>NC_091088.1:21475000-26275000 GCF_032405125.1 Capricornis sumatraensis | reverse complement strand
TGACACCATCCTTATGGCAGACAGTGAAGAGGAACTAAAAAGCCTCTTGATGAAAGTGAAAGAGGAGAGTGAAAAAGTTGGCTTAAAGCTCAACATTCAGAAAACGAAGATCATGGCATCTGGTCCCATCACTTCATGGGAAATAGATGGGGAAACAGTGGAAACAGTGTCAGACTTTATTTTGGGGGGCTCCAAAATCACTGTAGATGGTGACTGCAGCCATGAAATTAACAGACGCTTACTCCTTGGAAGAAAAGTTATGACCCACCTAGATAGCACATTGAAAAGCAGAGACATTACTTTGCCAACAAAGTTCCATCTAGTCAAGGCTATGGTTTTTCCTGTGGTCATGTATGGATGCGAGAGTTGGACTGTGAAGAAAGCTGAGCACCAAGGAATTCATGCTTTTGAACTGCGGTGTTGGAGAAGACTCTTGAGAGTCTCTTGGACTACAAGGAGATCCAACCAGTCCATTCTAAAGGAGATCAGCCCTGGGTGTTCTTTGGAAAGAATGATGCTAAAGCTGAAACTCCAGTACTTTGGCCACCTCATGTGACGAGCTGACTCATTGGAAAGAACTCCGATGCTGGGAGGGATTGGGGACAGGAGGAGAAGGGGACAACAGAGGATGAGATGGCTGGATGGCATCACCAACCCAATGGACATGAGTCTGGGTGAACTCCGGGAGATGGTGATGCACAGTGAGGCCTGGTGTGCTGCAATTCATGGGGTCGCAAAGAGTCAGACATGACTGAGTGACTGGACTGAACTGAACAAAATACCAATGGAATGAAAAGTTAAAGATATAATCCTATTTGTAATTGCATCAATAACAATAAAGTGATTAGAAATAAATTTAACCAAGGAGGAAAAAACACCTATTCACTGAAAATTAAAATACATTGTTGAAATACATTGAAGAAGGCAATTTCCATATTCATGGGTTGGAAGAATTAATATTGTTAAAATGTCCATTCTACTCAAAATGATTTACAGATTTAATGAAATTTCTATCAAAATTCCAATGAATTTTTTAAAGATAGAAAAAAAAATCCTTAAATTTATGTGGAACCACAAGAAACTCTGAAAAGAACAAAGCAATATTGAAAAAGAAGAACATAGCTAAAAGCATCATATTCCTTGATTTCAAACTATATTACCAAGCAATAGTGATCAAAACAGTATGGTTTTGGCCTAAAAACAAACACATGGATCAATAATACAGGATAGAGACCCCAGAATAAAACCACATACATATGATCAACAAATCATGACAAAGAAACCAATAAATGGTGTCGAGAAAACTGGATAACCACATGCAGAAAGAAAAAGAAAAGAAAGGAAACTAGATTCTTATCTTACACCATACTCAAAAATCAAGTTACATTAAATTAAATACTTAAAGATCTGAAGCTGTAAAACTCCTGGGAGAAAATGTAAGGGATAAGCTCTTTAACCTATGTCTTGGCAATGATTTTTTTGATTTGACACCAAAAGCAAAGGCAACAGAAACAAAATAATCAAGTCTGCTGCTGCTGCTGCTGCTAAGTCACTTCAGTTGTGTCCAACTCTGTGTGACCCCATAGATGGCAGCCCACCAGGCTCCCCCATCCCTGGGATTCTCCAGGCAAGAACAATGGAGTGAGTTGCCATTTCCTTCTCCAATGCATGAAAGTGAAAAGTGAAAGGAAGTTGCTCAGTCGTGTCTGACTCTTCACGACCCCATGGACTGCAGCCCACCAGGCTCCTCTGTCCATGGGATTTTCCAGGCAAGAGTACTGGAGTGGGGCGCCATTGCCTTCTCCAAATAATCAAGTCAAATTAAATAACTTCTGTACTATTTTCCATAGTGGCTGTTCCAATTCACATTCCCACCAACAGTGCACAAGAGTTTCCTTTTCTCCACACCCTCCTCAACAGTTGTTATTAATATATTGTCTTTTTGATATCAGCCATATTCTTACAGGTGTGAGGTGCTATCTCACTGTGGTATTAATTTGCATTTTCCTGATGACTGGTGACACTGATCGCCAGTGTGACTCTTTTAATGTGCCTTTTGGCCATCTGTATGTCTTTTAATAAAGACAACCTAATAATGGGAGAAAATATTTGTAAATCATATATCTGATACAGGCTTAGCATTCAAAATGTATAGAGAACTCATACAACTTAATTGTGAAGAAAAAACAATCTGATGAAAAATGGGCAGAGGAACTGAGCAGACATATTCCCAAAGAAGACATACAGATGGCCAAAATGCACATTAAAAGAGTCACACTGGCGATCAGTGTCACCAGTCATCAGGAAAATGCAAATTAATACCACAGTGAGATAGCACCTCACACCTGTAAGAATATGGCTGATATCAAAAAGGCAATATATTAATAACAACTGTTGAGGAGGGTGTGGAGAAAAGGAAACCCTTGTGCACTGTTGATGGGACTGTGAATTGGAACAGCCACTATGGAAAATAGTACAGAAGTTCCTAAAAAATAAAAATAAGACTGCCATATGATCCATCAATCCCATTTTTGGATATATATTCGAAGGAAGTGAAAACAGGACATTGAGAGATATCTACACCGCATGTTCATTGCAGCATTATTCACAATAGCCATGATATGCTCTTCCCTGGTGGCTCACACATTAAAGAATCCAGCTGTGATGCAGGAGACCTGAGTTCCGTCTCTGGGTTGGGAAGATGCCCTGGAGAAGGGAATGGCTACCCATTCCAGTATTCTTGCCAGGATAATCCCAAGGACAGAGGATCCTGGCAGGCCACAGTCCAAGGGATCGCAAAAAGTCAGACACTACTGAACAATTAACGCTTTCACACAAGATATGGAAACAGCTTAAACGTCTGTCAGCAGATGAATGGATAAACAAAATGTGGTATATGTATACAATGGAGCATCACTTAACCACAAGAAAGAAGGGAACCCTGCCATTTGTGGCAACAGTGATGGACCTTGAGGGCGTTATGCTAAGTGAAATAAACCAGATAAAGGCAAACACTGGATGGTAACCCTTATATGTGGAACCCTGGTTGCTCAGTGGTAAAGAACCCATCTGCTAATGTAGGAGACGCGGGTTCAATCCCTGGGTCAGAAAGATCCCTTAAAGAAGGGAATGGCAACCCACTCCAGTATTCTTGCCTGGAAAAAATCCCATGGAGAATGGAGCCTGGTGCGCTCCAGTCCATAGGGTCACATAGAGACATAATTTAGCAACTAAGCAACACCAACAACAAAATAAAAAGCCAAACCCATAGAAGCAAGAGAGTAGAAAATGGTTTGCAAGGGCTGGGAATTGGAAAAATCGGGAGAGGCTGAAAAACTCTTTCAGCTATAATATGAATAAAGTTTAATATGTAGCATTCTCTACGTATCTAACATATAACAGGGTGATTGTGCCACTGAAATAAGAGAGTAGAACTTGAATGTTCTCACTACCACCACCTACAGAAAAGGTAAATATGTGAGGTGATGGACCTGCTAATGAACTAGACGGTGGGATTCTTTTCACAATGTATATGCATATCAACTCACCATGATGAATACTTTAAATATTTTACACTTTTATCTGTCAACTATACCTCACTAAAACCAAAAGAAAAGAAATAAGAGAGTACCCCTCCAACATTTTTATTTTTCAGTTAGAAAAGCCTTCAGTGAGGAAGACACAATTGAGCTGAAACCTGCAAGAGAAGTAATTGTGAACTGAAGGATGGAAGGAAAGAAAAGAGATGTGTGATGGTCACAGAAACAGTTTGAAGGCCGAAGGATCAGAAGGGAGTCATGAGCTGGGGCACGGCTATGAGGGTTTGGTGAGCAATAAAGCTGGTGACATAGCCAGGAACCAACTCAGCCAGTCTCTCTGTCTCTCTCTCAGTATTTGCATGTCAAAAGCCTCTCTTTGCTCATTGTCTCTGGCCCTTAAACTGCCACATGAGTCACAACTCAAACTAATAAAGTCCCCGGATGGCAGTCCATGACTCAGTTCTTGGTGGATGGTGAGGTAAATGTGGCCATTGCCAAGATATTGAATCAGCATTTCCCAGAGCTTCTAAAATCTCAATCCTGACTGTGTGTTCTGTGGGCCAGTCGCAGCAGAGTGGCTTTGGACTCACAGCTGTGATTGCCATCATCTTGAAAGGGAAAGAAGATAAAATGTTGACTTGGGAATAGGGTATGTTAGTCCCCAAATAGCCAGTGTGAAAACTGAAGCTGATATTACCTTCAGGAAATGGAATTACTTACTCTAGAAATGGAAAATCTTGAAAAAGTATAGGTTCCAAGTGTCAGAACCAAAAAATCTTACTCTTGACATTTCAGCCCAAGAGAGGACACGTGGTAGAATTTCAGGCAGGGGCTTGACAACATCACACTCCTTCCTCTCCTGTATGCACACTTGCATACTCACATACCTCATGATGCTCTAAGTCCTGTGTCTAAAGCCATGAGTTATCTGCTTTTCATTTCTATTTTGATATAAAGTTTGCTGTGTTGACTTGATCACAGAGCAAAAAGAATTTTGACTTAGGTGTCATAATTTATGCAGCTGATTTCCTGTGAGATGGTGTTGCAACTTCTGTCAGTATATTCACCTTATATTTACCCTGCTCTGGCTGCTTGGACATTGGTCATATCCCGTGAGCGCAGAGCTCTGGCCCCTCAGCAGGGCAGGCAGGAAGGCACTTTGGGGAAGAGGTTCAGTGGCTCTTCTCAGCTTGTACCCTCTAGGCAACTGCCTTCGCCAGCAAAGCATGGAGCCAGGCTGGGCCAAGGGTTGCAAGTATGCTGAGATGCAAAATCCTCTTGTAGCTTGAATGACCTGCTGAAGAGGTGTGTGACATGACAGACACATGGGGAAGGAAGGGAGGGCGGGAGGGAGGGGGAGGCCCCAGGAGCTCATGGCACCGACCCTCCCCTCCGTCAGGAGGTTCGGAGCTGGGCTTCTCTTACAGGCACCCTCCACTGTTACCTGGCATTTCCTTCATTTGAGCTGAGGTCTTCCTCCCTCAGCTTTTTCCTCTTTTCCTGCCCTTGGGAATTTGAAACAGTTCATCCTAGAGCACTTTTCCCCAGTGGGATAGGGGATAATGGAAGAAGTTCCCTCTGGAGGGATGTATCTGTGGAGCAACCACTGTAAAATTGCTGAAGCTCATTGCCTCCAAACAGCTGTCCAGTTTCTGTGCTGCGGTGACACGCTCTAGCTCCAGCCTTGTGAGGCCAGAAGGAACAGGGACAGGGGTTTGGGCATCTTGTGCTGTCCTTCTCTTCAGAATGTTCCTAATAGTCCTGGATTAAGTCTGAGCAACTTTCTTTGTTCCACTTGACCTTTACCAAAGCCCATTGTTTTTGTGTTGTGTGTTAGTTGCTCAGTTGTGTCCAACTCTTTGCGACTCCATGGACTATAACCCACCAGGCTCCTCTGTCCATGGAATTCTCCAGGCAAGAATACTGGAGTGGATTCCATTCTCCAGCAGATCTTCCCAACCCAGGGATGGAACTCAGTCTCCCGAATTGCAGGCAGATTCTTTACTATCTGAGCCACCAGGGAATTACCTATTATCAAAGCTGAGGGACGAGATGGTCACCTGACCTAGGCTGAGCTAATCAGATTCTCTCAAAAAGCTGAGTGGCAGGGGAAACACAGGCTGGCCTTAGAGAATGATAAGACTGTGGGGAGTCAGGATCATAAGGAGCAACATCTGAATAAGACTTGCAAAGGTTTGGGGAAACAGAAGAGTCTCAAAAAGGAACAGTCTGCAGTGAAAATGAATGGGCTTGCAAAGAGAAGCAGAAATGGGAGGTCAAGTGATTCCCCAAATAAGGAGGCAACAAGTAGAGCTGGCTGGTAAGTTTCCAGTTCCCATAATGACCTGCTGTATTTCTGCAGATAGGTTTCACAAGATTTTCCTGCATCCTTCTAATAAGTTCCTTATTGCCAAAGCCAGCTTGAGTGAGTATCTGTTTCTAGAAATAAAGTGAACCTTCAGACAGGGTTGTAAAATTTGATATCATTGGGGAAAAGATAACCTCACTGGGTTGTGTCCTGGAGTCATTGCCAGTTGTTGGCATGTGGTTTAAGTAAGGAGGGGGTTCCCCAGGTCCGAGTTCTCTCCCTCTCTGGCATTCCGTCTCACTGTAAATTGTAGCATTAGAGAGCCATTCCTTTGGAAGTCAGTATTTGCCTCTCAAGGAACTTGGCTCAGTGTTAGTAAACTAAAACGAGCCACTCAGGGATGATTAACTTGGAGGAGGATGGATGAACCGGTGAGTGAAGACTGAGAATTCTTACTGGGAATGGGAAGTTATTTGGAATTCCTATTAGGAACTGACAATATTGCTGATTGTTGGGGAGAGGTCTGGGCACAGAAGTCCCTCTTCCTTTCCATCTTCCCTCCCAACCTGTGTTTCCATTTCTATTCCTACCTACTCCATGGGCCTTCTGTGATTTTCTTGGGTCAGACAACAGTTTCTCTTCAGCGACTCCTGCATTTACATGGAGGCTTGGCAGAAGCCCAGAGAAGTGGCATGTGAGTAACGCTGTGGCTCCGTGCCAAGTACAGTGGGATTTGTCACTGGGGATCTCCCAGGGCCCCGGCCACGTGTCCCTGTGTCATGCAGAGATGCTCAGTAATGCGCTAATGTCCTGGTGCACAGGTGGGCTGGGATCTTGCATCCCAGATGCTAGATCTGGCGGCCTTGCTGGTGGTCCTCCTCGTTCACTTGATGTGGGGACATCTCCCCAAACAATGCACTGGGCTGAGCACCCTTCTAGAGTGTCCTTGTAAGTTGCTGATCCAGCCCAGGCTGTGATGCCTGACTAATTCACCATTCTTGCTACTTGCTCCTTCTGAGTGTCACCTCGAATCTTGTCCTAGGATGATGATATTAGAGATATGGGTAAGGTTTTGGGTTTTCTATTATTTTAAAATAATATTGATTTATTTGACCATGTTGGGTCTTAGCTGTGGCACACAGGCTCTCTAGTTGTGGCATACAGGCTCCAGAAAGCACAGGCTCAGTAGTTGGGGCACACAGGCAGCATCTTAGTTATCTGAGCAGGGATCGAACCTGCATCCCCTGCATTGCAAGGCAGATTATTATGTCTTAAATTTTAATTGGCAGATAGTTACTTTACAATATTGGGATTTTTTTTTGCCATACATCAACATGAATCGGTCATAGACATACATGTCACATATATACAGGCCCCTCTGGAACCTACTTCCCACCTCCCTTAACTACTGGACCACCAGGAAAGTCCCAATTATTTTTCAAAGAGTGGAAGTGGAAAATACATTGAGAATGTTGGCACCAGCTGAGTTTAAATTTTCCATATAAATTGTGCCAAAAGATGGTTTTATATTGCAGTATGACGTATTCGCCCCCTCTGCCTTTCTCTTGTCTAACAGCACGTGCCTGGGCCTAAGCCTGTACAAGCTAATTTCAGCCTGACCCTGATTAAAATTTCCTTCCAGGAAACCTGAGAGACTTCTGTTTGCTGGTGAATGATCCCCATCACACACCTGCCCCCCGGTCATCCCCAGAAGCCATTCTTCAGAAGCCAGATGTTGCAAATGAGACTATGAAAGGTGTCAGTCCCATTGGTAATGCTGGTAATTCTTAGGGGAGGCAGCAGGATTCTTTGCTTTATCTTTTCAAGTTGAGCATATAGTCATGGTGATTGGGGGAGAGTCCTCATTTCCATTCTGCTAGATGGGGAGGAGGGGTCCATCCACCTCCTGAATTAGAAGAGACCATTCTTGCTCCTGATATGCAGGGTTGGCTGATTTGGGAATGCCACCTTTTCTTCACTCCCATCTGTTTTTTTGTTGTGGCAGCATCAGAGTCATTGCCATTTAAAGAGTTAAACTGTGGAGCAGGCAGGAGTTTCAGGTATCAACCTGAGGTCCTGAAAGTGTTTCACTGAGTCTCCAAATTAAAGCTGGTAAAATACTTCCCTGGTGGCTCAGCGGTAAAGAATCTGCCTGCCGATGCAGGAGACACAGGTTCCATCCTTGGGTTGGAAAGATTCCCCTGGAGAAGGAAGTGGCGACCCACTCCAGTATTATTGCCTGGGAAACCCCATGGACAGAGAAGCCAGGTAGTCCACATAGTCCATTCTATAGTTCATGGAATCACAGAGAGTCGGGCGTGACTCAACAACTACACAACAGCAACAACAGCTGACTAAGGAGGACAAAAAGATCCCTGGGGCTCTAGTCATAGGAGAGCGTGTGCTTTGGTTTATGAGTGGGAGTCTGGAGACTTTCGTGACCTTAGCTTCTGACCTGTCTCACAGGGTATTGTCTTTTAGTTCTTGTAGCTGGGTGTGATTTAAGGCAAAGGCTCCAAACACTCTATTTCATGCTAACCTTTTTCTCCATCCATCATCATCCATTCTCCTCCTTCTGAATAATAACTAATATGTGTGGATTGAAGTACCATTTGTGAAACATCCATTATCTAATTTTGAGGAACTAGGGGCTGAGGGAGTTTGACTGACTTGGCTGGGGTTCCTTGTCAGTAGATGGCGAAGACAGATCCAAATCCCACCGCACAGGACAAAGTCCAAATCGAAACATAATTTTAGGAGAAAAGTCTCAAGAACACATCATTTTTAAAAAAGCAGAAGTTTTAGGAACTGAAGATTTAAACACGTAAATGGCATATATATGATATATGAGTGTATACATATTTGCATGTATATACACTCCCATTTGTGTGTGCATGTGTGTGTGTGTGTATCTATCTATCTATCATCTATCTATCTATCTATGTTAAAAACAAGTATACATGATTGGGAATACTTTTCCTCCCATAGAAGTTGCTTCAGAAGAAGGCAATGGCACCCCACTCCAGTACTATTGCCTGGGAAAATCCCATGGACGGAGGACCCTGGTGGGCTGCAGTCCATGGGGTTGTGACTGAGCAACTTCACTTTCACTTTTCACTCTCATGCATTGCAGAAGGAAATGGCAACCCACTCCACTGTTCTTGGCTGGAGAATCCCAGGGATGGTGGAGCCTGGTGGGCTGCCGTCTATGGGGTCTATGGGGTTGCACAGAGTTGCATGACTGAAGCGACTTAGCAGCAGCAGCAGCAGAAGTTTCTTCAAGCACACTTGCTTAAAGATGACTAGAAGGGTAATGTTTGGCCTGAGGAATGTATGGCAAATGTTATAATTTAATAATTAATATAGTTATATTATTACTATAAAGTAATATACAGTATATATATGTATATATATATTCTGGGTAGTATGATGCTGAGTCAGGTTACTGAGAAACATCATTTGTTTCAGGCAAAAAAATGTTCCCTTTCCTATATTAAGGTCTTCAAATCACATGAAAGTTACGTTTGTTTTTAATTTGTTTTGTTTTCGAAGGTTACCTTTTAAGATGCACAGCTGACAGCAGATTGTTCCTTGTCTTTGCGGCATGATAATTGGAAACACTGCATTCATTCATTTACTTAATAAGCACGTTTTGAGCATTTAATCAAAATGCTGGGAATGAGAGCCTTCTGGGAATGAAAGTGTGAAGATCACTAAAGCAAGTGTTGCTTCCAGAGGAATATGACGTGAAAGGGCCTAGAGAAATTTCTGAGTTGGTGGAATACAAGATGGGACACATTTATTCTCAGTCAATAGGGAAGGGAACGTCTGAGTGAGATTTGAAGCATGAATTTCAAATTCCATGCAGGTGGAGGAGGAAGGAAAGGGTATTAAAGGCAGAGGAAATAGCTTGTTGGGAGAGACATCAGTTATACTATTTAATGTGACAAAGAATTGTCAGAGTAAGTTGCCACACACTCAACACACACGCTTAGCATCTGCGATGTGCCTGGCACACTGTCAGGCCCTATAGCCAGTTAGCTGTGCTGTGTTTTGCAGCCCCATGGACTGTAGCCCACCAGGCTTCTCTGTCCATGAGATTTCCCAGGCAGGAATACTGGAGTTGATTGCTGTTTCCTTCTCCCTGGGATCTTCCCGACCCAGGGATTGAACCCGTGTCTCTTCTGGCTCCTGCACTGGCAGGTGGGTTCTTTACCATTAGCGCCACCCGGGAAGTTCTGCAAGTGTCAAGTACCGGGGGTACAAAAATCACTCACATAGAAGCCCTGCCATCTGGAGACTTAGAATCACAGAATACTGGGGCTTTGATGTATCTTGCCAGTGATTTTATTCCAGTGCTTTTTCGGATTCCGTGTTGCTGAATTACAGGAGTTCTGCTTCTTAGGCTCCTACTGAGGCAAGAAGATGAGAATGTATTTGTCAGCTCAAACCAAGTTGTGATGCAATAACAAATGGTCCCCAGATCTTAATGGCTTACAACAATGAAGATGTGTTTTGATCATCATGTGATATGATTATCATGGATCAATTCTGGTTTTACTTCATATTTTCTTTATTCTAGAACCTGCTGAAGGAGAAGCTCTTATTTAAGGCATGTTTGGCCCGTTTCAGGGGGAAAAGAGTGGTGGACCATGGCTTTACAGCTTTTGCTCGTCAACAGTGCCTGTCATTTCTGCCTATGCTCACTGGCCAAAAGCAAGTGATATGGCTAAGCCTGATATCAGTGCAACAAGGAAGGATATTCTTTTTCCAGGATTGCTGCTGCTGCTGCTAAGTCACTTCAGTCATGTCCGACTCTGTGCGACCCCAGAGACGGCAGCCCACCAGGCTCTGCCATCCCTGAGATTCTCCAGGCAAGAACACTGGAGTGGGTTGCCATGTCCTTCTCCAATGCATGAAAGTGAAAAGTGAAAGTGAAGTCTTAGGGGGACATATTCTGAGTAGTTATAACATTATGGAGTTTAGAAATTCTTTATTTTGGCTTCAAATACTGCACCTCCATGTGTAATTGTTTTATGTATTGTACTTATAAGCAATATTTTGCTCAAAGCATGGCAAAGAATACTAGATGTCCACTAAAAACTGTTCTCCACTTTCACAGCGCAGTCACGATTCACTTTGCACCCAGGTGTGGCTCTGTGTCTAGTTCTCAGCAGTACACTATAGGTTCAAACCGTCTGTGTTGATTTTAGGCCATAAGTTCTAAGAAGCAGCTATATACTTTCTCCATAATACCGTTTCCCTTAGCATAGCAAGATACAGACACTAGCTAGGCTAGGAGATGGCCCATGCCCTGGAGGGACAGTCTCTGAATCACAGTATGGAAGAATGCTGCCAACTATCTATCCCACCCTGGATTACGGGGTGAGTAAGAAAGAGGCTTCTATTTTTTTTTAAAACCACATACATTTCAGGGTCTATTTGTTACAGCTGTTTAAACTCTAAAGATGACATATCTAAGAACAAATTTGGTCTTATTTAATTCTCTCCTTGTTCTGAGAAGGAAGCAGAAGGTCAGGGAAGGATGGCAACTTGCCCACATTTACACAGAGATATTTTAGGATGAATCCTTCAATACGGATCTTTGGACTTACAGGCCAGGGCTTCTGGCTCTGTCCAGAAGTGAGGGAACATTATGATTAAAGTTCAGGCTCCAGGTTGCTGGTTTATGCCCTCAATCTGGTCTAAAGATGTGTCCCATGTTTCCTGCATAAAGTTTTAAATTGGTGTGAATTCATTGCAGACATTTATATATCAGGATATTTCACAAGAATGATTAGGTTCTGACTTCTCTTGAAAAACCGTAGAGTTTGGCAATGCTAGGTCTGTTCCTATGAGGGGGAAAGTTGGCTTCAGCTCCTCTCTGTTTAGATGGGGCGTGTGCTCTCCAATTCATCAACAACCCTTCTGCACCCTATGGTTTTCCTGCCTCTGAAACATAGAACCAGTTGCCATTTATTGTGATGCTTATTCAAGCTGATAGTAAAGAGGAAAGTACATTTTAATTTTCCCATCATTTTTATAAAATACAGAATAATGAAGCAACCAGAGAGAAGAAACATAATTGGAGAGAATATATTTCCTTGCGGAGTGAAGAACCATGCCTACTCCAGCCCACTTTACCTGCTTCTGTTACCCCCAAGTGTTTGTATTCTATACCAGGACTATGGATTCAGGTGGGGAAATGACTTCTCTTTCCTGAAGGCCATGGCTGAGCCAAGATAAGACTTTTTTCTTGAGTCAGAGGTGTTATATATAGATGATCACCTACATTGGTGTGGTGTGGCCACTTCCTTCAGCCTTACAGTGGGTGCTTACTGAGGGCAAGGTGCTCAAACCAGAGGCCTGAGCTGGTGGGAAGGCAAGGGGTCCCCAGGAGCCCGGATTGGGGGGGGGGGTCTCTGCCCTCCAGAGGCTGGGAGTAAACATTCACTCTAGTTTATTTCTAAAGAGCAGTGAATTCACACAGTTCCGTGACCTGGCTCTCATTTGTCAGGTTACTCATGATGTCCATTGCGACTGATTATGAAAATGTGTTCAAGATCTGCTGCTCTTGTAGCGGGACAAAAAGTGCTGGGGTGAGGGGGACCCTGGGCTGTGGTTCGTGACACCTGGGTGCAGTTACAGCTCTGCCAACTATTAGCTGTGGACTCCTGGCAAGTCCTCTGCCCTCTTTAGGGTAGGTTCTGCCTTCACATCAGATAATTACGGGAATGAAATAGCTTGTCAATTATATGTGATTGTCAAAACTGCCTACCAACTGCACTTTTATTTATATAATAATTTTTCTTTAACACAACTAAGAATTTGAATATTTCTTTTATGTTGCTTGAGATCGTCCAATGTAAGGAAGCATCAGGATGGGTGAGGTTTTTTTTTTTTCTCTCTCTTTTTTTATAGTTTTTATTTTATTTACTTTTTAAATTGTATATAATTTTAAAAGGTTACTTTTTGTTTATAGTCATTACAAAATATTGACGGTTTTCCCTGTGTGGTATACATTCGAGTCTATCTTATACCCAAAACTGTACCTCCCACTCCCCCACCCCTATATTGCGGCGCCCCCCATGCGCACTGGTAACCACTAGCTCATTCTCTGTATCTGTGAGTCTGTTTCTTTTTTGTTATATTCACTATTTTGTTGTACTTTTTAGATTCCAAACAAAAGTGATATCATACGGTACTTGTCTTTCTCTGTTTCTTGTAAGGGTGGGTGAACTTTAAATGTTCTTTTTCTCTTTGACATTCTGGTCTGTGCCCTGTGACTCTCGGAAGGAGAGACCAGGCCACTTCCCAACCTCCTGAGGGCAGGTAGTCTAATCCACCCAACCACTTGAGCACTGGGGAGCTGCCGTCTTTTGTTCGTGGAGGTGGGTAGCCACAGGTGACTGTTTGTAAATGCATAGGTTCTTAGAAAATATTTGACAGGCTCACCTTTGTTAAGTGTTCCCCCAAGGGGTTTCAGCTGGGTCCCTGTTTTCTTGTTGATATTTTACCGCTTCTAAAGTGCCACTTACCTTCATGGTGAGATGCAAATCGGAGTGCCTGACATTGCATGCTTCAGTTGAAATAAGTGCATCGGAATGAGGGCGAGGATTTGCCAACTGTCCACTAGAGGGCAGCAGAGTAGTGAGAATCAGAGTTCTCAGAGGCTTTGTACACTGAAGTGTTGACATGTGACTTGGCAATTGAATAATTTTTGATACTGTCCCGACACATAAACACCTTGAAGCAGGTTTTCAAAGGTTATTTGTGCACTAAAAGAGGAATTAACAAGACGAACTTGCATGCCAAAAGTAATTCTCAATATTCTACAAAGAACCGTGGCCTCATTATGAGATTGCTTTCAGAGAATATTCGGCTATCGTTAACTGGATATGTTAAACTTAACTGGCAAACACACATTCAAAATAAATCAGGCTGAATGGACCTAAAAAAAAGTAGATCCGGTGACTAATAAAAACTTCTACTGGGATTTGGGGGCTGGCCAACTCACCCAAAAGGAGAAATTTGGTTTTAAGTGACTTCTGTAGGCCTGCCAGTGCTTAGTGCTCACAGATTTGTGGTGCTAACACGGTTAAACAATTGTACACATACTACACGGTTGTGGCTGTTATTGTGGTAATTTGTTTTTAAGCTACTACTCTACCTTCAGCATTAAAAAGTCAGCAAATTATCAGAGTTTATTCCACTGACATTCTCACACCTTGAGAAATAGCCCATTTGTATTATCACAGTTTGATATATTTCCCATTTACTGAGCTTCTTTGGCAAGCTGGCATTTTAATTTAATTATACTTTTTGCTAATGGTCTTTATTTTTCAGTGTCTGTGTGTAAAACGCCGGTGGGTTTGATTATCGCCCCCCCTCCCCCCACCTCACCCACCTCCTCTTCCCAGTGCCAAGCTGTAGTGCAAATTTATAAACTGACAAAATTCAGCGTAAAATTCAGGGAGGTGAAATGAAGGAATTTGTAAAGAAATCCTACTTGAACCATGAGGCATTTTCTTCACTTGCAGAGTGTGGCCCCATCTTGAATACATTGTATTCCCAGCCTGGATGTTCCCTGAAGGGACCAGGGACACAAAAGAAGGTGGGGCAAGTGTGCACCCAGGTCAGAGATGGGCAGGGGCCACCAAGGGCTTGGGCTCCCCACAGGTTCCCAGCTGTGCCTCTGGGGGCCTAGCGACTACGGCAGTAGCTCTGGTCCTTGACTTCCGGGCCATGCTTAGCACTTGTAGTGACTTCTCCCTTAAGAAGAAGTGATTGATAGTGGAGGTGGGTAGCTCCCCTTGAAGACTGCAGCCTGGCTGGTGGAGTCTGGAGGAAGCTCCCCTAGGACTCTGCACTAGTGTGCATTTAGTAGCAAAAAGGAGCTAAAGAGTGGATTAATTCAGAGGTGAGAATATACTCCATTCTCATATTTACACAAGTGTGCACACCATGTTTCCTTGGTGCTAAGACGCTGCTGTCTATGAGACATGCCACTGCTTTAATATAGCCTTTTTAAAAAAAAAGGGAGGAAAAAATACTATCAGATTAAACATACAGGTCCATTGTGGGTACTTTTCGGTTTCAGAAGTGCTAAAAGGTGGAAAACAAAGGCTGATTTAAAAATCTTGGAAATTTAGCATGTATAACTTTGATAGATGTGTTTAAGGGAAAATCAGCTTTTGAAATATGTCCCAGAATACAACTCAGCATCTGAGAGCTTGTGTGATAGTCACTCAGTCATGTCTGACTCTTTGCAACCTCATGGACTATAGCCCACCGGGCTTCTCTGTTCGTGGAATTCTCCAGGGGAGAATATTGGCATGGGTAGCCATTCCCTTCTCCAGGGGATCTTCCCCGACCCAGAGATGGAACCTGAGTCTCCTGCATTGCAGGCAGATTCTTTACCGCCTGAGCCACCAGGGAAGCAATGTATAACCCCGGTCTAGTTTACATGTCTTACGGTCTAAACAGGAGAACAATTCTTGTTCTAATACACGGGGATGTAGGAATAAAAATGGTCTGTGTCTGTGGAGGTGCTCTGTAAACTGTTAAAGGGTTTGTTGTTTTTTGTTATTGGATTTCATTGGTTATGTGTTATTTAGGGTCTTCTTTGGACTCAGTTTAATTTTCACACAAGGGTCTCACTCTCACCTGTTCACATCGCCCCTTTACATCCTTGCCCATCCCCTGAGCTTGGATGATTTGCCTTATAGTAGTGTGTGGACAAGAACCAATTCATTTAATCAGTTTTGCAAAGACGGGGGCAATTTATTTGCCTGTTCTTGAAAAGACATCCATCTGCTCCTGCTGAGAATACTGAGAAAAACAGGAGCGTTTTAATGGTAGAGGGTTTTCCATTAAAACAGAGGGGTTGGGGGCTGGAGGAAGGACACATGAGTGTATCAGGCAAGATCTTGGCGACACCAGTCAAGGGCCTAAGATCCATTCATTACACACCTCAGAGAGAGTGGGGGCAGGATCCCAGCTTCAGGAAGGATGCTGTCTGCCCCAGCGCCAGCAGAAAGGAAACAGGGAGACACGATTGAAGAACAGAGCGTGTTAATTACCTTACTCGGGGGAGTTTATAAAACATGCTGTATATGTAAATTGATACAATGAATATGATTACCACAGGATTTAATTTTCATCCAGAGAAGCGAGGAGAAGGAGGACAGGGGCATAGATGCCACTTTGATCTCTGCTTTCTCTTCTAGAAACGAGAGTCCTGCTGCTGTTTGTTAGCCTCTCTGCTGGTCAACCGCCTGAGATACTGCAGTCTCTCCACAGCCTGCCCAGTTGCTATCCACTTGCTTGCTGGAATGAAGGAGACCCTTTTGTACCATAAGAGTCAGGACAAAAACTCAGAGAGGTAACGGGAGCCTGATCACAGAATACTGGGAGCTCTGTAAGGACTCTGAATCTCTCTTGTAAGGACTTCAAATCCACTCTCTGGTGAAGAGAATCAAAGGTTGTAGTGGCTGGCAGGGCTCACAGGGGGAACAGGTAGACCAGTTAGCTCTAGGTGAGCAGGGTTGGGGAAGGAATTTGACACTAAAGATAGGATGGAGAGGAGAGAAGTCATCAGATTCTGGTATATTTTTAAAGCATGGTGGGCATGATGTGGGCATTAAACACTAAGAAGGAAGAAGGGTGATGTCAAGGTTTTGACCTGAGCAGACGGAAGAAAGGCATTGTCATTTTTTGAGGTGGGGAAAATGTTTATTTAAAAAAATGTGAAGTATAAACTTTGTGCCAGCTGAAAGAGGAATCAAGTGCTGCTGAGGATGGAGTGAAGGTGACTGACAGCGAGCAAAGAACTCAAGGAAAGATACAGGAGAGGAAAAGACTACGAGAAAACAAATATAAGAACAGCTCCAAAGCCTTTGACAAGTACTCGGCTCTCCACTGGGCTGGGTTCTGCTCAACCTGGGAGGACACCTGTGTGCAGTTATTGCCTAATTATTTTTGTGTGTGTGTTATGCCTTAATTCATGCAACCATAAGTTCTTTGATAGCAGGATCTTTCTCCGATTTTTTGACACCTAGCAGTCACTCAAGTAATACTTCTTAGCCATCTGGGGCAGCCACGATAGTTGGAATTTGGCTCATCTTCTTATGTTAACTGGGCAACTCTAGCTAGGAGGGTGGACCAGCATGGGAGAAAGTATTTGCCTCATTTTTATAAGGTGGGGTCTTCAGATCTTAAAGTTCTCCCTTGTACCCTTTTGCCTACAGAAGAGCAGGCCTGTCTTGTTCTCACACTTAGAAGATGGTGCATGGAACACCACACAGCCTAGTTGTCTTCTTTTGTCTAGTCTGAGGGTCTAAGAGATGGAACAGTCCTGGCATAGTTTTCCTAGTGAAAAAAACTTTGGCCTCATAGCGCTGAAGCCTTAAAGAAAAGAACCAATAAGCTGCAATTAAGTGCAATCAGTCCTTTCTGTTTGTTTGTTCTTAGCATCCAGGGGACCCAGATTCAGTGACTGATGGGGGGCAGATGGGATGCTTCGAAGTTTGGTGCTTTGGGAGATCCCTGAATATGTTACAAACCAAAGAAAATCTGCGTCACCTCCTCTGTTTACTCTCACTGCAAAGGAGGTGTGGCAGCTGAATGGATAGAGTGATCTGAACTGGTGGTACCTACTGAGAAAGAAGAAGATTCAAGTTCCCTTTTAAGTCATGATTTTATTGTTCAACTATAATTTAAAAATAGATGTATCATTGGCCCCGGTGTGCTTCTCCCATTTTAAGGGGCTTGCTGATGGTTTAGTTGCTAAGTTGTGTTTGACTCTTGTGACCCCATGGACTGTAGCCCACCAGGCTCCTCTGTCCATGGGGTTTCCCAGGCAAGATTACTGGAGTGGGTTGCCATTTCCTTCTCCAGGGGATCTTCCTGACCCAGGGGTTGAACCCAAATCTCCTACATTGCAGGCGAGGCTCAAGGAAGCCCACAAGGGGCTTGTGGAGAAAATAAACAAGTAGATTCTCCTTGTGTTTCACTTCCTTGTCGGGGTTGGCTCTCCATCACTAACTGAACAGGGACCCTTTATAACCAGTGTTTTGTCCAAATGCTGTTAGTGGATGCGAAAGAGAGCCCTAACCATCTTCAGGAGCTAAAGCATTGCTAGAGCCTGCACTCTCTGAGGGAACTGGGAGGCTCAGGAGGCAGCTTTCCTGGGAAGCTGGGGGCTGTCTGGTCCACAGGGTCCTTACTCTTTGAGTCTGGAATTGGTTGGCTGTGAGAAGGAGATCCAAAAAAGTCAGTCTCCTTTGCTGATGGGGAAATCTCCCTCTAAAATTGTGATGCAATTTTTCTGGAACAGAAATAAAGGATCAAGAAGATAAGACTGAAAGTCTGTTTTCTATGATGCTGCAGCCACTGCTTTCTGCCTAAAAATATTGAGCTTACTAATGTCTTTACTGGAGAAGGCAATGGCAGCCCACTCCAGTACTCTTGCCCGGAAAATCCCATGGACGGAGGAGCCTAGTAGACTGCAGTCTTTGGGGTCGCTAAAAGTCAGACACAACTGAGCGACTTCACTTTCACTTTTCACTTTCATGCATTGGAGAAGGAAATGGCAACCCACTCTAGTGTTCTTGCCTGGAGAATCCCAGGGATGGGGGAGCCTGGCAGGCTGCTGTCTATGGGGTCGCACAGAGTCGGACACGGCTGAAGTGACTTAGCAGCAGCAGCAGCAGCTATGTCTTTACAGTTATCTATAGTTACTGTTATGGAGCGAATTATGTCCCTCCAAATGATATATTGAAATCCTAAGCCCTAATACCTCAGAATGTGAGCTTTTTGGAGATAGGATCTTTACAAAGTTTGAAATGAAGATATCAGAGTGACTCTAATGCAATATGGCTGGCATCCATACAAAAAGATGAAATTTGGACACAGAGGCAGACAGACATAAAGGGGAGACAACATAAAGAGACAGAGATAAGATGGCCAGGGAGAGAGACCTAGAACAGACCCTCTCCTCTCTAGCCTCCCAAGGAACCAATCCTAGCAACACCTTGATCTTGGACTTCTAGCCTCCAGAACTATGAGACAGTCAAATGACGTCAAGCCACCCGGGCTGTGGTACTTTCTAATGGAAGCCCTCACAAACATATGGCATTTATGATATCTTGGGTCATTCCGTTGACTCCTTCTAATATATAGCCATTGATCA
This sequence comes from Capricornis sumatraensis, assembly GCF_032405125.1. Classification (NCBI taxonomy): domain Eukaryota; kingdom Metazoa; phylum Chordata; class Mammalia; order Artiodactyla; family Bovidae; genus Capricornis; species Capricornis sumatraensis. The sequence goes on along the minus strand of NC_091088.1, from coordinate 26,255,961 downwards.
GTTAATACGACCTTCAGCTCTGGAGTGGTATCAGGGTCATCTCCAAAGTCAAATGAAATAGACTATGCAGTATGGTTTGTAATGGTGATTCTATGGATCAAAAAATTGGGCTTGGCTCAACTGAGTATCTTTCTGCAGGTCTTGTCTAGGGTAACTCAGGTAACCTTAGTCACAGTGACTCAACTGTAGCTGGCAAATCTAAGATGACAGCACTCAAAAGGCTGGTGGTTGGTATTGGCTGGGACTGCTAGGCTTGTTGTTACGGCTGGATGACCATGTCACCTTCCATCCTGAAGGAGGTTATTAGCCTGGACTTCTTTATATATGATTGTTGGGTTCCAAGAGCTTTATTCACATTTTAATGAATTTCCTTAAGATAGTGTCCCAGAAGTGAAAATGGTAAGTCAAAGGGCATGCATAGTTTTAAGGCTTTACCTGGGTGCTACCAAAAAGGCATGTTCTTTTAGCAGATATTATGACCGGGTCTTATCTCTATAGTAATTTTCCTGTTGTCCATGTTTTTTATAACTCATGTTCATGTGTAGAAAAAAAAGCCATACTCTCTACCTGACTGCATTCAATCTATTCCTAAATTAAGTAGTGCAAGAGGAAATGTAATTCAGTACCTATATCCCTGAGGAGAAAGTGGACTACAGATTCGTGAAGTGGGTTTCATTCCCTGTTATTAACCATATCCTAATTTTTCTAGCTACAGAAGGGAAAAGAACAATCATTTTTACTTCAATTAAATCATCATATTATTAAACCAAAAAAACTTGTCTGCACTTTTCTTTGTTCAGGAAAACCACACATTCCTGTAACTTGTGTAACTTCTACATATGTCTCACGTATAATTGGAAGCCTTATTTATATAAAATCCAGGAAAGGCATGCTTATTTAAAAACTTGGCTGCCATTTTGTTTTAAGAGCTCTACCAGAATATTATTCAACCTTCACATCTACGTAGGTATTTTCCATTAATGTACCAGATTGGGTCAAAGTCAGCATGGTGCCAGAGTAGCAAGCTTCAGAGACAATGTTTTTTGTTGTTTTTTTTTAACATCTAAGTGCTTCGTAAATAACCATGCCTATATGCTTGTAGTATAGACACTTAAAGGGGAAGGTCAAACACAAAGTCAGTACTGTTACTTAGCAACTCCTGGTATCCTCCTCACATGGCTCACTTCTCCCAAAATTATCTTTCAAGGAACACAGGCAGAGATCGACTAAATATTAATGGTTACAATTCATTTATCTGTCCAAAGATGGATAAAAATGTCAGACTTCTAAAAGGGACTCTGAAATCCCTGATAGAAGTTCTGATAGAAGTTCTTCAAACTGTCCTAAACAATCTTTTCACCCTACTGGCAGGGATGATAGTAACGTTTGGGAGACAGGGGTATGTTTCTTTGGTTTCTGGAGGATTCTTTCCCAAGAGAAGGAATTTTGCAAGTTATATTTTGGGCTAACCATCTTTTTGTGTGTTTCTCATAGAACCGAATACATTGTTTCTTCCCTGGTAGGCAGAGTTTCAAACAAACAACAGTAAGAAAATAGTACACTTTATCCTCAAACCCTTTAATAAGTTCATCTTTAAAGTGGCATCTCCCATTGGCACCAGGCTTTGAACTAGCCTAGGCACTGCGATCACAGAGAGGTAAGTTCTAGTCCAACCTCAGACACATGCCAGAAATGTGACAGGCAAGTCACTCTCTCAGCCCCAGATCTAACCATCTGTAGAGATGAGAAACACATCTTCTATTTTAAATGGCTATTATCAGTTCAGTTCAGTTCAGTTCAGTCACTCAGTTGTGTCTGACTCTGCAACCCCATGGACGGCAGCACACCAGGCCTCCCTGTCCATCACCAACTTCCAAATTCATGTCCAGTGAGTCGGTGATGCCATCCAACCATCTCATCCTCTGTCATCCCCTTCTCCTTCCGCCTTCAATCTTTCCTAGCATCAGGGTCTTTTCAAAAGAGTCAGTTCTTTGCATCAGGTGGCCAAAGTATTGGAGTTTCAGCTTCAGCATCAGCCCTTCCAATGAATACTCAGGACTGATTTCCTTTAGGATGGATTGGTTGGATCTCCTTGCTGTCCAAGGGACTCTCAAGAGTCTTCTCCAACACCACAGTTCAAAAGCATCAGTTCTTCAGTGCTTCTTTATAGTCCAACTGTCACATCCATACATGAATACTGGAAAAATCATAGCTTTGACTAGACAGATCTTTGTTGGCAAAGTAATGTCTCTTCTTTTTAATAAGCTGTCTAGGTTGGTGTGGATTAATTGCTGTTGTATATCAGGCGTGACACCTAAGCAGACACACAGTAGGCTTGAATAATAATAATTACCTGTATTAGTACATTATTTAATTGTACCAAATCTCTTATATATAGTTAGTTCAGATATTTTGGGGGCTTTCCAGGTAGCTCAGTCATAAAGAATCCCCCTGCCAATGCAGGAGTCTCAGGAGACGCAGGTTTGATCCCTGGGTCAGGAAGATCCCTTGGAGTAGGAAATGACAACTTGGTCCATTATTCTTGCCTGGAAAATTCCGTGGACAGAGGAGCCTGGTGTGCTTCAGTCCATGGGGTCACAAAGAGTCAGCCGTGACTGAGCATGTGCACACACAGATATTTTTATTCCCATTTTTAGGGACATTAAGAACAGAGAGGGGAAGAAATTTCTGAGGTACAAGCTGGCAGTTATAGAAAGTCAGAGAAGACTTGACCCCATGCAGCAGCACTAATCATGAGCCTCACATGGTTGATTGAGTTAGTGAGGCTGAAATGATCAAGACTTATTTGAGCTCAAACACAGTATTTTTCTTAGATTCATAATAGAAATAAGCAAGACACTGAGAGTCTGAGTTTAATAAAGGATCACTCTTCCCACAGCTATTGATCCTGGCTATAAGACTCAAAATCAGTTTCAGGACTCTGGCTGCCACCATCCCACAAGATTAAACTTATCTGCTTTGGTTCTTTTTGCGCAAGCACCCTAGTGTGTGGCCCCCAGCAGACCAGCCGCAGGATTTTTACCCACTCCATGTCTGCAGCCTGGGGCAGGTTCCTCTCAGCCACAGCAGCCTATATGGTAAACCTGTCCATGAGAGTATGGTGCTGAAAACTTCACATCCTTGGTGACAATGATGGCTTGTTGTTGGGTTAGGTTGCTGACTGTTCTTAGGAATATTTGTTGCTAATTCAAACGCAGGTACCTTTCTTTTGAAAAATCAGAACAATCTGCAAAACCAGACTACTGATTCTGTTCCCAAATGCAATACACAGTTTGGCATGTTTCCTCTTTATTGTGCGAGAGTCTTCAACATGGCAATTCTTTCCTTTTGATTGTTAGTAGCGAGTCCTCCTCCAAATCTTCAAAACCACTTTCTCTCCCAGAGGTGTGAATCTGTCTTTCGTCTAGGAAGTAGCACACTCAGGAGCTGAGGCCAGTGAGGAGAGAGAGAGAGGAGCGGAACTGGTGGAAGGCAGTGGGGAAGGGGGCCAGGAGAGAATAAAATCTCATTTGGCCATGGGAGATGATTTTTCATCCCCATAGATACACTTTGAAAACTCTAAGACATGGCACATGTCAGTCAAAAGCCAAACTAGCATCTTAATTTATTATAAGCTGGAAATGAAATCTTAAAAATATATATGTGTATGTATTACAGAGGTGTCATGGTGGAGGGAGCATGGTGTTCAGGCAGGAGAAAAGTATAGTAGTTGATCAAATGTCTATGTTGGGTCAGAGGAAGAATGAGGACTCTTAGACAAGGCTATGGCTGGACAGAGGGCTCTTTGTGATTTTTCTTTGCTAAAATCCTCTGTACGAGTTCTGTATATCACTGAGCAAGACATTGCTAGTTGTCTAAGTCCCCATTTTCCTTATAAAAAATACCATGGCATTTTTTCAGGTCCTCAGCTTACTTTACGAGACCCCTGGCCACTTGAGGCGAGCACATGACATAGTCGTGGCCGATGAAACGTAAACCAAGAAGTTTAGGGAGAGCTTTTTCAGGATCCTGATATCCATACCATCATTCTAGTTTATCCCTTCTTCTTTCTGTCCCTAGAATAGTGTGGAGGTAGAGGGGTGGAGATGCCGCAGCCATCTTGTGACCATGAGGTGATGGACTTACGGACAAATGCCTACAAATTCCTGGGCCACATCCTAAGCCACATCCCAACCCTAGACTGCTGCCCACATATTCCTAGCTATGAGGAGTCATGAGTGATTGTTTGAACTAAACATATTCCTAAATTTATTTCTTACTCACCGTACAAAACTGGTATTCTCAGTCAGCTGAGAACTCTTATTTATAAACAGTGATTCAGGGGTCCTTCTGTCTGGTGTCTGTGGCATCTTCAACACAGGATTTTTCAGAATCACCCTGTGTGTGGACTTCCAGCTGGCCGAGTGGAAAGAGAGAGAATTGTGTGGGGTGAAGTGGGGACACGCGGAGGGTGCGTACAAGTTCCAGAAATGGCACATGTCACTTCTCCCCTCTCTCCCTTGATCAGAACCCACCTTCAGTCAGAACTGTGTGTGAGGCTGATAATGAGTCGAGCTGTGTGCTTAGGAGGAAGGGAAGATGTAATCAGTGAAAAGTTAGCTGGTATCTGTGGCAACCACCAAACCATCCAGAGTGTGTAATTGCGTCATCCTCAGGCTGTTGCCTTAGGGCCCTGAGGGATGAGCTGGCACTTCATTTTACAGTCATGTCAGTCTTCTTTCTTGGTATTTGGATGATGGGAAGTGAGTAGAGATAAGCAACCAGGTCTGGTCACTTCCTCATCAACGGATGAGGAAGATGAAAAGATGGGGAGAGTGGAAAGGTCTGGATGTAGATATTAATTTCCCTCTTTGACTTGAGGTGAGAAATAAAAATTAAATTTCTGAATGTTCAAAACCTCAAACTGTCTCTCTTAAGATTGTAAATAGAATACAGACAGCAAGGATTAGTTTGGCCAATGTTCTTTACTAACCTTGTTGCTGGAAAGGGATAGGTATAGTCGTTAGGAACTCACACTTGGCCTTTGAATCCTGGCTCCACCACTTAGTGGTCCTGCAATTTGAGGCAAATCAGTGGACTCTGAGTCTTGATTTCTTATCTGTAAAAAGGAGGTAATAAAAAGAATCGCCTCATAGGAGTGTGGAGAGCACCGAATGAGATGGAAAATATGAAGCCGTCAGTATAGAGTCTGGCCAGTAGCACTGAGGCTTCTGTCCTGTGTTCAGTCCCGCCCAGCTCTGCGGCCCCATGGACTGTAGCCTCCCGGGCTCCTCTGTCCATGGGATTCTCCATGCAAGAATACTGGAGTGAGGTGCGATTTCCTCCTCCAGGAGATCTTCCTGACCCAGGGACTGATCCCACATCCTCATGTCTCCTGTATTGCAGGCAAATTCTTTACTGCTGAGCCACTGGGAAAGCTCCTGACCAATAGTGGATATTCACTAAATGTCAGATGATTATTATTTGAGTAAGATCATTTATTTATTAATAGTTCAAGAAGCACTTATGTGCCAACTTAGCACCTTTTCTTTAAAAAATTTTATCATATTGTGGCAAGAACACTTACCATATGATCCACCCTCTTAACTAATTTTATGTGTGTATTATTTATGTGTGTTTTATAGGTACAATGTGTGCAACAAATCTCTATATCTTATTCATCCTACTTGACTGAAACGTTATGCCCATCTATTAGTATCTCCTTGTTCATCCCTCCTCGAAGCCTTTGGCAACTATCATCCCACTTTTTGATTCTATGAACTTGTCTGTGTTAGATACCTCATGTAAGTAGAATCATGCAGTATTTGTCTTTCTGTGATTGCTTATTTCATGAGCGTAATATGGTCAAGGTTCATTTATGTTGTTACATATTGCAGAATTCCCTTCCTTTTTAAAGCTGCATAGTATTCCATTATATGGTTATACTGTATTTCCTTTATTCATTCATCTGTTGATGAACATTTAGACTGCGTCCTCACAATGACTAGTGAATACTGCTGCAATGAAGATAAGGGTGCCAATATCTCTTTGAGATCTTGATTTCAACTCTTTTGAATAAATATCCAACACTGGGGTTGCAATTATAAAGCTTTATACAAAGCAAAGGACACCATCAACAAGGTGAAAAAACAACCTACAGAATGGGGAGAAAATATTTCCAAACCTTATGTCTGATAAGGGGTTAATCTCCAAAAAATATAAGGAACTCCTCAACTCAACATCAAAAAACTAAGACCTAGGTTAAAAAATGAACTAAGGACTGGAGTGGACATTTCTCTGAAGAAGATATACAAATGGCTGGCAAATACATGAAAAAATCCTCAACATCACTAATCATCAGGGGAAGTCCAATTAAAACCATAGGGAAGCACATTGCCTCACACTTGTCAGGATGGCTATTATTGAAACAAGCAAAACCAAACAAAACATAACACAATAAGTGTTGGCGAATGTGGAGAAATTGGCACCCTGGCATGTGGTTGGTGGGAGTTCAAAGTGGTGCAGTCATCATGGCAAACAGTAAGGAGGTTCCTCAAAAAAATAAAAATAGACCTACCATTTGATACAGCAGCCCATTCTGGGTATTTATCCCAAAGAATGATTATTATTAAAGAATTATGATTCATCAGCTTGGAGTGTCTGGAGAAAGCCTCTAGATGGTGCTGAAGCAGAGAATCAGGTTGGTATCCAGTCTGAGAAGTTCCTACATATTTGCTTATCACTTATCCCAAGCCAGGAACATCACAAGTCACAACGGTAGCTGTGTTGGATGAAGTTATCTGGAAAACTTCTCCCCTCTCCTCTGTGAGTCTGGGTGCCTTTAGACAGGAAATTGTTGTTCATTCTTTGGTTGCTCCCTAACACAGTATCAACCTTCAGTCTAATTTACATCTAGTGAGATGTCATATGTTAAGTACATACCTTTTTGCTTAATGCACATTAAATGCTCAAGAAGTGCGATTTCCATTTTTTATCTATCAGGCAAGGAGTATTTCCCTCTATTTCTTTCCTCATCCGTGTGATCAGTGGGGAGCAATCTTTGCCTGGTCTATTCTGTTCTATAAATGGCTCTCAGATGTAGAGATTTCCAATCCATCTTGAGATAGGCTCAGACAGGCTTGAACCTAAAACCCAGTCCAGCCAAGAGCTGTGTGATCGAGAACATGTTATTTACTACTATTTGTAAAAGAGGGATGACGGTACATCGCTTATTTGAGGGAATGAATGCCAAGCGCAAGTAGGCATCCAATCCATGCTGTTTCCCTTCCTCTTATTCAAAAAGCACCCATTGAACCCCTAGTTCACCCTTGCTTTGCACTTTTGACCATGGCTCTCCCCTAATGCCCTGATTATGGGTGGGTAGGGGAGCAGAATCCACAAGATACTCGCCTTCCATCAAAATCAACCTTCCCTGCTCCCTTTTTCTCAAGACCCTGTCTTATCTTCTACTTGTGATGAGTTAATTGGATGAAATAAACACAAGTCAGGGGGAGAGAACCAACTAAGTTCCCTAAGGCACTGGTAGAAGGATAATCTGAGTGTAAGTCCTCTCTGATAGCTGAGTTTTGTGGACAAGCCCTCGGCACTAGCTCCTCATCTACTCCATAAAGGAGGAGAGCCACTGGCCCCTCCTGCCCTTTGTCTATGCTCTTCATGAATCAAAGGTGGCTACTGTGGGCAACAAGAGAGCCCAGGAGACCACACATCTCTCCTAGAGGTGGCAGTGGGTCTTGCTTATCCACCTACTTAGGTATGTGACTATTTTCTCCAGCATCATTGGAAGCTGGCCCGGTCAACTGGATGAAAACAGAAATCCTCTGAATCACAAAGTCGGTCCTGAAAGGGCAGCATGAGATTAAGAAACATGGATGCCTTGGACAAGCTGCTACTTTGATACCTCTGTAAACATGTTCCTGATAGGCGTATATGAGGGGCATGTTGGAGAACCTGATACATATAAGAATGAAAATTAATTACAAGTACAAAATCCATATACTTTGCCTTTATGTTCAAATAAGAGGCTTATTAAGGCCCTGAAAAAAGATGTTTCTTTAAAGTATATGTTTGTTAAAAATACAGATACAGAAAAACGTGAATTCAAAATTTCACCACCCACAGAAACTCTGGTGATCCCCCAAAGTAAAAATATATCCCTGCAATTAGAATATGTAAACAGGTCAGAAAGGAAGACGATGCAGAGAAATCTTATGTCCGATCCCTTTTCACAGCTATATTTTCAGTGATTCTTCCAGAAACATTTTATGTATTTGCCAGTACGTATATGCCTGAGTAAACACCTACATGTGTGCATGCATACACATATACACATATTAATTGCAGAAAGTGAATTTAACGAATGGATTACTTTCATTGAATATAATCTTCTATTTCGACTTTCCATCTCATAGTTTTTCTATTACTGGACACAGTATACCTTACCATCACGAAACGTAGAGGGAATTTAGGCTTTCTAAGTTTTGTTCAAGCGATCTCCAAAGTCTCTTCATCTGGCCTTACAGTGCTGAATTTTTCAGTAACCTTTGTCCTCTCCTAAGTTTTCTTTTGCAATTTTCCAAATCAGACATCTTCTTGGGAGGCATATTAACAGGGTTTAAAATTTGGATAATAAAATAAATTGCTCATTTCCTGTAAACAGCATTCCAGCATGCATCATTCAGTTTCAGAATTATCCTGATTACAACTAGTGACTTCAGGCAGCTATGGTCTCTCATTTCTGGGGGTGGGTGACAGAGCAGTTGTATTTTGCAAAGAAAATCAGGGAAATTTTCAGACAGAGGAGTTTCGTTTGGTTTGTTTTAAGTTCCAATTATGGGAACTGTCTCTCTTCGTGGGACCAATTTATGTTTTGCCAGTGCTGTAAGGAGTTGCCCGTGGAACCCTGGCTTAACTGGAAACACGTTGGCAGTCAGTATAGATGGTGTTCTCTTGCCCTTCGCAGAAAGCTGGGAGGCAGCTGCATTGCTGACCTGACCTTCCTCAGGGTCTCCTTAAGAGTAGGGGCAACTGAAGCAGTTTCCCTCAATTCTCTAAGGAGGGGGTGAGTAGGATTGAGTTCTTGGAAGCCTCCAGATTTCTCTGGGGAGTGAGTGTCGAACAGAACAAAAGAGGAAGCTACACAGGTTCTCCACTTGGGAAACATTAGCAAGGCCTGCACACAGATCATCTCATAGCAAGGCGATGGATGCTGAATCCACCTTCAGTGGAAGGGAGACGGTTCTCACAGACGTCACCTTCGGGCCATCTCTGTGATAACCCAGAGAGGTGTCCTCTTAAGAGCGGAAAAGGGAGAGAAAAGAGTCATTTTAACTGTGAGGAACACTAAAAACACAAACCGCCTCATGTAAAATTCCAAAATCAGTTCATAAAACCGTCCTAACTGACCTGCACAATGTGAATTTCCTGAAACCGGCGCTCAGATTGGGCGCAAGTAACAGGTAATGAAGGGACTTTACAGAGATGATTAACAAGGGCCTCCACTTTTTATTAGACTCATTTTGCTAATCCCTAAAATTAAGGAATTCCAGGTGTATGCAGCCAAGTATGCAAATGATTTCCTTCCGCCTAGCTGCTGATTTCATAAAAGGTCCTCAAACCGAGAAATAAAACACACAGAATGGGAAAGCTTTATGGCACAGTCGAGAATATTGCGCCTTTAAATAGTGCAGACAGGCAGTGCGTGCTGTAAATTTGCCACAGAGACAAATTTGTGAAAAGCTATAAAAAAGAGCAAAAAGTGAAGCTGAAAGAAGGCTGGGGTGCGGTGGGGGCGGGAAGAAGTCTCAAGACCTTAGCGGCCAAGGCGGTGTTGATTCAGCTGAGGCTGCCCCAGGAGCGCTGGTGCGGACGGAGCCCGATGTCCAGCGCAGTGGCTCACTGGACTCAGAAACAGATGGAGAAAGAAAACTGGAGACTTTTTTTTATCCAACAGGGGCTGGACACACTGCCTTTCCCTGGTGCACTAGTTGTAGGGGTTGGCAGACTACAGTCCAAGTGCCAAAATCCAACCCGCCGCCTCTTTTCCCTTGGCCTGAGATCTAAGAACAGCGTTTGCATTTTCAAGCAGTTGAAATCAACAAGCAGAAAAGCATACTGTTTTGTGACATGTAAAGATGATAGGAAATTCAGACTTCAGGGTCTGTCAATAAAGTTTCATGGAATACAAAATGTATTATCTATGGTTTCTCTATGACCTGCCAAGCCTAACAAATTTCAGAAAAACGCTTGGACACCCCTGTTCTAGAACAGTGGTTCTCAAAGTGGGTTCTTCAGAGGAGCAGTCTAAGTATCACCTGGGAACTTGCTAGAAATGCATGCTCAGTCTCGCAGTCGTGTCCGACACTTGGCAACCCCATGAACTGAAACTGGCTAGGTTTCCCTGGCCATGGCATTTTCCAGACAAGAATTACTAGAGTGGGTTGTCATGCCCTTCTCCAAGGGATCTTCCCAACCCAGGGATCGAATCTGCGTCTCCTGCATTGGCAGGATTCTTTACCTCTGAGCCACCTGGGAAGCAGAGTTTCAGGTAATATCCGTCTCTGTCCCGTCAGAAGCTCTAGGGGTGGGGCCCAGAAATCTATGTTCTGAAGGCTCTCTACTTCCTGATAACCCTAATGCACACTCAAGTTTGAGAACCACTTTTGCAAAGGGACTCTGCAGCTAGAGCTTTATGGGACACTGGTTATTCAGTCTTCTCAGGAGTGGACACAGATCTTTATGAATGTGGGGACTCCACTGCAGGGACTGTTACAGCCTTGGCGGGCACCCTGGGCTGCCACCTGGCTGGCCTGCCCTCAAGGACGCTGCTTAAATAAAGTGAGAGGACCAAATACTGTTGGAAAGCCGCTCACTTCACACAGAGGCAGCAGGTGCTATTATTGTTTCCCTTCGTACAGATGCGGCAGTAAATAGCATGCCCAAAGCCACACAAGCGGAAGAAAGAGCCTGTAAATGTGAGTCTGTGTGACCTCAACATTTGAGTTCCTTCTGATACCCCATGGCACCCTAAAATGAAATATCCTGACATATTCTATAAGGACTCATCTCATTTCAGGCTCCAAGAAATTACTGGGAGCTTTTGACCTGGAGTTTGAGGCCCCCACCCTGCCCAGCATGGCATCCACTCTCAGAGCTAGCATCCTGGAGAGAATCATTTCACAAAATGAAGGGAAATCAAAGGTCTCTTTGGGAAAATGTCTGGTTATTCACAGTATTTATATGTGTAGAGCATAGAATATTCTATTGTGAAAATATCGAGGTAACAACTGCTTGGGGAGCATTTTTGGTGAAATATTTACTTGGGAGAACGGGAAACATGTCTAACAATAAAAAAAAAATGTAGGCGCATCTGGGTGAACATTATTTAGCTGAGAGTGTTTGCTTAGATATTTTTAATATACATTTATGCACTTTAAATTTATTTTATTGGGTGAAATAAGGACTTTGGGGAGAAGGGCTAGGACATAGATTTTTAAATGTTCTGGGCAAATGAATACAGCCTCTGGTACAAGACAGTGCTCCCAGCTGCTTTGGTTTGACGGATGATCCTGACGTCCTTCTTTTTATTGTAGTGTAAAGTAATGGGTCTGCCTGGAACAGTTTGCTGACAGATGAGAGCCTTGGTCTGTCACTGAAATCCCAAGAATTTAAAGGGAAATACATAGCAATTCACATGGGCTCCCACTTATTACCTGCAGTAAAGCGGGAGTGGGGAGTGGTGGCGGGAGTGTGCGTGCAAGGATTGACTGGTTTGTATTTTAACTTTTAAAGGAGAGATTTCATCTCTGTTTCTGCAGAGACAGAAGGTGAAGACAGGCAGGTGAATGTCTGCAGCCATCTCACTGACACATTAATCAGCTTTCCTGCTAACCCAGCAGAAGCTCGCTTTACTCAGACAACTTCTCTTGCAGCTCCTGCGTGGGACATTTGTAGAGAAGAGGTGAGGCACAGGACCAGGATGGAAAATCTTCTGCTACTTTTTTAAACCTTTTATTTTGAAATGATGATCGACCTACTAGAAGTTGCAAAAATAATGCAGAAAATCCCCATGTACTATTCACCCAGCTCCCTCCAATGTTAACATCTTAAATAACTATAATACCTTGTTAAAACCTGGACATTGATATAGGTACAATAACCAGAATACTGGATTTATTGGATATCACCAGTTTTTACATGCACTTATTCTGTGGTGTGTGTGGTTCTGTAAAATGTTATCACATAAACCAATTACCTGGCTGTGTTTTCAGTCATTCAATAATAGCAACTATCACAGTATTGTTTCTAGCTTTTGAATGATTGAAATAATAAAATACAAGATATTTTGCTTCTGTTATGCCTTCTTTTCAACCACTCTGTCATCAGGATGTGCCTGTGCTCTAATGTCATGTCTGCTTGAGGCTTCTCTCCCTCTCTTTACTCCGAGGAGGCGAGGAAATGTGATCAAGAAGAAATACACAGTTGAGCCACGGTGGTAGACCCCGTCAGTGGTCACTAGCGGATCTTGTTCTCCTCCACATTTGGGCACGTGGAAGGTTACACCTCCTCTCCTTCTTGAAGCTAGCCATGGCCATGTGACTCATTTTGGCCAGTGAGGTGAGAGTGGAAGCCTTCCGCAGGTTCCTTCTCCCCTGCTGCAGAGATCATGGAGGAAAAGGTCTACGTGGAGGTGCCACAAGACCAAACCCACTCAGAATGCTGAACATTGTGTGGAAGATAACCCAATCCAGGAGCATAACTCAACCAGCAGTAGACCTGCCCTGGGTGAGAAATAAACTCTGCTGTGTTGAGCCAATGGTATTTTGGTATTATGGTCAGCTAACCTAGTACTGTAGTACTACAGCACGGTACCATCTTGGGGAAAGAAGAAAACTTGCCGGCTACTCTCCCTCATGGCATGGCCTTGCTAGGATTACTTCTGCTCAGGGAGAAATTGCTCTTCCATGGCTAATGGGGAGAAATGGGCCTGGTGTTCTTTTCTGCTTAGGAGGTGTCTTCCTCCATCTCCCTTTGCCCCTTCCCTTAGAAGGCCAAGCTCCTCCCCTGAATCAGAAACTCTGGGAATCGGATCCAGGAATCCGTGTGAACAAGCCTCCAGGAGATCCTGTTGCACATTCAGGTTTCAGATCCACTGGCCTAGATGCGCCTTCACTTCCCTTTCTGTGGTTTATTTGCTGTTTTGTGAACTCTTGAAAGCCTGGTGGTACTGGCTCTCCACCAAGCTGCATGGAATCATAGTTTCAAGACAAAGCATGCTCTGCTCTGCACTGGTGTAAGGGGTGGGGTTTTATAACCCTCACTGATTGTAAGTGAAGAAAAAGGTCTCTTTGAGTTGAATAGGACCTGAAGGCTTCTCTCCCATTACTCAGAACTTCATCTCTGATTGTTTCTCTTTTCAGCCATTGCATGCTTCAGCTCAGATATAATGGTTGTGGTTCATGGATGACTACCTTGTTGAGATTTTCCAGCTTAATCTTTCCACACTCACTGACATGTAGCTATAGTAAATAATTATTCTTCAAAAGGGGAAACTGATGTTTATCTCAATGGGAAGAAGTTCCAGTGATCACACACATCAGGGAGAGATGATTATTTTTAATAATACTATTTTATTATTAAATATTAAGATTAAAAATCATTATTTTAAAATTATTATTATATTTTAAATTATTATTTTTAATAATATTTTATTATTATATATTAAGATTAAAATTATTGTTATTATATTATTAAATATTAAGATTAAAATACAAGATTATTTGATATCTTGTCTCCTGGGTGAAGACCCTTTTGTGTGTGCATGGCCAACATTGCCTGTGGTGTTACACTTCATTCGTGACCCTGCGTTCCCGTGCATGGGTCCCCACACTTGGATACCTGACTGCACATGAAGCCTACCTTACGTGCAGAAGCAGGGTGCTCCACGGTGCTGTCATAGATTTATCCGCAGGCGGCAAAGAAAATGTCTTGGAGGTGAACTGGCCTCACCAAGCGTCACCCCAAGCCAAAGCGAAAGACTCAATACTTGTAGCTCAGAATCTTATTATCTGGCTCAAGGTGTAGACCAAAGCTCCTTCAGAGGAAGATTTAGGTGAGAAGCTAACTTTTGGGCTCCACATGGGGGTGCTGGCAGGGATCCCTGTGCAAAGGTGGAGAAGGTTTTATGAAATGGAGCAACACGGCTCCTAGAGTGACTGAGACTTTATTGTAGGAAGTGGAAGGTAAAATGCCATGAACTAAACTTTAGGCCTGGTGGTGTCAGGTAAATAATACGTGAAAAGCAACTAAAATTGCCCATAATGGCAAAATAAATGATGACCTTTATTCGCCCTGTTAGTGTATGTACTTGATGGGCTTCCCTAGTAGATCAGGCGGAAAAGAATCTGCCTGCAGTACAGGAGACCTGAGTTCGATCCCTGGGTCAGGAAGATCCCCTGGAGAAGGGAATGGCAACCCACTCCAGTGTTCTTGCCTAGAGAATCCCATGGACAGAGGAGACTGGTTGGCTACAGTCCATGGGGTCGCAAAGAGTCAGACATGACTGAGCAACTCGCATGCACGTGTACTTAATGACTCAGGAGGTGAATCTGCCTGCAATGCAGGAGACATCAGAGACGCGCGTTAAGCCCCTAGGTGGAGAAGATCCCCTGGAGAAGGAAATGGCAGCCCACTGCAGTATTCTTGCCTGAAAAAGCCTATGGACAGAGTAGCCGGGGCGGGGGTGGGTGGGGGGTGGCGGCTACAATCCAAAGGGTCATAAGGAGTGGGACACAACTGAGCAACTAAGCACGCAAAGCACACAGTAGGTACCATCAAAGTTACAAATAAGATATAATAAAACTGTGCTCATACTGAATAGACATATGATATTATATATTTTTTTCTAAACAGTACAGAGTAAGCTATTTATGCTTATCATTACATGGTCTCTAAAATTATTTAAATGCCTACATGATATTTCATTTGTTTGCTTCTTTTAAACCCTCGTAGCCACTTGGTGGACAAGCACTTGTTGGGGCCTGGCTGGGCCTTGGGAGTGCCGTGGTAAGGAGTGCTGTCGCTCAGGGTCCTCACGCCTCTCTTGTCCGGTCTCCCACCCCAGGTACTGTGGGCAAGGGTGGCTCATGACCCCTGTACATTGTGAGTGCTTGTACTTTGGAGTTTCCAGGACTCAACTGGCTGCAGATAAATTGGAAACTGCTGCTTCGGCTGCCTGCGGGGTGAGGCCTGATGTCTGTGTGGTTCCGATCGATGACAAGGTGAGTGTAATAAGCAGACCGCCTCTCTTCCTGAGGGAACACGCTGATTCATGGCGCTGCAGCCCGGGTTTCCTTCCAGCTCAGTGCTGCTCGCTGCGCCTGGCCATTTATCTTTGACAGAATCTTCACCTGAAGCTTTCCCCGAACTCCAGAGCATCCAGTGAGTCACAAGCCCAGGCTCACAGGAGCAAGTGAAAGGGTCCACGCTTAGAAAATGCCAGCCTCCACAGCGTGAACACAGGACACACCTTGGGGTGTGTTCAGTGCCACAACAAAGGATTTGTTGAAATCTCCATCCATGAATTTTTTTTTTTCCCCAGTGAACTTTATTATCGGTGCTGTATATCCTCTTTGAGCTCGGGCTCAATCTCTGCCATTTGGTTGGCACAGTTGCTCAGTACCCTGTATTTCAAGCAAATTATTCCAAAATCTAATACCTGATTTGATTCTTGGGAATTCAACATGTGTTTTTTTTGCAGGCTTCATAAGAATATGTGAAAAACAGTGCATAGGTTTTCATGGAGGCTCCTCAAAACCAGTCTAACGTGTGATGTAGCTGAAAGTAGCATCCGTGTACAATTATGACATTTCCATCCTGAGAATGAGACACTCCATCCAAGCACAGGTTCCCTAATGGAACTTTTAAATATATTAAGTTTGCTGCTTAAATAAATTTGAGTTTTCTGCCTTTCTTACTGAGCTCTTCTCCCACTCCTGAGGATCCGCTCACTGTCAGGAACTCATTAGAGGACCTCAACCTCACTTGCCCCCTCAACCTCACTGCAACGAAGCCCCCCTTTTCCTCAGGCATCTCCCTCATTCAGGACTTAGAAGCACTAAAGCATACGTGGCTGATGTCTCTTGGTCCCACCACAGATATCTACAGGATCTTTCTTGAGTCTGCTGTTTGGTGAGTTTTCACATGGGCCACCATAGCAACGGAGAACACTCAGGTGGGAACTGGTAAGAGGCGAGCTTTGGTTGGAGAGGCCTTTGTGCAGACTCCTATGCAGAGAAGTCTGCCCTTGCCCCTCCCCTCTGTGTGTTCTTCTCGTTCCACACTTCTCAACCCACTGCCTCCCTGAACTTGAGTTAGTTTTGGGCTCTAAACGGTGTGATAGTTCGGGTGGAGGTAAGGTCACATGGCACTTCTGCTTGTAGCTCGTTAGCCGTGTGGCCACGTTTATCTGCAGGAGAAGCTGGGAAATGCAGTCCCCCAGGTGGCCAGGCACTCAGCCACTTACCTACATACGTGCGTGCTAAGTCGCTTCAGTCGTGTCTGACTCTTTGTGGCCCATGGACTATAGCCCAGCAGGTTCTTCTCTCCATCGGATTCTCCAGGCAAGAATACTGGAGTCAGTTGCCACGCCCTCCTCCAAGGGATCTTCGCGACCCAGGTATTGAAACTGTGTCACTCACTTCTCCTGGATTGGCAGGTGAGTTCTTTACCACTAGTGCCACCTAGACCACGCAAGGAAAGGAAAATGAATATTGGAGAGTGTGTCAGTTTGCTCAGGCCTCCCTAGTAAAGTACTGCAGACTGCCTGACAAACAACAAACGTTCATTTTCTCACTGTTCTAGAGGCTACCAGTCCAAGATCAAGGTGTTAGCAAAGCTGATTTTTCCTGAGATCTCTGTCCTTGGCTTATACATGTCCAAGGGCATCTCCATGCCCTTGTTCTCCATGTCCCTCACATGGTCTTTCCCCAGGGTCCTGCTGCTACTGCTGCTGCTGCTGCGTCACTTCAGTCGTGCCCAACTATGTGCGACCCCATAGACGGCAGCCCACCAGGCTCCCCCATCCTTGGGATTCTCCAGGCAAGAACACTGGAGTGGGTTTCCATTTCCTGCTCCAGTACATGAAAGTGAAAAGTGAAAGTGAAGTTGCTCAGTCGTGTCTGACTCTGAGTGACCCCATGGACACCTCTTATCCTGAAGATGCTGGTCACGTTGGATTAGGCCCCACCCATATGTCCTCATTTAACCTTCATGGTCCCTTTAAAGATCCCCACCTCCAAATTCACAGTCTGAGATACTAGGGATTAGCGTTCCAACATATGAATCTGGGGGACACAATTCAGCCCACAGCCAAGAGGAACCAAGAGTCTGTCATAAGCTGCTAAATCTCTGCCCACATAAGTCAAGTCTGCTTATTTTGCTTTCCAGTTAGACTGAATACTCCCTGACAGCAGAGGTGGTGACTTTTGATCCTCATTTTCCCCCATAGTATTTGGTGCATTGCTCCACACCTCTGTGGATGTTCCATAAATGCTGTGGACTGACCACCAGTGGTAACGATAATAGGAAACATTGCGGTGATATAAAATAGAGCAGTTGTAGATGAGTGTAATTGCATATATTAGATAAAGCAAAAGTAGATTGAAAAATATGGAAATAAAGGAGCAGAAAAGGATATTTGTTCTTTTAGTTAGGTACTTGGTCAAACAACTGTCCATTGGGTACCTGTCATGGATCATCGTTGTCACCGTGGTGAAAAAGTCTTTGTTCTCATAGAACCTTACATTCTAGACAAAGAGTGGCAACTGAATTAATTAACAAGATAAAACTAGCTGGTAATGATGGATATTCAAGATACAAGCAAAACAACATGATAGTTTGAGAATGGCAGCTAGGACATGTTCAGTATGGAGACAACGCTAGAGGTGAGACCTACAGTTGAGAAGGAACCAGCCCCGGGAAGGGCCGAGGGAAGAGCTGCAGACAGACAGAACAGCCAGGGCCAGGGCCCTGAGCTGGGAAGCCTGACGAGCATTTGAGGAGCTGGAAGGAGGCCAGGGGGCTGTAGCAGGGTGAAAGCAAGAGGGGCAGATGGCAGAGAGAAAGCTGGAAGGTATCGGGGTGTGTAGAGGTCAAAGAAAAGGTGGGGTTTTACACTAAGGAAAATGGAAGGAAAGAAGTGATGTCATCTGATTAAAATCATGGATTTACTGCTGATAATAGCTTAACTTCGTATGTTGCAGCACACAGAATGCTTCCAAAAATATCATTATCTTCAGTGATCTTGGGGGATTGAATACTTTGATTCCTTGTCTTGTGGAAAGGACATAATGGGTTACAACCTCCAAGAAACTTTAAAATATAGTCAAATGCTTGCAGCGCTAAAACTAGGCTGAGTACAGTTAACATCTGATGTTTGCAAAGGCCCGTTGAGAGCTACCTGGGTTTGGATCATTACAGATCCAAACTCTTGTCCAGTTAGAGACAGTCAAATGTGCAGAGGTCTTGAGATAGACCTTAAAAACCACTTTCAGAAAATATACACACTTCTATAATTATAAAAATATTTGTTATTTTATATATTTTATACCTTCATGTATATTTATAAAAGTAACTTTAAAATTATTTCTTGACGTGACTTTCTTACTTTGGTCAGTTCAGCCCTTTCTTGTAAAAGTGCTGAAAAGAGTTCTTGTAAACTGAGCTCTGTAAGTGTTTGGATGCTGGTAACTGAGAATCCACTGGGTTGTAATTAGAGAATTGGCCACCTTGATTGGCTGCAGAGAATTATAGGAACACTAAATAACATTGCAACAATTATGCCCCAGCAATTAGCAACCAATAAAGTAGCAGACCTCATTGATACAGCTTTCCTACTTAGTAAAAATATTGGAAAAGGAATACCCTGCAAAACAAATAACATGTAACTAGCTCTGGCAGAAGAGCAAAAGTGAACTTGGCTACAGCCAGAAATCTAACAACAGTCAGGCCTGGGCTGAGAGACGGCAGTTTCCTGAGTACAGAATGGCATCCTGCAATGATAACAGCCCTTTCTCTTGTTTAGTAGGTGGGAAGTTCCATTCTGGCTTTCCCGGTAGCTCAGCAGTAAAGAATCCTTCAGCAATTCAGGAGATGGAGACGTGGGTTCAATCCCTGGGTTGGGAAGACCCCCTGGAGGAGGAAATGGCAGCCCACTCCAGTATTCTTGCTGGGAGAATCCCATGGACAGAGAAGCCCGGTGGGCTACAGTCCATGGGGCCACAAAGAGTCAGACGCAACCCAGAAACTGAGAACGCATGCACACAAATTCCATTCTAAGTGTTTAACAAGCCTGGTAGTATTTCATTCTTACAGCAACCCACCAAGAGAGCTATACTACTAGCTCCCAAATACCTGGTGGCTCAGATGGTAAAGAATCCGCCTGCCAATGCAGGAGACCTGGGTTCAATCCCTGGGTTGGGAGAATCTCATGGAGAAGGGAATGGTAACCCACTCCATTCTCGTCTGGAGAATTCCATGGACAGAGGAGCCTGGTGGGTTACAGTCTATGGGGTCCCAAAGAGTTGGACACGACCAAGCAACTAGCATTTTCAGTTTCACAGATGAGGAAGCCGAGCCCCAAAGAGGTTACACTCTCATAGATGGTGGAGCCTTGAGTTAAAGCAAAATTTAAGATAAACTTATGAGTTTGTACTCTGACACCTAGTGTATCCAGCTTTTCTGAGCTGGAGGCTCAGTGATGCTTTCTAAAGACATCCCCCCAACCTTGCTGCCTCCCCAAGTTGATTGCTGTTCAGGTTCTGGAAAGTAGAGCCTATTATAACGTCTTCTTTGAACAGCCATAAACCACTTAAAGCTTGTTTGAAGGTCTTTGCTCACTACTTGTATTTTGCTACTCAGTTTTTAGCAAACTATAGTAGGTGATATAACCTCAACGTGCAAAACCAGGATCATTGGACTCGACCAGAATGTCTATGGATTGGGAACATTTTATCACCCTGGACTCTTAAAAAGAAACTGGTATGTAGTTGCTTTACAATGTTGTATTAGTTCCTGCAGCACAATGAAGGGAATCAGCTATATGTATACATGTATCCCCTCCCTCTTAGATCTCCCTCCTACCCGCCACTCCCCATCCCACCCATCCAGGTCATCACAGAGCACCGAGCTGAGCTCCTTGTGTTTTACAACGACTTCCCACCAGCTGTCTATTTCACACATAATCGTGTATTTATGTCAAATCTAATCTCTCAATTTGTCCTAGCCTTCCTGTCCTCTCAGTGTTCACACACCTATTCCCTGTGTCTTTGTCTCTATTCCTGCCCCTCAAACAGATTCATCAGAGCCATTTTTCTAGATTCCACATACACATGTTAATATAAGATGTTTGTTTTTTTTTCTCTTTCTCACTTATGTCTCTCTGTATGAAAGAATCTAGATCTACCCACATCTCTACAAATGACTCGATTTCATTCCTCTTTATGGTTGAGTAATATTCTGTTGTATACATGTACCATATCTTTATCCATTTATCTGTTGGTGGAAACTTAGGTTGCTTCCAGTTTTGGCTATTGTAAATAGCACTATAATCAACACTGGGATACACATGTCTTTTTGAATTATGTTTTTCTCAGGGTACCCTGGACCCTTTAAAGGGACTCACTCCCCACTCATTACTGGGTAGCATCCACCTGTCCCCCAACTCCTGTATTCATCTAAAACCCACCCTGTACACCCCTACTTGTCGTGATGGTCTTTCAGCATCCCACCCTTACCCAGGCTGGCACTGTCCTTCCCCTAAAAAGTCCTCCCAGTTGGAGGAACATCTTTGTCCTTCCTGTTCTGGCCAAACCTCAGAATCTCCTTGTCTGCACACTCCACATTCATTCAGAAAGTAGAGCAATGTGAAACTTACAAACAGGTTTGGATCCACCCTTGAGACCCTGGGTGAAACATTTAATTGCTCTGAGCCTCAGAGTCCTCATCTGCAACATGTAAATATCGATAGCACCGCCTCTTGGCTGCTGAGCCTGGGATGGAATCCTGCTCAGCACTATGCTTCTCTAGCAGGTGGCCCCGTAGGCTTGAGGTGTGACGAAACTGGGCCTGGCACATTGAGGATGCTCAGTGCATAATGGTTATTGTCATGAATACTTTGTATTCTCACAGATCTTAGAATATCCACTTCTCTCCACTGTATGGGACTTTGTATATTATGTCTTTAAAAATTGCTAGAATAAAAAAATATATTAAGTAATGAAAAAAAAGAAACCTCCGTCTGCCCTGTCCTGGTCAATGATGTGGGGCCATAGTCCACTTATGGACTGAATGGGAAGAGAGTTAGTTGTGTGACAATGAGCATCACGCCTGCATTGTTTTCTTTTTTTTGTATCCCTAGCATCTAGCACAGCTCTTGGAAAATTACAATAATAGCTAGAAGAGACATAGTGCACACTTATTGAGCATGTCATAATTGCTAGGTGCCATATTAAACCATTTATCTGTGATATTTAATCCTCACAAGAATTCTCTGGGGCAAGTCCTTTTATTTTCGCCGCTTTAGAATGAGAGGCTGAGCTTCAAAGGAGTGAAGTACTTGGCCTCACACATTCCGTAGCAGTAGCGCCAGAATTCAAAGTGAGAATGGTTTGACTGTAAGCCCTGGGCTTTAACCACAGAATATGCTGCTTTAGTAAACAGTGAAGGAAGAAGTAGGGAGGAAGGAGGGAATAGGAGAGGGAGGGAGGGAGAGGGGAAGGAAGGGATGTTCTCTGGAGTCCCAGCCCAGCAGAAGTACCCAGTCTAAACTTAACTGCACACTGGAAGCACTTGACCAGCTTTTTAAAAAGTCCTGATGCCTAGTACCCACCTGCAGAGATTTCCGTTTAATGCCTCTGGTCTGCAGCATGGTCATCAGGATTGTGAATGCTCCCAGGGGACTCTGGAGTGCAGTCAAGGCTGAGACCCCCTTGCCTTGGCTGGAACCTATCCCCTCCCTTCTCCAAGGTGGCCAGAGGGCACTTTTCATTAGCACACGTGAGTGGCACCTGAGGCCTCCAAATGGCAGCTGCAGCTGTGCTGGGCTCTGACCAGGCAGGGCTGGGTGGCGTGGTTGGTGTAGAGCCCGGAGGGGCACGGGATTCAGGAAGTGGGGTTTATTACAGTCCAGATGACAAAACCTGCTGGGCCGAGATGCTTGCCGACAGAGCTCAGATTGCAGGAGAGGGGCGCTCCATCCCTTCTGCTGAGTGTCCCCCTCACTACGTGACAGGGCGCCTCGTGTCTGGCATTTCCTCCACAATGACTTTTCCAGACTGTCCCAGATGGGTGCCCTGAACTGCCTCAAGGACTGGCTCTCAGAGCTGCTCAGCTCATCGTGGGCTGGGCTGGGGATTCCTGGTCAGGCTGGGCTAAGCCTGAGACTTGGCAAGAGGCAGGGAAGAAGGACTTTCGCTTGTTGGGCAGGTGGCCTGAACTGAGCTGGGAGTGGCCGAGATTATCGGGGCTGCCAGGCCAAGGGAGATAGCATTTCCTTTGATGTAGGAAGGAAGTGTGTCAGTTGCTCAGTTGTAGCCAACTCTATTTGACCCCATGAACTGTAGCCTATCAAGTTCCTCTGTCCATGGGATTCTCCAAGCAAGAATACTGGAGTGGGTGGCCATTTCCTCCTCCAGGGGATCCTCCCAACCCAGGGATCGAACCAGGGTTTCCCACACTGCAGGCAGATTCTTTACTACTGAGCCACCAGGGAAGCCCCCTTTGCCTCTGAGCCACCAGGGAAGCCCCCTAGGAAGGAAATGGACCTTTTGAGAATATGAGTTGGACTCCCCGAGGTTCATTGCCAAGCCTGGAACTGGAAGCCGGTCTGCACAGCTCCCCAACTTCACACTCCACGGAGAACTGTGCAGGCAGTCAGCTGTCCATCTCTTGGCTGCCACAAGATCATCAACACATGGGAGACCTGCCCTCTGCAAAAGAAACAAGACAGAAGCAAACAAAAATAGCACTTCCGCAAGCTGGCCCAGCCATCGACTCAAAATGTTCTTGAAGCTTATAATCAAAGTGGCTATTTATGTTGCTTATACCCCAGATCTTGTGGTAGGTGCTTTACATTGTTAATTCATCTAATCCACACTTGCTCTCGACTGGTAGATAATATCCCCATTTCACAGAAAAGTAGCTTAAGTTTTAGAGAGGTTAAATAAGCTGCCCAAGTTCAAAAAGCTTATATGACAAGCTAATGCGGTGTCTGGACTGGACTAAAGCTCCTCAAAATATTTGTGCTCCATGTCCTCAGTACACTGCCTTTCTTGGAGTGTGTGTGTGTGTGTGTGTGTGCGCGCGCGCATGCGTGCGCACACTCAATCACTGAGTTGTTTCCAACTCTGTTGACCTCATGGACTGTAGCCTGCCAGGCTCCCCTGTCCATGGGATTTCCCAGGCAAGAATACTGAAGTGGGTTCCTGTTTCCTCCTCCAGGGGATCACATAGTCTCTGTTTTATTAATCTCTGAGTTTCTGGCCCCTTTCACAGAGTCTTACTCCTAAATGACCCACTATAATATTTGCCGAGTGGATGGATGGATGGATGAATGAATGAACAAATAAAGCTATTACTTGACTCTAATTACAACTCTTCAGTTGCCAATTGGAGGTTGTAAGGGTGACAGAAGTGATGCCTGTGACAAAGTGTTAAGAGTATGGGGACCTCCTACATAGGTAAGATTTGCTAATGCTACTCAAAACACTCAGAATATTGAAAGGATAAAATTTCTCATTGCAGCAATTTGAAAGGTGTCTATTTGTATATTTTACTAATCAACTGCAAAAAATAACAGTGACAAGACATTGGATATGAAGGATCCAGAAAGTTTTTCTGCTGATAGAGAGATGCTTTGAGAAGAAATTCTATTTCAGAACATTCTTTTGGCTCACGTTAATTCGGTGCTTGTGGCGGTTGGAGAGTTTGGAGCTCTAAAGGAATTCAGAGACTATGCTTGCAATGCCCTGTGCTAGACATTAGGAAACTCAGAGGAGTTTAGCCAGTTAATCAGAGTCACAGAAAAGGTGAGTGGCAGAGCTGCAAGGAGGATCCCGGGATCTGGTTTGCACCAGGCTCATGCTGTCTCTCCTGCCTGGAGCTGGGCTGAGCAGAGTTCCTTGGAGCCAAAGGGTGGCCTGTGAGTTGCACGCCTGCAGCCGGGCCTGGCAGACCAACAACAGCATGATTGATGGTTCCTCTGCTTTTGTCATTTATTTGCCTTGTTTTTTTTCCTTCCCCCAACAGAGCTGATAAGGAAGGTTTTGCTAGAGAATCATGTATCTCTTCTTTTTTTCCCTCTGAGCAGTGAGATGCAGTTCTCTATTACTCTGGCCACTTTTCAAGGGTAAGCAGTTTTGCATTATTCAGCACCTAAACTGGGTGTTGAAAGAGACTCAGGAAAGGCCTCTTAATGTTGGGGTGCTTGTCTCTGTTCTCTGAGTCCCAAGGAATAACCCACCTATTGAGGCTGGCACTTCCATCTGATCTGATCAGTTTTTTTCATTTATGATACTGTCCAAAATGTGGAAGCTGACAGTCCCATCTTCACACTGCTTTTCAGACAGTGTGATGTGATACAACAATGATACGTAGTGGGACAGACAGACTGTGAGTCCAGGATCTGTATCTACTGGGCTGGTTGGAGTCCAGCAAGTGACTTCATTTCCCTGAGTTTTGTTTCTATGTCTGTGAACCAGAGATCTGGGCAGGGACTGTGTTGAAGCTAGAGAGAGATGTCCAGGTTAAAACATTTACAGAGGCACCGATGTGGCCGTGAAAGTGAGTGCCCTTAAACACTGCCCCCCAGAAGACTCTCATCACCTTAGTCCAAGCCTGTTGAGACAGTTCTCATAAGAACTGATAGCCCTTATTAAACATGTACTATATGCCTGTCACCATCTCAAGGGCTCTGCATACATAGACAAGGATACTGAGCCAGAGGTTTTACCTACCCACACTCAGTCAACGGCAACCCACTCCAGTACTCTTGCCTGGAAAATCCCATGGATGGAAGAGCCTGGTAGGCTGCAGTCCATGGGGTCGCGAAGTCGGACACGACTGAGCAACTTCACTTTCACTTTTCACTTTCATGCATTGGAGAAGGAAATGGCAGCCCACTCCAGTGTTCTTGCCTGGACAATCCCAGGGATGGGGGAGCCTAGTGGGCGGCCGTCTATGGGGTTGCACAGAGTGGGACACGACTGAAGTGACTTAGCAGTAGCAGCACCAAGAATAAATAAATGAATTAAACCAAGGACTTGAAAAGCCTGCACACTTTCTTTTTTTAATTTTTTATTTTATATTGGAGTATAACTTATTAATGGGCTTCCCAGGTGGTGCTAGTGGTAAAGAACCCTCCTGCCAATGCAGGAGATGTAAGAGATGCGGGTTCGATTCCTGGGTCGGGAAGATCCCCTGGAGGAGGGCACGGCAACCCACTCCAGTATTCTTGCTTGGAGAATCCCATGGACAGAGGAGCCTGGCGGGCTACGGTCCGTAGGGTTGCAAGGAATCGGACACGACTGAAGTGACTTAGCACAGCACAGCACATAGCCTATTAACAATGTTGTGATAGTTTCGGGTGGACAACAAAGAGACTCAGCCATACGTATACATGTATTCATTTTTCACCCAAACCCCCCTCCCATCCAGGCTGCCACATAACATCGAGTGGAGTTGCCTGTGCTATACAATGGGTCCTTGTTGGTCATCCATTTTAGATATACCAGTGAAGACCCGCACGCTTTCTCCTCAGCAGTCTGACACTTAGTGGCTGCTTAAATAGACACTCAGCAGTTCTTCGTGTTGCGGCCGTTATTCAGGTGTGAAGTTAGAGGCACTGCTCTACCCTCCCCTGAAGTAGCCGGCATTTCGTTCGGGACCTCGAGTGGCGCCTGACCACCTCCGCCAGTCTTGCAGATGACAGATCAGTTTACAGCGCTGCCGAGTGAAGTCATATTAAGTCGTCTGTCTCTGCCAAATGCTATTCATTGTGAGATCTGCCTCATAATAAAGCATGATGGATTGCTTCTTTTGGCCAGAGAATAACTTAACCTCTGACTCGAGATGGAGGTATGTTTTCCATGAAAAGGTGGTTAACAGTCTCTTCCACTTGTCAGAAACACCGGCCAAGGTGGCGTGAAGTTGCCAAAAGCCATATTACATCCTCAAAGTCTGTGAAAATAAATTCCTCTCGATATATTATGTATTTAGTTCCCCATCTGGGTTTCCAGGAATTCGGGCTGTTATTGTACAGTCTAATTTTAAATCTCGAGCTTTTTTATTCCAAAGAAATACCTCCCCCCCCCCCCACCCCTTGTTCTTTCCTCTCCTTCTTGTTCTGTGGGCATTCTACGGTGGATTTAATTGAGTTTTCCCCACAAGGATTCCACTGCCGCTCCGTGGCTTGAATATCCTGATAGTCAGTGAAGCTTCAAGAAAGAGAGCTTTGGCAGCCGTGACTGTATTCACACGGAATCTAATTTCCACGGGGAAGTACAATACGTCCGAGTGAGGCGGTTTTATATTAACTCGGGGGCAGGAGGTGGAATCAGAGAATGTGAGAACACGCTTTCTGTGTCGTGGCAGTTCATGCTGAGAGCTGGGTGGCTGCTGGGTGGCTGCTGGGTGCTTGTGAGCCTGGGTCCGGGGGCCTCACCCCACTGATCTTTTCTGCTCCCTCCTCCCTCTGTGTCTGTTCTCATATGCAGGTAGGAAATCACGCCATATCAGATGGACATCAATATAAGAAACTTCTTCCTTTCCTGCCTCTTGAGGTGGGTGTGGGTGGGTGTGTTTGCGGGGAGGAGGATAAAGTGGGGCTCGGAGCTGCAGTCACACACTTCTTGGCTCTGTCACTCCACTCTGGAACTGTTCTTCTACATACCGATCTGAAACGTCCTTACTTTTTCCCCCTCTCTTTGACACGGGATTGCTCACCTCTGAAAGTGATTTCTAATGAGGAGGCATATGCAAAAAAAAATAACACTCAAATACATTTTTAAACATTTTTAAACATTTTAAGGGAGTGCTCTTTGGGGCTCACGCACTGGATGCCCAGCTCTTTCCCCTCTTAGCTGGGTGATCTCAGGTCAGTATCTTGACCCCTTGGATTCTCAGTTTCCTTCCCTGAAATAAGACATACTATCATATTTATTTCAAAGATCACTGTGACTGTCTGATGAGATGAACTGTTCTAAGACCTTTTCTTAGTGCTGGTCGTGAACCCTCTATAGCTCATTGGCAATGCTGGGGAGGTAGCTCTTATTGCTTATTGCTGTTATTTTTATCATCTCTCTTGAAGTTGAGTCCCTCCCTTACCCTGGAATGTTCCATTTAAAGGCATGCCAGGTTTAGAGTGGAAAGTGATTCCTATTACTTCCCCTGCCTTTCAGCACCAGGAACTGATCTACTATGGACAAATGCACACGTGGTCTCCAGTGAATGCTGGGCAAGGAGCAAGGCTGGAAAATTCCAGGTCTGGCTGCTGCTTGGGTGGCTGACCCTATTAACCATGAACAGTTTATCTTAAATCTGATTCTGATTACATCCAGTTTGTTCCCTCGCCCCCCTCCTTCCCTGACTCCCATCTAGAATTTACATTAGGAAATGAGCAGCCAGTGTGTCACGTTTGTGAGTGGTGGAGTCACTGGCCATTTTCTCATGTCAGCTCACCTAGGTATTCTTTTGGTTTTACTGACTCGTTATATCATCATGGATGGGGGAAGAAGGGATTTTTCTCTGGGCCAGTTTTTCCAACTGTGAAATAAAATGACAAAATCGCCAGCCATCCTACACTGTCTTGTTCTAGTGAGGAATTCAGAGGCAATGGCTGTTCCTAAACACAATGGCACTTAAAAAAAAAAACAAACAAACAGGAATATAGGATATACCTTTAGGTGAAAGCAAGTAAAAGTGTTAGTTGCTCAGTCATGTCCGACTCTTTGCGACCCCTTGGACTGTAACCCACCAGGCTCCCCTGTCCATGGGATTCTCTGGGCAAGAATACTGGAGTGGGTTGCCATTTCCTTCTCCAGGGGATATTCCTGACCCAGGGATGGAACCCGCAACTCCTGCACTGCAGGAGGATTCCTTACCACTGAGCCACCAGTCAGAGTCATACCTTTATGTAGAGGTTGACAGAGGGAGAGGTCAGGTGCATGCAAAAGACTGGTGGGAATTGTGAAAGGTCAAAATTTCTCTGGGACTCTTGTAAATTGCCCAATAAGAAAGCACAGAAATCAAAGTGTTGGGATACAGCTCTGTAGTAATCTAGATGTGTCCATGTAAAATGAATACACACTATACATAGCCTATAGAATATAATAGAGCATATGCCAAAGGTAATCCTAGGCTTTGTTTGAACGACTGGATATAAAGAGCACATGTAGTTGGGTTTAGATGTTAAATGTATGCTCGATTCTACTCCTCTCTAACAGACCTGGATTATTTTGCTTTTTTGTGAATGAAATTCTAAAAGAAGGTGTGCTTTAAGATTCAGAGAGTTTAGTTTCTTTACTATCACATAATTCTTATTAGAAGGGAAGATCCCCTATAATGTCCCACAGAGATGATGGGGAAATCACCATGGAGCAAAACGCTAGCCTCATTTTATTATGAATAGAGAAAAACCACTCTAAACTGGATCATACCAAAGAACCTTCAGACAAGTGGCCATCCCATACGGATTCATGTAGATCTTTAAGTCTATGATCACGATTACTCAGGGCCAGTTACCCAGAGAAAAGACTGTGTTTTTTGTACTGCCAACCATAGCAATAAAGGCCAGTGTTTACTGACTGCTTTCTGTGTCCCAGTTTCTGTACTGAGTCCTTACCTATGCCAGCTTATTCGAGCTCGATACGAGTGCTATTCCTATTTTGCTAGCAGTGGAAATGAAGCACGGAGATTTTAAATACCCGATGATGTAACACCTGTGGTCACAGATCTAGGGAACATCGCACCCAGGATAACAGTGTTAGCAGTCCAACTCCAAAGCTCATGCTCTCTGCTCTGGTCTATGTTTGTGTCTGCTTAAAATTCATGTGTTGAAATCCTAACCCACAAAGGTGATGGCAATAGTAGGTGGGGCCTTTGAGAGGTGAGTAAGTCATGAGAGTGGGACCCCCATTACTGGGATTAGAGCCCTGATAAAGGAGACTCCACAGAGCTCCTTAGTCCCTCCCATCATGTGAGGACACAGCAAGAAAGTGCCCTCTCTGAACCGAAGGAGGGCTCTCACTGAAATGTGACTGTGTTTGGGCCATGTCGGCACCTTAATCTTGGACTTTCAATTTGAGAAACAACCCTCCCAGAACCAGGAGAAATAAATCTCTGTTGTTTATCAGAAACTCAGCACGTGGTGTTCTGTTATAGCAGCTCAAACAGACTAAGGCACGCTGTCTTTCATCCTCGGCCCGTCCCCCGCATCCTGCGGCTGCTGCTGCTGCTGATGATGCTAAGTCGCTTCGGTCGTCTCTGACTCTGTGCGACCCCATAGACGGCAGCCCACCAGGCTCCCCCGTCCCTGGGATCCTCCAGGCAAGAACACTGGAGTGGGTTGCCATTTCCTTCTCCAATGCATGAAAGTGAAAAGTGAAAGTGAAGTCGCTCAGTCGTGTCCGACTCTTAGCGACCCCATGGACTGCAGCATTCCAGGCTCCTCCGTCCATGGGATTTTCCAGGCATGAGTACTGGAGCCCTCTCATCCTGGGGCAAGCCATTTCATCTCTCCATATTTCAGTTTCCCCAGCTATAAACTGAAGACAGCAGTGTCTGAATGGGAACCTTGTACCAAGGCCGTGAAACGATGCGTGGGGAACTGTAGTGCAACTTCCTAGTGACAAACGTTTATAGGATGCTGCTAATTGAAAAACAGATGGTGTGGGTAGTTGGACCACAGCCTCCTAGTGCTGCCCCAGTGATACCTGGTCAAGGACACCTGTTGATATCTCCCTGATCCCTGAATTCTGACACTGTCCCCTCATCAGAGACTGTAGGCTGATGAGGGTAAGGGAGCTAGAGAAGAATGAACATATTCTACATCTTTGAATTCTTTTTTCAGTCAGGGATGGTTCTGACTTTTCTTCTAATCTGTGAAGTTTTCAAGGAGTGCCCTGACCTACTCTTCAGAAAGGGCTGAATCAGTGCCAATTAAGGAAATGACCACTGAGTCTGTTGACTTAAAAAAAAGTGAGTCTCTGCCTACTAGACTCATTGCTTAGATACCGATTCATCTGTGATAAATTGCCTTAATAAATCCCACTGAGCAAGGGAACTATGAGAATGAAGCAGGTTTAAGAATAGAGGGCATTCTTCTCCCGGGAGACGAGACAATAAGATACGCAGTGTCCTGGGACAGTTCTAATGCACTTTTTGAAATGATGCTGATACTGGAGAGCCTGTGACAAGAAGGCAGGGCACTTATCTGTGTGATAGAAAAAGAGAAAACCAGCTCATCTTGTTCATTCCTCAAAGGCACGTTTCAACACACATTTAAGGGTCTGAGAGGGGGCCCTGGGGGCTGGCTTTAATTACATATATGTATGCTAAATCACTACAGTCCTGTCTGACTCTATGCGACCCCATGGACTGTAGTCCACCAGGCTCCTTGGTCCATGGGACTCTCCAGGCAAGAAAACTGGAATGGGTTGCTGTGCTCTCCTCCAGGGAATCTTCGTCACCCGGGGATCGAACCTGCGTCTCTTATGTCTCTGCACTGGTAGTGGGCTCGTTACCACTTGCGCGACCAGCCAGCACCCGCCTAACAAGGATTCTGGGAGGCGTGCTGGAAATTGAGCAGGACTTGGTTACGGTGGCCTTAAGGGACGATGTTTGAGCAAAGCCATCGGCTCTGAGTGAGAGTCCAGGCTCCTCCTGCTGGGTGTGTGATTTTGACCTAAACTCTTAATGCCTCTATTTGCAAGCACCTCACTGGGCTGCTGGGGACACAGGCCAGATTTGTGACGGGACATTCTTAAATATTAGGAACTGCTGGCAATTGAAAATGAGTCCTCTATCTGATCAATGTTTATCAAGCACCTATTCTGTGCAAGAAACTGTCCTTTACTCTCTGTTTTATAATTGGATATAATAGCTCTACAATGTTGCGTTGGTTTCTGCCATACATCAGCTATATGTATACGTATATCCCCTCCCTCTTGAGCCTCTCTCCCACTGACCCGCATCCCACCCGTCTAAGTCATCACAGAGCACTGAGCTGAGCTTCGTGTGCTGCATAGCAGCTTCCCACTAGCTCTCTATTTTACACATGGTGGTGTATGTATGTCAGTACTATTCTCTCAATTCCCTCCTCTCCTTCTCCCACTTTGTCCACAAGTCTACAATATGACCCAGCAATCCCGCTACTGGGCACATACCCTGAGAAAACAGTTCTTTACTTTTGGGATACAACACTGAGCAAAGCCATAGTCTCTCTTCTCATGGAGTTTGATTCCAGGTGGTGTAGACAAATAATACCCAATAAATGTATAATGTGAGAATGAGGAGGTTTGAACACGGATGTGATAGCATCTCATCCAAGTTTCAAAAGGATAGAAAATTGAAGAATAAACAAAACTTGCTTCGTAGATTTATCTGACGTGGGTAACTCAGGAGCCCTCATTAATATTGTCTTTTCTGATGCACCTCATGTATCAGTGGGGCTTTCCTGGTGCCTCAGACAGTAAAGAATCTGCCTGCAATGTAGAAGACCCAGGTTTGATTCCTGGGATGAGATGATCCTGGAGAAGGTAATGGCCTGGAGAATTCCATGGACAGAGGAGCCTGGCAGGCTACAGTCCATGGAATGGCAGAGAGTCAGACTGAGCGACTAACAATCTAACACTAACTCTAAACATGGATAGATGTGGCCTGTTGCAAAAAGATTTAACCCCTAAAATGCCACATAAATATCAATTTCACAGAAAGTTTCAAATGCATTTCTATACTCAGCTTAAAATACCTCTCATGCATATAAGGGCTTCCCTGGTGGCTCAGCTGGTAAAGAACCTGCCTGCAATGCGGGAGACCTGGGTTCCATCCCTGGGTTGGGAAGATCCCCTGGAGAAGGGAAAGGCTGCCCACTCCAGTATTCTGGCCTGGAGAATTCCATGGACTGTATAGTCCATGAGGTCTCAAAGAATCAGACACAACTGAACTACTTTCTTATGCATATAGACTATATAACTTTATTATGAAGCTATTTTCAAAGTTCATCTTAAGCACTGAATTTGTTAGGTCCAGAAGACTAGTTAATGGCAAGTTACTGACTATCCCCCTACCTGCCCACCCATCCGTGCATTTGTTAATAGACTTTCACAGAGTTCTCTGAGTGTTGTGCTGAACCCCATGGTGAGGAAGATACAGCCCTGCTCTCGTGGTGGCTCCAGTCATCCGTTCTCTCAGATTTAGTGAACTCCAGAAGACAGTCTGAGGTTTTCTGTGGTGGGAGGGCTTTGTACTGACTCTGAGTTCCTTCTGTTTCTCTGGTCTGCTAAGGCTGGAGGTAGCTGAGTCACGGGTGAGGAAGCTGAGCCTGGGCCTAGGGCAGATAGAGAGTGCCTGGGTTCAAGGAGAGGAGCTTCACATGGCAGAACAATTGCATCTCCAAGCCTGGAGGGCCCCTCCTTCCCGTCCAGGTTGCTGCCACTTGCTGTCTTTGCTTCCTTCTGATGTAAGCTCTCTGTACAGCACATCCCAGGAATGCTATGTCCCTTCGAGATAAACATTTCTCTTTTCTCAGTTTTCGAATGTCCTTTGTTTCCTGGACAGTTTTATAATTTTTTTGTGTGTTTGAACTAGTTTAAAATTTATAGAGAAGTTGCGAAAATTGAGAAGTTCTGTGCCTGTTACCCCGCCTCCATGAATATTAACATCTTATATATGTGTGTGTTTGCATGCTCAGGTGTGCACAACTCTTTGCGATCCCATGGACTGTAGCCCACCAGACTCCTTTGTCCATGGAGTTTTTTAGGCAAGACTACTGGAGTAGGTTGCCATTTCCTACTCCAGGTGATCTTCCCAACCCAGCGATCAAGCCCTTGTCTCTTGCGTCTTCTGCATTGGCAGGCAGATTCTTTACCCCTGTGCCACCTAGAAAGCCCTAACATCTTCCATAATAGTACTTAAATGATTGACACCAAGAAATTAACTTGGGTACAGTACTATTAACTGAATGGCAAGCCCTATGTGAATCTCACCAATCTTTCCCCAGGGTCCTTTTTCTCTTCCAGGGTCCAGTCTGGGATTCCACATTACAGTTTGTTATTATTTTTCCTTAGTCTCTTGCAATCTGTGACTATTTATTAGTCTTTCCTTGTTCGTGATGATCCAGAAGGGTAGAAAACCCCTAGAGTAATCTAAGTGATATTAGGGTTATAGAGTTTTGTTCCTGGATGAGCATTTTCACTAGTGAGGTTCCCATCATCATGATCATTCAAGGAACCTTGGAGTGATTGGCTCCATGACAAACGTTCCAAAGGGGATATATGTAGCCACAGGAAAGGGGCTAGATGATGTGGAAGCTGCACTCTAGCTCTAATAGTGAGGACAAGAAACAGTGGGTCTCACTGTAGCATTCTGATTTGAATCTGGGCAAATAGTTTCGTTTTTCTGGGCCTCAGTTTCCTACCCTGTGAAGCAGGAAAAATAATAGCATAAACCAGGATAGTTATGAGGAATAAAGGGAATAAAACTTGCAGAATACTTGGTGCCGAACATGAACATGGAAAATGTTCAATATACATTAATTACTGTTCTGTTATTATTCATCATTAATGTCCATACTGTTTGCCAGATATTGTGCTAAGCACTTTGCCAACATACCTCAGTTTGTTGCCATATCTCTCCCGTAGATGGTTGTTATTTTCATTTTCCAGATTAGAACCAGAAGCACATAAGTAGCTTCAGACCTACTTTTTTTCCACTTTAGAGCCCATGTTCTTTGAAATGCTGCCCTACTGCTTCACCTGGAATAACAGAGCAATTTCCTGTATGTGGTGTTTTAGAGTTCCTTCTCATTTATGGGCCTCAATTTATCTTCAAAACATTCCTTAGCCGTTGGGACAATGACATCTCATTTGATGGATAGAGAAAGTGTGGGACAGTTTTAGAGGGAAGTGAGATACTTCTCATCCATGTGCATATTCTTTCTGGCAAGATGCTATTAAGAGTCTCAACAAGACCTTCCCAAACCATTGATAAAGATGCTCTAACTTTCACAAAGCATTTTGTGTTGTCTTGTGCAGTTATCTATGTGAGGCTTCAAGCCCATCCTGTACAGAGGATGTCTCCAGAGGGTGAGTTACAGACTCCAATGCCAGCTTAGTGTCAAGACCTCTAGCTTCTCCCTGAGCCCAGGAGATCTCTGGCTAATAACTCGAAATCATCCCACATTTGCCAAATAATGCTGTAATTCAGGATTTGTGTTTTTCTCCCTGAAAACTTATATCCTGAATTACAAACCAAGACCCATAACCACAAAGCCCTGGTCCCCTGTGGCTTTGTTTGGATTTTTGAACTCGAAAATCAATGGCTGAGTCATTTCACTGTTCACCTGAAACTATCACAACATTGTTAATCGGCTGCACCCCAATACAAAGTGTTTTTGGTGTTAAAAAATTAAATAAAAAAAAAATCATTGAGTTTAAGGACCAAACTGGCCAAGATTCTAACATTTGGGGAAAGCATTGGCAACACTAAGACAATATAAAAGTAAGCACTGACATCTTTAATTCTCCTTGAAAGGAGACCAACCCAAATGTTAGGTTAGGTAAGGCAAACATCATTTTCATTTAAAACATACTCTCTGAGCACTGAGCATATTGGGGACCAGGGACAAATGAGACGAGTTCCCTGGAGATTTGGGAATGATCACAGATGACTCCTACTCTCTGCTAGGTGGTATGTGTGTTTACAGTCTGATTTTATTTCTTCATAAAGAAGTCTACAATGTAGTATTTACTTACTTTATTTTATGGAGATTCAGAGAGATTGAATAAGTAGCCCAAGATCACACAGCAAGTAAGTA
Source organism: Capricornis sumatraensis (assembly GCF_032405125.1). Classification (NCBI taxonomy): domain Eukaryota; kingdom Metazoa; phylum Chordata; class Mammalia; order Artiodactyla; family Bovidae; genus Capricornis; species Capricornis sumatraensis. Next base: position 26,220,857 of record NC_091088.1, on the reverse strand, counting down.
CAGACCCAAGATTTGAACTCAGGTCCTACTGATCTCAAAGGCTATGCCCTTTATACACTCCTGCATGGCCCTCAAAGAACACACAGACCAGCATGCAAGAGATGCAAGCAAGTTTATCCTTGTGGTGTGGCAGCTGAGTTACTGATTGGGTTTCCCCCTGCAATTCTGTGAGAAAACGCAAGAGAGGTTCTCAAATCAGTTTCAGCATATGCTTCCAGGGGTCTTCCCAAGCTCCATTTAGGCCCATCCCTCTTCTCCATTGCTTGAGGTGGCATTTGTCCAGGCAGTTTCTTATCTTGCAAAGCTAGGGTGGGGACAATGGAGAAGGGAGGGAATAAAATATCTGTCTAACAATGAATGTGTGTTAAAATCAGATAAATTCAATTCATTAAAGAAAAAAAAGTTGAACAGTAAGGAGTTTGATGCACAGTGGGCATTTGTTAAATGGGAATTGAATGAATTAATGAGTGAATGAATAAATTCTGAGACCCAAAGCAGCTAATAGAATGAATGCCTTTTTCTCAATATGGGCCTGGTGAGTTGGCTCTCGTTCTGTCCCTCGCTACATGAATGTAGAAGATTAGGTGGACAGAGTTATCCTGAAATTCACAAGTCCCTTAGGTCCAGGAATATGAAAGGAGTTAGTCCAACATATACATGTGGAATTGTCAGTTCAGTTCAGTCGCTCAGTCGTGTCCGACTCTTTGCGACCCCATGAACTGCAGCACGCCAGGCCTCCTTGTCCATCACCAACTCCTGGAGTTCACTCAAACTCACGTCCATCGAGTTGGTGATGCCATCCAGCCATCTCATCCTCTGTCGTCCCCTTCTTCTCCTGCCCTCAATCCCTCCCAGCATCAGAGTCTTTTCCAATGAGTCAACTCTTCGCATGAGGTGGCCAAAGTACAGGAGTTTCAGCTTTAGCATCATTCCTTCCAAAGAACACCCAGGGCTGATCTCCTTTAGGATGGACTGGTTGGATCTCCTTGCAGTCCAAGGGACTCTTAAGAGTCTTCTCCAACACCACAGTTCAAAAGCATCAATTCTTTGGCACTCAGCTTTCTTCACAGTCCAACTCTCACATCCATACATGACTACTGGAAAAACCATAGCCTTGACTAGACAGACTTTTGTTGGCAAAGTAATGTCTCTGCTTTTGAATATGCTATCTAGGTGGGTCATAACTTTTCTTCCAAGGAGTAAGTGTCTTTTAATTTCATGGCTGCAGTCACCATCTGCAGTGATTTCAGAGCCCCCAAAAATAAAATCTGACACTGTTTCCCCATCTATTTCCCATGAAGTGATGGGACCAGATGCCATGATTTTCGTTTTCTGAATGTTGAGCTTTAAGCCAACTTTTTCACTCTCCTCTTTCACTTTCTTAAGGAGGCTTTTTAGCTCCTCTTCACTGTCTGCCATAAGGGTGGTGTCATCTGCATATCTGAGGTTATTGATATTTCTCCTGGCAATCTTGATTCCAGCTTGTGCTTCTTCCAGCCCAGCGTTTCTCATGATGTACTATGCATATAAGTTAAATAAGCAGGGTGACAATATACAGCCTTGACGTACTCCTTTTCCTATTTGGCCCACTTGACTTTACATTCCAAGATGTCTGGCTCTAGGTGAGTGATCACACCATTGTGATTATCTTGATCATGAAGATCTTTTTTGTACAGTTCTTCTGTGTATTCTTGCCACCTCTTCTTAATATCTTCTGCTTCTGTTAGGTCCATACCAGTTCTGTCCTTTATCGAGCCCATCTTTGCATGAAATGTTCCCTTGGTATCTCTAATTTTAAGAGATCTCTAGCCTTTCCCATTCTGTTGTTTTCCTCTATTTCTTTGCATTGATCGCTGAGGAAGACTCTACAAGACGTTTTAGAACTTATGTCCCAAAAAGATGTCCTTTTCATTACAGGGGACTGGAATGCAAAAGTAGGAAGTCAAGAAACACCTGGGGTAACACGCCAGTTTGGCCTTGGAGTACAGAATGAAGCAGGGCAAAGGCTAATAGAATTTTGCCAAGAGAAAGCACTGGTCATAGCAAACACCCTCTTCCAACAACACAAGAGAAGACTCTACACATGGACATCACCAGATGGTAAACACCAAAATCAGATTGATTATATCTTTGCAGCCAAAGATGGAGAAGCTCTATACAGTCAGCAAAAACAAGACCAGGAGCTGACTGTGGCTCAGATCATGAACTCCTTATTGCCAAATTCAGACTTAAATTGAAGAAAGTAGGGAAAACCACTAGACCATTCAGGTATGACCTAAATCAAATCCCTTATGATTATACAGTGGAAGTGAGAAATAGATTTAAGGGACTAGATCTGATAGAGTGCCTGATGAACTGTGGATGCAGGTTTGTGACATTGTACAGGAGACAGGGATCAAGACCATCCACATGGAAAAGGAATGCAAAAAAGCAAAATGGCTGTCTGGGGAGGCCTTACAAATAGCTGTGAAAAGAAGAGAAGCGAAAAGCAAAGTAGAAAAGGAAAGATACAAGCTTCTGAATCCAGAGTTCCAATGTGGAATTGTACTTTTGTTTATTATGAAAGACTATTTGGGAGAAGAGAGACATTTTAATCATTATGTACCTGTTAGAATACCCCAAATTGGAAGACTGACAATGCTGGCTTAGATGTGGAGAAACAGGAACCCCCATACATAACAGCTGGGAAAGTAAAATGTCCTGCCACTTTGGAAGACAGTTTGGTGGTTTCTTACAAAACTGAGCATACTCTTACCATGTAATCCAGCAGTCATATTCCTTGGAATTTACCCAAAGGAACTGAAAATTTATATCTACACAAAAACCTTCACAGGAATATTTACAGCAGCTTGATTCATAATTGCCAAAACTTAGAAGCAACTAAGATATCCTTTGGTAGATGAATGGATAAATAAACTATGGTACATCCAGACAATGGAATGTTATTCAGTGGTAAAAAAGGAACAAGTTAGCAAGCCATGAAAAGACAGGCAGGAATCTCATATGCAAATGACTAACTGAAAACAGCCAATTTGAAAAGGCTACGTATTGTATGATTCCAGCTATGATATTCTAGAAAAGGTAAAACTGTGATGGCAGTAAAAAGATCAGTGGTTGCCGGGGGTAGGGAGCTGGGGAGGCATGAACAGGCAGAACAGAGAGGACTTTTAGGACCATAAAACTATTCTGCTTGATACTGTTAGGATCATTGCAGGTCATTATACATTTGCCCAAACCCACAGCATGTGCCACACCATGAGTGAACCCTAACATTCGCTGGACTTTGGGAGCTAGTGATGTGTCAGTGTAGGGTCAGCGATTGTAACAAGTGTACCCCTCTTGTGACAGGGTGTTGATAGTGGAGGAGGCTGTGCATGTGTGGAAGCAGAAGGTATGTGGGAAATCTCTGTAGCATTTCCTCCATTTTGATGTGAACTTAAAATTACTTTTTAAAGCATCTTAAAAACTGAAAGCACAAACAAACAAAAACCCCCACTCAAGTCCTGATGGAAGGGACTTTCCTCAATTTGGTAAATAAGACCTCCAAAAACCTACAGTTGCTAACATACTTAATGACGAGAAACTTAGAACTGTCTCACTAAGATCAGGAACAAGGCAAGGATGTTCCCCCTCACAGTTGCTTGGAAGGAAGACAGGATGTGAGTGAGAGGAGGGAAGAAGGAAGGAGAGAGGGAGGGAGGAAAGAAAAAATTTAAAGCTTTGGAAAAGAGATTAGAGGGGAAAGCTTGAGAGTCTTAGCTATTAAGACATTCTCCCTGCTGTTGAACAGTTCATCTGAAGAGATGTGCTTTCTCACGCCTCTTTCTAGGCTGTGATTCAGGGAGATGTAACCCAGTCCCTGCCTGACTCCAGACAATTAAATATAATTCCGGCCCAAGCTTGTTTAGTGATAAACCATGAACTGTTTTATACTTTCACCAAAAAAAATTAGCAAATGGGGTAGTGAACATGAACATCTTGTCCCTCTTAGAATTACTGTGTAACTAATTCATGTTAGTAAGAAAAACCATGCTGAGGGGCTGCCATATGTGACTTTGATTTTTTCATCTGTCTGTGAGAATAATGATGTCTGTATTCTATACCATCTGAAGGCCAATGGGAAAACATTTGCCTTGTGTAATTAAAGCTGCTTTGTGTTTCAGGGATTTCCAGGACTACCTAGAAAGAAGGTAAGGTTGAGAATCATTTGTTCTGAGATGATGAGCTTCCCCTAACCAATGGCTTTAGGCTGTGTCTGCAGAGGTCAGGACCACAGAGGGGCTGGGGTCCTTGATAGCAGTTAGTTCCCAGTGATGAATGTTGCCATGTCATAATGCAATCTGGGGTTGTCAGATCTTCCAAATTTTTAGGAGAAACTAGAAATCAGGCTCTGTAGGTAACATCTTCCAAGTATTTAAATTTTGTCAGTTGTTGCTATGTGACAGTTATTGTTTTAAACTGTGAGATCCAAACAAAACATGCCTGTAGACTGGTTTCTGGTGTCCACGTGAGGGATAGCATTGGCCTGCCCTTGGCTTGAAGAGTGATGTTTTGCCTGTTGCTTCCCCTTACTGTATTTCTTTTACTTTCCACTTCAAGATTCTTCAGTCTTTCCATCCCAAAGACCTCAATATCTTCTGCATGCTCTGTCACCTGGTTAAGTCCTGTTTATTTCTCAGGCCACAAGTTCCGGGTCTCTCAGAGAGAGTAATCTAGGTCTAAAGCAATGCCTTGATCACATTCTTTGAAAGTTTTCATTGGAGATATCCATAGCTGGGAGTTGCTAGGCATAGGGGTAGTTTGTATTCTCCTTGATCTCCTCTGGATCCAGGATATTTTCTGCCATAAAGTAGGGGGTTAAAAATATTTGTCAGTTAAATGGCAGGGACTTCCTAACCCAGGGATCGAACCTGCGTCTCCTGTGTGTCCTGCATTGGCTGGCGGATTCTTTCCTGAGCCACCTAGGAGGCCCCCATGCCGCTGACAGAGCAGGAAAACCCAACCTCCTCTACAGGGGCACGTTCAGCAAGCCCACGCTGCTGGAATGCAATTCGTCAACTGGATATCAGAGCCACAGATCCCTGTACTGTGTTCCCTTCAACTGACCACGCCTGGCAGCCTGGGAGGCAGGGCTGGGGGTCGGGGTGGGGGGTGGCAGGGCGAAGAGAGAACCAGAGTGGGGGAGGGGAGGAGGCAGGGGAGTGCTCTCCCTGTGAACTCCTCCCCCATCCCCCTTCCCAGTCGTAAATTAACAACAGTGGACCTTGTTAAGTGCAGCTTCACAAATTAATATGAAATATAGTGCTTTTTCATAAGCTGGAGAACCAGATTTAAAAGCATATTGGTGTTTGTACACAGCAGGCCGTAATGATCCATTATCCTGCAGACAGAGGAGCTCGCAGCGACACATAAAGAAGACGCAATTGGGCCATCTGCTTTGATTTCTGCTGCGTCCCCAGAGACCCAGGGGAGGAGCTGACAGTCCTCTCCATCTGCCCTTACGTTATCAATTACAGTTGAATTATGCCGTGTGCTGCAGGGCTGGCAGATACGGATAGGAGATGGTGGCACCTGAAAAATATAGAAGAAAATCCATATGTTGGGAGCCAGCTGTTTATTTACAAGTCCTTGACATATTTCCTCACTTTCTCGGCTGTTGCCTTTTTTAAGGTTCCTAGAGACATGGCAGTTTAGTGTGAACTTGAGAAGAAATTAGGTGTAACAGCAGAGCACCACATGAATAATATTTCAGTTTCCTTTTATACAGTTGAAATGCACACAGAGCGAAAAAAAAATATCAGGTCAAACAGATTTTAAATTATGAAAAAAAAATAAGTTGTGAAAACATCTGGGGTGGCTGCTGCAGCTTGTTATGTTTATAAAACATGTTGGAACAGGCGGGGACGTGCACACTGTACATTTTTGGCAGCTTAGAAATCATGTGCAAAACTGTAACTTTTATGAAATGGTAAGTGTTTATGAAAGCTTAGGGAGTGGGGAGGTAGAAAGGCTCAGTGGCTGGAGCAACTTCTAGGAAGGTGGCTTTAAGAATGCAGTGTTTTGTTTTGAATTGATTTGTGCCTTTTTTTTTTTTTTTTTTGGTTTTACAGCAAGAGGCTTAACTTGTTCCTGGTTCGATTGGTTCTAGACTGGTGAGGTGGAAGGCTGCCACATCAGATGCACTGGGGTTTTACGGTACAGGACGCCATCCAACCGTGTGGGAGTTTATGTTTCATTCTCATTTCACGCCATGTCCTTTCCCCATATCCACTCAAGCAGAGAGTCTGTGTGTGTGTGTTTGCTTAGCTGAGGGTTCCAGCTCAGTGCATCTACAGCTTTGGGGAAGAGTTGCTGCGACTTAATACTTGCAGATTTTGGGGAACAGGAGAACTCACTTTGCTTACAAGGAGAGGCTATTTTTTGAAATGCTCCCAGAAGCAGAGATGCTGGCAGGGTAAATGAAGGGACTGAGATTAGAAGTCGAGCCCCGGTTATCCACCATTCACTTGCCATCCAGGGCCAATTCTGAGGGCCTCATGGTCTCTAGGCTAACTCTATTTAACTCTTTATTTTTTAAATTTAGTTTTAGTTAGGTTTTTTTTTTTTTTTTGGCTGTGCTTTGTTGCTGCTCCAGCCGTTCTCTAGTTCGATGATTGGGTCTGCTGTCTAGTTGCAGCGCACGGGGCTTCTCACTGCAGGGGCTCCTGTTGGTAGGGAGCACAGGTTCCAGAGTGCAGGCTCACTCACTGTGACTCACGGGCTTAGCTGCTCCGAGGCAGGTGGGATGTTCCCAGACCGGGGATCAAACCCATGTCTCCTGAATTGGCAGGCGGATTCTTCACCACTGAGCCACCAGGGAAGCCCCACTTTATTCTCCCTGCATTATACTTTGGGCGTATGTCATACTTGTGAGGGCATTAACCGAGAGCCTCCTGAAAGAAGAGATGCACTTATTTGTTTTTGCTGCTATCTTAGGACCAGCATAGCAAATGGCATTCCCCAAGAGTTCATAAGAATATTGGCTGCATAAAAATGTTGAATGAATGTCTTCAGTATTTTCTCTGTGTGAAATTACAGGCTTAGCAGCAGCAAATGCAGAATCCAGGAACTACAGAATCCTGTCATTCTGGGATATGGCCACTGGAAAATCAGCTTTCTGCTACTGTCTCCTCTAGGCCTTCCCTGCTGGCTCAGAGGTAAAGAATCCGCTTGCAATGCAGGAGGTGTAGGAGACGTGGGTTCAATCCCTGGGTTGGGAAGCTCCCCTGGAGGAGGGCATGGCAACCCAATGCCAGTATTCTTGCCTGGAGAATCCCATGGACAGAGGAGCCTGGCAGACTACAGTCCATGGCGTTGCAAAGAGTCAGACACGACTGAGGCGCTGAGCACACGTGCCCGCACGCACACACATTCCTCCTCTAGCCTGACCAGTGCAGGCATCAGGGGAGCATACCCTCCTCTTTGTGACCATGGGCAGCTCCCTGGAGAAGAGGGAACCACCGCGGGGTTGTGTTCACAGGCTATGCTGGCCATTCCTCTTCTTTGTTCCAGAGCGTCTTAGCCCCTGGAGTCTACTGACTTTCTTCTCATCCCCTCCTGGGTCCTTACTGTCTGTGTTCATTCATCATCTAATGGAAATGGGGTCATGTGTGTGCAGTGAAGTCTATGTTGTTTCCTAGTGAAAGCTCGGTGCATGAGAACTGTCATACTGCAACATTAGGACTATGCATAGTAATGTGGGGGCCCAGTGTAAAATGATCCAAAATTAAGAAGTTCAAGATGGTGACAGCACAGCATTAACAAAGCACAGAGCACTGGTAAGCGTGAGGCCTGTATAGGCCTGTGCATATACAGGTCACATTCCCATGAAGCTGGCCCTGCTGGGTGCTGGGTCCACCGTGACCACTTTTGTTTCTCCTTCTCCTCACTCTCTTTTCCCCTTTCTCTTCCTTGTCTTCCCTCTTCTTCCTCCTCAAGACATAATGCAAAAATCTCTCACCTGCTTCCTGTCTTCATCTTTCCCTTTGCCCTCATTCTTGTAGCCCCCCAGGCTCCTCTGTCCATGGGGATTCTCCAGGCAAGAATACTGGAGTGGGTTGCCAGGACCTCCTCCAGGGGACCTCCCCAACCCCCAGGGATGAACCAGGTCACCAGCATTGCAGGCAGATTCTTTACCAGCTGAGCAACCAGGGAAGCCCTGATACAGAATGGAATCTCGTTTAAAACTGTCTCATCATTTTTATTTCTTGCCTCAGTCTTCTCGTCTGACTGACTTGAAAAGTCTCAGTCAGACTTTTAGTTCCTCTCTCAAGAGACATAATCTAATTGTGCTTACTTTAGAGATTGCTGTGTGGCTTCAATAATAATACAAATACAGAGAGATACAGGTACTGTTTGCATCTTCCTTAGAATGTGCTAAGGGCTCAGAATATCAGCCATCCCCATCTCCCCCTTCAATCTTCTCCTCGTCATTGTTATGTTGATTCCATCATCTACCCAGAAAGAACCCTTGGGTCTAGACAATGATTTATTAAAGTCTATATTGAATTTGTTACAGTGTTGTTTCCATTTTACGTTTGGGTGTTTTGGTTGCAAGACATGTGGGATCAGATCAAACCTGCACCTCCTACATTGGGAGGTGAAGTCTTAACCACTGGACCACAAGGGAAGTTCCCCAAATTCGTTTTGTTCTTTCATGTGTAATGTTAACTTTTCTCCCCCATTCATTAATTTCATTTTTTCATTTGTCCATTGTGTCATTTGTTTAGTCAACATCATTTATTGGTTTTCATAATACACAAAGAGGAAAAAATGCCAGGATATCCTCTATTTTTACTTTTAAAATCTTTTTTTATTATTTTCCACTCTCTTTTTCATGTCTATCCATTCAGTTCAGTCGCTCATTTCCGTCCAACTCTTTGCAACCCCATGGACTGCAGCTCACCAGACCTCCCTGTCTATCACCAACTCCCGGAGCTTACTCAAATTCATGTCCATCGAATTGGTGATACCATCCAACCATCTCATCCTCTGTCATCCCCTTCTCCTCCTGCCTTCAATCTTTCCCAGCATCAGGGTCTTTCCTAATGAGTAGTTCTTCCCATCAAGTGGCCAGAGTAATGGAGTTTCAGCTTCAGCATCAGTCCTTCCAATGAATATTCAGCACTGATTTCCTTTAGGATTGACTGGTTTGATCTCTATACAGTCCAAGCCACTCTCAAGAGTCTTCTCCAACACCACAGTTCAAGCATCAATTCTTCGGCGCTCAGCTTTCTTTATAGTTCAGCTCTCACATCCATATATGACTACTGGAAAAAAAACATAGCTTTGACTAGATGGACCTTTGTTGGCAAAGTAATGTCTCTGCTTTTTAATGTGCTATCTAGGTTGGTCATAACTTTTCTTCCAAGGAGCAAGCATCTTTTAATCACATGGCTGCAGTCACCATTTGCAGTGATTTTGGAGCCTAATAATAATAATAATAAAGTCTCTCACTGTTTCCATTGTTTCCCCATCTATTCTCCATGAAGTGATGGGACCAGATGCCATAATCTAAGTTTTCTGAATGCTGAGTTTTAAGCCAACTTTTTCACTCTCCTCTTTCACTTTCATCAAGAAGCTCTTTAGTTCTTTGCTTTCTGCCATAAGGGTGGTGTCATCTGCATATCTGAGGTTATTGATATTTCTCATGGCAGTCTTGATTCCAGCTTGTGCTTCCTCCAGCCCAGCATGATGTGCTCTGCATGTAAGTTAAATAAGCAGGGTGACAATATGCAGCTTTGACATACTCCTTTCCCTATTTGGAACCAGTCGGTTGTTCCATGTCCAGTTCAGACTGTTGCTTCTTCACCTGCATACAGATTTCTCAGGAGGCAGTTCAGGTGGTCTGGTGTTCCCATCTATTTAAGAATTTACCACAGTTTGTTGTGATCCACACAGTCAAAGTCTTTGGCATAGTCAATACTGCAGAAGTGGATGTTTTTCTGGAACTATCTTACTTTTTCAGTGATCCCACCAATGTTGCAATTTGATCTCTGGTTCCTCTGCCTTTTCTAAAACCAGCTTGAACATCTGGAATTTCACAGTTCACGTACTGTTGAAGCATGGCTTGGAGAATTTTGAGCATTACTTTGCTACTGTGTGAGATGAGTGCAATTGTGCAGTAGTTTGAGCATTCTTTGGCATTGCCTTTCATTGGGATTGGAATGAAAACTGACCTTTTCCAGCCCTGTGGCCACTGCTGAGGTTTCCAAATTTGCTGGCATGTTGAGTGCAGCACTTTCAAAGCATCATCTTTCAGGATTTGAAATTGCTCAACTGGAATTCCATCACCTCCACTAGCTTTGTTCATAGTGATACTTCCTAAGGCCCACTTGACTTCACATTCCAGGATGTCTGGCTCTAAGTTAGTGACCACATCATCATGGTTATCTGGGTCATGAAGATCTTTTTTGTATTGTTCTTCTGTGTATTGTTGCCACCTCTTCTTAATATCTTCTGCTTCTGTTAGGTTCATACCATTTCTGTCCTTTATTGAGCCCATCTTTGCATGAAATGTTCTCTTGGTATCTCTAATTTTCTTGCAGAGATCTCTAGTCTTTCCCATTCTGTTGTTTTCCTCTATTTCTTTGCACTGATCACTGAGGAAGGCTTTCTTATCTCTGCTTGCTATTCTTTGCAACGCTGCATTCAAATGGGTATATTGTTCCTTTTCTCCTTTGCCTTTTGCATCTTTTCTTTTCTCAGCTATTTGTAAGGCCTCCTCAGATAACCATTTTGCCTTTTTGCATTTTTTTTCCTTGGTGGTGGTCTTGATCACTGCTTCCTATACAATGTCATGAACTTCCATCCATAGTTCTTCAGGCACTCTGTCTATCAGATCTAATCCCTTGAATCTTCCACTGTATAATCATATGGGGTGTGATTTAGGTCACACCTGAATGGTCTAGTGGTTTCCCCTAGTTTCCTATGCAATATTGTTCTTTACAGCATTGGACTTTACTTCTATCACCAGTCACATCCACAACTGGGTGTTGTTTTTGCTTTGGCTTCATCTCTTCATTCTTTCTGGAGTTATTTCTCCAGTGATCTCCAGTAGCATATTGGGCACCTGATGACCTGGGGAGTTCATCTTTCAGGGTCCTATCTTTGTCCCCTTTCATACTGTTTATGGGGCTCTCAAGGCAAGAGTACTGAAGTGGTTTGCCATTCCTTTCTCCAGTGGACCACATTTTGTCAAAACTCTTCACCATGACCCGTCCGTCTTGTGTGGCCCTACACAGCATGGCTCATAGTTTCACTGAGTTAGACAAGGCTGTGGTCCATGTGATCAGATTGTTTAGTTTCCTGTGATTGTGGTTTTCATTCTGTTGGCCCTCTGATGGAGAAGGATAAGAGGCTTATGGAAGCTTCATGTCTATAATCTCTTTTAATCCTTATCTCATACTTATGAGAAATGGTATAGCAATAAGACTGCTCAGGGAGGTGACCTGAATTGCCTAAGATTGCATGGAAGGTTGGTGGCTGTGATAGATTGAACTATATCTCCACTGCCCCCATCAGATTCATACATTGAAGCCTTAACCACCATGTGACTAAACTTGGAAATAAGACCTTTAGGGAAGCAATTGCTGTGAAATGAAATCACAATAGTGAGGCCCTAATTGGATAGGACTGATGTCTTTATAAAGAGAGGAAGAGACGTTAGACATCTGTCTTTCTTTCTCACCATGCATGCACAGAGGAAAGGCCCTGTGAGGAGACAGCAAGAAGTATGAAAAGTGAAAGTGGCTCAGTCATGTCCCACCCTTTGGGATCCCTTGGACTGTAAGCCCACCAGGCTCCTCTGTCCATGGAATTCTCTAGGCAAGAATACCAGAATGAGTAGCCATTCTCTTCTCCAGGGGATCTTCCTGACCCAGGGATTAAACACAGGTCTCCTGCACTGCAGGCAGATTCTTTACCATCTGAGCCACCAGGGACATTAATGATCCTTCACCACAAAGCAGTGACTTCTGAGCTAGCCCTGATGTTCTCTGAATATGGTGAACCAGACTTTCACTTATTTTGCATCATCCAGTGACTCCAACTGAGCAGGCAGAAGAGGCAAAATGAAAGCGGATGGAGGGAATCCATGGTGGTCCAGTGGTTAGGACTCTGCGCTTTCACTGCCGTGGACCAAGTTCAGTTCCTGATCAGGAAACTAAGATCCCACAAGCTGTGCAATGGGGCCAAGAAAAAAAAAGAAAGAAAATGAAAGGATGCGTGAGGGAGGGAAGAAAACTACTAATGCCAGTATCTTTGCTAACTTCTGTTCGGGCTGTTAACAAACCATCACGTAATTCATTGGCTTCAAACAGCAACAACTATGCCCTTGCTCAAGATTCTGCACTTTAGGCAGTACACAGAAAGGAGAGCTCACCTCGGCTCCATGCTGCCTCAGCAGAGATGGTTCCCAGGTGGCTGGAGCATCCACTTCTGAGATGGCAAGTGGGAATGCTGGCTGCCAGCTGGAAACTCAGCTGGAACTGTTAGCTGAATCTTGTTTCTCCTTCATGGGCACTCTTCCTGGTTTTGTTAGGCTTCTCATAATGGATGGAGAAGGCCATGGCACCCCACTCCAGTACTGTTGCCTGGAAAATCCCGTGGACAGAAGAGCCTGGAAGGCAGCAGTCCATGGAGTCACTGAAGGTCGGACACGACTGAGCGACTTCACTTTCACTTTTCACTTTCATACATTGGAGAAGGAAATGGCAACCCACTCCAGTATTCTTGCCCGGAGAATCCCAGGGACGGGGGAGCCTGGTGGGCTGCCATCAATGGGGTCACAGAGTCGGGCACAACTGAAGCGACTTAGCAGGAGCAGCAGCAGCTCATGATGGAATCCCAGAGATCACCCAAGAGCAAGTGCTTTGAGAGGATAGGTCCCCACATCTGAGACCTTACTACCCAGAAAAGTGGCCACTAGTCTCATTTGGCTATAGAGCTCTTGAAAAGTGTTTAGTCTGATTCAAATGTGCTTTAAGTATAAAATACACACCAGAATTTGAAAACTTCATCTGAAAAATAAAAAGTATCAATTCAGTTCAGTTCAGTCACTCAGTAGTGTCATTGCAACCCCATGAACTGCAGCACCCCAGGCCTCCCTGTCCATCACCAATTCCCGGAGTTCACCCAAATCCATGTCCCTTGAGTCAGTGATGCCATCCAACCATCTCATCCTCTGTCTTCCCCTTCTCCTCTTGCCCTCAATCTTTCCCAGCGTCAGGGTCTTTTCATATGATTCAGCTCTTCACATCAGGTGGCCAAAGTATTAGAGTTTCAGCTTCAGCATCAGTGCTTCCAATGAATATTCAGGACTGATTTCCTTTAGGATTGACTGGTTTGATCTCCTTGCTGTCCAAGGGACTCTCAAGAGTCTTCTCCAACACCACACTTCAAAAACATAAATTCTTTGGCACTCAGCTTTCTTTATAGTCCAACTCTCACATCCATACATGACAACTGGAAAAACCATAGCCTTGACTAGACTGACCTTTGTTGGCAAAGTAATGTCTCTGCTTTTTAATATGCTGTCTAGGTTGGTCATAACTTTCCTTCCAAGGAGTAAGCGTCTTTTAATTTCATGGCTACAATCACCATCTGCAGTGATATTGGATCCCAGAAAAATAAAGTCACCCACTGTTTCCACTGTTTCCCCATCTATTTCTCATGAAATGATAGGACCAGATGCCATGATCTTAGTCTTCTGAATGTTGAGCTTTAAGCCAGCTTTTTCACTCTCCTCTTTCACTTTTATCAAGAGGCTTCTCTTCTTCAGAAGAGGCTTCAGTTCTTCTTCACTTTCTGCCATAAGGGTGGCATCATCTGCATATCTGAGGTTATTGATATTTCTCCCAACAATCTTGATTTTACCTTGTGCTTCCTACAGCCCAGCTTTTCTCATGATGTACTCTGCATATAAGTTAAATAAGCAGGGTGACAATATACAGCCTTGATGTACTCCTTTTCCTATTTAGAACCAGTCTGTTGTTACATGTCCAGTTCTAACTGTTGCTTCCTGACCTGCATACAGGTTTCTCAAGAGGCAGGTCAGGTGGTCTGGTATTCCCATCTCTTTCAGAATTTTCCCCAGTTTATTGTGATCCACATAGTCAAAGGCTTTGGCATAGCCAATACTACAGAAGTGGATGTTTTCCTGCAACTCTCTTATTTTTTCAATGATCCTACCAATGTTGGAAATTTGATCTCTGGTTCCTCTGCCTTTTCTAAAACCAGCTTGAATGTCTGGAAGTTCATGGTTCACATATTGCTAAAGCCTGGCTTGGAGAATTTTGCCTTTACTTTACTAGTGTGTGAGATGAGTGCAATTGTGCAGTAGTTTGAGCATTCTTTGGCATTGCCTTTCTTTGGGATTGGAATGAAAACTGACCTTTTCCAGTCCTGTGGCCACTGCTGAGTTTTCCAAATTTGTTGGCATATTGAGTGTAGCACTTTCACAGCATCATCTCTCAGGATTTGAAATAGCTCTACTGGTATTTCATCACCTCCACTAGCTTTGTTTGTAGTGATGCTTCCTAAGACCCACTTGACTTCACATTCCAGGAAGTCTGGCTCTAGGTGAGTGATCACACCATCATGGTTATCTGGGTCATGAAGATCTTTTTTGTACAGTTCTTCACGAGTACCTTATTAAAATTGTGATCCCATTTTGGAATTAAAATATTTTACATGTATTGGGCAAAATAAGACATACTATAAAAATTTATTTCACATGAAAAGATGCTCAACATGGCTCATTTTTAGAGAAATGCAAATCAAAACTACATTGAGGTATCACCTCACACTGGTTAGAATGGCTATCATCAAAATATCTACACGTAATAATTGCTGGAGAAGATATGGAGCAAAGGGAATCTTCTTGCACTGTTGGTGGGAATGTGAATTGATACAGCCACTGTGGAGAACAGTATGGAGATTCCTTAAAAAACCACGAATAAAACTACCATATGACCCAGCAATCCCACCAGTGGGCATATACCCTGAGAATACCATAATTCAAAATGACACATTTACCCCAACGTTCATGGAAGCACTATTTATAATAGCCAGAACATGGAAGCAACCTAGCTGTCCATGGGCAGGTGAATGGATAAAATTGTGGTACATATATACAATGAAATACTACTCAGCCATATAAAGGAATGAAATTGAATCAGTTGTAGCCAAGTGGATAAACCTAGAATCTGTCAAACCTAGAGTGAAGGAAGTCAGAAAGAGAAAAAAATATCCTATATTAATGCATATATATGAAATCTGGAAAAATGATACTGATGAACCTATTTGCAGGGCAGGAATAGAGATGCAGACATGGAGACAAGACTTGTGGACACAGTGGGGAAAGGAGAGGGTGAATTGAATGGAGGGAATAGTGTTGACATAAATACCCTACCCTGTGTAAAACAGATAGTGGGGAGTACTCCATTGCACAAGGAGCTCGGCTTGGCGCTCTGTGATGACCTAGAGGGGTGGGAGGGAGGCTCAACAGGGAGTGGATATATTTATACTTATAGCTGATTCATGTTGTTGTACGGCAGAAACTAACACAACATTGTAAAGAAATTATCCTCCAAATAAAAATAAATTTAAAAATCCTTACTTTTTAAAATGGGGCTGCTTCGGTATTTTAGGTGTTTCAACAGGGGTTATACAGCTACACAAAGGTCCAGGCACTGATGCAGAGGAATTAACAGCTCTCCTGTGGCTTAAGACTTGAAAGTAAAAAATGAATTTCTGGAATGGAAGCGTAAACAATGTAAAATAGCCATACTAAGGCCTAGTAGCATGTTACTGAATAAGTACAGCAGTGGCTACTTGCTTATCCTTGGTATTTCCAATATGCCATGTCTTTTTAATTTTATTTTGTATGTGGCTTTTCCTCACTTGGAGTCATGAGATTCTAATTCATGAGATCAGGGGTAGAACCAGATAGGAATGTTTGACAAGTATAATTTAATTAGTTAATTCTTATGTGCATCTCTGGTTGAGAACCGGAGCAGGGCTTGCTTCATGGGCCTTGAAGTGTCATGGAGATGGAAGAGGAAGGAAGTCTCAATTGTTTCTGAAAGAAAGAGTTCTTAGAGGTGGGATGGGTTTCAGTTCCTGATGAGAGTTTGCTAAGACTTCCACGATATTACATAAAATCAGCAGACAAAAAACTTCTGAGAACTCTTCATGCTCAGGCCTCTTGGGCATGGTGGTGGCAATGAGGTGAATTTCAAATTTTTGGTCTCCTTACCGGGGACTTGGCCTACGATGTCCACAGGGGGGGTGGGATATGGCTACAGTAGTTTGCCAGGGCTGCCGTGACCAAGTTCCGCAGACTCGGTAGCTTCCCTGGCAGAAGTTCATTTTCTCACAGTTCTGGAAGCTGGAAGTCCAAGATCAAGGTGCAGACAGGGCTGTTTCTCCTGAGGCCTCTCTCCTGAGCTCTAGATGCTGTTTTCTTCCCGTGTCTTCATGTGATCTTCCCTCCATTGTGTCTGTGGCCGTATCTCCTCTTCCTATGAGGACACTGGTCTGATCGGATCGGGGCCTACCCTGACACCCTCATTTCAACTTCATCACCCCTTTAAAGACCTTGTCTCTAAATCCAGTCACTTTCTGCAGTTCCAAAGGTTAGGGCTTCCACATACATTTTTGAGGAATAGAATTCAGCCAGTAACAAATGATTTCTAAGCTGGGTCTCCCTTAAAGTCGTCTATTTCTTACTTTCTGAGGCCACCTTTCCTCAGTGAACTGAGACCAAAAGACACAATTGTAAAATCAAAAAAACCCAAAACTAAGAATTTCAGGTTATCTGCTGATATATATATATACACACACACATATATCTATACACACACGTACATGCATGCATTCACACACGCACACACACACACATCATTCGGAGAGCACTTTCTGAGGTGTGCTTGGGTTAGAAGCAGAGTCTTAATAAAACAAAACTATAACCCTGAGTCTTTGGACAGAACAGCCTTCTCTGAGAACCCGTGATGGCTATAGACCGGAGTGTCCCAAATCACACAGCCAGTGAAATCTGGGTTTGAGTCATACCTATGTGAGAACTGTTTACTTCTCTGCTTTGGGGCCTGGTGGTTTGTGTAAAATAGATGATGAATCTATTGTTAAGTCATCACTGCTAAAACACCTGAAATACTATACCCTATACCATCTGAGCCACTAGGGAAGCCCATTATGTACTAAAGCTGGAAGTTTTTCTTTGACTTTTTATAGAGCTTTTGGTGTCAAGTTATTTTACAAAATTACATTAAATAATTTTTATGTTAACCCACTTTATTTTTTTGCAGTTTTCTTTTTTAAACTTTATTATTATTACTATTATTTTTTACTTTACAATATTGTATTGGTTTTGCCATACATCAACATGAATCATTTTTTTTTAATTGAACAAGATGGTAAAGCTGGAAGATCTAGCATACTACTAATAACAGGCTAACTCAGTTCAGACAGGGAAAATCATTCCAGAAAGAAGGAAGACTATATCCAAAAGCTGGGAGGGGGTATGATGAATCCAAAGGATTGAAAGGTGCCCAGTTTGATAGCAGTGGTCAGTAAAAGGCTCAGGCAATGAGAGATGTGATCTGGGACTTCAAGTGTGTCATTTGGGGATGAGTAGGGTCACAGAAGCTTCCATCTCCATTTTTGGGAGCCTGTCCAAGTGGAATGAAGTGTTTTCATACATTGTGTGGTTTTTCATGCCTACCACCCTGCATCAGATCTTACCAGGAAGATTGAGTTTAAGTTCATGTCTCAGAAGTTATCAAGAGCCAAGTCTTTTCTCCTTAACCCTGAGGCCCTGTGGCACTGGAGCTTTCTAGTATATAGTTACAAAAGGAACTTGTTCCTCAACTACCATATCTTACACGTTTCCTGGGACCTCCCGCAGTGTTCCCGTGAAGGGTGACTCTCATGTCCTCTGATAACGCCCACTCTGAAACTACAGTTCCAAGTGATAACTGCCATTTTCTCTTTCTCCCTGGCTTCACTTTTCAGAAATCTTAGCTATGAGGCTACTTGAAGGCATCCTAGAGTGATTCCTGCTAGAGTGGACCCAGGGAGGACCAAGTGGTCTGTCTGTGCCCAGAGTCTTTGTTGTTATTTGCTCAGTTGTGCCCGACTCTGCAACCCCATGGACTGTAGCTCTCCAGGCTCCTCTGTCCATGGAATTTCCCAGGCAAAGATACTGGAGTAGGTTGCTATTTCCTTCTCCAGGGAATCTTCCTGATCCAGGATTGAACCTAATTCTCCAGCATAGGAGGTGGATTCTTTACCTCTGAGCCACCAGCCAAGAGTCTTAGAGAATAACAATGTCATCCTTCCAAATCCTCAGGCAAGAAAATATGGCAGTCAACCATAACTCAGTCATGAATTCGAACAATTCTTTGCTGTTTATTTACTTACCTTTTCTTCTGCCTGGGAGGCTTCATCCTCAGTTATCTTTATGGCTTCTTTGCTCACTTCCAATCTCTACTCCAATATCATCAGAAAGAACTTCCCTGGCCACCCTAGAGTAAAATCACCCCTCAGTGTTTGTCTTCCTTACCCTAACTTCTTTAAATGTTTATTTAGCTTGCTCTAGCATGTTCCTAAAATGTTAATGTACCCTGATGCTGCTGAAGTCATAACTCACTCACTGATCCTCCATTCATTCATCACACAAAGGCTTTTTGAGCACCTGCCATATGGCAGGGGCGATGCTCAGTTATTACTATAATTATGTTATACAATAATAATATTATTATAAGTTATTATTATTAAAGGAATTCAACCTTGAATTTTCATTGGAAGGACTGATGCTGAACCTGAAGCTCCAATACTTTGGCCTCCTGATGTGAAGAGCTGACTCATTGGAAAAGACCCTGATGCTGGGAAAGATTGAGGGCAGGAGGAGAAGGGGCCAACAGATGAGATGGTTGGATGGCAAAACTGACTCAATGGACATGAGTTTGAGCAAACTCCAGGAGATGGTGAAGGACAGGGAAGCCTGGTGTTCTACAGTTCATGGGGCCACAAAGAGTCAGACGTGACTTAGCAACTGAAAAACAACAACAACAGTATGTTCAATTATAGAGATAAGGAGAAAGATCATTTTCTCTTAAAAGACAAAGAAGTGAATAAATGCAGTTGGTCACTTCATGATGGAGAGGAGGCCTGTTGGGGGCTACCTTAATTTGAGCAGCCAAGGAAGTCTTTGTGAGGAAAGCATTGTCAGAAGCCGGTTGCACCAGCCTCTGCTCCGTCACCTTCTAGCTCTCATCCTTGGGATGTGGGGTCACATCTAGGCCCAGGAGCTGGGCAGGGAGCAGATGCTGCGTCATCCCTTCCATCAGTCTTCTTCCTTTTCCTTCTTTCTCCTCCTGCCAGTTACAAGATACACACTTCTGGTGCATGAATATGGAGGGTGCAAAAGGGATGATCCAGGGGTGGGGCAAGGGAAGAAGACAAGCTCATCTTCATTGACAGTGTTGAAGCCCCAGTTGAGTCACATGCCGTGACATTTCATAATGTTTCACCCAACCTGGGGACTGTCTACCTAAATCTAATGTTGTGGTCATTTTGGTCTCAGGAAACTCAAAAGTCTTTTCAAGGTATGTAATAATGACCTTTTCAAAATGCAAGTCTGATTACACCACTCTGCTGCCCTTGTAGCAGCATCTCACTGCTCTGCCCTTGGGATAAAAGCTAATTCTGGCTCCAGGACCTTGTGTGATGTGGCTCCAACCTCTCCAGCCCCATCTTCAGTCACTGTCCCCCTCACTATTCCCTATGCTCACACTGGGGGTCTTTAAATCCTTTGGACTCACCCTGCTTCCTCCCAGCTTTTGCACATGCCATTCCTTCTTTCCAGAATACTTTTCCCTCTGTCTTTACCAGGATAACTCATTCTTAATATTTTACTCAAATGTTAGTCATATTTCTTCAAGGAACTCTCTCATGATCACTTATCTCTCCTTTACAGCATGCGGCAGACTTGTGATTTCATATCAATCATGCCTGATTGATGCTTTTGAACTGTGGAACTGGAGAAGACTCTTGAGAGTCACTTGGACAGCAAGGAGATCAAACCAGTCAAATCTAAAGGAAATCAACTCTGAATGTTCATTTGAAGGGCTGATGCTGAAACTGAAGCTCCAAAAGTTTGGCTATCTGATGCAAAGAGCCGACTCTTTGGAAAAGACCCTGATGCTGGGAAAGATTGAAGGCAGGAGAAGGGGATGACAGAGGATGAGATGGTTGGATGACATCGCTGACTCAATGGACATGAGCTTGAGCAAGCTCTGGGTGATGGTGAAGGGCAGGGAAGCCTGGCATACTGCAGTCCATGGGGTCGTAAAGAGTTGGACACAACTTAGTAACTGAACAACAACAAATACCTGATTCATGTCACCTCCACCACTAGAGACTAAGCTCTGTGGCATCTGGGACTGTGGCCATTTCTGCTGACCACCGCACAGCTAGCCTTAACCCAGGGCCTGCATGCAGTGGGTACATATACTGGCTAATGCTTGTTGAATGAGTAAACCATTGAATCAATAAAAAAAAAAATTCTCCTTCTTTGTACTTCCCTTTAGGCATAAACAAGATCAGTTTCAGTTTTTGGAGAAAAACAAAGTCCTTGTCCAGACACACAGTCCACTGCATGGAAAATATGGGGTCACTCTTCCTAAGAGGCAACTCCCTTTTCCCTGCAAGTTGATTATTTGTTCGTTTTGCTAGAGACAGTCCTGCCTTGGAGACAGTGATGCTCATGGTGAGAGTGGGATGGGAAGGCTGGCTGCGGAGGAGCACATGAAGTGAGTTGAACTGTATCTCTGCATCACAGTTTTGTGTGTGTATGTGTGTGTAAGCATGTGTGTTCACGTGCCTTAATATACTTAGACAACTTTTACATTTATTTTCCTACCTCATTTTTTCTACCGTTCCTTCCTTCTCAACCCAAGTTAACGGCTTTATCCAGAGGTTGTTGGTGTAAATGGAATAAAACCCCTGGGGATCATAAATAAGATTCAAGAGGAGTAACCAGCAGAGGTTTGGGGAAATGATGGCTCCTCCCTCCTCCTCTATAATTTATTGTTCTTCTTCCACGGGAAGCCAAATGATATTTCTCTAATTAACAGACACAAGCAACTATCGTATAAATCAACATCACAGCCTTTTTAGTGATGCAATCACTTTATGATCAGGGGATATAAATTAAACATCACAAATGCATCTCAAGCAGCAAAACATAATGGAATAAGAGAGAGGGGTTGTCTGGCTCTGGGACCTGTCAGCACTGAGAGGGATCAGCACTCTGGAGCTGCTGATTTCACCTAAGCGTAACCCAAGCGGTATGTCCTGGCCATGGGTAGGGACACCAAACATTCGTGTAATTTCTGTCTTATGTTGCTTGCAGGTATGAGCTGGGTGTCTGTACAATGGAGAGCCCAGGAGCTGGGAGGTAACCTCAGCCTTGAAACTTATTCCCTCCATGAACTTTGGGGTGTCACTTGCTTCCAGGAGCTCTGATTTTTTTCTTTTTATTTCATTGCAAATTGATTATAATAACAGTACTTACTTCATAACATGACTGTGGGCATCAACATATTAATGCGTGTAAGGTGCTTAGGATTATGTCTGACATGTAAAGAGATGTTTAATTCGATTGAACTTCTATGATTATGCTGCAAATTTCAGCTCTTCTTTTTAATGTGCTTGTGTATGTGCCTGCATGCTAAATTTCTTCAGTGTCCAACTCTTTGCAACCCCATGAACTGTAGCCTGCCAGGCTCCTTGTCCATGGGATTCTCCAGGCAAGAATACTGGAGTGGGTTGCCATGCCCTTCTCCAGGGGATCTTCCCAACCCAGGGATTGAACTTATGTCTCTTATGTCCCCTACATTGGCCAGACATTATGTCTCATGTCTCCTGCATTGGCTGGTGGGTTCTTTACCACTAGGGCCACCTGAGAAGCCCTTTTAATGTACATAATTAAAATGCTGATTTCTGGGCCACAGCCCCCACAGTCTGATTCCACAACCTGGGGTAGAGTCCAGGACTCTGCATTTTAACAACCTTTATGATGCTTCTGGTATTGGCAGTCTGTGAATTATATTTGGAAAGCACTGCTCTATGGCACGCATGGAAAATTGAGGTATTTGCTGAATATCTAGTACAGTCTCCATTCTACCTGCTAGGAATAAGACACTGCCAAGAAATATCCAGGTAATAGACAAGCTAGTTTTATACTTCCTTCTGGGAAGTGGACTCTGGGTAAATGCTTTGCTGCGGTTATCATCCTTCTCCCATCCCCCTAACGCAGATCTGGCTTCCTAAACTTGGAGGATGACTGGAAGATGTGGCCCCATCTGGAGATTAGGGTGAAGAAGATGAGCCCCAATGAATCCTTTGGATCATCTTTCTTTCTCCCTGGCCCTCTTTCTCTTTCCCAAATTTGGCAATTATTTATTTGGTCCTCCTAACCCCAAACCTTAGGGAGGGGATAATATGTTATAGTTTATAAAACACTTATCTGTTCCTGGTCTCATGTAGCATTCCCAATCCTGTGAGACCGGCAGAGAAGAGACATGATTATTTCCATCGAACAGATGAGAAAACTGAGGCTCAGAAAAGAAATCTATTTTTTTTCTGAGGTCATACAGTGAGTCTCGATTTTAGGATTGCTCATCCTAAAGCTCCTATTTTTCTCACTGTGACACAGAGTCTTTGGTCTTCTCCCTTGCTTAGAAACAAATGATCGTGGCATGTTGTTACCATGTGTAAGCAACGATCTATATTTTCAGATGAAGCACATATGTGCCTATGCCAGCGTGTCAGTGTGTGTGTTGGGGATGTGGGTGAAAAACCGCCTATTCTAGCTCCTGCCCCCGTCCCTTCATCTTCTGATTACTCCAGCACTACCCCATCCATCCCATACTCAGGCCCCCAACACAGGTCTCCATTTCTTTTAACTGAAGAAACAGTGTCTTTACACTCAATTCCTGACGTTTTAAGCGAGTTCAGTAGCCACTGTCCCCCGAAGTTCTTGGAGCATTTTATAGAATGCTGTGACATTTTAAAAGCTGAGAGGCATCTGTGTTTGCCGACACAGGAGCATTTCTTTCCTTCTCCCCTTTGGCCCTTCTCTCAGCCAGTCCTCTTGGCAGCCTGTCTTCACTGCTCAAGGGAAAGATGACCCAACCACAACATAGAGAGAAAAGAGGGATCATGGATGGGTTCCTGCATTGCCAAAGCTCAGGCTGTAGGGTGAGGGGAAGACCCACATGTATGCCTTGAGCATAGATCTGGGGAAGCCCTAATAAGCAAGGAATAAATGAAGTCCTGGACTCTGGGAAGGGACAGGACGCAGAGGTGATGAGGGAGAGACATGAATGGGCTTATGAGGCTGGCTCTGAATGGAGAGAGTGTGTGGACAGCGCAGAGGCAGCATCTGGAGGCATCTCAGTCTCAGGCTTAGCGGCCTCTCAAGAAGGTCTGGTCCAGGGTTTACACTTGGAAGATGAAGGGGGACCTCTTTTGTACCTGCAAAGGGCCCAGCCATCCCTCAGTTGAGTGACACATACTGCCTGCCCTGGAGACTTAGCAGTGGCTGCTCTTCCCATTGGATGAGCCCGTTTGACCCACCGAGCACGTTGTGCTCAAATGACTGCAAGACTAATCTCTGTCCCCATCCACCCCACCCCATTGGCCAACTCTCATTTCAATACCATGGGACGCAAATAATCTGAGTCAGAGGGTGTGTACCCTGAGTACCCGGAGGGTGTGGTGGTGGGTTTTGTTTTGGCTTTGCTTAGAACACTTAATTTTATTAGAGCACTTTTAGCTTCAGAGCAGCATAAAGACAGTGCAGAAATTTCCCGTATATCTCCTGCCTCCACGCATGCATAGCCTCCCCATTGTCAACATCCTCCACCACTGACAACATCTCCCCATTGTCCACATCCCCCACGGAATGGGACATCTGTCACAATGGATGGTCCTATCTGACACGTCAGTATCAACCAGGGTTTGTAATTTACACTGTTGGTATTGTACATCCTGTGGATGTAAAGAAATGTATCATGCCATGTCTCTACCATTACAGTATCATACAGAATATTTTCACTGCCATAAAAATCCTCCATGCTCTGCCTGTTCATTCTTTCCCACCCACCTTGCCTGGTAACAACTAACTTTTTTACCATCTCCATAATCTCGCCTTTTCCAAAATGTCATTTACTTGGGATAATACAATACGTAGCCATTTCAGATTGGCTTTGTAGTATGGATTTAAGGTTTCTCCATACCTTTTTATAGCTGGATGACTCATTTCCTTTTAGCACTGTATAATATTCCATTATCTGGATGTACCACCATTGATTTATCTATTCATCTACCAAAAGACCTCTTAGCTGCGTCCAAGTTGAGGCAATAATGAATCAATTATGAATCGCTATAAATATTCTTGTGTGGGTTTTTGTGTGGACATAAGTTTTCAGCTTTTTTGAATAAATGCCAAGGAGTGTGATCACTGGATCATACCATAAGACTGGGCTTCCCAGGTGGTGCTAGTGGTAAAGAACCCACCTGCCAATGCAGGAGACATAAGAAATTTGGGTTCAATCCCTGGGTCAGGAAGATCTCCTGGAGGAGGGCACAGCAACACTCTAGTTCTCATGCCTGGAGAACATCATGAACAGAGGAGCCTGGTGGTTATGGTCCACAGGGTTTCAGTCAGACGTGACTGAAGCAACTCAGCATGCATGTATGCATGCACCGTAAGAGTATGTTTAGTTTTGTAAGAAACTGCCAAACTGTCTTCTAAAGTAGCTGTACCATTTTCCATTGCCACCAGCAATAAGTACTGGTGAATGAATATTTCTGTTGTTCTCCATCTAAACCAGAGTTTGGTGATGTCCGTTTTCTGGATTTGGGTCTCCCTATATGTGTATCATGGTATCTTGTAGTGGTGGCAGTATTTGAAAGAAAGCCTTCAGCATCCATACTTGGGTGGAACCAGTTGGGCCATCTGAAATACATCCCTTATCCCCAGAGCCAAGACAGTGGTTGGTAAACCTGTGCTGCGCATATGTACATGGGAAATCAGGCCCATGGAATTTGTGCCACATGAGATAGCCTTTTATACTTCACTTGAATAAAAATGTGAATACAAGTGACACTAATTTAAAAAAAATGTTGGGAGGAAACGTGAAATGAGAATACCTATCAATTCTTGTTCATGTGTACGTTTATGGATTGCTTGGTCCGTTGGTTGCAAATCTGAAAAGGATGGTCACTGTTTGATTACAGTGACAAGATGCATGACCCAACACGAGTTTCCAGGTGGTTGTAATCTAAGAGTCCTTGCACTTTCCCTCTGGGATAATAGCCCGTTTGCTTCCAGACATTCCTGATGCCTGACATGGGGGCTTCAGAGGGGCTGTGGGCCACAACAGTGTGGTGTCTATTACACAATAGCTACCTAACTTAAAAAAAAAATGATTGGAGTAGAGTTGATTTACAACTTTGTGTTTGTTTCAGGTGCACAGCAAGCTGAATCGGTTGTATGGATACATACATCCACTCTTTTTCAGATTCTTTTCCCATATAGGCCATTGAAAGTGAAAGTGAAATTCACTCAGTCATGTCCAACTCTTTGCGACCTCATGGACTATACAGTCCATGGAATTCTCCAGGCCCAAATACTGGAATGGGTAGCCTTTCCCTTCTCCAGGGGATCTTCCCCACCCAGAGATTGAACCCAGGTCTTCTGCATTGTGGGCGGATTCTTTACCAGCTGGGCCACAAGGGAAGCCCACATAGGCCATTACAGAGCACTGAATGCATTTCCCTTTGCTATGCAGTTCAGTTCAGTCACTCAGTCACGTCTGACTCTTTGCAACCCCATGGACTGCAGCACGCCAGGCCTCCCTGTCCATCACCAGCTCCCGGAGCTGGCTCAAACTCATGTCCATCAAGTTGGTGATGCCATCCAGCCATCTCATCCTCTGTTGTCCCCTTCTCCTCCTGCCTTCAGTCTTTCCCAGCATCAAGTTATTTTCCAGTGAGTCAGCTCTTCACATCAGGTGGCCAGAGTATTGGAGTTTCAGCTTCAGCATCAGTCCTTCCAATGAATATCGGTAGGTGCTGCATAATAGGTCCTCATTCGTCGTCTGTCATATATGGTAGTGTGTGTATATGTCAATCCCAATCTCCCACTTTGTCCCTTCCCCTCTCCCCGCTAGTAACCATGGGTTTGTTTTCTGCATCTGTAACTATTTCAGAGGAAATATACTGTATGTTAACTGCTTTGTTTTTCTTAAATGCGAGCCACCCCATGAGGCTAACCTATCCTTTTATTGCTCGCATCTGATTCAGCCCGAATTCAAAGCTATTCAAATCTTCTGGAGGAATCCTGAGATAACATGGCAGCCAAATTTCTGCTTTAACAACCATGTTTTTTGTCCCACCGCTATTGTGAATTCTGAATTCCATCCTGTGTCAGCAGTCTTCCTGTTAAGGCCCTATTGATCTGGAGATGGAGGAACTCATTTTTCTTTTCAAGGTATGGAGGTGAACGTGGTCCTGGCACTTAACTAGATGGTGGGAGGAAGTTGGCTTCCAGCCCTCCCCCACCCCCATTCACCCACCATGTCTAATTAAAATGAAGTCTACCTTCTTTGATGAGTTCATAAGTGTTTTACAGACAAGCAGGATGTAGCAACTTTGCAAGACACTGTTTAAAGATCTTCGACATCTGAGAAAGCCACAAAATCCAATAATCCTACTTTCAGAACTCCAGGGTGCCCACCGAGATCAATCTCATATCTAAACATCACATAAAGAGAGTGCATTGCATTATAGACTGGTTTCTATTGAACCCCACCTAAGAAACAGCATTAGACAGTTTTGAAAAAAGAATGGAGCCTATACCAAAGGGAATGGAAAAGGTTGTCAAATTCTAGAAAATTTTCCCCTTGATTAAAGCTGCACTTTCAAAATTGTTACATTATTAACAAAAGTCAGCTTAGCTCCAATTTATCTTCCAGACAGTTTCTTGATGGATTGGATGCTGGGAATGAACAGGAGGAGCTTTTATGTTCCTTTTGGGGACACAAAGGTGCTATTAATTCTTCCCTTGGTACCTGTAGTAATACCTGCACAAGGTCCTTCTGAGTGGGTTAATGAGGGTTGAAGTTGTATTTTTTAGTGGGAGGGGCACCTAGACCCACGCCTGTCCTGGCACATGCCACTCAATGCAAGGAGTGTGTGTCTGGTGTTTGTTCGCAGACACGATCCAAGCACAGAAAAGAACATTTGAGTCAGATATGTGGAGAGCTTCCTTTTGCTGAGATTGAAAAGGCTTCCTTCAGCTTCTTCTTTCTTGACAAATAATAGCATTGAGAGATGCTTTCCATTTTTCTTTAGGACAAGAAATAGATTTACCTGACACGTTTAGCTTTCTCAGTATTTTTATTTTTGTTAATATTTCTAAAACTATGCTTTATGGAACACTTGATCTGTGTGTAGGGGAAGCAAATATCCCCGTGCTTAATTAAGCTTGAAAAATGCTGCTGGAACACATTTAAAGGTTGTCTTTACTGTAGGACTTTTCAGGGCCTTTAATATGCCAAGATACCTGGTGAATTTTCAAATGGCTGGAAAGGGAAGCTAATATTGAATGTCCTAGACATATTTGATCATGAAATTCTTTATCAACAAACCTCTCTCTCTTGACAGCTTTTTTGGGACTATGCTCTGGAAAATGCTTGTTGCTCTAGGTACACATTACTTTGCATTAACACCTTACAGAGTAGACTAAGAAGAAGAGATTCAAAAGGATGGGACAGTCAGGCAGGTTAGGTTTTCCCTTAAAATACACCCTCACTTTTCTTTTGAGTTCTCCCAAGACTGGGTTTTCAAAACTGCAATAATCACCTAAGTCTCTAATTCAAAGGCAGTTACTGGTCATTTGGCTGGATCTGAGCTGTCATAGATACAAACAGTTGCTTGGAATTGAGTTATATATTTTTGAGTAGTTCCAAATTCCTCACATCTATACACTTGAGAAGTTCTGAGACAAGAAGTCTTGTCTATTTGAAGCTCAATATCTAGATAAAAGCATCCTCTCAGAGGCTCAGCTATTTTTCATACTAAATAGTTTAAACCCATCCCCCTCTTTATGTGACCTTAAAATTTATTTCCATTGTTCTCTAAATATCTTCTGATAGCCCTTTTCAGCCAATGAAAGTTCAGTGTAGACTCCTAACATTGCTTCCCAATGTTGTAATGTTAGGCTTCCCTGGTGGGTCAGAAGGTAAAGAATCCACCTATAATGCAAGAGACCCAGGTTCAACCCCTGGATCTGGAAGATCCCTTGGAGAAGGGAATGGACACTCCCACTCCAGTATTCTTGCCTGGAGAACTCCACAGACAGAGGAGCTCCAGTTCACGGGATCACAAAAGGTTGAACACGACTGAGCGACTAACACTTCACTTTATGTTTACTAATGTAATGTCACTTGACCTAACTTCCCAAAGCCTACCCTTTTCTGCCTATCTCTTTCTTTCCTCTCTCTTTCCCTCCCTCCTTTTCCCTCTGTCATAAAGATTTTACTCTTCAATTTTTTGTTAGATATGGACCAATGTCCTTTGGACATGTACATATGCAGGATTTGGGACAAAACCAGGTTAGAAGAGATCTCAAATCAGAAAACCCCAAAACAAGAACCCTAATATGTTCTCACACTATGCTTCATGACCTGTCTTTATTTTGTGCTGGTTCCAACTTAAGTAAATTCCATGGCATTTAGTTGGTGAGACACTAACTCTTTTATGGCAAAATGAATTAGTGTGTTATTTATATATTTTAAACTTAGTTAGACACTCCCTTAAGGCTCACAGCCAAGTCAATAAAGTTATGTTTGAAGATGGAGTTTGAAATTCTATTTTCATTCATTTTAATGGTTTACAAGTAAATTGCATTTTCTACTTCATTCTGTGACATAAGTCAATAGGTATCCAATGTAAATGCAGTTCATTTATATCTGAATTGATGTTCTGTCCGCCATTACCTTATGTTTCTAATGCATTCTGATACATTAGTAAATAGGCTTGTCTGATTAATCATTAGCACATGAAAAGAATTAGCTGTTGCCTGCCAAATGGAATTATTGACACTGATAAGAGGGCCGCCGATGATGGTATCACCTGGAAATGGAGTGTGCAAGTGATTCAAGAAAAAAAATGCCTCCATAAATATGGAGAATTCAGAAAGTATTTCATCAGTTCTTCATATGATAGGCATTGTATAGTTTTATTTAAAGAATAAAAAACAAGGACTTCTCTGGTGGCTTGGTGGTTAAGACTCTACACTTCCAATGCAGGGGGTGTGGGTTCCATCCCTGGTCAGGGAAATAAGAGCCCAGATGCTGTAGGGCACAGCCAAAAGGAAAAATTTAAAAAATAAACCATCAGCAGCAGAAACAAAAACACGATTTTCTAACACTCTGTTTAAAAAAAATGTCTTGACTTACTTTATAAACTTTGTTGCCTAAAATCTAAATACATTTTTAGCCTAGGAAAGAAACTTCTTGACTGCTACCAACGGAGAATATCAGAGGTTTAGAACCTGATGGCTCAGATGGCAAAGAATCTGCCTGCAATGCAGGAGACCTGGGTTTGATCCCTGGGTTGGGAAGATCTCCTGGAGGAGGGCATGGCAACCCAATCCAGTATTCTTGCCTGGAGAATCCCCCTGGACAGAGGAACCTGGAAGGTTACAGTCCATGCGGTCGCAAAGAGTCAGACATGACTGAACAATGAAGTGCACAGAACCTTCAAGAAGAAAAAAAGAGCCCAAGGAAAGCCCTTAGAAGCTCTGGTGCACAACCTGAAGCCCAGCCCTATTTAGCCTGAATGCCAGTGCTCCAGGTAGCCCGTCTTAACCCAATTTTGCCAGAAAAGTTGATGGAGGCCAGAGAATATACATGCATGTCACACACACACACCCCCCTCCCCGCCCCCGCACATGCCTGCAGGAACACACATCCGCCCAGGGGCAGATTTCCATGCACTTTGGAGAAACCTCATGCTACACATACACAGGCGACCAGACTGGGAATCTGTGTGAGGCACCGCAACTCTGCACGTCCCTGGAATAAGGCAGCATGGCATACCTAAAAGGGTCAGAGCCCCATCATTTTGAAAATGCTCGTGTAACTCTGCTTTGTTACTGTCTGACCCATTCGATTTAAAAGCTCTTCTGTGTGATTGCCAAGTACATTAATGTGAAGTAACGATAAAGTCTAGCTGCCTGAGCTGCCAAAAACTGGTGCAGTGTCTTCCGGCAGCGCTGCAGTGCGGCGGCAGGTTACAGGGTCGCTATTGCTGGGGTTTGTCTTCCAGAGGATGGGGGCCAAAGAAGTGCTGTCGTCGGTGCGTTTTCTTCCGCTCCGATCTGAAGCCCAGGTGCGAGGTGCTTTAGAAATGTGGCTAATTCAGGGGCGTAGTCCCTTACTGAGCAAGGCCCCGTAGGAAACATGCGTCAGGAGCTTAATGTCTAGCATGTGTTTAGTGATCGACCCACTCTTCCCTTTCCTTAGTTTCCTCCGATGTGTCCAGTTTTGAAAATGATTGCTGTCCCCTGTACCTCCCAAGGTGTTTGAATTTCAAACAAAATGATGCTCACGGAGACATTAAGGAAAGACTTCTTAAATGCAAGATGGTGGAAGTCCTGCGTTTATTGTATGTCCTCTCGCTATAAAATTGAAAGCTACTTGAAGACCTGTGCAATGGGTTCCCCAGGCAGCATGAACTGAACAATTATTTAAATTTAACTCAGATGAAAAGCTGCATATTGCATTTTCTCACTTCCAGTTTGAGGCAGAATGTTCTCTCACTTTTAATGTGGCCTTCAGACCTATTATAGTCCTTTGTAGACTACACACAGGAGATAGATAGTGCACGGATTCCTTTTGAGGTTTGTGTTAAATCAGATGGAGTATGACCAGAGGACTCGTGTGCATCCCCAGTCCCATATATGTTCTTTGATCTTGGCTTCAGGCGGAAGTTGTCTCAGTTGTCCTGATGGGAAAAGTTTTCCAGGGCTTGGCAAACAGCATGGACCACCACACAGGGACAGGGAAACTCATGATTCATGGGGGATTGATCTGTTGTGCGCATTGGATAGAAAGTGTGGCTGTCATATGGGTTCTGGAGCCCAGTTGCCTGTGTTCTCATCTTGGGCTTCTCACTTGCAAGTCGTGTGACTTTGGACAAAGTTACTGTTAACATGCCTCTGCCTTGGTTTTCTCGTTTGTGCAATGGGGATTATAATACCACCTAACTCATGGGATTGCTGAGAAGAGTAAAGTTATAAAACGTGTGTTAGCCTTGAGTTCAATGTTTGGCTTGTAATCAAAAAACCTCACTATCATGTTTATTCCTGAAGACAGTGATGATGGTGGTGGTGATGAACATAGTGCAGGATTAGTGGGAGGTGGGCTTGGCTGTCTGCCAGACAGGAATGTGAGAAGTTCTGAACATCATTCTTAGATTTCCCTGAGTGTTAACAAAGTGATTGGGGGTCCTCAGAGTAACTCATACCTGGGATGCTTAAAGATCTCTTTCCCTGAACTATGTTTGCCTCTTTCGTGGTTTTTTTTTTTTTTGGTAGGACTTGTCTGTCTGGTTCCCAGCCATATCACCCATGCCAAGAATAGTGCCTGGAGTCTGGTCAGCACTCAATAAATATTTGTGAAGTGTATGAATGACTCTTCTACTCCTGAAAGGGAATCCTTTGCTTTTTGTATTTAGTTTAAGATACATTTGCCAGATTCACTGCAACTAAGTGAGTTCCTTTCCCTTACACCGAAAATAAGAGTAATAGAGGACTATTTTTCTCGTCATAAAATAGACAGAGTTGGTTTAAGCATGTCAACACCTGGGGCTATAAATACCAGTCTCCGGCTCTACCACACTACACATTTGGGGATCCACTGGAGTCACCCTTCAGTGAAACTGTCACTGAGAAAACACTCAATGGAACACAAGGACTTTCTTATGCTTTCCTTCCCAAGCTGGATCCTCATGTAACATCGCTTCATTTCCTACGACAGCACCCAGAAACGTGGCAGTAAGCCATTCTCTGGGCAGGGGCAAGGAAGCCAGGAAGTGTGAAATTTTATTAATTATTACAAAAATAAACTGCGGGGCTGAGACTCGCTACCACTAAGTGCAAGTGTGAAAATCCCACTTCCCTGGTGAAGAAAAAACTCCTCGTTAACTACAAAGATCTTCCCTCAGCAACACGTAAGGCAGGAGGAGAGAATAGAATGTAGACATTATCAGCATTTTAAACAAATGGCAAGTTTACCTCTCAAAGGTGATGCTGTAAATCATATTTCTTTCCATGGTAGTAGTAGATGCTGCCGTGTTGTGCTTTTTCCTTTCAAATATTTTTTTTCCCCTAGAAAGGATCTAGGAAACAGGTTGTCCATTGATTCATGTCTTGCAATATGTTAGCTATTAATAATATTCTCATTTCATAATTTTTCCCTCTTTTGAATGTGTTCCAGATGTTCACCTTGCAAATGTGAATTTTAAATGCTCACTGTTTCAATCATCTTGTGTGCCAGGAACTTTAAGCCAGTTGGTAGCCTTCTTTTCAAAACGAAAAGGTGACTGTGAAAAGTTGAGGAGGGGGAGACAGCACATTCCTGTGATAGAATAGGGGGGTGGATATGAAAATAGATGCATGATTTTGACTTTTTGGAATTTTGTGACTCTCTTTATTCATATATTTCAAAGAAATTGATTTTATGCTTTTATTTTTGATAAATAATATTTTTAAAACATTGACAAAATAGGTTTGTTACAGAGTAACATTAGGATAAAACTTGGGTTTGATTTGCAGTTCAGACTGCTATTTTGAGGAAAAAATGGCAACTGATGAAGTTCTCAAGTCAGCATGCCAGCAAGGTATCTAATAAGTCAAGTTGTCTAATGCCTTTACTAGAAAGTGACCTGAGTAGTTGTTGTTCAGTTGCTGAGTCGTGTCCAACTCTTTGCAACCCCATGGACACCAGGCTCATCTGTCTTTTACTATTTCCCAGAATTTGTTCAAATTCATGTCCATTGAGTATGATGCTGTCTAACCATCCCACCCATCCTCTGTCACCATCTTCTCCTTTTGCCGTCAATCTTACCCAGCATTGGGTTCTTTTCCAATGAGTCAGCTCTTTGCATCAGGTGGCCAAAGTATTGGAGCTTCAGCTTCAGCATCAGTCCATTCAATGAATATTCAGGGTTGGTTTCCTTCAGGATTGACTGGTTTGATCTCACAGTCCACAGGACTCTCAAGAGTCTTCTCCTGCACCACAAATCGAAAGCATCAATTCTTTGGCACTCAACCTTCTTTATGGTCCAACTCTCACATCTGTACATGACTACTGGAAAAACCACAGCTTTGACTATAGAGACCTTGGTTGGCAAAGTGATATCTTTGCTTTTAATATGCTGTCTAGGTTTGTCATATCTTTTCATCCAAAGAACAAGTGTCTTTTAATTTTGTGGCTGCAGTCACTGTCCACAGTGATTTTGGAGTTCAAGAAAATAAAATCTGTCACCGTTTCCACTTTTTCCCCTTCTATTTGACATGAAGAGATGGGGCTAGATGCCATGATTTTAGTTTTTTTTTTTTTTAGTTTTTTGAATGTTGAGTTTTAAGTCAGGTTTTTCACTCTCCTCTTTCTCCTCATCAAGAGGCTCTTAGTTCCTCTTGGTTTTCTGCCATTAGAGTGGTATCATCTTCATATCTGAGGTTGTTGATATTTCTACTGGCAATCTTGATTCCAGCTTGTGATTCATCTAGCCCAGCATTTCACACAATTACCAAAACATAATATAGTTCTTAAAAAAAAAAAAAACACGACATATTGCTCACTGCATGACTGTTAGGTCAAAAGCGGTATGGAATTTTTTGATCAAGAAGTGATCTTAGGTTCCTGTGGTTTGGTTCATGAGAGTTCCTTTCTCTTTTAGCAAATTCTGTGGTTTATGGTATTGTTTATGGGTTTCTTGTCCATTTGTAGGAAGAGACTTGGATGCTTAAGACGAGTTCTAGAGGACTGTTTTGTGCTATCAGTTTGCTATATCATTTAGGGTCTGGTTTTTGTCCTATAACACAGAGACTCAATGAAATAAGAGGCATAAAGAACAAAGAGGTTTACTTCTCCCTCGTGTACTAGGCCCCATGTTTGGCAGGACAGCCTTGTTCCCCATATTCATTTGTGGGCTTGGGTTCCTGCCACATCATTGTTGCTTCACACCCCAGGTCATTTTCGTCATCTCATGGTTGAAGCTGGGTTGTTACCCTACCCAGCTTCCAACCAGTAGGAAGAAGAAAGTGTGTGGGAAGCATATCTAATACCATAGCAACCAGACACATGACTTCCTGTCACATGCCACGGGTGAGGACTTTGTTACCTGGCCCCTTGACTCTGGGGGGTTCTGGAAAGTTAGTCTGGCTGAGCATATGGGAGCCTTGTTGCAATTCTAATCCCGTGATGGAAGAAGAAGACAGATTAGATGGACTTCTAGCATTGTCCAGCACAACCAGCTCCCTGCCCCCAACACACACAAAACTCCTGGCCTTTGTACCCATGGGCCATCCCCTATCCCAGTGCCCAGGGTTGTAGAAATTTTCCAAACCCTGGGCCTCGATTTGGTAGCCCCGTATTTTCCTCCTCGGTTAAACTCTCCTCTTGCACTCTCCACAGGAATATAATCTCAAGGTTTTTACATCAACTTTCTTTATCTTCCCCAAGCTTACAGGGCCAAAACCAGCCAACAAACACTGTACCAGCTCAGTAGTATCCATTTGCATTTCCCTTCCACCTTAACCTAAAGTTTCTGTTTTCTAGCCCTTTCTATTACACAAAACCAAGAGATCACTTTGAAATAAATAAACCTAAGCACAATAATTGCTGACTAGGTAGAAGTCCTATGTCTTTTTTTTTCCTGTGTTACCTTTATAGTGACATTTATTCTTTGGTCCTTGTGGTTTAATTTGCAGGATCAGTATGGCGGTGTGGAAATATCTATTGTTCATCTTTCCATGTCAGCTTCTAAAATCAATATGAGTGTACTCTCTTGTGGGAGCCAGTGTCATGTAAAAAGTACGGACTCTGAAGTTAGACTGGTCTGGGTTTGAGATTCATTTGCTGGGTGACTGTGACTGCATTCCTTCCTTAATTCAGTTCAGCCTCAGTTTACCCATGCTTACTCTGAGGATAATAAACTTTCTCTCATGTGGCTGTTGTGGGCATTGAAGGAGTTCATATTGTAGGATATATCATAGGGGCCAAGTGGGAGTAGCTCAGAATATTATAAAAGCAGTGAGATCAGTAACCTGAGTTCCTGAGTCTCCTTAGCTGTTGACTTGTCTTTCTCATTTAAATTAGCCATTTAATCTCTCTGTGCACCAGCCTCCTCATCTACAAATCAGGAGTTAGACTTACCTTACCTACAAAATGGTGCTGAAGAAAAGAATGATTAAGACAATGGATGTGAATGCACCTAGGGAGAAAAAAACAATGAACCAGAAAAAGTGCTGTGCAGATATGAATCATTGTTTCTTATCAAGGTCCCCAATTCAAGATGCTGACTACTTTTGGTTTCAAATTGAAGGTTGGTATTCTTCCAAATATACAGCTAGATCCAGTGGCTCCTATAGAATTCACAGAACATGAAAGATCCTCCAGGCAACTATTATTACATTAATTTAACCCCAAGCCTTGTCACTTGAATAAATAAGTAAAAATACTTGTGCTATAGTTGGAGTCAGGACGGTCTAATATTTTCAGATTTTAATCTTCCCCAGTGGAAACACCATTAAATGGACATGCTGGAGAGAGATAAGGGAAATTAACAGAATGAACACAGTTAAAAAATATTGCAAGCTTGTTCTCTGGTATCCTGTTGTGACATGAACTTATAGGCAATTGGGAGGATCATGGGCAAGAATCTGGCTATTTCTCACTATGATGTGGTTTGTGCTGTTGCTGTAGTTGATTTTATATACTAAGGTTGGCCTTGGCAATGGAATATGGACAAGTCAGTTTATATATATATTTTATAAATGGGTGATATTTGTTTTTGGTTTGGGATTATGAAAGTGTTAATTACTGAAAATTTGGAAAATGCAGAAAGTCACAAATGAGAGTTTGGTTTTTTTTTTTTTTAATACCTGTAACTCTTAATAAATTAGCTTATTTCTCTCAAAATCTGTGGATTTCATAATGAAGGATGTGAGATTAATGGCAGAAGCAGGGTGGAAGGGCATTAAGGGTTTGAGGTTAGAGGAGTATTTTTGGACCCTCAGTTTGTGGGGACGGGGGTTGGGGTGGATATTTTTACAGTTACTGTGGCCAAAGTAAAGGAAGTAGAGGGACATAAGCAAGCTGTGAAGCATGCGTGTGTGTGTGTGTGTGTGTGTGTGTGCATCCGCGCACGTGCGCACGTGCTCGCATGTGTATTTTGATGGCTCTCTCATCTTTCATTTTCTACCCATCAATAAGCCTTTGGCCCACCCTGCCCTTGTACTAGTCCACAACCTCTACCCTGAGGCAGAATTCTAGAACTAACCCACTATATTCAGTTATGCCTATGAATGAGTCCCCAGATCCATTCTGTATGTCTCCTTTCAGGAGGTTTCTCATCTTCCTCTCACATTCTCATTCCACTCCCTTCAACCTGTCCTTCTGATTTGAGCCACCACTTCCCTGGTGGCTCAGATGGTAAAGCGTCTGTCTACAATGCGGGAGACTCGGGTTCGATCCATGGGTCAGGAAGATCCCCTGGAGAAGGAAATGGCAACCCACTCCAGTACTCTTGCCTGGAAAATCCCATGGACAGAGGAGCCTGGTAGGCTGCAGTCCACGGGGTCACTAAGAGTTGGACACGACTGAGCGACTTCACTTTCTGATTTGAGCAGTCATGTGGGCAGGACTGATGGGGTACATCACCCGACCTCCTCTGGGGCCCCAAATCTCAGTGGTTTAACACAACAAAGGCTCATTTTTGTAATCAGTAGAAGTCCACCACCAATCAGCAGGAGGGCTCTGCTCATTGTAGTGACTCAGGGACTTCGCTAGACAGAGGTACCATATGTGTCCATGATAGTCAAAATAAGAATCATGTTCTGGTTCTTTAAACTTCCACCAGACATAAATATTGGGCTGGCCAAAAAGTTCATTTGAGTTTTCATACATGCTTATGGAAAATCCAAATGAACATTTTGGCCAACCCAGTATGTCTTCAGCTTGCATTTTGTCATGCAAAAGAAGCTGTATGCTCACATCTAATTGCATGTGCCCCAGAGAAGGGAGCAGGATGTTTGTAAAAAGTCCTAATGGCATCTTTACTGGACAATATGAATTCCACACACTCTCTAGGAAGTTCCTACCACACACAGCCAAGCTTCTTGCAAGTATGGGTCAGAGGTATACTCATAGGTAAACTGCTTCCATAACTCCTAAATCCTGTCAGTATGATGGTCACACTGGAAAGTACTAGAAAACAGGGCCTGTCTGCTCATTTTTCTTTATTAAGCCTTCAACTCAGATCTGTCGAAGGCAATAAGCAATGTCCTGACCAGAATCTATTACTTTTTGATAGAATTACCTTGGAATGATATTGACCACGGTTGGTTGTTTTTCTTCTGTATACAGTTTGTTGTTTTGGTTAAGGCAACCTGCTTTTATAGTCCTTGTTTTTACAGAGCTCATACTGTGTTAGAAGAGGCACACACAAAGGACTTAAGGGCAATATGAATGTAAAAGGCTACAGAGGGAACTTTGACCTGGTCTTGATGGGAGTAAATGTTGATTAGGTCTGGTGGTGTAAGCAGGAAGGGCACTGTAGGCAGAGGGCACAGGCTGGGCAAAGGATCAGTAGCAAGAGGAAAAGGAGGCATTCTGGAGTCTGGAAGAAGACCAGGTTGGATGAACAGAGAGCAGTGTAGTCAGCATATGGGATCTGATAGGCCTGGTTAAGGATGACTGTCTTCATCTGTAGATCTAGGAAACTAGATTTGCATTTTGAAACCAGTGCTCTGAAGACAGTGTGGAAAATGGAAAGCTACAAGGTTGCATGCTGAGGGCAATGAAAGGACAATTGCCCTGTACAACAGGAGCTTAGACGAGGATGTAATGACGGAGTAGAGAAGCAGTCAAGGGAGGTGGGGCTGGGAGAAATACTCAACAGTCTTCTCAAAAGCCTCGCTCTGCATGCAACAGGAAAGCTAAGAACATGAGATAGAGAGTGTCTCCATACCAGCCACTGTATCGCAGGAAGAAAGCTGCCATATTGAATGGACAAATGGGCAGTTTTCACATGGATTCCCATTTCAGGGGTCGAAACATGTGGGGTGGCAGCAGGTACAAATCTCTCAAGTAACCACCGATTAGGAAAAGATTGCTTTTTCCTCTTGTCCAAAAGCTCTTGGATGCATCAATAAGAGAACTGAATCAATAGCAGTTTGGTCCTCTAAATATTTTTCCAATGGAGAAATTATTTCACTGTTTATGTGCTCCTGAAAGGTGCTTTCTGAGTAGAGACGCAGGAGCATGCTGACCATTGTACAGCAGCCCAAGGCCCCACCACTGTTGCCATTTGACTGTTCTACCTGGCTTAGTGCAGAATTTATAATTGCTCTTTATGATATAGAACTAAGCCCTGAAATTGAACTCTGGGAATAGACATCTGGCCCATACTCTTAAAGCAGACCATATGCTTAAAGTAAAAATTTCTGCATGATTCATGAGATAAGGTCACAAGATGTCGTCAGTGGGTGACCGGATGTTAACTCTTCACTGATCCCCTCCTGAAAAGCAAAAATTTTGCTTCCAAGTGACTCTAGTCCTGTGTATATTTTCTTTACTTCCATAGTTCATTATGCACACTGCAGTGATTTGTTGACAGTACAAGGCAAATCCACGATAAAACCAGAGACCTTCTCCAAAGTAAATATTTGGTGCTACAAAACAGGGGCTTTTTGCACATTAATCCAATAATAAAATATAGTCTGCGGGAGGAACAAGGAGCATTTGCTAATTTCCTAAATTGCTGTAGGTCACAGAGGCTTCTAATTGATTTGAAAAATATTTTCTTTATGGAGAAGTAATATTTCCAGTCAGGAGGTCTAGCTCCTTAATGCTGTGGGTCGCTGAGGAGGCCCCCAGATGCTATGAACCAGAGGGGTGAGGGGAGAAGCTGAGGAATTGGCCTGCTCTAATACACCTCGTGGTTTTGAAGGCAATATAGGAGG
This sequence comes from Capricornis sumatraensis, assembly GCF_032405125.1. Lineage (NCBI taxonomy): Eukaryota > Metazoa > Chordata > Mammalia > Artiodactyla > Bovidae > Capricornis > Capricornis sumatraensis. Next base: position 26,181,469 of record NC_091088.1, on the reverse strand, counting down.
CGCAGCTAAGAGAACATATGTGAATAGGCTCTGAGAAGACAAAACTCTGCCCAGTGTGTGAGTCTGGAGCAAGCAAGAGGCTTGCCACTTCTTTGAGAACTTACTGGGCCCATCCCTGTCTACTCTACAACATTTCTAGAACTTGACTTTGCTCTGGAAACAGCTCGGGGAACAAAAGCAAAAGACAGATGGGTATATGAGCTCAGTGTAGAGGAGGAAAGATGCACGTATACACTCATAATTACAAGAGGGTGAAAAACGCCCCTTGGAGAATGCTGGCATGGGGAAGCACATATGCATCATATGTTTGCTTTGTCATGGTGACCCAGAGGAAGCAATGGACTCGGAAAGGTGGGGGAATTCAGGAGAGGGCAACACTTTGAGTTCAAAAGCAGGAGTAGGAATTTGCTAAGAGAAAAAAAAAAATTATAAAAAACAGTGAACTTGATAAATCAGCCATGTAAGCAAGTTTACAGCTACAATTCGATCATAGCTGATGAATAGAAGGAGATGGGATTAAAAATAGTGGATGTATACATTTTGTGCCAGGCACTATGGCAAGTGATTTCTATGCGTTGTTTCAATGAGATGGTCCCTGGTGTTGACCTAAACTTTAGAGAGGCTGAACAATTTTCCCAGTACAACTTGGCAGAAAATTTGAACTCAAGATTCTTCTATGTAGGTTTTCTGTGTTAACCCAAATACTGTATTGCTACCCAAGCTGACTGCCGAAACACCATGAGACTGGGGATAAAGGAAGTTTCATGGGTTTCCCAACTGAAAAGGTTTTTAAAAACTTGGTATCATAAAAGCAAAATAAACACTGGAGATTAGGAAGCTTGTGACTCTCGGCAACTGCCTCCATAAAGCTGCCGTGTTGATGTAGAAGCTTTGTGAATCTGTGGCAGCATCCATAACCCTTGAATTCACAGTGGCAGTTTGAAAAGTCTGAATCAAGGAAGGATAGTTCCAAGGGGCCCATTTAGAATGAGGTGAAGGTATATTTGGGTCAGATCTCACTCTTGTTAATGGCATATATTTCCTTACATCCTGTGACTTCCTGCTCGGTTCTATAGAGCACCACCTCAGTGGACACCTCAGTGGGGGAAAGTCCATTAACCTGCTTGACTAGCATCACGTCGACCCAGGCAAAATAAACTTTGGCTTTCTCAATAGCTCCATGAGACTCACAGAGCCCAGATTTGCAATGTAGACAAATAAAACTCAGCCCATTTAGCTCTATGGGAACTCTAGGTCACCCTTCTTTTTAATTCCTGGGCTCTCTCTTTTTCAGAGAGGTTTATAGTGAAGTTTCTCACTGGCATTGCCAGAGCCCCTTAGTATTAGGAGAAAATGATCTGCAAGAAAAAATTGAGTTTGGACAATAGAGGGCCAGATGCCACACTCTGTAAATAAATTTTTTAAAAGCATGCAATGCAGCCAGCTGCACCATATAAACTCAGGTTTTTATACCACTTTGTTGTATTCTGTGTATCCTCATTTGGTTCCAACATCTGTTCATCCCTGTCCATTCCTCCCATATATTAGTTATAATTACATACACAGGAGCTTGTTTATGAAGCTGAGGAACTGACCCAACAGCAGTGCTTTAGTGGTTCTCTCACACACTTTGATAAAGACACTGATGAGTCTTTTCAGGAATTAAGCTTAGGCTGATTTGTTCTGGAGAGCAAGACCAAACTCAGATTGTGTGTTACCCCCCTAAAGTGAAGAAGTGGTTCTTTTTAAATATAATTTTGTTTATTTATTTATTTTGGCTGCACTGGCTCTTCACTGCTCCTTGGGCTTTCTTCTCTTGTTGCAGCGAGTGAGGGCTACTCTCTAGTTGCCGTGCACAAGCTTCTCATTGCAGTGGCTTCCCTTGTTGCCAGACGTGGGCCCTGGGTGCACAGGCTTCAGTAGCTGCAGCACATGGGCTCAGCAGTTGAGGCTCCCAGGCTCTAGAGCACAGGTTCAGTAGTCGTGGCTCATGAGCTTTGTTGCTCTGTGGTATGTGGAATCTTCCTGGATCAGAGATCAAACCTGTGTCTCTTGCATTGGCAGGCAGATTTCTCACCACTGAGCCACCAGGGAAGCACAAGACGTGCTCCTTCCATTTCTTTTATTCGTTTCCCAAAGCAGCTTGCTATCTGTTGGACTCTCTACCTTTGCCCAATTAATTCCTTTTCAATGTTCTATCAAAATGTTATTTGTTTGCAGTCTCATCCTAGCTCTCCAGCTAGAAGAGATCTTTTTATTCTCTAAATTTCATTGAATTTCATACCTGTGGTTGCCTACTGAGTACTTAGCTATTTTTTCTTGAATTAAGATATTTCTTATTGGTGAATTCCCAAAAGTAACTGTTAATTATATGTTTCCTGATAAAATCAGCACTGATTTTTATGAATAATAAATGCTTAAAATTGTCTTTGAATAGATTCAAATGGGGATGTAGCTCAGTAAATTACAGATTTTAAAAAAATTTGAAAGATCTTATCAACTATTAGCCTGTAGTTAGATAAAGTCTGAACCCAAGTTTGATCCCTGGGTTGGGAATATCCCTTGGAGAAGGAAAATGGCAACCCATTCTAGTATTCTTGCCTGGAGAATCCCATGGCCAGAGGAGCCTGGCAGGCTACTGTCCATGGGGTTGAAAGAGTCGGACATGACTTAGTGACTAAACAAAACCAAAGGCTGGAGATAAATTCCAGGCTCAGGTTCAAAAAAATTTTTTTTTAAGTTGACAGTATTTAGAATGCAGAAGATTGCACATAAATCTCTACATTTCTGGCTTCAACTCTTAAGTCCAAAGCTGGATAATACACAGCACTTCTCGATTTAAACAGGAAATATATGTGGTTTTCACTTTGAGTCTTATCTGGCGTACTTTCCCAATTTATTCTACCTGCTCAATCTCTGTAGAAATTTGAGTTTTTAATACTCACAATAAGATTATGGATTTTTACGATAAATGATTATTATTATAACCAGCTTCCCTTTGGACTAACTTATATCACACTAACCCATCCACTAAGAGCAACTAGAAAAGTTGGATATGTGTTTTAGAAATCCATTTGAAGACATTGGAGGGCCAATAAGGCAACCAAGATGTACATAAGAGTGATCCTGGAGAAAAGGGGACTGCATGAAGTTAAACTGAAAAGTCTTCAGTACTCTTTCACTTGAGGCACTTGCTGATTTATAAACAACAAAAGGTAAGAGAATAAGACCAACTATGAAAAGAATCCGAGCAAAATTTTTTACTAAGGGAGATAAAAATTGGTTGGAATTTAGAATTCTTTTCAAGGTAATTCATAAGAAGGCAAAATCCTAGAGAGGAAAATGTAGACAAATCAGTTGAGATTTCCACATGTCTTTTTCAATTGAGGCATTTGACAATTTGTAATCAGCACAGAGGCTAAGATGCTGGGCAGAGCTTTTGACACTCTCCTGGCACCAGGGAGACAAAATTAGAGTTTGGAACTCTCCAGGGAGAGAAAGAGTTTTGACAAACATATGTGGATTTCAGTGGGTGCCACGAAATGGGCACATCTTGAGGGTAAGTGTATTTCTGAAATGGCTCAGTTTCAAATGCCTTCATTCTAGACTGGACTAATGTGATACACCTCTGCTCTAACTACGTGATAGTGCGAAGTATAACTTCTCTGGATGTAGAAAACATCATCCAAAGCCTCTAGAGATTTCATACACAATATGTGGCACTTAATAAAATATTAATAGACTGTATGGAAACAGTACTACATAAGAAAATTCAAAAGAAAAAAAAAAGCCTGCTAATAACACAAATCCACAGACAATCCAGATAATGGTGTACTAAGAAACAGACTTTAAAATTATTGTGACATCAGCAGATGGTCAACACCGAAACCAGATTGATTATATTCTTTGCAGCCAAAGATGGAGAAACTCTATACAATCAGCAAAAACAAGACCAGGAGCTGACTGTTGCTCAGATCATGAACTTCTTATTGCCAAATTCAGACTTAAATTGAAGAAAGTAGGGAAACCACTAGACCATTCAGGTATGACCTAAATCAAATCCCTTATGATTATACAGTGGAAGTGAGAAATAGATTTAAGGGCCTAGATCTGATAGAGTGCCTGATGAACTATGGACTGAGTTTCGTGACATTGTACAGGAGACAGGGATCAAGACCATCCCCATGGAAAAGAAATGCAAAAAACAAAACGACTGTCTGAGGAGGCCTTAGAAATAGCTGAGAAAAGAAGAGAAGGGAAAAGCAAAGGAGAAAAGGAAAGATATAAGCATCTGAATGCAGTTTCAAAGAATAGCAAGGAGAGATAAGAAAGCCTTCCTCAGCCATCAATGCAAAGAAATAGAGGAAAAGAACAGAGTGGGAAAGACTAGAGATCTCTTCAAGAAAATTAGAGATACCAAGGGTACATTTCATGCAAAGATGGGCTCGATAAAGGACAGAAACTATATGGACCTAACAGAAACAGAAGATATTAAGAAGAGGTGGCAAGAATACACAGGAGAACTGTACAAAAAAGAGCTTCACAACACAGATATTCACGATGGTGTGATCACTAACCTAGAGCCAGACATCCTGGAATGTGAAGTCAAGTGGGCCTTAGAAAGCATCACTATGAACAAAGCTAGTGGAGGTGATGGGATTCCAGTAGAGCTATTTCAAATCATGAAAGATGATGCTGTGAAAGTGCTGCACTCAATATGCCAGCAAATTTGGAAAACTCAGCAGTGGCCACAGGACTGGAAAAGGTCAGTTTTCATTCCAATCCCAAAGAAAGGCAATGCCAAAGAATGCTCAAACTACCACACAATTGCACTCATCTCACATGTTAGTAAAGTAATGCTCAGAATTCTCCAAGCCAGGCTTCAGCAATACGTGAACCATGAACTTCCAGATGTTCGAGCTGGTTTTAGAAAAGGCAGAGGAACCAGAGAGCAAATTGCCAACATCCAGTGGATCATCAAAAAAGCAAGAGAGTTCCAGAAAAGCATCTATTTCTGCTTTATTGCCAAAGCCTTTGACTGTGTGGATCACCAAAAACTGGAAAATTCTGAAAGAGATGGGAATACCAGACCGTTGACCTGCCTCTTGAGAAACCTATATGCAGGTCAGGAAGCAGCAGTTAGAACTGGACATGGACCAACAGACTGGTTCCAAACAGGAAAAGGAGTCCATCAAGGCTGTATATTGTCACCCTGCTTATTTAACTTATATGCAGAGTACATCGTGAGAAATGCTGGGCTGGAAGAAGCACAAGCTGGAATCAAGATTGCCGGAAGAAATATCAATAACCTCAGATATGCAGATGACACCACCCTTACGGCAGAAAGTAAAGAGGAACTAAAGAGCCTCTTGATGAAAGTGAAAGAGGAGAGTGAAAAAGTTGGCTTAAAGCTCAACATTCAGAACACGAAGATCATGGCATCTGGTCCCATCACTTCATGGGAAATAGATGGGGAAACAGTGGAAACAGTGTCAGACTTTATTTTGGGGAGCTCCAAAATCACTGCAGATTATGATTACAGCCATGAAATTAAAAGATGCTTACTCCTTGGAAGGAAGGTTATGACCAACCTAGATCGCATATTAAAAGCAGAGATATTACTTCGCCAACAAAGGTCCATCTAGTCAAGGCTATAGTTTTTCCAGTGGTCATGTATAGATGTGAGAGTTGGACTGTGAAGAAAGTTGCATGCTGAAGAATTGATGCTTTTGAACTGTGGTGTTGGAGAAGACTCTTGAGAGTCCCTTGGACTGCAAGGAGGTCCAACCAGACTATCCTAAAGGAGATCAGTCCTGGGTGTTCATTGGAAGGAATGATGCTAATGCTGAAACTCCAATATTTTGGCCACCCCATGGGAAGAGTTGACTCATTGGAAAAGACCCTGATGCTGGTAGGGATTGGAGGCAGGAGGAGAAGGGGACAACAGAGGATGAGATGGCTGGATGGCATCACCAAGTCGATGGACATGAGTTTGAGTGAACTCTGGGAGTTAGTGATGGACAGGAAGGCCTGGTGTGCTTCAGTTCATGGGGTCACAAAGAGTTGGACACGACTGAGTGATTGAACTGAACTGACCTGAATGTGTTTGATAAAATGGACAAGATGAAGAAAATCATCACAGAATTGGAATCTTTACGAAAGAATCAAAAGGAACTTCTGTTACTGAAAAATAATTGCAAAATCAAGTACTAATACATTGGTTGAATGGCAGATAAAGTGTACTGAAAATTAGTGGAATGGAAGACAAGTCAATAGAAAATATTCAGACCAAAGAATGGAGAGAAATAAAAATGTATAACATATACAAATCTAATATACATGTAATCCGAGTTTTAGTGGATATAAGAGAAGAAAGAAGGAATGAAAGCAATATTTAAAAAAAGTAATGACCAAGAATTTTGCCAAACTGAAGAAAACATCATGCTACAGGTTATTTAAACCAGAACAGGATAAGTAGAACATTAAAAATAAATAAAAACGTAACACATGCCTAGGCTCACAGTAGCAAAACTGCTGAGAGCCAAAAATAAAGTGAAATGTGAAAGCAGCCGGGAGAAGGGAAGAAATCTAACTTGCAAAGAAGCAACAAGACTAACAGCAAATTTTCAACAAAAATAATGGAAGTCAGAACACAAGGGCTTCTCTGGTGGCTCAGATGGTAAAGAATCCGCTTGCAATGTGGGAGACCTGGGTTCATTCCCTGGGTTGGGAAGATCCCCTGGAGGAGGGCATGGCAACCCACTCCAGTGTCTTGCCTGGAGAATCTCCATGCACAGAGGAGCCTGGCAGGCTACAGTCCATGGGGTCACAAAAAGTGGGATATTATTGAGCAACTAAGCACAGCATTTTTATTTTGGGGGGAATTTCCCTCATAGCTCAGTTGGTAAAAAAATCCTCCTGCAACGCAGGAGACCTGGGTTTGATCCCTGGGTTGGGAAGATCCCCTGGAGAAGGGAAAGGCTACCTACTCCAGCATTCTGGCCTAGAGAATTCCATGTACTATATAGTCCAGGGGGTCACAAAGAGTCGGACACAAGTGAGTGACTTTCACTTTCACTTCACAAAACACAAAGGGAGACATTTCCAAAGTGCTAAAAGGAAAAAAAAAAAAAAAGATTGTCAAGTTAGATTCTACATGAAGTGAAAATATCCAGGAAAAGTGAGAGTGGAATAAAGACATTTTTAGACAAGCAAAATCTAAAATAATTAGCCAGCAGCAGACTTGTAATAAAAGAAATAGTAAGGTGGTAATGATTGAGGAAAGGGGTTATATCTTCAGTCAGATAGAAACATGAAAATGAAGGAAAGCATGACTACAAATCGGTGGGCAGTCTAAGTTCATATCAATATCTTGTAGGATTATAAACATAGGTAGAATTTAAAATGTACAGTGATTATATAAAAGTCATGAGATGAAAGATTCAATTAAAATTTTCTAAGATCTATGTGTTAATCAGAAGTTGGTATAAATACTAAATTTTATTGTTCTCCATAAAATCAAAAATCCATATTATAATATCTAGTTTAACTAATGAAAGAACTGTGAAATTATATATAACCAACAATTAATGATGTGAAAATGGAATAGTCAAAACTACTTTATTTATCGATAAAGAAACAAGAAAGAGGATAAAAAGGAACATAAAACCTGTGGAACAGATAGAAAACAAAAACTAAGATGATAGATATAAACACATATGTCCGTAATTACATTAAATTTATTCAGACTAACTGTGCTGGTTAAAAAAGATTGCTATATTGAATAAAAATTTAAAACCTAATTATAGGCAGCTTACAAGACAAAACTTAAATGTAACTTTATAGATAGAGTGAAACAATACATCAGCAAAGACATACCATTCAAATACTAACAACAACAACAAAAAAAGTGGTGTAGATAGACTAATATTAGAAAAATCGATTTTTAAAAAAAGTGAAGAATAATGAGGGATAGTTCATAATATTAGATGAGAAAACATCTAATATTATATGGGAAGGTAGAATAATTCTAAATTTCTATGTACCTAAAACATATTCTGTGAATATGTAAAGCAAATATCAACATAATTAAAAGTAGAAATTAAAAAAAAAACCCAAAGCATAATTGGAGACATTAATATACCTCTTTCAATCACTGAGAAAGTGAACCTTAAAAATGTTGATAAAGGAGACCTGAACTACGTGATTGACTTATTCCTCCTAATTGACATTAGAGAACATTGCACCCATAGCTGCAGAACTACAAAATACATATTCCCTTTAAAGTGTGTGTGGACTGTTAACCCAAATTGCACTATAAAGCAAATATCAATAAATTTCAAAGGATTATATTATCTACAGTATGTTCTTTGATCACAGTGAAATTAAACTAGAGATTAATTTTTTAATTTTTAGAAAATCCTCATATGTTTGGCTATTATGCAGCACACATAAAAAACACATGTATCAGAGATAATGCATGGACAAGTATTCTCGATGTTCTGCCTGATCCACCAACTGCCTGTTCCCCAGTCTTCCTCTCCTCAAGCTTCCCTATTCCCTGAAAGAGAACAATATTGAAATTATGCCAACTAATAACCGCACGTGAACCGTGAACTTCCAGATGTTCAAGCTGGTTTTAGAAAGGGCAGAGAAACCAGAGATCAAATTGCCAACATCCGTTGGATTAACAAAAAAACAAGAGAGTTCCAGAAAAACATCTATTTCTGTTTTATTGACTATGCCGAAGCCTTTGACTGTGTGGATCACCAAAAACTGTGGAAAATTCTTAAACAGATGGGAATAGCAGACCACCTGACCTGCCTCTTGAGAAACCTACATGAAGGTCAGGAAGCAACAGTTAGAACTGGACATGGTACAACAGACTGGTTCCAGATAGGGAAAGGAGTACGTTAAGGCTGTATATTGTCACCCTGCTTATTTAACTTCTATGCAGGGTACATCATGAGAAATGCTGGGCTGGAAGAAGCACAAGCTGGAATCAAGATTGCCAGGAGAAATATAAAAAACCTCAGATACGCAGATGATACCACCCTTATGGCAGAAAGTAAAGAGGAACTAAAGAGCCTCTTGATGAAAGTGAAAGAGGAGAGTGAAAAATTAGCTTAAAACTCAACATTCAGAAAGCTAAAATCATGGCATCTGGTCCCATCACTTCATGGAAAATAGATGGGGAAACAGTGGAAACAGTGTCAGACTTTATTTTTGGGGGCTCCAAAATCACTGCAGATGGTGACTGCAGTCATGAAATTAAAAGACACTTGCTCCTTGGAAGAGAAGTTATGACCAACCTAGACAGCATATTAAAAAGCAGAAATATTACTTTGCCAACAAGGGTCCATCTAGTCAAAGCTATGGTTTTTCCAGTATAAAGAAAGCTGACCACTGAAGAATTGATGCTTTTGAACTGTGGAGTTGGAGAAGACTCTTGACAGTCCCTTGGACAGCAAGGAGATCAAACCAGTCCATCCTAAAGAAAATCAGTCCTGAATATTCATTGAAAGGACTGATGCTGAAGCTGAAACTCCAATACTTTGGCCACCTGATGGGAAGAACTAACTCATGGAAAAGACCCTGAAGCTGGGAAAGACTGAAGGCGGGAGAAGGGGATGACAGAGGATGAGATGGTTGGATGGCATCACCAACTCAATGGACATGAGTTTGAGTAAAGTCTGGGAGTTGGTGATGGACAAGGGAGGCCTGGTGTGCTACAGTCCACGAGGTCACAAAGAGACCCAACTGAGTGACTGAACTGAACTGAACTGAACTGAACTGAATAACCATACAATGACCTCTAAGTGTTCAGGGGAAAGAATTGCACACTGTCACTTTAAATCAAAATTCCGCTTAGTGAGGAAGACATGTTGAAAGCAAAGATAAGCCCAAAGCTAGGCCTCTTAGACCAAGTAGTTAAACAATTTATGAATGCAAAGGAAAAGTTCTTGAAGGAAATTGAAAGTGCTACTCCAGTGAACACATAAGTGATAAGAAAGTGAAACAGACTTATCATTGATATGAAGAAAGTTTTAGGGATCTAGATAGAAGATCAAACCAGCCACAACATTCTTTTAAGCCAAAGCTTAATCCAGTGCAAGGCCCTAACCCTTTTCAAGTCTGTGAAGGCTAAGAGAGGTGAGGAAGCTGCAGAAGAGAAGTTTGAAATTATCAGAGGTTTGTTCATGAGGTTTAAGGAAAGAAGCTAGCTTCACAAAGGATTGCCAGTCCAGGTTCGATGTATGATTACAGGATGCTCGGGGTTGGTCCACTGGGATGACCCAAAGGGATGGTTTGGGAAGGGAGGTGGGAGGAGGGTTCAGGATGGGGAACACGTGTACACCTGTGATGGATTCATGTTGATGTATGGCAAAACCAGTACAATATTTTAAGGTAATTAACTTCCAATTAAAATAAATAAATTTACATTAAAAAAATTTTTTTAAGCACATGGTAAAACAGCAAATGCTGATGTAGAAGCTGCAACAAGTTATCCAGACCTAGCTAAGATCATTAATGAAAGTGGTAACACTAAACAGGTTTTTGACATGGATGAAACAGTCTTGTTGGAAGAAGGTGACATCTAGGACTTTCATAGCTAGAGAGGAGAAGTCAGTGTCTGGCTTCAAAGCTTCAAAGAACAGGCTGAGTTTCTTGTTAGAGGTTAATGCAGTGGGTGACTTTAAGTCAAAAGCTATGATCATTTAACATTCCTAAATTCCTTGGGACCTTAAGAATTATACTAAATTTACTCTGCCTGTGATATGTAAATGGAAATGGGAAGTATTGGGCACCCACAAAACATACATATACATAAGTCACAAATCACTGATATCAGAAATAAAAGGATAACAAGAAGTTATTTTGATAATTTAAAATATAATGAATTTAATATAACATGCAAAAAAAGTTGAATAGGCACCTTACAAAAGAGGAAATTCAAATGGTCAACAAGCATATAAAAACTATCAACCTACTTAGTCTTTAGAGAAATGCAAATTAAAAACACATCATATACACCAGAATGCCCCAAATTCTTAAAAATGCTAAATATTGATGAAAATGTGGAATAATGGATATTATCCTACATTGGGATTGGTTTGTATATGGATACAATCACTTTAGAAAATTGATGATCTCTACTAAAGTAGAACATGCATTTAATTTAGGATTTAGAAATTCCTCTGTTGGATATATGGGGCTTTCCAGAAGGTGCTAGTGGTAAAAACCTGCCTGCCACTGGAAAAAACATAATGAGACTCAGGTTCGATCCCTGGGTCAGGAAGATCCTCCAGAGAAGGGCATGGCAACCCTCTCCAGTATTCTTGCCTGGAGAATCCACTGGAGAGGAGCCTGGTGGGCTACAGTCCATAGGATCACAGAGTCAGACATGACTGAAGCTACTTAGCATAGCACACAACACAAAGTTGTATATACACCTAACAGAGACATGTACTGGTATGCACCATGTATAGGAATATCCATAAGAGCATCTTTAGTAGCTAGAAATTGGAAACAACCTTAATGTCCACCAAGAGGAGAATGGAAAAATAAATTGTAGTATATTCATAAATGAGATATTTTACATCAATGAAAAGTGAATGAACTATTGCTATATTTAAAAGTATGGATGTCAACTACTGATGAAATACAATTTTGAATAAAAAAAATCCAGACACACACACACAATACTTATTATGTGGTTCCTTTATACATATTGAAAATAGGTTAAATAAGTCTATGATGAAAGTGAAGGAGGAAAGTGTAAAAGCTGGCTAAAAACTCAATATTCAGAAAACTAAAATCATGGCATCTGGTCCCATCAGTTCATGACAAATAGATGGGGAAACAGTGGAAACAGTGGCAGATTTTATTTTCTTGGGCTCCAAAATCACTGCAGATGGTGACTGCAGCCATGAAATTAAAAGACACTTGCTCCTTGGAAGAAAAGCTATGACAAACCTAGACAGCATATTAAAAAGCAGAGACATTATTTTGACAACAAAGGTCTGTCTAGTCAAAGCTTTGGTTTTTCCAGTAGTCAGGTATGGATGTGAGAGTTGGACCATAAAAAAAGCTGAGCACCGAAGAATTGATACTTTTCAACTGTGCTGTGGTGCTGGAGAAGACTCTTGAGAGTGCCTTGGACTGCAAGGAGATCAAACCAGTCAATTCTAAAGGAAATCAGTTCTGAATATTCATTGGAAGGACTGATGCTGAAGCTGAAACTCCAATACTTTGGCCACATGATGCGAAGAGCTAACTCATTGGAAAAGACCCTGATGCTGGGAAAGATTGAAGGCAGGAGGAGAAGGGGACGACAGAGGATGAGATGGTTGGATGGCATCACTGACTCGATGGACATGAGTTTGAGCAAGATCCAGGAGTTGGTGATGGACAGGGAAGCCTGGCGTGCAGCATCCATGGGGTCACAAAAAGTTGGACATGACTGAGTGACTGAACTGAACTGCTGTTGTAAGAAGTCAAGAAAAAGGTTTCTTTTAGGAAGAGCTGAGTTTTGACTTGGGGGAGTATGCAGGGGAGTCTTAGTGCTTTGATGATTCATTTATTGATTTGAATAGTGGTCATACAGGTGTGCTCACCTTGAGAAAATTTATTGAGCTATTTATGTATGAACTATGTACTCTTTTCTCAGATATATTTCAATAAAAGTTTTTTTAAAATAAAAAATGTTGAGTATAGATGAAGATCGACCATTTAAGTCCCCATGGTTTCAGATTTCCAAAGGGCTTGATGGAGAAATGGCATTCCTTCCTCGTGGGGAGCCCTGAGAAACAATTGCTGTCTGAAGATCAGACCAAGGAGCATAAGACTTAGAGGCTGCCTTCCACCATCAGGACCATCTAAGTCTCAACCCCCAAAATATTTCTTTGTTCGTGTCAGTGTTCTGACCAGTGTGATATAGGTTGCAGTTAAAAAAAAAATAATGATAAATAAAAACAACTTTGCCCACTGAAATGAGAGGAAGCCAAGTCAAGGGGGAAACTGTTCCTGTTTTCTTTCCGGTCACTGAGAAACCTAACTGTGAACACGAGGAGATGGTGCTGAGGGCGATAGATTATGCATTTGCACTTGGAGTAGTTATGGGGGATGAATCAACCACAATTGACATTGAATAAACTAACCATTAACAAAAGAAAATTTTCCATTTGAAGGAATTCTGGGAAGAGACAGTTCATTAGCTTTTGCTACTCAACCCTGGTGGGATCATTGCAATATTGACCCCAGTGCCTGAACCTTTTCTGTGGTTTGTGGGAACTACTGCATAGTCTACCAGTTATTTCCCTCTTGGCTTTATGTCAGCTGGAGTTAGTTTCTGATGCCTGCAACTCAAGAACCCCAGTTGATGCACCATGTCACCAACTTGAACATCATGAAGACGCCTGGCTTTTGCACAGTGAGTACTTACCTGGCAAGCACACTTGGAGAAAAAGGGAGTGAGAGCTGAACCTCCCATGGCTTCCTCAAACCCTGTGATTCCCTTTAGTTGACAAGGAGTGTTTCCACTGTTGAGTTAATGTCATTCTTGCTTTACCTTTGTATACAGCCCATGCTGTGCTGTTTTTTTCTGCACAGAGATAACACCCCAAAATGGGGAGTTTTGGGGGGAGAGAAACTTTCATTTCAGTGAGTTAGTGAAGGAGTCATCAAGTTTTCAGGGATCTCTGAGACATTCCAGCAAAAATGACTAACTTGTAGGTTTGCTAAGATGCAGCGTGGGATTTGGGAACTCGAGTTTTCATCAGAAGAGAGTGCCAGGTGGGAGAAATATACCCTTATCATAGCAGTTATAAGGATATAACTAACTATAACTAGTAATAATAGCACCAACAAATGTTGACACTGGTTGAACACTTATTATATGCCAGGCACATGTGTATGTTAGTCACTCAGTTGTGTCCGATTCTTTGCGACCCCATGTATTGTAGCCTGCCAGGCTCCTCTGTCCATGGAATTCTCCAGGCAAGAATACTGGAGTGGGTTGCCATTCCCTTCTCCAGGGGATCTTCCCAACCCAAGGATCTAACCCTGCATTGCAGGCAGATTCTTTACCATCTGAAGCACCATGGTCTAGCACAATGCTATGGATTTTATAGGCATTATCTCATTGAATCCTCCCAATATCATACCAAGATAGACTAGAATATCAACTTCATGAGAGCAGGGAGTTTTGTCTGTTTTGCTCCTTGTGTCTCAAGGCATATAAAAGTGCCTGGTTTGTTAGTAGATAGCTAATGTTCAATAATAAGTTGGTCAAATGAACGTGTTGACTCTCTCTTCTCACTGTCTCCACTGTATAGATAATATGGGGATTAAGCAATTTATTACAGTAAAGCTTCTGTCTACAATGTGGGAGACCCGGGTTCGATCCCTGGATTGGGAAGATCCCCTAGAGAAGGAAATGGCAATCCATTCCAGTACTATTGCCTGGAAAATCCCATGGACAGAGGAGCCTGGTAGGCTACAGTCCATGGGGTCACAAAGAGTCAGACACGATTGACAGTCTTCACTTCACTTCACTTCACTTCACTTCAAGAAGTCATAAAGCAAGGATATTTTTCAGGTCATAAGACTTGGAGGAGCACAACTCTATTTTGAAATTTTAGGAAAAATACAGATCAGAGAATGGAAAAGATCTTGGTGGAGCTTTGCATACAAAGGTCTTTGCTGATCCAAATCTTCTGGCTTTAGAGCTGGTCCCATGCCTTAAAGCCAAGTAGTGATGTCCTCAGGATGTCATGGAGACAAGGAAGGAAAACAAGTGTATTGCTCAAAACTTGCTCACACAGGATGGAATGAATGACTGAAGGGAACTTTGCTGATTTAATTGATGATTCCCTTAGGTAGTCATTGGAGAAGGATATGGCAACCCACTCCAGTACTCTTGCCTGGGAAATCCCATGGATGGAGGAGCCTGGTAGGCTAGAGTCCATGGGGTCGTAAAGTTGGACATGACTGAGCGACTTCAGCTCAGTTCAGTTAGGTAGTTATAGAACATGTTTACTATTCACTTTTCAGAATCACAAGAATCTTTTCATATTCAGATTAATTATAAAGTGGAGATTCATGAGTTTAACTAAACCCTAAATTGTATTGAGGAGAGAAGAAATGCAGACATTAGTGGTCACTGGTTCCTCAATAGCCATTTCCTTTGAATGTCTAGTCCATTGTGACTGAACCACCTGAATCAGTGGCAATTTTATTCTACCAGGAAACCTTCCCCTACATTTGAATAAAGAAGTTATTTGATCTCTTTTATAAGAACAACCAAAAGAGATGTTAACAAATCTTACGAAAACATTGTTTATAATGCTGTGTCCAATGTGATCTGGTAGCCAAGATTTCATGAACTGAAATGTTAAAAGGAAAAATAAAATCTATAATGTATTAATAGATTTATTCAAAGAATACACCTCTGAGAATGTTTTAGGGAATTAGTGAATTCAGGTAAATGTCAAACCCTGCTTTTAGAAACCATTGATGTTGGTTGATATTATTGATGCTTGTTTCTGTATTTTTCTCTGTATTATTCTGATTTCCCTCAGATGCAAGTGATAGAAACTTGATTTTAACAGTGTAGACAAAAATGGCAATTCAGTTGTTCACTTAACTGAAAAATTCAGGGATAGGTGGCTTCAGGTAAAGATATATTCCAGGGTTCTAATAATGTTATGAGGATTTATTCTCTTGCCCTCATCTCTTAGTTCCACTTTTATATGTGCTTCATTTTCAGGCAAGCCCTCTCAAACCCATGGTCTTCAACAGCTCCAAGCAGCTCCTCTGTCCATGGAATTCTCCAGACAAGAATACTGGAGTCGGTAGCTGTTCCCTTCTCCAGGGGATCTTCCCAACCCAGGGATCTAAGCCAGGTCTCCCACATTGCAGGTGGATTCTTTACTGTCTGAGCCACCAGGGAAGCTCTACATCATCCCTAGAGCTCCCAGTTTCATCAAAGTCCAGGAATTTAGTATCATTGATCTGCTTTGAGTAACATGCCCATCCCTAAACCAAAACCATGATTAGACAGAAAAATAAAAGTAACTTCTCTAAAAATTTAACTTTCTAAAAAGTGTATCTGACAGCATAGACATTGTAGAAGTTTTTAAAATAATTTGGGTGATTGCTTTTCTTTTCTTTTTTTTTAATTTTTATTTTTACTTTATTTTGCTTTATAATACTGTATTGGTTTTGCCATACATTGACATGAATCAGCCACGGGTGTACATGAGTTCCCAATCCTGAACCCCTCTCCCTCCTCCCACCCCATATCATCTCTCTGTATCATCCCCGTGCACCAGCCCCAAGCATCCTGTATCCTGTACAGAACATAGACTGGCGATTCGTTTCTTACATGATAGTATATATGTTTCAATGCCATTCTCCCAAATCATCCCACCCTCTCCCTCTCTCACAGAGTCCAAAAGTCCGTTCTAAACATCTGTGTCTCTTTTGCTGTCTCACATACAGGGTTATCATTACCATCTTTCTAAATGCCATATATATGTGTTAGTATATTGTATTGGTGTTTTTCTTTCTGGCTTACTTCACTTTGCATAATAGGCTCCAGTTTCATCCATCTCATTATAACTGATTCACATGTATTCTTTTTAATGGCTGAGTAATACTCCACTGTGTATATGTACCACACTTTTCTTATCCATTCATCTGCTGATGGACATCTAGGTTGTTTCCATGTCCTGGCTATTATAGACAGTGCTGCGATGAACATTGGGGTACACATGTCTCTTTCTATTCTGGTTTCCTCGGTGTGTATGCCCAGCAGTGGGATTGCTGGGTCATAAGGCAGCTCTATTTGCAATTTTTTAAGGACTCTCCACACTGTTCTCCATAGTGGCTGTACTAGTTTGCATTCCCACCAACAAGAGTGTAAGAGGGTTCCCTTTTCTCCACACCCTCTCCAGCACTTATTGCTTGTGGACTTTTGGATCGCTGCCATTCTGACTGGTGTGAAATGGTACCTCATTGTGGTTTTGATTTGCATTTCTCTGATAATGAGTGATGTTGAGCATCTTCTCATGTGTTTGTTAGCCATCCGTATATCTTCTTGGAGAAATGTCTATTTAGTTCTTTGGCCCATTTTTTGATTGGGTCGTTTATTTTTCTGGAATTGAGCTGCAGGAGTTGCTTGTTTATTTTTGAGATTAGTTGTTTGTCAGTCGCTTCATTTGCTATTATTTTCTCCTATTCAGAAGGCTGTCTTTTCACCTTGCTTATAGTTTCCTTTGTTGTGCAGAAGTTTTTAATTTTAATTAGATCCCATTTGTTTATTTTTGCTTTTATTTCCAGTATTCTGGGAGGTGGGTCATAGAGGATCCTGCTGTGATTTATGTCGGAGAGTGTTTTGCCTATGTTCTCCTCTAAGATTTTTATAGTTTCTGGTCTTAAATTTAGATCTTTAATCCATTTTGAGTTTATTTTTGTGTATGGTGTTAGAAAGTGATCTAGTTTCATTCTTTTACAAGTGGTTGACCAGTTTTCCCAGCACCACTTGTTGAAGAGATTGTCTTTAATCCATTGAATATCCTTGCCTCCTTTGTCGAAGATAAGGTGTCCATAGGTGTGTGGATTTATCTCTAGGCTTTCTATTTTGTTCCATTGATCTATATTTCTGTCTTTGTGACAGTACCATAGTGTCTTGATGACTGTGGCTTTGTAGTAGAGCCTGAAGTCAGGCAGGTTGATTCCTCCAGTTCCATTCTTGTTTCTCAAGATTGGTTTGGCTATTCGAGGTTTTTTGTATTTCCATACAAATTGTGAAATTATTTGTTCTAGCTCTGTGAAAAATACCGCTGGTAGCTTGATAGGGATTGCATTGAATCTGTAGATTGCTTTGGGTAGTATACTCATCACTGTATTGATTCTTCCGATCCATGAACATGGTATATTTCTCCATCTATTAGTGTCCTCTTTGATTTCTTTCATTAGTGTTTTATAATTTTCTATATATAGGTCTTTAGTTTCTTTAGGTAGATATATTCCTAAGTATTTTATTCTTTTCATTGCAATGCTGAATGGAATTGTTTCCTTAATTTCTTTTTCTACTTTCTCATTATTAGTGTATAGGAATGCAAGGGATTTCTGCGTGTTGATTTTATATCCTGCAACTTTACTATATTCATTGATTAGCTCTAGCAATTTTCTGGTGGAGTCTTTAGGGTTTTCTGTGTAGAGGATCATGTCATCTGCAAACAGTGAGAGTTTTACTTCTTCTTTTCCAATTTGGATTCCTTTTATTTCTTTTTCTGCTCTGATTGCTGTGGCCAAAACTTCCAGAACTATGTTGAATAGTAGCAGTGAAAGTGGGCACCCTTGTCTTGTTCCTGATTTTAGAGGAAATGCTTTCAATTTTTCACCATTGAGGATAATGTTTGCTGTGGGTTTGTCATATATAGCTTTTATTATGTTGAGGTATGTTCCTTCTATTCCTGCTTTCTGGAGAGTTTTTATCATAAATGGATGTTGAATTTTGTCAAAGGCCTTTCTGCATCTATTGAGATAATCATATGGCTTTTATTTTTCAGTTAATGTGGTGAATTACATTGATTGATTTATGGATATTGAAGAATCCTTGCATCCCTGGGATAAAGCCCACTTGGTCATGGTGTATGATCTTTTTAATGTGTTGTTGGATTCTGATTGCTAGGATTTTGTTAATGATTTTTGCCTCTATGTTCATCAGTGATATTGGCCTGTAGTTTTCTTTTTTTGTGGCATCTTTGTCAGGTTTTGGTATTAGGGTGATGGTGGCCTCATAGAATGAGTTTGGAAGTTTCCCTTCCTCTGCAATTTTCTGGAAGAGTTTGAGTAGGATAGGTGTTAGCTCTTCTCTAAATTTTTTGTAGAATTCACCTGTGAAGCCATCTGGTCCTGGGCTTTTGTTTGCTGGAAGATTTCTGATTACAGTTTCAATTTCCATGCTTGTGATGGGTCTGTTAAGATTTTCTATTTCTTCCTGGTTCAGTTTTGAAAAGTTGTACTTTTCTAAGAATTTGTCCATTTCTTCCACATTGTCCATTTTATTGGCATATAATTGCTGATAGTCTCTTATGATCCTTTGTATTTCTGTGTTGTCTGTTGTGATCTCTCCATTTTCATTTCCAATTTTATTGATTTGATTTTTCTCCCTTTGTTTCTTGATGAGTCTGGCTAATGGTTTGTCAATTTTATTTATCCTTTCAAAGAACCAGCTTTTGGCTTTGTTGATTTTTGCTACGGTCTCTTTTGTTTCTTTTGCATTTATTTCTGCCCTAATTTTTGAGATTTCTTTCCTTCTACTAACTCTGGGGTTCTCCATTTCTTCCTTTTCTTGTTGGTTTAGGTGTAGAGTTAGGTTATTTATTTGACTTTTTTCTTGTCTCTTGAGGTATGCCTGTATTGCTATGAACTTTCCTCTTAGCACTGCTTTTATAGTGTCCCACAGGGTTTGGGTTGTTGTGTTTTCATTTTCATTCATCTTTATGAATATTTTGATTTCTTTTTTGATTTCTTCTGTGATTTGTTGGTTATTCAGAAGCGTGTTGTTCAGCCTTCATATGTTGGAATTTTTAATAGTTTTTCTCCTGTAATTGAGATCTAATCTTAATGCATTATGGTCAGAAAAGATGCTTGGAATGATTTTGATTTTTTTAATTTATCAAGGTTAGATTTATGGCCCAGGATGTGATCTATCCTGGAGAAGGTTCCGTGAGCACTTGAGAAAAAGGTGAAATTCATTGTTTTGGGGTGAAATGTCCTATAGATATCAATTAGGTCTAACTGGTCTATTGTATCACTTAAAGTTTCTGTTTCCTTGTTAATGTCCTGTTTAGTTGATCTATCCATAGGTGTGAGTGTGGTATTAAAGTCTCCCGCTATTGTGTTATTGTTAATTTCCCCTTTCATACTTGACAGCATTTGTCTTACATATTGCAGTGCTCCTATGTTGGGTGCATATATATTTATAATTGTTATACCTTCTTCTTGGATTGATCCTTTGATCATTGTGTAGTGTCCTTCTTTGTCTCTTTTCACAGCCTTTGTTTTAAAGTCTATTTTATCTGATATGAGTATTGCTACTCCTGCTTTCTTTTGGTCTCTATTTGCATGGAATATATTTTTCCAGCCCTTCGCTTTCAGTCTGTACGTGTCCCTTGTTTTGAGGTGGATCTCTTGTAGGCAGCATATATAGGGGTCTTGTTTTTGTATCCATTTAGCTAGTCTTTGCCTTTTGGTTGGGGCATTCAACCCATTTATGTTTAAGGTAATTACTGATAAGTATGATCCCATTGCCATTTACTTTATTGTTATGGGTTCAGGTTTATACACCCTTTTTGTGTTTCCTGTCTAGAGAATATCCTTTAGCATTTGTTGGAGAGCTGGTTTGGTGGTGCTGAATTCTCTCAGCTTTTGCTTGTCTGTAAAGCTTTTGATTTCTCCTTCATATTTGAATGAAATCCTTGCTGGGTACAGTAATCTGGGCTGTAGGCTATTTTCTTTCATCACTTTAAGTATGTCTTGCCATTCCCTCCTGGCCTGAAGCATTTCTGTTGAAAGATCTGCAGTTATTCTTATGGAAATCCCCTTGTGTGTTATTTGTTGTTTTTCCCTTGCTGCTTTTAATATTTGTTCTTCGTGTTTGATTTTTGTTCGTTTGATTAATATGTGTCTTGGGGTGTTTCACCTTGGGTTTATCCTGTTTGGGACTCTCTGGATTTCTTGGACTTGGGTGATTATTTCCTTCCCCATTTTAGGGAAGTTTTCAACTATTATCTCCTCAAGTATTTTCTCTTGGTCTTTCTTTTTGTCTTCTTCTGGGACTTCTATAATTCGAATGTTGGAGCATTTTATATTGTCCTGGAGGTCTCTGAGATTGTCCTCATTTCTTTTAATTCATTTTTCTTTTTTCCTCTCTGATTCATTTATTTCTACCATTCTATCTTCTATTTCACTAATCCTATCTTCTGCCTCTGATATTCTACTATTTGTTGCCTCCAGAGTGTTTCTGATCTCATTTATTGCATTATTCATTATATATTGACTCTTTTTTATTTCCCCTAGGTCCTTGTTAAACCTTTCTTGCATCTTCTCCAGGCTATTTATCTGTGATTCCATTTTGATTTCAAGATTTTGGATCATTTTCACTATCAATATTCAGAATTCTTTCTCAGGTAGATTCCCTATCTCTTCCTCTTTTGTTTGGTTTGGTGGGCATTTCTCCTGTTCCTTTACCTGCTGGGTATTCCTCTGTCTCTTCATCTTGGTTATCTTACTGCGTTTGGGGTGGCCTTTCTGTATTCTGGGAATTTGTGGAGTTCTCTTTATTATGGAGTTTCCTCGCTGTGGGTGGGGTTGTATCAGTGGCTGTCAAGGTTTCTTGGTTAGGGAAACTTGTGTCGGAGTTCTGGTGGGTGGAGCTGGATTTCTTTTCTCTGGAGTGCAATGAAGTGTCCAGTAATGAGTTATGAGATGTCTATGGTTTTGGAGTAACTTTGAGCTGCCTGTATATTGAAGCTCAAGGGTGTGTTCCTGTGTTGCTGGAGAATTTGCGTGGTATGTCTTGCTCAGGAACTTGTTGGCCCTTGGGTGGTGCTTGGTTTCAGTGTAGGTATGGAGGCGTTTGATGAGCTCCTATCAATTAATGTTCCCTGGATTTTTACAGTAGCCTCAAGACTTCTCCATCTATACAGCACCGATAATAAAACATCTAGGTTAAAGATGAAAAGTTTCTCCACATTGAGGGACACCAAGACAGGTTCACTGAGTTTCATGGAGAAGAGAAGAGGGAGGGGGTAGTTAGAGGTGACTGGAATGAGATGAGGTAGGATCAAAAGAGGAGAGAGCAAGCTAGCCAGTAATCACTTCCTTATGTGCGCTCCACAGTCTGGACCTCTCAGCGATGGTCACAGAGTTATACAGGGAAGAGGAGAGGGAAGAAGTAGACAGAGGTGGCCAGGAGGATAAAAGAGGGAAATGAAAAGGAGAGAGACAGATCCAGCCAGTAACCAGTTCCCTAAGTGTTCTCCACCATCTGGAACACACAGAGATTCACAGAGTTGGGTAGAGAAGAGAAGGGGGAAGGAGGAGGCAGAGACAACCTGGTGGAGAAAAAGGAGAGTCCAAAGGAGGAGAGAGTGGTCCAGCCAGTAATCTCGCTCTCAGGTAAAATTGGGTATAAAAAATAAATAAATAAATAAAAGTAAAAAATAAAATAAAATAAATGTACAAAAATTGACAACAAATACCAAAAAGCAAAGATTAAAAGTCTAGATTAGAGGTTGGATTTTCAAAAATACAATGTTAAAGAAAAGAAGAAGAAGAAGAAAAAAAACAAAGTCACGAGAATTATTAAAAAACAACAACCACAAAATATATATATATATGGCATTTGCTTTAAAAATGGGGTCTTTTTTTTAAGTAATAGTAGGTTATAAAAATTAAAATTAAAGGAGAAATAGAGGACTTACAAATTTTAAAAAGTTTAAAAGAAAAGAAGAAGAAAAAGTAAAGAAGAAAAAACGATCAAACAACATCAACAACAACAACAAAAAGAGAATGGTCATAAAAATAGTAAAGATATTTCTGAGACTTTCCCTGGTGTTGTGGACAGTATGGGGTCACTTCCAAGATGGTTCCCTCTGTTTAACTTCTTCTGTTTGCTGGTCTCTTCAGTGTCTGATTTCTGCCCTGACACACGGGGGGCGGTGGTGGACACTTTTTTTTTTTTAGGCTCACTTGTTCAGTCGTGCTGTGGGGAGGGAGGGATGCTGCAAACAAATAACACTGGTGTGTGCTCGCAGTGCCTCAGCCACACCGGGCATGCCCCTGCACAGGGCACACACCGCTCAGGCTCTACATTGCTCTGCCAGGAACCGTCTGAGGCCGGCCCTAGGCTGCGTGCACCTCCCTGGTCTAAGCCGCTCAGGCTTGGCTCTCAGGTAGCCCTCAGAGGCGCAGATTTGGTTGGGCCTGCGTTTTGCACCCTTCCCAGGACCAAGTAGCTCAGGTGTTTGGCGAGCTCAGTCGCTGCGACTTATCGCCTTTTCCATCTCTGCTGCTCAGTTTTCTGGGTGTACCGCTAGTGCCCCTTGTCAGGTGGATGGTGACTGTCCAGGACCCCAAGTAGTCTTAGCAAAGAAGCCTGCTTGCAGTTTGGTAGGTAAATTCTCTCCAGGGCTGCAATTGCCCCTTTCCAGCCCTTACAGCTCTGGCTGCCTGTCACCGGAGGGGGGTGGTCTGCAGTAGGCTATTTCTGTTCTGTCCTTTGTTCTCTGCGCGGTCCTGGCGGTGTCTTATGTTAGAGCTTTTTGTGTGGTAGCTATCCCACAGTCTGGTATGCTAGCCCAAGTTAGTTCGCTCTGGTTACACTTGCAGTGTTCCGGCCTGATTCTTGAAAAGCACTGCAGCCCCGCCTCCCTGCCCAGCCCCCTGCTTGCTAGTGGCGGATGCAAGCGTCTGCACTGCTTCTCTGCTGGCGGGGGGGTTACCATTGGGCTCATAATCTGTTGGTTTTAATTATTTATTTACTTTTCTTCCCTGTTCTGTTGCCATCTGTGCTTCCAAGGCTTGCCACAGACTCAGCAGCGAGAGTGTTTCCTGGTGTTTGGGAACTTCTCCCTTTTTAAGACTTCCTTCCCGAGACAGGATTGCCTTCCCAGGACGTAGCTCCCTCCCTACCTCCTTTGTCTCTTTTTTCATCTTTTATATTTTTCCTACCTGTTTTTGAAGACAATGATCTGCTTTTCTGGGTGCCTGATGTCCTCTGCCAGCATTCAGAAGTTGTTTTGTAGAACTCACTGAGCATTGAAATGTTCTTTTGATGAATTTGTGGGGGAGAAAGTCATCTCCCCGTCCTATTCCTCCGCCATCTTAGGACCACCTCGGGTGATTGCTTTCCACCTCTGAGAGCTAGTCTTTTAGATGGTATTACAAAGTGAGACCCTTCTTAGTCATAATCTACACTCATTTTGCTGGTTCAGACAAGGTTGGTTCCTTGCACTGTCGCAGGCTTGACTTCTACAAACTGCTATTTCTGTTCTTTCAGAAACTAGTGAGGGTGATCGTAGATACCTGAAGACCATAGTTTATAAGACAAGAGTGGCTTCCATGTGGCTGGAAAGTGAGGGCTCTGCATCCCCAGCTGGTGCATCAGGTGTTGTTGTTCAGTCGCTAAGTCGTGTCTGACTCTTTGTGACCCCAGGGACTGCAGCACACCAGGCTTCCCTGTCCTTCACCATCTCTTGGAGTTTGCTCAAACTCATGTCCATTGTTGCCATCCAACCATCTCATCCTCTATTGCCCCCTTCTCCTCAATCTTTCCCAGCATCAGGGTCTTTTCCAATGAATTGGCTCTTAGCATCAGGTGGCCAATATATTGGTCTTTGATTTTGGTATATCAGCATTTACTTACAAATCTTTAGGTCTTATGGTATAGGGGTTAATAGTATAGGCTGAGGAATGAGGTGGACCAGTATTTGTGTGTCAGCTCTAGAGCTAATGCAAATTAGTTAATAGATCTACAAAAGGAAGATATTAATAGTATCTATCCCCCCAGGGTGTGCCTCTTGAGAAGATATGGAACAACAGACTGGTTCCAAATAAGAAAAGGAGTACGTCGAGGCTGTATATTGTCACCCTGCTTATTTAACTTCTATGCAGAGTACATCATGAGAAACACTGGGCTGGAAGAAACACAAGCTGGAATCAAGATTGCTGGGAGAAATATCAATAACCTCAGATATGCAGATGACACCACCCTTATGGCAGAAAGCGAAGAGGAACTAAAAAGCCTCTTGATGAAAGTGAAAGAGGAGAGTGAAAGAGTTGGCTTAAAGCTCAACATTCAGAAAACTAAGATCATGGCCTCTGGTCCCATCACTTCATGGGAAATAGATGGGGAAACAGTGGTAACAGTGTCAGACTTTATTTTTTTTTTTGGCTCCAAAATCACTGCAGATGGTGATTGCTGCCATGAAATTAAAAGATGCTTACTCCTTGGAAGGAAAGTTATGACCAACCTAGACAGCATATTGAAAAGCAGAGACATTACTTTGCCAACAAAGATCCATCTAGTCAAGGCTATGGTTTTTACAGTAGTCTTGTATGGATGTGACAGTTGGACTGTGAAGAAAGCTGAGTTCCAAAGAATGGATGCTTTTGAACTGTGGTGTTGGAGAAGACTCTTGAGAGTCCCTTGGACTGCAAGGAGATCCAACCAATCCATTCTAAAGGAGATCAGTCCTGGGTGTTCTTTGGAAGGAATGATGCTAAAGCTGAAACTCCAGTACTTGGGCCACTTTATGCGAAGAGTTGACTCATTAGAAAAGACTCTGATCCTGGAAGGGATTGGGGGCAGGAGGAGAAGGGGATGACAGAGGATGAGATGGCTGGATGGCATCACCGACTCAATGGACATGAGTCTGGGTGAATTCCGGGAGTTGGTGATGGGCAGGGAGGCCTGGCGTGCTGCAGTTCATGGGGTCGCAAAGAGTCAGACATGACTGAGTGACTGAACTGAACTGAAGTGAACTGATCCCCCAGGGTGTGCCTAGCTCATGACAAACATAGCTGTTACTATTATCCTGTTCACCCAGTACTTACCTTCATGCCCAGTACCCTCCCCCTTTTCTATGAGTTGCAGGATTCCCAAAATGAAGAGGTTTCCCTCTTTTAACTCATAGACTATTTTTCCAGCCCTCCCAGTCCTATGCAATAATTTCTGAGATATTTTGAGTTCAAATCTTTTATCTCCTATATATTAGTTGAGGGAGACTGACCAAAATGAACATTCTGGGCCTCAGTCTTCTCATCTGTAAAATGAGGTTATTTACACTAATGTCACAAGAAAGTAGTGTAATTTAAATTAAATAATACAAATAAGGCATCTGGTTTGCCTTGGAAATGAACAGAGATCATTCTGTTGTTTTTGAGATTGCATCCAAGTACTGCATTTCAGACTCTTTTGTTGACCGTGATGGCTACTCCATTTCTTCTAAGGGATTCCTGCCCACAGTAGTAGATATAATGGTCATCTGAGTTAAAGTCACCCATTCCAGTCCATTTGAGTTCGCTGGTTCCTAGAATGTTGAAGTTCACTCTTGCCATCTCCTATTTGACCACTTTCAATTTTCCTTGATTCATGGACCTAACATTCCAGGTTCCTATGCAATATTGCTCTTTACAGCATCGGACCTTGGTTCTATCAGCAGTCACATCCACAACTGGGTATTGTTTTTGCTTTGGCTCCATCCCTTCATTCTTTCTGGAGTTATCTCTCCACTGATCTCCAGTAGCATATTGGGCACCTAATGACCTGGGGAGTTCCTCTTTCAGTATGCTATCATTTTGCCTTTTCATACTGTTCATGGGGTTCTCAAGGCAAGAATACTGAAGTGGTTTGCTATTCCCTTCTCCAGGGGACCACATTCTCAGACCTCTCCACCATGACCCACCCATCTTGGGTGGCCCCACATGGCATGGCCTAGTTTCATTGAGTTAGACAAGGCTGTGGTCCTTGTGATTAGATTGACTAGCTTTCTGTGATTATGGTGATAATCCTAATCATAATTTTCTGTGATAATTGTGACCTCCTTCAGAAGGCCCCATGCTGCACTCAGTGCCCCAGGCTCTGCAGCAGGCCACCGCCGACTTACGCCTCCACCAGAGACTCCTGGACACTCATGGGCATGTCTGGGTCAGTTTCTTGTGTGGTCATTGCTCCTTTCTCCTGGGTCCTGGTGCACACAAGGTTTTGGTTGTGCCCTCCAGAGTCTGTTTCCCCAGTCCTGTGTAAGTTCTGGTGGTTCTATGGTGGGGTTAATGGCGACCTCCTCCAAGAGGGCTTATGCCACACCCAGGTCTTATTGGAAAAGACCCTGATGCTGGGAAAGATTGAAGATGGGAGGAGAAGGGGACGACAGAGGATAAGATGGTTGGATGGCACCACTGACTTGATGGACATGAGTTTGAGTAGGCTCTGGGAGTTGGTGATGGACAGGGAAGCCTGGAGTGCTGCTGGCCATGGGATTGCAAAGAGTCAGACATGACTGAATGACTGAACTGAACTGAAGGCATCTGGAGCACAATAGATGCCAAATATTTTTCTTTATCAATTACTTATATAATATTTTATATCTACTATGCTGCCATCCTTGTTTTAAGTACTTTGTAAGTTTTAGTTCATTTAATCTTAATTTTTAGAATTAATCCTACCATTATCATCTTTTACAAATAAGGAAAGAAGTGTCAAGAAGTTCAACAAGTTGCTTGACTTTACAATGCTCGTATATGGTGGAAGTAAGCTTTGAATCCAGGCAGTTTGGTCCAGGTTCCATTATCTGAATCACTTTTTTCCTCTCTGAACTACCTCTTATCAAAAAAAAAAAAAAAAAAACAGATGAATGCTATGATCAGAATTAATTGAGAAGATAGGATGCCATCCGACATCTTCTTCCTGGAGCTTGAGTCTATCCTACTCTTCATCAGTGTGTTTGCCCAAGCAGGTATTTAGTTATAGGCAATTGCAACATTTTCTCTAAGAGCTATCATTACTTATTGTGCCTTACTCCAAGTAGTAAAGACACTGATTCTTCTTCATGGAAGGCTCACAGGTACCACATTGAATTGCTAATCACACACCACGGAAGCTTCATGACACCCCAGTGAGGCAGCACTGAACCTCCAGGGTCACCCAGCTAAATGTGACAGGTTCATTATTTGAACCCAGGACCCTCTGTCTAACAGGCTTGCTTTTCATGGACATGTCATGCCATCCTTGATGTGACAAGGAATACTTAGAATATAGAATAAATGTCCTCTGGGCTTCCCAGGTGGCACTAGTGGTAAAGTACCTGCCTGCCAATTCAGAGACCTAAGAGTCGCAGGTTCAATCCCTGGGTCAGGAAGATCCCCTGGAGAAGGGCATGGCAATCAACTCCAGTTTTCTTGCCTGGAGAATCCTATGAACAGAGGAGCCTGGTGAGCTAAAGTCCATAAGTTCGCACAGAATCAGATATGACTGAAGCAACTTAGCATGCATGTCTGTGATGTCCCTTGTTGTTAGAACCCATGTCAAATCCTTAGCAAAATGAATACTTTCACTCACTTTTTTCAAACTGCTTTCATTGAGATATTATTGTATCCAAGCAGTGAATATGTAAACCTTGAAAGAGAGATCACATTTGATTTCTTGTACCCCACTTTGGGACATTACTTAGGTCACATCAGCTTGCTTTAATTTCAGCAAATTTTGCCATGATTGGATGCCCTGGTTTGACTTTTGGATATGATATCAATGTCATCGATCATTCCAGTTGCAAAATTTAAAATAGATCCATGTTTCGAGTTCGTACAAAGCAAAGACTAGAAAGAGAGATAATTTTGGACTCGCTTTCCTAGTGATGGTCACTAAGTTGTCATCAAAAGCCTTTTTGCACTATGGATGAAGAAGGTGATGGTTAAATTTACAAATATTGGACTTCAAGTGGCCCTCATTGTCATGCAGTTTTGATAATGTGTAAGACACTTTAGATAAGGTATATGACACTTCAGCTAAGGTGTAAGACATGAGGAAATCATGGTTTTCAAGAATTTAAGAATGAATGTAACTAACACTAACGAAGGAGTTATAACTTAGAACCAGATTTAGAAGGTAAATATCATAGCAGTAAAATCTGGCCAACATTAATGAGCTCTGTCTGCCAATCCAACAATCAGAACATGCCCCTTTTCCTATTCTTTATCTCCTGAGCTTTATTTGTTTATTAGCCCACTTGGACAACAACATATAAATTTGGGGAAGGCAACCAAGAAAAGTTTGCCAGAACAAAAGGCTAGTTTACTAATTTCCCCCATGGCCCTGTGTAGGATTATAAAATTTCTTCCTGTTGAAATCTGGGCTCTGCTGTCTCAGGAGTGACCCCTCTGGTTGCGAAGACCATCAAGAATATGCAACATCTCCACCATCTCCTGCCCACAGACTGGCCTGATTAATCCCGATTGAGTCTTTGGAAAGCACACAAATATAAACTATTCATTTATTTCAAATCGGTGGGCGCCGTGGGGAAGTTATCTCATATAATCTAGTGTTAGTCTATCCACTGCATCATAAAAATTAATTTGTCTAATTAATGACATTAGTACTCTTATACATGCATAATTCATATTAATTGATAGGTCTGCCTAAAAAGAATACCTTTTGGAAGAAAAATGATCCCATTAGTGCAAGTTTAATCCAAATCAGGGCTGACAAAGCATGGAGCCTTCAAGGCGTATCTTCAGCTTTGTTAATTGTCATAAGCATTCTAAATTGATTATTCTTACATTAGCATGAGACATTTCATTCATCAATGCTTTGCTGTAAAGGAAATTTGTCTAATGGATTTGGGTAGCTCAACTAAATAAGTAGTATTTTTTTTTTCCTAGGGTAGCTAGAGGGGCATTTGAAGCATATTAATTCACTAATACTGGAGGGAAGAAAAATTAGCAGTGGAAATATATAGAAATATCATACAAAATTAGATTTCTGACACTGAATAATTTTTGTGATATCTATTTCAATGGTAATTGAGTGAGTGTGCCTGCGCTTTTATTGCTTTTCTGTTTCGCAAGCTCCATGATAAACAGCTAATGTTAATATTTCTTATGAGCTATGTTCCTGCACCTGGTAGGGCCACAGGGGTATGAAATGGAGGGTGAATGAGACAAATATGCATTTTGCGGGGGTGGGGGGTGGGGTGGGGGGTAGGAGGGGTGGCGGGGAACTGCTAGAAGACACAGGGATTATACAAGGATTGACCATAGCAACGTTTACCTTGGGCTTCTGGGAAAACCATTTCCACAGACACGTGTGGCCAGGTAAGCCATGGGGGGACAATAAACTTAGATTCGATTGTGTCCCAGTCCACACACACTAGAGAGCAGGCAATCCATTCAACTTGCTGTTTGCCTCTTCATTTCGGGGCAGTCATCAGACAATTCTTTTTAATGGCCAGAGCCAAACTTCTTGGTTAACGTCCAGAGATTCACACAAAGCCTGGTTGGGATCCTCTGTTTGGGAAGCAATAACCTGACAATGAGCTAGGAAGATATATTTTAACAGCTGTTCTGTACTCTTTTTTGGCTGTATAGACCAATCCCATACGGTTGATTTTGGGCAGAGCTGAGGAGTTCATTTAGATGCAATGGTGCTTGTGCTATAAGGATCTTAGTTGGAAATTGTCCACCATGGTCTTCTACTTTGGAGTATCTCCTTCTACTCCTCTTCTTCTTCTCCTCGCCAGGATGGATTTGAGAAATTTCCAATACTTTAGACCATTCTTGGGCACTGGAAAAAAATACACCTGTGTTAAAGTCTTAGCAAGTTATTTACTCAGTAAACGAGTGACCTTGGCCAAGTAGCTTAATGTCTTTGAGGTTCCATTTCCAATAGTAGCAGTTTCAATGTGTTGCTGTGATGGACATGTACATGCCCTTAGGGCTTAGCGGTGTAACTAGCATAACAGCCGTCAAATAAATTGGAACACTTATGAGCTATTAGCTGGTGGAATTAAATAGAGACAAAAAGAGTCTTTCTTGCATTCTTACTTCTTTTTCTTATTTCCCTTCTCTTCTTTCTCAAAGGATTTTTGTCTCTAGGTGACATTTTTTTCGTCATCCCAATTATCCTTGAGTTTCAGAGTGGACTCTTTGGTCACATGGCACTCACAGAAATTCTAGCCAGGGAAAAAGTGCTAACAAACTCCCCACCAACCTTCCAGAACATGGTCACAGCAATTGTCCCAAGGGTATCACTTACTTCAAAGCCTCTGGGCTCATATTAAAAGAGACTATGTTGTGGAGTAGATTAAGCTCAGGTTTCAGATTTAGATAAACCTGAGCTAGAAATCTCTCTCATTCAATCATTCATTCATCTATTCGATAAATATTGAGTACCCAGTATTTAGATCTTGGGGATACTGATGTACATTTAAGGAGTAGGCATTCTAGTCAAGTGAAATTTGCTGAGTCATGTCCGACTCTTTGCAACCCCATGGACTGTATAGAATTCTCTGGGCCAGAATATTGGAATGGGTAGCCTCTCCCTTCTTGAGGGGAATCTTCCCAACCCAGGGATCGAACCCAGGTCTCCCGCATTGTAGGCAGATTCTTTACCAGCTGAGCCACAAGCTGATTGACAATTCACCAAAAAGCAGACACCTACAGAAGAGAATTCAGAGAAAGAGAGAGAGAGAAGTGCTAAGAAGGGAAGGAGACCAGGAGTGTGGTGCAGAGTGGTTGGACTGTGGGCAGAGGAGGTAAGAAAGTACTTTAGTGAGGATGGAGAGGGAGGGACTCTGATATGTAATCAGACCCATGAAAAGCATCCTTCCAGGTACCAGGTGAAATGATCCACCAGAAGGAAGGCCCTTTGCACATTTAAGGCAAAGAAAGGAGGATATGACTCCACTGCAGGAAATGAGTCCCAGGGTAGGCAGGGGCTTGAATTAAAAAACATGGTGGATCAATGGAAAAGAATCCACCTGCAATGCAGGAAACATGGGTTCAGTGCCTGGGTCAGGAAGATCCCCTGGAGGAGGAAATGATTACCCATTCCAGTATTCTTGCTAGGAAAATCCCATGGACAGAGGAGCCTGGCAAGCTACAGTCTATGGAAGTCACAAAGAGTCAGACACCACTGAGCAAATAAGCACATGCCGTGCTCAGTCGTGCCTGACTCTCTGTGACCCCCAAGGACTGTGGCCCACCAGGCTCCTCTGTCTACAGGATTTACCAGGCAAGAATACTGGAACGGGTTGCCATTTCCTCCTCCAGAGCACAGCACAGCACTTGCCTTTTACTCACTGTACATTCTTGGGAAGTTTCTATAGACCTCTCTCCCAGCCTCAGTTTTCTCACCTGCAAGATAGGAATGAGCACAATTGCTCCCTCATATGTTTCTCTTCATGAATAAATGAGACATTTCAAGATTATCAATAAATCTGGACTCATAAAATGTTGCTCCCTCATCTTCCTTCTCCTCCTTGAATGCCATTTGGTAACAAATACTGAAATATTCCTGTTCAGTTGAGTGACCCTCACCCAATTTATTTTGGAGATTTTACACAATCCAGGAGATAGGTACATATTTCCTCTACCAAGAAAAACCTTCCTTTGTTTGGTGGTGACTGTGTGTCCCACTCAACAAGGCTGTGAGAGTCTGGAATAAGCCACAGGGGGCAGAAGGAAGCCTGCTCTCCACTTCCGGTGAAGAGCTATTGCAGCCTGTCTTCCGGCCACGTCTTTAGATCCGTTCACCTTCCAGCATCCTGTACTCTCTGCTGGCAGTTCTTCTGGGATGTTTTCAGTAGACTCCCTCCAGACCCCATGTATCCCATGATGTGCTCCCTGACCCTTCAGGACCACATTAGGCTCTAATCTCTCATCTCCTCGTCCCAATAAGTGTTGATTTTTCCGCATCCATTTTCAATCCATTCCTCAAGCTCTCTCTTTAGGCCTCAAGTTTCAACAGAAAGGAAACACTTCCTAAAGTTGTTCATTTTGGTTTCCAGCAGACAGAATTCGGGAAGGACAGAGATATTACATATCCCACAACTAAAATATACCAGATGTGTAGCTTTATTCTGGTTTTTAACATAGAATATTCCTGTTTTCCTAAATGTAACTTAATATTGCTTTCAACGTGGAAAGTGATACTCTAATTATACAAAACATAAGCCATGCCATTCCTCAAATATATATTTATACATAGACTAATGGAAGGGGCCAGGACAAATGATCTGTGTTAGATATTCCAAATGTGAAAAAATGAGGTTCATAGAGATTTAACAGCTATTGGGGGAGTGCTTGCAATAATTGGTTATTGTTGAAAAGAAATGTCAGATATCATTATTGACATTTACAATTTTAATTAGCTTGATCTTGGAGTCCAATACATTATATTTTCCTCTTTTCAATTTTTTTTTTTTCTGGAAGAATTAAAACCAATAGGCTTTCACAGTTATTTAAGGAAATGTTATTAAGACCCACAATGCTGGGATGTACTAATAGTTTAATGGATAAAGAATATGGGTCATTTTTCATGTTAAAACACAGCCCTGAAATGAAATAGTTCTCTCATTTGCTACAGAACCAGAACAGCAGATTGCACTGTTTCCTCGAAGTCTTTAGTTTGTTCAAGGGTTCCTGGAGGTTTTGATTTTTGTACCATTCAGTCTCTGTCCCCCTCAACCTTTACTCTGAGGAAAAGGGTGAGTGGAGGCTCCAGGAGATTTTGAGCAGAGAAACGGAACTCTGTGTGAAGTATGGCTTTGCAACTTACAAGGCAAGGCATCTTTCTTTCCAGACACCCAGGGAGTCTAATGTTTCTTATTTATCTGCAGGTCGCTCTAGACATTTTTGGTGGCATCCTACAAAGGTGGCATCCTTCATTCTGCAATGTGTTTAATGAGACCAAAGTATATGTAATTATTAGAACCAGCTCTAATTGTCTCCTGGAGAGAATTTCACTGGTGATGTGTGATGTGTAGTTCCTGCATGCTAATTCGCTTCAGTCCTGTCCGACTCTTTGTGACCCTATGGACTGTAGCCCACCAGGCTCCTCTGTCCCTGGGATTCTCCTGGCAAGAATACTCAAGGGAGTTGCCATTTCCTTCTTCAGGAAATCTTCCTGACCCAGGAGTCAAACCCATGTCTCTGACTCCTGCATTGGCAGGCGGGCTCTTTACCGCTAGCACCACCTGGGAAGCCTGTGTAGTGCCTGCTTCTCCCAGTTGGTAATACACAACTCACAAGGTTATCTCTTTTCTGAAGCAAATATCATTTGGAACACAGATGGACTTTCAGAGACCATGTAACCATTTAACTATTGTGATATAATGATACAATAAAAAATATGTTTTGGTGTTCACTTGATTCTAGCCTGAGCTCCTAAAGTCTTTGAGATTTCCTGAGCGTAAAATCAATTGGCCAGTTTGCAACCCCATGAACTGTATCCCGCCAGGCTCCTCTGTCCATGGGATTTCCCAGACAAGAATACTGGAGTGGGTTGCCATTTCCTTCTCCAGCGGATCTTCCTGTTCTGGGATTGAACCTGCTCCATCTTCTGCATTGGCAGGCAGATTCTTTATCTCTGAGCCACCTGGGAAGCTAGGAGCATCTTTTGTTCTGGTATATGGTCTTTGATTTTGGTTTTTGACACAGCACTCCTAAATCCCTTGGAATTTCTAGAATGATAAGAGAATATTTGGTTCTAATGAGTTGACACTTAATGGGCTCCTGGATAACTGCAGGATGGTGGCTGCTCACTGGAAAGACGGAACAATTATCAGAAGCTTAGAACTTTCAGCACCACCCACTAGCCTCCGGGGAGGGGAGAGAGGCTGGAAATTGAGTTAATAATCATGTCTATGAGATGAAGCCTTCATAAAAATCCCTGAACTACAGAGTTGGTGTTGGACAGGGAAGCCCGGCATGCTGCAGTCCTTGGGGTTGCAGAGTCGGACGCGACTGAGTGACTGAACTGAACTGAACAGAGTTTGGAGAACTCCTGGGTTGGCGAATACATTCACATGCCAGGACGGTATATGTTCCAACTCCATGGTGAAAGAAGCGCCTGTGTTCGGGACCCTTCTCTCCTTGCGTACCTTTCCATCTGCTCTAACCTTTATCATATCCTTTATAATAATGCGTTTTCCTGAGTTCTGTGAGACAGTCTAGCAAATTATGGAAACCAAAGAGAGCCTTGGGATTGGTTGGAAATACAAGTGAAAGCCTGGGACTCCCTACTGGAGCCTGCAGTAGGGTGAGTACTGTGGGTCTGAGACCTTGACCTGGGTGGGGGGAGGGGGTGTGTGCTAATCCCGGGTAGGGAGTGTTAGAACTAAACTGAATGGAAGGACACCCTGCTGGTGTCAGAGAATTGGTGGGTGTGTGGGAAAAAGTCAAATATTCTATAACCAGAAGTATTGTGAGCATTCAGAGAGTAGAGAACAGAGGAAAACAGAGTTTTTCCTTTTATACTTGTGCGTAATTTATGTTATATATATATATAATGTTTGTGTCTGTGTGCTAAGTCTCTTCAGTGATGTTCACCTCTTTTCAACCCATGGACTATAGCCCTCCAGGCTGCTCTGTCCATGGGATTCTCCAGGCAAGAATACTGGAGTGGGTTGCCATGCCCTCCTCCAAGGGATCTTCTCGACTCAGGGAGCAAACCCATGCCTCTTATGTCTTTTGCATTGGTAGGTGGTTCTTTACCACTAGCACCACCTGGGAAGCCCTATATATCTTGTATACCATACATTTAAGTACTCTACTTAAACATAATCATACATGGAACTTTAAATACAATAAAATTCTGAATCCAGACAGAAAAGTTTTGAATCACTCTTTCTTGAGGATGATCAGTGCTTTGGGATTAGCTGTGCCAACCTACACAGTATGTGAACCATGAACTTCCAGATGTTCGAGCTGGGTTTAGAAAAGGCAGAGGAACCAGAGATCAAATTTCCAACATCCAGTAGATCATGGAAAAAGCAAGAGAGTCCCAGAAAAGCATCTATTTCTGTTTTATTGACTATGCCAAAGCCTTGACTGTGGTTGACAACAAACTGTGGAAAATTCTTCAAGAGATTGGAATATCAGACCACTTGACCTGTTTTCTGAGAAATCTGTATGCAGGCCAGGAAGCAACAGTTAGAACTGGACATGGAACAACAGACTGAGTCCAAATAGGGAAAGGAGTATGTCAAGTCTGTACATTGTTACCCTGCTTATTTAACTTCTATGCAGAGTACATCATGAGAAATACTGGGCTGGATGAAGCACAAGCTGGAATCAAGATTGCTGGGAGAAATAACAATAACCTCAGATATGCAGATGACACCACCGTTATGGCACAAAATGAAGAGGAACTAAAGAGCCTCTTGATAAAAATGAAAGAGGAGAGTGAAAAAGTTGGCTTAAAACTCAACATTCAAAAAACTAAGATTATGGCATCTGGTCCCATGGTAAATAGATGGGGAAACAGTGGAAACAGTGACAGACTTTATTTATTTATTTGGCTCCAAAATCACTGCAGATGGTGACTGCAGCCATGAAATTAAAAGGTGTTTGCTCCTTGAAAGAAAAGTTATGACCAACCTAGATAGCATATTGAAAAGCAGAGACATTACTTTGCCAACAAAGGTCTGTCTAGTCAAAGCTATGGATTTCCAGTAGTCATGTATGGATGTGAGAGTTGGACTATAAAGAAAACTGAAGAATTGATGCTTTTGAGCTGTGGTGTTCGAGAAGACTCTTGAGAGTCCCTTGAACTGAAAGGAGATCCAACCAGTCCATCCTAAAGGAAATCAGTCCTGAATATTCATTGGAAGGACTGATGTTGAAGCTGAAACTCCAATACTTTGGCCACCTGATGGGAAGAACTGCTTTCATTTGAAAAGACCCTGATGCTGGGAAAGATTGAAGGCAGGAGGAGAAGGGATTGACAGAGGATAAGATGGTTAGATGGCATCAGTGACTCAATGGACATGAGTTTGAGTAAACTCTGGGAGTTGGCAATGGACGGGGAGGCCTGGTGTGCTGCAGTCCATGGGGTTGCAAAGAGTCAGGCATGACTGAGTGACTGAACTGAACAGAATTGATTCTTGACAAATGGGCTTTCCCAGGTGGCACTAGCAGTAAAGAATCCACCTTACAATGCAGGAGGCATAAGAGACCTGGGTTTGATCCCTGAGTCAGGAAGCTCTGGAGGAGGGCATGGCAACTCATTCCAGTATGCTTGTCTAGAGAATCCCATGGACAGAGGAGCCTAGTGGGCTACAGTCCACAGGGTCACAAAGAGTTGGACATGACTGAAGTGACTTAACACACACAAACACACAGACACACACATGCATTCTTGACAAATACACAACAGGAGCCCTCTGAGTTGCATGGTAGAGGATAGCCATTCCCCAGGAAGGAACCTCTAGCTTGGCCTGTGGTGCCCAGTCGGTCCACTTCCTCTTCCATTGCCGCTTTCCTCCACATCACAGGGGGCCTCCAGCTTTCAAGTATGGACAATCTGGTCTCATCTCTTATTTCTCTCTCTCTCTCTCTCTCTCTGAAGTACTACCCCATGGCTTCCCCTCAGGCTGGGGAGTGTGCATACTGAGTGGTAACATCCACCCTTGGAAAAGCTGAGCATGGGAAGCAGACTCAGGGCTGACTGATGGGCTGTTTCAGTCTTGGCTTGTGGAATATGGTCCAGGGGAAAATCAGAGCTCTGCACATGTCCATCCCCTTAGTTCCAGTGGTGCTTTGGTCAGAGGAGGCCAGATGAGAGACACTGTGACGCATGAGGCCGAGGGCTGAGTCAGTGGTATTGCTTGTCTCTTTGTGTGGTTAAACTCATTATCTGGAAGCTTTAGCCTTTAAAATTCTCAGCCAAATAGGTGATAGTAAAAATTAGAGATGAATTTAACTTTTACTAATAGCAAATTATCCAGTAAACGAGTTGTTTCTTCACTCCTCTTTCTTCAAATCAACCCAACCATTATAGTGCTGATTCATTCCCTTTTGGTTGGGAGGATATAAAAGTTCACTTTATTGTACTGGCCTTCAACAATCCTAAACTTTATTGACTGGCCTTCAACAATCCTAAACCCTAATCCCAGTCCTGGAATTAATTTCTGGGTGATTTTGAGAAGGGTATAAGAAGAAAAAGTGCCTCAAAATTCCTAATATCATGGCAAAGAAAGATAGTTAGAGCTACCTGGCTCAATCATATTAAATTTACCAGTATTTGACTTTTTTTTTTTTTTAACTCTCCCCAAAAGCCCCTTTCAGCTCTGTCATGGGGTCATGGAGTTTTGTCTAGAAGCCCGGGAGCCCGTTCTAAGTGTTTTCTTTCAGGATGGTTGGGTCAGATGTTGGGGAAGGACACAGACAGCTGGCTCTAACTCATCCTTTTGGCAAAGAAGGTGGGCTACGGTAGCCACTGCCCTGTAATCACACTGCCTCACTCTGAGTCATAAACCCCCAGTGCTTCACTTTTCACGTGCTTGGCAAAGATTATATTTTTCCATGTTCTCACGCCTGCCCCTCGGCCTTTGTGAAGCAATTTCCACAGAAACGATGTTCTGCCACCAAATAAGAGTTTACTAAGAATAAAAATTGAATTTCGTCTGCCTGTTGACAAGCTGATTGATCTGGGGGCTCTTGTGACTGAATCCTCTCCTAAGCACATTCTCATTTATCATGTGCGAGATTGTTTCAGAATCAATAGCAGCCCTGAGCACACACATCTCTGCTGGAGACCCACTGGGGCCCACAGCCTTCCCTGTAACACTGCTAATTTTTTTGACAGAATTATTTCAACGGTTAAATTGTTCTAGGCCTGTTGTTCCCAGCCTTTCACTAGAATTGTTTGTTAAGGTCATAATTTTTAATATACTTCCTGTAAACGCTGGACCTTGAGGAGTTTGCCCTTTTTCTCATGAGGTTGATTTCTCACCCCTGCTCTGAAAGTGAAAGTGTTAGTTGCTCAGTCATGCTAAGAGTCAGTTGTGTCTGACTCTTGGCAACCTCCAGGCTCCTCTGTTCATGGAATTCTCCAGGCAAGAATACTGGAGTGGGTAGCCATTCACTCAATCTGTGGTTGGGTGATGTTAGATTTTAGGATATCACTGAGGTGCAACTCTTTATATGTAACCTGTGTCAAAGGATAAGAGCTGGAGAAAGGCAACTTAACTGCCGTCCTAGGGCTTCATGGCCCAGCTGTGTGGCTTTGACAATGATCTTTCCCTCTCTGAGCCTCATGTTAAGAAATTGGGTCAAGTAGTCTTAAGTAGAGTCTATCCTGGATAGTGTCTTTGTCCAAGTCAGCAGTTGTGAACTGGAGGTCATGGGTAGAATCTGATCTGAAGATGGGGTTCATTTAGCTTCCAGAGTATCTGCTTTTTGTTTGTTAAATTTGATTCCTTTTTTTCTTACTTTATTTAAAAAATTAATTTGTTAATATGTTAAATTTATGTAAATACAATTCATTCTTTCTGTGACACACTATTTTTGGTATGAGTTTTGACACATGTGTAAATTCTTGTACCCACAGTATACAGAACAAGCCTAACATCCCAAGAATTCCTTCATGTTTCTCCCTTATAATCAAGCCCTGCCCCCACTCTTAACCCCTGACAATCACTGATATGTTCTCTGTTCCTATAGCTTTGTCTCTTTCAGCATATCACCTGAATGAAATTATATGATTACATAACCTCTTGAAACCAAGTTCATGAGCAAAATGCATTTGATATTCATCCATGTTGTATGTGTCAATGATTTGCTCCTTTTATTTCTGAATAATATTCCACTGGTGCTTCATTGTTTGTATGTATGTATGTATCACCATGTGTTTATACATTCATCTACTGAAGGATATTTGGGCTTTTTCAAGTTTTGATGATCATGAATAATGGTCCCATTAGAGTTTGTGTGTAGTTTTTATATGAACATAAGTTTCCATTTCTACAAAAAAATGACTGTTTCTGGTGGCATTTTTTTAAAAGAACTTCCAGGGTACTTTCCAGAGTATTTATGCCATTTTATACTCTTTCCAGCAATGTATGAGAATTCTCTCTGCATCCTCATTGACACTTGATATTATCAGTAGCTTTTAAAACTTTAAGGATTCTAATAGGTGTATAGTAATATTTCATTTTAATTTGCATTTTCCTAATTATTAATCACGTTGAACATCTTGTGTTTATTTGGCATCATATATCTTCTTTGCTGAAATGCTTGTCCCAATATTTTTCCTATTTCTTTGAATAGTTTGTTTATTTACTTTTGGACTTTAAGAATATTTTTAAAAATATATTACAGATACAATTTTTTGTTCAATATATGACTTACAAGTAATTTCTCTCAATATATGGTTTGTCTTTTTATTCTGTTAATTGTGCTCAGCATGGAGAAGGATGCTTAACTTTGATAAAGACCCATCATTTTTTCTATTTATCATTTTTCTTTTGTGTGTTTTGCTTTTGATGTCATATCTAAGAAGAATTTGCCTTACCCTAGGTCCTGAAGATTTAGTTCTGTGTTTCCTTCTAAGAGTTTTATAGTATTATGTTTTAATATATTTGTGTCTATGATACATCTCAAGTTAATTTTATATCTTTTACGTATTGATATCCAGTGTTTTACAGCACCATTTGTTGAGAAACTACCTTTCTCCTTTCAAATTATCAAAAATCAGTCAGTGATATTTATGTGCACTAGAAAATTTCAGGATGTTTTTCTTCTATTCCATTAGACTAAGAGTCTACCATTTCACAAGCGTCACATTGTCTCGACTATCATAACTCTATGCTACTGCTGCTGCTGCTGCTAAGTCACTTCAGTTGTGTCCAACTCTGTGCGACCCCACAGACGGCAGCCCACCAGGCTCCACCGTCCCTGGGATTCTCCGAGCAAGAACACTGGAGTGGGTTGCCATTTCCTTCTCCAATGCATGAAAGTGAAAAGTGAAAGTGAAGTTGCTCAGTCGTATCTGACTCTTCGAGATCCCATGGACTGTAGCCTACCAGGCTCTTTCGTCCATGGGATTTTCCAGGCAAGAGTACTGGAGTGAGTTGACATTGCCTTCTCCACCATAGCTTGATGATACATCTTAAAATTTGGTTGTGCACATCCTCCAACTTTTTTTCTTTTTCAGAAATGTTTTGAATATTCTGTTTCCTTTATCTTTTCATATAAATTTTGGAATTAGCTAGTGTGAATCTACAGAGAATCCTGCTGGGATTTTGATTGGGATTGCATTAAATGTATTAGTCAATTTGGGGAGAATTGACATGTTGACTGTATTGACTCTTTTACTCCCTGGGCACAGTGTGTCTCTCTGCTTATTTAGGTCCTCTCTAATCTCAGGCATCAGCATTTTGTAGTTTTAGTTACACATCCTGCACATATTTTTGTTAGATTTATATTTACAATTTCATTTCTGGGAGCTCTTGTAAACGATACTGTTTTCAAATATTTTACTTCCAATAGTCTGTTCATTGCTAGTATATAGAAATGCAATTGATTTCTCTATATTGATCTTTTATTCTGCAATCTTGTCAAGCTCACTTAGTTCTAGGGATGTTTTTTGGTAGATTCCCTATGATTTTTTTCATGTAGAAAATCATAGGGATTTTTTACATAGGGATATTTTAATTTTTAAAAATCTGAATGCCTTTTATTTATTTTTCTAAACATATTGAGTTTGCTAGGACTACTAGAATGATATTGAATAGGAGTATAAAAATGGACAGCTTGACTACTTCCCAATCTCTTATGGAGAAAACATGTGATATAATGTTGGCTGTAAGTTTCTCTGTTAACTTTCCTTCTGTTTCTAGTTTTCTGAGAGTTGTAATTATGAAGGGATGTTGAACTTTTGCTGCCTTTTTTCGCTATTGGTATAACCATAATGTGATAAATTGCAGTGATTGATTTTTGAGGATGATCCATGAATCAGCTTTGCAATCTCAGGATAAACTTCACTTGGTCATCAATATATTTTTTAATGCAGCAGATTTTAAATGAACACGTGGACTTTTTAGTTTCTCTGAAAAATTCAGAACATCTGGCAACACTGAGTCAAAAATCCTGCCTGGTGCCTCAATTATAAAATTCAGACAACATTCCTATACCAACATGAACATTAGTGTTAAGTGCAGCTCAGTTAACTACACAGAAAAAGCTATTCCAGGACTTCAGAACAAAAGCATGGAATGAAATACATGTACTAAAATAACCCCAGCATGATTTCTGATACACCACACTAGGAACAGAAACCTACTTTAATAAATGATCTCTTGAAACTGTACATAGGGCTAACAATGTTAGCTAATCCAGATTCCTATGCTCTCCTGATACATATAAAAGTTTCTCAGTTATTGGATAATCTAGTTCATATCATGGAAGCATTATCTTTCTTAAGACCCACTGATACATATTGCACTGATGCAAATATTAAGTAGGGCATAAAGATAAAATTTATCTTAGAGAAATGAACTATTCAGGAATTCTGTGCACTAGCAGTGCAGGAGAACAGATAGCTAGTGCTGCTGTGGCATTGACCCCAGGAACCACTAGCAGTAGCAGGGCACTGCCAATCTAACATGCGCACAGGTGCTTCATGACAAACAGTACCAGCACACTCATCTGCATCATATTCTGGCACAGTATTTTGAATGATACTAATTTATTAAATAAATCTGTGTGCATATATGTGTGTGTGTGTGTGTGTGTGTATATATATATATATATATATGTAGAGTTGAAGAAGCTGGTTTTCCTGGTGGCTCTAGCCATAAAGAATCTGCCAGCAATGTAGGTACTAGGATTCAACCTCTGGGCTGGGACGATCCCCTGGGGAAGGAAATGGCAACCACTCCAGTATTCTTGCCTAGATAATCCCATGGACGGAGAAGCCTGGCAGGCTACAGTCCATGGGGTTGCAAAGAGTTGGACACGACTTAGTGACTAACAGACACACACAGAGTTGAAGAATGGCCATCCTCTAGTAGGCTGGTCAGTGTCCTTAAGAAACCACAGTAGAGATCAAAGTAAAACTTACTAATCACGGCATGTGGACTCTGTTTTGCTGTTGCTAAATTTTATGTATTTATTTATGCTGTCCTGGGTCTTTGTTGCCATGCGAGAGCTTTCTCTGGCTGCAGCAGGCAGGAGCTACTCTGTTGTGGTGTGTGGGCTTCTCATTGCGGTGGCTCCTCTTGACTCTTGTTTCAGAGCATGGGTTCTAAGGCATGAGGGCTCAGCAGTTGTGGCACGTGGGCTTAGCTGCACCAAGGCATGTGACATTTTCCCAGACCAGGGATCAAGCCCATGTCCCCTGCCTTGACAGGCAGATTCTTAACCACTGGACCACCAGGCATGTCCCTGTTTTATTTATTTATTTTTTTAAGCAAAGAAATCTCCATGTCTCTCAAAAAAGTAGAAAGCAAATGATAGACAAAATGCTGTGCATTTCATGGAAAATGGAAGAAAGCATGTAATTTTAGGGAAACATCAGTATACCTGGATATTTTCTTATCCTTGCCAACATCCATCCCAGTTAGTACCACCTTAAGCTCTGTCGGCATTTAGATTTGAAACTGTAAATGAATAGTATGTGTAACACTCCCTGTACTTGTCCAAGACACAACCATGCTAGACCTCTGAAGGGATGCAGGTTTATTGAGGGGAACAAGCAGCACGGAGTTCTTTACAAGATTTGCAGCTTGGTGAAGTGACTTACCATGAAGCCCCATTCCATTCCTCCTGTAACCCAGCATCACCCTGATTCCCAGCTCTTAGTTTGATGACCTCTGATTTCCTCTCTTTATTTTTAACCCAACTGCCTATTTATTTACCATGTATTTGATGCTGGAGGAAGGACAATGAATTTGTCCTATTGAGTGATTCCCCTGGAACCTTCTCTGAAGTCTACAATAAAAATCACTCCCACGAACAAATATTTCTCTTTTGTGCTGTTATCTCACTCATGTAACTCCTCCTGGCTGGAGTGTCCTTTCTACTACTTTTATACTTGACCGTAACTACTAACCCTCCAGCCCTCTAAGCAACCCTCCTGACTCTCAAAGGAAAAAGTTAATCATACTCTCCTCAGGGCAGTGCGACCCTATTTTTCCTTCTTTCGAAGCTCATAGTATATCACCATTTGATAGTTTTCATCTTGATTCTAAAACTAATTTTATTTTTAAAACCAAAATGAGGTTGATTTCTAATAATATTGTATTTGTTTCATGTGTGTAACATTGTAATTCAGTATGTTTGCTGGTTGTATTTCATTTTAGGTTCTTAAACAAGATAATGGGTATAATTATGCTATATAGCAAGCCCTTGTTGCTTATCTATTTTATACATAGTAGTTTGTGTCTGGTAATCACATGCTCCTAATTTGTCCCTCTCCCTTCCCTTTCCCCTTGGTAACCACAATTTATTTTCTATGTCTGTGAGTCTGTTTCTGTTTTGTATATAGATTCATTTGGATTATTTTTTAGATCCCACATGTAAATGATACCAGATAGTATTTGTGTTTCCCTGTCTGACTTTTTCACTAAGCAGAATATCCTCTAGGTCCATCCACCTTGCTCCAAATGACAGTATTTCATTCTTTTATTAAAAAGCAAAATGCATGTGTAGTAAACAGAATAATCAAGGTATCTGAAAGCATATGTGGTAAAAACAAAGTCATCCTGCCATGCTTAACCCCACTTCTCCTGGTACTTCTCCCCAGGGGAGACCACTTTCCCAGGCTCTTGCATATCTATTTAGAGGTCTTTTGTGAAGTACATACATGGCCAACACTGGTACACAGATCAGCCTATTATACACAGTTCCTCACTGTGCTTGTTACTTGAACTATATTTTGAAAGGTTGTATCTTGAAAATATATCTTAAAGATTATTCTACTTCAGCACATCCATTCATCCAAAAATGATTGAACGCTTTCTGTATGCCAGCACGGTTGTAGCCTCTAGGGATAAAGCACTGAACAAACAGATATCATTGCTGCCCTCAGTGATTCATTCTACTTATTGTTTTGGATGATAAGTCAAAACAATACAAAATAAAAATATTACATATATATCGATTGTATATATTTTATATATACACATTTACGTATATCAATATATTATGCTAGGTGACATACATTATGATAAATGGTACTGAGTGTTATGATAGAAAATAAAGTGTAGTCACTTAGCAGCAGCAGCAGCAGCAGGAGATAGGAACTGTTGG
This sequence comes from Capricornis sumatraensis, assembly GCF_032405125.1. Lineage (NCBI taxonomy): Eukaryota > Metazoa > Chordata > Mammalia > Artiodactyla > Bovidae > Capricornis > Capricornis sumatraensis. The sequence goes on along the minus strand of NC_091088.1, from coordinate 26,136,643 downwards.
GAGATGGTGTTGCTGTCTTAAATAAAATGATCAGGAAAGTCCTCTCTGAGAAGATGACTGTTTTCTTGGGGAGACAGTCCTGCATCTGGTGTACACAGATAACCTCCTTCTTTTAAGTCCAGCATAGTGTTCTAAGTGTATGGTATGTCCACAATAAGGGACTTCTAGTTTGTTACCATTCTATGGCCAATAAACAAAGCTACAATAAAGAACAGAAACAGTATGGACCTAACAGACGCAGAAGATATTAGCAAGAGGTGGCAAGAATACACAGAAGAACTGTACAAAAAAGATCTTCATGACCCAGACAACCACGATGGTGTGATCACTCACCTAGAGCCAGACATCCTGGAGTGCGAAGTCAAGTGTGTCTTAGGAAGCATCACTATGAACAAAGCTAGTGGAGGTGATAGAATTCCAGCTGAGCTATTTCAAATCTTGAAAGATGATGCTGTGAAAGTTTTTCACTCAATACACCAGTAGATTTGGAAAACTCAGCAATGGCCACAGGACTGGAAAAGGTCAGTTTTCATTCCAATCCCAAAGAAAGGCAATGCCAAAGAATGTCCAAACTACCACACAATAGCACTCATTTCACATGCTAGCAAAGTAATGCTCAAAATTCTCCAAGCTAGGCTTCAACAGTACGTGAACCGTGAACTTCCAGATGTTCAAGCTGGATTTACAAAAGACAGAGGAACCAGAAATCAAATTGCTAATATCCACTGGATCAGAGAAAAAGCAAGAAAATTCCAGATAAATATCTGCTTCTGCTTTACCAACTACACTAAAGCCTTTGTGTGGATCCACAACGAACTGTGGAAAATTCTTCAAGAGATGGGAATACCAGACCACCTGACCTGCCTCTTGATAAATCTGTATGCAGGTCAAGAAGCAACAGTTAGAACTGGACATGGAACACTGGAACAACAATACAAGCCTTGACGTAATAAAGGAGTATGTCAAGGTTGTATATTATCACCTTGTTTATTTAGCGTCTATGCAGAGTACATTATGTGAAATGCTGGGCTGGATGAAGCATAAGCTGAAATCAAGATTGCCAGGAGAAATACCAATAGCCTCGGATATGCAGATGACACCACCCTTATAGCAGAAAGTGTAGACAAACTAAAGAGCCTCTTGAAGAAAATGAAAGAGGAGAGTGCAAAAGCTGGTTTAAAATTCAACATTCAAAAAACTAAGAACACAGCATCAGGTCCCATCACTTCATGGCAAATAGGTGGAGAAACAATGGAAGCAGTGACAGACTTTATTTTCTTGGGCTCCAAAATCACTACAGATGGTGACTGCAGCCATGAAATTAAGACGCTTGCTCCTTGGAAGAAAAGCTATGACAAACCTTGACAGCATACTTAAAAGCAGAGACGTTATTTTGCCAACAAAGGTCCATATAGTCAAAGCAATGGTTTTTCCAGTATTCATGTATGGATGTGAGAGTTGGACCATAAAGCAAGCTGAGCACTGAAGAATTGATGCTTTTGAACTGTGGTGTTAGAGTAGACTCTTGAGAGTCCCTTGGACTGCAAGAAAATCAAACCGGTCAATCCTAAAGGAAATCAGTCCTGAATATTCATTAGAAGGACTGATGCTGAAGCTGAAACTCCAATTCTTTGGCCACCTGATGCAAAGAACTGACTCATTGGAACAGACCCTGATGCTGGAAAAGATTGAAAGCAGGAGGAGAAGGGGGTGACAGGGGATGGGATGGTTGGATGGCATCAGCAACTCAATGGACATAAGTTTGAGCAAGGCCTGGAATTGGTGATGGACAGGCAAGCCTGGCATGCTACAGTCCATGGGATGGCAAAAAGTCAGACATGACTGAATGACTGAACTGAACTGAAACAAAGCTGCAAGGATTATCGTTGCAACCACTATTTGGACAAATGTTCAGATTTAACTGTAGTGGGAAAAAAAAGTCTTAAAATTGTTGTATCAGAAGAGACTATTATCTATGCACATTTCTATGTCACCCACAGACTAAATTTCTTGAGGACAGGGACCATTCCTGACACATCTTTGAATTTCCTGAGCCAAGAGGATGTTTTTGGTTTGAACACCTAAATAGTTCGGAATAGACAAGGAGCAGAATGGTTTGAGCAGAATGGTTTTCATTCTTCTGGGAAGCATGTGAGCATCTTTAGTCCCTCAGACCATATCCTCCAGCTTCAATACACAGCTACTCCCTTGGATATGGTGATATGGCTGAGCTTACTTTGGGAACTTACCTACGATAGAACATAAACATCTCTTCCCTTAAACAATGAACAGAATGTTTTCTCCTCTGTGTAGAACAGACAGTACATCCTCAGGGTGATAAGCCTTGATGACTCAGCCCAAAGAACAAAAAGAATAAAATTTACTCCACATACTCAAGCACTTTCAAACATATGAGTGTCTCCTTCCCAAAGCCTTTTCTTCGGGGGTATGTATCCAAAGGAGTCTACACAACCTCAAGTTCAAGGTAACTAAGAAAACTGGCACACCCCAAGGGCTATTAAACTTTAAATTTAAAATCAGTCTAGTTTAGGGGGAAAAAACCCCAAGTACTTCTAATAAAAACTCTCCTGGAGAAGACATGATGGATATGTAGCAACTTAGAGTCCTGATAATATTTTCAGAGGGTGTCAGAACATTTACAATTATTCAGAGCTGAGAACTCACTTGCTCCCTAGCATTATCTTTGTTGGTCATAAACAGAAATATCCTTGAAGTAAATGGGGAAAGGTCATCACACGAATATGATAAGCAAGCTCGTTGCTCTTAGTTTGGTTGAGGAGGTAAGAGAAAAGTACACAAATAAGAAAGTCAACTATAGACAGCTGGAAGATATGCCTGAATTTGTATGGAAGGTGATTCTTGTCAGCTCCGGAGCCTGGTCTTTCTGGGTAGAACAACAAGAAGCGATTTCTATTAAGTCCTCATATCTTATTATTTTTATAACATAAGTTGCCGTTAGGCTTTCCCTTGGAATAGACGATGATGATAATTTACACATGCTGGACAGATAAATGATTCAATTCTTAGTTACAAGAGACTGTTGACAGTGATTACTGATGCTCATTTCATTCACGCACATTATGTGGGGCAGGCAACTCCAGGTTTAGAGGCCTTTCATGTTTTTTCAAAGGAAATCAGTCACTCACATAATAATTATTTATTATTCCACATTGGCAGACAGTTGGATGCATTTATGACAGTTAAGAGCCTTAGACAAAATGCTGCAAAGTGGTGCAACCGATAAAATATTTTACAGCACAGGAGATACCAACAATAATTAGAAGGCCTTGGTACATAATGAAAAAAAAAAACAAAACCTCTGCGGTTTCCCCAATGACTCTTGGCTAGTTTTCACCTGTACGTTTGACTTGTTCCAGACTGAAATCCTGGTGTTCATCCAAGATTTGGATTCAGACCACTATGTTTCTTTGCAAAGAGTCTTCTTCCCTAAATAACATCTGCCTACCCATCTGTCCATGGGTTCCTTTTTTGATTCATACATTTAACTTTTATTAAGTATTTTCTATATGCAAAATATCCTACTAAATCCTTCATAAAATCTTATCTCCCTGGAAGGACCTTTGAGAACTGTGTGAATTCTAGTTTTAATTGTAAATGGTACACATCTTCCAATTCTCAGCCTAGCTGTATTCCAAATGTTCATCACTGTCAAGTTTCTTTGAAAATAGAAAGTTTCAAATCTGAATTCTTTGGTTGCAGTATTTGGTTAATGCTACTTTATTTCTCAAATTTACTTCATTTTGAAAACACATTGCAAAAGAAGATACTGTGAAAAATAAGTTTCCCTCTTATTGCTGACTTCCAATTGCCTCTCTGAGGTACAGGTTTCTTACATAACATCTCAAAGGTATTATATGAATAGTAAATCCTTCTGTGATTCAAAATATGGGTTCCTAAAAATCACCATACTGTGCAAAATCACGCAATAAAAACCACAGAGTTTCTGGGGAAAGTGGGGGTAAGGGTACAACTTTGTAAAATATCAAGAACATGTTTTTTGAAAAGTAAAAACCATAGGACTCTAATAAAAATAGTAGCATAGTGTTACACGTATTAAATGTTACACGTTAAGTGTTACACATATTAAATGCTACAATAAGTATGGTACTTTGGCTTGAAATAGACCTGGAGGTTTGCTTGCAGGAATGGGTTTTGGAAGGGTTGTGGCTCGTGGGTTTCTGTGAATTAGTTAAAGGAAGATCACCTGAAATCTGTTGGAAAGTTCAAACAGCAGATGAAGATGGGTGCATCCCATAACACAAAGTGAGCTGAGGTAGCTGGTGGGTGTGTGAGGTGTTTGCACGTGTCTGCTTTTTGCATTCCCACATGGCTCCCATCAGCAGGCTGTAGTTTTCTGTGTTCACCATGTGTTCATTCCATAAGAAATTGTGCATAAGCAGAATTCACATGATGTTAAAATTTTTCCCTAATAGATCAATCATATGAGTGAGTTTTAAATCAAAACAAATATTATCGCAGAACTGACTGCATACATGAGAGCATGTGTTTTACTTTCAACATTAACATTAACGCAGAGTATCTTCTTTTTGTAAATGATGAAAATCCATAAACATAGAAAAGACATGTTACCTTTAGCACCCAAGCAACCACAGAGATTTTTTTGGATCTTTCTCTATTTTTATGATAATTGCACACGCAATGAATCCTGCCTGAGAGAATCTATCAGAAGCATTTATTGAATTCAAATAGAGTTGTTACCATGATAAGTGGTAAAATTTCCTCAAGAATCTGCTTTATATTTTCAGGTTTTGCATTTGTCTTTAATCCATTTTGAGTTTATTTTTTATCTGGTTTGAGAAAGTAGTACAGCTTGTTTCTTTTGCTTGAAGCTGGCTAGTTTTCCGATCACCATCACCTTTGAAGAGGCTGATTTTCCCTTATAGTGTATTCTTGCCTCCTCTGTCATAGATTAACTGACCATATAAGTGTGAGTTTATTTCTCATCCCATCCCTGTGTTCTGTTCCATTGATCTGTGCTTGTTTTTGTGGCAATATCATACTGTTTTGATTACTGTAGCTTTGTAGTATAATTTGAAATCAAGGCACATGATACCTCCAGCTTTGTTCTTCCTCCAGATTTATACGACTCTCCAGGGTCTTTTGTGCTTCTGTACAAATTTTAGAATTATTTGTCCTATGAAAAATGTCTTTGATATTTTGATAGGGATTATATTGTATTGATTGTATTGTATTGAACCTTTAGATTGCCTTGGTCATTTGAACAAAATCAGTTCTTCCAATACATGAGAACTGTATAGCTTTCCATTTGTTTGTGTTGTCTTCAATCGCTTTCATCCATGTCTTTGAGTTTTCAGAGTATAAATCTTTTACCTCTTTGTTTAGATTTAGTCCAGGTATTTTATTCTTTTCAATGCAATTGTAAATGGAATTGTTTTCTTAATTTCTCTCTTAGTTACTAGTGTACAGAAACACAACAGATTTCTATATGTTAATTTTAAATGTGAGACCAGAAACCATGAAACTGCTAGAAGAAAACATAGGCAATATGGTCTCTGAATCTACTGTGGTAATATTATTCTTTAGGTCAGTTTTTTAGATCTCTTTTTACTCGAAAAGTAGAACTATCATACGATCCAGCAATTTCACTGCTGGGTATTTACCTGAAGGAAAGAAAAACATGAATTCAGAAAGATATCTGCACCCCCATGATCACTGCAGCATTATTTGTAATAGCTAAGAAACGGAAGCAAACTAAATGTCCATCAATAGATGAATAGATACAGCAGCTTCCCACTAGCTATTTTACACATGGTAGGGTTTCCCCAGTGGCTCAGAGGTAAAGAATCCACTTGCAATGGAGAAGACATGGGTTCAATCCCTGGGTTGGGGAGATTCCCCTGGAGAAGAAAATGGCAACCCATTCCAGTATTCTTTCCTGGGAAATCCCATGGACAGAGGAGCCTGGTGGGCTACAGCCCATGGGGTCTCAAAAGAGTCAGACATGACTAAGCAACTAAGCAACAAAGTGTATGCATGTCAGTGACACTCTCTCAATTTATCCCTCCTTCTCCTTCCCCACTGTGTCCATATATCCAATCTCTACATCTTTGTCTCTCTATTCCTGCCCTGAAAATAGGTTCATCTGTACAACACACACACACACACACACACACACACACACACACACACACACTGGATTATTACTCAGCCATTAAAAAGAAATCTTGCTGTTTGTGATGATATGAATGGATTAGAGGGTATTATGTTAAGTGAAACAAGTCAGACAGAGAAAAAAAATACCATATGATCTCACATATATGTGGAATCTAAAAAACAGAATGAATGAAACAAACTCATAGGTATGAGAGGTTGCCAGAGGAGAGGAGAGTGGGGGATGAAATAAGTGAAGAGAATTAAGAGGTATAAGCCTTCAGCTATAAGTCACAAGGATGTAATATACAGCATAATAAATATGGTCAATAATAATACAATAACTGTGTATAGGGACAGGTGGTTATTAGACTTACAATGGTGATCCTTTCATAATGTACACAAATGTTGAATCACTATGTAGTACACCAGAAACTAACATAATATTGTACATCAACTATATTTCAATTAAAAAATGAATTTGTGTTTTTCTTAGGTGAAAACAACCTGAATGCCCACCAACTGATGATGACAATAGATAAACAAAGGTGGTATATGCATACAATAGAATATTATTCAACCATAAAAAGAATGAAGTACTGAAGTACTGATACATGGTACAGCATGAATGAACCTTTAAAAACGTTATGTTAAGTGAAAGAAGATAGACACAAAAGGCCACATATTATAAGAGTCCATTCATATGAGAGTTCAGAATAGGGAAAGAAAGTAGATTAGGGGTTATCTAGGGCTGGGGGTTAATGATATTTCTCCCGGCAATCTTGCTTCCAGCTTGTGTTTCTTCCAGTCCAGCGTTTCTCATGATGTACTCTGCATAGAAGTTAAATAAGCAGGGTGACAATATACAGCCTTGATGAACTCCTTTTCCTATTTGGAACCAGTCTGTTGTTCTGTGTCCAGTGCTAACTGTTGCCTCCTGACCTGCATACAGATTTCTCAAGAGGTAGGTCAGGTGGTCTGGTATTCCCATCTTTTTCAGAATGTTCCACAGTTTATTGTGATCCACACAGTCAAAGGCTTTGGCATAGTCAATAAAGCAGAAATACATGTTTTTCTGGAATTCTCTTGCTTTTTTGATGATCCAGCGGATGTTGGCAATTTGATCTCTGGTTCCTCTGCCTTTTCTAAAACCAGCTTGAACTATCGATAACCTCGGATATGCAGATGACACCACCCTTATGGCAGAAAGTGAAGAGGAACTAAAAAGCTTCTTGATGAAAGTGAAAGAGGAGAGTGAAAGAGTTGGCTTAAAGCTCAACATTCAGAAAACAAAGATCATGGCATCCGGTCCCATCACTTCATGGGAAATAGATGAGGAAACAGTGGAAATGGTGTCAGATTTTATTTTTTTGGTCTCCAAAATCACTGCAGATGGTGACTGCAGCCATGAAATTAAAAGACGCTTACTCCTTGGAAGAAAAGTTATGACCAACCTAGATAGCATATTCAAAAGCAGAGACATTACTTTGCCGACTAAGGTCCATCTAGTCAAGGCTATGGTTTTTCCTGTGGTCATGTATGGATGTGAGAGTTGGACTGTGAAGAAGGCTGGCCGCCGAAGAACTGATGCTTTTGAACTGTGGTGTTGGAGAAGACTCTTGAGAGTCCCTTGGACTGCAAGGATATCCAACCAGTCCATTCTGAAGGAGATCAACCCTGGGATTTCTTTGGAGGGAATGATGCTAAAGCTGAAACTCCAGTACTTTGGCCACCTCATGCGAAGAGTTGATTCATTGGAAAAGACTTTGATGCTGGGAGGGATTGGGGGCAGGAGGAAAATGGGACAACCGAGGATGAGATGGTTGGATGGCATCACTGACTCAATGGACGTGAGTCTGAGTGAACTCCGGGAGTTGGTGATGGACAGGGAGGCCTGGTGTGCTGCGATTCATGGGGTCGCAAAGAGTCAGACATGACTGACCGACTGAACTGAACTGAACTGAGGCCTGGGGGTAGCGATGGGAAACACAGGATTGATAGCTAATGGGTTCATCATTTGTACAACAGGAATAGTTATATACATAATGGAGCTGTTTTCAATATTAAATGGGATAATACATAGAAAGCATTTAACACAGTGCCTGACACAGAGTGAATGCAAATAAAAGTTTTGGATTTTTTTTTTTAAATATATATAAAGTTCTCTAACAAAGTGTATGAACTTTCTCCTTGGCCCAGCTTTCTTCTCATATGAGTGTTTGTTGGATTCCTTTCATGAGTCTATACCTGGAGAGTAACTTGCTGTTCCCTCTGCTGCTGAACAGGTGTTTATCAACTATGGCTCTGCCTCCCAGGTTTCTTTTCCTTCCTTTGGTGTTTCACGCTCAGGTCTGAGCAGATGGGGTCCATGGATGTTACTGACACAGATGGCCCCGTCTTCCCTCTATTTATGGCTACTGCATGGGTTCACGTATTATTTCCATTCTTCCATCTCCTTTTATACTCAGGAATTTTCCAGAAGTTAAAATCTCTGAATAGAGATCAAAGGAGAGTCATTCACAGATCCACAAGAATGGCTAATGAAAGGTCCACAAGGCTGGTTATCTCAACTGGAAATAGTGATGGAAGTAAAGAAACAGCAGTTTCCTGATTGGTATTGTCCTTGTAGTTCTGAACCAATGAAAGGCAGCAGAAGTGGGATGAGACTCTCTTTGGGTTCTTCAGTCCTGTTGTGCTGCCTTTACGTTATGAAAGTTTCTTCTAAATTCTGTCTGCAAAATGTTGATGGAGGGGTTCTTGATTTCTCTCATGTTGTGTTCTAACTCCGGCCCAGCAAAAGGCCTGTGGAAGCCTAACCACGTGTGCCATTGGGTCTCTGATGTTTGTTGAGGCCTGGGAATTACTTGGAGTGGCTGATTGTCTCATTCTTGCAACAGCCTCACTGGGGTCACATTCAAAGGGAATCAGTTGTCCCAAGATCAGAGACTCTCAGAGTTGGACGGGATGATGGAAATTATAGAGCCTAAGCTACTGCCTGGGAGTCAAACTCTCTTCACAACACTCCTTTCCTATGGGTTGTCTGGTCTCTTCTCTCTCTCTCTCTCTCTCTCTCTCTCTCTCTTTTAGTATAGTTGCTTTACAGTGTTGCGTTGTCCAATCTCTTCTTGAACTTCCTTGTGTGACAGCAGGCTCACTAACCACCAACCAATATGGCCCATGTCATTGCTGGGCAGCTCCTTTAACCAAACTGGAATCTGTCCCCTATATATGGTCTTAGAATAAAAGGAGAAAACTATTGTGCTTATGAACGATCCATGAAGGAAGTAGAAAGCACTTTAGCCATTATATTCTGAGAGCTATTTAATAAAGACACTTAGGTACTTCAGAATAATTTTTTAAATTAAGTGGTTCAGAAGTCAGATGGTTGATATTGATTCGTTTTTAATTTTTAACTTTGACTGAATTATAATGTACATACTGAAAATGTTATTGATATTTTTTACTTTAGGATCAACGGACAGAAGTTTCTTCTGCCACCACGTCCCCACAGTGTCTCACACCCACAGATACAGTTTCAAGACAACGGAACCGAAAAGCGGGCAGCGATAAACACACAAGCCCATGGTAGGTTGTCTGTCAGCCGGGGTTGCCAAAGAAAGTCTTCTCTAGTCTCTACCTTCATATCCCAGAGGGAAACATCTCATTCACAGAACTCAAATTGCAGTGTGTGCTCTGACTCTGAGGTGATCTTGGAAAAGTAGTTTTTTAACATTACCAGACTCTTGAGAATGCATATCAAGGCACCATAGATAGTATTAAGTAAGGTATCTACTGGAAGGACAGAAGTTTCTTATCAAAAGTATTTCTTCCAATATTTTTATTCATATCATCTACAATAGTGGGGCTCAAGAGAAAAAGATCTTTGATAAGTTATCAGTATCTTCTGGGTAGGAGAAATAAGCCATTCTAGGACAGTAACATCTGAGTTTAAATATTTTTGCAGATTTGTGTTAACCAATTATCAGGGTCTGATGAGTAAGGTATTATTACCAGGGTCCTGAGATTCAATAAAGAAAGTGGGGAAAGGGCCAAAAAGGAGAATTGAATGGTGATGAACAGAAATGTGGTTTTGTTCCTCAAGAAAGGATTGCTCCTGTGTTTTACTTTGAGAATGTTCAGGAGAACAAAGGCAGAAGGCTCCAAAAATGGAACACCCCATAGACTCAAGAGCACTCCTCAGTAGTGGGCATAGCCTTCAGCTTTGTAGCAACGGGCAAGGAGAGGCCACCATGAGTAACTCACCATGACCACACTTGCATGTGTATGTGTTAAGCCCCGTCAGTCATGTCCAACTCTTTGCAAGCCACGGATTCTAGCCCACCAGGCTCCTCTGTCATGGGATTCTCCAGGCAAGAATACTGGAGTGGGTTGCCATGCCCTCCTCCAGGGGATCTTCCCAACTCAGGGATCGAACCCAGGTCTCCTACTACTCCTGCACTGCAGCAGATTCTTCACCGCTGAGCTACTGGAGAAGCCCATGACCACACTCGATAAGTGAAAAATGCAGTGAAATTCATGGGATGCCAGGGCCCTTTGCTTGTTCCCTTTCCATTTCTCTGGAGAGTAGCAGTATGATCAGGAAGTTTATTCACTTGTAAACACACCTTATTTTTAACATCTTAGTCATATTCAACTGAGTTATCACTGCTTATGTTATTTGAATGACTCATTTCCTCTCACAGCTTGCAAATATTAGACATTATCATATCCCATATATGTCTTATTTTTTGTCTCCCTGAGGACCATCATTTAGTTTATCCAAAAGAAGAGTTTTAGAGAAAAAAATTTACCAAAGACCAACAAGATGCAAGACAGGAAAAAGCAAATTGCACATGTAGCTTTTTATTTGAAGCCTCAGCACACTAGAAAGGTCCTGTTAGTGTCTATTGTAGAATGTAGATGGATGGCAGCAATAAAATCAGATATAGGGGGAAAGCAATCAGATCATTGAGTAGGTCACATTCAAAATATATTATATCAGGATTCGAGGGGGACTCTACCTTAGGGCATGTGTTGCTTCCCACAAAATGCTTCTGAAAAGTGTTCATGTATCCTTTCCTTCTCTATATATGCCTGAGTTGATACATTTCAAATCTTTTTCTGTACGCAGACTGTTTTCTTATTGTTCCATGAAAATCTTCTGTTCACTTACACATTTTTGTCTTAGCTGTTCATAACAGAGGCTAGTGGGGATCTCACCCCCATCCCCTTTATCTGGGCAGTGCACCCATCCTCCACTGAGCTACCTTGCCCATGAGGTCACCCTCTTCAAGGGACAGTCCATAACCAATGATTGACAGATGTAGGGTCAAAAGGCCTGCTCCTTTACCTTGAAGGGGAGAAATTCCATAATGCAATTTACACACCAGAATCTGTATCTCATCCTTTCCTTTTATGGAACCTGACCTAAGACGCTGCTAAGGTAGCTTTTTCTTCTGCTTGAAACTCTGAGTGCAGGTCCTTTCTGCTTCTCCAAGGCAGTCAAGATTCACCTTAGTTTCCACTTTCTTCCAAAAAACCTTCCCTGCTCTTTCTAATTCTTTCTCTTCCCTTCTCTGTGCTGCTGAGTCATTCTCAGACAGTGATACTTTGTTAAATGCTCTCATAGACTCATAGGCAGCTGTGTTACTGAGTTAGCTGACAGCTTGCCATATATATATATGGGCTTGAGCCTTTAAATGAATGTTCATAAGCTGAGACATTAGGCCAAAGAACTTGTGTCTAGGATTAAAAGCAGATTATGCATGGGGGACCTTCTCCAAGTATCTGGATTGTTCCTTTTGAAAGCAAACTAGGGCAATCACTTGTCAAAATGACAATGACTTTTTTTTTTTTTACAATGATTTTTGCTTTTTACTAAAGTTTCTCAAGCTATTTTTTGAAGTATTATTTTCTTTAGGTAAACTGAAAACAAAAGATTCAATCTTCAAATGAATTTAGATATAAACATATATAGTTCATGGAAATTCCCAACACATTTCAAAGGCTCCAAAATATCCTGTAAGTTGGGGAAAAAACCTCTCACTTTGCTTAATGTAGCATTTTTCTGTATAATGGAACATGTGAGTATAGAATTCATATCCCTGGGATAGCAAGAGTTATCCCAGGGAAATATTCTTCCATGGAATTCCTTAGGGAAATGCTAGAAGTGGTAGTGGTGTGGGTAAGGGGGGAAGGGGATTAGTGAGGGCCCTGGTCACCTGTAAGTATTAGTCCCTCAATCATATCTGACTCTTTGGGACCGCATGGACAGTAGCACACCAGGCTCCTCGGTCCATGGGATTTTCCAGGCAAGAATACTGGAGTGGGTTGCCATTTCCTTCTCCAGGGGATCTTCCCAGGGATTGAACCCATGTCTCCTGCATTGCAGGCAGATTCTTTACTGTCTAAACCACCAGTCCTAGTCACCTAAGAGTATGTGAAATTTACGTAATTCATTTCATATTGGTGGGGGTTGAGTATGAATCCAGTTATCTTATTTTTCTGCTTGATATTTATCAGGAGGAAAATAATTTGTCAACAAGCAGCATGGGGTGTTTCAGCATGTCTTTCATCCTATAGATGAGACACCAGGCAAGAGTAGGACGTGGAGAGGTTCAGAGCTTGGAACACCTCACTCCACTCCTCCTCCCTGAGTGCCAGAGATGCCGTGGTAACTTGGAATTGAGATCCTTCTTTGATGGGCAGAGTTGTTGCTTCCTGACTTAGTGAAGGATGTTCATTGGTTTGGTGTGGAATCGACTATGGGAGACATCAGCTGAGTGGTGGTCAAATGGAGTCTATTTTATTTCAAGGACCACCGGTCCCTAAACCCAATTCTCAAAATAGCATTCCAGGAATCACATAATTTCTTCCTCACAAGAATTCAAAAAGGCCTATGAAACAGGTGTTAGCACTATCCCCACATTATAAGAGGGGAGAAGGAGGCCCAGAGAAAAGTCAGGAGTCTTGACTAGATAATACTTCATCCAGTTTTCCATCCATCCATCCATTCACTCAGGAAATATTGATCAAGTACTCAAGTATTGATTGAGTAAGTCTTCTGGAATGTGAAGTCAAGTGGGTCTTAGAAAGCATTACTACGGATAAAGCTAGTGGAGGTGATGGAATTCCCATTGAGCTACTTCAAATCCTGAAAGATGATGCTGTGAAAGTGCTGCACTCAATATGCCAGCAAATTTGGAAAACTCAGCAGTGGCCACAGGACTGGAAGAGGTCAGTTTTCATTCCAATCCCAAAGAAAGGCAATGCAAAGAATGCTCAAACTACTGCACAATTGCACTCATCTTGCATGCTAGTAAAGTAATGCTCAAAATTCCCCAAGCCAGGCTTCAGCAATACATGAACCGTGAACTTCCTGATGTTCAAGCTGGTTTTAGAAAAGGCAGAGGAACCAGAGATCAAATTGCCAACCATCCGCTGGATCACTGAAAAAGCAAGAGAGTTCCAGAAAAACATCTATTTCTGCTTTATTGACTATGCCAAAGCCTTTGACTGTGTGGATCACAATAAACTGTGGAAAATTCTGAAAGAGATGGGAATACCAGAACACCTGACCTGCCTCTTGAGAAACCTGTATGCAGATAAGGAAGCAACAGTTAGAACTGGACATGGAACAACAGACTGGTTCCAAATAGAAGAAGGAGTTCATCAAGGCTGTATATTGTCACCCTGCTTATTTAACTTATATACAGAGTACATCATGAGAAAGGCTAGGCTGGAGGAAGCACAAGCTGGAATCAAGACTGCTGGAAGAAATATCAATAACCTCAGGTATGCAGATGACACCACCCTTATGGCAGAAAGCAAAGAGGAACTAAAAAGCCTCTTGATGAAAGTGAAAGAGGAGAGTGAAAAAGTTGGCTTAAAGCTCAACATTCAGAAAACGAAGATCATGGCATCTGGTCCCATCACTTCATGGGAAATAGATGGGGAAACAGTGGAAACAGTGTCAGACTTTATTTTGGGGGGCTCCAAAATCACTGCAAATGATGATTGCAGCCATGAAATTAAAAGACACTTACTCCTTGGAAGAAAAGTTATGACCAACCTAGATAGCATGTTGAAAAGCAGAGACATTACTTCGCTAACAAAGGTCCGTCTAGTCAAGGCTATGGTTTTTCCTGTGGTCATGTATGGATGTGAGAGTTGGACTGTGAAGAAAGCTGAGCGCCGAAGAATTGATGCTTTTGAACTGTGGTGTTGGAGAAGACTCTTGAGAGTCCCTTGGACTGCAAGGAGATCCAACCAGTCCATTCTAAAGGAGATCAGTCCTGGATGTTTTTTGGAAGGAATGATGCTAAAGCTGAAACTCCAATACTTTGGCCACCTCATGCGAAGAGTTGACTCATTGGAAAAGACCCTGATGCTGAGAAAGATTGAAGACAGGAGAAGAAGGGGATGACAGAGGATGAGATGGTTGGATGGCATCACCGACTCGATGGACATGAGTTTGAGTGAACTCCGGGAGTTGGTGATGGGCAGGGAGGCCTGGCGTGCTCGACTCATGGGGTCGCAAAGAGTCGTACATGACTGAGCAACTGAACTGACTGAACTCACAAAAACTCCACAGTGGCATTGACCATCATGGATAGTTTGTACTAAAGTGTGTGCCCCTGGCATCTGGGGGGGAGAGGAAAAGTGACAGAAAAGTTCTGACTCATAATTGGAGAGGACCATATGACTTGTTCCTTGGAAGAACAGCTATGACAAACCTAGAGAGTGTTAAAAAGCAGAGACATCACTTTGCCAACAAGGTCTGTACAGTCAAACTATTTTTTTTCCCGTAGTCATGTATGGATGTTGAGAGTTGGACCATAAAGAAGGCTGAGTGCTGAGGAACTGAGTGCTTTCAAACTGTGGTGCTGGAGAAGACTCTTCAGAGTCCCTTGGACAGCAAGGAGGTAAACCAATCAGTCCTAAGGGAAATCAATTTTGAATATTCATTGGAAGGACTGATGCTGAAGCTGAAGCGCCAATACTTTGGCCACCAAATATGAAGAGCCAATTCGTTGGAAAAGACCCTGATGCTGGGAAAGATTGAGGGCGTGAGGAGAAGGGGGTGACAGAAAGATGAGATGGTTAGATAGCATCGTTGACTCAATGGACATGAGTTTAAGCCAACTCAGGGAGATAGTGAGGGACAAGGAAGCCTGGCCTGCTGCAGCCCAGGAGCTGCAAAGAGTCAGACATGGCTGAAAAACAATAAAATATGAGTTAGTCTCTGGAAGTGAGGAGCCAATGATATGTGCTTCTTAGTTTCATCTAGAACTGTGCCTGTTTGTACATGAAGTTTTGAAGAGTGATAACGTTGCTCCGACGGGCTTGCCCTGACCCACCATGGGCTCTGCAGATACTGGGTGTCATAGACAAGCAAACTGCCCTTCTCCAGACTCCAGCTCAAAGATGGTCAGTCAAGTTGACTCTTGTGGGCAGCAGACTAAATGTTTCTCCTCTCTTGCTCATTGTATCTGTGTACATCCTGCCTTGAGTTAAGAAAAACATTGGCTGGGTAGGACTTGGGGTTAGTAGGGAGCCGTGGGGCCTAAGCCACTGTTTATGACACATGTCATATTTCATGGACCACGTCTGGACCCCACCTGCCTCCTTAATCTCCTTGGAATGCTGACACTCCCTCTGTGAACTGTGTGTTATGCTTGATGACTTCAGTGGGTACTGCAGTTTCCAATTTCCTAACCTTTCTATTAAAATTAATATTTAGATTTTATAACTTTAAAACTAGAAGAATGATGGAAGCAGTATTTGATGTTTATGTCTCTCAGTCACGAAAATGCTCCCAATTTCACTAATGCTGGGCCACACACATGTAGTCACAATAAATAGCATTTAACATGTTTACAGTACGGAGAGGATGAGGAGGACTTCTGTTTTTATATTGATGGGCTCAGCTGGGCTGGGGATACTATTGTTTACAATGAGCTACATTTTTTGTTGTTCTGATTTACCCTCAAATTAAATCTTTATTTCAGAAACCAACCCCAGGGAGTCCCCATAACGAGGGAATGTAATAAACAGCATTAGGAGAGGGCCCATAGCCGCCGCTCCTTGGTAATTAGTCCAAACGTCTCAATCGGAGTGGTTTTCTAAGTTTTATGGCCGCAGTTTGGTCACAGGTTTATTTGTAAAGAGCCGCTTTGGCATTTTGCTCGGAGCGGCCTTTGCCCTTTGGGGAGAGGTGTTGGGGGCTTGGCGACGTGGACCACAGGGAAGCCAGACTTTCAGATCTGCTTGGAGGTGATGCCCGTGTGTCTTCTTACCATCTGTTTTCAAATTAAAAATTGTCCAAATTTAAAGAAACTGGAAAAGGGAAAGAAAGAGCTGGCCTTGGTTTTGGAGGACACGCATGGGAAGGGGAAGGGCCAAGGCTGGGACTGAGCATGTGGGAGAATTCCCACCCAGGGGGGGTGACTGTTTTGTAAACCCTGATAGGAGGGGAAAGGTCATTAAAAAGTCCTGGGTGCCTGGGGTGGGACCAAGAGCCTGCCCGGCGCACCTCCCAGTCTCCTCTAGCTTGGTGGGAAGAAGGAAGCCAGGCCTTAGCAAGGCCCCCACCCCACCCACTCAGAAGTTCCCTGGGGGCTTGTAAGCTGCTGAGACCTCCAGTGTTCCCAGAAAAGAAGTCAGAACGCTCCCAGATACAGGGGAAGCTCTGGTCAGCCTCCTGTTTCAACCTCACTGTGGCAAAACCACGTCGAAAATGCAGGCCCCGCACAGCTGGTGCCTCAGCCTACATCTCTTCTACCATCCTGACTGTCCCCATAAGGCCTGTTGATTCACTCAATATTAGCTGAGTGCCACTGGGCCCCCTGGTGCCTCAGATGGTAAAGAATCTGCCTGCATTGCTGGAGACCTGGGTTCGATCCCTGGGTTGCGAAGATCTGGAGAAGGGAATGGCTACCCACTCAGGTATTCTTGCCTGGACACTTCCTTGGACAGAGGGGCCTGGTGGGCTAGTCTATGGGGTCGCAAAGAGTTGAATACAACTGAGCGATGAACACTTTCATGATAAGCTTAGAGATAATGTAGCCCTCTCACTTTCTGAGCCGGATGGTGAGACAGGACCATGGATAGGTAGGAGGCTCCTTAGAGCTTGAAGGGTGGGGCCAGATGGATGCACCTCTGTGTCTAGTGTGAGAAGAGTGAGAGGTCAGAGGATGGGGAAGTGTGCAGGGGAAGGGACCTCCACTGTTCCCTTCTCTCACATGCTGCCATGTTATTTGATTTTCTTCCTTTGTTATTATTTTTAAAATAGCATTTCCTAGGTCTTAGCTCTTAAGGAACCTCATCAGTCACTGAGTCCAAGGGTTATGCAAGGGACGTCCATGGCAGTCCAGTGACTATGACCCCATGTTTCCAGTGCAAGGGGCCTGGGTTCGATCCCTGGGCAGGGAACTAGATCCCACATACCGCAAATGGGAGTTTGCATGCCACAACTCAGATCCGGTGCAGCCAAATAAATAAATAAATATAAAGAAATGGTATGCAAACTTTTTCTGAAAGGCCAGATAGCAAAAATTTTAGGTTTGGTGGACCACACCACTACTCACTCTGCTGTTTGGGGGAAAGCAGCCATAAGCTATACCTAAAGCAATGGGTGTGGCTGTATTTCAATAAAACTTCATTTATTTATTTATTTATTTTTTTTAGGTGTAAAAATCATTTATTAAAGTACACATCTCTGAGTATACAAGTTCAAAACAATAAATACTCCAGTCAGTGGACATATGAGCCAAGTGCTATTTTGGGCTCTTGGTATATAGCAGTGAGTGGGTACTCCTTCCCCAGTGGCTCAGCAGTAAAGAAATCTAGTGTTCAGTAAATATCTGTAGAGTCTAAACAAGAAAATAATCATAATCACTCTCAGACCTCACCTCATTCTGTGTATCTCAAAACTTATCAACAGTCTTCCTGTAACAAAAGGATGAAAATGTGGCCCCTTACTGGCAATCCAGCTTCAGCATAGTTTTACAGCTGATTCATGGTGACTGAGTTGTTTACTAAGTCTGGGGCACCAGCGCAGTACATTTAGATGGGAGGGAGGGGGCTGGTCCTTGCTCAGTTCTAGAAACTTCCCGTTACAGAAGTCTTCTTTTCTTCACGGACTCAGTCTGAATTGTCAACAGGGCCACTGCATTGATTGTGCCTTGTGACTATCAGGCATGTGGCATCTTAAGAACATTAGTAAATTAAAAATGCTGTGAGTGTGAGGTATTGGTGTATATATGTATGCTTTGGGGGGATAATGCTAACCGTGACCACAGCTAGAGAGTATCTTTCATCAGCTTCAGAAACACTATTTATTAATTCTCAATAAAGCTTTCAATCATCAACTGAAGCCCCTAGCTGAGGCATATGTTCCAGGATAAAGCGATGTATAAATGTACAAATCTCCTGGTTGCTAGTGGATATCAGCGGGTTGAAGAACCATTGGCATGATACTTAACTCTCAGAACTTAAAGTACACAACTCAAGTTCATGTATTATGGGGGAGGAGTGGGGTAACTTAATGTAGGGGGCTGGTGAAATGGAAAACTAGATAGAAGATTCCTGGAAGGAATTTTGTTCAAAGGAGAATTCTGGAAAGGAGGCCCTCACTTTACCTACTTTAGACTGAAGCTGAGTGACACTGTTAACATGCTGGAAACACACTCACTTTGATTCTGTGACACTAAATTGTCAGTTTTTAGAAATAAGGTGACTCGACGGTAAAGAATCCGCCTGCAATGCAGGAGACCTGGCTTTGATCCCTGGGTGGGGAAGATCCCCTGGAGATGGGAATAGCAACCCAGGCCAGTATTCTTGCCTGGATAATTCCATGGGCAGAGGAGCTGGCAGGCTACAGTCCATGGGGTCGCAAACAGTGATACATGACTGAGTGACTAACACATTTAAAAATCAGCGCCTTGGCTTAACTGCCCATGATTTAGGTACTCTTATCATCCATGGCTGTGCCTTTGGTAGCCAATAGCCCTCAGGTATTGCTGGTGCTTTTTCAGTCCGCTTCCTCTCCTCCTACCTTCTTTTTTGGTCTACTGAAGTACAGAACACACCTTGGCTGCTAAGCATTGCCGGCATGCATATTTTTTAAGCAGAGAATTGTTGCACCATGCTGCAACTGGACTGCATTCAGAAGCTTTCTAGGAAATCTCACTGCACTCTGAAGAAGCCCTGAGCTTTTGGGTCAGCATTTTGGAAGGGAAGACAATTGATTCTTTCAGCCCTGCTGATGCAATTCTTTTTGATGTGTATCAAGTGTGTTTTGACACAATCCCCCGAGTCATTGTGGTTTTCAATATTCCTGGCCTCTAATGAAAGTCAAAGAGAGGGGAATCTTTTCACTTAATGTTGATTTCTAATATTGATGGTGCGTTACCCATTTGTGTCTCAAAAGCTTCTCGGGATGGAATTAACCCCTTGGATCTCAGGGTAAGCACGTGTCTTGCGGGACTGTGACTGTCAAAAGCTGATACTGGAGACAAAAGACATTCTTGGGGAGGACATATCATCCTTATACAGGTAACAACTTTTTATCATTATCAATTTTTGGTAATGCAACAGCTGCAGAAGAATTTGTGGGCTTTTTTTTTTTTTTTTTTTTTGCTGTAAGGCATCTTAGAGAGTGTTTGCCAATTTTCTGTCTCTGTCTCAAAAAGGTGTCTTTGCATCTTCACTTAGCCCTGAATAATTCAACAGAATCTCTAATAACAGACTTGCGTGCTGTAAAGCCCCCAAATGTGTTGTAAGCTAAAAGAGGCAGAAGGAAATTTAGCATCACAAACAGAAGTCAAAGAATCAAAGCTAGGGGTCAGTGTAGGAGTCGGTGCTTCACACATATGCTGGATGCTTATTTTTGCTTATAGTTTCCTTGTTTTTCATAGAGCAGTGTCTCTTAAAAAGGACAAAGAACATTCCTGGAAGTTGGCTGTTGCTCCTAATTCGCTTTTTATAAAAAAGTCCCTTCTCATGTCCCCTCCCATCCTCCTTCTCTTCCTTCCTTCCTTCCTTCCTGCCACCCAACACATAGCTATCGAGTGACTACAACTTTCCAGTCACTGCGTTAAGCCTTGAGGATTCAATGATTAGTAAAGACAAGCCTAACCTCCCATCTGGATTAGAATCCCCTCTTGTCCTCTCTCCTGAAGGCCAGGAAGCTTTAGAGTTCACTGGGACTCTGAGATACACCAATGTCTTTCCAACAATTTCCATGTCATCCTACTAACCACCCCCACCATTGTCCCATGAATTTACTGAAGTGGCTTTTATTTTTTTATGATTTTCCACTGAAATCATAATGTGTGTATTGTAAACCCTGACATATGGGAAACTCTGACATCCATATGGAAAGGAATGAGGGGTGCTTGGCTTGGGGAGATTGTGACTTTGGAAGATGTCTTACATGTTTGCTTCATTTTAGAGGAAAAAATTAAACTTCATCTTTATTTTTTCAAAGGGCAGGGATTAGACTAAATGGCTTAAGGGAACCATACATGTTCTAACAATCAGAGTAAAAGTAACTGTGCCTGACACTGGGCTAAATAAGTGTGTGTTTGTGTTCCCATGTTTTTCTCTGTATGTATAGGTTGTGGTTTCTCAGCCTCACCACTGTTGACATATGGGGTCAGATAATGAGGATTTTGTGGGAGGTTTTCCTGTGCATTATAGGATGCTTAGCGGTATCCCTGACCTCTACTTACTAGATGCCCATAGCATACTCCAATTATTACAACCAAAAATATCTCTAGTCTTTGCCAAATGTCCTTGGGAAGGAGACAGGCAGATAGATAGAATGTTGTTCAGTCACTAAGTCGTGTGTGACTCTTTGTGACCCCAAGGACTGCAGCATGCCAGGCTTCCCTGTCCTTCACTATCTCCTGGAGTTTGCTCAAACTTATGTCCATCGAGTTGATGATGCTATCCAACTATCTCATCCTCTTTCACCCTCTTCTCCTCCTGCCCTCAATCTTTTCCAGCATCATAGTCTTTTCCACTTAGGATAGATAAATAGAGAAGCAGGTGGATAGATGTAATAGATGGATCTAGGATTGAACTAGTGCCTTGACTTAAAACCTACAGGTTCCTTGGCAAAGCGTATAGCTTCCTTAGGCTGAAGAGCTTCTCAGCACTTGATTTATTGAAGTAGGACAACCGTGTATCGAGTAGAGTAGGAGGGAATACTGCTTCAGGGACGGGGTCAGACTCTGTGATCTTTAAGACCCTCCACTTCCAACTAACAGATTTGATAATTCTGTAAGACCAGATCTGGATTAAAAAAGTTGGTGTCAGTTTCTAAGGGAATATACCAAACTTAAGTTGTGACCGAGGGCCCCACAGTGCTGTTTGACATAGAACGCAAAGTGGCAGGGTGGGATGAGTGGAAATGTCTTGAGCTTATTTGGGGATTAATTGGCAATCAAAAATCTGCCTCCTAGATGCAGGCCTGTCACTGTAAAAGCACATACAGCACATTGCTTCCTCTGGCTGAAGTTATTAATATGTGTTGATTGATGTCAAAAGGAGAATTAAATCATAAATGTGCTCCAGGGTCTCAGGCTGGTGGCCTGGCAGCTTCTTCAGCCTTGTCAGTTTGGAGAGACAGCTCACATGGCCCTGCCTCATTTTTTTTTGATGATTTCTTAAAGATTTCACTTTATCATCATTTGTCTATGAGCAGGCTTTCCTCTCCTTCCTATTAGTATTACCTCCACCATGGCACAGCCTGGATAAAGTTATTACCTACAAAGGAATCCTACTTGAGTGAAACAATGGAGTTGTACACTCTATAAATAAAACAAAACAAAATGTTCCCAATTAGTGCTATTTACAGACATGTAACACCATGGCTGCTGATGGGGAGTGTATGTTCCTTTCCCATGGGGGTCCCAAAATTCCTAGCACCCTCTCACAGGCATAAAAAAGCATGGTCTTTCTCATTTCCAAGTTAATCCAATTTGAGTGTGGGTTGAGAGGGACCAGAGCTTCCCAAAGGGCCTGGCAGAACTGGGCAGCTCAGCATCATTACCAGACCACACACGTTATGTTTAATAGCCAGACTCTGCCCTGGACCAGAGAGGAGAAAAGTCAATGAATTACAAAGTCCTTGGGAACAGCCACCCTCCTCTTCCTCCACAACGTGGGGGCTTTCGTTCCCAGTCCATCATCTCTCACTTGAATTTCAATGAGTCTCCTAAAGGGTGTGTCAGGGTGTCTGCATGAAGCGTGTGTCGATCAGCTTGCCATAGTGTTGGTGAAGCGATCTCTTTCAGCCCCAGTACAGTCGTGTTGTTCCCTCACTGGAAACTATCTTGGTTCTTCTATGCTTAAGGGATAAAATTCAACATCCAAATGATTCGGATGTGTGCATGTGTGTGCAGTCACTCAGCCATATGTGACTCTTTGCGACCCCATGGACTGTAGCCCTCCAGGCTCCTTTGTCCAGGAAATTTCCCAGGTAAGAATACTGGAGTATATTGCCACTTCCTTCTCCAGGGAGACTTTCTGACCCAGGGATTGAACCTGTGTCTCTTACACTGGCAGGCAGATTCTTTACCACTGAGCCAGTTGGGAAGCCCAAAGATTGGGATAAGTGACTGTTAAAACCTTCATGTCACCCTTCAGGCCCAGGCTCTTCCTTCTGAGCCATCCTGTCTTTAAAGATCTTTGGTGGTTCATCTCAAATGTCCCCTTTGCTGTGAAGGCTTCTTCGTATTCCTGGTTGGAACATATTTTCCACACTCCAGAGACCCCTCCATATAGTATATCCAACTCATGCTACATATTTCAGTTTTGTCTATTTTTATATTTGTTCATCTACCTATTTATGACTCTTTTCTTTTCCCTCTAGCCTTGATAGGTAGAGGATAGCCCGCACAATACTTGGAACATAATCAGTTGCTCATTAAAGTCTTATGGAAGGAATGCACAAATATACGACTGAATGTAAATGTGAATAAATAATCAGGTCCTCCCCATTTCCAAATCATTTCTTAGAATAAATTGAAAAAAAAAAAAACCTCAATATTATAGCACGTAGTAATGATAGAGAAAATAGATTCTAGATGGAATTCTAGCTCCACTACTTACTTACTGTATGACCTTGGCAATTTACTTTCCTCCTGTCAGCCCTCAACTAATTTACCTGTAAAATAGGATAATAATAGCAACCTGTCTCTTAGCTGTTATAAGGATGAACTGTATCAGTATATTTACAGAACTGTACATAGAACTTGGCCCACAATAAATACTGTGTTAGCACAAACTATTTGGGGAGATACCAACTCTTCCTAGAATATCTCTAATGCAGAGCTTCTCCACCTTATGCAATGGAATCATCAGGAATGATTTTTAAAAATACACCTGCTGGGGCTTCACCCAAGGCCAACTGAATCACAGTCTCTGGAGTGAGACCCAGGCATGGATTCACTATCATATAATTTAATGGAGAAGCTTTCATGAAGTGGTTGTTGGAGGAGAGAGTAGGATTAAAGGACCAGACAGGGACGGTGAGGCACCCAGAAGCAGGCAACAGTGAGAAGCCATCAGTCCCGCTGAGCTGAAGGATGAGGGGGATCAGTGTCACTGGAGCCAGTGGGCAGCGGGGTGCTGGGAGATGAGCTGCCCAAGGGGACCGTGGTCACTCAGGAGGAGCTCAGTCTCAAGGAGAGACACCGCGCTGAGGCAGGGAAGGCATGGGAAACACAACCCTGATGCCGCCTGCCTATCCATCTCTGGCTTGATGCCTCCCCCATGCAGGATTCAGTTGACCAGGGAGCCAAGAAACCCCACCATCATCAGAGGTCAGCATCCTTGGGCACAGATCAGGATGAAAAGGGCCGGAAGTGGGTTTGAGGAGATAACGGGGAAAAAGCCAAAACATTGGATTTTAGGAGAAAAAAAAAATCCTTAGGTGTTTCTGATGCCCAGTGAGGAATAAGACCCCTGTCCTGAATGAGGCATCCTCATCAGCTATCTCTTCAAGTCCTCCCGCTGCCAGAGAGGAGAGCAGTTCACAAAGCACACAGCATTCCTGTGCTACAGTCCTTAGGATGTGCTGTCCATTGCAGTCTCTCTCCAGGACACCAGGGACTGAGGAAAACGGTTTCTGGGAAGAACCCTGGCCGGGTAAACCAGCTGGATTTAGGTTCAAGGTAACAACTGGCTTTCTTTCTGGGAGCTGCCTCAGTCAATGGGAGTTTGTTATACACCCAATGCAGTTTGGGAAGGAAGCACACACAACTCCTGCCTTTTAGGTTTTTATCCAAGCAAACGTACCAGAAGAAACCCCCGAGATTTCCACCATATGCCGTATCATATGATTCAATCTCATTTGCATAACCCCAAGGTGGAATTTGCAAGTGCGAGGGTGCACTGGTGCCCCAGACAAAGTGCTTCAGTTTGCAATGAACCCAACAGCTTGTTTTCCCATTGACTGTGTCGGCACGTTTCAGAAGACTTCATTTCTGCTGCTTCCTTTCCAAAAGGAGGAAGATATAAATCACAGGCGCAGAAGTAACTAGCAGTTGTGACATTTTGTTACAGAGTTTAATTACATGAATCATAAAATATTGCTACAATTTTCCAAACTGTTAAACCTTAATTAATATGAACCCACAGGGACCACCTTGATCGTTCTAAATATTCTGAAGCACAACTCCTACAGTAGTGCTTCCATCCGCCTGAAGTGCTTTGTAATTTGCAAAAAGTGATTAATTATTAGAAATGAAACTAGACAAATTAATTTAATATAAATGAGGCTGTACATGATTTGATTAATTCTTTTTAATTACCTATATGTTATTTTTTTCAATAGCTGAACAAAGGACTCCATTCTTCTCCTGCATGTTCATATTCATTAATCTCATTAGCAGAGAGTATTAATATAATTTTATCGCACGTTCCAGAAGTACGGCACATTGACAAACCGTAATGAATCGCGGCATTAGTGTCCTATCACTACATTAATTTCAAGACATGCCTGGCTCATCTGCAATTTACTTTGAGGCTTACTTTAAAATGAGCTGAATAAGCGTGTAATTATGACATCTGCTTCTTTTCAGGTACCTCCTTTGTAAATCAGTGACAAAGGAATAGCAGGTTTAAATATGTGTTAACACTTGGATAGCATGTATAATTGCAATATGGTGATGTGTAATGAAGATTAAATTAGACCATACTATACCTGACATATGCAAGGACATAATTGAACTATTGTCATTATTGCTGTAGAAGCAGCTGCAAAATGCTAATACTGGAACTGAGGCAAATGAAACCATGCTGGAAAAGAAGGCTGAAGAAGATAGTCTCAGAAAAAGTCACCAAGAAAAAACCATATCAAGATTGGATGCTGCAAACTCGAGGATTTTAGCCTCTTCCCCCTTTGTGGCTGATGACAGTTGGTCATGAATTTCATGAAACTTTCCAAAAGGGTCCATTTCGGATGTCACTGGGGCATGACCTCACACTGCATATCTTGTATGCTCAGCACTTCTGCTCTAGGCGGGCTCTAGGGTGGGCACCCTGCCCAGTGCTTCTTTCTTGAGCCTCAGGCAGGGACTGGAATCCTGGGATTGAAATCCAAACTCTTGGCATGGTTAACCCTAGATTTCCCAGAGCAAGACATCGAGGATGAGAGAATGCTTTGAGATCACTTGGGAAGCAAGGTGACCTTGGGAAGGGTTGTAGGGGTTTGCAGTCATCAGAGGCCCCTGAAAAGCTGGGACAGAGAAGAAAATTGCATCTTCTCTCTCAAATCCCCCCTATCTTCCCTGAAAACAAATGCTTAGGACGGCCTGTAGGATTTATTCAGTTTCAGATAAGGAATTATCACAAGCTACATTTACTGTGGACCTCATATCTTCCTGAGCCAAGTGGGTTGGCGGCGGGGGGACACTTAACCATATCTATGTTTTTCCCTCTTGGAAACACAATCCCTGTGGTGCTTGCACATAGAGCTTGACAGCAGCCCTGAAATATTGCTTTTCAATTTAACAAATACTCTAAAGGAATTTGGGGCTCTATCTCAAAACAATGGTAAGGAATTGGCTTTCTCAACAAAAATCCCCATGCCAGCCTTTTTAAGTTGATGGTAAGGGAATGTGAAGAGAAACTAAAAAGAGATGAAAATAAGACTACTTCATCTGAAGATGCTCGTAGTGAAAGGCCAACACAGCTTTTTTGGCAGAGTTGACAAGAGGAAGTGGGGAGCATTGGTTAATTGATTGAGATGTTCAGCTACTCAAACTCATTTCATATCAGCAAGAATTGACATGAGCCTGATTGACTGAAAAATCGTTTCTGAGAGAGGATGCGATATTTATAAAATTATTGTAATAGAGCCATTTATACAAATGTGGTACATTGGAAGCAACTTAAAGATCCTGTGTTTCAAAGTGTGGTTTCCGAAGACAAGCATGGTTGGATTATCTGGGAGGTTTGTTAAAACATGGGTTCTTAAGATCCAACTCCAGAGCCTAGGGATCAGAAACCCTGGAAGAGCAATCTGGGAATCTACATATTTAAAAAGCTCCTGGTGACTTTTAATACACGATTCCTGATCTAACGTAGCCACCTCTTTTTACAGAGGAGAAGGAAACAAAGACCCTGAGAACTGGGACCAGAGCCCAAGCAGCCTCTCTCCCGTGATGCTGAGTGTGCATGGAAAGGAAAAGGTGGGATCTGGCTTTCAGCAGTCGACAGGTACTTACACCAGCATCACTTGGTCCATTGAGTTTGTGCTTCACCAGATTTAGCAAACAGATGTTATAATGCTACCTGACTCCATCCACTGAGGCCTGTCACAAACCCAGGACTTCAGACCAGCTCCACTCTCCAGGGCTGATCAGTAGAGAGAATGATCATGGGAGAGTTTTCCACCAAGTTTTAGAACAAGAAAGAGGATTATGACTTTCAACTTGCAGTGAGGACTGTTTCAGTGTCAACTTTCCCCCACACTCATTCATTTATTCCCTAATGTATCCATTTATCTTACAACCCTTATCAAGCTCATCCGATATGCCAGGTATTGATGTTAAGCACCTAGGTTACAACCTTGAGTAAGAAGGAAACTGTTCTGGTTCCCAGTAGGAATCAATTAGATCCAACCTGTTTGGCTCTCAAAGGTGACGTGAAATGAGGTGATCGTACTACATGGGTTGTTTCCCCTGCTTTCTGAGCTCTGTGTATACCTAGAGTTCCAGGTATATAAAGGATCATTGCGGGATATTCATTTTTTCCTCATCCTCTTCCTTCTTACTATCCCTTTAATATGAGTGAGAAATCAGCTTGTAGGGTAAGCCTGAGTAATTGATCCTGTGCTTTCTAAATCCTCCCCACTTCCTCCCGTCAGCTCTTGCCAAGAAGCCCCTGTGTCAGCAATTCCCCGCGAGCATCTTCAGATGAAACCACGTTCCTTTCATCTCCTTTTAGCTCCTGCCCACATTCCCTTGCCTGTTACTGACATGATTGCTTGTTTAACAAACGTATACCGCTTATTGGTTAAATATTAAATACTTGATGCCAAACTAAGTACAACATTTAGAACGACATGGTTTTCATTCCATATTATAGCTCCTTGTTGGAAAGAAACCCTATTTCAGAACCTCTAGTTCCATAGGGATTGAAAGAAGTCAGCCAGGACACATTTAAAGAAGGGTGTCAGCTGAATGAGAGAGCGAGTGTATCAACTAGCATAGACGAGGCTGTGTTGCATTGACAAATAATACAAGCGTTTTGGTGACAACAAACCACAAAGGCCCTGATCCTCATTTTTAGAGCAGCCTCCACCTTGAGAGATGCTGTTACCACCCGGAGACTAAGAGTGAGCTCTGAGACCACAAACTAAAGCTCTAGAATGAATGGGGCCCATGCCATTTTCACTCATTACTCACTGGTCAGAGTTAGTCCTCTGATCCCACCGCAACTGGAAGGGCCGGGAGGTGCAATCCTCCCCCACGCCTGCAGGGAGATGGATGGAGAGATTTGACGGACAGCTCTCATGGCAGCACAAGGGGTAATCGAATGTTATCGTCCTTGCTCGAGCTTCAAGTCGGCCTGCTTAGAAGGAGGCTGCAAATTAGGTAAAACGTGTAGCCCCCAACCTGAATTCCTTGGCTGAAAATTGAGCACCTCACCTGCCCAAATAAAGTTACTTGGCTGAGCTATTCTCTGTCTGTGATAAAAGTGGAGTTTCTTGGAGAGCTGCAAGGAAAAGGCAGGTCCCTCGTGTTCCTAACTATGAATTAGAGCGAAGGATGTGAGGAAAGTGAGTTCCCTGTTGGCCTTAAGTCATCTCTTCTTATGTATGAAAACTAGAGAGAGCCCCGACTTTGATATGGGACACCTCTTGCCTGATGACTAGTTTTGTCTTGCAGATTGAGGGGATAAATCAGCAGGTCAGATAATATAGAAATGGTGCGATGGAGCAGTAAAACAGGCTTCTTCGCTCCTTGGAACTTTAAGAGTTCTTCTGAAACCACAGGGTTCTCTAAACAAGGCACCCCCTGACAGCGGGTGCTATTTCTGCCCAGAAGACGAAAGGTTAACATTTTTCATAATAATGGGTTTCACCCTCATGACACAGATGAAACCTGCAATTGTTTTGCGTCTCCTCCGGGCTCGCCTCGCTGTCTAAAAGTCACAGCAGTGGGAGGCAGCTAGTGGGAATTCACCACGGAGCTGGAAGCCAGAGCCACTAGCCTGGGATTGCGTGTGTTCAGCAGGGAAGGTCTGTGATGTCGTTCTTGTGGATGTCTCTCTGTACACGAGCTAGTCTTAATATTTAAACTCCCTGAAATGCCTATGTAAATAAGATGTCAAAGGAGACACTGGGGGCTCATAGGCTGCTAGCCAGGACTGTAATTTTATACAAGGACTTTGGATAACTATAATAATATATATTATAGCCAATCATATGCTTTACCTTTGACTCAGTAGTTCCACGCCTAGGTATATTCTTAATAGAATTGAGTGACGAGCTCAACAATAGATGTGTCTGAAAATTGTACGTAGCAACAGTAGGTATCAAAGTCCCAAACTAGAAATGACACAAATTCCATCAATGGTTGGATGAATAAAATGTGTCCTTTTCATGTAATGGAATGTGGCACAGCAAAACCAAGCAAAACTAGTAGAGCACCATCACCTTTGAGGAGAAGGAGGGGGCAGACAGGAGCCTGCTGGGATGCTGAGATGGTCCCTGTCTTCATCCAAGTGAGGATGATGTGAATGTAAAAACATGAGGGTACATGCACTTACTGTGTATACATTATGCTTGAATTGCAAAACTGAAATAGGTATGCTGGTTTGCCTAAATAGTCTTTTAGTTTAATCTGTGCCAAGCACATAGATATGCAGGGATATGTGTATGCATATATGTGCATGTATGTATGTTCATGCATACCAAAATCAGCTATGTGACCTGAAGATTTAGTAATGGAACCAGTCAGTTACTTGTTCAGTTTTCGTAACTGTAAAATGAAGATGACAATTTTTGCTCATAGGATACATATATACCATACACACTCACACACACACACACATACACACATACACATATATATATGCATATATACACACATACATAGCTGTCCTGGTAGCTCAGCTGGTAAAGAATCTGCCTGCAAGGCGGGAGACCCCAATTCGATTTCTGTGTTGGGACAATCCCCTGGAGAAGGGATAGGCTCTCCACTCCAGAACTACTGGGCTTCCCTGGTGGCTCAGATGGTAAAGAATCCACCCATAATGCAGGAGACCTAGGTTCGATCCCTAAGCTTGGAAGATCCCCTGGAGGAGGGCATGGTTACCCAATCCAGTATTCTTGCCTGGAGAATCCCCATGGACAGAGGAGCCTGAAAGGCTACAGTCCATGGGGTTGCAAAGATTTAGATATAACTGAGCAACTAAGCACAGTGTTTAAGGGCTTTAAGCATTTAAGCCATTATGCACAGCATTTAAGCATATTATTTAAGGGCTTCCCTGGTGGCTCAGATGGTAAACAATCCACCAGCAACGTGGGAGACCTGGGTTCGCTCCCTGAGTTGGGAAGATCCCCTGGAGGAGGGCATGGCAATCCACTCCAGTATTCTTGGGCTTCCTAGGTGGAGCTAGTAGTAAAGAACCCACCTGCCGACGCAGGAGACACAAGAGACAAGGGTTTGATCCCTGGGTTGGGAAAATGCCCTGGAGGAGGGCATAGTAACCCATTCCAGTATTCTTGCCTGGAGAATCCCATGGATGGAGGAGCCTGGCGGGCTACAGTCCATAGGGTCGCACAGAGTTGGATATGACTGAAGCAACTTAGCATGCAACACGCGCTCTTACATAGATACACACACACACACACATCACAAGTTTGTTGCCTGGGTAAATATTTTCTAAGTTTATACAATCAGTGACTGTTACTTATAAACCATATAGTGGGTGACTTCAACCTATTATATACAAATTGCATACAATTTTGGTAGCTAGAATTCAGAGAACAATCCCATTTTCCTCACTTTTGCTTTTAGAGTGTGTGAAAGAGTTGAATCGCTGTCTTGCCTTTCTTGTACACTCAGCAAAGATCCATTCCAGAGTCAGAAGAGGACAACTGTCAAGTGAAGGCTGCCTTTTATCCACTGCCTAATGTGAAATATGAAACTCTTCAAGTCTTGGAATAGGTTAAAGAAAATAAGAAAGAAATCCAACCAGCTTACCAACATTTAAAACTAGAATAAAGAGGAGTGAGAAGGGAGGAAAGCAAACACGGCCGAGAGCTGGAATAGAAGGCCTGTGTCAGAGTGAGTGGTGAACACTGCATCTTATTGAGCAACTTTAATAGGCTCTGGGGGCCCCCGAATTGGGGTTAGAACACAGTTTAAAAAGGGAGAGAAAATGAAACTCTGATAGACTGTGTAGTGAGGATTATTCTTTGCCTCAAATTTTATTTAAAAGAACTGAAAGACAGGGTCCAGAAACCCTAGGCTTTGGCTGATGAAAAAATAATCAAACGAAACATTTATTTTCACTGATTTAAAGGGACTTGCATGACTCTGAAGCTGAGAAATAGGCAGACATCTGAGGCCCAAGGCAGCCTAGCCTGAGTAGGCTGGGCATGGAGCTTCAGGAGAAGAGCGAAGAGCTTGTTATAGAGAAAAGTTACCCCACCCCTGTGCTGAGGGCCTCTTGAAGGCATGTCAGCTGCTCCATGTAGGCAGAAAGGTGACTCTTTGGTCATTGCCTGGTAGGTGAGGCCCCAACCCATGGATAGATGAGGTTTCTCAAGAAAAGGATGGACATTCTCATTGTCCATCTCCCAGTTGTGAGGAAGGTCATGACACTGAGAATCAAAACCCAACAGCTGAGAATTCAGAAGGCCAGAGAACGCCTCTTGGCCTCCTGTGTCTGCACGGAAGAGCCTGTAGGGCCCTGAGGAGGCCTTAAGGACAAGTCTTTGCAGTAATGGTCATGCTGGAGTCACCCTGAGCACGTGCATGCCTGCTAAGTCACTTCAGTCACGTCTGACTCTTTGCAGCCCTGTGGACTATAGCCCACCAGGCTCCTCTCTCCATGGGATTCTCCAGGCAAGAATGCTGGAGTGGGATGTCACGTCCTCCTCCAGGGGATCTTCCCCACCCAGGGATCAAGCCTGAGTCTTCTGTGGCTCCTGCAGTGCAGGTGGATTCTTTACCACTGAGCCACCAGGGAAGCCCACTGGAGCCAGCCTATAAATGACCCCAAATGGAAGAGGCAGTGCATCTGATAAGCCAGTGAGCTAGTATGAGGTTTCTCTCTGCTTGTTTCCTTTCCACAGCACCAAGCTGGACATGGTGATGTACCACTCCATGAAGGCCAGCTTCTTAGGTTCACAACCAGTGCAGGGTCCAGTGTGTAAAAGGGCCACATGCTCTGTTTAGTATGTGGTGCTGCCATCTCGAAATTCTCAATAATTTTGAACAAGGGCCTCCACAGATTATGCAGTCAGTGCTGCCTCCCATCTGGGGACCAAGGCACTCCTCCCCACTGCTGGGAGTGTTGGCTAACGAGAGCTTGCAGCGAGGCATTGCCCCTGTCTGAAGAGAACCACTTTACCCAAGGTTGAAGCTTCTTCCCAAGGGCATGAAATGTAGGGAAGACTTAAGGATACAGAAAGACAGCTTCTTTGCTCCAAGCTGGACAACTGGCAAGAGCCAGGCTTGCTCTGGAGCTTCCCCAGAGTTAGGCTGAGACCTCTTTAGCTACTGCATCAGAGTTCAACATCTGCTTTCCTCACTCCCTTGCATGTGTTATTTACAAGAGGCCTCTCAATAAGCCTCCTGCATGCAAACCTCTGCCTCAGACTCCAGCCCCAGGGAACTGGAGCTAAGATGCCAGGTTTCTAGTACTTTATGTTGTTGAATCACTCAGTCATGTCCCACTCCTTGTGAACCCATGGACTGTAGCCTGCCAAGCTCCTTTGTCTATAGGATTTCTGAGACAAGAATACTAGAGTGGATTGCCATTTCCTTCTCCAGGGAAACTTCCTGACCCAGGGATCGAACCCACGTCTCCTGCATCTCCTGCGTTGCCAAGTGGATTCTTAACCACTGAGTCACCAGGGAAACCCTGGGCTTACCTTTGTGCTCCATTCTCCCTTCAGGTGTGTTGCAGGGAATCAAAAATAAAATCTTGGTCCACATGTGGGCCAGGAAGCCAGCATGGTGGCAGCAGCAATAAGCAGTGAAAAGTTCCCCTGGGTAAGGTAGAGAAAATGGGGTCAGAGAGGTTAATGAATCGCCCTCCCCAAAGACCACACAGATGGTAAGAACCTTAACTGGGATTCAAGCTTAGGCTTCCTGACCTCTAATTAGATTCCTTTACCATAAGCTGTCACACTTCTTAACCCCACAGGGAGCCTGGCAATACTGATTTAGCACTACATGCAAAGAGGTTATGTGCGTTCTCTTCTGTGAACTTCCACAACATTTTGTTGGCAACTAGATGGTGACTTTGTATTATTGTTGTTCAGTCACAAAGTCATGTCTAACTCTTTGCAACCCCATGGACCACAGCATGCCAGGCTTTCCTGTCTCCTGAAGTTTGTTCAAACTCATGTCCATTGAGTTGGTGATGACTCTTTGTATACTACTCTTTTATAACCAGGAAATCATCCTTTCCTTTGAGATTCAGACAGAATTGGGTCATTTCCTCCCCTACAGTTAGTAAAGATCACAGGATCCCTCCAAATATGTTTAGGGTTCTTCCAGGGTGAGCCATTCACCTGAGGGTATCAGAATGAGAAACACTCAGATCCCACCCCAGACTGGCCGAGTCAGACCCTGGACATGGAGTCCATCAGTGTCTCAACCAGACTCCCAGGGCACTCTGCCATGCTAGTTTCACTGCTCCAGGGAGTGGCCTTGGGGGTCTTACCTAGTCAGACCTGATTCTGAGTTTCTGCATCTGCTCCATGTCTGTCTCTCTCACCTCTCCACTCTGATGGCTATTCCCTAAGTCTTCGTTTTTTGCAAACTCAACCTGGAGACTCAGCCCCATTTTCTTGATTTCCCCCAAATGTCATTTACACAATGCTATGGAAAGTAGCACATTTTACCAAGAAAGACAAAAAAAAAGTGAGAAAAATGGGAGAGATGTTTATCTCCGTAGCACCACCGGTTGAAACCTAAAGGACGTCATTAGGCAGCTCAGCTCCTTTGACTTTCTCAGTCATGGATGATTTTTTCTGGTTGCCTCTTTCATTCACATCTTCCTGCCAGGTTCCTCTCCCATCACTCTTGGGTCTCTTCTCTTCTATTTATTTTGTAGGCCTCCTCTTCCTCCACTCAATTCATCTTCCCTTGTTTTCCTCTTTATTCCTTTCTGGGCTCTTCATTTCACCCAAGGACTCTCTCTTCACCTGGGTCGCCCATCCATAGGAGTTTGACGTCATTGCTTTCAGTAGCTGTGGCCCCTGGTCTCTCTCCCCTTGCTTGTCCTCTAGCACCAACCAGACTGCGTCTTTATGCCACCCATGTACCCAGGGCAGGTGCTACCACTTAGCTGACCAGTAAATGCCCATCAGCTTGGGCTGACCAAGACTGAATGCTTCTGGAAATGGCTTTTGGTTTTGACATCTCTGAGTCCAAGGCTTTAACTAAATGACCGCTGGAGCTCTCTGGTAGCTGATGGACTGTAGAACCTGAGAATATCCAAATCAAGGAGATTCTGGTAACATCCTCTCAACAGGAAGAGTTGAGAAAAAAAAAAACAACACACTTTTGAATCAACAGGGCCAACCTTTGTTAAATTGTGGTGGAGACACATTAAAACTTTTTAGTCTTTTCTTGTCCTTCTTCTCTAACCCCATTTCTCCATAATTCTACTCCAGCTGCCTCTTTTTGGTTCTCTGGGTTCTCGTTCACTCTAGAGAATCATAGGGAATCCCACTTTTTAGAGAAAAACTCTTCCCACCACCATCCTAATTACGCTTTGCTCAAAAAGGAGCTACTCTGAAGAAACTGATTCATGCTTTGTAGCCAAGACTGCTAAGAGCTTAGACAGGGCCCCTCCTGGAGACCTCTCTGTTTTAACTCAGGCCTTCAGAGTCTTCCATGGGAGACCTTAGCTGGCTCATGGCCCTTTGGGGAACCACGTTGATCTTGTGTCCACTCTTTATTTAAGTGCATTCCTCAGGCATCAGCACAACATGAAGATTAAGTCTTCAGGCTCGAACTCCCACTGCCAGAATTTGAACTTTGGCTCCACCTCTTGGTAGCTGTGCAATTATGGGTAAATATCTTAATCTCTCTGTATCTCAGTTTTCTCACCTATGAAATGGACCTGATGATGACACGTGATTAAAATGTAAATCTGCAAATGAAATTGGATTCAGTGAATTCAATAGGGTTCACTGAAGGTAGGCGTTCATTATTTTTATGTGCATAGGTGGCCCCGTTTGCCAAAGTCAGTGCTGTTGTGACCATAGGATTTCAGTTGTTTGGGAATATAGTCCCATCCAAGATCATGCAGTGAAATCAAAGCAACTGCATGCCGTTCTGCAAAGCAAGGGAGAACCTCAGTTTTGATCATCTAGTGCCGGGTTTCAATAGGCCCTGCTTTATTCCATCCTCCCAAGCCCGGCGGCTGAGCCACGCTGCCCTCTTTGTCCCCCTGGTGCAGCCTGTCTTCCTGCCTCTTACTACTCTGCAGGAGTCTTTCCCACAACCCTGCAGGGATGTGCAGAGTGACACAAGGCGTCAGTTGAGAAATGAGTGGTTAGTTGTGATGACAACCCAAACCACAATGCTGTCAAGAAGCCCTCCCTGGGGGAACCCATGGGAGCTGGAGAGAAGTGCCACAGGCTCCCTCTAATTTGTACCACACCAGGGAAGGACAGACTGGCTCCCACATGAGTAAGATCCCTCCTGCGTACACACCCACAGCCCATTGACAGCGTTCACTCAGGAGACCGACTCCGGAAATGTTTCCAAGGGAAATGATTAATAGTAACAGGTTGGAATGCTTAAGAACCTAGCTCCACACCCCGCAGATCAAAATCCAGTGCCTGAAGCAGCACATGAATTATATTCCGCAGCAGTAGCATACCATCTGCCTTGTTCTGGCCAAAATAACTGAGGCCGAAGAGTTGTTATTCACAGTAATACAGCTTTCATTTCTTTAGCTGGAATTATGAGCCAGGCGCTATGCTCAAATCTGCCTGAGCAACTTCTCCTGGAACCCTAACACTTGTCTTGTGAGGCACATAATGTTGTTATCTCATTTTACAACTGAAGGAATCATTCTGCAGAGGTTAAATAACTTGCCCAATGTCACACACTTCCTGGGGGTGCTGAGGCTTGAGTCTGCTTCTAAAATCATGTCTTTCACCACCTCTCTGTCTTGCCTTTTAATAGCCAGGACTCTGGGACCCAGTTCTTCCAGGGTCATATAGGTTTGGGAGGCAAGTCTACCATCTCAAGAAGAAGCAAAACCTTCTTCCGTCATACTCCATAATATTCTTTTTCATCACTGTTCTTAATACGCTTTACTATAATTTCTTGGTTGTGTCCTGGCATGTCCACCATAGCTTGAGCTGCCAGGGGCCAGATGGCTTGAATGTTTACTTTCCAAAGTTGGTTTGCGCATGACAGACATGAATGAATAATTGAACGGATGAGCAAATGAGTCAATGCGAGCCCTTCTGACTCCCAGTCCAGCGCTCTATACCCTATTTCCTATAAACCACCTTCTTCATGTCCCTTAAATGGTTTTTCTCTTGAGATTTTCAACAAATTGGCTAGAATGAACATTTCCTCATGATGTTTAGGACTAACCACAGTCATTTCCCCTGAGATCTCACAAGACCCTGATCAAGGTCACAAAGCAAACAAAAGACATCCCAGTTTCTCTCTTATCTCTTGAGATACAGGCAGGTCTTGCCTGTAGTGCAATTGGTAGAAAAGAGGAAAGAAAAAAGAAGCCATGGTGATGCTCTCAGACTATTTGAAAATATTGGACAAAATGTCATCTTAAATGATTTTAAGCAAGACATATAACCCTGGGACTGACATTCCCCAGCGATGTATACAGGTAGGGGTGATTTTCCCAGAGCAACTACTTAATATTTCTGTAATAGCCTGAGTGTGTGAGATTTGGGGGGCTGCTTGCAAGTATCACTGTGAGTTACATTAGTCTAAGGGGCGTGTCTTCACCTTGTCCTTTTCTGATCATTGTCATAGAAACGCACTCATAGGATTTAGTTGTGTCTACTGTGCTTTTCCATAAGCATTTTCCATCGGGCTGTGAAGTGCTTGATGCCTTAATTTTAATGGTCTCTAACATTTTCCAAGTGAGTGTATCATAATTTATTAGCTAAATAAATAATAAGAGGCTACTTCCTCTATTGTAGGGCATTTATGTTGTATCCAATCTTATGATCCTACAATACAGCAATGTGATAAATAACCCAAAGGAGAGAGCTTTCTGTGAATTCTCTCCTTGGACCATTTCCTTAGGGTCAGTTCTCAGCAGCCTGCCATTTATTCTTGATAACTGGATTTGTGGGCAAGAGATGAGCTCATCAGGGGACATGGATCAAGGGGAGAAAGTTAACTCACTATTCCCTGAACACTCTGATGATTGTTCTCCAGCTGCTGAGATATATGCCCTATTCCAGGGAAAACCTTGCATTTTATACTAATATTTATTTTCTAATAAATTTTTATTCAAAAGCAATCCTCTTAAAGAGGGATGCAGAATAAATATGTAGAAAGGAAAAGTCAATAGCTCCCTTTTACAGCCCCTCTCTTCTCACCCCTCTATGATGACAGATTTTTACAGCTTGGTGTGTATCCCTCCATACATTTCTCCATGCCCACACAAATTAACATGTTTTTGAAAATACAAACGGGCTCCTTCATAATTCTGGATGGCTTATTTATTTATTGCAATTAACAATATATCATGGAAATACTTTTAGGTCGTAAGAGCTCATTCTTTATGAGACATGAATAATATTCCCTAAGAAGGGATATGCCACAAGTTATCCAACTATTTTTGAATAAATAGAAATTCAGGTTGTTTCCAGACAAATACAATTGCTATCAAGCTTTTAGAAGAAATATTGAGGTAAATTATCTTTAAATATCACTAGAATCATTTTCTCTTTATCTTTAAACCTTTTCAATTCCCAGATATTTTCACAAGGTGTATGCATCTTGTTAACTGTGCACAGCAGGGTCCATGTCTGAAGACTGTCATGGAAGGCAGAACTCAGTCCCTCCCTTCTCCAATTCCCAGGCCTCATTTCGGTTGCAATAAACATTTAGTGAGTGTCCACCATGGCCCTTTATCACATACAGGCGAAGAACAGACAATCATATAGAAATACAGAAGAGAGATGTTGGGATAATAGTAAAACTGGTCTCTAGGTCACAGCGATCATATAATGCTCAGTCACTCAGTTGAGTCTGATTTTTTGTGACCCTCTGGACAAAAGCCTGCCAGGCTCCTCTGTCCACGGAATTCTCCAGACAAGAATACTGCTGGAGTGGGTTGCCATTTCCTTCTCTAGCAGATCTTCCCAACCCAGGGATTAAATTCATGTTTCCTGTGTCTCCTGCAATGGCAGGTGGATTCTTTACCACTGTGCCACCTGAGACGCCCTGGTTATATAGTAAACTATTTAATTTTACCATACAAAGGCTCAGTAGTACTAACTAGATACTAAATACCATGCTAAGTGGTGATGCCATCAAAGGAACATGTAGTCTATTAGGAAACATATTCTTTTATATAAATGATACAAGGGAGAGATTAAACATATGACATATATGCTAAGTGTAAAGACTGAATATGGAAGTAGCTAGCTACAAACTCCCCCTAGAATGCCAATTACAATATTTGAAGTTTTTTTTAAATCTGAAAGCAGAGAGTCCTATACATTAAACAAACAAACAAACAAACAAAAAATGCATGTGGAGATGAAAATATAGGTCAGAGTGTGAAAGCAGTCACTGAGGGTAGTAATGATTCCTGCACATCAGTGTCTAGCTTGTCATCACTGTTACACACCCAGAAGACCAACTTTGGCGCTTCAGTCACCTGGGTTCAGTTCTATGAGTCATTGGTCCATCTATTCAGTAACCACCAACCTTAGGCAGGCATTATGCGTGCCTTATAGATACAGCAGAGGCCAAGATAAGGTTCCCATCCCAACGGAATGTGTAATCTAATGGAGACTGGGAAAGTAAGCATGGACTCTCAGATAGCGACGAGAAATGCAAAGACAATAAAGAGGGTGATGTGACGGAGAGGGCATGAAGGGCAGTCTAGATTGGATGAGGAAATGCATGATATCTGCTACCTGCATGAACAGAAGGAGCTATTGATATACACACATCTAGGGGGAGACCCTTTCAAGCAGAGGGAATAGGATTGGCATGCACAGGCACAGAGAGAAAGCCCGAGTGGCCGGACTGAGGGAAGAGGAGAAGAAAAGTCCCAAGGGAGTCAGGGGCAAGTTCACACAGAAGAGTCTAGACTGTATTTTAGCTGCCATGGGACTCCACGGGAGGGTTCTCGTCAGGACTGATGTCATCCAGTCTGTCAGAATCACACCCTGATCACTACTGGGGAGGCCAGCACAGAAGCAGGGCAAGCAGTGGAGACGCTAATGCTATGGATAGCTGGTCCAGAGATGGTGGTGGACTCAGCCCATGTAGTGGCGGGAAAATGACTCCTGGACCTTCTGCTAGAAGCCATGGACTTCCCACAGGCAAGCTACTTCGCCTCTCAGAGCTTGAGTGTGTTGGCTTGTGAAGTGGGGAGTGAGGTGGGCAGGACCATCCGCAGGTTGCATGCTGGTGCTCAGCACAGTGTCATGCAGGGTTCACGCTCTCCAAAGGCCAGCCATCCGTGCTCACTCTCCTTTACCTGCCTGCGCAGATACTGAAAACATCAGGCAGTCCACAGTGACTGTGGTAGACTGAAAGAGTGCTCAACCCTTGGGTGGAGTCGCATGCGATATCAAAACATAGGAGAAAGTAAACAGGAAGAAATATAAGGAAATTCCCGTGGAAGGGCTGAAGAAGCTAGCATGAGGCCCACGTGAATGGAAGTTTTGATTGTCGTCTATGCAATCCTCACACTTCTCAAGGGGACGTGCGAACAGTCACTGAATTTAGAGAATCCTATTACAAGGGCAGAGAGATAGCTGACAGAATGGGGCTTTTGTTTTTCTTCCCCCAAATGGTCTGTGGGCTGGGAGAGGCCCTTTATGTCCCTGGTAAACATGAGCCCTACTGCAGGTGTTTGAGTTTATCACAGAGAGGAAATGACTTTTTTTACACCTAATTTAATCTGAAGCTATTCACAGTTTAAAATGTTTAGTAACGGTGACCTTTTTAATGACTAACACATTGCAGGTGGTCCTGTTGTAGTCAGCAGTTAATGTTTGCCATCAGAAAGAGAGGGAGAGAGAATTAAATGACCACTCTGTGGCAATTGTCTTTGCCATGCAGTGTTCAAAGGACAGCTGGTTCTGAATGGAGCCATAGTTAAGGAAAAAGGATGGGGTCCCCTGTTCTCAATGGGAGAACCACTTTCCTTTTCTTGGTCTTTCTCAGAAAGGAGATGTGGGCAAGACAGCTCAGAAAGAATTGTAAACCAGACGCCACTAGTTGTCTGGGCCCATCTGTGGGAGTTTTTCTTTTTTTCAGAAGACAGATGTGTCTGGTCCATTTCAGTGCCTCTGAGTGGATAAGGAATTGTTTTGGTTCCTGGGTGTTGGCTGGATTCCTGGGCTTTTCATATTTTGCACTGAGACCTGGGAGGCCATAGAATGTCTTGGTGACAGCTATCATTTCAGTTGAGTGAAGGAGGTCCAGAGAGACAGAGAGAGGAAATAATGGACCCTGTGGGTAAGAGCCGATCTCATACCCCAGGCCAGCTCTCTTGGCAGTGCCTTGCCCACTACGTTCTGTGCACCTACAAGGGGCTTTTGTTCTGATCACATCCAAACGAGGAGATGTGCTGGACTGCTTGATGATCCTAGCAGCCTGAGTAAGGGTCTCATCTCTAGTCACTTTTCAGGGCTTTAAAATCTGTGCCACACCCTGAAGGCCTCCTTTATGGAGACCATAGCAGCTCATACATCAGATCAAAAATACCTTGAGTTTGTACTTGGCCTTCCAGGCAGTGCAGCAGCACACAATGTCAGCAATTACAGCTGGGGAAGGAGATCTGTAATTCAGTGTCCTGACTCTCCCAGCAAGCCCTCTCTAGGAGTGGGGCTGAGCGAGCATGTCTTTGTACCTTGGCTTTTTTTTTAATAGCTCAAAAAATACTTTTTATAAATGCAGTGCATATCACTGTTTCTGCCTTTCCTTTACCCCTCATTGCTTTCGGAGGCTACAAACTCCCCCTTTCCCCACTTAGGTGGGAAAAAGCAGCAATAGGACCCAGGAAAGGAGGTTCTTGAAGAAGCACCACTCCTCAGGGGCAGCAGCTTCTCTGCTTCACAGGCTGGTGCCCTGCTGATCACCAAGAGCAGGGCTCTCCGAGTCCCGGGTGATTCAGAAGGCACCTGCTTTGTTCAGGCTGGCCAACTCAGATAACTTCATTCTGAAGTTATGAATATCCCCTCAGTCATCCATGTTGGGAGGCAGACTTCTGAGACCTGTGCTCTCCAATCAGATTCTGCCTTTCCAGCTTTCCTAGGTTGCAGGGATCACAGGTGTGCTTACAAGGAACGCCTGCTTATTACTTATCCCTAAGGGAAAGTGTGGCGAACATGAAGACAGAGATCTGTTGCTATAGGTCAGGATTCCAGGGCTTCTGATGAGATAACAGCTGGTTCTAAGGAACCCTCATAGTCCTCAGTTCTTTCATGCAAGTGCCAAGAATTGAAGCTACTCAGTGTCACAGATTAGGCCTGGGTTCCAAGCTTACTCTGCTTCAGGCATTTTCTTACACTTCTTGTCCTTTCCTCCTCTTTAATAATGCATATCATTAGAGTCTAAAACTATAGTGAATGATGATTTCATGACTCAAAACATCCACTAAGAAGCACTAAATTTCTCTAGTTAAAATGTGTGAGGAAAAGTTAGGTAACCTCCAAAAATTCATCAACCATAAGCAATTAGAATTTGTGTGCTTTTCTCTTTATCTTTGTGATACTTAAGTGACAGAGTCCTTTTCTAAGGACTAATCTAAGTATTCTATGTAACCTCCCAAACAAACAAGATAAAACCACAGTCTTTTATTACTGTTTTTTTTTTTACTTTTATTACTACAAATACAATTTTGTAACAATCTCAATCATTTGAGTTTATCTCTTGCTACAAAATGGGGTTGTATGCATCTTTTTATTTCACCCTCAAAATCTTATAGTTTAGGAAAATTACTAATTGTGGAAGAAATAGAACCAGATATATGAATACAACCATGTATACTAGAAATGCTTACAAATATTAACAACATTACCATTGATAGGACAACCTTATACATCTTAAAGAAATAAACATATAGTGAGGGCTTAGTCCTAAAAACAGTAAGCATTAGAAAAACTCAGATCTCTATTTTATATCTTATTAAAATTATCTTATTGACATAATATCAGAGAAAGAAAAGATGGTTAATTTATAGAGTATCTTTCTTATATCTTGCTAGTTATACCAGAATCTTTAAGCTATGGGGAGAACCCATTCACTTAATACACTCTGTCAGCAAATTTAAAATAGCAGTATAAAATAAAACCATATATTTCAGACTGTAAGGAGGTAACTGTTTTCCCTGGGTGG
Source organism: Capricornis sumatraensis (assembly GCF_032405125.1). Taxonomy (NCBI): domain Eukaryota; kingdom Metazoa; phylum Chordata; class Mammalia; order Artiodactyla; family Bovidae; genus Capricornis; species Capricornis sumatraensis. Next base: position 26,094,179 of record NC_091088.1, on the reverse strand, counting down.
CATGTGCAAGGGCTTCTAAAGGCTATCTTAGGGATCTATGTGTCATTTATTCATATTTAAAATAATGTGTGGAAAGAAATCTAAAAATATTTTAGTTCTATCTCCTTCATCCTAGAGCATTTTCACCATGAAACTTCTCTTCTGAGATGAAGATCAGTTAAAGTTGGTACCTATATTAATGTGAGTACTTTATTGTCCTGAAATTACGGCTTTTGAAGTTTCTTCCTTTCTGAAACAAAAAAGAAAAGCCTTGGTTGACATCAAAGAGGAGATATTCTCCTCACTAGCAATTATGGTCCCTTAATGTTACTCAATATCCACCCAGTTGCAAACTGCCTTTGCTTTTTTGTAACATGTACTTATTTTGATCAACACCTTTAGAAAAAAAGTACCTAAAAGTACCCAACTACCTATAAAATTCTTGCTGGATTCTTCCTGGTGGTGGTTGTTGTGAATCAAAATACTCCTTTAATAATGCATTCTGCCATATATGATTGTGGGTGTTTTTTCTTTTAAAGAAAACATTTAATTACTATTGGAGAGTTGTAACTGTTAGCTGTGAGTTACCAGATGTGAAACCAGACACAAGGGTGAGATTTTACAATTTCAGCACAGCTGCTTACGACCAAATCTGGTTTAGGACACCGTCGATGGATTTAAAAACATTACATTTATATTAAAAATAGCAGGGCCTCATATGCAGCCCAGCTGAAGGTCTTCTCGGCAAACTTGTTAAAATCGGAACGAGTCTCCCCAGTCAAAGTCCAAAAGCAGCTTGTGCATACTGGCTAATGACATGTGCTGTCATTCCTGCCCTCCCCACCCCCCACCCCAACATTCTCATAGAGACACATGTGTCTGGACCTTTTGTCCGAATTCTAAATTAAACCTCCAATTCTTTTCATTCGTATATTATGTGCACTCAACGCCAGAATGTAAAGGCTCAAAAGGCATCGACAGTTTGTGCAGGCTTGGAAACCTTAACTTACTGCACTGAAGATTTAAGACAAAGTACCGTTTTGTCTCCCTGCCCACCCTCAGCCCCCTGGTATTTGAGTTTTTACAGTGTAGGAAGAAAATAGCTCTCCAAAGCTTACTTTTTCTTCCTCCCCGCCACCCTACCCCCGTTCATTCTTGAATCTGCAGCTATTATTCCGGGCCAAATTGTCGCCATGCTTAGTGGAGCGTGTGGAACCAGGCAGGACAGCTGAAATAACTGGGACATTGACCACCCCCCAGCCCTGGCCTTGGCCTCTCCTCCATTCCTGCCATTATTTTAACAGGAGTTTTGAGAGTTTCCAAAAATGTGTCCAGTGAAAAATCTTTCATTTCTTAAGCCAAGGCAAGCTGGCAGAAGTGGAAGACTCCTCTCTATAAGTCCAAGGCAAGTTTGAAGTACTACTGGTGTTGAGAACTTGGCCTCTCTAATAAGTAATAAATGGACCTGTTTAAAATGCATTCACATTGTACAGCAAGGCATCCGATCGTGGGCTGGCTTATATCCTTCATTCTCCCCAGGCCCTTTATCTACCACACCCCTTTTCAGTATTATATCATGGGTTCTTTTGTCACCTTCCAATTTTTTCTTATACATATAAGTGTGTGTGTGTGTGTGTGTGTGTGCGTGTGTGTGTGTGTGTGTGTGTAGATACATGCTTTGTGCTGGGCTTAGTCGCTCAGTCATGTCCAACTCTTTGTGACCCCATGGACTATAGCCTGCCAGGCTCCTCTGTCCATGGGGATTCTCCAAGCAAGAATGCTAGAGTGAGTTGCCATGCCCTCCTCCAGGGGATCTTTCCAACCCAGGGATCAAACCCAGGTCTCCCACATTGCAGATGAATTCTTTATCATCTGAGCCACCAGGGAAGCCCAAAGATACATAAATTGAGGCAAATTAAGGTTGTTCTGTACCTCTCTTGTCATTTCTAATAGGTCTTGGACATGTTCCCATTATCAGAACAAGAAACTTCCTCACTCTTTTTAAGGTGATAGTTTTTAATCAAATAGATATGTTGCATACAATGTTGAATATGAACATTCTTATTTATCTGCCTTTGCTCGTAGCTATAAATATATCTGAAGGATAAATTCCTAGAAGTGGAAAGAGTTGGCTGAAATGGTTTTATGCGTGCATCTTAATAAGATACACAAATCAATGCATGTGTGTGTCTGCTCTCTTACAATCTTCTGCTTGGTTTGGTTTTAAAGCGTCAGGTCCAGGTTGAGAAGCCCCGCAGTACACACACTACCCTCAGTTTGAAGTTTTGTGGTCTCCATCAACATGTGTCATGCACACACATACTCACTCATTCACTCACTGTCTCGCTCACTCTCGTTAGTATTCTGGGAGTTCTTAATACAGTGTAGGTGGGCGGTCTGCCTCATGGTGTTAGCCAAGGATATAGGAACTGCATTTACACTGTCCAGATTAGTGCCATCCACAGGCTGCAAATGCTTCCTATTCTGGGGACACTTTTTAGGCCCCCACCACTTATTCTAGATTCCATATTTTGACACATACTCCCTCCCTCACCTTCCCTGCCTCCTTCTGCAACTGCGATGCACCATGAAATGGACCATCCTGGAGGTGCCAGCCCTGTGCTACGAACTGAGACGGGTAGGCAGTATAGTCGATCTTTGCTTGAAGTTACATTCAACATGGAATGTGGAGGAGGTGACATCAACTCTCTAGCTGTGAATCGGGAATGGATAGATTTTTAAGGCATCCCCTGCTTTCCAGTAGCCTTTATTGCATTCTGTTTACTATTAATGTTTGCAGGGATATTGTTTACAGTCATGAAGCCCATGGGGGTTTGTGGTAGGATGAAGTGGGGGAGGCTGAGTGAGGGTAAGATGGTAAAATCTCACTTTGTTTCAAAGACAAACCCTCCATGTATGTCTAGTCAGTAGACTTGTGTTTTCTCAGGTAAATAGTAGGTGAACTTGAGGAAGTCACTTTTCTTCTCTTGACCTGTCTCCCCATCTCTGTAAGGAGTGGTTGGACCAGATGAGTGGTTCTTAAAGTGCCCTAGTCTAAGGCATTCTATCTGAGAACAGAATTTTATAGCCAGATAGTTTGGAGAAGACATCTACTTCCATGGTCTCCTAAAGATTCCTAAAATTTAGCAAATTAAAATTGTTGAAAAGTCCTTCATCTAAGAACCATTACATTTTCTTCAGTGTTTCCCAAGAGTATTGGGGGAAAAAAAATTTTTATGGATTCCTTACTAATGTTCTGCAGAGTTCACCTTGGGAAATGCCAGAAGTTCTCTGCAGTTCTCTCCAGTTCGAATATTCTGTGACTAACTGATAAGCAGACACTAGTTCCCATAGACCCATCCTCCCTTCTCCTCAGCTCCTACAATCCTCTCAGTCACCACTTTTCACTCTCTGTCCTATTCCTGTCTCCTCAGCTAGTCCTCGAGGGTCCAGACTCTATGCAGAGCACAAGGCAAGCAACATGTATGCAGGCATGGACAGTCTGCCCTCTTCCACCTGCTGAGTTTCCTTACTTCTTTCCCATCCCCATTGCCCAAGGCTCCACCATTCACCTGACCTCCTTCTCCTGGGGCCTAGAGCTTCTGCCCTCAGGGCACTAGGCAGAGAAACCTCTCAGGGGAGGAGGTTTATGTAGAAAAAGCCTCCAAATTTCAGATTAAAAAAAAAGAGGGGGCATCCAAAATCTAAATTCTCAAAAACCCAGGTGCCTTGGCAGTGTCTGTGGAGAGTTAATTGGCCTCTCCCCACTGTAATTCCCATAGAATAATGCACCAGTTGGACCCTCTGAGCTGTCTTGTCTCATCCCTCAACTTACTCTCAGACCCCCTCACTACCTATTCTCCAGCCTCAAGGAGGGGTCAATGTTAGCTCCTCAAGTACTAATCTTTTCATGTGAACATCCAGACCTGGAGAAGGAAGGCAGGGAATAACTTAAAGAAGTTCCCAGAGGTACTCCTTCTGCCCCTTCTGATACCTTGTCAGAAGTTTCTCTATCACCCTTATACTTTCAGTTCAGTTCAGTCGCTCAGTCGTGTCCGACTCTTTGCGACGCCATGAATTGCAGCACGCCAGGCCACCCTGTCCATCACCATCTCCTGGAGCTCACTCAGACTCATGTTCATCGAGTCCATGATGCCATCCAGCCATCTCATCCTCAGTCGTCCCCTTCTCCTCCTGCCCCCAATCCTTCCCAGCATCAAAGTCTTTTCCAGTGAGTCAACCCGTCGCATGAGGTGTCCAAAGTACTGGAGCTTCAGCTTTAGCATCATTCCTTCCAAAGAAATCCCAGGGTTGATCTCCTTCAGAATGGACTGGTTGGATCTTCTTGCAGTCCATGGGACTCTCAAGAGTCTTCTCCAACACCACACTTCAAAAACATAAATTCTTTGGCGCTCAGCCTTCTTCACAGTCCAACTCTCACATCCATACATGACTACTGGAAAAACCATAGCCTTGACTAGACTGACCTTAGTCGGCAAAGTACTGTCTCTGCTTTTGAATATGCTATCGAGGTTGGTCATAACTTTTCTTCGAAGGAGAAAGCGTCTTTCAATTTCATGGCTGCAGTCACCATCTGCAGTGGTTTTGGAGCCCCCCAATATAAAGTCTGACATTGTTTCCACTATTTCCCCATCTATTTCCCATGAAAAGATGAGACCAGATGCCATGATCTTCATTTTCTGAATGTTGAGCTTTAAGCCAACTTTTTCACTCTCCTCTTTCACTTTCATCAAGAGGCTTTTTTGCTTCTCTTCACTTTCTGCCATAAGGATGGTGTCATCTGCATATCTGAGGTTATTGATATTTCTTCCGGCAATCTTGATTCCAGCTTGTGTTTCTTCTAGTCCAGCACTTCTCATGATGTACTCTGCATAGAAGTTAAATAAGCAGGGTGACAATATACAGCCTTGACCTACTCCTTTTCCTATTTGGAACCAGTCTGTTGTTCCATGTCCAGTTCTAACTGTTGCTTCCTCACCTGCATACAGATTTCTCAAGAGGCAGGTCAGGTGGTCTGGTATTCCTATCTCTTTCAGAATTTTCCACAGTTTATTGTGATCCGCACACTCAAAGGCTTTGGCATAGTCAATAAAGCAGAAATAGATGTTTTTCTGGAACTCTCTTGCTTTTCCATGATCCAGCGGATGGTTGGCAATTTGATCTCTGGTTCTTCTGCCTTTTCTAAAACCAGCTTGAACATCAAGGAGTTCATGTTTCACGTATTGCTGAAGCCTGGCTTGGAGAATTTTGAGCATTACTTTACTAGCATGTGAGATGAGTGCAATTGTGCAGTAGTTTGAGCATTCTTTGGCATTGCCTTTCTTTGGGATTGGAATGAAAACTGACCTTTTCTGGTCCTGTGGCCACTGCTGAGGTTTCCCAATTTGCTGGCATATTGAGTGCAGCACTTTCACAGCATCATCTTTCAGGATTTGAAACAGCTCCACTGGAATTCCATCACCTCCACTAGCCTTGTTCATAGTGGTGTTTCTAAGGACCACTTGACTTCACATTCCAAGATGTCTGGCTCTAGATTAGTGATCACATCATCATGATTATCTGGGTCGTGAAGATCTTTTTTGTACAGTTTTTCTGTGTATTCTTGCCACCTCTTCTTAATATCTTCTGCTTCTGTTAGGTCCAGACCATTTCTGTCCTTTATTGAGCCCATCTTTGCATGAAATGTTCCCTTGGTATCTCTAATTTTCTTGAAGAGATCTCTGGTCTTTCCCATTCTGTTGCTTTTCTCTATTTCTTTGCATTGATGGCTGAAGAAGGCTTTCTTATCTCTTCTTGCTATTGTTTGGAACTCTGAATTCAGATGCTTATATCTTTCCTTTTCTCCTTGGCTTTTCCCTTCTCTTCTTTTCTCAGCTATTTCTAAGGCCTCTTCAAACAGTTGTTTTGCTTTTTTGCATTTCTTTTCCATGGATGGTCTTGATCCCTGTCTCCTGTACAATGTCACGAACCTCATTCCATAGTTCATCAGGCACTCTATCTATCAGATCTAGGCCCTTAAATCTATTTCTCACTTCCACTGTATAATCATAAGGGATTTGATTTAGGTCATACCTGAATGGTCAAGTGGTTTTCCCTACTTTCTTCAATTTGAGTCTGAATTTGGTAATAAGGAGCTCATGATCTGAGCCACAGTCAGCTCCTGGTCTTGTTTTTGCTGACTGTATAGAGCTTCTCCATCTTTGGCTGCAAAGATATAATCAATCTGATTTTGGTGTTGACCATCTGGTGATGTCCATGTGTAGAGTCTTCTCTTGTGTTGTTGGAAGAGGGTGTTTGCTATGACCAGTGCATTTTCTTGGCAAAACTCTATTAGTCTTCGCCCTGCTTCATTCCATATGCCAAGACCAAATTTGCCTGTTATTCCAGGTGTTTCTTGACTTCCTACTTTAGCATTCCAGTCCCCTATAATGAAAAGGACATCTTTTTGGGGTGTTAGTTCTAAAAGGTCTTGTAGGTCTTCATAAAACCATTCAACTTCAGCTTCTTCAGCATTACTGGTTGGGGCATAGACTTGGATAACTGTGATATTGAATGGTTTGCCTTGGAGATGAACAGAGATCATTCTGTCGTTTTTGAGATTCCATCCAAGTACTGCATTTTGGACTCTTTTGTTGACCATGATGGCTACTCCATTTCTTCTGAGGGATTCCTGCCCACAGTAGTAGATATAAGGGTCATCTGAGTTAAATTCACCCATTCCAGACCATTATGACTTTTAATTTTGATTTTTAACTTGTTTTAATGACTACTTTGCCTTACATCAGGACTTCCCTGGTGGCTCAGATGGTAAAGCATCTGTCTACAATGCAGGAGACCTGGGTTCAATCCCTGGGTTGGGAAGATCCCCTGGTGAAGGAAATGGCAATCCGCTCCAGTACTATTGCCTGGAAAATCCCATGGACAGAGAAGCCTACTAGGCTACAGTCCATGGGGTCACAAAGAGTCAGACACGACTGAGCGACTTCATTTTCACTTTCACTTGCCTAACATCTGGAACTGTGCAATTGAATTTGTTTCCAGTCACATGAAGGTTTATAAGTTACAAATGGTTGTCCAAGCTCCTACGAGTGCCACAGCCTCCTCCAACTAGTACTTGGGGCCCCTGGATCAGAGACCCTCAATATGAGGGTTAGGAGAATATGTTGCCTCAACAATTCAGGGACCACACTCCTAAACAGCAGGAGTTAAGTTCAGTTCAGTCGCTCAGTCATGTCCGACTCTTTGCGACCCCATGAATCGCAGCACGCCAGGCCTCCCTGTCCATCACCAACTCCTAGAGTTCATGCAGACTCACGTCCATGGAGTCAGTGACGCCATCCAGCAATCCCATCCTCTGTCGTCCCCTTCTTCTCCTACCCCCAATCCCCCTCAGCATCAAAGTATTTTCCAATGAGTCAACTCTTTGCATGAGGTGGCCATAGTACTGGAGCTTCAGCTTTAGCATCATTCCTTCCAAAGAAATCCCAGGGCTGATCTCCTGTAGGATGGACTGGTTGGATATCCTTGCAATCCAAGGGACCCTAAAGGGTCTTCTCCAACACCACAGCTCAAAAGCATCAATTCTTCGGCGCTCAGCCTTCTTCACAGTCCAACTCTCACATCCATACATGACTACTGGAAAAACCATAGCCTTGACTAGACAGAACTTTGTTGGCAAAGTGATGTCTCTGCTTTTGAATATGCTATCTAGGTGGGTCATAACTTTTCTTCCAAGGAGTAAGCGTCTTTCAATTTGATGGCTGCAGTCACCATCTGCAGTGGTTTTGGAACCCCAAAAAATAAAGTCTGACACTGTTTCCACTGGTTCCCCATCTATTTCCCATGAAGTGATGGGACCGGATGCCATGATCTTCGTTTTCTGAATGTTGAGCTTTAAGCCAACTTTTTCACTCTCCTCTTTCACTTTCATCAAGAGGCTTTTTAGTTCCTCTTCACTTTCTGCCATAAGGGTGGTGTCATCTGCATATCTGAGGTTATTGATATTTCTCCTGGCAATGTTGATTCCAGCTTGTGTTTCTTCCAGTCCAGCATTTCTCATGATGTACTCTGCATAGAAGTTAAATAAGCAGGGTGACAATATACAGCCTTGACATTCTCCTTTTCCTGTTTGGAACCAGTCTGTTGTTCCATGTCCAGTTCTAACTGTTGCTTCTTGACCTGCATACAGATTCCTCAAGAGGCAGGTTAGGTGATCTGGTATTCCCATCTCTTTCAGAATTTTCCGCAGTTTATTGTGATCCACACAGTCAAAGGCTTTGGCATAGTCAATAAAGCAGAAATAGATGTTTTTCTGGAACTCTCTTGCTTTTTCCATGATCCAGCGGATGTTGGCAATTTGATCTCTGGTTCCTCTGCCTTTTCTAAAACCAGCTTGAACATCAGGGAGTTCATGTTTCACGTATTGCTGAAGCCTGGCTTGGAGAATTTTGAGCATTACTTTACTAGCATGTGAGAGGAGTGCAATTGTGTGGTAGTTTGAGCATTCTTTGGCATTGCCTTTCTTTGGGATTGGAATGAAAACTGACCTTTTCTGGTCCTGTGGCCACTGCTGAGGTTTCCCAATTTGCTGGCATATTGAGTGCAGCACTTTCACAGCATCATCTTTCAGGATTTGAAACAGCTCCACTGGAATTCCATCACCTCCACTAGCTTTGTTCATAGTGATGCTTTCTAAGGCCCACTTGACTTCACATTCCAAGATGTCTGGCTCTAGATTAGTGATCACATCATCACGATTATCTGGGTCGTGAAGATCTTTTTTGTACAGTTCTTCCGTTTATTCTTGCCACCTCTTCTTGATATCTTCTGCTTCTGTTAGGTCCAGACCATTCCTATCCTTTATCGAGCCCATCTTTGCATGATATGTTCCCTTGGTATCTCTAATTTTCTTGAAGAGATCTCTAGTCTTTCCCATTCTGTTGTTTTCCTCTATTTCTTTGCATTGATGGCTGAAGAAGGCTTTCTTATCTCTTCTTGCTATTGTTTGGAACTCTGAATTCAGATGCTTATATCTTTTCTTTCCTCCTTGGCTTTTTGCCTCTCTTCTTTCCACAGCTATTTGTAAGGCCTCCCCAGACAGCCATTAGTTATGAAATGAAAACGATGCCCCTTTCCCTTGACAACATAATTCTCCTAAAAGAAAAGGGAAGAATGAGAGAGTCATTTCCTAGGCAGGTTGATAAGAAGTCTAGGGGTCCCCAAGGAGAGAGGGATCTGGAATTCTCAAGGAGGAAGAAAGGACAAAATTTTTTCCCTCTACATTCCTTAGGATTATATAGCAATAATGCATCCTGCCTGAGGACAGTCTCTAGATTAAAACTTCTGTCTAAACCTGTTATCTTAAAATGTAAATTATGGGAGTAGGTCTGGGGAGGTCTTTACAACCTTCAGACAGTGTTTTGATTATGTGGAGAGTATATAACTACATTGCTAACACTGGAACTCTTTCTGCCCCCTTCTGATGCTTTTCCCTGGTGGCTCAGACAGTAAAGTGTCTGCCTACAATGTGGGAGACCTGGGTTCAATCCCTTGGTTGGGAAGATCTCCTGGAGAAGTAAATGGCAACCCACTCCAGTATTCTTGCCTGGAAAATCCCATGGACAGAGGAGCCTGGTAAGATACAGTCCATAGGTCACAAAGAATGGAACACGACTGAGCAACTTCACTTTCTCTTTCTGATGCCTATATCAGAAGGCTTTCTCTATCTCCTTTAAACTTTAATAAAACCTTATTACACACACACACACACACACACAAGAAGTTCCCAGGAGCTAACTGATCTACATAATAAGAGATGGAGCCCAAGAGAGGTGAGGAGAGTGTAGAGAGAGGCAGATGGTCAGAGAATGTGGCTTATCGGGAGGGAACCAAGGGAAGATTCCAGGAGATCTGTAAGTAGGATTTGGTGAGATGGAAGATGAAGAGTGAGATTTACTAGGTGGATGTCATACAATGCAATTAATCCCTTTTATAATCTTCTTGAGACTTGTGATTATTTAAATTGCTTTTTGATATTTTTTAAGAAAATTATTAGATGGCTTTTATTTTTCATGTTTCTAATTTTTTAATTTTATATTGGAGTACAGTTAATGAATAAAGTGATCCAGCTACACATACACATGTATCCATTCCCTTTTAAATTCTTTTCCCAATTAGGTTGTTGCAGAATATTGAGCAGAGTTCCCCTGCTATATACTAGGTCCCAGTTGGTTATCCATTTTAAATATAGCTGTGTGTACAAGTCACATGTCAATCCCCAAATCCCTAACTATCCTTCCCCAACCCTTCCCCCATGATAAATGCAACTTCATTCTCCAAGCCCGTGAGTCTGTTTCTATTTTGTAAATACGTTCATTTGTATTATTTTTTAAGATTCTGCAGGAAAGTGCTATCATACAATGCTTTTCTTTCTCTGACTTACTTCACTCAGTGTGACGATCTGAAGGTCCATCTGTGTTGGTGCAAATGGCATGTTTTCATGCTTTTTACTGGTCAGGTAATATTCCACTGATACATGTACCACTTCTTCTTTATCCATTCTTCTGTTGATGGACGTTTAGGTTGCTTCCATGTCTTGGCTATTGTAAACAGTGTTTCAGTGAATATTGGGGTGCATGTGTCTTTTCAAATCATATTTTTCTTGGGGTATAGACTGAGAAGTGGGATTGCAGGGTCATCAGTTCAGTTCAGTTCAGTTCAGTTCAGTTTCTGAGTCGTGTCTGACTCTTTGTGACCCCATGAATTGCAGCACACCAGGCCTCCCTGTCCATCACCAACTCCCGGAGTTCACTCAGACTCACGTCCATCAATGATGGACGTCCAGTGATGCCATCCAGCCATATAATCCTCTGTTGTCCCCTTCTCCTCCTGCCCCCAGTCCCTCCCAGCATCAGAGTCTTTTCCAATGAGTGAACTCTTTGCATGAGGCGGCCAAAGTACTGGAGTTTCAGCTTTAGCATCATTCCTTCCAAAGAAATCCCAGGGTTGATCTCCTTTAGGATGGACTGGTTGGATCTCCTTGCAGTCCAAGGGACCCTCAAGAATCTTCTCCAACACCGCAGTTCAAAAGCTTCAGTTCTTTGGTGCTCAGCCTTCTTCACAGTCCAACTCTCACATCCATACATGACCACAGGAATAACCATAGCCTTGACTAGATGGACCTTAGTCGACAAAGTAATGTCTCTGCTTTTGAATATGCTATCTAGGTGGGTCATAACTTTTCTTCCAAGGAGTAAACATCTTTCAATTTCGTGGCTGCAGTCACCATCTGCAGTGATTTTGGAGCCCAAAAAAATAAAGTCTGACACTGTTTCCACTGGTTCCCCATCTATTTCCCATGAAGTGATGGGACCAGATGCCATGATCTTCGTTTTCTGAATGTTGAGCTTTAAGCCAACTTTTTCACTCTCCTCTTTCACTTTTATCAAGAGGCTTTTTAGTTCCTCTTCACTTTCTGCCATAAGGATGGTGTCATCTGCATATCTGAGGTTATTGATATTTCTCCCGACAAACTTGATTCCAGCTTGTGTGTCTTCCAGTCCAGCGTTTCTCATGATGTACTCTGCATAGAAGTTAAATAAACAGGGTGACAATATACAGCCTTGATGGACTCCTTTTCCTGTTTGGAACCAGTCTGTTGCTCCATGTCCAGTTCTAACTGTTGCTTCCTGACCTGCATACAGATTTCTCAAGAGGCAGGTCAGGTGGTCTGGTATTCCTATCTCTTTCAGAATTTTCCACAGTTTATTGTGATCTGCACACTCAAAGGCTTTGGCATAGTCAATAAAGCAGAAATAGATGTTTTTCTGGAACTCTCTTGCTTTTTCCATGATCCAGCGGATGTTGGCAATTTGATCTCTGGTTCTTCTGCCTTTTCTAAAACCAGCTTGAACATCAGGGAGTTCATGGTTCATGTATTGCTGAAGCCTGGCTTGGAGAATTTTGAGCATTACTTTACTAATATGTGAGATGAGTGCAATTGAGCGGTAGTTTGAGCATTCTTTGCATTGCCTTTCTTTGGCATTGGAATGAAAACTGACCTTTTCCAGTCCTGTGGCCACTGCTGAGGTTTCCAAAGTTGCTGGCATATTGAGTGCAGCACTTTCACAGCATCATCTTTCAGGATTTGAAACAGCTCCACTGGAATTCCATCACCTCCACTAGCTTCGTTCGTAGTGATGGTTTCTAAGGCCCACTTGACTTTGCACTCCAGGATATCTGGCTCTAGGTGAGTGATCACACCATCGTGATTATCTGGGTCATGAAGATCTTTTTTGTACAGTTCTTCCATGTATTCTTGCCACCTCGTCTTAATATCGTCTGCTTCTGTTAGGTCCAGACCATTTCTGTCCTTTATCGAGCCCATCTTTGCATGAAATGTTCCCTTGGTATCTCTAATTTTCTTGAAGAGATCTCTAGTCTTTCCCATTCTGTTGTTTTCCTCTATTTCTTTGCATTGATGGCTGAGGAAAGCTTTCTTATATCTTCTTGCTATTCTTTGGAACTCTGAATTCAGATGCTTATATCTTTCCTTTTCTCCTTTGCTTTTCACTTCTCTTCTTTTCACAGCTATTTGTAAGGCCTCCTCAGACATCCATTTTGCTTTTTTGCATTTCTTCTCCATGGTGATGGTCTTGATCCCTGTCTCCTGTACAATGTCACAAACCTCATTCCATAGTTCATCAGGCACTCTGTCTATCAGATCTTGGCCCTTAAATCTATTTCTCACTTCCACTGTATAATCATAAGGGATTTGATTTAGGTCATACCTGAATGGTCAAGTGGTTTTCCCTACTTTCTTCAATTTGAGTCTGAATTTGGTAATAAGGAGCTCATGATCTGAGCCACAGTCAGCTCCTGGTCTTGTTTTTGTTGACTGTATAGAGCTTCTCCATCTTTGGCAGCAAAGAATATAATCAATCTCATTTCGGTGTTGACCATCTGGTGATGTCCATGTGCAGCATCATATGGTAGTTCTATTTTCAGTTTCTGAAGCAAACTCCATACTTTTCTCCATAGTGGCTGCACCATTTTACATTCCTACCAACAATTTTGGAGAGTTCTCTTCTCTTTACTCCCTCTTCAGCATTTATCATTTGTAGACGTTTTGATGATAGCCATTCTAACTGATGCGAGGTGATATCTCATTGTAGTTTTGAGTTGTATTTCTCTAATAATTAACGATTTGAACATATTTTCATTCATTTCATTCAGAGGACATTCATGACCTCTAAAATGTCATTATAGATGGTCACATCACTTTTACGAGAGATGAAGTGTAGCAGGTCATCTGCCTTAAAAGTTTAAGGCAGAGTGTTCCCCAATTCCAGCCTAGCCAGTGTTCTTCTGGCACTGTCTCTACCCTGGAGTGTGTTCTATGGCTTCTGAAGGAGTGTAGGCACTGGGAGACAGGATGCCTTAGATTCCCCTTGTATTTCTTCACTCTTATTTTCTTATCACGTCAGTCTCTTTTCCCTGCATGAATTCTCCCTCTTTTTCTACAAGTTCCTTCTTCCTAATCATTTTCAGATACTTCTTTCTTGTTTCCTCCCTTTCCTATTTCTCTCTCTCTCCACTTCTCTGATTCTTTTCTTTTTCCATCTTTCTGTACTTTCCTCCACCTCTAAGTCCCCCCTCTTATTCTCCTTTTCTTTCTCCTTCCCTTTCCTCCCCTCCACTTTCACTCTTCTTTTCCATGTTTTTACTTTAGCCTAAGAGCCCACGTGGGCAATGCTTTTGCTCGCTTGTGGTATCAGGGCTCAAGTGGTTAAAAAACAGAAACGGAGTTAGTCATTAAGTAAGCCTTTGCCATAGCAAAAATCCCCTCAATGAAGTCTAGAGGTTCAGAGACTTAATCACCTCTGTGTATGACCAAATCACATTCCACCCCGAATGTTGTTGCCAGGAAAAAAAAGATTGATGGGTGAGGAAGTCGATATGAAGTAGAACGGAGTCTCCATTTTACAAAGCAAACATCTTGGAACTCTCAGCTCACTCAGGATATGCCAAACCCCACTCAAGCCTTGCTTGAGTAATTGGGCAGGAGCTCCTAAAAAAGCAGTAATTCTGGAAGAACCAGCAGATGGAGAGGGACGATGTCAGAAATTCAAGAGCGATTAAGAAGATGGAGGCATGAAGTGTGGCAAGCCTCCCCGCATGGCTACTGGGAATTTTTTCACACATAGAGTAGCAGGGGCCTGCGGAGGGAAGGGAGGACATCCATGCAACTCCCACACCTGCTGCTGGGCCTCAGATTTTCAACTCTAAAGCAGGAATTGGGGATTCGATTATCTCTAAGATCCCTTTTAGTGTTCTACGATTGTGTGATGATTAATCTAGATGGTCAGGTGCCTACCTAAAATAACGAACATGCAAGTATGGGACAGATCTTTTACTGTTTGCCCAGCATTGTCCTTTGTTCTATCCAGCAAACCATGATTTTTACTCTTAGAAAGCTTGCCTAGTTTGGAAAATAAATAAAAAGCAGGTGAGAAGCTTGCAAGATTTTTTAAAAATGAGTTTTAACTCAGCTTCTAAAAGGAAAAAAAAAAAAGAAAAGAAAAGAAATTGAGAAGAGCGGGAAAAGCAATCATAGTCAACCTACAACTGAATGAATGAGAACACAGGTAATTACTCCATAAAGGTGAGACATACGACAGGATGAGAGGATTTTTTGGCTGGTTTGGGAGGAGGGTAGGAATCTTCCTGAGTAATGGAGCTGTCAGGACCGAAAAGTAAAAACAAAAATCAAACTACAACTTAAAAAAAAAATTACAGGGATTGAGGATGCCTAGGAACCTTAAGAACTTGGAGGAATTTTGTTAAAAGGCCCTAGGAGTTATAGGAGCTGAGGCGGATGTGCCCGGAAACCTCTGTTGCAGGTCTTGAGATGGGTGGCTGAAACCACAGCTCCGAGTACCATTTATAGCTGTGCCCTCTCTTTAAGGTGAGAGTTTCTCCATAAAAGTGTCCCATGAAGATAGCTGGCCAACAATAACTCGACAAATTTCACTAGAACTGCTGTAGGTCTCTTATGTAAGACCCAAGAGAAGGCGGACACTGCCTTCACAGGCAAAACCAAGAAGTTATTTTTGTGTGAAATGCAATCAATGGTCCAGAGGAAATGTCATGATTTACTGTATTGAAAATCGTAATTATTTATCGAATAATTTTAACTACTGACTTTTGTGAGGCATTAGATAATAAAGAAGAGGAGACAACTTTTTTCAACAATATGGAATGAAACTGGCAGGCTTTGGGGTGTGATTCAAGCCTGACTTTAGCTGTGAGATTTTGAACAAGAGACTTAATCTAGGCATTCATTTTCTATAGTACTGACCTTAGAGAAGTTTTTTTGTGTGTGTGTGTGAGGTTTGCCTATGACAAATTGTGATACACGTTCAAAACAGTGCTTACCTCACAGTATACAGCAAATACTGCTATAACAAATTGCCACGAATCTAGCAGCTTAAAAAACATAAAATTATTATCTTACAATTCTGTATGTTAGAAGCCTGTTACTGGGCTAAAATGAAGGTGTTGGCAGAGCTATATTTCTTTGTCAGCTCTTGGGGAGAATGCAATTCCTTTTCCAGCTTCTTGGAGGCTGCCCACATTCCTCAGCTTGTGGCCTCTCCCTCCGTCTTCAGAGCAACAACACTGCATCTCTGTGATCATTCTTCATGGCCCTGTCTCCCTCTGACCAAAGCTGAGAAGAGATACCTGGTTTTAAAGGCCAGTGTGATTGAACTGGGGCTTCCCTGGTGGCTCAGGGGTAAAGAAACCACCTGCCAATCCTGGAGATCTAGGTTCTATCCCTGAGTCAGGAAGATCCCCCGGAAAAGGAAAGGGCAACCCACTCCATTATTCTTCCCTGGGAAACCCAATGGACAGAGGAGCCTGACGGTCTACAGTCCATGGATTGCAAAGAATCAGACATGGCTCAGCAACTTAACAACAACGACGACTGAATTAGGTCCACCTGGATAATCTAGATGATCTCCGCGCCCTCCCCCCCCCCCCCCACCATTTAAACGTCTTTAATTGATCACATATGCAAAGTCCCTTTTGCCATTACAGTAACATCTTCACACATTGCTGGGATTCAGAAGTAGATATCCTTGGGGTTTCATTAATATGCCTACCACACACATGCTTAATCTATTTATTATAATTATGAAGTGACTTTCCAAATATCAAAATAGATGAAATATTCTCCAAAGCTGCAAAATAACTTGAAGAGGTAACATTTCTGAAAGGAGGGATAAGACTATGTATTTTTATAGCATCTAAATTATGAAAACAAAGGGTGGTGACTTGGGCTACAAAACTCTCTTGCCTATGCACATACTTTCTCGGTTTATTTAAATAGTAACTAGCATTTATGGGGTTACACACCAGGCATTATTTTAGGACATTTTTTCATATACACTATCATATTTATTATAGCAACTGTGACATACATCAAAGAATCTCCTTAAGAAGGATGACAGAACAAGCTCAAATAAGTGAAGTCACATTCCCAGGCTTCCATGGAGAGAAGATGGCACAGCTGGGACATTTCTAGGTGTTGAGGTCTATCCTCAAGCTTCAGTCCAGTCCGTGGCAGAAACAATGCCTGTTTGAGTTAACCGGTCCATCTTTGAGGTGGGGCTTGGGTCTGTAGGACATATTTTCTCTCTAAAGACCAATGGATGTACTGGATTCTGAGTAACTTCCCAGAAGTACCTTGTAGTCCTTGCTTGAGGATCAGAAAGGAGGCCTTCGTGCAAAGGCCAATGACCTTCACCGTGGATAAAGCACTGTAGTACTCATCAGCATGCCCCCCATCCCTGATGTGCACTGCTCCCTGAGATGTAATTGAAAGTGAAAGTCACTCAGTTGTGTCTGACTCTTTGTGACCCCATGGACTGTAGCCTGCCAGGCAACCTCTGTCTATGGGATTCTCCTGGCAAGAATGCTGGAATGGGTTGCTGTTCCCTTCTCCAGGGGATCTTCTCGACTCAGGGATCGAACCTGGGTCTCCCACATTGCAGGCAGATTCTTGACTGTCTGAGCCACCATGAAAGCCCAAGATATAATTTGGTCCCCTCAGAATCCGATAGAGCCCTGTTTCCCAGAAGTACAACCACCCAAATCAGCATTTGGTCTCTGTTCCAGTGTTTCTCTCTGAGCGGAAGCCAGACTTACTCCTGACTTGCTGCTTTTCTACAAGACCATATAAAATTTCACACTTATGATGAATGCCTTTGGACTGGGGTTTCATAAAACCATTTAGTGTATTAGAGTCTATTAACCAGCCTGAAATCATGACCCCCATTTAGCAGTTATATAGACTGTGGCAGCATTTAATCCATACTGGTTGATTTGTATAACATTTATGATCTGAACCAGATCCCTTAATGCCTGAACTCATAACTGTTGGCTTGAAATATGAGCAGCTGGAAAGCACAACTGGCAGAGCCCCATGTGATGCTGGGAGGAGTGTGTGCAGATGCATTTCCTGAAGAAGAGAGCGATTTGAATGAAAGAGGCACAGAGTGAATGGGAAGCTCAGCCACACCTGTTCTAAAGGAGACACTTAGCTGCCAATGTTCATCACTCCTTCTTCCTTCCTAATGGAATCCAGATTTTGTTCAGTCTCGGCAGACTCCAGGTGACTCAAGAGAAGCTGACTTTGCTGATTGGCTGAAGAGCCCAGGCTGAAGCATGGAGAGCTAGGATTTCTCCCAGTGACTGGTTCCAGGGACGGGCTCAGGATCTACGTTGGCTCAATCAGGATGAAGGTTAGGGTTAATATTCTATAATTAAGGGAGATTTTCCTTTCTCTCCTATGGACCCTATATTAGAAAGACTGTTGTTCCAGCATTGACAGAAGTCATTCTATGTGCATACCAAAATCCACCTGGGAAGAATGTGGTTACATGTGTGTTACGAGGGCTTCCCAGGCGGCACTAGTGGTAAAGAATCTGCCTGCCAATGCAGGAGACTTAAGAGACACAGTTTCAATCCTAGATGAGGAAGATCCCCTGGTGTAGGATATGGCCCCACTCTATTCTTGCCCTGAGAATCCCATGGACAGAGAAGCCTGGTGGGCTATGGTCCATAAGATCACAAAGAGTCGGACATGACTGAAGGGACTTAGCAGGCACATGTGTTATAAAAGGTCTTATATTTTACCATATTTGCAAGCTAAAAAATTAGACTGCTACAGTTTCCTGGATGCTGGAAGAAGACATAAGACTCCTGGCTCAGATACAAGGACTTTATACTCACGGCACAACAAATAGCTTGAACGTCAGCATATTTAGATCCGGTCCCTGAGCCACATTCCTTCAGGCTGATGGAAAAAGGGCCACAGGATATGTGTGCACACTGGGAATTCTGAGTTTAGGGTATCTACATCTTCTCTGATGGACAGTTCACACATCTGCCCTCATTTCCAGAGGGGAAAGCACTATCTCTCCCTCCCAAAGATATTTGCTATAACAGATATCCTTGTAAAGGTAATTCAGAGTAGAGTTAGCGCTTCTGCTTGCAAGATGTGCAGAAATGTGGAAGGCCCATGCTGAATTAACTCCCAACTAAAAGCTGGCACAGGAAAGAGGTGTTGCCAAGAAAACCGCTGAAGAATGGAGCTGGAACCCTAATTGTGCTCTGATTATAGCTCACTACACCTCTTGATTTTCTGTTCAGTGAGATAATTTCCTTTTTGTTTAAGGTAGTTTGGAAAAAGGTTTCTTTGACTCACAGCTGTAGTGACTGGTAGAACAATCGTCTGAATTCTTTTGGGATTCTTAACTCTTTAAAGAGTATGGATCTCAGCCTTTAAGGAGGGCATTTAGAAAGCTGCATTTGTCTTTGAGAGGGGGCTTCACTGATGGCGCAGTGGTAAAGAATCCTCCTGCCAACACAGGAGACGCAGGCTCAATCCCTGGGTTGGGAAGATCTGCTGAAGAAGGAAATGGCAACTCTCTAGTATTCTTGTCTGGGAAATCTCATGGACAGAGGAGCCTGGCAGGCTACAGTCCCTGGGGTCGCAAAGAGTCGGATGTGACTTAGCAACTAAACAACAGCTGTCTTTGACAAGGAAAATTGTCTCTGATATCTACCTGGATTATTTGAAGTCTCAATCAACAATATTGTGATTACATCCAAAGGGTACATAATTTAGAAAGGGAAAGATGAGGGCACCGTAATTTCTCAACTTACAGTGACCAAATCATATAGGCTGTTATACAGAGGCTAAGGTATCAGAATGTCTCTGAAAATGACAGTGTTAGACATTGATTCTTTCCACTGCTCATGACCATCACTCCATCAAAGAGCTAATGAAGCCATGTATATCAAGACTGATGCTTGAGGTAATATTTCTCCCTATCTAAACATGAGGCCATATGTTTAAGAATATTAAACCGTGATGGTATCAAAACAAGATCTGTGATGTTTAACAGAGCAGGAAGGTCCTCCTGGTACCTTTGAAGGATGGCCATCTCAGAACTGGCCTATTACAGTAGAAAACAGAGACCGTTGCATGGTATGTTGCCTCACATTCTAGAAGACTCTCAATTTGCACCCACAGTCATGAAAATAGGCTAATATAGGTTGGAAAGAAAAAGGCAGTGAGCTTACAATTGAAATGTGTGCCCCATTACTGAACCATACTGCCTACAAAGCTTTATAAATTATTATTTTTATTATTTTGATATTTCTCTTCTCATCAACACAATCAGAAATGATTTCTGGTGGTGGTGATGACACGTGTGTGTCATAAAGGCCCTAATTTATTAAGGGGAAATAATAAAAATATGTTACAATAATTATATGCTATATTTATACAAAGTATAACATAAAATATGTTATAATTATGTGTAATAATTGCAATTATTTTAGCATTTATACATTTTTAAGTATAGTTGGAGCCTCAGAAATCAGAAGGCAACTAGCCTTTCTTGGAGAGGCCCCACTTGTAATGACTATGTAAAAGCACTTTGTAAAATATAAAAATTCCTACACATGTTCCCTATTATATAGCTCATCTGTTATTCAGGCTGCTGGAAGGGCATGGGACCAACACTCCGCAGCAGGCCTGCAGGGTCTCTAGAGAACAAGGCCAGCTCATGGTATGAGAAACACTCACTTGGGCTCACCTGTGGCCCTGAACCTCTGAGGATATTTCAGGGGTTCATCACTTCTCTCCTAGCCCCAGGGACCTTGTTTCACTGAAGATTCCAAGTCCAAGCACTTTGCTGGGGGAGGCAGTCCATTGCTCAGAAGTGGGCATGCATTCTTCAAAAAGTGCCGGGGTGGATCAGGGCTCCGCGGACTCTTCTCTCTGCTTTTCGTGCCCTTAATATGCTACATTCTTCCCATTGCATTAATAGTGCAAAGCTGCTAGAGGGGCGGGGCAGGAAGAATGTCTCTCCCCAGTAAATGGGAAACACTGGGATAAAAGCTCTGTTTAAGGGGAGTCTCCTTACGTGCTGCTCATCATGTAATTTTTAAAATCAGTTTTTTTAAATCGACGTGGCAAAATCAGACCACTCTGACTTCGTGTGTGATGCTGTTGTCTCTATCAGAACTGAGAATACGTCTCAGAGAATTTGTCTCTCCTTTTCTCTTCTAACCTAAAACCCCCTTCTTTCTGCCAAGCCTTCTCAGAGAGGATATTTTTCTCTGGCATTATATAAACTTCTAAATTAGTAGGTGAATGTGAAAGGCCGATAGGATCTAACTCTACAGCAGAGTTGCTTAGTGGACGTGCCATCACAGTGGTGGAATTCCTTTATTTAGGAAAAAAATGCTTTATTTTGTGAAGCTCCTTTGTCATCTAAGAAGGGAGGGGGACAAAAAAGGAAGCATAAATTTAAATAGCAGCCAGGTGTTTGCAAGACATTTTCAATTGGATTTGGATAGAGATAAGAGTATTTTATTATTGTTGTTTCTTTCCATTGGAGGATATTTGCTATAGAGTACTGTGTTAGTTTCTGCTGTACAATGGTGAGAATCTGCTTTATGTATACATATACATCCCTCTTGGACCACCCGCCCTCCCCCCCAGCCCATCCCTCTGGGTTATCACAGCTCGGAGCTGGCCTCCCTGTGATGTACAGCATGTTCCCACTGTTTTACACGTAGCAGTGTGTATATGTCAACCCTAATCTCCCAATCAGAGGAAAAAGTATTTTAAATGGTAACTATGTAGGGCTTCACGTTAATAAGAACTGTAAGGGTGTGGTTATGGGGAGGATTTGGTCCGGGAGAAATGTGGTACTGAGCTGAAATTTATGGGACAGGCAGTTAGCTTGATTAAGATGGAGAGTGGAAAGAAGAATGGCTTAAGGGCTTCATTAATCCCTGGTTTCACTCACACTTGGCTGTGTAAACTCAGGCCAGACACATAACCTCTCTGAACTGTGGTTATCTCATCTAGATCATAATATTCTCTTATAGGATTTTGTTGTTCAGTCGCTCAGTCGTGTCTGACTCTTTGTGACCCCATAGACTGCAGCACACCAGGGTTCCCTGTCCTTCACCATCTCCCAGAACTTGCTCAAACTCATGTCCATTGAGTCGGTGATACCATCCAACCGTCTTTTCCTCTGTCGTCCCATTCTCCTCCTGTTTTCAATCTTTCCCAGCACCAGGGTCTTTTCTAATGAGTCATCTCTTCGCATCATGTATTATATCTAATAATATAGGATTATTAGAAGAGAAATAAATAAAATAAATGTACATTACCTTAGAAAGAGATGTCAACCATTCAAACATTAGCTCTCATTTGCTCTTTATCATGCAGGAGAGAATCACAAGAGGGGAGGTCTCTCTTCCCAGGTAGTATACCCTGTAAGCAGGCTGCCTGCTGAAAGACAAGTCAGCCAGTGCCTGCAAAGAGGCCTCTGAAAATGGTTCTACTCACTGTAGATACTGAAAGGTCACATTGCTAAAGTTCCACGTCTTTCCTGAGAGGGAAATATACACAGCTGGGTGCTTACCCCAGTGAAAAATCCAACTTGTCGATACAAACATGAGCTTGGGGTGAATTGGTGCCTTTAAGACCCAAACTTTCTTTTTAATTCCTGCTAACAGATGTCCTCGTATCTCTTAAAAAGCAATGGAGTGGCAAGGGAAGACCTGTGGTTTTGGCGAACTGGCAGCTCCTAACTGTGTCCCCAGAGGGTTTTTTTTTTTTGCCAGCATTGAAAAAGGAATAACCTTGGAATGGATACCTACCACCTCTGTGCTGACCCCAGGAAGGTGAAGATATGCCAGTGATTTGAATTTGATTTGCATTCACCAGCCAAGGCTAGGGGTGAGCACAGTGAAGTCAAAACCATTAAGATTGCCACTTCCCCTCTTACTGAGTTCCAACTGAGGATTTAGAAGAAAGCACTTAAACAAAATTGTATTTTAGGAAATTGATATTTACCTTAAAGTAGTTATAAGGCTGTTACTGAAATTATAGTATATAGGGGATCAAAGACAAAGCTGTAAGAATGCTTTAATAAGAATAGTAGAACATTTCCATGATATTATTATTAATAATAAAACATGCATATGACATTTTATAGATTATAAAATTCCTTCACATACTATTTCACTTATACACAGCATCTCCCTGCAAATGAAGGAAGTTTTGTTATTTGAAGGGATATGGAAACTCAGAGATTATATTGTATGGCTAGATCAAATGTATGGCCAGATCAATTGTATGACCAGCAAATGGTGAAGGAGAAATTTACAGACAGGTCTTGAAAGTCTATAACATTCAAGTTTAAACCCCTTCTTCTCACCATATTATAAATGAAAATTTCACAGGAGAGCAAGGCCTAGAATATACATATGCTTCCTGGAGACATTTTCAGGTATTTTAACTTTAGAACCATTTATGTGGTGCCAGGAAGTTTTTAAAAGATGATCAATAAATGCAAAAATTCAAAAAGAGGCTTTCTTAGAGCCAGTATTATGAGAAAACCTAAATCTGTTAGGAAATGTGTTATGATATGGAATGTGGATATTAAAATGCCACAAACCTTATTAAAACTCTAAATATGTAACTAGAATTTTTACAAAGTTCATAAAAATTAATATCGGATACAGCATCTTTTGTAAATCCTTGTGGTTCATGTGTCAATTACCTGGTTACTTAGTAACCAAGTAATCCAGTAACCAAGGAGTCAAGCCATAGATTAAATAGTCCCCAACCAGGCAATAAAAAGGTCCCTAAGTACAAATTTGCAGAATTATGGTTTATTATGTTAGTAATCTCCCATGTCTGTGGCGAGCCTTCCAAGGGTGGTGCTGGCGAGTGTGTGCTAGTCTATGGCCCAACCATGGCTCTTGATATTTTGTTATAGTACCTGCTTTTGAAAGAGGAAATTAAACCACAGAGCACACTGCGGCTTAAACTCACTGAAGGAAATGAGAGAGGCTGAGCACGCATCAAGCCGGGTTCGGGGATTCTGGGGAAATCCAGACTCAGGGCGTGAATGCACATAAGCGCTGGTGATTTAGTGTTTCTCTGGGGGAGTTTTAGGACCGGATTCACAGTTTAATCTTGAAGGGGTCCTTCGCATAACTGACAACACTCTGCAACAATTTAAAATTTGTGCCAGACACTTTGCTAGGCATGGGCAAAACAATTCTAAGCAAGACATACCTAGCCAATGCCCTCATAGAGCTCACCCTATAGGGAGAAGAGACATTAATCAATTGCTTGTGCATGTGTGTGTGCTAAGTCACTTCAGTCGTGTCTGACTCTTTGAGACTCTAGCCTGCCAGGCTCCTCTGTCCATGGTATTCTCCAGGCAAGAATCCTAGAGTGTATTGCTGCGCCCTCCTCCGGGGGACCTTTCCAACCCAGGGACTGAACCCAGGTCTCCTGAGGCTCCTGCTCTTGAGAAAAGTTCTTCATCTCTGAACCACTGGGGAAGCCCCAAATAACTGCTTAAGTAAATACATACCAATATATATATGTATGATTGTGACCACAGCTCTGCTGTAAAAGTAGAGGAAGCTTTTGTTGTAGAAGCAGGAATGTCCAACTCAGAGATCAAATCTCATGTATGTACAATGGTTGAGGGCAGTGAGAGTTCCCCCAGTAAAAGATATGACAAGTGAACAGAGCTGGAGATATGATCAATGAGGAGGAGTTGACCAGGAAAATGAAGGTTGGGAAAGGAAACAAGCTAAGAGCATTTCAAGAAGAGAAAGGGCATGTGCAAACGCCCTGGACCAGGGGGAGGGGCAGACGTGGTATTTTCAAGCAACAGAAAGAAAGCTCAAGGGCCACCAAGGCTAGTAGGGATGCAAAGGAATCCTGTGCTTCAAACCAATGTGTGGATTTTTCAAGACACAGAGGAAACTGGGAAAATGGAGTGTTACTGACTGTGGGAAGGTTGACTTCCCACATAGAAACAGACTCATTCTTTCCTTCATATTCTTTAAACAAATTTTTATTGGAATATAGTTGATTTACAGTGTGTTAGTTTCAGGTGTAGAACAAAGTGAATTAGTTATACATAAACAAATATCCACTCTTTTTCAGATTCTTTTCCCATATAAGTTATTACAAAGTCCTGCACAGAGTTCCCTGCATCATACACTAGGCCCTTATTAGTTATCTCTTTTGTGTATATGGTTACCTGTTTTGTGCAAACTGTTTGTCAATCCCAATCTCCCATTTTATCCTTCCTCCCCTCCTCATCCCCTGGTATGTCTGAGCTTGCTTTCTACATCTGTAACTCTATTTCTGTTTATAGATAAATTCACTTGTACTTTTTTGTTTTGTAGACTCCACATAGAAGTGATATCATATGATACTTGTCTTTCTCTGAAATAAACTTTATTCTTTTTTGTTTGATTTTTACCATCCTAAGTTCCCTTATCTTGGTTCTAGGTTCAGTCTTTACAGTTCCATCCTGCCCACCTCCAGGGTTCCCCAAATCTCTCTCTGAATTGAGAGAGGCATGAGGGGTGTGTGACCAAATTATCAAAGTGTCCATAGAAATAAGCACTAACTAATCTTAGACATTGTGTTGGCTGACAAGACAAAATACCCTCTAAACAAAAGCAGATTTCCTTTCCTGTCAGAATTTGTACCTACCCTGGATGGGTGGCTTTATCTTGGTTTGAAATCTGGGATGGTTTCATTTAGTTAAATAGTGACTACTGTACACAACCTGAGGTTGGGTTCTGCTGCTTTGAATTGCAGAAGCATAGGTTTGACAGCAAGACTGTGCCATAGACCTCATGGTGGATACAGGGAAAGTGAAGCCACAGTCTTTGTACTGAAATGCTGACCCCGAGGTCTCAGTGACAGACTGACATCCAGAAATAGAGTAGACAGAATTAAAAAAGAGGCTGGTCAAATGCTAAGTTCACCCTTGGAGTAACCAAGGAATTTCAAAAAAATTTTCCCACAATCCATTTTTAAGTTCACATAGCAGAGTTTGGCTATTTGGATAGCTTACTTTTGCAATAGTATAATCCCTGGACTAGTGATTCCAGTGGGCTTTCCTGGTGGCTCAGATGGTAAAGAATCTGCCTGCAATGTGGGAGACCTGGGAACAATCCCTGGATTGGGAAGATTCCTTGGAGGAGAGCATGGCAACCCACTCCAGTATTCTTGCCTGGAGAATCCCCATGGAGAGAGGCACCTGTTGGTCTGCAGTCTATGGGGTCACAAAGTCGGACACGACTGAGCAGCTAAGCGTGGTACAGCACAGTGATTCTAGTGACTAGAATGAAATACCTTCCAAAAACCAACCTCCTGTTGTCCCATAATTTGTCCTGAATTCTGTTTTGAAGTCTGCTCACAAGCATTAGGAAGTTGTAGCAATTGTCTTCTGTCATGAGGCATGTAGCTGAATTCACGTCGTAGATGGAGCTCCTACTGTGTGCTCAGTGCTGTGGGCAACCTAGAGGTAAATCACCAGCCCTGGTCTTCCAGGTGATGACAGCTTTTAGAGAGGTTTTCTATGTAACCCCAATATAAGGCAGGCATGACAACAGAATTTCAAACCAAGCGGAGGCAGAATCCAGGGGAAGAAATGAGCCATCCTCACTGGGTAAACTGAGGATGGGTTTCGTGGTGGAGTGCACTTGGGTTAGAGCTTGGGAGAGGCACTAGAAAATGGGAAAGGAAGGCCTCCTGAAAGGTGGAGACAGAATGAGCAAACACAGAGAGAAGAGCGACAGCCAGGAGCCAGGCGTGAGAGTGGATGTGTTTTGGTGGGAGAGACAGTTGTGCGAAGAGTGTCAGCTTTATTGCTCCTTCTCCGTCACTTGCCATTACTGCTCCCTTTTTTAGAGCAAAGAGCAACAACACACACACACCCACACATGCACACATGCACACGTACAGATTTCATTTCAGCTCTGAGAAGACTAGCCGATCTCTAAGTAGAATGGTAAAATGTTAGAACGAAAACACTTGGTGTTAGTTTTACCCTTGCTATGAAGGAGCTGGTGAGCTTTGGAAAGACATCTTTACCTCTAAACAGGGAAACTGAACATACGGATCAGATCTCCTCTAGCTCAGAGCATTCTGATTCTCAAGAGAGGGAGACAATGATAGAAGAGCGTTTGTTTTCCAGTGAAATGAGGATAAGACAAAGTAATTATCTTCGATGTTGCTGTTGTTGCTGCTTAGTCATAAAGTGGTGTCTGACTCTTTTGTGACCCCATAGACTATAGCCCTCCAGGCTCCTCTGTCCATGGGATTTCCCAGGCAAAAATACCGGACAGGCTTGCCATATCTTTCTCTAGGCGATCTTCTCAACCCAGGCATCAAACCCGTGTTTACCACTGAGCCACCAGGGAAGCCAATTCTCTTGGATGTGCCTAGAAAAACATGAAAGAAACAAGTACAAGAAAGGTTAATTAATTAAAGAGAGATTTAGGCTGAGGCCAGATTATATCCTAAGAGAAGGCATGACAATTTCTTGAGGCGCTACAGTATAACTGAAGAAGTTTTTAGGCACACTTGCTTCTGATTCTGTCTCTGACATTTAGTAGCTGAATATTTCTGAGGTGATTTAACTTTGCTGAGATGCAATTTCTTCATCCATTAGATGGGAATGCTTATCATACCCATTGTTTTCAATTGATAAGTATTAAGCATCTTCAAGTCACCAGGGTTGGGCATAAAATAGACATTGGAGGTAAAATATTCTTATAGATAATTGTTTAGTAATACAGATACGGTCTCTGATCTCACGGAGCCTACCGTCTCATGGCCTTTAAAGTTATGTGTACTTGCAGGTTATTTGAGCATTGAGACAGAGAAGTATTGCAGTAGGGAACTTACGAGAAGTTGTAGAAAAATAGGAAGGACCCACCGCAGCCTGAGGTCAAGAAGACTTCCCCAGGGGAGTGAGCCCTGAAGAACAGGGCATTGAGGGAAATGACTGGAATGCAGAAAATATTTCTAGTAGGAGAAATAGACTTATTCAAGGGAAAAAAAATGTAGATTCCGTGTGTCAAATGCCTAGAAGAGTGCCTAATAGATTAAAAGACTCAATGAACAATAGCTATCAAAGATGTTATTACTTTCCTGGTTTGGGGGGCAATTAACCTCACCTTGATGACAGCCTTTTAGAACCAGTTTGTCCCTGTGACACAGGTCAGCTTACTCTGCTTGTCTGTGGTGTTAAGAAAAGGGGGAAGACGCCCTATATTTGTGTTGGTGGCATAGAACCAAGCAGAAGTGTGTCCGAATCTGACAGAAGTGAATGTGTAAGGGTCTGCCCCCCTACTCTGCAGAAACAGGGGTGATCCCAGGTCTCTGTTGTCACAGAGCTCACAATGTTGGGAAAAAGCTCTCCGTTTAACTGGAATACATAAAAATTCAAATCCTGGCCTCATAAATGTGAGTAAACAGTTTAATGACTTGCTTTAACTAGAAAGTAATCAAATATAAATGCAGGTATGCTACTCATTTGCATCTCTTTCCATGTGGGTGAATAAAAATAAAAATGCCCTAGGCGTGATATTGGCTAGATGAACTTGTCTTGGGGATTTTTGTCATGAAATACAAAGCCGCGGTGATTTTCCATCCTGTTCTCATCAGCGCTCATTTCCAGCAAGGCCTTCCATGGATTTTGTTGTCCTAGGACCTGCCACTAACTAGAACCTTGTGGGAGTGACTTAACTTTTGTCAGCCTGTTTCCTCAACTGTTTAAAGAGGGTACTAATATCTACCTAGTACCTTAGACATATGGTTATTCAGTTGTATAATCACATGACCAGTTAGTACAGTGCCTGGCATACAGGAAAAGCTAAATATGTGTTTGTTCCTCATCCCTCACTAGGGGTTACTTCCTGTTCCCATCTTCTTCTAGAAGCATGAATTGGTTCAGCTCACCTTGATTATGGTCTGAAGTGACATACACACATATATTTAAGAATTTGTATATTAGTACATATACACATTAATCTAAGGATATGTGTATCAGCATGCATATTAATACATATATTCATCTCAGGATGGGCTTCCCTGGTGGCTCAGATGGTAAAGAATATGCCTGCAATGTAGGGTTTCCCAATCCTTGGCTTGGGAAAATCCCCTGGAGGAGGGCATGGCAATCCACTCCAGTATTCTTGCTGGAGACGTCCACAGACAGAGGAGCCTAGTGGGTTACAGTCCATAGGATTGCAAAGAGTCAGACACTACTGAGCAACTTTCACTTCACTTCATCTCAGGATATGCATATCAATATCTGTGAGTACATATACATATTCTTAGATGCAAACTTGGGTATTGTGCATAGATCAAGGCTTCTATTTCTCAAACATAAATAGAAAAGGGTGGCCTGGGTGGTCTCCAAGGCTTCCATTTGTTCTGAAATTGCTGGTTCAAATATCAGACACCCTGATCTAGTTTTGTAAACAGTAGTCTTAAGAAGGAGAAAATCATCTTTTGCTTAGAAGTCATCTTGAAGGCAAAGGCATTTAAGAAACCACTTGTCTGAACCACACTGAGACCCATTTGTGCAGGACTGAATTTGGAAGTTGATAACATTCTGTATGCTGAACTTTGTCTTTCACTTGGGGGTTCTGCATGCTGTCAACTCTCCGCTTTCCTGGCGGTTCTAAGATGACATTTCTTATTGCCACCATCTTCCAAAATCACAGTCTTCACAAAGGTCAATATTTATTGTCACTGGATATCCACCTACTTTCTTCTTTCAGCTGGACTTCTCACATGGACTATTGCTATAGCCTCTTAACGGCTTTTTTTTTCTAATTCATTCGATCTTCCTCTGCCTATACAGCTATTTTCTCTCCTGCTCAAAATTTGTCCATGCCTGCATACTTAGGAATAAATGAAGTGAAAGGTGTCCAAGACGTCTACACTAAAAGCTAAAATGTTGTTGAGAAGAAGTAAAGACCTAACTAGAGAAATAGATTATGTTCATAGGTAACTTCATAGATTATTATTCATTGATGATTATTGTTATAGATAGCCATCGTAGCTAGTTCATAGATTCTTACATCTATTACTAAGATAACAAGTCTCCATTGATCTATAAATTCAACATAACCTCAATCAAAATTCCAGTAGACTTTAAAAATAGAAATTGACAGACAAGCCGATTCTAAAATTTGTATGAAAATGCCAAGGGCCTATGACAATTGAAGAAAATTTGGAAGTCTTACTCTGTCTGATTTTAAGATTTAACCCAAACCCACTGTAATCAAGATAGTTTGGTATTAACAAATGTATAAACATAGAGATCAGTGAAACAAAGCAGAGACTTCAGAAATAGAACCACACATGACCAACCGATTTTCATCAATGAATACGTGAAAAGATGCTTGGCGTCATTAAGTACTAGGGTGTTTCCAATTAAAACCACAGTAAGAAACCACTACACCCTGGTGGCTTAGACTGTAAAGAATCTGCCTGCAATGCAGGGGACCTGGGTTTGATCCCTGGGTCAGGAAGATCCCTTGGAGAAGGAAAATGCAACCCAATCCAGTATTCTTGCCTGGGAAATCCCATGGACAGAGGAGCCTGGTGGGTTACAGTCCATGGGTCCCAAAGAGTCAGGCACTATTGAGCAAATAATATTTTCACTCTCACACACCCATGAAGGTATGTGTCTACACAAACACTTGCACATGAATATTCACAGAAACTTAACTATAATAGAAACTGAAATCAATCCAAGTGTCCAGGAACAAGTTGATGGATAAACAATAACGCCCTGGGATAAAAATAAACAGACTATTGATTCATGCAACAATATGGATGACTCAAAAGCTCTAGTAGATGCTAATCCATCTACAGTGAGGGAAAGCTAAGTGATTGCCAGGAGACAGGGTGGAGGGAGAGACGGATTGGGAAGGAGCATGAGAAAAGTTGAGGGATAATGTAAATATTCATTATCTTAATTGTGGTGTTGATTTTGTGTGTGTATTCATATGTTAACAATTAGCAAATTGTACATTTAAAATATGTCAGTATGTTGTACATCAATTTTATCTCAATAAAGTTGTAAAAAGAAAAAATCTATCAATGCACTCTTGCTACCTCTGAATTAAAATATAGCTTGCAAGCAGGTAATCAAGGCAAGGTTGTCTGTGATTTCATCCCAATATACCTTTCCAGTCCTAATTCCCATTTATTAGTTCCGTACACTCTAGCCCTGGCTAACACAGACATCTAGCTTTTGTCTACACACACCTGCCCTTCTACCATGCTTCATTTCTGCCTGAGATACACTTCCTCCTTTGTCTGCTTGTCTGTCCTGCTCCTATTTCACCTTTGTGGCCTGTGGCCAAGATGACTCATTGCCTATCCCGTATTCTTTCTCCATTCTTCCTTATCAACAGAACTTCAATTTTGTTCAGTATATCCAGCTAAAAATGTGAAGCAAACCGAAACTCAGACACTGTGGGTGGAGATTTAATATGATCCACCAATTTCCAGATGCTTTATTCATTTTTTTTGCCTCTGTGCCCTTGGGCTTGGCCAAATAACCCAGTTTGGACCAAAGAAATATGACCTGGTGAAATGGGTGCTTTCCTGGTGTGGCTGCTGCCTCTTCTTGTTTCATACAATGAACTGTGACTGTGACGCCTGGATGTACAGCAGCCTTCCTGCAACCATGAGCAAGAAAGCTGTTGGGCTGGCCAACAAGTTTGTTTGGGTTTTTCCATAACATCTTACAGGAAAACCTAAACACACCAAGGAAAGCAGAGAAGGGAGGACAGAGAAACTGGGTGACTGAGGTCCTATTGCTTTGCAGTAGCACCCCCAGCCCCTCGTGCATGAGGCAAATAGCAGTCACTATCAGTTGGATTACCATGATTATCAAGCAAACATCTTGATACGTGGCTCCATAAGTCCATATTGTCTATGACTCTCTCTTCCCACAGTCTGGACCTGTTGTTTCTTGTATCAGCAGCACCTGACCTGCCCTGTCTGCTGATGCACCATCCACCCTGTCCTGTGCCGACTTAGGCTCGTTTTCCTTCCCCTGCTAAGCCGCGGCTTCCTGGGACCAGGGCACCCTGCGGCTCTTTGTGAGTGCCCTTGGCCCCTACGTAGGCTCTACTGGCTTCATACAAAAGAGTATCAAGGCTGTTCCAGGTCGGGGTAAGAATGTGGGCTGCAGTCAGCCTGCCAGCCTTAGCCTCTTATGAGTTTTATAGCCAATAACTCCGCTCCAGGCCTCAGTTGCATCATCTGTAGTCTAGGTTTCCAGTCATTTCAGGACCAATGGCCCGGCACTGATTTTAAGAACTCACCTTTGTACATGAGGCAGGGGTAATTGTTAAGCATTTTGTGCTCATGATCTTCCCAGTTATGATTTTATTTTCTCCCAAATTGTTTCACTAGCCAGATCTCAAATATTGAAACAGTACTGTCACCTTCCAGCTGCATAATTTTAGGAAAACAATATCATGTCATTGTGCCTCAGTTTATTTGTCTGTAAAATGGGAACAAAAATAATACTACACACACTGTCTCTCTGGCTACAAGTCTCAGTTGAAACTTCACTTCCATTCACCGAGCCCTACCCTCTTTCAGAGGCAGCATTACTGTGACATAGAGTTTTATCCCGTTAGTCTGTGAGCTCCCTGTCAGCTGGACCATGCCTTTCATATCCCACACAGTGCCCAGAAACAGTCTGGTCCATAGGGGATGCTTGGTAAATATTTATCATTTCACTAAATGAACCTTGTTGAATAATCTGATTTGAAATGAGATAGGAAAACTAGAATCAAATACACCTGGTTCAGTTACCACTCAATTATTTATTCATTCAATCATTATTTATTGGGTGCCTACTGTATTCCAGGCACTGCTTAATCACTTGGTTTGTATTAGAAAATATGATTCCTAATTCACTCTGGCCTTAACCCTGCACCTACTGTAAGAAAGTAAACCTGTGATTTTTCTAGAGCTGGGCAGGTAAAAACAGTGATTCAGTTTTATAGCATTATGAAGAAGCCATTTCAACTGAGTTCGGCCCAAATTTGCTTACACATGTTTCCCACTCCACCAAACGTGTAAAGCATGTTCTCTGAGCTTTTCTATGTGATCCAACCCTATATATTATATTACACTTATAAAATACCACGAAGCCCTTATGAATTAAAAGATAATTAGTGGTTCAACACGCACAAGACATTAGGCTGAAAGTGTCAAAAATGTCATGAAAGACCATAAATCATGGTCTGCTTGCATTGATCCCTCATAGAGTTAGTTTTTAAATCATCTCTTTAACACCTTGTAAATGTACAAACAACGACGGACCCAAGGGAAACTTTAATATGTTTTTCATACATATTTTAATTTCATCTCAAAGTGCTAGCTGCATAAAAATTAAGTCAGACTCACAAAAACTCATTGATTTCCTCGGGATAAAACCCATCTGTCCAAACTAATTTAGAGCCTTTTTTGAAGCCGTAAAGTTAGTCGTGCAACACTGAGGTCATTATGGGCATCCTGGGCTGGAGGAACTCTTGTGTAATTTTAAGAAGGCAATTTTGTTATATTTACTGTATTTAAATACGGTGCTACTTTTCAGGAACAAAAGCCTCACTGTGTCACTGTATTGAAAGTAAACCAGAAGCTGTGAAAAGCAAGATCTGTTCTTTTCGTTGTGATTAATGCACCTTTCTGCCAAAATTGAGACTTCTCAACTGAGCTCATTTAATACAAAGTAAACGAATTCTGCTCTTTGGATTTGATCCTCTGGCTAAACCCTATAGATAAGGCTGTAACAGTGAATAGCTTTTCATTCTAAACAAAGGATGTTTTGATAGGAAGGTCAACGTGAAGGTCCTTTATATTGTGATAACAGGAAAGGGAAATGACATATTAATGGCAGCCCATGCCATGGTGGTCTGGGCTGGGGGGACACATAGGATTAAAGATTATTCGCTAGAAGCCCTGCACTTCTTCTTTTGGAAACTTCCTGATTCTTAGGACATTTTCTTTTCTTACACCCCAAGCACAGCAGATTGAACAGGATCACAGCATGACTTCCAGGAACCTAGAGAGTTGTGCTTGCATTTTTCTCCATCCTGCCCTTTAGCACTACGCCAGGTAGAATGTCACCTCTGAGACCAATGGTGGTAGCGGGTTTTTGTGATGATGGAAGCTAAGTGTGCACTAAAGCACGTGGATATGATAAATAAACTGAGGGGATGGGAAAGCATATGATGGAGAGCTCCTTGCAAGCTCAGAGCCCTTTCCTCTGTCCCAGTGAGGCTTCTGGGCCAGGTTGGAAGCCCTCTGCCAACTGCCCAGTCCCTGCCCAACAGGCCAGGCAGCCAGGTTAAGGCACCCCTTTATTTTTCATTTCTTATTATTCTCTCCTTTTTTTTTTTTTCTTTTCCTTTCCTAGGAAGGTTTCATAATAATCCAACTTGAGAGCTGGAAGCTTCTTGTACCTCATAGGGAAACACTGGTTTTATTTTAGTGAGAGCATCTCTATTCCCCTAAAAAGCCCTTGCTGATTAAGGGGAAAGAGCGGGATTGAAAAGGATGACGTGAGTCCTTGGACAACTTGGATGGTTTGCTTAACTCACTTTTTCCATTCATTGCTTCGACAAATATTTATTAAGCAGCCATAGGTTCTAAGCGCTAAGCCAGGTGTGAGATATACAGATATGAATGTCAGTCATCCCTGCTCATAGTCATGTAAATAGAGAAATCAGGTTGCATTTCGGCTGAGGGCAAAGCTTTCAGCATCCCTGCCAGGGTGGATGGCTTCCAGCCACAACATTTCCCCGCCAGAACACTGGCCAACTGACCCACACTGACAAGGGAGGAGTTGTTTTGCATTTTTCATTCCAAGATTTGTGCCGAATGTTTTCTCTGTCTTATAAAAGAAGGAGAAGAAGGAAAAGGAGGAACCAGAGTAGGTTAAGTATTTCCAACAATTGACTTGAAAAAAAAAAATCAGAATTCAGTGTTGCCTAGAGAAACTGGCTGGTTCCACAGCGCCCCCTTCTGGCAGGTTCCCCTGGAGCAATAACCAGTAAAATGAGAGGCAGGAGCTTCCGTTTTCTGGATTTACATCACGACTGTATTCACATCATTGAATCTTCTCTTTGTCTTCCGCTTCCTATTCCTCTTCAGGGAAGCGTTGGTATCATCTCCATTTTACAGATGAGGTTCAGTGACTTAAACAAGGTCATACATCCCATAGTCACCAGGAGCTGGAAAGCATACCCAGCCATCTGCTTCGCTGGCATGCTTAGCTGCTCAGTTTTTCTTCTTCTTTAGCTCATTAGTCCGTGATCATGTACGCACTCCCTGTCATCACTATATAGAAACTGGGGATTAAGACTTCCCCTTCTGCAGCATCTTCAGTGCTTTCAGAGACGATAGGAGGCTAACAGAAACAGGAAGAATCACTAGCCGAGGAAGCTAGGCCAGTCAAGGACTCATTGACACAAAGCATGAAGCAATATAAACCAAGAGGAACTCTTGAAACTTGGGGGAGTTTGGTATAGATGGATGAACAGAAAGGTTTTATTTTGTCCCAAATATTTTACTTGTCTATGATGCTCACATTATTTCACTTTCCACATACATGAACACCAGCATTTGGGTTCACTGAATTCTAAACATGGCTTCCATCCTTTGCTGGGTCCCCATGGAAAAATATTATGTAGAGTTAAAAAAGAGAATTGTGTTGGCTCTAATCGTTATTGGTCTAAATTATTAGACAATGCTAAGAATAGACATTGCAGAAGAGAAGTTTGCTTGAATGTAGAATGAGAACTTTCCAGATCCTCCTGCAAGGAGAGAAGAGGCTGTGGTGGGCACTCTGAAGGCCACCGCATCCCTCCCCACTCATTAACTCCACCTGAGGCCCATCAGCTTCCAGGGCCAGCCAAAGCCCTCCTCT
Organism: Capricornis sumatraensis; assembly: GCF_032405125.1. Classification (NCBI taxonomy): domain Eukaryota; kingdom Metazoa; phylum Chordata; class Mammalia; order Artiodactyla; family Bovidae; genus Capricornis; species Capricornis sumatraensis. Next base: position 26,058,783 of record NC_091088.1, on the reverse strand, counting down.
CCCCGTATGATTAATCCCCAGGTTGTTATAAACAGTATCTTCTATTCAACGCTCAGTCGTGTCTGACTCTTTGCAACACCAAGGACTATGCAGTCTATGGAATTCTCTAGGCCAGAATACTCGAGTGGGTAGCCTTTCCCTTCTCCAGGGGATCTTCCCAACCCAGGGATCAAACCTGGGTCTCCTGCATTGCAGGCGGATTTTTTTTTTTACCAACTGAGCCACCAGGTAAAGTGAGTCCCAGTGGGGCCTCATGCCTTTTGCGCATGACATGTGGGATGAGGGTCTGCCTAGTGTAGGAAGGAGCTCAGGGCACAGACAGACATGGGACTGACCGACCACATGGTTCCAGTGTGGTTTGGGGGGTCTCTTTTCCTCTCTGATTGTTTTGGCTTCTTCTTCTATACAATAGGAACAGTGATACCTACTTCAGGACATTGTTTGGAGGATTAAATGAAGTAATCTATGCAAATAGAATTATAATTTCATTCATTTATTAATTATTTCTGGCTGCGCCGAGTCTTTGTTGCTGCACGGGGGTGGGCTTTCTTTTGTGGTGAGCAGGGGCTACTCTCCCTTGTGGTTCCAGGGCTTCTAACTGCAGCAGCTTTTCTTGTTGTGGAGTATGGGCTCTAGAGCACAGGCTCAGTAGTTGTGGCTCACGGGCTTAGTTGCCCCGTGCGGTGGAATCTTCCTGGTCAAGGGATTGAACCCATGTCCACTACTCTGGCAGGCAGTTCCTTAACTACTGGGCAACCAGGGAAGTCCCTGCTAAGTGTTTCTTGCAGAATAAGTAGTATTTATAAATAGATATAGGATCCTCTTCTGTCACAGAGATGATAGCTTCTTGGAAACCCACCAGGCACCTTTTAAATCCAGTCTGGCTATACTTGGAAGAGAATCCCCAAAGAACAGCCTTTTCAATTACAGAAGCTTTTTCTCTCTGGTGTAAGAATTTGTGTAGGCAGTTCAGGGCCAGAGTGGTGGCTGCTTGGGCTTCTCTTTGGAGATGAAATCCTGTAAGGAAACTTTCTGGAAGTTTCTTCCACACTTCTACTTATAGCTCATTAGACAGAACTTAACTGGAGGGCCACACTTAGCTACAAGTAAAGCCAGGGAAATTGTGTTTTGAAGTAAACTAAAAATCAAGTTTTGTTAATAAGGAAAAGGGAAAGAATGCCTAGTTGTTAGGCAGCTAGCTATTTCTACCTAAGTCCTCTTTCAAGGCCAGAGTCAACAGAGAAATTATGAGAACTTAAAATTTGAAAATATTAGAGTCTTTGATACTAAAATGCTATTTTTGGTTTGTTAAAATGAAATTAAACTAAAAAATGTTATTTCAAACAGCTAAGTCAAATTTGGCTATTTGAATTTAGGGAGGAACAGAAAAGTTGGAAACCTTTAATACCTTCAGAGGTTGTATACTTATAATATGCATGCTTTTCTGTGTGTGTATTTACCTCAATAAAACACTTTAAAATCTTTTAATAAATAAAAGTCCTTTTTGAAAAAAATAACAGATAATACTTAAGAAAAGGCATTATTTAGCTCCTGGCAAATTTTAGAGTAATTATGTCATGCAAGAATTATTAATATCAGTATTATGAGTAAAGTAACTACTTTTTGTATGCAACATAGTATTTCCATTTTCCCCAACATAGATTTTTTTTTTCTGTCCTTTTGGATCATATTTGTCATATATATAACAATTTAATTTGTGGTCAAAAACAAATAATGCAGAGATTGATATAATTTCATTTTGAATAGAATAATAGTAAAAATAGCATATTATTCTTTACTAATATTATAGTTTTCCCTGGAAAATGGTCTCTCCCTCTAGTTTCTTAAACTCACAGATTTTAACATTATCCTAGGATATAATTTCAAAAGATTTTCTATTTTTAGTAATATCTTCCATTTTCTTCAGAGAATTTCCTATTTGGGAGAAGAAAGTAAAACCTGGAGAATGAGATGAAATGTCAACAGTCAGATCAGATAAGCTTCATGTACATTATAAGTCTTTATTTTGTTTGATGAACAATTTCTGTGAAAGAAGCAGGCCCTGAAATACGACCTGGTTATGAACTGAGGTTGGAAGCAGGTTGCTAGGAGACTTCTGATTGACTTTGGATGACGTCATGGGCACAGCCAGGATGCCCATAATACCTAGTTAATACATTGCGTCTAGCATTTCTCCTAATTTTTATGTATACATTTCATTTTGTAAATGTAATAAAACACCCCAAGCAACACTTTTCTGAGTAATTAGTGCACTTTTAGAGCCCCTTGATTTCAGAAGTGTACTAGATACGATTTAGGAAAGCATTTCAACTCATAAAGAATTTCTCTTGTTGATAAATCTCTCTTGAGACCAGCAATTCAGATAAATAAGATATAGGTTGGATCTGAAATTACTTGTGGTTCTTTTAGAGACTCACTGGGAGGAGAGGGAAAGGGGACAATTTTGAATACACTCCAGAACTTTCCCCGGGTCAAGGTAGTGCAGAAAAATGAGTGGATATTTGAAAGCATGGAACTGATTCAGGTGTCCATTTCACTCCTTTGTGGGTAAAAGTCAAAGACTGATCTCAAAGAGAGGTGAGCAGAGTCGTCTGTGGGTTGCAGGAGCTCATCTCCTTCCACCGCATTTAAAGATGGCTGAATCCTGAGATTAAAGTGAATCAAAATTCCTTTGGTATGTACTTAAACCTTTCCAGCCCAATCCAGAGAAAGTCTAACTCCGCAATACTGGTTTGTTTTTTTTTTTTTTTCCGTAAGAAATGAAATGTTCCTTGCTGTTAACTTTTTGAATTCACCAAGACAATCTCCTAAAGCCTTGAGGCCTCAACTTTCTTGATGGCCGTCACCACTCCCCTCCCTTATCCCCCATTCTTTTGCTTTCACTTATTCGTTTGACCTATCTATGGGTTAAGTTGTTCAGGAAGAAGCATTTAACATCTAAAGTCCATTTCACCTTCTTTTTCTTAAAAAAAAAAAAGAAAAATCTTGAAACATCATTTGTTTTTTCTTCATTAGAAAGAGGAAGTGGTGTTTTATCAAATGTAAATAGTTTTGAACGCTGATGGGTTAGAGTTCTGCTCACCACTCAAAGACCGTGAAGTTTGATTAGGTACTAAACTTGGCACCAAGAATCCTCCATTCATCCCGTCAAGCCAAGTTACGCCACTGGTCTCAAAGTTCTGAAAGTTAATTACCTGTATGTTGCTGGTGAAGCCTGCGGGCAGTTGCTTTATTTGATCGTGCCTTAAGCAAATAATAATCAACTCTTCATCAAATTCAGTCAAAGGTAACTCGGACGCAAAACCTATCAACTGCCATTTTAAAACTGGATTTGAAGAAGAATGTCTTAAATAGGGGGCTTCCCAGGTGGCACAGTGGTAACAGACGTGAGATGAAGTCTTATGATTAGAAAATTAGACGAACATTTTTTGTATTAGACCCATGTATTTGTATCAGTTAAATCCTTAAGTCCCCAAACTCTGGTTGTTTTGGGAACTCAACTGAGGAGGAGAATTCAAATCAAATTCACCTATAACCATAGATTTGCAAACTGAAATATTTCAGTGTGTAGGTCACCATAACAGAGATTCTACAGACAACACATAATTTCCAAATGATAAGCACCTAATTTACAAGGGAGCTTCCCAGGTGGTGCAGTTGATAAAGAATCTGCTGGCCAGTGAAGGATATTCAAAGGACGCAGGTTTGATCCCTGGGTTGGGAAGATCCCCTGAAGGAGGAAATGGCAACCCACTCCAGTATTCTTGCCTATAAAATTCCATGGACGGAGGAGCCTGGCAGGCTCCAGTCTACTGGGTTGCAAAGAGCTGGACATGACTGAGCATACACAACCAGCCAACTTAAAAAGACACCAAGGTACTCATTCTGATTATACCGTATGTGCATAAATTGTTCACATCTCAAAGCAGAGTTGCAACTACACTGTCCTGGGCCGATCCTGCCACCTGGTGGCTGGGCAAGGTAACGCCTTTTCTTAATACATTGCCTTCCAACCCAGCTCCTTGTCATTACTCCGTTCACTTCCCAAATCAGAGGTATTGCACTCGTAACCTCACGCTACTTTTCCTCTGCCTTCATGGCTCAGTTAGCTCCAATATCCTCGCATCTTTTTCTTACACATGCACACTTAACTTTCCTTCTTCTCACTCAATTTCTTCATCTCTGCTGCCTTCCAGTGTTTGCCTGTGATCAAATCTTTCTCCTCCTTTACTATCACTCTGTTTTTAAAACTTTCTATTTTATTTATTTATTTTGAAGCCTTTGGTATTTTATTTTATTTTTTTATCCTTCAGCTACACTTTATTTTTATTTATTTATTTTTTAAGTATAAATTTATTTATTTTAATTGGAGGCTAATTACTTTAAAATATTGTATTGGTTTTGCCATACATCAACATGAATCCACCACGGGTGTACACGTGTTCCCCATCCTGAACCCCCTTCCACCTTCCTCCCCGTACCATCCCTCTGGGTCATCCCAGTGCACCAGCCCCGAGCATCCAGTATCATGCATCGAACCTGGACTGGCAATTCGTTTCATATATGATATTATACATGTTTCAATGCCATTCTCCCAAACCATCCCACCCTCTCCCTTTCCCACAGAGTCCAAAAGACTGTTCTATACATCTGTGTCTCTTTTGCTGTCTCATGTACAGGGTTATCATTACCATCTTTCTAAATTCCATATATATGCGTTAGTATACCGTATTGGTGTTTTTCTTTCTGGCTTACTTCACTGTGTAAATTGGCTCCAGTTTCATCCACCCCATTCTTTTTAATGGCTGAGTAATACTCCATTGTGTATATGTACCACAGCTTTCTTATCCATTCATCTGCTGATGGACATCTAGGTTGTCCTGGCTATTATAAACATCCATGTCCTGGCTATTATAAACAGTGCTGCATGAACATTGGGGTACACGTGTCTCTTTCAGTTCTGGTTTCCTCAGTGTATATGCCCAGCAGTGGGATTGCTGGGTCATCTGGGTCATAAGGCAGTTCTATTTCCAGTTTTTTAAGGACTCTCCACACTGTTCTCCATAGTGGCTGTACTAGTTTGCATTCCCACCAACAGTGTAAGAGGGTTCCCTTTTCTCCACACCCTCTCCAGCATTTCTTGCTTGTAGACTTTTGGATAGCAGCCATTCTGACTGGTGTGAAATGGTACCTCACTGTGGTTTTGATTTGCATTTCTCTGATAATGAGTGATGTTGAGCATCTTTTCATGTGCTTGTTAGCCATCTGAATGTCTTCTTTGGAGAAATGTCTGTTTAGTTCTTTGGCCCATGTTTTGATTGGGTCGTTTATTTTTCTGGAATTGAGCTGCAGGAGTTGCTTGTATATTTTTGAGATTAGTTGTTTGTCAGTTGCTTCATTTGCTATTATTTTCTTCCATTCTGAAGGCTGTCTTTTCACTTTGTTTATAGTTGGAGTATAAACGATTAACTATGGGTGACAGTTTCAGATGGACAGCAGAGGGACTCGGCCATACCTATACAGTATCCATTCTCCCCCAAACTCCCCTCCCATACAGGCTGTCACGTAACATTGAGCAGAGTAGGATCTTGTTGTTGGTTATCCATTTTAAATATAGCCGAGTATTCCTATTGATCCTAAACTCCCTAACTATTGAGTCAAATGGTGACTCTACTTATGGTTTATCTGCCAAGAATAGCTCATTCATTTGTTCTAGTGTTCAGTATAAGTATAGCAATGAACAAGACTGACACAGTCCTTTTTATCATGGAACTTATATTCTGCTGGGAAAACCAACAAAGAAGATGGGAATCTATTCACAATGTAATTCTAGTTGGTGACAAACACTATGAAGAAAGTAGGGCAGAGTAACAGGGCATGGAAAATGATGAGAATCCACAGTAAAATATCATTTCCCATCCACTGGGTTGCTAAAAATGTCTGATATGGTGTGTGTCAACTGCTATGTGGAGCAGCAGTTCCTATCTACTGCCAGTGGGAGTGTGAATGTGTGTAGCCAATTTAATACGCAGTTTGGAACTATTCACCAAAGGTGGCCATGCACGTGGCCCATGATGCTGCCACTCCAATCCTAGAAAATTCTTGCCATGACCAGAACGTGTACAAAATAATTGTAGGATCATTGTTCATAATAACAAAGCTCTGAGAAAAATCCAAGTGTTCATCCAGAGCAAAATGAATAAATAAATTATGATATTGTCCTATAATAGAATAGCACATGTCGTGAAAATAAACTGTAAGCCACACACAGCGATATGGATGAGTCTCAAAGATATTCTACTGAATGAAAAAGGAAATATAAAATGATTCTACTTATGTAAAGTTCACGAATAGGCAAGATCAAACAATTTATTTAAGAGTACGTTTATAGGTTGGGGTAGTGAAAAAAAACTATAGAAAATGGTCATTATTAACATAAAACTCATCAGGATGGCTAAATGGCTAGAGACCTCCCAGGGCTTCCTAAGTATAGCAATGTTTTATCCATCAGTTAGATTGGGGATGTATGGGATTCATTCCATTTTGATTCATAATTATTATTTAAAATACCATGTGTGCATTGTGGATATACTCTTTCGCATGAGTATGGCACATTTCATAGCAAAACAGTTCTTGAAAAGTGACTAAAGAGTGTGGTGCAGCTGGGGCTATGAGAAAAGTTTTCATGAACAGGTAATGTTGAGCAGAGACGTGAATGATGTGGACAGATTTGTCTAAAGAAGGCTTGAGGTGAGCATTTCCCAAAGAACAGGGAAAAGCAAACGTAAAGACCCTGGGACAAGTGAGTGTGATGGTTTCTGGAACCAGGGAGAAGGTCTGTGAGACTAGAGATAGAGGGAGCAAGAGGGACTGTAAGAGTTACACAAAAAGAAACGGAGCCAGTTGTGTAGACTCATAGGTTGAAGCTCAAGTGACAAATCTGCCTAAAGAAAAGGAAGGTAGTACTGGTAAGATAAATTGAGATTATGAAGAAACTCTCATATAATATTCAAAAAATTCTTCATGCTATGTCTCAGCATTAGTGGTAATATATGTGCTTATGAATATATATGTATGAAGTACACATGTATGTACATATGTTCATGGAACAATAGCAATTCCACCACCAGCAAACAGTAAGAGACAACGGCTTGTAGTAAAAATAAATAACCTTATGGTCCCCTATTCCACACACTGTTCTACTCATCAAAGATAGCAATTTATTCCTCAATCACTGAAGACTATACTCTAACCACTTTTTCTTGATCAATCAACTCTGGAAATGGTCCCCTGTGAGTCTGTCCTGGAAGACATAAATTTAGCTCACGTGTAGCACACTTCATCCTCTCTTTAACTTAGTGTTTGAAATTTCTATCACTATAATATTAAGCAATATTTAAAACTTTTATTTCTTGTTTCAACTACTTCAGATAATTTCTCTCAAATCTCTGAGTTATTGTATTAGGATATTTTGTTAATAGTAGTTAAGTCTTTCAAGATTTGGCTAAGGCTTGAGTCAAGCCAGATATTCAGTGATATAACTATATAAAAATTGTTTCTTGTGAGCAAGGAAGGAGATCTGAATTGTATCTTCTTTTCTAGGGATTTAGTGTTGTGACTTCTTTGCCACTCAAAAGAGAATGGCCTTAGCATCCAAGACAAATGGACTTTCATTGCTGTTACCATGTTAGCAATGGCACAATGTCATGCCACATTTGAAGTTCCACATACCTGCCTTTTGGTTAGATTTATAATATTTGTTGTTGCTGCTGCTGTTGTTTGTTTCTTGTACATTTGAATATCAACTTACTTTTATTTTGGGTAGTGTCCTTAAGAAGCATTCCCCCTGCCACAATTCAGTGTTAGACCTCATGTTTAAGCTCATACTTTGAACCTGAGACACATTGTTAACCAAATTATTTCACAGTTAGAAAAGAATATTTGCCATGTGAGAATCTAAGGCACAGAGAGAATTTTTTAGTAACTTACCTAATGTCGCACAACTAGTACCTACTGAGTCTGCCATACTAAGCAAGAGATCACTTGGAAAGCATGGAATCTGAGCAAATGGAAATAAAATTCCTTGGGGCCATTTTATCAGAATTATCTATCCACTCATTCTTTTTTCAAACATTTATTAAGCACCTATTATCTTCTGGACACTGACTAGACACCAGGCTTTAAGACATGCGTATAGTATCATTAAGTGCCATACTGGGACTGAGTCTAGTAGGAAAGACAAAACTTTTTAAAATTGCCATGAACCATAGTACAAAATATTTTTGAAAAACATGAAATAAAATAAAACATTTGAGCAATATATTACCCAAAAAGTGTCTCTCCCATCCAGGCCTCAAATTTTTATCTGAAAAATGTGGATTAAGCAATGTCTTAGGTTTTTTTCAGCTCGACCAACTGTAAGTAATATGTTCAGTATATGTTTAACTCTTCACGGTATCATAATTTGTCTTTGTTTCTTTCTATTACGTGAGATCTACCCCATTCTTTCTCTTACTAACTTTCTTTTTAGAACATGATGACTTGATTTAAATGAAATAATTTCTAGGCCTTCTGCACAGCCAATATCCTGAGATTTATTTCCGTGGGACACCCTACTCAGACTGGATACATTAACCTTCAGTTCAGTTCAGTCTCTCAGCTGTGTCTGATTCTTTGCGACCACATGGATTGCGGCATGCCAGTCTTCCCTGTCCACAACCAATTCCCAGAGCTTGCTCAAACTCATATCCATCGAGTCAGTGATGCCTTCCAATCATCTCATCCTCTGTTGTCCCCTTCTCCTCCTGCCTTCAATCTTTCCCAGCATCAGGGTCTTTTCCAATGAGTCAGTTCTTCCCATCAGGTGGCAAAAGTATTGGAGTTTCAGCTTCAGCATCAGTCCTTCCAATGAATATTCAGGACTGATTTCCTTTAGGATGGACTGGTTGGATCTCCTTGCAATCCAAGGGACTTTCAAGAGTCTTCTCCAGTACCACAGTTCAAGCATCAATTCTTTGGTGCTCAGTTTTCTTTATAGTCCAACTCTCACATCCATACATGACTACTGGAAAAACTAATAGCTTTGACTAGACAGACCTTTGTTGGCAAAGTAATGTCTCTGCTTTTTAATATGCTGTTTAGGTTGGTCATAGCTTTTCTTCTAAGGAGTAAGTGTCTTTTAATTTCATGGCTGAAGTCACCATCTGCAGTGATTTTGGAGCCCAAAAAGCCTGTGTGGATCACAACAAATTGTGGAAAATTCTTAAAGAGATTGACCTTCAGAATGTTCACTAAATGTTTGAAATTATCATTTTGCCACTTACATTGGGATGATAGTTTGGCTAGATATAAAATTTTTGGTTAAAAGTAATTTATCTCTGAACTTTGAGAATATTGCTCCATGACATCTTTTACACAGTCAGTAAACAAAAAATTAGACGTCATTAAATTTGTGTTCTTTGCAGATGATCTGGTATTTTTTTCTCTATGTACATAAGCTTTTAGGATCTTTTATTTATCCATGTTGATCTAAAATTTCACAGTGATATTTTGAGCAGGAATCTTTTTTCACTGGATGGGCTTGTGTTGAAGACACATCTCCCTCTTCAGCTCTGTATAAATTTTTAGATGATTTTCCCCCACTTGTTTCCCTATAGGATTTCTGTCCTCTCTTAAATCCCTGTTTGCATGATGCTAAATGTAGTTGAAATCCTACCTCTTTTTCCTGTTTCTCTGGTTTTCTGTGTAATATACATTCTCTCAGCTAGTGATGGTCTTCTTTCTATTTATTGTAATATTATCCCAGTTGTCATTTTATGAACTATTGAGAAAAATAAGAAATAAACATGCTCATTATGTCTTCTTGAGTTCAAAGTTAAGATCTTGCAAACTATTTGTTATGTTAACAATCTTAGATTTAGTCAAGCTGAAAAGGACCTATGATATTCCTAATCCACATTTTTTCAGGTGAGAAAATTGAACCCAAATGGGAGAGCTGTGTTTTGGGTGACACATTGCTTTAATGTTATGTTTGATTTGAAAAATTCTATAGGTATTATTTTCTACAGTGATTTATGGCAGATAATCTTTTCCAGCTGTGAAATAATTTGGTCAAAGAGGTCTTTCAGGTCTGATGTATGAACTTACATACCATTTCTGAGACTGACTTGTGAGGCAAATGCTTTCTAATGCCATCCCTAAATTAACTTATGCATGAAACTTTGAAATATAACCTGCTTTTTAAAACTGAGATTTTGAAAAAGAGAAGGCAATTTGAAATAGATAATACAGTTTTAAAAAATTTTAAAAAGTTAGCTGTTTTTGGAGATAGAAGTATAAAAATTCCAAAGATCTTAGAGGATGGCAAATTTATATCCATGGTTTACAATTTTACTCTTTGTAAGACAAGACTGCATCCCTTACCTCAATGTACCAGTTGGTAGATTACAACAGGATGGCTGCTGATATAGGCTTTTCTTTATATCCAGCTTCCTTTCTCTTAACACACACACACACACACACACACACAGCCAATTAAGGGAAGCTTCCCAGAGTGCTAATCAATAAAAGCAGATAAAACATCACTGAAAATGTCAGGAGGTGGAGAAAATTGTGTTTACTTACACTCTCATGTAGAAAATTGCACACAGTCAAAAGGAAAATGTTAGAAAGCCCCTTGTAAAGAATGCAGTGGGATATGAACCCCTGTGGGGCCGGCCAGAGCAACTAGTGCTTGCCAAAGAGACAGGGTGCTGTTAAGTGAAGGGCTTTTGTGTTCCTGGGTGGGTTTTCTGATTACCTCATATTCACACCATAGGTGAAAGAGGGATCCTTTGCCCAAACAACAGCCAGTACTGGGCAGATAAGACTGACAATACCTTGTTAGTTGTATATACTCACAGCCTGGGGAAGGGGAGCCAACACGTCATATAGGGCCTCATGAGGGTTGCACTTCAGGGTAGAATAAAGCTGTAGGGACTGTGGGAGGCAAGATTTGAAGTAACAAGAGGTTGGAGTATCCCTTTGTTCCTGCAGGAGGATGTGATTGATTTATTTGAATAATTTCAGAGGCCAGCCATGAAGTGAAGCCCATTAGGTTGGGGACCAAGTGGAGTGTAGCTGCTCTGATTGATAAAATATCTAGCTGATTGGGGTCCTTTCTCATTGGATGGGAAGCATAGCTGGTAAGAACAGGGAACTCACAGATAAACTTTTGGGGCCCTATAAAACTCAAAGATATCAAGGCAGAAATTGAAGTTTCAGGTCTCACAATATAGCGGGAATACAAGTTGGGGCCAGTGCTAGGGACAATAAGATAAACTGATCAGAGTCACAAAGGTCCTATTTTCCAACTTTTTCATTCATTCTTGACCCCCTCCACAAAATGTGTTGGACACATTGATATGAATTGAATTATGTTCCCCCAAATTCATATATTCAAGTACTAAACACAATGTGACTGTATTTGGAGATAGAGTCTTTAGAGACATCAAGTTAGATGAGGTCATAAAGGTGGGGCCCTGATCTAATAAAATTGATATCTTTATAAGAAGAGGAAGAGACATCAGAGGCGAGGCCACGTGAGACCACAATAAGAAGGCAATCTTCCATAAGAAAATTGATGTCTCACAAGAAGCCAACTCTGACAACACCTTGATCTTGGACTCCCACCCTTCAGAACTATGAGAAAATAAATTTTTCCTGCTTATGCCATCCAGTGTGTGGTAGTTTCTTACAGCAGCCTGAGCAGAGTGATAAACATGTAAAATAAAAATTGATTTAACAAGTGAAAAATTCTTAACCACTGAGTTCTCATGTCTTAGGTTGGCCTATTCACAGAATCTTAATTGTTTCTGTTGTTCAGTTGCTCAGTCATCTCCAACTCTTTGCAACCCAATGGACTGCAGCACGTCAGGCTTCCCTGTCCTTCACCATCTCCCAGAGTTTGCTCAAACTCGTGTCCATTGAGTCGGTGATGCCATCCAACTATCTCATCCTCTGTCATCCCCTTCTCCTCCTGTCTTCAATCTTTCCCAACATGAGGGTATTTTTCAGTGAGTCAGATATGTGCATCAGATGGCCAAAGTATTGAAGTTTCAGCTTCAGCATCAGTCCCTCCAAGGAATATTCAGGATTTATTTCCTTTAGGATTGACTGGTTTAATAACCTTGCTGTCCAAGGGACTCTCAAGAGTCTTCTCCAACCCCACAGTTCAAAAGCATCAATTCTTTGGCACTTAGCTTTCTTTATGGTCCAACTCACACATCCATACATTACTACTAAAAAAAAAAAAAACATAGCTTTGACTAGACGGATCTTTGTTGGCAAAGTAATATCTCTGCTTTTTAATATGCTGTTGAGGTTTGTCATAGCTTTCCTTCCCAGGAGCAAGCATCTTTTCATTTCATGGCTGTGGTCACCATATGCAGTGATTTTGGAGCCCAAGAAAATCAAGTCTGTTTCCAGACTCTTTCCCTATTTGCCATGAAGTGATGGGACCAGATGCCATGATTTTAGTTTCTAAATGTTGAGTTTTAAGCCAACTTTTTCACTCTTCTTTTTCACTTTCATCAAAAGGCTCTTTAGTTCTTCCTCACTTTCAGCCATAAGGGTGGTGTCATCTGCATATCTGAGGTTATTGATATTTCTCTCAACAATCTTGATTCCAGCTTGTGTTTCATCCTGCCCAGCATTTCGCATGATGTACTCTGCATAAAAGTTAAATAAGCAGAATGACAGTATACAGCCTTAATGTACTCCTTTCCTGATCTGGAACCAGTTGATTGTTCCATGTCTGGTTCTAATTGTTGCTTCCTGACCTGCATACAGGTTCTCAGGACACAGGTAAGGTGGTCTAGTATTCCTATCTCTTTGAGAAGTTTCCACAGTTTGTTGTGATTCACACAGGCAAAGGCTTTAGCATCACAAATGAAGCAGAAGTAGATGTTTTTTCTGGAATTCTCTTGGTTTTTCTATGATCCAACAGATGTTGGCAATTTGATCTCTGGTTCCTCTGCCTTTTCTAAGTCCAGCTTATGCATCTGAAAGTTCTCGGTTCACACATTGCTGAAGCCTGGCCTGGAGAATTTTGAGCATTACTTTGCTAGCATGTGAGATGCGTGCAATTATGTGGTAATTTGTACATTCATTGGTATTGCCTTTCCTTGGGATTGGAACGAAAGGTGACCTTTTCCAGTCTTGTGGCCACTGCTGAATTTTCCAAATTTGCTGCCATATTGAGTGCAACACTTTCACAGCATCAAATTTTAAGATTTGAAATAGCTCAGCTGGAATTCCATCACTTCCACTAGCTTTGTTTGTAGTGATGCTTCCTGAGGCCCACTTACTTCACATTCCAGGATGTCTGGCTCTAGGTGAGTGATCACACCATTGTGATTATCTGGGTCATGAAGGTCTTTTTTTGTATAATTCATCTGTGATTTCTTGCCACTTCTTTATATCTTCTACTTCTGTTAAGTCCATACCATTTCTGTCCTTTATTGTATCCATGTTTGCATGAAATATTCCCTTGGTATCTCTAATTTTCTTGAAGAGATCTGTAGTCTTTCCCATTCCATTGTTTTCCTCTGTTTCTTTGCACTGATAACTTAATAATTGATAATACCCTTAATACTGACCCTTTAATCTTGTTTCTCTCCCACCATTCAGTAGTAAAGAAAAGGTTAAATTTAAACTTAAAAGTGATTTTAAAAAAACTGGAAAATAGCAGCAATGAAAATGCCCACCTTCAGGTCCCTCTCTCCATTGTGTTAAAACAGAGCTCCTTCTCACTAATATGATAACTTTGAATGATGATTCAGGCTCCTTCCCTTAGCCTCAGTTTCCCCAACTGTGAAGTGAAAAGGTCCTATTGACAGATTTTTCATAAATTTCCTTTCATCTGTAATATTCCATGACTCTAAGACAATAATTGTTTTGCTCCTATAGGTCTTACATAATCCCATTTGCAAATAGTCTAATTTATAATTTTTGAATAACTAGTAATAGCAGTTAGCAGAAATGTAAGTTCATGGAGGCAGTTTCTCTAGGAAGGACCCCTCTGGCTATAATTTCCATATGCACATTTGCTGCAATTGCTTCTTTCTGTAATACTGATTTTAACAACCTTATTTAGCAGATCACGCTTTTGAAATGCCAGGAGAGAACTAAATAAAGTCAAGGGTCAAAAGCATGACATGCTTCTGTATAAAATTAAAAGTTAATTACTAGCTGCATCCAGGGGCCAGGACTATTTTAATTTTGGAGTCACTTGCCTGACTATTTAGAATCTATGTTTTAACTATAGCATTAGAGAGTCAGCTGACTAACATTGCTGTAAAGGGAGTCAGTCATCACCAAGCAGAAACTCTATATGCCATGACTTAACTGACCTTTCTCCTTAACTGCCTGCTGCTTATACTGAAATCATGATCACTGACTTGTTTGTTAAAGTCATCATAAAATTTAATGTGTTTTTTTAAATGCCCTTTAGCAAAATGCATTTAGGAGGAAGTATATAGGAACAAGGTTTCCTTCGTCACATTAAAGGGCCTGACATTTGGTAACACATATTTATTTTTGGCAATAATTTAGGGTAACATTAGAAAACCCAGTAGTCCAGGTGGTACAAGGGGCAGTGGTAGGGTACCCCCATGAAACTCCTTGAAATAAGCAAATGGGGTTAGTTTCTAGGAAAGGTCATGTTAAAAAAAATAATTAACATTTGAATGTGATGAGAAAGAAAGAAAATCACCTTAAAGAGACAGGCTGCTTCCCAGGCAAGATCTGACTACATAATGCCTGAGGAAATGTTTCTTGTAGCACCTTCTGTGGATCACTAATTCTGTGACTAAAATAGGTGTTATTCCAGGGGAGGCGGGAGGATTTCTGAAGTCAAGAAGATTAGAGATTGCACATTAAAACAATTCTTTTTAATTATAAAAAGGTTGCAGGCAAGGAGGACTTTTGAGGATATTCAATACACATATTAAGGACCTTCAGAAGGGAGCAGAGTAGCCTCATTCCCCACATTAAATTGGCTATGGATCACTCTTGTGAGTTCCTTGCAAGACTACTTAACAACCACAACAAAAGAACAAAACAAAATTTGGGGTAACCCTCTATGAAAATGACTACAGACAGACTTTGTTGATCAAAACTATGGAAATTTCAAAGGGAGCACGAGAGCCCATTATTGCTTTGCTCTTTCGACCACTGGACCGTGGAGAGGGTGGCCTGGCTCAAGTGTGTGAGTGCCCAGCTTCTCCCTCCTGCAATGGTGAGAGGTAGATGGTATGTCTTGCCTCCCCACCCCCAGTGAGGGACAAGTTACCATGACTCCAAGTCCCCAAATACACGATTTGTCACCAAGTCCAAACTTACCCTGGGTTTCCTCCATAAATGTTCCTAAGAATCACTGTAGGGGGAATTCTTTAGTCTCACCCTCACCTTCACCAACTGTTTTTTGGAATCATAGTGACTTGGCCTTGACTTGGAGAGACCCATCTGCTCACTGGTCACACATGGACTTGGTGGAATCTCACAAATCATAGAATCCTTTAAACAAACTCCTCTGAACAGGACAAGATCATTGCACTTGTAATTGAGATGGAAGGATCTGAATATCACCTAAGGAAGAGCAGGAACACCAAAAACAGGCTACTCTTTCAGAGGAGGTTCTCATGTTAATCAAACTTACACAGACGAATGTCAGACTGATGTTTATTCATTCAAAGTGATTTAAAAAAAAGTTACTACTGAGCAATCTGGACATCCTTGAGGGTGCTTCTTAGCACATCTACCCCTGTGGAAAATCTGCACTGGAAACAAAATCAGATGAACCTACATTAGATGTCATTGAAGACGAAGTCATCTGAGTTAGATGCCTTCATGTGCAAACGGTTTATGGTTAAAGCTGAAAATCAGAAATATTTTGCTCCTGGGTAAGGAATGAGGAACTTCTAGACATTGACAGATGATATTTTTCTAGAGAAAAGAAGACTCTCTAGGCAGAAGTAACCACATGGACGAAGTCAGAGAGCCATGGAAATATTGTGGCAAGAGGAAAACCTCCATGGGGCTTGGAGCAAGGTGGAGAGGGCCACCGTCTTCCTGTCCTGCGATTCCCAGCCTTGCCCACAGTCACTCAATCAGCCCTTCTTCAGGGAAATATCCAGCCTGCTCTGCCCCACAATGCATTGTTCTATGAAGATTATGGAATTTGTCGAGGTTTGCAGCCAGATTTTTAAATGCCTAGGCTCCGTGCTTTCTGATGAAGAAAATCTTTTTGTTTTAGACCTACTATGTGCTCAACCTCACCCTCACTTCTGAGGAGACAAACAGAAAGGTATCACGGGAATTTTTGAAGACAAAGCAGACCTTGAAATGATCCTTTATGACACACTATGGTATATCGTGATTCTATCATAGCTCAGAATGGAGTCCAGTTTCAAGGTATATATGAGTTAAAAGAAGCATGTAAGGTACTCAGAGATTTTTCTCCTGCTGAAGAATAGTTGCCAAAAGAGAACACTCACTATTTTTGTTCTGAAACTTGTCCCTAAGAGGCTTTTATCACATCAGTTAAGTTCTTTCTTTTTTATTGGAGTGTAATTGCTTTACAATGTTATGCTAGGTTTCTGCTGTACAACAAAGTGAGTCAGCTATATTATGCATATATCCCCTCTCCCACCCCTCCCATCCTATTCCTCTAGGTCATCACTGAGCATTGAGCTGAGCTCCCTGTTCGATTAAGTTCTTTATCTTCATTTTTTTCCCCCACAACATCATCTCAAGTTTGTGCAGCTACACAGTGAAAATCACACCCAATACGAATAACTATCCAGAAATCACAAACTTAGAGATGGGCTTCTTGAATTCATCTGAATTCCTACTCCCTCCCCTAAGAACAACAAACACGAGAAACACTGATCCTGAAATTATAAGTTGCACTGTTTGAATGAGTGAAGGAATGAATGAACAGACAGAAATGGAAACATCCCTTCTAGACATGAATTGTCAAAGAACATAAGTGAAACTATCATGAAGATGTCAAAAATCTAACCAGTGTACTCCAGATGTGGACTGCATATTCAGTCAATTTCAATCCATACCTTACGAAGTTTGTTTCCAAAAAATGCACCCTAATTGTGCAGTACTCATTGTGGACACGGGGCTTCCCTGGTGGCTCAGTGGTAAAGAATCTTCCTGCCAATGCAGGAGATGTGGGTTCGATCCCTGGGTCGGGAAGACCCTCTGGAGAAGGAAATGACAACCCATTCCAGTATTGTTGCCTGGGAAATCCCATAGACATAGGAGCCTTGCGGGCTACGGTCTGTGGGGTCATAGAAGAGTTGGAGACGACCTAGAGACTTAAACAAAAATACTGTGAACACAATCTTAAAGACTAGTTAATTCTCACCTGCTAAGAAGGTAGATGTTCTGATTGTCTCCTAATGCAGGCTCCTGGAGGAGGCAGCTCTTTCTAAGTACCACAGAGGTAACTGAGAGTTATACAGTCTTCCATCTGTTACCCCCACTGTCCTGGCCTCGGCAATGGGAATTGCTTGTGGGGTATGCCGAGGAGCTGTATAATCAAAAATCAATGATCCAAACGGAGGTCTGTTGTTCTACAGCTGAGCTGGTGTAATATTACAATGCCAATCCTAATGGAGTTACATAGAATCCATCAAAATATCAGGATGCAGGGGTCAATGAGGACCGCAATGCCTCACTTCCTGGCAATTACCACTTATTACTGGGACAGCGCTTTCCCCCTGCTATTCAACTTACTTCAATAAATGATATTAGGCGACCCTGCAGGGGCAGTCAATAGAGCATTGTTTTATTGTCACAGCTTCATAGTCAGATCAATACCTCCGTCTTCTGAGATGTAGGTGAGAACCTCTGAATATGGTGCTGATGAAATCATGTGTTTTTATGATTTTGAAATTATACATTTCATTTCCACTTCATTTTTAATGTCAGCAAGGTTGTTAATAGGGGTCTGTCATTTAAACTTTTGTGATATTTATACTCAGTGGGAACAGCAGCAATATATTCCCTAGAAGGAAAACTAAGATATTTCATGAAACAGTCTTCTATGATTCTTCCTTGGTTGCGCCCATTCACTCTGCCTATTTCTCAGGGCTAATTATATGGATTTCCCTTGCTTTGGTATTAAAGAAGAAATATACATAAATATCTGAGATTTCATAAATTTATGAGAGGACAGCGGAAAGATGTGATGAAGTATTTAAAATGATTCCACCAGTAATTCTCTTCCTTCCATTGGACCTTTTTTTTTTTTTTTCACAATTACAGCAGGATTAGATTTGAATATTAATTATAAACTGGTGGCTTGTGGACCACACAACCTAGAAATATATTGTACGTACCTAGAAGCCTTTATTATTATTGCTGTTATTGTTATTATTTTCACTTTAATTCTTCAAGACAGGGCAGGCATGCAGTTTCTGTTTCCCCTCGTTCTCACCAATCTCTATTGCATCTCACAAGGCCTGCTTCAATCATTTGTGTTTCATACCTAGCCCCTGTGGTTTATTTGAGTAGTCAACCTCTAGATATTTACAGTGAAAAATATATAATAATTTATAATAATAAAAATACCAGAGCTATCATTTAATGAATTCTTGCTCTAAATTGGGCTTCCCTGGTAGCTCAGCTGGTAAAGAATCCACCTGCAATGCAGGAGACCCCACTTGGATTCCTGGGTCGGGAATCTGCTGGCAAAGGGCTAGGCTCCCCACTCTAGTATTCTCGGGCTTCCCTGGTGGCTCAGCTGATAAAGAATCTGCCTGCAATGTGGGAGACCTAGGTTTGATCCCTGGGTTGGGAAGATCCCCTGGAGAAGGGAAAGGCTACCCACTGCAGTATTCTCTGGCTTGGAGAATTCTATGAACTGTAAAGTCCATGGGGTCACAGAGAGTTGGAAACAACGGGCATAGTACAAACAATTTTGCATACAACATCATCTCCTAATTTCATACTTGTAACAATCTTGTGAAGTGATACTGTTTTTATTTAATTTGCAGATGAGGAGACAAAGACCCAGAGAGTTGACATGACTTGGTGACTCTTCCTCAGAGCTAGAAGGTGGTGGGGGCAGAGTTTAAACCCACATTCAGCAAACTTCAGGATCCATATTCCTAATTGTGTTTGTCATACTTTCTTTCAGTTATGATTTTCTTTATGCCTAAGTTTCATCCCATAGAACTGGAAATCCAGTTACTTTTGATGAGTTGAACTAAGAAATATCCTCCCGAGAGGCAGGAGAACTGTAGGAAAAAGTCCAATTAATTTCAGGTCAGAGGTTTTGCATCCTGACTCCTTTCTGGCCTTGCCAATGGCTGGGAACTATTCCCTTAACCTACTTTTATTTCCATTTTTCATCTGCAAATTGAGAGCCATCCTCCCTCCCCTCGAGGGCGGTTGGAAGGATTAAATGGAAAAGCACATGTTAAATCTATAACCGATGCTATGACCAACTTCAAATTACTTTGAATGTTGATCTTGTTCAACTTTTAGATATTGCTGGTCCTCTTGCTGCACTTTTATTTTTGTTTAAATTTGTCTGGAATCACCCTGAGGATGACCCAGTCTTCATATCTTTGTAACTGATCCTAGTTCAAAGAATGTTATAAAAAAATTCATCCTTAGATGGACCCCTAAATAGCAGTGATATACTGAAAGAGGTCTTATGAGACTCAACGAGTGGGTAGAGAGTTGGCTCTTCACAGCCTCTGCATGAACTTCCCTTGGGTCTGAGAAAAGCTTCTTGGGGTTACAACAGCTTCTTCCTCTCCTCTTTACGGAGACACTTGATGCCTGTGAATGTAAGAACCCAGTCTGTGTAGCAGGTTCCTTATGCATAGCCTCTATATGTTTGAGCCTTTGCCCTGCTCTTTCTGATTGAACACAAAGAAGTTTTATTTCTAGGAAGACAGTATAAGATAGTCAATAAGAACCTGAGCTTTCCTACCAACAAATCTGGCTTAGAAGTAGCATTTAGCATCCATGTGATTTTGACCTCTCTCTGTAATATCCATGTCTCAGGTTCCTCATCTGTAAAATGGGACAATAGATAACTTTTAGGTGAGGACTCAGTGCCAAGAGTTCACCACAATGTCTGACTCAGTACATGTTAGTGGTCAATACTGTTAGCTGTTAGCTGCTGTGTTATTTATATTATAATAAAATAGATACTGTATATGGATTAGATGAACAATCCATATACCAAACCGTAACTATACATATTTTTCAGTCCTGAGACAATACTAATCTTCATGTTCAGTTCTTCATGACATTCAAGTCATTGCATTCTGAACTTTGTTTCCTCTGCCCCTGAAAAATGGTCCTCAGAGCTTACCAGTGTGTTTCTAAGCAGGACATGCAGGGACTACCTCTCAGTAAATCACCCCAAACTCCCCATGATATTTCTCTGCCCTGATATCCCATAGTCCTTGTTGCGTTGTGCCTCCCTTCTTACAGGTGTGGTCCCTAGCATTGTATTAAAATCTTATTGATAGGCAGGAAGTTAGCTGACAGAAACAAGAGAGGCGGCCACTTCAGCTAACCTTCCAAAAGCCGCCTAATCCCGCTCAAGCAATTTATGAGCCTCACCCCTAATATGCCCATCAGTTCAGTTCAATTCAGTCGCTCAGTCGGGTCTGACTCTTTGCGACCCCGTGAATTGCAGCACGCCAGGCCTCCCTGTCCATCATCAACTCCTGGAGTTCACCCAAACTCTTGTCCATCGAGTCAGTGATGCCATCCAGCCATCTCATCCCCTGTTGTCCCCTTCTCCTCCTGTCCCCAATCCCTCCCAGCATCAGGGTCTTTTTTTTTTAAATTTAAATTTATTTATTTTAATTGGAGGCTAATTGCAATATTGTGTTGGTTCTGCCACACATCAACATGAATCTGCCACGGGTGTACACGTGTCCCCCATCCTGAACCCCCCTCCCACCTCCCTTCCCGTGCCATCCCTCTGGGTCATCCCAGTGCACCAGCCCCAAGGATCCTGTATGGAACCTGGACTGGTGATCCGTTTCTTATATGATATTATACATGTTTCCATGACATTCCCCCAAATCATCCCACCCAGTCTTTTCCAATGAGTCAACTCTTCACATGAGGTGGCCAAAGTATTGGAGTTTCAGCTTTAGCATCAGTCCTTCCAAAGAACACCCAGGACTGATCTTTAGAATGGACTGGTTGGATCTCCTTGCAGTCCAAGGGACTCTCAAGAGTCTTCTCCAACATGACAGTTCAAAAGCATCAATCCTTCAGCATCAGCTTTCTTTATAGTCCAACTCTCACATCCATACATGACCGCTG
Source organism: Capricornis sumatraensis (assembly GCF_032405125.1). Classification (NCBI taxonomy): domain Eukaryota; kingdom Metazoa; phylum Chordata; class Mammalia; order Artiodactyla; family Bovidae; genus Capricornis; species Capricornis sumatraensis. The sequence goes on along the minus strand of NC_091088.1, from coordinate 26,037,405 downwards.
GAAAAACCACATCCTTGACTAGATGGACTTTTGTTGGCAAAGTAATCTCTCTGCTTTTCAATATGCTATCTAGGTTGGTCATAACTTTCCTTCCAAGGAGTAAGTGTTTTTTAATTTCATGGCTGCAGTCACCATCTGCAGTGATTTTGGAGCCCCCCAAAATAAAGTCTGACACTGTTTCCATTGTTTCCCCATCTATTTGCCATGAAGTGATGGGACAAGATGCCATGGTCTTTGTTTTCTGAATGTTGAGCTTTAAGCCAACTTTTTCACTCTCCGCTTTCACTTTCATCAAGAGGCTTTTTAGTTCCTCTTCACTTTCTGCCACAAGGGTGGTGTCATCTGCATATCTGAGGTTACTGATATTTCTCCCAGCAATCTTGATTCCAGTTTGTGCTTCTTCTAGCCCAGCATTTCTCACGATGTACTCTGCATAGAAGTTAAATAAGCAGGGTGACAATATACAGCCTTGATGTACTCCTTTTCCTATATGCCCATCAGTACTCCAAAAAATAGTCAGAGGGTGGTGAAAACCTCTGGACCTGTCAACTGGCAGGATTTTCCCTGCTTTACCACATGCTGGTACACCTCATACTATCCTCTACTAAAGTAACCTTTGGCAGCCATTGAACTTATTAATGGCTCATAAATATTTCATGAATAACCTATATCTAATTATAATAGACTGAATTATGGGAGGGACATGTGCAGTAGGGCATCTGGTTAAATAACCTGCCTCTGTCAAGCAATGACCCCCCTCCCCCCCGCCACCACCAGATTATACAAATAACCCTGACTTTACAACTCTGTACTGCAGCCCTCCAGGGCCATTCACCTCTCTTCGCATCTCTTGGGGTGTTCACTCTTTTCTTTCTTTGTGTATCCTCAGTTGCATCCAGCTCTTTGGCATCTGTTCTTTCTTTCCTTAACTTTCTCGCAATGGGTAAGACCTTAGATTCTTTTTTGCATTCCTACCAAGAAGCGAGACCCACAGGAGGAAGGGAAGGGTCATGAGACTCTCCTGCTAACATTATGAATTCTTTGGAAATGATCATTTGGCCAGTTTGAGCCCCAATAAAATCCAAATGGCTATAGGACGGAAGCTTTCTTTGTTCTGTATACCTTCAATGCAGCTTTCTCAACCTCAGCACTATCAAAGTTTGGACCAGGTAATTCTTCACTGGGGTGTGTTCATTGGGGTGGTGACTGTCCTGTGCACTGTAAGATGGTTAACAACATCCCTGACTTATTCTCACTAGATGCCACCAGCATCCCCCAAGGAGTAACCATTAATGATGTCTCCAGATACTGCCATGTGTTTCCCAGGCTACCAAAATCAGCCTCCGTTGAGAACCACTGCTTTAGGGAAACTCTTTGCTCAGACAGAATGAAAACTTTCCCATAGCTAACAGCACTTTAGGAAAACTTTCGCCCATTTCTTTAGGCACTACTTGATGTTTTCTAAAATTTTATTTCATTTTTAAATAAATAAAGTGGACATAGAGACTTCAGGCTATATTTTAAATTTGGAATGCAGAGGGGTTTGGTTATGACAGACTGTTTTAATTGCAGAGTCAGTGAATATACTCCATACAATATATGGACTATGATTCTGGAGAGAATTGCGGACACGTCTGGAAATGACAAAACTACACCAAGTGTCATAAGTCCCAAGGCTCTAGGAAGGGGTGTTTGGGGTGACTTGGTAGTGGGAACCTCAGAAAGTGCCCCCATCCCTCACCTCCAATCTTTTCACACCAAAAGATAATGTGCTGGGGTTTGAAAGTGTAAGGTACCAAAATAGAAATAACAGGCCTCCTCATCCTTGTCTACATACATCCCACATCAACAGCCTCCTCTTGAGCAAAATGAATTTTCTTCCAGGGCAGAGGAGCCCAGAAAGAGGACCTGTGTGAAAACCATCCTGCTTTCCCCTGTGCATCTCATCTCTTAACTGGGATGGACTTACAGATGCAAATACTAACTCATTATCTAATTCTAGACTGAATAAGCAGCCAGATACACAGATATAAATTACCCCTTTTACCTCCTCTAAGGGTGTTGAGAGGCAAACAGATTGCCCTCTTCTGTTCTCATTTTAAATGGGTCAGAGCATCGGTGGAACTAGATAATTCACTCCAATCCACTAGATGTAAGCACCTCATAAATTTCATAATCAGCACTAGCATTTTCCTTTTCATAAGCAGTATGTCTTCAGTAGCGTTAATTACATGACTAGTAATGGTCTCTCATTTTGAATCCCCGTTTTGGATGAAATATGGTCCAGCCCAGAGCAGACCCCCTAAGCAGGGCCCTTTGCAACCACACATCAAAGGGTTTCCTGAAGCCAAAGGAGCAAATATTAGAAGAAACTCTAACTGGGGAAAGGCTATACATGAAATGTTATTTTGACTTTGAAAAAATAAGCCAGGAAAGAAAATATACATACGAAGAGCCTTTGGAACGCTTTTATTGGATCTGAGGCAGCACTTCCCCTGGTTGGCCTCTCCTGACATCCTTGATAATGCCCTTTGCTGTACATACCTTCGATGCTCCATAGTATCTCATCGTGAATTAGCATGATGCCTCATAGATATTTCCCTACTGTCCGTCTTCTCTGTGTGTGTGCATGCTCAGTCACCCAGTTGTGTCTGACTCTTGTGATCCCATGGACTGTGCCTCTCCAGTCTCCTCTGTCCATGGGATTCTCCAGGCAAGAATGTTGGAGTGGGTTGCCATTTCCTTCTCCTAGGGATCTTCCCATCCCAGGGATTGAACCATGAGTCTCCTGTATTGGCAGGCGGGTTCTTTATCACTCTGCTACCTGGGAAGCCCCCTGTCTCCCCCATGTCTGTCTTAATTTTATCTATGTGACCCACAGAAGAACACTTCAAAACTATTTGTTGAATGCTGAATGCATGGCTAGCTAAGGCAAATTTATAAAGTAAGCAGGCTGTGTCATGTCAACTCATCTGCCTCCCCAGCAATGACAAAGTAGACAGAATGAATTGTTTTGGTCAAGAAAGACCAGGGTACAAATCCCGATGCCAAGGACCTGAGCAATTCACTATAATTTCTCTGCTTTCATGATCACACCTCTAAAATAGGGAGGATGCAGTCTAACACACGAGGTTGTCAGGAAGGATGTAGAGGAAGAGGGAGGCAGGGACGACTGGAAATAGGGACTAGGTCAATCAGTTGGTGGGATATTCTCTGTCAGGGCTGAGAAGCAAGCAAGCGGCACTCTAGACCCAGCTTCACTACCCACCAGTGATGTTTCTTTTTGAGGCTTGTTGCATCTCTCTGTCTTTAAAATGGCAATAAGATGACCTCAAGCTTATTATGAAATTTAGGTACAAAAGGGTTTGGGGGAAAAGTGCAAATGGATATTAGTTGATATCATGTTTCCCGTAGTCAAGAGAGGAGAGACCAGAAAGACTAACAGATTCAGTCCCAATCAGTGTCTGAATTAGAAATAGATTCAAGAAAAAAGGTGAGGAGAAGGGAGCCAGAAATGGACCCCAAGCTATCTGCTGTGAGATGGAAAATGATGCTGATTTCTTCTTCAGGGAGCCTCCCTGGAAACCCTTTAGGAATTGGAGCTGGGGAGGGTGGCTATGTAGCCTCTCTTAGAATAAGGTCCTTCTCACTTTAACCCAAAGGACCTGGAAGCTGGGTGGTCCATCCTTTTCTTGCCGCTGCAGGCTGTGGGTCAGTTCAAACACTCTGCCTGAGCGCTGACATGACCTGATGAAAACAGTTTTGAAAAGTCAGAAATGGGATGCACTAGCTCACAGAACTCAGAGATCAGGAGGAAAGGTAAGGGACCACATCACGGGGTCCAGATACTGAAGACAGTGCTGAGTGCTAAGACCTCTCAGCCCTCTTCCCTGGGAGCTGGCTTCATTCTCAGGCATTTCCACCAGGAGGGGGAAAATGGCTGCTGACAGGCCTCCTGCCACAGAAGGGGAGCCACCATCTGCAGAAAGCCTTCAGCTGACCCACCGCAGGTCACAGGCCATCCCTGAACGGCTAGCCAGCCCATCCTGATGCTCACACAACCCTGCAGTCAGGGGGAAGGGGTGGCGATGAGACAGGCTGGGGACCTGTGGCCCTTTGCTATAGGGCTGCCACGCTATCACCTGGACAAGCGTCTCTTCGAGCTACAAATTACAAAGAAAGTATATGGGACTAAAAATAACTGCATGCATGCACAGTTGGGGCGAATTATAGACAAAAATATATAGAAAAGACTAAAAAATTATAGATAAAAAGATACGAAAAGACCAAAACCATTCAGTTGCCACTTCTGAAGAGCCTGGAGCAAAACCAGGGTTGTTGTTCGATCACTTAGCCAGTCGTGTCCTACTCTTTTCGACCCCATAGACTGCAGCACGCCAGGCATCCCTGTCGCTCATCATCTCCCAAAATTTGCCCAAATTCATGTCCATTGTACTGGTGGTACCATCCAGCTATCTCATCCTCTGATGCCCTCTTCTCTTTCTGCCCTCAATCCTTCCCAGCATCGGGGGCTTTTCCAATGAGTCAGCTGTTCGCCACCTGTAAATGCCAGCCTGCCCCACTGACACCCACTCCCCTTTCCTCTCCCTGTAATTTTCCGGTGTCTAAACCCAGCCTCAAGACCTAGAGGTGTTACTTAACCGGCCCTGAGATGGGGTCTCAGCCACCCAGAATTGGGGTCAGGCCTCAGGACGCCTGGTGCTCTATCTGAATCCCCCAGGTCTTAGGGGGAGCCCTCAGGGCCATGTGGGGCCAGGTCACTTTGCTTGCGGCTGACACAGGTGCCTCCAGAGGGCTAGGTAGCAGCAGGGTAGGGGAAGACTGCCCCTGCCAAGGGCAGTTCACGATTTCTGGGCTGCATCTCATTCCCATTATGAACATGGGCCTCAGAATCAAGAACAGAGTCTCTTTGCTTCTCAGCCCTAACAGAGAGTATTCGACCAACTGGTCGACCTGTTCCCTGCTTTCCAGTCAGCATGGCCTCCGCCTTCCTTTACATGTCTCCTGACAACCTCATGTGTTAGACCTCATCCTCCCTATTTTACAGGTGGGGTCATGGAAGCAGAGAACACTTGAGAGGTGGGCAAACCACCTAAGCCACCTCTCTGGCCCAACCCCTGGGCACACCCCTACCCTCACCCTCTGGTGAAGGAACCAGCCTTCACCCCCGCCTCCACCACCACCTCAGGGAGCAAGCAAGAGAATCTGTTACTTGTTCTTGCTGCCCCCTGCTGCAGCAGGAGCCCTGATAAAGTCTTGCTTGAATTTCTTTTCTGGCCTCTAGTTAATTTCTATTGATGGGAGAAGGCCAAGAACCCTGGCCTGTATTAGTAGCAGCCCCACCTTAGCATATGTGCTCTGGTAAGAGGTAGGGGGTGAAGAGTGTTTTCTAAAGAGATTCTAGGAAGGCCGAAATATAGACCTGCTTCTCAGACACAGACCTTCGGAGTTTATTACATATTATTTGCATAATCATGGTAAACTAGAACCCCAGATCTAGGTCCATGATAGCCCCTGAATCTTCATTTTGCTACTAAGGGCTTTTCCCATTGGGTGATTTTCATGACAAGAAACCATACTTTCTGGACCGTGTTCTTTCCCAGTGTTCATATTCCAGTGGCTCTTTGGGCTCTGAGCTCTGCTGGGGGCTGAGGGCCCAGGAGCTTCTATTGACTGAGCCCCAGAAGCCATATGATAAAGTCTGATTCGAAGGCTCATGGTTTCCCTGGTTCTGGAATTAATTCACATGCTGCTTGTTTTATGCAGACTCACTGATTGTGCCCAGTGTCACGAACTGTACTGAAACCTCTTAACACCTTTTAAAACTCGATTCACTTTTGATGCCATAAGAAAGATTGGGCCAATAAATAAGAACTAGAATCCATTTGTGGTCCATTTTGCAAAAGTATATTAAATATGGCCTACAATTTGAACTTGCCTTATAAAATGTTTACATGCCATTAAATAGTCCTAACATCCCTCGTGTAAATTAAGCAGGCTGTGATGTTCCTTATTCCAAGGAGCAGCAGTGCTTAGAGCTGTAAAATACTTTCATGCAATAAATCAAATACTTTGCTCCTAAAAGCAGGATTATAAATATAAAAGGCAACAATACTGACCTCGGCGTCTGCAACTTGAATTGCTTTGGGAAAGGCGGCGGAGAAAGAAATACTCTAATTGGGAAGCTTGGTGCCTTTGTTCACTGTGCTTTGGGTATGTTGGTTCCTGGAAAACGTTGTTGTCTACAGATAAGCTTTCCAAAACACACAACTATCCTTTATAAAGAGGACAGGGTCACAAAAATCCATTCAGGCAGGGACCAGCTTCTTAACCAGCAATTTGGAGCACATGTAAGTAGGTCTCCTCGGCTGGAGAGCTTCCTGGTTGAGAAGTGCTCCGAAATCCTGCTTACACCCCATGTGCCTTCCACACTGTTGCTTTTTATAAAGCCTCTTCCCTCTCCTGCATCTGGGCCATCAATGGGCTGTTTTCTTGCAAGTGCTCGAAGTTTAATGGAGCTTAAGTGAGACACAGACCATTAACGCAGTATCAATATTTATTTTTGGTTTCCACGGAAACAGATACCAGCCCATGGGTAACTTCTCTTCCAATGTGAGCAAAAGGATCTTTCACAGAAGCTAACATTCTGCTCAGTTTCTTGGGGGAAGGATAGTGGTGGTGAGGTTGAGAAACCATCAGTTATTTAGTAAACAGAAGCACAAGGAGGAGGAGCACCTGGGCAGGAGTGTATCTCATGTGTGTGTGTGCTAGGAAGGACACTTCAGTTCAGGCACCTCACAGATAGCTCTCTGCCCTCACCATTTGGTCATCCTCAGTCCTTTTGTTTCCGGGCATCAACATCCTAGTATCATTTATCTTGCTACACTGGCCCTAGTTTCTAACCTCTTAATCAGGTTTGAGGCTCTCTGGAAGAGTATGCCCTGTGTACTAACTGCATTTGGCTTTGTGACAAAGTGAGGGGCCTTGTACCTGGCTAAGGAGCAAACATCCTCATATCTGGGCTTAGATTAATGCCCCACGCCTGTGGTACCAACAGCCCAGCTGTTTTGTTTAAGCATCTGCTCTCGTCTCATCTCAGTAGTTATATAAGCTATTCTTCTGCCCCAGGGAAGGGCTGACTCCAACGCTGAAAGAGTTCTGCAGGATAAAAAGAGGTGTCAGGATATGTGGGTCCTGATCTTGATTTAGAAGTTAACCAGCTCTCTGCCCTTGCTCCATCCATGTATCTTTCATGAAGATTTAAAGCGTAAATTCCTCATAAAGATTTAGCCTCTAAATCTTCATCTAAAAACATGAAAAATTAAATGTATGGTTTCCATAATGCCTTGATTTATGAAATTTGTGCAAACATGCTTCTAAGTAATAATCTTGCCAGGCCATTACCTACCATTCAACAGCATGGGTCTCTTCCACGTTCATCACCTTCCATGGAATCATCTGTCTTCACTTCGGTTTTCAATGACTTCCTTGGTTTCTCCTAATTATATGTCAGCCTGGTTTCCTCTTTCTTCCAATGTGTTTTTTCTTCTTCACTAAGCTGAATTTTCCCCCAGATGCTCTTTCCACTCTCTCCCACTTTAATGATCTTATTCATGCGTTTCCAAATGATTAGAGATCCTATGCAACTGTAAATGCTCAAGTCCCATATTCCAGCTGTCACGTTCTCTGTCCGGTGGTGTTCATGTCCTATTGGTACATATAAAATATCACCATTTAGCAGCTTAAAACAACACCCATTTACTAGCTCACAATTCTATAGATCAGTGATCGGACATTGCATGACTGGTTCTCTATTCAAAGTGTAACAAGGCTAAAATCAAGGTACTGGTCAAACTGAGTCCTCATTGACAGGCTCTGAACAGAAATTTGATTCCAAGCCCATTGAAGTTGTCAGAAAAATGCAGTTACTCATTGTTGTAGGACTGAGGTCCAAGTTTCCTTGCTAGCTGTCAAGCTGGGAAATCTCTCAGCTTCTAGAGGCTACCTCTTTTCATGTGGTCCCTTACACGTTCAGAGTTAGCAATGACATGTTGAACTCTTCTTATACTTCAAATCTCTCTGACTTCTTCCTTAATCACCAACTAGACAAAGCACTCTGCTTTTAAAGGGCTTACCTGATAGGATCAGACCCACACGGATAACCTTTCCAATCCTAAGGTTTATTAGTTTGGGGCTTTAATTATGTCCGCAGCATCCCTTCACAGAAGTACCTAGATTAGAATCTGATTATATAAATAGGATTTGGGATTCTTGGCCATGGGTGCGAGTGGGAGGCAGGTGTCAGGTAACTTTAGAATTCTGCCTTATAATTGTACACAAGTTATAATTAAGATAGAAGTTGAAAGTTGACCAGTCACATTCCAAACCACTCTGAGTACCATTGGCTCTGACTATAGAGGACTCTTCCAAACAGGAAGACCTAAAATTTCCCAAATATGGGCTAGATTCAAATAGTGATACTCTTCCTGTCTATCAAGACTTCCAGCAGAGGAGGTTGATAAGCATTGAAAAAACATTACACAAAAAAATACATACAAGGACATGTACATACTCAGGTATTGTTACTACAAGGTTCTTAGGCTTTAGCACGCATCTGAATTACCTGGAGGATTTTTTAGGATATATATTGCTAAGCCCCCTCCTAGAGTTATGATCCAGTAGGGCTGGGGTAAGGCCTAAGACTTTCCTAAGTGGTGCTGATGCTGCTGGTCCAAGGATGACACTTCAAAAACCATCACTTTAATATAAAAATTTTATGCATCAGAATCATCAGTATATGAATGCTATATTTGGAGGTATGATAGATAGATAGATAGACAGACAGATAGATAGGAGGTAGATAGATAGATATGTGATGTAACTACTGTATTTGGACATTGAGGGATTCTTTTACATATTTTTGATATATTGAATATTTCTATTTACAAAATATTTAGAGTAGACACATACAGTGAATTTCCCCCAGACAATGCGTATCCCACTATTGCTAAATTCCATTCTATTTTCAAACACTGTTTCTCTAGTAAACTCAACTGTAGCTATCTGCTGTCTCCTGTGCATTTGCAAGCTTCAGCATTTCTACTCTCCCCAAGGACTTGTAATGCCATAAGCACGGCTCTGTTCTTTCTCGTTTCACTTTCCTTTTAATGAGACCCTTAACATTTTGTTGTTGTTGTTGCTACAGCCTGCCAACCCTTTCCTTCCCATCTTCCCTACTGACTGGCTTTGAGAATTCTTTAGAAATTCCATATTGAGAGACAACAGATTGGGTCCAAATCATGATTTAATGGACGTTGTCCTGAGCCTCAATTTTCTAATCTGTAAAAAGTGGATTCTAATCTCTTCTCTCTAGTTCTATTAGCTAGACCTCTTTGCCAAAGACAGAAACATGACTCAGTCTGGCTCAAATAAGAATGTCCAGAGGTAGCACAATCCTGTGCAGATATGAATCTAAGGGGTTAAACCAGGTTCCCAAGACTCAGCCTTGCTTTTTCTCCAACTTTGGCTGTGCAATCTTTGGTGTCAGTTTTATCCTCAGAGAAAATATTACCAAGCAAATGTCCAGGCAGCTCAAGGCTTCATCCTCTATGCTTAGTGGCCCCAAAAGGTTTCTCTCTCCTGATAGTCTCCACTAAAGTCCCAAGGATTGTGTTTCTTTGGACAGACTTGGATCATGTGCTTATTCCTGGACCAATCGTTGTGGTTGATGGGTGTAATAAACTGAGGGGTCTGGGCCTGAGGATGAACTCACACTTGGAGGGTGTACCTTAGGGTCAATCCCACTTGAAACATATAGACTGAAATTTACAGAGATAATTTCCAAAGTAAATTAAGGTGGTAAACGCTGGACTGGAAGAAACACAAGCTGGAATCAAGATTGCCAGAAGAAATATCAATAACCTCAGATATGCAGATGACACCACCCTTATGGCGAAAGTGAAGAGGAACTAAAAAGCCTCTTGATGAAAGTGAAAGAGGAGAGTGAAAAAGTTGGCTTAAAGCTCAACATTCAGAAAACAAAGATCATGGCGTCCGGTCCCATCACTTCATGGGAAATAGATGGGGAAACAGTGTCAGACTTTATTTTTTTGGGCTCCAAAATCACTGCAGATGGTGACTGCAGCCATGAAATTGAAGGACGCTTAACTCATTTGAAGAAAAGTTATGACCAACCGAGATAGCATATTCAAAAGCAGAGACATTACTTTGCCGACTCAGGTCCGTCTAGTCAAGGCTATGGTTTTTTCAGTGGTCATGTATGGATGTGAGAGTTGGACTGTGAAGAAGGCTGAGCGCCAAAGAATTGATGCGTTTGAACTGTGGTGTTGGAGAAGACTCTTGAGAGTCCCTTGGACTGCAAGGAGATCCAACCAGTCCATTTTGAAGATCAGCCCTGGGATTTCTTTGGAAGGACTGACGCTAAAGCTGAAACTTCAGTACTTTGGCCACCTCATGCAAAGAGTTGACTCATTGGAAAAGACTCTGATGCTGGGAGGGATTGGGGGCAGGAGGGGAAGGGGACGACAGAGAATGAGATGGCTGGATGGCATCACGGACTCGATAGACATGAGTCTGGGTGAACTCCGGGAGATGGTGATGGACAGTGAGGCCTAGTGTGCTGCGATTCACGGGGTCATAAAGAGTCGGACATGACTGAGCGACTGAACTGAACTGAACCAGGTTAAGAAGGAGTGGATGCTGGGCATGTAAAAAACCATGATGGTTCAGCATAGGTTATTGCAATGATCAAATGTGTACACACATGTGAAAGAACTTTGAAACCCACAGGTCCATATCAACACCTGGCTTGATGATGATGGTAGTGGTGGTGGTGATGATGGTGGTGGTGGTGATGCTCCAGTTGCATACAACCAAGACAGCTACACCTGCTGTCTGTCTGGCTCTGGCTATAAATCCTTATCCTTTACCTCTTAAAATTAGAGGTGGGTTTTCAGTTATTCTTGCCTGATACCTCTCAGCATATTTTCTCCATCCTTCCCCCAGAAATTTTCCCTTTTCTGTTTTCTCCTGCACACTCACTTCTGGAGACTGATTACACTCTTTCAGACACTGATACCCATGAAGCGAAAAAAGAAGATCTGTTTCTTGTGTGCAGAATTCAGATGGATATTTTCAAATGCAGCTCACATGGGGAAAGAAGGCACGCGTTTTCAGAGGAAATGCACAAGTTGAAGGAACATAAATCCTAAGCTCTAAGTACAGCAGAGTCCCATTGTTTTCTTAGTAATTAGGGAGAAGCCACAAGATGCCCCTTCCCTGGTGATGTCCCCATGGACAAGTTGGTCATCAATGCTTGCTCTGTATAAGTCATGATCACCATAGCCTCTCCCGTATAATTCTCTGTACGTGCTGTCTGGGCTGCATGAAAGATGTGAAGTTATGAATGTTTGTAATTAAAACTCCACTGAAAATACTAAGATACTAGTTTTCTGTGCTAAGACATCAAGACTGAGAATCAGCTAGACACAGTTTGACCCATTCTTATTCTTCTGATAGGAACAACCAGAAATTATATCAACACATAGATTTTTAAAACAATCCATAGTGTTTTAAGCAAGAATGTGGGGGATTCCACTAAGTGAAGTTCAAGACACTAAATTAAGCACTTTACTTGTTCTTCTATTATAAAATGTTTAATAATTTTAACTGCTTTTGTATTCATTGTCTTATAACACACTTGGGAGGGAAACAGGACAAATCTTACTTTTTTCTTTATTTAATAGATGAGGAAACTGGGGTTTGGAAAGCTCATTTGTCTTTAGTCTACATCTGCCCTGTACAAACAGTAGCACCTGGCCACTTAGGACTTTTGAGGACCTGAAATATGGTTAGTGTGACTAAGGAACTGAATTTTTATAATAATTGTATTTAATTTTAACTAGCTTCAAATCAAATTTAAAAAGGCCCATGTGACTAGTGGTACCACATTAAATTGCACAGGGGGAGCTCTACAAAGTGATGATCAGCATTTGAACCCAAGTCCATTGACTCCATTTGGAGTTCTTGCTGTTTGCTCAAGATAAGCTAAATCAGAGCTTCCCTGGTGGTCCAGCGGTTGGGACTCCCTGCTTTCACTGCAGGGAGCAGGAATTCAATTCCTGGTCAGTGGACTAAGATCCTGCATGCTGCACAACATGGCCAAAATAAACAAATAAGTAAATAAAATAAAAAAGACACCTATATTGAAAAATAAAAGATAAGCTCAGTTAGGGCCTTCTAAATGTCTGCATTGCCCACTTTCTCCATATATGGAGAGCTCAGCTGTACATTTTTTCTGTAGTACGTTAGTTACTCTTGATAAAAATCTAAGGTCCATAACTTCACCAGTAAAGCAGAGCTAAGAGCTGAAGCTACAACCCAGATCTTTCACCATAAAAGTCCTCATTGCCCGCAAATCCCCTCAGCCTCTCAAATTTCCTCCGTTGGAGTTGATGATTCTAATTCCTTTCTCAATAATCCGTGTCTTGACAATCATAACACAGAATTCTCCAGGGCTTATTTTTCTTACTCTCTTGGCAAAGAAAAAGCTATCCTGGGAGATGTGCTCGATAGGAGGGAAAAGCTACTGCTCTAATTTCCTTTAGTGCAATCTATGAATACCACTGCCTGGATACATTTATTATTGTTAATTATTCCAGGACCAGCCTTGTGACAGATGTAAAGAAGAGAAATGGCATGTGAGTATTTTTTTCTTAAAGTAAATCTTAATTGCAGCATGTGAGATCTTTTCGTCATGTGAGATCTTTCGTTGTGGCTTGCAGACTCTCTAATTGTGACTTGAAGGTTCAGTAGTTGTGGTAGGTGGGCTTAGTTGCCCCCTGGCATGTGAGGAGATCTTAGTTCTCCAACCAAGGATTGAACTGGCGCCCCCTGTATTGCAAGGCAGATTCTTAACCACTAGACCTCCAGGGAAGTCATGGCAGGCGACTCTTCATTGAGTTGTCTTTCAGCAACCAGAAGGGTGGCTGAAGGGGAGGATCACAGAGCACAAATGGACCTGCAGTTTCACCTGAAGAAAGCAGGGTAAGGAGGAGTGGCCAGTCATCTCAGGGCAGGAACATGTCTCAACGCCATTCCTGGGATATTCAGCACATTCCTAGGGAGGCATGGAGTCTCTTTATACACAGTGTCTGAGAAGATGCAATAAAGTCAATTAAGGACCATAAAGTCAATTAAGGACCATGAGATCCTTGGGAAATGAGAGGGGACTGGTTATGGATAATGCCAACCTCTGGAGCCTAGCCCCCAAATCCTTTCTTGGTTCCATTAATGTGCCCCCCAAATCATCCTAAAATGATTTATCATGGGACAGTATCTCTTGTATTAGTTGTATTCTAAAGCAGTTGTTGTTGTTCAATCACTCAGTTGTGTCCAACTGTGTGACCCCATGGACTGCAACATGCCAAGCTTCCCAATCCTTCACCACTTCCCGGAGTTTGCTCAAACTCATGAGCATTGAGTTGGTGATGCCATCCAATCATCTCATCCTCTGTCATCCCTTTCTCCTGCTTTCAATCTTTCCCAGCATTAGGGTCTTTTCTAATGAGTTGGCGCTTCACATCACATGGCCACAATATTGGAGTTTTAGCTTCAACATCAGTCCTTCCAATGTATATTCAAGATTGATTTCTTTTAGGATTGACAGGCTTGATTTCTTTGCTGTCCAAGGGACTCTCAAGAGTCTTCTCCAGCACCACAATTTGAAGGCATCAAATCTTTGGTGCTCAGTTTTTTTTTATTGTCCAGCTCTCATATCTGTACATGACTACTGGAAAAGCCATAGCTTTGACTATAGGGACTTGGGAAATGAGAGGGGACAAAGGGTCAGCAAAGTGATGTCTCTGCTTTTTAGTACACTGTCTAGATTTTTCTAAAGCAATAGTTGAACGTGATCAAGATTACCCCAGAAATCCCCTAAATTACCCTTAGAGGACAATTTTTTTGATTTTGTGTTTATAGTCCTGTGTAATATTGTATGCATACAAATAATTTATATATATGCTAATGTTCATGATAAAACAAAGACTTCCCATCCAGAATATATTTTAATTAGTCTGCTTCTGGTTTGTTCTTTTTTTTTTTTTTTAATTTCATTTTTGGCCAAGTACCTCAACTCAATTTCACAGAAGTTAAATGTGTGAGTGGTAAAAATCTAATCTATTTTCTTGAGTCTGTGAGTGGTGCTTAATTTCCATAATGGGATGCTAATGATTCTGAACAGTGATCACCAAGGCTATCCTTCTGAACATCTGTCCTTAGCTTCTAGGACAGGAGACAAATACTATGTCTGAGAATATCCCTTGGAAGTGGTTTGTGAACCACTGTTTCCTGGTGGCATGATAGCTATTATACTGAATAACAAAAAGTTGGAGGCAGAAGGTATGGAAATGAAAGTGTTGAGTGCTTCCTATGTGTCAAGAACCATCCCTTGTAGTTTACACATATTGTCTTATTTAATGATGACCAGCATAGTCAGGTCAGTTGTTGACCCTTGTGACTTGTGGTTGACCTTTGTTGGAATTGATGCATGGTGAGACCAAATGTACAAGTAAGACAGCAATAGGCATGGAAATTGTGAGAAATGATGAGAAAGGATGAGTGGCACAAAAATATGCATCAGGTTCTAAAAATATCACTATGAATCTTAGAAATAGGCACACCTCCATTAGATGAGGACCATTAGCATGGGTGAAGTTAAAATGGAAAGTATTGAATATCCATGATGAAGAGTGGTATAAAAAATGACCATGCTGTGTATGGCCAGGGAAGGGACACAGAGCTTCCATTCATACAGATAGTAGAGAACATGGTACCACATGAGGAATTCAACCAATTCAAAGAAATATTTGGAAAAGGTGGTGGATAATTAAATTTTATTGTGGACTTCTCTTATTTGGCAACTGTGCAAATTATCTCTAAGGAAGTAGAACCATATCTGATTAGTATCAGCACTCCTGGCTGAACTTTCTATACCCTTGATGAGGTGAAGTCGCTCAGTCGTGTCCGACTCTTTGCGACCCCGTGGACTGTAACCTACTAGGCTTCTCCGTCCATGGGATTCTCCAGGCAAGAATACTGGAGTGGATTGCCATTTCCTTCTCCAGGGGATCTTCCCGACCCAGGGACTGAACCCAGGTCTCCTGCAATGGAGGCAGACGCTTTAACCTCTGAGCCACCAGGACGTCAGTAAATCATTTGGGGAGTGAATGAATGAGAGTTCATTCCCTTACTGTGGATCACACAGTATACCTTAGAGGGTTAGAGGAAGGATGCATGGGATGGTGATGGGCAGAGACTAGTGAGGAGGAGGAAAAGATGTGTTGAGGGGAGGGGGAAGGGGAATGTGGGAGGATCTGATTAGAGAAGAAATCTCTAATCTTGATTAGAGAAGATTCCTTAAGGAACCTTGAGGGTTGTGCTGATCGACCTTTTCCCTCCTGAGGATTCTCTTTGCAAGTAGATTGTCATTAGAATAGACTTTAGAGGTTTAGAGATTCACTTTTATTTTATAATAGAGTCACAATTAGGCCCAGGGAGTAAAATGAGCATTACTAATTGGGGGCAGGAGGAGAAGGGGATGACAGAGGATGCGATGGCTGGATGGCATCTCCGACTCAATGGATGTGAGTCTGAGTGAACTCCGGAAGTTGGTGATGGACAGGGAGGCCTGGCGTGCTGCGATCCATGGGGGCACAAAGAGTCGGACACGACTGAGTGACTGAACTGAACTGAACTGAATACTACTACTATAATTACTCTTACTGCTACTGTGTGCTGTATGCTAAGTCGCTTCAGTCATGTCCAACTCTTTGTGACCCTATGGACTGTAACCTGCCAGGCTCCTCTATCCATGGGATTCTCCAGGTGAGACCATTGGAGTGGGTTGCCATGCCTCCTCCAGGGGATCTTCCCAACCCAGGGATCAAACCTGAGTCTCCTGTGGCTCCTGCAGTGGCAGGCAGAGTCTTTTCCACTGAACCACCAGGGAAGCCCTGCTACTACTTTGGGCTACTATTTATTGAACACTTACTTTGACCTAAGAACTGGGCACTCTTTATTTCACCCTCCATGAAATGTTATTATCATCTTATTCTGCACACAAAGAGAACAAGATTCCAAGTGATAAGAAAGTCACATATCTAGGGAAGGTCATCATCATGATTGCCCCAGGCCTATCTTTCAGTGTAACCAAGGTTGCAATTCGAGAGCTGGAACTCAAATCTCCAAATTCAGCTTTCTTTATATATCCATGATTGCCCAAGGTACAAGGCTGGGCCTAGGCCCTCTTCACTAATGTCCAGGAGGAAGTAATGACATGTTCTACCAGACATCACTGATGTTGAGGACTGTATAAGAAAATGACATAATTTTTAGAGGGAAGCAAAGGATTAGAGATGAACTCTCAAGGAGTTAGGGGAGTCTGTTCAGGAGAGGTATATGATGGTGAATTTCTAGAACTTATCCAAACACTTGATTGGACAAGTACTAACCCTAGATTTCAAGGGCTATCTTAGAGCAGTAAGTTTCCTTCTATTTGGGCATGGAAAACCTGTGTCCATACCCAAGGGTCAAGGTGGTGAGATGCCTGTAGCCCTATGGAAGGATTTGATCATGTCTTGGGCTGACTGTAGTCACATAAGAACATCTTACAAAGGCTATAGTTAAGACCACTGAGTTCATGCTAACCTACCTTCTGTCGCATAGTGATCTGGTTCATTGTACTAGCGTGGACTTCGCTCGAGGAGGCCATTACCGTGAGACACTGGCATGACCCCCAGAAGGATGAGCTGTGGCATGACTTGCTGAGGTTCTGAATAGTAAGTTTGTATTTAACCCAGAGGAAGGGAAGAAAGACAAGTGGAGAAAGAGAGTCATGATTTGACAGTGATGTTATCAGCGTCAGGGCAAAGCAAGATGGCTTGGCTGAGATGATAACATTATTCCTGTAGTGCCAGGAAATGTAAAGTCCATGCTCTTATAATTTGAAGGAGTTAGTGGGTGCTCCCTGAAGTGTGGGTGACATCCGTTTTTTAATTTCATAATGTTATCTGTAACTGACATGTTATTATAACACCACAATTCTCTTTAATGCAGTCTGTAAAAACACATTGATTTTATAGCTCCCCAAACCGATTACATTAATATCTGTGCATAATTAGTTTACACATTACTAAATTACTGACAGATTAAAAGTGAAATAGTGCAGTTCATACTCAGCCGCATAACTGCCAGAAAGGAAATTAATATGGATTCAAATGGTCCTTGGAGACCTACATTGAAATAGCAGAAATCTATAAAGACTGCTTGCATTAGGAAATTTCTATCAGCAACATGTTTGTGGTTGATGCTTTCCTAAGTCTGCTCATATGAGCTGCGTGGTGCAGGAAATGATATGTGAATGATGCGTTGACTCTTACCAGCTCAAGCCTGTGTTTATTAAAAAGCAAATTCTTAATTGTGGTATTTGATGTCAAGGGAAGGTAAGCTTTCAAGTTATATGAAAACTTTACCTTTCCTTGCTTTTCTAAATGACCTAAGTTCTAGTGCTGGGACCACTGAGTTCTCTGACATTGCTTTCTCTGAGCAATGGGACATGTTTTATGGTCTCTCCAGCCCCCACAGGACACACATACATTGGATTTGTCTCTAGAATATTGTTTTCCACCCTGGCCAATGTGTGTATTTAGGGGTCCTTACAGTAAGCCAGCCTGCTTCCTGATGAAGTGGTAGGTAGACCAATACATTTTCTTTCGTAATCCTCATATACATTATAATTTGCTGCTCTTTGAACACTGCAAATCATTTGCCCAATTACAAGAATTCAAAGATGAATTACTTTTTTCTTGCTTTGTCTAGTAAAAAGACACATTTGAACTCATTTCCATAAGGCAGATAGTTGTATTCTATTGAATTCCAAAGAATGTTAATTGTGAAGAAGATGTTGGCTATAAACAAATTCTTAAAAATGGGGCAAAGCAGTCTGTAGAAGACATCAGGGGCAGGACCTGATGTTTATGGAATATCTGCTATGTTCTAGACACTCAATGGGGTATTTTATCCAGATTCTGAACACTGTAAACCTCACAGTAATTCCTTGAGGGAGATAGCATTAACTCCATCTTATTAATGGTATATATATATATATATATATATATATATATATAGTAACTAGGTCAAGTTCACACTGCCAATAAAATAGGAGATTAAGTTTTTTAATTGCTTACTATTGGCCTCCAATGCTCAAGCAGAAAGTGAGGATACAGACACTCAGAGAAAAGGATGATTCTGGAGGCAATAATGAATGTCCATGAGCCTAGGAAAATAACTTCTTTCTGAAAAGCTCAGGGTTTTAAAAATCTCTTCCTGAATATTCAGATCATTCTATCATATATTGTTATATTTATATTACATAGCAATTACCCCAAAACTTTGTGGCATCGAAATATGTATATCCCGCAGTTTCTATGGGGCAAGAATCTAGGGGCAGTTTACCTGGGGCCTCTGATTCCTGATCACTCATGGGGCTGCAGTCAAGGTCGTGACCAGGGCTGCTGTGGTCTCAAGGCTGGAGTAGAAAAGGACCCACTTCCAAGGTCACCCAGGAGTTGTTGGCAGAATTTAGTTCCTCGTGGTTGTTGGACTGAGCATCCTCCGTTCCTCATCACATGGGCCTCTCTATAGGGCGGCTCACACAGCTTGCTTCTTCAGAGTGAGTGAGCCAGTAGAAAGAGACAGAACAAGCAAAATGAAAATCACAAACTTTTATAACCTAATTTCAGGAGTGACATCCTATCAGATTTTGCTGATCACTTTTGCTGTATGCAATTGAAACAAGTTATTACATCCAGCCCACATTCAAGAATATAAATTCCAGGAAGCAGAGGTTACTGGGAGTCAGATTAGAAGCTGCTTGCCACAACCATGAATTCACTTATTCATTATATAGTTTATGTTTATTTTATCAACAAATAATAACTTGACAACTTACTATTGTATCAAGTTTCATATTTGGAACTAAACAGACATGCAAACAAATAGTATCACAAAAAAGTTTCAATAATAAAACTAACAAATAGAGACAGTGCTTAGTATGGGGCAGGTAGCACTATAGGTGTTTGCATGTATCAACACACTTAATCCTGACAATAAACCTATGAAGCAAATTCTATTATTATCCCTAATTTCCAAATGAAGATAACAGAGATGCAAAAATGTTAGGTAACTTTGCAAAGCCATCCACCTAGCAAGGGGCAGAGCAAAGATTCAATCCCAGGTGGTGTGTATTCAGATTCTGTTCTTTTCTTAACCACTAAGCTATATCCCTCCTTTATTTTAATATTGTCTTGGAGGGAGGTGGGACTTGAGGAAAAATAAATTGGAGGTGAGTGGATGTAGAAGCAGGAAGATTCATTGTAGGATTATTACAGAAGCCCAGGAAAAAGAGACGGTGGCTTGGGATTGGGTGGCGGCAGAAAATAGGGGAGATATGAATAGTATTGAAACAAAATTTAAATGGGGAACAACGAGGATTTCTGAGGAGCTGGAAGTTGGGTTGTAGAAGATAGAACCAAGAAAGACCAATAGGTATCTGGGTGTGAAAACTACAAGGACATGTGGCGAGACCGCCCTTTGAGAAGAGGCTGGCCATTTTCTCTGTTGTAGCAGGGGGCCAGAAGAGAAGGAATGTTATTTTCTATTGCGTTCATGGAGCAGATGGAGAGACTGATGCCTATGTGGGCTAAATCACCTTCTAATAATCACACAATCACTAGAACCAAAGAGATTGTTTGGTCCTCTTGATTCACATTTTTTCCTAATCAGTGGAACACAGTAGACCAACAGGTTCCATAAATGTCCACCATGAATGGCAGTCATTAGCACTGGTCACCAAATATTTCTGGCTTTTCTCCTTCCAGGCACCTGATAGGATTATACCTCCTTGCCTCTTTTGAAGTTAGGATGGCCATGAGATTTGCTTTGGCCAATGAAATGCAAGTGAAAGTCACAGGAATTACTTCCAGATGGAAGCTTTAAAGCCAATGTTTGGTTTACCAGGGCCCCTTCTTCTGCTACTGTGGTCATGGAAGTGCATGTTGAGATGAAGACTCTTTTAACTGGGATCCCTGAGTGATTCACATGTCTTGAGTCTCCTACTGACTTGAACTGGACATGAAACACGAAGAAGAAATGAACTTTGACTGTGTTAGGTCATGTGTGCAGTCATGTCCAACGCTTTGTGACTCCACGGACTGTAGCCCACCAGGCTCTTCTGTCGATGGGATTTTCCCAGCAAGAATACTGGAGTGGGTTGCCATTTCCTTCAGTGAAACTTGTTGGCTTATTAGTCAGATCCTCCAGAGAAATAAAACCAATAGGAATGAAGATATATATTACACATACTCTCTTAATTAATGAATATATAATCTCTCAATATCCAGATAAATAGATAGATGAGATAGAGAGACAAAGACATAGATAAAAGTTTATTTTAAGAGATTGGTTCATGTGGTTATAAGGACTGGGAAGTTTGAAATTTGTAGGGCAGGCCCATGGGCTGGAAATTCTGGCAGGAATCAGTGCTATAATGAGTCCAGAGGCAGAATTCCTTCCTTCTTGGGAGACCCAAGTGTTTTCTTATAAGACCTGCAATTGAAAGGCCCACTGACATTATTGAGGGTAATCTGCTTTACTCAGTTTTCTGATTTAAATGTTAATATCTAAACAATCACTTCAGAGGAGCGTCTAGAATGATATTTGACCAAGCAGTTGAGCACCATAGCCTAGCCAAGTTGACACATCAAATTAACCATCACAAGGGCTATTTGTTACCACAGCACTACTCAGCCCCTCCTGACTGATACTTTCCACCAAAGAGGATGGAGTTTAGACCCAGTAAACACAGCCCTGTCATTATGAGTACTCTGCTTTTTAAAATGTTAATTTAGTATTTTTTTTAAACAAACAAACATGACTTGTCGTTGGTCCTTATTCATGGAACTGTGAACAGATGCTGGAGAGTCACAGGGCATATTCTAAGCAGGACACAGATAGACAAATAGATATTGGTTACTTCTGGCTACAAAATCCAAGTACACTCTAAAAATGATAAATCAGCATCTCCAACAGTGAGTGAGCAACCTAAGAGCCATCTGCTAAAGAATACTTGGTCCTTAAATGGGTTAACAGGGACTCAGGTTCTCAGGAGAGTGCTAATGAAATAGTCATAGAAAGGATGTTCATAATGCTATCACTTGGCTATGGTTGCCATGGAAACCCATTTCTCTTATCTATATTTCTCTTTCCCCTCTTCAAATTACTAATAGTAATAATTTGTCCAGTTATTAAAAAAGACAAAGAACAGGCCATGTGAACTCAGGCAAGAAATGAAAAGTGAGAGGGAGAGAAAAGATACTAAATAGAAAAATAGATGCATCACTGAAACAGTTTCAATTAGCTGGTAGGTTACTCCCTCCATTTAAATGTAAAGGTTTGTTGGTTTGGGGTGGCAAAGAAAGTGGGAGAAAGTCTTCTAAGTAGAGTAGGAAAGTCTTCAAAGAATTCTCTTCCTTATATTTTTTAAGACCTCAAAAATGAACCTTCCTCAGAAAAGATCTATTAATGTGTTTGTATGTTTAAATCCAATTTCTGCCCCCAAATCATCCGCTGACCTCTCCCTCCCTCCTGTGCATTCAGGCTTAGTTGCTCAGTTGTGTCCAACTCTTTGAGACCCTATGGACTTTAACTCGCCTGGCTCCTCTGTCCATGGGATTTTCATGGCAAGAATACAGGAGTGGGTTGCCATTTCCTACTCCAGGGGATCTTCCTGATCCACTTCATATCAACACATCACTGTTGTCTTTCTTGCTGTCAACATGTCTGAATTGGAGTGTGAGCTTGTAAACCAATGGTTCTTAGGTGTTTGAGGTCATAGACACTCCTCAGAATTTCACAAAATCGATCATCTTCCTGCAAAATGCACGTGGGCACAGTCATGTGGAAGTTGGTGGTTTCATAGGGTTTAAGGACCTCCTGAAATTCATTCAAGAATTTCAAGTAGACAGTCATTGTCTTAAAGAAAATTACACCATGAAGATAGGTAGTTGTTGGACCCACGAGGTTATGGAGCAATTTTATCTTCTTGTGAGTTGCTTTCACCTTGTTCCAAGACTACATTCCTATTTTAACACAATGGTTTTTACTCAGATGATGGATTCAGACTCTTAAGGTATTGCTAACAACATCAATCAAAGCATTATTTCCAACCTTCTAAAGAACAGTAGATGGATGTATACAAAATTGTATAGGTATACAAAATTGGGCTGTAGATGAACTCAGCCAGGTAGATAAGTCTTACAGGAGCTGTGAGAACAAAATCTTTTTATCAGTCTCTCTCACCATGTCCAGCCACTCCTGCCACAACTTAATTTTCTCTCCTCTAGGTAAATTGCAGAGACAAAGTGTGATTAATCGAGCTGCATCATTTCTAAGATCTCTTAGGACAGTGGCTGGGAGAGTGACATAAACAATGCGTAATAGCCTTTCATCAAGAGAAAATGAGAGGAACCAGCATTTACTGAGCCCATACCTCATGATAGGCATGCATCACATCTCATTCCCACCAAAACATACAGAGTAGAAGGCATTGTTCTGACTTTAAAGAAACTGCACTTCTGAAAACCGAAGTAACTCATCCCACTCACCGACTCACATGTGCAAAATGTGGGATTTTAATCAAGATCTGTCTGGGTTTCATTCTTGTGTGTGATTACACCACACCTCCTTCACATGACAAGATACCAGGATAGAAGTGTGCTTCCTTGGTGGAAGGCAGGCTTCCCTGAACAGAATCCCTTTCAGGTGGACAGAGTTGCTGGATTAAGAATCTCTTCTCAAAATGTATGGGGGTCAGAACACAAGCTTCAAAACCAACAAAAACAAACAAACAAAAAAGGAGCTCTTACTAACATTTAAATTATTTACCACTTATAAGCCTCAGTTTCGTCATCTATAAAATGGAGATCATTGCAGTACCAAGGTGTAGGATTTTCAAAGCGATTAAATAAAATAATGTATTATAGGAACCAATGTGCTTAGCACCATGCCTGTTTCATACTAAGAATTAAAATATTGATTATCTGTGTTCCTGTTCTATGTAGAAGCTTCCACTGCTAAAGATCAGGATGCCTGTATCCTTAAGATCCATCAGGATGCACTGTAGTCTTGAAGTCAAAGAAGTGTCGAAATGTTGATCTTTGTGAGCTCTGCTTCGGGCACATCTGAGGTCCGCTGGCCATGTAAATTAAACTCAGAAGTTTTTCCCAGTTAATCTGTTGTAATATCATCTGCAGCAGTTTAGAAGAAGTTCAGAGAATTTCCATTTTTTCAAGAACTATACCTTAATTTGTTCAACATGTATTTAAAAAATAATTTTCCCTTATCATAAGAATGATATTTGTTCAAATTTTAAATTCCATTACCAATACATGGATTTTTGCATTCTCCATTACTCCCTATCATCTCTTAGATTCAGTCCACACTTCTCACATTATCCATTGGAAATTATAAGAATTTTAATTTATAATGTCTGACTCTCAGCTATATCATTTTAAAAAGAAAAGAAGCATTTCAAATTAGTTCATCAGGAAGAAGGGACATCCTGGAAAACTTAGTTACATACAGGAAAAAAAGCTATTTTATACAATTCCTTCACTGAAATTTTTTCTCTTTCATTTAGCCCGGAAGAGAGTAAAGAGGGACTCAGTATAAATTCTGCTCTTAACACTCATAAAGTTAAAAGTAAGCAATTATATTTCACTTTACAAGATATATACTAAAATAAATTGTGATGGATTGAATAGTTAAAATATTTATAAAGGCACAGAGGAAAGACCAGAAAATACACACTTTTGTCTTTACTTAGGTCATCCCTAGAAGATGGTACTGGATACAGAGAAGGATGGGGGGAAGAGGTTCTGCTTGATGAAATTCTGTGTCATCTGAATTTGTTCCAAAGATTCAGCAATTTCTTAATAGTTATGAATATGTTTAAAAAGATTTCCTGTTATAAAGAGAAGAAGAGAAACACCTGGCCCATGTGTCATCTCAGAAATTAACAAAGAACAAAAGGAAACAGAAATAGAAAAAAGGTCTTCACTTCTACGAACGTGCAACTCAGGAGAGGGTCCACAGGTTCTCAAAGGAGAAGGAGGAGTGACGAATCTTTAGTAGACCTTGTATGGAATCAAGAGAATCCAGGGCTTGCCAGAATACAGGACAAACACGCACGCACGCGCGTGCACACACACACACACACACACACACACACACACACACAGGGGTTAAAGAAAATGTTGAAAAGAGAAAGCAAACAGCAAATTAAAAACCATTCATTAAATTACCATCCTTAAATAACAGTAACATTTTAATTTCTCTTTCATATTTCATGTATTCATACATTTTACTTTAAATGTTTAACAAAATGACATTGTACCACATATACTTTTTTGAAACTTCTTAATCCAGTTGGCAAAGTATCATAAGAATTGTTATTAAACATTACTTCCTGCATTTTATTGGGTTAGCCAAAAATTCATTCCATAACATCTTATGGAAAAACCTGAACAAACTCTGGCCACCCCAATAAATAATTACTCAATCCTCTATTTATGTGTGTATATAATTCCAGAAGTGGCATGGCTGGACTTATAAGCATGCTAATATCTAAGCTATTATCTATAAAATGTTTCATCAATGTATATTCCAACTAGCAGTATGTGAGAATTTCCATTTTCTCACATCCTCTTTAACACTGACTAATATAATTTTTGTTTGCTTTTAGATAGGTAAATGGTCATTACATTTTTTTCTTTTGTGAATTTCCTATGTTGTTAACTTGCTTATTGAGTTGTTAAAACTATTTATGTATTGAGCATGATAACTGTTTAATATATATGATACACCTTTATATATGTTTAATGTATTTAAAAGTGTCATCTCTCTCATCCTTCCTCTTAGTCATAAATTTTTATATTCAAATATTTTTTGCATTTATGAAGTAAACATTAGTTTTTATGTGATTATGGCTTTAGGACTGAGGCTTCCCAATCCAGTTCTATATAAACAACCACTTCCATATTCTTGCAGAACATTGTCTCCTTTTTTTAACCCTTATAAATGTCTTTTGTCTAAAATGCATTATTTCAATCGTGTGAAAGGGAGACTACCTTTTCTTTGCTCCGCCAAATGAAAAGCCCATTGCCACAAGACAGAAATTATTGAATAACATGGCACATATTCTGGTTTAAATGCCACTTTTATCATATACTAAATTTTTATACTTACTTGGGACTGTTTCCAGGATTTTATTCTGTTTCATTGACCCTATACCAGCAAAGGCTGATGCTATAACTTTATAAGATGTTTGAATTGGTCGTAGAAGAAATTTTCCCTTATTACTCTTCTTTTCCAAACATTCTTGGTTACTCTTATGTATCTATTCCTCCCCGTAAGCATTATAGTTTATGAGGTTAAAAAAATAGTGAAAATTTTAATTGAGATTCATTAATGGTCTAATTAGGGGAAAATGTAATTATTAGTGTAATCAAGTCATTTTTTTTTTGGGTTTCTGGAAAATAAGCAATGTTTTGTAAAAGTTGAATACTTCTTAATGGCACAGAGAGTGTGGATATAAAATTGCACTGGTTTTAGATTTCTTCTTTTTTACAAGTTTTCATGTAGCAAGTCATGCAGAAGAACTGGCAGATACCCACTAGAAAGATTAGTGAAAGAAAATGAGGTTTTATTTGGGAAAGAAAAACTTTAATAAAAAGACCTGGAAAAAGATCCCATTTTAGCCAACAACTACCTGGACAATACTTTGTTCTTAGGATGTGGCGTCTGGCCCTCTTCCTTTCTTCTTGCTATGCTCCAAAGAGCAAATGTTTGGTATTTAGGAGTCTTTTTTTCTTTTGACTTGAAAAGACGTACATCAATGATTTTACCATTGCTTTGAAACTAATCTTCTGAGGCTAGAGAAGAAATAGTTCTAAAAAGCCAAATTAAATTGCACTTTTTTTTTTTTAGATTTTATTATTTCTACTGTTACTTAAGAATGGTGAGAAAGTTTCATAGTCTCATGGAAAAAAAAAAACGATGTAGCATTTCTTCCACAAACTATAAAAGTAGTTAATCTATTTAAATCGTTACATGATACTTTCATAATTACATGGATATGGGTGGAGAGGAGAGTGGGTAAGGTAACTTTAAGCAGAAAAAAGCAGTAGGAAACCTTTTAAGACATGGATAAAGATCTGGCCCATGTGATATTGTTATACCCTGCAGTCAAAATCTGTTTTAAAAAATCACAAATAGCGTTGGACATTATTGTATAGCGAACAAAAATGTTAAGATTATAAACTTCTGATTTAGCATTCATTTCGTAGAGTTGAATAGATCAACTTGAGATGCAAAAACCCTCAGCCAGGAGAGTTAGTCTCTGATTTTTGCATTAAATCAAATGCTAGAAGTTCTTTTTCTAGTTTAAGAAAGCTAAGAATTGTACAGAAAGTTGCAGTCTTGATCATACCACAATAATTAAAGTCTAGTGCACTTTTTACATAGCAACATGAAGACAGATGGCTCCATGGTTCTCCTCTATGTAGGAGCAATGGAGGGACTGTGTTTAAAACACTTGGGCCACCATAGTGATGGGACAGACTTGGCAAGTTAGATTTCCCCACTAAGAGCTGGTTGTATTAGCATGTTGGATTTCTTGAAATGTGACCACATTAGAAAACAAAAAACAAAAAAACAATTTCTACATGGATTCTACATCAGATTTTTTGGATCAATCTATGGGAGAAAAGGACCCCTCCATAATTTTTCTCTAGTGTTTACAGGTATCACATTAAGTGAAACAGCTATGCAAATAGGAAACACAATCGCTGAGCTTGTTTCAGAAGTTCTCTGTTTAGAGAAATACAGCATTCATTTGTTGTTGTACCTGGTGGCTATTAACTTCTCTAATTGTGCTGTAGACTAGTTAACAAGTTTGTTGAAGTTGCACATTATAATTTTAAAGGAGTTAATTGAATACTAATCCAAGGCACAGCACAGAAATTATTCGAACCATTCCAAGAAAAGCCGAAAATCCCACCAGCTGCCTTGGTCCTAGTAAATCCCTACCCCAGTGAAACGGAGAAAATGAATATTCAATATTTTTTTCTATTTGAGCCTCTTGACATTCTATTGATTCACTTTATTTTCCCAACAATTTTCTGACAGGTTTCCCAATGTGAATTCTGTAAATTCTTTGATATGCATCTTGTGATTGCCTTTGAAAATGAGCACCAGGGCCAACTTTGGGCTGGGGCTTAGAACTCGGGAGCCCCAAGCACTTCACACACCAGCATATCTGTAGAACTTTACAGTATCACCAGGCGATCCTCAGATCTGGGACAGAGTCAAACAGCAGAAGAGGAAGGAGGTTCGAGAAGAAGGAAACCTAAGTTATGTTTGTGAAGCAGGTTACTGTTACGGGGGATTGGGGGCAAACAGAAGTGGAGGACAGTGCTAGAAGAGAAAAAGGAAAGAAACAGATCACTTAAAGGCAAAATAATGTAGGACAAAGAAACTAGTAGGTATGCCAGGAAGGTATCTATGCCAACAACATCCGTAAAGGAATAGCCAGCCCACTGTGTGTAGAAATGGAGATGACCTGTAGAGGAGAGAGGGTAGGAACAGGTGAGTCCCACGCCTTTACAGAATCTACAAGTAGTTGATGTTGCTATTCGAGAGAGTGCCATTAGCACACAGGTAGATAACACAGGATCTTCCTTTCCATCCTAATGCTATCCTTTTTTGGAAGAGGAGCTTCATCTTTCTAAAAACTGTTTGATCATCACCTTCTAGAGTAAGGAACTGGCATGCAGATCCCTTTACAGACCTCCTCCTGATCCACTTCTCCATCACGTTTTTTCTTAGTATCTTGTAGGAGCTTAAGTTCCACAGTTTACTCAATTTTATATCTCTTAGTGTCAAGTTTCAAGCAATGCATAGAGCGTAATCTCAACAACATTTGTAGAGTGAATGAATGACAAAGGGGATGGCCTATGTTGCATTAATAGAAAATATCAATTGGACCTAAAATCCAAATGGGACTCTTGTTCCTGTCAGATCAGGAACAGCTATATTAAGTAACCGACAACCTGTTTATGCATGCGTGAAAGTACAAGTGCTAGTCACTCAGTCATGTCTGACCCTTTATGACCCTATAGACCATAGCCCGCCAGACTCTTCTGTCCATGAGATTCTGCAGGCAAGAATACTGGAGTGTGTTGCCATGCTCCCTTCCTCCAGGGACTCTTCCTGACCCAGGGATTGAACCCAGGTCTCTTCCATCTCCTGCATTGGCAGGTGAGTACCACTAGTGCCACCTGGGAAGCCCCTGTCTGTGTATAATTGACCTTGAAGACCATATATATAGTGAGCGTTCTTTGACATCACTCTTAAACTCAAGATGCTTTTAAATGACGTCTTTGGAGTTGCCTCCTGAAGGTAGAGATATTCTTCTCCATTCCTTTCCTCACACTTTGGGCAGCAGAGATCTCCAGCTTCTCCACATGGAGGCCCTTGAATAAATTAATTGGAATGTTCAATAAAAAATGATCAAGCAGGCTGTTTTGACTGAGCATTGACTTGGACAAACAAGCTATGAGTTTAAACAAAACCTTGATGGCTTTCTTTCCTGCTGAAAAGTGAAAGTGAAAGTTGCTCAGTTGTGTCCGACTCTTTGTGACCCCAAGGACTATACAGTCCATGGAATTCTCCAGGCCAGAATACTGAAGTGGGTAGCCTTTCCCTTCTCCAGGGGATCTTCCTAACCCAGGGATCGAACACAGGTCTCCCTCATTGCAGGCAGATTCTTCACCAGCTGAGTCACAGGGGAAGCCCAAGGATACTGCAGTGGGGAGCCTATCCCTTTCCAGTGAATCTTCCTGACCCAGGAATCGAAGTGGGGTCTCCTGCACTGCAGGCGGATTCTTTGCCAACTGAGCTATCAGGGAAGGCCCCTTCCCTCCTGCTGCTGCTGCTAAGTTGCCTCAGTCATGTCCGACCCTATGTGACCCCACAGACGGCAGCCCGCCAGGCTCCCCTGTCCCTGGGATTCTCCAGGCAAGAACACTGGAGTGGGTTGCCATTTCCTTCTCCAATGCATGAAAGTGAAAAGTGAAAGTGAAGTCGCTCAGTCGTGTCCAACTCCTAGCGACCCCATGCGCTGCAGCCTACCAGGCTCCTCTGTCCATGGGATTTTCCAGGCAAGCGTACTTGAGTGAGTCACCAGTGCCTTCCTGTAAGTTGTACCTAAAACCGCACATGGGCACATTTGGAGCATGGTGCAATGATATTCATGCACTTTCAATCTTTATTGTTTTGAAAAAACAAAACAAAACTTAGTCTCTAAACATAATTTTGAGCTAAATGTAACATATTCCTGATTAATTTCTATGGGGTTCACATGGTGTTGTACAAAATAAATATGAAATAGTCTAAGGCACATATTGCTTTAAGTTTTGTATAATAGCTTTTAGTTCATGCATCATCTTTCTTGGACACAGTGATATTTATAAATTAGTGCTTCCTCTCTCTAGACTACCAAACATGTTTCAAGACAGACCACATCTTATTTCACCACCAATTCCTTCTATATAGCTGATCAACAAGAAACTGTCATATGTAATAATAGCTGCTGACATTTATTCATTTTTTAAATTTAACAATGATTAGCAAACAATGACCTCTGGCCAACCTCTGGCCAACCTCTGGCCCCACTACCTGTTCTTTTAAATAAAGTTTTATTGGAACACAATCACATCCATTTGTTTATTTGCTTTGTAGCTACTTCTAGGTAACAATAGCAGGGTTAAGTTTTTATGATGGAGACAATATGATCTGCAAAGCCTAAAATATTTTCTATCCAGCATTTTCCAGAAAGAATGCACCAACTCCTGATTCATAATGTGCTCTGCACTATACAGGCATATTGTGGTTTTCCCTTTCAATTTTCACAGCCATTGTTAAGTGAGATATATAGCAGTTATCCCCATTTCACAGATGAGGAAACTGAGGCACAAAGAGGCTCAGTAGGGAGTAGTAGAGCAAGAAGCAGAACACAGTTAGGAGTGATGCCAAAGTTCATGCATCTCACCACTGCCCTGCCTGCCTCTCACCCAGTGAGAAAATACCTATCCTTGCCTTTTGGTGATGGGTAGCATGCAGTTAATAATTGAAGATGGACATCAGGGCGTGTCTCTACTTCTCACACTCATCACGGGCAGGGCCTCCAGTTCCCTGGTGGGAGAGGCATGGCTGGGAATGATTGAAACCACTGTTGGAAAGGCTGGGAAGGGGCCTGGGTACCTCCCAAACCCTCAGTTGACAGCCTGGTATCGCCCTGACTACAGCTAATCATCTCCCAAGTGGGCATCCATGGAGATTCATTTTGTCAAGGTATGAGCTCTCAGGCAATGTGGGAGACCAGCGGGGCCAGTCAACTGATGATTCTATAAACAGGAGGGAGGGGTGCTTGGTGGCCACATCCTAGGACCCCCCGTGCTGGGCGGCCAACTCCTGAAGCTCTTCTAAGTCTGAAAGGGAAAACTTTCACCTCCTACCAAGACTGGTGCCCCCCTGTCTGCAGAGGCTCCGATGGGTGTGGAAGAATTTCATCTTAAATCAGAAAGAGAGGGGACACAGAGGTTAACAGACAAAGAGCTGTAATGTGAGCGGACTTCTTTCATTTAAAAAAAATTTTTTTAAACCCCTCTGCTAATGACTTGGTGATTTTCACAGTAGTAAATGTGCTGACTTAAAAAATCTGTGGGAGGTCAATAATTTTCCCTCTGCCTATCACTGTGTTGATTGTGGTTCCGATGCACCTTAATTACAGTACCTACAGGTAGAGTATTATACAGTGTTTACATTAATCAGAATAGATTTACTGAGGGAAATAAAACTGCCGGCTTCCTTAGGGTTGCACTCTTATCAGGCAGCAAGGGGGCTGGCGGGCCTCTGGGTTAATGCCTGGGGTTTGGAGCCCAGAAGCCACCTCAAAGCAGCCGATGGTCCCAGAGTGTCTCCATCCTAAGCTGGGGTCCTGTGTTGAACCAAAGAATCAGAGGAGAGTTCCAGAAGTTGGGTTTTCAGTATTTTCAGATCAGAGAGGGCAAGTGTGTGTGTGTGTGTGTGTGTGTGTGTGTGTGTGTAGCGAGAGAGAAAGACAGAATGAAAGGGATTGCGCAACTGTTTAAAGAGCTAACTTTCCGTTGTCTTTCACGGGGACAAGAGGAACCCAGGTCAGAGAAGGGCACACCTTGTCCCCTCTGTCTTATTTTTGTACAGAGAGGAAGAGGACAGACGCTCTAAGGGAGCTGAAGAAGGGACACACGGCCTTCTACTTGGGGCTTGGGAGGCAGATGGCTAGGTGTTGCTGCTGTTGATTTTTCTATTTTATTTTGTTTTGTGATGTTTACACAAGTCTTTATGGTAAAGCTGATTAGAAGGGAGGCCAATAGCCTCCAGTGATGCAGAGGGACCATTTAGGGAGGTGGCTAATGACTCCAACTCTTCGCTTAGTCTCCATCCATCACATTCCTCATCTACAAAATGGGATTCCCAGTAGTACCTGCCTCGCAAGGCCACTGAGGGGGTTATTGGGCTAATACACATAAAGCACACGTAACAGTATCTGGCACACAGTAGGCGCCCAGTTGAAGTTGGTTATTATTATCAGAAGTTGTGAACTTGGGCTTTTAGGGGGCAGTGAAACACATTCTAGTCCTGTCTCTCCTAGTCAATTGTAGTGATGTTATCCACGTTACTAAACCTTTCTTGGCCTTAGTTTACTCATCCATAATGTGGGACTATAGTACTTAATGAGAGCTAAGTCCAAAAGACTGTGCACACAGTGAACCCTCGTAAATACTAGCGATTAGCCACACATTGGGATGTTTTCTAATCTTTCGGAAACAACAGTTCCTAAGTGGCTGATCAAGTTGCGGAAGTAGTTTCTTTCTTCTCAACGTGCTACTTAAGTCTCTGTCCCTGTTGATTTTAGTTTTCAGTCTAAAGACTTGTACTAGACAATCTAATGGGCTGCCAGATTCAGTAAATACCAAAACATAAAAGAAAAACAAACCCACAGTTCTTGGGCTCTTGTGACGTGGCTGATGGAGTCATGGAGCACAGTCTCCAGCCTTGGGAAAAAAAAAAAAAAAAACGAGCTTGCAAAACCGTAGCGTGTACTTGAGAAGAAAGCCGCAGGAAGGTTCCAGTTCAGTTCAGTCGCTCAGTTGTGTCTGACTCGTTGTGATCCCATGGACTGCAGCACGCCAGGCCTCCCTGTCCATCACCAACTCCCGGAGTTTACTTAAACTCATGTCCATTGAGTCAGTGATGCCATCTAACCATCTCATCCTCTGTCGCCCCCTTCTCCTCCTGCCTTCAATCTTTCCCAGCATCAGGGTCTTTTCCAATGAGTCAGTTCACATCAGGTGGCCAAAGTGCTGAAGGTTCCAAGGAGGACGCAAAGCCAGAGGAAAACATTTCAGCGGAAGTAATCCATGCACATTTCAGAGCCAGGTCCTTGAATTGGCCCTGTTCAAGACATGGACAAAATGCTACAGAGGTCTATATTTTGAAAAGAACTTAGCCATCCATCCTTGGGAGTCAGAGCTCCATCAGTGACTGTGCACAGGAGCCAAGCCTCCCTCAGGGGAGAATGAGACCCAGCAAGGGGGGAAGACGCAAGGTGACAAGTTGAACATGCATCCGGGCTTTGGGTCTATATTCATCCTTGCTGAATGGCCTTTCTATGGGAGGGATATGAAGGTTTAAAAAAGTCCTAAGAGGAAGAAAGAGGGGAGAGCAAGGGAGGGAAAACCTCACCCTTCTCTCTCCACCCAGCCCCACTTACTCCTCCATTACGTTCCTTGGTGAAACGTGAACTCCAAGCATGGCATGAGAGCGCTCCCAGGCAGAACAGGGTCTTGCCATCCTCTGCCGGACTATTTCTTCTTCTTCCAAATAGGTTGCTTTGGCCTTTCCTCACCCACCTTCACACCTCCGCCAAATGCTCACGGAGATCCACTGCTATGCTGGGGCTCCGGGGTGATCTAATTGTACAAGGTCCAAACCCTCCACACTTAACTTTTGGTTTCTGCCTTCCAATAAGAGCTCTGCTGCCTGGAGTAGGTGCTCAGCTCAGACTGGAGTTGGCTTAGCAGGAAAGACCTTGTGTAAATACAGTCCTTGCCTTACCTGGAGCCCTTGATGCCACTGGCAGTCAAGTTTCAGGGCTTGCGGCCAAAGCTGACCTTTCTTTGCATTACAACTGGTTTCATTAACATCCTTTTCTTTCCTTCCTTGGTTTGAGCTTTTGGTGGCCAGATTGCTTGGAAGGAGGGAGGGGTACAGCCAACGGTGGCATTATAGTAGGCACTGCAAGGATACTGACCACAGCGTGGCATGCTCAGTAACTAAGTCATGTCCTAGTCTGGGACCCCACGGGACTGTAGCCTGTCAGGCTCCTCTGTCCCTGGGACTTCTCAGGCAAGAATACTGGAGTGGGTTGCCATTTCCTCCTGCAGGGGATCTTCCCAATCCAGAGACTGAACCCAGGTCTGCATTGCAGGCAGATTCTTTAGTGTCTGAAAACACTAGGGAAGCCCATAAGGCATCAAGCCCTCAGTGTCAAAATAAGGAAATGTCACATGGGGCATGGCTGAGCTGAGTTCTTCAATACCTATCTCCCAAATAATGGCTCCTCCAGATTTCCCATGATGCTAAAGAACTATTTGGCCATGAATCCAGAGCAGTCTCAAGATACACAACTAATTTAAGTCCGTGAAAAATATTAGACCATTTTAGAATGATCTGTTTAGTCTTTTAATCCAGATAAACAGTACCCTGTCTACAATAATGGCTTTAGAACTGTGGCTTTAGTGGGGGTGAGGAATAATCAGCATAGAATTTGCCTGTATGTAAGTGGGAGCTTTCGTGTTTGAAATCACTTGATAGAACAAAGCCCTTGAAACCATCCTGAACAATGGTCACAGAAAAGGAAAGTGCTGGAATCTCCTGCAAGAAAGGGTTTGCTATGTAAAATTTCACTTGGGCAGGAAACTTCACAAATTATAAACTAGCGGCATTTCCAAATGAGTGGCATTTTACTTTATGGCCCTCTGCGGCATGCACGGTCACTCTGAAATGATTCTATAAGAGACTGGTTTTATCACATCATCTCACTTGGTACCTCTGCCTCCAGTCGGCTATCCTGGGGAAAGACAAGGGAGTGCCTTTGATCAAGAGGACCCCAGCTGAATTTCTAGACCTGATTTCTGGCCTAGCAGCTGCCTCTAAACAGCTGTGTAACTGGGCATAGCTCTCTATCTCTGTTGATTCTCGTCTCCCGTCTAAAGACTTGTACTAGAGAATCTAATGAGCTGCCAGACTCAGTAAACACCAAAACATAAAAACACAGGCATCTAGTTAAATCTGAGTGTTACACGAATGGTGAACTTTTTCGTGTCTGAATAGGACCCAGACAATATTTAGGATGTTCACATGCTAAACAACTTCATTACCTTTCTGAAATTTAGCTGTGTATCCTGTATGCTATCTGGCAGAGCTAGTCTCTAAAATCCTTTAGACCTTAAATTTGAAGTCTGTAGTGAACACATCTGATTTTGTATTTGTTTCTAAGAGAGAGTGGGCTTGCTAAGACGTGGAGGGCAGGGAAAGAGGGAGGGAAACAGCTCCCTGAAAACACCAGCCTATGTCCAGTCTGCCAAGGAATGGGTCACAGCATCTGGAGCAACAGTGTTTTTAAAACATTGCTTCACTTTGAGAGGTAGCCCCTGAGAAAACAGCCGCCTTTCCTAATGGCATAGGCCCCTCCTATGGCTACAGAGGGTGTAGGGCACTCTGTCGCCCAAACTGTCTCATTCGTCGGCAGTGTTGTGCCTAACACCCCAGAGAGAGCAGGCGAAAAGAGATCATTTCTAGTCCTTTCTGTACACAGAAGCAGTTACGGTTAATCCTTGCTCCATGCCATCATACACCGAGGACCAGAGAATCCCCACAACAGGGGCCTTAGCAAACCATCCCTTAGAGGTATTCAGGAATGGTCACGGGCCTCCTCTTTCTCTCTAGGTGATGTGGACATGGCACCCTTCCCAACCTGCTTTTGTCTGGAACAAGTTTCCGGGGATGGAGACAGACAGAGAAAGGAGAGGGAAGGGAGGGAGACGCTGGAAGTCAGTGCTGCAGGATGGAAGTCGCAGTTAGCACAAGGCTTGGTAGCTGGAAGTGGAGTGAGGATAATAAGATTTCCAAAGTAGCCTTAAAAAATAATTGCAGATAGCGCTTTACCCTGTGTTACAGAGAGGGCCCTCCCTGAAGAATAATGACCACCTCTTCGGTCCATTTAGTTTGGGTCTTTTACAGTCTATCAGAGATGAGTTTCCTGGAGTCTGGGATCCCATTCAAGGCAGTGTGAAAACATGCAGAAGTGTGTTGATTGCATTCCCACAGTCCTTACATTCTGCCCCTGGGAGGGGGCCCTCCACTGATTTCTGGAATGGATGGGCAAACAACCTGTGTTTCCAAAAGCGCTTCTGAATATCCCCCCCTGCTACACACACACACACACAGACACACAGACACACAGACACACACACACACACTGTCAGGACATGAATGAACCCGACACTCAGACAGTTGGCTTGAATTCTGTCTCACTTCCATAAAGAACCACGCAGAGCCCGGCTGTGAAGACAA
This sequence comes from Capricornis sumatraensis, assembly GCF_032405125.1. NCBI lineage: Eukaryota > Metazoa > Chordata > Mammalia > Artiodactyla > Bovidae > Capricornis > Capricornis sumatraensis. The sequence goes on along the minus strand of NC_091088.1, from coordinate 26,001,507 downwards.
TATGGTTAGGCTACACTGCTTTATAGACAGAGAGGAAGAAGGGAAACAACTCTTTGCCTTGGATGCAAATAAACTCAGCTTCACCTTTAAAGCTGAAAACCTGCGCCCTTGGCAAGACGTCTGGGGACCGTTCCAGAAGTATTAATCTTCCTCCGTTTACAAGTTAAATAAGTCTTTGGAAACTTTCTCTAGCCCTGCTTTTTCTCTCCAGCACCATCTCACTCTCTCGCGCCTTTTTAGTACACTCAGAACTCCCCAGCCGCAGGAAGCCCCCGGGAACCGAGGTCGAGGGAATAGACTCGGGTGGATTTCCGAGTCACCCCCTGGCTGCGGGGCCGGCCAGCAGATGGCGCTGTGCCGCACGGTATGGACCCCGCGTGCCGGCCGGCGCTGGAGCGGGCAGCCTGCTCTAAGTTTCTAGTGCCATTCCTGGACCGAAACAAATGTTTGTGGAATTAAGTAGTGATTTCCTTTAGTCTGCGCGACTCTTACTGGCTGTGTTTCCAGGCTCTAGATGTTACCATATGCCATATATTGCTTTCTCGGGGAGAAATCGAGGGTTTCAAAGCACACTTAACCCATCCTAACTGCTCACGTCAACTAGTCAAGGTCTGCATTTTCTGATAAAAATAACCCATAAAACTTCCATATTAAGAGCTAGAATGGTTTGGAAGACAAAGAAATGCTGAAAAATGTAAGTAAACAGAGCACCTGAGATTCTTCTTTCTAAGTAAACAGCTGGGGGAGGGGGGCCCTTTTTACCAGGCTCAAAAATAAAGCAAGAAAGCAAACAGAATGAAACTAAAGGCTTGGGTGGGAAAGGGGTCGGTCGGGTTGCCGGCTGCCGGGCTCGGGAGGACGGGAGTTGCATTCTATGATGGCTGGAAACACTTGGGTGCAGTGACCATATATATATAATTGTGGAGAAAACAGGAGATGTGATGATCTTGAGGGCACATCCAGGAGGCCATGAATTTTCACAAGCAAGTTAAGCAGCCGTGGATTAGGGTGATAGGAATTATCAGTGCTGTTGCTCCACGTCGCCAAGTGGCCCCATTAGTTAGGGCTCAGTATGTATTTAATGTTGTCATAAAACCTGCCTTCTCAAAGTAAGCAAGGCAAGTCTGTGTGCATCTCCAAAGAGATGTACACAGCTTTGTTTGGGATAATGGATTTGACCTGACTAGAAACAACAGGGATTAGATGGACCAGCATGGATAGATATGACTAATTGTCATCTCCTGGTATCAGCATGAACATGGCCAGCCCTGCAGACTAGTCATGAGAAGATGGGGAAGCCAGGGGGTTTGGGCGGGACTAAGCTGCAGAATTGATCCTAACTGACTGATAACGTAGGGATGGAATGGAGCATGAAGGATGTATGGATGTGAACAGAGCGTTTTAGAATTGCTGAGCATTTCCTTGCTTAAATTGGATTGTGTGTTGCAGCCCTCCGGAGCAAGCACACAGCTGCCTGCCTTGCGCAGAGTAACTTTGGGCTTCTCTTTCTTAAATGTTGATTAAACTTTTGAAACTGGCTGAACGTCCCAATTTATCTTTTACACAAATGAACAGGTTTTGAAATCTGGTTTCAGACTTGTCTAAAGTTTTCAGCAAGTGACCCAATTAGTTCTCCTTACATACACAGAGATAATGTTTAACTTTCTTAACTTGTTTTACTGTTTTGTTTTTAAACCAGGAGCTATGGCTACATGGATTTTTTTTAAAGATAATGAATAAATATTTCTAGTTCTGAAATACATCCCTTTAAAGTAAAGAATATTCTGACTTTGAAACTTAATCATTTGAAACAGTAATTATATTTAAAGTGATTACATAATAAGATGAAATATATTCATTTACTAACATATGGCTTTTCATAGTTGATGCTGTTTTTTTTCACCTGTTTTCATTTTTTCAGCTAAAGTTCAAAGACATTTTTCTAACCAAATGTCATTTATTATATCACCGTAAGCTGTTTATACCATGAATGTATTGTTAACATAGCGAAATGAAACTTTAGTTCTGCCACTAGTAGCAATATTTAAGGCTTACCAAATATTATAAACACTGCAAATTCTATCCATAATATCCAGAAGCTGATTTTGGATCAAATTTAGACCCGTCTTTCACACAGCACCACATTAAATTTAAAATTAGTCAAGGATTACAGTTTGCTATGAAGAATGTCTCCACCTCCAATATGAGCAAATGTCATCAAAGTGAAAGGGGAAGAAAAAAAGGAAAGAAAAGATGTGATTGTTTTGACACCAGTGAGAGAAGCTTAATGTTGCTTCATTTTTAACCTCGTTTCAAATTATCTTTTAACCACCCTGATATTTCTGCATGGAGATAATCACATCTCATCAGCCTTCTTAAACCGGCAGCTCCATACTCAGAGCTAATGCTTCTTGTTAAATCATATTGCTAAACAAAACATTACAGCTCCTGCAGCAGACTGATGGGAATCAGCTTTGCTGGACGGTCTGTTTTGTTTTTTTTTTCTCTTTCCATCATTCAATTTTATTTTCTTTCCTTCTGTAATTTTAATCTTATATAAGGTATGCAAATATGTTTCCTAGAAAGTCAGGACACGAGTTTAAAAGACATAAAAGCAAATCTGCCTTATAGATGAAGACAGAGACCTGTTGAAGTGCTCCTAGGAAAATAATAAACTCAGGGATTCACAGGGACAATTTCATAGAAGAAAATCCTTCTCAGGAAAGGAACTGAAACTTGGGACTTCAGGAGAAGAAAAAGCGATCCTGGTTTTAAACATACACAATCAATTATTTCTTAACATCGCTTAAGAATTCACATATCATTGAGGTTTAGCAAACACAGGAAGAACACACGGCTTATTTATTTTAGCAGTTTTGCATGTGCGGATGTAAAATCAAAAGACCCCTGCTTAAGCATTTGAAAAACTAGTATATAAATGACCGACTGCCTTATCTTTACACAATTTGCCTTAACTTCACTTCCTCTCACTTTGTCATTTAATTTGTACGATTTCCAAATCAGAGTGACGATCATCTATTAGTCCCCCTGGTGACAGAGGGCAGGGCGTTGTTGTAGCCGAGTTAATAAAGCAGAAACACAAGCCTAATTACTGGGGAGATAAACCATGCTGGCAGGAGTTACCTTCCTCGAGATCTGGAGCTATTTGCACCCAGACATTTTGTAGGGAGTGTGTGCGAAAGGACAGACAGAGACCAAGCAGGTGGGGTGTGTTTGTTTTCACAGAAAGATACTGATAAATTTCAGGAATTGTCTTCCCTGGAAGACGGTGTGGTAAACTGCAGCTACACTGGGAGGGGGGAGCAAGTGCGTATTCATTAATCAAATGAGATAATGGGGGGGAGCGCAAAGGTGCTTTATAACTGGAAGGGGAGAGCAAATAGAAAGTGGCATTGTTGCTAAAAGGGCATGTATGAATGTTTAAATAAGTCTACCTACACATGTGTTAAATAGCTCTGACGTGGTGGTGGTAGTGTGTGGGGATGGAGGGTCAGGGGAGACAGAGAGAGAGAGAGAGATTGAGAATGCCTCTCTAATGCCAGAAGTTACACCATGGAATGTATTTCTGTATGGAAAGATTTAAATACATGGAGATACATATATATATATATATATATATATATATATAGTATAATGTACAGACAGAATCATACTATATGACTCAACAACTTTTATAGCATAGAACCTGATTGAAAATGTAAGTTATTGATGATTCAGAAGCACATATGTTTTTATAGGCTTAAACATGTGTATATGACTATACCATATTCATGCAGATTGCATAGGCATGCTGAGAAATTTCACCATCCCGTGTACTTTTTCACATTTAACGTGCAAGACTGCAACACTTTTTATCAAGACTGCCATCCTCCCCAATTCCCTTCCTCCCAAGTAAACAAACAAAAGAGCCTACCTGTGTAGCTAACATTTAAGAGATATTCATAAAAAGAGAAAAAAAATACAGCTCCTGACTCCTGATTTGGATGAATACAGTGATCAGTGGATACTATAGTAAAAGCTGAGAAACTATGTTTGCAGAGTGAACCTATTAATGCAGCTTTGTCCAACAAATATTAAAATTGCAAAGCAATTTGCCCATTTGACAATGGCTAATGAACTTAAGTATGCAGAATGAACTTTAATAATTGAGGAAATTGTGCAATTAAGCTGAAAGCAGCTGAAAATTACAAATAAAATTAACTCTCTAGTTTAGCAAGACTATCACTACTTCTATTACCAACCAGTTTGTGTGGGTTTCAAGAAAGTCTGGAAACTTTCAAGTGATTGTACATTTATTGTGATGATTTACCGTCAAGATATTGACCTCATTTTTTTCTTTAGTAGAAATGAACACTAATACTTCTTACAATATGTTTCTGAATTGCCATGTGGTTGGAATTATACAAAAGTTCTCATTGGCAGGCTGTGTTTTAATTTTGATTTCAGGTTTATGATCCTATCTGTGTCTATTTTAAATTTAAATGGATTACACTCAGCAAAAAAATCCTTTTACTAGACTGGCTTGCCTGTCTCATACTATTAGGCTCTATATGTCCAGCTTTTACAAATCTGTTAATACATAAAACCGTAAGAAGCCTCTTATGTTCAAACCAGGTTGGACTGAAGACATCAGATTAATATTTGATAATGTAGAAGAGCCCTTAATCAGATTGGTTATTTCATGACAGAATGTTTCTTCAATTATCATAATTGTTGTGCTAAATATGTTTGTCTTTGTATCTGGCTTTGGGCGTAATCTTCTCTCTTGAAAGCCACTCCAATGTGGAACTTCAGATTCCTGCACAAAACCCAATTAATATTAAGATGACAAGCCCCAATGAGCTCCAAAGAGGCAACAGCTGAACAGACTCTAACATTCTTAAGTACAGATACTTGAGTGATCAAGTACATCTGAGGGAGACACACAATTCAATAATCCCTTTCTCAAGAAAGTCAAGAGCCCTGTGAGATACGAGGGAAATCAAAGGAACACATCAGAAAGAAAATGACGGGTCTGGTCTTGTAGCGTCTCTATTAAAATGCAAAAGTTATGGATTTTTTTCGGGGTGATGGGAACCTTTTCTGTTTTTATTGATTTCTTTTTATAGCTTGATGATTTCTCTAAGATTATCTTAAAAGCTTAAAGAAAAAAGAGGCCTCATCAAAAGGTATCTTGCATGACAGAAGTGTATATATAGCCTTGGTTAACATGAAGGCCCTGTACAGGCTGGGAGGAGAGGAATTCTGCTAGTTCATCAGCCTGGGGGAGGGCTGCATTGAGCAGTGAAATGAGCATTTTACTGCCATATTTGATGCACGTGGCAAAACTACCCTCTCGCCCCTGGACCAGTCAGGGGAGATGAGAAGGGGGCTGGAACTACCTGGGCATTGCCCCGGAGAGGCAGTTACAAAGCTCTGTATTAACAAATGTCTTTCCCTTTGCATTGTGTAAAGCAGTCACCTTCATACTCTGACCCCCAATTTCCTGGCAGCCTGGGTGACTCCTTGGATTTACAGCTAACTTTGCTGTCCAGAGGTGACATCCTAACCCATTGATTTGTAATCAGAAATTGGTTTCCTGTCACTTTAAAAGTGAGGCACTAAGGGGCAGTAAAAACAAGGCTGTCGGGAGCTAAATGGAGCTATAGTTCAGACCCCGGGGGCCATTACACACTACCTTCCCCGTGTATTTATTACATTAAAAAAACCTTTGTAGTGCACTTTAAATGGCCAGTGACATCCTCTTAGGTGACTTATGGCTCTGTGAAATCAGTTTTGTAGAAACTCCTTCACATGTGCCAAAATGAAAAAAAAAAAAAAATATATATATACAAAAAAAAAAAAAAGAAAGTAAAACCCCACTCCCAGTGTGCCGTGTTTGTGCGTAAGAGTGTGCTGGTCCCAGTCCACTGAGTCTCTGTGACCAGCATTTCAGCAGCAGGAAGTCCCCACTCTGGCCACCCAGCATCACCTAGAGCTCACTTTGCTCAGACACCACAGAAAGTGAAACCAACCAGTGTGGCCCTTTGCCTCTCCCCTGATAAATCTAGTGGAGCCGTGGAGGCCGCCTGCCCAGTTCCGGCGTCTCTCCTAAGTAAGAAGGAATCATACATATACTCATGTCCCTTCCCCTCCTCCATATACCCCCAGATTCCACCTCCTACATTTGACACCCTGACAATTTTTTCAGATATCCCCTTTACAGTAAACAGTAGGGAACATGAGATAATTATATTCAAAACTACCTAGGCTGGAATAGAAATAGACTTCTCCGACTTAAGCTTACATTCTCAAAGATGCAAGGGCTTGAAAATTACTGAGATAATGTTTTCAGAGATTCCTCTTATAAACCAGACACCAGTTCCATCCAAATGCAGATCCTCGTGGGCCCCGAGCCCCCATTTCCTTTCTCTGCTTGTCACAGCAAGGCAGGACTTCTCTAGAGAGAGACCCTCACCCTGGGAGCAATCTAAGCGCTGTGCACCATTGCATCAAAATTAGACTCTCTACCACACAAGCATGGACAATTCTCTTCCCAGAGTGAATTGCCCCAAATTGTGAGATACTTGAAATGTGTTCCTGTTGCCTTCTGAGATTCCTGCTAATTAATATTCAAAAGACTCAAAGAGGAAAAATGGATACCTAAATCATACATATGTATATGCCTTTTAAGCTTTATTATAAAGGCAAAATAACCCCTTACTTGGTTAAAATCCAACTTGAGTCAACATACAAAGGTGACTGCACTGTAATACTAGACATATCTGCATTATGTAGGCATGTTACTGCGCCACCAGAATCTCTCAATAGTAATTATTATGCCAAGCACCCTGTTGGCACAATTACACTAAAGCTCTAATTAGTAGCAGTAAGATTAGAACCCCTACATGTTAAATCTGTAGAAGCAACGCTGAGTGAAGGATTTAAAACAGTTTCAAAACATTGTATTGTCTTTATTACAGTCTTTATACTTCAGTAAAGAAGGGTTTTCTATAAAATGCACTTAAAATAATCTGGTCCTGTCACTAAAAATAGGAAAGATAAGGTAATTGCAGTCAAACCTAGTGAGTCGGCTCGCTACCTAGGTGCGGTTAAATCGAAAATGACAAATCTAGTGAACTCCACTGGGAGATCCATACTTCCTGCCTGCTGGACGCATTGGTATTTTTCCAACCATCAGCCAGGGGAACACGCGGGGGCCATGCTTGTCACGGGCCTGCCTTTTCATTACCTCGGAGGAGCCAGGAGGCAGGCATCGGAAGCGGATCTCCCTCAGCAATCCGATCGCAGCATCCGGAGATTTACCTGTCTCCTTAGAGACTGCGGCATTCGCGTTGAACGCAGCACAGGTCTCCTCCCCTCCCACGGAGATGGCCCCTGGGCTTAGCTCCCAGAGGGCTGTGAAGCTGGACGTCGGGTGCCAGGACTGGGGCCTCCTGGAGAAGAGAAGCCAGAGGGCACACTCCGCGGCAGAGGTCTGGGTCACACCGAGAGTAGGCAGGGGGTCTGCAGCTCACCCCTGAGCATCTGGGGGAGACCAGAACACAGCTCATGGAGAGGGGGAAAGGAGACGCGGATTGCCAAATACCAGGTGTATCTGTTTGGATCTGGGAAACTTTAGATTGGATTTTCCCGTGAAACTGAGTAAATGTTCCACTGTGTAAAATGTTGTAAGGGTGAAAACCTAGAAGCTCAGCAGGGGGGGAAAAACAAAGCTATCATCTGCCTGGTAGTTTGCCCTTCCAGGCCCACCCCCTGCCACCTCCACAGCCAACAGGGCAGGGAAGCCAGGCCAAGGCCTGGAGAGTCTTCTTAGTGGCCTGCCTGCCATCCATGGGCTCATCTGCTCACCCAGCCCCAGTTACCTGCAAAAACCCTGGTTCTCTCAATCCGTGGAGCTCCTGAGTGGAAAAACAGGGAGTTCTGGGCACACAAAGGGCCTGTGAAGGCCACAGAAGCTGGTGGTAAATTAAGCTTATGTTTAAAAAGAAAGCACACACACACACACATATAAACACACACACACACACACACACACCTATATAGATATATATATAGTCTTGGCCAAAAAGTCCATTTGCGCTTTTCTGTAAGATCTTATATATATCTCAGCTGCCCTATAGGCAGAATTTGTCCTACGTACTTTGACGATGCACCCTTAAAAGCACGGTTATCCTGGAAGAATCTGTCCACAAACACCTACAGAATAGACATTTGAAAAATGTTTCACCTGGGTTTTTCCATAGAAGCAAATGCATTATTTGTTTCGCTTTTCAAATGCCAAGTCAGACAACTCTGGCAGTCTTCAGGATGAAAACAGGAGACAGAAATCCCCAAAGGTTACCGTAGTTCAGCTTTAGTGTCACGAAACGGCAGTTATTTCCCTGGGCCAACAAATTTCCCATAATTACAATAATACCTAGTGAGCGTGTATCTGTAAAGCACACATATATAGACTTTCGAAATGTGCCGTGTAACAGCCATAAAACTGTCTCCAAGAATGTACAGTGATAAGAGGGCAGAAGTCAGAGGATGGCCTCTGAATCTTAATAATTGTATGTGTTCAGCCATATGTTATATCCAGAAGTGCTATTTACTGTAAAATTGAAGGCCAGGAGAGTAGGCACTTTCTGGCTTCTATATTTTATGTTGGCTTTTCTTTCATAGCTCCAGCCTGGAAGAAGGAAGCAAAAACATCCTTCTGCTTTACAGGTTATCTCCTTGCCGTCATAATTCTGGTATTTATATGCATGTATGTTTTATCTACAAAAGATATCCACAGGAGAGCTGATCTTCCTGCAACTGTTACAGAACTATTAAATGTATATTAGCATGGTCATTTTTATTTAATGGAAACAAATAACAGTTAATCTTATTGGAAGGGTTAAGTGGGTTTACTTGGGAAAGGGCAAATCCCTTTGGATGCTTTCTTTTTTAAAGAATAGCTGCAGTGGCTGACAGATGGTCTTTGTCTGAGTGTAGCTGAGGACAGATACAGTTTCTTTTTACACATTTATGAAAGTTGTAGCTATAGATGGTTGGTAATATGCGGTGGCCTAGGACAAAGGGCACGCCCAGTGGACAGAGAGGATTAGATTTCAGATCAGTGACAGATGGCTGGCTTAGCAGAGTCAGATAAAATTAAAAGGGGTGGGGGGTGTGGATAAAAAGAAACCACTTTCCATGTAAAAGTTGTGTCTCTTAAGACAATGGCAGCATGCACCATTCAGTTCTCTTTCCAACCTGGTGTCAAGTTCCTGGGATTTAAATTCCTACATTTTACTTTTTGCCTTTGCAGAAGAGGTGGGATTATTCTTTGTTGATCAAGTTTATCAAAGGGAAACGAAGAAACCAAGTAATTCACAATTTGCCTTTCACCTTGACCAGCAGAAAGTATTCCATTTGCACAACGACACTGGATTTGTGTGTGTGGGTCATTAGCCACAGTACTCCTCCGCGGTTTGGGCAGATTTTTTTTATAAGCCTATTGGTAAGATCCACATTTTTGCTTACTCCATATGCACCATTTAAACCTATCACATCACTATAACCTTCGTCAAATAACCATACAACATATTTAGTGTTAATTTGTCACGCTGAAATTATTCATCGGTGTCTTGAGTAAGTCCGATAATATTTATGGGTTATGCCATTCCATGTTTTCTGGCAATGCAGTTTGCTAGATTTCATGGATTTACTGTGTCTGCTCTTTTATGACTGACATAGCAATAACCAGATTGCAGAGATATTTATGTTGTTTGTGGCTTAGCAAGATAATTAAAGGATATAAATTAATCAAGTGCAATTAATTAGAAACTTTATGTTCGCAGCAGTCCTTCTTTGCATGTATAATTTATATTTATTGATTTCCTGGCTTTCATTAGCCTATGAGATAACAGCAAAAATGCATTAGAGAAGAAAATGTACAATTAGCGTGAGAGTGAACCTTGGCATAATGGATAGATCAGCACATGTTTGGGGCAAATATAAAGCTTTGTTAACTGTCATAAGCAGTTATAATTGATGAGTGGTATTTCACTACATATCTTTCAGCTGATTAACGGCGTTTTTAAAGAGTCCCCTTAATGGGAAGCTGATAGGTTGGCTAAATTTACATTTTAATCAGAGTATTTATGATGGAGGCAGCCCTAGAAATTCATTGGCAGAGGCTGAGGCGACATTTCCTGAGGGACTGCAACAGGAGTGGGCTTTGGAGTGTGTCTACTCACCTATTCCGTCTCTTGTCATTTGTCCGAAAGGGTTTGTGGCGGGGGAGTGGCGGGAACATCAGTGGCCTCTTCAACATTAGTCACGTTCCCTATTAATATCCTGCAGAAAGGGCCACAGGCCAGGAGAGGGGAACCCCAGTCACGCTTGCCTGTCTTCTGTCCCCGGCTGTCAAATGCCAGCCCCACGGGCAGCAACGGTGGCTCCCAAGCTTCTGCACCAAGGGCTCCCAGTAGGAGGGAGCGGTGCCTTAGCCAAAGGAAGGGCAACACCCGAGTTGAGCCTGCTTCTCATGTTTCCCAACTGGGTTGAAAGCCAAGCCAAGCAGCTCCAAGGAGACCATGCAAGAGACCACAGCCGTGGATCCAAAGGCACATCAACTCATGCTCATAGCTCAACAGCTTCTATTTCAAACCTGGAAGCAGAGCCTGCCCCTGAATCATAAAGCCACTAAAACTCTGGCTCATCCAAGCAGGACTAGGATTAGAACAGTCAGAGGAAACTTTCAAGAGGGAGTCAAAAGTAAATCCTCCCATAGCAATACCTTCCTCCTTCCTTCACAAAAGGTGACAGGGGATTCTTCCTCCAGAATTCCCACTAGAAGACTGAGGTGGAATTTTCTATCAACCCTGTGAGCCATGACATGTCCAGAAGTTGAGAAAGGACAAAAGCTATTAACATTTCTAGCCTAATATTCTCCCTGGTGGCTCAGATGGTAAAGAGTCTGCCTGCAATGCAAGAGACCTGGGTTCGATCCCTGGGTCAGGAAGATCCCCTGGAGAGAGAAATAGCAGCCCACTTCAGCATTCTTGCCTGGAGAATTCCATGGACAGAGGAGGCTGGTGGACTACAGTCCATGGGGTCACAGAGTTGGACACGACTGAGCAACTTTCACTTTCAGCCTGATACTCTGTGTTCATATCATGAAGCCCACAGGTTTGATTTTTTTGTTCGTTGTAACAGACTTTGTGTTGGTGTCAGACTTTCTAAGATGGTGTCATGGGCAGCCCCCAACCAAACACTACAGGACTGTACAGTTAGTAAGGCCAGAGTGGGATTCACGTCTTGCCTGTTGAAGTGGTTTTGCATGGACATCTCTGCAGGAAAGGACCTATTTTTTGTCATTTCCGCGTAGAGGTAGGACTGGACAGCCATGTTATACATTTAGTGGGCCTTCCCAGTGTGGTCTTTATAAGAAAAGAATGTCAAGAAGACCTCTTGAAATAAAAACAAAAGAACATTCCTCCAAGGGGGCTCATTCCTGATTCAGAAACAAACCAGGGAGATCCTTAGGTCAGCTTAGAAAAGGACTTGAACAGAGTGACACTGGAGACCTGGTCTGTTCTCAAGCAAAGACAAAAGCCATTGCCCTGAGTCCTGCCAAGGGCCTTTTCTTCTTTTTATTCCTGCTCCTATGCAGCCCGAGTCTTCAGAACTCCCTCCCCTATTTCCTGATGGAGTCCCATAAGTGTGTATTGAATATTGACTGAATCTTCCCTGAATCTCCTTGCCCTGGGGCAATTAGAGTTGAATTATATACACCCAAGCTAGGCTACAAATAAAAAATTACTTTTCGTTTATCTCTGTGAGAAGAAACCAGAAATGAGCAAATATGAGATTAATATAAGTGAAGGAGGATATGGTTTCTGCTTTATGTGGTGATAAGCCCCTTTTTTTCCTTTTCATACTAATTATTATTATCATTATTAGTATTATTTTACCCCTCAATTGCCTTAGGATGTTATCCAAGAGGAAGCACTGTATCGGCTGGTGAAAGCTCCACAGTATTATTTATTTCATGTAATAAAATGTATGTAATGATCATGATTAATGTTTGTTTATTGTTGTATCATTGTGTTTTCCTTCCAGTCTCAGTGTGATACTGGTTTAATTAAACTTGGGAGAGGGTGGGAGTGGGTTTGGGTGACAGTCTTCAGAACTTTATACAATAATGGAGTCTGCATTTGGTTGCACTTACATGCCGATTAAGATGAAGATGTCCTCATAAATGACTGATTCTGTTTGTTCTTTTAAAGGAAAGTCCATTCCCCATCCTTTATTGTGTAATTTACAGATAAATTTGTTGTGACTCAGACCAAAGGCTTTTATGTACAGAAATTGCGATGACAGTAGAAATTATGGTAATTGAAGAGTGTTCTATTTTAGGTTTTCCTCTGATCACATGAAATGATCATAAGCATCTTTCCTGGCCATAATCGTGCCCCAGATTCCAAATTATTTTTTATTAGTTTGTTATCCAGTTTAACTGTTTGCTCAGGGAAGAGAAAGGCTGAGAAGGGAGAGCAAAATATTGTCATTGCTGGTTGATTGTCTTCTCTAAGGAAAAATTAGATAGGTGCAGTCGGGGCCATTATTTGTTTTCATTTCTGGTGCACCCAAAATTACTTTGCCAAGGCTCCCATTACATAGTTTCCTCATTTCCTTGGGAAAAATCAGATGTATGTCCTAAATGGAAGCCATAGAGCTTTGAAATAATATATTTCTAAAAGTTTTTAAAGCTGAATTCACATACGCCTTAACATTTAAAGCAATTTACAGTTTCAAAACTGGGCTTCCCTGGCGCCTCAGTAGTAAAAAAAAAAGCCCTCCTGCCAATGCAGGAGATGTGCATTCGATCCTTGGGTCAGGAAGATCCCTCGAGAAGGAAATGGCAACCCACCCCAGTGTTCTTGCCCGGAAAGTCCTATGGACAGAGGAGCTTGGTGGGCTATAGTCCATTGGATAATAAAAGAGTCAGACACGACTTAGTGACTCAACAACAACCACAGTTTCAAAACACTTTATTATCTCATTTTAGCATCTCAACCTTTGAAGGAAGTAGGATATGAAATTCTTTTATTAATATATATAGGATATATGTATAGTTCATATGTTTTTCTGCAACTTGTTTTTTCCCTTCAGTAATATGCTGAGGCTTTTATGTAAAAATTTGGTTTAATTGGAGACTTCTAGGTCTTCTGTGGTGGCTTAGACTGTAAAGAATCCACCTGCAATGTGGGAGACCTGGATTCGATCCCTGGGTTGGGAAGATCCCCTGGAGAAGGGAATGGCTACCCATTCCAGTATTCTGGCCAGCAGAATGGACTATACAGTCCATGGGGTTGCAAAGAGTCAAACACAACTGAGCGACTTTCACTTTCAGGATGCGTTCAGATTTCTCTTATTATAAACAATGCTGAATCAACATTCTGTTGGAAGGATATGTATACTTATGTGTATATATACATAAATACATATACACATTCATGCATGTATTTGTGTGCATGTGTGCCCGTCTGCATGTGTGTTTGTGTATGGGCTCCTATAAGCATTTAAGCATAGAGTGTTTTGTATCAGGATATAAATCAGTTAAATTTTTCATACAGTCTATACACACTATACAAAATATCTATAGGTTTCATTTTCCCACTTCTTCCAACCTTAGATAATATCAATCTTTAAATTTTTACCAACTTTAAAGAAAAAAAAAAAGGTATCACATCATTATTTAGTTGGTGTTTTCCCAGTCAGTAGTGAGGAGTGAAGCATCTTTTTATATATTCATTAGTCACTCATATTTCTTCTTCAAACCATTGCCTGTTCACATTATGTACAAATGTTTCTTTTCTGCTGTTCTTCATCTTCATAATTATTTAAAAAACTTTACGCTAATATTCACTCCAACTGAGTGCCTACTATGCATCTCAGTCACCTCAGGCTCTCATGTGAAGTTCCATTTTGTTTACAAGGCCCTGCTCAAGATCTCTGTGTGGTGTTTTTTCCTTACTAGGCAGTCAGATCAGGACTAGGGCTAGATGAGTGAAGAAAGGAAATTCAGAGAGAGGGGAGTGACTTACACCTGTTTATTCTGTCTCTAAGTGGGAAAGCCAAGATTGGAGCCCCCATTTGTTAACCACCCTGTCCTCCTTCCCTGTGGATGCTGCCATGATGCTGGGTCTGTAAACAGGCAGCTAGAGAGCAGGCATGGGCACAGCTTTTCAATTTCAATTACCTCTCTGTCAGACTCCCCTCAGCCATCTTCACCTGCGCTTGAAGGAAGTTTCCCGCCTCTCCTTCAAAACAGCTCCAATCACAGACCTGTGAAGCTTTACCAGATGCCCTCAGCTCAACCTTTGTCTTTTCTGTCGTTATCCATTGGTAGTATGGGCTTCTAGGGCAGTGTCTGTGTCTGCCTTGTAAGGCAAATGTTGATGTCATAGCTCCCTCCTGCCCTAGAGAGTGAAATTTCATAAGTTAAGGACCTCTGGTAGATTAATTGCATTAGTTAAGTGCTCTTCCTCTCTCCTGTATCCATGTCCTGGTGATGAACTCTTCACATGAAGAGGTGAGGTCTATTCCTCCAACCCTTGAATCTAGAATCACCTTGCCACTTGTCTTAAGAGGACTTGTGTGGTTCTGTTCACACTCTTGCTATCCTATCATTGACACCATGTGAACAAACTTAGGGGACTTCCCGGGTTTCACTAGTGGTAAAGAACCCGCCTACGAATGCAGGAGACTTAAGGGACTTGGGTTCAATCCCTGAGTCGGGAAGAGCCCCTGGAGGAGGGCATGGCAACCAACTCCAGTATTTTTACCAGGGAGAATCCCATGGACAGAGGAGCCTGGCAGGCTATGGTCCATAGGGTAGCAAAGAGTTGAACATGACTGAGGCGACTTAGCATGCATGCACCACACATGATTATTAGAATCAGCTCTAATTACCTCCATTGAGTGAATTTTGCTAGTGATTTGCTTGTTGAAGGATGGGAAGCCACATGGAAAATTGTCCCAGGGGAGGACATTTCAGACAAGCCATAGGATTGAGTCTTCATCTAATCTACAGTGATTGCAGAAGTGAAGTGAAAGTCACTCAGTGGTGTCTGATTCTTTGCAACCCCATAGACTGTATAGTCCATAGAATTTTCCAGGCCAGAATACTGGAGTGTGTAGCCTTTCCCTTCTCCAGGGGATCTTCCCAACACAGGGATCGAACCCAAGTCTCCCGCATTGCAGACAGATTCTTTACCAACTGAGCCATAGGGCTCAGATATATGAGCAATTCCAGCTGCAGCCTGCTAAGTCCAAACTAGGCCAGAAGAAGTCCCCAATCACTCCAGAGATTAATGAGCCAAGTAAATTGTTATTGTTTAAACCATTTGGGTGGCTTGTTACATAGAAAAGATGACTGATAACAAGCCTTTCTGCAGCAAAGTAAGCCTGGTCTTATTCGCACAAGGGTGCATAATTCCCATGTCTTCCTCATTTTAGAATGCTTGAAATATAGCCTAGCATGTTACATTGTACATAAGTCACAAGTTCATTTCAATATTTCTGATCTACAGATATAATTGTTCTTTGAATTCTTTTTCAATAAGGAGTTAAATGAAATCTTTGACACTGTTCATTTGATGTTTATATGAGAATAATGGTTCTGTACACCCACCTTCAATATGGGGAGAGGGCTTCCCTACACTAACAAGCAATGCTTGGGCACCAGCAGGATGTCCTACAATTTAACTCAATTCTGATGTCTACCTGGAGATAGTGTCAGATCCCACAGGTTAAGGGCTCAGTCCTACAAAACTAGCCCTGCACCCCCACTTCAGATACCAGTCACAAGCTCAGGTTATCACCTGTGCTTCTGGCCCACGGGTTATAGATGGGAGGTTCCAATGATCCCCTCCTTGGACTGGATTAATTTACTAGAGTGACTCACAGCACTAAGAGAACATTTTACTTACTAGATTATTGGTTTATTACAAAGGATATTCAAGGATACAAATCAACAACAAGATACACAGAACGAGTTTCCAAACAAAAGAACTTCTATCTTTGGGACTTCCCTGGTGGTCCAGTGGCTAAGAGTCCATGCTCTCAATACAGGCGGCCCAGATACGATCCCTGATCAGGGAATTAGATCCTACACGTTGCAACCAAGAGTTCGAATGCTGCAAGTAAAGATTTCACATGTCCCAAAAAAGTTCAAAGATTTTGTATGCCTCAACTAAGACCTAGCACAGCCAAATAATTTTTCTTTTAAAGTTTCTGTCATTTTGGAGTTTGGGGCCACACACTGTGGCTGACTGAAGTGTTCTAATTCCCCAACCAGAATGCACTCTGAACCCAGTACATAACTCAGGAACAGCTGGATGGAAGTGATGTGCACAGAGCAAAGGATGTGGGGTTTCTATACCCACCTCTAGGTGTTTCAGTCTCCCCAGATCTCCATGTGTTCGTTAACCAAGAGACTCTCAAATCCCTTCATTTTGAATTTTATGAACATTTCATGACATAACCATGACTGATTAAATAATTGACTCTTGGTGATTTATTCAACCTCCAAGCCTCCTCCCCTCCCTGGAAATCAGGGATTACAAATTCCAACCTTCTGTTGTAGTGTTTTAAAAAGTCACCTTATTTACATAAATCCAGTTGTGGTGGAAAGGGGCTTGCTAAAAATAACATTTCACTTTTATGGCTCTGAAGCAATTTCAGGAACTGAGGACAGGAGACCAAATTCTGTCTCCCACTGCTCTCTGACTCAAGAAATTTCAAAGGTTTTGGGATCTGTGAGCAAAGATCCCTGGATAAAAACCAAAAATATGTG
Organism: Capricornis sumatraensis; assembly: GCF_032405125.1. Lineage (NCBI taxonomy): Eukaryota > Metazoa > Chordata > Mammalia > Artiodactyla > Bovidae > Capricornis > Capricornis sumatraensis. The sequence continues at coordinate 25,984,649 of NC_091088.1, read as the reverse complement.
GAAAATATATTTTGGTCATCTGAATTAGCAAATACATGTTTCTTATAAATCACAATATTCAGAGAGTCATGGTTTTACTTTCACTTGAAATTTTTAACAGTTTGAGAGATCCTTTCAGATGCTCAATCGATTCATGTGACAGAACAGATTAAATTTCATTCCCGAAGTAGAGAAACTCAAGGGCTACTTAAGCTCATGTGTATCTTTTCTTAGTTCCCAGTATGAATCTAAATCAGCAGTAGTACCTGATTCTCTGCTTTTCCAATTTTATTCTTCTCTGCTGATTTTGGTTTTTTTGTTTGTTTGTTTGTTTTTGATTTGTCTATGGCCAATAAGTTATTTCCCATTAATGATAACAGTGATTGGAAATTTGGTTTCATGGTTGGACCATTTGGTGACTTCTGGGTATGGATTAATGGTTTATAGAGATCCAGTTTTTGCTGGGCGAGAGGTGACAGAATCTTGCTTGCCAGTCTTTGTTGTTTGTTCATCTATTATGAGATCAAATCAAATAAAAAGTTTGTACTGGGAAGGAGAACAGCTCCTCAATAAGCCAGACTGCTGAGCTTTTGAGTTCTGTGTTTTCTCCTAATCTGTGGGTGAAAATACACAATTGAAACTTCAAGATCTCTATGTGCCTATATGTCTGTAGTTTAGAAAGGACTTTACCTCTCAGTGTTTGAGTATGCAAAATTTTCACATCTCCAGGAGATATTAATAAACTAGATTATAAAGTGTTTTAAAGGACTTCTGTTCTGATTGGTTTGTGGAGATAATTATGCCTTGGTATGAATTAGATATCCTTAATATTCCCAGAATATAAGAAAATTTAATTCCAACACTTTAAGCACCCTATTTATATTGTTACAGAAACCAACTCAGAAACACTATGATAATTGAAATTCACATAATTGAGCTAAATCTTTGATAGACAAAACTAGTTTAATAATTTTTGTGTAATGAAAACCACTATATGTGCTTATTCATTACTGTCAGTTATGAGAAAAACATTTTTATTATGCTGCAGTAAGTTTTCCTAAACTTATACAGCTTTAGCGATCAAATAACATATTGTTACTCCTATATAATGTCTCATGTGTGAGTGCTCAGTCATGTCTGACCCTGTATGACCTCATGGACTATAGCCCGCCAGGCTCCTCTATCCATAGGGATACTCCAGGCAAGAATACTAGAGTGAGTTGCCATTTCCTCCTCCAGGAGATCTTCTCGCCCCAGGGATCGAACTCTTGTATCCAGCATTGGCAAGTGGATTCTTTATTACTGAATCACCTGAGAAGCCCCCTATATAATGTTTAAAGCTATAAAAAATATAAATGTACATTGGTGTTTAACAAATGGAATCATTCTCATCTACTATTTATGTCAGCAGTAATTATGTAATTATTTGTAGTACATCAGCTTGATCATAATTTCCAAGGTCTTAAGGTAACTAAAAACCTGGGCATGATGCTGAGTTAATTAATAAATAAACATTTGGCATATGATTGTTTCTAATTAACACATTACTAAAGCATTGGTTGCTGCTGCTGCTAAGTCGCTTCAGTTGTGTCCAACTCTCTGTGACCCCATAGACGGCAGCCCACCAGGCTCCCCCGTCCCTGGAATTCTCCAGGCAAGAACACTGGAGTGGGTTGCCATTTCCTTCTCCAATAAATCATTGGTTACTAAGCATAATTTTAAGATTATGTATTTTCCATTTTGTTTTTATTTGCACACACATGCTGCAAACTTGGCCTAGGTTAATAAATGTGTTTTTGCTACTTGGGGTAGTTGTGTAGGGGATGCGAGTGCCAGTTGAATATTAGTGTAACATTTTTCAGTTAATCACCCTACAGTTTTCCCTGTGAAATGAAGGTAGTTACTTTGAGTTAAGTTTTAATTAATATAAATATTTGGAAGTATAATGAAAGTGTTAGTCAGTCCTGTCTCTTTGCAAACCCATGGACTGTAGCCTGGCAGGCTACTCTGTCCATGGAATTCTCCATGCAAGAATACTGGAGTGGGTAGCTGTGCCCTTTTCCAGAGGATCTTCTTGACCCAGGTTCGATCCCTGGGTCTTCCACATTGCAGTGAGATCCTTTACCATCTGATCGACCAAGGAAGAGACAGTATTTGTTTTTTTAAAAAAGGAGGGCCTATATTAAAAGGAATAGCAAAAAAAAAAATATAACTGTGAACATGTTTCTATTTCTCAAAGTAAAGTAGTGGTTTTCAGTTTTATTTGTTTTTGCCTTCAGATCTGTTTATATTCTTAGAACTTAGGCTCCCAAAGAGCTTTGATTTTTAAGTTACAACTGATACTTACCATATTAAAAATTAAAACTGATTCTAAGATATTTCCTGATTCATTTGACATTAGCAATCATGAATGTATTACATGTGAATAACATCTTAATATTACTGTGAAATTAGATCTGACCTTCCAGACCTAAAGTAAAGAAAGTGAAAGTGAAAGTCACTCAGTTGTGTCCGACTCTTTGTGACCCCATGGACTGTATAGTCCAGGCCAGAATACTGGAGTGGGTAGCCTTTCCCTTCTCCAGGGGATCTTCCCAACCCAGGGATCGAACCCAGGTCTCTTGCATGGCAGGTGGATTCTTTACCAGCTGAGCCACAAGGGAAGCCCAAGAATACTGGAGTGGGTAGCCTATCCCTTCTCCAGTGGATCTTCCTGACCCAGGAATTGAAGTGGGGTCTCCTGCACTGCAGACGGATTCTTTACCAACTGAACTATCAGGGAAGCATAATGTAAAACAAAACTTGCAAAGTAAATTTTACTTATCTTGATTTATAGATAATACCTGAGTCTGAATAGCATGAAATATATTAAAATCTTAGCAAACGTTTGCACAATTTGATGGGCGTGTTTCCTTGGTTTACTGTCTTTACCTATATTAGGGCTTATTCTTTCATGTGTAATCTACCTAGATAACAAAGGTTCTGTATCCTACCAAATTATTTTCTTCACTTTATTTTAACTATTAAGTTCTTACTCAGTTATGAAAACAAAGATTCTTCACATTAAAAAGTTATAGGTTATCTACAATCATATCATCTTCTACATTTACTTTTTAATGTTTGATCATCTCTGATTAAATGAGCAACCAAACATTGTGTGTCAAGCATCAGTGATGCTAACTTAATCAAATGTCCAAATCTTCTTTGGCAGGTTTTGTTTTTAATCATCATCTGCTCAAAAGCATACCCCAAACATTAAATCAAACTAAAAAAAAAAAAAAAAATTTAAGTTACCTTTTGCAAGCTAAAACTCTTTTGAAGTTTCTCAGAAACTCCTTGGAAAATCACAAAGATTTGTTGTTTCTCATTATAGAAGGAAAATGCTAGAAATGATTAGGTTTATTTAAAACATTATTGTTGATAAATTGTTTGGGAAGAATCACCATATCAGAGAAGATGCTTTTCCTCTGCCGCATTCAATTTGTGTAAATCAAGTGTTACAAATACGCAAATTTCAGAAGCTGTATACTGGGAATTTCCTAGAGATTTGTCAGGGCCCTCGTTCTCCATGACATGTTTCTATTTATCATAGCCATGAAGATGTCAGACAACAACAACAGTATTTCAGTCATGATTTGGGTTACTATTTAAAATCTTTGCTTAGTTATCACCTCACTTAAAAAAAATTATTGTATATTTGCTTTACAATGTTCTGTTAGTTTCTGCTGCATAGCAAAGTGAATCAGCTAGAAGTACATATACATCCCCTCTTCTTTGGATCCCCTACCCTCATTTAGGTCACCACGGAGCACTGAGCAGAGTTCCCTGAGCTATACAGTAGATTCTCTTTTATACATAGTATCAGCAGTGTGGGACTTCCCAGGTGGCACTTGGGGTAAAGAATCTGCCTGCCAATGCAGGAGACATGAGACTCGGGTTCAACCCCCAGGTCAGGAAGATCCCCTGGAGGGGGAAATGGCACCCCACTCCAGGATGCCATTCTCGCTGGGAGAATCCCATGGACAGAAAAGGCTGGCAGGCTACAGTCCATAGGGTTGAAAAGAGTCAGACACTATTGAGCCTCTGAGCACTATAGCACAACTATCAGTGGTGCATATATATTCAATCCCAGTCTCCTGATTCTTCGCATCCTTTTTACCATTCTTGCTGTCTATATGTTTGTTTTCTACTTCTGTGTCTCTATTTCTGCTTTGCAGATAGGTTCATCTGTATTATTTTTTCTAGATTCCACATACAGATTTAAGTAACTCAGAAAGAGAAAAACAAATATCACCTCACTTTAATTGAAACCTAGCATCTTCTAGGTAAGTGAGTTTTGATTGAGGATGCACTGTAAAGTTTTATAAAAATACTTTTCCTGCCCATATTCCAGACTTACTGATATTCTTGCTACAGGTAGCTTTAAAAGGCACAACAGAAGTCAGCAAATTGTTGAAGTTGTTTATGGGAGGAAATATGTTGCCTACATTGAGTGAGCACAGGGGGAGAAGATTAATGGCAGGACTGTTCCAGTAGACTTTACTCCAGCAAGGTGGTTATCAACAGACTGAAACTGGACAAAGATCACAAAAAGATCCTTGAACATAAACACAAATCTCATTCAGTGGGAAAGGAAAAGGGCAAATCTAAGGAAGAAACAATTGAGAAGATTCAGGAATAAAGTAGTCTGGTATAGAACTTAAAAAACTGTTAAAATGGGAAAAAAAAAAAAAAAAACCTCTTAGTATGTTCTTACTTTATGCCTGGCATATTCTTGCTAATTTTTACTCAGGCACAGTTACATATGTCTATTAATATATGTTGTAGCTCAAGATTTTTCCCCTTATGAAAAATCATACTTAGCCATTATGTAAGTCACTGACTTCTTTAAGAATAGGCTGAATCACTTTCATGGCAGACTCTATTTTGCAATGACTTTATCACCTTGTTTTGCTTGGCACAGAAACAAACAAATTTCCTTGTCAGTTGCCTTATTCTTGTCATGAACTCTAACTGGATCTGTCATTTTTGGAAATTATTGGTGATAAATTAACTACAGGCATTTTAAGTTACCAGCATCTACACATAGTTTGTCTTTAATACTTGCCGAAAGTCTCTGCCACTAGCCCCAGGCTAGAGTTCATGTTCACTAAACGACTTAAATAAAGAAGGACCATCTGAGTGCTTCTTGGAAAAGGACTATACCACTTACTATTGAAACTAGAAAAAAAAAAAAAAAACTGGTGAGTGTTCTGATGTCATTGCTTAGACAACATTCAGACCATTCCAGTGGGCTGAGTCAGGATTTCCAGAACTCTTTTTATTTGAAAAGCACATGGTTTCATGAGATTGCTAACCCAAGACCCTGTGGAACAAGAAAGGACCAGATAAATCAATGAGGAAATTTTACTGGAGTGATTTGTTGTAATACTACAGATTCTATTTTGCGGTTTTACTTTTCTCTATATAAAAGGAAACCCTTTTCCTTTCTTTCCCAAGCTGTAGCCCATGACAATTTAGTACGCTCTGTTTTTGGAAATGAAAATGAGACATTTAAATAATATTTTTCTTACTAATACCCCTTCTATGTGCAATCCCTATCAAATTATCAATTGTATTTTCCACAGAACTAGAATAAAAGTTTTTACCATTTCTGTAGAAACACTAATTCATCAATTCTTATTGAGTATCCTTACTTTTCATGGTAATTTAGCAATTTGCATAGACTGTGAATAAGATTGTCATTGTTTTATCAGGATATGATTAGAAACACTAGTTACATAATCAAGCCCTTGCCTGGAATGTCATTTGCAATGTTGCTCATATAATCTGATATGGCCAATCACTTTTAAGGAAATAAGATTGACTCTCTGGAGCCAATGCTTACAGAACTCTCCTGGAAAAAAAGGTTGGCCTGGTAGGACTTACAGGGTCCCAGTTCTAAGGAGGGACACTTCCTAGAGGCCAGGAACTTTGCGATATTTTGGAAAGAAGAATTCGTAAAAATTTAAAAGTACTGGAGGTGAAATCTGGTAGAGTTTTTGAGCTTGTCTTCCTCGCCTCAGGATAGCAAATAACAGAGGCTTTTAACTCCCAATCTAACATTTCATAGGGAAACTTTCAGCAAAGCAAATTTAAGAAAACCTATGTGCTAAGTTGACTCATTGGAAAAGACCCTGATGCTGAGAGGGATTGGGGGCAGGAGGAGAAGGGGATGACCGAGGATGAGATGGCTGGATGACATCACCGACTCGATGGACATGAGTTTGAGTGAACTCTGGGAGTTGGTGATGGACAGGGAGGCCTGGTGTGCTGTGATTCATGGGGTCGCAAAGAGTCGGACATGACTGAGCGACTGAATGACTGAACTGAACTAAACTGACTGATGTGCTAAATTAACACTCTTGCTGCACCATGTAAATAATGAGGCCAGAGCAAGAAGATCAGCCTTATTTTGTGACCAGCAATTGTCTTTCTCTGAGAGGAGACTGTCAGGAAATGTGAAATCAGCAAAAAAAAGATGGAGACTATACAGTGAAAACTATGCCTTATTTAGGGTTCAGAGTCCAGGTTTTTTGATTTTAGCTTTCACTGACTGAATTATAAGATCTAGAGAATTAATGGTGATGCTACTCCATTCTGTGGGTGGAGGAACAATTCTTCCTTGCCATGGAAAAAGTGATTTTGCATCCAGTTTGCAAGTTCATTTCAATATCCCCAACCTGCCAGTGTGGCTGTTCTCTGGATGCTCCTTGGAACTCGTTGGGACATCTCATTGTTCTCTCATTTTGGTTACTGACTTCTGCAAAAATTTTGACATGTGTTCATTGAATATCTGTATGAAAGTCATGATTTTCCCATCTTTGAAAAAAAGCCATCTTTTAACAATAAATAGTAAGCTATAATCATTCTGTTTGAAGTCTACACTGGGATGAGTATTTCTACCATGAAGGTTATGTGAGGACAAATCCCTTCTCTTTCGATCAACTTTATCTACACAGGATCCATCTTCCCATCTTCTGAGAAGAGCAAAGCTACTTCTCCCCAGGGTTTAGTTCCTGTGTTTCCCGTGGGGCTAGGCAAATTCTCACTTGTAGGTGTGTACAGAGACCAAAACCTGGCCAGTCTGAGTGTCTCATTCACCCTGTCTACCCCAGTTAGCTAAAGGTTGATCATTTGACCCAAGCCAGACAAATTGGAGACAGTGAGACTCATTTCTAGAATTTTGGCTGAGAAGATAAACTTATTTTGCAGGATTTACTGAAAGAATGGTCTATAAGCCTATAAATGTTGGTGACTCTCAGGTTGCTACATGGGAAAGCCCTGCCTGAAATACGGCCACCCAGGGAAAGAAATGGAGACTATTATTAAAAAGAGAGGTGTGGGGCGAGGTGGGGCGGGGAAGGAGGGAGGGGACAAGAGAGAGAGACAGAAAGCAGCCAAGTCCTAACCACTGTGTTTGAACTGATAAACTTGTTTCTGTCATTTGCAAAAGGAAAAGTCCTGATGAATGCATTTTTATGAAGTTACTCTGGGATTTAAGGTTTGCCTACTTAGAACCAAAGGGAGTCAGTCCATTTTCAAATTGACATTGTAATAAGAAGGCTATTATTATATTATTATTACTCTTTCAGTAAATGTTATGCTCCTTCAAACCAAAATTCCAGAACTGACTCCTCCTGATTCTGACGTGCCTGGCTGACAGCTACTGGCCAACTCTTTGTAGCTGCAGTCGAGTGTTGAGTGGAGTGTAACTGCATACCGCAACCCTTGGAGACGCACTCAGAGATGCTTTCCTGGCCAACATCCCACCCACACTCCACTACACTCACTTCATCAAAGTCCCGGCCATGGAAGGAAGGCTCTTGAGTCAAACCATGAGATCCCATGGCTATCGTTCTAGCCACAGGATACATATCAACTTGGTCTGTTACATGTTGGCTCCATGGACCAAGCCCCTTTAGAGCTGCTCAACAAAGGCAGTTTTAACCTGGGTTTTATTCCAAAGCTAAGTTCTAAATCAGAATCATGGAGTCATAAATACTCGATATTAATGCAGGCCTTCTTTAATTGCATGTAAAAATGTGTAGAAATTGTAAACAGGGTGCATGGGAGGACAACAGTATATTAAAGTATATTTGGAAGCCTGGATTACCAGGAATACATTATGACCAGTAAATATGACCATTGAGTGTTGAAAAATGAGTCCCACTTAGGTGAATTTGCAAAAAGAAAGGAAATAATATTTGACAGCGTCTCCCATAATTTTATATGCACAGCTAATATTAATATAAGGCATAAGTTTGTATATTGTTTGCTTCTAAAGGAATTGTTGATCAGCTTAGGGATAACTGTATTCATTGAGTCATTTGACAAATAAGTTTAGACCTTTTGAGCTTAGGGACACATGTGTGTAATTCCATGTGTGTGTCTTGGGGTAGAGGAACAAAAAAGATGCTCTTATAAGATTGTTATGTCAGTATTTTACACATAAGTTATATTTCAAGGAGCACATTTTGACCTGTGGTATGTAGAATTCCAAGTAATACCAAATTCAGTAAAGGGATTCTATTGTAATTAAAAATTACATCCTGAAAATTATAAAGCACATTTAAGATGAGAGATGAAGATTCTTATACATCCATGCATGTTCCCCAATCCTGCTAGAGATGAAAGAATCTCCTAGGATTCTTGATAAAATATAAGTGCATTTTGGGATATCTATTTCATGCCAAGATGGGCTCGATAAAGGACAGAAATGGTATGGACCTAACAGAAGCAGAAGATATTAAGAAGAGGTGGCAAGAATACACAGAACTGTACAAAAAAGATCTTCACGACCCAAATAATCATGATGGTGTGATCACTAATCCAGAGCCAGGCATCCTGGAATGTGAAGTCAAGTGGGCTTTAGAAAACATCACTACAAACAAAGATAGTGGAGGTGATGGAATTCCAGTAGAGCTATTTCAAATCCTGAAAGATGATGCTGTGAAAGCACTGCACTCAATATGCCAGCAAATTGGGAAACCTCAGAAAAGTGGCCACAGGACTGGAAAAGGTCAGTTTTCATTCCAATCCCAAAGAAAGGCAATGCCAAAGAATGCTCAAACTACCGCACAATTGCACTCATCTCATATGCTAGTAAAGTAATGCTCACAATTCTCCAAGCCAGGCTTCAGCAATACATGAACCATGAACTTCCTGATGTTCAAGCTTGTTTTAAAAAAGGCAGAGGAATCAGAGATCAAATTGCCAACATCCGCTGGATCATGGAAAAAGCAAGAGAGTTCCAGAAAACATCTATTTCTGCTTTATTGACTATGCCAAAGCCTTTGACTGTGTGGACCACAATAAACTGTGGAAAATTCTGAAAGAGATGGGAATACCAGACCACCTGACCTGCCTCTTGAGAAATCTGTATGCAGGTCAGGAAGCAACAGTTAGAACTGGACATGGAACAACAGACTGGTTCCAAATAGGAAAAGGAATACGTCAAGGCTGTATATTGTCACCCTGCTTATTTAACCTATATGCAGAGTACGTCATGAGAAATGCTGGACTGGAAGAAACACAAGCTAGAATCAAGATTGCTGGGAGAAATATCAATAACCTCAGATATGCAGATGACACCACCCTTATGGCAGAAAGTGAAGAGGAACTAAAAAGCCTCTTGATGAAAGTAAAAGAGGAGAGTGAAAAAGTTGGCTTAAAGCTCAACATTCAGAAAACTAAGATCACGGCATCTGGTCCCATCACTTCATGGGAAATAGATGGGGAAACAGTGGAAACAGTGTCAGACTTCATTTTTTTGGGCTCCAAAATCACTGCAGATGGTGATTGCAGCCATGAAATTAAAAGACACTTACTCCTTGGCAGAAAAGTTATGACCAACCTAGATAGTATATTCAAAAGCAGAGACATTACTTTGCTGACTAAGGTCTGTCTAGTCAAGGCTATGGTTTTCCCTGTGGTCATGTATGGATGTGAGAGTTGGACTGTGAAGAACTCAGAGCACCGAAGAATTGATGCTTTTGAACTGTGGTGTTGGAGAAGACTCTTGAGAGTCCCTTGGACTGCAAGGAGATCCAACCAGTCCATTCTGAAGGAGATCAGCCCTGGGATTTCTTTGGAAGGACTGATGCTAAAGCTGAAACTCGAGTACTTTGGCCACCTCAGGCGAAGAGTTGACTCATTGGAAAAGACTCTGATGTTGGGAGGGATTGGGGGCAGGAGGAGAAGGGGACGACAGAGGATGAGATGGCTGGATGGCATCACTGACTCGATGGACGTGAATCTGAGTGAACTCCGGGAGTTGGTGATGGACAGGGAGGCCTGGTGTGCTGCAATTCATGGGGTCGCAAAGAGTCGGACACGACTGAGCAACTGAACTGAACTGAACTGAACACGCTTTTACAATTAGGAAAGTTTAGGAGACATTGCAAATGTGCCTACCTATACAATATCATATGTGTAAATATAATAAATGTGTTAATGTTTGTAGATGCCTGTGCATGTATACATTCTTAGCTTTCTTTGCATAATGTTCATGCTCCCCTGCCAGACAGGATATGTGTCTAAGATTGGTTACCCTACCTCACCGGCTTTTTGTGAAGACCACAATGTAGGTAAATTAAAGGCTTCTTCCTCCTTGCAATACTTCTGACTGTAAATACATTGTGTACTGATGACTGACATGTCTGTCTCCCCCATAAGATTATGACATTTTTGATGGTAGAAGCATGCCATCTATCTTTTTAACTTCAGGATTTAAAGGAGAGTTGGCACAGAGTCTAAGCCCAACTATTTATAGACATATAATTCTACTAAAATGTCATTTGGAAGGTACCAAGAGAAGTGGAAGGTTCTTGAAAACCATTAAAGAGGGTTTAATCATTGAACTTCCCTGGTCCCTGATGGCTCAGAGTAAAGAATTCGCTTAACAGTGTAGGAATGTAGGAGATGCAAGTTCTATCCCTGGGTCAGGAAGGTCCCCTGGAGAAGGAAATGGCAACCCACTCCAGTACTCTTGCCTGAGAAACCCCATGGACAGAGGAGCCAGGCAGGGAACAGTCCATCAGGTTGCAAAGAGTTGGACATTGCTGGGCACACATGCATCATGCTATCATGCTGCGAATCTGTGAATGTCTCAGGTCAGAGAGAGGATGGTTCAGAATCCCCACTGATACCACTATTTGGTGAACTTGGGCAGGTTCCAGAATCTCCTGAGCACCAATCTCCCACCTTGTATACAACGTGTCTGTGTATAGCGCTAACCTCATAGGCATGATGAGCGAATGCGGTGTGTAAATTTACATCACACTGATTGTCACCGAGAGTCCTTCGCAAACGTGTTTTCCCTATCATCATCATCAACTTTATCAGCTATTTTCATCCACTCTTTTCTTAAAAATACAACTTACCATGCATTTGGTTGCTGACTCATTAACAATATATTGAACATGTGCTACAAGCAAGGAATTGAACTCAGCCTAATAGAGGCTTGGGCAAAACACAAGGTGTGGTTCCTCCCTGGGAGTGAGGGGTGCTTCATAGCGAGTTCTTGAGTGAGTGGATTGTAGGGTGTGTCTAGGCAAGGGGTCATTTTAAAGATCAGAGACCAGAGTGGAGATGCTAATGGCTGAGAGCCCCCAAACTGCTTTTCTGGGATCTCGGAGACAATCTGGGTCTCAGCAAACAATTCATCAATATTAGAGCATTCTTGTTGCCAAACATCCAGGTGAAGGAGGGGGCCTGGTGATGTTTAAATTGCTCCCTATTCATCCACAAGTTTGGTGTCATGTGGACTCAGCTGGAGCCAGTGACAGGTAAGGACTAAGCCATCTCTCCTCCTTGGTTCTCCTTCCACAGGGAGGCCAGCACCTCTTCCCAGTGTGGCTGCCATTTGTGAATACTCTGGGTCAATGGGGAGACACGTATAGAATATAAAACCAGAGAGCATCGTTAGCAGCATCCTCAGTGGACAGACGGGGAAACTGAGACCCAGGGTGGGGAAGGGAACTTTCCCCTGGATGTTCAAATAGTTAAACTCTGATCTTCTTTATAGTAAAGGGATGACTTAAATCTCAGATATCTGCTTTAAAACACATTAATAAATACTTACTAATAGTAGTAACAGGAATACCATACATTTATAGTGATTGCCCTCAATCCTAAATGCACATAGGATCATCTTGAAAAACTTTAAAAAGATGTGGTATCACCCCAGACCAATTAAATGTGAATATTATGGGCGTCAAGGATGTCGGGCTATTTTCAGATGTTCCTCGGGCTATGCTGATGCAGTGGGGGTGTACACCTGAGATTTGTGATGCGTGCCTATCCTTGAGGGCTTTCCTGGTGGCTCAGTGGTAAAGAAGGCACCCGCCAGTGCAGGATATGCAGGTTTGATCCCTGGGTCGGGAGGATCATCCCCTGGAGAAAGGAAAGGGCAGCCCACTCCAGTATTCTTACCTGGGAGATCCCATGGACAGAGGAACCTGGAAGGCTACAGTGTCCATGGGGTCACAAAAGAATTGGACATGACAGCGGCAACCTGTCCTAGAACACAAGACCTTTGATTTAGAAAGATGGCACTGATGAACCTATCTGTAGAGCTGCAATGGAGATGCAGACCTGGAAAACAGACTCAAGGACACAGTAGGGGAAAGAGAGGGAGGGATGAATTGAAAGAGCAACATTGAAACATACTCATTATGTTACATGCATTACATATATTACCATCTGTAAAAGGGATGGCCAGTGGGAATTTGCTGTTTGATGCAGGGAGCTCAAACCGGTGCTCTGTGACAACCTAGAGGGGTGGGAAGGAGGTTCAAGACGGAGGGGACATAAGTATACCTGTGGTTGATTCATGTTGATGTATGGCAGAAACTAACATAATATTGTAAAGCAGTTATCCTCCAGTTATAAAAAATAAAACACAAAAGATTAAAAATTTGAAAACATAGTCACTGCTTGCATCAAAAAAAAAAAAAAAAAAAAGAGTTCACACTACTTTCAGAATATCCCTGCTTTTAAGGTACATGGAAAACCTACAGAATGTGTGTGAATCTGCATCCTTACTCATTATCCAAGACAAAGCCTCTCACTTTGGGACCATGCGGGATCTCTCCTTGTGACATGTTCTCAACTTCTAGCTCAGTGGTTCCCAAACCTTACCCCATATCAGAGAGACCCATATCAACTGGAGACCTTTTTAAACACTGATGACCAGGTCCCAACCCCAGAACTGCTGGTTCACTGGGTGCCCAGGTAACGCTGATGCTGCTGGGTTGGAGAGTCCATACCTTGAAGAACAGTGGTCTAGATCATGCTCACTGATAATAGCAATAAGGGAGATGTCACTTATTTACAAAATTAAAAGAGTCAGATAAAAACACTGAAAGATTTAGGTTGGTCCTAAAGAATTTTTGATACTAAAATATCAACATAAGCAATCAGCAGTGACACTGTAAAAACTTCACCTCTGAAGTTTTGTCACCTCTAAGAGAGGACACTAAGTTCTACCTGTCTAATGACATCACTGTCCATCTTCCTGCGTCTTCTCTACTTGTGTCTCCTTGAAACAACTTGCAAGGCTTTGTCTGCTACTCACTAACCCTATTTCTAACCCTAACCCCAACCCCACTCCTGCATATGCTATCAGAAAGTTGCCATGCTTGTGGTGAAATGTATAGAGAAAATAATGAGTACAATTTAAAAAGAGGTGTATGGTTTTCCATAGTCAATATACAGCGCACGTTCAAATGAACTAGGTTCATATGTAAAACTCTCAGTGAATATCTGACATCAAAGAAAAAATAATTAAATCTGTCTACAAATGTAAGCATGATCATAGCCTTGGTCTGCAGGATTTCTGTCTACAGGGCTGTCTTAAAACACAGTGAAATGAAATATTGCTGTCTAACGTATGGGCAAAAATATTTTAAATAAATAAATGTTTCCTTGAGTCTCAGCTTACAACACAAGAGCAACTGATTCCTGGGTTGCCTGGTACTGAGGTTTATTGAATGCATAATACTGCACTTTTGTTTGATATGATATTGTGAGAAAAGTTTCAATCTTCCATTCAGAATAAAAAATTAAATGTTTTGGAAGGGGCAGGGAGATTTTGTGCCAAAGTATGTAGACATCTCCTGTGGAGGTGTTTTGGGTTCTGGATAGTTTTTCAACTAGATATGTATCGGTTTTAATTATAATGTTAAGCAGTTCTCCTGTTTTGACTAGACATACTTACAATAAATAAATTTGATTCATCTACGGACTTGCACCCTGAATGGCATTTTACAATCCAAGACAAGAATTATAATTCAGTTTGAATTATCATAATGTGTTTATCACCCTAAACATTTCCCAGGCAGGCAGACTCCTTTCTAAGTGAACTATATGAACATTACTGCATAGTAATTTGACCCACTGACCCAGGAAGATGTCCTTGAGGTTCAGGGACCAACCCACTCAAGATTGCAGACAGACTGCAGTCTTTGGTCCAGTACACCTGGCTTGAATATGGTTTGTGACCCTCACTGGTCCAACCTTTGTCAAATCATACTGCTTCGGTGGGCCTCCTCCTCTCATTTGTTCACTGGGGATAACAGTGCTCCCCTAGTAAGTGGTACAGGCCCCCTCCATGGAGGTGTGGCCTATGTAATTAGGAAGGGCCTCTTACTTAGCTTGGTGCTCTGCTAGTGCCATCTTAAAATTCTTAATTTTGACACAAGGGGTTCCATATTTTCACTTTGTACTGAGCTGCACAAATGAGTTGGTCCTGACATGGTGTTGATGGAGTTCATTGTGATCACAGATATCAAACCCATAGCACTCAGTCAATAGTAGTCCTCTTGTTTTTAGGCTGTGAGGTGGGCCCATGAACTGTCCGTGTCATCAGCTGTCAGAATAACATCAGGCAGCCAGCATGGTCTTTGCTGCTAATCCCACGTCTAAAGGTTGGATTGCAAAATGAAGGTGCAGCTTCCTTCAGAAGGTGTCTGGAGAATACTCATGGAAAGCAGCCTACTTGCAATCATACATCCTTTTATTTCACTTAGAATGTTCCCTACACAAGTATTAGCTCTTCCATTTTTTTTTTAATTTAAAAGAAAAAAACAAAGACTATAGGATTAAGAATTCTAATCAGAATTCTCAGATGGATAAATCATCATCTTGTAGAACCTTGATTTCTCAGTGTCAAAAAGACCTTCAGCTTCCTCACAGTGTTTCTGTACATTAGTTTAGCATCACTCGCCGTCAGTTTGTATTGTTGTAAAGTTGCTAAATCGTATCCAACTCTTTGTTAACCCATGGACTGTAGCACACCAGGGTCCTCTGTCCTCTACTATCTCCTGGAGTCTGCTCAAATTCATGTCCATTGAGTCAGTGATAATATCCAACCAACTCATACTCTGCTGCCCCCTTCACCCTTTGCCTTCGGCTTTTCCCAGCATCAGGTGTCATTTCCAAAGAATTGGCTCTCTGCATCAGTGGCCGAAGTATTGCAGCTTCAGCTTCAGCAACAGTCCTTCCAATGAATAGTCAGGGTTGGTTTCCTTTAGGGTTGATTGGTTGGATATCCTTGCTGTCCAAGGGACTCTCAAGAGTCTTCTCCAGCACCACAATTCAAAAGCATCAGTTCTTTGGTGCTTAGCTTTCTTTATGATCCAACTTTCAGATCCATACACGACTACTGGAAAAGCAATAGCTTTGACTATAGGGACCATTGTAGGCCAAGTAATATCTCTGTTTTTTCAGTATGCTGTCTAGGTTTGTCATCTGGAGAGGGCAATGGCACCTTACTTCAGTACTCTTGCCTGGAAAATCCCATGGACAGAGGAGCCTGGTAGGCTGCAATCCATGGGGTCGCTAGAAGTCAGACATGACTGAGTGACTTCATTTTCACTTTTCACTTTCATGCATTGGAGAAGGAAATGGCAACCCACTCCAGTGTTCTTGCCTGGAGAATCCCAGGGATGGGGGAGCCTGGTGGGCTGCCGTCTCTGGGGTCACACAGAGTTGGACACGACTGAAGCGACTTAGCAGCAGCAGCAGCAGGTTGGTCATAGCTTTTGTTCCAAGGAGCAAGCACCTTTTAATTTCATAGCGGCAGTCATCGTCCACATGATTTTGGAGCCCAAGAAAATAAAATCTGTCACTGTTTCCTCCTTTTCCCCTCTAATTGCCATGAAATGATGGCACCAGATGCTATGATCTTAGTTTTTTGAAGGTTGACTTTTAAGCCTGCTTGTTCACTCTCCTCTTTAACCTTCATCAAGAGGCTCTTTAGTTCCTCTTCACTTAATGCCATTATAGTGATATCATCTGCATATCTGAGGTTGTTGATATTTCTCCTGGCAGTCTTGGTTCCAGCTTGTGATTCATCCAGCCTGGCATTTCACATGATGCACTCTGCATATAAGTTAAATATACAGGGTGGCAATATACAGCCTTGCACTCCTTTCCCAATTTTGAATCAGTCCGTTGTTCTATGTCTAGTTCTAAATGTTGCTTCTTGAACCACATACAAGTCTCTTCACCACAACAAGGCTGTAATCCATGAAGGGGCTTCAGTGTACACCATGGTTCATAAAAGAATTCATACTGCAGCCATTTCTAGGTTGGAGCAGGTGTCTTCCTGTGAATCCAGGAAGGGAAGACTCTTGTATATCTTTGCGTTCTCTGCTTTCCTCTTCTGACTCTTAACTACATCTTTCACATGGATAAAAGTCATTCTTGCTACTTATCCCACCTGAAATTTCAAAGGAAATTGGAAGGAACTAATCAAAGCCAAGTGCAACAAATTTGAAGGACTATTTTATTAGATTAAACCCTCATTGTAATAATGATGTCATTCTCATCTATACACAGATTCTGGTTGAGATTCTGTATGTGGCAAAGAGGTGGGGAATTGGATAAGGGTAACATTATTTGTCCTGAAGGAAGTTTACTTAAAGGTCATGGAAACTCAAGCAAAGCAAAAGCCACCATTTTAACCTGCCAGAGTTTCAGTGAGTAATTTATTGGTGTTGGGCCAAACCATTTGCAAGTGAGCAACACCATTTCCCCCACATTCTACAACCTTCAAGAATTTGAGAACTTGCAAGTCCTAAGAGTGTCCTACAGAGACCATTTTCTTCCATGGTTATTAAATGTATCAGTTGCGCTCTCCACTTGCAAATTCATCTGCCATCATGCTTTTAGATTTGTCAGGGTTTAAATGGGTCTTAGGATCTGCAGCGTATCCTAGGATCAAATGAACTCCCACATTTTGATCCAATCCCTTTGTTCCTTCCATATCTTCCCGATTCAAGGAGGGGGCTCCAGGATTGCTGTTTAAATCAAGACACGCTCAGAGAGTTCCATCCATGGCCATACATGTCTGCATTGCACCTGCCGAGGACTATTATCTAATCTTTTCTGGGAAGTTTACACTCTCTCTAGTAAACCTCTTCATGTTTACCCAGAATGGTGTTTTATGGTATAAGAGATACTTAGCCTCTGAGTGTTAAAGCCACTTTGCACCTGGCATTAAGAAGAGACTTTCAGGAAGGCAGGGCTTGATGAATTCACTGAATGCCTTTCCTGTGAAATTTCCTGCAATTAAACCTCAGAATTCTCCCACTCCCATCAAGCTTGAACAGTCATTTCTCAAAACACTGTAGAGCTTAGGTTCTGAATGTGAAGACTCCTCGGCACTGATTTAATTGCAGGCTGACAAAGACTGGGACTTCTTACAATGGTGCCACTAGATACCACAGAGCTGAGGCATTGAACCATGGTGGGAAGGGATTCTTCTGTTGATTCAAAATCTCATCACAGTGTTTGAGGAGTTGGGTTTTGATTCAGGCTTCAGGGAATCTGAGAAGAGAGTACATTCTGTTAGAAGAGCTGGATCTTCAGGGTAAGGTCGCTGTTTCCATCTCAGCACCTATACTATTTTCATAATTAATCCCCCCATGCAGCTTCCCTGGGCTTGGGGAATGGGAGAGAGGGGAGGTCTTTGATGGATATTAACACCCACAATCTCAGAAACCTCAAAAAGAAAGTACACCGAAGTCTTCACATGTCTGGATATATCATGAATTCTCATTGCCAATGTTAGTCACTCATTCGTGTCCAACTTTGCAACCCCATGGACTGTAGTTCTCCAGGCTCATCTGTTCATGGAATTCTCCAGGAAAGAATACTAGATTGGGGGGGGGGGGCTATTCCCTTCTTCAGAAGATCTTCCTGACTGATTGAACCTGGGTCTCCTGCCTTGCAGGCAGATTCTTTACTGACTGAGCCATCAGGGAAGCCCAATGTGGCTGGAAAAAGCGACAAGGAATGGACAGACCCTAAAAAGCAGTAGTTCTTACACTCGGTTGCAAATCACAAAGAGTCGGACACGACTTAGCAACTAAACAAACAAACAAGGAAGTTTTAAACAATCTGATGCCAGGGATGCCAGCTGATTGATCTCAGAATCTCTGGGTAGGGGACTTCGAACTCCCACCATCTAGGGAACTCACCTTATCTCTGCAATTAAGAGAGTCTCCAGCAAGAGGGTGGATTTGATGAAAATCCCCAATGCCTTTCCAAATCTTATTTTGCAACTTGAATAAATAAATAGAATTTATTTTTCAGAATTCTCCAGCTAAGCTCAGTGTGCCACCAAGATTGAGAACCTACAGTACTCAGTGGGTTTGTCATGGGTGCTTCCTAAAGTGACTGTCTGAGAGGCACTCAGGGGTGACACACAGCTCACAGACAAGTGGGTTTCCCCCAAGGAGACCCCAGAAAGAAGGAACAAACTTGATGGTTT
Source organism: Capricornis sumatraensis (assembly GCF_032405125.1). NCBI lineage: Eukaryota > Metazoa > Chordata > Mammalia > Artiodactyla > Bovidae > Capricornis > Capricornis sumatraensis. Next base: position 25,965,850 of record NC_091088.1, on the reverse strand, counting down.
ATGGTGACAGTTGGTGCTCTGTGACCCGGTGACCACAGAAACTGGGACTCCAGGAAAAGAATGTGAAGAAAGTATGAGGTTCCAGAGACAGGGGGTCTTGCAGGGAATATCTATAAAATTAAGATCTGTAAATCACTGGGATTTGCAAGGGAGAGATCAGTGAGTAATTTAGGTATCATAAAGCATCCATCGTAAAATGACCCCTGAACAACAACAAAGGAAACCAGAGAATAAAAATAAAGATGTTTGCAGTTCAGACTTCCACCATCCCTCTGCCTCTCTGTCTGTGTGCTAGAAGTCTGAAGCCTAAAAGAAAGGGAAAGAAGAGAGGTTCGAGGGAAAAAATTATTCTGTGCTCTCCATCTGTTGAGTGCTTCATAGAATGGCCAAATGAAAGCAAATGTTTTAAAAATATTATTTAATGAGTGAATGAATCTTAAACTAAAATAATGGATGGTCTTCCTTTTACTGAATGACAGTAGTAAGAAAAGATAGATGCTTATTTTTAAACATAGCTAGCATTATAAAATGAATGGAAAGGATGATTTTTGCCCTTTTCAGTTTGCAAAATAGGATTTGGAAAGGCATTGGGGATTTTCATCAAAAACCACTCTCTTGCTGGAGACTCACCCAGTCAAAGAAATACGATGAGCTCTCTAGATGGTGGGAGTTCGAAAGCCATTTAGGGATGGGATTGGAAATGTCCATCTTTTCAAGCCACAAAATAATGGCCCCTTCCATCATGTAATTGAATCGTGTTTCTGTCTCCTTATCTTCCCCTAAACCTCCAATCCACTCACCTTCCTTCTAGAATCCCTTTAATTCTCCAGTCTCATCTCTGCAAAACAGAAAGGAAAAAAGTGTGATCATGAGATTGGCATTCTGTTCAAGGTCTTAGAAACAAAATGAATGCCTAAAAAATAAATTAAAGACTTGAAATGCAATGTGTTCCCATTTCTTTCTCACTCCTGGCCTGCTGCGAGGACCAGTTTTCCTTCAAGCCTCCACAATTCTTGGTCCTTCATCTCTAAGGACAGTGCTTCCTGTTTCCAAAGGCAGAGGCTGTTGGATTCTGAATGACCTAGGGGACCATGGGGACCAGTATCTCACCCGCAAGGCTCTAAGTGTTAGTTTTTCAGTCATGTCTCACTCTTTGCAACCCCATGAACTAGAGCCTACCAGGTTCCTCTGTCCATGGAATTCTCCGGGCAGGAATACTGGAGCAGGTTGCCATTTCCTGCTTCAGGGAATTTTCCTGATCCAGGGACTGAATCTGTGTCTCCTATGTCTCTGGCATTGTAGATGGCTTCTTTACCATCAGAGCTATCAGGAAAGCCTCAAGGCTCTAAGGGAAAATCCTATTGCTTGTTCACTCCAGAAATTCAGCTCAAGATGCAGTTCCATACTGTGGCATTGCACTATCCTCACCCATTGCAGTATACTATGCACCCTGAGAATAACTCCTTTTGCCTCCTCTTAATTTGGGAAGAAGAAAAATAAAATAAACTCCATAGTATTGTCTTCTAACATTAAATAAATCCTTTTAAAAAAAAACACCATCTATTTAAAAGGTTTTTATAAATCTATCTCCTCAAACTGAATTCCTTGCACAAGCCCTGGAATTCTAAACCTCTGTGTGGCTGGAATCTGGGGCAATTACACCTAAGGGCCAGACCTGCGGTAATGCCCCAAATTACTTTCTGGAGGGAGTGGCCGGGGGCTGGGGGTGGTTTCCCATTATTTTAAAGGAAAGACTTCAAACCAAATGTTTCTCTCTTTATTGATCTGCTTTCATCTCCTTTCATTGCATTTCCTGTTTAGCTTTTTCCTCCTCCTTTTTATTTTTTCCACCCTGGTGGTGAACACCCTCAAATTGGTGATTGAAGACCTTGAAGGTGCTGTTTACAAAGGCTATTAATGCCCCCGTCCTCATTTCCTGGTTTACTGCCAATAAGCCTGACACAAAGCCCTCCTTGGCAGACACTAAAATATTGGCGAGGCCCCACTGAGCTTCTCAGTTTGCAGATAGTAGAGGTTTGCGGAGGAAAGGCGCCTTCTTTTCCCTGTGGCTGGCTAGGAAGGCTCCCTTTGTAACTATTTAAAGAGATATTTTAGAAAAGCTGAATGATTCAGCTGGAAGGGACTTCACAGATCTTTGGGGTCCAGAGATTCTTGACCTGAAGTCTACTCATCTTGACAAGACTTGGGAATGAGTTTCAAGGGGCGAAGGAACCCTTGGCATCATATGCAAACACTACATCAATATGTTCTCATGTACTCTTCTCGGGAGAGATTCTATGGTCTAAAAAAAAACTTAAGAATCACTGATGGTCCCCCTCTCTTTTATAAATACGGAAACAGGTGGAAATCAACTGAAACCGTTTTTCCCAGTTTTTAACATAATGTTATGCATATTATCTATTTTGTTGTCTTAAATTGACCCGTATTGCATCATTACCTCTGTTGAGAGGCCTTGATTTTCTTGCCTCTAAGAAAATGAGGTTGTCTTTGATCGGAGTTTTCAATTCTTGAGGGGAAAAAAAGGACTAGATAGAGGGCCAGCACCTCAGAGTCTAGAATCAGCCAGACCTGGTTCAGACCCAGACCAATCACCTGTGGGCACTGAAACCTTTGGTAAGTCTATTAACCTTTCAAGTCATGTGCTTCTTCATTAACTTAATAAAATGAATAATAGTGCCCACCTTATTAGGTTACTTAAGAATTAAATGAGATAATGTGTGACTGCCTAACACAGAGAATTCAGTAAATGTTAACCACTTTCTAAATGAAAGTTATGTCACGGTGAATAAGATGAGCTTCCCACGGTGCTGCTAGTGGTTAAGAAAGCACATGCCTATGCAGAAGGGATAAAGACTAGGGTTTAATCCCTGGGTCGGGAAGATCCCCTGGAGACGGACATGGCAACCCACTCCAGTATTCTTGGAAAACCCAATGGACAGAGGAGCCTGGTGGGCTCCAGTCCATAGGCTGTGCAGAGTCGGACTGAGCAGGCTTGTTGGACACAGAGCAACTTAGCACACACACATACTTCCATGGATACAACCAGATTCTGAAAAAAAGTCCAGAAAGAATTCCAGGAAAAGAAATCTAATTGTGCATAGAAACACCTCACTTATTCAGGTTTTACCAGAAATAGCAGATCAAGCAAGGTATGCCTAAATTGGCTCTGTGTTGTAGGAGATTCCTGCTGTGGTTACCTCTGCAAGCCCACCCTCCCCAAAAAACAGGGCAGATGTTAAAGTCACCCTGTGAATGTGATGTGATAGTGTAAAGAAATTTGATTCTGCTTTAGTTGACAGTTTTTGAAGATAAGCCGTTCGACAACCTTGGTATATCAGTATCAGAAATAATTAACTTCCTAGTATAATGTGTCATAGGGTAAGCCAGTATTACTGTCACCATCATCATCATTATCATTTCAACTGTTATCACATGATTTGAGAATCACGCTACGTGATTATCTTTGAGGTTCTCTTTTAGTTCTAACTACATCTTTTTAACATTTAAAAATGGCTTATATTAAAAAATTCAAAGTAGTTCCATTGAATTTTTTTAGATTAAGGAAAAACAATAAAATATATAATACATCCATGTATTCCTCAACCCAACTTGAAAAGAAAGGTCAGGAGTGCATTTGACTGGTGTGGTCAATTGGTCAAAATGGTCAACTGGTGTGCTCAGTTGGTCAAATGGTGAAGTACATGTGACTGCAATGGTCTCCCACACTGCAGGCAGACTCTTTACCAGCTGAGCCACAAGGGAAGCCCAAGAATACTGGAGTGGGCAGCCTATCCCTTCTCCAGGAGATCCTCCCACTGAGGAATTGAACCAGGTTCTCCTGCATTGCAGGGGGATTCCTTACCAACTGAGCTATCAGGGAAGCCCTCTAGATTAAGGAAAAAGAATAAAATATATAATACATCCGTGTATTCCTCAATCCAACTTGAAAAGTAGGTTGGAAGTACATTTGACACTCTCATAATGCACTTGCTATTTTACCATTCTCTGATTTCCATACATACCTCTAACCTGTTGAGTCTTGTATGTTTTTAAGCAAAGGGATTCCTACATTAGATATTTATCTGTTGCTCTGTTCCCTCAGCATTGTCTTGAACTTCGTCAGTGTTGACACGCAGCTATTGAAAATATAATTTTGACTTTTGTTGTGGTCATAGTCCATTCTCCCATCTCCATTCTCCTATCTGTAGATATTGGTGTTTCTTCAGATTCTCGTTTTACTTTGCTTTTGCTAAGATAAACGTTGCTGTTATCAATCACCTTGTTGATATCAACTGTGAGCGGTTTTCTAGATTGTGCTTCTAGGAGAAAAATTTGATTTTTAGGTAATTGCTTTTTAACTTAATAATAAATGCAGAACCATTTTCTAAAGTGGTTGAACTAATTTACATGTCCATCAGAAATATGTAATGTAATATAATCAACACATTTAATACAATCAGACATTTAAAATTTTTGTCAGTCCATTAGGTATTAAATAATATCACTTGGCTTTGAAATTTCTTGGTTTCTAATGACCATCAGTATCTTTTCCTGTGTTCACTGGCAATTCACGATTCCTGTTTTGAAAAGTTTTGTCTAGAATTCTGCCTATTTTTCTTTAGAGTTTCTTGTCTTTTTTCTCATTGGTTTCTAAGAGTTTATTAAACATTTTGGGTTCCCTGTTTTTAATGGTTATATCTAGTGAGAGTATCTTCCAGTTTAAGAGCTCTCTTTAGAGAGTCATTTGATAAGCAGAATTTATTCATCTTTTCCTTTGTAAGTTATGCTTTACTCTAAAATTTATTTTAGAAAATCTTACCATATTACAAAGGGTAAATTCTTATCTAAATTTTTTTGATGGTGCCTTTCACATAAGGCCTTAACATACCTGGAGTTGATTTTTATGTAGGGAGTACAGGAGGGGCCCAATTTCATATTTTCACAAGTGCATAACCTCACTAATCTGGAGTCCACTTTTCTCATAAAACTTTCCATTTAGGTGTGGGTCTGTTTCTGAATTTCCTCTTCTGCTCCACTGAACTACTTGCCTACCCCTGTTCTGATATCACACTGTCTTAATTGCTAGAGTTTTTAAGAAGCTGATATCTGGTAGGGAAATCTGTTTTCTCTCCCATTATTTTTTCACAATCTTGAGCATTCATCTTTAACTAACTGTCAAATTCAACTACCATTGGGATTTTTGAATGGAATTACACTGATCTATAGAGAAATCTTGGGATAAATTATATTTTTATGATATTAATGTTTTTATCCTGCCATGTAGTTGAAGAATGCCTATCAAAATGGTTTCCCACTTTTTTCCTTAAAGATCTGGCAGATATTCTGTTTGGTTTACTCCTATTTGTTTTCTGTTTTATGTTGCTACCATCATCATATTTTTTATACTTTCTAGCTGCTAATGGTGTTTAGAAAGGCTATTCACCTCTATATTTTGTAACAGGAAACTTTTAAAACTCTTTTTAATTTTTGTAACTTTTTTGTAGATAAAAAGACTGCATATTGTATGAAATGTCCAAAACAGGCAAATCTACAGGCAAATCTATAGTAGATTCTTGTTTGCCTAGGGCTGGGGTAGAGGGTTGCAGGGAAATGGGGAATGCTACTAGTAGGTATGAGGTTTCTTTTGGAAGATTGGAAATGTCATAAAATTGATTTGGTGATGGCTGCAAAACTCTGTGATATAGTCAAAATCACTGTATACTTTAACAGGTAAATTGTACAACATAAGAGTTATATCTCAATAAAGCTTTTTATATAAGAAGAAACTAGACAAATGTCATATGATTGGATGTTAGAAACCATACTCTGCATAATCATGAATCAAGGATGAAATCTTAATAGAAATTAAAATATATTTAGACCTAAGTAGTAAAAATACTATATAAAAACTTGTGAGATTAGATAAAGCTTCCTTAGATGAAAAGTTGCAGACATTTTACAAGTGGTTGTATAAAAAAATAAGAGGCTGGCTGATATTGAATAAGCTAAACAGTTAACTTGGTTTGACAATAACAAACCCCAAGATAGAAGGATGAAAAATGTAATGGCAGGTTTTAAAGAGATGGAAAGTAACTTTACACTTTAGAGTCTCAATAAAACCGAATACTGGTTTTCTTAAAGGACTAATAAAATTAACAAACTTTCGACAAGACTTATGATGAATAAAAGCAGGAAAGGAGCCAATAAATACATCAGAAATAACAATGAGAATAACCACAGGGCTGTCAAGATTAGAAAGATAAAAAATTAGTAATGATTTAGTCTAAAATATTTGAAAACAGATATTATAGACAAATTCTTAGAAAAAGTATAACTAATAATTTGACTCAGAAGAAATAGAAAATTAGAATAACCTTTTAATCATTAAAGAAACTGAGACTATGTAATATAAATTTGTTTTCCACCTCATTAAAATCTGATGCTATTTTTATTATTCTCATCCTCCAATTTTTAGATTTGTTATTGTCAAACTAAGTTGAATGTTTAGTTTTTCAGTGGACACATGCCTTTCGTATTGAAGATTTGTGTTTTTCATAAAGTTTGGAAAACTCTTAGCCTTCAATATTGTCTCTCCCTCAGTTTCTCATCTTGTGTTTCAGGAAACTTGATTAAACATGTGTTGTGTCTTCTATTTCTATCCTCTGAACCTCTTCCTTTTTCTCTTATTTTCTTCACTCCCCATGATGCATTCTGGAAAATTCCTTCAGAGTGAGCATCTAATTCATAATATCTTTAGTTATTTAGAATTTTCAATGAAAAACATCCATTGAGCTTTTAAATTCAAATACTGTATAGTAATTCTTTTTTCAGTTTTAGAAATTCAGTTTGGTACTTTTCCAAATCTCCTTTATTATTTGTATTGTCTGTTGCTCCTAACTTATATTTTAATTCCCTGTGACATTTTTCTAATTATACTACACATGGTTTGTTTATGTTCTGCATTTTATGATTTTATTACCAAAGCTTTGTTGTTGTCATTCTATGGCTTTTATTTTAACTAGCTCAAATTCCACTTGTTGCTGTGATGTTCCACTGTGAGCACATATTCCTTAGAATTCTTCCCTTCCAGAGAATATTTTGTTCGCTTCTGCCTGTTGTCTGGAGGCTCAATAAAATTGGGATCGATTTAAAACAAGTTCTTACCCTGAGGGACTTTTGGACAACAATGAGACAAGTTTCATGATTAAAAATCCTCTTTATCCGTTCTCAAAGTAGAGCAACCCAGTTCAGTTTCCTTGATGTTTCCAGATGTAGCACATGTATACAAAGAACACTTCTATTTTATCCTTCCAGTAAGGATAAGGTGTTTTGAAGTTCCTTTTTCTTCCATGCCTTGTGTCTTCCGTAGCCATTTATAAGGAAAAAGCCAGATTCAGTATTACCTACCTTTCTAGATCCCTCTTTCCTTTGTGTTTCCTTTTCTCTGGGAATCTTTTACTTTTAAAAGAAGGAAACTCAGTAATTCAACTAAAAATATGAGAATTTTCTCCTCATATATTTCAGCATAGTTTTTAAAAATTTCAGTGTGAGCATCCTTTTGTGTGTAATTATAGGGATGTGTATGCGCGCATGCACGCGCACGCACGCACATTCCTGCACACATGCATACAGTGAATTAGATATTCCACCATACTTCTGGGAGCAGGAAGCCTTTTAGACTATGATTTTTCTATGTCTTCTGAAATTATCCCTTGCTCTCCAGTGTAAAATAATCTGTGTGTGAGATTAAATTGTCTGCTAGTATCTATCTCATTGATGCATGTTCATGAATTCTCATTTGCCAAATAAATAAGGAGAAAAATTCAACTCTCAGACTTCCTGGATAATATGTATAGTTTTTACTTTCAGATTTCAAGTACACTGTGCTTAGTTAGCAATGGCATCCCACTCCAGTACTCTTGCCTGGAAAATCCCATGGACGGAGGAGCATGGTAGGCTGCAGTCCATGGGGTCGCTAAGAGTCGGACATGACTGAGTGACTTCACTTTCAATTTTCACTTACTTTCATGCATTGGAGAAGGAAATGGCAACCCACTCCAGTGTTCTTGCCTTGAGAATCCCAGGGATGGGGGAGCCTGGTGGACTGTCATCTATGGGGTCGCACAGAGTCGGACATGACTGAAGCAACTTAGCAGCAGCAGCAGCAGCAGCAGCATGCTTACATTCTATAACTTAACTCTTTAATGCCTGGGGGAAGACGAACCTATGTTGTGATATAGGCAAACTTTTAGGTTCTGAAACAGAACTTGTTGTCTATTAGCAGCCCCAAAGAGCTCTCAAAGTTTAAAAATTTTGTTGATTAGAAATAAAATTTCAGTACCTTATTATGGCAGCAAATAAACAAAAGAGGAGGCGGCACAGGAAAATAGAAATTTTATACTAGTATCTTGAGCCCTCATACCAGTTTGATGTCTGAAGCAAGTAATTTGATTCAATCATATTAGTAGAGTATTAGGAACAGTGGTTCCACGAGGAATTTGTAGTCTTTAGTAATCTAGGGATAGGGACAATACTGATGTGCCCTGCTTGAGGGAATTATACCAACCTGATCAAGATCATGGACTTGGAAATCATAGAGGCCTCAGTCTGAATTCCTTAATCTGTTGCTTGACCTCTCTAAGCCTTCCTTTCCTGTTTGGAAAATAAGGATGCTAATAGAAATTATATATGTGACTGTTGTAAGAACTGACAACACTGTATTTGATAAGAATTGACAAGCACTTATCATAGTTTATGATATTATGAAAGCTCAAAAAATTGTGTTTCATGATAATTATGATTCAGGACTGTTTTCCAGGATGGAGTGATACTATCCACCCCTTCAATGATGAACTCACTGGACAGGGGCTAAGGTTAACTCTTATATTTCCAGAATAGTGATTAGGGGTGCTCCAAAAGATGTTGGAAAATTCCCCAGTTATCCTTGAAATGAACATGTTTCCAGTCCATAACACAAGACAACTGCATTATAAGACATCATGTTGAAAGGAAGAAAATTATTGAAAAGAACTGAAAAAACAAACAGCTAGACTGCATCCCAGTTTCTAAATAGTAGAGACCACCCTTGCATAGAGAGGGACAAAATGATGCCCCATTATTTAACATAGTCAATGTTCAGCAAAGCAAGGAGTGAATTTCCTTTTTATCTGTTGTTGGATGACAAGGCTAGTTTGAAAAGGACAACGAAATGTATATTAAGAAATCAGGAGATCTAAAATGTGTTTAATTGTAGAGATGCTAAAAGCAAGGCAAAATGTGTGTGCCAATAGTGCAACTTGATCCAAACTGCATTTGGACTGAGCCTGTAATAAATTGTCAGAGCCAGCCTTTGCATTCACTTAAGCTAATACCGAGTGTCTCATTTCTACAAAGTAAATCACAGTGGCTTTGGTACTTTATTTTCCATCTTGTGTATAAGTAAACTGCAGGATCAATTGGGAGGTAGAATCAATCTGCTATTTATTACCTTGAAATGTGACACCCTATTTTAAGTGCCCTATTCCCTTATGATTTTGCTTGAGAACAGTATTATGTCCAAACAATATAGAAACCAGCTTTACAGCTCCTGGGTTTTTTTACATCAGCCTGGATGGATTTATATTGTATATAACTTTCAGAACCTAAATAAGTTACTTAGTGGTTTTGAAACAAGCATGTAAACGAGGAAGAGTCATTTGGGATTTTGGGAGTCTTAAATCTTAGCAGAATGCACTCATGACCAGAGCATTTTTTTTTTCATCATCAAAAAAAAAAAAATATGTGTAGGACTCCCATTGACCCACCGATCATGGCTTAATGTTCCAAAGAAAATAAATAAAAATCTCATGTCTAGGGAAAAGAGTTAGGCTTCATGGGGATTCTGTCATCTTGTCATTACACTTTGCAAAGAAACCTTGGCCTCTAATTTATGGGTTTCAGAAAGAATGCCTCCTCACACTGCTGGGAGGTTGAAAGGGCAAGAGATCTGATGTATATCAGAAAGGTTAAACCTAATCTTTGTGACCTGCCACCCGCTTTTCCTGATTAAAACATGAGGCACTGGGGCCCAGCAAAGATTCTTACTCTAAAGGACTGTCTGTATCTTAGTCCTTGATCTTAGTCTTGAGTCTTGGTTTATTTCAAAATGGTCATTATTGGGCTTGGTGGTGACTGCACAGAAAGTCTCTAGCAAGTGTGATAAAACATTTTTAAATGCCCCAAACTGAGTTAGATGAAACTGAAGAGAAACTGACAGTAATGAAAAGCTGGTGACAAGCTTGATCCCCATAAATTTGTATTTTATTAGGGCTTAAACTTAAGGTTAACCAGAAAGAGAAGGGAAGAAAAGAGACGAAAACCTTAAAGGTGGTTCAAGAAAGATCACGGCAACATCAAGTTTCTCCTTAGCCAGCTAAGATGGCAGTGGACGGTTTCTTTCTTTCCCTCTCTATAAATGTGGACACTCCATTATATGTAAGTTCTTAAACCTTTCATGATAACAGCATCTCATATTAAATTCATCCAGGACTTCTTGGAAGATATACTTAAGAAGGAAGGATGGTTTCTTCCTTTATAATAGTGTATTAATCCTCTAATATTTCAGGACGCAACTCACTTTAGCCTCTCCTTATCCTTCAGAAAGCCTGAACTGTATATTCTAAGCTTTGGCATCATCTCCCATGGACCAAGTCTTTTAGGACAAAACATGAATTAAAAAGGCATTAATATATATGCTGTGATGTAATTTAAATCAGAGGGCAATTGTATGTGTATGAAAAAGTTCCTTTTTTCCTCTTCATCCTTTTAGACCCCCAAAACTTTGTCTAAAGCAGTTAATGTGTTCTGGGATTTATAGGAAAATTTATTATCTTAAAGATAAAATAAAATTTTACATTGTATACAGCCTAGGACAGGCTCTGAGAATAAACGTAATTCTCCTAAATTATAAGGAAACATAATTTCTGGGTAAGTTCTTGTATCACTGCCATGTAACCTTCAGTCAACCTAGAAATCACAAGGGACTTTTGATTCTAAACAGTAAAGTTCGAGAGAGTCTTACAGCCACAGGGACAAAATTCATAAGTTTACTTAAAGACAAAATGGGGGTGGGAGTGGGAAATGAACAGAACACAAAGACAAACTAGTCATCTCTTATCACAGGAGCCGATGTTAATTACAACATCATTGCACATGTATATCTGCAAGGAAACCTCTGCCAGTTTAGGAAGCATGTACCTATATAATCATAAAGATATCTTGGTTATTTATCAGCTGCTTGGATCTTATCCTTTCCCTCAGCAAGCAAGTCACCGCTCTCATTTTATTACAGGCGCTCGACATAATCCAACATAAAGAGGAGGGAAACATATGGGACCTTGTTTGGACTTCTGTAATGAATCCTTCAGAAGGAATACTATTTCCTTCAAAAATTCTTTTGGATTTTATTGCAGTCTGTTTGTGTATTCTCCCCAGTAATCACTTGAACAATATTCATATTGGTAAAATGACTTTGAAGGGTTCTTGCCTCTGAGAAAATTGCTGATTGACAGGGCATGCCAGTGATTAAGGGTGTTCTTGTATAGCTGGGCTCCTCTGGCATACTGGCTGCTTCTTGCATGAGGAGGGTGTAGGATGGCCTCTTTCCCAGAGCCCAGTGCTCCTCCCCATTGTTGTTTTGTTTGGTTTCCTTTTCAATGAAAGATTTGCCACTAGTGATTCTCACTCTCCATCTGCCAAAATCCCTTTAACTCCTCTCTGGTACACAAACCAGAGGTTTGAAGCTGAGGGCCCATGTGCCAGGTTTGGCTCACAGCTGGGTTTTGCTGGTTGTGCACAGTTAAAAAATACTGCTAAAAGAATGTGTAAATGCTTAAAAATGATAAGTTTTCACGTCTAATGCTGGATTTATAGAGTAGTTGTTAGATTTTATCCCCTCAAGCCATGGAAAACACTGTACCAAATTTTCCTCTTGAAAAATTAGAAGAACTAGCAAGCTGGGCCCACCTTCCTGCATGGCAGCCAACCTCATCCTGCATGGTGAAGGGTATTTAAATGCAGCCCCGTTATTTAGGATAGTTGATTTTAATCATTGAAGTACCCACCTGGCCCTTTTATAGGCACTGGATTTGGTGCCTATATCTGAGATAACCAGTTCTAGAGATAAGGAAGTTTGTTTGTTGTTGAGATTAAGCAATAGACATGTGAATTTCAATTTGTTTCATGTTGCCTTTAAAGTTTCTTAGGACTCCTTTTCCAGGCATGCCTAACTCTTCTAAGAGATATTTTGTAGTTGTAATCTTTAAAAATAACTTATTTGAGGACTTATGTGATGGTCCAGTGGCTAAGACTTCACCTTCCAATGTCAGGGGTGTGGGTTCAATCCCTGGAGCTAAGATGCCACATGCCTTATGGCAAAAAAAAATCAGAACATAAAACAGAAGCCGTATTGTAACAAATTCAATAAAGACTTTTTAAAAATGGTTCACATCAAAAAGTATTAAAAAAGCAAAAACAGACTTATTCATCTTTCCCTCCCTCAGCCCCAGACATGAGGTCTAATTCCATGCACTATGTGTATTCTATGATTTGATGAATGAAGGAGTGAGTGAGTGAATGAGACTCTTGTTAGAGGCTAACAGAATTTACATCTGATACGTATATGAAAATATATTACCTGAAGACTTCCTCTACCTCTTGCTCTAATGATGACTGCTGAATCTCTCCTTTAACCTATACTCATTCCTCTGAAACCCCAGTGCCAAAAACACGAGGCATGTAATCCTTCTTAGACAAATGAATTATTAATAGTTGATGAAGTTTCAAAAATGGTAGCTAACTTCTATTGAACATGTATGATATACCAGGCACTGATCTAAGTACTTTCTATGAATTAACTCAAAACTTTAGTACCATTTTACACACGAGAAAACCACAACAGAAAGATTTTTTTTTTACCTGAGTCTAGTAAAATTTGGAACTGGCCTATGAACCAGTTACTTAGGCTTTGGTTTTTATTTGTTCATTTCTGATTTTGGCTTTATAAATAAGGTATTATTTTTTGAACTGCAATCATATACTGGCTATGCATCTCTGTAGGGGAGGGTATACTTCCTTAAGTCTGACGTCATTGTCTCAAGCAGTTTAATCTTACGAGTAAAAAATGTAAACATAACTAGTATGACTGAAACTTTAATTTTAAGAGGATTTTAAAGAACCAGTGAGCAGTAGGAACAGGAATCACATGAGCCCAGAGTATCTGGCCTTTACAGAATTGCTCCTTTTGATATAGAGGCTCTTGGTATTGTTAGATGATGCTAACTGCTGTAAGTAATAGACCCAGTCTATATATATAATGGCACAAACGTAGAAGTATAGTTTTCCCTTATGTAGACTTAGGTAGGCATTCTGGGTGAAGGGGGCAGTTCTCTTCCTTACAAATATGCAGGGATTCAGACTGATGAAGCCTCTTTCATTTTCAACCCATTATGTAAGATGTTGTGAGAATACTGCCCTTTCATCTGAGCAGAAGCAGAGAGTATAGAGGAACCCACAGATGAAGGTTTTATGGACCAATCCTGGAAGTGACTCATTTCACAAAAATAATGTGAATTTTATTGTTTGACCACGCTTAACTTTAAATGATGGAGAAGGCTATGGCATCCCACTCCAGTACTCTTGCCTGGAAAATCCCATGGACGGAAAAGCCTGGTAGGCTACAGTCCATGGGGTCGTGAAGAGTCGGACACGACTGAGCGACCTCACTTTCAGTTTTCACTTTCATGCATTGGAGAAGCAAATGGCAACCCACTCCAGTGTTCTTGCCTGGAGAATCCCAGGGATGGGGGAGCCTGGTGGGCTGCCATCTATCGGGTCGCACAGAGTCAGACACAACTGAAGCGACTTAGCAGCAGCAGCAGAAACTTTAAATGAAATCCCATGGACGGAGGAGCCTGGTAGGCTGCAGTCCATGGGGTCGCTAGAAGTCGGACACGACTGAGCAACTTCACTTTCACTTTTCACTTTCATGCATTGCAGAAGGAAATGGCAACCCACTCCAGTGTTATTGCCTGGAGAATCCCAGGGACTGGGGAGCCTGGTGGCTCGGACACAACTGAAGTTGGACACGACTGAAGCAACTTAGCAGCAGCAGCAGCAACTTAAAATGAACACTGAGAAATGTAGGTTTGATGTTTGCCAGGAAGAACAGAAAACAAGGACTTTGGTGGACAGTTCACCATTATCTCTTATCATTCGTGAAGTGGAAGATATTTATGTAAGGAAGATTTGCCTAGACTATATGTTTAAGAAACACCAACATTATACAACCAATTCTCTTAGAGTCTTTGAAAGTTTGTAGGCATACTGTATTTTAGAAATTGTGCTGAGAGGTATCTTTGGAAAACACTTTAGTACCAGCAGTATGCACTGAAAGATCAACACTCTAAAACTCTAGGGAATAAATCTTTATAGAGAATATTAGAGAATTTTTTAAAAACTTAGAGAAAACAGAATATTTTTTCAGAGTCCTTTCCATACATCCCAAATTAACAGATATAGCTCTAGGGTCACTACTAATGCAATCAGAGCGTTGGTCAGTTTCTGCTTCCTTTGTAGGGGGCAAGAGATAGCAAAACAAAATTTCATACATTTGACTTTTGATATTGATAGTGCTTCCCAGGAAAATTTTATTTTATCTTTGTTAGTTTGTCTTGCTTTTCCATGAAGCCTTAAGAATAAAATGAAGGAAAGACAAATTGGGAAAACTTGGTCAACCTGAAAATTTATCTATTGGGCATTCCTTCTTTGCTTTAACTGGCAGAAACTAAGACCAAATAGAAATTTTTCTGACTCATCTTCAATTTGATGTTTTCACACCACTGTTTGTCTTCTGATGAAAGCTGTGTAGGACATTCTTAGCTCTGAGAGTATGGTCTCTAACTATCATTTCCACTGAAGAAATGGTTTATTCCAAGTCTTATAGGCAAATAAGGTCTATTTCCTTGGCAAGGTATGCCTAGACTAATATTTTTATTCAAGAAAGCAAAAAAGATGTAAAAGATTACTGAGTTTATGTCAAAAGGACTCAGAAGTCAGAGAACTCAGAAGATTCCCAATAGCCAAAAAATTGGATAACTGGAGCATTAAATGCATAACAAGTACAATAGATTGAATATATTATAAATGCTGAAATCCATGAGATCATATCGTTATGAAAACCACCACACAAACACATAAATAGCTAACAACCAAAGTCTCAGTGTTCATCTTTGGATGTTGATAGGAAGCAAATTATTTTGAAAAATAATAAAGAAAATAATTAAGCATTGGTCCTGCATTTCATCTATTAATTGTTCACTAAGGTAATCAAGTAGTTAATTATTAATGCTGCTAAGTCGCTTCAGTTGTGTCCGACTCTGTGCGACCCTATAGACGGCAGCCGACCAGCCTCCGCCGTCCCCGGGACTCTCCAGGCAAGAACACTGGAGTGGGTTGCCATTTAATTATTAATAGTAAATGGCAATTTCTCTTTATAGAAGTATCACAGCTTCTGGAACAAATGAATGATAGAATTAGAACAGCACTGTTTTGTGGTCCCTAATGAGATAATTGGAGAAGGAAATGGCAAACCCACTCCAGTATTCTTACCTGGGAAATCCCATGGACAGAAGGGCCTAGTGGGCTATAGTTCATAGGGTCACAAAAGAGTTGGATACAACTTAGCACCTAAGCAACATCGAGTAATGGGTTTAGGTACTAATTATCAATGACTGCTAAGACCCTAGAAAGAAAGACACCAGATTTTAGGTGCCTCCCATTGGAAGAATACATTTCTTAAGAGGTAACCTTGAGGATGTTCTGTTTTGTTTTTTAATTGACTCCTCTTAAATACATAGAACAGAATGGTGGTTTCCACAGGCAGGGGTAAGCACTAAGGGAAATGAGTGAAAGTTAAAAAAAAAAAATAGCAAAAGTCTCTGAAATTTTAGTAAAAGGCTTTAAAAATATACTCTATTTATCTTTCAATGTCCTTTTAAATTTCTGTATTCTAAGTTGCTTATGAGATCAAAGCTCTGAAAAACCCCTTTTCCTAGTGATTTGCTATGCTTCCTGTCATTGTGTAACTTGCACTGTGTAGCTTCTTTAGATTTCTTTGCCTTGGCGGTCAGGAAGCTCAAGTTTTATGCTTAATTTAGATTTTATTGCATATAAATTCCTACTGAAAAAATTTAATATGATCAGGCCTCTAGAAATAGCTACCAACATACTAGAAATGTAGGGAGCAGAGGAAATCTTCAAAAATACCGTGGAAATATAAACAGTAAAATCCAAATTGTGGGAAACACATAGGACAGATAATATGGTTTCTTCTACAAATGAATTGCAAAAATATAGCTTAAACTAGTTGTAAAGAGCAAGCAAATACAATGCATGAATGTTGCATGGATCCAAATTTAAATAAAAACATATTTACTTTTATGCAGAATTTATGAGAGAATTGGAGAAATGTGACTACTGATTGGCTATTGAATGTAATTTAAAATGATTGTCAATTCTGACTGCAAAAGTGGTATTATGTGTGTGTTTTATGAGTCTTTATATTTTAGAGATACATGCTAAAATATTTATGGCTCAAATTACATATGCCTGGGATTTGCTTCAAAATAACTGAGGAGTGAGAAAGATGAGGGTAAAATGAGATTGACCATGAAGTAATAATTGCTAAAGATAGGTAATTGGTATGAGGGCTCCTTGTTGAATAAATGTTTAAAATTTTAGAAGTTTAGAGAGAAAGAAAAGAAAAAAGAAATGAAAATAAAAGAAAAAAAACAAGAGTGGTTAAGAGGGAAGGCTCAAAGCCAAGCTGCCTGGGGTCAAACCTTATTTTTGTCATTATGAGCTGTGTAATCCCAGGCAAGGGGGTCCTGACAATTACCTAAGTTTTGGTGCCTTGGATTCCTGACCTGTAAAATGGGTTTAATCATAACACTCATTTCTTTAGGTTGCTGTTGTTTTTTAATTTATCTAAATCTGTGGTGAGTCTTCATTGCTGTGCAGGCTTTCTCTAGTCCCAGGCAGCGGGGGCCGCTCTCTGGCTGTGGTGTGAGGGATTCTCGCTGCGGCAGCTTCTCTTGGTGCAGAGCACCGGCTCTAAGCACAAGGCTCAGCAGCTGTGGTACCTGGGCTTAGTTGCTTCACAGCATGTGGGATTTTCCTGGACCAGGGATCGAACTGGCGGCCCTTACATTGCAAGGTGGATCCTTAACCACTGGACCACTAGGGAAGCCCACTCATTAGGTAAGAAATAAGCTGGGAAGCAGTTTGTACATTTCTGACATGAAACAGATATTCGTAAGTGTTTGCTATTATTATAATTATCATTAGACACACCATCATTAGACATGGCTTTAGACATGCCATTTACCCTGGAACTGATCACGTCATGGGGAGCACATCCATGGTACCAGGGCAGGCTTTGGTTACCTGAACCAGAATGGACCCCTGTGGCCCTCCAAGGTAACCAAATCTTCTTCTTTAGCCAAGATGGCACACAGAATTTAGGCCATAATTTCGAAAACTGCTTTCTGGCCTTTTGGTGTTCTGGCTTCCCAATTCAATCTGTTTCCAGTAACACATTAACCCTTCATCCATTCTTGTCTTTGTTTCTTTGCTTTTGTTGATATCTCATCTCTTCAAGAAAATTAGAGATACCAAGGGAACATTTCATGCAAAGATAGACACAATAAAGGAGATAAATGGCATGGAGTTAACAGAAGCAGAAAATATTAAGAAGAGGTGGCAAGAATAAGCAGAACTATATAAGAAAGATCTTAATGACCCGGATAACCATGATGGTATATTCAATCACCTAGAGCCAGATATCCTGGAGTATGAAGTCAAGTGGGCCTTAGGAAGCATCACAGTGAACAAAGCTAGTTGAGGTGATGGAATTCCAGCTGAGCTATTTCAAATCCTAAAAGATGATGCTGTGAAAGTGCTGCACACAATATGCTAGCAAATTTGGTAAACTTGGCAGTGGCAACAGAACTGGAAAAGGTCAATTTTCATTCCAATCCCAAAGAAAGGCAAGGCCAAAGAATGTTAAAACTACTGCACAACTGCATTCATTTCACACGCTAGCAAAGTAATGCTCAAAATCCTTCAAGCTAGGCTTCAACAATATGTGAACCGAGAACTTCCAGATGTTCAGGTTGGATTTAGAAAAGGAAGAGGAACCAGAGATCAAATTGCCAACATCCATTCAGTTCAGTTCAGTCGCTCAGTTGTGTCTGACTCTTTGAGACCCCATGAATTGCAGCACACCAGGCCTCCCTGTTCATCACCATCTCCCAGAGTTCACTCAGACTCACGTCCATCGAGTCAGTAATGCCATCCAGCCATCTCATCCTCAGTCGTCCCCTTCTCCTCCTGCCCCCAATCCCTCCCAGCATCAGAGTCTTTTCCAATGAGTCAAATCTTCACATGAGGTGGCCAAAGTACTGGAGTTTCAGCTTTAGCATCATTCCTTCCAAAGAAATCCCAGGGTTGATCTCCTTCAGAATGGACTGGTTGGATCTCCTTGCAGTCCAAGGGACTCTCAAGAGTCTTCTCCGACACCACAGTTCAAAAGCATCAATTCTTCAGTGCTCAGCCTTCTTCCCAGTCCAACTTTCACATTCATATATGACCACAGGAAAAACCATAGCCTTGACTAGATGGACCTTAGTCGGCAAAATAATGTCTCTGCTTTTGAATATACTATCTAGGTTGGTCAAAATTTTCATCCAAGGAGTAAGCGTCTTTTAATTTCATGGCTGCAATCACCATCTGCAGTGATTTTGGAGCCCCCAAAATTAAAGTCTGACACTGTTTCCACTGTTTCCCCATCTATTTCCCATGAAGTGATGGGACCGGATGCCATGATCTTCGTTTTCTGAACGTTGAGCTTTAAGCCAACTTTTTCACTCTACTCTTTCACTTTCATCAAGAGGCTCTTTAGTTCTTCTTCACTTTCTACCATAAGGGTGGTGTCATCTGCATATCTGAGGTTATTGATATTTCTCCTGGCAACCTTGATTCCAGCTTGTGTGTCTTCCAGTCCAGCGTTTCTCTTGATGTACTCTGCATATAGGTTAAATAAGCAGGGTGACAATATACAGCCTTGACGCACTCCTTTTCCTATTAGGAACCAGTCTGTTGTTCCATGTCCAGTTCTAACTGTTGCTTCCTGACCTGCATACAGATTTCTCAAGAGGCAGGTCAGGTGGTCTGGTATTCCCATCTCTCTCAGAATTTTCCACAGTTTATTGTGATCCACACAGTCAACACCCATTATATCATAGAAAATGCTAGAGAATTCCAGAAAAAAAAATATTCTACTTCATTGACTATGCTAAAACCTTTGACTGTGTAGATCACAGCAAACTGTGGAAAATTCTTAAAGAGATGAGAATACTAGACCACCTGACCTGCCTCCTGAGAAATCTGTATGCATGTCAAGAAGTAACAGTTAGAACCAGACATGGAACAATGGACTAGTTCCAAATTGGGAAAGGTGTACCTCAAGGCTGTCACCTTGATTATTTAACTTATATGCATAGTACATCATGTGAAATGCCTGGCTCGGTGAAGCACAGATTGGAATCAAGATTGCAGGGAGAAATATCAATAATCTTTGGTATGCAGATGACACCACCCTTATGGCAGAAAGCAAAGAGGAATTAATGAGCCTCTTGATGAAGGTGAAAGAGGAGAGTGAAAAAGCCGGCTGAAAACTCAATCTTCAAAAAACTAAGATCATGGCATCTGGTCCCATCACTTCATGGCAAATAGATGGGGAAGCAGTGGAAACAGTGACAAACTTTATTTTCTTAGGCTCCAAAATAACTGTGGATGGTGACTGCAGCCATGAAATTAAAAGACCCTTGCTCCTTGGAAGAAAAGCAATGACAAACCTAGACAGCATATTAAAAAAGAGAGATGATACTTTGCCTATAATGGTCCATCTAATAATCAAAGCTATGGTTTTTCCAGTAGTCATGTATGGATGTGAGAACTGGACAATAAAAAAGGCTAAGCACTGAAGAACTGATGATGCCTTCAAACCGTAGTGTTGAAGAAGACTCTTGAGAGTTCCTTGGACAGCAAGGAGATCAAATCCATCAATCCTAAAGGAATCAACCCTGGATATTCATTGGAGGGATGGATGCTGAAGCTCTAATACTCTGGCCTCCTGATGTGAAGAGCCGACTCATTGGAAAAGACCCTGATGCTGGGAAAGATGGAAGGCAGGAGAAGGGGACAACAGAGGATGAGATGGCTGGATGGCATCACTGACTTAATGGACGTGAGTTTGAGCAAATTCAGGGAGATGGTGAAGGGCAGGGAAGCCTGGCATGCTGCAGTCCATGGGGTCTCAAAGAGTTGGACACAACTGAACGAATGAACAACAACTGGTCTAGGAAGTCTTTCTTCCTCCTCTGCCAAGCTTGGTCATCCTGAATGTCTAGATCCTATCTGTGTTGGCCGAAGAACCCTTTCCTGAATGAAAGTCTACTCTGACCTCCTCCTCCTCCTCCAAACTGCAAGATACTGACTGCACGTACCATGCAATCTAGTTTTTCATTATGTTGAGCTCAGAAGAGATCCTACTGTGCAATATCTTCCCAACCCTCTTTCTGTGACATCACTTTGGTAGCTTGACATTGGCTGTATCCATGTTGAAAGTAATTGTTTTTCATTGTTCAGTTGCCAAGTTGTATCCGACTTTTCACGACCCCATGAACTGCAGCATGCCAGGCTTCCCTGCCCGTCACCATCTCCTGGAGTTTGCCCAAGTTCGTGTCCATTGCATTGGTGATGCCATCCAACCATTTCATCCTCTGTCACTCTCTTCTCCTTCTGCCTTCAGTCTTCCCCAGCATCAGGGTCTTTTCCAACGAGTTGGCTGTTTGTATCAGGTGGCCAAAGCATGGGGAGTATTTATACCACAGCAAAGACTACAAGCCAGTGAGCTTCTTCCTTCCCTGTGAGCAAGTTTTTAAACATTTACCATCACAAGAGTAGTTATATGTCCCCACAGCTATCTGCAATGGACTGAATGTTTGTGTCCCCTCCAAAAAATAATTTATATGCTGAAATTCCAACCCCCAATGTGATAGTGTCAAGAGGTCAGGCTTTAAAGGTGATTAGATCTTGAAAGTGGGGCCTTCATGAACAAGACTAGTGCCCTTATGAAGAGACCCCAAAGTGTTGTCTAGTGCCTTCTCTGCCATATGAGGACACAGTGAGCAGTAAACAGTCTGCATCTCAGAAACATGCTCTCACCAGAAGCTGCCCATGCTGACTTCCAGCCTTTAAAATGTGAAACATAAATGATGTTGTGCATAAACCACCTGGTCTATGAAAATGTATGATAGAAGCCTGAATATTTCCCCTCTCTCCATCTGCCTATTTACCCTGTGCCTCACACTGAGTGGCCCATCGAAGTCTCCAATAATTGCATGAATGATTGCTGAACGCTACCTGTAGTTTTTACTTCTTCTCCCAAGTTGGCGGACATGCGTGCTAAGTTGCCTCAGTCGTGTCTGACTCTGTGAGACCCTATGGATTGTAGCCCGCCAGGCTCCTCTGTCCATGGGACTCTCCAGGCAAGAATACTGGAGTGGGTTGCCATGCCCTGCTCCAGGGGATCTTCCCAACTGAGGGATCGAACATGCGTCTCTTATGTCTCATGCATTGACAGGCTGGTTCTTTACACTTGGGAAGCCCCCTCCCAAGTTTAAAACACCTTAAAAGTAAAAACCATGTCTCATTCTCCATACTGCCTAAGAGAGCAGTGCACGCAGTAGGTGGTCAGGAAAAACATTATCGATCGATTATAGAAAGCAGTTTAATAACATCCTCCAGTGTGAGGCAGAAGATCCACTTTTCTTGTTTTTATGGTTGACAATGCACAGATACTCAGACCTAAAGATGTGAGGGACAGTTTTACAGCTTTTAAAAGTAAACCAAAATCCTCTTTAGGCAGCATCTTTCAAGTCTTTGAACAGCCCAACAAGGTTTCCTCTATGCCAAGCTATGATCACCTTGGGGGATTTATGATGAGGTCCTTTCTCATAATTGCAGGGCTGAGCTTGAAGCAAAGTTCCTGTGCAAAGCTTTGCCTGCTTTTGGAGGCTTTATTAATCTTGGCAAATGGGAACAAGGCCAGAAGCCAGGACTACAGCTGAGGGCCACGGGTCCCCTCCCTGTTCCTTCAGACTCAGGCACAGGCTTGGCCAGCTTCAGAGAGGTGGGGGAGAGAAGTCACTCCTACGTAAGGTCTCTGCCCCCTTCAGACCCCACACCTGGCCACACTGGGAAGTAGTGGGTGGCTGTCCCTTGAAGAGCCCATTCGCCTTTAATATTTTACTTGAGGATTCTTTCTTTAATGTTTTCCCATGATGTATGGAATGCGCAGTTTATGAAAGAAGCAATTAAGTGGGTGGAACCTGTAAATCAGGCTGATACTTAAAAGTATGCTCATTTACTGCTGTGCCATTATAATTATTCTGCTCACCCCCTCCCAGCCCACCCCTATCCCAATCCCACTGACTCCTCAGGGATGCAGGGTTTCTGCTTCTGAGGCTCCCTCACTCTTCCTTCTATACATCTGAGCTTTGGGGACCATCTGAACTCAGGCTGCTTCTCTAGTGGGTAAAACTGGCCTGCCCTGTCTTTTCACCATTATTGTCATAACCAGCCTCTGCACATTTCCTTCTTAAATGTTTATAAATCTGTTCCTCTCCATGAACTCATCAAACCTCAAATTCTTGTACTATCTATGGGGCTTACTTGAAAGATTCCAAGTATTGAATAAAGATTAAGGTCTTTGGAGGTGGAGGCAGCTTTCAAACTCCATCACCTTCCAAAGCAGAGCCTGGAAAATGCCATGAACAGAGGAGCCTGGCAGCCCACAGTCCATGGAGTCATAAAGAGTCAGACATGACTGAAGCAACTTAGCACAGTTATTGTTGGTATTATCACAATTATGTTTATCTCTTTCTACTCTGGACCACAGGATCCTGGGAGGCAGGAAACATGTTGCCTTTCCTAGCTTTCTTGCTTCCCCACCCTAATCCACAGCCCATTCCCAAACACGCACACACATTCACAAGCACACTACCAGCCATTAGGAAGTGTCAACAAATTTTTGTGTAATGGAGAGATAGCTGGGTGGATGGTGGTGGGAGGGTTGGTCCCCTGTGCCCTGACAATTACATCCATCAGGAGATAGTTTCTGAGAGAGGCCAGCCTCTGAAAGGAAAATTTTCCAACAGCAATTTGCTCTTGTATGTTAACCATAGCAATGGCCTGTGGTTAATGGAGATGTGATGGAACTTTACTAGAAGCCCAGCAAGTTTAATAGCACCTCTCACCAGACAGTCTCATGCATGGAGAGAAAACAGGCTCAGAATAAGGTAGACCCCTCCTGGTCTAGCACCGCTACCATTAACTCCATGACCTCTAGTTATTCACTTCTCGAAGCCCAGCAGTCACACAAGTAAAATGGGGACCATATCTCCAATTCATGGCTGCTGTGAGACAAAGCATGTCTATTTCATGGCACAGGGCTTTAGACTCAGTCATGAGCAGTTAATATTATTATTACTGTACATATTATCCTGCGGTGGGACACACTGGCAGGTATCTACTCAAAGTGACTTTGCCAGACACAGACAGCTGTGTCAGTCCCGAGTGTCCCTGCACTCTTGTGCTTTTTTCTTTCTTCCTTTCTTTTTTTTTCTCTCGTGCTCTCTTCTAAGGGCAGTGCCAGGATTCTCTATGCTGCTGGGTGATGGAGTCCAGTTTAAGAGTTTATCCAAGATTTATTGAATGAATATACATGAAGAAGTACGTGTATATAGAACATTGTACTAGATTCTGGAAAGTGAAAGTGTTAGTCACTCAGTTGTATCCAACTCTTTGCCGCCCATGGACTGTAACCCGCCAGGCTCTTCTGTCCATGGAGTTCTCCAGGAAAGAATACTGGAGTGGGTTGCCATTCCTCTCTCCAGGGGATCTTCCCAACCCAGGGACTAAACCCAGATTTCCTGCATTGCAGGTGGATTCTTTACTCTCTGAGCCACCAGTGAAGCCCACTAGATTCTGGGGACAATAGCAACGGAAGGAAACAATCCTTATTCACCAAAGCATACAGTGGGGAGGGTCACTGGATAGATGGCTGAATAAACATTATCCGGGGTAGGGTCGTCCTAAGTGAGGGGTCAAAACATGTGACCAGAGCTCCAGTGTGCCATGTGACCCTTGCCAGTCACTCCATTCCTCTGAGCCTGAGCTCCTCTTATATAAGGTCATCCTCAACCTTCTTTGCTCTGATTGAGCTTTTCAGGATTGCGTGAATGCTTCCGTCTCTAGGAAGGGCTTTGGAAGGAAAGAGAATCCTGGGAAGGCCAGGGGTTCAGAAGACCCCTCTGAACATCATAGCCCTTTCCTGTAGGATATTTTTCAAGCAGAGTTTCCAACCAAGTGTCCCTTCAGAGAGCAAGGAGGCTTGGATGTCCGGAGAGCCCCTTCTGGGAAGAAACGGATGCTGTTTCTTATTCTCCTGTAGGACCTGCTGTAGAATTGCTGCTCCAAGTTAGCTTTCCTTGACTGTGTGATCAGATGCTCTACCTGTCTCCTTATCATCCCATCTCTTCCCAAGAAGGTCATTTCTCACCTGGCACTTAGCTGCCAGGGAGTTAAATATGATGTGTTTGCGTTTGTGTGGTGTGTTCGTGTGTGCGAGAGCATGTATGCATGTGTGTGCGTGTGTGGAGGGGTATGGGTTTGCTTTTATATATTAGCTCTGCTGAGAATTCCATCTGCAGAACTTTAGGTGGGCTTTGTGGATGCTCAAGGACATTCAATGGGGGGGGGACATGGTTTGTGGACATGGTGCTCTAACAATGATAATAATGGCAGCAGCAACGATGACATCCATAAATTGCCCTTAAACCTTTACTCCTCTGTGGACCCATTTCAGGTCTCTTGTCTTACCTGGCAACTCAACAAGGTAAGTGATGCTGTCGTTCCTTTAGCTGCATTATTTCAGTGCATCTCCAGGACACTGCATAAGATAATAACAGAGTGGTTATCATTTACAGAGCCCTTGGTTGGGAGTAAGCCCTGTTCTCTACACGTTATGTCTTGACTCAAGTAATATCCTATAACATCCCCATGTTTCAGATGGGGAAACTAGGGCACAAAAAGGTGATATAATTTGCTAGACTACCAGCCAAGCAGTGGCATGCTGGTGAATCCCAGGGAAGTCTGACTCTGAGCCACACCTTGTAAGCTCCACCTATGTGTGTCGGTTGTTTATTTTCTGGAGTTTGTGGGAGGTGGGGGTGTGTGGATCTTGGGTTTCCTTTTGAAGCAACTCTTTTAATCTGCACAGCAGGAACATCTCTGTCATTTCCCCTAACATTAGTCTGACATACCTGCCTTTTGAAAGCACTTTCTGATCTGCACAGCTCATTCTTCCTCCTCTATAGTCCCTCTTCAGAGCTGGGGATGCTGGGGTAAGCATGGCCATGATACAGATTCAGAGAGCATTTTTATTTAGTCTTGGTCCACATTGGAATCTCCTTCAAATGCAGATTCTGCTTCAGTGGTTCTGGAGAGGGGCCTGAGTGTGTCCAACCAGCTCCCAGGTAGTGTTGAGGCTGCCATTCTGGGACCACACACTGGGGAATGAGTCTTTCCATTCATTCCCCTTTACCCCACCTCGTGGCACTGCCTTCTGTGTGCTCACAGGGCTCCCTGGCATTTTCCTTAAATCCAGCTCTTGACTCCAGCAGGTCCTACAGTGTGGACAGGGATGGCTGACCTCATCACCGGGTGAGTCAGAAAATCCAGGGTGCCTCTCCTGGGAAGGTGAGGGCAGAAGGAGCCAGAACTCTCCTCGGTGCCCATGCCCCCGGGTTTTGTCACACCTCCAGCCCTCTTCCCTTGGGTGAGCTCTTTCCACTTTGGATTTCCACTTTAAAGCACAAGTGGTCACCTCTAGGTCAGTTTCTAATCCTCCCCTAGGTAATTGGCCTCAATGAGGTGAGGGCTGGACAATTACACAGCCGTGGGGCTGCCCCTCCCCTTACTGCATGCCTCAGACAGAGCTCATTTTATTTCTGGTTTTATGGGGTGCATTTATTGTTGGCCTTTGGGTTGTTGGTGTCTCCTATGCCCAGTGTGGGGGTTTTATATGGATACTAGGTCCGATTGCCCTTTAGAAAGGTTCTGCTTTTAATTAAGCTTTTTACTCTAGTTGAGCATGGGGTTTCAGCATTTTAGTGCTTTAAAACATAAACATCTCTAATCAGTTTTTAAATGGCCTTTATTATTACATATCCATAATCCAAGCTAAAATTAATCACCACAAACCTCTGCTCTCATCACAGGAAAAGTCTTCGTATTTCCCAATGAAAACAGGGAGTCTGTTTCTAGATGGTAAGAGAAAAAATATAAAATGCCCTGTGCACAAAATGGCCTGGTACTCTTTTCACTAAGTTTCTCCTTAATAGGAGTTTCCAGAGAAAGGCCAAGACCTGCCTCTCCCTCCTGCTCAGTTCAGCTCCAGACACACAGATACACTCTATACAAGGCTTCTCCAGCTCCCCTTCACTCACCACATTCCCTCGCCTTCAGATCCATCTGACCATCCAAAGTTTTGCAATCTCTTCTGTCCTATTGCAACTATTCGGTTACATGTTTTCTTGTTTTACCTATGTGTCCAGTCTCCCTAACAGGATTCATTCAACAATCACTCATGCATTTGGTTAACAAATATTTGTTGAGTATTTACTATGTATTAGACCATTAAAGCAGAGAAGGCAATGGCAACCCACTCCAGTACTCTTGCCTGGAAAATCCCGTGGACGGAGGAGCCTGGTGGGCTGTAGTCCATGGGGTAACTAAGAGTCAGACACAACTGAAGCGACTTAGCAGCAGCAGCAGACCATTAAAGGGGCTACCCTGGTGGCTCAGATGGTAAAGAATCTGCCTTTAATGCAGGGGACCTGGGTTTGATCCCTGGATTGGGAAGACCCCCTGGAGAAAGGAATGGCTACCTACTCCAGTATTCTTGCCTGGAGAATTCCATGGACAGAGGAGCCTGGTGGGCTACAGTCCATGGGGTGGCAAAGAGATAGACACGACTGAGCAACTAACTCTATACTATACTATAGACCATGTAAGATGCTGCGATATAGGTGTAACCAAGGCAAACACAGATCCCAAAATGGCGCTAGTGGTAAAGAACCCACCTGCCAATGCAGGAAACATGACACGGGTTTAATCCCTGGCTTGGGAAGATTCTCCTGGAGGAGGGCATGGCAACCCACTCCAGTATTCTTTCCTAAAGAATTCCATGGACAGAAGAGCCTGGAGGGCTATGATCCATAGGGTCACAAAGAGTCAAATACGGCTAAGCTACTTAGCATGTATGCATGCAAGGCAAACACACTCTACCCTCACAGAGTTTATAGTCTCACTTAATTAATTAACTACAATTGTTGTTGTTGAGTCCCTAGTTCATATCCGACTCTTTTGCAGCTCTGTTGACTGTAGCTTTCCAGGTTCCTGTGTCCATGGGATTTCCCAGGCAAGCATACTGGAGTGGGTTGCCATTTCCTTCTTCAGGGGATCTTCCCAACCCAGAGACTGAACCTGTGTCTCCTGCATTGGCAGGCAGATTCTTTACCACTGAGCCACCAGGGAAGCCTTAATTGCAATTACCATAGCTATTACGACAGGAAAGCATGTGATGGTGGCCTGACCCATTTGGAACTGTGCACTTCTTGAGTCCAGGCACCAAATTTTCTCTCTTTGAGCCGAGAGATTACTTTAGTCTCCCTATGGAACAAGAAACATGTTATAACTGATAGATCCCTGAGATAACTTTCTAGTATCTCCTTCTTCAGCACAAATAGAAACCATACCCTCATCTCTTACTTTCTGTGCCAAATATATATTATATATTGTGGCCTCTCATCTCCTATCCATTCTTCTGTTTGTTCTGTACCTCTTAATCTGAAAGTCTGAAAGCTCTTTTTATTTAAATCCCCTTGCCTACTTGGTTCCAGGAGGCAGCATTCTCAACAGGGTAGAAGGCAGAGACAATCTAGAAGCTTGTCTACTTCTGGTGACACTTCTGCAAACAGTAGCAGAGGTGACTCCCACATAGCTTCAACATCCGGCTTCCAGCAGCATCTCAGGAGCAGCTCCACTAGTATCAGGGTCAACTGCATAGATCACTGGTAAGCACCATAAGTTTATGCTTCCAGTAACAGAACAGTGAATCGGAGTTTTTGGGCTCCATTCCAGAGGCAGTAGTAGGTTTGCAGTTTCCAGATAATATCTATTTCCTGTTTCGATGTTCCAGCTTTCCCCAAAATGTTATAACTAATACCTTAAGCTAAACTCCTCTCAGCTTAAAAATCTAAAGTGGTTCATGTTTTCCTGGCAGGACATAGACCGATAAGCTCATCACCACCACAGTCATTTGGCTGCCAACCCACAATTCCTATCACGTGCACTTCCTAATCATTTTTGAAGTCTACCTTTCCTCTCCACTATCATTCCCATGTACTGAGTCTGAAATGTATTTTCTGGACTATTCCTAGTGCAACTCAAATGGCATCCTCTAAGTGCTAGCTTCCATCTTTTTCTGTCTCACCTCCCACCTATCTTCACAATTTTTCTGTAAACCTGAAACTGTTATATAAAATATAAAGTTTAATATGTAAAGTAAAAAAAGATTTTTTTTTTTTTCAGAAAAACAAAATCTTGGAGGAGACTCACAGTGTAAGAAACATTAAAGTAAGTCCTTCCGGCAGATAGAAGTGGTACAAAATAGGGATATGGATCTATATACACACACACAAATTCAGAGTTATAGAAATGGTAACCACATGGATAAATAACTAAGTTTTTTTTGTTAAAGTATCTTTAAAGTATAACTAACTCTTTATATGAGCATTGATACTGTGATATAAAGTTAATAATGTGATATAAAGTTTATAGCATATATAGAAATAAAACATATGGTAACACAATGACTGAGAAAGAGA
Organism: Capricornis sumatraensis; assembly: GCF_032405125.1. Taxonomy (NCBI): domain Eukaryota; kingdom Metazoa; phylum Chordata; class Mammalia; order Artiodactyla; family Bovidae; genus Capricornis; species Capricornis sumatraensis. Next base: position 25,936,718 of record NC_091088.1, on the reverse strand, counting down.
AGTGAAGGTCATTATTCAAAAGGTTTTTTAGGCTACATGAGTTGGTATAATATTACTTGAAGGTAGATAGTGGTAAGTTTAAAATACACAGAAATTCTAAAGCAGCTAATAAAATAACAAAATAGTTATGGTTAAAAAATCAGCAAAGGAGATAAAGGATTAATAAAAAGTACTTAATACCAAACTCTTAGAAAAAATGAATATGAATAAATGAAATCAGTAAAAAGCAACTAGTAAAATAATATATTTATATTAATTATGCCAATAATTATAATAAATGTAAATGGTCTAAACACTCTAATTAAAAAGCAGAGGTTGTCAAGTTGGATGAACAAACAAGAACCCAACTATATGCTGCCTACAATAGCTGTACTTTAAAGTGAAAGTGAAAGTCTCTCAGTCCTATCCAACTCTTTGCAACCCCATGGACTATATAGTCCATGGAATTCTCCAGGCTAGAATACTGGAGTGGATAGCCTTTCCCTTCTTGAAAGGATCTTCCCAACCCAGGGATCAAACCCAAGTCTCCCACATTGCAGGCAGTGTCTTAACCAGCTGAGCCACTGAACAGATATAAGTAGGCTAAAAGCAAAAGAATAGGAATGCCAGGCAGAGTAGATTTCAGAGCAAACAGCATTACTAAACACAAGAAAGTAACTTTGTAATGATAAAGAAGTTAATTTCATCAGGAATACTTAAGTGATGTTAAGAGTTTATACATTTAGTAGTAGATGTTCAAAATAGATGAAGTAAAACAGATAAAACTGTTAAAAAAAAAAAAAGATCCACAGTAACATTTGGAGATTTCAATAATTCTTAATAATCAATATAGCAAGTAGAGAGAAAATCAGTAAGAACATAAAAGACTTTAAGAGTACCTTTAGCCAACTAGATCTAATTTTGAATTTATAGGAAACTATGCAACAAAAGCAGAATTCACATTGTTTTCCACATTGTGCGTATGGAATGTTTAGCAAGATAAACCATAATCTTCCAAAACTGATTTAGTTACAGTTTGGCACACAAACTCTGAGTATTTGTGCCTTTGTGTCTTTTCACAGTTTCCTTTGGCATGAAATACTTTTCCCTGCTTACCCATCCTCACCTCCCTAACTCCTCTTCATCTTTCAAATCTGCTCAGCCATTACCTCCATTATAAGGCCTTCCTCAACTACCCCCTTTTCTTCTGCATGATTGTAATACTTTGTGCATACATTTATCTTTGCTTGTATCATAGTATGTGAAATCATATGTATAGTTCTAATGCTTCTCCCACTGGATTATAATGATTAGATTTAGGACAAACACCACATTATTATAATTAATAGCATATGATATAATTTCCTTATTAAAAATAGCTGTTTTTTAATGAATACCTATTATGTGCCAAACACAAATATACATTTTTTTAAATGTAAAGACAATAACACGTGTAAGAATTAAAGATTTTAAAATTAAAAAAAAAAAGAAACATTTAGTAAATAACTTTTATGTGTTGGACCCTGGGATACTTATAGAAAATATCCTCCAAAATACATTTGGAAGGAGGTCTTATGGGCAAGATGATGTGACTCTGCTAAATGACCTTTATTTTGTAGACTCACAAATCACTATAATTTTCCAAATCAAAGCAGGCAGTGTAAGGATGGCATTTGTCCCCACACACTAAGTAAATCATCTGAGTATTAGGAAACATAGAAATTTACTGTCTTTCAGCAACTTTTATTTCCAATACACTACAAGTTAGGGATGTTGGCTATGTCCTAGTATAGACAGTCCCTTGGGTGGCCCCAGACAGAACTGTCTGGCAGTGAGGAAGCTAATGAAGCAAGAACCATTCCCTGACCTCTTGTGCTATTGATGAGAATAAATTACCCCATTCAACAGAGAATATTTTTCATTCATTGATTCTTACAGTTATCCAATAATCTGGATTGCCTCTTGCACTTAATCTTTCACTTCAGAAGGAGAAATTGTCCCCACAAAGGGACACCCATTGTGATTCTCACAAACTTTGCATTTGATTTATCTGTGGCAGGCCAAGGAGAAAAACTAGATTTTTCATCAGGCATGCCCTTAAATTGTCTGAATCCTTGTCAACAGCATCATTCTCACAAGGAAAAAGCCATGATTTGATATAGGACACAGGCCTAGATGGTTAGTAACATGATCCTAATGTCCTTTTTGGCTTGGCTAGGTGGATCAAAAAGTTAGATTCACTTTTCTTGCTGCAGAAGTCCTACATTATTGGACTAGAAATGAAAACCATTTTTCTTCCTCAGTCAGGGAAGAAGAAATACATTTGCCAAGTCATTATATATAACAGATTATAGCAGGAAGGTGCTTAGGAAAATGCCCAAGGCAGGCAGTTACCACACAACACCAAGACAGCAAAACCTAATTGGCCTGGCAAGGGGAATTTGTTGTCTTTTCTGATGATGACACTTTTGAGGGTTTGCACTTAAAGTGCCAAGAAAATGACTGACATGTAAATTGGCGTCATGGAAGTCCAGAGAACCTTAATACTTGCTGCTTGGAAATGAGTTCCTACTTCAGTTAGGTTCTCATGTGGCAAGACCTTATGAAAAATGCTTTCCTTTGTAAGTTCATGGCCTTTGAGGTGGCTAGATCTGATGGTTTCAGGAACAAGCTCAGGCACACGGAAAGCTGAATTTTCAAACCTAAAGTTATAGGGGTAGGAGTATAATGAAAACAAGCGTAGTACATACAAATCAAGGTCAATAATGACAAAGGTCAAACTAGTAGTTTCCTTCTTGGACAGACTATTTGGACAGGTCCCCCATACTAGTTAAACTGTGTTTATTAGATGGTGATTAGACTGTTTTCCCGTTTATAATTCCAGCTAGAACTCCAGCCCTGTGCTACAGTTAACCATTGTCAACTGATCCTGAGTAAAACTGTCTTTCCGTCCCTCCTTCCTTTCCTTCCTTCCTGAGACCTTTGTGGCTTGTAGGCCACAAGCCCACTATGTTCATGGAACAAAACTGGGAATGAAGAAGCCCCAAGTTTTGATGCTTAAAGAGAAATTTACTTCATTTCTACATGCGTTTATTTCAAACTAGACTAATAATTTTTCATTAGACTATGAGGTTCCAGAGAGCAAACACATTAGCATTTTGGCATGTTAGCACCTAACACGATTCCTTGGCACACAGTAGATGCTTAATAAATGTTTCTTAAATGATTCTACATTCACCTCATCTCAGGATGTTTCATAAGAGATAAAATATATGAAATTATTTTGAAAATTTAAGAATGTTGGGAACAAATATAGCCATTTTCAATAACTGCAGCTAAAGATCTGTGTCTTTACAGCAAAAGAGGGAAAAACGACCTAATCAATCAGAAAATGTTATAAGTAGAAAGATCCATTTAGAAAAGAAAAAACTCCATTTTTTTTTCTAGCTCCTGATTATCTGGATAGATAAGAAAACCAACCCTTGAGGAAATGTATTGTTGCTGTTCCTAATAACTCCTAATATTTACTGAATAAATAAATGAAGTAAATAAAGCCCTCCTATTATGGGCTTCCCAGGTGGCTCAGTGGTAAAGAATCTGCCTGCAATGCAGGAGATGCGGGTTCGATTCCTGGGTTGGGAAGATCCCCTGGAAAAAGAAATGGCAACCGATGTGAGCACTCTTGCCTGAGAAATCCCATGGACAGTGGAGCCTGGTAGTTATAGTCCATGGGGTCACAAAAGAGTTGGACATGACTTAGTGACTAAACAACAACAACCTGCTATTATAGTGGCTGCCACAGAGCTAAATTGTTGTGTAATTACCAGAGGTGGCCCTGTGTCTTGTGTTCATTCCTTATGTGCTTTTTTATCTCTAAGAAAAGGTATGTACATCAGCTCAGTTTTTGCAAATAATTCATAAAGCTCTAATGTGTCTGTTAAATTATATATAAGCTGGAAATGCAATTGAAATAAGTTTAAAAATGAGTACAAAATAAATGTTATCAATACAATTTTAAAAGTAGCATGTTCCAATGCTATTTCAAGTACTTCACACATGTCATCTTGCATAAACCTCACAGCAACCACACAAGGTAGACACCATTATTACCATCCTGTTTAGCAAAGAAATCACAGAGAAGTTAGGAAATTTGACCAAAGTTGCCCAACTAGTAAGAAGTTCAGCCAGGATGCATGTTTTAATCAGAAAGAGATGGAAGCATGCCCCTACTAAGTCGTGTTTATATACATTTCTATCAAATATAATTATTTATTGGGCCTAAATCTGACTCTTTGCGACCCCATGGACTGTAGCCTACCAGGCTCCTCCATCCATGGAATTTTCCAGGCAAGAACACTGGAGTGGGTTGCCATTTCCTTCTCTAGGGGATCTTCCTGACCCAGGGATTGAACCCAGGTATCCTGCATTGAAGGCAGATGCTTTACCACCTGAGCTTCCAGGGAAGTCCAAGATTTTCTAAATCAATATAACTAAAGTTCATCAGAAATGGCAGAGTCCTCCAGTTCCTATGAGTAGAATTATGACTCTCCAAGCAAGATTCTACATCAATCATAAGAATCAATTCTGTTGTTTTCCTGAGAAAGAGATATTTTCATGAATGCCACTTTTACAACTTGGTTTTCTGACACTAAAAATTAGTTACATCATATGACAATAAGGTGTTTCCAGATGCCATTAAAGTTTAAGTCTCTCTTCTTCCCAGCTTATAGTCTGATCGGAATCGAAAGTCATGGGTAATTGATTCCGCCATTTGAACTGCAGTTTCCTTCTCTGTAAGAGGGGAATAAACATCTGCAAGGTGGGAATTAGCCCAGCACATTACTGTGGAGATTGCAGTTCCTGAGCTGTGCTCAGTCACGTCTGACTCTTTGCAATCCCATGGACTGTAGCCTGCCAGGCTCCTCTGTCCTTGGGATTATTCAGGTAAGACTACTGGAGTGGGTTGCTGTGCCTTCCTCCAGGGCATATTCTCGACCCAGGGATCAAACCTGCATGTCTTGTGTCTCCTGCATGGGCAGGCAGATTCTTTACCACAAACGCCACCTGGGAAGCCCAGGATAATGTAAACCTGTAAAGGATATCTATCTAAAGAAACTCAAAGGATGTCCCTAAATTCCACTTTCAGCACACTTGAAGTTACTTGGACAAAGTTTAGGCTTATTACATCCCCTTTCAGAGATATTTTAAATATTTAATATATTTAATATATCAACTATTATATTGACCGAGAGAAAAATTAAAGATTTCCAGGAAATACTCAGTGTTTTAAGTGCTTCAAAGTTTTAAGTCTTCTAAAATTATATATTACTGCATACTTTTACTTCTTTATTACAGTTTCCAGTCTCCTGGATGTTATCTATTTGTGTGGTTTCAGGTATACCTCAGATGACTCTATTCAAGTGCATTTATTTTAAGCCATACTAAAATGTAGATTTTCACTCCTTGAAGCTCTGCTTCCCCATAGTCCATTCAGATCCTGTGAGATTTTAAAGCAAATCAAATAATCCTTCAGAGTACGTCACCACCCTCTTATCACACACCTCAGTTCAGTTCAGTTAAGTCACTCAGTCGTATTCGACTTATTGCAACCCCATGGACTACAGCAAGCCATACTTCCCTGTCCATCACCAGTTCCTGGAGATTGCTCAAGATCATGTCCATTGAGTTGGTGATGCTACCCAACCATCTCATCCTCTGTTGTCCCCTTCTCCTCCTGCCTTCAGTCTTTCCCAACATCAGGGTCTTCTCCAGTGAGTCAGTTCTTCACATCAGGTGGCCAAAGTATTGGAGTTTCAGCTTCATCATCAGTCCTTCCAGTGAATATTCAGGACTGATTTCCTTTAGGATTGATTGATTTGATCTCCTTACACTCCAAGGGACTCTCAAGAGTCTTCTCCAACACCACAGTTCAACAGCATCAATTCTTCAGCATTCACCTTTGTTCATGGTCCAACTCTCACATCCATGCATGACTACTGTCAAAACCATAGCTTTGACTAGATGGACCTTTGTTGGCAAAGTAATGTCTCTGCTTTTTAATATGCTGTCTAGGTTGGTCATGACTTTTCTTCCAAGGAGCAAGTGTCTTTTAATTTCATGGCTGCAGTCACCATTTGCAGTGATTTTGGAGCCCCCAAAATAAAGTCTATCACTGTTTCCATTGCCATCTATTTGCCGTGAAGTGATGGGACTGGATGCCATGATCTTCTTTATTTGAATGTTGAATTTTAAGCTAGCTTTTTCACTCTCCTCTTTCACTTTCATCAAGAGGCTCTTTGGTTCCTCTTCGTTTTCTGCCATAAAGGTGGTGTCATCTGCATATCTGAGGTTATTGATATTCTCCCGGCAATCTTGATTCTAGCTTGCGCTTCATCCAGCCTGGTATTTCTCATGATGTATTTTGCATATAAGTTGAACAAGCAAGGTGGCAATATACAGCCTTGACGTAATTCTTTCCCAATTTGGAAATAGTCTGTTGTTCCATGTCCAGTTCTACCTGTTGCTTCTTGACCTGCATACAGATTTCTCAGGAGACAGGTCAGGTGGTCTGGTATTCCCATCTCTTGAAGACTTTTCCACAGTTTGTCGAGATCTACAGTCAAAGGCCTTGGCATAGTCAATAAAGCAGAAGTAGATATTTTTCTGGAACTGTCTTGCATTTTCGATGATCCAACGGATGTTGGCAATTTGATCTCTGGTTCCTTTGCCTTTTCTAAATTCAGCTTGAACATTGGGAATTACTCAGGTATTGAAGCCTGGCTTGGAGAATTTTGAGCATTACTTTGCTAGCGTGTGAGATGAGTGCAATTGTCCACTAGTTTGACATTCTTTGGCATTGCCTTTCTTTAGGATTGGAATGAAAACTAATGTTTTCCAGTCCTGTGGGCACTGCTGAGTTTTCCAAATTTGCTGGCATATTGAGTGCAGCACTTTCACAGCATCATCTTTTTGGATTTGAAATAGCTGAACTGGAATTCCATCAGCTCCACTAGCTTTGCTTACAGTGATGCTTCCTAAGGCCCACTTGACTTCTCATTCTGGGATGTCTGGCTCTAGGTGGTTATCTGGGTCATTAAGATATTTTTTGTATAGTTCTACTATGTATTCTGGGCACCTCTTCTTAATATCTTCTCTTCTATTAGATCCACATCATTTCTGTTCTTTATTGTGCTCATCTTTACATGAAATGTCCCCTTGGTATCTCTAGTTTTCTTGAAGATATCTCTAGTCTTTCCCACTCTATTTTCTTTGCATTGATCATTGAGGAAGGCTTTTTTTTTTTTTTTTTCGCTTAAATCTCTCCTTGCTAGTCTTTGGAACTCTGGATTCAGATGGGTATATCTTTCCTTTTCTCCTTTGCCTTTTGCTTCTCTTCTTTTCATAGCTGTTTGTAAGGCCTCCTCAGACAACCATTTTGCCTTTTTGCATTTCTCTTTCTTGGGGATGGTCTAGATAACCACCTCCTGAACAATGTCAGGAACCTCCATCCATAGTTCTTCAGGCACTCTGTCTATCAGATCAAATCCCTTGAATCTATTTGTCACTTCCACTGTATAATCATAAGAATTTGATTTAGGTCATACGTGAATGGTTTTCCCTACTTTCTTCAATTTACGTCTGAATTTTGCAATAAGGAGTTCATGATCTGAGCCATAGTCAGCACTTGGTCTTATTTTTACTGATTGTATAGAGCTTCTCCGTATTTGGCTGTGAAGAATATAATTGATCTGATTTCAATATTGACCATCTGGTGATGTCCATGTGTAGAGTCATCTCTTGTGTTGTTGGACAAGGGTGATTGCTATGACCAGTGCGTTCTCTTGGCAAAACTCTGTTAGCCTTTGCCCTGTTTCATTTTGTACTCTAAGGCCAAACTTACCTGTTGCTCCAAGTATCTCTTGACTTCCTACTTTTGCATTCCAGTCCCTTGTGATGAAAAGGATATCTTTTTTGGTGTTAGTTCTACAAGGTCTTGTAGGTCATCATAGAACCATTTGACTTAAGCTTCTTCAGCATTAGTGGTTGAGGCATAATCTTGGATTACTGTGATACTGAGTGGTTTGCCTTGGAAATGAACAGAGATCATTCTGTCATTTTTGAGATTGCACTCAAACACTGCATTTCGGTCTCTTTTGTTGACTATGAGGGCTACTCCATTTCTTCTAAGGAATTCTTGCCCACGATAGTAGATATAATGGTGATCTGAATTAAATTTGCCCATTCTCGTCCGTTGTAGTTCACTGATTCCTAAAATGTCGTTGTTCACTCTTGCCATCTCCTGTTTGACCACTTCTAATTTACCTTGATTCATGGACCTAACATTCCAGATTCCTATGCAATTTTGTTCTTTTCAGCACTGGATTTTACTTCCATTACCAGTCACATTACAATTGGGCATTGTTTTTGCTTTGGCTCCATCTCTTCATTCTTTCTGGAGTTAATTCTCTACTCTTCTCCAGGAGCATATTGGGGAACTACCGACCTGGGGAGTTCATCTTTCAGTGTCATATCTTTTTGCCCTTTCATGCTGTTCATGGGGTTCTCAAGGCAAGATTACTGAAGTGGTCTGCCATTCCCTTCTCCAAATACACCTAGCAGCTGCCATATTATTGACACAAGCCCGGAGATGTGGTTGCTGAGAGCGAGCCACCAAAAAGTACTTTCAGGGACTTCACGATCTAAGAGAAACATTTTGACATCTCATGGCAAAAAGCTTAGAAAGAAATCAGAGCATATACATAGTAAGAATATGCGAGACATTTCTGATTCACATTCTTAAGGTCATTCATTTCCTGAATTATAACACAAAAGCTTCAAAATCCTAAGAGAAGAGAAACAGGGAAGCAAAACATAAGTTCTCCATTAATCAACCTTCTATAACCAACGACTGTAGGATTTCTCGTATATGTGTGTTTGCATGCGTGTGTGTTTATATAGGTGTGTTTGTGTGTGTATGCATATACATAGCAAACATATACATGTAGTGAATATATGTATATAGGCACATATAAACACAAGCATACTTTTGTTTTTTAAATAAAAACTAAATAACACTGTGCAAACTATTCTGTAACCCACATTTGTCCCTTAGCCATCTGTCTTGAGAGAGACTGTATCTGGCTTTTATTTATTGGGATCTTCAGACAGAAGGGAACAACTGATGTGTAAGTTAGTTTTTCGTTAGTGAGCTAGTAGTACAAGAAAGCTGTAGGTGAAGGGAAAAGAGTTCGAGGTGGAGAAAACAGGCAGAGAATACAAATAAAATTATTTCCAACACAAAAATGATATTTTAGAAAAGAAGTGGGGAGAGAGATAAAGGTTAAGGGACTGAATAACAGCTTTTAAAGCAATGAATCAATTCTGTGTCCACAACCAGAATCTAAAGCTGAGCTAACTCATTTAAAACGGTATCAGAGTTTTCACATATGAACTTTGACCTCATCAAGGAAGCAACTAGATATCAAAGGATGGGGCCCATCCTTCTAACAGTCCCAAATTGGGACCACTACACCCGTGAACAATGTCAGAGTGGAAGGGAATGAGGGACGGAGGGGAGGGAAAAGAAACTTGCCATTTCTTGTCAGTGAACACAGTGGAAATGGGTTAAGTTAGCACAGAAAAGACTCAAGTCCCTGCTGCACTAATTGTGTTTCAGTATCGAGAAGGAGATGGGATTTTGTGACTCTCTGTTGGCTTCCACTATTAGCCGAAAAAGAGCCAGAGAATTTTTTTAATAGAGGCTCTTCTGTAAAGAAAGCAGGGAAACAATAGCTAGCTGTCACAGCCAGCTGATATCTGCCTTTGATCAGCCAAATGAATGTTGCAGGCATTTCTTATAGAAAGGAGATTGCTTATCGATCTATATCAAAATATGCATGCTAATCCTGGGCAGCAGAGAGTATTTTCAAGTGGAGTTAATAATCTGATTGCTGCCCTGTCTGGAGCAATTCTCTGAACTCGGAGCTCTAATCAGTCTAGGGTCCTGCAGTCAAATGTACTTTGCTGTTTAAATTTGGATTTGTGACATTGATTGAGGAGCCCTTGTAAAGGTGTTGACAAATCAAATTGTTTGTTCCAGTAGTGTTTTGCCAGAGATCAAGTCCAAAGTAATACGCAGTGAATTTGTTCATTACCAGTAGGGTGAAAGGAATGATAAAATTCACCTGCATCATTATCACAGACACAAGCCCAATAAAAGATATGTTTTGTCTGAAGAAAATGTAGTTTTGTGGGCACTCCAGTGAGTTATACAAGGGGTGGTTTAGCACTTCTAAACCTGGAGGGTATTAGATATGTTTTAAAAAAAATTGGCAAATAATTTTTTCACCATGTTTGAGATCAGAGCACTTTATTTAGTTGGCAAAGAAACAACAAAAAAAGATGGATAGATAGACATCATGCATTATTGGAAGAAGCCCTTCACCACTCAGACCTGTGTAGGGTCAGAGGCTTCATCCATGAAAAGAGGAAATGACAAAGGGGAAAAGCAGCTAAGTCCTCAAGGTTGGCCTCTGCTCAAGGCGAGGACTGGTGCACCATCTTTACTTGTTCCCAGCAAGAACCAGAGCCAGCGTGAGTGAAAGTAGCTTTCTTAAGTCTATAGGTCCCAAACAGAACAGTGAGCAGGCCTGAACATTCCTAGTTTTTACTTTAATAATTTATACTTTGCCACACATTGAGTGATGTTCATAGCCATTATCATGGATGTGTGCTATGTCCGACTTTTTGTGACCCCAAGAACTGCAGCCTGCTAGGCTCCTCTGTCCATGGGATTCTCCAGGCAAGAATACTGGAGTGGGTTGCCATTTCCTCCTCCAGGGGATCTTGGTAACCCAGGGATCAAACCTGCATCTCCTGTGTCTATTGCGTTGGCAGAAGGATTCTTTATCACTGAGCCACCTGTCCTGAGGCTGATTTCACAGGAACTTTAAGGATAGATTATGTGCAGGGGACTCTCTGAAGATGCGTTCTCCCAGAAGTAGACCCTGAGACAAGAGTGTGAGTACAAGTAAGTAGTTTTTGTTTTTTTTTTTTTTTTTGAAGGTGATCCCAAGAAACACTGGTAGGGAAGGAGGGAAGAGAAATGGGGAAGGAAACAATCTAATACAGGGTGCATTCATGAGCAGAGCAGGTCATTGTCATGGACACGGGGGGTTAGTCCTGCTGGGGACTCTGAAATAGCAGGAAAGTGAGGAAGAGAGAGAAGCTGACCTTGTGGGAGGCAGCTCCTTGTGGGAGCTGAAAGAGGGGAGAGTCTCCTCCTGGATTAAGCCCTGAAGTTTCTATCACTACACTGGGCTGGACACTGGAAAGACTAAAATGCTACTGCTTTTGTTAGTAGATAGAATTCGAGTTTAGGAAAGAACTAGCTTACTGGCTGGGTTTGTGGGAACGGATTGATGTGGTTTTATATTCTACCTCTTCACATCACTTTGCCACAATCAATAATAATGCCACTGATCACCATATTGTCTGCTAGCATTTACTGCATAACTTTCACCTGTCAGCACTTTTTTCTGTATTTAAATACACTATCTTGATTTTACTCATTTAATTTATGAATACATTTAACTTCTGTGTACATGGTGCAATCTAATTAGTCAAGTCAGTCCTTTTGGTCAAAGCAACCACATAAGTCAAACTGACTTTGCAAGAAAAGTCTGGCTTCTTTTCTCCCCACTAACTTTATTTTCAATGCATATGCAGTATGTGTTTTTGTGTTTCAAAAATAAATAAATACATAAATAAATGAATAAACAATGTGTGTTTTTTTCTTTTTTTTCAAACTTTAAACTTTTTATTTTGCATTGGTGTACAGCTGATTAACAATGTTGTAGTAATTTCAGGTGAACATGTATCCATTCTCCCCCAGACCCACCTCCCATCCAGGCTGCCACATAAATTGAGGAGAGTTCCATGTGCTATCCGATAGGTCCTTGTTAGTTATCCATTTTGAATATAGCAGTGTGTACATCTGCAGATTGTAAGCCTTTAGTGGATCTAAAATGAGTTCCTGGGTTGCCTGTGAAACAGAGAGGAGAAAACAGAATAGATTAGAATAGATTGTATTAGGATAGAAAATATCAAAGTATATCACGCATTGCAAGGATTAGCTTTGCTAATGAAAGCTTTGTTTCCATTATGTGTGTGAGTGTGTATGTACATTAGGTCAAGGGGAAAATATATTCCTCCCTGGAACTCAAGGGCAGTTAGAGGAACCCTGACTTTTCTCATTTATATCTTGAAGTTGATGTTGTTACCCCCATTTTACAGGTGACAAAACTGAGATTCCAAGACTTTAAGTAACCTACCAAAGTTCACACAGCAAGAAAGTGGCAGGGCCAGGGTTTAAACAACCCCACCCAATGTTTGCTCTCTCGCATAGCAGCCATAACTCAGTCAACTGTTTAGAGCAAAGAAAATGTAAACCCTGTAACTTTCACAGCAAGCCAGCGTTGGGAAGCCTCCGAGACCATCTGCTCCTCCAGAAGGCTTACAACTGTTCTTTTCTTGTTTGTAAGGAGAGTTTGGTAACAAAACCCATTTAATATCAAACTGGAAGACAACAGACTGCTCCTTGGCATTGTAGCATTGTTGATGTCGCCTTAATTTATAACATGGCAAATGGTTAGGCAGATGGGATTTAATATATTCCCAGACATAAACATGAGGCTTAAGTTGTATATGGTATATGTTCCTGAGCTTCCATAAACTCTGTTGGGGGTAAGACTATCTCTTCCCCTCCCCTGTCCCCCTTCTTCCCATGAGCAGTTGTTAACCATTTAGAGATGTGGACAGGAGGCACAGAATTGGCCCAACTCATAAGAAGATACAGAGTGACTTATGTGATGAGCTTTCCAGCTCATCCTAGATAGCACCGGCCATAACTTAAATAGTTTATATCAGTCACTAATGGCAAAGGCAAGGGCATGTGACAGAAGGACCTTGGTCTCAGGAGTGTGAGGGACCTGGGGGCTGGGCCATCTCCTGAATTTCACAAGTCATGTCACTCTGTTTTTTAGTCAATAGGCCTTGTTTTTAGTACAGTTTTAGATTTACGGGAAAAAATTAGCATGTAGTGTAGGTTTTCCCATATTAACACACAATTTCCCCTGTTAGTAATATCTCACATTATGTGTTGGATGTCTGCACAATTAATGAACCAATAATGATACATTACTATTGTTAGCTAAAGTCCATTGTTATTTAGTCCCTAAGTCACGTCTGACTCTTTTGTGACGCCATGAACTCTAGTCTACCAGGCTTCTCTGTCCATGGGATTTTCTCTACAAGAATACTGGTGTGGGTTGCCATTTTCTTCTCCAGGGGATCCTCCCAAGCAAGGGATGGAACCTGTGTCTCCCGCATTGCAGCGGATTCTTTACTGCTGAGCCACTGGGAGCACTTGGACAATTAATGAGCCAATAGTGATACATTATTATTATTAACTAAAGTCCACAGTTTACTCAGATTTCCCTTGATTTTACCTGGCAATCTTTTTTCTATTGCAGAATCCCATTCAGGATTCCATGTTACATGTGATTGTCATGTTTCCTTAGACTTCTCTTGGCTTTGACAGTTTTTTCAGACTTTTCCTTGTTTTTGTTAAAGTGTTAAAACCCTTAACACTTTTGAGGAATACTGGTAAAGTATATTGTTGGATGTCCCTTGACTGGAACTTGTCTGATGTTTTTCTCCTGGTAAGACTGGGGTCATAGACTTGGAGAAAGAAGATCACAGAGGTAAAATCTCATGTTCAGTTTTAGTTCAGTTGCTCAGTCTTGTCTGACTCTTTGCGACCCCATGGACTGCAGCAGGCCAGGTTTCTCTGTCCATCACCAACTCTAGGAACTGGCTCAAACTCATGTCCATCCAGTCGGTGATGCCATCCAACCATCTCATCCTCTGTCGTCCCCTTCTCCTCCCACCTTCAGTCTTTCCCAGCATCAGGGTCTTTTCTAATGAGTCAGTTCTTCACATCAGGTGGCCAAAGTATTGGAGTTTCAGCTTCAGCATCAGTCCTTCCAATGAATATTCAGGACTGATTTCCTTTAGAATTGACTGGTCTGATCTCCTTGCAGTCCAAGGTACTCTCAAGAGTTTTCTCCAACACCATAGTTCCTAAGCATCAATTCTTCGGACCTCAGCTTTCTTTATAGTCCAATTCTCACTTTGCCGACTAAGGTCCGTCTAGTCAAGGCTATGGTTTTTCCTGTGGTCATGTATGGATTTTGCCTCCCAAAATTCCCCACCCACTTAATGAATTGTCCAGTTCCAATGTACATGTCTACCGTTGTCAGAATTGTTAACCTAGACCCCCATCAGAAGGGCTTCCCAGCGGGCACTAGTGGTAAAGGATCTGCATGCCAGTGCAGGAGACGTAGAGGTGTGAGTTCAACCCCTGGGTCTGGAAGAGTCCCTGGAGGAGGGCACAGTAACCCACGCCATATTCTTGCCTGGAGAATCCCCTGGACAAAGGAGCCTGCTGGGCTACAGTCCATGAGGTCGCAGGGAGTCAGACACGACTGAAACGACTTAGCACGCACACATCCCTGTCAGAAACAACTTTATCAATGAGTACAGAGCTGATGTGAGGCTCCTTTTGCTTTTAGTCTTACAGATTCCATTCCCAAAATGACTTAGTTCAGCACCTTTTCCCCTATTCCCTTCCAGAAGCTTGTTTCATAATATAGTGAGAATCTCACTGCAGTCTGTATTCATTCCTGGGACCCTCGGATATTCTAAATTATTGTTTCAAATTTTTATACATTAAGGTTGACTCTTTGTGCCATAAAGTCCTATGGGTTTTTACAAAGATGTAATGTCATGTATCCACCATCACACAATCATACTGAATATTTTTCCCACCAATCCCTTGTGCTACATCTATTCATTCCTCTCACCTCCCCACCAAACTCCTGGCAACCACTGACCTTTCTAGTATCTTCATTATTTTACCTTTCCCAGGATGACATATAACTGGAATCATACAGAAGGTAGCCTTTTCAGAATGGCTTTTTTCACCAAAGAATATACATTTAAGTTTCCTCCATAGCTTTATGTGGCTTGGAAGCTCATTTCTTTTTATCACTGAAAATATTCCATTGTTTGGATGTACCACGATGTATTTGGCTTCTCTGATGGCTCAGATGGTAAAGAATCTGCCTTCAATGCAGGAGGCTCAGGTTTGATTCCTGGGTGAGGAAGATCCCCTGAAGAAAGGAATGGCTGCCCACGCCATTATCCTTGCCTGGGAAATCCCCTGGACAGAGGAGCCTGGTGGGTTGCAAAGAGTCTGACACGACAGAACAGCTGTCACCTTCACAATTTATTTATTCAGCCATGAAAGGACAATGCAGTTTCTTGCAGTTTGGGGTGAATAATCAACATATAGCTGTTATAAGCATTCATGTGCATATTTTGATGAACAAACGTTTTCAACTCAATTGAGTAAATACCTAGGAGAGCAATTACTCTGTCATATGGTAAAATATGCTTAGCTGTGTAAGAAACTGCCAAATTGTCTTCTAAAATAGCTATGTCATTTTGCATTCCAGCCAGCAATGAGTGAGTGTTCCTGTTACCCCACATCCTCACTAGCATTTGGTGTTTTCGGTTTTGAATCTTCGCCATTCTGATAGTATAATGGTATCTTGTTGTTTTAATTTGCAGTTCCCTAATGACAAATGATGTTGCACATCTTTCATATGCTTATTATCCATCTGTATATCCTTTAAGTGTCTGTTCATATCTTTTCCCCATTTTTACTTGGGCTGTGTGTTCCTTGTGTTGTTGAGTTTTAAGAGTTCTTTGTATATTTTGGATACCAGTTCTTTTGTCAGATCTGTGTTTTACAAAGATTTTCTCCCAATCTGTGATTTGTCTTTTCATTTGCAAAGCAGTCTCTTTTTCAAAGCAGAAGGTTTTAACTTTAATAAAGACCAACTAATCAATCATTTCTTTTATAAATTGTGCTTTTGGTGCTGTATCTAAAACTTATTACCAAATTTAAGATTTTCTCCTATGTTATACTTCCAAAGTTTTCTTTTAGATCTGTGATTCACTCTGAGTCAGTTTTTTGAAAAGTGTAAAGTCTGTGTTTAAATACATTTTTTGCTTACGCAAATCAAAATGTTTCCAAGCACATTTGTTTAAAAGACTATCTTCTCCTGATTAAATCGCCTTGCTCTTTTGTCAAGGATCAGTTGACTATAGTTGTGTGGGTCTATTTCTGGGCTTTCTCTCCTGTCCTACTGAACTATGTCTCTATTCTTTTTCTAATACCATGCTGCCTTGATTACTGTAGGTTTATAGTAAGTTTTGAAGCTCACTGCTGTCAGTCCTCCAAATTTGTTTTTTATTTTCAGCATTATGTTGGCTATTCTGAGTCTTTTGCTTTCTTTTTTTTTTCCTCTGGGTACATACTTTTAATTTTTTTCTATTTATTTTTTTAGTTGGAGGCAAATTGCTTTACAATGTTGTATTCATTTCTGCCATACAATGACACGAATCAGTCATAATTATACATATATCCCCTTCCTCTCAAGCCTCTTTCCCCTCCCTCTAGCCCACCCCTCTAGATCCCCCCAGAGTACCAGTATGTGCTCCCTTGGTTACATAGCAACTTCTCACCAGCTATGTATTTTACACATGGTTATATATATATGTTGATACTACTTTCTCCATTCATCCCACTCTCTCCTTCCCCCACTGTGTACACAAGTGCATTCTCTACAGCTGAGCTTTCATTCTTTCCCTGCAAGTAGCTTCATCAGAACTGAGTAAGTTCTAGTGAGGCGGATGAACCTAGAGCCTGTTATACAGAGTGAAGTAAGTCAGAAAGAGAAAAAAAATATCGCATATTAACACATATATATGAACTCTAGGAAAAAAAAATTTAACATATATAAACCCCAGAATCAGTTTGTCTGTATCTACAAAATACTGTGCTGGCATTATGTTAAAACTATATATCAAGTTGGGGAGAATTGACATTGGGCTTCCTGGTGTCTCAGATGGTAAAGGCTCTGCCTGCAAGGTGGGAGACCTGGATTCAGTCCCTGGGTTGAGAAGATCCCCTGGAGAAGGGAATGGCAACCCACTCCAATATACATGCCTGGAGAATTCCATGGACAGAGGAGCCTGGTGAACTACAGTCCATGGGGTCACAAAGAGTTGGACACGACTAAGCAACTAACACACACACACACAGATTCTAGAAAAAAAATGGTTTTGCTTTTTTTTATATATAAATTTTAGAATCCATTTGTCTGTATTTATAAAATGATGTACTAGGATTATGTTAAATCTAGCAAACACCCTCTTCCAACAACACAAGAGAAGACTCTACACCTGAACTTGACCAGATGCTCAATACTGAAATCAGATTGATTATATTCTTTGCAACCAAAGATGGAGAAGCTCTATATAGTCAGCAAAAACAAGACAGGGAGCTGACTGTGGCTCAGATCATGAACTCCTTATCGCCAAATTCAGGCTTAAATTGAAGAAAGCAGGGAAAACCACTAGACCATTCAAGCATGACCTAAAACAAATCCCTTACAACAATACAGTGGAGGTGACAAATAGATTCAAGGGATTAAATCTGATAGACAGAGTGCCTGAAGAACTATGGACGAAAGTTCATGACATTGTACAGAAGGCAGTGACCGAGACCATTCCCAAGAAAAACAAATGCAAAAAAAAAAAAAAGAAAGAAAGAAAAGAGAATAGGCAGGTGACCCATTGTTAGTGGATTGATGAGAAATCTGCAACAAAACTGAAATGAGCAAGACAAAAAAAAAAAAAAAGGCAAAATCGTTGTCTGAGGAGGCCTTACAAACAGCTATGAAAAGAGAAGCCAAAGGCAAAGGAAAAAAGGAAAGCTATACCCATGTGAATGAAGAGTTTCAAAGAATAGCAAGGAGAGATAAGAAAGCCTTCCTCAGTGATCAATGTAAACAAATTGAGGAAAACAATAGAATGGGAAAGACTAGAGATCTCTTTAAGAAAATTTGAGATACCAAGGGAACTTTTCATGCAAAGATGGGCACAATAAAGTACAGAAATGGTATGGACCTAATAGAAGCAGAAGATATTAAGAAGAGGTGGCAAGAATACACAGAAGAACTATAAAAAATAACATCTTCATGATCCAGATAACCACGATGGTGTGATCACTCAGCTAGAGGCAGACGTCTTGGAATGCAAAGTAAAGTGGGCCTCAGGAAGTGTCACTACCAACAAAGCTCATGAAGGTGATGGAGCTCCAGTTGAGCTCTTTCAAATCCTTAAAGATGATGCTTTGAAAATGCTGCACTCAATATGCCAGCAAATTTGGAAAACTCAGCAGTGGCCACAGGACTGGAAAATGTCAGTTTTTGTTCCAATCTCAAAGAAAGGCAATGCCAAAGAATGCTCAAACTACCACAAAATGCACTCATCTCACACATTAGCAAAGTAATGCTCAAAATTCTCCAAGACAGGCTTCAACAGTACATGAACCATGAACTTCCAGATGCTCAAGCTGGATTTAGAAAAGGCAGAGGAACCGGTCAAATTGCCAACATCTGCTGGATCATCAGAAAATCAAAAACATCTATTTCTGCTTTATTGACTATGCCAAAGCCTTTGACTGTGTGGATCACAACAAACTTTGGAAAATTCTTCAAGAGATGGGAATGCCAGGCCAACTGACCTGCCTCCTGAGAAATCTGTATGCAGTTCAAGAAGCAACAGTTAGAACTGGACATGGAACAACAGACTGGTTTCAAATCGGGAAAGGAGTATGTCAAGGCTATATATTGTCACCCTGCTTATTTAACCTATATGCAGAGTACATCAAGAGAAATGCTGGACTGGATGAAGCACAAGCTGGAATCAAGATTGCTGGGAGAAATATCAATAACCTCAGATATGCAGATGACACCACACTTATGGCAGGAAATGAAGAGGAGGAACTAAAGAGACTCTTGATGAAAGTGAAAGAGGAGAGTGAAAAAGTTGGCTTAAAACTCAACATTCAGAAAACAAAGATACTACCATCTGGTCCCATCACTTCATGGTAAATAGATGGGGAGACAGTGACAGACTTTATTTTAGGGGGCTCCACAATCACTGCAAATGGTGACTACAGCCATGAAATTAAAAGACACTTACTCCTTAGAAGAAAAGCTATGACCAAACTAGAAGCTTATTAAAAAACAGAGACGCTACTTTGCCAACAAAGGTCTGTCTAGTCAAAGCTATGGTTTTTCCAGTAGTCATGTGTGGATGTGAGAGTTGGACTATAAAGAAAGCTGAGTGCCAAAAAATTGATAATTTTAAACTGTGGTATTGGAGGACTCTTTAGAGTCCCTTGGACTGCAAAGAGATCCAACCATTCCATCCTAAAGGAAATCAGTCCTGAATATTCATTGGAAGGACTGATATTGAAGCTGAAAGTCCAATATTTTGGCCACCTGATGCAAAGAACTGACTCATTGAAAAAGACCCTGATGCTGGGAAAGATTGAAGGTGGGAGGAGAAGGGGACGACAGAGGATGAGATGGCTGATGGCATCACCGACTCAATGGACATGAGTTTGAGTAGACTCCGGGAGATGGTGATGGACAGGGAGGCATGCTGCAGTCCATGAGATTGAAAAAAAGTTTGGCATGACTGAGCAACTGAACTGAACTGAACTGATAGATAAAGTTGGGAAGAATTGGATTTTTGAACAAGTTTTTTTTTTTTTTTAACCAGCTTTACTAGGGCATAATTGACATAAACTAAGCTACTCATTTAATATTCACATTTTAATAAATTTTGATGTATATATGCATTCCTGCAGCCATCACTACACACAATATAATAAACAAATTCATCAGTCCCCAAAGTTTCTTCATGTCTCATTTTAATTTCTTCCTTCTTACCTCTCCAAATAACCAATATTATTCAGTTTACATTTCCTATACTTTCATATAAATGGAGTAATACAGCATATATATTTTTTGGTTTATCACTTTCACTCAGTATAATTATTATGAGATTCATAAATGTCATAGTACGTGTCCATAGAGTATTTCTTTTAATCCTTAGGTAATATCCAGTTGTATAGATATACCACAATTTGTTTATTCATCCATCTGTTGAAGAACATTGGATTGTTTCCAGCTTTCAGGTATTCTAAATAGCAGCTGTAAACACTTGTGTATAAGTCTTCATATGGACATATGCTTCCATATTTCTTGGGTAAATACCTGGGAGTAGAATGACTGGATCAACTGATAAGAATAATTTTACCTTCTTAAGCAACTGCCATCCCATGCTCATCAATACATTCATTTGTTGCAACTCAATTCCAGAGAACATTGTGAGATGCTAAAAATAGACATCTTCAAGCTGTTCTCTGACAGAAGGAGGAAGTGGTATGACAGCAATTAGAAACACTGGCCTCAAAGGTTGAGAAAGTTCAGTCCAAGTCAGACACTTCTTCCACTGCGATTTTCTCTACTCTTGTTAGAGACATTTATTATTATGGACAGAAACATGTGGTTCTTGTGATTCTGTTTGCTCCCTTCATGACAATGGCTTCATGATTTTGCCATAGGTTTTAAGTCTCAAGGGGGTTTAGATTGATTCTTTTCTAGTTTCAATAGCATGTTACTTAAAGTGTCTCTCTAGACAACACTTTTGGGAAAACTTTTACTTATTGTTCTTGCTTCCTGAAGATATAAGTTAGGTTCTCTTTCCAAAAAAAAAAAAAAATGTATATATATGCAGCCTTCTTTTTTACATCTCCTTCTATAAAGTTCTAGGCCCCTTGGTTCTTCTTTTTCAAGCTGTTTCTTTCCCATCCCTCTCTTCTACATTTCTTGGACTAAGTAAGGGTTTATATTGAGAACTTCTTCTTTTCCCTTTAAGCCACTACCACAACAGTTTCCAGATAATGGGGACACATTTTAAAAAATTACTTGATATGTTTTTAAAGTTACACTACATTTGGAGTTATTACAAAATATTGGCTACATTCACCATGCCGTTCAATACATCCTGTCTTGAACGGCACCATCCATCCAAAAGTTTGTACCCCTCACTCCCTCATCCCTGGTATATTGCCCCTTCCCCACCTCCAATATCACTTTGTTTGCTCTCTATATCTGTTGAGTTTGCTTATTTTTTGCTATATTCATTAATCTGTTGTACTTTTTAGATTCCACATATAAACAACATCATATAGTATTTATCTGTCTGATTCATTTCACTTAGCATAATGCCCTCCAGTTCCATCCATGTTGCTGCAAATGGCAAAATTCCATTCTTTTCTATCGAGTAGTATTCCATTATATACATGCCACATCCGCTTTATCCATTCGTGTGTTGATGGACATTTAGATTGCTTCCATGTCTTGGCTGCTGTAAATCATTCTGCTATGAACACTGGGATACATGTATCTTTTTGCATTAGTGTTTTTGAAGTGATGTTTCTGTTTTTCCTTTTTGGTTAGGGCCTAAAATTATCTTTCTTTTTTAACCTAAGGATATTTCAGTACATTTTGATGTAAGAGATTTTGCTGGCTGAAAGCCAGTCAGTCTTGGATGGTGTTTCCCTTGTCAGCATGGGTACTTAATGGCGTCAGCACAGGTGAAGGTAAGCTGGGGTGGCATGAAGGCTATAGATGCTGTGAGCTATAAGAGTCTTCCTTTTCTCCTTCCCTTCCTTCTCTTGAAAACAAGAACTTTCCTCCTGTTCTTTATAAAATAACAATATAACGCATCTCTTTTTGACCCGTCTTTGTGCTGGGTTTGAAGCTTTGTGGAACTCTCCCATGGACGGAGGAGCCTGGTAGGCTGCAGTCCATGGGATCACTGAGTTCAGCACTACTGAGCAACTTCACTTTCATGCATTGGAGAAGGAAATGGCAACCCACTCCAGTATTCTTGCCTGGAGAATCCCAGGGACGGGGGAGCCTAGTGGACTGCCATCTATGGGGTCGCACAGAGTTGGACACGACTGAAGTGACTTAGCAGCAGCAGCAGCAGCAGAGCAAGAATTGGTACACATTTTCTTAGAATAAATATTTTAGGCTTGGCCAGTCAGGAGTTAAAAATCAAGGTTATTATGTAGGTACTTGTATAACCATTTAAAATGTAACTATTTCAGAATGTAAAAAAAAATTCTTACCTCTTGGATCATAAACCAACAGGCAGCTAGCCAGCTTTGGCTCCCATAGTTTTGCTGAACTTTGATCTAGAGAACTGGATAAGATCTAAGTTCTCATGGAATTGGGGGTGTGCTCAACTATAGAGAGGAGGACAGAATAGTTGGGCAAATTTACGTTCAAATACAGAATGAATTCACATCAAATCTATCTCTATCAAATGCTATCTGTTAAAATCCATCTGAAATAATTTTCTCTGCAAATGAAAAAGCTATTATTTAATTTCTCACTGAGCTGGTTGATATGTACAAGAGGAAGGTAGTGACTGGTTGCTGACTGGTTGTAAAGTTTTCTCCTACATTAGGAAATTCTACAGCCTCATTTTTCTCCAGTGATCTTTCCACTCCAGTTAATCAGTTCACACGCATCTTCCCACTCAACCTCTTTGCCCTGACATCCACACATTTACTGTGGTCTCTCTGTGGCTGGCTCATACCTCCCCCATCTCCACATGCCCCCTGTTCCCTGCCACCTGTGCCAAGTTAAGTCTATCTGCATCCTTAATGTGAGAAATTGCCAACGTGCAAAACCTGAACCCTAAGAGGAAGAACGTTGATTTCAGAGAATGCAGTGATGTGAACAGACATGGGACGTGGCCTCACACAATTTCCATCTTTAGGTACTCACGCCCTATGGAGTCTGGGCTAGAGCTAGTGACTTGCTTCTAAAGTACTGAGCTGTCACATTCAAGATGTGGTTGATTACAAAAATCTGTGACTGTCTCATTAGCATGCCTTCTCTTGCTTTCTGACTTGTTCAGTTCAGTGAAGACAGTTGTCAAGTTGTGAGTTGCCCTATGAAGAGGCCCGGGTGGCCTGGAACTGAGGGTGGCCTCTGGCCCACTGCCATCAAGGAGCTGAGGTCCTCAGTGCAACCCCTGTGTGAAACTGAATCCTGCCAAAAACCACGGAGAGAACTTGGAAGCAAATTCTTCCTTAGTCCAGCTTCAAGACCATAGTAACCCCAACGGACACCTCAACTGCAGCCTCCTAAGAGACCACAGGCTTAGAACTCAGCCAAGCTACACCTGGATTCCTGAGCCATGGAAACCATGAGATAGTAAATGTTGTTTTAAGTCAGTAAGTTTTGGGGCTATTTTGTTACACAGCAATAGATAATTACAGTAACCTCAAATTTATTATAATGTGTAGTGGGAGAAAACTTGCGCATACTAAACATTTGCATTTGTATGTACTCAGCTAGGTCCAATCTTTGTGACCCCTTGGACTGTAGCCCACTAGGCTCCTCTGTCCATGGATTTCCCAGGCAAGAATACTGGAATGGGCTTCCATTTCCTTCTCCAGGGATCTTCCTGAGCCAGGGATTGAACCTGCATCTCCTGCTTTGGCAGGTGGATTCTTTACCACTGAGCTACCACTAAATATTTAATCTTCTTTTCAAATGTATTTAAGTGAAAAAAAGGAAGAAAAGAAACTACTACAGATGAAAACATTCAAATGCGACACAATTTCAAAAATTATGGAAATGACTGTTTTAGGCAATGGCTTTGAATTCATCACCATCAATAATCTGTCATGATTTAAGACCCCCACCCCTGCTCTCTTCTCCATCACTATCACTTCATTACGCCACAATTTTGTGTAATTGCCTTGTGATGGCAAGGTGGGATGGCAAGTATCCACTCAGCATTTTGTTGTTTTGAGGTCTATTTTAGGACCTGAAGGAGAAAGATACAAGATGATTTCATGTCTAGGTTGATGGGTTTAATGTTGTAGTGAAGCATCAGAATTTATTTTCATGAAACAATTTATATGCACGTAGGAATAAGAGATTGTGCAATGAACATGGGGGTTGGATAAATGTTCAAGATTTGGGGGAGATCTGGATTATAAATTCAGTTCATTTCAGTCGCTCTCTCAGTCATACTTGATTCTTTGAAGCCCCATGAACTGCAGCACACCAGGCTTCCCTGTCGATTACCAAGTCCCAGAGCTTGCTCAAACTCATGTCTGTCGAGTCAGGGATGCCATCCAACCATCTCATCCTTTGTTGTCCCCTTCTCCTCCTGCCTTCAATCTTTCCCAGCATCAGGGTCTGTTCAAATGAGTCAGCTTTTCACATCAAGTGGCCAAAGTATTGGAACTTCAGCTTCAGTCCTTCCAATGAATATTCAGGACTGATTCCTTTAGCATGGACTGGTTGGATCTTCTTGGCAATCTGGATCATAAAGGGAAATCACAGAGATTAGAAAAGTCTAGAGAGACTTTAAGGAGAGGTCATTTCAGCTCTGGAAGAAGGGTCAGTTTAGCACTCATTGTGTGCTACTGTAAATAAGGTACCATGCGCCTACAGGAAGCAGTAAAGGGACACACTGTCCTGGTTTGTCTGCATCTGAGAGTTTCCTGGGATAGGGAATTTTCCATGCAAACACCAGGAAAGCCCCTGGATGGCTGGCCTCCGTATGTGGTGACCTCTGTACTTGTGGTGCTTTGAGTCTGTGAAAAGTCACAGTTGGGCAAACCTTGTGAGAGATGTTGTGGAAAACTGAACAATGGTCCCCACATATCTCCACCTCACCCCTGTAACCTACAAATAGTACCTTATATGTCAAAAGCAGGTGGTTCAGTGGCAAAGAATTTGCCTGCCAATGCAGGAGACCTAAGAGACTGGGTCTCATCCTTGGGTCAGGAAGATCCCCTTCAGGAGGGCATGGCAACCCATTTCAGTATTGTTGCTTGGAGAATCCCATGGACAGAGGAGCCTGGCGGGCTATAGTAAATAGGTTTGCAAAAAGTCAGACCTGACTGAAGTAACTTTGCACATACACATGCCTGCAAAAGTTAATTTTATGTGTCAGTTTGACCAGCCATGGGCTGCCCAGATTAAACTTTGTCTCTGCGGTCATCTTTGGGAGTGTTTCCTTATGAACTAGCATTTGAATTGGCGGACTAGGGAAAGTAGATTACCCTCCCCCGTGTGTGAGGGAGAGCATCCATTTCCTTCTTGCCTGCCTGACTGAGCAATATATAGGTCTTCTGCCTTTGGGCTGGGATTTACACCATCATCAGCTCCCCTGATTCTCTGGCTTTAAGACCTGAATGGAATTACAGGACCAGCCTCACTGGGTCCCCCATTCTCTTCCCCAGGCTTCAGTTTGCACATGGTGAATTGTGGAACTTCTCAGGCTCCATGATCTTGTGAGTCAATGCATCATAAATCAGTCTCTCTCCATCAATAAATAGGTGGATGATAGATAGATGCAGATATATCTCCCACTGGAGATATATTATACACACAAGCATCCACACACACACACATACCCATATTCTGTTTCTCTCAAGAACTCAGACTAATATACCTCCCAAACCTAGGACATGTCAGAATGAAATGCATACTGGTTAAGTGCTTGTCACCAATGTGGGAAAAATTCACACCCTGAAAAATGGAGATAATCCATTTTAGTGTGAAGAAAATAGGAATATTTCCATATTTTTCTCTATCTCATTATTTTCATATTTCTACTTGGAGTTTTGTTATATACAGTAAATAATATAGCCATGCTTGTATATCATTTATAAATTAATAAGTAGATAGTGATGGAAGTGTCTCTTCACACAGTTTCTTTAGAATGGGATGTGCAATAAAAAGGTCTGATGATCAGAAATCTCTATAGTGTTACGCTTGGGTCGATTTAGAGCAACCCCCACTTGCCTCCTATTGGATTCAGGAGATGTTTTACAACCTCTCCCATCCTCCACATGTCCAATCTGTGAAATGGGATGGCAACCATGATACTAATACTCTAACTCATGATGTTGGATGTGGGCTAAAATTGACACTGCATGTGAGAGCTGGGGCTGCAGTGAGCTCTCAGGGTGTGTAAATACAGAGTTTGCCCCTGACACTTCACATTCTACTGCCCATGTGCACTTGGCATGTACTTGCCACTAGTAGCTGCTAGAACTGATGCTCGCTCTCAGTCCAGCCCCAGACTGGAACCCCCTCCAACCAAGGCCCTCTCCCAGGAAACCTCAAATACTGAGTTTCCCATATCCCCAGTCCCTGCAGTTCAGAGAGAAATTTGGTTGGCCTTTCCAGAGTGAAGGCTCAACCCTGTCAAGCCTCGCACTGGAGGCCAGCTCTCCCCACGTCAGGCACACTCTTAAACATCTGTCTGTGGCGTGATTTATTCTATTTTAAAATGAGGTTTTCAAACAACTCACTATCTTAATTTTAGCAGTTCAGCTCCTTTGTATGCTAACAATACCAAACATGCAAATGAGCTACCACTTTGCTTTCTAGCAAAAATGTTTCTGTGCAAACACTTGATTTTATAACGCACTTTGCAGCTTTCTCCTATAATTAGTTGTTAAATCTATATTTGACTTTGTCTAAGTGGTTGCATCGCAAGGCTGTTTTTCTTGCCTCTCACTTTGGCTGGTTCATCTTACCCCTGCTCATGTATCTGTCTGCATGGGGATATACCTTCTTGGCTAGTTTCTAGCTGGAAGGCAAAAATCAAGAAACATGCCAAAAGTCAGGGCCTGGTTGCCCCCAGAGACGCTAAAGACTCCTGGGTGTGTCAGGTTCAAATCACGTGTCTCTCATCCACTTTTTTTTTCTTTTAAAGGGAGTATGGCCAATCAACAATGTAGTGATAATTTGGGGTGAACAGCAAAAGGACTCAACCATACATGTATATGTATCCCTTCTCTCCCAGACTTTCTCCCGTTTATGCTGATATTGAGCAGAATTGCCTGAGATATGCATGTTGGTTATCCATTTTAAATATAGCAGTGTGTACATACTGATCCTGAACTCCCTAACTAGCCCTTCCCACATACTTCCCCTCAGCTATCATAAGTTCATTCTCTAAGTCTGTGAGTCCCTTTCTGTTTTGCAAATACCTTCATCTGTATCATTTCTTTTTAGATTTCACATATAAAGGATGTCATATGATGTTCCTCCTTCTCTGACTTGCTTCACTCAGTATGGCAATCTCTAGTTCCATCCACATTTCTGCAAATGGCATTATTTCATTCTCTTTAATGGCTGAGTAGTATTCCATTTTATATATGCACCACATCTTCTTTATCCATTCCTCTGTCAATGGACATCTCATCCTCTTTGGATCAGCAGAGTAACCATGACCTGCCCTTTTTCATGGTGAGATGAGCGCAGAAGTACAAGAGGATGGGGTGAACCATGAAGCTCATATCTAGCTTCTGCCTGCATCGTGTCTTCCAGCATCCAATACCAAGGGACAGCAGGTGTATTCCTCCCACAATGAGGGGGAAGCAAGCCTTATGGCCAAGTTCAATAGCAGTCAGTGGGGAAGTATATTGCTCCTTTGGCAGTGAGGGTGGGAAGAAAGTGAATATTTTCGAACAACAATCTCCCATAAGTGCAAAAAACAGAGCTCAAAGTGTTGTCCATTCATACTCAGTCATGGGAAAGGTTTTTGAGTGACTACTCGATACTGGTTACTGCAGGTACAACAGTGATTTAAGGGTTTAGACAGAAGATACCATGAACTCACCTTTCCTGTGCTTACGGTCCAGACTAATCAAACTGAGGCTGACCTCAAACTCTCCAGTCTCCTACAAATTGTGGAGCCTGAAACCTGTGCAGTTTGGGAGCCCTTGATGGCTCAGTGGTAAAGAATCCACCTGCAATACAGGAAACTCAGTTTCGAGCCCTGGGTCAGGAAGATCCCCTGGAGATGGAAATGGCAACCCACTCCAGTGTTCCTGTCTGGAGAATCCCATGGGTAGAGGAGCCTGGACTACAGTCCATGTGGTCACAAAGAGTCAAATGTGAATGACTTAGGGACTAAAATAACAACATCAAGTAAAAGAATGCAAAAGCATGAACATAAACTTAGGCATGAGAGTTATGTTTATTTAAAACAAAAAAAGAAATCATGACAAGATACTAATTTTAAGAAGCTGATTGACCAATTTTTTAATAAAAACTTCCAGACAAAGAAAGAACTTTTAAATTAATTAGCTGCCTGGAACACCTCTTTAGTACTTTTTCTTACAATTTTGGCTTCACACTCTTGGATTGCCTCTTATGATAATAACTTTGTCATATTTTCAATGGAGAGACTAGAAAGACAGGTCAGTCTTTCCCCTCTGTTGTTGATTAAAATAGTAAAACATGATATTTGGGCTGTGTGAAACATGCAAATTCACCAAGAGAAGTCCTCACTGAAAGATATAGGTTTGAACTCTTCAAACACAATATTTCTGATAAACTATATTTCATGAGATGTTCATATAAATGATGGGGGGTTTATAATTATATTGTCAATAAAATGCTGCTCTATTTGGCATATTCTGACAGGAAAGAGCTTCTATTTTGACTAGGAATTAATGTGAACAGAAATTTCTGCTTATAATTTTGCACATTTGACTAGTATAGAATTTTTCATAGCCTTGTTCTGACTCACTGGTTGTCAAACATGTTTCTTCTCTCCTCTTCTCTCCTCCTAATTCTGGGACTGGGGACCACAGACATGCTCCTATCTCAATACAGTGTCTGTCCTTGCACTATCTTGTCACGATGCAGTGAGCTGGCCCACGAGCAGGAGCTGAACCCACATTTACCCTGGGGCAGCCATCAATAGCTTACTCTCCATGGGCCCTCTGTACCACAAAAATTTATCTCACTAAATACAGGCGAAAATGTCCTCAACTCAGTGTCCTCTTGACCAGCTCCTGAAAAAATGTCACCAACCAACACATGGACAAGTGTAATGCGAGGAAAGTTGAAACAGAAAGAAATAGCAGCCCTGCTGCTGCTAAGCCGCTTCAGTCGTGTCCGACTCTGTGCGACCCCATAGATGGCAGCCCACTAGGCTCCTCTAGTCCCTGGGATTCTTCAGGCAAGAACACTGGAGTGGATTGCCATTTCCTTCTCCAACGCATGAAAGTGAAAAGTGAAAGTGAAGTCCCTCAGTCGTGCCCAACTCTTAGCTACCCCATGGACTGCAGTCTACCAGGCTTCTCCATCCATGGGATTTTCCAGGCAAGAGTACTGGAGTGGGTTGCCATTGCAACCCAAGGGCAATTAAAATACATAATTTTGCAAATTTCATAAAAACATGCTGCCTTAGTCTATTCAGGCTACTGAAACAAAATGCCATATACTGGGTAGCCTGGAAACAGCAAATATTTCTTTCTCAGAGTTCTGGAGTTTGGGAAGTTCAAGATTAAGATGCCAGCAGATTGATGTCTGGTGAGGGCCACTTCCTAGTTCATGAAAGCCGTCTTCTATCTAGTCGTCTTCTAGCCGTCTTTCATTCCGATCCCAAAGAAAGACAATGCCAAAGAATGCTCAAACTACCACACAATTGCACTCATCTCACATACTAGTAAAGTAATGCTCAAAATTCTCCAAGTCAGGCTTCAGCAATATGTGAACTGTGAACTTCCAGATGTTCAAGCTGGTTTTAGAAAAGGCAGAGGAACCAGAGATCAAATTGCCAACATCCGCTGGATCATTGAAAAAGTAAGAGAGTTCCAGAAAAACATCTATTTCTGCTTTATTGACTATGCCAAAGCCTTTGACTGTGTGGATCACAATAAACTGTGGAAAATTCTGAAAGAGATGGGCATACCAGACCACCTGACTTGCCTCTTGAGAAACATATATGCAGGTCAAGAAGCAACAGTTAGAACTGGACCTGGAACAACAGACTGGTTCCAAATAGGAAAAGGAGTACGTCAAGGCTGTATATTGTCACCCTGCTTATTTAACTTCTATGCAGAGTACATCACGAGAAACACTGGGCTGGAAGAAGCACAAGCTGGAATCAAGATTGCCGGGAGAAATATCAATAACCTAAGATATGCAGATGACATCACCCTTATGGCAGAAAGTGAAGAGGAACTAAAAAGCCTCTTGATGAAAGTGAAAGTGGAGAGTGAAAAAGTTGGCTTAAAGCTCAACATTCAGAAAATGAAGATCATGGCATCTGGTCCCATCACTTCATGGCAAATAGATGGGGAAACAGTGGAAACAGTGTCAGACTCTGTTTTGGGGGGCTCCAAAATCACTGCAGATGGTGACTGCAGCCATGAAATTAAAAGACGCTTACTCCTTGGAAGGAAAGTTATGACCAACTTAGACAGCATATTAAAAAGCAGAGACATTACTTTGCAACAAAGGTCCGTCTAGTCAAGGCTATGGTTTTTCCAGTGGTCATGTATGGATGTGAGAGTTGGACTGTGAAGAAAGCTGAGCACCGAAGAATTGATGCTTTTGAACTGTGGTGTTGGAGAAGACTCTTGAGAATCCCTTGGACTGCAAGAAGATCCAACCAGTCCATCCTAAGGGAGATCAGTCCTGGGTGTTCATTGGAAGGACTGATGATAAAGCTGAAACTCCAATACTTTGGCCACCTCATGCAGAGTTGACTCATTGGAAAAGACCCTGATGCTGGGAGGGATTAGGGGCAGGAGACGAAGGGGTTGACAGAGGATGAGATGGCTGCATGGCATCACCGACTCAATGGACATGAGTTTGGATGAACTCCCGGAGTTGGTGATGGACAGGGAGCCCTGAAGTGCTGTAATTCATGGGGTCGCAAAAAGTCAGACACAAATGAGCGACTGAACTGAAGTGAACATGATGGGAGATTTCTTGTACCTCCGTTGTAAAGACACGAATCCCATCATGACCTAATCACCTCCCAAAGGTCTCATGTACTAGCACCATCTCTTGGGGGTTAGGATTTCCACGTATGGATTTGGAGGGGACACAATCGCTATAGAACACGTGATCACGTGAACCCAGTGTTAAGCCCCTCTCTGGGCTGTGGAAGGGGCTTGTGCAAGTGAGCAGTGCTAAGAATCAAGCTTCATGAACTTCATGGTAAGCCCAAACCTCCTTGAGCTCCCCCAGCACAGACTCCATCCTCAGAGTTTCATGCCAGGGGGCATGGCTCCTTGAAGGAGCTACTTCTGTAATATGTCCTGGGAACTGTGACAAGGGAAGGTCTGTAGTTTTCTTTCCCTTTATAGTTTGTATCAATAAGAATCTGACATAGCCTGGTCCCATCCTCTCTCTGTTTCTCTTTCTTTCCTCTTCTAGCCTCTGACCTTATTACTGATTCTTCCTTTTGGCTTCCCCTTGCCTTCCTGACTTGACTGCATAAACCACAGGCTTCCTAGAGAAAGCCTGCCCCAGCCCCAGGGGCCCTTCCTGTAAAGCCCTCTCCCAGGGACTTCAGGAAGTTCTTTCTAGATAAGATGCTAATAAGGCTTATATGCATATGAGAAAATACTCAAACTCATTGCTAATGAGGAAAATGTAGACTGAAAATCACAGTAAAGGAATTCTCTAGCAGTCTAATGGTTAAGACTCTGCCCTTCCAATGCAGGGGTGTGGGTTCACTCCCTGGTTGGAGAAATGAGATCCCCCATGCCACGCAGCTTGGCCAAAAAAAAAAAAAAAAAAAATTAAAAATAAGAAAATGCAGATTGAAATAACAGTGAGACACTATCTTGGTCTTATAATACTGGCAAAACCCTAAATGCAATCATTTCAACAATCCACACAGTTGCTGGCAAATAGGCATCACCATGCAACATAGTTGTGAAAGTGAAAGTGAAGTCGCTCAGTCGTGTCCAACGCTTTGTAACCCCATGGAGTGTAGCCTACCAGGCTCCTCAGTCCATGGAATATTCCAGGCAAGAGTACAGGAGTGGGTTGCTATTTCCTTCTCCAGGGGTCTTCCCAACCCAGGGATCAAACCCGGGTCTCCCGCATTGCAGGCAGATGCTTTACTGTCTGAGCCACGGAGGTCCTCATTGGGCTGTCAAAATTTATAATGTGCCTACCTACATACCTATGTATGTTTCCAAGAGTCTGTTTTACAGAAATAATCTCATTTGCTCAAAGACATATTACAGGGACTATTTTTTGGTTCCCTGTGCTATACAGTAGGCTGTTGTTCTCTACTTTATATATTGATAGTGTGTGAATAGATGTATTATGAGGTTTTTGTTAGGTAGGTAAAACAGGGAGAAGGAGTCCAAAATGGCGGTGGCTGCAAGACAAGGAAGGGAAAAGCCCGCAAAAATGAAACAAAAGAAGGTCGGAGTGAGGACCTCAGGTAAAACAACACTCCTGGCTGGCCCAGTTTACATAGGACAGGCCCAGGGAGAGATAAACATATAAACAGAAGAGGAAAGCTCGCTCGCTCGCTCTCTCCCGCGCGCTGGGGCGCTCTTCTCCTCGTGTCTTTAGATCGACTTGCCCTCACGTCTCGAAGATGGATTTTCCTGCTATCTTCTAAATAAAATAGAGCTGTAACACTGAGCTGTAACACTGATTTGTCTAAGAGCTATAACATGGTCCATTCGATACCTGAGAGCTATAACACGGTCTATCCAAGACCTGAGAGCTGTGACACGCCGAGGGGCTTTAATGTCCATCACTTCAAATCTTTGTTGTGACAAGACAGAGAATCGAGGAACACACACTTGCGTGACAGTTTTCTTAATTGCAACATTAAAATAATGAAAAACCGATGAAACTGGAGCCGATTATACAGAGTGACGTAAGCCAGAAAGAAAAACACCAATATAGTATATTAACGCGTATACATGGAATTTAGAAAGATGGTAACGATAACCCTCTATGTGAGACAGCAAAAGAGACACAGATGTATAGAACAGTCTTTTAGACTCTGTGGGAGAGGGAGAGGGTGGGATGATTTGGGAGAATGGCATTGAAACGTGTAATATCACATAAGAAACGAATCGTCAGTCTAGGTTCGATGCAGGGTGCAGGATGCTTGGGGCTGGTGCACTGGGATGACCTGGAGGGATGGTGTCGGGGTCGGGGGGGGGGGGCGGGGAAAGTGGGAGGGGGGTTCGGGATTGGGAATACATGTACATCTGTGGCGGATTCATGTTGATATGTGGCAAAACCAATACAATATTGTAAAGTAAAATAATAATAACAAATAAATAAAAGAAAGAAAATAAAAAATAAAATAACGAAAAACCAGAAAGTGAAAGTATTAGTCACTTAGTATGTCTGACTCTTTGGGAACCCGTAAACTGTAACCTGCCAGGCTAGTCTGTCCATAGGATTCTCCAGGCAAGAATGCTGCGGTGGGTTGCCATTCCCTTCTCCAGGGAATCTTCCCAATCCAGGGACTGAACCCAGGTCTCCTGAATTGCAGGCAGATTCTTTACTATCTGAGCTACTAGGGAAGCCCCAATGAAAAAGTTGAGGGAACATAAAAGCCCATAAATGGGAAACATGTTAAATAAATTATGATTCATTCATACTATAAAATCATCTGCAACTATTTGTTTTTTAATAATTGTTCCGTCATAGAAGTATTCCCAGGACATATTAAAATGTGAGGAAATCAGGTCAAAACACCATGCGTGTGGTATGGGCATATTTCTCATGGACTGAAAAATTGGACAAATGAAATAACCTCTTGGGACCTCAGTCTCCTCATCTGGAGAGAATCTTTCCATTTCCCAGATGTTAGCAAATTAAAAGGGACAATGGGTATAGAAGAATCCTATAAACTGTAAAGTTCTATGTAATTCACCGATTGAAATTTATCGACTCAAAAGGGAATATCGCTCAAGGGCACAAATCCTCATTTTACTGTAGGATGTCTTTTAATCCCCAAAGTCTTCGATAGGTTATTAAAGACACCTTAAGAAATAAATTGTTTTGCTTTCAGCAGTAGCTGACTGTCACGTAGTGTAAGTAGATTGGAGCATACCTAGCAAAGTGCTCGGTGCATAGCAGGCATTTAAAAAGTAGTTGTGGAAAAGAAATAAAATAAAATAATAAAAAAAAGAAAAAAAATAGTAGTTGTGGAATGAATGACTAAACCATTGAATGGAAGTAGGAATGTCAGGGTGAACTGGGTTAAACCAAAAGATAGTGCTGGTCTTGGAGGCCAGAATCACACATGAATGACTCCAGAACCATAGTTGAAGTTCACCATGATGGAGTATTTCCCCATTATTTACCAGATCATCAGGGTGAAATATTAACTGAAAAGAACAGAATGCCAACCTAGAATGTGCTCTATGACTACTACTATAAGGAAATGAAATATTTCTAGAGATCAGTCCTGGGAGGCAAACACTAAATTGGAAACAGTTGGTTTGTTTAGTGTGGTGATATTGTGGGTAAATTTTCTTTTTAATTCTAAGACTGTTATAATGTTTCAGGCAATCCACACTTCACTTACTTAAGTGGATTTAGAAAAAGAATAGGTACTCATTGAAGAAAATTAGGAAATTTTAGAAAAACTGTAGGGGAAAAGAACTTCATTCCCAGAACCATTACTAAACAATACTTGTTATTAAAATGTTGTGTCTTTCACTGAAGTCTTGCTATTACATTTTTTCCTTTTATTTTGGAGATAGATATTTAACATATGGGAATGTTCTATGTGCCATTCTCCCCACTCTGCAATAAAATGTTGATGAGCCTGTGTTTTTGGTAAAAGGCTTGTGTTCAGAGTTTCTGAATTCTGGTTCAGTCACTTACCAGCTCTCCCACATGCTGGGCAACATTCTGATTCCATCCAAGTTTCAGGTTCTGCATTTGTAACATGAGGATATTCTCAGTACATGTTTCCTAAGTGAATTATATCCTGGAAACTTGTTCACCTCAATTTCATGCAGATAATACACACTCTGAAAAGAGTAATTCTGGGAAGAAAAGAATAAAGGAACCAAGTAGGGGAACTTGGCCTGGTCTAGGAGACCAGGGAGGGCTTCCCAGAGGAAGTGGCATTTGATGCTGGTATCTGAAGACAGAGCAGAAATTTACCATCAATGAGAAACAGGTTAGATAGAGTATGGTTCATCTGTACTCTGAAATATCACTGGGAACTCAGAGGTAGAGAATGAATTGCAGAAACAGCTGCAACATCCTTCTTGGGCGCAGGGTCACTGGCACTGAAGAAGGGAAGGCAGAGGGGAGCGATCAAGCCAGATGACAGACCCAAAGTCACAGGGGGATTCAGAGGTAGAAGGGACCCAAAAAGAGGTCAGTGAGAAAGAGAATCAGGGAGCAAAGTGTTCTGTGACCCACAGAGGTCGCAGGGAATCAGCAAGGCAGTTGGTGCAGGGCCCCAGATCCCTCATGGAGAGGTGGAGCTTGATCCTAGAGAACAATGGGGGACCATCAGAAGAATTTAAGAAGAGGAACCCTGGTCAGATTTGTGTATTTAGAAGAGTATGCAACCTGCCTTGTGGGGCATGGCTCAACTGGGGAGTGGGGAGCAGGGGTGGGAGTGACGAGTGGGCAGAGTAGGAATGAGAAGCCTTCCAAGAAGTCATCCTTCTCCTGGCAAGAAATGGCTGTAGCTTGAGCCAGTTGGTTCTTCAGTCATGAATTTCCCCTTCATAAGTAAACACATCTTGCTGTATACTTAGTGGCTCAGTTGTGTCCTGCTCTTTGTGACCCTTTGAACTATGGCCCACCAGGCTCCTCCGTCCATGGAATTCTCCAGGCAAGAATACAGAAGTGGGTTGCCACTTTCCTCCTCTAGGGAATCTTTCCCACCCAGGGATCAAAGCTACATCTCTTGTGTCATCTGCTTTGCAGGCAGATTCTTTACCTGCTGAGCCATTGAGGAAGCCTGTGTAAACAAACACCAGAACTCATATTATTACCAGTCATTGCCCAGCTCTTTGCTGCCAATGCATTTAAAAATGCACCTTGCTCAGCTACTTTGGGCTTCCCACATGGCAGTAGTGGTAAAGAACCCTCCTGCCAATGTAGGAGACGTAGATTTGATCCCTGGGTCAGGAAGATTCCCTGGAGGAGGGCATGGCAACCCATTCCAGAATTCTTGCCTGAGGAATCCCCGTGGACAGAGGAGCCTAGCAGGCTAAAGTCCATAGAGTCACAAAGAGTCAGACACGACTGAAGCGACTTAGCATGCACGGATGCAGCCTACCTTAGAATCTGCAGGTGTCCAATAAGTTGGGTTGAGAGGGTCAGTAGGAGTATTTCTGCTGAGTCTGAGAAATGTACGGAGTGCTGCCATGGATAGAAGAGAAGGCTGACCTGCAAGCCTGCAGCAAGCACCCTGGGTTTATATTCCAGACCACCAGCCACTGTAATTATACATTAGTGGGCCTCAGAACGGCACAGTGTAGATGTTTGCAGCCAGGGTCCCTGTTATAAAGACCCTGGTTGTGGCTGGTTATTAACTATACTGTACAAAGCCTCATAAACACCTTTTTACACATACAGTGCACCTTTCAATACAACAATCAAATGCTTTTCAACAAATTACAGTCTCCTAGAAAAGAGACCCCTTGATTGCTTCCCAGAAAGAGGTGGAAGGAAACTTTAGACAGAACTCATTTGAAGCCTGATGTTTAGAGCCGCGTTTGCTTT
The DNA here is from genome assembly GCF_032405125.1 of Capricornis sumatraensis. NCBI lineage: Eukaryota > Metazoa > Chordata > Mammalia > Artiodactyla > Bovidae > Capricornis > Capricornis sumatraensis. The sequence continues at coordinate 25,900,146 of NC_091088.1, read as the reverse complement.
GGGGTGGAAATGCTAGCCTGGAGTTCAGACCCCAAGTGACTCTGGGGAAATCAGTGCCGGTGAATCCAAACCTGGGCAGAGAAGAAAGCAAGACCACCGAAATAATCTAACCAATCTACTTTACAGATGAGCAGAATGAGCTCCGGATCTAGAAAAATGGTACAGACGATCTTATTTGTGAAACAGAAATAGAGACACAGACGTAGAGAAAATTGTGTGGACACCAAGGACGGAAAGAGGGGTGGGATGAACTGGGAGATTGGGATTGACTTGTAAACACTATTGATACTATGTATAAAGTAGGTAACTGATGAGAACCGCCTCTATGAGGATAAATTTGAGCAAACTCTGCGAGATGGTGAAAGACAGGGAAGCCTGGTGTGCTGCATACAGTCCATGGAGTCCCAAACATACAGCCCATGGAGTCGCAAAGAGTCGGACACAACTCAGTGACTGAGTAGCAACAATGAGAACCTACTGTATGGCTCAGGGAACTCTTCTTAGTGCTCTGCAGTGACCTATATGGGAAGAAAATTCAAAAAAAGAGGACTGATTTACATATAGCTGATCCATTTTGCTGTACAGTAGATGATAACACAATATTGTAAAGCAAATATCCTCCAATTAAAACTAATTTAAAAAAATACAAGAAAAGAGCAGCCACTGTCTGAGGCCTCTTGGGAACTCAAAGATGAACCTTGTAAGTCAAATTCACTCAAAAGTGAATTTCGGAACCAGCTGCCAGCATCATCCTTGGGCAGAGCTTACTGATCAACATGCTAAGTACAGAGTCTTATACACAGAATGTTGAATCCTTACTCCCAACACTTTCTTTGCATACTTCTTTCTCTTATGTCCCCAGTCAAGCAAATCATTTCACTCTTATAAAGATAGATTTTTAGCTTTCATAGATCAGTAAAAGGTACAGACCTAAGGTTGCGAACTTTTTATTTTGCCAGATAAGAACACTGGAGAAAAACCAACTGACAAGATGATGATCCAAGAATGTGTGAGATTTGCAATTACCAGCATTCCTACAAGGGGAAAACGCTACTGTCACTAGAAAAGGAGACAATAAAGGGGGGAGAGAGAAGAAAATATCAAAATTATATTGGCAGTTACCTGGCCTGGGTGGGGGTTGTAGTTTGGCTGCAGAGGGAAACAGGGAACTTTTCTGGGGAGATGGGCATATCCCATCTTTATTTTGATTGAGATAGTGGTTATATGAGTGTATCCATTTAAAAAATCATTGCTGTTTGTTAGAAGACGTTCCTCCTGATACAAAAATAAGGCAAGATATAAGTAACAAAAAAAAACCCCATATCTTGATCAGGCAAATCTTTCTTAGACCCAGACTTGTGTCCAAGTTTGTAGCTGGATTGAAGGACATAGAGAGAAAGAGACAAGGGTTGCCCCAGTGTAGCTTCCCTGTCTTTCCAACCCACGTCACTCAAGAGAAATATACTCTGAGACAGTATATTTCTACTCAGTGTCTCAAATGAAACTCAACCAAGGGCAAAGCCAAGGGATCCCTGTCCTTTACTTCACCCTAAGGACTTAAGAAAGAGGTACAACCAATCTTGGCTTCAGAGTCCTCATATGACCATTGAGAAAGTCATCACCCTCTAGGGGTAAATGTTCTAGGGGACTCCTTAGAACATGTCTCGAGAATTCAGGCTCGGACAAGGTCAAGGGAGCTAAGCAAAGCCCACTGAGGCTAGTTTCCTTGGTTTCAGCCTTTGCTTGTTTGCTTATAAAATACAAAGCTTAAAGGGAGGTGACTAAATGCAGGCTTAGGCAGCAGAAAGACCTGAATATGAATCATGCTCTGACACTTATGAGCTGTGTGACACGGGGCAAGGAACTTCACCCTGATGAGTCTCCCTTTCCTGTGCTGTAAAATTACTGATCACGATAGTGACCATCCAGAAAGACTGAGGATGAAATGAGATAACGTGCAAAAAGTTGCCAGCTCAGGGTCTGGCACCGAGTAGGTTCTGAATTAATATCTAAATGCTGTTATAATTTCTCCTACCAGGCTTCCTAGCAACCAACTAGGTTGGGAGAACTTGCATAAGGTAGGGCAGGATTCTTGGAGGCTCTGTTTCCTCGACTCTAAAATGATGAGGATAAGATGAGGTGATGTGTGTGAAATGCTTACCCCATGCCCAACACATGTAGGTGCTCACATAGTGAGAATCCTGGTCGTCACAGTGTCAGTGGAAGCTCAGATCACTTTTGGCCAAACATGACACGTAATAGCCATGACAACTACACTACCTTTTGTCTGTCAATACACATTTTCCTGAGTTTTCCCCAAGGGTTCAATAGGAATGACCAGAGCCCTAATGCTGAAGTCGGTCATACAATCAGCATCTTTTTCTTTTAGTCCTTCTGTTGGCAGGGACCCTGTCTGCTGGTTTGCAGCTGCACGCTCAGCTCCAGGAAAAGTGTTGAGCACATAACAGGTGCTCAATAAATATTTCCTAAATGAATGAATGAGTTCCCAAGTCAAAGAATGAGTGAGAGTAATGCGTCTGAGACCTCTTAAGTTCTATATTCAGCCAAGTATGATTCTCTAAACGCCAAGGCAGAGAAGCAGATACAAACATTGTAGAGAGATTCTCAAGTGAACGGCTGGCTGTAGTTAAAACGGCAAGCTTAGCATTGGTTTTCCTAGAGCTGGAGTTCTGCGGATTTGGGTTTAGTGTGGGTTTTGGTGTGGGTTTTTGGCAGAAAAGAGAAATGCATGCTATGTCTCTGTGATCCTCAGAGCACTTCATGCATAAGACTGTCACCAAATCCGTGATCCCCAAATGACCAAAAAAAGTACAACCTGGTTAATTGCTGCCCCCCACCCCCAACTTAAACCTGAATGTAAAGTCATACTCAGGAGGATATGCAAAAACAGGTTCACAACATTGCAGAAAACCAAACCAAAGCCAAACCATCAGCAAAAATAAAAATCAAAACTAGCAGGCATTTCTGCCATTGCAGGACCCATTCTTATTTACACTTGGGTTTTAAAACTCCACAAGACAATGGGAGTACTCTAATTGGAGCCTGGGAGGAAAGACAGAAAGGCCAGTCGCTAGTAAAACCGAAAGCATTTATTTATTATTTAATTTGTTTGCCCAGGAGACTTCGCTCCTGATGTAACATCTGGTTTTCATTGTAGCCCAACTTTTACCTAATTGTACAGCTGGGGAGATTAAGGCACTAGGGGTCACAGGCCGAGCCCAGCCAGGACCCTGGCCCCTATGAGAGCTTTGCTCCTCGCTTCAGGGTAGAGACCACACTCCTTGCCCCTGGTCCTCTGGTGGAGACCTATAAATAAGAAAGGAATTACTCTTTCAAGTCCCCACCTCTCCCTCCTTCTGATTCTCATTAATGGTGGGGATGGGGGTTGAGGGCAGAGGAGGGGGACTAGGGAGATGGAAGAGGCAGGAGGTAGGGGCAGCAACCACAGAGGTTCCAGACCACAAGCAAGGGATGGGGGCGTGGCAGGGACGGAAGCGGCTCTTCCGGGGGGTCCTTTGTCAAAGGCTGGCTCCTCTGACCCCCTGTGACTGGTAAAGGGCAGGCAGCGTCCGTTTTCCAAGTTGGAGAGTGACAAGGAAGAAGCAGATTTCAACAGTCACATCAAGAGGCCGGAGTGGAAAAAGAATAAATCCCACCTGAGCGGAAGTTGCCTCCCAAGGGCTTGGAGAATGTTCTTTACTGGATTTGAATCCCATCTTTGCCAGTCCAGTATGACTTTGGGCAAGTTGTTTTAACTTCTCTGAGCCTCCATTCCTGGGATTCTTGGGAAGATTAAATGAGATAATTTATGCAAAGAACCTAGGAGAAATAGCTGATGCTTGATAAACATTTTTTAAAAGGTAGTAATAACCAATCTAAAAAAAACTGTTCCAGATGCCACACTTTATTCTGTGACCATTTAAAGAAGTGAGCATACCTTCAGGGCTACCTAGAGAATGTCATACAAAGAACAAGGACTGGATAGGTATCAGAAGGCTTGTTTGGGTCTCCTGTCATGCTAGCCACTGGGGACTCGAGGAAGGGTGGAGACACAAGAACTTGAAGATATATGATAATAACCAAGAAACTCCACATCTGTCTAGTGAGACCAGAAGTGCTCACATGGAACTAAGCAATGATAATTCAGGGCTGAGTACCCACTACAGCCAAAATGAAGGCTACTCAAGTCAGACTCAGAATCAGTCAGGGCTACGATTGCTAGGAAACCCTTCAGAGCAGAAGTGGGACGAGATCGGGGTTTTTGAAAGATAGCTAAGAGTTGGAGAGGCAGAGGGACCTCAGTGGACTATTCCAGAATACAGATGACTTGGGTGAACTGGGCCAGTGATGGTGGAGGAACAGTGAGCTGAGTAGCCTGGACAGAGAGATGGTAGACAGATGGGGCATGGAGGACAGCGTGCTATATTCTGGGAGGTCTTGAAAGTCAAGTAAAGGTGTGTGCCTCCCAGGACAACAGGCTGTAGCTATTGGCTACTGTGCCAAAGAAGATGATGACTCGAGTACTTGAGAAAGCTCCCATGCACTGACCACATGGATAGGCTGAAGATAGACTAAACACTGTGATGCCCTTGGGTCTGATATTCTGGGATTCCTGCCTCACCAAGACTCAGACCATCTTTCTCAACCTATGAAGCTTTGAGTCAGGGACTTCGCTCCTTGGTGAGCCTGGAACCACGCTCCATTTTCCTGCGTTTACTGCACATCCCACTGGCCTTGGTTGGGGTACACTGCAATGTATTTATCCTGGCATCATAGCATCTAGGCCAGGTATAATCTAGCTTCAACAACAGCCCGAGACTACTCTTAAGGCTCTGATGTATTCGTTAGCCAAGATTTTCAGAACGATAAGAATGTAAAGCAAGAAAAACCAGACTGGGAACCAGATACCCTGCTCAGCTGACCCATTGGCATTCCATTGTTTAGATCATAAAATTATGGCAGGAAGACAAGGCTACTGAGCCTGGCACAGAGACATTCATGTTGGACATTTCAGAGCGAGTAGAGATGTGGAGATAAATCGAGACTCTTCATGTGTTTGGTGGGGGGCTCTCATTCTTCCTGCTTTGGGATGACTTTACACTTCTCACCCAGATGCTTTCTAGAGTGGTGGGGTAGAAGACACTCGTGCTTCAGAGGGTGCATAAGAATGAAGATTCTTATGCTACCACTGGTCAGGTCACTGGACTTCCTCTGCCTCTCATTTTTCTTGTCTGTGAGATGAAGAGTTTTTGTTTCAAGGGTCAAATTAAGTCATAAATGTTAAAGCACCCTGAAAGCAATAAAGATGCTGAAAATGACACTCTATGGAAGTCTAGGGACTTCCCTGGTGGTTCAGATGGTAAAGCGTCTGTCTACAATGCAGGAGACCCGGGTTCGAGCCCTGGGTTGGGAAGAACCCCTGGAGAAGGAAATGGCAATCCAATCCAGTACTATTGCCTGGAAAATCCCATGCACAGAGGAGCCTGGTAGGCCCCAGTCTATGGGGCCACAAAGAGTCGGACATGACTGAGCAACTTCACTTCACGGCTTGATGGTGTAGGGAAAAACTTTTGAGTGAATCTTTCCTAATTTTCATCTCCCACTTATATCCTAACCCTGCCTCCAATCTATGCAAACCCATCACTCTCATTTAGAAAAATATATGACGTGCACTCAGTATATGCTGTGCAATGTGCACTGTGCAATTTGCCAGGGATGTGTGTGGTTAAGGTCAAAGAATTAAAGTATGGCTGATGGCACATTTCTCAAACCATACCCTACAGAGAACCAAGTGAAGGGACGTCACCTGAACACGTCTGTCCCACTGTCACATAAAGCATGATGTGCAGGATAACCAGAATTCCTCATTGCATGTTTCTCAAAACACACAATATGCTAATGTCACTGGAGATGTTGAAAGAACCTAAAGCGTTTCTCATTCCACTCATGGAGCCCACAAAGCAGAGCAATCGTCAAGTGAAAAAGGGGGTTACTCACTTGTTGTCCTGGGCAAGGGGATGTTTCTAAGTTAGAGTCATTGACCTCGCCCAGAGGAACAGCAAAGGAAGCTCTCTTTCCAATTCATTTCACCCCAGCAACATTTTTCTCAAGGGACATCCAAGTATCTCAAATAAAATATTTAGTTCAATATAATTTATAAATGAGAAAATCACATGATACTACTTTTTTCAAACCATGATTTTGAGCTTTTATTTAATAAGCAATAAAAAAAAATGCTTAAAATGACACTCTAAGACTTGATGATGCAGGGTAAAGCTTCTGAGTGAATATTTCCTAATTTTCATCTTCCATTTATATCCTAACCCTGCCTCCAACCTATACAAACCCATCACTCTCACTTGGAAAAATCAAGGGTTGTCAACATATTCAGAGTATCTTGATCCAAGGGCAAGTTAACCATCGATGGTATTACACAGACCAGTTTCCGTTTTCCAAAAACTTTGGCTGAATAAAAGAGGGTTTTGTTGCCAAGTCTAGCTTCCAAGGTCTGGGAGCTTGTTCTAATTTGTCATTAGCCCACCTGGTTTCCACTTAAATGTCTAAGAGAAAAATCAGCATTTCAAGGTGACCAAGATTGAGACTGAGATTTCTCCGCCCTCCTTCCCTTGAACAATGGCCAAGGTTTAGGGAGAGTTTTAGTCTTAAATATTTGATGATGTTTAGTTCTGAGGGGGGGAAAGGTTGAGCTTTTTTTGAACCTTGTTCCCAAAAGGGCAATGGGTATTATTAAACACATCCATTAAGGCAGACATATGAGGGGTGAGGTTTATGGCCCTGGAAGAGAATGCCTCTGAGACTTCTAGGAGACTTAGCTCTGGAAATCTTCCTGGGGTCATCTGCTCTGGTCACTTCTACTCCCATATCTTTCGGCTCAACTTGAAGGTAGTCTAGAGAACAAAGATAAATGCATAGAGAATATATGCCCACTGCCCTTTACAAATGGAGTACCATGAGCATGACTTACATAGTCAAAATACCTTCACCAGCCCAGCACTCCTTCAGGAGGCAGCACTAAAGAGGGCTCCTAGAAGAGCAGATGAGTGTACAGGTGGAATCTCCTGCCCATTAGAATGCAGAAGAACTGATGAGTCTTTTACCTTCTTGTCCATCAGGTTTTTATCCTCACTCTCAGGTGATACCCAGACCCTGGCCTTTTGCCTAAACCCTGCAGTTCAACCTCTTAAACATAACTTTTTCTTCTATGTTCCTTCACAACTGGCCTCCCACCCAACTCTGAGTTTAAAAAAGAGTTGAGAAGCCCCTGTCAGAGTTATTAGCAGCCACCTTTTCTTCTAATTGTTTTGTGTGAGTGTGTGTTAGATTTGCATCCTTCCAAACTTCATGAAGGCTGAGACTTAATCTCGTCGACTACTTGTAGTACCCGACAATGATGGACACAGAGTAGACTCTTCTTTGGGGCTATCAAGCAAGCGTCTGAAGATGGAAGCAATGCTAGCTTAATAGTGTCACTATATATCTGTTTCAATTTACAGAAGTCAAGTCAGGAGGAAGAAACTTACTCATTTCTTGTCCGTTTTTCCTCATTACATAATACATTACCTACCTTCACCTATCAACACTGTTGTTTAAATTTTTCCAGAAACACATGTATTACACCCACATGCACACACACACACAATCATCACCTTTAAAAAATTTTTTGTTTCTTTGTCTGCACAGGGAACACTAGATAATTTAATTCTCTGAGGCTGACTCTGGTCAAGCTTTAAAAAGCATGAGAAAGGGTAACATGTAGATACTAGTGTCTGACTGTAGGAGGTGAAAGAATCTGTATTCTTGCCTCTGACAATTCACTCTGCATAGGAAAAAGTGTCATGCATTGTAGAAATAGAAAATGCAAAAATCTGCCCTTCAGATAATACATCTCTGTTTAGGGAGGTAGAGATTCGGGTGAGGGGGGGCAAATACATTGAATCACTCCTTCTTTCATTATTTTTGACATTGATTTGTCATTAAGAAAATTTATTAGGCTCCAGATTAAATTGATTTGAAGAATCATTAATTCATGGGATGAAGCCAGAACCATTTGGCCTGCCCACACTGAAATGAGGCAGTATTGATAAAACAAAGGGGAAATATCAGAGCTATTTAAAATCCACTTTTTTCTTACCTGAAGGAACATGTTGAACATAATTTCAGGAGGATATCCTAATAGTTGACCTCAGTCAACTTTTTTCCAGAGAAGGATTTTTCCAATACCTAAATCAGAGGGAAAGGCGGATAATTAATTTCTGAAAAAAAGAAAATTGCCAAGTGGCCTATGGCTCAAAACAGAGATTATAACAGGTTTCCAATGTGGTGCTAGGTCTAAAGACCCTGCCTGCTAATGCAGGAGACATAAGAAACCTGAGTTTGATCACTGGGTCAGGAAGATCCCCTGGAGGAGTGCATGGCAACCCACTCCAATATTCTTGCCTGGAGAATCCGATGGACAGAGGGGCCTGGCAGGTTATAGTCCATAGAGTCGTAAAGAGGCAGACATGACTGAAGTGACTTAACACGTCATCACAGAGATTATAACACATCCTCCCTCCTCCCCTCATAAAAGAAAACCAGAATCCAATTTATCTGCACCCCAGTGCTGCCCCTCTTCAAACAGTGTCGCTCTCTCCCAGATGACGACCTTTGCTCAAGCTAAGGGTAGCTACTTCATTTAAGGAAGCTAATCCTACTGTGAGGCAGGATTATTGTTGGTCTGATTCTCTCTTCAGTCTCTCAAAAGTTATCAGAGAATATAAGTCACTGTGGAACATACCATAAAACATGTTTCTCTATCTTTCTCTTAGTCATGTTCTCCTGTATTTTCAAAAGAAAAATAAGAATAATATTAAACTCCCCCAATCATTATATTCATCAAGACTTAAATCAATCGTTTGCAAATGATCAAAAAGACTTAAGGGGAAAAGAGGCAGCGTGGGGTTTTTGCTTCATATGGCAGAAAAGTCTAGTAGTATAATGGGCTCAGGCAGGGCTGGCTGGAGGTAGTTGAACAATGTCACCATGACTTGGTTCCTACTCTTTCTCTCCCTCTCCCTCCCATTCTTAATCCCCCTCTTCACTCAAGGATCTTTCCATTACCTCTGGGTCTACACCCTCATTTTAACCAACACCACCCGTGGAAAATGGCTCCTCTATTCCAGAGCTTGGACCAAAGTCCTTGAATTAAGTCCTTTGTCTTGGAAGTGAACTGTGAATCTACATTCAGCTGACTCTATGTCCTTCCACCAGTCTCTATCCCACTCTCTATCACATGCTAAGTTTGGGGGCTCAGACAGAGCCCTCACCTTCAACCAATCTTTCTTCTGAAGCTAGTTCTTCATTTCTGATATTCGAAGAACACAGCCCGCAAGTTTACCTGTTGTGAGCATCCATCCTCGGGGCAAATGAATGTGGTTAAGGGTGACATGCCCATTGTTTACCTCTCTAGACACTCCTCAAAGCAGCTTAGTTTTCCAACCAAATGCAGAAAGGTCTAGAAGGCAGACATCGGATCCGAGAAGTGATGAAGAGTTTGAAGAATGAGCTTTGCAATTAACTTTACCGCTCACTGACATGATGACATTTGGGATTTTTTGGGAGCACAGAGAAGCAGCTGAGGAGAGGGCAGCCCTGGAGTGTTGAGTATGGCACTGAAGCAGAATGAAGTGAAGGCAGAAATTTCACGAAGAAGAGTTGGGGATGAAATGTTCAGAGACCAGATAAAAAGACTTACAGCTTCATGCAAACACACACACACATAAACAGGCACATACATACACACACACTGGGGTTTAAGTACACTGTGATCTCACTTAAGTTCTGCCTGTGTTTGAGTGTATGTGTGCCTGTATTTAACTTGCATATTCTTCTCAAAGTTGGGAGAGTGGGGGAAGAAGCCAAGAGGCCCAGGCAGAGGGCAAAGTGCAGCCTCTTGGGCGCCAGCAGGAGGCCTCATCTATAAATGCTGCCTCACCCCTGAAGCCTAGCTGGGTCCCGCCAGCCCTCTAGATTTACACCATCCCTGATGCCTTAGAACCTGGCTTGTCCTCTCTTGAGTGTTATTTTACTCCGTTTGTGGGGTTTATTTAGTTTCCTGATGAAAGGAAAGGTCTAACACAGAAGACACTCAGTGAACCTCTTTCTTTGCATATCCTTGGGACCCCCAACTTAGGAAAGATTCACAGAACTGAAAACACCATTACAACTGTGTAGAACTCCACAACTTCTACACTGCCTTTGTATCCATTGTATCATCAGCAAATATTTTCACACATTGGAAATCCACCATGATTAAACATTTCGCTACGCACTAGGCACTTTGCTGAGTGAATGGTATATATCTTCTCCTGTTTAATGCATCTAAAAATTATGTGAGAATGAATATTATTATCCTCACTTGACAAAGTGTGAAAGACGTTAAACAGTTTGCCCAAGGTCACACATCTCAGTAGCAAAGCCAAGATTCAGGCCCAAACACTGTGCTCTTATCAAAAGAATTAACTCAATACTTTTGACCCAGGGCACTGAGAAAAGATTTGTCAAAATGAAAGAATGAATGAATGAATGAGCAATTCCACATTGTGGATTACATATCAGTTCAGTGTCTCCCGTCGTGTTCCTGACTCTGATGCATAGATAATGTCGGGGACTAAAAACTAAGAAGCTCATGACTCTAGCAGATTGTCCCACTTCCATTCTGTCTCTTAGGGGCCATTGACACACTGAGTCCCAGGCAGAGACTCTTCCTAGCTGAGCCTAATGGATCTTGGTTGGGTTCATTAATGCCATTGTGGTTCAAAGACAGTCAATACTCTAGCCACTGCCTCCGATCAGACTACATGAAAAAAAGGAATGCAACTTCTTCCTGTGTTTTGCCCAAGCACAGTATGTTGTGTGGGTAATTTCTGGTCTGGCCAGTAAAAACCTCCGGGAGCCTTCCTTTAGGTCTTTAATTATGAACTGTAGGGGACACCACAAAATAAATACTTAAAATGTCTAGACAACCAGTCATCAGAGTAGGATAATTAACTTCAAACATTCTAAATTGTTGGAGGAGTCGTTATTCACCTTCTGTAGTTCCTTTCTATATCCTTCCCTGGCCAATATGTTTGTAGCAACGAGGCTGGGGGACCAGTTGAAACCTTCTCCTGATACAAAGCAGCCTCTTTTCCCCGGCTCTTAAATGACAAGTCACAAAATGACCAGAGAACATACAATAAAGGAACATAAACTGAGACCATTAGTTTTTCCAAGGAAGGAAAAAATCTCTCCACTTTTTAATTACATCGAAACACAAAACAGCAGGAAGGCAGATTGGAAGAAGAATTACTATTTTACTTATTTGGTCTATTTTATGTATTTCTGTCTTAATTTTTTATTACTAGAAAAAAATAATCAAGCCATCCTGATTCTTGATTAATACTCAGAAAGTTTGCCTCCTGACATCTAAAATGTGATTAGGCTGCTGTTGAACTTGGGGTGTTTCTCCCGTTACCCGTTCTCACCTCCCACATACTTCCTCCAAGGAAGGGTTTTTTTAGCATTGAGCGCACATTAATTTTGTCATGATCCCAAACCAAAACACTTCATGAAAGAGATATGGATTTCACAATGAGAATTAGCTCCAAACGTGTCTCAGACTCCAGCCCCCACTGCAGAAGGGGCCTGTGGGGGCCTTGCTGTTAATCAAATCCAAAACCTGAACTCAAACAGCCTGTCTTCGGGCAATGAATGGATCTTAAAACTATGAGCCCTGTGAGTGCAGCACTGAGCTTGCCTCTGAGGTAAAGGAAAGCTGTTCAAAATGCCAGCAGCTTCATTCTACACACTCTTTCACATCATCGTCCAAACAATCTCTACTAAGACACCAAATAATGGATAAGAATTCTCATTGTTTGATTCCGATGTCATTTTCCTTTCAGTGAAAGAAATGCCATGTCAACTGTTACTGAGTGAAAACTTTATATTCCATTTATAATGACCATGTTTAATTGCTACAGCTCTAATTAAAAGTGATATCTGATTGCACGCATATACTTCTTAAAAACCATAATTGTCTTGTGCAAGCCACTGAATAGGTTTAAGAATCTTCAGTAACAAAATTACATTAATAGCATATGCTATTAAATATGATTGATGGCAAAATTGGACCCCTCCCGGTTCTCTACTACACAAAGAAACATTCTGCTTTTGAAGATGGCGCCTGGAGTGTCAACAAGAGAGCCAGGAGAAATAGACTGCACCACCAAGGCCTGCTCTCCCCTAAAGAAAGAGCAATGTCTTGGTAGGAATAAAGGGGGCCTCTAGCATTTGAGCTAAGTGCTGCTGTGTGCAGTGCTAAGTCGCTTTGGTCATGTCCGACCCTTTGTGACACCATGGACTGTAGCCCACCAGGGTCCTCTGTCTGTGGGATTCTCCAGGAAAGAATACTGGATTGGGTTGCCATGCCCTCCTCCAGGGGATCTTCCTGAGCCAGGGATCAAACCTGGGTTTCTTATGTCTCCTGTACTGGCAGATGGGTTATTTAACACTAGCACTGCATGGGAAGCCCTTGAGCTAGGTGGGTTCATGGAAGTTTATTTGTCTAGGTGGGTTCTTGGGAATTTACTTGATTGGTTCTGTGTAGAAACCCTGCTCCCAATAAGTGTCAGAGGAACCCATGATAGAAGGGCACTTAGAGGTGGGTTACATTTTTGAGAAAATTCTCTAGAATTTTCTCCTAGAGCCATATCTCTAGGAGGAAAGCACAAGCCAGCAGCAAGGCTGCACTTAGTTGTATTGTACAAGTAAATGATTATGAAATGTCGATGGTGTATATGGCTTAGTCCTTCCACAACCATAGAATAGGAAACAGAAATAAGAGGAGACACACAAAAGAGATGCCAGTTTCTAAGATCAATGATGTGAATCAGAACTGAAAAGAAAAAGAATTAGAGAAGAGAGATGGAAGGGACTGTGATTTTTCTGTGGCTGATTTTTTTCCTGTTTGAATCTTTTTACAATCCTCTAAGAGTAGAAGTGAAGAAATTGAGGCTCAGGGGAGAGTATGTAAACTTTAGACCCCAAATCCCACTCTCTTTCAATTCTAGCGCATGCTCCCTCTCACAAGATCACAGCATGGATGCCTGTCAAGGAGACCCATTGTGCCTTGGATTCAATACATTCTTTGGATCTTCTGCTCCAGTTTCTGGGTCTATAAAAAGAGCTCCTTATTGGAAAGGGCAACAATAGTTAAACCATTTCAGACTAACACTTCAGTAGGGACTTGATGGACAAACAGGATCAAGGCTAGGTGATTATGCAGCGTCACTCAGAATCTAGTGGAAGGAAGTATGGAGACAAGACCTGATTCCAAAGACAGCACTGAACTGTCTAATTCTGATGAGAGCTTGTTCGGTTTCTCTTGCTCTCTTCCTGTTTGGGTCTGGTCAGGAGGAAAGGGCATAAATAAAACTCCTGAGCCCTGGATCCACTTAATGGGATAGCCATTCTTATCATTATTATCGTCACTTATCATTAAGTGACGATAATAATGACAACCATTAGTTGGGTTGATCATCCTCAACAAGTACCAGATACCATGCTTGATATTTTATAGACAGAATCTCATTGGCTTCTTCAGGAAGTACCTACTATTATTAATACTCGCTTTTGATAGCTGAGAAATCAAGGTTCCAGAAACTCAAACAACTTGAAAGAGGTTTCATAGACTACTGTCAGAACCAGAATTTAAACCCAGGACCAGTTGGTTTTGAAGATTTTGCCCGTAACCACAGAGCTGTGTGGTTTAGAGCAATATGGATGAAACTTCTGGAGGAATGACCCTTTTTTTTCCAGTCTAGACAGGTGGATGGATTTTGCCTGAGGGGCCTGGTTTGTTAAACTGAAACTAGCCTCATAAACGTTTATTGAAACAAGCTCATTAATTTTCATTGTATTGGTTCTGAGATGGCTAGGGAGAAGCAGTTTTCACAGTGAGAATAAGGCAGAAAGGACAAGAATGCCTTAGAAATGGAGTCTACAGTTTTCCAGGCCCCCACCCCTCCTATCTTAGTGTTCAGGCAGAAAGAACTAGAACCATCTTCTTTCCGCCTTTGTGAACATGAGGTTGAACACTCTGGCTTAATGCCTACCTACTAGAGGCAGACCCTTCATCACACAGACAGTGGGAGTGCCAATATAAACTAGAGTAGAGATGAGATGTCTTGGTCAAGTAAGCCTCCGAATACTAGATATTAATAGTAAAACCACATCACTGAATGGGAAGCAATGAGGACGGTGAGAAAAATATGAGTCTTGGTATATTGTTTCCAGTCTCACTGAGACATGATTGACAAATTTTAAACTGTATATATTTAGGTTGCACAATGTGGTTTTTTAAGGCATGCAATGTGGTGATCTAATACCCATATACATTGTGAGATGATGGCTACAATCAAGTTAATTAACACATCCATCACCTCATGTAGTTATCTTTTTTTTGTTGTGGTGAAACAATTAAGATTTACTTTCTTAGCAAATTTCAAGTATATGTGGCAGTATTTTTAACTATAATAATCATGCTGTACATCAGATCTCCTTAACATGTTCAGTTATGAGAGCCGACTCATTAGAAAAGACCCTGATGCTAGGAAAAACAGAAGGCAGGAGGAGAAGGGGACAACAGAGGATGAGATGGTTGGATGGCATCATCGACTCAATGGACATGAGTTTAGCAAGCTCCAGGAGATAGTGAAAGACAGGGAAGCCTGGCGTGCTGCAGTCCATGGGATCAAAAGAGTCGGACATGACAGAGTGACTGAACAACAAAATGTTAATCTTCTACCTGAGCGTTTGTGCCTTGGCCAACATCTTCCCATTGCCCCTAATCCTCTACCCCAGGCAACCACTGATCTACACTCTGGCTCTATGAATCTGACCTTTTTAATAGATTCCACATATAAATGAAATCATAGAGTATTTGTTTCTCTCATGGTATATTTTAAAGGAAGACAATGTGACTCTCTAGAAATAATTCTAATAACCAGCATATATAAAATGTGTTTTATTTCATTAGTAATAAAACAAATGTAAAATTGTAAAAGAAGAATGGTAAAAATAGCATTTTTAACAATAAAACCAGTGAAGACTTAAGAGAAATATATATTGCACAGCAATTAAACAAAAACTAACTCTTGATACATGCAATAACAAATATGAACCTCAAATAGATGATGCTAAGTGTGAGATGCTCAAAAGGTTACATGCGGCATGATTTTATTTATGTGACAATCTGGAAAAAGCAAAATCAAAGGGACAATATAGGAGGTAAGGGTGGGGAGAAGAGGTGGCTACACAGGAATAGGAGGGAATGTTCTGTATCCTGATGCTGGTGGTGATTTCCTGACTACATACATCTGTCAGAATTTAGGGAACTTGACACGAGAAGCAGTGAATTTTTCTGCTGTAAATTTTGCTTCAATCTTAAAATGGAAAAACCAGTATAATTTCAGTTCTATAGAATGGAAAATATTTTAGAAAAATCATATACACAGAATTTTAACTGTTCTTATATATGGTGATAGTTAATGGGTGTTCTTTACTTTCTTTTATGACCTTTCAAAATTGTATAAATTCTTTTTAGAGTTAATAGATTATTTTGTTAATAAGGTCAGGAAAATAAAATTATTTTCATGTTCATTAAAAAGGAAGAAAGATAATGCCCAGGATTAATATGTGGATAATAAAATTAGCACCTTGTACAGCTCTAGGAGAAGTTTATATTAACGACATAGTAATACATCTCAGAGACTTTGTAATATGTGTGCCTATTTTGGTATTTATAGTAGGAGAAGTGAAAGTATTTGCACGTGGATATTCATTGCATTGTTTATAATAGAAAAAACTTTGAAGATGTCTGAGTGTCTGATATGATAGAAAACTGGTTAAATGGATTATGATATATCAGTTAAGTAGTAGTTATAATCATAAACATTAATCATGATTATAATGTAGGTGATTTGACATAGAAAAATGTTCAGTGATAAAGAAGCATATACCCATTTTCTTTGTTTTTCCCTTCTACTTTACCATTTTCTGTTGTATTTTGTTATCTTTGTTCATTTCTTAAAAATGTTCTCAGATGACTCTGGAATTTATCAACTACTTTTAATTTTTTTAATGATCCCCCCCTCCCATTTAAAGACAATTTAGGGAGATGTAAGAATTGTGGGTTGACCATTATTTTCCCTAGCACTTTGAAGATATCATTCCATTATTTCTCTATGAGAAATAATGTTTTGGTTTGCTAGGTTTTATTAAACATTTTACTGTGAAATCATTGTGAGATTGATGTATAGTTAGTATAATGATAGAGAGAGATTCCATGTACCCTTTATCCAGGCTCTCCCAGTGGTAACTTGTACAAACTGGAGTACAGTTTCACATCCAGCATAATGACCTATATATATCAAGAAGCAGAACACTTCCATCACCTTAAGTATCCCTCAAGTTTCCTTATATCAACAGCGATGTCTTTCCTGCTATACCTCCTCAATAATCCCTTGTATCCACTGTTTTCCATTGCTATACTTTTGTCACATAAGAGTCTTATAGAAGTAAAGTCATATGGTAGGTAGTCTTTTGAGATTGACCTTTTTCATTCAATAATTTTCCAGAGTTTCAGGCAAATTATTTTGTGAGTCAATAGTTCCTTTCCATTGCTGAGTAGTTTTCCTTGGTATGGCAACCCCAGTTGGTTTAACCATTCACATATTGAAAGATATCTGTTTTGAGTTTGAGGCTACTAGGAACTGCTGAGAGAATTCATGTTTTTGTGTGAAGAAATTTTCATTTCTCTGGGATAAATGCCCAGGAGTGCAGTAGTTTGGTTTTTATCAATCCTCTCAGCCCTTTAGGTAAATTACTCTCTGAGAACGAAGGGCTTCAAATTTAGAAAATCCTCAGTCATTATGTTTTCTAAAATTGCTACTTCACTCTATATTCCATTTTTTTTCTTTTGGAACTCTGGAGCTTCTCAATGTCACGTTGTTTAACTGCTACTTTTTCTGTGTGCTTGAATTCTTCCATTCTATGCCATCAGTTTTTATGATTATTTCCAGTCAAACATTTTCCTATCTTTTAAGATTTGGGTTATTTCCCAATTTTATAATATTTCCTTCACATATCCTTATTCTATTTCTTTCTGCCTGTTTTATTTCATCATTATATTTTATTTTTTATATGATTAACTTACCTTGTAAATGATTCTAACTATGCTGACTTTAAGCCATTTTCAGGCATTTCTATTTTTCATTCCACCTTGAATAAATTCATTTTCCAAATACTGATTTTTGTCTCTACTGATTTTCCACAAGCGTTTGAGATTTTAGTCTGCAGACTCATTGTAAATGACAATCTCTTATTTTAATTTTTCATGTTTACCTCAGCCTATGAGTCTCTCTCTCTCTGTCCAGATATATTGTCTTATCACCTTTCAGAGCTCTTAGGTTCCCAGTCTAGGTCTTACCCAAATGACTTGGGACAGTGTTCCTCACATGACCTGTGATGATGAAGCATTTATTTCCCCAGTCCTTCAAAGTCTAAAGGTGTTGTAAAATTTAGTAAAAAATAAATTACTAGAAAGACCATCACCAGCATTATCAAGTCATGTACCAGTGACTGGGCACCAACTAGGGTCCCATGCCACACTTTGGCATGTGGCTTTTGGCCAAATGACCTTGAGGATTTCACAGATCCAATCACAGACCTGGCTGGTGTCATGGTCTGGGAGAGTGCATGTACTTCCATCTACTTTTCTTGGTAATCAGCGTTTGGAAACCACAGCCCCCGGAGCAGACATGGCCTTTCTTTTTCAGCCTCATTTATAGGAAGAGACATCTTATCTGAGTTCTTAATTTTAAAAAGTGAACCTGATTTAGTTCTCATCCTCACTTGAGAAACTTCATAGAAGTCAAACTTCATACCCACAGACTGGGGCATTTATCCCTGCTCATTCTCTGTCCTTCTGTTTTGGTTCTGTCTGTGGACACGAGATGGTGTTCGGAGGAACAGTTATATTTTTTCCTTTTTAATTGTGCCTGCTGTAGCAGATAAGAAACAGTTGCTTTCGAAAGCCATTTTTGTTCTGCTCTATAACTGAACCCCGGCTGTATATCCACTCTCCTGTTCAGGGATAATTTCTTCAGGGAAGTCTACCTCCTGTCCCAGATTTAGGCAGGGGCAGTGATTAATTTATGGTTGATCATGTGACACACTCTAGCTAATGAGATGGGAGCAGAGATCTGGAGAAGGTCTTTGAGAAAAGTTTCATCTCTCCTAAAGAGAATCAAAAGCACAAATAGTTTTATTTTCTATTTAAGCATGTTGATGTGATGGGAGGTATAGAAGCCACTATCTTATATACATGAGAGTCAATCTGAAGTCCATGATCAGGTATAAAAATTTGCTTATTGTCTGAGCTGATTAAAGTTGAGATTTTTCACTCCTTGCAGCCAAAGACATCCTGACTCATATATCTGTCGTTATAGTATGTCTGGGACAGGGTGATGGTGTGACCCATACACCATGTTAGTTTTAAAATCATTCTCATTGATAAGCAATGGAGTTCTTGGCGTTCCCCAATCAATAGAAATTGACTAGAGGCCAGACAAGAAATTCAGGCAAGGCTATATTGGAGCCCCTCCTGCAGCAGGGGGGAGGATGAGTTTGTTCCTTCTATGGAGTGAGAGTTAAGGTGTGTCTGGGATCAGTTTCGAGGAGTGTTGTAGGAGGTTTGCACATCCTTTTGGGGTATTGAGTGCAGAAGGCACACTCAGCACCCTGCTTTTGCTCCCAATACCCAGCATTTTGCTGTGAGCTCTTCAGATGTGGCAGTTGGTTTTTTGTTTTGTCTTTTGTATCTTTTTGTTCTAATTTGCCCCAACCATGCATGTATATAGCTATTTTTAGTCCCATATAGTTTCTTTGCATTTTGTTGCTGAAGGAGAGGTATGTCCAGGTGCAAGCACTGGAGCACTGCAGGAGCAAAGGGTCCCAGGTTCCAGCCTGTCTCATGATGATGTGTGTAACTTTCAGGATAACTCATGGTGATATTTCCAAAGTATATGAAATAACTCCCAATAAGCTTTTAAAATATTCACAAATACTTTAGGGGGATTACTTAATGAATCGATGAGAACATTTTCAAGTTAGTACAAAGATTTTGATTGGTAAATGAAAATTTCTGAAGGACCTTCCATTCTAGCCAACATTTATTTACCATTTGTTAAATACCAAACTCTACAATAGGAGCCATGAGGGTTATTAAAGAAGGTAATGCTGGCACCTTTTCCTTTAACAAATTCAACGAGGGAATGTGTT
Source organism: Capricornis sumatraensis (assembly GCF_032405125.1). Classification (NCBI taxonomy): domain Eukaryota; kingdom Metazoa; phylum Chordata; class Mammalia; order Artiodactyla; family Bovidae; genus Capricornis; species Capricornis sumatraensis. The sequence goes on along the minus strand of NC_091088.1, from coordinate 25,880,745 downwards.
TGATCAGTCACTCAGTTGTGTCCAACTCTTTACAACCCCTTGGACTGTAGCCCACCAGGCTCCTCTGTCCATGGGATTTTGCAGGCAAGAATACTTGAGCAGGTTGCCATTTCTTACCCCAGCAGATCTTCCTAACCAAGGGATCGAACTTGCATCCCTTGGGTCTCCTACATTGGCAGGCAGATTCTTTACCGCTGCACTACCAGGGAAGCCCAAGACTTATAATAAACAATAAACAGTAGAATGACCTGAACCCATGAGGAAGACATACAACAACTATGTAAGGGGTCAGAAAAAAGAATAAACATAGTACTGTAAACATTATCAAAGGATGTTTGTTTACACTGATTGCTTGGTCACCAGATTCTCTACTAATCAAGGTTAAACCCCACCCCAGCCCACACTTGAATAGTTATAAATGCTAAACTTAGGTAAAGCAGTGTTGAGAAATTTCTCTATGTCATTAAATCAGCTGCAAAAGATTTTCCAACTAAACTTCAAGCCTCTAGTTAGCATACCTTTGAATTCAAGTGAGGCAGTTATCAAATTTGAAGAAATATTCCTTAAGGTGGTGTGTTCATTAAATGTGTAACTTTGTCAGAGTGCCACCGCATTACGGATTTTTTTTACAGCCAAGTGGTGAGAAAAGTACCTTTTGGAATAGTTACTCGCTGACAACATAGAAAGTGAAAATTGCGCGTATTCTCAAATCTTTACACATTTCTCTGACTGATCATTGGTTCCTTGGAACACTGGAGATTTGTGTGAAGCATGCCTGCAGGCTACATATGTTATAAGTTAACAGGAAAATGTGCACCAGAAATCAAACATAAGATTCTGTTCGATCACTCTGGTGTGCCTGCTTATCCAACTGGACAATTAGTGGTTTCTTTACAGCTGAAGATGGACCAACCCCCAGATGTTTACATGGAGAAGAAATACCTGCAGAGCTGATCCGTTCTATATGGTTGCTTGTGAAAATAAATGTCTACAAATTTTTATTTTTTCTACACTATTTACAGAATAGTTTGATACTTTTTATTTAGAAAATGGTTATTATTTTAAAACTAAAGTAGAAAAAATAAATAAACAGGAAGTTACACAAGGGATAAATGTCCATCTAATATATAGGCAGAAATGTATTTTGGTCAAATATCTTTGGAAATCGAAGAGATTTCCAAGTGGGAACCAACAGCCACTTGATTTTCAGCAGCTTTCGCTCTTTCTAAAAACTGACAATAGGCAAAGCATCCTACTGAAGATCTATGCCATGGAAGCCAAGCTGTCAGTTACCACTCTAATCAATTAGGTTTGTTTGTTCAGCAAACCCAACACGTGCCTTCAGCCCTATCAACGCAGATGCCAAGATTGGAAGCAACCGGACAGGAGAGCAAATAAGGAAAATCAAGTCTGAAAGCCCACCCAGGCCAAGATATAGAGACAGTGATTCTTTAGAGAATCGATCATCTGGTGGGAGCGGCAAATTGCATCGTCATTGTCAAAGTGTGATTCATTTGAGTACATATTTTAAAATTCAAATTGGGGTCACTCTGTATTACAGGAATTTACGTTTCAATATCTGTCCTTGAAAAAGACGTTTACACAAAAGTATGTACAAGAGATTCGTTATAAAAAAAACAAAACAAAACAAAAAAACGGGTAATGACTTAAGCGTTCATCAATACAAGAATGGTTAAATAACAGGTAAATGTCATGAAGTGAATCAGCATTTGTCAACACAGGGTCTTTAAGACATAAGGCTGAATGGACAAATAAAAATTACCTTAGGAGTAATATACACAGTTGAACACTCTGTATGTTAAATCCATCATTCATTAAGCAATAGGATTTATTATCTAGGAGTGCATTATTTTTCTATATGCAAAGCAAGGAAGAAGATTTGGAAGTTGACATCCCAAACTGGTTAACAGTGACTGCTTTTGTGGAGGTAAGAGGGGACAAGAATTGAAGATAAAAGTGTTTTAAAGGGGCACTGTACCTTTATGTGTAAGGTTTTAACTACATATATCCTTCATTTTTTACATATATTATGCATATGGTTTACAAAGTTAAAATAAACAAACAGAAAGCAAAGAAGCTCTATGGACTTCAAGTTTAAACCTATTCTATGTATAAGTAAGATTTGTTCAACATTTTTTTGAGATTTCTCTTTCTTGAGTTGATATCATGATTCTGAGCACTGAGGAGTCTTAGAAAGAGGAAACAGATACTACCATGAAAGCTTCTTCCCACCTCTCTTTTCATGCTGTTAGAGGGGCAAAATCAAACTACAATGCAGAAATTAGGGTGGTCCCATTGATCTCTGCTTCCTCAGTACCTCTTGGCTTTGAACCACCTCCAAGTTGTATCACATAACCCTTCAGCATTCTTCTCAGTTCCCCTATGTCGACAATGGATTCTTGAAGTATTGAGATGAAACCGGCATGGCACACTGGCCAAACTGGCAAACAGTGATAGGGGATGTTGGCTAGACCAGAGGTCTTTGAACTGAACTAGGAATTTTCCAGTCCCTCCCATGGGAAATCTTGCCAGCAGATAACAGATGCACTGACAACTGGCCCAAGTAAAAGATGGGATGGTTAGGAGTTATTGAGAAAAGGGGATATCCCTTTCCCTTCCACTTGTTTAAACTATTGGTGGCTATGTTGCTACTGGAAGAGGATGCTTGAAAATGGATCCAGAAACGACATAAAGAGTAAGACATGGTAAAGAAGAAAACAGATTCTTAATAGCACTGGTTTGCTATTCTAGATCCAACCTTATTTTAGTGTAGTGACCCCCATGAACTTTTTAATTATTCTATTGTTCAGTCACTAAATCTTGTCCGACTCTTTGCAACCCCATAGAGTGCAGCATGCCCCCCTCCCCTGTCTTTCACTATCTCCTGGAGTTTGCCCAAATTCACATCTTATTCTTGCTGTTGTTGCTGTTATTGATTGGTATGTTATCAAGGTTCTTCCAGAGAAACATAACCACAGGATACATGTACTGACATAGATGCAGATACAAAGGGGTTTATTTCAAAGAATTAGCTTATGGGATTTTGAGGTCTGACAAGTCCACAATCTGTAGAGTTGGCCAGCAGGCTGGAAACTTGTAGGCTAGAACTAGCACTTTCTTTTCCCTCACATTCTTCTTCCTCAGGGAGACCTCAGTGTTTCTATCATGGACTTTCAACTGATCAGGTGAGGCCCATCCAGACTGTCAAGGTCAACTGATTATAGGCAGTTTAACCACATCTACCAAATACTTCACAGAAACACCTAGATTACTGTCATTCAAAGAGCTGACTCATTGGAAAAGACCCTAATGCTGAGAAAGATGGAAGGCAGGAGGAGAAGGGGACAACAGAGGATGAGATGGTTGGATGTCGTCACTGACTCAATGGACATGAGTTTGAGCAAACTCCGAGAGATAGTGAAGGACAGGGAAGACTGGTGTGCTGCAGTTCTTGGGGTCACAAACAGTCGCATACAACTTAGCGACTAAACAACGATAGTGACCTATTTGTTCAAGTTGATACATGACACTGGGGACTCTGCCATCACATCTGGGGGCTCCCTTGGGAAAGCAGCTACCATGAGAAGTCTTATCTATCTTGTATCCCTAAGTGCCTTGGCAGCCATTTTCCTCCAAATGGTCCAGACAAACCCAGGTAACATCTCAAGGTAGTCACAAGGTGGCATCTGCCAGAGGGTTCCTGAGCAGCTGCCCACTGATCCCTAACTCAGAAGAAGCTGAGATTTGGTGCCAGGTCTCCGAACATCCCATGGTAGTCCTAGCTGGCTGCCATGTGAGTTCTGATCTACCCTCAGTGAGCAGAGATGCTCTTCGGCCCTCCCAGCTTTGGACTCCTCAACCTCACTCAAGAAGTGCTTCTAAGACAAAAATCAGAATTTCTTAGAAAGCCTGCCAGGATGGAATCCTGAAAGCTGCCTTTAAAGACATCAGGCTATAAACCCAGGTTCATGTGGAGGATGAGTGAAAGCATCTAGGGCCGTTCCTTAAATGGAGCTGAGAGCAGATGCTCTTCGAACCAGGGCACCTGATAAACTACTGAGTAATGAGAGGTCCCTGTCACCAGAGAGCTCTCTGCCCTTCACAGTGGCAGGGGTACCACTGTGTTGGTTTGGGAGACCCTCTCCCCAGTGTCAGGGAAACCAAGAGAAGAATGTGCCCAGCAGAGGCAGGTGTGAGCATCTTCATTTGCAATACCTTTATCCTAGCATTATTATCACTGATTTAGATGTGATGCATCTTCCCCAATAGATTGCGATCACCTTGAGTGGAAGCCTCTGGACTGTTTTGTTAAACATTCTGTCATACCTGGAATGGTGTTTCACCACTGCAGGAACTCTACTGACATTTGAAGAAGGATAAAATGAGGCAAGGAAAGAAAGCAGAGAGAGAGAAGGAAGGAGGGAGGAATCAGTTACTATTCACTGAGCTAGCCTTAGAGGACTAGTTTAGGGGACCCTGAAATCTGGGCTCTGAGGAGGTCAGAGAGGCAAAGTGTTAGACTGTCTCTGAGTCCCTGCATCCAGGAAGATTTTCCTCTATTACTGAGTCAAAATGTTGCCACAGGGCTACAAAATGACTAGAATCATCCAAAATGAACTGAACATTAAACTAGAAGGGTGAGTGTACAGTGAATCTGGTTATTGTGGTCTTTTGGGTTTTCATCACCGGGGTCAGAGATAACCCGGTGACACTGATTGTGATGGGGAAAGAGGAGGGGTGTACAGAGAAAAAGATGGAAGGGGAGATATCCTGGTTACGGGCCCCAGTTCTGCACCAGTGACTCTCGAGCAAATCTTTCTCTCCATGCCTGGAGTCCCATCTTCAAAATGAAGGGGATGAAGAGAATCAGTGGCACTCAAGCTTTATTTTTAAACTGTGAAATCTTACAAGGAATCCCAATATATAAAAGCAGAGCAGTAGAACGTAATAGGTATATACATATTATATATTTAAACGTACAACACTTACTTATACAGATAATAATATGGCTTCGTATAAACCACCTATTAAAATTTGGGGTAATGAAAGAAAGAGATAGCTTTATATCTACTCTAATCATCTGATTCGTTTTTAATTTTTGTTTCCATGGCAAAACAAGTAAATTCTCACAGACAAGCACTTGCAAATGGTAAATGCTCATTTTTCAGTCTTAGAATATTCAGTTTCATCGAAATGGCAAGTTGAGCATTATTCCAAGGTCTTCAGAGAATTGAGTTAGCCTGGCAACACAGTTTAACATCTGTGGGGTCACCAGCAGGCTAAGATACATTTTATTAACTCATAAGCAGCTAAATGTTTAAATTCTCCACAATATATGTTAAAAAAAAAAAAATGGTTTCAGATGCTCTGAAACACCTCCAGGTAAACAATGTGAACATCATTAGGCTGGAGGATCTCAAAAGGTCCCTCTTTTTCTAAAAGGCTCTAAGTCTGAGTATGTATTTATTGCACATATATTATTTGCCAGTCTTGTGTGTGCTAAATTGCCTCAGTTGCATCTGACTCTTTGTGACCTTATGGACTGCAGCCTACAAGGATTCTCCAGGCAAGAATACTGGAGTGGTTTGCCTGACGTTCTCCAGGGGATGTTCTGGACCCAGGGATCCAGAAACAGAGGTAATTATAACCCAAACAGTTCCTTTTATATAGAACATTTTTCAGATCATTCTCTGTGAAGTGTTTTCATATATTGTTTTATTTCATCCTCCATCAAAACCTGTGATGCACAGATTATTATTTCCTTGTTTTACTAATGGGAAAACTGAGGCTTAGAAACCTTTAAGAATTTTTCCAAGGCCAATAAGAGTCAATGCTAGGACTAAAACCTGCATCTGTCCACTCTAGACTCCTTGCTCTTAACCCTTGGGAGTCATTTTTGTAGTATCGTGAACCACTGGTTTGGAGCAGAACTGGTCCCCACCACTCCTGGTCCAGGAAGAAGAAGGGGTGGCTATCTTTCCTCACCACGTGAGGAGGGTGGTAAAAGGACTCTGCGGTCCCTGGCTCCCCTGCTTTGGTCCAATAATGCCTCCCTCAAATCCACCCAGGCTGCTGGCATAGCTGCCAGGTTTCCTCCGCAGGGAGAAAGAAAGCCTCCCATTAGCAAGGGCTGCAGCTTGGAGCATCCCTGGGATGGGAAGCATCTGTTGCTGCTCCCATTGTTCCAGCTGAGAGCACGCTAATTGTCCTCTCCAAAGTTGGACCGCAGTCTCTTGCCAGAGGGAAATTAGGGACCCGTTTTCAGCAGGCTCACTGTCCTTTCCGCAGCTGTCAGCTGAAAGGCCCCAGGAGGAATAGGCGGATTCGGAGTAGGGGGAGGAGAGAGGTCCACCCTGCATCCTGATCTGTACAGAGAAGGAAAGTTAGCACAGCCCTGAGAAAGTAAGGCGCCCACCAGACACAGGCAGGCTGGCGACCACCATTCTTGATCATTTCACTTGATTCCATGGCTTGAGTGATGGCTTGTGGTCCATGCGCGCTGTCATGTCCGAGTCTTTGTGACCCCACGGACTGCAGCGTGACAAGATCCTCTGACTGTGGGATTAGCTAGGCAAGAATACTGGATGAGATTGCCATTTCCTCCTCCAGGGGATCTTCCTGACACAGGGATGGAACCCACGTCTCCGGTCTGGCAGGAGGATTCTTTACTGTTGCGTCACCGGGGAAGCCCCATGGCTGTTGGGTAATTAAAGAACCCCAACGGAGGCAGCAGGATGGAGTAAAAAGTAGAACAGGCTTGGAGGTCAACCTAAGCAGGTTTCAAATCCCAGCTTGTCTATTCATTAACTATGACCCTGCGAAATCACTGTCACTTATCTACCTTCCAAGGCAACTGGGAGGAGTAGAGAAACCAATAAATACTTATCTAGCAGAAGTTTGGCACGTAGCTTGTGCTCAATAAATATGATTCATTATTATTATTACTGCTGTAATCATACCTCTAAGTCTTTAATCTCATGTGTGGAGATGGTCTACATATACAGGGTCTCCTTAGTGAGTAAAGGGAGTAGAAAGAAAAAAAATCGTAGCATCATTCACATATATTCAAAAATACTTTGTATACATTTTTTATACAAGTTTTAAAGGTGACACTCCAATTACAGTTCTTACAAAATATTGGCTATAGGCCCTGTATTGTACAATACTTCCTTGTAGCCTGTCTTACACCCCAGTACTGGAAACGAGTCTAAACATCCCGAAATATAGGTGCCACCCTTACTAGCAAACAAAACTCTGTAATAAAACACAACTTTTCAAGCAAAAATAATTGTTTTAAAAATCATCTGCTGTGTCCTAGGTATGTGCTGCCTGTTAAACACCTAGCCGACAAAATGGCCCTGCCCTACTGGGAAGTCTTATAGAATGGGTGTTCTGAATTGGTGCAGCAGTCGATGCTGATAGAAGTGGTTGGAAGCTTTGGCAAACCGCTGGAAGGCTCAGAACCCTGGGCCATACTATGGCCACAGGGTTATTTTTTCTGCATAGGAGTCTTGGGTCTCAGAACCATATAACGACACAACAGGCAAAACACAGGCCTGGGAATGAGTCTTGCCCACTCCTGTCCTGTTTCAATACTTCCTGGTTGTGGGACTTTGCAAATCCCTTCTCCTTTCTTGCCCCCACTTAGCTATACTGTAAGGATGACCACTGCTGACTCAGTTACAATGAGAGGTTCAAGGACCAACAGAGCAACCTAACCACCCTGTGAATGTCTTTGGATTCTTCTCTTAAAGACCTTGGGTATAATGCAGTTCCCCAACACAAAGATTCATATTTTGAATTTATAGAATTTGTGAGTTTCGTTCCTACACATGCACACACACATACACACCATCCCTTAAGAGCATATAATGTCCTGAGTCAAACACTCATCACAATCATGTCCTTCCATCTAAGACAGAGAAAGGAGATATACCCATGTTGTCTCTATGGGATCCTTTCTGATCTGACTCCCAAATATTCCAGGATCAGGATCAAAGGAGGTATTTACCATATGAGGGTTAATTCACTGTATCTATGAAGTTATCGATGTCTAATCACATTGTGACAGCCATACTGGGGGGCCTTTCTTGTTCCTCTGTGCTGCTTCACTGAGGGTCAGAGGAGAACATGAGGCCCCAAGAGAAGGAGCAATAGCTCCTCAACACATATTTCTCATACTAGGAACTGTATTTGGTGCCAGTAACAGAGTGGAGCTCAAGATAGAAGAATGTCATTTTATACATCTTACAGTTTAGTGTCTAGAAAAGAGGTATCATTGAAATATTCTCACAAGTGTATCATTTCAGACTATGGTTAGGACTCTGAAGTTAAATCACAGGATTTTAAAAAAAAGCACAGAGCGATTGGAAGGGGCCTCGTAAGTAGCAACAAAAGCGGTTAAATTAAAAAGAAAAAAAGAAACCACTGTTTAACCACAGTCAATGAAATTAGATAAAATTATCTGCTAGTCTTTATGAAGAGATCTAATGCTGCCCTTTACAATAAAGGCTCTATATGACTTGCAAGATACAGTAAAATTAATTTTATATTGGGCTGCCAGGCGCTGTTAGGAGAGCGTGTTTATGTAAGCAGTCCCAGAGCTGAAACATTCAGTTGTAAAGGCCGAGTCTCAGGAGTGGCTTAGTGAGGAAAAATCCAAGGGCTGGCATTCCCCTGGGGCAAAGTCTCAGCTAGCTTTATGGCTGGACACCCTGTTGGGTGTTTTTCCTTAAATAGCCCCTCCTGACAACACCTGGCAGAACCCCGAAGGAGAAATGGGACGATCCGTCTTTGGATTTTTGCTCGGCAGCAAAGTGGAAGGAAATTGGAAATGACTGTCTTTTCTTAAAAACTAGGTGAGGATAGTTCCTATGTAGAGAGACACGGATTGGACTTTCTCCAGTTTCTGAATAAGAAGAGTCAGGCTCACTGCAGGGAAGAAGAAAATGGGCTCAAGCAGGCTTGATTGGAAGAAAGTGAGACATTGAAGTGAGGATTCCCTGTGCAGCGAAAGTGATGTGGACTTGTCATGAGAAACCTGCTTCTCAACGCTGGCTGTGTTCGCCTGCATCCTTTGCATCCACATGTGATCATGAAATTTCACCACCAGAATAGGACCAGAGGAAGGGGCACCTTCCAGAACAACTGTGGCCAGTGCCCCATCCCCACGGTGAGCCACTGCCAACCCATGCTCCACAGGAGACCCTCTAACACTAGCAGGTATAGTTGCGTTTTTACCTTGTCTCCCCCATAAAAGGACACTAAAAAGAATTGCCCGAGAAAGAGGAAAGCACAGGAAGGAAACGGAAAATGACGATGCCGGATGTAGTTCAGTTCAGTTCATTTCAGTTCAGTCACTCAGTCGTGTCTGACTCTTTGCGACCCCATGAATCGCAGCATGCCAGGCCTCCCTGTCCATCACCAACTCCCAGAGCCCACCCAAACCCATGTCTACCGAATCGGTGATGCCATCCAGCCATCTCATCCTCTGTCGTCCCCTTCTCCTCCTGCCCCCAATCCCTCCCAGCATCAGTCTTTTCCAATGAGTCAACTCTTCGCATGAGGTGGCCAAAGTACTGGAGTTTCAGCTTCAGCATCATTCCTTCCAAAGAAAACCCAGGGCTGATCTCCTTCAGAATGGACTGGTTGGATCTTCTTGCAGTCCAAGGGACTCTCAAGAGTCTTCTCCATGTAGTTAGAAGAGAGCTAATCAAGCATATGACAACACTGCCACCATGCCTGGGTCTATACACGTGCCACCAGAGGGACTGAGTGCAAGAGAGCTCAACAACATGATGGGAGGCAGGCCGAAGATGTCTCCAGGAGGTGACATGGGGCAAAGCCTCTGTGTTCAAGGAAGTTTGGGAGAGATTTTTCTGACGTTGGAAGTACAAAGTGTAAAATGTTCATCTTAACCTAGAAGGTATGTGTATTCATCAAGTTATACAAAAAGTTATCATGCAAAGAAGGCAAGCACTGTTTAAATTACTGTTGATATGATTTTAGAAATTAATAAAATGATTTCATTGCCAAAAAGAAAGAATAGGGCCAGAAGCCCTGAGTGACTCTTTCAGACCGACAAACTGGAGAAGCCAGAGTGCCGGCACCATTCCCCTTTTCCCTTCCACCAGTTTTCTGCAGAAGAGGGCAGTCACCTAGACACCACATCAGGGATGGCAGAGCCACAATGTGGAAGGAGCCTGGGTCCTTGAGTCACCACTCGAAGGTGAGCTAACTACCAGTTAGGAAGATCCATTCTGCACATTAGGCGAGTGAGAAATTAACTTCTATTTTGTTGAAGCTGTTACACTGGGAAATTGTTTATAGCAGCTATTACCCAAGTAGAGTGACATTCAGCCCTAGAGATTGAGTTTAGTGTGTGTGTGTGCATGCATATGTGTGTGTGTGTGCATGCATGTGCGTGTGTGTGCTCTGTCATGTACAACTGTTTGTGACCCCATGGGCCCACCAGATTCCTCTGTCCATGGAATTGTCCAGGCAAGAATACTGGAGTTTGCCATGTCCTACTCCAGGGAATCTTCCTGACCAGGGATCAAGTCCCAGTCTCTTCTTCACCACTACTGCCACCTGAGAAGCCCAGTAGAGTGACATTCAACCCCAGGATTGGGTTTAGTATATTTTTTAGGGTTATTAATATAAGGAAATATGTTGCTGCTATCCCTACTATGCCCATTGGGAAAACTTGTTCATTGATTGTGACATTTTTATCTGTCTTCACATGGTCTCAGAAACCTTCTTGACCTTGTAGTTACTACCAGATTATTGAAGTTGGCACTCAGAAAAAAAACATCTATTTGCTATTCCAGCATGACGATCGCCTTCTTCAAATAAGGATTTAATATCTCTCACTTATCACATGGCCAGCACATAGCAGCAGCTCAAAAATATTTGCTGAATGTATCGAAAGGGGTAGATGCTCTACAAAGAAGATCTATTCTATATTTACAACCTTCTTTAGGCCAGAGAGCTACCACAAAAGGGGAGGCCATAGAGACCATTATTAGGATAATTCAATTTCAGGTCTTAAGGGTCCTGGTAGACTTGGAGTAGCCATCCTAGGATGGAAAGTCAGTATTCACTGATCATCTCTCACCTCTGTATTTTACCTTGCTTTCATAGAAAAAGCAATTCAAATCGTTCAGATCTACTTGGAGATCCAGTGTCAGGAGAGGTAAGTAAGTGAAGTCGCTCAGTCGTGTCCAACTCTTTGCGACCCCATGGACTGTAGCCTACCAGGCTCCTCTGTCCATGGGAGCCTAGAAAAAGCATAGAAAAAGCAATTCAAATTGTTCAGATCTACTTGGAGATCCAGTGTCAGGAGAGGTAAAAGGGAAAAATTCACACTATTGTTTAGATGGTGTTTTGAATATCATAGCCAGACAGATGTTAACCTAGAGAATCTGTCGATAATCAACATGAGCAGCAGTGAGTGTGGCCGTCCCTTTCCTCGGCAGCACCAGCTCTAGCAGCCGGACTCCTGTGTCCATAATTTCATTTGGTCAGTGTTTAAAGCCAAGAAAACAGAGGGGTCTACCCATTTCACAGATAAAGAGAGAATCCTAGAGGGCATATGACTTGACAACATCAAGAAATATTAAAGACAAGCTCAGGTCCAGAATCCAGGACTCAACATCTCATCTATCCATTTGTACAGCAGTCATTCAGCTGACAATCACTAAGTACTGAATACTTGTCAAGCACGAGCCACCCCTGAGTCTTGCTGACCACATCTTCATATCATTTTTTCCACAGCACAGATTCATGTGTCCTTCTCATTCTTGGTATTTTATTAAAGTATAGCCCTTTCTCTTCTACATTATCAGACTGTTAAAGCCAAAGTGGCGGGAGGAGTGTTGTATGGCAAGAGAGCATTGGACCCCTCTCTTGGAAACTTGCAGAGTCTGGAATTTGCCTGGAAGTAATGGAGAAATGGTCTAGAGTCTCTGATGGTTCCCAGGGGCTTGAAAGGATTCCTTTGGTGCCTTCGCTGGGGCTTCAGACCTACAACCTAAGAAATGTAGCTTTCTGCTCAGAACCTGGGTCCATGAACACCACAGTTCAGCTTTGCTGGCCCTCAGCCGTCAGAGCGTCTGAGATGGGCATGGAAGCAACCTGTTCAGTCACTTTCACAGACACCAGGACACTCAGTTGCAGATGCCAGCTTCCAGCCCAGGGTGCTCCCATCAGAGCAAGAGGGCTCTTCCCAAGGGCTACAGTGGGGGCCAGGGATCACTGCATGCATGCATGCTAAGTCACTTCAGTCATATCCAACTCTGTGCGACCCCATGGACAGCAGCCCACCAGGCTCCTCTGTCCACGGAATTCTCCAGGCAAGAGTACTGGAGTGGGTTGCCGTTTAGTGGAGACCAATTCCTTCAACAGTTGATAGACCCACATAAATATCAATTCATTGCTTATCTTTGGAGGGAAGTAAGAATTCCCCTGGAAGGAGCATGCATTTGTATGTGTTAAATTGCTTCAGCTGAGTCCGACTGTTTGCGACCCCGTGGACTGTAGCCCACCAGGCTCCTCTATCTGTGGGATTCTCCAGGCAAGAATACTGGAGTGGGTTGCTATACCCTCCTCCAGGGGATCTTCTCAACCCAGAAATGGAACCCATGCCTTGTACATCTCCTCCATTGATGCATATGTTCTCTACCACTAGTGCTACCTGCTGCTTTCCTGGTGGCTTAGAAGGTAAAGAATCAGCTTGCAATGAGGCAGACCCAGGCTCAGTCCCTAGGTGGGGAAGACCCCCTAGAGAAGGGAGTGGCAACTTGCTCCAGTATTCTTGAATTCCATGGACAGAGGAGCCTGGCAAGCTAGAGTCCATAGGGTTGCAAAGAACTGGAAATGACTGAGCGACTAATATCCAATGTCAAATCAACCTGTGAAGCCCTGAAGGGGCATTAGTTCAGTTCAGCTTGTCACTCAGTCATGTCTGAATCTTTGTGACCCCATGGACTGTGGCACATCAGGCTCCCCTGTCCTTCACCATCTCCTAGAGCTTGCTCAAACTCATGTCCATTGAGTCGGTGATGCCATCCAGCCATCTCATCCTCTGTCGCCCCCTTCTCCTCCTGCCCCCAATCCCTCCCAGCATCAGAGTTTTCCAATGACTCAACTCTTCGCATGAGGTGGCCAAAGTACTGGAGCTTCAGCTTCAGCATCATTCCCTCCAAAGAAATCCCAGGGCTGATCTCCTTTAGGATGGACTGGTTGGATCTCCTTGCAGTCCAAGGGACTCTCCAGAGTCTTCTCCAACACCACAGTTCAAAAGCATCAGTTCTTCAGCACTCAGCCTTCTTTATGGTCCAACTCTCTCATCCATACATGATGGATAGGTAATGGAGCATACTGATGTCATAAGGAGAAAACTGTCATAGTGGAATAGGTATTAGCAATCTCAGAGCACATAAGGATATTTTTTTTAAGTCCTTGGAAAACTCACTTTCACAGTTCTCTGAGACTGCTTCTTCTTCACTCTCCCCTCCTCCCCACAAGGTGTTCTACACTCCATTGCCCCCTAACCCTCAAGCACACTAGTTTTATTTCTGCATTGTGTCACATTGACAATCTGAAATGCGTCTTTCCTTTCTACCTGTTTCAGCAAGTCCTGTCACTCACTTGGCAGTAGAATCCCTTCTTCTCTCCCCAACTTTCCGTGGTCTGGAGAGAGAGACCCAGGCCACACCATTCATCACGGCCCCCACGGTTTCTCTTTATTTATAGTGATACCGCACTTCCTCTGAGATTATAAGCCATGTGCAGAAGAGGCAGTTGATCTTGTACTCTTTAGTATATACACTGAATACTCCGTTTTTAAAAAAGTTAAATGTTTTCCTTTCTGTTATTGTTTCTCAAGCAGTGGATGAGGACTTTGATCTCACATAATAGAAGCTGTATTCTAAAGAGCTAATCCATATTTGGGGTCTAAGTGGATTTGCCATCTGCTATGAACAGTTTTAAGTAGATGAGACGGCCACATGGGGAAGACTTTGGGAGATGGGGACAACCTCCTGAGGATTCCTGCTCATAGATCTGGGGATTAGCAGTGGTGACATCTTTGAAAATGAGGTGACCTAAGAGAAAGTCAAGGAACTTAGCTTCCTCCTCTTCTCAGTAACTTTTGGAAATCTTTTTTTTTTTTAATTTTTTTTTTATTGGAGGAAAATGTGTTTTATAACATTGTGTTAGTTTATGCCATACAGCAATGCAGATTAGCCATAATTAATACAGGCCTCCTCTCCCTCTTGAGCCTCCCTTCCTCCACCCCATCCCACCCCTCTAGGTCATCACAGAGCAGCAGTCTGGGCTCCCTGGGTTATCTAGCAACTTCCCATCCGCTATCGATTTTACGCATTGTAGTATACATATGTCGATGCTGCTTTTCCATTCGTCCCACTCTACTCTCACTGTGACCACAAGCCTGTTCTCTATATCTGAGTCTCAGAGAAGAGATGACATGCATGTGAGACTCAGATCCACAGGGTAGGCTTCCCAACTGAGCATGCAGGCCTGTTAGGGAGGGAACGCTGATAATAGCAGAAGGGGACACATAGACCCACTGTCTCCACCCACTTGTGGAAGGTCCCGAATCGACTGCCCTAGTTTTCTCACTGTATCCCACACCCAACCCGTACCAAAGGTGGCCGAGAGCCAGGCAGACCTCCAACATTAAAACTGGCAAATGGGATCCAAGCCTTGATACGCCCCCTCCCCACCTTTTTTCCTTGCTCAAAGAGGATTTTGGTGCCAGCACCATATGTTGAAAGGGTCCAAGCACAATCCTATTACCATTGCAGGAGGCATTAAATAATTACATTAATTTACCTAAATATGGAAAAAAAAATCTTTACAAATCAGAGACACTTGGCAAATTTTCCGGCTGCACATTTTTCTCTTGGCACGGCACACTGTCCTGTTGGGTTCCTATTGCTACTTGGAGTGTTTCCTTTAATTGTGGGGCACATGGCTTCTCTTGTTCTGTTTAATTTTCTCGAAGCTGGTTCCCTATTCTGGCTACAAACATATTATAGGGAAAAAAATGCCCACAATAGTATGGATTGTGCTGAAGTGTACCCTAAGGGGGAGAACATAAAAATAGTAATTTCTCGTATATGAAACCTTCCAAAGGGGCGGTCTTTCATGAGCCTTTACAAAAAGGACTGAAGAAATGGAAAGGGAGAAAAAGAAAGAAGGGAGGGATTAGAAGAGGAAAGGGAAAGGGTTTCTGCCATGGAGTTGGAGGTGGCTGTCTGGGTTCCGTGAGTATTGATACCACGATTGGGACTTTTCTTTGGTGGACTTTCCAGGGACACACCTTTCCTTTGGCCTATACCTTCACTGCCAATACTCCCTGTGTCTCTACCATGTGCCTTTACTGTTTGCTGTGAAATTGGAGGACTGACATAAGGGTCATATGTATACAACCCTACATGCGTGCATGCTAAGTCACTCAGTTGTGTCTGACTCTTTGTGACCGAATGGAATGTAGCCCTCCAGGCTCCTCTGTCCATGGGATTCTCCAGGCAAGAATACTGGAGTGGGTTGCCATTCCCTTCTCCAGGAAATCTGCCCGACCCAGGGATTGAAACTGTGTCTCACTGCATCTCCTGCATGGGCAGGTGGGTTCTTTACCACTAGCGCTACCTGGGAAGCCTGCCTTCCCCATTAAGCACAGGAAGAGCAGAGTGACTGTCACCCGCACAACACAACTGGAGAGGCCAAGAAAGGGGAGGTCTTGGTACCTTGCAAAGCTCTCTGATGCAAGAACTGCCCTGGCTTCCCTTCCCTGGCATAAGACTTCTAGAAGCTGCTTCTCAAAGGCTCTGTGAAAGACCATGACTTTTTCTTTTGTTTCTAGCCCATTACAGAAACTTTTTTTTTTTTTCCATCACAGCACTTGGAGGTTGCAGTAAAGTCAAATGGCTGGAAAATTTCTCAATGTTTCCTCTTACTTTCTAGCCCTGTCTCTTTGTGGATGAACAAGCAAGAGAGAGCAAGGACCAGTCCATGGCCCACCCCTTGAGTAGCTCGAATCTAAACTGCTGGGAGATGAGATGCAGCTAAAATGGCCTCTTCCAAGAGGGGTGCTCATTTACGTTGGGGTTAGGCTATCCCATCTTTCTAAGAGCAGATATACAAAAAGAGCAGCTGGATCCCCAGAAGATGAGCCTCCTTCCAACCCTCCGAGTTTACAGAGTGTCCACTTAGCCTGAAAAGAGTGCCAATTCCCACCAGACCTCACTCCAGTACTTGAGAGCTTGGGGTAAGCTGGTCTTCAGACATGGCCAGGGTAGTTATAGAGGGCAAAGCACTATTTTTTAAGCTAATATGTGTACCTTTTAAAAAGATATCCATATGTGGTTAAGACAATAGCAAAAAGATGTCAGAGGAAGCAAAGAACGGTGATTTTTTAAGGTTCTGACTTCTCCACCCCAAAAATGGTGCCAGTCCCACCTCACAAAACATTTACTGTTCTGAAGTCAGGGTCTGGCGAGGCCTCTGCCTCTAGACGTTATAAAAGATGCAATTTTCCTAACTCCGTCACACGCCTGCTCACGTCCAGCCTGCTCCATACACAACTTCTCTCTTCCCTGCTGTTAATTCCAGGTGTTAGGCTGATGCCATTTCCTTGATGGTCTGGCAGCATCCGCCTCATCGCCTGTGAGATGTTTAGAAATGCAGAATCTCAGGCCCTGCCATGCCCCCAGCTGACCTGATTCCACATGTGAACAGCATCCTTGAGCAGTTTCCACCCACATGCTGCTCACGGAAGCCGTGATGGTGACACGTGACATGCATTCAGCTCCACTTTCTGCACGAGGGAGGTGGTACAGACAGGACAACTTCAGGGAGCTGGAGGACAGGAAACCAATAAGGTAAAGTGAAGGGCTAGTGAAAATCAGAAAGTTACTACCACCCCTAGACTGGAAGGGACAAAGAGAAGAAGCCCCAGCCTCCCAGAAGCTGTAGGAGAGAGCCCTTGACAAGGGCTAGGGTGGTTTATTTTTTATTTTTCCAAATTAATTTACTTATTTACTGGCTGCCCTGGGTCTTCATTGCTGTGTGGGTTTTCTCCAGTTGCGGTGTGCAGGCTTCTCATTGAGGGGGCTTCTCTTGTTGTGGGTTTCCAGTTCTAGAGTTCGGGCTCGGTAGCTGTGACACATGAGCTTGGTTGCTCTGCACTATGTGGGATCTTCTGGGACCAGGGATCAAACCAGTGTCCCTTGCATTGCAGCAGGGTGGATTCCCAACTACTGGACCAACTGAGGAGTCCCAGGGCTAAGGTGTGTTATGAAGCCTTCAATAGAGGAAGAGGGGGACAAACATCCTTTTGACCCTAGGGAAATAAATACCCCAATCTCTCTCTTCTCTCTGCCTCCCTCTGCTGTCAGTGTTTTTATTAAGGGCTGAATTGTGTTCCCTGAAAGATATGTTGATGTCTTAACTTCCAATACACCAGAATGTGACCTTGACCTTATTTGGAAATAAGATCATAGCAGATGTAATTAGTTAAGATAAAGGCATCCTGGGGCAGGGTAGGCCCTTCATCCAATATGACTGGTGTCCATATAAAAACAGAAGGGATGCGGAGACAGACAGACATAGGAAGGAAATGGTCATGTGATGATGGAGGCAGAGATTGCAATAATGTATCTTTAAGCCAAAGGTTGCTGGCAAGCACCAGGCAGTGGAAGAGGCAGGGAAGAATTCTTCGCTGGAGGTTTCAGAGGCCATGTGGCTCAATAGTAAAGAATCCACCCTCCGTGCAGGAAATGCAGGAGACACAGGTTCAGTCCCTGGGTTGGGAATATCCCCTGGAGAAAGAAATGGCAACCCAGTCCAGTTTTCTTGCCTGGAAAATCCCATGGAAAGAGGAGCCTTGTGGGCTATAGTCCATGGGGTCACAAAAGTGTCGGACACAACTTAGCAACTAAACAATAAGAAAAGCCCTGTGGCCACCTTGATTTTGGACTTCCAGACTCCAGAACTGTGCTGCAATAAATTTCCTGTTTTCAGCCACTCAGTTCATGGTACTAAAGAAAGGGATATAGTCTCCAAAGGGAAGGCAGAGAACAAAGGAACCACTTAATAAGAAGGTGGAAAAAATAGAGAATGAGTCTGGAGGAACAAACAGTGAGTGTATAACAGAGAGGGGCTATCAAAATACCTGATAGAAAGCTTTTAGGTTAAAAGAAAAAAACAGAAAACAGTTTCCTTTTGCAAGTGTTACCGTACCCTCTGCTGCTGGCTCCTTCCCTGGCCGCTTGAAAGAAACCTGCCTGCAATATGTGAGCCTGCGGCCAGCACACAGAGGGGACAGGACATTGACAGAGAGACAGTGTGTGATGGTTTAATTTAAGCTCTTGATCCTCTCTCCTCTGTGACCTGATCTACTCTTTCCAAAGACCTAGATGTGAGAGAATGGTCTTATGAGTCTGATAAATGCAGCATCCACATCAAGTCCTTTTATTTTTTAAAAACAACATGTGTTTATTTGGCTGCTCTGCACTTGGGGTCTTCCATCTTTATTGTGACATGAAAGATCTTTAGTTGCAGCATGCAAGCTCTTAGTTGTGGTATGGGGGATCTAGTTCCCTGACTAGGGATTGAACCTGGGCCCTCTGCTTTGGGAGCTGAGAATCTTAGTCACTGAATCCCCAGCGACTGAGGGAAAGAAAGTTTTCCTTCCAGGCAGGAAACTTTTTAGGACCCAGTCCATATAAAAAGAAACTTTTTATAAAATCAAATGCATAGTTTCCTGCAGATCATTTTTTTTTTTTTAATGAAAATTCAGAACCAGCCTAGATGTTCAAAATCAGGGGATGAGTCAAATGAATTTTCTGCATCCATCCAGTGAAATTCTATTTAGGCAAAAATTATGACATAAATGATGGTTTTCTAAATGTCCTCCTTAGGATCCCAGGATTTTTCTCAAAACCCCTCATGGATGAAAGGGTGTGAGTAAACACATGAAACTATGGATATCATAAGACTGATTTAACAAGATAATTTTATTTTGACCTATATTTATCCATTTGGCCTCCAGACAGGATTTCCTTCCAATGAAGAGCTCCAGGCAACACTCATTCGGTTGAAAACATGCATTGTTCACTTTTTATGCACACGGATTGGCACTGGGGTAGTAATAGGGTGAAGAGTTCAGGTTTGATGAGAAGCAGAAGATCCGAGAATGCCTGTGGCAGACTGATGACTCAACCAGTCAGTTCAGTGACTCAGTTGTGTCCAGCTCTTTGCGACTCCATGGACTGTGGCACACCAGGCTCCCCGGTCCCTCACCAACTGCCGGATCTTGCCCAAACTCATGTCCATCGAGTTGGTAATATCCAACCATCTCATCCTCTGTCGTCCCCTTCTCGTCCTGCCATCAATCTTTCCCAGCATCAGGGTCTTTTCCAATGAGTCAGTTCTTCACATCAGGTGGCCAAAATATTGGCGCTTTAGCTTCAACATCAGTCCTTTCAATGAATATTCAGGACTGACTTCCTTTAGGATTGACTTGTTAGATCTCCTTGCAGTCCAAGTGACTCTCAAGAGTCTTCTCCAATAAAACAGAAGTTCATGTAAAACTGACTCAGAGCTCAGATGACTCAGAGCTCATGTAAAACTGAGCCATGTGGATGATGAGAACAAGTGCAGAGAGGAAAGAACCTAGACTGGGAGCAGGGTGAGCTGGTCCCATCCTGTCACCAGGAGGTAATATGCTTGAGTAGGTCCCCTTTGGGCTGCGGTTTCCTTATCTTTAAAGGTCGAGAGCTCCAGCTGGATGATCTCATGTCTTTATGAACATTCCAATGTTCTTTAATACATTTCCTTCTCCAAGGGATCTTCCTGACCCAGGAAACGAACCCGGGTCTCCCACATTGCGGGCAGACACTTTACCATCTGAGTCACCAGGGAAGCCCATACAGAACCTTAGGTGATGTCAAAAAGAAACTTCCCCAAGTATCATTACATCCAGTTGCATATTCATTTCTAACTTCAACTTTCCTCATGTATTTTCAGCTCTTTTCCTACACATGAAGCAGATATATGGATAGAAATAGTTTCTGACAGATACCACATTGTGTTTAATCTCCATATATGCTTGTATCTCTCTATATCTGTATCTATCTCCATATCATCTATATATAAAGATTTTGAGAGATTTATTGTTCAAGCTGGTTTTAGAAACGGCAGAGGAACCAGAGATCAAATTGCCAACATCTGCTGGATCATTGAAAACGCAAGAGAGTTCCAGAAAAACATCTACTTCTGCTTTATTAACTATGACAAAGTCTTTGACTGTGTGGATCACAACAAACTGTGGAAAATTCTGAAAGAACTGGGAATACCAGGCCACCTGACCTGCCTCCTGAGGAATCTGTATGCAGGTCAAGAAGCAACAGTTAGAACTGGACATGGAACAACCGACTGGTTCCAAATTGGGAAAGGAGTATGTCAAGGCTGTATATTGTCACCCTGCTTATTTAACTTATAGGCAGAGTACATCATGCAAAATGCTGGGTTGAATGAGGCGCAAGTTGGAATCAAGATTGCCGGGGGAAATATCAATAACCTCAGATATGCAGATGACACCACCCTTATGGCAGAAAGTGAAGAAGAACTAAAGAGCCTCTTGATGAAAGTGAAAGAGGAGAGTGAAAAAGTTGGCTTAAAACTCAACATTCAGAAAACGAAGATCATGGTATCTGGTCCCATCACTTCTTGGCAAATTGATGGGGAAACAATGGAAATGGTAAGAGACTTTATTTTTGGCTTGTTCCTTGGAAGAAAAGTTATGACCAACTTAAACAGCAAAGCAGAGACATTACTTTGCCAACAAAGGTCCATCTAGTCAAAGCTTTGGTTTTTCCAGTAGTCATATATGGAAGTGAACGTTGGACTATAAAGAAATCTGAGCACGGAAGAATTGATGCTTTTGAAATGTGATGTTGGATAAGACTCTTGAGAGTCCCATGGACTGCAAGGAGATCCAGTCAGTCCATCCTGAAGGAAATCAGTCCTAAATATTCATTGGAAGGACCGATACTGAAGCTGAAACTCCAATACTTTGGCCACCTGATGCAAAGAACTGACTTGTTGGAAAAGACCCTGATGCTGGGAAAGATTGAAGGCAGGAGGAGAAAGGGGATGACAGAGAATGAGGTGGTTGGATGGCATCACTGACTTGATGAACTTGAGTTTGAGCAAGCTCCAGGAGTTGGTGAAGGACAGGGAAGCCTGGCGTGCCACAGTCCATAGGGTTGCAAAGAGTCGGACATGACTGAGTGACTGAACTGACCGAATTGAGAGATTATCTACTTATATCTATGTGTCTATCTATATCCATATCTATCTATCTATTTATCTATCTGTCAGGAGGATAGACAGTTTTCATCCATTTTCATTGGATGGTAGGACTGGAAGTGACAGTAAACCATAGAGTCAAGTCTGTTCATTCCTCATGAAACTGACACTCAAACAGAAGATACATAGTAACCAAAGTCATACAGTTGGTTGACATCCAACCCCCAGCTAAATCTCAAGATTTTAAAGCCAAAATTAACCACTTTTCACACTGCAGTTGTTAACTTTACACTCTATCCTAAGATGTACTTGCTGTGCTTTCTGAAGTCTTGAAGAGGGGAAAAAAACAAAAACTTGTTTCTGAACTTCTGCTTGCCTGATGAACTCATCTGATTTACCAGATGTATGAAAGTGAAACAAATCTGATGCACAGTTAATCCTGCATCTTCTTGGCGGCAGCATCTGAAACAGCCGGAGGACAGTGCCCCAGCCTGCAGTGGTGTTACGGATCACAACGGAAGCATATTGTCATCAGATTAATTTTCCAACGCTCCTACCCCAACCGCAGAATCCTGAGAGAATGAGTGTCAAATACACTTAATAATTGCATAATTATGACATCTGTTACTCTCCAGCACCTCTTAGTGGAAAATTAACTGAAGAAATAGCAGGTTCAAAGATGTGTTAACACTCTGATAGCAGATTTAATTGAAATATGACGGGGGAGGATAATGGAGATTAAATTAAGCTCTCAGATAATCATCTGACACAGAGATAATTGAGCCAGCCTCTGCCACGTTGATGAACGCTTCGGAGATGCTGTGCTGGGTGGCATTTCGAGTATCTTATCCTTCAGGCAAAATGGAATTCTTCTCCTTCCACACCGCCGTTCCTCTCTCTCTCTTGTCATTCAACATTTGTATCCTCCAAATCGATAATGTGAACAGCAGCATAATTGGAAATAAAAGATGATCTGAAATCCACAGGAAATTAGGTTGAGGTGCGCAGAGGAGCATAGTTGTGTCCTAGACACAAGGGGGTCTTTTTATAAGCTGTCCATAAGAAGGATGTGCCTCCTCCCTGAAGTCTCACAGGGACTATTTGTCCAATACCTCTATTCTCAATGGAGAGAACTTATGTTTGAGACAGGGAGGGGACCAGACAGAAGTCACTTCGTGCTCTTTTGCCTCCACAGGGAACATTGCCATGCTTTTTAGGGCAAGTTCAGGATGTAGTGTGCGCTGAAGATCTGGTACCCAGTACTGGAGGGCATGCAGTCATCCTATAGAGGCAGCTAGCTCACGGTGGTTATTAGTGAATGTCTGGGGTTACATGTGATGAACAGTTAAAAGCAAGAAGTGGGGAACAGAGTTCTGGTTGTTGTCATCACAAGGGTCGGCCTTAACAGTCCTAGAGAGTAGGGACCCACCCTCTTTAACTCAGGGAACTCCTGCCTCTCCAAGGGTTGTGAGTGGCAAGCCAAGTGTAGACAACAGGATGGCATGCAAAAGGGAGTCTTCACCCTTTCTCCACTCACCCAGTGCCCCAGCTTCTCAAAGTTTCAGGTCTGGGATTTTAGACCAATGTGACTTACCCACTTCACTGATGTGGAGCTGTGAGAATGTGGTCACATCTCCTTAGGAGTCCACTGAAACATCTGTATCACATTTCTCTCTTATTCTTCTCTTCCTTGCCATCACCCCACCCATGAACACACCAAGAATTCCCTGCCCTGGCGGTGCCCTGTACAGTAACATCATTCAGGGGCACCCTCTTGGGGCTGGAGGAAGCCGCTGACACAGGCGCCCCTGGAAGTGGATTGCCTAGCAGACAACCAACCTCCCAGAGCAAAGCTGGGGCCCCAAACTTAATGCGGGAGGAAGAAATCTTCCTTCCACCAGTGCAGTCATGTGTCATCTGGTGCCTGTAGGACTCAGCAAGGGGCTCAGCCAGTCTCTTACTTCAGTGCTGACCACATCCTCTAGTTCAGATCCACATTTTGGCAGTAAGTCCTTCAGTGGGCCGTGGAGCCTGAAGACCAGAGGATTGCCTCCAAATCTGGCTGGAGCATCCACACTCCAAACAGACATCCTCTTTCACAGGCTCTCCAGGGCATGATGCCCACAATGGCTGAGACAGAGTCTGGAGTCCAGGGCCTCACAAATGGCAACGTTCCCCTCTCACCACCCTGTCTTCTTTTTCAAATCTCATGGAGATTTTATTTTACAGAGCTCATTGCTCCTCTCAATTATCAGTCTCAAGTAGGATCTTGGATTCAGCAAGATTACAGCAATGTTTAAATCTGGGAAGAATGATGCGGCACTCCATCCCTCCCAGAAAAGTTCTATTAAGTACATTTCACCAATTCCTGGATATCAGCAGTAAATTCCATCGCATCCAGCCCCCCAGCTAATCTATGACAGCAAAGCTTAGAAGGTGGGTTGTCCCAGGTGTCCTGTAATTTCTGTCCTAAATTGTTAATTTATTGAAGCATCAAAGCGCAAGGAATCTCATGAGAAGACAATTTAAGGGATCGTTTTAATCATCTTCCTGAAGCTGAGTAATATGGCACCAGAAATTCCTTCCAAGGCGAAGATTCTTGACCTTCCTCTGACCTCTCTTTTTATCTGCAGGATGGGTGTGTGGGGCCAATAAATCAACAGAACCCACCTCTTTCTGTCTAGTCTGATGCTGCCAACTGACACTGGATGGCTAGACTCTGCTTAGAGAAAACATTAGAAAACCTTAATGTGTTCACAACGGTAACATGTCTTTGTTGCTTCCACCCCTCTTAAGAATTTCTGCAGTTTCTTCAAGAAGTTGATTATTTTTTATATTGTGTATCATCTTGTCTTCTTGGGCAAATTATACAGTCTAGGATATGTTTTGCTGAGTATGTAAATGCCTTTTACATATTTCAAAATAATATCTAATTAAAATGTCAAGGTTATAGCTCATGTGGCTGGAGTGGACAGGGTTCCACCTCCTCCTTCAGCCTCTCAAAGTAACATTTACAGCATGTCCTACAATTAGGAGCAATTATAAATTCCAATTAAAAAGAAACCCACACCATCCTGACGCTATGGTTCTTTGATGTTTCTTTCTTTAATTTATGTGCTTGGTGTACCAAATTGTTTCAGCCTCCTCAGCTATGTTTCTAGACAGAAAAGACTCCCAAAACTGCGGGGAGAAAAGCAGACCAAGTGTGAGAAAAGTAGTAAAGTTCATTAAAAAAAAAAGAAAGGGTTATTGCATCTATAACTTCTGGACTTGGTGCTCATTGATTAGAGATTAAACATCATCCTTTGTACTACTCCGATTGGGATTTTTAATTAGGATGTCATTATTACACAGATATACTGAAGGCCAAATTGATTTCTGAGACCTTTTAAAATAATAGCACTACTTCTGCAAAATGAAAATCATAATAGATTATTGACTGCTTTAGGAGTTTTGATCCAAGGGCACCTCCCCAATGTCAGCGTTTTCAATATTTTTAGTTTCATGCAAAGGGACACTCATAATTAGGCTTATATTAGAAGTTTGTGCGCATCAATGCTGTGTTATGGATGTCAGTGGTGTCACATTGATTATCCTTAAATTATAACAGCAGTGACGTTGCTCATTGCTGAAACTGTTTATATGCTGCAGAGTCTTTGTGTAATTTAAAAAGTGTTCATATTCATAATGAGTAACATACGTGACTCACAAGATCAGGAGTTCATCCACTTTCGTAATTCATATGCTCTTCACGTCTCAGTAATTTTTTCAGGGTGCTCCTAGTTCAAAAGAAATGCTTAATAGTTCCATGTATTAGTCGGGTCCAAACAACTTAATAAGCATTTATGTCCTAACAACTTAGTAGGCCTATTAAAAAAAATAGAAATTGAAAAATAAAACAAAAATTGAAAGAAAAACATAATATGTTTATTTTATTTTCTAACACCCACAATTACTTCTAATGGGATGTCTGTGCCTGTTAGGCTCTGCACAACTTCTAAAGTCTTGGAATCCAATTGGCCCCTGCCACTGTCATTTCCTGTTCCACACTGAGGTTTCTTTGGGTCTTGCTCTTTATCACAGCAACTGTGGAGAATTCAGCTTCCAAGAGATAGTATGTCATTGAAAGAAATACAGCGTGATCTCGTGTTGAAACTGTGAATGACCTCAAGCTAAGTATTGACAGTTTGCAAGGTGTCTGAGAAAATGTTGGGGGCTTCCCTGGTGGTTCAGATGGTTAAAAAGTCTGCCTGCAATATGGGAGACCTGGGTTTGATCCCTGGGTTGGGAAGATCCCCTAGAGAAGAGAATGACTACCCACTCTAGTATTCTTGCCTGGAGAATCCTCTGGACAGAGACTGGCAGTGACCCCCATGGGGTCGCAAAGAGTCGGACATAACTGAGTGACAAATACTTTCACTTCCCCTGCCCTTAACCTCGACCTGAGCATGATGGCCCACTCCTGTAAGGCCCACTGATGCCATACATTTAAGAATCTGGAGAACCACATCCCACAAAATGTAGCATTGGCTGAACATCAATGCCCAGTGGCATATCACACAACAGAGCAGCATTCGGTCTTCTAAAAGGAATGCAGCTCTGAATCAACACAAATGAACCCTGAGACTATTATGCTAAGGGGAAGAGGCCAGGCAGAAAAGGTCACGCATGATATGATTCCATTTATATGAAGGATCTAGAACAAGCAAATTCATAGAGATCGAAAGTAGAATCATGGTTACCAGGAGATGATAGGAGAGGGGAATGGAGAGTTATTGTTTAATGAGTACAGAGTTTCTGTTTGGGATGATTAAAATGTTCTGGAAATGGATAATGGTGATGGTTATGCAACTTTGTAAATATGCTTATTGTCACTGAATTGTACACTTAAAAAATGGTTAAAATTGTAAATTTTCTGTTGAGCCTATTTTCACACACACACTCACAAATATCCAGCTTGGAAAATGCATGTGGTTTGCTTTAAAAGATGACAGTAATAAATAAAGATTAGAAGTGCAAAAGCCCCATAGACATCTTGTCTCTTAGGGCATGAAATACCCAGTCAGAACAGGGGTTGGCAAACTTTCTCTGTAAAAAGCCAAATAGTAAATATTTTAGTCTTTACAGATCTAAAATCTCTGTTGCAACTATTCAACTTCGCGCTTGAATTGTGAAAGTAGCTATAGGCAATAGGTAATCAGATGAGCCTGACTGATTTCCAGCAAACCTTTATCAATGGGACTGATTTTAAATGTCATATGATTATCACATACCATAAAATATTGCTCTACTTTAGACCTTTTGTCCAACTACTCTTAGGTTTGGGGTCTTACTAGACAGAGGGCAAGACTTGGCCCCTAAGCTGGAAGTTTGCTGACCCCTGAGCTAGAACCTCAAATCAATAATGAGTAAATCCCATACTAACATAGTATATGGAATCTCTCCAAACATTAGGGATGGTGTTCCATGGTGGGTAGGAAATGCCACCCTTGAAAAATGTGTTAGAGTATGGCTCAGCCAGAATGAGGCATTCCATGAATGAGTTAAACCTAGAGTTGGCCCCCATTTCTACTTTCTGAAATTTTGTCCCATTAGCCAGTCAGGTCTCAAAGGCCAGCCCAGTGCCCTGTTCATCCAGGCAATGAGAAAATCCATTTGATTCACTACAGGATATAAATAATGCTTTTTAACAGCTCCTGCAGGATTATTTCCACTGAAATATTAGAGATTCAAGCAAATTAGTAAGCATAAGCAAACAAACAACCCCTCCTCCAGTAGTTGTAGAATTTATAGAAGCTTTTTTATAAAGGGAGAGGACAGGAGGCTTTGCGGCACTGCTAAACTAAAATGATATACCTACATGTATGTGTGTGCATTCTTGCATGCTAAGTCGCCTCAGTCATACTCGCCTCTTTAAGACCTAATGGACTGTAGCCTGCCAGGCTCCTCTGTCCACAGGTTTCTCTAGACAAGAATACTGGAGTGGGTTGCTATGCCCTCCACCTGGGGATCTTGCTCACTCAGGGATCAAACCCTGGTCTCTAATGTCTCCTGCATTAGCAGGCAAGTTCTTTATCACTAGCACCACCTGGAAAGCCCATATATGTGTATATGTACATGCTAAGTTGCTTCAGGCATGTCTGACTCTTTGCAACCCCATGGACTGTGGCCTGCCGGGCTTATCTGTCCATGGGATTTCCTAGGCAAGAATGCTGGAGTGGTTTGCCATTTCTTTCTCAGGGAATCTTCTCCATCCAGGAATCAAACTTGCATCTCTTGCATCTCCTTCATTCGCAGGTGAATTCTTTACCACTGTGTCTCCTGGGAAACCCTCATACAAGCTATAGCTGTTTGGAAATGAGGTCTCTGATCAGTTGCTGGGCAATGGACAGATGTGTACAGGCAACCTTTTCTGCATACATGCCTATAACTTGGCCTCCAAGGGCTCAGAGCACCCTGAAAGGTGAATGATGCTCAGGGGAGACACATTGGAAGCTGTCACCCTGGGCTCCTTCCCTGCATTTTGCCTTCTTCCTCTAATTCTTACCATCTCTCTCTCCTTGATTCTTAGATTTCTCCTCCCATGTCTGCATCAACTCATGGTACCATTTTGTCAAAACAATGAACAATAATAGCTCACACTGAGCTCTAAATAATTTAAATATTTGGTTACAATGAAGATGGCCACAGCCTGCACATCTCTTTGAGCTCAGAAAGGGTTTCCTTCATTAGTTCTAACTTTATTTCCCATAAAATAGGAGGCCATTTGAGTAAAATGATAGTTGGAAAAAATTTTTAAACAGAACCAGCAAATAAACATGGCCTTTATGAGTTGTAACTTAATCCCCAGCTGATGTCATGTTTCATGTTTCAACAGCCAGAAAATGCCTGACATCTATATATCAGGCAGATTTATGGAGACTTCAGGGTAAAGAGGTAAGAGGATTTCTTAAATAAGTATAGTGTGTTAGTCTGGGGGCGATTTGCAGCCTCTATTATCCAGAGATTGAAATATGCACATTTGGGCAAATTATAGGAATATGCCTTTTCAGTTCATCTCTTTTTTATGCTTAAAAAGTCTTCAGATCTAGGGGATGAGTGTGTCAGAAGAGAGAGAAAGGGGGAGAGAGAGAAAGTAAAAATGTGGTTCTCCTTTGCCCCTATTTGGTCACTGATGTTGCTCTGGCAATACTAGAGAGAAAAGGAAAGATCCTGCATTGCAAATCTCAGAATCATAAACCATACACAGACCCTCTCCTCTTCCATGCCTGGCTTGGTGGCAGAATTGATTGTGTTGGCTCCAGGGCATAACTGAAGATTCAGCACCCTCATGATTCCCTATCAATGCCTATTGAAAGTGAAAGCAAAAGTCGCTCAGTCATGTCCAACTCTTTGCACCCCATGGACTATAGAGTTCATGGAATTCTCTAGGCCAGAATACTGGAGTGGGTAGCCTTTCCCTTCTCCAGGGGATCTTCCCAACCCTGGGATTGAATCCAGGTCTCCTGCATTGCAGGAGGATTCTTCACCAACTGAGCCACAAGGGAAGCCCAAGAATACTGGGGTGGGTAACCTATCCCTTCTCCAGCGGATCTTCCCAACCCAGAATTCAAACCAGGGTCTCCTGCATTGCAGGCAGATTCTTTACCAACTGAGCTATCAGGGAAGCCCCTTATCAATGCCTATTTAATCAGCACAATTGCAGCAGTTACCCCACAGGGACTGAACTTTTCAGACATAAACCTCTCTTTATATCATACATTGGTGGTTAGCCTAGAAAAAATGATTTTGAAGGAGTCCCAGTAAAAATAACTCACTTCAGTTTTGACATGTATTGTCTGTAGATTTAATCCAAGCTTCCCTATAGCTCTGCTCACCCTGGTGAATGAGTAAGAATAAGTCACACTAACTGATACAGCAAAACGCCCCATGTCTCAGTGGCTTAACACCATCAAGGTTTCCTTGTTGCGTATACTGTAGTGCTACGGAGTACTTACAGAGTGGACTTCTATATGGTGACTCAAGTAGTGTCCTTCTGTCATGTGTCTTTGCCATCTGCAAACACTTGGAGTCTACTAGATACCCTGCATTCATCTAGGAAATAAGAAAGACAGAGAGAGAGAGAGAAGTCTGGAGAACTACATAGGAAGTTTAATGGATTGCTGGGCAGACTGGGTCACACAGCTCCCTTAACTGCAAAGGATGCTGGGAAATGCAGACAACTGGTTTCCAACCTCTATTTGGTGCAGAAGTCACAGGACTGCACTGGTGAATGGCTGCTGGGGTTTCCTCAGAGACAAAAAGATGAAACAAATAACAAAAACAAAAGTAGCTTTTTTATATTTGTATTTCACTGTTGACCACATGCTTAATTTCACTTAGCTTTCACACTAGTCCTGGGAGGGAGGCAGGACAAGTACTTTTAAATGGGGCTCTGTGGACTTCTTTGGTGGTCCAGTAGAAAGACTCTGTCTTTCCACACTGCAGGGGCACAGGTTTGATCCCTGGTTGGGGAACTAAGATTCCACATGCTTTGCAGCTCAGCCAGAAGAAAAAGAAAATGAATAAATAAAAAGAAAATATTTTTAATTAAATAATAGATTCAACTATTTTATAACCCCATGGGCTGTAGTGCACCAGGCTCCTCTATCCATGGGATTTCCCAGGCAAGAATACTGCAGTGGTTTGCCATTTCTTTCTCCAGGAGATCTTCCTGACCCAGGGATCGAACCTGCCTCTCCTGCATTGGCAGGTGAATTCTTTACCACTGAGCCACCAAAGAAGTCCTAGATAGACAGACGGATAGATAGGTATGGCTCTAAGTGAGGTAGGGACTTTCCTGTGTCTCGGGTCATAAAAGTAATTAAGGACAGATTTTGAATCAGGACCGGGATATCCCACTGTTGTATTCACAGTTGTTGCTACTGTACTGAAATTGTAAATATAAATGGTACTAGAGAGTAGGAGGTGGGGTTTATCTCAAGAAAGCTGGAAATTAAATGGAACTGAGAGACAATTTCTAATTCCATCTAAGTGTCGGTAATGACTTACCTATGAGGTATTTGAGGAGTAGAGAGTGAAATTATTTCAGTCTCTGCTTTTAGGGTAAATGCCAGCCTAATTCAGAAATCTAGTCCCTGTTCACCCTAGTCTATCTTTTCTTTCTCTTTAAGAAATTAAAGCAGAACTTTTCATTGTGTCATATTAACATGACTGCTGGGAGGACTTCCCTGGTGGTTCAGTGGCTAAGACTCCATACTCCCAACACAGGAGGCCTGAGATTTGATCCCTGGTCAGGGAACTAGATCTCACATGATGCTGCAACTAAGACCTGGTGCAGTCAAATATGTATATATATATATATATAGATAGATAGATAGATAGATAGATAGATAGATAGATAGATATAGATATAGATAGATAGATAGATAGATAGATAGATAGATAGATAGATAGATATAGATATATATATGTTTCTTTTTTTAAATATAACAAGTGGTGATGACATTGGCCAGGACAGCAGATGGAAAGCTGTTGTGACTTCCTGCAATGATGCAGAATGGACAAAAAAAAAACCACTTAAATGAGTGCAGAAATATTTGAGAGGGTTAAGGTTAGAATCCTTGTATGTGTTAATTTCCACAGCTAGTACAATACTAATAAAATGTTTTCATCCTTCCTGCCAAAGAAAGAGGAGCTCAGCCCCCTTTGCTCTGGATATGCAGCTCCGAGGAGATGTCGCAAGGCTTTATAATCATGATTTCAAAGAGGTTTGTGGAAGTGTTGCATTAATTCTTATAAAGAAATTTTTTTTCTTAATTTTTTCATTAACTTCAGACATTTACTTGCAATTACATTTGTTCAGTGAATACAATGACAGAAATTAATAATTCATAGCTTCTGTCAGGGAAAATTTTTTTTAAAGGACAGTTGTTCAATCAAATGCAACTTTAAATACCCCATCTTTATTTAAATAAGATTTTTTAAAAAATAAATAATGGGGACTGTTATTGTACTTCCTGTAAATCTCTTTTCCAAATTATATCTATGCTCTATCTAGTGACATGAAATCTTGGGTTGTTCAGAGCCTATCAGGAAAATAACAGGTTCAGATCTGGTGTTCTAAAAGCAGGGAAATTTGAGCTCTGTATGTACCGCTCTGCCTGAATCCTCTAGGGCATCATGGTTTGTGATGGAGTATCGGAGCACGAGAAAGCTAAATGGGGTTGACAAGTTTGTGCCTTCCTGACAACCTTTCCTCTGACTATTGGGAAGTTCAAGTTCAGAGAGAGAGTGAGCCTTTCAAGTTCACAGAGTGAATGAGCAGCACATACCTCAGCGAACATCTCCTGATCCCTGGCCAAGGCTCCCTCCATCTGTGATGCTCTCTTGCAGCCATCTTCCTGCCAAGGGCTTGCCTTCCCAGTGGCTACTTGGAGATTTTGGTGTAAGGTGTTTCTAGGCAGACCGAACCTTTCATCCCAACTGCTTAAACAACTAACCTGAGATTCAACCATTAACATTTGGTTACTTTGGATTATGCATACAGATAAAAAATCATGTTTCCCTTGTTAAAATGAAAGTACTCATCACTTGAGAATCAGCTTACATGGAAAGGTGGGAAAGAGGCCAGGGTCTAGGAGAAAGAGGCTGATAAGGGGAGCCTTAGGTCATTAGGTCTCAAGACAGTGGATAAGATGGATTCTCTATGTGTCTCTGCCTCTCCCTGCCTGTAAGAACCTGGTTGGCAAATCAGTTCTAGCCCTCAGTTTTTCCAGTCATAAAACAAACCATGAGACACTGGAAATTGCTAGCCTATCCATAGGCTGAGGGGGTGTGGGGGTCTTTGGGAAGTTTAGCCTAATGGTTAAGAATTGACTATTTCTAGGTTTGATTCTTGACTCAACCAGCTGTAAGATCTGTGCCTTGGAAAAATTACCACTAAGATCTCTGAGTCATACTTTATTTGTAAAATGGAGAAGTATCAGTTAGCTCTTGTGTTGTAACAAACAGCCCCAAATGCAGGACTTAAAACAGTAGTTATTTATTTTCATGTGTCTGAGGGTCCACTATAGTGACTCTGTGTCTCACTGTGGTCTGTGGGTTAGTACGGGTGGCTCTGCTCTTTGTATGTGTCTTTCAACATCTTTCTGGAACCAGCAGACTAGTTGATTCTTCTGAAGGCGATGGCAGAAATGCAAGAAAGCAGGAGGAAACCTGGGTGGCCTCTAAAGACCTAGGCTCAGGCTGGTACTTCCATTTGTCTATACTTGACCAAAGCAAGGATGTGTGTGTTCTCAGTATCTCAGTCGTGTCCAACTCCTTGTGACCCCATGGACTGTAGCCTGCCAGGCTCCTCTGCCTATGGGATTTCCCAATCAAGAATACTGGAGTGGTTGTCATTTCCTTCTCCAGGGGATCTTTCTGAACCAAGGATCCAACTCTCAACTCTTGTGTCTCTTGCATTGACAGGTGGATTCTTTACCACTGCAGAAGGATGTGGCCAAGCCCAAAGTCAAGGGATAAATTCTACCCCAAATGAGGCTATGGCAAGAGTATGGAGGAAGCAAGGAGTGAAAAATCCACTCCTCTGCAAAATTTATCATAGTAAATTTTGTAAATTATAGTACATAATTATCATAGTAAATTAGTAAATTTACATAGTAAATTATAAGAGTACATTCCTCAGTTGTGTCTGACTCTTTGCAACCTCCATATACTGCAGCTCACCAGGCCCCTCTGTTCATGGGATTTCCCAGGCAAGAATACTGGAGTGAGTTGCCATTTCCTTCTCCAGAGGGTCTTCCTGACCCAGGGATAGAACCCACGTGTGCTGCATTGGCAGGTGGACTCTTTAACACTGAGTCACCAGGGAGGCCCATAGAGGATAGTAAAAGTACTTTCTCACTGCATTGTTCTGACAATTAGTTAAGAAAGTATATATATTAGGCTTAGGTCTGGCTGTGCCTTCTCAGAGAATGGCAGGGTATGCCTAGATGTATATTTGGAGTCCTCTCCTGGGTAAAGGAGCAATGGTTAGAGGCTAAGGATTTCCCTTTTTGATTTGAGATCTGGGCAGTTGTTACAGAGGTTGTCGCCTAGAGGTGAGGAAATGTGTGGTCTTCCTCAATCCATCCATTTCCTGCTTCCACTTACAGTATTGACCCTCATCTCACACACAAAAGAAGCAAATGGATTTGATTAGCAAATACTTTCATCTACGTCCTAATTGAAGTCTCTGGAACTTCCTTGTTTAAGAAAATCCCATTTTAATGCACAACACATCAGGTAGTCAAAAGAATTCCCTCTCCCATCAGCCATCCTACCCCTCCCAAACAAGGGAGTTTATCCACCATTTTCCCATGAGCTCCATCTGTCAGATCTAGACCCATGCACCAAGGCTCCAGGCTGGAAGATTCTCTTCCTGTTTTTGATTCATGCTGGGAATCACTCAGTTCTAAAGCACTTAAAACTGGAGGCAAAATGCTCCCAGTGGTGCCTGGTCTAGATGTCTTTCCCCTGCGAACCTTCCTACTTCTTGCTAGGACCCCCAAGACAAGAAGCCCACTCTCAGAGGCTGCTTCAGCTGAACTCAATTGCAGCTAAGGAGGCAACCATTTGGCCATCTGAAAAGTCTGACCAGTTGGCACATTGCTGTCTCCAAATGAGCCGGCAGGAAACGGGGTTTCCTAAAACTTGGTTTTAAAGCACTTACAACAGGAAACCATTTCCCATGCATGTTAGATCTCTCTAATGACTGACTAACGAGAAACAGGCTATCTTAATACTCTGCCTCAAGCCATTACAAATGGCTTTCTTTCCAGACTTCATTAGAATATTTACTGCGTTTTGGATAGAAGACTTTTGACACTGCAGTCATAAAATTTACAGGGGACATTTTTTTTAAGTCTTAGAAGAAACTTGGAAGAAGTGGGGAAAACCCTTGGCTCCCCAGCCACCAACTCCTTCATTAGTGGTCTTTGAGTCTCGTGACCTCTAATTAAGAAAATAAACATCCCTGGGATAGTCCAATAAATTACCTTCAGAAAGAAAAACAGCTAGGTCTCTCCTTTGTCAGCTCCAGCCTCTTTCATATTATATGCAGCAAGAAAGAGAAAATCCACAATGTGGGCCAGCCTTGTGCTAAGCACTTTCGAAGTTACATTACTGAATCATCACAACTGGGTTGTGAAAGAGTAAGGTCATCATCCCTGTTTCACCTCTGAGAAAGCGTAGGGCTGAAGTAACCCCAAATCCCACAGTTGGTGAGTGACAGAGTTTGGAAGGGATCCATGGCTCCTGGAAACAGAGCCCCTGTTTTACCAACTTACTCCTTGTGCCTAGGCTCAAACAGACCCAGTCAATACAGGCAGTAGCTACTCTGTGCAAAAGAGATGTGGACTCACTTTCTTCTTGTTTTGAATTTCATGTATCCAGTGTCTTCATAAAAGTCATAGACCAGAGTCCAGCACAACTCCTGTTAAGTCTCCATCCAGAGAAAAATCACTGTGGGTCGATGTGCCATAGTGTTTGCAATAGTGCAGTATCCAGTTGCAGGGCTGGCTGCCGAGGAAACAACCAAAGATGAGGAAAAACAAAGCAGGGTCAATGAATGGCCAGTGATATCTGCAGGGAGGGGGCTGGAGGAGACATTGAGTGGTCAATTGTGTGGTCAGGGAAGAATTCTGATGAGGGGGCATTTGAGTAGAGACCTGAATGAGGGAAGAAGAGAAAACTGTGAAAGGTTTTGGCAGATCATTCTAGAACGAGTGGACAGTAAGGATTGGGGTCCCACAATGGATGCATAACAGCCCAGGTGTCTCTGATGGTGTCCCCATGGTCAAAGGTTGCATTGATAACTTTGAGTGTTCAGAGCTCTAAATTTGTCCTATGTGAACATACCAGAAACCTTCCTTTCTCCTAAAGTTTAATCCCATGTCAGAAACATCTTCACTGAAGCTCATTTTAATGATAGACCTTTGTTGCTTTGTTTTGTTCTTCTTTTTATAATTGGAAACTTTTATGCATTTTTTGTATAGGTGAATCACTCTGCTGTACACTTGAAACTAACACAACATTGTTATCAATTACACTCCAATATAAATTCTTTTTTAAAAAGAATTTTTAAAAAATAATTTTTGGTTTTTGTTACTAAAATAATGCTTCTTCAATCTCAGCTATGCTCTATGATACTCTGTGTATTTAGAGATAAGAAAAAGATGATCACTCATAAAAACAATGTGCTTTCTTTTGGTAAGTAATCAAGAGCAATTGACCTATTGCGTTTCTACACTTTTGCCTTGATTCCTAGGAAGCTCCATGTTAAATTGAATATTCACTTAAAACAACAAACTTAGCTTTCAAGGATTTTGAACATCTCTAATGCTTAAAATTGTATCTGTTTTTTATTGCAAGCATCCTTTATCCCTTTGGGAAATGGTATGTAAATAGCACATGTACATAAAATAATATATGCCAAAAATATAATAAATATTGATTCATCTAAAAAAATAATACCTATAACCAGCTCTTTGGATACTTATTCCATTTATACTACATGGGGGCCAACCATATGACTGGACCAGATGGGAAAAGGAGAAATGTTGTCGTAGATTGATAGCCTAATGCCCCCATGTGTGAAGCAATCAATGGTTTACATCTCCCAGCACCAACATCCTTAAGTAGCTTCCTCTCACATGAACACCGAGTTTGGCCAGTGACCTGCTTTGGCCAATGCTGCTGCTGCTGCTGCTGCAGCTGAGTCACTTCAGTTGTGTCCGACTGTGTAACCCCGTAGATGGCAGCCCATCAGTCTCCTCTGTCCCTGGGATTCTCCAGGCAAGAATACTGGAGTGGATTGCCATTTCCTTCTCTAATATATGCATACATGCTAAGTCACTTCAGTTCAGTTCAGTTCAGTTCAGTTCAGTCGTGTCCAACTCTTTGCGACCCCATGAAATGCAGCATAAATTGCACCAGGCCTCCCTGTCCATCACCAACACCCAGAATTCACTCAAACTCACGTCCATCAAGTCCATGATGCCATCCAACCATCTCATCCTCTGTCATCCCCTTCTCCTCCTGCCCCGAATCCCTCCCAGCATCAGTCTTTTCCAATGAGTCAACTCTTCACATGAGGTGGCCAAAGTACTGGAGTTTCAGCTTTAGCATCATTCCTTCCAAAGAGCACCCAGGACTGATCTCCTTTAGGATGGACTGGTTGGATCTCGTTGCTGCAGTCCAAGGGACTCTCCAGAGTCTTCTCCAACACCACCGTTCAAAAGCATCAATTCTTCAACGCTCAGCTTTCTTCACAGTCCAACTCTCACATCCATACATGACTACCAGGAAAAATGATAGCCTTGACTAGACGGACCTTTGTTGGCAAAGGAATGTCTCTGCTCTTCAACATGCTATCTAGGTTGGTCATAACTTTTCTTCCAAGGAGTAAGCGTCTTTTAATTTCGTGGCTGCAATCACCATCTGCAGTGATTTTGGAGACCAAAAAAATAAAGTCTGACACTGTTTCCTCTGTTTCCTCATCTATTTCCCAATCTATTTCCCATGAAGTGATGGGACCAGACGCCATGATCTTTGTTTTCTGAATGTTGAGCTTTAAGCCAACTTTTTCACTCTCCTCTTTCACTTTCATCAAGAGGCTTTTTAGTTTCTCTTCACTTTCTGCCATAAGGGTGGTGTCATCTGCATATCTGAGGTTATTGATATTTCTCCCAGCAATCTTGATTCCAGCTTGTGCTTCTTCCAGCCCAGAGTTTCTCATGATGTACTCTGCATATAAGTTAAATAAGCAGGGTGACAATATACAGCCTTGACATACTCCTTTTCTTATTTGGAACCAGTCTGTTAACAGTTTCATGTCCAGTTCTAACTGTTGCTTCCTGACCTGCATACAGGTTTCTCAAGAGGCCAGTCAGGTGGTCTGGTATTCCCATCTCTTCCAGAATTTTCCACAGTTTATTGTGATCCACACAGTCAAAGGCTTTGGCATAGTCAATAAAGCAGAAATAGATGTTTTACTGAAACTGTCTTGCTTTTTCAATGATCCAGCGGATGTTGGCAATTTGATCTCTGGTTCCTCTGCCTTTTCTAAAACCAGCTTGAACATCTGGAAAATCACAGTTCACATATTGCTGAAGCCTGGCTTGGAGAATTTTAAGCATTACTTTACTAGTGTGTGAGTTGTGTCCAACTCTGTGCGACCCTATGGACAGCAGCCTACCAGGCTTCTCTGTCCGAGGAATTCTCTAGGCAAGAATACTGGAGTGGGTAGCCATTTCTTTCTCTTTCTGGCCCATGGGACATCAGCAAAAATGTTGCAAGCAGAAGATTGATAAGCAATCACAGGTATTGCAATCAAGGCTTGCCCTCTTGAAATGTTGTTCCCACCATGTGAGACAGTCTGGTCCAGCTTTACTGAATATAAAAAACCACATGGAGAGAGTGGTTCAACTCTCATAACTTTCTTAGGTGAGCCCAGCCCCACACTGATCTTTCAGCTTCATGTAGCTTATGAGTGAGTCCAGGCAAACAAGTAGAGGAATCATCCATGGAATCATGGGAATTAACAGATCAAGGCTCCATGTTTTACAGTAGCTTATTGCACAGCAATATATACAATACATGTGTCCAAAGACTTCTTTTTAGTACAAAATTCTAGAGAACTGTTACTAAGTATCTGGATCCAATAAGCTCTTAATTCATACCTTAGAAAATTAGGGCTTCCTTGAAGGACTTATCTTTTCAGGAAGTAAAATATACCAACAGGAACACATATTTTCTGAGAAAATACCATATATAAGAAATCTTTCTTGAGCCAGCGGTTATGGTGATAAAACACATAATCATTATCCTCAAAGAGCTCAGTAGATTATAAGGCCAAAATAATTTAAATGGTCTAGAACTGCAAGAGAAACAGACACATGAAAAAATCAGAATAGAAAATCTAGAAACAGATTCTAGTTAAGTATAAGCATGCTGCTGCTAAGTCGCGTCAGTCGTGTCCGACACTATGCGACCCCGTAGACAGCAGCCCACCAGGCTCCCCCATCCCTGGGATTCTCCAGGCAAGAACACTGGAGTGGGTTGCCATTTCCTTCTCCAATAAAGTGAAGTCACTCAGTCGTGTCTGACTCTTTGCGACCTGTGGACTGTAGCCCACCAAGCTCCTCCGTCCATGGGATTCTCCAGGCAAGAATACTGGAGTGGGTTGCCATTTCCTTCTCCAGAGGATCTTCCGGACCCAGGGATTGAACCCAGGTCTCCCACATTGCAGGCAGACGCTTTAACCTCTGCACCATAAGCATGCAACAGACTCTAAAAGTGGTAATCCATATCAAAGGCATATAAAGTCATTATTAAAGGATTTTCCATGCAAGGTACTAAAATAATAAATAGCTATAAGGAAAAGACTCTAAGACCTTACTTTACATTGAATATATAGAGACAATCAGTAGCATTATGCTCATACAGAATTTGGTAAATATTCAGAAATTTAATACCTAGTCATTAAACTGGTGGCATCTTAATATCCATAATAAGAGTAGTTAAACCATATTAATTGGCAAATGCTACAAACCAGAGCTTTTATTTATTTATCTATTTATTTATTGAGACCTAGTTTACCAGCACACCATTAATGATTGGAAATATTTATGCATTTCACCTCAGATATATTTAAAATTTGCTTTTGAAAAAAATCTATAAAATGAAGTTGAATGAACAATATATTTTGTATATGTGACAAAAGTATATATGTGTAGAAAAATGTCACAAGAAAATTTCTCACATTCTCTTTATACCAGCCTGTAGTTTTCAAATTTTCCACAATAAGCCATGTCTTGTATCTCATCATTCCAAAGATTAAAACAAGGTAAGTTTTGAAAATCTAATTGTATAAAAAGAAAACAAAATATTCTTCCCTCTCAAAATAGTAAAATTACTTAATACTTAAATGCCAGGCATTAGACTAGGGAATTGATGTTTATCACTGAATCCTCCCCACATTCCCAGTTTGCAGATGATAATATCAAAGCCTGGGAAAACAAAGTGACTTAGCCAAGGTCCTATGGGTGATAAACAAGAGAGAAAAATTTTACAGTCTTTTCACCCTGTGGTGCTGGTTTCAGTATTGTGCCCAGTGCTAAAAGTCATCTTAAATTACTGAGTCTCATAAAATCCTATAAAGCCTCATAAAATTCATAGATCCATTGGTCTCTCAGGCTTTCACCCAGAGGCTATTTATTCTCATTTTAGGCAACGTTACATGAAGCATTGTGAAAACAGTACATCAGAATGTGAAGGCACTAACTCTGGAGGCACATGGGCACCTAGAACAAGTGACAAGTGACTGCTTAAGACTTGTTGTTTAGTTGCTCAGCTGTGTCCTTCTCTTTGTGACTTCATGGATTACATCATGCCAGGCTTCCTTATCCTTCATTAACTCCCGGAGTTTGTTCAGACTCATTTCCATTGAGTCAATGATGCCATCCAACCATCTCATCCCCTGCCACCCCTTCTCTTTTTGCCTTCAATCTTTCCCATCATCAGGGTCTTTTCCATTGAATCAGCTCTGCACATCAGGTGGCCAAAGTATTGAAGCTTCATCTTCAGCATCAATCCTTCCAAGGAGTATTCACAGTTGATTTCCTTTAGGATTAACTGGTTTGATCTCCTTGCAGTGCATCCAAGGGTCTCTCAAAAGTCTTCGACAGCACCACAATTCAAAAGCATCAAATCTTCAGCACTCAGCTTTCTTTATGATCCAACTCTCACAACTGTACGTGACTACTGGAAAAACCATAACTTTGACTATATGGACCTTTGTTGACAACATGACGTCTCTGCTTTTTAATATGCTGTCTAGGTTTGTCATAGTTTTCCTTCCAAGGAGCAAGACTCTTAATTTTCATGGCTGAAGTGATTTCAGAGTCCAAGAAAATAAAATCTGTTTCTGCTTCCATTTTTCTCCCTTCTGTTTGTCAGGAAGTGATGGGACTGTGTGCCATGAACTTAATTTTTTGAATGCTGAATTTTAACCCAGCTTTTTTACTCTCCTCTTTTACCCTCATCAAGATGTTCTTTAGTTCCTGTTTACTTTCTGCCATTAGAATGGTATCATCTACATACCCAAGGTTGTTATTTCTCCTGGCAATCTTGATTCTAAGTTGTGATTCATCCAGCCCAGCATTTTGTGACTGCATGCAACCCAGTGGACTGTAGTCCACCAGGCCCTTCTGTTCATGGGATTTCCCAGGCAAGAATACTGGAGTGGGTTGCCATTTCCTATTCCAGGGGATCTTCCTGTGGGGATTGAACCCACATCCCCTGAATTAGCAGGCAGATTCTTTACCAATGAGTTATCAGGGAAACTCACCCATAGTGGATACACCAATTTATATTCCTAGTACATGTTTTTTTAATAGATTAAGACAAACAAACACACAAAAAAGAACAGGAAGGAGAAAGAAAGAAAAGTAGAAAAAGCAAGAGTAGAATTGGAAAATGAACAAAAAGGAAAGGTAGAAAGGAAAACAAGAAAATTACCAAGAAGCAAACATGAGAAATAGATATCATAGTCATAAAGGGCCAGATTCTATAGGGGCAGTGGTCTGATATACCTCAGTTGCCTCAGAGTGCATCTCAGTTAAATTACAGCCAGGATAAGAATTGATGTTCTTAATTAAGACCACAGATCATCAGAAAACTAAAGTAATACTTAGTATAACATTATTCAGGAGTCAAGGATAATATAGAGTATGTTTTAGAGGTATTTCTTTCATAAGTGATTAGGTTTAATATTTAGATGGGTCAGTGTCAACCATGTAGAAAATTTATTTTTCTAGACCAGCTCATTCCCAATCATGGGGAATCATTACCTTAATTATGAACACATTTCCATTCAAACAAATCTTGCAATGAAACTGATGGCAAATTGATCACTCCAACTATTTAAATGTGCAGATGTTATCAGCATTTCACTATCATTTGGAAAAATCAAGTATTTCTTGAAAGTTTCTTTGTGTGTTTGTTTTTGTTTCATTTAATCACAAACTGTATATCTTATCTGACTACATACATACTCTCTGGAATTTTTATGCATCTTCCTTATTCCTTACTCCTTTAGAAGGAGTATTTTATTTTTTTCAATTCTAAACCAGAAAAAATTCTAAATCAAAAATCTGGGCAGGATATGGTTATGATTAACAGTACTTAATCAAGATTCAAGTAGACATGGGTTGTCCTCCTTCTCCAGGGTTATTTGCTGAGAGATCTGGCTACCTGGTTTACCTGTTCTTTCTCAGCATCCCTCTATTAAAAGGATTATAGTTTTTTCCCCAAGGTAGGAGGAAATGAGTAGGAAATTATATAATGCTGCCTTCAATTCTTATAATGGCACACAGTAAACACTCAAGAATTGAAAACAATAATTACTGAACTAAAAACGAAATATATTTGTCAAAATTGTATAGGGATTATATTTTTAAAATTTTTTGAT
Organism: Capricornis sumatraensis; assembly: GCF_032405125.1. Lineage (NCBI taxonomy): Eukaryota > Metazoa > Chordata > Mammalia > Artiodactyla > Bovidae > Capricornis > Capricornis sumatraensis. Next base: position 25,838,870 of record NC_091088.1, on the reverse strand, counting down.
TGTTGTACTTTGAGTTAGAAATAAAGCCCAGGCTCTAAGCCTCTGGTTAAAATATTAGCTTCTAAACTTACCTTAAGGGACTTCCCTGGTGGTCCAGAGGTTCACTATCCACCTTGCAATACAGGGAACACAAGTTTGATCTCTGGCTGAAGAACTAAGATCCCACATGCCACAGAGCAACTAAACCTGTGCACCACTACTAGTGAGTCTGTGCACTGCAACAAAAGATTCTGCATGACATAACTAAGATCCCACATGCCGCAACTAAGACCAGACACAGCCAAATAAATAGCTTTTTTTTTTTTTTTAACAAAATAAATTCATCTTAAATTCTAGGTCACCTCTGGGGTTCTTCTCATGACAAGATTTTGTAGGGTACATGAAATTAAAGTGTTGTTTAAATGGTGATCTTTATTTTTGACTGAAAATAATTTGTTGGTTATCACACAGTTGTTTCATGATGGAATTCTACAACAGAGCTTTCTTCTTTCCCAGCTAGGGGAGTTTCTATCTTAATTGAATTTGCTCTAAGTAATTTTGGTTCAAAGTTTAGTGAGCATTGGCTAGATAACTCTCAGTTCCTGTTTGTTATTTTTTTTTTTTAGATTGATTCCTCCTACTCTTGTCTTTTTGATATCAGATTCAATAATCCACCACGCAAACAAATTAAACCAAAAAATTCAATAAATCTCTTCCATTCAGAGTCATGTTCAAAAAGTCCAAAATCCATGCCTTCTGACCCAGTGATTGATGAAACATTCTCATTGTTGCCCTTTAATGATCCAGCCACACAGAAACTCCAGAAGATGGGGTCAGGGTTGGGGGGGCGGGGCGTGCTGTATGGAAGCCCAAACTTTGGATGTTATTCCACGGCAGAACAGAAACTCTTATCCCCAAACGCTGTATTTGTAGATAGAGGTTTATTTTTTTAGAGAAAAGATCATCATAAAATTGGTTGTAAGCTTTCAGAGATGTGGATTCAAACCCTGAGTCAGGAAAATTCCCTGGAGAAGGAAATGGCAACCCATTCCAGTATTTTTTTTTTATTTTTTTAAATTAACTAATTCATTTTAATTGGAGGCTAATTACAATGTAGTGATTTTTGCTATACATTGACATGAATCAGCCATGGGTGTACATGTGTGCCCCATCCTGAACTCCCCTCCCACCTCCCTTCCTATCCCATCCCTAAGGGTCATCCCAGTGCACTGGCCCTGAGCACCCTATCTCATGCATTGAACCTGGACAGGCAATCTATTTCACATATGATAATATACATGTTTCAATGCTATTCTCTCAAATCATCCAACCCTCGCCTTCTCCCACGGAGTCCAAACTTCTGTTCTTTGTACCTGTGTCTCTTTTGCTGTCTTGCATATAGGGTCATCATTACCATCTTTCTAAATTTCATATATACGGATTAACGTACTGTATTGGTGTTTTTCTTTCTGAATTACTTCACTCTGTATAATAGGCTCCAGTTTCATCCACCTCATTAAAACTGATTCACATGTGTTCTTTTTAATAGCTGAGTAATATTCCATTGTGTATATGTAGCACAGCTTACTTATCCATTCATCTGCTGATGGACATCTAGGTTGCTTCCATGTCCTGACCATTGTAAACAGTGCTGCGATGAACAATGGGATACACGTGTCTCTTTCAATTCTGGTTTCCTCGGATTGTATGCCCAGCAGTAGGATTGCTGTGTTGTGTGGCAGTTCTATTTCCAGTTTTTTAAGGAATCTCCACACTGTTCTCCATAGTGGCTGTACTAGTTTGCATTCCCACCAACAGCGTAAGAGATTTCCCTGTTCTTCGCACCCTCTCCAGCATTTATTGTTTGTAGACTTTGATAGCAGCCATTCTGACCAGCATGAGATGGTACCTCATAGAGGTTTTGATTTGCATTTCTCTGATAATGAGTGATGTCGAGCATGTGTTTGTTAGCCATCTATATGTCTTCTTTGGAGAAATGTTTGTTCAGTTCTTGGGCCCATTTTTTTGGTTGGATTTTATTTTTCTGGTATTGAGCTGCATGAGTTGTTTGTATATTTTTGAGATTAATTATTTGTCAGTTGCTTTATTTGCTATTATTTTCTCCCATTCTGAAGGCTGTTTTTTCACATTGTTTATAGTTTCCATCATTGTGCAAAAGCTTTTAAATTTAATCAGGTCCCATTTGTTTATTTTTGCTTTTATTTCTGTTACTCTGGGAGGTGGGTCACAGAGGATCCTGCTGTGTTTTTTGTCAGAAAGTGTTTTGCCTGTTTTCTTCTAGGAATTTTATAGTTACTGGTCTTTCATTTAGATTTTTAATCCATTTTGAGTTTATGTTTGTATATGGTGTTATAAAGTGTTCTAGTTTCATTCTTTTACAAGTGGCTGACCAGTTTTCCCAGCACCACTTGTTGAAGAGATTGTCTTTTCTCCATTGTATATTCTTTCCTCCTTTGTCAAAGATAAGTTGTCCATATGTGTGTGGATTTATCGATGGGCTTTCTATTTTGTTCCATTGATCTATATTTCTGTCTTTGTGCCAGTACCATACTGTCTTGATGACTGTAGCTTTGTAGTATAATCTGAAGTCAGGCAGGTTGATTCCTCCAGTTACATTCTTCTTTCTCAAGGTTGCTTTGGCTATTCGAAGTTTTTTGTATTTCCATACAAATTGTGAAATTATTCATTCTAGTTCTGTGAAAAATACCGTTGGTAGCTTGATAGGGATTGCATTGAATCTATAGATTGCTTTGGGTAGTGTACTCCTTTTCACTATATTGATTCTTCCAATCCATGAACATGGTATATTTCTCCATCTATTTTTGTCATCTTTGATTTCTTTCATCAGTATGTTATAGTTTTCTATATATAGGTCTTTTGTTTCTTTAGGTAGATCTATTCCTAAGTATTTTATTCCTGGGTCCCCTGCCCTTCACAAAGAAAAGAAAACTCTCTCCAGGGTTCCCACCAGCTTCTCTGGGATCAGTTGCATTACTGCACTGGATGCCTTGGGGCACCCATCTCTGCCATTCTGGATTCAGGAATCTGAACCTGACTCCCGTTTAATTGGCTGAGAGCAACAGAGGACATTGCCCATCCCTTTGGAATGGTGCTCACCCATCTCTCAGGACCAACTGACTCATGTTCCACTCCAGTATTCTTGCCTGGGGAAATCCCATGGACAGAGGAGCCTGGTGGGCTTGCATCCATGGGTCCCAAGAGTTGGGTACAACTTAGTGACTAACCAACAAAGCTTTCCCACAATTTCCAGGCGTGCTGTTACAATCCAGCTACCTCTGTGGTTTCCTTTTAAAGGTCAGGAAGGCTTATAATATTCTACTAGCATTTTCTCTCTTGTTGGCCTTTCTTTTAACTGAACTGCTGAGGAAGAAACGGTGCATTAATTAGACCCCTCAGTCCTTCTTATAGAAGACATATTTTTATCTACTGGAATGAGTTCAGCTGGGTCCCCTTCATTTCTACTGGGTGTACTATCCAGTCTTATTTTGGCCTCCAGTTTAGACCCAAGGGGCAAACAAGACATTCTTTAGGGAATTCCAGCCAACTTCAGGTTTCTATAGATTTCCTTCTCTGTCTTTTCAATAGTTATTTTACAGGAAATTCACAGGTCTCCAAATCACATACTTCCTTAGCCTAAAATTTTAACCAAGATTTACAACACAAGACAGCCCTACTGATGAGAGAAATGAAGCAATTGCCTTTATTTTTTCTTTCCATGATGAAAAAGTCACAGTGCCTCATTTGTTCCTAAAATTGACTTTAAAAAGAAAACTTCTCCCTTTGCTGATGAAAAGGAAATTTCAGGGGATTCCATTTCTTGAGTTATTTACCCTTTCAGGAAGGGCATTCCTGCTCATCTCATGCTTTCTGTTAAAAAATCATCATTCTAGGTTTCTTTTGAATCTCTTCTCCCCTAAAAAGCTTACCAGAATTCTCTAGTCTGCACTTCACAGAGTACTGAACATGTATTTTATTCATCTTGGTAACTGATAATACACTGTATTGTACTTATTTCTAATTATATATATATATATATATATATATATATATATATATATATATCCTCCAAACTGAAAGCAAAGTTCCTTCTGTTATTCACAGGGAATCCTTATCCTCTAATCAATGCTAAATATGTACTAGATAATGAATACTGATTATTGGATTTCTGTTGTGAATGTTTTTATAAATTCTACATATTTTCATGGAAGCATTAAAACTAAAGGGAGGTAGAAAGAAAAGCAGATACTTCTAGAGCAACTAATTCAAGTAAAAGGATCACATGAATCCTTGATATAAAGACATTGAATTATTAGAATTGAAAATGCCTCATCTGGTATAAATCTCCATCCAATCTTGGGTTCTTACTAACCGTCCCTAAGAAGTTATTTAAAAAGCATTTTCCAATATGTCAAGGTAGAATCATATCAACAATTTTAAGCAAGTCAAATGAAAAAGTGAAAAAGACAAAGGAAAATATATGAATAATGTTTCATGATCAATTATAGTATATGCAACACATATGTATTTAAAACATACACACGGACGCAGTAGGAACCCAGTTTTCTGTTACTTGCTCCAAGTTAAAGTTCAAGTAATTGGTCAGTGGGATTAAAAGCACTGGGATTCAGTGCATGTTTAATGGCCTCACACCTGCCTTCCTGTAAAGCTGCAGCCTATTCCTGCTCTATAACCTTTAAAGTTTGCCACCAGCAATTTACTGATGCAGCCAATTAGACGACAAAGAAGGCAAGATTTCAGGGGGATCATTCCTGGGTCTAAAACACAAGGAACTGTAGCCCTGCTGAGATGCTTGCTGAGAACATTCACGGCTGTCTTCCAGGTTGGAGCTTGGCTGAATTCCTTTCACATACTAAAATTACTAGTTTCAGGATATACTGTCACCAAGAAACATGTTGCCAGGCCATCAACCATCTTGCCTTTTTCCCTGATTCTAATTTCTATCTGGTGACTTCTACAGAGCAAGTGTCAGCCCATTCAGATTTCCTTTGGCAAGTCCCACTGTTAAAAGTGACCCTTGAGGAGTGTCTAGAGTGGGAAAGAAGCATAGGTAGTTAAGGTGACCTTGTCACAAGTGATTATCAGCAACCATATAGGATTAACAACTACACACTCATGAGGTTTACTTTCTTACATTTTTATTTTCAGTACCATCTTGATCCTCCTGGCTTTTTGGATTCACTGCTATGTTTTGGTCTATTCCTTGAAACCTTACCTACAAAATGTTTAAGCCCCAAAGCCTATCTACCAGGTAAGAAACACGACATGTTTGTTGATCAGATCAACACTCTCTGATTTTCTTGTAGATCTAGGCAGCAGACTTCCCAGATGACAGGGCACCCTCTTGGCAGACACAGGAAGGTCTCTCATTTGGAGCTGGGAGAGAAATCACCTGTGACAAAGAAAGCTTCTGCTGTTAGAATCTGTGAGCAGAGGGATGTTTCACATGAAGTTCCTCTGACTGGAAGGACTTTTCTAATAGGAGATATTTTTCTGGCAAAAATGCCTGCTTAGCATTTATTTCCTTTAGCATGTTTCTTAACAACTCTCCACTGATCTTTGTTCAATAAGAACACTAAAAAATAAAGGGATAAAAATCTTGACATTTGGGTCAAGATTCTGCTTGTCTTGCAACAAATGGCCATTGATGATTGTAAGAAGATGCTTTCAAAGCTTTTGTGCTTTTAAATGAAATTTTATAAAGAATATAGATAAGAGAGGTGCATGATTTCAGAGCTTCTAATTATATTTCATTTTTCCAGTCAATAGGAAGACAAAAATGAAAGCTCATGGGATTTTGCATCCTATCAAACTGGCTGATTTAAATTAATGAGAAATATCTATGTAATATTTATGCCAGAAGTTACCCAAGCTATCAAGACACCTTTAAAATGTGATAATTCAGAAGTTGCTTTAGTAATGTGCTCATTTGACAGCTTCCTTTTTTTAAAGAAATTGAGCAATTAAGTTTGCTCTTATATTTAGATGTACTTCCTTAGAATGGCCTTGTGTGCTGCCTTCTTTAAGCACATACCAAAAAAATACAGCAAATGTATTACAGATGAGTAAAAATAGAATGGCACTCCCAAACCCCATTCTATGTAATTTTCTTATGTTGTATGGAAAACATACTTCTCTTCAAAATGTAGCTCTCAATATTTCATATGCTAAAAGCAAAAGATCAAAAAAAATATGTTTTTATATAAAAGGGATCAGCAGAAAGGAATTTACACTGGTCAATTATCTTTCTGCTGGTTGTTTTTGTTTGCTTGTGAAAAAAATGAACACTCAGTATTGGTTGCAGTTAAGCTGACTTCAGGATTATATACCCCAGAAGAATTTTGAAGATTAACATTAAAAGAAAAAAAAAAAAAAGATCTTTTACACCTCTTTCAAAATTGCCTGGGAAAAGAAAATAAATGCAGGTGATGGACAGATCCAATTTCACCACTGCATTGAGAACTATGGAAAATTATACTATACAGAAAATAGTTTTCCATGAAAAGAAGTTTGAACTGATTTGAGTATCTGACTACATATGAAAACAAGAGGCCATGTGATGCTGTATCTGAATCCCTCCTAAGCAGGCTTTGCTTGATGTCTTGGGGGGGGTGGTGGGGAGGGGACAAGTATTTCTGTACAAGTATAAATGTGTTTTATGAATTGCTAAGACCAGTGTGCACTTCTGATCCAGGTGGATAATTCTCCTACCCTAACATTAGCCATACACCCAAAGAAGATGGAAAACCACCAGAATTAATGGCTTTGAAGATGAAAGGCCTGGATTCTAAAATTGGCTTGTGATGGACAAACTTGGGCAAGAAACTCCCATGAATCTCAGTTTTTCCACCTGTAAAATGGAGTTGAGAATAGTGGCTGCCTACCCACGTCCTCAATCCCCCACCCTCACCAGGTGATTTGAAGGATCATTTCAGACAATTCATGTGAAACATGAAGCAGAGTCCTGGCACACAGTATGCACTCAGTTCAGTTCAGTTCAGTTCAGTCTCTCAGTCATGTCTGACTCTTTGCGACCCCATGAACTGCAGCACTCCAGGCCTCCCTGTCCATCGCCAACTCCCGGAGTTCACTCAGACTCATGTCCATTGAGTCAGTGATGCCATCCAGCCATCTCATCCTCTGTCATCCCCTTCTCCTCCTGCCCCGAATCCCTCCCAGCATCAGAGTCTTTTCCAATGAGTCAACTCTTCACATGAGGTAGCCAAAGTACTGGAGTTTCAGCTTCAACATCATTCCTTCCAAAGTACACCCAGGTCTGATCTCCTTTAGAATGGACTGATTGCATCTCCTTGCAGTCCAAGGGACTCTCAAGAGTCTTCTCCAACACCACAGTTCAAAGGCATCAATTCTTCAGTGCTCAGCTTTCTTCACAGTCCAACTCTCACATCCATACATGACCACTGGAAAAACCATAGCCTTGACTAGATAGACCTTTGTTGGCAAAGTAATGTTTCTGCTTTTGAACATGTCATCTAGGTTGGTCATAACTTTCCTTCCAAGGAGTAAGCATCTTTTAATTTCATGGCTGCAGTCACCATCTGCAACGCTGTTAACTATGATAGCAGGATCACTATAAACCTTTGTAGAACTGAGTCACGCAGACTGACAGGAGAGAAGCCAGAGGTTACAAAAATGACTGAACAAGGCATCTTGTGAAGCACTAAGACATTTGGCCTTTAGAGATTTTTCACCTGAAAAGTTACAGGTAGGTATTAGAGTCAAGGCAGATGTAAAGACAGCTGAGCAGAACAAGGAAAATCGTGGAGAAAAGAGGCAATCTCCAGAAACTAGAATTGAGAGGAGGGTCTGGGAGGCAGTGTAACAGAGTAGAAATTCTTTGGAATTAGAAAAGTTGAAGTTCATTTACCAGTTCTGCCCTTTATGAATTTTATGGGATCAGTCACTGATGTATCATATACCTCTATGCCTAGGTTCTCATTCATGAAGGTATTATTACTTGTTCTTTAGGTTTGTCCTGATGTCCTCATGAAACAGCACATCATGTGTCCAAAGGTAGCACATGAAAGTATTTTACAAAGAGGAGCTACTGTTGTGAAATTGCTACTCAGACAGAAGGTATCCAAAATGACAGGGCAAGCTGGGAGAAAAGGTTTAGGGCATGCATTCACAAAATAAATGTCTGTGAACAGTGACACCAGATCAGGGTCAATCAGGGAGGAGGAGAGTGGGAATGATCAAAAACTTTGGGAGACAATGTCTGGAACCCTTAGTGGGAAGGAAAACTGGTTTGAGTCCTCAGACCGACACAAATGCCTTGAATAGCCTGATGAAACATACCAGATATTAGAGATGGAGCAGAGTGGCTTTCTGTCCATCATACTTAATTCCCTTTCTTCCTGACACATAGACAGACTACAATGAACAGTACCCCTCTCTTGTAGTGTGGTGTGGTTGGGAGACAAATACTCCGCTAACTGGGGGAGTACAGGCAGAATCACCATTGCTAGGCTTGGCCCATGAAACTGCCTGAGTGGTTCTCTGCCCTTTCCTCATGCCTGGTTGTGGACATCCTTGGCTTCCTCCATCAGCCTGGGCCCTTGAATGACCACATGGAACAGCCTCCTTCTATTTTACTCCTGCATCTATGTCAACTGGACTATATGTAAATAGAAAATTAATGTGCATGAAGTTAAACCACCAAATGGAGAGATTATCATAACTGAATCAGCCTCCAACTCATAACTGAATTTTTCCTTAGTCTTTTCTGCCCCTGAAATTAAGTATGTGACCCAGCCTTTTCCCAATAGGAACATTTTACATTTTGACTCCATTTTTCCTTAAAATGTAAATAAGGCAAAATTGTTCTTGGTACTTAATTATAATTCTGTTGATGGACGTAACTTCATCTCCAAGGAAATTCTAAGTAAATTAACATGAAAGTAACTCTATGGGGGCTTATAAATTTTAGGATATTAAAGAACCAACCACAGTGAGAAATGGGACAGTATGATATGAATGAGGACTCTACATTCATCCAAACATCTCTAACTCAACTAAAACTCCACACAGGAAGTAGGCCACTGAAAAGCCAGAGAACAAAATTATGAATCAATATTTTACTTACATAATATTATCAAATACATTTTAGGATGCTTTTTAAAAATTAAAATAATTTTATGATTTTTTTTCTTGCCATAAAATAAATGCATCTTTTTAAAATCTTTGGAGAATACCCAAGTTCAAAAAATGATATCAAGATCATCTTTAATGTCACCACCCAGAGGTAACTGCACTAGTAATAGACCATATGACCTTCTTATTCCCATCAACTCTCACAGACCTGGACAGCCTCATCACTCACTCTACTCTGCCAAAATGGCAAGAGAAAAAAATTGCATCCTCATGTTCACTTTTATTTCTTTGACTATCTGTGAGTTTATCAGCTATGTGTATTCCCTTTGGCTTATTATTGAGTTGGCTAAAGAGTTCATTCAAAATTTTTTGCTAACCCAATATATACCCTTTTGCACACTTTTTTTTTCTTTTGACATGTTCATCTCTTATTGGTTTTTAAAAAAGCTCTAAATAGATATGAATTTAACTTTTTAAAATAGAAAATAAATTTGAATACTCTAATTTTCTAAATATATTTGAATATTTCAATGCTGTGAAATAGGTTTAGATAATCTTTCTTGATGGAGATTTCTTAAGCTTGGGAAAATATTAATAGTTTTAATTTGCATAAGGATTAGAAATGTCACACATCTGGATCTTTTCCTACTAACATACAAGATCTCTTTTAACTTTTCAGTACAAAATTGTCCACAATTGACAAGGAAAAAGCTTTTGTTAATTGACCAATGCTGTGGATATTAGATGTAACTTACTTTTTTTTCTCTTAGTACTTTTATATGATGTTCAAAAAATTTCAAGGGATCTGGTGATAGCTAAAGCTGTCATTCTATCTCATTTGAAGATTTCTTGGTCTGGAACACAAGACCGAATAAAATCAAAATAATCATCACTTCTTTATTTCAATCTATACTTCGTAAATGTCAAATTGCTTTGAGTCCTGTTTTCACAGCTGATTTAATATCAGTCTTGTAAAACTGACAGCATATGTATCATTACTTTTTTATAGGTGGAACAGATCAAAGTTTTGAAACACTGCATGAATTTTCTAGAATTACAGTGAATAATAATAATAACTAATGGTATTTAAATTCATTATTCCCCTGTTATGTAGCAAATCAAGTATAACATGCTTTATCTCATTGAATCATAATAACCATGTCTTAGAGACGAGAAAAATAAACCTCAGAGAGGTGAAATGACTCCCCCAAAGTCACACAGCAAGTGAATGATAGAGCTGTGACTTTAACTATGGCAGATTCTAGAACCTGGTCTCTTAAGTAGCGAGCACTGATTAACTCCGTTGGAAAAGTGGCAAATCAGTATTAACTACAGAAACAGAACCAAGGCCTAGGGATAAACTCCAAATATAAACTTCACACTTTGTTATTTGTCTGTTCTTATCACAAGAGCATCTTAAAAGAGCTTCTCCAAGCAGTTTGAAGGCCAGGGTGGGGCTTGCTTATAACAGGGAGTCGATGAAAGAATGGCATGGTTCACCGGTCAGACTTTTCCCAATTATAAGCAATTTTAACATTCTCTCAAATCTATAATTAGAGGATTATTACAAACTCAATATATAGCTTGCTCAATCTGAAGCCTGCATGTACAGAATTCTGAACAAAAGAAAAATTACATGTCTCAAAAGTGTTTAAAAACCCTCTTAATTTTTGTACAAGGTGATTCTCAAACAGTGTAAAGGTGGTTCTTAGCAGAGAAGATTTTGGGAAAAAGTAATCTGCACCAAAGTGTGTGGATGAAAGCTGTCTGATCTTTTAAACTCTATTGCCTAAAATATCCATTTGTGTTATAAAAATAAATGCAGATATTACAGAGAAATACTGGCAGCGAGCTCTGTCATATTTAATGAATCTTGAAAACACTGTTCCCACTCCAAACCAGTGACTGAATTCTCATCTTCCCACTCCCAAGTTTAGATGCTGGAGGTAGTATTTTTTCTTTTCCTTTTTTCCCCTTTGAGAACACCACATTGCCTGATTGTCCTTCATTTAGACTCTCCTCTGATTGAGATGTAGACTGGATAAAACAGGCAAGCCTTTGCCAGAGGCAGTCAAATGGCCCAAACAGCCTCTCTTGGTCCCTTAATTTATTCTAAACTGGACCTGGAAGACAATTTAGAAGTAATTGAAATCCAACACCCCCTCTTCCTAAACAGATGAGGAAAACTATGGTCCATAGAGATTTAATAACTTGCCCAAATCACACATCTCATTGCCTTGAAACTATGATTCCAACTTAGATCTTGATTTACTTTTCAACTTTCCCCCAACCGTAGCACTCAGACTAGCTAGATTCCAGGCAATGTTTCTGTGTCATCAGCATCTGGAAAGAAGAGAAAGGGGCAGGTCAAGAAGTCAGGTCTTCTGAGGCTCAGTGAAGCCGAGAGACAGTACCGAGTTGCTGATATCTTGTTCTGCAGTCACTGGTGTCATACATCACATTTGATCTGCAGCTGCAAGTGCGAAAAAACTATAAATTTACCAGTTCCAGGGCAAACACATCTTAACCAGTGTAGAGAAAAGTCTCATGGTAACCCAAGCATGGTCTTCGGTAGTAAAGAATCCACCTGCCAATGCAGGAGATACAGGTTCGATCCCTGGTTCAGGAAGATTCCCCTGGAGAAGGAAATGGCAATCCACTCCAGTTTTCTTGCCTTGGAAATCCCATGGACAAAGAAACGTGGTGGACTACAGTCCATGGGGTTGCAAAAGAGTCGGACATGATTTACCGACTAAACAGCAACAAGCCAAGCACACCCCCAAGCAACCAACAAAAGCCAGCTCTAGCAGAGCGCCATCCACAGGGCACCCCAGAGTCTCTGAGATCTTGCACCCCAAAAGAGCATACATAGGGCTGGGTTGGGGAGTAATTTCTGAGCATGTTTCTTAAACAGCAGAATTAGAAGCAATTGGAAACAGAGTAGGGGGAGGGACCAAGCTTTCACTGTTCTTTTTTTTTTTTTTTCTCTCTCTCTCTCTCTTTTCAAGGGGTCAAAAGCCAACAATCTGACACTTATAAAAGTGTCAGCCCAAAGGGAGAAGTCTGCTTGGAAGACAGGATCGCTCACCCGGCGTGTATCAGAAACTGAGATTCATCACCACGTTTTCTTTCTCTTCTTTCCAACAGCCTCTGTTGCTCATGGCAGATTTAATGGTGTGATTTACAGCACCGAGAGACCTTTGTCAGGGCCAGTAAAATGACAAACAATGAATATATGGAGCAGTATGTTAACAGCCCACCACACAATACCTTGTCAGTTACAGCTTGATAGTGATACATTTTAATTTTGTCTTTCATAAAAATCTTGGCATGTATGCCTCATTTGAACACAGGCTTCCAAGTCAAGTGTGTCATCCAAGCAAGCAGTTTATCACCCTCTATATTTTCTGTCCTTTTCATTTAATGTCATTCCTATGGCAACAGACATCGCCCTGGAAATCATTTTCAAAACAGCTTATTTGTTGAAAGGGACTGGGTGAGGTTAAAATATGTGTTCGGCTGGGAAGAATGTCAGAGTGTGAATATGGCTTAGTTACATTAATCATATTCTTTGAGGACTTTGTGTAATCAGATACTTGAAGGAGGCGTATTGTGGGGTGGGATTTGACATCTCCACCCCACCCCCAGCTTTTTTATGGGTTCACATTTCATAAGGATAAAAATAAGAGAAGCAAATTTGCAGTGCACTTCATGGGAAGGCATATTCACGTGTTTCTAATATGGCCCAGTATATCCTTCTGTGGAGCTGGGTGGATGGGTGGAATATAACCCTAATGTTAGGGTTACTCTGAAGCTGATTATGGCAAACCAGATTTATTCATTCAGCATTTGTTCAGTGCTTCTTTATTGAGCATCTATTATGAAATAGGCATTGTGCTGAGAATGTGGGTGAATAAAATAAACTGAGTTTCTGCTCCCATGGAGGGAGGAGGGTTAGAGTTTAGACTCTAGTGGGGAAAACAGATTGTCCAAGTTGAGTTCTCTAACAATAAGGTCTAAGACGAGGATTTTTCAGTTCAGTTCATTCCAGTTGCTTGGTCGTGTCCAACTCTTTACAACCCCAAGAATCACAGCATGCCAGGCTTCCCTGTCCATCACCAACTCCAGGAGTTTACTCAAACTTATGTCCATCGAGTCAGTGATGCCATCCAGCCATCTCATCCTCTGTCATCCCCTTCTCCTCCTGCCCCGAATCCCTCCCAGCATCAGAGTCTTTTCCAATGAGTCAACTCTTCACATGAGGTGGCCAAAGTATTGGAGTTTCAGCTTTAGCATCAGTCCTTCCAAAGAACACCCAGGACTGATCTCCTTTTGAATGGACTGGTTGGATCTCCTTGCAGTTCAACGGACTCTCAAGAGTCTTCTCCAACACCACAGTTGAAAGGCATCAATTCTTCAGTGCTCAGCTTTCTTCACAGTCCAAATCTCATATCCATACATGACCACTGGAAAAACCAAGCCTTGACTAGATGGACCTTTGTTGTCAAAGTAATATGTCTGCTTTTTAAAATATGCTATCTAGGTTGGTCATAATTATCCTTCCAAGGAGTAAGTGGCTCTTAATTTCATGGCTGCAATCACCATCTGCAGTGATTTTGGAGCCCAAAAAAATAAAGTCTGACAGTGTTTCCACTGTTTCCTCATCTATTTCCCCCGAAGTGATGGGACCAGTGAAGGGATGGAGCCAAAGCAAAAACAGTACCCAGTTGTGGTTGTGACTGGTGAGAAGCAAGGTCTGATGCTGTAAAGAGCAATATTGCATAGGAACCTGGAATGTTACGTCCATGAATCAAGGCAAATTGGAAGTGGTCAAACAGGGGATGGCAAGAGTGAACATTGACATTCTAGGAATCAGTGAACTAAAGTGGACTGGAATGGGTGAATTTAACTCAGATGACCATTATATCTACTACTGCGGGCAGGAATTCCTTAGAAGAAATGGAGTAGCCATCATGGTCAACAAAAGAGTCCAAAATGCAGTACTTGGATGCAATCTCAAAAATGACAGAATGATCTCTGTTCATTTCCAAGGCAAACCATCCAATATTACAGTAATCCAAGTCTATGCCCAACCAGTAACGCTGAAGAAGCTGAAGTTGAACTGTTCTCTGAAGACCTACAGGCCCTTTTAGAACTAACACCCAAAAAAGATGTCCTTTTCATTATAGGGGACTGGAATGCAAAAGTAGGAAGTCAAGAAACACCTGGGGTAACAGGTAAATTTCACCTTGGAATAAGGAATGAAGCAGGGCAAAGGCTAATAAAGTTTTGCCTAGCGAACACACTGGTCATAACAAACACCCGCTTCCAACAACACAAGAGAGGACTCTACACATGGCCATCACCAGATGGTCAACACCAAAATCAGATTGATTATATTCTTTGCAGCCAAAGATGGAAAAGCTCTATACAGTCAGCAAAAACAAGACCAGGACCTGACTGTGGCTCAGATCATGAACTCCTTATTGCCACATTCAGACTTAAATTGAAGAAAGTAGGGAAAACCACTAGACCATTCAGGTATGACCTAAATCAAATCCCTTATGATGATATGGTGGAAATGAGAAATAGATTTAAGGGACTAGATCTGATAGATAGAGTGCCTGATGAACTATGGACAGAGGTTCGTGACATTGTATAAGGGACAGGGATCAAGACCATCCCCATGGAAAAGAAATGCAAAAAAGCAAAATGGCTGTCTGGGGAGGCCTTACAAATACCTGTGAAAAGAAGAGAAGTGAAGAGCAAAGGAGAAAAGGAAAGATATAAGTATCTGAATGCAGAGTTCCAAAGAATAGCAAGAAGAGATAAGAAAGCCTTCCTCAGCCATCAGTGCAAAGAAATAGAGGAAAACGACAGAATGGGAAAAACTAGAGATCTCTTCAAGAAAATTAGAGATACCAGGGCAATATTTCATGCAAAGATGGGCTCGAACTGTACAAAAAAGATCTTCATGACCAAGATAATCACGACCGTGTGATCACTCACCTCAAGCCAGCCATCCTGGAATGTGAAGTCAAGTGGACCTTAGAAAACATCACTACGAACAAAGGTAGTGGAGGTGATGGAATTCTAGTTGAGCTATTTCAAATCCTGAAAGATGATGCTGTGAAAGTGCTGCACTAAATATGCCAGCAAATTTGTAAGATCTTGGCATCTGGTCCCATCACTTCATGGGAATTAGATGTGGAACCAGTTTCAGACTTTATTTTTCTGGGCTCCAAAATCACTGCAGTTGGTGACTGCAGCCATGAAATTAAAAGACGCTTACTCCTTGGCAGAAAACTTACGACCAACCTAGATAGTATATTCAAAAGAAGAGACAGTACTTTGGCAACAAAGGTCCGTCTAGTCAAAGCTATGCTTTTTCTGGCAGTCATATATGGATGTGAGAGTTTAACTGTATAGAAAGCTGAGCACCAAAGAATTGATGCTTTTGAACTATGGTGTTGGAGAAGACTCTTGAGAGTCCCTTGGACTGCAAGGAGATACAACCAGTCCATTCAAAAGGAGATCAGTCCTGGGTGTTCTTTGGAAGGACTGATGCTAAAGCTGAAACCCCAGTACTTTGGCCACCTCATGCAAAGAGTTGACGCATTGAAAAAGACTCTGATTCTGGGAGGGATTCGGGGCAGGAGGAAAAGGGGATGACAGAGGATGAGATGGTTGGATGGCATCACGGACTCGATGGACATGAGTTTGAGTGAACTCTGGGAGTTGGTGATGGACAGGGAGGCTTGGTGTGCTGCGATACATGGGGTCGCAAAGAGTCAGACATGACTGAGCGACTGAACTGAACTGATGGGACAAATGCCATGATCTTTGTTTTCTGAATGTTGAGCTTTAAGCCAACTTTTTCACTCTCCTCTTTCACTTTCATCCAGAGGCTTTTTAGTTCCTCTTCACTTTCTGCCATAAGGGTGGTGATGTCTGCATATCTGAAGTTATTGATATTTCCCCGCAAGCTTGATTCCAGCTTGTGCATCTTCCAGCCCAGCATTTCTCATGATGTACTCTGCATAGAAGTTAAATAAGCAGGGTGACAATATACAGCCTTGACGTACTCCTTTTCCTATTTGAAACCAGTCTGTTAACAGTTCCATGTCCAGTTCTAACTGTTGCTTCCTGACCTGCAAACTGGTTTCTCAAGAGGCAGGTTAGGTGGTCTGGTATTCCCATCTCTCTCAGAATTTTCCACAGTTTATTGTGATCCATACAGTCAAAGGCTTTGGCATAGCCAATAAAGCAGAAATAGATGATTTTCTGGAACTCTCTGGCTTTTTCAATGATCCAGCAGATGTTGGCAATTTGATCTCTGGTTCCTCTGCCTTTTCTAAAACCAGTGTGAACATCAGGAAGTTCACAGTTTACATGTTGCTGAAGCCTGGCTTGGAGAATTTTGAGCATCACTTTACTAGCATGTGAGATGAGTGCAATGGTGCAGTAGTTTGAGCATTCTCTGGCATTGCCTTTCTTTGGGATTAGAATGAAAACTGACCTTTTCCAGTCCTGTGGCCACTGCTGAGTTTTCCAAATTTGCTGGCATATTGAGTGCAGCACTTTCACAGCGTCATCTTTCAGGATTTGAAATAGCTCAACTGGAATTCCATCACCTCCACTACCTTTGTTCGTAGTGATGTTTTCTAAGGTCCACTTGACTTCACATTCCAGGATGGCTGGCTTGAGGTGAGTGATCACACAGTCGTAATTATCTTGGTCATGAAGATCTTTTTTGTCATGAAGATCTTCTGTGTATTCTTGCCACCTCTTGTTAATATCTTCTGCTTCTGTTAGGTCCATACCATTTCTGTCCTTTATCAAGCCCATCTTTGCATGAAATATTCCCCTGGTATCTCTAATTTTCTTGAAGAGATCTCTAGTCTTTCCCATTCTGTCGTTTTCCTCTATTTCTTTGCACTGATGGCTGAGGAAGGCTTTCTTATCTCTTCTTGCTATTCTTTGGAACTCTGCATTCAGATACTTATATCTTTCCTTTTCTCCTTTGCTCTTCACTTCTCTTCTTTTCACAGGTACTTGTAAGGCCTCCCCAGACAGCCATTTTGCTTTTTTACATTTCTTTTCCATGGGGATGGTCTTGATCCCTGTCCCTTATACAATGTCACGAACCTCTGTCCATAGTTCATCAGGCACTCTATCTATCAGATCTAGTCCCTTAAATCTATTTCTGACTTCCACCATATCATCATAAGGGATTTGATTTAGGTCATACCTGAATGGCCTAGTGGTTTTCCCTACTTTCTTCAATTTAAGTCTGAATGTGGCAATAAGGAGTTCATGATCTGAGCCACAGTCAGGTCCTGGTCTTGTTTTTGCTGACTGTATAGAGCTTTTCCATCTTTGGCTGCAAAGAATATAATCAATCTGATTTTGGTGTTGACCATCTGGTGATGGCCATGTGTAGAGTCCTCTCTTGTGTTGTTGGAAGCGGGTGTTTGTTATGACCAGTGTGTTCGCTAGGCAAAACTTTATTAGCCTTTGCCCTGCTTCATTCCATATTCCAAGGCCAAATTTGCCTGTTACCCCAAGTGTTTCTTGCATTCCAGTCCCCTATAATGAGAAGGACATCTTTTTTATGAAGATTTATTTAAGTCTCCATAGAGGAGGCAACAGTTAGAACTGGACATGGAACAACAGACTGGTTCCAAATAGGAAAAGGAGTACATCAAGGCTCTGTATTATCACCCTGCTTGTTTAACTTATATGCAGAGTACATCATGAGAAATGCTGGACTGGAAGAAACACAAGCTGGAATAAAGATTGCCAGGAGAAATATCAATAACCTCAGATATGCAGATGACTCCACCCTTATGGCAGAAAGTGAAGAAGAACTAAAGAGCTTCTTGATGAAAGTGATAGAAGAGAGTGAAAAAGTTGGCTTAAATCTCAACATTCAGAAAACGAAGATCATGGCGTTCAGTCCCATCACTTAAGAGACTCCTTTTAAGAAAAGTTATGACCAACCTAGATAGTATATTCAAAAGCAGAGACATTACTTTGCCGATTAAGGTCCATCTAGTCAAGGCTATGGTTTTTCCTGTGGTCATGTAAGGATGTGAAAGTTGGACTGTGCAGAAGGCTGAGCACCGAAGAATTGATGCTTTTGAACTGTGGTGTTGGAGAAGACTCTTGCGAGTCCCTTGGAATGCAAGGAGACCCAACCAGTCCATTCTGAAGGAGATCAGCCCTGGGATTTCTTTGGAAGGAATGATGCTAAAGCTGAAACTCCAGTATTTTGGCCACCTCATGCGACGATTTGACTCACTGGAAAAGACTTTGATGCTGGGAGGAATTGGGGGCAAGAGAAGAAGGGTACGACAGAGGACGAGATGGCTGGATGGCATCACTGACTCGATGGACGTGAATCTGAGTGAACTCCGGGAGTTGGTGATGGACAGGGAGGCCTGGCGTGCTGTGATTCATGGGGTTGCAAAGAGTTGGACACGACTGAGCGACTGAACTGAACTGAGAGGAGACTTACAGGAACTTAATAAGGAAGTATAAAGGGCAGAAGAGCAAGGAGATGAAGGTGAGCAAAGCTGAGTCCAGCCTCAACATGGTCTTGGGAAAGCTTAGAGCTTGCATAGCCCCAAGAGTGACCAACCTCTGAGGCACTGCACCAGACCTGGGCTTTTGGATGTGGACTTCCCTGGTGGCTCAGTGGTAAAGAATCAGCCTGCTAACACAAGAGACATAGATTTGATCCCTGAGTTGAGACGATCCCTTGGAAATGGAAATGGCAACCCACTCCAATATTCTTGCTTGGCAAATCCCTTTGACAGAGGAGACTGGAGGTCTACAGTCCACAGGGTTGCAAAGAATCAGACACGACTTAGCAACTAAAAGACAATGAGTCGGTCACTGATTGCAAGCTGTCATGTATGGTCAATGTCCATTGTCATAGTGTCCTCTGAATCCTTGGGCTGAGTGACTCCTGTTGACCAAGAGTGACCCTTGAGAGAAGATTGCAGAGTGGGCCAATAGCAGTCAAAACTCACAGCAGTTAGGGAGTAGGCAACCCAGCCAGGCATAGGAATCTGGTAAGTGGACATAGCTTCCACTGTATGCATATGTATGATCTTTTATGTTAGTAGTAGTGCAATGAATAGAATGAGGATAGTCAATCAATGGCAGATGGACAGGTCATGAAATACATCCCTGGAGAGAGGACATCTGAGCTGAGAGCCAGCATGGTGAAGATCTGGGACATTATCTCCCTAGGGACTTGAAACAGAAAGGACAAATAACCAGTGGGATCTTTTTAAGGGTGAAAGTTTAAGATATTTGAGGAGCACAGAGAAAGCCTAGTGGGTCCAAATGCCATGAGCAAATGAGGGGCTGGTAGAAGAGAAGGTCAAAGACACAGGCAGGGGTCAGAGAGGATGTGGCAGCCCATGAGCAGGGCTTGGGGTTTATTCTAAGGTCAGTGGAGAGCCTACTACCCTATTTCATTTTTTTGACTGTGCTGGGTCTTAATTGCTGTGAGGGTTTTTCTCTAGTAGTTGCGAGTGGGGGTACTCTCTAGTTGCAATGCGAGGGCTTCTCATTGTGGTGGCTTCTCTTGTTGTGGAGCACGGGCTCTAGAGGATCGGAATTTCAGTAGTTGCAGCATGCTGTCTTGGTAGTTGCAGCGCACAGGCTTAGTTGCTCTGCTGTATGTGGGATCCCCCTGGACCGGGGATCAAACCTGTTTGTCCTATATTAGCAGGTGAAGTCTTAACCACTGGACCATCAGAGCATCAGATATCCCAATCTAGGAAATCAAACCTTCAGCCCACTTTCAGCCCCTCTTGGCACCATGCCAGAGGCTCTAAGAACCTTGATGTGCTCAAGATACTGCTTATTTCACCACAGAGCTGGGCCCTGCTGGATGGAATGACTCCCAGGAAGCTTGAAATCAGCTAGAAATACTGGCAATTCTTGCATTAAGACTACCTGAATATTGGTTCACACAGCAACCCATACAAGCCTTCTTAACCTCTGTCACGGATGACCTGTAGTTTTGATGGATATCTGAAGCTTTTTTCCTCCATGTATTGTCCCTATAACTGGTATTTCAGGAACACATCGTCCCCACATTAGAACTTCGTGCAGGACTTCCCTGGTGGCTCAGAGGTAAAGAATCCACCTACCAGTGCAGGAAACATAGGTTTGATTCCTGGTCTGGGAAGGTCTCGCCTGCTGCAGGTTAACTAAGCACCTGTGCCACCCACTGTGCCCGTGTGCCCTAGAGTCAGTGCGTCACAAGAAGAGAAGACACTGCAGTGAGAAGCCCATGAACCACTACCAGAAAGTAGCCCCTAATCACCAAAACTAGAAAAATCTCTTGTAGCAACAAAGACCTAGCATAGCCAAAAAAAAAAAAAAAGAACCTAGTGCATTTTCCCATAGAGGAAATACTTGCATGGTGAACAGTCTTATAGAATTTGGCTACCCAAATTGTGATCCAGAGGTATTCCACTTAGAAATGCAGAACCAAGGCCCCCTCCCTCCCAGGCTTACTGAATCAGAATCTGCTATTTAACCAGGCCCCCAGGTGATTCTACATGCACATAAAAGTTTGATCAACTCTGTTGTAAAAAGTTGTTTCTACAAGAAAATGTTTCCTAAAGTCCAATAGCTCACTTATTAACAAACACTGGGAATATACAACCAGTGTGTTAAAAAGTATTGAACTTTTAAAAAAGTAAATAAACTTAATTTAAAAAATGTAAAGTGTTGAACTTTATAATATAATTAGAAAAGAGAAAACCATGTACTACTTTTCTGCATAATTACAGTTGTTTTGTGTGGACACTAGAAAGCTACCTGGAGGCCCAAAATGATTGAAGAGAGACCCTGAATGGAAAGAGATTTGAGAAGAGAAGAGTAAAGAAATGTAGTTTTGATGGATGGTATCACAGAAAGGAGAAGTCAGCATTAGTCCAAGTGTGTCTGAACATATTTTTTTCTCAAAGATGAGACTTCCAGAAAGGTAGGAATCTAGAAATCTACTCTTCTATAAAAGCAATGGGGCAAAAAAGTACCATAGAGAAAATTGTCTAAATCAGCTTTTTTAGAGCTCTGGAAATTAATCAAAATTTTGCAATAATCCAAGGGTATTTATTCAAGAAAATACTAGTTTTACAAGATGATCGTAAGTTTTACTCAAAAGAAGACTCTGTACTTAAACGAGAAGCATTGGGTGTGAGAAAGTTTAACAGGTTTCTCTCAGCAGGACCTTTCAGGGCCTTTAACATGCCAAATGTACAGTGTATAGCATGCAATTTCCCCCCAAACTTAATTGATCACAGATCCCTTTTGTTGTGAGCTATTTCAAAGATTAAAATCCTGAGAAATATACTTTGGGAAATACTAGGTAAGACTCTGAGGTGAGATGTGAGGAAAAAAGGGGAAGAATTGTGGACACTAGAAGAGAGAATGGACATAAAAGAGAATGCGATGATATTGTCAGTGTACCTTTCCTATCCAGAAAGTCTAAAGAGCAAAGAATGTTGACTGGATAAGATTAATGATAAACAGGTTGAAATATAGGCGTTCAGAAAATACATGAAAGGATGTTCAACCTCCAGAAGTATCAGGGAAAGACAAATCAAATTGAAACCGTTATACATTTGACAAATGTTCTAATCTCTGACAATATCAAGTGTCAGTGGAGAGATAGAGCCTGGCAACTCTCAGATATCACCAGTAGGGATTTAAATTGGGATCACCATTTTGAAGTGCAACTTGGCAAAATTTAGAAAAGTTGAAGATGTACAGGCACCCTAGAGAAACTCCCACTTGGATGTTCATGGAGACAGGTCCAAGAGGGTTTGTTTCAGTGTAATTTGTGGAAACAACCTAAATGGCCTTTATGTATAAATATATTATTTTACATTCATAGAATAGAATGTTATACAGTAGATAAAAATGAATGAAGGCTATATGTATTCACATCAATAAATCTTAACAGGGCACAAAGAAACTGAAATCATTTAAAGTTTTTAAAAATTTCACAATATTGCATATTGGATTCTCTCATACTGCATATTAGGTCCTTTTCAGATGTCAAAACATGCATAGAAATGATGCATGCAAATTCCTCATGATGGTGACTTCTGGGGAGGGAGAGAGGAGGATGGAACTGGGGAGGGATACACAGGGACTTCAACTCTATAACATTTTGTTTCCTCACAAAAAATATGAAACAAATATGGGAAAAGGTTTAAACCTGACCAGGTTATGTATGGATAAATACACGTTTATAATACGTGTATTTGAAAAATTATTTGCTTTGTTTCTTTCTATATAAATTTGCTATGGGTTGGATTACATCCCTCCAAAATTCACATGTTGAAGTCCTAGCTTCATTCTGAAGCCCCGAGAATGTGACCTTTTAAAGTCATTGAAGCACTGAAGTTATAATTAGTTAGGATGAGATCATACTGAAGTAGAATGTCCCTCTTATCCAATATGGTGGGTATTCTTATTTTAAAAGAGGAATTTTAACACAGACATGAGAGGTGGGATAATGCCAGGTGAACATGAAGCTGGAGATCAGAATGATGCACCTACAAGAATAAAACTTCAAAGTTTGCTACCCAACCTCCAGAAGCTGGAGGAGAGGCATGGTGCAGATTCTTCCTCAGTAGAAACCAACCTGAATGGCCTTGGTCTTAGACTTCTAGTCCCCAGAACTGTGGGATAATACATTTCTGTAGTTGAAGCCACTAGTTTGTGGTACTTTGTTACAGTAGCTCTAGCAAACTAATGAAGATTTTATGCTATGAGATAGCTCAAAGCAGAGATGCATTCTGGAATAAGAAGAGATTCAGGGACAGCTTCCTTCAGAAGTGACCTTTAAACTGAGCATTAGGTAGGGGGCGTTGTTTTGACCTACTCAGTACTTCTTCCTTTGCAGAACTGACCTCGCTCATGTCCTGTGATCCCAGAGGGCATCCCCATCACATCTTCCAATCCAGAGACCATGGGAAGTCACACGACACAACTCAAGCCAATCAGACTCTCCCTCTTACAAGCTAAGTTTAAATCAAACACAAAAGAACACTAGCAATAGATGCTGAGCTCACTGATGACAGTACATAGAACTGTGAAACTTCCCCAGAGAAGCTGAGACACATTTTGTTTTCCAGAAACTACTGCAGTAGTATCTCCATTCCTACCTGCTCTTCTTACAATGTGACTTTGATCCTACTCCATTTGAGATGTAGGGCCGTTCTCCCTCCCTTAATCTGAGCGAGTGGCCTAATGATGAGTGGAAGTGATGCTCTGTGATTTCTGAGGCTACATCCCAAAAGGCAATATAACATTCAGCTGGCACTCTTGGGATCCTTGGAACCTAGCTACCATGGAACCTAGCTACCATGGAACCTAGCTACTTGTCTTCCAGAACCTTCTATGTTCCAGGCTCATCGCAATGAAGCTAGTACCTAAAGCCTAGGCATACTGTAAAGAAGCTCAAGAGCCTGTGGGAGGGAACCAAGGCTCCCAGCTCCCCAGTTCAGGTACGCTCTCAGCTACCAGTTATGTGACTGAGCCGTATTTAAAGTGGGACCTCTGGCTCCCATCTGGGCCATGCCAGCTGATATCCCACAGGATGGAGGGGTTTCCCTGTCCAGGTTGAAGATTCATAAGTGAAATAAAGGACTGTTCTGGTTTCATGCCATTGACTTTGGGCACTTTATTACCTGGCAATGAAGCTTCCCTGGTGGCTCAGTGGTAAAGAATCCTCCTGCCAATGCAGGAGCCATAGGTTCAGTCCTTGGGTTGTGAAGATCCTCTGTAGGAGGAAATGGCAACCCACTCCAGTATTCTTGCCTGGAGAATCCCATGGAAGAGGAGCCTGGGGGGCTATACTTTATGGGGTCACAAAAGAGTCGGACACAACTTAGTGATTAAACAACAACAAAGACTGAAACAGCTGTCCTGATTTTCCTTTTTTCCCTGGCCTGGATGTTGGGTTCTTTTTAATTATGCAGACTTTTGAGGAAGATCCTTTTGAGGAATTTATTCTTACCTAAATTAACCAAAATTTGTTCCTTTTGCCTGTAACTACTTGCAGATAACCGTGGAAAATGATAGAAAGGCAAACATCAAGTGAGAGGTAACAATGGGCCTAAAGACTCTTGTTCAAGGAAGAGCCTGGGACCTTGAAAGGAAGGAGAACAGTTGGTGAGGCTGGAGTGTGAAGGGGTGCAGGTCTCAAGATGAGGTTGAGAGGGAGTAAATTAGTACTCATCGTGTACCACGCCTTGTCAAGGTATGTAGCTCCTAATGTCTCAGTCATCTACATATCAACAATAAGACGGAAGTCCTATTTTTAAGCAACTCCCCACCTCCACACACACAATACCCCATTTAAGGGAAAATGAAATCAAAACTCAGCAACCACTATTTACTGCTGACCTGGAACTCGACCCAGCTCTGTCTTCCTCCAAAGCTTGTCCTCCTAACACATCTGCTGTGTGGCCCTGGAGATGATTTATAACTTAGAAGAGAGAATACAGGGAGAGAGCTAAGGGGGATATGCATGGATGAATACACAGCCCACTTGGAAAGACCCAATAATGTTATGGAGCCATAAAACTCATTTTACAAAGAAAGAGATCAAACATGGAATGTGACTATCATTAAAGGGTGGAAGAAAGAATATGGACTTTGGAACTCCACAGAATTTCCTACTATGGTATGTGTAATCTCAGGCATTTCACCTGACCTCACTCAGAATCCATTTTCTCTAACAAGGGGGTGAGGACCCCCAAGTTCCCCTGATAAGGTTTGACAATGATGCTTATAAATTGGACGGCGCCTGGTGGGTATCAAAATGTCACCAATAATCCTTGATATTGAGAATAATTATAGTAACACCCAAGGTTGCATAGACAGAGACTCAAAAAAGTGAGGGGAAAGAAAAGCAGGTAAAAAACAGAGGAAACAGGGTAAGATGGGAGAAAGGGAAACAGGAGGAAGGAGTTACTGGAAGGCGGGAACATGGGCAGCAGGAACAAAAAAGTCAAATCTCATGCTGGCATGCTGGAGGATTTTTAAGTCTCCACACAAAAAATGATTCCAGTGCCTGAAGCAACTCCTGGTGTGACCACCCCTGCAGAAGAGGTACCAGCCACGTGCAGCCCAGCCCTAGGATCTTATAAAGGATTAGATTTTCATGCTCTGGTTTAGGGCACCATGGCTCCCAGGAAACCAGTTCCCAAACAATCAGATGCTCCCTTTGCAAAGACAAAAGGCAGCTAGCCTCCTTCTACATGAATCCTCTTAATTTCCCTACCTTGTCAAGGACCAAACAGCTCATCACATTCTTGGTGGCCATGGGGCTCAGGCTCCCAAGGAAGCCTTGTTACTCTTTGACCATCATGCATGGAAGAGTTATAGAAGGAATTGGAGGAGGGCAAGGAGGGATGTCCCCTGGGGGCCGTGGGCAAAGTAGCCCACACTAGGACCTCAGCCCCGAGTTTCCACTTCTGCCCAACACCTGATGAAAGGAACTGGTTTTCAAACCCTATCACCCAGGAATAAAGCAAGCAACAGATGAAAGGAATTATAGCAACTTTACCAAGTCATCTAAACTGTGGCCAGCATTGCTAGGATTCCTGGGTATGAGGTTTCCAGACAAGGGAGAAAAATGGACCGAAGGGAATTTCTTTCTTAAAAGGAAAGTGGGTCTGTGTTGAGATAATTCAGAAGAAGGATAAACCTGGGAAGGCTGGTGCTGGTTGCTTGCCATCATCCTATCCTCGGGCCCTTATTGAAAATTCCTACCCTCCAGGCTCCCCATCCCCACATCAGGGTGGGGCCCCTTTCTATGAAGAAAATAGAGGTTGCAATGTTTGGCATATTAATTCGGAGCATATGGTCAAAAATATTGTTTGCTATGGCTCGTGGGCTTATGATATTTAATTTAAAATAGATTTTCCTAAATAAAAAGAGACTTTGTACAGATGGCCATTAAAAGCAAACCGTTTTGCTGCTCGGCATTGTTAAAATACAATGTTTTTAAAGCATTTTATAAGATGTTGGCCCTTTGGCAAGAATGAAGTGTTCTGAAAAGATGGAGGCTTGGCACAGTGACAAGATGTCCCTGGTACGATGGTCACAGGCCCAGTTTTGTGGGCAATCTTTATCTCAGTAAGCTCAATTTTCTTTTATACAGTACATTTCTTTCTTAAATCCTGAAGTTACATTCAGACCTGAGAAAGTCCAACTCTTGAGATCAAGTGGCTAGAGTGATAACCACAAACGCTTTCTCATGTCATTTCTTATTAAATATGAACAGATTGTTTCCACAACAAACACAGAGCAAGCGCGAGACCAGGTGTTCTCCCATTTTCCACATCTCTTCCAGCCTTAGTGGGAGGATTACAGGGCTTTTCCTTCCTCTCTCTCTGTCTTCTTTTAGCGATCACCTGAGGTTGATGACTGCCACAAAAAGGGTGGCCTGGCATCTTAAAGGCTTGGAGGTTGGTGAACATGTCAAATAAGGTTGGTCTACATGGAGCACGTGAGTGGCATTTTTGTGCTGTTGATAATGCAGGTTCTTTCGAGTGTTACAAAGTAAAAATACCTTCTGACTCATCTCAGGAGAGTCATACCATGAATTATGTCAATCCAGCTTGTTTTCTCCAGCCAATTCATTCTGATTTTCTGAGGATGGCAGCAGACCCAGAGGGTAGAGCCTGCTAAGCTGCTTAACCATGAAACACACACAGGAAAATGACAAAGAGAAGAATCGATGGTGTTAATTTATGGGCTCCTGCTCCAAATGGGAACATTCTGAACAACACTGGCCTCGTCCATCCTCCCCTCAAACCATCCCCAGACAATATCCTTCCCTGGAATATGATCAGGAGAGAGCACATACCTCAGGATCCAATCTGCTGCATTGGTTTTCATGACAGAAGGTCATCCACTGAAGACTTTTGTTGAAAAGCTGATACTTGAGAAATGGTTTCATATTAGTTCGGGATAGAAAAGAAAGCTGATAGAAGTTTCTAGATTGTCAGTAATCCTTTCTTATGAACGGCCAAAGAGAAACAGCCCACTTTTTGATGGCGCGTCAGAGAAACATGGAGGTACCAGAACAATTGTTCCCAACACAGTACCATCTGTAATTAGTGACACAACAGCCACAGTGTGGTTTGTTTTTCTAGTTCAGTAACTTTTAACAACACTTGTAATCAGTCGGGTTTTTAGAAAGAGGGTGTGAGGGCCAGGGGAAAGAATTACATTACACACAGCACAGCAGTCCTGGAGAAATGCTCACGGCTGGACACACCTTTCTGCCAGGGTGGCTATCTGAGCCTCTGTTTGAAGGGATATAAACAAAAGCTTAGAGAGAGATCCTTCAATCCCATGGGGTAACCTCAGAGGGGAAGCTTTCTCCTCTGTCCACAAAGTAAGGGATTGGGTTTGCCAATAGCCAGAGGACAGCAGCCCTGCCTTTGCAGAGCTTTGGAGACAGGTATTTACCTGGCCTGCACCTGGATATTAGTTGCTTAAATGGGGCACAAACCTGCCAGAGCTTGAAACAGTCAGAACACAGAATATGTAACTAGAATTAACAAAACTAGAAGGCACTTTTACTGAAGCAGGCAAGATCCCTACTGGGGCTTTGGCAATTCAACTCCAAAACATTTTTCAGTGGGGTTATCAATTAGCACACGCTGTGGTGAGTAGGAAGGTAAATATTGATTTGTAAAGTTCCTATCTCAGTGACTGTCTTTGAATGAACTCAAGGAGCTTGATCACTCTTAAGCAGGCATTAAAATTAAAGAAAAAAAGAATGACTAAGGTGTTTTTTTAAATTCTTTTTAAAATGATTTTTTTTCTGTTTATAACAAGACACTACATGTTCAATATAGACAAATTAGAAAGTGTAGATAATAGAAAAATAAAAGTCAAAGACATTCATAATCTCAGCATTCAGCAACCATTTCTTACAAAAATCAGGGCTGAGAAGACATACTATTTCGTAAGATCCTTTTGTCACTTTTGAGTCTTTATTGTCATTACTTACAATTGATAAATTTGCATCTACTTCATTCTTAATGGCAGCTTAGTATTGAATGTCAAGGATGTACAAAAGCTTATTTAATCACTCCTTTGTTTTTAAACATTCAGATGGTTTCCAACTTTTGGTGTACTGCTTTGGTGAACCACCTTCTGGGTAAGTATTCACATTAAATACTTTACATAACACATTAAAGTGTTATTTTCATTGTTGTTCAAAAGGAGTAACTTGGCAATGCTCTTGAAAATGTTCTGAGAACTAAAGTCAAGACAAGGAACTGACATAAGCTCAAATGAGGCCATGACCTTCCAAATATGTCTGCATAGAAGATGTGAATGGAGTTTTCTAATAGGTGTGACTGAAATAGTAAAATAGGAAATATTAAAAGAAATTCTGTAAAAGTACCAGGCATTGAACCAAACTGTACAGGACCACTGATGACCTGTAGATGTCTGCCATCTCTAATTTCTAAACATGCTATTCTAGGAGCCTCTGTTTTTATAACATATAAATGCATGTGGCGTCTTCCTGGGTTATTTGGACCAAATACTGTAATTCTTTAAGCTCAGAAGGCTGTTTTGGAGGATGACAAAAAAAAAAAAAAAACCTGGTTCAGATGGCAAGAGAGAGCTGGGGGACAGGGAGATGTTGAAATGATAGTGGTAACAGGCAAAATGCTAGGACAGAGTAGGTCTAAAGTTGTCCTTAGTCAACTCAAAATATATGATTTGATAAAAATAATCTTAAACTCTGCTTTCAAGGAGAGTGTTTATAAGAAGCATGAAAGACAGTTAAGGATTTCAGCAGACAGCCTTGTGTATGGAGGGCAATCATGGGGCAGGACTGTCACCACCCCCTCTCCCAGGTCCTTGTTGAGCTGACATGGCTAAGCAGTCAGGCCGCTTTTCCCTGAGTCCACACACAGCCCCGGTCCCTCCATCCGGGTCTCCAGGCTGCCATAAGCAACCTATTGAAACTGATGCTGGAGGTGATACTTAGTTTCTATTGCTGGCCTGATGGATTTTCCACCAGTAAGGGATGTTTTGGAGGAATGGGAGGATTTAATTGGTTAGGAAAGTGAGAAATCAATGCCTGGAATTGATGGAGCTAAATGGCAGGAGAAGGCCATTCTGCTGAAAAAGCTGAGAATCCATCCTGTGGAACAATTCCAGAAGGCCTGTTTTTCTGTCTGTAATTTGGAACTATAATCCACACATTTTCCTGAAGTGTTTAATCATGACACCATCACACGCCAGAATTAGGGGGCGACTGTGAATGACTCTATTGCAGCAAATGGCAAGCCCTCGTTTCCATATACGGATCTATCAATTAGTCAACATTTGTTGAATGCCTTAGGCTCATCCAAGAAAGAGGAGCCTGAGACAGGTCTTGTGCGCAACTAATTTATTGTGGGACTTGAGTTCAGAGAACCTTGGCAAGGGATTGGAAAGAACAACACAGAAAATGAAGGAATGCTGATATGAGGATATGGATTGGATTGCCTAGGAGCCTCTGAGGAGCTTCTAGAATCTTCCTCAGCCTTATCTGGTGAGGGACTGAGGAGGGGATCTGTGCCCCTAACCTCCACAGGTCAAAGAGCATGCCAAGGAATAAGTGTTGCACTCATGTGCTTGCCAAGTGGGTTCCTGCTGTCAGGCCTGAAGCAGAAAGTGAAAGATACACAGTGTGGCCTGGGCCCAGGGTTCTGGGGCAGATGCTGTCAGATTTCACTCCTGCAAAGCAGGTTGCTACAGTTATGACTGTATTAAAAGTAATAAAATTATTAGAGAGAATCTTTCTGAGTGTCAGCTAAGTGATGGAAAGGAACAGGCCTTAAAGCTGATGGGAGAGCAAGTTCATAGGGAGAAACCAAAAAGAGCTTGGCCTGTACCAGGACCAGATAGTCCAAAATGACTGGAACCCAGTGAATAAGGAGAAGGGACTCAAAGATAAGAGATGCCAACCTACCAACAGCTTTGTAGTCCGTGAGAAGTTTGTATTTGATGGGAAGACATTGGAGAGTTTGCAAGTGGAAGAGTAACATTATCTGATTCAGCTTTAAGGGGGAAAAAAAACCACTCTGGGAGCTGAGCAGAGAGTTGAAAGTTGAAAAACTGGGAATGGGAAGGGTGAGCACATAAGCAGAGGGAACCATGAGAGGCGACTGTAGAAGCACATGTAACAGACAAGAGTTGTTTCTTTTTTTTCCCGTTGGGGCATGATTGCTTTATAAAGTGCTAGTTTCTGCTGCACAGTGAAGTGAATCAGCTATGCGTGTACATATATTCCTCCCTCTTGAGGCCCGCTCTCCTCCACCTCCCATCCCACCCCTCTGGGTCATCACAGAGCACTGAGCTGGGCTTCCTGTGCTGTATAGCAGCTTCCGACTAGCTCTCTGTCTTACAGATGGTGGTGGATGTATGTCAAGGCTACTTTTTCAATTAGCCCCACCGTCTCCTTCCCCCACTGTGTCCACAAGTCTGTTCTGTACATCTGTGTCTCTATTCCTGCCATGGAAATAGGTTCATCTGTTTCTTATAGGGCGATAGTCTTCAAACATTTTTCTCTTGTTCACTCTAATAAGATTTTGAAAAATTATGAATACAGCCCCACATTTTTAAGTTGACATCTCAAATTTTTCAACCTAAGTATTAAATAGTTACCAAAAAGGTAATTTCTGCTCATTATAAATGTTGACCATTTAAAGTAAAGCTTTAAATATATTACTCTTTTCAAGATATTCAGTTGAAAATAAATTCCAAAACTTAAACACCATTTACTGTGTGCATTCATTTTAAAAGCACATTAACAAGCTTTTCTTTGACAAATATTTTATTCTATCTTTATCTTTTAACTCATATTTTTATTCTGATTTCCATTACATTTCCCTGCAATTTTTATCCTGATGTAATATATTTTATTTTACCCTGATGTAATATATTTTAATATTTGAAATTCTTCTATTGATTATTCTAGCATATTCTCTACATCAAAAATGCATGTGAAAATTGGGATTTATTTTTTTTCAATTCCTATGGCCATAAAACCTCTAACTAGTGGTTTTTCTGATTGAATTATTAGAAATTCTAATGCACAATTAATTATAATAACACACAACTGATTACAATAACACAAATATATTACACAATTGATTATAATATCATCAACTATTAATTACTAACACACAATTGATTAGAACAATATAAACACACTTCAAATGCTACTGAATAATGATTAGATATAAAAAACTAAACTTTATTAAAAACTGGTCAACCACTTGTAAAAGAATGAAACTAGATCACTTTCTAACACCGTACACAAAAATAAACTCAAAATGGATTATCTAAATGTAAGACCAGAAACTATAAAACTCCTAGAGGAGAACATAGGCAAAACACTCTCTGACATAAATCACAGCAGGATCCTCTATGACCCACCTCCCAGAATACTGGAAATTAAAAAAAAAAAAAAAATGCATCTCTTCAGGTAGTTAATGGGTTTTTTCCCCCCTTGAATGGTTTTTACTTGCTGCTAGAACGAGACAGAGTTCAACATCAATTCTATCTCAATTCTTATTTTTATTGATATGAGTGCTAAGAAATGTATTCACAAAAATATGTAAATAGAAATGAAAAGAGTTTTATTGTAGCAAATCTGTCACTGGTTTGAACTCCTTCTGAGTTACATACCAAAATATGACAAGCTGATCGGTCTTCAAAACACGCTTCAATGATCTATCAGCTCAGTTAGTTCTTTCTTCACTTTGTTGAGCACCAAGAATTGGAGTTCATGATCTGAGGCACAGTCAGCTCCTGGTCTTGTTTTTGTTGACTGTATAGAGCTTCTCCATCTTTGGCTGCAAAGAATATAATAAATCTGATTTCGGTGTTGACCATCTGGTGATGTCCATGTGTAGAGTCTTCTCTTATGTTGTTGGAAGAGGGTGTTTGCTATGACGAGTGCATTTTCTTGGCAAAACTCTGTTAGTCTTTGCCCTGCTTCATTCCATATTCCAAGACCAAATTTGCCTGTTACTCCAGGTGTTTCTTGACTTCCTACTTTTGCATTCCAGTTCCCTATAATGAAAAGGACATCTCTTTTGGGTGTTAGTTCTAAAAGGTCTTGTAGGTCTTCATAAAACTTCAGCTTCTTCAGCATTACTGCTTGGGGCATGGGTGGCTCCTTCCAGCTTCGGTCCCTAGCCTCTGGCTCAGGGTGGCTTCTCAGGGTAAACCATTCAGGTATGACCTAAATCAAATACCTTATGATTATACAGTGGAAGTGAGAAATAGATTTAAGGGACTAGATCTGATAGATAGAGCGCCTGATGAATTATGGAATGAAGTTCCTGACATTGTGCAGGAGAAAGGGATCACGACCATCCCCATGGAAAAGAAAAGCAAAAAAGCAAAATGGCTGTCTGGGGAGGCCTTACAAATAGCTGTGAAGAGAAGAGAGGCAAAAAGCAAAGGAGAAAAGGAAAGATATAGGCATCTAAATGCAGAGTTCCAAAGAATAGCAAGAAAAGATAAGAAAGCCTTTTTCAGTGATCAATGCAAAGAAATAGAGGAAAACAACAGAATGGGAAAGACTAGAGATCTCTTCAAGAAAATTAGAGATACCAAGGGAACATTTCATGCAAAGATGGGCTCAATAAAGGACAGAAATGGTATGGACCTAACAGAAGCAGAAGATATTAAGAAGAGGTGGCAAGAATACACGGAACAAATGTACAAAAAAGATCTTCACGACCCAGATAGTCATGATGATATGATCACTAATCTAGAACCAGACATCTTGGAATGTGAAGTCAAGTGGGCCTTAGAAAGCATCACTACAAACAAAGCTAGTGGAGGTGATGGAATTCCAATAAAGCTGTTTCAAATCCCGAAAGATGATGTTGTGAAAGTGCTGCACTCAATATGCCAGCAAATTTGGAAAACTCAGCAGTGGCCACAGGACTGGAAAAGGTCAGTTTTCATTGCAATTCCAAAGAAAGGCACTGCTAAAGAATGTTCAAACTACCACACAATTGCACTCATCTCACATGCTAGTAAAGTGATGCTCAAAATTCTCCAAGCCAGGCTTCAGCAATACGTGAACCGTGAACTCCCTGATGTTCAAGCTGGTTTTAGAAAAGGCAGAGGAACCAGAGATCAAATTGCCAGCATCCGCTGGATCATGGAAAAAGCAAGAGAGTTCCAGAAAAACATCTATTTCTGCTTTATTGACTATGCCAAAGCCTTTGACTGTGTGGATCACAATAAATTGTGGAAAATTCTGAGAGAGATGGGAATACCAGACCACCTGACCTGCCTCTTGAGAAATCTGTATGCAGGTCAGGAAGCAACAGTTAGAACTGGACATGGAACAACAGACTGGTTGCAAATAGGAAAAGGAGTGCGTCAAGGCTGTATATTGTCACCCTGCTTATTTAACTCATATGCAGAGTACATCAAGAGAAACGCTGGACTGGAAGAAACACAAGCTGGAATCAAGATTGCCGGGAGAAATATCAATAACCTCAGATATGCAGATGACACCACCCCTATGGCAGAAAGTGAAGAGGAGCTAAAAAGCTTCTTGAGGAAACTGAAAGAGGAAAGTGAAAAAGTTGGCTTAAAGCTCAACATTCAGAAAACTAAGATCATGGCATCCAGTCCCATCACTTCAAGGGAAATAGATGGGGAAACAGTGGAAACAGTGTCAGAGTTTATTTTTGGGGGCTCCAGAATCACTGCAGATGGTGAGTGCAGCCAAGAAATTAAAAGACGCTTACTCCTTGGAAAAAAAGTTATGACCAACCTAGATAGCATATTCAAAAGCAGAGACATTACTTTGCCGACTAAGGTCTGTCTAGTCAAGGCTATGGTTTTTCCAGTAGTCATGTATGGATGTGAGAGTTGGACTGTGAAGAAGGCTGAGCGCCAAAGAGTTGATGCTTTTGAACTGTGGTGTCAGAGAAGACTCTTGAGAGTCCATTGGACTGCAAGGAGATCCAAACAGTCCATTCTGAAGGAGATCAACCCTGGGATTTCTTTGGAAGGAATGATGCTAAAGCTGAAACTCCAGTACTTTGGCCACCTCACGAGAAGAGTTGACTCATTGGAAAAGACTCTGATGCTGGGAGGGATTGGGGGCACGAGGAGAAGGGGACAACCGAGGATGAGATGGCTGGATGGCATCACGGACTCGATGGACGTGAGTCTGAGTGAACTCCGGGAGTTGGTGATGGACAGGGAGGCCTGGCATCCTGCGATTCATGGGGTGCAAAGAGTTGGACACGACTGAGCGACTGGACTGAACTGAACTGATACACAACAACAAACTTTGTGTATTTCTTATTCAGGAAAGGCCTGCTGTGGGTTAAGACTGACCCTAGGTTTCAGGGTTTCGCTAAGGCATCATGCTGCCATGACCACATATGGCGTCCAAGACTCAGCAAAGTGGAAAGAGAGAGGGGCTCCAAGATATAACTTTCTTGTCTTAGAAATACCTTCAGTCATTTTTGCTTACACTCCTTTGGCCCGAAGTAGTCACCTAGTGCTCAGCTTATTGCATAAGAGGCTGGATCAGAGGATGCCATGGAGCATCTTGTGAGTGCTGTCTTGGCCAAACTGGGTTTTGGCATATGAAACTAGATGCATGCTGCTTCTCACTAAGAAGATAATATTTGTATAGGCTCATTGCCAACCAGGGTTTTGGGGAGAAAAATGATAATGGTTTTCATCTTTCCATCTAGAAGAATAAACAGGCAAGACCTGTGGAGGAAAATATGGAAAACAACACCAATGAGAAAAACTTGCCCTACCAAATACTGAAATGTATTACAAACCTAAAATAATTACAAAGGCCAGTTTCAGAAGAACAAAAGAGAAAACCCTGAAACAGACTTTAGTTTATATAAAGGCAGCCACATGGGGCATTAGTACCACTCTTTACACCATTACTAAAATAATTTACACATGGATGAAAGGGTTGAATGGGAAACAAAACACTTATTTTAAAAAAATGATCTTGAGATCATTTAAATAATTTTCTCCTCTGAAAGAAAAACGTAGGTGATTACTTAAATTATTTCAAGATGATCAAGGACTTCCTGAGCATAAAAGCAATAGAAGAAATGAAAGACATGAAAGAAGAGACTAAATACATCTGAGAATATATTAAACTTTTCGTCAGTAGGCAATGCAAACAAAATTAACAGTCAAATGACAAACTGAAATGGTTATTTACATAAACATGAGGCAAAGAGTTAACAATCTCAATTTAAAGAACTCTCACAAAATTGTGATGCCACCAACATGCCAAGTTTTAATGGCAAAGGGTAAGAAAAGACAATTCACACTAGACATACAAATAGCTAAGAGAGACAGTGGCAAGCAATGTAAAATAATCTTTTGCTCACTAAATTGACAGGTAATCTTAAGCTATTACCTCAGGAGTCAGTCCTGGCAAGCATTTAATGAGAATGATGATGGAATATTGTGATGGAAAAAGTGTGAACTGGAGCAAACTTCCTGGAAAGTGATTTGTAATATGTAATCAATACTGAGATGCTAAAGTGTTTATGACAGTGTTCTATATCTGACATATATATATATATAATCATATATACAAATCATAATGTCAATTGAAAAGAAGGAAATTTGTGATATTTATATTCTGCTTCAAATAAAAAATATTATATCTTTTAACCTAGTGATTCTACTGCAATGGATTATCCTAAAGAAATAATAAAATTTATAATTAAAAATTTGTGTGTAAAGATATTCTTACAGTGTAACTTATTATAAAAGTGAAACTTAGAAAAGCACCAACACACTGCAAAATAAGAAAGGAAAATGTTTAATTCAGTAATATTTTTAAAATAGAATTTTAAGCACCCATTAAATATCAAGCTGTCTAGGGCCATTTTGTTAAACTGAGATAATTATCATAATAGGATATCCAACAGTAATTCAGAAATAAAAATATAAGATGTATGTGCTGTGCTCAGTCTTGCCTGACTCTTTGTGATCCCCTGGACTGTAGCCTGCCAGGCTCCTCTGTCCATGAGGATTCTCCAGGCAAGAATACTGGAGCGGGTAGGCAATCCCTTCTCTAGGGGATCTTCCTGACCCAGGAATCGAACCAGGGTCTCTTGCATTGCAGGTGGATTCTTTACCAGCTGAGCTACTAACTTGGCCCCAATTTTAAATACATTCATATGGAAACATAAGTGCTTCGATGTGAAAGCTTCCCAGGTGGCGCTAGTGATAAAGAGCCTGCCTGCCCATGCAGGAGACATGAGACACATGTTCGATCCCTGAGCCAGGAAGATTCCCTGGAGGAGAGCTTGGCAGCCCACTCCAGTATTCTTGCCTGGAGAATTCCATGCACAGAGGAGTTTGGTGGGTTACAGTTCATAGGATCACAAAGAATCAAACTTGACTGAAGTGACTTAGACAACAACGATGTGAAAATGGATAAAAATGTTAACATAGTAACAGTAGTTATCTCTGAGTGACTTTTATTTTAGTTTTCTTTCCCACCATTATCCAATTTTAAATAATTAATATTAAATAATAATGTAATGATTAAAATTGATGTCAGTAAAATAAATAGAAAAGTAATTTAGTACAATCACTGGAAGTTATCCTACTCTGAAGCCAATCCTCAAGCCTTTGGGAGAAATTCAGCTTTTGCCAAACTCATAGAATCATTAGTAGCTCAGTTCTCTCCCTCAAACCATGGCCATTATGCAGTGCTATGCAGAAGAAAGCATATTGGATTGTAAGTCATAGATTAACTTCCAAAGTGGTCATTATTAGGACTGCTCACCAGTGTGATTTACAGCAAGGAGGTCCTGAAACTCAACACACCCTCTGAAACTCTATGGGTGAAGGAGAACTGAAAAACTAGCTGGATAGTGTTTGTCTTACAGGAGAAAATTTGTCATTTTAGTTACTTAGGAATCACCCATCATCATGGGCAGTTAACTTGCAAGAATATCTTTTCCTGCCTCTGCCTTTAAGCTTCTCTGACACCTCGACCTGAGGCTGCAAGAGAAAACTAAGAAGACAGATATAGCAGCTTCTACCCAAGAGCCCATCTTCACTGTCTTGACATCACCTTGATTTTGTCTGGAGTCCAGTTCTATGGAATGAAACATGACTGCTCCATCTCCTTATGGCCATCCCATTTCTGCTTGGCAAATAACTCTTTTTCCCAGCCTTCCTTGAAGCTGGAAGTGGACACACATAAGAAGCCTAGCTTTTCAGAGGAAAACATATCTTCTAAGATAAAAAGACAGGGGCTTATAAGGAAACAGTCTTTTGAGTCTGTCTTACTCAACCATGATGACTGGTAGCCATCTTAAGACCATAAGAGAAAGTTCAAGAGAATTCCGTAGAGGCCTACCCAATGCTCTGACATGGTTTGGCTGCTGAACCAGCTCTGGAGAGTCTATCTACAAATTTCTTGAGCTATTAAGTGTTTGATGGCTAAGGATTTTTACTTGCAGCTGATTGCTTCTCTTTTTTGTAGTATAATTACTTTACAAGGTTGTATCAGTTTCTCCTGTACAACAAAGCGAGTCAGCTCTATGTATACATATATCACCTCCCTCTTGGACATCCCCAGCACCCCATTCCACCCATCTAGGGCATCACAGAGCACCAAGCTGAGCTCCCTCTGTTATACCACCACTTGGCACTAGCTATCTATTTTACACATGGTAGTGTATTTATGGGGCTTCCCAGAAGACTCAGTGAGCAGACTCTGCCTGCAATGCAGGCAATGCAAGAGACTCAGATTTGATCCCTGGGCCAAGAAGATACCCTGAAAGAAGGCATGGCAACCCACTCCAGCATTCTTGCCTGGAGAATCCCATGGACAGAGGAGTCTGGCGGGCTATGTTCCATGGGGTCGCAGAGTCAGACATGATGGAAGTAACTGAAAATGCACACACGCACACTGTATTTATGTCAGATCTAACCTTCCAATCATCCCACCACCACCCTCTCACTCCCCCTGGCCCATGTCCTCACATTCATTCTCTACATCTGCATCTCTATTCCTGTTCTGGAACTGGACCATTTTTCTTCTGTACCATTTTTCTAGATTCCACATACATGCATTAATGTGCAATATTTGTTTTTCTCTTTCTGACTTACTTCGCTCTATATGACAGACTGTAAGTCTATCTACATCGCTACAAAAGACCCAATTTCATTCCTTTTTATGACTGAGTAATATTCCATTGTATATATGCACCACATCTTCATTATCCATTCATCTGTCAATGGACACTTGAGTTGTTTCCATATCCTAGCTGTTGTAAATAGTGCTGCAATAAACACTGGGATACATGTGAACTTTTGGATTATGTGTCTTAAATAGATACAATGAGACTTTAGAGGTGGCCTTGATTTGCTCATGATGTTGTTTCTGGATTCCCAAATATGGGATGTGGCTATTTGTGACCACTCTCATGAGGCTCTCTAAACATGTCTGGGGCTTCCCCAAATGACTCAGTGGTAAAGAATCCTCCTGACACTGCAGGAAACAGAGGAGATCTGGGTTTGATCCTTGGGTTGGGAAGATCCCCTGAAGAAGAAAATGGCAACCCACTGTATACCTGCTTGGAAAATTCCATGGACAAAGGATCTTGATGGGCTATAGTCAAAGGGGTCACAAAAGATTAGACACAACTTAGTGACTAAAACAAAAACAAACATGCTTTGTGTTCTTGCAAACTAACATAGAGGTGAACGAGTTCATGCCAACAGTTAGATCAGCCCTGCCTCAGTTAAATCTTTCAAATTCAAGAATGCTTCAGACCTCATTATTCCTCTTGTCTTGGTGTTTACTATCTTTAGTTAACTTGTCTGGTGTCCAATGTTTCAGTTCTATCTACTCTTTGGGAGAAATGTCATATTTAGAAACATCTACCCATATTGCTTACAAATACATATTTTTAATTCCTTGGTTTGTATGGTCAGAGCTAGCAGATTTGACAAACAAACTCCATGGAAAATATATTCTTATTTAAAATATATCTCTTGCTATCTTGTCATGAGCTTTTTAGTGAGAGTCTATCTTCACCCATAAGCGTCAGTCTAAACGAATCTGGGGCCAGGCTCAGATGGTAAAAGAATCTCCCTGCAATTCAGGAGACCTGGGTTTGATCCCTGGGTCAGGAAGATCCTCTGGAGGAGGACATGGCAATCCAGTGCAGTATTCTTGTCTGGAGAATCCGATGGACAGAGGAGCCTAGCGGGCTAGAGTCCGTATGGTCACTAAGAGTTGGGCACGGCTGAGTAACTAACACTACTGCTACTACTTTTAAAACAAGAAAACTGTCTGATATCCAGACAAAGACTGCCGCTCTGTCAGTGTTTATACCCTGCTTGAATCACACCCATTGAGGTACAGACACGCATACCTAAAAACTCATACGTAATCTGAACTCAGTGCATAAACAACTTTTTCTTTTCTTTCTTTTGGCTGCGCCAGGTCTTCGGTGCTGCACGCAAGGGCTGCTTTCTCGTTGCGGCGCTCGGGCTTCTCATTTGCTGGCTTCTCTTGTTGGGGAGCACAGGATCTCGGTGCAGGGGCTTCAGTAGCTGAGGTTCGAGGCCTCTAGAGCGACAGCTCAGCAGTCATGGTGCACGGGCTTAGCTGCCCTGTGCTATGTGGGATCTTTCTGGACCAGGGATCGGCAGATTCTTAACCACTGGATCACCAGAGAAAACTAAACAAACAACTTTTAAAGCAATGACCCATCTAACGATTTTAGTAAAACAGTCAGTATTGACACTTACCCCTGTGATCAGCTGAAATGACCAAGGCTCAGCTTCCCCACTTTCTGACAACATGTATGTATCCCATACGTAAACCTGTCAGGAATGTGGGGAAAGATTATTGCCTTGGATATCAGGACTTGGAACCTAATTCTCTGGCCCTTAGTTTTTTGGGGTCTTTTGTGTGTGTAAAACGATGAATTGGCCCAAATGCTCTTAAAGGT
The DNA here is from genome assembly GCF_032405125.1 of Capricornis sumatraensis. Taxonomy (NCBI): domain Eukaryota; kingdom Metazoa; phylum Chordata; class Mammalia; order Artiodactyla; family Bovidae; genus Capricornis; species Capricornis sumatraensis. The sequence goes on along the minus strand of NC_091088.1, from coordinate 25,798,641 downwards.
TCCAGACTGCTTTCAGATTCTTCTGCAGAGGAATGTAGGAAAACGGAAAAAAAATTTTTTTTTACTCTCCTTCTGTTAGAAGATGCCCTGTAGACTTGAAAAATAATAATATTTGGAATGTCAAATTTTTCTGAGAACTTACTATATGCCAGGAACTAGATTGCAAACAGCTTTTTGTGTATTATTTATTCCTTAAGATAATGAAGCATTATCACTCCCATTTTGCCAAGGAGACAGGTCTTAAGGGGCATCATGACTACACCAGGATCACATAAATGAAAGGAGAGAACTTTTATTCCAAAACCCATTATCTTACCCATCACACCACATTTAAAATAACATATGAGCTCAACTGGGCTTCCCAGATGGCACTAGTGGTAAAGAACCCGCCTGCCAATGCAGAAGATGTCAGAGACATGGGTTCAATCCCTGGGTCGGAAAGATTCTCCGGAGGAGGAAATGGCAACCCACTCCAGTGTCCTTGCCTGGAGGTGCATGCATACATGACCTTCATTGTAGAAAAAAACAAGACTCAAGGTTCTCTTTATTTCTGTCTAAAATTAAACAGCATTTCAGTAAATGTGTTTTGTAATTTTTGGAGGCTGTGTTTTGGCTCCCATGGGGAAATAGCATTTTCTAGATAAAGGGTGGATAAACAAAGAATGATCTGTTATATGTGATCATAGGAGTCACGTCCTGTGAGACTTTTTACAGCCTGTTACAATTCGGGTTTTCAAGAATTGCTGTCACTGAATTCCATAAACATCCTTTGTGTTCAGGATATGGTAGCACCTACTCTCAAGGTATTGTTAATACGCTCAGTAAAAACACACTTGCTTTCTGCAGGCTATGGTTTTGCTTTGAAATCTCTGTAATTAAGACATTCACATTTCAGGCACTGGGTATTATTGAGTTCAAAGAAACAAAGATGTATTTCATCTTTTTTTTTTTTTTTCCGTGCAGATGATTCATCAATTCCACTCCTCCCGCCTACAGACGTCTAAATTTCAGTTTTCTGAGAAGCTACAAAGCGTGAAGTGGCATCTCCGCATTGAGTCAGAGGACACTGAGTGTTAAACTGTAATACCGCCAAGAGTTTGGTGTCAACCCTCTTAACCTGTTTTCCGGTGTAAGCGTCATTAACAATGCTCTTTGCCCTTGGGCACTAAAAGGAAAAGACGCCAGTAACCCTACACCAACTGTTCCACTTAAGTAACTATTGACGCACCCGTTATCTTTCCAGGCTATCCGGGGAAGGGGGTGGGAACATTTGCTCCTGTGTCCCTGGCAAGCTGGCTAATGCTTGTCAAAGCAAGAGCTCTGTTCCCTGAGGCTCAATTTCCTGTCCCACATTTGAATCTGCATACTTGGGATAACCAGAGAATACTCACGATTGTGTTTACTGGTCTATAAGACAGCACAAACATCAGTGTGTCCACTTCAAACACACACACACACACGCATACAAATCAGACAGCTAACAGGAAATATTTCACACTGAAACACCTTGGTTAAATTTCCAGGTGCATCTGTATTAATTTGAAATATCATCCCTAGCAATTTGTAGGTAGTAAGTTTGGAAAGTTCCTCTTCAACATTTTCTGTATTTGTTCAAGTAAATCTATTCATCCACATTTTATTAGCTGAAGCAAATATACAAAGTGGTGTGCAGTGCACTAAGTCTCTTCAGTAGTGTCCTACTCTTTGCGACGCCATGGACTGTAGCCCGCCGCGCTCCTCTGTCCATGGGATTCTCCCAGGCAAGTATACTGGAGTGAGTTGTCATTTCCTACTCCAGGGGATCTACCCCATGCAGGGATCAATCCCACATCTCTTACATTTCCTGCATTGGCAGGCAGGTTCTGTAAAGTGCCATGTAGGAAGTCCTATGAAGTGGTAGCTCAATGGTAAAGAATCCGCCTGCCAATGCAGGAGATGCGGGTTCGATCCCTGGGTCAGGAAGATCTGGAGAAGGAAATGGCAACCATTCCAGTATTCTTGCCTGGGAAATCTCAGGGACAGAGGAGTGTGGCGGGCTACAGTCCATGGGTCACAAAGAATCAGACACAACTGAGCAACTAAACAGCAAACATATGACGTATTCCAAATATTCACTCAGGATTTCGTTAGAAGAGCCATAAGCACTTTTTTAATGTATCAAGATTGCCCCTGGCGATCTTCTTGAGTCTTGACCAGTAGAGGCAGCTAATTAGGTAGAATATTCCAGAGAAATCAGAGTAAGATAATTCAAGCCATTCCTTATTTCATAATGAACATTATAAAAAATGGTTTCTTCATTATCAGAGGAAGGGCCTGCTCTAAGGGAGTGGAGATTGGCAAAAGAGTGCTACTTGGGTTTTGCAGAAGGAACATTTTCAACAGTTATATACCCTTAATATTTTAAAAATGTACTTTGGGAATCAAGCAGATCAGCTCTTCCACGCCAATCATTTTCCGATCCAAGATCAAAAGTGACATTTTAAAAGAGGTACATAAAGAAAAAGAAGAAATTGCTGCAGTTGAGTGATTCCAAGGTCTCATCAACTGTATATAAATGAGTTCTGTGTGTAATCTCCTGCTCGTGTGTAACTAGGACCTGAGCTCTCTGCCAGGAAATACCTGTGGCCACTGTTAAATGGAATATGGTCCATCTCGTTGGCTCTGAACAGCCTGGGGTGGGAACAGTAAAACACACCTTTATTTGCTGGCTACAAGATGGATGCGGATGCCCAGTCTCATTCTGAGCTGACTTCTTCCCAATATGTGATGCTCCCAGAACTTTTCACAGAACAGGCTGCTCTGAGCTTCTCCCTAGAACTCCATATATTCTGCTGCAGACAACAACTCTGTGTCCTGGACATGCATGCCCTTCTGGAGATATGATAGAGTAGAGCAATCTCCTCCAAGCGGCCAGATATATCCCAACCAAATCATCAAAGTTTCAAGTTACTTTTTCACCTCGCTGAATAAAAAAGCAGATTCCAAGTCAATTCATAGGTCTAGGGTAACCAATGTCTCATCCTAGGAAGCAGCACCATCTTTCTATTTTCCGTTTGAAATGAGTCTTTCTTTCTGTCCACCCCAAGCCACTTGCCTCATCAAGTATAGAGACAGGACAGCCAGTTGCCCATTGGTCATCTTCTGCCACATGAGAAAGACAGTCTCAAATTGAGCACGCAGGTATAGTCATATCTGACACTCAATGCCTACTGCACAAGTCCTGATTCTTTTGGTTAAATTTGAAATCTCTCTCACCTTGCCTCAAGCCATTTAATCCACACTGTATTCCCACTGGGCAATCATGTTAGACCCACCACGTCTAACTCTCTGCTTCTTTTAATATCCTAAACTTGTCACTCTTGTCTCTTCTCCAAGCCTTTGTTCATACTGTTCTTGATCCTTGAATTTAAATGACTTTGTGTTCACAGTTATTGCTAATATTTTATAAAGTGCTGGCTATGTGCCCAGTCCTCTGCTGGTCACTTTGCCTATGGCACATTATCTCACCTGTATAATGTCCAAAGAAAGTATGGATATTTATTCCTGTCATATCAAACAGGAAACTGCAGCTTGGAGATCAAAGCAGATGCTGAGATGTCTCACCAAGTACTACTGCCTCTCTTGTCAAGATCAAGGTAATTCATTCTCCTTGCTGCCCAGGGTGCTGACTGCTCACCTGGGATACTTACTTTACAATATTGTGATGGGTTTTGCCATTCATCAGCACGAACCAGCATCAGATATACATATGTCCCTTCCCTCTTGAACCTCCCCCCACCTCCCTCCCCATCCCATTTCTGCAGGTTCTCACAGAGTTTTTACCCCTTGCAGCAATTGGCAGGGGACTGCTTTTCCTTTCTCTGAGGGCAGCCCCCCACCTATGACTTCTTTGCGTAAGAGTAAGGCCTGGACCCCTTGACTTAACTGGGGACATTTCTCTAGGACCATCCCCTGTCCAGAGCTCCCTGTGGGGTCAACTCAGGCCACTGGTGTCACCACATCCTCTGCCCAGCCTGCCTGCTGCCCCCCCCCCACCCCCAGAGCTCCTCAGAGCACTCCCTCTCACACCTCCTGCACACGAATCAGTTTCAGGGCCAATTTCCTCGGGAACCCAACTCAACAAGGAAGACTGCTTGTGCTCAAAATCAAGAGCAAGGAGGAAGATCTGAGATTTCAACATGACTCTGTTTCAAAGACTGTGTTCCTTTCTCTCTGCTGTTCCTGTTTCCATCAAAAGAGCATCCGTCTTTCCCTTCTCAGAGGGGCAGAAACTTTTTCTCAGTCTCTCTCTCCAAGCACCAAGATGCTTACCTTTCACCAGAGGAAAGTGGGGAAGTGTGGCCTCAGGGAGGATGAGTAATCACAGAGACCCAGCACATAGCTGTGTTTTGTTTGTCCTGTGTTGTCCTTTAAAATGATGGGTCAGTATTTTTTTGATTAGAAGATTTGACCCCAAAATACAGATTACCAGCTTCTCTTGAAAAACCAGAGTAGCAGGCTGTACCACGTGGTTGCTTGGTCACATGAGCACAGTGCCTGCAGCTGGGTAGTGGCGTGGTGGTCCTGTGGACACTGTAATTTGTTGCTATCTGCACCACCCCAAGCAATCCCTGACACGGGATTTGGGGACAATGCCATCAATCGAGTTGCTAGTCTATTTTTATTTTTTTCATGGAGAAAGAGGTCTTTCTGTGTGGCTCAACCAAAAATTAGGAAAATTAAAGATAGGCCTAGAGGATTATATATTTAAAGGAAAAGAATAGGGAAAAGCTTTAGGGGAAAGGGAATGAGCGGGAAGCTCATCACCAACTCAATGGACATGAATCTGAGCAAACTCTGGGAGATAGTGAAAGACAGCGAAGCCTGGCATACTACAAGCCATGGGGTCGCAAAGAGTCTGACACGACTTAGTGACTGGACAACAACAATGATGTGTAAACAGGATGGGTGAGTTACAGTTATATGTCTTATGTTGGTCAATGCATGATCTTCCCGGCATCTATAGAAATTACAGTTTGGTCCACAGCTCTGCTGAACGGCAGCACTCTTCACAATAGCCAAGTCAACCAGTCCAAATGTCTAGCAACAGATGAAGGATACTGAAGGATATGTACCATATATGGTATATATAGACAACTGAATACTACTCAGCCATAAAAAGGAATGAAATATGCCATTTGCAGCAACCCAGATGGACTTTATACTAAGTGAAGTAAGTTAGCAAGAGAAAAACAAATACTATATAATATCACTTATATGTAGAATCTAAAAGATGATACAAATGAGCATATGCATGAAACAGAAACAGAATTGTGGACATAGAGCATTGACTGGTTGCCAAGGAGAAGGGGGATGGAGGAAATTAAGGAGTGGGAAGTTGGGCTTAGCAGATGAAAGCTATTATAAATGGAATGGATAAACAGAGGATCCTACTGTATAGCACAGAGAACTATATTCAGTATTATATGATAAACCATAAGGAAAAAGAATATTTAAAAAAGAATGAATATATGTATATATATTCATATGTGTGCATGTGTGGCCCAGTCCCTCAGTCATGCCTGACTCTTTATGACCCTATGGACTGTAGTCCACCAGGCTCCTCTGTCCATGGGATTCTCTAGGCAATTCTTCATGCTACACTGGACTGTGTAGCCATTTCCTGCTCCAGGGGACCTTCCCAACCTAGAGATCGAACCCGCATCTCCCGCATTGGCAGGCAGATTTTTTTACCACTGAACCACCTGGGAAACCCATATACATATAACTCCGTCACTTTGCTGTACAGCAGAAATTAACACAACATTGTAAATCAACATACCTCCATTAAAAAAAAAAGTTTGGCCTATGAACAAGATCAGGGAATCGCACTATGAGTCAGGTGTTGTCCATGGTCTAACAGAATCAGCCTCAGATCTGGAGTGCATGGAGAGGGGGATGAGGGAAGAGGAGGGATCTGATTCTTCTGCTGCTGTGGTGTGGTCCTATGGACAAGTCCCAGAACCTTCCCAACCCTTTTGTAAAACAAGTGATGCATTGGATAATCTCAAAGGTTCTGTCCAGTTGTAAAACCCTAAAATCTATGATCTGTCTGCTTGTTGTTTTATGTGATTGAGTTTGCCTGAGTAATAGACATACGAGGGCATGGATTATGTCCGCTATTTCTTTGTATCTCTCACAATGTAAAATGGAAGATAAGCGTGGTACACATGTTGATGGATTGAAGGACTCCCTTCAATCAATACGATACACAAATTGATGGGCTGATGGACTCCAGAGCTCCAAGTGAGACCCTGTCTACAAGGAGAACCTACTCCAGACTGCAGACTTGGTCTAAGGAGAAAGAAGAAAGCAAGAAGACAGAGGAACATTACAGGTAGCAGGAGCTGCACACAGCGGGAAAGAAACATAACCACAGCTCACAAATGGAAAATGTCGTAACAGTTCTGGGGGAAAAAAAGAGTTAAAACTGCATTTCCTCCAGCACTACAGTTTCTCATGAACAGAAAGCGCCCTTTGGACGTAGTCTGGAGGGAATTGAAACTCACTACTCTGGAAAATCAATTCAACAGGGTGAGAGAGAGTCACAGCTTTCTGAGACCTCGTTCCCACTCTCCTGGCCCCACTTTGTTTCAGAGGCGTGTTTCAGAAAGGGCTGGGGGTGTTGGAGACTGATCTGAATCACCCAGAATTTAGCTAAGCTTCTACTCCCTCTTTAATTTCTTGCAATTTTCTAGGCATAGTTGTTTTAAGAGGGTTTTTCCTGAATTTTTGATTGAATCCACTTGCCAGCTTGGTTTAGACCTATGCCACACTGTAGCTTCTGTGTCATTTTCCTTAAAAATCCTGTCGTCTGATAGTTAATGAGTTTGGTAACCTTCCTGGAGACCAAGGAAGTATAGAGGGGCTCCATGTTGTATCATGACGTCTGTCGCCATCTTGCTGCCCCACCCGACCCCTCCACTCCTTTCTGGCTTCAGCACCTTCCAAAAGGCCATATTACCAACCCATGTCTCTCCCTGGCACACATCTAAGAAGAATAACTTTGACTTCCCCTCCTTCAGCTGCTTTTTTGGGGAGGAATAGACTCTACAAGCTGACCTGCTTAGAATTCCCAAGTCCCTCAAGTTCTAGTGAGTAAAAATCTCTCTATCCTGTTACACTTAAATCTTTTTTAATAAGCCTTCCAAAGTGCCTAGAACCCTGGACATAGCATCTCTGTATTTTCTCCACCAGTCATTTGTATTTAATTCTTATTGTAGAATATTAAACTGAATGCAATTTCTCGTGATGATTTAATTTAATTCTCTCATTTTGTGAAAGTGAAATTTTCCTGGGTGGCTCAGACAGTAAAGAATCTCCCTGTAATGCAGGACACTTGTGTTTGAGTTTGGGAAGATCCCCTGGAGAAGGGAATGGCTACTACCCATTCCAATATTCTTGCCTGGAGAATTCCATGGTATGAGAAGATTTGAGGGTTACAGTCCATGGGGTTGCAAAGAGTTGGACATGACTGAGTGACTAACACTTTGATTTTTACTTTTCTCTTTTCATTGCTAGGGAAGCTAAGCCTCCTCACAAATTAAATGTCTCTAGAATTTCTAAATATAACTCAACTACTTTGACCAATGGTCAACAGAAGAAAAAGGTCCTTGTTCCACATGGAGAGCTACCAGCTTTGTTCACACCCCAAACCATGTATCATCTATATTATAGGTGATATGAAGAATTTTTCAGGATAATTCTTTCAAAAAATGCTTGATGCTCTACACTCTGATATTAGAACCTAATGTCCACATAATATGGAACCCCACTATATATAATAAGGAATGTGAGTAAACACCCTGATGGGATGACAGATATACATGGGAACCAGCAAGGACAAAACAAAGAGGTTTGAGGCCTTGTGGGAAATTCCTAGAACTATAGGGATTTTGGTTTAGCTGCCTCATGGGGGTTGGGTGGGTTGGGAGGTGGATAGCTTGGTGGCCTGATGGGGAGATTACAGTGTTGCATGATACCTGAAGGTTTTATATTTTGTCTTATGGGTGGTGGAGTCACTGAGAAGGTTTAAGAGAGAAATAGTCTATTTTTGCTTTTTACTTCTACAAGAAGGTGTAAGTTTGCCTATAGAAGGATAACACTGAAAGCCAAGAAAATGTTTGAGGCTCTTGCAATGATCCAGATGAAAAATAGAGTAATGGCCAGAGGGGGAAGATAAGGGAACAGAGGAAGATACATTTAGGGAATAGAATCAACAGGGTCTGAGGAGCAGCTGAATATGGCCAGCGATGAACACAAACTAGGCAGCTGAAACATCTGTCCAAAAAGCCACTTGCTTGATAATTATCTTTCTAGCTGGAGTATCATTTTTATATTTAGACTGCAAATCCAACTAATAATCCCTTGATTTTAGCTCCAAATGCTACAAAATACCTTGGCCAAATTTAAACATAAATTAGTAGTTGGTGCTCCTATTAATTTTCTAGTTCTCAACTTCGTTGTTGTTTGGTCACCCAGTCACGTCCACCTCTTTGGGATCCCATGGACTGCAGCACGCCAGGCCTCTCTGTCCCTCACCAGCTCCCAGAGCTTGCCCAAGTTCATGTCCATTACATCGGTGATGCCATCCAGCCAGCTCATCTTCTGATGCCCTCTTCTCCTTCTGCCCTCAATCTTTCCCAGCATTAGGGACTTTTCCAGGGAGTCAGGTGTTCACATCAGATTAAGTTCTTGACATAATCACACATAAAACTTCCCAATAGTTTCAAAATCCAAGAGTCGCTAAGGTCTCAACTTTTTAGAGTTAATTTTTTACTGCTGTTTCCTCTGATTCACAAGGCTAATTTTAAACAAGGCCTTCTGATGGACTGTAAGTTGGTAATAATGCCACAGAAATCATAGATTAATTGCTTGAGGATAAAGGACTCAACAAAGGAACAATATACTAGTTTCTGATTTGGGTAAATATCAGCCAGTGCTATTGACAAACTAAACAGTGGATCAGAGTTGTGAATTCAAATGACTGCATGGTTCAGGTGAATAGCAAAGTGGAGAGACTTAGGTATGAGCATGTTGATCTGTGATGGAGGCAGCTCCCACCCCTTTTGTTATCCTGCAAAAATGCTGGTCCCAGGTTACCAGATATTCTGGGTTTTTCCAATGCTAGGAAAAAACTTGGCTAATACTTTTAAAACTCTGCAGCCAAACCACATCTGACAGCCACATTTAGCCCATGACCCATCAGATTGTAGACTCTTGCTAATCAAAGTGTGGTCCAGGGACCAGCAACATCAGCATCATCTGGGAGCTTGCTAGAAATGCAGAATCTCAAGCTCTGTTCTGGGCTCTATACACATGTATAGTTTTGTCACATATACAAATATATTGTTGATGATTGGTATCCACATTCAAGCATGAGAAGACTGGCTTCCATCTAAAATATGACCCAAATGAACTTATCTATGAAACAGACTCGGAGATGTAGAGAAGAGACTTGGAGAAGAAGAGGGCTGGAGGAGGGAGGGAGTAGGAATTTGGGCTTAGCAGATGCAAACTATTATATATAGGATGGTTAAAAAAAAGTTGTACTGTATAACACAGGGAACCATATTCAATATCCTGGGACTAAATCATAATGGAAAAGAATATTAGAAAGGGTATATATATACATGTATGTATATAAACACAAATAACTGAATCACTGCATTGTATTGCTGTTGTCATTTAGTCCCTAAGTCTTTGGTTTCCCAGGTGGCTCAGTGGTAAAGGATCTGCCTGGCGAGCAGGAGATGCAGGTTCGATTCCTAGGTTGGGAAGATCTGCTGGAGAAGGAAATGGCAACCCACTCTAGTATTCTTGCCCTGAAAATCCATGGACAGAGGAGCCTGGTGGGCTATAGTCCATGGGGTCACAAAGTATAGCACAAATTAACACAATATTGTAAATCAACTATACCTTAAAAAAAAAAAAAAAAAAAAAAGCACTGTCTTCCATAGTCTCAGGCATAGAGATTAAATTACAGAAATCCTCCTCCTACATCCAGAGTAGACTTGTGGAAGAACATGTTTTGGTTACCAAAGCAGAGCATGGGTTGTTTTTTGGAGACAAGAGAGGTAGCCTCCCACTGCACCCGGGTCCTCTTTGAGCTGACTCCAGAAGAAGGACAGGAGATGTCTTCCAAAGTCCACATGTTCCCTGTGGGTTGGTTTGCGTGTCTCACACACAAACTAGGTGGAGGCCAGAGACACTTGCCTCAGGTGCAAAATAAGGACACCAGAACACTCTGCAATGGAAATAATAATACAAAAGCCCTTTCGTGCATTATTGTAATATTAATTACTTATTAATAAAAGAATCATTTGTGGCATTGTGTTGGTTATTAATCTTATAAAATAGATGAAATATTTTAAAAAATCAAAATTAATATCAAACTCCACATTGAATAACAGCATCACAATTTTCATCTTGTCTACACATAATTCCAGCTCCACTTCTGTTTATGCCATTTTGAATATCTCTATAACCTATTATTTCCCATTATTCAGACTTGTCTCTTAAAAGGCACTGAATAAGACATACAATTTCAAAACCTATAAAAATAAATTTAATACAAAATGCTGTTCCAGTTAGAAAAATGCTTCATTCTAACTCCCAGAGAGTCTAAGATGCTTCAGCCTAACAGGCTGTATTTACCGGTATCACCTCTGGCTTCCCAGGTGGCTCAGTTGGTAAAGAATCTGCCCACAATGTGGGAGACTTGGGTTCAGTCCCTGGGTTGGGAAGAGCCCTGGAGAAGGGAATGGATACTGGCTCCGGTATTCTTGTCTGGAAAATTCTATGGACAGAGGAGGCTGGCAGGGCTACAGTCCATGGGGTTGCAAAGAGTGGGACACGACTAAGCAAGTAACACTTTCTCTGGCTTAGCCAGGAGCCAGCTAGCCTCCATTTCTTGCCCGCATTATCTGAGTGCCAAACTGGGAGCTAAAGCCACTTTATTAAGGATTAAAACAGTTTTATTCTTCTGCTTTGGAAGTCCAGTAACTTGAGAAGAGGAGATAGGCTGGCAATGGGACTGTGGCAAGCTGGCAGAAACAAAAATAGCTGTGAAGCTGCCATTGTGTGTCTATTTCACACGTCGATTTCCGTTTCAGGGCCAGAACCTGAAAGTGCCCCAGGGGTCCAGAAAAGATGAAACTTGAGGTAGGAATGAATGAGTGACCGCTAGGCATGTTTCAGTTCCTGTCTGGGGAGTAGAAGCTGCAGAAAGCAAGACAATACTAGCTTTTCTTACAGAGCTTATGTAGGCTGGAACTTGGGAGGAAAAACTGACCAATTGCACCCTGAACCACAGCTCTGGGGAGGGAATTGGTCAATTTTCCCATGGCATTGGGGTCTGCGCCATTCATGTAGAGTGTCTTCTGGGTTCTTCCGTAGTTAGCTGGCTTTATGAGTAAGTAGGTGAGATGCAGGATGAACCAGATGGGCTTTGGATGTGGTACCAGAATGTATCCCAGCTGTTACTAAGCTAGCACTAGCATTTAACTAGTGATCTTATCTGAGTGTCTGCACCATCCCAAGCCTCAGCTTCCTCACCCTTGCAGGACAAGTATTAATATGAGATTGTTCTATGCATGCTAAGTCGTTTCAGTGTGTTTGACTATTTGCAATCCTCTGGACTGTAGCCTGCCAGGCTCCTTGTCTACAGGATTCCCCAGGCAAGAATATTGGAATGGGTTGCCACTTCCTCCTCCAGGGATCTTTCTGATCCAGGGATCAAATCCAGAACTCTCTTGTGTCTCCTGCTTTGGCAGGTGGGTTCTTTATGACTAGCGCTACCCGAGAGGCCTAACATGAGATCACAACTATTAAATTCTTTAATATGTGACCTAGCATGGAACTCATAACCTAAGAGGGGGCAACAAGCATCCTTCCCAACCAAACTTCCCAACCAACCCTAAAATTTCAAAGGCAGAGATTCTCTGTTTCTGACTTTTAGCAATTAATTTACATTTCCCTAGTAGATCTGAAACTCCAACGCACTTTCCCTTAAAACCATTCTATTGTGTCCTCCAAACATTATAGGAAGTTAGGCAAGGCAAGAATTATTCTATTTTAAAATGGAAAAATTAGAACAACTGGTAGAAGACAAGTCTTCTGGCTTTTACTCCAATCAAGTTTCTCCCACTCTGAACTTTCTCTTCTGCAAATAATAGGAACACAATACATGTTTGTTGACTATACAATGTCAGTGAACTGTATGAAAAGTCCAAAATACAGATGCTGTCATCCTCCACCAGAAAAGTACAGTGTTGAGGTTTTTCCTCATGACAAGTTATTAAGTTGCTCAAGATGAAAGGATTTGTCTTTATATATCTTTAAAAAAACAAAACAAAACAATGTTTTCAACGGTGCTAATTTCTGCTGTACAGCAAAGTGATTCAGTTATACAAGTATATATATGTATTTTTTTCATATTCTTTTCCATTATGTTTCACCACAAGATATTGAATATAGATCCCTATGTTATACAGTAGGACCTTGTTGCATATCCATCCTATTTATAATAGCTGCGTCTGTTAATCCCAAACTCCCGATACCTCTTTATGTATCTTTGAATCCCCTGCAGTATCAAGAAGTAGGTAAACATAATAACTGGGATTAATTTTTTTGACTGACTGATTTATAAATGATCATCAATATATGGATGTTAGAGGTTTGCTTACGTTAGATGTTTGCCCATGTTTTCATAAACAAATGAAATGGAGAATGAGCTTGTGTTCATGTCAATTAAAGCGTCAACACTCAACCCAGAGCACATAATCTGCTACAGCCACCAGCTCCACAGTCACATTGGGAGGGTTTTGTACTGACTTAGCCAGAACCGCCTCCCTTCTGCCCCAGCAGTCAGAGCTCTTTGGGAGTTCATCTTTCACAAACACGCTAGAAATACTGAAGCCATTCTATGGGTCAGCACTGAATTTAAGGAGCCACATATCAACTTGAATCAGACTGATTACAACTCCTCTGAACCTAATTGGCAAAACCTAACTGCATTCATGTTTTATTAAAAGCAACTTTCATTACACAGGCAGTGCTGTCAGAAAAATAAATTACATCTGCAAGCACTTAGGTATAAAATTTTGCAGATAACTTCCAGTCGTCAGTAATTTTATATTAGAAACTGTTTTTCCAATACATGCTAAAACTTTGTTCATCAGTATTAAACATGCTTTACCTACCACTCTCAGAATATTTATAGGATTTGTAATATAACCTCTTTTTTTATTCTTTAGTGATTTAGTAAACTGTTTTCCACCAACTTTATTTTTGGCAGCCTCTGTAGGCCTTTTGGAAACCATAAATTGGTTTGCATTTTATATTGCACTGTTTACCATTCGCCGCCCCACCCCCACCCTCTGCCTTAGAATAGATTTCAATCCATTAAAAAAAAAAATAGTGGTAGGTGTTGGCTGCCAAACAAGTGAATTCTACTTGAAACTACAACAAATGACTCATATAACCTTACAGATGGGAAAAAGTATACAAAAGACCTATTTCACTCTCTCACTCTGAATACAATATTTGAGTTCTCACTATGGGGAGTTTTAGCTGACTGCACCTACAGGATTTCCCAAAAGTTCCCTTTTCTTAATTGTACCCTTAATTTGCAACAGTGTGATTTGGGTATATTTGTCACCACTACCACATGCAATTCGATATTTGTACGAATTCAGAACGATTTTTTGAGCAACGTATGTTGACTAGCAGTTGCTTCAGAAAATAAAACTCTTTAATGAGCTAAGTTTAGAGTTAGAGCAGAATTGCAAGGATTGTACAAAGTTCCCATATGCCCTTCACTGAACATGCTTTATTAACATCTTACGTAACCATAATACATTTGTCAATGTAAGAAATTAATATTGGTACAATACTCAACTCATCTGCAGACATCTTTTGGGTTTTCCAAGTTTTCCCGCTAATGTCTTTTTTGTTCCACAATTCAGTCCAGGATCCCACATCACATTTAGTTTTTACATCTTCTTAATCTCCTCCAATTTGTGACAGCTACTTAGCCTGGCCTTGTCTTTTATGACCTGGAACCTTTATGAAGAGTCCCAGGCAGTTACTTTCTATAATGCTTCCTAGTTTGGGAATGTGTAATGATTTTCCATGATGAGCTTAGAGTTATACTTGATTTGGAAGAATACCTTAACTACAGCAGTTTTCACTGTGGTGCTGATGGGGATGGTCTATTTTCTTTCTTCTTCCTACTTATTGATTGGAATTCTTCTGTAAAGAAGAGTTGTGCTTTATACCCCATATCTTTACTTGCTCCATGTCCACGTTAGTCACTCAGTCGTGTCCAACTCTATGCAAGCCCATGGACTGTAGCCAACCAGGCTCCTCTGTCCATGGGAATTCCCCAGGCAAGAATACTGGAGTGGGTAGCCGTGCTCTCCTCCAGGGGATCTTCCCAACCTAGGTATCAAACCCGTGTCTCTTATGCCTCCCGCATTGGCAGGAGGTTCTTTACTACTGTTTAGGCTACAGCAATCATATCATTAGGGCTTCCCTGGTATCTCAGCAGCAAAGAATTCACCTGCCAATGCGGGAGACTTGGGTTTGATTCTTTGGGTTGGGAAGGTGCCCTGGAACAGGAAATGGCAGCCCCTTCCGGTATTCTTGCCTGGGAAATCCCATGGACAAAAGGGCCTGGTGGGCTACAGTCCATGGGCTTATAAAGAGTTGGACATGACTTAGCAACTAAACAACAACAAGAACAAGAATCAAATCATTAGTTATTTGTAGCTTACATTTTTCCTAATGCCTTGATCATTGGGAATTTTTCCAGTTGGCTCTTGAGACCTTTTAACATGCACCTCTTCCTTTTTTTCCTGAATCCACTGTTTCTGGCACCACAGTATGCTCCAGGTTCATCTGACGTGTTCCTTACCCAAACCCTGCCATGAGCCTCTTCCAAAGAGCTTTTGTTCATTTACTTGGAGAATGATTTTTAGATACTAGGAATCCTCACTAATATGGGATGTTACTATTTTTTATGCCTTCTCAAAAGATAGAGCTAAGATATGGGCATCTGTGTATGTACACTAACCCATGTGCACACACTTATCTATATTAATTTCTATATCTATCTGCATACAAAATTTAAAAACCAGGGTTTTTTTTTATACTAATACTGCTGACTCTAAACCAACACTGTGGGGTTTATTCTAGCCTTCTTCACTTCCTCATATGTAACTTCTTCGTCTGACAGTGAGAAACCCGTGTCTCACTATCTACCATGGATTTTCTTATTTCTCCATCCCTGTTATACATAGAAAGTAGTTTCAGAATTGCTAACTCTGCCCCTGGGAAAAACTAATGTACTAATTAGAGAACAGTGTCCAAAGATGCAGTTTTTTTGCCACTAGCCTTATGGCATCCAGTCAGAACACTATTTTTTCCAAAGTTACTTAGGTTGGTTCCTTTGTTTCCCACTCTCCTCAGTGTGGTTATTTATCAGCAACCAAGTTTAATTCATTTGTCAGAGGCTCTAGTCCCTCTCAGGTTCTCTCCACAACCACGTTGTATTATATTCTTAAATTTATAGCAAATAGTGTTCCCTTTGTGGCATACAGTTCTCCAGATTTGACAAATGCATGGAATTGTGTGTCCAGCACTTACAGAATAATTCCATCACTCTAAAATTCTCTCAGGCTGTTCCTTTGTATTCAACCCATCTTATTCCTGACAATCGGTGATCAGTTTTGAGTTTCTATAGAAGTTTTGCTCTTGCCAGACTGTCCTTAAATGGAATAATATTGTAGCCTTTGGGGTTGAGCATCTTTCTCTGAGCAAAATGCATTTAAGCTGCAACTATGTTTTTGTGTCAATCCAGAGTTTGTTCCTTTTTCATTGCTCAGTAATGTTCCATCAAGTAGATTTATCAAACATTTTGCTTATCCATTCAATAGTTGAAGCTCAATTATTTCTCTCATTCTTCATGTTATTTCTCTCATTCTTCATGCGTTCAGGGTCATAGATTAAGAAACTGTTTAACCCAAGAGTACACGACTTTCTCCTATGCTGTCTTCAAGAAGTTGTATAGTTTTACATTTTATATTTAAACTATCATATGATCACGTAAGGGCTTCCCTTATATCTCAATTGGTAAAGAATCTGCCTGCAATACAGGAAACCCTGGTTCCATTCCTGGGTTGGGAAGATCCACTGGAGAAGGGATAGGCTACCCACTCCAGTATTCCTGGGCTTCCCTTGTGGCTCAGTTGGTAAAGAATCCACCTGAAAAGCAGGAGACCTGTGTTTGATCCCTGGGTTGGGAAGATCCCCTGAAGAAGGGAAAGGCTACCCACTCCAGTATTCTGGCCTAGAGAATTCCATGCACTGTATAGTCCATGGGGTCGCAAAGAGGCGGACACAACTGAATGACTTTCACTTTCACGATCACATCCCAAAAAATGTCCCAGTGTTTTGTTGTAGTTCTTAACAGTGTATGTGAAAAGTAATTTTCTGGCCAGCTCAGCAGTCAAATAGGAGCAGTAGGCCTAGTGTGGTAGCTGGAAAAGCTACATCCAAGAGCTTTCAAGGGGACTTGACTATCAGCACGTGGAAATTCCAGGGCACTCACCCAGGTCCGCCCTGGCCATCACCACATTAGGACAAAGTATCCTATATTTTAAAATAACTTCATGCAGTCCATATACGACTCTAGTTCTTTGAGCAGAGAAAGATCAAATATATTGCTGAAGACAGACAGTATCCTTAGCATACAACAGAGTTGGAAGGGGCAGAGTTTCAGAAGTGGCAGATGAGGAGGAGCCAGAATCCTGATAATTCTCCCAGACTCATGCCCCTCCTTCTACCCACATCCAAGCCTTCCCAGAATCCTCCAGCTCTGACTTGTTACACACCCTGAAATCCATCCATGGCTTTTCATATCCTCTGTGAACCCTCTGGTTCAAGCTACCATCTAAGAAATGCAGCAAGATCCACATGGCTTCCTGGTCCTACCTTAACAAGCACCACAGGTTGAGTGGCTGAGAACAACAGAAGTGTATCGTCTCACAGTTTTAGAAGCCAGCGGTCCAAAATCACAGAGGCAGCCAATAGGACCAGGCTCCCTCTGAATGTTCTAGAGAAGAGTTTGGTCCAGGCCCCTCTGCCAGATTTTGGTATTTCCCTGGCTTTGGCAGCATAACTTCAATTTTCACAAGGCACTCTCCCCAAGTGCCCAAACTCCAGACTGTTTTAGTCAGGGTTCCCCAAAGAAAGAGAACTGATAGATTTATCAAAGCATATATGTGAAGGATACACTCACACACACACACATACATACATATGTGGCAATAGTGGTAAAGAACCCCCCTGCCAATGCAGGAAACATAAGCAATGCAGGTTTGATCCCTGGGGTTGGGAAGATCCCCTGGAGGAGGGCATGGCTACCCACTCCAGTATTCTTGCCTGGAGAATCCCATGGATAGAGAAGGATGCTGGGCTACGGTCCATAGGGGTCACAAAGAGTCGGACATAACTGAAGCAACTTAGCAAGCATGCAGCATATAAATACATATATACATATACAGATATATGTATATATAAATATGTACATACATACATATGCATGCATGCTAAGCCTTTATATATATATAGAAAGAGAGAGAGAATGATTTTCAGGGTTGACTCCTGCAGTTGTGAGGCCGGCAAGTCTGAAATGTGTGTGGCAGGCTGGCAGGCTGGAAACTCAGGTAAGAGTTGACATTGGAGTCATAAGTTTGGATGCCACGAGGCAGCAGGCTGGAAACCTGGGCTGGGTTTCTGCACTTCTGTCTTGCCACCAGGTAGCTGCTGGTCAGCTTGGAGAATGGGTTCATATCAGGGCTCAGTGTTGGTCTCCACTGCACCCAGCAGTGGCTGTAGCCAGGTCAGCTCTGGTGAGCTGAAGCCCATGTCGCTGATCCCATGGGTAACCTCCATCCCCAGCACCACATCCACTTTGTCTGTGAGCCCACTGGGTGATGACAGGGGTGGCTGGGGGAAATGATAACTGGTATCTTCAGCATAGGTCACCCTCCTGCTGCTGCTAAGTCACTTTAGTCATGTATGACTCTGCGACCCCATAGATGGCAGCCCACCAGGCTGCCCCATCCCTGGGTTTCTACAGGCAAGAACACTGGAATGGGTTGCCCACTCCAGGGGATAGGTCACCCTCCTATCCATTCAATTATTAAAATCCTCTGCTGAGGTCACCCTTTGGTGAACATTCACGTATGGCACAAATGTCTTCATGGTTTTGCCCATTCAGAGAGGTTTATTCACATACCTCTCCCCTGAATTTCCTTGTCATCAATTTTCCAATCATTCTCCTCCTAAGTCCCTCACCACCCAGCCAAACCATCGGCCACACGATGGCCATGCCTCAGTATATAATTGTACCTCTGGCTATTCTTCCAAGCAAAGTGAACAACCAGGTACACTGCCTAAAGTTCTGATCACTGGGATGATTTTCCTTCAGGCATGTATGAGAAACAGGCTGTGATGCTTTAGCTGTTTCCTTTCACAGAACCATCTGTCAACCAAACCTAAGTTTCTCTTCCTCTGTCAACTGATCACTCATGGTCCCCATGAGGACATCAGTGGAGCCTGGAAGAGAGAAGCAACGTAGCAGGAGCAGAGCCCATGGTATTTGGGCTGCCCATTCATGTAACTCACTTGTGCCTTCAGGACCTGCTGAGGTCCAATCTCTATAAACCATTTCCATTTGACAGTGGAGGCCTGCTGTGCACACCCAATTTTATGGCTTGGTGGGTCAGATGGTCAGTTCATGGTGGCAGCTCAGGTCATGTGGCAACCTAGCAACTCAAGAGTTGTGGGTTTACTCTCTACTAAGGCCCAGTGACAGGCCTAGAG
Source organism: Capricornis sumatraensis (assembly GCF_032405125.1). Lineage (NCBI taxonomy): Eukaryota > Metazoa > Chordata > Mammalia > Artiodactyla > Bovidae > Capricornis > Capricornis sumatraensis. Next base: position 25,779,711 of record NC_091088.1, on the reverse strand, counting down.
CTTTTTCTCAGAAGGGGAGTAGTTATCCATGCAGCATAACTGGGCTTTGCTCCAAAAATCCTGAAGAGTTGTTCTGTGATTCACCTATGGGGCTTGCCACTCTAGACAGCATCCTCACCTACCGCTACCACTCCAAGCACCACTGGGTCTACTGGATCATATGATCCAAAAGGCAGCCTGCACATCAGCCTGGACCTTTGCAGAGCCTTGTCTTGCTCTGGGCCCCACTGAAAACTAGCATCATTCTGTGCAAACTATTATATATCAGGTGAATAAACAACAAGGTCCTACTATACAGCACAGGGAGATGTATTCAATATCCTGTGATAAACCATAATGAAAAAGAATATGAAAAAGAAAAAAATACACATATCCATAACGTGCAGGCATTTCATGACACCAGGGTAAAAGGCCCCTGAATTTTAGTCAGATATATTTTCCATCCACTAGCATGTAAATATCTTATCACTAAGTCTTGAGTAGTAGTTGCTACTTAGTCCCTAAGCTGTGTCAGAATCTTGCGATCCTATGGACTGTGGCCTGCCAGGCTCCTCTGTTCATGGGATACTCCGGGCAAGAATACTGGAGTAGGTTGCCAATTCCTTCTTCAGGGGATCCAATACCCAGGGATCGAACTTGAATCTCCTGCATTGCAGGCAGATTCTTTACCAACTGAGCTATGAGGGAAGCATTCCCTCCATTCAGCATAATGTCATCCATATGATGGACAAGAGTGATGGGAGGGGCCATCAGGATCTCTGCAAACTGAATTATGACACAGGGCTGAAGAGCTGATACACCCCCAAGATAAGACAGTGAAAGTGTATTTCTGGTCTCGCCAACTGAAAGCAAAGTGCTTCAGTGGGTGGGTCTTCGAGCCAGGGATAGAGAAAAAGGGATTTGCCAGATTAATAGCTACATATCAGGTACCCAGTTATGTGTTAACTTGCTCAAGCAATTAAACTACATCTAGTATAGCCCTGGCAATTGAAGTCACCCCCTCGTTTTCTCCAAGATCCATTCGTCTTCTGCCCAGGACATACAGACAGGTTGAATGGGGATGTGGGGATTCACCACAAAACAGGGCCATCTTGCAAGACTGATGGTGTCACTAATCTCTGCAGTCCCTCCAGGAATGTGCTATGGCTTTTGCTTTCCTATTTCCTAGGTGGAAGCAGTTCTTTTTCAAAATTTATTTTGTAATTGAAGGATAATTGCTTTACAGAATTTTGTTGTTTTCTGTCAAACAGCAACATGAATCAGCCATAGGTATACATATTAGCCTTCCATTTGGCCTTTTTCATCAGAATAGACCTCACTCCATAGGTCAGGTCACCAGTATGGGGATTTTGCTTCCTGCTGAGTGTATCTTTTTCAATTATGGATTCTAGAGCTGGGAAATGACCACAGGATACATTCAGGAGCCCAGTGGGCTCACTTTGAGATGGACCTGAGCTGAAACTTTATCAGTCACCTGACTTCCATTAGCCCTTACTCTAGTGATGGACCACAGTGAAGTTTGGGGTCTCTGGGAATTAGCGTTAGTTCAGAGCCAGTATCCAGTAATCTCTAAAAGTTCTGAATATTTTCTTTTCCCCAGTACACACTCAGCCTGGTAAGACACCATAGCTCCCTTTGGAGAAGGGTGTGAGAACAATTAACAGAATAATTTTGTTCAGTATACTGGGGTCCTCCCTCCAGGAGCTCAGCCTCCCCTTTATTTAAGGGGTTCTGGGTCTATAAACTGGCTCAAGTCTCGAGGAAGGACCATGACTCCCTGTTTCTATGATTCAGATTAGATTTGTTCACTTGACATAGAACATTTCTGCTGGTCTTCTTCTGATCAAATAAGAATTTAGCAGACCTCCTATTTCACTTCTAGAAATGCCATGATCAACTAACCAACACTATTGTTCCGTGGGAGTTTGACTACTCTGCTTGTGGCTTTGACTCCACTGTCCATCATGGAAACCATCCCCATCTTGCTTTTCGCCACTGAGTGTCACCACATGGCCCTTTCCCTGGACAATCTAGTTATTTCCAGTACACTTAGGCTTCTCAATTCAATGACCAGAGTCTCTACTGTAAAGGACTGGCTTACAGAGAAGAATGACCACAGAGCTCTTCAAGGTGCTGGGGTGCCCCTCACAGATTTATTTCTTACAGTCATGCTAAAGGTATGTCTGCTGTAGACTGAGCTCCTCAGGCTGCTTTACTTCCAGGCCTTCGCTCACCAACCCTTTAGAATGTCTTCCCTCTGTTCCTTCACTTAGCTCAGTTCTCTTCACCCACAGTGACGTTTTGACTGAAGAGCTAACAGGAAATGCTAATACCTCTGTCTTCTCCCCTCTGTTTCTACCCAACAGTCTTGGGTGGGGCTTCCCTGGTGGCTCAGTGGTAAAGAATCTGCCAGCAATGTGGGAGACCCGAGTTCAATCCCTGGGTCGAGAAGATCCCCTGGAGGAGGAAATGGCAACCCACTCCAGGATTCTTGCCTGGAGAATTCCATGGACAGAGGAGCCTGGCGGGCTACAGTCTATGGAGTCAAAAAGAGTCAGACACGACTGAACGACTAAACAGCTCCAAGAACAGTCCTGGATGCTCTTGTCTTCCTGACTCCTCGAAGGTAGCATTCCTGAATTTATTTCTGCACCTGGAGGTCACAAGATACCACCTGCTGAATATGAAGACTAAAATTTGAGAGCAGAAGGTAGAGCACCCCAGCACCTGGACCCACTCCCGGGATTAGAAACAGGCAGATCTCACAGCGCTCTCCCCAGCCACTTGCAGGGAAGCAGAGTTGACTTCGGACTCCCCGGTCTCTTTCCATCCTACGAAACATGCCTTTTCTGTTCTTGGCTTAATAGCATAGTTGGATGCAGCAGAATTACACATGTGCTGCTGTGAAACGTGAAATCAGAGCCAGGCGGGACCTCCCCTGAGAAAGACTGCCTATAAATCGTAAACCCCTTAAATGAATAGCTTAGAGGCACGGGGTTGCCTTGGGTGAGGGTTAATTGGGTCGGGTACAAAGAGTTTTATGTTCATAACTGACTGTCCATCTCGCCTCTTCCTGATTTTCTGAAAGTTATTTTGCTCCAGGACAAATTTGTATTTGCTTTTCTGACAATGATTGGTTTGAAGCTGAACTCTTTTCAGCTGTTGGGAACTTGTAGCAGGCTCAATATCTACCAGATTTTCTCTCTCTGATGCATCCATTTCAGATACGTCGAAACGGAGTCGGAGGTTTTCAGGGTTTAAAAAAAAAAATCCTTTTCTCTGTCCAGAGTATTGCTTCAGGTTATTATTTTTGCTCTGATTTTTTTAAGCCCTCAAAACAGCTTTTTTCCCCCTTTTCTTTTTCATTCTCTCACACATCTTCTGCCAAGACTGCAGCTTCTATGTGTCAGTACTAAATGAGAAGCTGAAGTCCAAGGTCTAAGAATTCAGACTCTGTATTCAGCTGGACTTGAAAGCCAACGCTAGCTCTTGTACTGCTAGCAGTGTGACTTGAGACCAACCATTTAACCTTGCCGATCCTCGGTCTCCTCATCTGCAGGATGATTCTGAAGACCACTCACGGTTTTTGTGTGATTTAATAGACGACATGCGCAAAGTGCATGCTTACTTAGCATAGTAGTTGAATGCACAGGCTCTGGAGCTAGGCTACCAGGGTTCAAATCCCAGCTCCACCTTGGACAAAAGTTCCCTGTGCCTCAGTTTCCCGAACTGCAAAGGTAGGCCCATAGATGCCTTTCCATATTGGATTTTCATGAGGATTAAATGACCCAACATATGGGAAATGCTTAGAGCCATGCCTGCTACATAATACACAATCCAAAAAGTGTTAGCTATTAAGATTAAAGGAGTAAAAAAGAAGTTCCCAGCTGCAAAGTTGTCACTTTCAAAATAATCTGCTCATAATAAAATTAACTTTTCTTTTGAAATGAAACACAAATCGTTCCAATCACCCCAGTTTTTCCCCCTTCTACAAGGGCAGCTCATCTGGGCATCCAGAAAGAATGGGAGGAGGAGGTACAGAATGAAACCCTGGGGAACATCAAGGAAGGAGCTACAGGTTTCCACCCATCATGACTTTAAAGCCAGAGTGACCAAAGTATAACCACAGCCTGGACTGGATGAAAATGGTAAGACCACAGTGCCCTCCCAGTACAGCTAAAATTGATCTTATTTGTAGGTGGGGAGAGATAAATTAGGAGTTTGGGGTTAACATATACACACTCCTATATAGAAAGTAGGTGAACAACAAGGACCAACTTGTGTAGCACCAAAAACTATACTCAATATTCTATAAGGGAAAAGAATCTGAAAAGGGATTCATATATATGTGTAGGCTTCCCTGATGGCTCAGGGGGTAAAGAATCCCCCTGCAGTGAGGGAGATGCAGGAGACGTGGGTTTGATTCCTGGGTCAGGAAGATACCTTGGAGAAGAAAATGGCAATCCACTCCAGTATTCTCACCTGGGAAATCCTATGGACAGAGGAGCCTGGCAGGCTACAGCCCAAAGGGCCGCAAAGTGTCGAACATGACTGAGTATGGATATATGTATGTATACACACACACACACACACACATAAAACTGAATCACAGTGCCATACGCCTGAAACTAGCACAACATTGTAAATCAACTATATTTTGATAAAAGAAAAAAGGAAAGAAAAAGTGGTAAGGTCATATTGCCCTCCTGATAACAGCTAAAATTTCTCTTCTTTGTGACTGAGAGTACCGCCTGATAGAAACAGGAAAGAATAAAGAAGGGACATAAAGAGAAACAAAAGTAAGACATCATGGTACCCTGGAAGAAAAGGTGGAAGCACTTCTGTCTCTGATTTGCAATATCCTGATTCTTTTGTATTTCTTGTTCTGGAAGAGACCCTCGTATCTGTTCAGTACTGTCTCCTTTCTGCTTGAGCTGGTCTCAGTTAATTGCTATTCCATGTAAGCAGAGAGTCTTGATGTACTAATAGCAGTTTTCACATGAATGTGCTGGGTGAGACAGAATGTCATCTCTTAAATCCCTCTAAGGTGTTACGGCAGCCACACAGGTAGAATAAGGCAAAACTCACATGTGCTAGACCTGTTGAGAACTTTCTCCACCCCCAATACTATGACTATAAGGATTTTGTTCTCGCTCACTCTAGCTGACTCACTTCAAAATGTTCCATTAGGTCTCGCTCTGCTATCTGTTTAAATGGAACTGGTGAGTGAGGGGTTAAGCTAGAAACAACACAAAGTCCTCTAGTTTACAAACATTTGATTTCTTGGAATTCTCCCTTCATTCCTCAAAACCGGAAACTGACATTTGCTGGAAAGAAGCCCTGGGAGGGCAGAGTCCAAGGATTCGCTCTCACCATGAGTCACACCCCAGAAATGACTAGGGAGGGGACAACATGACCCAGCGGAAAGAGCACGGCTCTGGCTGAGGGGTCACCTGGCTTCCGTGAAGTGTTCTCCACTATCTCCCCATATAAATACGGAGCCAATCACTTCTCTCTGACTCCATGTCTTCACCACTAAAATGAGCAGCTGGCAAGTGCCCAGTGCCTCAGTTCCCCATCAAAGCCTACGATCCGCCTGGGATCATTGGGATCAGTTGTAATGAATGGCGTGTAGAACTGGGAGACTCACCTGATTTCTAAAGTCTTCTCCAACTTCTTGCCAGAACAGGAAGCTCAGAGAAGACACCTCTCAGGTCCAATGCCTGGGAGATTTGCAACAGGAGGGGAAATGAGACAAAATCTGACAAAATCCTTTGGGTGCAGCCTAATAGGATAACAGTAGCCTTAGTTTCTGCTGAGATTCTACCACTTCCCCTGCCTTCTTCCTGAGAGACAGACAATCACAATGGAATTTTTCAGGATTTTCAAGTATCATGATTCCCTAGATAACATGCAGTAAAAACTAGGAGAATGACTCATACCCTTTGGGATGGAGAGTTTTGTTGATAAAATGATTTCCTAGCCTGCCTTTGGGAACTTGTGCATAGACCCAGAGTCTAAAGTTGCAGCTCTTCCAATGTTGTACTAGCGCCCTGAGCCATTGTTCAGAGAACTGATGTCACGTCCTTTCCATGGGTGTGACCCATAGAGCACTTTAGCCACAGCTGGCTATAATATAGGCTTTTCCGTGATGCTGATACACGAGGCATTGCTTCCACTTGGTCTTTTGCAAACCTCCTCCCCAACCTCCAGCCTCTATTGGCTTCCCTGGTGGCTCAAACAGTAAAGAATTTTCCTGAAACGTGGGAGACCTGGGTTTGATCCCTGGGTTGGGAAGATGCCCTGGAGAAGGAAATGGCAACCCTTTCCAGTATTCTTGCCTGGAGAATCCCATGGACAGAGGAGTCTGGTGGGCTACCGTCCTGACACAACTGAGCAACTAACACTCACCAGCCCCTATCATCCAATGAGGAAGGAAGAAACAAGCAAACAAAAAAAACTGCCCACAGAGGAGTCCATATTCTAGATAACTAGCACGTCCTGAGTCATCGCTGTCTCTCGCCTCCTCCTGTCCTCAGAGACGCTGCGTGTTTGTGTCCTTAACCTCCACTGACTTCCCTGTGAACATGTGACGCTCACTCAGGGGTTCTGGGTGTTAACTGGTACAGTGGTAGCTCCTGACAGGTTTCTGTTTGGTGTGCTTGCTTTGTCATTAAAAGAAACAATTTTCAAGGCGTCATTGCTAATGATAGCTTTAAATTTATTTTTTATTTCAAAAAAAATTTATGGGAGTATCATTGATTTACAACATTGTATTTGTTTCAGATGCACAGCTAAGTGAATCAGTTACACATATACATGTATCCACTCTTTTTAAATTCTGTTCCCATATAGGTCATTACAGAGAACTGAGTAGAGTTCCCTATGCTATACAGTAGGTTCTTATTAGCCATTGATTTCACATATGGGGTTGCACAGAGTCGGACATGACTGAAGAGACTTAGCAGCAGCAGCAGAGTGCACGTATCAGTTCCAATCTACCAGTTTATCGCCCCCACCCCCTGCTAACCAGGAATTTGTTTTCTACATCTGTGACTCTAGCCTTATACATAAGTTCATTTGTACTCTCCCCCGCTTGTTTTAGCTTCCACATGTAAGTGATAATTTCCTTCTGTGTCTGACTTTCTTCAGTCTTTCAACAAGCATAGATTCTAACCCTGAACCCTCACTCTAGTCCTTTGAGCCATCTGACTGAATTTAGTCTCCCCCAGCTCCAGGTTCCTAGTGCAGTGGGAATATTTGTGGCGCTTGCCTCAGAAGTAAAGGGCGGCAATTCATGCAAAGCACTTATTCCCCTGACTTGCCCGGCATTCAAGCTCAGAGCACGTCATCCACCATCGCATTCTTTTCCTGATGCTAATACAGTTCCACGCTGACCCCATCTCGGCCTCTGAATAAGACAGCCAGAGACTGCATGGCGTGGGACCCTTGCTTTTGCTGGAAAGTGCGTACCTTTTCCTGACTCAGAAACAACCAACACACACTCCTCAGACCCGTGATGTGAGTCATGGGAAGAGACACTGAAACTACTGCACTGTTTACCTCCAAGCCCTTATGCAATAGTTTTCCCACTATTTTTAAGCTTTCTGTCCCCTTCCCCCTCCCAGTCTTCCCTTTCCCCGACTTCAACCCCCTACAGCCCAGCTCCTTGTTCAGTTCAGCTATTTCAGTTTGGGGTTGAATGGTCTAGACAGGAACCCAAAAAATGCACAGTCTGCATACTGGTCCCCCTCTGAGCCTCACAATTATTCCAAACAGAGCCCAGGGACATGAGACTGGTTGAGAGAGGAACTTAGGTTCCATCAGATCATCCATCCAAAGCACGTATCATAGAGCCTGGCACAGTGCTCAAGAAATTGTCAGAATACAAGATAATGGTTCTAGGGAGGTGTTCATTCCCTTGGTTTTTATTTTTCTGGTCTTTTTTTTTTTTTCATTCTTAAGAGAACATTATGGCCCATGGCCAATCTCTAGGCTACCTCGGAACAAAATAGGAAAGAGAGCTTGGCCTGATTCTGGTGGGCTTCTCCAACCCTTGACATAGTCTTGGCACATACCGCCGCATCCCTTAGCTGTTCTACTTGTTGATCTGTGTAACCCCAAACCACAGAATCTTGGTGGCATAGAGCAGTAAGCACTTATTCAGCTCAAGTGCCTGTGGGTTGGCCAACCTCACTCTCCTCCTGGCCCGAAGGTGCTTGCCTGGGCATGACTTACTTAGAGTGGTGGTGGATGTGCAAGTGCATATTCTCAACCACATAGACCCATTCTCTTTCTACTACCTCCTGTCTGATTCGATCTCATTGGCTGAAACAGGTCAGGTGATCCTGTCCAAGGTCAAGGGAGAGAGACTAACAACTGCTTGCAACCCCATAGACTATAGCCCACCAGGCCCCTATGTCCATGGAATTTCTCTGGAAAGAATACTGGAGTGGGTTGCCATTTCCTTCTCCAGGGCATCTTCCCGATCCAGGGATCAACCTCATGTCTCCTGCTTGGTAGGCTGATTCTTTATCACTGAGCCACCTGGGAAGCCCATAGGGTACCTTACAGGTTCTTAAATAATTCTTGTTGAATTGTATTTAATGGATGATGCAAAAGATCAAGAATACAACTTTGTGACACAGAATCCTTTTATTTACTATTCCTCATAATAAGAGGAATTTGCCTGTTAAAACTTTGGAAGCAAAATTGCTTACCTTTTTAGAGGACAAAAACCAGGAGGTTTCTAGCAGTTAATGTTTAGTTCCTAAGGAAGGTGTAAAAGGATGGAGGTCAGGATGGACTGTTCCTGACCCCAGGGATGAGAGATGGGAGTAAATCATGAATATGATCACCACTGAAGCTGAGAAAGAGCCTATTAATGTCATGTAATCAATTTCAAAAAGACACAGTTGCACTTAGAGTATTTAAACCTTGGAGGTTTAAACTAAATCATACTTGTCAGATGCGCACAGTATCACTAATGAGCTTATGTAAATATTTAATCTTCTCTATTTGCATTACTCAGCCCAGTCTATCTCACCAGCCTCGTCTCCCAGCCTTCTCTAATACCCTCATCCAACCTTATAGGACTACTCTGGTTTCCAGAACTCACCATGCTCTTATGCCTCCCACATTTACATATGCGTTTGCCTCGGCACTCCCATCCTGCCTTCTCTTTCTACCCACTTAACACTTACACATCCTTCAAGACAGCTCAAATACATCCTCCCATCCAACCCCCACCCCTGCTTTCCCAAACCGTCTACAGTTCCTCATCCTAGCAGAATTTTTAGTTTCCCTTTCTATGCCATCATTGCATTTTGCTAACATTCCATAATTCTGAGTATTCCATTTATTTGTCCAACAAACTTTTACGAAATCTTCCTCTGTGCCAGTCATAAGGCCATGTGCTGAGTAAACAGAAGTGAATAAGAAATGACTCTTATTTGCAAGTTCATTGACAGCAAGTGTCCCAGGTTTCAACTCATGAGCATTATGCCGTTATAGGCGTATAAACACACAATGTGTCCCCTTTATGTCTGTGTCCATGTTCTACTTTGGTCTAGAAACATCAGTGCTGTTTTGGAAATGACAGAAACGCAATTCAACCTAGGTTAGTCACAAAATAAAATATAACGGCTCATGGATTCTGGGAAAGGTTGACCTTCCAAACTTGGTGAAAGTTAAGGATGGAGCCTTATTTTAGGAACAACAATAATGATGATAACAGATAGTGTTTTGAATGCTACTCAGAATCTCTCAGGGTTTCACGTTCCAGATTTTCTTTGCCTGCTCTTTCACTATCAGAGCTTGACTTCTTCGGCATGGAAGGAAGCATGGTCACGAGATCCCCCACCGCTTTCACCACTGATGACAGACTGCCGGTGTTTCTTGGTTATGGACTGAAAAGTCCCAGAGAAGGGTGCTGACTGGCTTGTCCCTCACCACTTGTCCGATCCTGGGGCTTCCCAGTGTTACCAGGAGATTAGAGAACCATGATTGGCTTTGTTGTTTCAGAGGCCCACCTTCAAGCAGCCAAGAAACTTTGGAGGGGTAAAGTCATGCAGTTTCTGAGGAGGAAAGGGTGATGGCAGGCAAATAGGCATCATTTTTTATGCCACTGATTCTGTTATTCATTCCACATTCTTTGTATGCTTATTGTGCTTAAAGCATTGTGCTAGGATGATCTGGGGAAAAGAAAGAAATGATAAGCAATTCCTATCTAATTATCTGTTAGCAGAGGTTTAGAGAGACAGTTTGGCCTATGGTTAGGTACAAGGGGTCTAAAGGAAAAAAAATGCCAGGATGAATATCCCAACTGCATCACTAACAAGGCTGTGACTTCAGTATTCTCTGGTCTCAGTCTGCCCATCCATAAAATGGGGATAGCAAGCACAGCAATCTCATGGAACAGCTATGAGATTTCATGAGCCACGTATGAAATATACAGTATAGGGCCTCACATGGAGTAAGTAGCCAATCAACTTAGTTATTGTTTTATGCATGATCATATAAAACAAGTCAAGGCAGAAAAAGGCTGTTTTGAAATGACAATGCCTAGATGAAGATCCAAAAGATCGCAGATGGTTAATACTGACAGGGGGGCCCAGAGAAAGCATCACAGAAGAAGAATCATTTAGTTCAAAGTTAACAGTTGAACAGGATTTTAACAGAAGGGACTGGAGATAAATGGCATTTAAGAAAGATGGACAAAAACAATTCAGAAGGCGAGAACAACATGGGTCAAAATAAGACCATGGGAAATGAGCAGTGGAAATCAAATCAGAAGTTTAGGTTTAAATAGGGTTTCTAGAAACTAAGACACACACACACACACACATACACACACACACACACACACACACACATAGGAGATGTCACTATTAAGGAGGTTTGAATTGAGACTGTGAATTAATTGAATACCGAGCTAAGGCATTTGGGCTTTATTTAATAGATAACATGGAGTCACTGAAGGTTTGGGAGAAAGGACTGAGTAACAAGATCCTATTGCACATTTGTCGTTGAATGTGCTCGAAAAATAAATTAGATCTCTCAGTCTCGTCTATTTTTCCATCTTTTTTAGGCATGGATGCAGAGAAATATTTCTCTATGACTAGAAAACAGTATCACAAGGGCTGTTATACTCAGTCTCAGTTTGGGAGAGCAGCAGGGAAGAGTGGGGACTCTGGCAAGTTACAGGCTGCGTGTCCCTCAAAACAGGACAACCGCTTCTCTGCTTTATTGAACGTTCAACATGCAGCAGGACAGACCCAGCCTTGGCAAATATTCTGATGGTTCTAGATAGCTTTCAAATCTATTTGTTGGGATGAAATCCCTGTTTTCTTTTTCATGTTGACTGAAAAAAAAAAATTTAAGTCTGTAGGCTAAATAAAACATATCTATGGATTAATTTTGTCCTAAAGGTCATCAGTTTGACAGTCCTGGAAACAAGTTGATCTAGAATAAGTACTGATCTGCATATCTGGATATCTTTCCTGTATGACCATTCCATAATTTTTGCTAAAGGACTCAGAAAGTAAAACAAATAAAGAGAATGTCATGCACTGGAAGTATTCTCAGTAAACAGAAAAAAAGAGCTGAAGTTTTCAAATGTAAAATAAAGATTTAAAAAAAAATGATACAGAGAAAGCTCATAGCAACCATAGGTGGATTTTCACATTTAGACCCATAATCTAAAAGTCTGGTTTCTAACTCTACATGACATCTTCCACTGATGTTACTTTAAAAAATAAAAGAAAAAAGCTTAAGACCCAGTACAATCAAAAGAACTCAGATTTTGGTATTTGAGAAATCTGAGTTAAAATGATTATTTTTGGCAGGAACATACATAAGGTTATAAGTATTATCTCTAGCAGCTTGTATTATTTCAGTTCAGTTCAGTTCAATCACTCAGTCGTGTCCGACTCTTTGTGACCCCATGGACTGCAGCACATCAGACTTCCCTGCCCATCACCAACTCCTGGAGCTTGCTCAAACTCATGTCCATCAAGTTGGTGATGCTATTCAACCATCTCATCTTCTGTTGTCCCCTTCTCCTCCTGCCTTCAATCTTTCCCAGCATCAGGGTCTTTCTCAAGAAAATCATATTGCTTATCAATATTCATATAGGTTATAAAACCATAAGATAAAGGAAGAAAATGATTATCAGAAAGGCTGAAATAGTGGCTATATCTGTTCTGAGTATCCTGATCAGAAAGGGACAAAAGAAGAGCTGGAAGTTCTCAATTCTAACCTGGATTGTAGTCACTCTGGCAGCTATCTTGTGATTACTTGTTAAACTATGCATTGATAGCTTAAACATTTTCTTGTATGAATGCTATATTTCACTATAGTTTTTTTTTTCCTAAGTTCAGTTCTAGCTAAAAATGAAAAAATAAAAAATATGCATTAAAAATATCCAATTTTGTTACTTAAAAATGATGTGACTGGAAGGGGGGCTATATCAACTCTGAAGACCCACTTTTCTTTTTTTTTTTTTTGGTGACAGGAAGTTGATAGTAGCCCTCCACCAGGCTTGTACTAAGAAGTGGATGAGAAAGTGCCTAAGAGAGGATCTTCTTTAAAAAGATTAATACATAATTGCAGAAGAGGAAAATATGCCTTTGATATCAAGAAAAGAAAGAAACTAATTCTGAATTGTGTTCACTAAAATTTCTCATACTTTCCTATTTCTTTCAGTTCAGCCGCTCAGTAATGTCCTCCTCTTTGTGACCCCATGGACTGCAGCACTCCAGGCTTCCCTGTCCATCACCAACTCCCAGAGCTTGCTCAAACTCATGTCCATTGAGTTGGTGATGCCATCTAACTATCTCATCCTCTGTTGTCCCCTTCACCTCCTACCTTCAATCTTTCCCAGCATCAGGGTTTTTTCCAATGAGTCAGCTCTTTGCATCAGGTGGTCAAAGTATTGGAGCTTCAGCTTCAGCTTCAGTCCTTCCAATGAATATTCAGGACTGATTTCCTTTAGGGTGGACCGGTTTGATCTCCTTGCAGTCCAAGGGACTCTCAAGAGTCTTCTCCAACACTACAGTTCAAAAGCATCAATTATTTGGTGCTCAGCTTTCTTTGTGGTCCAACTCTCACATCCATACATGACTACTGGAAAAACCATAGCTTAGACTAGATGAAACTTTGTCGGCAAAGTAATATCTCTGATTTTTAATATGCTGTTTAGGTTGGTCATAGCTTTTCTTCCAAGGAGCAAGGTTCTTTTAATTTCATGGCTGCAGTCACCATCTTGCAGTGATTTTGGAGCCCAGGAAAATAAAGTCTGTTACTGTTCCATTGTTTCCCCACTATTTGCTATGAAGTGATGGGACCAGATGCCATGATCTTAGTTTCCTGAATGTTGAGTTTTAAGCCAACTTTTTCACTCTGCTCTTTCACTTTCATCAAGAGGTTCTTTAGTTCCTCTTCACTTTCTGCCATAAGGGTGGTATAATCTGCGTATCTGAGGTTATTGATATTTCTCCTGGCAATCTTGATTCCAGCTTGTGCTTCATTCAGCCTAGCATTCTGCATGATGTACTCTGCATAGAAGTTAAATAAGTAGGGTGACAATATACAGCCTTGACCTAGTCCTTTCCCAATTTGGAACCAGCCTGTTGTTCCATGTCCAGTTCTAACTGTTGCTTCTTGACCCGCAAACAGATTTCTCAGGAGGCACGTGAGGTGGTCTGGTATTCCCATCTCTTTAAGAGGGGATCCTTTTTCTTTGAAAGGATGCTGTTTCTTTAAAAGGTGAGGGGCAGAAGCAGGGGAGGGACTTGTACTCAAGTCTATTTAATTCCAAGGTAACTAATTTGAAGGGAAGAGGGTCCCAATAACCAAAAAACACCCAAATTCCCAAAGATGAGCCACAAGACAGTATGGGAGGCCCCTGGTACATTTGGGAAACCCACCCGAATACCAAGTACTTAAATTCATTTCCCTATCCCTGTGATGTGAGGGAAATGATTCCAGGAAGCTTCTACATGCATAAATCAGACTCATCAGGGTGACCATTCACAAGGAGGATGCTCCGAATAGCTCTGGAGAAGAGTTCTGTGTGGTTGGCTACTTGATACAGGACTCCCTGCTGCCTGCCAGATGTAGACGGGTCCTCATGGGAGGTCTGCCTCTATAACAAATGGTTATCTTTAAACCCATCCTTCATTTCCCCTCTTATCAGCAGAGGAATGTGGGGAGGAGCAAGGAGGCATTAGCTGTGAAGGCATTTGGGATTTTCTGAGGATGAGGGTGTCAGTATGGGGGGCTTACCAGCCTTCAGCACCTTCTCAAAATAGGTGAGTGTGACCTGCCACAGTGGAATTCTCCCTTCCCGGAGAAAGGGTGAGCCTCAAAGACTATACAGATACTATTCAAAAGAACTAGCAGTTTTGAGTCCTTGCTGTTTAGAAAAACTGTCTTAAGAGCTTTGGGTGGATAACCTCACTGAATCCTCAACCAACGCTTTCAGCCAACAACCAGGTACTACCACCTTTGCAACTTCAGAGAAAAGTGAGGCAAGGAGAGATGGTGGAGCAGCTAGAGGTGGCACCGGGAAAGTGGAATAAGATACCACTGACAGGGGTGCCCATGCTGGTGAGTAGTCTGGATCTGAGCAATGATCAGTGGGCCAGGGGGAAAGCGGTACTGGATGGTAATTCTGGTCAACTGTCCAGCCTTTATTCAGTGACTTCATTTATCTTTGCAAATGTCACACACACACACTTTCAAATTTAAGTATAAAACCCATTTCAAAACCAACTGCTTTGATTCACTACTGTTTCAAATTATTGGCTCTAATATTTAATGTCTTCATCACAGAACATAGAGAGACTGACATGCAGCATTTGTTGTCAGTCAAGGTTACTGTACCATTTCCCAGCTACTTTGGGTCCATGAGTTGTGTTTCATCAGTTATCAAAGCCGTCCTCTCTTGCTAGAAAGGGACTTGTTGGAATGATCATTGAGAACAGGTACAATCTCCCTGCACTCCCTGGGGTTGGGAAACCTTTCCCACCCATTAGTTGCCCCTGGTGCAGCTGTGGGGGCCTGGTCCTCTTGACTTTATAGAGAAGGGGAATTCCAAGGAGAACCTTGGGCTGGTTTATTTTTAATTGTTGACCTCCGAGGCCTTCTGTTTGCATCTGTTTATTAAATCTCAAGCTCAGCTGTGAAATGCCCTTTATGATGTTGTTTTATTGGTGGGCCATTCGGGGAACCCAGCGCCACACAAACAGGATAAATATTTTTCTTTGCAGCACACACCCCACGTTGGGGGCCGCAGAACAAGGGGAGCGAGGATCGTTTGTTTACGAGCTCTGATTCATTCATTCCTTGGCCAGGAGCTGTGAAATGTAAATCTCACATTCCGCAGGACAATCCCAGCGCCAGCTTGAGCTCATTTGGAGGTGTGATGTTCCACTCAAAAGGAGGCTGTTAATTTTACTGACCAAATTTGGAAAGCGGGAGCTCCAAAATTAAATGGAGCCTTCGGAAAAGAAATGAAAATTTAGGCTTCTCAAAGACCTGGAGAGGGGTCACATGGTTTCATTTTTTTGTCCCCCTCCCTAACCCCCAACAAAGAAACTTCGAATGTCAATGCTGTTTTCAGGGAGCATAAACAGAAACTGCAGTTTGCCTCATTTCCCAGTTTCTTTGATCTTTCTGAGATAGGTTTGTCAGTATTAATTATAGTCACTTTTATTGAGCGCTGGGCTCCTGCTCCAACTATATTATCTCCTGTAATTCACACAGTCATCTCAGAACTGAGACTCGAATTAGGGGGTTAGGATTAACATATACACATTATATAATATATAACCTACAAGGACCTACTGTATAGCACAGGGAACTCTACTCAGTATTTTGTAATAACCTACAAGGGAAGAGAATCTGAAGAATATATATATATATGTATATATATATACATAAAACTGAATCACTAAGTTATATACCTAAAACTAACATGATATTATAAACCAACTATACTTCAACTAAAAAAAAAAAAAAAAAAAAAATCAGCAGGTTTACTCTGACTCCAGAACCTGAAGCCTCAGTCACCCTGCTCTTCTGATCTCTCTTTGCCATCTCTATGTAACTAAAAAGTTGACTTCGAACCAAAGTTTCCAACAGTTACTAAGCAGCTCTATACTGCAGATTCAATCCGCTCTGTTCAGGCTCAAAGCAAAAATGGATTCTTAGTTGCTGAATGATTTCAAGAGCTTCACACTGTCCTCACAGTTCCTCTGTCACCCCTCCCTCATAGTCAGGCATAAGGTCTGCAAAGAAGAAATACCTTTAACTTTCAAAGTTATCCTTAAGTTTCCCTGTCCTCCCCCACCTTGCACTCTTAGGCCTGGCAGGAAAGGGTAAATTCAGATGAAATAAGACAGAGACCAGGATGGCACAGCGCATCCGGGGCTCCACGGGGGTGTTTACCCACAGAATGAGTGGGCCCATGTCAATATTTGGACGTGGAGAAGGCTTGGTTTATAATTGTTCAGACTTGTCTCTGAATTGGGCTTTGAACCATCCATTTGCCATGTTTCTCTGCAGCCTCATTCTTTTCGGAGGGAAAGCCTATTTAGGGAGATTTTCTTTAGAAAGGTTGCTGGGGGCAGTGAAGAAAAAGGGACCGGTTCAGAATATCCCAATGTGATATGGAAAAAAAAAAATGTAAACCATGTCACAAAAGCTCTGCCATCAAGAAATGTTATTGTTGGTTGAATGGTAGGAACCATCTGGGTCTCTTTTAATGACTGGGGCCCCCTCAGTGGATGGTACAGATGCCTCTTTTGTTATTGGCGCAATCTTGTAAATAGTTAAAATATTTACCAAGGCACCTCCGAGCTGGAGCTATCCCATTTTATTATTTATACCTTTTCAGAGGGACAAAAATGGAGGTGTCCACTAAACGTGATGGATTAGGCTTATAAACAGCCATTATGGCCGTCAGACCTCGAATGTCAGCTTCTCCTTTGTGTCTGTGCATTTCTAAGCTAACCAGTGATCCATGCATAAGATAGGAGGTTAAGAATGCGCAGAGAAAAGGAGGGTTGGCTCCAAGCAAGATGTATCTTCTGCTGATTAGAAATACAGCTGTAGGAAGTGAGGGGGATGCTGGGCAAGAGGCGAGAAAAGGGACGTCCGTGTGTGTGTGTGTGTGTGTGTGTGTGTGTGTGTGTGTGTGTGTGTGTGTGTGTGTGTGCAGGCAGAAGAGAAAGAGCCAGGAGGTGCCTAAGTCACTGCAACCCGACACGCCGCATTTCATTTCTCACAATCGGAGGCTGAAACCTGCAAGGTTTCTACCTGCCAAGGATCCTTCAGCTGTTGCCTTAACTGATTGCAGCTGGCTTTTGTTTTCCCAAGATAAAAATCAGGAAATGCAAAAATTAAGTAGGATTTGAGAAGAAAAAGGATGGGCCCTCCTGGGTAGGAGAGAAAAGGACAAGCTAGCAGGTAACCACTTCTTGTGGACCGAGGGAGATCTCATCTCATCCTCCTAGTAATTAAGCAAAACATCTTAAAATGGGATGGGGGCAACCTGTGCAGCAGGTGATTCATGCGACACCTAGAAGCTGAACCAGAGTGACTTACTCCCAAGAGTTAGACCCAAAGTACTAGATAAAGTTAGATGGAAGGAAAGATGATATTTTAAAGTCAAACTGTTTATAATTTGTAATAGGGTACATTCTCAATCCCATTAGTGCAGGAAAACAGAGTAACTTTTCTTGCAGGTAAAAGGGTGAATGTAAATTGTATTATTGTTGGCCCAGGATTGCTGCACATATGTTGGAAACAGTTTCTATCCAAAAGTGGCTTCCTTTTTAACTCTTAAACCCCAGCTTCCTTAATCTCCTAGAGTTTGTCACTGATTTCCTGCCATTCCACAAACTATGCCTGTGACTTAGTCACTTGCTCTCTTCAAAGAGCTGTTGGCCGGAGAATTCACCGGCCAACAGCTCATTCTTCTTTAGAAAGAATCCAGCTCTCCATGGCTGGAAGAGCATCTAGCAACTCTAAACAGAAATTGGAATTTTAATTTTGGTAAAATAGCTTCAGGATCTAATTAAGAAATGATGACTTCATGTGTTTATTTATGTATTTACTTATTTACTGGGGGGACTTGGATTAGAACTTACTGATGTAGCAAATTGGAAATTAGATTTCTTCACAGCTTTGCAAATGAAAGAGATAAATAAATAAAAAAAAAACTTTTAGAGAACACTAAGAACCTAAAGAAATTTCTTCCTCAAATTAGTAACCAAGGGGCTGCTCTGTCCTGAGGATCCCTCCTTGAGTCTCCGTAAGCAACACCTAGAGAAACATCGCTGCCCCCACCCCGTGCCCCACCCCCGCCACTGTCACATTAGTATGCTGGTACTAAATAATTTTTCTTATCACTCTCTTTGGAGGAAAAAAGAAAGAAAAAAAGACACACACACACCCTCACACACATTTTCTAAACAGCTTCCTTACTCAGGCTTCTCTCCTTGACATTACACATGAATAATGACTTGACATAGTGACAAGCATTTGCTATAAAATGGACACTCTTAATAAACTGTCTTTAAGAAAGTACTGTTACTTTTTATTCATGATTGTAAGCAATCCCAATAGTTTTTAATCAGCCAAACCTCTTATAATAATCACAAAAGCCTAGCCAGTCTCACTTGATGGTCCCTTAGCAAATCTGAATATGCAAACACACTACTATGCTCATATATGATTCTTGCTCTACTTAATCTCACCCACTTATGAATGAAATAGAACCTTCGGTAACTCAGAAAAAGTTAACAATGCCAAAGAAACTGGGAACGCTTCAGGCAATTGTACCAAACAGTTCAACATTCTATATGATTGTACAAAAATGAAAGACATATATATGTTACACATCACATGGTTCGTAGGACCCATCAACACACCCCAGATGTACAGAGCTATTATAGCAATTGTGTCACTTCCATGGGCCTTGCTTTCCTAAAACACACACACACACACACACACACACACACACAGAAAAAAAAATAACAACTTTCAGAAGGCATATTCTTCAATCCTCTTAGATGGAAGACATCGAAGAAGACAATTACTTTGTGGACAATTACTTTGAAATGACTCCCACTCTCTGTGTTAGAGACGACAAGGAGACTTGCGTTCTAAGTTTTCTGCTCTGGAGCTTTGGATTATTCCTGAGAAAAACCAGTTCCAGAAACCCAGGAGACCTCTGTCCACGATCAAGATGCAGAACAGCTAGCTAACCTTTTGGTCATCAATGAGGAAAATCTCCAGGTAGGGCTTTCAGATTTAGTAAATAAAAAATACAGCATATCCAGTTAAATCAGTTTGAATTTTAGATGATCTATTAAAAAATTTCATCATAAATATGTCCCCTTTTGAGATACTCATCCATCACCACTACTCCAAGAAAGCCTGATATCAGATGTGTTTCTGTGGAGATGAAAGATCTAGAGCTTATAAGCATCTTGGAACCTAGTGACTCTGGGAGAATGACTGACCCCGGACATCTTACTTCTTGTGTGCATGCTAAGTTGCTTCAATCATGTCCAGTTCTTTGTGACCCCATGGACTATAGCCCACCAGTCTTCTCTGTCCATGGGATTCTGCAGGCAAGAATACTTGAATGAGTTGTCATTTCCTCCTCCAGGGCATCTTCCTGACCCGGGGATTGAGACCACATCTCCTGTGGCTCCTGCATTCTTTACCACTGGCAGATTCTTTACTGCTGAGCAGTAATTCACTGTTCCTCACAATAACCCAAAGAAGCCAGGATTCTTCTCAGGCCCATTTTACAGATGAGGAAACTGAGGCACAGTTTCCAGGACCACACAGTTATGGAACAGATTGCAATCCAGACAGTCTGGTCCCAGACCTTCTGCTTAAAATAACATGATACCAAACCCTAACATAAACACTTTGATTCTAAAGAAGACAGCCACTATACATGAACCCCAAAATTAAAAATGGCTACTCTTCACTTCCCCCCAAACCCCACTGCCCTGGCATTGTTGGGGCCCCAGACCATGCTGGGTCTGCTCAGTGAGGAATCGGGCTGAACACAGAGTGGGGAGGAATATGTGTGAGCTTGAGAAAACAGGAGAAGGAAGGACCCCAGTGATACTCAACCCGAGTTCCCCCAACCCTGACCCCATTTCTCCCAACATACAGGGGCAGAGAGCCATCAAAAGTATGAGATTGCAGACCCAAATGAAGAACTCTGGCCAAAACTTTTTCTAATTTAAAGACCACCCAGGTGTGTGCTGGTCTGTCCCCATTTTAGGGTCTTTGCCTCTTGCTTTCCAGCGAGAAAAGAAACAGATGTGATGCCCATTCATGCTTAATGGAGACAGAAGGGGAGGGAGGAACCGGGTGGTGGGGGAGAGGTGGGGAGGGGTTGCTCAGGGCAGTCTTTGGCCTGCACATTCTGTTTTGAAGGACGGGGACTTAACTTCCATAGTGTCTAAGCCTGTGGCTGTCACCTGTCAGCTCAGTGCCCAGCACATGGTAAGCGATCGATCCATGTATGTTCAATTGAATTAAACTTAAATAATACGATCAAAACTCTTGCCCAGGACTGGTCTGGCCTTGGGATTTGGAGGCTGACCAGATGAGTCTCACTTGGTTGGAGTTACCATTTGATGGTGGTGGGGGTAGGGGTGGGGATGAGGGGATGGCTGGCTTTCCCCACCTCCCCTCCTTGACTAGGTCAGTTCAGATTGTCCTAAACAATTATCCCCAAAGGAGGGAAAAAAAAAAAGCCTGTTGAACAAATCCTCTACTTTTGTCTCCTCTGGGGCTGCAGACCGTGGTCCTTGCTTATTCAGCCTTCCCTCCCCTCCATCCTGCGCCTGGGACGTTCTGTGGTTATGAGTCAATGATCAGACAGGGAAAGGGCATGCTTACTATAGGG
Organism: Capricornis sumatraensis; assembly: GCF_032405125.1. Lineage (NCBI taxonomy): Eukaryota > Metazoa > Chordata > Mammalia > Artiodactyla > Bovidae > Capricornis > Capricornis sumatraensis. The sequence goes on along the minus strand of NC_091088.1, from coordinate 25,758,767 downwards.
GAGGAGGATTCAGCAGGGCTCTGGGCTTTGATGCTGGCTCTCTTACATCCTGAATGCATGAAAGGCTATGGGAGGGAGAGGAAGAAATGTAAGAGCAGAAAGGAAGAAAATGTTATTTTAAAAAAGAAGTTGAAAAAGGGAGACGGGAGTGCCTGGGTGGAAGCGTATCATCAACAAATGACTCTGGGAGACAAAACTAGTTAAAAACTGAGTAGAGATAAGCCATCTTCTTCAGTGACTCATCTTTCTAGGGAATAATGGCAAAGAGGCGGTGTTTGGGAGGGAAGTGATGTGCAAATAGCAACGTCCGCGAAACTGGGGTTAATTACAGGAAGGACTTTCAGGGTAATTGCCGATAAACAAGGCTACGAACAGAACTGGGCATCCAGGCTGGGAAGTCAGCTTTCTGTGATTTGAGCCAGTTCCCCAAACACTGTCCCTGCCTCTGGGCCATACCCAAATGGGGACTTGAGAGGAACTTCAGGCTGGGACCCTGTCCTCTTGTCAGCTGAACCTGTCCCCTCACCACCTCAGTCCAGGGTGGCTCCTCCTCAGGCCAATCTCTGAAAATCCACTTGTAAAAGAAATAAGAAGAAACTGTTGTTTACTATGCCGTTAGGAAATGAACAATCTTAGCCCAAGGAAAGGCGGGAAATACCCCTAAGCCATCAGCTAAAAGTCCAGCCTGGCTGTGGAGAACCAGAATTGGTATCTCTAAATGTTTGTTTTGTTAAAGAAGTGAGTTTTCTAGGATGTCCCTAAGCAGCCTGCCTTTGCCTCATGCCCCATTAGGAGATTAAGGCATGCATCATCTTATATAATGGAAGTCCAACTTGTGATTGGTAAGTCCAGAAACCCACCATATTCAGGGGAGGCTTGCACCCAGGCTGGGGCACCACGGAATTAGGAGGGGATTGGGAAGGGCTGGAGAAGGAAATGGCAACCCACTCCAGTACTCTTGCCTGGAGAATCCCATGGAGAGAGGAGCCTGGTAGGCTACCGTCCATGGGGTTGCAAAGAGTCAGACACGACTCAGCGACTTCACTTCACTTCACTTAGAAATGTTCAAAAAGAAAATCAGAGACCACTGGCCAGCTCCCCTATACTGCTGTCTTAAATGAACTAATACAATTTTACCTGATCCTGAAAGAGCCAGTATCTCTTGGCTGCTCTGCTAGGGCAGTTCAGCGGAGACTGACATGAAGCAGATTCATAGTCCAAAAGGACTCCAGTTGGTATCCTTGGGAGGCCAAGCTGGAAACCTGACCTAGGACCACAGTGCTGATGTCAGCCACCCGCCCCAGGCTTTGGCTTCCCCAGCTGTGAAATAGGGAGGCATCCAGTGTGGCATGTCAGGATGCTACCAGCCCTCACATCTGATTCTCTGAAACCTGGGGACAGCTCAATCAGGTAATCCATCCTTGAATTCAGGGACCGTATTTCCCCATGTCTTTTCTTGCCTTCCCCTTAAAAAGAACTATATAAGTTAACATTTTGAATGAATGTATGTCTCCCTGATTGGGCAACTTTTGTGGCTCTTTGTTAAAAATAAAAGATTTGGGGATGGGTGTGAGGAGGTACTTTATCTTTCAATCTAATAAGGTTGCTCTGAAAGACCAAATAGGATAAAGAACAATAATAGCTAACATGTATTATGATCCAGGTGGTAAAGAATCCACCTGCCAAGCAGGAGACGTAGGTTCGATCCCTGGGTCAGGAAGATCCCCTGGAGAAGGAAATTTCAACCCATTCCAGTATTCTTGCTGGGAAATGCCACGGGCAGAGGAGCCTGGCATGCTACAGTCCACGGGGTTGCATAAGAGTCGGACACAACTTAGTGTCTAAACAACAAAAATTATGATCAAACTCATTACATACTTCTTTTAATTATGTCTAAAAACATCCTTCTATGGAAGCAGCTCTTATCACTGTCAATCCATAGATGATGAAATGAAGATTCAAAAAGATCAAGTTGTGAGCTATTAAGTGGGAAAAGTTGGGTAATGGGATCAGTGACTTGCCTGCAGAGCCCCACGGTTAAGCACATCCTCAAGTGCTCAGAGGGTCTGGCTGTGCCCCTGCTCCTAGTTTGCTGAATGTCCTTGGGCAAGTCATTGACTCTGTCTATCATAAGGTAGCCCTCTTGAGCCAGGAAATATCCCTGATTCCTCCTAGGAGTGGTGTTTCAGGCTTCTGTTCAGCCCTCAGTGCCCTGATCAAAATACCCCTCTTTAAAAATCCCCTCCATGGCCCCCTGTGTGACCACCCATTGAATCATCCCCATTATACACTTGCTTTGCCCTTGAGTTACATATTTCTTTTGCCATAATTAGATTCATATTTCCCTTTCCCACTAGACTGTAAGCCCCTTTGGAATCAGAATCATATCTGTTTTGATTACGCTATAGCTGATCCCCAGCAGTGTATCCACACAACAGTGCTTGGCATAAAGCAGACGCTTTGGTGGGGCCCCCAAAGGCTATAAGATGTGTGGGTTGAGCAAGGTTTCAGCCTCCATGTCATAAAGATTCAGAACCCTGGCTCCTGAGAACAGCTATTAAAGACTCCCAGAACCTTAGAAGAGGACTTTGACAGAAACAAGGCAAAACCAAAATTCTACAGGCATCTCCTGCTAAGCAAGAGACCAGCGATATCCCTCCAGTGGGCAGTGAATCATCCTACAGAGAGTCCCTACGTTTTGGCGACAGACAGTTCCTCAGCCTTGTCCTCTTTCTCACACTCACTTGGATGCAGGTGGGACCCTGAAGGATGGAGTATCAGGATGCTGGAAGCGTTGGTAATTGAGCAACCCATGCCTGTCTGGCGAGGAAGGGGCTGCCATTTGGGATGCACACAACCCCCCAGGAACAGATCGTAGCAACCAAGCATGCCTTGGGGAGGGGGCTGCCTTTCTGGTTGTACACAAGGCCCCATAATAAAAGCACAATGAAGAGGCCTCTCTCCCCAGCTGGTTGGGCACGCCCCATTCAGTTGGCGGGGATGGCCGTCTCCCTTTCAAGTGGGCTCTCGTCCCCCTCTGCCGCCTCCTCCTTGCTTGGTCTTTTAGTCACATACCAGACATGTCTCACAGAGCAGACCCGAAACCCCAGGTGGCAGAATCCCAGTTTCATATAAATTAGGCTGGGTAACGCTGTTCAGACACATTTTTTTGTCTAAATCATGCAAAAATAGGATTTTCTCAGGGGCATAAATCTGGCCCAGATCTAAACGTGAATGTACAATTGACTGGTATAGTTTATAGTGCAAACGCAGAATTAGCTGGAAGACTTTGGCTGCGAAAGCACGGCCCATATTTTATCCAATCTGAAAGAAATGATTTATTTACCATCTTAGGGAAAAAAAAAACACAAACAAACGCAAAAAAGTCAGTGCGTGGCAAAGGGACCAGTTGCAAGTCCTGATTCACCAGAAAAATGTGTCATGCCCCAAGCAGACAGGCATCACCAGTACCACATGAAATCGCTGATCCAAAGTTGAGTCTCCCCACCCCACAACGGTACACACACGTTTTAGCCTTTAGCCTTGTTTAAGGTCAAGGTCTGTTCAATTTTCCAAAGCAGGAAGTAAGGGCAAAGAAGGGGGAAAGAAAATGGAGGGCACTTTAAAAAGAAAAAAAATAATAACTTCACCATATAGTCAACAAAGACTCAACTGCCCTCTGAATAACCCCTCTAAATAGGGCATATTTTGCAATTATAATAAAGCATTACTTTACAGGAATCAGTTAAAGACAGTTTCTTCATCACTTTCCTTGAGTGAGTGAGTGAGTGAAGTCGCTCAGTCGTGTCTGACTCTTTGCGACCCCATGGACTATCAGGCTCCTGTGTCCACGGGATTTTCCAGGCAAGAGTACTGGAGTGGGTTGCCTTTTCCTTCTCCAGGGTATCTTCCCGACCCAGGGATCGAACCTAGGAAGACCACAAAAAGGACAGGCTGCAACTTAGGGCCATCTGTCAGTCCCAGGAGGATAAACTCAGTCACGTCTGTGTAGTTTTCCTTTGACATTGTGTTTGCTCCAATGATTTGTTTCCAATGAATTCTTGACACTTTCCTTAATGTATCCCAATTCCCTTACTTTCAAAGACATCAAGTCAACATGATGACCTTGAAGTTTTGACTCTAGGATGAGAATTGTCTGAGACCCCATGGATTTCATGTGAGACTCGGAAGTGTGAGAGTCTCCATTGAGGGACGGTCCCTGTTAACCAATACATGTCCCCACCATCCCATGGGGTGGCCTTGAGGAATTCAAAATGACAGGTAAAAAATAATAGTATCCTCTCTCACAAGTTGTTTAAATTCTCATGGCAGTTTGCCATCAAATGTCAAATTTATTCAATTCACAGTGACTTCAAAGAGTGTAGAACAACAACCCGAGGGCTGCATTTCTCAAAAAATATGTCAGCAGTAAGAAAGGGGGAAAACAATGTTTCCTTAGGTAGATATAAAAGAAAATGACACTCCGTACCTACACCCTCGTATTTGCCAGAAGGTTTGATTTATGGATAAGCTCTTTTTTTAATGTAGCATGTTCCTAATTCTTATTCCATGACAGTTGAAAATTTGGCGTTTAGGTGTAAAAAGAAAAGACAAGGGGAAAAGAATTAGAGAGAAAAGTAAATTAGAACCCAAAGGGGACCAGAGTAGGTGAGAGGTGTCAGAGGCTGGGAAAGCAGCCAGAAGCTTCCTTTATGTCCTTAGTGGAAGGATAGTCATCTTTAACCCAATAAAATGCAAGAGAAAATTACCTTGGCTTGGTACAAAGTTGGCACTGTCAGGATGAGAATCAGAGAAGCATGTGCAGGAATGACTGCGATAGCTTCTTATGAGGCCTCTCAACTACATTTTTGCCCCTTCCAGTCAATTCCCATCACCACACCATGTTTTTAACATACTCACTGGGTCAGCCGCACCTCACTGCTCTTCACAGAAACCATGATCTAGACCCTGCCTGCCTCACCAGCCTCACCACTTTGCACTCTTCCCAACACCCAGTCTACTAACTAGAGTCTAGAGCCCAGCCATAGGAAACTGTCCCCCTGGCCTTCTTCTTGTAAATCCATTCTTCTAAAACCCAGTTCCCTAACCTCTAAAATGAGTCAAAATCCTGGTTACAGCTGAGATTACAAATAGAAATCCTCAAACCTCATCCAGTCAATAGTCATGTTTTGGTTTCATTTTGAGTCTTTATTTTAAAATAATGGTGTGTTCAATCACTGGACCCCATGGACCCCTTGGACTGCCAGGCTCCTCTGTCCATGGAATTCTCCAAGCAAGATCTTCCTGACCCGGGGGTCAAACCCTCATCTCTTACGTTGCCTGCATTGTTAGGCGGGTTCTTTACCACTATTGCCGCCTGGGGAGCTCCTATCTTAGCATGGCTATGGTTTAAATGACGTTGGAAGCCAGACTGAAAGAATCTTAGAGGATCAGTCAAATGGCAAAGGAAGCAGCTGGCTGAGAAGAGGCACAGTTCATGGAGACAGGCATGGGTTCTTCACAGTGCCCAGTTCTTCAATTTTATTCTCCCCACCAAAATATGCATCCAGAAGGGCCAGTTCAGACCTGTCCTGGTCATTGTTGAATTCCTGGTGCAACTAAAAAGTGTACTCTCCAGGCGAAGAAGATCAGCTTTGAAAATTGCTGGTAAATCCAGTGATGCTTTCTAGGTCAAAGGACTGACCTTCCCACTTACGTGCCCTGTGGTCTTGGGCGAATCATGGAACCCCTCCTTATTTTATAAATAGTCCTGATGATGACACTGATGACAATAATGTTAATGACCTTCCCTCATAGCCTGTTCTGAACATTAAATGAAAATGTCTAACTCAAAATACTATATCAGCTTAAAATGATAACATCAGTTTTACTTACTCTGATGGTTATGGCCACTACTGAGCACTTACAACATTCCCTGTACTATGCAATATCTCATTCGCTGTATGAGAAGGCTCTGAAAATGACTCATTTTATAGATGAGGAAAGTGAAGCTCAGGGTATGTCTTTTGCCTAAGATCATCAGCTGTTATAAAATAGACCTAGATCTGAGCCCAACTCTGTTCAACGTTTCCAACAACATCACAGTGCTTCAAAAATGTTTAAAACTCAGAAACTGATCGTTGTAGTAGCAATTGAAACAATTACACATATTGAGCTATTTCTTGCATTGTGAGCAAGGCCTACATTAAGCACATTGCATGTACAAGTTTTCGAACAATGATCACAAGGTGGGAAGCCGTTTTATTCTCTATTCTGGGCTGGGTGGATATGACAAAATATCACAGGTTTTATGGCTCAAGAAAAGTGATGACAAGTTGAAATTAACCAAAGTTGTTAAATTTCTGAGAGTTTATGGCTACTTTATGGGTTTTCTCCTCCACCGTACTGCCAATATGTAGCCCAATGCCCAACATACAGTAGAGGCTCAAATTAATATCTGTAGGCATTAATATTTATGGGAAAAGAGAATGAATGAGCAAATGCGTGAACATTGCTTTCTCTGAAGAGGTGCTGCAAACATGATTTGCCTGAAATTGCACTTCTACTATTAAACATTCTCTGTTGTCCAATCTTTGCTCTAGCCTATTATGGAGATCCTTCTATACCATCCAGGTTATTCACTAGAATAAGATGAAAATAGATTGATTCCCCCAGGATTGAAACACTGTTGACCTGGGAGTCTTTCTATTAATGCAACCAATATGGGGTTACATATATTTATTTTGTTTAACCCCACCAAAGCTATTGTGACCATCATCTCCATTTTCCTGACAAAGTAGAAGCTGAGAAAGAGGAAATAAATTGCCTAAGATTCCACAGCTGTAGTAAGGAAGGAGTTGGGATATGAATCTAGATTTTGCCTGATTTCAGAACCTCTGCTGTTGACCAAAATGCCATAAGTCTGTGGGTTGGCCCTGCTCTCAAATTGAGTTCTAGAAATTTGAAAAACTAAAATTGCGCCACATGAACGAGTGTTTGCCCATTCAAGTCTGGGGAACTTATAAAACAGTTCGGCTCATTCCCAATCTTACTTGTAAAACTTTTGAAAAAAGTATACGGCCCTTTTAACACTGTTTTATGTTTGTGAACATTCTTAAGCTTTGGGATCAGACGTGACTTCTTCATATCGATCAGAATTTTCAAAAAGTGCCTGTTCGTGATTGTCTGTTTCATAGGCATTTGTGAATAATTTTCTAGGGCAGGGTGGGGAATCAATTTAATTAATATGGTAACTTTCCAGTTGTTCAAAATCACTTAATTCAGAATTTTTGATATTTCACACAGAATCTGAACATAAATTATTTTCTGGAAATATTTTAAGAGGCTAATAAGCATATTACTAGTGTAAATAAGTTCATAAAGGGGACATACAATTCCTTTAAGGGAGCAAACTCTTTTCAAGCAATTTAGAAACACCCTGTCATTAGGTTTGTGTGCTAATTACAAATCATTCTAATTGATTCAATAGTCTCCCGAAAGACTTCCATAATGTACTAGACAAACACTTTATTAGCCAAGCTGAGTTACTGTAGTTTCTTAACAGAGAAAAAAAAAAAAAAGCCTTCTCAAAAACATATCAAGTTAGCATTTTTTTATTACTAGAGAAGAGCCCTTTCTTTGGTTTTATTCTCAATGGGTGTTTGTTTCACTGTTTTGACTTCTTGCTTTTATTTAATGAATGCTAATGTGAGACAGAAAAGAAGAAAATGGACTTGGTTCCTTTCCCTACATCCATCTTGTCTCCCTTTGTAGGAAACATCTGTTGTTCATTCTTGACCAGGATCAATTCCCCTCTTTTCTTTAACAGTCCTGTTTTTTTTTTTTTTTTTTTTTTCTCTCTCTCTGTCTTTTTCTTTTGGGAGTCAGCGTATCTCCATTGTCTGTCTATGTAGATTAAATAGACAGACCCCCACCTTCCTGGATCCAGGATATACATATGACCCAAGGCTGGCCAAATAGCATGTTCTCTCAGTACCTTGTTCCTTATGATGGACCTGGCCTACATTTCAAGGGAAACCAACGAGAATAAGTGCTGGTTGCATTAGAATTGCTAGCTCCTGCTAGGTCCAAGAGACAGAGGGACACCAGAGGAGTGAAGCCAAGGCAGAGATGGAGACAGAGAGAGACAAGGAGACCCCTGATAACACTATTTGATGCTCTGGATTAGGTTGTGCCTAAAATCATTTGTATCCCTGGATTTCCCATTCCTATGGACCAATATATTCCTTTTTTATTTTTTCTTAACCTTCTTTAGATCTTGTGTATATTCACTTGAATGAACATAATTTTTTTTTTCACCTAAGGAATTGCTGAAAATAAAAAATTACTTTCTCCATGTACTGAATTTTATCTCCTTAGTACAAGACTAACTTCTTCTGAAATAGTTCAAATTGAAGATGCCAATACCTCATTTATATCACAATTAAAGACTGCCTATCTGACTCTGGGTCTAAATACTTAGGTAAGCAAAATATTTCACATTATCTGTATTTTTCATCATTTTAATTTTGATGCTGAACCTCCATCTCCTCCTTCCTTAGTCTCTAAGAACTACCTCCTTGATTTGAGGAATCCCTTAATCTTCATACTGTTGGCTACTCAATGAGCCGAGATTTTGGATTTCTTGGCTCTGCCAGAAATCACCTCAAAGCCAAGGAAGCACAGAAACTACTTCCTTCCTGATGGGGAAAGAGAATTACTAAATAACAAACACAAAGTTCAAGAGAAAATATAGTTCAGTACAAAGAGATACCCCATGATCACTGTTTCAGAAAATTAATTTTATCCAACAAAGAACAGCTTGAATGCAGTGAGTTGGCCTTAGATTCTGCAGGAAAAGGTGATGATAACACCCTGGGAGAAAGACAAAGACATTTGAATCTTATTCTAACCTTGGGCACAATGGTCATTTTCCATTTCTGGGTGTCAGTTTTGCTATCTGTAATGTGGGATAAACATATCAACGTCTCCAAAAACATAGCAAAGATATAAGAGCTCCGTACTCACAAGTGTTATGTAAAAATTTGATCCAATAGCCAAATCAAATAAGTCTCCCAGACTGGTTCCTAAAGAGCCATATTTTGTAAAGCTTTTCAGGTGATTTTGTTAAACAAGTAAGTCTGAGAAAGACAAGGAAGTATTAATGCTTTGATTAAAGCAGTAGCTCTCAAAATGGTCTAGATTCACCAGTGAGTGAGTGAAGTGAAAGTCGCTCAGTCATGTCTGACTCTTTGCGACCACATGGACTGTATAGCCCACCAGGATACAGAGAATTCCAGTCCTCTGTCCATGGAATTCTCCAGGCAAGAATACTGGAGTGGGCTGCCATTCCCTCCTCCAGGGGATCTTCCCAACCCAGGTATTGAACTAAGGTCTCCCAAATTGCAGGTGGATTCTTTACCATCTGAGCCATCAGGGAAGCCCAGTGATTCACCGGTAAAGCTGTCTATAAAAATAAATGTCCCTGGGCTATAGCCTCAGGCCTGTCAGAATGATGCCCGGGATCCTGCTTGTTTAAGAAATAACACTGGTGACTCAGAACCTGGAGTTGAAATCAAAGCCACAGACTTTTCTCCAGAAAACCCTTGTTTCCTGTCTGCTGGCTTGCTCTGTATTATTCTAAGAAGGTTAGGACTCACAGAGTAAAAACTCTCTGGGCTTCTTTGAGAAGCCCACCTCAGAGACCTGGTTACATTGACCATCTGTGGTCTTCTTCAAGAACCAGAATGGGACTCTGGTTTCCGCAACTGTGAAAGAGCAGAGGGTTGTTTTGGATCTTGTTTTTAAAGTAAAGGAGTATTTTTTTTTTTGGTGTCCTAAGCCTTGTGGTTGGTGGCCAGGGAGCCATTGACATTTAGTGTCTGCACAAAATGCCATCAGTGCTTCCGTTGAAAAATACTGACAGGACACAGGGCCAAATTTCTCTAGGAATGAAAAGCTCAGGAGACAGTTAAACCGTAATATATCCAGTAGGAGAGAATCTCTGGTATCTGAAGAATCTGTGCAGTACTCAATGAGGGGTGGTATATAGATCCAGCGGAATGACATCTCAGAGCTGAAGGCACTGACACACAGGTGAGGTCTGTCAGTGGATTTGAAGACAGACACTGCTGTTTCTGCTTCCTTCATGTCCCCAAGTTCCGTCTCGCATGAAGTACAGGAGCCATGTTGGGAATCATGAAAAACCCCACCTTGCCTTAGTCCAGAGGTCACAGACCACAGCCACATCTAGCCCATAGCTTTTCAACTACATACATACAAAGGACTTTTAAACTAAGCACTTAGAATTCTAAAAAGTTCTTAACTGTCACTGTGAACACTTCAAATTCTTATTTCCCATTAAAATCCATATCTTGAACTTTTTTGGAAGAAAACTGGAAGACTCGGTGGCAGTGGGCTGTTTCGGTGCCACCATGTTGATGGCGCTGAGTCTCTGTTGCCCCTGAAGTCAAGGAAGGCTTCCATCTCCCTTCTCTGGTTCAAGCATTTCTGTAACCAGTTCATCCTCTGTAGGCATCTGCATTTCTGAGCTTCCTGGAGTCACTTCCTTCTTCTTCAGAACGCATTTTATGTAATTCGTCCATAGAATCACATCCACCACCCAGTGAGGTGGGCAACATCAGGCCCGATGGGTCCCGTTTCACAGATGACTGTGGCCAGGCTCCAGGGAGGGTACCGGATTTGCCCGAGATCAAAGATTATAGCGACCTCACTAAATCCGATCACTACCTCCATTCCCCAACACTCTCTCCATTTATTTCTGAGTGAGATTATTTCCCCAGCTTGCTTCAGGTGTTCCTGGCTTTGTGTGTCCATAAAAGAATTGAACTTAGCTCTCTTTCGCTTCCCTGGCCTCTTTCTGACAGCGCTATTTAATGGACAAACAGTTTGTTTTATTTATCTGACAGGATTTCTTCACATTGTTTCAGGTTATCAGCCCTCCCCCGCAGATCATATTACAGCTTGCGTCGGACTTGGACCCTCAGTAGGGTTCACTCTAAATCAGATCCTTATCGGTGCTGCAGTGATAAATAGAGAAGCAGGGAGCCCACAGCCAGGTTATTGATTTAATACTTCTGTGGATCAGGTTTTATACAGCCGGGCCTTCATGGCTGGCCTTTCCCCTTCCAGCTTAGGTTGCATTCAGGAACTAAAACCCAAAGCCCCTTAAATAATGTTAACTTAATAGCTGACGTTTTTATGAAATAAGTCTGCTGGAAGGGGCAGAAATGGGACAGTGCAGGCAGAGCACTGGAGCTGGATTTCAGTGTGTGTATGTGTGTGTGTGGTGAAGGGGAGCTGAGACAGGAGAGGGTTTTCAGGTTTATTCCAAGCCAACAGAGAATGCTTTGCTCTCAGTGGAAGTCTCTGTCGGAAGTCTATGGTTTTTAAAAGGAAAAGAAAAAAAAAAAAAAGAAAGAGCTGGAATTAAAGCATGCAGAAAGATTCTTTTTGAAAAAAAAAAAAAAATTCTGTATTGAATTTGTTGCAATACTGCTTCAGCTCCATGCCTTCATTTCCTGGCTGAAGGCCATGCATGCAGGGTCCCAGCTCCCCAACCACAGACCGAACCCACAAAGTCCCAACCACTGGATCACAAGGGAAGTCCTCAGAGTGCTTCTTGGGGGGTGGGAAGATGAGGGGTGAGGCCCTCCATGAGATTCGGGGTGTTTAAGGAGGTACTCTCACCCTAAAACATCTTGGACAGAACTATCCGGGGGGTGGAGGTGGAGGGCATGGGAACTATCTAGCCCCATTTTCCACCCTGTTCCTCAAAAGTAAACTTACAATATTTTCCACAAGAGAAGTCAGACAATCACTGTATGATGTGTGTGTGCATGTTGGGTGTGTTAAGTGCATTATTTTACCAAAAGTCACCATTTGACATAGCCAAGTTAGCTAATCAACTTACAGCATTTCTTCTTTTTTGAAAATAGGGACAGCCTAAAATACGGAAATAACAAACAGTTTTCAACTGTCAAATCCAGCTGGGTGCCCACTGCTCTTGCCTTTTCCTTCCAGGGTTCCCTGGGTCATCGTGAGAGCCTTCCCCAGCTGGAATTTGAAGGAAGGAGTACTGTCTTGTTTAAACAGTCTCCAAACTGAACTGTACCTTGCAGTGGAGGCAGGAAGAATAGCCTTTTGATGTGTTCCACAATTGGAATGCAAATTCTCTCCCATCTCCTAGATACCTGGGCCTGCCCCATTTCTCTTTACTGTAATCTGCTTAGCTCGTGCATAGAATGACAAAAACAAAGAGTCTTTCTGTAAAAGAAATAGAAGAGGAAAGAAAGTGGATTTTGTGCCCTCTTCCTTACCCATCACACAATTCTTGCTTCAGGGGCCTCGGCAGGCGGCAGTGTACGATACTTGTAGTCTCTCTTACTATTGTTAGTTGTTACCCACTGTAATGATGACACCGTCCTGGAGTGAGGCCGTCCATCAGGCAGCTGGGACCTCCTTGGCAATGCGTCGCAGGCTTGGGATCTGGGGAAAGGCCCGGGAGCGAAAGCATCCTGATGGAATTTTCAAAGAAATGCCTCCTGCCTGACTCAAAAATGCACGAACTTAAGGCAGGGGTGGCTTTGGTCCTCTTACTGAGTCGTAAAGTCTGGCTGTGAGGAGCCCAGACTGTGCATCAAAGTCTCCACACCCGACCAGACTGGAGTAAGATAGGACTTTCTGAATGGAAGGTATCACCGGAGGCACCATGCTGGTACAGAACCAGCTGGCAGATCTGGAGGTTTTAGAGAAACCAAGGAGTATCATTCAGTATCAATGCTCAAAGATACAAGACCGGCAAAAAATGTAAGGCTCTGATATGTGACAACTGAGTGCCTGGCCCAGCAACTAAAGATGCTTCAGTAGCAGATGCAAACTATTCTACACAGAATGGATAAACAAGGTCCCATTGTATAGCACGGGGAACTATATTCAGTATCCTGTGATAAACCATAAAGGAAAGGAGCATGGAAAGGAGTGTATATATATGTAGAATTGTATTATTTTGTTGTATGACAGAAATGAACACAACACTGTAAATCAACTAGACTTCAATCAAATAAAATTTAAAGAAAAGATGCTTCAAACTGGCCCACTAACGAGGAGGACACAACAGTGTAGGCACCCAGTGCTGGGGAAAATAGGTAGGAGATGGTGGTTACCATGGTGAGGGACGGAAGCCATGGTTAGAACCACGTGCTGATGAGTAGAAAGAAAGACTATGAGTTCGTTCAGATGTTTAAACTTCTAAAAATGATGGTGGTTATGGACACCAAAAAGAATCAAGAATTATCAAGAAATGCATTCTTTCACTATGTATTACTTTTATTTAGTAACTTTTATATAAGTACTGCCTTTGTGTCAGGCACTCTTTTAAGGACAAGGATTAATTACTTAGGCCTCATTTCAACCCTATGAGCTAAGCACTTATAGATCATCATCATTTTATGGATCTAGAAACTGTGGCCCTCTAAGGAGGGTAAATAACTTACTTGAGGTCACTTAGCTTCCACATGGGACTCAAAGCCAGAGGGTCTGGCTCAAGTCCATAAAACTCTCCTAGATCCCAGCAGCAGCTCATAGATACACCATGTTTGGGCTTCTTTTTTAAAAAAATATTGACTATTTGGCTGTATTGGTTCTAGCTGCATCATGCAGATTCTTCATTGAGGTGTGTGGACTTCTCACCAGATGCGAAATGCAGGCTCAAGAGCGTGCAGACTCAGGAGTTGTGTCATGAAGGCTTAGTTGCTCTGAGGCATGTGGGCTCTTAGTTCCTTGACCAGGGATTGAACCTGCATACCCTACATTGGAAGGCAAATTCTCAACCACTGGACCACCAGGGAAGTCCCATGCTTGGGCTTCCTGCCTTCATAAGGGTGACATTCAAGATGAACCAAGGCAGAAACCATCACAAGTTGTAGTTATCCTCCAATTAAAAATTAAAAAAAATTTAAAAAGATACATGTCAATGTATGCAAAAACCAATACAGTATTGTAAAGTAAAATAAAGTAAAAATAAAAATTTAAATAAAATAAAAAATAAAATAAAATTAACAAAAATACAAAACCAAGAAAAAGAAAGAAGTTGTACCAAGGCAGGTCTTTGCTGTCCTTTTCAAGATTTGTCCCTGACATTATTGCCTCAGATCTGTGGCCCTCATGCCTGATCACCCCATCCTTTGACCTGGATTGTCTGCTGAGCATTTATGGCTTGTCTTTCCAGTTCTTGCCTATCTGCTGGATTAGATTACAACCTTTCCTTATGCCCCAGTCTCTGGTACTTGGGGTGGTCTGTTTGCTTCTGCTCCCCTGGTGCCTCTGTTTTCTGACAATAGTTGATTACTCATCCTCAGCTCTAGTATTCATTCATCTCTTGCACCTTCCTGCCCCTGATCCCTCATGATTTCAGGCCTCCAATACTGATCTGCAGATAGCATCACAACCACTGTCTGGGGGGCAACAGATAGTGAATGTTTGTTGAATGAATGCATGAGTGAATAAATGGCAAATAAACGAACATTGCCAAGTGCCGAGGCCCTACACCTGGTTTCCTATGGCACCCTCCCACCTGAGACAATCATCCAAATGTATTAATCCCTGAAAGAAGTTGGAGCCAAGAGGCCATTACTTTGAGTAGAAAACAGAAGTTAAAAGTAGCTCTTCTTTTGAATCCCCAAATATGGTTTCAGCACAGAGGATCCAAACTCATTCCAGCTAGAAGGATTCCATCTTTAACATTTTTCTAAAAAGCATTGTGTAAACCCTTGTGGGGAAAAAATGCTGCCAAAATATATTAAAAGAAATGAACAAAATATAGGAAACTTATAATCACATAAAAAAGATATTTATCTGTGGCCAAAGTCTAGAATAGAATATGAAAAAATTAAAACGGCTTATTATTTAAAGTATTGGAATTTGGACTTTAATGAAATACCTACTAGTGGTTATCATTGTTATTATTTGTGTGTATGGGTATTGAGAATAATAGGATATGAAAAGATTGTACCACCATCAAAGGGAACTTTGCACTACACTGTCGAATAATCCCAGCCTGTTTTTCAAAAGTAGGTTGATCCCTGATTAAATTGTCTTAATGATCGCCCAAGTCCTAACTTCACAATAAGCATGATGGGTGACCCCAAGACAATACAGTTCCACAGTTGGCTCAGAATAGCACTTTAGGCTCAAAGTGTCCTTAGATGGCATGTGTATTTGACATTTAAAGGGTAGCTGATGCTGGAAGTTGGGGGGGGCGGGGTGCCCCCTGCCAGGGTGGCCTCTTTCCAACAACTGTACCCCATGGAAGGGCAGTGAAAACCTTTTTGGTGAAAGGTTAACTAACCATCCCTCCTACAATTGTTAAATTTTGGGAAGTTGTATTTTAAAAAGAGTGACCTCTGACCAGATCTTTAAAAATAACTATTTTTATAAAGCTTACCTAAAGTGATGATTTTCAGTAAAACAAATTAAATCAGTATCTATTGATCAAGCATCTACTATGTGTAAGTCTCTAGATAAATCCTGTGGAAAAGTTGGGAGTGGGGTGGATATCAAGATGAGGGAAACATGATCTGTCTCTCATAAAATATGATAAGGAAATGAACTTTTGGTTATTTATTAATATAGTCCATAAGATGTAATTTGGGCCATAATTTTACTTTAAGAAGAATAAAATAAAAATGTTTGCAAAGAGAATATTTATTTGATTAAATATTTTCACTGTAGGAAAATTTGAAAGATACAAAATGGTAGAAAACAACAATAAACCTTTAAATATTCCTAATCCTACCACAAAAAAAATAATAAAGGGCAGCTGAGTCAACACTGAATCATGCTGTTACAAATTTATTAGAATGATTCCAATGGAAGAAAGATAAACCTATTTAAACAAAAATCCCAAGCTTATTCTAGTCAACTTAATGACATGAATCCTATTCACATGAAAGTAATATTCAATGAGCAGAGTATGATACTATTCATTTTTGCTTAGCGTTGTTCAACAAAAATGCTCAATAAATTTGATGGATAAATAATATAACAAATATGAATTTGCAATTATCTTTTTAACATGATATTTAATTGTGTTTTTACATCATGAATAACCTCTTATTGTTATCTAGATAATAACAATATGGACTTTTACTTTATAGAAGGATAAATGTTTTTAACTTGTCTAGAAGAAGGTCTCAAGAAAGAAAGTTTAAGTATTTGATTCAAGAGTTTGATCTCAAGAAGTGCCAGTAGACAATAGGGGAGTAAGACAGTCAAAGAAGTTAATCCAGGGGCATTAATGAGTCATTTCCATTATGGGCAACTGGAGTTGATGCCTAACATGGGAAAATACGTCTCAGAATTGACCCACCTAAGGGGCCAGAACACTGGGATATCCATCAACTCCTATTCATCATTGGTTGATAGTGCCTATAGGCACTAATATCTGCCCCACCTACCCTCATAGCCAGAGAAGTCTTTGGTAAAGATGCTCATATACTACTAGCAAAACTCTTCAACAGGAATGGTGGGTGTCAAGGTGATATGTCAGGGCACCAAGTGCATCTGCTACAAGCAAGTGTATTAAATAATTCACTACTACTTCTTTTAGTATCCACATCAGAAATGGCTCTTGCTTAATCTATAACCTCAGAATGGAATGCCATCATCTTCCTCTGTCAATTCCTATCATCATCACTAGTGTGGCCCACCATGTAGCAGCTACTCAATATTTTTAAAATAAAAAGTGACATACCAGCCAAGGCCCAGTTCAAGACTCCTTCACTCAAGAAATACTCTCTAATCTCCCCCTAGGTCTGAGGACATTTTACACTTCAGCTAAAGCTCTCAATCCACCCCTGGACATATATCCAGAGTAAACTATAATTTGGAAAGATACATACACCCCACTGTTCATGGTAACACTATTTACAATAGCCAAGACATGAAAGCAACCTAAGTGTCCATTAACAGATGAATGGATAAAGATGATGTGGTACACACACACACACACACACTCACACACACACACATATACACACACACATACACACACACACCCAATGGAATACTACTCAATCATAAAAAAGAATGAATAAATGCCATTTGCAGCAACATGAAGGGACCTAGACATTATCATACGAAGTGAAGTAAGTCCAACAGATAAAGACAGATATATGATACCAATTATATGTGGAATCTAAAGCGTGATACAAGTGACTTACTCACGAAACAGAAAAGGACTCTCAAATGTAGATAACAAACTTATGGTTACCAAAGGGGAAAAGGTGGGGAGGGATACACTAGGAGTTTTGATAGGAGGAAGCTCTTATGCGCTTCATCTCTTCTTGTTAAGAGCACACTCTGTTTGTTTTGACCTTGCAGTCTATTTATCAGTTAATGGTCTGGACAGCACCTGCAAATGAAGTCAGCAGTTTTCTATTGTTATCTGTGACTAGGTGGGTAAGCCTAATTTTCAGGTGCAGTTTTAAGTGGCCTCTTATTTCCATGCATCTGAGCCATTGCTGTCCGATCTCAACCATATCCCCATCTGTAAACCAGTACTATTGTAGGGAAATCTCTGCTTATGCCAACTGATTCGGAGCCAGATAGGACACAGGGTTGTTATTTCTGGTGCCTTCTCAAATTCCAAGCCATACGATGCAGAGACCCTAGGTCCCACATCAGATCTGGTGGGAATACTTTCATAGTCCAAGGCAGTCAGGGCTCTCATAGGTAATAAGCTCTGCTGAAGCTCACTTCACCTTAAAAAACTACAAACGAATCAGGAAACAAACCACCATGAGGGCGAGTCAGCATGGCCTGCAAGTGGAAGAATCCATTCCCCGATACCAAAGACAATGGAAAAATCTCAGCAAGGCATGTATACTCCTTTCATCCAAAGATTCACATTTCCTATAATGCCAGTCTGTTCTCCAAACCATAAGCAGACTGATATCAAAAACACAAATCAGGGGTTTCCCTGATGGTCCAGTGGATAAGAATCTGCTTTGGAATGTAAAAAACAAAGTGAAAGTCACTCAATCATGTCCAGCTCTTTGAGACACCATGGACTCTACAGTCTATGGATTTCTCTAGGCCAGAATACTGGAGTGGGTAGCTATTCCCTTCTCCAGGGGATCATCCCAACCCAGGGATCAAACCCAGGTCTCCCACACTGCAGGCAGATTCTTTACCAGCTGAATTTCCAGAGAAGCCCAAGAATATTGGAGTGGGTAGCCTATCCCTTCTCCAGTGAATCTTCCTAACCAAAGAATCGAACTGGGGTCTCCTGCATTGCAGACAGATTCTTTACCAACTGAGCTACCATTTGATCTGTGGTCCTAGAGGGTCTCACATGCCACACAGCAACTAAATCTGTGCACCACAACTACTGAAGCCCACACGCCTTGAGCCCCTGCCACAGGAAAAGTCACTGCAGTGATAAGCCCACGCACCACAGCTAGAGAGTAGCCCCCGCTCTCTCATTAGAAAAAGGCCACATGCAGCGACGAAGACCCACCCAGCCAAAAATAAAGTAAACAAATCTTTTTTAAAAAGAAGCAAAAGAAAAAAATTTCAGATGGGCTACGTCTGTTTAATTCCCTGTAATTGCTTGCAACTGCTCTTGGAATGAAAGTACATACCTTGAGACATCCTGTAGGTGTAGCTGCTACCTACCTCACCAGACTTCTTCAGGGCACTTGGAGCCTGCATTTCCCAACCACACCCACATGCCCTTCAGATTTTAGAGCACTTCGTATTCCTCCCCCTCAGGGCCTCTGACCACCGCTACTTCAGCCTGGAATGCTGTTCTGGTCCTGCTAGTTACCAAGTTCCTTCCTACTTACTCTTTAGAATGCATCTCGATCATTAACTCCTCATGGAAGACTTCTCTGACCATCCTGCCTAAGTAAAATCTTGCTATAGATTGTAGCATCATATCCCTCTTCTCTGCATTTGTCAGTTTTACTTTGCTGTGTTAATTTGATTAATGTTGGAATTCTCCAGCAAAGGTTAACTCCATTAGGTCAGAGCCTTGCTTTACGTCCTTTGCACATCTAATATAGTGCCTGACGTAGTGTAGGTTGTTAACATAGTCTGTTGAGCAAATAAGTGTACTGGACACATTTTTTTTTTGGCTGTTGTGAGTGTGGTCTGAAAACAGCTCACAGTTGCCTTTCTTCACTGGAGAATTGCCTTTGAATGATACAAACCACATCAGTTAGGAGATTAACCCCCCAAGGGAAACCTGCAGAAAATGACTGAATGACTTGAGGGTGAAAAAGTCTGGTGCCCTACAATGAAATACCACTTCATGTCTTCTGGGATGGTTATGATGAAAAAGATAAATAGTAACAAGTGTTGGCACAGATGGGGAGGAATTGGAACTCTCATACTTTGCTGGTGGGATTATAAAATGTTGTAGCCACTGTGGAAAAGAGTTTGGCAGTTTCTCAAAAAGTTAGCCGTAGCCATAGCAAATGATTCACCAATTCTGTTCCTATGATACACCCAAGAGAAAACAATTCAAACAGGAACTTATATATATACATTTATAGAAAAGTCTATATACATTTCACAAAAGTCAAAAGGTAGGAAAAACCCAAATGTCCATCAATTGATAAATGGATAAATAAAACGCAGTATATCCATACAATGGAATATTATTCAGCCTTAAAAAAGAATGAGATACTGATCCATGCTACTGTGTGGAAAAAAGATCTTCACGACCCAGATAATCACGATGGTGTGATCACTTATCTAGAGCCAGACCTCATGGAATGTGAAGTCAAGTGGGCCTTAGAAAACATCACTACGAACCAAGCTAGTGGAGGTGATGGAATTCCAGTTAAGCTATTTCAAATCCTGAAAGATGATGCTGTGAAAATGCTGCACTCAATATGCCAGCACATTTGGAAAACTCAGCAGTGGCCACAGGACTGGAAAAGGTCAGTTTTCATTCTAATCTCAAAGAAAGGCAATGCCAAAGAATGCTCAAACTACCGCACAACTGCACTCATCTCACACACTAGTAAAGTAATGCTTAAAATTCTCCAAGCCAGGCTTCAGCAATATGTGAACCATGAACTTCCAGATATTCAAGCTGGTTTTAGAAAAGGCAGAGGAACCAGAGATCAAATTGCCAACATCTGCTGGATCATCAAAAAAGCAAGAGAGTTCCAGAAAAACATCTATTTCTGCTTTATTGACTATGCCAAAGCCTTTGACTGTATAGATCACAATAAACTGTGGAAAATTCTGAGAGATGAGCATACCAGACCACCTGACCTACCTCTTGAGAAATCTGTATGCAGGTCAGGAAGCAACAGTTAGAACTGGACATGGAACAACAGACTGGTTCCAAATAGGAAAAGGAGTGAGTCAAGGCTGTATATCGTCACCTTGCTTATTTAACTTCTATGCAGAGTACATCATGAGAAACGCTGGGCTGGAAGAAGCACAAGCTGGAATCAAGATTGCCAGGAGAAATATCAATAACCTCAGATATGCAGATGACACCACCCTTATGGCAAAAAGTGAAGAAGAACTAAAGAGCCTCTTGAGGAAAGTGAAAGAGGAGAGTGAAAAAGTTGGCTTAAAGCTCAACATTCAGAAAACGAAGATCATGGCATCTGGTCCCATCACTTCATGGCAAATAGATGGGGAAACAGTGGCTGACTTTATTTTTCTGGGCTCCAAAATCACTGCCGATGGTGATTGCAGCCATGAAATTAAAAGACACTTACTCCTTGGAAGGAAGCTTATGACCAACCTAGATAGCATATTAAAAAGCAGAAACATTACTTTACCAACAAAGGTCCATCTAGTCAAGGCTATGGTTTTTCCAGTGGTCATGTATGGATGTGAGAGGTGGACTGTGAAGAAAGCCGAGCACTGAAGAATTGATGCTTTTGAACTGTGGTGTTGGAGAAGATTCTTGAGAGTTCCTTGGACTGCAAGGAGATCCAACCACTCCATTCTAAAGGAGATCAGTCCTGGGTGTTCTTTGGAAGGAATGATGCTGAAGCTGAAACTCCAATACTTTGGCCACCTCATGCAAGGAGTTGACTCATTGGAAAAGAGCCTGATGCTGGGAGGGATTGGGGGCAGGAGGAGAAGGGGACGACAGAGGATGAGATGGCTGGATGGCATCACTGACTCGATGGACGTGAGTCTGAGTGAACTCTGGGAGTTAGTGATGGACAGGGAGGCCTGGCATGCTGCAATTCATGGGGTCACAGAGTCGGACATGACTGAGCGACTGAACTGAACTGAACTGAAGTATCCTACATTTTAATTGCTATTTATCTTGTATCCAGCAACTTTTTTTTTAGTAAGTCAGAAAGAGTAACACTGCAAGGAGATCCAACCAGTCTATCCGAAAGGAGATCAATCCTGGGTGTTCATTGGTAGGACTGATGTTGAAGCTGAAACTCCAATACTTTGGCCACTTTATGCAAACAGCTGACTCATTTGAAAAAGCCCTGATGCTGGGAAAGATAGAGGGCAGGAAGAGAAGGGTACGACAGAGGATGAGATGGTTGGATGGCATCACCGACTCAATGGACATGGGTTTGGTAAATTCTGGGAGTTGGTGATAGACAGGGAGGCCTGGTGTGCTGCGATTCATGGGGTCGCAAAGAGTCGGACACGACTGAGCAACTGAACTGAACTGTGTGGATGAACCTCAAAAGTGTAATTATTAAAATGAAAGAAGCCAGACACAAAGGGTTACATGTGGTATGATTCCATTTGTATGAAATATCCAGAATAACAAATCTATAGAGATAGAAATCACATTCCTGGTTTCCAGGGACTGTGAGGAGGGAGGAGCGAAAGTGATTACTAATGGGGACAGGATTTCCTTTTATGGTGAAGGGCAAGTTCTGGAGTTAGAAGGTGGCCAAGGTTGCATGACACTGTGAATGTACTTAGTGCTACTCAACTGTCCGCTTTAAAACAGTTAATATGATACATTTTATGTTATAGGTATTTTACTACCATATAAAGAGAAGGTATAAGGATGCCTCTGTGGCATGAGGTGTGCTTTAGAATCTACCACAGATCAGGCCAACTTTAGACCTTACCTAGGACTACATCCTTGGCTAGCATTCTCCTCCCTATCCTGTCCTCTGTGCCTTGCAATTTTCGCCTGAGACGACTTCCTCAGTAGATCAAGGGCAACTTTATTCCTGTGTCAGGCTCTGCTTCTGTAGAACTTGACTTAAACAATAAATGAACCAGTGATTAAAATGAATGTGTAAATAAACATTTTAAGTGCCTAAGCCCTTACAGCTAGGGGCTGGCATTCAAACCCACATGAGTTTGACTCCAAAGTCTACTCTCTTAACCTCTATGCTGCCTTCTTTAATGAATTCATCAGAGAAAATCCCACTTTGTCAGGTCAGGACTGTGAGGCCAGATCACATTCCGTTTGGGACCACAGTTCTGCCTCTTTCATGCCTTCTTTGAATGTCTGCACCTCAGACTAAATAGGAAGCCTATATAAGTGGTTCTTTCCCTGCAACCTCAAGCCTTGACTAATTTAGAAAAATAATAACATGAAAACAACCCATCTCTCCAATCCTTCCACATAACAGAGAACTTACTGTATGTGAAAAGCCAGCTGTCCAAGCTGACACTGCCCGAGTCTCCAAGCATATAGAAAGACTGCCTGAACTGATTTATCCTTATGAAGACATTAATACCATTCCATCATTGAGCAGCTGAAATCCCCAATAGATCTCCATTTAAAGGCAAACTTGTAAATGCCTAAGTGTAGTCATAATAATAGTACTGAAATTTCTATTGAACATGTTCAGGGCAGTGAATTATTTATAGTCATCAGTTCAATTCAGTTCAGTCGCTCAGTCGTGTCCAACTTTTTGCGACCCCGTGAATTGCAGCACGCCAGGCCTCCCTGTCCATCACCAACTCCCATCATATTCAATGTTAAACATTCAGAACACAAATTCTAAGCTCTTAGAGTTTGGGAGAAGTTTATAGAAATAAATATTAACAGAAGTAAATTCTAATATGGTGAGAATTTACTCAAATAGTTCAGAAACAATTTTTACTCTTTTCATTGATGGTGTCCAGACTGACAATTGAGAAAGAAGATGAATAATAATTTTCCAGTAAATGTGATTAGTTCAGTTCAGTTCAGTTCAGTCACTCAGTCGTGTCCGACTCTTTGCGACCCCATGAATCGCATCACGCCAGGCCTCCCTGTCCATCACCATCTCCTGGAGTTCACTCAGACTCACGTCCATTGAGTCCGTGATGCCATCCAGCCGTCTCATCCTGGGTCGTCCCTTTCTCCTCCTGCCCCCAATCCCTCCCAGCATCAGAGTCTTTTCCAGTGAGTCAGCTCTTCGCATGAGGTGGCCAAAGTACTGGAGCTTCAGCTTTAATGTGATTAGTAGCTATAAATAATCAGACATGTTCCAATTTCTCATTCTCTAGTATAACTCAGAGAAGGCAATGGCACCCCACTCCAATACTCTTGCCTGGAAAATCCCATGGACGGAGGAGCCTGGTGGGCTGCAGTACATGGGGTCGCTAAGAGTCGGACACGACTGAGCGACTTCACTTTCACTTTTCACTTTCATGGATTGGAGAAGGAAATGACAACCCACTCCAGTGTTCTTGCCTGGAGAATCCCAAGGACGGGGGAGCCTGGTGGGCTGCCGTCTATGGGGTCGCATAGAGTCGGACACGACTGAAGCGGCTTAGCAGCAGCAGCAGCAGCAGTAGCAGCTATGGCTATGTAACAAACAGCCACAAAATCTCAAAGGCACGTAACAATAAGCTTTATTTCTCACTCATGTATTACATCTGTGGTTCTACAGAGTTCAACTCATTTTGTCTAAACCTAGCTAGGCTTGGCTCCAAGTAGCAAATCAATATGTGCTCCATATTAATTACTCTCCAGGGACTAGCAGATTTCAAGCATGTTGTCCTGGTTGTGGCAGGATGAAAAAAGAGCAAACCCAAACAGATTGGCACATTTCAAACCTTGGTTGCATCCCATCTACCAATGTCCCACTGGCTAAAATAGATCCCATAATCAATTCAAATGATCAGGGGAAGATACAATCTGCCCATTATGAGGATAAATCAAGACTATAGATATAATATTCCATTCAGAAGGAAGAAGGAAGTAGGATAGATAATTAAATCTGTCACAGAGGGTCTGAATCACCCAAAGAGTTCTATACCTTTTTCGGCAGACTCAGATATTAGGAAAAAAAAAAAAACATTATTAGCAGGCATTTTTGCTTGCACAGTTCTGTTAATAATAGCAATTTCTCTACTACCCCTCCCCTCTCTCTCTATACTCAGAACGGACTGTTCCTACCTGTAGGAAAAAGTAGTAGGCCTAGAATTAGCCAATCAGAGTAACTCATCCTCTTGGCTACTCTGACTGGTTCAGAGATAGTCATGTGGCCTAAGACAAGCCAATAAAAGCCAAGCTTAGGACTTTCTGACTAGCTGTCAAAAACAACAACAACAACAACAGTGGCAACAAAAACCTCTTTATACATGTGCATAGCATGCTAAAGTTTGACAGTTATATCTATCATAGACAATCTTAGAAGGAGCCTTTCTTTTGTCATGCTGTGTCCAGTTTCCAATCTGTTTATCTATGTTAATGTCACTATCTGGGAGAAATTTCAGTTGGCCCCACCTGTCTGGGTTTTGCTTTAATTCCCTTTCATTGAGTGACTGCACTATTAAAAGTCTTGCCTCTTGAACTCAAAGCATCAGAAAATCATTTCAGAAACATCACCATATCCTAATATGTTTAAATGTCACTATTTTAAATGCAAGCCAGAGAGATTTTAAAATTCACTAAGACCAAAAAGGAAATCCCAATAGTAAACAAAGTGCTGATATTATTAGTGTTCAAAAAATGTTGGATGTGAAATAAGAAATATGAGTAACATAATTTGCAAAGTGGATAAAAAGTTTGAATATTTTTCTGTAATCTACTTTCCTGCTTCTCCAATTAATAGTGAATTTATTATCATTTCTACATGATGCTTTGCAATGCCAAGTCCTTCGGTCCTAAAACCTTGGGGAAGATAAACATTTTAGGTGATTAAAAAACACACATTTAGAAAATGATGTTCTTGAAGGCCTGTGGGAAGAAAGTCACACCATTCTTTACAATTTCATTAGAGAAGATAAATAAATGTCTGTCAAGTTAACTTTGCTCAGTCTCATAAGTGGTAGGAAATGCAGCAACAAATGCAAATACCAAAGCATGATTTGTTTTCTTTCTGTCACTTGATGGGAAAGGTTTTGGTTTCAGCTATATGTCATGCAGTCTCCCATCAACGGTCTGTTTCTGGATCCAGCTAGCACAGTGTTCATCCCTAAGGCATCTGGATGTATGTAGTGAAGATGTGAGAGAAGAAAAGGAAGGAGGGCAGTGGTGATGACTCTCTACACTTAGCAGTGCCACTGCCTAATTATTGAGTGGGCCAAAAAGTTCGTTCTGATCTTTCCATACAACTTCACCGAGAAACTTGGGTTTTTGGCCAACCCAATACATGTCCTCATGACTTGAACTTGAAGGTCCAATATCCAGAAATCACTCTAAAGCTGAACACTTGATCTCCAGCAAACCAAGCTCGTTACCTAGATACAGGTAATCTAAGTCAACATAAGCATGATTGCCACTGCTGGTTGTCTTATTTATTTCAGGAGTATTGCTATGTAATCCGTGCCATGCCATGTTAAGTGGCTTCAGTCATGTCTGACTCTTTGCAACTCTATGGACTGTAGCCTTCCAGGCTCCTCTGTCCATGGGATTTTCCAGGCAAGAATACTGGAGTAGGTTGCTATACTCTCCTACAGGGAATCTTCCCAACTTAGGGATAGAACCTATGTTTCTTATGTTTCTTGCATTAGCAGGAGGGTTTTTTTATTACTAGTGCCACCTGGGAAGCCCATTGCTATAGAATAAACTACCCCAAGGTTTAGCAGCTTGAAATCAGAAATTATTTCTCATGCTTAGAAGTCAGCTGATTGAGGCTATGGGACTGCAAGTTGTTCTGCCTCAGAGCATCACCAGGCATGTTATTCTCATGGCTTTAGCAGAGGCGAAAGGAAGAAAATAGAAACAATGAGTACTCTTAAAGGACTTCACACACTATCTGTTCTATCTTGTTTTATTGTCCAAACTAAGAAAAGAAGTCACATAACCAAACCAAGAGCCAAAGTTGGGGAAGTACTGTCTCTTTTGTTGAAAGAACTTCAAAGTCACAGAGCAAAGAGTGTGCGAAGAGGGAAAGGCGAAGAATCAGAGTTATTAATTCCATCTACCACATATATACTATTTTATTTATTTATTTATTTATTTATATGTTTAGTTGGTCATTCATTCATTCATGGAATAAATGTTTACTGAACACAAATCACGTATTGAACACAGAGAATCCAAAAGCCTAACACGGAGAATATCCTTGTCTTCATAGAGCTTGCATTTTCATTAAAAGAACAAATAGCAGGGACTCCCCAGGTCATCCAGTGGCTAAGAAGACTCCACCGTCCCAATTCAGGGGGCCCAGATTTGATCACTGGTTGGGGAATTAGATCCCACATGCCCCAACTTTAAAAAAAAGATCCTACATGCCTCAAGACTTGTCACAGTCAAGTAAATAAATTAAGTAAATTTTGAAAATATTTTTTAAAGAAGTAACAACAAGCAAATGATTAAAACAATGCAATATTGTTATAAATACTGTGAAGGACATAAAGAACACTGATAGGGAATGATGGCATAATGGAAGAGAGAGCGAGGCTAATTTAGAAACAGTAGTCAAGGAAGCACATCCTCCTCCATTTATCTGCTCGATTTACACTTGTGATAGAAAATCAGCCTTCAATGCCTGCTGTACACCACTCTACTGGATGCCAGTCCTGAAATATTCTGATGATTCCAAGAGAATTAAAATAGCAAAAGAATTATTTGATGCCTTACATTTTACCATGTGTTATCCCAACTATTGCATCATTCGAGTCTCACAACAATTCTTGGCAATAAGTTCCATAAGAATTAGATAGCAAAACATGGGTCATCTAGGACACTGTGATGCACTGAAGTGAAAGTTGTCCCAAGGACACAGAAATATATGCTCCAGGAGAAAAGGAAGCCTGTAAGAATGACTTAAGGGATAAAGGTTGAGGGGATTTTTGCAGATGGGGCAAGAGGTCTGAAAAATACTGCCGCAAACACATGGTTGTGGACATCTAGCTGCCCCTCCCACTGAAAGGATTCTGAGAGTACAAGCTCATATGTAGAAAGGATGGAAGAAAGATTTGAAGGCTTCATATACCAGCTTTTAATATCAAATTTTATGTTTTCCTTAAATCATATTGTTAGAGGAAGTAAAGTGACTGAAATCACGCACCCTGGCCAGGCACCATAGTAACCATTTTCATGAGTTGTTTTACGACAGGAGGTCCTGGTAAGGAACACAGAACTAATAGGCCACCACCAACTGGAAGAGTTCAGGAAAGGTCAAAAGGAGACACCACATATCCGACCACCTCCCAGAATCCTTCTCTCTGGCATCCATCTTGGCTGAACAAGGCCAGAATGATTGGCTAAAGACAACCCAGAAACTAATCCCATCACCATACAACCCAAGACTGCAAGCTGTGTGGCAGAGCTGTTCTCCTGGGTTGCCTTACCCTACTGCTCTCCACCTGGACACCCCTTCCCAATAAAACATCTTGCTTTGTCAGCACATGTGTCTCCTCAGACAATTTATTTCCTAGTGTTAGACAAGAGCCCAGTTTCTGGCCCTGGAAGGGGTCCCCTTTCCTGCAACAATATTGTAGTAATACAATTCTGTTTTCTTTGCACATAAGATGTGTGCAAAGGAAAGATAACTACCTCATTTACCAGAAACTCTTGTTTAATGAACAAAGCAATGAAGATAGAAATATATCATTTTTAATTGTAGTTGATTTAAAACGTGTTAGCTTCAAATGTACAGCAAAGTGATTCAGTTTGATATATGTGTGTTTGTGTGTATTTTTTTCTTTTTCAGATTCTTTTCCATTATAGATTGCTACAAGATATGAATATAATTTCCTGTGCTATACAGTAGGTCCTCATTGTTTATTTATTTAACATAAAGCAGTGTGTATCTGTTAATCCCAAACTCTCATGTATCCACGCCCACCTCTCCTCCCCCCAATATATCTTTTTCTTTCCAGGTTAAGTAATAGAGGCTCATACAACTGAAATGAGAGACTCAAGATCACTCAGACCATGGACCATGAGACCCGTGCCTCTTCCATCATGTTCATCATTCCAAGAGATCTTAACTGGGGTATCACTGCAGTTTACATTTGAGGTTGAATATCCATTTGTTTTAAAATCAGATGTAGTTCCCCACCCTACCCTGGGGAACTTTATGCGGGCTTCATTATTGCATGTTTAACATATTTAAATTACATTCCCTTTTCTTCTCTGCCTTCTAAGAAGAGTAGGCAGAATTCAACTAGTATTGACTTTTACTAAGACAAATTCTAGATTTATTGACCTGAGAAATAAATATTAATAGAGGTTATATTGGGGTCAACTTTAACTCCGAAAGATGATAAATCTTGATATTTTTCCCACGGTTGGTTGGTCAACGTGTTCTGTGCCATTCGCACACACCCATCATCAGGTTCTCCTGAGGAACAAGTAAGCTTGCGAGATGAATGCAAGAGGAACGATATCTCCTGCATTAGTACTCCATCTTATAAGGAGCTTAGGACTTGCACATTTCCTTTTAACCTGGCTGGTTACTGGTTATTACCAGGTTTTTGCCATTACCCAAGTCAAATCTTGTCTAAAACCATAAGGATCTCCTTCAGTATTTCAGCAATCAATTTTAAGGTCTTGTTTACACACACACACACACACACACACAAACACACAGACACACTTCTCATCTTCTCCAGACCACCTACCACAGTGAGAGAAAATATAGAACGTATACAGGTAATCAGAGGAGTTTACTGAAGGAAGGAATTTTAGCTTGCTCATTTTTTAAAATTCTGAAGACAAAATTCTTCCTACCTATCCACTCTGTCCACCTGTTTCTGCATTATTATTAAGAGCACAGTGATAGATATTTCATTCAACAAATACTGACTGAGGGATATTTATTTTGAAAACTCTGTATGTATTAACTTGGGCTTCCCCGGTGGCTTGTGTGGTGAAGAATCCACCTGTAATGCAGGAGATATAAGAGACGTAGGTTCGATCCCTGAGTCATGAAGATCCCCTGGAGAAGAGCATGGCAACTCACTCCAGTATTCTTGCCTGGAGACTCCCATGGACAGAGGAGTTTGGCATGTCGCAGTCCATAGGGTCACAAAGGGTTGGGCACAACTGAAGTGACTTAACAAGCATGCACTTGTATCAACTCATTTCTTGCTCACAACCATCCCCAAGAGGTAGGCACAATTATTATGCTGCATCTTATCCATCAGGCTTCCCAAGTGGAGCTAGTGGTAAAGTATCCCCCGGCCAGTGCAGGAGATGCAAGAGACATGGGTTCAATCCCTGGATTGGGAAGATCCCCTGGAGAAGGAAGTGGCAACCCACTCCAGTATTCTTGCCTGGAAAATCCCATGGACAAGAGGAGCCTGGTGGGTTATGTCAAGGACCTGCAAAGAGACAAGCGTGAGTGAGTGACTGAGCACACACATCTTATGCATCAGCTGAAGAAACTGAAGCATGAAGAAGTCAAATAATAACTTGTCCAGGATCACACAGCCAAGATCTAAAACCTGGCAGTTAGGTTTCAAATCTGTGTTGGCTCCAATCACTTCCCACAGTATATCTTACAATGCTAGGAACTGAGAGCACAGCAATAAATGAGACATTCAGAGTATGTGCGCTTATATTTTTACGTGTACTTTTATGCATTAAAAAATGATGAGAAATTTGTATAAAACTCAATAGAGGTAGAGATATATATAGAGAGAAAGCTTTTATCTCTGGGCAATATGAATTTAGGTATTTTTCTTTTTCTTCATCCTTATTTCCTGCTGCTGCTGCTGCTGCTGCTAAGTCACTTCAGTCGTGTCCAACTCTGTGCGACCCCATAGATGTAAGCCCACCAGGCTCTCCCATCCCTGGGATTCTCCAGGCAAGAACACTGGAGTGGGTTGCCATTTCCTTCTCCAATGCAGGGAAGGGAAAAGTGAAAGTGAAGTCGTTCAGTCATGTCCGACTCTTAGCAACCCCACGGACTACAGCTTACCAGGCTCCTCCATCCATGGAATTTTTTAGGCAAGAGTACTGGAGTGGGGTGCCATTGCCTTCTCCCCCTTATTTCCTACACCTCCCAAAATTTTGTTTATAAGTTAATATAAACAGGAGACATGTTGTTCAGGAGACATGGAAATAAGTTAGGAAGGAAAATGCTTTGCAGTTTAAATTGCCATTATGTCCAAGAGGTGTAGCTGAGCTACAGATGTCCAAGGACATGTAAGAAATGATGCTTTATTTAGAATGAATTTAAAGCCAAAGCAGAAGGTTTCTAGGACAAATTTCCATTATCAATTAGTAACATCTCTGAATAAGTTAGGAATGTATTCAGCTGCAAGTAACAGAAAACCCGACCCAACAGTAGTTTAGACAGAAGATTGTTTATCTATCATCTCTCTGTTTACTTGTATTTCCATAACCAGAGGTCTAGGGATAGGTAACAATTTGTGTGTTGATTTAGAGGCTAAACCATATTGCCCACATTGGTCTCAGGAAACGCATTTTTTCTATCTTTTACGTGTTAGCTTTAAGTTCTCATGCTTGTCATCTCATAGATCACAAGTTGGCTGTCTTGGCTCTTCACATCATGGGACATCAATAACGTCAACATATGGCATTGACAGTTTGTGTAGTTTTTTAGTCTTAACTACATGCATGAATGCATTCTAGTGAATACATACTGATATTTACATTCATCTGATATACAATATGACTATGTATTATTTTATATACTCAATTGTGAATCCCTATTCAAGTCTTTGCCCCATTTTATGTTTTATTGGGTTCTGTTTTTTTTATTGATATGTGGGTGTTCTTGAGAGATCCTCTGTTGAATACAATTTTCCCCTGCCTATTCACAGTACACACACAAAAGGCATAAAGAAATGTATATGTACTTATGTATATGTTATTGTATACTTATCCAAACACATTGCCTCATTTCACTTAGGATCTAGCAAAAAGTTTACATATTGATAAACATCTAGCTTTTTTCAATTAACATGTGCAATGCAGGAAACATTTCTCATGTTTGCTTTGAATTGTTAATGCTTAGAGTTTGTGATATATTTAAGAGGAATGAAACTAACCTAAGGAGTTCTTTAATTTATTATGAAATGATATTGGTATCTTTAACCATAAAAAGTCATGCGGGATTTGCCCCAGTCTCATATTTGGAATGATGCTTGACTCCAAGGATAACTCCCTCAGTGGGAGGAAATGATATTCTACCAACTGAAACTTCCATTATGTTACTGCTGATGTTTTGGAGATTAAAATCAGAGACAACTTAAGTAAGAGGGTGAGATTTCTTCTTCCATCTCTAATAATTTGAGGCTTTGAAGTTAAGTGTAGTTGAATAGAAGATCTATGTGTGGTTGCTTTAGCACTTAGCCATAAATGGTAAGTATTAGTGAAGATATGTCCACTAAAAGGGGTTGGATCTCTTTGTTTATTTCAAGCCCATTTGTCTTCTAAATAGACACATTGGTACATTGCATATACCCATCATCAGTCTGTGGATTATAAATGTGATGCTTAAAAAATTGTGTATCCTGTAAGATAATAATAATACAACTTTATTTCCCTGCCTTTCTATCAGATTCACTGACACTACAATAAATTCCTATTTGGAGAGGGAATCCAAACAACCACAAATCTTGAGTAATCTGAGTTTAAATAGGAATAGGGGAATGTTTTCTCCAACAATATGCAAAAGAAGGCTTCTAAGGCTATTTTTTAAATAGCCTTCAGAATCATTAAAGGAAGCTCACAGTGTGTTTTCAAGGCAGCTTTAGTATGCATATTTTATGAATTTTCTTTTTGTTTTGAAAAGTGATTGTTTATAATATAAATCAAGTGTATATAAAATGTACATAAATCTTTCAGTTTACCAAAATATTTACAGCTATTTCCTGGGCATGTACCATATGATCAGAATTATGCTGGACAGAGGAAAGAATACAGGAAAAGTATATTTAAGGAGAGGGATGGCATTAGCATTCTTCGAACAGTTGGAGGACAAAATGCTGAGATTTGTGACATAGACTCCAAATGTGATAGGAGTTCAACAAAGAGAACTTTTGATGAAGCAACTGGAGAAGCTGGGACTTCATCTGAGTCTTAACTCTGAGATGAATTTGTGATGAAAAAGTGGAAAAAAAAAAAAAACACACATGGAAAGACCCTAAATTAAGTGCCTTAAAGACGACAGAAATTTATTCTCTCACATAAAAGTCTTCAGAACAATGAATTATCTGACAAGGAAATCAAGACAATCCCATTTACAATGTCATCACGAAGAATAAAATGCTCAGAGATAAATTTAACCAAGGTGAAAAACTTGTATATTGAACACATAGCACCTATGAGAAAGATTACAGCAGACACAAATAAATGGAAAGACATCTCATGCTTATGAATTAGTGACTAGTATTGCTTAAGTGGCCATATTACTACTAAGTTATCTATAAATTCAGTGAAATCCCTCTGAAAATCTCAGTGATATTTTCCATAGAGATAGAATAAAAAAGAAAAAAATCCTAAGATTCATTTGGAACCACAATAGATCCTGAATAGTTAAAACAATTTCAAGCAAGAACAAAACTGGAGGCATTACACATCCTGATTTTGAAATATATTACAAAGCTACAGTAATAAAAGCAGTATGATAGAGGCATAAAAACAGACATATGGACCAGTGGAGAATGGAGACCCTGGAAATAAATCCACACATATATGGTCAACTGAATTTCCTCAAGTATGCCAAAAATATGCAATGGAAAAAAGGATAGTCTCTTCGATAAATAGTATTGGAAAAGCTGGATATCCATAAGTAAAGAATGAAATTTAACCTTTCTCACATACTATACACAAAAATCAACTCAAAATAAAGAGTTAAGTGTAAGACCTGAAACTATAAAACTCCTAGAACAAAACATAGGAAGAAAGCTTCCTGATATTAGCTTTGGCAATGATTTCTTGTCTACAACACCATAAACCCAAGTAAGAAAAACAAAAATAAGTGGGATTACATCAAACTGAAATGTATCTACAAAGCAAAGGAAAAATCAACAAAATGGAATTACAAATTATGATATAGAAGAAAACACAAGCAATATATCCAATAAAATATATAAGGAACTCTGATAACTCAATAGCATAAAACAAATAACCCAACTAAAAAATGAGCAGAAGAACTAAATAGGCATTTCTCCAAATAAGATATAAAAATGGCCAACAGACATATCACTAATTGTTAAGGCAAAGTAAATCCAAACCAGAATGAAATATCATGTCATATCTGTTAGGATGGCTTTTTAAAAAAAGATAAATATTAGTGACACTATGGAATAAAGGACACCCTGTACACTGTTGGTGAGAATGTAAATTGGTGCAGCCACTATGGAAAACAATAGGAAGTTTCCTTCAAAAATTAAAAACAAAACTATCATATGATCCAGCAATCCCACTTCTGGTTAAATGTCCAAAGAAATTAAAATCAGAATCTCAAAGAGACATCTGTACTCACATATTCACTATAGCATTGTTCATAATAGCCAAGATATAAAAAAATCTACATGTCCATCAACAAATGAATAAAGCAAATGTGGTATATACAAATAATGGAATATTATTTAGCCTTAAAAAAAAGAAGGAAATTCTGCCATTTGTGACAACATGGATGAATCCAAAGGACATTTACTAAATGAAATACACTTGACAAGAAGGACAAATATTATATGAGCCTGCTTATATGACTAATCTAAAATAGTCTAAATCTATTTAGACTATTAAATCTAAATTAATCTTAATTAATTAATTAATCTAAATTTAAATTAGTCTAAATCTAATAGACTATAATCTAAAATAGTCAGACTCAGAGAAACAGAGTTGAACAGTGGTTGCCAGAGGTTGCAGGGAGGGGGAAACAGGAAGGTAATAGATGAAAGATTCAAAGTTTCAGCTTTATGAGATGAGTAAGTCCTAGAGACCTACTGTGTTTTCTCTATCATATATTTTAAAATTTGCTAACAGGACAGATGTACTGAATGTCTTTATCACAGCATAATAACAAAAATAATAAATAAGCAAATGGTGTGAGACTTTTTTCCAGTAGTCATGTATGGATGTGAGAGTTAGACTATAAAGAAAGCTGAGCACAGAAGAATTGATGCTTTTGAACCATGGTGTTGGAGAAGACTCTTGAGAGTCCCTTGGACTGCAAGGAGATCCAACCAGTCCATCCTGAAGAAAATCAGTCCTGAATATTCATTGGAAGGACTATTGTTGAAGCTGAAACTCCAGTACTTTGGCCACCTGATGCAAAGAGCTGACTCATTTGAAAAGACCCTGAGGCTGGGAAAGATTGAAGGCAGGAGGAGAAGGGGACAACAGAGGATGAGATGGTTGGACGGCATCACCAACTCAATGGGCATGAGCTTGAGTGAACTCTGGGAATTGGTGATGGACAGGGAGGCCTGGTGTGCTGCAGTTCATGGGGTCACAAAAAGTCAGACACGACTGAGTGATTGAGCTGAACTGAACTGTGAAACTTTTGAAGGTGAGAGATTGGTTTATGCCAAAGGTTGTGGTGATAATTTCATGGCTATATACGTAGCTTCAAACTCTTCAGGTTGCATATACATCAGTATTCCCAACCTTTGTTGACACCAGTGACTGATTTCATGAAAGTCAACTTTACCATGGACCAGGGGTCAGGGGGATGGTTTCGGGATGATTCAAGGACATCACATTTATTGTGCATTGTATTCCTAATCTAATGCCACCACTGATCTGACAGAAGGTACGTGCATGGCCGAGAGATTGGGGACCCCTAGTGCACAGCAATTATGCACAGATTTTTGTGGGTCAAAAAAAATTTTAATAGAAAAGTAGAGCCATTCATTGCAAAAAAGCAAAAAAGTATTTTTAATAACAGATCTATAAATCTTCATTCTCAAATGTACATTTTATGAAATATAAATATACATGAAGTCTAGCCAGAGAAAATTTAGTCTCCTAACTGACAGAGGCTGCAAGCAGAAAAACATACAGGATTTTGAAAGCTTAGCATGAGGAAAAGGTAAACTATCTTATTAAAAAGTTTTAAATACATATTATATGTTGAAAAATGAGTGCTTGAATATATGTGGTTAAACAAAAGAGGCTATTAAAATCTTTTAATACCCTCAGGAGATCTCCATAACATGGGCGAGTCTGTTCCATACAGTCATTCAGAGGCCCAGGTTTCTGCCACCTCATTGCTCTGCCACACCCTAGGTGCAAAGCTTCTTCAAGCGTAGTCCCTGGGAACTTATAGGGGTGAGTCAGAAACTGTAGTTGGTGAGTCTAGCAGTTTCAGAGCTGAGACTTCAGAACACACCACCCTTTAAGCTGGAGATAGAAGAAAAGAACTGGTATTTCCTACGGGGCTATGTGAGGCAGTGGAAGAGGCAGACTTTGAAAGCTAGAGTTGAAATTTCAACTCTGCCATTACACAGTCCATAAAAACCATTGGCATAGTTTTATTGTCAAGTTGCTAGTCTCACCTCATATTTCAATTTATTTTTCACTTTAAGTAAGTAGTACAAGGCTAAACATAAGAGCAAAACAAAGAGAGGCCATTCTCATTTAATACCCACTAAAGGCCAGCCACTCTTACTAGAGGTCTTACATCTTTTTCCCCATAAATCTTAGCAATGATGCCCCAATGATGATATGATTGTATCTGTTTTACGAATAATAAACCCAAAGCTCAGAGGTTAAGTATCTTGTCCAATATCACAGTGTAAGAGCAGGAATAAAATCTAGATTTGTCATGCTACAAATTGTATGCTTTTCCCATTATAGTTTCACTTTAGTGTTATGTTTTGAAATTAATGCCTATAACTGAGTCATGCAAACACCCTGGGCCTTTTTCAGCATTTGACCAACCACTGAACAAAGTGACTGAACTCTTTCCTCAAGGATACTTTCAAAGGACTTGGGGGTCTAGATTCTCTAACCCAGCTACTTCACTGTAAGCAGAGGTTCCTGGTGATGCCATCTGCCTCCTGTTCCCAGGAAGAGCTGAACATTTAAGCCATAGTATTTCTCAGAAGATGACCCACTCCAAGTCCCCTGAGCTTACCAAATTTCACTGAGTTTTGACTTCTCAAAAGTAAATTCAAATAAAACTCATATGTCACCAATTATGAACTAAATTC
The DNA here is from genome assembly GCF_032405125.1 of Capricornis sumatraensis. Taxonomy (NCBI): domain Eukaryota; kingdom Metazoa; phylum Chordata; class Mammalia; order Artiodactyla; family Bovidae; genus Capricornis; species Capricornis sumatraensis. The sequence continues at coordinate 25,722,254 of NC_091088.1, read as the reverse complement.
AGATCTGCACCTCATGCTAAGCCAAGGCCAACTTTTTTATATTCCTTTAGCTTTACATGAAATTCCAAATAATCTTGTAAGTAAAATGATACCTTTTTCGTAAGTATCAGCTTTACACTTAGACCAGAAAACTCACACAAACTTGTCCCTCTTGTTGGAAAACTCATGGAAATCTCCATATTAACATGTGCTATTTTTATTTTAATCCCAGTCCCTAGTGTATTGGATAATATTCAGTAGTCACAGCTGAATACAGGGTGTTGTTCCCTTTTACTAGCTGTCAGCAGTGATTAGGTATCACTAAACTTTCCTTGATGTGATCCCAGCCCAGTCCTTGCCTTTGCTCATTTAGACAACCAGTAGTTTTCAGGGAAAAGATGAATAGTTACCCAGGCTGAGGATGGCTTGAATTGAGCAAAGAATCATGGAGGGGAGAGAGGGAGTCTTGATTGTTTCTCTTTTAAAAAAATTTTATTGGAGTATAGTTGCTTTACAATGTTGTGTTAGTTTCTACTGAATACCAAAATGAACCAGCTATATTCACATATATCCCATCTTCTTTTATTTCCTTCTCATTTAGGCCACCACAGAGCATTGAATAGATTCAAATATATATTGTTTATATTCATTTTCATTATGGTTTATCACAGGATATTGAATATAGTTCCCTTTGGTTTTTTTGTAGTCTATATGTAATAGCTTGTATCTGCTAACCCAGAACTCACAGTCCATCCCTTACCCACACCCCACTAACCACTTTGGTATCTAAACTAATAATTTTATTCCAACATTATTTTTCCAGTTCCTATAAACACTCAATTTCTCAAATGCTCTTTGAGCTAGCTCTTTGGTGTCTTATTGGTGATATAACTGAAAGTGTTAGTCACTCAGTCATGTCCAAGTCTTTATGACCCCATGGACAGTAGCCCACCAGATTCCTCTGTCCATAGAATTCTCTAGGCAAGAATACAGGAGTGGGTAGCCATTCCCTTCTCCAGGGGATCTTCCCAACCCAGGGATTAGACCCAGGTTTGATTGCATGTAAATTCTTTACTGTCTGAGCCCCCAGGGAAGCCCCAGTTACTTCATTAGGGAGATAAATAAATCTTCGCATTTGCTCATTTTGTATTTGTAAATTTTTACCACAACTTTTAAAAAATTACATTTTGACCGACCCCATAGAAATAAAGGGAATTGTTTCACAGAAAGACCAGGGGCCGTGGTGCAGAGGTGAAGCTACTTAGATAGATAGTGGTCTGACCATATATAGGGCCTTGTCTTTAACCCAAGCATAGAATTTATTGAAGTATTCACTGTGTACCTGTGTGTACATGTTGTGTGGGCATGGGGCACGTTGGTGGTTCGCATATTTCACCCACAGTGTAGAGAACAGATTGGAGGGGTCCAGAATGGAGGTGATGCTATCAGAAGGCTAGTGCAGTGGCCCAGGCAAGATATGATGGCAACTTGATAAAGGCTGCAGGATGAAGAAAACGATCATATCTGAGAAGTTTTTAAGGCTCTGTTTCTGGAGGTTGCATGAGAGAGAGACTGCCAAGGACCCTTGACCATTCATTCCACCTAGTTGAGCTTAGTGATCCAAACATGTTTTGATTGATTTACCACATGAAGTCAACATCACAGGAGATAAAATCACTTCAAGTGCTATGGCAGCTCATTCCTTCGTTTTAAATCTATGTACACATAGGAATGGGAGTCATGTCATATTCAGAAGGCTTCTTAATAAGCAGAAGAAGAGAACTTTTATGAATGTAACATGTACTTGCATTAGATAAAGACTTCCATAGTTTTTCAGTTTGCAGTAATGATTGTCATTCCAGAGGAATGGAAAAGTCAAAATACTCAAACTTTAATTCTCCAGCATCTGTTTGTCTCCACGGTACCAAATTATACCTGAGAACTCTCCCATCCAAGCACTCACTGCTGATCAACCTTGTAGGAGTAACATCGTCTTTCTTTAGAGGTGTTAGCATCCTCTTCAAGTTACAATCTCATTCTGTTGTTCTGGAAGCTTCATTTCATTACTTTGAGTTGACTTTGTCTATCTCTGCTCTGATTTTAGAAGGCAGACTTCTGAAAGGCTTACTTCTAAAGGCTCTTACTTTCTTCATTTCCAGATCCTTGGGGCTACAAAACTGTGATCCCCAAGTCCTACATCATTTATGTTTAAGACTGTTCAAACTTACATTGCCATCAGATCACGTTATGTACTCCATGCCTAATATCCTTGGCAAATTATGGATGCCTCTAGTAGATAAAGCATATTTTAATGAATGAAGAGGTTAGTATTTCATAAACCCAAGAAAAGTGTAAACTGACTTCCACTATCAACAGTTTAAAATCAATTTGGAGGCATTTGGAAAGCATTTTAAAGAGCAACTAGACATCAATAAAATTTAATTAATTGGTTCTATGGATGCACATGTAAATTGGGTGTTAATTATGCTAGCAATGCTCTTCCATTAAAAATTAAGCTCATGATTAGTAACCAAGAAAAACAAGCCGTCATTCTATAAACAAGTCTCATTCCCTTGTATTTAAACCCAACCTTTTGGTAATTAAATCATAACTCTACATTTACTCAGATGAATCTGAGCCCTGATGGATGACTGGCAAGTTAGCCAAGTGATCTTCCCGTGGCTGTTCCATAAACACAATTGATAACTGCAGAGATAAGTTATATGCAGTTGAGCTGCCCTTTAAAACAGAATTATTGAATTATTGAAAGTTCTTTCCTATCTAATTGACACCAAACAAAGGAACAGTTGACAACTGCAAGAGGTATAGTGAAGATTAGTGATCATTTCAGAGCTGATGGCATTTGAAGATTGAAGGCTCAGAATAAGAGGTTACAAGCTGGAGAATCTGTCTTTTCCATAAGCATAACCCTTCTCTTCTCCCCCACACCCCAAGATGAAGTTCTTGCATTTGGAAATAAAAATGCAGTGCCTTTTTTTTTTTTTTTTTTTTTAGATGTCCTGTAGATAGGCTAGCACCATTTTGGGTTTCCCAATTTATCTTTCTTTTCTTTGATTTTTGTTGTTATTTGGTCATGCCAGTCAGCTTAGTTCTGAACCAAGAATTAAACTCAGACTGTGGCAGTAAAAATAACATGTCCTAACCACTGGACTGCCAGGGAATTCCCTCCCCAATTTATTATTTTCGACTCCTTGGTAGTTAAAATCTAATCTAGATGCAGAGCTAGCATAAACTCCAACTGGGCTTTCCCAATTGACAAAGAGTTGAAACTGCATTTCAGAATTAGAAATGGAATAAAATACTTGAAACACTTGACCCGCAACACTTGGTGTTTCTTTTTCCCAATAGATTTTTCCAAGGGAAAAATATGCTTCTGATTCATCTTCTCAAGAACCATCAAGGTACTGTTTTATTAGAGCTGTTTGATGGGGCATTTTGTCTATCTCAATGAGCCCTTTGATGTCCCTTTTCTTTTTTTTTGAATTTTAATTTTTACTTTATTTTGCTTTACAATACTGTATTGGTTTTGCCATACATTGACATGAATCCGCCACGGGTGTACATGAGCTCCCAATCCTGAACCCCCCTCTCACCTCCCACCCCATATCATCTCTCTAGATCATCCCTGTGCACCAGCCCCAAGCATCCTGTATCCTGTATTGAACATAGACTGGCGATTCATTTCTTACATGATAGTATACATGTGTCAATGCCATTTTCCCAAATCATCCCACCCTCTCCCTCTCCCACAGAGTTCAAAAGTCCGTTCTATACATCTGTGTCTCTTTTGCTGTCTCGCATACAGGGTTATCATTACCATCTTTCTACATTCCATATATATGTGTTAGTATACTGTATTGGTGTTTTTCTTTCTGGCTTACTTCACTCTGTATAATAGGCTCCAGTTCCATCCACCTCATTAGAACTGATTAAAATGTATTCTTTTTAATGGCTGAGTAATACTCTATTGTGTATATGTACCACAGCTTTCTTATCCATTCATCTGCTGATGGACATCTAGGTTGTTTCCATGTCCTGGCTATTATAAACAGTGCTGCGATGAACATTGGGGTAAACGTGTCTCTTTCAATTTTGGTTTCCTCAGTGTGTATGCCCAGCAGTGGGATTGCTGGGTCATAAGGCAGATCTATTTGCAATTTTTTAAGGAATCTCCACACTGTTCTCCATAGTGGCTGTACTAGTTTGCATTCCCACCAACAAAGTAAGAGGGTTCCCTTTTCTCCACACCCTCTCCAGCATTTATTGCTTATAGACTTTTGGATAGCAGCCATTCTGACTGGTGTGAAATGGTTCTCATTGTGGTTTTGATGATGTCCCTTTTCTTAGTTGTGGAAAATTATGACTAAGACAAGCCAAAGATATGCCCTCTCTTTCCTCACACCCAACAAGGAAAAAAAAAAAATGGAGATACTTCCAAGACACAGAAGTTAAGGAAACTGTTTAGGCGTTTGCTTGCCTGACTAAATTACATTGCCTTGTATATAAAGGAGACATCAGAAAAGTTTTAGCAATGGGATTCCACTTTAGATTGCTATTGAAGAGGAGGTTCTCATTTTCATCTGAGGCTGGCCTTTTCAGTCTGTTTCTCTTTTCCAAAATGCTGTGATGGAAGGTCAGATAATGAAAGAGAGAGTCACATGCAGAGGAAAATGTTTAAGGAAAAAAGAGTTGCATTTGGATGACTTTGAACTTCTGCTTCTCACTCTATTTTATTTCTATAGGCTTTAATGAGACCCAGCAACATTTTTTTCTAGGACTGGACAGATCCTGGAGGCCATCAGATTTGAAAGCTGACCATCATTTAATTATATAATATGGGTAGAATCCTATTTATGCTTCTGGGTAAAAACATATGTTTGAGTATGTACATGTGTATGTGTTACCATGTGGACATGCTGTCAATCATCATATTTGGAGAGGAAAAAACATACCACCACCTGTCTTTGTTAGGACATCTATCACAGAATTAGCTTGGACACACTTTCTTCCGCTGCTCAGGCAATTTCTGTTGACTCATTGCCTGTAGAAATGTGCAAGAGTCAGAGTAGAAGATTTATATAACTGTTGGTCTATCTGGAGATATAATGACTACTTGTTGTCACCTTCTTTTAATCCAAGTTTCTTCTATGAGCACCTCCTTTGTGATTGGTTTCGTGCTGACTCCTAAGATGAGTGAGCAGCCTGAAAAACTGGTTTCATCTTCAAGCAGCAAGGAGGAGTGAAAGTGGGAGGGAGGGGATATATTCATACATATAGGTGGCGCTAGTGGTAAAGAAACTACCTGCCAAGCAGGAGACACAAGAGTCTTAGGTTCAGTCCTTGGGTTGGACAGATCCTCTGGAAGAGGGCCCAGCAATCTCTCTTTACCCTATTCCCACTGTTGTACTTTAAACTGTGACAGGATCACTCTCTCCTCACTGAAAAATAGGATTGATACTATTTGTTTGTTTGTATGGGAGACATTGGCCAGTGATTCACCAAACTATCTTTGTCCTCCTGGCCACCCAGGTGAATTGATTTCCCAGCCTCCTTTGCAGTTAGATGCAGCCTGGTGTCTGAGTTCTGGCCACTGGAATGTGAGCAGAAGTGAATACATTACTTCCAGTTCTGGCTCATAAAATAACTTTCTGCAATTTCCATTCCTGTCCCTCTTTCACCAATAGATGGAGAGGATTTCAAGGTTATAGGGGAATAGGGAGCCATGAGAGGGAAGGAGCCTGGGTCCTGAATGACTCCATGGAGGAGAGCACTGCCCTCATGCTCACCCTCATGGGACTCTAATACAAGCAAAATATATATATTTATGTCTGAAATCACAAATATTGGATGACAGTTTGGTACAAGCTGTTAGTCTATCCTGACTACTACTATCCTGACTACTACCATATCCTGGTGATGGTTTAGCTGCTCAGTTGTGTTAGACTTTTTTGCAACCCCATGGACTATATAGCCCATCAGGCTCCTCTGTCCCTGGGTTTTCCAGGCAAGAATACTGGAGTGGATTGCCATTTCCTTCTCCTAGCACCATATGTAACTACTGGCTAAACTTAGTGTGGGAAATTCCATTTCCATTAAAGTGAGAAATTCCATTTTTCCAATGAGAACCAGCCTAGCTTATTGTAGGCAGTGTAGACATTTCTGTATAAGATGATTTGAGAGGTCTTAGAAACCTCTCTCGTGTCTCAAACATCTTCCTAACTTAACTGTCACATCCACAGAGACTCAATAAATAGAGCTGTAACTTTGGAGTCAGGAATTGTGGCTATTAAGACACCTCTGAGGTCGGACATACTCTGTCTGCTTTCTTCTTATGGTTTATGAGAAGGTTAAATGATGTAATAAGCTGATAGTTCTTTGCAAACCCATGACATTCGTTTGGGGAGGGGGTTGTTCTCAACATTTCAGTCTAAGTTATTTTCCTATAGATTAAAGAGGTGTGCTTAGAGGTGAGGGCTGTTAAGGAACTAGAAAGGCTCATTCACTGGACCAAGAAGTGGAAGCACTATGATGTCTGAGACTCTGAACTTGCATTTGTTGTTGCTGTTCAGTCGCTCAATCATGTCTGACTCTTTGCGACTACATGAGCTACAGCACTCCCTTCACTATCTCCTGGAGTTTGCTCAAACTCATGTCCATTGAGTTAATGATACCATCCAACCACCTCATCCTCTATCTTGCCCTCAATCTTTTCCAGCATCAGGGTCTTTTCCAATGAGTTGGCTTTGTGCATCAGGTGGCCAAAGTATTGGAATTTCAGCTTCAGCATCAGTCTTTCCGATGAATATTCAGGGTTGATTTCCTTTAGGACAGATTGATTTGATCTCTTGGCTGTCCAAGGGCCTCTCAAGTGTCTTTTTCAGCACCACAATTTGAAAGCATCAGTTCTTCGGTGCTCAACCTTCTTTATGGCCCACCACTCACATCTGTACATGACTACAGGAAAAACCATAGCTTTCACTGTACAGACCTTTGTCAGCACTTGCATAATCTCATTTATTTATCCAAATCTTTGGAGGTGAGGGCAACTATCATCCACTTCTATACGTGAAGAAACAGGCTTGAGAGAAGTTTAAGAAACTTTCCTAATAAATGTCCCATCCAGGATTGAAACCATGGATCTGAAACCAGAGCCTTCCTCTTTACCATCATGAGATGCTAAGGAATGACCTTCGGCTACTTAGGAAAGAGAGCTAGAGACAGGAACTGGAGAAGGTAAGAGAAGGAAGGTCATCTGAGGAGGAGAGAATAAAGAATATATGTGAAGGCCAGACAGCACCAAGGGAGGAAAAATCCTTGTGATACAAATCCAGAGTAGGAAGAGATCAGTCTTAAGGAATCTGGTGTTGTTTAGGTTTCTGGGCAGCCCCTCTGCTGAGACAGAATTTCTCTCCCTCCCTGCCCCAACCAACAAGGGTAACTGCATGTCACCCCTTTCCACTGCTTCCTCTGCAGCTTGACAAGTCAGCCCCGCTGTTCCCCACAGCCTGGAAATGCTTCACCTTCCCCATGGCTCGCCGTTCACGTTCACGTAGGGTATACTCACAGCAGAGGGACGTCAATTGTGCTTGAACTGCTCAATCACCACTGACATTTCGTTAACCACCCTATGAACTTCTCCAGCCCAAAGTAGCAGCCACTTGTGTCCTTGAAAACTGAACAGAAAACAACCATATTGATTTTCCACTATCAACGAGAGAAAGACAATTGCTCCCTGCCAAGCACCTTCGTAATGCATTTCGCACACTTCTTCCTGCAGATCACCTGCTCCTGCCATGGTGCTGGGGGAGCTCCCTGCTGCTTTGGACTCTGTAGAATTAACCCTGGAGTGCTATCACTGTCAAGGCATCCTGGCCCCTAGATGGCAAGTGGGGTGCCTGAATGGACAACCTGCCCTCTTTGGGAGTTGGGATCACTTAGAAATCATGAAGGAACTCGGACCTGGGGTAGGGGAAGTCGGGGGTGATGGGCTATAGGAATCTCTGATAGTAAACCCGTCTTTGAAAGGAAAATCACTTTATTAAAAGCAATGATAACATCCAGATGGGTTTTTGAATATATATAAGCATGTTTATGGGCATCCCAGGTGGCACCAGTGGTAAAGAACCAGCCTGCCAATGCAGGAGACATTAAGAAACCTGGGTTCGATCCCCGGGTCAGAAAGATCCCCTGGAGGAAGGCACGGGAACCTACTCCATTATCCTTGCCTGGAGAATCCCCATGGACAGAGGAGCCTGGTGAGCTACCGTCCATAGTGTCACAAAGAATTGGACATGATTGAAGCGACTTAGCTTGCATGCAAGCATGTATATACACTGATCAAATTGGCTGATGATTCAGATCCTTTATTTAGTAAATTGTACCATGGACGCAAACATTCTGGCTTAGTTAAAGCCCAGGATCCCATTGTGAGTTATGATCCCAAATTACTAAATCTTTTTTTTTAACCTATGTTATATCTCATGGAAGTCTTAATAGCTCTAGTTTTGATATTTCCAACACAGCAAAAAGGAAGCGTAAGGAGGCAAAAGAGATACAAAAAACCTTGCACAAGCAAGCCTGACCCTCTAGGATGACTGTAGCGTCAAAATCGTTCAATATTTATGCCTAGCAACCTTGACAATATCCCTTTAATTAAAATCAATGGAGAAATAAAACATGCATTAGATTGCACTTGGGATCACTGGCCTCATGAGATAGAAAAGGCTCTGATATTATTCACAGTGTGGTTATGACCCACACATGTTATTCTGCTTGGGTGTTTGCATCTGAATCTACTTTCAATGGTCCTTTTCATTCTTGATATCGTGCTTTTGTTTTTTCATTTGGTATACTTTCTTAAGATATGTATCTTCAGAAAATGTCTCTTTAAAAGTCAGGTAACGTGTTCATCAGGTCAAACTGTAGCTTAGATTTGATCGGAAAATCAAAAACACAAAACAGGGGACCTCGGCATTGAGATTGGTGTAGTTGGGGCAGCCTAACCTCAAACCAGCCAAATGACCTTGAGAGAGTCATAGGCAATTATCTCTGAGTCTTAGCTATCCCTTCTCTAAAATGAGATGCTTAGGCTCCATTCTAAAAGGTTCTTTTCAGTTTTCTATAAATGTTCTATTAGACCAATGATGTTCAAAAATAAGAGCCACTACTGTTCTTTGGACACTTTGCAGATAATCTTCACCACGAACCTGTGAGTTTGGTTCTACTATGCTTTTCCATTTTAGAGATGAAAGAATTGTAGGATGGAGTCAGTTCCCAGCATCACCCAGCTGCTCAGTGGCAGAAGTTGAGTGTGTCCAAGGCTATGTGTTTCACCATTGACCCACACAGCCTCCCCCTTTTAAAATATTTTATTGGGATATAGTTGATTTACAACATTGTGTTAGTTTCAGGTGTACAGCAAAATGTCTCAGTTATAAACATACATATTTTCATTCTTTTTCAGTTTCTTATCTCATATAGGTGATCACAGAACATTGAGTAGAGTTTCGTGTACTATACAGTAGGTCCTTGTCAGTTAATACCTCTTTGAATCCATGGAAAGTGGAAAGGGCTTAGGTCTGAGAGATGCCACCTGTTTGACCTCCACAGACTTTCAAGGGTCTTCTCCCTGCACTGTTCAGCCAGCAGAGGTTTCCCTCAAGCGCACTCAGCTTGGGGTAGATTCACTTAACCTCAAGCCCCTTCCACTGGTTCAGAGTTCACCAAATATGGGCCAGTACAACTTCTCTGACATCCAGATCTGATTTCAAAGACTCCCATGTAGGCAGGCTTAGCAATAACAGGTTAAACTGGCCTAAGAATAGAAGGCAATTTAACACTGTCCTGTCTGGCCTGGCCAGGCAGATTAAACACCAGATATTTGTGTTTTATGAAATCCAAGCGTCACAGAGGTATTTTTGTTTGTTTGCTTTTCTCATGCGACTTGGCTCCTCTCAGATTGCAGACTGCCGCCTCTCCGGGCTGGCGGGGTGACTGTCATGTTGTTAAAAGCTTCCCTTCCTTATCTCACTTCCTAATCTCCACCTAGGGATTTGAGAGCCCTCAGCTCTGGTTTTTCCTCTTCAAGGACCTGCTAGCACTGGACTAATTAAAGGAGAGGGCCTGGAGATAAGTTCCTTCAAAAATTATGGAATGTCCTAATCAGACGGGCAAGCCAAGGTTTGACCTCTGGGTCAAGGGGTCACTCTCAAATAATACGAAGGATTCAACTATTACTGTCATTTTTTGTTACTCCAAAAAGCTGAGAAGAGAGGCTAAAGGTGGTCCTAAAGGGCAAGGGGATGCCGGTGTTTCTGCCACGGAGGCGATCTGTTAAAGGACATTCTTCATGTCCTCCCCAACTCTTCAAACTCCAGCAGTGCCTTAAATGATTCTTACCTTGTCAGTTTCTATCACTGGAAACTATTCACCAACTCTCTCTTTCATGTGCTTTTCTGTTGCTGGCTCTGTGACTCAGCCTTTTTCTCTATCCTCATGATATTCACTGTTTTTTTTTTTTCCCACCTAGTAGGTACCCCCCCTGCTTTCCAAAATTCCTATTTTAAGAACTTATTTTAATCATACAACGTTTGAAATACATTTTTGTAAAGTTTGACCTCTTTCTCCTGCAGAGAAGATGGCATAGACACACTCTTCCTCCTGTTCAGCACAACTAAAAAACCACAGGCAACTATGTGTGAAACCAACATAAGAAGACCTCAAATAGTGGAGAAGAGAAGGCAGACTGGCTTGGGACCCAGGGAACAACATGATGGTGGGTATCCTGGGCTTTTCTGTGGGCTCATATATGTCCCAGAATCAAAACTAAAGAAAGTGGTATTCTTGAATCATCAATGGTACAGATCAAACAAACTTGCTCACTAGCCTAGGAACCAGGAAATAGATAGCCTATATAAGATAGGAACACTTTTAGACATTAGCCACTGTACTCCAGTCAAACACTACAGAAAAACCAAAAAACAAAAGCAAAAAAATAAAATATGCTCCTACTCCACCCAGCAAAACCAAGTACGGAACTTAGGTTCTGTACTGGTGACTGGAATGAGGCACAGCAGCTGGTGCAGGGGTAGAGTCAGAGAATACCAAGTTGGGGCCCAGGACTTTTATCCTTGCCAGCTGATAATGAGCAGCCCCCTCCCTGCCCCACCACAATGTCAGTGGAGACCACACAGAGAACTGGAACTTGTTTCTTTACCCGGCGACACAGGAACACTCCCATCTGGGATGGTGTTAAAAGAAGCCTAGTGAAGAGTCAGGAGTCTTATCACTGCACTTGCGGTAAGGAGGCCAACCTGCTCCATGAATGTCCTAGATATTGCCTCCTCATGTATTTGTATGAATCTCTTTAAGATATGGGCTTCCTGGGTGGTTCAGTGGTTTAAAAAAAAAAAAGAAAAGAAAAAATTCTGGTTGCAATGCAGGAGACATAGGTTGAATCCCTGGATCAAGAAGATCCCCTGGAGAAGGAAATGGCAGCCCACTACAGTATTCTTGCCTGGAAAATCCCATGGACAGAGGAGCCCAGCAGGCTGTAGTCCATGGGACTGCAAAAAGTTGAATTTGACTTAGCAACTATACAACAATAAACAGCTTTAAGATATGTACCAATAAATGGAACTGCTGGACTGTAGTATGTACTTGTCTTCAACTTTAATGGCTATTTCTAAATTCTTAAATAATGTGGAGCAATTCTGATCAGTGGTGTGTAAGAGTTCCTGTCTCACCATATAATGACCCACACTTGTTACTGTTAGGCTTGACAATTTTTGTCATTGGGGTGAGTGTAAAATAACTCAATCATTTTAACTGGCACTTTCTGTTTTATTAAGAATGTTAAACTTCTTTTCATGTGTTTGTTGAAGTTTTTAATTTCCTCTTCTGTGAAATGACAATACATAGCTTTGGGATTTATTTTTTCTACCGAGTTAATACATTTTTCTAGATGGGCACAATAAACGACAGAAATGGTATGGACCTAACAGAAGCAGAAGATATTAAGATGAGGTTGCAAGAATACACAGAAGAACTGTACAAAAAACATCTTCATGACCCAGATAACCACGATGGTGTGATCGCTCACCTAGAGCCAGATATCCCAGAATGTCAAGTCAAGTGGGCCTTAGGAAGCACCACTGAAAACAAAGCTGCTGCTACTGCTAAGTCACTTCAGTCATGTCCGACTCTGTGTGACCCCATAGACGGCAGCCCACCAGGCTCCCTCGTCCCTGGGGTTCTCCAGGCAAGAACACTGGAATGGGTTGCCATTTCCTCCTTCAATGCATGAAAGTGAAAAGTGAAAGGGAAGTCACTCAGTCATGTCCGACTCTTCACGACCCCATGGACCACAGCCCACCAGGCTCCTCTTTCCATGGGATTTTCCAGGCAAGAGTGCTGGAGTGGGGTGCCATCGCCTTCTCTGAAAACAAAGCTAGTAGAGAGCTATTTCAAATTCTAAAAAGTGATGCTGTGAAAGTGCTGCAGTCAATATGCCAGCAAATTTGGAAAACTCAGCAGTGGCCACAGGACTGGAAAAGGTCAGTTTTCATTCCAATCCCAAAGAAAGGCAATGCCAAAGAATGTTCAAACTACCACACAATTGCACTCATCTCACACGCTAGCAAAGAAATGTTCAAAATTCTCCAAGGCAGGTTTCAACAGTACATGAACCATGAACTTCCAGATATTCAAGCTGGATTTCAAAAAGGCAGAGGAACCAGAGATCAAATTGCCAACATCCGTTGGATCATCGACAAAGCAAGAGAATTCCAGAAAATCATCTATTTCTGCTTTATTGACTATGCCAAAGCCTTTGACTGTGTGGATCACAATAAACTGTGGAAAATTCTTATGCAGGTCAAGAAGCAACAGTTAGAACTGAACATGGAACAGCAAACTGGTTCCAAATCAGGAAAGGATTACGTCAAGGCTGTATATTGTCACCCTGCTTATTATTTAAATTATATGCAGAGTACATCATGTGAAATGCTGAGCTGGATGAAGCACAAGCTGGAATCAAGATTGCCAGGAGAAATATCAATAACCTCAGATATGCAGATGACACCACCCTTATGGCAGAAAGTGAAGAGGAACTAAAAAGCCTCTGGATGAAAGTGAAAGAGCAGAGTGAAAAAGTTGGTTTAAAACTCAACATTCAGAAAACTAAGATCGTGGCATCCAGTCCCATCACTTCATGGCAAATAGATGGGGAAACAATGGAAACAGTAAGAGATTTTATTTTCTTGGGCTCCAAAATCACTTCAGATTGTGACTGCAGTCATGAAATTAAAAGATGCTTGCTCCTTGGAAGAAAAGTTATGTACCAACCTAGACAGCATATTACAAAGCAGAGACATTACTTTGCCAACAAAAGTCCATCTAGTCAAAGCTATGGTTTTTCCAGTAGTCATACAGATGTGATAGTTGGACTATAAAGAAGGCTGAGTGCTGAAGAATTGATGCTTTTGAATTGTGGTGTTGGAGAAGACTCTTGAGAGTCCCTTGGACTGCTAGGAGATCAAGCCAGTCCATTCTAAAGGAAATCAGTCCTGAATATTCATTGGAAGGACTGATGCTGAGGCCGAAACTCCAATACTTTGGCCACCTGATGCGAAGAGCTGACTCATTTGAAAAGACCCTGATGTTGGGAAAGATTGAATGCGGGAGAAGAAGGGGATGACAGAGGATGAGATGGGTGGATGGCATCACTGACTCGATGGACATGAGTTTGAGTAAGCTGCGGGAGTTGGTGATGGACACGGAAGCCTGGTGTGCTGCAGTTGGTGGGGTTGCAGAGTCGGACATGACTGAGTGACTGAACTGAACTGAACTGAATTGAATATATTTTTAACTTTACCTGTCATCTGTTGATGATACTCATTAAAAATGTATTCTCTCAATCTAGCACATCCTCTTTTGTTTTTGTGCTTCATATCATATTGAAGATTTTAATTTCAATGCTGGCAAATCTGTGTTTGTGTACATATATATATCTGTGTGTATGTGTAAGTGCATATACAGTGTACACAGTATGTATGCTTTTTATACAAAGATTTTGTTTTTTATTTGGAATTTTTATATATAATTTTCAGATACACGGCATTGTAAGTCGACATCTATATATGCTGCAAAGTGACCACCACCATAAATTAATTACTATCATCACCATACAGTTGAACCTCTTCACTCACCTCCCAACACTCTTCCCTGCTAGTAACCACTATTCTGATCTCAAAATCCATGAATTTTTTGTTTGTTTTGGGTGTGTGGATTCTAAGTAGTTTCAGTCCTGTCTGACTCTTGGTGATACTATGGACTGTATCCTGCTAGGTTCCTCTGTCTAGGCAAGAATACTTGAGTGGGTTGCCATGCCCTCCTCCAGGGGATCTTCCTGACCCAGGGATTGAACCCACGTCTCTTATGTCTCCCGCATTGGCAGTCAGGTTCTTTACCACTGGTGCCACTTGGGGTTTTATTTCGTTTATTCATTTGTCTTGTTTTTTTTTTTTTAATTCCATACATGGATGAAATTATATAGTATCATCTGTCTCTGTCTGACTTATTTCACCTAGCATAGTACCTTCAAGGTCTTTTCATGTTGTTTCAAAGAGCAGTATTTCATTCTTTTTTATGACTATGTAGTATTCCATACTATCTTCTTTGTTTATTTATCAATGGACACTTACCTTGTTCCCATACTTTGACTATTATAAATAATGATACAATGAACATAAGAGTTCATATATCTTTTCTAGTTAGTGTTTTCATGTTCTTCAGTAAATGCCCAGGCATGAAACTGCTGGATCATATGGTATGGTAGTTCTATTTTTAATTTTTTGAGGAAATTCCATACTGCTTTTCACAGTGGCTACATCAATTTACAGTCCCATCAGCAATGTACGAAGGTTCCCTTTCTTCACATCCTCTCCAATGTCTGTTACTTGTCTTTTCAATAATGTTTGTCCTTGTAGTTACCATGAGATTCATATTCAACCAATGTCCTATATAAATAGGAACCTGTTTCAAGTTGGTAGCAACTTAAATTTAAACTCATTCTAAAGCTTTATCTTTTTATTCCTCTTCCCATGTTTTACACTTTCGATGATGCATTTCATCTTTATACTTTATGAATCCCTAATTTTTATAATTTTCATTATTTTTACTACTTTTGTGTTTTAACCTTCTTGCCTGCTTTACAAGTGATTGATTGAATACTTTTATTATATATCTACCTTTCCAGTCAAAATTTTTACTTTTGTATGTTTTCTTATTATTAACTATTACCTTTTTCAGCTTAAAGAGTCCCTTTAATATTTCTTATAATGCCATTTTCAAGAAATATGAACTCCTTTAGTTTTTGCTTATCTGGGAAACTCTTGATCTTTCCTTCAATTCTTAATGATAAACAAGCTAGGTAGCGAATCTTGGTTAGAGGGTTTTTTTGTTTGTTTGTTTTCCTTTCAACACTTTGAATATGTCATGCCACTCCCTTCTGGGCTATAAAGTTTCTGCTGAAAAATCTGATAGCCTTATGGGGTTTCGCCTTGCCCATAACAAGTTGTTTTTCTCTTGCCGCTTTTATGATTTTGTCTGTATTCTTAACTTTAACTGCTTTCATTATAATGTGTCTTGGTGTGTGCCTCTTTGAGTTTATCTTATTTGGAATGCTCTGGGATTCCTGGACCTAGACATTTATTTCCTTCCCTAGATTAGAGAAGTTTTTAGCCACTATTTCTTCAAATAATTTTTCTTGCCTTTTCTCTCTCTCTTCTCATTCTTGGATTCTTATAATGCTTGGTGTTGTCCCAGGAGTCCCTTAAGACATTGTCACTTAAAAAAAAAAAGAATTTTTTTTTTTTATTTTGCTGCTCTGTGTGGGTGAATTCCATTGTTTCTTCTCCCAGCTTACTGATTCATTTTCTCTCTCATCCATCCTGCTATATTTTTCAGCTAATGTATTTTTCAGACCAGTTTTAACTTCTGTTTGGTACTTTCTTATATTTGCTATCTCTTTATTGAAGTTCTCACTGTGTTCATCCAATATTGGTGAGCATCTTTATGATCATTACTTTGAACCTTTTATTGAACTCTTTTTTAGGTTATCGTTCATCCGCTTTTTGTGACACCATGGACTGCAGCATGCCAGGCTTCCCTAGCCTTCACTATCTCTCAGAGTTTGCTCAAACTCATGTTCATTGAGTTGATGATGCCATCCAACCATGTCACCCTCTGTCTGGCCTCATTCTTTCTCAACATCAGGGTCTTTTCCAGTGAGTCGGCTCTTCCCATCAGGTGGCCAAAATACTGGAGCTTCAGCTTCAGCATCAATCCTTCTAATGAATATTCAGAATTGATTTCCATTAGGATTGACTAGTTTGATATCCTTGCTGTCCAAGGGACTCTCAAGAGTCTTCTCCAGCACCACAATTTGAAAGCATCAATTCTTTGGTGCTCAGCCTTCATTAGGGTCCAACTCCCATCCATCGCAAACGACTGCTGGAAAAACCATAGTTTAGACTATATAGATTTTTGCTGGCAAAGTGATACTAGATTGTTTAATTTAGTTCTTTTTCTGAGATTTTATCTTGTTCTTTTGACTGAAGCATATGCCTTTATCGTCTCATTTTGCCTAATTATCTGTGTTTGGGTCTATATATTAGGCAAATCAGCTATTTTCCCTGGACTCCAAGGAGCGGTCTTATTTAGGAGATGTCTTACAGGGCTCAGAAGTGAAATCCCACCTGACCACCAGAGCCTGATGTTCCAGGCTTGTCCCCTTGTGAGCTGTGTGTGTCCTCCCCTTATGGTGGGACCATGGCTACTGCTGAGCTACATACCACTACACAGGGTTGACCCCCAAACTGGCTGTACAGCCAAGCCATAGGGCAAGGGTGAGCAAGGTTCTCACCAGAGTGTGCCCATCACACAAAATGGTGCCAACCAGTGCTGGCATTAGCAAGGTAAGCCGAGGCTGCAAAAGTGGTTCTCGCCAGTGTCTCAGTCTATATGGAGCTTCCCAACTGATTCCTGCCTCTAGTATATTCTTCAAGGTTAGTAAGTGGGTTCTGTTCACCTCGGGTGCATGTGATTTTCAACCTGGTGTTTTTGAACTAGTTAAGAGTTCAAGTGAGTCTGTGTGTGAGCCCTTTTGAGTGGGTTTTCTATTCCTTGCAGTTCTATAGGTTCTTTTGGACATATTCTTCATTGGTCTTCAAAGTCAGGTGTTTTGGAGGTTTGTCTCTCTTGTGAATGATCTAGGAGTTTGGGTCTCTAATGTGGAACTTGAATCCCTTGCTCCTCTGGAGAAAGATCTGTACCTGTGTGATCCCTCCCAATGTGAATCACCATGGCAAGGTGCAGTTTTTTACATAGTGAGACCTTAACTGCCCCTCCTTCTCATCTCACTGCTGTCTTTCTACTCGTTGTTATGGAGGCTCTGTTCATCCAGTTTTCAGGTCTCTTTTTGAGGTTGTTATTCCACATGTCATCATAGATTTCTCATGTCCAAGGAAAGGGATAAGTTCAGGATCTTCCTATGCTGCCGTCTTGAACCATCTGACATCTAGAATTTTTATATAGTTTTTCCTCTATGGATTCTTTATGAATTATAAAATATTGCAGCATAATTTACTTTGAGTCCATAATATCCCCACTCAACTAATTGGAATTATCGTGCTAGTTATAAACCAGCTTTCTGTATTGCAACATGTGTTGCTCTCCATTCTCTCCTGCTCGCATGACCTTGGTCTGATAAACCTAAAATACTAATTTCTGTTCTCTTTATTTCTTGAAAGAGATATTTTAAAAACCAAATGGAATTAGATTTCTCAGACTATATTTTGACATGCTTCTTCACTTAACAACACACCATATATATTTTTTAATATGGTTGATGACATGATGTTTAATGCCTACTAAGTATCTTATTTTGGAAAGATCATGTTATATTTAATAATCTCCTACTGGTGAGTCTTTAATTTGCTTCTAAAATTAAGATACAGGCCATATGTAATGTAAGTACAAATATCTTCACAGATATACAAAATACATTATCCGTTAATTCAGAAAAAGTACAAAAAGTGAAACTTCAAGAGTATATTTCAATTTTGCTACTTAGTACCAAACTATTCTCTGAAAAGAGTGGACCAATTTATTTTTGTCTCTTCACAGCACACCAAATCCTCCAACTGCAGCAAATGACAAGATCAAATCTATATTTTAGAAAGCTCACCCTATTAATGGTGACACAGAAATAAATGTCACAAAAGTAGCATAGAAACAGTCAGATGGTGTCCTGGAAGATATGTGCATCTGACAATTATACAAGTGTTTGTAGGTAGAGCGAATGCCAAATAGCGGGTGAGTACTTGGTCATCAGGTCTCTTGATCCAGACTGAAAGGCTATGCTCAGATGTAGCCAAGGCTAAAGGAACACATAGCAGCTGCTAGAAATTCTGAGGGTATCTTCAGCTAATTTCACTGCAAAGAAGCCTAAGAATCTTTCAGAAATCACCCAGAAAAATAAAATAGCCACTTTGATTATGCCATCTGATGTGCCATCTTTAAATAAAAAAGAGGGGTATCTGGTTTCCTAGGGGTTCCATGGTGGCCCAAATGGTAAAGAATATGCCTGCAATGCAGGACACCTGGGTTCAGTCCCTGGTCAGGAAGATTCTGGGTAAGGAGAAGGGAATGGCTACCCACTCCAGTATTCTGGCCTGAAGAATCCCATGGACAGAGGAGCCTTGTGGGCTATATAGTTCATGTGGTTGCCAAGAGTCAAACACAACTGAGCAACTAACACACTTTAACTTTTAATTGGATTTCTTCCTATCGAGGAGTCTTGAGACAAGGCCATCGAATGATTCATGTGCATTTCAAATATGTTTTGTTTCAATACAGTTCAAACATCTAGTAAACATAAGGACAGTTGTTTTGGAAGCCTGAGTCATAGCTGGATGATTTTCTGAAACACACCTTCCTTTCTCATCCCAAATGACATCAAGGCTAGGAAGAGATCCTATTTCCCAACATCATGCCATCTGCATGGAATGGACAAACTAACTCACTGTCTTTCAACCTCTGTTTCCAGAACTCAGCACCCATATTCTCCTTTGGATAATATTAAAAAGAGGGAAAGCATTTAGCATGAAAACATGTTTTAACTGTATTTGTAACACTCAATAAATAAATTACAGGTTTTATATCATTCAGAGAGAGCTGCCAGTGAGTTGTTCAGTTATTAACTTCGCACGCTTGGGAGCATGAATTAAAAGCCAGCCCGTACTGAGGGCCTGGGGATTCATTTCAAGCCAGAAGAGGCTCCTTAAAAGTTTGGGCAGCTCGGCAGGCATCTCAGAAGAAGCAAGAACAGTTTGGTAGAAGCCACGGAGGGCAGACAATTCTGTCCTGGTCGTTTACAGCAGCTTATAAATTCCATAAAAAGGAAATGAATTATGCATTATTGGGTTTACATAAGGTCACCCAGTGAACTTTGACCCCTCTCTTTTCTCATTTGGCTCGATTATGAGATGAAATGACAGATTTGATCTCTTTTCAAATTGTATTAGAAAGGGTCTCTTTATTTCACCCTCTAGCAGCAATCAGCTGACAGGACCAGGCAAGTGCATTAATTATGATTGATTTAGACTGTCTATCGGGTGATTATTTCTAGAATTCTACTCCTGAGCCAAAACCTTTTGACCTATTTCAGGCCACACAGCAAATTAATCCATAAGAAGATTTAAGGGGGAGAACAGTTCAAGACTGCAGTTTTGCTCCTGTATTCACAAACAAAACATTGAAGACACTCCAGGCCATCCAGAGGGATTGAATTACTGGAACACTCCATGGTGAAGACATTTAACAATCTGACAACTCAGTAGAGAATCATCTTGCATATAATAACCGAAAATCGCTCTGAATTAGCTCCTTCCCCAAGGAAGAAAAGACCCCCAATCCTCTCAGCTCTGAACTAATAAGATAGCAGAGAGAAATTTTTTTTTTTCTTTTATGAGTTTGTGAATTTGTCACAATTGGAGTTTCACAATAGCACGTCTGTTGTTGAGACATTCAATCTCCCTCTCAACTTTCCAGTGGATTAAAAATGACAGTACTAATTAAAGAAGTATAGAGAAGAGGCCACTGTCACAATGCATAAGCTTGAATTATAATAAGGCCCAGCCAAGGAGGAGAAAGAAAAAAGAGGAGGTAACATCATTAAAGAGTTTCTTTCCAAGTCTGGAAAAGTACCTTGCAGATAAATTCTATTTAAAAAGAGGGTGTTTAACAGTACAGATGAACCTATTTGCAGGGCAGGAATAGAGATACAGATGTTCAGAATGGACTTGTGGACATGGCTGGGGAAGAAGAGGGTGGGACAAATTGAGAGAGTTGCAGCCATATATACACTACCACGTGTAAAATAGATAGCTAGTGGGAAGCTTCAATATAACACTGGGAGCCCAGTCTGGCACTCTGTGATACCTAGAGTGGTGGGATATCAAGGAAGTGGAAAGGAGAATCCAGAGGGAAATGATAAATATATATATAAATTTATGTGCTGACTCATTGGAAAAGATCCTGATGCTGGGAAAGATTGAAGGCAAAAGGAGAAGAGGGTGGCAGAGGATGAGATGGTTAGATAGCATCACTGACTCAGTGGATATGAATCTGAGCAAACTCCAGAAGATAGTGAATGACAGGGGAACCAGGCATGCTATAGTCCCTTTGGTTGCAAAGAGTGGGACACAACTTAGCCACTAAACAACAACTACATACACACACTCATATATATATATGTGTATGTATGTATGCTTATGGCTGGTTTATATTGTTGTACAGCAGAAATCGACATAACATTGTAAAGCAGTTATCTTCCAATTGAAAATTTTTTAAAATTGAAGAGAGTGTTTAACCAAAATTTCCATCTGAGTTATTAGATCACAGTAAGGACTGAAAAACTTCTGCTTCAGTGATTACACCAAAGCCTTTGACTGTGTAGATCAAAACAAACTGTGGAAAATTCTTCAAGAGATGGGAATACCAGACCACCTTACCTGCCTCCTGAGAAATCTGTATGCAGGTCAAGAAGCAACAGCTAGAACTGGACATGGAACAACAGATTGGCTCCAAATTGGGAAAGAAGTACATGATTAAGGCTGAATACTGCCATCCTGCTTATTTAACTTCTATGCAGACTACATCATATGAAATGCCAGGCTGGATGAAGCACAAGCTGGAATCAAGATTGCCAGGAGAAATATCAATAACCTCAGATATGCAGATGACACCACCCTTATGGCAGAAAGTGAAAAGGAACTAAAGAGCCTCTTGATGAAAGTGAAAGAGGAGAGTGAAAAAGTTGGTTTAAAACTCAACATTCAAAAAACGAAGGTCATAGCATCCAGTCCCGTCATTTCATGGCAAATAGATGGGGAAACAATGGAAACAGTGATAGGTATTTTCTTGGGCTCCAAAATCACAGCAGATGGTGACTGCAGCCATGAAATTAAAAGATGTTTGTTCCTTGGCAGAAAAACTATGACAAACCTAGACAGCACATTAAAAAGCAGAGACATTACTTTGCCAACAAATGTTCATCTAGGCAGAGCTATGGTATTTCAAGTAGTCATGTATGAATGTGAGAGTTGGACTATAAAGAAAGTTGAGTGTTGAAGAATTGATGTTTATGAACTATGGTGTTGGAGAAGACTTTTGAGAGTCGCTTGGACTGCTAGGAGATCCAACTAGTCAATCCTAAAAGAAATCAGTCCTGAATATTCATTGGAAGGACTGATGTTGAAGCTGAAACTCCAATACTTTGGCCACCTGATGCGAAGGGCTGACTCATTTGAAAAGACCCTGATTCTGGGAAAGATTGAAGGCAGGAGGAAAAGGGGAAGACAGAGGGTGAGATGGTTGGATGGCATCACCAGCTCGATGGACTTGAGTCTGAGCAAGCTCCAGGAAGTGGTGGCGGACAGGGAAGACTTGTGTGCTGCTGCAGTCCATGGGATCACAAAGAGTCGGACACGACTGAGCCACTGAACTGAACTGAAGGATTGAAAGGGAGAGTCATCTAGAATTGATGCCATAAATCAATTAACTCAGTCCCACAACCTACTTTCCAATTCCCCTAGATGGTAAGAAGGAGTTGAGCAAGGACAGAGCAAATCTTGTTTGTAACACTTATAAGCTGTGTGACCGAGGGCAAATGACTTGACTTCTCTGATCTCCGCTCTTTTTTTTTTTTTACAGGGTACAAATAATGTCTATCTCACTGTTGAGTTGTAGTGGGAATCGGAGGCCATATGTGTCTAGAGAGACAAAAGTAAGTTCTTACTGTTTTAACAATCCTCTCTTGGCATTTATGGAGGAAGGCCATGGCAACAGAAAAATCTTTTGTTTGCTGAACACAAACAAAATTTCTATCCTCACACTTGAAAATGATAACATCAAGTGATGGTAGGAGTTAGAAACTGAAGAAGCTCTGAGGAGCTCAGCATAAGAAAAGAGGACAGAGAAGCTCAATTGAGGGCTTGGAGTCAAGGCTTTGAGAAGCTGATGACCAGTTGAGGGGCAGGAGAGAGAACACAGTAGCCAGTGGGCAGAGGAGTGAGATGGGAGGGAAAGATGTGCCTGGGGACCTTCTTAAGAGAGAGACTAGTACGTGGTGACCTAAACCCCTTTTCTCTCCATTTCAAAATTTTCTGTAAAATATACGACACTCACTATCACTGTGGTATATGGGTTTTTCCAGATGAATGAGAACATCTTCATTTTGAGACCATGAACACCTAAGACTCTGCCAACTGCTCTTTGTGGACTCAGGATGGTTTCATGTCACTTCTCATGGACTTCAGAGTTCCCCCTTAGAAATGTGGGACAATGCAAAAAAGTCAAACTTGCTTTCAGCTCTCAACTCCATGGTTCAGTGTGCTGATGAGGAGTTTTCATGCTGATGGAGAAAGCCTTAAGTGATTTAGTGGTCTCCCGGGACCAAGCAAAGCCACATAAATGAATAGAGAAGACCAGATGTAAAACAAAAGGGACTGATTTTTTAAAAATTGAGTATAGTTGCTTTATAATATTGGTTTCTGCTGTACAAAGAAGTTAATCAGCCATAAGTGCATCCATACCCCTTTCTCTTAGACTTTTCCCATCCCAGCCCACCCCACTCATCTAGGTCCCCACAAGAACACTGAGCTGAGCTCCTAGTAGCTATCTATTTACACATGGTAGTGTATATACATCAATCCCAACCTCTCAAAACCTCCCACCAGCTGTGTCTACCTATCCATTCTCTCCATCTGCATCTCTGTACCTTTTTTCTAGATGCCACATATATGTGTTAATATATTTGTTATTCTCTTTCTGATTTACTAAGAAAAAAGTTGTTGGATATAAGATAAATAGCAACTAAAAAATAGGATCAGTTCAGTACAGTTCAGTTCAGTCACTCAGTCGTCTCCGACTCCTTGTGACCCCAAGAATCACAGCACACCAGGCCTCTCTGTCCATCACCAACTCCCGGAGTTCACTCAGACTCACGTCCATCCAGTCCGTGATGCCATCCAGCCACCTCATCCTCTGTAGTCCCCTTCTCCTCCTGCCCCCAATCCCTCCCAGCATCAGGCTCTTTTCCAAGGAGTCAACTCTTCGCATGAGGTGGCCAAAGTATTGGAGTTTCAGCTTTAGCATCATTCCTTCCAAAGAAATCCCAGGGCTGATCTCCTTCAGAATGGATTGGTTGGATCTCCTTGCAGTCCAAAGGACTCTCAAGAGTCTTCTCCAACACCACAGTTCAAAAGCATCAATTCTTCGGTGCTCAGCCTTCTTCATAGTACAAATCTCACATCCATACATGACCACAGGAAAAACCATAGCCTTGAATAGATGGACCTTAGTCAGCAAAGCAATGTCTCTGCTTTTGAATATGCTATTTAGGTTGGTCATAATTTTCCTTCCAAGGAGTAAGTGTCTTTTAATTTCATGGCTGCAGTCAAAATCTGCAGTGATTTTGGAGCCCCCCAAAATGAAGTCTGACACTGTTTCCACTGTTTCCCCATCTATTTCCAATGAAGTGATGGGACCGGATGCCATGATCTTAGTTTTCTGAATGTTGAGCTTTAAGCCAACTTTTTCACTCTCCTCTTTCACTTTCATCTAGAGGCTTTTTAGTTCCTCTTCACTTTCTGCCATAAGGGTGGTGTCATCTGCATATCTGAGGTTATTGATATTTCTCCTGGCAATCTTGATTCCAGCTTGTGTTTCTTCCAGTCCAGTGTTTCTCATGATGTACTCTGCATATAAATTAAATAAGCAAGGTGACAATATACAGCCTTGATGTACTCCTTTTCCTATTTGGAACCAGTCTGTTGTTCCATGTCCAGTTCTAACTGTTGCTTCCTGACCTGCATACAGATTTCTCAAGAGGGAAATACCACCTCTTTCTGAAATAGGCCCATCTCTTTCAGAATTTTCCACAGTTTATTGTGATCCACACAGTCAAAGGCTTTGGCATAGTCAATAAAGCAGAAATAGATGTTTTTCTGGAACTCTCTTGCTTTTTCCATGATCCAGCAGATGTTGACAGTTTGATTTCTGGTTCCTCTGCCTTTTCTAAAACCAGCTTGAACATCAGGAAATTCACAGTTCACGTATTGCTGAAGCCTGGCTTGGAGAATTTTGAGCATTACTTTACTAGCGTGTGAGATGAGTGCAATTGTGTGGTAGTTTGAGCATTCTTTGGCATTGCCTTTCTTTGGGATTGGAATGAAAACTGACCTTTTCCAGTCCTGTGGCCACTGCTGAGTTTTCCAAATTTGCTGGCATATTGAGTGCAGTACTTTCACAGCATCATCTTTCAGGATTTGAAATAGCTCAACTGGAATTCCATCACCTCCGCTAGCTTTGTTCATAACGATGCTTTCTAAGGCCCACTTGACTTGACATTCCAGGATGTCTGGCTCTAGATGAGTGATCACACCATCGTGATTATCTGGGTTGTGAAGATCTTTTTTGTACAGTTCTTCTGTGTATTCTTGCCACCTCTTCTTAATATCTTCTGCTTCTATTAGGTCCATACCATTTCTGTCCTTTATTGAGCCCGTCTTTGCATGAAATGTTCCCTTAGTATCTCTAATTTTCTTGACGAGCTCTCTAGTCTTTCCCATTCTGTTGTTTTCCTCTATTTCTTTGCATTGATCACTGAGGAAGGCTTTCTTATCTCTTCTTGCTATTCTTTGGAACTCTGCATTCAGATGCCTATATCTTTCCTTTTCTCCTTTGCTTTTCACTTCTCTTCTTTTCATAGCTATTTGTAAGGCCTCCCCAGAAAGCCATTTTACTCTTTTGCATTTCTTTTCCATGGGGATGGTCTTGATCCCTGTCTCCTGTACAATGTCACGAACCTCATTCCATAGTTCATCAGGCACTCTATCTCTCAGATCTAGTCCCTTAAAACTATTTCTCACTTCCATTGTATAATCATAAGGGATTTGATTTAGGTCATACCTGAATGGTCTAGTGGTTTCCCCTACTTTCTTCAATTTAAGTCTGGTAGCAAGGAGTTCATGATCTGAGCCACAGTCAGCTCCTGGTCTTGTTTTTGTTGATTGTATAAAGCTTCTCCATCTTTGGCTGCAAAGAATATAATCAGTCTGATTTCGGTGTTGACCATCTGGTGATGTCCATGTGTAGAGTCTTCTCTTGCATTGTTGGAAGAGGGTGTTTGCTATGACCAATGCATTTTCTTGGCAAAACTCTTAGGAATAAATATAATGTAATGCAAGTAAGTCCTTTATGAATAAAATTGTAAATGCTTTCTTGATGGACATAAAAGATGGAGAGATATTTTATAGATGAAAAGACTCAATAGTGTAAATATTTTGATCCTTCCCAAATTAATAAAATTTAAGACAAAAAGAAAAGGAATAGTAGAGATTGTAGCAAACTAGGGAAGATACGAATTGCTTAAAAGTGCTCACATTTAATTTCTCATAAAAGCATTGCTCAGGACCCCCAAATCCTGCCTTCTGGAAACCACATTTTGACCTTTAGCCAAAGAGGCCCCAGATGGGGCATTTAGAACTTACTTTTTATAACCTACAGCTCAGCTCATTTTTGCCTCCACACCACTGACTTTGAAAGACAAAGCCAGCAGAGGTATTTATTTGCTTCTTGAGAAATCAGTTCTATTAAACGGAGTGATTGTGGGGCAGCCAAGCTGTCATTATTTTGAGGCCTGGTCATCAGTTACAAAGCTAATAAGTACCAAGCAGCATGTTAGTGGGATTCTCAGCCTTGCTCATAGAGTTCTCTGATGATTACATAAGCAGGAATGCATGTGGCTTAATGAAAGCTAAAAAATAACCCAAATAAACACATGGCTGAGGGCTTTGCTGGAGAGCCAGCATGGCATAGCAAAGCTTGGGGCTGGTAGCTCCCAGCTCCAAAGAGGTGAGGCAGGCCTAATTCTGGTTGATCCCTTAACTCTAAAGGAGCTGGCTGGCCTTGCCAAATGGTGAACAATCTCAATTTATAGCTCAGTCATCACCATCACTTGCATAAGAGACCAAATGAAGGATATCCAAGAAAATATGAAGGGGCAGAAGCCAGTACTCATGGGCAAATGGTTAAAAAGTTTAATGTGGTCCACTGGAGAAGGAAATGGCCAACTACTTCAGTATTCTTGCCTTGAGAACCCTATGAAGAGTATGAAAAGGCAAAATGATAGGATACTGAAAGAGAGACTTCCCAGGTCAGTAGGTGCCCAATATGCTACTGGAGATCAGTGGAGAAATAACTCTAGAAAGAATGAAGGGATGGAGCCAAAGCAAAAACAATACCCAGCTGTGGATGTGACTGGTGATAGAAGCAAGGTCAGATGCTGTAAAGAGCAATATTGCATAGGAACCTGGAATGTCAGGTCCATGAATCAAGGCAAATTGGAAGTGGTCAAACAAGAGATGACAAGAGTGAACATCGACATTCTAGGAATCAGCGAACTAAAGTGGACTGGAATGGGTGAATTTAACTCAGATGACCCTTATATCTACTACTGTGGGCAGGAATCCCTCAGAAGAAATGGAGTAGCCATCATGGTCAACAAAAGAGTCCAAAATGCAGTACTTGGATGCAATCTCAAAAACGACAGTATGATCTCTGTTCGTCTCCAAGGCACACCATTCAGTATCACAGTTATCCAAGTCTAAGCCCCAACCAGTAACACTGAAGAAGCTGAACTTGAACGGTTCTATGAAGACCTACAAGACCTTTTAGAACTAACACCCAAAAAAGATGTCCTTTTCATTCTAGGGGACTGGAATGCAAAAGTAGGAAGTCAAGAAACACCTGGAGTAACAGGCAAATTTGGCCTTGGAATATGGAATGAAGCAGGGCAAAGACTAATAGAGTTTTGCCAAGAAAATGCACTGGTCATAGCAAACACCCTCTTCCAACAACACAAGAGAAGACTCTACACATGGACATCACCAGATGGTCAATACCGAAATCAGATTGTTTATATTCTTTGCAGCCAGAGATGGAGAAGCTCCATACAGTCAACCAAAACAAGACCAGGAGCTGACTGTGGCTCAGATCATGAACTCCTTATTACCAAATTCAGGCTCAAATTGAGGAAAGTAGGGGAAACCGCTAGACCATTCAGCTATGACCTAAATCAAATCCCTAAATCAAATTCATCTCAGGGTGAACTCAGAGTCAGAGAGGTGATTTCCCAGGTTTGCCAGGATGAGATCAGAAGAAGACTCAGCTGTTAAGGAAAAAGGGAAGCAAAGAGAGGCCCCAGAGACCTTTAGATTGAGATTCTTATTTTTTAAAAAAATAAGTTATGTTTTGTATTTGGCTGTGCTAGGTGAAAGTGCTGCACTCAATATGCCAACAAATTTGGAAAACTCAGCAGTGGCCACAGGACTGGAAAAGGTCATTTTCATTCCAATCCCAAAGAAAGGCAATGCCAAAGCCTGCTCAAACTATTGCACAATTGCCCTCATTTCACACACTAGTACTCTTGCCGGGAAAATCCCATGGATGGAAGAGCCTGGTGGGCTGCAGTTCATGGAGTCGCTAGAGTCGGACATGACTGAGCGACTTCAGTTTAAATTTTCACTTTCATGCATTGGAGAAGGAAAAGGCAACCCACTCCAGTGTTCTTGCCTGGAGAATCCCAGGGACGGGGGAGCCTGGTGGGCTGCTATCTATGGGGTTGTACAGAGTTGGACACGACTGAAGTGACTTAGCAACAACAGCAGCACACGCTAGTAAAGTAATGCTCAAAATTCTCCAAGTCAGGCTTCAGCAATACGTGAACTGTGAACTTCCAGATGTTCAAGCTGGTTTTAGAAAAGGCAGAGGAACCAGAGATCAAATTGTCAACATCTGCTGGATCATCAAAAAAGCAAGAAAGTTCCAGAAAAACATCAATTTCTAGTTTATTGACTATGTCAAAGCCTTTGACTGTGTGGATCACAATAAACTATGGAAAATTCTGAAAGAGATGGGAATACCAGTCCACCTGACCTGCCTCTTGAGAAACCTATATGCAGGTCAGGAAGCAACAGTTAGAACTGAACATGGAACAACAGACTGGTTCCAAATAGGAAAAGGAGTATGTCAAGGCTGTATATTGTCACCCTGCTTATTTAACTTATATGCAGAGTACATCATGAGAAACAGTGGGCTGGAAGAAGCACAAGCTGGAATCAAGATTGCTGCGAGAAATATCAATAACCTCAGATATGCAGATGACACCACCCTTATGGCAGAAAGTGAAAAGGAACTAAAAAGCCTCTGGATGAAAGTGAAAGAGGAGAGTGAAAAAGTTGGCTTTAAGCTCAACATTCAGAAAACAAAAATCGTGGCATCTGGTCCCATCACTTCATGGCAAATAGATGAGGAAAGAGTGGAAACATTGTCAGACTTTATTTTTTTGGGCTCCAAAATCACTGCAGATGGTGACTGCAGCCATGAAATTAAAAGACGCTTATTCCTTGGAAGAAAAGTTATGACCAACCTAGATAGCATATTGGAAAGCAGACATTACTTTGCCAACAAAGGTCCATCTAGTCAAGGCTATGGTTTTTCCTGTGGTCATGTATGGATGTGAGAGTTGGACTGTGAAGAAAGCTGAGCACCGAAGAATTGATGCTTTTGAACTGTGGTGTTGGAGAAGACTCTTGAGAGTCCCTTGGAATGCAAGGAGATCCAACCAGTCCATCTTAAAGGAGATTAGCCCTGGGTGTTCTTTGGAAGGACTGATGCTAAAGCTGAAACTCCAGTACTTTGGCCACCTCATGTGAAGAGTTGACTCATTGGAAAAGACTCTGATGCTGGGAGGGAGTGGGGGCAGGAGCAGAAGGGGATGACAGACGATGAGATGGCTGGATGGCATCACTGACTCGATGGATGAGTTTGAGGAACTCCAGGAGTTGGTGATGGACAGTGAGGCCTGGTGTGCTGCAATACATGGGGTCGCAAACAGTCGGACATGACTGAGTGACTGAACTGAACTGAGATCTTAGTTGTGGAATGTGGGATCTAGTTCCCTGATCAGGTTTTGAAAATGGGCTTCCTGCACTGGGAGCATGGAGTCTCAACCACTGGCTCAACAGGAAAGTCCCTAGTTGGGACTCTTTGAGTAGAGATCCACAGCTAACTTCTGTGGAGCTCTCCCAAAGGAGGAATCAATTTTCCAAAGGTCAAAGCAGTTCACTTTCCAGGCGTTATTTCCCATTGCATGAAAGGAGTTTTGTATCATGAAAACAAAGCCAGGCCATGATGCTAAACAATTAATAATCTTAATTAGGAGTGGAACCTTCAAAGTGAAAGTGAAAGTCACTCAGTTGTGTCTGACTCTTTGCGACCTCATGGACTATATGGTGCATGGAAGTCTCCAGGCCAGAATACTGGAGTGGGTAGCTTTTCCCTTCTCCAGGGAATCTTCTCAACCCAAGGATTGAACCCAGGTCTCCCACATTGCAGGCAGATTCTTTATCAGCTGAGCCACCAGGGAAGAAGCATGTAAAAGCCCAACAGCCCTGGAGAGGTAACACAGGGACACAATTTGTCTACAATGATGTGCTAGACCAAGAGCAAGTTCACTGTCAGCCGCATGAAGAGAAGGAAAGAGGAAGGGAAGGATGGCTTCAGAATACCATCAGGGCAAGGAAGGAGGGCAAGGTCGGGAAATTTGAAGAAGAAAATTTCAGTCTGTTTTTCATGACTTTGCCCAAAGCAAGTCCCATGTCTTGGGAACAGATGAGGGTTCTAACAGTGAAGAGCCTCCACACTGATGGCTTTGAAGGAAAGGTCAGAAATCTGCCCACTGAGTGAACCAGAGGTGGGAAGGATATTAGAGGTCAGATGCTGAGCATATGGCAGCCTCATTCATATCTTTGCTCTCCTCTTTCTGTGGGTGGGCAGGGTCCACCTTCAGGAATTACTTTCACCCCAGATTTTGGCAAGCATCTGTGGCTTCTCTCTTTTTTAAATTGAAGCAGAGTTGATTTATAATGTTGTGTCAGTTTCAGGTATACAACAAAGTGTTACAGTTATATATATATATATACTTTCAGGTAATTTTCCATTATAGGTTATTTAAGATACTGAATTTAGTTTCTTGTGCTATACAGTAAGTCCTTGTTTCTTATCTATTTTATGTATAATAGTTTTTATCTCTTAATCCTAAACTTCTAACTTATTCCTACCACCTCCCCTTTCCCCTTTGGCAACCATAATTTTGGTCTCTGTGGGTCTGTTTCTGTGTGTATATAGATTCATTTGTATTATATTTTAGATCCCACATTTAAGTGATATCATGTATTTCTCTTTCTCTGACTTAATTCACTTAACATAATAATCTCTAAGCCCATCTATGTTGCTGCAAATGGCCATATCTCATTCTTTTTTATGGCTGAGTAATATCCCATTGTCTACCTATCTATTTATATATCTATCACCTACCTGCCACATTTCCTGAAACCAATCTTCTATTGATGGGCACGTGGGTTGTTTCCATGTCTTGGATATTGTAAATAGGGCTGTTATGAAAATTGGGGTGCATATGTCTTTCTGAATTAGATTTTTCACCTTTTCTCAATATATGCCCAGGAGTGGGATTGCTGGATCATATGATAGTTCTTGGGGCGTCCCAGATGGAGCTAGTTGTAAAGAACCTGCCTGCCAATGCAGGAGACATAAGAGACACACGTTCAATCCCTGGGTAGGGGTGATCCCCTGGAGGAGGGCATGGCAACCCACTCCAGTATTCTTGCCTGGAAGATCCCATGAACAGAGGAGCTTGGTGAGCTATGGCCCACAGGATCTCAAAGAGTTGAACACGACTGAAGTGACTTAACACACACACACATACTACAGGGTAGTTCTATTTTTAGATTTTGAAGGAACTTCCATACTGTTTTTCATAGTGGCTGCACCAATTTATATTCTCAGCAACAGTGTAGGAGTGTTCTTTTTTCCCCACACCCTTTCCAGCATTTATTATTTGTGGACTTTTTGATGATGGTCATTCTGAGCCAAAACATCTGTGGCTTTTCTCTGTGAAAATAGTGGTGGAGGTACCTTTTTGAGAAGCCATAGGAGTGAGAGAAAATCAACAAATAGATCTTGAGCCATGGGGGAAAATGCTAAGGACCCAAGAGGCATAGCAGAAGGCATGCTTTGAAGATGAGTGAACTAGACAAAGCAAGTCTGGTCACTGACTTTTCAAGGACATACAGAAGAAGCAAAGAGGAGGGGAAATACCAAAGGAGCTCTTCTTGTTCTTCAGGTGTGGGAGGACCTTGGCCTACAGGAAACAGGAGATGTTGTAAGTGACCTCCTGGAGCCAGACCCTGGAGAACACTGGGAGCTGCACTCCAGGTGGCTGTAGCTACACAAGAGGGCTTGTCTAGCACTGTCAGATTTCTATGTGTGCTTTTCTGACATTTAATACTAGTAACTAGTTTTTTAGAAAACATGGCCCAGCAAAACATTTCTACAAGCCTGATATGGTCTCCGGGCAACCATTCAGCTACATATTCTAAGTAATGCTATCAGCCACTTGACAATGATACTGCAGTAACAAACAGATCTCACTGGTTTACACAAGAAAGCTTATTTTTCCACATGTCTAATGTGGGTTGCTGAAGGGACTTTGTGCCTCATGGAAGCTCAAGGATGGGGACAACAGAGTTCTCATCTTAACACAGTCACTTCTGCAAGGGATTACAGAAAGTGGTAAATAACACATTGGTTCTTAAAGCTACCACTTGACCTGCATCATTTCCATGTACACACCATTTGTTGTTATTTTTGTTGTTGTTCAGTCGCTCAGTCATGTCCGACTCTCTGTGACCCCATGGACAGCAGCACGCCAGGCTTCCTTGTCCTTTTCTATCTCCCAGAGTTTGCTCAAACTCATGTCCATTGAATTGGTGATACCATCCAACCATCTCATCCTCTGTCGTCCCCTTCTCAGCCTGCCCTTAATCTTTTCCAGCATCAAGGTCTTCAAATTGGGTGGCCATACCCAATTGCAAGAAAGATAGTGAGAAGCCTGGAAAGAGAACTGAAATATGGATGAACCAGAAAATGAATAAAGGATTTTTTTTTTAACCAAGGGTCCTCACACTTATGAAGTTGAGTATCATTTGTTCTTAAGTAAGACAGTATATACAGTGTACGAACTTTGTGGAGAATCAAGGTAACTGCAAACACATGTCCCCATTTTTCTTTCCACTTCAAATCCACTTCTGGCAGTTTAGTTGAGATGAGTAATAGAGGCTGCCATCCTGGCCTCTATTCAGTTCAGTTCAGTTGCTCAGTCATGTACGACTCTTTGCAACCCCATGAATTGCAGCATGCCAGGCCTCCCTGTCCATCACCAACTCCCGGAGTTCACTCAGACTCACATCCATCGAGTCCATGATGCCATCCAGCCATCTCATCCTCTGTCGTACCCTTCTCCTCCTGCCCCCAATCCCTCCCAGCATCAGAGTCTTTTCCAATGAGTCAACTCTTCGCATGAGGTGGCCAAAGTACTGGAGTTTCAGCTTTAGCATCATTCCTTTCAAAGAGCACCCAGGACTGATCTCCTTTACAATGGACTGGTTGGATCTCCTTGCAGTCCAAGGGACTCTCAAGAGTCTTCTCCAACACCACACTTCATCAGCAGCAATTCTTTGGTACTCAGTATTCTTCACAGTCCAACTCTCACATCCATACATGACCACTGAAAAAACCATAGCCTTGACTAGACAGACCTTTGTTGGCAAAGTAACGTCTCTGCTTTTGAATATGCTATCTAGGTTGGTCATAACCTTCCTTCCAAGGAGTAAGTGTCTTTTAATTTCATGGCTGCAGTCACCATCTACAGTGATTTTGGAGCCCCCCAAAATAAAGTCTGACACTGTTTCCACTGTTTCCCCATCTATTTCCCATGAAGTGATGGGACTAGATGCCATGATCTTCGTTTTCTGAATGTTGAGCTTTAGGCCAACTTTTTCACTCTCCTCTTTCACTTTCATCTAGAGGCTTTTTAGTTCCTCTTCACTTTCTGCCATAAGGGTGGTGTCATCTGCATATCTGAGGTTATTGATATTTCTCCTGGCAATCTTGATTCCAGCTTGTGTTTCTTCCAGTCCAGCGTTTCTCATGATGTACTCTGCATAGAAGTTAAATAAGCAGGGTGACAATATACAGCCTTGATGTACTCCTTTTCCTATTTGGAACCAGTCTGTTGTTCCATGTCCAGTACTAACTGTTGCTTCCTGTCCTGCATATAGGTTTTTCAAGAGACAGGTCAGGTGGTCTGGTATGCCCATCTCTTTCAGAATTTTCCACAGTTTATTGTGATCCACACAGTCAAAGGCTTTGGCATAGTCCATAAAGCAGAAATAGATGTTTTTCTGGAACTCTCTTGCTTTTTCCATGATCCAGCAGATATTGGCAAGTTGATCTCTGGTTCCTCTGCCTTTTCTAAAACCAGCTTGAACATCAGGAAATTCACAGTTCACGTATTGCTGAAGCCTGGCTTGGAGAATTTTGAGCATTACTTTACTAGTGTGTGAGATGAGTGCAATTGTGTGATAGTTTGAGCATTCTTTGGCATTGCCTTTCTTTGGGATTGGAATGAAAACTAACCTTTTCCAGTCCTGCGGCCACTGCTGAGTTTTCCAAATTTGCTGGCATATTGAGTGCAGCACTTTCACAGCATCATCTTTCAGGATTTAAAATAGCTCAACTGGAATTCCATCACCTCCACTACCTTTGTTCGTAGTGATACTTTCTAAGGCCCACTTGACTTGACATTCCAGGATGTCTGGCTCTAGATGAGTTATCACACCATCGTGATTATCTTGGCCATGAAGATCTTTTTTGTACAGTTCTTCTGTGTATTCTTGCCACCTCTTCTTAATATCTTCTTCTTCTGTTAGGTCCATACCATTTCTGCCCTTTATCAAGCCCATTTTTGCATGAAATGTTCCCTTGGTATCTCTAATTTTCTTGACGAGCTCTCTAGTCTTTCCCATTCTGTTGTTTTCCTCTATTTCTTTGCATTGATCGCTGAAGAAGGCTTTCTTATCTCTTCTTGCTATTCTTTGGAACTCTGCATTCAGATACTTATATCTTTCCTTTTCTCCTTTGCTTTTCACTTCTCTTCTTTTCATAGCTATTTGTAAGGTGTCCCCAGACAGACATTTTGCTCTTTTGCATTTCTTTTCCATGGGGATGGTCTTGATCCCTGTCTCCTGTACAATGTCACGAACCTCATTCCATAGTTCATCAAGCATTCTATCTCTCAGATCTAGTCCCTTAAATCTATTTCTCACTTCCACTGTATAATCATAAGGGATCTGATTTAGGTCATACCTGAATGGTCTAGTAGTTTTCTCTGCTTTCTTCAGTTTGAGTCTGAATTTGGCAATAAGGAGTTCATGATCTGAGCCACAGTCAGCTCCTGGTCTTGTTTTTGCTGACTGTATAGAGCTTCTCCATCTTTGGCTGCGAAGAATATAATCAATCTGATTTCAATGTTGACCATGTTCATGCGTAGAGACTTCTCCTGTGTTGTTGGAAGAGGGTGCTTACTATGACCAGTGCATTCTCTTGGCAAAACTCTATTAGCCTTTGCCCTGCTTCATTCCATATTCCAAGGCCAAATTTCCCTGTTACTCCAGGTATTTCTTGACTTCTTACTTTTGTATTCCAGTTCCCTATTACATTATTCTAAATGTGTAAATAGATGGGCAAGCCTGCAGATACAGGGCATATTGGGAGAGCTCCATAAAAATGAGCTATTGGCCTCTTCTCAAAGAGTCTCAACCCAAGATGTTATGTCAGCCCAAAGGGTCTCTATGTCCTCTCTTTGCTTCTCTTACTCTTTCCTCTAGAGCTAAGTTCTCTGACCTCCTGCAGTCTTCCACTGACGTCATCCTGGCAAACATGGAAACTCACCTCTTTGACTCTGGGTTCTCCCTGAGCCATGGTCACTTTGAATTGCTGCTTCTCTGACCTCCTCACCCCGAGACTGTAGACCTCCTCAGGATGGAGGCCTCTTATTCCCTTCATCTCTGCTTTCCCAGCGTCCCTTGCAAATGGCTCTGCAGAGAAAATGGCTCTGCTCAAGAAATCATTCCTTTTGGCTTAATAATGGTGGGGAGGGGAATCCAGAAACACACTCAGTGACTATCTCTCCTGTCCACAGGGCTTCTCTGTTGGCCTGGCTCCATCCACTTTCCCCAAAGCCTCACCTGCCACTAAGGAGGGCCCCTGCCCTTCAGTCCTATTGGGAAGGTTTGCTTTCCTGGACACATTTCATGGCACTCTTTCTACACAAGCACGTGTGTGCCTGAGCTGCCTATAAGCCTGAAGAATCGCCCCTTGTGGCTCCCTCCCTAAACAAGCTCCAATTAGACACCACTTAATGGCATCTCCAATTTGACTGTCTGTCCAAGATTCCACAATGCATGGGAATTCTCCCAGAGATTATTCCTGGTTTTCCCATCCTCAAAACAAGGAGGGGGAAATAATGCATGATTGAAAACTAGCCACCAAATGGTAAAAAAAATAAATAAATAAATTTGCAGTTGTGTTGCTTTGAAAACTTATTGCACAGCTGGGGGCATGTAAAGAACTTAATTAACAAGCTTTGGCCGCAATGTGCCCCCTCTTTGGGAGGGGAAAAAAATCACTGTTAAGATTTGTCCAATTAAATTATAGGAGAGTTGGTGAATTCAAAGAAAGAGAGAGGTTGGGGGAATGTGCTTTCAGTTTAAAAAGAAGATATTTAGTCTGCTGGGAGACCTATAGTCTGATTAATTCAGTGCTAAGCTTTTCTGCACAGTTTCCACAAATTCATAGGCACTTAAGAATTTTTAACCCAAATGTAATTATAGGTTTTGATAATCAGGCTTTGGTTAAAAACAATCCCTTCTTTTTTATAAAAACTGAAGATGGAATATTCTGTGATAAGGAAGCACCTTCAAATCCCACTTTTTTCCTCTTCCATAGAAAATTCCATCTAGCCCATGATCAGCGCCACATTATAAGTTTTTTGGACTCTGGGTACTTTTGCTTTTGCTTCCTCCCTAAAAAGATATTAAAACTTATATTTTACAACTGTGTTGGTATGAAGGTAATTATAATCCGGGCTGGATTCATTTGTATACACTCTTTATTATTGCATTCATTTGATTTTCTTTTTTTATTGATGCATAGTTAATTATCACGTTGCATTAATTTCAAGTGTGCGGCAAAGTGTGTCAGTTTTACATACATATGTTCTTGTTTAGATTCTTTTCAATTCTAGGTTATTACAAGATATTGAGTATAGTTCCATGTGTATACAGTAGGTCCTTGTTGTTAACTTATTTTATATACAGTAGTGTGCCTATGTTCATTCCAAGCCAAAAAGAAATGGAAATTCAAACATTCTCATGAGTCCCTAAAAGAGCACTGGACCCTAGACATTGTGCCCAGTGAGTTAGTCATCCTGCTTGGAATTTCCCATCATGAACCAGAAGAGGGACATTAGGGTGCCAGCTAAGTACAGGTTCAGAATAACAGTGACGGTGACATAATTCACAGCAACGCAATTCATATTAGCCCATGCTGAGCACTCGTCTTTACAGCAGCCTAACCTCCCAGTCTCGCAGCCTGTGCCCTCCCCACACTCCCCCCCAAAAATTGTAATTCTGACATCATTGGTCAGACTGAATACCCGGTACAGTATGCACTCTCTTGGAATGACGAGTTTTCTGCCTTTTCCTAGGGGGATGTTCAGCCAAAGACAAAAATGCGTAAGGGCAGCAGAGAAAATTCATTTGTATAAGCTTGCCCCCCTACTGTGGAATTTTCAATTATATATATCTAATTATGGCTGTCAGTTGATGGATTCAGAAAAGACATTTTGGTGCCCCCCCTCCTTTTTTTTGTCTTTTCGTCATCTCTTCTGTTAGAATGATTATAGCACACTTACACAACTAATTGCCTTACTGCTGATTAGTGATACAATTATGCAGACCCGGCTCCTTGTGTGAACAACCATCTGCAGAGAAAAAAAAAAAGTGACACTATTCAAAAACTATCCATAATTTAACCAATGTTATTCCAATGCACTGAGCCCAGACAATCGTCTCGCCTTCATATTTCATACCCACCCTGGCAAGAGGAGGTTGGGTTTTGTGTGCCCAATTCACCTCTTTAGACACACTGTGAATCAGAAAGAAAGAGGAGAGAAGAAAGTACTTCAAATGTCAACCCATAGTGGGGAATTGAAGCGTGGTTAACGTCCATTTCTCCTTTGGGTAATTTTTCTTCAAATTTTATACCACTTGGCAATTTTTTGTTTCCTTTCAAACTGCTGAGAACGTGCAGATGTTACAACTCCCCAAAGTAGGCTTGGGTTTGCTAGGTTTTTGTGAACTGCTCTCCCCAATCTTTTCTCTCCCTTTTCCCCATAATGTTTTCTTTTTTAAATAAAAAAGAAGAAAGAGGGAAAAAAAGAAGGGGTTTTAATAGAATTGAAGGACGTGGGCTGACATATGACGTTTCAATAAAGTGTGTCCTTTGTTTCCTAAGGCAAAGTGGATGGGCCATGAGACTGTGAGACCTCAGGGGCTACAGGGAGAGCACAGGTGGATGGGCAAGATGCCGTGTACCACAAGGACTAAACAAAGAAGTGGCCTGGTGTTTCCCAATGGGCAGGGCAAGATCAGCTCTGTCCGCCTGGGGGAAAGAGTCAGTTAGAGAGGCTGTGAGGTTCAAAATAAAGAAATAAAAGCCAAATTCTCCTGTAGTTTCAAAATAAGACTGTAGGTTGTCAGGGCAGAAAAAAAGGAAATACTTGAGGTCTCAGAGTGGCAAGGCACCCCTTAATTTAGATATGGATGGAGAATATCTTTCTAAAGCAGAGAAGGGTACTGTGTGTTAATGAAAGACATTTAAGAAGAAACCCTAGTGAATTAGATGACCACAGGGCACATATCTCCTCAGCAAGACAAGATGAGAAATGGGAACCCATCCTGAGAGCCTTAACTCAAGTCTCAGACAAGAGCTCCATCCCAAGCTGCACTCCCCAAATCTTGGCTTCCCAGAGCCTGAGTGGTCCCCCCATCATCTAGACCAGGGAACTCAGTCTGCCTTCCCCCAGGCATTGAGCCTGTGAGTCAGGCATCTTTGCCCTGGCTTTTCTTTCATTCTTCTCTATTCAGGATTCTACTGAAAAGAAAGCTTAATAGTCACTGGTTCAGGTTTGGTTTGATTTAAGCAGTTAAGTTAATAATCTAGTCCCTCTGAACTCCTTAAAAAGAAAACAGTTGAAGTTTGTCAGGATGATCCCAGGATGCACTTTGATACAGAAAAAGTAAATAAATGTTGAGTCAGCTTTGTTTTGTTGGATATTTTGTGGTACTAAAACTACAAACAGTAGAAAGTGAAGAGGATCTAAAGGGCCTGTTGGTGAAGGTGAAAGAGGAAAGTGAAAAGCTGGCTTAAAACTCAACATTCAAAAAACAAAGATCATGGCATTCAGTCCCATCACTTCATTGCAAATAGATGGGGGAAAAGTGGAAACAGTAACAGATTTTATTTTCTTGGGCTCCAAGATCACTGTGGGCAGTGACTGCAGCCTTGAAATTAAAGGATGTTTGTTCCTTGGAAGGAAAGCTATGACAAACCTAGACAGCATATTCAAAAGCAGAGACATCACTTTGCCAAGAAAGGTCTGTCCAGTCAAAGCTATGGTTTTTCCAGTAGTCAGGTACGGATGTGAGAGTTGGACCATAAAGAAGGCTGAAGGCCAAACAACCGATGCTTCCAAACTATGCTGCTGGAAAAGAATCTTGAGAGTCCCTTGGACAGCAAGGAGATCAAAGCAGTCAATCCTAAAGGTAATCAGTCGTGAATATTCATTGGAAAGACTGATGCTGAAGCTCCAATACTTTGGCCACCTGATGCAAAAAGCCAACTTTTTGGAAAAGACCCCAATGCTGGGAAAGATTGAAGACAGGGGGAGAAGGGGATGACAGAGAACAAGTGGGTTGGATGGTATCATTGACTCAATGGACATGAGTTTTAGCAAACTCTGGCAGATAGTGAAGGACAGGGAAGCTTGGGGTGCTGCAGTCCATGGGGTCACAAAGAGTTAGACACGACTGAGTGACTGAAAAACAACAACAATAAAACTACAAAGAGTAGAGAAGATTTACTAAGAGCTTACAGTATGCCAGGGTTTTATGTGCTTTACATGAATTGCCTCATTTTGATCATCACAAAACCTTCCAAGGCAGGTATTTTGATGATCCTTCTGGAGGAAGGATCTTTCGGATTAACAGAGTTAAATAATAAACTAGGACACACAGGTACTTGCTGGTAGGACAATAGTTTGAACAGAAGTCTAGTGTATTCCAAAGCCAGAGCTCTTGATCATGAAGCAGTTATCAACATCTTCTTCTCAATACTGTAAAGGGTGCTTGCTTATACACAGAGGACACTTAACTCTATTAAGCAGAATATTTGTTGAAAGCTAATGGAAGAACAGAAGAAAAGAGAGTGGAGGCAGGAGGGAGACAGGGAGGGAGGAAGAAAGCTACTGCCTTGTGAAATGTGTATGCACTTGTATTCTGGTCACTTCCTCCCCCAATCAACTGAATGACCTGAAGCGAATTGCTAAACATTGCCACAGGTCTCTGCCATCAAATGAAAGGTTTGGAAAAGGATGAGATTCTACCTCCTATGAGCCTTTCTCAGTCCCTCTA
Organism: Capricornis sumatraensis; assembly: GCF_032405125.1. NCBI lineage: Eukaryota > Metazoa > Chordata > Mammalia > Artiodactyla > Bovidae > Capricornis > Capricornis sumatraensis. The sequence goes on along the minus strand of NC_091088.1, from coordinate 25,681,956 downwards.
GCCAATCCAGATATCTCCTTTTCCAGAGCTTGCACAGACCTCTCCTCTGTTAAAGCAACCTCTCCTCTGTTAAAGCAACCTATTCCCCCTGGTGACTCAGATGGTAAAGAATCTGCCTATAATGCAGGAGACTTGGATTTGATCCCTGGGTCAGGAAGTTCCCCTGGAGAAGGGAATCACTAACCCCTCCAGTATTCTTGCCTGGAGAAGCCCATGGACAGAGGAGCCTAGCAGGTAACAGTCTACAAGGTCACAAAGAGTCAGACACAACTAAGTGACTAACATTTCCACTTTCACTTTTCCCCACTATCTTCTATTCTTTGATCATTCCATGGGTGTGGGTCTTGCCAACCGGATTAGAGGATAAGACCTGAGAGGGCAGAAGTCTTCTTTCTTCCTCCTCCATTTCCTCTTTCTCCACCTTCTTTTCCCAATAAGGGTTCACTGAGAGCACAGTGTCTGGCCCTACTTATGTTTGTCCCACCAACCTGCTGAGATTGCAATAATAAATAAATAAGACTCAGTAAATAAGGGGGAACTAAACCCAGGCTTGGATAATTGATCAGAAGCAAAGTTCCTACAGCCGATTCTCACTTTGATCACTCTAGTGATATGGTGTGGGCAGGGAAAGCGGTGTCTTTCGAGAGCAGCAACTTACAAGCTGGGGACCCTTTGTAAGTGTGGGTCCTTTTCCTTGTTATTACCTGCTCACAAAGAGGGAAAGGCTTGGTGATGGCATGTGCAGGGATGGAAATGTTTCTTACCTGAGTGACTCTAGAAGTGTTCACCCCACTGAATCTAAATATCAGAGGTCTGATCCCCTCTGAGAGCTTAGACATGGCTTGGTGGGTAGAGTCTGATGACAAAGATAGCTCTCAAGAAGAAAGACCAAGAGTTAAGAACCCTAATTCAAATGACCTCTGCTGCTAAGTCGCTTCAGTCGTGTTCGACTCCGTGCGACCCCATAGACAGCAGCCCACCAGGCTCCACCGTCCCTGGGATTCTCCAGGCAAGAACACTGGAGTGGGTCAAATGACCTCACATCATAGCAAATGTTAGCCATATCTGTAAAACCACTGGATTCTCAACCCAAAGCCTCCCCACTAAGAAGAATCAGGAAGATGGTCCCAAGCTGAGATCCTACTCTGTCTTTTCTTTTACATAGATACAGGCCTTGGACAACCAGATTTGTCTGAGACACTCTTGATGTTCAGATGGTGAATCAGATTGCTCAGTATTGGCAGATGTGACTCCAAATGACACATTGGTATTTCTAAGTATTGCAGGTGGTGGAAGGGGTGGAAAACACAAATGTTCAGAAGTGAAAGGGTTCCTAGAGGCAATTTAAGTCAACTCTTCACTGATGTGGATAAAAATGAAACCACTGGCATTCTTGGTGATTGGTTTTATTTTGCTTTGTTTTCTCCCATGTAATCCCTGATTCAAATGAAAGAATTTAGAAACCTGCTTCTTGACTGTTCATGTTCTCCTTGTCTTGACGTGACAATCAGTATATCTCAGAGATGACTCAGGCCCTCAATCCAACCACCTAGGGAGACAGCAATTGTCCAAACATCCGTTTAACCATCTACCATCCACTCACTCATCCATACAGCCATCCAGCATCAAATTGACTCCTGTCTATCAGGTATTAGAGTAGACACAGAAATCAAAGCTGCAATAGACTCTATTTTTACCTTGAAGAAGTCTGTGGTCTATTGGAAATAAGTACCCCACTATACCATCACCACCATCATCACCATCTTCATCATCATTGCCATCACCATCATCATCATCACACCAAGCATTAAGTGATATAGCAGATATGTTTGCAATGCTAAAACAACATAAATAAGATTTGCTGAGAACTTCTATGCTCTCAGTCCATGCTAAGCCTTTTACATACTTCTTCTCATTGAAGTCTCACAATGATCTTATGAGAGAGGCACTATAACTTCTCTTGTTTTACCTATAAAGGAACTTGTTCCACATCACTTACCTGTAAAGAAATGGAGTCACTCCTTGAGGCTGGACAGTCTTTCTGCAGAACTTAAACTATTAACCAGCCAGCTACTCCCCCACTGGGTGGAATCACTGATGAAGAAAGACTCAAAAGGAATTTGCAGTTTCCTCAGAGAGAGTGATGCTTACGCTGGGCCTCAAAGCACTGGCAGGAGGTAACCAGAGGGAAAGGAAAGTAAAGGGCATTGCAGGCAGATGGAAGACTAAAGAGCAGCCCAGAGGGTTTAGGAAGAAACAAGCAATATGGTGCAAATTGCATACAGAGTGCATGTGTGCAGGTGGAGGGTGAAACAACAAAAACAAATGAAAGTAATCACCACATCTTACAGGATCCTCCCTCTGCAGCCTGCAGTGTCAGGATATTTACTACCCCTGCAGTTCTTGCAACGCCACTAAGGTAGGTATCATCCCCCTCATTCGAGAAATTCAAGCTCAGAGACTTGAAATGATTTGCTCAAGGTCACATGGCTAAGTAAGCCATTATAACAAAGATGGTCTGACACTCACAGTCATGCACTTAGAGAGGGTAAGATTTAAGCTCAGAAGTTAGTCATCCTGGGACACTTACTAGTTGGGTGGCCTTGGGTCAGTTACTAAAGCTCCCTGTGCCTCACTTTTCTCATCTGAGTGGGGATATCATCATCTTATCTGTCTTATCTCAGTGCTATTCTAACAACTCAATGGGATACTGTCTGTGAATCACAAAGTGTGATGCCTGGCACTGTTTTAAGTGTTTCTATTACCATTATTATTAAGCTGGGGTCCATTTCCCAGGGAATGCTAAGTGTTGTGGACACTCATGAGAAAAAGAATTTCAGGTTTGATGACAGAGAAGTTGACAGTCACTACCAGCTGGACCCAGCTCCAGAATGGAAAAGGAACAGATTCAACCAAAGGCTTTATTGACTCCAAGAAGCTACAAGCTTCTCTGATGATTCTGAAACAACTCCCAAGTCCTCTCTTAAATGTGCAGTGAACCACCGTGGGGCATTTTGACCTTGGCCAAGGGATGATGTGATGGGCTTCTCCATGCCAGGCCTCCCCTCAGATGGCAGAACACTGCCTTATGAGGAAGCCATGCTGCCTGGACTTTGACTTCCTGGCCAACGAAACCCCAAGGCTTCATGATCTTATGCAGAGTGATTCAGTGCCACCCAAGTCCCTCAGAATCTAACTGTTGGCCCAAAGCTCTCAAGCAGATGTGGACTTTCTGTATCAAGTGTGTTGAGCAGAAAGACAGTGTGAAGCTATTGTATTTTCATCATAGGAGAATATCTATAAAATGCAACACATTTCTATCCCAATCAGCACATCTTGACAGTCAAGTCACAGGTCCCAAAGCTTTGTACAGGAGCAGCCAGATGTAATAACTTGATAGTTCATAAAGAAGGTACTTATCCCTTGCAACAAGTAAGATGAAGTATCAGCTTAGCAACATCTCATTTCTGGGGTTGAGGTTGCCATGACCATCATACTGAGATGAAAAGCTATCTGAGTTCAGTTTCCCTACAGAAAGAATCCAGAGATTAAATGTGACCATTTATTTGGGAAGTACAACAAATCTTGGTAGAGAAGTACAGAAGTCAGCTATGGAAGGAAAGATGGCCAACAGGGTGTGTCTCAAAGAGCTGTCTCATAGTGGCTACCATTGTAGCCACTGCAGCTTAATTCATGGGGAAACTCTGGCCTCAATGATCCCACTGTAACTGTGAGGGAGCTGGGGTATTTATACGCCAACTTCAGTCGTTGAGAGTTGCTTCTGGGAGCTATAAATTTCCCAGCACTTTGGGCCTGTCTCCCAGGCAAAATGACTTTCTAAATGACAGAGAACACTTGGAAGACAGCTGGAATGTGCTAGAAAAGTAAGATCCTGAGGATGAAGACAAGCACTGAGTGCCTACCTCATCAACCCTCTTCAAACAAAACTCTTCTATATCAGCTCACTTATCCAGAGGACAGCCATTGAGTAGCCTCAGATATCCATTGAAGTCTTTATGTCTGATTATTAAAAACAATTACTTATTCATATCAGAATTTTATCCAAAGTGTACTTACTCATAGGCACAATATTAATAACATTCATTGATATAGGAAACTATGTGGAGAAAGGAAAGGTGCAAGAAATGATAAATATTCCATGACTTAGAAGTTCTACTTCTTGAAAGTTATCCTAAATAAATACCTGAGCATGTGCCCAAAGACATGTGAGTAAGGGTATTAAATATTCTTTGGTTTGTTAAGAATTTTACAAATTTTGTTTGTAACAAACAAAAATCATGGAAACAACCTAAATGTCTATCTCTAGGGAAAATGCTGAGCGATCCTGCAGATATAAATAATGATGAAGATCTTTATATACTAACTTGGAAAAAATCTAAGATAAAAGTGAAAAAAAATTTACAGTTACCAAAGGGGAAAAATGAGAGAAGGATAAATTAGCAGGTTGGAATTAAAATATGCACACTTCTATATATGAAGTAGATAACCAACAAGGTCTTACTGTATAGCACAGAGAGCTATATTCAATATCTTGCAATAACCTATAATGGAAAAGAATATATTATATGTATATATGAATCACTTTGCTGTATACCTGAAATACAACATGGCAAATCAACTATATTTCAATATAATTTTTTAAAAATCTTACTGCTGAATAATATGATTGTGATTTTACAAGGTCACTTGTAAAACTCATGTATATATAATATACTACTTTATCATGTAGAATAACAGATATGTATGTGTAGATACACAGTAAATATCATGGAGGAAATAAATCAAAATATAACAGAGGTTACTTTTGAACCTGAATAGAAAATGATTTGAGGGGAAGTTTTTAAATCAATGTATTGTTTGAATTATTTACTTTGACTATGTATTCAGGTATGGTACTATTTGTGTAACTAAAAACATGAGTGACAGCTGACATCTTTTCATTCATCCAGAAGATCAATCAAAGCAGAAAGAACAACTAAAATCTCATAGCTGTCTAGGTCATTCAGTGATGGGGAAATGAATTTATACCTTCAGGTCCCCTAACACCATCATTACAATAGAACAAGAAGCAACGGTTGTACTCACACTCAAATCCCAAGGAAATACTGAGATATTGGCAGAATTTCAATTTAAAAGACAGCAGATTATATGCGCTGTAAACTAGAAAGATGTCCACTAAAAATAGGCAAAAATACAGGAATAAAAGACCTGATACTGAATGGATTACCTTCAGCTGCATATAAAATTCACTTATAAAGACCAGTTATTTGCCCAGCAGAGACAAGTAAAGAAAGAGTTACTGTGTGAACTTCACACTTGGGATTTTCCTGAAGTTTGCAGACTCAACTAGACAGATGGTATTGTATCCAGTGACCTGCTGGTAAATGTTTAACAACTGGCTCTGGGGGTTGGGTAGGGGGGATTCTGACTTGCCACATTTCAGATTTCCATGGTGAAGATATTCCCCTCAATGGTTGACTGCAAGAGGAGGAGTTGGGCAGAGATGCTGAGTAGCACACCAGGCCACAGCATTTCCTCCATGCAGATAGCAGATGTGGGCAACTTTGATATCTTTGTATCACAGTAGTCAAAAGCAGTAAGATATTAAGGTATGTTTTGAGAAGTATTACCTTTGGTTTTAGGCTTAACCGTGGCTCAGTGGTCAGGAATCTGCCTGTAATTCAGGAGACACAGGAGATGCAGTTTCAGTCCCTGGATTGAGAAGATGCCCTGGAGGAGGAAATGGCAATCCACTCCGGTATTTTTACCAGCAAAACCCCAATGACAGAGGCATCTGGCAGGCTACAGTCCATGGAGTCAAAGAGTCGGACACAACTGAGCACTCACATGCCTTCATTTTTAATATGATTCATTGAGTTGTAAGTTTATGTAATTTAAATGTTAATCACAGTTTAAAACTTAGTAGTTTGCAAAACCCTTGCAAATTTGACAATCACCTCTGGAGCTGGTAGGGGTGACTGCTGACTAGCAGATCCCAGATTTCTATCTGGAACATTTCCACAGAGGATACTTCGAGGAAGGGGCCAAGTAGATGCTAATCAGAATTAGAGAAAACGCCGTGTTTGGCTCTAGAAATATAAACAGACAGATTGTGTTTTCGCAGCAGCCTGACATAAGTTTTGGTTGGGAGCAATGCTCCCTAATATGCCCAAGCAAAATTTGTCTGAGCAGGAGAGCAAGTTAGGAAGACAATGTCCCTTCTAGTAGGGAAAAGATTCTACTTCTGAGGCCTGATGTTGGAAGGAAATTCATACTGTGTCAGCTGCTAAAATGGCCTGCCTAAAAACACTTTCAGAGTTGAGATATGATCTGACCAGCAAGCGGTCTGTAGTCATTGCTGTTCTTATTCATGCCTCTGCATATTTTTTCCTTTATTCAGTTTTTCCAGAATGAGGAGACTCTGCTAAGATCGCCTTTCCAACCAATACTGTTTGAGATTTTTTTTTCTGTAAATTTCATGATCACTGTGTTTGCTTGGGCATTTTTAAAGTTTGCTTGGGCATTTTTAAAGTGGGGTTATATTCTTGGCTATGTAAAAATGGAAAGCTTTGTAAAACAACAGAAACCTAAAACTATTACGTTTCCTCATTTGTAAAATGGACTGGGAAGGGGTGCTGAACCTCAGAGTCACTGAGGACCATTTTAGATGAATTTTTGTTCCACATTTTTATGCAGTTAAAACATAACTGATGGCCAGTGAGGAGATCAAGCAGGAAGGGGCCAGAGTGAGACCCCAGCACCTGGGGCATTCTCAGTGTCTGATAAATGCCAAATTTACTGCTAAAGTGAGATTGATAAATACTAACTAAATCACAGCCATGCTCGGGGCTCAGTTCATTTATTTTTTTCCAACCCCCCGAAAGGAACACAAAAACATGGAACTCAAGTCAGGCATGACCAGACCTGAAGAATTTGACTCTTCTGTCCTGCTGCTAGCAGAAGTCCTCGTGATTTGGGCAGACGGCGGGGGAGGCCCCGAGTCTGGGGAGAGGAGTGGGCTGCTGGGGCCAGAGTAGAGTGGGGGAGGGGGTGGGAAGGGGTCCTTAATCTTGCCCGGGCTTTGGGAAGGAAGGAGCCTTGCGGCCGGCCAGCTCAGTGCAGTCTTTCATGAATAAACACTCTAATTGGGGACATCACAGATAATGGGGCTGACTTCTTTCACTGGAGGGCCGGATCATGATTTGCTAATTGGATATTCCTGGGGTAGTGGAGGCGCCCTCACTGGCCCTGAGTGATTACTAGTTAATGGGGTTTTAGAAGTTCCTATTCCAGACTGATAAAGGGAGTTACACTAAGGAAAAAGAGCCCTTCTCCAAACTGCATCAGGAAGGAAGCCCAGCATCTGGAAAAGCAGCTGATTAGAGGGGTCCGTCAAGTCCAGCATTGACTTTCCCAGCTGGGAGTGCCCATCCCTGTCAGACCTCTGGTACTAACCCCTTCCCTGTGGGAGCATATGGATCCAGGAGGAAACGTGCCCTCCCCGACCAGATCTGCCTCATCACTGCCTTTCAGTTCATTCCTTCACACAGAACAAGTACCCAGGAAGCCAGATTCGGGGGGTAAGATAAACTCCAGAGATGACTCATACCAAGGGCAGAGAAGGCTGCATTGCAGTCTCCGTATTGGAGCTGGAGTGTGGCGGATGCTACCTTTCTTGGAAGGTGGTGCTTCTGGTTGTCCCCTGCCAGCTGATGATGGCACCCAAAGAAAAGAGCTGCAGAGAAAGGAAGCCTCCAAGAGCACAGGAAGGGCTGATGTCTCAGAAGTGGTGCTCCTGCCCATCGTTTTCTTGGGGGGGTTCAAGGTCACTCTGGAGCCCTTGGTCTGTCCTAACAAATGGCCTGGAAGGGCAGAGGAAAGAATTTTGGAAAAGGCGAAACAGAAAAAAGGGTAGGCAAGAGATCTTTCTAGACCAAAATTCAAGTAAATTCCTAGCTCCACCTCCCCCCAAAGTTCTTATAATCCCAAGACTAGTGGCACTTGCCAAAGCCAAGAGTGTGCTAAGTCCCATAGACCATCCAGTTTCTCTTCCCACAAGAAAGCATAACTTCTTTCCTGATGAAGTTTACAGATAATCCAGGGTCTAGAGACTTTCTACATTGCTTCAGCCCGCTCATGAGCAGTCGGCCTGCTTGGTTAATCCTCAGACATTAGTCTTGTTTGTGGAGATGGGACTCTCCTCCTGGGACTCAACTACCAGTTTTGTCAAACTACCCTTTCACACATGCGTAAAAGATGGGGATAAGGGGGGCAGTGCTTGAGGAAATCATTGCTAGAGGCAAACAAAGGAGGGTGACTTTATCACATTGAAAACCTAAGATGTTCTGGGTGTGAAGCCTCTACCACCACCACCAATTCTCAAAAGTTATCCACAAAGAGTGGAGAGCTGACATTATGAAATCGACTTGCATTTCATAATATTGTTACTGAGTCCAAGCTCACTCTGTTTGCTGCAGGAGAGGCCAATAAATCCAAGAGATGAGGTGTTGAGACAAGGAATATGACTTTATTCCGAAAAGTCAGCTGATGGAGAAGATGGCAGATTAATGTCTCAAAACATTGTGGAGGCCAGAGTCTGGATGCCAGGGTCTTTTATGGATAGGAGACAGTGTGGGAGTGGGGGGTGAGGAAAGAAAGTAAAAAGGTCATTTAATCTTGCAAGTATCTCCTAGAAGGACAAGCCTCAGGCAGGGGTATTTGTTAATTTCTCCCTTCTTTTTTTCTACAGGTGGACAGGGTTCTGAACAAAGGCACTTTAGCTTAACAGGCAGAGGGGCAGGATTCTCTGAGGCAGGCCGTTATGTGTGATTATAATAACAAAAGTGGCCAGAGACACAGATCTAGCATGGAAGAGTCAAAACTGACTCTTCTTTATTACAATATCTACCATTTATTGATCCCATTTTACATGCTAGACACTGTGCTTTGCACTTGACCTATAGTCTCTTATTTTATCTTGTCAAGAGTCTGAGGAGGTAAATACGACAATTATCTCCATTCCACAGATGGGAATATTGATTGACTTCTTCAGCTAAATCCACACCCTGAGTAAAAGACCGACCTGGACTTTAACCCCAAGTTCATCTGACCCCGAAGCCCTTGTCCTTGTCCACTGTGCCCATCCCATCCTTGAATTTTACCCGGTTCAACACTTCTTTCCTGAAGACAACAGACCAGAAGGGAAATGGCCTGAATTCACAAAGCAGAAGAGCAAGGAATCTAATTTTATTTTCACAGAAATGGTAGAAAGGGAGTTCTACCAAAGGATATCTTTCTTATTGGGGGTCTTTAAGAATGGTGCCCTCTTTTCTAGGTGCAGTAATAACTGGTCACTTTCCAGAAGTGGCCATGCTGAGCATCAAAGAAGTCTTGCTGATGATGCTGGGGAAGTTGTTTAAACTCTCAAAGACTGATTTTCTAACCACACAAAATGACCTATTGGAATGGATGTCATCTAAGCTCCATCCCAACCCCATATTGATGCATCAGGAGTTCTAAATGGGTTACAAAGAGGGAGTTTGCTATTGCCCACAGTATTATGTGCTACTTTTGCCATAGCTCAGAGTATTAGTTATAGAGTGGTGGAGGGTTTTATGCTCATATTTATCAGTACCCGTGTTTTTTTCCCTTACTTTAATCTTGCTCTCCCTTTCTTGGTGCTTGTCTCTGTTTCCTCAAGCTATCTATCTCCTGGCATTTTTGGTACAGCTCCATCTGGCTCATTTGTTATTCATGAATTAACACGTGTTTTGCATGCATTTGCCTTTGAACAACTGTTCCAAAGTATACCATAGTGCGGCAACAAGGTCCCCATGATTGATGCTGTATACCATCACTCAAAAATATTCAAACATGTATCCCAAGATAGGCATATTAGCTTCTATATATGTTCCTTGAACAAGATACACAAATACACTTTTTATAATAAACATAAAAATAGAAAATAAGAAGTTCAAGTATATTTAAGCCATATCCTATGGGCCATTTGGGGAGCCAACTTGGCTCATTTTAGAAAACCCCAGTTGTCTAGAATGGTAGAGATGCTTAGATATTGATCTTAAGATTAAGATTGTATGGAAAAACCTAAATGAACTTTTTAGCCAACCCAATACTTTGGGCTTAGATATTTGAGAATGAACCCTTATATATTTGAGAATGAACATTTGAGAATCAACCCTTGTTAATCTCTATGACCTTCTTGAGTTCACAGACATCCAGTGAGAGAGAAATGAAGGAAGACAGAACTAGGTTCTTCAAGGGAGGCCAGACTTCCAGACATTTATGGGAATTCTGCTAAATTTTAACGGTGGTTAATTTTTTGCTGTTACCCTGTGTACGGAACCAAAGACATGTAACGGTCAGCCGTGACCCATGTTCTGCCAATTTGTCACCCTGTCCTATAACCTAGAGGCCATCTTTTGCACCTTGTTATGACCCAAATCCCTCAGACAGATATCACATTAAACTGGGTTATTTCTTTTCACTGGAATGTGAATGCATTTGACAAACATAGATTATGGTAGAAAAAAGTATAACAAAACCCAGAGAAACTAAGAGAAGAGACTCCCAAAACAGTCAATTTCAGATTCTCAGGTACCCAAGGATCCAATCCTGGCCCATGTGTTCCCTCCAATCCACCCCCTGCTACCGCCAAGTTTAATGAATGTACAGAATCATCAGTCATTTAAATGAATTATTTTCTTCCATCCCTTTGGACAATGTTGAGCTCGCTGAACTTGTTGAGAAGCTATCAGGGCCAGCTTTAGGGCTCTGTACCTTGAAGGTCTCTATTTCCTACAGAATGACTTGGAGAAAATCAAACACTTCCCTGCACCCACTTCATTATCTCCCACCTTCTGCCCTAGTGACTTTCCTAGCACAGTGCAGTCTTCTTGCTAAGACTGGTTAAGGGAGGGGCATGCAAAACATATGATAATGAAAGGATACAAATAAGGCAGATAGAGCTGTAATGAGGATGTCTAAAGATAAGTCAAGGAGACAGAGACAGGCTCAGGAAGAAGACACAGAAAAAAGCAAGGAAGCAAGAGACTCAAATATGGTGCAGCAGAGAAGAAAGAATTTGGTTTCTTTGTTTGGTGATGCAAACACATTAGGAAAAAGAAAAAGTGGGCTGAGAAAATATCCAACTACTGAGCAACACTACAAGTCAAGGTGCAGTCTAGGTGTTACTTGATTCAATAGACGTATATGAACTTGGACTCTACCTTGAAATAAAACCGTTCATAACACTACAGCATTTCCCATGTGCCAAGGTTTATTGACAGAAAAATATCATGTAATGAATTTAGTCCTCACAATGTTCTTATGACATGGGTCTATGATTATTATTTCAGTGTTGTAAATGAGGAATAGAGGCACAACAAAGTTGATGAAGTCAGCCTAAGTTTGCACAACTGCACATCTGGGGCTGGGAGCTAAGGTGATAGGTCTCTAGAGCCTGCCAGTCTACGCAACAAGAGTCTACACCAGCTGACAGAGAACCCATATCTCAAGAGGCAGGATTGACACGTTCAAAGGGAAAGTCCCTTTGATGTCATTGCTTTATTTCTTCCAACTGACAGAATTTAGTGGGCAGAATGGTGTTCCCACATGGCTCAGTTGGGAGGCCTCCACTGGTCTCTTACCCACTCTGGGCGTCAACATCTTGGGACGAAGTAAGATTGTTTCCTGCTCAAGGTATCTCTGGTGTATTGATTAACCATTATAGTTTGCTAAGGGCATGTTTAAAATGGGGTTAAAAAAATCATCTCAGCATAGATAAAGTAATACTTGAGATCTGTTCATTTAGGAGATTAATATTCCTTTCTGAAGCACTGAGATTCATCATACGTGGAAAATATTTGTTTGGACAAATTTTAAATTGAGGATCATTTGATTGATAGATAATTGTTTCCAATGTCAGTTATATACTCTCAGCTGTCGCTGCCACATCACAAATTGATGCATTGTTACCTTTTTCTGTTTTCTTTCTTTCTTTAAAAAATCGTGAGCATTATTTTCTTATGATCAGCTCTGAAGTCAATTTCTTCCCTAAGGAAAAAAACAGTTGACTCCCTTTTTAATTACCAAAGGACCCAAGGTGTTAGGAACCCCAGAGGGAGAGTTTGGGGCCAGACATCACAAGAGCTTGAGGACGTAATGGTCTGCATCCAGCGTACTGAGCCAAGCACTGTTCCACCTCCATGTTCTGCAGGAACTTCCAGTGCCCATTTGTCCCTCCTCCCCCATCCAGCTGCTCATTTTCCAGGTGAGACAATCAGGGGCCAGATGGATGACTGCCCTGTGATCTCAAGGGACTTTTGTGCCCTAAAAAATATATACATGTATACGTATAAGCATGCACACACACACACACACACACACACACACACACACACACACCTGCTTCCTGACCTAGGAGTTAAAAGATGGAAAGATGAATGTAAGTCAGGAAAGTCAGAAAAGCTTACTAGAACTTATCTTTTAGAAGTTAAGTTGATTTTTTATTTTTAATAAAGAAATAGAAGGAAAAGGAGAAAGTACTGGTCAGTTCTCCATGAGGAACAGTGGTTGGATGAGAAAATAAATATTGCTTGCATTCAGCACACTGATCTGATTCTTACTAGACCTGCTCTCTAGTTGCTTTCAATTCCCTGACCTTTCTGTCCTCTGTTTATTTTCATGGCTCCTTTACAAATAATAGATATTATTTCTATGGCTAATTAACAAAGTAATCTGTATTTTTATATTCCCCTCATTTCTGGAAAAGTTGGTGGCCAGAGGGGGGAAAAAAGCTAGATTCTATCTTGTTTGAAGACTCTCTTGTTATTTTTTTTATAAGAAGTTTAAAAATCTATTATTATAGAGTAATTGCTCATCAAATTTCTTTTTAAAAGTCAAAGCAATTTTCAAATTATAAAGAACTTCTCAAGTGTGTCTAGATAATTATGAGGGTGCAATTTATATAGCTCCTGTACCTTGGAAGGCTGCAAGTCCTGTAGAATCTTTGCCTTTGAAGCCCCCTATTGCATCATCTGGGTTCACACAAAAGGCATCATGTGATACATGTTAAACATACAAAAGTGCAGAGGTAATGAACACATACACATAGAAATTATCTATCACCTTCCTATAACATCAGAGATTAGGACCAACACAAATGATTTTCTTTCAGTTGAAGTTTCAAGGATGATAAAATTACATGGTAGGTAGAGAGATGGATACATACATACATACATATATACATGGATAAATAATAGATAAATGGGCAGATAGATAAGGAAATGGATAGATACATGTGCTGAGTTTAGTCCTTCAGCTGTATCTGACTCTTTGTGACCCCATGGGATAGCCTGCCAGATTCTTCTGTCCATGGGGATTCTCCAGGCAAGTATACTGAAGTGGGTTGCCATGCCCTCTTCCAAGGGATCTTCCTAACCCAGGGATCGAATCCAGGTCTCCCTGCATTGCAGGTAGATTCTTTACTGTCTGAGCCACCAAGGAAGCCTGGTAGATACATACATACTCACAAACATACATGGATTGATAGATAAATGGATAGATGGATAGATAGATACATACACATAGATGGATGTATGAATAGACAGATATACATTGATACATACATTCATACATGGATGGATGAATGGATGGATATATAAGAAGTAGACACTAATAGATAGATAAAGTAGATAGATAGGCAGATAATGGGCAATGACATCAGCTCACTTATTCCTTCTTGAGAAAATGAGATGGCTAAATGCCCCTGAAGAGCTAGAATCTCCAGAAGGACTCCTGTTATCAGCAGAACAGTTTCCTCTAACCTTGGGAGCAAGACTGTGTGACTTAGCTGACTCTACAATTCTCTCACCAAAGCCAAAAATTGGAAACCAAGTAGGGTTCTGAGGTTCCTTGCCACAATTTCGACCTACCAAACAGCATCTGAGTAATTCTTATATATATTTTTTAAATTGTAGATATCTCTGTGTATATAGGAACCTGAAGGTCTGTGGGCTGTCCTTAAAAAAATGAAATAAAAGATCAGTTTTGGGGTCTCAATTATTGTAGATTGATTCTAAGATATAGGGAGAAGTAATGAAAAGTTTTAAACATTCCTAACATTGATTGCACACACGTGCGTGATTGTGTAGTGTGTGTGTATGTTCCTACACAGAGGCAGTAACCCATATACACACATATGCATCGCACATTAGTCTTTCTTTCCCTATTCAATTCTTGAGTGTGACTTTCAGTGCTTGCGTCCTGGAACTTACTGGACACTTACAGGATGCTTGATTAACAGCTGCTTCCCTAAGACACCTAGGCAGAGAAGACAACTACAGCTGCTTGGAAAACGCTTTAAGCATTGCTTCTCATCTGTAGTCTCTACCCCCCAGTACAGTTGCCGGCTGTGATCTGCTGCCTTTCAACTTGGAATAAAATACATTACTTATGCAGTGAATGTTTTTAATGTAACAAAGCAAAGGAATAAAAATGCCTTACAACAGTTTTATTAAAAACAAATTCCCACAGTAAATACATATACACTCTGTTTCTGGGAGCAAAATAGCCAAGGACATCACTGCTAAGTGCTCTGGGAAGTGCTTATAAATTACTTGAAATAAAAAACATTGTTGCCCGGACATCAGGGATGAAATGCTGCAGTTTGTAATAAATTAACACAGAACTTTACTTCCCCTCCTCGAACAAAGCAGCCATTTGTCTGAATAACCCACATTCAGCTGTGAGTTATATTTTCACAACTCCAACTGCATTCATTTGCAAATTATTCTGCAGTTTTAATGCTCAAGTTTTAAATACCTTAAGAACGAATAAATAAAGCAAAGTCGAGCAAACTGTTGGCTTGTAGTTTAAAAACTGCCCTAATTTCTGCTTTTCTTTTGGCTTTTTTCCTTTCTAAGTTGTCCTTTTTTTTTTTAATGGTGCAAAGTTTCTTTAAACTACATTTAAAAAAATAGAAAAACTAAAATGTATTTCGGGGTATTCACACCAGAGAGAAGTTTCCATAAATCCATGATCTTTGAAGATATTTGGCTAGCCCTCATTTTACAATTTTAAGACTTTTCTTCTACCAATACTTTAATTTAGTGACAGAATAATTTATAACTATCTTTGAGGTTTTGCCCATTGTGTGTAACTTTTGTCTGCTAGTCTTGGAATTGGTTAGGTTTTTTTTTTTCCTCTCTCTCTCTCTCCCTCTACTAGACTTTGTCCAGAAAAAAAAAAAAAAGAAAAAACAACTCTAAAGAAAAAGTCGTGTCACTTCCCTTGAATTATTTTGATTATAAAACAAAAACTCTGCAAGAAAACTCTTTTCAAACCTGTTCTGTAAAACAAAAAGAACCGCTTTCCAGGTTCTTGAAAGAAAAATTTGATAGAAGCATTTATAGATTCAGTTTGATATTTGAAGGTTATTTTTCTGGCTAAAAAAGAAAAAAAAAAAAAGGCCTAGTTTCCCCGTGTGGAGTTACTGCCTTTGTTGGATTTTTTTGCATTGTTTTAAATAAGGTCCTGGGTAGCCACTTGCACTAGATAAAAGTAATGTCACCATTTTCAGGAAGCGATTTGGGGAGGAAAAGTCTTCAGAAGCATGTTATTTTCAGAAAAGTACCTCATAAAATATTTTTATAAAGTAGGAGTTGAAATCATTTAAAAATTACTCTTTTATAAATCTGTTTGGAGAAAAGTCTTTTGATCCCCTCTTTCTTCTGATCTTCATCTTTTATTTCGCTTAGAGGTAAACAACATTTGCCGCATTTAAGCAAGGGCATTTGCCATTGTGGTTCTTAAATAGTTTTCCAGTCACCCTATGGCAATTCATCACATGGGATAGAATAAAGATACTCTCCATGCAAGACTTTTATCACCTCCCAGAAAATGTTTGTTGTTTTTCGCTTTGGGTTTTTTTTTCTCCTTGCCTCCCACCCCTACCCCCACCCTGAGCGAGCTGCGGGGGGATTGTTTTAGGACATTTCAAAGCCTTTTGTGAAGACGGAACCAAAGTCCTTCTGTGGAGGATAAGAAATGCTTGATTACATGCACTGTAAAACGGGAGATATTCCCAAATTCCCTTTTAATTAAGATGTCTAAAGAGCTATTGCTTTGGAGAAAGAGACTTCCAAACAGTTTAAAAATAAGGATGCTTTTACATTGGCTATAGATACCGACCTCTCCCCAACCCTGGGGAGAGGGGCAGCTGTCACCTCCTCCTCCTCACCTGGGGGGAAGTAAATGAACATTAGGAACTTCACCAGAGTCAGATGGGGAGGGGTACATGAAACGGAGGGTAGGATGCCAAAACAACCGGGACTACAGAGCTTGAATGACTCCACCGGCTTCAGTTAAGAGAGAATCACTGCTTTAGTTAGCCGGGTCCTTTCTGTAAAGGCAGACACCTTTGTCATTAAAAAAAAAAAATCACTTGGTGATTACTGGTTTGATGCTATTTGATTCTCTGACCATCCAAGCCTGATTAAGAGCATTTGCTTAGGCCCTGAAGACTTCATAGCTGGCCACCCATCTGGTGTTAGGCTTGAGTCTGTGAAAATCCCTCAGCTTAGCACTGAATATTCTTTTTAAAGACTTTAAGTAAAAGGGCTGACATTAGCATATGTTCCCCCCAAGTGTCCTGTTGAACTTTCTGCCGGGCATTACCCTACCATGGGCTTTCTGGATGTTGTCCAATGAGAGATTGGCTTGGAACTGTAAAATTAGCCATCTGCCTATTAAAAATGTAACCAGCTGCATCCGATGAAACACAGTGACTATTGAAATGAACTCATCCGGGAGAGAACCCGGGTCCCCTGCTTGGACATTTTTCCAATCTACTGCTGGAGTGAGACTCCACAAGCAAAGAGCTTCCGTAGTTGTTTGGGGAAAATGACACGCCTCACGAATGGAGAAGAAACCTTAATGGGTTTGTTTCCATGCTAAAGTTCTGGCATTTCTCAGGTTGACTTGGGTCCTAAGTGCAGAATTCTCTATTACTTTGCTACTTGCTTAAAGCACCTCCTTCTTGTAGGAAGAAACAAAGGACAAAATAAATCAGCAAATTCCTACTCTCTCTCCCTTCCTACAAGATGTTATGTCCGGATATTCTATCCCAAATCCTGGATATTCATAATCAGCCTTAACCCCCAAGCCTAAGATATGCTAAGCAGCACAGAGTAACTTAAAAGAAAGAGTCGGAACCATAATTATTCCTGCAAGAGCTACCATTTCAGCAGATATTAAGCACTCCATATTTACTACAAGGTCTCTTTATTAAAAATGAGAACTTTCAATAGCTTTGCGCTATTTTTTCCTCAAGCCTAATGGAGCATTAAAAAATAATTCATTAACTAATTAACAAAACTGTGTTTATTTACAGTATATAAAATGTTTCTATCAGGAAAATAACACACCATAATACAGCGTTGTGTTGACAGCGAAACATCTGCAGCTTAATTTAATGCATTTACTAAATGACGAGAGGAAATCAAAGGATGTTTAAACAGCTACTTCTCTGCTTGTGATTTTTGTTTTTCTCTCTTGAGGTCACAAGGCACCAAGATGCCCCTCGGGAAGTCAGAGCTGCTTTCAAAGTTGCTCAGTACATTCATCTTTTACAAAATTATGGAAGAGTCGGTGCCATGAATTGTTTGGACTCAGTGCCCGTTTAAACTGATGGGTCCATATGAGTGTCCTAAATATAACTGCAGCCACTAAGTGCTGTGGGGGAGAACCATATGAAATTGTCTTATTTTGTATGTTAAGATTGGTCAAAATTGACAAGTTTCTTTCATTCAACCTGGTATTTCCAATTTGACTCCCTTTCTCTGTCTCTCCTTTTCTTATTTTGCCATGGGCAAGAATATACTAAAACTTAGTATTAACTGAAAATTTGCCTATTCTGTTACTCTATGTTAAAAGCTATTTTGCTAGGTCTGTTTTCCCATTGAATCTCTCCTCTCCACTGCCCCTGCCTGCAGTCTCTCAGGGGACAAAGGTATTCTGTTTATTTGTAGGTTTGATCTTTTTATCAGCAACCCAATATCAAATTCCAAGAAAAAGAGATAGCAGTGATTGTATTAACACATAATCCAGGTAGATGCGTAAATTACAACCTATCAGGAGGATAAAGCATGAAGAATAAATAAATAACTCCAGAAACAATACATGCAAAAGTGATGTTTTAAGAATTTGTCTTCCAAATTCTTAAAATTCCTAGTGACCTAAAGTTCCTAGTGACTTCGGGAATTACAGAATGAATTGCAGCGGGGGGAGGTGGGGTGAATATGGTTTTCCTATAACACTCTGTGAGGTCCATGTGTCTACCTTTGTTATAATTATAAAATAATAATAAAATATTTAACTTTAACTCAATAGGAACCATCCTGGCTGCCTTTTTTATATTAGAATCTGGATTTATAATAGCTATAAGGAGATTTTGTAAAGCAAATTTACCTGTTTCAGATGAAAACAAATTTAAAGCTACACAGAACAAATTGAATATATCACAGGGCTGGTTAAAATTAGATTATAAAATATTTAAAAGATAGTTTAGCAAACCATGTTTGCTGCCCAGAACTGTTTTATCTATGTCCCTCTGAATTCATATACAAGGTGCTGTGTCATTTTTATCTATTAACTCACAATCCTATACCTGCCATGCAATTATCTGAGTGTGGTCATATTGTGTTATTATGGGTTGGGCATAGACTTTGCTTTGGTTCCCTATAGGGGGCCTGAGTTAGAGAAACCATCCACATAACCTCATTTTTCTTACTCTACTAGTTCCATATCTTTAGGTATACTATTAAAGTAGAATACCAAATATCTGCTACCTTGCCTCAGAGTGCTTCTTGATCAGGAGCTTAGAAATTACTTAGCAAATATACTCCCACACCCCTGTCTGTGACCTTGGCAGACATTACTAGTGGATTGCTGCACTCATTCTCAGGAACCCCAATCAGAACTGGCTCAACAGCAAAACCTGTTAGGTGAAACTACAGCCCACAGAGATCAAATAAGGACCCCACTATCAATTTGTTCATCATTGCCTCAATGAACCACATGCTAACTCATCAGCTCTTCAATTAAGCAGGCTTGTTTTTCTTCTGGCAGTTCCCCGTCTGTAGGGGAAGGAGATATTTGAAAAAAGTGAAACATATATCACAGAATCTGGGGAACCTAAACCTTCCAGGCTATTTACTATGATCAGGGCATAATTAACCTCATCTCTTAACCTCATCTGCACCCACCCATCCCAGCCTGCCCTATGCAAAATGTTTAGACTGACAACTTAAACTAGAGTTGTTTTTTCTCAAATAGCCCTCACTCCCAGTAGATGTAGATACACTGGAAAGAATAAAGAAAAATATATAAACTAAAAGAACCAAAAGCTGAAACCGAAAGAATTCTCAGGAATTCTCTGATTTGATTTGCATTTTGGACCATGGAGATGCTGCCCTATTCAGAGCTCAGTGCATGCACCTCCCTGCACAGGATCTTCAGTAGCTCCCTATTAACCACAAAATAGTCAGCCCAGGCCCTTTTCTGTGAAAAAGACAAAATGCTTTGTCAAGTTGTGTATCATGCAGTCTTGTGCCTCCACACCCTCCTATTATTCAGACTCTGTCAGTTATTCACCTGCATTGTTTTCTCAGACACTAGTTCACTTGTTTGAGTATTTCCTCTCTGGTTCAGTTCAGTTCAGTTGCTCAATTATGTCCGACTCTTTGCAGACCTCATGGACTACAGCATGCCAGGCTTTCCTGTCCTTCACCACCTCCCAGAGTTTTTTCAAACTCATATCCAGTGATTCTGTGATGCCATCCAACCATCTCATCCTCTATCATCCCCTTCTCCTCCTGCCTTCAATCTTTCCCAGCATCAGGATCTTTTCAAACGAGTCAGTTCTTTGCATCAGGTGGCAAAAGTATTGGAGCTTCAGCTTCACCATCAGTCCTTCTGATGAATATTCAGGACTGATTTCCTTTAAGTTTGACTGGTTGGATCTCCTTGTAGTCCAAGGGACTCTCAAGAATCTTCTCCAACACCACAGTTCAAAAACATTAATTCTTCGGTGCCTGGCTTTCTTTATAGTGCAAATCTCACATCCATACATGACTATTGGTAAAACCATAGCTTTGACTAGATGAACCTTTGTTGGTAAAGTAATGTCTCTGCTTTTTAATATGCTTTCTAGGTTTCTCATAGCTTTTCTTCCAAGGAGCAAGTGTCTTTTAATTTCATGGCTGCTGTCACCATATGCAGTGATTTTGGATTACTGGTATACCCTCCCTGGTATATGGTGTATGCTGTCTT
The DNA here is from genome assembly GCF_032405125.1 of Capricornis sumatraensis. Taxonomy (NCBI): domain Eukaryota; kingdom Metazoa; phylum Chordata; class Mammalia; order Artiodactyla; family Bovidae; genus Capricornis; species Capricornis sumatraensis. Next base: position 25,661,586 of record NC_091088.1, on the reverse strand, counting down.
TCTCTGCTTGTTTGATTTCTAATTATCCCTCAAGTCCCAGCTCAAGTAGCAGATTTGTGTGTGCCTGATCCACACAAGCTGAGCCCACTGCTCTCTTCCCTTAGGATGTGTGTGTGCAGGCATTTTCCATCCATTGCGTCCAACTCTTTAAGACCCCATGGATTATCACCTGCCAGGCTCCTCTGTCATGGGATTTCCCAGGCAAGAACACTTGCCATTTCCTCCTCCAGGGAATCTTCAGGACCCAGGGACTGAACCCATGTCTCCTGTGCCTGTTGCACTGACATGCAGATTCTTTACCAGTGAGCCACCTGGGAAGCCCCTCCCTGAGTATAATTGTGCAACTGAGCTGTGAAGAAGAGTCAAGAGGAACTCAGGCCCTGGAGCAAGACTCCTAAGTTTGCAAGCTTCACTGTCTACTTACTAGCACTGAGTCCATAGGCAAGTCATTTAACCTCTTTGTGTTTTGATTTTCTCATCTGTAAAACGGGGATAATAGCAACTAAGATGAAGAATGCAAACATACCCAATGTATTTAGAATGGCAAATAGTGTCAATAAACATTAGCTACGATTTTTCTGCCAGAAGACCAAACAGTCAATCCTAAATGAACTCAACCCTGAGTATTCATTGGAAGGACTGATGCTAAAACTGAAGCTCCAATACTTTGGCCACCTGATGGGAAGAGCTGACTCATTGAAAAAGCCCCTGATGTTGGGAAAGATTGAGGGCAGGAAGAGAAGGGGACAACAGAGGATGAGATGATTGGATGGCATCACCAACTCGATGGACAGGAGTTTGAGTAAACTCTGGGAGTTGGTGATGGACAGGGAAGCCTGGCATGCTACAGTCCATGGGATCACAAGGAGTCAGACACAACTGAGTGACTGAACTGAACTGATCTTGTCTATAAAACAAGGATAAGATGGGTGTTGCTATGAAATGAAATGAGATAATTCTCATAAATCCCTAAAGACAGCATCTGGCACAAAAAATGTGCTTCATTATTATCAAGTGAAGCTTCTCAAAGGTGGACTTAGAGGCTGGGTCAGTGAAACTCAGGGAAAAGAGCTCCCCAGATAGGAAGAATGAGGCTGGGACCTGGCAGAGTGAACTTGGTATTCAGTGGGGAAAACAGCATGTGCCTTCTCCCCTTGCCTATGTTTGGATCAGTTTTTAAAACTGCACAACCTCCGCTAACCTTAGTCGCAACACTGCAGTGAAATGTTACTCTAGGATTTGACACTTTCTTATTCTTCCCACTACTGTTTTCTCCTTTGTTGCTTTGAAAATATGAATTAATGATGAATACTAATGAGCCCTGTGACAAGGCTAGACTCCATGAATGTTGGGAGCTGCAAGATTCATGACACTTCCAACAAAGGAGAGTGTAAGGAATCTTTTTCCTGATTCCTGAAATTGCATGGCCCAAATACTCATTTTTTTTTATCCCACTCCTTCTGTCTTTTCCTTTTAAAATTTTTAAAAGAATCTTCGTGAAAGCCTCATGAATAAGACTTTGAAGTTGTTCATAAGATTTTATGTGTCTACCTGGAGTAGGCTTGAAATTGCTTTTTCTGTAAAAGTACTGTTGCATTTATGAAAATCTTTCTGGATGTCTTTTTACTGTCCTGTGCCTTCTTTTTTTCTTGTCTTTTCTTGTCTCTGTTTCTATTTCATGGAGCTGGGGGATTTGAGAAGTAGCCAACCAGAAGGAACTTGAGTCATTGATACTGAACACACAGTGACTTCTGAGCTGATACCAATTTTCCTTCCCTGTTCGTTAAAAAAGGAAAAACAGCATTTTTTTCTGCCATTGGCATGAAAGACAATTTTTATGGCATGGTCTGCACTACTATCTCAACATGATGGTAAATATTTTAGCATTAAAAGCCAAGGAGAAACCAGAAGGACTGTAATATTTAGGATTTTTGTCATAAAGTCTATGAAAATAGAGACTAAGTATCCAACTTTCTCAGTCAGTGTGAGTACTTACTCTCAGATGTTCTGCACAATCAACAGGTATTGCAGTTAGAACAGCCTTAAGAAAAAGGTCTTCCCTGGTAGCTCAACTGATAAAGAATCCACCAGCAACACAGGAGACTCTGGTTTGATTCTTAGGTCGAGAAGATCTGCTTGAGAAGGGATAGGCTACCCACTCCAGTATTCTTGGGCTTCCCTGGTGGCTCAGCTAGTAAAGAATGTGCCTATGGTGTCTCAAAGAGTCTGACACAACTGAGCAACTTTCACAATTTCACTTTAAAAAAGAAACAATAGCTTGCCCTCAAGGCTCTCTGTCTACTCTAAATTCCTTTCCTTGGCTGCATTCTGAAGACCAGAGGCTTGGACATCTACAATGGATAAATGGCAAGAGAAGGGCAGGCAGGAGCCTGCTACTGCTGCTGCTGCTAAGTTGCTTCAGTAGTGTCCAACTCTGTACAACCCTATAGACGGCAGCCCACCAGGCTCCCCCATCCCTGGGATTCTCCAGGCAAGAACACTGGAGTGGGTTGCCATTTCCTTCTCCAATGCATGAAAGTGAAAAGTGAACGTGAAATCGCTCAGTCGTGTCCAACTCTTAGCCACCCCATGGACTGCAGCCCACCAGGCTCCTCTGTCCATGGGGTTTTCCAGGCAAGAGTACTAGAGTGGGGTGCCATTGCCTTCTCCGAGGCAGGAGCCTGAGGGTCCACCAAAACCATCATCGATCAGACTCTTACTGCACTGATGCTCAGGAGGGGAGCTCAGGAGGGGTCCTGTTGTAAAAAGGGCATTTCTCACTAGATGAGCTCTAGTTCATCTTTGAAGTGTATGTGCGTGCTCAGTCCTCTCCAGTTCTTTGTGACCCCGTGGACTGTAGCCCACCAGGCTCCTCTGTCCATGGGATTCTCCAGGCAAGAATACTGGTGTGGGTTGCCATTCCCTTCTCCAGGGTTTCTTCCCAACCCAGCGATCGAACTTGCATCTAAGGCTTCTCTCACATTTGGTAGGTGGACTATTTACCACTAGTGCCACCTGAGAGGCCCCATATTTGAGTATGTGAATCCAAATCCTCACTAGTGAGCCTTGACTTGACAACTTGACAGCTTGAGCCTATTGGCCCCATGATTCAGTTATCTTTTCTGTAAAATTGGGATATTCTTAGAACATGCTTTCTATGGTTGTCAAAAGGATTAAATTATGTCCTTCTTCTAAAGGCCATAGTACTGTATCTGGCTAATGGTAAGAGCTCAGTGTTTGTTAATATACAAGCAGGTCTACTTATAAAAGAGAAGGGAAGCCTGGCGTGCCACAGTCCATGGGGTTGCACAGAGTCGGACACAATGGAGCGACTGAACTGAACTACTTTCAAAGGAGCCAGGTACCTAGTGGCTTCTGCTCTCTGTAGAGGTAAATATTCTATCCAAGATTTAGCAGGACAACAAGACTTTCTTGCCCAAGAACCTCTGAACGCAGGACATCTTCAAAACAGAGAACGGGTTGTCTTACTAAAATCGTGCTTAGCAATTCTTCCTTGACTCACTTTCTCACTTCAACTGCAGTCATTTACCAGCCTCACAAGTTTTCTAGTAAGTTCTTCAACAAATTGTATGTAACTTCTTAGCATGTACATTTATTCAACAAGAAATTCACAGAACCTCCCAGCTCTGGGCAGTGGTTATAGTGATGATGAGGGCAGGGGGATAGCTTGCAGGGACCACCAGCACTACAGGAAATAGTCCCTGTCCTCAAGAAATTCATGGGGAAATGAGTGCCAATAAACACTCAAACCCACAACAATGAAAACGATAATTTGGCATAAAGATTGAGTATAATTTCTGTGACCAAACAGATTTAAACCCAGTCTCCACCACTGAATAACCTTGTGACAGTGGAAAGATCTCTCAGTCTCTCTGTGCCTCACTTTCTTCATCTATCAAATGGGCATGAAAACTGTACCCATCTCATAACATCGACTGAGTTAGTATACATAAAACATTCAGATCAATGCCTGGTGCATAACTACAGTATATAAAATTGACCTTAAAAATAATCAATGAGAGTGAAAACTCGATGCACTTACAATGGATCAAGCCAGATGTTATCACATTTCACCTGCACAAGGTGATAATGGATTAACCCTGGTCAAGTTAATTGCCCTTGGGACTTCCCTGGTGGTCCAGTGAATAAGACTTCATGCTCCCAGTGTAGGGGGCCCAGGTTCAACCCCTGGTAGGGGAATTAAGATCCCACAAATCACAACTACTGAGTCTGAACACTTTAGAGCCTTCATGCCACAACTAGAGAACCCCATGTGCTGCAATAAAGAGCCCGTGCAGCCAAAATAAATTTTTTAAAGTTATAAAGAAATTTAAAAATTTACTTGACCTTGATAGTAAAATGGGCTTAAGGAAGTGCTTATACAATTGTTGGAAAGATTGAATGAGTTAACATATGTTGTGTGATCGGGGCCACGCCTGTGCAGAGTAAAGGCTCAGCAAGGAGTCTAACAAAGTTTAAACAGTTTGCCCAGATCCACAAAGCTAACTGACTAGGGTTGAATCCTGATATAAACCCAAGCATACTCTTGCCACCTTCCCATAGTGACTGACTCCATATGGTAAACACCCAGAGGTCCATATATAATATTATGCAAGCCCACTTCCATCCATCTATCTCTCTCTGTCCCTCTCTCTCTCTCTCATTATAGCAATCATGGGAGACATTCATCCACTTTATTAATAGTTAGATGCAACAGTAATGACTCAAAATATACTTTAAAAAATGATACAAACTCTTGCTGGTCAAGAGGAAAGATCATGTATCATGGGCCAAGATGTAGTCACACATCACGTGACCACACAGGACTGTAACTAACTTTAGTCATGGCTGGTCTGACTCAGCCTGAAGCCAAGACGAAAGCAAATGTGGTTAATTAAGACTCCAGGGAATGTTTAGACTGTGTGCAACTGATACCCTGGGCACCGTCTCCAGGTTTTCCTGAAGATAGAATCCTGCATACAGTTTGAGTATGACTTCCTTAAAACCCTTCTAGATATTGTCAGGGAGAGACTGGAGGGGCAGGACTTAGCACTTTCAGAATTATCTTAGTGGCAAGCTTGAAGAATGTTGACTGATGAGAAAGGACAAGTCCTAATTCCCAAATTAGGCTTCTATTTGCACTTCAATTATAACTTGAAATCTAAAGCTCTGCTCTTGCTGGAAGAAATCAAGCCTTGTGTCTTGTGGCCTCCGTAAAACTGGGCTTAATGGCTGTCATATAGATAGTGCCCAGAGAGCAATGATGACCCGAGAGAAAACAAAGTCTGATTTTGGTCTATCTTTAATAGAGCGACAGATATCTCTCTCAGCTCTTTGATGAAAGATCCCAACATAATAACATACTTATGGAGTACAGTTTTCTTTACTAATGACTTGGAAGTAGGGCAGAACTTACTGGGTAAACACTCCCTGAGGTAGTTTTGAACTCTAAGTACAAGGCCGTTTACTCGCCTGCTAACTCTTCTTTCACCTTCAAGAAACCAATCAGTTGGCGCAAGACATTAAAACATACCTATTCCCAGCTAGAGGTCATTACTGAACATCTCTCCAACTCCTGAAACAAGTGAACCTTCACAAACAAGTTTGGAATGAACCTGCTCCACAGATTCCTCCCATAAATAAGGGTTCTTGTTTCAGTAATTGAGAGAAATAGCACAATAACAGTCCTTCCTTGGGAGAGAATGGATACAGATATATGTATGACAGAGCCCCTTTGCTATCTACCTGAAATTATCCCAACATTGTTAATTAGCTATACTCTGGTATAGAATTAAAAGTTAAAAAAATTAAAATTAAATAAAGCTCCTTGGGAAAGATCCTTAAAAATAATAATAATAATCTTTCCTTGAAAATTTACAATTACACATGACTATGTTAAAGAATCTGTAACAAAAAATGTATGCAATTGTGTTCAGTGCAATGATTCCCAAACGTGTATGGCCGTAGCACTTTGAAACATATATTTATATATTAAATATATATTTAACATACTTATCTATTTTATCTATGTCTGTATCTATAGAGAGATGGATATCCATCTTGAAGAAATGGTTTCTAATGACATACATGTAAACAACTGCTGCCCTTGGTGGGGTTGTGTTGGTTGTATTGAAGTCTGGGTCAGAGGTAAATGAGACCCTGCTCTCCAAGTGGCTATGTGCATGATTTGATATCTGTTAGGAGGCTTTAACTGAGGAGGAGATCCTGTCCTAGAGTAGAAAGAAGAGACTCAGAATACAGGAATCAATGAAAGTGAGCAATGAACATGGAGAAAAGTAACAAGGCATCTGATTGATGACTGCTACCAGCTCCACACCGCCATTCATATTTATCTACCCCAAAGGGTTGATTTTGAACGCTGTGGTGAAACTCATCCCACATGCTAGTAAAGTAATGCTCAAAATTCTCCAAGCCAGGCTTGAGCAATACATGAACGGTGAAATTCCAGATGTTCAAGCTGGTTTCAGAAAAGGCAGAGGAACCAGAGATCAAATTGCCAACATCTGCTGGATCATCAAAAAAGCAAGAGAGTTCCAGAAAAACATCTATTTCTGCTTTATGGACTATGCCAAAGCCTTTGACTGTGTGGATCACAATAAATTGTGGAAAATTCTGAGACAGATAGGAATATCAGACCACCTGACCTGCCTCTTGAGAAATCTGTATGCAGGTCAGGAAGCAACAGTTAGAACTGGACATGGAACAACAGACTGGTTCCAAATAGGAAAAGGAGTGTGTCAAGGCTGTATATTGTCACCCTGCTTATTTAACTTATATGCAGAGTACATCATGAGAAATGCTGGACTGGAAGACACGCAAGCTGGAATCAAGATTGCCAGGAGAAATATCAATAACCTCAGATATGCAGATGACACCACCCTTATGGCAGAAAGTGAAGAGGAACTAAAAAGCCTCTTGATGAAAGTGAAAGAGGAGAGTGAAAAAGTTGGCTTAAAGCTCAACATTCAGAAAATGAAGATCATGGCGTTAGGTCCCATCACTTCATGGGAAATAGATGGGGAAACAGCGGAAACAGTGTCAGACTTTATTTTTGGGGGCTCCAAAATCACTGTAGATGGTGACTGCAGCCATGAAATTAAAAGACGCTTACTCCTTGGAAGAAAAGTTATGACCAACCTAGATAGCATATTCAAAAGCAGAGACATTACTTTGCCGACTAAGGTCTGTCTAGTCAAGGCTATGGTTTTTCCAGTGGTCATGTATGGATGTGAGAGTTGGACTGTGAAGAAGGCTGAGCGCCAAAGAATTGATGCTTTTGAACTGTGGTGTTGGAGAAGACTCTTGAGAGTCCCTTGGACTGCAAGGAGATCCAACCAGTCCTTTCTAAAGGAGATCAGTCCTGGGATTTCTTTGGAAGGACTGATGCTAAAGCTGAAACTCCAGTACTTTGTCCACCTTATATGAAGAGTTGACTCTTTGAAAAAGACCCTGATGCTGGGAGGGATTGGGGGCAGGAGGAGAAGGGGACAACAGAGGATGAGATGGCTGGATGGCATCACGGACTCGATGGACATGAGTTTGAGTGAACTCCAGGAGTTGGTGATGGACAGGGAGGCCTGGTGTGCTGCTATTCATGGGGTCGCAAAGAGTCGGACATGACTGAGCGACTGAACTGAATTGAACTGAACTGTGGTGAAAGTGAAAGTGTTAGCTGCTCAGTCATGTCCTACTCTTTGCAACCCTACAGACAGTAGCCCCCCAGGCTCCTTTGCCCATATGATTCTCCAGGCAAGAATTCTGGAGTGGGTTGTCATTTCCTTCTTCAGGGGATCGTCCCAGTCCAGGAATCGAACCCAGGTCTCCTGCATTGCAGACAGATTCTTCACCATCTGAGCCATCAGGGAAGCCTGAAGGGCTGATTTTGAACCCTGAGGTAGAGATGGTTACAACTGAAAGCTGTCTTCATGAGCTACTCTGCAAGGTCAGGTCATTGGCTGGGTAGACTCAGAAGCCAGGATCCAGCATAGGATGGAGGGCAGGAAGCTCAGGGGAGTAGTGTCATCAAGGGGCAACTGTGGCCAGGGGTTCAGAAGAGAAACCCAGGTGTAGATTCATTCTAGAACACATACACCACCTTCCTGAGACTCTCCAAAAGAACTGGGGAGGGGCTGAGGAAAGCTGAATAACCAAATGACATCCAGCTGTCCCAGTTATATGTGCAAAAGTGGTCAATCTTGAGGACATTTTAGTTTTACTCTCAGTCTCTAAGACCCATTGGATTTTTGTAAGACATTTTGATTTCATAATATAAAATACACCAATCCATTTTTTTTCTTTACCCTTAAGCATGGCTAAAATCAGACCAAATAATTGGGAATTACTCTGCAAATACGTACACTGTACAACCCACTTGAAGTCACTTTATACTCACATTTTCAAAACTCTTCTTAACTCTCTCAAAATTGTCTACAAATAGTCATCTTCTCTCACCTTCTAAATGAGTGCTGTGTTGTGGGTGTCAGGGTCATTGTTGCTGGTGGGGCAGGAAAGGATGAGCATTAAGAGATGCCTACAAAACAAAAGCAAATCAAACAAACAGAAAGACATGCCAAAAAAGCAAAAACTTCTGGTGTGATGTTGTGGGAGGGATCTGTGTTCTTGCAAGAAATAGTTAACCTGAAAATCACCATGGGGCAATAGCCAAACAAATCCAGAATGTGGAGTGTTGAGCAGGACCTGGTCTGGGACTCTTCAAAGAACATGGAGCAATGAGCAGAGGGAAGTGGTGGGACTTATCTGTACTGGGGAGACAAAAGCACACAGGAGTCAGTGAAATACTGGGAAAGGGGAGATGTATCATGATGCCTGTAAACTATTTTTGGATGGGGTGCATAGGGGAACAAGAGGTAGATACTGAGTGTAGGTAGATGGCAATATTCGGTGAATATAGATGAAGACGTATGGTCATTTATTATACTGTATTTTCAGCTTTCCTGCAGATTTTAAAAGTTTTGAGTTAAAAAGTACTTTTTTTAAAAGGAAAAGTTCACAAAAATAAGAGTAAAACCTGAATAAATAATCCTGATGCAAAATGGTGTAACTTCCTTTAGCCTAAGTTTTCTGGTACAATTATCTCCCCTCTTTACACTGTGGTTCATGAAGGTATTTTATATTCTTTTTAAGAAACAAGGAAAGGATCCAAAGAGGTGTGTTTCCTTCTGTTCTCTTCTTTAATAAATGCTTCTCTTTTCTCAAATAGCTCCACGAATCAGGAGATCCTCTCCCTCACCCTCTGAGGAGCACTACCATCCCCAGATTGAGCGTTTCTGGTACCGAGGTTGACTTTGCACATTTTAAAGAGCCAAGAGATGCTCCTGAGCACAGTCCAGGCATGGACTTTAAATTCAGCATTTTAAAATCAGACTAAGTTACCTGAGCCTACAGATATCTGGAGATCTCAAAGAATTCATGTAGAAAGGGTTCAACACCAACTCCCAGGAGAAAACCCCACCCTCACTTTAACACTGGTAAGAATGTTCCCAAATGCCTCTTGGATTCTCCCATCAGAAGGTCTGACCTCTTTGCCACAGTTGAGAAAGGCTTGAGCAAATATTTTAGGGGAGGAAGACTAGGTGGAGTTAGACTCAAGGGCACTAAAAGGAAGGTCAAAGGAAACTGACATTGAACATAAGCTTTGCGGAACCTGTGAGCACTGTTTCCAAGTAGCTACAGTACAAAAATATAGACTCTGAACTTGAATTTTCTGTGGCCCCAATACTTAGACATCAGAGGGAGGTCAATTTTGACTCAAGATCAAGGATGAGGGTTTTTAAAAGGAAATGACCAAAGATGGAGTGGTGGTTAAATGCCACACCAAAGGAAAAATGAAAACGAAGCATCTACAACCACTGAGTGAAACATTACTTTAAGAAAAATTGAAGCATCAGGAAAAAAGAACAACTGAGAAATCTCTGAGCTCCTGTTCTGCCTGGTCACATTTCCTTCTTCATTCTCCCCATGACAGAGCAGTCTCCCTGAAATAGGACCAATGGCAATAAGGCAGGATCCTAAGGAGCCTGCTCTCTGCATGGGCTGTGTCCTGACTCTTTGGAATAACCTGGAGGAGACCCACTGAAACCTGTCATCGGGCACAGCAGGGTGGAGACAGGGGCCTCTTGGGGAGCCTTCTTCTCCTCAATGTTGGCCTTTGTGCATCACCCCCCTGATCACCAGGTACCCTAGACAGCCCACTGAAAAGAATTCAGAGGCTCTCAGGCTCCCAGCGGGGAAACCTTGGAGCCCTGTTGTTGGAAATAGCTCCCAACCTGCATCTCAGGCAGGTATTTTTAGGTTCTGTCTTGAAGACACAGAAACTTTCATACATTTCAGCTTCTTTGTCTGGAGACACTGAAACCCCAGACATGTCATTGAAATGGGGTATAATTGTGGTCTCCTCCACCCACCAATCTGAGCGAGTCGAAAAGAGCTTCCTGCTGTGCAACAGAGAGCATGGAGAGCCTTTTCTGGCAAAGGAAAGTCAAAATGGATTTTTGAAAATAATATGTTGATCAAGACGAGAGAAAAAATATCTATTGAGGAGAGGGGGCTCTCCACTGGGGCTTATATGAGAAGAAGCTCACCTATTATTTGGAAACCTGGTCTGAGCTCTCTTTTGCCAGCTGCAGAATTCAAGCTTGGAGGAGCTAAAGTCTCACATTTGAGGTTGGGAAATAAAGAGGCTTGGAATCATCTGAGTTAGATCAATGGCTGTTATTAATATGAGGCTCTGTGAGGAGTAATTATAATTGTCAATCATGGGGCAGAACCTGACATTAAAAGGAGCGATAGGAGAGAAACCAAAATGATGCAGGGCAAATATGTGGAATTGACAAGAGCATTCTGATAGTGCTTAGAAGCTTGGAGAAAGGATTTTTGAGCTCCCAAGGGGCTCTGGCCACTATCTCACTATGGGATAGATCCACAAAGGTGACCCAGGGCCATGTTTTCTGAGAGTTTCAGGGAGCAGGTCTCTGGGGCTGACATTCTAGCTGTAGGGTAAGTGATCCAAAGGTCCGAGAGAGCATTGGCTGCCTACTGCTCACAGGACTGTGGAAAGCAGCCTATATCAAATCACCCACAACAACATGGCAGGAATCCCTGCTCTCAGGGGTTCTTGCTATTAGACAACAAAAAGAAGTTGACTGCAGCGAAGGGTTTGTGTAGAGTTGATTTAAGCAGATGGTAGGCTTTTTCCTTAGGAGTAAAATAGTAAAGCACTTGCCTATAAGGTCTAGAAAGGAGATCACTTATTGTCCTTTATTCTAAACTTAACTTAATTGAAAGCAAACAACATTACTCCAGGAATAAGTCAAAGGAGGTTCTGAAAACAAGCAGAGCATCCTGTATGGTTTCCCTTAAGAGACCAGCAGGCAACAGAAACCAAAGTCCAGTTTCCATAGAATAGAGACCAGACTGGGCTTCCCAAGTGGCATTAGTAGTTAAGAATCTGCCTGTCAATACAGGAGACATAAGTGATGTGGGTTCAGTCTCTGGGCCGAGAAAATCCCCTGGAGGAGGACATGGCAACCCACTCCAGTATTATTGCCTGGAGAATCCCATGAACAGAGCAGCTTGGAGGGCTACAGTCCTTGGGGTTGCAGAGTCAAACACAACTGAAGCTACTTAGCATGCACACACACAGAGATCAGACTGGCTATGGAATTTGCAAAGCCCATGGCAAAATGAAAATGTAGGCTCCCCCAACCCAAAAAATGCAACCCATTTTTTGCACTCAAAAATGACTAAGAATTTCAAGACAGCAAGAGAAGATCATCAAACCAAATGCAGGGCCTTTTGGGGGGCAGAGGCTTGTCCAACTATGCAGGCTGCCCACCCTGATTAGAGAGAAAATCCCTATCTTTTGGCCACTGAGATTAGGAGCATTAGGAGATGGCAGTCTACTTCAAACCACAAGGAACTCTTGAGATGTTACTGGAATAACTGGTAAGGAAAAGTCAGAATGGATTTTTAAATAATAATATGCTGATAAAGAATAGGAAAAAATCTATTGAGAGAGGGGGCTATGAATTGTGGGCTGATGAGCCTGATGATGATGCTTCTAAAAGTTTATGTTGCCTTCTGAGGCTTAATATTTAACACAGGACACTTAATCCAGAAATCACTTGCTCCTAGTCAAGCTTCATATTTCACATACACACATACACATGCATATCCATACACACACATGCAAATACATACATCCAGTCATATGCACACGTATACATATACACCCACAGATACACACATATACCCACATACATACATGCAAACATACACATGCACACATAGTACAAACCTGATACTTGCCAGCCTTCACCAGCTTAGTAACTGTTTCATAGGTTTGCTACTAAAAGCTTTTATTTGATCTCTGTAACAACTCTGTATAGAAGGAAGCATTATTATCCCTATTTTGAAAGATGAGGGTGCTGAGGCTTTGTGGGCTTAGATATTTGACTCAAAGATCTACAGCTGCTGAGTAAGCAGAGTCTGAATTTGGAGTCCTGACTTGGATTCTTAACCACTAGACCACACTTCCTTTTCAGAGAAGTACGATCTCACTTTCTCTTTATGGTGGCTGTACCAAGTTCTTTGTCCCACTGAATCATCAAGGGAATAGAGACCCCCTGAAAATCACTTGGACGAGTGGGCAAGTCAGAACCTAAACTGAGTCCCGACGTAGGACTCCATCACTGAAGAAAGGAAAGGTAAAAGGGTATGTCCCCCAAACACTCCTCAAGAAAAAAAAAGAATGTATACATATGTATACCTGAATCACCATGAGTTACAGCAGAAATTAATACAACATTGAAAATCTACTACACTTCAATAATATATGTGTTTTTAGAAAACTAGTAATTGGAGACCAGAAAAAAAAAAAAATATTATAGTATAGTCCCAGGTGACTCAGTGGTAAAGAATCTGTCTGCTAAGCAAGAGATGGGGGTTCCACCCCTGCGTCGGGAAGGTCCACTGGAGAAGGAAATGGCAACCCTCTCCAGTATTCTTGCCTGGGAAATCCCATGGACAGAGGAGCCTGGCAGGCTACAGTCCACGGCGTCTCAAAAGAGCTGGACACGACTTAGCAACTAAACAACCACAACAACAAATATTAATAATTGGCTTACAATCAATTGCACACATTTCAAATATTTCAAGGAATTTGATGAGTTTTGACATACACATACACCCTTGAAACCACTGCCACTATCAAGACAGTGAACATTGGCATCACTCTCTCAATTTCTTCCTTTGCTTTTCTCTCAGCTCTGACTTCTACTACCCCATCCCAATGCAGTCACAAACCTGCTTTTCTAAATATATGTTTTACAGCTTTATTGATGTATTATTGATCTAAAAATATGTAAGTTTAAGGCATACCGCATGATGATTTAATACATGCATATATTACAAAACCATTACAACAAACCCTTGAATATTCACACAGCCACAGTGTCTGAGGACCCAGAGCTGGAGGGGGCCTCAGTGTGTCACGGGACCAACACCCTCCAGCAGGATAGGGGCAGAGCCAGGCAGACAGACCAAGAGAAACAAATTGCAGAGCCTAAGGGAGAAACTTACCACACAAATACCTGTAAAATGCTTTTGGGTTCAAACTAGGTTTTGCAACAGCCAGAATTTTAAAAAATAAAACAAAAAAAGCCCTGGCCTGGCAGATCGTAAAAGTTCAGAGCTGAGCAAAGAAGTTGTTTCATGCTAACTTTTCATAAAAAGCAGAAAAGCAGTGAGAACAGGCTAATTAAGGCCAAACTTAGCTTCTGAGGAAAACTTTGCTTCTTACTGAGAGGAAATCATGCTGGGTGGGAAGCAAAAGTTGTACTGAGCTGGGGAACCAGTGTAGCTCATTTGTACATCTTTTCGTTTTCTACATTTGTTGGAAGATCAGGGAATAAAGGGTATAAGGAAAAAAGAATCTGAGATTTCCCCACTCCCAGGATTCGCAAGCAGCTCTCTTTCATGACAGGAGCTGTTTTCCTTTTTCAGCTTTATGATAAACTTTATGACAAATGAAGTGGTAAGATAGTTAAGTGTCAACATGATGATCTGATATACCTGAATATTCATTGGAAGGACTGATACTGAAGCTGAAGTTCCAATACTTTGGCTATTTGATGCAAAGAGCCAACTCATTGGAAAAGATCCTAATGCTATGAAAGATTGAGGACCGAGGAGAAGGGGACAACAGAGGTTGAGATGGTTGGATCATCAACTCGATGGGCACGAGTCTGAGCAAACTCCAGGAGGCAGTGAAGGACAGGGAAACCTGGCGTGCTGCAGTCCATGAGGTCACAATAAGTCAGACACGACTGAGTGACTGAACAGCGGCAAATACCTATACCTAGGGAAGGGCTTCCCTGGTGGCTCAGATGGTAAAGAATCTGCCTCCAACGCAGGAGATCTGGGTTAGATCCTTGGGTCAGGAAGATACCCTGGAGAAAGGAATAGCAACCCACTTCAGTTTTCTTGCCTGGAGAATTCCATGTACAAAGGAGCTTGACGGGCTATAGTCTATGGAGTCACAAAGAGTCAGACACAAATGAGCAACTAACACACTTTGGGAAAGGATTCCCACTGAGTTAGTTAACACATCGATTACCCCGCATATTTACCTTTTTTTGGTGAGAATATTGAAGTTATACTCTCTTAACAACTTTTAACTACACAATACAGTATTATCAGCTGTAGTCATCAGGTTGTACATTAGATTCTCAGACTTTATTCATCTTAAGGGTAAGTTTATTACCCTTTCACAAACCTTGGCTATCCTTTTTCTACCCTCTGTTTCTGTGAGTTTGACTTTTTTTTTTTAGTTTGAAAGGAAATATTTTATCAATAATCAATAAGAACCAAGCAGAAGCCAATTCAATATTAATATAGGAGCTGGAAGGAGCCTTGCAGAAGCAAGTCTGAGAAAGAAGCAGATGGACCTCTGAGCCCACACATCAGCATTTACCAAGTGTGGGATGCCTGTCCCCATGTCTTGCTAGAACTTTGTCTGCTTTGCATATTCCTGTCCAAGAGCTTCTCAAAAGCAGAAAACATTACTTGCTTCATCTTTGTGTCTTCTGGTACTTTACCTGGCGCAAAGAAAGCTCCATAAGGTGACCTGGCAACAGCTGGGTTAGTGGAAGAAGGCACTTACTTTGGATCCAAGTAACTGTCTCTGTTTCTTTAAATCTTGCTCTCTATACATTCCACTTCTCCTCATAGGCTGAAAGAGCTGCATGGGATTCTCAGTGACTGTTGCTGTCCTTTTAATGAAGCATTATATGTCTATAAAAGAAAGAAACATTTGTTGCCTTGTATGTTCTTCCTATATCTCCCAATTGTCTAAACCTGGAGAAATAACATATTCGTGGACTAAGCAGCAATCCCATTTCCCTGAAAGCATCTTCTGAAATATTAAGCATGGCTCTTTAGAGGCAATAATCATTCTTTGCTATTTGTGCTTTAAACAACCCTCAGAAAGGAAATACAGTAAATAAGAGCAAATGCCACCACCATTTTAATTTTAGGTTCTGGGATACTTAAAAGATGTCGAGTAAAAATTATGCCCTAACATTCAGTGTCAGAGGCCCTGCTCTACTCTATAATTGTGTTTATTCCTGTTCTTCTCATTAAAGCTTTACTGGCTTTCTTGAAGTCACAAGTTTTTATTAAGCATCTATTGTGTGAGGAGCTACTTCTTGGCTCCCGCGTTGGTGGGTCTGTACTGTCAAAGGTGAGTTTCTCACGCTCAAGTTCAGCGATTCTAAGTGAATTTGAATTCTGTCCTTGAGGCTGGAGGAGTATCAGAATACTTTCATAGAGGGAAACAACCGAGGAGAATCAGGGGCAAGCTCCAGATGGGTGCCTCATTCCACCCCATCACACATCAACTCCCCGACGAGTGACTGTTGCACCCTCCCAATCTTTCTTTTTCCATTCAAATGGGGAGGATGGTGACAAAAGAGAAAGAAAATGGGGAGCGGGAAGAGAGGGCAGCCCAGCATGCATGACTAAATGTCAGGTTGTACAGGAGAATTTATAATTAAAGTCCAAGATGACAGATAACTATAAAATCAGATTGGTTCCTTTCCACATGGAAGGAAAGCATAATACTGTTGTCCAACCCAAGCTTTTTTGGTAAATTGAAATTACAGTTGTATTTGCAGCTATTTTAAAGGTCCATTAATTAAAAATTGGAAGCCATGCCAATGCAAAAAATACCATAAAAGGTGTTAGATTTGATGATCAGCAAGTACTATAATTAAAAGATGATGTTATCTGAATATCAAATGCTTTAAATCCATGTTTGTTTTTTATTGAAAATAAACAAATTCAGAAGCAAAAAAAAAAAAAGAAAAGATATGTGCAAAATGTAATGATAATGGTTGACTTCTAAACAGCCAAGGAAATTATAGTCATCATGTGTGGGAAAAGAACAAACACCTCTTAATTGCATTTCATTATAACGTACCTTTCTCTGCTCAGTTGTATATATTAATTATAAAAATCGTGTCGCAGAGTGGAGAGGCTCTACAATAGTTTTTTCTCCCCTTCCTCCCTTAATTCTGTCTGAAGCAGGATGGAAGAACAATATCATCTGTCATCTGCAGAAAGAGCTTTCAAAGACAAAATCATAAAAAGAATGAAAGGCTATTATATAAAAAAAAGAAAAAATGCTTTGATTTCACAGATTTTTCCACTTATTAATGTTTAAGGTTATCTGATCTTTTAGAAAAGTATCTTATCATATTGTTTTGTATGTGTATGTTCAGGTAACATCACTTTCTGATAACTGTATCACATGGCACGTGCGTTACGTAGATCATTGTTAAAGGAGGAGAGAGGGAATGGGTGAGAAGGAAGCATTATTATGGAAAGATGCTATGCAGGACTTGAAGAGTTTCCTAACATGAGGCAGAACAAGAAAGGGATGGATTGGCTTTAAGGTCAGTGCTTTCAGATGGATAGACAGATACCCTCTAGCTCCACAAAGAGAAGTGAAGAGTTAAGGAGCTTGCACTATGATGAGAAAGAGGCAATGCATGTGTTATAAGGATATTCAGGCAGCCAATGTTTTGAGATGGTGGGATAGCCAAATAGCCAAAACGGCATCTGGAATTCTGCTTTATCAGAAATTTGTTGAAACAGGTGAGATCCATCTGTTTGGAAGGGGTTAAGGTATTTTTCTAGACCAAATTAGAAATCTCAACCTGGGCTTTTAGGAGATGTATGCGTATGACTGAAGCTTTCTGGGCAGAGGTCCATAACTTACCAGATTCTTGGCTGAATCTGTAGTCTAGAAAGGCTTAATAGCTGCTGCTCTAAGCCCTTGATACTCACTGTGTGGTTCATGGCATCACCTGGGAGCTTCTCAGAAACACAGAATCGTGGGTCCTGCCTCAGACTTGCAGAATCAGAATTAACATTTGAAGGCAGATCCCTGGGTGATGCATGTGCAGTTTAAAGTGTGAGATGTGCTCGACTTCCCTTGTGGTCCAGTGGTTAAGACTCCATTTTCCCACTGCAGGGGATGCAGGTTCAATTCATGGTCAGAGAAATTTTGCATGCCACACAGAGTGGCCAAAAAATAAAGTGTGAGATGTGTTGATTTAGATGACAATGCATGCCCATCTGTGTACTGGAGATTCAGAGCCATGTTTCTCCATCCGTGGTTGTGGAAACTTCAGAGGTTCAGTCCTGGACACTGCCATTAACTGTCAGGGATCCTAGTCCCTAAGGAGGTGGCAACAATACCTTTTTCATATAATCGCTGTAAAAATTAAATGGGATAGTGTGTGTAAAGCACTGAACAGAACACTCAGCACATAAGAATCACTTAATAGCAGTCATTTTTACATAGATTTTTCTCAGATTCTGGAAATTATCTGTGACATAAAAAATATTATGAGCTACACATTTGGAATAGTGCTTTTTCAACAGGGGTAATTTTGCCCCCCGCCCTCCCTTTGCCCAGAAATTTTCACTTTGCCGAATGGGGCACATTCAGCAATGTCTGGATACATTTTTGTTGTCATGATTTAGAGGTGGTGCTACTTGAACCTAGTGGTTAGAGACCAAAGTTCTGGAGTTGAAAAAGTCTGGTCTAAAAGTAAGGACTTGGGCACTTCCCTGGTGGTTCAGTGGCTACGACTCTGTGCTCCCAACTTAGGGGGCCCAGGTTCAATCTCTGGTCAGGGAATTAGATCCCACGTGCCACAACTAAGAGTTTGTCTGCTGCAACTAAAACCCCACATGCTGCAATTAAGACCTGGCACAGCCAAATAAAGAAATAAATATCAAAAAAAATAAAAGTAAGGGCATGAAAAACTGACTTAGTCAGGTCTTACACCAGCCTCAGGGTTCTATGAGTACTTGAGAGGTTACTTGTCACCTTAGCATTTAAATTGAAAGAATGAAAGAGAATTGCCACCTTCAAATATGTTAAAAATCTGAGTGAGGTTTCTACAGAGATTTCAGCCCTGCAAAGATGTTCAGGAGTAACTGGTCAACCTATCCAAATGAGCTCCCTTTGCACCCCACCCATCTCAGCACGCTTTGTTTTCTCTTTGACGCACCACTGATGCTCCATGATTATTGTCCTTGTATTATGCGCTTCCCTCTGCTCTGCTTTCATTAGAGATCTTGGTAAGAGATCTTCCATCTGCCTGTGTCCCTCCTGCCTAGCCCTGTGCCTGGCGCAGATGGAAGCTTCTTAATTATCTATTTATGCCAGGCTTTTCTCTTATGTATGGATGAGACATACCAGGCAGTTTAATATACCTGTTCTCCTGGTCTTTCTGTTTCTAAAGACTTGAGACCAAAACAGAAAAAAAAAAAAAAAAAACACTTTGAGTTTGGGGTTATTTTGCAATCTCATGAAGATTTCCAGAAATTGAATAACATAAAAAAGAAGGAAATACGCACATGTGCTCCTCCAATGCACAGCACAACAGCATGGTAAAGGCAGCAGCCAGTGGCACTTGTATTGTTTAAGAAAGAGAGAGAGACTCTGGGATTTCCCTGGTGGTCCAGTGGCTAGGACTCCATGCTCCCAAGGCAAGGGTTCGATCCCTGGTCAGGGAGCTAGAGCCCACATGGCTCAGCTAAGAGTTCACATGCCATGACTAAAGATCCTACATATGGCAACAAAGACCCAGTGTTGGCAAATAAAAAATATTTTAAAAAAGAAAGTAAGAGAGACTCCGGGGTCAGACAGAACTGGATCCCAATTAGCATCACTACTCACTAACCATGGGACTTTAGCAAGTTACCCAGCTGCTCAAAGTCTTGGTGTTCGCACCTTTAAAATGGGACTAATCATTAGACTGACCTTTGAAGGTACAGTATTCTGAGGATAAAAGGAGAGTGGGTAGCTTATCCCTTCTCCAGCTTCCTGGATCCAGATTCCTGGATCTTCCTGACCCAAGAATCAATCTGGGGTCTCCTGCATTGCAGGCAGACTTTTTACTAGCTGAGCTACCAACCTATTATTCAACAAATATCAACCGTGAGCCAATACTGTAGAGCATCTTGCCAAGCATTAACGCATAGTCGGTTAGCCCTCCATGTCTGCAGGTTCTGCATCCATGAATTCAACCAACCCTCAGATGGAAAATAATCGGAAAAAAATCCAGAAATTTCTTCAAAACAAAACTTGAATTTGCCATTCTTGTGGTAACTATTCATGTAGCATTTACATTGTACTTGCAACTGTTTACATAATGGTTGCAATATATTAAATATTATAAGTCATCTATGTTTTAATGCTTCCCTGGTGGCTCAGATGGTAGAGTCTGCTTGCAATGCGGGACACCTGGGTTTGATCCCTGGGTTGGCACGATCCCCTGGAGGAGTAAATGGCAACTCACTCCAGTATTCTTGCCTGGGAAATCCCATGGACAGAGGAGCTTGACGGGCTATAGTCCATGGGGTCACAAAGAGTCAGACATGACTGAGCGACTTAACACCACCACCAGAGATGTTTTAATGTACTCAGGAAGATGTGTTGTAGGTTATATGCAACTACTATGCCATTTTATATAAGGGACTTGAGCATCCGTGGATTCTGATATCTGAGGTGGCTCCTGAAACAAATCTCCCTTGAATACCAAGAAACAACTGTAAACCACTGGACACAGCGCCTGGCGTCGAGTACTTGGCAGTGGGCATAGGTGTGTTGGCATGCTCTGTTGACGCTCTCACAGGGAAGCTAGGTTCATCAAGTCCCTAGCGGGAATCCCTGTCTTCTGCAGCTCACTGACACCTCCTGGGCAAGAGTAATGATGACTTGAGGATCATGCCATCTTGGTGCCCAATGATGCTGGGCTTAGTAAAAAGAATCCAAACAGGGCTTAAAATAGTTCGTCAGCAAATTAAAGTGCTCTCTGCCAACTTTTTAAAATTAAATGGGAAGGACATATAAAAGTAGTCTGGGAAAATAAATTACTACTGTAAGAAATCAAAGAAAAGTGTTTGTGAAAGATATTGCTGTGTTAGTTACAATATCTGAAAAGTTAACCCAACCTCAATATGCAAGGAAATGGATGATCATTTGGGAAATTGGGAGAGTCATTGTGATGGAATTCTTACCATTAGTAAATTAAAATTACATAAATCTTTGGAAGATACACCAAAAAAAATTTATTTGTACAATCCCTACATGAAAATCTAGCTCTTTAGTCAAATTGCCTAAGATAAAATGCAAAAAATAAATAGAATTATATTTGCACTGTGCATTTGCATTCATTTTTCCCAAAATCTTTCTTAATGCTGCAAATCTTCTTTCTAGTTAAAATATAATACCTATAATAATAATTCAATGCTTTACTTTAGTGCTAGATTAATGACTAGGAATTTTCCTATTTTGGAAAAAAGAATAGTCCAAGAAAGGTCCCAGAAAGGGGGAAATGAAGAAAAACACATTGGAAAAATTAAATATGGTCAGTGGATAAACTGTAATTACCTAGTGCTTGGCAGTTTGAACCAGAATGCTATGCAGATGGTCATTTGCATGCTTAACTACAGAGAAAAGAGGCAGGTACTTTATCTGGGAGGGAAAAAAGGAAAAATATATACTTTGAAAGTAAGGATTCACTGGGTAAGTTTTTATTCTATCCTCAAACTTGAATCCTCTTAGGACAGTCAGATCCTGGGCTAAGGCTGCTCCTCAAAGAGCAAATCAAAATGTTCAGATGCTCACATGTTAGGGTCAGAAAGACTTGTCCCCAAGTCCCTGTCTTACCTATTCCTAGGTATTTGAGCAGGAAGCTTGACTTGTCTGAGCTTCCTTTTCTTCGTTTGTAAAAGTAAAATAGTATTTTCTTCTCCATATGGCTATTTTAAGGATTAAATTTTAAACTAAGTTAAAAGTATACATTCAACACCTAACTCTGGTAAGTACTCTGTCAGTATTTGTTAATTATGGTATTAATATTATTGCTCCAATAGATTTGTGCTTGCTCTCTGTTTCATTCCTATCTGTAAGCCAGGGAGTGTTTCGACGTGTTTGGGGTGTTTCGATGAAGAGCTCTTTTTTGGCTTTATCCTCCACTCCAAAACTCAGACTCCCAGACTCTGAGTGTCTTCCCAGTGCTAATTGCTGCTCCCCATGCAGTGACAAGCATATCTTTCGCATTTGATAGTTGATGAATCAATCAAAAGATGCTTTTGTAGCGCAGTGATTTGGGGTTTGATGGCATGTGTGACACTGACAGCCCCCATGGGGATGAGGAATGGGGATTTGATGTTCCCAGGGGGTGCCAAACAGGCTTCTGCACTCCAGCCTACCCAGGACAACCACCTAGCAAGCTGGGCAGATGACTACCCAGCCCTAACCCTAGTTTCTATGGTAACAGTTTTTCAGGGGCCCATATCTCAACAATCCTATTGTAAAAGCCACAGTATTGCTCTCAGTCCCCAACACACACACTACTTTCCCTGCCCCTCTCTTTCTGCCAGTCATTGCTGTTCAAATACACATCCCTACCCCATGCCACCAAAGCTCTCTATTCTAAAAATAAAAGTGTGTTAGTGGCTCAGTCATGTCCGACTCTGCAACACAATGGATTGTAACTCACCAGGCTCCTCTGTCCATGGAATTCTCCAGGCAAGAATACTGGAGTGGGTAGCCTTTCCCTTCTCCAGGGGATCTTCCTAACCCAGGGATCAAACAACCTGGGTCTTCTGCATTGCAGGCAGATTCTTTACCATCTGAGCCACCAGGGAAGCCCCTCTCTTTTAAAGGGCATGTATAATTCTCTGATTGGCATATTCCTAGTAAAGACTCAATATGAAATAATAACAGTTCATTGAATAACTCCTTTATCAAAAACATTAGGACTTTAAGGTGGCATTCCCCAAATTATGTTGTACTCCAAGTGGATCATTGAGTGCCTACTGTGTACCATGCACAGTCCCAGAGGCCAGGCAGGATGAAAAGTGAGGAGAATAATTACAAACAAATACCATCCAGACTTCAAGGAGCTGAGAACTGAATTTGGGGAAATGGCTGTGTTTACATCTCAGAATGATGCAAGAAAAATTAATAAGCGCTAATCAAGATGTAATTAAAGCTGGAGACTTCACCAAGGAGGAGACATTCTGATTATTGGGACAAGCAAGCAAGTAAAGGGGAATCAGGATAAACCCGAGGGAGAAGCAATTTTTGAGTTGCAGAATGAGAAGTTTAAATGGGCAAAGATGAGGAGTGAAGAAACGATAGCCACAGCTAGGGGAATATCATGATGACGGGCATAGAGTCTCAAAGGCACACTGAGTGTGAAGACTGGGAAAGAAACAGCTGAGGATGCCAAGGAGATTGGTTCTATGGGGGTCAGTGATGGGGAATCAGGCTTATGTGTTAATAATACCAATCTTTTTAAAATGTTATTTTGTATTGGAGCATAGTTGATTAACAGTGTTGTGTTAGTTTCAGGTATACTGTAGAGTGATTCAGGTATACATATACAAGCATCTATTCTTTATCAAATTCTTTTTCCATTTCAGTTCAGTTCAGTTCAGTCGCTCAGTCGTGTCCGACTCTTTGCGACCCCATGAACTGCAGCACGCCAGGCCTCCCTGTCCATCACCAACTCCCGGAGTTCACTCAGACTCACGTCCATCGAGTCCGTGATGCCATCCAGCCATCTCATCCTCTGTCGTCCCCTTCTCCTCCTGCCCCCAATCCCTCCCAGCATCAAAGTCTTTTCCAATAAGTCAACTCTTTGCATGAGGCGGCCAAAGTACGAGAGTTTCAGCTTTAGCATCATTCCTTCCAAAGAAATCCCAGGACTGATCTCTTTCAGAATGGACTGGTTGGATCTCCTTGCATTCCAAGGGACTCACAAAAGTCTTCTCCAACACCACAGTTCAAAAGCATCAATTCTTTGGTCCTCAGCCTTCTTCACAGTCCAACTCTCACATCCATACATGACTACTGGAAAAACCATAGCCTTGACTAGACGGACCTTAGTCGGCAAAATAATGTCTCTGCTTTGAATATACTATCTAGGTTGGTCATAGCTTTTCTTCCACGGAGTAAGTGTCTTTTAATTTCATGGCTGCAGTCACCATCTGCAGTGATTTTGGAGCCCAGAAAAATAAAGTCTGACACTGTTTCCACTGTTTCCCCATCTATTTTCCATGAAGTGATGGGACTGGATGCCATGATCTTTGTTTTCTGAATGTTGAGCTTTAAGCCAACTTTTTCACTCTCCTCTTTCACTTTCGTCAAGAGGCTTTTTAGTTCCTCTTCCCTTTCTGCCATAAGGGTGGTGTCATCTGTATATCTGAGGTTATTGATATTTCTCCCGGCAATCTTGATTCCAGCTTGCGTGTCTTCCAGTCCAGCATTTCTCATGATGTACTCTGCATATAAGTTAAATAAGCAGGGTGACAATATACAGCCTTGACACACTCCTTTTCCTATTGGGAACCAGTCTGTTGTTCCATGTCCAGTTCTAACTGTTGCTTCCTGACCTGCATACAGATTTCTCAAGAGGTAGGTTATTACAGAATGGGCTTCCTTTGTGGCTCGGCTGATAAAGAATTCGCCTGCAATGCGGGAGACCTGGGTTCGATCCCTGGGTTGGGAAGATCCCCTGTTGAAGGGAAGGGCTACCCACTCCAGTATTCTGGCCTGGAGAATTCCATGGATGGTATAGTCCATGGAGTCACAAAGAGTTGGACACGACTGAACAACTTTCACTTCACTTCACTTCACTTCACTTTTACCAAATACTGAGCAGAGGTATTTTAAATACAGCAGTGTATACATGTCAATCTCAAACTCCCGATCTCTCCCTTGTCCCTAGCCCTTGCCCCTGGTAACCACAGGTTTGTTCTCTAAGTCTTTGAGCCTGTTTCTATTTTGTAAATAAATGTATTTGTATCGTCTTTAGACACTTTATATGAGCAATGCCATGGATATTTGTCTTTCTCTTTCTGACTTATTTCACTTAGTATGATAACCTTCACATCCATCTATATTGCTGCACACTCTCTTTTATGACAACACCCCCTAAGATAACACATCTTGAGTACCTATTGTCTTCTAGACTCTGTTGTATATACTTTATGAATAAAAACAAACCCCTGTTAGGATGTAACAAGACTTAATTGTGTTAGGCAGTGTGCTAAGCCCTCGATATAAATTTATATCACTGGGTCAATCAGTTTCATTACCTGTGAAAGACTTGTGTTTCTTTTTGTCCTTCTGAGCAGATTTGTAACGTACTGGAAGATTCTTCGGGTACGGCAAGTGAACACGTGCGCTTTCTCCTTTAGCTTCATCCTGTGTTGGCTCTGTGATGCTGGACAAGTTATTCTCCTCTCCTGAGGCAAAATGAAACGTGATTAAATTAATGCCCTCACCAGGTGGCTGCAAAGAGTAAATGAGAGACTAGGGACTTGAAAAATACCTAGCACAGGGCCCGGCTGTTGTAAACACTTCAAAAATGCTAATTGTTATTATTATAATTATTACTCTACCATCACCAGTTTACTAAGGCCAGCATAGCCATTCAACGACCCATAGAGATGAAAAAAATGCTCCATTTCATTTATTTGTTTGCTATTATCTAGCATGTTCATCATCATCTAAAGGGTTGCGCCTGGTGAGGTGAACGATACTTCCAGCTCTAAAGCGCCCTTTCTTCATTGCCTCGGCTCAAGCACACATCTCCAGGAAGCCTTGATGGGCCAATCCTCAGCCCACCAAACTCATCCTCTACACTGACTGCCCAGGCATCTCAGCCTGTTCACTTTCATATGAACTGGTCCAGGAGAAGGGCAGTTCATCCACATCCTCGGAGCCCTCAAATGGTCTTGGGGTGTAGGCAGGAGTGCCAGAGTCTCCAGCAATCTGCTGGCCCATCCTGTACCCACCAACACACACCCAACCTGTCAGCAACTCTCTCATCTTTTTTTCACCCATCTTTCTTCTCCAGCCCCACATCAAGACTGAATTCCTGCTCCCAAGATTCCTTTCTTCTTGAAAAGTTTATTGTTCTGTTAGAAACCTGCCCCAATTCATCTTTCATTGTCTCTCAATTCAATCTCTCTGCATTTTCAGGTGTTTAGGGCTTAAAAAATTTTTTTTCATCAAGTATTTAAATCAATCTCTCTCCTCTTTACTGATAGAAGCTCAAGGCTGCTGATTAACTTTTCAATCAAAGCTGCCTACAACACACTCACTGGTGTTGGCAAAAGCAATTGCAGCTTCGGTGGCAACAAAAGCAGTCACTTAGCAGACTTCCTCTGCAATTCTAGCTGCCCTTCTAGAAACAGAGGAAGTTCTTCAGTTCAGTTCAGTTCAGTTCAGTCGCTCAGTCGTGTCCGACTCTTTGCGATCCCATGAATTGCAGCATACCAGGCCTCCCTGTCCATCACCAACTCCTGGAGTTCACTCAGACTCACATCCATCGAGTCAGTGATGCCATCCAGCCATCTCATCCTCTGTCGTCCCCTTCTCCTCCTGCCCCCAATCCCTCCCAACATCAGAGTCTTTTCCAATGAGTCAACTCTTCGTGTGAGGCAGCCAAAGTACTGGAGTTTCAGCTTTAGCATCAGTCCTTCCAAAGAAATCCCAGGACTGATCTCCTTCAGAATGGACTGGTTGGATCTCCTTGTAGTCCAAGGGACTCTCAAGAGTCTTCTCCAACACCACAGTTCTGGGTTGAACTAAATTTCCTTGCTCTAAGTGCCTGTTGATGAAAGCTCTTTTACTGAACTTGAGTTTCCTGAATGTGTCTCGGTTTGCTGAAATTTCTGGAATATGCCTACTATGTGCAGCGTTTGAGCCAGAAAACTGCACATTTGAAGGAATGGGGAAAAACAAACAATAACATTCTTTGTTTCTCATTTTTGAAACATTTACAAGAGTTGATTAGTTCTGTGCCCTGTCATAGAATCACAATCTCTTCCAAGGAAGAAAGAGAAAGATATATAGAATCTTTTTTGGGTACCAGGAATCACTCAGAATGCTTCCCCAGAAATGCTAAAGGGAGTGTGAAGGAAAACAAGACTAATAATAATAGCAATAATAATTGTTCTTGTTCTTGTTTGGTCACTCAGTTGTGTCCGACACTTTGCAACCCCACCCACCAGGCCTCTCTGTCCATGAGATTTTCCAGGCAAGGACACTTGAGTGGGTTGCCATTTCTACTCTGGGAGATATTCCCAGCCCAGAGACTGAAGCTGAGTCTCCTGCACTGGTAGGCAGATTCTACTGCTGAGCCACCAGGGAAGCCCAATAACAATAATAATAGCTAACAACTAACATATATACAGCACCTTCTATGGGCCTGGCTCCATGCTGAATCTGTCCATCTGCGATTTCAGCCCTCTGTGTGTCAGGATTACTTCTCACCCCCTTTTATAATTGAAGAAATTAGCCCAGAGATGTTAGGGAGTTTGACAAAGGTTGCACAGCTGGTCAATGGCAGTCAAGGAGCTCATCAGGGCTCCCTGACCCAGGAACCCACTGATTTAACATGAACTTACTGGGTCTGTCTTCTGCCTGTATTTCATCAAGAACCTAGTGAGGATAAGGGCAATGGCTTTGTTTCTTACAAGTCTTCCACACAGTAGGTGCTCAGAAATGTTCAAATGGGTGGTTCTTTCAATAAAAACATATCTAACTGGGACCAGACCAGTTCTAGATCCTGGGGATACAGTGGCAAGTGAGAAAGCCAAGATTTCAGTGGGGCTTAAGTCACAATGAGTAGAGGGTTCTGCTTTCATACAGGCTTCCCAGGTGGCTCAGTAGTAAAGAAATTGCCTGCCAGTGCAGGAGACACAGGTTCAATCCCTGGGTCAGGAAGGTCTCCTGGAGGAGGAAATAGCAACTGACTCCAATATTCTTGCCTGGAAAATTCCATGGACAGTTGAGTCTGGCTGGCTACAGTCCATGGGGTCACAAAAAGTCAGACACAGCTGAGTGACTGAGCATGCATGCACAGTTGATCGACAATGCTTTGTTAGTTTCAGGTGGACAGCAAAGTGAAGGTCTCTGCTTTGATCCTTGCTGTGACAAATTCAGTGCTTCAAGCAGGCTCTCTGCTCTTCCAGGGAGCAGCATCATGAACCTCATTTATTGCTCACAGTCACTGAGCAGTTGCCCTCGTTGTGACTTGATTTTGTTTCTTCCTGAATCTAGAGTACAGAGATAAGTGGGTCCAGTTAAGAGGATGGTAGAGAGAGAAGCAGAAGGAAGTGTCATTTGGACGGTGAGATGACAGAAAGCAAGCCCAGACATGGAGTATCTGGTCGCAAGAGAGTCCATCCCTCCTAATTTACAGTCTAACTGAGGGGTGTTTGTAACCTATTTTGTTTGCCATCAACATCAAAATGTCTCTTTTGTTTGTAAACTTCTGGAAAGTGAGATTGAGGACAGTTGCGATCAAACAAATGGTCCAGAGTGATATAACTTCACTGTTCCTACAGCAAACTTTCTATAGCCAGAAATTCTATCGTGCTTTTGGGATTGGGGTTAACTTAGTGACCGTTTCAGGAGCTCAGTTTTCCACCAGTAAAGTGAAGGGGTACAGGCTCCTTCACCAGGCAAGTGTGTGACTTTCTCCTGGGCCCTGTATGGACCACATGCTATGTGTACCCTGTGATTCTTCAAAAATGGTGCTCGGGCTTTTGCTATTGTTCAGTCACCCAGTTGTGTCTGACTCTCTGTGACCCCATGGACTACAGCACTCCAGGCCTCCCTGTCCCTCACCATCTCCCAAAGTTTGCCCAAGTCCATTCATGTCCATTGCATCAGTGATGCCATCCAGCCATCTCATCTTCTGAGGCCCTCTCCTCCTTCTGACCTCAATCTTTCCCAGCATCAGGGATTTTTCCAGTGAGTCAGCTGTTTACATCAGGTGATCAAAACACTAGAGCTTCAGCTTCAGCATCAGTCCTCCCAATAAATATTCAGTGTTGATTTTCTTTAGGATTGACTGGTTTGAGTCCCTTGCTGTCCAAGGGACTCTCAGGAGTCTTCCTAAGCACCACAAATCAAAGGCATCAATTCTTTGGCACTCTGCCTTCTTTATGGCCCAGCTCTCACAACCTGTATGAACACTGGGAAGACCAGAGCCTTGACTATATTGACTTTAATTGGCAGAGTGATGTCTCTGCTTTTCAACACACTGTCTAGGTTTGTCAAAGCTTTCCTGCCAAGAAGCAATTGTCTTCTGATTTCATGGCAGCAGTCACCATCCACAGTAATTTTAGAGCCCAAGAAAAGGAAATCTGTCCCTCCTTCCACCTTTCCCCCTTCTATTTGCCGTGAAGTAATGGGGATGGAGGGCTTCCCTAGTTACTAAGTCAATAAAGAATCTGCCTGCAATGCAGGAAACTCGGGCTAAATCCATGGGTTAGGAAGATCCCCTGGAGAAGGAAATGGCAACTCACTCTAGTATTCTTGCCTGGAGAATCCCATGGACAGGGGAGACTGGTGAGCTACACAGTCCATGAGTTTGCAAAGGGTCAGACACGAAAACCATCACAATGGGGCGGGATGCCATGATCTCAGTTTTCTTAATATTTTGTTTTAAGCTGGTTTTTTCACTCTCCTCCTTCTCCCTCATCAAGAAGTTTTTATTTTTAGTTCCTCTTCACCTTCTGCCATTAGAATGGTATCATCTGCATATCTGAGGTTGTTGATGTTTCTCCTGCCTATCTTGATTCCAGCTTGTAACTCATCCAGCTCAGCATTTCTCATGATGTCCTCAGCCTTTTGGTTAAATAAGTAGGGTGACAACAGACAGCCCTGCCGTACTCCTTACTTGAGCTAGTTTTGTCCATTTAACATCTCGTGTTGAATCTGCTTGGGACATGGGTGAGACCAGAGCAAAGGGAAGACAGCTAGCAGTGCTTTGGTCTCCACTGGGAATGCTGGGATCCAGAAGCCAATCCTTTAGGTCTAAGAAAAGTAGTGAAACACACCCCTTGAAAGGCAACCAGGTGAATCTTGTCAAACCTTATAGTGTTTCCTGCCCATTTCAGCCCCCGGGGTCTTTTGCCAAAAAAGTAAAGAACAGCTTCTGACGACAAGTTCTCCTGTACTCAGGTTTCCATCTTCACACTGATTTCATTTCTTATTATTTAAGTTCCTTCTCATCAGACAGAATTAAATCCCGAATACCATTCCCAGGGCTTCTGAAGTCCAATCGCCCCAATGCTTTGTTTCCAACTTCTATAAAAGTTTAAATTTCCTCTTCCCCTGCTCAAATTTCTGCCAAAACAGTCATCAGCAATGAAATTTTTGAAGATAATTAGCATATCAGATGTCTGTAATAAGCTAATAATGTATTTCTTGGATTGTGCTTCTCTGGTTAGCTGTTATTAATCACAAATATTATTCATGTCATGTGAAATATTCCTGTTGGCGGATGTTTTTATGCTTGAAGGATTCCAGCTAAAAGTCTTCAGCGACCGGCAGGGTCCCCCCTCCCTGCCACGCACGAGAGGGGAGGTTGGATCCTATCTTGTTGAACAAGGGTTAACCTTCAGGGGAAACAGCATTAAGGGAAGTAATTATCCATTCACACTGAGTTGGCTACAAAGAAGTGAGAAAATCACCTTCTCAGAACTCACATGAAAAACATAATGTAGTTAATATTAAATAAAGAGATTGGGCAACCTAGCTTCTTTTTACAGTGTGTTCTGATGTGTCCTTGATCAGGGGCTGTTTTGTTTATGATTAATGAATGACTCACCTTGGGCTGTGTTCCGTTCAATGCATACCTCATTATGAATTTGAAGAGGTCATTTGTTCCTTGGGTCTAAAATAAAAACCTTTTTGTACATTCAGAAGGTTACGAGTTTGATATTGGTGCAAAATGAGTATAAAGAATGGCAAGACTTTTGCTTTGGGGTTGTTTGTTGTTACCTTTTTTTTTTTTTTTTCCAACTTTTGGAATTTGGAGAGAAATTCTAAGCCTGAGGTCTGATTTTTAAAGTAGATCCTAAAATTATGTGGCTTGAGCCCAACTTACCTGTGGCAGCAAGACTGCCCTATGAGTGCTGGGAACCAGAAAGGCTCTGGGTAAGTAGAATGAACCTGGGCCATGGGGGTTGTGCTGCTCTGTATGGAGTTTGTGGAGGTGAATTCAAGTGGCACAAAAACCAATCAAGAGTAAAAACAATCAGAGACCCAAGTACTGAGGTAGGACCAGTTCTCTCTCTCCTTTCCATGTAATCCACCAGTCTCCCTTTTTATTACTTCTTTTCCTTTGTCAAGTTGTTCATTCTGTTCATTTTAATTTAATTTCACTCATTTAAATGTCAGGATCAGCCAAATTTGCATTATGATTTGCCAGACCCTACAAAACCCTAATCTGATACTGAAGGTCATAACCAGGGAACAGAAGAAAAAGAAAAAAAAGCTCTCTCCTGTTTGTTTTTCTTATAAAACTCTCTGATAAGGAAATACATAGGTACCTCTTTATCATGATTCCTAAACACACACAGTACACACGCACACACACAATCATATTTATTTGAGGAAAATGGATGATGGATAGATAGATATCAATTAATCAGCCTACAGGTGTATATTTTGTTTTTACTTGTAGATAAAGGCAATAGGGGCCACTGCCTAGGAGAAGGGGATCTTGTATTTGGAACCCATAACCTCACGTTGGGCAGTGAACACATTCATCATCACCATGGTTTCCAGCAGCGCACACACAAACGTGCAGTTGACTACATAGGAGCCCCAGCACAGCTCAGTTAATGATCTTTCCACAGGGTATGTGTGTGCGCTTGTGCATTCAAATGAGGGCTTGTCACGCAGAAATAAAGGCAGGCACAGGCACAGATCTTAGCGGTTGACTAAGGATAACACTTCGTGGTAGACATAGTTCACTAGTCACCTAACTAGCTTTTTTTCAACTCAAGTTATTTCTTTATGTGTGAGAGAAACTACATCCTTTGATCACAACCATTCAGATGGGATTAAATAACAGCAAATCTCAGGGACTGGAGCAATACTCTGTCACCAAATAACTTGGCCATTTCCCCCATCTGGGTTTCGAGATCACTGCTATAAAAAAATGTCTTGATGGTATTTAAATGGTTTCTTACCATTAATGTTCTACTTTTTTTTTTTTTTCTAGAATGATGTCCCTCTGGTTAGTGTTCTATGATTCTGTTCCAGAACCAAATATGTGAATCACTAATATAAGGTGGAAGTCACTGCCTTGCCAAAATGTCCTTTCCGTGAAATTGTCTTGCTTTTCCTCAAACTAAATTCAGACCAACGTGTCCTCCTTTTCGGTAACCTCCATTTGCCTATTAGGTGTGAGAACACGGACCAAAAACAAAATACCTTCCGGTTCTGTTGATGACTATCCTTAAGTACCTTCACGACCCAGCAGCAGACTAGTCACTTCAGCAGCAAACAAACAAATACACAATTTTTACAAGTAAAACAAGTGGTCTCTTTTATCTGCTGACTTCAACAGAGAAGATGTAAAAACTAGAATCATATTACTGCTAATGAAAACACCAAGCACCATCTCCTCATAGACATTTTGATACAATATGGGCAATTGTGAAAACAAACTTCCAGGAAATTCAACAAAATTCCATAGGAGACGGTCCTCAAATTATCATAAAACATTATTTTTAGAGTCGGGGTCCAAACATCAGTAGTGATAAATTTTTTAATGCATTACAAGATTGAACGGATTTGATTGGGCAAAATTTTTTTTTTAGATTATTACTCCACACTCGTTAAAATGTCCACCAATTTGGAAAAAATGGAGACAGAGCCCTGATCTTGGTTTTGAATCAGTTTTGTTATATGTCAAACTGGTAGCCATTATCTGTGTGTTTTAGCTTGAAAACTAATTATGCCAGCTTGGAAATACTAAAGCAACACACAAACAGCAGTCCTCTGATTTTAAGAGAGGGCTGTGCATGTGTGTGTGTTTCATCTTCATCATCACAAGACATCTGTTGTACTTCTAGAAACCCCACCCAGTGACTTTCTCTTAACGTCTCATTTGCCACAACTTCCTCTTGCCCCATGAATCCCAAGGACCATCCCTGGAAAGTCTCCATGAAGAAGGAGGTTGAGCAGGAGATAGTTCAGCTATCCATCTATACTGGCCACTTTTGTCTAGCATCACCCTGATAAGGAGTGTTAGTCAACTCCCAAGTGATGCTTGATGATATTTCTTATTTTCATTAACACCAAGGAACTATCTAATCTGCTTATTTCCTGGGAATCCCAAGCTTGAAAGTCTGGGCACATTTCTCCTCACAGGATTTACTTTACTTTTTATGAGGGCTCGGATGTATAAGATTACGGTAACAGATCTTACCTGCTTTAACACACAGAGAACTAAATGACTAGCTTTATCCTAAATACTTTCCCTGCCTCCTTCTTTCTGATTGTGAGCAAGAAGCAATGTCATTTTAACATGAAGATGGCGGTGGAGTATGATTTGCATTGATCGTGCATCACTTGAGAAAGAAGACAACCTCAGTCCATAAACACAAAAGCATTAGAGTGAGGAGGTGTGAGCTGACAATTCCTTCATTTGAACTGGTTATTCTCCATGAAAGAAGCTTGCTGCTTTTTCCAATGTGCACCTGTTTCAGTTTTTGCCGCTACCACGTCACTTTTCTTTTGTATAAATAAGCTACCCTCTTCTTGGTCCGTGGAGTTGAGGATTAATGACCCCATCTCCAAGTTCCAAAGGTGACAAGTGACCTGAATCTGGCCAATCAGTGCATAGCCCTCTCCCCAAAGACACTGGCTCAGAGAGCATCTTAATCACTTCTGGACTGCTGCAACAAAACACCATAGGCTGGTTAACTGACTTATAAACAACAGACATGTGTTTCTCACAGGTTAGGAGGCTGGAAGTAAGTCTGAGATCAGGATGTCAGCATGGTTAAATTCTAGTGAGAGCCCTCTTCTGGGTTTGAGACTACTGACTGCTTCTCATATCCTCACATGGAAGAGAGCAGAGAGAGGAAGCAAGCTCTCTCATGAGCTTGTGTGTGTATGCTAATTGCTCAGATGTGTCCAACTCTTTGCAACCCCATGGACTGTAGCCTGCCAGGCTCCTCCGTCCATGGGATTCTCCAGGCAAAAGTCTTAGAGTGGGTTGCCATTCCCTCCTCCAGGGGGAATCTTCCCAATCCAGGGATTAAACCCCAGTCTCCCACATTGCAGTCAGATTCTTTACCACCAGAGCCACCAAGGAAGCCCTCATGAGCTTACAAGGGCACTAATCCTATTCATGAAGGCTCCATCCTCATGATTTCTTATAATCCTAATCACCTCCCAAAGGCCCCACTTCCTGATACCTTTACATTGGAGGGGTGTAGTGTTTCATTATATGACTTTGTTGGGGGACAAACATTCAGTCTGTCAAACCAAAGAGAATGTTCCTTGGACCTTTGCTGGAACCATAGAAAAGACATTTTCTCATCCTGAAAATGCTAGACAGGTATAATATAATATAGCCTGCATCTTCTTCCACTGATCACAACAGTAGGAGAGCTTGACTGATGATAGAAATAAGCCAGACCTTAGTTGTGTTACAATGATAACACTTCATAATGTGAAGAATGTATCAGAGAAGTAAGAGTGGATTTGGGAAGAAGGAAACAATAGGAAAAGAGAAGAGAAAAGCAGAAAGGGGAGAGACAGAGAATTCTGTTGATGCCATCTTAGCATCTGAATCCTCCCTTTATTGCTATTCAGCGACATATCAAAAAAAATGTCTTTTATCTTTAGCAAAAGCCACTTTAAGTTATATCTCTGATCACTTGCACTTGAAATGATCCTGAAGGATATTTAACAATCATAATCATGCCTTACTGGTGTGCATGGTCCTTTGCGGTTGATGAAGCACTCACTCATTTTTTCCCATTTAATCCTCGCTATGAACCTGCAAAGGAGATAGTTTTAGCCCATTGTTACAGGGGATGGGGCTTCTCCAGCGGCTCAGCTGTAAAGAATCCACCTGTACTGCAGCAGCCATAGAAGATGCAGGTTTGATCCTTGGGTCAGGAAGATCCCCTGGAGGACACAGAAACCCTCTCCAGCATTCTTGCCTGGAGGATCCCATGGGCAGAGGAGCCTAGTGATCTACAGCCCACAGGGAATGGACTAGCTCAGAACTTGATGTCTTCATTCTACACTCTCTGAATGGTAATTGAGTTCCTGGTGTGTGCAAGGCTCTGTGCTGAGTGCTGGGGCAGCAGTGAACAAGTCCAATGCCACCCTGTCTTCAGGGGACCCCAGCCTGGTTGGAAAGCAGACTGAACAAGTCACTGTTAGTATCCACCTGGCTACATGCAATAAAGGAGCAGTACAGAAAAGTCTAGGTGTGAATAGACACTCCCTGAAGACTTTACAATTAAACTGAACTCCAAAAGATAAATTAGGAAAGTGGGAAGAGAATTCCAGGGAGACGGAAAAGCAGATGCAAAGATCCTGAGCCAGGAAGAAAATATGGTGCCCACATTGCAGGAACTCAAAAATGTCCCTCATGGCTGGAGCAAAGAGAAAAGCAGGAGAGGGTCATGGGAATAGACTGGGAAGTAAGCAGAAGAAAGGTATATTTAGCCTGTAGGCCGCATTTAGAATTTTGATCTTCACCTTCATGCAAAGACACTGAGAGTTTTTAAGAAGAAGTGTGACATCATGACCTTATCTGTATTATGATGATAACAGTTTATAATGTGAAGAATGTATCAGAGAAATAAGAGTGGATTTGGGAAGAGGTTAAATGTGCCTGGCACAGGATATGGAGTTTTAAAAATATTTCTATAAAATGAGCTTAGTCACTTGCCAGTAAGTATTAGAGATAGACAGGGTCCACAGACTGAACCCAAAGCCAGGTTCTTAATCACTGTGCAATGAGGAACGTAAGCTAAGAGACATTTTCCACAATAGAATTATCAGATTATTCTTCGATTATTAGCAACTTGATAGTTGGCTCTTTCAAACTTTTCCATTTAGCTGCCTCCCTCTTTGTGTGTGTGTGTGTGTGTGTGTGTGTGTGTGAATAACTTCACCACTCTTTAATGTGATTCAAGCAAAAATCCCCTTGCTGTTTGTGTGGCAAAGTTCAAAAACTCCATATTGTGTCATCACTTTTCAAAAATGTATGACCAAGAACACTTTGCAAATTCCAGGAACCTTTGAACCCCAGTTTGTTGAATATTGTAGTTTATGTTTTCTCTAATGTGTTCTGAACCATTTGTACCTTGGATTATTAATCTATAACCAAACACAGCTCTGGCAACCTTCCCCTGCCCCCCCACACAGCCATGATGCCAGGAACATGATCAAATCCATTATCTTTTCTTTGAATTCTGTCAATATATTTATTCACATCTTTATTCTGGCTTTTTTCTCCATTGGTATTTCGTGGAAAAGCTTTCCAGATAAGATGAACTGCTTCGTCATTCATCAGCTGTAATGAAGTGTTACTCAAGAACAGAGTTCAAAAATATATTTTTTTCCACACTCAGATGTAAGAGTAAAAAAAAAAAAATGTAGGTCACAGGTGTCAGCCTTTATTTTTGTAAATGTAATAGGAGACCCCTTTGGTGGATTAACAGTGTTAATTATTAGATATTCATGGAGACTGGAATATCGGTGAGCTACTGACTTTCAACTTGAGGAATCTGGAAGGTTCTAGTTCCTAGAACACAAAGTCTGAGTGTTACAGAGCTGACAGCATGGTATGTAGATGCTCTTGTGCCAGGCTCTAAGGAAACACCATGTTCTCCCTCTTTATTCTGTCCCTCCATTTCATCATCTGTCCAGCTTGAACCACAATGGTCCAGGCATCATGAAAGCTCAAGCTGCAATTAGTCAATGCATATTTATGGAGTAGCTACGGTGCATCAGGTGCTTTTATTGGCAGCGGGATACTAAGTCTACACCATCGTGGAGCTGACATTCTCAGAGAGGGAGACAATAGGCAAACAGATTAATAAGGTGATTTCTAATGGTGAAAACCTCGAGTTAAAATGAAGCAAAATCATGAGAAGAGACGTGAACAGGGACTTCAGCTCAATTCTAGATGGGTCTCCAGATAGATTTGCTATGTGAAAAGTTGGCATTTAAACTCAGCCATTGATGAGAAGAAAGATCTAACCATGAAAAGATCTGGGGGAGGGAAGACCACGTAGAAGAAATGGACAAGTGCCATCAGGGAAATGAAAAAGGCAGCCTTGAAGCAGAGAGAGTGGGTAAGAGAGAGATGGAAGGAGGTGATGGTGGGGAGGTAGGCAGGGCCAAAATCATGTGGGACCTTGAAGGCCACGTAAAGGCTTTGGACTTTGGTCCAATGCAATGAGAAATCACTAGTGAGACTTAACCAAGGGATACAATGATAATGACAATGGAGAGACTGCCTTCCAGTTCTCTTTGTTAGTGGAAATTTTTGACTTGTAGCTCATATGGCATAGGTACCCAGAATTAAGTGGGTCATGATCCAATATATCTTCCAAAGTAGTAGAAGTGTGTGAGTGGGGTGTGCAAGAGTGGTGTGTACAGAGACCCTGACAGAGACCTGCCTCCAAGACTGTGCCTCAGAGGCTCCTCAGCCCTAGTAACCAGAGCATGTTCAGCCTCTGCCAATAAAAGCTCTAAATTGTAGTGATTTACCTGAGATAGAAGTTAAGCTCTCTGGATGGTCCAGAATAAATATGGCACCTCAGTGGTATCAGACACACAAACTTTCTATCTTTCCCTATTGCCCTGCCAATCCCAACATGCAGTTGCCTTCTCAATGTCAGCTGGCATCTTGGTTTCTGCCACCACTGCCACATGCCAGCCAGAAAGAAGAGAGAGAGGGAAAGGAGAGATCACAGTCTTTCCTTTTGGTCACTATTCTGGATTAAGAAGATCCCCTGGAGGAGGAAATGGTAACCCACTCCAGTACTCTGGCCTGGAAAATCCCATGGACCGAGGAGCCTGGGCGGCTACAGTCTATGGAGTCACAAAAAGTTGGACACAACTGAGCGACTGAGCACAGCTGAAGTCCCATACTTCACTTACACTCATTTTCCATTGACCAGGACCTACTGGTACAGCCAAATCTAGTTTCAAGGAGCAGAGAAGGCAATGGCAACCCACTCCAGTACTCTTGCCTGGAAAATTCTATGGACAGGGGAG
Source organism: Capricornis sumatraensis (assembly GCF_032405125.1). Lineage (NCBI taxonomy): Eukaryota > Metazoa > Chordata > Mammalia > Artiodactyla > Bovidae > Capricornis > Capricornis sumatraensis. Next base: position 25,623,863 of record NC_091088.1, on the reverse strand, counting down.
CCTGGTGGGCCGCCATCTATGGGGTCACACAGAGTCAGACATGCCTGAAGTGACTTAGCAGCAGCAGCAGTTTCAAGGAAAGCTGGGAAAGGTAGTTCTTAGTTCAGCAACCTTGTTCCAAGATAAAATTTTTCTTATTATATAAGGAAATACAAAGGATAATTCTGATTTTGACCATAGCTTCCACCCAGTGCAAAAGCAACTGAATTTGTCTTCAGCCCCTGTAGAACCAGCTTTGTCAAAAGTTCTGTTCCCAGAGTTACTTTGTTAATAAAATAAACAATAATCATAAATAATAAAAACTAAGTAATTGTTCAATTCAGTTCAGTTCAGTTGCTCAGTCATGTCAGACTCTCTGCAACCCTATGAACCACAGCACGCCAGGCCTCCCTGTCCATCACCAACTCCCAAAGTTTACCCAAACTCATGTCCATTGAGTCTGTGATGCCATCCAGCCATCTCATCCTCTGGCGTCCCCTTCTCCTCCTGCCCTCAATCTTTCCCAGCATCAGGGTCTTTTCCAATGAGTCGGGTCTTTGCATCAGGTGGCCAAAGTATTGGAGTTTCAGCTTCAGCATCAGTCCTTCCAATGAATATTCAGGGATGATTTCCTTTAGGATGGACTCGTTGGATCTCCTTGCAGTCCAAGGGACTCTCAGGAGTCTTCTCCAACACCACAGTTCAAAAGCATCAATTCTTCGGTGCTGAGCTTTCTTTATAGTCCAACTCTCACATCCACACATGACTACTGCATAAACCATAGCCTTGACTAGACAGACCTTTGTTGACAAAGTAATGCCTCTGCTTTTTAATATGCTCTCTAGGTTTGTCATAACTTTCCTTCCAAGGAGTAAGTATCTTTTAATTTCATGGCTACAGTCACAATCTGCAGTGATTTTGGAGCCCAGAAAAATAGTCATCCACTGTTTCCACTGTTTCTCCATCTATTTGCCATGAAGTGATGGGACCAGATGCCATGATCTTGGGTTTTTGAATGTTGAGCTTTAAGCCAACTTTTTTATTCTCCTCTTTCACTTTCATCAAGTAATTGAGGCATCACTATATATCGAGGATTCTTCCCTACACAATTCTTGCTCTGTGCCACATGCAGAGCTTTTTTTTAATTAAAAAAAGCTACTGAATAAACACGTTACTGTTCATCCACCTCTCTCAGGGTCTGCTCTTTGAGCTCTTTTCCTAGAACTGGAATATATTTGTACTCTTTCATTTCTATTTCTTTATCTGGTCTCCTTTCCTTTGTGATTAGTGGCATGCAATTTCAAGTCAGCTTCTTTGGGGTGCAGAGTGTCCTTTTGCATATTAAACAAAATAATTATAAATAACTCATTATTAATTTATAACTTTAAAATTATTAGCATTGTCATAACTTTGTGAACTCTTAGTAATTGTCCTCTGCTCTTCCCCAGTAGCATATTGGACACCTTCTGACTTAGGTGGGGCACATCTTCCAGTGTCCTATCTTTTTGCCTTTTCATACTGCCCATGGGGTTCTCTAGGAAAGAATACTGGAGTGGGTTGCCATTTTCTTCTCCAGCAGACCACATTTTCTCAAATTCTTCACTATGACCCATCCATTTTGGGTGGCCCCACGTGGGCATGGCTCATAGTTTCATTGAGTTATGCAAGCCCCTTTGCCATGACAAGACTGTGATACATGAAAGGGATCTTATATGCAGAGAACATCATTTGAAATGTCCCGCTGGATAAATCACAAGCTGGAATCAAGGTTGCTTGGAGAAATATCAACAACCTCAAATATGCAGATGATCCCACTTTAAAGGCAGAAAGTGAAGAGGAACTAAAGAGCCTCTTGATGAGGGTGAAAGAGGAGTGTGAAACAGCTGGCTTGAAATTCAGCATTCAAAAAACTAAGATCATGGCATCAAGTCCCATTACTTCATGGCAAATAGAAGGGGAAAAATTGGAAAAAGTGACAGACTTTATTTTCTTGGGCTCCAAAATCACTGCAGACAGTGACTACAGCCATGAAATTAAAAGACACTTGCTCCTTGGAAAGAAAGCTATGACAAGACTAGACAGAGTATTAAAAAGCAGAGACATCACTTTGCTGACAAAGGTCCATATAGTCAAAACTATGGTTTTTCTAGTAGACGTGTACAGATGTGAGAGTTGAACCATAAAGGCTGGGTGTTGAAGAATTGATGCTTTCAAACTGTGGTGTTGGAGAAGACCCTTGAGAGTTCCTTGGACTGCAAAAAGATCAAGCCAGTCAATTATAAAGGAAATCATTCATTGACTACTGAAGCTGAAACTCCAATACTTTGGCTACCAAATATGAAGAGCCAACTCACTGGAAAAGACCCCAATGCTGGGAAAGACGGAAGCAAAAGAATGGGGTGACAGAGGTTGAGATGTTTAGATTGCATCACCAACTCAATGGACATGAATTTAAGCAAACTCCAAGGGATAGTGGAGGACAGAGAAGCCTGGTGTGCTGCAGTCCATAGTGTTGCAAAGTCCGACACAACTTATAGCCTGAACAACAACAACTCTGTGAACAAACATTCAACTCATGGTCCCCTTTTGATGTGTAATATTAGTATGCTCACCAAGATAATTTTCCTAATCCATTCAAAAAGTTTTGAACATTTATGATATGCCAGTAATGGGTTGACAGTGGAAAGTTACTCCCTGTCTATATCTGAATGGGTAAAACAAGGTTGTGACTATACATATTAAAAGAATTAGTGTTTTAACAATTAATCTGTAAGTTCAATTAATACAGATAGATTTTAAAGAATTCAGTGGTGTGACATAATTGTAAATGAAGTCAAGAGATCAACATGCTGGCTATGCCAGTGAATTCCTATGTGATATCTGTATTTTTTAAAGCATATTTTTTATGTAGATCATTTTTTTTAGTCCTTATTGAATTTGTTACAATATTGCTTCTGTTTTATGTTTTGGTTTTTTGGTCACAAGGCACGTGCGATCTTAGCTACCCAATCAGGGATTGAACCTGCACTTCCTGTATTGGAGGATGAAATCTTAACCACTGGATCACCAGGGAGTCCTTCCTACATGATCATAAATCATTTTCCCTCTCTAGTACTCAGGTTCCTCATTGATGAAATGAGGGATGGTCCCTACCCTACTTTGGCCAATTCCTGGCATAGTCCTACATTTCTACACCTCTTGCCCATACAAACATCACTAAGCAATCAATTGTGTCTTAGGAATTCCCTGGCAATCCAGTGGTTAGGACTCATGCTTTCACTGACAGAGCCCAGGTTCAATCTCTTGTGGGGAACTAAGATCCCACAAACTGCAAACAATCCTTTTTCTACCAAAGTTGGACCAAAAGGTGAAACTTTTTGTCTTCCCTGAGTTCCATGCCTTCTTAGACCTCTTCCAGCACTAACATGTTAGAATGTGATGAATTACTTAAAAAGCAAAGCAAAACAAAAAATGACATTGAATTGGTACATTAATCTGATAAGTGATAATTTGCAAACAATTTTCAATGTTTGGCCTTGAGTACAAAGCAGTGAAGTTTTCTGGCTTTTGTTAATTAAAAAAAGATAAATCAGGTGGTGGTCGATAATAAAAGATAAATCCCTGGTGGTCCAGTGGTTAAGAAGTCACCTTCCAAAGCAGGAGGTGCAGGTTCGATCCCTGGTTGGGGAGCTAAGATACCACATGCCTTGTGTTCAAAACACCAAAACATAAAGCAGAAGCAATATTGTAACAAATTCAATAAAGACTTTAAAAATGGTCAATTAAAAAAAAATCTTAAAAAAAAAATGATGGCTCATATATCTTGGAAAGAATGTTGTACCATCTCCTTTGCCTTAAAGCCAGAGGTAGTTGAGAAAAGAAATTAAATGCAAATATACTATAGGGACCTTCCTATTTCTTAGAGCTAAATCCAGCTTCTGGGACAATGTAGAAGAAAACTTCAAGTCTGTATTTGCCAGGAGTTAACTTTGAAAGTTTGGAAGGCCTAATAGAAATAGCCACATTTCATTATAAAACAAAACTTGGATTTTTCAAGTTAGTCATGAGGGAAGTTTCTCCATGTGAGGATGGAGGGTGAAACTTAGCAGGTGTGATTCTCAGGCCTAAGAAACAGCTTTCCCTGTGGTTGTCCCCAGGTGCTAGTGGGACCCACCCCCCCCCCCCACGTTGGCCCATGGGGAGTTGAAAGGTGTGACACTGATCACTATTGCTGTCCCTCCACTGGGAGCACAAACCTTTCCCTTAATCCCTCATAGCATTAAGATTAGGTGGGAGGAATAGACACAGAGAACCATGAAATAAGTTTGCTTGGCTTGTTTAATTTGGCAAATTCTCACCTTGGGCAGCAACTCTGATCTGCTTCCAGGTACCAAGGACCATCCCGGGTCCTAGCCCCTAAAAGCATCAAGAACCTCATTATGTTAGGGGGAGAACACTGACTGAAACCACCCACCCTGGTCAGGCCCTTTAGTAATCATTCGCATGAGTTGTTTTATGACAGGAGATCCTGGTAAGGAATACAGAACTAATAAGCCTCAACGAACCGGAAGAGTTCGGGAAAGGTCAAAAGAAGACACCGTGTGTCTGTGCACTTCCCAGAATTCCTCTCGCTAACATCCATCTTGGCTGAGCCACCACCAGGAAAGACTCTGAATTAGAATGATTAGCCAAAGACAACCCGGAAACTAATCCCATCACCATAAAACCCAAAACTGTGAGCCACACAGCAGAGCAGTTCTCCTGGGTTCCCTTACCCTACTGCTCTCCACCTGGGTGCCCTTTCCCAATAAAATCTCTTGCTTTGTCAGCACGTGTGTCTCCCCAGACAATTCATTTCTGAGTGTTAGACAAGAGCCCAGTTTCGGGCCCTGGAAGGGGTCCCCCTTCCTGCAACAATTAGAGCTCTCCAAAATAGTCCATACCAACCAGATTAAAGAAGACTGGTGTTAATGCTCATGAGGAGTCCTCTTAGATTCCTTTTTCCTGACCTAGGATCTCCCTGGATGAGTGGTGGTGAGAATGCCCACCTCTTCCAAGAGCCCCACACACACCCACAGAGTCTATACTACATGAAAGCCCATATATTTAAGACTGATGGAGACCTTTTAAATAGAGGAATTATGATTGTTGAAAGCTGCTTTTAAGGAAGTTGTGGTTAGGACAGAGTTGTAGCAAGGACAGAAGTTGGGGCTTCCCTGGTGGCTTAGTGGTCAAGGACCCGCCGGCCAATGCAGGAAACTTGGGTTTGATCCCTGGGTCAGGAACATCTCCTGGAGAAGGAAATGGCAACCCGCTCCGGTATTCTTGCCTGAAAAACCCCATGGACAGAAGAGCCTGGCAGGTTACAGTCCATGGGTTCACAAAAGAGTAGGACACGACTTAAAGATTAAGAGCAAGTTAGGACAGTGCTTCTCAAACATTAATGCATGAGAATCATCTAAGGATGATGTTAACATGCAGATTCTGATTTAGTGAAACTGGAGAGGGGCCTGCAATTCTGCATTAAAAACATATATATATATATTTGGCCACTCCGAGTCTTAGTTGCTGCACACAGGATCTTCAATCTTTGTTGTTGTGGCATGTGATATTTCTAGTTGATACATGTTGGGTCTAGTTCCTGGACCAGAGGTTGAAACTGGGCCCTCTACACTGGGAAGGAGAAGTCTTAGTTATTGGACCACCAGGGAAGTCTGCAATTCTGCATTTTTAATGAAGCAGCTCAGGGTATGCTACTGCAAAACATGCCACTTTGGCATGCAAATTATTTTGAATTGAAGGTATTTGATTTCCAGAACTCCTTTGTCTTCCTAAAAGCAAAAGAACTCAGTTATCATAAATCCCCTCCCTAGAAGCAATTCCAACCTGCTTTGAGAGGTAAAGTCAGCATTACACTCAAACAGATACTGTCGCAAGTCTATCATGCTTGCTCAGTCGCTCAGTTATGTCTGACTCTTTTGTGACCCCATGAACTGTAGCCCTCTAGGCTCCTGTGTCCGTGGGATTGTCCCAAGAAGAATACTAGATTGGGTTGCCATTTCTTTCTCTAGGGGATCTTCCCAACTTGGGGGTTGAACTCCCAGTCTCTTGCATCTCTTGAGTTGTAGGCAGATTCTTTACTGCTGAGCCACCAGGGCAGCCCCAAGTCTATCATATCTCCTGCTTATTCTCATGAGGGTCCATTTGTCTTTCCAGCCTCCTTCCTTTCCTCTACTAAGTTAGGTATTTAGACCACAAATTCTCACTACATTTTTTGAATTACTCAACACTGAGTTCTCTCATGTGGACATGTTGCATGTATTAATATATTTGCATACTTTTTTCTTTGTTGTAAGTTTAATTTGCTAGTCCCCAGACACTAAAGATAAGAGGGTAGAGGAAAATCTTTTCATGCTCTATACTAATAAGCTTCCAGGTGATGCCAATGATTCTCATCCTAGAGCCACACTTTTGAGTAGCCATGGCTGAGGACACATGCCCTTATGTTCATTAGGGGAAAACTACAGTGAGAAGTTATCCAAAGAACATGAAGTCAGTTGCAAGTAACTTAGCCCATATCTGAAGCTGTTCAAACTACTTCACTTCCCTACATTTGGGACTCAGAAAGACCCAGAGACAGGGCCAAAGAAAGAAGAGCATAGAGACCACGGAAGATGCAAAGAGCAGTAAAGTCCAAGATCAGCCCCCAAGTACATAGTCCTAGAGTCCAGAGTCCAGAGCTAAGGGACCAGTCACCAGAGCTACTCTCAAGAAAGAATTTGGTACCCTACTACATTACCACAGAGGGTAACAGGCTGCTGAAGGGTTTTGGATATATGTCAGATGCTGAAATAAGTAAGAGTGTGGAGAGGAATATGTCTGTGTATAGCATCATCAGAGTGAACAAACAGAAATATGGGACACAGTTAAATTTAAATGTCAGATTCAAATATGTATTTTAGTATAGGTGTATTCCACACAATGTTTGGAACACACTTATACTACAAAGTTATTCACCTTTTAATCCGAAATTCAGATCAACTGGGTGCCCTATCTTTTATTTGGCAATCCTACTTAAGTAGAGTGTGGGACAGCTTCAGATCCTTGAAGGACTGGCATTAGGCCATACTCCACTACATATGGGAATCAGCTGGTAAGCTTTAAAAACAATGTTTATCTGGGTCCTGAGGCAGGAGATAGATGCCCTCCACCTGAGGGTAAACAACTGGAGTTCGTCTCTGTGGACTGATACTCCAAGATGGAAATAGCAGGGCAGGGAGGTAGGAGGGAGATTCAAGAGAGAGGGGACATGAGTATACCTTTGGCTGATTCATATTAATGTATGATGGAAACCAACACAATATTGTAAAGCGTTTGTTGGGTGCTCAGTCATGTCTGACTCTTTGCGACTCTATGGACTGCAGCCTGCCAGGTTCATGTGTCCCTGGAATTTTCCAGGCAGAATACTGGAGTGGGTTGCCATTTCCTACTCCAGGGGATTGTCCCAACCCAGGGATCAAATCCACATCTCCAATGTGTATCCTACATTGGTAGGTGGATTCTTCACCACTGAGCCATCTGGGAAGGATAAAGCAATTTTCAATTAAAAATAAATACATAAAGCAAAGAGCAGTGTTGCAGGAAAGGGGATCGCTTCACGGGCGTAAAAGTGGGCGCTTGTCTAACACTTGGAAATGAATTGTCCAAAGAGATACACATGCTGACAAAGCAAGAGATTTTATTGGGAAAGGGTGTCCAGGCAGAGATCAGTAGGGCAAGGGAACCCAGGAGAACTGCTCTGCCAAAGGGCTTGAAGTCTCCGGTTTTATGGTGATGAGATTAGTTTCCAGGTTGTCTTTAGCCAATCATTCTGACTCAGAATCCTTCCTGGTGGTGCACACCTTGTTCAGCCAAGATAGATGCCAGAAAGACGGATTCTAGAAGGTGGTGTCTCCTTTTGATCTTTCCCGAACTCTTCGGTTGGTGGCTTATTAGTTCCGTGTTCCTTACCAAGACCTCATGTTGTAACAACTCATGCAAATGGTTACTATGGTGCTTGGCAAGGGTGGGTGATTTCAGTCAGTGTGCTTCCCCTAACAGCAGGACAATTGAAAGAGGAGGCTGGGCCCTGTCCAGATAGGAGATAAGAGACTACATATTCCTCATTCTTGAAGTCAAGGAGACCTTCCCAAAGAGAAAGCACCATGGAGGTCAAAAGAGGAGTGATGATCAGGTGCCCCTGGACCTCTTCTCTGGAATATACCTTGGTTGAGAGATGCACATGTACACAGGGGATCACCCTGAGATATACCAAGTACAGACTCAGAACCAGGCAAATCAAAATGATTGGCCAAAGGAAGCCTGGAAGAAATTTCCTGAATAACTGATTGAGATTACCATGAGGGTGTGACTCTGATTCCCTCAGAGTCAGAGAGGTGTATTGCTCTCGGACTCTGCCTGTGTGTCTGTCCACATGAACTGCACGCTTTTTCCCTCCTAATGCTTGCTTCACTACATTCTGTCTTTGTGATAATTCTTTTATGCAAACCTGAAGGGCCAGGATCTGGCCACTGACCACTGGTCTTACTGCCGCACCCCGACCTCAATCTCTGACCAGGAAACAAAGCCACACTTCAAGCCACTGCAGGCTGAAGCTAACCAAGATCAGCCCCACCTCCACAGAGTCTGATGTAGTTATTCTGGGGTTCAATCTGTGCTGGGGTGCCTAAATACTCCAGAGGTGATTTGAAGGTGCAGCAAAGACTGATAACCACTGGATTAGATGGACATGACCCAGTGAGAAAGAACCACCTGCCAGTGTAGGAGATGTAAGAGATGCAGGTTCGATCCCTGGGTCGGGAGGATCCCCTGGAGAAGGGAGTGGCAACCCCCTCTAGTATTCTTGCCCGGAAAATCCCGTGGACAGAGGAGCCTGGCGGGCTACAGTCCATAGGATCGCACAGAGTTGGACACGACTGAAGCAACTTAGCACACAATCCAGAGTCAGAGGTGGAACTAGAGCTGTCAAGGGGCCATGAGACAGAAGACTTTTGGCTCTTCCTGTAATCTCTCCAACAAGAAAGGTCAAGTGGTCTCAAAAAGGTAATGAGCCTCCTGTCTTGCCATGTGCAGTGTGCAAACAGTGGCTTGATATTCTAAAGGTGATTTGTTTTCAGAGAGAATTCAAGGATCAGACAGACTGTAGAGATGATTGCTGGGATGGTGTGGTAGGATTGAGGGAAATAGTGGGTGAAGTGATTGTTACAGTCTTTCCAATGTCAAAATCTCAGGATTGGTTTATTTGTTAGATTAAAAAAAAAAAAAAAACCTAAATGAGTCATATGATGATCCACAAAGACATACAAAGAAAGAATATTAGTACCTGCGAAAAAAATGGTGACGTCTGAGTAAGGTCTGTAGTCTAGTTAATCGTGCCCTGCCAATGAATTTTCTGGTTTTGATAATGAGCTGTAGATGTCACCTTGAAGAGAAGCTGAGTTTGGGCCCATAGAACCTGCCTGTACTATTTTTGCAACTACTTGTGAACCTGTAATTATTTCAAAATAAAAAATTCAAGATAAATGAATTTATTCAGTTCAGTTCAGTTGCTCAGTTGTGTCTGACTCTTTGCAACCCCATGAATTGCAGCACGCTAGATCATACCAAACAACTGTTTTTCCATGAGGCCTGGACAATGGGGGGTCTACCAGGACATGAAGGCTCCCCGCTAGAGAGATGCAAAACTTTCCCATCCTTCTCACTCCCCTTGAGTGGGGACATCCTCCTCTTTCGGATATTCCAGACATCAAGGCAGATGGAACCGGAGCCCTTTCTGAGTGTATGTTTACAAACAGAAACAGGGCCAGTGGGTCACTCTGCAAATAAAGCTCCTCAAGATTTTCCAGGCAGTTCCCGTTCCTAGAAGGGGGTTGGGAGGGGATCATCATATTCCAGCTTTAATTAGCAATACAATGAACTAATAACAAAAAGGAATGCCAAAACTGAGTCAAGATGTGGGAAGAACAGTGGCCGGCAGTGACTCTGTGCGTGGGTGTTGAGTCGTGTGTGTATTTTTAGATAACAACTTATTCTGCACGTGGTAATTAGGGCCCCGAGGGCGTTCTGGATTTTTCCCCCCCCAAGACTGGCAAGTGTCAGGAGGAGGCAGCTAAAATTCCCATATGTCTGGGGCAAACAGATACTCTAATTTCCTGTCGGCACCACTGGTTTTTTGCGGATTTACTGGCTGAGTAAATGATTGTTATAAGACTATGACGATTCGGTCAATCAAATTAACCCCTTTTGTCCATTGCCTCCCTCGCCCCCCACCCCAACAATTCACTTCATTTGCCTAAACTCGGTGGCTTTTGAAAATATCTTCAAGCTTGAAGGCCCCAGCTTTCCTCACATTGGCGGAGTGTAACCTGAGTGGGAACTGAGGCCCCCAATTGTTTTGCTAATCAAGATTATTGCCCCATTGAGATGTGGCCGCACAGCCTGGCTGACAAAATTTGTCAGTTTCCCATGAAATAGTTCTGTCAGTTTAGCCCCAGTGCTGGTAACTATTAACATATAAATGAAGTTTCTCCCCCCTCCGCTCCCCCTTACCCTCCACCCTTCAGCCACTCACCCTAATGGATGAACAGAAAATATAAACACACACACACGCACACCCAGCTCCAGAGTACTCCATGCCTAAATCAAACCAGCTTCTTTTTCTCCAGTGCCTGGAAATCCTGTGGGCCATGGAGGCTCCCAAAGAAAGGGGGAAAGGAGCTGGGAGGAGCTGAATTCACAAAACTACTTTTAAGGCACCAAACCACTAGGCCTTAGGCCCCTGATGATAGCAACAGGCAACTGGCTGGGCCAGTGACAGTACAAATGGTGGTCTGAATGCCAGGGCAGACCTCCAAGGCAGCCTTTAGGGACAGAGTGGCAAAGTGGAACACAGGCTTTGAAAGAGTTATCTTGCTCAGAGTTCAGACACCCAAGATCTCTTGCTAGCCTCATGGCCTGACACGGACTAGGGTTGGGTGGCAACCCAGAGGCTCTCCTACTCCCCTTGCGGGCCTTCTCACAGATTCTGGAACAAAGGTGGGCCTGGGCCTGGGCCTCGGCTTGGGTTGAGCTTGACTTTTACTTCACTTAAAATCAGGACTGCCTTCCCTCAGTGTGGCTTGGGTTCCTAGCTGAACTGAAAGAACTAAGAAAATAAAGCCCTATTCTTCTTATGTCTTCTAGAATACAGTTTGAACTATAGGGAAGAAGACCAAAGCATATATTATTATATACATATAATATACATCATGGGCTTTCCTGATAGCTCAGTTGGTAAAGAATCCACCTGCAATGCAGAAGACCCCAGTTCAATTCCTGGATTGGGAAGATCTACTGGAGACGGGGTAGGCTACCCACTCTAGTATTCTTGGGCTTCCCTTGTGGCTCGGCTGGTAAAGAATCCACCTGCAATGCGGGAGACGTGGATTCAATCCCTGGGTTGGGAAGATCCCCTGGAGACAGAAAAGTCTACCCATTCAGTATTCTGGCCTGGAGAATTCAGGGGACTATACAGTCCATGGGGTTGCACAAAGCTGGACACAGCTAAGTGACTTTCACTTTCAATGGGGAAAGACAAACCCATTTGAATGCAGAGTTCCAAAAAACACAAAGGAGAGATAAGAAAGCCTTCCTCAGTGATCAGTGCAAAGAGAGAGAGAAAAACAATAGAATGGGAAAGACTAGAGATCTCCTCTAGAAAATTAAAGATATCAAGGGAATATTTCATGCAACCATAACGGACAGAAATGGTATGGACCTAACAGAAGCAGAAGGTTTTAAGAAGAGGTGACAAGAATACACAGAAGAACTATATAAAAAATATCTTCATGACCTAGATAACAACAATGGTGTGATCACTCACCTAGAGCCAGACATCCTGGAATGTGAAGTCAAGTGGGCCTTAGGAAACATCACTATGAACACAGCTAGTGGAGGTGATGGAATTCCAATTGAGCTATTTCAAATCCTCAAAAGATGATGCTGTGAAAGTGCTGCACTCAATATGCCAGCAAATTTGGAAAACCCAGCAGTGGCCACAAGACTGGAAAAGGTCAGTTTTCATTCCCATTCCAAAGAAAGGCAATGCCAAAGAATGTTCAAACTACTGTACAATTGCACTCATCTCACACACAAGCAAAGTAATGCTCAATATTCTCCAAGCCAGGCTTCAGCAATGTGTGAACTGTGAACTTTCAGAGGTTCAAGCTGGTTTTAGAAAAGGCAGAGGAACCAGAGATCAAATTGCCAATATCCACTGGATCATTGAAAAAGCAAGAGAGTTCCAGGAAAACCTCTACTTCTGCTTTATTGACTACACCAAAGCCTTTGACTGTGTGGATCACAACAAACTGTGGGAAATTCTTAAAGTGATGGGCATACCGCACCACCTGACCTGCCTCCTAAGAAATCTGTATGCAGATCAAGAAGCAACAGTTAAAACTGGACATGGAACAACAGACTGGTTCCAAATAGGGAGAGGGGGACGTCAAAGCTGTATACTGTCACCCTGCTTATTTAACTTCTATGCAAAATACATCATGCGAAATGCCGGGCTGGATGAAGCACAAGCTGGAATCAAGATTGCTGGGAGAAATATCAATAACCTCGGATATGCAGATGACACTACTCTTATGGCAGAAAGTGAAGAAGAACTAAAGAGCCTCTTGAAGAAAGTGAAAGAGGAAAGTGAAAAAGTTGGCTTAAAACTCAACATTCAGAAAACGAAGATCATGGCATCTCGTCCCATCACTTCATGGCAAATAGATGGAGAAACAATGGAAACAGTGAGAGACTTTATATTTGGAGGCTCCAAAATCACTGCAGATGGTGACTGTAGCCATGAAATTAAAAGACACTTGCTCATTGGAAGAAAAGCTATGACCAACCTACACAGCATATTAAAAAGTAGAGACATTACTTTACCAACAAAGGTCCATCTAGTCAAGGCTATGGTTTTTCCAGTAGTCATGTATGGATGTGAGAGTTGGACTATAAAGAAAGCTGAGTGGCAAAGAATTGATGCTTTTGAACTGTGGTTTTGGAGAAGACTCTTGAGAGTCCATTGGACAGCAAGGAGATCCAACCAGTCCATCCTAAAGGAAATCAGTCCTGAATATTCACTGGAAGGACTGATGCTGAGGCTGAAACTCCCCTGCTTTGGCCACCTGATGCAAGAACCAACTCACTGGAAAATCTCCTAATACTGGGAAAGATTGAAGGCTGGAGGAGAAGGGGACCACAGAGGATGAGATGGTTGGATGGCATCACTGACAGGATGGGAATGAGTTTGAGTAAACTCTGGGAGTTGGTGATGAACAAGGGAGCCTGGCATGCTGCAGTCCATGGGGTCACAAAGAGTCAGATACGACTGAGTGACCAAACTGAATGTATTACATGTATATATTATATTATATGTATATATATATTATATTATACATATTTAGTTCGGTTCAGTTCAGTCTCTCATTCGTGTCTGTTTGCCACTCCATGGACTGCAGCACATCAAGACTCCCTGTCCATCACCAACTTCCGGAGTTACTCAGACTCATGCCCATTGGGTTGGTGATACCATCCAACCATCTCATCCTCTGTCATCCCCTTTTCCTCCCACCTCCAATCTTTCCCAGTATCAGGGTCTTTCCAAATGAGTCAGTTCTTCGCATCAGGTGGCCAAAGTATTGGAGTTTCAACTTCAGCATCAGTCCTCCCAGTGAATATTCAGGCCTGATTTCCTTTAGGATGGACTGGTTGGATCTCCTTGTTGTCCAAGGAACTCTCAAGAGTCTTGTTTAACACCACAGTTCAAAAGTATAAATTCTTTGGTGCTCAGCTTTCTTTATAGTCTAACTCTCTCTTCCATACATGACTACTGGAAAAACCATAGCCTTGACTAGATGGACCTTTGCTGGCAAAGTAATGTCTTTGCTTTTTAATATGCTATCTAGGTTGGGCACAACTTTTCTTCCAAGGAGCATGCGTCTTTTAATTTCATGGCTGCAGTCACCATCTGCAGTGACTTTGGAGCCCCCCAAAATAAAGTCTCTCACTGTTTCCATTGTTTCCTCATCTATTTGCCATGAGGTGATGGGACGAGATGCCATGATCTTCGTTTTCTGAATGTTGAGTTTTAAGCCAACTTTTTCACTTTCCTCTTTCACTTTCTTCAAGAGGCTCTTTAGTTCTTCTTCACTTTCTGCCATAAAGGTGTTCTCATCTGCATATCTGAGGTTACTGATATTTCTCCTAGCAATCTTGATTCCAGTTTGTGGTTCATCCAGTCCAGCATTTTTCATGATGTACTCTGCATAGAAGTTAAATAAGCAGGGTAACAGTATACAACCTTGACATCCTCCTTTCCCTATTTGGAACCAGTCTGTTGTTCCATGTCCAGTTCTAACTGTTGCTTCTTGACCTGCATACAGATTTCTTAGGAGGCAGGTCAGGTGGTATGGTATGCCCATCTCTTTAAGAAATTTCCACAGTTTGTTGTGATCCACATAGTCAAAGGTTTTGATGTAGTCAATAAAGCAGAAGTAGATGTTTTCCTGTAACTCTCTTGTTTTTTTTTTGATGATCCAACATATGTTAGCAATTTGATCTGTGGTTCCTCTGCCTTTTCTAAATCCAGCTTGAACATCTAAAAATTCACGGGTCATGTACTGTTGAAGCCTGGCTTAGAGAATATTGAGCATTACTTTGCTTGTGTGTGAGATGAGTGCAATTGTGCAGTAGTTTGAACATTGTTTGGCATTGCTTTTATTTGGGATGGGAATGAAAACTGATGTTTTCCAGTCCTGTGGCCACTGCTGGGTTTTCCAAATTTGCTGGCATATTGAGTACAGCACTTTCATAGCATCATCTTTCAGGATTTGAAATAGCTCAATTGGAATTCCATCACCTCCAGTAGCCGTGTTCATAGTGATGTTTCCTAAGGCCCACTTGACTTCATATTCCAAGATATCTGGCCGTAGGTGAGTGATCACACCACCGTGATTATCTGGGTCATGAAGATCTTTTTTGTATAGTTCTTCTGTGTATTCTTGCCACCTCTTGTTAATATCTTATGCTTCTGTTAGGTCCATACCATTTCTGTCCTTCATTGTGCCCATCTTTGCATGAAATATTCCCTTGGTATCTCTAATTTTCCTGAAGAGATCTCTAGTCTTTTCCATTCTATTGTTTTTCTCTATTTCTTTGCATTGATCACTTAGGAAGGCATTCTTATTTCTCCTTTCTATTCTTTGGAACTTTGCATTCAGATGGGTATATCTTTCCTTTTCTCCTTATATCTAATACTGTAGGCAAGAATCCCTTAGAATAAATGGAGTAGCCTTCATAGTCAGCAGAAGAGTCTGAAATGCATTACTTGGATGTGATCAGAAAAACAACAGAATGATCTCTGTTCATTTCCAAGGCAAACCATTCAATATCACAGTAATCTGGGTCTATGCCCTGACCAGTAATGCTAAAGAAGATGAATTTTAATGGTTCTATGAAGACCTACAAGACCGTCTAGAACTAACACCCAAAAAAGATGTCCTTTTGATTATAGGGGATTGGAATGCAAAAGGAGGAAGTCAAGAGATACCTGCAGGAAGGCAAATTTGGGCTTGGAGTACAGAATGAAGTGGGCCAAAGGCTAAAAGAATTTTGCCAAGAGAACATACTGGTCATAGAAAACACCCACTTCCAACAACACAAGAGAAGACTCTACACATAGACATCACCAGATGGTCAACACCAAAATCAGATTGATTATATTCTTTGCAGCCAAAAATGGAGAGGCTCTACACAGTCAGCAAAAACAAGACTGGTAGCTGACTGTGGCTCAGATCATGAACTCCTTATTGTCAAATAGAGACTTAAATTGAAGAAAGTAGGGAAAACCACTAGACCATTCATGATCTAGTGACCGAAACCATGACCTAAATCAAATCCCTGATGATTATATGTATATATATTATATGTATATACCTTATATGTATATATATATGTATATATTTTGTATATATAATAATATATAGGTGTGTGTATATCATCTCAAATATTCTGGCAGAAATAAATCCACAAAGCTGAAATTAAGGAATTATTTATGTACGTGCATGGTAAGTCAGTCATTTCCTACTCTTTGCGACCCCATGGACAGTACCCCATCTGGCTCCTCTGTCAATGGGATTCTACAGGCAAGAATACTGGAGTGGGTTGCCATGCCCTCCTCCAGGGGATCTTCCAAAACCAGGGATTGACCTGGAGTCTCTTAGGTCTCCTGCATTGGCAGGCCAGTTTTTTTACTGCTAGTGCCACCTGGGAGCCCCTTATTTATGTCCATATATGTATATATGTGGGGCTTCCCTGGTGGCTCAGCATTAAAGAATCTGCCTGCAATGCACGAGCCACAAGACACATGGGTTGTCTCCTGGGTTGAGAATTTCCCCTGGAGACGGCATGGCTGCCCACACCAGCATTCTTGCCTGGAGAATCCCATGGACAGAGGAGCCTGGTGGGCTATAGTCCATGAGGTCACAAAGAGTCAGAAACACCTGAAGTGACTTAGGACACACAAGTCAACAATATTAGCCATCTAGTGCTAAAATTAGTTTAATTCTGCCAGGAGCCTTGCCAGGAGCCTTGTATGGTTATACGAGCACCCAAGATGATTCTGATAATGAGTTCCATAGAATTTACAAGGTGGAGATCTACAGAGAGGGACCCTTCAATCATGATTTCTTTGTGCAATCTGGGAGGCAAGCAGATTTTAACATTTTGGCTGGTGGGGACAATGCTATGAATGAGCCTCCCTATCTCACCTCCAAATCACATCAGTTTCCCAGTCTTCCTGCCAGCTGAGAAAAGACGTGATGAATAATTGGTCCCCAAGGAGGCTCACCAAGAAGAACCTTGAAGCTGGTGGACCTGAACTGATCTTGCCTTTGGTCAGGACTGCAAGATGCCTTTCTTACAAGCAAAATTGCCAAGATGCAGTGAATCTGTGGGGCTTCCCAATCAGAAAGACCTGAGTTGAAATGTTTTCTTCAAGTCCAGGCACTTAGCTATTAGTCAAAAACTGAGATTTATTTTTGGAATAGGAGATCATTCTTAGTTTAGTGATTTTGAAATTTTTCTCCTGAGAAAGGAGAGTAATCTACAGGAGACTTTATCATTAAATCTGTGAAAATTAGCCTTTTAGTAAATATAGTTTAAATATTAAAAGTTCAACGTCAGACTTCCCAGGCTCCTAGTGTTATGGGACCCACTAGCTGTGTGACCTTTGGCAAGTTATTTAGCCTCTCTGTGCCTTAGTCTCTTCCTCTTTAATATAAGAATAAAGTTGGAAATGCTCTCAAATGAGGTCACAAGAGTAAGACAGACAGTCGAAAACAGCTCAGCAAGGCAGTCTTTACTTCTGCAGAAGGGGGTACTGCAGACAGAGGTCTGGGAGCAAGCACACCGAGTGGGAAGTCCATTTGGTGTCTATCCCTAAGATGCAGTTTCCCTCCTCTGGCTCCTCATAGGTTGAGGACCACAAAGTTACAATCTTTCTTGGACTTCGCCTAAGTTTTTATTGGACCACTGGTCTCCATGAGAGCCATGAAAAGCACTTGTAAGTTCCTGACTGGAAGATTTACATTAGCTATTTTCCCCACTGTTTTAGTTCTTTGCACATGTCCAGGATAAAGCCGATGAAATTAGCCTGCCAAAATGTTCTTAAGAGGAAGGAGAATCAGGAAGTGAAAGGAACAAAGGATTGGCAATGAGCCACCATTTTAGAAATCTTATTCACAAGCTGGTTATATATCTTTCTGTTCGATTATTCTAAGAATGAATCACTCCTTTATTTCTTATAATTTCTCCTTGTAGAGAAAAGATCATATCTTTCTAACAGTAATAAAGCTATTTATATATAGGTCATGAAGAATATACAGGATTATGTTTACAAAAGTGCATGGTAGTATCTAGCATATAGTAAGTGCTAAATGTTTTTTCAATAAGACAATTGTATACATTGATTTATTGTGTGATCACTTTCTCCTTATAAAATAAGACCATTTAAATTTCTTGGTAATGATCTAAGATTTTCTTTTAAAATATATTTATTTAAATAAAATATGGAGTTAATTTAAAGAAAGATGCTAAATAAGTCATAGTCCAGGGAAAAAGCAGATGTAGTAAAAACATAAAGATAGTAGAGAAATGACTAATGTTAGAAAAGCACTATTATCTATGACTAGACTTTGGGACAAATTCTCAGATGTTTATCCTAAAGATGACCGAGATGTGCAATGGGATTCTTCAGCTCTCTGTTGACTTTAAATTTTTACATGAGGCAACATTAGGCTTTGTCATGGACTGAATTGCTGTTGTTAATGTTGTTTAGTTGTGTCTGACGCTTTTGTGACCCCATGGACTATAGCCCACCAGGTTCTTTGGTCCATGGGATTTCCCAGGCAAGAATACCAGTATGCATGTTAGTAGCCCAGTTGTGTCTGACGCTTTTGTGACCCCATGGACTATAGCCCACCAGGTTCTTTGGTCCATGGGATTTCCCAGGCAAGAATACCAGTATGCATGTTAGTAGCCCAGTTGTGTCTGATGCTTTTGTGACCTCATGGACTATAGCCTGCCAGGCTCCTCTCTCTGTAGGATTCCCCAGGCAAGACTACTGGAGTGGGTTGCCATTTCCTTCTCCAAGGGATCTCCCAACCCAGGGACTGAACCCACATCTCCTGCATTGGCAGGAGGATTCTTTACCACTGAACCATCATGGAAGCCCATGGACTGAATTGCGTCCTTCCAAACTCATATGTTGAAGCCTTAATACACTATGGAAACTTATTTGGAGACAATGCCTTTAAGAAGGTAATCAAGGTTAAATGTGGTTATAAGGTTGGGGTCTCAAGCCTATGAATAAGACTGGTGCCCTAACAAGAAGCTGCTGCTGCTGCTAAGTTGCTTCAGTCATGTCCAACTCTGTGCAACCCCATAGACGGCAGCCCACTAGGCTTCTTTCCTGGGATTCTCCAGGCAAGAATACTGGAGTGGGTTGCCATTTCCTTCTCCAATGTATGCATGCATGCTGAATCGCTTCAGTCATATCTGACTCTGTGCGACCCTATGGACAGCAGCCCACCAGGCTCCTCTGTCCACAGGATTCTCTAGGCAAGAATACTGGAATGGGTCGCCATTTCCTTTTCCACCTTATAAGAAGAGATCTACCTAATTTTACCTACAAGAAGAGATCAAGGTACTGTAACAGGGACATGAAGGAAACACCAAGTGAGGATGCAGGGAGGCCATTACCAACAAGCCAAAGAAAGAAGCCTTAGGAAAAACCAAACCTTCAGACACCTTAATTTCAGACTTCCAGCCTCCAAAGCCATGAGAAAATGCATTTCTGCATTTAACCGACTCAGTCTGTGGTCTTTTGTTACGATAGCCTGAGTAGGCTAATACAAGCTTAACAAGGTGAATGGAAGAGATTTTTTTCAGAAAGTGCTCCCCCTCCCACCCCACTGTATGTAGAGAGATAATTTGAATTTTAAAAAAAAGGAAGAAAAGAAACAGAGATAAGTAAGTATATTTCAGAGAGAATCACACAATTTCCAACCCTTTTCAAGTATAACAACATAATTTAAAATGGCTAAAGTGTACTGAGTACTAAACTAGATTGTTCATCCTCAGAGCTACACGTACCTTGTGAGTAGTATCACTGGAGTCTCACTACAAATCCAGGAAGAACATTCTAGACATGTGAAAACTACATCTTTGAGAGTTTGACGGTCTGCCAAGATGCCTCAAGAAGAAAATGAAGAAACTGTAGTCTCCAGTCTCTCAACCCCCATGGCATTGGCTGGCAAAATTTTCTAAACTCAAGGGGCTTTCTGAGGACTGCTTGCAATGAGTCAGGGGAACAGCCGAACAGAACCTCTAAGGGAGGCTATTCGAGAGTGCTGAGGGGCTGAGGGATTCTGGGAAGGGCCCCTCCACCCTCCCTGAGGACCACACTTTCAGGACCAGGGTCATATTCTAAAAGAGTTTCATTTTACAAATGAACAGGGGCTCCCCTGTAAGCAGCCAATATTGGCAGAGATTAAATAATTAGCATTTCAAAGTGTTCATCTCATTTTCCTCTTTGCCAGGGTAAGAACCAACCCAGGACAAAAATGAGCCTCTCTTTTTTCTATCTCGGCCTGGGAGGGAATCCTCCCAGAGGAAACACCACCAGCCCATTGCTGCAGCTTGTTCCTCAGAGCCGATTCTGAAGGGCCAGCGCCAGTGACCACACTGTGAGGGATGGCTTATCAACACCGTGACTCAGCCCTTCCCAACAATTCCAGCGGGTCAATGCTGGGACACTGCTTACAGGAATTAATGAGAGCGCAATGCTGGTAACTTTGGTATTTGTAGATTTATTCTTTGTTCAATCACTAAGTCATGTGTGACTCGTTGCGACCCCGTGGACTGCAGCAAGCCAGGCTTCCCTGTCCTTCACTATCTCCTCGAGTTACTCACACTCATGTCTGTTGAGTCCATGATGCCATCCAACCATCTTGTTCTCTGTTGCCCCTTTGCCTCCTGCCTTCAATCTTTCCCAGCATCAGGGTCTTTTCCGATGAGTAGGTTCTTTGCATCAGGTGGCCAAAGTATTGGAGTTTCAGCATCAGCCCTTCCAATGAATATTCAGGGTTAATTTCCTTTTGGGTTGATTGGTTTGTTCTCCTTGCTCTCCAAGGGATTCTCAAGAATCTTCTCCAGCACCACAGTTGGAAAGCAACATTTCTTCAGTGCTCAGCCTTCTTTATGGTCCAACTCTCACATCCATACATGACTATGGGAAAAAAACATAGCTTTGACTATACCGACCTTTGATGGCAAAGTAACGTCTCTGCTTTTTAATACTCTATCTAGGTCTTTTTTCCAAGGAGCAAATGTCTTTTAATTTCATGATTGCAGTCACTGTCCACAGTGATTTTGGAGCCCAAGAAAATAAAATCCGTCACTATAAACTATACTTGTTCAAAATATGTAATTTGGTAAGTTGTGAGATGAGTCTGCATTCATGAAACCATGGATGTATATAATCACCAAAATCTTTTCTGACCTCTTGTAATCACACCCTCCTAGCCCGCTCCACTCCTCTGGGTCCCAAGCAGCCACATGTCATTCTGTCACTATGGATAAGTTTGTGTTTCCTAGAAGTGATATAAGTGAATATATAACATGTACTCTCTTTTGTCCTGCTTCCTTCACTCAGCATACGTTTTGAGATTTATCCAAATTCTCAAAAATAAAAATAATTTTATTTTTATCGTTGTTTTTAATGGCTGAGCAGTATCCCACTGAATGGATGTATAACTGATTTATCAGAATACCTATTGATGAATATTTTAGTTATTTCCATGTTTTTTTTTACCTATTATAAATAAAGGTATTATGAATATTTATGAAAAAGAGTTTGTATAGACATTAGGATCTAATTATCTTGGCTAAATACCTAGAACTAGTATGATGAAATCATATGGTGGATGGACGTTTACCTTTTTAAGAAACTGCAAACTGTTTTCCAAGGTGGTTGTACCTTTTCACATAATCAGTGACAGTATGTGAAAGTTTCAGTTGATCAACATTCTAACCAACACTTGGAGTCTTTGATTTTTTTAATTTTAACCATTCTAGTCGGTGTAATATCATACCCACTGCATAGTAATGCCATGTTGTGGTTATAATTTGCATTTCCCTAATAACTAATGATGTTAACTATCCTTTTGTGTGTGAATTGCCATCACTATACATTTTTAAATTAAAAATCTGCTCAAATCTTTTGGTGGTAGTGATGGTTTTGTAGCTAAGTCAAGTCTGACTCTTGTGACCCAAGAGGACTGCCAGGCTCCTCTGTCCATGGGCTTTCCCAGGCAAGAATATTGGAGTGGGTTGCCATTTCCTTCACTAGGGGATCTTCCTGACCCAAGGATCAAACCAATGTCTCTGGTATTGGCAGACTGATTCTAGTTTTGTCTTCAGTTAATTTCTGTATCGATATTTATTTCCTTTTTCATTTACTTATTTTCTGATCTTTATTTATTGCCTTTATTTTTCTTGCTTTGAATTTAATTTACTCTTTTTTTCCTAGTTTCCTATGGTAGACACTGAGGTCATTGATTTCAGACTTTTTTTCTCTTCTAATCTAGAAATCTATTGCTGTTTATTTCTTTTTACAAATAGTGAAAGCCAAAGTGAAGGATATTGTTAATGAAAGGGAAGATAGATGAGAAAAAAGAAAGGTTTATAACTATAATATTTAAGCACCTGAATCCAGCCATACTTAAAGCCACATTACCCTGACTTTTAAAGTGTGTAAGTCATTATATTATTTAAGCTGGTTTACATTAGATAGCTCTCAATTAAAACTGAATTCTGTGTAAAATGAGAAAGTCTGAGATCAGGCTTTGGGAAACCAAGTTTCTTTTGGTGAGAGCATGACCTAAGTATTATAAGAGATATTTGCCACTTGTATTGCTAATCTTTATGATTAGCTTGTAAAATTAATATTATTCACTTCATTTTATGGAAGAAGATACTCAGAGCCAGAGACTAAAATGACTTGCCAAGACTACAGAGTGAGTGAGAGAGTATGAACCTAGATTTGTCCAACCATAAACTCCTTTCGACAGTCCCTCACTGCCTTGCAAAGCATTGACAAAAAGTCACTTAATTCCATCCCACCAGCACTGGAAGAGTCAATTACGTCAACACAGCTTCATGAATATATGCATAAATTTGGGAAAAGTCAAGAATGCCTTTCTTTCCTTTTAGTTGGAGCATAATTGCTTTACAGTGTTGTGTTGGATTGAGCTCTACAACTATGTCAATTAGCTATACGTATGCTGCTGCTGCTGCCAAGTCGCTTCAGTCGTGTCTGACTCTGTGCCACTCCAGAGACAGCAGCCCACCAGGCTCCCCTGTCCCTGGGATTCTCCAGGCAAGGACACTGGAGTGGTTCGCCATTTCCTTCTCCAATGCATGAAAGTGAAAAGTGAAAGTGAAGTCGCTCAGTCGTGTCCAACTTTTCACATCCCCCATGGACTGCAGCCTACCAGGCTCCTCCGTCCATGGGATTTTCCAGGCAAGAGCACTGGAGTGGGGTGCCACTGCCTTCTCCAGCTATATGTATACATATACAGCCCTGCCATACTCCTTTCCTGATTTGGAACCAGTCTGTTGTTCCATGTCCAGTTCTAAAACTGTTGCTTCTTGACCTATGTATATGTATACTTATATAGCTATATGTAGGTTACGAAGCAACAGTTACAACTGGACATGGAACAACAGACTGGTTCCAAATCAGGAAAGGAGTATGTCAGGGCTGTATATTGTCACCCTGCTTATTTTATTTATATGCAAAGTACATCATGAGAAATGCTGGGCTGGATGAAGCACAAGCTGGAATCAAGATCACCAGGAGAAATATCAATAACCTCAGATATGCAGATGACATGACCCTTATGGCAGAAAGCGAAGAAGAACTACAGAGCCTCTTGATGAAAGTGAAAGAGGAAAGTGAAAATGTTGGCTTAAACATCAGTATTCAGAAAACGAAGATCATGGCATCCGGTCCCATCACTTTATGGCAAATAGATGGGGAAACAATGGAAACAGTGACAGACTTTATTTTCTTGGGCTCCAAACTCACTGCAGAGGGTGACAGAAGCCATGAAATTAAAAGAAGCTTGCTCCTTGGAAGAAAAACTATGACCAACCTAGACAGCATATTCAAAAGCAGAGATATTACTTTGCCAACAAAGGTCCGTCTAGTCCAGGCTATGGTTTTTCCAGTAGTCATATATGGATGTGAGAGTTGGACTATAAAGAAAGTTAATCACTGAAGAATTGATGCTTTTGAACTATGGTGTTGGAGAAGACTCTTGAGAGTCCCTTGGACAGTGAGGAGACCCGAAGAGTCCATCCTAAAGGAAATCAGCCCTGAATATTCATTGGAAAGACTGATGCTGAAGCTGCAATACTTTGGCCACCTGATGGGAAGAACTGGCTCATTGGAAAAGACCCTGATGCTGGCAAAGATTGAAGGGCAGGAGGAGACGGGGACGACAGAGGATGAGATGGTAGGATGGCATCACTGACTCGATGGACATGAGTTTGAGCAAGTTCTGGGAGTTAATGATGGACAGGGAAGCCTGGTGTGGTGCAGTAGATGGGATGGCAAAGAGTCAGACACGACTGAGCGACTGAACTGATACATATATCCTCTCCCTCCCACCCACCACTCATCCATGTCTCTAGGTCATAAGAGGGCACCGAGCTGAGCTCCCTGTTGTTATACAGCAGCTTTCATACTCTAAGTTTTTATTTATGAGACTGCTGTCCTTCAGTTTATCATGCCCTGAACCCACCACGTTCCCAACCCACTTGTCCATCCAGTAAGGAGAGCCACAGGACACAAGCGCCTCTCCCTGCTGCCCCAGCCTACCTCGACATGGTTTGTAGCCTCTTGCCTCCCTGGGTGAGCAGATACGCCTGTATCTACAGGCGTATTGGAACCCATCCTCAGCCTGTTAAATAGTGATGGATTACTGACATCCTCTCGACACTGTGCTCAGAGCTGTGCTCAGTGAAAGGAAAGGAGAAAGCTGCCACTCTCTGGGATATCTTAGCCCTGATAAGGCAGGAGGGACATGTATGTGGAGGTACTAATCCTGCCCACTTGTTTGCAAGGGTGTGCTGTGCTTAGTCGCTCAGTGGTGTACAGCTCTTTGTGTCTCCATAGAATGTAACCCACTCAGCTCCTCTTCCATGGGGATTCTCCAGGCAAGAAGACTGGAGTGGGTTGCCATGCCCTCTTCCAGCGGATTTTCCCAACCCAGGGATCAAATCCAGGTCTCTCGCATTGCAGGTGGATTCTTTTCCCTCTGAGCCACCAGGGAAGTCCAAGAATACTGGGGTGGGTTCCTTCTCTGGGGATCTTCCTGACCCAGGAATCAAATCAGAGTCTCCTACATTGCAGGCTGATTCTTTACCAGCTGAGCTACCAGAGAAGCTGGTCAGATAAGTCCTTGGGAGATGGTATAGTATGAGTACATTTCCCAAGAAAGATTACCTTAATTTGCTTTTTAAAAAATGTCTGGTTTTCAAAAGAAGTGTCCTCTGTTTTTTCTTCCACTGTTTATCCATATTCTATTTTCAAGATACATCTCAGGGTTCAGCTTTTCCCAAATATATTAAATGATTAAAAACATGCTTCTCTGGCAGCTGAGCTTTGGATTCAAATCTCAACACCACCATGACCAGCTATGAGACACTGGGCAAATTCCTTTCCCCCTCTGTATCTCCTTTCTCTTCTCTCCAAAACAGGAATAATATATACCACATAGGGCCCCTATCCCTTTGGGCCATGTTATTGAATCATGACCAGTGAATGTAAGCTACTTCTAGATCTGGTATGTAAAAACCAATCTTTTCTTCCTCTGTTTGCTGGTCGAACGGACAACATCCTAAAACCTTAGAGGATAGGGGTCACAGATGCAAGAAGCTTTGGTCCCTGAATGACTGACTGCATCCTTTCAAATTCCACTTCAAATTGGATTTTACTTGAGCAAGAAATTTATTTCTATTTTGTTAAGCTTCTGAGATGTTGTTTTTCTCTCTGTGATGGCCAATAGTACTGTTGTAACTTATATAAGGGGTGATGGGAAGGGGAAGAGGGAATGCCTGCTGGTGAGGTAGCTAACGCCCACTGCAATGACCTCCAAATAGCTCAGAGGCTCATAGCTATGTAGTCATGCGGCACTGCTACCCAGATTCCTGACTGTGTCATCGCAGGTTTTTATGCATTACAAAATACAGAACAATTCAACTCAGAGCCTGTGAGGTTTATGTAATATGCTTAACACAGCACTCTGCCCATGTGACTTATAGCACTGGCATGCAAAGAATCCAGGACCCGGGATTGATTTTTCCAATGCCTGGATGTCATATTCTTATTGATATAGTTTTCAGCTATGTGCTAAAAAGTCCATAGTGTAAGAAGTGGCTATAAAAATATTAGTTGATGCAGCCTGTTGCTCAAGACCCATCAGGTCAGCACCCTCTCTTTTTAGAGCAAATGCATAGAAGGCGTCTCCATTTCCACAGTCTCAAGAACTGGGTTTGATCTATTTAGAGGGGAGAGGGGAGTGTGGAAGGAAGGATTAATTGCATAAAAAAATTAGGTGTAGTTTGAGTTAGACTGTTTAACTAAATAGGTGGGGAGAGTGTAGTTTCCAGGTAGACGGAGTCACCAGGAGGAGGCAACAGGTCTGTTGATGTGATGTCAGGGGAAAGGACAGCAGAAGTCCTTCTATTTTTCATTAGAAGCTTCCAAATCACATACATTTAACCAACCTATTTGATAACTGATGCTGCTCATTCCTTCCAAAACAGACTGACTTACATGCCCACAGGACGCTGAACAAACAGAGCCTGTAGGCTCATCCCTACACCCCTAGCATTTTGCTGCCCACCAGTTGAGCTTTAAGTTTATCACAGATTATTGTGTAAGCATCTCAGGTTGTTTATGTCAGTTGCATTTGTTGTGATGAGGCCATTTTTAGATAAACTGATGAAATGAACTTTTAAAAATGAAATAAAATCAAATAAAAATGCATAGACTAAACTCCTAGATGTGAGAAGTATGGGAGCAGGGAAGCTGGTGTTTGGCCAGAGAGCAGTATCAGGAGATAATAGAATGCTGAAGGGTAAAAATCTTGGGAAATTTGTAATCATTTGGAGAGAAGAAAACAAAGATCATGGCATCCAGTCCCATCACTTCATGGGAAATAAATGGGGAAACAGTGTCAGACTTTATTTTGGGGGGCTCCAAAATCACTGCAGATGGTGACTGCAGCCATGAAATTAAAAGACGCTTACTCTTTGGAAGGAAAGTTATGACCAACCTAGATAGCATATTCAAAAGCAGAGACATTACTTTGCTGACTAAGGTCCATCTAGTCAAGGCTATTGTTTATCCTGTGGTCATGTATGGATGTGAGAGTTCGACTGTGAAGAAGGCTGAGAGCCGAAGAATTGATGCTTTTGAACCGTGGTGTTGGAGAAGACTCTTGAGGGTCCCTTGGACTGCAAGGAGATCCAACCAGTCCATTCTGAAGGAGATCAGCCCTGGGATTTCTTTGGAAGGAATGATGCTAAAGCTGAAACTCCTGTACTTTGGCCACCTCATGCAAAGAGTTGACTCATTGGAAAAGACTCTGATGCTGGGAAGGATTGGGGACAGGAGGAGAAGGGGATGACAGAGGATGAGATGGCTGGATGGCATCACGGACTCGATGAACATGAGTCTGAGTGAACTCCGGGAGTTGGTGATGGCCAAGGAGGCCTGGTGTGCTGCGATTCATGGGGTCGCAAAGAGTCGGACACGACTGAGCGACTGAACTGAATTGAACTGAACTGTGTAGGGTTAGGTGTTTAAAGAAGAAGTAGCAGAAGTGTTGATTGAGGATAAACATCTAAAACCAATATGTATGAATTGGGACTACACATGGGGATTGTAACTCTCTTCCTTCTTTATACAGCCCAGCGCTTAGTAAGTACAGTTATGACATCAGTAATGGTGATAAGGAAGATGGGGAGGCATCACCTGTTCGGGGCAGCCTTTCCTAATTATGCCCCATGGGTAGGTTTTGGCTATTCTAGGACAAGTTGAATATTCTTCATGAAACACACTTGATTTGCCCAATTTCTGTTTATATGGAATATGGAAGATTGGAATGGTGCCTTCCCTACCCCCGTTTCCCCAGTACCTCTCACTCTCCCTGGTACCTACTGTCCAACCATAATTTACTGAATTGAATGCAAGGAGAATGATTTCTTAAATACGTAAGAAGAGGAGGTTACTCTTTATCAGCCTTCATCAGCTCTTCAAAAATGTCCTGTTTTGATAATATTGACACATCACCTCTTGGACTTCTTGAGATCCTGGTGGGTCCCTCGAACAGAAATGCCCCACTTGGCAAAGAAAATGTAGACTTTCTCCATCAGCCAAGAGGATTTTCAAGGTTTCTTTGTGTGTTTTGTTCTAGGAAAAGAAAAATGCTCTCCTACCCCTGCTATGCAATTGCAATAGATATTCTTTCAAACGTCCACCTCCCATATTCTGATCTGCACCCAATTCCCAGGCAGGGGGTGGTACCTTCCCCTCCCTCTGATTTGAGAGTTTCTGTTCTGGTTCATCCCTAAACCCTTTCACAACTCAAAATTCTGTGAGCCAGTAGGTTGCCAACATTTGATCAGGAGATGAATGGGAGATGAGAAGGATTTAAAAAATATATTGGGCTGCTTTGTTCTCAAGCTGGCATTGGTGCCATTGTGTATCTGGAGAGGTTTTGTGGTCAGATTTTGATTATTTGCTAGTTTTGGCAACTGTTGCAATGTTAGGTCTCATATTGTTTCTATCATTTTTTACAGTTTCTTGTTTAACTCTTTGCTGGCAGAACATTTTAGGTACGCATTAAGATCAGAGGTGATTTAAAACAGAAATGGCAACTGTACCTCCTTTTGACTTCTGGCTCACCTGGCAGGACCTGATTCCAGGTTGCTGGACAACGTTCAACCCCCACTAAGTGTTAGTGGATTAGAGT
The DNA here is from genome assembly GCF_032405125.1 of Capricornis sumatraensis. Taxonomy (NCBI): domain Eukaryota; kingdom Metazoa; phylum Chordata; class Mammalia; order Artiodactyla; family Bovidae; genus Capricornis; species Capricornis sumatraensis. The sequence goes on along the minus strand of NC_091088.1, from coordinate 25,595,181 downwards.
GGGCTGTGCATGGTCAGCATGATCTCATAACAGGACAAAAAAGACTTTGTTGCACTGAAAGAAAAGAAAGAATTAAAATCACTACAAGTAGGACCAATGAATGTACATTGGCTTTATAAATTTATTCTTGAAGCAGACTGAGAAAGGATAAATCAGGAGCTTGGGATTAACACGTGCACACTACTACATATAAAATAACCAACAAGGACCTACAGGGAACTCTGCTCAATATTGAGTATGAATGTCATACTCAATATGATAACCTATATGAGAAAAGAATCTGAAAAAAGAATGCATATATATATATAATATGTTGTTGCTCAGTCACTCAGTTGTGTCCAACTCTTTGCGACCCCATGGACTACAGCACACCATGCTTCCTTGTCTTTCACTATCTCCGAGAGTTTGCTCAAATTCATGTCCACTTTGCTGTACACTGGAAACTAACTCACTGTTGTAAATCAACTATACTCCAATAATTTAAATAAATTTATTCTCCTTCAACATTTTTGATACTTCTCATTGAAGACCTCACTCTACACCTTTCTCTCCAAATTATTACGAATTTCCCAAGTTGTTGTTTGGTTTTGTTTTTACCATTTAGCAACTAGTTGTCTGTTGCTCCTGTCCTCTAGCCAAAGACCATCTCCTCTACTGCCACGTTCCCCAGTCAGCAGGACTTTAGCCTATGCATTTTTACACTTTATCCTTGGGAACTCTGGAGGAAACTCTTCCTTTTATCTCCCTCTCCTCCCCAAACCCAGTTATTTGAGACTGTGCAAATAGTTGAAGGCTCCCCTGCATTTGCCCTGAAAAGAGGTGCCACTGGCTTGACAGTGTCTTGAGTCACAGGCTGTGTCATCACTCAGGTCTTAACTAGCTCCTCGTGATCACTCTCCACTGAGATTGTGGAATCCCCTCGCGTGGAGGGAGAGCTGAGACTAGTGCTCACTTCTAAAGAGAAGAATACCAACAGAGCAAAATGATGGGATGTTAGGTCCAAGATTAGGCTACAAAGGCATTCTGGTTATCACTTCTCTCCCCTTCTCTCTCTTTCTCTGAAGGAAGCAAGGTACCACGTCATGAGTAGCTATCTGGAGACACACAAGTCCCAGGGTCAACCAACAGCCAGTGAGGACCCAGAGTCTGCCACCGTGGGATCTTCCTCACATCCACTTTTGAGATGACAGCAGTCCTGGCTGGTTCCTTGATGTTGGCCTTGTCCCGAAGAGGCCCTAAGTCAGTGGCATCTAGCTAAATTGCATCCAGATTCTTGCTTGCTCTATGTGCACAAATTTGTAACATTATTGTTGCTTGAGGCCAGTACATTTTGGGCATTTGTTACCCAGTGACAGACAACTGGACTTCCCCTATAGTTCAAGCAGTAGGGAATCTGCCTGCCAATGCAGGAGACACAGGTTCAATCCCTTGGTCAGGAAGATCTTCTGGAGGAGGAAATGACAACCCATTCCAGTATCCTTGCCTGGGAAATGCCATGGACAGAGGAGCCTGGTGGGCTACAGCCCATGGGGTTGCAAAGAGTTGGACATGACTGAGCACACAGGCCCTAGAGATAACTAATAGAGACTCCTAACAAACATGGCAGGGAAGAAACTGACAATGGGAGCCTGTATGATTCTCTCTCAAGCTTATATCCTTTAGGACCAGTTTGACAATTTGGGATCCTATAAAATTCTCAAATCCTTATCTTCAGAAGGGAAGAGTGAAGATCCATGTGTCCTCTGTCTTCAGGCTCCATGCACCCAAAGTAGCCTCTTTATGGTAGTGTAGCCTGGGCTCATCTCAGAAGAAGGTCAAGTGACAGCATTGTATAGGGATGGAATCACATCTGGGTTTTTCCTTTCTATTTCTCATTTTATTGCTGGAAATGTTTTCTTTTTCACCTTGAAAGACTCTGAATTCCCCCTCACCAACTGTGTGTTTCAACCTCCCACTTAAAATTTCCCCCCAGAGATTATCACCCCTTTTCTTTAGTAAAGTTTTCCTCCCCGAAGTGGTCCACTCCAGGGACAAGGAAATGTCTGGCTTCCTTGCAGTTCCAGGGGTCTTTCTCCATTCACAGCTTCCCGGCAGGAACTGGGACTGTCTAGAGCAAAAGTCAAGTGGTAAAAGGCATCATCATAACAGTTGACCTTGGGGGCTTCCCTGGTGATCCAGTGGTTAAAAATCTGCCTTCTAATTTAGGGGAACTAGAATCCCATATGCCAGGGGGCAATGCAGCTCATGCACCACAAGTACTGAGCCCCAGTGGTCTGGAGCCCGCTCACTACATGTAGAAAGAAGCCCATGCGCTCCAAGGAAGATCTCGTGTGCTGCAACCAAGACACGACACAGCCAAAAGCAAATAAATAAATAGTCATAAAATAATAATATTTAACAGTACTTGGACGAAAATCCATAGATGGAGGAGCCTGGTAGGCTGCAGTCCATTGGGTCGCTAAGAGTCTGACACGACTGAGCGACTTCACTTTCACTTTTCACTTTCAGGCATTGGAGAAGGAAATGGCAACCCACTCCAGTGTTCTTGCCTGGAGAATCTCAGGGACGGGGAAGCCTGGTGGGCTGCCGTCTATGGGGTCGCACAGAGTTGGACACAACTGAAGTGACTTAGCAGCAGCAGCAGCAGCAGCAGCAGGACCTGGGCTGAATTAAGGGCTAACTTTAAATCTGGCCTGGAAAAAGAATTGGATAGGCAAATAATTAATATACATGAGTAGATTCTCTGTTACTCATAGCTTCAGGGAAATAATTCTGGAATTGATCATGATTAACACAGAACTGGCTTTCACACTGGTCCCCAAAACAGCACCCAGAACATAGCACTCAACATTCAACACCCAGCCCTCAGCTTGGTACATATCAAGGACTGAACTAGTATTTGTTGAAGAAATAAAAGCCTGGAACTTATATGGATTGCCGCTTCCTCAAGGAATCATAACATGAAAATCTGAATAACACAGAAGTGCTCCTGAAGAATAGTACAAACCTCTTTGGTTCTGAAATGGCAATAAAATGTCATAGATAGTTTAAATAAATATTCAGAAGTAGTATTAAGGAAAAAATTCAGGTAATAAAATATTTACTGTCAACATTTATTGTAGTTGATGGTTCAGTTCAGTTCAGTTCAGTCGCTCAGTCGTGTCCGACTCTTTGCGACCCCATGAATTGGAGCACGCCAGGCCTCCCTGTCCATCACCATCTCCCGGAGTTCACCCAGACCCACGTCCATTGAGTCCGTGATGCCATCCAGCCATCTCATCCTCCGTCGTCCCCTTCTCCTCCTGCCCCCAATCTCTCCCAGCATCAGAGTCTTTTCCAATGAGTCAACTCTTCGCATGAGGTGGCCAAAGGACTGGAGCTTCAGCTTTAGCATCATTCCTTCCAAAGAAATCCCAAGGTTGATCTCCTTCAGAATGGACTGGTTGGATCTCCTTGCAGTCCAAGGGACTCTCAAGAGTCTTCTCCAACACCACAGTTCAACAGTGTCAATTCTTTGGCGCTCAGCCTTCTTCACAGTCCAACTCTCACATCCATACATGACCACAGGAAAAACCATAGGCTTGACTAGACGGACTTTAGTCAGCAAAGTAATGTCTCTGCTTTTGAATATACTATCTAGGTTATTAATATTTATTTATTCAGCAGAAACCTCTTTAAAGTAACTTAAACGCATTGACTTTTTTGTTGGTGAAAGGATGGAAATAACTTTTATTGAGCCCTACTATATGTCGTTAACTTGTTTATTTTCTTCCTGGTACTGATTACTATTAGAAATTGCTTTGTTTGTTTATTTAATTGTTCATTTCTATACCCACCCCCTCATACACTGTCACACACACACCATATTGAACATAAACCCCATAAGGGTAGCAATGTGATCGGTTCTACTTATCACTTTCTTCCAGTCTTAGAGTACAGACTTGTCAAATGGCAGACATGCAAACAAATATGTACATATATTTAGACTTGTAAGTACTTATTGAATGAATGAATGAATGAATAGCTCGTTGACTGCAAATTGATTAAAGCATGTTTTCACTTAATGCAAAAAATGTAAAGGCCAGGTCCTCCAACTGAAAACTTTTAGAATACACTCCACCATTTCTCAACCCTTTTTTAACAAAGAACAGAATACTTCATCCTCTGTGGGGCCCCAATTTTGTGGGACTTCCCTCCCCTGTAACATGGGAACTATGCCTGGGTTGTAAGGCCTGGTATTCAGTCTAAGGCTGGCTGGATGGTTTCAAGGGGAAGGGTTTGGGTGGGGAGGGTGCAGGGCCCATTCAGTCCCTGTGAGTGGGGCCCCCAGCACGTGCTTTCCTAGAGACTTCATAGCTCCTGGACATTAAACCCTGTGCCAGTTAATAAATGAAATCTGACAAGACTTTAACCTGAAATGGCATTTCCCTCTAAGGCTCCTCTCAATCTTAACCAGGGCCACAGATAACAGGAGGAAAAATATAAAGAAATATTGTGAAACTGGGGAGACCACCCTTATTAACAGCTCAGAGGTGGAAAAAAAATAATTTTTTGGCATTCATCTCAAATTACCTAAGACTTCAGATTTAAGCTCAATTTGCTGCAAGAATCGTATCCAAATCTGGGATGACTCCACTCCTTTATTTGGGTTCAATTTTTCTCCTTCTGGTTTTTATTTTTAGCAGTGCTTCAATTATTTTAAGATGATAATAGTCATCAGACTTTTTAGGGAATTTAGGGAGAACAAGGCCAACAGTTCTCTTTTTCAAAGTCTTCAAGAATCCAAACTTTCACAGTCCCACATTCTGCTCCCAAGACATTAACTCTAATTAAGCTAATCAAACCCATGCACAGTCGTAAGAATAAAAAGTACTAAAGAACAAGATGACTCTATGAGAAACAGATATTACACAATGAAAATAAAATGAATTCTCCAGACTTTTTAAACTACTGTTCCATTAAGTACACTTATTTTTTGAATGAGCTTTGATCTTTTTAAAATTTTTTTCATTTCATAGACCAAGATCTTGTCATTCGAGGAATGAATTACTTCCTTTAGGTTGACCTCATTCATATTCCATAGCAAGAGCCAATCTGCTTACAACTGCAATTGAGCATAGTCCAATTACATTTTTTATTTCAAACTATAACATGATCCTCTAAATTTGAGAACCAAATGGACTCCCAAGTTGGTGAGAAACACAGAGATTCCCATTTGTGTGGAATCAGAAAAGATTGCTTATAGGCTGGTTTGGGGGCTTCCCAGGTGGCGCTAGTAGTAAAGAACTCACCTGCCTATGCAGGAAACATAATGAGATGTGGGTCCCATCCCTGAGTCAGGAAGATCCCCTGGAGTAGGGCATGACAACCCACTCCAGTATTCTTGCCTGGAGAATCTCGTGGACAGAGGAGCCTGGCTGGCTGCAGTCCATAGGGTTGCAAATATTCAGACAAGACTGAAACCACTTAGCAAACACACGCAGGCTGGTTTGGAAGAACTGGGTTCTGAGAGTTAGCAAAGTGGAAAGATGAGCCCACAGCATCCTCACACCAACAATCGCAGCCTAAGGAACCAGATGTCCTCAACAACTAGACAGATAAATCCTGGCCTTGGGCCATCCCCCAAATACCCCCTTACCCTGTTCACATTTACTACCCATCTTTTACAAACCCCATCCCTCTGAGCTGCAGTGTTTTATATTTTCACTTTCATGGGAGCTTTGTGACTTTTCCACCCACCTATTCTTTTTTCTCCCTAACCACTGGTCATGTCTTTTTGGCCTCTCTCAAGGCCAGTTTTCACCCCACTCTAGTACTCTTGCCTGGAAAATCCCATGGATAGAGGAGCCTGGTGGACTGCAGTCCATGGGGTTGCTAGGAGTCGGACACGACTGAGTGACTTCAATTTCACTTTTCACTTTCATGCATTGGAGAAGGAAATGGCAATCCACTCCAGTGTTCTTGCCTGGAGAATCCCAGGGATGGGGGAGCCTGGTGGGCTGCTGTCTATGGGGTCACACAGAGTCGAACATGACTGAAGCGACTCAGCAGCAGCAGCAGCAGCAAGGCCAGTTTTAAACTGAAATCCCTCTTCTCACATGGATGCCCTTTTTTCTACTGGGAAAAGATTGACACTCAGCTTGGTCAAGGGTTCCTACAGCTGGTTCTTCTTGAGCTGCTCACTGGTTCTCAAGAAAACAGAACATTTTATTTACTTGGCTTACTATCTAGGAATGCTGTACAGGTAAACTAAAGTGTTTTGCAAAGTAAAACCTATAAAGGTCCTTATGGAAGAATGACTAAGACCACAGTGTATTATTACTCTGGAAGAATGCCAAGGAGAGGTAGTGATGAGGAATCTAAATGGATAGCACTCCCTGGAATTGTACAGCATACAACTCTGTGTGGTGGCCCTGATGTCAACAAATGTGCTGTTCTTAACAGACATAGTCATGTGAATAAGCCCAGGACTGAATGAAGAATAAGAATAGAAGAAAGCAAAAATAAAGGAAAAAAAGATAGGAAAGCGACAGAGAAAGGGGACTTGCAGAATGATGCCCATAAATGTGTGTGTGTACCCACAGAAAAAGATCCAGAAGGATACCCACAGACTCTTAATGTGTACTACATCTGGATTGTGGAATGGGATATGATTTTGCTTTTTAATAGCAACTTTTATAGTTTTCAAAAACCAATAAAAAAGAAGCAAATGATGTGAGAAAGGTGCACTAAATCCTGGTTAGGGAAGGGGTAAGATAGGACATACACAACCATGTATTTTATCATCATATTTTTGACATTCATCATCCATTATCATCCCCACTTGTATATGCAAGAGAGAAGGGCAAGAAACCAGGGGGAGTCAGTAAGGTCAAGCTTGGGGGATACTGCCCACTAAAACCGTCAGGTTAGCTCCTCTTGCTTCTTCTGGCTTTGGGGACTCATGTTGAAGTGATGGCTGAAGCCAGGTGGTGAGTAGCCTCATGAGGGAAGTCAATACAGATGAAAGAGATCGTGGTGGTTAGATGTTCATAAATTCTCTCTTTGGGGTACACAGGCGAACATAAAAGTTGGTATGAGAATGAAAGTCTCCCAAGAAGAAGGAAAAGTATTGTTAAAACTGTGCCATGGATATCAAAGGACGCAAGGGAGCTGGTGTCTTTACAAAGGGCTATGAGGGGTGTAAATAAGAGACATGCAAGTCAAACTGGCTTAACTCAAATTTGCTCCAATAACTGAAATGTCTAGGGATGTCTTAATTCCACTTTATCCAGCATGTCTTGCCAGCACAACATCTGGCTACCATTCAATCCTTTGGTTGTACCCGCATCCCCAAGATATATACATATGCTGTGCTGAGTCACTCAGTCGTGTCTGACTCTTTGTGACCCCATAGACTGTAGCCCACCAGGCTCCACTCTCCATGGGGATTCTCCAAGCAAGAATACTGGAGTAGGTTGCCAAACACTCCTCCAGGAGATCTTCCAACCCAGGGATCAAACCCAGGTATCCTGCAAATGCAGGCAGATCCTTTATTATCTGAGCCACCAGAGAAGCCCATCTATATACATATATATATATACATATATAATATATATAGGAGCCATATACATACATACATATGGCTCCTATATACAAGCTCATATATATACATACATATATACATATATAGGCTTCCCTGGTGGTACAAGTGGTAGAGAATCTGCCTGGCAATGCAAGAGACACAGATTCAATCCCTTGGTCAGGAATCCTCTGGAGAAGGAAATGGCAATCCTCTCCAGTATTCTTGCCTGGAAAATTCCATGGACAGGGGAGCCTGGAGGTCTACAGTCCATAAGGTTGCAAAGAGTTGGACACTTAGCAACTAAGCACTGAGTATATACATTTTATGTCATGAAGTCTTTTACTGAATATTACAGTTCCACGATTATTACTAAGGCACTTGGAACAGGAAAATTAGGGACCAATTTTACTAAAGATTGTAATTTCTCACCTTTCAGAAGCAGTAGGTTTGTGGTGATGTCTGTGGGAAACATCTTACTGAATGGAGCTCATTCTTGAACTTACTAATGCCTAATTGCCACTTTTCTTAAGCTGCTTTCAGTTGGACTTCTATTAATAGTCTTTTTTTTTTTTGGCCATACAGCAGGTCTTGAGGTATCTTAATTCCCTGGCCAGTGATTGAACCCCAGCCCACAGCAGTGAAAACCCATGGTTCTACCTTTGGATTGCCAAGGAATTCCCAACAGAGAGAGTTTTGATGCCTGGGGAAGTGTCATAATCTGCTACCAGATAGATGCTTCTCAAGGGTGAAGTTGTGCTTCACTCATCACTTTAATTCCTGTACTTCTCAGCTCAGTGGCACATATGGGTGTCCACTCAAGACTGTGTTTGGGAATTTAAGCAGACATTAAGAAGAATATTGGTTTCTGTGCAAACACAATCCACAGTGGAAGCTGCAATTTATGCTAAAATATTATCCTCAGAAGATAAGAGACAGCATGTATTCCAAAAAGGATTATCTGGAAAAATCTAAACACACAAGGAAAAGGAGAATTAAAAATTAAGAGCAATCATTTGTCATGTACAAAGCCATTCCATAGAATCTGTTCAACCTTTCTGAACCTCAGTTTCTTCATCTGTAACATGGGATAATATTAACAACTTTCTTTTTTGCCTTGAGACCCAGTGAGATAATATATGCCAAAACAGAACAGAGATTTCTACAGTAAACAGTAGACACTGTCATTACACATTCACAGATGAACACACTCTGTATAACTGAACGGGTTCTGCTGGACTCTCTGGGGACAAAGGACTGGTGATTCCATTTGAGACTTGAAGGATTTTTCTACTGGCATAAGCAAAATGAGCCAGTTTATCACCACAAGCAGGCTCATTGAAGTTACATTAACCCCAAGAGGAGACTGTTTAAAACCAAGGTAAAATATGGACTTTGAACCTGATTCCTAGAAATCACAAAAGACCACCAGGGAGACTGACAACAAATAGCCAAACTCGGCAAGACTTGGAAGCCAAGGATATAAGGGAACACACTGGCTAATGCTGACTGTAACCACGGAGGACAAACGAAGACCCACCAGACGAGAGGACAGGTGCTGGCCAACCTTTCCAGGTGTGGAGACTCATGTGTGTATATATATTGCAAGTTTTTCTTCCCAATGGAGAATAGAATACCTTTTTTTTTTTTTTTTAAACTGATCATTCTCCTGACTCACTTTCTCGTGGTCCCTGTCCCATAACACCCATGGAGATCTTTTTTTAAAAAAAGGAAAACAAAATTTCTACATTGGTTAAAGTTTTCAAAGGTTTCCTATCACAATCAGAATAATATTTCAACCATTTACGGTGGGCTAGAAAGTTCTTGATGATCTAGGAAACCTCCAGTGAACCAGCCTCTGTCACATTGCAGGTATGTCTCTCCCTAACCAGGCAGTCACACTAGCCTCTTCCAACACAGCAGGCTCACTTTCACCTCCAGACCCTTGTGCTTGCTGCTCCCTCTGCCTGGGATTCTCATAATCATGTCTCTGCATTGCTCATTTCTGTCATTTCTCTCTTAGATCAGTGCCACCTTCCAGAAGGTCTTATCTGACCACCTGATGTAACGTTGCTCATCCTCTCTCATCGCTCTCTCCTATTTCTAACTACCACTGCCTGAAATCATGGCTTTAATTTGTTATATGGATATTTGCACATGTAAATAAAGTGTTACTCACTCCGTCGTGTCCAACTCTTTGTGACCCCATGGACTGTAGCCTGCCAGGATTCTCTGCCCATGGAATTCTTTAGGCAAGAATACTGCAGTGGGTTGCCATTCCCTTCTCCAGGGTATCTTCCTGATCCAGGGCTCGAAGCCAGGTTTCCTGCATTACAGGCAGATTCTTTACTGTCTGAGTCACCAGGGAAGCCCACACCTGTATGTACGTGTGTGTGTGTGTGTGTATATATATATATATATATACACATAAGGTATGTATACATACAAATACATAAGCACTACAAACATAAATGTAGATTATGTGGATTTTTGCCCAGACTAAATCTTAAGTTTTGTGAATGTTGGGTCAATATTTTTGTCTTGTTCACCCCTGTATCCCCAGTGCCTGGCCCATTGTAGTTCTCAATAGATTCTTATTAAATGAGAAAGCAAATCTCTCCCAGCAGCCCCTGCTCTTATCTGATTTCTGCATTTGCTGATCTTGCATCCCCCCCTCCTCTGATAGAGTATTGACAATTTTCAGAACTGAAATGACCCTGCAAAGTCCAGTCTCCTGCCTGCAGACAAGACTACGCCTGAGCCATTTATGATCTATAGTGTCCCCTATCCAAAAATGTGTTCATAGATGTCCTGAGTGGTACATGAATCAACATGAAAAGCTATGACAAACCTAGAGAGCATATTAAAAAGCAGAGACATTACTTTGGGACAAACGTCCATATAGTCAAAGCTATGGTTTTTCCAATAGCATGTTTAGATGTGAAAGCTGGACTACAAAGAAGACTGAGCACCAAAGAATTGATGCTTTCAAACTCTGGTGCTGGAGAAGACTCTTGAGGGTCCCTTGGACTGCAAGGAGATCCCACCAGTCAATCATAAAGGAAATCAGTCCTGAATATTCATTGGAAAGACTGTTGCTGGAGCTGAAGCTCCAATACTTTGGCTACCTGATGCAAAGAACTGGCTCATTGGAAAAGACCCTGATGCGAAAAACTGGCTCATTGGGAGAGACTGAGAGCAGGAGAAGAAGTGGGTGACAGAGGATGAGATGGTTGGATGGCATCACCGATTCAATGCTCATGAGAGAGAGTGAAGGACAGGGAGACCTACCATGCTGCAGTCCATGGGGTCGCAAAGAGTCAGGTGTGCCTTAGCGATTGAAAACAACAATACGACCCAGCAGGGAGGAAGTTTCATTCCTGAAGTTAGTATTTCTCTGCTTCGCAAAGTAGAAAGCAGAAGAAAGTCCTGATATATGGCAAAGTAGCTTTCAAGTCCAGATGACCAGAGTCTGTCTGAAGTGTCATGTTGAAGAATTTTAGGCTTCTATGTGCTCTGTACTCTCTATTAAAAAAAAAAAAAATCAATCTTGGGATTGGTTAGCAGGGTCTGCATTGGCAGAGGATAGAGGGATGATGATTTTATGTATTTGCGGTCCCTAAAAGCATGGATTTTCCTCTAGACTGACAACTACATCATCCTGCCTGTTTTTGGTCATGTCACCAAAAGATTGTGGGTGAAAGAACTGGGCCACTACTTTTCCTATACCTCGTCCTGAAATGCTTTAACTTGCTGTTACGTTCCCTAATAATCTATAAAAGCACTAGATTCCATTACTTCCCAAACTTTCAAACCAAATCTGTAAGTAAATAATATCTAACAGGCAAGAGAAAAAAAACAGACCAAGACAAGAGACAAGTGAATCCCCAGATGTGAACATGATATTCTACGTTGAAAGACTAGGTCCTAGGTCTCTGAAGATGTGTTTAAAGAGTCAAGACTGTGTCTCCAGGTTGCTTTGTCTCTTCATGGACTCATATTTCTAACCTGCTCCTATACCAGGGCTTCCCTGGTGGCTCAGACGGTAAAGAATCCTCCTGCAGTGTGGAGACCTGGGTTGGATCCCTGGATTTGGAAGATCCCCTGGAGGAAGGAATGGCAACCCACTCCTGTATTCTTGCCTGGAGAATCCCTATGGGCAGAGGAGCTTGGTGGGCTACAGTCCTTGGGGTCGCAAAGAGTCAGGCATGACTGAGTTACTAAGCACAGCACTGTCATTGCTTGGGCAACTCAAGCTCAACACATCCAAAGCAAAATTAAACCTTATGCTCTACCTCCACAACATGCAAAGGCTGCTTCTTGTTTCCTGAGCCACTCAATAAATATATTTTTAGGGCCTTTTTATGTACTATGTACCATTCCAGGCACTGGGCCACAGAAGTGAATGATACAGATGAGTTCTCTGCTCTCATGGGCAAGACTACTGGATTATACAACTGTTAAGAGGCACTGATCATGTTGTGATCTTTGTAAACAGGGTGGGTGAGTGGTGAAACATGGTGACCCTTCTCCTGGAAATGAACTTCTATAAAGGAACATAGGGAAGAAATGTGTCTACAGCAAAGAGAAAAAAAAACCTTTTCAGATACTGGTGAGAAGTCTTATGTAGAAAATAAAGTGATGGAGTACAGAGTTGGTAGCTTTGGGCCACATGACATGGGAACACCAAGGAAGGGAAAACATGGTTGAGAAGATGATGTGACTGGAGATCCAAGTTGTGACAAGGAGTCAGCTGTGTAAAGACTGGGGCAGAGTATTTCATGCAGAGACATCAACAAGTATACAACATTCAGAAGGTGACTGCAAGCCTGGGTATTGATAGACACAATGGGGAACCCTGTGGTTGCAGAGAAAGAGTAAGACGACAGTGGCAGGAGGTGCGATCTGAAAGCAGGACCACATCAGGGTGGAACTTGCAGGACACAGCGAGGAATTTGGCTTTCATTCTAGACCTATGGAACGCCACCAGAGATCTTGAACTGGCATGCCTCATCCATCCAGTTCACCGTTTTAGCTGGCATCACCCATTCACCCAGTTGCCCAACCCATCTGGGTTTCTCTCTCCCCATCTGGGTGGTCACCAAGCCTTGTTTCTTCTCTCCCTTAAATGCCTCTCAAATTGTCCCTTTTTCATTTCATTCCCCATGCTCTAGCCCTTTCTCATCTAAACTTTCCCAGAAGGCCTCCTAGGGGACTTCCCCACCCCAGTCTCTCCCAGAACTTTCCGACCTTGATGCTGTCAACCAAAGTAAAGTCCCCTGCCTAGAAACCTTAGCTTAGTCTCTTCTGCCCATTGGTTAGGGGTCAAATCCAAGCATCACTCCCAGCTTCTTAATACTCTCCCTTTTCAAACATGCATCATACTTCTAGGCTCACTGAACTTTTTGCTTTACAGGGAACATTCTTTATGTGCCCATATTTATGTATGCTCTTCCACCTCCCTGGAATGCCATTCTCTATTTGGCCATTGGCAATCCGTCCTTTAAAATGCCACTTCTTCTGAGAAGGCTTTCTTGATTTCATCCCATTTCAGATCCTGAGTAAACATCTCCCATAGTTCTTGCCATGTTGGGTTCAGAGTTCTCTGGACACAGGGCCAATGCCTTTAATCTTGGAAGCTCCTGTCTCTAAGAATGTCAGGGCCAATTAGATGTTCAAGAAATAATGAACTCAAGAGAGGCAGCCCATAACCCACAGAGACCCCTACAGAGAAGAAGGAGGACATGTGCCATTTTCTACAGGGTCCTGAAAGATCATTCTTGGGTGTAGCAGCCAGCAATCCACAACTTTTCAAATGCTGGTATCCAAGCTGGTCAACTGCCAATTTGGAATCCAGGCAAGGAAGAAATGCTGTCCTTCTTTCCCAGCATCTCTGGAACCCATCAAGTTAAATCAGCCTGCAACAACCACGCAAAGGACTAGATAATTTGTAACCACTCATCATAGCACTTGTTAAGTCAAGCTAATGACCAGGTTACTTTAACAACACACATCCATGTGGACAGATAAAAGTATCACAAAGACATGCACGTCTGACTGCTACCATGTTCAGAAAAAGATAGCAAATCCAGGACCAAAAAGATAGCAAATCTAGGACCACAAATCTAGACCAGGAAGACCCCCAAATAGATATTCAAGAAGATTCTAAACAAAGCAGGCACTGGGCTAAGAATATTAATCTACACTCTCAAATTTCTGCCTTTTTCCTTTTTCATAGCCCACAAAACACCATCGAGAATGAATCAATACTTACTGGCAAATAAAGATTATTTAGATTATAATAATCATCAATATTTACTCAGTACAAGCCTGGGAAGAATGATAAAAATGAAAATGTGACACCAAGACTCAATATGCTTAAATATAATAGGATAGGAGAGAGATGACATAGAGCCTTATTGTCTGAAAGGAAGGTCGTGGAGAGGAGATAGCCAAAGGTCCCCCTTTTAAATGGGGAAACTGAGGCCCAGACTGAGGAAGAGAATGACTTATGGGCATTCAGCTTTTTACAGTAAGAAGAGAACATATACTCCCAGGTATCACCAATACAAGGTGAACTGGGCAAAGGACCAGTAGGTAAGTTTGGAAAAGCAGCATGAAAACAAGGCCCAGAAGGTGGAGAGTTTTATTCCACTTGGACTCCAGGAAAGGGCTTCCCTGGTGGCTCAGATAGTAAAGAGTCCGTCTGCAATGAAGGAGACCCAGGTTCAATCCCTGGGTCGGGAAGATCCCCTGGAGAAGGGAATGGCAACCCACTCCAGTATTCTTGCCTGGAGAATCCCATGAACAGAGGAGCCTGGTGGGCTACAGTCCATGAGGTCGCAGCATTGGACACGACTGAGAGACTAAGCATGCAAATCACAGAATCCAGGAAAGGCTTCAGGGAGAGAAATCATGCCAACAGGGCCTTGGGGTGGAGAAGATTCTGACAAATTTGGAGGAAAGCCGCTCCAGGGCAGAGAGACAGGTAGATTAGAGAACAGGAGAAGCAGAGAAAAAAAATGGTCCTGAGACCCCCAGGAACTTGCTGCAGGTGTGATCCAGCCAGATGAGTGAATGTAGAGAGGCACACTGCAGCTTCCCATTTGCCAATATGGACCTTCACCTTGACCATCATCAGCTCCCACTTGGACTTTCTAATTATCTCTACTTTTGGCCCTTATAGTACATTCTTCACCTTCCGGACGATGTGACCTTTTAAAAGTATAAATTAGATCCCACCATTCTCCTGATCACAGTTTCCCTATCATTTCCCACTGTACTTAGACTAAAACCCCAATTCCCTTCTCATTGTAATTTCTCTGAGGTTGAACTCTTTACAAATTTCTCCTTGCTTATTACATTCCAGCCCCTCTAAAGCTCCTTCCTGCTCCTCAGATATGCAAAGGTCTTTCTAAATCAGGATCTTTGCACTCACTATTTCCTCTGCATTGAAATGTTACCTGCAAATCATCCCATGGCTGGTTTCCTCTGAATTCAGAATGTCATCTGTTCAAATAAAGCCACTTCATCATTCTGTATCGTCAACTTCTTTCCCACATCCCAGCTACTCTTGTACCACATCTATCTGTTCTGTTTCCTTCTTGGAACTTACTGCTGCTGCTGCTAAGGTGCTTCAGTTGTGTCCGACTCTGTGTGACCCCATAGACAGCAGCCCACCAGGCTCCACCATCCCTGGGATTCTCCAAGCAAGAACATTGGAGTGGGTTGCCATTTCCTTCTCGAATGCATGAAAGTGAAAAGTGAAAGTGAAGTCACTGAGTCAGGTCCAACTCCCAGCGACCCCATGGACTGCAGCCCACCAGGCTCCTCCGTCCATGGGATTTTCCAGGCAAGAGTACTGGAGTGGGGTGCCATTGCCTTCTCCTTGGAACTTACTAAGCTAGAGTTTAACAATTAACTACTTCAGTGGGATGAATATTTAATAAAAACTTCTAGGGACATTGAGAATCCACAATAAATTAAAATCAGATCCCTACCTCACACCATACACCAAAGTTAATTCTAGGTAAATCAGTCATTTGAATGTTAAAGGCAAAAATTTTAAGAGTTTTAAATGAAGGGGAAAAAAATTTTTTTCATGAATGCTGGATGGATACAATTTTCTTACACAAGATCAGAATAATGAGTAGCAGTAATTATAATAATAATCACAATCACAGAGCATTAATAACCATGACCATGTTAAAATTAATTTCCGTTCATCAGAAACAACAAAGGGTGGGGGAATACCACAAGCTGGAAGAATACACTTTTCAGAAAAGCAGCAATCAAGCAATAAAACTTGAGTACTTAGAATATTTAAAGAACTTTTGAAAATTAAGGAGAATAAGAAAAACAATTCAATAGAAAAATAAGCAAAAGATAAGAACAGGAACTTCACAGAGGAGGAAACATAAATGGCTAACAAAGAATGGACAACATGCTCAACCTCGGTAGTAAACACAGGGGAAAAAAAACAAACTATAGTGAAGACCCTTTTTGTACCCACTAGATTGGCTAAATATTAACAATAGTAATAAAATCAAGTTTCAATGAGGATGTGAGGTGGTAGAACCTCAGTAATTTGGAAGTATAAGTAAATTACTAGAAATAATCAGAAAATCAACCTGATAGCATCTAATTAGAAAGGTACAAATATTATTAATAAGACCTAAAATTTCAACTCTACCTAGCATATATATTTTATATAGCAGCATATATATAAATTTTCTCTACCTACCATATATATTCCAGAGGCATGTCTGTGAACAGTTGTAATAATTTTGTTTATAATTGCTCAAACAGGAAAAGCCTACATACACAGAAGAATGTGTATTTCTGCCCATACACAGAAGAATGAATACATAAATGATGGAATATGCATATAATGAAATATTACCCAGCAGCAAAAATGAATAAGCTGCAGTTATTTGCATCAATGAGGGAGGGAAGTGGGCAGGGTGGAGATGAAACAAGATTGGCCATGAGCTGATGACGGCTGCAGCTGGGTGATGGGTCCATGCAGGGTTATTATCAATTCTCTCCACTTTTGTACATGTTGAAATTTCCCACCGCTTATTATGACCTGCATATGTTTTTATGCTTCCCTAGTGGTTCAAGTGGTAAAGAATCTTCCTGCATGTGGGATACCCAGGTTCGATCCTGGGTCAGGAAGATCCCCTGGAGAAGGGAATGTCTACCCACTCTAGTATTCTTTTTTTTTAAATATAAATTTATTTATTTTAATTGGAGGCTAATTACTTTACAATATTGTATTGGTTTTGCCATACATCAACATGTGTCCACCACAGGTATACACGTGTTCCCCATCCTGAACCCCCCTCCCACCTCCCTCCCCTAACCATCCCTCTGGTTCATCCCAGTGCACCAGCCCCAAGCATCCTGTATCCTGCATTGAACCTAGACTGGTGATTAGTTTCTTACATGATATTATACATGTTTTGATGCTATTCTCCCAAATCATCCCACCCTCTCCCTCTCCCACAGAGTCCAACAGTCTGTTCTATTCATCTGTGTCTCTTTTGCTGTCTCGCATACAGGGTTATCATTACCATCTTTCTAAATTCCATGTATATGTGTTAGTATACTGTATTGGTGTTTTTCTTTCTGGCTTACTTTACTCTGTACAATCGGCTCCAGTTTCATCCACCTCATTAGAACTGATTCAAATATATTCTTTTTAATGACTGAGTAATACTTCATTGTGTATATTGTACCACAGCTTTCTTATCCATTCATCTGCTGATGGACATCTAGGTTGCTTCCATGTCCTGGCTATTATAAATAATTGGGGTATATGTGTCTCTTTCAATTCTGGTTTCCTCGGTGTGCATGCCCAGCAGTGGGATTGCTGGGTCATAAGGCAGTTCTAATTCCAGTTTTTTAAGGAGTCTCCACACTGTTCTCCATAGTGGCTGTACTAGTTTGCATTCCCACCAACAGTGTAAGAGGGTTCCCTTTTCTCCACACCCTCTCCAGCATTTATTGCTTGTACCACTCTAGTATTCTTGTCTGAAGAATTCCATGGACAGAAGAGCCTGGTGGGCCCCCGTCCATGGGGTTGCAAAGAGTTGGACATGACTGAGGACTAACCCTTTCACTTTATGTGTGTTCATATACACTGGCATGTTTTGTTTACATCTGCGGGAGTGAGGAGGCAGCAGGGAGAGATTGGAGAGAAGCACACAGGGAACCACAGTCATATTGGCAACATCCTAGTTCTTAATTTGAGTGGTGAGTACATGGTGTTTATTACTATCATACTTCACAACTTCAATAGGTGTTACATAAATATACTTGTGATATCTTTTTTATAATTAAAAAAATGAGGGGAGAAAAAGAAGCAACGAAACGAGAGAGTGAGATAATTGGGCCCAGCGTTCTACTCCTACACTTGAGATGGCTAAGAGTTTGCCCCATTCTACAGATAAGGCAACTGAGTCTCACAATGGCTACACACTAATGGAGCATCCATGCAGGCATCTACAAAAGGGTAAAGAACACAGGGTGTCAGGGAACCAGAGATGTGACTCCAGAGCCTCTGTCCGTCTCTAAAGAGGGTATTTGGAACACAGGCTTCAGCCAGAGTGGCCAAGGCTGTCAGGACACAAGGCTGCCATAGCCTCATATGTGGCTGCCATCCCCAAATAGGCTGGCTCCGATTCTGCTCCTTCTTTGAACATAAACCAGAATGAGATTGCCCCGCCTACCTGGGAGCCTGGGAGCACATCCACAGAGGGTCTGGGCAAGCAGATGACCAGAGCCAAACCAACTTGCAAGTTCCTGAAACTTGCAAGTTTCAGAGCTGTCCCCGTAGTGGCTTATCAGCTTTGCCTACAGGGAGTTCTGCGAGGGAGCACGATCCTGGGCAAATGCTGCCCTTCTTCCCGCTGAGTAACTGGCCCGTGGGGGCCCCTGTAGCCCTTGCCTCCTCACCCTCTCCCTCCCAGTTTTAATTGCCCTCACAAAGGCGCACCCCCACGACCTGATGCATCTCATCGGCAGTCACAAAGGCAAAGGAACCCCAGGTTACGGCCACAATGCAGCCTCAGCTCTGCCCCATTGTGCCCGGCCCCCGGCCGTGGTCTCAGAGCCGTTGGGGGTCTTACATATCTCATACGTGCAGCAAAGTGGGGGAACAATGTGACAAATTATGAACAAGCTCAGAGCTGAGCCTGCGGAATTCTTCCCTTTGTGAGCCTGCATCACGTGTCAGCTGGGCGGCTGGGCCGAGGAGGGGACCAGGGGTGGGGGACATCGCAGCAGCAGGAGGCCAGCCCAGTGTTGGAACACTTTGACTCTTGGGAACGCTGCCTCTTTCCCGCTTGCTCACTCTCTCTCTCTCTGAATTTACAAGGGAAAAGAAAATTATTCTGACCCTACTTTTTTTTTTTTTTAAGATCTAAATATTCCACCAATATTATCCTTGCTAAAGAAAACCAAACATCCAAGCACACTTTCAGTGTTTATTCTCCCAAGAGCCAAAGGGGAAAAAAGCACCAGCGATGTGAGTGATGGCACTTTGTTCCTAATATTTAATAGTTCCTCCTCCTAAAGAGCCTGACTTTCCTTAACTTCCTGGAAGTGAAAATGTTAGTTTCTCTGTGGTGTCTGACTCTTTGTGACCCCATGGACTGTAGCCCACCAGGCTCCTCTGTCCATGGGATTCTCTAGGCAAGAATACTGGAGTGGGTTGCCATACCCTTCTCCAAGGGATCTTCCTGACCCAGGAATAGAACCCAGGTCTCCTGCATCATTAGCGGATTCTTTACCATCTGGGCCACCAGGGAAGCCCAAACCTCCTGGTGCCTCCATTTCCTCATCAGTTAGCAAAGGTGAAGAACCTGACATTGTTCAATGAGTTCCGATTTCATACAACTGTCATAGGATTCAACATCTAGGAAGGGCTTAGAAGAGTGTCTCGTACAGAGAAAACCCTCATGGTGTGGAGTGGGGTTATTATTATTTACAGTAGTATGAGTAGAAATATGCACCCTGTGATGATCTGAGCCATTTACCCTCAACCTCTCCGTTTGTAGCAGGTTCTCTATAAGAGGGGCCATCTCTGATGCCTCTCATATATCTCAAAGTGCCTAGTGAGGGGCAGGGCACTAGAATTCTCAGTGAGCATCTGTTTCTGACTCGTCACAAGGTGACCTGCAAAAGAAGACTCTCCATTACTATCTCTGGTGCTGAAACAACTTCCTGGATGAGAATGCTGTGTAGCAACTGAAAGGTTTCTCTCAAGTTCCCTTTTCAAGTTGTATTAGGAGACATCAATTAGAAGATTTATTTTGGGTCTCCTCAAGATAATAAGAATAAAGCATCTTTTTATGCAAACAATTTTTGAAACACACAGTTCATCATTTTAGTTTTCCAGGTGCAAACTCCTAATGTGGTCCCTTTTCTGAACATGGCTTGTCACCAAGTCCTTGAAGTGTTTTTCTTCTTGTTCTTCTCTTCATTTTTTCTTTTCCTTTCCCTCCCTCCCTCTCCTCTTTCCTCCCTTCCTCCCTTTCTCTCCTTTTTTTTTTTGCCAGTAGCTGTTTTTTTGCAAGATTCTCAAAAAAATCTTAATTGCAGGGGTTTCGCTTCTTTTCACTATTGGTTAAGAGACACTAAGTGAAGTCACCTCTTTTGCTGATTTAGCCTTCCATAGTCTGTAATTGATAATGGACAATTCAGTGACCACAACAATGATTACTGTAGATCACATGGTCATTTTGCCAAATCATCACACACCTTAGGAAAGTGAAAGAGGGGAAAAGAATCAAGGTTTAACAATACCTCTTGTCCTTAAGGATTAGAAAGCTGGAAAATATTCTCTGCTTAGTAGCAGAATAGCAGAAGAAGGTGGTACACCATTCTTCAAATTAGCAATAGACACGGTAAGCTGGCAGCACACTATCTTCTCCCAAAGGGTCAGAATAAATACTCGTGGGTTTGGGACTCTAATGGAGCTCCTTTCCTGAGAAATTCAGTTCAGTTCAGTCCTCAGTCATGTTCAACTCTTCATGACCCCATAGACTGCAGCATGCCAGTCTTCCCCGTCCTTCACCAAATCCCAGAGCTTACTCAAATTCTTTTCCATAGAGTTGGTGATGCCATCCAATCATCTCATTCTCTGTCATCCCCTTCTCCTTCTGCCTTCAATCTTTCCCAGCATCAGAGTCTTTTCCAATGAGTCAGTTCTTCGCATCAGGTGGCCAAAGTACTGGAGTTTCAGTTTCAGCATCAGTCCTTCCAATGAGTATTCAGGACTGATTTCCTTTAGGATGGACTGGTCTGATCTCCTTGCAGCCCAAGGGACTCTCAAGAGTCTTCTCCAACACCAGAGTTCAAAAGCATCAATTCTTCGGCCCTCGGCTTTCTTTATAGTCCAACTCTCACATCCATACATGACTACTGGAAAAACAATACCTTTAACTAGACAGATCTTTGTCGGCAAAGTAATGTCTTTGCTTTTTAACATGCTGTCTAGGTTGGTCATAGCTTTTCTTCCAAAGAGCAAGTGTCTTTTAATTTGATGGCTGCAATCACCATCTGCAGTGATTTTGGAGCTCAAGAAAATAAAGTCTGTCACGTTTCCATTGTTTCTCCATCTATTTGCCATGAAGTGATGGGACCAGATGCCATGATCTAAGTTTTCTGAATGTTGAGTTTTAAGCAAATTTTTTCACTCTCCTCTTTCACTTTCATCTAGAGGCTCTTTAGTTCTTCTTTTCTTTCTGCCATAGGGTGGTGTCATCTGCATATCTGAGGTTATTGATATTCCTCCCAGCAATCTTGATTCCAGCTTGTGCTTCATCCAGCCTGGCATTTTGCATGATGTACTCTGTGTATAAGTTAAATAAGCAGGGTGACAATATATAGCCTTGACATACTCCTTTCCCCATTTGGAACCAGTCTGTTGTTCCATGTCCAGTTCTAACTGCTGCTTCCTGACCTGCAACCAGATTTCTCAGGAAGCAAGTCAGGCGGTCTGGTATTCCCATCTCAGAATTTTCCACAGTTTGTTGTGATCCACACAGTCAAAGTCTTTGGTGTACTCAATAAAGCAGAAGTAGGTGTTTTTCTGGAGCTCCTTTGCTTTTCTGATGATCCAACGGATGTTGGTAATCTGATCTCTGGTTCCTCTGCTTTTTATAAATCCAACTTGAACATCTGGAAGTTCACAGTTCATGTATTGTTGAAGCCTGGCTTGGAGAATTTTGAGCATTACTTTACCGATGTGAGATGAGTGCAACTGTGCAGTAGTTTGAGCATTCTTTGGCATTGTCACTCTTTGGGATTGGAATGAAAACTGAAATTTTCCATTCCTGTGGCCACTGCTGAGTTTTCCAAATCTGCTGGCATACTGAGTGCAGCACTTTCACAGCATCATCTTTCAGGATTTGAAATAGCTCAACTGGAATTCCATCACCTCCACTAGCTTTGTTCATAGGGATGTTTTCCTAAGGTCCGCTTCACTTCACATTCCATGATATCTGGCTCTAGGTGAGTGATCACACCATCATGGTTATCTGGGCCATGAAGATCTTTTCTATATAGTTCTGTGTATTCTTACCACCTCTTCTTAATATCTTCTGCTTCTGTTAGGTCCATACCATTTCTGTTCTTTGCTAAGAAATAGAGGAAAACAATAGAATGGGAAAGACTAGAAATCTCTTCAAGAAAGTTAGAGATACCAAGGAACGATTTCATGCAAAGTTGGTCACAATAAAGGACAGAAATGGTATGGACCTTCTTGAGGAGACATTGAACATTTACCTGGGGGGCATGTTTTTAATGAAGCCAGTTGGAAACTGCATTTCAAAAAGCAGAACTGAGCACACAGTGTAGAGACTGATAGAGGAAACATCTGCAGCTCAGTTTATAGCTATACATGCAATTACAAAATTTCTACAACTTTTTTCAGACATGGTTACTGAATAACACCAATATGTCCTGTGTCAGGCTATTTGATGAGGGAGAGAATGCAGGTCCTGTCCTCCAGAATGTGCCATCTCACTGAGAAGTCATGTAGCTAGGAAATGGTCATGTATTTAGGAAATGATCAGCAGTCACTCAAGTCTGACAATAATTCAGCTCCCTGTAGAATCTGAAACCATAAAGATGTTCTGCAATGGAAGAGGCAGGTAGCTCCTTCTGGCAAAGTCTCCAAGGAAGAAGAGTGACAGGGAGGACTGTAGAAGTTGGAGGGAGAAAAGGAAGAGCCCAGAAGGCTCAGATATTGTGAAAACTCAACACAATTGCTTTTGTTTCCTGTCTATGACTGTGGCAGCCATCACTAATCAATCATCACTCATCAGTCATCACTAATCAATCAGGCCACCTTTGTCCCCTTGCTTCCCAGTCCAGTCTAGGCTTCAGAATCCTTCTCAAAACAGCATTCTAGGTAAGCATCCCTAGCTATTCACGGTGAAGTCATAAGGTAAAACTTTTTGTCCTGCTGAGTGAGGGGAAGTGAGACGAGTAAACACACAAGCCTGAGAGGAGATATGGCTACTGAAGAAGCTTCGGTAATTAGCGAAGTTTCCTAGATGCGGGGAGTTGATGGAGACAGATCTGTAGGATGGTTGAAATTCAGTAGTGCCTTAACTGCCCCATTTTCTCTAAATAATGGTGAGGG
Organism: Capricornis sumatraensis; assembly: GCF_032405125.1. Classification (NCBI taxonomy): domain Eukaryota; kingdom Metazoa; phylum Chordata; class Mammalia; order Artiodactyla; family Bovidae; genus Capricornis; species Capricornis sumatraensis. Next base: position 25,571,965 of record NC_091088.1, on the reverse strand, counting down.
GAAGGATAAGAAGTCATCACCTGTATTTCTGACAAATCAATGTACATTTTCAACTTTTTGTTTATTTTTTGTAAGGTTTATTTTATTTTGGCTGCACTGAATCTTTGTGCAGGTGCGCGGATTTTTCCCTAGTTGCAATGAATGTGCAGGCTTAGTTGCCTCACAACGTGTGGGATCTTAGTTCCCCAACCGGGGATCCAACCCATGTCCTCTGCGCTGGATGGCGGATTCTGAACCACCGGACCACCAGGGAAGTCTCTTGAGGCACGTTTGAAATGAAATGCAGCAAGCTGTAAAGCACTGGCATGCTAGTTACAAACAACCATGTATCCTTCAGGATGCTACTGCGATGTGAACAAAATACTGTAAGAATAGTACGTCACAACCCATTGCATCTGTAGTTGAATGAAAGCCACCAGGAGACACAGACAGGTGGGGAGACAGAACTTCCCTTAGAGGATAAATTAACAGCTTTGTGGCAGCCCCTAACGCTGCCCTGTACCCTACTTTCTGCTCTATCAGAACAGGGCAGATCTCCCGGCTGGGGCTCGGCTGTCTGATTCGTCTGGATTTGATGGGAGCTGCTGAGTACTCTGACTGTTCTGCCCTGCCCAGCACACCAGCCAGCACAGGCTGAGGCTTGAAATTCCATGCAGCCTCGCACTTTGTTTGACCACATCAGAGAAGAAACATGCCTCTGCTTCCCCTTCCTCCTCTCCCTTCTCCAGTAGCACTTCCGCACCTCCCTTGCTTGATGAGAGAGGATGCTGTCATGGCCCCTGGGACCCAGGCGCTAATGAAGGCAGAGACCTAGCCTATGGCCATAGAATTCTGCCAAGTCTAAAAATCCTCCATAACTACAGATGGCTCTTTCTCCATTCCAAACAAAGCCTCCTTCACGAAACTAGGATGGCTTTGATTGCTTGCACTCTACACACTCAGGGATTCACCTAAGAAACAAAACCCCAAGAGAAAGAATCTTCAGGCCAAGCACATATCTATCCCCTAGACACCAGTTTTGTCAGGCAGCTTCCCTCCCACCCTCCGCATTCCAAGGGAGATTATTAATTGTCCCCAGGAGAGGAGGCCAGCTAAAAGGAAGATCCCCAGTTGAGATGCAAATCCCACAAAAGAAGCCATTGCCTCTCCCCACCGTTTGCCGGATCAACGTGAGCCAGAAGTCTGACCATGGAGAAAAGCATCACTTACAGGAAGCGTAGCCGCTGTCCCGAACTCTGGATAAGGATTTTGTTTTATTTTAGGAAGACAAAGATGGCTTTTTTGTTTAGCCTGAAATTACAAGGTGCGTAATCTTCCCTTTCTCCTCTGCTGGCAAATGGAGGCTTTCACACCAAATTTTGTTTTCCGACAAGAGAAGGAGCAATCATTGGCTTCCTTGTGGCCCTGAGGGCCCCCCTATCCTACCCCCCTCCCCACACTAAGCCCCCAGCTTTTGTGTTTATTGGAGGTCTCAGACAGTCCCCTGGCAAATAGCTTTCAGCAAGGTTATCCGGCCAGTCACAGCCTTCAAGGAATAAATATCTAACACCTTGTTCCCTTTGGCGGTTCAAAAGCCACTGTCACTGGGGTACACTGGTGGTTTTTAAAAAGGCTATAATTCATATGCAAACGAGAGGAGGATTTTCATGATTTCATAATAAAATGTTGAAACGCTTTGATCGCGAGTTGTAAGGAGGTGTGAAACAGTGCCTCCAGAAACAGACAGATATTTGTGTAAGCATCCTTTATGTATTGCCAGTGCGGAATAATAACATATCAAAGCCCCAACTTACCTCATCTGCCTGGTACAGCCAAGGCATAAATAAAGGGGAACAATGGAATTACTATTACTCACTCACTGAGAGCCAGCGACATCACTGTATCCTTTATAATTGCTGGCAAGAAGATTAATGTTTTGTTAAATATCAGAGCAAGGTCACAAGGGGGCTTGCAGGCCTGTCTAAACATCTAGTCTTTAAGCTGCTTCTCTTTCACTTGCTCTTTTTTGAGGAAATGAACTTGTAGCATTTCCTCTAATTATGGTGATTTTTGCTTTTGAAAGCAGGTCTACATCACCACCTTGCTCCAAACACAGTCTCTCTCACACACACATGCACACACCCATGCACACCCGCATATGCCTTCCCCAAATGATTTTTGGGGACAAGCGTGATTTAGCTACAGCATATGGGCAATGTTGTTGTGCAGCAACCTTGCCCTTTTAACCAACGTGGATAATTCATTGCCTGTCACTGAGGCCCAAAGCCACGGGGCTTGTGCTTAAGAGATCGACTTCATTGGGGTCCTCCGGGGACTCCCTATCAAAGACCGCTAGCATCCTTCGCTGCACTTCTGTTATGTTTAGCCCATACACCCGTCCACACAGATGTTTCTAACAGCAAACAGTTCATGACCCAGAAAGAACAAAATATTTTGGCTTTTCCTCCCTTTCAGCACCTGTTCAAACCAAAGGACCTTCGGAGCTCTGCACACAGATCAGAAGACCCAGCCAGCAACTGGGAAGAGGGCGCATCGTGGCTGGAGCCGACATGACAGATCCAGGCCCCTCCACGTGGTGACCCTTAACTCCCAAAAGTGTCAGAGGGAGACGAATAGCAGATCCCACAGAGGGGTCGGCCAGCTTCATGCAGAGGCTCACATGTATACCTGTCAGCTTGTTTCCACTGCATCAGAAATTAACCTAGAAACTCCATGTCCATCCTGCCACCATTTTAGTCTGTATGTTTCAGGGTAATGCCTTGGCTTTGGCACAGCATCTGGCTCGAGTCTTCTGCCATTTGTGCAATTTCGGCACCTCTGTGGCAGAGTTCAGAGCTCCTTTTAGGGATTTGGGACAGCTCCCTGGGGATGGCAGAGGTCCTGACATTTTCCCAAAGAGAACCAGCACTTAGAGGGCTCAGGATCAACAAGCTCTTGCAAATAAGGCTCAGCACACAGTAGGAAGCCCTAAGGGGGAACTCTTGCCTGGGCAGAATCTGGCAGGAGAGGCACTGTGCAGGTTGCCCAGGGGGTACAGGGACCACCTCTCCAGGGCTTGTTTATCTCACCACTCCATGCCCTTTGCCTGGGGAAAGGGCTTTAAAGTTGCCAACCCCAATTTTAAGGAGATTTGCTTATTTGTTCTTGTTGGGTTTTTTTCCCTTGCAGCTCAAGAAGGAATTAAGAAGTAAAAGAGACAGCTTGGAATGAAGGTGGGTGTAGGAGGCAATTAAGTGTGAAAGGGAGGATGCCCTGCTCCGGGAAATTGCCTCAGCTTCACCAGTCTCAGTGACAGTCAGGCCAGGAGAGGCACATTACCACATGCCCTCTCACCTCAGCATGAAGCAGAGCCACGACCCCCACCTCATACAGGTGTTTGTGCTTCAAGTATACTGCAGACCTTCAGTAAACATGGTAAATCAGTAAGTGGCTGGCTGCCTGGCTAGCTGGCTGGCTGGCTGGCTAGCTGGCTGGCTGGACGCTTGGATGGATGACTGTAGAGATTCGACACAAGGTTGATTAAACAATCACGCAGCCACACCAAGGACTGGCAAACCATGACCTACCATCCAAGTCCAACTGGCCACCTGTTTTTGTAAATGAAGCTTTATGGGGAGACAGCTGTGACCATTCATATATGCACTGTCTGCTTTCATGATACAAGGTAGAATTCAAGAATTGCTCCAGAAGCAAAATGGCCTGCAAGTCGAAATTATTTACTATCTGGCCCTTTACAGAAGTTCACCAGCCCCTGAGCTATACTGTGAGTAAACTTTCTGAGTTTTCATGTAGTTTGATCTCTGTCTTTTCTTTGCTGTCATTGTATAGCTGATAAAATCATAGCAAGTAAGACCATGTTTTATATCCTTTTTAACCTATATAAGTTCTAATAAACATGGTGGCCATATTTATTAGACTAACTAAATAAGCTGTATTGGTAAAGTAAGACCAGTCAGCTAAGCCAGTTCCTTCAACTGGGGTTCTGTTGAAGAAAGGATAATCTCTCCCAAAGTGGGCAAAGAAAATTCAGTATGACAGACTTTTTAAAAAGAACCTATATACAAAACATTGTATTTTGTCCCTTCTGTGAAATTTAAGGAGATTTTCAGCAGTTAATTTTGAATATATAACTAAGTTTTCTTCTTATTACATTCACTTTTGGATATAAGAAATTAAAAGAAGCTTGCTCCTTAAAAGAAAAGTTATGACAAACCTAGACAGCGCATTAAAAAGCAAAGACAACACTTTGCCGACAAAGGTCTGAATAGTCAAAGCTATGGCTTTTCCAGTAATCATGTATGGATATTGGAACTGGACCACAAAGAAGGCTGAGCACTGAAGAATTGAGGCTTTTGAACTGTGGTGCTGAAGAAGACTCTTGAGGGTCCCTTGGACAGCAAGAAAATCAAACCATTAAATCCTAATGGAAATCAGTCATAAATATTCATTGGAAGGACTGATGCTGAAGTTGAAGCTCCAATACTTTGGCCATCTGATGCAAAGAGCCAACTCACTGGAAAAGACTCTGATGCTGGGAAATATTGAGGGTAGGAGGAGAAGGGGACAACAGAGGATGAGATGGTTGGTTGGCATCACTGACTCAATGGGCATAAGTTTGAGCAAGCTCTGGGAGATGGTAATGGACAGGGAAGCCTGGTGTGCTGCAGTCTATGGGGTCGCAAAGAGTCTGACATAACAGAGAAGTGAACAATAACAAAGGACATAGGAAGCTGTCCTCGTGACACTTAGAAATCTTACAATCATAATTCATAAATATGAGGGATGAGATTATGTTCCCCTCAATGTGCACATTGAATCTTCTTACTGGGTGGGAATGATTATTTCACTCAGCTTCCCATGATCTTGGAGGAACATTACCATAGTCACTCAGATAAATGAATTAATTAAATATTAGTCTCCTTCCCCACATCAGTAATGAATAGCTTGGTAGGCTTCTACATTTGTTCAGGTCTAACAATACTGGAATCACAAGGAGAACACATGAAGTTGTCCGAGAAAGCAGAGCTACTAGAAACTCCCACATGGAAAGTTTAGCTTGAGATGACACTCCTTGGAGAATAGTGCTATGTGTACTTGCAGAAATGGTCCCCAAGCAGGATGGGCCATGGGGACTGGAGGGGGAGGAGGCAGATATGTAGCTATGTTAGGAGACCAGAGATTATTGTTTTTAACCATCATACCTACCCTGCCACCTGAGATGCTGCCCATTCACTCCATTGAACATGGATTTATTGAGCCACTATTAAGTACCAAAGACAGACAGACATGACAAACCGCTGGTAACTTCTTTCATAAGCTCATTTCATCCAGGACAGAAATTATTAACTTGGTATTCCTCAGTCAGTTCAGTCGCTCAGTCATGTCAGACTCTTTGTGACCCCATGAATTGCAGCACACCAGGCCTCCCTGTCCATCCCCAACTCCCGGAGTTCACCCAGACTCATGTCCATGGAGTCAGTGATGCCATCCAGCCATCTCATCCTCTGTTGTCCCCTTTTCCTCCTGTCCCCAATCCCTCCCAGCATCAGAGTCTTTTCCAGTGAGTCAATTCTTCACATGAGGTGGCCAAAGTACAAGAGTTTCAGCTTTAGCATCATTTCTTCCAAAGAAATCCCAGGACTGATCTCCTTTAGAATGGACTGGTTGGATCTCCTTGCAGTCCAAGGGACTGTCAAGAGTCTTCTCCAACACCACAGTTCAAAAGCATCAATTCTTTGGCGCTCAGCTTTCTTCATAGTCCAACCCTCACATCCATACATGACTACTGGAAAAACCATAGCCTTGACTAGATAGACCTTTGTTGCCAAAGTAATGTCTCTGCTTTTGAATATGCTATCTAGGTTGGTCATAACTTTCCTTCCAAGGAGTAAGCATCTGTTAATTTCATGGCTGCAATCACCATCTGCAGTGATTTTGGAGCCCAGAAAAATAAAGTCTGACACTGTTTCCCCTGTTTCCCCATCTATTTCCCATGAAGTGAAGAAGTTTCCCCGGTTTCCCCATCTACTTTCCCATGAAGTGGACCAGATGCCATGATCTTAGTTTTCTGAATGTTGAGCTTTAAGCCAGACTTTTCACTCCTCTTCTTTCACTTTCATCAAGAGGCTCTTTAGTTCCTCTTCACTTTCTGCCAATAAGGGTGGTGTCATCTACATATCTGAGGATATTGATATTTCTCCCGGCAGTCTCAATTCCAGCTTGTGTTTCTTCCAGCCCAGCGTTTCTCATGATGTATTCTGCATATAAGTTAAATAAGCAGGGTGACAATATACAGCCTTGACAGACTCCTTTTCCTATTTGGAACCAGTCTGTTATTCCATGTCCAGTTCTAACTGTTGCTTCCTGACCTGCATATAGGTTTCTCAAGAGGCAGGTCAAGTAATCTGGTATGCCCATCTCTTTGAGAATTTTCCACAGTTTATGGTGATCCACATAGTCAAAGGTTTTGGCATAGTCAATAAAGCAGAAATAGACGTTTCTCTGGAACTCTCTTGCTTTCTCCATGATCCAGTGGATGTTGGCAATTTGATCTCTGGTTCCTCTGCCTTTTCTAAAACCAGCTTGAACATCTGGAATTTCATGGTTCATGTATTGCTGAAGCCTGGCTTGGAGAATTTTGAGCATCACTTTACTAGCATGTGAGATGAGTGCAATTGTACAGTAGTTTGAGCATTCTTTGGCATTGCCTTTCTTTGGGATTGGAATGAAAACTGACCTTTTCCAGTCCTGTGGCCACTGCTGAGTTTTCCAAATTTGCTGGCATATTGAGTGCAGCACTTTCACAGCATCATCTTTCAGGATTTGAAATAGCTCAACTGGAATTCCATCACCTCCACTAGCTTTGTTCGTAGTGATGCTTTCTAAGGCCCGCTTGACTTCACATTCCAGGATGTCTGGCTCTAGATGAGTGATCACACCATCATGATTATCTTGGCCGTGAAGATCTTTTTTGTACAGTTCTTCTGTGTATTCTTACCACCTCTTCTTAATATCTTCCGCTTCTGTTAGGTCCATACCATTTCTGTCCTTTATCAAGCCCATCTTTGCATGAAATGTTCCCTTGGTATCTCTAATGTTCTTGAAGAGATCTCTAGTCCTTCCCATTCTGTTGTTTTCCTCTATTTCTTTCCATTGATCACTGAGGAAGGCTTTCTTATCTCTCCTTGCTGTTCTTTGGAACTCTGCATTCAGATGCTTATATCTTTCCTTTTCTCCTTTGCTTTTCACTTCTGTTCTTTTCACAGCTATTTGTAAGGCCTTCCCAGACAGCCAATTTGGCTTTTTTGAATTTCTTTTCCATGAGGATGGTCTTGATTCCTGTCTCCTATACAATGTCACAAACCTCTGTCCATAGTTCATCAGGCACTCTGTCTATCAGATCTAGGCCCTTAAATCTATTTCTCACTTCCACTGTATAATCATAAGGGATTTGATTTAGGTCATACCTGAATGGTCTAGTGGTTTTCCCTACTTTCTTCAATTTAAGTCTGAATTTGGCAATAAAGAGTTCATGATCTGAGCCACAGTCAGCTCCCGGTCTTGTTTTTGCAGACTTTATAGAGCTTCTCCATCTTTGGCTGCAAAGAATATAATCAATCTGACTGTGGCATTGACAATCTGGTGATGTCCACGTGTAGAGTCTTCTCTTGTGTTGTTGGAAGAGGGTGTTTGCTATAACCAGTGCATTCTCTTGGCAAAACTCTATTGGCCTTTGCCCTGCTTCATTTCATATTCCAAGGCCAAATTTGCCTGTTACTCCAGGTGTTTCTTGACTTCCTACTTTTGCATTCCAGTCCCCTATAATGAAAAGGACATCTTTTTTGTGTATTAGTTCTAAAAGGTCTTATAGGTCTTCACAGAACTGTTCAAATTCAGCTTCTTCAGCATTACTGGTTGGGGCACAGACTTGGATTACTGTGATATTGAATGGTTTACTTTGGAAACAAACAGAGTTCATTCTGTCATTTTTGAGATTGCATCCAAGTACTACATTTCAGACTCTTTTGTTGACCACGATGGCTACTCCATTTCTTTTAAGGGATTCCTGCCCACAGTAGTAGATATAATGGTCATCTGAGTTAACTTCACCCATTCCAGTCCACTTTAGTTCACTGATTCTTAGAATGTCAATGTTCACTCTTGCCATCCCTTGTCTGACCACTTCCAATTTGCCTTGATTCATAGACCTGACATTCCAGGTTCCTATGCAATATTGCTCTTTACAGCATCTGACCTTGCTTCTATCACCAGTCACATCTGCAACTGTGTATTGTTTTTGCTTTGGCTCCATCCCTTCATTCTTTCTGGAGTTATTTCTCCACTGATCTCCAGTAGCACATTGGGCACCTACCGACCTGGGGAGTTCCTCTTTCAGTATCCTATCATTTTGCCTTTTCATGCTGTTCATGGGGTTTTCAAGGCAAGAATACTGAAGTGATTTTCCATTCCCTTCTCCAGTGGACCACATTCTGTCAGACCTCTCCACCATGACCCGCCCATCTTGGGTTGCCCCGCAGGCATGGCTTAGTTTCATTGAGTTAGACAAGACTGTGGTCCTAGTTGATTAGATTGACTAGTTTTCTGTGATTATGGTTTCAGTGTGTCTGCCCTCTGATGCCCTCTTGCAACACCTACCATCTTACTTGGGTTTTTCTTACCTTGGACGTGGGGTATCTCTTCACGGTTGCTCCAGCAAAGTGCAGCTGCTGCTCCTTACCTTGGATGAGGGATATCTCCTCACTGCCACTCCTCCTGACCTTGAACATGGAGTAGCTCCTCTAGGCCCTCCTGCGCCCGCACAGCCACCGCTCCTTGGACGTGGGGTTGCTCCTCTCGGCCGCCGCCCCTGACCTCTGGAATGCCCCTGGTATTCCTGCTGCTGCTAAGTCGCTTCAGTCGTGTCCGACTCTGTGCGACCCCATTGGTGGCAGCCCACCAGGCTCCCCCATCCCTGGGATTCTCCAGGCAAGAACACTGGAGTGGGTTGCCATTTCCTTCTCCAATGCATGAAAGTGAGAAGTGAAAGTGAAGTCACTCAGGCATGTCTGACTCTTAGTGACCCCATGGACTACAGCCCACCAGGTTCCTCCATCCATGGGATTTTCCAGGCAAGAGTACTGGAGTGGGGTGCCATTGCCTTCTCCCTGGTATTCCTAGGAGCCACCAATTTTTATAGTTTCTCAGTGGGCTTCATGATCCAAGAAAGCTAATGACTGCAGGAGAGTCTATATGTACATCATGTCTATACAACATTGTCATTGCTTTTTGCCACATCAGTATAAGAATCCTAATGGCTATCAGGTTAGGCTTCAACTTGACCCCATTAACTAGAAATTCAATACAGTAGGTAGCTTCTAAGATGGTCATCAATGATCCCCACCTCATATTATTTAGGCCCTCCCCATGGGTATGGAATGAACCTAGTAACTTTTTTCTAATGAGTAGAATATGGAAGAAAAAAAAAAAAAAAACGATGAGCTATCTCTTCTGAGGTTAGGTTTCAAAAAATTGTGATTTCCATCTTGCTCACCTTCTCTTGGCCTCTTGCTTGGTGTGTGCAGGCAGGACATCCTGACGTTGTGGGCACCTCATGAGTTCCTGATGGGCATATCCACTGTCTCAGAATGTCCTCACCATGGGGAGAGGCATGCTCTGCAAAGGGCCAGGGCAGAGCCTATAGAACGTGCACAAATGTACTCAGGCACGCATGCAGGGCCCAGATCAGAGACCCCTCTCACCTGATCAAGATGGACTCTGGGGGTGGGGTAGGCTGGGATGGGGGGAGGAGTAGGTGATGGCTCAGAGCCGGCTCTGGCACCTGGTAAAGATTCACTGAGCTGCTGTCCTGCTTCATTTCAGTTTCACTATGGTCTCTAGCTGTGTAAGGTCCACTGTCCTCTGAGCCGAGACCGACTAACAGATGACAGGGAAGAAAACTTTATTTGAGTTGGAGTGCAAATAAAGCAAATTTATCTCTTCAAAGAGAGCACAGGGGAATGATGGGATGAGAAGTCGGGGCCAGGGAGACAGGAGGCCCCAAGTTCCCAGCAGCCATCATATTCTGGATTCATAAGGTCAAACTTTACAGCCTTGTTACTACCACACTTGTTAGTCTCTACCAAAGATATGCTATCTATTTCATCTCTGCATTAAACGAGAAAAAAAAAAAAAAGGCTTCAATATTTTTCTTACAATGAGGGCAGCTGCAAAGGAGTCATAGGTGACACAAGAATTAAAAGAGAGAAACATACTTATAACCAGATATCACATATACAGAATTGTCTATTGCAATGTCAGTGAGCAAAATGTGAGGTGTTCAGCTCACCAGGAAACCAGTGCTGGAAAAAGGAAAGATACGCATGCAACTTGAAGTCCCTTTATACAGGGAGGAGTCTCAGGGTGAAGCCAAAGAGGAGGTCGTGCTGTAAATTTAAGGAGATGCTTGCTCTCTGAGCAGTGTAAGTATGGTGTGCTATGCTTAGACACTGTCGTATCCTACTCTTTGCGACCCCATGGACTGTAGCACGTCAGACTCCTCTGTTCATGGGGATTCTCCAGGAAAGAATACTGGAGTAGGTTGTCATACCCTCCTTCAGGGGACCTTCCCAACCCAGGGATCGAACCCAGGTCTCAAACCCAGGTCTCCCGCACTACAGGTGGATTCTTTACTATCTAAGCCACCAGAGAAGCCCAAGAATACTGGAGTGGGTTGCCTATCCCTTCGCCAGGGAATCTTCCTGACCCAGGAATTGAACCAGGGTCTTGTTTAGTACAAGCAGATTCTTCACCAGCTGAGCTGCCAGGGAAGCATGAGGTCCACCTTAAATTTAAACAGGCTGTGTGCTAACCTGGGAGGCTTTTAAAAGGGGCAAGTGGGATTTGAAATCACAATCCATCCTCTGATAAACTAGCAGATAAATTAGTCCATGGAGACAATCTTCAGGTTATCCGTGCACCTCAAGGTTGGCCAGCCACTCTCTAGGTTGGAAATAGAAAAGGTTGAGAAAAACTGGGGCTCTTCCCCACAAGCAGCTACCCTCCCCAGATGTGCAGACAGCCTGCACATCTGGATGCTCTTTTGCTTACAGCTCAGCTGGCAGGCTCACCGACAGTGCCTGCCAGGGTGAACTAGGACCTGTTGGCACAGGGATGGGGCAGGCCAGCTTCAGACTGAGTCCCAGACCTGCCTGACACTGCTGCGGGGTCAAGGGAGCAGGAGAACAAGGCGGGCCCAGCAGCACAGATATTTTTCTTTGTTTCCATAGGTACTTATTTGTGTTTTTCTCTGACTGTTTTGCATGTCACTGAGAATTAAAGAAGACATATTGTATGTCCTAAAGAGAAGCAGTAAAAATAATTTAGTTTATTTCTTTCATGTCTGAGTGTATTAATTCTTGCTTACATAAGGAAATACAAAAAACAAACTGTAAACAAGGAATCATTGGGAATCAGATTATGCATGAATAATGACACACTTTCTTTTCTAAGATGTGGGGTGGGGAGGGGGAGGCGTGAATCTAGTTTTACTGCTAGTGGCTTTAAAAAATGTTTTTCTTTTTCAAAGGAAATTACTCAGAATGTAATAAAAAATGTTTTCTGCTCTAAAAGGATTCATTTACCTTTTGTGTCATGAGAAAATAAATGCAATCAATACCTCAATTCTCCTCCTCTATGGAGAAAGACAGTTTCTGAGTTTGGATTCTAGGGAATGGCTATTTAGTTTTGATCTCCTAATACAAAGATTCTGTTTCTCTTAAGGATTTCTTTGTTACTCAGACTCTTCTCAGAGTTCCCAATGACTTCAGGGGGTCTCTGCTTTCTTTTCCAGCTCTGGACCATCCTCCTTTTCATGGGGTCCCCCTTTTTTCTTCCTGTAGCCCCACTCCTGCTCCTTAGCACCCAGAGACTAAAAAGCACTGTGGCCTTTAACCTGGGGAAAAAGGCAAATTAACCATGGCAGCCTCCAGAAGTGGGGTCTGGCCCACAGCTAGCGTCAGCCTCGAAGGAGAGCAGTTCCCTAATCTTACCATCTCTCACTTTCCTCCCTTACAAAGTAGAAATGAAAAGCAGTGCCTACCTAATAGAGCTTTCATGGAATGAATGCATGAAAGGTGCGCCCTCACAGACATAGCCAGAGATGTTTCCCAGCTATCTGACCATTCCTTAGCCCAGTCAAGCTGGCAGGTAAAATTAACCATCGTGCTTACCCTGCCACCCGAAATGCTGCCCATTCACTCTATTTAACATGGATTTATTGAGCCACTATTAAGTATCTGGCACCAGGGACATGTCAACAAAGACAGACAGACAGACAGACATGACAAACCACTGGTTACTTCTTTCATGAGCACATTTTATCCAGGGCAGAAGTTATTAACGGGATCCCTAGGATCCACCGATTCCTGCAGTTTCTCAGTGGGTTTCATGACCCGAGAAAGCTCGTGAAAGCAGTAGAGTCTGGCTAAGTGAGTTCAAATCCCAGCTGTTCCTCTTCATAGCGAGGTGATGTGGGGCAACTTCTCTGCCTTCCTGCGCCTTCCTCTCTTGGTGGGAATATTGATAACACCGACCGCACAGGGCTATTGTGAGGAGCCCTGGGGAAACCACACATAAAGCTTCTAGAGTCAGGCTTTGCCACCCAGGAAGCTCTGCATGCAGGAAGAGCATATGAGTGTTTATGTAACATGTAAATTGGTTTTGGCAGTGCTGAGAGGCATATGGGATCTTAGCTCCCTGACTAGGGATCAAACCCACACCCCCTGCATCGGGAGCCAGAGTCTTCACTACTGGACTGCCAAGGAAGTCCATCATGCAATTTTTAAATCAACTTTATGGAGGTATTATTTAGGTGCAGGAAAATGCACCCATTCAACAATTATACTCCAATTTATAAAAAACAAAACAACGAAAAACTCAATGGAACTGCAAGCACTTGAGTTGTACAGTTGGATGAGTTTTGATAGCTCTAGTCACATGAGTTGTTGTTGCTCAGTCACTAAGTTGTGTCAAACTCTTTGCAATCCCATGGGCTACAGCACACCAGGCTTCCTTGTCCTTCACCATCTACTGGAGTTTGTTCAAACTCATGTTCATCGAATCAGTGATGCCATCCAACCATCTCATCCTCTGTTATCCTCTCTTCTCTTGCCCTCAATCTTTCCCAGCAACAGGGTCTTTTCCAATTAGTTGGCTCTTCGCATCAGGTGGCCAAAGCATTGGAGCTTCAGCTTCAGCATTAGTCCCTCCAATGAATATTCACATGAGGGAATATCACCAGACCAAGAGGCAGCTATGGCTTTACCATTGGCGTAATTATTTTCCTTCATGTCATTGCTGGGGGAATGCATAGCCTTCATGAAGCTCAAAATACATACGCAATAAATGTGACCTATTTTTACCATTATCCTTAGCTTCAAAAACTTGCTTCTTGAGTAGAGTTATCTAGAAGCTCAGACAACAAAAGGGGGACCTTCCAATTTGGGGAAGAAAAATAACTGAAGACTCCTCTGAAAAAGTGCTAGGGTGGTCCAGCCAGGCAGCAAAAGATAAGTGGTAGTCATGGTCTGACCTACTCCCTGTTCAAGCCCCCCAAGGGCCTTTGAACTCGACCCCCTCCTAAATTCAGACATGCACCTAGAGGGTGCCCAGTGAGATGTGCAGCAGCGTCCTGCTCCTTAGCCGCTCAAGGGTTTCAAGGCAGAAAGGCAGCCCTTGGATCAGGGCCCGAGAGGTCACTGTCCAGAGAGAAGTCCCTGCCTTTCTGCAGCTTTGATGGAGCTGCCAGATCGCTCCCTCCCATCTGCAAACCCGAGTGTCATGTTTTCAAGAAAGTCTTGCCAAAAAGGCCAACAGTGTAGACTCTCAGGAAAACAAACACTTAAAGTATTTTTGTCAAGGCAGGAGCCCCACCGTGGCTGACTGCTCTTACAGATAAGCTATCTGCTCACCTTTCATAAAAGTCAGACTTGAAATAAAAAAGACAGGATAATGAGGTCTCATTTCCACCAGAGCAAGCGCGTACCTACTAGTTAACCCACAGACCACTAACAAACATGCTGTTTAGATGCTTTTGCTGCAATTGTCAGAGGCACAAATAGCTTGGACTCAAATGATCTGATTTTCTTACCCTCCTTGGCTATTTTTAAGATATTTTAAATGGCCCTGATGATTCAACATCTGTTCATTCATTTAGCACACATTTGCCTAACACCCGTGGATCAGGGCTGCAAAAGCCCATGATCAGGGCTGTGGGGGATCATATGAGACTGTATTTGGGGATGAGTTGAGGCTCTGGCATCCCACAAGTTGAGATGTGAATGCTGGCCTCGTTACTCAACATGCGGTTATGAATGCTCCAAACCTCAGTTGACTCATGGGGTCCTGTAAAATGGAGATAATGCTTCTGTGTATTGTAACTGCTGTTGGGATTAAATGAAATAATGTAAGTAAAGTGTCTAGCAGTGGTGGAAAGTGGTACTTATAATAAAGAAGGAGCAAGTCAAGGAGAAAGAGAAGGGAAGGGGTGAGGAGGAAGAGGGAGAAGGAGAGGGGAAGGAGGACAAAGCAAAGATGGTGGAGGTGACAAGGAGAGAAAATCACATGAGGAAGGGGGACAAGGAGAAGGAAGAGATGGGATCTCTATCTCGTTGACCTCCAGATGGTGAGCAAGACTGACACACATACAAATTGCCGAAGAGAAAATTATGACACTTGAGAGAAGGAAACAAAACCTTACAATGGAATCGGGAGGCAAAGGTCAGGGGATGCGAGAACATCAGAGGATGACTATTTCTGGAGTCCTTGATGGATGGACAGACTGAATAGGGAGAGATGGGCAGAGGGAAAGATTTGAGCAAAAGTCTCAAGGCTGGATGGTCCAGGCTGTGTTTATAGCAGCCACAGGTAGTGTGGCTGATGGGGTGTGATGGAAGACGAGGCTGCAAAATTATGGTTCACCTGGACTGTGGCAATTTTGAATGTTTTGCTCAGAGGTGGTTAGGAGTTCTGAATGAGAAGAGGATTCAATGGGTGGGAATTCAAAGTGAGAGAAATATTTCCAAATCATTTAACATGGGACACTGCAAGTAAGGAAAAGCATTCTGTAAAAGGAGTTTTGTTTATTTACTGCAGAAACAGTAAATGCTCCTGTGGCCACACAGGCTTGGTGAGTTTTGTTTAGTTTTAAGCAAAATGAAAAAGACTTTATCACCCCCAGAACACCTAAGTCTTATGTCCGTCAGGGTTTATGAAGTGACTCCAAGAAGAGAATGAAGCAGGCAGTATTTCTTATGGATTTGGCTCCATTGCCTTCTTTTCGTAGAATCTAAGGCCATTTTTGTCTTTGGGAATGGGTTTAAAGAAGAACCCTGTAGGCAAAGGATGCTCACCCACTATGCAGGACTCCTGGCTTGCAGAAATTGAAAGCCAGCCAAGGAGGTGTTGGTGTGACAGTCTGAGTCTTGGGCTGGTGTGGCATGCCGGTGGGGAGCCACCTGAGGCAAGAAGCCATCAGAGACGGAGGTGAAGACAGGAGAGTGTAACAATCCATGAGCTTCTCCCCAGTGCTTTTGCCAGCATACAGGACCAGAAGAGATGAAAGAAAGCTCTCAGTTTTTCTTGGTTCTTTCTGTTCCTATCACAGAACTGGGGCTAATGTTTGTTGAATGAATGAAGAGACCAAATGGATTGGAGAGGAAACTAGGTAGATGGAATCAACACTTGAGCCAGTCTATGGGAAAAAATTGGGTTACCCATTCTTAAAGCCCACATCACAAATTCATAGGCCCCCCCCTCTTGCCTTCCCCACCCTCACTCTCTTAGTAGGACTTCTGGTTTAGCTGACTAGCATCTCTAAGTCACTTGGGAGTGTTTCCGTGTGCCTGACCCACTCCAACACTGCCCAGAGTGGGGAGAGGGAAACTCTGTTGTCAGAACCCCACAGGCACTGCACCTACTGGACTCAGTCTCCTGGAACTGAGTTACAGATGGAGCCATAGGTTGGTTAACTGCTCCCTGCACATCACCCCCCACCCCCCACCCCCGGCCAGCTCTAGAAAGCCAGGATGCCTCCTGGCTTCAGGAAAGAGCTTCCTTATCTCTGAAGACCCACCAGGCCACTGACATTGCAGGACTTCACCAAGGCATCCAGGTCCTTGTGATTTCAACGCTGGTCTCTTTTCCAACCCCCCAACTCAGGGTATCAGCTACCTTGCTTCTCCTCCTCCTCTTTCTGAAGCCTCCCTGTCCTGGTTTGCAAGCTGACCTCCCTTGGGACCACTCTCTGTATCGCACAAGCTGAAGTATCCCTGACTCTCAGTGAAGAGAGAGCCCCTCTCAGGGTACCTCTTCTCCCAAGAGGCTTCTCTTACCTGATGGAAATTTGGGGTCAGGGAGGCAAGTAGAAGAGGAACACTGCTCAGGTCTCCTCTGCTCCATCCAATCCTTAAGCATTCCTGGTAGCTCAGATGGTAAAGAATCTGTCTGCCAATGCAGGAGACATGGGTTCGATCCCTGGGTCAGGAAGATCCTCTGGAAAAGGAAATGGCAACCCACTCCAGTGTTCTTGCCTGGAGAATCCCATGGACAGAGGAGTCTAGTGGGCTATGATCCATGGAGCTGCAATGAGTCGGACACGACTGAGCAATTAAACCACAGCAGCCACAATTCTGCTCCATCCACACCGCAAATGTATGTGTGGAGAAGTTCAGGGTATAACTCCATCCATCAGCGGCATCTAGGCCTCCAGGCTGTCAGAGAAACTGTAAGCCATCATTTCCAATGTGCCCTACACGTTTTGTTTCCTCCGAGGAGATACTAGCACTGTTCCTCTTCAGGCCTCTGGGGCTGTTCTGGATTCTGCCTCACCAGGTGGGTAACCATCTCCTGCTTGGACAGACCCCCACCTCCCTACCAGGTCTGAGTCCATTGCCTCCCGCCAGGCAGCGCTCAGCTCCAGCAGGCTCCTGAATCACCCTCCCCAGAAACATTTTGTTCTCAGGATTTTTTAAAGCTTGCCATAAAAACATAGAATTATTTTTTTTTTAATTTGAAATTCATTTTCAGTCTTCTTTTATAGATCTGTCATTTATACAATGGCTGGAAAACTTTCTAAAATCAGATATCATTTATGAACCCCTTCTTTTCGGCATAATGTCATTTTGTACATTAAAATGATAATGACTAGAGGGATTAGATGTGTCTCTCCTGTTGTGGGGGGGGCCGGGGGGAGAGGTAGTGGGTGGGGGGCTGTTCTGGCTCTTCTGAAATAAGTCCCAGTGCGCCTGTGCTCAGCCCCCAGCAGAGGCTTGCAAGGAAGGAAGAAAATAGAAAAAATGTATTTTTCACATCCTTGAAGTGAGAATAGCAATGGAAAGCAACTCAGGCCCCTTGCAAGAGAAAAAGACCAGACAGTTAACTTGACCCATAAAGATTTTATATTTTACCTGATTCTCCAAAACAAACAAACAAAAAAATCCTCTGAAACAGTTAAAGGTAATAAGTGGTTCTCAGCAGAGGTTCTCAGTCCTACCTACATGCTAGAATTGCTTGAGGAAGCTTTTGAAAAATACAAATTACCAGGCCCCTTCTCTCTCTGATTTCATTGATGTGTACTGGGGTCCAGACATAAGTATTTTTAAAACTGTTCCACCAGATGGATCTAAAGGGAATAGTGGCCGTCAGAAGATGGGGTTCCAATTCCAAGTCAATATGATTGGTACATAGCACACAGGAAATGGTAACCCAACCTAGTATCCTTGCCTGGAAGACTCCATGGACAGAGGAGCCACGCGGGTTACAGTCCATGGGGTCTCAAAGAGTCAGACACAACTGAGTAGCTGAAGACAGAGTACCTGATCTTGGGTCGATAATCAAAGCTAATGCTTACAGAGACTCCCCTCGTGGTCCAGTGGCTAAAACTCCTCGCTTCCAATGGAGGGTGCCCAGGTTCATTCCCTGATCAGGGAACCAGATTTCAAATGCAGCAACTAAGTGTTTGAATGTGATGACTAAACATCTCACACGCTGTAACAGAGATAGAAAATCCCACATGCCACAACTAAGACCACTTGCAGCCAAATAGATACATAAATAAATATTTGTTAAAAAGCTGATGCTTACTTACTCCTTGTCATGCTATTCTAAGCTCTATCCACATACTGAGTCTTCTTAGCAATCTGCTTGATTGGTACTGTTACTGTTATCCTGTTCCTCAGATGAAGAAACTGAAGCTAAGAGAGATTAAGTAACTTGCCTGAAGTCACACTGCCATAATTGACTCAGGTGGGATTTGAGCCCCAAATGGCAACCCACTCCAGTATTCTTGCCTGGAGAATCCCACGGACAGAGGAGCTTGGTGGGCTACAGTCCACGGGTTGCAAAGAGTCGGACACGACTGAGTGACTTTCACTCACTTTCACAAGCTGACCCAGGGATCTATGTTCTACCTGCCATGCCTACTTTCTGTTTCTAGGTAGTCTAAGTATTAATTCATTTGCTCATCTACAAAATGAAGCAAATGAAGCTAGGTGACCTTTAAACTTCTGTGCTTATAGGGTTTTAATTTTAAAGAGGGTGAAAATGAGTCCCAGAGAAATTAAGTGTCTTGCTGCCATCACCCAGCCCCTGGAGTTAGGAAGCACCAACTCTCTGATGCAGGTCTCCTGAGTTATAGGAGAATTCTTTCTCCATTTCACAATAAAGCAAGTAGAAGGAGAAGTTCATCTCTAAGACAACCCACGTGGGGATTTCCCTGGTGGTCCAGTGCAGGGCGGTGCAGGGAGGTGCAGGGAGGTGCAGGGAGGTGCAGGTTCGCTCCCTGGTTGTACAGCTAAGATGCCACATGCCTCACAGCTAAAAAACAAAACGTAAAACAGGAGCAATATTGTAACAAAGTCACTAAAGACTTTTTTTTTTAAGTTTAAAAATAAAACAATCCAGTGGAAATTAAACTACCGCATGAAAAGAGCTCAAGTCCCAGGTTTAAAATAACAACTCAGATCTTAAACCCATGTGCTTCCGTTTATCTTCCAGGAGACAGACTAAAGAAGTGGTCCCCAACCTTTCTGGCACCAGAGACAAGTTTCATGGAAAACAGTTTTTCCATGGACCGGGGGCGGTGGGGGTGGTGGGAGTGGTGGTGGAGCACGCAACCTAGATCCCTCGCATGTGCAGTTCACAGTAGGGTCTACATTCCTATGAGACTCGAATGCCCCTGCTGATCTAACAGGAGGCAGAGCTCAGGCAATAATGGGAGTGACAGGGATAATCTGTAAATACAGATGAAGCTTCTCTCGCTCACCTCCTACTGTGCAGCCTGTTTCCTAACAGGCCATGGACTGGTACCGGTCCAAATCCCTGGATTCAAGTGATATGCAATATAATCAAATTTTGATTGAGCACCTCATTTATGGGATCTGGATCTATGTGCTGTGAGGATAGAAGAGGAAAAAAAAAGTATAGCCTTGTCTTCCCTGGGGAAAAACAAACACATTAGAAAATTAGACACAATAGACACAAGGGAGAAGAGAGCTCTCCCGACCCTCTGTGCCAAGGTCATGGGCATCCTTCATTTAGTTGTCTCTCTTCCTTCCTAGCTCCTTCCCAATGGAGAGAGGAGTTTCTGTTTGTTCATTTTTTTAAGGCAACTGAAGGATGCCATTTATTGGAGGATGTGATTACCATGTTGGCCATTGGACTTTGTTCAGCCTTGCCTTCCCTTTCACTCCTTGCAGTGGGCAGGGTGGGGCTAGAAGGGGGTGCAGTCTTCCCCTTCTTACCCTCTACATGCATGCAGGAGTGCCTTGATCAGTTTCCAGGTGCTCATACCGGGCAGTGGTCCAGAAGACAGTCACAAGGGCCAGTTTGCATTTTGAGTCCAGGGCTATGAAGTCTGTAGGAAAACCTCTTAGGATCTCCAGAGTCTAAAGACATGCACTCTAACCCCAAATTTCCAGAAACTCTATGTTAAAGAGCACCCTTCCAGCCATCTGCTCTACCCCACCCGTCGGTGTGAGTCATCCAGATGACTAATATTACACTCTGATAAGTAACATTATCCTAAATGTACCCTGTGGAGGCATCAACAGAACAAATGCTGAAATAGAACAATTGCTTCAGGTTTTGCCCTGAAAGAAGTCACTTAGTGGATAGTAAGATCAATGGATACTAACTTCCAAGCAAGCTGAGACATTTGGTCTTAAATATTCAGATAAATA
Source organism: Capricornis sumatraensis (assembly GCF_032405125.1). NCBI lineage: Eukaryota > Metazoa > Chordata > Mammalia > Artiodactyla > Bovidae > Capricornis > Capricornis sumatraensis. The sequence goes on along the minus strand of NC_091088.1, from coordinate 25,551,731 downwards.
AAAAGGAGGAGAGGATAATTTCTTTTCCTAAGAAAGAAGATTTATAAACAGGAGGAAGGAGAAGAATTAAAAAAAAAATAAAGTATTCTTGGCCACCCACCATCTCTTTAGAAACAACATTTTTATGAGCTAAATGCAAATGAATAACAATGAATACAAAACATGAAGATTAAATCCCCCTGAAAACACTCATGGGCTTAAAATTTTAAGGGGAAATGGGCCCAGGGCCAAATGCATGGTGGTTTGGGCCAAGCCCAGGGTGAGGGACTCTGATCTGTGCTCATTACACACGGGCTCAGCCAGCCCACTGCCCACCTCCCTCTCACTCTGTGCACTCTTGGGAGCTCTGCACCCAGCCTGAGTGGTAGACAACTGGGAGCTGTGGGACCAAGGTGGTCCTGCACCTCACTGCCAACCAGCGAGAATTCATGAGTTTTCACAACATGGCCAAAGTGCAGAAAGGGGAAGATTTGGCCAGGATAGATGTCTGTCTGTCCACTGAGGCTGCAGATCAGAAACCATTTGGTTTATCTTGCTTCTGAGCTTACAGAAGTCAGATTCTGAACTGGAAAACATCAAACCCAGGCTCAGCAATAGATTTACCATTACCTGGGGGTAAGTCAGTGAGGCTAATCTAGGCCTGCAGTCTGTGTATCTGACAGATTTTGAAGAGCCAACTGTCTTATACATGGGTTTACGGATGACTTGACATTCTCTAAGCATCCTTTCTTGGGCTCATGTATGTTCCAGGCACCGTGTGCAGGCTTGAACCATGTCAATTACTTTATCAAAGTAGCCATGAAATGAGGATTCTTAGGCTCCAGAATTCAGAGACCTCTCAAGGTCCCATGTCTGATTTCCAATGAGGGAAAAGGATAGCATATGAGAAACAATTTGTTAGGTTATAATGTCACTGTCCTCCTATCTTTAACCTCTTCATTGGAGTATTACTTAAAACATAAATTTGAAATATGTGCAGCAACCATCAGTAACTCCAAATGTTTCATTTATAGAAAATAATCACAGGGGGCGGGCACCCCCTCATCTCCTAGAGAGAACTAGATAAACTCTGATCTGGCTGGGCAATGTATTATCATTTCAGTACCAATTCAAGAAAACCATGATTAGAGGGACTTCCCTGGCAGTACAGTGGTTAAGACTCTGCCTTCCGAGGCAGGAGTTGTGGATTTGATCCCTGGTCTGGGAGCTAAGATCTTACATGCTCCATGGCCAAAAAAGCAAAACAGAAACAATATTGTAACAAATTCAGTAAGGCTTTAAAAGTGATCCATATTAAAAAAATCTTTAAAAAAAAAACACAATTAGAGATGTAAATGTTAGAGAAAAATAGAAATAATGTAATTCTTTCTCTATCCCTCCTTCGGAGTAGATAATCAAAACGTATCTGTGCCACAAGAAAGGTGGTGCATTCTCCTGTGTTTGCTCCCTCCCTGTGTGTATCAGCAGTGTCGGCTCTTGTCACTCTGTTGTAGTAAATCTCTTAATTATCTGCCTTTTTCACTTGACTCTGAAGGCAAGGCTCTATCTGATGTACCTTGTGTCCCTGGTTTGGGTTGGGATCCTTTAAGGTCCTTTACACAAAGATGACAAATGGGTGGCATGCATGTTGTTGCTCCACCTTCCCAGGATGTGGAAGGCATTGCTAATCAATCACTGCACTCAACCTCCTCCTGTTCATAGAACTCTCCAAGATAGACCTGTGAGAAACTTTTCCACACTCCTGTTCTAATGTTTAAATATGAAGGCTTCCTCAGAAATGAAAGGCTCTGGAAACAGGAGAACACTGAGGGACTGTGAGAAATGGTTGAAGCTCCCATTTGCCCGGAACTGGTCCAAAAAAGGCTCATCAAAGAAATGACATAGGCAAATGACCCATGTTGGGCAGACCTACATGGCATTTTTCAATCTGGTACTAGGGAAGGAAACCTAAGTCTTCGTGAGCAATGAAGCCTTGAGATGTGAGACTGGAAGGAGTCAAAGACTATGGAAAAACTACTCTGATAGAATTGTCATGCCGAGTTGGCTCAAAGGCATCCTGGGCCATGTGCTTTCTGATGTCCAGTCATCTCTGAGGCTCAAATGGGCCTCTAACATTTGTCTTGACTTGGTTGGATTGCCCACAAAGTCCTCTTTTGGGGGAAATGAGTTTGAACCCTACTTCATGTCTTGATTAAAGATATAGAAAGTTGAAAACATGATATTACTCAACATTTCTGGCATTCACACTGCTTTAAAACTTGTTGCACAGACTTGTTGCAGCAAGCTGGCTGCCTCCACACCACCACATCTAATGGAAAGGCTGGGAGAAAACACAACTTGATTGGAGTTCTTGGGGCATTTGTTCCCTCTTCCTTTACTCCACAATAACTCAGTCAGGAGAGGCTGGTTCTTTTCCTGGGTTCTTGAATCAGAGATTTGACTTTCTCAAATCTAAAACAAAAACTCATTTTCACTAGAAGGCACTTTGTGGGTCTAGCCCTGGGCCCATCAAAGATGGGTATATGGCTTTAGGGGGGGTCCCTTTACTTTCTGTGTTTATGTCAGATAGGAAGTGGAAACAGTGACCTTGAGGATCTTTGCAACAGTGAACTTCCTTGACTGACTTTTATTGCGAGCTGGATGAAGCTGGAGTTTCAGGCTGACCTCTTCCTTCTGGCTGGCACTTTTTCAGGCTGAGAGAACTGCCTTCTTGCTAATGAAAGGAGGAATCAGCAAACTACAGAATGCTTCCCTGCTCAGCCTCCCATGAAGCCTGGTGCTGCTCTGTCTCATAAAGAGGAAACCCATTTCTCTGCTCTGGGTTCTGTGTTCACCACACTCTTTCCTCACTCCTATCATGATGTTAAACTTCAACATCCTCCAGAGTAAACCATTTGCAACAAAAGTCCCCAGCTCTTGGGGATGCTAAGTGAATTTTTCTTTTATGCAATCTCCAGTAATTCACATGATAAGTAAGTCAAGCCCCAGACCTGGACCTAATTAACAAAGTTATTCTAGGATCAGGAAGCAAAAACCCAGGCTTCCACCAAAATCCACGAGCTGCGAGGTCAAGCAGGGTCTTCTCCAGACCCTTTTATATCTTAGATTAGACTCTCACTTTCATAAAAAAAGAAAAGACCAAAGCTTAGGCCAATGGAGTGTTTCTTTCAGATGAATTCTTCTCAAAAAAAAGCTTCCTCATGTGGGTGGACAATCTTTTAAGAGCCACGAATCAGCCTCTGTCTGCTCTAATGGATGCCTTATTTGAGACTTCTAAACTGATTGGCATTTGGTACCCAGTGAGTAATCAGTTGGAAAATCTTTTCAGTCTGGCAGAGCTAAGGATGTGAGAGCTGCTCTCACAAAGTGATGGGACAAACGTTCCTCATCACAGAAGGGCATGGGGGAAAGAGACAGATGAGAGGACACCCACCCTTCACTCCTCACACAGAATTTTTACAGGAGAGTTTGTAACATCTCCTCAGCTTATGAAGCCCAGAGGAGTTCATTTTAGAACTGGGGTCTTCTGCCTCTCAATCCAGGAATTTTTATTCTTGAACCCTCACTTCCTTTGTTGAAGACCCTCCTCAGGGCTTGTTTTTGCATCCCAGACACTTAGGCATCTTGTCAACCATGTTCTAGAGCTCTCCAAGACTTCTTTTTAAAAAAATTGAAGCACAATTGAAGATCCCCTGGAGAAGGGAATGGCAACCCACTCCAGTATTCTTGCCTGGGGAATTCCATGGACAAAAGAGCCTAGCAAGCTAGGGTCTATGCAGTCCAAAAGAGTCAGACACAACTGAGCGACTAACACTTTTAAACACATAGTTGATTTACAATGTTATGTTAATTTCTGCTGCACAACAAAGTGATTCAGTTATACATATATATACATTCTTCATATATATATGTATACACACATATATATGTATATACATATATGTCTTTATATTTATGTTATATATATACTCTTTATATATGTGTGTATTATATATATTCTTTTCCATTATGGTTTATCATAGGATATTGAATATAGTTCTCTGTGCTATACAGTAGGACCTTATTATTTATCCATTCTGTATATAAAAGCATACAACTGCTAACCACAACCTCCCACTCCATCCCTCCCCAAACAGCCTCCCACTTGGGAACCACCCATCCAAGACTTCTTTAGAGTATCCACATGCCCTGCTTCTAGCCACATCAAAATGGTTAACTTCACAAACAGATAATGTTTGTTTTCCAAAAGGACACTTAATTTCACCAAGGGCTTCTGTGAAAAACAAGTTTATGTTGAAATAAAACTTTATTTCCAGAAATTGGATTGAAGGTCCAAAGATATGAACAGAGGCTGTACCCTGAAGGGCCACCCAGAAAGACAAAGTTTTAAAGAAGTGGATACCATGAGGAAAGATACAAAGCAGGGCAGGAATGGACGTAGGAAGGAGGAAGAAAGCAAGGCCGAGGGACTTCCTTGGTGGTCCAGTGGTTAAGAATACACCTGCCAACGCAGGAGACGCAGGTTTGATCCCCGGTCCATGAAGATCCCACATGCCACAGGGCAGGGAAGCCCGTGTGCCACACACGTGCAATGTAAAGCCTGAGCTCTACAGCGAGAGGAGCCACCGCGACGAGAAGCTCACACAGCACAACCAAGAGTGGCCCCTGCTCACCACAGCTAGAGAAAAGCCCACCCAGCCATGAAGACCCAGCACGGCCAAAAATAAATGAATCAGATTTTTTTAAAGAGAAAGAAAGGCCAAGGATAGCAGGGCTGAGTCCAGGAAAAGCCCACACCCAGTGGGTAGCCCATCCAAGGACTTAGGATAGGTCCTGAAAACCTTACTGAGGTCCAGAGCTACCTTAGGTCTTGTTCCTGCTCCCTGAGGCCTCCCTTGATTCCCATCTTCCCTATCCCCAAAGACAATAGCCCCCCATCCTGAGTCAGCCAGGAGAGACACTGTTTCTACATCCCTGAGTGCCCAGCTGGAATATTTGTTTGTTTCAGGAATGAAGCCATTGTGTAAAGTCCAGCCCATCTGAACCTCCAGCAGCTTATGGCAAGAAAGAAGTCCCCTCGTTTGGCTAATGATCAGACAAAGCTACAGTGAATCAGCAGGGACGCTCTCTTCAGGGCTGACCCACTGTGACTTTTCTCTGTAGTAGAAAGTCGGGTAAAGAATGAGAAGAATGGATGGAGACACAACCCAATAGGGCATTGGGAGAAACAGCTAACTCACAGGAAACAACGGGCTCTGACATCAGCTGCTTTGACAAATAAGTGGAGTCTTTCTTAGTTGTTCTTGCTGTTGGGTTTGATTGTTTGCTATGTCTTAGTCCCAGTTAACTATTTTCATCGAGTTCTAAAAACTGGTTTCATGTAAGTTTTCTACTGCATCAGAAAATTTAAAAAAAAAAAAACACTTAATGCAGATACTTTTAATACTCCTGTGAATAGATCAAACAAGATGAAACTACTTTCCAGTCTCAGAAGTTTGACAGACATATAGATCAATGGAACAAAATAGAAAGCTCAGAGATAAATCCACACACATATGGACACCTTATCTTTGACAAAGGAGGCAAGAATATACAATGGAGTAAAGACAATCTCTTTAACAAGTGGTGCTGGGAAAACTGGTCAACCACTTGTAAAAGAATGAAACTAGATCACTTTCTAACACCACACACAAAAATAAACTCAAAATGGATTAAAGATCTAAATGTAAGACCAGAAACTATAAAACTCCTAGAGGAGAACATAGGCAAAACACTCTCAGACATAAATCACAGCAGGATCTTCTATGATCCACCTCCAAGAATTCTGGAAATAAAAGCAAAAATAAACAAATGGGATCTAATTAAAATTAAAAGGTTCTGCACAACAAAGGAAACTATACGCAAGGTGAAAAGACAGCCTTCTGAATGGGAGAAAATAATAGCAAATGAAGCAACTGACAAACAACTAATCTCAAAAATATACAAGCAACTTATGCAGCTCAATTCCAGAAAAATAAATGACCCAATCAAAAAATGGGCCAAAGAACTAAATAGACATTTCTCCAAAGAAGACATACAGATGGCTAACAAACACATGAAAAGATGCTCAACATCACTCATTATCAGAGAAATGCAAATCAAAACCACAATGAGGTACCACTTCACACCAGTCAGAATGGCAGCGATCCAAAAATCTGCAAGCAATAAATGCTGGAGACGGTGTGGAGAAAAGGGAACCCTCCTACACTGTTGGTGGGAATGCAAACTAGTACAGCCACTATGGAGAACAGTGTGGAGATTCCTTAAAAAATTGCAAATAGAACTACCTTATGATCCAGCAATCCCACTGCTGGGCATATACACCGAGGAAACCAGAATTGAAAGAGACACATGTACCCCAATGTTCATCGCAGCACTGTTTATAATAGCCAGGACGTGGAAACAACCTAGATGTCCATCAGCAGATGAATGGATAAGAAAGCTGTGGTACATATACACAATGGAGTATTACTCAGCCGTTAAAAAGAATTCATTTGACTCAGTTCTGATGAGATGGATGAAACTGGAGCCGATTATACAGAGTGAAGTAAGCCAGAAAGAAAAACACCAATACAGTATACTAACACATATATATGGAATCTAGAAAGATGGCAATGACGACCCTGTATGCAAGACAGGAAAAAAGACACAGCTGTGTATAATGGACTTTTGGACTCAGAGGGAGAGGGAGAGGGTGGGATGATTTTGGAGAATGGCATTCTATCATGTATACTATCATGTAAGAATTGAATCGCCAGTCTATGTCTGACGCAGGATACAGCATGCTTGGGGTTGGTGCATGGGGATGACCCACTGAGATGTTATGGGGAGGGAGGTGGGAGGGGGGTTCATGTTTGGGAACACATGTAAGAATTAAAGATTTTAAAATTTAAATAAATAAATAAATAAATATGTATTGCTTTAAAAAAAAAAAAAAAAGAAGTTTGAGTCCACAAGAGTACCCAGCAAGCGACCTAGTGGGGGGAAAAAAAGCCCATTTATCTTTTTCTATTCTACTCAAACAGATTTCTAAGAGGCCCCTGAGATAACAGGATAATTAATCCCCTTTCAATAACTAAGAGGAGTTAGTGGAAGCAGCTCTGATCAGAGAATATGGAAAATTACATTTTACACAAAGTACCACTCAACACAGGTTACCTGATCTTGGGCAAGTCCTCAGGCTCTTAGGGCTTGAGTTTTTCCACCTCTAAAGTGAAATTTGGGGCTTGGCCAGTTGTTTTTCAATAGTGTTTCCTGTAGCGCTAGGGCAGTGTGAAGCAATTGAATTGAAGCAGGTCAGGCCCTACCTGCCCCTTCTGCATCAAATAGTACAACTCTGGGTTTACCTGGGTTGCATATTGAGTTTCTGCCTATTTTTCCCGGTAAAGAATTTCATTGTTTAAGATATTCTAAAACATAAAATAAAATAGAAAACTATGGAATTTGGTGACTTCCAGAGTGAAATCCCTGAAAAAAAAACAATTACTATTGGAAAGGGAAAAATAATGTTTCTGAGATTTATGCATAGACAAGACACAAAATAAAAATGCCATCAGTATGAAACATCAGTGTCAGTTCTGGAGTTGGATCACATGCTCATTTAACAGACTGGTTAGAGGATATTTATTCCACCTTATTAATCCCATGGCCAAATATTTGATGTATACTGCTTAAAATAATCAGCTCTATAATAAACAAAGCTTTAGCTTTGTTTAATATTCATTGGTGGCTCAGAGGGTAAAAATTCTGCCTACATTGCAGGAGACCTGGGCTCAATCCCTGGGTTAGGAAATCTCCTGGAGAAGGGAATGGCTACCCACTCTAGTATTCTTGCCTGGAGAATCCCATGGACAGAGGAGCCTGATGGTCTATAGTCCATGAGGTCACAAAGAGTCAGTCTGAGCAACTAACACTTTCTCTTTTTTCAATCAATATTTTACAGTTTACAAAAAATGTAAAAGTTCATTTGGGGACCTTGTTATAAAAACAGCTTTTCTGGCCAGTCCCCCAAGATTCTGTTCTAGAATGTCTTGGGTAGGAACTTGGAATCTGCTATTTTAAGAAGGTTCCTAGTACTTCCCTGGTGGTATAGTGGTTAAGACTCTGAGGTTCCAGAGCAGAGAGCACAGGTCCGATCCCTCATTGGGAAATAAGATCCCACATACCACATGGCATGGCCAAAGAAAGGCAGAAAAAAAAAAAAATTAAAAAGGAAGGCTCCCAACCTATAGACCATGCTTTGATAAGCACCAATTGTGTTAGGCTGGAGCTCCGAGAGGCAGACCCTAGCATGACATTTATGTGTAAGTGATTGATTAAGGAATTGCTCCCAATAGAAACCGTTAAGAAAGTAGGGGAAACAGGACAGGAAGGGAAAAGAATGTACATTAGGGTGCAACTTCAGATAAAGTCTTAAGTTTGTACTAATCCTTCAGGGAGATGCTTGAGAGTGAGTGAATTCCTGTTAAGAGTCAGGACATCTGGGCTTTCACATACAGGTCAGTCATAGGCTAAGAGCTGACCCACAGGGAATGAAAATTCCCAGGTACCACCAGCTGTCTACATTGAGAGTGATTCTCGAGAGAATGCATCTGGGTGGAGAGGGGAGGGGAAATGCTTCACAGACTGCAGGCTATCAAGTGGGTCAGGCATAAGAGTCCAAAGGTGAAGGACGTACTCAGTCCAAGATGCTCCATCACTAGAAAACCAGTGCCAACAATCATGAAAAACATATGAAAGCCTGAGGAAGCATTTATGACAAGCTAGGATAAGCAAATAAAAAGGGAATAGCCAAGGTGAAAATGTCACTATATTCATGCATCAGTAATTTCATGTAAAGTCAAAGGTCCATCAAATATGACACTGTGAATTCAACAGAAGACTTTCTAATCCATTGGCATTAAATTTCTTCTTATGGAATAACTTCTCATTTCACTACCACCTTCCGCTGCGAAGTATGGTTGCTGTGAGGTTAGCTCACTCCATCCATCTCAGTGTTTTACCTTCAAGGCACTTGTATATTTCTACAGTTTTGAATGACTGTGCATATTCTTCTTGTCTCCAATCCTGAGCTTTAAACTCCATGAGAGTAATTACCATGATTTATGATAATTATCAGAACTCTCCAGTGCTTACAGTAAAGGTCTTCACAAACTCTGAGCAGGTAATAAACGCTGCAGATTGACTTAAACTAGTCACAGTCCCAAGCTTTCCTTGGTTAGTTCCCCATAAGCAAATCTGTTCCCAGCCTTTCATTGTATTGGATTCCTTAGGTTAATCAAATAAGGAATCCTTCAGGTGATTAATCCTAATTCTTTAGGCAATTAATCAACCAAGCCTTTATTGAGCACCTAGTCTGTACCATCTTGACATTGAGAAGGTCGCAAAGTGGTATAAAACACAGTCCAAGCATCCTGGGCATACTGTTTGGGAGAAACAATGTTTAAATCATATGAATTTAAAAAAAAAAAAAAAGAAGAATGTAACAACATAATCAAGTGCTTCATTATCAAATGCTACTAAAGGAGAGAGAATACATCAAAGGTTAATTGTGAAGTACAAACTATAAAAGCAAATAGAATTAGAGTAGGTTTCATCATCATGGCAGCTCTGATCAGTTGGTAGGGGTTGCCTACAGAATCATTTTAAGAAATCTGAGCCCAAATCTGAGAGGAGACAGTGTCCAAATTGATAAGCAGTATCTGCCAGAACAAGAAATGGTGAATGATTTTATAAGAGAAGCGAATTTTATATCCCCAGAAACAACATTTACTCCACGGGCAATAGCTTAAGATGTGGTATATAAATAGACTGAAATATTACTCAGCCATAAAAAGGAATGAAATTCTGACATTCACAGCAATGTGGATAGATCTAGAGAATATTATGCTTAACGAAATAAGTTAGATAGAGAAAGATGAATCCTGTGTGATACCACTTACATGTGAAATCTAAAACGTAATATAAGTGAATGTATATAGTGAAATGGAACAGACTCGGGTGTGGAAAACAATATAATGCTTACCAGAGGGAACAGGGAAGAGGGGAGGTACAAATTAGGGGTATGGGATTAAGAGATACAAACTAATATGTACAGAATAGATAGGTAAAAATGATACATTTTATATCATAGGAAAATACAAACATTATCTTGTAAAAACTTTTGTTATTGTTCATTGGTTAAGCCCTGTCTGATTCTTTGAGACCTCATGGACTGTAGCTTGCCAGGTTCCTCTGTCCACTGTCTCCCGGAGTTTGTTCAAATTCATGTCCATTGAGTTGGTGATAGTATCTGACCATCTCATCCTCTGCCTCTCCCTTCTCCTTTTTCCTTCAATCTTTTCCAGCATTAGAGTCTTTTCCAATGAGTTGGCTCTTTGCATAAGGTGACTGAAGTTTTGAAGTTTCAGTCTCAGCATCAGTCTTTCCAATGAATATTCAGGGTGGATTTCCTCTAGAATTGGCTGGTTTGATCTCTTTGCTGTCCAAGGGGCTCTCAAGAGTCTTCTCCAGCACCGCAATTCGAAAGTATCAATTCTTTGGCGCTTAGTCTCCTTCATGGTCCAACTTTCACATTCATAGATGGGAAAAACCATGGCTTTGACTAGATGGACATTTGTCAGCAAAGTAATGTCTCTGCTTTTTATATACTGTCTAGGCTTGTCATTGCTTTTCTTCCAAGGAGCAAGAGTCTTTTAATTTCATGGCTGCAGTCACCATCGCAGTGATTTTAGAACCCAAGATGAAAAAATCTGCCACTATTTCCACTTTCCTCCCATCTACTAGCCATGAACTGATGGCTATATCTTAGCCATCCAGTTATGACTGGATGCCATATCTTAGTCTTTAGAATGTTGAGCTTTAAACCAGCTTTTTCACTCTCTTCCTTCACTCTTATCAAGAGGCTCTTTAGTTCCTCTTCACTTTGTGCCATTAGAGTGGTATCATCTACATATCTGAGATTGTTGATATTTCTCTGGGCAGTCTTGATTCCAGCTTGTGATTCATTCAGTCGCATTTCCCATGATACACTTTGCATATAAGTATAATGACTTTTAATGGAACAAAATTTATAAAAATACTGACACTGTGCTGTACTTCTGAACTAATTTCATGTTGTAAAACCAATATACTTCAATTAAAAAAAAAGAATAGCTTAACAGGTGACAGATTTTAGAATCCAGATACCAAAGGTAAATGCTATATTTGTATCAGACAAAATATAAAGACTGTAAGGATTTTCGGAGTTTGACCATTTAACAATGAACAAAGAGAATACCAACAATAAATGGTATCAAGAAAGTTGTTTCAAAATAATGATTTACATATCAAAGAGTTAATAGACATCTTTGGAGAATCCGATGAAGCTCTCAAATATTTTCACTCCAAAAGTGACTTTTTAATAGCATTTCAAGAAAAGTCAGTGGTTTGAAAAGAAGGGTTGTTTAAATACATATATATCAAAAATCCTGTACCTTGATTCATTCTTTGTTCATTCTAAAAGTTAGAAAAATTTTTGATTATTGACACTTAATGAAATGTAAAATAAATAATTTGTTTCCTTTCTCAAGATATAGACCCAATGAGACCATTTTGTTTCCTTCACTTTTATGAAATTTTAGTCTTTGATTTTAAGTGAAATTATTCTCAGAAGTCTTAAGGGGCTTATTAAGTATTTATTAAATGTTTGAATGAATAAATATGATTTGTCTGCCATCAGGTATGACCACAGTTAAATCAACTTTGATCAAGAAGGAACTTAAAGTTTCTTAAAGACATTTCTGGAAAGGGATGACATAGCAACCTTGAGTCTTTCACTCTGAGAAGAAATTGGTAACACTTTTTAAAATCTCACCAATACATCTCCAATCCTACTTCAACTGAGGCATAGATAGATGTGAAGCATTGACTATGTGCCAGGCACTGTGCAAGCAATCAGTACCATGAACTTCCCCTGATGAATTTGTAGATAAAAGACTAAGATGTAGAATCATTGCAGTCTGACATATAATTGTATGAAACCAAAGGCTAATGCATATAAAAGAGCTTCCTTGGTGGCTCAGTGGTAAAGAATCTGCCTGCAATGCTGGAGACATGCAGGAGACAGATGTTCAATCCCTGTGCTTTAAAGATTCCCTGGAGTAGGAAATGGCAACCTGCTCCAGCATTCTTGCCTGGAGGATCCCATGGACAGAGGAGTCTGGAAGGCTACAGTCCATGTGTTAGGGGAAGCACACTGATTGAAACCACCCACCCTGGCCAGGCACCATAGTAACCATTTGCATGAGTTGTTTTATGACAGGAGATCCTGATAAGGAATACGGAACTAATAAGCCACCACCAACCAGAAGAGTTCAGAAAAGATCTAAAGGAGACACCGTGTGTCCATCCACTTCCCAGAATCCCTCTCACTAGCATCCATCTTGGCTGAGCAACGCGTGCGCCACCAGGAAAGACTCTGAATTAGAATGATTGGCCAAAGACCACTCAGAAACTAATCCCATCACCATAAAACCCGACGTTGCAAGCCACGCAGCAGAGTAGTTCTCCTGGGTTCCCTTACCCTACTGCTCTCCGCCCGGGTGCCCTTTCCCAATAAAATCTCTTGCTTTGCCAGCACATGTGTCTCTTCGGACAATTCATTTCTGAATGTCAGACAAGAGCCCAGTTTCGGGCCCTGGAAGGGGTCCCCCTTCCCGCAACACATGGGGCCACAGAGCATCAGCCATGGCTGAGCACACGTGCTCATATATGTGCACGCATGAGTGCTGAGTCGCTTCAGCTGTGTCTGACTCTGTGTGACCCTATGACGATAGCCCACCAGGTTTCTCTGTCCATGGGACTGTCCAGGCAAGAATACTGGAGCCGTTGCCATTCCCTCCTTTTTTTAAAAATTTATTTTAATTGGGAGCTAATTACTTTACAGTATTGTAGTGGTTTTGCCATACATCGACATGAATCAGCCATGGGTGTGCACGTGTTCCCCATCCTGCCATTCCCTCCTCCAGGGGATCTTCCCAACCCAGGGAACGAACCCCCCATCTCCTGAGTCTCCTGCAGGTGGGTTCTTTATCACTGTGCCACCTGGGAAGCCCAACTCTAAACCTATCAATATTGTAAGTATGAATGGACTAAATTCTCCAATCAAAAGCTGGACAGTGACTAAATGGATTTTAAAACTACATGCTGCCTACAAGAGACTCACTTCAGCTTTGAGGAAACCAGAATAAAAGTGAAGGGAGGTAAAAATAAATTCTATGAAAATGGAAATCAAAAGAAAACAGTAAAACTATATTTACATCAGACAAAATAGACGTTAACCTAAAGACTGTAACAATAGACAAAGGAGGTCATTATATAATGATAGCGGGGTCAACCCATCAAGAAGATATAACAATTGTAAATATTTATGTATCCAACATAGAAGCACCTAAATATATAAAGAAAATATTGAAAGACCTGAAAGGGAAAACAGTACAAATAATACCAGAGGTTCAACACTCCACTTTCAACAATATCCATTTAAATAGAAAATCAATAAGGAAACTGTGGACTTAAACTATACTTCTCTAGGACAGATAATATGTTAGGCCACACACAAAAAATGTCTTATTAAATTAAATTTAAGAATTGGAATCATATCAAGCATATTTTTTACAATTGTATAAAATGAGAAGTTAATTACAAGAAGAAAATTAGAAAAGTCACAGATATGTGGAGATTGAAAAACATGCTCCTGAACAACCAATGGGCCAGAGAAGAAGTCAAAAGATACCTTGAGACAAATGAAACACAATTTACCAAAACTTAAGACATGCAGCAAAAACAGTTCTAAGAGGGAAGCTTATAGTGATAAATGCCCACATTAAGAAAAACAGAAGATCCCAAACAGCCTAAATTTACGCCTCAAGGAACTAGAAAGGGAGAGCAAACAAAGCCCAAAGTTAGCAGAAAGAAAGATTAGAGCAGAAGTAAATGATCTAGAGACTAACAATACGGCAGAAAATGTCAATGAATCTAAGAGCAAGGTTTTCTTAAAGTACAGATAAAATATACAAAACTCTAGTTAGACTAAGAAAAAAATGAGGACTCAAATAAATAAAAGTACAAAAAAAGAGACATTACAACTGATGCCATAGAAATAGAAAGAATCACAAGAGACTACTATGAACAATTATATGCTGATAAATTAGACAATTTAGAAGAAATGGATAAACTCCAAGAAGCATACAACCTGCCAAGATGAAACATGAAGTAATAAAAAATATAAACGGATCAATTACTAGTAAAGAAATTGTGTCCATAATAAAAAAAATCTCCCCAAAATAAAAAATTTAGGACCAAATGGCTTCACAAGTGATCTCCATCAAACATTTACAGAAGAATTAACACCAATCCTTCTTGAACTTTTCCAAAAAACAGAAGAGGGAAAACTTACAAACTCATTTTATGAGGCCAGTATTACCCAGATATCAAAACCAGACAAGGACACTACAATAAAAGAAAATCACAGGACAGTACTCTTGATAAGCACAGAAGAAAACATCCTCAACAAAATACTAGCAAACCAAATTCAACACTACACTGAATGATTATATACAATAACCAGGGGGGGACTTATTTCAGGGAGGCAAGGATGGTTCAAATCAATCAAGATTATACACCACATTAACAAACCAAAGGATAAAAATTATACAATCATGTCAATAGATGCAAAAAAGCATCTTGCCAAATTTAAATCCTTTTGTGATAAAAAATGCTCAATAAACTGAGAATCAAGGGACTATACCTCAACCTAACAAAACCTACATAAGACAAGCTCATAATTAAGATCATAGTCAATGGGGAAGAGCTGACAGCTTTTCCTCTAAGGTCAGGAACAAGACAAGAATGATCACTCTTGCCACTTTTATTCTATATAATATTGGAAGTCCTAGCCAGAGCAATTAGGCAAGAAAAGGCAAAAATGCCATTTGAGTAAAAAAGGAAGAAGTGAAATAGTCTCTATTTGCAGATGACATGATATTGTATACAGAAAACTAAAGACATTAAAAAAAAAACCTGTTAAAAGTAATCAACGAATTCAGTAAAGTCACAGGATATTAAGATCAATATGCAAAAATATGTAGCATTCCTATACACCAAAGACGACCTATCCGAAAAAGAAATTAAGAAAGCAATCCCACTCACAAATGCATCAAAAGAGATAAAAAATACCTGGGAACAAATTTTATTATGATGGTAAAAGAACTGTACACTAAAAACTATAAGACACTGATGAAAAAAAACTGAAAAGACATAAATAAATGGAAAAATATTACACACTCATGGCTTGGAAGAATTAATATTGTTAAAATGTCAATACTACTTACATCAGTCTACAGATTCAATGTAATTAATACTTATCAAAATTTAAATGGTGTTTTTCACATCAATTAAAAAAAAAAAAACAAACTAAAATTGAACCACAGAAGACTCTGAAAAGCCAAAGTAATCTTGAGAAAAAGCTGGCAGGAACACATTTCCTGATTTCAAGCTATATTAACAGCCATAATTAAGACAGTATGGTATTGGCATAAAAACAGACATAGATCAATGCAACAAAATAGAGCCCAGAAATAAACCTACACATATATGGTCCATTAATTTACAACAAAGAAGCCAAGAATATATAACAGGGGAAAGGATAGTCTCTTCAATCATACAGAAGAATGAAACTGGTCCCCTCTCTTACACGATACATAAAAATCAATTCAAAATTGATTAAAGACTTAGATGAAAAACTTGAAATCATGAAACTTCCAGAAGAAAATACAAAGGATAAGCTCTTTGGCACAGGTCTTGGCATTAATTTTTTGGATTTGACACCAGAAACAAAGGCAGTAAAAGTGAAAATAAGCAAGTAGGACTACATCAAACGAAAAAGATTCTGTACTGCAAAGGAAACCATCAACCAAAATAAGAAGGCAGCTTATGGAATGGAAGAAAATATTTTTCAATCTACATATCTGATAAGAGGTTAGTATCCATATACCCAAGGAACTGGTACAACTCAATAGCAGAAGCCCCAAATACCCCAACTTAAAAATGAGTAAAGGACTTACATAGCTATTTCTCCAAAGAAGACATACAAATGATAAATTACATGAAAAGGAGCTCACCATCACTAATCATCAGGAAAATACAAATGAAAACACACGATGAGGTATCACCTTACATCTGTTAGGATGTGTATTATCAAAAATAAGAGATAACAAATGCTGGCAAGGAAATACTGTGTACTGTTGATGGGAAGGTAAATTGACACAGCCACTATGGAAAAAGAATCCAGAGTTCCTCAAAAAATTTTAAATATACTACCATATGATTCAGCAGTTCTACTTCTGAGTAAAGTAGATGACTATACTTCGGAGTATACATCCAGAGGAAACAAAATCATAACCTTGATGTTGGCTGTATTCTCATGTTCATTGCAACATTATTCACAGTAACGACAGTATGCAAACAACCTAGTGTCCATAAATGGATGAACGGATCAAGAATTAATAACGAAATATCAATACTATTCAGCATTTAAAAAGGAAATCCTGTCATTTGTGACAACATGGATTAACCTTGAGTGGTTGTGCTGAGTGAAATAAGCCAGACAGAGAGAGACAAACACTGCATGGTGTCACTTACATGTGGAACCTGTTTTAAAAAATATACTCATATAAACAGAGAATAGAAATGTGATTTTAAGCTGAGGTGAGAAATGTGAGGGAAAGAAAGGTTTGTAAAAGGGTACAAACTTTCAGTTATAAGACCAATAAGGTCTGAAGATCTAATGTAAAGATGGTCACTATTGTTATAAAACTATAGTGTACAATTAAAATTTACTAACTGTAGAACTTAAATAGTCTCACCAGAAAAGAAAAAAAAGTAAATATGTGAGGTGATGGACATGTTAATTAACTCAATGAGGGGACTCCTTTCACAATGTCTAGGTATAGCAAATCATTACAATCTATACTTTAAATATCTTACAATATTGTTTGTCATTCATACTACAATAAAGCTTGAAAAATACCTTAAAAACAGAAGTAAAAGTAAAGTGAACACCTGGGTATTAGGGAGTTAGGAGAATTCTGTTGAAGAATAATAGGAAAGTAGATGAACATGGGAAAATCCTATTCCCTTTTTAAGTCTATCCACGGGTGACATTTTAACACACTCTCTCCCTGACTCCTTGAGGTGTCTGTGTGTATACACACGTGTGTATCTACAGGTACGTACAGCTGGTCCAAAACCACTTTAACTCTATCAGTTGGAGAGGATTTCTCTCATGAGGAACATAATCTTCACCAATACAGGAAGACTTAGACTTATGGGTTTCCAAGTCCTGTTTTTCCAAAAAGATTATTTACCAATTTGGGTATTGTATCAATTATATACTGGCCAATTATGCTATATAATTAAAACCCATAAAACCTCTGTGATAAACAATGATAAACTTTTAACAAGGCTGCAAGGTTCAGTTAACCTGGAGTGGACTCATCTGATCTCAGCTGGGCTCACTCATATGTGTGGGGGTGGACGGGTGAATGGCTGTTGACCGACCTAGAAAGGTCTCAGCTGAGATGAGCAGTTTGTGTGAATAGCAGTATCACTCGGCTCTATTTCATGTGTTTCTCATCATCCACCAAGCCAGCCTGGGCATGTTCATTTGGCCACATTAGAGAGTAAGAGGCACCATGTCCAACTGCCACAAGTTGTATTCAGGCCTTCTGTGCATCACCTTTGGTAACACGATCTTGATCAAAGCACGTCACATGTCAGGGCCCAGACTCTGAGTGAGAGAGCAGGACAAAGTCACATGGAAAATGGTGGGGATGGCGAACGGAGGCCCTAATGCAACCAATCTACCATGAAATCAATAACCAGTGGCTACAGTCATGTGATCCATTAGACACCTTCCCTAAAACCTTCTACAAGCAAATCTTGAACATCGATAGGAGGAGGGGCAGGGGGCTATTTTTTATAGTGAGCTAGCTGAGAAGCCAGCATTTTCCCAAGGCTGCCCCGCTCTATTCAGAATAAGGATGCAGGCAATAGGCCATGCTTGGATGCCTCAGACCATCTGCCAACAAAAACGGAAAAAAAATTAATTATGAATGGTGTCTTCCCATGCTAATCATTTATTGTAAAGGATTTCTCCAGCTTGTTTATAATAGCTGTTGCCTAAGGGTGCATGCTGTATAAATTGTCTGATTACAGGATACAGAGCGCCTCTTAATAGGCCTCAGCTGATTAGGAGAAGGGAAAGAAATTAAAGAGGCCATTTCCCTTTAGGTATGCAAATACCTCCCAGAACAAAAGACAAAGATATGATAGATCATTATGAAACACACCCTCTTTTCTTTTTACCTTAAATTATGTACCAGGCAAGGAGCAAGCTTCACTGCGTGCGTCAGCTGAGATGTGAATGGTCTAGTAATTGAAACAATCCCAAAGCCAGAAATGCTTGTTAAATGTCGAGCTAAACTAGCTCCCTGGGCAGCCCTGTGGCAAACGATATGTGATGCTTGGATCTTCGGGTGAGGGGTCACTTCTGACTTTGGGATAATTTGACTCTGCCTTGTTGAGCTAAATTTGTTTGTATCACATTGGTTTTCTCATCTCTGTAGCCAGAATTTACATATCCGCATCTGGTAGAGATGGCAGTTGGAAAGGCAGGCAAAATGTGTTTGAAAAACATGGAAGTATACAGACCTATTCCTTCCTCTTGGGCACACATGGATACCACACATACACACACACACACATACGCATACCTCATGGACATAGATACACACACACACACACACACACAATCAAGATTTTTTGTTCCTACAAATATTTTTTTTTCCTCTTAAAATGTTCATTGGTGTTCAACAAAATGCTTCATTGTGATTTTACTGGGGTGCAGGGAAGGGAATGAGGCAGGAATCTCATAGGTCTCGCTTCTCAACCAGTTTATAAGAACTAACATTCAGAGGTACATGGAAATGCTGAGGGTGGCTCCAAAGTACAGATTGTAGATGTTTGGAAGTAAATGACTTGAACTCAAGATTTCAGGCACTTCCACATACCAGTGATCTTGCATCTTGCCTGGGTGGAACTTCCTATTTCAGGGAACCATAGGCCTCATGTGCGTCTTATTCATGCTTCATTCAAGCTGGGTGAGTTTTCTATTGCTGTATAACAAATTACTCCAAAACCTAGTGACATAAAACAGTAACATTTCTCATCTCACAGTTTTTAGGAATCAGGAGCCCAGTTTAGCTGAGTCTCCTGTCTCAGGGTCTCTCACAAGGCTGCAATCAAGGTGTTAAGTCAGGAGTGAGGTTTCAGCTGAAGGCTTGACAGGGGAAGGATTGATTTCAAGCTCATTTACATAGTCATCAGCAGGACCCAGTTCCTGTGAGCTATTGACCAAATGCTGCCCCCTCTTCCTTGCCCAGATAACCTTCTCCATGTGGACAAGCTGACAAAAATAGCCAGAGGAAGAATGCCAGCAAGATGAAAGTGATATTCTTTTATAACCTTATCTCAGAAGTGGCATCACACCATGTTTGCTATGTTCTATTCATTAGAATAGAGTCACTAAATCCAGCCCACATAAAGGGGAGGGTATGAATATTAGGAAACAGGGGTCACTGGGAGATGTGTTACAGGCTGCCCCTGGCATCATTTGTCAAACTCCTGACATTTCTTCTCATACGATCAACCTCTCAATGCTGGCTCAGATTGTCAGCCTTTGCAGTTGGTTCCCTCTACACACTTTATAAATGATTATTTTTCTCATCATTTGAATATTAATTAAAATGTTAGCCTCTAGAAAAGTTTCAACTCCTGCCTAAACTAGTCATTTATTTCAAATTATTCACTTGCTATGTAATTAACCCCCTTTACTTTTTTTCATAGCCTCTATGAAAAAAGTTAATTATTCACTTGTTTATTATTGTTACTTCATTCTCTAAACTCTAAGGAAAAGACCTGGTCTGTCTTGTTTGGCATTACATTCAGTGCCTAGAACAGTGCACATAGTAGGCATATCATAAATATTTATGAATTAAAAAATAAATGAATCCCATGCAAGGTGGTTCAAGAAAGCCCAGCTCCCAAGTTTAGACTCGTTGTTTACATCCTAATGCCCCAGTTTCCCTCTCTGTAAAATGAGAATGCTTTCTCCCCACAACTCCTGTTGCAAAGGAAAGTTCAGGATAGCTGAGGAACATTTTAACTTTGGAGTATAAAACTAGTATTTAACGACTGTGTTTCATGAAAATCTACTTGAGTCAAAAATTTTCTCTTCAAACCAAGTTAAATGCACCAAAATGTAAAAGAGACTAGAGAGAGAACAAAAAGGCCATTTGATCATAGAATTGTGTTGGGGTCAGAATATCTCAATTTTAGTTTTCAATGCGTCATAGATTACAAAACCAAGGACCACTTACTTTTTCTAAGCTTAATTGTCCTTAAGCTGAACTAACAATGTTGGACCAGATAATGTAACTAGGTCAACTGCACGTTTCAATCAAGCCACTGGATCTAAATGAGAATTTTTCAGGTAACTGCTGAATCTTAAAGAAAACCAGGAAATTCTTTTGAATAAAATCTGATAGAATTCCTAATGCATTCCAATGGCTTATGGAGTCCACTGTATAGAGTACCTATAACCAGGACTACTCAGAAAACCCAAGATGGAAAATCAATATATCTGAAAGGCAGCATAAGGAGAAGGATAAATATGTAACACAACAAGTGTTATAAAATATTAATATAGAATCTAAGTGGTGCATATGCAGGTGTTTATTATAAAATTCTTTTGATTTTGCTACACACTTAGAAATATTCACATAAAATATTGGAAAAATTAAATCTCAACATCAATAGTTTAAGAGCTCAAATCTCTGGTAAATGCATTCTAGTATTCTGAGCTGTAGAGGTCTTCTTTCTCAGAATCACTGTGTCATCTCAATTTCTAGACTGTCACTTTGAATGGTGATTCATCCAATAAGCAATTTTCAGAGGCTATCTGGAAACTTCTCAAGTCTCCAAGTAGGTAAGAAATATCCCAGAGCTGTGTCAAAATGCAAAGTGCAAAGAGGAAA
Organism: Capricornis sumatraensis; assembly: GCF_032405125.1. Taxonomy (NCBI): domain Eukaryota; kingdom Metazoa; phylum Chordata; class Mammalia; order Artiodactyla; family Bovidae; genus Capricornis; species Capricornis sumatraensis. The sequence continues at coordinate 25,530,558 of NC_091088.1, read as the reverse complement.
GGAAGTGCCAGTGACCACATGCTTGTCCATTTTTGACCTCATTTAACACCATGAGAGAAGCAGGGTGAGCAGCCATGTGATCTCCTTATAGCAAAGTAAATGAAAGCCCCAGGAAATGAAGTGGCCTCCCCAGGGTCGCATGAGTTCTTGAGTCAGGATTTGTACTTGAGTAATTGGACTCATCTTTAATAAAGCATGCTCCTTGCCAATACCAGTTGCCTGAAGAGTAGTGCCTGTTCCTTCTCTGCCTAAATTCAATATCTACAGCACATCCACAGAGTCTCCCTAAGGGCCTATCTCTATTAAAATTGAGCCTTATTTTCAATCTTACTTTGGGATCATGAGAAGCACAAGTGGGAGACAAGAAAGAAGTCTTGGCTGTGTCAATTAAAGCCATCCTTCAAGATGAGGGGACCCTGTGGAGGAAGCTATCTGCATCTTGCTCCTTTTTCTGGTTATTTCCTTGCATACCTGACCAACGGCCAACCACCAGCACCTGTCTTCTTTCCATAAGGGCTTTCTCTAGCTGCCACAACCACTCTGCCTCTATGAGTAGCAGGTCATGTCAACATGGGATCAGCCCTCAGCCAGTGCCTCCATGTGGGATAAATTCTGGGGTGTGATTAACAGTTCTCAGCTCCCCAATGGGATGGAGTTCCAGTCACAATACTAAACCTTTTTGGTTTCTCTTCTTTCTCTTCCTTGGTGTGATGATTAATTTTGTGTGTCAACTTGTCTAAGCCATGAATATTGAGCCAAACATTATTCTGGAGATTTCTGTGAGACATAGGGAAGAGGAATGCGTCTGTAGACTTTGAGTAAGGCAGATTGCCCTCCATGGTGTGGGTGGGCCTTGTTCAATCAGCTGAAGGCCTGAATAGGACAGAAAGCTGACTTTTCCCGAGCAAGAGGGAATTCCCCAGCAGAGTGCTTTTGGACTTCAACTGCAGCACTGACTTTTTGGAAATTCATCTGCAATATCAGCTCTGGCTGGTTCTCTAGCAGATGGCCTTTCAGCTTAAACTGCAAAGCTTCCCTGCGTCTCCAGCCTGCCATCCTCCCACTTCAGATTTTGAATTTGCCAAGACTTCAGGATCATGTGAGTCAATTCCTTGAATTAAATCTATTTCTTTGTATACATATACTCTTGGCTCTGTTTCTCTAGTGAATGCTGACTAATAAACCTCCCCACTCTTAATCTGGGGTTTAACCTCTGAAATGAATTACTTGTATTTGAATCCTGGTCATAGGACTTATCTCTGGGGTAACTAAGAGATCCTGAGCATCTCACTGAGAAAAGATGTGACGCTCTGGGTGTCCTTGTCACTGCCTTGTGTATAGTATATCAATTAATTCTCACTATAACTCTCTGTATGCACTAAGTACCATTGCCATCCCCATGTTACAGATGAGAAAAATGAAATGCAAAGAGGTTAATCTGGGCTTAAACCCTAAGTGACTTACTCCAGAGCTCACATCTCCAACCACTCTTCATTCACGCCTAACACTTATTTAGTCAAGAAAATAAAAAATCACCCTTCCATGCAAAACAACACATTTCTTCTGGATGCAAGTATAATACTTAGACTAGAAGCTTGACTCCACACTTAGGTCAACTTTTCCTGTAATAGGCCAACTTATCTGCTGCTGGGGGCAAAAATTCCTCTCTAAGAAACCTGTGCCACTTTGAAGAAAAGGAAAAAGAGGAAGGGAGAGAAAAGAGGTAGGGTTGGGGAACCGAATGTACAAAAAAAGGACCTCAGGAGTCTTCTTGGAAAACAAACAGCTTTTGCAAAGCAACATTTTGATGAGTTAAGTGCAAATGAATCAAGAATAATGAGAAACACATGGGCTAAATTTTCCTTAAAATATACGAGTTTAAAAATTAAGAGGAAAAAGTGCTTGGGGAAAATGTGTTTTAAGTTTTAGCCAAACTGAAAACATTCACAAGATGGATCAAGATATTTGTCGAGCCCTCAAAATGACTAGCTTGGTCCATCCTAGACAGAGAGTGAAAAGGAGATAGATTAACACTGGAGGCACACAGGTTGGGCCAGCACAGGACCAAGCTTTAGCCTGGTTCCTGGAGAACCATAAATTGGAGATTCAAAGCAATATTGCTGTTCTTTCACTTATTTCTCCAAGTAACAAGGCCCTGCATTGAGAATTTAATACTAAAGAATAAAGTAGTACAGTTGTTTGAAAAGGTGTTTGTTGACAACATGCAATGTATTTGATGGGTTTTTTTTGTTTTTGTTTTTGTTTTTTTTTGGTTTTGTTTTTTAAAGTCCCTCACAGGTTGTGTTAGGCTTCCCTGGTGGCTCAGTGGTAAAGAATCCACCTGCAATGCAGGAGCCACAGGAACTGCAGGTTTGATCCCTGAGTTGGGAAGATCCCTTCAAGGAGGGTATGGCAACTTACTGCAGTATTCTTGCCTAGAGAATCCCATGGACAGAGGAGCCTGGCAGGCTATAGTCCATGGGGTCACAAAGAGTCAGACACGACTGAAGTGACTTAGCATGCACGCATGCACAAGCTGTATTAGCAAGAGGAGAAATGAGGAAGATGTGCTGGAATTCCAGAGGCTGGCAGGACTTACAAGCCAAAGGGATTCAGCTATCGTTGCCAGCTTCAAGGTAACAAAAATGACAGAGGTGAAAAAAGAAGGACAAAGGACCACAGAGGCCCAAACTTCTCATTGCCAGCAGAACCATGATCCAATCAGAGGAGAGGGGGTTTCCTGGAAGCCTGAGAAGGACTTTCTGTGAAGCCCTATGAATAACACTTCATGTTATGGATATTCTGTGAATAACACTTGAACTTATGAATATTCCGTGAGTAACACTTGACCTTGAAATTAGCTGTTCTCTTGAGAATGAACCTGAGATACCCACTGTATTTTGCAGAAAGAAAAAAAGCCTCTTTAATCACTGTCTGGAGCCTCACTCCTTCTCACTGCTCCTCTGTTCCAAAGCGTGGTCTGAAGAAGACCAGACGCCCTTGTGGCTATTGTTGACTCCACTCTATTTCCACAAAGGGCCAAGTGGAAGTCAAGCACCTGGATCTAGGAATAGACATCATGGAGATGGCCATGAGTCTGAGTGAACTCCGGGAGTTGGTGATGGACAGGGAGGCCTGGCATGCTGCGATTCGTGGGGTCCCAAAGAGTCGGACACGACTGAGCGACTGGACTGAACTGAACTGAACTGAGGAGGAATATACAGAATATTGGGTTTTCTAGTTGGGAAGATGGGCCAGCCTTGGACTTGGGTACAAAGAAAAGAAAGAGCAAGTTTTTATAAGGAGACTCCACCTCCACTCCAAGCAACATGAAGGTAAATTTTTTATTGTCTTGCTGGCTATTGTTTTACTGTTGTGGACATAAGGCCTTATGAAATTCAAAGAGTATGGGCTTTGGGCTTTTTGGCCAAGTTGTTTCAGTCCTCTTTAATATACAGAACTTCCTTAGGAAGGAAAAACACCTGACTATAGCTGAAATAAAAACCCAGAGGAAAAATATGTCTTTGTACCAGATTCTCTCTGTGTTCAAAGAAAATCAATGCAAACAAGGATTTGGGGAAGAAAATAGGAGGAGAAAATCTTTTCTGCATAAAGGGAAAGAAAAATAGTTTTTTGAAGCTGCTTTGAAATAAAAGAGCCTCAATTTTAAAGGCAATCAGCTCATTCTCTCACTTAGGAAGTGAGCAAGCTAATTACCTTTTCCGGGCCTCAGTTTTCTCTTTTATAAAATGGGGACAGATATGCAGGGCATTGTGAAGATAAGAAGTGGGGTAGGTGATGTGTCTGGCATATAGCAGATAATGGGTACTTGAAAGCCTTTTGCTACATCGTTGTTAACTAGTAGACAGAAAATGTGACAGTGAAGTACAGCTCCATAAAAACAATGTTTTGGTCCCCATCTGTCTGCTGATCAGAAAAGGTGGAAGGAGACTTCTTAACGATCTTGGAGTCTCAGCAGAGCAGTGTGGGCCTCCCACACAGCAATAGTTCTATGGAGGTGGAGTGACATTTGTGAAGTGACTTGACTGACACTTTCAGCCATAAATATAAAAAGTAACCTCTGTCTTATTAAGGAATACAGAGAAGCCTCCTCTAGATTGCCCACCCACACCAGGAAAAAGGTTGGGCTTTGCCAGGAATGAAATTTATTCTCAAGATGCATTTTGGGAGTTATCAATAGAGCCATACTGGTCTTGCCTTGCGGGAATAGGATGGCCACCACTGACCAGGAGAGGTGCTGCCCCCAGAAAAGCAACCTGAAAAGTCAAAGCCATTCGTGCCTAAAAACTTCTGCCAGCAAACAAGGGTGGACTATTTCAGAGGAATTACTCACTGCATCTTCTAAAGCCGCATTTCTTTACAATATGTTTCTAAAGTCTTTAGAGATGTTGCATGCTTGTGAGTGTGAAGTAGTTGCATGCTCGTGAGTATGACGTTGTGTCCGACTCTTTGTGACCCTATGGACCATAGCCTGCCAGGCTCCTCTGTCCACAGGATTCTCCAGGCAAGGATACTGGAGGGGTTGCCATTTTCTCCTTCAGGGGATCTTCTCGACCCAGGGATCAAACCTCTGTCTCCTGCACTGGCAGGCAAGTTCTTTACCACCAGCGCCACCTTAATACTTGGTTAATAAGAATTAAGTTCTGTCATCCAGTTTGCTTGAGAAACGCTCTGATAAACTCTGTAAAACAGGTCTCTTTAGTAGAGCTCTCAGGCGTGTGTACTTAGTCACTCAGGCGTGTCCACCTCTTTGTGACTGCATGGACTGTAGCCCACCAGGCTCCTCTGTCCATGGGATTCTCCAGACAAGAACACTGGAGTGGGTTGCCATTCCCTTCTCCAAGGGATCTTCCTGACCCAGGGATCAAACCCAGTCTCAGCAGAGCAGTGCTGGGATTGCTTTCAATCCTGCATTGAAAGCAGATTACCATCTGAACCACCAGAGAAGCCCCCAGTAGAGACCACCCCACTGATATTTATATGCTCTTTAAAGAACCTAAGACTCTTCTAGAAGGGAATGAAACTTGGATTTTTTCCCTTATTAACTTGATCACAGCTCCCTTTTGGGGGTGGGGGGTGGTGGGGAGCATGTCAAGGACCACATAATCCCAAGAATGCGTTTTGGAGACCGCTAATATAAGCAATTCATCCGACCGTTGTTTCTTCTCTTGGATCTTGACTGGAAAATTTATTTGATTACCTTTTGTTGTTGTTTACTGTTTTTACACCTCTAGTTTCCAAATTGACTGCACGCCTTTGTCACCTAGGCATCTTTTAAAAAGCATTAACAATCACTTTAATTCTGGACCCCCCAACCCAGATCCCCAGAGACGGCAGCTCGTGTGCCTATACTTATAAAATCTGGGGCCATCAACCTGGCACAGTTAACTGAGGCCTGACACTCGGGTCACTCTTTAACCCTGTATCATTGGCAAAATTTTCCATCCTCTTATTATCACCAACTTCAAGTTGTTGCCATGGGTTTTATCTAAAAAAGTGATGGTGCCAACCCAAAGGGAATTTTGAAGCCTGCAGAGAAAGGGATAGTTTCTTTCCACTCTCTAGACTTCAAGCAAGCGCAATCACTGGCTTTCTCTAAAACCCATTAATTCTATTTTTAGGAAACTAAAAGGAAAGGCGGGGGGGGGGGGGGGGGAAGCACACCAACCACAGCCTCACACATGACGGAAAAGATTGTAGGTTGCCACCGGCTATATTGGCAAAATGCAGAATGAGTTGCCTTCTGTGGGGTGTTGCCATTCTCATGTTGGATCTTTCTTTTCTAAAGTAGGTGAGTTCATTTATCTTGGACCCACATTCCTCCAGACTGAGTAGGGATCTGGTATCTTCATCACCACAAGAGGTAGTACAATCTGGACACGCCAAGTCTCATAGATGCCTGCGAACAGTTTTAAAAGGTTTTGGTTAGCTCCAATTTTATTAGAATGAAAGCTTTTCACAAGTAAGAGGTTTTATGGGAGTTATTTTTAAAGTAATGTGTTTTTATTGGTTTCTGGTAAGATCAGTGAAATCACATGACATTTTTAAAAGAATTTTAAACCAAAAAAAGATGTTCAAACAACTTGCCTGAAACACAAAAGCCAGAAGAGTAAGAATAAAATATTGAACACAAGGGGGTTAATGCTAAGATGAAACAAAAACGTTCTGAGGAAGCAGAAGAAAGGGGTAAAGGGGGATGCCAAGCCAGAACAAAGATGAGCTGAGTCCAGTGTCTGAACAGTTGCTCCCATGTTGAGATGCAAGTGCTTACATCTCTTTTAGAATCAATTGTCCCCACAAATATGGGGATCACCATTTGTTGTCTAGGTTAGTCATAGTTTTTATTCCAAGGAGCAAGCATCTTTTAACTTCATGGCTGCAGTCACCATCTGCAGTGATTTTAAAGCCCCCGAATATAAAGTCTCTCACTGATTCCATTGTTTCCCCATCTATTTGCCATGAAGTGATGGGACCAGATGAATGTTGAGTTTTAAGTCAGCTTTTTCACTCTCTTCTTCTACTTTCATCAAGAGGCTCTTTAGTTCTTCACTTTCTGCCATAAGGGTGGTGTATTCTGCATATCTGAGGTTACTGATATTTCTCCTGGCAATCCTGAGTCCCAATGAACAGTATGAAAAGACACAAAGATATGACACTGAAAGATGAACTCCCCAGGTTGGTGGGCACTTAATATGCTACCAGAGAAGAGTGGAGAAATAACTCCAGAAAGAATGAAGAGACAGAGCCAAAGTAAAAACAACGCACAGTTGTGGATGTGACTGGTGATGGAAGTAAAATCCAATGCTATAAAGAGCAATTTGCATAGGAACCTGGAATGTCAGGTCCAAAACTCAAGGTAAATTGAGAGCGATCAAACAAGAGATGGCAAGTGTAAACATCAACATTTTAGGAATCAGTGAACTAAAATGAACTGGAATGGGAGAATATAACTCAGATGACCATTATATCTCCTACTGTGGGCAGAATCTCTTAGAAGAAATGGAATCACCCTTATAGTCAGCAAAAGAATCTGAAATGCAGTTCTTGGGTGTAGTCTCAAAAATGACAGAATGATCTCTGTTCATTTCCAAGGCAAATCATTCAGTGTCACAGTAATCCAAGTCTATACCTCAACCAGTAATGCTGATGAAGCAGAAGTTGAATGGTTCTATGGAGACCTACAAGACCTTCTAGAACTAGAACCCCAAAAAGATGTCCTTTTCATCATAGGTGACTAGAATGTAAAAGTAGGAAGCCAAGAGATAACTGGAATAACAGGCAAACTTGGCCTTGGAGTACAGAATGAAGCAGGGCAAAGGCTAACAGAGTTTTGCCAAGAGAACACACTGGTCATAGCAAACACCCTCTTCCAACAACACAAGAGAAGACTCTATACATGAATATCACCAGATGGCCAATACCGAAATCAGATTGATTGTATTTTTGCAGCCAAAGATGAAGAAGCTATAAACAGTCAGCAAAAAGAAGCAGACTGTGTCTCAGATGATGAACTCCTTATTGCCAAATTCAGACTTAAATTGAAGAAAGTAGGGAAAATCACTAGATCATTCAGGTATGACCTAAATAAAATCTGTTATGATTATACAGTGGAATTGACAAATAGATTCAAGGGATTCGATCTGATAGAGTGCCTGAAGAACTATGGATGGAAGTTCATGACATTGTACAGGAGACATGGATCAAGACCATCCCCAAGAAAGAGAAATGCAAAAGGCAAAATGGTTGTCTGAGGAAGCCTTACAAACAGCTATGAAAAGAAGAGAAACAAAAGGAAAGGAGAAAAAGAAATATATACCCATTTGAATGCAGAGTTCCAAAGAATAGCAAGGAGAGATAAGAAAGCCTTCCTTCCTGATCAATGGAAAGAAATAGAGGAAAACAATAGAATGGGAAAGACTAGAGATCTCTTCAAAGAAAATTAGAGATAGCAAGGGAACATTTCATGCAAAGATGGGCAAAATAAAGGACAGAAATGGTATGAACCTAACAGAAGCAGAAGATATTAAGAAGAGATGGTAAGAATACACAGAAGAGCTATACAAAAAAGATTTTCATAACCCAGATAATCACGATGGTGTGATCACTCACCTAGAGCCAGATATCCTGGAATGCAAAGTCAAGTGGGCCTTAGGAAGCATCACTAGAAACAAAGCTAGTGGAGGTGATGGAATTCCAGTTCAGCTATTTCAAATCTTTTTTTTTTTTAATTTTATTTATTTATTTGGCTGCTCTGGGACTTAGTTGTAGCATGTGGGATCTAGCTCCCTGACCAGGGATCGAACCTGGGCCCCCTGCACTGGGAGCTCAGAGTCTTAGGCACTGGACCACCAGGGAAGTCCCTATTTCAAATCTTAAAAGGTGATGCTGTGAAAGTACTGCACTCAGTATGCCAGCAAATTTGGAAAACTCAGCAGTGGCCACAGGACTGGAAAAGGTCGATTTTCATTCCCATCCCAAAGAAAGGCAATGCCAAAGAATATTCAAACTACCACACAATTGCACTCATCTCGCATGCTAGTATGGAGAAGGCAATGGCACCCCACTCCAGTACTCTTGCCTGGAAAATCCCATGGACAGAGGAACCTGGTAGGCTGCAGTCCATGGGGTCGCGAAGAGTTGGACACAACTGAGCGACTTCCCTGTCACTTTTCACTTTCAAGCATTGGAGAAGGAAATGGCAACCCACTCCAGTGTCCTTGCCTGGAGAATCCCAGGGACGGAGGAGCCTGGTGGGCTGCTGTCTATGGGGTCACATAGAGTCAGACACGACTGAAGTGACTTAGCAGCAGTAGCACATGCTAGTAAAGTAATCCTCAAAATTCTCCAAGCCAGGCTTCAGCAGTACATGAACCATAAAATTGTAGATGTTCAAGCTGGATTTAGAAAAGGCAGAGGAACCAGAGATCAAATTGGCAACATCCGCTGGATCATGGAAAAAGCAAGAGAGTTCCCAAAAAACATCTACTTCTGCTTTATTGACTATGTCAAAACCTTTGACTGTGTGCATCACAAACAAACTGTGAAACATTCTTAAAGAGATGGGAATCAAACCACCTGACCTGCCTCCTGAGAAATCTGTATGCAAGTCAAGAAGCAGCAGCTAGAACTGGACATGGAAGAAGAGACTGGTTCCAAATTGGGAAAGGAGTACATCAAGGCTGTATATTGTCACCCTGCTTATTTAACTTATATGCAGAGTACATCATGCAAAATCCCGGGCTTCTCACATTGTAGAATGTAATTTCTGGGCTCCTAAGGTAGCATGAAGCAATAAGAGCAGTCCTTGCCCCTGAGTACGAGAGTAAGACTAGAAGTTATAATGTCTTACCTGTTCTTTCGAAGAGTGTCTTGAGGCAATTCAGTCTTCTAGAAAGAAAACAATGAGACCCGAGTACAGGTTATGTCTGTGCATGCATGCTAAGTCACTTCAATTGTGTCCACCTCTGTGACCCTGTGGACTGTAGCCCACCAGGCTCCTCTGTCCATGGGATTCTCCAGTCAAGAATACTGGAGTGGGTTGCCATGCCTTCCTCCAGGGGATTTTCCTGACTCAGGGGTCAAAACCACCTCTCTTGTATCTCCTGCACTGTCAGACAGGTTCTTTACCACTAGCACCATGTGGGAAGCCCCCACAGGTTATGGCTGTGCCGTTGCAATTGCTTAAATTTGAACTCCTGCCCCTCCCAGAGATGATGATGGTATTACCCCAACTCTTTCTTTGAGTTGATATGAGTGTTAAAGGATTCATAATTTGGGGGAGGATCAAAAGTGTTATACATATAAAATTTCTACCAAACAAAAGGAGCTTTCTGAGAATACTGCTCTGTCCATTTAAGTTCCATGCAGTGGTATAGAGAAGATGCAAAAATGCTTTCATAAGGTAATGGTTAATGGACATTTATCAACAACTGGTTCACCTTCATAGTGTTCAGTTCAGTTCAGTTCAGTTGCCCAGTCATGTCCGACTCCTTGCGACCCCATGAATCACAGCACACCAGGCCTCCCTGTCCATCACCATCTCCCGGAGTTCACTCAGACTCACGTCCATCGAGTCCATGATGCCCATCCAGCAGTCTCATCCTCAGTTGTCCCCTTCTTCTCCTGCCCTCAATCCCTCCCAGCATCAGAGTCTTTTCCAATGAGTCAACTCTTCGCATGAGGTGGACAAACTACTGGAGTTTCAGCTTTAGCATCATTCCTTCCAAAGAAATCCCAGGGTTGATCTCCTTCAGAATGGACTGGTTGGATCTCCTTGCAGTCCAAGGGACCCTCAAGAGTCTTCTCCAACACCACAGTTCAAACGCATCAATTCTTCAGCGCTCAGCCTTCTTCACAGTCCAACTCTCACATCCATACATGACCACTGGAAAAACCATAGCCTTGACTAGACAGACCTTAGTTGGCAAAGTAATGTCTCTGTAATAAGGTGAAATTATGGCATTAAAGAATTTGAAGATTTAAAAAATTTTTAATACAATAAAATAATACTTTCATAAAGCATGGACCCATCTTACTGTAGATTCTTGTTGCTTTCACAGGATGTGAAAAGCACTCTTTTTTGAAATGATAGCTTCAAGGGGACCAACTCTTATTACAAGCTCTGAAGAAGGACTCCACTCTTTTCCTCCAAGAATAGATTACCTTCAATATTGAAATGCCACCTGGTTCCACCCAGATTCAATTTAAATATGGCACAATGTTATTTAGTACTGAGTTCACTCATTAAGGGTGTAAGTTGAGAAATGGAAAGGTTGAGCCCAGGGCTGCTTGGAGATTCTTAAATGGAGAAAAGATTAAGTTGTGTTCAATATATTGACCTCCTACCACTGAGAGTGCATGCTTCTAACATCTCCCGTTTCTTTTCAATGATGGAATGTTCCACCATTTCCCCCTCTTACTGGGTGACATTATAACAAGTCACGAATGTTGCTCACCAAATGTACATGGCTCCTCACATCATAGAGTGTAATTCATGGCCTGCTGGTGTGGGGAGAAGCAATAGGACCAGTTCTCCCGGACCAATGAGTTGTGAGGAGAAATGATGTGTGTCACTTTGAATCTGGAAAATTTAACAGCCAATAAAAGTATCTTCAGAAACATGCTTTCTCTGCCATGGCACCTAGCAACACTTCTGCTATTAGCCTACATCCCAAAGTATGGAGAAAGGAAACGAAGTCCCCAGTTGACCCCAAATGCTCTTGCACAAGACCTTAGTTTTGATATTCTAAACTGCTGAAATTTTAGAATCACCCGTGATTCTAGCATAACCTATCCTGTTGACTAAAGCAAATTAGGAAGGTAGAGAATATTTAGATCAATTTACTGACTGCCTATACTTATGATAAGCCATTCCAAAACCTAGAGATTGAAAACAACCATTATCTTATTTGCTTATGATTCTGCGGGCCAGCTCAGCTGAGTGATTCTTTTGTTTATTCCGCCTGAGTCACTGCTATACCTGCAACCATGGGTAGACAGGGTAGAAGCTGGCTTGTCTAAGGAGTCTCAACCAGAAAGCCCCATCTATGTGCTTTGTGTGTTTAGCCTTCAGCAGGTTAGCTGAGGATTCTTTATCTAAGCCTCAGTAGGGCAAGAGAGTGAGAATACAAGCTATAGTGTCTCCAGGGTCTATGATAAGAACTTTCACTTTCCATTGAGTAGAGCAGGTCACTGGTACAGACGCAAAGGAGTAAAAAAATAAAACACGAATTCATTGTAGGAGCAGGAAAATCATATTTAAAGGGGTATAAATATAGGGAAAGAAGGGATGTGTGGCTTTTGGGGGCAATGTATTCTTAACACACCATCTTATGATTAGAATACTGGTCCAGAGAGTTTAGACGTTGAAATGGAGTACTGTCCACTGTTTTTAGCATCATCAACAAGATTGTACTGAAGAAACGTTAGCTCAACAAGACCATTGTTTGTGTCCCACAAAGAGCCGTCATCACATGGTCTCCATGAGGTTACTTGGCCTCCTTATATTACATGTGTCTTTCAACCAGTGACCACTCCAGCTCCCGAGATACTTGGGTCATCTCCTCTGTTGTTATTTATGCAATGTTAAAAAAAAAAAAACACACATCAGTCTCAGGAAGATGACTTGAAAAAGTCAGATAAGAGCCCCAGCACCCGCAGTTTCACTTAAGTAGGTTGGAACTTCCCACAGTGGTTTCCACAAATAGGTCAATGACTGATACCTGAAACTGTGAAGGCCACAGGAGTAATTTGGATATGATGCAAAAAGAAACCCTCCTTTGGAAAGTGGACAACTTGATGAAAACACTGATGAATAATAATAGCTATTTCTGAATATTCAGAGTACTCTAATATCACTACCACTGAGAGTATTGAGGTACCACTAAGGCAGGAACCCCTTAGAAGAAATGGAGTAGCCATCATGGTCAACAAAAGAGTCTGAAATGCAGTACTTGGATGCAATCTCAAAAATGACACAATGATCTCTGTTCATTTCCAATGCAAACCGTTCAATATCACGATAATCCAAGCCTATGCCCCAACCAATAATGCTGAAGAAGCTGAAGTTGAACGGGTCTATGAAGACCTACAATACCTTTTAGAACTAACGCCCAAAAAAGGTGTCCTTTTCACAGGTGACTGGAATGCAAAAGTAGGTAGTCAGGAAACACCTGGAGTAACAGGCAAATTTGGCCTTGGGGTACAGAATGAAGCAGGGCAAAGGCTAATAGAGTTTTGCCAGGAGAAGTCACTGGTCATAGCAAACACGCTCTTCCAACAACGCAAGAGAAGACTCTACACATGGACATCACCAGATGGTCAACACTGAAATCAGATTGATTATATTCTTTGCAGCCAAAGATGGAGAAGCTCTATACAGTCAGCAAAAACAAGACCAGGAGCTGACTGTGGCTCAGATCATGAACTCCTTATTGCCAAATTCAGGCTCAAATTGAAGAAAGTAGGGAAAACCACTAGACCATTCAGGTATGACCTAAATCAAATCCCTTATGATTATATAGTGGAAGTGAGAAATAGATTTAAGGGACTAGATCTGATAGAGTGCCTGATGAACTATGGACAGAAGTTCGTGACATTGTACAGGAGACGGGGATTAAGACCATCCCCTTGGAAAAGAAATGCAAAAAAGCAAAATGGCTGTCTGGGGAAGCCTTACAAATAGCTGCAAAAAGAAGAGAAGAGAAAAGCAACAGAGAAAAGGAAAGATATTCCCATCTGAATGAAGAGTTCTAAAGAACAGCAAGGAGAGATAAGAAAGCCTTCCTCAGTGATCAATGCAAAGAAATAGAGGAAAACAACAGAATTGGAAAGACTAGAAATCTCTTCAAGAAAATTAGAGATACCAAAGGAACATTTAATGCAAAGATGGGAAAATAAAGGACAGAAATGGTATGGACCTAACAGAAGCAGAAGATATTAAGAAGAGGTGGCAAGAATACACAGAAGAACTGTACAAAAAAAGATCTTCATGACCCAGATAATCATGATGGTGTGATCTCTAATCTAGAGCCAGACATCTTGGAATGAGAAGTCAAGTGGGCCTTAGAAACAAAGCTAGTGGAGGTGATGGAATTCCAGTTGAGCTATTTCAGATCCTGAAAGATGATGCTGTGAAAGTGCTGCACTCAATATGCCAGCAAATTTGGAAAACTCAGCAGTGGCCACAGGACTGGAAAAGATCAGTTTCCATTCCCATCCCAAAGAAAGGCAATGCCAAAGAATGCTCGAACTACCACACGATTGCACTCATCTCACACACTAGTAAAGTAATACTCAAAATTCTCCAAGCCAGGCTTCAGCAATACATGAACCATGAACTTCCAGATGTTCAAACTGGTTTTAGAAAAGGCAGAGGAACCAGAGATCAAATTGCCAACATCCGCTGTATCATCGAAAAAGCGAGAGTTCCAAAAAAACTTCTATTTCTGCTTTATTGACTATACTAAAGCCTTTGACTTTGTGGATCACCATAAACTGGAAAATTCTGAAAGAGATGGGAATACCAGACCACCTGACCTGCCTCTTGAGAAACTTACATGCAGGTCAGGAAGCAACAGTTAGAACTGGACATGGAACAACAGACTGGTTCCAAATAAGAAAAGGAGTCCATCAAGGCTGTATATTGACACCCTGCTTATTTAATTTATATGCAGAGTACGTCATGAGAAACGCTGGGATGGATGAAGCACAAGCTGGAATCAAGATTGCTGGGGAAATATCAATAACCTCAGATATGCAGACGACACCACTCTTACGGCAGAAAGTGAAGAGGAACTAAAAAGCCTCTTGATGAAAGTGAAAGAGGAGAGTGAAAATGATGGCTTAAAGCTCAACATTCAGAAAACTAAGACCATGGCATCTGGTCCCATCACTTCATGGGAAATAGATGGGGAAACAGGGGAAACAGTGTCAGACTTTATTTTTGGGGGGCTCCAAAATCACTGCAGATGGTGAGTGCAGCCATGAAATTAAAAGAGGCTTACTCCTTGGAAGGAACGTCATGACCAACCTAGATAGCATATTCAAAAGCAGAGACATTACTTTGCCAACAAAGGTCCATCTAGTCCAAGCTATGGTTTGTCATGTATGAATGTGAGAGTTGGACTATAAAGAAAGCTGAGCGCCAAAGAATTGATGCTTTTGAACTGTGGTGTTGGAGAAGACTCTTGAGAGTCCCTTGGACTGCAAGAAGATCCAAACAGTCCATCCTAAAGGAGATCAGTCCTGGGTGTTCATTGCAAGGACTGATGTTGAAGCTGAAACTCCAATACTTTGGCCACCTGATGTGAACAACTGACTCATTGGAAAAGACCCTAATGCTGGGAAGGATTGGGGGCAGAAGGAGAAGGGGACGACAGAGGTTGAGATGGCTAGATGGCATCACTGACTCTATGAACATGAGTTTGGGTAGACTCCAGGAATTAGTGTTGGACAGGGAGGCCTGGCATACTGCAATTCATGGGGTCCCAAAGAGTCAGACACGACTGAGTGACTGAACTGAACTGAAGAGTATTGAAAGCTAAATAAAGCATATTCTTTCTGGAGGATGAAGTTATTATCTTCATCAAAATGTGAGGTGCTTGGATAAGTGGTGAAGAGGACATAGGAATTCTATGTTGATTACTTGCTTGTGCAATTTGAACAGATTGGAAATACAATCCACTGAAAAAGGATAGTTGACAGAAGAAAAAAATTATGAAGTATTCCCTGGTGGCTCAGACGATAAAGCGTCTGCCTGCAATTCCAGAGACCTGGGTTCGATCCCTGGTTCAGGAAAATCCCCTGGAGAAAGAAATGGCAACCCACTCCAAGATTCTTGCCTGGGAAATCCCATGGACAGAGGAACCTGGTGGGCTGCAGTCCATGGGGTCGCAAAGAGTCGGACACGACTGAGAGACTTCACTTTCACTTTTAAGGAGCGAATGGCAGACCACCTAGTCCCCATCAGCAGCCCACCCACCATTCTACCTTCACCTGTCAGCCCACCTAGCTAAAGCTCCAGAGTCCATAGGCTCAGTCCTCCTGTCTCCTGGATTCTTGGGCCTGCGGTATCTTCATCTTCTGGTGTTCAGAGAAGAGCTAGAGGAATACCCAGGAAGCATGGTTCCCAGACCTGACATGCCAGATTCTGCTTTCTTTCTACTGTTGCACAGACAAGGCAATAGGCAAGGGGCACATGAGGTCAGGAATTGCTCACTCAGCCACATCTCCTCTGAAGGCTCCAGGGAGACAGCAAGACTCTTGCTCTCTCAAATGGAATGTGAGTGACCTTCCCTGGGGACAATTGGATAGATCCAGCTCCAAGAGGTTCCAGAATTTGAAAGGGCAGCCAGCCTCTGGGCTGGTTGTAAAGGTTGTAGGAAAATTGTAGTGTGTGCCCTTGGAGTCGCTCCCTGCAGGTCGGCTCTCTGCCGCTTGCCTGTTCTTTCTGCCCTGTGCCAACAATCTAGCTGCTGGTAGTGGAGTGGTGACCCTTGAGAGAAGGAAATGAGTCTGCCTATACCAGGAAGGCACCCTGAGCTAGACAAAGGGGCTGCAAAGCCTCTCCCATGCCTAATTTACGCCCATGAGCCTATTTCATTCTTACCCCACCATAGTTTTAACCACTCAAATATCTCTAGATAACATTGTAACAGGATATTTGAGCTAAGACTGGACTTCTGAAATTTTGAGAGCCAAGGATATGATGCCATTTTTAAGCTGCAACAGATTTCTGATTCAAAACACTAGTAACTAACTAAATTTATTTACTATTTATTTACTAACATTAGTAAAGAAAATACACATAAATTCAATGAGTGCTGGGAATGCATGAATGCATGCTAAGTTGCTTCCGTCATGTCTGACTCATTGCAACCCTATGGACTGTAGCCTGCCAAGTTTCTATTTCCACAGAATTCTTCAGGCAAGAATACTGGAGGGGTTGCCATGCCCTCCTCCAGGGGATCTTCCTGACCCAGGGATCAAACCTACGTCTCTTACATCTCTTGCATTGGGAGGCAGGCCCTTTACGATTAGCGCCACCTGGGAAGCCTGTGCTGGGGAATAGAAGGGAATCTTTCAGGCTGGAATATAGAAAGTATATGGGATCCTACTGAACACATAAAAGTGAAAGCTGGAATCCAGAGTGTTTGGGGAAAGTATCTTCAAAGGTGGAGCCCCAGAGCACCACTCAACTACATGCCTATGGGTAAACAGAACAGAAATGGGAAGGGGCACAGAAATCAAGGTGATGTCAAGCTGCCTTCTTCCATTCCCTACTGGTATCATAGCTGAGTAAGTGATGGTTTCACTGAAGGTGTGGATAAGGCTTCTGATATGGCAGTCAGTGCCTCCTTCTACATGGAGGAAGGGATAACCTGTTGGTCAACCCACCCTTCCTAATTTCCCACTCCACTGGTCAAGGCTCAAGTCACTCTGCTGCACCATTCAAGGAAGGATGTGTTGGAGAAGCAGAGCTATGCAACAGAAATGAAAACCCATGCCACCAACTGTATAAGTCATCCAAGTCCATAACTGACACATTAATGGACAGCCAAAGATCAGGAGAGGGGCTTCCCAGGTGGCACTAGTGGTAAAGAACCTGCTTGCCAATGCAGGAGACCTAAGAGACTCAGGTTTGATCCCTGGGTCGGGAAGATCCCCTGGAGGAGAGCATGGCGCCCACTCCAGTACTCTTGCCTGGAGAATCCCATGGACAGAGGAGCCTGGTGGGCTACAGTCCATACGGCCACAAAGAGTTGACACGACTTAGCAAACATGCAAAGATCAGGAGAAGGTGGATGATCCACTCAGGATAACTTGCAGCCCAAAACGAACACACAAAAATGACTCTGGAGAAAACAGAAAATTCAGGAAACAGCAGAGAATTTTCCACCCCAAATAGAATAAGAATGCTCAAAGATATTTAAGATTCTTGGAAAAGAATAGGCCACTCTGAAAATGAAGCAATCAAGGGTAAGAAAAAGTGCTTTGAAAATAAACATGTGATAATATTGTGGATGTTTGTGCTTACTTACTGAGCGTTCATTCCATTCTTACACATTCCCCAAAGAACTTCCCTTTGGTAGTGCTGTCCACTCATCCCAGGGATTCCATGTTATGCACATTTTGGTTATAACAATAAGTGTGGGAGGCAAAGAGGGTGGAGGTAGAGTGGCCTAAAGAATGGTCCCTAAAGATGTCCGTGTCTTAATCCTTGGAGCCTGTGAGTATGTTATTTTACATGGTAAAGGGATTTTGCAGATGTGATTAAGTTAAGGATCTTGAGATGGGAAAATTGTTCTGAATTATATGGGTGAGTCCTTTGTAATCATGAGTCTTATGAGAGGGAAGCAGGAGGGTCAGGATGATAGTAAGAGATGTAACAATGGAAACAAGGGATTGGAGTGATGTGGAGAAGTGGTCCAAAGCCAAAGAATTGAGGTGATTTCTAAAAAATGAAAGGCAAGAAAATGCATTTTCCCCTAAAGGAGGATAGCCCTGCCATCACCTTGATTTTAGACTTCTAACTTCCAGAACTGTAAAAGAATAAATCTGTGTTTTTTTCAGCAACTGTTTGTGGTAATTGGGAATAGCGGTGATTTAAAAAAAAAAAAAAAATCTAACATAGGAAGTATTATTGATTTAGTGGATAGATATCAAGGATGATCAATGTACTGAAATGTATATGCAGTTGCTTATAATGAAACATCACTTGACCAAAATGGCAATAGCACCAAAGTTGAGAAACATCGGAAGCTACGCAGAAATATTTTTTCTCCTTTGCCAGTGGTTGGGCCAAGAATGGGTGCATGACAAAATTCAGCCCAAGAGTTGTAAAGAGGGTTTGGCTGGGTTTCTCAGAGGTCTCCTCCTTTGGAAAGACATTAACAAAGAAGTACACATACCATGGTTGGATGGAATCACCGACTCAATGGGCGTGAGCTTGAGCAAGCTCTGGGAGATGGTGAAAGACAGGGGAGCCTGGTGGGCTGCAGTCCATGGGGTCACAACGAGTCGGACACAGCTGAGCGACTGAACAACAACAAAGTACATACCAAGTTCTTCCTGGAACTCATCCTACAGCCATGATGAAGTTCTGTGGATAACAGAGCAAAGATGGAAAGCATTTAAATCATTGTGACATGTTTAGACAGGTAAATCAACCAACCCCGAATCCTGTCCCACCTCTGAATCTACAGTTCTGCAATTTTTTTACAAAAAGACCTGAATGCTTAAGCCATTTGAATTTGACTTTCTGTTGCAGAAAGTGTGTTCTGAATAATACAATTGCAAAAATATTGATTGAAGTGTTTGAATCGTAAGGCCAAAGATGACTCCTCAAAAGAAAAAGACACAAACTAAGTAGAAAATTCATGAATTTAAGCTAGCAACATAGACATCCCAACACATGCAAATTGGAGGCATTAAATTAACCAAAGAATATAGTCATACCATGGAATATTATTAGGTAATAAAAGGAACAAAGAACTAGTACCTGCTACGATATGGATGAATCTTGGAAACATTACACCAAGTGAAAAAGCCAGGCACCAAATGTCCCATATTTTATGATTCTGTTTATATGAAGTGTCCAGCATAAGTAAATCTATAGAGATAGAAGTAAACTAGTGCCGGACTTGGGATGATGAGACGATGGAGAGTGACTATAATGGGTAGCAGTTTATTAGGATTTTTTTTGAGATGATGAAATTCTTCTAAAATTGTGATGATGATTGCACAGATTTGTGAGTATACAGAAATGTTGAATTATATAGTATGTGAATTATATCTCAAGAAAACTATTAAAATAATTTTTAAAATATTTTTAAATGTTCTATACATAAAAGTCCATAATTAACAGAAACATCAAATACTAAGTAGGATTGAAAAATGAAATTCACATTTCAATATATATTTATAAAAGCTTGTAGAGAGTATAAACATTGCCTACAACATTTAAGATTCAAAACTACATCTATTTTGTTAAAACAATATGGGATATTGAAAGAAAGGGTCAAATAATCTGAAAACTAAAAAAATTATTTGAGCCTATAATTTTATACTCAACTAAACTATAAAAATGATAAGTGTATTGTGAGGAGGGGGTGGATATCAAACACGCAAGGATGTAGAATTTTCCCCCACATATCATTTCCCAAAATTCATTTGATAGTGTAATTCTGGAAACAGGAAAGGAATAAAAGAAAACATGGGGTTCAATAATAGGGCATCTAACTGAAGACTGAAATGAGGAGAATCCCAGGATGAGTTCTGTGAAGCAGATCTAAAAGACAATATATCCAAGTTTGAAAGTTTGAATTCGCAGTCAGAAGGCTATTTAAAAGGCTTCAAGAAGAAAGTGGTCTCATTCTTAACAGTATGATTAAGTTTTTCTGTGCTCAGTCACTCAGTCATGCCGAACTCTTTTGTGACCCCATGGACTGTAGCCCACCAGGCTTCTCTTATCCATGGAATTCTCCATGTTCTGAATAATACAATTCAGAACCCACTGGAGTGGGTTTCCATTTCCTGCTCCAGGGGGTCTTCCCGACCCAGGCATCAAACCCACATCTCCGGCCCTGGCAGGCAGATTCTTTACTGCTGAGCCTCATGGGAAGCCCCCATATGGCTAAGTTACTGGACAATCTTAATTAAGACATAAAGGCATGATTTTGTCAACCAGGAAAAAAAAGAAAACTTATCCAGGGGGGGAAAAATACAAAAAATTTCTTGGTGTCAGTCAGTTTAGTCACTCAGTCATGTCCAATTCTTTGAGACCCCATGGACTGCAGCACGCCAGGCTTCTCTGTCCATTACCAACTCCCGGAGCTTGCCCAAACTCATGTCCATTGAGTTGGTGCTGCCATCCAGCCATCTTATCCTCTGTCATCCCCTTCTCCTCCTGCCCCCAATCTTTCCCAGCATCAAGGTCTTTTCCAGTGAGTCAGTTCTTCACATCAGGTGGCCAAAGTATTGGAGCTTCAGCCTCAGCATCAGTCCTTCCAATGAATATTCAGGACTGATTTCCTTTAGGATTGACTGCTTTGATTTCCTTGCTGTTCAAGGGACTCTCAAGAGTCTTCTCCAACACCACAGTTCAAAAGCATCAATTCTTCAGCGTTCAGCTTTCTTTATAGTCCAACTCTCACATCCATACATGATTACTGTAAAAACCATAGCTTCGACTACACAGACCTTTGTTGGCAAAGTAATGCCTCTGTTTTTTAATATGCTGTCTAAGTTGGTCATAGCTTTTCTTCCAAGGAGCAAGTGTCTTTTAATTTCATGACTGCAGTCACTGTCTGCAGTGATTTTGGAGACCCCGCCCAAAAAAAATAAATGCAAACTTAAGAGTGATGCAGCAGAAGGAGGTGTACTAGTTTCCTACGTTGTCCTAACAAATTACCGGAGACTTAATGGCTTAAATAACAAAACATGTTCTCTTATGGTTGTAAACAGTAGAGTTCAAAATCTTTCTCCTAGGGCTGAAGGCAAGATGTCATCAGGGTTGTTTCTTTCTGGAGGTTCTGGGGGATCATCCCTTTCCTGGCCTTTCTAGCTTCTAGAGGTCACCTACATTCCTCGGCCCATGGCCCCTTCCAACAACTTCAGAGCCAACAATGTAGCACCTTCAGTCTCTCTCTGACTTCCTAATCTCTGTTTCTAAACATAATCAGGATATGCCAACCCGAGTAGACTACTTTGGCATAAAAATCATTTTGTGCTAACGCATGTGAGTTCATGAAATCCCTTATCTGTCTAAAAGCAGAGACTCAGTTGTCATAAATTCCTCCCGGGGAGCAACCTTCTCTTCTTGGAGAGAAGTTGGCAGCACACCCAGAGAGCCATCTTCACAAACTATCATATGTCTCATCTGTTTTCCTAAGGGCCCATTTAACTTTCCAAAAAATCACTTGCTTTTTCATAAATACCCTTTCTCCCCCTCCCTTTTCCTGCTGTGTTCCATTCTCAGACCCTAAATTCTAACCACCTCTTTGAGTTACTCGTCTCTGGGTATTCTCTGTGTGCGCACCACCACACACACGCTAATAAACTTCTGTTAGTTTCCCCTGTTAATTTGCCTTTCGTCAGTTGGTTTGTAGAGCCCCAGCTAGGGAATTTAGGAGGATACAAGCAGAAAGAATTTTTCCTCTTCTGTGATTCAACCATCACATCTTCTCTGACTGATACTTCTTTCTCCCTCTTTAAAGGACCTTTCTGATTACATTAGGTCCCTGCAGGTAATCCATAATTCAGGATAATCTCCCCATCTCAAGATGGTCTCTTCTTGCAGGTAAAGTGATATAGTCACAGATTAGGGGATTAAGATGTAGACATCTTTAGGGAGCCCCCATCTTATAGGGTGAGAAGGGAGGATCCATGTGACTGATGTTGTGTTATTTTCCTAAAATGTTGGGTTATTTTCCTAACTGTATATGTATTTTCCTATACACTTAGTTTCCTAAACTGTATAATCACCTCAGTTTATAACGCTTCAACCTATAGAAAAAACATTGATTATTGATTATAGTAATAGAATGTAAAATGTCAATAAACCTAAGCAATGTAAAAATAACAATATGGCTGAGAGAAATTAAAGAAAGTGAAAGGCCTCTGTAGAAATGCTAACTTCCTTCATCTTAAAGGGGAAGAAATAGGGTATAATATAATGTTATTAGATTAAGAAATAGAATTATATTATTTAGCTCTCCCAACAGGAGCTGTGATGCTGTCTCAGTGAGTCTATGATCCCATGGGGGAAACTTGAAACTGAGATGACCCTTAAGAATTGTTATGCATGGGACTTTATTATATTATAAAGCTCTCCAACAGGAAAACTTGAAATAATTTAAGTAGCAAAATTGGGAGGACATAGGGAGAATGAGTTCCGACCCTTATCTTTCTTATCAGAATTCAATAGACACAGCTCAGAATTGATTGACCAAGAAGTAAAGTTGTGAGTATTTGATGTGGGCATACAAAATCAACTCAAGAAGGCTAAAGACTAAAAACATAGACAATTAAATATTAATACTATTAATATTAAATATTAATAGTAAACCTCTGTGGAATGGGCCAAGCATGTGTCAGGTAGAGGAAAAGATTGCTTCGTTTCATTTATACTCTGATGTCCCTCCCAGAACCTGGAAAGGGATGATTATTTTGTAGCTACTGGTAGTACTGCCTGGAGTCAGTTATCAGCCCTTCTCTGATCTGTCTCAGTTAAAGAAAGCTGCCTTGCTTAGGAGGAATTCCCACCTCCTCCGATGGAGGTAACCTCCTGATAAATATTTACTGGAAGGACTGATACTGCAGTCAAAGTTCCAGTACCTTGGCCACCTGATGCAAAGAGCCAACTCATTGGGAAAGACCCTGATGATGGGAAAGATTGAAGGCAAAAGGAGAAGCGGGCAGCAGAGGATGAGATGGCTAGATAGCATCACTGACTCAATGGACATGAATCTGAGAGAAACTCTGGGAGATAGTCAAGGACAGGGGAGCCTGGCGTGCTGCAGTCTATGGGGTCACAAAGAGTCAGACACAGCTTAGCTACTGAACAGCACCAACAACCTATAGGGAGCCTATATAAAATGGTAAGTCTGGGGCAGCAAGTCCTGGGCAGAACAATTATTAAGGGTTATCCCAATTTCAAGGTTCCCTCATGGGGTCATTGAACCATGGATACAGAATCCCCACCCAGCCACCCCTTCAGCCCCAGTCCTGCTCCCAGCATCTCCCTCACATATGGATCTCAAGTCTTCCCTAATAAACTCCCTACTTCCTGGTCTCCATCTCATTCTGCTTCCTAAAGGGCTCAAGCTGTGATAGATCTGTTTACACTAACTTTTGAAAACTCTGCCTAAAGTACTTTAATACATGTCAGCACAGAACCAAGAGCACAC
The DNA here is from genome assembly GCF_032405125.1 of Capricornis sumatraensis. Taxonomy (NCBI): domain Eukaryota; kingdom Metazoa; phylum Chordata; class Mammalia; order Artiodactyla; family Bovidae; genus Capricornis; species Capricornis sumatraensis. Next base: position 25,507,129 of record NC_091088.1, on the reverse strand, counting down.
TCTTGTTTGCTTGTTTGTTTGTTTTTTGCTAGGCATGAAAGTCCATTTAAAATCTGAGGGAAGATTTAATCTTGATTCTGAGAAAAAAATCCCATAAGGGACTGTTTGCTCACACCATTACACTGACTTCCCTCATCTATAATGGAGAGATTAAAACAATGAGGAGCTAAAATACTTTGCCCAGTAATGGAAAACATTGTCTTTTTGCAGTTTGTGTGGCCTTGTGTTTTCTCAGTACACTTAAGTGTAGTGTTTTTCAGCTTCAGGGCTTGTTTGTGGGTTTTAAACTTAATTTGGAAAAGTCAAAACTCAACATCTTTTATCAAAGGAAGAAGAATGTATTACTATTCTCTGTCCAAATAAATACATGAACATATAGAAATTATTGTGAGAAGCATCTTATGCAGTGGGAAACTGTATGGCCTTGATCATAAATTCCAGTGGTTTCCTATAACACATGAAATCAAATCCAAAGTCCCAATTAAGTTTTACCAGATCTTACAAGATTCCACCTCCATCTATATCTTGCCTCACACCATACCTCTTCTCACCCTACTCATCAATCTGGAGCCACACAGCCTCTCTGCCATCCTGTAGCTTACTAAACCGACTTCTGCCTCAGGACCTTTGCACTAGCTGTTCTCTTGCTTGAAATACCTAAATCGTCTTCCTTTGAATCTTGACTCTATCTTGTCATTCAAGTCTCAGCTCAAATGCGTCCTCAGCGTAGAGACCTTCCCTGCCCAGCTTGTATAAAGCAATACCCTCTTCCTTCCTTTATACCTCACTCAGCTTTATTTTCTCCAAAGCACTTACCTCCACCTGGAATTATCTTGTATGTGTGTTGTTGTTGTTGCTCAGTCACTAAGTTGTGTCTGACTCTTTGCGACACCGTGAACGGCAGCAAGCCAGGCTCTTCTGTCAAATTCGTGCTTACTTGCTTATCGTCTACTCTCCCTGTCCCTCTAGAAGGTAACCTTCACAGAGCAGAAACTTTCTGTCTGGCCCAGCTATCTTTGTAGCATGTAGAACAGTTCTTGGCCACAGTAGGTGCTCAAGAAATATTTACTGAATAAGCAAACACTATCATAGTATCTGAGTTTGATATGTTTAGGAATACCACCCCAAATTAGAAGAAATACTCCTTACTTTTAATGAAATTAGGAGATAGGGTCACAGTTTTGAAATAATTTTAAGTGCTAGCAATTAGTTCAGTTCAGTTCAGTTCAGTCGCTCAGTCGTGTCCAATTCTTTGCGACCCCATGAGTCGTAGCACGCCAGGCCTCCCTGTCCATCCCCAACTCCCGGAGTTCACTCAGATTCACGTCCATTGAGTCAGTGATGCCATCCAACCATCTCATCCTCTGTCGTCCTCTCCTCCTCCTGCCCCCAATCGTTCCCAGCATCAAAGTCTTTTCCAATGAGTCAATTCTTCGCACGAGGTGGCCAGAGTATTGGAGTTTCAGCTTTAGCGTCATTCCTTCCAAAGAAATCCCAGGGTTGATCTCCGTCAGAATGGACTGGTTGGATCTCCTTGCAATTAGTTAAGTGATACTTATCTTATGTTGTGAAACAGAACGCCCTGGCTATCCCAGGCATGGAAAGCTGTGGTCGTTTTCCCCAGGGAAAGAAACATGCTCATATATACATGAAGTATGGTGCACACAATTCCAAGATTTCTTCCCCAAGTTGAGAAGCCCTTCTTTGAAGACTATGTGAAAACCATTGGTAAGTGGCATATAGTTAGCAGGTGAGGGAGTGTTACTGAAGTAACTGAACATATCTTTTCCCCTTGATGGCTGACACCATTTAAACAAGTCTGGCTAGGACAGTATGTAGTTTCCTTTAAAAACTAAAAATAGAGCTATCATATGATCCTGCAATCCTACTCCTGGGTATATATCTGGAGAAAACCATCATTCAAAGAGATACATGCATCCCAATGTTCACTACAGCACTATTTACAACAGCCAGGACAGATGAATGGATGAAAAAGATGTGGTGTGTGTGTGTGTGTATGTGTGTGTGTGTGTGGGTGGGTGGGTGTGTGTGTGTGTATACACAATGAAATATTCATCAGCCATAAAAAAGAATGAAAGAATGCCATTTGCAACAGCTTGGATGGACCTAGAAAATATGTTAAGTGAAGTAGATAGAGAAAGACAAACATCATTGATCATGATATCATTTATATGCGGAATCTTAAAAAAAATGATACAAAATTATATACAAAACAGAAACAGGCTCACAGACATAGAAAACAAACTTATGGTTATCAGAGGGAAAGGGAGAGATAGTTAAATTAGGAGTTTGGGATTAGCAAATACCCACTACTGTATAACAACTAGGCAACCAGCAAGAACTATTGAATATCACAGGGGTATATTAATATTTTATAATAACCTATATTGGCAAAGAATCTAAAAGAGAATATATGTGTGTGTGAATCGCTTTGCTGTACACCTGAAATTACCACAATATTATAAATCAACTATGCTTCAATAAAAATAAATATATACATTTTTAAAAGTCTGGCTAACTGGGTGCTTTCTCCTGGAACAGGGAGAACTGGGCTGAGCAGGCAGAAAGATCGAAGAGGTCACCTACTCTAACCCCTTGCCGGGCATGACTGCTCTTCTGAACAACCTCAGCTGCTCAATGATCTTATCAACTGCCCTTCTGGCCTTGGCTAACCTCTCTGAAGTGATATTAGCCCCATCTCATGTAATTACATTTAAATGTGTCAGTCTCCTGTATTTGGCTATAAATTCATTAAGACAGATTTACCTGTGAGTCCCTTCAACACTGATGAAACAGATACAAAGGCCCTGGGTTCAGAACTTTACGCCAATAAACTATCTTACTTTTCTAAAACTTAGCATTCATCACAATCCGAAGAGAGGTACCCTAGCATGTATTTCCCCATTTATTTGTTAATTTCCTTTCTTCATTAGAATTTAGCTTTTGCAGGATTATCACGTACAAGTGAGTGCTGTAAACAGAGTTGAATAAAGGAATGAATGATGAGTGCCTACTCCATGCTGGGCACAATTCTAGGCATTGGACATATAGAAGAGAACAAGATAAGAAGGCCCTTGCTCTCTTAAGGTAGACCCCCAAAAGACCACAAATAAATTGGTAAACCTATTGTTTTATTTTAGATGATCAATCCTCTAAAGAAAAAAAAAAAAACAGAAAAGCTAGTTAATGAACTTGAGAATGACCTGTGGCAGGACGTGTGGAGTCCAGAGAACCCCCTCTGAGGAAGCAACATTTAAACAAATGTTGAAGCATGAGAAGAATGTAGGAATAATAAGAGTCCAGGAAAGAGGCCTCCAAACGGAGAAAGAGCATATGCAAAGGCCCTGAGGTTGGAGCTTGTTCTGGTCAAGAAGCAGAAGGAAGGCCACTGTGTCTAGACGTGTGGGTGTCAGCTCAAGTTCAGAAGAGAAGTTTGGGAACACAGAGAGGGGTCAGATCAAATAGTGTAAAAACTCTGGATGTCGTCAAAGGGGAGGTGGGGTGGGGGAAGGATGAACTGGGAATTTGGGATTAGCAGATGCAAACTATTAGCTATATATGTGCATAACCGATCACTTTGCTAACACAGAAATTAGCATGACATTATAAATAACTATACTCCAATAAAATAAACTAAGAAAAATAAAGGTCATCGTGGCTTCTGTCCAGAAAATGGACTGTGGGGACAGGAAGCACCAGAGAGTGAACAAATGGACAAGTGGATGGAGGACTGGATAAAAGGGTAGCAGAGAGGGATGGCTGCCTGGAGACTGGAGACCTAAGGTCGGATCCCTGCACACTCCCGACCACTTTGCAGGATGCGTGAGTCCGTCTCTGCCCAAACCTCTGTTTTCTCACCCTTAAAATAAGAAGACCATGGAGCTCTCTTTCAGGGCCACTTCACCTGTCACATTCTGGAAACTCCTCCATTTCAGTCTTGTTATCTGGGTTCAGAGACAAAACTAAAGACTGCAGGTTAGCCCCCTGCCTGGCTGAGCCACCTTGATGGTGGCTGAGCCGCTTTATTATGTCCTTTGGCTGGGGTGGGCTTCTGGTGCCAAATCGTGTCCTTCCCACTGGCTTTCCCTGGTTCCATCAGAGCAGATGATACCCACTTGATTCTGCTTCTTAGTCAAAAGAGAGAGGGCACCCAGCTTTTAAAACAGCAACTCATCGGGGAGGCTTTGATCAGGTCTATCCCTTGCTTTGCTCTTTGCTCCCCTCTCCCCCACCAAGAACATACGGACACCCCTCCAGTCTCATCCCAGTGTCTCCTCTAGGAGGAGAGAGGTGCTCCTTGGCCAGCGTTCCAATGTAACTTACTGCATTCGGTTGATGCTGAAACCAAAGAGAAAAAGGGATTGACCTGGCTGGATATTGAATCTGGCTGCCTCCCTCCCTCCTTTCCTTTCATCTCCCAAAGTGGTCCTCTCCTGGCTCATGGGAGAGGGCTTGTGCTGGGCTGGGGGTCACACCGCTTCCCCCTCCCAACTTCCTCGCTCCCTCGCCCTGTGGACACTTGCTTGTGCAGCTGCTCAATATAAATTCCTCACATACATCTCCGGCCGGCCAGTTTATTTTTATAAACAATAAATAGGACGACATTCCTATGGTGTCCCACTCCGGCCGGCCTGGTTTGCAGAGCCAGGGGACGGCAAGGGAGAGTTGGTGGGGTTTACACAGATGGCGGCCTGCATGTCGTAAATCTCATAAACACGAGGGAGGTTTTTTTTTTTCCCCCCAGAAACATAAACAACAACAACTCACTGCCCACCCCATTTTCTTTCTTCCCCCAAGATCACAAGGCATTATCAAGGCCTACAAATCACCACCAGATGATATTAAGTTGCTCGAATAACACTCGGGATCCCTTCCGGTGTGTGATTTTTCTTCATTAGAAACGATGGCCCAAGTGCACCAAATCCTCTTTCTCTCTCCTCAAAATTTATAGATCACAGTCTCTAAACTAATTGTTACTTGCACACTAGGCCTCAAGCTGTTTGTCCACAGAGCAATTACCTCCGAGGCCTTGATTAAAGGGGAGAAGCAGAAGTGAGAGAAAAATGAAACACTCTGGCCGGCTGGGAACAATGTCCTGACATCCTTCTGTGGATGACAGCAAGTGAGGGGCCCCCCTCATCCGTCACAGACCCCTGTCCAAAGCCCGAGACATGACAGGTCAGGGGATACAGGCCACCGACCGCTCTTATGACCTTCAGAACCAATGCAGCTCCCAGGCCACCGCAGCATCTTCCTGGAAAGAGGATCATTTCCTCTGATTCCACGTCTCACCCTCCCAGGTTTTGGTACATCCACTGCTCATATTCATTTACTTCTGTGTGGATAAGCCAAGTGAGAGGTAGCTGTGCTCAGAAACAACCTGGACTCCGCGTTCCTACTGCCTTCAGGAGGTTCTCAGCATCCAGATGGTGAAGTTGAGTGTGTCCCCTCAGAATGACTTCTGAGCGCTGTCCTTGGAATAACCTCGCCCCACTCAATACCCATCTCCCCTCCCTTGGTGGAGCAAAACCCCAAGCCCTGGAGTCCGACTTAGAGATGTCATTTGCCACTTCTTACAGAGAGATTGGGGCTTCCCTGATGGCTCAGTTGCTAAAGAATCCACCTGCAGTGCAGGAGACCCCAGTTCGATTCCTGGATCAGGAAGATCCACTGGAGAAGGCATAGGCTGCCCACTCCAGTATTCTTGGGCTTCCCTTGTGGCTCAGCTGGTAAAGAATCCGCCTGCAATGCGGGAGACCTGGGTTCGATCCCTGGGTTAGGAAGATGCCCTGGAGAAGGGAAAGGCTACCTGCTCCAGTATTCTGGCCTGGAGAATTCCATGGACTCTATAGTCCACGGGGGTCACAGAGAGTTGGACACGACTGAGCCACTTTCACTCTCACAGAGAGATTGGGTCTTCCCTGGTAGCTCAGAGGTAAAGAATCCAACTACAATAGAGGAGATGTGGATTCCATCCCTGGGTGGGGAAGGTGCCCTGGAGAAAATTATGGCAACCTGCTCCAAGATTCTTACCTGGGAAATCCCATGACAGAGGAGCCTTAAGGCTCAGAGACAGAGAGCAACTTGCCTGACATCACACAGCAAACTGGTGCCAGAGTGAAGCCTCTAACTCCACTGATGCCCTCGAAATTGCTGTTTGCAGGTGGAATTTCAATTCAAAATGTTGTAGGGGCAATGTTTCCCGCGGATGTCCCTAATCATGACCAGTGTGCATCACCAGCCATAAACACTACATAAGAAAGGACTCCTGTTAAGGGAACTCAAGGTGATTGTCCTTCTCCAAGTGCCTTAGGGGGAGGGGTAAGGGTGGGAGTGGGGGAGAAATGCATTATTTTGGCATCAGTCCTGGTCCATCAAGCTTCTGCTATCAGTCTGTGATACAAGAATGTTATTAGTGTTCCCCTCAGGGAAGCTTAGCACCCATGGGTGGGCTGTGGTCCACCCCAGCACCTGGGACTATGCCCCAGGGTGCTTGCAGACAAAAGGAGGGTGGACAGAAATGCCAGTGGGTGAACAATCTGGGAACAGCTCTTGACCATGGAAGGAGGGGAGCAGGCGGAGAAATGCCCCAGCTTCCTCACCCCTCTAAAGGAAAGACCCCGACACATGACCTACGGGTCTCTTGGAGGTCCCCAGCCCTGAATCCCCAGAAAGATGAACCTCACCTTCACGAGCATTTCCTCTTCCTTAGCACATGCTCTAGTGGCTACCTTCCCATCCCCATCTCACTCCTCACAGCCCTGCCTGCAACTCCTGAGATCACTGTCCAGATAAATTTTTTGCACTCAAATCCTGTCTCAGGGTCTGCTTATGGGAAAAACCAAACTCAAGAAACTTTACAACCATGTTTCCTCTTGTAAATGGCATGGATGTCAGTTCAGTGAACTAGGTTTTTGCTTTTTCATTTATTTAACCAGAATTTTAAATTCATGGTATTTTAAATAAAGATTAAAAAAAAATAGAAATTCCCATTTCTTGGAAAAATCAGAAATTCTGGTGTCCGCACATGGCAGTCCAAAGAGGAAGTGGGAGCAGCTGCCCCTTGTAGACAGATCCGTTGTCCCGGGTTCCTTCTGGTCTGTACCAGACCCTGCTTTGTTCTTTCATGTCAGCTTCCTGGCCCCTGTGGGCAGTTGCTTCTGAACTGCAGGTTTTGATATTATTCTGGGCTTTTTCTAATGGACAGCAGACAACAAATTAAGCATCAGCCTTTCATCCTGTTTAGTTTTTTCCTAAAATCTAACAAAGGGACTCCCAAAGATGTGAAGGTATTTGAGTATTGCTCTTTTTATTCTTTTTAATTTCAGGTTTTGACTTTTTTAAAATTGGGGTATAGTTGCTTTACAATGTTGTTAGTTTCTGCTGTACGGCAATGCGAATCAGCTATATGTATATGTACATATATCCCCTCCCTCTTGGACCTCCCTCCCACCCCACCCCCCATCCCACCCATCTAGGTCACCATGAAGTACTGAACTGAGCTCCCTGGGCTACATAGTGGATTTCAGCAATCATGGTTCTCAATTTTTACAGTAAAGAATTTCTTGTCTACCCCCAGTCACAGTTCGGCCGATTTATGTAAGCTCCGTACACTGGACTCAGCTTCAACAGGAAGCCAAACCAATACGTTTCCCTTTGACTTCAGTTCATGGTATGTTCCAGGTAGACAGCTTTAGTGGATGTGATCAGACTGTCTTACCTTGACAACATGTTTTGCATTGTTGAATTTTATTTAGCTTTGCCTTGGATGAAATAAAAATTATTTTCAACAGGAAAAAAGTTCCTTTGAGGAGATAAACTTTCAAAAATAATGCCATCCTTCTTCTACCTCGAGGTAATAGTTAAGTCTCTAAGTCATGTCCGACTCTTGCAGCCCGTGGACTGTAGCCCACCAGGCTCCCCTGTCCATGGGACTTTCCAGGCAAGAATAGTGGAGTGGGTTGCCATTTTCTACCCCATACCTTACTGCTAGTAATATTTATGGATTCTTTTTCTCTTGTACAGCTTCCTACATTTCAAACAATTCCTTTTCCCTCATATCGAAGTGCTACACGCGCAAGCTCTGGCGAATCAGAAATGAACCATTCATGGTACCTGCTCTAGAGGAACTCATGGTCCAGTAGGGGTGACAGATGGGTCAAATAACTTGTGGGGTTGCCTAGGGAGGACTGTGAGCGTTCTCAGGTGACAAGAAGAAAAGAGTGATCTGTTCGTTGGCAGAGGGAAGAGAAGACTTCAAACAGAAGGGCATCCATTGGGCTTGACGGCTGATGAGCATTTGGCTAAGTGGAGGACAGGAGCAAAGACTCTCCTGGCAGAGGGGCCAGCTTGAAGGAGGCACAGAGGTTCAAAACTGCCTGGGACATGAGTTCAGTAAAACAAGCGGTCACAGAGACATCTGGGAGACCAAGGCCAAGGAATTTCCGAGTCCAAGCTCCATTTTCCAGTCCAAAGTATGGGAGAGCACCTGGGCTTGGAGCTCCTAGAGGTCACTGCATTCCAGGGCTTCCTGTGTGAGTCAGCACTTTTTAGGCTGCACTTCTTCTCTGAGAAGTATTGATTGGCATGTGTTCCTGGGAAATCCAAAGAATAGCATAGCTTCAACACTGCAGCTCTCTTGGCTGTTTTTTCCTCTTTATTGGTTTTGTTTTCCAGGCAAGTTTTCCAAGTGATGGCAAAGATGGCCACTGATATCTTCAAGACACATTGATGATGTCACTCTTTCTGGAAAGACAGTGTCTCTTTCTCATTAGTTTCCATGAACTTCCAAGAGAAAGAGCCTCATTGGCTCCAACTATGTCACATGCCCATTTATAGACCAATTAATTACTCGTGGTCAGGAAAATGCAATATTTTCACTGGACAGTCTGACATCAAGGGTTAATTCCTTTAGCCAGGGGATGGAGTCAATTTCTCCCTGTAATAACTATGAGTAGTAGAGAGCTGGCACCCCATAAAAAGTTGGGATGCTATCTCCCAAGTGGGCAATGGATGAAAGGCAGGGGAAATCAAAGCACTTCCTCTTATACAAGTGCATCCCTGGCCCCTCAACCCCCAGATGTGTGCTCTGTGAAGAGGACAGCATCCCTCTTGCCAAGATGATAACTGCTTGGACTTTGCTGGTCCTCAGTTTCTACTCTAACTTTCAGCTGTTCTGCCAGAGCAGCGTTCTTGTTTGCTTCATCTGGATGGATTTCTGTGATGCTTCTGAGGGCAATGACTCTATCAGTAAGGTCCACTGTTTCATTAGCTTTATTGAGTAGCGTGATTTATGAACTGGTGAGCTATTTTGATGACTCCAGCTATCCCAGAGTAGCTGAGTTTCAACATATCCTTTCATCCTTGCTCATTTCCTCTCCCAAGTCCATGTTCAAACAAAAATTGGTAGGCTTAGTGACAATATTCTTGCACCTATTAGAGTTTGCTCACATCAGCCAAGGTAGCTTATATGGTCTACTTTTCTCAGCAATTCAATTTTGCTTATCAAGCAAATGTGTTCAGTGGTGATGTCACTGGCCTGAATTTATTAAAATAGACCTTTAAACCTCACAAGTGACCTATGTTATTTCTACCATCATTGTGCCTACTTTGCTTGCATAATATTGACTAAGGCGATGTCAGAAAACTACCACAGAGAGACGAGCTCACCATACTCCAGGCACTAGAGATAGGATTTTTTAAAAACCCTCTAATGATAAATATATAATATGGATAAGTATGTATATAGAAATAAATTATAAATTAAGTAGATATATACATACCTGTATATATCTATATAGATAGATATATTCATCCATCCTTATTTGACAGGTCTTGGTCTAAGAACTTTACACAAAGAAACTCTAAATATCATAAAGATATAATATGATAAAGACATTTTACAGATTAGGAAATCAAGGCAATGAGGCATCAAAAGACTCATCTAACATCACATGACTAATTGTTGGTAGACACAGGACCTCAAGCCAGGCTCCAGAATCACCATACTCTGCTGTTCCATCTATTCATTGAATAATCACATGAATAATCACAGAATCACCATACTCCGCTACCCATCTATTCATTGAATAATCACATGAAAAATAACTACAAGTTGTAGTCAATATTATGATGGATAAGATTTTATAAGGATCCCAACCTGGTCAGAGGGGTGTAGTGAGGGAAGGCCATCTCTGAGGAAAGGACACGCGAGCTGAAATGTAAGGGTGAGTCGGAATTATGTTGGTGTAGGGTGGTGAGAAGGAGAGAAATGCAGGTGGCAGGCAGAGGGACAGTGGGTGTGAGCCTGCCCCAGGGACCCAGATGAAGCTGGTGGGCTCTGTATAGTGCAGTGTGTCCTGCAGAGAGAGTAAAACTAGGTTAGGGACAGGTAGGGTCACCCTTTGGGGAGGATTTATTTGTGATAAGCAGATAAGATCATTATTATGGTCATTAAAAATGACCATAGAGGGTCCATGATTTAATCTTCAGAACCTGTGGGTATGTTCCCTGACATGGCAGAAGGGACTTTGCAGGAAGGATTAATGGTGCAGAACTGGATATGGGAAGATGAGTCTGAGTTATCCAGGTGAACCCAATCTAATCATGAGTCCTGAAATGCAGAAGACTTTCCCCAATTGTGATCACAGAGAAATATGGTCATGGAAGAAGTCATCAGGGAGATGAAACTTTGCTGGCTTTGATGATGAAGGGACGGGGTCACGAGCCAAATTGTTCAGATGGCCTCTAGAAGCCAGAAAAGACAAGGAAGCTGAATTCCCCTCTAGAGCCTTAAGGAAGAAAAGCAGCCCCACGAGCACCTTGACTCTAGCCCAGTAAGATTGTTTCTGACTCCAGACTCCAGAACTATAAACTAAATATATTTGTGTTGGATTAAACTAACAAAGGTCCATATAGTCAAAGCTATGGTTTTTCCAGTAGTCATGTACGGATGTGAGAGTTGGACCATAAAGAAGGCTGAGTGCCAAAGAGCTGATGCTTTTGAATTATAGTCCTAGAGAAGACTCTTAAGAGTCCCTTTGACAACAAGATCAAACCAATCAATCCTAAAGCGAATCAATCCTGAATATCTACTGGAAGGACAGATGCTAAAGCTGAAGCTCCAATATTTTGGCCATCTGAGGCAAAGAGCTGATTTACTGGGGGGAAAAAAATCCTGATGCTGGGAAAGATTGAAGAGAGGAGGAGAAGGGGGCATGCGACAGAGGATGAGATGGTTGGATGGCATCACTGACTCAACGGACATGAGTTTAAACTCTGGGAGATAGTGAACAGGGAAGCCTGGTGTGCTGCAGTCCATTGGGTCACAAAGAGTCGTACACAACAACAAACTGACTTTGGGATCATTTGTCACAGCAGCAGTGGGAAATAAATGCATGCCATGAGAAGCTATTGAAGGCTCTGGGCAGAGGCCCCGCACTCTCAGATTTTTTTCTGATGACCTGTGTATTTTTGTATCTGTTATCTCATACTATTTCACCATAATTTGGGGGGCAAATATCAGAAACTTTACTGAGCTATAGACAAGTTTTCAATTGGGATTAAAGGAATCTGTTTTCTTATGTTATAGGATGAAGCTTTTCTACCCACTTCTGTCACAAAATATTTGTAGCAACTCCACGTGTTGTCATCACCCCTGACACCGAAGCCCTGCAGCAGCAGAGATTTCCATGGGCCTTGGTGCTAGCTGGATCTGTGTTCAGATTCTGGCTTACCTTAGGTGACCTTAGGCAAGTTGCATCACCTCTCTAAACCTCACCTTCTCGTCTGCAAGATGGGGATTCTTCCAATGCCCACCACACTGGTCACCACGAGGATCAATAGGAAACCTTAACAATAACCTTGACACGGAGTGAAAGTGAAAGTGAAAGTTGCTCAGTGGTGTCTGACTCTTTGTGACCCCATGGACTATACAGTCCATGAAATTCTCCAGGCCAGAATATTGGCATGGGTAGCCTTTCCCTTCTCCAGGGGATCTTCCCAATCCAGGGATTGAATCCAGGTCTCTTGCATTTCTGGCAGATTCTTTACCAGATGAGCCACAAAGGAAGCCCTGATACAGAGCAGGGCTCCCAAAAATGTACCATTCTTCTCCTTCTCTGTAGTTGCTTCCGCTGCTCCAGTTTTCCAAGCCAGACAATGCAGAAACTGTCTGGACAATTATAGCCTTGGACATGCAGAGACTTTAAAGATGTAAGTGCCAGTTTAGGGTCAATTATTAGCACTGGGATGATGGCCAACCATCAAAGGACTTGGTGGAGGAGATAAGACCTGATGGTCCCAAGAAGTACAGGAAAGGAGGAGAGGGAGAGGCAAGGCAGAGAAGAGAAGAAATATAGTAATAATTAAAGGTATATCAATGAGCACGTTACGACTACGGGCAACTGGGGCTAATTCTACTGGGATCTTCTGAAAGGCTGTGCAGGACCCACCTCAAATCTGTCCCTCTGGAGAACAGGAGACTGGGACATTTATCCACCGGCAACCATCCCCTATTGGTTGAGAGTTGTCCCCAAGTTAACTGCCCCATACTTCTGGTTTGCCCGTGCTTACAAAGCAGAACAAGTTCTGTGCTGCCACAGATGACTTCGGCTGTAAAGAAAAAATATCCAGGCAGCTGAGGAAAGAGTGGGTGCTGCGGGGAATTCAGCGCCACAATCACAGGCATCAGGAGCATCTGCTAGGACTTCTCTGGTGGTTCAGTGGTTAAGATCTCTCCTGCCAATGCAGGGGACACAGGTTATACCTCTGGTCAAGGAATTAAGATCTTATATGCCACATGGCATGGCCAAAGTAAAAAAAAAAAAAAAAGAATCCAGCTGCCAATGCAGGGAACAGAGATTCAGTCCCTGGTCTGAGACGATTCCACATGCAGCGGGGCAACCAAGCTCATCTGCTGCAACTATGATGTCTGTGCTCTAGAGAGCCCATGAGTCACAGTTACTAAACCTGAAAGTCACAACTACTGAAGGCCCCGAGCCTGGAGCCGGTGCTCCACAATAAGAGAAGCCACCACGGTAAGTCTGTGCATCACAACTAGAGGGTAGTTCTTGATCATGGCAACTAGAGAAAGTCTGCACGCAGTGATGAAGAACCAATGCAGTCAAAAGTAAATGAACAAATAAGAGCATCTGCTCCCTGCGTGTGATGGTGATGGCGATGGTGCATGCCAACAGCCCAAGTCCAAGCAGAACCAGCCAAGGCACAGCTACATCCTCCAGAGTGGCTACGTGACCCCATCTCCTTAAGGGGTCGCCAATGGAAGAAGTACACTCTGGACCTGGGCAGCAGATGGCTGGGTGGGGACAACGGCCTGCCTTTGGGATTCAATAGTATCCACAGCCCAGGGAGTAGAGAACTCGAGAGCCAGTCCCACAGGGTGTCCTTTGTGATCATGCCCGGACTCCCACAGTCAGGAGCCTCCAGAGGGACTCAGAATTTTGGCACAAATCTGGGACCTCAGAGTGGGCTGTGGGCATTATCAAGAGCCAGAACACCACAGAGAGGAGCAGAGCGCCTTCCCAGGATGGCTTAGGATGCGGGTCACATCTCTCAGGGATGAACACCTCACTGACCTGGGTTCCCCAGACAGGTAAGAGGAAAACCAGAGGACAGGGCCCTTGGCATCCCACTGCTGGGCTCCAGAGAGTAAAACCCCATGTGATACGACTCCCCAGGGAAAACCCATCACCTGCTGCCCTTGGGAGAAATTTGCAAGCTTTCAACTTTTGAACCTAAACTCATAGGAAAATAAAAGCATTTTTTTACCTGACAATCCAGCACACACATACGCATTAAAATAGTTGTATGTCATCACATAATCTTTATTCTTACTACATATTTCATAGTTCGATACTGCTGTTATATCATGTCATATGATATTATAATTTGCCTTGTAAAGTGCTGGTCAAGACTCACTAAATTAATTTTTCAACACACTTTCTGCTTCCAGATTGGTTGTTGTTATTGTTCAGTCATTCAGTCATATCTGACTCTTTGTGATCCCATGGATTGTAACACTCCAGGCCTCGCTGTCCCTCACCATCTCCTAGAGTTTGCCCAAGTTTATGTCCATTGCATTGGTGATGCCGTCCAGCCATCTCATCCTCTGATGCCCTCTTCTCCTTCTGCCCTTGATCTTTCCTAGCACCAGGGACTTTTCCAATGAGTTGTCTGTTCCCATCAGATGACCAAAATACCAGAGCTTCAGCTTCAGCCTCAGTCCTTTCAGTGACTATTCAGGGTTGATCTCCCTAAAGATTGACTAGTTTGATCTCCTTGCTGTCCATGAGACTTTCAGGAGTCTTGTCCAGCACCATAGTTTGAAGGCATGAATTCTTAGGCCCTCTGCCTTCATTACAGTCCAACTCTTACAACCGTATGTGACCCCTGGGAAGACCATAGCCTTGACTATACAGACCCTTGTCAGCAGAGTAATGTCTCTGCTTTTCAACACACTGTCTAGGCTTGTCATCACTTTCCTGCCAAGAAAAATCATCTTCTGATTTCATGGCTGCAATCACAGTCCACAGTGATTCTGTAGCCCAAGAGGAGGAAATTTGCCCCTACTTCCACCTCTCCCCTTCTATTTCCCTTCTATCAGCCATGCAGTAATGGGGCCAGATGCCATGATCTTAGTTTTTTAACATTAAGTCTTAAGCCGGCTCTTTCACTCTCCTCCTTCACCCCCATCAAGAGGCTCTTTAGTTCCTCTTCATTTTCTGCCATTTTGGCAAGAATGTTTATAAGGTCAAGTCTCAGGCTTGTGGGATTTTAATTCCCTGACCAGGATTTGAACCTGGGCTTTCAAGGCCGTTAGCAGTGAGAGTACAGAGTCCCAACCACTGCACCACCAGGAAATTCCCTTTCTGGATTAGTGGCACCCCTCAGTTTGACAACACTGTTAGTAGATAGGGTGGTTCAGTGGGTAAATAACCCACCTGCAAAGCAGAAGACATGAGTTCAATCCCTGGGTTGGGAAGATCCCACGAAGGAGGGTATGGCAGCCCACTCCAGTATTCTTGCTTGGAGGATGCCATGGAAAGAGGAGCCTGGTGGGCTACAGTCCATAGGGTTGCAAAGAGTCAGACACGACTGAAGCGACTGAACACACACACACAAGCTGGCAGATAAGGGATTCAACACCTATATAAGAGCTCTGGTTGGAAATAATGAAGCTTGCCTGAGTCCCACCCAGCTATGTCTCTGGTGAGCTGTCCAGAAATATAAGGTTCAAATTCAGCTGAAGGCAACAACCTTTTTCCAGGCAAGCTTTTTCTTGAAGTATAACACATACAGTGACTCCAACGCCCTAGAAGTCCTCTTGTACCCTGTCTCACCACCACCTCCCATAACACCAGATGTTAATTTCACCTGTTTTTGAACTTTTTAAGTACCAAATCATATAGGAGGTACTTTTCCATGTCTAACTTCTGCCTAGTGAACCTAATGATTCTTCTATGTCCTTGGGTATAGTTGAAGTTTTTTCCTTTTCATTGCCACATACTGGTCATTGTGTGATTAGATCATAATTCGACTTATCAGCACTGGCCCTTTAATTGTCTCCAATTTTGGATTATAAGTACTGCACTGAGCATTCATCTTTGATGAACATATGTGCTCATTTCTATCCGAAATTTACCCAGGAGTGAAATTGTTGGGTCATAGAATATGCATATGTTCAACTTTAAAAAATATTAGCCAGATGTTTTGCAGGCCAATTCTGGAAAAATAAAAATGATTAGAGGTTCCACTTTTTCATACTCAACATGAAAATCATTTGTAGAGAGCCCATGGGGGTTAAAAATAAATATTCTTACAGCTGAAATTACTTATTCTATCAAAGAGAAGAATATCAATGAGAAAATTGGCTCCCTTGTCAGCCAACATCTCAGCACTTGGGGAAGCCCCCAAGGAAACATCTTCCTAAGTCACTTTAAAACATTCCATGTGGGTATGGGCCTTCTCTGATAGCTCAGGTGGTAAAGAATCCGCCTGCTATGCAGGAGACCTTGGTTCAATCCCTGGGTCTGGAAGATCCCCTGGAGAAGGGAAAGGCTGTCCACTTCAGTATTGTGGCCTAGAGAATTCCATGGACTGTATAGTCCATGGGGTCACAAAGAGTTGGACAGGACTGAAAGACTTTCACTTCACATGTGGGTACACCTAGAGGATTGGAAATGTCTCAAATGCCTCTCTGATCCCCTTCCCAAGGTATCTCCCAGCTCTGGTTTCTAGATATCCATACATCATCCCCACCATTTTCAAGCTATGCTGCTGATTACTCTTAGGGACATGTTTGTTTTTAGTAACTGCCTTGAAGTATCTTGACTGCAAGGAGATCCAACCAGTCCATCCTAAAGGAGATCAGTCTTGGGTGTTCATTGGAGGGACTGATGTTGAAGCTGAAACTCCAATACTTTGGCCACCTGATGCAGAGTTGACTCATTGGAAAAGACCCTGATGCTGGGAAAGATTGAGGGCATGAGGAGAAGGGGACAACAGAGGATGAGATAGTTGGATGGCATCACCAACACAATGGACATTGTGTTTGGGTGGACTCAGGCCTGGCGTACTGTGGTTCATGGGGTTGTAAAGAGTCGGACATGACTGAGCAACTGAAAAGAACTGAACTGAAGTATCAGTGGCTGATTCTGGATGATGTATGCCAGAAACCAACACAACATTGCAAAGCAATTATCCTTCAATTAAAGAAAAAAAGGTTTGGGAAGGCCATATACAACAGTTATTAAGGACAAACATACTTGAGTCAGACAGAGGTTTTGATGCTTGAGTCCTAATGGGTGACATTGGGCTCATTATTTCACACCTTGGGTCCTGGTTCCTCCATCTGTGAAATGGGCATAATAAAGATATCTCACAGGGTTCTAGGGTAGTAAAGAGGATATTCTGAAATGTATGGACAAGAGTAGCACAGTGATAGAAGCTTAATTGTCAGTAAATATTAACTGCAATAAGAATCTGCTGTGATTATTCTTACTTGCTAACAGTCAGAAATGGGGTGTTCAGAGCTGGGGAGCATTCAACTGTTTCCTGAAGGCACAGTTTTCCCCCTTCTTTTTTTATGTGTCCTCAGAACCTTCACTTTCCCCACCCCCACTGCTCAACAGTAGCAGGAGCATTCAGGCTACAAGCACCAGAATCACTTTACATGGAGCCTGCTAATCCTCCTGGCTCTAAGATGTGGTTAGCTGGGGATGGGGATGGCAAAGTGGGGGTGGGGGTGACCAGGTTGCAAACACAGGGCAGCAAAACTGAGCTGCCTGAAGTTTGCAGCCAGAAACAAACAAGAAACAAATTAGTTCAATCCCAGAATGCAAACCAACGTTGACAGAGATGCAGGGAAGAGCCATGCAAGGAAACATGCTGCAGTTTCTCACCCAGTTAGCCCAGGAATCAGCTCCACATTGCACAGGCCGTGTAGAAGACACTGCATGCAGGCAGCAGCCTCAGGGCCTGGGACGCCCCCCACCCCACCCCTGCTTTGGGACTCCCACATACAGCAGATTCCAGGGTCAGCGCTGAAGGAGGGATGCTTGCCTCAGATATACCTGGTCTGTGTGTTTCAGTGCTTGAGAGTCCTGCTCTTGCATGAGAGCTCAGAATTAGACTTTGAGTTTTAGGACATGGACATCATTTCATCCAAAGATTTTACACCAGGGTACTATGAGTGTACAGTGGGTGTGCAGGGTGCTGTAAGCAGGGTGAAACACTAAAAAGGTGGGATCCCAGCTTCAAACAGAGGTAGTCTTATCCATTTCATATTAGGTTGAACCATATGACATTGCCATTTCTGATGGTCAGAAGCAGTTCATTGACAATTTCACATAGTGCAACATGTTCTTTTGGTGTTTCACATAAGTTACCACAGGGGCTTCCCTGGTGTCTCAGATGGTAAAGCATCTGCCTACAATGTGGGAGACCTGGGTTCAATCCCTGGGTCCAGAAGATCTCCTGGAGAAGGAGATGGAAACCCACTCCAGTATTCTTGCCTGGAAAATCCCATGGATGGAGGAACCTGGTAGGCTATAGTCCATGGGGTTGCAAAGAGTTGGACACGACTGAGCGACTTCACCTTCTTTCTTTCTCTTCTTTCTTTATAAGTTATCATTTGATCCCAACATTCTGAAGTTAAATGTATAGGA
Organism: Capricornis sumatraensis; assembly: GCF_032405125.1. NCBI lineage: Eukaryota > Metazoa > Chordata > Mammalia > Artiodactyla > Bovidae > Capricornis > Capricornis sumatraensis. The sequence continues at coordinate 25,488,923 of NC_091088.1, read as the reverse complement.
TGTGGTCCAACTTCCTGACTTTCAGATGGGGGCCAGCCTGGATGAGATTCTGCTCCAGCTGTAGAAGAAGGGCAGGGAGGTGGGTTACAGTCAGCCTTGCCATCCTCAATCCTAGGTCAGGGCCTGGTGTACATGAATGCTGGAATAGCACATAAAGAAAGCAGGTGTGAATTCTATCATGGTTTGTTTCCTTACTTATTCATTTATTCATGACTAAGACTTCATTGTACCGTATGTATCAGGTCCTTGACTAAGTCCTTGGTTACAGCAATTAAGCAGATGCAGACTCTCCCCACGGCCATTTCTAGTCCAGTGGGTGAGACAGACATTAAACAGACAATGCCTGAGTATTTATTACAAGTGTGATAAATGGCAGGAAGGAAACAGTGCAAGCGATCCTTGAGTGCTTAGGTGCACAGCACCGGGCTGGCCATCCTGGAGGGCCGGTAGACAATGCATTGCTCACAAGGGTTTGGTATCCCTCCCTTGGAGACATTGTCATTTCCTCTTCTGCTGAGCTCAGGCAGGCCACATGACTTGTTTTAGCCAATGAAATGTGAGCATGGGCAATGAGTCCCTCCCAGGTAGAAGATTCAAGAGTCAGTGTGTCATGCCTTCTTCCTCTTCTGCCACAACTGGCTCTTCATTAGCCAGAGTGAAGGTCATGTGGAGCAGAGAGTCCTCAACCCCCTCACCATGTATGTGAAATGTGAGCAAGAAATAAACGCTTATGGTTATAATCCCCTAAAAATGTCAGGGTGTTTCCTTCAGGTTGTTTCAGCATATACTTGCTTAATACAGAAATGACAAGTACTCACACTCTAATTAAATGATTACTCAGCAAATGACTGTGTACCAATGACTCAACACAAGGTGTGATCAAAGAAGGGCAAGCATGGTCCCCTGAGAGGTCGGTGAAAAGATAGCCTACATTCAAGTCGAGAATGAGGGTGTCTTAAGCACAGACTGACCCACCCTAAATGCTCAAGAGATGGTAACTACTACTATGATCCTGCTGTGATTCTAGTCCAATTCATGTTTGGGGAATGATTTGCAGGCAGGTTGGACCAGAGCATGTCACATTGCCCAGGCCCTTTCTTCACACTCCAGGCATCACTGGCTCAAGAGCCCAGGGCCTCCCTTTCTTAAAACCTCATGACCAGAGAAGAGGAGTACTTTCTTCCCTGCACTAATTTTTAAAATCCTAGGGAAGACTTCCTATTGGTTCAGCTGGAGTCACATGTCTGCTCTTGAACCAGTCACTGTGGTCTCTGGGTAAGATACAGCTGAATGAGCCAGCCAAAACTTGGTCCTCTGTTATAGAAAGAACAGAGCTCAGAGTAACTGTGACAGGCAGGCTCCCCATTTTTATTTGGACTGACAACCTCCTGTATAGAAGTCCTGTATACACGGGCTGAGAACCTCCTGTATAGAAGACTTTGCATTTGGCACTACAGAGAGACATAGGAAACACAAACAGAGGTGTTCTAGGGTTTGAGGAAGCAGAAGCAAGAAAATCTACAGCGGAGATCTTGTCTAGCTACACTGCATGGATGTTCCCTGTGATGCTCTGCCCTGCTTGGAATATGGCCCTCCTTCCAGAAAGCTCTGATCCCATCCCAGTAGCTGACTGTCCCCTCCTCCCACCCCTAAGGAGTTAAAAGGCAGTGCAGCTCCATCCTGGAGAGCCAAGTTGGATGAGCATGAATGGGGCTCTGTAAGGCATCTTGAAGCTCTCTCAACTCTGCTTTGCTCCCATGCACTGTGTGCTTGTGGTTTCTGTCTCCTCTTCTGCTTATAATGCTGGGCAGCTGCTGTATGCCCCAGCCTCTGCCTTCCCTGGGTGCCTCTCAGGGAGACAAAGATGAAGCCATTCAGCCCTAGGATACATGGCCCAACTCTGTCCACAGTCCCAGGCTTCATAGTATAGGCACTGTAACCAGAATGAACTGGGTCTAACCAGAGCCCTGAAACTCACCAGCAGGATAACCCAGAATGTTGGAGCAACTGGGAATCAGCTAGGCAGGAAGCTGCCTGAAATATGATTACAGTGACTTGAAGAGACCAAGGTGCATTTTTCCTTCATAACAAGAAATCCAGTGCTTGCGGTTCAACCATGGAAGATCCAGGAACCCTGAGGATCTTTGGGCCTCTTCCTCGCTTTGCAAGCTGGCCACTGCAATGCTGGGCAGCACACTGGTGAGCAGATGTAGTGATGAAGGGAGGGATGGGATAAGTCTGATAAGTTTTCTCCTTTATCAAGAGAAAACCTTTCCCCAAAACATCCCCCAAACTTAGGTTCATTGGTCAGACCAAAGGCAGTGGATACTCCAGACTTAAGAGAGTCTGACAAAACAGGTATGTTTGCTTCCTGAGCACCTTTCCTGGTGGCTCAGTGGTAAAGAATCTGCCTGCCAATGCAGGAGACCAGGGATCAAACCCAGACCAAGGAAGATCCCCTGGGGAAGAAAATGGCAACCCACTCCAGTATCCTTGCTTGGAGAATCCCATGGACAGAGGAGCCTGGTGGGCTAGAGTCCGTGGGGTCACAAAGAGTCAGACATGACTTTGCAACAAAACCACCACCATCACCACATGCTGTGAGGCAGCTAAGGCCCAGAGCTGCAACTACTAAGCCTGCCCGCCCTAGAGTCTGTGCTCTGCAACAAGAGAAGCCACACAACGAGAAACCCGCACACTGCAACTAGAGAGTAGCCCCCAAGCGTCACAACTGGAGAAAAAAAGCTCACACAGCAATGAAGACACAGCACAGCCAAAAATAAAGTAAATAAATAATTTTTCTAAAACAGAAGTTTTGGGAATAACTGTAGGTCAGACAGTTAGTCATGTCTGCTTCACAGAGTTACCTCTCTAAGCTCCATGCGTTAGTCTGCTAGGGCTGCCAAAACAAAATTCCACAAACTGGGAGGATTTGAGAGCAGGAATTTCTTGCTTCAAAGTTCTAGAGACCAGAAGTCCAAGGACAAGGTTCTTTCTGAGGGCTGAAGAGGAACGTGTCCCATCCCTCTCCCCTAGCTTCTGATGGGTTGCTGGCCATCTTTGATGTTCTTGGACTTGTAGAAGCTTTACCTCCATCTCTCCATTCATTTTCAGGCAATGTTTATTCTCCTCATGTACACATCTGTCTCCAAATTTCCCATTTTTATAAGTACACCAATTGTACTGGGTAGGAGCCCACCCTAATGACTTCACTTTAACTTGATTACTTTTATAAACACTCTGTTTCTAAATGAGGTCAAATTCTGGGGTCCTGGGAGCGAGGACTTCAACATAAGAATTTGAGGAGGGACACAATTTAGTGCATCACACCCCAGTTTCCTCCTCTATAAAAAGAGCCTCATGGGACTTCCCTAGTGGTCCAGTGGCTAAGATTTTATGCTCCCAATGCAGGAGGCCTGGGTTCAATCCCTGGTCATGGTTCTAGATTGTACATGCTGCAACTTAGACCTGGCACAGCCACGTTAATTAAATAAATATTAATGAAAAAGAATTACCAAAAAAAGAGCATTTTAAGAGTTCCTATCTGCACTATGGCATGGGACTTACATGGAGTGATCACCAGGATGTGGCCCCAGAACATACCAGTGCTAAGGGGGTGGCTTCCTAGCTCCACACTATAGCGGAGGCTGAAGCCAGGTCTTTATAAAAGGGAAGTGGGGCCAAGGAGGAGGCTGATATCCAGCCCCATCCAGTGTGCCAGTTCCCCCAAAATGATAGCCAAGATTTTCAGCCCAAAGCTTATAAGACAGACATGACTCAAGAACACACTTGCTGGCACTCACTTTCCAAAATTGCCCCCTCCCACCATCAGTTCAGGACAGCTGGTCGCCTGAGTCAGTGGGACTTTTGTCTACAGTTCAGGACAGCCCCCACATACTTGGCAGCCACACTGGGCACGCGTTTCCAGGGCAGCAATCTTTAGCAGTTCCGAGGGGAAGGTGGATCAGGGGCTTCCCCAGCTCTGACCCAGCAGTCTCTTCTCTTCCGTGTAGTGATGGGGCCCACCTCTGGAGTCACTCCTGATGCCTGGGGTCACTTCTGATGCCTGCAAGAGCAGGACGTGCTGCAGTCGTACAGGTTCTGAGGGACTGTGCTATGCCTCTGTACCATAGTGTTACGAGTAAATTACAAGGCTCTTATCAGGACTAGGGGCTTTATTGTTCTGCCAGGACATCTCCCTTTGTCAAAAAAACAATAACTTGTTGTAAGCAGTACTTTTTTAGGTTTACCATGCAGACAGACTAATTGTATCTTTTAATCTGGGTCAGACTGCTCTTGCTTATTACAAATTGGCTCTGAATCCTAAAAAGAGGGAGGGGGGAGAAATGTGAGGAACATTTGCAAATAATTTAGAGGCAGAATTACCTTCAGATAAACATTATGTCATGTTGGGTTTAAATGCATACCCAGTCCTCAGTCCAGTTAGGCTCTGGTTGACCCAGAGGGAGGCTGAGGGACAGAGGGCCCCTCATTATGGATTCTGGGTGCTTGCATGAATTATGAACCAGGGCACCCCGTATACAATGGGGCACAGAACCATATGTAGCAGGCTGGAGAATAGCCCCCCAAAGCATCAGGTTCTAATTCCTGAAAACAATAAATGTTACCTCATTTGGGAAAGGGTCTTAGTAGATATAATTAAGGATCTTGTCCTGGATTATTCAAAGGGTCCCTAAATGAAATCACAAATATCCTTCTAAGAGACATGCACAAGAGAAGGCAGAGATAGGTGTGATGAGGCTGCAAGCCAAAGAATGTTGGCAACCGCCAGAAGCCAGGGGATGCAAGGAACAGTCACTCCCCTGAGGCCTCTAAGGATGCAAGGAACAGTCACTCCCCTGAGGCCTCTGGAAGGACTGAGGACCTGTAGACATCTTGACTTTGGTCCAGTAAGGCTGACTGTGGGCTTTGTCATCCAGAACTGTGACGGAATAAGTTTCTATTGTTTTAAGCAAGCACATCTGTGGAAATTTGTTATAGCAACCACAGGGAACTAATACACCAGCAGACTCCTGTTGATGGCTTCCCTGCGCTCAAGACTGAAGAGGCCCCCAAGTGAAATGGGACATGTCCTAGAAAGAACGGCCATTAGAAAGACATGCCTCATAGTTTAGCTCCTTGTCACCACTTTCCCAGGTGTATGACCTTGGACAAATGCCTACCCTCTCTGAACCTCAGTTTCTTCATCAGTAAAGTAAGGATAACCATAGCCCAGTCCATTTTAAATTGATGGTCATTTCATTTTGAGCTCATACCAAAAGCATTACATTTTTACTCCCTCATCATGTTTTATGTTTTTGATGTCATATTTTACATGCTTTGATTTTGTGTATCCCTTAACAAATTGTTGCAGATAGAGATACTTTTCTTTCAAATTTTTATTTCTTTAGCTATGGTCTTTCATTTGTTTGTTTAAAGAAATCCCTTGAATATTTCTTATAAGGTCCATTTAGTAGTGATGAATTGTTTTAACTTTTGCCTGTCTGGGAATCTCTCTCTTTTTTTCCTCCATTTCACTTTTTTAGCAGCTTTATCAATATAATTCACATGTCACACAATTCATCCTTTTAAAGTTTACAAGTCAGTGGTATTTAGTATATTCACAGAATTGTGCAAATATCACCACTATCAATTTTAAAGCTGATTTTAGATTTAGGTTTTATAATTTATTTTTTATCATTCCCAAAAAGAAGCCCCATATGGCTGATAGCAATCACTTCTTACTTCCCTTCAAATCTCCCTCACTCATGCCAATCACTGATCTACTTTCTGTCTCTATAGATTTGCCTGTTCTGGATATTTCATACAAAAGGAATAAAATTTTGGCCTTTTTTTCTTGCTTGGGAAACACTTTATCTCTCCTTCAATCTCAATATTAACCTTGCCAGATGGTGTATTCTTGCTTGTTTTTTTTTTTTTTTTCTTTTTTCCTCTCAGCACTTGGAATATGTCATGCAATTCCCCTGTGACTTATAAAGCTTCTACTGATAAGTCAGCTAGTAGTCTTATGGAGGCTGCCTTAGCTGTAACTAGTTGTTTTTACTCTCACTGCTTTTAATATCCTCTCTTTAAGTTTTGCCATTTTAATTGAAATATGTCTTGATTTAGTTCTCTTTGGGTTCATCTTGTTTGGGACTCTTTCTTGAGCTTAGATGTCTGCTTGCTTCTCTAGTTAAGGAAACTTTTAACCATTATTTCTTCAAACAGGTTTTCTGTCCCTTTCTCTCTCTCCTCTTCTTCTTCTTGTGGGGTCCCTATAATGTAAATGTTAGCACACTTGATGTCCCTTAAACTATCCTCATTTTTAAAAATTCTCTTTGCTCTTCTGATTAGGTGATTTCCACTACCCTATCTTCCAGATAGCTGATCCATTCTTCTGCATCTTTTAATCTGCTGTTAGCTCTGATTGGTTCTTTCTTATATTTCCCATCTCTTGCAGTTCTTACTGTGTCTCTCCATGCTTCTCCTGAGTTTGGTAAGCATCTTTATGACCATTACTGTCAACTCTTTATCTAGGAGGTTGCTTAGCTCCACTTTATTTCATTATTTTTCTGAGATTTTGTCTTACTCTTTTGTTTGGAATATACACATTTGTCTCCTCATTTTGCCTAATTCTGTGGGGGTTTTTTCTATGTATTAGGTAGATTAGATATTTCTCCTGGTCTTAAAGAAGTGGTTTTATATAGAAAGTGTTCTGTGGGGCCCAACAGCGCAGTCCCCTGATCAGGAGAGCCAGTGCTCAAGCGGTGTCCATTGGGTAGGCCGTGTGCACCACCTCCATTGTGACTGGACCATGATTGCTGCAGGTGCATTATGTGGGATGGGTCCCTGGCACAGCAGGCTATAAAGCCCATCTGTGGTGCTCTAGTGTGTAGGGCCAGCCCCTGGGGTGGGATCCACTTTGGAGGGCCTTTGGTGCTGGCCAAAGCTACCTGCTGGGTGTGGCATGGCAGGGGCCACTTTGGTGAAGCACCAGCTGGGGTGAGTTTTCAGGTAAATGCTGGGGCAGGGAAAGTGACACTAAAAAGGTAGATAGGGAAAGTCAGAAATGGCCCCCACCAGTTCTAGGCCAACTAGGTAAAAGGCAAGAAAAAAATGGCACCCACCAGCACATTCTGTACCTGGAGAAAGTTCCAACAGCTCTCTGTCCTTCCAGCACATGCTCTAAAATCACTCAATGAATCTTTTTCATGTATAACCCAGTGATTTTAAAACTGTTGCTTCTCGCCTGGGACTCAAAGCAAGTGAGTAAAAAATCTGCCTGCAGTGCGGGAGACCCAGGTTTGATCCCTGGGTTGGGAAGATCCCCTGGAGAAAGAAATGGCTACCCACTGCAATATTATTGCCTGGAAAATCCCATGGGCAGAGGAGCTTGGTGGGCTATAGTCTGTGGGATCACAAAGAGTCAGACATGACTGAGCGACTAACTCATGGCCTCTTAATAGCAGAGTCTTGGTGTCCTATGACTTCCAACTCTCCCAGTCAAAGCCAGACATAATGAGGTTTGTCTTCCCAGTGCAAGTTCCCCAGGCTGGGATGTCATGTGTGGAGTTGGACCCCTTGCTCCTCAGGGAGGACCTCTGAGGCTATGTTATCTCTCCTGACTATGGGTTGCCATGCCAGAGGTAGATTTTGGCCAGACCACACCTCCACCTCTCCTACCTGTCTGTCTCAGTGTGGTTTCTTCTTTATGCTTTAGTGGTAGACAATCTTTTCTTTTTTTTTTTTTTTGGTAGACAATCTTTTATCCTAGTCTTCAGCTATGTTAGTCATACGTCTCTCAGATATAATTGCTTTATACATAGTGGTGGTTTTTGTGTAACCAAGGAGGGGCGATTCCAGGAGTTTTCTGCTCTGCTCTCTAGTCTTCCTCCTTCCACAAGGGTGGCATTTCCCTTGGTGTGTTTTGGGAGGGTGCTCTTGTCTTACTGAAAATTTCACCATTAAAGATTTATTCCTTTGGTGATTTCAAGTATGGACCTATGGTGAGCAAATATCACTAAAAAGTGAGTCCTAGCCATTAATAGCTTAGTCTAGTTTTCATCTTAAAACCTGTCAGTGGCTACCTGATGCTCCAGGATAAGTCCACATCCTTTCTATGGTCTCCAAAGTCTCCATGGCTTGACGTCCCCTCCTTGTTCTTGTGTCTTTTTCGAGTTGTTCAAAGTTTTAGTGGTTCCTCCTGCCTTGAGCCTGCTCTCTCTCTTAGAAAGCTTTTTCTCTTGCTGACACCTGAACGACTGGAGACAGAGGCAGGAGCTCTGTGTCCTTACATGAAATTCAGTGTCTGGTGCAAATCCTATGCTGCTAAGTACATACTTGTTGAATGAACGGATGAATGAATAAATGAAACTAGTCCATGAATGATGGCATCAAGAACACAGAAGAGTTTTGTTTCATGTAGAAAATAGCAAAGAATAAACAGCAAATTTGGAAAAAGAGGATACAAAAAGAGCTTGCTTAATAAATTTGGTTTGGGTGCATGTAAGAGAAAATAATTGCTTAAAATAGATAGGGATTTCTGAGGTAGGTTGTGCAAGGATGACACAGTGCTCCATGGTCATCAAAAACCAAGCTCCCATATTTATGTGTGCATGCATGCCCAGCTGTGTCCGACTCTTTGCAACCCCATGAACTGCACCCCCTGCCCCCCCAGGCTCCTCTGTCCATGGGATTTCCTAGTCAAGAATACTGGAATGGATTGCCATTTCCTGCTCCAAGGGATTTTCCTGACCCAGGGATAGAACCTGCATGGCTTGCATCTCTTGCATTGGCTGGTGGATTCTTTACAACCGTGCCACCAGGGAAGCCCTCAGTATTTGTATTCCACCAATTTCATGACTGACTCCAATCCTCAAGATTGCCTCAAGGTCCAAAAATGTTGTTAAAGCTCCAGTTATCACATCAGATTCCAGGCAAAAAAAAGGGAGCAAGGGATAAATGGTATATTATCCAGATAATAAGCAATTTTCAAGGAGCTATCCTGGAAATCCCACCCAATAAGTTGTTTTTACATGTCATTGGCCACACCTACTGGAAGATATAATGTTTTCATTAGAGAAGTTGCCAGCCAAATAAAATTGTGGTTCTATTGATGAAGAAGAAAAGGAGACTGGTTGTTGGACAGGTAACCAGCAGTTTCAGACACAGGGGCTAATGCCTTGGAAGAGGAATTCATTTATTCACTTCGCTTATGTACTCCACTCACTCATGGAGAATGTATTTAAGACATATTGACTCACTGGGCTGGATACTAGACAGGGAAAGAAAGGCACAAATATGAAGATAATGGGAACTGGTCTTTACAACCAAGATGCTCACATTACAGTAAAGCACAAGCTGTTAAACCCAGAGTCAGTATTGGCGAGCACTGAGTTGAAGGGCAGCTAAATGCTATAGGTGTTGAGAGAGACTTTTTTTCCCTAAAAGTGGCTGGAGCAATCCAGAAGGAAGCCCTGATGGATAGATAAAATTTTGCCAGGTAGGGAAGATTGTTATAGAGAATATATTTCAGGAGGAAAGAATAGCTCAGGCAAAGTCATATAGGTTGTGATATGTATGTACCTAGAGAGGAACAACAGCAGGAGCAAGAACTGAGTGGTGAAAAGTAATCCAGGAAATTGTACCGGGTTTCACAGGACTAGCTCCGCCCATTGCCCCAGTCTCCTCCCATTTACTCTGGCACTTTAACATTTAGATAAAATAATAAGTTGTTTTACTGAAAGTATACTTTTTTGGGAAAAAAAAATTCATGAAATCTTTAAGGGCTGTCTCTATCACTCAAACTTTTAAAATTTTAACATTTGAAAGTGCCCAGAAGAGGTACACAAGGATACATTTTATTACGGAGTTTATACAGGTTGCATCACTTCATGGCAAACAGATGGGGAAAAAATGGAAACAGTGACAGACTTTATTTTCTTGGGCTCCAAAATCACTGTGGATGGTGACTGCAGCCATGAAATTAAAAGACATTTGCTCCTTGGAAGAAAAGCTATGACAAAACAAGACAGCATATTAAAAAGCAGAGACATCACTTTGCCAACAAAGGTCCGTATAGTCAAAGCTATGGTTTTCCCAGTAGTCATGCATGAACGTGAGAATTGGCCCATGAGGAAGGCTGAGCACCAAAGAATTGATGCTTTCAAACTATGATGCTGGAGAAGACTCTTGAGAGTCTGTTGGACAGCAAGGAGATCAAACAAGTCAATCCTGAAGGAAGGACTGATGCTGAAGGTGAAGCTCTGATACTTTGGCCACCTAATGCAAAGAACTGCCCATTGGAAAAGACTCTGATGCTGGGAAAGATTGAAGGGAGGAGGAGAAGGAGACAACAGAGGATGAGATGGTTGGAGAGCATCACCAATTCAATGGACATGCATTTGAGCAAACTCCGGGAGACAGTAAAGGACAAGGAAGCCTGGTGTTCTGCAGTCCATGAGGTCACAAAGAGTTGGACACAACTGAGCAACTGAACAGCAACACAGGTTGCATTATTGTTTGATCCTTTGAAAGACTTCAGTCTTAAACATTTTCTGATTTTAAAATCCCAAGATCTTTTTACAAACCTTCCATGTATCAAGATACCTTTTATTGTAGAATTTGTCTATAAAAATTCATCCCTTGGATATTTTGTTTTAATATTAACCACAGCATTTGTACTGTGTTGCTTTTTAAAATACTTTTCTTGCTCCGTTTTCTTATCCAGAATCTGGGTATGAGAGCTGGAACCTGAGCAACCATTTTGGAAGGTTTTGGATAAAAGTTACATGGGCCTTCTAGCTGTGTCTCCAATGAGTCTATTTTGTACACCTCAGGGCCTTGGTTCACCCCTTCTTTTTGTCGGGGAATCATCTCATCCACCCTTTACCTGGCTGATCCCTTCTCATCTTTTCTGTGTCAGATAAAAAGTCACTGCCTATAGAGGCTCTCTCCATCATCCTTTCTGAAGTATGTTCACTCTGTTTTTCTCACTCAATATACCTTACTCTGTACTTCATAACATTATGGCAATTAGAGATTTTTTACTCATAAGTTTGTCTGCTTAATACTTGTCTCTCCCATTAGATCATGAGCTCTGAGAGGCTAGGTTCTTTTTGCCTACCGCTTGGTGAAGCTTAGCACAAAACTGGCATTTGCTGGAAATTCGCTGGATTAACTGATGTGTGTGTGCATGTCTGCATGTTATCGCCAAAGACTGATAGGGAACCAAAGTCCAAGAAAGATAAAAAGTAATGAAGTGTCTAATTATACTCTTGTATACTTTAATTCTAGAATTTAATTGGTTATTTGATGAAAGCCCACTGCCTAGGTCAGGGATGTTAGCACAGGAAAAGATTTGATGAGCAGAGTGGCTTCCTAGTTTGAAATGAGATACATGGAATTCAAGCACATTTATAAAATGCAAACATCAGTTACCAAAGGTCTAGAACCAGGTACAACTTCTTCCTATGCTTTGGGCATAGTTCAGATGGAGCTATGGAAGTGTGCATGTTCTTTTCAACCCTATGAATTGTAGCCTGCCAGGCTCCTCTGTCCATTCTTTTCCCAGGCAAAAATACTAGAGTGGGTTGCCCTTTCCTTCTCCAGGGGATCTACCCAACCCAGGGATCGAAGCCATGTCTCTTGCATCTCCTGCATTGGCAGTTGGATTCTTTACCACTGTACTACCTGGGAAGCCCTCCATTAGATTAGAATGAACCAAAAGAAGGAAAGGAGGGAGGGAGGAACAACAGAAGGGAGGAAGAGAGAGAGATTTGCACCTGCCATTTGTCCAAGGATTAGTGTACCAATCACTGGTGTAAATGCTCTACACACCACAGCTCCTACTTCTCCAGCCATTCTGAGATGGTGGGCTTTCCCCCCATTTTACAGATGAGAAAAACTGAGGTTCAGACAGGTAAAACCACCTACTTAAAGTTGCAAGATCACATAGGCAGGGTGTCAAATCCAGATCACATCTTCCTGGAAAGCACATCCTTCCCTTGTCATAATGAGACACTATTTTCAAACCCTGTGGCTCTGAACTTCATTCATGCAGAGGGGCCTTCCACTGATAAATGTAAGAGCTAAAGTCTTAAATGCTGTGTTTGTGTGTGTGCACGCACGAGTGTATGAAATGCCATGTAAACCATAATGAGGAACATCATTTCTGATGCGATCAGTCTGAAAACATTTTAAAAGTCCCACCAATCAGTGTGGAGAGGCAGTGGAATGGTGGGAACTGTTTTACGTCCCTGGTGCAGGAATAAGTGGGTAAAATCATTTACAAGTGTAATTCTCTGTTCTCTAGAAGAACCAGAGATGCACATACCCCATGACCCAGCACTCCCCCACCCCCAGTGTCATTCCGTCAGTACCAATTCTTTGTGACCCCATAGACTGTAGCCCACCAGAGCCCACTGGATTCCTCAGTCCGTGGGATTTCCCAGGCAAGAATACTGGCATAGGTCGCCATTCCCTTCTCCAGGGGCTCCTCCCAACTCAGGGATTGAACCCATATCTCCTGCATTGCAAGCAGATACTTTATCATCTGAGCCACCAAGGAAGCTCCACCTGCATGTATATGCTTGAGAAATGTTTTCCCTTTTGCATAAAGACACATATAAGAATATTCATTGCTATAAAGTTTAAAATGCATAAAAAAGAAAAGCTCCAAGGCACAGTCTGGAGAACTAACAAAACAATGCAATGTTGGGGGGAAAATAGCTCCCAGAGATTATCCACAGTGATATGACATTTTTTCAAAAGTTTGAAACCATCTGAACATATACAAGTGTAGTAAAATTATAAAAGCAGGGAAGGGGACGTGCAGAGCAGTAGTTAGCCCTAGAGGAAAGGAGAGAAATGGTTTAGATAAGAGGCTTTGACTGCATTTGCGATGGATCCTGTATTCAGCTGAGTGTTGGGTACCCTAATGTTTATGAATATAGTCTGGGGTTTTTTTGTCATGCCTGACATGTTTCAGCAGAATACAATTTTAAGAGGGGGAGGGGAAGTAAGTGTTTCAGTTTCTACAAGAAATGATGTTGGGAGGGAGGCTGAGACCGTACATGAAACTAGAAAAAGCTTCTAATTTCCCATTGTGTGGCCAGAGGCATCGTGTCATTGGCAGGTGGTCCAGCCAGACCCACAGCCCCACGTGGTGAGGCATGCAAGCAGAAAGTGTGGCAACCTCCCAGGATGTCCCCGTCAGCCCTCTGCAATGCAGCGTGCATTCCCTGGGAAGTCATGTTTCCTCCAGGTGAAGGATGGTATCGCTCCATCTCTGTCACCTGCACAGAGAAGGAAGTGCTGCAGGGAGACAGATGAGGTCATCTATTATCAAGCAGGCAAAAGAGAGACCAAAGAGGCACCTGCAGCTTGCCAGATGTTCTATCAATCATCAGAGTCAGAGGAAGGGGAGCTTACTTCTTCCTCCCTGTCCTCTCCCATCCAGCCTCTCCAGAGAAGAATGAGACAAGAGATTGGCTCACGGACCCATGGACCAGTCCCCTCAAAACCAGGCTGAGGATGGGGTGGGAGCATTTCTGGCAACCACAGGAGACATTGCTCCTGGGCTATAAAAATCTTCAAGGTTCATGTACTTGGGTCAGTGCTGAACCATGATGACTATCTCCCCCAAGAATTCTTAAAAGAAGAGCCAGCTGATATTACACTGGTCATCATCTTCTCCTTCTCCATCAAATGCCACTGTTAGCCAGGAACTGAGCTAAGAGTTCCGTCAGCAAGTTTCTTGTTTGCCTCTGGCAACAGCTTTACAAGGAAAGACTATTAATGTCCTGTTCCAGCAGAGGAAACTGAGGCAGAGAGAGACAAATAACCAACCCAAAGTCCCCTAAGGTGGACCCCCGCCAACGTGCCGCCTCCTTCATAGTGACACTGACATGTCAGTAACACCCTGTTTCTTTCTAGCTAGGGAGGCAGGCACAGTTCCACTGCATCCTTACATTCCAAAGCACCCTGGGCAGGGATGGCACTCCCAGGGCTGTCTCTGACCCCACAAGTCCGTGAGGCCAAGGTCTTCAAAGCCCAACCTCTAACACGGGAATCCAGTGTAGTTACATGACTTTCCCCAGAACCTAAAAGGTTTTTCACCATGCTACGAATCCTTGGAGATGAGGAAGGCCATGGTTGTTAGGAGAAAGCAGAAGCCTAGCAAGACCTAACCCACTCCCCCAGAGAGAAACCCAGCCTCTGTGGCCTCCGGAAAACCCCATCCGCCAGCCACTCCTACTCGCTGACCCTTGGGGATCAAGCAATTGAGAGTCACAAGCCCTACCACCAACACCACCACACATTGCAAGTCTAGTGACTTCCATATCCATGGAGCTTCACCATCTGATCTGGAAACTTCTTTTTACACCTTGGGATGTTCTGTGTCAGTGTCTTTAAGGGGCACCCAGAGATGAAAATAGAGAAATCAGAGGCAATGTGTTGTACTTACAGATTTGGCACACAGGCCTCAGGTTACGGAAAGTCCTAATAGTGTGTTTGGAGGCATCCCACGTGCAGGAGAAGGAGCCTAGTGGACAGAGATGGCAGTTTTCCTGGCCAAGAACAGAACTGGGCTGTAAAAACACAGCCTACTCACCCATCCCCTTCCCTTGCCCCCAGTGACATCAGTGAGCAATTTGGTCCCAAGGGGAGAAATTAGCCTTCAGCAGCTCACAGGCGAAGCTCCATCAATTCACTCTACCCTGGCCCAGCCCCCTCCCTGCTATTGTTCAGTTGCTATGTCATGTCCGACTCTTCGTGACGCCATGGACTGCAGCATTCCAGGCTTCCTTGTCCCTTACTATCTCCCTGAGTTTGCTCAAATTCACGTCCATTGAGTCAGTGCTCCCTCTCCCCAAACCATCCCACCCAACGCCAGGTTCACTTTGAAAACCACATCCATTGTTCTAACTATGAGACGCCCCAGAAAATCACACGCTTCCCATCCAAAGCAGATGAGTTAGTCTACGCAAGCTGCGCTACCAAACACCAGAGACTGGATGACTTAAATTTATTTCTCACAGTTCTGGAAGCTAGGAGTCCAAGATCAAGGTGTCAGCAGGTTTGGTTTCTTCCAAAGCCTCTCTCCCCGGCTTCTAGATGGCCATCTTCTCCCTGTGTCTTCACACAGTCTTACCGCCATTGTGTCTGTGTCCTAACTTCTTCTTACAGGGACACCTGTCAGATTGGATTAGAGCCCACCCTATGACCGTATATGGACTTAATTACTGTACCCCTTTTAAAGGCCCTGTCTCTAAATACAGCCACATTCTGAGGTGCTGAGGGTTAAGACTTTAACACATGAATTTGGAGGATATGACAGGAGAGAAAACAGTTTCAGCAAAATGCCATGAGTTTATAAGTCATCTGTCGATTCTTTGGTCCATTGGGATCAACCACCTGGAATTACGTTGCCTCTTATCCCTCTGCTATCCCCTCTTCTACTCTCTAAATCTTGACATATTAGAGACTTTCACATTCCTCATGAAACTGTATGTTTTCTTTACAGCTGAAATTAGAGTAAATTTAATGCATCCTTCTAAGTGCAGGAGATGAGCCCTGGAAAATATTGCTATCACATCTGACATGGGAACGAATTATCTTCTGAGTTGCACCAATTAATTAGCTCAGTGAATAGCAATCATCAGTCTTGATGGACTCTCCTCTGAAACTCTCCTTATTTGATTTCCTTGAATTATCACCCAAGACAAGCTTGACAGAGGATACACAAAATATGCTGGAATTCCAAATGGACAGGGTGGCACCAAGCCAGGCACTGTCTCCCATCAAACTCGATAAGCTGAATTTACAAAACCCAGAGGAAGGGCTGAAGCAGACGTGGAGAGGTGAGGATGGGCAGGAGTAGAGGAGTCCCTGGTTTAGAAACCAGTCCAGGTCATCACAACTGGAGAGACAACAGTAGACGCGCCCCTCCCTCAACCCTGATCACCTTCCAGGAGGGGCTATTCAGAGGTGGTCTCCTCCGTGGTCCCAGCGACAGAAGGAGCCAGGGACACCTCCCAACTGATACAGTGGTGACCAGCTTCCAGGAAACACAGACTCTAAATATCACATGGTGTTAGAGGGGTGTCCTTGGGGAACTGTTTGCATGACTGGAGTCATTATTTTAAAAGCATTCTCCAAGTTCCTGTGGACAATGCCCACGATATAATTTTACCAGTGCCCTCCTATTCTGAGTCAAAGCCTCTATGTGTGCTGTGGGCAGAGCCCGCTAACCTTTGGTGACCCTTGAGGGCATTAGAAAGACCCCCTCCCTGGTCTCATCCCACCCCCATCACCACCATTTAGACAAAATGGTGCCCCATCCATCCAGTAGGGGATGCCACCCAGGGCGAATGCAGTCTCTAGATCAGTGCTTGGTCCATAGAATGTACCCTGGCTGTCATTATGTACTCACTCTACACTCCCGGAGGATGCCTCTCCTGTTCACCTTTGCCTAACACAGAGACTGGCACAGAACCAGGGCAATTGAAGGAAACACGTAGGTCCCAGCCAGAGGGAACTGTCATACTAGCATCAGTTAGGAACCAGGATTTGCTTTCCCAAGATGTATAATAAGGGACCTATTTATCCCACAGTGACCCTCGTTTCATACACTCCAACCTTAGAACAGGGGAATTGTGCTATGTGTAAAAAAGCCAGTCTCAAAAGGTTACATACTGAAGCATTCCATTTACATACTACTCTTGAAATGACAAAAGTACAGAGACGGTTTCATATACTTTGATACACGAAACTGTCATATTTCTAACAAAGTCTTCCCTCACCCACCCTCCTCAGTGCTTTCACAGGGTTTCATCTAATCCATCACTCTTCACGCCCTGGCCTAATCCACTGTCTGACCCCAGAGGAGGTAGAAATATCAGCCTGTTGAACAAGTAAATGAATGAGCATATTGTGCATCCAGAGAAGGAAAGTGGATAGAAGGCCAGGAATTATAGGTAGCCTGGACTAGAGATTTAGAGAAAAGTCTCAACAGTTTAGATGGCGGAACTTCCAGGGTGGTCTAGCTGTGAAGAATCCAAGTTGCAATGCAGGGGACACGGGTTCGATCCATCCCAGGTCAGGAAACTAAGATCCCATATGCCTGGGAGCAACTGAGCCCGTGCACCACAACTGAGCACACAAGCTGGACCCTGAGAGCCACAGCTAGAGAGTCCACACGCCACAACCAGGGCGTCCATGCGCTGCAATGAAGTTCCCCCATGCAACCCAATGTAGCCAAATAAATCAACACTAAAAACAAAAACTCACAAGGCAAATCCAAACTGCCTGCGTGTGAACTGAAGTTTCAGAGCTTGCATCTAGGAGTTCTGTTGAGATTCATATCATCCAAGAGCTGAAAAAAATCTGAAGAAATTATCTGGAGATAAAACTCCAGCGTTTGGACCAGGACCAGTGCTTAACAAATGTTTACTGAAAGAATGGGAGGCAAAATCAGATGATGAGTGGAAACGAACGCAAGAATTTAATAAAGATTGACTCTTTTACCTCTCATGAGACCCTCAATTGACCCTCTGAAAGTAAAGGAGATTTTATTCATTTATTTGCTTAGTTAATATGCATCAGGCTTTGCTCTCTGTGCTTCACCTACATAAACTAGCTTAACATTCCCTTAACTAGCCCTGGAAGGTGGTGTCATTATTATCCCTGCTCACAGATGAAGTACCTAAGATCAGAGAGGTTAAGTGTCTTGCCAAAGATCACACAGCTAAAAAAGGAACAAAGCTACAATTTATGTGGCAGTCTGGGTAGGAGGTGGGGTTGGGGAGAATGAATACACGTAGATGTATGGCTGAGTCCTTTGCTGTCCACCTGAAATTATCACAACATTTAATCAGCTATATGCCAGTAAAAAGTTCAAAAAATCCAAAGCCAGTCTTCAACCCCAGATATTTCAGCTCTGGGAAACCATGCTGCAATTTCAATAGGGAGGCTAACACAGCACCCAAGGGCTTAAGGGGACATGACTACATGTCCATGTAGATGGACATCCCATCTATCTACACCAGTCAGCTCAGACCAGCTGCCCTGAGAAGGTGCCCAGAGGCCAAGGTGGCCTCTGTTTTGAGTTAACAGGTCTTGTTTGGGGACCTCACCAAGTCCCCCAACACTGCCATGCCTCCTCTGAGCCTGGGGCTCGACCCTGCAAAGTATCTTTGAGTCTTTTGAGTCTTCAGTTGTCTTTCACTTCAAGTCTCCCAGAAAAAGCTCCTACCCAGCTCCTTCCCAAAGCCTCATGCAAAAATGACAGATATGTCTGTCCTTAGACTAGGTGTAGCCACAGCAGCGGCCACCGGCCACACTGGGTGGAAAAGGACTTGGGGTCACACTTAAACTCTCCAGGAAACTCAGCTGGTCCGTCAGTGATGTTCCCACGGGAAGAGAACTTGGGTTCTCTGTCACTGGCCTAGCATCTCAGTCAACCCCATAGCTGAGGCTCCCAGTTCTCGGCTCTCTTGACCAGCTGGGCTGGAAGCCTTCCTCTTGTCAACTACTGGTAGCTAAATCATGACATGAACCAGGACATTACCAAACCAGGTTCATTTGCCCGATGCTCAGGAAGCCAAATGCTGAGCTGTTGAGATCTGCAACAGAGAAGTTTATTCCTGAGACAGCCAAGTGAGGAAACAAGAGAATAAATCTCAAACCTGCCTCTCTGAAGATAGCACTGAACGATATTTATCAGTTAAAGGGGAACGGCGGTCTGAGGCATGGAGGTAAGAAAAGTGAGGTAATTGGGGATCTGTGCAAGTGTAATTGAGCTTCATGGATCTTTCTAGGACTTGTGTGCACAAAGTAGCAGCATGAGCATGTTCTGAGGGTACGGGTTTTGCTCACCTGATGCCAAAAACTCATTCTCTGGACACTCACCACAGGTCCAGTTGAATGGCTGTAGGCTTCCCTGGTGGCTCAGGTGGTAAAGAATACACTTGCAATGTGGGAGACCTGGGTTCAATCCCTGGCTTGGGAAGATCCCCTAGAGAAGGGAACAGCTACCCACTCCAGTATTCTGGCCTGGAGAATTTCATGGACTGAGGAGCCTGGCAGGCTCTAGTCCATGGAGTCACAAAGAGTCGATTCGACTGAGTGACTTTGGGCTTCCCTCATAGCTCAGTCGGTAAAGAATCTGCCTGCAATGCAAGAGACCCGGGTTTGATCCCTGGGTTGGGAAGATGCCCTGGTAAAGGAAATGGCAACCCATTCCAGTGTCCTTGCCTGGAAAATCCCATGGACAGAGGAGCCTGGTGGGCTGTAGACCATGGGATCGCAAACAGTAGGGCAAGACACAGCAATTAACACTTGGACTTGGTCTCTATCAATCAGAACTGGGCAAGAACTAGCCCCAAGTTTCTAAAAAACCCTTTGGTGATCCATCCATCAGAGGTATTGTCTTTAAAGAAGCTAGTGGGTGTTTACTTTAAAATCAACTTAGAAGCAAATGAGGCTTTTTCGGTCTGGGGAGCCTAATCAGGTTAGCCCTCAGTTTGAAGAACTCTGTGGGTTGTAATGGAAATCCAGCCCTGTCTGAGCAAACAAAAAAGAGGAAAGAACTAGTTCACAGCACTACATCATTTCAGGGCAGATTTCTCACCCTCTCTATCTCTCTTGGTTCCTTTTGTAGTAACTCACTCATGTAGGTTCTCCCCATCAAAAATGGCTACTTAATGTGCTAAACATGATCCTTATCTCGAGTTTCAGCCAAAGTCTCAGAATTGAATCTCATTGGCCACAATGACCCATGTGATTTGGGTCACATGATCATCCCTAAACCAACCACACTGGCATGGCTGGGAAAATGACTGGCCCTGACATGGATGGGGATTTGGGAGTGAGGTCAATTCCCCTAACTCCCTGTGAACTTGGAGGGGAAGAAGGCTGGTTCTCCAAGGGAAACTTGTGGTGATTTTTTTCAGAACCAGGCTGGATTCTGCCTCAAATATATCAGGTATCTACCACGACTCCCCAGTACTTGCCCTCATTCCGTGAATATATTTAGTTCTCAGACCTCTCTCCTGTCCTACTCCCTGGTGTGGCCTGTTCCTGCAGAACCATTAAAAGTTCAATGTAGTCTTTTCTGAGAAGGAAAATGCTGCTTGTGCTTTTGAAGGGGTCCTGGATCCTGGTCATCTGTGTGTCTTTATTCCTTTCCTCTGTGATGACATCAGTAGCTATCCTAGAGCCGTCTCCTTCCCAGTACCTGCCACAGGAAGAGAGGCCAGAGGTCAAAGGCCATGTTACTGCACCTGACCGCCTTACAGGAGGGGAAAGGTCAAATGGAGGGGAAATCCCAGCATGCCCTTGGTGCCACCACTCTTGTGTACACTTTTCCTCCTCCGTCACTACGACCACCCTACTCTCCTGCCAAGCTCCCCGTGGGGAGAGCCCCAAGGGAATAAGACACTGGGCCTGAGAAGTGGGGCTAGACCCTTTTAGGGCAGATTGCGAATCAATTTCAGCTGGTGCAGGGGGCATAGGAAGCCCTGTGGACCCCTGAGAGGGAGTGTGATGAAACATTGTTTTCATCAGCATTTTCTGGAAGAAGTTTTCATGGGCTGGATTAGAGCAGAGAGTCCCCAAAACTAGTTAGTCAACCAACAAAACCAGTCTTCCACTCTCTGGGTTTCTCCCCATAGACCTCAGTCCTGAGAAGGTAAGTTGTTTGCTGGTTCACATCAGAAAGGAGTTCTGAAACTTGATATATATTTTTTTAATTATGGACATTTTTAGATATAATCAAAATGTAGAGAATCATCTGATAAGCCCCCCTCCCCCGGTACCCATGACTGGGCTTCAACTGTTATTAATGCAAGGCTCCTTTTGTTTCATCTATAGCCCTGCCCATCCCCTTTCCAGCCTGGATTACTTTGAAGCTAATCCAGACTTCATATATCCTTAAGATGTTCATATTGTAAGTGCCCCCAGAAGATCTGGAGCTTCCACTCTCTTTGAGAAGAAAGGAATCTGGCCTGTTATTACTACGTCATGCAGACAAGGAGATACTGTCCTTCCTCCTCTGCAAACCATGGCCCCACTCTCCTTATTTGATATTATACTTCACCTCTTTATGAGAGCAAAATTGCAACTCCAGTTTTCTCCTCTGGAAATGCTCTCAGCTGGAGTGATTACAGTGTTATCTCCCTGGGTTCCCCACCACCACCACGCCACTGCCCTCATCATGCCATCTTGCCCATCCCCAGCTCTGTCCACTCTCTGGGTCTGAAGCCTGGTTTTCTACCCTGCTTCCCACTCCCTCTGACCTGATTTTGGGGTGCCTCTCCCTTGTTCCCCACAATAGATAAACAGATGGTCCTGGGGAACCATGAAAGCCTGAAACCACCCCCTTTCCCATTTCCTGCACCCAGCACAGAACCATCTCTCTTCCCATGTACCGTACCAGCCTGCCAGTGGCTGCTCATCCTGGAATCAAAAGGAGAATTGGGGCTTCTGATCTAAACACAGGCTGACCTTGAACTTTCCCACATGTTATCTCTGCTCCAGCAATACTCCTTGAATAATTAATCAATGCAAAAGAAAGTTGGGGAGAAAAAAAACGCAGCAAAAATTATGATTATTACTTAAAGAGCTGGAGAAAGATAGCGAGATCCTTCTAAAGTTACAACACCATCTTTAGCAGCTGCAGGGTACATTAAAGCGAGGGGCCGGGGGAGGGAAGATAGGGTATATTTCAAAGCTGACGGCTGCAGTAACAAAACGCGAGGGGGGTGTTGTGTGGAATACGCCAAGTGTTTGAAGTGGACAAGATTTCTAGCATGTTGCCTTGATGCCTGTACATACTTAATAACAGATGTTTGGTCTCTCTAGGCAGATAATTGTCCTGCTGTAAGGTTGACTTGACCTGCCTGAGCGATCCAGCTTCGAACACCCCAGCAGTAACAAACGAGCCCAGCTCCTCTCTGTTTTACTAGCAGAATGCGCAGCCACGCTTCCTTTTAAGCACATAATTACTCGGCGGCAACTGAAGCCCATCCATCCCCTCTCCTAATGGCCACGGAGCCATTCGGCCATAATTTATGGGGACAGGGTTCAAAGTTTTAATAATATTTGGATAATATCATTGCCCACACGTCGGTGGCGTCGTGATGAATAGAAGGAGAGTGGGCTGATTTCGATTCCATGCATGACAGTGCGAGCCTTAACGACTGGGTGCCCCGCATGGCCTTTATGGAAACTGCCACCAGACCATCGGCTCATGAATTATAGATCTGGGCATGAAGGATTATAAACAGCAGTGGGGATCACACTGGGACGCTTGTTCATGAGGAACTGTCCTGTTAGTGCCTCTTCCTTATGCAGATAAATGAATTGCAGGGAATACCAAAACGGCGTAAATAAACCCTTAGTGGATAACAGATTAGCACATCAACATAAAAAACCCAGTGCCGGGGCCTGCTCAGGGATATTTATGTTTATACTCTCTGCTCAAGTGGCTCCCTGGTTTTTTGGCTTCTTCCCGCTCACCTCATAATTCCCACATCCTAATGGCACCTCTGGGCATGTTTCTCGGATGCTCTGCGGAGCCCGTTGGCATCATACACAAGTTTGCTCAAAGAATCACCTTGGGGCAAGCTGAGGGATAAAAGACGCTCATCCAGTTCAAGGCAGCCTTGATCAGAATTGCCTTGTGGAGTTGCAGGATGACCTCCAAACTCAGGCTGTTGTTTGCTGCTCTTGTTTAGTTGCTTAGTCTTGTGTCCGACTGTTTTGCGACCCCATGGACTGTAGCCGCCAAGTTCCTCTGACCATGGGCTTTTCCAGGCAAGAATACTGGAGTGGGCTGCCATGCCCCTCTCCAGGGGATCTTCCTAGGTCAAAGATCAAATCTACATCTCCTGCATTGGCAGGTGGATTCTTTACCACTGAGCCATCAGGGAAGCCCATGAATTCAGGCTACATACAGGCAAATGCTGACAAGAGGTAGCATGGGAACGAAACGAAGGGAAGGGGTCTCAGCCATAAGCCTTAGAGATGATCAAGTTCAACCCATACCACCGCCAGAGAGCAGGTGGCAACAGCAAGCCAGAGAAGGGGAGGAACTCCCCCTAAATGATATAACTTTGTTGCCAAGTCAAGATTCCCCACTCCCAAGTGTTGCCCCAGGCTGCCTTATCTGGCCTGAGTTTTCTCTCTCTTAAATGTAAGGTTTCAACATCAGCCTCAGATGATAGTGTTAAGACTGAAACAACAACCGTCTGCCAACTTCCTCCTGTTCATCTAGACTGACTCACCCTAAACTTTGACAAGGTTCGTGTGCCGTAAGCAAGTGTTGAACTTACACACTCGATATCCATTTAATCTGAAGGATTTATTTGGAAAGAACAGCAATTATAACTACATCTCAGAATAACTAGGAAATGACACATTTAAATATCTTTAAATAGCTTACTGGCATTCTAAACAGCTCTCCCCTATGCCCAGGTACTGATCTTGAGCTGTCATTTGCCTGGGCCTTTTCACAAGAGACCAGGAGCAGATGGGAGCAGGTTTCAAACATCCCAGCTTCTTTCTCTAATCTGAGGTATTGTGTGCTGTGCTTTCTGCTTTCCAGAGCATCTAAAGAAATGTTATCTTTTTTCTTATATCAGGAGAAAGAAGGTAGGAGAAAGGCAACAACATTTATCCAGCCCCAACATTTTAAAAACTTCCCATATGAGGATTTCCCTGGCAGTATGGTGTGCTTCCACTGCAGCGGGCACAGGTTCGATCCCTGGTGGGAGAACTAAGACCCCACATTCAGTTCAGCACGGCTGAAAACCCAAACAAACAAAATTATCTAAAATTAACTTTGGGAGGTTCACAGTTTTAAGACATTTAACACATATACAGATTCCTGTAGCCACCAACACAGTTGGGATACAGAATAGCACTATCACACTGCTGTTTTTCAAAAAGTCAGATCTTCTCCCAGCTCCTAATCCCCAATCCCCATCAAGCACTGATCTGCTCTACATCAATTTTTTTTTTTCTGTCTTCTGGGAATGTCATATAAATGGAATGATATAGTGCTCCACCTTTGGAGACTGGCTTCTTTCACCCTGCATAATGTCTTTGAGTTCCATCCAAGTGGTTGCCTGTATATAATACTGTCTCTCTCTTTCTCTCTTTTTTTTTTTTTTCTGAGTCACATTCAACTGTGCACTGGACATACAGAGTTGGGATACACCAGGCACTTTCTGGGATGATAGTAATGGCTGGCAGCCATGAAACCTAGTATATTCATCTTAGTATTTTCTTATAGTGACTCATTTAATCTCTCAGCAAACCAGTGGGTCAACTACTAGCATTGTCCATTTTGCAGACAAGACAATCAAGCAGTAGAAACGGGGACATAGATTGTCCAAGGTCACACAACAGGTATTTTCAAGAATCACTTAGAAGGTTAGAACTGAGTCCAGCCTTGTATTTCATACTGGCAGATCATAATTGTAAATGTTTCTGGAGGGAGATGAGACATTTTAATCTCCAAGGAAGTGTGAAAACCTGTTAGCATTCCATTCCTGAAGCAGGCTATGCTGAGGATTGAGGGCAACTGACACGACCAGGAGAAAAACAAGAAAAGGAGGCCAAACACTCACTCCCTCTATACAAGTAGCTAAGGCCTGCTTGCAGAGTTCACAGCCACCTACCACACTTGATATGAATACCGTGGCTGAGAAACAGGATACCTCCCAACCTCTGTTCATCCTCCCTGTTCTCAGGGATTGGAACCAGAACCAGACCTGAGAATTTGGAGTTACTTACTACGAACCCCAGGGCTGTCAACCTCAGGCCTCCAGAAGGGCAATCATCAATCATCAACCTTCTTACCCAGCCTGAGTTGCTCCCGCTGCCATTGTTAATAGAACCATAACTGCTGATAAACATAGATGTGGATTCCAGGTGTCAACTCGTCTAATACTGCATGTGTAGGGAAACTGAAAGATAATGGGCTTGCCCCAAAACACACAATATTTGAGTAGCAGATCCAACCTATAATCTAGATCCTTTCTCCTACTCGTCCACGCAGCCATCCATTCAGTCAACAGATTCTGTACTTACGGCATGCCAAATACTTTTCTAGATGTTGGAGACAAATGATGAATAAGACACAACATTTGCCTTCATGGAGTTGTCGTTTTTGCAGGAAGAAAGACATTAAGCTAATGATCACTAAGAAATAGATCATTTAAAACCATAATAATCCAAACAATAAAATTGCCTCAAGACTCTGAGGCAATGTGTTTTCCAATAAATTTAGCTACTTCCACTTCTTAAAGGAAGAAGAGTAAAGTTTCCTGCAGTGATAGACACCTCCACAGTCCCTCTGAATAAGGGCATGCAAAAGTATGGTTATATAGTCCTATAGTACTTTATTAGAGCTGTCCAATGCTGGCTCCCCAGTTTTCAGTAACAACCTGTTGATAAGACAAAGCTGAGTCTATTGATTACTGAGATGGGAAGCACCATGTTAACAGAGCTTGGGTAGCATCTTAAAGAGGGAAAGGCAAGGTCGTTTTTACCAATATTCTGTACTCTGGTTTAAGGAAGTTTTTCAAAGCAGCAGGAGGGGGAATTGGTTAGAACTGGGTAATAACCATGTTAAGATAATTGAGGATTGATGAAAACATCAAGATGATGATCTTGATGGTATGATTTCAAAGAATCTTGAAGGAATAAAGTGTTGTTGGAGGCTTTCAACTGAAAAGTTCATGGACTACTCTTGTAATGGATAGTAAAGCTAATTGACTGGGCAAGAGAATTCATGGGATGGTAAAGTTATACTAATAAAGACAGTAGAATAGTGAAGGCATGTTAGAAGAAGGTAGAAGGTTTTGGTTCTTATAAAGTAATACCTTTGCATTATAAGCAGCCAAGAGAGGCAAAAATGATGATGATGATGGTGATGGTGATATCCACCACTCTATGCCAAATCAGTGAGTGTTAGGAAGGAGTGGGGAGATCTGCTTTACAGATACTGACTCAAGCTGAGCAGAACAAAGATGCTCAGCCTGAATTCTCTACTTTGAAGCAGGAGAGCCAGGATTCACTTGTAAGTGAGTTTACCTCTGATCATGTTCTGTTGCCACCCAGCCTAAAGAAAGGAAGATAAACATCACTTGTGATCCCATCACTGATAACAAATTCCAACCCTTTGGTTGGTGATCATTCTTTGTCTTTATTTTTTTTCTGTGCATTTATAGACATAATTTTAGTAAGAGCTCAATTATTTTTACTCAGCTGTCCCTAGCTGTTTGCTCAAGTCACATTTTTCCTTCTTGCTGGGCCAAATTCACTGCTGCTTTTCTGGAAGAAAACACTGCAAAGTTCCTTTAGAAATGACCCTTCCCTCTTCCACTCTCAGTCATGCTATTCAAATGGGGTTCACTGTCCCACCCCACTCTTGTCCTATTTTAATTATCCAGGTCTGGTCAATTGGCTTGGACATGAATCAAAGCAACTGATTCTGGGAGTCATGCAGTCGAAGCTGTGCCAAGGGAAGTCTTTCTGGGACTATTGTGGGAATGTGCCCACTTTTCTCTAGAATTTTAGTCATAAAGATTCAATAAGCTTAAAGTCACCAGTGGCATTCTTTGCCATCAACTAGGGAGAGTCTTTCTGGAGCTGAAGCTCAGAAAGAAGAAAGCAAGGTCAACATGCACTGTTCTGATAAGTTGACTGAGTTTCTGGATCTAGCTATGCCTGAAACTCCTTGAACTCTTTTGGACAATGCAAGCATAGAAACCAATAAATTCCTTTTATGGTTTAAACTAGTATGAGTCAGATTTTAACTAATAAACCTAAAATCCACAGGCTTTTCTCAGTTATTCTAAATCCTTGAACCTCATACCCAAGGCTGGACAGTTGAGTTACAACCCTGGAATTCTCAGCAATTCACCTTTCCATCATAACCACCCATAGCAACTGCTTTAGCAGCTTTATTAGTTTTAAGTTTAGCAGTTTATAAGGGCTTCCCTGATAGCTCAGTTGCTAAAGAATCTGCCTACAATTCAGGAGGCCCTGGTTCGGTTCCTGCGTCAGGAAGATCCTCTGGAGAAGGGACAGGCTACCCACTCCAGTATTCTTGGGCTTCCTTTGTGACAGCTGGCAAAGAATCCGCCTGCAATGTGGGAGACCTGGGTTCGATCCCTGGGTTGGGAAGATGCCCTGGAGAAGGGAAAGGTTACCCACTCAGGTATTCTGGCCTGGAGAATTCCATGGACTGTGTAGTCCATGAAGTCATAAAGAGTTGGACTCGACTGAGCTGCTTTCACTTTCATACTGTTCAAATCTTTCTATTCTGTGTAAATTGCTCTCATTCTGATTTGTATGTTTATTCCCCCAAGTCTAATTGAAGGATTTTACCTCAGACTGGAAGGTTAAAATTAAGGCTGTTCTCTTTGCAGGCTGCTACCCCGCCACCACCATCTTAATCACCACCACCACCGTCACCACCATCAACATCACCACCACATTACCACAGTCATCACCTTCGTCACCATCGTCACTATCTCCACCACCACCATCACCCCCATTACCATCAACACTGCCTCTGCCACCTTCATCACCATCACCACCACCACCACCTGCATGGGGCTGATCACACAGCCTCTGCAAATTCCAAAAGGGCTATCAAAGCACGTCTGAGGGCTTTGTAAGTTTTTTGTGCAAGTTACTTTTGTCCTCACTGGACAGAGAGCTCTTGGATGGGAGAAATCTTCTTATTTAACACTGAGCCCCCAGAAGCTTGCCTAGAATAAGAACTCAGACAGGATATGTTCACTGAGTGATGGAACATGAGATTCTGATGAAATCCTGATTCCTGCAGAGGAAACTGAGGCAAGGCTGTTAACTCACTCCTACCTCCCTTGATGATGAGAATGATGATGATAATGGTAATGATTTTGATGACCCAGAACTTTATGCCAGTGCAAGGACCTGAGAATTTAAAAGGAAGACTGGGCAGGGCTCTAACATATAGGGAGCCCACTCAGTAGACTGCAGTCTTCTTGGAGGCTTGTTCCAGCTCTGATTCAATCAATGCTTGGACTCCAAAGTCTTACCAAACTGGTACCCTAAGTCAGCCAATATTTGTTGTATGAAATGATCTTTATTTTCACTTATTTACCTTTTAACCTTTGAATTAAATTCCCAAGTACAGTGGTTCTCACATTTCAGAGGTGCATCAGAAATCCCCCAGAGGATTTGTTAAAACACAGTTGCTGAACCCTTATTGAGAGTTTCAGATTCAGCAGGTTGAGTGGGATCTGATGATCTGCATTTTTAACAAGTTGCCTGGTGATGCTGACCCTGCTGGTCCAGGGATCCCATGTTAAGAACCGCGGCTCCCGTGAAAGGAGAATATGAAGTCACTGGGATTGTGAATTGGGAAGTCCAGGAAGGACCATCTTCCTACTTCATCTTCTCCAATCCTGTGCTCCATGTGCAAGGCTTTCCTGGGCCTTCAGGGCAAAGGTCAGAGGCCTCATCCAAGATACAGCAGGGAACCTGGAGCCGGAGCAGAGGCGGGCTCTACCTGGGGAAAAGGCAGATCCCTGGGGGTGAAGGGCCTCCCATTTAGCCAACAAACAGAAGGGGCTAAATCTGCAACCAGACCCACTTTTTTGAGTAAACACATGGCAGGGCCGCCTGTGTAAACATGCATTGTCTACTGGAGGATTAAGAACTAGCAAGGCTGGGTGGTTTTTTTTTTTTTTTTTTCCTCCTGTTTCCTTCTCTTTGCCCCCCCCCCTTTTTTTAAGCACTGAGAAAAGCCATTAAGGGATTAACACCCCGATTTATGAAAATGGAGAATGATAAAGGAACAATGGGGTGACAGCATTGTGTAAACGACATTGATTCATTTCAGAGACAGGACTGTTAACTGGGAGAAATGGAGAAATAAATGGGACAATGAGGAGATGCTTTTACCAGCTTGTCATTAATTAGCCGAGAGTACAATTGTTTTATTGTCCTTTTTGAAAAATACAAAATTGGTAGGAAAATACAAGCACTGAGTGAAGCGATTATTCTATGTCACGGGCTGACATCTGCTTTTCCTTTTCTCCTGAAGCTTGCCTCCGGAAGTGGTTTTTTAAGGGAGGGAAAGAAACTTGCCCCTCCACTCAGCAGAAGGTTCTTCTGGGGTTCAGGGATGAAATAACCAACTCCACTCTCCCGTACACCTCAGATTTCTCAGCAGTGGAGGGCAGACTCACAGCTAGAAAGACCCCCTCTTGCCCCTTCATCTGGAGGGACTGAGGACTGGGAGGTGGGAGATGAGTGGGCTACCTGGAGGTCTCTGGCAGTGGGTGAGAAGGGATGAGGAATTGAGGGAAAGAAAGACAAGCTGCTAGGAGCTGCAAAGCCAGAAAAGCAGTCCCCAGTGGGTTCCACGTGCTGTGTGTTAAGTCGTTTCAGTTGTGTCCCACTTCTTGCGACCCTGTGGACTGTAGCCTGCCAGGCTCCTCAGTCCATGGGATTTTCCAGGCAAGAGTACTGGAGTGGGTTGCCATGCCCTCCTCCAGGGGATCTTCCACACCAAGGGATCAAACCTGGGTCTCCTGCATTGCAGGTGGATTCTTTACAGCTGAGCCACCAGGGAAGCCCATTTGGCTCTGCAGACCGATCCTCACCTATTTCATCTGCAATTGGAAGCCGAACATTTGAAATAAGCCCATGTTGGGATGTATATCATGAAAAACCTTCACCAGATCACATGCGGTACGGTGCTTAGTAGCTGTTGTGTCTGACTCTTTGCAACCCCATGGACTGCAGCCCTCCAGGCTCCTCTGTCCATGGGATTCTCCAGGCAAGAATACTGGAGTGGGTTGCCATGCCCTTCTTCAGGGGATCTTCCCAACCCAGGATTCGAACCCAGGTCTCCTGAATTGCAGGCAGATTCTTTACCCTCTGAGCCACTAGGGAAGCCCAATCTCCAGATCAGGAAGTGGGCTCAAATCCTGACAGCAGTGGCTTTGCCCCAGAAAAGTACCAGAGCCAGCTCTGTTTAGAGGAAGGATGCATGTCTCGCTCAGTAAAAGTTCAGGTCAGACTTCTCTGGGCTCAGAAGATCTTCTGTCAGCTTGGGATGGGGTGGGGGAGTGGATGGCACAGTCTCAGGGCCCTGAAGACTCATTGGATGGATGCATAGTAGGTCTATGTGGACTTTTATTTTTGTCTCTGCTGGGTCTTCACTGCTGCGCGGGCTTTTCTCTAGTTGTGGCGAGCTGGGGCTACTCTTCATTGCTGTGGGACAGCTTCTCATTGCGGGGATTTCTCTTGTTGTGGGGCTCAGGCTCCAGGGCATACCGGCTCAGTAGCTGAGATTCCCAGGCTCTAGACCACAGGCTCAGCAGTTGCAGCACACAGGCTTAGTTGCTCTGTGACACATGAGATCTTCCTGGACCAGGGATCAAACCCATGTCTCCTGCATCGGCAGGTGGATTCTTAACCACTGAGCCACCAGCAAAGTCCCTCTGTGGATTCTTGATGGGATAAGCTGAGCCCATGCTGTCCAGATGGTCCCTACCCAGCCAGCCTAGAGGAGATGCAGCTGCAGAGCAGAGCCAGGTTGCCTGGATCTGGTTCCCAGTTGCCTCTCTGTTTCTAAGGGCCATTTGTAAATCTGAGTATCTCACATTTAGATCCTAACCTATCAGACATAGAAAAGTTGGCCATCTGTGATTAATTCTAGAAAGAGTCAAACAATCACACAAGGGTTAATAGTACTTATTTAAGAAGAATAAAAAAAAAGAAAAGGAGCTCCCAGAAACAGTGTGCCTGGCAAAGAAACTGTAAACAGCTTTCCCATTGTTCTTGCCTCTATGACTACTGGCCATTGTTTGGCCTTTAATCTGGAAACGCTATACATATAAATATCACCATCTTTATAGTATTGTATCTTTACAGGCAAAGATAAAACAATGGACCTTTGCATCTCTAAGCTTTATGTTTATATAAAGATATCTTTATTTGGGAAGATTATGTATGAGTGTCTCACATATAAATGTTGAGCCTTCTCAGACTTTCCTCCATTCACATCATATTCAGGGTCTCCTGTGTGCCAGGCACTGCTCCAGTGGTGGGCATACAACAGGAAACAAGAAATCTCCCCAACTCCCACCCCCTATAGAATTCACATGTCTGTCTGTGAAAACAGAAAATGAATATGAAATAAAAATAGGTCACATAATAATTAGCGCTATGGAGAAAAGTGAAGCACATCTGGGGTAGGCAAGAGGGGTTATTTTATGTGAGTCAAGGGAAAGGCTCACTGATAAGGTGCCAGTGGAGCACACCCCTGAGTTGGCACCCTTGCAGGACAAAGAGTGCTCCAGGCAGCCGACAGAGCATGTGCAACGGTCCAGAGGCAGGAGTGTACCTGGTGGGTTCGAGGCACAGAAAGAATTAAGTTGGAGGAGTGAGAAAACGGGGACAGGGTCCAAGACAAGGTCATTTTAATGGCATTGGCACTTACTGGGAGGGCGATGGGACCACTGAATTGGCTGTGAGCAGAGGAGCAATATGATTCAATGTTTGCAATATAGGACCATGCTGGCTTCAGTGGGTAGAATAGACCAAAGATTGTGTGATTACGGAAGATGCTCACCTAGACCACTTATTTCAGGCACCTACAAGGGTGAAATAAAGACAGACTTTATTTTGTTGGGCTTCAAAATCACTGCAGATGGTGACTGCAGGCATGAAATTAAAAGATGCTCGCTCCTTGGAAGAAAAGCTATGACTAATCTAGACAGCGTATTAAAAAGCAGAGACATTATTTTGCCGACAAAGGTCCATCTAGTAAAAGCTACGGTTTTTCCAGTAGTCATGTATGGATGTGAGAGTTGGACCATAAAGAAGGCTAAACGGTGAAGAATTGATGCTTTTGAGGTGTGGTGTTGGAGAGGACTCTTGAGAGTCCCTTGGACAGCAAGGAGATCAAATCAGTCCATCCTAAAGGAAATCAATCCTGACTATTCATTAGAAGGACTGATGCTGAAACTGAAGCTCCAATACTTTGGCCACCTGATGCAAAGAGCCAACTCATTAGAAAAGACCCTGATACTGGAAAAGATTGGAAGGCAGGAGGAGAAGGAGATGACAGAGGATGAGATAGTTGGATGGTGTCACTACTCAATGGACAGGAGTTTGAGCAAGCTCCGGGAAATAGTGAAGGACAAGGAAGCCTGGTGTGCTGCAGCCCATGGGGTCGCAAAGTGTCCGACATGACGGAGTGACTGAAAACAGCAACAACAGGGGCCAAACAGGTGATAAAGGGAATGAATTCTGGAGAATGTTTGGAAGTGTGGCCAACAGGAGGCTACCTGCTGATGTAAAGGGGCAGCAATTCCTCACTTCCTCCTGCTTGTTGAACTTGAAAGATTTGAACATGGAGTAGCCATATCTTGTCATCTTAAAGTAAGGCTGCATTTCCTAGTGAATGCTCCTGATTTGAAAACTTTTACAGTTAAACAATGAAAACTTGAAGCCTGACAAACCACCAGTTTATACTCTTTCCTGAATCTCTTATCAGGCAAAGAGAATTCATACAATAAATCTTTTCACCATTTATTATCTGGCTACCAGGAAGCTCAAGGATAAGTTTAATTTTAAAGCACTGTGACTATATTGCATAAAATTCATGGCAAAATTATCTCCTCCCTTCTCCCAGTTCTCATACTTTAATATGATTTTCAAATGTTCAATTAAAAACCACATGCTTCTTATTATGAGCAACCTCAAAATGTGTTTTGTGAGGAAAAAGTTCTAAGTAAACTAGGCTATAAGATAACAGTTACTTTTTATGATGATACTTTTACAACCAAGTATTATAGGTGTTCAGGGAAAAAAAAGATTGTGAAAACGTGTGTGCCTGTGTGTGAAGTGGCTTCAGTTGTGTCCAGCTCTTTTGCAGCCCCATGGGCTGTAGCCCACCAGGCTCCTCTGTCCATGGGAGTCTCCAGGCAAGAATGCTGGAGTGGGTTGCCATTTCCTCCTCCAGGGGATCTTCCCGACCCAGGGATGGAACACACGTCTCTTATGTCTCCTGCATTGGTAGGCGTGTTCTTTACCATTGTGCCACCTGGGACGACACCTGTGATAACATGCCTTATTAAATGTTTGCCTTACATTTGTGAGGCTTATGCTGTCATGTCTGCAGCTTTCCCCAGGCCCAGAGCTGACTGTCACTTCTCTGCATCCTCCCCCTTGAAATGGGCCCTATCTCCAATATTCACACCCCCACCTCAAGGCTCAGCATGGAAACATATACACTACCATATGTAAAACAGATGGTGGAAATTTGCTGTATGCCTCAGGGAGCTCAAACTCCTGCCTGGTGACAACCTAGTGGGGTGGGATGGAGTGGGAGGTGGGAGGGAGGTTCCAGAGGAAGGGTCATATGTATAGCTGTGGCTGATTCGTGTCAATGTATGGCAGAAACCAATACAATATTGAAAAGCAATCATCCTTCAATTAAAAATAAATATTTTTTTTTTAATGAATGGCAAGGTTAAAAAAAAAAAAGAAAAGAAAGCCCTTTGGTATATGGTAACATCAAACTCCCAATTCCTCCTTCTTAATCCCTACCTCCCTTTCCCCTTTGGTAACCGTAAGTTTGTTTTCTCTCTCCGTGGGTCTCTTTCAATTTTGTACGTAAGTTCATTGGTATCATTTTTTTAGATTCTACATATAAGTGATATCATATATATCACAAATATCATATTTGTGTTTTTCTATCTGGCTTACTTCACTTCGTATTGAGTTGGCCAAAAGTTCATTTGGGTTTTTCAGTAAGATATTATAAGAAAACCCAAATGACTTTTTTGGCTAACCCCATATTATAATCTCTAAATCAACTACAATAATAAATTTTGTTTTAAGTCCTTTGGTTTAGTAGCTCCATTTTACAGGAAGAAATAGTAACTCCTAGATTTGAGGAGACTTCCCAGAGGCCACTTAGAGTGGACATTTCCTGGGATGCCTGAGTGTCTTTCAACCAACACCCCCACCCCGCTCCTCTTCCTCTCAGAACTGTCTTCCCAGCCTCAGGGTTGACGGTATGTCATTTCCATGCTTTCTGACCCTGACGTTCTAACCAAAGGTTTTGGATCAAAGGTCAACCTCTGACCTAAGCTGGTCCAATTAACATCTCCCTCCTGGGAATCCTGAACTGCTAATAAGAGACAGCAGCTCAATGTGTTGACCAGAAGGTACTGGTGGGGTGCTCCTGTGAGAAGGGAGAGTGATGTAGCCTGCATACAGGAAGCATCAAAGATGCAGATTAGAGTTCCTATTGCCAGTCACGTCCTGGGCTTTGATTCCATGATAGAGCTCTATAGAGAGTAACAGTTTTTTTATTTTCGTTGTAAGTAAAAGAAAACTTATACAAAGTGACCTAATATGATAAAAGTATTACTGAGTGTCACTGATGTAGCTAAAAAGTCCAGACGTGATTCTTGACTGGTTTGGTTGCTGACCAAGGACCCAGCTTCTCTCTGTCTCTCTCTTCTGCGTTTTGTGATTAGAATTCATTCTCCGAAACCATAGGGCCCTTTCCAGCTCTAGGCTTTTCTGTGGTGGTACGAAATGGCTGCAGTAGTTCCAGACCTCACACCATAAACAATGCTATCCAAAGGAAAAGAGAATCCTTTGCCCTATACATGTTCTAGGATTCACACTCATTGGCCCAGATTAGGCCACATGCCCATTTCTGAACCAATGGACAAGGAGATAAGACATACTGTTTGGATTGAACCAATCAGGACTCTCCCTTGGGGCAGAAGGTGGGGTCTATTCCTCCAAAACCATGTGACTGATATGGGAGAAAGAATTCCCCAAAGGACAACCGGGTATTTTCAGTGGACAAGAATTAGATGTTAGACAATTAATCAGACAAGAATTAAGAAAAAACAACACAAACCAATGACATCTTAAACACTTAACACATGATTCTTTTTTGTTGAATCTTTCTTTAGTTAATTTTTAACTTTTAACCAAAAAAATCCCATCTAAATAGGTACATTTAGTAGTAATCTTCACCTTTTACTTTCATTTATCCTAATCATTTCTGGGAAGACCCTGGGATACTCTTGACCAGTCGAAGTAGGCAAGAAGAAAAGAAGCCAAATCTTACTCATCAGGGAGATAGAAGTTTAGTTGGGCTTGGTAAAGTTCCTTGTCTCTACAAAAACTTAACAGAAATAGACTTATTGGACCAATAATAAGATATGAACAATATTTGAAAGAATTATACTAGTAAAATAATGAGTTAATTCATAATATTAAAAATGCAAATCCTACATAATTCATAATATTTAATTTACTTATAATAATCCATTTCAATCATGATTTTGTTGCCTGACTCATAGCGAAGGAATCGTAGTTTAAGTCACTGTGATTTTTTTTAAAAGACCATTTTGTTTTACTAGATTTCTCGTATTCACTTAGTACGCACACAAATATTTGCAGAGAATAAAACTTTCAAAATCTTATTCAGTGAGAACAGTGAATAAAATTTCAAATCATCACAAACATTTAAGCCATCAATAATGCTGTATAATTCGAAGAATGGGTGTAGCTGCCCGGGAAAAAAATCCAGAAGACAATAGCTATCCATCCTTTAAGAAAATGCTGAGTCACCAATGTGCCTGATGGCAGAGAACAATGTTGTATGAAGAACACAGAGGCTGAAGTCTCAAAGTCAAAGAGCAATAAAAATGTCAGACCTTTATGTGTTGAAGACACTTTAGGAGTGCCTTATCCATGGATTCTTCTTTTGTTGTTGTTTTAGTTGCTAAATTGTGTTGACTCTTTTGCAACCCTAATAACTGTAACCTGCCAGGCTCCTCCGTCCATGGGATTTCCCAGGCAAGAATACTGGAGTGGGTAGCCATTTCCTTCTTCAGGGGATCTACCAACAGAGGAATCAAACCTGAGTCTCGTGCTTTGGCTGACAGACTCTTTACCACCAAGCCACCAGGGATTCTTCTTTATGTTTACCCAAAAGGAATACGGGATTAAAATCATATGTAAATATGTATACAAGAATTCCTCCAACCTATTTAATTTCAAAATCCAAACGCTAAAATGCTGCCTGTTATTTATTTGATGATATTGTTTTCCTCCTTAGTGCTTTGTGAAATGATCACTACACCTTGACAGCATCCTGGACTCCACAGAAACATGATAGTTTCGTAACCAAAAACTCCCATGATACAATCCCACTGCATTATTATTGCAGGTATAGTTTACTTTGCTGCTAGTGGCCATATGTTCCTTACACTACTACATACATACATGTGTGTATGTGTGTGTGCTTCGTCATGTCCGACTCCTTTGCTACATCCTGCAGCCCATCAGGCTCCTCTGTCCATGAAATTTCTCAAGCAAGAATACTGGAGTGAGTTGTCATTTCCTTCTCCAGGGGAATCTCCCCGACCCAGGGATCACACTCAAGTCTCGTGTTTCCTGTACTGGCAGGCAGACTGTTTACCACTGTGCCACCTGGGAATCCCACATACATATATATACATGTGGCTCAAATAGTAAAGAATCTGCCTGCAATGCAGGAGACCCAGGTTTGATCCCTGGGTTGGGAAGATCCCCTGGAGAAGGGAATGGCTACTCACTCCAGTATTCTTGCCTGGAGAATTCCATGGACAGAGGAGCCTGGTGGGCTACAGTCCACGGGCTGGCAAAGAATCCAACACAGCTGAGCCGCTAACACTTTCACTTTCATACTCCATACACTATTTTCTCTTTACCCTGCTCCCTGCCCCATATGCCTGCATCACAGCCAAAGTATAGTAAGGCTTCATGTTGAGCTCATTCTCTGGTAAGAATACTATTCATGGTTCTATCCAAAAATGTCAGTGCATTTTCGCAAGTTTACAATAGCACAAATGCTATTATATTCAAACTTTCTGTGGTTGAACACCTGACTTCCTCAATGAATGTAAGATCTGTAAAACATAGTAACCATATTCAAAAACATTACCATTTACTGACAGGCACTGATGATGCCAATGCAAATGAAGAGCAATTCAAACAAACAAATCCTTAGTGTTATCCAATGAAGTGCAAACAAGATCCAAATATATGAGTGGGCACATTTACTTCCTGCTTTGGTATCTGTTCCTTATTGGTTGGTCTTTATGTCTTCAGTGTCTCCATCCAAATGGGATTCATCAGCCAAGTTGCCTTGTATCTCTGGCTGTTTCTAGAAAATTAATGCTAGAATTACTGCTTGATCCACGTGAAAACATGATCCTACCTCTTGCAAATCTTTTCCCTTGTTCATGGCTGATCATTCCATTACGTCATAATTATCATACAGCTATAGCGTAAATACATAGTTATTTCCATCTCTCCATCCAGATGGTCGGTTACACGATAATTACAGTATGTTTGTACTTACTGGGTTTAATTACCAGATAATCAGGAAGAACATGCAAATTGCTAGGTTGTTGTAACACAGTCCATTGAATCAAGGAAAACCTGTGTATTGCATATAAGTAAACAAGCTCTTACACGGGATTATGCCCTGTAACCTGTGACGACAAGGAGGTCTGAGATTTGTTATAGGTCCATTGTGTGGGTTCGCATTACACTTGTTGAGCTCCGATTAATGTCCAGATTATAAGGAAATGTAATGTAAGAGATGATCATGCTGCCACGCCTGCCACGGGGACAATAGGGAACCCGCCGGAGGAGTAACTGAATAAGGCGCCAGCTCTTGGCTCCGGAGTCCTACTCTGTTCCAACCTAGTGCATTCCAGAGTCACGTGCAAGCACCTACTCTCAGCCCAAACATGTACCTGTGCAAGGGCTGGCAGAGAGCGAGGGCAAACCATCAACCGAACAAACCCCTCCCAGGAACAAAATGTCACTCGCGGAAGTCAACTTCCGGTGTGTCTTCCGGTGTGTCCTGTTTGCCCCGGGTGCTGTATTGCAAAGCGCTTTTTTTCTTCATCACACCAAGGAAAGCTGCTCAGATCAACATCTTATTCCTGTGACCGGACTACTGTTGCACACTAATTTCCCTAGTTTCCCCTTTGTGATTCCCTCTTGGAAATCCATCTGAGCTTCCAGAAGTAAAACCTACGACCTTTGCAGTCAGCCTCTCCTCTTGGGGATTGGCTTAGAGTTGGACACATGCCTCAAGCCACTTAAGGCAATCTTTCACTGCAGCCATGAAATTGAAAGACGCTTACTCCTCGGAAGAAAAGGCAATCTTAGAAGAGAACATTTTCCAGAATGCCGGGAACATCCCTCTTAGGTGTGAATGGTGAAATCGGAAGCCCCAGGCGCCACTGAAAGCCACCCTGCAACCATCAGGAAGAAACTGGGTCTTTAGTGGCACCACTGAGCCACAGGATCACACTTTACCTGAAACCTTTATTGACATTTTCCAATTACACTGAGCAGACAAACTCCCTTTATTGTTTACCTCCCTTAGAGTTGGAGTTTCTGTCATTACCATGAGAAGTATGAAAACATAACACTACCATGACCTATCTGCTGGTTTATCACCGAAAAATCCCTTATAGATTTTTCATGGAACTTTCTGTCCTACTACATAGACATAAGCATCCTTCAAGTTCTGGTACATCATTTCTTTCCCCCACTCCAGTTTTATTCAGATACAATTGATATAATATATCAATTTTAGTGTAAAACATGATGATTTGATATACGTATATATTGCAAAATGATTACCACAGTTTATTTAATATTTATCATCTTACATAGTTACAAACTGTGTGTGTGTGTAATGAGAACTTCTGTCTTAGCAGCTGTCAAATATACAGTACAGCATTGTTGACTTTAGCCACCAGGTTGAACATTACATACCCAGAACTTATTTATCTTGTAACTGGAAGTTTGTATCTTCAGATCACCTTCACTCGTTTCACCCATCTCACCTCTGGTAACCACCAATCCGCTTTGTTTATCTATGAGTTCAGTGTTTTTAAATTCCACATATACGTCAAGGGCTTCCCCAAGGGCTCAGCTATAAAGAATCTGCCTGCAACACAGGAGACACAGGAGACATGGGTTTGATCCCAGGGTTGAGAAGATCCCCCAGAGAAGGAAATGGAAACCCACTCCAGTACTCCTGCCTGGAAAATCCCATGGACAGAGGAGCCTGGCAGGCTACTGTTCACAGGGCTGCAAAGAGTCAGACACAACTGAGCACACATGCACACATATATACGAAATGTAATATTTTCTTTCTCTATCTGACATGTCACTCAGCATAATACCCTGAGGATCCACCAATGTTGTCACAAATGGGAGAATTTCCTTCTTTTTAATGGCTAAATAATATGCCATTATGCATACACCAATATGCGTTCTAAGTCACTTTAGTGTATATGTATACATCTATATGTATGTGTGCCATATACATACATCTTATTTATCCATTCATCTGTCAATGAGCACTTAGGTCGTTTCCATATTTTGGCTATTATAAATAATACTGCAATTAACTTGAAGGTACACATATCTTTCTGAGATAATGATTTCATATCCTTCAGATATATGCGCCAAAAGTGAAACTGCTGGATCACTGACTGCATGGAGATCCAACCAGTCCATTCTGAAGGAGATCAACCCTGGGATTTCTTTGGAAGGAATGATGCTAAAGCTGAAACTCCAGTACTTTGGCCACCTCATGTGAAGAGTTGACTCATTGGAAAAGACTCTGATGTTGGGAGGGAC
The DNA here is from genome assembly GCF_032405125.1 of Capricornis sumatraensis. Lineage (NCBI taxonomy): Eukaryota > Metazoa > Chordata > Mammalia > Artiodactyla > Bovidae > Capricornis > Capricornis sumatraensis. Next base: position 25,449,155 of record NC_091088.1, on the reverse strand, counting down.
TGAGGGCAGGAGGAGAAGGGGACGACAGAGGATGAGATGGCTGGATGGCATCACCGACTCGATGGATGTGAGTCTGAGTGAATTCCGGGAGATGGTGATGGACAGGGAGGCCTGGCGTGCTGCGATTCATGGGGTCCCAAAGAGTCAGACACGACTGAGTGACTGAACTGAACTGAACTAAACTGATGGTAATTCTCTTTTTAATTTTTTGAGAGACTTCCTTACTGTTCTCCACCACGACTGCACCAATTTACACCCCCACCAACAGTCCACAAGGTTTCCCTTTTCTTCACAGTCTCCAGCACTTGTTATTTCCTGTCATTTTGATGATAGTCATTCTAACAGACATGGAATGAAATCTCACTGTGGTTCTGATTTGTGATGTTGATTATTAGTTGATCATTAGTGGTGTCGAGTACCTCTTAATGTATCTGTTGGCCATTTGTATGTCTCCTCAGGAAAAATATCTATTCAGTTTCTGCCCATTTTTTAATCACACTGTTTAGTTTTGTCTCTGTGTGTTATTGAGCTGTACGAGCTCTTTATATATTTTATCAGACATATGACTTACAAATATTTTCTCCCATTCCATAGGTTACCTAATACATCATTGCTAAAGCTTATACACTTATTGCCTTTCCTGCAGACAGAGATTGCATGCCAGCATCTACTGTGCGAAAGGCAACCCCATTGCTCAGAAATGAGAAACAGAGAAAGCAGTCTTCACCATGAGTGGGGTTTGGGGGAAACATGGTCTCCAAGGTTCTGCTCTGCTGCCTGTAGAGAAGCCTGGTAGGAGGACCCTGAGGCAAGCCAGGTGCAGTGTTCCTTGAGGTAACTCAAGGTCTACAGGGCAGGATGGAGAGGACCCAAGGACACTGCTAGGAATACAACTGATCAACAAAACTAGAGGGCAAAGAAAAGACATGTGGCAGAAGCAGTGGAGAAGGGTCTTGGGACAGAGAGGCAGAACCAGGTGTGTGCGTTGGTCTTACATCCCCAGATGAAGAACATGCACTGGGTCACCCTGAACAAGGAGTCTGTTATCTGACTTAGAGTCAATGCTTTGTTGTTCAGTCACTCAGTCATGTCCAACTCTTTGCCACTGCCATGGACTGCAGCATGGCAGGCTTCCCTTCCTTACTATCTCCCTGAGTTTGCTCAAACTCATATTCTTTGGGTCGATGATGCCATCCAACCATCTCATACTCTGTTGTCCCCTTCTCCTCCTGCCCTCAATCTTTCCCAGCATCAGGATCTTTTCCAATAAGTCAATGCTTGGAAAAGCCATATCAGGCTAGACACTCATTCATTCCACAAACGCTCACTGCATGTCAAAGTACAGAGACAGCATGGATGACAGATGGATAGAGCAACCATCACAGCCATAGAGTCATACACACGGGTACCCTATGCGGCCCTTGCTCTCATCCTTGTATCTATCAGAGGCAGACCATTAAACCAGCAACTGGCTCAGCTGGTAAAGAATCTACCTGCAATGCAGAAGACCTGGGTTCGGTCCCCGGGTTGGGAAGATCCCCTGGAGAAGGGAATGGCTATTCATTCCAGTACTCTGACCTGGAGAATTCCATGGACTCTATAGTCCATGGAGTTTCAAAGAGTTAGACATGACTTAGCAACTTTAAAACATAATAATTATAAAACATAGAAGTTGCTAGTCTAGAAAAGATAATAGGTGCTATGGGAAGACAAAAGGAAAGGAATCAACCAAACTCGGGTTCATGGACAACTTCCTGCAGGAAACGAAGTCTGAGGGATGAGAAGTTTAGCCAATGGGCAAGCAGGAGGGGAGATGCTTTAAGCAGTGGTCGAGAGAGTTTTTCAGGAGGCAGGAGTGGGTACATAGATTTCTAGGAATAGGAAGAAGCCTGGAGAAGTTGGAGAGGGAGCCCGAGGGTGAGCATGATAGGAGGTGCAGATGCAGAGGTGAGCAGGGGCCACACCTCAGGGCCACGTCTCCAGGTCAGCCAGGTAGGAAGTCTATGTTTTTGCTGAAGGACAGTTTTTCACAGACAGGATGATGTGATCAGATTTGCCTTTTAGTGGACCATTGCCCACATTTTATTCCAAATACATCTCTAAACTACTTTTCAAAGGTCTCTCTCAAAGAGGCATATAGAGCAGGGGGAAGAGTATCAATAATAAATTTTTTATTAGGACTAATTTTCCTCTGAAACCTCTATCCAGAAGTAAAGAACAACCTGTGGGTATTTCAGAGGGATTTGCAGTGGGAGCCCCTTTTGCATAACTGTTTGATGTTCAAGAGGCCTTCGGAGCACTTTCAATAAGTCTTTTAAACTCCATGTTTTCTCAAAGTAGGAAGCCTTGTCCTCAGCATAGGATCAGGTGGCACAACCAGCATTTTCTAGACTCTGCTCATTGCACATGATGGAGCTCCCAACCCTATCACGTGCCCTGATCCACCTTGATCGAAATGCACTCAGAACTTCTTTTTTCTGATCCACTGAAGCTTAAGAGGGACATTAACCAAGGATGCTATCAGATTCAACAAACAAAGATGTTCCTTGAGACTGATGACCAAAATTATGCCCTCAGCTGGGCTCTTAGGGACCCAGACAGATGAGATATGAGTTTTTAATTCCCATGGGTTGGCCTCCCTGGCATTTCTCCTATTTTCTTTTTTATGTGACCAATAATAATAATCAGAGGAGATTATTAATAAAACTCACGATCAGTAACAGTGTTGACAATCACATCTGCTGCTCACCGTGTTTACAATGTACCAAGTCCAGAGCGAAGCACCTGGATTAAACCATCTCATTTAATCCTCACAATAATTATTCCTATTTTACAGATGAGAAAACTGAGGCCCAGAGATGTGAACAAGAGTTAGTATTGTTGGGAGGATTTGAACTCAGGCCATTTGACTCAAATGCCCACAGCATGTTGAACTCAGAAAACATTGATTTCTTAAGAATTATTAGGAAATTGATCCCAGGTCCCACTTATCCACTAAGTTCTGTGCTGCCCAGCAGAGGGTAGAGATCTGTCTGCTTCCCCAAGCATTTCAGTCTGATAAACTCCTTGGTTAGAGCCATGGTACGGAGTCAAGGGAGGCCCAATCACCTGGGCCAAGTTTTCATTAGAATGTGTGCATTGAGGGTTGGGTGGCGGGGAGGCGCTTAATGATTATTTTCAGTCCCAGTTCCTGCTTATTTGGTTTGGATTTTGCACAATTAATTAGGAACCTAAATTAATGAGAAGGGAAACACGTGTCCAGCTGGTCCTCCCAGATGTTCCTGGAAACAAACTCTCCAGTTTGCACAGCACGACAGAGTAAATATGACATGGCGAAGTCGCTCTGAGCTGGTTCTGTACCCAACATTCCTGGCTGCAAGGAACAGCTCCTGCCTTGGAGTCCATGCTTTCCCAGTTCTGAAATAACATCTCCGAGGCCTCTGCTGATCTGATTCTCTTTGGTTCCAGGATAGGGCAGCCACAGTTATACTTCCTCCCCTGAATCCCTGAAAAGGAGGAAACTGAAATGCAGCACAAGGCCCAGAAACAGAAGGAGATGAGGAAACAGCCAGCCCTAACAAGGATGAAGAGGAGGAAGTGTTCTCCACACTTCCGTGATGAAATACGTTCACAGGCACCTACCAGTAGTGGCTACATTTTGTGTGGATTTTACCTCAATAAATAAAGAAGATCACTTGGATCTCAGTGGACACAAGCCTCCTGGATGAGTGGGCAAGTTGAGATCACTCTGTAAACAATATCCCCATCCTATACTCCTGCAGCAAGCACCTTATTCAAATTGAACCATTATTAGTCTACACAGTATTTATTCATGACGGGTTTCCAATGTTACTCTTGGCAGTGGGAAAATTGAAGTAATCAAGACAGAGAAGTATCCTGCCCTCAGAAGCTTATATGCAAGCAATAAGCAAGCAAATTGTAAACCCCATCCCCAACGGGCTCTGTCCTGACCCTGTTTTATTTTTATCCTTGACACTTATCATAGTTTAATCTAATATATACGTTACTAATTTATGCTGTGTGCCTGTATCTTGTCACTAGAATATAAGTGCTATTTTATTGATTTCACTGATGTGAATGTAGATAGAATAGGATATGGCACCTAGTGCGTGCATGCAGGCTCAGTCTCTTCAGTCATGTCCGACTCATTGCAACTCCATGGACTATAGCCCACTGGGCTCCTCTGTCCATGGGATTCTCCAGGCAAGAATACTGGAGTGGGTTGCCATGCCCTCCTCCAGGGGATCTTCCCTACTCAGGGATCGAGTTTGCATTGGCCTGTGTCTTCTGCATTGCAGGTGGATTGGTGGATTCTTTATCCACCCGGGAAGCCTGTGGCACCTAGTAATCACTAATAAATGTATAAAATGAATAAAAGTCAACAAAAAACTAAAAGGATAATTTTTGATTGTGAAAACTACCTTAAAGGAAAGAAATAGGGTTCTGTGATGAAGTGTAACTTATGGAGAAAACATATTAGATAATTTGAGGTGTAAGATTTTAATAGAAGATCAAGGATGTGCTTTATTAAAATAATATGACATTTGAACTAGCATCTGTAGGGAAAGTGCAAGCTCTCCATGGAGCCAGCTGAAGGGAGAATATTCCAGGCAGGGGGAAACAGTAAATGCAAAGACCCAGTGGCAGGAAAACTTTTTGTGTGTTAAGGGAAAAGAAAAAAACCAATGTGACTGAAGTGCAGTAAGTGAAGGAGAGAGACGTAACAGGTGAAGTCAGAAAGGTCAGCAGGGACCAAGTCTTGGAAGACCTCACAGGCCACGAAAGGAAATTAGATTTTATTCTAGGTGTGATGGGAAGCCACTGAAGCATTTTTTTTCGTCATAAGGTAGTATTTTTTAATTGCAATAAAACATAAATAATATAAAATTGAACATTTTAGCCACCATCCTAATTTCTGTCTCTGTGAATTTGGCTATTCTAAGTACCTATGACAAATGTCATCATATGATATTTGTCCTTTCATGGCTTATTTCACTCAGCATATCTTCAAGGTTCATCCAAGCCGTGACACATATCAGAATTTCATTCCTTTGAATGTATATACCCACATTTTGTTTATCCATTCATTGTCAATGGATATTTGCTTCCCCTTTGGATTATTGTGAATCATGTTGCTATGAACGTGGGTATACAGATATCTCTTTGAGACTCAGTTTTCAATTCTTCTGGGCTCATACCAGAAGTGAAATTGATGGATCATATGATCATATGGTAATTCTATGTTTAATTTTTTGAGGAACTGCCCTGATTTTTTCTACAGTGACTGGACCATTTTACATTTCCACTGGCAATGCATGAGGGTTCTACTTTCTCTATATCCATGCTCACATTTGGTATTTTCTGTTTTTATTTTATTTTTTTTAAATGGGCCTAGAGTAGAATCTCACTGTAGTTTTGATTCACATTTCTCTGATAAGTAATGATGAGACTTTTCATGTGTTTATTGGTCATTTGTATATCTTCTTTGAAAAGATGTCTATTCAAGTCTTTTGTTTATTTTTTTGACTGAGCTTTCATTTTTTTAGTCGTTGACTTTTAGGAGTTCTTTATGTATTCTGGATATTAATCCTTTATTAGATACATTATTTCACTATATTTTCTCTGGTTCTATGGTTTGACTTTTCACCCTATTGATAGTGCCCTTTAATGCACCAAAGTTTAATTTTTTAGGAAGAAAAATTTATCTAACTTTTCGTTCATCACCTGTGCTTTTGGTATCATATCCAAGAAATCATTGCCAAATCTAATGTCCTTAAACGCCTCCCCTACTTTTTGTTCTAAGAGTTTTATACTTTTAGTCCTTACACTGAGGTCTTCAATCTATTTTGAATTAAGTTTTGCATATGTTATAAGAAAAAAGTATAACTTCATTCTTTTGCGTGTAGATACCCAGTTTTCCCATTACCGCTTGTTGAAAGATCATCTTTATCCCATTAAGTGGTTTTGGCATCATCATCTGACCTCACATCTCTCCTCTGTTCCGTTGATCTGTATGCTTATCCTTAATGCAGTACCACAGTTCTGATTTCTGTAGCTTTGCAATAAGTTTTGAAATCAGAAAATGCAATACCTTCAACTTTGTTCTTTTTCAGGATATTTTAGATATTAAGAATCCCTTGAGATTACATATGAATTTTAGAATGGTGCTTTCTCTTTACCTAAACAGCTGAGATTTTGATAGTAATTGCATGAAATCAATAGATTGTTTTGGGAAATATTGACTTCCCTGGTGGCTCAGAGGTTAAAGCGTCTGCCTGCAATGCGGGAGACCTGGGTTCGATTCCTGGGTTGGGAAGATCCCCTGGAGAAGGAAATGGCAACTCACTCCAGTATTCTTGCCTGGAGAATCCCATGGACAGAGGAGCCTGGAGAGCTACAGTCCACGGGGTCGCAAAGAGTTGGACACGACTGAGTGACTTCACTTTCACTTCCTTTAGAAATATTAAGTGATCCATGAACACATGAATTTTAATGTATTTATGCCTTCTTTAATTTCTTTCAGCTATGTTTTAGAGTTTTTAGTGTATAAGTTTTATCTCTCCTTGGCTAACTTTACTTAAGTATTTTATTCTATTTAATAATATTATAAATCAAAATTTTCTTTTCAGATTTTTCATTGTTAGTGTATAGAAATGCAAATGATTTCTGTGTGTTGACACTGTATCCTACAACTTTGTTGAATTTATTTATAAAATTCTAACAAATTTTGGTTTGGTGAGTCTTTCTGGTTTTCTACATAAAAATCAGAATATCTATAAACAGAGATAATTTTACTTCTTCCTTTCTAATTTGAATGTCTTTTCTTTTTCTTGCTAGAATTTCCGATGCTAATCTGAATAAAAGTAAAGATAGTGGGCATTCCTATCTTGCTCTTGCTGTTAGGCAAAAAGCTTTCAGCTTTTTACCACTGAATATAATGTTAAATGTCAGTTTGTCATATCTGACTTTTATTATGTTGAAGTACATTCCCTCTATATCCATTTTGTTGTGGTTTTTTACACATGGATATTGAATACTGTCAAATATTTTTCTGAATCCACTGAGATTATCATATGATTGTCTTTCATTTTGTTAAAGTGGTGTATCACATTAATCAATTTATAAATGTTAAACCATCCTTGCATACCTGGAATAAATCCCACTTAATTGTGTGTATGATTGTTTTAATATATTGATGAATTTGGTTTGTAAATATTTTCTCAAGGATTTTTGCCTCTATTTTCATTATGGATCTTGGCTTGTAATTTCCCTTTTGTATGGTATCTTTGTCTACATTTAATATCAGGGCAATGCTGGCTTTGTAAAATGAGGTTTAAAGCATTTCTTTTTCTTCAGTTATTGAGAATAATTTGAGAAGGATGTGAAAACTCTCCTTTAAATATTTGATAGAATTCACCTGTGGAGCCATCTGGCCCTGGACATTTATTTGTTGCAAGTTTTTTTAATTATTGATTCAATTTCATCACTAGTAATAGATGGGGAAACAGTGGGAACAGTGGCTGACTTTATTTTGGGGGGCTCCAAAATCACTGCAGATGGTGACTTCAGCCATGAAATTAAAAGATGCTTGCTCCTTGGAAGGAAAGTTGTGACCAACCTGGACAACATATTAAAAAGCAGAGATATTACTTTGTCAACAAAGGTCTGTCTAGTCAAGGCTATGGTTTTTCCAGTGGTCATGTATGGATATGAGAGCTAGACTATAAAGAAAGCTGAGCACTGAAGAATTGATGCTTTGGAACTGTGGTGTTGGAGAAGACTCTTGAGAGTCCCTTGGACTGCAAGGAGATCCAACCAGTACATCTTAAAGGAGATCAGTCCTAAGTGTTCATTGGAGGGGCTGATGTTGAAGCTGAAACTCCAATTCTTTGGCCACCTGATGTGAAGAGCTGGTTCACTTGAAAAGACCCTGATGCTGAGAAAGAGGGCAGGAGGAGAAGGGGACAACAGAAGATGAGACAGTTGGATGGCATCACCAACTCCATGGACATGGGTTTGGGTGAACTCCGGGAGTCGGTGATGGACAGGGAGGCCTGGCGTGCTGCGGTTCATGGGGTCGCAGAGTCAGACATGACTGAGCGACTGAACTGGAACTGGAATCAGTCTATTGAGATTTTCTGTTCCTTCACGGTTCAGTCTTGGAAGACTGGGTTTCTAGAAATTTATCCTTTCCTTCTACACTGTCTTATTTGTTGGTATATAGTTGTTCATAGTGGTCTTTTATGATCTTTGTATTGTTGTGGTATTGGTGGTAACTTCTCCATTTTCATTTCTGACTTTGTTTTCTTGGATCTTCTCTCTTTTTCCCTGATTTGTATGTCATTTGCTCAATCTTATCCAACTCTTCACAACCCCATGGACTGCAACCCACCAGGCTCCTCTCTCCATGGAATTCTCCAGGCAAGGGTACTAGAATGAGTTGCCATTCCCTCTCCAGAGGATCTTTCCGACCCAGGGATCAAACCTGGGTCTCCTGCATTGCAGGCAGATTCTTTACCATCTAAGCCACCACAGAAGCCCCCTTTCTTCCCTAATGGGTCTGTCTAAAGACATCAAATTCGTTATCTTTTCAAAGAATCAACTCTTAGTTTCATTGATCTTTTCTATTGTTCTTTAGTTTCTGTCCCCTTAATTTCCACTTTGGTATTTATTATTTTCTTCCTTCAACTAACGATGGGCTTTGTTCTTTTTCACGCTTTTAGGTGTGAAGTTAGATTTTTTAAATTTGAAATCTTTCTTCTTTCTGGAGGTAGGCCTGGACTGTTATGGACTCCCCTCTTAGAACTGCTTTTGCAACGTTATTTTGGCTATTCTAGGTCCTTTGCACACCCATATGAATTTTAAAATCAGCTTGTCAGTTTTATAAGACAAAAGCCTACTGGATTTTGACTGGAGTTGCTTTAAATCTAGATCTATAGATCCAATTAGAAAAGAATATTGAGACTTCTGACCCAGGAGCATGGTGCACCTCTCTGTTTACATAGAACTTTTACATTTCTTTAAAGAACACTTCATAGTTTTCAGTGTACAGTAGACCATTGACCAGTGTTAGTCACTCAGTTGTGTTTGACTCTCTGGGACCACATGGACTATAGCCTGCCAGGTACCTCTGTCCATGGAATTCTCCAGGCAAGTATACTGGAGTGGGTAGTCATTCCATTCTCCAGGGGATCTTCCCAACCCAGGGATCAAACCCAGGCCCCCTGTCTCACAGGCAGATTCTTTACTGTCTGAGCGACCATGTCTTTGTCAAATTTATCACTGAAGAATTGCATTGGCCAAAACATTGATTTTGGGGGTTTTTTCCCATAAGTTGGTTCTCATTTCAGTTCAGTTCAGTCTCTCAGTCGTATCTGACTCTTTGCAACCCCATGAATCACAGCACGCCAGGCCTCCCTGTCCATCACCATCTCCCGGAGTTCATGGCCATTGAGTCAGTGATGCCATCCAGCCATCTCATCCTCTGTCGTCCCCTTCTCCTCCTGCCCCCAATCCCTCCCAACATCAAAGTCTTTTCCAATGAGTCAACTTTTCACATGAGGTGGACAAAGTACTGGAGTTTCAGCTTTAGCATCATTCCTTCCAAAGAAATCCCAGGGCTGATCTCCTTCAGAATGGACTGGTTGGATCTCTTTGCAGTCCAAGGGACTCTCAAGAGTCTTCTCCAACACCACAGTTCAAAAGCATCAATTCTTCGGCGCTCAGCCTTCTTCACAGTCCAACTCTCACATCCATACATGACCACAGGAAAAACCATAGCCTTGACTAGATGGACCTTCGTCGGCAAAGTACTGTCTCTGCTTTTGAATATACTATCTAGGTTGGTCATAGTTTTTCTTCCAAGGAACAAGCTTCTTTTAATTTCATGGCTGCAGTCACCATCTGCAGTGATTTTGGAGCCCCCAAAAATAAAGTCTGACACTGTTTCTACTGTTTTCCCATCTATTTCCCTTGAAGTGATGGGACCAGATGCCATGATCTTCGTTTTCTGAATGTTGGGCTTTAAGCCAACTTTTTCGCTCTCCTCTTTCACTTTCATCAAGAGGCTTTTTAGCTCCTCTTCACTTTCTGCCATAAGGGTGGTGTCATCTGCATATCTGAGGTTCTAGTAGCACTTTATGGTTTTTAACATCCTTTGAAACAATTTTGTTAATTGTATTAAATACTGTGACAGCAGCAATATCAGAATGCGTTTTTTTAAAATTTATCAAAATTGGTGAATTTTTGTGTAGCTATTTGAATACTGAAGGTGGAAGGGGAAAAAAGCAGTATTTTCAGCATATTATGCTTTATTATTCTAAGAAAGCTAAAAATGCAACTTAAAGTCATAAAAAATGAGTTGTGCAGGGTATGGAGAAGACGTTGTGACTGATTGAACATGTCAAATGTGGTTTGAGAAGTTTCATGCTGGAGATTTCTTGCTGGACGATGCTCCATAGTCAGGCAGATCAGCTAAAGTTGATAGCGATCAAATCGAGACGTTAGTTGAGAACAATAAATATACCAAACAGGAGATAGCCAGCATAATCAAAATATCCAAATCCAGCGCTGAAAAATATTTGCACCATCTTGGTTATGTTAATTGCTTTGATGGTTGGGTTCCTCATATATTAACAAAAGAAAATCTTTCTTGATAATTTATCTGAGTGCAATTCTCACTGAAATGTAATGAAAATGATCCATTTTTAAGACAAATTGTGACAAGTGATGAAAAATGGATACGGCACAGTAATGTGGAATGGAAGCGACCATGGGGCAAGCAAAATGAACCACAACCAGCCATACCAAAGGCCAGTCTTCATCCAAAGAAGGTGATGCTGTGTATATGGTGGGATTGGAAGGGATTGGAAGCTCATAATCCTCTATTATGAGCTCCTTCCAGAAAATCAAATGATTAACTCCAAAACATACTACCCCCAATTAGACCAACTGAAACCAGTGCTCGAAGAAAAGTATCCAGAATTAGATTATACAGAAAATGTATCATCTTCCATCAGGATTATATAAGACCACATGTTTCCTTGATGAACAGGCAAAAACTGTTACAGCTTGGCTGGGAAGTTCTGCCATATTCACCAGACATTACACCTTTGAATTACCATTTATTTCAGTCTTTACCAAATTCTCCTTAATAGGAAAATTTTCCATTCCCTGGAAGACTATAGAAGGCACTTGGAACAGTTCTTTGCTCAAAAAGATAAAAAGTTTTGGGAAGGTAGAATTATGAAGTTGCCTTAAAAAAGGCAAAAGGTAGTGGAACAAAACCGTGAATAAATTGTTCAATAAAGTTCTTGATGAAAATGAAAAATGTGTCTTTTATTCTCACAGAGCAAAGGAACTTTGTGGCCAACCCAGTATATTAAGCAGGAGATTGACATGGTCCACTTTGATATATAAGGTAAAGAATAAAGGACTAGAGGAAAACTAGAGTAGAAAAAGGAAGATAATTGGAGACTAGGACATAATCCAGGGAAATGATTATGGTGTCTTGGACCAGGGTGGTAGTGGTGATAGAAAAAAGGGCTGATTTAAGATTTAATTACGTTGAGTCGTACACAATTGCCTTTTTGTAGGTCAAAGAAGCTATATCATTGGCAACTTCATACGATTCAACCTGATATTTTAGAGCTAAGTTGGGAGTTGGAATTTGCTGGTTGATTAGATGCGGGGACTATAGAAACGAAAGAATCAAAGATGGCTCTAAGGTACTGAGTTGAAGCAAATGAACGGATGATCGTGCCATTTCCTCAAACTGGGGTGGGAAGGAACCATGTAGCCCATTCTCTTTGACTTCCTCTTTATTCCCAATTCTTTTTCTTTCTTTGCATCACCTTTAGTTTTTCAGGGAACACAGTTGTCACAGGGCTACATGTTTACTTTTAAACATGCATTTTTTTCCCACCCAGTTCCCTGTCTGACATTTTAATGACTTTTGCCGGCTTAGCCTTTCATGGTCAGGGCACACAAAAAGAACATATTTTCTGTGCACAGTTTGAGATTCGTGCATACTCCCTTGATTTTAATGCCATAGCAACATGCCCTTAACTTTTTATTTCTCTGAGCCCGGCCCTCATCTGGAAGGGTTCTGTGCCACATTTTCAAGCAATTTGGTACCGATCATCGTGAGGCTTCTGAGTTTATGGAGGGAAGGTTAGGAACGCAGGCTTGAGTTTATACTTAAATTACTATCCTAAATGACTCCACGGGGGGTTTCTTTTAGGGGTCACTGAGAGCCAGAGTGGAATGTTTTTCCTTCTTCACTTTATCCCAGGCCTTGGGGCACAAGGACCATAAATGCAGGTAATGTGTTTTATAGCCAGATTCTCTAGGTTCATTTTTCCACCTCTCTCCCCGCCCCCAATGATAGGCATGAAACTCCACAGAGCTGTCTGCAGACTCACTTTGTATGGCCTTGTTTCTACTTAGGCTGAGATGGGTGGCTGAACAACACAGCCAGATACACTTGAAGAGTGTGATATTTTCTGTCGGTGATTCGCCGGACATATGTGATTGCCCTCCAGCCCAATAGTGGGGTCCAAACCGAAAAAAAAGCCATTCGTAGGGAATGAGCTTCTTGTCACTGGAGGCATTCAAGTAGTGGTCAGACAACTGTCTGACAAAACTGTTACAGCTGAGATTTTGCATCTGAGAGGGATAAACTTTTAAGTGTCCTTATTAACACAGACTTTCCCTGAGACTAAAATATTCTTTCACTATAGACATTTATTGAACATAAACTGCAGGACTGAGAATTGTACTCTGTATAGCAGTGAATGAGATGGACATGGGCCCTGCCCTTGAGAGACCTTCAGTCCAGTGAGGGTGATAAATGGGAAATAACTAATATACAATGAGGCAATTAAAACAACTGTGTATGTCAGGTAATGAGTCAGAGTACTTGCTGATCTTTTACATGAGTTATCACAAAGATGCTTCCTGATCTTAGGAGGTCAGACTCTACTTTACAAACTATGAAATGCAGGCTCAAAAAGGTTGCATAAATTGTCCAAGCTTACACAGCTGTTACCTGCTGAAGCTGGAACAGCAGCCCAGATCTTGCAGTCTCCAGGGTCTATACACCTCACCAAACCTCTGGTTAAGATTCTTACAAGACAGAGCTAGAGCCCAGGTCCTGAAGGCTCAGGTGTCCACACACCCTACCCCCACTCTCACCTCGAGAAAGGTAAACATTACAGGTCCCCTCAGCCCTTCCCTCTCACTAAACATACTAGTCCTTCGAGATTTTCAAATAAAAACCATCTTTCTGCTTTATGCAATTAAGATTGCCAGTTCAAAAAAAAAAAATTAGAATAACACATCTTACTTAAAACTTGAGGCCTGATGCTTGCCAGAACTCCCACTGTCATTTTGAAAGTGGAGGCTAGGAAAGGAAAGGAGAGAGTGGCTGTGAAGACCCTACTGTGCTTATGGCTTGTAAAGGCCCTACTGTGTGTTCAGCCCTGGAAGGGAGTAAGGATTGGGCAGCTCGAGTGCGATGCACAGATGAAATAAAACATCTACTGCTTGCTCTTGATAAACAAAGTTTTGTTGCACAGACCAAAAAAAAAGACAGATGTGTAGGAGGTTGGCAGCAGAGGATCAAGGGAAGGACTAAGACATGGCCGCATAACAGGCACTTTTCAAATCTTGGGTCTTGCTGTGTGTCTTAGACAAGTCTATTTGCCTCTTTGAGTCTTGATTTCTTCATCAACAACAGTGTGGCCAAAAGAGCTTTCTGCAAAGATGGAAATGTTCTCTGTCTTCAGGGCTCAGTACCATGGGCTTTTGAGACATGTGGCTTTTGAACTCCTTGAAATGTGGTCACTGTGACTGAGCAGTGAAGTTTTAATTTTATGTGATCATAGCCATCTTACATTTAAATAGTCACACAGGGCTAGTGGCTATCATATTGGGCTGCGCAAATCTAGAAAGCTGGGAGTTAGGAGGCTTTGTCTGTTCCAAATAATGTATAGAAAGAGAACCTCAGATGGGTAGAGTCTGCTTCTGCAACTGTTTGCTCTTTTTTTTTTTCAAATAATGGTGAAACACTTGGGCTCTGGAGACCAGAGCTAGATCCCAGCTTGAACATATCTAGCTATGAAGCCCTAAACAAGTCACCGAGCCTCTCAGTGTCAGTTTCCTCAACTGTAAGATGGGAATAACAGTAGACCTGAGTTTACAGGGGGTTGTAAAGAAGTCAGGGAGGTAATAAACAGGGCTTTCTCAGAACAAGTTCTAAGTCTTGGTAAATACTCAAGAAATGGAGCTGTTTTAAAAAAATTTTTTTTATTATTATTACTATTGTTATTGTTGTTATCAAGGGTATTCAGCCTCTGGGAATCACACTTTCTCCCCTAAGCAATTCACTCTTCATCAGAGAGGCATTGGGAACTCCCAAAAGCCATCTTTTTTATCTCAGTTGCCAAAGCGAAAGGATGAAGGACCAGAGTCCAAAGTCTAAGGTATCCTCTCTGTCAAAGAAACACATTTTCTCAAGTATAGAGAATCTCCTCCTTTCCATCACCTGAGAAGATGTTTGGAAAGTTTCACATCTTTAGGGCATCAACACCCTAAAGAACTTTGCCAAAGGGATTAAGATTGTTCTATAGGGTTTCTAGATTACAGGCTAAGTGCAAATCAGCAAGATAATGACAAGATGAGACATTCAGATATTTTTATATGGAAGAATATGTTTAAGATTGTTAAAATTTGCAGAGATCTGATCGAGAACACAGAATTTTTTCTTTTTCTTTTTTTCTTGACTTATTTTTAATGCTTTTAAGAAAGGAAACAATTCTTCCAGTATCAAAATCTGTTCTTAAATTGCTTTGGATTCCATTCACTGCAATGGTTACTATGGGATTTCTGTGTATGGGCAACTCCCTGTGGAGTGCCTCTGATGTCACCAACTCAGTGTTGAGCCAAGCAGGTCTCAAAAATGAGTGAGCTGGGCTGAATAGTAACCAGGGTGAAACAGAGAACCCACAACTCATCTAAACAAGGCTGCTGCTCTGTGTCTCCAGCTGATGACTCCATGTGGGAACATGGGCATTTCTTGACAGATCTTCAGATTTTGCAAGAAAAATCAGAAATCTGGGCTTTTGAGTAAAACCCAGCATCCCAATTTTAAATGTTGGCTTAAAAAAAAAATAAAACCCAGGGACTCCCCTGGTAGTACAGTGGATCTGCCTGCCAAAGCAGGGGATGTGGGTTCAATCTCTGCTCCAAGAAGATTTCGCATGCCTCCAAGCACTAACCCTGTCGTGTACCACAAATCTTGAACCCATGTGCTGCAGCTACTGAAGCCTGAGTGCCTAAAGCCCACGCTCCACAAGAGAAGCCACCGTTCTGCAATGAGAAGCCCACGCACCACAATGAAGAGTAGCCCTTGCTCACTACTAGAGACAGCCCACACACAGCAGCAAAGACCCAGTGCAACCAAGAGCAAATAAATTAGTTAATTTTAAAAAAGATCTCAGTGGGCCACACAGAGAAGGTGAATAGGATGAACTGTCCTTATCCTTGCCCCTCCAGCGTCATGTGGAGAGCCTGTGTCTGGGACAGACCTCAGATGGTTTTTAAAAGAAATCTAGACGTCAAGCCAATTCTTTCAATCTGAGGTCTTTCTACTAAAAAAAAAATCAACACAATGACCTTTGGCCAAAAACAGTGAAGTTCAAACTGGACTAAAAACCAACAGCAAACAAGATTCAGGGAGCTGGCATTGCTGGGTCAAGGGTTGATTTTTTTGAGCCCTATATTACACTCCACTGATTTCCAGGTAACTGAACCCAAAAAGTCCTGGATTATCTTGAATTCCTGGGCAGCAAAGCAATCATTGCTGTCATAGAATCACTTTCCCAGAATTGTAAAGAAACCAATGTTCAAGGTGATGTCCAATTTCCGTCGAAACCATCCTGGAAATGATGGATGTCAGGACCCTTTTCATTCCCTACCATAGCCGCCTATGTCCTTCCTAACAGGAATCACAATCTCTGATTTTTAAAATATTTGGTTTCCTTGTTTATGGTCTGCATCCTCCACCCCACTAAAACAGAAGCTCCATGAGAGCAAGTACCCTGTTGCTGCTGTTCACAGCTATTTCCCCAGATCCTATAACAGAATCCAGAACTGTAGGGTTTCAAATATATATTGCTAAAATATAAAAAACTAATGACTGATCATCAAGGTCATATTTTACTGTCTCCAGAAGCAAAAGTCGTATTATTTCCCAAAGCAGGCCATTATTTCTTTGGACCCTCTCAGCAAATAGAAAGCTCTTCTAGAACAGTTCTATACCCCCACAACCTCTAATGGCTTCAGTTTTATCTCTGTGATCGCTCAAACTAAGCCTAGATCTCACAGGCTCCTAAGTGTTGAAAGACATGTATCACATCTCTTTGAGCCTTGTCTTCTTATTCTTTTTTCCTTAATCCAGGCAAAGCCTATTCATTTCTTCATTTGATCGCTTTAAAAGGGAGAACAATGGTTGGGGTTAAGAGGGAGGTGGGAACAGAACAAGAGGGGTCAATAAACAGTAAACACTGAACATAGTGCATAGCTGACAGCCTCACTGGTACTCTTACCTTCAATGGATAGTTTAAAGCCAAATGATCTGGTTTTTCAAAATGTGCATTTTTCAGCTACATTTGGATACACACGTTGAGAAATAAGCCAATGTCTTTGGGCCCAAACACAGTTCCATGTGAATGAAATAGAAGGATCCTTTGTGTGTTTTTTTTTTTTTAATTGAAATATAGTTAATTTACAATGTTGTGTTAGTTTCCTGTGTACAGCTAAGTGATTTTGATATAGATATAGATTCTTATTCATATTCTTTTCCATTATGGTTTATTACAGGATATTGAATAGAGTTCCCTGTGCTATACAGTAGCCCTTACTGTTTATCTATCCCTTATACAATAATAGCTTGCATCTGCTAATCCCAAACTTCCAACCCATTCCTGTTCCCATCCCCTTGCTTCTGTTATAAGAGAATGTCTCGGGTCCTTCCAGCCTTGAGATTTTCTAGGACTCCATGAAGAACACCAAGCACTGTTGTAGGTGTAGGGTGTGTGTGTGGGTTTGGCTGTACAGATAGACTTTCCTCCTGAACACGTGACTCTGAGAAGGCCCTTTGTTGAGGGGTTCAAGTCAGCAGCAATGAACCCAGGAATTGTGATACTGGCCTTGAATGACCCTCATCCCTTTGGTGTCCTGAAGAAAATTGTTTTTTATGGAAAACAGAGCAATGCTCTCTTGTTTCCCAAGCTTCCTACTTAACCAACCAAGCCTATTAGTTATCTGGCAGAGTCTGGATGGAAACAGATCAGCAGGCTGAGTCAAGACTCTCCTGAGGCCTAGACACACCAAGTTGCATCGCAAGCTGGAACCCACATGCTACTCTCCAAAAATCCACATTGGTAAAGCCCAGTGCCCTGTAAGGAACAACTTTCAAAGCACCAGAGAGCCAGAGGTAAAGAAGTGGATAGAACATTGTGTGTGATCTGCTGAGCCACTTTATGAAATAGAATCAAAATGCCAGCATAGATAGCTAGAGACTATATATGCTTGACTATCAGGCAAGCTTATTTTCCCCCCAAATTATTTCTTCAATAAGAGGGAGTGGATTATATTTTAAGTTGGCCTGAAGTCTCTCATGTTGTAAAAGGCTCTCTCAAAATCTTTATTTTGAACAAACAGTACTATTTGGGGAAAACAAGTAAGCCTGAAATAACCTCAGCCAGCTGGTTTGGGATGCTAACAGAGATCACCTGACAGAATCAATAAAGAAAGAGGACAAAAATATTTAAAACAGATTTGGTCATTCTTCCTGGGGGTATGACTTTACAAGAGCAAGTTTTAAGTGTTGTTGTACACAAGTCTTTAAATGATTGGTTCAAAAAGCAACATAGTAAGTTATTAGCACTGAAGATCATGAACAGTACTTGTGCATTAAGATAAAATTTCCAGTGAAAGCATCATTCAAAGCTTCAAAGAGCCTTGTGCCTGGACATAAAAAGGACATGTTGTAATGGTATGAGTAGGTTCAACAAAAAGATGTACCAACAATAAATATATATGCATCTAACAACAAAGCCCCAAAATTTATTAAGCAAAAACTGACAGAATTGAAGGAAAAGTAGGCAATCAACTATAAAGCTGAAACTTAGATACTCA
The DNA here is from genome assembly GCF_032405125.1 of Capricornis sumatraensis. Classification (NCBI taxonomy): domain Eukaryota; kingdom Metazoa; phylum Chordata; class Mammalia; order Artiodactyla; family Bovidae; genus Capricornis; species Capricornis sumatraensis. The sequence continues at coordinate 25,430,933 of NC_091088.1, read as the reverse complement.
CTTTATATAATGGATAGAGCATTAGGAAGAAGATAAACAAAAAAAATATGACTTGAATAGCACTATAAACTACTAAACCCTGTAGACATCTATAGAAAATACTCCACCATGAACAACAGAATATACATTCTTTCAAGTGCACATGGAACATTCTCCAGCATAGGACCATATGTTAGGTCACAAAACAAACTTCAATAAATTTAAAAGAATTAAAATCACACCAACTATATTCTCTAAACATGAAATAAAATTATAAATCAGTAAGGAAAAGAAGTTAGAGAATGTTATAAATGTGTGGAAATTACACAACACTCTCCCAACTGAATAATGGGTCAGCAAACAAGTCCAAAGAAAATTAGAAAATACCTTGATGTGAATGGAAATAAGAACATAACAAAATACGGGATGCAACTAAAGCAATGCTTGGAGGGAAATTTATATCTATAAATGCCTATATTACAAAAGAAGAAAGATCTCAAATCAATAATCTAAACTTTCATCTTGAGAAACTAGAAAAAGAAGAGCAAACTAAACCCATACAAGCAGAAAGAAGAAAATAATAAATATTAGCAGAAATAAACCAAAGAGAGAATAGAAAAGCAATAGAGGAAATCAATGAAACTAAAGATTAGGTCCTTGAAAAGATTAAGTACAATATCCACGCTTTTGTTGATACTGATAGGTCAATTCTAAAATTTATATGAAGAATCAAAGGAACTTAAATAGCTAACATAATTTTGAAAAAGAAGAACAAAGTTGAGAAACTTATATTCTCTGTTCTCCAAGACTCAGCACAGGTGTTATATTTCATTTGCAGCCCTCTTCAATTAGGTCCAATCAGATTTCAACACATCTTCTCCATCTTCCAGTAGGAAACCACACAAAACCTCAGAAGAACACTCAATGTACCATATTGTCTGATCTGTTTCTTGAAGATAAATATAGCATCCTTCCTTCTTGTACCCTCATGACCCAGAAGAATACCCCCAAAGAGAAAAGAAGGTTAATAAATGTCATTTTATGGAAGGAGGAAGTCAACCCTGAATATTCATTAAAAGGACTGATGCTGAAGCTTCACTACTTTGGCCACATGATGCAAAGAGCCAATTCACTGGAAAAGACCCTGATGCTAGGAAAGATGGAAGGCAAAAGGAGAAGAGGGTGGCAGAGAATGAGATGATTAGATAGCATCACTGACTCAATGGACTTGAATTTAATTTAAGCAAACTCCAAGAGATACTGAAGGACAGGGGAGCCTTGTATGCCACAGTCCATGGGGCTGCACAGTCTGACATGACTTAGTGACTGAACAGAGCAGATGTATGATAGATGGATAGATGATGATTTTAGAATCCTTTACCTGTGTACAAATAGATGAGACAGTGTGGTTTCTCTTAGATCATTAACACAGAAGAAACGTGAAACTGGGAAACCAGAAGACCTCCAGTTCTGCCACAAGCCCCCATATGACTCTAGTCAAGTCACTTCCTTTCTGATCCTCAGTTCCATCTGGAAAATGTGTGAGTTTTACTAGATGACCTCTAAACATCATCCAGATTTAGGTTCTGCTATCCTTGGACTAAGCAAGTTCCCCCATCTATGTCCAGCACACTTACTGTTTGATGGAACTGGCCTTTTAAAAACCAAATTTGGTGGACATATTCATTAAATCTCTCAAAGTAGCTAATGCAGCTGAATACCTAAACCTGATACTCTGTCTCTCTCAAAACCTTCTAAACAGTTTAAATTTGGTACCCTTTGAGCTCCTTTGCAGAGAATGTACATGGCACTCAATCAGCATTCACAACAGGTTTTTGGCATGAATAATTTGTCAGCCACAACAATGTCACCCCATAAACTGACCCTAAATTCCATTTTCTGTTATTGATGGGGAAGCCCATGTGATGGGAATTTATGGGGTGCCTCATCTTTAACAGACAGTCATGGGGGTAAGAGAAAAAGGTAAAAGAAGTCTCCTTTGGTATTTAAAATCATGGGTCCCTCTGTAAAACTTACAAGTTTTTTCTGAATGTATCATAGCAAAGAAAAGAATTGCTCAGTGATTTCCTTGCCTTTGAATTTCAAAGATATTCTACCTTAAAACTATTATTTCTCAGAGATTTTCTTACCACAAGGGGGAAAAAATGTCTTGGTCTAATTTCAGAATTTTAGCTCTCCTTTTTTTTAGTTTTGGCCAAGACACCCAATCAACTTCTCATTCTGATGCCAACCACTGGAGATTTGACCATGGCTTAATTTTCATTATTCTTGTCTTGGCCAACATGGTGGTTTCAATCTAATAGTTGGACACACACTCCTGAATTAACTCAACTGTCCCAACATTGTAGCAACAGTCAATTTATGTGAGAGCATTTTCCAGGGATGATGAGGGCCACAAAAATCTCCTCCTTTGGTAAAAGCTTGACTCTCTTTAGCAAAAGAAAAAGATCATCCTTTTTGGAGTAAGAGAATTGGCCATTTTTTCCATTCATTTCCTAGAACTCATTGTTCTCATTCTAGAACTATTATAGTATAAAACATGCAGAGATAGAGTCTGCTTCTTTAAAAGTACTATTTTATAGTAAATATGAAAAGTGTTTTCTTTCAGTATCTATGAGAAATTCTTAAATGTTTTAGGCAAAATTATAATTTCGGTTTACCATTTCCCTAATTTGATTTCTCAGAGAGAAAGAAAAAACTAGATAGTAGATTAAAAATGAAAAAAATTTATTTCTCTGCTTTTTTAAGGGAGCTCATTGAAAGTCTATTAGAAACCAATGGAAATGCATTTGGTGAAGGATACAGGCCCATTAGAGAATGCAAAGGTATCTCTACATGTATTTGGATGGTGACCTTAGAAAATAGTTTCAGAATTTCAACTACAGCATTCGTGTCATGGCAGGGGCCTGAGATTTTTAACTGGTGGGAACAAAATGAAAGTTCTCTGGTGTATTCACAAGTCAGTACTCTCACTGACAAAATGTATGCCTTAGTTCAGTTCAGTTCAGTCCCTCAGACGTGTCCAACTCTTTGCAACCCCATGAACTACAGCACACTGGGCTTCCCTGTCCATCACTAATTCCCATGCTTAAACTCATGTCCATTTAGTCAGTGATGCCATCCAACCATCTCATCCTCTATCATCCGCTTCTCCTCCTGCCTTCAATCTTTCCTAGCATCAGGGTCTTTTCCAATGAGTCAGTTTTTCGCATCAGGTGGCCAAAGTATTGGAGTTTTCAGCTTCAGCATCAGTCAGGACTGATTTCCTTTAGGATTGACTGGTTGGATCTCCTTGCAGTCCAAGGGACTCCGAGAGTCTTCTCCAACACCACAGTTCATAACCACCAATTCTTTGGCACTCAGCTTTCTTTATGATCCAACTTTCACATCCATACATGACTACTGGAAAAACTGTAATTTTGACTAGATGGACCTTTGTTGGCAAAGTAATGTCTCTGCTTTTTAATATGCTATCTAGGTTGGCCATAGCTTTTCTTCCAAGGAACAAGTGTCTTTTAATTTCATGGCTGCAGTCACCATCTGCAGTGATTTTGGAGCCCAAGAAAATAAAGTCTGTCACTGTTTCCATTGTTTCTCCATCTATTTGCCATGAAGTGATGGGACCAGATGCCATGGCCTTCATTTTCTGAATGTTGCCTTTGGGACCAGCTTTTTCCACTCTCCTCTTTCACTTTCATCAAGAGGCTCTTTAGTTCCTCTTCACTTTCTGCCACAAGGGTGATGTCATCTGCATATCTGTGGTTATTGATATTTCTCCCAGCAATCTTGATTCCAGCTTGTGCTACATCCAGCCCAGCATTTCGCATGATGTACTCTGCATAGAAGTTAAATAAGCAGGTGACAATGTACAGCCTTAACATACTCCTGTGTGCCTAGTACAAACTAAATGAGGGGAATTTGAATATCTGACTTCCTAGAAAATAAGAGATCAGAGGGTTTACTAGCAGCATCAAGACTTGACTGCCCAGGCCCGAGGAAAGAAACAGCAGCCTGGAATGCCAAGAGGCACTGCCACTGCCTTCTCAGCACCTTGAGAGGTGCCCCTTGCCCCATTTTCTATTCCACTGACTCCCTCATGGATCAGTCTCCTCCTCTGAAAGGAAGTAGTTTGTGGACCCTGAAAATGGATTCAGGGAAGAATCCTTTATGCTTAAAGAAGTCAACTAGAAGCAAATTCTAGTTGCATCTCAACGTGTCAAATGGTGAGACCAATGAACTAAAAAATGGAACAAGTCAGGTCTGCTCTCAGCAGAGATTTGGGGAGCAAGGGCTAGAGGGGATGGGGCCATGGGCCTAATACTTCATTCTTCAGCAGTCATCTCAGCTCCTGGGGCAGAGCATCCTTCTGCACTTCCAGGAAAGAAAGGACAATGGTGATGACACCTCCCATGCTTACATCACCAATCCCCATACAAGATTCAGTCATCTCTCATCATCAAGACCCAAACACCTACCCCATGATAGAAAAGGAATCCTGGCAGTCTTTATACAAAAAAAAAAAAAAAAAAAAAAAACCTTAATAATATTAATAGATAAATTAAATAGATAGATAATGAAAGGAGGGGAGGGAGGGGAAAAGAAGAAAAACAGGAAAAACAAGAATAAAAGGAGTTGAAGATTATGGTTGTCTAACAATGCCCATTGGGATTACAGAATATAAATCCTCTCCTATCCTGAAATGCTGTACTTCATCTTTAGCAAATTAAAGAACATATCCTTTCAAAATAACATTTAGTAGACACCACTATTCATATTCATGGGCTTCCCTGATAGCTCAGCTGGCAAAAAATTCACCTGCAGTGCAGGAGACCCAGGTTTGATCCCTGGGTGGGGAATATCCCCTGGAGAAGGGACAGGATACCCACTCCAGTATTCTTGGGCTTCCCTTGTGGTTCAGCTGGTAAAGAATCCACCTGCAGTGCAGGAGACCTGGGTTCAATTCCTGGGTTGGGTAGATCCCCTGGAGAAGGAATAGGATACCCACTCCAATATTCTGGCCTGGAGAATTCCATGGACTTGCAAAGAGTCGGACACGACTGAGTGACTTTCACTTTCTCACTATTCATAGAGTGAAATACCTCACAGATTTGGGGGCGTAGCTTCCCGTGTCTGGCTAAATCACTGGGAGAATTCTTCAAAAATACTCATTCCAAAGACCCATCCCAAAGATCCTGACTCTCTAACCAAGGATGAGAGTGAAGTCTCTCTGTCTCTCTTCCTCTTCAGTCATTTACCTGATCTTGGTAGGTTGAGAATTTTAGCTATAGGGCATTCAGAAGAAAGCCAAGACATGGGGACTTCTGTCCTAGAGAAATGTAAACATAATCTGACTCCCACCCAAACCAAATCGCTTCTCTGAAAATGCTAGAAAAGAACTGGGCTGGAAGCTAGACCTGAATACTAGCTCAGCTCCCTATTCACATGGTCATCTTGGCCAAGCCACTTAAACTGAGTTTCCTCTAGTCTAAAGTGAAGAGCCTCTGTTCTGTTGAAGGGATGAAGTAAACCGCCATATATAAACTTAGCCCAAGGCCTGGGACAAATGATGAGCATTTTTAAAAGTTGGTGAGTGTTGTTTCTTCTCTTTTCACAGGTAAGTTAGACAGATCAGGCCCTATTCAAGTGCTGTGAAAGACAACAGAGGGGAACCAGGTTGAGAAGGTGGTATTTGTCAGGGATAATGGTAATAATAATAATAACAGTTGGGAGTTACTTACTCTGTGTCAGGCTCCATGCTTGGGGAGGTTTTATTTTTATTTTTTATAATTTATTTATTTTTAATTGGAGGACAATTGCTTTACAATATTGTGTTGGTTTCTGCCATACATCAACATGAATCCGCCATAGGTATACATATGCCCCTCTCTCTTGAACCTCCCTCCCATCTCTGACCACATCCCACCCTCCTTGGTTGTCACAGAGCCCCAGGTTTGAGTTCCCTGCATCATACAGTGTTATCAGTTCCAAATAGCAAGGTTCCCTTTCCAACCCTCCATAGTTATTTCCAATCCTCCTTATGGTTTAAGGGGTTACAAGCCCTTCCATAGTTATTATAAATGGGGTCTAAGCCAAGCTCTATTCACGCTGAAGACAGAGTCCAGAAGCCAAGGATGGACCCTGGCAAAGCCATGACACTGGAGGGCTGAGCTCTCGTCTGCTTCCTTGTTCGCTCACCTTGGCTTGACATCAAGACACTCCTTAACCATCCTTGAGACTTGCCATTCCTCCCAGGAAAGGACTGATCAGCTCAGTCCCAGGTGCTGTAAAATGATACATGGACACTCTAGAAAGTGAACTTTCAAGGTACCCACTGCCACCAGGAAACTAGCACATTTGCCGAGCTCTAGAAACCTTAAGCCAAGGAGCCTATCTCTGGTGGAAGAAGCAAAGACACCTAGGAATCAGACAGGAAGGTGCTTTTCTGGAGGCAGGAGCACTGCCCCACATGTCAGACCTCTCCCACTCACAGGAAGTGAGAACATGCCTGTTCCAGAGGGGTGGGGGGAGCGGGAGCACGTGACGGTTCAGGAAGCCCTCTCACCCCATGCTCTCATCAGTGTCTCAGCAGTTCTGTGATGTGGACAGGAAGATGAACCAATGGTTAGGGCCAGAAGAGCCCTTAAAGATGACAGAGTTCAAAATTCTCAAATCACAGGGTGTACTTAACATACGAGCTGACTTGAGCTGCTGCAGGGCGCAGCAGGCCCTCACTTTCAGCTCTCATCCTATCCTTCTGAATAGCTGTAGAGGAAAACAGTTCTCTATGGGTCTTAGGGTGTCTCTAACACTGGTCCAGGGCCCTTTTTTTTAGAAACCACAAGTGAACCTATAGCTCAGAATTCTTAGCAAGCAACAGAATGTAGCTAAAATTTTTTTTAATTGAAGGATAATCGCTTTACAATGTTGTGTTGGTTTCTGCCCTACAGCAACGTGAATTGGCCATAAGTATACATATGTCCATCCCTCTTGTGCCTACCTCCCACCCCTCTAGGTTATCACAGAGCACAGGGTTGAGCTTCTGGTGTTGTACAGCAATTTCCCACTAGCTATCTGTTTTACATGTGGTAATGCATATGTTTCAATGCTACTCTCTCAATTCATCCCACCCTCTCCTTCCCCTACTGTGTCCACAAGTTTGTTCTCTATGTCTGCATCTCTGTTCCTGCCCTGCAAATAGGTTCATCAATACCATTTCTCTAGATTCTGTATGCATGTGTTAATATATATTTATTTTTATCTTTCTGACTCACTTCACTTGTATAACAGGCTCCAGGTTCATCTACCTCACTAGAACTGACTCAGATTCATTCTTTTTTATAGCTAAGGAAGGTCAGGAAGCAACAGTTAGAACTGGACATGGGTACACCCGTGGTGGATTCATGTCAATGTATGGCAAAACCAATAGAGCATTGTAAAGTAAAATAAAGTAAAAATAAAAATTAAAAAAGAACTAGACATGGAACAACAGATTGGTTCCAAATAGAAAAAGGAGTACGTCAAGGCTGTATATTGTCACCCTGCTTATTTAACTTATATGCAGAGTACATCATGAGAAACGCTGGACTGGAAGAAACACAAGCTGGAATCAAGATTGCCAGGAGAAATATCAATAACCTCAGATATGCAGATGACATCACCCTTATGGCAGAAAGTGAAAAGGAACTAAAAAGCCTCCTGATGAAAGTGAAAGAGGAGAGTGAAAAAGTTGGCTTAAAGCTCAACATTCAGAAAATGAAGCCCATGGCATCTGGTCCCATCACTTCATGGGAAATAGATGGGGAAACAGTGGAAACAGTGTCAGACTTTATTTTGGGGGGCTCCAAAATCACTGTAGATGGTGATTGCAGCCATGAAATTAAAAGACGCTTACTCCTTGGAAGAAAAGTTATGACCAACCTAGAATAGTATATTCAAAAGCAGAGACAGTACTTTGCCGACTAAGGTCCATCTAGTCAAGGCTATGGTTTTTCCTGTGGTCATGTATGGATGTGAGAGTTGGACTGTGAAGAAGGCTGAGTGCTGAAGAATTGATGCTTTTGAACTGTGGTGTTGGAGAAGACTCTTGAGGGTCCCTTGGACTGCAAGGAGATCCAACCAGTCCATTCGGAAGCAGATCAACCCTGGGATTTCTTTGGAAGGAATGATGCTAAAGCTGAAGCTCCAGTACTTTGTCCACCTCATGCGAAGAGTTGACTCATTGGAAAAGACTCTGATGCTGGGAGGGATTGGGGGCGGGAGGAGAAGGGGACGACAGAGGATGAGATGGCTGGATGGCATTATTGACTCGATGGATGTGAGTTTGAGTGAACTCTGGGAGTTGGTGATGACAGGTAGGCCTGGCGTGCTGCGATTCATGGGGTCGTAAAGAGTTGGACACGACTGAGCAACTGAACTGAACTGAACTGAACTGAAGATTCTATTGTATATAAAGTGAAAGTGAAAGTCACTCTGTGTGTCTGGCTTTTTGCCACCCTATGGACTGCAGCCTGCCAGTCTCCTCTGTCCATGGAATTCTCCAGGCCAGAATAATGGAGTGGGTAGCTTTTCCCTTCTCTAGGGGATCTTCCCAATCCAAGGATCAAACCCAGGTCTCTAGCATTGCAGGCAGATTCTTTACTGTCTGAGACACCAAGGAAGACCAAGAACATTAGAGCAGGTAGCCTATCTCTTCTCCTGAGGGTATTTCCAACCCAGGAGTTGAATCGGGTCTCCTGGATTGCAGGTGGATTCTTTACCAGCTGAGCTACCAGGGAAGACCTGCACTGTGTACATGTACCACAACTTCTGTATCCATTCATCTGTTGACAGGCTTTTAGGTTGCTTCCATGTCTTACTACTACTACTGCTAAGTCGCTTCAGTCGTGTCTGACTCTGTGCGACCCCGTAGATGGCAGCCCACCAGGCTCCGCCGTCCCTGGCAAGAATGCTGGAGTGGGTTGCCATTTCCTTCTCCAATGCATGAAAGTGAAAAGTCAAAGTGAAGTCGCTCAGTCGTCTCTGACTCTTAGCAACCCCTGTCCTAGTTATTGTCAATAGTGCTGCAATAAACATCGGGGTACTCATGTCTTTTTGAATTATGGTTTTCTTAGGGTGTTTGCACACCCTAGTGGGATTGATGGGTCATGTAGTAATTTTATTTCTAATGTTTAAAGAAATTTCTATACTGTTCTCCATAGCGGCTGTATCAATTTAAATCCCCACCAACTGTGTAAGATGGCTCTCTTTTCTCCACATCCTCTCCAGAATCGCTAGAATTTAGCTAGAATTTGATAGCAGTCTTTTTGTCTTGTTTTCCTTATATTTTTTTCTTCTATCACCTTCCTTTATGCCAATTGGTTCTCCATCTGTGAAGGTGAATAAAGATTTCTTTTCCAAAAAAAAAACTTTATTGAATAAATTTTATGAGCCAATTAAAAGGAAAATATTAAGTAAATAAGAGTATATGTTCATAGACATGATCCAAACTTAGGAAAATGGTATACACACATGATTTGATTCTAAAAAACCCTCACCAGCCCAACCCATCATCCTGCCAATAGTGGACCAAAGCCAAGTTCAAAGTCACTTGCTTGCTGGTAGTAGAATTTATCTGGGCTCTTTCTGTACATGCAGCCAACTCCAAGACATGAGCAACCAAGGAAATGTGGTGTCTGGCTCCTATTGAGCAAAATGAAGCCTCAAAGATTGAGTCAGGGAAGCCAAAGGAAAAGGCCTAGGAGAGTCTGAAATCTGATCAGCAATGAAACAGTGGTAGGAATCTGCAGGATTGATTCTACTTTAGGAAGCAAAGTTCAGGAAAGGAACACAGCTGAACCCTAAAGTTCACAGCCCTTTCCTTCTATAGAGAATCTATCTGTGACTAAAATAGAAGCAACTCAGGACCAGTCTCCCTGGCTCAGTTGTTGGACTTTAAAAAATAACATATGAATGTGCAAACTAAAAGAGCCAGGAAGGGGTATCACTGAGTATCAGCACAGATTCTTACCAGAGGGAACAGTTACCAGACTGCACTGGACCATCCTCAACAGTGACTCAAAGAAGCAAGTTTAAGCACTCAGTTCAGTTCACTTCAGTTGCTCAGTCATGTCTGACTCTTTTGCAACCCCATGGACTGCAGCGCACCAGGCTTCCCTATCCTTCACCATCTCCCAGAGTTTGCTCAAACTCAGGTCCATTGAGTCAGTGATGCCATCCAACCATTTCATTCTCTGTTGTCCCCTTCTCCTCCTCCCTTCAACCTTTCCCAGCATCAGGGTCTTCGCATCAGGTGGCTGAAGTATTGGAGCTTCAGCATCAGTCATTCCAATGAATATTCAGGGTTGATTTCCTTTAGGATTGACTGGTTTGATCTCCTTGCTGTCCAAGAGACTCTCAAGAGTCTTTTCCAGCACCACAATTTGACAGCATTGATTCTTCAGTACTCTTTATGGTCCAACTCTTACATCTGTACAGGACTAGTGGAAAAGCCATAGCTTTGACTGTATGGACCTATACCGACAAAGGATAAGTACTAGCAGTAATTTATTGACTAACTCATCAATTCTGTCTTTGCTTGATGTTTGTACTGGAACCAGCCTCCTTGGGTTAAAGTGTGGCTTCTCAATTTTGGCATTAAGGACATTAGTAGGAGGCAATCATGTGCATTGTAAAATGTGTAAATACATCTGTAGTCTCTACTAATTAGATGCCAATAGCAGTTTATCCCCTCTCCCCACCCAGTAATGACCAAACTGGTCTGCAGACATTGCCAAATATCCTTGGGGAATGAAAGGGCAAAGTTGGCCTAGGTTGAGAACCACTGGCCTAAAGTAATCTTATGAGGTTCTTGAACAATTTAAAGAGAGTATAGAAGAATTCTCAAGAGGGAAATACTGTACATCTTTGTTCTAAAAGATTCAGGGGTCAAGAAATTTACTAGGAAAAGAAGAGCTTACACAACAGAACTTTTCAGATATAAATATAAAAGGGCCTGGTGTGTATTCAGTACTAAATAACATTTCAATTTCCTTTCCCAGCTCTTGCTCTCTTGTACATCTAATCTTCTATGAGCTTTTAAAGATCCTTGCGATTGTGTATATGCTAATTTCAAAATTGAAAAGAAAAAGTAGAGGGCATAGAAAAAGCATGCATTTTCAGTTAAAGTTTTCTTTTATATAAAATGGTGCAAAACCAATGGCAGACATCATGGCTTCTTTGGCTTTTGTCCACTCGGTATTACTTTACCTCTCCTTCTGGGTATAGTATCCATCTTTTCTTTGGGAAAAGTGACAGCATGACACCTTACTCAGTCTTGGTCACCGAGAGAGAGCAGAGGCTAACCAAGGCCAATCAAAGGGTCTGTCTTAGGAGTTTGATTCTTATGTAGAGGTGCACAGGGACAGGTGTTTGGAGTTTGGCCATAGTATGGTTGCCCTTGAGAAAGCTAGGTCATGGCTGAGGTCACCAGGGATGCTCTGGGTCTAGCCAGCTATTCCTTTTCTATTCCTTTTCTTTTTGCCTAAGTGAATGGAAGCTTGTCTCTATTATCCGAAATTAAAGAACCTCATAACAGAGTTTTTTCAAACTCAGAGTAACATAGACTGGACCTGTAATGGGAGACTTTTGAAATTAAATTCCATTCAACAAATGAGAAGCATGTGGAAATCAATGACAGATACAGAGGAGGAAAACTGAGTAAATCGCAGGGGAGGTTGGGGTGCAGGAGCAGATAGTTTAACTGTAAAAGAGGAAAAGTTAAATCAATATAGTCAGCATTAGACAACTGTAATATGCATTCTACACAAAGAACCACTATCATATTATCCTGCTTGAGTTGGACATAGGAGGGGTAGTGTGGTTCTTACATTAGGGAGTGGAGTATGTAAATAGATATGGAATTGCATCATAGAAGAGTTGACTTTGCTGAAAACCAGCTCATCAACCTTGGCAGAGACAGAGAAAGAGAAAACTGACATCCTCAGTTTCTTCATGTCTCACATAACATGCGCATCTTGCCTCTGTTAGTGTGAGTGTGACTCTATATTTTTCACACACATCCCCTAAATGACTTCATTTGATGCTTAGCTAGCAGAGCAAGCTGCCTTCTAGAATTGTAAGAAGTTTTAACAGAGCTGGACATACTGAGAAGCTGACAGAGTTACTGAAAGGTTTTGGTTTGAAACATTTGTAATTTTTGTTTCTACACTTTACAGTCAGAATCCTTGTCAGGTATAACTTATCTGTCCTGGTGGAATCGCCACAGTTGGTGTGTGCCCGTATCCTGCCATTGTTCCACTTTGTAAGCTGAAGGCTTCTCGATAAGAACACCTGATTCTCCACCCAGGGTCTCTATCTGGCCTTGGAAGTGGAGAGTGGTGGGCTGTGAATCCCTCCAAAAGCAGCCCTCACTTAAGAGCAGGCAGGGAGTTAGAAGATAAATAGAGCTTTCTCTCCTACCAGAAGGTTTAACTGAAATGACTCTTCTGCTCTGACTTTCCAAGTTCTCAGTGGGACCAAGTCTCTCTTACCCAAACTGATGACCCTTTTTTTTTTTGGCTGCTTTTCCTTCCCTTTCTCACTTATAAACTACTTGTCCTCAAAATCTTATCTCAGAATCTACTTCTGGGGGGAACTCAAACCAAGACTCCTGCTTTTTTTTAACATCTAGTATTCTCACTTGGAGCTTCCCTGGTAGCTCAGTTGGTAAAGAATCCACCTGCAGTGCAGGAGACCTCAGTTTGGTTCCTGGGTCAGGAAGATCCCCTGGTGAAGGGAAAGGCTACCCACTCCAGTATTCTTGGGCTTCACTGGTGGCTCAGGCGGTAAAGAATCCACCTGCAATGCTGGAGACCTGGATTTGATCCCTGAGTTGGGAAGATCTCCTGGAGGAAGGAATCGCAACCCACTCCAGTATTTTTGCCTGAAGAATTCCCACGGACCAAAGAGCCTGGTGGGCTATAGTCCATGGGGTTGCAAAGAGTCAGACACAACTGAGTGACTAAACACAAGCTTAAGCACATCCTCACTTCACTGCTATGCTCCAAAAAGGAAAGTTTAGTCATTTTTGAGACTTCAAAACTGGATTTTGACCCTCAAAAACCACAATATGCTAAGTTGCTTCAGTCGTGTCTGACTCTGCAACGCTATGCTGATGAAGGACAGGAAAGCCTAACATGCTAGAGTCCATGGGGTCAGAAAGAGTCGGACATGACTGAGTGACTGAACAACGACAGCAACACATAGCTTTGCCCATCAGAAAGGAAAAAATAAAGGCACCTCCTCGCACTAGAATGCAGTCACAATTCACCCCCAACATGAAACCAGTACAAACCACTGCACCAACTCTACCCACTGGGGACAGAAACAGAAAGGAAGGAGAAATGGGACCCTAAAGCCTGGGGAAAGAAGGCTTCAAATGAAGCAATTTAGGGGGGAAAAAAAGAAGACAAAGAAATATACTGCAAAGACCACTAGTGGCACTAGTGGAAAGAACTTGCCTGCCAATGCGGAAGACACAAGAGACGCAGGTTCAATCTCTGCATTGGGAAGGCCCCCCAAAGGAGGAAATGGCAACCGCTCCTGTATTCTTGCCTGGAGAACCCCATGGACAGAGGATGGGCCAGAGTCCATAGAGTTGCAGAGTCAGACATGACTGAAGCAACTTAGCATATAGTGGTTTTTGAGGGTCAAAATTCAGCATTTTCAGGACTTCTCTGGTGGTCCAGAAGTTAAAAAACTGCCTCCCAATGCCGGGGATGCAAGCTTGATCCCTGGTTGGGGAACTGGGCTCCACATGCCACAGGGCAACTAAGCCCTGTACACCACAGCAACTGAGTCTGCACTTGCTGCAACCACCACCTTACACAGCCAAATAAATAAAATAATTCTTTTTAAATCCAACATTATCTACCAAGGCATTTTCTCAAATAGAACCACAGTTACATGTAGAGCCTGTGTAGTTTTCAAGGGCCTGCAAAATGCTTGAGACCCAAGACATTTGGGCCCAATGCATTGGCCTCAAAATATAAAAAGAAATCTACAAAACCAAATGTAATATACATTTGATTAAATGTCTACCAAATATAGTATGAGGTCATCTAGTCAACCCCAGGTCAAAGCGATTCACACACAGCTGTATGTGAATTAGAACGAATGTGAGGTGTGGGTATTTTTAAATATTTATAAGAGGTAGGGCAGACTGTGAAAAGCATGCTAATGGGCTATGAATGTTATAAAAACAGTCCTGGGGTTGAGACTGGAATCTGTGTGTCCAGGACAACACTTGGACTCTTCAAAACAGAGGGAAAAATGTCTTTCCTGATCACCCTGCCTCCCCCAGAGTTATATATCACTATCTGCAGACAGAAATCTTTTCTGGGGAGAAGATGTCACCAATGTGTAGAATCCAGTGTTTGCCCTGGCTTTGTTCTGCCTTCTTAGGAATCCATGGTCTGCGACAGTTTCGACGAAGTCACAGTCTGCCCGGTTGGATTCTGACACCTCTGGACCCCTCCCCCATATTAGCTTTCTATCCAAATGTGACTCAGAGGCGGGCGAGATTCAAGGTGATCAATGACAGCTCCAATCAAAGCCACCCAGATAGGCAGTGCCCTCACCACTCCTTGATATAAAAGGTGTTTTATTTCTCATCCCTTTATTTTTGTCACTGAAAGAATGCTTCCCATGTGTAGATTAATTAAAGTGTAAACATTAAATATTGATTGATGCATTATCAGCATGGAGCAGTGGCCTCCCGTCTGATTGATTCCTGCAGTGATTTATTGTCATATTTGGGGAGTCATTTCACTTGATAACCAAGAGGGATGGCCTGCCTCCCCCCGCCCTGTCGGCTTCACTCCCCTCTTTTTTTCCCGGTACCTCCTCTTATTCTTCTAGGTGACATCTGAGTTCCAATAACTAAAACATCTTCATCTTACTGTCGAGAGAAGAGTGTGTGGCCTGACATTTGTTTTGTGTATGTGTATGTCTCTGTGTGTCTCCCAGGCAATTATCAAATCAATTAACAACTTAACACAGAAAATAACAAATCTACTCTCTCCAGTGGGATATTTCTGATGAACAGAGCTTGCCCTTCCAGTGTTCTGTGAAATATGATGATGGGCAAGTTCTGGGGAGAGATGAAGAAGACTATAAAATGAAACAAAGAGAGAAAAAAATCCCATAGGTATAGTCTTGTCATTTTTCTGAGATGTGTTTCACAATGGAACTAGAAAGCATAGCAACCACTCGTATGTATAACTGATTACAAGGCTCTGTAGATATGAATTGACCTACCACATGTCATCAGATTGGCACACAAGAAATTGCAATTTATAGAGTCAAAAATCATCAAATATTGACAGTTTCATATGGCTCAACCTTAAGTATTGTTTTAAATTTTTTATTACCTTGGCAAACCTTGCAGGATCGTAGTTCCCCAACCATGGATCGAGCCCAGGCCCACAGCTGTGACAGCATAGAATCTTAACCCCTGGACCACCAGGGAATTCCCAACGTTGCATATTTAAACTCCATTCTGAAGTAGAGTCTGAGGGTTATTTATTGTTTATCCTGTTTTCCAAATGAGAAAATGGGCACAAAAATGGCAAGTCACAGACAGCCACCATTTAGTTTGAGTTTTGGCATAAACCAAACATTCACTGAAATGCTTTCTAATTTCCTCATGGAAAACCGATCGCAGTCTTTGAGGTAGGACTCTGACCTGAATGCTTGTGTCCCCTCAAAGTTCACGTGTGGAAATCTTAGCCCCCAAGGTGACGGTGGTGCAGTGGCAAAGGAGCCACTTGCCAGTGCAGGAGATGGAAGAGCAAGAATGCAATCCCCGGGGCAGCAGGAATCCCTGGAGAAGGCATGCTGACCCACTCCAGTACTCTTGACTAGAAAATTCCATGGACAGAGGAGGCTGGCAGTCTGCAGTCCATGAAGTCACAGAGAGACGGACATGACTGAGTGACTGAACATACACACAAGGTGATGGTCAGGAGGTGAGGCATTGGAGCGGTGCTGAAGTCACACGGGTGCAGCCCTCATGAGGGGTATTAGTGGCTTATATAAGGAGCCTCCTGATAAATCACTTCTGCTGTCCCTTTCTACCCTCATAAAGGCATATGGAGATATCTACAACCCAGAAGAGGGCCCTCATCCAACCGTACTGGACCCCCCAGTCTTGGACTTCCAGCCTCCAGAGCTATGAGAAATAAGTGTTTCATTTAAAAGCCACCTTACTATTTGTGATATTTTGACCCCCTGGTCTTAGACTTCCAGCCTCCAGAGCTATGAGAAATAAATGTCTCATTTAAAAGCCACCTTACTATTTGTGATATTTTGACCCCCCAGTCTTGGACTTTCAGCCTCCAGAGCTATGAGAAATAAGTGTCTCATTTAAAAGCCACCTTACTATTTGTGATATTTTGTTAGAGCAGCCTGAATGGACTAGGACTAAGACAGGTAGACACTATCATTTTGCCCATTTTACAATAAAAAACACAGAGCAAAAGAAGGCTTCAAGAGGTTGTCAGTGGAGACCTCATCAGACTCAGAAGTTTATAGATGTCAGCATCCCTGTCGTATGTTTAGTTCAAGGCATTTGTGGGTCATGGGAGACTCCAGGGGTCCCGAGTCCCGTCAGCGATGTGCATGAACCTGTGGCCCCATGGATGAGTTGCAGACTTTGGCTTGGAAATCTTCCTATGTCCTGGCTCTTTCCTCCGGGCAGGAGAGAAGGTGCAGGCACTGTCCAAAGTACAGAGGAAATATCAATGCAAGGTGTTCAACTCCATTCTTTAAGTTGCTTTAAGAACAAGAGCCAGGGACTTCTCTGATGGTCCAGTGGTTAAGATTTCCCCTTCCAATGCAGGGGGTGTGGGTTCAATCCCTGGTCAGGAAGCTAAGATCCCACATACCTTCAGGCCAAAAAACCAAAACAGAAAACAGAAGCAGTATTGTAACCAATTCAAGAAAGACTTTAAAAATGGTCCACATCAAAAAAAAAAAAAAAAAAGGCAAGGAGCCCAGAGTCAGGTGTTGCTTTAAAGAACTGAGAATTTGAGGCCTTCTTTGCTCCAGAAGAAAAACCCATAGAGGATTTTCCAGTGTCTTCCAGACACCAACATCCTGTCGATATGATGTCCCTAGGCAGGTGAGAGTCTGGTCTCCTCTGAGTTATCAGACTAATTATCAAATGGACTTTGTTCCCCCTCTGCATGCGTATGTTCTCAGTAACTCAGTCATGTCTGACTCCTTGCAATCCCATGGATTTTAGCCCACCAGGATTTAGTCCTTGGGATTCTCCAGGCAAGAATACTGAAGAATTCTTCTTCCAGGGGATCTTCACTGACCCAGGGATCAAATCTGCATCTCCTGCATCTTCTACGTTGGCAGGCAGATTCTGTACCCCTGAGCCACCTGGGAAGCCTGTTGACCCTCTATATACCTGGAAATCTACCTCCCTGGAAATCCCTGCCAGTGTCTCAGGGTTCCCCCTCCACACAGGACCCTGCATTTTATATTCATGCCTCCAAGGCCTCACTGATGCTGCTACCATTTTGTATAAAATGCATCACTCAGCAACATTCTTCTTCACATGCTCCTTGCTTGGTCAAGAGACCAAATGAACCTTCTGCTTTCTCTAGGACCTGTCAGATCCACCACAATCCCTTCCATCTTCTTCGACTGGCACTTTTCTAAGGATGATCTACATAAAATAAAGCATGACCACTCATTAAAGAATTACTATATCCTGTAGACAGCTTCATACTCTGCATAAAGGTAATATATAATTGCAAACTATTGATTCGTGGAAAATGTGTCAATTCATGACCACTTTCAGAAATTCTCCTGATATAAACACATTCAACTATTGTAAGACTTTTTATGAAAACATTCTATTGAAAATGTTTTTCTTCCTTTGTGTGTGTGTATGTGTGTGTTTACTGTGTCTTTGTTGTTATTGGTGGTGGTGTTTATTTTCCCTGAGAAGGGAAAGGCTACCACCCACTCCAGTAATCTGGCCTGGAGAATTCCATGGACTGTATAGTCCATGGGGTTGCAAAGAGTTGGACACAACTGAGCGACTTTCACATGTTTATTTTCCAGTTTCTTGAGTTGAATGTTCATGTATTTTTAATCTTATGCTTTGATAAGTCCATTTAAGGCTATAAATTATTCTCTGAGCACTACTTTAGCCACATCCCAAGGTCACATCTGGTACATGGTACCTTTAACTTCTGAATAGTTTATTATTTTGACTTTGTAATCCAAGAGTTTATTTGGAAAGGTGTTTTTAAATTTCTAAGAGAAAAAATATTTGCAGCATATTTTCTAGAAATATTATCTCAGTAAATTCTAAGACTAACTACGTTTCCTTAAATTGTCATTTTCAAGTCAATTTCATAGCTCTTAAAATTCAAAGACTCAGTAAGATTCCATAGGCATTATTCCAACCCTGTTCGGTAGACCTGATGTCACTGACGTAGCAGATGAACGAAATCCACAGGGGTTAGGTGGGCCTTCCAAAGCCACAGAGCCAAGAAAGGACACACTTGAAGGCTTCCTGGCTCCTAGCTGAATGCTTGTTCCTGCCACCTTCAGTCCTGGTTCTTGATAAGGTCTATTTTCTCAACAATATTTCTTGAATGTTGAATATATGTCAGGTGATGGGGAGTATACCAGTGAATAATATAGACTGAAATCCCGGCCCTCCTGGGCATTTGTATGGGGTGCTTACCTTCAGGATGAGGTCAAGTGTGTGAAAATAGGACCTGGGACTAGCAGAGAGCCCTGAAGTGCAGAGGAACGGTCACTACAAAGTCAAGGAAATCAGCAGGTCCTGTCATAAGAGGAAACAGAGCCATAGTCACTGGAGACCCAGTAATTCTTTAGGTGCCCTGACCTGTTCCCTGGAGGTGCTCAATCAGTGACAGAGCTGCCCTGCACTGCTTCTCTCGAGTCCCCCTGATATCCTCTCCCAAGACACAGTCTGTTTCTAGCCACCAGACATCTGCTCGATACCTACCATGCTAAGTCCTTGTACCCAGGTTCTCTTTCCGCTTAATCCTGACATCTCTGCCCATTTTATAGAATTCTCCCAAAGTTGGCAACCAATCCGAAGTCTATATGTGACACCAAGGTCTTCTGACTCTAAGACCAGTACTCATTCCAGGGCCCCAAGGTTTTGGTTTCTTTTTTCTCTCATCAGGGGGGGAACCAGGGAAGAATTTATGGGATGTCCATTGTTCTCTGACCTTCTGTTATCTACATGTGCAAATCTTATTTTCTCAACCTTGTTGCCATCATCATCTTCATCATCTCATTAACGGAATAATCATCTTCATTGCTATCATTTCGTGAGCAGCCAGGCACTGTGCTAAGCACTTCAAATGTCCACTGCACTCTTTAGTCACAATAGTTGCTGAAAGTAAGGACTCTGGAATGGAGCTCCTGGGTTCCATGCTGGCCCTCCTCACCAGCTGGGTGAGAATGGCATTGGCCTGAGCCTCTTGCCTGCTATTGTACATAAAGTAAGTGGCAGTCTGGTCTGTTGGGCCACAAAACTCATGTTATCCTGCTCCCAGAGGCTGGTTACAACCTTCAAACTGAGCCCGTGAGAAAAGAAATCTAGCATCTTCAAGGAAACATGGGGTCCTCTGACTCTCCAGATACATGGATGTCACTGAAGGCACTTGAAAAGCTCACAGTTGTATTGGAAGTACATCTGTCATCTACAGGTGAAGAGGAAGAAATGAGAACTATGGACCATCTGGGACTGCAGGTGGACCTGGGGAAATCAGAGGCCAAGTGTGCTGCTCATGCAGAGCGTTCCTGCCTGGAAGTCAAATGACTTAGGGAGGGTTCCCTGGAAGCCCCACCTGAGAAAGGGATCTGCATGGGCTCTGTGCAGGGAGTACTGGGAGGTGGGAAAAGGAGCAGGAAGGAGAAAGGAAAGGCATTGAGCAAGGCTGTTGTCTGGAGCTGGGTCTAAGCATAGTCTATGGAGGTGGGGACTCTGAATGGTAAACTGTCCCTTAGGGCTATCTGCCCCCAAGGGAACTGGCCATAAGCTGCTCAGGGAAGAATAGGTTTAAGTCTCCAGGGAAAGTGGCAGCCCTAAGCCATTGGCAGCCAATGCTCTCAGTAGCTGGGGAGGGGGTGCCCTGACCAGGAGATAGGGATCTGACCAGCACTCAGTATCAACCCCCATCCCCCATGCAGAGCTGAGGTGTGTATTACTGAAGTACTCTCTGTGGCAGTGATTAAGAACCCACCTGCCAATGCAAGAGATGTGGGTTCAGTCCCTGGGTTGGAAAGATCCCCTGGAGAAGGGAATGGCAACCCACTCCAGTATTCTTGCCTGGAAAATCCCATGGATAGAGGAGCCTGGCAGGCTATAGTCCATGGGGTCACAAACAGTCAGACACGACTGAAGCGACTTGGCACACATGGTGATAATACAAGGAGATCACCTTTAATTGGTGTCTGCTTTTAAATTTTCTGCAGTTATTGCACCCCCTGGTTGCACCCATCCCATTCTTGATTATTGCTGCACACCAGGGCTTCCTGAGCAGAGGGGAGGCCAAGGGGCCCTTTGCAGAAATGACTGGGAGGGGTCCCATTGTGCTTCATGATGTTCAGGACTGTTTAATCCACCACCCAAAAAGCTGCTCCCTTGGGAACCCAGAAGGGTAGTTTGAGGTCTTGACCTAGAAGAAAATGTCTACCATCCTTACCTCCAACCTCTCCTTCAATGAGAGAACAGAATTTCTATCCACAAGAAGGGACTGTGTCACACCCAATCTGACCATGTTTTACTCTTTAAAAAGTTTTGAGATCCAAAGCTCTAATTCAAAAACATGCATCCCAGTATTCATAACAGCACTATTCACAATAGCCAAGACACAGAAGCAACCTAAATGTCCATTGGCAGATGAATGGATAAAGAAGATGTGGTATGTGTGGAATATTACTCAACCACTAAAAAGAATGAAATAATGCCACTTGCAGCAACATGGATAGACCCAGAGGTTATCATACTAACTGAAGTAAGTCAAAAAGAAATTCAAATACTGCATGATATCACTTATATGAGGGTTGCCATTTCCTACTCCAGAAAATCTTCCTGACCCAGGGACTGAACCTGCTTCTCCTGTTTCTCTTGCAGTGGCAGGTGGATTCTTTACCACTGAGCCACCTGGGAAGCCCTATATATGTATAATTGAATCACTTGCTGAACAGCAGAAAGTAACACAACATTGTAAATCAACTATCCTTCGATTTATAAAAAGTCATGAAATCAAATAGCCCCATTTCCGACCTCTAAGAAATGTCAGCATTCAGAGAGTTCAAAAACAATGTCCACACGGCTCAAGGATGTTCTGGATTGGAAGACGCACAAACTCAAAAGGTATATTCTCAGGTACGTCACCCTAGATGGACAGTCCTTTCCTCTCAAGAGGGAAAAATCTGATATCTCAGTGGTGTTGCTTCCGCCATGGACACATCTCAGACCAACTCACTGCCAAGTCAATCAGCAGCCTCCTTGATTAAAAAGAGAGGGCTCCTAGGAGGAGACAGAGATGAGGGCTGCCTTTTCTCCCTGTACCAAGGAGCCCCGCTTCAACATAAACTTTAATTTAGAGGGAAAGGAACACCAGAAAGTCACTCCTGTGTGGCAAGGGAGCTCAGAGTCTCAATAGAGCAGAAATCAGATAAATGATCACAGAAATAATATGTTTGAAAGGTCAGTGGAGCTTTATGGAAACATATTTTATGAAATGGCATGATATTCTCTTTTTATACAAAAGCTGTAGCTGTGGCCAACTGCTGGTCTTTTTTACATTATCTAGAAGAAATTACAGTCTGGAAGGAAAAGCATCTAATATTTTCCTTTATCACCCCCTGCCAATCAACACAGACACAAAAGTCATCCTCATCACACAAGCTCCCTAATTCTACTTGAACTTGGACCCTCTTATCACACAAGCTTACCTAGTGTTCCAAAAATGAGAATCAGGAACAGAATACAGCATCCTTTCTTACAAAAATGCCTTTCTGATTTTTTTTAATCAAGCAGCACAAGCCATCTCCTAATGTTGGTGTGTTATTTCCTGAAATTGTATATAATAGGTTTAGAAAAGTTTGGGGAGAGAAAAAAAAAGAGTTTTGAAGTTTACTAAATGCCCACCATCTCCATAACCACTCGAATCAGGCTATTTTTTTTAATTCCTTTAAATTAAATATCTTTGATAATAAATGCAAATTAGGGGACAATAAATTATAACTTCTAGGCTGACCAGTGACTAATTACATATATTATAATTAACTTCAGTTTCCAGCAGAAGGTATTTATCTTAATAATCAGCCCATATACATTAGCATATCTTAAAGGGATTTGCAAAATAGGCTTTACCATTTGAAGAGTCAACTAAACTTCCTCCTGGTTCTATGAAAGGGTGCAGAATCAGAAGAGATGGAATTACTTTAAAAAGAAGTTTGGACTAAATATAAGTTGAGAAACTTAGATTATAGGCATAAAACCCTGACTTAAAAATATTTATCCTAAATATACCCTCTGACCATCACTACAGAGCCTTCAGTTTCTAAAAATCTACAATTTCCCACATCTTTGTTCAAAAGATCTTCAGTCTTACTCTTGTGAATGCATCCTTCAACATT
The DNA here is from genome assembly GCF_032405125.1 of Capricornis sumatraensis. Lineage (NCBI taxonomy): Eukaryota > Metazoa > Chordata > Mammalia > Artiodactyla > Bovidae > Capricornis > Capricornis sumatraensis. The sequence goes on along the minus strand of NC_091088.1, from coordinate 25,408,244 downwards.
TTGGATTAAGTTTGAACTTTACTGAAAATAGATGGTCAGATTTTTCGGGAAGCTTTTGCTTGTTTTCCATGACAAATGAGCATGATTTTTCTATGAAAAATCATCAAAAAGAACCCACCTTGGGTGGTGGCAAGATGGATACTACTGATTTCAGTCCTATCTCGGATCTTCCACTTACTTTTGAAACAATTACTTCTCTGGCCTACATTTGGAGGAGATCTTGGGATTATAAAGAAGGGACTGCACTGGCTTTCTGAGGCCCAGTTATCTGCTGGCTTTTCATAAATTTCAAAGTTTTGCTTTCTCCATTGCTGTGGGGTTCAGGGGTACTGACTAAATGCACAGGGGGTCAGTCCCACGGCTCTCCCCCTCCCCACCTGCAGCTTGCAATCCCTTAAAGATGATGCAAAACCTCCTGTTAGGGTTTTTTCCTCTGGCACTCAGGAGTCTCTGGGCTGAGCAGTTAAGCCTTTTGATACAGCTGGTAATCCCAGCCCTGGCCATTATTTCTGCATTTTTCCAACCATCCCTGGGTAATTGTCCAAGGGACTTAGACAAGGCGGACCAGCCAAAGGCACCAGGAAGGTCAAACCACAATAGAGCATGCCCTGATTTTATCCAGGAGATTGATGCGCAAATCACCTTGATTTCGATTTGGCACTGGGGTTATAAAATGCACTTGCAATCACCGATAACACGGAAGCTCTGGCCCGGGCATGGGACAGTGTATTTTACACCCTCTGCGGAGTTTTCCCTAATGCAACCGTAAATCAGCCCGCAAAGCAGGACATTTGGCCCATGCTAATAGAGACAACAGTAAGAAATCCTGGGGTGTGCGGGGATGGAGACATTTGAGGAAGCTGCCAAGACCTCGGAATCTTTATCTTGTGTCAGAGCCACCTGGATGTAAACTTCAAGGGGGTGGGGTGGAGGGACAGACTACAGTGGGAGGCTTTAGAGGAAACCACAGAAGAGACCAGGATCCCCCAGCGAGAATATATGCACACGTCCTCGTGTGGTATAGATTTCTGAGCCCTTGAGCAGAGATTCAAAATCTTGAGGTGGAAGTAGGAAGCGCAAAGTAAAAAGCAAAGTCCTAAGATACACATTTAAGCATGGGAAAGAGGGTCAAGTGTAGTAAGAAAGAGAAAATAAGCAATCCAATAAGAAAACCACACCGTGGGAGACCACTTCTGGCAGAAGTTACAATATCCTTCTTAATGGGTCTTTCCTGCCTGCCTCCACAAAAGGCTGATAGCAAATTCTTTTTTTTTTTTTTTTTTTTAAGGAAAGCAAGGTCTCTAAATACTTAAAAACTCACAGCTGCAGTCAGCCTAGTTTACATAATTGTTTCATAAGGTGTCCTGAGTGGGAGGGTCTGCTGGAGTTGGGATGTTGAATTCAGTATCAGAAAAAGAAAGAAGTAGCTGGTACCTCCAAGCAAAATCATCCCCTTGGCCTGGTGGCCTCTGGCTGCAGTTCAGCCCCCAATTCTGCTAATGTGAAGTGCTCTGCTTCCCCAGTCTTCCATGCCTCCCGGAGCTCCCTCCATCAAACCGCTTGTGGGAGTCCAAGCCAGCCAGCATCTGGCCTTGGTCGAGGGGGCAGCAGGAATGGGGTGGAGAGCAGGGGGAGGAAGGGGAGCCTGGGGGGTGCGGGGAGCTACAGAGGAAGGAAAGACAAAATCTAGGTCGGAAAAAAGACAGAGAGTAATTACTTACATTATTTGTTCCCAACATCTTGCTGCTCCTAGAGCTTCCCAACCTCTCCACGCATCTAAAGCAAGTACAAAAACATCTAATGAAAATGATTCCTCGGCTTAGGGTGACACAGATGCCCCCTTCTCCCCCAATAGAACAGAAACCCATGGGCTAAATTTGCGGAAAATTTTCCTCTACCTCATGCAACTTGAGTTTAAAGAGAATCTGCTCCACAGCCTTTACGTGTTTTAAGCCTTTTGTAAAGTCTCACATTTGTAGTTCCGAATGTCTTTTAAGAATCAGCATGATTTGGGTTTGAAGTTGATGAAACTGAAGAAGCCAGCCCTGGTTGTAAGGAACCCTACTTGTAAGCAACCCATAGGGTAGTGTTTGCTGAGCAGAAAACCTGTTTCTTTCTTTTTCCTCTGGTGAATTTAATATTTTTTAAATTGAAGTATAGTTGATTTACAATATTGTGTTAGTTTCAGATATGCAGAGCAGTGATTTAGTTATATATGTGTGTGTGTATTCCTTTTCAGATTTTTTCCCTTATAAGTTATTACAAAATATGGAATATAGTTCCCTTGTTGCTTATCTATGTTATACGTTGTAGTGTGCATATGTTAGTCCAACTTTCTAATTCAAGATAATCATACTAAATAAAGTAAGCCAGACAAAGATAAATATCATATGATATCACTTATATGTGGAACAAAAAATAATACAAATGAACTTATTTAGAAAACAGAGACTCACAGTCATAGAAAACAAACTTATGATTACCAAAATGGAAAGGGGTTTTGGGGGAGGGATAAATTAGATAGCCGTTTCTTAACAGACTATCATTCTATGTTTCTGCTTTTCATTTCATTTAAGTAGAAAACACACACAGACACACACAGCACTTCTGTTTTTTAAGCCATCCTTTCTCTATGATATCAAGGTAAGAGAATAAGCTACTCAGTAGAAAAGTTTCACTGAGTTTTGAAAGGGGAAAGAATCCTAACCAATTCTCAAAGCTCAGTCTTGAAAGTAATTTATGTTTCTGGTATCTGCCTTCATTGTATCCAAATTAAACTCTCCAACAGTTGTATACAGTTGAAACTGACACAAAGCAAAAAAGAAAAGATAGGAATAAAGGGAAACTCCCTGCAGCACTTTGCCCCAGGTCAATTCAAAATTAAAAAAAAAAAAAAAAAAAGGGGAGAGAGAGAGAAACAAAGTAAAAATCATTCTCCTTTCCCAAAGGTGGAGGCTGCGCTGGGTGATTAGAGAGCTGGGTGATGAGAGAGAGAAACCCAAACGGGCAGCTGTGCAGGTGTCCATCACTGGCCTGCACCAGGTGAGAGGTGTGGGCGCCTGTGCCTAAACGAAGTGAAGTGAAGTTGCTCAGTTGCGTCCGACTCTTTGCAACCCCATGGACTGTAGCCCACCAGGATCCTCCGTCCATGGGATTCTCCAGGCAAGAGTACTGGAGTGGGTTGCCATTTCTACTGTGCCTAACGGCCACCCCAAACCCAGGAACAGTCTTCTCACCGAGGGTCCCTCAGCCAAGTGGACACACAGGTTTCTTCCTTCTGCTTCCAAGCCAGAGGGAGCTTTCTGGATGATGCCCCACCCCCTGCCCCCAATCCAGAATGAAAAGACAGAATTCAGAGGAGCCCTGGGTCCCTGCCGCCCGGGATCCTGGGCAGCCATGTGTCCCCTAGAGCTGGAAAGGCTGTGTGCACCCTTCAAGGTGGTGGGAGATAGGAAGGAGACGCGGGGAAGTGTGGGACCGTCCTGGAGACCCCCAGTGCAGGCTGGGCTTCATTGTGTGCCTTCATTTTCACTTCAACTTCTCTGGGAGGTGGGGGACCTGATCTAACCCCATCTGGTCACTTAACTCTGGTGAGCTGTGAGGCCCTGGGTGTTAATCTGTTCAGGCTCAGTTTCCTCTCTGGGAAACATGGTGATGGCCCTGGGCTTCTGGGCTGCCTGGGCATCCACTAAGCTCAGCCACCTGTGAGCTCTGTGACAGGGAGGGAAGAAATAGCTCCCACAAATGAGGGAAGAAATTGTTGCTATTGGTGCTGTTGAGATTAAGCGCTGACTGAGATAATGCTTGTAAAATGCTTAGGCTGGTGCCAGGCACACAATAAAGCCCAAAGTAAAACTAGTTTGCATGTGTTTGTTTTTTTAAAAAAAAATATATACTAACCTTAAAAAAGGACATGGGGAGAGACTCCGCCAATCTGAGTGTCACAAAAGCATGCCTCCTATGAGACCCTCTCTAATAAATTCAGAAGACACACCAACCCCAAATGACTTCAATTCAGGCCAGTTGTGTGCTGATAAAGGTCACTAGGTTCCCAGATCAAATGGAGCCAAGAAAATGAACACAGATTCAAAAATCCTTTCTCGGGGGAGTGGTGAGACCTCAAGTGCTGGGGATCAGAAAAGGTAGCTTTTCAGTAGGGCTTCACACCATATCAGGTTAAGCGGCAACATGGCAGAGCTCACTGACACCAGCGGGTACACGAGGCTCGTCAAGAACTCCTGGTGACAGTCTCATACATCAGTGCCAGAAGTACTGGATCAAAAACCGCATGAGTGGTGGTGGGTCCAGAGGACAGTGGTAAACTCAGGGACGATGAAGACCCCGGTGATGTGAAAGTCGTGTTTCTAAAGCAATATATTGCAATCTATATTGACTTTGCATCTCAGCCTACTCAAATGAATGGATTCGATGTTATCAGTGTAACCCATGCTTATATTTGAGGCTCTGATATTCTTTTTGTAATGCAAAAAACTGATATGGCTGAGGACTTGGAGAATTTAAAAAGCTGAGGGCTATATAAACAGGTGGGAGACCTGCTCTTGCGCCTTCTGCCAGGCCCGTCAGCAAGGATAGGGTGGAGGGCGCAGCAGGGGAGGGCCTGTGTACATCACACCCATTCTGCTTCTCCCTTCTCGCTTTCGCTTCCTTGGGCACATGCGTCTTCCGCATCTCTCAGGATGCGTGTGTGTCTCGCTCCCGCCCCTCCTCTGTCTCTCTCTGTCCACAGGACTCCACACCTCTCACAGACACCGCTCTTGATAATTATAGTTTATTGATTCTCCTGGTGTCTGCTGCCCCCGGCGCCGTGTTCTTCATCTTAGTTGGGGCACCGTCTCGTCGTCCATCACAGCCCGCATTTCTCAGGAGGCAAAGTACCGCAGGTTCCGATCCAGAGAGAGAGCGGATGTCTGGACCGAGGCCAGGGAACCTCTCAGAGGTGGGCCTGACCCCTCCTCCCCCCACTCAGCCCCCCACCCCCTCCCGTCAGCTAAGACCCTGGGGGCTTAGTCCGGAGGGCAGTTGAGATCATCAAGGGGGCAGTAAACGTGTACTGACACTTACCACATGCCAGGCAAGTTGTCAGGGCTGCTCACAGGCAGTCTCCACATCCTCCTACCCAGCTACGGAAGAGGCTCAGAGAGGCGCAGGGCTTGCCTGAGGTCACACAGCTGCTAAGTGTCGCAGCTGGGATCCTCACCCCTTGTCTGCACACACAGATTGCCAGCTGTGCCCCCCGCCCCCCTCCACCACCGAAAGCTGCAGGACCAATGAGGAGGGTAAAGCAGATGGTGTGAGCTGAAGGGAAAATGCCCCAAGATGCTGGTTTTTTAAAAAAAAACAAGTCCTCTGAGACTCGCGTGACTGGCAGATTCCCCGCCCATTGCCACCCAGAAAGAGAGGGTCCCCAGCCAGCTCGAGCGGTGCCCCAGCTGCCGTCGGAGACGACCTGGCTCCCAGGCTGTTTACTTCTCAGCCATAAACAGGAAGGCCATAAAAGGGGCCCCTGTGGGTCAGCCACTCAGGGGTTTCTCTCTCCTCCTCTCCCTTTTCCGCCTTCCCCAGTACGTGTCCCCAAGCAGAGGCAGTGTTTCTTTTAGAAGGCTGCCACCTCCCAAGTGCTTTGTCCCTTTGCCTTCTCTGTCTCCCGAGGGCTGGAAATTCCAACTGTGAAAGTCAGTCCTTGGAGAACAGGGCTAGTCCCCAGAACACAAAGTGACAGTGACTGATATGCAAGGACCTGCTGCCCACCCCTCCAGCCCCGCCCCAGTCTCCAATGCACCACCTACTTGTTGAAACTAAGGGGTAAGTAGGATAAGTAGAAATGACCCATTTCCTGAAAAGAGAAAATGTAAGTCACTCAGTGGTGTCTGACTCTTTGCAACCCCATGGACTGCAGTCCCCCGCCCAGGCTCCTCTGTCCATGGGATTCTCCAGGCAAGAATACTGGAGTGGGTTGCCATTCCTTTCTCCAGGGGATCTTCCCCACCCAGAGATCAAACCCAGGTCTCCTGCATTGCAGGTGGATTCTTTACTGTCTGAGCCACCACCAGGAAAAGAGAAAATTGTCATTCTAAAAGAAACCAGGAAAGAAAGAGGCTTTCTTTTTTGAGAGGTGAGGAGAAAAAGCCACCAAGGCAAAACTAGTCAGCATGTCTCCAAGAGGCTTCTTGTCACGTTCTTTCCCAAGAGATTCAGGATGAAGAAAAGGGGTCCCCCAGCCAAGCAGGGTGCCATGTTACGCTGTCAGAGGCACATGGTGGTCAGGCTTATTTAAGTTCTGAGAAGTCATGCAAAGGGGCTCGTTTCACTGTGGGACCCGGTTTTCCAAATCTTGGCCTCCGAGATTCTGTTTCCACCAGGGGTCCATTTATTCTTAACGCCTCTCATGTTCCCCTTTGTGCTTTGGGAACCTGCAGGTTAATGCATGAGGTCAGACGTTCTGAACTCACACTATTCTTTGCTGACCTTGACTTTCCTTGTCAGAGCCTTCGTGTTAAGTGTCTCGTGGACATGAGCTTCTTAACTGCTCATTGTTTTCATTCACCACGAACGTGCTGAGCCTCACAGACAAACGGCGGAAGAAAAAACAAGGCAGATGGAAATACCTTGGGCTCATCAGGGATTTACGAAGGACCACTGGGTCCGAGCAGATCTTCTGTTTCCAGGAAATCCCTTCTCTCTTTGGCTCAGTGACCCCTGGCCACATCCTGCTCCATCTCACAGGCTCACGTTTACAGTCAAGCTCCCAGGTACTCACCACATAGAAGGATGCGTGTTTCCTTGGCGGGATGGTGGCTTCCTAGAAAAATTTGAATAACCCTAACAAAACATTTTCTATGTTTTTAAGTCCTTGAAAAATATATGTGAACTTTCTTTACTTCCAGAAACAAGAACACAAGCTCAGTCATCTTACTGCATGAGACCTCTTTTCTCTGGACACAAACATCTGCTTGCAGCCCTCCCTGCCTGGTCGTATCAGCTCCTCGGAGGCTTCTTAGGCCACTGCATCTGTCCCCACCCCCTTTCTCTCTGGCTTTCCCTGCCCAATTTATGATCCTGACTTTGTCACTTAGCACATACCTGTTACTGGCTTGAATTTTCAGTTGCTTTCTGTTTTGTTCGTTTGTTGTTGTGTGAGAAGTTGGAGTTTAGGGTTGGAAGGTCTCAAACTGGTGAACAAAATCAAGCCCTCTGATGTCTTGATCTCACCATGTTCAAAAAAGGAAAACTACTTCAATCAGCTGCCTACGTATAGTAATCAGGATTTCACATTAAAACTCTGGATTTACAACCTCTCTTTAAAAACAAAAAATCGGAAGATCTGGCAACAATTGACTCACATTCCTCTTTTACAACCATCAGCTGGAGCTGAGTAGCAGCCTCTAGATGGGACAAATACCATCAGTGCACAAAAGGACCCACCCTTCCCTGGTGTCACTGCGGAACAGTCATTGACCCCCATCCACCTCTGACTAGCTGTGTGACCTTGGGTGAGTGGCTAAACCTTCCTGTGCTTCGATTCCTCCTCCAGAAAGTGGGAACAAGAGTCCTCTACCTGTATAAGTTAGGTTAAGCTAGGTATGCTGTGATTAAAAGAAAAAAATTTTTTTCCAACATCTGCGGGAATGAATATGGCGAAAGCTTATTTCTCACTTATGCTCTGTGTTTACTGCGGGTTGACAAGGGCTGGGAGCCGAGAGAGGATGCTGTAACCATCATAATGACTTGGAGTCCCAGGGAAAAGGAGAGTCCATCTTAGCACACACCCGCATCATCTGTCCAGGGATTGTGAATGTCAGGGTCAGGGAGCAAAGTGGGGAACCACATACTGACTCTCAAAACGTCCTCTTAGAAGAGACACGTGTGAAATGTATTCACATCACATTGACCAATGCAGCTCACCTGTGTGGCCTGGCTAACTTCATGGGGGTGGGAAGAGACGGCCCTAGTGTTTGCTGGGGAGGAAGAGGGAACTCGAGGCAGACTTACCATGATACTTCAGAGCCCTTCTCTTTTGGGGTGACTTCCAGGACCCTGTACCTAATTTTATTTTGGATTCCCTTTTTGAAGATGCTTGCCCGCTTAGTCATGTCGGACTGTTTGTAACCCTTTAGACTACAGCCCACCAGGCTCCTCTGTCCCTTACGTTTTCTAGGCAAGAACAGCAGAGTAGGTTGCCATTTCCTTTTCCAGCAGATCTTCCTGACCCAGGGATCGAACCTGCGTCTCCTGTGTCTCCTGCATTGCAGTTGGATTCTTTACCTGCTGAGCTATCGGGGAAGTCCACCGTGAAATCACATAAGCTTCAGGTTCTACAAAACCTGTGCCCACCTCTGGCCAGAAACATTTGTCAAGAACTCTGAGGACTTCCCCAAGACCTCATGGGCTTGCTGTTCGGATGAAGTGAGTGAACTAGAGGCCCTTTCAAGACAGTATCCAGCAGTGGGTCTGCATTCTATCAGCATTGGACTCTATTATTATTGCCACAAAAGTAAACACTTAACGCACTCCTGACTCATGCTGGACACAAAACACACACACTACATTTGCTTAGTAAGGAACTCTGGTTCATCAAGAAGTGATCATTAACCAACATGGAGAATTGCTATGATAAGACGGCCAAGTATTGGGGTGTATGTGTGTGTGTGTGTGTATGTGAGGGAAATCCCTGAATGGCAAGTCAGGGCACTTGTGACCTTGAAGGCACCTTGTCACTTTCCTGGACCCTAGGCTCCCCTTGCGTCCATGAAGGTGGTGCTGGGTCCTTTGAAGGTCTGTGGGCAGCACAGGTAGAAATGCTACTTGTGGCAGATACAGCGGATTGTTTGTGCTGACAGCCCCACCTCGGCAAACCACCCATCTGGAAGGTCAGCCTGCAGACACTGTTCCTCTCAATATTATAGGCCTGTGCGTCTTGCCCTTAGTCATCCAAAAAAAGCATCCTCGCCGTCCACTTCTGGAAGCCTCCATGCACCCTGCCCTGACACACTGGCTCGCAGCTGTGAGTCCATTTTCTAACATGCTTTTCTGGTCAGAGAAAAGGGACGAAATCAAAGACCTCCCTGACAAAGGAGTCAAACCCTTGATCGGATGTGTTCTCTGAATTTTTTTTTTTCATCCTCCTTTGCAAGTTCCCAACTGCAATGTCTCCCAATGCTCACATTTTTCCAATTTGAAAGGAGGAGGAAGTTAAGGAAAACCCCAACCCTAGGTCACAAATAGCCCCCTTCAAGTCATCTTGTATGCATTTATTGGCTGAGTGACTTGAGCAAGCTCTTCAATCGCCTGTAAAAAATGGAGACACCTGCCCTACTCATCACTGGAAGGACCTGAGTAGATGGAGATGTTTTGCTAGGTGTAAGACACTCTATGGGTTTCCCAGGTGGCGATAGTGTTAAAGAACCTGAGCATGCCTGCCAATGCAGGAGATGTGAGAGACACAGGTTTGATCCTTGGGTTGGGAAGATCCCCTGGAGGAGGGCATGGCAACTCATCCCAGAATTCTTGCCTGGAGAATTCCATGGACAGAGGAGCCTGGTGGGCTACCGTTCACGGGGTCGCAGAGTCGGACACGACTGCAGTGACTGAGCATGCATGCAAGACACCTTATAAATGTAATGGGATAGGGAAGAGTGAACCACAGTTAATTCTGCCTTGATTTTTCTGAATCAGCATGTGTGTGTTTTTATCACTAAATCATGAGTGAATTTCCACAAACAGTGACGTAAAACAAGACTCATTTATTATCATACATTTCTGTGGAGCACCTAGGTTCTCTATGCCAAAATCAAAGTGTCAGCCAAGTTGGACTCTTGTCTGGGAGCTCTGGCTGGAAGAATCTGCTTTTAGTGTCACTCAGGTTGTTGGCCGGAGAAGGCAACGGCACCCCACTCCAGTACTCTTGCCTGGAAAATCCCATGGATGGAGGAGCCTGGTGGGCTGCAGTCCATGATGTCGCTAAGAGTTGGACACGACTGAGCGACTTCACTTTGACTTTTCACTTTCATGCACTGGAGAAGGAAATGGCAACCCACTCCAGTGTTCTTGCCTGGAGAATCCCAGGGACGGGGGAGCCTGGTGGGCTGCCGTCTATGGGGTTGCACAGAGTTGGACACGACTGAAGCGACTTAGCAGCAGCAGCAGCAGCAGCAGGTTGTTGGCACAGTCCCATTCCTTGTAGCTACAGGTATGATGTCCCCATGTCTCAGCTGGCTCACTCATGTCAGCTGGGGATCACTCTCAGCTTCTCTAGGTCATTCACATTCCTCCCCATGTGGTCCCCTTCAACTTCAAAGCCAGGGAGTGATGGAACTTCAAGCCCTCTCACTCTTTCAATCTTTCAGGGCTCAACTGATTAGATCAGGCCCACCCAGGCCATCTCCCTGCCATGAGGTCAGAGTAAGTAGGATTTTAATTACACCTGTGAAATCCCTTCATAGCACTATCTGCATTAGGGTTTGATTGAATAACCAGAAGAAGAAATTCTTGGCAAAGGAGGAGCATTTTTACAATTCTGCCCCGTCACACAGTGATTCTGAAACTAGGTTTCATAAGAGTAAGATGATGCCAGCCATTCTGTGAAGAAAGGAATGCACAGCCAAATAATTTTAGGAAACACTAATTGAGCAGAGCAGAACCCATTTTGTTGTCTAGGTTTTCACTTCAGGACATATCTGAGCAATTGATAGACCATGTGACTCTTCACGATAAATATTTCCCAGATATGTCGGGTTATAGTACCCTTTCCTGCCAGAGTACTTGTTATTCCTCATAAACCAGATTGGGATATGATTATCTGATTTTTAAAATGAATTTTAGCTATTTGGATAGCCACAGACCCAGGAATTCCCTATATCCTTATTCATCAATTTTTAGAGACTTGTGACCTCATGATTCTCAGTTGACTCATTACCTCTTAGGTGTCCTTCAAGTCATAGTCTGGAATGACCGCTTACCAGAAGGGGTTAATTATTTGTGATCATCCAAAGGGCCTCCACCCCCCTGCCTCAAAGGGCGAGGTCCACAGTGTTATGCCTCACTGGTCCTAAGACAGCACAGTGTTCATAGTCTGATGGCAATCACTACCTCAGATGCATCGCCTTGCCCCAGAATTCAGCTTGCCTTTGGTTAAGTCTGAAAGGCTAGAGTGAGATTCGCTCCTACAAAACTCAGAGGGAAAGGATGGTGTGTGTAGCTGAAACTGTACCCTAAGCAGAAAGGAGTGCCTTTTCTGGGAAGGCAGAGGCCCCCAGCATGCAGCCTCATCCCCTGCTGCCCCCTCGCCCCTCCCTGCTACACGTCTGGTCCCAGCAATGGTTCCAGGGCTGCAGCTTAGGCTGGACCTAAGCTGCTGCCGCCCCATGACTCAACAATGTGCTTTCAGGTTAGGAACTCAGGTGCCAGTTTGACATTATCTCCCCTGACACTGACCCCAAAATAATGTTGGTTTTCAATCTGTTCATCTGCGTCTCTACGCTTCATTTGAACTTGTGGTTTCTTTTCCCTCTAAGGATCCCCCCAGCCATCTTATGGGTGAAATAGCAAGTGTGTTCTGGGCACTCTAATAAATTGCAACTTCAGATGGAAGGTTGCTCTTGCTGGAGGCGAGTGATTAAACATTTTAATAGTGCAGCAAACTTATCAATGGACTCAAGGAGTGGGAAAAAAGGAAGTCTTTTTTTTCTCTCTCTCTCAGCTTGTGTTTCAGAGTATTTAACTACTGAGGGTTATGTCTGTCAAAGATTTTTGAAGACCAAATTTGACTTTGAACAACCTCAAAGGTACCTGTAATGCACACTGCATCGGGCCCTATAAACAGCCCAGGATTTTGCCTGCATACGTCTTACTATCCTATTCAATATCACCGTGGCACCTAAAAGGTTTTTAATATAGATATTAAATATATCTATATCATCACTTCACTGCCAGCAGGAGCTGTATTTTTTCCTCTGGGGTCTTCTGAGCTATTTGCTGCTGACATACACTATTAAAAATAAACCTACCCTGAGGAACTAGTCATTTTACATGGTATTAGAACTAATGTTATCATTTAAGTAGCTCCAGAGATTTGCCAACTACAGAGGCCCCAGATAACGATGGAAACATGATCATGTGAGATAATCTTCTGTGAGGAAATGACTTTCATCATCTGTAATATGTCATTTAGATGCTTATTTAAGACATATTATTGAACGAATATTGATGCCTTCAACAGAATAAAAAGCATCAATGCCACAGTGAGATAAAGAATCAGAATCACTTCCTGGGGCTTGGGAATGGACCAGATCTGAAATATCCCTGAAATCTGTGTAATGATGAAGGAAGAAGGGTAGAGGGGAAGGAAGACGTTCCACTTTAATTTCCTTACCTTCCTTGTGGGAATCTGCAGGCACTAGAAGGTACAAGTTTCAGCAATCTGCATAACCTTATAAAGGAGGCAGTATTTTTATCCCCATTTTACAGATGAGGCAAACTGAGGTTCAGCAAATTTTCTTAAGCTGAAGTTCAAATTGCTAGGACATGGCAAAACCAAGGTTTGAATGTGGTTCTAACTCCAAAGCCTGTCTGTACTATATAATAATTGTCCTCACCATTTGTAGAGGGACCAGGATTCTGGTAGGGACTCTCTACTCTGCCCAGGGGGCAGAGAAATAAATTTATGATGTGATTCAGCATCTATTCACCCACTGAGTCAGGCAATCAATAAATATTTCTTGAACATCACCAATGCTACTAGATACTATGTTAGGCCCAGAGCATACAGAAATGAAAAAGGTCCAAATTCCAACACAAACGTCAGATGTCCATATGCAGAGCCTTATGGTTTGGCAGATACTGGATGCCCAAGTTGAATGCCTGCACTGCTTGGTAAAAGTCAGTGCCCATGTGGTCTGCCTGCACAACTTTGAGTAATTTTTCCTCAGTTTGGATGTGAGCAAGGTCCTCTTCAACCCATCTTCAACCCGTGACATCATGCTTGGAGCCCTCAAGAGATGCAGACACCGCTACTCCATATGTAAACTAGCTTCTGTGCTCTACTCTTATACACCATGACTTTTATCCACTGTCTATTTGACCCCCCTGGCAGCCCAGGAAAGCAGGCAATGATAGCCCATTTTACAGATGCGGAAACAGATTCAGAAAGGTGAAGTAGTTTCTCCAAGACAGAGGGATATAGTGCTCTCAGGACCTGATCCTGATCCTTGACTCTCTTCCCCCCACTATGAACCCATTACAAAGAATAACATCAGGTATGAGCTTGCAGTCTGCCAGGCCCTTTCGGGTTGGTACTGTTATTATTCCCATTTTAAGGGGAGGAACCTGGGGAACAGAGAGGTAAATCGCTCACCCAGGCTCACACCACCAGAAAGAAGCAGACACACAACTCAAACCTGAGACTTCTGACTCCTGACACCAAATTTCCTAATGTCATTCCTTTTGAAAAAGGGAATTTAGTCTCGGTAACAATTTGCCAGGTCTGGTCATGATGCTGCTATTGTGGGAACAGAACAAAGCCCAGACAGTAATCTTGCCTCTCAGATGCTAAGCTTCCTGCAGCCTCACCAGATCTGGGGTTACTGAGTCTTTGCAGAAAAGGGTGGGGAATCTGTGGGCTTCTCTGGTGGCTCAGCTGGTAAAGAATCTGCCTGCAATGCGGGAGACCTGGGTTCGATACCTGTTGGGAATATCCCTCTCCCCTGGAGAGAATGGCAACCCACTCTAGTATTCTTGCCTGGAGAATCTCCATGGGCAGAGGAGCCTGGCAAGCTATAGTCCATGAGGTGGCAAAAAGTCAGACATGACAGAAGCAACTAAGCCCAGCACAGCATATGAGGATCTAGGCGATGAGCCAACTCATTGAAAAGGACCCTGATGCTGGGAAAGACTGAAGGCGAAAGAAGGGAGCAGCAGAGGATGAGATGGTTAGATAGCATCACTGATTCAACAGATATGAATTTGAACCAACTCCAGGAGACAGTGGAAGACAGGGAAGCCTGGCATGCTACAGTCCATGGAGTCGCAAAGAGCGGGACACAACTTAATAACTGAACAGCAGCATAGGGATCTATTTTCGTATGGAAAAGAATAATAATTTGTATGAGAGGGTCCAGTGAAGGGGGGACAAGCAGATGGAAAGAGGGCACCAGGGCTGGTTCTGGGCTGGGCTTCTGGGTGAGGGGCACAGCTGGTCTGATAGGACTTGGCAAACTCCAGCCCTGTCTCATTGCTAGTCATTTTTACCTGCTGTATTAGCATATACATATGATATCTGTTATCCTAATTATATCTGCTTTCCCAGGTACAGACAGACATACCCCGGAGTTGGGGGGCCCATTAGCAGATCACACAGGCTTCTGCAGCTGTGTTTTGATTAGCAGAAAAGGTTCTTTGGCATCGGAGAACTGAAATCACCTTTTAGGGTGTGACAAGCGCAGCCAAGCGTCTCGCAAGTGAAAATCAGAGGTTTCTCTAAGGAAGGAGTGAGAACGACCACAAAGAATTAAAAGGAGAATAACCTTTAATGGTTTCAACTGTGGAAGCTCAGTCACGCTTAAGGCCTGCCATCCATCAGGCAGCGTGGCACTGAACTCTCAACAGACCTGCGGTTCACCCCCATCCCCACTTGGCTTCTGGGAGGTGGGGGTGGGGAAGGCAGAGGGAGCCCCCCAGGGGAGCCCAACCCACCACTGGTCCACGCTGGGCTCCAGCCAGGGGAGGAGGCGGGGCCTGAAGGTATAGAGGCTGAGGATGGTTGGAGGAAGGTTCAGCCACCTGCCTGGAATGATTGGCAAAGGATATGCAAATCATTATGCAAATCACCCTTTAGCCCCTGGGGCTCAGGATTCCTTTTAGAAGCCAAGTAGCTATTTTCTCCTTTGCTCGCTCCCTGCATGGACTTCTAGTCCACACTCTTGCAGCTTCCTTGGAGGGCTGTGCTTCATGTTACAAATGTGGCTTATGGGTCAATACCTTAGGTGTTAAGGGTGCAAATCCTCTTAGGTGACATGTTCATGAGTTCTATCTTAGTTGACCTTTGATAACTCTATAAAGGAGCTTAAGGGGGTTTTCTTAATATCACCCCCATGGTACTGAGCCTAAAGGCCTGAATAGGCTTGCCTGAGGTCAAACAGCCAGCCAGGCTGTGTGTGAACTCCACCTTGAATGCAAGGGCCCTAACCTGCCCATGCTCAGTAGCTCAGTCACTCAGTCATTTGGGACCCTATGGATTGCAGCCCACGGGCTCCTCTGTCCATGGGATTTTCCAGGCAAGAATACTGGATTGGGTTGCCATTTCCTCCTCCAGAGCATCTGCCCAACCCAGGGATTGAACCTAGGTCTTCTGCATTGCAGGCGGATTCTTTACCACCTGCCAGCAGGGAAGCCCAAAAATCCTGGAGTGGGTAACCTATCCCTTCTCCAGGAGATCTTCCCAACCAGGGTCTCTACATCCCGGGTAGATTCTTTACCAGCTGAGCTACCAGGGAGAAGCCACCACAGTGAGAAGCCTGTGAACTAGAGAGCAGACCCCGCTGGCCAAAAATAAACAAAATTATTCTTAAAAAGAAGTGTGGCTGAAGGAAAACCATCCCAAAAACCAGAGCAAGGTTTTAGAAGAGCACATGGTAAAGATGAGTTTGCAAAGGGAGGGCAGAAGGAGCCCCAGGGGGCTCAAAGATTTTCTAAAGATACTTTTGAGTTACCTGTAAATGTGTGGCTTACAAACAACACTTTTTTTTTGAAAAAAAAGAAACAGGTTAGAGTAGTATAATATTTTTATGCAGTCATTCTCAAACTTTAGCATGTATCAGAGTCACTTAGAAGCCTTGGTAAAGCAACTAGACCTTCTGAAACCACCTGTCTGGGGGTGGGGCCTGAGAATTTGCATCCCTAACAGGTTCTCTAACATTGCTGCTGCTGCTGATTCAGAACCACACTTCAGGAACCATTCTTTTAAGTCTGTATCACATTCATTAAGGACAAGCTTTGTTTTTTGAAACTCTTTATTTCAGGAATGTACGTGTTTATGTGCACTAGAAAGTGTTAGTCACTCCGTCATGTCCAACTCTTTGTGACCCCGTGGACTGTAGCTCACCAGGCTCTTCTGTCCGTGGAATTCTCCAGGCAAGAATACTGGAGTGTGTTACCATTTCCTTCTCCAGAAACACGTAGTAGTAAGACATAAAACCAATGCTTTGGAAAGATAAAATTAAGGAGCCACAAAAATGGTTAGAAAAAAGAAGGCCAGGTGGGAGAATGCAGCAATAATACCGAAGCATGAATGGGAATGGAGAAAACATTTCAGGAGATTTTAAGACAGACTATTCTGAACTTACTGACTAGATATGCAGGGAAAGGGAGAGGGCAGAACCAGAGATAAAGCTGCGGTTTCTAGCTCAAGTGGCTGAGCAGATGAAGTGCCTTTTAAAGGAATAAGGAAGTCAGAGAGGGAGACAAGTACAGTTGACTCTTAAACAATGGGGGTGGGGATGGGAGTTAGGGGCTCCACTCTCCAGAGTTGAGAAGGGGGGGATAACTTTACAGTCAGCATCCACGATTCCACAACCACAGATCATGGAGTACTGTAGTATTTGTCTTAAAAATAGGCATATAAGAGGACCCCAGGAGTTCAAAACTGTGTTGTTCAAGGGTTATTATAGAGAATATACAGGATTATCAGTTCTACTTTGGACAAAGAGTGTTGCTGGAATTTGGAGAAAATTGGTAGTAGATACCCTGACTATATAGCACAGAATCTTAGAGTCAAACAGAAATGTAGGATTTAACCCAAGAGGATAGTTCAAGTCGTGACAGAAGACGAGATGCCCCAAAAACAAGAGAAAGGAGAGGAGTACACCTTTATGGTTGAAAAGAAAAAGGACCAGAGAGGAAGAGAAGCTCCACGTGTGTACCAGAATTGGGACACAAAATATATGTTTTAAGAGTGGATCACGTTCACAAAAGCTTGAAAGCTCCTGAATTAAAGACTGAGGACCTTTCTCTAGAAAAGAAACTGACATTTCCGTGTCCATCTTCCCAAACCAGATATCAAACCCATGTCTCCTGCTTTGCAGGGGGATTTTAGTGACTTATTATAGAGTTAGGATTCCAATCAGTATGGTGAATATATTGACCAGCCTGGGTGTGTTAGACTTACACACTTATGGATACTTAAATGCATTATCGTGTCCACAGTGGACCACGGTCAACTCCCCAGTGTCTGAACCTCCACTCTCATCTTGGAAAGGCCATGCAGTTTGAGGGTTTGACACCAGCTCTAGAGACAGATTTGGAGTTAATCATACCCAGCCTGTGTTTGTCACGGTCACGTGCCCCAGTTCTTGTCATTGAGACTGAGGGGGAGATTTGCTAGAGGCTTCCAGGGATGTTCTTTCATGCACTTTAAGGAGAGAGAATCGGAAAGTCACTTTCCCCAGTGAGACATGAACAAGGAAGCCAGGAGTCCAGATGCTGGTGGTTACCATCCTGTAGCCAGATGACGAGGCTGGCACAGGTCCCTGCTGCCATGGCAGAGGTCCTGGATTCACCAACGCTGGGGCTGGAGGCTAATAAATTTCCTTATTGTTAGATCAGTCTGAGAAGAGTATCACATTATCCTCAGCTGAGCTCATCCTAACAGATGCAGTATCAACCAAAAGGAAGAGCCTAATTTAGTGGCTAAGTGCTTAGTGTCTGGTGGTGGTGGTTTAGTCACTAAGACATGACTGACTCTTGCAACCCCATGGACTGTAGCCCCCCAGGCTCCTCTGTCCATGGGATTTTCCAGGCAAGAATACTGGAGTGGCTTGCCATTTCCTTCTCCAGGTGATCTTCCTGATTCAGAGATCGAACCACGTCTCCCACATTGCAGATGGTCTCCTGCATTGCATTCATATTTCTTACCGAATGAGCCACCAGGGAAGCCAGTGTCTGAACTTTGAATGCATATCCCAGCTCTGCCACTTCATGTCTGGTGGTGAAGTTGGGTCATCTACCCAACCCTTATGATCATCAGCTTATTAATCTGTACAGTGAGGCTATTAATGTACTGTGGGGGTTGTTTGCCAGTGTGGGCTATCTTGAATCCAGCCTCCCAAACATCCAACTCCTTTGGGGGTTCCCAAATGAGGTATAATGTTGGTGAAAGATGGAGTCTGCCTGGCATTACTGATGCTTAACAGACAAGAGCTTTTTTTTTTTTTTCTCTGCCCTGGCCCAGCCACATGGCAGCTCCAGATGCAAAACTCAGCAAATCCAGATTGAAGGACTAGGACCTGGAGAAGACTGGAAGTCGTGGTGATTGAAGCAGCACAGGGGTCACCAGGACCAGCTCTCCCCTGCTGCCTGGCTCTCAGGGGCTCACTGGGTCCCTGCCCCTTTCCACAGCCTTAAGTTTCAGCCTTCTGACAATTAACATAAGGCCAGTTTCTGAAGAGCAAGAGTCATCGCTTACATTGTAGCCCTCAGTTTCCTTCCAATAAATTCCCTCCTACTGGAACAGCGAGTCAGCTTGGGTTGCTTGCAGCCAAGAAGGCTTGCCAGACAAAAGTGCCTCCTTGTCAGGCTGCTGTGAAGCTTCACTGCAATTGCACTCGGAGCCTGGCTCAGGACACGGCAGCTCTTGAGACAATTACAGGCTCAGATGGCCCCCATGGAGGGATGAGCCGAGGTAAACACGAGATTTGGAGTCACCAGGAAGGATGCACAGAATCCTGGTTGCTGAACTGGCCACTCTGCCCTCTGCACTCAGATTCTGGCTACTTGGGGTGTCCTATTTGCCATCTCCACCAAGAATTGGCAACACCGGGTGAACACAATGGAAGGAAGGCATAGACCCATCCAACAGCCACACCAAACCAACAAGAATGTTGAGTGATGATTTGGGCAACAAATGTTCTTTCTTAACCGTGGCTCATCAGCCCTAATGTGAAAACCACTTCACAGTCTGGGGATGCACAGACAATGGGCCCCAGGAGGAAAACAGATGAAGGTGAAGGGCTCAAGGGCAGAGGTCCAAGACCAGCTCTGGAGGTCAAACAGTTATCCCAGGGATGTGTCCTGTAACTGCTCCTCCTGGCCTCTTTACCACCAAGCATGCTTTAAGTGGTCAAACCTGCTTTTTACCTGACGAGTATGAATCAGGCATGTGGCCATACATTATCACTTAGAAAATGCCACACACCAAGGTACCGTCACCATCAACAGTATCATCATCAACAGCATCTATTTCTTCTTCCTAACATTTATGAAGCTACTATTAACCCCCAGGGACATGCTGCACATTTTCTGCACGTTAGTTCTTTAATGCTTAGAATTGCTTTCTGAGGCCAGGTACTATTACTGTCATGAATAAACTGGTGCTTGGAGAACCTGGGTGACTTGTCCAAGGTCACACAGCTAACAAGTGATGGAGCCACAATTCACCACCAGGATTGGCATGCCTGATGATGGTTCCAGGATGCTCTCTTTCCACGCCTTACACTCACGTGTTCTGACTCTTTCAGCCTGCCTTATTCTCAGCAGACCTTTCTCGGCAGCCTGAGCAGCCACCGAACAGAACTTTTGCTAAAGTACCTTTGTGGTTTTTACTTGGAAGATGAGTTTTAGCCCTGGATGGGGCTGGTGGCGGATCTACATTGTAAACTCTTATGTACGTGCCATAAACACGGCCCTTCAGGGGCTTCTCAGGTGGCTCAGTGGTAAAGAATCCACCTGCCAATGCAGGAGACTCAGGAGAAGTGGATTTGATCCCTGGGTCAGGAAGATTCCTTGCAGAAGGAACTGTAACCCACTCCAATGATCATGCCTGGAAAATCCCATGGACAGGGAAGACTGGCAGGCTACAGCCCACGGGCTCGCAGAGTTGGACACGACTGTTCATGCATACACAGGGCTGATGACAATATACTGATGATGGCCACTGAATGTCACAGGCAAAGGCAGAGGGTTGGGTACACACTCTTTCCTGTGAGTTTGGGCTTCAGACTTTGGATTTGTAAAATCTCCACTGGCATACCAGTGCTGGGGTGTTCAAGGAAAGCATTATTTATGAATGGGATTCTCAGGTGTTAACACCGCAGATTAATTACTTTCAATCCTATTTAACAGAGGTCCAGTGTGTCAATGATGGAAAAATGAATCACAGCCACATCACTTCGATGAGGGAAAAAAAAAATCAGAAGAGGCATGCATCTTTCTGAAAGGCCATTGTGCAGGCAGGCTCAGGCCATCCCTGGGTGTGGGGGCGGTGCACAGAATGGGGATCCGGAGGGGGGCAGGCTTGAGAACTACACTGCTGGGGCTACTTTAGCTCCCGACTTTGGACTCCTTCTCCTTTGATACAAGGACGCAGGAGCGGAGCTAATCAATGAGATGTGTGGACAGAAGTGCCTGTAGCACGGCCACCTCTCAGGCCCGACGCGGATGGCACCGTCACGAGCACTGAAAGGCTGCCAGAGACAGGAGGGAGGCTCATCCCCTGGCAGGCCTGTCTGATAAACGTCCCCCATAAGCTCACAGCAAAGAAACCATTTCCAGGAGGCATCACACCACCAGCCTGTCACCTGGCCTCCTACATCCCAGCGGATATTTCCTTGTGTTGTTTAACAGCTTCACCCTGGCTTGCCGGTACTGAGCAGGCCGTCTTCAACGGCCCCTCCACCTATTTTATTCCCGTGGGTCATGTTGAGAGAGCAGATCTTCCGAGGAATACTGGTGGAGGGTTGGTGGCGGCTCCTGGCTCCCTGGGAGGTGTGGCAGAGACCCACGTGCTGGGGAGAGGCGTTCCAGATTAAATGACCCCAGGGAGGCCATACCTCAACAGTCCTGCCTCATTTTTCGGAGAGGAAAAGGCATGATGCTGCCAAACTCGTTGCCTAACAGGCTTTTTCCCTTATTCTTCTGTCTTAGGAAAAAAAAAAAAAAAAAAACAGTCTGGATGCTGCAGCCAAGGCAGGGCCAAGCGTTCTGCCTCCTCACTCCCAGCAGAAATCCCTTGCTGGGCTTGGTCAGAGTGGGATGGGAAGTAGCCAAGAGCTGTAAGGCCTCGTTCTGAAATAGACAACACAGACACACCCCCACCGGGGCCCTCTCCTTCCTTACTCCCTACACGTGTTAAAATGGGCAAAACAGTTGCTCCGCTCACAGCATTCTTACTGTAAAAGGCAGGTGGGAATGGCAGGGGAGCTCTCGCTGGCCTCAATTTGAACCTATAGCATTAAGATGCCATTGGTCTGAGGAGCTTCCCTGGTGACTCAGTGATAAAGAATCCGCCTGCCAACACAGGAGACGCAGGCTCGATCCCTGGTCTAGGAAGATCCCACATGCCTCGAAACAATTAAGTCGGGGTACTGCAACTACTGAGCCCCTGAGCCACCACTTTTGAAGCCCACACACTCTAGAACCTACACTCTGCAACTTCTCACCGCAATGAGAAGCCTATGGACTTCAACGAAGAGTAGCCCCCTGCCCTCCACAACTAGAGAAAATCCTGAATAGCATTGAAGACCCGGCAGAGCCAAAAATAACATATTAATTAATTTTTTAAAAAGATGCTCTAAGGTCTTAAAAGTTAGGAAAATAGCCTAAGGAGATTATTCTACTCCAAAGTTAGCTTAGAGACCTAGAGGATATTCACAGGTGCTGGGGACAGTAGTCTCTGGAGGAAAAACTGGCTCACCCAGAGTCTCTCAGCCTGAGCACTACGACATTCATTTTATGCCCTGTAACTATTAGTCGTGGGGGCGGGGAGGGAGCTCGTGCTATGTATCGTAGGATGTTTCGAGGCATCTGTGGTCTCTACGCACTAGGCGCAGGTAGCAAACCCCTCCCCGAGTCATGACAACCAAAAACGTCTCCAGACACTGCCAAATGTCCACAGGGGTGCAAACTGCCCCCAGGGCAAACCACTGCTGCAAGCAAAGGTGTAGAGGTGAGAATGAGCCTGGTATGTCCACAATCTAGAGAGAGACACTGAAAGAAAGTGAGTCACATGGTCAAGCCTGGCTCTTTGGGATCCCATGGACTATAGCCCTCCAGGCTCCTCTGTCCATGGAATTCTCCAGGCAAGGATGTTCAAGCAGGCTGCCATTTCCTTCTCCAGGGGCATTTTCCCAACCCAGGGATCGAACCCGGGTCTCCTGCATTGCAGGCTGATTCTTTACCATCTGAACCACCAGGGAAGTCTGAGAGAGGCATTCCAGAGCCACAAAATTAACACCCACACTGTCGAGCTGCCAAGAGAAGTAAAAGAGACGGACAGGATCTCATAAAACAATCTTCATCAGCAGCGGCAGCAGCAACCTCTTCTGAAGCACCTCTCACATGCCAAGCTTGTGCCGACCGCTCAGCACACACCACCATGCCTAACAAGTATTAGTGGTTATTAATGCTGGTGCCATGCACGGATGACTCAGAGTAATGGGCAGCCAGAGGGATCATTTTCACCAAATATGGACACCACAGCCAGGCCGCACTCACTGCCACATGAGAAGAGCGAGCTTGTGCTTTCTGTCCCTTCATGGGCGTGGTGTCGGACTGGAGATATTCCTGGAACCAGGATGAGCCGGAGAATTGAGCCATGTACCTATTGGAAGGTGACTGGCCTAGGGGCCCCATTACACACCCCAGCCCCACCTGGCATGCCCTGTGTACTTACCGGCCACTCAGTTCCACCCTCACTACACTATGAGTGGTCCATGACCTGCAACATCCACATCCTGATGCCTGGAGCTGGTTAGACATCCAGAATCTCAGGCCCCAGCCCTGACCTTCCCATTCAGAATCTGCATTCTAACACAATCCCCATATCATGTCTGAAGGCTCTGAAGCTGAGACATTGCTTTATCTTAACAGTACAAGACATGAGTTTGAGCAAGCACCGGGAATTCGTGATGGACAGGGAAGCCTGGCAAGCTGCAGTCCATGGGGTCACAAAGAGGTGGCCAACTGAGCGACTGAACTGAACAGTACAAGGCTGCTAGCATCTGGCAGCATTTTAGAGTGTGCACAGACCCATAGCTTTCTCTCACTCGATTCACTCATTCCACAAATAGGTACTGAATGCCCGCTCTGTGTCCTGCCCTCATGGAGCTGACAGTCTGGTGGCACCTCACCACCACACCCCAGACAGGTGACTGCACCGGTGAAATCCCTCGGGTTACCTCGGAGGGAATGAATCTCTACGAGGTCAAGAGACTCAGGGGAAATCCTGCTGCTGATAACAAGAGCAAGGGTTTTTACTCACACATCTTTTCCCCAAATCTTGGCTCTTTCTCCTGCACCTATACTACTTTTCAACTACAGTCACTGGAGTGAAAAAAGACAGAAATTTCTGCCTATTTTAACTACTAGATCACATCGAAGGCAGGATTGGGGGCTGAGAGATCACTGAGACCAACCACCAGCTTCAGCAATGAACTCACCTAGAACCAGAAATGGTTTAATTTGCTAAGATGGGTTAGCTTTGCTCAAAGCAATTCAGTTTCATCAGTTCCAAATCACCCATTACGAAAAATACAAAGCAATCACAGATCCTGAGATTTTAATGAACGCATGCCCTTAAACTCTATCTTCCTATCCTTTGAAATCAAGAAAGAAGTTCAGATTATGTCCATAGCGTGAAAACCAAAATGCCACCCCAAGTCCCTTCCTCACCTGGGCCTTCTAAAATCTGAAAACTATTTTTGCTGTCATTTATTTCCATTTAGTTTTGTTTTCTCATAGAAATGTCTTGAGACCTGGTCTCAGGCCTCCAGCAGCTCTGTGGTGCCAAGGAAATTACTCAAGAGTCTCAGTTTCCTCATCTGTAAAATGGGGGCATTTGTGGAGCTAATGTGTGCACTGACTCCACCCCACCCCAAGTCCTGGCCTGTGCACAACCAACAGCAACTATCTTCTCTCTCCGTTTTTCCTGAGAACATTCCAGGGGGCTGCTGAGGGCTGATGGTGCCTGATGAGATTTCTAAGGGATCCTCCAATGCTTCTGTTTGAACTGTGAAGAGTACAAAGGAGCCCCATTCAAAGGTAGAGGATGGAGCCCTGCAGAAGGGCTGTTGCTGCTCTACATGCCTGCAGGTGAGCTGACTGTTGCCTCTGACAGTGTTCTCTGGGTCTTTTGTGATGTGCAAAGGAAGAAGACAGCCGTGAAGGTTGCAGATGGGGAATGAGGCTGTGAGTTGGCAGGGACACCTGACATTGCCCTGGCTCACCCAGCTCAGAGAAACACCCCAGTGCTAGAGCTTTAGATCACCCCTGGGACAGAAGCTGAAGATGCCAGTGGTCATTTCCCCAGCTTCCCTTGCAGCTATGAAGCCGTCACCAAATTCCCAGCTAAAAGCTGACTCCCGAGCCAGGGCCCGTAAAGAATCCAGTTCGCTGGGGATGTCCCAGGAATGGGGCTGGTGGCAGCTTCTGCGGGCTCAGCAGTGGAACTGTTTCCAATGGCATTACAGCAAGACCCCTACATTCGAACCTTCAAGTTGCAAACTTTTCAAAGATGTGAATGTGTTTGCATGTCCAATCATATAAGTTAGTTCACATGTCTTGGCATTATCTATAACATAATTTAGTACCTAGGCTAACTTTGTTGGACTTAGAAACAAATTGAACTTACAAGTACTCTCGTGGAACAGAACCCATTTGTATGTAGGGGACTTATGTAATGATGTCTCTTGGGAGCTCTTCTGGAGATCAAATCTAAGACAGTCCTGAGTCTGACTCTCTTGCCCTCCCAAAGAATCTGTGAGCCCCTCCCCCAAGTCCCTTCAGAGGTTATTTGTCTGTTGAAATAAAACAGTGTCTTTTGCTGAAGCTAAGCACACTGATGGAAGCATCTCTCAGTTTAATTTCTGACCTTAAACGTAGCTTGCAGAGAGAAGGAAGTACACACTGATGGAGAAAACTCTGTCACCAGCCCACCTCCCCTATGTCTGCCTGAGTGCTTCTCAAAATGAGGTCTTGGAACACATGCATGTGAGTTCATTAGCATCTACTAAGGTATTGATAAAAACGCAGACTCCTGGCCCTTACTGCCCAGATACTGAATTCGAACCTATGGAGCTGTGGTTCAGAAGCATGCATTTTTAGCAAGTCCTGTACCCACAATTGTTTTGCTCCCTCAGTGTGAGAACCACCAGCCTGAGATGATTCCTAACCTTTTCCACAGACACCCCTGGAACATCTGTGTGGCTCAGGTGTGATCAAAAGTAGAAGCTCCTTGTGACCAGAGGCAACTGGCCTTTGGGGGCTCAGGCTGCCCCAACCCCCATCCAGCTTCCTTGAGCACTTACACACCACTACCCTCCTTGTGACCACACTGGCTGAGAGGTTCTGAGCTACTCCAGAGTGACTCAAACTGTGGTCTGCAGATCAGCGCTCGGTCCAGTGTATCGTTAATCTACCACACCCTAGCCAGAGAAACTGAAAGCAAGCAGCTAGAAGTTACTGTGGCAGTTTGCCAGAATAACTTGATGTTGCTGAGACTGTACAGGTGCGCCTTGCTTTATTGCACTGTTTTGGAAATTGAAGGTTCATGGCAACTCTGTGTTGAGCAGGTCTATTGGCGCCATTGTCCCAACAGCATGTGCTCACTTCATCCCTCTGTGTCACACGTTGGTAATTCTTGCAATATTTCAAACTTTTTCACTCCCATTCTATTTGTTATGATGATCTGTGATCAGTGATCTTTGATGTTACTCCTATGACTTGCTAAAGGCTCAGATGATGGTTAACATATTGTGGCAATAAAGTATTTTTAATTAAGGTATGTACATTGTTTTAGACATACTGCAATTGCAAACTTAATAGACTACAGTATAGTGTAAACATAGCTTTTATATGCACTGGGAAACCAAAACATTCGTGTGACTTGCTTTATTGTGATAGCGGTTTTATTGCCATGGTCTGGAATCAGACCCACAATTATCTCTGAGGTATGCCTGTAATACAGTTTGGGGCTTATATCTCGTGTGACTCTGTTTTCTTTTCCATCTTTTTCTAATACTATATTTTTATTGCATTCTACAAAAGTATTGGTCCATGACATCCTAGAGAGAAAAAGGAAAACTGGGCCTTCAACAAAGACTATCCCTCATGGTCAGCTATGGACTATGGAATTTCAAAATAACCATCCAATCAATAATCCATAAGTCAGTTGGGATAGTGCTATAGTGTCTCAGACCCTGAACTCCATCTGATGCACCTGTCAGTGGGGGCTGTGACCTCTCACCACACACAGGTCCTCGAATTCCCAGACTGGATTAGTATCTGGCATTCAAAGGAATTTTTGTTTGAGAGTCACCAGTACTCAGAACCACAAGGAGAGGTTTACACTTGTTCCAGGGCCGATGCAGCAGCCAATGCCAGTGCCACCCCACTCAAGCCAAGACCTGTACCCACATCAAGTGTGACCAAGCACCAGAGGACTTTTAAGGGCTCAAGTGTTCAAATATGACAGCAACAATTTCCATTTTCTCTTCAAATTCCTTAACGCACATCCATTTCCCATACTGGTGAAAATGAGAAACCTTATTTTTCAACTTTACTGAGCTATGATTTAAGAATACTGAACCACCCATATGTAAAGTATACAATTTGATCAGTTTTGCTGCTAAGTCACTTCAGTCGTGTCCGACTCTGTGCGACCCCATAGATGGCAGCCCAACAGGCTCCCTAGTCCCTGGGATTCTCCAGGCAAAAACACTGGAGTGGGTTGCCATTTCCTTCTACAATGCATGAAAGTGAAAAGTGAAAGTGAAGTCGCTTAGTCGTGTCCGACTCCCAGTGACCCCATGGACTGCAGCCCACCAGGCTCCTCCATCCATGGGATTTTCCAGGCAAGAGTACTGGAGTGGGGTGCCATCCCCTTTTCCGATCAGTTTTGAAATACGTCTGTAACTGTGAACCCTTCACTACAAGCAAGACAGTAAACTTTTCAATTACCCCCAAAAGATTCCCTGTGCCCCTCTATAACCTTCTTTCCTTCCCTCCCCCTCCAACCCAGGCAAATGTTAAACTACTAATTTGCTCTCTGTCACTATAGATTGGTTTTCATTGTCTATGTGTGTGCTAAGCCACTTCAGTCTTGTCTGACTCTTTGCAACCCCACGGACTGTAGCCCTCAAGGCTCCTCTGTCCATGGAATTCTCTAGCAAGAATACTGGAATGGGTTGCTATTTCCTCCTCCAGGGAATCTTCCTGACTCAGGGATTGAACCTGTGTCTCTTAGGTTCCTGCACTGGCAGGCAGGCTCTTTACCACTAGCGCCACCTGGGAAGTGCTTCATTTTCTATAATGTTATATAAAAGCAGTGATACTTTGTGGTGTCTTTGGTTCTGGATTCTTTCATGCAGCATAATACTTTTGAGATTCATCCACATCACTGCACGTATCGGTAGTTCCTTTTTTGTGGCTAATATTTCATTGCAAGCATATTCCATAATTTGTTTTAGACACTCAGCTGGAAAAGTCATTTTTTTTTTTTAAAGAACAATTTCCCTAATCGTCATAAAAGCATAATAACAAAAAAGAGGAGAGGAAAGGGAGGAACGAAACAGAGCAACTTTTTTCAAGCCCGATGCCTCCTAGTGCTTAAAACCCTGAGCTGGCCAGAAAGTTCGTTCAGGTTTTTATATCCTGTTACTGAAAAACTGGGATGAATTTTTTCGCCAACCCACTACCAATAAGGAGCATATAGTAGGTACTTAATAAATGTGGGTTGAACGCATGAGAGAATAAATGAATGGGAAGCTCTGCAGTCACTACGGATTGAATGGTATTTTTTTTAAGTCATAAAACTTCCATTTTGAAAAAATCTCAGAACTCCCTGATATAGTAAGGATATTTGGGAGGTCACCCACCAACACTGGGAGGTGACTCATAGACCAGCCCGGTGACAGAGCAGCCAAGCAGGACACGGAAACCTATTTAATGCAGTGGTGAGAAACCAGGGCACTGGCTGGCTCCAGCGCTCCCACAAATCATCTGAAAGGCTAAATCATGTTTCAACCCCTCCGATGGTGACCACTGGGAACTATGAAGGACACTCACGCATAATTTACATACTGCCAAGCTCCTAAGAGCCTCTAAACAAAGCCCCTGAGAGCCCCCGGGCACTATTTTTGAGGAGAAGGACATCAAGTGACAGATTAAATCGAGTCTGCTCCCTCAATGCTGGGGCAAAAAGCAAGCTCAGCCCCTGCTCACTGACATCTGTGATGGCCTTAAACCGCATTTGCTGGCCGACGCTGCCCAAGGAAGCCGTTATTACATCGAGGCCGGGGCACATGTGCTATTGTCTCTCCCGTTTTACACAGCTCCACCGCTAACAGGTATTTTTGCCCAGACTCTTTCATTCTTTTTCCAGATTCTAACCATAAAACGTGTTTTAATCTCAAAGCACAGGGGAAGGGAGGGGGCTCACAAGAGCACTTTGCATTCCACCAGTACATGTTAAATTACATTTGGTCACAACATGGTTCTAATACTAAGTTGGTCCATGCAGCAGCCACCGGAGGCTTTGGATCCAGAACAGACCAATACCTGGCGGGGAGCAGGACAGACTGACAGGAGATTTTTCCATCTCAACCACTACACTTGCCTACAGAATGCGCTACTATAATGACCATGGTTCATTTTCATAAATCAGACAAAAATGAAAAGCAGAAAAAGCCAGAAATGAGGGGTCTAAGTGAACACTGGAAGTAATTTATACCTTTCAAGGGGGCCCAAAGGAAAACAGCACCCGTTTTATTGTTTTGTTTTCTGACAACTCAGAGGAGTCCATACCATCAAAACGACAAATATGTGAGCCAGATAAAACAACCAGGTGCATACAGCCTGGAACCTAAGTAACAGGCCACCTAGATGTCCACCGGTGTTTATGAACCTTCTAGAAGCATGAAGATGATCTATCCCCGGCCCAAAGGACCCACAGGCACCACAACAGGAATGGGTGCACGCACAGCCTGTTCTAATTTTAATTTTCTCCATGAGTTGGGACTTCCTATTAGAATGTTAAAAATTCCCTGAGAATAATTTAAAAATTAGCACTCTTACTTTTGCTCTTATACTGTTCCCCTCAGGCCCAACACTTAACCAGGCACTGATAACAGGGTCCCAGGAAATAATGCTGGATTAATTGAAAGGATTGACGGTGTTTGTTTCGTGTTATTCTCCATGCCTTGCATGTTACTGTGTAGAGTGAATGAATACATAAATACATAATGAATGGATGGGTGGATGCATAGGGCTTCCCAAGTGGCGCTAGTAGTAAAGAATCCACCTGGCAATGCAGGAGATGCAAGAGATATGGGTTCAGTCCCCAGGTTGAGAACATCCCCCGGAGAAGAATATGGCAACCCACTCCGGCATTCTTGCCTAGGAAATCCCACGGACAGAGGCACCTGGCAAGCTACAATCTGGGGGTCACGAGCTGGTGGAGACCGGGAACACACATGCACATGGATGAATAGAGCATGATATTTTAGCCATATTGTATCATTTGGTTCCCACAACAAGCCTGTGAGGTAATAACAATAATAGTTAACACTGATGTTGTGCTAATTACATACCAGCCACTATTCTAAACTCTTCACACATATTAACTCTTTTAACCCTCAAGAGCTCTATGAAATAAGGACTATTATTATCCCTATTTAACAGATGAGAAACTGTTGGAGGCATATGGAGGGCACACTGCTAGGAGGAAGCAAAGCCGAGTCCTTGCTGGATGCTCTTAAGCTCTGCGCGTCCTCTCCATTAGCTACACTTGACAGAGCAGGAAATAGCGGCTAGTGAAATTAATTTGACCAAAGCTACCTACCACATGGGTGCATACCCACGACAGTGTTCCCAAGATACTGCCAAATGGCAGAGCCAGCTTGGGCACCCCACGAGTCCAACTCCAACTCCCAAGCAAGATGTGAATAAAGCTAGTTCCTGGCAAATATCTGAGATCAGAAGAGGAGAGATCGTCAAGGGAGGGTGGGGGGAACCTGAGCTAAGAGGCTGCTTCTCTTAGCACTATCCTTCCAAACTGGAGGTACTAGGCGGCCCAAGGGGGAAAGAGAAAGTAAAAACAAACCTGGAAAATCTTTCCAACCTGAATTCTCCTGAAATCTTTCTGTTAGCGTTAGAGGAGGAGAGATTAGCTGGCATCTTCCCGTCTTTCGGGCCCTGGGAAGAGGCCACAGCCAGTCCTGGGCCAAGTTCTAAGTAGAAGGTCCATGCGTTACAACCTGACCGAGATTCTGAGCAAGGCTTTCAGGGATGGGGTGTTGCTATGGAGTATGTCAAAGAGTCTGGGGGTGAGGGGAACCCAGGATGAAAGAATAGAGGCTGGGACACAATGAGCATTATAAATGGGAAGAGGCACACAAAAAAGTGGAACTGATTTCTGACATAAATGTGTAGGTGTTGATAACTGTGTAACTTAAGAAGTAATTGCCTCTGTTTTGAGAAGGCACAAGGAAACAGGGAGACAGGCTTGAAACTGGAAAACTTTAGTCTCTTAAATGTAAAACTCCATGTTAAACTGGGTATTAAGATGGAAACAATTGTAACTGTGGCTGGAAAAATGAAGGTGAACATTAGGAGAAAGAAATATCAGCGCAACAGTATAGAAAACTTCCTTGAGCTGGAAAAGATGAAAGGAGGAGAAGAAAGCAATGGGTTATCCCCTTCCCCCTTTTTTTCACTCATCACACAGATGGAACTATGAAGGATGCAGGTTTGAACTGCATGGGATGGATGAACTGAAGTTTGCAGTGACAACTCTGACTCACTGCGTTCCCCAAAAAGAAACATGTCTCTCAGAGAAAGCCCTTTCTCAGTCGACAGAAATATTCCCTAAGAAAGTCATAGCTTGCTGAGATGTGGGAGATTTGTAAATTGCCCGTAATGTGAGTGACAGTCCAGTCTTGCTCACAGGCTGCCAGGCAGACAAGGGCCAGGCCCCCGGGATGGTTCCATGTGGCCATTTGATTGATCAAACAGAAACCAAATGGTGCTTCCCTCTCCAAACACTGACCAACAAGAAGCGATTGCCCCATTAAGGTCTCACTGTATGCAGCTTTCTACAAAACCAAGATGCACCTCTCTTTGGGAACTGTTGATCTGTTCTATAAAAAGGGACCTTTTGCTGGAGAAAGAGGCAAAACATATAAAGTTTGTTGCAAGAGATTTGCCAAATTAGCTCATTGAGCCATCCCATAGAGAGGTCATTTAAGCGAATCTCTTTTATGAATGAAAATGAACTTCCTGGCAGACCCCCAGTCACACCCCCACATGCACACAGAGTCCAGGGCTTCAGAGGTCCCACACCTATTCCCAACAGATAACATATAAGAACTGTTTTCTATTCACTGGATCCAAAAGTCCTACTTCTTGAGCTCAAAGATGGGAATGAATCTGTGAGCCCTGCTGGGCTTTCTGGACACCTTCCTAATGGGTTCCAGGAATTAGCTACACTCTATTGCATGGTGATGATTTTTTTTTTTCCAAGCTCAGAAGACCGCAAAAGGATCTTAACCAAAAGGAAGCAAAGGTTTTCTTTTTATAAATTCGATTAGTCTTTTTCACTTTCTCTACCTCGATACATTTCCTTTGAGAGGCATTTTGTACCCAGAGACCCCTTAGCAAGGCACTGCGGCATGCAGGGCGCATGGAGTTTCAGTACAAGACGTTCAACGTAGACAGAAAGTAAAAATCACAGGCACTTGCGGTCGCCAGTGAAGAAGTCAGTTTCTAAACGCCGGCATGCGGATGGCCCTGCAAGAGAAGAAAGAGGAAGTTTGCCGATAGTGTGGGACCCTTGGGTGGGATGCGCGCAGTGGGTTACCAAGCTCGCCCTCCACTCGCCACTGCTGAATTTCCCGCCGGAGCCAGCGCCTGGGCGCCTGGTCCCCACGCTGCACCCGGCGCCAGGGCTGCAGATAGCCCTTGGCTGCGGACTGTTTGTTCCCCCAGAAAGTGCGCCTTTTCACCGCTGCCGAGACTTGACTACCGGAGAGCCAGTGCGCAAAGCGCTCTCGGCACAGACTCCGCAGGGGCCGGGGGTACCCACCTGAGCAGGCTCCCCGAAGCCTCGGGTCTGAAGTCTCTCCAGTGGCCGAGGAGAGATGAGGATTTGAGCGACAGCAGTTAAGGAAAGAGTTTCTGAAACAATCGGGGAAGCGAAGTACTGGGGCTTGGAAAATAACCGAGCCTACGGTGGGCTTTCCGAACTTGGTCTTCGCTTTCGATCACTTTTCCTGTCCTTCCTCCATCCCCCACCCCCCCACTCCAGCCTCAACCCTGGGAAAGACCTTAAGGGCTACGGTACTAGCCAAGTCAGTCCTTCATCTTTCTCTCCCTGCCACCCCAACTTACAGACAAGAAAATTATAAATACACCCCAAGAGTGGTTAATGCGGGTGCATTTAGCCACCCGCGTCCCGGCACACCCCAACGCCACCGCCGCCACCACCCACTCCGTCCGTCCCTCCCACCTCCGGGTAGGGGAGGGACCGGGAACCTGATCTCCGGGCTCCTGCCCCTAATATTTCCCCATCAATAATGTTGATACCATCGGGTGTGCCTCCACCCCCGCCCCCAGGACTCCGCGGTCGCCTTTTCGCTGCTTTCTGCTTGGCACGAGAAAACGAAACCTCCTCTCCCGCCCCCCCTAGCCTAGGCTGGGGTCCCAGCGGGCCTGAGGCCGGACGACCGAGGAAGCAGGGGCTTGGGGCAGGGAGAGTGGGGGAGACCTTCAGTTCGAGGGTAGAGTGTCAAACCCGCTCCGGTGGAAGAAGAAGGAGCTAGAAAGAGCGTCCTGGGCCCAGGCCAGGCCTCATTCTAGGCTCCATCAGAAAGCGGGGGTCAGACTGGGCCGAAATAAGGTAGCTTTGCGGGTGGAAGAATCGGGCCTTGGGGAAAGGAGGCTCAACATCCTCTCCCCTTCCCAAGATCAGGGAATGAAAAGGAGAATTCCCTTCGCTGGGAATTCAGCTGTGGCCCGCAAGCCTTGGGGCCCTTCGGCCCCCGTCAAACCCACCAAGGACTCTGTAGGTGTTGAGAAGACTGAGGGGGGAGAGAGATTTGTTGGTAGAAACACAGGCATACAGCGCCCCAAATGTGAGTTTGAACAACTCGCCAAGCACCTCGCTCGGGTGCGGTTCCTGTCGACCCACGAGGTCACGACCCCGGCGCAGCCGCTGCCAGACTTTGGGCCACCCCCAGTCTTTAACATGGAGCAGCCCCTAAAAGCCAGGGGCCTACGTGCCAGGTCCGTCAACCGGAGTCCCCCAGCAGCTGCCCCACCCAAGGCAGGGACCCGCTACCCCCAGTAGAGCGCTCAGGTCTCTCGACTGAGCAGGGCGTAGGGAGGGGCTGCACTGTGGCACCTCACTGTAGTCCCTGCCTTCTTCCGACCCGCTCAAAAGTACAAATCAACCCCCATCTGTCTAACCCCACTCTGTCTCCGTTTTTATTAATTTAATTATTTCTCTGCCTCGCGGCACACGAAGCCTCACCCGAGCGCCCTGACAGCGCGGCGCCCGCGTCTGCGAACCACGGAACTTGGGCCCAAGACAATGGCCCATAATTGATGTATTGCCGTCAACAATAAAGACCAATTCTCCTCTCCCAGCCTTTCCGACCATCCCCCTCTTCCCATCCCCCTCCTCCACCTCCCCTCTCCTCTCTCCCGGCCACAGAGGGAAAGAAAACAAACAAGAAATTAGCGGGGGACACTGCGCACCGAGCGAGAAGCCTGCCTCTACGTTTTCGAGGACACAGAAGAACGAAAAAAGTTATTAAAGTTTGGATACCCCCAATTAATTCGTCTCTGCTCGCCCATTTTTAATTAAACATCGCGAAGCTGCTTCTTTACGTGTGCATTTCGTTTGGTTGTTTGTTTTGGTGTTTTGTTGGGGGCGGGGAGGGAAAGCTCCCCCGCCCCTTAATCTTAATCACACATAGAGCAAGTAACGAACACGTGTGACGCCAATCCCGGGAGCTTGCCGCGGCGTTTACGGCGCGATCCGAGAAGAAGGGTTTGCGGGATCGCTAGCTCCGTTCGGTTCCTGGCAGCACGCGGTACCCAGGAGGCCCGGACTTTCAAGAAGCCAAGATTGTTAGAGAAGGATACGGGCGAATCCAAACCCGGGCAGAAACGGAGAAACCCGTGTGCAAGTGCATACGGCGGCGTTGGTGTACCTGGAAGAGTGTGGGTTGGGATGCCTGCGAGGATCACAGTTTGCAGAGCGGGGGGTGGGTTTTACACGTGCTCCCGCACACTTTCCCGGGGGTCTGGGGGAAGCGAGAGGCTGGCACCCCAGCAGCACGCAGATCCATCTTTGCCGAGGGATCTCTTTAAATATTCAGTGAGAAATAATGGCATTTGAAGCACCACCTATGGAAACATTATTATCTTCATTCTTCAACATCAGCCCCACTGATAGCTTCGTTTGTCTTTTTATCAAAATCTACTGTAACCAGCAGGACCTGGGGAGAAAGAGAGAGCGAGGTGCAGTGGGGTGTGTATGTGTGTGTGTGTGAGAGATCGAGCGAGGCCACACGAGAGGAAAAGTAAGCGGGAGAAAAGGTGAAGAAAGGGCGAACAAGCAGAAAGGAGAAGTTATACCAAGAGAAATAAAGTCGTCAGGAGGAAAACAGAAACAGTCACCCGCACACAAAAGATTTAGATTTTGAAGAGCGAGCGAGGAGAAAAGTGGCTAGAGAGACTCTTGCGGGAGCGCAGTGTGGTCCGGAGCACCCGAAACTCTACTCGGAAGACTGGTGCCCACTTCGCGCGAACTGACTATATTGCTCTCCAGGCTCCAGGGCGCTCCCGAACTGGGGCGTCCTTATGAGCCCTCTCCTTTCCCGATCGCGAGATAGGGCAGGGATTGTGTATCTGCACCTCCCCCCCTCCCCGTCCCCATTACTCAACCGAAGTTTAGAGTGTCCCTCGGGCGCAAGACTTCGGGAACCAGGAGCGAGGAGACCCTGAGGCGCAAGGGGGAAGAGCTAGGCTGAGCCGAGGACTGAGCCTCAGGTTCGCGGGGGCCCGAGCCCAGAGGACAAAGTGCGGGCTCCGGGATCCCCACTCCGGGCTCAGGGGCGCGGGTGGGAAAGCTGCCTCAAAGCCTGGGGAGATGGAGCTGGTGCGAAAAGTTTGGGTGCCGCGCTCAGCAAGTGCCTGAGAAGTGGAGGCGAGCTTCTGCGGGGCCAGACAGCTGCGGACAAGGACCCCCCCTCTCGCCAGGCTCAGCGCGGCCACCTCCTCGCCAAGAGCCTGGGGCACGGCCCGCTCCCCCAGGACGAAGAGGCCGCGGGGTCCCGGGGACTGGCCGTGCCCGGAGCCCGGCGGGGCAGGCCCGCGCCTCGCGAGGCCAGGGGAGGGTTGCAGCGTGCTGGGTAAGCGGCGGCCCCTCCCCTCCCCCCGGCTGGAGCTGAACTCGGATCCCAGGCGGGTCCCCGCTCGCCGCCCGCCCTGGGCTCGGCGGCGCCACCGCCGCCGCCGCCTCCCCGCGGAGTGACGCGCCCTGCAGCCAACCGGGGCAGCCGAGGGGGAGGTCCGGGAGGGGTCCTGGGCGGAGCCGGGCCGCCCCCTTATCCCACGGGCTCGGGGCCGCTTCTCCCGAAAACTTAAGCCCTAATTGTCCTGGGAATGTCCGAGGTAGAGAAAGGGAGCGAGGGAGCAAGCGAGAAGCTGGAGGATCTGGGCCCTCTGAGGAGGAACGGGGTGGCGGGAGAGCTGCCCCTCCCCCCCCCAAAGCCCCAAACCCATCACGTTCCCAAACCTTTCCTTGGTCCTCTTCTCCGCGCCCCCGCGAGCCCGGGATCCAGGGGATGGAGAACTCGGGGCGAAGGAGCGCCGAGCCAGGCGGCGAGCGGGAGGGAGGCCGGGCGGCAGGCGGGAGGCGGACCGGCGTGGGGCTGGCTCTTCCCCACTCGCTTTTTTTTTTTTTTTTTTAATGGGGGTGGGGGTGGGCTGCTTTCTGGTAGCTCTTAAAGAAACGAAGAAACACTCACGAAACGGGACTTCCTCCCCCCAAATCCCGCCACGGGACTCCCTCCCCCCGCCGGCCGGCGCGCTTAGCGCCGGAGTTGGAAAGTTCGCCGCGCGCCCGCAGCCCGGGTCCCCAGCCCCCGCCGCCCGGCCCCAGCCCCCACCCGGGGAGGCTTAATTCCGGGGAGGGCATGCTAATTTGGTTCGGCCCAGCCCGGGATGGGGGGGCCGGGGGAGGGAGGGGGGCGCAGGCCGGGGCGCCGGGTGCTCAGAGGCGAGGAGGCAGGCCCCCGGCGGCCCGGCCGCGGAGTCCCGGGCGGTCGCGAAGAGGGTTAACCCAGTGTCGGGCGGCGCGGCTCGCAGAGCCAGCCCCGCGGCCGGCTTATTGGGCCAGCTCGCGGAGAGACAGGGGTCTGCAGCAAATCACGAACTAATTGATTAAGGCGAGCGGGTTTGAATAGCGCTGGCCCGGTGCCAATCGCCTTTCAAAGAGCCCCTCTATGATTAATCGCAATGCATTATTGATAATCATAATTATAGCAGGACACATGCGCGCTGCGCCCGGGGCCGGGGAGCCGGGGAGGGGGCGGGCGGGCCGGCGGGCGGGGGGAGCCGCCGCCGCCGCCGCCGCTCGATTTCCGTAATTTTGAGAAGATTTTTTTTTAGTAATTTTTTATTCTGCCCCAGCTGATGTTTGAGCCAGCATGTCGCGGAGGAAGCAAGCGAAGCCTCAACATTTCCAATCCGACCCCGAAGTGGCCTCGCTCCCCCGGCGAGATGGTGAGTGCTCCGGCCCGCGCCGCGGACACACACGCGCACACACGTACTAGCACTCACACTCACGCACACTCGCACCCACGCACACGCGGCTGGCCCCCGCGCCCACCGCCCAGCCGTCGCGACCCGAATCACCATTTCGACTCCGCGATTTTTTTTTTTTTAATTTCAATTTGCCTTCGCTGGGCTTCCCCACCCCCAACCCCCCTGCCCCGAGGAAAGCAAACACTTCTCCAGGCAGGATCTTTCCGGAGTTGTTGGGTCCTCCTGCGGGGAGGAGAGAGGGCTCGCCGGCCTTGCTCCTGCGTCCCGGCTGTCCCTGGGAGCGGATCCCGGGACCCTCCGAGCTGCGGCTGGGGCGCGGGTGCGGACAGAGGCCGTCGGCGCCTGCCTGCGCGGTGCTCCACTCGCTCCCCGGCCAGCGCCCGAGGCCCGGCCTGGCCTCCGCCGCCCTGGTCCTGCTGCCTGCGGGAAGGAAGTTTACTTTGTGCTCCGGCCTGAACTTGAAACGTGGAGGGGAGCTCCCTGCGCCGCGCTCCCCCCATTCCCCAGCGCTCCCACTCCTCCTGGGCCCGCGCCGCGGAATGGGGTGCCTGTGGGAGTTCGGAGTTCCAAGAAGATGGGAACCTGTATTGGGGCGAGCGTGCCTGACACGCGGGGGTAGAGGCCGTGTTGGAGAGTGCTCTTTGCTGTCGGGTGCTCCCCAGACAGAGTGCAGGCAGACGGGGAAAGTGTTGGGGTCCGGCAATCCCACTTGATCCCCGCCTCTCTTCTCCCAACACATGCACACTCGGCGCCCCCAAGAAATCTTTAGAGTCGGTCGGCTCCCGCTAAGGATCGTGGTACCTCGCACTTCCAGGAGTAGTAAGGGTCGTTCTCCAGAGCTGGAGGTGGGGTGGGCTATCTAGCCACGAGGGAGTCCCCCTAAAACAGAGGCACTCTCTTCCTCCGATGGAGGCTGCAACTGCCGGGTCCCAAAGGGAGCGAACAAGTCCAGAACAAAGTTTGTGTGACGGAGCTAAGGCCGAGAGTGGCAGAGATCCGGGCAGGGAATTGAGGGTAGGGAGGGCAGACACCTTGAGTCCCTTTTTATCGCTAAAAAATATTACACTTTAGGGGCCTCCGAACTCCCAGGCCCAAGGCCGGAGGCGATGGAGCGGCGCCCCGGGCTCGGTTCGCCGGCACAGTGCTCGCCTCTCGGCTGCGGAGATTCGAGGGGCAACCCCCGAGCTGTATCCGCGACTCGGGATGTCTCTCGGGTTGCTCCAGTCCCCGGCGTCATTTTGGGGTGTAGAGGAGGGAGCTGGATCCCGATAGGGCTCGGAAGCCTGCCCTTTGGTCGGTACCTCCGTCCTCCAAACTCTGCGGCCGCCCGGCCCTCACGGTCCTCGGG
This sequence comes from Capricornis sumatraensis, assembly GCF_032405125.1. Classification (NCBI taxonomy): domain Eukaryota; kingdom Metazoa; phylum Chordata; class Mammalia; order Artiodactyla; family Bovidae; genus Capricornis; species Capricornis sumatraensis. Next base: position 25,370,065 of record NC_091088.1, on the reverse strand, counting down.
TCCTTCCTTAGAGGCCTGCTTCTCTGCAGAGCTGGGGCGCAGGGACCCAGGCGGAGAAGCCGAGGGACTGCCACCCACTTCACCCCGGCTGTCGGGAAAGGGGACTTCTGCTGAGGGGGGTGATCCCTGTAAGAAAGCGGGGAGAACAGACAGATAAAGATGCCTGTGTACAATATTTGGCCCCTCCACCCTGGTACTTTCTCAAGCTTCAAGCCTTGTCCGGAGCCTCTGATTTCTCAGTCCCCTGAGAACCCGTGATCCCCGCTTTCCACCCCAGGCGAGACTGGGTACTCAAGGTACAGCGAGGTGAAATTATCCAAGGCCGCCGCCACAGTATTTTTCCGGGTTTTCCCAGCTGGTTTCTTCTGCATCTCGCCCCCACACCATCTTTGCTAAAGTTTCTGGTGAGATCTTCCTCACTGTAATACTGTTAAAGTCAACAGTTTTTAAAGGACCAAACCTAACGGGAGGAGAGGAAAGATTTGTTTTTAAGTCTTTTTTTTTTAATTGTGTACTGATTTTATATATTTTCAAAAAAGGGGGAAAAAATAAAGACTTGGGATTCGCAGAGAATTGATGCTTGCTAGATCTTTACCTTTTTTCCTGTCGCCTTCTGAATCCGGAATTTTTAATAGTTAAGGCTTCTCATAAAGCGATAGCATAAAAGGAGTTCACTACCTCTGACCATTATTATTTATTAGGACTGTTTTTTTGGTTTATTTGGGCTTTGAGGTAAGTTAGTTAAGTTGCATCAAGTTTCCTTTCTTTCTTTTTTCTCTTTCTTTTACTTTATTCCTTCCTTCCTTTCCTTTTTCTTTCTTTTTTATCCCCCAAAGCTGGTTCATTGTCCTAAGAAGCAGAAAACTGGTAGGGGCACCGTAGGAAACACTCCCCTCTCCCCACCCCCCTCCATTTCTCCAGTTGTAATGGTTTTAGGTTATGACTGTTTTTACATGGTTGAACAATAAGTTTGGGAGAAACTGCCTAGAGGGTAGATTTTGTAATAGGGTTACAGGATTTAGTATGTTGTAATAATATTAGTACACAACTAATCCTCCTCCATGTCTGATTTTACTGGAGGGCCTTACACACTCCAATTCTTTTTATTTGGGAGTAGTTGTGAGATAGAGAACTGAGCAATCATGTCTCCAAGTTACCTTTAAAAAGTCACCACCTTTCACACACTGTATCCAGCCACCCATTCTCCTGTCCGCACAGAACACACACTTCAGGGAGTCATTGGAGTTCTGTGTTTCAGTTTGCGGGTTGGTTTGTTTAATCTACATGAAAGTTGTTAAATTTTTAGAAGATTAACCTTCCTTAAACACTGTGGTTACTTTTTTTTTCCTTTCCTGAGATGGGCTTAAAACATGGCAAAGGAAATGTTGAACCTATTAAATTAAACCTAGTTGGTGGTGCCCTCAGCAGAAGCTGGCACCTCCGATTTCATGACTTTGGTCCAGAGTGAGACATAGAAAAGTTTGTAGGCACCCCCGTTACAGTTGCCCTGAAGGAGCAACTCCTAAGGCTGGGAGTAGTCAGGCTTACTGTGCGGCTTGTCACTCCTGTGTGTGTTTGAGCGTGTGCATGCGTACAAAGAAAATCCAAGGTAGGCTCAGCAATCTCCAGGATAACTTCATCAGAACAAGTTCAAGAAACAAGATCATTTGGTCAGTCGAATGATGTTCATATTTTAATTCTATTTCTGGTGCTGCTACATACTCTCCTAAAATAAACTGGGAGGTTTTTACTGTTTCTTATGAAACCAAGAGTATGGCACTTATTACTTGTCTCTTAAATGATATTCAACAAGTCTCGAGTTACTTGTAGAAAGATGACTGCCCCTGGGAAAATTATTTAGCAAGGTAAATAATTTTGAAGAAAGAGAACATTAGAATGGGATGATTTTGTATGTGGATTCTTTACTAGCGATTCGGATTTCAGGTGTGTGTGTATATGTGTGCGTTGGCTTTTTCTTCCTTGTGTAGTTTTAAGATTCCTGGAACGACATGTTTGGCCCACTCATACTCCATTCATTTATTAAGAAAGTACTTCTGTGCCTTGCTTTTTCAAGGAAAAGATCATATTGGAAGAAAGATAAAAACACTGCAGATAAAACACTGCCTCTCATATAAAGTATCACAAAAAATTCCTCTTATTTATATTAATAATGAAATTCTATTATTTACCAAAGTAATTTACTCATTGTGAGCAGCTTAATGGCAACACATAGATTCCTGGGCCGAAAAGGTTAGAGAGAACTATAATTAATTGCTTTTTTTGAAAAAAACGACACCTGCATGATAAGGCAGTTGCAAAGAACTCCTGTTTAATCAGGCCTATTTTAAGTTGGTGGCATCATGGAAGATTTTGGATGAGAAAATGCACGCTGCTTGGGGGGATTTGCTGGAGGCCTTACATAGTTCCTAAAATGTTACAAACAAACAAACACAAGCAAGCGAAAGGTGGAAGGACATGAGAGAGTGTGCATGAAAGTGAATTTGTGACACCGAATGTTTTGTGGTTTATTTTACATCCAGGTTCACCTATGGTTTATAAGCACAAGTGTCAATTTATAGGTTATTCTTTGGGGACTTTATTTCATTTCTTTCTGCTTTGGCAGGTAGCAAGTTGTCTTGACCCACAGTCCTTTGGAAAGCAAAAATCTGAATTTTTGAGGCAGAGCTCTCACGGAAAAGTGGGGGGGGTGGGGGGGGTGGGAATTAGGTAGACCAGCAGTTCAGTTTTTTTAAATTGAGAAAAGCCAAGCTCAGTGGAGTAGCCAGAACTAATTCCTTCTGCAGACTTAATTTGGTTTTTCTAAGGTACCTCCTGATACCACTCACCCAGTCTTCCCAAATATTCTTAGATTACCAAAAGGGCAGTCATGGAGCATTTGAAGGGAGGAGGTGGTAAATTATCCCAAGAACCAGCACCCCTCCCCCTCCAAAAGAAAAAAGTCGCTGTGCCAGGCTTTGGAAAACGTAGATCTGTGGAGCTGTTTTAACCTTTGCTAGCCTCCTCCCATGCAGAGGTGACAAGGTCCAGATCATAATATGTCCTTCAGTATCTTCCCAGTGACCCCCAAATTGAGTCTTGCTAGTCACTTAGCAGGAAGTTCGGAGTTTATTTTAGTTTCACCTTATCAGCTTGGCTTCTTTTCCTAACCTTATTCCCCTGTCACCCTCAGATGCCAGACCCCCAAAGGGGAAGATTGACAGGTAGTTCCCATAGCTCAGTTTTACCCTCAAACAACAGGGATTTAGTTTCTTGTGCCTTTGCCAATGTTTATGTAGTCAAAGTTTAGATCTCGCCTTAAGCAGTCTCTTTTACGCGTCACTGGAAGAGGAAAGCCACAAAGAAGTTTTTGAACAAACCCTTGCAACTGGAACCCCATCTAGTGTTCAGTTTGATTCATCCAAGGGGAAGATATTTTCCCCCTTTCATTTATTGTGTACATTAGGTGGGCTGGTATCACGATTTTCAAAGGACTGTCTTGTCCGTGTTGTTATTTTGTCAGAGATTTCCCCTTGTATTCTTCCACTCGAGAACACGCTAATCCCAGGCAGAACACTGAGGGGACTTGAAGGGAGCCAGTAAAATGTGTCATCTGGCTACAGATCTCACAGAAGAAACTTAAGACATTACAGAAAACATGCAGAGCATATGTGGCAGTGTTTAAATTGCGGTGGAATCTCAAGCTGAACGTTCAAATGCAGGTTTTTCCCAGGTCTGTGCAAGAAAAAGAAAAAGAAAAATCAATCAATCAGAAATGTTTGTGATAGCCTTTCGAAATTGGTCTACCAAAAGGAACAGCCAGTTAAAACTATAGGCTCCAAGATCATAATCTTGCGAGGTTTTCTTAAAAACGTTAATGTGATCTGAAGGTACTGGGAAGTCAAGCGAAGGGTCTTTCTGAGAAGCTCCAAAAAAAGAAAACTCAGCGTGGTACAGTAGGGCTGTTGTTTTGTTTTCCTGGCTGGCTAAACCTTTCAGCATAGAGCATAGTTTTATTTTTGTTTTCTCAGCAGACAGATATACTGGAACACTTCAATTTTCTGCCTCTTATTCTGCAGTGTTGAGTTCAGATGATGAAAAGCTGACATATTTGAATTGGGCATCAAGAACCTAAATAGTACAATGAGAACTAAAACATCTGGGATTTTCATATAAATTGGATACAGCTAGAAGATCACCTCTTCCTCTGGTCCAGAGGGGGTAAAAGAAACCCAGAAAATTCCAAAAATCTTTTCGTGTGTACATACTTAGAAAACCACCTCTTCTTAAATTTTCCTGTATGACCACGATGACAAAATTAATTTGTATGAAGAATCCATAAAGAGGCACTAGAATATTGTTTTCACTATAGTACAGGGAACAAGGCAACTGTATTTACTATAATGGAGTCACCAGTTGCAACCTTGTGTAACAGATTATTGAGAGAAATACAAGATAGCCAGATGGTCAAAAAAATGAATTCGAATATGTTAGTTTATGATGTGCGTATGTGTGTGTACATCTTATTACAACTTAAAATATTCCCTTTGGTAGTTAAAGATTCAAACTAGACCTCATGTTTTGTCCTTTTCTTTTTTTTTTCATATAAAGCTGTTTCATGGGAATTCTGTTCAGAAGGCAGATAGATTTAAAGTTAAGAACTATTATAATGTAGTGACACCTGCTTTTGAAATAAATCGAAATAGGTATCAGAGGTTTTTTTTTTTGGTGTTCATAAACATCAGGAAATTAAATTAGTTGACTCTACAGTGAGATCAAATGTCAGCTTATTAAAATGTTGTGAAAATCTAAGCTAAAATATGGGCAGCTTTTTTAACACAGTCTCTTTCTTAGAAGCAAGCAGGCACTTATTTTTAAGTGTCTATATTTTCCTTCCAGTTAGCACAACCCTAAATATAAAAATGTTCAGGTCGAAAAACTTGAAAATTCTCAAGTGAGTCTTGAAGCAGCACAAATGCAGAATTGGCGCACAGGAAAGTAATAATCAGCTAAATCCTGTAAAGTAACCTTTTTTAAATTTTCTCTATATTATGAGAATATCAGATGTTTGCAAGTTATAAAGAATTAAAAATGCCCTTTAATCGTGAGCACAGATGTGCTAAATATTTGAAGCAACTACATTGTAATGTGTACAATTGATGAAGTCAGTTTTCTGATTTCCCTTGCTAGTTATTTAGTTCTGAATCTGTCATTATTTGTCTAAGCCCAGCTGACCAAGCAAAACTGTGTTTTAAAGTGGCTTTATGTTTTGATAAATGTGAGCTGGTTGAAAAGTATTTTCCACTGAATGCAGAGCTTAATAGAACATGCTGACATAATAGTTTTAATGCATTTTGTTGAAAATGTGTGAACAAACAGAATAGCTTTTGTTCCTTCATAATTGGCTGTAAAAGTAGATGGAAACATAACCATTACATATGGAAATGTGCAAAGAGAAAGAAATAACATTTCGGTTGAATATATTAGGAATTGCATTTCCTAGTTTAAAATAAGCATCTGAAATGGATGCATCATTTAAAATTGGTTGTCAAAATAAGAAGCTTTAAACAGAATTTTTGTCACATTATTTTCGTCCCCAGTTAAGCAACATAACTTTAGCGAATTTCGTTTAATATTTTGTTTACATTATTTTTAAGTAAGGCGAGAGACAGAGCTTAAAACAGCACCTTGAATGTGCAGAGGAATCCTGTGCCAATTAGGATGATTAAACATTAAATTAAAACTGAATCATTATTGGTATTTTCTGCTCCAACCAAGATTTGTTTGGTATTGTTAATGCATTTTGCACTATACCCTTACAGAGATTAAAAGATGGGTATTAAGGAAGCTAGCTTGTTAAGTATAACTTAGCTACTCAAATAACCCTCCCAGTGAATAAAGTGTGCATACATTTGGCATACTTTACCAGAGTTTCTAATCATCTACGGCATCACTCAAGGCAAACAGAGTTAAGGAATTTTTAAAAGTTAGTATTTGGGTATTAATTAAATTTTCTGGAATGTAAAACTACTCAAGATTTTTTGGTTTTTGTTTTTTTATGTTTACTGCAAAGAGGCAAATGGCTGACTCTTTTGACTCAACTCTAAGTTTACTGAAAAAAGCAGAATTTTGATTTTGCATTTATTCATATTTGCTGTTAGTTTTTTTTTTTTTTCTTTCCCTGCAAGTTTTCTGGGAGATTCAATTTGGAAGTCATGGAAACTAACTATTATCTGATTCAGTTCTGCAGAAAAGCATGCAGGGAGGTAATCCTTGAATTAAACAGTTTTTTTTTTTTCACAGCCTATGGAGATGACCACACACCATTTGTACAACAGAAGTTGGTGTTCCCCATGCTGGGCAAACAATGGGACGCCATCCTGTCTTTGAATAGGATGTTAGCTTGGAGTTGGAGATTTTTATGTTTAATTTACAAATGGATCTTAGTGAGAAGAAATCTGAGCAACCAGTGGAAACAAACATGAAATAAAGGGATTTTATAATGAAAGGTTCGGGACAATCTGTTAAACAATTGATAACAGTTAAGAGCAAACTGTTCTTAAAGGCATTTCAGACAAGGAGAATTGCAAAGCATTTCCAAACTAGAAAACAAGAATTATTTCTTCACTTCCCCTTAACTGCACATCTTTCTTTAAGTTGATATTTAATCAGAAATGTAAATCTTTTGCCAGTTTTTATAGATAGAAAGAGCACTTTTGATGAACTATTTACAGGCATAATGTTGCCATTTGGAGCATAGTGGCATATATTCCTTGATTAGTGGGATGGTAGCCAGTTGCATTCTTTAATTTTAAAAATAAACATGCCACACTCTGATATATAGGTGCCAGGCAGACCTTGTAACGGATTTTGATCATTGTGTTTCTTGTGTGTGTGTGTGTGTGTCTTTGCTTTCTCTTGTATTCAGCTGAGTCTTGAGTGTCCAGAGGATTTGTTACTGATGTGGCTAAAGTGTGTTTGTCACAGATCAGACGTAGCTCAGGTTCCAGGTAGGGGCTGGAGGTGATTTTCAAGTTGTCAGTCTTCACCTTGGTGATAGGCATTTTTTTTTCCCCTTGTCAACCACTGATTGGAACCTGAATGACTACAAATTAGTTTAGTGACAGAACAAACTGTCACAGATATCTTTGAATCAGTTGAAAATGAATAAGGTTGACAGAAACTCAGGAGCCTAATAAGTCCTCAGGATGGTGGCTGGACCCTCTCTGGATGGATGAGTAGACAATAAGGTGTATAAAATATTGGAAATCAATATTTTGGTATGGAATTTCATTATGCACCAATGTCTGCAGTTTATAGTATTTTATATTTTGATGGATTACCTGAAGGCTGCGGCTCTCGGAGATACCAGATTGATAGGGAGTCCTCCAACAGCCGAAACATTTAATCAAGAACATTCTTAAGGAATATTGATTGGTTTTCTGGGGCCATAGTTTTTGAGTTTTGCAGGGAGAAAGTTTGATCCACCCCCATTCTCTCTTTTTTTGAAGTCCTGGATGACTCTGGGTGTCCTGGCTTCGTTGCTAATCCTGCTCCTTTTCATCTTTGCAGGAGACACAGAGAAGGGTCAACCCAACCGCACCACTAAGAGCAAGGATGCCCATGTCTGTGGCCGGTGCTGCGCCGAGTTCTTCGAATTGTCAGATCTTCTGCTCCACAAGAAGAATTGTACTAAAAACCAATTAGTTCTAATCGTAAATGAAAGTCCAGCCTCCCCACCTGAAACCTTCTCAAGCCCCAGCCCCACTCCCGATCATCCCCAGGAACAAATGAATGACACAGCTAACAAAACAGAGCAAGGAGAGTGCAGCGACCTGGCTGAAGCCCAGGCACCGGACAGGGAAGAGTCCATGGAGGTGGAGGCCCCGGCAGCTCCCAAAGGCGCCAGTGGGCCTCTGAGCAGTGGTGGCGACAGCAGCGTCCCCCCTAGCTGCAGCAGCAGCAGCTCCGGCGCAGGTACCTCAGCGATCACAACCTCTCTACCTCAACTCGGGGACCTGACAACACTGGGCAACTTCTCCGTGATCAACAGCAACGTCATCATCGAGAACCTCCAGAGCACCAAGGTGGCGGTGGCCCAGTTCTCCCAAGAAGCGAGATGCAATGGGGCCTCCGGGGGCAAGCTGGCCGTCCCGGCCCTGATGGAGCAGCTCTTAGCTCTGCAGCAGCAACAGATCCACCAGCTGCAACTGATCGAACAGATTCGTCACCAAATATTGCTGTTGGCTTCTCAGAATGCAGACCTGCCAACCTCTTCCAGTCCTTCTCCAGGTACTTTACGAACATCTGCCAACCCCTTGTCCACCCTCAGCTCCCATTTATCTCAGCAGCTGGCGGCGGCAGCTGGGTTAGCACAGAGCCTCGCGAGCCAGTCTGCCAGCATCAGCGGTGTGAAACAGCTCCCCCCCATCCAGCTACCTCAGAGCAGTTCCGGCAACACCATCGCCCCCCCACACAGCGGCTCTTCCCCCAGCGTTCACATATTGGCGGCAGCAGTTCCCACCCCATCCTCGGAAAAAGTGGCTTCGAGCGCGGGCGCCTCCCACACCAGCAACCCCGCGGCCTCTGCCTCATCCTCACCAGCTTTTGCAATAAACAGTCTGTTGAGTCCTGCATCTAATCCACTTCTACCTCAGCCGGCCCCCGCTAACTCGGTTTTCCCCAGCCCTTTGCCCAACATTGGAACGACAGCAGAGGATTTAAACCCCTTGTCCGCCTTGGCCCAGCAAAGAAAAAGCAAGCCACCAAATGTCACTGCCTTCGAGGCCAAGAGCGCTTCAGATGAGGCGTTCTTCAAACACAAGTGCAGGTTCTGTGCAAAGGTCTTCGGAAGCGACAGTGCCTTGCAGATCCACCTTCGTTCCCACACCGGAGAGAGGCCGTTCAAGTGCAACATCTGCGGGAACAGGTTCTCCACCAAGGGGAACCTCAAAGTCCACTTTCAGCGCCACAAAGAGAAGTACCCTCATATCCAGATGAACCCCTACCCCGTGCCTGAGCATTTGGACAACATACCCACCAGTACCGGCATCCCCTACGGCATGTCTATCCCTCCAGAAAAGCCGGTCACCAGCTGGCTAGACACCAAACCCGTCCTGCCCACCCTGACCACTTCTGTCGGCCTGCCGTTGCCCCCCACCCTCCCGAACCTCACCCCCTTCATCAAGACCGAAGAGCCAGCCCCCATCCCCATCAGCCATTCTGCTGCCAGCCCCCCGGGCTCCGTCACGAGCGACTCTGGGGCCCCCGAGCCGGCGGCGAGAAACCCGGGTGGGCTCCCGGAGGAAGCGGAAGGCCCCACTGCGCCCCCTCCCGGCGGCAAAAGCGAAGAGAGTGGTGTGGTCCCCAGCTCGGCCTCAGCCCCGAATGCCTGCGTGCTGAGCTCCCTGGCATCTGACGGCGGTCCTGGCAGTGCTTCGACTTTCACCAACCCTCTGTTGCCGCTCATGTCCGAGCAGTTCAAGGCGAAGTTTCCCTTTGGGGGACTCTTGGACTCAGCCCAGGCCTCAGAAACATCCAAGCTTCAGCAACTGGTAGAAAACATTGACAAGAAGGCCACTGACCCCAATGAGTGCGTCATCTGCCACCGGGTCCTCAGCTGTCAGAGCGCCTTGAAGATGCACTACCGCACCCACACCGGGGAGAGGCCCTTCAAATGTAAGATCTGCGGCCGGGCTTTCACCACGAAAGGGAACCTGAAGACCCACTACAGCGTCCATCGAGCTATGCCCCCGCTCAGAGTCCAGCATTCCTGCCCCATCTGCCAGAAGAAGTTCACCAACGCCGTGGTCCTACAGCAGCACATCCGAATGCACATGGGGGGCCAGATCCCCAACACCCCGGTCCCTGACAGCTACCCCGAGTCCATGGAGTCCGACACGGGCTCCTTTGATGAGAAAAATTTTGATGACCTAGACACTTTCTCCGATGAAAACATGGAAGACTGTCCCGAGGGCAGCATCCCGGACACGCCCAAGTCCGCAGATGCGTCCCAAGACAGCCTGTCTTCCTCGCCTTTGCCTCTAGAGATGTCAAGCATCGCCGCTTTGGAAAATCAGATGAAGATGATCAATGCTGGCCTGGCAGAGCAGCTGCAGGCCAGCCTGAAGTCGGTGGAGAACGGGTCAGTCGAGGGGGATGTCCTGACCAACGATTCATCCTCGGTGGGTGGCGACATGGAGAGCCAAAGTGCAGGCAGCCCGGCCATCTCAGAGTCTACCTCCTCCATGCAGGCTCTGTCCCCATCCAACAGCACCCAGGAATTCCACAAGTCGCCCAGTGCCGAGGAGAAGCTGCAGAGAGCAGGGGCAAGCGAGTTTGCCAATGGTTTGTCTCCCGCCCCAGTGAATGGTGGGGCTCTGGATTTGACATCTAGTCACACAGAGAAAATCATCAAAGAAGATTCTTTGGGAATCCTCTTCCCTTTCAGAGACCGGGGTAAATTTAAAAACACTGCTTGTGACATTTGTGGCAAAACCTTTGCTTGTCAGAGTGCCTTGGACATTCACTATAGAAGTCATACCAAAGAGAGACCATTTATTTGCACAGTCTGCAATCGTGGCTTTTCCACCAAGGGTAATTTGAAGCAACACATGTTGACACATCAGATGCGGGATCTACCATCACAGCTCTTTGAGCCCAGTTCCAACCTTGGCCCCAATCAGAACTCGGCGGTGATTCCCGCCAACTCGTTGGCATCTCTCATCAAGACAGAGGTCAACGGCTTCGTGCATGTGACTCCTCAGGACAGTAAGGACACACCCACCAGTCACATCCCTTCTGGGCCTCTGTCATCCTCTGCCACGTCCCCAGTTCTGCTCCCAGCTCTGCCCAGGAGAACCCCCAAACAGCACTACTGCAACACGTGTGGTAAGACCTTCTCGTCGTCGAGTGCCCTGCAGATTCACGAGAGAACTCACACTGGAGAGAAACCCTTTGCTTGCACTATTTGTGGAAGAGCTTTCACAACAAAAGGCAATCTTAAGGTACTTCACTCCATCTGCACCTCACCCACACCCACCCCAGCAGCCTTCTTTCTTTCGAGCCAATTGAGGGTTCATAAAGCACGCTCCCAGAGTCTTTGGTCCAGACAGTCAGGAGGCAAGTTCTCGCAAGAGAACCAGCTGCTGTGTGGCTTGTCTGGAGAAGTGTGGGTGCCTATCCAGGTCAGGATCACAGCAGGGACCAGGGCAGGCTGCAGCCTGCTGAACGTCAGAGAGCCTTGAATAATTTGGTACCTAAGCAAAGCAGTGGCCTGGCCCTGTTGTCTCGCTAAGTGCGCCTAATGAATTGCTCTACCTACCAGGTCAGACAGCCCCGCGTTGCCATGGGGTATTGATTAAAGACCTCCATGTGGCCTGTGTGCTGCCCATACCACTTAATAATTACAGTTCTCCTCTGTGTGGGCATCTATTTTTTTCATAACTCTGCAGTCCAGCGTGGTTTGTCTTTCTAAAAACAGTAACGTCACCACTCTGCTAATGGGTATTATGATAATTGATCATACAACATTTCCTACTGATACGTGTTGGAAAGAAAGCAAACATGCTTAAGTTCTAGAGCAACAGTTGAGCGCTCTTACTGTGTACATTTTTCTGTTGACAGAGTATTTCTCTAGAGATTGCTGCCAGTAATGCGAGATGAATAATTACTTTCTGGCTTTTTCGTTGCACGCACAGGCCCTCCTTTGGGCAATCAGTGAGGGGCACTCTCTTTCCAACTGAAAAGGACATTTATAGGGTAAAGAGTGTCAGATACAATTCTTGCCATGGCAATGAGAGTGGACATAACAATTCTCACCCTAGAAGGAGCTATCTGCAACTGACTGGCTTGCTCAAAGCCATTATAAGCTAAATACAGGTAATAAAAAAGGAGTAAGTAAGGCATCCTTTCCCAGGCAGAGGAGAGGCGGAACAGGGCTGCAGAGAGTGGACACCTTATTACTAGCAGACTGGAGTGGACGGTTCTTGTTACCCTTCCCACTGCCCGGCATGTAATAAGAATAGACACTGCGGCCACTGGCCCTGTCGAGTGTTGGGATGTGAGTTGAGACAGATTCAACTATTAAGCTTCTCCCTTCTCTCTCCCCCTTTTTTCCTTCTCCCTCCTCCCCTCTCTCCCGCATCCCAGGTACACATGGGCACTCACATGTGGAATAGCACCCCCGCCCGCCGGGGTCGCCGGCTCTCTGTGGATGGCCCTATGACATTTCTAGGAGGCAATCCCGTCAAGTTCCCAGAAATGTTCCAGAAGGATTTGGCGGCCAGGTCAGGAAGCGGGGATCCTTCCAGTTTCTGGAATCAGTACGCAGCTGCGCTTTCCAACGGGCTGGCGATGAAGGCCAACGAGATCTCCGTCATTCAGAATGGGGGCATCCCTCCAATTCCTGGAAGCCTGAGCAGTGGGAGCAGCTCACCTATTAGTGGGCTGACAGGAAACCTGGAGAAGCTCCAGAACTCAGAGCCCAGCGCGCCCCTGGCCGGCCTGGAGAAGATGGCAAGCAGCGAGAATGGAACCAACTTCCGTTTCACCCGCTTCATGGAAGACAGCAAAGAGATCGTCACAAGTTAAAGGCCCTCTGGCTGGAGAGAGCGCATCCCCCATTCAGAATGAGACCCACGGTTGCCTCCTCCTCCTTGCCCTGCCCCCCCGACTTCTGGTTCCCCCACAGCTCCCCCCTGCCCCCCACCCACAGATCTCTGAACTACAACGTTCTGAAGACATTCTTTTGTACCTTGTTCAACTTCTAGAGTTCTAAGAAAGCTTATTTATTAGTGATATAACCTGGCTTTGCAAACAGAATGCAAGCGTTAACTTTGGTCTTCTGTATTTTTGGACTAAATACTAATTGACTAGAGTCCTGTAAACTTGCTGTAACATTTATGGCAATTGCAAGTTGCCCTGCTAGGCGGTCTTAATCTGGCATTAACTTATTTTCTATATCCAGTTTAATATGAATCTGGTGTTGATGCAATGCCTCAGTGATGCATTAGGTCTCTAATAAAATCTGTATATAAATGTATACTTTGATCCTGCTGGAAAATTTTATCAGCAAACACATTGTCTAATCTTTTGAAACAAATTTAAGGAAAGGACTGAAAGTACAGACTGAACTGTGTGGTTCTTTGAAAGGTTTGGGTGTTTTTTTTTGTTTTTTTGTTTTTTTTCTAAAATTCAACCTGCTTTTTTTTTTTTTGTAGATTTAACCCTTTCCGTTTTGAACTGCTATTTGTATTGTGCTTTTTACTTGAGTCGTCCTCAATGTTAATAAGTTTCTGTACAGTGATAAGCACGCAGAATTCTTTAGAGAAAAATACAAGTGTTGTTTTGGTAGTTGAAACTAAGACGTAACATTTTGCCTTGTAGGTATATTCACAATAGAAAATGTGTGCTGGAATTTCACAATGCTGCTAAGAATAGCATCTTGAACAACCTTCAGTGGAGAAAATGTAGATGCTCTTGTATATACAAAAAGAAATATCACTTTCATTAAAATGTACATATGTTCCTTACAAGAGCAAATGCTTCTTCTTGATCAAGAGAGCAGGTATAGTGTTTGTTTATTTTGTATTAGGTATGGAAGAAAAAAAAATGGACTGTTACATGCACTTTCTTGGAAAGTTGAAAGGAAGGGGGGGTCCAATTTCTTTAACATTTAATACTTACTAACAACAGAGATACTGTAATTTTACTCAAGTAATCAAATACATTTTTTTTTGCAACAGATAAAATACTGTGTCTGTGTTTTTAGAGTGCATTTCTATTTAGCCAGGCCCCAAAATGTATTTTAGCATTTCCCCAGGCACCAGTAAATTGTGTATGTATCTCTCTCTCTCTCTAAATAAGGAATTGTAAAAGGCATAACAGAAACAGGTTTGCATGAGCATGTGTTTTCTTTTTCTCTTTCTTCTTTTTTTTTTTTTAATTTGGAGGATCTAGATATTCTCCCAATATCAATTACTTGTTTGGCTACTCTTCTTACAACCTCTCTGCCCCCAAGAAAAAAGAAAAAAATGGTGTGAAATAAAAAGTTGGTATAGGAGGTTCCGACGGGCCAGGTAAGTTTCCTTAAGCAGGATATTCGTTCCCTTGGAGACTTTGGCTTTATTTCTCCTGTTCCGGTGGTTTCACTTCCCTTGATTCAGTCGTTTTCCAGGCGGCTGTGAGCAGCATTGCTGGAGAATTCCTGGGGCAGCTGGGGTTATATAATCTGAAACTGGGCCTCAACCCAGCGAGGTCAACTTGGTCTTTATTTAATTAGTGTTTTAGGCATTTAAATACACACGCATATTTGAAAGAAAAAGTCCATGACAAAGGATATGTAGAGTCGACTTGAATATTGCATCACCAGAATTCAGTCTGATTTCTTCCTCTCTCCTTTTGTTCTAGGGTTTCCCCTAGAACATGTTTTCCTCCAGAGCACTATTTAGGGGTCAGCAAATGGACTGGGTGGAAGTTGGTGTCTAGAGGGGTCGGCGAATTTTTTCTTCCAGGGAGGCGGTAAACCGCCGGCAGACAGTGGCCCTGCGCCCAGGTAAGGGAGAAGCCTCCGGGCCACCTTCCAGTAGAAGTTTCCATCGGGGCGCAGGCCACTCCATGGCCACTTGGAGCTAGCCTCCCCAGGCTAAGTGGTCTGGGACCCAGGAGGGGCGTGCCAAAAGGTGGGCGCTGACCCGAGGCTTTGACCATACGGGGACCGGCGCCCCCAAACCTTGAGAGGCCAGGCACTGGGCTGTGCGCTGCGGCGCGCGGCGGAGAATCACCCAGACGTTTCAGCGCGCTAGCGAGCATCCTCGATTGCGCCTCTAGGGTCCCAGTCACGTCTCCCCGAGAGAGACCCCTCTGCTCAAAAGTGGGGACCAAACGAATAGGTGGGATTCTGGCTGCTCCTGTCATACGCGGGCCGGAGGAGGACGTTTTCGCTGCGAGAGAAAGCATTCAACCTCTTCCCAGGGCTGGGCGTGACGACGACTGAGTGCCCAGGCCTGCGTGGTGCTTGGATCCGGGTGCTTCTCTGGGGATCAAGCCTGAAACCCGCGGGGGCATCCGAGGGCCGCCGGCCTCCGAGAGGGACCTGCTCGTACACGCCCCTCGGCGCTCCCCCTCCCTCCCGCGCCCTTGAGCCCCACGCCCACCTCTCCAAAGGGGTCCTGTTGGCGGAACCCCGACGCGGGTTTCCGAGCACACGCTCAGCTGCGGGACCGCTCCCCCCGACCCCCTCAGTCCCCCGGCCGCGGCGCGGTCCCCACCGCGGGGCTCCCAGCGCGGCCGGCGCGGGGGTCACGGCCCTGCGCCTCCCCAGCTGCGCGTCCATTTCCGCCAGGCTGGCGGGGCGAGCAGGGGCGGGCGTTTCTCTTTTCTCTCTCACCACCGACCTCCTCCCTTCTAGCTTTTTCTGATGAGTTAAGGGGAGCAAAAGCAGCGTTTCGTTTGGACAGACTTTCCGAGGCGAGCGTAGCCCTTAGGAGAAAGTCGGAGCCTCGGGGTCTCAGTCGGTGTGTCTCCTCCCTTCCCTCTTCGCTTTGGTCCCTGCCTATCCATCCATCGACCGACTCTCTCTCTAATCTATTGATCACTACCTGCCTATTTCCCCTTACATTCGTTTGCAAAACAAGAAATCACCCTCAGCCTGCTTCCTCTCTGAGTGAGAAATACACTCAGCCTTTCGGCTCAGCCCGGCGGAAGAGAAATGGATTCATATTTATAAAGCTACAAAGTTTATTTTAAGGCCGAAGTGAACGCGCCGCCCCACCCCCTTCCGCCAAGCCTCGCCTCACTTTTTCGCCTTTCTTTGCCCCCTTCTCTAATTGGAGGTGCGTCGAGATAGTTTTGGAATCGCCGAGCACGGAATTTCCAGGGTTTGTTGCTGCCCGGAATGATAACAGCCAAATTCACAGTTTTGAACTAAAAATATTCTTATTGGTGACATTTGCCTCAGTTCCTTTATTTTAAAAAAATGTGACTTCTAGAAAAACAAAACAGAAGAGCGCAGCGAATAACCGACTTTCTTGTACCCATCACTCAAAACTTACAAACGTTAGCAACTTGAGCTTTTCCCCCCCCACATTTCGGAGTAAGGATGCTTTTTCTTTCTGGGTCTCGACTGTGTCTCTGTCATTCTTTCGCCTTCTTGTGGCTCCTTATCTCCCCGTCTTTCCTTCGCTTTATTCCTCTGTGTTTTTTTTTTTTTTCTCCCCCTTCATCTGCGTTGCTCCCCACTTGCACCCCTACCCTCACTCCTATTCCCCATCTCCGCATACACACACAGGGGCTTCCCTCTTTCTGGAAAATAGGCTTGGAAGAGCAGTTTGGTGATTGACAGGAAACCAGGGTGGAAAAAGGGAGACCAGTGACAAGACCTAAGCTACCCAAGGCCCCTCAGGCCAGTGGCTGTGGAGGGGGAGGGGTGCATGGAGTAAGGAAGGGGGCAGGTTTCTCCAGATCATTTAGGGAAACCGATTGGCTCAAGAGTCACTTCGAGCTTTAAGTCTTTGCCTCTCAATTCTCCTGGGCGGGGTTTATTCAACTGATGTGTAAGGGGGTGGGGGACAGTTTTTTGTTTTCTTTTGTTTTTTAAATTAGAAAAAAGTGTCATACAGAAAATCCTGACTGATTTGCAGTTGACATAAAATTTCTAGCAGTAGATTATTTGCTTATTGGTTTTGGCATGTTGCGAATGTCAAGAAGGAGAGAACTTAAGAAAAAAAAAAAAAAAGCTCCCACTCTGTTAAAACTTAGCAGTCCTGTTAGAAAAATAAAGCATTGGAGTCTTTTACTAGGAGCTACACACCCCTACCCCAAATGAAACAAATGTCAGAGTGGGTAACAAAGTGGGAAAAAATGTAAAGTGAATTTCAAAGGGCTCCACAGTCAAGCGCAATCTGAGATTCACAGAAAGTGGAGACGGATAAGACAGGAATTAGGTCATCTCGTCCAGACCCCAGGAAATATGTTTAGATCAAAGCCTGCTCTGTTAGAATAAACAAAACAGGGCCCAATGGGCCCTACCAATATTTTCATCTCCGTGCTAAGAGCTGCTAATCTAATTGGCTCTATTTGATGAAAGGGGGAAAAAATTACAACTGTAAAAATGGCTAAGTAAAAAATGTCCTCTCAACTATACTAGGAAGATAAAGATTTAGATTGAAGCTAAAAAGTAACAAGATCCAGGCCCAGATCAACACAAACTTCCTGGAATTTTAGCACTAAGTAAATTATCTAATCCCAGCCCATTGTTCCCTCTTTGCCACCCCCAACCCCCCATGCAATTGAACATACCAGATGATTTACATAAAAAAAATTGTTAAATTTTAACTGCAGTCTAAGAACATTGCAGGAGGCAGACTTTTGGGTTCACTTACTCTACATTCCTTAAGGACCTCCCCCCCGCCAGCCCCACTGTCCCTGCCCCCCCAGGCAGTTGGGGCCCCATGCTGGCCTGGCCTTTATTGTTAGGGATGGTTCTTTAAGCCCTGTCTTCAAGTTTGGCCTCTTTCTACTAAGGACAGATAGATGGAGGCTGGGAACATGTGTCTTGTAAGCTTGCCTTTGGGTTGATTGGGTAGCCACAGATGTTTTAGCAGCTAAACCCAAGTACTGTGTAAGGTTTTCTTCCACCGTCCAGTTGATGACCTTAGACCAGTTGCCACTGAACATTTGGATAGATAGAAACATCCCAAAAAAGGGACAGGAAATCCCAGAGAAGGAAAATTCACCCAGGCTAAATCCAGGATTGTAGTTCCTTGCTGAGCTTGGTTTCCTCTTAACTTTTTAAACATATGATTTGGCTTCTCTTGTGTTTCTACATCCATCTGAGCTCAGGTTTAACAAAGACTCAGAGACTGCTTGTCAGCTTGGCTCTGATCCGCCCTAAAGCCAGGAGGACTGGGGTGGGGAATGTAATGGGGCCTTTATAAACACCTTGAACAGACTCTGGCTACTCAGCTGGGCAAGGGCAGTTCTAGGGTCAACTTTTTACTGATATTCTATGCAGGACTTTGAAGACACGTGACATGGTGTTGGTGGCTGCGCAAATCTGTCCTTCCTTTTTATTTTTTAAATGTATTTATCATGTATTTGGCTGCACTGGGTCTTAGTTGCAGCTTGTGGTACGTAGTTCCCTTGCCAGGGATCAAACCTGGGCCGCCTGCATTGGGAGTGCAGAGTCTTAGCCACTGGACCACTAGGGAAGCCCCTTGGTCCTTCCTTATTAGACCCAAGATGGGACCCAGACCAGCTGAATCCTGACACAGCACAGTCTGGGTGGACATGATGCAGCGAGACCAAGGGTTACATCATCTTGTTGTAATCAAAGCCACATTCAATAAGAGGCCCGGACAGTCACATGGATGTAAACATGGCTAAAGATGCTAATGGGGCAAGCAGGCTCTTCTCCTGATGGAAAGGATCTGAAAGGGAATACCAACCAGCCTGCAGAGCTAGCTTTGGTGTTTAGACTTTAGGGTGTTTCCACCTGTCTCATCCCACACCAGTCGAGTGAGACAGGGCCACTGTCATTTATAACAAAACTGAGACCCAGAGATCAGAGAATGAACAGCTGGACCCCAGAATACCTGGAGCTATGACTGCTTAATAGTCCACTCTGGGCCATAATCATAATTTGTCTGCTCCATGGACTGGTTTCCCCATCTATACCCTGAAATGTTCCATATCCATCAAAATTTCCCAGCAGCTTCCACATTCACAGTTTCACATTATCATAGTCACCTATACTGTGACCTATTTGATCATTTCACTTAAGTTAGTCCCTTTTTAAAACATAAGTATATTTCTTTTAGAAGGAATAGAAAACACTGGATAGTCTTTCTAGTCCTGGGCAGGAAAAATACTAACAATTCACACCCATTGGTGATGTGCCCACATCAAAACAACACAGACAAATCCCACTGCTTCATTAGCGGCATCCTTTCTTAGTTTTTTCCTAACCAACCGTCTCTTGTTTTAGACAAGTGTGAAGTCTGTGGCTCTTAAAAGAGTTTTGTTTCTCTACCCCTCTACCTATCGACACACTTCTTGGAACTGGCCTGGAGATTTTCAAACTGTGGGTTGGGACCCTAATATTAGCACATTATGAAATCAGTCTAGCAGGTTATCCTGAGCATTATTGTTTAAGGGTAATAGAATAAAAAAATGGCAGTGTAGATCACACTCTGTATTAATGTAGTATCTTATGAGGGCTTCCCAGGTGGCTCTAGTGGTAAAGAATCTGCCCACCAGTACAGGAGACGCAAGAGATGTGGGTTCGATCCCTGGGTCAGGAAGATGCCCTGGAGGAGGAAATGGCATCCCACTCCAGTATTCTTGCCTAGAAAATTCCATGGGCAGAGGAGTCTGATGGACTACTTTTGTCCATGGGAACGCAAAGAGTCAGACACAATTGATGACTGAGCACACACACAGTGACTTATGAAGCTCTGTTTCAGCCATGTGTGTGTGTGCACCAGGCCACAATGATCAATGTGCCTCTTAGCACAAGTTGTCATCAAAAAGTCTGAAGCCGCTGACAAAGGCTTGGTCCTCTCCTTTTTCTCAGCAGGAATCGGGTCTGGGGCTTAGATTTTGCAGTGGGATGAGTACTGATGAAGGCACAGGTAGACAAGTTGCCCACTTGTCTTTGTACTCATACATCCCTGTGCTGTTCTAGCTGTTGCCTCTGCAGGTAAAGAGAGCTGAGCAGCTGGCCCCCTGGTGCCAAAGAACCTGTGCTGTCTTCTCCTGGGCTTCTTTGCTGTTGGGGGATTCTCCTTAAACACACACGCAAGTGCAAAGGAGAAACCAAAAACAGAGTAGAAAGCCTTAATTTCTGCAACAAGCTGCCCTGTCCCTTTAAGAACCCTCCTGCCCTGGTTATTGGGCCGAAGCTCTGGGGTAGCCAAGATAACATCCCTCCCCAAACCTGCCATTCTTAATCATTGTGCTAACTAGGGGGCTTACCATGGCCTAATAGTAAGTACGTCATCCTGAGTAATCATTTCTAGAAGTGTTCTTTTAGGAATGCTGCTCAAATAGATTTTCTGCAGATGTTAACAAAGATCAGATTCTATCTAACATGTGCACACTTGCACACGCACATGCACACGCACACACTTACCTAAATCTTCAGAGCTAGGAGTGGCCAGGAAGGAACTTCTTTGGCTGTATAGAAGGTAGGGTGAGAGTTGGAGCCTGCATTATTTACATAAACAAATTATACCCTCTTATTCTGGGTGGAGGAGTGATTGCCCAAGGTCACCTTGTTGTTTGAAGGTAAGGATATACTTTCTTGACCTGATTTCTCAGTCTAATATTTCTTATGTCAATTATAATGAAAAGAGTTACTATGGTAGTTCTCATTCTGAGCAACAGTTCTTCAGCCCTCTCTTATCCGCAGCCTTTGCCATGGGACTTGCACTGATGACCCCCAGGGCAGGGTGTATTTCCCTGTCTCTTCGGGTCTGACCATGTGACTTGATGCAATGGTGTGCTAGCGCCGTGACTGGGCCCCGAGATGCCTGTATATTTCTCCTTGTACCCTTGTGCCTTCGCCATCACCGTGGAAAGAACATGCTCACCAGTCTTGGTGAGAGAATAAAAGCCACACGGTGCAGAGTTATCCTCTGCTAAGCCCAACCAAGATCAGCCAAGCCCCAGCCAGCACCTGAGTGAGACCAACTGACCAGAACCTGCAGAACTAGGGGAACAGATGGGCACTGTTTTAAGCCATTCAACTTGTGAATGCTCTCTTACTTTGCAACACTGGGCCACAATCAACCATTTAAATAAGCTGTAATTAGTGATTAGAAAGTGTCACATGATGATTCAGAGGGTTTACTTGAATTAACTCACTTAATCCCTGCAACAACCAAGTTATCACTGTGCCCATTTCATGGATGAGGAAACTAAGGTACAGAGAGGTTAAGAGAAACATCTAAGGGCACAATGCCTGGCTAGAATTTAAACCCAGACAGCCCAGCTCCGGAGCATGCGTATTCAGCTCTTCACCATTCTCCTCTCCTTTTGTCCTGTCACAAATCTTCCCAAGAAGACTGAGTACTGCCAATCCCTCTCTAACACAAACCCAGACCCAGAATTCTACAATAAGTACATCGAACCTCTGCACCCTCCCCTTCCCTACTCTCCTTACAGGTAGGTCTCTGGAGGAGTAGAATCAGCTGGGATTCACAGGAAGGGATCTGCTCTCTCAGCACCTCCCTCTAACAGGAGGACTCTCCTGACCAGGGTCCTTCCAGCTCACCACGCAGTGTTGACAGAAGTGGCAGCAATGCACATGGATTGTGAATCCACACACTAACCCCATTCCCTTCCTTCAGCAAGCACCAGATGCTTTATGGATGTGATAAGCATTATCTACCCTATGAAGACCTTGTTAATATTTAGAGATAAAATTATTTTGATGTCTTTTTCATAGAGGACATGATGCGTCCACATAGCAGTGTGTGTGGCTTTATTCCCGATCTCTCCCCCTCTCTCGTGGAAAAACAAGTCCTCTCTTTCTCCTGTGCTTTTCACAGGCTGCAGGTCACACGCTGTTCACGGAGCAGGGAGATGTTTCATCTGAATTATCACAGTGGAGCAGTCGCTTGCAGGCTTGAGCAGCTGGTATATTTTTATCTCCCTGTGAGGAGGACCAATGAGATTCACATGTTCTTTTGCGTACAAAGCTTGATTTGAACATTCCTGGAAAATCCAGGGAACATTTAAGGAAGTAGTTAGCATTTTAGGAAATTCAAGAAACTGAGAAGAGGGTCAGGTTTTCATGGTCTGGATGTGCTCTGAGGGAAGGAAGATGATGGTGGCTGATCTGCCTTCTTTTCCTGGTTCTCACCCTCTAATTGGCCAGTGTATTCATTCTTAAGGCTGCTGTAACAAACACAATGCCAGAAACTTAGTTTCCCACAATTTTGGAGGCTGGACGTCAGGGTGTTGGCAGGGCCATGTACCCTACGGCCTTAGGGGAGAAGCTGCTCCACGCCCTTTTCTTAGTGTCTGATGTTGCCAGCAGCCCTTGGCCTGTAGACACATCTCTCCATCGTCTGCCTGCATTGTCACATGGCGTTTGCCTTGTCTGACCTCATATCATCTTCCCGCTGTGCATGTCTGTCCGTGTGTCTCTTTTTTCCATTTTATGAGGTCACTAATCTTATTGATTTGGGCTCCACCCTCATGACCTCATCTCAACTCAATTATATCTGCAGACACTCTATTTCCACATAAGGGCACGTGTGTAGATACGGAGGGTTGAAGGGAAGCTGTCACAGTAGCTCAGTGAAGTAAAAGTCGCTAAGTCTTGTCCAACTCTGCAACCCCATGGACTGTAGCCCACCAGGCTCCTCTATCCATAGAATTCTCCAGGCAAGAATACTGGAGTGGGTTGCCATTCCCTTCTCTAGAGGATCTTTTCGATCCAAGAATTGAACCCAGGTCTCCCGCATTGCAGGCAAATTCTTTACCATCTGAGCCACCAGGGAAGCCCCACGGTAGCTCAGGTGAGACACAAAGAGGACTTGAGAGGAGAAGAAAGGGTGGAATTTGCTTGGGGTATTTTTTAGCAACTTTCACAGCCCAGAAGAGCCACGGCTCTTAAAGCCTAAAGGATGCTCAGAGACCTCGGGTCACAAAATGGAGACTCAGAGGCTGAATTCAGTCTGCATATGTGTTTTATTTGGCTCCCAAGGCATATTTAACAAATTTGAAAGCATTGCCAACATTCAAAAGTCAGGAGATCTCATATAAAAGTTCAAATTTCCAGATTTTTTTTTTCTGAGTGTCAGATGATGCAGTGCTCTCACTTGCCCACATTTCAACAATTGGCTGACGCTAAGGTATCACTGTCCCCTTTAGAGGGAGCATACCCGTTCTCCACTTTTCTTCCATTCCCCCTGCCACAGACCACCTTACCCACCTGCCAGCCTGCTGGCCTCTGTATGCATTTGATTTTTTCTCCCTAAATGAAGTCCAATCAGCTCATTTTGCAAGGGAGGAAGGAAAGGCCACAAGGCAGGAGCACCATGTGTGAGTGGTGGATGCAACCATAGGTTGATTCAGCAGAGGAAGGTGGGGGTAGAAGGAAGACAGGTAGATACCGTCAAGGTCAGAGAGAAGAAGGTAATCCACAGCATAAGGACATGTCAGGAGAAGGGTCCACCAGGAAGCAGATCTCCAAGTTCAGACAAGACCCTGGATTTCCTGCAGAAATCTTTGCTGGAGATGCTAGATACAGGACGGCTTACACTGGGCTTTCCTGGTGGTAAAGATCAGATGGTACAGATCTGCCTGTAATACAGAAGACCTGGGTTCAGTCCATGGGTTGGGAAGATTCCCTAGAGGAGAGCATGGCAACCCCCTCCAGTATTCTTGCCTGGAGAATCCCCATGGACAGAGGAACCTGGCAGGCTATAGTCCACGGGGCTGCAAAGAGTTGGACACGACTGAGTAACTAAGAACACTAGGCACCCTAAACACACATATGAGGTCAGGGGAAGGAGATTTCCCTCACCATCCTTTGCATGCTAGAGGCTTTATGCTTACAAAGCATTTTCACATTCACTGTTTCACTTCACCCTCCAGGACAGAGCAGATGGCAACACCAGTCTCTTTAAACAGAAGAGGAAATCGAGGTCCAGAGAATTAAAGGAGATCTTCCCAGGGGCAGAGAACTATTTAAATCCAGCATTTCCTTCTGCTAGCCCAGTGCTCTTTCTAATGAAACACTCCCTAGTTTAGGAGTTGTAATTGCCCTCTGGCCAGAAGGTTCTCACAGTTTTGAGCTGGGAAGGTTTAGTTCAGATCCAGCCCTAACAAAGACATACATAACATAAGAAAGCTAACTTACAGGGCTTCCCTGGTGGTCCAGCAGTTAAGAATCTGCTTTGCAATGCTGGGGACACTGATTCAGTCCTTGGTGTTCAGGAAGATCGCACAGGTTGGGAAGCAACTCAATCTGTGCACCGCAACTACTGAGCCTGCGCTCTAGAGTTCAGGAGCTATAACTACTGAGCCCGCATGCCTACAGCCTGTGCCCTGTGACAAGAGAAGCCACCGCAACAAGAAGCCCACATGTGCCAAATAGAGAGGAGCTCTCACTCACCGCAACCACACACAGCAACGAAGACCCAACACAGCCAGAAATATAAATAAATAAATAATAAAATCTCTACACACTAACACACATAACATAGCATAACATACATGTGATGCATAACATAGCAAAGCTAACATAGTTTAGCTTCCTCGGATCTAGATGGAGTTGTCTTGAGAGGGCGGCCTTGGATGAACCACCTACCAGAGCCTTCCTTTCTACCCTCCCACCTTCTTTCTCTCTGCCCTCACCACTTTCCTTCCTTCACCAAATGGTTATTAAAAGCTGATTCAACTATGAAGCACACGCTTAAGTGCCAGGCAGTTTGGGGAGTCCCAGGGTTGCCCTCTGGTGCTGGCAGAATGAGGGAATCCGCAGTGCAGTGAAGTGAGCTAGAAATCTGTACACAGGATGGTGGAGCGTAGCTCTAAAAGGGACAGGCCCTCTAGAAGTCACCGGAGACCCTGGGAACAGCACTGGCTTGCTGGATGGAGTCCGTTCATTCACCCATCCATAGAGAGCACCTGCTCTGTGCCGGGCCCTAGTCTTGGTCCCGGGACACATCAGTGACCAGGGCAGAATGGCTGTCAGCCCTCAGGTTGCTTGCACTCTTGTGAAATGGCTGGACAAATGGCTCATGTGGCTTCTGGCTGCTGCTTTTCTAACGGCTGTTGCGCTACGCAACCAGTGTATTACTAGCTCTATTAATGGTGCTGACAATGACATTGATGCTGTTGGATATTTACATTGTCCACCATTAGAGAACAGAGCAAGGTCACAGCCAGTGAGTTGAGAAGTAACCCAAACCACACAGGCCATGTACTAAGAGAGTGACCTCATTTCCGGCAGCTTCTGCTTCTAAAGTCTGGAGGATGGACAAGCCCTCCTGCAACAGAAACTCTAGATCCAGGAACAGCCCTCTTCAAAGAGTTTAACCAAGACAGGCACAGACTGTACTCAGACACTCGAGTAAAACAGCCCCCATCGCTGTTCCAGGCGGTGGTACTGTCCCCAGGAGAGGTCTCCTGGTCTCCTTCCCGTCCTAATTAGTACTTTCAACCAGGTTAGGGGCAAAGATCAGATCTTTTCCAGAAGAAATATCTTTCTGATTGAGGCAGGCAGGAAAAGTACAGCAGCAGCCACTGCTTCCAAATAAAGAAAAAGTTTAACAAGATAGCTCTCCTTACCTATGAATCCTTGCTTATACTTTGCAGTGAATCTATGCAACACCCTTGGGTGGGTGGGCTTGGCCATCATCATATGGAAGGAGGGGGCTAGCCGGTGAACATGGAGAAGACACACTTTGCCTCTGTTCTCAAGCCTTGTTGCATTCTGCTTCAATATCCTTTCATAAAATAAAATAGAGAGCTGATAGAAATTGAGACTTTCCTAATTCTAGCTTCCCTAAACAGAATGAGGCACTTTGGGAGAAAACAGAGTGTTTTTTCTTGAATTAGTGATGGCTGCTAGAAATAATAGCTTTTGGCTTCAAAGGACAAAGAGATAAAGTTAGGAGTCGTGGTCTGCTGAATGAAAAAAAAAAAAAACCGTTGATTAGCGAGAGCCAGAGTAAACACAAGACTTCTGTACATGTGGTTGTTTCCAACCACCGAAGAAAAAGCAGCAAGACCCATCCTAGAATTAAACTGTTCCATTAAAAAATAAAAATGCCATGCTAATGAGAAAAGAAAGAGAGAGATTTTACAGAGAAAAGGGAGAACATACATATGCTGACACAAAGTGCAATGAGGTCAGGAAAGTGTTACAAAGCGTGCGGGGTCAGAGGAAGAGAGACCGTGAATAAGAATGATGATTTTTAAGGGTTAATGATAGAAGTCTTTCCTGATATGATAGTGTTTGTATTTATTGAAGTTTTATGTGTTTTTAAATATTATATAAAATACTAATAAAAGATAGTAAAAGTTGATACTTACTTGCTTTAATCAATAACTTTCCCTCCCTTAAATCTGAACGGTAACATAATTTTCAGTGTCTATTACACAGTCAAGGGCACCTTTATAAAGCCCACAAGTTCAGATTTCAAGGTTTCAGTTCAGATGCTACAGTTCAGTCAGTCTAGGAGGCTTAATACTGGCACAGCTGGGGACAGATTTTTACTTGGCTTCCTTGTTTTTCTGGGACTCCCTAATACCAGAGAAAAATGATAGTATAATCGGGTATTTTGTTGCTCTATAATCTTCTTTACACTGAATGTCATAGTCTTCAGGTTTTTTTTTCTCAATAGAAGATTTATTATAATAGATAATGTACTGATTTAAGTTGGTGGCTCCTCAAACCTTCCTGTCAATCATTTGGAATGTGGTTGAACTGCAGATTCTGATGTGGAGAAAGGACCTGAGAATCTTCATTAGTAATAAGCTCTCAGATAATGCTGGAGCTGCTAATTCATGGACCACCCTCTGAGTAGCAAAACTTTGAATTTAGTTGACTAAATGCTTCTGTCAAAGAGTTCCCACACTTTCTGAGAAAATTGTACACACTAGAAGGCTTCCCAAGTGGCTCAGTGGTAAAGAATCCACCTGCCAATACAGGAGACCCAGGAGATGTAGGTTCGATCCCTGGGTCGGGAGGATCCCCTGGAGGAGGAAATGGCAACCCCTCCAGTGTTCTTGCCAGGACAATCCCATGGAGAGAGGACCCTGGTGGGCTCCAGTCTGTGTGGTCCCAAAGAGTCGGACATGACTGAGTGACGGTGCAGACACACACTAGACTGATGGTTCTCAAATCTTCCAGGGCCTCAACATCACCTTGAAAGCTTGCTTTAAATTGCAGATTCCAGGGCTCTGACACCAAAGACTCTGATTCATAGCTACTACCTCCCAGTGTACCTAGATGCAAGCCTGGCGGAGCCAAGGCTGTCTAATCAGGGGCCTGCTAACTTCCCAGCTCAGGCTCCAGCTACTCGCCGCATTGTTTGCAAATCTCCAACCTCAGTGGCCTTTCTTCTCTCCCTTGAATGTTCCATGCTCGTTCCAAATCTTTGGACATAAAAGTGTGTGCCTGATCTTCCCCATTTTTCCTGACTATCTCTTCTTATTCATTAACTCTCAGCTCTAATGTCACCTCCTCCGAGAAGTCTTCCAGGAACACCGCTTTCCTCCAATCTAAAACAGTGCTTTCTCCTTATTCTCTTTGACATATCACCACATTTTATTATCATCACAACTCTTTTTACTATCTGGAATTATCTTGTTTGTGTTTATTGATTTAGTATCTGTCTTCCATGAAAGGAAGGACTCTCCCTATCTTGTTCCCACTGAATCCTCATGACCCAGCACAGTACCAGGGTATGGAATGAATGAACAAATGAATGAATATATCCAGGTTGAGCAGCAAGGTGTAAAACAAAATAAACAGTGTTGTGAATTCTGGCCTTAGAAACTTAAGGCTCCAGAGTGAAGCAGATGGGAAGGTTTAATGAGCGAAAGGATCAGAGGAGTAGGAAAGGCATTGCTATGCTTCCTTCAGGGTGTGGAGGAAAATTAAATTAGGAATAGAGGACAGCAGTGTGTTCACAGCTTTTTGTTCATGTACCATGAGCCTGCTGTATAACATAAGATTCTTTGTCCTTTTTCTGTGTCTGCTTTAAAATTGTAAAAATACATGTTCATAGTAGACTATTTGGGAAAACAGAAAAATTTAAATAAAAAATATATACTACATTATCCAACCACTCATAGATAACCATAGTTTTCGTTATTTTAAGGTGTTTCTAGAGATATTTTCCCTTTAGAATATTTTCAATATTTAAAAATGCATGTGTCTTAAAAATTAGTTAAAATTAAAATTTTAAAATGTATGTGTCTTATAGAATACATACATGATGATATACTCTCATGTTCTGCTCTCTTACTAACATTGTAAGATAAGCATAGTTTCATGCCTACAAAGCGACTATTAAAGCATATTTTAATGGTTGTTTAATACTCCACTAAATGGATAGAAATACATCATTTACTGTCTTTCTTTGTTTTTTTACTCCCTTGTCCAGAAAAGCACTCTAACTTTGTGCTCTCTTTGAAGTAGAATGGAAATGTTTAATAAATGAATGTTCCCTTTAATAAGAGTAGCAGCAGTTCTCAACTGGTGGCAATTTTGCCCCCAGGAGACATTTTTTGTCTGTCACAACGGGGAGTTTGCTGTTGGCACCTAGTAGGTTGAAGTCAGGGTTGCTGCTAAACATCCTATAGCAGGACAACCGCGACAACAAAGAATTATCCAGCCAGAAGGTCAATAGTGCTGAGGTTGAGAAATTTCTGGCCAGGACAGCATCAGGGTTAATATTCAACAGTCACTTAAAATTCAAATTAGCATTCCGCCATTAAACTATAGGACTTTGCCCTGGAATCGTGCTTTACAGTAATTAGAACTCCAGGTACTAAAATCTGGAATAACTGATATTTTACCTGCAAAATTTGATTTTCTTAGGAAACTGTAAATGACAATTACAGAAGGTGAAACTAGCGATTGTATATTTTTAAATTAAGTTCTAAGGATGAACTTCATGATCCTGGGGTTCATCCCTGCTGGGGTCCAAACAGTCATGCAGACACAAAGTTTGGGGAGTGTACAGCCCCAGGTTGCTAGTCAGGCTCCGTAGAAAACAATGTATTTCTAAGGCAGAGAAGTGATCTGGCTGATAGAGAAATTGTTTCTAAATTGCCAAGGGGGGGTTGGATGAGCAGTTAGTTAAATTTGGATATTTGGAATCTTCTTCTCTGCACTATTCCTGGAGTGGAGGTTTTCCTCCTTTAGAGTTTTTGCAATATGTGAACTCATGGGGTGGCTGGGGAGGGGCAGGGGGTGGGGATTCCCTGTGTAGTAAGCAGAAGTCACCCAAACCACCGCCCTTCCTCCTGTTGAGAAATGTGCTCTTGATCTTTGGGACTTTACCCGACTTTTGCAGAGACAATGGTTAGAGAGACAATTTGTTATGATACCCCCTCCAGAATGATCCAGATACCATTAGCTCAGTGCAGAACAAAGGAATGTTTACTGCACCTTTTTCTTCTACCTGCATTCTTTCTGGGGTTTATGGTGAATGGAAGAGAAGTTTACCTTGGAAATATTTGGAATTGTGTTTTGGATATTTAAAAGATTGAATAAAAAGGCTTCCCAAATAGGTGTTGGGTAAGAGACGTAAAACAATGGAACCAGGAATCACTTTCTGGGCTGTAACAATGGAAATGCGATCTTTAGTTAACAGGGACTCAGAATTTAGAGCGGGTGAGCATGGACGGAGGTCAGTGATTCACGCCTTGAGATCGATCTGTGCCTCTGACCTAGATCCCGTCTGTGTATTGACTGCACTTGTGGGCAGCCTTACCTTCTGCAGTATTTTTATGGTTCCTCTTCGGAGCCTTGGACCTGCAGTGAGAGAATCAGGGGCGCTTCGCTTGCTGTCAGATCATCTTCCAGGAGGAAGACACCCCCCTTCTCCTCATCTGCTCTCCCCAGGATTGGCTGAAGACAAGAAGCATCTCTGGGCTCTCCATTAGGTACATTGCTAATGGCACAGACTATCATTTGGAAGGCCTGGGAGAAGGGATAGGCAGGGAGGAGGAGGACAGGGAAGACGGAGGCTGGGAACCAGAAGACAATTTAAAATAAGCAATCAGGGACTGGAAGAGAATATGCCGGCTATAGTATAAGTACAGGAATAAAAGAGATGGATGGGAAGTCAATTCCTAGGTCTCCGTCTTCTAGGTGATGTGCAGTCGTTTTTATTTTCTGCTCTTGGTCGGCAACCTTTGGTTTCCAAATACTCATCTTCTTAGTAATTTTCCATTAAAATATTGATTCAGCTGCTGCAAATGATACAGCCAACGCTCTCAAGAACTGCAGGGCTGTAGAAAGGCAGGCCCTCTCCTCACTGGCAAGAGACACCCATCTGCAGATGCAAATGTACCCAAACATGTGGGTGCCAGCGCGCACACATACAGGCACACACACACACACACACACACACACACACATAGAGGCATACACACCAGAGACTGCTGTAAACTTAGGCGGTGTGGCAAATGTAACTTGTTCATATTTAGCTGAATCCAAGATTCAAATCCTTGGAACAGGAATGGATGCAAATGATAAGAAAAGCAGGTTGAAAGGAATCAAATTCAAAATATGGACAAACATACTTCCTACCGCAGAATGCCTCCACATTGTGACTCCAACTCGAGTAGAAGCCAGGAGGTTGGATCTTGATTTATGATTTCAATCTCCTTTGTCTTTGATTGAAGAGATACTTAGGCAGCATCTCTCTGTCTGCCAGATACCACAGTGTTGCCCTGAAAGTAGGATAGTGGCATTGCCCTGAAGAATTAGAATAGAAATGGGACATAAGATGGTATTACACGTAGGTACAGCCCAAGTTATCACACCCTGGTTCAAATAGACTTTTTAATTTCAAAGAAGAGTACTGGAATTGACACCTAAATTTCATTCAAGTAGCTCCAGTCAATGCAGCTAGGCCTCCCAGTGGATGGGACAGTCCAGGTTGTAGGTGACACTTTTTTCCTCACCTATGGATAGTGGAATCTGTGAATTGGATTTTTTGTGAAGACAAAGGGAGCTTCCTTATCAGTGGGGTTGGCTGCTGCTGCTGCTGCTAAGTCACTTTAGTCGTGTCCGACTCTGTGCGACCCCATAGACAGCAGCCCACCAGACTCCCCCGTCCCTGGGATTCTCCAGGCAAGAACACTGGAGTAGGTTGCCATTTCCTTCTCCAATGCGTGAAAGTGAAAAGTGAAAGGGAAGTCGCTCCGTAGTGGGGTTGACAGTACTGCAATTCCAGCATTTTTAGCCCTAGAACAAATTTGCCTGACACAGAGAAGGCACTGGCACCCCACTCCAATACTCTTGCCTGGAAAATCCCATGGACGGAGGAGCCTGGTAGGCTGCAGTCTATGGGGTCGCTAAGAGTCGGACACGACTGAGTGACTTCACTTTCACTTTTCACTTTCATGCATTGGAGAAGGAAATGGCAACCTACTCCAGTGTTCTTGCCTGGAGAATCCCAGGGACAAAGAAGCCTAGTGGGCTGCTGTCTATGGAGTCGCATAGAGTTGGACACGACTGAAGTGACTTAGCAGCAGCAAAGGCAACTAAGACCTACAAAGGGTCAGTGAAGCAACCAAGGATGCCCAGCTCAGTATTTGAAAAGCCTGGAAGTAAAACCCAGGGTTGCACATTTTTCTGTTTTCCAGGTCTTCCTGTCACAGACATCATGCTGCATTCATGTCTAGGAAGCAAGTAAAACACGTATCTTCCCTGCATTAGATTTATGTACCTAAAGATGTGCCCTAATTTATGGGCAGAGATGGAAGGAGATTCTTTTGAGATGAACCATGCAAATCCTGTATAGCAACATGCCTGTTACCTAACAGTCCAAAGGACACGAATGCCCATTCTGATCTCCATCATCCTCATGTTGCCATCATCATTGTGTGTCTTGCTTTTAAAGGAAATTCAACCTAGGCAAGCCTCTACTCCAAAAACTGGTAAAACTCCCTTCTCAAAAACGATTCTTCACCTTCCAAGGATATCTTCAATGGTATTCATTTAAAGTTTGATCTGCCCTCCAAAAAATTTATGCAAATGGATATTATTATGTGAAAGAAGATCTATCTAACTCTCAAGTATGTATTCACATCACATAAGCAATGTGAACTAGATTTTCATTGGTACTGTCCACATGACAGTGATAATAAAAGATGGCCATAAAGTCTGAAAATATATTATTAGTTGTTTTTAAGACTGAAGATGTTCTTGACCACATTATTTATATTTGCCTATGTTTCCAGACTAGACGGACATCCTGTAACATAATAAACATCATAAACATAATAAACAAGAATAAATTGCTTGCCATTTTGGAGGAATTCTTAATGTTTTGTGTACTCGGTTTTTAAAAAAACATATTTTATGATGGAATCTCTGTGTTTATAAACAAAACCCCAAAAATTTACAGGGAAAGAAATTATTTTGACCTTCTTTCTCAATATTGGTTCCATAAGCCATGACCAAATTATGGCAAATCCTGACTCGAAGGATGACTGAATCATTTTGTTTGGGTTAGTTTAATATGTTCAGAACTGGGCAAGGTTTTTTGTTTTCCCTAAATTTCATCCTCTGAAGTTTTAAAACTTAATCATTAGGGCTAATTTTTGTTAGGCATCTCTGAGCTCTCCAATGTGGAAAATTTTGTTCTGTGACAGTTTTCTTTTGGTCTTATTCCTCAGATACAAACTGAAAGTGAAAATAATTAAATTTAAAAAAAAAATACATTTTTTTGACATCTAAAAACTACTCAACAGATTTGATTCTTAAAATCAGAGGGTAATCTGTAGGTATTAAGCCAAATGGAAATAGAAGACGGTTTCTTAGTTTTCTGTGCCCAAATTAAACTGGTTTCCAGGTTCTGTAATGACAAAATCATAGCCCGGGTGACCATCTGCCTGGTCAATGAGTGGCCAGCACTGGCCTGAGTCAGCTAATTGTGCGTAATTGGGATTATGTAGCAGAGATGACACTCCCCTCTTCAAACAAAGAAAATCACATTTGTGCTGTTTCATGTGACCGCTGATCTTTCCTGGCCAACAAAAGCAGAAACTTGGGTCGTCATAAAGTCTGTGTCTGAGAATGGCCAAGATGGTAGGAGGGATCAATTCTGGGATAAGCATGAGACAATAGGCGGTCGGGGAGGGGAAAAAGGAGAAAGAGACAAAGGAATCAGAGGGAAACCTCTAGGGCTATAAAAATTACTCACTCAGCTTTTAGATTCTGAAATATAGGCACGTTCAGTGTCTAATTCTGTACTTATACTGTAGAGTCTGGGGCGTTACCCAGTAGCTTCAGAGGGCCAGTGTGTGGTGGGGTACCTGCTGAAGGGAGAGGTTTGTATATACAGTAGGGATGAGGGGTATTAGGGGTGTGCGTGGAAAGGGGGTTATGGAGAGCGGAGGTTATGCCACCGACTTCAAGACTGAGGATTTATTTCTTCAAGCCCTTTCTGTGAGTCAGGTGCCTCAAAGGCCAAGCAGGAGCACCGGTAGACAACTCTTAGCAAACAAGTGACTGGTCGGTGTGTCGGAAGTATTCAGCAGGGCTTGTCCTCAACAGGCCGCGGAGCAAAGACCCAGAGCTGTAGCAGCAGCAATATACCAGGGACAATGGTTGTCAGTGGTTATCAGTCAGAGAGCCCTGGTACAACATCAAGAGAAGGAGGGGCATGGGGTCTCACACTGCTCATCCCCTTTCTCCTACAGAGCCTGTCCAAGGCTCTGTAGTTGAAACAGGGCCAGCAGCCCTGTCAGTCATGGCCAGAAAGACACCCTTGGTGCAGCGTTAGCTCAGGATTTCTCAATCTTGGCACCACTGTCATTTGGGATTGGAGAGTTCTCTGTGATAAGGGCTGCCCTGAATATTGTAGGCTATTTGGCACCATCCCTGGCCCCTACCTTCTAAATGCCAGTACCTTCTTCTCCCTCTCAACCCCCTCCCCCTACCCAGAATATGACAACCGAAACTGTCTCCAGACATAGTGGAATACCCCCTGTGGGAGGCAAAATCATTCCAGGATGAGAACCACTGTTTGGGACCCTCGTATACTAGTCATTGATACCTCCCCAGACTTAGAGTATCTGGGGATTCCTGTCTGCTTTGTGTGTGCATCTGTTCAGGTGTGAGGGTTTGCCTGTGTGTGTACACACAGTCCCACACAGCTGTCTGTGTTTATCGAGAATCCTTGGGCACTGACCAGGTCTTCTTGTGTTGATGGTCAGGCCAAACTTCAAATGCAGAGTGCAAGTACCCCAGGTATAGCTGAGTTAGAAGGGAGACACAGAGGCTGACCAACTCAAGACCTTCAGGAAACTTCTGGAGCTGTTACATGAGCCTGTGGTTCCCCGGAAGACCCCACAGAGCAGCCCACTCCCAGGTCCCCCTACTAAGTACACCAATCACCTGCTAGGTGACAGGTCCTGTGCTCTGGGACCTGACCCCTCACAGGGCTTACATTCCAGAAGCAGGAGGCAGCAGGGAACTGCATAGATCAGATGATTTCAGGGGGCCTGGACTTTCTCTGGGTCAGACTCTCCCAAAAATTAGGAGGATCTAATTCAGCCCCCCACTCCCTCCACCATTCTCAAACCGGGAGGGGCCTCAGCAGTGTGTTCCCATGTTTTTATGAAATTTGCAAGAGTAAGATAGATTTTCTTCACGACCACCCCGCCAAACTGCGTAAACTTCAGGCCTCACAAAACCTGGATCTATCCTGACTTGCGGCTGCCTGTACATTACAGAATCAGATTCTCTTTCAAAACCTATCAGGAGGGAGAAGAAAAACGTTATCGGTTTTAATTCACTAACAGCATAGGGGAAGGAAAACAACACCCATTCCAGCCACGAAGTCATGAGCAAACAAACTGGAGTTCATCCACTGGGTGGGCGCAGGTTTCAGAGACCGAGGTCCTCAGAGAGGAAGCTGTAGAAGCCGTGATCTCCAGAAGGCTGGGGAGGGAAGCCGCAGTTTCTGGCCAGGAGGGGCTGAGCAGCTGGCCGAAGCCGGCCTGATAGAAGCGGGCCGCGTTGCTCCGGGCGGGAGGCTCGGCTCCGAACGGAGCCGTGGGCCTGCCGCCTGCCCCCGGCGCTCTCCGGGCCATTGTGCGCCCCGTATTGATCCGACGGGGAAGCAATAGGGCTTCGGCAGCTGAAGCTCTGGGGTGGGCGGCATTGATCTGGCCCCTCTCCCCAGGTTATTTATAGGATGCGCCGGCCTGGCGAGTAACCGGGGAGAGTTTGTTGAACGAGGGGTTCAGAGCGCTCTTCGCTAGCTGGTTAACTTTAAGTATTGGAAATGGAATTGATGCGCACATAATAATATTATGATTCATACAAACCACTTCTCGGGCAACTCAATATATTTCATTACCTCCTTTCTAGCAAATGTATTGATTTCTGTTTTGTGGTTTTATAACACAATTTCAAGGCTGTTGTGGGCTTAATGAGCCGTGTTCTTATGATGTTTAAAAAGATTTGAAGCTATTGTTGAAATAAATATTATGGATCGCCCCCTCCCGAGGCCCCCTCCCTCGCGCTCCCGGCTCCCATCTCCCTCCTCGCCGCCCCCTCAGCGCCCCCCGCCCCAGCCTCTCCCTGGCCCGGGAGGAGCCGCAGGCAGAAAGCAGGGGGCTGCAGCTCCGCGGCCCTTTGTGGCCCAGATCAAAGGACCCGAGCGCCACAAAGGCGGCCCACTCGGGCCGCGCGGCCACACACAGCCGCACCTGCAGCGCGGCCAAATGTCATTGTCGCTTCTGCGGGGCGAGCGCGGGGGACGCACCTCGGAGGCGGCAGATGACTCTAATAACGCTTGATGGGAATTGATGGGGAGGGAGCCGCGCGGTGCCCAGGGCTTTTTATTAGCTGCCCCGACTTCCCGAGACGGAGCCCGAGCGCCTGCACCTGTGGACCCCTTCCTCTCAGCCTTTATGGAAGTTGACAGATTTTATTAACTTTAAGGAAGAACTTTCCAGCGTGCGGAGGGCCGCAGTTTATTTTGTATTCATGCGAAACGGAAACCGAAAAAGCCATGTTTACATATTTACCGGCCCCAGTGACCTCCCTCTGGGGCTCCGTAAGTCACGCTCCAGATTAATTTTGTCATAAAATTGACTAGTGTGCTCAGGGATCTTGGGAGTTTGGGGGCTGTCGTTGGAGGTGAAATTTTTTTTTCAATGGGAGAAAGCTATATTCAATTATCTAATATCTCAGAGGAACCCCCAAAGACTTTCCAAATCGTGCAGAAATTGGAATTCTTTTACCAGGCGTATGCTCCTGGGGAGATTACATTTGCCAGCCACCCAAAGAGTCTTCCCTCTCCCCGAGGTTTCCCAAATCTTCTGGATAAACTAGAAACAAAGGCAAGGACCGGAAGCATCCACAAACTTTGTGGGCATAACTTTTTTTTCCGAGGTTTTGGGGTGGGGGTGGGGGTTTCATTTCCCTGTTGTGCTCAAATCTGGGAGGCAACATCCCAATACATTGGAAAGAAGAAAAAAAAAATTGGTTTTAGTAAAATGATATGCTTGGGGGGGGAAATAGGGTTACATAATTTGAACGTGGATTTCTATAACTTCTAGACTCAGAATTATCCCAAACGGGGACAAAGAACCATGATTTTGTTTATGTTCCTAATTGTCCCTTGCTCTTGAGATATTTTGGAGTTTTGTGTCTCATGACAAATGGACATTCACAACTATGAAAATTCATGTTCTATGAATGGCCAAGTGTGAAGGTTCAGCCAATGAGTCACCTGGGTGTATTGCTTATTAACTTACAAGCATACAGCTTTCTGGAGCTTCCTTTTGTGTGCCAAATAGACTTCAAATGAAGCGAGGATCATTTTGCAGGAAACTCTTAAGACGAGCCATAATAGAAAGTAGTTAGTAAATATTCCACTTTTCATTGGGGCAAACAGATGGAATGCCTGCTTTTCGATTTAATCAGGGGCTGACAGACAGGTAGGACGCAGGCATATTTGAGTTGGAGTCTCTTTTCTTTTCAGAAAAGAATGAAACCGCTTAATATTCAGTATACGCATCCCTCTCCTCCAGCCCTCCCCAACTTTTCCATCCACCGTGCCTCCTGACCTGGAGCTGCCTAACTTTTTCTCTTTTCTGATGACATTACCAAGTACAAAGGTCATCTAACTGCAAGCAAATCTGTGTGTAAGCACATCTTTTACTCTGTTCTTTCTTTGCAGAAAAAAAAAAAAAACTATGGATGTGGGTGTACATATATACGGTTAAAAAAGTAAAGTATCCTTAAATCCCCAGAACACACCCAAATCTCCATTTACATAGACAAGACGTAAACAAATGATTGAACAATTTGGGAGTCATGAGTCTCTGACCTCATGCTTTCTCAACTAACCTTTTGAAAAGATTTTGATATCAATTGTTTCTCTTTTTTCCCCAGAAGCATAATACATGGTAACCTTAGCACACACAATCTGTTTCCACAGAGGCATACAGACAAGCAGAGCCAATGGTTAATTGTAATATCGTGGCAGAGCTTGTATTACCTTGCTGGAAACAAAATCTTCCCCCCCTCTGCAAATGCAAGTCCCTTGACACCCCCATTAGAGATCGCTTGTTATGCAGAGTTTTGTGAGGCAATCAAAATTAATTCATAGTGATCTTTTCACCCAAAACCTCCAGCTTCTAATAATGGTCCTTCTCAACAGGTGTTCATTGTGGTAGTCTGACTTCAAATTGCCAGACTCAAGGTTTTATTCTTTAGTCATTTCTTTTTTTTTTAATCTTGAACTTGTAATTTACTAATCTGTAGCAGCTGCCAAGAAGGACCCAGCTGCTTACCAAGAAGGGGAAATGGACTTCCGAGGAGGTAAAAGCAGGAGAACACCTCTGGACAGCCAGGAGGAAGAAATGGAAACTCACAGCCTGGAGAGAGTGTAGAGCCCCAGGGGCCAGCCCTGTTGTCTCAGAAATCTGTTGTTGTTTCATCTCTAGGTCGTGTCTGACTCTTTTGTGACCCGCATAGACTGTAGCCTGCCAGGCTCCCCTGTCCATGGGATTTCCCAGACAAGAATACTGGTGTGGATGCCTATTTCCTTCTCCAGGGGATCTTCCCAATCCAGGAATTGAACTCTCATCTCCTGTATGGGCAGGTGGATTCTACCTGGGAAGCTGGCTACTTTCATCTGAGGCTGGCCTAAATTTGCTAATATGGGATTGGTCATATCAGATCCCTTTGCAGAACCTTCAGAAAATTCCTGGGTTTTGCACAAGTGAGTGAGAGGGGATTTTAACGACAGCAAACAAGCACCACTAGAAAAATACCGGGCAGAAGGAAAGGATTTTAAAAACTTGTATGTTTTCCATGAGGCCAGTTTAACTAGCCCCTGCTAATGGTCTGTCTTTGTCAACTTTCAAATCTGCCTCCTTTTAAGGTAACTCTAGAGCAAGATGGGTGGAATTAGGTTTTACTGCAGAGATTCTTGGACTTCACAGTTCATCAGACTTGAGCTGGGTAAGAGTGTGTGAAGAAGCACGAAAACAAATCGGTGATTGCAGATTACTAGAACTGTAGCTGCCTGAATTCCGGCCCCAGAGGCTCTTATATTCTGGGTTGGCATGGGGCCTGAAGATATGCATTTTAACAAGGATGACAAGGTTCTGATGCTAGGGGCCTGGCATCACTTTCATCACAGCTAGTTGTTCCACTTGCCTCAGTAATCCTATCTCTACAGTGGGCTCCCCTCTGCAGTACCTCAATCACGTGGTTTTCCCCATAAAATGCAGTGAGGGCCTCTGAGCAGATACACTTGGGAGGTAGAGCACTGTTCCAGGTGAGGGGAGCACTGTTGCCAAGGAGACGGCACCTACAAGGTAGAGTGTAGACAAGACCATGAAGAAGTAACCATCTTCTGTAAATCTCAGCCTCCTGGGTTTTTGGTTTTGTTTTTGTTTTTTTTTACAAATGATGATGACAGTTTGTTGATTATCTCTGGACTGATATCTGAGAGACACGGCCCAGGCAGAGCTGGGAGCTTTGCACAAAGGCTGGAAAAGCAGAGGCTCCCTAACGTGAAGGGGACAGTGGCCCCCCGAGGGTCAGGAGAACATTCGTAAGTGTCATTTGCAGCCCTCTGACTTGTCAGAGCCTGTAAGTC
Organism: Capricornis sumatraensis; assembly: GCF_032405125.1. Taxonomy (NCBI): domain Eukaryota; kingdom Metazoa; phylum Chordata; class Mammalia; order Artiodactyla; family Bovidae; genus Capricornis; species Capricornis sumatraensis. The sequence goes on along the minus strand of NC_091088.1, from coordinate 25,331,234 downwards.
AGTTTTCTGCAAGTGGTCAGAAAGGAGAGAGGGTAATACTAAATTTCTTGTCTGCCTCAAGACTCATAGAAGGAAAATATGTGTTCCTTTGATACATGCTGAGAGGAAGACACCCAGACCCAGGCAGCTTCTGAGAGTCTAACTGGCTGTCTCATGAGAGTTCAAAGTGAAGATGCAGAGTCTCCGACCACTAGACTAGCAAGGATTTATTGGAGATCTCATTGTGCTGTTGGCCATTCCCCTTCAGTCAACCCTCCATGGAATAGTGGCTGTTTGGGAGGCAGGATGTGTTTTTGAACCACCATTCAGGAGACAATCACTCCTTAGCCTTTTAGCTTGGTTGTTTCCTTGTGAAGGTCCCCCTAGATCCGTTCAGAACTTAATTACAGTTGTAAATTCTGTGCAGGGAGCAAAGCCATGTTGATGTGTATGTTGCCCAGTGTCTTCTCTGCTACATTTGTCCACACATGGAGCAGCGTAGCCACTCTGAGCACTGATGGGCATTGATTTTGTAATACATGAGCGATTTCGTTTGTTCTGCTCTCCTGAGCCTCTTTCCTGTTGTGGGGAGAATGAAAAGGTTTCTTGAGCCCCAAACACTAGAGGACCCCTGCTTGTACCAATAGCCTACAGAAGAGAAATCATATTTGCAACTTCACTTCTGGATTGGACAAAGCAACCTCCATATATTTCAAGTGAAAGAAGATGCTTGTCAGCCTCTCTAAGAAAATGTGCTTTTTATCCTGAGCCTCTATGGGGACATTTTTATGATGGACACTGCTAAAGGGCACCCAAAGAATTTTCTAAGTGAGAACTGCCAGGTAGATGCGGCATCTTGCAGGGTTTGGTGGCTGACAGACCTGGAGAGGCTGGCTGCTGTCAGCCTGGAGAAGTATAACTGGGGATGATATTATACTCTAACTGCATTCTCAGGGTGATTTATTTCTATGTTTATATAAATACATAAATGCATACTGTATTGTATCCCAGCTCCGTGTATGGAAGGTCTCAGAAAAAATCACCTTCATTGGACAGATGAGGAAGCTAAGGCCCAGAGAGGGGAAGATTCTTGCTCAAGGTCACACAGTGAGTTCAAGGGCATATTATTCAGAGGGTGGGAACCATTTTTGACCTGCCATTCAGAGATTTTAATCTGTTGAACTAAGAAACTTTATTAGGGGGATGGTTGTATTTTTGTTTTGGTCTAATATGTTTATAATCATAAGGGATTTGATTTAGGTCATACCTGAATACTCTAGTGGTTTTCCCTACTTTCTTCAATTTAAGTCTGAATTTGGCAATAAGGAGTGCATGATCTGAGCCACAGTCAGCTCCCGGTCTTGTTTTTGTTGACTGTATAGAGCTTCTCCATCTTTGACTGCAAAGAATATAATCAATCTGATTTTGGTGTTGACCATCTGGTGATGTCCATGCGTAGAGTCTTCTCTCGTGTTGTTGGAAGAGGGTGTTTGCTATGACCAGTGCATTTTCTTGGCAAAACTCTATTAGCCTTCTCCCTGCTTCATTCCGCATGCCAAGGCCAAATTTGCCTGTTACTCCAGGTGTTTCTTGACTTCCTACTTTTGCATTCCAGTCCCCTATAATGAAAAGGACATCTTTTTGGGGTGTTAGTTCTAAAAGGTCTTGTAGGTCTTCATAAAACCGTTCAACTTCAGCTTCTTCAGCATTACTGGTTGGGGCATAGACTTGGATTACTGTGATATTGAATAGTTTGCCTTGGAAATGAACAGAGTTCATTCTGTCATTTTTGAGATTGCATCCAAGTACTGCATTTTGGACTCTTTTTGTTGACCGTGATGGCTACTCCATTTCTTCTGAGGGCTTCCTGCCTGCAGTAGTTCATGGGGTCACAAAGAGTCAGACACGACAGAGCAACTGAACTGAACTGAACTGAATATATTTATGTCACCATTCATTCATTTGAATCATTCATTCTTTTTATTCAGTCATTCAACAAGTATTATTGAGCATCTAGCATGAGCCAGGCACATAGGAACTGGAGATACAGTAGTTGGTTAAACAGATGTGGTTCATGTCCTTGTGGAGTTTCTGGTCTAATAAAGAAAACTGACATTAAACAATAATTACACATAACTAAGTAATTGCAGCCACGATAAATGATCTGAGCAGAGAGTTTGAGTGTTTTATAGTGATCTGACCAACTGTGGGAGTGAGACTGGGTGTTACTAGCTAGGTTAGGTTATGTTTTGCTGTGTAACAAATAGCCCCCAAGGCTCCAAGTTTAGCAGGACATATTTGTTTTTTCCTTATGCAAGTCTGCTTCTTGTGTTCACTCAGGAACCATCTGAGAGGCTCCATCTCAATCAAGCTTCCACAATCACAGGAGAAAGAAATGCATTTCATTCAGTGTCTCTTCTTGGAAGAACTACAGGTCACTTCTGCTCACCTCCCATCCACCAATTCAAGTCACATGGCCACACCTAACTTAAAGGAGGGTTGGAGAGGGGCATTCTCCATGTGCCCAGAGGAGGAACTCCAGAATGCCTGCCAGGGAGGGTATAGACATCTTCTCTAGTTTTAGCAAGGATCTGAAATGTGCGTAAGTATTGACCAGGGAAAGGGCAACATCATGGCAGGGTGGGGAAGAGCTGGGAAGTGGCAGCAGTTTGTGTGCAGGCCCTGAGGTAGGAAGCACCACAGCCTGTTTGAGTAGCAGAAGGAACACCAGAGTATCTGGAACCACCCAGTGAGCAAGGGGAAAGCGGCTTCCATGCCAACAGAATCCATCCGGCATTAGATGCCAATGAAAGGCTGGTAGTCATGCCCCAGGGGAGAAGAGTGGTCACGCAGGGCTCATTTTGGCTTCAGTATTAGGGACAAGTGGGTTCAGAGAGGAGCTTCAAGGAGTAGACTCTGCATCACAGCACACCTGCCAGGTGGGCAGAATGCCCGTGGTGTTAGAAGCAAACGGTGGCCAGAGTGTTGCAGCTGCTAAGTGTGTTTAGAGCCAGGATTCAAAGCCTCTTCTTTAGACTCAGACAGTGTCTGGTCCCCTCTGCCCACGGAGGTCTTCCACACCTCGCATCCCCTCTTGGCGCCTGCTGGCCATGCTCATGTTTTCAGGACTCACTTACATTTTACTGAATGCAGCGTCTGGGCAATGCATGTGCTTATGTTCATATTCCACTTGCCAGGCAGTTCCTCTGTGTCATGCTTCTGAGAAAACTTCCAAAAGATGATTGTGTGTCAACAAGGATGAGATACTGGGGACATTGAAGAGAAGTTTTAAAAATGGCTGCTGGAAAAAGCAGCGATGGCTTCTTCATGCCGAGCCCCCATCTCCCAATTAGCATACAAAAACATTTTTAAAGGAATAACCTTTGCTAATAAAATGCTATAATCTCAATAAGACATTTCAGCAGGGGAATTATTAGATATTAATTCATGCCTAGTTGCACTGACAGCTCTCGGCCATCAACGCTAGCCTAATAGCACACTAGGTGAGAATTAATATGCCATAATTCACGCTCTGTCATGCATTATTGCTTAAATAAGATACATGAAGAATAACCTATTCTGGTGAAATAACTGGGATTCTCAGAGTTCTCCTGGCCAAGTTATAAATAGTGATGTTAGGATCCAGAATTTTTTTGTATTACTAAATTTGAAATAAATTGCATATAGGTATCCTCATCTGTAATTACTGTGAACATTTTTCTTAAGTACTAACATTAAGTTCAGTCATATTCCATGTTTTAAAATTCAACTTAAGCAAAATCACATAATTTTCTTGAGACCAAAATAGAAATTTCTTCCCTCCATGTATAATTGTATCTGGTGCCACGGCAGGGCATAGCTTACACAGATGATGATTTAGGAGGGGCGGAATGGCCTGCCTGAGAAGGGTGCAGAAGAGGAACAGGGGGTGTAAGGGGGCTTAGAGGATATTTTATTTGTGTTTATGCAGAGTTTGTGTCTCTCCGGACAATTACAGTTTCAAATGCCTGTTTTCTTAGCAAGGCAGTAAAGCAGGAAGCAATCCCTGTCCTCCAGAAGCTTAGAGTCTCCGGAAAGGGACAGTATTGATGTAGGGGATAAACTCACCTTGTCCTCATGAGGTTATACCTTAAAAAAAAAGCCAAGTATGAAGAGGAAGACCACCTGCTCTGTAGGCAAAGTGGTAGACTCACAGGATTATGAGATAAATCATCAACGAATCATCCAGGTCTATCATTTATTTAGTGAGCACCTTATTCTATGCCAGCCCGTGGGAGGAACACTGAGCATACAAAGAAGCTGTCAGTCTGACGAGAGAAATGGCACACATATAGATAGATCGTCATGATGCCACATGGCGAAAGTCAAGCTAACACTGGGGCTTGGAAGGAAGCCATGCCTATCTCAGACTGGCAGTGGTAAGTTGATCAAGGAAAGCTTCCCAGAAGAGGTGACACCTGAGATGAATTTTAAAAGATAGGGAAAAATTAGCCAGATAAAATACTGGGGGTGAGGGGAAAGGGTGACCATAAAGGAGATGGCAATAGATATAAACAGGGGAGCTGCAAACAGAAGCCAGACATTGGAAGATCTGGCAGACCATAATAAGGGGCTTGTATGTTATCCTCACATGCCTGGGTTTTTCTTTGAAATCCATCCATTGGAGTAACCTGTGAGGTCTGCCTCTGAGCAGACAAGTAGGGAAGCAGGGAGACCAGGTAGCTGTCATTTTAGTCCATGAGTGGGGCGGAAGCCTAGGACGAGAGCAGAGGGAGTCAGAGTGGAGATTGGGCAGCTGGGCGGAAGACCAGGAAATGCCTAGAGGCTACAGGGGTGAAGATGGGTTTAGTTTGGCATATGATGTGTTTGAGACCTTGAGCTTCTTGGGAGAGGAGTCTAGGATGAAGGTCAGGACTTAGGGCCCATCCACATTCATAAACCCATCAGAGCTGATGGGTTATTGGAGATCTCCTTACTCATCCTGCTACCATTTTAAAGATGGTGAAACTGAGTCCTAGAAACAGGAAGGACCTTGTCAAGACCACAAAGCTCTCTGGAATCCTTTCCCAGATTGATTACTCCCTTTTGATGGAAACATTTTCGTTTTCATTACCAATAAGAGACATGACTCTGAAAACAGGAAAGAGATATCATAAGTGGAGTAATGATTTAAAGGATGTTTCCCAACTTTAGTCATTGTCATCAATTTCACCATAATGGGTTACTATTTTAATTAAATCCATTTTTTGCTTAAATGAATTTATTTAAAAGAGAAAGCTTATATCATTTGCATATATGGAAGTCAACCTTTCTTTTCCTATTAAACGAAACAAATCTGAAAATTAACTGTAAAAATAAAGCAATCAGACAGTTCTAGCCAGATACTGTTGCCTGCTCTCCTTAAGTAGAGAGATGGTCAACATTTGGAGAAGTGTTAAAGACCTGTTAGCACCAAGTCAAGCTTTTTTGTTTGTGTTTATAGAATGGGAAGTGAATTAAGAGGAAAATTTTATCTTACTATGTGATTCAGGTTAAGTAATATGGCTCTGTACCTCCTACAGCATACCACACTTTGGGAAATCCTGAGCTAGAACGAGATCAAATAAAATGTATCACTTCCATATGCCCCCAAAATGGGTTGTTTTACTGATAATCAAAGTAAAGGAAAGAGGACGTGTCAGATTGGCATGCATTTGCTTAATGATTTTATTAAAGATGTCATCAAGCCTATTTCAAAGGACTCTTTGTGAGAATGCTTTTGGTTTGCCATTTGGTCCAATGAGGATGATTCCCTGTCTTGTCCTGCCTCCTGGGATGGTCTTAGGCTCCAGTGAAAGTGTCACACATCCAGGAGCTGCGCATGTGCTGATGAGCTCTCCCTAGAGGTGTCTTGTGCCTTCTCCCAGGCCACCCCCACGGCAGGAAGGAAGCAGAGCACAGCCTCGGGATAATGCCTCCTGGAGACTTAAGTCTGTTCCTGCTGTGTGGGGCATGGCCAGGGCACAGCACACATCCTACTTGGCCTGAGCTCATCTATCTGGGCTTTGTCACTTCAGTCATGTCTGACTCTTAGGCAACCCCATGGACCGCAGCCCGCCAGGCTCCTCTGTCCGTGGGATTTCCCAGGCAGGAACACTGGATGCTGTAGGTTGCCATTTCCTTCTCCAGGGAATCTTCCCGACCCAGGAATCAAAGCAGTATCTCTTGCATTGCCGGCAGATTCTTTATCGCTGAGCCACCGGGGAAGCCCAAACCCATCTATGGGCTCTCAAAAATACTTTTCTGGAAGGGCTCCTGATCTTTCATTTCCTTTGTGTCTGAAGTTAGGATTCCCCTCAAAGCAGAGCCTAAGAATAGGATTTGGGTGAAGGTAACTTGAGATATGGTCCCAGGGGACAAGTTGAAGGAGAGGGCAGAGTGGGAGAGGAAAGAGAGGAAAACCAAATAAAGTTGTTGAGCTGATTGCTGCCAAGGGCAGAGAGGTCCCATTGCTGTGGGGACTGCCTGGGGACCACACAGGACTCAGCTCAGTGTTGGCTTCCCAGGGAATGAGCGGGATCACCTACTGTCTCCCACTTCCATTGGTGGAGTGTGGCTCCTGGGGGTGTAAGGACAACTGACTGGACTCCAGGGCTGTACCTGCACCAGGGCTGAGTAGCCGCTCACACTTTCTGGAACACCAAGATAGGAAAGTGGAGAGAACTGAGAAAGTAGCATTGACCTATATGCACTGTCATGTGTAAAGTGCATAGCTATTGGGAAGTTGCTAAATAACACAGGGGGCCCAGCCTGGTACTCTCTGATGACCTAAAGGGGTGGGATGAGGGGAGGGGAGGGGAGGAAGGGATATGTATATGTATCAACAATTATGACTGATTTGCATTGTTTTAAGGCAGAAACCAACACAAAATTGTAAAGCAATTTTTCACCAATTAAAAAAATTAAAAAGTAAAACAAGCTGGTATACCTAGCTCATCACACACACACAAAAAAAATATCATAACAGGTTACTAAACAAATACTACTAACAATTCTACACTCATAAATTCAACTACTTAGATTAAATAGTAACATTCTTTGAAATGCAGAAAAAAGAAAAGTGGAGAGAATTCCCAAGTGATGCTAGTGGTAAAGAATTCACCTGCTAATGCAGGAGACATAAGAAATGCAGGTTCAATCCCTGGGACGGGAAGATCTGCCGGAGAGGGGCATGGCAACCCACTCCAGTATTCTTGCCTGGAGAATCCCATGGACAGAGAGGCCTGGAACCTGAAGCAACTTAGCACACACGCACACACAGGCCAGGCATGCAGGTACTGGGTGTAGAACCTTCTACCATTCTGTGCTGAAATCTGTGGGGCCTCAGGAATGTGACTCAGGCCTAAGAAAGCCAAGGTCTCAGTAGATTCTCTCCAGCTCTGAGAAACAGGGGTGGCGTAGAAGCCAAAAGTAGGTTGTACCCCAAGGCAGCAGAGTCTGTACCTCCCCCCAGGTAGTGGTGATGGAAGGTGGTGATGGATAGGCCTTGAGTCTCTCTCTCGTCTCTCCACCCACCCACCAAACCTTCTCAAGGCAGCAGCATCACTCTTGTGATTTCCTTCTGGGAAATGTTCCAGGAGTAGAAACCCAGCTTTGGCTTCCTTGAGCTCTACTGCCCGTGCCAAGTTAACACTGACTTCTTGTTTCCTTTGCTGTAGAACTGGCTGGAGGAGGCTTTTCAGGGCCACTGGCTTGTAGGGCTCAGTGGCTCCTTCACAGGTGTGTCTTGCAATTCGAGCAAGTCGGTAGGAAGGAGGGAGGAGGAGGAATTAGGACCATTCCTGGGAATCGCTGGACAACACCCTAGATGTCTGTGCCTTTGACCCTCCCCCAGACCTGGTGAACTCCTTATCCTGCTTAAATTGAGGCCCAGGTGGAAATTTGGGGGGCAGCCCCTAGGGAGGAGTGGAGAGGGATGGACTTCTGCAAGTCATCCCATCTGCACCCCTCCCCAGCTGCCTGAAAAGGATGCAGAAATGTCAATTGTCTCCCAGCTCGGTTACTTTGCTAACCCAATCGATCCATATGAAAAGAACAGATTAAATTGACTGATCCTTATATTTAATGATTGCTGCTACTTGACCAGGATGTGTTTCTCAGGAAGCGCCTGTCACAAGCTATCGACAGTCTTTTAATCCCAAGTTACCGAATGTGGGGCTTTCTTGCTCCCCAAGATGGCAGGATTTTTGAGCTCACACAGCGAGAAAATATCAAATAGTTCTTCTTCACTAGCAGATGATTGGGTTTAACTCCTAGGTTATGGATTTTTCAGCAGATGTAGCTTCCTGCACAAATGATTCCGTGCCTTCCCTCCCTACCACTGTAATTTTCTGGGGAGGTCTCCGCTAATCAGAAAGGAGTGCCACGAATTTCTTAGACCAATTTCTCTAGTGAAATGTGTCACTATTTGCAGGGATATTAGGTGTGCAATGATGATATTAGCCTCCAATTTCAGAGGCTTTGCTTTACGTATTTAATTTTCTAGCCACAGAAATCCCCAGAGGTTGATATTTTTATTTCTCTATTTTGTGATGAGGACACAGAGGTAGGGAGAGGTTTGGGAACTTGTCTGAGGTCACCCAGCAAGCCCATGACAGAGGTAGCAGGTAGGATGCCAACCCATGCTGTCAGACTTCCCTACACGATGGTAATAAAGCTCATGTGTTCTGCTGAGTCCTGTGTGTGATTTCATGCCCTGTGATAATATTTGGTTAAGATGCCAGGCTTAAAAATACCGCAGTTATGGTCTCCTTTATCCCTAAACCCTCACTGTCTCTTTGCAGCCTTGAGACTGTAGAATCTCCAAGACGGCCTGGCTATCTCAGCTAGCAATGTTGTAGAACACCTCTTCCACCATGCATATTTCTCCTGTCTCTCTCTGTCTGACTCTCTGAGTCTCTTTCCTTGTCTCTGTCTTGTCTCTGTCTCTCTCTCCACAGCTGAAAGTTTGCAAATTTCAAATGAACACATATTCTAACTGTCTACATTTTAAAGGTCCCCAGCCTCCAGGATCTAATGCCTGATGATCTGCAGTGGAACTGATATGATAATGATAGAAATAAAGTGTACAATCAATTCCATTTCATGCACTTGAATCATCCTGAAACCACCACCCCACCCCCACCCCCTGGTCCATGGAAAAATTGTCTTCCTAGAAACCAGTCCCTAGATGCCAAAAATGTTAGGGACTGCTGTTTTAAAGACATGCTTCATATAGTTACTGAACAACTGTTTACCAGGTATCTACCACATGCCCATCACTTCTAGGGAATAGAAAAGAAATACATGGTTCCTGCTCTCAAGAAACTCACACTCTGGTTTTTACAAATAATGGAGATAATTGCAGCATAATAGAAGTCTTGTGAAAGATGCCTGGGGCACTTTGAGGGCACAGAGCAGCACCCCTCACCTGGATCACGTGGGGAAGCCTTTATGGAGGAAGCGGTGTTTGCAGGAAGCCTTGAGCATGTGGCGATAACCAGCTGGAGGAGGGCTTGTGGTCAAGGATGGCCTGTTTCTTTAAAAACATGGCAGGTTACTTCTGGTAGTTACACTGGTGGGCACATGATGGTGAGACATGGTGGGAGGGCAGAAGAAGATGGAGGGGTAGGAAATGATGCTACAAGATTAGACAAGGTCCATTTCCATCCAGAAAGCATTGAGGCTCCATGGGAGAATTTTCACCATGGCAGTCATAGGCAGCTGTGAGTCTGATCTCAGGCACTAGGGATGGTTCAAGACTCAACTATATCCATCGTATTCTTCTAAGCCTTCAAGTCCTTCTCAAGTAATTCCCATCTCAGAGGGTAGCTGCAAAAGTTACAGGGGAGATAAAAGGCTTAGTGCCTGAGCCAGGTACCTAGTAACTGCTATCTAGCTATACATTAGCTGTTTTTATAATCAGATCTACACTAGAGGAAGCTCCTTCAGGAAGGAATATATACGAAGAAATTCAAGCTGGATGAACAGAAATAAATTAAGACACTGACTGGGTAATCGGGCAAAAGGCAACAGAAGTCTGAGTCATCACTGCAGCAGAGAGGAGATATTAAGGGGATCACATGAGCAGTGGGCTCTTAGAAGTGGATGAAGGGGGGACTTCCCTGGTGGTCCAGTGGTTGAGAATCCATCTTGTACTACACGGGACGAGGGTTCAATCCCTGGTTGGAGAACTAATCCCACATGCTGCGGGGCAACTAAGCCTTTGAGCCACAACTGAAGAGCCCATGCGAAGCAGTGAAAATCCCACGCACTGCTACTAAGAGCAGACCCAGCCAAATAAATTAATGAATTAATTTTTTTTTTTTTTTAAGCAGTGGTTGAAGGAGCTGGAGGAGTCTAAGATGCCTTCCCGATTTCTGGTTTGGTGAATGAGTGGACAGTGGTGTCATTCCATGGGACAATTATTATAGGACAAGCCAGAGGCTTGGGAGGGGATGAGAGTTTAGACTGGGAGGTGTTGGATTTGAGGTGCTTTTGGGTCCATCAGTGATGCTGCCTGTAATGCACTTGGATAGAAGGATTCACTCCTGAGAACTTCCTCCTCCAAAAGCTCCTCATAGCCTGGGGCATAGTTAGTTCTTCATTTGAATCTCCCAGAACCACCATCAGGGCAGGGTCCAGAGAACCCTGTCTGTCTCTCAAATAGACCCCAGAACAGATGACTACCATCTTCAAGAAGCTTCTCTGACCACTCCCCAGCCCAGAGCTCGCTGTCTTCCCTGGACTCTTAAAGCATGACTTCTTCCTTGGGGCCACTTAGGAACTGTTGCTGTTGTTCAGTTGCTCAATCATGTCCGACTCTTTGCAACCCCATGGACTGCAGCACGCCAGGCTTCCCTGTCCTTCATCATCTCCTGGAGTTTGCTCAAACTCATGTCTGTTGAGTCGATGATGCCATCCAATTATCTCACCCTCTGTCGCCTGCTTCTCCTCCTGTCCTCAATCTTTTCCAGCATCAGGGTCTTTTCCAAAGAATTGGCTCTTTGCATCAGGTAGCCAAAGTATTGGAGCGTCAGCATCAGTCCTTCCAATCTGAATATTCAGAGTTGATTTCCTTTAGGATTGACTGGTTTAATCTCCTTGCAGTCCAAGGGAGTCTCAAGAGTCAATTGCTACTATTTAATTGACACATATACCTTGCTTCAGCTACAGGACACAGTCGTGGGTGGTGGAATAACTTCTTTTCTATAGCCCCCCACGCCCATCCCCTGTACCTGGCACAGAGCTGGGATCGATTGCAAGCTCATTGATGAATGGAAGGATTCTGCCTCCAGAGAAAGCTCTGGGGGTTCTCTCCACTTTGTCTTCTCTGTCTACAAAAATGGGAACCTGGCTCAGTCCACATGGCAGGGGACATCAGCTCAGGGAGGTGAGCCCATATGGGGACCCTGAGATGTCTGTTCTGAGCTCATAGGGTGACATGGAGGCAGATGCTTTTTCAGTTCAATCCCGACTCCTGCCTTGTAAACCCACACCATTATAGTCCCAGGCTCTGAGAAGGTGGTGTCCCCAAAAGAAGTGACTCTTCATGGCTTTATTCCCTGCCACCCATCACCTGACTCCCTACATCATCCTTGACTCTCTCCCGCCCCACCACAAGCCTGCCTTGAGCATTTGATCTAAGGTCTAAAAGTAGATGCAATGAAATGCCAAGTTTCTTTAAAAAGAAAACCACACACCCCCGAAGATTCAACCTGGGGATCATCCAAAGACAGACAATACCAGCTCACTCGTGTTGGACTGAGGCACACTGTCTGCTTGAAGAAGTCTCCACCTCTCAGATCCCTGCCTCCTGCTTGGTTTCACCAATCATTTCTCCTCTTATCTTGTATTTATTTATATTTTGTTTCTAGGAAGCCACAAATAGCTCATTTTAGTATAACATGAAAAGCATGAGCTAGAAGACTCTCATCTCTTCCCTGGCAAATTCTTGCTTCAGCAAAGAGGTAGGACTGAAGTAAAAGGGATATTGGAGCTGATCCTGGCTGACTTGTGAATGTGAGCCATCCAGGTCACAAGGGACAACCCTGTTCCTTAACTTCAAGAAAAAAATAAAGAGAAGATGCCCCAGATTCCTGCACTAGACTGTCCTCCCCTTTGTAACCAGGGACTTTAACATCCTTGCTTAACCAAAGGGTTACTAGGTGATCTTATAGTCTTATCAGGGCCTCACCCTTTCCTTCTATAAGATGATAGAGTAAATTAGGGGATTCCTATCAGAAGAGTTAGGCTTCCCCAGTGACTAAGAGGTAAGGAAGCCACCTGCAAGGCAAGAGATACAGGAGATGCTGGTATGATCTCTGGTTTGGGAAAATCCCCTGGAGGAGGGCATGGCAACCCACTCCAGTATTCTTGCCTGGAGAATCCCATGGACAGAGGAGCCTAGTGGGCTACAGTCCACAGGGTCACATAGTGTTGGACATGACTGAAGAGAAGGAGCACGCATGCACGCATCAGAAGAGTTTGCTTGTCTAAACTGGTAAGTGAGAGAGGGTTAGTGGGTTTCTAGAGCCTCATTCTTCCGTCTTGAGTTAGAGGTGACTCCCAGAGTTATGGGTGTGATGGTGCTATGCCCCTACCCATCTCTTCTGCAAGACCCACCAAGACCATTAGCGGAGGAATTCTACCTTCACCCTAGGTTTGCCTCCATAATGAATTCTATATGTGATTCTTGGCTTTCCTGATAACCCAGTTGGTAAAGAATCTGCCTGCAAGGCAGGAGACCCTGGTTCGATTCTTGGGTCAGGAAGTTCCCCTGGAGAAGGGATAGGCTACCCACTCCAGTATTCTTGGGCTTCCTTTGTGGCTCAGCTGGTAAAGAATCTACCTCCAATGTGGGAGACCTGGATGGATCCCTGGGTTGGGAAGATGCCCTGGAGAAGGGAGAGGTTACTCACTCCAGCATTCTGGCCTGGAGAATTCCATGGACTGTGTAGCCCAGGGGGTCACAGAGAGCAACTTTCACTTTCACATGATTCTTTGTCTATAACAGAGTTTGTCAAGCTTGGCACTACTGACATTTTGGACCAGAAAATTGTTCATTCTTCATCTTAATTGTTTACACTCGCAGGATGTTTAGCCTCCCTGACCTCCACCCACTAGATGGCCTGTAGCATCTCCCCCAGGAATGGCAGCTGAAAAGATCACCAGACGGCACCCGGCACCCCCTGGGAGGGACGGAAAATCGGCCTGCTTGAGAACTGCGGTCCACAACATGATCGCACTGGGCTGTATTTATTACTTGTCTTTTGCTCTGACTCCGAGGTCCCTCTGGGCCTAGGCTGTGTTGATTCATTTCTGAAGCACATAGTAGGTATATGGAGTTCATGGCAGTGGTAGGTGACATAGTAGGCTTCTGGGATGGATGGACTTTTTGTGCTTTTTATACCCTAGTCACCCTCGGATTAATAAAGACTGCTTCATCACTGGTAGGCATCAGGTGCTTGTTCTAGGGGTAATCTGAAGAACATGGCAGTCAAGGGAAAGGCCTCGCGTGACTTAACATTCTAGTGGGAGCAAACTGGTCAGGGGAGATGTGCCGTAAATAAATGGATAGGTGAATGAGAGAATTTCCAGAAATGATCAGCCCTAAGAAGAAAATATTTAAAGGGCCAGGAGACAGTGATGGGAGTGCGGGTACCTTATGGAGACATGTGAGCTGTCACTTAGGGAAGAAAGCAGAGGTACTTATGTAAAGTATTTGAAAGACAACAAATTAGTGAATGTAGCAAAAAAGAGACAGACTCACAGATAGAGAGACCAAACTAGTGGTTACTAGTGGGGAGAGGCAATACACACTGTTAGGAGAGTGGGTGGGACAAACTATTATATATAAAATAAGCTACAAGGATACATTGTATAGTACAGAATATAGCCAATATTTTATAGTAACTCTTAAATGGAGTACAATCTTTAAAAAAGTATTCTTCTTTATGTTTTCACCCATCGCTTCCTGCTTGATACTTTACAGGTCCTCAGTCAATATTTGTTGGTAGCCCGAATGCCCCCTCTGGACTCTGCTTGTGGAGTCCGTGCTGCAAATCCTCATTGCCCTTTGAATTCTAGTGTCAGTTCTAGAATTATCAGCCAGCGGGGTGTGAGTGTACACTGTTTGTGGGCAAAGTCTGAATCGAGCCCTGAATCCTCCTGTCTCCACTCGGTTCTGTTTTGACAAAGAGTTTCTTTAAAATAGACAGGACAGTAATCGCTCCAAATCAATCATTTAATCACACATCAATCATCGTCGTCGTCATTTAAAACCTGAAACTGCATCTGGGCACTCGGGCCATTTCCCGGTCCAGGTGTGAACCCAGGACCGGCGAGGGGGGAAATATGTGAGCTTCCCACCCAGGATCTACCTTGAGATCAAATGCCCCGGGAAGGGAGGATTGGGGTAATGTTACCATTGTGCCCGGATAAGAAGGTCCCCATTCCGGCCTCCACCCCACAGCAGGCAGGCGGAGAGGTGGAGGAAAAAAGAGCTTAATCATTAATAACACTAACTTGCATGTCTAGAGCCTTGAAAATGAGAATTTTGCCCTTTTTTTCCCTGGGAGTAAATTGGGTCAGAGAGTTCCCAGAATTTACATTTCAATTAAAAATACAATAATAACACATTGTGCTAATAGTGAATGATTCCGACTCAGGGGAAGATGACACCGCCCGCTACTTGGTTAAAGAAAAGCCTCCTTCATTGGGACGGGCCACACATCAGCGGTCACAAATCTCCTGTCTTGTTCTGGGTCTGGCGGGTGGGGTGGGCAGGGAGTGGTGCTGGTTGGGGAGGTGAGTGAGGCAACCCCCGCCCTACTGGGGCTTCCAGGCAAGCTGGGTGTTGGTCCCTCCCTGCCTCCACCAAAATGAACCTGACTTTTAAAAAAAATCTAAAAAAATATCAAGTGTTTTTTTTTTGTTTGTTCAGTTCCTTTTGGGTTTGTTGTTTTTGTTTGGTTTTGTTTGTTTTTTGTTTTCCAGGCAATAGCTGATGCAGAGAGCTTGCTACAGGTTCCTTCCCACCCCAACGCCTCTATGAGTGGATTAAACTTTAAAAACAACCCTCCCCACCATTAGCTCCTCAAGCTGGAATCTGATAGAAACTTCACCCAAGGTCTACACCACAACCGAAAGGCTGGGTGTTACGGCTTCTTTGAGAAAAAAGTGATTTGCAGGTCAAGGGGTGGTAGTTGTGACATTACTTCTGAGGCTTTCTTGAAGAAGGCTCCCTGTCTCACTGATTTTTTAGTGTCTAAAAATCACTGACTTAACGGGTATGAACTGCAGCAAACTCCAGGAGATAGCGGAGGAGACTGGAATTCTACAGTCCATGGACATGCAAAGAGTTGGACATGAGTTAACAACTGAACAGCAATAAAAATCCCACCAGACTTATCCCTTTATCTGGGTGCCTGAATATAGGACAGGAAGAGAGATGTTGGCCTGGCAAGTTTGCAAGGAGGAGGTTGAAGGTGTAGGCTCACAGATTGCTTCTGAAAATAAATAACCAGGCTCCATCCTGTTTTCATCAGAAAATGAATGTTATAGGTAGGGTAAGAAGATCCTCAGCAACACCTCTCCCGAAGGGGGGAATCTCAGAAGCAGGTATATGAACAGTTGGCAGGCCGCACTTACAAACCATGGATATCAGGACCCAGACTCCCCATTCAGGTGTTCTGATGGACCCCTCAGGGCTCTCATGGTCCCTGTTACTCCCACCTGGGATGGGCCAGGAAAAGTGAGAAGCAAATATCTGATGACATATTATGCCCTTGTGGCCTTCCACTGTATATTATTCAAAATCTTTTAGTGGATTAACAATTTAAAAATTGTATATATCCATTGGGAGGAATGGACACTGAAGCCAAAGAGCCAATACTCTGCCCACCTGATGCAGAGCTGACTTATTGGAAAAGACCCTGACTCTGGGAAAGACTGAAGGCAAAAGAGAGGGGGGCGGCAGAGGATAAGTTAGTTAGATAGTATCACTGACTCAATGGACATGAATCTGAGCAAACTCCGGGAGATAGTGAAGGACAGGGAAGCCTAGTGTGCTACAGTCCATGGGGTGGCAAATAGTCTGACATGACGTAGCCCCTGAACAACAACAATATATACATATATATGCATACGTATATAGGTATATGGGCTTCCCTGGTAGCTCAGATGGTAAAGAATCCACCTGCAATGCAGAAAACCTGGGTTTGATCCCTGGGTTGGTTAAGATCCCCTGGAGGAGGGGATAGCAACCCACTCCAGGATTCTTACCTGGAGAATGCCATGGACAGAGGAGCCTGGTCGGCTACAGTCCATGGGGTTGCAAAGAGTCTAGACACAACTGGGTGACTAAACACAGCACAGCATATAGGTATATACAAAATGAAACGAAATGCCTCAAACACCAAGTACCCAGGACACTGCAAACTTGAAAAGGCCCAAACACAAGAGCCCTGGATACCCTGTTCTACAGCCAGGTGGAGACAGGCTGGGACTGGCCTCAGGCTGGCTCTGCAAGGTAACTGGGGTGCCCGTGATGGTTTTGATGCTGGGTCTCTCTCTCTCTCTTTTTCTCCCTGTTTCTGAATCACTGAAGGAAGATGGAGATCATTGAGATTCAGGCCCTCAAATTTTAAGATAGAACAATAATCAGAGTGTACTTAACATTCCCCAATAGTAACACTTTGTATACTTGTTTTATCCCTAAATGTGAGCCAAGGTTCCTTGGTACAAAGATAATACACCGAGGTGGCATTCATTGATATTTGGTCAATTATTCTTTCTGTTTTGTCTTTAAGAATCCAAACCATCCCCTGCCCCATGCTCTGCCTAGGGGCTGAGAACCAAGCCGCATGTCACTGTCCACATTAGCACAACTTTGCTATTTCACCCTCTTTAGCCTGACTGGACTTTTCTGGGACTGTTCTGCTCAAGAAGATGTTTGGACTTTCTGAAAGAACCATCACTTCTTCAGTGAAAGCATTCACAAGCAGTTTGTGCTCTGTGTGTGTGTGTGTGTGTGTGTGTGCACACGAACGCATGCTTGATAGCGTCTGACTCTTTGCAACCCCATGGACTCCTCTGTCCATGGAGTTTTCCAGGCAAGAATGCTGGAGTGGGTTGCCATTTCCTATTCCAAGGGATCTTCCCGATGCAGGGATGGAACCCATGTCTCTTGCATCCTGTATTGCAGGGAGATTCTTTACCACTGTGCCACCTGGGAAGCCCAAAGTCTGTAGCACCCAGTATTCCCAGGCAATCTCCCATCCAAGTACTAACTATGCCCAACCCTCCTTAGCTTCTGAGATCAGATGAGATCAGGCTTATTCTGGGTGGTACGGCCAGTAGTTTGTGCCCTAAAATTATTTTGAATCTGTCTTCTCAAAATCCTTACGTTGCTGTTTCACTAATTCTGAAATGTTATCTCCTGGTTCTTACCCAATCTTATTCAAGTCCCTGCATTGAGAGGGTGCAGGGACTTGAACTGAATTTGTCCAATTCTTCCAAGTCTCGGTAAATTCTGATCTATTCCTCCTCTTTTGAGATACAAGTAGAACTCTGCCAAGATGATGGTCTCCCTTGCCCAGTAAGCTATAAACTCAGCTGTCTCTTAGCAACAGGTCATGTTAATAGTATTTGGAGAGCTAGCTTTGAATATCTTTCTATCTTTCTGACTACCTGCCTGGGAGAAGTCACTACTGGGTGATAACTGTTTTTCACCACCCTCTAATTTTCCCTAATATCCTTTTATAGATAAAGAGCAGGCCTTGAGTGCAGAGCTTTGAACAGACAACAATGCCTAGTGAAAATTGGATCATCTTGTTTTGTTTTAGTTGTATTCATTTTTGATCCTGTGAGAAGTTGTGTCAAAATAACACATAAACAAACATTGTTTAACCCGGAGCTGAATTGTACAAAGCCTGTGATGAACAGCAGGCCCCTTGGTCCAACCCTCAAACACCAGTTCCCCGAAGCAACTGCTGTCAATTCTTTGAGTGGTTTCTTCAGGGTTTTTTCCCCTCTATACTTTTAAATGATACGTTTCTGTCTCCTGATTTTTTCATACAACAGATAGGTATTATTTCCCAATATAAACAATGGTCTCTTAGATTCCTTCTCACATATATTTCCCCTTCCTTCCAACTTCCCACCATTGGTTGTTATATTTTTTATTAAATCCAGATTTAGTATTTATCCTATGATAAATGTGTGAATATTCACAGCTTGGTCTGATAGTGTCTTAGAGGATGTCATCCTTTCTTGGCCTTCGGCTTGGCTTTCTCAAAATGTCCGGGTGACTCTTCCCACACCCTCCAGAAGCTCTGCACAAAGACTCTCAATCCAATTTCACACCCGGCCACAGCTGTCAGTTGACCCGTCAGTTCCCTTTTCCCTGGAGACATCCCTCCCGGAGCCAGCCACCCTCCTGCCCCATCTGAACCCCTTGCTCCCTAGGCCTACAACACAGCTGTCACCAGGGACTCTCCTTTGCCCCGACCTGTGCATGAGCGCCTCTGCCCTGGATCTCGTGTCTTCATCTTTCTTGATTTACTATCTTGTTTTGATGGAGCACACCCTTTGATATGTTCCTGAGAAAGAGTGCAAATTTTTGACATCTGACCTGACAACCCTTTAAAAAAAAGTGTTTATGATTCCCTTCCCTTGGATTGATAGTTTGGCTGTGTATAAAATTCAAGCACTGAAGTAATTTTCTTTCAGAATTCTAAAAGTATTATTCTATTGGCTTCTAGTGTTGCTGAGGAGAAGTCCATTGCCTCATCCATTCCCAATTCCTTAATATATGTGACCTGGTTTTGCTATTGTTTTGTTTTCTTTTTTTCCCCTCTGTGGAAGAGTTGAGGCTTTTCTTTGTTTCTTTTTCTTTTCTTTTAAATTGAAGTATAGTTGGTTCACAATGCTGTGTCAATTTCTGTTGTACACCAAAGTGTCAGTTATACAATATATACATTATTTTTATTTTCTTTTCCATCATGGTTTATCATAGGATATTGAGTGATTCAATGGCCTATGATTCAATATCCTAGGGTTTTTCCTATTCCTGTCACTCTGAAATTTCATGATGATCTCCTTTGGTGTAGTTGGTTGTTCATTCTGTTGGATGCTCAGTGGGGCCCACTGAATCTGAAAACAAAAGCCTTTAGTTTCTGGGAAATTTTCTTGTATTATTTCTTTGATAATTTCCTCCCCTCTGTATCCTCTGTTTCTTTTGACTCTAGAAGGTCTATTATTCAGATAGCAGACCTGTAGCAATGCACCTGTTTTTTATCCTTTATCTGCTCTTCTCCACCTTCTTGCCCTTTCTCTTATTCTTTGGATGTTCCTTTTTATACTCTTGTGTTTCTATTTCATGGAATGATGGGGAAACAGTGGAAACAGTGTCAGACTTTATTTTGGGGGGCTCCAAAATCACTGCAGATGGTGACTGCAGCCATGAAATTAGAAGATGCTTACTACTTGGAAGGAAAGTTATGATCAACCTAGATAGCATATTGAAAAGCAGAGACATTACTTTGCCGACTAAGGTCCATCTAGTCAAGGCTATGGTTTTTCCTGTGGTCGTGTATGGATGTGAGAGTTGGACTGTGAAGAAGGCTGACCGCCGAAGAACTGATGCTTTTGAACTGTGGTGTTGGAGAAGATTCTTGAGAGTCCCTTAGACTGCAAGGAGATCCAACCACTCCATTCTGAAGGAGATCAGCCCTGGGATTTCTTTGGAAGGACTGATGCTAAAGCTGAAACTCCAGTACTTTGGCCACCTCATGCAAAGAGTTGACTCATTGGAAAAGACTCTGATGCTGGGAGGCATTGGGGGCAGGAGGAGAAGGGGACGACAGAAGATGAGATGGCTGGATGGCATCACTGACTTGATGGAAGTGAATCTGAGTGAACTCCAGGAGTTGGTGATGGACAGGGAGGCCTGGCGTGCTGCGATTCATGGGGTCGCAAAGAGTCGGACACAACTGAGCGACTGAACTGAACTGAATCTCTTTTATGACTTGAGTGTTGCAGAAGTTGCAATGCCCCCAGTATCCCCCAGGCTTACCATTCTAGTGTATGCACACCCATTGCCCAAGGACAGTGTACCACCCAGGTCATAAAATACTAAGGATTTGTCTTTGTAGTTAGTTGCCTTTTCAACTTTTAGAATGTGCTTTGTAACATTCTCTTAACGATGGAAGAATTCATTTTGTAATCATCTTCCCCAAATAACAAACTTCCCGTCTTCTGCTAGAAGTGAAGCCTGGCAAGGAACTGGAGGGAGAAGAAATCTAGGGATCTGACAGATTCTAATTCAGGCTTTCCATTAATTCTGCTAGTGTTAGCCGTACCTGAGCTCCAGCCTTTTCTGGAGCCTTCCCAGGCACTGCTACTCAGAGCAGCTTCTCTCTCTGCTTCCTTTCTCTCAGACCTAGATGTCAATTCTTCTTGATCCTTTTTCTCACTAGTCTCCAAAATTTGCTTGAAATCTGTCATTTGCTGTCTTCCTCTTCTGTTCTCTTTCGGTCCTGTGACTTTATGTCTTTTTGTTTTCTTATTCCTTAACTGTCATTTTGTTAGGGTTTCAGTGACGAGCAGAGTAAAGCATTTGTGTTTAATCCACCATGAACTCCCATGTGCTTATTTTTATAGTCATGGTCTATTTACGGCCTGCAATATCGATTTTCCAGTTTGAGCAGTGATAAAAAGTTTTCTTTCAAAATAAATGTGTTCTCTTTTTTTCTATGAAAGTGAGCCTATCTAAAGAAAAAAATTAAATAAAATGTAGGGTCAGGCCGAAATCATGGTGGTAGTATGAAATGACAGATATTTGAGATTTACTGAGTTAGAACGTCATGTTCTTCTGCTGTGGGAGATAAGACAGAATTATCTGTGGGGCTCTCTTCATAGACATTTCAGAGATGGACACTGACAGTGATGCTGAGTTGCTCACAGAATTCATAATCTGAGATGGTGCCACACTCCTGTAGGTCAAGTCTGGGAAGGTGGGACCCCTAAAAATTCCCCAAGCCTCAGGATGGGCCCATGGGTAAGGGAGTTGGAGTTGGGAACATAGCCAAAGTGAGAGAAGGTGGTTTCTGGCCTGTCAAAAGGGATCACTCCCTGGTCATCTGGCCCAGCGGTCAACATGATTTTGGCCCCCAAAGAATCCATTCAGTAGGAAAACGAGAAACTGTGTCCACAATTTCGCTAGCAGTAGTTTCCAGACACATTCAAGAATCACAGAGCAGACTCTCAAACTCTCAAGGTTGACATAGAGACTACTTGTGGATGGACCTGGCATCACTTTATGCCCCGCTCCCACACCCCACAGCCCAGCCCGCTCCTGGCTTCAGGCAGCGGGTGAGAGGTGATAGAAGATGCTCACCGTGTGTTCTTATGGATGGTCCCACTCCTGGGAGCCCTTTCACACTTCACTTTTGCCTCCATTTCAGGCACCCTGGGCTGCATCTGCTTCCTTTTCTCCCTGAGACCCCAGACTTGTCGGAAGGGGCTAGGTTCCTCTCCTCAGTGCTTTAGGAGGGTGGAAATGGGGGCGGAGGAGCTTCACATCCACCTGTGTGGAGCAGATGCCCAGAAGTGGAATGCTGGCTGGGAGTGTGCCTGTGCTGTTCAGGGCACGTGGTGGTGCGATTAAGGGACATTGATTAGTCTCTGCGTCTAGTGAAAGGAAATCATTCCTGCAGCGGCTGAGGTTCTGGCTGCTGATTGCCTGGGGGTTATTTGTTTATTTAAGTGAACAAAGTAATGGGCAGTGGAGATGTCTGGAAATTGCCTAGGTTTGTTCCCTTTTTGCTTACCTGTCCCTCCTGGGTACCATTACTCTCCGGCACCTATTGTGAGGGTGATTTCACCAATCTATCTCTGTTGGGTCAAATCAATCAGCTTGCAGGCTGGTCACGGCAATGGCGGAAGAAGCAGGGTTTCTGAACTTTAGAGGCACAAGTTGGGGAGCCACAGAAGAAGCCCAATCCTTCCTGGGACCTGGGTTCTACCTGGAAGGCAGGAAATTGTCAAAGTTGAGAAAAATGCCAGCTGAAAGGGAGCTTAGAGGCTTGTTGTGAAAACAGGTGGATAAAGGGGTTGGGCTTTGTGTTAACTTTATTCCAAAGTAACAATTTTGTTGTTTCCTGCTGTATATTTTGAGTTTCAAAAAATATGTGTTAAGGACATCTAATGACAACATATGAGACAAAAAAATTTTAAATATATTTGTGTAGAATATGATGAATATAAATTAATTAAATATAAATCTATCATATTTAAATTATTAATGACCTCATTCAAGATGCTCCTATTCTTACTTTTCTGCGCTTGATAAAATATTCAAAGATAAATGTTAGTATGTGTCACTGTATATTCTTTTCTTTTCCCTTATATTTCTTCTGATAAAAATCAGAAGAAAATACATAAATACATAAAGCAAAAGCTTTATGTATCTTTGTGTCTTTGTTGCTAGGTGTTTAATGGTTTACGATGTCGATCTTTTTTGTGAATTGTACCCTTTATCATTAAAAATATTCATCTTTGCTTCATAAAAAAAAAAAAGATGTGCTAAATAAAAGTTGCTGGAACCATTGTCGTGACCCAGCTCATTCACTGTGCAGATGGAGTGACTGAGGCTGTGAGATACAGATGTTGGACTTTCAGCCTGGCTTTTGGTTTAAATAGATGCAAGTTATGGTCGATTATTATTTTCCAAAAATAGCCTCAGTCATATTTTAATTCCCATATGGTCTTTCCAAATTTTGCTTATCACCATCAAAATGTGGGGTCTGTTTCCTTCCCCATGGCCCTGGGAAGGCCTTTGGCTGCCTCAGTGAACAGAATACGGTGGGAGTGATGCTCCATGAATTGCAAGGCTCCATCATAAAGGGTGAAGGGCTTCCTCCTGGCTCCCTTGCTCTTCTTCTCTACCTCTTCAGACACCTTTGGAGTCCTAAGCTGCCGAGTAAGAAGTCTGGCTATCCTTAAGCCCCCATGCTGGAGACTTTAAGGAGTGATCACCTTGAGAATTGTTCTAGGGACCCAGTTTTCCAGCCCTTAGCTGGCCAAGTCCACATGCCAGACAAAGAAGATGCTTTCAGCTACAGCCACCGTTTTACTGTAATGCTTGCCCACTCACCCACCCCTGAAGCAAAAACTGGCCACGGGAGCCCAGTCAACCCCAGAACTGGAAGAGATGATAATACATCACTGCCATTGCTGTCAGCAGTATTTTGTGATGGTTGATTATGCAGCAGTAAATAACCAGAGCCAAAAAGGTGCACCCTGGTGGAATGGGATGATCTACACATCTTCGCCTGGCAGAGGGAAGTTCTAGCATCTTCCCTACTCCCCCTTTTCTCCTCTCACATCTACATCTGTCATATAGAAACCAGTTCAGTCCAGAGCCTTGGATTTGCTGAATGAATTCCTTCTATAGGGCTTTCACTTGCTCCGCAGGGAAAGATTCTAGCTGGCCTTGACATTGGAGTTTTCTTTCATTTTCGGCTTATTTCAGTAGATCATATGCTGGCTGGAGATTAGCTAACTTTTTAGCTGTATACTTTTTTAAAGATCTGTTTAATTTGTTTGATAGACACTTAACTGATTACCTGTTATCTGCTTATCTGTGCTGCTCATGCCAGGAATGGAAAGCTGGCTGGAGTTTAAGCCCTGCCTTCAAGGAGCTGTTCATCGTATGAGGAGAGGTGGAGATCACCATGACTACCTTTACAAGATGAAGAGCTGCAATGGGAGTTAAACAGAAATGCAAGCAAGGTGATGTGTGAACTTGAAGCAAAAGGCAAGAACCTCACTGAAGGGCTAAGTAGGAACTTGCTGGCAGAGCACAAGAGAAAAGGGCATGCCCCAGACAGAGAGAAAGCCTGAAATACAGCCAGGTGTGGAACTGTGTTTGGTGGGGGATTAGGGGAAAAAATAGTAGAGGGCTTGAAAGGGACAGGTGAGATTAGTGGGAAAGAGAATAGGACTACAAAAAACAGGAAGGAATGTATTTACTACATCAGAATGAAGCATCTCAGTTTGCTGAAGGTCACCAAAGATAGCTAACTGGGGGTGACAGATTTGGAGGGAAAATGACTAGGCGATCCACCATGGCTACGGTGCCTATGGAGAGGTGGACAGTCTCGTGCTTGGCAAGGTGAAAAGTTAAACAGGTAGGTACCATTTTATCCTCATTGGACTGGATTTTTTTTTAATTTAATAATACTCTGTGTTGATGATGTGAGCATATAGGACTCCTCATGAACTGCTTGTTGTTGTTCAGTTGCTAAGTCGTGTCTGACTCTTTGTGATCCCATGACCTGCAGCACGCCCGGCTTCCCTGTCCTTCACCATCTCCCGGAGTTTGCTCAGACTCAAGTCCATTGAGTCAGTGATGTCGTATAAATCAGCACAGCTTTTTTGGTGAGGACTCAGGTGGCTCTTATGAAACTGAGTATATGTAAACCTAGAGATCTTGTCATCTCAGCCCTGGTCTCACCCCCAGAGGAACTCTTCCTCAGGGGTAGGTATACAGGGATGTTTGTGGCAGTGCAGATTCTGAGGCAGGAAGTTGGAGGTGATTTGGTATCTAACCCCAGAGCCATCCACCAGATAAAATGTGGATATAGATGGAATATAAAGCAACATTTAGAAGAAGGATAAGTCTGTCTTAGTTTTAATTGGGAAAGTGTGTAGCAGAAAGTTCTATAGCATGATACCATTTATACTGATTTAGAATATAGACAAATAAGGCAGCATTATGCATTTTACAAAGACACTTATATAAAAGAATAAATACCAAACATATGAGTAGAGACACCTTCTGGGAGGTGAGGAATGAGTAAGGGAATTTGAGATTTAATGGAGCTTGGGATTAATTTATACACACTTGCTAACTCGTTTCAGTCGTGTCTGACTCTGTGCGACCCCATAGACGGCAGCCCACCAGGCTCCTCTGTCCCTGGGATTCTCCAGGCAAGAATACTAGAGTGGGTTGCCATTTCCTTCTCCAATGCATGCATGCATGCTAAGTCGCTTCAGTCGTGTCCGACTCTGTGTGACCCCATGGACAACAGCCCACCAGGATCCTCTGTCCACAGGATTTAGGCAAGAGTACTGGAGTGGGCTGCCATTTCCTTCTCCAAATATACACACTACTATGTATAAAATGAGTTTCCTAGGTGTTGCTAGTGGTAAGGAACGTATCTGCCAATGCAGGAGACATAAGAGACCCGGGTTTGAGCCCTGAGTCGGGAAGATCCCCTGGAGGAGGGCATGGCAACCCACTCCAATATTCTTTTCTGGAGAATTCCATGGACAAGGGAGCCTGGCATGCTGCAGTCCATGGAGTCACAAAGAGTTGGAAACGACTGAGCGACTAACACTTTCACTTCATATAAATATATATATTCACATACATAAAGACTCTTTTAGAGTCTTTTTTATTACAGGTATTTTATTATAAGATATTGAATGGAGCTCCCTGTGCTACCCATTAGGCCCTCGTTGTTGTTTACCTATTTTATACTCGTGTGTGTGCATGCTAAGTAGCTTCAGGCGTGTTTGACTCTTTGCCACCCCATGGACTGTAGCCCCTTAGGCTCCTCTGTCCATGGGATTCTCCAGGCAAGAATACTGAAGTGGATTGCCATTTCCTTCTCCAGGGGATCTTCCTCACCCAGGGATCCAGCCTGCATCTCTTATGTCTTCTGCATTAAAGGCAGATTTTTTACCATCTGAACCACCAGGGAAGCCTATATATAAAACCGAGTTACTTTGCTGTACACTTGAAACTTCGGCGCTCAGCTTTCTTCACAGTCCAGCTCTCACATCCATACATGACCACTGGAAAAACCATAGCCTTGACTAGACAGACCTTTGTTGGCAAAGTAATGTTTCTGCTTTCCAATATGCTATCTAGGTTGGTCATAACTTTCCTTCCAAGGAGTAAGCGTCTTTTAATTTCATGGCTGCAGTCACCATCTGCAGAGATTTTGGAGACCCCCAAAATAAAGTCTGACACTGTTTCCACTGTTTCCCCAAGGAGATCCAACCAGTCCATCCTAAAGGGGATCAGTCCTGGCTGTTCATTGGAAGGACTGATGCTGAAGCTGAAATGCCAATATTTTGGCCACCTCGTGTGAAGGGTTGACTCGCTGGAAAAGACCCTGATGCTGGGAGAGATTAGGGGCAGGAGGAGAAGGGGACGACAGAAGATGAGATGGCTGGATGGCATCACCAACTCGATGGACATGAGTTTGAGTGAACTCCGGGAGTTGGTGATGGACAGGGAGGCCTGGCGTGCTGTGATTCATGGGGTCGCAAAGAGTTGGACACGACCGAGTGACTGAACTGAACTGAACACTTGAAACTAACACACGTTGTAAATGAACTATATTTTGATCTTAAAAATTCAATAAAACAAAACAGACCGGTGAATTAGCAGTAAGCTATCTCCACTCTTTGTACCTGAAGTCAGGAAATAGGAGATTAAAAGAACAATAAAAACAGCACCTGGCAGAAGTAGAGGGTCAATAAACATGATCTGAGTGATGGAAGGCAGCCACGTGGTGAATGGGTTAACTTCAGGTGCATTATCATTTTAGAGACCTGCAAGGGAGTGAGCTTCCCTGGTGGTTCAGTGGTAAAGCATCCACTTGCCAATGTAGGAGACGTGGGTTCACTTCCTGGGTTAGGAAGATCCTCTGCAGAAGGAAATGGCAACCCACTCCAGTATTTTTGTCTGGGAAATCCCATGGACAGAGGAGCCTTGCAGATGACAAACCATGGGGTCAATAAAGGGTCAGACAGGACTTAGTGACTAAACAACAACAACCATAACAGGTAGTCATGGGAACTTGTACTCATGCAAAAGAGGTGAGCCATATGCTGTGTGTTCATCATGTAGAGGCTTCGGGAGGTTTGCAGTACATCTGGGAAGAGTTCAGTCCGGTCTGGATAGGATGGCTTGGTGCCTCTAGGGGGAAGCAACCAGTATTTGAAAAATCCACTTCTGACAAGGGTGGATAAATGAAGCCTTCCTGTAATTGTATGTAAATTGTGCTTCTAAAGTGCTTGAAAAGTTTGGTGCTGTGAGTACGCTAAATGTCACCCCTTGCAAGTTTCTTCACCCTCTTAATTTGCTTAGTAAATCCCTTTTTTTCAGGCTGGGAATTACAGTAAAAGCGGTTTATCTTTTTGGCATTCTGTCAACCAGCCCTGGGGTGCAGGACCATCGAAATGATAATGGATGCCACTGGTGGTGACCCCTCCCCCATGCTGCAGCCTTCTGAGTCATCTCAGAAAGTTGAAATGAATTTCTGCAGTTTTAGCATTAAATAGATGGGATCTAAATCAAGCCTTTGAACATTGCATTTGTGTGTGGTGGGGAGCTTTGATATTCTACTCAATGGAGGATTTGATTTGCCAGAAAACCCATCCCCATTCCTATGGGATCACAAGAGCTTATCATGTGTCAAGCCTGAAATGATAACATTCTGGCTAATGTAGCTTTCCTAAGTAATATTTTCTTAGAATTGATGACTAGGAATGAAAAAAAGCTATGGTTTTTCCAGTAGTCATGCATGGATGTGAGAGTTGGACCATAAAGAAGGCTGAGTGCCAAAGAACTGATGCTTTTGAACTGTGGTGTTGGAGGACGCTTGAAAGTCCCTTGGACTGCAAGGAGATCCAACCAGTCCATCCTAAAGGAGATCAGTCCTGAATATTCATTGGAAAGACTGACGCTAAAGGTGAAACTCCAATACTTTGGCCACCTGATGCAAAGAACTGATTCATTGGGAAAGACCCTGACGCTGGGAAAGATTGAACATAGGAGGAGAAGGGGACAACAGATGAGGAAATGGTTGAATGGTATCACCAACTCAATGGACATGAGTCTGAGCAAGCTCCAGGGGATGGTGAAGGACAGGGAAGCCTGTTGTGCTGCAGTCCATGGGATTGCAAATAGTCAGACACGACTGAGCGACTGAACCATACCAACAACAACAAGGTATGAAAATTGAGAAAGAAAGCCGTTGCTGTCTGCATACCTCCCTCACCTTGTGGTGGATGAAATTTGGCTGCTGATTCTTACCTTTCTCCTCATTGATAAGTGGTGTCTGTTTTCCTCCCGCTTGAAAGATGACTGCCTCTGACTGCTTTAACCCTAGACTGTGACAGAAGTGACAAGGCAGAGTTCATTCTTGGGATCCAACCACTATGTAAGGAAGCCCAAGCTGACCCCATGGAGAGAATGCGTGGAGAGAGCAAAGTCCTAGCCTGCCAGCCATCTTTGCCCAGGTGCCAGGCATGGGATAGAAGCTGTCTTAGATTTTGCAGCCTCAGCCACCATCCGACTTCTTCTACATGAGAGATCTCAAGTGAGAACAGAATAATAATAATAGTAATAGTAATGATAATAATAATGTTTTAAATCACTAAGCTTTGGTGTGATTTGTTAGGGCACAATGGATAACTGAAACAATCTTTGTTTATTTAACTGCAAAATTATTAGAATATATCTATTAATTTACTTAAAAACAGCAATAATTCCATTATTTAAATAATATTTTGTTAATGTCTTCAGTTTTTTAAAATATGATCATGTGAAGTGAAGTTGCTCAGTCGTGTCCGACTCTTTGCCACCCCATGGACTGTAGCCTACCAGGCTCCTCCCTCCACGGGATTCTCCAGGCAAGAGTACTGGAGTGGGTTGCCATTTTCTTCTCCAGGGGATCTTCCTGACCCAGGGATCGAACCCAGGTCTCCCGCATTCCAGGCAGACTCTTTAACCATTGATCATTTTAGCCATTTTTAAGCATACAGTTCAGTGGCATTATGCATCATCACCTTATCATACCACTATCACCCCTGTCTAACTCCAGAACTTTTTAATCACCCCAGCCAAACTCTATACCCATTAAAAAATAACTGCTCATTTTACCCTCTTCCTAGGCCTCGGAAACTGCCATTCTTTCTGTCTCTATGAATTTGACTATAGTCTAGGTACTTCATATAAGTGGAAGAATCCTTGTGGTTCTAACCTTTCTATTTTACAGAACTTCTTACCTGCTGTATGGATGAATTGTATATGTCAACTTGACTGGCCAAAGGGTACCCAGATATTTGGTCAAACATTATTCTGGGTGTCTCTGTGAGGGTGTTTTGGATGAGATTAACATTTAAATCAGTAGACTGAGTGAAGCAGACTGTCCTCCCGAAAGTAGGCAGGGCTTTATCCAATTAGTAGAAGGTCAGACTAAGACAAAAGGCTGACCCTCAGTCTGTAAGAAGGAATTTTCTCAGCTGATGGCCTTCAAAATGATGAGCATTTACTTTTCCTGGCCTGATCAAAACTGTTCCTTTTTGAACTGAAACATCAGTTCTTCCTGGTTCTTCAGCAGCTTCCAGCCTTTGGACTCAAACTGAGACAGCAACTCTGTAGATTTTGGACTTGCAGCTTCCATAATTGTGTGAGCCAATTCCTGACAATAAAGCTCTTTGTGTGTGTGTATACATACATATATATGTATATGTATGTATGTATATATATATGCATATATACACCAAAGTTCTGTTTTTCTGAAGATTCCTGACTAACACATCCACTATTGCCAGGATTGAGATTTTGGCTACAATATGGACAATTTGGAAACCAAGTTAGAGCTAATGTCTCTAGCTAATATTTGCTACTGCAATTCAGTTAGTTATACCATATTCAGGCATAGATGTCTATAGATGTCTCCCAGGGGCTTCCTTAGCAAGAAAATTGTGTTTTGGGGGAAGTGCCTCGGGAAAGACCCAGGTTCAATCCCTGGGTCTGGAAGATCCCCTGGAGAAGGAAATGGCAACCCACTCCAGTACTCTTACCTGGAGAACCCCATGGACGGAGGAGGCTACAGTCCACGGGGTTGCAAAGAGTCGGACACGACTGAGCGACTTCACTTTCACTTTTGGGAAAGACAATGGATTTTGTCCTTTGTCTTTGCAGTAGTTCCAGATGAAACATGTACCTCCCAGTAATGTCTCATCAATCCTTCTTTTTCCCTCCTCCATGTTGTTGATTGAACAGGACCAGAATCATGGAGAAAGGTAGAACAAGGGTGAGTAGCTCCAAATCAGGTATGTACTCATGAGATTCAGGTTTAAAGTCACTACGTTTGTCTGCATTGATTGCAGCCATGAAATTAAAAGACACTTGCTCCTTGGAAGAAAATCTATGACAAACCTAGAGAGCACATTAAAAAGCAGAGGCATCACTTTACTGACAAAGGTCCATATAGTCAAAGCTATGGTTTTTCCAGTAGTCATATATGGATGTGAGAGTTGGATCATAAAGAAGGCTGAGCATCAAAGAATTGGTGCTTTTGAACTGTGTTGCTGGAGAAGATTCTTGAGAGTCCCTTGGACTGCAAGGATATCAAACCAGTCAATCCTAAAGGAAATCAGTCCTGAATATTCATTGGAAGGACTGATGCTGAAGCTGAAGCTCCAATACTTTGGCCACCTGATGTGAAGAGCCGACTCATTGGATTAGACCCTGATACTGGGAAAAATTGAGGGCAGGAGGAGAAGGGGTGATAGAGGATGAGATGTTTGGATGGTATCATTGACTTAATGGACGTGAGTTTGAGCAAACTCTGGGAGATAGTGGAGGACACGGAAGCCTAGCGTGCTGCAGTTCATAGGGTCACAAAGAGTTGTACATGCCTTATCAACTAAACAGCAGTAACATTTGTCTGATAGAGGTAACAAATTTGTGCCAGGTCTTGCTCTCCTTTGTGAGACAAGTAAAGGAACCACTAGGGTTCCTTTAGGGAGCAGAATCCATGGGGCTCTATGCATCATTGCTACCCTTCAAAGAAGTGGAAAATGATACTTGCTGAAATGCACTGATATATTTTATCTTTAGATCTGCCCTCATAGGGAGTATTTTCTCCCAGTCTGCATTCATTCTTGGTAACGTCCTACCTTGCAATAGAGAAATGTGGTCACTAAGCGTAATCAGCTCCACACCATTTTGATTGTGATTGTTCTTGTGTTTTCTTGAATGATCTCATGTGCGTTCTTTTCTGTATCAGGCAGCTTCAGGCCAGGAAGGCAGAACCCAGTCTAACTATTGTAAAAGGGAAGAATCTAATATACAGGATGGGTTACACAGGTGATAAAAGAGCTGAGAAGCTAGAAGGGACAGTAGCCAATCAGAGATTAGAAATTGCAGCAATCCACCATCATCTCTGGGCTTCCCAGGTGGCTTAGGGATAAAGACTCCATCTACCAGTGCAGGGGATGCAGGAAATGCAGGTTCTATCCCTGGGTTGGAAAGATCCCCTGGAGAAGGAAATGGCAACCCCCTCCAGTATTCTTGCTTGGGAAATCCCATGGACAGAGGAGCCTGGCAGGCTCCAGTCCATGGGGTCACAAAGAGTGAACACGATTGAGCATCTGAGCATGTGTGCACACAGGCACCATCGTCTCCAGGATGAAGGGTCGGAGGGAGGAGGCAAAGGGCCTGAGTCTAAGGTAGAAGCTCTCAGATAGGATCTGGAAACACAGAGGAGAATCAGCCGCTGTCCTGGGCACCTACCTCGACTGGCTGAATCTAGGTGTAAACCAAGAGATATGAAGTCTGGGATGCACCCTGCAGGGGCCAGGCCAGTCATGCAGAGCAAAGCAGAGGATAGATGTGGGAGGTACCTGGGGGAAAACAGTCTCTTAAAGTGTGACTGAGGCCCAAGCAGTCACACACGTGACCTCAGACAAAACAACTACAAGAAGAACAAAAGCTTTTTGTAAATCAACATTGCACAGAAAATTCACAAAAGAATCAGCCTTCGGTGTAAACATCAGCTTCTCCCTTTGGTAACTATGTGACATTGGGTGCATTTTTTTAATCTCCAAATCCCAGTGGTAAACAAGGATAATTACAGTACATTTCTCAAAAAATGTCATGAGATATTGTGGGAAAAAGTCTAGACTTGAAGTATGGCTTTTCACATTTACTCAAAATATGTAGGCAGGAAGAAATAAGGGCCCTCAAGTTGAGCTGGGGGACTTTTCCACCTCCGTTCCTGACATATCCATCTTACTGGTTCTCTTTTAGGTATAAATGCGAGCATTTATACATAATACCTGGTGCATAATACTTAAGCCAGTAGTACAGGTGTTTCTACATAAATAAAAGGAATTTTAGACATAAAAACAATATATAAATACGATATCCTCCACCTCCCCACTGCTTCCAGAAAATACTTTGGAATCCAGAGAGAAAGCATTCACAAGTAAACAAACTTCAAAAGGCTATTTCATTTGAAAAGACATTCAAACGAACATTTTGAAAATCAGGGGAGTCGCAGTAAATGAGGTCAGATATACATTTGAAAAGAAATTCAAATGTCCCTTTAGAAAGTAGAAGTCACTGGCTCAGTTCAGAAGAACAAAGGGAAGCAAGACCTTGAGGTCGGTGAGAGGTCCCGAGGATTGTTCTAGGAGGGAAAACTGAAAGTGTAGCTTTGGTTGGTTAAGTGTTACCTGAAGCTCTGAATTGTTTAGGGGCTGATTTTCATATCAGAGGATTACATAAGCTAATGAAAAAACACACTTAGCACAGGCACCGGAATGGAAAGAAGTGTTTAAAAAAATACTAAACCGCATCAAGATCCTTGTGTGTGTGCTCACGCATGCACACACATGCACACTCACGCACACTCATGCACGTGTAATTTTAGGGTAGGTTGTTGGCTCTTCTCCTCTGGAGCTTTTCTTTCCTGGATCTGTCTAAAATGATAGGAGAACTGGGGCAGTAGGGGGAGGAGGAAGGAAATGGGCAGATTGAAAAAAAATTGGCAGCCCAGTACCATGACATATTTTATGCAGTAATCAGTTGAAGGTGTGAGACAAGCAGGTCTTGTTTGTTTTTAAACTTTAATAGTTAAAAAGCCAACGTTTGCTAATAATTCTCACACATTAGAGCTATTCAAGTCTGTGCGTACACAGATGCCACTTATTTGCATGCTGGGCATTTCAAAGAGTGAGTGTGGGGATGTCACATATACCTAGTTCACCTAAGGTCATATGTTGCTTCCGGAAAACCATCCGTGTGTTTGTGGATGTTGTTTGTGATGTATGTTTCAGGCACCAGGCTGGGATGCCTACATGCCACTTACAAAAATAGCTTTGGAGAATGATTCTGGTGCCTTTTACTCATCACATTCCCTTTTCTAAGATATCTCTGAGCTCAGAGTGGTCTAGATTCATTTTCCTTGCCCCCCGCCTTTGGCTGTGCCACGCAAAACACGCAGAATATTAGCTCCTGACCAGGAACTGAACCTATGCCCCCTGCAGTGGATGTGTGGAACCCTTACCACTGGGTCACCAGGGAATTCCCTAAATTGTTTTCTTGGCCAAGATCCTGCGAGATCTTCCAGGGAGCTAGCTAGTTTACTCTCTTTACTGAAGGAGGATGAGGTGGAAAGGGACTAGAGATATTTAAGCCATCCTGTGACCAGCAGGTAAATCCTTCCTTATGAGTTTTCTCCCCTTTGGGTAGCCCAGGACCCCAAGCTCATACCGAAGCTCCAGTCAGACCAACCAGTGTCTAACGTCAATGCAAGGTTTATTTCTTGGTCACGAATGAAGGCTAGGACATAAGGACTTGGAGCTCAGAGAGGTTTGGATGCCCATCAACACTTGACAGGCTTAGTTGTGGGAACCCAAGACAAACAGCTACCATAAAAGTGAGCTTGTTATTTTCATTGATTCATGCACTGCTTTTTAAGCAAAAATATCCTTTCTCTGAGGATGTTACTTTTGGATGCACATCATCATCTAGGTTGGCTTAAGAGCCCCAAGAAACTCAGTGCTCAATGTGGGCAAGTGGAAAGATTGACTGAGAAAAGAAAGGGGAAGTTGAAAATGCCAGAATTTTGGCCAAAGAAAGGAGATTTGGGGCAATGTGGTAAAAGAATCTTGGAATTAGAGAAACCAGCTTTCAGTCCCAGTTTGACTCATACCATTCATCTCCTTGGATGGCCTGTGCCATCTCAGACAAGTCTCTTGATCTTCCCTGCCTCAGTTTCCTCATCTGTCACACATGAATAATCATAGCACTGGTGCTGCCAGCCTCCCTGAGGTCCAGTGAGAAATTGAACCTGTTTTGTAAACTTGAAAGTATGGCTACATAAAAGAGATTATTATCTTGTAATTAGTATTATTAGGCCTTGTTCCTGCCCAAACTCTTTTCATTGTAGTCAGAGAGATAAGGCAACCCATGAAACCATTAGAGAACTGCACAAAATGGTATCTAATAATTGCAGGATTGTTTGGTGGTCACTGTATGGAGGAAAAAGATCTAGAAATATATTCGTGGAAGCCTTCAAGGAAGTAGTGACCCTTGAAGTGGCCTGGGAAGTGGGAAATGGTTGGGATGAAAAGTTTGAAGTGATAGAAATGATTGTTGCTGAACAACTTTTTCAAAGGGTGATGGTCAGGGGACCATCCCAGGGGACCCTTGGGCCACTTCCGTGATGGTCAGTCTTACAAACATAGCCACCTCTACCTGACCTTGCATGTCCCAGGGGATTCTAGGAGAGTTTCCAAGAGGATCAATTTTCTTTAATTTATCCTGTGGTTATTTGAGGGGTGGCCAAAACTGGTGAAATAATGTTGACCATAATGTTTGAGTTTTTTCGCTTCTTCCATATATGACTTCTAGCAAGTCATTCCCTTATCTGAAGCCTGTTAAATTTTTTTCTGTAATTGTGCTTTGACTTTGGAAGGCTTCGGTGGGATTTTAAAAGAGGCAATGGATGTAAACGAACTTTCACACCTGAAAAGGTTTCACTGCTCCGGGAAAGATTTATTTTCTCAAAGCAAGTGTAAGTCTCTCCAATGCTGAGATAGTGAAATTTTTTAGTTCCCCAGCTCCCCAGCCCTGGACTTTGTACCCAGCAGCCACCCAAAATAGCTTAGGGATAGATATTGAGTGCACATAACTTATTTAAGAGAAAAGTCTTTCCAGTTGGCGTGTAGGTAGGGAAGCTTGAGGTGGTAGAGACCATTAAGAGGGTTTGAGAGTGGAAATTTCGTCCTGTGTTCAGTTGTGTTATTTTGCTCACCCAGGAGAGACACAAGCAAGCCCTGAGGACTCCTTCTGCCAGATTCAGCCTCAGTGCAATTCCAGTGGTTTGGGGTTCACCAGGACACTGCTGAAAAATGTGGGGAATCTAACAACAGAAATATATGGGTTATCTTTGATACCGAAGACAAGACTCTCGCAAGTCACTAATGAAGAAGCCCACCCAAAGTTATGATCCAATTTGAAAATAAGACGTCCCTCTTCCTCCAGTATCTTTTGACAGGAAATACCTAAAGTCTCAGTTTTAATTATCCTCAAGTCATTTATTCATTCTTTTCCTTCCAGCAAATATTATTGAGTGCTCACTCTATGCCAGGCTCTGGGCCAGGTGCAGTAGATTTCATGATAATTAAAATTGACCATGTCCTTGCCTTCCAGTAATTTATATTCTAAGGAGGGACAGAGATAACACTGAACAGATACTTAATATTTCAGGTGACTAGAGGGTTTGATGGTTAGATAGCACCGCCAACTCAATGGACATGAGTCTGAGCAAACCCTGGGAGATGGTGGAGGACAGAGGAGCCTGGCATTCTACAGTCCACGAGGTCACAAAGAGTTGGACATGACTTAGCAATTGAACAAACAGTGTTTCGAGAGAAATAACTGAAAACATTTCAGGCTTACAAGTTACTTTAGAACGTATAGTTCAGGGAATTTCCATGAGGCAGTGGCAGTTGAGCTGAGAGCTACAGGATAAGAAGGGAAGAGTGAGCTGAAGAATGCAGGGGTGAAGTGCACAGACAGACAGAGGGTAGCATGTGCAGAGGCACTGAGACAGCAAAGGGTTTCGAATGTTTAAAGAACTCAAAGAGGCCAGCATGGCTGAATAGTGTGAAGATATGGAGGTGAGAGGGGAGCAGAGAGGCCAGCTCATCTTGGAAACGTGGAGGCCTTCTTGGAGGTGTGGATTCTGTTCCATATCTAAGGGGAAGCCATTTGAGGGTTTTAGGTAAAGAAACGATGTGAAGTTCACGTTAGGAGCTTCTCCTTTGGACTTCCACCTTCCCCTGTAAGTCCCATATCATAACGCTCACAGGCACTCAGTGTCAACGCCTGGCGTCCCCTCTGTCTCCCCACCCTCACTCACTAGCATGTGAGTTTCTTGAGGATGAGGGCTGTGACCCTGACCACTGAATCTCTAGCAACTAGTCCAGTGCCTGACATTCGCTCTTCTCAAGAAATATTTATTGAACCGAGTCACATTTGAAAAGCTAAAAAGGCTGAGGGGGCACGTGGCAAATATTGGAGGAGTAATTTGCACAGGGTTCAAGGCAGAAGCCTAACACTTCTAGTTGGGTAGTCAGGGAAGGCTGCCTGGGAGAAGGGGCCTTGAGTCAGTGATCTGAAGGATTAGTAAACAGAGGCAGCGGAGGGGAAGCTAGGCAGATGAAGCCATGTGTCCAAAGGCTGCCAGCCTCTTAAAGAATTAATTCTGTGAGTGTTAATTTCACCAACCTTCCAAAGCTAAGTGGATCGGAAATACACACAACTGATAATTGTGGGAGAGCAGGACCAACACAAGCTCTTTCCCACATGTAGTTTCACCCTTTGGGTTCATACAATGGACTGTGTATGCCCTAAGGGGGTTAGAACAGTCTCGCTTTCCATCAGCTGGTAAATTTCATGCTCAGCTGTGACAGCAAAACCTCCGACCAGTCCCATCCCTCAAAACGTCCCAATATTTCTTGATAGACACTTCTGTTGTCTTACGTGCAATAGAATTGTAATCACCTGTATTTAAAACTAATGGATTTGAAATAACCTGCAGGCTTCCACTTTAATGAGAGTTAGATTAATGAAAAAGGACCTTTTGCCTCAGATTGCATGACAACATTTTCAAATTACATTCCTGGAACAGAGAATTCACTTATTCAGAGTAATTGGATGCTGACTTGGGTTAATACGTACAATGTCCTTAAATGAAAATGTTCTATTGTAAGTGGAACTGTATGATACCTGAGGCTTTCTCAATAGATTTGGTTGGACTCTGAGTTAATTATACTGCATGCTATTTTTTGAATGAATTCAAGCATGAATTCTACACGGTAGAGATTGGGATAATTATATTCAATTCTGCTTGGTGCCCCGCTGAAAGAATTGACCTTTTAGATAAAACGAGTCTCCCGAGCAAGAAACCTGAAGAAAGTCTACACAAAGCCGGCAGATGCAAGAGCAGAGAAAGCCTTAAGTACTAGGGGGGATGGGGACGGGGGAGGGGGGTGGTGGAGGCAGGCTCAAGGAACAGTAGCATCAGTGAGATTGATTTTTTTGTCACAGGAAAGTATTTCTGTTTTGTAGCTTGTTTTGTATCCTTGCTACATAAAGGTATAATTTAAAACCATTGATTTTACTAAGCTGTTTTCTCATCAGTAACACGGCTAAAAAGTAGCAGCATGAAGAATGAGAAGCCGGCAAAAAAGCAATATCTGGCAAATCTCTGGCTGAGGCCCCCAGGAATGAGCCGTAGGGGTCGGGGCTGGTGGTGAGTGGGGTTACCGCCATCCTGAGCATTGTGGCCTGAGGCTGAGAGTGCGGGCTCAGAGGTCAGACTGCATGGGTTTGAAGTCTGGTTCTACTGCACACTAGCTGTGTGACTTTAGACTAGGTGCTCAACTTCTCTGTGCCTCAGTCTCCTCATCTGCCAGATGGGTGAACCTCATGGGGCTGCGGTGAGGATTCAATGACTTTACAGCACTTTGCATGGTTGACTAGCCAGTAACTATCAGCTACCTTCATAAATACTACTCCTCTTGGTCATAAAGTCCGTGTCTTTGCCTAGGATGATGAAAGAAAGGCAACCCATTAAGAGGATTAGACCCATCCGGAGGGTTAAGAATATTCCTTCTCTTGGGGAGAGGACGAAACTAAGGAGCCAGGTCTTCTGGACACTGTGTCAGAGGCGTTCTGCCTCCTTGCTCCAAGCTTGTCTTCAGTCAGTAAGATGCCACCTTAGTCCAAGTGTAAGAACAGGCAACGTCACATACTGGATCGGTCTTGAAGCAAGTCCTGCCCTCTGACCGCCCCTGGGAGTAGAAAGATGACTCCGTCCTTCACCTCTGACTCTTGAAATGTTGGCGAAACACTGCTGACAGCATGTCCACCCTGTTCCTCTCCCCGCAAAGTTCTGCTGCTCCTTTCTGTCCTCACCTAAACCTTCCTGCTGAGGATACGCTTCTCCCATACCATCCGTATTAGTGTCTTGTGGCGGCTAAAACACATTGGTGGCTGAAAGCAAAGCAAATGTGTCCTCTCACAGTTCTGGAGACCAGAAGTCTAAAATCAGCATCGCAAGTTACAGTCAAGTTGTTGGGCTCTGTCCTTCCGGAGACTTTGGGAAGCTGTTCTTTAACCCATGCAACTGCTGGTGGCTGCGGGCATTCCCGGACTTCTGGCTCCAACCTCTGCCTCCAACGTCACATGGCGGAAGAGTGTCCTCTTATTTGATCCATGTCAAATCTCACTCTGCCTGTCTCTTATAAGGACATCATATAGGCTCCACCAGGAAAACCTGGAATGATCTCTTCATCTCAAAATCTTTTGCTTAATCACACCTGCAAAAACCATATAACATTTGCAGGTCCCAGGGGTTAGGACCTGCCATCTTTAGGGACCACCATTCAGCTCACAGCACCAGGCCACATTTTATTGCTGGGCCTCACCCCTGCACTTATGAGGAGACTTCAACCTGGTTGGCACCCAGCCAGTTTCCTCTTCCCTCTACAGGCACACATTGAGACAACTGACTTCATGGGGGCATCACAGCCCTACCCCTGTCCGCCCTTTTTTCCCAAAGGGTCAATTTTCTAACCACCTCTGTGGTGCTACTCAGGAAGAGTCTGAGTTCTCATCACCTCCACTGGTGACACCTGCGGTTTAGAGTAGCGGAAGCCTGGATTTCCTTAGGGGAAGATTCTCCTGTGAAAAGGAATGTAGTTCTGCTCTGTGGTGTAAATGGGGCTGACCCCCCAAAGTTATACCTTGAAAACACACCTTTTTAAAAACTTGCTAGTGACTTAGTAAGTCTTGGTGAGAATAAATGGTGACTGCTGTGGGATCCAGCACAGCCAATCAGAGTGCTTAATCCCCCTGGTCCAGGGTGAGGGCTTCTAGGAAGAGCATGTGATCCAAGTCACAGTGAGGCTCAGACCTGGACTTAGGCAAGAACTAGGAGAAGAGGAAGGCCTCTGTTTGTCTCTGATGGACTTGAAATTGAGAGGATATAAGCCTACAGATGTTGGGTGCTACCACATGAGGGATTTGCCTGAAAATGGAGCCAATCAGAGGAAAAAAGAACCAAAACATGGAGGAGAAATATAATATCCACTGACCAGCTTTCGAAACCTGGATCCAACCATACCTGAAACTTCCTCTTTGCTTGACTTTTTCATTTTATGAACCGTGTATTACCCTCTTTTGCTTAAGTTAGTCTGAAATGAGTCTCTGTCACTTACAGTTCAGAGCATTCTCACTAACACATTTGCCATGCAGCTTCTACCTACGAGTTGACTGCTTGAGTCTAAGCGGGAGATTCACTCAATACCATAAGCAGCTCTGTGTTGAGTGCACTATTTGGGCCTGACACACTAAAAGAATAAGGCTCTATTCTTCCTGGAGGTTCTTCCTTTCAATTGGTGGGGGGTGGGGCAAGGACCCTGGAACCAAGTGAAGTCATGCTTCTAGCTTTATCTATTTTAGGATTTTTCCCCCATGGCTTTATCAGATTGCTTATCCTGACCTCCAGATCTTTTCCTATTGTACATGAGAGAGCCAGTCTGACCTTAGCTCTCTTAAGACAGTTGGATTTTTCCTCTGTATGTCTGAGTATTCAACTTTGAAATAATCTCTCTGATTGATTGACTGAAGTCAGTAAAGTCTTCTCTTATAGCCTAACGAGGGCTGGCTTTGGCCTGGAGAAGCTTGGGATCCATGAAGATATATGCCTTCCTTCTCTGCTAGTGTCGGACAAACATAAGCCATGTGGTTCTCTTTTAGGAAAGTCAGAATTGCCTTAGTATATACTGACGGCTCTGGTGGGAAGTGGGGGTGCTTTGTGGGAAAAACTCAGGGTCTTAGATTCTCTCTCCAGTACTGACCACTGACCTTGACCTTCTGACTTCAGGTAATCACCTCATCTTTGGGGAGGCTTTATTCCTTTCTCAAATGAACAATTTGAACTTGATTATGCTTGGCATGTGTGTCTTATTGTCCCATGTCCTTGCCACACACTTCTCGTTTATCGATATATTCTTTCTTATTGAACCTAAACAAAGATTCAGAATTCTTCTTAACCCCGTACTAGATGCTCTTTAAGTTTCTCCTAAACTTTTACATTATAGGAAGTCCCCTATATACAAATGAGTTCTGTTCTGAAAGAGCATTTGTAAGTCTAATTCATTCTCAAGTTCAACAAAGTTAGCCTAGGTACCCAACTAACACAATTGGCTGTATAGTACTGTACTATAATAGGTTTGTAATACTTTTCACATAAATAATACAGAAAAAACAAACACAAAAAAATGAGAAAAAAATTATTTCTCTTACAATGCAGTACCTTGAAAAGTACAATAGGACAGTATAACAGCTGGCATACAGGGGCGGTAACTGAGTGAACAGGCAAGAAGAGTACTGGCTGGAGGAGGGAGAGGAGGTGGGAGACGGTAGAGTCGAAGGATCATCAGCAATAGGAGATGGAGGGCAAGCTGCAACTTCACTCAATCCTGACACTGATGGCACAGGTTCTAGTTTCTTGCTGAATTCAATTCTATCTACCCAATTTTTTTAAAAAAATAATGATAATTCGTTAATTTCTTTATCGGCTGTGCTGGGTCGTCATTGCTGCGCAGGCTCGTCTCTAGCTGTGGCAAGTAGGGGCTGCTCTAGTTACGGTGGGAGGGCCTCTCACTACAGCGGCCTCTCCCACTGCAGAGCACGGGGCTCCGGGGCATGTGGGTTTCAGTAGTTGCAGCTTGGGGGCTCGGTAGCTGCAGTTCCCAGGCTCTAGAGGACGGGCTCAAGAGTAGTAGCACATGGTCTTAGCTGCTTCACAGCATGTGGGGTCTTTCGGACCAGGGATCAAACCCATGTCTCCTGCACTGGCAGCTGGCCTCTCACCACTGAGCCCCCAGGGAAGCCCCTCTATATACCCTCTTGAGAAATCAACCCTGTGGTGTCTGGGTAGTAGCACGTTCGCATCTTTGAAAGGTCACAGCTTGAAAGCCTGTATGTCAGGGATTTACTGTGTATGATCCTAAGGCTTCTGGGCCATGAAACTGCCAGTTCCACTGGATGTAATATTTGAATCTTAATGTGGAAACTTTCTCCCTTCTCATCAGGGATGGAGCCCTTGTGTCCTCTCTCCTGATCTGGGATTGCCAGCAGCACGCCTCAGTCCTTCTTAACAGCAGGAAGAACATGTTCCCATAACTCTGGAGAGATTTGGAGACAAAATGACTCTGGCAATTAATCCCATTATGCAGTTAATATAACCAGTTGGATTTATGTGTAAAGGAGCAGCATTTGTAACTCAAATTTTTTCATTGTTTCTCTTTCCTTCCAAAGGTTCCAGTCCCTTAAATTTGTACATTATCTGTGACTGATATATCATTTATCTAGAGAATACAGTTGTCATTCACTTCATTTAATTAGCTTATGGATTCTAAATTATCTGGTACCATAAAATGTGATTTTATACTGCAGATTAGAAAGGTTTTCAGAAATTTAATATGCCACTTTTAATTGGTGAAAAGTACCCTAAAGGATTCATAATATTTTTTACTGCACTTGCATTTAGGCTCAAGAGAGGGAGATTGAAAATGTTTAGGAAGAAATGGGATTTGGGTCAGTGAGATGGGTGATGATTTATTTGGAATAAGGCAAATCTGGAGGGATGGAGTCGTAAATATAGCCATCAGAGGACTGCGTTTGAACAGTGAGACCAGTGAGTGATAACGGAATATCTTCTGGTTTTCATATCCCAGTTACTCATTTTGATGGGCTCACAATGTATTCATGGCATATGGGTCCAAGTTTGCAGCCATGACTAAGAACAGTCAATTTTCTGCTCTGTGTTTCCAACCATTAAATCCATAAACTTTTGTGTGTATGGTATTAGCACACCTTCCCTAAATACATTCTTGGCCTTTTTGATGCCCCGCTTGGTTGTACAACTGGGCAGCTGTTTGTTCGGCAAAAGCAAAAGGCTCTTTTTGATCCTTAGACTATGGAAATGGCATACATGGTGAGGTTACGGTCGTAATAAAGAGGCCAGGTTATTGGGAACAACTTCAAGGATTTCCACGCTCATCCATCTTAATGTGCTGCTAATAAAAGTTTATAAAACATGACAATGGGCATAAAACGTCTAGAGCCTGAAAGAGAAGATTTGGAAAGAATCAAAGGTCAGGAAATGTGGGTGACCCGGTGAGGCCTCCACTTCCCTCCCCCCAGGACCCTCCCTCTCTCAGGAACCATGTACTGATCACCCTGTAAAATCGACAAGGTACAGAGCCGACGCTTACACTATTGTCGACCTCTGTGGTTAGGAACTGAAGGTTTCTGTTGCGGGCAAGTGTGGAGCTATGATGAACTCCTAGCACTTTCAGAGTCATTAATTTTATTGGTTGAGTCTGACTATGAGAAACTGATTCAAGTCTGAAAAAGACAAAAGAGGGGACTTTGGTATCGGGGTGGGGAAAGGGAGATAGACTTGAGAAGGCCAAGCAGGAGTGGGAGTCTGGAAGACGGGAGGTGCAGATAATAACAATCCTATTCTTATCATATAGATCATAGCATCACTATCCTGGTGATAATGAATCCATCATACTAACACAAGCTGCCTACATTTTATCAGATCCCTACAATATGCCAGGCACTGCACTGGGTCTTAATTCTGCCAGTTCCCAAATCCTAAGAGGTTAGATACAATACGGTGCACGTTGCGCAGGGTTTAGAGACAAACTGTGTTTGACCTGCAACGTCACAGTTGACAGATTTAGGATTTATGTGCAAATCCATCTGCTTCTGAGGCCAGTTGGGCTACCAAGAATTCCAGAGTGCTGGGAAAGGAGAGCCCTTTTAAAGGCATCTCGTCCAGGCATCTTGCTTCCAGGGGCGGCCTGGGTTCTCCAGGTCTCTTCTACCCTGAGGGACACCTCTTTCTCACAGCAGGATCCAGCTCTACAAGAGGGATGCAGAAGGGAAGATAGATCCTGCCTCCAGGGACTTAACGTTCTAGCTCCCTTGCTTCTCTTCCTCTGAAATAGACGCACCTTCTTTTCCTTTTTTAAAAAAATTCATTTTATGGTTGATTAACAATGTCATGTTAGTTTCAGGTGTACAGCAAAGTGATTCAGCTATACACATATACATACAACTGAATATAAATGTATGTGTATGTATACTTCTTTTTCACATTCTTTTTCTTTATGGTTTATTATAGGATATAGTTCCCTGGGCTATACGGTAGGACCCGGTTGTTTATCTGTTCTCCATATAATAGTTTGCATCTGCTAGTCCCACATTCCCAGTCCATCCCTACCCTACACCCCCTTTCCCTCTCTTTGTTTTCAGTTTTTATGTGTAGAATATGGAATCTCCGTGACCAACTTACTT
Source organism: Capricornis sumatraensis (assembly GCF_032405125.1). Taxonomy (NCBI): domain Eukaryota; kingdom Metazoa; phylum Chordata; class Mammalia; order Artiodactyla; family Bovidae; genus Capricornis; species Capricornis sumatraensis. The sequence goes on along the minus strand of NC_091088.1, from coordinate 25,287,466 downwards.
TGTCAATTTTAAAATACTTTCACCTTTTCTAATAAAAAACAAGGCCTCATTTTAGAAAAAATAAGAAATATAGGTAAGCAAAGGAAAAAAAGGATAATTCTTAATCCCACCACGCAAATGTTCAGTTCAGTTCAGTTCAGTCGCTCAGTCGTGTCTGACTCTTTGTGACTCCATGAACTGCAGCACGCCAGGCCTCTCTGTCCATTACCAACTACCGGAGTCCACCCAAACCCATGTCCATTGAGTCGGTGATGCCATCCAACCATCTCATCCTCTGTTGTCCCCCTCTCCTCCTACCCTCAATCTTTCCCAGCATCAGGGTCTTTTCCAATGAGTCAGCTCTGCACATCAGGTGGCCAAAGGATTGGAGTTTCAGCTTCAGCATCAGTCCTTCCAATGAACACCCAGGACTGATCTCCTTTAAGACGGACTGGTTGGCTCTCCTTGCAGTCCAAGTGATTCTCAAGCGTCTTCTCCAACACCACAGTTCAAAAGCATCAATTCTTCGGTGCTCAGCTTTCTTTATAGTCCAACTCTCACATCCATACATGACCAATGGAAAAACCATAGCCTTGACTAGACGGACCTTTGTTGGCAAAGTAATGTCTCTGCATTTTAATATGCTGTCTAGGTTGGTCATAACTTTCCTTCCAAGGAATAAGCGTCAAATGTAGACAACAGCTATTTGCATGTGTGTATGTGTGTGTGTATGCAAGTGGATAAATGCCGATAAGTTAGTTGCTTTTGCATTTGACAAGAGGGGAATTACACCATGAGGTGGTTTCAGTCTCCACCTCTCTGAACATCAGGTTTCTCAGCCATAAAATATGACAAACAAAAGTGCCTTCTTTATATAACTTTTGTGAGAATTGAATGAAGGACTCTAGTTAAGAATTTAGCAGATGGGCTACATGAAATAGTGCTCAATGAATATTATCTGCATAACTAATATTATTATTAAAATTATAACAGGAACAGGCTTCCCAGGTGACACAGTGGTAAACAATCTACCTGCCAATGCAGGAGATGCAAGAGACATGGATTTGATCCCTGGGTCAGGAAGATATGCAGAAGCAGAAAATGAGAACCTGTTCCAATACTCCTGCCTGGAAAATCCCATGGACAGAGGAGCCTAGCCGGCTACAGTCTATGGGGTTACAAAGAGCTGGACATGACTGAGCCACTGAGCACACAACTAAGTATACGTAATAGGAACACCCTTCAGCGCTATTATCTATTCCTGCATGGCATGACTTTAAGACAATTTATTATTTCTCATTATGCAAGTAAATATGCTGTTGTTGTTCAGTTGCTAAGTCATGTCTGACTCTTGGCGACCCCATGGACTACAGCACGCCAGGCTCCTCTGTCTTCCACTGTCTCCCGGAGTTTGCTCAAATTCATGTTCATTGAGTCAACAGTGCTATTTAACTATCTCATCCTTTGCCATCCTCTTATCCTTTTGCCTTCAATCTTTCCCAGGATCAGGGTCTTTTCTAACGAGTTGGCTCTTCACATCAGGTGGCCGAAGTATTAGAGCCTTAGCCTCAACATCAGTCCTTCCAATGAGTATTCAGGGTTGATTCCCTTTAGGATTGATTGGTTTGACCTCCTTGCATTCCAAGAACTCTCAAGAGTCTTCTCCAGCACCACAATTGGAAAGCATCAGTTCTTTGGTGCTCAGCCTTCTTTATGGTAAATAAGCTTATTTATGAAAGCAGAGACAACAACATGATAAACAATAAAGCCATCCCTGGGACTTCCCTGGTGGCCCAGTGGCTAAGACTTTGAGCTCCCAATAAGCTCCCCATGCTGGGATCTGCGTCTGATCCCTGGTCAAGGAGCTAGATCCCACATGCCACCAATAAGCACCCACATGTCACAACTAAAGATCCTATATGTTGCTGGTGCAGACCAGGTGCAGCCAAATAAATAAGTATTAAAAAAATAAAGCCATCCCTAATCCAACTGGTCAAGAGATGGCTACTGTTAAATTTGAGTACACATATTTTCAACCTTACTTTATTATCTCATATGAGAGAGTTTGCTCCACACACAATCCCAATAGCTAAATAGTATTCCATAGACTAGATTTAATGGTCTACCAAGCCAACTCCTTATTGCAGACATGTAGGTTGTTTCTAAATGTTTCCTTTTGTAAACAGTGTTGCAATGAACATCTATGGCATCACCAGATCTCTGGGTCTTATTAGAATGAATTTCTGTGACTGGGATTTCGCGGTCAAAGAGTTTGCAGATTTTGTTTTTTGTTTTTGGCTGAGTCAAACAGCTGACTGGATCTCAGCTCCCTGACCAGGGACTGAACCTGGGCCACAGCAGTGAACGCCTGGAATCCTAACCATTAGGTCACCAGGGAGCCTGCTGAGTTTGCAGATTTTTAAGACTCTCAGTGAATGGTGCCCACAGGCTCTTGGGAGCTTTTGTACAGTAAGTAAGGTGAATGGTTAGGCCACCTGAAATGGCTGTTCTCTTGCTCTCTGTCCATCCCCTGCTTGACCAGTTCCTGCCTCATCTACACCTTATCCACATGACTGGCCTCCCACATCACAGAGCCTAATTAGGAAGTGCCTGCATACTGGCTCCTGGCCCCTGCTAGTGATTGTCTTAATCCTCAGATCAAAACTATCTCCCTGATGATAGTTTATCAGAGGGATGGTGAGGGATATGCCCCTCTATTTGTTTCCCTGGCAACTGAAGAACCAACCTGACTTCAGTTCCCCCTGTAAGTGGTAACCTCCCTCTCCCCCTGGGAGTGAAGACCCCTGCCACATCCTGCCTGCCATCTAACACGGTGGTGGGGTGTCACTCCAGGACCTTGCTTCAGACATGTAAGATCCTCCAACCTATTAAACCACTGATGTTTCTATTGCTGACACTGGACTCTTTCTTTGGCCTTGAGGATGGGCAAGTAGAGGGTTTAGAGGCTTACAGCCCAACAGAAAACAATCCTGTTAGTGCCTGGGGGCAGGGTTCCTTCTACTGCTCCACAACGAATTTTGAGTCCCAGCCTGGTGACTCTCCTATGCGCTGTGCTTCGGAGCCACCAGTCCTTGTGGTCAGTTGAAGAATAATCAGCAAACGCCTACTCCCTTTTGTGTGTGTGTTAGTCTAAGGATAGCAGAGGGCATACTTAAATAAATGATTAGGATCGACAATGGAAAGGTAAACAGAATCATAATTTATGAGCGGTCCCATTGTTCTCACCTGACTTGAATTCTATAACCATAAAGCCGCCATTCTCATCCATTCAATTCGACAGACCCTTATTGAACAGCTACTTTGTACAAGACTAGGAGAAGGGCGTGAAGAATAATACCGAATATTTGTTCAGTGTTCACACTTGACAAAGTGCTTTCATATGCTTTGGGGGGAAAAAAAAGCCCTGAGCCAGGACTCAGGAGACTTGATTTCTAGAGTCACCTCTGCCATTTAATTGAAGTTTGACCTCAGGCTGAATCTCTCTGCTCCTTGTGTAAATATGAGGCTAAGAATCCACGCCTTTTCTGTCTTAGATGGTTACGGTGCGATACTCATGTGAGGTTTTGTATTGTTTCATAGATCTGCAGATTTCAGCAAATTTTAAAAATGAACTGTATATGAATACTGAATATTTTTATATTAGACCTAAGCTGAAAAAGACCTTGGAGATTGTTTAGGGCAGTGACTTTTCCAGCTACATTCTGGGGGGGATGCCCAAGGTGCTATGGACCACCCTGAGGACCAAGGGGAAGGTGAGCAGGAAGGCCTTGGGTTCCTGCCACCCACCTTCACTTTAGGCTCTGGAGCCAGACTGCTGATATGTGTCTTTAGAAAAGTTATTTAGACCCCTTGGACTTTCTGTCTGTGACATGGACACATGGGTCACTGTGAAATGTACGTTCATCGGTATACAGTGTTCAGAATCTTGGAAGGCACATAGCAAATATTGCTGTTAATTCTACGGTCCACCTTGGATTTCTTCCTGGGGTCAGATTTCACTGAAAATAATGTTTGAAAAATTGTTGGCTTCTGTAATATCTTTATTTTGCAAATGGAAAGTTTACAGTGCAGAGAAGCCCGTGTTTGTATGAGAACCTGCCAAACACACACACACACACACACACACACACACACACACATGTCATCAGTATCACCAGCATCACAGTCCTGCATCCATAAACTGAAGCACATCTCACTCTCACCTGCTGGTGGGCATTGTGAAGACTGACTGTGAGCTAATTCTGGGGCTTGGGTGCCTTCTCACCCAATCATCCCATCCATGGATCCAACAGCAAAGCTCTCCTAATTGAGAGACTAGTATTCTCAGGCACAGCACTAGTGTTTCCAAATTTCAAACAGACGTGAATCTTTGGGATCTCATTCCAGAAATTAGAATCACCCAAACCGTGTTATTCTTAAAATATTTTTAACCATGGATGTCTAAAAATATTGTTTGATAAATAAGTAGTTTAATAGTATTTAAAAAGAGTAGTACAAGAAATTTATCAATATTTGAGGACTGAGGAGCAGGGCTATGGCAGATGCTGGAGCAAGCCTGAGGGATGTTGCACACCACCCCCCACCCCAGGCCCTTCAACACCCCCCACAGGCGGGTTCTGGGCCCCACTGCCCTAGCAGACCATGAGTGTGAAAGCTTGTGTTTTTTTTTTTTTTTTAAAGAATATTTGCAAATATTCATGGGCTGGAAAGGGCCAGTGAACACTATTGGGTAATATTTGAACAGTGTAGCATTCAGATCTCCTAGCAAGGGTAAAAGCATCACACAGAATCAAGTAATTGCGAAAGGATTTATTTTGCATCTAATTTCTTAGAACTCTGCTCATATGATTTGAATAAAGAATAGAATGTCTATAGCATTAATATTATTTTAGTTTCAAGAATGACACACCATTAGCTTAGCATGCATGCATGCTAAGTTGCTTGTGTCATGTCTGACTCTTTGTGACCCTATGGACCGTAGCCCACCAGGCTCCTCTGTCCATGCAAGTATTCTTCTGCAGGCAAGAATACTGGAGTGGGTTGCCATTGTCTCTTCCAGGGGATCTTCCCTACCCAGGGATTGAACCTAGTCTCTTACGTCTCCTGCATTAGCAAAGGAGTTCTTTACCATTAGCGCCAACTGGGAAGCCCGTTAAACAGCATACGAGGTCACAAACACAACCACCAGCAAGAGTAACCCAGAAAATAAGAACACTTTTTCTACCTGCTCTCATCCTTAACCTTCAGCTCCACATGACGGAGTTTCCTGCTCTGGCTTTTCAAGTGACATCAGACAAATGAGTAACGTCTGTGTAGTGATTGCTGAGCTCCAGTTCTCCCGGGAGAACTAGAATACTTTTTCTCATTTTCCCAATCTTTTGGCTGAATTTTTCTCAAGAGTTGGCAAAACATATATTTCCTGAAAAATACTAGAAAATGAAACATAAACACGGGAGACATGAAGTCAAGCAAAGTGAGCTTCCAGGTCATGTGATTGGTAGGGAACACAGATGCTATCAGTGTTTGGAGAGGAAGAGGTTGTTGGGAGTCAGTGTGGCTTCTTGGAGGAGGTGGTCACTGAGCTGGATTTGCAGGTTCTGTGTGTATGCTAAGTCACTTCAGTCATGTCCAACTCTTTACGACTCCATGGACTGCCAGGCCACCAGGCTCCTCTGTCCATGGGATTCTTCAAACTAGAATCCTGGAGTGGGTTGCCATGCCCTCCTCCAGTGGATCTTCGCAACCCAGGGACTGAACCCTTTTGTCTTTTGTGTCGCCCGCATTGGCAGGCGGGTTCTTTACCACCAGCGCCCTCTGGGAAGCCCTGCAGGACCTGTAGGACTTGAACAGAGTAGAGAAGCAGCATCCAAGGGGAGGAGCAACCTGGCAAAGAAGGGAGGGGGTAAGCCTCAGGGAAGCATGCATTTCAGGCAACAAGAGAGGACCCTGGAAGCCATGTACTAATATCCTGAAGATAGCATTGGGTTGTGTTTGTTTTTTTTCCCTTGGTTTATTGATTCTTATTAGGATTTTAAAATTATAAAAGTAGCACATGGGAGAAAATTCATGTAATTCAGAAGGGTAGGTACAGGGTAAGAGAAGGCCACCCCTTATCTCCCAGACCCTCAATCCTGATCAGTGTTCCCTTTGAATCTTGTGTATAGACATGTAATAAATGAGCACCCTTTTCTGTTTTGACCAAATGAAGTCACACCGAAAAGTTGCTATCATATGGGCTATTAAAAGGTGAAACTTGTGGCACAGTGGATAGGAATCTGCCTGCCAATGCAAGGGACATGGTTCGATCCCTGGTCCAGGAAGATCCCACAGGCCAAGAAGCAACTAAGGCCATTCACCGCAGTTACTGAGCTCATGAGCCTAGAGCCTGTACTCCACAACAAGAGAAGCCACCACAATGAAGAGTAGCCTCTGCTCACCGCTACTAGAGAAAGCCTGAGTGTAGCAACAAAGATCCATCCAATACAGCCCAAAATAAAATAAAATTTAAAAAATAATAGATGAAGCTTAAATTTTAAAATATGTAGAACTTTTTCTGTTTCAATATAGATAGCTCCTCACTCATATTTAACAGTTCCATGGTATTTTTATTGTATGGATTTGCCATAAATGTTTTACCACCCTTCTCAGTCAGTTCAGTCGCTCAGCCGTGTCCGACTCTTTGCCACTCCATGAACTGCAGCACGCCAGGCCTCCCTGTCCATCACCAATTCCCAGAACCTACCCAAACTCATGTCCATTGAGTCGGTGATGTCATCCAACCATCCCATCCTCTGTCATCCCCTTCTCCTTCTGCCCTCAATCTTTCCCAGCATCAGGGTCTTTTCCAATGAGTCAACTCTTCGCATCAGGTGGCCAAAGGATTGGAGTTCAGCTTCAGCATCAGTCCTTCCAATGAACACCCAGGACTGATCTCCTTTAGGGTGGGCTGGTTAGATCTCCTTGCAGTCCAAGGGACTCTCAAGAGTCTTCTCCAATACCACAGTTCAAAAGCATCAGTTCTTCGGTGCTCAGCTTTCTTTATAGTCCAACTCTCACATTCATACAAAGAACCATAGCCTTGACTAGACAGACCTAGTTGTAGCAGATTGACATTTCCATCCATAGTGGGTGAGAACATTGCTTTGTATCCATGGGAAGCACACTGGTTAAGAGGCAAGGCTCTGGAAGTTGGTCAGCCTGAAATGAATCATGGGTTTGCCATCTCTTTACTGCAGGACCTTGGGAAAGTTATTTAGACAAGCCCTTTGTATCTCTGTTTGCCCATTTGAAAACAGGGGTACACGTGGGACCTATATCCTAAGGTGGTAGTTATAGTATGAAATGAGCTGATGATCCACGTGAATGCTTAATCAGTGCTGTGCAGTCTGTAAGACTGTGAACATATATATCCTTCTGCAGCAGACCCTGCTGATGCCCGGACCATACGTCTCTTTCCCCTTCTCGTCTCCATATGTGCTGCAGCCCCCAAGTTTCTTTGCCACGGGCTTTGCTGGTTGCCTGGGGATGCTTCTCTTGCACATGCCCATTGCTGGCCAGCTGGGCTGCAGAATTCATGACCACTCCATCTCCGGGCAGCCATTGGCTGGTACCTGAAGGCAATGGGGTGTAGGTGTCGCACCTCTCAGATGAGGTCATGCCCCTCTGCCTCCACACACCACCTTCCACCCCTCCTGCCTTGACTTCCTCAGTAACATTGAACTCCAGTCACCAGGGTGACTCAGTCAATTTCCTCCTGACCCCTCCCAGGTCCTCTGCTCCCAAGCATCCCTTCCAAATCCTGATGCGTGAGTGTGTGTGTGTGCGTATGTGCAAGCTCAGTCATATCTAACTCTTTGTGACTCCATAAACAGTAGCCCAACCAGCTCCTCTGTCCATGGAATTCTCCAGGCAAGAATATTGGAGTGGGCTGCCATTTCCTTCTGCATGGGATCTTCCCAACCCAGGAATCGAACCCACGTCCCCTGTGTCTCCTGCATTGGCGGGTGGGTTCTTTACAGCCTAAGCCATCAGCGCTTCCCAGGATCCCTCCCAAATCGATTATTTGTACCCAAACACTTTCTGGGGGTCTGCTTCTGGGAGGTCCAAATTAAAACACATTTTAAACCTTTTAAATATATGCTTTAAAAGATAACTAAATGCTTTCATTTTTATTTCTCAAATGGAGGGTGAGAGTAACATTTTTTCACATGCCACTGGCCAAATACTTTGCTTTTCCCTGCTATCTGCCTGTTCTTGTACTTTGCTCATGTATCTATTGGGTTGTTTGTCCTTTCCCTATTGATTTGTAAGAGCTCTTTGTAAATAATAAAAATTAGCCCTTTGTCTATTATGCGATGCTGTTGCCCACATTGCCACTCAGCTTCTGACTTTGGTTAGGACTTCTTTTTTCTCATTTTGACCATACAGAAGTTCAACTTTTTTAATATAATCAACAAGAAGATCAGATTTAAAATAACTGTTTCTTTCCACCCATTTACTGCTTTGGTTTTAGCTCTGCCCATAAAAGAGGCAAGTCTGATGGAAAGTACACTCAAGCAAGAAGGAACCTTGTCAAAGCCCACTTCTATATAGAGATAACTTACTATATATATTTATATGGTAATAAATTATGATAAAATTATATATATAATTATAGCTAATAAATTTTATATATATTATACACATAGTCAAGCTTTAGCATTAATTTCTAATCTTTCCTCTCTGGAATATATCCATGTATGACTGTAGAATTCTCTGTTCTGTGTGGATTTCTTTCTCGTTTCAAAAACCAACTTTTACAGCACCAACTTTTATGGCCTGGGTAGAAGTCACTTGCTCTATTTAACATCCATCACAGAGAATTCTTGATTTTTTGGGATGTAACTTCTCAGGGTTAAGTATTGAGAATTATCATCTGCATGTCTAAAGTTCCATCAGTCTCTCTTATTTATATCTTAGGATTTTAGGGGTTTTTTTTTCCCCTTCTGTCTCCATTGCATCCTGAAGAATGCTTGCTGCCTGGATTTGGACTGTTTGCAGCGTCCAGGCCTGCTTTGCTCTGATTTAGCTGTGACAAGAGGGTTGGCTAGACTTCAGGGGTGGGGGATGAAGGCTAGCACACTCAGGTGGTGTGCATGTGAGTGGTTGCACACAGATGCACCGTGCAACTTCAAGTGGAAAGTGCCACACGGCTTCTCTCCCCACCCTCTGCTCCTCTGTTAGTGTCCCCCTCTGCTGCGGACTCTTGGGTATGTGTGGGGCGTTGTTTTCAATCATACCCTGATCACTGAAGTGCCATGGGGACTCCAAACAGTTTTTTCACTTATCTAGGTCACCAAATGATACCAGGAAATACAAAAGTATTTCTTTCTGTTCCTTAACAGTGGTATATTTTAAATAGATAGTCAGGATTTCCCTGACCCTCCAGTGGTTAAGACTCCAGGCTTCCAATGCAGGGGCTGTAGTTCCATCCTTGATCAGGGAATTAAACATGTGCTGCATGGTGCAGCCAAAAAGTAAATATTCAATGAATAAATAAAATAGATAACCAACAAGGACCTACTGTGTAGCACAGGGAAGTCTGTGTCATGTTCTGTAATAACTTAAATGGGAAAAGAATCTAAAAAAGAATAGATTCATACATATGTGTAACTGAATCACTTGAAACTAACACAACAGTGTTAATCAACTATTCTCCAATATAAAATTAAAAAAAAAAAAACATATACACTGCCCAGGTCCTTCCCACCTCAGAGCATGCCTATCTCTTCTCCTTTCATTATTTAAATCTGCTTTGATATTCCTCCTGAGTGGCCACCCTGCCCGTCTCATCTAAAGAAACCCCCTCTCCCACCTACCTCGAGTATCATCTTTCTACGTTAATGTTTTGCAAAGCCCTGATGTCCAGTTAGAGTCGTGTTATTTATTGGCTTATTCAGTTGTTGTGGTCTCCCAGCTAGAATGTACCCTCTACAAAGGAGGAGATTCGGTCCTGTATCCCCAGCCCCTGATGGACACACAGTGGATACTCCACAGGGTTGTCAGCAAGATTGCTTCCTTGAAAGGAGGCATCCAGAACATGCAGGGTTGGAAACCAGTACTGGCCTCTCAAGTGGGGGCGGTTTGGGACCTTCTTGGCTGCATGGTTGGTCACCTCACCTAGGGAATAGATATCTCCCCGTCTTCAAAGAGGACTGGGGACTCTGCCTAAATTTTGTCCAGGGCATCACTTGGGTTTAAGATCCCTGGAGGGATATAACTGACCCTGTGGGGTCTAGCTGAATCTGGAGCCTGTTCTAGAAAGTGGAGCTAGAAGGACAACTCAGAACAGAAAGAATGAGGGCCATCAGGAGGGGAGAACAGAGCCTGAAACGGGCGCTGTCGGGAGAAGGTGAAGGTCTTCCTCTCGGTAAGGGTCTCAGAGGCCCAGGAGGAAGGGTGCACAGCCTCAGAGATAACAGCAAATCTTCCCAATGCATGGATCAGTCTACACAGGGCCAAGAGACGGGTTGCAGAGTTTAATGAGAATCAATTCATGGTTAGTTAGAAAATACTAGGTCAAAGGTAGCTTGGAGAGGTCAAGGGCATTGTGTCATTTTCAGCCTCCCCCTCGGCGCCACTCTTTGAGTTTCTCTGTCTCTCTCTTTCTTCTCTGCCTTCATCCCTGACTGTCTGTCTGTCTTATTACTCTCACTCTTGATCTCTCTTTTGTGCTGTGGGTTTTAAAATGTCTGTCTCTCTCTTTCCTTTCGAGACCCTTTTACGAGGAATGTGTGAACGGATGGTTTTGCATGCGAGCTCATCAGCAGTCATTTACGCGGATTCCATAAAAACTTCCTACAACCAAATCAAATGAAAACCAACCCATAAACTGGGTAGAACAAAAGGGCTCTTTGGACTTGAAAAGGTTAGAGAAGACTGCAGGGGCTGTTCATACGGTTCGATCGTGTTCGAAGCTGGGGTTTTAATTTAGTTTTCCTATTTACCCCATAGAAGTTCCTCACTGCTCAGCTGCTAATGCATTTCCAACTGAAATTTTGTAAATTATATTGGGAAACATTCTCAGCTAGAATAGATTGTGCAAGCTCTCATAATGGCTTCCCGCTGCTGCTTCTAGCAATATGGGCCTCTTCTGGAGCAATGTGTGTGTGGATGCACGTCTTGAAGAATCCTTTCCACTTTATCTGCTTGTCTGGCGTCTCTGTGCCTCCGGTGCCCGGCTACAGGCAGATTCAGACTTTGCATCAGCTTTAAAAGATGGCACTTCCCCTGCAGTCTTGCCAGCACATCCCCTAAACACTTCCTGTCCATCTTTAATGAAATCACTTCCCCTACAATTCTATGAAAGAATGACATATTTCTGTCCATGCCATTCCTCTTCCCTAAAGATGCCTGCCAAAGGACTTCCTTGATGGTCTGGTGGTTAGGACTCCACGCTTCCAATGCAGTGGGCACAGGTTCAATCCCTGGTCAGGGAACTAAGATCCCACATGCCTCACAGTACTGCAAAAAAGTTTAAAAAACAATTTTTAATGAAGATACCTACAAAATAAAATCTATGGTAAATTATTCACATCTTTGGAGGGTGATTGGGTATCATCTACTGGGATTTAAATTGCTTATATCATTTGTTCTAATAATTCTATTTTGAATAATTATTTCTATAGAAATTCTGGGACAGGGTTATAAAGATACAGACATAATAATGGTTAATAATATATTGTTTATTAAAAATAAAAAATTATCTTTTGAAAGCAAGGCATGTAAGGTTATCCAGAATGTTGACCCTAATCTCGAGGGAGAGGCTTAAAATGATACAATGCCTTTGACCTCTCTGAGCTGCCTTTGACCTAGTATATTCTAACCATGAACGGTATATGCTGCTACTCCTCTTTGTAGATAAACTATAGCTCACCCCTTCTCGCTCCTCTCTGCTTTCACACTAGACGAAGGCCCACCTCTCACCTGGATGAATGTTCAACTTTCCTACTTGGCTTCTTCTTTGACCCTCATTCCATTCACTACCCCACCTCACACATACACAGACATGCTTCACCCTCAGAATCAAACACAAAGCCCTAAATAGGATCTACCAGGCCCTTTGTAGTCATTATCTAGCTGCTTTTCTCAAACATATCAGAACCCCTACCCCACCCTAGCCTACTTAGGGCCTTTTACTTGCTGCTCCCTTCAGCTAGAACCCTCTTCCCTTAGATAGTGTGTGGCTACCTCAATTCATTCAAACTTCTGCTCAAATGTCATCTTAAGATCCCTTCTCTGTCCACTTGACTTCGGTATCAATGTATCTATTTATTGCTGTCTCTCCCAGTGTGGCAGAGAGAGCTCCCACATCCATCCTTCGCCTCTCCCTTTTAGTCACAGCATCCACAAGTTTTAGCTGGGCAGAGGGCCACCCAGCTGGAGACTACATTTCCCAGCTTCCCTTGCTGCTAGATGAGACCACGTGACTAAGATCAGCCCAATGGGACGTGAGCATAAATGCTGTGTTCAGCCCTCATCAGGCCCTTTAAGGACACTGCCTGCCCTACACTTCCCTTTTTCCAATGGTGACCATGTGAGTGACAATGCCATGCTGGGGTCTGGCAGAGCTGGTGAAAGGAACCAAGCGGAAGAGGAGAAAACCTGTCTCATGAAAGCATTGTTACTTAGTTTCTGAGCCAACATTAGTCATTAAGGGCACCAAGTAGGCAGGGATGAGGTCTTCATCCCCAGCACTCGGACCAGTGACTGTAATGTAGCAGAAGCCGAATACATATCTGGTAGCTGAACTCATGGAATGAAGCAGGGAACAGGGAAGTGTCTGCAGGCTCAGGAATGGCAGAGAATAAAGCAGGGATTTCCAGGCAAGCATCCCTCTGCACGACTGGCACTGTGGACACCTACAGTCAGGACAGGAGACCCTCTAGACTGGAGGTGAGGACCTTGACCTGGGCATCACTGCCTCCCAGCCTGAGCAGCTTCTGAGGCTCATCTCTCTTCTAAGCCTCAGTTTATCCTACTGTGAAATGGAAGCTGTGGCAGTTGTTCCAGTTTCCATCAGGAAGATGCAGAGGCCGTGAGGTGTGGGGTCCTCTAGGGAGGCCACCCACGCCCTTTGGTGGGAGGGCTATCACTATGCCGTCAGGATTCAGACTCCTCCAGGGCTCTGCATGCCACCAAGGCTCTTCCGACGATGCCCTGTGGGGAGTCCCTGTACTGCCCACCTCACAGACTCTGCCTTGATGCAGAGTAAGGAAAGCCAGGCTGCAAGGGATCAGTGGGGCTTAATCCAACCAGAGGGGGAGGGAAATCTGGTGGAACTCAGGGCCATTCCCTCTTCGCTTAGCTCAGGAGGGGAAAAGCTTAGCTGAGACAGGGGATGAGCGATTTCCCCACGCCTCATTGCCGAAAGCAATAGAGCCGGCAAGCTGGTAGAGGAACTACATATGCTTAGGGCAAACCCAAGGTTCCCATGGGAGTGAGCTGAACACAGGGAGACACGTTCTGACCTCTGAGCAGGTGGCTCATCTGCATCTGAGTGAGAAGCGGGGGTTTCATTCATTTATCCATCTGTAGATGTAGCAGGCACATCTACTCCCAGAGCAGCCAAGCGACTTTCAAAAGGGTTTCCTGAGTCATTCAACAAGCCAATATTATGCACCTGATGTATACCCCAGTGGCTCAGCAGTAAAGACTCCACCTGTATTACAGGAACCCCAGGAGACATGGGTTCAATCCCTGGGTTGGGAAGATTCCCTGGAGGAGGGCAGAGTAACCCATTCCAGTATTCTTGTCTGGAGAATCCCATGGACAGAGGAGCCTGGTGGGCTATAGTCCATGGGGTCACAAAGAGTCGGACACGACTGAAGCCACTTGGCATGCATGCATACCCTGAACTGTGCCAGGTACACCAAAAGACAACATAAAGAGGGAAGGACCTTTTATTGAGTGTACATCAGGTGCCAGATCTCATGCCAGACTTTGCATGAATTTTCTTATTTTGTCCCCAAGGCACCCTGATGAGATACTTGGTATTTTTATAGCAGATAAAACTGAGGCTCAGAGAGGTTAAGCAATGTACCTAAGGCCACACAGCCAGAAGAAGTGGAGCAGGGACAGGGTGCTGTGCTGGCTGGCTCCTAAAACCATCTTCTTTTCTACAGCAAGTTCCCGACCCTCCCAGAACTGGCTATCAGTCATTTCTAATAATAATAACAATAATAATTATTATTGGGTTGTTTAATTTAAACATTATTTGGAATATAATTTATATACAAACAAGTGTATTCATCAGAGTGCAGCTCAATGAATTTTCATGAATAGGCGCACTCCTGTAACCAGCATCAGATCAAGAGACAGAACATGGAAGCACCCACAAAACGGCCCCCATCTGCCTTTCAATGATGCTTTTGCCCTTCAGGGGACCCACTCCCCTGACGTTTAACAGCCCAGATTAGTTTTGAACTTGATGTCAGTGGAATCACACAGGATATACTCTTCTGCGTGTGACTTCTTTCATTCGACATAGCCCTTACAAGTCTCATCTCTACTGCTGTGTGTGGTTGCAGGTCTTCATTCTTGAAGTGGTAGAGTATTCCTTTGTGTGAATACCCCTCTCACTACTTATCTGTGCTTTGCTGATGCGCATGGGGACACTCTCCAGTTTTGTGCTATTACAAATGGTGAGCCTGTGCACAAGAACATCCCAGTACATATCCTCCAGTGGACACACAGATGCACGCCTGCAGATGCACACCTGGGAGTGATGTGCTAAGTGTCTTGCAGGCAATCTCTCCCTGCCTTCCCACAGGGACTGGATAAGCTGGTACAATTATTAGCCTAATTTTACACATGAGTGAGCTGAGGCTTGCAGTGATGTTCCCAAGGCCCCCCAGGTAGAAAGTGACAAACCACATAGGACCCCAGGTCTCGGACTTCAGAGCCTGAACTTTAAACCACTGCCCGGTACAATGACATTCTGTGCCCCAGTTTTATTATCGATAGAGCTTTAAAATTCCAAAATAGACAAACAAGACCCACCTGAAGAGAGGTGGTATAGCGGGGTAGGGGCTAAGAGCAGAGATGCTGGAGCTGGACTGCCTGGGTTTGAGTCCCAGCCTCATCACTTATCAGCTCTGTGACATGGAACAAGTTGCTTTACTTCTCCTTGCCTCCGTTTCTTCCCTTGTTAATTTCGGTTGGTTGTGGGAACTATATGCGTTAATACATTTAAAATACCTAAAGCGTGCTTAGTATTAGCAAAGACAAAATACATGTTGGCCATTACTAATAACTGTGGGGTGAGTCACACTGCATGGTTATTGAACAAAGCAAAATAGCCCTAAAAGCAGGTTTGACATGATATGGTTCACAGCAGATTGTTACAACTGGAGTGCAGCTCAGTGGTCTTTGAGTCCAAAGTGCCCACTTTACAGACAGGAAAGTTGAGGCTGGAGAAAGGCAAAGTCTTACCCATGACACAGCCAGGTAAAGGGAAGGAGGGGCCTCGCTGATGGCTGACCCTGCCCTCTCTCATGACAGCCCACAACCCTGTAAGATGAGCAAAGACTCCCGATTTACGCCTCTAGCTCCACTGGAAAGCTTTTAAATCAGCAGCATGACTCTTCAACCTCCTTCCCGCTCCGGCCGCTGATCTTGGCCCTCCCTGAAAATCTCATTGTCAAGAGGAACCTTCCAGCTAGTGTGAGTAATTCCTTCCGGTTTCCTACCCACTTTCCCATGGAATTAGCCCCAAAAGTCTGGCTTTAGGAACTAGTCAACCAGGACCGTTGGTCCTTGTTCCCAGCCCATTGCCTGGCTGTTTCACTTAATTTCCCTGGAGTTAACCATTCCATGAGCCGGTGTGCTTCAGTAAGCTGTCTTGTAGGAACCCAGGGAGCCAAGCCTTGAACTGAAGCACTTACGTTCCCAAAAGGACATCAGTTGCTATCTTTTCAGAGAAGAGTGGACAGAATAAGAAAACAATCTCTGGAATATGGAGATGGACATCGGAGTGTCTGCATTTCATGTGGGGAGGGTCTTAGACGACAGCTGGCTTGTGTGTTGAACATCTACTGATGCTCACACCAAATTGATGAGAGTGATCGTGTGTGTTGATGTACACACGTACACACGCTTATATACCTGTTTTGTTCACCACTGCCCCCAAGCTACATAGAATAGAAACTTAGTAAATTCTTATCAAAAGACTGAGAACATACATGTTTTAAATGGTCACGACTGTGTTGGGATTCACTGAAAGAGCAGCAGAATTGCGATCAGACTGGCTTTGAGCCTCAATTCTGTTCATCTTCAAGGAACTTGAATGCAAATGCCAACAGGAGCCTGTAGATAATACAAACAGTGAAAGAGGGAGATTAGCCTACAGGAACTGGGGGTCCCCCACTCTATCTATAGGGGGCAGCCTCTACTGACTTCCAGGGTCTGCTGCCAAAGAGCAAATCTGGACTTTTTTTTTTTTTAAGGGGGAAGAGAGTCAAGTTTCCTGATTTTCAAATGTTGGAAGCTAATAAAAAACACAAACCAAACCAGACAAAAAATACTGCCTGTGCCAAATAAAACAAAACCGAAGGCTGTGCTAGGTTCTCAGGCCCCTAGGTTTGCAACCTCTGGCTTTTGAGTTATGGAAGCCTGGGTACATCACAGAGCCACCCCAAGCCTCAGTCTCCTAAGCTATAATATGACGAGGCCATTCCCTGCCCTTCGTTGCTGTCCAAGTGCTGTGAGGCACTCCTGTGAAAGCACACATAAGATGTCGCTGTGAGTGATGATGACTCTTAGCTTCCTGGAGGTAGCGATACCCTTACTGATGCATGTACATTTCCATCTGAAAGTTGTGGAGCATCTCCCACAAAGTCAGCTGGAACCAGGAATATTTTTCCTTCTCCTCGTCTGCCTTTCAGTAGAAATGTGGTGCTGATAACTTTAGTAGTAAATATAGCCCTGGTTTCCAAAGGAGTTGTTTTGATGATGATAGAATTCCTCTGAATTTAAAGCACAACCTCCCAGACAGGGGAAGAAGGGAAATGTTACAGTTTTACTGGGGCCCAGCCTCCTTGGTTTGCGTGGGAGCAGACAGGTGTTGGCAGACACATCAGTCAGGGTTCAATCTGAGAAGCAAAACCCACTAGGAGATGTGCCTGTTCCTAGGATTCGATGAGACACATGGGGCTAGGGGGCTGGTTAAGATGTCCCCGGAAGGCTGTTCTCCCATGTCTGAGGCTGGAACTTGTCCTCAGGGAAAAGAAGATGGATGTAAAGTCAGGAGGGTGAGAACAAGCTGAAACGGTGGCAGGAGCTGGCGCCCCCAGGGACAGATGGAAATTTTGTCTCTGATCTCGGTGGGGTGGGTGTTTGCAGAACCAGGAGGCCTTCCTCAGAGCTCAGGATGCTGGAGGAGGACGCAGGGGAAGATTGAGCGGTGCAGGCGCAGCTGCTGCGTATTCCCTTTTGATGGGGCTACAAAATGCCTGCTGCCTCCCTCCCACACACCCTCCCCAGATCTCCCCCAAGTCGCCCCCGTGCCCCACCCTCCAACTGGAACTCCAAAGAACTTTTAAGAGGGGACTTCACTTGTGGTCCAGTGATAAGTAATCCACCTTCCAATGTAAGGCTTGGAAACTAAGATCCCACATGTCATGGGGCAACTAAGCCTGCACATCAATGAAGACCCAGTAGAGCCAAAATTAATAATAATAATAATGATAACTTTAAAATAAAGTAAATTAGTGAAGTGAAAGTAGCTCAGTTGTGTCTGACTCTTTGTGACAGTCCATGCCAGGATATTGGAGTGGGTAGCCTTTCCCTTCTCCAGGGGATCTTCCCAATCCAGGGAGTGAACCCACGTCTTCCACATTTGCAGGCAGACTCTTTACCAGTGGAGCCACAAGGAAAGCCCGAGAATACTGGAGTGGGTAACCTATCCCTTCTCCAGCGAATCTTCCTGACTCAGGAATCAAACCAGGGTCTCCTGCATTGCAGGCAGATTCTTTACCAACTGAGCAGGGAAACCCAAAAGTAATTTTAAAAAATTTTAAAAGAACTCTAAAGAAATTCTGAAGAATTCTGAGGATTGTAGTTCAACCGGGCTAAAGCCCCTCCTTCGGAGAGGTGGGGTAACATGTCTGAGCACTCCTCACAGGCCAGAAGTGGAAACACAGAGGTCTTGACAGCCAGTAAGGTGGGATTAAATAATGAGGAACAAAAGAGAATGTTTTATCCCAGTGATGGGACGGAGGCTTGGTGGTCGACGCTGGGGCAGCTTGTTCTGCTGACTAGAGAGTTGAGTTTGGGCCAATTGGCCAACTCTTCAGAAAGACTTTGAAGAGGAGGGTCATGGGGTGACTTATTCACACACGTAACAAATGTTCACTTCCTGACAGAGTGCTGGGTCCAAGAGGGATTGGTGACAAGGTCTAAAACCTGGTCACCACCTGGACAAAGTGGTAGGGTGTGTGAGAGAAAGACCAAACCATGGTCGACAGACAATAGGCTATTTTAGAGATAAGGATCGGTAGGGTTAAAAGAGTGATATAAATAGAACAAAACAAAAGCCTTTGCAGAGCATTTTATTACAGTTCTCTCCTCCTCAGAAATCACCCATGGTCACCTCACCCAGCATCCAGCCTCCCTCACATCCGCAGCTCCTCAGTGAAAGGTGAGCCCTCCAGATCCCTGCTTTCTGTGAAGAATTTGGATCAAGAGACACTGAGGACCTGGAGGAAACGGGCTGTCGCCTATGGGTCTTGAAGCAGAAAGGGTGGCAGGCGGGGAGGCAGGCTGTCAGAGGCAGTGGCCGCCTTGGGCCACGCATAGGCTGCTGTGCGACAGGAAACTCCTCAGGAGAGAGCCAGCCCGGGGCCCGGCCTCCTTCTGGAAAGGGAAGCCCCCACCTCAGGCCTTCCCACCCAGGAAGATAAATCTGCCTCGGGACACTCTAACCCCTGAAGGATAGTTCTTTGCAGATGCCTCCAGACCCCTGTATTTCATAATCACCCCCACCCTACTCTTTCCCTTCTCTTGAGCTAAATGAGAAGGTCTGTTACTTCAGCCATGGCTCCTTGCTGACAGCAAAGCTACACTTCCACCTTACCCTGTTCTCAGAACAGCCCTATCGAGAAGGAAGTCATCAGGACCCTCGCCTTTCTGAGAAGCAAACTGAGACTCAGAAAAGTCTAGAAATACTGACCAAGCACAGCCAGGAGTAGGGGCAGGGAGGAGCTGAGTTCCGACCCAGGCTTCGGGATCCCAGAATCTTTGCTGTCTTTCTTAAGCAACCGTTCCCTCCAGGGTCTGAGCAAGTTTAAGGACTCTAAGTACCCAGTTGGAATTTGCCTCTTTCCTCTTGGGGCTGAAGAGGAGGTGCTGAGCGAGGCTGGGAGTGTGGTGAAAAGAGAGGCTTGAGGGCTCATGTGAGAATCAGGAAGCTCGGCCTCTGCTTCTGGGGGGCCGTGGTGGGGAGGTGCAGGCGGTTTGTATGTGTGAACTGTGCCCAGAGTCTCTGACAATGAGGTGACAATTCTGAATGAATGCCGAATGGCGGGAGCCTTTGGACGGAGTTCCTGGTTCCTGTGCCCATCCCTTCACTGAAGGGGAGTAATTTGGGCCCTCACATCTGCGGAGGGGCTGTTTAAAAAGAGCAACATTTCAATAAGTGAGCCATGTGGTCAAATTGGTTCTGAATGAGGCATAAACAAGTGACCCAAAGCAAATGTTCATGTTCTTATTATCTCCCTCCTGGGACTTATTTTAAGGAATGAATCCTTAGAAAGAAAAGAAAAACTCTGCATGCAAAAAGTTATCTGGGGACTTCCCTAGTGTTCCAGTGGTTAAGAATCGACCTGCCAATGCAGGGGACATGGGTTCGATCCCTGTCCTGGGAGGATCCCACATGTCTCTGGGCAACTAAGCCCACGAACCACAACTGCTGAAGCCCGTGTGCCCTGAAGTCTGTGCTCTTCAGCAAGAGAAGCCATCGCAATAAGCCTGCACACCACTAGACCCTAATGCTAGGAAGACTGAAGGCAGGAGGAGAAGGGATGACAGAAGATGAAATGGTTGGATGGCATCACCGACTCAACGGACGTGAGTTTGAGCAAGCTCTGGGAGATGGTGAAGCACAGGGAAGCCTGGTGTGCTGCAGTCCATGGGGTTGCAAAGAGCCAGACATGACTGAGCGACTGAAAAACCACAACAGAAACTAGGGAATAGTCCCTGCTCGCCACAACTAAAGAAAACCCACGCATAGCAACAAAGATTTAACATAGCCAAAAATAAATAGATAATAAAATTTAAAAATGAAAAAGATAGATGTCCGGGGATGGCGGTGCATGCCACCTCCACTCTGGGCTTTGCTTTCTGGTTATAACATGAGATGTGGGAGCCCTGCAGTCACGGGTCCTCCTCGAGCAAGAAGTAGTGCTAGGCTAGCCCCCAGAGGTCCATTGTCCATCCGTGTACCCCTCCTCTGCCCCAACCCTACATGGGAAGATGGCCTCGGACCTGGGGCCTCTCCTGCCTGAGTCATGCCCACCACTGCAGTCACCTGCCTGAGTGTGAGGCCTCACCAACCCGTTGGGTCCTCCTTCCCTGCCTGGTTTCCTGGGTCCCAGCCTCACTGGCAGCATTTCTGGTCTTTAAACACACCAAGTACTGCCCTGGCTTGGGACCTTCCTACCTACAATTTCTTTTGCTGGGAAACTGGATACTGTGCTTAGTCGCTCAGTCGTGTCTGACTGTTTTTGACTCCGTGGACTTTAGCCCACTAGGCTCCTCTATCGATGGGATTCTCTAGGCAAGAATGCTGGAGTAGGTTGCCATTTCCTTTTCCAGAGGATCTTCCCGATCCAGGGATTGAGCCCGCATCTCTTGTGTCTCCTGCATTGGCCAGCAGATTCTGTACCACTAGCACCACCTGGGAAGCCCTTTGCGGGGAAACTGGATGGCTCCTTCCAAAAAACACAGACTACATGGCTTCAGCAACAAATATATATATTTTCTTGAAGTTTTGGAGGCTGGAAGTCTGAGCTCTAGGTGTCTGCCTGCACCTTGGGGGTTGGCTCCTCCTGAGGCCTTTCTCCTTGGTTTACAGACACCACATTCTCCCTGTTGCCTCACAGTGTTTTTTCTCTGTGTGTGCACATCCTGGCATCTCTGTGTCCAAGTTTCTTCCTCTTCTTATATGTATTTTGACCATACAGTGCAGCATGAAGGATCTTAGATCCCCAATCAGGGGCTGAACCCAGACCCTCAGCAAATGAGAGCAAAAAATCCTAATCACTCGGCCACAAGGGAGCCCCCCAAATTTCCTCTCCATAGAAGGAAGCCACTCATATTGGATTAGGGCCCACTCAAAGCCTCATTTGAACTTAATCACCTCTGTAAAAGCATTGTCCCCAGGCTTTCCGAGGTGCTGGGGATCAGGGCTTCAATAGGAATTTGGGGAAAACATCATTCAACCAGTAACACCACCCCTCCAACATCTCCTTAAATGGTATTTCCCAGGAGTAACTCCACATAGAGATATGTAGGTTGCTCCCTGTCTTGGGGAAACTTGTCTGAGGAGGGCCAACATCAGCCCAGTTCTGCAGCCAAGCTGTGTGCATGGTGTGAGCAGTGTTAGTCTGGGGGAATGAGAGCCTTTCCTTTGCCAAATGCACCGACTATTCTAGAAACCACACACCCAGGGGCCACATCTGTCCAGAGGGGAAACTTTTTACTAATTCTTCTAAAGGCATTGTTTAGGCAAGCAGGAGCAGTGCTTGCTCTCTGTCCTACCCAGCATCCTCCCACAGTTTGTTCAAATTCATGTCCATTGAGTTGGTGATGCTATCGAACCATCTCATCTTCTGCCGCCCCCTTCTACTTTTGCCTTTAATCTTTCCCAGCATCAGGGTCTTTTCCAATGAGTCGGCTCTTCTTATCAGGTGGCCAAAGTATTGGAACTTCAGCTTCAGCATCAGTCCTTTCACTGACTAGTCAGGGTTAATTTCCTTTAGGATTGATTGGTTGGATCTCCTTGCAGTCCAAGGGACTCTCAAGAGTCTTCTCCAGCACCACAGTTTGAAAGCATCAATTCTTGGGCGTTCAGCCTTCTTCATGGTCCAACTCTCACATCCATACATGACCACTGGAAAAACCACAGCCTTGACTATATGGACTTTGTTGGCCATGTGATGTCTCTGCTTTTTAATATACTGTCTAGATTTGTCATATAGCTTTGTAATGACGTCCCCTCTGCATCCCCTCTCTTCTCACCCCAACATCATGTTTGCTTTTAGTGCACAGGTAACAACCTGTTCTAGTGGTTTCGTGCTTTGTTTTCCAAAGGGAAGTTGGCTTTGTCAGTGCCACACCCTCCACGCCTCACACGCAGCCTGGCAAAGGAGCAACTGTCCTTCAGAGGAAGGCAAGAGCCTTCTGAGAGCTGCTGCTTGGCTCTCCACTTCCTGGTCTTCTGGGTCTGATGAGCACATACCTGGGGGCAAGGGCGGCGAGTGGGAGAACTGGGAGACTTTCCCAGGGAAGTTCACCAGGGGTCAGGTGGCTGCTGGCCGGCATGAACCCCGGCTGATGGAAATGCTGAGTGAGACGGAAAAACGGAAAAACGTCTCGAGCGGAGAGGAAGGAGCTGAGCGAGCCTTGGAGACACATAAGGTGCGCTTATGAGGTGGGGGGAGTGGAAGAAAGCACAAGAGCCTGTGAAAGAGCCCACAGTCTACCTAAAAATGCCACGGAGGCTGAGCCAGCTCCAGATTGGTGGGAAGCGTGCAAGGACCAGACGGAGGAGCCGTGAGTCTGTGAGGGCAGCCCATAATACCTGCAAAGCTGGCGTGTAAATCACGCACATGGCTGACAGGTTGCAGGAGACATTACTCTCTAAGGAAAATCGTTTCCTGACCCACTGGTTCATCTATTTCAGGGTGTTGTTTTTGGAATAATTGCAGGCATGTAACTTGCAAAAGCATCATTTGAATATTTTTCTTGAGGCCTGCTGAAAACCAGAGCCTCGCAATTCCCTTTTCCTGCTAAGGTTTGCCCGGCCCGGTCACTAAAGCCCAGAGGAACATTCTTGAGAATTCCTTTTCTTAGCTCAGTGGGCCATTGTAAATCCAGGGTGATATTTTTCCTCGCAGGTGGACATATTCATTTTTTGGGTTGTTAGGTCACACAGAGGCCTGGGAAATGGCCTATTGTTCAGAGTTGGAAGGCAAAGGCGCATAAGGAATGACATTCTTAATTAGAGGTTTGATGAATGAAATGCAATAATGAAGTTTCTTTTGTTCTCGCCTCTGGGGCCCACAATTGTTAATCTATAACTTGCTGTATGGATTCAAACTTATTAATCATTTTAAAGCAAAATTCTGTGTAATGACTGAGATGGAAAATGAGGCTTTGATGAAATAAATTGTCAGTCTGCCTGATTTTTCTCCCCAATGATGCAAAGTGGCAGATTCTCAAGTCCACCCCCCACCCCCCACCAGAGGGGATTTTGGGGAGCCAACATGGGCAAAATGAGGGAAGGCTGGGAAATTCACAGGTGAGACTGTCATCTCTGCCCCATGCACAGGTGTGAACAAGGCCCGTGGCTCCAAGTGGGACCTTTGGTTTCACCATATTGGTGTCAACGGCTGCTTCCTGGGAAAGCAGGCCCTTCTCCTCTTCCTACCCCAGTTTATGGCCTGAATTAGGAAGATGTGCTGGCCTTTCTGGCCAGAGCTCATCATGGGAATTCTAATTTCTTATACCTAAACAGCTTCCTTGGTGGCTCAAATGGTAAAGAATCTGCCTGCCAACGCAAAAGACCTGGGTTTGATTCCCTGGATCAGAAAGATTCCCAAGAGAAGGAAATAGCAACCCACTCCAGTATTCTTGCCTGGAGAATTCCATGGACAGAGGAACCTGGAGGGCTACAGTCCATGGGGTCACAAAGAGTGAGACACGACTGAGCAACTAATGCATATACCTAAATAGCACCTTAAGATTTGTAAATTATTTTTTACAACCAGGCCCAATTTGACTTCACAGCATTCTTGGGAGGCAACCAGAACTGGGTTGATTATTTCCATTTGATAGGTGAGCAAACTGAGGAAGAGAGTGACAACATGACTTGGCCAGATCACTGAGTGACGACTCGAACCCGGGGCTCCTGACCTGCAGCCCGGCTGCCCTGTGTGTCACACTGCACCGCAACGGGCCCATCCAGGGGCTCCAGGCATCAAGGCGGAACGTCCAGGGGTTCGGGCTCCCATAAAGGAAAATGGTTCTACTTCTCTTTCCAATAGGAGGGTGCAGTGAGAAAGTCTAAGCCTGGATGACTTGTGGGAGGAGTATGATTTTTTGTTTTTTTATCTGTCCCCCAGTAGAATGTGAAGCCCTTGAAATCAGGGAGATTGGTCTGTTTTGTTCAGTCTTGTTTTCTCAGTACCTAGAATAGTGCCTGGCACGTAGGTGCTCAATATGTATTTGATAAGTGAATTCATGAGTAGGAAATGAATGAGGCAATCTACCTCAGAACCTAGGGTCCCCTTCTCCAGGCACCACCCTGTATCCATCCCCTGGGCCCCCCAGACCCTTCCTGACTCTTCCTTCTCTGAGAGCATGACATTGGAAGTCACATAGATTCGTCGCCACCGTACTCTGGTTGACGTTATCACAAGGTCCACTCAGGATAAAGAGAAAAGGCAGAGGTTCCACCTTGATGTAAGAGTGGAGAGTGTGGAGAATGGGAGAAATTGTGGATATTCTGGACGGTGCAGACTGCCGGCCTCACAGATCCTGGGGTGGAGGATGGACCTGGGTCCTGCTCCTTACTTCTTCTTCCCTCCCTTCCTCCCTCTCTCATGTCTGCTCTGTTCTCTGACACACAGTACAGCTGCCAGGTCAGCACCCCCACTGGGAACCCTGGAGACACTGGTTCCGTGGTCATCAGGTCAGAATCAGGAGAGTGTAGACCCCGCCTACTTGCTGTAATAAGCAGGGGGTGGCAGAGCAAACAGAATATTCAGAGTCTGACAAGTGAGGGTGTGAATCCCAGTTCCTCCTTCTCAGCTCTCTGCCCTCAAGACAACAACAATAATAATACTGAAATAATTTTTGTTACTGCTTTTTGAGTACTTGTCAGCATCAGGTCCTGATTGAAGCTCTTCCTGTTTATTTTCCTCCTTAACCCTCACAACAATCTGATATCCAAGCGGTGGGTATCAATATACCCATTTTGTAGATTAGGAAAACTGAGGCTCTGAGAGGTTAAGTCATTTGTCTAAGGTCACAAAGGTAAGTGGAAGAACTGAGCCTGGAGACAAGTCCATCAGTCTTAAAGTCTGAGCTGTTATTCCACTTCCCTGTTTATTTAGACCACAAAACAGCCCCAGCCTCATCACCTAGGATGAGCAGGACTCCTCACGCCAACTGTACAGGCTCGCTCTGAGGGAAGTGGCATGGGAAAGTGTCCCAGCAGATGTTGGTTGAGGCAGCCTGGCTCTGTGCCTGACACGAAGGGGAGACCAATCCAGCAATGGCTTCAGGTTCCTTAGAACAGGGACTCCACAGCCTTCACAGCAGGCAATTTCCAGATGTTTCGCGAGTTCTCTGCTGCTTGCCCCCTGCTCCTTCCCTCCCTCTCCTCCCCTTGCTGCTAACCCTCTGTCCTCTGGGTTTCCCAAACCTGCAGGGCTTGCAGCCTCCTCACTGCTCCAGCCAGCTGAAGAAACAGCCCTGGAAAGGCGACAGTTTTAAAGGGGAAGTGCCGTGTTGAGAGAGGCGTATCTGGGAGGTCCCTGACGCCAAGTCAGAATAACACGTCTGATGTTTCTTTTGGTTTTCTTGACTTTTCCTTCTTCAGAGCTGATGAAATAAGAAAACACAAGCAGGATCCCTTATAGGTGTGAGTGTGTGCGTGCGTGTGTGTGTGTGCACGCACATGCATTTATGTGTGTGTACTGGAGAGGGAGCATCCTTTGTGACAGGATGAGCCTGAGTTTTGCCTGAGTCCTTAAGCAGGTGGTGCTGGGAAATTCCCAGTAACTGGTGGCTTCCAAGTCTCCAGCGCTGATCCCCTCCCTACCATCAAAATCCAAATCCTTCCTCAGAAGCCTCCAATGGCTTCCCACCTTCACCACGGTAACTCCTAACCTCCTCGCCATAGCTAGCCACGAGTTCAGAGTTCTCCATCCACCTCTCCAACCTGGGTAAACCTCTTCCTCCTGCTCCAGGCCATCCCAGACATAGCGAATCTCCTCTTTGTCCATCTTCAAACCCTCTAAGCTCACCCCTGCCTCGGGGCTTTTACACTAAAATCCCCTCTCCACCACCCCTCTCTCACCCGAGCCATCCTTCACATGGCTACCTCTGCTCTTATAGCACCTCCTCCATGCAGCCCTCCTTGATCACCCTGTCTAAAGTAATCACCCCTCTTCCACCCGTTTCTTTTTACCTTTTTTTCTTTTCCTTTGTGGCTTTAATTTTTGTCACCACCTGAAATCATGCTATTATTCTGTTATGTCTGTCTCCCCTTCAACTAGAGTCCTTGGGCCAGAGACAGCGTCTGTCTTGTTCACTTCTGTAGGTTTGGTGTCAGGACCATGGCTGGGACATGATGGGACCTCAATAAATATTTGGTGAGTGAATGAATACATAAATGAACAAAAAGAATAAAAAGTTTTTTTGGAAAACAGACTAAGGTTGCATAAAAGAATCAAGAGCCACTGTAGTCAATTCACCCCAGGAAGTCCCAGGGAAGGGTGGGGACAGGCATGGATCAGAGGGGCAACCCTGCTGATGAGCACCCATGCTGAGCTGGGAGGTTACGGGGTCAGGGGGAGGGGATGGGAGGCTCATCTGTTTCTGACGCCACAGCCGGTCCTCTTGCTGGGGGAGAATTAAGGGATTAAGAGTTAGACTCAACTTTTGCATCCCATCTCTGCAACTTCCTAGCTCTGTGCCAGTAGAACTGTTAATTAATCACTCTGAGCCTCAGTTTCTCCATCTGTAAAGTGGTGCTAGCAACAACATAGCTCTTGTGTGGATCAAAGAGCAGGTGCATGAAAACTCTTGCACTCAGCATTTCATCAGTTCACAGAGGTGACCACTGTTACGTGTGGCCACTGTCTTCCAGAAAGGGCCATTCCAACACCCAGGCTCCATGTCCACCTGAGGGTGTGGATTTGTTCATCAGAATACATGTTTATTTCCTTTGATATTTTAGAAATGTCTTAGAACACCCAGACAGGGACCTGGCTCTGCTCTGTGGCCTTGGACCTATCACTTCAGATATCCAAGGCTTGCCATCCACATCAGCACTGACATTAACAATGAAATTAGCAATGGTCTCTGATCTCTTCGCCCTCACACGCCTACTAGTCTGCTCTGAGAATAAGATATTTTGATTTTAATGTCCAAAATTTTGTATCTTTCAATGGATCTTAATTATAGATTTACTTTGATGAACTACTGACTGTTATATACATTTTTCCATAAGTAAGTATATCCACTTATAGAATTCCATATATTTCTCTACAAGGAGACAATGGAGTTTAATGTAGTGTAAGACTCTGGGTTTAGGCAGCATCAAGTCCTGGCCGTGCCATATTCTGAGTGGGATCTCAGGCAGGCGTGCCTTCTCTCCACCTCTGGTTCCATCATCTTAAAATGACAAAGCAATGACATCTCCAAGATTTGAAGAGTGACAAAAAGCATGTAAAATTGTATATCAGTGTTCATAAAAGCATCATTCACGATAGCCAAAGGGTGCAACTAACCCAAGTGTCCATCAACAGGTGAATGGATAAACAAGATGTGGTCTCTTTATAGAATGGAATATTATTCAGTCTTAAGGAGGGAAAATTTGGCACATGCCAGGACATGGATGAACTTTGAAAACACTATGCTCAATGAACAAAGCCAGATTCCCAAGGGAAGACACTGTATGGTTCTACTTATATGAGGTTATCAGATTAGTCAAATTCACAGAGACAGAAATGATGGTTTCCAGAGGCTGGAGAAGAGGGAATGGAAATTACTGTTTAATGGGTACAGAGGTTCAGTTTTGAAAGCGAGAAAAGTTCTGGAGATGTACTGGGGGTGATTGTTGTACACCTATGCAAATGGATTTAATGTCACCGAACTACACACGAAAATACATACAGTTCAAATGTATCTATGTATGTATGTATGAAAAATTTATGTTAAGACAATACATTTGAGCTATGTATATTTTACCATGAAAAAAATAATTTTTTAAAAAAATATAAAGTACGTACCACAGTGCCTGGCATAATAGATTTAAAAAGAGCTAAAATAAGATCACTTTTCAGGAACAGGTGATGTTACTGTGCTTTATAACCTGTAATGTGCCATCAAAATATATGGTGTTCCCACTACACTTTACCTGCAACGTGTATGTGCACACAAGCTCAGTAGTGTGGCTCCATGGATGCTATCCCACCAGGCTCCTCTGTCCATGGAATTTTCCAGGCAGGGATACTGGAGCGGGATACCGTCAAACCCATGTCTCTTACACATCTCTTGTATTGGCAAGTGGGTTCTTCACTGCTAGCGCCACCTGAGTGAAGTTGACCCAATGAGACAGTCATTCCTAGAGATGGTCTCTTTCCCACCGTCTCCCCTCACAGCCTCTGGATCTCTCTGATGATGGACTGTGGGTACCTCTGTAAACTCATGTAGATGAGCATTTGGGCAACTCACTAACTACAGAAAACCGTGAACAAATCACACTCTAATTTGCTGGTCTGGTGGTCTGATTTTGACTTGGAGGTTGTGTTGCAAAGCAAGATTCAGCAGTGTGAGGTTTGGTGGGCATGGGAGAAGGGAGTTTGCCAGAGTGTGAGTCATCTGGGGTCCCCAGCCCACCACCCCAACCCTTGGCATCTTCTCCAGTATTACTGTACATCCCCAATCTCAGGTTGTGATCCCAAGATCCGTATCTATCCCAGGGGGAAATAGGTCCGGACTCTCTGACCAGCTTGGAGGAGACAGGAAGTTCTCTTATTCTTAAATGATTTCATCCTCACTTGCCATGGAAGGATGCTGCCAAATCCACGCTGACATGGGGCACTCAGGCTCAGGGAGTGTCCCCAGAGTTTAGGACTCTTCCCTCTTTTCTTCTCAGGCAAAACTCAGGGCTGGGGGCCAGGAGGCCTGGGTTCTAGCTCTGCCACCAATGTCCCTGGAGACCACTAGAGAAACCCATCACACAGTCCTGCACCCTAGTCTCGCTCACTGTAAAAGTGGGATTCCGTAGTTCAGGTGCTTCTCCAGGCGTGGGTGACCGGGAGGCTGGCCTGAGGGGTGAGAAGGTGTTAGTCATGATGCTGGCTTTGGAATGACAGTCGGGGTGATCCTGGCGGCAGGTGATCTGATTTTGAGATCCCAGGTCTGCCGTGTGCTGACAGCCGTAAAAGCTGCCTGCCTCGTGGTGTTCCTATAAACACCACTTCACGGTGTTCCGCGAAGTCACCAGGACCGAGAGGTGCATCGTCAACAATAGGCAGGCGCGCAGCACCCATCCCCCCTTCACAGCAGGTAGGATCGCTGCTGCTTTCCACAGAGGCCTTGCCTCATCAGAAAGCCAGAATGTGTGTGGCTCTGGGATGTGGCCAAGAGAGGGCCCAGATGCAATGGGTTGGTTGGGATCTGGTGAGAAACAGATTGTGAAATAGTGGTCCACACAGAAGCTGGCTGGGGATGTTCTAAACGGTTCTTACTTCCTTTCATTAAGTCCCATGATGCAAGTATAGACATCAAGTTAGGTAAGTTAGGAGGGAATGTGGAGCACAGGGGAAGAAAATGGATTTTGATGTCATGCAATCTTTTTTTTGTTAATTTTTCTTTTATTGGAGTATAATTCCTTTACAATGTTGTGTTAGTTTCTGATATGCAACAAAATGAATCAGATATATATGTATATACACTCCTCCCTCTTGAGCCTCCCACCCTCCCTCCCACGCCTCTGGGTCGTCAGAGTACCAAGGTGAGTTCCCTGAGCAATACAGCCGCTTCCCCACGGGCACAGCAGTGTAGACGTGCCAGTGCCCCTCTCCCCACTCATCCCACCCTCTCCTTCGCCCTGTGTCCGCAAGCCTCCTCTCTGTGTCTGTATCTCTATTCCTGCCCTGCAAATATGTTCCTCTGTACCATTTTGCTAGATTCTATATATGTGCATTAATAAGCAATATTTAGTTTTCTCTTTCTGACTTCACTCTGTATGACAGACTCTAGGTCTATCCACATCGCTACAGATGACCCAACTTCATCCTCTTTATGGCTGAGTAATATTCCATTGTACATATATACCACAATGTCACACAACCTTGAGTTCAGATTGACTCTCTAGCTGTGTGGATGTGTGGCTTTGGGGGATTTGTTTAACCTGTCTGTCTTCGTTTCTGTATCTATGAAGTGTAAGTAACAATCCTTGCCTTTTCAAAGTTCTTATGAGAATTCAATGAGATGAGGTAAGTAAATTACACATCCCCTTTGTCTTAAGTGAGATGTGGTTAAAACATTATGCTGCTCCTTGTATGGAGTGGCACAATCTGTGTCTCCACTTCCGAACAGGGGCTGGCTTTGTGACTGGTTTTGGCCAATAAAACATGGTAAAAGTGATGTCATACAACTTTGAAAGAGAGGCCTTAAGAGGCCTTGTGTCTTCTACCATAGTCCTCTTAGAATGCTGCCCCTGAGACCACCAAGTGAGGAAGCTGGTCTAGCCTCCTGGAGGGTAAGAGGGTGCACAGAGGGATGCTTGGAGGCCCAGCACAGATGCTAGACATGAATGAGGCCATCTTGGGATCTTCCAGACTAGTGGACCTTCCAGATGAAATGAGTACAATTGCCTTGTCTACTTACAGAATTGTGAGAAATAATTAAGTCCTTGTTGCTTTCAGTCATCAAATGTTGGACTGGCTTGTTCCATAGCAAGACTGCCTGAAACAGTCCTCCACACAGACTAGTTGAATTGAATAAATATGAACACTTTTTGAAATATACAGCATGTGCTTTGAAACACAAGGTCCTATTATCATTATTGCTTTTGCTATTCATGCTGACTTGTTGTTGTTTAGTTGCTAAGTGGTGTCCAACTCTTTTGCAGCCCCGTGGACTACAGACTGCCAGGCTCCTCTGTCCATGGGATTCTTCAGGCAAGAATACTGGAATGGGTTGCCATTTCCCCCTCTAGGGGAATCTTCTCAACCCAGGGATTGAACCCACGCCTCCTGCATCTCCTGCATTGGCAAGCAGATTCTTTACCATTGAGCTACCTGGGAAACCTATATTCATACTGATTGGCTATAATAATAAGGTAATATAACGTAACACAATATAATCATCATGGTAGGTTGATGACTTCTCACTTCCTGTCTCCGGGAGAAGACCACAGTCTGTTGGAACAGGCTTCGACAGGCTCAAACAAGCTGCAACCTCCTCCGCAGACGAACGTTTTAATTTGCTCTAATGTCTTTAATAGCTCCGCATCACCTCGCTTGGCCACCTGGGATGGTGCCACGGCTCCTATTAATCTCGCGATACGTGGCATCATTGCACTCAAGTGCCACGCTCTCCACTGCCTGTGTGGGGCACAGAGCCTATTTTTAGTGTTTTACATCTATAATTATGTATGTTTCACTGCCTCTCAAATGCATATTTGCTCTGGGGAGAGGTTATGGTTATATAATCTCAGTTATTTTTGATAGGGCCAAATGTGTTAGACCGATCTGCTACGTCTCATTTAGCCAAAGAAAACTGTCCAACTGTTTCTTCCTCAGACTCCCATGGAAGTAAGGGTGAAATTTAACATATTTAAGTACTGGTAGAGGGGAGCCTGGTGGGCTGCCGTCTATGGGGTCACACAGAGTTGGACACGACTGAAGCGACTTAGCAGCAGCAGCAGCAGAGCATGGGTACTGACAACTCAGAATGCAACCAGTTGCTGCCTCACTTGTTATTTACGGGGCCTATTAGCTCTGCTCTCAGGCTTCCCGGGTAGCTCAATGATAAGGAGTCTGCCCATTAGTACAGGAGATGTGGGTTTGATCCCTGGGTTGGGAAGGTCACTTGGAGGAGGAAAAGGCTCCTCCTGGGAAGGAACTTCCTGGGCAAGAACACTCCAGTATTCTTGCCTGGGAAATCCCACGGACAAGGGAGCCTGACAGGCTACAGCCCCTGGAATCTCAAAGAATTAGACGGGACTGAGCGACTAAACAATAGCAAAGTCCTGCTCTCAAGGGCCAATTTAGTTTATGAATCAATTTGTGATTTTTTAGAAATTAAAGTTCCCTTCAAGGAAACTTATCAACTGGGAAGTGGGGCTTGGAATAATGCTGGTCTTAATAGGATGGTATCAACGTTGCTGTTGGCCTGGATCAATTTCTCAAGGTATTGGGGAAGAAGTTTCTCCAATGGTGGTTTCTACCCCAGAAGGAAGAAGAACTAGAAAAGTCAAGGCTTAAGTGGGGCCCCAGAGAGGAAGATCTGGGGCCCAGGACTAGCAGATGGAGTGGGCGACCTGGGGAGACTGCAGCTGTGGTCAGCTGGAGGAGGTCTGGGAGATATTCCATGGCTTGGAGCTGCAAAGATCCAGGCAGGGAGATGAGTGGGAGTCAAGGCTGCTGAGCATCTGGCAGCAGGAAGCAAGTGGATATAGTCCAGGGAAAAGGCAGGCAATCCAAAGATGCCCCAGGGAAAGGTACAGTGTTCTGCCTGGGGAACTCATACCAACTTTTACTCATTCACTCACTCACTCACTTAGTCATTCAAGGAACATGGGCAAAGTACCCCCTGCAAAACCAGATATTATCTTAGTTCTTGGGAAACTTAAAATTTCCCTTATGAATTCAGCTTACTTACAAGGTATCTTTTTACCCCATGTATTAAAATTTTGAAGGAGAAAACTTGAAAAATAGAGAAAAGCATACAGAAAAATATTTGTATTCTCAACTCTTAGTCCCTGTTCGTAGTTCATACACATCCTTTTGTATATAATATGTATGTTTTATGGAGAAGGAGATGGCAGCCCACTCCAGTATTCTTGCCTCGGAAATCCCATGGCCAGAGGAGCCTGGAGGGCTGTATAGTTCATAGGGTTGCAAAAGAGTCAGACACGACTCAGCAACTAAACAAGAACAACAGGGTTTATTTTAACCTCAGAAATGGGATCATCTCATATAAAATACTTTTTCACTTGTTATTATGTTGTGAAAAGTTTCTAATTCTGCTAATATCCTTCATGAATGTGATTTTGAATGGATGTAAGGGAATCCCATCTAAGGAATGTGCAATCAATTATTTAACCAACCCCCAATTGTGGGTCATAAATTTTGTCTCCAAACAAAGAATTTGACACCCTGCCAAATTGTTACTCATATACGAGGAAAACATGCCACTTAATACTTTCTTGAAAAGTGAAAAAATCTAAAGACACAAGCACAGTACTGTATACAAAATAGATAACTAAGAAGCACGCTCTGTATCGCGCAGGGAGCTCTACTCAATACTCTGCAAAATAATCCCCTCCAAACAGGAATGAATGTATGTATGTGTACAACTGATTCACTTAGCTGTATACCTGAAACTAA
Organism: Capricornis sumatraensis; assembly: GCF_032405125.1. Lineage (NCBI taxonomy): Eukaryota > Metazoa > Chordata > Mammalia > Artiodactyla > Bovidae > Capricornis > Capricornis sumatraensis. Next base: position 25,253,855 of record NC_091088.1, on the reverse strand, counting down.
CTCGACATTGTACATCAACTATCTTCCAATAAACCTTTTTAAATAAATAAATAAAGTGTGGGAGGGTTGTGTGTATGCTCAGTCACTTCAGCTGTGTCCAACTCTTCTCAACCCCATGGATTATAGTCCACCAGGATCTTCTATCCATGGGATTTTCCAGGCAAGAATACCAGAGTGAGTTGCCATGCCGAGATCTTCCCAACCCAGAAATCGAACGCTCATCTCCTGCCTTGTAGGCGGATTCTTTACTGCTGAACCACCAGGGAGTCTCTGCTTTTTAAGTACATCAGTGAAAGTTATAGAATTATAGCAAATAACCTTCAATAAATTTATACAAAATTTCTCGAATTCTCTACTTCCAGTACATGAGTTTAACTATTACTAATTGCAGAATGATAATAACTGTGTTGGCAAAAGGGTTCAGAGAAATAAAAGCTTTCATATTTCTGGTGAGAGTTCAACCTCCCATCATATGGAAAGATTTTTAAAATGCTTAGGCTCAGCATTTCACTTTCTAAGAATTTATGTTAAGGAATTAGTATTAGAGATGTGTTCAAAGATTTATGAAAAACAATATTTATATCAGCATTATTTTTGTGCTTAATACACAGTAACTTCTAAAAATGGAAGCTATAATTACCAGTATTATTATCATCAATTCCTTTTCCAGCTCCATCTGGTTTTGAGAATAAGAATATTATAATTAATATATTTTTATGTTAGATGTCATCTTTTTCCAGAATTATTTTTTGACATTTACATTGTTTTATAATCATGTTAACTACAATTACTGAGAAATTAACTTAAAAGTTTTTGTGTTCTCTACTGAGCAATCATTTATACTGCTTTTCCTTGTATCTGAATTATTTATTTTGCTTCATTTTTCAGCCACCTGGAGTATTTCTTTGATCATTTTTTTTTTTTCAAGAAAGTAATAGCCATAGCATATGTTCCGAGTCCTTGCAAAATAATTACCCACCTTCTATAATGGCAGTTTGGCTGCACATACAATTCTTTGTTCCTAAGTCTCATTCCTTCAGAAGCCTTCAGATTTTGAAAAATTCTATCCTAGAATTTACTGAAAAGTATGGCCTAACGGAAATTTCTTCCCTTCTTCTTCTTTTTTTTTTTTTTGAGGGAATTTGGGACTTTTTTTTCCACAGAGGAAAAATCTTTAAATGTATCTTTGAAATTCAAACATTTTCCCCATGGATGTCTGAATGAACTCTTAACAGAGTTGCAAATCTTTTCTTGAGCATCCATGTAGCTTCGGGGGTCACGGGGTTTCTGTCCCACCTATGAAATTCTGCTGTTGTAAGCTGAAGGCAGCCATAGAAAATGTATAAATGAACAGATGTGGCTGTGTTAAAATAAAACTTTATTTACAAAAACAGGTGGACAACTCATAGAATGTAGTTTGCCTTGGCTGTGTTAAAATAAAACTTTGTTTACAAAAACAGGTGAACAAATCTTAGGATGTATTTTGCCTTTAGAGTCTAGAGGCACAAGTCCTTTAGTTAGAGGACTTTTCCAACAGATCTTTAATTTTTTCTTCTTCATATTTTCTGTTGACACCATTTCAAATCTTTCCTACATGTATATTTGATTTCACGACTGAAGTGACTTAGCAGCAGCAGCAGTATCTAGCTTCTTTCTCTCTCCATCTCTCTCCATTCATCTCTCCATCTCTTTCTTTTCTCACCATCTCCATGTATTTTCTCCTTTTCATTGATTTCTGGCAGAATTCCGTGAACTCACTTCTAAATTCACAGATTTAGCTTTCTGCTCTATTAAATCTGTTCTTTACTGCCTTAATGGCATTAGCAAATTTCCATGACTGTATTTTTCACTGGGGAACAATTTTTCTGAATTTTATGTTTCCATTAAAAGAGGCAAAATCTTATGAGAAATACTCAAATTAGAGGGTATTCCCCCCACCCTTGGTGGTTTCATATCACAACAATATTATAGCTTTATTTCTCAGAATAAGCTCCATTTTTAAAAAAAAATCACAGAAACATTACACATGTCTGTTAAATTTTTAAAATTATATATACTTAGAATAGGCAACGGAGAAGGCAATGGCACCCCACTCCAGTACTCTTGCCCGGAAAATCCCATGGATGGAGGAGCCTGGTGGGCTGCCGTCCATGGGGTCGCTAAGAGTAGGGTACGACTGAGCGACTTCATTTTCACTTTTCACTTTCATGCATTGGAGAAGGCAATGACACCCCACTCCAGTACTGTTGCCTGGAGAATCCCAGGGACGGGGGAGCCTGGTGGGCTGCCGTCTATGGGATCACACAGAGTCGGACACGACTGAAGCGACTTAGCAGCAGCAGCAGCAGCAGCATAGGCAAATTGCTCACCCATTAATAGAGATTGAGAAATATTCTGTGAGAATCATTATAGACATTTTACTCATAGAGGGAAAAAGAACTTCCTTATCTATTCTGCAGTTTTAAGTTTTAGTTTGGGTGATCGGTTGACTCTGAGGAGCAGGAAGTGAGCTGCTCGAGAAGGTAAGTGTCCAACACGGAATTCACTCTTTCACCAGCGTTTCTTTCCTCCCTGTGCAGGTGTTAGGGGCTGAGGTAGCTGACGTCATCTGTCTGCAGGACTAAGATATGTCCACTCCATCCACTGTGTTATGCTGTCTCCCAGCCACATTCACCTCTCATCTGGCAGGGAGGTTTGCTGCTGCCCCAAGGGTTAACTTCTCTGCTGTGATTGCATTAGCAGCCCCGCGTCGGGGCACCAATCCCTTCTCTCTCTGGCACAACCCATCTCATTATGGGTCCCCTTAGCAATACTTGTTCTTTACTTCACACGCTGTGTCTACCACGTGAAGACCAGATGGAATCCCCTATGGGCCGGCAGCAGTAGGGCAATCTCCAAAGCCCTTGAATTTGCCCCATATCCACTGTTCTGTGCTCCCCCTTAATAAACAATGTGACTCCATCTCTGAGAGGTCTTTGAGACTCTTGGGGTAACACTTCCTCTTCTTTTTTAAAAATTATTTCTTTATTTTTGGCCATAGCAACCAACATTTGGGATCTTAGTTCCCAGCTCAGGAATTAAACCCATGCTTGCTGTGTCGGAAGCTCAGGGTTTCAGCCACTGGACTATCAGGGAAGTTCTGCCCTTCCACTTCCAACCGGGCCCTTCACTATAGGTTTCCTGATTCTTTACTTCAAACGTTCTCCTTCTCCATCATCTCTTCTTAAAAAAAGAAGAAGAAAAAAAAAAAACTATTCAAGTTTCTAGTCCAACCACAGCTTATTTTCTAACACTGATAAAGGTTATGCCTTCCTTTCTTTTTTAAATGTTGTCATAATGAGGTTTTGAGAGGAAAAAGAATGAAACAGATCAACTCAGTTTGGTCTCTGGAAAAGGAAGCCACAGTTTGTTCTTGATTCGTTCTGATGACCTGAATGAACAATCTTGAGAAATCTTCTTGCAATAACTCAGTTTTATTAGAAGGAACCTGTGCCCCCCACCCCGCCCCTTTTTTGAACAGTTCTGTCTTCCCATATGTCCTGTGATTATTATTTTTTTTTCTTTCTTTTCTGTGTTTATTCATCAGTGGGGCTTCTGCTGGAGATGGTATGTGTCCCTGTCTGAATAATTCAGGCCAGGATGATAGGTGAAAGGCGTGGGTTAAACATGATGGAGTTTCATTTTGTTGATTCAAAGATCCAGAAGCCGAAGGAAAAAGAGAGCTAGAAAATGATAGGATAAGGGAGTCAGAGCTGGAGAGAGCCATATTGGAAAGTTTCCACTCTTGGCTTGAAGTTCCCACTCTTTACTCGAAGTTTCTTTCTCGTGTTTGGTCTTCATATGGGGGTCTTTCTATTACAAGTGATACAAAGTTCAACTCAGACTAGCTTAAATGAAGAAGGGAAATAAAGGTGTGGTTCTGGTTTCAAGTGAAGCTGAATACAGGGTACAATGTCCTTGACTGAGAATCTGGTTTCTTTCCATCAGTCGGTTTTGTCTTCTGCTAAATTACCTTCGTTTTTGAGTTCCCATGGTAGGCCCTGGAACTTCTAGGTGGTAAAGTGGCTACAATAACTTTGGCCTCACATCCCTGCAGTTTAGCTCCAGCAGGCCTAGAGCTTGGGTTTTCCCCTTGGCTCCCACTAAACATTTTTTTTTTTTAATAACAGCTTTATTGAGATGTCATTCACATACCATACAATTCATGCATTTAAAATATAAATGTCAGTGGTTTTAGTATATTCACAGAATTATGTAACTATTAGCACTATCAGTTTTAAAACCTTTTCATTATCTCAAGAAGAAATCTTGTCTTTATTCAAAGTCACCCTCCAGCTCCCTCAGCCCTGCAGTCCCTAGACCTAAGAAGCTGCTGACCCATATTCTGTCTCTATAGCTTCTCCCATTCTGGGCATTTCATCCAAATGCAGTCAGAGTATGTGGCCCTTTCTTTCTTTCTTTTTTTTTTTCTTTTTATTTGTGGTATGCAGGATCTTTAGTTACAGTATGCAAATTCTTAGTTACCACGTGGTATCTGGTTCCCTGACAAGGGATCAAACTTGGGCCCCTTGCATTGGAAGCACAAAATCTTAGCCACTGGACCACCAGGGAAGTCCCAGTATGTGGTCCTTTCTAACTGGCTCCTTTTATTTAGCATATTTCCAAGGTTCATTCCAGGTTATAGCATGCATCAGAACTTCATTCATTTTTTTATGGCTGAATAACATTCCTTTGCATGAATGTACCATATTCTGTATTCTCCAGTTGATGGATATTTGGGTTGTGTTCACCTTTTGACTATTATAATGCCACTGTGAACATGTATGTACATTGCATGCTCATTTGGTTTCATTTCTCTTAGGTATATATTCTGGAATAAAATTGCTAGATTATAAGGTACCTCTATATTTGATCTTCTAAGGAACTGCTAGAATGTTTTCCAAAGCAGCTGCACCATTTTACAGTCCTGTCAACAGTATAGGAGGGTTCCAGACTTCTTGGTGGTCCAGTGGTTAAGACTCTGCATTTCCATTACAGTGGGGCATGGGTTTGATCCCTGATTGGGAAACCAAGATCCCACTTCCCAAATGATGAAGTCAAATAAATAACTAAAAATAAAAACATATCCAGTGTGAATAGCTAACACAATTAAAAATAAAATGCAGGAGGGTTCCGGTTTTCCTACATCTTTCCTAACATTTGCTATTATCTATTTTTTTTTGGTTATAGCTATTGGGTTGGGTTACCCCTGAACCCCCAACATTGGGGTAAACCCCTCTTAGTGGTGTGAAGTGAGCCATTCTGATTGGACTACCCTGAGCAATGTGACCATTCCTGAATGAATCACTGGCCAGGGTCTCCTTGGTGCTGGATGGACTGATCTAGGTCATGAACTCCACTGTGGAAATCTACTCAGAACGTGTGAACTCAGGATGGAGGAAAGATTGATACCAGAGTCATTACTAAGATAAGAGAAACTAGGTGCTGAGAAAATGAAGAATTCATGTTTACTAAAGCTTGACAGTCAGTAGTTCACTGGGGCAATGCCCTGACCTGGGTCTAGAATGGCAGTCAACTTCTGGGTTAAATCTCAAGAAATTTATGCTGTGGGCATCCATCTCACCATGTCCTTGGTGCTGTGGGCATTTCCTCAGTGCTGTGGGCATTTCCTCGCGGTGCTGACCAGCTCCAAATGCTCTGGCCCACTCCCATTTCTAGTTCTCACTCCAGTCGGGCCATTGGTGAGGTTTGCAAAGATCTTTCTGAGATGGTTATCAAGCAGATTGCTCCTTCTCATTTGAGGGATCCTGACTCTGGTTGGCCCATCTTTCAATCTGGTCCCTCTGCTATGTATGTAACAGACATTCTTTAGATTTTCTAGCCTATAAATATCACCCATCTCTAATACTCTGTGCTGATATGAGTATTTTCCTATTTTTATATACAGTTGGTCATTTTCCTGGGAACCTGGGAAATAGAAGAAAGTTAGATGCTTAAATTGTTGTTTTCCAGCACTAGAGAAATAACTTGAGCTTGCTTCTTAGGAATGGCTTATGACACAAATAATCTACTTCAAGATTGTGTTAGGAACAATGTTGCTTCAAACTGCAGTATATCTTGGACTTCCGTGGTGGTCCAGCAGTTAACAATCTGCCTGCCAATGTTGGGGACATGGGTTCGATCCCTGGTCTGGGAATATTCCACATGCCGCAGGGCAACAAAATCTGTGCACCCCAACTAGAGAGTAGCCCCTGCTCGCCTCAGCTAGAGAAAACCTACACACAGCAACCAAGACCCAGTGCAGCCAAAAGTCAATAAATAATTAATGAAAAACCCACCATGTATCTCATTGGACATCCCCCATGAGGTCAATACTAAAATAAACTTTACCAGTTATTAAAGGTTTACTATGACCGGGTAATGCACTTTTTATGCATTACTTCATTTCATTGTCATTAAAGCTTTATGGGGTCAACAATATTACCTTCATATTATAGGTGAGGGAACTGAGGCTCAGAGAGGTTAAGTGACTTGCCAAAAGTCACACAGTAAGTCACAATAAGTCACATGTAGTTGTCAGGATTAAGGATCACTGCCTCTTGTTACTTCACTTAGCCCCAGTCTCTCACGAAACCCTGCAGAGCTGCCCTCGTAAGTATCTGAAACCCAGCCTCTCCTCTGCCCCTTCCTTGTCAGGTCATCATTATTGCTGACCTTGGCTGCAGAAATAACTTACTCTCTGGCTCCCTGACACTGGTCTCGCCGCCTCTAATCCATCCTCTGCCCTCTAGCCAGTATGAACTTGCTACCGTGCAACTCTGATTCTGTTACTCTCCTGATTAAAACCCTTCATAGCAGAGAGTTCATAATTCCTGTTACAGGACACTTGTGGGCCACCTGGATGCCGTCTTTCTCACCACCCTTTCAGGCACCCACTCTGTTGTTAATGAGAACCGTTTGCAATCTCCTCAGTGTACCATGCTTCTTCTTGACTCTGTGCCTTGGCATAAGTCATCTCTTTGTCCTCTTTCTTCTGCCCCCGACTCCTCATCCTTCACCAGGTTCTCTCCTCCTTGTCTTTCGAGGCCAAGTCTAAATAGCAGCCTGCAGGAGAAGCCACCCTTGAATCTCACCACAGCCCCTGGGCCTTTAGTCAGAGGGCACGGCTGGTGGCCCCGAATGATATGGCCTACTTACCAGATGCCCTCAGAATCATAGTAGTGAGACCTCCAAGGTCATCTGGTCAACCTTCAACCTTTTCCCTAACGGACACCACGGCTTAACCCATTTTCGGTGTGAACTGGCTCATTTTCTCCAGGCAGCTTCAGCAACCCAGTACATGTGGAGCTTTGCGTTGGGGACCAGTTTTTCCACCTGTGAATTGGAAGAGAACACATTTCCAGAGACTCTCCAAGGCCCTTTTCCACTCTAAATTTCAAGATTCCATAATCTTATCTTAGGGGCCACACCGAGCTAAACGCAGCCTCCTATTTTCCCATCTCCATTTCTCTGTCTCTGTCTGTCTATCTTTCTCTCTCCATGCCACTCTCCTCCTCTGTGTCATTTGGTTGCCTCTGAGGTGGGACCTGCTTGTGGAAAGCTGTGTGGGCTCTAAAGAGCAGGTACCAGTTCTCTATACCGGAGTTTCAGGGCCTGCAATCTTGCAGGTGGTGGTTCCCAGCAGCGGTCCCAGCATGCCATGCGTCCTGCTTGAGGAGGAATAAAAGGCCAGGCTGGACGCCTGCAGGATGGATAAACAAACCCATACATTTGCTACCGTAAGAAAAAAGGAAAGGAAAAAGGAAAAGGTATTGATTATGTGGCATTGAAGTGCCTGGGGCTTTAACAGACGTTCAAGATTGGACGCACTGCTCAAGATCAATAGTAGGTTTTATGTCTCTGACCTAAAAAGTACCAGCGCCATGTAATTTAAACACAGACAGCTATGAGTATATCTCCTAACACCTGGCACACTTCCCTCAGCTACCTCTGACACACGTGCTTACTTCTCTGCAGCCCTTTCCTGTTTTTTTTTGGCCAGAGGATGACATGAATAAATATAAGGATATTTAGGAATGTAGAGTCAAGTGTTTCTGATATCATTACCTTAAATAATAACTTCACAGAGCAGGTTTGGATGGCTGGGAGTGAACCCTGGGGGGATGGCAGCTGATAGGGGCCTGCAGAGAGGGTGGGGTTCTGAGGTTGGAAGTGAAGGAGAGAAGAGCCCGGTGGCTCCCTGGGCCTGAGGCTGTGATGTTGCACAGGAGTTCTCCTGTGTCTTTGGAACAGCCCTGTGCAATGGGAGGCACCCAGTTTACAAAGAGGGAAATACAGTCTGTTGCTTCCTGGACTGAATGGCTGTTTTGGTTGCTGCCAGGGGAAGGGCCACTTCCCTGCTGGCTCAGTCGGTAAAGAATCTGCTTGCAATTCAGGAGACCTGAGTTTGATCTCTGGATTCGGAAGATCCCCTGGAGAAGGCAATGGCAACCCACTCCAATATTCTTGCCTGGAGAATCTCATGAACAGGAGAGTCTGGCTGGCTACAGTCCATGGGATCGCAAAAGAGTCGGACACGACTGAACGACTAACACTTTCACTTTTCAGGGGATTTCTAGGGCAACACTTGCACCCAAAAATCCCTACACACATGCACACATACACACTTCTCACCATAGGGGAACAAACAGAAGCGGAAAGAGTGTCACAGTTATGGCTGTGCGTTCTGACTGCCTAAGGTTCAGTCTTGGCTCCACCATTTGTCAGCTGTGACTTTGGACCAGTTACCTAGTTGCCTGGGCCTCAGTTCCTGCATATGTAAAATGAGGATAATAATAATAACATTATGGCTGGGGGAAAATCAAAAGGGTTAATACAGGTAAAGTTAAGCACACAGCAAGCATTTGATAAATGCTAACTAACTTCAGCAACCCGCAGACAAGCCTGCTTAGTGAAAATTGTGGCTAAGCGGGCTTGAATCAGTTTGCCAGGATGCATGCAGGTTCCTACATTTCTGTCATTTCAACAGAGGTCCTAGTTCACTTCGGATGATGTGGGCCAAAATCCACCTTCACATCCTAGCCCATGAATATGAGGTGAAGCTTGATGCCAGCCTCTCAGGCAGTAGATTCCCACCTGTGGCTCCTGCCTCCCTGCCCCCAAGCCATCCCACCCAGCTCCATCTCTGACCAGGTTCCCAGGGACCCCAGAAGAAAGAGAGCACCTCGCTTAGTGAATCTGCAGCTTTTCTCGGCACTCTGGCTCCCGAAAACCCCACGGGGACCCTTCTCGCCCCTCTTTGTTTACAGACATATGTGCATTTGTTGAGGAGAGTTGTAGAAAGTTCTCGCCCTTAATTTTGTGGTGGGATAAGATGGCTAATCTGTTTTGACATGCTATCTAAACGGCCCTCAGATCAGTATACGGAAGAAGTCATCCATAAGTCATGCCTTTTGTACACATGTACTGGTGTGTACCAGGGAAAGAGTTATATTGGCTGCGAGAGGCTGAATAATAATGGTCGTTATTATGGCGAATTCAGGGTCTCCACATTCACTCCACATATCAAATCCGCTTTCAATAAGGCCAGTTCCATCAGCTGTCAGATTCTATTAAATATATCCCTCAGACCTACTGACCAGCTGACAGGAGAGAAACCCTAAACCGTACAGCCACCATTAGCATCATAAAATGTGAAATCAGCTGGAAGGAATGATAACAGAACTAAAAACAGAAGAGATGAAAATCTGTAATGCCCTTGTGTGCGCCTAAATAGAAACCCTGAGAGTTACAAACACACCCATAAAATACCGAGGTTAAAAAAAAATAACAAAACAAAAAAACAAAGGTTGGCCTCTTGTATGCTTCATAACATAGAATGGTTCTTTTACCTTTTGTTAATGTGAGATTTGCATAAATGTTTCATGAGGTTAATACAATGCATAAAACAAACATTTATTAGGCAACATCTGTGCTGTTTTCCCAGATAATGCAGTGTTTCTTCCAAGTCAATGAAATATAACCTATCAGAAGGTTAGAGGTGTGAGAATACTTGCACGAGGGCTGTTGGTCATATTTTATACTTCTGCAAATGCTTGGGTCCTACCAGAAGATTTCTTAATCAAGGAGAAGCAGGTGCTGGCTGGTGCTCTACTAAAAGATGCAGAATATCTGGGTCTATCAAAGAATCAAGCCCTGCAAAGAGAAGAAAGATTTCTACATGGGGACTAGACCTGCTTCATCATTTCTTTAGCCTAACTTTCTAAACTTGGAGTTGTTTGCTGATATATTCACTTAATACTCAAAAGAAAAAAAAAAAAAAAGATCTGCACTTAAAATTTAAGAAGCAGAGAGACGGTCAAAATGTCCAGTGGTTTTGTGCAGCTACAATCCTATCATGATATTGGTTCCATATGGGGTCTTTAAAGCAAAAAACAAAAAAAAAATGTTATGAGACCAATAATTTTTAATGAAACTTGGCTTAGCTCACAAGCAGGTCTAACAGATGAAACAGCAGCCCAGGCTGGAAACATGACTTTTCTTCTTCCTGGCAGGGATGAAAGAAGGCATCCTTTCAATTAAAGGAAACCTTAATGGAGATGATATGTTTTGTATTATCGATTTTGCACAAGTAGGGATTTAAGCATTGTCCCTTTCACCACATGTACCTAAGCAAGTCTTCTCTCTATGGGTGCGTTCGGGCCATTTTGAAAGTGGGAAACATCCTGATCATGCCTTTTGAGCTGCATTTTGGGTGGAAATTTTTAGTAGAATATTTGTACTAATCTGTTCAGGCTGCCATTAACAAACTATCATAGACTTGGTGACTTAAACAGAGGGAGTTTATTTCTCATGGCTCTGGAGACTGGCATCTCCAAGGTCAAGGTGCTCGCTAATTCATTTCCCCAGTGATGATTCCTGACTTGCAGACAGCTGCCTTCCCATTACCTTCTTACATGGGCAGGGAGAGAGAGAGAGAGAGAGAGGAGGAAGCTTTCTAGTGTCTGTTCTTAGTAGGGTCCTAATCCCATCATGGGGGCCACACCTTTATGACCTCATTGAAGCCCAATTGACTGCCAAAGGCCGAATCTCCAAATACCATCACATTAGGAATTAAGCTTTCAATATATGGATCTGAAGGGGTTGAGGAGGCAGAATTCAAGGCATAGCAAGGTTATTGAAAACTCTTGTCTCCCTATAAGTTTGAAAGGATTTGGGGCATAGAGATTCTTCAGAAAAATGAATGAGGTGCTCTCTCTCCAGACACTTCAGTGTGAGGCTTCTGAACCTTGACACTACTGACGTTTGGACAGGACCATTTTTGTTATAATCCCTTCCCAGGTGGCACTGGTGGTAAAGAACCCGCTTGCCAATGCACAAGATATGAGAGATGGAGGGTCGATCCCTGGGTCAGGAAGATCCCCTGGAGAAGGGCATGACAACCCACTGTAGTATTCTTGCCTGGAGAATCCCATGGACAGAGGAGCCTGGTGGGCTACAGTCCATGGGGTCACAGAGAGTAGTATACTACTGAAGTGACCCAGCACACTTTTGTTATAGGGAGCTGTCCTGTTCATTCTAGGATGTTTAGCAGCACCCCTGGCTTCTGCCTACTAGGTGCTATTAGCATCTATCTCCCAGTGATGACAACAAAGATGTCTCCAGAGAGCACCAATTTTGGGGAACAAAAATGGCTCCCCGTGGAGAGTCACTGATTTTAGTGTTTTTCAATCTTTGGACACCTGCTTGCTCCATATCTGGCGTCCTCTGTAGGATTATTTGCTTAAGGACAAAGATGACTTTTTATTTAGGTATCATCTAACTCAGCTCGTTTCTAACCTTCTAACTTACTCTGTGCTGGGAAATCCCGCATGTCAGCACACAGAGGAAGAATGCTGGTTGTAAGTAGTGAGGAGTGCTACCTGTACACCTATAGCATGAAAGGAGCCACGCAAGCATCCTTCATCCAGCCTCCTGCCTTCAGGTGGAACAGTTAAGCCCAAGGAACATCATCCTGCTGTCATGAGCACCAAGGTGGGCAAGGAGGATCCTTCTCTTGTCGTTGCCTCTCACATCACTCTGCTCTGTATTCTCCTCTGTTCTTATCACTATTGAAATTATCTTGCTTGTTTATATGCTTACATTTGACTTTCTTTGCAACTGAGTGTTTCCCCACAGATGAAAACTCTATAGAGCAAAAATTTTGCTTGCCTTCAGTGGCAGTGGAGTGTTTTAGCCGAACTTGAGGGTGTGGGTCTTGGTATCAGGCTGCAAGGTTGAAATCCAAAGTCTGGTGTGTAACAGCTTTGTTGACTTTGGGCAATCATTTAGTTTGTCTAGCCTCAGTTTCCTCCTCTGTATTAATTTATAAATAAATTTTAAAAGACCAGTTCCTATCTCATGGGACTAGTGAAGAAGTCCCGTGAGCGTTGACAGGAATGACTAATGAAATAATGTTTATCACATAATGTATGCACAGCAAACATAAGTTATTCCTATTCACCACTGTAATTATAATCCCCTAGAGCAGTCCCTGAGCTTCCCTGGTGGCTCAGATGGTAAAGCATCCGCCTGCAATTCAAGAGACCCAGGTTTGATCCCTAGGTTGGGAAGATCCCCTGGAGTAGGAAATGGCTACCCACTCCCTTCTTGCCTGGAGAAATCCACAGACAGAGGAGCCTGGCGGGCTACAGTCCATGGAGTCACAGAGTTGAGCACGACTAAACGACTAACACACTTTCACTTCACAGAGCAGTCCCCGGCACAAGAGGAAACACAGTAAGCATCAGTAAAATGATTGAATGAATTCCCTTGTGTCTGTCTCTGATTTTCACTTCTTCCTGTTGCAGCTGATGACTTGCTACCTATCCAGTCCCTCTTTTCTATTTTCACTATAGCTGGGAAGAAGAGGTCTAATCAAATGTTTGTTTCTAAGCAAGGAATTAAAGCAATCATACATGGATAAGAGGTCCAGACTTGGGAAAGGAATGCTCCCAATAATTATTCAAGGAAACAGCCCACATTCTGTACAAGACGCCATCATCCTCTGAAATTCAACCTTAGATTGACCCAGAAACTTTTTTCTTCCTTGTGAGCTAGTGGGGATCTGCCATTGCCCTCAAATCAGGCACATGCCAAAGAAACACAGAGGCGAGCAGAATGCCTGGCACGGGAGGAGATGCAGTTCAGGACTGGAGAGGCAAGGCTGCCGGGGCTCACAGCCTCCTCCCGCTTCCAAGTGGTAAATCACCATTTGTAAGAAATGTACTCAATCAGAGAAGAAAAAGAGATGTAATTATGTCGTTTATAATGAATTCTGAAGGAAACAAAGAATTTAAGGAGAAAAGCTCTGGAGACGACCAGAGAGCTGAAGCCTTTCGGATCGTCTGAGCTGCCCTGGAGAAGACGCATAGCTGATCAAACATTCGTGTTGATCACAGGGGGCCCTCCCAACCCCTGAGAATGCTCCTAAGGAAGCAGGAAAACTCAGGAGCCCCCGCAAACACAGTCCGACTTTTATTAAATAAATTACACGCTCCTCTCAGCTTCCCCCAGCATCAATAATATCAACTTTTGGACAAACGGTTCTCTCTGGGGAACGGGTTCTGAGACTCACTCCTAATCTTCTTGCTTTGAAGTATCCACGGGCTTAAAGGCATGTGTCAATATCCGGGGCCTCTGGCCTTTGTGGGAGGGGCTGGGAAAGGGTCCCTGCTGTGGAGGGGAATCAGACCACCAGCATCCACAGCCTCCCTGTTTTCCTGCAGCCAGTTTCCAGGGCTCTCCAGACTGCCACCTGCTCATTCTGGGCTGAGTGTTCCTAGAGGAACCTGATGTCGCATAAGGAAATGATCCCAAGCCTCTCCACTTCTAACACAAGCCACTCTCAGAGGTCTTTGCTTTCAAGAATGAAAAAAGCAGGAGGGTTGGTTGGGGGCTGGGGAGGGATAATTTAGGAGCTTGGGGTTAACAGACATACACTACTATATATAAAATAGTTAACAAGCAAGGACTTACTGTATAACACAGGGAATTCAATATTTCATAATAATCTATAATGGAAAAATTAAATATATATATATATATATATATATACACATGTGTACTCAGTTGGTCAGTCGTGTCCGACTCTTTGCGACCCCATGGATTGTAGCCCGCCAGGTTCCTCTGTGCATGGGATTCTCCAGGCAAGAATGCTGACTGGAATGGGTTGCCATTTAGGAGGATCTTCCCAACCCAGATATCAAACCCGAGTTTCCTGCATCTTCCTGTATTGGCAGGCGGATTCTGTGCCACTGAGCCACCGGGGAAGCCCAGTACGTATGCGTGCTCAGTCATTCAGCCATGTCTGACTCTTTGTGACCCCGTGGACTGTAGCTCGCCAGGCTCCTCTGTCCATAGGACTTCCAAGGCAAAAATAGTGGAGTGGGTTGCCATTTCCTTCTCAATGAGATCTTCTCCAGGGATTGAACCTGCATCTCCTGCATTGGCAAGCAGGGTCTTTACCATCTGAGCCATTTGAGAAGCCAACAAAGGTCCGTCTAGTCAAAGCTATGGTTTTTCCAGTGGTTGTGTATGGATGTGAGAGTTGGACTATAAAGAAAGCTGAGTGCTGAAGAACTGATGCTTTTGAACTATGGTGTTGGAGAAGACTCTTGACAATCCCTTGGACTGCAAGGAGATCAAACCAGTCCATCCTAAAGGAAATCAGTCCTGAATATTCATTGGAAGGACTGATGTTAAAGCTGAAACTCCAATACTTTGGCCACCTGATGCAAAGAACTGACTCATTTGAAAAGACCCTGATGCTGAGAAAGATTGAAGGTGGGAGGAGAAGAGGAAGACCGAGGATGAGATGGTTGGATGGCATCACCGATTCAGTGGACATGAGTTTGAGTAAACTCCGAGAGCTGGTGATGGACAGGGATGCCTGGCATGCTGCAGTCCACAGGGTCGCAAAAAGTTCGACACGACTGAGCGACTGAACTGACTGACTGATACACACACACACACACACACACACACACACGCACAACTGAATCACTTTGCTGTGTACCTGAAACTAACACAGCATTGTAAATCAACTATAAATTTTTTTAAAAAAGCAAAAGGCCTGGGATACTGAGCATCTGCCTTGGACTGAAATTTCTAAAAGTTCCCAAAACATCAGTTATATAGTTATGGCCTTTGTTATGCCATAAGATATGGAATACCATGAACTAATTCCTTTAAAAATTAATACAAGAAGCAGATTTATTAATAAGTTTTCTAGGTTCTCTTGATCTGCGTTTCCAATATATCCAGTCCTGGGGCGCTGTGTCATAGGCCACGTGCTAAGCCTTCCAGAGTCTTCATCGTGTGTGTTCTTCACTTCAGCCCCCTGAGATAGGTATTATTATTCTCATTTTATTAGATCCAGGCCCTATGTTTTTAACCTATGAGCTATTAACTTTTTGTGGTCAAGTGAGTTTGTAAAATTCAGAGTTAACCAAGATTAACGGGTTTCGTTACTGTAGGAATGCTCAGCCTTTTAATACACTTATATCCATTAGAAATCTCTAAGAGGGAGAAGAAAATATATAGACTTTCCAAATGTATTCCACCCTGGAACACTTTTCCCCATCTCATTTCCAAGGGTTATTGTTCTACAGGAACAGGAAGCTTATACTCCTAAGGAGATACAGATGATCCCAATTCCTGAATTAGACGGGATGCCATACACAGATCCTTGAATGGCTTTTGGTAAGTCAGTCATTATATTCCTAAAACCCCTCTATTCCACTTTTTTTTTCTTTTTTTTTTTTTTACAAACCACTTTCAAAGTCGCAAATATCAGAACTATTTGACAAAGAGCCAGGCCCATGGCCGGCTGGATACAAAAATTCATAGGAAAACACTGGCAGAACTGTTCACTGCTTATGAAATCTCTCATCCCTTCTGTCATTTTAGCCTGGAAACTATTTCCTAATCTATAGGGTCTTCTCCCATGCTTGGAAGAGAAGTCACCAGCAGAACCTTTATACTCGTACCCTAGAGCAGAGGTCAGCAAATTATAGCCTATAAGCTAAACCTGGCCTGTCATTTGTTTATTTGCAAATAAAGTTTTATTGGAACACAGCCATGCTCATTCACTTACATATCACTTTAGCTGCTTTCATGCTACAACAGCAAAGCTGAGTAGTTGTGACAGACACAGGGTGGCCCGCAAAGCCTAGAATATTTACTATTTGACCCTTTAAGGAAAAAGTTTGCTGACTCCTGCCCTAGAGCTATGCATTTCAATGGTTATAGAGCCTGACTGTCCTGCAAAGCTTCTCCAATGGAGACCACTGACTAAAACACCAGGTGTTCAATCTGGGGCAAGCTACCACGATGATTTTGTTGTTGCTTAATTGCTAAGTCATGTCTGACTCTTTTGTGACCCCTTGTACTAAAATCCACCAGGCTCCTCTGTCCATGGGATTTTCCAGGCAAGAATACTAGAGGGGGTTGCCATTTCCTTCCCTAAAGGATCTTCCTGACCCAGGGATCAAACCTGCATCTCTTGTGTCTCCTGCATTGGTGGGAGGACTCTTTACCACTGTGCCACCTGGAAAGCCCTAGGAGTGCCTCAGAAAACATTTCCCATTGATGCTTACTGGCTAATTGGAGGCAGAACTAGGGGGAGAGATCTATCAGGAAAATGAAATCATTCTCTCTTTCTTTAAAATATTGGTCTTTCCTATTCCTTCATGTAAATGTTTGTGTGTTTTTGGCCACACTGCCTGGCATATGAGATCTTAGTTCCCTGATCCGGGGTTGAACCAAATGCCCCCTGCAGTGGAAGCGCAGAGTCCTAACCACCAGATCACCAGGGAAGTCCCAGGAAAGTGAAATATTGAGCAACTAAACTTGTTAGCAGAAAGAGCCAATGTGGGGAGCTCAGTCAGCACAGGTGACTGACTTTTCCTACAGCTTCAGAGGATTCGGCTTTGGTTTGATATTTCAGTTATTTATCACGCCAACTCTCATGCCTTAAAATAAAAATCATTTCTCATCTCTCAAGACTCTGTGTTGATGGGGCTCAGTGCTGTCACCAGAAGCTGGGGACTCAATTCTTCTGAAACAACCAGCAAGATGGAGCTCTCAGACAGTTGGCAGTGGGTGCTTGGAATGGCTTGGAGTCCATCTGGGGCCACCGAGCAGAGCAGCTCAGTTCACGTCCACATGACATGAACCAGTGTCCAATGCCAACCACATGTCCAATGCCTCTGCATTTGACTTGGGATTCTCTCAGTGTGATCTTCGCATTTTCAAAAGGAAGACAGCATAACTGTCTTCTCAAGGTCTAAGCTTAGAAGTTCCAGAAAGATACTTCCTCAATATTCCTTGGTCAAAACAAATTCTAGGGGCAACCCAGACTCAAGAGGAGAGGAAATAGACTGCCTTTGGATGCAAAAAATGGCAAAGAATTTGGGATCATCTTTACTCTAGAAAAACTCCTTGGACTTCATCCTGGACTACCTGATTACAGCCAGGATCTTCCTTCCTCACAAGACAGTCGCTTTATTCTATTTGCGAGGTTGTTGTTGTTCAGTTGCTAAGTTATGTTTGACTCTTTGCAACCCCATGGACTGCAGCGCAACAGGCTTCCTTGTCCTTCACTATCTCCGGAGTTTGCTCAAACTTCTGTCCATTGAGTCGGTGATGCCATCCAACCATCTCATCCTCTGTCGGCCCCTTCTCCTCCTGCCCTCGGTCTTTCCCAGCATCAGTCTTTTCAACTGAGTTGGCTCTTCGCATCAGGTGGCCAAAGTACTGGAGCTTCAGCATCAGTCCTTCCATTGAGTATTCAGGACTGATTTCCTTTAGGATTGACTAGGGTCCTTTAGGGACTCTCAAGAGTCTTTTCCAACACCACAGTTTGAAAGCATCAGTTCTTCAGTGCTCAGCCTTCCTTATGGTCCAGCTCTCACATCTGTAAATAACTACTGGAAAAACCATAGCTTTGACTATCTGAGGTCTGTGAGGTTACCCAGGTCTTAACCTGGCATTTCAGTGTTTAACAAATGCTGTCTGTTCAGTGAGGTTGTGAGCAAGGGATTCCTGCTCCTGGCCCTTGACTTTGCTGTGAGCTTCCTAAAACAAAGGCAAACTTGGTCTCACTTCAGCTCCTTCAGGTCATCCTCCTCTGCCGCTAAGTAATTTCCACTTACCCTTCACATTTCAGTTTAGGAAACACCTCCTCCAAAAAGTATTCCCTGCTTTATACCTGCTCTAATTGTTTGGTGCTCCCATAACACTGGGACTTAACTGCCACCTTGCTAATACACCCCTGCATTTCTTCCTGAGTTTATCCCCGTCAGATAGAAGCTTTAATGGAAATAGAGACAATGCCTTATTCTCCTTACCAGTAGGTGCTTAATAAATAACACCTTCCCACAATAGAATTGCAGCGCAGGACTGAGCAGAGCCCCCTCATATTCCACCATCCTCCTGCAGGATAGGTTTCAAAACAACCCCTTCTCTCCACGCTTTAAACCCAACTTCTTCTTCTCTCTGTATCTCACTTCGCCGCACATCTTCTTCCCTAAAAAAGCAACATCCCACATCCCCAGCTGAGAGCATCAGCTCCTTATCTCTTCTACACAAAATAGAGCTCTATGTCTCCTGCACCCTTACTTCTGAGACCCCAGAGCAGAGAAGAGGGTCTGATCTCTAACTGTGGGGGCAGAAAGAGCAGAGACGACGTCTTCCTGCGCTTCCCAGGCATTGCACTCACATGCCAACATTTGTCACACACAGACGAATGCGCTACTCCCAACATGATAAATTTCACATCAGTCCTGCTGACTTGGGCTTACTAATTGCCCGATAGCGTTTTCTTTGTTAAGCTTCACTGTGATCATCACACTTTTTGTTGAACTGACAGTAAAAATATTCTGCAGCTGACGACCCAAATGCCACCCTAGTCTTTCATGGTTGGGGTTCATGTAGGTGGCACTGGGCAGGCCCCCAGGAGCCCAAGCCCTGGGATCTGTGGAGGGCTCTCCAGGGCTGCCATGACGCACAACTTCAGGGAGATAGCATTTATGCTATGCTCTTGTGCTTCCTTCAAATGAGGAGGGTGTAATCTGTGCACAGTGGCCCCGGGGCAAACCCATTCTGAATCTGGAGGTTTGATGTGCAAGAAGCAAGGGACTCAGCAAGCTTATTTATTAAAAGCTGTGGCAACAGGAATGGAGACCAGGAAGAGAATGCCCATGTTCACAGCGTTATTCTAGACTGTGCTTTCTACGTGCTGTGCTGTCTGCCTCCCTGGCAAAGCCTTTTGATGGAGGCATCTTCAGTTTTAGCTGCCAAGACCAGCTGTCAAATGATGCCCAGGGAAACGGGGACAGCCTAGATACCACTGACTGTCTGGAATCCAACCTGGGTTTGATGTGGGTAAAAGGAGACCCTATGGAAGATGGGGATGCCTTCCTGGAGGGGCAGGGACAGAACAAACCACGGGGAGGTCTCCTCACCCCAATTTGCAGGCTCCCTCTTAGCAAGAGACGGAGAACTCTTATCAGCCGAAGAATTCAGCCAGACAGTCAGGGTCGCATACCACACGGTGGCTGGGCCTGGCTCGGCTGTCTAGCCAAGAACAGGCTGGTCTTTGTTCCTGTGTGACTGGGGGTGCTGCTTGGGGATGGTGGATCAAGGGTGCATGCAATTATGGGATTTTTTTTAAAGGTATAGAAATTGTATCCCCATCTTGGACCTTGGGAAAATAAATTGAAGAAGGGAGAGTGATGTTAAAAGGGCAAGGGGAGTCATTTTCGTTGCTGGCGACTTTTCTTCCCCAAAGTGACCCTATGTGTTCACATGCCTTCCTATTGTTGCAGAAGCCACCAATGTTCTAGAAACACTGCATTTAACTTTTCAAACCTCATTTACATTACCCCAAAGTCTCATCCTCCAGGGATTCAGAATCCTAAAGCTTAGAGCTTGAAAAAACCTGATAGGTCATCCCCATCCATCCACCCATCCATCTATCCACACACTATTCACCCATCCATCTACACTTTCACCCACCAGCCGACCCACTCATCCACCCCCCTCCACCCAGTTACCCACCCATCCATCCATTCATCCATCCAACCATCCACCCATTCATGTATCCATTCACCCACCAGCCGACCCACTCATCCACCCCCACCGCCCAGTTACCCACCCATCCATCCATTCATCCATCCAACCATCCACCCATCCATCTATCCACCCACACACTGATCTATCTACCCATTCATTCACTCACTTGCCCACATAATCAACCACCTGAGCACCCACCTAGCATCCACCATAGATCCATGATCTATGTATCATCCATCCATCCATCCATGGATCCATTCTTTATTCTAGCCACCTGCCCACCCATTCACCTACCCACCCCCTACCCATCTACCCATTCATCCATTCACCCACCTACCCATACTCATCCACTCAACCACCTATTTCGATACCTACACACCCACCCATCCACCTATTCATTCATCCATCCATTGAAGATGCATTTATTGAGCGTTTGCCATATGCCAGTCAGTGGTGAACAGGGAGACAAGTTGCCTGCTCTCATGAAACTGACATGCTCTTGGGGGAACATGGGTAGTAAACAAGTAAGCATATAAATAAACAAAATCATCCCAAGACTATGATTAAGTTCCCAGAAAGAGAAAACAAAGGAGTTACAAAAGAATAAATGCAGAGGCCTGAGAGGACACAGAAAGGTCTGTCCAAGAAATTAACACTTAAGTTGAAAAGTAATTGACAAGGAGAGTCAATCATACTTTAAAAAAGAGAAAAAAAAATGGAAAGACAACTGTACTAAAAAAAAAAATGGCAGAGAGAACAGCCATCATTCAGCGGAGATCAGAAATGGGCACAATGCTGAGAGACAGACAGGAGGCCTGCTCAGCCAGAGCAGAATGAACTTTCCAAGTGAAATATGGCACAAAGTCTAATAGAAAATAAACCAAAGCAGAGGGATTCATGTAAAGCCAGTTTAAAACCACTGATAAGATTTGACGGCTGGCTCAGCTCTCCCCTGTGATATTTAGTGTTTCTTGGAATGCTTTGCTGATGCTAAACCACTGCCTCTAAAATCGGCAGCTTCCTGGGGCACCTCCGGAGCGCACGCGCCCGGAGGGGATGGGTGCTGAAGCCGGCAGGGCTTTCCTTGGGGACCTCTTTCTGAACAAAACGTCCGCGTGTGTGCTGAAGGCTTGACTCTCTGCCGGCCAAGTCACGCTGTGGTTTCCCCCTCCCGGTGGAGGCAGGCTTATCCCAGCTGGTTCTTGCTGAGTGGCGTAAAGGACATATTTCAGACCAGGAGACTTTGAAGTATGTGTTCTCTTAAGGCTTAACAATGTCAAGCTTCATAACCCAAGAACTGGCTTGCTAGCTTCCTACTTTAAATTGCTCATAATTTGAAACATGCAAACATTTCCACTTTATCAAGCAGGGCTACTAAACATATTATTGCTGGAACCTGCATGTTTTATGGTCTCCATACAGTCAGGGAGCTGAGTTTTATTAAAATAGACTGTTAAGAGGCTCAACTCATTATGGAATCTTCCAGGCCCCAGAATGAAAGAGTTTTGTTTATTCTAAGGGCGGGGGCAGGGGGAGAAAAAGCACTGGGAAGAGGGTGGGGATGAGTGTGTGTGAGTGTGTGTGTGAGTGTGTGTGAGTGTGTGTGTTAGTGTGTGTGTGTGTGTGTGGTGGGGGGAGAGGTGGAAAGAAAGCAGAGACCACCAACAGTCTGGGCCCTGTCCCCTCACCACCCCTCCTGTGCCAGCTCTGTGTCCACCGCCTGTCCCAGACCCAGCGCTTGTTTGCGGGGTTATGAATCTTTACTTATGGCAAAGTTCAGTCTGGGTGCAAGACACATGGAATTTAGCAAAGAAGGGTGATTCTTCACTTGGAGAAGAAAAAGGCTGAGGGCCTCCAAGAAGGGCAAGCATAGGAAGAATGTTAAAAATCAGACTGACGCACAGACATCCACTGTGCACAAAGGTTTTTAAACAGATGGTGGTGGTGAGAAGACAGGTCTGGCTGCGTCTGTCCTTTTTAGTATGCTCCTGGGCTTGGGCCATATTTAATGATGCTAAAGGTAAGATCAGGTAATACAATCATCCCTTGGTACTTACAGAAGACTGGTCCAGGACCCCAAGCAGATACCAAAATCTGTGGATGCTCCAAGTCCGTTACCGCCAGTCCTCTACATCTGTCGACGTGAACCCATGGATCCGAAGGTCCAGCTATACAATCATTCCTGTCTGTTTTGTTAGCCTTCTCTGCTTGCCAGAGCAGAAGCACTGAGATGATCCCAGCCTGCTGTATCTATTGCTCTGCTAGTGCCCACGCTGGGCTTGTAGACAGACTCCAAGACAGCATGGGATGGTGGCAAGGGACTCGGCCGTCCTTGGATCCCAGCTGAGTCTGCCGAGAAATTCTAGCCCCCAACGCCCATCAGGCAGCGATAGCAAGAGAGACTCCAAGTGAGACCAACAAAGAACTGCCCCGCTGAACCCCGTGACCCATAGAACTGTTGAAGACATTCAGTGATGGGTGCAGTGTCAACTCACTAAGGTTGTATTGGATGGTGATGTAGCGGCGATAAATAACCAAAGCGCAACACATCACTTCCTCCCTCCTCTTGGGGGTTTTGGGGGAAGAAGTAGCTCTCCAAGGAGCAGAAAACAATGGCTGTCAGCCATCCTGCTCACAGTGATGATGAAAACGAGAATGGTAGCCGTCATTCATGAAACATCCAGAATGCTCCAGGCACCGCTTCAGAGTTTTTATACATTGCCTGTGGTTCATTTAATTACTATCCCCACTGTGGAGACAAGGAAACTGAGGCTCGGTCTGATTCTGGAGCCCATGTGGTTTTTATTTTTTTAATTGGAGTATGATTGCTTTACAGTGCTGTTAATTTCTGCTGTATTAATGGATGTGAGAGTTGGACTATAAAGAAAGCTGAGCGCCGAAGAATTGATGCTTTTGAACTGTGGTATTGGAGAAGGCTCTTGAGAGTCCCTTGGACTGCAAGGAGATCCAACCAGTCTATCCTAAAGGAGATCAGTCCTGGGTGTTCATTGGAAGGACTGATGTTTAAGCTGAAACTCCAATACTTTGGCCACCTCATGCGAAAAGCTGACTCATCGGAAAAGACTCTGATGATGGGAGGGATTGGGGACAGGAGGAGAAGGGAACGACAGAGGATGAGATGGCTGGATGGCATCACTGACTCAATGGACATGGGTTTGGGTGGACTCTGGGAGTTGATGATGGAGAGGGAGGCCTGGCGTGCTGCAGTTCATGGGGTCGCAAAGAGTCAGACAAGACTGAGCAACTGAACTGAACTGAAAATGTATATCAGCCATATATGTATATATACCCTCTCCCTCTTGGACTGCCCTCCCTCCCACCCCCGTCCCAGCACTCTGGATCATCACAGAGCACCAAGTTGAGCTCCTTGTGTCACACTGCAGCTTCCCACTGGCCATCTATTTTGCCTACAGTAGTGTGCACATGTTTCAATGCTACTCTCTCAGTTTGCCCACTCTCCCTTTCCCACCCTCCATCTACAAGTCTGTTCTGTGTTTGCATCTTTATTCCTGCCCTGGAACTAGGTTCATCTGTACCTTTTTTTTTTTTTCTCTTAGATTCCATCTATATGTATTCCATCTATAGTGGGCAATATTTGGTTTTCTCTTTCTGACACACCTCACTCCGTATGAAGACTCTGGCTCCATCTCCATCTCTGCAAATGACCCAGGCTGGTCCCTTTTAATGGCCGAGCCACATTCCATTGTATTGCGTGCCGCATCTTCTCTGTTCACTCACCTGTTGTTGGACTTTAGGCTGCTTCCATGTCCTGGCTGTTGCACACAGTGCTGCAATGAATGCTGGGATCCATGTGTCCTTTTGAATCACGGTTTCCTCAAGGTATATGCCCAGTCGTGGGCTATCCCACACTGCATGGCTCCCAGAGACCCGCACCCTGCACCACGGCTCCCACACACACAGGAAGTGCTCAGTAACAGCAGTCAGGGGCAGACAACGCTAGGAACTCTTTGGAAGTCACCTCTCATTCCGCATTTACCAAGTTATCACCCAACTTCCAGGAGCTGTGCTGGATTCTAGGAATATCCCTGGAGCTCGGCATGAGACGCACGGCCCTCCTGCACACAGAGGCACTGGCAGTCCCCATCCTGGCATCTTGGGGTTGCCCTTGATCTCCTTTAATCCCTGCAACTGTGGTGCTGGATGCTATCAGCATAAGCAATCAGTGTTTGTCACGTGGGTTTAGGACTGAATTACATATGAATAAACAAGAGACCCACTCCAGTGTTCTTGCCTGGAGAATCCCTGGGACGGGGGAGCCTGGCGGGCTGCCGTCTATGGGGTCATACAGAGTCGGACACGACTGAAGTGACTTAGCAGCAGCAGCAAACAAGAGACGGGTAGACGGACAGATGGACAGATACATAATAAAAACATTCTTTTTTTCCCCCTAAATTTAAGTTTGGCTTAATTTTTTAAAAGTTTTTATTGAATTTGTTACAATATTGCTCTGTTGTTTTATGATCTGTTTTTAACCTGCAAGGAAGGTGGAAAGACCTTACCTCCCTGACCGGGGATCGAACCAGCACCTCCTGCATTGGTAGGTCAACTCTTAATTACTGGACTACCAGGGAAGTCCCACAAATCACACGTACATACCTTTTAAGAAGCGCCCTCTGAAGTATCCCTTGTGGTGGTTTTAATTCTATCAGAAGTGTCATCCTCACTATGATTTTTTATTTGGCCTGGATACAAGGCCAAGAGTGTTGGGGAGTACGATCTGGCCATGGAGGAGGTTGGAAAGGTGTTAACAAGCTATAAATGACCTTCTCGGCCTATTCAGGCATAAGTAATGTCCCCAAATTGCCTACAGTCAAAACTGCCAATTCCAAGCTGATTGCGATGAATCAGGCTCCCCCTATACGCAATAATGTGATCAATTTCTCATTTCACTGAATAAATAAGCTGGAGGATGGGGAACTGTCTCTGACCCACCGTTAACCTTCTGCCTCATTATTCATATCAGACCTATGACATGCATGTAAGAAATCCCTGGTTCAATTTTAGCTAATTATTTGTTAGGACTGAAGGCTCCGTGAAGTGTTACTGATGGTACAAATGCCCAGGGACCTCCGGGCAGAGAAAAGCAGACTGAGAAAGCCTTTGTCTACCAGGAGAGAGGCCCGGAGCAGCTGCCTTTTCTATGCCTGACTCTAAGTTTACCGTTGGTATGTTCATTCACTTGTACATGAGGATTTGCCTCTGAGTGCGATGCCATGGTGATTTACAACATCTCTGACTATCGTTACCCTGCATTTTTTTTCATTGTACTTAGTGAAGATCACCCTCACAGATCAATTCTTTCTTTGGAAATAAATCCTGTCACAGTCTTTCCCCTCCCTCCTCCCCTCCCCTGGCATAGGTATTGAAGGACCCATGAGGTTTTGGAAACATTACATTTTTGTTGTTGTTGTTTAATTGGCTGGCTGCCTCTGAGAGAATCCTGGGAAAGCTGCAAAAGTAGGTTTATATGTATGGGGAGGGATGAAGCTCATGTGAGGGATTTGGCAGATAGTGCCCTCAGAGATGCTAGGGGCCACTGGCTTGATTCCATCCCACGGGCCATTGGTGATGTCCCTGGAAGAAGATATTGATGGGGGCTCCTCTGGAAGGGACTCACTGGCTCAGTCTGGAAGACTGGGTGCCTAACCCCAGAGGGGGGCTTGGATGGAAGGTTTGTGACTGGTTGCCCTTACCAGGGGTCCACCGGGAAATCAGGACCAGTGACACCCAAGGAATCTCCCAAGACCAGAAGAGCACGAGCTACCATTGGTGCAGGGGTGTTTCCTTAAGAGGACAGAGACCTTCATTGTCCACTGGCTGTCATGGTGCCTTATAAAGATCTAGACCTTTGTCATTATTCAAAGTTCATAAGAGGCTCTCCCAAGCACCTTCACCTCAGGAGACTTAGTGAATCAACATCCATTCATTTCATTCAATGTAAAATTTTTGAATATGAGTCATGCACTGGGCTAAACTCTGAAGGTAACGGAGAGATAGTGTTGTCAAGTCAGTCTTGTCTTCACGGAGCTTTCTGTCTAGTGTGGAGTCAGATAATGTAGAAGACATCACTTAATGAGGTGATGAGTTAAGGGAGTGATGGATTTAGGAAGCCAGAGAGGCTTTCTGGAGGTAGCTCTGAGGATGAAAATCTGGGGGAAAGGAAAGAGGTAGAGAAAGGGGTATGATGGAGGGGAAGTGGGGTGTCCCGCTAGAAGAAGCATCATGGCAAAGGGTTTTTCAGAGGTAAGAGGGAACTTGGCAGGCTGGAAGACAGTCTGATCACAGGAGGTAAAAGAAGGGGCCAGAGAGGTAAGTAGAATCAAGGCATGAAGGGTCCCATTTGTCCACTGCTGGATGTGAATGCTCCTGTTTGGGGGGTGTGTGTGGACTGGGCTCCATTAATAATTGCTTTAGATCTTAAGCCTAGGATGTTGTTGTTCAGTCACCCAGTTGCTTCCAACTCTTTGTGACCCCATGGACTGCAGCACACCAGGCTTCCCTGTCCTTCACTATCTCCCAGAGTTTGCCCAGGTTCATGTCCATTGCATCGGTGATGCCAGCCTAGGATAAGTCTTTTTAACTTTTTTTTAAAGATTGATTTTTTATTTTCATTTTTTGATTGTGGTGGGTTTTCACTGCTGCACGCAGGCTTTCTCTAGTTGCCGAGAGTAGGGGCTACTCTTTGTCGTGGTGCACCAGCTTCTTACTGCAGTGTCTTCTCTTGCTGCAGAGCAGGGGTGGGCTCTAGGGCGTGTGGACTTCTGTAGTTGCCACTCACAGGTTCTAAAGCTCAGACTCTGTAATTGTGGCCCATGGGCCCAGTTGCCGAGAGTCAAATGGGACCTTCCCTGACCAGGGACCATACCAGTGTTCCCTGCATTGCATGGTGGATTCTTAAACCACTGGACCACCAGGAAAGCCCTAGGATAAGTCTTTAATCAGGACTACCACACACAAACCAGCATGTGCAGTTACCCTGTTTAAAAGTCAGGTCTAGGAGCTTGAACTTCTTGGATTTTATCCCAAGATCCCTCAAAAGTAAATAAGATCAACTTTGCACCTTAGGAAGATCTATGCCTGTGGCTGAAAGCTGGGAAGAGGGCAGGACTGGATGAAGGGAGGCAGGAAGAAACTATGCCTTCCACAAGGTGGGATGGGCCCTAGATACGTGGGATTAGTTTCATTTTACAGATGCAAGACCAAGATTCAGAGAGACAAGGATCACTAGCAATTATTGGGTGACTGGCTTTACCAAACCAATCAAAGAGAGTCCCATCATGGACCCAATTTTGCTGTCTT
Organism: Capricornis sumatraensis; assembly: GCF_032405125.1. Lineage (NCBI taxonomy): Eukaryota > Metazoa > Chordata > Mammalia > Artiodactyla > Bovidae > Capricornis > Capricornis sumatraensis. Next base: position 25,226,399 of record NC_091088.1, on the reverse strand, counting down.
CCATTGTGGAAAGGCTATTTTCTGTTTAGGAGATGGGAGTGATCCCAAACCTAATGTCGAGGATACAAAACCCCAGGAAAGGGAGAATTTGTTGCTTTTAAAACAGAATAGCTGACTCCCCAGGCTTAAGCCCTGAGCATCTTGGACAAAGAGCTAAGGAGTCTGTATTTCTGAAAAGCAGTCATTCAGTGTCTAAATAATTAAGTACGAAAATATCCTCCTTCCCCCGGAATGAGAGTGACTGGGCCACTGGTCCTCAATATCATTAGGAGCCACCGCCAGGCACACACACCCAAAGGGCACGCCAGTCACCCCCCACACACCCAGGGCTTTGCATATGCTGTTCCTCCTAGCTGCCATGCTCCTTCACTTCCTAGTCACATGCTTCTTTCAGGTCTCTGCTCAGACACGGCCTCCACCAAGAGACATTTCCAGATCATCTTGTCCAAAACAGCCTTTCCTCGTGATTGTTGTTTTTTTTTTAACTGCCTGTCCTAGAGTAGTCAGTTCACCATCTCTTTCCTTCACTAGGATGTGAGCTTCCGGAGGGCAGGGACTCTGCATCCTTCACCCCTGTATTTCCAGTGCCTCGCCTAAGTGAGTGAGTGATGCAAGCATGAAATGAACAAATCAGTGGCGAAGTGATTGCTCCCTGGTGAAGATTCTCGGAAGAGGCTCCCAAGATGCTGTGAAGGGCCAGTCACAGGAGGATAGAATAGGGCACAGCGATCCCCTGGACCAGCAGTTTCCTTCCTCCCTGGTCCTTCTGTATCCCCAAAGCCCAGAAAAGGCCAGACACAGAACTCGGCTGGCTGAGATTTGTTTGGATGATGAATGAGGGAATGACTTGACTGAGCAGCCTGTTAAATCTCCCCTGGGGTCTGGACGGGAAGCAGACCCAGCTCAGGAGAACTGTGGCATCATGGGTAGTAAAAGCATCCTCATTATCAGAGTTGCCATCTATTGATTGCTTATTATGTGCCAGACACAGTCTAATCATTCCACATTCATTATCTCATTTAACCCGCACGAACCGCCAGTTAATCGGTAATGTGATTGTCTCCATTTTACATCTGAGAAAACTGAGACACGTTCCGCAGCCAGCCCAGAATGACACGGCATGAACATGGAATAGTCAGGATTACAATTCAGACCAATTGCTTTACCTGCAAGCAGGGGATGTTTTGGGGGCTCAAACCCTGACCAGCGGTAGGTCATGTTTGGTAAGTGGGCACAGTGGAGGGAGGACTTCTAGATATCCATTTGCAAAGAAGAGGGAGAAGATGAAATTCTCCCCTTGGAGATACGGTAGAGACTACTTCTGATGATGGAGGCTTGGTGCATCTTCCTTAATACTGCAGGAGATTCCAGCTGAGGAAGAGAAACCATTCTGACCTCTGTGTTGATAGCTGTAGAACAGCAAGCTCTCTCAAGAGAAAACACAACATACAAATGAGTTGGGACCTCATTACTTTGTCCATTCATGAGTTCAGTCATTTTACTGAGTTCCTGCCATGCGTCAGGTGCTGCTTTACGAGTTGGGGCTACATCAGGGTGCTGGGCAGATAGGAGCCCTGACCTCATGGAACTTACCATCTCCTGGGAGAGATGACTGTGCAGGGTGGCGAAAGGAGGTGGAGGACTAAGTGAGGAGCTGGGAGAACAAAGTTGGAGGGCGCAGAGGCTCTTCTAGAGATTTCCACCATAGCAGAGGGCAGGAGAGGCCAGGTAAAAGCGCTGGGAAGAGGTGGGGTGAACAACAGCCTGCCTTTAAGAACTGGCATTCATATGCCCAAGAAGGGAGGCTGTGGCGGTGGAGGAAGTGGGTCTCTGTGTTGAAGAGGGGAGCAGAGACTATGCTCAGACTTAAGAAGGAAATCAGTTCCCCAGAGGCCTCCAGGCAAAGGAGGAGTGTGGCAGAAGTCCTGCTCTAGGACCCTCTGTAAGCTGTGTCCCCAGGAGCTCCATCCATCACAGTGGATGCCTTTTTCAAGTTCACATCAAGTTCCCTGTGGACCATCAGTCACCCTCGACAGGTCGCTTCATAAACATGCCCCCAATGTGTTTCTTCTCGTAGGAAGCAGCTTGGTCTCTGGATGGCCAAAGCAGCTATGTTCCTCTCTGAGACTAATGCAGCTCTATGGTGGGGACAATCACAGTCAGGTGGCTAACCCTGGGACCCTTGAGGCTCCATCCTCAAACCAGTATAGATGGGAAACAGCCCCCTAACCTGCTCATGGGAAGAAATGATCTGGGCTCATTTCTCTCCCCAATCTCTAAGATACCTTTCATGAAGTCACTTCTATTAGTGTTTCAAATTCATCACAAACTCCATTATTAAGTTTTTTCCATTTCTTAAGATTCCTCTAAGAATTTCTGAGGAATAATCACCAAATGGACTTATATTGTTGCCAATCAAGGTCTTGCCCCTGAGTGGTCCAGGCTGAGTCTGGGTCCTCTGCTGGCTGAGCCCCCATCTGGCCAGGAAGTGAGAGATGAAGTTCATGTGAAGGAAAATGAAGGCCTCTCTCTCTGCGATCCAGCAACCCACCATCTGCTCTGACCCAGAGCCAGGGATCGGTGGCCGGTATCTCCATGGCTGTTTTCCATGACAACTCACATGCCTGAGCTCATTCATCAATTTCTATGCAACAAAACCAGTTGGTGGAAAACTTGCATGAGTTCCTGAATCCGGGGGCGAAGGGGCGGGGAACACAGGGAGATACAAGGCAGACTTTTCCCGTGATGGTAGGAAAGTTCCAACTCCCCCCACAGGCCTCCCTTCCGGTCCCCAGCCACGGGCTCACTTTTTCCACCGCCTTATCAAGTTCTGATAGGCAGAGACTAATACAGCGTTTGAGAGAAAAGGAAGCTCTGGGAAAACCAGAGCCCACCAGGTCCCCCCCCCCCAACCCCACCATACACACATGTAGCCCCGCAAAGGCTCAGCCCTGCCCTCCAAGCATGACATCAGCTAGCTCGGTCACATCACCTCATTCACTGCACACGTGGACTCAGAGAGGAAGTTGAGCAGGACAGGAAGTCATCAGTGATAGAAGACCACGCATACTTTGACCATGCCTGGCTTTGGCCTCCAAAATGGAAGAGAAAGATGGGACTTCCTGAAAGGGTCTCTCCGTAGCCTCTGAGTGTAACTGTGAGTCGTCAGTGCTACTTACTGGGAATTTCTGGTTCTCTTCTCTCCTGGGCTCCGGGTGCTTCCTGCTCACCAACCCCCACCCATAGGTGAGTGGGACCCTGTGACCAGTGATCAATGGATGTGACAAGCCTCAGTGCCTGGCTCAAAACTTCACTGACAGTAGGAAAGCTCCCAGATTTTACGGTCACTCTTATTTCTGGTTGTGTGATTGGCAGTGATTGAGATGATGGAAGCTCCGATCATCTGGCTGCCTGGATGACTACAGGATGAACAAGGCCCTTGCACCAACTGTGATGGACACACAGCAAGAGCAAGAAGCCGCTGATGTTTCTGAAACTTGGTGCTGTTTGTTACTGCCACGTAATGTAACCTATACCGACTGAAACAATGGTGGAGAAACATAGAGGTGAGTGGAGGAGAGGAGGCTTGGTTTCAAGTCTCCCAGTTTAGTGCTTGTTCCGGTTAATAATACTAGCAGTAACTTTATGAACTTAAAGCACTTAATTAAATTTTTCTGAGTAATTATTCTTACCTATAAAATGAGGATAATGATACTTGCCTCTCAACATTCTATGAAGTTTCAATGAGGTAATACATGTAGGGTCTAGCCTGCTCTCTACACTCTACTTGCTGTATTTCATTGATTCTGAAAAATTTTTTCACATTCAACATTTCTGAAATTTACAACCAATGCCATTTTCCAACTAATAGGAAGTTTTGTTTTTCCTTTCTCAGTGGCTTGTAAATGATGCTATTTTACCTTTCAAAGGTCAGAGTTACTTAAACACAATAGTTGGTCATCAGTAATCAGTAGCAATTTCTGTCACCTTATCCAGTTGAACTCTTCTGGGTTTGTGTTACATCTGGAAAATGGGAATTATGATCATAATCCCAAAGGAACTGATAAAGTAGAAATGCTTTCAGAAGATTAAGTGTTCTAGTAGTAGAGTGAATAGTAAAACTCCAGAGGCACCGCCTCCAGGAAGCCTTCCTGATCATTCCCTCTCAAAACCTGTGCATTTCGAACATTTCATTCTAGCAGAGCTGTTGAGGATGCAGTATTTAAGGTGTGGTGAGAAATGGTTCAACCAGATGCACACAGCAGTGCCTAGCCAATGCCCAGCCAGGGCAGAAATATTCAGCCAGACCCAGGTTGAGATGTGAATTTCATCTCTCAGAAGCCATGAGCCTTCAGACAATCCATTTCTCCTTTAGGAACCTCAGAGTTATCATCAGCAACGTGAGGATATAAATAGATTTCTTAAGGATTATTGTAAAGGCCCAACGAAAAAAGATATAAATGTAGAGAATAAAACTATGTTGTCTAGTATTGTAGGCACTGCCCACATGTGGCTAGTGAACACTTGAAACGTGGCCAGTCCAAACTGAGTGTGCTATAAAGTATGTAATACACACCATATTTCAAAAATTTAATATGAAAAAAAGAATGCAAAATCTCTCCTTAGTAATATTTACATTAATAATGAAATGATAATATTTTGGATATACTGAGTTAAGTAAAATATACAATGAAGAGCAATTTGATCCGTTTCTTTTTACTATTTCTTATGTGACTACTAGAAAATGTTCAGTCATGACTTGCATTAGTGACGGCATCATCTTGGTCTAGAACAAGGCCTCGGCCCTGATAGGTACTCAGTAAAATTGGACTGAGACAGACAGAGTGCTGGAGGCTTTCAGGGGAGAATTCCAGGGTTGCCTCGGGACGGCAGCAAGGGGGAAAAGAAAACATTTTAACACGGGGAAAATTGCCCTAATGGTTTCAATATGAAAAAGGAAATGCCTCCCATTTGGATTGTGGGTAGAGATGAGGGGCAGGACATTCTTTTATCTCCCAACCCTGCCCTTCCTCCCTTAACCACCGTACTGCTTACGCTTCTCAGGCTTCAGAAACGACGAACACTGTGAACTTGTTTGTCCTTTTCTCTAAAATGCCAGCTCCCTGCAAGCAAGCCCCGTATCTGTCGTGGTCACATTTTATCCCTAGGATCTATCGTGTCTGGCTCAAGCTAAGCCCTCAGTAGATGCTTGTGCAAAGAATATATTCATTTCTCTAGAGGGTCGTAAGACGTTTGGACAGTTACTGCTCTTTGTTAAACCCCCGCATTTGTATATACGAGTGGTATTTTCTAAGAGCAAGAGCTTAGAATTCGAGCTTCACCTGCTCAGGCAGGAAGGCGTAGAGCATCTGTAGCCTCAGTGTTTCCATCTGTCAAATGGGCATATACCTGTTTCTCCTACTATTCCTTCACACTGCTGCTGTGGGATCAGATAACAAAGGTGGCCAATGAATGGAGCAGGTAAGAGATGAGAAGGCGTTCACTCTGCTAACCACAGAAATGAGCTTCTAGCAACACTGAGAAGGTGATTCTGCTCATTGGAAATCCCCAATATTTTACTGTGGTCTTGGCCGTGTCAGGCTAAGAGAGGAGCACTGGACTCCCTTCTCCAGGATGACTACCTTCCTTGTATGGGTCTGAGCTGAAAGGGCAGGAACACAAAATTGGGCACAATCTCCAGGAGAGACAGAGTGGATGTTTCCACTGACCCTTTAATGACCATCCATGTGGGGGCTCCAAAACTATTTTGTACATGACAAATCCCTAGACAGAGGAACGTGATCATAGTCGTCATGGTAATGATGGGAGTGAAGATGGCCTTTATTTTTTTCTGTAAAGGAACAAAGTAGAAAGAAATCATGAGGTGAAAGTATAAAAAGATGCATTTGTTGTGACACAGGATCGTTCAATCAGTCACCAAAGACTTGAATTCAAGTCTGGGTTCCGTGCTTTTGAGCCTCAGTTTCCCTAATACAGAGGTGGATTGGTTCCTGTCCCGCCCACTTTGAGGAGTCAGTGAAAGATGGCATGGCGATGGATGTTAAATCACTTTATGAACTGTGATTCCCTTTACAAATGCAAATGTTATTGATTATCATTAGAGCATCTGTCAGCAAAAGAGGCTGTCTCGTGAAGTCGTGTCAATTGACCAAAATGATTTGGAGCAAGATTGGGTCAAGGAAACCAGGTAACCTGGAGGCAACTGAGGATTAGACCAGGATGATTTCCAAGCAACGTGAATACACAGGGACTCAGGCTGCGGATGGCTCAGGAGCAGAGCTGGGTTAAGAGCATTAGTCCTGGGCAGATGGAGGCGAGGGACATTGTCTTGGCCTCTGAATAACCAGGGAAGTGAGGCTAAGCCTCCCTGACTTCCACTGTTCCATATTCTAGACTCGAAACTGTGCCTTGCAGATGGTGGCTTCCGTGGGGGGCCCAGGCATGTTTCAGTTTGAGGACACAGTGTGTGGAGCGCTGGAGCAGAAGTGTCTAATAAATGGTTGGCGTGGGTCTCTGGACATCAAACAGTTCTTAGGAATAATATTTTGAGGAGCTAAGTGTCAATGAATGGAAACACATGGATTAAATTTCCGTGAAATACATATGGATGTAAAAACGAAAGAAAAGCTTCGGGCACTGCATGCTAAGATTCAATTGACCTGGAACCAAATAAAAGCTTTAGAGGAAGTGGATCTACCCCAGAAAGATTCTTTTCCTCTAGTCCCCAGTAGCACCCTGGAATAACACGCTTAATTCTGGTAAACTGAGGGATGGAGAGGAGTGAGTGACAGAGATGGGGATCCCCAACCGGACAGGCCGCAAAGTTATCCTAGACGGGACTCTTAACACCTCTGCTTTTGCTCTATGTCGCCTTGGGATGGAGGGAGCAAATTCGACAGTCTATCCAACCTCTCAGAGAAGGCAATGGCACCCCACTCCAGTACTCTTGCCTGGAAAATCCTGAAACAGCAGCTTAAAGCATTAGTTGCTCAGTCGTGTCCTACTCTTTGCTACCACATGAACTGTAGCCTGCCAGTCTCCTCTGTCCATGAGGTTTTCCAGGCAAGAATGTGAGAGTGGGTAGCCATTTCTTTTGCCAGGGGATCTTCCCGACCCAGGGATCAAATCCAGGTCTCCTGCTTTGCAGGCAGATCTTTATGATCTGAGCCACCAGGAAAGCCCAGAGTGGCAGGTAACAGGGTGATTTAAAAAGCCAGCAGCCACTTCTCAGGCCCCGCTCAGCGAGCGAGCTCCAGAGCTAACTGTGATGCATCAGAAGAAATGCAAGCTAAATAATGTTTAATTGACAGAGCAGCTTGTTTACTTTTGAATAATTGCACTAAATTGCAGTGCTTAAAAAGTACTTAGACTTTGCAACTTGGCTCTGCCGGCCTGCTCAAGTGGGGATGGCAGGGGCGGGCCTGGGAAAGGATGGAAGACCCTTGGAACAGGCAGAGGAGGGAATGGGCTGCAGGGCAGGACTGGGGTGGTTGGCCATGAGCCTATACCTTCCCGAGGTCTTGCAGGGACTCTTGTGTCAAACGGCAGCTCACCCAACTTCTCTCTGAGCTTCAACGCCAACACCCCCCCTCCCCAGGACAGAGTGCTTTGTCCTCAGGAAGTAGACCCTTCTACAGCCTTGGCAGGTACCTATGCCTGTGGCTGACATGGTGGTGTTATAACAGTTCTGAAAACTTGTAACTTTGAGCAGAAGCATCATCGCCATCATGACTGGGAAACCAGGCAGTCTGAGCGTGAACCCTGAGCCCCCAGGAAATGTGCACATGTGTACAACGAGAGGTGATTCTCAGCAGGTCACTGATGCACTGCAGTTCTTCTGCACTGGTTGGGACACAGCTGCAGCCTGAGCTCCTGAGTGGCCCCTGTCTTCCTAGCTGTCCCAAACCCTTCTCTGGGACTCCCAAGTCCACTCCAGAAATGAATGAGCCAACCTTAGGCACCAAAGGCATCCTTTGGGACCTACTCAGGGAGATAGTGAAGGACAAGAAAGCCTGGCATGCTGCAGTCCATGGGGTTGCAAAGAGTTGGACATGACTTAGCGACTGAACAACCACCAATACCTGGGCAGCGGCCACTCTGGCTGGTGATGCCACAGCACAGGATGTGTTCAATGCTGTCACATCACTCTGATGACGGCCTGTGATCGTCACTGTACGTGACTGAGGGATGCAAAAGCCAACCAGGTGGGGAATTTTCATGGAAGCCGATATCACCAGCCTGTCTGTGTCAGACACTGGCTCACACCATCCACCCCATCCCCCCATTCCCGTCACCTCAATCCCAGGCTGGGCCATTTAAAACATTTGGCACTACAGGCAAAATAGCTAAGCTTTGTAATATGCTTCTCCAGGGCCTATGAAAAATGCCGAGAACTGAAAAAAAAAAAATCTTTGGCTCCCAAATACGAAAAGAAAACCTCAAAATTAAAATTAATACATGTTTAAATGTCTACAAGCTGTAACATTACGTCAATGACTCAACTATAAGCCAACCCAATTTTTATATAGTTATATTAAAAATAGGTTTAATGTGGACTAGGGGTGAATTTTAATTGGTTTGATGAGGGGCTGAGAGTCTTCCCTGGTGGCTCAGATGGTAAAGCATCTGCCCGCAATGCGGGAGGCCCAGGTTCGATCCCTGGGTTGGGAAGCTCTCCTGGAGAAGGAAATGGCAACCCACTCCAGTACTCTTGCCTGGAGAATCCCATGGACAGAGGAGCCTGGTAGGCTACAGTCCATGGGGTCACAAAGAGTCGGACACGACTGAGCAACTTCACTTTCACTTTTACTTCGAGCCTTCTAAAGAAAGAGTCTCTGGGATCAAAGGGTCATGAATGCCATGAACTCAGTAACAAGAAGACAGCTCCAGAACCTGTGGTCCACGCACAGGCTTCCCTGAGCCACTGAGCATCCGCTTCTTGAATTGCCTCCATCCTTGACTTTTAATATGACAAGATATCTCCTTTTCCCACTCCTCTGACCGTTTGTTGCTAGTTCTCTTGCTGTAATTTTTTTTTTTGGGGGGGGATGGGGCTGAAGAAAAACTTTAATGCACTAAAAAATGTGTTCTTGGATGTGAAGACTCAATGTGGAATAGATGTCTATTCCATCCAAATTAATTGAGATATTTTATAACTTTCTTAAAAAAATTTTTTTGCCATGATAAAAGTTGCATAAAACCAGGACATGGAAGCAACCTAAATGTTCATCAGCAGAGGAATGGAGAAAGAAGATATGGTACATACATACAATGGAACAAAGCTGTGCCATTTGCAGAGATGTGGATGGATCTAGAGTCTTTCATACAGAGTGAAGGAAGTCAGAAAGAGAAAAACAAATATCATATATTAACGCATATGAGTGGAATCTATAAAAATGGTACAGATGAACTTATTTGCAAAGCAGAAATCGAGACACAGATGTAGGGAACAAACATACGGTTACCAAGGGGGAAGGAGGGGTGGAATGAATTGCTGTGGTAGTTCTGATATCTGATATTGAACTGTGAGTGTCTGCCCCAAATAGGCCTCAGCTCTCCCCTCTCACTCTCTCCTTCCGAAAGATCATCCGCCCTGACCGTGTCAGCTGTTGCCTCGATGTGGCTGCCTTCCAAATCCATGTCCCCAGCTCCAGCCTTCAGCCGAGTCCAGACTCCTATCTCCAAGTGTGGATTGAATGCTTCCTCTCAGATATCCCCCCCAAGGCTCCTGCTCAGCACAGCCGGAAGCCACCTGGCCTTCACCCAAAGCGCTGGACTCCGCACCTCCAGCCACACCCTGCCTTTCTGTCACTAATAACACCAAACACATTTTCTCCATCCCCTAGAATTCAAATTCAAAGTCGTCCCTGACCTCTTCCTCTTCTTGTTCCTTTCTATCCATTAGCCAACCGCATCCTGCACCCTTTTTCTGTCCTTTTATTAGTGCTCCTGTGGTCCGTCTTTCTCATACCCACTCCCACCTTCCTAGTCTAGGGCCCAGTGGGCAAGTCAAGTTCTTCTCAAGTCCCAGCTCTGACCCATAGGTGGTGACCACCTGGAGTACAGCGTGGAGAATGGGAAAGGCAGCCGTGATCGATTAGTGATGTCTGCCATGGACACCAAAACAGAGGGAGGCGGCAAGAGTTCTGCCATCCAGTCTTGGCCTTTTCAAGTTGGCACCTGCACAGAGGTGAGCTGCTACCAGCCTGGCCTCCCAGCCTCCAAGGGCTTTCCTCTTTCACAGTTTCCTATGCATAAGATCAACACTTGCATCCAACAGGCTCCCTGCACAGAAACCATCTTTGACTGGTTACCTGACATGAAGCCAAGCCTACTCTTGTGGACTTGCATCTATTTTATTTGTTTTTGGCTGATCTGGGATCTTAATTCCCTGACTAGGAATAGAACCCACACCCCTTGCATTGGAAGGCAGAGTCTTAAACTACTGAACCACAAAGGGAGTCCATGGGCTGGCAGTCAAAGTCTGGTTGGTCTGATCCCAGCTTTCTTCTCCCTCTCCTGCTTCCCACTAACCCCCAGTGCCAAAACCTTGCTCCAACTACCCAGACTAGTCATTGCTCCCTGACTGCGTCTTGCTCCTCCCACCTCCACATTGCTCACAACCCTCTACCAGCCTGGAGTCCCCTCCTCCTTCAATTCCCACCTACCCACATCTCCCACCCAAGTGTCAGGCTTAGCTTCATAATAGCAGACTTACTGAATGTTCTCCCTGTGACGAGAGCGATTCTAAGTGATTCACGCCGATGAACTCATTTAACCCCTGCAACAACAGTATGAGAGAAATACCTATTGCAATCATTTCTATTTTTTAGATGAGGAAACTGAGACACAGAGAGGTGTGATAACTAGCCCACCGTCACACAGCTTATAAGGAGAGAGATGGAATAGGAGCCCAGGAAGTCTGGCTCCAGAGTCTGCATGTTGGTTACCATGTCCCCTTGTCCCTTAACTCTCACCTCCTCCAGGCAGACCTCTTTACTATCCAAGCCCCTCCCCTGTGGTGATTGTTGCCTGTACCACTTAGTTTTCACCAGAAGCTGTCTTTGTTCAATTCCATTAGCCTCCTCTGCTGTATTTCATATTTCAGTGAGGACAAGAACAAATCCAAGCACGGGTCAGTAGTAACAACATTAATGACGTAACAACTATCGTTCATCAAGTCCCTCCTGCATATTGCGAATGTCTTCTCATAGTGCTTTACTGACATTATTTTACTTTTGCCCTGGGAGGCAGGAGGGTATCCATACTTTATATAAGGGAACTGAGACCAGAAAAGTTAAGAAATGTACTCAAGCTCACACAGCGGTCAGCCACCCTTTTCTCCTTACTCCACAACTTCCTTTTTCGGGGTTTATAAGGAAGAAGTGAGTAGTAAATGATGGGTTTCTCTCTTCTATCCCACTGCAAGTAAGTGTCAAGAGGATGAGACCCCCACACAGGGCACGGGAGGACACTGGTGTCCAGAGGGGCAGGACAGACCCACAGACTCAGGGCAAATGTATCATAAAAGTGCGCACGATATGGGTGATGCCTGCTCCAGATGCACCCCCTCTGCTTCTGCTTCTGCTTTCTCAGATATATATATTTTTTTTCATTTGTCTCTTTCTCCCCAGTCTCACCACCTCCTATAAAATATGATTTTAGGCCTCTCTGTGGGAATATGCATGCTAGGCCCTCTACACGGAGCAAGCACCCCCAACCAGCCAGCTCTGAGCCAGCAGACACGTGGCTGATGCCCAGGTGTAGACGTCTGGGTGTTGGAGGGGGGCGTGGCGGGGGGAGGCAGCTGGCAGATGAGCTCCAGGTGATCCCCAGAGAAGGGCTGTCTCAGAAGAGAGGGTGTCATCTTCACTTCCAGGATGGGAAGCCTCTTTTGTGTTTTGAGTATGAGGTGAAGCCCCAAAGACCGCTTACCATGTGTGACCAGCAGGGAGACCCATCACCTACATCAACAGAGAGAGATCATAAACCCTTCTGATCTGAGACAGTTTGTATTACCTGAGTTTCCCCTAAAATCCCACAGGAGGGCAATTGCCAGCTTCTAAATTTAGGCGTTCGTGGGTGCCTGTTGGCAGAGAGAAGAAAGGCTTGCTTCAGTGCTGTGGTTTGCCTTGAAATCCAGTCAAGCCCCAAATTCTAAACACAAAGCAGCTGTTTGCCCAGAAAGTGAGCCGGGATGTTTCATATCGATGGCTCTTCCCATCACCACCTCCCCCGGCCCCAACCCCACAACCCCTTCTCTTTCTTCCCTCTCTCGTTTTTCATTACTATAGTGCCAAAAAAAACTCAGTGTGAATGAAAATGGGGAAAGGATGCACATTCAAGCCAGTATTATCTGCCATAGACGATCACGGATTTGGGGGCGGGCTGTGGGCAAGCCATCCAGGCAGACCTGCCTCAGCGCCACTGTTTACAGAAGAAAGGGAAAAATAGAAATTGATCTGCAGCGCTGGTACAGGGGCCGGGTCAGGTGGGGCAAAGGATTCAGTTGCCGCTCTTCCAGCCACACGAAATGCCAGCTGATCTCTATCGGGCCCCAACCGGGGTATCTTTAAGGTAAATCTTCTGTTCCACACTCTGAGCCAGGGTTCTACTTTCCGATGCCTCGGGCGGAGCGGTCCACCACTGAATCCGCCCGATCGGGTGACGGCTCGGGTACACGAGCAAGGCGGGCATTCTGACACCCCCTCTCCCCGTTGCTGGTCCCCTCTGGCCCTCTCTGGAGGAAGATTCCGTCCCTAGGCCTGGCTCCAGCTGTCTCCATAAAGCTGTGTCACAATCACATGACAAAATCCCATGGAGTCGGGTCTTCTGTGAAATGGCCAGTTCTTGAATTCATTAAAAATCAATAACGGGGGACTGCAGGAGTACAGGTGTCTATCTGATACGGAGAGAGAGAGTATGTTTCTTGGGCACCCACTACATGCCAGTCACCACATGGACCAACCACATGGACGGTAGTCGGTGATTTCAGCCCACTATCCTCACGCTGGGGTGGGCAGGCTAATTCCCATTTTATAGATGAGCATGTTGAGGTGCAGAGCTTAGTAACTTCCCAAGATCACGCTGCTAAAGTGACAAAGTGAGGACTGGAACCAAAGCACACCTGATTCTAACGTTCATTTCTTCTCCCCACAGTCAATACTTCCCACCAGTGCCAATATTTCCTTATATCAATCTACAGTTTATTTCCAGGTGTCTAATTTCACTATGGACTTCCTGGTGGCTCAGAAGTAAAGAATCCACATACAAATTCAGGAGACATGGATTTGATCCCTGGTTCAGGAAGATCCCCTGGAGAAGGAAATGGCAACCCACTCCAGTATTCTTGCCTGAGAAATCCCATGGACAGAGAAGCCTGGCAGGCTACAGTCCTTGGGGTCACAAAGAGTCAGACATGATTTAAGAGACTCAACAACATAAACAACAACAACTTTGCTCTGGGCACTTCCTTGGCCCTCGGTGTTTCCGTCAATGAATAAGGCAGTTGGAAGGAAGCAGTCTGGCACTTTCTTTGCCAGCTCTGACATTTCTGAAATCCTGTGTCTGTGGCAACAGTCAGGGGCTTTCGAGCAATAAATCAAGGTGTTTGAAAATTACAATTCAGCAAGGGAAGCCAGGACTCACAGTGGCTGGGGCCTTTAAGCTATGGTCTATAAAAGCACAGACTGACTTGAGAGGTTTACTGTTGGCAGGCCAGGCACCCAGCCTCACAGGACCCTTGCACTAGCGTCCTTGTAACCAGGCTCTGTAACATGACTGGACACAGATGGAGCCTGCTCCACACCTCAGGGGCTTGGTTCAAGGTACGTCCTCACTGGGCCACGGCCGGCTGGGGTGAAATGTGACTTTCTGTGAGATGGCAGGAGGGGTTTGAGGAGCCACGTGGGGTGGTGACAGGCCGTGTGGAAGCCAGCTTTGGCAGGCCCTGGGGTGTTTTCTTTGCACAGCATGCTCTGGGGAACCAGGTTTCTAATCCCCCTTGGCTCCCCTCTATGGTCCTCACCTTCCCTCTCCTGCCCCCCTCTTCCCGCTCTCAATGAGTGTGGCGGGAACCCGGCCAACAACTGAGCCAAAATGAAGACATTTCGCAAATGGCATGTTCCAGAGGCTGAGCGCTGGCAGGCAGACCTGGGGGGAGTGGGGCCGCTCCCTGTCCATCCCCTAAATATCCTAAGTATGTTCCCTCCTTGGCCGCAAAACCACAGCAATGTCTTCCTTCCTCCCCTCCGCCCTCGGACCCAGGGTCTGCAAGGAGATCAGCCTGCCGCAAGGTCCCGGAGGCGCCACCACTGCCAAGGGAGGGGCCTCGGCCAGCCTGGCGCTCCGGCTGGCGCTCCAGCCATCAGCAGCCCATCCTGCCTCAGCTTCTGTTTGCGCTGGCCTGGCCGCCAGGCCCAGGGCTGCTTCTGATGAGGAGTGGGATGGAGCGCCCACCTCATGAGGAAGGCCTGCCATCCCCTTATCACTCCTTCTGGGGCAGGCTTCCCTTCTCCCATTCTTTCTAAGTCACAGCCCAGGGGGCTTTTGGGCATGAGGTGACCTGGTGTCATTCATTCTCAGGCCCATTGCAAGCCCTGACCATCTATCTGTGGAACCTCTTAGAGAGTCACGTCCCTTCCTGGGCTTCTGTTGTACCATGAGAATCTCGGGGAAGAAGGGTGGTTTGGGATCTTGCTTTGGGGAGTTTGGTGGAGGGAGCTCAGGCCAGAGGGAAATAGTTTGGCGTGTGTTAATCACTCCATCATGTCCAACTCTTTGCGGCCCCATGGACTGTAGCCCGCTGGACTCCTCTGTCCATGGAATTGTCCAGACAAGAACCCTGGAGTGTGTAGCCATTCCTTTCTCCAGGGGATCTTCCCAAACCAGGGATTGAACTCAGATCTCCTGTACTGCAGGCATATTCTTCACCATCTGAGTCCCCAGGGGAGTCTCAGGCCCTCAACTCTCAGAGAAGCCCCTTTCTCACGTGTTTCACATCCATTCAACCAAAGTTCTTTGCATACACCAAGCTCTGGGTGCCAAGACTACCAGTGATGTCCCGGGTGCCTGTGACATGGTGTCTGCCTTCGCAGGGGCTGCCAGTGCCCTAAGGATAGAGTTGACGCCAACCAAAAAGCTCAGTAATCGGATCCAGTGAAGAGACAGGTGGGGCCTGCAGAAGACTTGAAGGAGATGGGTCTTGGGCTGAATAAGTGTTACCCTTCCACTTTCCGCAGAGTCTTGGGATCGGAAAGGTCTTCCCAGGTATTTCCTTCAGATCAGCCACTCCTATTCCCCTGTCTCGGCACCACCTCCAAGCACCAGAGCTCTCGGCTTCTGGCTGTCTTCTCTAGATGCTTTGCTCTCTCGAGCATGGTCTGGGCTCAACCATGCTGATTGCTTCCCCTTGCACCTCAATCCTGGCAATCTGCCTTTGCTGCCCCAGGACACTAAGATCCAGACTTAGCATCCTTCCTCCTCTGGGCAGTCTTCCAACATGCCTGCCTTGTGGCTTTCACTCAACAGGACACCAAAGTAAACTGTCCCAAACCAGCTCTTGCTCTAATGCCCTCTACTTTGGTTCTGGGCCCCAGACCCCGGATTATTCAGGCCCAGACCTTAGACTTCACTTTGGATGCCCCCTGTCTCTGCCCCACCCTCTGACCTGGTTCCCAGTCTGCAGCTCTTTGCTGTATGGCCACCCTCTCTCTCCACCTCTTTGTAGACACTGCCGCCACCTAGCTCATGACTTGCCTCTGTTGTCTGCATCCTTGAAGCAGCTTTTTCTCACTTCGTCATGGGAAACTTTTTGCTGCTGCTCAATTGGTCACTGAGCCAATTTCCCATATCAGATGCCATTTCTTCTCCCCTGCTTCCTGACCTCTGGGCATAAGGGAACCCAGGTGAGGCAAAGTATTCAGCACTGTATTTCCTGTCCCACATACTTTTCAAGAACCTGGCCACTCCCTCAAGAAGAGGTGAATGCTAAATAAAGAGTCCTCCCCTGTAGCCTGAGGAGGTGGATAACTTCATGACGGCCTTGGCTGAAGCAATGCAGTACAGGTGACCCTAGGTGACATCCAAGTCCGGACCATGAATGTCAATACCATCCATCTGACATCCTCTTTTGGAGGATGAGCCACCTTTGGAGTCCTGAGCCACCATGCTGGAGTGGCCACATGGAGGAAGATGTGCCTGAGGACACTCACCATCCCAGCATCTGGCCCAGGAGTCAGCCACCATCTCATGCCACTGAGGGCCCTTCAGATGATTCCAGCCCCACCAGTGTCAGGCAGGAAAGAATTGCTTGAGAGATGCCAGAGAATCACCTAGTGAGCCTAGGTGACCCTCAAACCATGAGATTATAATAAATGATTATTATTGTTTAAGCCACACATTTTAAAATGCTTTGTTACACAGCAGTAGCCTGCTAACACATCAGGCTCCAGAGCTGGAAAGCCCTCATTTCAAAGCCCAGCTCTAAGACAAGCTGCCTTAGCCAGATCACTTACCTTCTGGTCCAGAGCTTCTTCATCTATAAAATGGAAGCAATAATATCAGCACAGTAGGCTTGCTTGGAGGCTCACAGCTGATGTGGGAAAAGGTCGAGGCAGCATCCCTCATTCCTCTGGTTCTAGATAAATGATAGCTGTATTACTATTCCCTCTACCTAGAACATGACCCAGGCCCACAGCTTAACCTCAGTTTAGCTCAATTCTACTCTGCTCAATCCTCTTCTCTCCTATGATGCCTTTCCCATCTCTCCAGCTGGGAGGAAACTGTTTCAGCTCAGAGTTTGGTACCAGCTGCCTGACGTTTTTCACACATTTCCTCATCTCGCGGGTATTTGGCATGTTGGTGTAAGACTCACACATACCTAACAAGCTAGGAGATTGCATGTGGGTAGAAGCCATGGGTCACACCTCAGTCATCCCTCATCCCCTGGACACCTCCTTCCTCAGACATATGGGCTGCAATAAATTCTTGACCAAGACAAATGGAGAGCAGAGCATTTCCTTCAGAAGTCCCTATTCATCTCTGATCTGAAATCCTTGTGCTACAGAGTCAGCTACTTGTGCTGCAGAGCCTCAGTTGCTGCAGCCGGGGGCCCTCCCGATGCAGGATCTGGGTCTTGATGCCTCTCCTGCCTGTACTCTGTTATATTCCTGGCATGCAGGTCACAACCCACGTGTGATCAGCACCAGCCAGACACTTGGCACCTGAGTCCTTGAATAGGAGTGATGCAAGAGAAGCTGATGTCCCCTGAAGTGCCTGACACATAAGTGAGTCTGGGATGGATCAGGCCGGTGCCAGGAGAGCTGTCATCTCAGAGAGGTAAGCAGTTCGGCCCAGAGAGAGGGAGGACCTTAGCCAAGAAGGAGATGCAGCTCAGAGCATGTGAGTTGCATGCATCACCTTTCTATTGAGGGGATAAAGATGGCACCCACCCACCCACATCAGCACCACGCTGGGCCAAGGACATAGTCTCCACTGTTCCCTGAGCTTTTCTGCTTCCTTCCTCCTTCTCTCTCTCCCTTCCTTACTTTTCTCCTTTCCTTCCTTCCTTTATCAAACATTTACTCCAGGCCTACTACATTCCAGGTAAGTACTTGGGGGTCAAATTGTCATTAAAACACAGGACTTGCCCCCAAGGATCTCCTGTTTTACTGCATGCAGGTGTGTGTGCAAATAACTAAACAATTAATTGTCACAGTCTGTTAAGTACTGGGCACAGTATAAGCTGGGAATCCACCCAGCCTTAGAATTCAAGGAAGCCTTACAGAAGAGGTGGCAGCTAAGCTGAGTCAGGAGCAGCTAAGCATGCAAATGGGTGATTGGAGTGAAGTGCAGGCCATTGAAGAAGGGCATTCCTGGTCACACGGACAGCTGGTGCGAAGGCCCAGAGGTGACTGAGGGCCCAGAGGAACTGCAGAGTCAAGCAATGCTGACCCAGGGATGATGAATGAGGTAGGGTGAAGAGAGAGCTGACGGAGAGGGGCTCGGGACTAGGATCACAAGGGCCTTGTGGACCATGTTAAGGGGCTTGGCTTCATCCTTGGGTCATTGAGGGACCAGCTCTGCATATTAGAAGATCCCATTTACAGGATGAAGTGGCCATGCCTGGAGTAATGGGTTAGTTAGGAGGTCAGGGCCATTTCCCAGGCAAGTGTTCATAGTGGTCTAGACCAGGGCAGGGGTGGGAGGGTGGCACAGGGTTAGAGAGGAGCAAGTGGATGGTCCCCAGAGAGAAGAAACAGGAAATGTGTAGGAAATTGAATTACAAGTTGTATAAGGAAGAATAAGAGTGTATTTCTGAGGAGGGGGCAAACAGACGTTCTGCAGAAAGGAGAGACAGTCAGAAGGATCTTCACCTGTGAGCACCTGAGTGCTTTCAATCCCTGTTTCTACTTGCGTGCATGTCTGCCAGGAGATACACCAAAGCACAGTGCCCTGGGAGGAGCAAGGGACCTGGATCACCACCCCTCACTCAAGCACTCCTGTCTCCGTGATGGGATGGGACTCATTCCAAGAGGCTGCTAGAGCCCTGGCCCTTGGGACTCCAGAGTAGGAGGGGGTCTGAGTCATACGCAGGCATGGGAGTGCCTTGGAATGGGAGGTAGTGAGTCTCTAAGAGTGTTGCTGTGCACTAAGTCCAAGGCTTAGCAACCGGAAGTGAGAGGAGACAGATGGACAGTGCGGGTGGTCACAGAGAAGGGTCTGCAGTGCACTGGGTGCTGGCAGATCCACGCATGCTCTGCCTCCTCTCTCAGTACCGCCTCAGTGTGACCATCGGTCCTGGCTAGGTTGGATGGGTCTTGTTCCCAGGACCACTGCCTTCCCCCAGCCACCTGGACTCCAGGAAGCATGAGGAGGCAAGGCTCGTGGCCACTCACTTGCTCATAGAGTGTGGGCAATCCACAGAACGTGTCATGTGTTATGGGCGTACTTCTGTATGTGTGCTGTTTATGCACACACACGTATGTGCTTTGTGTGTGATCACCAGAATATGTGTGTTTCCCTTTCTGTGTTCTTGTATACAATGTGAGTGTGTGGGGGAGTATTCATGATGTGTCTCTGTATATTCCTGCAAGTGACTCTTTGTATCAGTTAGCTTATGCTGTGTAACAAGTCACCCCCAAACTTAGCAGCCTAAAGCAACATGCATTTATAATTGCTCATAAATTTTGGGGCTGGCTTGGAGGTTCTTCTGAGCTTGGCTAAACTCTGCTGAGCCTGTTCATGTGTCTTGGGCAGCTAGTGACTCTGCTGGGGGTTGGGCTAAAGAGACATCACTCCCCTGTCTGGCACTGGCAGTTGACTCAAAGTCAAGGAGTGGCCTGTATCACTCTTAGCTTCCAGCAAGCTATCCAGGGCTGATTCACACGGCTCAAGCACAGCAAGAGCAAATGTTCATTTCAATTTCAAATGTTCAGTTTCTATCTGCGCTGCATTTGCTTCTTTCCCTCTGGCCAAATCTAGTCACATGGTTAAGCCTGAGGTCAGTGTGGAGGGGGGAGACCACAAAGAGTGTAGATGCAGGGAAGGGATTCATTGCTGCTCTTTTTGCAAATATTTCACCCAGACTGCATGTGTGTGTGTATGTGTCTGTGAGAGTATACCTATGTGTTCCCCTGTGTGTACATGCACACCTGTTTGTGTACATGCATGTGGTTGCCTCAAAGAGTAGCAGCAAGAGGTTATGCATGAGCACACATGGGTGTGCCTGTTTGTGTGCATGCACATGTGTGCACGTGGACATATCCACAGTGCGTGTGCATGGTGGCTCAAGAGAACTGCAGCAGAAGCAAGTGTGTGAGCACACACACCAGAGCGCCCCTTCTTGTACACACATGCACTTTCATGCCAACATGTGGACCCATGCACACGTGCATGTGTGATTGCCCCATTGAGCAGGGATGGGAGCCTGGGTGTCAGTACCTACCCCGGCTCTGCCTCTGTGTGTATATGTACCCATGAAGCTTGGAAAGGAGCCACAGCCTAGACTAGGTCATGGGCCTAGGTCTGGACCTAGTTCTAGAGCTTTCCCACAGGTGGTTAAGTTAATGGAGACCAGCTTGCGGTCCCCGATTCATATCTATTGCCCCTCAGCTCAACCTGCTGCCACTGTCCAGCACCCACCTAACCCCACATCCCAAGCTTTAATCCTCCCTGTTTGAAAGCTCAGCTGATTTTCTTCCTCCTCCAGGACACCTTCCCAGGTGAAACCACAGTGACACCCTCAAGGCTTCCAAATCCTTGTCTGAGTCACTGGTTGTGTTTGGGTTAACTGCTATCCACCAGGCACCACTGCTGTGTGTGCAGGTTCCTGTCTCCCCTTTGGGCCCCAGGAGGACGGCAGTCACTTCATGTTCAGTTCTGCTACTTCCTCGCCCCCTTCTCCCACATGGTGCCTGTATACAGCAGGTACTAGATCCACACTTGGTGGATTAAAAAGGACGCAGTCTGCTGTGTCTCTGAAGGCGAGGGCTGAGAAGGCTAGTGGTTGAGAAAAACTTCTCCCCAAGCACCCCAAATCCCACCACCACCCACCCCTTCCATGGGTCCCACTTCCCACCCTGCAGCCACCTTATGCATGCACATCCCCACGTGTGCTGAAAAAAAATAGTAATCAGCCCCTAAGTGAGATGCACAGCTACTCCATAACAGACACTTACCACCTGATTTCATCAATTCTAAGATGGATTTTTTTCTTTTTTTCTCACCTTCACATTCTGAAATTGGGCCCCATTTCACAAATGATGATGTCTCAAGTCACTGGCCAAGTGGCTGTCAGGAGGCAGTTGTCATCTCCTGGAGAGCATGGTCATAGCCATTCCCATTGTTGTCGCATCATTGGGGAGCTCAGCATTGTTGGACAACTCGTGCTGAGTGTAATTGCCATTTTACACATCTTCAAAAAGATCAGACTATGATTCAGCAATGGAATGAAAAGTTACTGTGCGTGCAGAAAGGCAGAGGTAAGACGGCAGCCGTGCAGCTGGGATTCGAGACGCAAATGCTTATTGCTGGAGCAACCACGATGTATTATTTCCTTGCGAAGGAATGTTCCACAACGACCTGCATTATGGAACCTAAGATGAAAGATAGCTCAGTGAGCTGACATTGTTCTTGTTTTTTTGTTACTGAGATATGTTAGAAAGAATTGTCCAGCACCTGCCAAGAATGAACCAAAGGCAGGAGAAGTTGCCAAATACCTGGGTGCGTGTGCTCAGTCACTAAGTCGTGTCTAACTCTTTGCAACCCCATGTAGCCCACCAGGCTCCTCTGTCTGTGGGATTTCCCAGGCAAGAATACTGGAGGGCTTGCCACTTCCTTCTCCAGGGGATCTTCCCAACCCCAGGATCAAACCTGAGTCACGCAGATTCCTTACCTTTGAGCAACCAGGGAAGCCCAAACACCTGAGACTATGTGACTAATTAAAAAGCAACAAAAGACTTTTCTGGTGAATTGTTGCCTCTCACTGTTTTGAAGATATTACATCAGAGTTTACCAGATATTTTTCTTTCTCGATGATACTTACAATGTGTCCTGTAATTGAGTCATAAATGAGACACACTAGGGCATATGCCCAGTGACACTTAATCCTTTCAAGACTCTAAGACGTGGGTTTTAGAGGGGACTCAGCAGTCCTGATGGTCAAGTGCACCCTGGTCAGTACCCTATAAGCACAGAGTGTACATCCTAGAGGCTAAGAAGACTGACTGAGGCATCTCTCTGTAGCCGCCTTTGAATAATAATCAGAAAAACAAGTTGACCCTCCACTTTCTAAATAAACTCCTTCCCAGGAAATGTACCAACCTATTAGTACAAAGGCATTGTTTGCTCCATAGATGTCAGTTATATGCAGGCCTACTGTCTTACTTTCTGCCATATCCACATGTAATAACTGCTTTTATTTTTGAATTACCCTTTTTTTCAGGTGTGTATTAGTCCATATAGGTGGGATTGTGCTGCAGTAATAAGCGGCCCCAAATCTTAGTGGTTGATAATAATCTAGGATTCCAGCTCAGAGTGAATGTTCTGTCAACAAAGGAAAAGGCTACATGGGGGAAGAGTACTCCAGCCAAAAGAGATGCACAGAAGCCAAAGGCACCATTCCAGCAGGGGGAAGTCAGTCTTTTCTTGAAACCACAATGGCCTCATCTGTCAAATGGAGATTGTCAATTATAGTCAGCCCTCTGTATCCTCGGGTTTTGTATCTATGGAAACAAAAATATACCAACCATGGATTGAAAATATTTGGGAAAAAAAATTCCAGACAGTTCTAAAAAACAAAACTTGAGTTTTCTAATGATTTAAAGTGTACTGGAGGATGCACAGAGTTTACCTGTAAAAACTATGCCATTTTATATCAGGGACCTGAGCATCCTTGGATTTTTGTATCTACGGAGAGTGGGGCATCCAGGAACCAATCTCCCACAGATATCCAGGGATAACTATTTCTTCCTTACCTCCTTCAAATAGGTCTTTCAAGAATACAATAAGATCGTGCAATCATTTGAATACATTGAATTCTAACCATTGTGGGTGATCCTGTTGGTGTCTGGTTCATATCCTACAGATCTGACTATTTATTCTTGCCCTCACCAGCTCCCAACTGCCAATATCTGATGGCTTTGCTTGAGAGCTGTTCTCCAAGACTTGGGTGGGCCTTTCATGCTGTGCATATTAGCAGGCTGGGCTGTCTGGGGCATCAGTGTCCTGAGGAAAACCTCCTTCACCAATGACTCATGAGGTTTGGAGGACAACTCCCCAGCTCCCTTACCCTTTCATAGGGCAGCTCTAAGGCAGAATTTTCAATTTCCCAGGGAGATTAAACTCTGGGTGCCCACTGTGGCAACTAGTTCAATAACTCACTATGCCTTTGCTGCGTCCCCCACCACATGAGCTCTTCACATGCCAGATGAACCACTCACATTCAAAGCCTTGTCTCGGGATTTGCTTCTGGGGAAACCCAAACTCAAAGAGCCGTAGAACTCCCTTACATAAGATGCAGGGAAGAGGCATCCCTCGACTTCTGGCAGAAGTGCAATGCCCACAACAGTGATTCCTGTCCTGCACTTTGCAGGTGATAATCTGCTAGATGTTGGTACCCAAGTCCTCTGCCAACACAGTCATGAGTTTCTGGGTGTGATGGCAGCGTGGGGAGAAGGCCGGACCTAGCTGGTCTTGAGAGCTCCACCCCAACTTCGAGCACATAGAAGGATGTCAAGACCTAGAGAAGGGGTGTCCAAGGTTATACAGACAGCTTGAGTGGAGGCTAGGGGTTCAGGTTTGTTTTCAACACATCTCAGAACACAAGCCCCCAGCTAGAAGGGGCTGGGGCTATCTCCTTCCCCTGCCCCCTTCAAGTCTATCATGCTATTGACACAGATCTCCTAAAGCCTTTGGAATTTCCTGGATAGCAGGAATGTCCTTTGTTATTCAGTAGGACTCCCTATTGCACCCTTGAGTTTATACTGAGATGACTTAGGATGGGGACCCTTAATAATCTCTGGAAGCAGCAGGTCGCCAGAAAGGCCAGTGATTGGAGGTTGGAACTCAGCCCCATCCACCACCTTGTTCCTGGAAGTAGGGTTGTTGCTGAAGGTTTTGTTGTTGTTCAGTTGCTAAGTCATGTCCGACTGTTTGCAATCCCATGCACTGCAGCATGCCAGGCTTCCCTATCCTTCCCGGGGGTTTGTTCAAATTCATATCCATTGAGTCAGTGATGCCATCCAACCATCTTATCCTTTGCCCTCAATCTTTCCTAGCATCAAGGTCTTTTCCAAAGTTAAGCTCTGCCAAAACTCTTGAATAGTAAGATTTGGTGAGCTTCTGAGTCTGTAAACACACAGAAGTGTTGGCAGGTTGTGCCCAAAGAAGGTATGGAAGTTTTGTGCACACCCTCCCCTCTCAGACCTTACCCTGTGCCCCTCTTCTATCTGGCTGTTCCTGAGTTATAAATTCTATGACAAATCAGTAATTGTAAGTAAAGGATCTCCCTAAAATATTTTCTTTGTGGGATCCCCCCAGGCTTTGTAGCCAAGTCAGATAGAAGTATGGGGGCCCTGGGAACCCAAAACTTCTGTCAGATATTGGAAGTGGGGACAGCCTGGTGGGACTGAGTCCTTGAACCTGTGAGTCTGATACTCAGTGTCAGAATTAGTCTAGGTACTTAGTGTACTAAGTGAACCCAGTACTTAGTCTAGGTACTTAGTGTCAGAATTGACTTGTCACACACCCAGCTGGTGTCTGGAGAATCATCAGCGAGCTGGTGGCTTGGTGGTGTCAGAATGGCCAGTGTGAGTGGAAACAGCATTGCGGGTGTTTCCTTGCACTGTTGGGTGCCTGCTCTGGCCCTTCTCAGGACCATCTCCCACTGTCATCTGGCCTTCTGCAGCCTGGCCCCTGCTCACTGGTCCAACCTCTTGCCTCGCCACTCTCTGCCCCTCCTAATCTCTGCATCAGCATCCGGACTCCATGCAATTCCCAGAAGGAATGTTCCCTGCTCTTCATGCCTGAGCCTCTGCCCTTTGGGATCCCTCACGATGCTCCTCCCTCCCTCCCCTTGCCCTGCATTATCTAGCTGACTCCTGTCCATCCCCCATTCCTCAGCCCAAGCACCGCTTCCTCCGAGAAGCCTCCCTGCTTTGCCCTCTCACAACCCCTTGCCATTCCTCTTTGACAACTCTCATCACCCACGTATCATGGGGCCCCCAGATGACTGGCTCCAGGCTGGCGGGCTGGGCCCTGCTCACGTGTCTGGCCCTTGTGGGGTGAATAGATATTGGCCAGGACCACGTAGTACCATGAGGAGAGGGGCCAGCAGGTAGAGAGTGTGCAGAGACAGGGCTGGGGAGAGAAAACAAGATCCTCTTTTGATTGAGCCTGTGAAGTCACTGGGGAGAGGGTGAACCCAAGGAGTTATAAATAGCCTTGGAAATCATGCATATTACATTAGGGGTGTTGGTGACAGCTTAAGTATATTTCCATAAGGTTCCATTATATTTACGTATTAGTTAATGGATACTTAAAATATTATGTTACCGTAATGCTCATGTTTTATTAGCAAACTATCACATCAAATGGAGTTGCTAAGTGCGATGGAAAATTGGCTCTGTGGCTAGATTTCTGTATTTTCACACTGAATTTTTGATTTCTCATTCCTCGCCCACCCGCCGCTGGTGAGGAAATAAATTTTCTTCAAACACTTGTGATCTTTGCCCTCCGCCTAACTGAGAGGCTTGGAAATGTGGAGGTGGGACCCCAGCCCCTCAGGAGAGGGCAAGAATTACAGCCTAGGAGCCCTTCTGAAGGATCTAAGCCTGGTTATTCATCTGCTGTGTGGCATTAGGTAAGTTTATTGCCTTCTCTGAGTTTTAGTACCTCTTTCTGTTTAATGAAGAGTTAGAGTCCTTTATTAACATTAGTATTATTCAGCGTTCTCAAGAGAAACAGAATCAATAGGATGGGTATAGATGGATACAGATATAGATATAGGCTCTCCAGTTTGGCTCAGTGGTAAAGAATCCACCTGCCAAGCAGGATACCTGGGCTCGATCCTTGGGTCAGGAAGATGCCCAGGAGAAAGAGATGGCAACTCACTCCAGTGTTCTTGCCTGGGAAATCCTATGGACAGAGTAGCCTGGCAGGACACAGTCCATGGGGGTCACAAAAAGAGTCAGACATGACTTAAACAGCTAAACAACAACAGATATAGATACAGGAGGAGAGATTTGTTTGCAGGAATTGGCTCACTCAATTGTGGGAGGTGGCAACTGAAATCTGTAGGACAGGCTGGCACGCTGGAGATTCAGGGACGAGTTGGAGTTTGACCAAACACTGGATATCATGACCTAGCCAAGTTGACACAGAAACTTAATTTTCACAGTTTCTAAGCGTCTAATGGTTCTCTGGGTCAAATTCTGGATTTTCTGCAAGGGAATGTCAAACTCTATTGCCTTCTGTTTGAGAAGGTGTCTAGAAATGGCCATATATCCTCAGGTGTCCCAGGGCTGCCCAAAGGGTGTGGCAGAACAGCTTTGATCCTGCCCAAGTGGGCTTCACCACTTCTCTTTTCTCTCCCCAGGGTGGTCCAGGCCCAGAGGAAGAGGGCTTCAAGCTTTGCTTCTTGAAACCAAAGGGCAGCCCCTAATAGCACTTGCTAAAAGTTTGTTTGTTTGTTTGTTTTTTCAGCCTTTGTTCAAGGATGCAAAGACTCCAAAGAGGAAGAGCTGGAGGAATTGCCCCAGTTGAAGGGTAGAATGGCGGCAGAAGCTGGGGAAAGGAAGTTGATGGAGATTCGAGGAGGAACAGTGGGAGAGTCTTCTGCATCATCCTTGCCCCAGCCCAGAGCCTCTGAGGTCCTCATGTGTGATCACGGAGGCTGTGATTTCACCCTGCTCACAGGTTAAGTCAAAGTCAGTGAGGCGCAAGCAGAGGACAGCCCACCTTCCCCCACCAGATATTCCCAGGTTCTGGGCTCTTAGTTCTACCCACAATGTCTAGGACAACAAGGATGCCAGCGAGGCAAGAGAATGGACTTTGATGAAGAGGGTCCAATTCTCTACTTCATGACTGGCCAGCTACCTAAGCTCTGAGATAAGTCACTTCTCTGAGCCAATTTCTTCACGTGCACAAGCGGAATTTAAGCAGGATCTTTTACCCAAAGGGCTTCAAAAAGGATTTGATACACTGAAAACAACAACAACAACAAAAAACCCTGGTGAGGACTCAAGCCTGTGCTCAGGAATGCTTTCCAGATGGATGACCTCGAACAATGCCTGAAGCTTTCTGATCTTTAGTTTCCTCATCTGAAAAACGGGGCTGTTGGGCTTCTCTCGTGGTCCAGTGGTTAAGAAACCGCCTTGCAACGAAAGGGAGGCTGGTTTGATCCCTTATCTGGAAAAATCCCACATGCCACTAGGGGAAACTAGGCCATGGGCCACAACTACTGAGCCCAGAAACCACAGCCTCTGAAGCCCTTGCGCCCTAGAGCGTGTGCTCTGCAACAAGGGAAGCCCCCGCAATGAGAACCCTGAGCACTGCAGCTAGAGAATAGAACTTCCGGCCGCAACTAGAGAAAGGCCCTGTGCAGCAACAAAGACCGATCACAGCCAAAAAATAAAATAAGTAAATATTTTCTAAAAAATGGGGCCATTACTAGCACTTAGCTCAATGGGGCCATTTTATTCCCACTATGTGCCAGCCGCTGTGCTGAACACTGGAAATGTAAGCGGCTAACACAACAGGTGAAGCCCCTGTCCTCATGCAGCTGACATTTTCGTGGTAGGTGTGGTGGTACTGACCCAGGGACTGAGCTCCTATCTCCTGCATTGCAGGCAGACTCTTCACCCTCTGAGCCACCAGGGAATCCCAATATTAATATTAGCAACATAATAAAACAAATATATATCTCAAAATATGTGGCTTCCCTGGTGGCTCAGATGGTAAAAAAAAAAAAAAATTCTGCCTGCAATGCAGGAGACCTGGGTTCAATCCCTACGTCAGGAAGATCCCCTGGAGAAGGGAATGGCAACTCACTCCAGTATTCTAGCCTGGAGAATTCCATGGACAGCCTAATGGGTACCAGTCCATGGGGTCACAAAGAGTCAGGCAGGACTAAGCAACTAACACTTTCACTTTCTTTCTTCATGTGATGAAGACTTATGGAGAAAAGTGAAGCAAGAAAGCAGGCTGAGGAATGCCAAGAGTTAAATTTTAAGTAGCCAGGGAAGCCCTCATTGAGAAGGTATCATTTGAGCCAAGGCTGCAGTTTAAATGAGGTAATAGCATAAAGCCCAGCAAACTAAGACCCAGAGGGCTGGTCAGGCCATGCCCATTCCTTCACTCAAAGCTTGGGCAAGAATTGAGTTGTTGTAACAGATCCCCTCAGAGAAGCCAATGGCAACCCACTCCAGTACTCTTGCCTGGAAAATCCCATGGACTGAGAAGCCTGGTAGGCTGCAGTCCATGGGGTTGCTAAGAGTCGGGCATGACTGAGCGACCTCACTTTCACTTTTCACTTTCATGCATTGGAGAAAGAAATGGCAACCCACTCCAGTGTTCTTGCCTGGAGAATCCCAGGGACGGGGGAGCCTGGTGGGCTGCCGTGTATGGGGTCGCACAGAGTCGGACACGACTGAAGCGACTTAGCAGCTGCAGCAACAGCAAGAGATCCCCTGCAACCCACAAAGCCTAAGATATTCACTGTCTGGCCTTTGCTGGAACAAGTTTGCCAACCACTAGCATACAGCCCTGCACAGATGATCTGAATTCTGCTGGGACTCAAGTATTATTATTACTGTTGTTAGTATTATTAGGTGACAGCTGAAAGACGCTGCCCCTGGAGGCGGTAGAATACAGGGATTCCGATGCGGTCCCTGAACCGGGCCACAGATCTGTGTCTCAAATCCTGTTTTGAGAGCGTATAGTATCTTGGCAGACAGACCCGGGGGAGGAGGCACTCAGGCTGAGAAAACAGTGTGACCAAAAGCTTGGTGGTGGGAAATGACAAATTGCGTTTGGAGAATGCTAAGTGGCACAGGGAAACGGGCCTCCCATTCCGCCTGCGAAAATATCTCTCCCCTGCACGTGGCCAGCAGCGGGGCGGGCCCGGGGACCACCGGCTTGACAGCGGGCTCCGGGCATCCGCCGTGGGCTGGAGGTACCGGGGCGGCACGTTAGCCGCCTGATTGAGTTATGACAGCTCTTCCGCGCCCAACGGGAAGCCGGGCAAGGCGGTCCTAGCGGGGACCTGCAGACAAATGATGATAAAGTGCTCACTTTAAGGAACCATCTCCATAATATTTCATGCTCGCGGCGGGGGGAGGGGGCAGGCAGGCTGCCCTGGTGGCACAGCTAACTACTCCATCAATTGATTTGATTCACGGCGGCAGCTACTCCCAGTCATAATATTTCAAATAAATGGGGCCGTGGATAGAAATAATATCTGCATCAATATTAACCCTGAAAGAACTAATGGACATAAGCTATAATTTCCTGGACACCCTAATAATGCATTTTGACCATTGTTGGCATGGGACAATTTTTCTTTTTCTCTTTTTCTCTCTGCTGCCTGTCTGTCCGTCTCTCTCTCCTCCTTAACCTCTGTCAGATCTGCTTTGTTCAGCCCCAACCTCTGGTTTGAGGGTCTCGGGGATCCCCATTCTCGCCTCCCACCAACCATAACACCCTAAAAGGAAAGAGAAGGAAGCTGAGGGCTGGTTGGCCCATCTATCCTGAGCAGCTTGTAAAATGCCCCTGGGGAGGGGGAGTAGCATTGCTTGGCCGGGGAGAGCTCGCCTAGCAGGCCTGTTAGAAAGGAAGGCCAAATGGCTCTTTTCTAGCCTTGGTGCATCCAACAGATGCTTACTGCGCACCTACTATGCACTGGGTATTTTACCAAGTGGTTGGGAAACATCACCTAACAAGAGGGGAAAAAGTCTGTCCCTTGGAACTTCCATTATGGTTGGGTGGGTGATGGGAGACAAGTGACAAATCCCAAACAAACAAGTGATAAATTATACAGTTTTGGGGTTCACAGACCCAGAGGAGTGAAGTGTGATGGTTGAATCAGAGATGACGTGGCCCTGTTCTTTCCTGAACTGACCAAGAAGCAGCCCTCAGAGAGGTAAACACAGCCCTCACGATGGTGGGGGTGGGTTCTTTGGTCTGTATAACGTTTTTTAAAAATTCATTGATAAAATTTATTAAGCAGGAGATTTTGCTTAAAATTCTGATGTCCTCTTTCTCTTCAGAAATGGGAGGATCCAGCATCGCTCATGTTCTCACATGATGCCAGTGGCTGGAAGGAGTTATCACCAGCTCCTGCAGCCAAGTTCACGGCTCTGCAATTCACCGCAGTCCCCACTGCTCTCTACTGTCAGCCCAGCCCACCATCATTACCCAGGTGGTCCCCGTGGCCTCTGGTTTTCATCTTGGAGCTGGTTCCTAAACTTCCCAGTGCATGCCCAAGCCGCGCTCTCTATCTCAACCACCACTCTTAATCACCCCTTCTGCCTTTCCTTTATCCCTGCTTTTGATCCCAACACTGTCTTCTCTCATTTTGTGGCTCTATAATCAGAATGCTTGGGACACTGCATCACTTCCCGGAAACACACATTGAGCAATGGGGTGGGAAGACAGGTATCATCACTTTATAAGACTATCCCTCCATCTGCTGTTCAGCTGAATTTTGACATTGAAATCTTGTTCCCTAATTTAAAAAAATAAATAAATATATGAATGAATGCAATTATATATTGCCTATATACACATATATTAATACATATATCTTATATATGTGTGTATTATATATGTACATAGATATGTACACATTTTCTTTAAAAGTTTTATATTATGTTACATAAATAATGCATGTAACCATTTTCAGCAGAATTTACGAGCATGTGAGAGTTGTCAGTGAACGAGACAGATCTGGGCTAAGTCTAGCTGCTAACCTCTTGCTACCTGTGGGAACTTGTACCTTTGTTTCCTTATCTTCAAAAAAGGTAGAACAACAGAACCTATATCATAGGATTTGTTTTTCATGGGAATAAAATGAGACAAAGTGCTTACTGCATATTGAGTGTCCAATAAGAATGGTAACTACTATGATTTTTTCCATTATTCTTAATCTTACTCTCCCTAGTATGACTGCTCACTCTCCCTAGGGAGACAGGGTGGAATGATGTGGTAATCTCTGGAGGTGACCCATAGGTCACGCTCTTATCTGTGCTAGGGCCCAGGTGGAGTTTCAAAGTGCTTTCCTAGCAAAGTTGACCACGCTTTTGGATGTCCCCCCATACTTTTGATGGGCAGGGGCTTTCACTCCAACCTGGAAGGCAAGTGTGAGGGCTACTCTGTAATTACAGACACCATTCATTTGCGCGTGTGCATGCTAAGTTGCTTCAGTCATGTCAGACTCTTTATGACCCCATGGACCGTGGCCCACCAGACTCTTTTGTCCATGTGATTCTCCAGGCAAGAATACTGGAGTGGGTTGCCATTTCCTTCTCCAGGAGATCTTCCTGATCCAGAGATTGAACCCAGGTCTCTTATGTCTCCTGCATTGGCAGGTGGGTTCTTTACTACTAGCGCCATTTGGGAAGCCCATTCATTTATGCCAGTGGTTTTCAAACTTCAGCATTCCTTGGAATCACCTGGAGGGCTTCCCAAAGCCGAGATTGCTTGGGCCCATCCTCAGCATCTCAGAATTTGTGTTTCTACCATGTTTCCCAGTGATGTTGAGGTGTCTGGTCCAGCACTTTGGGAACTGTTAGCTTAGACCATCTACCATGTGGTAAGGAAATGATGCTGAGTAAGGGTGCTTAGAAAGATGGATCCTTGGGATGTAGGGACCAGAGAGGGTCTTGCTCTCCACTGTCTGTGCCAATGGGCTACACAGATCGGTGACGGTGCAAATGCCCCTGGTTCTGCACTCAGAACCCCAGGCCCCTCTATTCCTCCAGTTGGTTTCCCTGAGTGAGGCTAGGGCAGGCATTAAGGAATACCATCTCATACCAAGGACTGATGGCTGATGACTAGGCTGGGGAGCAGGGGATGGGAGCAGAGATAGAGGAGTCTCTGTGGGGCAGGATCTATTCCTGCAACAGCAGAGCATGGTGGGGGTATGGCAGGGATGGTGGCTCTAGATGTGATCTTCATATCTGCCCGAATGAGCACATAGCCAGCACTCAGCCTGCATATGGTGGCGGCTCCCTGCCCCTCCAGCCTGGTCCTGCAGAAAGCTGTTAGCCGGGTCTTCTTTTTTGGGTCTAAGGATGCTCCCCATCCACTCCTTGGTTAGAAAGGGAAAGATCTATAGATCAGACACCCCTCATGCCCCACTTCAAAACCTTCGCCCCCACCTCCCACTCAAGCCACTGCTTCAGGAGCCAGGTCCATAAAGGTAGAAATAGCTTTGCACAGGTGCAACCAACAACCCCTCACCTTGGCCAGCACCCTGTTGGTGTCCCCTTCTGCCAAAGCTCCTCTAACACCATCTCATGGGATGCCCAGTACTCACATATGCTCAACCGGGAAGTGAATGCCTTTGACCACAGGGGACGGAAACCAATGGATTATTGCTTCCCTGTTTCATCCTCTGGGTGGCAGCTCTGATAGGTATGTCCTAAAGCTCTCCCCAAAGTGCCAGCGTATCAACTCCAGTCAGCCGTATTGGTGGCCAGCTCCATACAGTAGCCTTGCTTTGGCCTTCTGACCTTCTCTGTTTTTCACCTCCTGCCCTGAATGTCTACTTCTTGGAACCTTTCTTAATGAGCTTCTTGAACACAAACCTCTGTCTCAGGCTTTGCTTTTGAGGGGATCTCTGGTTAAAGAGCTTCCTGAGAAAAGATCTGAGGTCCCAAGTTTTTAAGAGATCATTCACCAACCAACCAATCAAAAAATGCTATGAGGTTAGGACTCACACATGCTGGGACCTAGAGATGCAACAATGGATCAGATGATGAACAGGTCACAGGTCTTGGGTCAAGGGCTTGCAGTGCACTGGGAAAGGAGTCCACTAGCTACGTTAAGCTTTGAAGGGAAATAAATGCCATAATCGGGAGAAACAGAGCAGGCACCCAACCCACTCTGCCCAGAAGAGGTGGCATCTAAACAGATCAGTCGCTAGACCAGGACAAAACCCAAATTGGCTCTTGAGTTTTCAAAGTCCACCCCAGGAGTACAGGAGTTAGATACGTGTGATGAATATAACTTACCGTGGCATCGTTTCTAGAACATACTAGAATCTCCTGACTTGCCCTCAGCTCTCCCTTGAGTCTAACCAGAGCCTGCTGCTCCTCCAGTTTGTCCCTTTTCTCCTGCTCTGGTCTTTACGGAGGTGGAGAGGAATGTTCCAGTACCAGGAGAATAGAATGCAATCAATGCCAAGATGGTCCTTCAGCGCTCGAAGATTCTATGCTGAACCCCCAAGCCTCTGCCTTCTCCCTGCTCTGCCATCTTTTCTTCCTCTCTCGCTCCCACCTGAGTCTGCTGCCCTCACTGGCCCATGTCTGGCAGAGTGTTGGAGGGGAACTTGATCCTGGGGACACCTGCAATTGCAGGGGATGTGTCTCCTAAAGAGACAGACCTCAGTCTCCCAACGTGCATCCCAGGCCCGCCCATGGCCATCGCCAGCCATTCTGTGCTCAAGACCAAATCACCTGAGGCTGGCTGGATGCCGTTCAAGGCGCAGGGGTGTGGTGGGGTGTGGAAGGCATGCTCTGGCATCCCTAGGCGTTCCCCTTCACATTCTCAAAGCACGTTCAGTTATTTGCTCTAATTTCTGAAAAACAGCCAAGACCATAAAAACGAGCTAAGGAGACCTTTACAGATGAAGAGGAAGAGGCAGACAAGTGTCATCTTTCCCAGCCGCATGGAGATATGGGAGCTTCCAGCTTGGACTCACCTCACCTGGGACAGGCAGAAATGGATGCTTCTGGCAGCGGCTCACCTCAGCCCCAAAGGAAGCCAGGTCTTTCTGTGCTAAGGGTGCTCCTGGATTCCATGGGGCCACCGTGCCGTGGTCCCCGGGACCCGCTGGGGGAGAGGTCTCTGCCCTACTCTGCTGAACTCCTGTTCTTGCTCCTTCTGGGAAATGCGGGTACCAGCTCCTTTAGGGGATGTGGGATTTGGCTCTGGGTTTCTGCTGAGAGCCAGAATTTCCTGGGGCTGACATGCAGCCAAGTCCTCTGTGTGGCACAGTGAATGCTTCTTCCTGTCCAGCTTTCAGACCCCCTAGGTGGCTGGGTCAGCAAGGTCAGATTCCTCCCTCTTTGGCACCAAGGAAACTTGGCTGAAGCCAAACCAAGGTCCTGTGGCAGCCAGCCCAGCCAGAGTCAGCCAGCGCCTTGACACAAGTATCTAAAGAAGGAAGTCAGCTTACCAGGATGGTGTAGCTTGGGCACTGGCTTGGCAGCCCAGAGACCTGTGTTCTGGGTCTAGTAGACCGACTCTGTTCCTAGCTTGCTATGTGACCTTGGGTAAGTCACTTTCCCTCTCTGGGTCTTAATATCTCCATCTGTAAAATGAGCAAGCTGGGCTGTCTCTCACATGCCAAGATATTAATTGTGATTTCAGGAGCTCGAGGGAGAATGTGTAGGTAAGAGCAAATTTTGAGGAAGAGCCCTTTCCCACCAGCAGCCTGCAGCATCCTTCAGAACAAAGTAATGGATTTGGAATTCAAAGATCATGAAGGTTCTTTATTGCTGAAGGGGGAAAGGTCCGAATATTGCTTAGCAAATTACCATCTGCTAGGGGCACCATTATGCCTTGACACAACCATTGGTCAGCAAATTGGTCACATTATTGGTTAGTAAATTTGAGGCTGCAGAATTATTTATTGGCAAATTAGAGATGGCAGAATTATTGGTTGGTGAGGCCAGAATTGCAGCGATTGGTTAGCAAATTAGAGATGCCTGTTTTGGTCTGTGAATAAATCACGGCTGGTCAGGGTATTGGAGGCCAAATTAGAGGTGGCCGGGTTATTTATGGCCTAGCCAGGAAAGCAGAAAGCGCATTTGCCAGGCAGAGAGGGGGTCAGCCCTCAACGTGTGGGGCTACTCCTTGAAAGCGCCTCCCGGTTGGCAGTTTTCAAAGGAACCATTATTATTCTATAAGCACTGAGGATGAGGGAGGGTGAGCTGGATTTCAGTCCGCCACCCTCTAGCCCCCATCTCCCACTCCTTATTTCCAAAGAGAGCTCAAAATATGTTTGCAGTCTTGGATCTGGTCAGCAGAGCAGAGGCTGGAACTCCAGCCCAAGATATCTCAGCAGAGCTTCTGGCTAGAGAGGGAGCCGAGTCTGATCCGGGAACATGCTCTCTACAGACAAGAATTCTCTGACTGTCCTCTGGCCCAGTCTAGGATGGAGAACCATGGGGCAAGAGAAGCTCCTGACTCCAGGAGCTCAGGATCAAGTTGAAACTTCTTTTCTTCAAGGCTCTGGCCAGACCCCAGTTCCCTGGGAGGCCCACTTCTTCCCCAGCAGTCTCCAGTGGTCTCTCTCCTGTCCCAACCTCTCCTGTCTGGACCTCTTAGGACTCAGTTACATTTATCTTGCTTTTGACTCTTGTAGGGTTTTTCATAGCTCTGCTGCCAGATGAGAAGCTTTTGAAAGCAGGGTTCCTTGTTCCATTCATGGATCCAGGCACAGGACTGGGCATATATGTGTACATATTGATGCCTACTTGGATAGATGATGGATGGATGGATGGGTAGGTGATGGATGGATGATGAATCAATGTATGGATGATGAATGAATGGATGGGTGGGTGGACGATGGATGAATGATGAACAGATGAATGAGAAATGGATGGATGAGTGGATGGTTGGTGTCTGGACAGCTGGATAAAAGGATTAATAAACTTGCTGATGTTGTTTATAGAATCCAAGGATCCCAATGTGGAAAAACTTGAGTTCCAGAATTAAAAGGGATTTGAAGCCAAGAAACCCATGCCCTTCTCTTGCCTAGTCCAAGTTTTTAAATTAAAAATAAAAATGTTCAAACATCTGGGAGCATAAAGGGAAGTCAACCAAGGTCTTCTTGTTACCCTGAGAGCAGCGAGTCCACTCACCCCCAGCTGCAGAAGAGAACACCTTCTAGGAAGAGCCCAGGGAGAGTGATGGATTTGAAGGGGGACAACGGGATCATGGGGAGCTTTGTCCTCCACAGTCATCAAGAAGTCTTAGAAAAAACAAGCGACTATATCACTCCTTATCACAAGCTGAGTTTTAGCATTCCAAAGTGGCTGGGTACTCCCCTGGTCACTTCTCCCCACTGCATCTCAGAGGGTGGCTTGGCAAGGACCCCTCACGTTACAGATGAGAAAACTAAAGTTCAAAGGAAATGGGGCAATTTCTCCCAGGGACCCACAGTGACTGAGGACTAGAACCCCGTGTCCTGATCACTGCCTTTGCTCCACTCCCACTTTTACCCATAGTCATGAGACCTATCATGAGACCACTGGAGATTCAAGTTCAGGCCCACCTGACTCCAAAGCCCCTGCTTTCAACTGCTTACTGCACTCTCTCCCTGTGTGGCTTCGTTGTGATGGGCTGGCGTCTCTCCCTGGCACCAGGCCCCTGTACCCAAGCCTGGGCACAGTGCCCCCTGGAGTTGTGGCAGAAGAGGCGATGCTTGCTCAGGCATGGCTGGAGTGGGGAGGCAGGAACCCTCCTACAGTCCTCCCTATCCCAGGGCACTCCAGCCTCTTATGGCTCAAGGATATATCTGGGTAACAGACTTCTAGCTAGAACCAGGAGGGACCTTGCAGAGCCCCAAGGACAAGACTTTTCACACACAAGAAACTGCCTGGTATTTACCTCTAGCGGACTTTTCTCAGTGAAGTCCTGAGATTGGAAGAGGCAGGGCCAAGGAAGCCCACTGTGCTAAGCAGCCCTTTTTCCAGATGGCCAGGCAAGCGGCTGGGGAGATTGAAGGAACCTGGGCTGTCTCTCTGGCCTCTTTTGCCTTTCTCCCCATCATCCATTCAGCAATGACTTTGCAGCAGTTGAAAGGCTCACTGTACAGATCTGGCCACCAAATCCTTGCAGAGTCAGATCATCGGCCAGAGCCCAAATCTACAGCGTCTGGTGCCCAGAGTCCTGAAGGGGAAGCCAGTGCAGGGGAGGACTGGAGCTGCTGGAGGAGGAGGGGCACCGGCTGTTCCAGCTGGACCTGCTCCCATGGCAGCCCTCGCCCAGCAGCCTAGGGCTGGCATCTACTGTGGCCTCCATCAGGATCCCAGGACCTTCAAGAGAGGCGTTGGTTTCCTGCCTCCCTGCCTCTGAGGAGAAGCTGCAGGAGCCACATGAGAACAGATGCTTTGGTTTGCAGACCATTAGCACAGAGCAGAGGTGGGCCCAGCCACAAGGGAGGAGGCTGCAGCCTTGTTAGTAAATAAGCAGGGAGACAGTAAACAGTCTCAGGAATAACCAAGGGGCGCTTAAGTGCAGGATGCACAGTGTCTAATTGCAGGTTGCTCGCTGTACTGTCTATAACATGACTACCCCACCAAGTCCCCAACCTCAGTAGCGCAAGTTGACGCCTCGTCTTCCTCTGATGCTGCTTTGAGGAATGAAAGGATTGGGCGATTCCTGGAGCACTGATACCATATGAAGATGAGCTAGCACAGGGTTGCCAGATAAAAATGAAGTGTGCCCAGTTAAATTTGGATTTCAGATAAACACTGATTAATTGTTTAGTAAAAGAATGTTCCTCAATGTTGCATGTGACATACTTCTCCAAAAAAAAAAAAAAAAAGAAAATCATAGCTTATCTCAAATTCAAATTTAGCTGCATTTTCTGTATTTTTGCTAAATCTGAGCTAGCCCTAGGCTAGGGAGTGCGTGTGTGGTAAATTGCTTCATTTGTGTCTGACTCTTTGTGACCCTATAGCATATCCCGCCAGGTTCTTCTGTCCACAGGAGAGTAGAAAATTACCAAACAGAGAGAGGTGCAAGAATTCAGATGAAGCAGGAATCTGGATTCAAGAGCAGAGTAGATGGACAGTGAGGACCCTTAAAGATACTGAGAGTGGGGTTAGTTTTCTCACCAGTGATGGAAAGGGGGACCCAACCAATTGTAATTAAGGCTCAAAGGACAAAAAAAATCACCTGACAGCTAGGTTTCTCCAAAGACGGAGAAGACCTTGTCCAAGTTCAAAAGTGACCCACATCCTTCAGGAGGAGCCAGTTCAACAGAGGAGGTAGCAGGAAGCCACCATGCCAAGACAGTGCTGCCGAGGTAAGCGACATCTAGGAGGTTCTGGGGACCAGGGGGCCCCCAACCCAGCCAGCAGAACCCACAAACTGAGCAGGCAGGCAGGCTCATTCAGTCAGCAAGGAGACACCTTCCTCCCATTTTATGGAAGAAACTGAGCCTCAGGCAGGTTAAGCGATTGGCCCAAGGTTCTGCCACTAGTAAATGGGCTGAAAGTAGACCTAGGTTGTCTGAGCTCTGGTTTTCCTCTTTATAAAGTTTATGATCTGCAGAGGTCTCCTGAAACACACGGTCTGATATCAGAGACCAGCTAAGAGAGTGCATTAGTGAGTTTCTTGGGGATCCTGGCTGGGTCCAGCTGACCTAAGATGAAGCCTGGTCCAGGAGGTGAGAGGATGTGAGATGCTGAGTTAGCACACAGGAGGACCGTGCCTGCTAGCCTTCTGTCTACACCTTCACGACGGTTCTGCATCTGCCCCACCACACTCAGCACTGGTGGAAAATTGTGCTGTGCAGGAAGAGGAAATGGAAGATGCAGTGTTTATGTCTCAAGCCAAAGGTAAGCCAGGTGGAGTGCTAGTGGACGAGGCTGGGAATCCTGCTCTGTTACTTGTCTTTCCCGACCTCTGCCTTCCCACCTGCAAAATAAGTATAATGATAGATCCCAGCTAGTGATTGAGAGGGTTAAATGAGTTATACATGTTTAGAGTTTAAAACACTGCGGGCGAAACTATTATATATAGAATGGATTAAAAAAACAAGGTCTTTCTGTATGGCGTGGGGGCGTCCCTGATTGCTCACCAGTAAAGAATCCGCCTGCAATGCAAGAGACACAGGTTTGATGCCTGGGTCAGGAAGATCTCCTGGAGAAAGAAATGGCAGCCACTCCAGTATTCTTGTTTGTAAAAATTCATGGACAGAATTTACTGTCCATTCACTGAGAGCCTGGAGGGCTACAGTCCATGGGGTCACAAAGAGTCAGACATTACTGAGTAACTGAGCATACATGTACTGTATAGCCCAGGGAACTATATTCAATATTTTGTAATGAAAAAAATACAGAAAAGAACGTGTGTATATATATGTATAACTGAATCACTTTACTGACAGCTGAAATTAACACGATTATAAATCAATAATATATCAATAAAATAAATTTTAAAAATGAATAGAACACTGCGAGCTTTAGGCACTAGTTAAGTGCTACCTTTTCTTTCTTTCTCCATTCACTCAATCATTCATTCATCCACATTAGAAAGAAACAAAAAAAAAACACTGTTGGTGGGAATGCAAACTAGTACAGCCACTATGGAGAACAGTGTGGAGATTCCTTAAAAAATTGCAAATAGAACTACCTTATGACCCAGCAATCCCACTGCTGGGTATACACACCGAGGAAACCAGAATTGAAAGAGACACATGTACCCCAATGTTCATCGCAGCACTGTTTATAATAGCCAGGACATGGAAGCAACCTAGATGTCCATCAGCAGATGAATGGATAAGAAAGCTGTGGTACATGTACACAATGGAGTATTACTCAGCCGTTAAAAAGAATTCATTTGAATCAGTTCTGATGAGATGGATGAAACTGGAGCCGATTATACAGAGTGAAGTAAGCCAGAAAGAAAAACACCAATACAGTATACTAACACATATATATGGAATTTAGAAAGATGGCAATGACGACCCTGTATGCAAGACAGGAAAAAAGACACAGCTGTGTATAACGGACTTTTGGACTCAGAGAGAGAGGGAGAGGGCGGGATGATTTGGGAGAATGGCATTCTATCATGTATACTATCATGTAAGAATTGAATCGCCAGTCTATGTCTGACGCAGGATACAGCATGCTTGGGGCTGGTGCATGGGGATCACCCACAGAGATGTTATGGGGAGGGAGGTGGGAGGGGGTTTCATGTTTGGGAACACATGTAAGAATTAAAGATTTTAAAATTTAATAAAAAAATAAAAAAATAAATAAAATAGAATGACAGGATTCATGAAAAAAAAAAAAAAGAAATACGAATTTCCTTATCTATCAGAATGAAGCATCCAAGGAGGAGGAGTCTCCAGTCAAAGAAGTTTCAACCTAACTCAAAATCAGAGGCTGAAATACTCAGAATTTCAGGCTCCAGGGCTAGGTTGAGGGAGAGATTTTTGTTGATGGGTAGATTCCAAGCATTGCAAACATCATGCTATATAGACAATAACCTGGACAATGAGCTTACCCTGTTACCAAGCACCTCCTAATCATCAAGATTTGGGGAACTAGAAACAATCCTCCAGATGGGGTCCAGGGCAGGGCAGGGCTGGAAAGATACTTCTGGCATTTTCCTTCTGCCCCCAAACTGCTGCTGTAGCTCTCTCATCACCAAAAGGTAGAAAGCTACCCCAGAAGTTCAAAGACTTTGATCCCAATGGGTTCATTCCAAAGCCTTCTAGATCTAAGTGTGTGCGTGCATGCATGTGTGTGTGTGTGTGTGTGTGTGTGTGTGTGTGTGTGTGTGTGTGTTGGAGGAATACTGAAGCTCTCTAGGAGGGCCCCACACCCACCGTTCAGTGCTTATCCCTAAGGTATTGTGTGTTCACCCTTCAGCTGCTCATTCTACCACCCAAGCCATTGGCTCCACACCCTGAACTCCTAACAGGCCCAAGGGTCCTCCTAGATTCTAGCTGAACTTCCTCTTCCCCAGGGCCATGTGAAGAAACCCAATAGCTTTTTCAGAATTGCTTTTTCCCTCTTTTTCTATTTTTTTCTTTTCTCTCCCTTTTTCATTTTCTTTTTTCTTTTTTTCTAAGTTTGCTCTCTGATGTGTTCTCTGCTTGCTCTCTCCCTGCCTAATTATTATTCCATGAAAAAATAGCTACTCACACCTAAGAGAGAGGCTCTCTTACTCCAGTAACTAGGGATTTTCAATGGCAGTCACTGAGCAATTATACGCTATGATTTACACTACATCCTCCAATCTATTCTTTGACAAGAGTCCCTATTATTAGTCAGGCAATAATCAAATGCTTAAAATAGCCTTATAAAAGATCTCTGAACTACAGGAATGGGTTATTATGGGAGTTATGAGTATGGCTCAGGAGCAGGTTTCCAGAAAAATATGCAGCAATGCACATAATAGGTTCTCTGTTTGCCAGAGAGAAGCTGTATAGGCAGAAAAGGAAGCAGAAGGGCGGGGGTGGGGTGGAAAACCACAGATCTATCAAATTATAGTTCTTAACTCCTGGTAAAGCTTCTGGGATCTAACACATCCTCTGGGGTCTTTTATGCAAAAGGACAATTTGTTAGGCACTGGTTGGATTTCATTGCCCGGGAAACCACTTGAAGGAGTTATAAATTCTGTTATAACATGCTGTTTTAGAAATGTCAGCAGACCTAAGGGCTCAATCTTTCTGTCCTGATCTGGAGACATCTTGATGTATAACAGTGTAGCCCAAGCTTTGGTCATTTTTTTATGTATCATTCTCACCATTTTCCTCATATCTGTGTGGCTCCTGTACTGACTATACCCTTGAATCATTATTATTTCTTTGTAGAAATCTGCTCCAAATAATGAATACAACTTCAAGTTCATTTCTTGGAGTAGGCAACTTTAGCAACTTTGTAGCATTCCTGTAAATGGAAAATCCAGTCTCTTTCCTTTCTAGCTGAAAACATTGGGTCACTCCCATCTCTACCTCCTTCTGTCTGCCACAGGTGAGCCCTCTCCCCCCACCTCTCTGGCCAAGGTTCTCAGGCTGCCCACCATCCACTCTCAGCTCTCTCTAGGGGTAGGGTGGGATGGAGAGGCACCACT
Organism: Capricornis sumatraensis; assembly: GCF_032405125.1. NCBI lineage: Eukaryota > Metazoa > Chordata > Mammalia > Artiodactyla > Bovidae > Capricornis > Capricornis sumatraensis. Next base: position 25,184,837 of record NC_091088.1, on the reverse strand, counting down.
TCAAATGGGCAGCAGTGAAGAGTTGACACCATTCATGGACAGATTGGAGTATATGTGTGAACCTTGGATTTCTGTTATTTTAATGTTTTGTCATGAAGCCTAAAGAAGTCTGTATCGTCTGAAAACTACTCATTCTTCCTCTGGGCGTCTCTTTCCTAGTGTTTCAAATACAGCAAACGCATATCTCTCTCCCAATAACTCACAATCCAATACAGCGGGAGTATCGCCTCCATTTCCCCATCTCGCTGCTTCAGTATTTTATTTTTCACTTCTTCTGGGTCTAGACTATTCCAAGGAGAACTCCACATCCATTTCAAGCCTTCTAACTCCTCTTTGGAAGACTTTGAGCTTATCGAGACCATCCCCAAAGAAGAACTTCTTTAGTTTCTATTGGATGTGAAATGTGCGACACAGTTACTACGGGCACCGGGCAGGGACATGAGGGGCCGCCATCTTGTCAGCCTCTGCAATGAGCTGCAGGGTCTGGACACTTGGAGAGCATCAAACACACAAACATTGTTTTCTACGTAGAAATGCAGCATTCCAGCACACTGCATTATGCTAGCTCCTCAGGGTTTTCTCAAGCTCCACCTTTCGGAAGAGAAATTGATCTCCCTGAATCTCCATGATGGCCTCACTGTGAAATGGGAAGGATGGGAATGGTTCCACCCCACACCCCCAGCCAGGGGGCCATGAGGACTGGTGCAGGGGGTACACACCAAGCCCCCAGCCCAGTCCTGGCACATACTTGTGCTCCCTTTACCCCAAGTACATGCTGGCATCTGCCACTGAACTCCCCTCCTCCCCACCAGGCTCCTATGGATTAGCCACTGGAGGGGCTTATCAGTTTCCGACTTTGTTTAACTGAGAGCAAACATTCACCAGCTTGGCTTCCTTGCCAGTGACCCTGCATTGTGAGCAGTGCCTTTCACCTTCCCAAGGACTGACCCAGGTCAGCCTGACCTTGCCAGCATCCCCTGGACTCCAAGAGTCTGGGGTTGACTGATCACAGTCTATTTCTCGTGTCCATGGTGGGAAAACAGAGCCCTACTGCAGCCCTGCCACTCCTCCCAGCCCATCCTACCAGAATGTCCTCCCATTACAACTTCACCAGAGCAGAGAAGGAGCAGGGTCTCAGTCTGGACCAGCTCGTGGGAGCCTATTGGCATCCCTAGGATCCGTTACTATGGGATACTGCTAGGATGAAAGCTCTGGCTGTAGTCACTTCTCTGCTATGAGACTTGGAGCAAGTGACTTTGCCTCTTTTTAGGTCTTTTTGCCTATCAAATGAGACTCTGTTTCTATCTTTTGAAAGAAAAGACACTGTCTTTTTCATTTTCTTCTTTTTTAAAACAAATCATAATATACATTAAAAAATGGACAAGTGTAAACTTTTAACCCAGAGTTGGCTTACTTTCTGTAATGAACCAAGCAGAAAATATTTTCGACTCTGAAAGCCTTACAATTTCTACTGCATCTACTCAACTCTGTGCTCGTAGTTCAAAAGCAGCTGTGTGAAAGTGAACGTGGTAGTCACTTTCAACCATCACTTTCACTCATGTCCCAATTCTTTGCAACCCCATGAACTGTAGCCCATCAGGCTCCTTTGTCTATGGGATTCTCCAGGCAAGAATACTGGAATGGGTAGCCATTCCCTTCTCCAGGGGATCTTCAAAATTCAGGGATGGAACCTGGGTCTCCTACATTGCAGGCAGTTGCTTTACCATCTGAGCCACCAGGGAAGCAGCTAGAGGCCATATGTAAATGAGTGGACATGGCTATGTGACATTAAAGCTTCATTTACATGCACAGGCAGCTCCACCTCCAACCCTTGGGCTGTAGGTTGCCAACTGCTATGAACTGAATGTTTGTGTCCCCACAAAATTCACCTGTTGGAATCCTAATTTCTGATGTGATGCTATTGGAAAGTAGGCCTTTGGGAAAGGATTAGGATTAGACCAGGTCAAGGGGTAGGGACCTCATGATGGGATTAGTGCCCTTATAAAAAGGAAGAGACCAAGATCTCTATTTCCATGTTATGTTGTTACAGCAAGAAGTTGGCTGTCTGCAAACAGGAAAAGGGCTGTCTGCAAACACTGAATCTGCTGGTGCCTTGATCTTACACTGCCAGCCTCCAGAAATGTGAGAAATAAATGTTTGTCATTTAAGCCACCCATGTTTGTCATTTAAGTGTTCGGTTATAGCAGGCTAAACTAAGACACCAACACCTGATATAACCCAATGAATTATCACAAAATGATCACACCTCTGTGACCATCACCCAGATCAAAAGATAATCACCACCCCAAGAGTCTGTGTCACTTTTCATCCACTTGCTTCAGTTTACTCCCAGTGGCCTTCCAAGTTTTTTTTCTTTTTTTAAATTTTATTGAAATACAGTTGATCTAAAATGTTGTGTTAATTTTTTCTGCACAGCAAAGTGATATATATATATATATATATATATATATATATATATATATTATTTTTCATTATGGTTCATCACAGGGTACTGAAAATAGTTCCCTGTGCTATACAGTAGGACCTTGTTGTTTGTCCCTTTTATCCATTTTGCTAACCCCAAACTCCCAGTCCAACCCTCCCCAGACCCCTCATTGCAACCACAAGTCTGTTCTCTGTCTGTGAGTCTCTTTGTGTTTTATAGATATGTGCCTTTGTGGCCTATATAGAGTCTACCTATAACTGATATCACACGGCATTTGTCTCCCTCTTTCTGACTTAATTTGCTTAGGTCTCTCTATGTTGTGGCTATTACTCCTCCAGGAATGAAATAATCATTCCTCTCCATAAATGAGTAATATACACTGTATATATCTACCACATCTTATTTATCCAGTCATCTGTGGGTGGACATTTAGGTTGTTTCCATGTCTCTTCCAAGCGTTTTTCTTAACATTTTTGAAATTTCTTATGTCATCAGTTGTTCAATTGCTAAGTCGTGTCTGAGTCTTTGTGACCACCTGAACTGCAGCATGCAAGGCTCCTCTGTCCATGGGATTTCCAGGCAAGAATACTGGAGTGGGTTGATATTTCCTTCTCCAGGGGATCTTCTTAGGTCAGGGATCAAACCTGCGTATCCTGCATTGACAGGTGGATTTTTTTCTACCACTGAGCTATCAGGAAAGCCCATATGTCTCATCATTTTTCTTTTAATTCAAATGTCTGTCTTATATGATAGACTTTTTAGACACCATCATTTAGGACAGCGACTGTCAAACCTTCTTGAAGGAGCAGTCTTCAGGGGAAGCATTTGGTGAAACTCTCATATGTATTAGAGAGAGCGAACAGAGCTGTGGTCTCACTAGAGGCAGATATGCAAAGCTCATCCCTGCCCCTCTCTGAGCCCAGAGGCACTTCTGAAAACTCTGAAAGGTGCCTTGAACCCAATTTGGAAACCATTCCTTTGAATACTCATTAATACCCAAGTAAGACAAATATTCATATTCTCACTCACCGTAGATGACCCATAACTCCATGGCCCAGAATGATCAAGGACACAGCAAGGGGTCTACAAAGGTTATGGCAGAGAGGTTAGCGGTAAGACTGGTATTGTGGGCATCTGTGAGAAGTTGGGCTGTGAGAGCAGGCAAGCTGAAGAGCAGTTGGTGAGACAGAGGGACTTACAGGGGAGTTAGAGTCATACCAAATACACCTGTGGCTTGGCTTCTCCCCTTGGCTCCTGTTTGGCCTAGCAAAGCTCACTCAGCCTCTCTGAACCTCAGTGAACACGTAAAAAGGGGCAGCAAGTCTTATTTAGGTTATTAGAACTTTTTTCTTGTTCAGATGAGTGGGAGTAAAGGTGCTTTGTCCCTCTAGAGCAATGGTTCTCAACTGGGGATGATTCTGTCTACCCCTGGGGACATCTGGTAATGTCTAGAAACATTTGTGGTTGTCATAACTGGGAGAGGAGATGATGCTACTGGCATCTAGTGAGTGGAGATCAAGGATGCTGCTTCAGTGAGTCATAGTCCCCAGGATATCCCCCTACAAGAAAGAATGATCCAGCCCAGTGTCAGTAGTGCTGAGACGGAGAAACCCTGCTCTAGGATCTTTGGAAAGTGTGATCTAGATGGAGCCAGCTGTCAATAGACACCTGAGGCAGAGGATGGATGATGGTGCCTTGATCTTGCTTGAGTCAGGGGGTAGGGGGTGGGTGACAAGGAAAGATCCCCGAAGCCGAAACTTCTTTGGACTTTGAGCCCGAGAGAACCTGTTGGCTATGGGCAAAAGAAACATGGCCCTGGTCACGCAAAGAAATGCCTTCCCCAGGGCAGAGGCAGGACATGTAAACATGAAGAGCCTTCTGCAGAAATTCATTAATCACGAGGGATCTCATTACCCACACTTCCCCACTCAAATTCTCCCTCCTCCCTGGATGCCCACATACCTCACTGCTAAGTGTCATGGCTTCCCCTTCGAGTTTTGATTAGACCTTATCAGCCACGTGGGGACCAATCAATGGCAGATCACTGGGAGATCAAGACCCCCGATACCTCATACGTCCTGTCCCCAGCCGCCCCACCTGTTGGCCGCAAATCGAGCAGATCTGGCTTTGGGTGATATCATTCCATGCCCTCAACCAGAGACATTGAGATAATAACTTTCCAAATATTGTCTTACGAGATGCTTATCATTGTAAAACAATATTTTGTCACTGGGCAGTCAAGGGGCAGTATCGTTTTGCAGAAACACACAGCTTGGTGAGTGGGCGGGGGGAGATCACTGAACGACAGGAAGGGTTAGAGAAATCAGCAGGTGGGGTGAGATGGTGGGCTTCCAGGACCTTCTAAGTTCTTCAGAACAAGTTGGGAGTGGGTGGGCTTGGCCAGAGGAGCTGGTTTTCAGGCTGTAAATGATGAATGCCAAATCAGAGGGCAAATACAATTTTCTCTTAACTTAGGATACAGTGGGGAATGTGGATATGAAAGACCTCTCCCCTATTCTCGGGAAGTTTCCAATCTAAAAGGGAAGACTAGGTTATGGACCAAAGCAAGCTTATCACGTAGACTTGTTTCATCGTCAGATTTTTATCAACAGGTTTTCAGCAAAAATAAGGTAAATAGCATTGGTTATAAGGTACACTTTCCCTTGGCCTCTGACTTCCTATTGGTAGCAGATGAGTCTTGGTGGAAGGGAGCCTCAGTCCATCCTGTGTCTGGATTCTGAGTCTGGAGGTGGGGAGAAGGGGCAGAGGAGGCAGATGATGACAGAAGATGGAAAGGAGAAAGGCAAACCTTCGGTCAGTGTGGCCATAAAGCTGCACCCAAGGCTGAAGTCATCAAACTCCATCCCACTGCACTCACCCCTACCATCAGACGCCTTTTGCTGCTGCTGCTGCTGCTGCTAAGTCGCATCAGTCGTGTCCGCCTTTAGGGAGTTCCTTTCCTCTGTGGGATCATTGGGAGATCTCTGGCAGGCAAAGGCAGATGGAAGGGAAAGGGAAAGGGAAATTCAGTGTACATGTGTTTGTTTTGTTTTGCTTAGGGGTTGAGAGAAAGGTGGCATGAGGATCCAGTGTTGCTATGACGTAGTGAGCCAAGCCCTTCGTCCACCTGGAGTGAACATCAAGTTGTGAAAGGCAAGGCGTCTGGAGGCTGACTGGCTCAGTTCAAACTCCAGCTCTACCATCTTCTACTAGCTGTGTGATCTTGGGCAAGTTCCTCAGACTCTGTGTGATTCAGTGTACTTATCTATAACATGGGAAGATCCTTAGGGCTGCCGTGAGGATTAAGACAGAACGAAACCACCGTAACTTGTAGCTTTTGTTATTATCTCAGAGTCGTCATGAGGATTAAATGGAAAACTCCATGGAATCTACAACACCTGTTTGATTGCCAGCACTATACATCAGGTCTAAGCAAAGACCCCTGTCAGCACGAGCTTATATTCTAGTGGAGAAGACAAATACCGAACAACGTTTTAAAAATAATTTCAGGCAGTGATAAGGGCTAGGAAATAAGAATGGCTATGGAAGAAGAAAAGCAAAAGGCTAATAGAGCTGCAAGCTGTTTTAGACAGAGTGGCTGGCAGAGGTCTCCGGCTGGGGCCGATATGTGAGCAGAGATTTGCAGGAGGCACGGGAGCAGAGTGTGAGCCCTAAGATGGCCGGGAGCAACAAGCACACACGCCTCAGGCAGGAAATAGGAACTAGGAGCAGTGTCTGGATGGGAGGGAGAGGAAGGTGGCAGGAGTTATGTTGATAGGTGGGAAGGAGCCGATTCATGAGATGAGGACTTCAGACTTATTCTGGGTCTATCAGTTCCCTAGGACTACTCCAACAATGTACCCCAAACTGGATGGCTTAAAACAATAGAAATTGATTCCCTTGTAGTTCTGGAGATGAGAAGTCTGACGCCAGGTGTCAGGTGGAACACAGTCCCTCTGAGACTGAGTTGCATCCTCCCTAGACTCTTCCCGACGGTGACCATCAGTTACTGGTGTGCAACCGAACCACTGCCCAGCCCTGTCTCTGTCAACACATGACGTTCACCTTGTGTGTCTGTGTCTTCTTGTAAGGACATCCACCATATTGGATTAGGTGTTCCCCACTCCACAACAACCTCCTCTTAACTAATTACATCTCAATTGCCCTATTTCTAAATAAGGTCCCATTCTGAAGTACTGGGGGATTTGGATACCAACACAGATGAGGGGAGAGGAGATGGGAATACCCCATAAAACTGGGTAACACAGGAAACCAGTGAAGGGTTTTGAACAGTGTCCCAAAATAATCTGCTTTCTTTTGTAAGAAGATCGTTCCACTTGCTGCGGGCAGAGAAAACTCTGGAAGGCAAGAATTAGTAGGATGACTCCTTGGTTTCTTTTTAATTTTTAAATTTATTTTGCTTATTTACTTTTGGCTGTTGCGGGTCTGCGTCGTTGTGCAGGCTTCTCTCTAGTTGTGGTGCGCAGGTTTCTCATTGTGGTGGCTTCTCTTGTTGTGCAGCACAGGCTCTAGGGTGCCCAGGTTTCAGCAGCTGCAGCTCCCAGGCTCTAGAGCACAGGCTCAATAGTTGGGGTACCCAGGCTTAGTGCGATCTTCCTGGATCGGGGATTGAACTCATGTCTCCTGCATTGTCAGGTGGATTCTTTACCACTGAGCCACCAGGGAAGCCCGACTCTTCAGTTTTGGGCATGAGTATACGGGTGGAACTATGTGGCCACTTACTGAGATGGTGACCAAAGGGTCAGGAGCACGTTTGTGGTGGGGTGGGGGACTGTGATTCCAGAGTCCTGCTCAGTACAAGGTAAGTTGGAGCTGCCTTTAAGACATGAAGTGGAGATGCTGTGGACAGAACGAAACCCTCAAACTCAATACATCCAAGCCCAACCCATCACTTTCAGTCTCATACCAGCTCCTTCTCTAGTTCCACATCTCATAACCAAGATGGTCCCACCATCATCCAGATACCCAGGCAAGAATTCTGGAGATCATGCTGACTTCTAATGTGTCATCAAGTTCAGGGGATTCTGCCTGTTAAGTGTGCCTTCCCCCCCCACCCCGCCCAATCCTCATCCCACCAACTTCCTCTCATCCCCAGATGACCACCATGGCCTCCTTGACAGTCTCCATGCTCCGAGCCTTGCTCCCTTCTGACCAACTGCCCACTGTACATCTGGAAGTTGTCACTAAAGATAAAAGGGGGCATTTCTGAGTATCTTCCTTCAGCTGATGGTGTCAGGTACAGAGGCTCACTCAAGGAAATTAGGTGGTATTTTCACATCCTCATATTGCTCAGGAGTTCCACATTCATAGTGCAAAAGCCCTGGATCTTGAAACCCTACGGTTCCAGGTTCAAGTCCTGACTCCCAGCCACCTTGCTGATGACTGCAGTTGGGGTGATCACAGGATGCGTTTTCCTGACTGATGAGAGGGCTGCTTTGGATGGTGATGATAGAACAATGGGCAGGCATCTCAGTGGAGTGGGCTGATCACGATGTATAGCTATCCTAGAGGATGGTCAAGTTACTGTCTGAGCCTCAGTTTCCTCAGGGGTGAAGGAGAATAATGACACCTAACTAACCAAGTTGCTTGAGGGTGAAACAAGGCAATGTGTGGGCAGACACCTAGGAAGGCATCTGATACATAAAGAGATGCTCACAACTAACCCCACATAGAACTGCTTGAAAGTCAGTGTCACACACACCCATGCCCACTGTCCTCTTCACAGTTTTCTATTGGAAGAAGAGCCATTCTGAGAAACTACAGTTATTTGAAGTCCCCCTTCATTATTAATTTTATAGAGAGTTATTCTGTTGTTCTGGTTTTTTTTTTTTTTTTTGGTAATTAGATGCTGTAAAAAAATTTTAGTGATTTTCTCTTCTTTGTAATTAGAAATAGTGATTAGAGTATCTTTTATATTACATGGCATTTTTCCTTTAAACAATTGTATACATTTTGTATTCTTTGCTTTTCTCCATACAGACTTTAATGAGAATGGATTCATTGTGTACCATAATTTGCTATTATTATAGTGTGTCATGAAAATGAGTTATTTCCGTCACAGAAATATAATGCCCAGTGTAATGTATTTTTGCTGGTGGGTTTTTATTTTTTATTTTTTCCCTCTAGGGACAGGGGAAATGTGTGTGCCAAGTTTAGAACCCATTTGAACCTGAAAGGCTGGGGAATTGCAAGGGGAACTCAGGCTTTCCAGAGTCTGAAACCACTCTCCTTTCTCTTTCCCCGCACAAAGGAAAGTGTGAGGCCCTGGAAAGATGGTTTTTCACATTTCAATAAAGAGCACACAGGATTCTAAACTGCTGATTCCCAGAAAATGGCATCTGTTCAAGCCAAGACACAGAGAAGCCAGGAGCAGGTCTCTTCTTAGGACTTGTACATGCTAGGTAATTGCTGAGGTTTCATAGGAAAGTCAAAAGCACCTCTGGGAATCTGCCTGTGTTTCTGCTGCCGATGCAGACTGCTTATAGAGGAGATGCCTCACAATCCATGTTACAGGTGACACAGCCTGCTGAACCCACAGAATGTGCCAGCGAGTTTCAGGCTGGGGATGATGGTCTATCTGCTCTGGCCTTCCAGCTGCCTATGGGAGTCACAGCAGGAAAGAGGAGGATGCTAGCTCTTCTTCTGCGTGAGATGGGTGGTACCCAGCGGCTGGACCACCTCTATATTCCTGCCTACCAATTAGAGCATGCTCCACTAGAGGTCACTCCCCAGGGCAAAGACAATATGGTTTGGATATCACATCCATATTTTAGGAAGGTGGGGGTAGATGGGAACAGACCAGCCGCATTTGTCCCAGCGGGCTTCCCCAGTGGCTCAGTGGTAAGGAACCCACCTGCCAATGGAGGACACGCAGATTCAAATCCTGGGTCAGATTCAAATCCTTGAAGAAGGAAATGGCAACCCACTCCAGTATTCTTGCCTGGGAAATCCCATGGACAGAAGAGCCTGGAGGGCTACAGTCCATGGATCTCGAGAATCAGACACAACTTAGTGAATAAAGAACAGCAACAACATTTGGCTCTGGGGAGTTCTCTGTGCTGTGACATCTCAGAGCCCTGGTTAGAGTGGGCACCATGGAATTTGAGCACGAGGGCCATGCCAACGGGCAGCAGGCGCCATCAGGAGGCACATTCCTAAAGGGTGACTGGAGAGCCTGTGACGGCCCTCCTCACACGGGTTTGGGCACCAGTGATTCTGGGAGCACTCCAACCTCCAACTTATCAGTGAAGCATTGAGCTTCTAGGGGCTCACGGTGGGTGTGGGAGATGCAGCCCCTGGAGCTGGCCATCTTCCTATGGAGCAACGGAACTTGCCTTTCCTTGGAGAGAAGCTGGCCCAGGGATGCTACATGATAACAGCCTGCTCTCTGCTCTAAGGTGTGCAAAGCCCTAGTTTCACCTCACCTCCTTCAACTCTTCCCAAAGCCCTAGGAGACAACCCTCATGGAAAGTTCTTCCGACTTTATAGAGAGGAAATGGGAGGGTCAATAACTGGCCTAACATCAGAGCTAAATGGGGGATGGGGGTAGGAGCTGGCTCAGGGGGGTGAGGGAGGAGGGGCATGTGGTCAAGGGCTGCTGGTGGTTAGGGTGGATCCTCAGAGTTGCCTGTGGGCATGCATGCTCTGTCGCTCAGTCGTGTCCATCTCTTTGAGATCCTATGGACTGTAGTCCACCAGTCTCCTCTGTCTGTGGAACTCTCTAGGCAAGAATACTGGAGCAGGTCGACACGCCCTCCTCCAGGGGATCTTCCAGACCCAGGGATCGAACCCACGTCTATTTCATCTCCTGCATTGGCAGGTGGGTTCTTTACCACTAGTGCCACCTGAGAAGCCCAGAGTTGCCTACTTAATGCATTCATCCCCCAGCCAGCCCAGATCTGGTGCATCCTGGCTATGAGAACAGAATCTGACAGCCAATTGCCAGAGTTCAAGTTCCAACTCTGCTGCTTACTATCCATGACCTTGGGCAAGCTAGCTAACTCTGTGGTGCCTCAGCTTCCCCTCTGGAATCAGAGACAATCCCTGCATCCACCTCCTGGGGCTATTATGAGAATTAAATGAGCTCTTTCCAGGAAAGCCGGGTGGATCACCCCCGGGCACAGCTGCCCCATTGGTGTGGAGCACTGAGTGCCTGATCCATGGAGAGGGGGCTGTGAGTTTCTGAAAGCCTTGCACGTGTGAGCCTGCATCGGCCCAGAGAAGGTGTCTTCGCTAATTCATCCACCTGGACCGGTGCCTTTGTCTAATTCCTAAGAAGATTTGCATTGGCTAGCAGTGGCCTGGAATGCCAATACATCCCAAGTGCTCAATTAATGTTACTCTGGTTTTTGGTCCTTCAGATGCTACTCTGTCTCCTGCTCAAGGTGTCCTCTGGGAAGGCAGGAGCAAAACCACATGCAGTTACTGATTCAGACCCTAAGGGTGGAACATGGCCCCCACTGGGTCTCCCCAGTAAACCCTGGTAACTAGCCCAGAGCTTGGACCTGGGTTCCCTGACTCTCAGCTACCTGGGATCCCACCTGGAGTGTCCCGATTTCCCATCCCTCCCCGCAGGGAAGCAAAGCACAACACTTAGATCTTAGAACAATTCACTCTTGCTTCCCCGTGTGGGTTTGCCACTGTTCTTCTTAAGTGCTGAGGATTTGCACTTAAGCAGGGCAAAGTGACATTCCATCATTAATACCTAATGCAGTTGTATCGAGTAGTGTAAACATGCTTCCCGGTGCAGAGTCCTGCCCCCACCCCCTCTCGCCCGGTGCCCCCTCCCGAGTATAATTGTTTTCGCTCCCCTAAATTCAGATGTAATTCAAGCCAGAGAAATCATGGCTGGATTACATCTCCAGCCAGGGAATTATTAGTATGACTTTTTGGCGGCATGACAGTGATGTTTCGACAATCTATACATATTGATTTAGGTCGATAATAAACAATTTGATTAGCCTCCCCATCCATGGGCTGTCATTTCAATCACTGACAGGGGCCCAGCAGAGTGGAAGGGAGGTGGCACACACAAGTGGCAAGAATTCTCAAAATAAGAAACTCCGTCCTGATTAGAGGCCTGGCTTCAGTGAATTGGACAAGACAGCTCAGCTGCCACGTTATTAACTCCCTGGGAAAATACTCGGTCGGTCCCCGGGGCCAGCCCGCGTATTCTGATGTGGATCGATAAGCAATCTCCGGTGTATATGGAATTCAGACTCGAATCATTTGTCTCTGGCTCCTTTCTCCAAAGGGAGCCCCGTGGTTGGACCTGGTCTGCCTCCCAAGGACCCCCCACCTCACCCCACCCCCCACACTCCCTTTTTAACTAATGACCTGCCGTGGAGGAGGCCAGAGAGCAGACACCTCTTCCATCATCAAGAAAGGCTCTCTCAGGTGGGTCTAATGATGGTAATGGGCTCCTTTCAATTTTTTAAAAATGATCCCCACCCTGACATCATGCAGCTGAATTTGTGTAAGTGATGGGCACGCCCCTCAGTGGCAGATAGACAGATGGGTGGTAATGAACACCCTCCCATCAGTGTCCACACCTGACGGTGATGCTTTAACAAGGCAGGAAATTCCCTCTTTCTGCCAGGTCTTTGTGAGGGATACAGAAGGGTGGGTGCCACCCAGGGGTGCTGACAGCCTGGACTGGAGATGGCTCAGGAGAGGAGAAGCTACACCTGGGAGGCTCCAGGCTTCCCTGTGAGCTGGCTTCTTTGGCTGCTAGCCACCAACTGATGGAGCTCCCTGGGCTGCAGGACCTACCCTAGACCATCAGATGCCATGCCCTTTGGTTATAGGTGGAGACCTCAAAGATGCTAAAGGCAGAGGACCTCAGGGGACCACATGGCAAGCCAGGTACTGGCAGGGACCCAGATCCCCTCACTCCCCACAGCTGGGAAGGCAGTGTGTTTAGTGCTTATGACAGTCTTTGGATCAGGCAAATCTCGAGGCCATCTCTGGTGCTTTGAATGTCAGTTTCTCCTTGGGTAAAATGAGGCTGCTAACACCTACCCTGCATACTGTGGAAAGAATTTAATGAAATAATATGGAGAGAGAGCCTAGCACAGTGTTGGTGGCAGAATACTTGATAAATGTGGGCTTCCTGCCTGGTGGTAGTGGTAAAGAATCTGCCTGCCAATGCAGGAGATGCAAGTTTGATCCCTAGGTCAGGAAGATCCCCTGGAGGAGGAAACAGCACCCTATTCCAGTATTCTTGCCTAGAAAATTTCATGGGCAGAAGAGCCTGGTGGGCGACAGCCCATGGGGCTGCAGAAAGTCAGACACGACTGAGCACACAAATAGTCATTAAGTTTAGAATCATCATGAGATAAATATAGAAAGTTTATACATTTTTATTTACAAGTTTTTGTGATTTTTATCATCAGATCCCCGCTTTTTCAAAAAATAAGGTCTTAGAAATCCGAATTGTGACATAGATAAAAGCAGTTGCTCTGCGTGATGTTGAGGAGGCTGGAGAGGAAGGCTTTGCCCAGTCACGCCCACCTGGCCACGCCCCCTCCCACCATCGCCATTTTTGCAGAGCCCTAAGGACAGTCTGAAATCAATCTAGAAACTACTGCTGACACAGCGGAAAGATTGTTGTCAGGCGGCATGAGGACAAGCTTCTGCCACCAGCTCTCAGGTGCTTGACCTATTCCTTTCTAGAGACCCCTGTTTCCCCAGCTGCAAAGTAAGTGTGGGCGGGGCAACCCCTGAGTGCACCTCACCTCCCGGATCCTGTAACCCTGAGGAAGGGAAAAGCTCTATAATCTGCAGAGTTCTGTAACACTGACTAGTTATAACACCATGCCACAGAGCTGTGGTCTTCGTCATGGGCTTCACACAGAAATACCTCAAGGGCTTCTGGGGCTGGAGGAGGTCAAGGGGAGGGCCCTGGAGCCCCTATCCCCACAGAGTACCCTGGACCTCCACTCAGGGAGCCTGTGTCCCAAAGAAAAACAAGCAAAGGGTAGTATCAGAACTAGATTTGGCAGTGAGAAAACAAAAACCTAAAATAACATGACTTCAACACGATCAGACTTTCTCCCTCTTCTGCATAAAAGCTGGGAAGTTGGCTGTCCAAGCTTGGTGTGGCTGACTGCTCAGCTGGGTGTGTGCTTAGGGAGCTGGTTTCCTTCCAGCTCACTCTCCAGCATCCTTAGGGTCCCGGATGTTCTAAGATGTCAGCCCATAGATCCATGTTCAAGGAAGGAAAATGGAGGGAGGGACAAAACAGATTGGGGTAAGCAATATAAACCAACACTTTTTTTTTTTTTTAATTAACACAGTTTTAATTTTTAAATAGCTTCAGATTTACAGAAAAATTGCAATGATAATTCAGAGAGTTCTCATAACACTCACATCATTTCCCCATTATTAACATCTTGTATAAGTATGGTATATTTGTCCAAATGAATGAACCAATATTGGTATATTATTATCAACCAAAGTCCACATACTTCATAAAATTTCCTTTGTTTTTACCTAATGTCCTTTTCCTGTTCCAGGATCTCACCTAAGACACCACATCACACTTATTTGTCATGTCTCCTCCGGCTCTTCTTGGCTGTGACAGTTTCTCAGACTCACCTTGTTTTTTTCAGTTTGGGGGAGTGTTGGTTGGACATTTTGCAGAATGACCCTCTATTGGAAACTGTCTGTTGTTTTTCTCATGATTAACTTAGAGATATGAGTTTTGGGGAAGAAGACCACAGACATAAAGTGCCATTCTCATCCTATCCGAAAAACATCTTGAAAGTGAAAGTGAAGTTGCTCAGTCCTATCCAACTCTTTGTTGCTTCCAAATTTTAACGATCATGAATAAAGCTGCTATAAACATCTGAATATGAGTGCAACATATCAAGTCTTTTATACAAACAGCTTTCAGAAACAGCTCTGCAAAATTTCACCTCTGGCACACCTACCTGCAAGCAAGGTTGGTAAAAGTAGGCTTGTTCTGCACCCAGCTAAAATGGAAGAGTTCTGTGGAAGCAGGGGGAGAAGGGACATGGCAAACTACCATCAGTCTCAGCCCAGGGACACAACCAAGGCCTAGGAAGCAGACAGGATGGAGGAAGTAGAAAAAACAGAGTGAACTTCCAGTACTCAAATGCTATTACTGAGGGAATCAAGGAAAGGGAGGTCAGCTGTCACTGAGCTATAAAAAAGAGTCTTGTGGTGGGGAAATGTTCAATAATTCACTCAAAAAATAATTCACTCCAACAAATGCATTTGGTACATCTAAACAATGGAATATTATTGAGCACTGAAAAGGAAATGAGCTTGCAAGCCATGAAAAGTCTTGGAGGAAAGACATGAAGGAAACTTAAATGCATATTACTAAGTGGCAGACGTTATTTTTTCGGGCTCCAAAATCACTGCAGATGGTGACTGCAGCCATGAAATTAAAAGACGTTTACTACTTGGCAGGAAGGTTATGACCAACCTAGATAGCATATTAAAAAGCAGAGAGGTTACTTTGCCAACAAAGGTTCATCTAATCAAGGCTATGGTTTCTCCAGTAGTCACATATGGATGTGAGAGTTGGACTATAAAGATAGCTGAGCACCGAAGAATGCATGCTTTTGAACTGTGGTGTTGGAGAAGACTCTTGAGAGTCCCTTGGACTGCAAGGAGATCAAACCAGTCCATCCTAAAGGAAATCAGTCCTGAATATTCATTGGAAGGACTGATGTTGATGCTGAAACTCCAATACTTTGGCTACCTGATGCACAGAGCTGACTCATTTGAAAAGACCCTGATGCTGGGAAAGATTGAGGGTGGGAGGAGAAAGGGATGACAGAGGATGGGATGGTTGGATGGCATCACCGACTCAATGGACATGAGTTTGAGTAAACTCTTGGAGTTGGTGATGGACAGGGAGGCCTGGCGTGCTGCAGTCCATGAGGTCGCAAACAGTTAGACACAACTTAGCAACTGAACCGAACTGAATTGAAGTGGAAGAGCTAATCTGAAAAGACTGTGGACAGTATAATTCCAACTATATGACATTCTGGAAAAGGCAAAACTAGGGAGGCAGAAAAAAACATCAGTTGTTGCCAGGCATTAGAGGAGAGAAGGATGAACAGATGGAGCATAGATTATTTTTAGGGCAATGAAAATACTCAGTGATGGTGGATAAACTTGTCATGCTCAAACCCATAGAATATACAACACCAAGACTGAGCTCTCATGTAAGCTATGGACTTGTGTTAATGGTGTGTCAGAGTAGCTTCATCACTCATAACAAATGCACCATTCTGGTGGGGGATGTTGATAATAGCAAAATTTATGTATATGGGATATCATATTCCTCTCAGTTTTGCTGTGACCCTAAAGTCTAAAAAGCTAAAGTCTTCTTTTGGAAAAAAAAATATTAAACAACTCAGGAAACAAAGTGGGAAAGCGCCATGGCCCTCCTCGGGTTTACAACCCAGTGATAAGAGTTTAACAATATTTGGGGATAAGAAAAAGTATTGTGATGCCCTGAGATCTCTTAACAGTCCAGTGAGACAGAGTGGAAGTCTGCTGAGGTGCCTACAAATTCCAAGATCCATGAATCATTGTTTAAGTTTGGTCAGATTTATAATTGCCGATTTCAGTGGCTGATTCTCTGTGAACTGTGATGGCACAGGGCAGATCTTGGTCAATGAGGCTGTCCCGTAGTGTCTAAGTTTCCTGCACAAGAAGCCATTTCCTTGGGCCTAAAAACCTGACGTTCAGCTCTTTGGGTTAGGGGAGAGGCTCTCGTGGAGGTGACGGATCTCTTTTAGATGAGATTCTGCTTCTTGCTTCCCTGGTTCATGAGAACTTCCAAGAATTTTCCTGGGAAATGTGTTTGATGTCAATTCTGAGACAGGTGCGGATTGCCTGGAATTATCTCCAAGTGAGGGCAAAGTTTTATGCAGAGTGAAATTAAGGACTTTGGAATATTTGTCTGTTTGTCTTCATTTATAAAGCCTGCCAGCGATGCCAAGTGGTATTTCTCAATAAAGGAATGAACAGGTTTGAGTCTTCCTAAAACCCCATCTTCAGAATGCCTGTAACATAGATTATGACATTAGAGGAGTTTCTTCTAGAAGTCCAGGGCCCCGGGGATGAAGATGCCCACCAATATAAAAACAGATTGAGGATAGGCCCTCTCAGGCATGGCTCAGGGCTGATTAGCGTAGCAGGGGATGCCTCGTTCCCAAAGGAGTTGGTAGCTCCACCATGTTGCATATCAATACAAATAAACACATGCAGAGATTCTACTTAATGCCTGAATAAGTTGGGGCCTAACCATCTGTAGACAGTTCAGAAAATAATCTGATGTTTCTGACTCTCCGTTCCCTAAGTTAACATTTATTCTCTCTGCCTCCTTTGTGTGCCATAGTAACTCCTGGCCCACAGGACAACAGCACTTATGTCATCCTGCTTTGTCTTACTCTGAGCCGTGTATAGGCTTGCCTCCCAGCTAGCTGTAAGCTCATCCAGGGTTTGAATCTGTCCCTTTGCCTTCTCTTGGATGCCCTGCACTGAGCACCTGGCTGTGGTGTGCAGCCCAAAGACCCAGCTTTCCTACTTATCCAGCCATGTGATCTGGGACCAGCTGCTGAATTCACCTGAGCCCTTACTTCCTCTTCTGCACAATAGGGCCAACATCCTCCTGGGATAAGTCTAAGTGTGTGCTCTGTGCTTAGTCACTCAGTGGTATCCAACTCTTCACAATCCCATGGACTGTAACCCACCTGACTCTCTGTCCATGGGGATTCTCCAGGCAAGAATACTGGAGTGAGTTGCCATTCCCTTCTCCAGGAGATCTTCCCAACCCAGAGACTGAACCCAGGTCTCCCACATTGCAGGCAGATTATTTATAGTCTGAGCCACCAGGGAAGCCCATATCTAAGTACCACATGAAAGAAGGAATCAAAATGCCATGCCCCATGACTGTTCCATAACAAATGTCCAGAAAGCATTGGATGAAAATAAAAACAGATACTCCTGAGTGTCAAAGGGGTGAATTCATGAGTGTGAAAATGTTTCTCTCTGGGACCGTGCAGGCAGTTAACAAGAAAAGGCTGGCGTTATGTTAATTCCCATTAATATCCTCTGAGGGTGCAGGGGAAGAAGATGGACTGGCTAGCCTTGAAACACAATCAGATCCCATTTTTATCTCCTTTGCTACAGCTTTATTGTAGTGAAATATGTTCACTTTAGCAGAGGGCAATCACCCTCAATAGACAATGCAAGAGGCATGAGGTGCCAGCGGGAATTTTCTGAGCGTCTGCCCTGGACGCCCAGCTCCAGGCTGTTATGGTTTATGTATTAAAACTGCCCAGAGATGTGATTGTGTGTAGCCCCTGATGGATATTTGCTGCGGTTAGGCTGCATTAGACTCGATTTATCCCCCAGCACTCATTGTTGCTATTGATTGATTTTTAAATTAGATGAAGGCAATCAGTAAATACCACCCAATCAAGTTCTAAAAACATACAGGAGATTAGACAATTTAGGGTAATCAATGGAAATATTCTTTGATTTGCTACCACTCAATTTTGACCATAAATTACAACTATAACTTGCAAGTTAGTAAGCTATAAAGCAAGCGGATGTGACAAGAAAAACTATAAGAAATGAATTAAGGGGCTGAGGAAGAACCACTGATGTTGTTCTATAATGAGGCAAAATGACTCTTCATATCTGGGCATTCCTGTGGGACCTCATCACCCGTGTTAGGTCAGGACACCAGGGAGAGCTCAAGGTTTGCCCGGCTTTTTAAACAAAAAGTTGGGGAGGATAGGTGGAAAAATTTTGTGTGGCAGAAATAAAACACAGTAGTCATCCTTCTAACAGATGAGCTTGAACAGTAACTGGTGAACCTAATTTTGTGGTTGCAAATACATGTCATATAATTTTAGGCTCAAAACCCCACGGTTTGTGAAAACCCTCACCTACCTCACAGACACTTTCAAATGCTAATTTCAAAGTCACACTTCTGTTCTGTGATTTCCTACAAAGTCTGAAATGTAACAATAATTAAATGTAATTTTAGACCAGAACTTCATACTCTTCAAAAGATATATTTGCCTGATTGTACAATCTGTACATCTTTCATACTTTTATTTTTTTTATAATTAATTTTTTTTTATTTAATTTAAAAATCTTTAATTCTTACATGTGTTCCCAAACATGAAACCCCCTCCCACCTCCCTCTCCATAACATCTCTGTGGGTCATCCCCATGCACCAGCCCCAAGCATGCTATATCCTGCGTCAGACATAGACTGGCGATTCAATTCTTACATGATAGTATACATGATAGAATGCCATTCTCCCAAATCATCCCACCCTCTCCCTCTCCCTCTGAGTCCAAAAGTCCGTTATACACAGCTGTGTCTTTTTTCCTGTCTTGCATACAGGGTCGTCATTGCCATCTTTCTAAATTCCATATATATGTGTTAGTATACTGTATTGGTGTTTTTCTTTCTGGCTTACTTCACTCTGTATAATCGGCTCCAGTTTCATCCATCTCATCAGAACTGATTCAAATGAATTCTTTTTAATGGCTGAGTAATACTCCATTGTGTACATGTACCAAAGCTTTCATACTTTCAAAAGAAGCACATTCAGACTCTAAATTTTCCTATTCTTTCTCTATCCAATGGGCATATGATGCAAAAGACATAAATTTGGTTTCATGAGTTCATGATTTCATAGCAAAGGCAAAGACCTCACAGCAGCTTGAGTTCATCCATCCATCCATTCATCCATTGGTTTACATGAACATTGAAGACAGGTTGCTTCAAGTTTTCTCATCTCTCTCTCTCTCTCTTTTTTTTTTTTTTTTTTTTTTGCTCCTTAGGGTTTCATAGAATACACAGAAGAACTATACACAAAATATCTGAATGACCCAGATAGCCACGATGGTGTGATCACTCACCTAGAGCAAGACATCTTGGATTGAAAAGTCAAGTGGGCCTTAGGAAGCATCATTATGAAAAAAACTAGTGGAAGTGATGGAATTCCAGCTGAACTCTTTCAAATCCTAAAAGATGATGCTGTGAAAGTGCTGTGCTCAGTATACCAGTAAATTTGGAAAACTCAGTAGTGGCCACAGGACTGAAAAAGTCAGTTTTCATTCCAATCCCAAAGAAAAAAAACACCAAAGAATGTTCAAAGTACTGCACAATTGCACTCATCTCACACACTAGCAAAGCAATGCTCAAAATTCTCCAAGCGAGACTTCAACAGTACGTGAACCAAGAACTTCCCAGTGTTCAAGCTTGATTTAGAAAATGCAGAGGAACCAGAGATCAAATTGCCAATATCCGTTGGATCACAGAAAAAGCAAGAGAGTTCGAGGAAAACATCTACTTCTGCTTTATTGACTATGCCAAAGCCTTTGACTATGTGGATCACAACAAACTGTGGAACATTCTTAAAGAGATGGGAATACCAGACCACCTGACCTGCCTCCTGAGAAATCTGTATGCAGGTCAAGAAGCAACAGTTAGAACCAGACATGGAACAACAGACTGGTTTCAAACTGGGAAAGGAGTATGTCAAGGCTGTATATTGTTACCCTGCTTATTTAGCATATGCAGAGTACATCATGCAAAATGCCTGCTGGATGAAGCATAAGTTGGAATCAAGATTGCTGGGAGAAATATCAATAACCTCAGATATACAGATGACACCACCTTTATGGCAGGAAGTGAAGAGGAACTAAAGAGCCGCTTGATGAGGGTGAAAGAGGAGAGTGAAAAAGCTGGCTTAAATCTCAACGTTCAAAACAATTAATATCATGGCATCTGGTCTCATCACTTCATGTAAGTAGATGGGAAAACAATGCAAACAGTGACAGACTTTATTTTCTTGGGCTCCAAAATTACTGCAGATGCTGACTGCAGCCATGAAATTAAAAGACTCTTGCTCCTTGAAAGAAAAGCTATGACAAACCTAGACAGCATATTAAAAAGCAGAGACATTGCTTTGCTGACAAAGGTCCATCTAGTCAAAGCTATGATTTTTCCACTAGTCATGTATGGATGTGAGAGTTGAACCATAAAGAAATCTGAGCACCGAAGGATTGCTGCTTTTGAACTGTAGTGTTGGAGAAGACTCTGGAGAGTCCCTTGGACTGCAAGGAGATCAAACCAATCAATCCTAAAGGAAATCAGTCCTGAATATTCATTGGAAGGACTGATGTTGAAGCTGAAACTCCAATACTTTGGCCACCTGATGCGAAGAACTGACTCATTGGAAAACCCTGACGCTAGGAAAGATTGAAGACAGGAGGAGAAGTGGACAGCAAAGGGTGAGATGGTTGGGTGGCATCACCGACTGGATGAACATGAGTTTAAGCAAGCTCCTGGAAGTGGTGATGGACAGGGAAGACTGGCATGCTGCAGTCCATGGGGTTGCAAAGACTCAGACATGATTGAGTGACGGAACTGCCTGAGGGCTTTGTAGAAGTGGAAAATGAATGATCAAACTGTAATACTCTTCTTACACTGGCAGAATACCAGGGGGCTTTCTGAGACATCAATCGGAATAAGCGGACCAGTTCTCCTACCTCTGTCCTGGGTGGTCATTGGCCAGGAAGGGCCAGGGATGGGACTTCTCTCTCTTCTGGCTTGGGAGGGGTGAAGACTTGCGACAATCCTGGGCTCTCATTGGACCCAGTGACAGGAAAGAATGGTAGAGCTTGGGGATTGATTCAGGGAGACATGGGCTCTCCCTGCTGCTCAGGGATCCCAGAGCGGTCTATTCTTGAAACAGCCTTGGAAATTCAAGACAGACGGGGACTTCTGAGCACAGGGGGTTCTCTAGGAAGCCGTTGAATTGGCAGAGCAAGAAAGTTTAAAGTGAAAATTTTTTTTGGAAGGTTGGGAACTTAATTTAAAAAGTTATCCTGCTCTGATTTATAAATTAATATAAGCTGACTGTTAAAAAACTTAGAAAATACAGAAAATTGGAACTACCCTGGTGATCCAGTGCTTCCACTACAGGGGTCAGAGCTTCAGTCCCTGGCCAGAGAACTAAAAACTCATGTGCCTCACAGACGAAAAAGAAAATTCAGAAAATTATACAGGAGAAAATTAAAATCACTGATAATCCCAGTATTCCAAATTGCTATTGTTTTGATACCTCTTTCCAGCCTTTAAGCCTATATATAGAAAAATAAAGCTAGCCTCTCTGGTGCCTGCTTTTGCATATCATAAACATTGTCTCTTACCGTTTAATTTCCCAAATAACACAATCTCCACAGATGCAGAATTCCTCGTGATAGTGACAATACTTACTGAGTGCTGTGAACCAAGGACATAAGGGTATCCTCTCGGCATATCCTTGCCACAGCCCTGGGAAGTAGACACTATTGTCATCACTGTCTCCATTTTGCAGATGCGGTAACCAAGACTAGTAGGATTTGAGAAATATGCTCCTGGCGGAGCACCAGACGCAGGCTCCGGACCTGGCTTGTGAAGCTCTGGGCCTTGACTCCAACCAGCCATTATGGGATCTATGCTCAGGGCCTTGCAAAGACAGAGAGAGGAACTCTTTTCAATACCTAAAGGAATCTGAGCCCTAGTCCCCATTCTTTCCATTTTTCCTATTCACACCATGTTTGAGCTGCCAAACATGCCCTTGCATAAGAGAATGCCCTTCATATAGCCCATCTCAGAGAGTTCATTGAGAGAATATTGGGTTGGCCAAAAATTTCATTCAGATCTTTCCCAAGGTATGTACCCAAATGAACTTTTTGGCCAACCCAGTATTTAGTTGACAGCCTTCTTCTGAGAGTCATTATGAGCACCAAATGAGGTCTTTCCTGGGAAAATGTTGTACGCATTGTAGAATGCTGTACACAAGCAATGCATGTGTGTGCCACGCTGCTTCAGTCGTATTCAACTCTTTGTGATCCTATGGACTGGTGCCCACCAGGCTTCTCTGTCCATGGGATTCTCCAGGCAAGAATACTGGAGTGGGTTGCCATGGTCTCCTCCAGTGGATCTTCCTGATCCAGGGATTGAACTTGCATCTCTTATGGACGCTGCAATGGCAGGCAGGTTCTTTACCACTAGCACTCCCTGGGAAGCCTATGAAAGGTCCAGTCAATCAACTAATAGTGGTGTGCAATGGTGTTCTAAATTAGAGATTGCTCTCTGCCATGCAGTGGTGCAGATCTAGCTAATAGATGGGTTTCATTTAACCTATATTGTATTGAAACTTTTTCCAATTAATGGCTAATATTTCAAGATCAGGAGATTTTAAGGGAAAAGAAATCCAGATTTCCCCCCCATTATCTTGGAAAGTCAGAAGACGCAGCCAGTGGGCCCACATTCTCACACAGCAGCTGTTGGCTGGAACAAAGAAACAGCTGATAGACAGAAATGCGCTATCTGGGGCACCCCAGTCCTCACCGCTCCCTTGTGTATCATGCCTACGGCTTCAGTCATTGATTCTGCTTGCTCACCTGTGGGAAGGCTGTACTTACCACCGTCACACTAAGTATTTCTGGGAGATACAGGTCTGTTCCCTTCTCCTCTAAGCTCTGAAATAGATGACTCATCTCTAGTGTTTTTGTCATTTAGTCGCTATGTCTGACTCCTTACAACCCCATGGACTGCAGCCTTCCAGGCTCCTCTGCCCATGGAATTCTCCAGGCAAGAATACTGGGATGGGTTGCCATTTCCTTCTCCAGGAGATCTTCCTGACCCAGGGAATGAACCCACATCTCCTGTGTCAGCAGGTGGATTCTTTACCACTGAGCCCCTTGGGAAGCCCCTGTCTCTGTTTACCCTGTTTACTGCCACTCAAATAGAAACTCGAGGACCAGGGCCCATTTTGTTGCATTCTTGCTGCACGCACTCTGGCCTGAGCAGGAGAAGTCACCCAGGAAGTGTTTGTTGAGTGGGTGAATGAATAAGAAGGAGGCTGAAGAAGTCTGTCAAAGGCAGGCAGTTTGCAAGGTGACACAGGTGAGAGTCTGGCCAGCCAGCTAGCATCAACATCGTGGTAGGTGAAGGCACTTGCATGAAGGTACACGTGGAGGCCAATCAGGCAGCCTGGGAGTCTGGGTCAGCTGGAAGATGGAAGGGGCCAGGAGCCTGTTGCTCCCCGGGGCCTCTGCCTTTCAGGAATGAATTTCTCTAAGTTTTCTTGCAGCAAAAAGGAGGGTAGCTAGACTGCAGATAAGGTTCTCCCCAGACCCAGGGTGTTAGGGATAGTTAGTCTTATCTGGAATCTGTTCTTGTCTTTGCAGGTTACAAAGCACCCTCTTGCCTTCTCTTATTATTGTTTTACCACCAATCTAGGCGGATGAAGAAGCATAGGCCAGTGGCTTGCCTGGTCTCTCAGTGAGTAAGTGGCAAGGCTGAGCCTTCCGCCTGGGTCTCCTGGTCCTGGTCTGGCCCACTGTGCCACCAGGTCACAGCAGTCTCCAAGATGACAATCCGTGATGGTGGGGAGCTGGCCTTCAATGAACAGAAGGAGTAAACAGTGCAGTCTGAGTGCAGGCCCAGAGGCCCTTCCTGCCTCCGATTTTAGAATTGCCATCATCTATGACCAGAACTGGGCTTCCCTGGTGGCTCAGATGGTAAAGGACCCACCTGCCATGCAGGAACCCTGGGTTCAATCTCTGGGTCAGGAAGATCCCCTGAAGAAGGGAATGGCTACCCATTCCAGTATTCTTGCCTGGAGAATCCCATGGACAGGGGAGCCTGGTGGGCTACAGTCCACAGGGTCACAAAGAGTTAGACACAACTAACACTCACGTGACCAGAACCAAAGCAGCCATTTCTTCCCAATGAGACGGCAGTGGAGAGCCCATTGGTTGAAGGTTAGAGATCAACCTGTGTGTATCTAACCCTGATCCCACCCTTTCATAGGCACATTAGCAATTTACTTAACTCTCTGTGCCTCATCTTTTCCTATCTGTGAAATGGGGAGATTAATGGTACCTGCCCCTCAGGGCTGCTGAGTGCTGTCAACACAGCCAACACAGCAAGAGCTAACATTTACTGAGTGTTTGTTGTGGGACCTGTGCTGTTCTAAGCCCTGGACATGCATCCAAAGTGCCCAGTAAATGCCAAAAGCTCTTGTGAAACAAATCACCTTCCTTGGATCCTTCTATGACTTCATGAGGTAGGTCTCCCATAATCCCCCTTTTATCTATGAGGAAACTGAAGCATGAAGAACTTCTACAGCTTGCCCAAGATTGTACAGCTGTGAAACAAGGAGCAGCGATGCAAACCAGACAGCATGGCTGCACAGCAAAATTCCTCAGCACCACCCGCCTCTGACTCACAAAGGCTTCTGCACACAGTATTGGGTTGGACTGTGTCAAACTGCAATCCTTGTCCAATATCAGCTGTTTCGTGTGGATCAAAGCCCTAAGGGCTTGGCAGACTCCCTGGATGTAGATGATGCAGATGAGGACGAGGACAACTTGGGTCCATGAAAGAGGATATGAGGGCGTGCCCCAGGCTGCAGGTTGGACTCCTCCAGGGATGAGGGGGTGGTTGGGGAGGGGGGTGGGGTCCATGGAGGGCCAGGGAACTTTAGAGGAATTGCCTGGGAGGTGACCAGGAGAAGTGAGCTTTACTTTATCATGGTACAGAACTAAAAGGGCAGACCAATTAATCATGGAAGTTTCTAAAAGTGCTTTTATTTTGCCATTTAGTATGCCAGCGAGATCATTTCCCTTAATGTATACTCCTGGTATTAACACGCCTTAATCCATCACAGGCTGTATTAT
This sequence comes from Capricornis sumatraensis, assembly GCF_032405125.1. Taxonomy (NCBI): domain Eukaryota; kingdom Metazoa; phylum Chordata; class Mammalia; order Artiodactyla; family Bovidae; genus Capricornis; species Capricornis sumatraensis. The sequence goes on along the minus strand of NC_091088.1, from coordinate 25,159,621 downwards.
GAAATTACTGTGTTTTACTCCCGGGTCCTGCAGAAGATCATTAACCCTACTCTTCTCTGGGCCATACATCATCGGAGGGATTACCTCATGGGTCCAGAGACCCCTCTCCCTGGGCTACACAGTGGGGCTGCCCCAGTCATTTTTCCTCACCTTGCTTGACAGACAGGGCTGTTTGCATTAGCGAGCAGATGGTTCCTGGGTGAGAAGCAGATGTCAACTCCCACTTGTCACCTCTCCTTCCAGTGACCCAGGTTTCCATGGAACACAGTGTTCACCCAAAGCTGCCCTTCCCCTACCTCTCCCGAAGACCTCAGGCAAGTCAGGGGCTGTGTTCTTCTGTCCTTAAGCCCGTCAGGGACTTGGGCTGTCAGATCTCCCCATCCTGTGACTCACCTTCGAGGGAGCTCTGCCCTGGGCTCCGGGGGAAGCAGACGGTGGCCAAAGGCATCCGGCATGAACCAGTTCAAGGGACCATCCTACGTCATCCGCCTGGATTGCCCCATGCCATCCCTCTTCTCTTTCCTTCCCCAAGCTGCCCCATGGCCACATGATCTACCACATCCTTTTTTTATATATACTGGTATATAGTTGATTAACAATGTTGTGTTAGTTTCAGGGGTACAGCAAAGTGATTCAGCTATACATATATCCATTCTTGTCCCATACAGGTTATTACAGAATATGGAGAAGTCCCTGCGCTATACAGTAGGTTCTTGTTGATTATTTCAGCAGTGTGTACATGTCAATCCCAAACTCCCAGCCCTATCCACATTCTTAAATCCAAAAACTCTGAGATGTCATCTCAATTCCTTTCTTGCTCTGACTCACCCATGTCCCTCCAAGAGCAAATCTTGTTGGTTCTTCCCACAAAAATCATCCTGACCCTTCCAGCATTTTTCTCTGTTTCCATGTTATCTACCTTAATCCAAACCTGGATGAATACGGTCACCTCTAAGGTCTCCCTCTTTTGATTCTCACCCCCACTGCAATGCCTTCTCCACTGAGCAGCAGAAGGATATTTTAAAAACACAAATGCCTGGGGTTCTAGAACTACCCTGTATTTTTACAGGTGTGCATGTGAACATTGAGACATTCACTAGGGTGTGTGCACTGATGCACTCCCTGAATCCAGTTTATACCTCAATTTTTAAAAATGAAAAAAAAAAAAATCAGATTAATCCCCCTACTGAAAATCCTCCTGTGACACTTCCTTGTCTTCACATGAGTCTCTAGAACTCCCAGTCTCGGTTAAGTGACGCATCATGCTTCCTTGCTGACACCATGTCTGGCTGGGGCCTTTTATTCCCACCTCCAGACCTTCTGTCCTTCTCTCCAGACCAGGAGCACACGGAGCCCAGGCCAGCCTCACCCAGCCTGCTAATATAAAGCCTTTTTCCTTCACTAACACTTTCTCTCACGTGACCCTGACTTATCCTCTGCGGCACCCACCACTACCTGATACTATCTTGAACATTTTTCTGTCTTTCTTGGCTGCGCTGGGTCTTCGTTGCTGCACGCAGTCTTTCTCTAGTTGCTGTGAGCCAGGGCTACTCTTTGTTGCAGTGCACGGGCTTCTCACTGTGGTGGCTTCTTTTGTTTTGGAGCACAGGCTCAGTAGTTGTGGTGCCCGGGCTTAGCTTCGTGGCATGTGGGATCCTCCTGGACAAGGAATTGAACCCCTGTCCCCTGCACTGGCAGGCGGATTCTTAGCCACTGAACCACCAGTGCAGGCCCATTTGTTTGTTCTGGACTCTCATTAGTCTACAAGCTCCATGAGAACAGGTAGCCCATCTGTCTTGCATCCCTGACCTCCCAGGGCCCTACCCATCGCTTCCTGGCCTGGCAGGGGCGTGGCACCCTACCCACTCTGAGTCTGGGGTGATCGTACCATTATGCTCAGGTCCATAGGAAAAATGGGGATGATCTGTGGGCAACGCTGGCCATGAGAATGATCTTGGAGAGCAGCAGGTGGAGCCACAGGAAATGGAAATGCAAGGCCCTTTCCAGCTCTGGAAGCCTCAGTGTCCCCGAGTAAGCCCGCCCGAGTAACACGATGCCTGAACTCCACGAGGTGTCATGTGGGAAAGAGGCAGCTGGGCTGAGGATAGCTCTATGTGATTCAAAACACTTCACGTAGGCACGACTGTCATTTAGAAACCCAGGATTTGGGGGCTTTTGAGACACTGGTCTAATTACCGGAGGGAGGGAGAGGGCACAGGTCATTGAGGGGGCAGGGCACTGCCTTTGGCTGAGCCCTTCACCAGGAGAGGGCGGAAGACACACCTCCCATCCGGGCATCTGCAAACTGCCTCAACACTTCGGTGCTCAAGCGAGTCATCTGCTGGCGGGCGGGGCGGGGCGGGGCGGGGCCGCGATGGGCTGGGGTGGGGGTCGGAGGTGAGGCATTCAGGCCTTCTCAGGGGAAGCGAGCAGACAGCCTCAGGCACAGCACACAGCTCACACAATGGTCACTTCAGAGCCCTCAGCGGAAGCAGGGCACACTGGCTCCCAGAAGCCGGAAGCAGGTATTTAAGGTCAGTCTTCATCTAAAGTGAGGTTAGTCGTTCAGTCATGTCCGACTCTTTGTGACCCTATGGACTGTAGCCCACAAGACTTCTCTGTCCATGGGATTCTCCAGGCGAGAATACTGGAGTAGGTTGCTGTTCCCTTCTCCAGGGGATCTGCCTAACTCAGGGACCTAACCCATGTCTCTTGTATTGCAGGCAGATTCTCTACCATCTGAGCCACCAGGGAAGCCTAAGAACAAATCCCAGCTGACACAGAGAGTGTATTAAGGGGCTGATCCTGGGGAGTATGGATGAGGCAGTGGAGAAGGAAAGAAAGCCAGTGTAGGCTTTGCCAGCGAGCTGGGACGGCCCTGGGCAGCGGAGACTCATTTCTGCTGGGCCCTCTGAGCAGTCATGGGGAAGACACCTTTGACTAATCCCCCTAGGAGGATGGAGGCCGGGCCATTTACCCACTGAGTCTCATCCCCATTGACTGAAGATGGGCCCAGGGCATGTGCACATGTGCACACAAACTCTCTCTCTCTCTCTCTCACACACACACACACACACACACACACACACACACACTCCTGACTAGTTGTGCTGCCACTGACCCAAGCAAGCTCCCTTGGTGTCTGAGAGAAAAAAAAAAAAGAGAGAAAAAGATTGATGGTTGGAGTAGGAGGCTGCCAGCTTACTGGGAAAGTGAAAGTGTTAGTTGCTCAGTTGTGTCTGACTCTTTGCAACACCATGGACTGCAGCCTGCCAGGCTCCTCTGTCCATGGGGATTCTCCAGGCAAGAATACTGGAGTGGGTTGCCATGCCCTTCTCCAGGGGATCTCTCCAGATCGAACCCACATCTCCTGCGTCTTCTGCATTGCAGGAAGATACTTCATCACTGAGCCACCAGTGAAGCCCCTCCTTTGTACATACATGAGAGTAATTGTGATAGCTCGGTTGGTAAAGAATCTGCCTACAGTGCAGGAGACCCCGGTTCAATTCCTGGGTCAGAAAGATCCACTGGAGAAGGGAAAGGCTGCCCACTCCAGCAGTCTGACCTGGAGAATTCCATGGACTGTGTAGTCCATGGGGTCACAAAGAGTTGGACACGACTGAGCAACTTTCACTTTCACACATCACTAATGGGGCAGGAAAAGGAAAGGAGGCATTTATTCCTCTCAGGTGACATTCAGAGTGAATCTTTTATCCCCAAAAGGCATCCAAACTCATCCTTTTTTTGGCCAAGGTCACAGAAGTCTCTTAGTTTTGTGCAGGATACCCTGGAGCCATGGAGGTCAGCCTTGATTTCCTGGCAGTGACCCAGCTGTGCAACAGGGACCCAAACTCAAGACACTGTGGTCTATTTTCTGGCCCAGGGCCTTGAGCTCACATTTAACCTTCTGTATGTGACAAGCAAAACCTCGCAGAGTATCTCTGCCTCCAGGGGATTCCAAATGAATGGATGATGAATGAACGCAATCATCTGAGCTGTCCGCACTGCAGGGCCTTTGGCTGTGGTCTCCATGTGCCCCTTTGCCTGAGATGCCCTTCTTCGGGGTCCTCCCCTGGCTGACCTTTCTTGTTATCCCCAGAGAGGACATTGTTGACCACCCTTTCCAAATAGGGCTTCTCCATTGTTCTCTCTCCACACCCTGTTTATTCCTCTCAAAAAACTTGCACCTTACCGTAGCTATTTGATTGCCTCCTCACCTGCCTGTGGTCTGTCTTTCTCCTGGGTCTCTAAGCTTTTAAATGTGAGCGCTTTTTGCATGTTTTGCTCACTACCGTATAACTAACTGGTGCCAATCACAAGATAGATGGATGGATGGATAAAAAGTTACCATGAGAAGCACATGAGATAGCATATTTGGAAATGCTTTGGAAATAGTTTAGTATGATACAACACATCACTCTGAAATGCTAGCACCAGGCACTCTGATTGAGGCTTTACAAACATCACCATCACCAGTCATCTGACTGCTTCCTGGATGCTATGCTCCCACCTTTTGGATGGAAAATAAGCTCTGTTGATTAACCTGAGATCACAAGGCTGATGAGGGATAAGATTAAACCCTAATTAAGTCACCCTTGAAGCTTGCACTCCTTCCATTATATCCCAAATTTCTCATTATTAAAGAAAGTGACTGTATAGTGTGATCCCATGGTTACCAGCAAGTACACAGCTAGATACCTTAAACAAAATAGCCCCAAGGTGACTCTTGAGTTACTTTGTCCTCTTTTGGAAACTGAATCTGCCTCCTCTCACTGTCCATTGTCCTTTCTCGCTGTTGTCCCCCCAAGAACCTGCACCCACCCACACCCATCTATCTCTAAAGAGCAACTTCCAATTACTTTTTCTTTGTTTTGAATTTATTTATTTTTTAATTGAAGGATAATCACTTTACAAAATTTTGTTGTTTCTGTCAAGCCATAGGTATATATACATCCCCTCCCTCTTGAACCTCCCTCCCCATCCCACCAATTACTTTGAATACAAAACCTGTTCTTGTGAAAATTACGTGTAAAGTGGAAATGAAGGGTGCCTAAGCAAAGAAAGCTGTTTGCGATTTAGTCACAATCTCCACTGATTCCTTTAGAGATTTTTTTTTTTTAATTCTCTTTCAGGAAGTTACTCCAGAAAGTTGAACTTCAGGGGATAAGTAGTATTTAAGCAGGCTACAAGTCCAATGGGTCTCAAAAGAGTCAGACACTACTTAGTGACTACACAAACACACAGAAAGACACATAGATAAGCAAATACACTTGGGTATTTCATAAGGTTCTTAAAGAGAACCAAAGGAGAGGATCACTGTGGCAGTATGCTGGGGAAAAAATATGTCAACTTGAAGATGTAGATATTTAAGAAGATGCTACTGCTGGTTTTGCTTTCCAGCTTTATTATGATGCAGATGACTGTACTGCCTTTTCTTCATTTATCCTCACATAACATTTTACAAAAATAAATCCAAGTCAGAGGAAATAAGGATCTCCAGGCTGAGCAGTCATCATATTGACTAGGAATATTTGAAAATGCAGATTCCTAGTCCCCAGTCTAGACTTACTGAACTATAATCTCTGGGGTGGGACCTAAGAAATCTGTATTCTCAACAAGGTCCCAGGGGAAAATGAGATAACTGGCCAGTTTTAGAAAGTTACTGAAGAGGGAAAGAGAGAGCCAGGTTGGGGTCTGTACTGGGTGGAATAGTATCCCCCTATCAAATCTATGACCTCCCAGAACCTCAGAATGTGACCTTATGCAGAAGTAGGGTCTTTGTATGTGTAGCTTCAGTCAGTTCCGTCAGTTTTGCTCTAAAAAAGCCACCATGAATGCTGAATTTAAGAACACTGAACCATTGCTCCTGGGAATATAGGGTTAGGTTCCCATGAGACTTTGGTCATGATATTTTCATCAATCTATCAGGTATATTTTTTGCATGTTTTTGTGTGTGTGTGTGTCTTTCCATCTGAAGACACCTTATTTACTATATACTGTTGACTCATTGAAGCTTGTCTAACACACACATTTTATGCATTTTCTCTGTAAGGTACATCACAGTCTTCTTGCTCATAGAAATGACTTGGTGCCATTTTACACAACAAAATCACCAACAAAAAGCACAACATTGAGCAAAGTCAAAAAGACACCTGTTTAGGAGAGCTGAAACAAGAAAGCAGAGCTATGAAGCTTCAGCCAGGAATGGCACATCAGGCAACTCACATTTTTCACCATTCTGTGCATATCTTTAATGACCATGGGTATTGACTCAGGGATCACAGGTAAATTTTAGCAAGTAGGTAAATTTAGCCAATACAGATACGTGAATAGTGAGTGTTAGTTGCTCAGTCATGTCCAACTCTTTGCGACCCCATCGACTGTAGCCTGCCAGGCTCCTCTGTCCATGGAGTTCTCCAGGCAAGTATACTAAAGCTGGTTGCCATTTGCTTCTCCAGGGGATCTTCCTGAGCCAGGGATTGAACACAAGTCTCTAGCACTGCAGGCAGACTCTACCATCTGAGCCACCAGGGAAGCCCAGATGAATAGTGAGAATCTACTATAATTAAGATGAAGTCTTTCTGGATTAGGGTGGGCACTAAATCCTAGCCAGGACATACAAACAACCTGAATGTCCATTGACGGAGGAATGGATAAAGAAGATGTGGTACAGATATACAGCGGAATATTAGTCAACCATAATAAGGAACAAAATTGGGTCGTTTATAGAGACCTGGATGGACCTAGAGACTGTCATACAGAGTGAAATAAGTCAGGAAGAGAAAAAGAAGTATATTAACATGCATATGTGGAATCTGAAAAAAAAATGGTAAAGATGATCTTATTTACAAAGCAGAAATAGTGACACAGATGTAGAGATCAAATGTACAGATCCCAAGGGGGAAAAACGGGTGGGATGAATTGGGAGATTGGGGTTGGCATATATACACTTCAGTTCAGTTCAGTTCAGTCGCTCAGTCATATCCGACTCTTTGCGACCCCATGAACTGTAGCATGCCAGGCCTCCCTGTCCATCACCAACTCCCGGAGTTCACCCAAACCCATGTCCATCGAGTCAGTGATGCCATTCAGCCATCTTATCCTCTGTCATCCCCTTTTTCTCCTGCCCCCAATCCCTCCCAGCATCAGAGATTTTTTCCAGTGAGTCAACTCTTCGCATGAGGTGGCCAAAGTATTGGAGTTTCAGCTTTAGCACCATTTTTTCCAAAGAACACCCAGGACTGATCTCCTTTAGGATGAACTGGTTGGATCTCCTTGCAGTCCAAGGGACTCTCAAGAGTCTTCTCCAACACCACAGTTCAAAAGCATCAATTCTTCAGCACTCAGCTTTCTTCACAGTCCAACTCTCACATCCATACATGACTACTGGAAAAACCATAGCCTTGACTAGATGGACCTTTGTTGGCACAGTAATGTCTCTGCTTTTGAATATGCTATCTAGGTTGGTCATAACTTTCCTTCCAAGGAGTAAGCATCTTTTAATTTCATGGCTGCAATCACCATCTGCAGTGATTTTGGAGCCCCCAAAAATAAAGTCTGACACTGTTTCCACTGTTTCCCCATCTACTTCCCATGAAGTGATGGGACCAGATGCCATGATCTTCATTTTCTGAATGTTGACTACTATGTATAAAATAGATTAACCAATGACAACCTTCTACTCAGTACTCTGTAGTGACCTAAATGGGAAGCAAATCCAAAACAGAAGGGACATATGTATATGTATGGTTATTTTTATTTTTTTTTTTTGCTGTACAGTGGAAGCTAACACAACCTTTTTTTATTTTATTTTACTTTACAATACTGTATTGGTTTTGCCATACATTGACATGAATCCACCACGGGTGTACATGAGTTCCCAATCCTGAACCCCCCTCCCACTTCCCTCCCCATATCATCTCTCTAGCTCATCCCAGAGCACCAGCCCCAAGCATCCTGTATCCTGTATCGAACCTAGACTGGTGATTCGTTTCTAACATGATAGTATACATGTTTCAATGCCATTCTCCCAAATCATCCCACCCTCTCCCTCTCCCACAGTCCAAAAGTCTGTTCTATACATCTGTGTCTCTTTTGCTGTCTCTCATACAGGGTTATCAATAACATCTTTCTAAATTTCATATATATGTGTTAGTATACTGTATTGGTGTTTTTCTTTCTGGCTTACTTCACTCTGTATAATCGGCTCCAGTTTCATCCACCTCATTATAACTAATTCAAATGTATTCTTTTTAATGGCTGAGTAATACTCTATTGTGTATATGTACCACAGCTTTCTTATCCATTCATCTGCTGATGGACATCTAGGTTGTTTCCATGTCCTGGCTATTATAAACAGTGCTGCGATGAACATTGGGGTACACATGTCTCTTTCAATTCTGGTTTCCTCGGTGTGTATGCCCAGCAGTGGGATTGCTGGGTCATAAGGCAGTTCTATTTCCAGTTTTTTAAGGAATCTCCACACTGTTCTCCACAGTGGCTGAACTAGTTTGCATTCCCACCAACAGTGTAAGAGGGTTCCCTTTTCTCCACACCCTCTCCAGCATTTATTGCTTGTAGACTTTTGGATCACAGCCATTCTGACTGGTGTAAAATGGTACCTCATTGTGGTTTTGATTTGCATTTCTCTGATAATGAGTGATGTTGAGCATCTTTTCATGTGTTTGTTATCCATCTGTATGTCTTCTTTGAGAAATGTCTATTTAGTTCTTTGGCCCATTTTTTGATTGGGTCGTTTATTTTTCTGGACTTGAGCTGCATAAGTTGCTTGTATATTTTTTAGATTAGTTTTTTGTCAGTTGCTTCATTTACTATTATTTTCTCCCATTCAGAAGGCTGTCTTTTCACCTTGCTTATAGTTTCCTTTGTTGAGCAGAAGCTTTTAATTTTAATTAGATCCCATTTGTTTATTTTTGCTTTTATTTCCAGTATTCTGGGAGGTGTCAGACTTAATTTTTGGGGGCTCCAAAATCACTGCAGATGGTGATTGCAGCCATGAAATTAAAAGATGCTTACTCCTTGGAAGGAAAGTTATGACCAACCTAGATAGCATATTCAAAAGCAGAGACATTACTTTGCCGACTAAGGTCCATCTAGTCAAGGCTATGGTTTTTCCAGTAGTCATGTATGGATGTGAGAGTTGGACTGTGAAGAATGCTGAGTGCCAAAGAATTGATGCTTTTGAACTGTGGTGTTGGAGAAGACTCTTGAGAGTCCCTTGGACTGCAAGGAGATCCAACCAGTCCATTCTGAAGGAGATCAGCCCTGGGATTTCTTTGGAAGGAATGATGCTAAAACTGAAACTCCAATACTTTGGCCACCTCATGCGAAGAGTTGACTCATTGGAAAAAACTCTGATGCTGGGAGGGATTGGGGGCAGGAGGAGAAGGGGATGACTGTGGATGAGATGGCTGGATGGCATCACAGACTCGATGGACATGAGTCTGAGTGAACTCCGGGAGATGGTGATGGACAGGGAGGCCTGGCGTGCTGCGATTCATGGGGTCGCAAAGAGTCGGATATGACTGAGCGACTGAACTGAACTGAACTGAACTGAACTGATTCTGGGAGGTGGATCATAGAGGATCCTGCTGTGATTTATGTCGGAGAGTCTTTTGCCTATGTTCTCCTCTAGGAGTTTTATAGTTTCTGGTCTTACATTTAGATCTTTAATCCATTTTGAGTTTATTTCTGTGTATGGTATTAGAAAGTGTTCTAGTTTCATTCTTTTACAAGTGGTTGACCAGTTTTCCCAGCACCACTTGTTAAAGAGATTGTCTTTAATCCATTGTATATTCTTGCCTCCTTTGTCAAAGATAAGGTGTCCATAGGTGTGTGGATTTATCTCTGGGCTTTCTGTTTTGTTCCATTGATCTATATTTCTGTCTTTGTGCCAGTATCATACTGTCTTAATGACTGTGGCTTTGTAGTAGAGCCTGAAGTCAGGCAGGTTGATTCTTCCAGTTCCACTCTTCTTTCTCAAGATTGCTTTGGGTATTCAAGGTTTTGCATTCCTACATACTAATAATGAGAAAGTAGAAAAAGAAATTAAGGAAACAAGTCCATTCACCATTGCAATGAAAAGAATAAAATACTTAGGAATATAGCTATCTAAAGAAACTAAAGACCTATATATAGAAAACTATAAAACACTGATAAAAGAAATCAAAGAGGACCCTAATAGATGGAGAAATATACCATGTTCATGGATTGGAAGAATCAATATAGTGAAAATGAGTATACTACCCAAAGCAATCTACAGATTCAATGCAATCCCTATCAATCAAGCTACTAACACAACCTTTTAAAGCAACTATACTCCAAAAATATTTTTTAAAATAATGAGGTACTTAAAGAAGAGGAGAGGACACACAGAGATAGACAGGCACAGAGGGAAGAAGGCCAGGAGACAATGAGAGTAGGAAAGCAAGGACTTGAAGCCTTGACAAGGACTGCAGGTAGCTGCCCCAGCAGGAAGAGGCCAAGAAGCATTCTTCCCAGGAAGAGCGGTCCTGCCAACACCTTAATTTCAGAGACCTAGACTCCAGAACTGCAGAAGAATACATTTCTGTTGTCTTAAGCCACCCAGTTTGTGCACTTTGTTCTGCCAGCCTTGGGAACGGGACCGAATGTGCTAGTATCAGCTGAGTTTCAGGACTGCAGGGCCATGGGAGTGCCAGGGAACCCCTTCCATTGGGCAGCCAGCCCAGCCCTCAACCCTATAGCCTTAACTTGAATAAGAGGATGTCTGGGAAGACAACAGAGGACAAGAATGTGTTCCATCAGTTCAGCAGGTTATTATTTGAGCCCTCGGAGCCCTTCATCACCTTCCAGTGGCCTTGTAGCTACCTTTGCAAGCACTCTGGTCCCCAGCAGGACTAGACCCTTCCACTTTGCAGGAAAACATTTGGTGCAGGACCACACCAACATATTTGTTGGGTGTATTTTCCTACACCAGGAACCCCATCCTTCAAAAGCTACATCCTTGAATTGCAAAGAAAGTGGCATTTTCCTCTTCTCTGAAAATTCAACAGCTTATAGAATGCTTCTCCCTGATATCACGTCAGTTTTGCCATCAGTAACAATGTACATCCATGAAGCAATTAAAATCCTGCAAGGCAGGAATTCATGGTCAAAGTGTCTTGCTCAGGCCCGGCACATGATGGGTGCTTAATAGGGAAGCTGGGGTTGTCCAGACACTCCATCAGTAGACATCCCCCAGTAGATACACTGGGGGGTGATTCTCAAGGATAAGACTCTTCGGGCCAAAGGACCTTTAAGGTGCCTCCTTAAGACTCTGCGTATGTTGGATAAATGAAGGAGTGGTCAATCTCTAGCCCCTCCCACAACATATGGGAAAACAATGGCTCTGAGGCTTACCCAAGATCAGACAGCTCCAGACCTCTAAAATCAAGATGGAAGGAACTTTTTCTGATCCTGCTTCTGGAGGCTGGTTCAAGCCTCCTTGCACACCTGCATCAAGGCCCTGGGATCCCCCTCAGCCTGTCCTGGTGATGCCAGTTTGTAGACCCGTTTGAAGGGCAGGGATGACATCACACCATTCATTCTGAACTTGGGTATTCTCCAAGTCCCTCAGCTGTGCATTCGTTCACAGGCTGGAGGAAAGTGAGCAAGGTGGCTGGGAATCACTGAGCACTTCCGGGCATTGATGCATCAGAAACCAGACTGAAGGAGTAGACAGCTGGACAGGCTCTCAGAAGGTGTGGGGTGGATTAATCAGAGTTCTCCAGAACCAGTGGGCTAGAATTAAATAAAAATTATGTGTGCTCAGTCAGTTTAGTCATGTCCAACTCTGTGCAACCCTGTGGACTGTAGCCCACAGGCTCCTCTGGCCATGAGATTCTCCAGGCAAGAATACTGGAGTGGGTGCCATGCCCTCCTCCAGGGGATCTTCCCAACCCAGGGATCAAACCCTCCTTTCCTGCATCTCCAGCATGGCAGTAGATTCTTTACCACCTGAGCCATCTGGGAAGCCCAAGTATAATTAACAAAATACATATAAAAAAGAAAGAAATACTGTGAGAAAGAGAGAGAAAAGGGGTAAAGAAGGAAGGGAAGGAGGGAGAGAGAAAGGCAGGCCAGAAGATGGCGTAAGTCCCAAGGAGGGCAGGAGAACACTGATGTTCCAGCTTAAAGCATCAGACAGAGAGGGCAAATTCCTCTTTCCTCCACTTTTTTGTTCTATTCAGGCTCCCAGTCAATTGCATGGTGCCCACTCACACTGGAAATCTCATCTGGAAACACCCTCACAGATAAACCCTGAAATAGCATTCAATCCGGGAGCTCCATGTCACATCAAACTGACACATAAAATTAATCATCCCAGGGGCTCTTCCCAGAAATAGAGCCCACTCTAAGGTGTCCACAGGTCCACAGCCCTCCCTTCCCCTTCCTAGATTCACAAGATGTCAGAGAAGGAAGTGCTCAGAGGGATGGCTAATCTGAGATCACACACTCAGGACCAGACAGGGAACCACTGTGGGTGGCTGGACCAGGTGGGGACCTCCAGGGAGGTGATGACCTGTGGACCCACCCAGAGAGCAAGTGCATCCAAGTCATTGTCACCTTTAATGTTGCACCAAATACAAAACATCTGGCAGGCCAGACTCAGCCTTATATCCATCGAACCTGATTTTTGGGTTGTCCTGCTGGAAACTCTGACCCATAGAGAGAGGCGGGGCTGCTATGGGCCATGTGGTAAGAGGTGAGCAGCATGAAGATGAGAACCAAGCTCCACCCACACTCTGACTGCCATCTTTTGTTAATTCATTCATCAAATCAGCAAACTCTCCATCAGCCAGGTGGGGATGAGATACAGTTTCGGTTTCTGAGGAGCTCTGGAGATCTGAACTGAGCAGAGCTAGAAGGACAACAGAGAAAGCCCATTATACAGATAAGAAAACTGAGGTCCATGGAGGGGAAGAAACTCCCTCAGAAAAATGGATGGTGTCAGGCAGAGCTAGGACTGAAGCTGAAATGTGACTCATATAAGTACATACATATGAGTGTGTGTGTGTCTGTGTGTCTATGTGTCTGTGTGTGTGTGCTGGGAGTGGTTGTGTTAATTTCTTTCAAACCTTCTGTGAGGACAGAAGAGTACCTGGCCTAGAGCAGGTACTTGATGGGTATATGGTTTGAGGGTGATTACAAACTGAAGGATCCTGCTTTGGGAACTTGCAGGCTGAGAATGTGTTCTCCTGGCATCCATTTCTCCCAGAAGGCTTCTGAGCTATTAGCATTTTCCCCAAAATTCTTAAGCATTCCCTTTGGGTGCCAAGTTTGACATGCCCTGTTCAAATTCATAATGAGTATGAAATAAACAGAAAGTAGCTCAAGGTGAATCATTCATTAATCATAAACAAAACAGTCCCTGATTGAGGACACATCAGCAGAAACCATAAAAAGAAAGGGGGGAGGGTTGCCCAATCTCTTTATTTAATATTAACACATTATGTTTTTTCATTTGAGTTCTAAGAAAGATTGCTCCCCACTCCCGGGTGTTGTATGAACTCAATCCAAAGTCAATTTTTCTCGACTATGTGGATGCCTGCCTCACAGGTGCCAAGAGAGAGATGAGGGACTTTGGAGCCATGGTCACTCATGCTAGATGGATGCCCAACCAGCAGGACCATCTCCTTGAGGCATGGTAAGGTCTCGTCCTCAAACCAGTTTCAGCATTGCCTGATATATATGGAGGGAACCCAGCCACCTAACTGAAGATCTGTCGTTGGGAGATGCACACATCACTAGGGTGGAAGCAATAAGCACCCAAGGCACTGGGCAAATAGCCATCTATTGACACGGCTGGGCTGCCATGGCTGGGCCCATAGGGGTACGGCCTTATCTGGGGGGTGAGAGAGATGCATAAATATCAAGTGGCTATAGACTGCTCAACTACAGTTACATTTTTTCTCTTTTGCTTCTGCTTCCATGATGGATATAGGTAAAGAGGTGTGATACAATTTTATAGGTGGATAAACTGAGGCTCGAGGTGTGGAATAATGTTCCGTGCAGGGCTCTTCCCCCTCCCAACACCACCTTCAAAGCAACATGGCAGGCTCCTCAGGGAAAGCTGTTATTTCATGACTGAGCATCTGTCCCTCCCAGGAGCGGAGGTGTCTTTTGCTGGAGGTGGGAGACTTTGGGCCCTTGGCACTGGTGGTGATGCCCGAGTGTCTTCTCCCCTCTCTGGCACTCACCACCTGCCAACCATCAGCTCCACTGCCTCCTTCTGGCTGGGGAAATGCCTGAGCTCTGTCGAGCTCTTCATAAGAGTGTGCAGTTCCTGATGGGTGTGGGCACAACCCCCAGGCAATTTGCTCAGCATGGGGGTACGGTGACCCAAAGGTGAAATTCAGGAGTTTACTCCCCAAAAAAGCCCAGAGATGGAGGGGAAGGATTGGGAAGTAAGAGTAAAAATTTGACATAAATTACCTGGTGCTTGCTGGAGTGGAATCAGGCAGTGAAGCTTTCAGGGCGAGTCTGGTTTGGTGCCATCTCAGCAGAGCAGAGAGGCTGGCCAGGGAGGTGGGGTGCTGATGTGGATGCTGAGTGGACATCATGTGGAAATCCAAGGCCATCAGAACTGGACAAGTTCTGAGGGGTTTTCTTGCCTGGGAGTTCCAAACGCCAGGTGCCTAGCAGGCTACAGTAGAATGGCTTGGAAGCTTTCTTTAAAAAGCAGATAATTGAACTTCACCCTCAGAGATTCCAAATAAAAAATTGGGGATAAAATAAATAAGTCCTTGGAATTTAAAGTACAGCACTGTGACATCATGACTATAGTTAATAATACTATGTTGCATATTTGAAAGTTACCAATTAATTTACTAAGAGAGTAAATCTTAAATCTTCTCATCACAAGAAAGACTGTAACTATGTATGGTGAGGGAACTTAACTACACTTATTGTGTTGAGAATTTCACAACACATACAAGTATTGAATCAATATGTTGTACACCTGTGTGCATGCTAAGTCACTTCAGGGGTGTCCAACTCATTGCTACTGTATGGACTGTGGCCCACCAGGCTCTTCTGTCCATGGGATTCTCCAGGCAAGAATACTGGAGTGGGTTACCATGCCTTCCTCCAGGGGATCTTCACAACCCAGGGTTGGAACCCACATCTCTTATAATCTCTTGCATTGACAGGCAGGTTCTTTATCATTAGCGCCACCTGGGAAATCTAATGTTGCACACTTGAAACTCACGTAATCAAAAAAAAAAGGACAATTTGGAGTGCAGCTAGGGTGTCCATATTATTGGTCAATGCCAGACATGATCCTGATGCAAAGCCTACTGGTAAATCACTGTTTATTGATACCCCTCTCATTTGACAGGGGAAAAATATTCAGGCCAGAAGTGAAAAGGGTCTTGGCCAAGGTCTCACAGAAAGTTAGAAGCACATCATTCTTTTTTGCATAATTTTATGTATTTACGTATGGCTGTGCTGGGTCTTCGTTGCTGTGCAGGCTTTTTTCTAGTTGCGGTTAGCAGAGGCTGCTCTCTAGTTGTGGTGCACGGGCTTCTCATTGCAGTAGCTTCTCTTGTTGCAGAGCTCAGGCTCTAGGGTGTGTGGGCTTCAGAAGTTGTGGCTCCCAGGCTCTAGAGCATGGGCTCAATAATTGTGACTCATAGGGCTTAGTGGCTCCCTGGCTTATGGGACCTTCCTGGATCAGGGATCTAACCAGAGTTTCCTGCATTGGCAGGCAAATTCTTTACCACTGAGCCACCAGGGAAACCCAGAAGCACATCTTTCAATGTCTCTTGAGTCCTCCTTACCTCGGTTTCTTCCTTCCCCTCTTCATTCATGCAGTCATTAAACAAACATTTGTTCAGTGCTTGCTATGTGGCAGGTACTGCGTTAGGTGGAAAAACAGCCCTGATCCCTCCTCTGCTGAAGCAAAGACCCTATAGGGAAAGACTGGAATTAATCAAATAATCCCACACTGAAGTAAAATGACAACTATGATTAAGAGAGGCAGAGGCTGTGTCAGGGGCATGCAACACTGTCCAGTGTCCATTGAAATTCCATAGAAAATGGAATTTCCTCCCTTGCCCTGTCCCCTTCTCTACCTATACAACTCACAGGATCTTAGCAGAGAACAGATACTGCAAACATAAAAGTAACTGTTCAAATGCTTGGCCTATCCTGATTCTGATAATGGTGGTGGTTCAGTTGCTAAAGGAGAAGCAAATGGCAACTCACTCCAGTATTCTTGCCTGGAGAATTCTGTGGGCAAAGGAGCCTGAAGGACTATGGTTCATGGGGTCGCAAAGAGTCGGACATAACCGAGTGACTAGTTGCTAAATTGTGTCTGACTCTTGCGACCCCGTGAACTGTACCTTGCCAGGCTCCTCTGGCCATGGGATTTTCCAGGCAAGAATACTGGAGGGGTTGCCATTTTGTCCTCCAGGGGATCTTCTCAACCCAGGGATCAAACCTGCATCTCCTACATTGGAGGCAGATTCTCTACCACTGAGCCATCAGGGAAGCCCCTCCTGACTCTGGTAGGCACTCAATAAATATTTGTAGAATTGAATTGCTGAATTGAATTATCCTGCAAAAATAAAGCAAAGATTAGCAAGCATCCCCAGCACCAACCCAGAGTTCATTCAATTTTTCTGTTAGTGCTGAGCAGACATAAGCTAAGTTTTCCAGATCTGAACAAAGATGGCCTTCTGCAGACCCCTGAAATGTCCAAGCTGGTGGTACTCAGCTCTCACCTGATGCATCCTTGTCCTCAGCTTCACAGAATGAGATGCTGGGGCTCAGGGAGGGAAAAGGCTATTCAAAGTCACACACACAGGGAGAGTGACAGAGCCAGAGCCAGGCCTCCCAAATCCCAGGAAAGTTGAAAAGAAGACAAACAGTAAAGTGGATGTGTCTGGGGCACTCAGAGGCTAGGGCCTGTGACTCTGCCTGTGGAAAATGCCACAGTGAGGAACATCCTCCATGTATTAAGTAATGCTCTGTGATGGGACCTGTCCCCATGTGCCCACGATCATTTCTCCACAGGCCGCAGCCAGGAGTAAATATCTACATATGTTTGATAGACACTGATTGCTTCTTTGTTTTCTGTTCTGATAAAACACCCATATTTCTCTTTGTGTAACCACCTGCTCCCTTCCTGCTCTCAGTTTATGAAGTCTAGGTAGAGTTGCCTCCATCTGCCTCCAGGGATGGTGAGCACATGTCTCAGACTTGGCCAGTCAGCTTATTTCATCTCCTGCACCATAGTGATTGGTTCAGAGAAGGACATGTGATTCAGGGTGATCCAATAAGATTCAGCCTTGGGGTTTTGATCTTCCCACTGTTTTTGCTAAGCTGGTGAAATGTTATCCTGGAGCTTCTGGTTGACATCCTGCATTAAAGCTGAAGACCTTTAATAAATGAGTTAACAACATGGGGTGGGATGTTGCGAGGAGCTAAGAAGTGAGGAGAAATGGTCTACGTACGTAGATGTAGCCATTCCTAAGACTGAATACTCTGCAGTTATGGAGGCAGTAAATTCCCTGTAACAAGTTAATCCAGAATGGCAGAGACTGCCATCAGAGATCTGGGAAGTTTCTGCTGAGAAAAAATTACCCAGTGTGGAACTCTGATTCGCATCCTTCCCTACAAGTCCCACACAGGTGAGTTCTGGCCAGTAAAATCGGAGACAGAATTAAAGAACACCACTACCCCCCAAACCTTCCATGCCATCTTTCACACTCCTCTCTTTCTCCATCCAAGGGCTAAACAGCAAAGCACCCAGGAAGATTTGGGAAACCATATACTGAAGATGGCATCAGGTAGGGTCCCTGAATGACAGTATGGATGAAGGTGCTTTCTCATTCCACTGCCAGTTGGACTGAGGTGAATGAGAAGTAACCTTCCATTGTGTTAAGCCACCAAATTTCTTGGACTTCTTTGTAATAATGGTTATGTCATCTTAATGCATTCATCTAGTGTTGCATGATAGAAAATAGAAATCAACTCTAGCTAACGTAAACTAAAAACAATGTATTAGAAGGATGGTAATTGCTCACAGACACTCATCAGGAAAAATAGAACCAGGACTTGGAGCTGTCCTGCTCAAAACTGTGCCCAAATTCATGCACAGAACTGGAGCCAGGAGGACACCACTGGGTGCTGGTCTCACGTTGCCTCCTGGCAATCCTGATGCTGGACCTTAGTGCTGCCCTAGCACTACTCGTCTGCTGCCTTTGAGAATCTGATGCAGCTGCCACCATAGCCATGATCTTTTCCAGCATGGATTCTGATAAGTCCCTGCTTCTCCACGTCCAGTGGAAAGTCCAGGGCATGTATTGGTGGAGTCTGGGTCATGTGACCATACTGTAGCTGCAAGGGAGGCTGGAAAAATGGACAGATGGCACTATTATCCACAATAGTGCAAGATGGGCTCTGCTACAAAAGGTGGGGAATTCTCCAAACATGAGGAAATGCCTCAAATACAGGAGAGACTGATGGATAGATAAATACATGCTGTAGCCAACTTGAGATGGATTTCTGCCACTGGGAGAGCCTGACTAATAGCATAGTACTCAATATGTACTCAGTAGTACTCATATGTGCTCCAAATTTTGTACAAAATAGGACATAGGGATTTCCTTGGTGGTCCAGTGGTTAAGAATTCACCCTGTAATCTAGAGAACACAGGTTTGATCCCTGGTTGGGGAACTAAGATCCCACATGCCACAGGGCAGAGCAACTAAGTCTGTGCACCTCAATGTCACATGACACCACCAAGACCCAATGCAGCAAATTAATAAAAAAATTTAAAAATAGAACATAGGCACGTTCTAGAGATTGTGTTACCAAGTATGTGATGCATACTATCTTACATAATCCTCATAATGACCCAACAGAGATAGAAACTATTATTCTAATTTTGCAGATAAGGAAACGGAATTGTGGGGAAGGAAATTACTTGCCCAAGGTCACACAGCAAAGATGTGATAAAATCTTCTAACTTAGACACCTGTGTCATGGTTATATTTCCCAAAGATGCAAGTCTCTCAGCTTAAAACCATAGTGGGATTCAGATGAGTTGGGAAAATGAGTGGGGTATCCATGGACAACTGCAGGAGTCCTTTTGGGTGCAAGACTCAGCCTCCTGAGACAGGCTACCTTGAAGAAGAAGCCCAGGTGTGGTCAACTCGGCCAAGGAAGAAAACCTTGGCTATAGGATGTTAGGGAAGGACTTGGAATCTGAATACAATGGAGGAGCAGTTGTTTCTGGTATGGTCAGCCTTGGGGACTATCATCAGAGTCCTGAGAACAAGAGAGATGAAGGTAAACAGTAAGAAGGCGATTTCATTCAAAAACTTGACGCAAGATGCTGCAGTCCACATCCTTGCTTTGGGACCCCTCTGACAGGGGGCTGATCCTCTTCACTACCATGAAGCTTTGCAGGATGAGGCTACAACACATTGTGGTGGTATCCAGAGCAGCGCTCACACCCAGTGTTCTGGAGAAGACTTGTGAGCACCTGTGAGACTTCCTCTGAGAACTCTCAGAAAATACTTGGACAGGGAGACACTTACAGGAGCTGGGAAGTGCTGTGGCAGTGAGTGGGGACAAGAGACAATGGAACATGACATCTCAAGGTCAGTGTGGACCTCAGTGCTAACCCCCAGGCTGAGTCAGGGGCAAATGTGCTGGCTGTCTTCTGCTTGCAGCTCCAGATTCTCTCTCCACCCTTTCTTCCCTGTTCTGCCGACCTGGATTATGAGGTACAGAAGGGGGATCCCTGGTCCTTTGGCTTTTGTTTGGGTTCAGCCGATGGGATGCACTGGCAGGTCTGCCCCCAAGAGTCACCATGACTGCCTGCCTCCTCCACCTCCCCCTCCCTCCAAAGTCACGGCTCCTGCTAGGGACCCTCTCCATACAGCCTTCTGTCTCCAGGGTCTCTTCACTGACCCCATTTTGGGCTGTTTTAGGCCTGCATACATGCATGCTGAGCCACTTCAGCCTTGTCTGACTCTATGAGACACCATGGACTGTAGCCTGCCAGGCTCCTCTGTCCATGAGATTTTTCCTGCAGGAATACTGGAGTGGATTGCCATGCCCTCCTCCAGGGGATCATCCCAATCCAGGGATCAAACCCGTGTCTCCTGCATCTCCTGCATTGGAGGCGATTCTTTACCACTTTTTAGGCCTAAAGGAAGTTTATACTGCTGCTATTCGTAGCCCCCCGGGCTGCTCCATCGCAGGTGGATTTGCTACATCCTGTTCACGTCTTTGTAGAGTCCCAGTATCAAACTGGCCTCTAGTTCCCCAGTTTGAGTGTTGCATCTATTTTCAGACAGGACTCCAACCAATGTAAAGAAACTTTGACTCCACCGAAAGATAACCTGCATCACAATATTGGGAAACAATATCGTATAGAATTTTGCATTATCTTTTTTTTAAGATAAACACTCTTGCACAAGAATATTGGTGGGGTTTTTGCAGTCCCCCAGGCATCTGGTAGTCTTGTCACAGCACTCTTTTTACTTCCAGTTGGCCGCAGATCTGTCATTGCTGGGGAAAATGCCATAAACCAAGGAGTTCCTACAAATGGCTGAGGGAAGACGTCATGGAAACAACTACTCCAGGGGCTCAAAAATAGAATGCTGAATCCTTAAAGACACCAAGATGATGAGCAGGCTAGGGCTGTCCTGTGGTGGAGCTTGGATTTGGAAAGGGCTTTGTGATAAACTGGGGACTACGGATCCCTAAACACCCTCATAGGAGGGAGTCACCCATGTTTCTCCCATTGAACATCCATTCTCCTTGGACCTTCACTTGGCCCAGTTGCAAATAGCCCAGCCTGAGATGAGCAAGAGCTAGCTTCTGATATCTCACTCTGAACCCCCTTGCAGTGGGGCCTTCTCTTCAGAGTCCAAGTGGTCCAGGAAGCCCAGGCAGACCAGGGCAGACAGCGGAGGAGACAGCCTGGGACCACTCACTACCTCCTATCAGGGAACAGGAGGTACAAACGAGCTCCCAAATCCATGAGCTCACATTCATTGGACCTATTTTTAGGACGACAAATATACCCACTCAGGACTTCCAGAAGAATGACTCACTATGGCCCAGAATCACCTCCCCAGCGAAGGCTGGCTTTCCTTCCTGCCACAGCTCCAACCCTGCCCATGTTTCTCCCCTGGGAATGCCCTTCCAAGTTACTGTCTGAGGTGCCTGATTAGGGACTATGAACTTCCAGAGAAAGCATCTGGGAGGGAAACCACTGTAGCCAGACCTTGCCTCCAAATAGCCACTCACATAACCCCTGGAATCTTTCATGTTCTGAGTCACAGCTTCAGAAAAGAGGCCATTTGGGACTTTCCTGGTGGCCCAGTGGTTAAGAATCTGGTTTGCAATGTAGGGGACAAGAGTTTGATCCCTGGTCGGGGAACTAAGATCCCACATGCCACAAACCAACTAAGCTTGTGAGTGGCAACTACTGAAGCTGATACTCAAGAGTCTGAGAGCCACAACTGCTGAGCCCATGCCAGCAAGGAGCTTGTGTGCCACAACCAGAAAGACTATGTACTACAACAAATGATTCCACGTGCCAGACGAAGACCTGACACAGCCAAATAAATAGCTATTAAAAAAAGAAGAAAGGGAAAAGGCCATTTGCTCCAGGACAAAGCCAAAACTTCCACTTGCTCAGGGGTTTTTGACCCACCAGCTCTGTCAACTAAGCCAGGGTGGAGGTTAGACCCCAGACAGAAATCATCTGCAGGAAAGAGCTTCGTTTTGACTAATAGGTATCCCCGAAGCCTTCCATGTTTGGCTGCACATGCTGCATTGCACAGTTGCAGGGAGCATCACCCACTGCCTGGTCATCCTGACCGGTCATCACTCTTGTAACTGCCCTCTGATAGATGGCAGTAAATAACTAAGGGAGGGGCATCCGTCTCCTATTCACTCATTTCAGAGGGACTTAGTCCAATTCCTGGTCAATCCTAAAGGAAATCAATGCTGAATACTCACTGGAAGGACTGATGCTGAAGCTGAAGCTCCAATACTTTGGCCACCTGACGCCAAGAGCCAACTCACTGGAAAAGACCCTGATGCTGGGAAAGACTGAAGGCAGGAGAAGGGGACGACAGAGGATGAGATGGTTGGACGGCGTCACCGACTCAATGGACATGAGTTTGAGCAAGCTCCAGAAGATGGTAAAGGAAAAGGAAGCCTGGTGTGCTGCAGTCTGTGGGGTTGCAAAGAGTCGAACATGACTTTGTGACTAAACAACCACAAGGCCAGTTCCTGAGTCTCCAGATCACAAAGGCCGTCAGAGGACAGTGATGGGAAATGTCCCCTTCTCCACTCTTGGAAAGAATGGACCTCATTCCTGGGGCATTTATGCCACCCTCTGTTGCCTCCTCTCCCCATCTATCCCCACAAAGCCATATAGGCACAGTCTCAGGATACTTCTCCATAAATTCTCTTTTTGTTGGAGGCCCAGCAGATAATAATTTAAAGAACCAGTCACTGCTTGCAATTAAGCACAGAGGAAATAGATCAGGCCCATAATTTATGTCTGTGCAAGGTTGGACTGGATTCGTAATTAATGTTTGCTCCTTTTAATGAAATAATCCAAAGGTCTGCACTTCTGTCATTCATGAAGGTAATTTTTCAATTGATTAGTAAAATAATACTTGAAAAGTAAATGCACCTGCTTCTTCCCCGAAATGTCTCAGTCAACCGGACACTGGTTGAGACGCTAAAAAAATACCACTCCAGCCCAGTGGACACCGGGCTCCACACCATCAGCATGCAGAGCACCCGAGAAGGAGGCAAGGTGAAAAAGTAATTAGAGCAGCCTCGGTGACCAGCGTCCCTGTGTGGCCCTGGGCTGCAGAGCAGATTGGCCTTCCTGCCTGGCTCCTGCCTGCTACGAGGGGGTGGGCAGGACTAGGGAGGTGCAGAGGGGGCCCAAGCATTCTGGTTTTCCCAGTGGGGTCCCAAGCCCCGGGTCACAGAGCACCCAGCTGCCTTGGGATGACCTTGGGGAAGATGCTTCAGAGGCCAAGCAGGTGCCAGGACCCAGGTGGAGGGCACTGTGGCCAGAACGGGTGTAGGCTGGCCAGGGTGACTGGCAGAGAGCCAGACACAGAATAAATAATTTTTCTAATATCTCTATCAGCCCAGAGTTAAAGGCCACTGAAAAATGAGATCCAACACTTGTTAGTAGTCAGGAGATCCAAGATTTGATGGGCAGTGGGGGGGCGGGGGTGGGGAGGAGGGCTTCTCTTGAAAACTGAAACTAAAAATTATGAATATAACTTCACTTTATGTTCCAGATAATAAACTTTAGGCCATAATGGTAATACAGCATCAATTCCTAAAATAGAGAAAGACTCCATTATTGGTTTGGGGGGGTGGGTGTAGTTGTTATCCAAAATTGTTTAATAGCTTGATATAACATCCTTCCCCTCACAAGATTTTCACAGTCCAGACATAACAAGGGTGATCTGGGCAAAACTATTCAAAGACCAGCACTGATTTTCCCAAGTCGGTTCTTCATCTTTGACATTTGAAGGACTCAGCTACCATTATTGAACAAGTATTGAAGCCCTCAGCCTGTGATCATCCCTACCAATTGTTTTCTCCTCCTGGGTCATCATCTGCCAGTAGCTTGGCGGGGGATCCAGCAGCTCTCCAATATCACTTCTGTGGATTTTAAGAAATCTGGCATCTTTGGAAAATGAGTTATTTCTATCTGCAATCACCTAACATTTTATTCACCAACACAGGTGTCGCTGGTGAGGAGAGAAGGTGGCTGTTCCGGGAGCACTGCCTTTACAAGGGATTAGATCATCAGGGAACACCTCCATGGGTTCTAGGCATGCAGCCTTATTCTGCAGCTTCCTATTAGTGGGGCCTGGGATGGCAAACAGTCAAATCACATGGACTCTCGTGGATCCCTCTCCTAAAACTTGCTGGACAAAGTTGCTTGGGTGGCGCCTGAAAGAAAAGTTTATCAGGGACTTTCCTGGCAGTCCAGTGGTTAACAGCCTGTCTTGTAATGCAGAGGATGTGGGTTCAATCCCTGGTTGGGGAGCTTAGATCCCACATGCCACAGAGCAACTGGGCACACGCACCACAACTACTGAGCCCTCGTGCCAGAGCCTGGGCGCCGCAGCTAGAGAGCCTGCAGACCCCAACGCAGGACCCCCGTGATGCAGTGGAGACCCCACGCGCTGCAACTAGGACCCAGAGCAGCCAAATAAGCTCAATATTTTAAAAAAGAGGAATGTATCAGTTAGGACCCTAGCTGCAATAGACAGAAATGGGCTGGCTGATTTAAGCAGAAAGTGAGAGCAGAAAAGTGATCCCTGGGAGAGCCCTGAGGGTTTCCTAAAAGCACCAGGGCTATTGCTTTCTCTGCTAAATGAAAAATGGGCCAAGAGGGCAGCATGTGGCAAGAAAAATATGAGATGGGATTTTTGTTTGTTGACTGAATAAGCTCACTGATGTCCAGGCTCTGCGGGAGCCAGTCATCTAAAGCGCAGCGTCTAGGACATACCCTATTCTCCAAAGTTCAGTATGGGCCAACTAGTCACAGGTGGCTATTTGAATTTAAATATAAATTAAAGTTAATACAATTAAAATTCCAGTTCCTCAGTTACACTAGCCTCCTTTCACATGCCACAAAGTCACTTGTGGCTAGTGGCTATCGTGTTGGACAGCCCAATATATATGGGAGCCATCCATCGACATGTAAAGTTCTCCAGCACAGTGAAAGTCACTCAGTCATGTCCGACTCTTTGTGACCCCATGGACTGTAGCCCACTAGGCCCCTCTTTCCATGGGATTCTCCAGGCAAGAGCACTGGCATGGGTTGCCATTCCCTTCTCCAGGGGATCTTCCCGACCCAGGGATTGAACCCAGGTCTCCCACATTGCAGGCAGATTCTCCTGCACGGCCTGGCTCTAAATTCCCACCCCAGTCCCGACACAGTGTCCCTTTCAACCGAGCGAGCAGCCTGTTGCAGCTTCTGAGCTGCCGGGACACAATGACCCAGGGCTAGGCCCTCC
The DNA here is from genome assembly GCF_032405125.1 of Capricornis sumatraensis. Lineage (NCBI taxonomy): Eukaryota > Metazoa > Chordata > Mammalia > Artiodactyla > Bovidae > Capricornis > Capricornis sumatraensis. Next base: position 25,134,542 of record NC_091088.1, on the reverse strand, counting down.
TTCTCTGCTTCAGCCGGGCCTTCCGCCTCCCTTTCCAGAGGAGACTAATCTGTATTTGCAGCTCCTATTCTTCCCACGAACAATGAGGCAGCTCCCCGGGAAATGGCTGGATCCCTTTCTCCAGCATCTCCTTTACGACTCCCTTAATAGGTGGAAATGCTTGATTATTATTTCAAATGAATATAATTACAAAATCCTCTACTTAGAGTAATCTTCTTCCTTTGTGGGAGCAGACATCTCTTTTCTCTCGTTTTCTCCTTTTTGAGAGGCACTTTGCTGCTATGAAAAGTGAAATTCAATGGTCCCGGCAGGATGGTCTCTCTTCACACTAAGAGGGGCAGAGTAACCCTGGGTCTTGCTGGCAGCCTGCAACTGCGTTTCCATGCTCATTCTCTGGATGGACGTGAAGCTGCAAGACAGCACAAACTTGGAGGAAGAGCCACTGGCCCCTTAGCTCCTTGAAGCATTCTCACATTTTTCCCAACCCCAGACTGGCCCTTCCCCATCTGGACAAAGATGCCAGGTGCCTGCCCCTGCTAAACTCATCTGGCATTCCCTGCTCTTTCCTCTGCACCTCAGACTCAGGGAGCTGCCCTGGTGACTTCACAAGGGTCCCCTTCTGTCCAATGTCAAGCCTGTGTTCCCCATGAACTTGCATTCCTGGAAATATCCTCCATTATTGTAGAGACATCAAAGGCTCTAACTTGAGTTCAAACCCCAACTCTCCCACTCACTGACTGTGTGATCTTTGATGAATGAATCACTTTCTCTGAGCCTTAACTGCTCCACCTATAAAAAAAGAGACTCTAACCACTGTGTACAGCAAAGCTTCCACATTCTCACAATGGGACTCTGTCCCGGCCCTGAGTGATTGGTCCAGAAATGAGCACATGACTCCTTCCTGGGGGTCTTTGGATGTAAAATGAGAGAGCCTCATGCAGCTGGGAGGTGTCCAGTAGTCGGTAGCCATGTTTTCCCTGCGTAGAGGAAGCTGGCCAAGGAGGAATGAGCAAGAAAGAAGCCAGGAACACAGGGAAGCCTGTCATCAGCCTGTGAGGACAGAGGCCCCGCTGGTTTGTTCACCCCTATCTACCCAGGTCCTGGAAGGATGCCCAGCACGTAATGGGCACCCGCCCACTGATGGTTGCATTGCTGAAATAACGGGAGACAGAGAGTGGGAGACTCTGGCCCCATTATCCAGAAGTCCAGATGCTTTTCAGTTCTTCCATGTACTTGACCATCCAACCCTTCTGAGACTCGGCCTCTCTAGGCTTCTAGTTTCTGCCACTTGCAACCCCCAGAGTTCTGATACCACAGCCCTGTAGACGACCGTCCCCTCCTCAGCTTATGCCTGCAGATATGCTCAGGGTGAAGGGAGCCTTATGAACATCTGGTCTACCCTCCACTTTCTCATTTTAAAGAAGCGATTCAGGACTTGCCAGAGCCTTGTTGCAAACTGGCAACAGCCTAAGGAGAGAACACAGCTCCTGAGGCTGGTCCCTTTGTACATTTGAAACCCTTCCTCTTTCTCTGCTCAACCCCAAAGGAGAAGGCTCTCTGAATAGTGGTATTCTCTCCCCCAGCCAGAGCATTCTCCCTCTGGAGAAGACACAGGCTCCGAGAAAATGCAAGCAGCTCTGCTCCCATGTGCAGGTGTATTCATTACTGAGCTAGAGGCGCCCCCACTCTGCACCCAGCGCACAGGCTCCTCCAGGTGCATCCTGTATGGTAAAGGAGAGGCCTTCAGGTTCAAGGGCATAGAATGGAGATGAGGCATGTTCACAGAGCTATGAGCAGAGAGGTGGCCCGGCTCTCCAAGGCCAGGTACCAACCACACACACACAGACACCACTTAACCTCATGTCTCCCTTCCAGACAGCTGAGTGGACCTCGTTTCCTTTTTCCATCAGCACCTCCCCTCACTATGGAATCTTGTAGGCATTTCCAATGTGACGGCAGGGCCTGAAGGACATCTGCAGATGCTCTTGGTGTGCTTTTGGACCTCAGGATCAATTTTGCTGTATGAGCAGTGTGACCTGGGGACAGATGTGAGCTCAGGTCCCAATTCTGGAGTTCTGTGCCATCATCATTGGCTGTCCCGTTGCTGGTGCTAAGTACAATACTAACTGGGTCAGTCCCTGCGGGCACAGTTCTGGAGGGAGACGAACAGAGGGGACAGTGCCCCCTAGGCGAGCCCAGGCATCTGGCAGGTATGCTGGTAATGAAGTATCTCATTCAGGTCAACATCAGCATGACCTGAGGATCAAGGAGGGCTTCCTGGAGGAAGTCATGTATCCAGTCAAGAATGAGGAAGGTTTGGATAGCTACGGATGAGGTGGAGGATGGGCTTTCCCAGCCAAAAGGAGCACTTGAGGCAAAGTAAAGGGAACCATCCTGCTTACTGAGATGACAAATCCAGGAACAAAAAGTGGGTCTTAACGACCACAGTGTTTCTTGCCAGTAAACTGAAGTCAGCTGCTCAGGATTATCATTCATGGCTTCATTCATTCACTCACCCACTCAGCACGTATTGATTGAGCCTGGTGAAACTGAACTTAAGACAATTGGAATAGGAATTGGAAACCAGATTCAGAACCTATTTGTTCCTGATATAAGGATACAGAGGTAAATAAATCAGACAGTTCCTGCCCTGGAAAAGAGAAGGAAGTGGAGGAAAAACAACCAAACAAATAAACACATCATTCCAAGCAGGAATTCCTGCTGGAATGTGCGAGGGGGGTGGGGGGGCCCAGGTGGCTAGAGAAGGCCTCTTTGAGGTGGGAGCCTTGGAACCGAGACCTGAAATTTGAGAAGCAGCCAGCCACCCCAGAGGGAGTGAAGAAGAGAACATTCCAGGCAGAAGAAAGAGCAAGTGCAAGTGCTGAAAAGGAAGCCGAGCACCAGACAGAAGGTCCACGTGGTCGAGGGCAGGGGCTCGGGGAGTATGGTGGGCGGGGGAGGGAGAGGCCAGCGGGGCAAGTCATAGGTCACAGGTCATGGGGCCTCGGAGACCAGACCATGGAGCTGTGGATTTCATCCGATGCCTCTGCTCTGACGACAAATCACACTGTTATGAAAGTTATGTAAGCACACGCTTCCCCTGGAAGAGGGGTCTGCAAACAAATGGGGGTTGCCGCCTGGTTTCGTCCTGCCTGCAAGCCAAGGACAGCTTTTCCATTTTTATTGGTTCTTACACAAGTGCCCGCGTAGCCCTGCAGTGCCTTGATTTTGCCTCTTGACTTGCAAAACCCAAAATATTTGCTATGCAGTTCTTTGCAGAAGAATGTAAATGATCCTTTGCCTAGAAGGATGCCAGATAAGCAATCCCTCTCTAGGAATATGTTTATCATCACCGGTGGGTGGCTGGCTGGGGGTGAGGGATGTTCTTCTTTGGGAGGAAGAACAATAAAATAACCAAGTAATATCTAAAGAAAAGACACTCTCCTCAACTTTCCAACATGGGTGTTCTGGGTACAGAGAAGACTCGAGGACTTCCCTCCTCCATCAATTCATGTCTCCCCACAACTTTTCTCCCTCCCAGCTCCTGGAAATCCAATTTCCTAGTTATGGCCATGCTTATTAAAAGCATGGCTGTGGAGGCTGTTTACCCCAAGATCTATTTTTGTCATAACTGTTTGTAATGGTTAAGCCTCAACAACTTAAACACTTCACACAAAATAATGTATCTTCAATAAACTGAAATATTAACCAATCATATGTAATGGTTCCTTCCTAACAAATGCCCAGTTCAGGGTCCTCAGGGCATCATAGAAATTGAAAACCATATTGATGGACTGGCCAGCTTTCAAATTACACTGCGTGGGGATGAAAAAGCATAGGAAAAGTTCTCATTATGGCTCTCTGACATTAATTTGAGCATTTTTATATGTGTGTCCTATTAAACACTTTAAGTGCTTTTTGATAATTGTGCTTTGTAGTTTTTACAGCACTTCAGCCTATTCCCAGTTCAATTTCCTCTTTTATCCGATGTTTGAAATATTGATTTCTGACAGATAAAAGCAAACCTTATAATCTCAGCAGCGAGTAATAAGTGAGTGGGACGAGGCTTCAGAATGCATTGGGGAACGGTCATATTTGAAACAGTCTTTGTTTTATTACATTTCGTCAACAGAATTTACTTACTGCTCGCTGATATTTATGTAAAAAGCCCGGCCGCTGAGAGGGCCGTGATATTGCCAATTTCAGGTCTAGTTTTTGCATTTAGTAAGATAAAAGAAGCTTCTCCCTGGGAGCCCGATGATTGCAGTGGCTTAAACTGCTGTCAGCTGGCTGCAAGTAACTGTGATTTATCTTCTTCAGATTGTGCCGTGGCGTGGCGTGGCTGCAAACTTTTCTTTCAGTTTTGCATTAAGAAACTGACAGCCCATTGGAGTGCCTAAAGCTTTGCCTTGCAGGCTGGCCCCAGCCCCAGCGGAAACACTGGCCCTGGGAGACGCCTGGAGTTCTTCGTGGAAGCTGGAAGTGACTCAGGGATCAAGCTGTCTGCCTCTCCCATGAAGCTCAAAGACCTCCGTGGGCATAGAGATAAGTTTGGGGGCTGCACAAAATGTCCCTCTTTAATGATGCTGTCTCCCATTCGCTCAGCACAAGTATTTCTTACCGAGTCATGTCCGGTTGCTAGGGCTACAGAGATGAACAAGGAAAGTAACGGCCTTGCTCTTAAAACACTCGCATTCATTCCAGTAGTGATTCTGGACAACCGGGGGTGATTTTGCCCACCCCCTCACCTGGGACACTTCTGGTTGTCCCAGCTGGGGAAAGAGAGTACTCAATAGTACTCTTGCGCGTGGACGCCAGGGAGGCTGCTAAATGTCCCATATGCACAGGAATCTCCCACCACAAAGAAGAATCCGGCCCCAAATGTCAATAAAACTGATGCTGAGAAACCCTGTTCTAGTGGAAAAGACAATTAACCTCTAAATGGACAAGAAAATAGCAGGCAGTAATACTGGCAATAGGAAAATAGAACAGGGCAGCGACAAAGAGACCAGATGACATTTAAACTGGGGGCCATGAGAAGATCTGCAGCAGTGTCGCTGGCAGAGAAAACAGCTCCTGCAAAGGCCGCACAGCAGGAGAGAGCTCACAACCTGAGTTGCAGGAAGAAGCCGGGGAGGCTGGAGGCAGGACCTGGGAGCCTGGGAGGAACAGCAGCAGCATTTTTGAAGCAGTGTTGAGAGAACCTTGAGGCTGAATGTTGTGTAAGAAGACAGGGGATTTAGAATGATGCCAAAGTTCTGTCTAGCTATACGTTTATTTTAATCTGGATTAGAAATATTGCTTAGGGTGAGGATAAAGTATGCAAGGAAGAAAAAACACTAAGTAAATCATCACTAAAGTGACACAGAGCTGTATTAATAGCTGTGAAGAAGAAATTCTGAAAGGACTTGAGGCTGGGAGGGGGAAATAGAGACCAGGAGGGTCTTGTCCAAGGCCTCAGGGCATATGAGGAGCAGAACTGCACAAAATCATTTTCAGGAACGTCCCTGGTTTTCCAGTAGCCTCAGGGTTAAGAACACAGAATCTGAAGTCAGGGCTGGTTTTTCCCAGAACCTTGCGAGTCATTTATAACCCAGGAAAGACTGTTCAGGGACCCAGCCGAGCTCCATCTACCAAAGACTATGGATTGCAGCCTCTTTTGGACATCATGACCACCCACCCCTGATGCCGGAAACCCTCATGTGCTAATACTTTCAATCAGTTAACAAATATTTATTGACCACCAATCGTGTGCCAGACCCTGGAGACACAGCAAAGAACAAAGCAAACCAAACAGAGGGCTACCCTTCCTCTCTGCTCCCGCTAGCAGTCCCTCTGGGCTCTGGGATACTGGCCGTGAAGACCGTAACTATGGGTGAGATGGCAGTCGGGCAGCTGAGTTATGCTGCAGTGACAAGCATACCTGAAACGTCCATTCACTCTACATGCCCACTGCAGGGCAGTAGAGGGTCTTGGGGGCCTATGGGGTAGCCAGTGTCTGGAGCAATACCCGTCATTTTGGTTGAGGAAGATAGAGTGTGGTGAAGCTTGTGCTTCTGCCCATATGGTATGTCTGCTCCCATTTTCTTGGCCAAAGGAAGTCACATGACCACATCTGAGTTCTAGAGGAGGAAGAGAAGAAGCCAGATATCTGAGATCAACCCTAAGGAGCGGCGCAGTGCTCCAGGGATGGAGGGGTAGGCTGGGGAAGCCAGGGTTCGGGAACACAGTGAGAGCACTAGCCCTTCCAAGGACTCCTGAGACGTCTAATGGGTAGAGCTGCAAGGCCAGAGTCTCCAACCACAGGCCTGCAGGCAGCATTCAGTCCACAGCCATGCGATGTTTAAAAATCAGGGGCTGATATTTTTTTAACAGGCAGAGTTTGCATAAAAATCAGTTTCTCTTAAAAAAAAAAACTCAGAAGCAGCAGCCCTGTTGGGTTGGCATTCTCAGTGGTGACAGTCAGCTGTTCCTGGGAGCAGCTGGCCTCCAGACAGGGCCCCGTCTTTGTTCTCAGCACTTTATGTCACCTGCCCAGCCCTTAGGTTTGGACTTTGCAAACCCTGGTCTAATCTGTCACACAGATGAGCCTTGCAGAGAGAAAATGATCAAATTCAGACCCGTTAGTGGAGACTCGAATCGGAAGTCATCTCAATCTCTGGCTTCAACAGGCTGCTGGGAGAGAAGGCGGGTTTGACAAAATGGGGGGTGGGCATGGTGGGGAAGGACAGGGGTAGGAGAGAGCCAGGGCGGGCCAGGCCATGCACACAGTTCCAACAACGCTGCTGTCTGGGAATGTACACTTGTTCCCCGCCAAGCACCCAGCAGAGCTCTCAAAGCCCAGGCTTGGCCAGGATACCCAGCTCGCGGTCAGCCGGGCAAGGCCAGGCACTGCTCACTCCTCATAAGACAGCGGCCGCCTCCAATCCCAGACCTCTTCAGAGAATTGCCTGTAAGCTGGAACCAGACATGCTTAGAATTTCAAAGGGGATCGTTAGCATTTTCCATACTGGCCTGGTTATTTACAATTCATTAAGAGAATTAACTTTGAGACTGGGTTCCTCTGATAAACCACCAAAAAGGAAATGGAAGGCAAAGGGATAGAGTAGGGAGGGGATCGAGGCCTGGGGCTTGGGTGGGGGGTGAGGGGGGCAGTGGTTCTTGTAGAAATACAGATAGTCCTGCCTCCCGACTTCCAGGTGGCAGAGTGGGACACCGGCCCAGAGGAGGCGTGGGAAGTCTCCAAGCTCCCTTGAGTGGGGCCGTGGGGACGGCTACGCACCCAGGCAGAGCAGCCAGTTCAGCATGGGCCCCCGTACTTGTCCCAGAGGGACATCTTGCTCCACAGTTCTTCAAGCTTGTATAAACAGAACTGCTGGAACAGCGGAGGCCCTAACACACTATGTACCAAAGACAGCGGGCTTCCCAAGGCACTCAGTGGGAAGGAATCTGCCTGCCAGTGCAGGAGATTCAGGTTCAATCCCTGGGTTGGGAAGATCCCCTGGAGGAGGGCATGGCAACCCATTCCGGTATTCTGGCCTGAAGAATCCCCTGGACAGAGGAGCCCAGCGGGCTACAGTCCATGGGGCTGCAAAGAGCTGGACACGACTGAACAATTGAGACAGCAACCAGCACAACTCCACCTTGGGAAGGGGATAACCGGATGGAAAGGATGAAGATGCCAGTCCCTCGGCCCTAAAGGAGCACCACCTGTCGGGACTCAGAGAAACAAAGTTCCAGTCTAACAGGAGGATGGACCTTCTCGTCCTTCTGGGGCCCTGCCAAATGCCTGCCATTAGCACCTCCTCCAAATAGGCTTTTGAAAAGTTTGCTAATGCACGACTTCAAAGCTCAGGGATTTCATGAGACCTCATCCCCTCTACGTGAGGGCTAATGGCCTCCTCCTCCCTGAGGCCCTCAGGGGTGTTAGATTTAACTGTGTATAAAAGAAGGTTTATAGCGTTGATAAATTGAGGATCTGGTGAGTGCTTGCCGCCTTGCTTCCAACTGTGTGGTTCCTATGGACAATAAAGTCCTATTTGTAAATTCTGAATCTAGGGTCTAATATTCTTCTACTTTTACGGCTACGGAGTCTTCTCCAGTTCCTCATATTTAATGCCAGGGACACAGATTTCTTTCTGAAGGTAGTTGTAGGAAACCTGCTTTTAAAAATAAACATACAAAAAAGGAAATTTTAAAAAATTAAAAGCCAACTTAAAAAATAAGGTTAAGTGCGGAAATTCTTTGGCAGTCCAATGCCAAAGTCCAGTGCCAATTCTTTAGCAGTCCAGTGGTTAGGACTACACAGTTTCACTGCTGAGGGCCGAAGTTCAATCCCTGATCATGGAACAAAAGTGCCACAAGCCGTGCAATATGGTCCCCCCAATAAAGAATAATGCTAAGTGAATAGCAGTACAGGGGTCTGCAGATGTGACCAAAAGTGTAGTGATGGCACATGAGCGCCCTACACCAGACAGTGAATCTCTAGTGCAGGATTCCCAAGAGTCCTGGCAACTTCACAACTGGTATGAGGCCTTATTCCTGGTTCCTCAGTACGTGGTACACAAATATTTCAAATTGCACTATCAAAGCAATGAATGGATAAAGAATCTAGAGACACTAAGGCAGAAATCTGAGTAATGACTGGGGTCAGGGGAAAGGGTTTGAACCATACTGAGAGTGCCAAGTTCTTGACACATGCATATCACATCAGGATTTCAAGACCATGGTGGGCATTCCTCAACCACACATTTCACTTCCCCTGAGGTAGAATGCAGCCTCAGAATCCTTCTCAACGCTGCACTCCAGGCACCTAATCAGAAGTAATGGGGACAGAGTACCTGGGAAATATACAATGCCATATGTAAAAACAGATAGCCAATGGAAATTTGCTGTATCACTCAGGTAACTCAAACCAGGGCTCTGTAACAAACTAGAGGAATGGGAGGGAGATGGGAGGGAGGTTCAAGAGGGAGGGGATATATGTATATCCATCGCTGATTTGCATTGATGTTTGGCAAAAACCAACACAATACTGTAAGGCAATTATCCTTCAATCAAAAATGAATACATTTTAAAAAGAATAATACACAAAATGAACTCTGTCCTTCTTAGACCATATGACCTTTTTTTGGTTGAGGGGAGGTAACAAAGAAAAGGATAGATTTGTTGCTTTGCCAAGCAAAGGAAGACACACTGGACTTCTGCCTTGAAAAATTATGTGCCCCCCATCCCAAGAAGATTGGATGAAGAGGATTCTATAACAATGAGTCAGCGTGGGGTCTCTGAGGAAATTGGTGTGTGTGTAGGGCTTACACTTCTGAATGACCATTTGGGGTTCATTCCAGTCCCTAAAATTGCAAGGTGGTGTGAGACACTTGAACAGCTAAGCTTATAATATTATTCCTCAAACCACCAAGCGGTCCAAACAGCTGCCTCTGAGTTGAGGCCAAAAGTCTCGAGAGGTGTTCTGTTTTCTTACGGAGCCAGACGTTCCCACAAGCCTCAGAGTCCCTGCTTGGTGTAAGGGGTACAGCGGGTGATCTGGAGGCCTCGTGGCTATGATGTTGCCAGGAGGCAGTGACAAAAGTGTGACTCACAGTCTCCAGGCCTTCCATACACCTGGCACCTGCCAGGCCTCAGGGGACAGACTCTGGAGAGAGGGCAGTGACTGCAGTGAGAGCTGCCCGATTTGACCAAGTGAAGGACAGGGAAGCCTGATGTGCTGCAGTCCATGGGGTCGCAAAGAGTCAGATACAACTGAGTGACTGCACAACAGCAACAGATTCCCCGAGCCCTGCACCCTTCCACCCACCACAGGATTCCCTTCCACAGCATCCCTGACTGGTAGCCTGAAGAGCCTGCTCATATCCCTCCAGGGCTGGGGAGGTCACTGCTTACCATCCACCACAGTTCTGGAGGCTCTTTATTTTTATACAATCATGAAGAATAATGTCCATGAGGAATCTTTAACAACCTGGGGAAAAGACCTGCAATGAAACATTAAATGGAAAAAAAGCAAGATATCAAAGTATGTCACTATGGGGTTTTTCCCCCCAGTTTTGTTGAGGTGTAACTGACAAATTCAATTGTATATATTTAAGGTGTACATGATGACTTGATAAATACATATACATTATGAAATCATTACCACAGTCGAGTTAATTATGTATGTCACTGTGTTTATACATAAGTTTAAAATGCATTATAAAGGAAGAAGGAGGTGGGTGGCATTCAGTTTAAAGTATTATCCATAGCTGAACTTCAGTGATAAGGTAAGAGGTGAATATTTTTGGTTTTCCTTTTCCAAAGTTTTCTGTAATGTCACATCATTTTCGTGATGTGTGTAATGGATTTCTGTGGTTTATGGCCAATTTATCAGCCTCATCTTTTGGTAAAGACATGTCGGTTTTCCTTTCAAAACCATCCCTCCTCACTACAGTCTGCATAACTGAGTGGGACTAAGCCCACACCCACTAGTGACGGCACATGCCCCAAGCATTCCCTCCCCCCGGCTCCAGTGATTGGTTTATGGGTAGATTCACTTCTGAAACTTCTGGAGCAATTAGAGAAGAGATGAAAGTTGTGAGGATAAGTGTGCAGAGCTACCGGCAACCATTTTACCACTTCAAAGAGAGAAACTGTCTAAACCGAAGCTGGACGAAAGGGAAACAGGAAAGATGGAGGTAGAGAGAGAGAGAGAGCATACCAGCACCCATCAGCACCTGTAGGCAGCTGGTCCTGAAGTCCGCATCCCCTGTAGTTAGCAAAACAATAAGCTCTTTTTACTGCTTAAGTCAACCTGAGTTGCAAAACTGTCACTTGCAACTCTGAGTGTCCCGACTAACGAAGAGGGAAAAAATTAAAAAGCAAAGCACCAAGCCCTGCATACCCACCCCTTTCGGTCTTAGTTTTGAATTGGAGGAAGAAAGGGCCCTCTTCTCCTTTTAGTCATTTGAAGGTAACTTCTCAGCTTTCTGCCCGCCTTCCCCTACCACTCTTCAACACACACACACACACAGAGCAAGGTGAAGGTAAGGCCTGGCACTCTGGTTGGCATCCCTTCTGATGGGGTACCATCCCAGCTAAATCAGTTATTAATACTTAGCCTCTCACCTTTGAAAACACTCCCTTATTATTTTATTTTCGGTTCCCCTTGAAGCAGACCCTGAGATAAAGATTAGGGCACATATCATTCATTTGTACATGAGCCTAAGAAGGGTTTCCCAGGTGGCTCAGTGGTAAAGAATCCGCCTGTCTCTGCAGGAGACGTGAGTTTGATCCCTGGGTCAGGAAGATCCCCTGGAGAAGGAAATGGCAACCCACTCCAGTATACTTGCCTGGGAAATTCCATGGACAGAGGAGTCTGGTGGGGTATAGTCCATGGGGTTGCAAAAGTGTTGGACACGACTTAGCGACTGAGGGTGAGCACAATCTTGAGAAGCAGCCATAGAGAATAGGGAAGGCGATTCACCGTGCATTAACGAGGCAACAAGAACTCAAGCCTCTGGGGTCTTTCAGGAGACTCCACAGAGCACACCTCAGAGTTGTTCACTGAGATGGGAGGGAGCTGAGAGCAGAAACATTGACTCCCATGTGTCTTTGGTAGAGCGCTGCTCTGGGGGCAGTAACTCTCCGGCGCTTCTGGTCTGCCCTGGGCTCAGCTGAGAAAGGTTGCCAGGTAGGCAGAGAGATGCTGCAGCAGGAAGTTAGAGCATGCACTGAACAATTCACTGAAAGGGCTGATGCTGGAGCTGAAGCTCCGGTAGTTTGGTCACCTGATGCAAAGAGCCGACTCATTGGTAAAGACCCTGACGCTGGGAAAGATTGAGGGTAGGAGGAGAAGGGCGCAACAGTGAATGAGATGGTTGGATGGCATCACTGACTCATCATGGACATAAATCTGAGCAAATTCCGGGAGTAAGTGAAGGATGGCGATGCCTGGTGTGCTGCAGTCCATGGGGTTGCAAAGGGTCACACACGACTGAGCGACTGAACAACAACTGAACAAATCACTGCGGGTAAGCAGATGCTGACAGAGTCTGCCTCAGCAGAGAAAAATAGGGACAATTATCCACCAGGTGGGTGGGGCTCTCCAATCATAGAGGTTTATTGGCAGGACACACTGGCTGTGTTTTCTCTGGATGGTTTGTTTGGGTGAGCTTCTGTGACTTTCCAGTTCCTAGACTGCCCACTTACAGAGTGACTGCAGCATTTTCCTAGCAAAAAAAAAAAAAAAAAAAAGGAATGTGGAGAAACTTCAACATTCTAAGAAAATTCGACTCATTGCCTGCTTTGTGTTAATCTAGCCATTTTCAAGTTCCCCCTTCGCAATTACTGCAATCAAGTTATTATCAATCATACTATCAATTGCTTGCCCCACTCTAGGATGTAGGTTAAATATTCTTGTGTCGGTGGGATGTTGCATCCTAGATTTTCATTGAAATCTAATGACTTTCATCTTCAAAGAAACCATTTGGAGCTAACGCTCTGTCCCCACCCCTGCTGGTTTAATTACAGCGCTTCATACATCTCACATTCTGAAGATAAACACCCCGTTCAGTGTTTATCCCAGTGAGATGCTTTTCAAGGGGGAATGTGACAATAGTGCCCACTCCAGCGAGACGATGGCTCATCACCCTGACCTTGAGAACTTGGATCTAGCTTTGGGTGAGATATAGCTAGGATACTTCTGTGTCTGCCTGTGCTGGGACTGGGCATCTGCTCCAAGCACCCTCAGTGAGACTCTAATGACCAGCATAGGAAATAACCCCAGGTCATAAGCAGGCACTTTTGAAAAAAAAGGAATATTTGGTATTCTCCAAAGCATTTTTATAGGTTTAATGCTGCTTCAATTTTCCCATCACCTATTAAGCATTCATTTAACAAGTATCTATAGAATATCTGTCACATGCCAGGCACTGGGGCATCACAGTGAACTCTACAAAGAGCCTTCAAAGCATATCATCTGCAGGCATGTCACAGTCCGGAGGGAGAGGCACTCCATGAACAAGCCCCTCCCAATATAAAGCATCACATGTTCACATCAGTCCCATGAAAGGGCAAAAAGAGAAGCCTGAAATGCAGATATATGGAAGAGAGCATGTTTAAGGTAGGATGGCTGGAAAAGGCATATCAATTGGGTCTGCCAAGAAGCAGATGTCTAGACAAGAGTGGAGATTTACTGGGCATAGTGCTGGAGCAGGAGGAAGTGGGGACCCTTTTGTGATGCAGGTCTGACACCCGTGAAAGGAGAGCGGGAAGGAGGGCTTGTGTAAGAAGAGTCACAACTTGCAGTGGAGTTCTGAGAAAGTTCTAGAAAGTCTCAGTCATGTCCATGGGTAGGAGCTGCACAAAGCAGCATGTACATGGGGTAGAAATGGTCCAGCTCTAGAACCCAAGACACGCTCCATCACAGCCAGTCTGAGTTAGCCTGGGCTCAACATGAGAGCCACAGTGGGTCTTACCACGTGACAGCTAGAGGGCCCCTCATGGAGAGAGCTGAACAAGGCACCTCCACGGCCAGCAGTGCCCCCAGTGGCGATCCATTTCTCCATGCATGTTCAGAGAGCAGCTCCCCCAGAGGTGCCACGGACCTCTGTTCCCGAGGGGATGCTTAGGAGGGGGAAGAAAGTAGGATGAGCTACAGCAGCAGTCCCCAGCGTTTTGGGGACCAGGGACTGGTTTCACGGAAGACAATTTTTCCATGGACTGAGGGGATGGGGGATGTTTCAGAATGAATCAAGAGCATCACATTTACTGCGCACTTTATTTCTATTATTAGAACATCAGCTCCACCTCAGATCGTCAGGCATTAGATCCCAGAGGTGGTGGACCCTTGAACTACAGTCCTGACCACTGGGGTTGGTCTCAAGTCCGTAAATGGCACTGACCCTCTCCCTCCTTCACCAGGCTGGCATGTGTGTGCTAAGTGGCTTCAGTCGTGTCCGACTCTGTGCGACCCTATGGACTGTAGCCCACCAGGCTCGTCTGTCTATGGGAGTCTCCAAGCGAGAATACTGGAGTGGGTTGCCATGCCCTCCTCCAGGGGACCTTCCCCACCCAGAGATCAAACCCAAGTCTCCTATGGTCTCCTGCGTTGGTTGGCAGGTTCTTTACCACCTCCTCCACCATCCTTTCCAAATTCCCTCCATCCTTGGCAGTTCTGAGACTTACTGGGTGCTGTGCCTCCACCCATCGTTGCTGAGGAGTCTGGGCTCTTGGTAATCATGCATTTCTCATGTGTGGCTGCTGCGCGTGTCACTCACAGCTACAGTGGGGCCAGGGCATAATGAGAGGCTCCAAAGCGGGGTCACCTGCATCCACACACATTCTTCTCTGTCCCCACTGTGTAACAGCAGCCCTCACCCTTCCTGGTGACAAGGTCAGTTTCCCCAGTGGCCCTGGATGAAAGGTGTCCAAAGCACCCTTCTGGCAGTTGTAGCTTGTAATTCAGTGGAACTCTTGCTGTAGTCCCTTGGCAAGAGTGTATCCCTTGGGGAGTCAGAACCTTGAATCCCACAAAGTTCAGAATGGGGGGATCACATGCACGAAGTCCCCTGATGGGTGATTGGGAGTGATGCTAAGTGAAGTCCCTTTTGCTTCCATCCCTTGCTTCCTGGGTGGGTGTATTTTCCCTGTAGAGGACCCAACATCATATAAACATCTCTGATATAAGGCATATATCGCATCCAGGAGGACCAGAAGGGCGCCCCATCCTCACCTCCAAGCTGGCACTCTAGTTGTACATTTAGAGGGCCATGCTAACTTTTTGTAAGGCAGCTGTTTCCTGTGGTTTGTGATACAACCAGTCGATACCACAGTTACAGGCACAATCTCACACCTTCTCCACTAGGAAGTGTGTCTATCCCCAGGGAAGACGTTACGTTGTGTGGGATTCCAAGCCTATAGATCAGGCCTTTCTCAAGTCCCTGGACAGTTGTGCTGGTTGAGATACTGCCGGCAGAGAAGGCAGACTCACCCCTGGACTAGGAATTCACCCCTGTAAATGCCCACGATAAGTGTGGTCAGCTTGTGTCGGCAATGCCCCTGCCCCTCGACCTTCCCCAAACTGACTCCCTTCTCTCCACTGGATTTGGGGCTTCCAGCCAATATCATCCCTCCCAACCATCACAGCAGCTTGCTCCTGTGTTCCAGATGGGGCCCACCTGGCCTCCCAGGGGTGTGCATGTCTCCATTCTTGACCAATCAGATGACTCTGCCTCACTAAGCTATCAAGAAGAAGCTGCTCCCAGGGTGCTCCAACGGTGTTTTCTTAGATTCTGTATGTATCTGTTAGGCATCCATCCATCATGTGTGCTAATCTGTCCTCTGCTGAACACTTTCTTTAGTATTCATGTAGTATTTGGAAAGTGAGTCTTTCTGTTAATCTCTGGTGTTTCCCCTCTGTGTCGCTCTCTCTTCTCCAGTACTCAGTCCTGCAAACTCTGGGTGGCTTTGTCTTCCCAGAGTCTGCCTTTTCAACTCAGGGGTCTATTTGACTTCACCCTTCCTGTGCCATGACCTGGACTCTCCCTAGGTAGGTAAATGGGGCATTCATAGGGCTCACCTCATTTGATTCCCCTTTTTCTTCTGGGGTGGCTCTTCTTCATTGCCTAAAGTTCATTACCTTGCAAATTATTGTTTCATATATTCTATCCACTTTTGATTGTTTCACATACAAGAGCAAATCTGAAACTTACAACTCCATCTTGGCTTGAAGCAGAAGACCTCCAGATCTTTCCTCCACTTTACCTTCTTCTGTTTGCAGATGCTAAGAAGCAGCCAGAGGAGCCTGGCAGTCTTCATAGGGTCACAAAGAGTCAGACACGACTGAGTGACTGAGCATAAGAAGCAGCCTTATTAGTGGCCTGACTACTACGCCTCTAAGGACATCACATTCTACCATTCACCTTCTCACTGTTCTGCAGGTCAAGCCACATGGCTGCCCTTCTGAATTTGCAAGTCATAGTGATAACTGCAGCCACCTGGCTTCTAGTCCTTCAGGAGCCCATCATCCTCATGACTACTAACAAGCCTGATTCTGCAGCCACCTCTCCTGCCAGCAGCCTTGCTCTGCAGAGAAGACCCACCACCAAGTTTCTCAGTGATGTTGGCATCTGCCTCGCTCAGAAGTGTGTTCTTAATGTCGTTGATGAAGGGTGTGTCCTCTGAATCCTCCAGGGGAACACAGTTCTCTCCTGGGTCTTCTGGCTTCACTTAATACTGCCTGCTCATCTCCCTCAGCCTTTTCCTTCCTCTGTCATCTTCCAGAGCAACTCAAGTATTTCAGCTTCACTTCAGCATGTTCAGTTCAGTTCAGTTCAGTCGCTCAGCCGCGTCCGACTCTTTGCGACCCCATGAATTGCAGCACGCCAGGCCTCCCTGTTCATCACCATCTCCCAGAGTTCACTCAGACTCATGTCCATCGAGTCTGTGATGCCATCCAGCCATCTCATCCTCGGTCGTCCCTTTCTCCTCCTGCCCCCAATCCCTCCCAGCATCAGAGTCTTTTCCAATGAGTCAACTCTTCGCGTGAGGTGGCCAAAGTACTGGAGCTTCAGCTTCAGCATCATTCCCTCCAAAGAAATCCCACGGTTGATCTCCTTCAGAATGGACTGGTTGGATCTCCTTGCAGTCCAAGGGACTCTCAAGAGTCTTCTCCAACACCACAGTTCAAACACATCAATTCTTCGGTGCTCAGCCTTCTTCACAGTCCAACTCTCACATCCATATGACCACAGGAAAAACCATAGCCTTGACTAGACAGACGTTAGTAGGCAAAGTAATGTCCCTGCTTTTCAATATGCTATCTAGGTTGGTCATAACTTTTCTTCCAAGGAGTAAGCGTCTTTTAATTTCATGGCTGCAGTCACCATCTGCAGTGATTTTGGAGCCCCCCAAAAATGAAGTCTGACACTGTTTCCACAGTTTCCCCATCTATTTCCCATGAAGTGATGGGACCGGATGCCATGATCTTCGTTTTCTGAATGATGAGCTTTAAGCCAACTTTTTCACTCTCCTCTTACACTTTCATCAAGAGGCTTTTTAGTTCCTCTTCACTTTCTGCCATAAGGGTGGTGTCATCTGCATATCTGAGGTGATTGATATTTCTCCCGGCAATCTTGATTCCAGCTTGTGTTTCTTCCAGCCCAGCGTTTCTCATGATGTACTCTGCATAGAAGTTAAATAAGCAGGGTGACAATATACAGCCTTGACGTACTCCTTTTCCTATTTGGAACCAATCTGTTGTTCCATGTCCAGTTCTAACTGTTGCTTCCTGACCTGCATACAGATTTCTCAAGAGGCAGGTTAGGTGGTCTGGTATTCCCATCTCTTTCAGAATTTTCCACAGTTTATTGTGATCCACACAGTCAAAGGCTTTGGCATAGTCAATAAAGCAGAAATTTATGTTTTTCTGGAACTCTCTTGCTTTTTCCATGATCCAGTGGTTGTTGGCAATTTGATCTCTGGTTCCTCTGCCTTTTCTAAAACCAGCTTGAACATCAGGGAGTTCACGGTTCACATATTGCTGAAGCCTGGCTTGGAGAATTTTGAGCATTACTTTACTAGCATGTGAGATGAGTGCAATTGTGCAGTAGTTTGAGCATTCTTTGGCATTGCCTTTCTTTGGGATTGGAATGAAAACTGACCTTTTCCAGTCCTGTGGCCACTGCTGAGTTTTCCAAATGTGCTGGCATATTGAGTGCAGCACCTTCACAGCATCATCTTTCAGGATTTGAAATAGCTTAACTGGAATTCCATCACCTCCACTAGCTTTGTTCGTAGTGATGCTTTCTAAGGCCCACTTGACTTCACATTCCAGGATGTCTGGCTCTAGATGAGTGATCACATCATCATGATTATCTGGGTTGTGAAGATCTTTTTTGTACAGTTCTTCCATGTATTCTTGCCACCTCTTCTTAATATCTTCTGCTTCTGTTAGGTCCATACCATTTCTGTCCTTTATCCAGCCCATCTTTGCATGAAATGTTCCCTTGGTATCTCTAATTTTCTTGAAGAGATCTCTAGTCTTTCCCATTCTGTTGTTTTCCTCAATTTCTTTGCATTGATCACTGAAGAAGGCTTTCTTGTCTCTTCTTGCTATTCTTTGGAACTCTGCATTCAGATGTTTATATCTTTCCTTTTCTCCTTTGCTTTTTGCCTCTCTCCTTTTCCCAGCTATTTGTAAGGCCTCCCCAGACAGCCATTTTGCTTTTTTGCATTTCTTTTCCATGGGGATTGTCTTGATCCCTGTCTCCTGTACAATGTCATGAACCTCATTCCATAGTTCATCAGGCACTCTATCCATCAGATCTAGGCCCTTAAATCTATTTCTCACTTCCACTGTATAATCATAAGGGATTTGATTTAGGTCATACCTGAATGGTTAGCAGTTTTCCCTACCTTCTTCAATTTAAGTCTGAATTTGGTAATAAGGAGTTCATGATCTGAGCCACAGTCAGCTCCTGGTCTTGTTTTTGTTGACTGTATAGAGCTTCTCCATCTTTGGCTGCAAAGAATATAATCAATCTGATTTCGGTGTTGACCATCTGGTGATGTCCATGTGTAGAGTCTTCTCTTGTGTTGTTGGAAGAGAGTGTTTGCTATGACCAGTGCATTTTCTTGGCAAAACTCTATTAGTCTTTGCCCTGCTTCATTCTGCATTCCAAGGCCAAATTTGCCTGTTACTCCAGGTGTTTCTTGACTTCCTACTTTTCCATTCCAGTCCCCTATAATGAAAAGGACGTCTTTTTGGGTGTTAGTTCTAAAGGGTCTTGTAGGTCTTCATAAAACCGTTCAACTTCAGTTTCTTCAGCGTTACTGGTTGGGGCATAGACTTGGATAACTGTGATATTGAATGGTTTGCCTTGGAGACGAACAGAGATCATTCTGTCATTTTTTAGATTGCATCCAAGTATTGCATTTTGGACTCTTTTGTTGACCATGATGGCTACTCCATTTCTTCTCAGGGATTCCTGTCCGCAGTAGTAGATATAATGGTCATCTGAGTTAAATTCACCCATTCCAGTCCATTTTAGTTTGCTGATTCCTAGAATGTTGATGTTCACCCTTGCCATCTCTTGTTTGACCACTTCCAATTTGCCTTGATTCATGGACCTGACATTCCAGGTTCCTATGCAATATTGCTCTTTACAGCATCAGAACTTGCTTCTATCACCAGTCACATGCACAACTGGGTATTGTTTTTGTTTTGGCTCCATCCCTTCATTCTTTCTGGAGTTATTTCTCCACTGATCTCCAGTAGCATATTGGGCACCTAATGACCTGGGGAGTTCCTCTTTTGGTATCCCATCATTTTGCCTTTTCATGCTGTTCATGGGGTTCTCAGTCATGTCCAACTCTTTGCGACCCTATGAATCACAGCACGCCAGGCCTCCCTGTCCATCACCAACTCCTGGAGTTCACTCAAATTCACGTCCATCGAGTCAGTGATGCCATCCAGCCATCTGATCCTCTGTCATCCCCTTCTCCTCCTGCCCCCAGTTCCTCCCAGCATCAGAGTCTTTTCCAATGAGTCAACTCTTCACATGAGGTGGCCAAAGTACTGGAGCTTCAGTTTTAGCATCATTCCTTCCAAAGAAATCCCAGGGCTGATCTCCTTCAGAATGGACTGGTTGGATCTCCTTGCAGTCCAAGGGACTCCCAAGAGTCTTCTCCAACACCACAGTTCAAAAGCATCAATTCTTCAGCACTCAGCTTTCTTCACAGTCCAACTCTCACATCATACATGACTATTGGAAAAACCATAGTCTTGACTAGATGGACCTTTGTTGGCAAAGTAATGTCTCTGCTTTTGAATATGCTATCTGGGTTGGTCATAACTTTCCTTCCAAGGAGTAAGCGTCTTTTAATTTCATGGCTGCACTCACCATCTGCAGTGATTCTGGAGCCCAAAAAAATAAAGTCTGACACTGTTTCCACTGTTTCCCCATCTATTCCCCATGAAGTGATGGGACCAGATGCCATGATCTTTGTTTTCTGAATGTTGAGCTTTAAGCCAACTTTTTCACTCTCCTCTTTCACTTTCATCAAGAGGCTTTTCAGTTCCTCTTCACTTTCTGCCATAAGGGTGGTGTCATCTGCATATCTGAGGTTGGGCCATTGCCATCTCTAGGTTTCTAAAAGCCCTCTTGGCATTGAGTTTGCCCCATATGCTGAAGCCTTAGCCAGGGTATTAAACCCTGTGTTCCAAGAAAGTGCCCCAATTTGATGAATTCTTGCTTATTCAGTCTTCTGTTCTGATCCCCTCTATCGAACAACCAGAAATTGTATCCCAGGTGACTCCTGCTAGTAAATTCTGGCTAATTCAGGCAGCTCCTTCAGAATGTAAACTCTTTCCTCCCCTATCAAGCTCAGCATGTCCTCAGCAGATATCTACTGGGATGGTGTCATCACATCTGTAGAGAAATTGAGGTGTATCATGCATAATAGAGGGACATAAATCCTGAAGGTAGAAAGAGATTACTTTTCATGACATGAACACACTCAGCCACCCAGCTTCCAGATCAAGGAAGAGAACCCAACCAGCTCTCCAAGGAGCTCCCCTGGTAGCCCGTTCCAGGCCCTGCGCCACCCCTTTCAAAGACTAGCATGAGCCTGACTTCTACGCCACGGGTTAATGTGGTCTGGTCTTGGGCATTGCACAAGGGGAATCACGCAGTAGGTCTCCCTTGTGTCTGTTGAACCTTCTTTGATTCAGCACTGTGTCTGTGAGTTTGAATTTCATCCATGTTGTCAAGTGAGTTTGCTGGTTCTCGTTGCTGGGCAGTATTCCACTATATGCTTGTATCACAAGGTAGTTACCTTTTCCCCCCCACTGTTTATGGATGTTGGTTTCTTTCCAGTTTTGCACTATTTTTGGAATAGTGCTACCATGGACATTCTTGTGCGAGTCTTCTGGCAAGCACGTGATCACATTTCTCTTGGGAACACACCCAGTGGTGGGACTGCCAGTTTATATGGAAGTTGTAGGTCCATCAGTTACACTTTGGTTTGTCAACTTTGTTTACCCTTTCAAAGAACCAGCTCTTGGTTTTATTGATATTTTTCTATTGTTTTTTCTCATCCCTATTTTACTTATTTCCTCTCTGATCTTTATTATTTCCTCCCTTCTGCTGACTTTAGGCTTTGTTTGTTTTTCCCCTTTCTAGTTCTTTTAGGTGGTAGGTTCAGTTCAGTTCAGTCGCTCAGTCATGTCCGACTCTTTGCAACCCCATGAACCGCAGCACACCAGGCCTCCCTGTCCATCACCAACTCCTGGAGTCCACCCAGTGGTGTAGGTTAGGTTGCTTATTTGAGATTTTTCCTTGTTTTTGAGGAAAACGTGCATCACTATGAACTTTCCTCTAAGAACTGCTTTTGCTGCATCCAGAGATTTTGTATGGTTGTGTTTCCATTGTCATTTGTCTCAAGAATTTTTTTTATTTTCCTTTCTGATTTCCTCATTGACTCATCGGCTTTTTAGTAGCATGTTTTTTAGTCTCCATGTAATCATTTTTTTCTCATCTCTTTTCCTGTAGTTGATTTCCAGCTTCAGGCCATTATGGTCAAAGAAACATCAGCTATACCTTGAAACAAGCTGGCAAAGTGGACTTTTCTCCCTGACTGAAGCCCCAGAGCTAAGCTATCACACAATAGGTGATAAGGACCTCCATAATCTATGGAAGAGTAGTAGGATGCTCTTCTTCTAGAGTCTTCAGACTCCTTATGAGGTGACTTAATAAGTCCTATGAGTATCGCCCATCACCCACTCCAGTCTATAAGAGATGAGGAAACGTTTGAGAGGAACATGGAGAAGTGAGAAAATTGTCAGCTTTGAGAGTTGCCGCCCTGAGCAGAGAGTGCTCTGACTCATGAGGAGGGAAGAAAAGGAATGAGACACAGAAGATCTACCATTCCCCAAGACACGGAGTGTGCACAAGAGGCCAGGTGTAGGGGCTGGCCTGATGCCGCCGGCTGGCTGCTGGCTGAGTCGTGGAGTCCGAGGGCCCCACCCCAACCCCCTGCTCCCTGGAATGAGATGAGAACCACCCTGGGAGTTTAGGGGCATGTGTCTTGGGCTGGGTTTCTCCCATAAGCCGCCCCGTGCTAAAAATTTGAGTGCAAGCAGTTAAAGAGATGAACCCAGGAAGCACTGGGAGGGGAAGGGGGCACTGACAGAAGGATCGGAAGGAAGCCAGTTCAGACATGGCAGTGCGCAAGCTGCCGCTGTATGGGACACACACCTGAGGGCAGGGGAGTTGGGGTATTTATCCACCAGCTCGTATTCATCTTGGCTTGAGGGCTACTCCCAGCCTCATTTGTTATCAAGAAAAAACTGCTCCACTCACAGAGAACAAACTAGTGGTTGTCAATGTGGAGGGGAAAGAGGGGCAATACAGGGATTGGGGAGTGGCAGGCACAAAATATTGTGTATAAGACAGGCTATGGGAATGTATTGTATAACACAGAGAATATAGCCAATATTTTGTAATAACTATAAATGGAATGAAACCTTTAAAATTGTTTTAAAGTATTTTTTAAAATTTGAAAAGGAGCTGCTCCCAACTATGTTTTCTTAGATTCTATACTTGACTATTTGGCATCCATTCATTATTAGGCCAACCATATTAACCATATATGCTTATTTTCTGTACTCTTGATATTTTGACATTAAATACATCTGGCCTCGTTGACTGTGGAGGGCCTGCCCCTCCCAAGGCTAGATAATTCCTAGAGATAATAAACAACTCACCTGTGGACATGTACTGCAATATACACCCAACCAATCCCAACCCCATACCCTCCAACCACCTCCTTCATCTAACTCTCACCCACCAAGGCAACACTACCCTTGCCCTAAAACAACCCAGGGCCAAATCCCAGAAACCAGGGACCACTCTCACACCACAAAGTCATGAGGATTATTCAAACTAGCCAGTCTCAAACCGTTTCCCTGCCCTACCTTTCCTGAAAAACCCCAGTAAAAGTTCTGGCCTGGACTTGCCCCCCACTCCTTCTGACTCCCAATCCAAATAGTGCTTTGCTCTGTGGCTGTGCGGCGAGGCAGGCTCCTCTTCTTGGGAATTGTAAGTAATAAACATCTTCAGTGGCAAAGACCTCTTCATGTCTTCACTGAGTCACCTCCATAAATTGAATCCCATGAGGACATTTCCAGACACAAGGTACAAGGGCCTTGCAACCTGGGGCTCCCAGAGGCACCTTTCCAGCCCCATGTGGGCAGCTGCTAAGCAATGATATCAACCCAGAGGGATGCAAAGCTGAGAAATGAACAGATAGAAACAGAGCTCAGACCACATTGCTGGAGCACCTGGGTCCATATGCTTTACTCTGAGCTTCTGGATTATATGAACCACCTCCACCACCCTTTTTTTTTTTTTTTTTAATTTTGCTTTAATGAGATTTTTTAGCTTTACAGCTCAGGGTCTTGGCTAACATACTCTCTCCTCTAAGGTCCTGATTAAGTCTCACCTCCCCCAGAAAGCCCTCCCGGATTACTCCGACTTCCAGTCTCTCTCTCTTTACAATGCCAGTTGTGTCTAGGATTTCATAACATTTTATATTACTCCTGTATATAGCTCTTAGAATACTATCTAACCACTCCATGGCTTCTCCTTACTCCTAGTTTCTGGAAGGTAGGGACACTCTCTGATAACTTCTCTTATGCCCCTACTTCTTCCGGGCACTTTCAGAGCTGCCACTTGTGATTAAATCGTCAGTGGCCTAACAACAGAGGACCTTCCTGCTCCCAGATTTTCAGGCACCGCCCCTCCTAGAGAACCGACAAACTCAGCTGCAATTTTCTCCCCAGTCTTTTCTAAAATTCAGACACATCCCAAGTTCCCTCTAGACTTTCCTGGG
This sequence comes from Capricornis sumatraensis, assembly GCF_032405125.1. Classification (NCBI taxonomy): domain Eukaryota; kingdom Metazoa; phylum Chordata; class Mammalia; order Artiodactyla; family Bovidae; genus Capricornis; species Capricornis sumatraensis. The sequence goes on along the minus strand of NC_091088.1, from coordinate 25,110,659 downwards.
ACCGTCAAGAACCACATCTGTCAAGCATTCACCCTCCTGGCTCACCAGCAGATATTAATGGGAAACCCTGAATGGGCTGAGGTGAATGCAGACCCCTTGCTGGTGCCTCTTTCAGCTTTGCTGTTTACCCCACCCTCCAGCTGGTTCACGAGGGGGAGGCGGGGAGTGAGGATCCCGCTTCCCAAGTGGACTGATCCAGTCACAGCCACAGCGCTTTGGAGTCATGTGCCTCTGGGTTTGTGTCCTGGGTCCACCACCACCTGGCTAGATGTCTTCAAGAAAGTTTCATCCTCGCTCTGATCCTTAAGAACTTTCCTTCTAAGACAGACATATTAATAACCCTGCAAGGAGGAGTTCCCTGGCAGCTCACTAGTTAAGACTCCATGCTTCCACTGCAGGGGGCACTTGAATTTTGTGTTAATTTGTTTAATACTCTGGTCTTCCTGTGATGTTTCTTTTCATCCCCTGTAATGGGCCCAGAGGAGGGATGTTCCCAGGATGAATAAATTCTTTGGTGCAGGAGAAGGAAGGTCAGCAGTTTGGGAGCCACATCAGTTTGACTCATTTTATAGACAGATAAACTGAGGCTGAGAAATTGTAAGTCCCTGCTGACCGAATCTGCTGATTCTTCTTTGGACCCTCTCTCCTCAAGATCAGTATGTTCCAGTATTTGCACACCTGGGCTGCTCCAAATGTAGCCAACAATCACTGCAGGGCCATGAACTCTTTCTTATTGATTGATGTCAAGTATAGAAACTGAAGGTAAATATTGAGAAAATGTTATTGGAATTGTCAATAACTTTGGAAATGACACAATATCCAAGTTCCTGATCTGTGGACTCATTTCTACAAAAAAGATAAAAACCTGTTCTGGTGGCAAGGAGTGTGTGGAGGGAACTGCATGGTAGCCTCGTGAAGTGGACCGTGCCTCCAGCAAAGTGACCGTGCCTCCACCAAAGGAAGAAGAGAAACTAGTCCTTCAGCACCGCTAGTCTAGCAAGCATCATCATGGGGATCTGAAATTTCACGAACAGTACGTTTAAGGATAATAGATATTTCTTGTCATCCATAAAAATCTCTGAGTTCATGGATGTTTGGCTTGGCATAAATTTAGCCGAGGAATTTAAGTAAAAAATGTTTAAAATACAATGATCTAAAGAAGACTGTCAAGACTTAGGAAACAAACTTATGGTTGCCAGGGTGAAGGACAGAGGGGAGGGATAGTTAGGGCGTTTGGGATGGACAGGTACTCACTGCTATATTTAAAATGGATAACCAACAACGACCTACTGTATAGCACATGGAACTCTGCTCAGTGTTATGTGGCAGCTTGGATGGGAGGCGAGTTTGGGGGAGAATTGCTGTTGTTTACACTAAGTTGTGCTTGACTCTTTACTACCCCATGGACTGTGGCCCTCCAACCTCCTCCATCCATGGGATTTCCCAGCAAGAATGCTGGAGTAGGTTGCAATTTCCTTTACCAGGGGATCTTCCCTACCCAGAGACTGAATCTGGTCTCCTGCACTGGCGGGTGTGTTTCTTACCACTGAGCCATCAGGGAAGCTCTCTTGGAGGAGAATGGATCCATGTGTATGTATGGCTGAGTTCCTTTGCTGTCCACCTGAAACTATCTCAACATTGCTAATCAGCTATACTGCATAACAAAATTAAAAGTTTTAAAAAATAAAAAAGACTGCCAACAAGACACTTAGACGATTGGTACAGGAGCAGATACAGCAAAGCATAATAAAGGTAATATGTGATAAGGGTGAAGAGTTACACTCAATGCTAGATATATTTGCAAATAATTAAAAGCAATTTTCAGAGTAAAAGCTTGGAAAGTGTAATAGCAAGCAGTACCAGATTTCATTTTAATGGGCAGAGCACTTTCCCATCTATGACAGACTGGGCTTTTATAACTTTATGAGGTGAATGTTCTTGCTCCCTATGTTACGAGGAAAGAAAAAAGTGAGGCAAAGCCAGGAATGTGAGTCAGATTAATCTGGGCACTATTTGGAACTAACCTCTACCCACCCTAATTCTGGGTGAAATGGGCAGCCTCCCGTCTCAGCATCTTCAGTTCTGAAGACAAACCCCAAAGGTAGCAAGGCCCATTCCCTTGGGACAATGCTGGGCACATGCTCCAGGTCTTAGATTAAAACGTATCAGCCTTGTAAAATCCTATTGACTGGCTGCTTCCAATCTTGGATCTCTTCTCCATCCATCCCTTTCCTCCCTCACCCTGGGCCCCTGACACCCCACTGGGGTGGCGACTCTTTCAAGGATGCTAAAAATTGCTTTATTTTTTTCCACTAATTTGCCAACAAGCTCAGCCATCAGTCCAGTTGGCCCGAAATGAAATCCTATAATTACACAAAAGCCTGGGTCAGCGACCTCCTGATTGCAATGTCTTGTCTTTTTTGTCCCTCCCTTCCAGCACCTCGCCCATGGGACAGAATTGCTTCGGCTTCTCCGGCAGCCTCCCAGATGAGGTGGTATTGGAAACTAGTGAGGCGTGGCCCTGCAGAGGTGTTCATAGCTTTGCAATAATTTACCCATTTTCATTTTGTTTGATTTCATTAACACCTGGGTCTCAGGGGAGAGGCCAGTTGGGAAGGAGGAAAAAACAAATGATTTCCGTTGAAATCAAGTGGTTATCGCTGCCTTGTCTGGCAATACCAAGGGAGTGTGAGACGCCAAGGGAGTGGTCCAGTCCGATCTAGGGGAGGAAGGAGATCTTCCCTTAGAGGCAGCCTGTACGGCCAAGTCTCTCCTTTCGTGCTCCACAGCCCTCCAGGGCTCCCTGTCTTGGGCTCACTCAGTTGGCATCAAGCTGGTGCCCCACACTCGTCCTTCTTTCTCAAGGAGTCAGTCTCAACTGCCCAATGGACCAAGGTCACTGGGACGGCTGCATCCAGACAGCAATGCTCAGCAATTAAAAGCATGGACACCCAGAACTAAGTTCTAATCCTGGCTCTGCCTAGTGTTTTTCTGGTAGCCTTGAAAATGGAGCTTCAACTCTATAGGCCTCAGTGCCTTTGTTAATAAAGTGGAGGCGATAGTCCCTGCCTTGTAGGATTACTGCAGAGGTTGGCTAGGATCATGGGTGTGGAGCATTCTATGGGTCTCTGACACACTGTGAGTGCCCAGAAACTGGAGATGTAATAGTAATTACGGTCATCCTCTTCATCATTTTCCCTTTTCCCTTTCTCCTCCTTGTCTTCATCTTTACCTTCATCATTATCAGACCCTGTCCTGCCATCTCAGTGTCTAACAGGCTCTCCTCAAACAGAACACAGTCTCAGAATGAACCAGAAGTGCTTGCCAGAGGTGTTTATGGATTGAGGAGCTTACAGTCTCCAGATGCAGAGTCCTGCAGAAAAAGATTCTCACCTGATTCAAGCCATGCTACTGAGCTGCATGGCACACTTCCTCAAAGGCCTGAGAATTCTGGATAACTCGGTGATGTTCCAGTGATGGGGGCAGCACTCTGATGACAAATGGCAACCAGACGGTGAGAGAGCCCACCATGGCCAAGCTGAGCCTAAATACTGGGTCTCCCTGTTTATCCTCCCAGTTCCCTAGGAGACTCGCCAGAGAGAGGCCATAACTGGAAGGCAAAGCCACCACCATTTTGACCCATGACAGTAGCAGGCAGATGGAAACCTCACTTTCAGGTGGAAGGGTCTTCCAAATGCCCCTCAGATCAACAGGGAGCATTACAGACCACCTCCATCATCACAGGAGGTTGATCAGCCTACGAAGGCAAGCCCTTCCATTTATAGTTGTAAGAACATAAGGCCAACTGCAGCTGGCATTTATTGAATGCTTGCTGTGTGCAATGTAGCAATGTCCATGTATTAACTCATTTCATATTCATGAGAGGCTGCTATCATTGTCCCCATTTTATGGATGAGAAAGCTTAGGCAGCAGGAGGCTAATCTCCCATTCCAGATCTGACAGTCAAGAGCTAAGATGACACCCTGGTCTGCGAGGCCCTGAAGTCTTCATCTCTAGCTGTTGCAAGATTCTTCAGTCTTGAACTAAAACTTCCTGGAACTGGGGCCCTTTGGTCCTGTTTTGCACTTAGGGATCTCTGCACTGAAGCCAGGGCTTCCCAGGTGCCTGCCAATGCAGGAGATGTAAGAGATGCGGGTTTGATCTGTGGGTCAGGAAGGAAGATCCCCTGAAGGAGGGCCTGGCAACCCACTCCAGTATTCTTACCTGGAGAATCCCATGGACAGAGAAGCCTGGTGGGTTATGGTTCACAGGGTCGCAAAGAGTTGGATGTAATTGAAGCAACTGAGCTCACAGGCACTGAAGTCAGCTCCTCTCTGGTGACTGAGCCTTGCAGATAGTACCTTCAGCTCAGAGTGTCCCCACTCCAGCTCCTTAGCTCTGGACTAAAACCACCATCAATACCAGCTCACCAGTCATGTGGTAAGGAGCCCCTCTGCCCAGCGTGTGAAAGGCCCCTCTCAGCAGGGGCACCTCGTAGCTGGAAGCCCTGAGCAGCTCTGAGGTTCCAGAGGGAGAGTCTCACCTCCCTCCTCCCTAGATACTTGGTCTCTAGTCAGGAATTCTTGGCTCCCCAACTCTCAAATTACCATGTGCTCCAGAATCCTCTAGGTCACCCTGTAGACTCCTGGGCTCTAGGTCGAGACATGTGGCCTTAAGAGGATACAGTGAACCCAAGAATCTGTATACGTAATAAGAACAGCAAGAAATTCCGAAGTGGAAAAGGTTGGGGGCAAGGGGAGATGTCCTTCAGCTCTACTTTAGAAACCCAGACAGGGGCGGGGATGAGAGGGCATCTAGAAGGGAAGGATTGGGAGTCTGTGATTGGCAGATGCGAACCATTATTTATAGAATGGATAAACAAGGTCCTACTGTATAGCACTCTGAAGTGGTCAGTCACTCCATCCTGTCCGACTCTCTGTGGCCCCATGGATTATAGCCCGCCAGGCTCCTCTGTCCATGGGATTTCCCAGGTAAGAATACAGGAGTGAGTTGCCATTTCCTTCTCCAGGGGATCTTCCCAACCCAGGGATTGAACCCGCGTCTCCTGCATCTCTTGCAATGGTCAGCGGATTCTTTACCCCTGCGCCACCTGGGAAGCCATCACTATATTCAATATACTGTGATAAACCATAATGGAAAAGAATATGAAAAAGAATGTAAACATATGTATAACTGAAATCACTTTGCTGTACAGCAGAAATTAACACAACACTGTAAATCAACTATGCTTCAGTAAAATAAAGTTTAAAAAAATGAACCCAGCCTGAAGCACCTCCTTGATCAGCCCCCTACATGTGAGGGACAATTCAAATACCCAGGTGTTCTTTCCACTTGCCTCCACCCATCCCCCGACCTCTGGCCTAGGCAGCTGGGGGCCCCCAGCACATAACTGTCCCTAGGCCATTGGAAAGTCCAGGGCCAGGGGGCATTTGGTTTCCTCAGCAAAACCACACACTCGCCCTCTGTTCCAGCCTCCTTCTTTCTGTTCCTTTACTCACCACATGGCTATTTCCACGTCAGGGCCTTGGCACTTGCTCTTCTCTCCCCAAAATCTTTCTGGGGTTGGCTCCTTTTCACCACCACCATCTCACCGAGAACTTGGCTGACCATCTAGCCTCTCCAGGGCCTTCTCCATCGCCTGAATTTGCTCTGCTTTTTAACGACACTGAAATTTCCCATTTGTTGTCTGTTTCTCTTATCAAGGAAGCCCGGGTCTCTTGTTTCTCCCTGTGCCTCAGTTTCCACATCTGTAAAATGGGGATAACTTGACCTCACAGGACTATTGGGATGATCAAAGGAGGTAACACGTAGAACACTCAGAACAGTGCACAGAGATGGTTTTTATTGTTCATATTAATATCATCATTCACTGCTTTTTTCTCAGCTTGCAGAATTGCACCTCATACAAAGCAGACCCCCAGTACATACTTTTGAATGAATATACACATGGATCCAAGAGCCTTGACACAGAAGATCTGAAAAGTCCCACCCTGTCTGCTTCCCAAGACCCAGGCCACGCCCTCCTCGTGGGCTGTAATTACCCATCAACCAGAATCCCAGCCCCTGAGGGCTTCACATAGGGTGCCTTCCCCAAAGATGAAGAGCTCATTTGTTAATAACTACATTTACAATATCTAAAATTTTGGTTGTATTGTGAGGTCGGGTGCCTTCCCCATTCACCAATAATGACAGACCACTTAAAAAATAAATAACACATATAATTTAAGCAATGAAAACAAATAGCAGTGTTGGCTTTCCCTGGGAAAATATTTTCACTATTTCCTCAAGACGTCCTCAGGGGTGCCCCTGCCTTGGCCTCCCCTGCTGAGACGCCTTCTCAGCGGGCGGCCTGGGGGTGGAGCACAGAGCTACAGTGGGGAGGAGGCCTCACCCTCAGCCTCTCTGGAGGCTGAGGTCGTTTTCTCCAGAGCCAGGAAGGGGCAACTACTTTCTCCTTTCATCCCCACCCCCACTGTATCTCCTAGCACCCTCTCCTCACCAGGGGTTACATACTCAAGTGCTTATAGGGGCAGACAGGCAACATTCTTGAGCAAAGCAGGGGGCGGTGTGGGGCAATAGGAACAGGTGGGGCTTGCGGTAAATTGAAGAGCAAAGTTTCCTCCAATAAGGGCCAAAGCTGGCCAAAGGTTGCTAAGCAGATAGGGAAGCATGGAGACCCAGTTTTGCCAAATCTCCTGACACAATGAAAGAAGCCACCATTTTTTATTTTAAATGTTGGTCCTCTTAATGATCTCAAAGGTCCTAATTCAAGCCCCCATTGTCTCTGCTTTCATCTCTTACTTCACTCATCCTGCTCTGGCCACACTGGTCTCTTTACTGTTTGGGAGCCGCGCCAGATACAGTCCCACCTCAGGACCTTGGCACTAGCCATTCCACCCACCCAGAGCATTCCTCACTCAGAGTACAAGGCCAGTGTGGCTGGAGTACAGTAGGTAAGGAGGGACATGGCAGAGAGGGAAGCTGGAGAAGAACCCAGGGTAGCCTGATTACGGATGGTGGTGGGGAGGTTAAAATCATACAGGGATGTTTTTGCTTGTCACAAAGATTGGAGTATGTTATCACCATTTAGTAGGTAAGGACCTGCATGCCAGATCCCCTTGTGAAGTATGGACAGCTCTTCACACAAAGAGTTTATCCGCTAAACATCAAGGCAGGTGAAAAACTTAGGTATAATGCTTGGCGCCTAGACTCTCAGTTGATTTCACATTTAATATCAAAGGTTTTTATCTTTGGCACGATATTATTTAACACTGAACTTTCTAGGATTGTTGTTTGTGTGTAAATCAAGGGGAAGTTATACTCTATTCTGTTGGGAGCTTTCTCAGGAATTGATCCTCTTTCTGGGAACCTCATCGCTGAATGGGGCTTCCCAGGTGGCTCTAGTGGTAAAGAATCTGCCTGCCGATGCAACAGACCCAAGGGATGTTGGTTCGATGTGGGTCGGGAAGATGCCCTGGAGGAGGAAATGGCAACCCACTCCAGTATTCTTGCCTGGAAAATTCCATGGACAGAGGAGCCTGGCAGGCTACAGTCCATGGGGTCACAAAGACACAACTGATCGACTGAACACATACACACATCACTGAACGCCAAACTGCTTGTAGAGCCTGAATCACCGGCACAGCATCAGTCTGTGTCGACAGGGCCACATTCATGGAAAGTCTGCCTACGTCTGCTGCAGGCTCTGACGCCTTCACTGTGTCTTGCAGGAGAGTTGGGCTGGAATATTTATGTTCTGAGGTAATTGTTATTTTATTATAAATTAGTTGCCTTTTCATTCACCTCTAGAGTATACTTAGGACATTATATGGCTTATATGGATTTATTTAAATGATGTGTATAGCTAGGTTATGTTATCTATGAATTCCATTTCAGCACAGTGTAAAGAGCACTGCAATGCATTTGTTAGTTAATAAAGAAAAAGAAGAAAAGGAAACCATACCTGACATGCCTGAGGCCCCAGATGTGGACGCTTGCAGGATGCAGAAAGGAAGTTGGGCCCTTTGTTGATCAAGCTGGGAGTCCTGGGAAGGCCTCTGGAGAGGCAGGGACACCAGCGAGGGTCTGCTCAGCCAACCAGCGGAAATACTAGAACAGCAGCGGAGCAGGTGGCAAGAGGCGGGGCTGAGAGATTTGCTGAGGCATCAGTGGGATGTGAGAGATGACCCCACAGTTTGGTTCTGAGTTACTCAGGGAAAGAAAAGAGGACAATTTCTGAGCTAGGAACATCTGTGTCTTGATATGGATGCAATCTGTGCCGAGGGAATAGAAAAAGCCTACTGGCAAATGCTAGGAGGCAACCTTCTTCCTGCCACCCCACCCCACCCACACCCACTGCAGCCTCACCTTATGGAATGAACATAAGATTGGGAGTCAGGACACCTGTGCTTGAGTCCTGGCTCCAACATGGACCAGCTGTGTGCTGCTGAATGGATCACTTGACTGCGAGACTTGGTTTCTCCACCCCAAGGACTGGTTGATCATGTTCACTTTAGAGTGTGATTATGAAGACAAAATTAGATGCAAGTAAAATGGGGCAGTGCAGAGGATTATCTCCTTTGCCACTAATGGCTCCATTGCTCTCAAGTTTCTAGGCATCCTTATGTCCCTTTGGAGGCTGTCCTCATGTCCATTGGGTCAGTGATGCCATCCAGTCATCTCATCCCCTCGTCGCCCCCTTCTACTCCTGACTTCACTCTTTCCCGGCATCAGGGTCTTTTCCACTGAGTCGGCTCTTTGCATCAGGTGGCCGAAGTATTAGAGCTTCAGCTTCAGCATCAGTCCTTCCAGTGAATATTCAGAGTTGATTCCCTTTAGGATTGACTGGTTTGATCTCTTTGCTGTCCAAAGGCCAGACAAATAATTTTTATTAAAAAATAGTTTCTATAAATAACAACCAATCATAAATAAACACAGTACAGGTAGCACGCGTGCTGTGCTTAGTCACTCAGTCGTGTTTGACTCTTTGCAGCCCCATGGACTGTAGCCTGTCAGGTTCCTCTGTCCATGGGGATTCTCCAGGCAACCATACTAAAGTGGGTTGCCATGCTCTCCTTCAGGGAATCTTCCCAAGCCAGGGATCAAATCCAGGTCTCCCACATTGCAGATGGTTTCTTTACCATCTGAGCCACCAGGGAAGCCCACAGATAGCGTGTGGCCACAGTAAAACTCCTAAAGATACAGACAGTGCGCTGCAACTTGGAAAACACATTAAAGGATCTCTTCATCCTGAGACGCTATTGTAATTTCCGTTTTGAAGATAGGGAAACTGAGGACAGATGGGGCCCACAGAGGCTGAGCTCCAAGATGCTGCCAAATGTATGACCCTGCCTGGAGAGACCACGGGTGAGAGCTCCCATGTGGCCTGTAATAAGAAGCCTGGCACATAGCAGAGGCCTGCGGCAGCATCTGTCCCCAAATGAGACCTCTGGGGCTCCCTACCCCTGCCTCCCACCGTTCCTGACTTCTGAGCATAACGAGGACGGCAAGCTAGGGCCCTGCCAAGACACACTCTCAGAATTTGAATCAAATGGAATTTGAATCAGAAAGTTCCCCAGAGACCCGAATGAGGCTCCACGTTGAAATTTCCAGGAGAGGTAAGTGAGTACCGTGCATGTAAGCTGAAATCACTTTGCACCCAAGTGGCCGAGCATACAGGGCACAGCTGAATAAATCAGGAGAAAATGGACAGAACTGTGGGAGGGGAGACTAGAGGACCCTCTTGGCTTGCCTCAGGGGCCATCCTGAGGCCAGGAACTGAGCCCAGCGAGGGGCAGAAGTGGTAGGGGGATATGACAAAGCTCTCCCTGGCTCCATACCCCGGATTCTCGCCCCACAGGTGTCTAGCTCCTCATTCTGGGCCCCCGGTGTTTAATAGTACTTGGAAGTTCTACCTGGTGTCTAGCTGTTTCTCTCTCTCTTCTTCAAACATTACCCCCTACCCTGGCCGGGAGGACAAGGTGACCCCTTCTTATGGAGCACTCGTGCTGGACCACCCTCCAAGCAAGGGCCAACATCAAGATGCCACAGATGTCCCCAAAGCTAAAGGGTGTCCAGGGAGAGGCCTGCGGATGGGAGGTGGAGCCAGAAGTCTGGTGGGAAAGTGATTTCTGTTCACTCATTCATTTATTCGCATGCTCATTCATTCACATGGTGGACTAGCCCTATGTTTGAAAAGTTCAGAGAAGCCTTTGGTGTTCACTCCCACCCACCTCTGAGGGCAGAGAAGAGCAGAGCTGAGTGAGGCCAGATGGTCAGCAGCCTGGCCTTGACATTTGATCCTGCCTTTGTGGGCTGTGTGGCCTTGGCACACCCTACAACATCCAGAGCCTTGGTTTCCTTACCTGTAAGAGGAGAATAGTAGTCAAATCTCAGAGGAAATTCTTGAGGATTAAATGAGACGGCAAGTAGAGGGCTTAGGAAACACATGGCACATGGTCAGCCCTCAAAAACAAGGCAGCTGTGTGTTACTTTTATTGTTATGTCCATTCCCTCCACTAACAGGGCCCAGGCTTGTCTTCACACTGTCCCACACGCATTTCATGCCCCAGGGCCTTTGCTCAGGCTTTCTCCATCGCCTGGAATGTCCCCTCTGCTCGACTTCCTAATGCAGCCCACTCCTGGGGCCAGCCCGCTGCTGCATCACCTCCCATGGAGCCTGCTGGGGCATGACTGTCCCTTATCACTTCCCCAGGGTGCTCATCTCTGCACACTGGAGGGACCCTCTTTGGCCAGGTCTAAGCCCTCCCCTTTCTCATTCCCTCCAGCAGCCTTGCCCGAGTGTGCTTCCTGGCTGTCTGATGGGATCTGTTCCGGGAAACCACTCCAAGTGCCATCCTCTAAGGCAGTAGTTCTCAACTGGGTTGATTTTGCACCCCACCACCCGCTCCCAGCCCCAGGCTGCGGGGAGCATTTCGCTCTGTCTGGAGACATTTTTGTTTGTCACAAGTGGACGGGTGGTGACGTCACTACTCTCATCTAGTGTGTGGCGGCCAAGGAGGGTGCCATTCACCGCTCAGTGCACAGGATGCTACCCGCAATGACCGATCAGCTTCGAAATGTCCATCAGGGCTGAGGGCGAGAAACCCTGCTTTCAGGAAACACCTGTTCTCCTTCAGCGAGTGGGAACGTGGGGAATTCAGTTCTCAGGACCGCACACCTCACAGCTGGGCTGCCGCCGGTTTTTACAGCCTCGGGCACCTGGAGCTGTGTCTACGCCGGAAATGGGATCTCGCGCATCCCGCCCCCTGTCAGAGCATCCGCGAGTCTCTGCAGATTTGTACGAAGTAATTGACCAAGGCCAGCTGAGCTCGCCTTGTTCCCGCCGGGCAGGGACAATGTCCCATTACCGGGAGGCCGGGTCCCAGCCCGCAGCAGCTCAGAGTGCGGACTGGAGAGGGAGAGAGAGGGAAACGGGGCAGGGCCAGAGAGGTCCTGGGATGAGAGGGCAGAGAGACACCCGTACGAATAGTTGTAAACAGGACAGCACCAGATGTCAGTATCTCCTTCTGAATGCCCCAGTCCGTGAGGGCTTAAGCTTTATTCACAACCCTGATGGGACACGATGCCTCTTCCTGAGGTGTCGTTCGTTGTCTTTACAACCAACCAGATGAAGAAACTGAGGTTGAGAAAAATCAGGTGCTTTGCCAAGGTCACCCAGCTGGTAGGTGGAGAAATAGAGCCCAGAACTCGGATGATCTGAATTATGGATTTTATAAAGGATCTAGTTTGTGCTAAGCACAGTGAAAGTGCCCGGTGGAGAGCTGGTAACCTCAGCAGGGCGGAGAACTCGGAAGAACCTGATGAAAACCCTGCGGCTACCTTCCTACCACGCAACTCCTACCTACCAAGAGGCTCCGCCTCCGCCACCACTGATTGGACTGGAAGAGGGTGCGGCCCAGTGTGAGCCAATCAGAATTCTTCTCCAAGGATCGGCCATCAGAACGGACCCCCTGGGGGTCAGAGAGAAGTGGCCTGGGAAATTTTGTTAATGAAGATCCAGAGAAAGCAGCGTTCTTCCGATCCAGGTGTTCAAAGCCAAGGTCAGGCAGAAACGAGGGAAGGACAAACCCTGCAAACTTCGCGCGTCGTCGGGGTTCTCAGTCTATGGAGAGGCGGGCAACTTTCACACAGGAAGCAGCTAACCCGTCTCGCAGCCCTGGAGGCGGAGATGGTCTCCGAAATCACTGGTCCTCCAAGTGCCTTACTCCCTGCGTCTGGATTCCAAAGGAAGCTAGACGAGAATGTGGTTTTTCTCTTCGCCTCTAAATCTGAAGTTGACAAACTTTTCCTGTAAAGGACCAGATAGTGTTTTTGGCTTCGAGGGCTACACGGCCTACATCCCAGTGCTCAACTCAGCCCCTGCAGGAAAAGCAGCCATAAACGGCAAGGAAATAAAGGAGCATGGCTGGGTTCCAGTAAAGCTTTAAATACCATGATGCAAGAGGGCAGAATTTGGCCCACAGGCTGGAGTTTGCTGACTCTTGGTCCAAATAAAGCCTGAGGTCTCGTGCACAGCATTTGTCTAAACCACAAGTTCGTGTCTCAGGAGATGGCATGGCCATTTATCCAATTGTCTGGCTGAAAACCTGGTGTAACTGAGCAGACAGTGCCTCACCCCACCCCATCCCTGGGCACTAGCCTCTACACCTGAAGCTGCTTGCTTGCTACAAAGTCCTGTGACTCAGTGTGACGGATGGGGACTCAGCCCCTCACCCCTTGTGTCTCAGATGTGTGCCCCTGATTCCCCCTGACTCCCCAGCCAAAATAAGCTGAGGATCTACGGAGAGAGGAGCCTGGCAGGAGGTCCATGGGGTCACAAAGAGTCAGACATGACATCACAACTAAACAACAACAGCAAAGCCCACAGTGGTAATTTCTTGTTTCCGCATCTTTATTGGCTGTGTTCCCTTCTCAACTCAGCTCTCTCCCCGTGGGTGCTTCCTGGAAGCACTTCTCTAATAACTTCCTCGCTCTGGAATCCTGCTCTCAGGATCTCCTAACCCAGACTAAGACTGCCAGGATTCATCAATGGCCGTGCGTATTCTCTCTCACCCCACACCCAGATTGTCATCACATCAGTCCTTCAAAACATATGGAGAATCAAGCTGACCACTGCCACTGCTTTCCTCTTGGTCTGAGTCAGTCATCTCTGGGACCCTCACAGTCCGTTTTCCCCATACACAGCAACCAAATAAAACCAGTGTAAGGCTAATTCCCGCCTCTGCTCAAAACCCTCCTAGGGCTTCCCATACATTTAGAATAAAACGCCACGACCTTAACCTCATCTGTAAGACTTTATAGGATCTGACTTCTTACCGCTTCTCTGATCTTTCCTTGCAACTCTCTCCCTCTCACTCAGCCTAGTTCATACTCTGGCCTTCTTTTGAGTACGCTAATGTGCTCCTGCCTCAGGGCCTTTGCACTGGCCCTTGTGTTTACTTAAACCACTGTTCCCTGAAATATCTATGTGGCTTCTCCTCTCGCTACATTCAAGTCTCTTCTCAAATTTGACATGATTAATGAGGCCCTTGCTGTCTATCCTCCTTAAGATAGAACTCTTCCTGGGACTTCCCTAGGGGTCCAGTGGCTAAGACACTGTACTCCCAATACAGAGGCCTTGGTTTGTTCCCTGTCAGGGAACTAAATCCTATATGGCCTCAACTAAAGAGCCTGTGTGTGGCAACTAAGATTTGGTGCAACCAAATAAATAAATTTCAAAATAATAATAATAAATAAATATCAAGATAGAAGCTTTACCTATTCATCCTCTTGCCCTACTATCCTGAATATATCCTAAATATTATATATTTATTTGCTAATTTGATTTTGTTTTGTCTTTTTTTTTAACTTAAAAAAACTTTTTATTTTGTATTGATTAACAAACAACGCTGTGATAGTTTCAGGTGAACAGCTAAGGGACGCAGCCATACTTATACATGTATCCGTTCTCCCCTAAACTCCCCTCCCATCATCAGGCTGCCATATAACACTGGGCAGAGTTCCACATGCTATATACAGTACGTCCTCTGGCAGGTGGATTCTTACTCATTTTTAAAAACTTTGTTCAAATTGCACCTTTGTTCAAACTGTCACTGAAGCCTTGGTCCCTGTGGCCCCTTAGACAGGTGGAGGTTGACAGTTTTGTCTTTCCCAACTACAGTGTAATCTGCTTGGTCTGTGCCTGGCATGTTCTCATTATTTAAAACATGTTAGTTAAGGAAGAGAAAAAGACGTTAGGCTGCTTGGGTCCAAATCTCAGCTTTGACATGAACAGCTGTATGACCTTGGGAAAATCATTTTCCCTCCCCATGCCTCAGTTTCTCATCTGTATTATGGGAAGAAATGAGAAACGATGATAATAAAACATATATAATGGGATTATTGTGGAGATAAGGTGAGACAGGGATTCCCTGGTGGCTCAGATAGTAAAGAATCTTCCTGCAGTGTGGGAGACTTGGATTTGATCCCTGGGTTGGGTTGATGCCCTGGAGAAGGGAATGGCTACCCACTCCAGTATTCTGGCCTGGAAAATTCCATGGACTATATGGTCCATGGGGTCACAAAGAGTTGGACACAACTGAGCAACTTTGACTTTCATTTTCAAGGTGAGATAATCCAAGTATAGTGACTGCAGATATTACAGTGCTTAATAAATGGCAACTGTGTTTGCCATTGGGATGATCATAGGGCCTCAGTTTCCCAATCTGTGAAATGGGTCTGTTGCAAGACTTAAATGAGGTGAAGAATGGACATTGCTTGGCACACACTCTTCTATTAAAATTAGTGATTTTTTAAAATAAATACACACACACACACATCCAGTCAATGAAGTGTCATTCATGTCTGCCTTCCCTAAGCAGATTCCCTGAGGACTGGGAATTAGCATGACCATAAGACCGTGAATTCAGTGGCTGAAGAAGGGTGGCTTCTGTTCAGCCACATCCACGCTGGTTGCCTCTAAGCTGATGCCAGCACATTCTTTCTGGGAGTTTTCTCTTCGCGCACACTCTGCAACCCTGGTCTCCACCAGACAGGCAGCCCGGCATCCCTGTTAAAGCCCCACACAGGCACAGAACCCCAGCTGCTCCCCCTCCAGAGCCCAGACCACCAGGCTGAGCAGCCACCGCGCCTCTGTGTGGTGTTGCTCCTTATTAGGCATCATTAGGTACACAGTAATTATAATAATTATGTGCACTGCTTAGGCGACCATCCTCAGTAACAACCACTGCTATTCAGAAGTCATAATTGCTGCATCAAAACTTAAAATGAAGGCTAATTCGATGTCAGCTGCTCCCCCTACCCCAACTCATAGCCCTCAACATAATCTCTATACCCAAAGTGCCCCATGACCCCCGGCCATCCTTGATTAATCTGCAGAACCCCAAACAAAGAATCTGGCCCACAGGAGAGCATGACTCTGCCAGTGGGATTACAAGGAAGCATGAGGAGGCTTGAGGATGACTTTGTGGGGTGTTAAATCATTTCAAAAGAAAAGAATTTGAGGGCAAGAGGTGATTGCAAAGCCTGGGTGGTGGCAGCGGGGGGAAGGAGATGGGGTTTGAATTCAGGTTGTGTCAAAGGCTTCCATGAAGTTGAGCTGGTCACTCCTTCCCCATCAGTGAAGTGGGCAGGGTTGACTTGGGGAAGCACAATGAGGGCTTTCCCTCTAACGATATTTTATAGGGAGGCAACAAATAAAGATATGCAAGCAGAGCTACTTTGAGAAAGGAGAAACAAGAAGGTCTGAGGACCCCCCTGCCCTATGCCATCACACAGCACCTCTGAAATATCTCTGTGAACCCCTAGGTTTCAGGGCATGTCAATGCCCTCTGAAGCACAGGGGGTCACTGGGGAGATTTAAAAACTGCTAATGCCCAGGTCTTACCTGGACATTATACCTGGGCTTCCCTGGTGGCTCAAACAGTAAAGAATTTGCCCGCAATGTGGGAGACCCAGGTTAAATCCCTGGGTCAGGACGACCCCCTGGAGAAGGAAATGGCAACTCACTCCAGTATCCTTGCCTGGAGAATCCCATAGCCAGAGGAGCGTGGTGGGCTACAGTCCATGGGGCTGCAAAGAGTTGGACATGACCAAGTGACTAACACACACTCGGACATTCAAAGGGTCTCAATTCCGCCCAGCCTAGTACAAGCATCTCCTTCCTGGGCCTCAGTTTCCCCATTTTCCAAGTGAAAGTGTTGAATCCAATGGCTTCCACTGGCCTCCCAGTGCTCACTTCCCCGGGGAATCACTCCCAAGCTCAGCATAATGAGACTGCTTAAAGCAGGAGGTAAAGCGTGGCTGTTTGTGTCCCTTTTTTTCTGCCGAATGTTTGTATCCACTTCTGTTATGCAGGCCTGGCCTCAGTGCTATAGAACAAAAAATCCTACGAAGACTACTGAGTATTCCTTGCCCTCCAAGCACTTTAGGAACCAACAGAGAACCATTTACTGAAAATAAAAGGGCAAACAGGAATATACACATACGCATTAGTCATTAGCATTCCCCCAAGGTAAACTATGGTTCTTGTGACTCATATCCAGCATTTCTCCAAGTGGGCTGGGCAGGGCACTAATCCCACGAGAAGATGCTCACTGAAGATCTGGACACATGACAAAACACTACGGAAGAGTCACATACAAAAGAGTCACAATGCAAGTGAGCCGAGTAAGAAGAACCCTGCAATGAAGAACCCCGCAATAAAGAATCCCCTTTCGCTCTTTTTGGCCTATAGTTCTCAGACCTTCTTTGACTAGAGAACTCCACTCAAGGTCATTGGAACTAGTGGTCATCTGAACACAGACAGAAACAAAGATCCAGGCATGGACACCCAATTAATGCAGCCTAAGGAATGGAGGTCTAATTTTAGCAGCTTTGGGCAGAATGTTGGTAAAATTGCCACAAATTTGTCTGACTTTGGCTTCAGGAAAGACAATGTTCTCATGTGATTCTGAAAGAAATGGAGCCAAGCCATGGGTGCATTTCAGGAATTGAGGGGCTGCACAGGTCAGGCCTGTCCATACAAGCCTGGACATGGATCCAGAACATGAGTCAACAAGAAGCATCCAGAGGGGATTCAGACAGAAGCTCCTACGCTGTCCCTATTAGAAGAGATGGGTAGCTGACAGCCCTCACTGGGAGAGGTCAGTTATTCACAGGGAAACTTTCTGTTGCCTTTATAAAATTGCAGGTTTTAAAAAGCACGAATTTTCAGCAAGAAATGGATTAGACATCAGTAGTGGCACAGAGTCGGACACGACTGAAGCAACTTAGCAGCAGCAGCAGCAGCAGTATCTGAAGAGGAGGAATTTCTTGAGACTGCAGTGGTTGCCAAGTACCCCCAAAGTACCTAGATGCCTCAAGTAAACCCTGTAATTCCACCCTAAGTAATCCCTGAGTCTATAGAATCATAGCGGGTTTCACAGAGGCAGTGGCAATGAGGAAAGCTTTGGCAAATGGTGACTGCAAAAAAATCTAGCTGGTGCCTAGGAGGAATCTATTCTCTAGAGTGGAATCTTCTAGAGTGTGATTGCCTTCCTGATCTATGGATAATCCAAAGATCTCATGCAGTTCAGGAAAAGGGCCTAGAATATTCCTCTTTCATCATGAAGCCTTGAATTATAGGGGCTGCCACTGTGTCCTTGAGCCATAAAGGAGCTCTGTGGGGCCAGGAGGAAAAGAGCAGATAATTCTTACATAGTACCCACTACATGCTAAGCACTGCTCTAAGTACTTTACATGTATTATCTCATTTAATCCTCAATATAACCCTATCAGTTGTTACTGCTATCATTCCCATTTTGCAGATGAAACTGAAGCAAGGAGAAATTAGGCAAGTTGCCCCAAGGTCCTCATCATAGCTGGACATGGTAAGGAACACAAGGGTAACAGTGCTCTCTTTTTCTCAACTTTTTCCCTTGGGCACTTCATTAGCCTGAATTCCTCCGGGTTTTCCAGGCAAGGCACTGAGGTAGAGGGGCTGTTTACAAGCTAAGAACCAGAAACTTCTGTTGGGATTCCCTGAAGATCTTTGGCCAACAGAGGTGCTATGCATGTGCAGAACAAGACTCTGCAAGGCTAGTTGAGAGCTAGTGATGAAGGCTGATGGCTAGACATCAGAAGTTACACCATGTAGGGAGTTCTGGCCCAGGGAGAGTGAGAAGGCTCCCACTGAACACCTCAGGCATAAAACTGAGAAACTAGAAAGTCTATGCAATGGAAGAACCACATTCTAAAGTAAGGGCCACGTCCTAAGACTGAAGACAAAAATCAACATAGAAGCAGCATAACAAAATAAAATAAAATAAAATAAAATAAAACCTAACAAAATCAAGAGAATCCACCAGTAGTTTAACCAATTGCCAAAGCAAACATCAACACTACTTAAAAGAAGACAGCGAAATCCAAATTATCTGAAATATCAATGCAATAAGCAGTTCCTACATGTGCAAAAAGCAAAGCAAAACAAACAAAAAGGCACACAGGAAAGTAACCCCAAATTAAGTAGAAAATAGAAACAGATCTGAGCTATTCAGAATTTATAATTGACAGCCAAGAACATTTAAACAGGCATATAGTGTCAAAGAACTTAAAGGAAAAAAAAAACATGGAGAATTAAAAATGGGGACCTTCAAATACAAATCATAAAAGAGAGTCAAATGGAAAGTCTGGAGCTGAAAAGTTCCATAACTGAAATGAAATATTCTCTGGATGGTCTTAAAATCAGAATGGAAGTGGCAGAAGAAAGCCAGGAAACTTGAAGACAGATCAGCAGAAATTACCCAATTTGAAGAACAGAAGCAGCCAAAAAACTTTAAAAAATGAACTGAGCCTCAGCTACTGTAGAACAATATTAAGTAGTCTAAAACAGATGTTATTGGCACTCTAGAAGGATAAGAGAGGAGGAGAGAAATATTTGAAAGAATATTTTCCAAGTTTGAGCAAAAGTACCAGCTGAGAGATCCAAGAAGCTCAGGAGATCCCACCATAAATATAAATATAAAAAAGCCATACGCAGGCAGCTCATAGTCAAAACACTGACAAAGTAAAAGATGTATCTAAAAAGTAGAGAAAAATATAATACATGAAAATAATAATTATATAGCTGATAAGTAATCAGAAGACATGCAGATAAGAAAAAATAGAAGCTATGTCTTTAAGACCTTGAAAGATAAAAACTATCAATCCAGAGTTAATATCTGTCAATCTAGATATTAATATATCTGGCAAAAACATCCTTCAAAAATAAGAGTGCAATAAATATACTTTCAGATAAACAAAAGCATAGAAAATTAATTGTCAGGAGACCTACATTACAAAAAAAGAAATGCTTTAAAAAAGTTTTTTAGGCAGTTCAGTTCAGTTCAGTTCAGTTGCTCAGTCGTGTCCAACTCTTGGCGACCCCATGAATTGCAGCATGCCAGGCCTCCCTGTCCATCACCAACTCCCCGAGTTCACTCATACTCACATCCATCGAGTCAGTGATGCCATCCAGCCATCTCATCGGGGTAATTAAATCAGATGGCAACTCAGACTTTGGGGAAGAAATGAAAGAGTACTGGAAATGGTAAACATGTGAATATCTTTTAAAAGATTCCCTTTTCCTTCTCTTTGGCTTTGTAATAGACAACTGACTATTCAGAGCAAAAATAGTAGCCCTGCTTTGTGAAGTTTATAACTTATGTAGAAGAGAGAAAGGCAATGATGGTGATGATGGTGATGGAGATAGATAGATCTCAGACAGATGTACATAGACAGAGAAACAGGAAAAGAATAGCACAATGAATAGGGAAGAATAAATGAAAATGATAGCGTGTAAGCTTCTTATACTTTAGATGAAGTGGTAGAATATTAACTCTCAGTAGAGTTAAAAAGAAATATATCTGAAAAAAAGAATAGAAGGAAAAATGGAATCAAAAAGTTTCTATATTCCAAAATAGAGAAACACAAAACAGAAAGAAAAAGATCAAATAGAGAATAAATAGTAAGGTGACATGATTTAAACCCAACTGTATTAAGAACATGAAATGGCAATGTTCTAAACACTCCCATTAAAAAGAAAATATTATTATTCTGATTCAGACAAACAAGGTTAACTTTACTCCAACAAAAGAAATATTTAAAATAGTAAGACTAATTAAAAGGGGAGAAAATGTGTACCCTGTAAGCAGTAAAAGTTTGGTGTAGTTACATCAATATTAAAAGAAATAGACTTTGAGACAAAGAGTATTCCAGATAAAAGTAGGTATATTTTTTATTGAAGTATAGTTGATTTACAAAGTTGTGTTAATTGCTGTTGTACAGCAAAGTGATTCATATATGAATATATATGTATATCTTTTCATATTATTTTCCATTATGGTTTATCCATATATATATATGGTTAAATGGATCCGGATATATATAGGTTCCCTGTGCTGTACAATAGAACTTTGTTTTTTAATCCATCCTATTTATATTAAAAACTCACTTTATATCCAAAAGCACAAATAGGTTAAAAGTGAAAGGATGCAGGAAAAATTATGCATGAAAATAATCAAAAGAGAACTGAGGCAGCCTAACTAATATCAGACAAAATGGGCTTTAAGACAACAAATCTCCCAAGAGACAAAGAAGGAACTTACACATTGATAAAAGAGTCAACCCATCAAGAAGCTATTATATATAGCAATTATATACATATACATGCTTAACAGCAGAGTCCCAAAATATGTGAAGACAAACTTGACAAAACTGAAGAGAGAAATAGACAGTTCCACAGTAATAGTTGGAAACTTCAATACCAAACATTCAATAATAGGTAGAACAGCTAGATGGAAGATTGATTAAGAAAGTAGATTTGAACAACACTAAAAGTCAATTCAGTCTTATAGAAGCATACAGAACACTTCATCCAACAACAACAGAATATACATCTTTTAAAGTGTATGCAAAACATTCTCCAGTATAGACCATATGTGCAGCCACAAAAGCAGTCTCAACATATTTTAAAAGGTTTAAATCATACAAAGTAACTCCTTTGGTCACATGTAATTAAATAACAAATAAATAACAGAGGAAAAGTGGAAAATTCAGACATCTTAAAATTAAACAACACACTCTTAAATAACTAATGGATGAAAGAAGAAATAGCAAGGGTAGAAAATATTCTGAAACAAAAAATGAAAAAGTTATGCGATGCAGCAAAAGCAGTGTCAAGGAAAAACTGTAGCTTTAGATGCCTACATTTAAAAAGAAGAAAGATCTCAAATCAAAAACTTAACCTGACACATTCAAGAAGTAGAAAAAGATGAGGAAAATAAACCCAAAGCTAACAAAAGGAAGAAAATGATAAATATTAGAGTCAGTTAAGTAGAATCAAAAATAGAAAAATAGAGACTCAATAAAATCAAAAGTTGGTTCTTTTAGGAGATCAACAAAATTCACAAACTTTTTGCAAATATTCGGGTTTTTACAAATTGAAGGTTTTGGCATTGTCAGATGATGGTTGACATTTTTCAGCATAATTAAAGTATGTACATTGTATACAATATGGCTATTATATACTTAATAAATTACAATACAATGCAAACACAACTTTTAAATGTATTGAGAAACCAAAAAAAAAAAAATTGTGTGACTCACTTTATAGTGATATTCACTTTATTATGGTGATTTGGAACTGAGCCGACAATATCTCTGAGTTATACCTGCAAAGAGAGTTTATCAGTAATCAAAACTTCCCAACAAAGAAAAGTCCAGGACCAGATGGATTCACCGGTGAATTATACCAAACATTTAAAATTAACACCAATCTTCTCAACTCTTCCAAAAATTTGAAGAAGAAGAAACATTTCTGAATGCATTTTATGAGGTCAGCATGACCCTAATACCAAAGCCAATCAAAAATAATACAAGAAAACAACTGACTAATACAACTTATAAATACAGATATGAAAATCCACAACAAAATACTAGCAAACCAAACCCAGCAACATATTTAAAGGATTATGCACCATAACCATGTGAAATTTAACACAAAAACGCAAAGTTGGTTCAATCTTCAAAAAATGATATAATACATTACATTAATAGAATGAAAGAAAAGATATTCATAATAATTCTAATTGATGCAGAAAAAAAAATTGACATAAGCCCACACCCTTTAATGAAACAAACTAAGGGGAAGGGAACTCCCTCAACATGATAGAGACCATTTATGAAAAACCCACAGCCAACGTCATAATCAAAGGTGAAAGTCTGAAAGCTTTCCCACTAACGAACAAGACAAGGATTTTGCTTTCAGTATTTCTATTCAACATTGAAATAGTTCCAGCCAGAGTTACTAGGCAAGATAGCATTTAAAATTGGAAAGAAGACCTAAAACTATCTTTATCTGCAGGTAGAAAACCCAAAGGACTCCACAACAATACAAGAAAATTTTATCCATCAAAGAACACCATCAAAAGAATTTTTTAAAAAAACCTACAAAATGGAAGAAAATATTTATAAATCATATCTCTGATAAGGGTTTGGTAATCCAGTAAGTATTATCTTGTAACTCACTGACCAAAAGATAAACAATCCAATGAAAGTGTGGGCAAAAGACTTGAATAGATATTTTTGTAAAGATATATAAATTACCAATAAGCATATAAAATGAAGCTCAATGTCATTAGTCATCAAGGAAGCTCAAGTCAAAATCACAATTAAATAGTACTTCACACCCACTAGCTTGGTTATAATTAACAACAACAACAAAGGAAACTGGGAAACAAGCGATGGTGATGATCTGGCGGCATCTTCATACATTGCTGGTGGGACTATAAAATGATATAATCACTTCAGAAATCAGTGTGGCAGCTCCTCAGTAAGTTAAACATATTATTAAACCATGTGACCCATAATTTCCATTCCTAAGTATGTGCCTAAAAGAACTGAAAACGAACGTTCAAACAAAAACTCGTCCACAAATGTTCATGGCAGCACTATTTGTGATGGCCTAAAGGTGGAAATGGCCAAATATCTATAAGCTAATGGATGCATAAACCAAACATAGTATATCCACACCATGAGATATTATTTAGCCAAGAAAAATGAAGTACACACTACAATTTAGATGGATTTTTAAAACATTATGCTAAATGAGAGAAGCCCAACACACACACACACACACACACACACACACACACAGTTTTACTGTGTAATTCATTCATATGAAATATCCAGAACAAACAAATCCACAGAGACACAAAACAGATTACCAGTTGCGAGGGCCAGGGAGCAGGAGGGGGTGGGATGTTAAGCTGCTGCAGTCATGTCCAGCTCTTTGCAGCCCATGGACTATAGCCCATCAGGCTCCTCTTCCCATGAAATCTTCCAGGCAAGAATACTGAAGTGGGTTGCCATTTCCTTCTCCAGGGGATCTTCCTCACTCAGGGATCCAGCCTGGGTCTCTTAAAATCTCCCGCATTGGCAAGTGGGTTCTTTACTAGATGCTTAACGTGTAAGAAATTTGAGCACTGAAGAATTGATGTTTCTGAACTGTGGTGTTGGAGAAGATTCTTGAGAGTCCCTTGGACTGCAAAGAGATCAAACCAGTCAATCCTAAAGGAAATCAGTCCTGAATATTCATTGGAAGGATGGATGCTGAAGCTGAAACTCCAATACTTTGGCCACCTGATGCAAAGAACTGACTCACTGGAAAAGACCCTGATGCTGTCAAAGATTGAAAGCAAGAGAAGGGGATGAACGAGGATGAGATGGTTGGAAATTCACACATGACCCCAGGGACAGAGACGCACAGTGGCAGTACTATTCACACTGACACAGGCCACACTAGACATACACCACACCAGGCATCCCAGACATACACCCATCAGACACCCTGATGAGATGAGATGGATAGCATCACCGACTTGATGGACGTGAGTTTGAGAAAGCTCTGGGAGTTGGTGACGTGCAAGGAAGCCTGGCATGCTGCAGTCCATAGAGTCGCAAAGAGTTGGACATGACTGAGCAACTGAATTGAACTGTATATGGGGTTTTCTCAAGGGCGATGAAATGTTCTGAAACTCCGTAGTAGTAATGGTCACAGGACATTGAGTATGTACTCAATGCCACTGAATTATACACTTTAAAATTTAAAATGTTGAATTTTATGCTACGTGTATTTTAACACAATAAAAACAAGATACCACCAAAAAACCCAGACTCAAATGTTACAATAGAAGTGTGCAATGTGTACAATCTCCCTCTTCTAAACTAAAATAATTCACAAAATATTAGCAAATAGAACCCAGCAATATGTAAAAAGATAATACATCATGGCAACAAAGCGCAATTTATCTTTATATGCAGGACTGATTTAATATTTGAAAGGTATACAATATAACTTATCACAGTAACAAAGGAGAAAAATCATTGGACCATCTTAATAGATTCATCAAACACATTTGAAAAAATTCAACACTCATTCAAAAACTTGCTAAATGTCTCTCCCACTCTCATCTCCTGGCTGGGAAAACTGGAGCCCAGGAGGATCCCATGGGGGTCAGCAAATGGAACAAAGGTTGCTCATGATGGTTCACCCTTAGCTTCATTTCGACCCACCCTGGGTGTGGCATCTTCCAGCCAGCCACCATTCCCAGGCCACTGGGCTTCCCAGGAAAGCCGGATGTTCATAGGCACATGGTCAGACTTATATATGCACAAGTCTGTAATGTTCACACACATCTAGACAGTCCCAGAAATTCACACATGACACAGGGACAGAGACGCACAGTGGCAGTACTATTCACACTGACCCAGGCCACACTAGACATACACCACACCAGGCACCCCAGACATACACCCATCAGACACCCTGCCCCACGCACAAATATACTTATGTCTACAGCACAGGCTCACACACAGTGCCCCAGGCAGAGAGAGCTGTTGAGGTTCCTGCTCAGATATGTACACCCACAAACAAAGACATACACACATCAGAGACACACACTGTCCACCACGGCCAGGAGACTCACGCGGGCAACGCAATCACAAGCGCGTGCACTCTCACACAAGCAGACAGACCTGCAGAGACAGCACACCCCCCCCACAGGGTCACACCCATTCTGCCGCAAGAGCACAGATGTATTTACACACTCCGACACCAGCACACGTTGCACGTGTGCTGAGAAACAGCGTGCTCTCCCACGCACGTGCACACACACACACGCAGACGCAGGCGCGCGCCCAGCACACAGGCAGCGTCTCCAGCCCGCGGTTCCCGGGCGGGTGCTGCCACATAGTGGAGACGCGGCAGCCTCCCCGGGGGCCCCCGCCCCCCTCCCCCGCTCCCGGGCAGTCACGTGGATGAAAAGACAAAAATATGGATGGGGCGGGGGAGGCGGGTAGTGAGGAAGGGAAGGGGCAGAAGATGAAATAATAATACTGCTGGGTTTGTTCATTTCGGTGATAATTAGCGGTGCATTCACGCCGCCTCACCGGCCGCTCCCGGCTGATCCCGCGTGATGGATGCCTGGTGGTGCTGAATGCAAATTAGCATAATTTCATTACCGAGGGACCCGTGAAAAGGTTCAATTATAGAGCAATCTCATTAATACCAGGGCTTGTTAAACTAATAGAAAGAGACAGGCCCCGCAGCTCCAAGAGGTAGGCATGTGCTCGGAATGCAATTAATGCTGGAACCCCTAGTACCTGGGCCACGCCTCACCCCCTAGAACCGACCCCTAGTGCCCTGCAGACTTGGGCTCCCAGGGAGACAAGGGGCCCCCGAACTTGGTGGCCCAGAGCTTGATAAATAGACATCCATCGGAGAAGTAAAGCATCCAGGCTGGGTCAGCCTTTCCAAATCTAGCCTGAGCCTACAGATGGGGAGACTGAGGTCCACAGAGTGGTGACCCAAGGTCAGGGACATGGGAGGCAGCATGGCAACAGAGGGGAACATTCAGGAGAGAGAAGGTGACGCTCATCCCCGTTTTAGGCACTGGTCTACATAACAGAGGCTCCCACTCTGACTCAGTTTCTCCATCAGCACTTGGAAACAGAAATGAAGGTCTCCAGAAGGCTTTCTCTTATGAAATTACCTGGCTTCATTATGTCATGAGAAAAAGAGAGGGTTGCTTGGCGTTCCTTCCTGTCCTCATGAATCTTATCAAAGCAAAAGGACCAGCTTCAGCCCTTCCCCCACCAGAGCCAGCCACTTGAGCCCCCAGCATCTCAAGAAGAGGTGTCAGAGCACCACAGACTGAAGCCTCGGACCATTGGAGGAAGCAAAACTCCAGCACCGCTTCCTCCATCCCCACTTCCATCCAACCCCTCCCACCTGCACACCCAGCCTAAAGACCAGAAGGCACAGCTCTCTTTGAGGGAGGAACCACCACTTTCTTCCCCAACACTCAGGACTTGGGGCTAGCACATTCTGCCTTCGGCATCAGAAAGTTTCTAAGGGATGTCATCTTTGCCCCTTTCTTCAATTTCAGCAAAAAGGGGTCATGCTTGACATTCAACTTTGCCCACACTCCCCACCCCCTGCACCCTCAAAAACCCTTCACAGTGACCTCAGGCACAACTAGCTCCCTTCCCAGCCCTGGCATTGTGAACACACCAAGTTGGGTCATATGAATTTGCTGTATTTTTTATCACCTCCGTAATATTTGATTTTTTTTTTCCTGTGATTGTAAGTAAAACAGCACAAGTCCCAAAATACCCCCAAGCTGGAGAATGACTCACACTGTATATTACTGAACACATAAAAATATGCAGTGACTCAGAAGGGCCCAGCAGAAGCGACAACCCCCACAAAAGGCCCCATTGTTCAGATTCTAAAGGTAGAGGAGGGGGGCTCCCCAATCACCAACCCTGGCTCTGGCTGCTGACACTTGTCAAATGCCTGGCAGTCTGCGGTGTGTTTGGATTCTCTCTTTTTCTCATGACATAATGAAGCCAGATAATTTCATAAGAGAAAGCCCCCCTGGAGACCTTCGTTTCTGTTTCAAAATGCTGATTGGGAAAGATGAGGAGGCAACCTCAGAGGCCATCTGGCCATGGGACCCCAAGAAGCTGAATGTCCAAAGGAGGGACTCCTGGTCACGCTGATATCCACCCCCTCTTAGGGGCCCCTAGCAGAGCCTGGGATGGAGGACTGAACGCAAGAGGAAGGACAGAGTGATGGGAAGAGGAACACAGACCCAGGAGCCCAGGTCAGCCGTGAGCGCTGGTCCCCACAGGCACGTGATTGGGCCTTGGAAGGGGCCTGTGGGGCTGCAGGCAAGGCCGGGTCCTGGAGCCTCCTCTGACCAACAAGGGCTTCGGAACTACAGGAGGGGCAGCCAGCCCTGCAGAACCAAGAAACAGAAGGGGAGATAGCATCTTCAAAGTTAGGAAGGTAAGCACTGGAAGCGCTGGAAATTAACACTGGGATGCTGTGTGAGTGGAGTAGGCGTGAGTGTGAGCGTCGTCCTCCCGTGAGCACAGTCCTCATCCATCATAGCAGAAAGTCGATAGATAATGTCTAAAACTGATGAATCAGGAAATAGTGGCAGACGTGCATTATTGAGAGATATGGGCAGTGCTCAGGAGGCCAGGCTGGGAGTGAGCGTGGAGGCTCTGGGAAGAAGGCCTGTGCCACCAGGAAAGGAAGGAGACTAGGCTTTGCATAGGAAGCCGGCCAGCACTGTTTCATTGTTTGAAATATTGTCTTAAATGTCTGTTGTTTATGCTCCTGGCAGTGGCTCTGCTTCATCACCATCTCCCTGAATGGTTTCAGTCACTCCCTGAGCACGTAAGTGAGAGGGGCTGTTGTCTGTGTGTGTGTACGTGTGTGTGCGCACACACGTACACGTTCACACCTGTAAATCACCACTCTACTAGGCAGACATCCACCCAGTCTCTTTCTTATCTGCATCTCAGTCTCTCTTATCTACATATTTGGAAGCCTTTCCTTTCTGATGGTCTGAGGTTTTGTAAGGATGAAGTTTAAAGCCGGAAGACCCAGTTTCATCCCGGTTCTGCCACTTTCTACCTGTGTGACCTTGAACAAGACACTCACCCTCTCTGTGTCAGGTTTTCCTCCTCTCTAAAATAAGCAGGCTAGGGACTTCCCTGGTAGTCCAGTGGTTAAAAAAGAATTCATCTTCCAGTGCGGGGGACACAGATTCCATCCCTAGTCAGGGAACTATGATCTCATATGCCATAGGGCAACTAAGCCCAAGCACTGCAACTAGGGAGCGCAAGCACAGCTAGAGAATCCTGCGCACTGCAGCGAAGAGCCGGCACCCCACAGTGAAGAGCCAGTGAGGCCAAAAATAAATGAATAAGCAGGGTAACTGCAGAGCCGCCACAGGGATCCAGTGAAGGACAGTAGGTATCAAAGTGGCTTGTCAGCTTCACAAATCCAAGGGATTGTGGAAATCTGTGGGGTTGCCGCAGGTGGATCCTCATTCCTTAGGCTCCCTTGACTCAAATGGTATATTGCTGCCTCTGTTCCATTTCCTCCTTCCACTGTGTCTTCCTTTCTCTCATCTCACCCCCTACTTTGAGGGATCATTGGAAAGAAGTAGGCTAAAAGCTTCAACTAGAGTGAAAGACCAGGGGATGGAGAGAAGCAGGATTAGGGAGGGAGATGACCCCGGAGGATGACTGGCGTATGGATGGAGGAGGAAGGGGCACCAAGTGTGACTCTGTGCTAATCGGGACTCTTTGGGCTGAGTCGCAGAATCTAATCCAGTCTGGCTCAGATGAAAAAGATAAGCTGATTGGCTTATTGAACTGGGAGCCTGATGCCATCTTCAGGCATGGCTGGATCCAGAGGTTCTATCCTTTAGAACCTGTGTCTCTCTCCAGGTGTTAGTTCTGTCTCCTCTGTGGCAGTTAAAATAACAAGAAGGCTTGTTCCAAGTGATGGGGAGGATGGTCTTTGTTGAACTAGTTAGTTAGTTCAGTCGCTCAGTCGTGTTTGACTCTTTGCGACCACATGGATCACAGCACGCCAGGCCTCCCTGTCCATCACCATCTCCCGGAGTTCACTCAAACTCATGTCCATCGAGTCGGTGATGCCATCCAGCCGTCTCATCCTCCGTCGTCCACTCTTCCTCCTGCCCCCAATCCCTCCCAGTATCAGAGTCTTTTCCAATGAGTCAGCTCTTCGCATGAGGTGGCCAAAGTACTGGAGCTTCAGTTTCAGCATCATTCCTTCCAAAGAAATCCCAGGGCTGATCTCCTTCAGAATGGACTGGTTGGATCTCCTTGCAGTCCAAGGGACTCTCAAGAGTCTTTTCCAACACCACAGTTCAAAAGCATCAATTCTTCAGCGCTCAGCCTTCTTCACAGTCCAACTCTCGCATCCATACATGACCACTGGAAAAACCATAGCCTTGACTAGACAGACCTTAGTCGGCAAAGTAATGTCTCTGCTTTTCAATATGCTATCTAGGTTGGTCATAACTTTTCTTTCAAGGAGTAAGCGTCTTTTAATTTCATGGCTGCAATCACCATCTGCAGTGATTTTGGAGCCCAAAAATATAAAGTCTGACACTGTTTCCACTGTTTCCCCATCTATTTCCCATGAAGTGATGGGACCAGATGCCATGATCTTCATTTTCTGAATGTTGAGGTTTAAGCCAACTTTTTCACTCTCCTCTTTCACTTTCATTAAGAGGCTCTTTAGTTCTTCTTCACTTTCTGCCATAAGAGTGGTGTCATCTGCATATCTGAGGTTATTGATATTTCTCCCGGCAATCTTGATTCCAGCTCATGCTTCTTCCAGTCCAGCGTTCCTCATGATGTACTCTGCATATAAGTTAAATAAGCAGGGTAACAATATACAGCCTTGACAGACTCCTTTTCCTATTTGGAACCAGTCTGTTGTTCCATGTCCAGTTCTAACTGTTGCTTCCTGACCTGCATACAGGTTTCTCAAGAGGCAGGTCAGGTGGTTTGGTATTCCCGTCTCTTTCATTATTTTCCACAGTTTATTGTGATCCACACAGTCAATGGCTTTGGCATAGTCAGTAAAGCAGAAATAGACGTTTTTCTGGAACTCTCTTGCTTTTTCGATGATCCACAGCTTCTAATTTCACAAGAGCCTTCCTCTCCCAGCACCACTAGCACTTTCCCCCAGAGGAACTCTGATTGGCCCTTCCTGAATCACGTGCCCAGTTCCGGGCCAATTATTATTTCCAGGCAGATGAGATTTCCTGATTAGCTGGCTGGAATCACATGGTCTGCCCTGGGGCAGAAAGGCAGGGCCCTTGATTGGCAGTCCTACCAGAATCACCTGGAAACGGAGAAAGCAGTCCCCGGAAGAGACAAAAGGGGAGAGGGCCATGAGGGACAGATACCTGAAGGCCACTTCCAATGTCAGGGTTCTTAGCCTGGGAATGAGGTGAGGGGAAGACAGGCAAAGGGGTCCCTGATGCTCCAATGGGACTCCTCCCACCAACACCTGATTCTCTGCTGACAAGGGCTGCAGCTCTTGCTGCCCTTGGCCCAGCGGACCGATCATTGGGTGCTCACTATCTGCTGGGCATTTCAGCTACACAATGTCTTTTTTAAATTCTCTTCTTTTATCAGAATATAATTGCTTTACAATGTTGTGTTCATTTGTGCTGTACCGTGAAGTGAATCAACCATATGTGTATATATATATATATCCCCTCCCTCTTGGAGCTCCCATGCACCCCACCCCATCCCACCCATCTAGATCATCACAGAGGGGCCAGTTGAGCTCCCTGTGCTTTATAGCAGGTTCCCACTCATTCCAAATCTCACTTAACACTATTTTGGGGAAATCAAACTTCAGAGAGGCGAAATGACACACCTGGGAGCACACAGTTAAGGAAACAGTGAGTGTGCGTCAAACTCTAAACCCTATGCTTTAACCAACAGGCCCAACTGTGTGTAAGATGTTATATGTATTTACAATTACCTATGTAGTTCGTGGTTGGGGCCAGGAACTCTCCAGAATACTCACTCTACAGGCACCATCCCATTTAATCCTCACGTAATTCCATAAAGTGGATACTTTTGTTACTCCCATTTTACAGATGAAGAAACAGAGGCACAGAGGAATTAAGCAATGTATCCCAATGCCCAGCCAGACTCCTTAGGGGATGCACCTAATTGCCCTCCAAGCCAGTGCTAGCCCAGGCAAGTATTGTGAGTTTTTGCTGAATGGCATTCCCTCTGGCAGCAGAAAGCCCTACTGGATTCAGTACACCAACTGCCCCCAGAGCCCTGACATCAAGTTTTCTGAAGAAATCTCTCTCAGTGCCTCAGCTTCTTCATCCGTAAAGGGGCTCAGACTTGGGGCAAAGACATGTTAATGCATGAGGGTAGGGAAAGGGAGATGAGAGCCATAAAGGAAAATAGAGACACAGTCCCAAAGAAAAACTTACAAAAAGGAGAGAGAACCATGCGGAACCTGGGTGGTTGCACACAGCCCTGCAGCCAACCCCAGGGCACAGTGAGTGGGGCTGGGGTCTCCCAGCTGAGAGGGGAAGGAGGAAACCCCCGGTGGGGTCCCTGCAGCCCAGCTCACTGTGTTTTCCCTGCTAGCCCGCTGCCCAGCTGGCCTTCAGAAGTGGGTCACTGAGGGTATAGATCTCTCCCTAGGACCAAGAAGGGGTGAAGTGGGGGAGGGGTTGCTTGGAAAGAAAGAGACTTCAGCCAGGGGTCTGGAACAGAAAAGCCCACCTTGCCATCCTGCTTACTCTCACAGCTGCCCTAGCTTCCCAGTCCCCACGCCCCAGCCAACCTTGTGGCCCTCCACCACTTCTCCCCAACATTCCACCCCTCCCTGTACCCCTGGACATCTGTCTACTCATCACAGGACGTCTGACCTCCAGGCCTTTGATTCAGCCTGTGCTCTTAAACATAGATCACCCTTCTGACCACCACTGCTGCCCCTAATCCAGTCCATCCCTCAAAGCCTGGCCCAAACTGGAACGCCAGGGACGTACCCATCACTCTTATCCCAGACCCCGCCCAGCAGGCTTTCTCTCCTCCACCTCCCCAAGCCTAGCATCCATCACCGAGTCTGCTTCCTCAGAGATCTGTTCCCCCAAACCCAGTGATTATCTTAGCCTCAGTTTCCACCTAAGTTTCATTTCTGTGTCTATATGCAAATGTAAATAACGATAGTAACTGTATCCTAGGGTGAGTGTGAGGGTTCAAATAAGATGATGCCCTTGAATTGGTTAGAACAGAGCAAGACACTTCATAAGAACTCAAAGAATACCCCTACTATTGCTATTGCTGTTATTTTGACTGTGGTTACGACTACTACTATCTAGGAGGAGACGGTTGGCTATATTTTTCAAAATAGTTGTAGTCCCATGGGCTCCTGAAGAACCTGTCACTTCCTATCAAGGGTTGGAGGGACGAAAGTGATGCTACATGACTGCTAAGTCTAGGATGTAAAAATGATATCGCTTCTGTCTCTTTTAGTCTTTGTCTCTCTTATCTCTGTCCCTTTCTCTGTTTCTCTGTCTATCTCTCTCGTTTCTCATTCCACTCACCCTTGTGGTGCTGTGAGGATGCCCAGGCCATGTGAAGAGACCATATGGGAATGTCCCAGCTGAATGCCCCAGTTACATCTCAGCCAACAGGCAGCATCAACAAGCAGCCATGAGTGTAAATGAGCCTTCAGTTGAGACCAAATCCTAGCAGGAGAATGACTCCCCAAAGATTTCTATGTGCTAGTCCCCAAAGCTTGTGAATATTCTCCATCTCACAGCAAAAGAACTACACATGGAATTAGGGTTGTGGACTTTGGGAGGGAGAGGGAGCAGCCCGGGTTACACAGGTACGCCCCCCATCTAATCACACAGGTCTGTATAAGCAAAGATTCTTTCCCCAGAGGCTGGAGGGACCAACAAGGAGAGACTGGCAGAGGGGGCGCAGCAGAGGAAGAGGGAGGAGCGATTTAAGCAAGGCAAGGATTTAAGCAAGGCCTGCTGTTGCTACCTTTGGAAATGGAGAAAAGGACTACCCTCTAGGAATAGCAGAAGGGAAAGGCTACCCACTCCAGTATTCTGGCCTAGAGAATTCCATGGACTGTATATAGTCCATAGGGTCACAAAGAGTCAGACAGGACTGAACGACTTTCACTGCACTTCACCAGGATTTCAGGCTGCCTCTAGAAGCTGAAACATCCATCCCAGTAAAGAAACGGGGACTTAAGTCCAACAATCACAAGGAACTGAATTCTGCCAACCACATGTATGAGCAAGAAGATGGATTCTCCCCTA
This sequence comes from Capricornis sumatraensis, assembly GCF_032405125.1. NCBI lineage: Eukaryota > Metazoa > Chordata > Mammalia > Artiodactyla > Bovidae > Capricornis > Capricornis sumatraensis. The sequence goes on along the minus strand of NC_091088.1, from coordinate 25,077,384 downwards.
GAGGCTCTTAAGGAGCACAGACAGCCCTGTCGTCCCCTTGATTTCAGCCTTGGGACACTCTAATCAGAGACTTTGCTGTCCCCACCAGAATTCTGACTGATAAGGTAAGAAAATCAGTTGGTGTGGTTTTAAGCCTCTGCATTTGGGATAATTTGTTGTGGCAGCAGCAGAAAATAAAGCAACTTTGAAGATCTCCTTCTGAGGCTGGAGCAGAGGCAAACATCCCCATTCCTATGAGCGAAGGCTCGTTCTGCGCCAGTGTTGGAGGACAGGCTGTTACCACCCAGCCCCAGTAACTGACACAGCGTCTGCCCCCCACCCTCCCCAGAGGAGGAGTCTGCTCTCTTCTTCGAACTCCCCAAGCCGTGGTTTCTTCATCTGAATCATGAGAATAGTAATAATAAAGAGGCAACTGGCATATGCTGCCATAAAAATGTACCATGCTGTGTTTCTAAGTGCACGTTTGGTAACCAATTTACATTGTATAACACCATTGTTGCGAAATTAAAACCTATGGACGTCACAATGAGATGTCTCATCACACCCAGTAGAATAGCTATTATCCAAAAAACAAAACCAGAAGATGGGTGAGCAAGGATGTGGAGAAATTGGAACCCTTGGGCATCACTGGTGAGGATGTAAAATGGTGTAGACACTGTGGGAAATGATATGGCAGCTCCTCAAAAAAATTAAACATAGAACCACCAACTGATTCACCAATTCCACCTCTAGGTATATACCCAAGAGAACTGAAAGAGGAATTTGAATAGATGTTTGTAGACCTATGTTCATAGCAGCATTATTTAGAATAGCTAAAACCTGGAAGCAGCCCAAGCGTCCATTGGTAAATGAATAGATAAGCAGGATGTGGTCTGTGCATACAGTGGAATATTACCCAACCTTAAAAAGAAGGAAACTCTGACACATGTTACAATGCGACTGAACTTCAGACAGTATGTTAAGTGAACTAAGCTAGTCACAAAACTACAAATACTGTATGATTCCATGTAAATGAATCACGAACTCCCTGTAATAAATATAATATAGTAGGAATGTGTGTGCATGCATGCTAAGTCGCTTCACTTGTGTCTGACTCTTTGCAACCCCATGGACCGTAGCCTGCCAGGCTCCTCCGTCCATGGGATTCTCCAGGCAATAATGGAATGGGTTGCCATGCCCTGTTCCAGGGGATCTTCCCAACCCAGGGATCGAACCCAAAGAATAATATTAGTCAAATTCATAGAGACAGGAAGTAGGATGGTGGTTGCCAGGGGGGAGAGCAAAGGGGCATGTGGCATTACTATGTAATGGAATGGATACAAGAGTTTCTGTTTGGGATGATGAAAAAGTTCTGGAAATGGAATGATGGTGATAGTTACACCACAGTGTAAAAGGATTTAATGTTACTGAACTGTACACTCAAATTTGGTTAAAACAGCAAATTTTATGTTAGATATATTCTACCAAAAATTTTTTTTAAACTTTATGTGTGTATGTTTGTACCTGTATTATCTGTGGATGTTCAGTCGTGTCCAGCTCTTTGCAATCCCATGGACTGTAGCCCACCAGGCTCCTCTGTCTGTGGAATTTTCCCGGTAAGAATACGGGAGTGGGTTGCCATTTCCTTCTCCAGGGGATCTTCCTGACCCAGGGATCGAACCCATGTCTCTTACATTGGCAGGTAGATTCTTTACTGTCTAAGCCACAAGGGAAGCCCCACCTGTATTATGGAACGCCTAAAAGGATACATTCTATATCATCAAGGACGGGAGCAAACTGTGGGAGCATAGGATGGGAAGCATGTATTTCATCTTTTACTTAATACACCTACATAGTGCTTAACCAAATTATATAAGGAATGAGTTAAGCCTGCAATAATAATACAAACAAATATGCATTTTTATTTTTAAAAAATGTTTATTTATTTATTTGGCTGTGTTGGGTCTTAGTTGCAGCATGCAGGATCTTAGTTCCTGAACCAAGAATGGAACTCTGGGCCCCCTGAATTATATACATTTTTTTAATGGTGCCAGCAACACCCACTTAAAAGGCATGATGTGAGGATTAATATCCTTGCTGTAGGAAAGGCATCTACCTACCCGGGGCCTGCTTTGGAGTTCTCGCTAGAGGAACATAAAACCCTCTCCCTTCCTTTTCCCAGTCCTGAGCCTTTTCTCATTTCTAGGGTTGGGCCTAGAATTGAAGGATCCGAGCCCAGAACAGCTTTGTGCCCTAGAATTGAAGGACCCGAGCCCAGAGCAGCCAAGACTAAGGAAGGGTCCACCCCAAGAGGCTTACCCACAGCCTGGTGAGCTGCCCAATCGTGAGGCTGGGAAACTGTCTCCACCTCGGGAATGAGCAGGAGGGTTGAGTCTTGAACACTGGGAGGAAAAACATGATCCTTTATGGGTGGCCATATCATTAAGTGCAACAATTGCTGCCTTCTGGATCATTCTCAGGGACCACCCTCTGGGTACCTGTTTTCTGTTAGAGTCAGAATCTCCTTCTAGGCCTGCACAGACTCAAGCTTGCTACATAGCTGTGTGCCCAGCAGTTGTGAGCATAGGCTCCAGAGCAGGGTAGTGGGGGAGGCAAAGGGGTGAGGATTTGGAAGCCAGCTCTGCCACTTTCCCGTAGTATCTTAAGATACTACTTGACCACACTGTACCTCTGATTCCTTACCTATAAATTGGAAATAACGATGGTACCACATCACAGAATGTTTCAGAGTCAGTGAATAATTTATGTATGGTTCTATGGAAACTGATAAATAGCAAGTCCTGAATAAATACTTACAGAATGAATTATACTATCTTTGAATTGGTCCCAACAGGCTGAAATGGTTTGGTGGCTCCTGACAGTTTTACGTAACAAACCCAGAAGTACACTATTGCACTGGTCTTTTGAGCCACTCCAAAAATAAATATTGGTGATTTTCTGAAGTCTAAAACCCCAAAGCGCTTAAAGAAAAGTAATTTTTGTCATCAAAATATTCTGAAGATATAAAAATTAAAACTTTGCTTTTTGGCATCAGATAACAAATAGATGGGGAAACAGTGGAAACAGTGACAGACTTTATTTTGGGGGGCTCTAAAATCACTGCAGATGGTGACTGCAGCCATGAAATTAAAAGACACTTCTTGGAAGAAAAGTTATGACCAACCTAGAGAGCATATTAAAAAGCAGAGACATTACTTTGCCAACAAAGGTCCGTTTAGTCCAAGCTATGGTTTTTCCAGTAGTCATGTATGGGGAGTTGGACTATAAAGAAAGCTGAGCACCAAAGAATTGATGCTTTGAACTGTGGTGCTGGAGAAGACTCTTGAGAGTCCCTTGGACTGCAAGGAGATCAAATCAGTCAATCCTAAAGGCAATCAACCTTGAATATTCATTGGAAGGACTGATGTTGAAGCTGAAACTCCAATACTTTGGCCACCTGATGGGAAGAACTGAGTCATTGGAAAAGACCCTGATACTGGGAAAGATTGAAGGTGGGAGAAGAAGGGGAGGACAGAGGATGAGATGGTTGGATGGCATCACCGCCTCAATGGACATGAGTTTGAGTAAACTCCAGGAGTTGGTGATAGACAGGGAAGCCTGGCATGCTGCAGTCCATAGGGTGGCAAAGAGTCAGACATGACTGAGCAACTGAACTGAATTGAACTGAACAGAACAAACAAAATCAACTTACACAAGTAATAGATTTGGGGAAATACTTGCAACATAGAAAATTGAAGGTTAATATTTATAATATGCCAATGAGGTGTTAAAAATAGAAGGAATTAAATTTTAAATTGGGATAAGTACATGAATAAGCAAATCAGAACAAGCAGAACAAGTCCAAAATGTCAATAAACAACATATGTGATATGAATCACCAGTCCAGGTTCGATGTATGAGACAGGGTGCTCAGGGCTGGTGCACTGGGATGACCCAGAGGGATGGGATGGGGAGGGAGGTGGGAGGCGGGCTCAGGACAGGGAACACGTGTACACCCATGGCGGATTCAAGTCAATGTATGGCAAAACCAATACAATATTGTAAAGTAAAATAAATAAACAGAAAAAAATGTAAAGATTCAAACTCTGGGCTATGTAAATTGAAATAATAAGAGGATACTATTTTTAAACCAATAGTTTGGATTATATATTTTAAGTTATATGACATCTACTGCCAGGAAGTTGTGATAAACTGGGTTCTCTAGTTCAAATCTAGAAAATGAGAATTATTTCAGCTTTATGAGAATTATTTCCAGAAACAGTCATTAACATGTAAAAATACATATATTCTTTGACCTGGCACTCTCTTTCTAAGAAATATATCTTACAAAATAAAAACATTGATACCTAATACATGTGCCTGTCACACAGCTCTTCACCATGACGAGATGCAAGCCGCTCATCAAATCATTCATGGATAGATATATTCATATTACACAGCCACAAAAAAGAATGGATTAGAGCAATGGCAAAATTCGAAGGATTTCTTGAAGACGCTGAAGAGTAAGAAAAACAAAAAGCAGGAAAATATGTATAAAAATAATCCCATTTCTGGTAAAAATAAACAAAAACTCCAAATTGATGCAGTTATGTAAATATTTGGGCTTATGAAATAAAAATTATTAAAAACATAGCTGCAAAAAAGTATGTGCTATTATTGGATACATATTTACACATGGGAAAGTACAAAAATGCTCTGTCTAGAAGATTAACCATGAAAATAGTGAGGATCATGGTCTCTGGGGAGGAGGGAGGGGGTGGTTAACTGATAAATAGTTTTATTTGTAATACCTTGTTTCTTTAATGAAAAGCACACTGTCAGCAAATATGAGAAATGGTTAATAGCTGAGTCGTAGGAGTAGGGATGTTTGTCACATTATTCTTTAAAATAAAAATAAGAAAGGGAAATAAATCTAATTATACATTCTGTCTCAGTTGATTCAGTTTGGTGTGACAGAATACCATGAACTGGGTGACTTATAAACAGTACGAATTTATTTCTTACAGTTTGGGAAGCTGGAAGTCCAAGCTCAAAGCACCAGCAGATTCAGTCTGGTAAAAGCCCACTTCCTAGTCCACTGACCGCTGTGCTTTCACTGTGATCCCACGTGGCAGAAGGGCAGGAGAGTTCTCTGGGGCCTCTTTTATGGGGCACGATTTGCATTTATAGGGGCTCCACTCTCATGACCTCATCACTTCCCAAAGGCCTCACCTCCTAAACTCAGTACCTTGGAAGCTAAGCTTTCCGTATATAAATTTGCAGGGGGGCATAAACATTCAGCTCATTCCACATTCGTTATATAACGAGAAAGGATCAAAAGCATCTGTTACGGAGTCTACAGATTTACCCCATATCGTGTCCCCATCCATACAATGAGTAATAATACTCGTAATAGGGTGCTGAGAAGTTCAAATGAAAGAATACTCACAAAAGGGCCCAGCACTCAGCCAGCGTCAGTGAGCCCTATCTCCTTGGGCACTTGTGTACAGATTGGCAAAATACTTTGGTGCCCCTCCCGGGGGCTGATAATCTGGCCCAGGCATGGGCCCCTTGATGGCCAATCTGAACTCTTGGGCATTTCCAGAAGCCAGGGGCAGAAGGAACACCACAAGAAAGGAAAACTACAGATAATATATCTTATGAACATAAATCTGAAAGTCTTCAAGAAAAACACTGGCAAACTAAATATTGCAACATATAAAAAGAGTTATATGTTGGAGTTATCACAGGAATGCAAGTTTGGTTCAGCATCTGAAAATTAACTAATGTAATAAATCATATCAATAAAATAAAAAACAAAAATCACATGATCATCTCAATTGACATAAAATATGCTTTTGCCCATCTGAATAGAGAGTTCCAAAGAATAGCAAGGAGAGATAAAAAAGCCTTCCTAAGTGAACAGTGCAAAGAAATAGAGGAAAACAAGGAATGGGAAAGACTAGAGAGCTCTTCAAGAAAATTAGAAATACCAAGGGAACATTTCATGCAAAGATGGGCACAATAAAGGACAGAAATGGTATGGACCTAACAGAAGCAGAAGAGATTAAGAAGAAGTGGCAAGAATACACAGAAAAACTATATAAAAAAGATCTTCATGACCCAGATAACCACGATGGTGTGGTCACTCACCTAGAGCCAGACATCTTGGAGTGCAAAGTCAAGTGGGCCTTAGGAAGCATCACTATGAGCAAAGCTAGTGGAGGTGATGAAATTCCAGCTAAGCTCTTTCAAATCCTAAAAGATGATGCTGTGAAAGTGCTGCACTCAATATGCCAGCAAATTTGGGAAACTCAGCAGTGGCCACAGGACTTGAAAAGGTCAGTTTTCATTCCAATCCCAAAGAAAGGCAATGCCAAAGAATGCTCAAACTACCGCACAATCGCACTCATCTCACACTCTAGTCAAGTAATGCTCAAAATTCTCCAAGCCAGTACATGAACTGAGAACTCCCAGATGTTCAAGTTGGATTTGAAAAGGCAGAGGAACCAGAGATCAAATTGCCAACATCCCCTGGATCATAGAAAAAGCAAGAGAGTTCCAGAAAAACATCTACTTCTGCTTCATTGGCTATGCTAAAGCCTTTAACTGTGTGGATTACAACAAACTATGAAAAATTCTTTAAGAGATGGGAATACCAGATCACCTTACCTGCCTCCTGAGAAACCTGAATGCAGGTCAAGAAGCAACAGTTAGAACTGGACATGGAACAATGGACTGGTTCCAAATTGGGAAAGGAGTACCTCAAGCCTATATATTGTCACCCTGCTTATATAATTTATATGCAGAGTATATCATGTAAAATGCCAAGCTGGATGAAACACAAGCCAGAACCAAGATTGTGAGGGGAAATATCAATGATCTTATCAGATAGGCAGATGATACCACCCTTATGGCAGAAAATAAAGAGGAACTAAAGAGCCTCTCGATGAAGGTGAATGAGAATGAAAAAGCTGGCTTAAAGCTCAACATTCAAAAAACTAAGATCTGGTCACATCATTTCATGGCAAACAGAGGGGAAAGAATGGAAACAATGACAGACTTTATTTTTTTGGGTTCCAAAATCACTGCAAATGATGACTGCAGCCATGAAATTAAAAGACGCTTGCTCCTTGAAAGAAAAGCTATGACAAACCTAGACAGCGTATTAAAAAAGCAGAGACATTACTTTGCTGACAAAGGTCCATCTAGCCAAAGTTATGGTTTTTCTAATAGTCATGTGCGGGTGTGAGAGTTGGATCATAAAGAAGGCTGAGCACCAAAGAACTGAAGCTTTTTAACTATGGTATTAAAGAAAACTCTTGAGAGTCCCTTGGACTGCTTTGACTAGACTCAAACTCAATCGTAAAGGAAATCAATCCTGAATATTCATTGGAAGGACTGATGTTGAAGCTGAAATTCCAATACTTTGGCCACCTGATGCGAAGAGCTGACTCATTAGAAAAGACCCTAATGCTGGGAAAGATTGAAGGCAAGAGGAGAAGGGGATGACATAGGACGAGATAGTTGGATGGCATCACTGACTCAGACATGAGTTTGAGCAAGATCCAGGAGATGATGAAGGACAGGGATGCCTGGCGTGCTACAGTCTGTGGGGTTGCAAAGAGTCAGACACGACTGAGCGACTGAACAGCATGCTTTTGACAAACTCCCACAGCTTTTCATGGTAGAAAGACCCAACAAACAGGTAATAGACGGGAACTTCCTCAACCTGTTTAAGGGCATCTACAAAAGGCCCACTGTTTAACATCATATTTAACTGTAAAAGATTGGATGCATTGTAAGATCAAGAATAAGGTAAGGATGTGTGTTCTCACTACTTCTATTCAATGTTGTACTACAGGCTCTAGCAAAGGCAACTAGGCAAGTAAAAGAAATAAAAGGCATTCAGATTGAAAAGGAAGAAGTAAAAACTATCTCTATTCACTGATGACATCATCTCATACTTAAAAAATCCTAAGGAATCCACTAAAAACTACTAGAAATAATAAAAGAGTTCATTAGGTTGCAGGACATAAGATCAACGTATAAATATCAATTGTCTTACCATATACTTGCAATAAAAAATCCAAAGTGAAAATTCTTAACAAACCATATTAACAATTGCATTAAAATGAGTAAAATCATTAGGAATAAGTTAACCAAAGAAGTGCAAGACTTGGACACTGAAAGCTGTAAAACGTTGTTGAAAGACATTTTAAAAGATCTAAATAATTGGGAAAACAGCCTATGTTTATGGTTTGCAAGACTTAACATTGTTAAGACAGCAGTCTGTCAACCTGATCTGCAGATTGAGTACAATCCCCATCAGAATCCCAGATGACTTCTTTATGGAAATTAACAAACTGATTCTAAAATGTATAGAGAATTTCAAAGGACCTTGGTGGATAGTAAAAAAAAAAAATCTTGAGCCAAGAAGAACAAAATGGGAAGACTCATATCCCCTGATTTCAAAACCTAGTACAAAGCTACAGTAATCAAGACCATCATGGTACTGGCACACAGATAGACATGTAAGTCAATGGGCTAGAACTGGGAGTCCAGAAATAAACCATCACATCTACAATCAACTGATATTTAACATGGGTGCCAAGACCACCCACCATCTTTTCAACAGATAGACACGTAAGTCAATGGGCTAGAACTGAGAGTCCAGAAATAAACCATCACATCTACAATCAACTGATATTTAACATGGGTGCCAAGACCATCCACCATCTTTTCAACAGATAGACACGTAAGTCAATGGGCTAGAACTGAGAGTCCAGAAATAAACCAACACATCTACAATCAACTGATATTTAACATGGGTGCCAAGACCATCCACCATCTTTTCAACAAATGGTGCTAGAACAACTGGACAGTCACAGGAAAAAAGAATGAAGTTAGACCCTTACCTATCACTATATATAATAATTAGTTCAAAATGGATCAAAATCTTAATGTAAGGGCAAAACTATCAATACAAAATTCAGAAGAAAACCAGGGGTAAATACTCACGACCTTGAATTTGGCGATTCCTGCTCTTTTTCACTCTTTCCTCTCTTGTGCCTCTGTACAATGCATGGCATGGGGTAAGTACCAAGAGAATTATCATTGAATGAATAGCATGTCTCCTCCATGAGCAAGAGGAATAAATAGAATCCATAGTGTGCACACCTTGCCTTACATGCAACTTGCATGTCTGATTTCAGACAGTCTTCACAAAAGCCCCTAAGATAGAGGCTCCCATTAGACCCATTTTACAGATAAGAATGCTGAGGATCAGAGGAGTTCAGCAGCTTGCCCTGAGTCACACAGCTTTGACAGCTGGAATTTAACTCCAGGCTATCTGGCTCTAGAGCCCGTGCTCACCATCATCATACTCTAGCACCCCTCACAAAAATATGAGTCTGCACAGCCTGTGTAGATGCTTGTCCTCTGAGCAAAGAGAGGAGATTGGGGTTCTGATCCCAGGCTGAATGTACAAGGAAGTACATTCTCTTCTGTAAGAGGAAGTCCTATCTCTTCCTTGGACCTCAGTTTCCCCATCCCAACAGGGAGCAGGATGGACTGGGCGGTCTCAGGAGGCCTTTCCAACTCAGACCTTCTGTGAAGTGGACATGAGCCCACATGAGCCTTCAGGGCCACAAAGATATCTGTTAGCAGCACTGTTTCTGGTGGCTCAGTGGTAAAGAATCTGTCTGGCAAGCAGGAGACGTGAGCTCAATCCCTGGGTCAGGAAGATCCTCTGGAGAAAGAAATAGCAACCCACTCCAGTATCCTTGCCTGAGAAACCCCATGGACAAAGGAGTTTGGCAGGCTGCAGTCCAGGGAGTCCTAAGAGGAGCAAAGATTAGTGGCAGGAGGGCCCATGGGGAAGGAAGAGGTACAGACTGGGTGGGGGTTTGGGCAAACAGACCCTCTGGGCACAGGAGGAAATTAAGGCAGTCTGTTTGGAGTACAGTTTTGCAGCGTGTATCAAAAATGCAATTCCCCTTCTCGAATCTAGTGATTCCCCTTCTAAGTCTCCATCCTACCAGAATGCTCTCACCCACCCACCAAGACACACCCAAGCATCCGTGATCTCAACAGGCTGAAAACAGATGGAAGGTCCCTCCATGCAGAAAGTGGTTGAATCCATCACAGACGTCGCTCCTCTGAAACCCTCTGCAGCACTTCACAAGACGGGGTGGGTGGTATGTTCTGACATGAAAAGAAGATCCTCGAAATATTGCTGAGGGGAAAAAAAGCAAGAGCAATATATTTAATATAATCACACGAGTGCTGGAAGAAAAACCAAGATGTGAATGGGTATTGATATAAATGCAGAGAGAAAGATCTGGAAGAATGGATCCTCTGGTGCAGAGAGCAGGCTGGGACAGGGTGTTGGCAAACACTTTCCCTTGATGCCCTCCATACTATCCCTGTACTGTATGAATTTCTTACTGTGAGGATGTATTCATATTTTCCTGCATCACTTTTAAAACAAACTAAATGATGTGAAGAAGGCTGAGTGCTGAAGAATTGATGCTTTTGAGCTGTGGTGTTGGAGAAGACTCTTGAGGGTCCCTTGGACTGCAAGGAGATCCAACCAGTCCATTCTAAAGGAGATCAGCCCTGGGATTTCTTTGGAAGGAATGATGCTAAAGCTGAAACTCCAGTACTCTGGCCACCTCATGCGAAGAGTTGACTCATTGGAAAAGACTCTGATGCTGGGAGGGATTGGGGGCAGGAGGAGAAGGGGACGACAGAGGATGAGATGGCTGGATGGCATCACTGACTCAATGGATGTGTCTGAGTGAACTCCGGGAGATGGTGACGGACAGGGAGGCCTGGCGTGCTGCGATTCATGGGGTCGCAAAGAGTCGGACACGACTGAGCGACTGAACTGAACTGAACTGAAATTGCCAAAGAGAAAACAAAGCAAGAAGTGGGAGCATGGCTGGTGCCGCTTCTTTTTCTCCATGGCATTTTTTCTCACTTAGAACGTGCTGTGTGGAACTTTTTCTTGCCTTAGTTACTGTCTGTCCCCCCAGGAGAATGTCAGCCTCCTGTGGGCTGGAACTTCTGCCTAGGATAAATCCAGGTATATATCAGGCACTTAAATAGTATTTGATGAATGAATGAATGGTCTTTCTATTCAATCTTCAATAGAACTGAAACCAAGAAACCCAGCCGCACACCCAGCAGTGATGTGGACTGAACAAGGTCCCTTCTGAAAATAGCTTTCTCTCTTCATCCTCCCTTTTCCCTTTCCCCAGACTCCAAGACCCAGTGCAGATGCTCCTTCCAGAAGCCTTGTCCTCTCATCCAATGATTTATTCCACAATCAGTCACTGAGCATCTGCTCCAGGCCAGGCCCTGAGCTGAGTGTTGGGGACACAGCCGTTTGCCTGGGACACAAAGAGACCTCCTGGGTCACCCAGCACAGAGCAGGAGGTAACAGCCCAGCACCCCCAAGACACATATCCTGGTTGCAGCTACTCATTTTTATCCATATGGGGTAATTCTAGTGAAAAGATAAAAGTCCATTTCTCCATAATAACAAGTCCCAAGCTAAAAAGCCAGCTGCTAATGCTGGGGTGGAAACGAAGACCAAGAAGCAGTTTAAGAAAGCGAAGCATGGGGTAAGTCAACAGGCACAAAGTTACATGAATCTAGGCAGGAAGCAGTGCTGAGTCCACCCTTGCTTCAAGTGAAAACAGGAAATAGCCAATCGCAAGACTCTTTGGGTGAAGGGCTCCGAAGATGGGGAAACAGCTCATCAAATGAGAAAGAAAACGAGGCAGTTTAAAGTGGCAGCACTTATTTTAGTACCATTATTCAATCATTTGGTGGCTGAGCAGTCATTGAAATGACTCTGTGATATTTCTTTTTTTGGGGGGGGGCATGCCTAATGTTGTGCTCATATGATGCACCCTTCCTGAAGACATAGGGGGTGAGAGGGAAGAGCCCACAGAACAGATGTTCATAGCAGTGCTGGCTGAAACGGCAAAGAATTGGAGAATGTTTAAATGTCAAAAAAGCAAAAGCCCCTCTAAACCATTGGAGGTTCATCCACTCCATGGAATATATGCAAGCTCTAGAATATAGGTCTTATAAACTTGTGGAAAGTGCCCTCCTGATAGTACTCTATATGGAGCAAAAAGCAGGAGGCTTTTTTCCTATCTGGAAAAAAAGGCTGTCTGGCTGAAAGAGTAACTTTAAAAACCATACATTCACAAGGACAAATGAGAGCACTTAAAATGTGAGAGACTGTAAATGAATTTTGTCCTTTATTTTTTGGCTGATGTGACATTATTGTTTTGCGATTAGAAATGCTGAAATCAAAACAAAGCCAGTTAAAGGCTACTTATAACTCAGATTTAAACACTCACACACATAACACTGAGTGGAACGTGTCTGACTGGTCCTGAGCTGAGATTTTTGGACCTTGGAGACGGAAGGATATGGAGCCAGTGCTTGAGAAACTCCCAGTTGGAGATGGGAAGGGAGAGCATCGTAACATAGCAGCAAGGCTCTGAGTGAGATGGGCACAAGAAACAATAATGTCAGTATTAAGAATAATGATGGGGATGACATCTAACATCCATGTCGTACTGTATTAGTCAGGATAAACTAGCGTATGCTGCAGTAACGAACAAGCCCACAATCTCAGTGGCCAAGGTCTATTGCTTATTCATGCTTGTTCATTGCAAGTTGGCTTGTTCATTGCAGAAGGAAGAGATGCTGCTTATTCTAGTTTGTAAAAGACCTGGGCAAGTGAAGCAGCTTCCATCCATTCAAAATTTGCCAGTCACTGTGCCAGAGAGAAAGAGTTCAGGGGAGTCTTGCACCAGCAGTTGAATACTCTGGCCCAGGAAGTGACACCCATCTTTCCTGCAAATAGTTCATTGGCCGCAGCTACTTCTGTGCACCCAACTTCAAGGGGACAAGAAGTATAATTCTACCAAGCTTCCACAAGGCAAGGGCCAGAAATCTTTGCTAAACTATTTTTAACTGCCATCAACATGATTTCAGGTGCTGTCCAAATGCATGACATGTTTTGGCACTTTTAATTCAGATAACAAGCATAAGAGATAGGGACTGTTATCTCCATTATGAAATAGAGGAAAGTGAAGCCCAAGAGAGGTGAAGTAATGTACTCAAGGTCACAGTGGACGTGTTCGAACTGGACTTTGAGCCCAGGACCCTGGCTCCGGAACTGGGCCTCTTAGCTACATTACTCTACTGACTGAACTCTAAGGAAGAATAGCTCTTGGGGGCCTGGGGCCAGAAGGTGGTCTGGGGGAGTGATGTTTGAGCTGATGATCAAAAAGCCTGACCATTGCCAGCACGCCACAGCCTTGAAGGATGCTCTCACACGATATCAGGTATCCAGCTTCTTGCCCAAAGTGCATAACCTGAATAGAATCAGGAGGAAACAATCAGACCCAAATGGAGGGGTGTTCTACAAAGCAGCTGTCCCGAAAGCCTCAGCCTCACTGTTGTGAAAGACAAAAGGGGCAGGGAGGGTGGGGGCAGAGGCGCTGTCTGGATTCAGGGAGACACACACGTGAATGCAAGCCTTGCTTCTCGGCTGGATATTATCTATGGACACAGTGAACGTTGAATAGGGGACAGTGCCAGATAACACTATGGTGTCAGTGTTAACTTTCCTAAATGTGATTATTATACTTGGACATGTAAAGAAAGTGCCTGTGTTCAGATATCCCCTGAAATATGGAGTCGCGTGAAGGGTCCTAACCTGTACTTTCTCTCACAGGAGGCAGCAATAATCATAAGGGTGTTGCAGGCAGGGGCACCCCTTCCAGGGCCAGAGCGTGGGCTCTTGTCTACTTGAAAACGAATTGTCCGAGGAGACCCATGCGCTGACCAAGCAAGAGACTTGATTGGGAAGGCGCGCCAGGCAGAGAGCAGGAGGGTAAGGGAAACCAGGAGGACTGCTCTACCAAGTGGCTCCCAGTCTTGGGTCTTATGGTGATGGGATTAGTTTCCGGGGTGTCTCTGGACAATCATTCTGACTCAGCGTCCTTCCTGGAGACACACCCATCACTCAGCCAAGATGGCTGCCAGCGAGGAGGATTCTGGGAGGCTCATAGGACATGTGCACTGGTGTCTCCTGTCTCCTTTTGAGCTTTCCGGAATTCTTGGGGCTTGTTAGTTCTGTGCTCCTTACCAGGACCTCCTGTTATAAAATAACTCACACAAACGGCTACTGTGGTACCTGGTCAGGGTGGGAGTTTCAATCAGAACTTCCTCTAACAAGAATACTATACACCGATAGAAGGAGAGAGAAAGCAAAGGTAGCAACATGTTAGCAACCGGTAAACACAGGTGGCAGTAAACAGGCATTCACTGGACATTCTTGCAGCTTTATACGGAAATTTCCACTTCAAAAGAACCCCAGTGCCATCTGCCTTCTGTCCTATTCTTGCTCTATGTGTGCGTGTGCGTGTGTGTGTGCTATTCACCCTCTGGTTGGTGACACGGGCCCTCCTTACCCACTGGTTGCCCCTTTGAGGACTGACTCAGTCTGTCCCAGTCTGTCTGAGCAGGTGCTGAGGGGTGTGGCCACCAAGCTCTGACCTTGTGACTTGTCACAGTGAAAGGAGGAGTTGCAAAAATCACATGGCCAGGATGGTGGAGAAAGGGGGCCAGTGTTGCAAGTAATTGATCCAAAAGTGTGCAAGCCCTGCCTCTGTCCTTATGTGTGTGTGAAGCAGTGGGCTTGTATGAAGTACACGTGCATGAGAACTGCACAAAGTGTTTGTGCTGTATGGCAGGCTTCCCACACTCTGAGACCGTTCATGCCACCCTTCTGTCTTCCCAAACCCCTCTTGGAGACAGAGCCCGTGACTGGTGGCAGCTCTACCCGGAAACTCCTTGCAAAGTCCCTGCCCAGACCCAGCGCTTAGCCTGGTTGTACAATGATTAACCTCCTGTTACCCTGCTTGTCCTGGTGGCTCAGTGGTAAAGAACCCTCCCGCAATGCAGAAGACATAGGTTTGATCCCTGGGTCAGGAAGATCCCCTAGAGAAGGAAATGGCTACCCACTCCAGTATTCTTGCCTGTGAAATCCTGTGGACAGAGGAACCTGGTGGGCTATGGCCCATGGGATCACAGAAGAGTCGGATACAACTTAGCAACTAAACAACAACAGCCCTGCCTGCAGGATTGGCTCCATAATTTCTGGGGCCTGAGAAAAATGCAAACACAGAGTCCCTTACCCCAAGATTATTAAAAAAATTTAAGACAGCAACAGCAGAGCATTAAAACCGAGCATGGAGCCCTGCTAAGCGTGGGTCCTGCACAGGTCACACGTTTGTGATCCTGGCCCTGCCTGCCAAGCCTCCTCTTCTGATCTGACCCTGGCTATCCCACCAGGTAGCCTCTGCTGGGTCCACCTCCATCCATTCATGCAATACAAGTTTCTTGAGTGTCCACTACACCCCCAGGGACTGTTCTACGTGCTGAGGATGCAGCAGTGAACAGACTGGTCCATGCCTTTATGGAGCTTACATTCTAGAGCAAGAGACAAACAAATAAGATAAATAAATATGTTCTACATTAGACATTGAGCAGGGCTATGGTGAGAAGGGCTTCCCATGGGGCTCAATGGTAAGGTATGCACCTGCCAAGCAGGAGACATGGGTTCTATCCCTGGGTCAGGAAGATCCCCTGGAGGAGGGAATGGCAACCCACTCCAGTATTTTTGCCTGGAGAATTCCATGGACAGAGGAGCCTGGCGAGTTACAGTCCATGGGGTCGCTAAAAGTCTGACATGAACTAACGCACCTTCCTTCCCTACCATTTCTTCCTGGATCACCTCCCAAAGAATCACTTGCCCCCAAACCCTTCCCTGAGATATGCCTCTGGGAGGCCCTTCACTAAGAGGGAAGGACCACAGGACCCGGGTGAGAGCAGAAGGTGGTTGGGAAAGCCAGGACATCACAGATGGTGAGAAGGGGTCAGACAAACGGGCTGTGGGTCTGTAGACTCAAAGCACCTGTCTTCATTCACCCCTGCTTGTGTGTCTTGGTGGTGGTGGTTTAGTCGCTGAGTTGTGTCCTACTCTTGCCTCCCCGTGGACTGCAGCCCGCCAGGCTCCTCTGTCCATGGGAGTCTCCAGGCAAGAATACAGGAGTGGGTTGCCATTTCCTTCTCTAAAGGATCTTCCAGACCCAGGAATCGAACCTGGGTCTCCCGCACTGCAGGCCTGACGCGGGAGTTGGGAGGGTCTCCGCCTCCTGGACCAGGAAGCAGGACGAGGGCCTGGACACAGGCCCTCGGTGCCCAGCCGCCAGTCCGTGTCCTGAGGGGCGGAGGGGCTGCGGCTGGGGGAGTTAATGAGGTCCCAGGCTGCAGCGCACCCCGCTGAAAATGACAAACGAACAGCATTAGAGGCCGTTCCCACAATTACTATCAGTTGGCTGTAATATAAATATGCAAATTCCCTGGGCTTGAACTTTAACACCCTCTGTAGAGACCATTCATCTCTTTAAAGTATTAATTTAAGTTGTAAAAGGGCCCATACATCACCGCGTGTCATTTTGAAAACAAATATTAATCAATTTTACCCTCGGAATTGCGGGCGGTGGAGGCGGCCCCCCGTTACTGCGGCACCAGGCGGCGGCGGGGAGAGATTTACATATTCATCCGAGCTTAAGGAAGCCGGCGATAATGCAAGAACAACCCCCGAAACTTGGGCTTCCAGACCTTATCTGCGCGCCCCGCCGCCCGGCGCTGCTTGGGCATTCGCGGCACCGCCCCGCCATGCAAATGAGCCCCGAGCTATCTGATAACCTTGAACGCCGGACCGCAAGCACGCGGGGCCGCTCCCGCTTCTCTCCTCCCAGAAACGACAAAGTATTGGGAAAAGGTTGGGTTCGCCCGCCCTCCCCAAGCAGTGGAGGAACTACTCTGGCTTGTGCGGTGCTGATTAGAACTGGTAAGGGCGCGAAGTTTTCCCTTCCGGCAGTCTTAGAACTAGAAACAGTAGGAGGGGCTGTTTCTAGTTCTAAGAAACAGAACTTCGGCACTGCCTTCAGCAGTGGGCAGTATCTCATGGGTGGGCTTCTTCTGGGGACAGAAAAGGCCTGTGGAATCCTGGAGTCCTGGGTTTCAGCACTGATTCTGTGTGTCCACGCTGTAGAAACTTGCATGGGTTGATTTGGCATCTCTGAGCCGCAGTTACATCATCTGAAAATTGAACCCGGATGGCTGCTAAAGATACCAACTCACAGAGTGGCTGTCAAGATTAGAAATTATCTCTCAGAAGCACCTAGCACAGGAATGGATATATAGTCAGCGCTCAAATTGCATTATCAACAAGTATTATTATCCTCAATTATTGTCACCTCCCCATCAGCCCCTGCTTCCACTTGCCTTGGAAGTGGGTGTAGAGGGACAGGAGCCCCCTCATCCCCAACTTCCACAGTCTAAGATCTCCGGCCACCTGCCTGAATATCAGCCACTTCTTTATCAAAAAAGACAGGGCCTCCACAAACTCCCTTGAGTGAAATGCCGGGCCTGGTGAAAAGATACCGACCCCTACCTCCCCCAAGGCTCTGACCCACCTCGGCTTCCCCAAGGAGATAGCGCTGTTCCTCCAGGCAACCTCCTGAGGCGGGGGCTTGCGGGCACGTAAGGACCCCCATCAGCTCGAGGCTGCCGCTGTTCCCCGGCCCAGCCAGAAGAGGGCGCATCACACCTGGACAGGTGTAGGAAAGGGAACCTACACTTGTCCCCTCTTCCCTTTCCAAGGTGTCCCTCAGTGGCCTGCACACGTGTGTGGGCACCGACTGCATCGCGTGAGTTTACACGCACATTCTGGCACAAGGGACATCCAATGTGTGATCCACCTCCATATCACACCCCAGAAAATCCCACCTCCCTTCACCCGCCCACCTACAAGGCTCGAACTCACTGGGTGGAACTCTGCACAGCCCAAGTATTCTCTAGGGAATGTTATATTGACCAGTAAGTATTTTCCACCGCCCTCTGGGAATGTTGCTTATCAGCCAACATCAGACATTCTCTGGGGGAGCTGAAGATGCTGGCTCAGGTAAGGAAGAGGACAAGCTCCCTACCCTCTCCCCTCTGCAACAGATGCTTATTGCATCACTTCTAAGCCAGGGCAGGATTCGGGCTCACTCAGGGATTCAATGAAACTCCCACCTCACAGGTGTATCTGAACCACTCCAAGCATGTAACACACATGGATGTTGAGTCACACGTAAGCACGTGCACATTTACACGCTGAGCCATGCGTGTGCATGTGTATATTGAACCACACACACATATGTGCATTTGCACATGTATGTGTTGGCCCACATGTAAGTGTGCCCACATTTGTGTTGGAGGCTTCCCTGGTGGCTCAAACACTAAAGGATCTGCCTGCAATGCAGGAGACCCAGGTTCAATCCCTGGTTCGGGAAGATCCCCTGGAGAAGGAAACGGCAGCCCACTCCAGTGTTCTTGCCTGGAGAATCCCATGGACAGAGGAGCCTGGCACGTGCCAGTCCATGGCGTCACCTAGAGTTGGACACGCCTGAGACCGAGTCTCAGTCTCACGACTTTCACATGTAAGCACTGAGTCTGCATGTTCTTGGGTGTGTGTTGAAGCACAGGGATGTGAATGGACATGGGCACATTGGTCTGTGAGAGTAGGTCCAAAGAATGACAATCAGAGATAATGACAGGAAAAAATTAAGCACAGTCAGAAGCCAAAAAATAAAAAGAAATTCTTGTTCAAAACACTCTACATTCAAATTTTGAATTCACCACCCATCCATCCCACAAATATTTATAAGGATCTAGTAAATTTCAGGTAAACATCCACTCAGGATTTCCAAGGCTGTGTTATGAGGAGCAGAGCAGGGAGCTGGAGTTTTCATCAAACCTGAGGAGGAGTTCTAGGCTAGAAACAAAAGTATGTTTTGATAAAGTCAGGAAATCACAAGCACATCCTTTAACCTCTGCCCTGAAACTTCGAAATTAACCTGGTTATTCCCTGTTACTTAAGGAAATCTCAGGATTTTGGAAGACAGTGATAATACTGAGGTGGAAAATTCCAGAAAAGAGGTTTTGTTTTATTGTTTAAGGACAACATAGGTTTTTTTGTTTTTGTTTCTCTAAATGCAACATTGAAATAAGTCGTCCTCTGCCAGGAAATCTATCTTCAGACACAAGCCATATTTCCACCCAGGCCCAGCGTCCCTTGTCAGTAGACCTCCAAGTTCCTGGGAGTGAATTACCTGATAAGCTGGACAGCAGGGATAGTGACCTTGGACAAGTTACTTATGGAGCTTCCACTTCCTCACCTGTAAAACAGGGATAGCATCAGTACCTGTCTCACAGCATTGTTGTAAGGATAAAACCTGCCTCAAACAGATCCTGGTACGTGACAAGGACTCAACAATATTAATGTCAACTGTCATTCATCACCATCATCATCCTTAATCAGAACCAGCAGATATTTTATTTAATCAATGGAGTGGGGTTTCTCAATTTATTTCAATTCAGCACCAACACTAAAAGTTAAAACGGTTGACCTAAAAATTCAGAATTCCAGGGATTTCTCTGGTGGCCCAGTGGTTAAGACTCAATGCTTCCACTGACTGCAGGGGGCACTTACTTGTTCAGTCCCTGGTCAGAGAACTAAGGTCCTGCATGCCACAGGTTGTGGCCAAAAAATGAATTCAGAATTCCAGTTCCTCTGTAAAAATCTAAACCTCTAGGTCTGACAGGCTAGCATTCACCCCGGCAATATACAAGCTGCTGGTGACTGAGTTGTGGCAGTGCCCTCCAGCCTGCCACAGTCCCCTCCCGGCCCACTTGCTCATCTCCACTGCTGCCTGGCACCAGTGTGAACCAGAGTATAAGAGCCCCAACGTCCTGCTCACTTCCCATGTACTGAAGATGGGAAGACCAAGGCCACAGCAGGGCCCCAGAAGGCAAGGGCACCCACCCAACCCCTGGCCAAGAACCCTTTCCACCCTCCCCTCCTAAATTTCCTGGACCACAAAACCAGAGGGAGACTGAAATCTCAGCTCGGGTTTTTCCAAGCTCTAAGAGACAGATTCCCTCCATTCCTCAGAATAATGAGATTTCCAAAGATGGATGGGGCCATGAGTTTAGGGTGGAGCTGGGGTTGTTACAGGAGTATGTGGCTTGTCTGGACTTTAATGTTTTTGCCTGTCTTGCGCATTCTTTTGCATCTAACGTATTACCAATATTAAGGCAAAGTCAATCTATTAGACAATTACACGAGGGACCCCAGCTGCTACCATGAAACCAATGAAGTTATGACAGCAGGGCCCGGGAGGAATCAAAGCTGAGTAAAACCTGTCGAGGTTGCTGACAAATGATGATAAAGTGATCGCTCGTGCCAGCGCTCAATGGAAATTGACAAGGTGAACCTCCTCACCTAATGAACAGATGCAACCCTTGCTTTCGAGGAAATGCACGGCAAGTTTAATCTCCATGAGCATCAAAAGAAATTTGCTCCCACGTTTAGAAAGGACACAGACACGTGGGTGGGAGGCATGGCCTTCGTAGAAGGGACCCCAGTGTGTGATGTCGGGGTAGCAGCAGAGATGCTGGGGGCTTCCCCGTATGCAGTATCCCCCATGCACCTGCCTAAAAATTAGGCCACTGCCCACCTGTCCTGCTCCCAGAACAGACACTCGGGCTCAGATGGCACCTACGTCACAGGGACCCGAACTGCTCAGAGAGCGATTGTCTCCATGACTCCTATTAAATGTACTCAGTTCTGGATTCTTATAAAGTAATGTCAGTTACAGAACAATACCAGCCTGCCAGACAAGACACATTAGAGGAACAAGGCGGATGGTGAGGGGGTGGGGGGAGACACCCCCCACCACCAACCCTCGGAATACAATGCACCAGCTGCACATTAATAAATATGTAATGTTTGATTAGAAATATGTATAGTATTTTTCCCTCCCCAAATGCCGGTTCGCCCTCAGGCGGAAGACGGGATCTGGCCCACTCTGACGGGTTTCTTTCTTGCTTGCTTTGAAAATACAAACTCAAATGTTTTCCTGTCCCAGCTGTTTCCCATTGTTGCTGTTTATCAGCTTGAAGGATGAACAGTGGAATAAAAAAAACAGGCTTGCATTTCAAATGTGCCAGTCAGTCACTCCATTGTTCAAAGAAGAAAGCTTAATTGTCTGTGCTGGCAAACTTATTTTTGGTGAATGTCCAGGTTTTAAGAAAAGCTATTCAGCTGTGCAATTTGTTTAATACATGCAGAGAAAAGCATATAAAATCACACGTTTTCTGGAAAAAAAATGAAATACGGGGAAAAGAGGAATTTTGGGGAAAGAACAAGTCATACATTGAAGTTTTCCAACTTGCCTGCACTGGGCACAGTTTCGTTCTTCTAGGGAAGTCTTAGTGACCTAAACCCCACCTTCCCCGCCAATTACACCAACTTCTGTTTGAACACTTTCTGCTTTCTAGGAGTGAATGAGGTACAGACACAGCCCGCAAGCTCCTGACTCATCTAGAAAGTTGATTCTGGAGCCCTCTCCAGATAAAACTTCGGTGAGAAAAGATTTCTATGGATAAGGTTGCGTGCGTGCATGCTAAGTCACTTCAGTTGTGTCCAACTCTTTGAGACCCTATGGACTGTAGCCTGCCAGGCTCTTCTGTGCATGGGGAGTCTCCAGGCAAGAATACTAGAGCGAGTTGCCATGCCCTCCTTCAAGGGATCTTCCCAACTGAGGGATCAAACCTGTGTCTCCTGTAGTTCCTGCACGCAGGCAGATTGTTTACCACTGAGCCACCAGGGAAGCCCATGGATAAGGTCACTTATGCCCAAAGCAGATGAAGCCCTGTCACTACAGCTCAGCCAGACCCTGTCCAGCGGGCACACAGGCACCCCCTCTACCGGCTGGCAGAATCTATAGCTGCCTGTGGAGAGAACCCACCCTGTCTCAAACAGAAATGCCATTTACAAGCAGCACGGTCTTCTGCTTGGGTGGAAATTTCTCAGCTTATCTTCCAGAGGAACCTGGCCCTGAGAGGCTTTCACATTAAAGATGGATGCCAGGGATAGGAGAGTGATTAGAGCATCAGAATCGGCAGGAAGACCTTCTGCGTCCCTTCCAGACCCAGTGTCTAAGAAACTGCTTCAAAGGTGTAGATGACTGATGTGTGAATGGAGGATGGAAGACTTGATGGAGTTGAGGGGGTACCAAGGAATTGGGGGAAAGGGCCTCAAAGTAGGCGGAAATAAGAGCCAGTGTCACAACTTAGCCAGAGGGTGGCAGTATTACCCATCTCACTCTTTCTCTTCCCAAATTTGACCTCAGCAATGTTTTTTTTATTCTAGAAAGGTATGTGCCAAACCAGAAGAGGTAAGAGATGCAGGTTCAATCCCTGGCTGTGGAAGATTCCCTGGAGGAGGGCATGGCAACCCACTCCAGTATTCTTGCCTGGAGAATATCATGGACAGAGGAGCCTGGTGGGCTACAGTCCATGGGTCACAAAGAGCTGGACATGACTGAAGCAGCTTAGCACACTTGCATAGTATAGACATAAGTATCATTACAGCCCAATTCAGTACAATGTCCCCAGAATTTCTGAACATGCCATTTTTATGCCCGGTGTCACTCACAGCCACCCCATGAGGTCAGTGTCACCATGACCTCTGAAGAAAAAGAAGGGCTCCAAAGGGAGGCAGTGTTCCCAGGGTCTCACAGCTTACAAGAAGTCACAGGAGGATTTGAACCCAGATCTTCTGGGTCCTGGACCTCCTGGGTCTGCAAAGAAAGTCACAGGTGGAAAAGATCAACCAGATCCCACTCAAGTTCTCCTGCCCTGCCTCCTGAGAAACCTGTACGCAGGTCAGGAAGCAACAGTTAGAACTGGACATGGACCAACAGACTGGTTCCAAATAGGAAAAGGAGTACCTCAAGGCTGTATATTGTCACCCTGCTTATTTAACTCATATGCAGAGTACATCACAAGAAACACTGGGCTGGAGGAAACACAAGCTGGAATCAAGATTGCCGGGAGAAATATCAGTAACCTCAGATATGTAGATGACACCACCCTTATTGCAGAAAGTGAAGAAGAACTAAAGAGCCTCTTGATGAAAGTGAAAGAGGAGAGTGAAAAAGTTGGCTTAAAGCTCAACATTCAGAAAATGAAGATCATGGCATCTGGTCCCATCACTTCATGGGAAATAGATGAGGAAACAGTGGAAACAGTGTCAGACTTTATTTTTCTGGGCTCCAAAATCACTGCAGATGGTGATTGCAGCCATGAAATTAAAAGACACTTGCTCCTTGGAAGAAAAGTTATG
Source organism: Capricornis sumatraensis (assembly GCF_032405125.1). NCBI lineage: Eukaryota > Metazoa > Chordata > Mammalia > Artiodactyla > Bovidae > Capricornis > Capricornis sumatraensis. The sequence goes on along the minus strand of NC_091088.1, from coordinate 25,054,064 downwards.
ACCAACCTAGACAGCATATTAAAAAGCAGAGACATTACTTTGTCAACAAAGGTCCATCTAGTCAAGGCTATGGTTTTTCCAGTGCTCAGGTATGGATGTGAGAGTTGGACTATAAAGAAAGCTGAGTGCTGAAGAATTGCTGCTTTTGAACTGTGGTGTTTTAGAATACTCTTGGGAGTCCCTTGAACTGCAAAGAGATCCAACCAGTCCATCCTAAAGGAGATCAGTCCTGGGTGTTCATTGGAAGGACTGATGTTGAAGCTGAAACTCCAATATTTTGGCCACCTGATGGGAAGAGCTGACTCATTTGAAAAGACCCTGATGCTGGGAAAGATTGAGGGCAGGAGGAGAAGGGGACGACAGAGGATGAGATGGTTGGATGGCATCACCGACTCAATGGACATGAGTTTGGGAAAACTCTGGGAGTTGGTGATGGACAGCGAGGCCTGGCATGCTGCAGTTCATGGGGTCACAAAGAGTCAGACACAACTGACCAACTGAACTGAACTGAACCCAAGTTCTCCAGCTTCCAAACCAGCACCCCATTCAGAGTGGCTAAGGACTGGCTGGGGGCAGTGCCTGTGGGCTGCCCCTCTTATCCAAGGGCTGGCTTCCAGTGCAACACAGGAAGCCTATTTCCCTGTCTGGCCCCCTCTTATGCTCCCCACAGTGATGATTCATTTCTCTCCAGAAACCCTTGGCTCCTCTCTGCAACCATCTCTCTCTCCCCGTGATAACCTCACATCTTGGCTCTTACAAAATACAGAAGGAGTCAACGAGAATACGGCTCATCTTCTACCATCAAACCTGCAGGCACACCTACACCTCTGCCTGCCCTTGACCCATGCTGCCTGTCTGAAATCAACCCCGACCTTTGAGTTCAGCCCCTCAAGGTGCCCAGGGGACTGCACTGCATCAGTCATCACTGCTTCCCTGCATCTTCACCTTTCCCTGCTCTGTTGCCACCATGAAAGCATATCTCAGGGTCTTCTGAGTTAAGAAAAATGAGCACACGAAACAACAAGATCCGGGAGACACATCAAGCTTTCCTGTCTCCCTGCCCTCCTGCCTCTAATCCCTGAAAAGTCATATTTTAGAAAGATGGTGATGATAACCCTGTAGGCAAGACAGCAAAAGAGACACAGATGTATAGAACAGTCTTTTGGACTCTGTGGGAGAGGGAGAGGGTGGGATGATTTGGGGGAATGACATGGAAACATGTATAATATCATATAAGAAACGAATCGCCAGTCCAGGTTCGATACAGGATCCTTGGGGCTGGTGCACAGGGATGACCCTGAGGGATGGTAGGGGGAGGGAGGTGGGAGGGGGGTTCAGGATGGGGAACACGTGTACTCCTGTGGCAGATTCATGTTGATGTGTGGCAGAACCAATACAATATTGTAAAGTAATTAGCCTCCAATTAAAATAAATAAATTTAAATTAAAATAAAAAAATAGAATAAAATAATAAAAAGAAAGAGTGGGGCTTCCCTGGTGGCTCATTGGTAAAGAATCTACCTGACGATGCAGGAGACACTGGTTCGATCCCTGATCCAGGAGGACCCCACATGACGCCAAGCAGCTAAGCCCCAGTGCCACAACCATAGAGCCCGCGCTCTAGAGCCTGGGATCCGCAACCACTGAAGCTCGAGTGCTCTCGAGCTGGTGCCCTGCCGTGGAAGAAGCCTCCGCAATGAGAAGCTCTCACACCACAGCTAGAGAGCAGCCTCCACTTGCCTCAGCCAGAGAAATACCTGTGCAACAAAGACCCAGCTCAGCCAATAATTGCCTAATTAATTAAACTATAAAAAAGAAAAAGGAAGAGCGAGTCCATCACTAGGTTGGACAAACGAGAACATGTCTACAATTCCAGAAGACGAGAGGCAGAGCGTGTAGGAGTGGGCAAATCCGCAGTGAAAAGCACCATAGCCAGAGCCGCTGAGGCAGGGGACGAGAGACCCAAAGGAGCCTCGGGTTCAGAGGAGACAAGCGCCGAAAGCCAGGGGCGGAGAGATCAGGAGAGAAGTTAGTAGACTTAGCACGCTCGGAACCTGCATTGGAGCCAGTGGAGCCCACCTGTCCCTGTACAGTATCAGGGACTGCACGCGCAGAAGGTGAACCGACTTCCACAGCCAGTCTCACCCTCTGATCTGCCCAGGGGAGGTACAGTCACCTTCACTCAGGAGCTAGAGACGTTTCACCAAACCTAAAGCATCTTGTCCTGACAAAAGTGCAATCCCAGAAACCCTCCAGTTCATTCACAATGAAAACCAAAAGATAAAATAGCTGAGACTAAACCTACCAAGAAATGTTCAGGACCTATGAGAAGAAAACTATAAAAATTTACTGTGGGACGTAAAAGGAGACCTAAATAAGTGGAAAGGCACAACCATGGACTGGATGGGAACACTCAATACTGTAAAGATGTCAGGCCTCCTCCATTTAAACTGTAAATTCACTACCATCCCAATCACTACCCCTACAGGAATTTTTATGGAACTGGATGAGCCCAAACTGAACTTCATTTGAAAGAGAAAACGCAAGAGAATAACCAGGAAAAGCCTGAAAAGGAAACCAAATTGTTTGGGCATTTGTTCTACCAAATATGAAAACAGACCATGAAGTATTCAAAAGAGCATGAAGCAGATGGGATTAGACAAACCAAAGAAAGAGAATAGAAAGTCTAGAAATGTACACATGAATATAGAGAAAATCAGAAAGATGATGGAGTTTTCAAATGAATGAGATATGATATCTGGTTCTTCATTTGAAGGAGGAAAAAAGTCAGATCCCTACCTCACATCATGTATAAAAGTAAACTCCTACCAGATTAAGACACGAAAGACAAATACAGAAAAGCATTAGGCAATACCACGTGTTGTATTTGATGTGAATTAGAATGACCCAATTCTAATTCAAAACTGAGTACCTCTCACTTCTCAGTTCCTGGGGAGACTGTTGTCACTGCCTTTGGGGCTCAGGAGGACGGCGAGTCCCAGGAGCCTAGGGAGCCGCGGGGCTGGGAGTCTCAGCCAGCTGGACGGCAGGCGTCCGCCAAGCGGCCACTGAATGTTTGTTTGCTACTGATGGGTGTGAGCAAGTTAGATTTTCTATACCAGAGACTACTCCTTACAAAACTTTTTATCAGAAGATGGGGAAGGCCAGAGGATCTCAGAAGACTCTTTGAATTCAGAAAGATTATTGGAAGTCGAGAAAGATGTCAGAATCTGGTTTCGAGAGATTATCCAGTGTACATTGATAAGATTGAAGAGCAACCAGATTGTAAGATCCTAGATGGAGACTTTGTTTCCCCCATGGCCCATTATGTGCCTGATATCATGCCAACTGAATCTGTTACTGCTAGGTTCCAATTTATTGTGCCTAAAGAGTGGAACAGCAAATACAGACTTGTATGCATTCATCTTGCTGGAACAGGAGATCATCATTACTGGAGACGACAAACACTAATGGCTCGTCCTATGATTAAAGAAGCCCGAATGGCCTCTTTGCTGTTAGAAAACTCTTATTATGGCTGCAGGAAACCCAAGGACCAGATAAGGTCCAGCTTAAAAAACGTGTCTGACCTTTTTGTGATGGGAGGAGCTCTTGTTTTAGACTCTGCAGCGCTCTTGCACTGGCTAGAGAGGGAGGGTTGTGGACCTCTAGGAATGACCAGAATATCCATGGGAGGACTCATGGCTTCCTTAGCAGTATCCAACTGGCCTAAGCCCATGCCATTGATTCCATGTCTGTCTTGGTCCACAGCATCTGGGGTCTTCACTACAGGCGTGCTAAGTAAATCAATTAATTGGAGGGAACTAGAAAAGCAATATTATACACAGACAGTTTATGAAGAAGAAATTATTCACATGCTTGAATACTGTGGAAACGGTTCTTTTAAAATGGGACAAGAGTTCGAGAAATGCTTCCCTAGCAGTGCAGACAAACTAACTAACCTTGATCTGGTTTCTAGAACTTTAAATTTAGATGTGATGGACCAAGTTGTGTCCCCCAAACCCACTGAGTGCCATAAATCTGGTAAAACATCTATCAGTGCCATATCAGAAGGACTCTTGTTACAAGATGCCTCCAAGATGGACTGCTTCAGTCACACACTTTCAACCAACAAAAGTAGCTACACAAGCTGCAGTCCTCAGTTATGCCACCTACTCAGTAAAGAACAAAGGAGAAACAATCTTCAGAAAGAATCTTTAATATTTATGAAAGAAGTTACGGATGAATGTACTCATGTAGCAAATTTCTCAGTTCCAGTTGACCCAAGCCTCATCATAGAAGATCCCTATATTCCACAACAGGAGTTCAAAGTCTACAAGAAATTTGGCCTGGTTGTGAAATCCGATATCTAGAAGGGGCTCATATCCGTGCTTATCTTTTTAAACAAGGACTCTTCAGGTGAGCCATCTATGATGCATTTGAACGCTTCCTCCATAAATACACCAACTAATGGGATCACTGTATGTAGCCAGTGGAGCCATCATGTTTCTTACGAAAGGAGCTTCATCCTTTGACGATGTGAAGAACAAGCAGACAGCACTAGACACTCTGCTGCTGCTGCTGCTAAGTCCCTTCAGTCCTGTCCGACTCTGTGCGACCCCATAGATAGCAGCCCACCAAGCTCCCCTGTCCCTGGGATTCTCCAGGCAAGAACACTGGAGTGGGTTGCCATTTCCTTCTCCAATACGATACACTCTACCTGCTGTCAACTGAGCCTGGGATTCAGTATTACGAATCAGTCAACTATTATCTTTAAATACATTTGAATACAGACACAACTGAGCGACTTCAATTTCACTTTCATGCATGGGAGAAGGAAATGGCAACCCACTCCAGTGTTCTTGCCTGGAAAACCCTAGGGTCAGGGGAGCCTGGTGGGCTGCCGTCTCTGGGGTCACACAGAGTCTGACATGACTGAAGTGACTTAGCAGCAGTAGCAGCAGAATGACCCAATGGACTGTAGCCCGTCAGGCTCCTCTGTCCATGGGATTCTCCAGGCAAGAATACTGGGAGTGGGTTGCCATGCCCTCCTACAGAGCATCTTCCTGACCCAGGGATCAAACCCGTGTCTCTTACGTCTCCTGCATTGGCAGGCAGGCTCTTTACCACATTGTTTACCACAGAATGATGTCATTTTGAAATCGTGTAATATAAAAAATTCTACACACAAAATTTGAAATTGCCCTCATGTGAAACAATTGTATGGTCAGGCCACTCAAGATGTCTGTTCTCTTGCTCTCTGTATACCCCCTGCTCGGCCAGGCCCTGCTTCACTCACAGAATTCTCTAATCCTCTTAATTATAGGGCTTCATCAGTAACTGCCTATGTGCTTGCCCCTGCCCCAGCCTCTAGTTTCCATGGTAACTGATGAGCCAACCTGACGTCAGATCCCCCTATAAATGGGGAATATAAATACTACCCCTTCTCCCCAGGGGTAGTAAAGATTGCTGCCACGTTCTGCCTGCTGTCTGCTGTGCATGGTAGGGCGTGGCTCTAGGACAGGAGTCCTGCTTCAGACACCCTGTTAAATAAACTTTTGCTGCCTCTGTCCCTGTTTCTGGACTCTCTTTGGTCTACAGACTGGGCATTTACAAACCCTGCAGGTCTGTGGGGTGCAGCCCAAAAACTAATCAGAAATGGTGGAATCTCAAAACTAGGGCAAAGTAAACTGAAACTACACTTACATGAGTACAACGTGGTGCAGCCTCTTCAGCAAGTGGAAAAAAGGACCCGCTGTCCTTTGTCATTACTGTTGCAACCTGAGCAGTGGTTCTCCAGTCACAACTTCCAACAGTAAGTTTGATGACTAATGCCACATGCCTTATGGCCACCCCCTCCCAAAAAACCAGAACCAATATAATAGCAAATCTGATAAAGATTTTTTTTAATTACTGCAAAAAATTATATAGTTTAATCTCTTAACGAAATCCTTCAAGCATTTATTAGGGTGGTAGCGCTATGTTTGTAGCTAAAATACCCCCAACATACATACACATAAACATAGAAAACTCCGGCGTAGAGAACAGAGGCAATAAAAGTATTCTGAGGACCAAACAATTACTATGATGTGCTAGTAACTTAGGAGTGTGTGCTCTGTAAACTATGGGAAATATTGCTGGAAAAAAATTCACTATCGTGATAGAGTTGCACTCCAGAAGACAGTACATCCACCTCACAAAACAATTCATCTTGAATGATGCTAACTCTGAATTAGCTGAGCTCTCTGGGATGCTTTGGTGTTCTCCCAGAGCCCCTTTCTGGACCCCAGCTGTTATGAAGTAGGCTGGGAATGGCCCCCAGCAGCCCATTTTCTGGAGAATTGTCCTCAGCTGATGGCGGGTCCTTTGCCCCGGAAGTTAAACCGCAGCATGCAGCAAAGGCAGCCCATAGCCCTGAGGAGGGACAGCTGCAGTGTGGTTTATTCCCACCATCACCGTGTCTCAGACAAGGCTGAGTGTTCTGAGGGTACCTCCTCGTGCAGCTCTTTCTCTCAGCTTCTCCTACTTGATCCCCTCCCCTACAGGATTTTCCAGAAGAGAACCCTCTCTGTTAATCCTGTGCTCCTGAGTTCTCATCTCAGGCTCTGCTTCTAGGGAACCTGAACTAACAGAATTGGGACTGAGTCGTCCTTGGAAACAGACTTAGAGAATGCAATTCTAAATTTGCTAGCCAACTAGCATGACAACCCCACTGGGAGTCTTCAATCGTCTGGGACATGTAGTATCAGCAGTTACCAAGGCGCCCACCTGCGGGGCTTCTGGGGCCTGGGATCCATGTGGATGGCGTGTGCACTGCCTCATGCGAGAGTTCTGAGGTTGGAGTGGTATGGGGGTAAAATGGACTTAGACTGCGGGACTGGGAGCTAATTGATGAACACCATCAATGCCTTCCAGGAAAAACCAGGCTCAGGGGGACCAGTCGCAAGGTGGAGCACACCATGAGAGACCGAGAGCCCTCGTGACAGCATCACAGGCAGAAGGAGCTGACCACCAGTAACCAAACCGCAGAGAAATCTCAACTGCCGACCTAAGCAAGATTTCTGCACCGAGTCGGGACCCTGATGAGGACGGCGTAGGACTCTGAAACTTGGGCGCGCGTCATCGGGATACATGCACCAGAAAACTCTGAAGCCTCTGAGTCTGCAGAAATGGCCCACTCCCTGGATAGCGATGAGGAGATTATGGGAAAAGCCTCTCTTAAATGGGGCTTGTAAGACAGTGCTGGTCCTCTTCACAGTCTGCTACCACCTCCTTCACTGACCACCAGAAAACTTCTAGAGTCGGATCTGAGCATGAGTCAACTGCGCCAAGCCTGCAAAGGGCCCGTGGGGTTGAAAAGCTAAAGGAGCTGCAGGAGCCCATGAACAGGTCCCTGCAGGACTGGCAGAGGGTGCCCAGGAATGGGTCCGGGGGATGCTGGTCACAATGCTGGGAGGAACACACAGAAGATAAAGCTGGATATAGAGGGAATGTTTGTTGATAAGTGAACTCTCTCCTTTGACACAGGAAATGGGACTTACCATTAAAGTATCAGAAAGCTCAGCAAGAGACTTCCCTGGTGGTCCAGTGGTTAAGAATCTGCCTGCCAATGCAGAGGACGCAGGTTCGATCCCTGGTCTGGGAAGATCCCACATGCCTGGGAGCCACTAAAGCCCGGGGGTCACAACTGCTAGAGCTCTAGCGCCCACAAGCCGCAGCTGCTGAAAGCCCGTGCCCCTAGAACCAGTGCTTCGCAGCAAGAGAAGCCACCACAAAGAGAAGCCTGCAGCGACAAAGAGTAGCCCCAGCTTCTGCCCACGGCATCTAGAGAAAGCTGGCAGGCAGCAACAAAGACCCAGCACAGCCAATAAATAAATAAATACAAATTTAAAATTTTCTTAAAAGCTCAGAAAAACTGATGGCTCGCACTAAATGAAGTAGAGATGCCAGAACTCTCTTTCCAGATGGTGGGAGAAAAACTCAACCAAGGCATAGCTGAAATGCAGTTCCTGGGTCAAACGGGGTGTATTTACCAGGGCAGCTTACCACAGTGTCACGCACATGGCTTGCACTCTCTGCTCTAGCAGAATATCTCCTTCATCATCACCCTTTCCACAGGACGTTAGTTTCCTGGGGCTGCCCTAACAATCTGTCACAAAGTTGGTGGCTTGAAAGGATAGAACCTTGTTCACTCACAGTCCTGGGGGAGAGAGGTCTGAAATCGAGGTGTTAGCAGGGCTGTGCTCACTTTGAGAGCTTCAGGGAGGAAGCCTTCCTCGCCTCTTCCAGTTTCTGGTAGCTGCCAGCAATCCTTGGCTTGCAGGCACATCACCTCAGCCGCTGCCACCACCTTCACATCACCTTCTCCCTAATGTGTCTTCCCTTCTTATCTCAGGACACTTATCTTTGGATTTAGGGCCCACCCTAAACCAAAATGATCCTATCTTGAAACTTTAATTGTATCTGCAAAGATCCTTATTCCAAGTGAGGTCATGTACCTAGGTTCCAAGTGAATGTATCTTTTGGGCAGGGGCAGAAAGGGACCACCATTCAACCCATGACACCTACCTATCACAAATGAGGATGCCTATACATCCAGTGGAAAACAGCACATATTTTGATTCTGGCCCTGGAAAATGGTAGCTCTGATTTCTGTCATCAGTTCAGTTCAGTTCAGTCACTTATTCATGTCCGATCTTTGCAACCCCATGGACTGCAGCATGCCAGGACTCCCTGTCCATCACCAACTCCCAGAGTTCACTCAAACTCATGTCCACTGAGTCGGTGATGCCATCCAACCATCTCATCCTCTGTCATCCCCTTCTCCTCCTGCCTTCAATCTTTCCCAGCATCAAGGTCTTTTCAAATGAAATCAGCTCTTTGCATCAGGTGGCCAAAGTATTGGAGTTTCAGCTTCAACATCAGTCCTTCCAGTGACTATTTAGGACTGATTTCCTTTAGGATGTACTGGCTGGATCTCTTGCAGTCTAAGGGACTCTCAAGGGTTTTCTCCAATACCACAGTTCAAAAGCATCAATTCTTCAGTGCTCAGCATTCTTTATAGTCCAACTCTCACATCCATACATTACCACTGGAAAAACCATAGCCGTGACTAGATGGACCTTTGTTGACAAAGGAATGTCTCTGCTTTTTTATATGCTGTCTAGGTTGGTCATAACTTTTCTTCCAAGGAGTAAGCATCTTTTAATTTCATGGCTGCAGTCACCATCTGCAGTGATTTTGGAGCCCCCCCCAAAATAAATTCTGCCACTGTTTCATTGTTTCCCCATCTATTTGCCATGAAGTAATGGGACCAGATGCCATGATCCTCGTTTTCTGAATGTTGAGCTTTAAGCCAACTTTTTCATGCTCCTCTTTCACTTTCATCAAGAGATATAAAATGAAGGACCTAGAATCACCAAAACAGCCTTGAAAAAGAAAAGCAAGCCTGGAGGAATCATGGTCATTTCAGACTTACTACAAAGCTATCTACTATAATCAAGATGACATAGTATTTGCATAATGATATCAGATAGATCAGTGGAACAGAATTAAGAGTCCAGAAATAGACCCACACAAAATAATCAATTTACTTTTGACAAAGGATCAGAGGTAATGAAATAGGGAAATAATAGTATTTTCAAATTTCACGCTTGTGTGCTAAGTTGCTTTAGTCAGGTCCAACTTTTTGTGACCCTATGGACTGTAGCCTGCCAGGCTTCTCTGTCCATGGGGCTTCTCCAGGCAAGAATACTGGAGTGGGTTGCCATGCCCTCCTCCAGGGGATCTTCCCGACCCAGGGATTGAACCCACATCTCTGCATTAGCACGTAGGTTCTTTACCACTAGTGCCATCTGGGAAGCCCATTTTCAACATATGATACCTGAAACGTAGACATCCATCTCAAAAGCAAAGATCCTTGACTATTATGTTGTACCATATACAAAAATGTAACTTGAAATGGATCATAAACCTAGATGTAAAAGATGAACACATAAGAATTCTGGAAGAAAATATAGGAGAAACATTTTTGACCTGGGTTAAGACAAATACTTTTTAGATAGAAAAGAAAAAGCTCAAACTGTAAAAGAAACAGATTTCATCAAAATTTAAAACTCTGCTCTACAAAAGATAGTGCTAAGAAAATGTAAAGTCATGCCACAAATGGAGAGCAAATAATTGTAAAATACTTATTTGATTAAAGTATACAATCTCAGTGAGGCTGCTGCTGCTGCTGCTGCTGCTGCTAAGTCACTTCAGTTGTGTCCGACTCTGTGCGACCTGATAGACGGCAGCCCACCAGGCTCCCCTGTCCCCGGGATTCTCCAGGCAAGAACCCTGGAGTGGGTTGCCATTTCGTTCTCCAATGCATGAAGGTGAAAAGTGAAAGTGAAGTCGCTCAGTCATGTCCAACCCTCAGCGACCCCATGGACTGCAGCCTTCCAGGCTCCTCCATCCATGGGATTTTCCAGGCAAGAGTACTGGAGTGGGGTGCCATTGCCTTCTCCGCGGTGAAGGCTATATCACCCTAAAGGGGGCAAAATTTGTTCTCAGGGGACTAAAAACCTTTTAAATATCATAATGTTGTCCCTCCAAAGAGCAATGGGGCATAAACAGATATGCAGTATATCCTTGGCATTAAATTTCATGGGGTCGGGGTGCAGGCGTGAGGGGAAAATGTCCAAAAAGACTCCAGGGTTGGGAGAAGGGTAATATTCAAAAATATATATTGAAAAATGCTGGATAAAATGTTTCTATCTAGAATACATAAAAAGTCTCTTCCAAATCAGTTATAAGATATATAATCCATTTTTTTAATTGGGCAAAAATCAGAACTACGTCAAGAAGGTATATGGATAGCAAATAAGCCATGAAAAGATGTTCAACATAATTACTCATTGTACACATGCATGGGAAAGTCATGTCTGACTCTTTACCACCAGGCTCCTTTGTTCCTGAAATTTTCCAGGCAAGAATACTGGAGTGGGTTGTCATTTACTCCTCAAGGGGATCTTCCCGACTCAGGGATTGAACCTGTGTGTGCTGTGGCCCCTGATTTGGCAGGGGGATTCTTTACCCCAAGTCACCCGGGAAGCCTTATTAGTCATTAAAGAAATTCAAATTAAAACCACAACGAGATACTAATACATCAGCATAAGAATAACTAAATTTTTTAAAAAAGATTAAAAATCCAAGTGATGGTGAAAATGGGACACAGCCAGAATTCTCTTGGAAGACATTTTGCCAGTCTTTGATAAAATCATAACATATACTCACCTTAGGATCCAGCAGTTCCACTTCTAGGTGGAAATAATTTATTTGAGCACAAGGCCCTACATTCCAGTGTTGTGGCTGCATTATTTATGTGAGACTAAACTAGAAACAACCAAATATCTATTAGCCAGTGAATAGATGTGATGCAATACTGCTTATCAAGAAAAAGAATGAATCACTAATACGGGCAACAATACAAATGAATCTCAAAAGCATCATGGTAGGTGAAAGAAGCCAGACCCATTTTCATTTATCTGATATTCAAGAAAAGGCAAAACTATAAGAACAGAAATAACTCAGTGATTGCCAGCGACTAGGGGGTCAGAAGGAAAATGACTAAAAGGAACATAAAGGAAGTTTTTTGATCCAGAAAACATTCTATATCCTGATTGTGCCTATGGCATGACTGTGTATATTGTCAAAACTCATCGAACTGTGCACTTTTTAAAGTGATTTTTTACTCTATGTAAATTACACCTCAATAAAACTGACAAAAATAAAACATTTAAGGAGTTCCAACTGCTTGCCAAGCATTGAGCAGACACTCTTCTCACAAAGCTTATGGTCACTTAGCGATTTACTCTGCAGGGTCCCAAGCCCAGCACTGGACTCAGCAGCTGGGAGAGGGCGAGGAATGCAGAAACCAGCTCAGCGCAGCTGTCCCTCCAGGCACCTCTCCTAAGCCTCCCTCCACACTGTACAATTTAGCGACTGTTGGCCACAGCTGAAAGGCTGCTCTGTCTGCCTGGTTCCCCAGCGTGTGGTCCCCAGACCAGCAGGCTCAGCATTGCCTGTTGGGGACCAAGGGGGGCTGGGGGGAGCGATGTTAGAAATGCAGGATCTCACACCCCAGCCTGGACTTCCTGATGGCTCAGCAGATAAAGAATCTGCCTGCAAAGCAGGAGACGCAGGTTCAATCCCTGGGTCAGGAAGATCCCTGCAGGAGGAAAATGGCCACCCATTCCAGTATTCTTGCCTGGAAAATCCCATGGACAGGGGAGCCTGGTAGGCTACAGTAGTCACAAATAGACATGACTGAGCCACAGACGTACACACATACCTGCACATACCCCAGCTCAGGGCTGCAGAGTCAGAACCTGCATTTCCACCAGACTCCAGATCATTCCTGTGCCTATAAACACTTGAGAAGCCTCAAGTCTGATCACAGATTGAGTTGGATGGTGACGACTGTGTATATTCTCCCACACATGTATGCCCAAGTTGCTGTAATAAGCATTAAATATTATTCAACCCATGAAATTTGAGCAGGAAAAATTTTTTCAAGTAATGTGAATGTATCTAATTTGAAGATTCCACGACAGTAGTTTGCTTTAAACATTGTTGTAGAAATAGGTGTGTAGGTAAGGCAATTGTAAAAAATGAAGATAAGATATCAGAGAAATCTAGGTTTTCATATTCAGATCGCTCCACAAGTGTCTTTAAGCCTCTCTGCACTGACTGTTCATGATAACCAAGACAAGGGAGCAGCCTAAATGTTCATTAACAGATGAATGGATAAAGAAGACATGGCACACATCCAATGGAATATTACTCAGTCGTAAAAAGGAATGAATAATAACACTTGCAGCCACAGAGATGCAACTAGAGACTATAACAATAAGCGAAAAATCAAAGACAAATATCGTATGGTATCACTTATACGTGGAACCTAAAGTGAAAGTGAAGTCGCTCAGTCGTGTCCGACTCTTTGCGACCCGTGGACTGTAGCCCGCTGAGCTCCTCCGTCCGTGGGATTCTCCAGGCAAGAATACTAGAGTGGGTTGCCATTTCCTTCTCCAGTGGAATCTAAAACATGACACAAATGAGCATATTTACAAGACAACAGTCTCACAGAAATAGAGAGCAGACTTAACGCTTGCCAAAGGGGAGGGCACTGGGGGAGGGATGGAGTGGGAGGTTGGGATTAGCAGATGTAAGCAATTGTCTATAGGGCAGATAAACGACGAGGTCCGACTGCATGGCACAGGGAATGATATTCAATATTCTGTGATAAACTACAACGGAAAAGGTATGAAAAAGAATACAGACGTACGTGTGACCGAATCACTTTGCTGTACAGCAGAAGTTAACGCAACATTGTAAGTCAACTATACTTCAATTTTTAAAAAGTCTCTCTGCACCTTTAGAAACTGAAATCGAAAATAGCCAATTCATCACGAATGCCATTTACAAAAGACAGTGCTGAGCTGTAACCACTGTAGGATTTACCGCTCCCAGCCCTTCCTAAAGGATTTTATAGTAGAATTTCAGGGTCTGTGGTGACTCAGAGGAACTATCTATCTGTGGTCAGGTACATTCCAAGCAAAGGGAACAAAATTGAACCAAGCAGAATGAAGGCCTAAGTCAGAAATGATACTTTGTATGGCTGCTCCTGCTGCTGCTAAGTTGCTTCAGTCGTGTCCAACTCTGTGAGGCCCCATAGACGGCAGCCCACCAGGCTCCCCCGTCCCTGGGATTCTCCAGGCAAGAACACTGGAGTGGGTTGCCATTTCCTTCTCCAATGCATGAAAGTGAAATGTGAAAGTGAAGTCTCTCAGTCATGCCCAACTCTTCACGACCCCCATGGACTGCAGCCCACCAGGCTCCTCCGTCCACGGGATTTTCCCGGCAAGAGTGCTGGAGTGGGGGGCCATCACAGCCCAAGCTAATTAACATACTCAGGCTCCATGCTCAAGTCGCTTAGTCTTATCCCACTCTTTGTGAACCCATGGACTGTAGCCTTCCAGGCTCCTCTGTCCATGGGATTTCCCAGTTAAGAATACTGGAGTGGGTTGCCATTTCCCTTCTCCAGGGCATCTTCCAACCCAGGGATTGAACCCAGGTCACCTTCATTGGCCAGCTCATTCTTTACCACTGAGTCACCAGGAACGCCCTGACTAACACACTACCTATCCTTAAAAAAAGGGAAAATAATCTTCCATCTTTCAGGGTCCTGCTGCTGCTGCTGCTAAGTCGCTTCAGTCATGTCCAACTCTGTGTGACCCCAGAGACAGCAGCCCACCAGCCTCCCCATCCCTGGGATTCTCCAGGAAAGAACACCGGAGTGGGTTGCCATTGCCATCTCCTTCGTGCCATCTCCATCTCCACACCCTTATTAGCAAAATGATTAACAATATTAACTATGGGGTCAAATACATCTTGTTATGAGGTTTCTGCTCCAATCTTACTAATTACAAATGTGAACAAGAGACAGTCAAGTAGTTAATTTCTGGGACCCAGTTTCCTCAACTGTAAAATGATATTAATCATACCTGGCTCATAGAATGATGACGTATACAAAATGAGAATTATGTGTAAAGCATTATTAATAGGGCAAAGACTTACCCAGTTACTGCTTCTTCACTGGACAGGAATCGGAGTTTCCCCTTGTCTGAAATGCCCAACCCTTTAAACTTGAACTGTGGGAGTCAGAAGCCATCACCATCTTCTTTATCCATTTAGCTGCTGATGGACATTTAGGCTGCTTACGTGTCTTGGTTATCATGAACAGGTGTGGTGAGACTTAAAGACACCTGTGGAACAATCTGAATACACAAACCTAGATTTCTATGATATTTTCTCCTCATTTTTTATAGTTGTCTAACCTACAACTATTTCCACAACAATGTTTAAAGCAAAGGCAAATCCTTCAGCTGGCAGAGGACCCAAGGAGCCAGAATCACCATTAACACCTCAACAACATCGGATTACCTGGCAACCCACCAAAGCCCAAGGAGGGTGGGAAACCAGTGTGGGGAGAGGGCTATTTAGGCTGGAAGAGTTCTGGTTAAGACTCAAGAGCAAACTTGCCCACTCCACACAGCATACCCCCTCCCCACTCACAGAGTTTGATAGTCATGTGTTCAACCGTCACACAATTGACACTCAGTCACTCAGGAATTCATTCATTCATTCATTTACTCATGCATTCATCCTGAAAAATATCTATTAAGGAGCCAGACCCTGTCCCAGATATCAGGTATACTGTCTTGATCTGTCTGAGCCTCTGTTTTCCCATCTGTAAAATGGGCTGTTGGCAAAATTCGTTGTGTGTCCATGAAGGGTCCTGTATGGTGATTGGCTCAGAAAATGCCACTTCTGTGCTCCCTTCTCTTCCTGTTAAGTACTTTAGTACACTAGGCTCTGAGATTTCCTTTTCCTTAAAATGAGACTGGTGTTCGTCTTTCCTGGGAGATAGGACAGGCGTGTGGACCCTGGCAACCACTCTCTTTATGCCAAGGGTTGCAAACTCAATTATCTCTGGTGACCAGGCCTTGGGGAATGTGACCAGTTTGGGGCAGAGCACAGAGCTTGTCCTAGGTGCTCAGCTCCAGCCCTTGGTTGCCCTTCCACTTAAATATGCCAGAGTTCCCAGTTTTTCAAGAAAAGCTGGAGGTCCAGATAACATGCGAAAGTTTCCATTTTTTTGGAACACAGGCAGCTTTTCACATTCATTTTCAAACACGCAGACTTTGAGTTTACCACCTCTACACAGCAAAGAAAAGGCTACAGTTCATGGTTGCCATCAAATCCTTTCGCCAGGGGAGTTTCCCGAGACACAGACCAACTTCATCCTTAAAGACCAGCCCATCCCCACCCCACCTGGGCCCACAGTCCACGCCCAGCAGAGCCTCCTCAGTTCTCAGATACATGCTCGTATATCCACTGCCGCTGCCCAGACCCTCTCTCCCAGTAAGGAGATGTCAGAGCCCACTCTTTCTGCCTCTGGAGAATGTCGACCAAAGAGCCCTTTCTCTGTTGGAGACACAGATCAGTACAGGGCTGTGGGTGCTGCCGTGGGCAGGGGCCACCGTAACAAGCGGGATTCTCTCCCCTGTGGCCCCGCTGCCCTGCCAGCTGCCCACCGGCCTGGCAGCTGCTCTCCCAGCTATGCTCGCACCCACCTCGGCCACCTCTGCTCAGAGCGACACACGTGTCCCTCCGATGACAGAGGTGAGCGGCGTGGAAGGACTCGGAGTTCATAAAGAAAAGCTTTTCCCCTTGACGACCACTTGGCAACTGGCCAGGCTTTCCAGACTGCCTGGAAGGAGTGTATTACATTATCAAACACTAGAAAGTGGTTTCTTTCTTGCCATATTCCAATCTCTAAAAACAGAAAGAGAGTGGGGTTGGCGGGGGAGGGAAATTCCTTCTTGGTCCAGTGGCTGAGACTCCAAGCTCCCAATTCAGGGGGCCCAGATCGATCCCTGGTCAGGGAACTAGCTCCTACATGCCACAACAAAATATCCCACGTGCCGCAACTAAGAACAGATGCAGCCAAATAAATAAATATTTAAAATAACTAAATAATGTTTTTTTAAAAAGGAAGAAGAAAAAGCTACAGACTGGAAACCACCCTAATGCTAGCTAATGATGGCACAGACAGACAGCAGAGCACTCTGCAGCTGTGTGGGAAAATCAGGAGGCCCATTAGGTAGTTCCACGAAGAAGGGAACGCAAGGGACCACGTTCAGAGTGTGTCCCATTTACGACCCCAAAGTGGTGATGTTTGCTGATGCATGTGCTGCCCGTGTTGACGCATGACAAGATACTTCTGGAAGGAGATAAGAAACTGGCAAAAATGCTCAACTCTGGGGAAGGGGATTGGCAGCAAGGAGGCACAGGAGAAGGGAAGCTTGTCTTTCACTTTTATACTGTTTGGCATCTTTTTAGCATTATGGTGGGCTTCCCAGGTGGCTCACTGATAAGGAATCTGTCTGCCAGTGCAGGAGATGCAGGAGACATGGGTTAGATCCCTGGGTCGGGAAGGTCCCCTGGAGGAGGAAATGGCAACCCACTCCAGTATTCTTGCTGGGAAAATCTCATGGATAGAGGCGCCTGGAAAGCTATAGTCCATAGGGTCACAAAGAGTCAGACATGACTGAACATGCATGAAGCTTAACCTTATGGTTATATTAGTGATTCTTTTAAACAAAGTTTTCATTTGAAAATATTTTTAGATTGACAGATTTGCAAAGAAGACACAGTTCCCCTTAAGGTCCACGTAACTATGGTACATTCGTCCAAGCTAAAAGACTGCCAGTGGGACCATCTCATAGACTTTATTTAGATTCCACTGATCTTTAGAGAAATGTCCTCTTTCTGATCCAGGCTCCCATCCAAGGTCCCTGTCACATTAGGCATCACGTCTCCTTAGATTCAGTGTGTGACAATTTCTCAGACTTACCTTGTCTTCATGAATGGGAGCGTTTTTGAAGAATTGTGGTCGGCTATCCTGTCCAGCGGTCCTCAGTTTGGGTTTCCTCTGTTTCCTCATGGTCAGTCTGGGTTGTCGGTATGCGGGACAAATGGCCTGGAGGTGACATGCCCTACTTGTCACACTGCATCAGGTTCCGTGATACGACGTTTACCCCTGGTGAGGTCAGCCTTGGTCAGCTGGTCAGTCTGTCTGCCAGTGCCCCCGCTAGCACGGTTGTTCTTTCCTATTCATACTCTGTTCTTCTGATGGGAGTCCCGGAGTCCAGCACACATGCAGGGAGAGGAGACGCTCCACTCCAGAGCTGCCAGCAGCCACACATGTTATTTGGCATTTTCTCAGAGACTTGTCCCTTTACCCCATGTTTTAATGTAGTCAGTCATTTATTTGTATCACTGTGGATTCATGTATATTTATTTCATTTGGGGGATTATAATACAATACTGCAGCTATTTATTTTGTCATCCAAATTATTCCAGTTTGGGTTACATTTGTTTTTTAATGGTTTTTGATGATAAAAACTCATAGTCATTTTAAGAGTCTGTGATCAAGGATAAGGTTGCGTGAGATCATGAGAAATTATTCCCAGGTCTCAATCTTCCTTGGCAGAGGGGGAAGTCCTGGGCAAGCATGACGAGTTCGGGCCCCAGAGTGAGACCAGGGTTCAAATCCCAGCTCTGACACTTAGGAGCTGTGCAGCTTCTGGCAGGGGGTTAACCTCTCTGTGCCTTAGGTGAAATACCCCAAGACTGGGATGATTGTGCTATATAATGTTTCCTAATTTTGTGAAGATCAATTACAACAGGGTCTGGGAAGCATTCAGAATGTTGCTTGACACCAGTGAAGCAGGCAATAACCATCAGCTGTGGTTGCCATTGGCTCAGTGTGGGGTGCTGGAGGGGTCAGGGTTGGGGTCCCTGTGTACTCCCCCCACCGCCACACCAGGAGTCCAGGTCATCAACAGCAGTGGGCAGAGGGCCAACCAGATGCAGTGGGAGGGGAAAGGCCTGGCAGAGAAGGAAGGGTCAGAGGCAGGAGACCTGACTTCCAGTGTAGCCCACCTCCGGCTCTGCTGCTGGGGACAAGCTGTGTCGCCCCTCTAGGCCTGAGTTTTCTCATCTTTGGGGAAGGACCTCGTGAAGCTGGACTGCCTTTCTCAGTGGAAGATACCCAACAGCTTTAGAAACTGCCGAGTTCAGGGGACCTGATGAACTTGCATGCTGTTGAATCTCCAAGCTGTCTCCCCAGGCAGGGATCCAATTGATGCTTTTCCTAGCCTGGGCACCTTAGCCTTTTCAAAGCAGTCCTCTTTCAGGCTTCAGCAGGCTTGAAAGACCCCAGTTTGCCTGCCTCCTCTGCCCTGCCCCCAGGGTCCCAAGCAGCAGCTAAAGTGCAAGATCTCCATTGCCCACACTGAATTCCCTTGACCTGCCTGACCAGGGTGACAGAGGCAGGGCTGCCTTCCAGGCCCTTCCTCTGAGTGCTGCGTGGCTGGAAACCCATTTCACAGCCCTGGAAACTGAGGCCAGAGTGAACTGCCCGCATCAGCATGATGAATACATTTCCAACCAAGGACCTGCCGCAGGTCTAGACCTTCCCCAGGAATTCTGCCCTGCCCATCATCTCACCACCGTCATCATCACTCTGGGCTTGGAAAGTAGCAGGAGGCCACTGGAATGAACCACCACTTTTCTCCACATCTGTTCCTGTCTTGATCTTGTTCCCTCGGGAGTTAGCCTAGAGCATCCGCCCAGCCCCCTCCAGGAGTCCAAACCCTTCTTCAAGGCCCTCCACACTCCCTCCTACAGGAAGCCCTCCTGACCAGATGAAAATTCCAGCAAGGACCCTGGATACTCTTGGACTTGAGTTTGAATTCTGGTTCCATATTGCTTAGCTGAGACACCTTGGGTGAATTACCTGCTTTGTGAAACGGAGGTACCACTGCCCACCTTGTGGGAATATCCCCAAAACTAGCTGAATGTATATAAAGCATTTGGCTTTGGTAAGTGTTCAGAAAGTGGTAGACAGTACTCCCCTCTCCTTCCAGCAGAACTTACAGGCTAGTGCGACCTCGTCCTGCATCATCCATCCCTCCATTCATTCAGCAAGTCCTCCTGGAGTTCCTGTTCTGGGTGAGAATCTGGGAACCCACTGCAAAATAATACTATGGTTCCCACAGAGCTTGCAAGGAATCTTGCTACCATCAGTGTCATGTGATATAAAATGACAGCTGGGGCAGGTACCTTGTTGTCCCAAGAACCCATACTTGGGGGACTTGGTGGAGCCTGGTGGCTGGGGGGGGACGGGGCAGGATCAAGTGAAGTCTCTCCCACTTAAGTGAAACCTGAGGGGTGAGTAGGTGAAGAGCAGGCCAAGGGCCAGCCTCCCAGCTCCTGGAGGAAGTCCAAGGGCCTGAGAGAGGGAGCTGGAGGGGCCCAAGTGCCAGTGAGCCAGGTGAATTCCCAGAGTGGGTGACTGAGGCAGCTGGGGAGCCCTGTGCTCAGGCTGGGGAAAGGGAAGCCGTGAGGTGGTGAGTCGCCGCTTACCGTCCAGAACATTCTACCCCTGTCCACCCCAGCTGCCAGAGGGGCGTCCCCCTGCTCCCTATTCATTACCTGACATAACTAATTGCCTGGTGACATTTCCCATATTATAGACAAGTGTGAATTATGGGCCCAGCTGTTCCCCTGCTCGTCACCGAGAATCGGTTGATAAATATGTTTATTCGAGGTCAGCCCGGCCTCATCCATTAGAAATATTGTTTTTCTAAACATTACATTGATTTAATTTAACTCTAATCAATTTAAAATGGTTCTGACAATTAACAAAAGCTTCAAATATGACCTTAAAGTAATAGGATTCATTAGCTATGTTTAGGATTAAACTTACCCTAATAGAGCAATTTTTCTTCCGAGGGTATTTGGTGAGCGACTAGTGGTCAGTCAAAATGAAATCAATTATTATAAATTATACAGTTAAACTTGATTATGTATCCGCTGCTAATTTGTATAAATAAGGGTCTCTGACAATGGGAGTAATTTATTAATAACTATCTCTACCCCAACCCGGTATCACACTTCATGTAACAGCTGCCGGGGCATCTGTAACCCATGAAGTATTATTTTCCAGGCTGCTCTCGATGTATGCTAATTAAACCCATAATTAATTGGAACAGTTATAGTTAAGACACAATGCTGGTGCCCTTTGCCCTACTATTCATGACAGTCAACTCGTTCAAAAGACAATCTGATCAAAAATTCATATGCTAGCTTGGGCGCCCCAAAGGAAGGCGATCTTCCTACAAAGGGTGCTTGTGATATGACAGCTGGTGTGCTGGGGAGGGGAGAGACGCAGGCAGTCAGAAACTCGGTCCCCAGAGCTTGGGCTTCCCACCCCGCTACCGCCAGCCAACGCCCCGCGCAGAGGGAATGGAGACTCGGAGTGGCAGAATAGAGGGTCTGGAGTAGGCTGTCTTAGCCAGAGCTAACGAATTGGTGGCCAGATTTTTAACAAATTTGGGAAATCTCACTTCTCTTGGAAATTCCCAACTTTGAGAAAAATCGGAATTCTCCGGGCCTGCTTCTCCGATCCCCTTTATCACCTCAACACTTCTTTCACTACCTGTCTGGTCCCTGTAGGCAGTGCACTTGACTGCCAAGGTCTGGGAGAGCTCCCCCATTCTACAGGTGAAAAAACTGAAGCCCAGAGGGATAGGTCATCACGGAGCACGTGGTGGCCAGGCTCCCAGCAGGCTGGGTGTGGCTGGTTTCACACGCATCTAGGCGGGCCCGGGGCCCGAGGTCAGGTGGACCTGTCCCTGAGTGGGCCCTCTCCCTGCTATAGACTAGATGCGCCAACACCGCCATGTTGGATATTTGCAATGGGAAACCACAGGACAAGTCCCGCTAATCCCAGATTCTTCTGGTGGAGCTGGGGAAGGGTGGGGGAAATTCTTCCTAACCCTGACATTTGAGGGGACCAGAAGAGAAAAGTTCTGACAACTAAAACAGCATGTGTACAAAAGAACAGTCAGCTTGGAGATGCCTGTGAAAATAACCTCACGTGAACCATCCAACCCTCCAGGGGACGTAACGTGCTTCCCATTGGGTCCTCCTGGGAGGGACAATGAGAGGGCAGGGACAAGAAGCCTGTCGCCCTCTGGTCACCCGCCTACTGGAGCCAACAGATGAGAACAAAGCTGGCTAAGTCCCAGGATTCTTGGGTGTGCCTGAGGAGGGGGCCCCTTGACAATAAGAGAGGAAAAAGCTCTGAGGCCCAGCCTTCCTCTGCACTCAGGCAGGTGAGAAGAGCATTCCCGTAGGGAAAGTCTTGAATTCTTCCTGCGCCAACCTGAGGCAGGCAGTGGTAGGTGGGTGAGGAGTGAGAGGAAGCAATAAGGCAGGTCTCAGGCCTCAGAGGCCTTGTTGGTGGGGAAACTGAGAAGCCTCACACAACAACCCAGGAGCTAGAGGTGAGCATCTGAGGCCGCTCCTGTCAGAAGGTCAGCCTTCGGACCAACCCACTCCCTGAGCAGAGCTTTCCTGGTGGTTTAGATGGTAAAGAACCTGCCTGCAATGCAGGAGACCCAGGTTCAATCCCTGGGTTGGGAAGATCCTCTGGAGAAGGAAACGGCCATCCACTCCAGTATTCTTACCTAGATAATTTCATAGACAGGTCATGGTGTCACAAAGAGTCGGACATGACTGAGTGACTCACACACACACACACACACACACACACACTCCCTGCAAGTTGGGGAAGGCCCAGCATGCATGGCAGGAACGAGCCCACATCCCCCAAGGTCTGCAGGGCTGGGGACCCAGCACAACCCCCACTCAGCTGCTCCCCACAACTCAGCTCAGCTCAGCAGACAGTGGGCAGACAGTGGCCTACCCAGGGGGTAGGAGGAGGACTGGCCCAGACCTGGGGTCCAACCCAGCTCTGTCCTAATTCATCACATGACCCTGGGCATGCCCTTTCTTTGAAGGCTTCAGGGCATCCAGCTACAAAATGAAGGGTCTGATCCATTCTTCATCACACCAGTGACCCAGGTGGTCCCTGTGTCCAGCAGACTGCAGGAAAGGCCTGCTTGCAGACTTGACCCTGTGACTACTGCTGCTAAGTTGCTTCAGTCGTGTCCAACTCTGTGCGGCTCCATTGATGGCAGCCCACCAGGCTCCCCCGTCCCTGGGATTCTCCAGGCAAGAACACTGGACTGGGTTGCCATTTCCTTCTCTAGTGCATGAAAGTGAAAAGTGAAAGTGAAGTCACTCGGTCGTGTCTGACTCTTAGTGACCCCATGGACTGCAGTCTTCCAAGTTCCTCCATCCATGGGATTTCCCAGGCAAGAGCACTGGAGTGGGGTGCCATCGCCTTCTCCCTGAACTTGTGGAGGGTTTTCTTATTCTACATTAGGCCTGAGTTTCAAAAAGAAGCACAGTGCACATACACACACACACACACACACACTTCTTTTGAGCTGGAGGTGACTATTAAAGTTACTGAACTTTAATGAAAAAATGTTTGTCAAAACTCATCCAAGTGTTTACTGAAAGTTTTGTATGTAAATTAGACTTCGGTGAAAGTGATTTTAAGAGCAAACTAAGGCACGTAAAAAAAATTTTCAGCTTATTTGAGCATTGGAATCAGCATCAAACCAAAAGGGGTTAGAAGCTGAGAACAGGATTCTACAGAGAAGCCAAGGAAGCAAAGAAAAGATTTGATTGGTGACAGCATCACAGGTGCCTTGTTTGGGAAAGCCAAGCTCATTGGCTATTTTTGATTGGTTGTCCTTGTTGACTGTTTGTGATTGGTGGTCCTTGTTGGTTGTTTGTGATTGGTCGTCCTTGGTGTTCATCTTCTGACTTAGAGCTCACCACTCTGGTTTAGATTTGTTTAGGTGCCAAGGCAGAAGAGCCGCCCCAGACCAATGGCCCCCTTGTTTAATTACATTTACTCTGGTTTTATAAATAAAACAAGGAGGGAGTAGAAATCAAAACTGCTTTGGAAACAGTCTGAAGTTCAGCTCGCACCTCTCTTATAAACCAGCAGGCCTGTTCCTAGGTGTTCCCAGGAGAAGGGCTTGGCACACACCAAAAACATGCTCAAGAGGCTCACAGAAGCATTATTCACAACTTCCCCAAATTGGAAGCAACCCAAACATCCCTGAGCAAGAGAACCAATAAACAAATTATGGTGTATTTACACAAAGAGCCCTACAGGGCCATGACAGAACCACGGATACATGGAAATGGGTGAAAATCACAGGCGCTACACTGAGTGTACAGGATCCTGCCTCCCTTTAGGTGGAGCCCCAAACCCGGCAAAACGAATCAGGGTGACAGAAGTTAAAACAGTGATTGTTGCTGGGCAAGTGGGCAGGAACTTCCTGGGAGGAGCAAAGGGGCCGAACGCTAGAAAACCCGGGAGGTTGACCCGACGCCTGTAGGGACACTTGAAATCCATGGAACCCTGCACAGAAGACATGTGCTTAAACAAGATGCATCTCAATAAGAAAGAAGAAAAAAGGCCACAGCCAGATGCGGTCATCCCCATGGTGGGCAGGGTATCCTCAGCCTCCCTCCATCATCAGATCCTCGAATAAATCCTATATCTCAGCGCCGTGCCCCCAAGCACCCCTCTGTGGCGGGGACGATGGTATCCTCTCTGCAGGCAGGCCAGAGCAGGACTCCAGACACTGGGCCACACCTGCCTCCGAAGCCAGGCAGCCCTGAATTCAAGTCCCACTGGCTCTGTCTGGGCCTCAGTTTCCTCATTTGGGAACTAGGGGTAAGATTCTTGTAAGAATGGCAGAGTACCGATAGGAAGCACCTAACCCAGGACCTGATGCCCACCAGATGGGGAAACTGAGACTCAGGGAGCAGACAGACTCGTCTCGATGGGGGTGTCCAGACTCCGTGGCTGCAGAGCTCTGTGGCGGCTCCACCTCCAGCCCCAACTGCCCCCAGCCTGTTCTGCCACCAACAAGGACACGTCCAGTCCTTGTGGTTCTTTCCCGCCCACCACTGCCCTTTGTGTTGGCCCAAACGACCCTATCTCAGCCTCCCCCAGCCTCCCCAGCCTTACTGGTCCAAACCCCCTGTTCAGGAGGCTGGAAGGGGCGTGGCTTTGGGGGGCGGGGCTCCCTTGTTCCCTCCCCCTTCTCCAACTTGAGCAGGCAGCAGGCTCTGCGGAGGGACCCAGCCCGCTGGCACTTGCTCCTGCAGGCCCTGGGAGAAGCCAGCTTATATTTTCAGGAGCACCACAGTAGACGTCTGCTTTAACCTGTTGCTGCTAAGTTGCGTCAGTCGTTTCCGACTCTGTGCGAACCCCTAGATAGCAGCCCACCAGGCTCCACCGTCCCTGGAATTCTCCAGGCAAGAACACTGGAGTGGGTTGCCATTTCCTTCTCCAATGCATGAAAGTGAAAAGTGAAAGTGAAGTCGTTCAGTCGTGTCCGACTCTTAGCGACCCCATGGACTGTAGCCCACCAGGCTCCTCCATCCATGTGATTTTCCAGGCAAGAGTACTGGAGTGGGTTGCCGTTGCCTTCTCCACTCCTACCAAATCCCCAGCTCCTCGGGCCTCAGATTCTCCACGGATGAAGCGAACCTCTCCATCCTATGCGTTTAGGGAATGAAGATGAAGGCTGTGAGTGTCCTGGCAACAGCACGAAGGACAACACCAAGCGGAGAATGGAGTGAAAAGGGCGGGGCCCGGTTTCAGCCAAGCCTGCTTATGCCAAGCCAACCTGAACACTGTTTTCTTCCTTGGCCACCTAATGCCTGAGTGGCTGCCTCGGTGTCCCCATTGTGATCCTCCCAGTTCCTTGTCTTCCCTTTAAGATCCCCTCGCCCAGAATGGTCCTCCTGGTCTGGGAATAGCTTCTGTTTTGATCCGGTCATTGGCCTGTTGCTGCCTCACACTCTGTGGGGTCCTAATGCCTTCGGACTTCCATGGCCCCTCCAGCCTCCCTTCCCATTCCCCAAGAGCAGTCTTTTCTCTCCAGGACTGCCAGAAGAGAACTTGAAAACTGGTGGACACACAAGTATCTTCATCACGCTACATGCGTGTTCTCAGTCATGTCCAACTTTTTGCAACCCTATGGACTGTATGTAGCCCACCAGCCTCCTCTGTCCGTAGAATTTTACAGGCAAGAATACAGAAGCTGGTTGCCATTTCCTACTCCAGAGGATCTTCCCAACCCAGAAATCAAACTCATGTCTCCTGCATGTCTCTGGCATTGCAGGCAGATTCTTTACCACTGAGCCAATAACTTCCATAATCACCACCCAAGCTCCCAAATGCCCCAGCAGTATCTGATTGACAGCTCACAGACCTTCTCACTCCTATATCTCCTGATATGTGGCCCTTCCCAGCCACCTCCCTGCGTATCCTGTCATTCAGTCAAACACGGGTTTTGATGTGTATGATACTTATAGAAAGAAAAAGATGAAAATGTCAGAATCTTTTGTGGTCACAGTAATCTCTGCAGTCAGTATATTCACTGCTAACAAACTTTTCAGTACATTTATACAGACTTTTGTATGAACAAAATTAGATCTATTACAAAACATGTTTCATCATCTACTTTTTTCTCCTATTACATTGTGGAATTTGGCTCATGTCATTAAAATAAAATGTTCCAGAAGTATCATCAACGACTGCCAAATACTCCAAACATCTATACCAGAAATTGATCAGAGCCCTACACACTTAAGCGTCTCAAGTGAAGCCACGCTATAAGCAGAGCATTTGTGGTCTTACAGCGAATCTTGGGCATCCTGGTGATCACATCCTGAGAAAAATGGCAGAGCAATAACATTGCCAGGTAGAAGGAAAACATTCAGGCTTTTGAAAAATTGCGCACGTGGATGGACCCCCCACATGACTCACAACCTGTGTGTAACTGTTCAGAGCCAGGGAACTGAAGAGGAAATAAAGCAAGAGAAGTCACTGGGCTGAGGAGAGATTTGTGCGTGCAGCAGGCCTAGACATCCTTAGATGTGAGTGTGGGGGTGGGGCATGGAAAGTGGCGGAGCCCCTGAGTGCCAGAGGACAGCAGAGACTATGTTGAGGAATGGAGAAGCAGGCCAGAGAAAGGCAACCAGGGAGGGGGCGAGCCTCGGGTCTGGAATCTTTCCAACACAGCCCTGGGCTTTCTGTGAAGTGACCCCGCTGGGGAACAGCAGGCCCAGGTTGTAGGCCTGCACCTGAGTGAGGGAGTGTGGACCGGTCTTATCCCACCTGGCAAGCAGAGCTGGGGAGAAGGTGGGTGCGAGCTGGGGAGACGGGACTTGCGGCAGCATGCCGCGAGTTGGTCCAGGCCTTTGGGTCTGTGCCCACTAAACCCACACGACAAACTGAGTGAAGGAAGGAGCCGCAATTTTGCAAGCGATTCCCCCTCTCGCTCACACAAAAAGCAGTTTATGCAAGACGTCACCTAAATGCAAACCCTTTCTGGATTTTGCTGGGAAAAAAAGGTCTTTTCCACAGAGGCAGGATCTAGGGTGGCGTTTCTCAAACACACACAAAGCGAGTGCAAGACTCATTTAGTGGGGCGGAGGGGGAGGTGTTCAGAGTGCGCTGCCAGGGCTGCCCGCTGAGACGTGATCCTGTAGTTCTGTGCCGGCCCTCTGCACCTGCATTCTTAAGGCCCCGGATGACTCCGATGCAGTGGTCCACAAACCACTCTTGGGAAACACCGATGAGAGTGTGGTTGATTTTCATGCTGAGACCCTGACAACTTCCACTGTCGCAAAGTTAGTTCAGTAGCTGTGCAGCTCACCCTGAGAGTCTTTCCTCTGCACTCCGGACCCCCTGAGAAGAATGTTTCTAACACAGAGACGGAGAAGGCAATGGCACCCCACTCCAGTACACTTGCGGGGGAAATCCCATGCGCGGAGGAGCCTGGTAGGCTGCGGTCCGTGGGGTCGCTAAGAATCGGACACGACCGAGCGACTTCCCTTTCACTTTTCACTTTCATGCATTGGAGAAGGAAATGGCAACCCACTCCAGTGTTCTTGCCTAGAGAATTCCAGGGACGGGGGAGCCTGGTGGGCTGCTGTCTATGGGGTCGCACAGAGTCGGATACAACTGAAGCGACGCAGCAGCAGCAGCAGCAGCGGCAACAACAAAAAGAGAAACACACATACCAGTCTAGGGGCTGGACATCAGGACCCTATGATTTACTTACTTTCTTCCCATTAAGCTAGGGATTGATTGGTAGGCTATTTCTTGGCAGGTCCCCTAGAGAAGCGCTCACACCAGACCTTACGTCGTTCCCCCAGCAGATGGCACTAACTCATTTAACTCGTTTGTAAAAGGAGACTGAACGCTCAACACAGATGGAGAGGCAGAGTAAAGGAAAGACCGAGACAGAGGACAGTCACAAGAAGAAACATCACAGAGAGCTTAGACCTGCCTGGGTGTAATTTGTAGCCTTGACTAACTGACACATTTGTTTAAACAAACAAATAAAAAATCACCTGCTGCTTCCCAAACCTGGAAGCTGGCTGCGGGGTTTTCAGTTCAGTCGCTCAGTCGTGTCCGACTCTTTGCGACCCCATGAATTGCAGCACGCCAGGCCTCCCTGTCCATCACCAACTCCCGGAGTTCACCCAAACTCTTGTTAGCTGGGAGTTAAGACCTAGGACGGTCACATAACCTACTATGACCACAAGATGGCGGTGCTGCGCCAGGAGGACCAGAGGCATAGGAACAGTTAAATCTTAAAAGGCAGTAAAGAGACTGGAGAATATGTCGTGAAAATAAGATCGTGGAGGGCAAAGAGAGGAAGAGACATGTTGGTTAGATTGCAACTTGTCTCTCAAGTTCTCTATTATGATAATCATCACTACAGCTGCTGCTACCAGCGGCTGCCGTTTACTGAGGGGTTACTGCGTACCAGGCTGTGATAGGCAGTCTGAATGTATACAGTTTCGAGTTCATCAAGCCTTATGAGGGAAGTTTCACGATGTCTCCACTTCTGAGAGGAAGCATTATGTGGGGAACCAGAAGCCGAGACCTCTTGTATTTTCTCAAAAGAGACGAAGACACTGATCTGATTCTGGCCACATCAACAATAGTGAATGACATGGCTTCTATACATAAAAAGCTGTAGAAAGTTCCTTCTTTCATTGAGCAAATAGCTGAGTACCTACTCGTGCCATGCCCTGTTCAAGGTGCTAAGGAAAGAGAACTGAAGGAACTGAAGGAAAAACCCTGCTTCTAGTGCAAAAACAGACCTTGATAAACCACTAGGTCCCAGGAGAGGTGCCTCAGGGGCAAAAAGTGCCTGCAAGGGCATTTTAGAGGATGTTGGTGCTGAGCTGGACCTGGGTTCCACTGGCCCACAGAACCAGTCCTTCAATTTTCAGGAATTCCATGAGTCAATTCTTTTTTTTTTTTTTAATTTATTTTTTAATTGAAGGATAGTTGATTTACAGAATTTTATTTCCTGTCAAACATCAAGATGAATCAGCCATAGGGATATAAATATCCCCTCTCTCTTGAACTTCCCTCCCATTTCGCTCCCCATACCACCTCTCTAGGTTGATACAGAGCCCCTGTTTGAGTTCCCTGAGTCATACAGCAAATTCCCATTGGCTATGTGTTTTACATATGGTATTGTAAGTTTCCATGTTACTCTCCGCATACATATCACCCTCTCCTAAAACACCCATTATTAGTGTTAAATTATATAAACTTACAATTAAGTTATATTTTAAAGTTACCATTAAGTCTTATTTAAAACTCATTCCTTCCTAATTATTTTGCATGTAACAGTTATCTATTGATAAACACACTTCTTCCCTAAAGGACCAGATAGTAAATATTTCAGACTCTACAAGGCATACAGGGCCTATCATAACTACTGAACTCTGCCACTGGAGCATGAACACAGCCATAAGTATGTCATATGAATGGGCATGACTGTCTTGAAATAAAATGTTATCAGAAAAAGGCGATGGGAACTTCCCTGGTGGCTCAGCGGTGAGAGTCTGCCTGCCAATGCAGGAGACATGGGTCCGATCCTTCATCCAGGAAGATCCCACCTGCAGCTAACCACCTGAGCCACAACTATTGAGCCTGTTCTCTGGAGCCTGGAAGCCACAACTACTGAGTCCATATGCTGCAACTGCTGACGTCCAAGTACCCTAGAGACCCTGCTCCGCAACAAGAGAAGCCACAGCATTGAGAAGCCAGCACACCACACAGCTAGGGAGCAGCCTCCACTTGTAGCAACTAGAGAACAGCCCGAGCAGCCACAGAGACCTAGCACAGCCAGGAAAAAGTACAGGCAAGGAGCTGGGTTTGGTCGCCCCCACCATACTCAGCGGTATGAACTGAGGTCTGCGCTCAGCTATTTCTGTCTACACGGTGGAAGCGCTATGTACTTGGGTGCTAATCCCAGCTGCATCTCTTCTAAGCACCACCTTCAGGGATGTCACTGGCAGCTTGCAGTCAGCCACACTGAGAGTATTTACACCTCAAAATTGGCAAACACTACAGATCCAGGCTTTCTTTCTCCCTAGAGAGCTGGCTGTTAAACACTTACCAGCACACCAGAGGCCAATGTGGTCTGAGGAGGCCTCTCTGGGGACGTGACCTCTTGCACAGGAACCTGAAACGGGACTTAAGTCTTTCCTGCGGCTGCCTATCCCACCCCCCAGGGGTAACATACAGGGCGTAGCTTGGAAGTAGATCTCAGCAAAACAGTCTACATTTCACAGAGGCCAGAAAGAATAAAACACACACTTGTTTAAAATACAGAGATTCCATTACTCAACTATAAAAAAGAACACATTTGAATCAGTTCTGGTGGATGAACCTAGAGCCTATTATACAGACTGAAGTAAGTCAGAAAGAGAATGCAAATACTGTATATTAATACATATACATGGAATCTAGAAAGAAAGTACTGATAATTCTATTTGCGGGGCAGCAAGGAGGCACAGATATAAAGAACAGGTGAGGGAGGGAGAGGGTGGGATAGTTTGAGGGAGTAGTATTGAGCGTATACATTACCATATGTAAAATAGATGGCCCGTGGGAATTTGCTGTATGATGCAGGGAACCCTGAGGTGTTCTCTGTGACAACCTAGAGGGATGGGATGGGGAGGGAGGTGGGAAGGAGGTTTAACGGGGAAATGACATATATACCTACGGCTGCTTCATGTTAGTGTATGGCAGAAACTCCCACACATCGTAAAGTTCAGTTCAGTTCAGCCGCTCAGTCGTGTCTGACTCTTTGCCACCCTATGGACTGCAGCACACCAGGCCTCCCAACTCCTGGAGTTTACTCAAACTCAAGTCCATTGAGTTGGTGATGTCATCGAACCATCTCATCCTCTGTTGTCCCCTTCTCCTCCCACCTTCAATCCCTACCAGCATCCGGGTCTTTTCAAATGAGTCAGTTCTTTGTATCAGGTGACCAAAGTACTGGAGTTCCAGATTAAGCATCAGTGCTTCCAATGAACACCCAGGGCTGATCTCCTTCAGGATGGACTGGTTGGATCTCCTTGCAGTCCAAGGGACTCTCAAGAGTCTTCTCCAACACCACAGTTCAAAACCATCAATTCTTCAGTGCTCAGCTTTCTTTATAGTCCAACTCTCACATCCATACATGACTACTGGAAAAACCATAGCCTTGACTAGATGGACCTTTGCTGACAAAGTAACATCTCTGCTTTTGAATATGCTATCTAGGTTGGCCATAACTTTCCTTCCAAGGAGTAAGCATCTTTTAATTTCATGGCTGTAATCACCATCTGCAGTGATTTTGGAGCCCCCAAAAAGAAAGTCTGCCACTGTTTCCACTGTTTCCCCATCTATTTGCCATAAAGTGATGGGACTGGATGCCATGATCTTAGTTTTCTAAATGTTGAGCTTTAAGCCAACTTTTTCACTTTCATCAAGAGGCTCTCTATTTCCTCTTCACTTTCTGCCATAAGGGTGGTGTCATCTGCATATCTGAGATTATTGATATTTCTCCCAGAAATCTTGATTCTAGCTTGTGCTTCCTCCAGCCCAGTGTTTCTCATGATGTACTCTGCATATAAGTTAAATAAGCAGGGTGACAATATATAGCATTGACATACTCCTTTTCCTATTTGGAACCAGTCTGTTGTTCCATGTCCAGTTTTACCTGTTGCTTCTTGACCTACACACAGATTTTTCAGGAGGCAGGTCAGCTGGTCTGGTATTTCCATTTCTTTAAGAATTTTCTACAGTTTGTTGTGATCTACACAGAAAAAGGCTTTAGCGTAGTCAATCATGCAGAAGTAGATGATTTTCTGGAACTCTCTTGCTTTTTCGGAGATCCAGCGGATGTTGGCAATTTGATATCTGGTTCCTCTGCCTTTTCTAAATCCAGCTTGAACATTTGGAAGTTCACAGTTCACGTACTGTTGAAGTGTGGCTTGGAGAATTTTGAGCATTACTTTGCTAGCATGTGCTGCTGCCGCCGCTGCTGCTGCTAAGTCACTTCAATCATGTCTGATTCTGTGTGACCCCATAGACGGCAGCCCACCAGGCTCTCCCATTCCTGGGATTCTTCAGGCAAGAACACTGGAGTGAGTTGCCATTTCCTTCTCCAATGCATGAAAGGGAAAAGTGAAAGTGAAGTCACTCAGTCATGTCTGACTCTTAGCGACCCCATAAACTGCAGCCTACCAGGTTCCTCCATCCATGGGATTTTCCAGGCAAGAGTACTGGAGTGGGGTGCCATTGCTTTCTCCGTGCTAGCATGTGAGATGAGTGCAATTGTGTGGTAGTTTAAGCATTCTTTGGCATTGCCTTTCTTTGGGATTGTAAAGTTATTATCCTCCAATTAAAAATTATATTTAAACAAATGAAATATAGAAATTCCAATATCAATAACCCCATCAAGGCACACTTTATGGAGCAGCCTCGCCTGTCTGTCTTCAAGTGTGTAGGACACACAGCCAAGAAGCCATACATCATGGCCCAAGGCCTGGCCTCATTTATTCCACAGGCTGGGGAGACTGTGCCTGCCTCAAATGGGACCTGCAAGGTTTGACCTCGGAGGTCACATTCAGTGTCTCACAAGTAGGGTGGATGGCAGAGAGGAACTCGGGAGTCCTCCCTGGGGAAGTCAGTTTCCATCCAACTCTTAAAACCTGAGTTCAACCTCAAATTGCTTTGGAAAATGCAGTATTTGAAACAAACCTGAGACCTATTTCTAAGGGAGTAGTTTGATGCATAGAATTGAGGGTTTTCATAAACTCCTAGGCAAGGGGTAAAGCAGTTGGACCCACCCTGCAAATTTCAGTGGCGCTTTTGAGATGGAGGTCACTGCTGGGTGAATTACTCCATGTTTATGATGTCCAGTTCAATATTCACACACTGAATTACTTCAGTTAGATCTCAGACTACTCCCCCTTCCAATAAAATCCATCCGTTCAAAAGTGGCAACTCACACAGACCTGACTGTCCACAGTGTGAAGGCAGTACCCACCCCAGTTCAGTTCAGTTACTCAGTCGTGTCCGACTCTTGCGACCCCGTGAATCGCAGCACACCAGGCCTCCCTGTCCATCACCAACTCCTGGAGTTCACTCAGACTCACGTCCATCGAGTCAGTGATGCCATCCAGCCATCTCATCCTCTGTCGTCCCCTTCTCCTCCTGCCCCAATCCCTCCCAGCTTCAGAGTCTTTTCCAATGAGTCAACTCCTCACATGAGGTGGCCAAAGTACTGAAGTTTCAGCTTTAGCATCATTTCTTCCAAAGATATCCCAGGGCTGATCTCCTTCAGAATGGACTGGTTGGATCTCCTTGCAGTCCAAGGGACTCTCAAGAGTCTTCTCCAACACCACAGTTCAAACGCATCAATTCTTTGGCGCTCAGCCTTCTTCACAGTCCAACTCTCACATCCATACATGACTACTGGAAAATAGTACCCACCCCACCCCCCCAAAAAAAACTGATTCCCTTTCCAAGAACTCAGCCTCCTACCTAATCAGACTGGTGGGTTTTCTTTTTTATGACATTTACACTTATAGACACCTTGGAATACTTCCTGAGCAGAACGGCATCTTCCTTATGCCTCTTGAAGGATATCTTCGTTCAAGCCCTCTTCAGGTATAGTGAGGTTCACCCTGTTTCCAAATCCTTTCTCTGGCCTCCAGAATATGTCCCACGTAGAGTCCCAAGGCTCTCCCTCAACAGTCTAGGTCAGGAGCTTTGGAACAGATTTCCTCCTTCCTCTTTGGAGCTTTTCCACGTCCATAATCCCCTTTATCAGAGCAGAGGTTTCATTGGAGAATGACAAGTGGGTTATGTTTCCTCAGAAACCTCCACTGGCCCTGACAAGTGGCTGCAGGTCCCAGCGGCATGTTGGACTAACATAAGGAGCTGTGAGAAAGACCATGTGCCTGGTGGTGGTGTCACTGACTAGGACCCTGTGGAAACTTCCTGGGACAGCCCCCTCCCCATTTCCTCTGCTTTAGCTCCTCTATGAAGTACTCAGATAACAGTATCTGATGCAGACTTTGAGTTTTTCAGATGCTAAAACCACTGCCAAGTGAAAAAAATTCACTGCTTGATGCTCATGAGCACATAGCCCCCAGACCTTCTGGTGCCTAAGGACTGATGATTGTAATCCTCCCTGTCACCCAATCAGAGAATTGTACATGAACTGATCGCACACCCTGTGACCTGCCCCTACCTTACATGGCTTTTTAAACTGCTTTGCTGAAACACTTCCAGGAGTTTGGGGTTTTGTGGGAGCACCTGCCACCCATTCTCCTTGCATGGCCCTGCAATGAACTTTTTTCTGCTCCAAACTCCTGTGTTTCGGTTTGTTTGGCCTCACTGTGCATCAGGCACAGGAACTTGGGTTCAGGAGCACCATCTGCAGATCCTAATGGCTTGGGTGGGCACATGCTTGAGGCATCTGAAAAGCCTCGATCCATGAATGAATTCAGTGTGCAGCCAGAACCGAGAAATGCTGCTGTAGGCCACGCATCTCCTCCTCAGGAAGATGAGGGACAATTGGCCTCAGCAAGTCAGGAAAGGAGCAGGGACCAGGTCCCAGGAGAAGAGGCCTAGAGAGGCAATGGTCCTCTGCCAGCCTGTCAGCCCGCCTCCAACAAGGTCTGGTCTTGATTGCCCACACCCACAGGTGGGCACAAGTATATGAACGATCACTGTGGCACTAACACACCCACAGAGAATTAGAAAGGATGGGATCTATGAAAAAGCATGCCAACCCTTGAGTATGAACAAAGGAAAATCAGAATGATGTTCAAATGGCCAAGTTTCATTATCACCAATACGTCATTTGGCTGTGGGTTTCTAAGTAGGAAAGTTCTTGAATGTATTGTATTAATACAAATATTGCCAGCTGGGACCATTCTAGCTTTCCTGCCTTGGCATAACAAGGGACTGAAACTCTACAAGCAGTAATTCCTGAAGAAAACTTATTATATCAGTTACTTAATATAGCATCAT
This sequence comes from Capricornis sumatraensis, assembly GCF_032405125.1. Classification (NCBI taxonomy): domain Eukaryota; kingdom Metazoa; phylum Chordata; class Mammalia; order Artiodactyla; family Bovidae; genus Capricornis; species Capricornis sumatraensis. The sequence continues at coordinate 25,019,102 of NC_091088.1, read as the reverse complement.
GTAATCATCTCTCTGGATTATACAGAAAAGTAGTGTTTTTAATTGTCTCCTTGGCAGCTGTGAGGGATCAAGACATACTATTCTATAGTCAACAGCTTTGGCCCAGTTTAAGAGATGAACAACTCTTGGTTGGATTAGAGACTGGCAGAACTGAGCTTTAATTAGGATCAGAGCTTGGTGGTGCCAAGTTATTTCAAGAAACTACACAAAATCATGATGCCAGGAGGGAACCCAGAGACCACTGGCACATCTCCCAGGAAAAGTCTGTTTTCTAAAACAAGCACAATGATGACAGAGATTTGATGAAGACACAGGTGTGCCTGGTACTGCATTTTCCTAAAGCAATGTTCCTCTATTCCAGTCTTCCCATAACCCAAAACCCTTCCCCAAAGAAATCAAGGAGAAACAACCATAAAAATTTAATTTTAATGATACAGAAATAGTATATAGTACATTTCTTTCCACAGCAGCACTTCAATCATCTCTAAAAAATTTAACAAAATTAAGGCTAAATCAGAGCAATCTGATAATAAAGGGATATTTTATGTGGTTTTACTTTTAAAGAATGTCTTCATAAATATAGAATGTTCATCAGGCAAAAAAAAAAAAAATGAACAAGATACCAAATATGGGAAATGCAGTATAAAATGTGCTCCTTTATACCAGTTTCCTAACCACCATGACTCCCCCGGGAAGTTCCAAACAGGACTTTTTTCTTTTAATGAATGTTTATGACAGGATACTAATACTTTCTGGAGTACTACAGGCCATTTTAAAAAATGAAACCAAGAACAGTTGAGTCTCCCACACAATCTCTTGAAAAAATAAAAAGCGGAAGTGGACAGGGTTTTAAAGTGCAAGAGAATCACATCTGAGTCTGTGCAGCTCCAAAGGAGGATGCCTCTGGACCTGGCCTTTCCCCGCAACCTGTGTTAGAAGACTTTCAAACACAGTAAACAAAAATGGCATCACTGACAAGACAGCAGGAAAGCAAATGGATTTCTTGAATGACCTGCTCCAAATACTGACATTTATTGTGAGCAGGAAGAAGGAATGTCTTTCTTTTCCCTCTTTTCATTATCCTTGGCCATATGTGCTGGTTAGTTTTTTACCACCACTTTCAAACTCAAGAGAGACCCTTCAGCTGTTTCAGGATTTAGACTAAGATGAAGAGTCTTTTTTTCCCCCTCTTCTTCCTCCAATAAAGCTTCTGAAAGGAAACTAGACAATGCAACGCTGACTTGCTGCAAGAAGCCTGGCTCTATGAAGTCCCAGTCTCCGAGCAGTGACACAGCCTGCGAGGCAGAGAACCCACCTTTACAGCCCCCAGCGGGTACCACACCTGCTCTCAGGATGGCCTTCCATCCTCCACCCTCTCTCTCTTGCATCTTAGTATTCACATGAATATTTCCATCTTAATATGCTCTCCTCCTTCTCCACCCTCACCTGCCTTGGGGAATTCAAGTATTATTTTCATCGAAGAATTGTGGGTGTGTTAACATCACCATCCCCCTAGAAAAGGCAGTCTTATTCTTCACTATGAACCCACAGTCCCCCTACTTGAACAAGGACATTTTACTTTATGACAAAAAAAATCTTCCCATATTAGGGTTAAAATTTTCATCATAAAGTAGCAGCTAGTTAAGTCTACTTTTTTTTTCTTTAACTTTGCATAACAATTTAATTTTTCCATTTCTTTGGTTTCCAGAGCCTCAATTTCCCCTACAGAAATTAAATAAAGGGTAAATGTCCAGGTAAGTAACATCCTCTTCAGTCTCAAGAGGGTTCCTAAGATGGCTAAAACCTCTAGGAAACAGTAGGCTGAGGCATTCATTGATCCTAAAATGCATTTCTTATATGAATTCACATGTAAAAACAGAGAAACAATATGACAAATATACAATTACCCACATGTATGTGGAGTAATTAATACAACATTCTATGACCACACAACCACATAAAGAAAAGGTATTTTCAAGATCTTTCAGTTCAGTGTTTTCCAAATCTGGCTGATGATCACTCTCAGGGTCACCTGTGGTGGGGCGGGTGGGGGGGGATGGACATTTTGGGTCTAGGAAATAGGGTCTACCGTTTGTGAAGTCAGATCCAGCAGGCATGGCCAAGGATCCAGAAATTTGTCTTTCTTTCCTGTAAGATTCAATAGTCCCACCCCCTTGCCATACAGAGGAAGACACTGAGGCCCAGAGAAGTCAAGACGTTGCCCAAGACTAATAAAGCAAGAAACAGAGAAAGGGCTGGACCAGTTCTTGTCCCCTCGTCCACCACTTCTGTCACACCTCACTGCCTCCCAGAGCCCCCCAACTCGGCGCCCTTACACTTAGGCTAAGAAGCCTTTAGGAGACATTCTGTTGTTGGAAGCAGGTGGTAATCTGCTCGAGGACAGGTGCCATGTCTCATGTTCCTTTTGACACAATCTTAGGTAACAAGCGTCTAAGAAATACTTGTTGGCAGGCAGTCCCCTCAGCTAAGGCCTAATTCTGTCTTCTCTCACACCTCTGTCTATAATCATCGACACAGATGCAAGGTCATCTAGCTGGATATCGAGATCCATCAGAAGACAACAGTAACATCTCTGAATTTATGAAGGTGCCATGTTCACACAACAGGAATTTGAATGACAATGCATAAGATAATTACGTCTTTCCCTTGTTCCTGAATTATGTGAATTAGGTGAAAAGAAAAAAAAAAGTGAATCCATGGGATAGAAAGAAGCTATTTACCTACAACTTTTGGCAAATATGAATTACAAAAATCCTAAACTACTCTAAGGAAATTATCCTCAGCAATTGTAACAATTTTACGTTATTGAGTTTTGTTTCTGTCTCTCTTGGTTTGCAATGTGTATTTCCAGTTTTACAAAACATTCTTTTGTGGTTGGAGTCAAACTCCTTCATAAAGCTGATAGCAATGAGCTGAACACATTATGAAATGGGTGCCCTCCCTCCCCCCCCCCATATATATAAATTCTCACACACAAACACACACGTGTGTATTCAATGGAGGTGGGGGAACATGACTTGTTTTATAAATAAGATGATTTTACTATATTGCCATCTTGATTGTACATAGGATATGGAAGAAAGGATAACAGAAACATTTAAAAGACCAATAGAAAAATATGAAACAAAATTTAAGGCTAAAAATTAAGTAAGTCGACAGGCACATGAGTCACTGGTGCCACACAGCCCAGCCCTGCCTGTGCCCGCCTGACACACAGGGCTCTGCGGGAGCAGCAACAAGAAAGGACTGCTGATGGGGTGTTGGGGGCGGTGCTGGAGAGGGGACACCAGGGCCTGGAAGGACCCTTACCTCTAGAGGAACCATCATAGTGGGCCCTGCATCCCTTTACTGGGTGCTCCCTCCCCAGCTAATATTAAAAGAACAGGAAGCTCTACTTGAGAAACTGTCCTAGAAATGGTTTATGGAAGAGGTCCCTCCCACTAGAAAGTGCCTCCACACCCTACCCACGGGAAATAAGCGTACAACCCCACAAGTCCTCTTCAAGTCTTCTGCCACGAGAAGCTGAGCAGAACTAACCTTCAACTTGTGTTTTAATTTTTACAGGAAAGGAACTGTCTTCTCTTAATTTTAACTGTTAAATCCAGTCTTACCTAGATATAGAGTCCTAATCATTTCTCTAGAGAGCCTTTTAAAATCACATTGATAAGCTCCTACATCCATGTATTCATCCAACACATACTGATTAAGGGGTGACTGGACTTGTGGAAAGTCAGGGCTAGAGGAACCTTAGGCATCTTGCCCCCCAGGCTCCTCACTAACCCCAGGGTGATGGGGTGGGGCTGATCCCAATCTCTCTGGACCTAGTATCCAGATCACCAGTCACCCAGGTACTGAGCAAAACTTCATGCAAAAGTTAAGTACTTTTTTCATTAAAAGTGAAAAAAAGTATGACAAAATTTTCTGTACATTATGATTCATAACAATGAATCCTAGCTAATAAATACTAGGAAAATGGAATGACAAAACCAAAGGGTAAATGAGACTTTAAAAAGAAATAATTGCAGGGTTTGCAAAGATTCTTTCCCTTCTTTTGGACATTCAGTGTTTTATGAAGTCATATGCTAGACACACATGACAACCTCTGCCTTTCCATGCAATTAGGAAGTCATTCCACAAAGACACCATCGCCACACAACACGTCCCACAGCACTGACACGGACAACCTATGCTGCTAGTGTACAACAGATACACACTACAGGTATTAGCTACGAAAACATCCATTTTCTACTTATTGAATCAGGAGGAAGGCAAAGCTGCTGCTAACATTTCAATAAAATATCTGGTTCGTAACTGTCATTATCTCAAGGGATATCAGGCTGAACTTAATGCGGGGACTGATCTAAGTTCTAGACGGTCTTATCTAAGATAGTAGAGGTTGAGACAGCCAATACATCTCTTCAGAGAAATTTCAATGAGTGATTCTATATGACCAATTCATTTTCCTATTAACCTTATATTTGTATAGGAATATATTTATCACCCAAACTCTTTAATAAAATTTACTGTACCCCACTGCATAATAGAGTCTTTAAAAAAGAAAAGAAAGCTGTTAGCTGACAGTTCCTACTATGAATGGAGAGCTTCAATTGCTGTATATGTGAATACCCCAGGAAAACTACATCAAAAATGGACATTTCATGACAAAAATCACTCATTTATCTCAAAACCAGAACAAATAGAAAACACCATTGAGGAAATTTAAATACTTTTGTGACCACTACCACAGAAACACAGAAACTCAGATTGCAGACATGCAGGAATCGGCACTAGAAAGAGAAGAATTAACAAATCAAACTCAAAACAACTTTAATCACTGGATTGAAAGTAGACTCAATAAAACCAAAGTATATCCTCCTCAAGGCAACAATTAGCTACAAAGGAAAAATGATTTCATAATCTTGGTCCATAAAGAAGACACATTTATTTACATTCTCAATGGACTAAAAGAGGTTTTAAACTGTCACAATTAAAATTTTATGCTTCCAAAAATATCTTATGATCAATGCACTTAACTTAAAGCTTCAGGTATTAATAACTTCATTTAGACTTCTTAAAAAACCAACACAAACATACTTTCTAGAGTGCAAAATGCTTATTAAATACTTTAGTAACACAAAAGCAATTTATTTTTAAACGCAGGAATCCTGCGTTGAAGGATCATCACCACAAAGACATCCATTGCCGGCAATGGACGCTGAACAGAACTGCCAGCTCAAGTGAGATGCAACGTGAAAACTGGGTGTCTGATTTCTGCACCCGTCCAGATGACCCTGTTTATTTGTACAGACTCATGGTTGGACTCTGGTACATGCACATATATGCATCACAGAGAAGTCTTCGTGCACAGCCTTGGATTCTTCTGGAGTCCAAGGAATGCAGATCATCGAGAGACATTTTCAAGTACTCTCCTACTTCTGGGCATGGGGTAACTTGAGGAATGTTGAAGCCATTCTGACCACCTAGAGAGAAAAGGAAGAGCCGTATTGAGGGCAGTGAAGTTATAAACACTTTCGCTGCCCTGCCCCACCAAAGTAACTTTAAAATCCTGTAATTTAGTTAACGCTAATTTCCAGGATCAGAAAAACCTCATTTTACTTCTGATTTCTAGAAGTCCTCTGTTTAATTCTTGACAGTCTCACTTCTTGATTTCTGAAAGGATTCTGGGACCAACAGTGAATATAATTGGTCAAAAGATATATATCCTGAGCAAAGTCCAAAATCTACTTCCCAGGTTTCTCGGTGCATTCAGTCAAGCAATAATGTCACCTACACATGTGCACACACATTCAACTCTTCACATTCCCAAACCCCTTCCTGGACACAAGCACCCCTGTTTGCTTTACCATAAGCCTGGCCAGTTTAGAGCAGATCTAGTAGCTTAAAGTACATCTAGTAAAATGAATACTATTTTATTCCCCTAAGTTTAAAAAACCTATTTGTGTAACTCTATCAAGGTTCTGTTTCACGTTTCATTAGACAGCATGAGGATATAAGGCATGGTTTTAGGGACCCCAGGAAAGGTTCTTCTGCTTTAGCCTCCCAATGGCTTTTCTAAAAATATCTGAACACCTGTGCTTTTGAATTTCATGCTTAAATGCAAATTTTAACTGGGCTAGGGACATATTTACAGATGGAGCTGTGCTATATCAAATGTCTGAATGCTGAGAAAATGTTGAGAACCCATGAGGCAGAGCTTGGGCATCTGATCAAGAGGCAGCCACAAGGGGATGTCCTAGGTCACTAGGGGACCACACCAGAAGACTTGGGTCCTGGAGTGTGAGAGTGGCTAAAGGAAAAACGGGGTATGGAAGAACTGGAGGGATATGGAAGTCATATTCCCACAACTTTGCCTAGGGCTGATCCTAATCTGTAAACTCCATACAGGCAGGAGTACAGCTGTTTTGACAACTGCTTCATTTTTGAAACCTACTAGAGCCCTGGGCACTTCACATGCACTCATTAGGTATTTGTTAAATAATGACTAAACATCCTAGAAAGCAGCCTAGAAGGTGCAGTATATTCCCCAGTTCAGGAAGAAAGACATTATACATAGAATAAGCTTATTTTTCCAAAGAAGACATTTACTTCTATTCTTAGCTTTGTCATTTAGAAGACACATGGTTTAGTATATAAAAGAACATAAGCACTGAATTTAGAAAGACTGAATTAAATACATGCTCTGAGACCTTAGGCACCTTAAATCTCAGCTTTAGTAAGACAAAAACAGGAACCACTCCCATTTTGCAAGGATTTAGGTAAATGACCTAAAGTCCCTTCCAGAGAGCTTGGCACAGAAGTACTTAAGAAATGATGACTACAGTACAGAAAATGAGAGGAGCTCAAAAGTCAAGGACAACAAAGTAGAAATAAAAACTCTCAGCCTTAAAGGAAAAAAATCTGATTCTTTTTTTTTTTTTAAAGACTCTATGCATGTCAAACTATCACAACAATACTATTCCTTAGTTTCGTAGCAAGGCTGCTAATGCATCACCAAGATAATCCTGAACACTGTTTTGTTACTCAGAACAGGCTAGCCCACTACAACTATCCCACTACAAACTCAAATATAGCCACATGTGGAAGAAAGGTCTGTAAAGTACCATCCCGATCAGCCATGCTGTCGAAGAATAGCCAGGCAGAGTCGTCTTTCCCGTACTTCACAAAAGCGACATAGTGGCTTGTTTCTATGCAGAGGACAGCAAATAACTCCATCTTCTGGCAGGGGATGCAGCCGTGTCTCCAGTCCCAGTCAGGCAGATCTTTAGGAAGTGACACTGGGTTGTATTTATGATTCAGCCTCTTGGGATGAAGGTGGACCTATAGCAGAACATGAAAAGAAAGCCATTAAGGAGCCAAACTCAATGTTTGAAGGGAATGGACTTCACTTACTCTAATGGAATATGTCCCTATAAATGGCAACTGAGTACCCCATGGAAATCCATCAAATAAAGAGAAGAAGCATACCCCTTAATTATGAATTTTTTTAAGTTAATTATGATTTTGAAAACTTTTCAAAACCTGAAATCTGGTTCAACTACAAATGATTTATTATTTATTAAGAGAATATCCATTAAGTGAAGTCAAACTTACTTGAGCATTGCAGGTTTTACAAAACTGCTTGATTTTGCCAGCTGAGATGTCAGGGTCATCATAGCATTCTCTACACTCATACATCGCAAGCCCTCCACATATCCGGCACTGCCTGGGGGCTGGAAAGGGTGGGGTGTGGGGGAGTTAAGGGGTCTTTTACAATGCATTCTTTTATTTTAAAAGATTAAAAAGAAAAATTAAGTTTTAAAAAGGATAATGCTCATGGACTAAATAAAGTCTATCCCTCCCCATAAAGTATAAATTGGATTTCCTAGGATTCAGAACATTTTTAAAGACATTTTCTCTGACCAAATGACTTAAAAAAAAAAACACTCTAGAGTGTTCCTCCTGATTATAAAACTTCTACTGATGAATGTGCTAAGACACAAGAGAACATACAGAAGAAAAGTGAAAGCATCTACAATTTCAGTTAGCAAGAGATAACCACTCTTGTAATTTCTCTTATAACTTTATATCTGCATACTTAACATAACTCAGTGTGTGTGTGTGTGTGTGTGTGTGTGTGTGTAGCTCCTCTTGTAGACAATATCAACATACTTTTTCACTTAACATTACATCATGACCACTTTCATATAAAACTGGTCTTCAAAAACATGAATTTGAATAGCAGTACTTATGCTGTACAGATACACTGTAATTCACTTAACTACTCTCCTTTAGTTAACATATAGAGTGCTTCTAATTTCTTATTCATAAATATATTTGCATATGAAATCTTGATTTACATGTCTGATTTTTTTCAGAACAAATTTCTAGTGTAATATTTCCAAGCTCTTCAGACAGCAAACTGTCTTTAAGAAAACTTGTATCCTGTTAGACTCATTCCGGAGAAGACAATGGCACCCCACTCCAGTACTCTTGCCTGGAAAATCCCATGGACGGAGGAGCCTGGTAGGCTGCAGTCCAAGGAGTCGCTAAGAGTCGGACACAGCTAAGTGACTTCACTTTCACTTTTCACCTTCATGCATTGGAAAAGGAAATGGAAACCCACTCCAGTGTTCTTGCCTGGAGAATCCCAGGGACGGGAGAGCCTGGTGAGCTGCCGTCTATGGGGTCGCACAGAGTCAGACACGAGTGAAGCAACTTAGCAGCAGTTAGCAGACTCATATTCACAATTAATGTGAATGACCTGATAGACTATTGTTGAAAAACAAACTAAAAAATCTTATACTTACTGTCTTCAAGTAAATCTGTTATATTTAGTTCCAGAGAAGGAAAAATTTTTTTAAATAGTTTAAAGTCTTTTCCAAATCGAGGCATCTGAATAATCAGACATGATGGTGCCTTAAAAAAAAAAAAAGGATATATATAATTTTAGAATCAAACCACTGATAAATTTCCCTGAAATTCCCCCAAAACAGTCATGGTTGTCAAACCAAGAAGTGGTTCCACCATAACATGGATGGCCTGTAAAATGGGATCAGCATGTGAACACAGTATGAAGGCAGAGCACCAAACAGCCACAAGCCTCAAGTAGTCCAAGATGTATGGACACGTGGACACACAGGTCCGGCAGTTCAACCACCTGGGGTCTCAAAGAATATGATGACTGTGCAGAGTAACATTCTACTTTGGGTTTATATTTTTCAAAAGGTTTCAGAAAAATTGTTTTTGCAAGTATAATTAAGAAATTCATCACTGAAGGACACTATTCCTTATATTTCAACAAATAAATAATGGTAGCTATTAAGGTTTTATCAGAACAACCCTTTAAAAATGGATACAATGAAAATGAGCCACAGTGTGTGCTACTAAGATCATGAAGATGGTCAGTAAAAGAAAAGTAAATTATATTACTTATTCATTTACAGTAAGTGAGTTTGTCTTTCATTGACAGAGGAAAAGTAAACCTTCCTTTGGATGATATGCTTGAGCAAACTATTAAACTGGATAAAATGTGAAATTGGGTGAAATGACAACAGAAACCCTCACAATCTTTTTTGCTCTACGCTACTTAAATGTTTTCAAGTTACAAATCAGATTGATATTTTCTTTGGCACCAAAAATCTAAAAAGTTCAATCTTAGTATTGTCTACTAAGTTCAATTTAAAATATTTTCTACAAGGACAAAGTTGAAGCATGGCATAATTTTTAAATTTGTGTTAACAGTTTGTGTTTATAACTGTTCTCAGTGTGTTCAAAGTAAATAGTTATTGAAGTAATGGTTTTCTTAAGAAGCCTAAGGACTTGAATATAAAATATAGTAAGTAATTATCACATACCTCAGCAAATTTCAGGTTACTGTTGATAAAAGACCATTCTAATAACTGCTGAATTGTAGGAACTCCAACTTTCTCATTTTTTTCCATAAAAATTTGATAGAAGTAACAATCTTGTACTTTTTGACCTGCTGATCTAAAAATATGCAGGAAAAAGCCAGATAATTTACTTATGAAATGCATCAGAAAGTGAAGCGGTTCTAGGGGCATTTGAGAACACAAAAACTATTGAGAACAGAAATCTGCAACTCTGACAGTCAGAACAACAGGGATAAAGGCAATCATTTAGATAAAATAATTAAATGTACTTGTGCATAAGAACTTACAAATTATTTATTTTAGTTTTCATACTGAAAGTTTCCTTAGTGATTAGGAGAAAAATAATGTAATAACATCTGCAATCAAAAAGCACTTGTGAATAATGATAACCAGAAGCTAATATCATTGGTTCAACTTTACTGTTCAAAGCTAGAAAACAGTAAATTGCATTTAATGCCTTTAACAGGAAAGTCAGTTCATACATGGCTGAATGGGACAAACCCTTAGAGACCTTCCAGATGGTCTAAAGACCTTCTAGACCTTTAGAAATTTTTAATTTCTAAAATGAAGGCCCTGAGATCAGGTGAAGGATCATCCTTCCCAGCAAGTCAAAAGCAGAGCCAGGTGTAAAACCCAGGTAAAACAACTGCTCACTATTCTCTGCACTATTAGATGGTCACTCATTTATTCAACAAGCACCAAGTTAGGACCCACTGTATGCAAATCTCAGTGTTACCTTACATATTTTCCCTTCTAAATATTTTTACTAGAATGCATGAAAATTCAAGACTAACTGTACCAAAAGAATCAATAATCTTTAAATTTACTATTACCCTTTTTAGCAGAATTTCTGGCCATAGAATCAGGTAGTTTATAATCAGATTTATAAGTAGATTTCAAGATTTTTAGGGAAAAATATTAACATACACACTAATCTCAGAAACCCTGTTTCCCAAAGCAACTTATACCCTGAAATAAAGACAACTTATTTGGTAACAAAGTAGAAATTCTTGAGAAACCACGACAAAAAAAAAAAAAAAAAAAAGATAACCAAAAAATCTGAAGGTTATGCTGTACCAATATTTTAATCTATTATTGATGACAATAAAATGCCAGCATTTTTCTGTGAGAGTCAAAAAGCATTAAAAAGAATCAACAGGTAACAGAAAAAATAAGACTGGAAACAAAGAAAGCAGAAGTAGTAGAGGTGAGCAGTTACAAAACTCAGAAATATCAATAGTAATAAACGAGAGGGATGGTGGTTGGAGGGAGCACAGAGAGGCAAACATGAGATGGGAATCAAAAATGAGGATGTAATACCAACAGCTTTGTGATATTTGGACAGAAAACGAGAGGGGGAGGGGAGCGGCAACCACGCACACATCATAACTGAAGTTCTAGAAGATTAATAATATCCTAGGGTGATTAGCTCATCACTGAGAAACACATATATAAGAATTAGAGCAAAATTGATGGTATTGTACAAAACCACACACCTTACATTTCTGTTTATCACCACCCTCCCAAAAAAAACTAAGAGCAGAAGGATACAAACGTTGCATTAACTTTAAAAGAAAACAGATGTCTAGGGAGGAGATAAAAGTATTCACAGGTTTGTAGGTCTATCTTTGCAACACAGACCATAGTGGGTAGTTGACTCAAATTTTTTACAGATTCTGGATTATCTAGTAATATGGAATATAACATATTCATGTAATAAGAATTCCCAGTTCGGAAGTTGCTGTATAATACAGGGAGCTCAACCTGATGTTCTGTGATGACCAAGAGGGGTGGGTGGTGGTGGAGGGGAGTGGGAGGGAGGCTCAAGAAGAAGAGGATATATGTATACATATAGCTGATTATATAGGACGATCCCCTGGAGGAGGACATGGTAACCCACTCCAGTATTCTTGCCTGGAGAATCCCACGGACAGAGGAGCCTGGTGGGCTACAGTCCATAGGATCACAAAGAGTCAGACATGACTGAGCAACTTAGGGCACACACGCAGTTGATTCACGCTGTATGGCGGAAACCAACACAACACTGTAAAGCAATTATACTTCAATCAAACATTTAAAAAATAAAAGAAGAATCCCCAGTTCTATGGTCCTATAGTAAGAGGTATTCAATAGTACAACCTGAAGATTCCCTTATATCTGCTTCCTGATGCTGATTTTTTCCATTATTTTTCCTGGAGTGCTTCACCTCTATCCACTAGATTCTCCCCTTGGTGGCTATAACTTCAGTTTCACTCTAGCATCCCCCACACAATTAGTCATTGCTACTGTTTTTAAGTATGAAAGCTTGATATACCTACCTTTACCAATTTCTTGCTTGACTTCCTTGTTTCTTGCATAACATTCCCTTATTCTAAATTTGGTTTTATGTTACTAAAGTATACCTTGTAATAAGTCTCTGACTGGTAATTTAGTCCTGTTTCTTTCTGCTCAGGAATTTTGTGCATCTTTTTTCTTAGAATTTAAGTGTGTCAAAAGTTCTGTAAAATCTTCAGTTATTATCTCTCAAACTGTTGCTGCTTCCCTAATCTCTAGTGATTCCTCTGAGAACTACAATTGGAATTTGTCTTTCATGTCTCTTTTCTTTGTTTTTATCCTTTACTTGTTATAACTCTGTCCCTTTGGGCTACATTCTAGGTAAGTTCTTCAGATCTATCTTTAAATGAGCAATTCTCTCTTTAGTTGTGCACACTGCCTTCAGTGAGGTATCCTCTCCCAGCCATATCTATATGGCTATACTATTATTGTATTTAGTTCTTTCTATTCAGTTTCTAATTGTGTACCAGTATCACACTGCTTTAATGTCTGTTGTGCTATCTTTATAGCTTATAATAGAATTGTTTTTTAAAAACACTACAATGTTTTCACATCTTATAGAGATTTCTAAAATTGTTTTACAGCATTCCAAAGGGGGGGGAAAGTTAAGATCTTGATTATGTACAAATTATTTTATAAAAATGAACATGTTAAACTTATTTAATCTTTCTACTTAAATATAATCTTTCTCATTAATTAATCAAATCACTTTTTAGCTCTGGACAACTTTTTAAAAAATTTATCTCAATAAAATTGATTTCTTAGAATTTTATACTTTCATGAAGCATGGAATTATCCCTTCTTCATATTTGCTAGTGATAAACAAATACAATTGATTTCTCCATGATTTTATTCTACATGGCCAAATTACAAATTTTTGTATTAATACTACAATTTCTTCAATTCTCTAGGATTTTCTAGGTATACATATGTGCATGCTAAGTCACTTCAGTCATGTCCTACTCCTGTGACCTTATGGACTCTAGTCAGCCAGGCTCCTCTGTCCATGAGATTCTCCAGGCAAGAATACTGGAGTGGGTTGCCATGTCCCCCTCCAGGGAATCTTCCCAACCCAAGGATCAAATCTGCATCTCTTATATCTTCTGCATTGGCAGGCAAGTTCTTTACCACTAGTCCCACCTGGAAAGCCCAGGTATACATATAGTTATCACCATATTTGAAGAGATGATAAATATATTCTGTCTTATTTCATTAGCCAGAACTTCCAAAACATTATCAAATTATAACTGCAGTATTGTCCATCAATCCTTCCTTCCTTTCTTTTTACTCATTAACTCAACATTGGCATCAAAGAAAATCACTTGAGACACTGAGATGAGTAAGAATCCTTGTCTGTGTTAGCTTTTAAGGAAGTGCAACCTCAAAAATGAAAGAATGATCTCAGCTGTTTCCAAGGCAAACTATTTAACATCATCATTTTAATCCAAGTCTATGCCCTAAGCAGTAATGCCAAAGAAGCTGAAGTCAAACGGTTCTATGAAGACCTACAAGACCTTCTAGAACTAACGCCAAAAAAAGATGTCCTTTTCATCATAGGCAATTGGAATGCAAAAGGAGAAAGTCAAGAGATAGCTTAGAGTTAACAGGCGAGTTTGGCATTAGGGTACAAGATGAAGCAGGGCAAAGGCTAACAGAGTTTTGTCAAGAGAACACACTAGTTATAGCAAACACCCTTTGCCAACAACACAAGAGACGACTCTACACATGGATATCACCAGATGGTCAATACCGAAATCAGACTGATTAAATTCTTTGCAGCCGAAGATGGAGAAGCTCTATGCTGTCAGCAAAAACAAGACCTGGAGCTGACTATGGCTCCGATCACCAGCTCCTTATTGCAAAATTCAGGCTTAAACTGAAGAAAAGTAGGGTAAACCACTAGGCCATTCAAGTATGACCTAAGTCAAATCCATTATGACTATATAGTGGAGGTGATGATTCAAGGGATTAGATCTGGTAAACAGAGTGCCTGAAGACCTGTGGACAGAAGTTCGTAACACTGTACAAGAAGTGGTGACCAAAACCATCCTAAAGAACTATACAAAAAGGTCTTAATGACCTGGACAACCAAGATGGTGTGATGACTCACCTATAGCCAGACATCTGGAGTGTGGAATCATGTGGGTCTTAGGTAGTGTTTGTACAATCAAAGCTAATAGAGGTGATGGATTCCAGCTGAGCTATTTCAAATCCCAAAGGATGATGCTGTTAAAGCGCTGCACTCAATATGCCAGCAAATTTGGAAAATTCACCAGTGGCCACAGGACTGGAAAAGGTCAGTTTTCATTCCGGTCCCTGCTGGGAGCCAGCATGGGAGATCCCACCCATGACAAGGTCATGCGGACAGGCCTGATGGGCAAGGGGAGTCAGGCTTCAGGGGTTCCCCTGGGTTTTCCTGAGCATCTACCCCGAAACCAAAATCTGTCTGTTAACTGTCTGCTATACTATACTCTTCTGACATTACCACCTTTTCTCTGGAAAGAGTTAATTCAGAGCTCCAGTTAACAGTCTCCTGCATATAAAAAGAATGTCTCGGCTTAAAACCCCTTTGATGGCTTTCTAATCTATCTGACCGGTCTGCTTTAAACTTGTGGATTGTTTACAGCCCCCAACAATGAGAGGCACGAAGCTTAAAACATCTTAAAGATATAGAGCCTTTTGGAGCTAAGAATTAGTTTTGTGAAGAGTTTGTTGAGTTAATGTTTGCCACCAGGCCTCCATATCCTTTATCTTTTAGGCACCTGGGAGGATATTAATCAATGTAAACGGATGCAGAAATAGGAATACAGTAGTTTTGATATTAGCAATACTAGACTTTTGAGTTAATTTTCTCTTTGTTATAAATCACTGTACTCCTTTTACTTGTTATAAATTGTTGTATTCTTGCTATGTAATAATGTAACTTTATTTAGTGCTTTCTGAGAGTGGCACCAGACTTTGGGAAGAACAACAAAAATAAGTCTTCTGGTTGACAAACCCTTATCAGAAAAGGGCTGTAAAATGTTAATTGGCCTTTTGGCCAGAAGATGATGTAAATCACCTAAAACTTGTGTATACAACTAGGTATGCAGAGAGAAAGCCTGGTCTCGATAAGAGTGAGGGCTGCTGATGCTGCATAATTTTATATTATCCATTGATCTCTATGTACAAAAAAAGGTATAAAAGGCCTTTCCAGACAATAGAGGTGGGGCCAGTCATTGGAAAGACTGGTTTACCCCATGTCTTCTTTTCTTACTCTATTTTCTGGCTGAATTCCCATCTGGGGCGTGGAGGCTCGCCATGTCTACTTACTTGCCCCAGCTTCTAAGATCTCTGAGAGAGGGAGCCCAAGGCGGGGCACCCTCCGATATTCAAACGGGCGCCAGTGGCCTAACGTAGATGGTGCAAATCTCTTGTCCTGAGATTTTATTGGTTCTCCATGTAAACCAAATTATTCAGCCTCTTTTCTCCACTAAATTTTCCTACTACAGTATTTCTTCCTAATCTCTCTTTATATTTCTAATTAAATAAATAAGTTTTCCTCACCTACACCATCTCCCGTTCGAATTCCCTGGATCCACCAGGGCAGGACCCCAGGAAGTCCCAAAGAAAGGCAATGCCAAAAAACATTCAAACTACTGTACAACTGCACTCATTTCATATCTGGTAAGGTTATACTCAAAATCCTTCAAGCAGTTTCAACAGTATGTGAACCAAGAACTTCAACATGTACAAGCTGGATTTAGAAAAGGCAGAAGCATCAGAGATCAAAATGCCAACATTTGTCGGTTCATAGAGAAAGCAAGGGAATTCCAGAAAAACATTTATGTTTGCTCATTGACCATGCTAAAGCTTGTGACTATGTGGATCACAACAAACTGAAAAATTCTCAAACAGATGGATATTCCAGACCACTTTACCCATCTCCTGAGAAACTTGTATGCAGGTCAAGAAGCAATAGTTAGAACTGAATATGGAACAACTGACTGGTTCAAAATAGAGAAAGGAGTACGACAAGGCTGTATATTGTCCCCTACTTATTTAACTTATATGCAGAGTACATTATGTGAAATACTGAGCTGGATGAATCACAAGTTGGAATCAAGATTGTCAGGAGAAGTATCAACAACCTCAGTTCAGTTCAGTCGCTCAGTAGTGTCTGATTCTGCAACCCCAGGGACTGTAGCATGCCAGGCCTCCCTGTCCATCACCAACTCCTGGAGCTTACTCAAATTCATGTCCATTGAGTAGGTGATGCCATCCAACCATCTCATCCTCTGTTGCCCCCTTTTCCTCCTGCCTCCAATCTTTCCCAGCATCAAGGTATTTTTAAATGAATCAGTTCTCTTCATCAGGTGGCCAAAGTATTGGAGTTTCAGCTTCAGCGTAAGTCCTTCCAAAGAACAGTCAAGACTGATTTCCTTTAGGATGGACTGGTTGGATCTCCTTGCAGTCCAAGGGACTCTCAAGAGACTTCTCCAACACCACAGTTCAAAAGCATCAATCAACAACCTCAGATATGCAGGTAATACCAATCTATTGACAGAAAGTAATGAGGAACTAAAGACTCTTTTGATGAAGGTGAAACAGGAGAGTGAAAAAGCTGGCTTAAAACTCAATATTCAAAAAACTAAGATCATGGCATCTAATCCCATCACTTCATAGCAAACCGACGGGAAAATGTGGAAGCTGTTACAGATTTTCTTTTCTTGGGCTCTAAAACCACTGAAGATGGTGACTGCAACCATGAAATTAAAAGATACTTGTTCCCTGAAGGAAAGCTATGACAAACCTAGACAGTGTAATGAAAAGCAGAGACATCACTTTGCTGACAGTGGTCCAAATAAAGTTATGGTTTTTCCAATAGTCATGTACAGATGTGAAATCTGGACCACAAAGAAAGCTGAGTGCTGAGGAATTGATGCTTTTGAGATGATTTTGAACTGTGGTGCTGAGAAGACTCCTAAAGAGTCCCCTGGACAGCAAAGAGATCAAAACAGTCAATTCTAAAGGAAATCAACCCTGAATATTCACTGGAAGGACTGATGCTGAAGCTGAAACTCCAATATTTTGACCACCTGATGAGAAGAGCCGAGTCACTGGAAAAGACCCTGAGGCTGGGAAAGACTGAGGCAAAAGGAGAAGCGGGCAGCAGAGAGATGGTTAGACAGCACCACCAACTCAAAGGATGTGAATTTGAACATACTCCAGGAGATAGTGGGGGACAGGGAAGCCTAGTGTGCTGCAGTTATGGGGTTGCAGAGTCAGACATGACTTAGCAACTGAACAAGAACAACAAAATAGCATATTAGCAAGATTCTTCAACAAAATAACCCACACTAAAATGTAAAAAGGTCCAGCATTCAACCTGGAAAATTCATTCACTTAGACTATCTCATGAAGAACTTCACTGCATGAAATTCAAGACTTTCATTCAAGATGACAGGGAAAAGATCAAGCTATAAAATTGGAAATAAAAGAGCTAATTTAAAGCTAAATTAATTGAGTGGTGTAGCCAGAAACAGTGCTCCCATCATGTCTGACTGAATTCAAATAAGATTCTCTTTAAAGGATTCATTAATTTAAATTACAAATATATTTATATACAGTATTATAAGAAAATGACTTACAATAGTATTTATTACTGGGGTTAAAATTAAAAGCATAAATTTATATTGGATTTGATCTTCCAGTTAAGTATGATACTATGGAGAAGACTGATTTAAATTAATTTGCAGTGTAGGAACCTAAATATTAGGATCATTAAACAAACACAATATTAAGTAATCACTAAGAAAATCAATTCTACTGAATGATGGCAGTGGAAATGAGGATTGTCTTTTTTTCCAATGCTTATGTAACAATTTAAAATTACCTGATTTTTAACAGTGGTTCTACTCTTAAAATATGATGAAACAGGATATTCAGGAATTCTTCAGGATCTAGGAGAAGATAAAAAATCAAATAAATCACAGACAAAATTTTTAAACATTCTATTTTTATTTAAAACAGTCATATTCCTATATAGAATTCAATTTCATAATCAATATTATTTCAATGAAAAGAATAGTTCTCAAGTTTTCCTAACAAAAAAAAATACAAAGGATATTTAAATGTTATGAGAAAGTATTATGTGCCAAGTTTGTTATAACTTTATTGCATTTTAAATAATAATTCATATATAGGGAAATAATTTTAATTTGGGGGGAAAGAACTTAACCTTAAGTATGACCTTATTTTTTCTGTTATTTAAATAATTATCAAGACTGTAAATATTAAAGTTGGTTACAATATACTGTTAACACATTCAAAGTCAGGAGTTGAACCTCTGAGGAAATTCATTAGCTAATGAAGAGATTAAACATTGTCTCTGACCATAATCTTAAATCCTAATCAGTCATTTGTAGCTCACCTAATAACAAGGAAAGCAAAGTGGGAATTGTGGGAAATTCAGCGCAACTCTTCACCACAGTAAAGAAAACACCTCCGAGTATCATTGCTGGATGGAAATTCTCCTTATGTATTCATAATATACTAAAACCAGTCAGCTTCTTAAAGGGGTTCATTATTTCACATATCACTCATTTTAGAAGAGAGAAAGTATTTATAAAAAGGGAAGAAAATTGTACATCACAAAGGAAAAATTATATTTTAAAATAAAACCCCCAAAACTACACAGATATAACATTTCAGCCAATAATTTCGCATTTATGCCTTCAAGTTATTTTTAAAGCAAATCCTATAAATCAAAAGTCACCTTTTTCTTCAGAGGTAAATCCTGATGCAGCCTCAACTTTTTCAAGTATCTTCCTCAGTTTCATAATCTTTGTTGCACATACATATCCATATCTGTTAGTAAAAAACTATTAATTCTAGCATACATATTAAATTAATATAATATTTTACTGAAGTATATAGTTGGTTTACAATGAGCATAACACATTTCAATAATCATGTTATTTCTTATATAAATCTAGTGTCATAAATCAATATGCTTATAAGTATTTTTTAAAATACAATTATAAGCTGCTTCTTGAGGTTTAAAAATTTTGAAATAACTATTATACAGTAAAAAAAGAAAAAAATAATTTTAATTTATGATGACTGTTTTCTCTATGTCCTTAAGGAATTAAAACATTTACTTTACAAAATAGAATATACAATTTTGAGAGAAAGCCCTTTTAATACTAAAGGATGAAATAGCTACCAAGGGAAATGGAAAAGGGCAGTCATAAGAAAGTGAAATTCTAAAATCTGCAGTCAAACCAATTATCATAATTACATTTTCTCTCATCTTTGTCTGAATACAGGAAACTCAATCTTTGACAAAATTCTAATTCTAAAAATGGCTTCAGAAGACACCTTAGAGGCCACCATGGGCTTAATAAAGGCAAGTCAGTACCAGATAATCTTATAACCATTTTTCCTATCTACTATTTACTCACTCATTAGCTCTTTGCAGCCAACATATATTGAACAACCACCACTTACACAGTAATCTAAACTTCTGGTCACCAGGAATACAAATATGAGTAAGGTAAAAAAAAACAGGGTATCTGCCTGTGAGAAGCTTGCAATGGAGAAGGCACAGATTCAGTCCCATGTAAAACTAGTCAGCTATAACCTAGATATGACTGCTGTAGACAAAAAGAATCTTGATCAAGACAGGGCATTTGACAAGTTTCTTGCTGTGGACAGGGTGACAAAGTCTGATTAACCATGATTCTTAATGGGTTGGACAACAATATTCGAAGAATGTTTATTAATGGATTTATGGTGTTTTAGTGAGAGACTGAATTGAACTGAACTGAGAAGGAAATAAGGAAATAAGGAAGTGGTCACATGCCTTAGTTTTGTATTTAATTTGTCTTGTTCTAGTATCAATCACTGGGGGGAGGAATAGATAGTATTTTAAAAATTTGTATTTATACAAATATAATATAAAATAATTGATGTAAAAATCAAGACTCATAATTATCTTAAGTGAAAACTATAGTTTTTTCATCATTAATAGAATTTAAGGTAAAGAAAAGATACAAGTGGAAAAATTATTCACCTATAAATATACTTTCCTAGTCATGTTATATAATAGGTCTTTCTGAATGCTCATTATATTTCAGTGTTCTGCATTTTGCAATCTTATATCAAGATATTTATTAATTTCCACTGTTAAGAAAAATATGTCACAAAATTTAAGTTTAGTTTAATATGGACTTTACATAGCTTTCTCTCTGTGTTCCTGAAAGAATGGATTTATTTTGTGATCTACAGCCCTGACTCTTCATAGTTTAAATTTTATAATGTGACATCATCCCACATTCCTCCTACCACTTTCAAAAGCTCTTACCAGATGTCTTGTACTTCTACCACTACAAATTGCTCTCTGTGGCCAAAGAAAGACATATTTTAAATTCTTTAACTAGGAAATGACCAAAATCATCACCTTTTTAAGGGAGGTGGAGGGAGACCCAAATATCTTCCTTTAACCAAGAAATATGTCAGTAAAATATATCTCATCTATTTCTAATACAAAACTATTAAATATTCACTACTGCATAAATAAAAAATTTCCCTTGCTGCTATTCATTCAGATAAAATTAAGTTTAAGAAGCCAGATCATACCAAGTAGGCTAATAAGCATGATTGTGCTCAGTCATTCAGTTGTGTCTGACTCTGTGCAATCCCATGGACTATAGCCCACCAGGCTCCTCTGTCAGTGGAGATTCTCCAGACAAGAATACTGGAGTGGGTTGCCATGCCCTCCTTCAGGGGACCTTCCCAACCCAGAGATCAAACCCATGTCTCCTGCATTGCAGTCAGATTCTTTACCGTCTGAGCCACCAGGAAAGCCCAGGAATGCTGGAGTGGAAAGCCTATCCCTTCAGGGGATCTTCCCAACCCAGGAATTGAACCAGGGTCTCCTATATTACAGATAGATTCTTCACCAGCTGAGCTATCAGGGAACATTTTAGGAACTGCGTTGGAGAAGGTAGAAGTCCCAAGTACCTTATATCAGCTTTTCTGAGTGTATGCTACCAAATGGTTTCAACATTTCATGGCATGCCCTATGCCCCACTCTTTGGTCAGATGTTAAAGTAGTACAAGGGCCAAAAGTTTTCTTAAAAGTTAATACTTCACCAAGAGAAGTAATTCTCTCCCATTTCTCATTAAATGAAAGCAGAGAATAAGTTAATTACTGTACCAAGAAGCAGCCAATAAGACACCATCTAAAGGGAAAAATAATTACATATCTTTTACTTACATTCTCAGAGGATTAACGATTTCCGTCCTCAGGAGTTCTTGAGTTTCACTATAGTATTCTACATCATTCTTTTCTTTAGGTCTAAGTAACACAGTATCCAGAACGGAACTGAAAGCAAATAAGCTGAAAAATAAAAAAGAATACTTTCCCTCATGCTGGAAGTACACTCGTTTTTGAGAAACACATACTAAAAAGAATATGAAGAGAAAAATCACAAGAGAGAACACATAACATACAAATCAGTGTTTTTCATTAATACAGGCAACCAAAACCCCTGTCAGGTTTCCTATGGCTCACTCATTAGGGCCTAGAAATCCTCCCATGATAAGGAGAATACTAATATCAAGAAGGTAAACTACAGTGCTTCCCTGGTGGTCCAGTAGTTCAGAATCCACCTTGTGGTGCAGGGGATGCCGGTCTGACCCGTGGTCTAGGAGGATCCCATATGCGGTGGAATAACTAAGCCACTCTGCTAGAACTCTTGAGCCTGTATTCTAGAGCCCTCAAGCCAATGCTACTGAGCACACACACTGCAACTACAGAAGCCTGTGCATCTAGAGTCTGCACTCCACAACAAGAGAAGCCACCACAATGAGAAACCCATGCACTGCAATGAACCCCTGCTTGTCACAACTAGAGAAAGCCTGCATGCAGCAACAAAGACCCACTACAGCCAAAATACAAAATAAATAAGTAAATCTTTAATAAAGAAATACTGCTGCTTAGTTTATTTTAAAACAAGAGAGAGAGAAAAAGAAGGTAAACTGTTGATTGACAGTGTTAAAGGATAAAAATATACCTATTGGGAAAAAGTTCTTTGCAAAAACTGAAAGAAAGCCTACAGATCTGAGTTAACAAATAGACAACAGAGAAGAAAGTCTGGAAACTAACCTCCCAAGGTAAAAACATTGCCAATATGCAACCCATTCTAGATATACTTCTTTCTCATCACACCCTCTTGCAGAGACCTAAATTACTTTAAATGTCAAAATCAATTGGGACTAACAGCAGTTACATGCTAACATCAAAGAAAAAAGAAAATTTGGCTAACACAGTTTTATCAGAAAATCTGAAGAATATTACATCAATTCTTGCTTTTGTCAACACTTCAGAGAGACTGAAAATATTCTGCCCCCAAAATGGCCCTCCACTTATTCTTCTTCCTGCCTTTGAAATTTTAACATCTTATTAACTTCCTACTTCTTACAACATGGCTGTACCAAGCTGGCAGGTTATGCTCAATTTAACTAACACTATACTTGGTTCAATCTTCAGAGCATAAAAATTTTTGCCATGTTAAAATGTTCAACTTTGGAATAAACTACATATACAAGGGCAACCGCTTCTACTGAAAATAATTCTTTAAAGCAGATTTATGATTGCCTCTACCTAGTAAAACAAACACCCAAATCAGTCAATGACTTATGGCAAGTCCTGTTATTTGATTTGTGCACAAAGATCCTGTACTTATTCTCTTCAGTCCTTTGCTTTCCCACATACACTCAGAATATCTGTTCCACCTGTAACACCACCATCTCCTCTTATCCATCATTCAGTGCATGACTTCTTGTACTCATTTTTTGGATACAGGCACAGAAGACAATACTCAGTAGTTTCCCAGGAGCATATCAGTTCAGTTCAGTTCAGTTCAGTTCAGTTCAGTTCAGTTCAGTCGCTCAGTCATGTCCGACTCTTTGCGACCCCATGAATCGCAGCACGCCAGGCCTCCCTGTCCATTACCATCTCCCGGAGTTCACTCAAACTCACGTCCATCGAGTCGGTGATGCCATCCAGCCATCTCATCCTCTGTCGTCCCCTTTTCCTCCTGCCCCCAATCCCTCCCCACATCAGGGTCTTTTCCAATGACTCAACTCTTCACATGAGGTGGCCAAAGTACTGGAGTTTCGGCTTTAGCATCATCCCTTCCAAAGAACACACAGGGCTGATCTCCTCCTCCCTTTCTTTCCTGAACCCGAGCCCCCAGTTTCTCCATTCAGAGCCAGTTGGCAGTTCCTCCAGCCCTCTCCCTCCTTCTACCTCCCTCTCTCACACACACACATACCTGCCCCCATGGCATTACATTCCTAGCACATTAATTTTAAACTTACCAGAATAAGGTCGAGTCTAAGTAACAAGAATTGTAATGACCCTGGATACCTTTCTTCTTTCCAATCATTATCTCTAAACCTTCTTTTTCCATTTTTGGTGGAGTATTTTCTTCTACTACCTCACTTAAGTACCCTCCAAATGCTGCAAAGATAAAAATGAAAACAACTCTTTTAAGCTAATCTAGTATATATTCCCATACATATTTCCTCACTTAAAAATATCTTTTTGTATTTTGACACACAATTTATTACCCAATTTAAAACTAAGTTAAAGGTAGGTTTTGGTTAATTGTTATTCAGCCTGGCTTATAAAAAATGCTAACATTCATTTTCAACCTTACTTCTTCCACAATTTAAAAAACAGTTTATAGAGTATCGAGCAATGTAAAAAAGCATCTTTGTCAAGCAAACTATTTTGTTTCCCAAATATTTTGTCTGAAGATGTTTCATTTTTCAAGTTGGAAAAGAAAACAAAAAGTTTTAAAGCACTATTTCTACTGTAAGAAAAACATGTTTTTCATAAAAATAATTTTCCTATTTTTACCTGTTTAACCCTCAAGATGCTTCACCATGACGATACAAAACTGGAAAGGGTCAGTATCAGGAAACTGCCACCTACTATAAGTGATGAGAGGATCAGCCCTTCATCAAGCAATTAAAACTACTTCTTCTAATAATGCTGACTTCTTGATAAGATATGATTATTGAGGTACTTAGACAATACACTGAAAGTCATTCTTGATAAGATATGCTGACTAACGTACTTGAACAATACAAAGAGATGAAAATCAGTGCCATACAAAAAAGGCCACATTTCCATCTCTACCTCCTGAGTTGTTGAAAATTAAATGTTGTTGAAAATTAAATGTCTGTAAGAAACAGAAAGGGAAAAATAAATCCCACTATTTCTCAATTTTTAAGGTCTCAAGCACAGTTTCCTGGCTATTACTTTTTTTTTAAATGGCCCCTCTTAGAATAAATGTAACTTTCTTATGGACCAAATAATCATTTTTTTCCCCTGACTTAAAAGCCTGATGAACACTGGCAAGAAAGAAAGAAACACTGTTACTACTATCTACTGCAAAATGACATGAGATTAGAACTAGAGTCATTTCAGATTGGTAAATAAATGAAAGGCAGGCAAATACCTAAAGAATTACAGCGTTCGATCTGATTGGAAACTGGCTGCAGGGACGCAAACCTCGAGTCGGGTCTGCAGCTCTTCAGTTTAACAAACAGCGCCTTCTTAAGGGCACAGGTGAAATAGCGAGTGCCCCTGAATGTTCCATCTGTACAACCCGCACATTCATCTTCCTGAAAAAAAAAAAGCAGCTTAGACATGCATTATTCTGCATCTTGCAAAGACGTATACAAAGAACTAAGACCTGTTTACCTTAGGGTTAACTAAGTTAACCTTTTCTTAGAAGTCCCTTGTCACACCTGTCCTGAGAACTTCATCAGAAAAAGGGGGTTGACTAATTAGTGTTTCAGCCCACGACTAACAATTTGAGAAATTAATGCCTTATTCCAGCATAAAATCCTCAATGTATTTCCCTTTTGAATACATGCTTAAACCTTCCCTGGTTCACTGACTTTTCTGCACCATTTCCAAAAGCATTAAAACTAGTAGGGAGAGAAGGGCAAACAAAGCTATTTATTTTAACCACTCAAAAAGAAAAATCAGCATTCCCTAGCCTGCAAACCAACAAATTAAAAAATAAGAAACATTTTAAAATAAAACCTAAGTGTACTCAAATTCTCTTTCCTGATTATGAAACATCAAGCAATAGTCTAATTTCCAAAATCTTTCCCACAATGAAAGATTTCAAAATGTCACTTAAAATGGTGATTAATCTTAAAGTCAATGATATAAACATTGGAAATGATTGTAGAAGGAAGGTTAAGAAAAAAAAGAAAAAGAAAAACTGATAAAAATTTGCTTTCCTTACCGTATTCTGTTTAATATAATGAGCCTAAACACATTAGCCTTAACATCTATTTTCATTCCTTGAACATACATCAAACTAACATCATGAACAAGAGGATCATATGCTTAACTGGTGGCAAAGGAAGTCAGGCAATTCGTAATAAAATTTTTCTCTAGTGATGGCTTTTTGACAAATAAAATATTTCACCAAAAAAATAGAATAAGGAAAATTCTGTACAAAACCCCAGATGGAAAAGAAATATAATTTTTAGGTCAAATTAATTACCAGTTCCAGTCCAGCTAGTACTTCATTGAGGCCTGGTGGCTGACCAATCCAGCGGATTACCCCATAGAAAGGAGGATTCTCCTTGACCTCAGCCAACGAGCCCACTTCCAGGCCATGTGAGTTACCAGAAGATACGGCCAAGGGTGGACTCTCCTGCACAGGGGCATTGTTTAGCTCGCCCATCACAGATTGAACTGACAGAGAGAGTGGACTGTGGCTAATACTTCCATTGGTGTTGGGCATCTTTGTCAGACTAAACGGTAAAGAATGAAATCTGTTCTCGCTGGAGAGTGAGTTCATGGAAGGAGGCTGCAGTGGTGGTGAAGCGTGTCCAAAGTCTGGAGGAATCTCCGTAAGCGATTTTGCAGGGTCTTCAGCAACTATAAAAAATTATTCTTAATTAGATAAATGTATTCAAGAATAATGTACATACAAAAGTCCAACTGCCCACCAGACCTCTTCTAGTATGATTCTCATAAGCACTGCAAACTTACTGTCTCCAAGTCAGCACTCTTGATTCTCCTTCCCCACTTCCAAATTTTTCTGCCTCAGTGAATGGCTCCCAATTACTCAAACCAAAAAAATATAGCATTGATTGGAACTGTATAAGTTACATTCTTTGTTCAAAATACAATCAAGTTACAAAAAACTAATATAAAAAAGAGAGCAAAAAATTTAAGAAAGATGCTTCTAACTAATGAATCAAAGAAGAAATAATAAAGTAAGTTTTTAAAATAAAGGAAAAAAAGGAAGAGAAAAAATGAACACTGGTGGAATACAACTAAAGTAATACTTATAAATGAAATGTATAAACTTGGTAGTTTATTTCAGCAGAAAGGTAAGGTAATTTTAATAAACTCAGCATAGAACTTAAGAAGTTAGAAAAACAACAGAATAACCTCCCAAAAAGTAGTCAAGGAGAAAGAATAAACACAAAAACAGGAATCAGTGAATTAAAAGACCAAATTCAAAAGCTGCTTCATTAAAACAACTAACATAATTGCCAAGCAGGCACTGCCAATCAGTGTTGAAAGAACAAATGTCTCAATAAACAGTGCTGAGATAATCAGTTATCTATATTTTTTTAATTAAATTGAAACTCCTCTGTCATACTCTACAAAAAAACCATTTCCAAATGGCTTAAAGACATCAAATACAAAACTACAAATTTTGGAAGAGAATAAAGAAGAATGGTCTTTGTGACTTTAGGGTAGAGAAAAATATCTTAAACGTGAGTATACAAAATCATAAAGGAAAAGTCTGACAAGTATGACCACAATAATACTTGTGGCTACTTGTTCACTAAAAAGCATTGTAGCAAGAATAAAAATAAGAGCCACAAATAAGGAGAAAATATTTGTAATCCTTATTTCTGACAAAGGATTAGTATTTGAAAAGGGTCTATAAATCAAGTTTTTAAGAAAGACCAGAAAAAAATTTCTCTTTCCAAAAGAGACTCATAAAGGCAACTCATAGAAAAAGAAACATAAATCACCAACAAATCAATGAAAAGATTTTTGTCCTCATTAGGAAACACAATAAAAGAAAGTCAAAACCAACATGAGATATCACTTCAAAAGGCAAAGATCTTAGAACATTAACTTTGGTGAGAATGACAAGTAAATGATACCCTTACACAAAGCTGATGTGAGTGTGAACTGGCATAACTATGCTGGGAAACACTTTGGCACTATTTAGTAAAGGAGAGATGTGCATATTCCATGCACATATAGTAGGAACATGTTCCTACTCCTATGTTCCACTCCTAGGAACATACTCTAGACATGGATAACAATGTTAACAGCAGAGTTGTCAATAATAGCAAGAAAATAAAATTAATCCAAAAGTCCATCAATGGCTGAATAGATAATTACATTGTGGTATATTTAAATATTTCACAGCAATGAAATGGAATGGAATGATATACAACAATGAAAATTAATAAATCATAATCACATACTACAATTTGGATGACTCTTAAGAACATAATGTTGAGGAAGACAGTAACATGATATCCATGCAGTCTGATTCCTTGCATATAAAACTCAAAACCATGTAAAACTAACAGTATGCTATTTAGATAGACAAACTCATAAAGAGATCATGAAAACCAAGAGAACGATAAATACTAAATTAAAGATGATGGTAGCTCAGAGGAGAGTGCAGGGGGTGACACTAGGAAGAGATGCCAAGGGGATTTCAAAGGGAATGATAATGTGTTCTTTTTCTTAAAGTGAGTAGTGACTACAAGGGTATTTACTATACTTAACACTTTAACTCATTTAAGATTCTTTACTCATGATATTTGATCTATTTTAAAGTTATTCTTTTCTTTTCCAAACTCTCAACCCTCCAAGCCCAACACTCAGTTCCATAAAGCAAAGTCTTGTTTCTGTCTCCAAAATATATCCCCAATGTGTCCAACACTCTTACCCTCTACCATCATCCCATAGTCGAGGCCACCATCATCCCTCACACTGCAGCCAGTGACACCTGGTCTCTCCGCCCTCTATTTGCCAATCTAATTACCACACAACAACTAGTGAGATCTTTTTAAAATTTAAAGATCTTACGTGATCTTGTGTCATTCCCCTGTTTAAAACCTTCAATGGCTTTCCAGTATTCTTTCAATAAATACTAAGCTTCTCACCAATACTTATTAGGTTCTAGATGATCTGGCTCCTACCTGCCTCTCTAGATTCGTTTCATACACCTCTTCTTGCTTACCCTGCTGCAGTCACTCTGGCCTGCCCCTACTTCCTGTTCCGCAGATATAAAAATTTCTCACTTCAGGTTCTTTGCTATTTCCTCTGCCTAGAATGCTCTTCTCAAGCTCTTTCTCTGGTAGGTTCATTCATACCATCCAGATCTCACATAAGTATCATTTCCTCAAAGAACCTTTTCCAAACCACCCTCTGGGAGCCGGCTTCCTACCAGCTGCTATCACCTTGTGTGTCTCCTTCATGGCACATGTCACAGTTGATTATTATCTTATGTGTCTATACATTTATTGTCTATCATACCAACTAGAATATAAGCTGCCTATAGCCGGGAACTTTGTTAGTCTTTTCCATGGCTGGATTCACAGCCACTAAGAAAATACTCAGTATTTGTTTTTTTGTTTTTTTTTTAAATAAATGAATCAAATGTTGCAGAGAATAGCTTTTAAACTATATAAGCAAAACAATGATAGAAACAATGTTCTTTTACAACTAAATTATTTCTATTTTCTAATTTAAGGATGCATCATATGCTTTTATTATGCTCATCAAGATTGAAATTCTACATCTGTTTCTGGAACACGGAAAGCATTCAATAAATATTTGTTGAACAGATGCACAACAACAACAACAAAAAAAGAATAAACCAGAAGAAAGTGATGTCCTGGAACCAAGGGAAAGTAGGGTTTTTTAAAAGCAGTGTTTAAGGATATCAAGAGAGCAAGAAGTCTTTAAACAATTCAATTGATTTTAGAGATCTTCTACCTTAAACAGATGAATGAAGTGAAAAAAACAAGCTGCTGATACATTTTCTAAATATTGCAATAACCTTTATAGCAGTGTCATTCAAACTGTCTACAATATTTTAATTCAGCACTATCAATAAAGAAAGTTTTATGGTCTACTCATTTTGTTCCCGAAAACTACATATATTGATGAAAAGCTATTTTTTTCTCTGGTAAGTTAAAAGGACAGAATCATTATAAAAAAAAAAACTAAAATTACAGATTACCTTCATCAATGTACCATGAATTTTTTGATTTGGATTGTGGTTGTGAGTCAACAGAAGACCCATTTAAGGTATAAAATAATTCAGATCTGTTTCTAGTTCCAGGGTCTGAGGTAGATCCTATGGAACAAGAAAAATTTCTTTTAAAAATAGAGCCAATATGATGTGAAAGTTTTTCCATAAGAGAAATTAATATGCATATGGTGTCACAATTATAGAACCAACAGATATATGCAAACACAATATATTTTATTTGTGTCTTCAGCTTTGAAAAATTTGATAACCATTTTTGCAACATCAAAAAGATTGTTCAGTGCAAGAGACAATATAAGAGTAGACAATATAAAAGAAAAGCCTACCTTTAAAAAAAAAACCTACTTAAAAAAAATCACCTCATGTACTATGGCTTTTTTCCAAATGTCAAAAATCATGATTCCCCAGTTTCATCTGACAAATCTCTTCGTTCACAAATTTAACCTCTTACTCTAAAACAGCTGCCCTCAAAAGTTCTTCAAATGTATATAAATCAATTTTACTTATTAAGTTTAAAAGATTTAAAGTTTAACTATTTTGGAATTGTTAGTCAACAAATTCCTTGCTGGGTTTCTTCATGTCTCTGGAAAAGTGAAGCAGTATTATTTTTTATGCACTAGACTTATTAAATGTAAGAAAACATTAGCGTAGCTATATTACAGATAGAGCAAGACATTCCCCTGTCCTAGTACTAAGAGGACATGCTATAGTTGAGAGCAGTGGTGTCTTTAGAACCCATATACATCTGATTTCTTTTTCAATTTAAAGCAGATAACTCTATACTTCATTCCTATAACTAAAATCTGCGGCAACAAAAGTAGCACACATGTCTTAAAATCTTTAGGCTATTTATATTTAAGTGAGAGCAGCAAGTTGAACTACCTATCTAGATTCATAGGTTAACATAAAAAATACTACAGCCTATGTATTTTATTTAATTCAAAGTCTCTCAGGGTCCAATGCCACATAAAATATTTCTTACAGTACAATTTCTTTTTAATGAACTGAAACCAAGGGAAAAATAATCTTTTCCTAATCTATATCTGGGTTTAGAACAGTTCTTGCCACCTTTTAAATGAGCTGTTTGGCTTATATAACTATCACCTAATAAATCTATGACCTATGTGGAAGCGAAACGAAAAACAACTAAGAACTCTACATGTACTGTGAGGGAGTTTCTGGGAGAAAGACAAAAATTTTGCTTAGCAGTTTGGAATTTAACTTGTGCCACTTCTATTAGCAAAGTTCACATAATCTCTAGTATACTTTATCCTATATAACACTACCCATAAAAGATTATTTTGTACAGTGCAACTATAAACTATATATAGGGGCTTCCCTGGTGGCTCAAACAGTAAAGAACCACCTGCAATGCAGGAGACCGGGGTTTGATCCCTGGGTCAGAAAGATCCCCTGGAGAAGGGAATGTACTCTTGCCTGAAGAATTCCATGTACAGAGAAACCTGGAGGGCTACAGTCCATAAGGGCTGCAAAGAGTCAGACACGACTAAGTGACTGAGTCACACATAAGCTATATATACAAATGTTGCAAGTAGGAGATTCCAAAAATCAGCTTATATGGACCAGAAAAAGACACAGGTCCTCACAGGAAAATTTTCATTAATTAAAAAAGGTTGGGAAGTCTTGGCTTAAGCAACACCATCTATAAACTTGTTTAGTAAACTACTAAAAATATCTGAAAGAAGAAAATATAAGGAGTAATACTTTTCAACATTTTTTAATCTATGGCAAATCAAAAATCATATAAATAAGAACTGTATTTTATTAACCCGTACCTGTAGCCTTTGGTTTATTATGACTGAATGAACCTTTGTCCCCAACACCTCTTGACATAAATGCAAGTTTGGGAGGCCTCCTTTCCTGTGTCACGCTCTCTGAAACAGTAAACATATTTTTTTAAAAAGATAAAAGGAAATTCTTATAAAAGAGAAACAATCAAGCAAACAATGACAGTAATAACAACAATCCCTTTCCAACAAAAAAGTAGCACTTTCATAGTAGTCTTACAAATTCATTAAGGCTATAGAAAGTAGAAAGCCTCTTGATGAAAGTGAAAGAGAAGAGTGAAAAGCTGGCTTAAAACTCAACATTCAAAAAACTAAAATCATGGCATCCGGTCTCATCACTTCATGACAAACAGATGGGGAAACAATGGATACAGTTATTTTCCTTGGGCTCCAAAATCACTGCATATGGTGACTGAAGCCATGAAATTAAAAGATACTTGCTCCTTGGAAGAAAAGCTATGACAAACCTAGACAGTGTATTAAAAAGCAGAGACATCACTTTGTCAACAAAGGTCCATATGGTCAAAGCTATAGGTTCTTCTAGTCGTCATGTATGGATGTGAGAATTTGACCATAAAGAAGACTGCTGCTGCTGCTGCTAAGTCACTTCAGTCGTGTCCGACTCTGTGCGACCCCACAGACGGCAGCCCATCAGGCTCCCCCATCCCTGGGATTTTCCAGGCAAGAATACTGGAATGGGTTGCCACTTCCTTCTCCAAAAGAAGGCTGAGTGCTGAAGAATTGATGCCTTCGAACTGTGGTGTTGGAGAGGACTCTTGAGAGTCTCTTGGACAGCAAGGAGATCCAACCAGTCCATCCTAAAGGAAATCAACCCTGAATATTCACTGGAAGGTTTGATGCTGAAGCTCCAATACTTTGGCCACCTGATGTGAGGAGCTGACTCACTGAAAAAGACTCTGATGGCTGGAAGAGTGAACACCAGAGGAGAAGGGGGCAACAAGAGGATGAGATGGTTGGATGGCATCACCCACTCAGTGGACGTGAGTCTGAGCAAACTCTGAAGGATAGTGAAGCACAAGGAAGCCTGGCATGGTGCAGTCCACGAGGTCACAAAGAGTCAGACACAACTGAGCAAATGAACAACAAACAACAAATTCTGATTTGTCACATTTATATTAATGATCCAAAATAAAAGCCATTTACTTTAAATAAATTTTAAGAGATTATCATCTCAGAAAAAGGTAAGTATGAAAAGGTAAAGTGAGGAATAAATTTGGCAGACAATTTTGAGAGATTAATATAATCTTGATTAAAAGATATTAGAAGAGATAAAACAATATGTTCACAAAATGGCATGTATAAAATGTTCATAGGAGTCTTATTCATAATGACCTAAAACTGGAACAATGCATTCTGCAGAAGAATAGATAAACTAGTCTGTTCACACAGTGGGATGTTACACAGCAATAAAAAAGAATACACAACATGGACATTGCGTTGAGAAAAGAAATGAAGCCAAAAGTACCCATTTTATATATGTATGTATGTATGTGTGTGTGTGTGTGTATACATGCATGTATACACACATACACACAGTAGGACTGCATTCAGAGTGATAAAATTAGTAGCCTGCCTATCACTCTTGTTGATTTATCAGAAAAAGAAAAAATCCCTTGGGGGAAACTTGGGTTGAAAATCATAACAAATAACTAGTGAACAATAACAACCAAAGCACAAGAAATGTGTGCAAATTTGAATGACCCACTAAATTGAGAAAAACAGCTTAACTGATGTACTGCTTAACATCAGCAGCCACAAGAGCATAATTTAAACCCAAATGAGAATTTAATATAGACAGAAAAGTCTACTGAAGAAAATTTAAGTTTACTTGGGTAGAATGAAGAACTATAAAACCCAATTACCAAACATATTAACAAACACCATACACAGCAACTATATAAAAATTTTCTTAAGGTAAGATTACTTATCAAAATAAATATTTTCCTTATACTTTAAATAATTTTTTACAAAAAATGTTCTTGAAACCCTGGAAGGTCCATAAGATAACATCAGAGTTGCATGCTAGATCTAGTGCTTCAAAATAACCTTTCGGGC
Source organism: Capricornis sumatraensis (assembly GCF_032405125.1). NCBI lineage: Eukaryota > Metazoa > Chordata > Mammalia > Artiodactyla > Bovidae > Capricornis > Capricornis sumatraensis. The sequence goes on along the minus strand of NC_091088.1, from coordinate 24,985,628 downwards.
TCTATTTGTCTCATATGAGAGGAGTCCTGCCTGTGCAGACAATATTCAGGATGATTCAGACTGACAATTTCTACAGAAGGCCACTTAGCAATAACTATCAAATATAAAGTACATATACCCTTGGATCCAGACAAGTTTACTTCCAGGAAGTTTTCTTTTTTGAAGATTTTATGAATATTTTTATGTAAATCTAAATATAACATATCCCATTTAAATACTCAGATAAGCATATTGGCAGCACAGAAGTACTACAGATGACATGATACTGACAGACAAAACATGAAAGAACAGAATTAGTATCCGAAACAATCTGAAAATGTTGGAAGACTGGATAGCTGGATAGCTCTAATGACATGAAGTCAAACAGGGACAAATGTAAAGTCCTGTCATCTATCCCCCAAAGTAAAAAAACAAGTATAGAATCAGAAGCAAAAGTAAATCTGAAAAAAACTGGGGATTTAAGCTAAGCATAAGTTCAGGAATCATTAACTCATTAGTTTATAGGACATTCATTCAGTTAAGAAATACTACCAACTCCAGGCAAGGAAGGCACTATGGTTATGTCTGAAAATATAATTCAAACTATGACAGGGCTGTCCCCAAATCTTTCCTGCATAAGTTCTGTTCTATTGCAGCGATTAGTCCACATACAGATGATGATATTTTGTTCACCTCTAGCTGTCCAAGTGTGACGGAGGCTATCTTCAATTTAGGCTGGAGAACAGAAGATGTAGGTGTCAAAGACATTCATCTTTGAATATCTGAAGGTTGTTATAAGGAAAGAGAGCTGGATTTGTCCTAACTTCATCCCCAGTTAGAACTAGAATTCACCAGGGAAATTGTAGGAAGACAGATGTAGCATGTATCATACAAGGAGTGACTTTTTCACACTGAGACCTGTCTAAAATGAAAAACTCTAATTCCCTCTAGGACAAAGTGACTCTTCTATCAAGTGAACACATAGCTTCCTAAGATGATATGAATGATGAGTTGTCTTATAGCTATAGTGGATACATGCAATCTGATACATATATGTGATATACATACGACATTATTCACTGAAGCACTATTTATATAAGCAAAAGACTGAAAACAGCATTAAAGCCCATCAGGAGGGGACTGGTTAAAAAATTATGATACATTTATAAAATGAAATACAATGCAATAATTTAAGCAAAATATTAAGCATGCAATTGATACACTAATATGAAATCATCCCTAAATTCTACTGTTAGCTCTTTTTTCTTAAGGTGCAATTTGCTCTTCTGGAAAGATAAGTAGATGGACTTTTTTCTATTTCTCCTGATAAGTACAACTAAAAACTCTGGATGTAACATATAAAACAAAACTGAGAAGACTCTGAAAGGCGAAGAAGAGAAGGCAGATAGATCAGCTAGGCAGCACAGGACCTAAGAAATGACACGAGATTTCCTTGGGTTTTCTTATTGTCTCATACATCTCAGACTTAGAGCTGAAGAAGCCAGCAACCTGGAAATGCCAACAGGCACAGACCAAAAAAAAAAAAAAAAAAAACCAAAAACCAACAAAGATGTACTCCCATTAGTCAAAGAATAAGAAAAGACAAATCCTAGTAAGACAGAAACTTATAGACAGTAATCACTGCACTGCAGCCAAATACAGTGGCCCCACCCACTCCAACAAAGGCCAAGTGAGGAATCTGGACTTCTGCCTCTACCTGACTATAAGAAGAAGACATGTGTAACCTGAAACAGCAAAAACAAACATTAAATATGATCTGCTACTGCTACTGCTGCCAAGTCACTTCAGTCGTGTCCGACTCTGTGTGACCCCAGAGACAGCAGCCCACCAGGCTCCGCCTGGGATTCTCCAGACAAGAACACTGGAGTGGGCTGCCATTTCCTTCTCCAATGCATGAAAGTGAAAAGTGAAAGTAAAGTCGCTCAGTCATGCCCAATCTTAGCGACCCCATGGACTGCAGCCTACCAGGCTCCTCCGTTCATGGGATTTTCCAGGCAAGAGTACTGGAGTGGGGTGCCATTGCCTTCTCTGAAATATGATCTAGGCACTCAGAATATAATACCCAACTGTCCAAGTTTCGACTAAAAATCATTCAATATATCAAGAAACAGGAAGATGCCAAGAAGAATTTGAAAAGAGTGTCGATAAAACCCTACACTGAGATGACAGATGATCATCTGACAAAGATCTGTAAAGCAATCATGATATAAATGCTTCAATAAGAAATTACAAACACACTCGGGGGAAAAAATGAAAAACAGAAACCTCTTTATATAAAGACAAAGAGAAAGGAATATTACCATACCACTAAGCAAAGTCATCAAACCACAAAGGAAGAGAGCAAGAGAAGAAGGGAACAGGGAAGAAATTAAAATAACAGCCAGAAACATCAGACCTCACAGAAATCAAAATCTTTTGCTTTGTGAAAGACTCTACTAAGAGGATGAAGAGATAAGCTACAGACTGGGGAAAAATATAATTGCAAACCACATATCCAACAAAGAACTAGTATCTAGAATATATAAAGTAGTCTCAAAATTCAACAGTGAAAAAGCAAAAATCCAATGAAAACATGGACAAGAGATGAAAACACAATTCACTAAAGATACATAGATGGCAACTGATACAGGAAAGTAGATAATCAACAATCATAAGCCATTCAATTAAAACCACAGTGAGATATGATTACACACATCTCAGAATAGCTAAAATAAAAAATAGTGACAACACCAAACACTCATGAAAAACTGGATAACTCATAGATTGTTGGATGTGAAATGGTACAGGCATGCTGGGGAAAAAAAAAAAAACATGCAAATACCACACGACCAGTAGTTGCACACCTGGACATCATACAAGAGAAATGAAGACTTTATGTTTATTGTGTTCCCTCTATACAAGTATTTATAAGCATTATTTATAACTGCTAATAACTGGAAACAAATCAGATATTCTTCAATAGGAAAACTGTTAAACAAACAGTGGCATAGCCATAACATGGAATATAATTCAGCAATAAAAGTCGGTGATACCCACAACATGGCTGAATCTCTAGAAAATTATGCTGAGTGAAAAAAGCCAATCTCAAAAGGTTAATACTGTACAACTCTATTTATGTAATATTCTTGGAATTTACAGAACTGTAGAAATGAAGAACAAATTAGCGGATGCCAGAATTAAGGAGAGGATGGAGACGAGAGACAGAGTGACAATAAAATAGCAACATAAAGGATCCTTGTGGTAATGAGAATGCTCTGTATCTTGACTACATCAGTGTCAACACCCTGGTTGTGATCTCTAATTCTATAAAATGTTACCTTTGGGGAAAACTGGGTAAGGGGTACACAAGATCCTTCTGTATTATGTCTTAAAACTGCATGTAAATCTGTAATAATCTGAAATGCAAATCTATAATAATCTGAAATATTTTCAAATCATTTATCTGACAAAGGGCTTATATTCTGATGTATAAGAATTCTCAAAACCCCAAAATTAAATAAACAAGAAATTGGTCAAAGATTTGCACAGGTATTCTACCAAGGAAGATAAATGACAAACAAGTGCCACTACACGACTATTAGAATAGCTAAAATTTATAAAACTGGCCATACCAAGTGCTGGCAAGGACATACCAAAGCTGGAATTCTCATACACTGCTGCTAGGCATATAAAATAGTACAACCACTTCAGAAAGAAGGTTTGGCAGGTTGCTGTTGTTTCGTTTTATTTTTAAAGTTAAACAATCACCTAGGATAGTATCAGCCATTCCACATCTGGATATTTACCCAAGAAAAATGTATGCCTATGTCCATACAAAGACTTACATGTGAATTTTCATAGCAGCATTATTTACAATAGCCACAAACTATAAACAAGCCAAATATCCATCAACAAGTGAATGAAGAAACAAATTGGTATATCCTTATGCTATCAGGGAAAACATATCATCTTTCCTTTTGCTCTCACTCTCACAACAATTTTGACCCTTTTGGCCACCAAATATATGAGGAGTTTCCCCACACTAAGGTGTGACACCAGCTGGCTGTTCTACAATTCAATCTGGTTCTGACACGATCCACCTGCTGCTTACTCAGTTATGTCCAACTCTTTGCAACCCTATGAACTGTAGCCAGCCAGGTTCCTCTGTCCATAGGGATCCTTCAGGCAAGAATACTGGAGTGGGCTGCCATGCCCTCCTCCAGCATATCTTCCCAGGTCTCCCACATTGCAGGCAGATTCTTTATGTTAGTAGCAAATCCCACAAGTTAAGGACTAAATCCCAGAAGACTGCCCCCAATTCAGACACATTGCAAGTAACACATTGTCCCCAGTAATACTGACCCACTAGCTATAAATCAGGGTTCCCATAACCCCTTCCCTGAGTTCAACAATTTACTAGAATGGGTCACAGAACTCAGGAAAATACATTCACCAGTTTATTAAAAAGAATCTAATGAATGATATGGCTTCCCAGGTAGCTCAGCTGGTAAAGAATCCACCTGCAATGCAGGAGACCCCAGTTCAATTCCTGAGTCAGGAAGATCCCCTGGAGAAGGGATAGGTTATCCACTCGAGTAATCTTGGGCTTCCCTGGTGGCTCAGTCCACCAGGAAAGAATCCACCTACAATGTAGGAGACCTGGGTTCAATCCCTGGGTTGGGAAACACATTCATCAGTTTATTATAAAGGGTATAATAAATGATATAGGTAAACAGCCAGATGAAGATACACACAGACAAAAAATAGGGAAGAGGCAGAAAGCTGCCATGCCCTCTTTAGGCATGCCACCCTCCCAGACCTCTATGGGTTCAGTAACCGACAAGCTCTCAAAACCTCATAGTATGGGGATGCTTGCAGAGACTTCATCAGATAGGCACGCCTGATTGTTTACTCAGTTTCCAGCTCATCTCCCCTCTCCAGAGGATGGGGTTCCAGCTGAAAGTTCTAAACACAGCTTCATCTCTGCAGTGACCAGTCCCCCTTCTAGAAGCCCACCAAAAATCACTTCATAAGAACAAAAGACACTTCTATCACCCAGGAAATTCCAAAGGATTTTAGAAGCTCTGTGTCAGACACTCCTACCACTCAGGAAATTACAGGAGCTTTAGGAGCTCTGTGTAAGGAACCTGGGTCAAAGATCAAACATTAGCAAGAATCAGGGACCCAGAAAAATATATACATACTATTTTACATCATAGAATGGAATACTTCTCAGCAACAAGAAAGACATATGGATGAGTCAATAATTGCACTGAATGAAATAAGTCAGACCAAAAAAAAAAAAAAAGAGAGAGAGAGAGAGAACATCCTGAATTCTCCATCATATAAAATTCTAGGAAATGTGACAAATGCATACCAACAGAAAACAGATCCTATGATTACATGAATTTTGGAGGAGGGAACAGGCAGAGGAGGGAGGAAGCAAAGGGGTACCTTGGGGTGATGGACATGCTCACTATCTTGATTGTGGTAAAGGTCTCACAGGTCCAGACATAGAAAAAACATATCAAACTATATACTTAAAGTATGTGCACTTTATGTCAATTAAAACTCATTAAATTTGTTAAGATAATAAAAACAAGGTACCCAAAATGCATAAAATATGCAAATACTGAACAACAAAGAAACAAATTAACCAAGAAGGATACAGAAGAAAAATAGGTAGTTGGGGACCAATGTTAAGAGAAAAAAGTTTCATACACCCTTTGAAAATTCTGTGCAAATGTGAATGTACTACATAATCTAAAAAATAAAACTAGCTTTACATTCCCAACCCCCAAAACTAAAGAAGACAACACAGACTGGACTAAAAAAAGCGGAAATTTAGGGGAAGCTCTAATTGATATTGATTAGCACTAACTGACTGATACACTTAGAACCGGACATAGAAAAACAGACTGGTTCCAAACAGGGAAAAGAGTACATCAAGGCTGTATACTGTCACCCTGCTTATTTAACTTATATGCAGAGTGCATCATGCAAAATGCCGGACTGGATAAGCACAAGCTGGAATCAAGACTGTCAAGGGAAATATCAATAACCTCAGATACGCAGATGACACCACTGTTATGGCAGAAAGCAAAGAAGAACTAAAGAGCCTCTTGATGAAAGTAAAAGAGGAGAGTGAAAAAGCTGGCTTAAAACTCAACATTTAAAAAACTAAGATCATGGCATCTGATCCCATCACTTCATGGCAAACAATGGAAACAGTGACAGACTTCATTTTGGGGGGCTCCAAAATCACTGCAGATGGTGACTTCAGCCATGAAATTAAAAGACACTTGCTTGTTGGAAAAAAATACTATGACCAACCTAGACAGCATATTAAAAAGCAGTCATTACCTTGCCAACAAAGGTCAATCTAGTCAAAACTACTGATTTTCCCAGTAGTCATGTATGGATGTGAGAGTTGGACTATAAAGAAAGCTATAAAGAAAGACTATAAAGAGTACCAAAGAAATTGATGCTTTTGAACTGCAGTGTTGGAGAAGACTCTTGAGAGTCCCTTGGACTGCAAGGAGATTCAACCAGTCCATCCTAAATGAAATCAGTCCTGAATATTCACTGGAAGGACTGGTGTTGAAGCTGAAACTCCAATACTTTGGCCCCTGATGTGAAGAACTAACTCACTGGAAAAGACCCTGATGCTGGGAAAGACTGATGCCAAGAGGAGAAAGGGGATAACAGAGGATGAGATGGTTGGATGGCAGCACCAACTCTATGGACATGAGTTTGAGCAAGCTCTGGGAGTTGGTGAAGGACAGGGAAGCCTGGCATGCTGCAGTCCATGGAGTCGCAAAGAGTCGGACATGACTGAGCAGCTAGACTGAACTGAACTAATTGATATGCTTTATCACAACAGATTTAAGAACCTGAATATAAAGTCAAATTAGATATGTTAGAGGTTTTTAACATTTAAAACAATAACAGAGAGAGGAAAAGCTCTACAAGTTGAAGATGCCTGCATTTTTAGTCAAAGATATTTTTTCAGAAGCCTACTGTAACAAGCAATTGAATAGGATGAGTTCTTTCCCAATCTCATAAACTGTAAAACTGCTTCCAAAAACTTTTTTTAAGGCTGAAAATAACTTTGTCCTACAACTGAAGGTAATTGGACAAGAAAAAAATAAGGAACTAAATGAGACATTATAACTGTTTTTTTCTCTCTAAAGAAATGGGTGTTAACGATGACATGAAATACAGATGAAGACCTATTTAAATAAATGAAACTAATTCTCATTTAGCCAACTTTGCTTTTTAAAGTCTATTCGCAGGCTTTATTTTGTTGGCAAAAAAGTATAATTGGTGTATTATGTAATAAAAGCTGGTATCATTCTTAATTATCTTCTATTCAGGGTTCATGAAAACCAAGCTTTAAAAGGGGAAAAAAGCATTATTTGCCTTGCTTGTCACTGCTCTGAGAGCCAGTAACAATGACAATGATAGCCACTGATCTGTAAGATTAGAGTTTGCCTGACAAGTGATTTCCAAGAGATTTATGTAAGCAATTTTGATTATTTTAATCCTACATCACTAATTAAATAAAATATAATTGTAAATGCTTTTGAAGATAAATACTACTAAAGATTAGTTCTTTGTCAGCTTATACATAATTCCATCACATGAAAAATAGAAATGGTAGCTTTTTCTTTTCTTCTTAAGTGTTACTATAGAACCCAAGTTCATTTACATTTCAAACCAAATCGAGATATGGAAAAGGTATACAGAAAGAATGCTCTAGAGTTTAAAAAAAAGGGGGTGGGGGCATTTCTAATCTTTATTCTACAGCAAACAGAAAAACACAATCAATTATACATAAGGTAATGTCATATTTCAGGTACTTTTTCTTCCTTAAATTATAATACTAAACTAATGATTTCCCCAGCCTCCCAACTTACTTGATTTACTGGATTATATTTAGTTGTAAAACGTAAAATTCAAAGAAATTCAATAAAGTAGGTAAAAAGGATGGTTATACTAATATGATTTTGAGCTCTCAAATGTAATCTTTGGAAATTAAAAGAAAAAAAGGAAGAAAGAAAGAAAGAGAAAACCTATGGAGATATTGGATTTGGTAAGACAAGTTTAAATTACATTTATCCATGTGGTTCTGGAACAACAATATTAGCAGAGAATTGGTTATCCCTGTACGAATAAACAATGAAAGAAAATTGATTTTACAAGGGATTCCCCTTAGCTATTCAGAAAGCTAACATTATAAAATCAGCATCATTCAATGAATTTCTTTAGGACAGGGTTTCTCATCCTGAGCAAAGCTGACTTTTTGGACCAGACCTTTTTTGTGAGGATCAGAGGTGCTGCTCTCTGCATCGTAGGATGTTTGGCAGCGTCTCTGTCCCTGCCCTCTAGATTCAAGCAGCATTCCTACTCCAGATGTGACGACCATACATGCCTCCAGACAGAGCAAAATGTCTTCTGGAGGTGAAGGCTCTGTACTAACGCTAAAAGTAAAACAAAAATCTTTAAAAATTACTTAATATACTGGGGGTTGGGGGGAGGGGAAGAAGGAACCCATGACAGTCTAAAAAGAAAAAAACTGCAATGGATACTAATCCATAGATGATTCTGATGTTGGAACTGGCAGAAAGGAATCTTAAACAAGCTATTAAAACCATGAAAAATATGCTTACAGTGAAGGAGAAGACAGGACTATCTCATCAGAGAACTAAAACAAGGAACTGGATGGAAAAGCCTTAAAATACTTTTAAAAACTTAAAAATACAAGTGTCTCAATAAATAATGTATTGAATATGCTAGAAAACAATGGGGATAAAAGAAGGGGAACTGAATAAAACTGAAGGTAGAACAGAGGGACTAAAATTTGAAAAAAAATTAACAGAAACTCAAGCATAAGGGTCGGTATCAAAAATTATGACATATATCTAACTGAAGGTACAGAAAGGAAGAGGAGAGAAAGGAACAGAAAAAAACATTTGAAGGAAAAATGGCTAGATGTTTTCTACTTTGTTAAAAAATATAAATTTACAAATCTAAGAAGTTTAGCAAATGCCAACCAGATGCTAGGCACATCACAGTTAAATACTGTAAACCAAATATAAAGTCTTCAGAATACCCAGAGAAAAATAAAATACTATATTACATACAGAGGCACAATGATTCAAGCTATTGATGATTTTCATCAGAAACTGTGGAGGCTAGAAAATCAAATTTAAACCAGAATTCTATATATACCCAAAATATCCTTCAATATGAAGGCAAGATAAACAATTCTCAGACAAAAGAAAATTAAGAAAAATTCATTTCTAGAAAACTTCACTTCAACAAACACCACAAAGAAGTTCCTCAGGATGAATGAAAATGACAAACAGATACACATCTTTAACTCTTTAAAATATAAGTGATTATTTCAACAAAAACTGTTTCCTGAGCATTTTTTAAGTACATAGATATAATGTACATGATTAGTAACACAAAGAGTAAGAAGTAACTAGATTTACATTGTTACAAGGTTTCTACATCTTATATAAGTATATATAAGTGACACAATATTACCTGTAACTAGACTTAAACATTAAGAATATATATTATAATCCTTGGAGAAACCACTAAAAGCAATATGACAATGAAGTATAGCTTATAGGCCAATAGATTAAATCATATAATTCTTAAAATTTTTCAAATAATCTACTAAAAAGGTAGAAAATTACTATAAGAAGAATGAAAAATAGGGGGACAAATAGAAAACAGATAATAAAATATTACTGGGTTTTGAAACCCATAACAACAATAATTACTTTAAGTGTTAATAGAGTAACCACAACAATGAAAAGACAGAGATCATCAGACTGGATTTTTTAAAAAATGACAGGCATAAATACCAACCAAGTGGGATAGAGTGGGAAAATGAAGTAAAGAAGGTGGGGAGGGGGAACATCTTGATCCAAAAAAAACATGTTAGGGATAGGGCAGATAAAGTAGGACCAACACAAAACACACAAGACAGTAGAAATAAATCCAGTTGTCATGATGATAAATATTAATAGATTAAAATCTTCAGTTAAAATATAAAAACGGTCAAACTATATTAAGGAATCAACTATACGTGGTAATAAGAGACATATCAAAAAAAGAAACATATCTGGAAAATACTCACCAAAAGAAAACCTATCTATATCACACAAAACAGAATTTAAGTAAAAAAAAAAAAAAAAAACTTACTAGAGATGGAAATAGTCACCACATAATGAGAAATAGCTCAAATTACCTGGAAGGTATAAAAATTCTAAATTCTAGGTACCTACAAATCCTCAACTTGTATGCAGCTAATAACAATTTCAAAACTAAAGCAAACACTCAGAATTAAGAGGAAATTAACAAATCCATCATCATATTTAGACGTTTTAACACCCCTTGTTCTGTAACTGTTAGACTTCACAATTAAAAACTCAGTAATGAAACATAAAATTTGAATGGCATAATAAATTAGCTTGACCTAAGGGACACATAAAATATGCATGAAATACATTCAACTACAATTGAAGAAAACACATTCTTTTCAAGTACACAGAGAACATTTCTGAAGCTTGGGATCATGTACCAGTCCATAAAGTCAGCCTCAACAAATGCCAAAGTATTGGTATCATATTCTCTTACCATATGCAATCAAATTGAAAATGAATAACAATGAAAATAAAAAGCAAGACATTCGAAAATTTTTAAAGTACATTTTAAAAGAGTTCATGAATTACATTAAAAAATCATGAAGGAAATTACAAAATACTTCAAATTTAATGGTAACAAGATAACTACATATCAAATTTTATGGAATCTATCGCCTTAGATGCTTTATACTAAAAATTAATAAGCTAAGCATATGAATGTAATGGTTTAAAAAAATTGAAAAAATCCACGAAAAGTCAAAGAAAAAATAATTTTTAAACTACTAAAATGGAAAATTAATATATCTAGAAAGGACTGAAAGTGAAAGTGTCAGTCGCTCAGTCATGTCCAACTCTTTGTGACACCATGTACTGTGTAGCCCACCAGGCTCCTCTGTCCATGGAATTCTTTAGGCAAGAATACTGGAGTGGGTTGCCATTTTCTTCTCCAGAGGATCTTCTCAACCCAGGGATTGAACCCAGGTCTCCTGCATTGCTGGCAGAATATTTACCATGTGAGCCACCAGGGAAGCCCCCAAGGAGCCGCGCTTGGCCCCAGTGCAGGGTGGGTACACTCCCTCCTGCCAAGGAGAGGGAGAGGGGGTTCTGCCCACATGCTGTGGCAGTTGCCACAGTGGCCACTTGGGAGTGGCAGCAGCTGGGGGATCTGGCAAAACATGGCTTTTTGAGTAAATGCTAGTGAGAATCCTCCATTAAGACTTTTCTCTGACTTAATTCACTTAGCATAATGCCTTCAACAGTCCATTCGCATTGTCCTAAATGGCAGGATTTCCTTCCTTCTTCTGACCAAATAATATTCCACAACATCTTCTTCATCCATTTATCTGCTGATGAACATTTAGGTTGTTTGCAAATCTTGTCTACTGTGAATAATGTTGTTATGAATACAGAAGGGTAATTATTGTTTTGAGATTATGTTTCATTTCCTTCGGCTATACCTCTAGAAGTGGGCTTGCTGGATTGTATAGTAATTCTATTTTTAACTTTTTGAAGAGGATTTCATTTATATATGGAATCTGAAAAGGACAAACTAATGAAAACAGAGAGTAGAGCGGTAGTTACCACAGAGTGGGAGGGTGGAGTGACCAATCATTAAAAGACAAATGCTGTATGATTCCACTTAAATGAGGGGTACTTAAGAGAAGTCCAAATCATAGAGACAGAAAGAAGAAAAGCAGCTGCCAGAGGCTAAGGGTAGGGGAGAGATGGGGGTCTATTGTTTAATGGGCATAGTTTTACAAGATGAAAAAGGTTAAGGAGACAGATGGTGATAACTGTTACACAAAATTATGAATGCATTTAATACCACTGAACTGTACAGGTAAAAATGGTTAAGATGGCAATTTTATGTTATATGTATTTTATCAAACAAAAAATTATTTTAATTTAAACGTGCATTTTTAATTTTTTTTAAATTTTACCCCAACACTTTCCAAGGAACAGGTCCTTCTTGGCACAGGCCTATTCCATGGCACTGTGTAAAAAAAGTTTTAAACATGCAATGCAAATATTTTAAATATTTTAAAGCATATAAAAATTAACAAACTGGAAAGTAGCTGATTAAAAGAAAAGAAACATAGGACTATCTCAATAGATAAAGAAAAAAGTTTGATAAAATTCAGTATCCCCTCATCATAAAACTCTTGGGGAATCATGGGTAACTTCTATAACCTGATAAATGACAGTAACAACAATAAAATCCTGTGATAAGCATCATACTTCATAGTGAAATGCTGGAAGCATTCACTTTAAGATCAAGAGCAAGGTGAAGATGCCATTCAATACTGTATTGATAGGGATACTAGAATAACAAACCACATTTTAAAAATGAAAGATATAAGGATTAAAAGGAAGAGGTAAAACAGTATTTGCAGATGACTTACTACTAAAAAATTAATTTACAGATAAATTGTGAAAAAAAGATCTTGATAAGATTCTTTATAACAAAACTCTGCAAACAAAAGTCATCTGAGATACTACTTCACAACCAATGGGATGGCTAGAATCAAAAGGTCAAATAATAACAAAGACATGAAGAAATCAGAATCCTCCTGTGTGCTGTGCTTAGTCGCTCAATTGTGTCCGATTCTTTGCGACCCCACGGACTGCAGCCCACCAGGCTCCTCTGTCCATGGGGATTCTCCAGGCAAGAATACTGGAGAGGGTTGCATGCCCTCCACAAGGGGATCTTCCCAACACAGGGATCAAACCCAGGTCTCCCATACTGCAGGCAAATTCTTTAATGACTGAGCCACCAGGGAAGCCGTCATGTAGAATCTTCATACAACACTGTAAACTGTATAATGGTGTGGCCACTTTGGAAAACAGTCTGGCATGTACATACATGATTAAACATGAGCTACGCACGACCCAGCAATTTCATTCCTAGATATATACCTAGGAGAAATAAAAGCATACATCCACACAAAAACCTGTACAGGAATGTGTGTGGCAACATTATACCAATACATTATAGCCAAAACATGGAGGGAACCCAAATGTCCATTGACAGATAAATGGATAAACTGTGATATATTAATACAATGGAATATTACTCAGGCATTAAGAAGAATGAAATACTGATATATACTATAACATGGATGAACCCTGAAAATATTATGCTAAGTGAACAAAGTCACATCTTATGTTAACATAAGAGCACATCTTAACTTATTCTGTTTATATGAAATGTCTACAATAGGCAAACATACAAAGACAGACAGCAGACTGGCAGGTGCTTAGGACAGGGGAGGATGGAGAGATAAGGGAATTATAGCTAAAATGTACAAGGTTTCTTTGTAAGCTGATGAAAATGTTCCCTTATCGATTGCTATGATAACTGCACACATCTGTAAATACACTAAAATATGCTGAGTTGTATGGTTTAAACTAGTGAATTATATCTCAATACAACCGTTTTTATAACTAATTTCTACGTATCAGCAAAAAACTATTAGAAAATATGTTTTACTTGATAATGTATCAGAAATGGAGAAAATTTTTACCAGAAAGATTAAATAAATGAAAGGCTATACAATGTTCATCTATCAAGTTTCAATATAACAGAAATGTCAATTTTCCTCAAATTGTTCCACAGTTTAAGTGCAACTCCAATCAAAATCCCAATAGAACTCTCTTATAATATTTGAGAAGCTGATTGTTAAATTTACACTGAAGACTCAAGGACTAAAAAAATGAAGACACTCATTAAGAAAAGAAACAAAAAGAGAAATGTACTCTTACAGCTATTAGATTTCTTCTAAAGCTATGACACAGAAAGATCCATATATATACATGATAAACTTCATTTATACTCAGCAAGCATGGTAGAGAAAATTAGGAATACAAACTTCATATCCTACACAAGATCATATCTAGGTATATTATCAACTGAAATGTGAAAAGAAAAATTATTAAACTTTTAGGAGACAATCTAGAAAACTCTAAAGAGTAATGAAAATATAAAGAATCACTAAAACAATGTGGTGCTGAAGCATTAACAGACAGAATAGAAAGTACACCTCAGTGGTTAGACCAAGAAAAAGCCTCAAAACACTTTGCAAAGCCAAATTGCACCCCCAAAAAAGTCAAGGTCAATGTTTGGTGGTCTGCTATGGGTCTGATCCACTACAGCTTTCTGAATCCCAGCAAAACCATTATATCTGAGAAGTATGCTCAGCAAATCAATGAGATGCACCAAAAAATACAATGTCTGCAGCCAGCACTGGTCAACAGAAAGGGCCCAGTTCTTCTCCACAACACCACCTGACCGCATGTCACACAACCAATGCTTCAAAAGTTGAACCAACTGGGCTACGAAGTTTTGCCTCATCTGCCATATTCACTTCTCGCCAACTGACTACCACTTTTTCAATCATCTCGACAACTTTTTGCAGACAGAATGCTTCCAGAACCAGCAAGAGATAGAAAATGCTTTCCAAGAGTTCCTCAAATCCTGAAGCTCAGATTTTTATGCTACAGGAATAAAAAAACTTACTTCTTGTTGGCAAAAATGTGTTTATTGTAAAGGTTCCTACTTTGACTAATAGAGATGTGTTTAAGGCTAGTTATAATGACTTGAAATTCACAGTAGGAAACCTCAATTACTTTTGTATCAACCTAACAAATCAGAAAGAAAAAGAAACCTATGATATGGTATCACTGATACACAGAATCTAAAATATGACACAAATGAATTTACTTGCAAAACAGAAACAGACCCACAGACATACAAAACAAACTTACGGTTCCCAAAGGGGAAAGGTGGTGAGAAAGGGATAAATTAGGAGTTTGGGACATACTACTACATAAAACAGATAAACAACGAGGTCCTACTGTAGAGCACAGGGAACTATGTTTATTATCCTATAATAATACATAATGAAAAGAATATGAGTGTGTACATACACACACACACACACAAACACATGCAAAACTGAATCATTTGCTGTACTCCAGAAAGACAACACTGTAAATCAACTATTCAGTAAAAAATAAATAAATAAAAAGCAAAATAAAAAATAAATCACCCTTACACTCTGCTGGCAGAAATACAAACTGTTACATCGACTACCAAAAGCAATTTAGCAGTATCTAGAACAAAACAGACTGAGCGCCGAAGAACTGATGCTTTTGAACTGTGGTGTTGGAGAAGACTCTTGAGAGTCCCTTGGTCTGCAAGGAGATCCAACCAGTCCATTCTGAAGGAGATCAGCCCTGGGATTTCTTTGGAAGGAATGATGCTAAAGCTGAAACTCCAGTACTTTGGACACCTCATGTGAAGAGTTGACTCATTGGAAAAGACTCTGATGCTGGGAGGGATTGGGGGCAGGAGGAGAAGGGGACGACAGAGAATGAGATGGCTGGATGGCATCACTGACTCGATGGATGTGAGTCTGAGTGAACTCCGGGAGTTGGTGATGGACAGGGAGGCCTGGCGTGCTGTGATTCATGGGGTCGCAAAGAGTCGGATACGACTGAGCGACTGAACTGAACTGAGAACAAAACAAATGCATGCAGCTTTTCACCAAACAAACCCACTTCTGGGAATTTATCCTACAGGTAACCTAGCACATGTAGAAAATATATATGTATGAGGTTAGTGCAGCATTGTGCATAGTAAAAATTTAGAAACAATACAAATATCTATTAATAAGAATCAATAAATTAGGGAACCACAATACCAATGGAAAATATGTACTATAAATAATGAGAACCTCAGATATACAAAGACTTCCAAGATAAAAAGTAAAGAGAATAAAGCACATGCAGAATAAATATTATCCTTCACGCCTAAAAAGGGAAGAAAGAATATGTACTTATACTGTATGAAGAAACTCTAAAAAGATATACAAGAAACTAATAACTAACTAACTCAAGAAACTAATAACTCACCCACTGGTGGGTGGCAAGGAGTGGAGTGAGGGGGCAACTAGAGCAGAGGAGATAGAATGGAAACAAGACATCCTACTATACTGTTTCATTATTTTGATTTGAGATATGCAAATACATTTCTTATTAAAAACTATTTTAGTAACATGATAGTTACTAAACTCAAGGGTTTTTGCATTGGTCAAAATTCCAACAATACAACGTATATTTTATTACCATATGGTCTTTCATCTCAAAAGGAAGAAAACCTTAAATACTTATCTCTAGTTACTTATATGCATACTGAAGTATTTAGGATAAGTGTACTGAGGTCTGTAACTTATTTTGCAATGCATTACCAAAAAAAAGATGGAGACGTGCATGGATAGAGGGATGGATAAATACGATAAAGCAAGTATTATACAAAAATGTTAATTATAGAAACTAGGTGGTAGGAATAGGGATGTTCAGTATAAAATTCTTCCAACTTTTCTATGTTTGAAATTGCATAATAAAATGCTGAAAAATATTTTATTAAAATTTTAAAATAATTCACAAATCAATAAATAGACAAATCAACAAAAAACTGAGGAAAGACATAACCAGGTATTTATTAGAGGACATAAATTTTCCATAAACATATGAAAATTATTCAACCCTACTTGTGATGAGGGAACTACGATTAAAACCACCCTGAAATACCATTTCTCAAAGGTATCAGATTGGCAAAAATTTTAATGGGTACCAAGTGTTGACGAGGATATGGAAATACTCAAAACCTGAACAACCATTGACATTAGAATGAGTTATTAAATCATGAAGTATTCACACAATGAAATATACTATGAAGCAATAAGGTAAACAGCCTACTAATACCATTATTCACCACAAAGAATCTCAAAATATACTTTAAGTAAATAATGCAATCATTAGAGAATACAATCACTATGATTTTATTTATTATAAGTTTTAAAACAGGCTAAACTAAACAAGCTATTACACACCAATCCAATCCAAGCCACCATCTTCTGTCTCTCATATGGATAATTGCAACAGTCCCCCTCCTGATTTCCTTGTCTCTGCCTTCTAACTTGCACCCAGGGCCATCATTTTCAAATGGAAGTTACATAAGTTGTCCTCTGTGCAAAATCCACGTTAGCTCCCCAGCTCCCTAGAGTAAAGCCAAGAATCCATACACCAGCCCATTTGGCCCTGCATGGTCTAGCTTCACTACCTCTCCTATCACTGTCCCTCACTCAAGCTACAATGAACCCCTTGCTATTCCTCAAGCTGGCCAAGACCTCAAATCACCTTTATGTGAAGAGCTCAAATGTCAACATATTAGAGAAGCTCACTGGGACTTCCCTCAGTTCCGTTCAGTTCAGTTTCTCACTTGTGTCTGACTCTGCGACTCATGGACTAAAACACACCAGGCCTCTCTGTTCATCACCAACTCCCAGAGTTTACCCAAACTCATGTCCATTGTGTCGGTGATACCATCCAACCATCTCATCCTCTGTCATCCCCTTCTCCTCCTGCTCCCAATCCCTCCCAGCATCAGGGTCTTTTCCAATGAGTCAGCTCTCTGCATCAGGTGGCCAAAGTATTGGAGTTTCAGCTTCAACATCAGTCCCTCCAATGAACACCCAGGACTGATCTCCTTTAGGATGTTCTGGTTGGATCTCTTGCAGTCCAAGGGACTCTCAAGAGTCTTCTCCAACACCACAGTTCAGAAGCATCAATTCTTCGGTGCTCAGCTTTCTTTACAGTCCAACTCTCACATCCATACATGACTACTGGAAAAACCATAGCCTTGACTAGATGGACCTTTGTTGGCAAAGTAACATCTCTGCTTTTGAATATGCTGTCTAGGTTGGTCATAACTTTCCTTCCAAGGAGTAAGCGTCTTTTAATTTCATGGCTGCAATCACCATCTGCAGTGATTTTGGAGCCCAGAAAAATAAAGTCAGCCACTGTTTCCATTGTTTCCCCATCTATTTGCCATGAAGTGATGGGACCAGATGCCATGATCTTAGTTTTCTGAATGTTGATCTTTAAGCCAGCTTTTTCACTCTCCTCTTTCACTTTCATCAAGAGGCTCTTTAGTTCCTCTTCACTTTCTGCCATAAGGGTGGTGTCATTTGCATATCTGATGTTATTGATATTTCTCCTGGCAATCTTGATTCCAGCTTGTGCTTCATCCAGTCCAGCATTTCTCATGATGTACTTTGCATATAAGTTAAATAAGCAGGGTGATAATATACAGCCTTGACGTACTCCTTTTCCTATTTGTAACCAGTCTGTTTTTCCATGTCCAGTTCTAACTGTTGCTTCCTGACCTGCATAAAGATTTCTCAAGAGGCAGGTGAGGTGGTCTGGTATTCCTATCTCTTTCAGAATCTTCCACAGTTTATTGTGATCCACACAGTCAAAAGCTTTGGCATAGTTTTTCTGGAACTCTCTTGCTTTTTCAATGATCCAGTGGATGTTGGCAATTTGTTCTCTGGTTCCTCTGCCTTTTCTAAAACCAGCTCAAACATCTGGAAGTTCACAGTTCA
The DNA here is from genome assembly GCF_032405125.1 of Capricornis sumatraensis. NCBI lineage: Eukaryota > Metazoa > Chordata > Mammalia > Artiodactyla > Bovidae > Capricornis > Capricornis sumatraensis. The sequence continues at coordinate 24,967,039 of NC_091088.1, read as the reverse complement.
TGTACTGCTGAAGCCAGGCGTGGAGAATTTTGAGCATTACTTTACTAGTGTGTGAGATGAGTGCAATTGTGTGATAGTTTGAGCATTCTTTGGCATTGCCTTTCTTTGAGATTGGAATGAAAACTGACTTTTTCCAGTCCTGTGGCTACTGCTGAGTTTTCCAAATTTGCTGGCATGTTGAGTGTGGCACTTTCACAGCATCATCTTTTAGGATTTGAAATAGCTCAACTGGAATTCTATCACCTCCACTAGCTTTGTTTGTAGTGATGCTTCCTAAAGCCCACTTGACTTCACATTCCAGGATGTCTGGCTCTAGGTGAGTGATCACACCATTGTGATTATCTGAATCATGAATATCTTTTTCGTACAGTTCTTCTGTGTATTTTTGCCACCTCTTCTTAATATCTTCTGCTTCTGCTAGGTCCATACCATTTCTGTCTTTTATTGAGCCCATCTTTGCATGAAATGTTCCTCTGGTATCTCTAATTTTCCTGAAGAGATCTCCAGTCTTTCCCATTCTATTATTTTCCTCTATTTCTTTGCACTGATCACTGAGGAAGGCTTTCTTATCTCTCCTTGCTTTTCTTTGGTCCACGGTCAGGAGCGAAGGCCATGAGGAGATATCCCACGTCCAAGGTAAGGAGCAGCGGCTGCCCTTTGCTGGAGCAGCCATAAAGAGATACCCCATGTCCAAGGGACTAGTCTACATGAAGTAAAAACAAAATCCCACCCTTCACATCCTAGCAGATCATTTCCCCTTAGGTTGCTTACCATTCTCCACTCAATCAGCATCTAATTGACCACTGCAATTATTTAGTCGCTAAGTCATGTCCGAAACTTTGTGACCCCATCGACCGTAGCCCACCAGGCTCCTCTGTCCATGGGATTTCCCAGGCAAGGATACTTGAGTGGGTTGCCATTTCCTTCTCCAGGGGATCTTCCTGACCCAGCCATGGAATCCACGTCTCCAGCATTTCCTGCATTTGCAGGTGGACTCTTTACCATTGAGCCACCTGGAAAGCTCCTAATGGACCATATATCTCATTCACTATCTGTCTTCACTCTCTAGAATAAAAGCTCCATTTCTCAACTTTTATCTGTTTTGTTTCCTACTATATCCTCAACACTCCCCCCCACAAAAAAACCCTAAGTAAGGGTTTAATAACATTTGATGAAAGAACAAGCCTTTGGAAAACTGCTTTTTAGACAATAAACATTTATTGTAACATCAAAAGGTATTTCAATTTATAATATCACAAACTATGTTCTTCCACAAGCAGGCATGAAAAAGTAAATTAAATATTACTAGATAAAATATCAAGCACATGTATGCTCCCCCTTGAATATAAAGCATTCATTTCCAAAGGGAAGCAAACAAATAGCTAAGAACCCAATATGTAAGAAATCAAAACCTGATTTTAAAGAAATCAAGGAAAATAAAGTATGTCAGACTTTTACAAAGCAAAATTGAAACAAATTTATCATTTGAATCTCATTTCTCCAACTAATTAATGTATTCTTGCTGCAAGGCTAAAAGCTAACGTAGAAAGCATTTCCTAACTCAGCAATACAAGCATTTATTACTTGCCAAGTCAACAAGGAATTAGGAATGGCAAAGAATACAGGCTAGAAGGAATCTCAAGAATCATCTAGTATTAATTAACCCTTTCATTTTTACAAAAAAAGAAACTGAGGACCTGAAATGACCTGTGGGGTACTCAAAAGTGTCCTATGTCAAAATCATCAATAACACTGATAGCAAAAAAACCCCAAACCATTTTGTTCAGTTCTGATTCTTGATATAGCAAAAGTCAGCTTTTAAAGACTCAGAGACAAAATACATCTCCATAGAAAAAATATTTGCAAGTATACATGTGAAGCTGACAAGTATGTTCTTCTATACAGGTCTTCATATCCCAAGTAAACACACAGGACTTGGGGTGAGGAGGTACTGAAAAGGGCCGAGCTTTATAATCAGACAAGCCTGGATTTGAATTCTGGCTCTACCAAAATCAAGTAAGATCTTAGTTGATCCTAGCAAATCTTATCCCTATCTAAGCCCCAGTTTTTTTTTTCATCAGCAAAATGGGGATAATTAAGACCTACCTTAGGGCTGGGTGGGGGAAGCACAAGCTGGAATCAAGATTGCCAGGAGAAATATCAATAACATCAGATATGCAGATGACACCACCCTTATGGCAGAAAGAGAAGAGGAACTAAAGAGCCTCTCGATGGAGGTAAAAGAGGAGAGTGAAAAAGTTGGCTTAAAGCTCGACATTCAGAAAACTAAGATCACGGCATCTGGTCCCATCACTTCATGGCAAATAGATGGGGAAACAATGGAAACAGTGGCTGACTTTATTTTTCTGGGCTCCAAAATCACTGCAGATGGTGATTGCAGCCATGAAATTAAAAGACGCTTACTCCTTGGAAGGAAAGTTATGACCAACCTAGACAGCATATTAGAAAGCAGAGACATTACTTTGCCAACAAAGGTCCATCTAGTCAAGGCTATGGTTTTTCCAGTAGTCATGCATGGATTTGAGTTGGACTATAAAGAAAGCTGAGCGCCAAAGAATTGATGCTTCTGAACTGTGACACTGAAGACAACTCTTGAGAGTCCTTTGGACTGCAAGGAGATCCAACCAGAACATCCTAAAGGAGATCAGTCCTGGGTGTTCATTGGAGGGACTGATGTTGAAGCTGAAACTCCAATACTTTGGCCACCTGATGCAGAGAGCTGACTCATTGGAAAAGACCCTGATGCTGGGAAAGATTGAGGGCAGGAGGAGAAGGGGACGACAGAGGATGAGATGGTTGGATGGCATGACCGACACAATGGACATGAGTTTGGGTGGACTCCGGGAGTCGCCAAGAGTTGGACACAACTGAGCGACTGAACTAAACTGAAGACTTACCTTAATAACTCTGTCAAGAATGTAGAAGTCATCTAAGAAATGCATAATTCGTGGCTATTGAATGCAGGCTTTCTGACAATTCATAGCTGCATAATGTTCAATGAGAATCGCCAACTTTGATTGCCTCTGTATGTTTCATGATTAACATACTACTAGTAGACTAGCTTCTAACTAGAATTCCACTAAGAGCAGGGAGAAGGTGATGCTGATGCTGCTAACTATAAGAATTTACTAATTAGTTGACATCAGCCATTAGGTGCTACTTCTTTGAGTTAACTTTATTTTGGGGGGCTCCAAAATCACTGCAGATGGTGACTGTAGCCATGAAATTAAAAGACACTTACTCCTTGGAAGAAAAGTTATGACCAACCTAGATAGCATATTCAAAAGCAGAGACATTACTTTGCCAACAAAGGTCCATCTAGTCAAGGCTATGGTTTTTCCAGTGGTCATGTCTGGATGTGAAAGTTGGATTATGAAGAAAGCTGAGCGCCGAACAACTGATGCTTTTGAACTGTGGTGTTGGAGAAGACTCTTGAGAGTCCCTTGGACTGCAAGGAGATCCAACCAGTCCATTCTGAAGGAGATCAGCCCTGGGATTTCTTTGGAAGGAATGATGCTAAAGCTGAAACTCCAGTACTTGGCCACCTCATGTGAAGAGTTGAGTCATTGAAAAAGACTCTGATGCTGGGAGGGATTGGGGGCAGGAGGAGAAGGGGACGACAGAGAATGAGATGGCTGGATGGCATCACCGACTCGATGAGTTTGAGTGAACTCCAGGAGTTGGTGACGGACAGGGAGGCCTGGCATGCTGCGGTTCATGGGGCTGCAAAGAGCTGGACACAAATGAGCGACTGAACTGAACTGAACATTATTTTTAAGATGTAAAAGCTGAGTGATCTGATTCTGATTACAGAGTCACAAAGTCAGATCAATTATACCACCTTGAAACTGGAAGAGATCTCATGAGGTATCCAGCAAGAATCCTCTCCACAATATATCAGATTATACTAAAATGACCAACTTCTACTAAAAGGCTTCTAGTTGAAACCAGGCTCTCACTCAAACAGGTAGCAGTTTATTATATTTTCTGACTCTTGCAATTATCAGAAAGGGTTAAAATAGACAAGGAATGAAAAAGTGAATGATAACAAATAAAAGGTACCCCATATTGACATACTTTCAGAAATGAAAATATTTAAGTATTTTTATCTGGGGGTAAGGAAAGATATCCTATGTAATAACAATTCCATAATATAAGGTCAAGTTCCAAAAATGCATCTTGAAGCTTATATTTATATCCTCTTAGAAGCTCTGCCTTAACAATATATAAAACACAGAGAAAACATACCTGGGATGATGTCATTGATATGCAAGAGAATTGTACTTTCAACACTTGCAAAACTACAAAGCTGCACTCCATCAAATCTTCCATCCCAATTGCCAATAGGATTATCCTAGAAATTAACAGAATAAACTTTAAAATCCTCCTCAATAAAACAAATATGAAAGCATATTTTCCACAAGAGGCTCCTCTAAAAAATGAGATCCAAGAATAGTCAAGCCACAGAAACCCACCTGGTGAGCAAAGGATCAAAAGTGTTCATCATACTTGACTAGACAATAGTCTATATGACATACATCTACACTGGCAGATGCACTAATCATACACCGTTTCACCCAGAAAGCTGCCCCTAATTAACCCTAGCTTGCTCTAATCACTCCTTCACATTCCCTGCGCACTTACATAAATGTTCAATTTGATTTCCTATATAGATAGGAATTTTTTTCTGTAGACACAAAGTCTATTTTTTCAATTGTTCTTTGTCATTTTATGAGTTTGCAAGAATTCCCTTCCAAATGGAGATCTTTATATTAATTACTTTATATTCCAGTGTAGCACCAACTTGTCCAGTGCTGTTCATGGAGCTAGATTAGGAAGACAGGCCAGTCAGACAACTGCCCTGAGCACCAATGTGGACAGCATTCTAAATAGCACTGGAAATAGAAGGAGATGAACACTATTGCATTAGCCAGAACTTTCCTTTCAAGGACTGCACTAGGGGGGTTTGGAACGAATGCTTGCACAAGCCAACTGGAAGACAGACAGAGGCAGGGAGAGAAGTTGGTGGTGCAATGGCTCAGCAGACGCCCCAAGTAAACAAGATGCTACCTACACTGCCATCTAAGGAGAGAAAGGCCTAAATGGCTTTTGCCAAGTTTGAGGCCTAAATGACCTAAAGCAAAAGGAAACTAACTCCAATGACCTATGGCCCTCTTTCTCCAAACTTCCCCCTGCTCAGCCCCCACTCTCTTTTCTAAACAAGTTCTGAATATTTAAAGATTAATGGTTTAAAATGTGTTATATTTCTAGCTATTCCGAGGGACCTATGTATTTAACTCTGGCTCTAACTTTTCACATAGTAAATGTTCAGTAAGCGTTTATCTAAACGACAGAGTGAGGTTTGTTTAACTAATGGGTATCAAATAGAATTTCCTTGGATTTCCAAGCAAAGTGTAAGAGAAACTTACACTAGAGCATTCATATCCTACCCAAAGTATAACTGAATAGATAAAAATAATCACTAAAAGCACCATGAGTACAAAAGTCTATTACTCACAACCTCTCCCAATTCTTGCTGGTGTTTAATAATTCCATATGAATTTTCTTCATTATACCTAACAAATTCTTGTCCATATTTTCAATCTATGATAAAAAATGTTCTCAAGCCTTTTTCTTCTCCTTCTCTTAATCCCACATGTACTGTCCAATTTGCCAAATTGAGATGTATTCATTATTAACAATTATGACTGTAAGGTAACATTAACAATGAGTGACACGAAAAGACAAATACTGTATGATTCCACTTATATGAGGCAAAGAGAATAAGCAAATACACAAAGACAGAAAGAATTCTAGTTGTCAGAAGAACACTGGCTGAGAGGAGTGAGTAATAGGGTGTTATTGTTTAATAGGTACAGAGTTTCATTTTGGGTGGAAGAAAATGTTCTGGAGATGAATAGCAGTGATGGGTGCACAACAATGTGAATGTACTTAATGTCACTTTAAAATGGCTAAATTGGTAAATTTTATGTTTCATAAATTTTACAATTAAAACAAAAAACTTTTTTGAGTGAAATACACCCTATGAAGGCACTGAATTGTGTTTTCCTCTAAAGCAATGTGCCTTTCCTCTATTCAGGCATTTTCCGTAAGTGACTTTTACACTAAATCATTAAAATCAGATCAGTCAGTAAAATTCAGCAAAATATTATAAAAAGAGAAACACAGATTACAAAAAAAAAAAAAAAACCCTTTTCAAAATAAAGAAAACTAAGACATAATGCAATATATTCTGGTGGGGTTTTTTTCTGTTTATTACACAGCAAATTTAAAGACTGAAAACATTATTTCCATTTATTCAGACTGGAAAAATGAGTAAGTATAATTCTACAACTAGACTCCTATCCCATATCAACATTCCTTTACTAAAGATAAATGAGAACATGCTCTTTTAATTACTACAAATTAGTCTATTTCAAGTATTCAAAGTGTTTAAGCTGTACCTAAATTGGTTATAAAACTAACAGATGTATACAACAAAGACAATATAATTCAAAATTTCTTACCATGTCCACACCAACAAAATATCCTAAGCTTTCTTTGCCTGGCAAAACATCACAGAATATAACCGTTCCAGATTCTATAGTTTCTCCAAGCTTCAAAGAAACTCTGGAGTTTATTTCCAGGGGGGGTAGTTCAACTTGCATTGTATCCACTGGACCTGCATAATCACTTTCCAATCCAGTGTCATCATCTTCTATGAGTTCTAGCTTGTCCAACGCAACAAATACTCCACAATCTTCATCACACTGAAAAAGCTGCTTCCCTTGATATACCCCATCAGTGAAACCTTGGCCACGACCTTCTTCCTAGTTTTTAAATGAGAGAGAGAGAAAAAAATGAGTGACTGATGGAGAAAGATGATCCCTAAGAAAAAAGATGCACTCTGTGGACTTCAGAGAAAGCACTGAACAAATTCTAAGTGACACATATAAGAAATATAATTATTAGCAGTTGCCATTGAATATAGGGTGTTCAAAAAATAAGGAAGAAACTGTATCGGATGCTGAAATAAAATTACATGATAATTTTAAATAATAACTCTACTGTGAGAGAGCTTGGGCTGGATTTTACATTGTAGTTTTAACAAAAATTTTGTCATAAAAAGAAAAACTTATTTTAACAGTAGTGTTATCTCCATTTATTGAGCACATACTATGTGCCAGTCACCATGTTAAATCCTGAATCAGTATATCACAAAAACACTGCAAGTTGTGTATTAATATCACTATTTCACAGATGAGGATGCAGATTTAGAAAGCAGTTTGGTTAAATAACCCGGTAACTCAGCTAGTAAATGGCATAGCTGGGATTCAATTCTCCAATTGTTTTACAATCTCTGCTTAAAAAACTTAAAAAGCAAACGAGGCATGAAATTGTATTTGCAAGAATGTCAAAATGTAACTAACACTTAAATTCTTGAGAATATTAATTTTGGAAACATTATCACAGAGTTCTTGGTTTTCTTTTCAGTGCAAACAAATGTCAACATGATTTTCACATATATTATCAGGGACAAATACAAGCCAGTTGCAATTGCTACAACTTATATATCCAAATTTTGTTAGTTAATAGTATACTTTAAGAAAAGCTAAGAAACCTACAGATAATGTCACAGGATAATTAACAATTTTAAGTAATTTGTTTACAATTGCTAAGAGTTCATTTTTAACATTCAAAGATATGAAAGTCTTCAATAACTACATGATCTATTTGTGTATTTCCTACTATATGTAGCTTTTCAAAGTTTTCAAAGCATCATCGTTGTATCATCTTACTCTACCATTAGAAAGTAAATCCTCAGGATTCCAAACATTAAAAAATATAGAATTCTGGGAAAACTTATTTTGTATTCAAAACAGGAAAAGGAAAAATGTATGTGCACACAGACACAGACACACATAAATACACAGCCCACTAAGATGACTTATCAAACTTACCAGTAATTCTACTCCAAAGAATATTCCCGATACTGTCCTCTCTGCTAATAAAGGTCCTCTGAAGCGCACAACTCCAGGAAATTTTTCTTCCCCAGATCTCAGCTGGACTTTCACAGGGCAGCCCACATCTATTTGGAGGCCTTTACTTAGTCTGTTTCTGTTTTTAAACAAGCTGAACCTTTCTTCACAATTGGTAATTGCCAAAAGTAACTCTGTGAATTTCTCATTTATTTCTACAACATCCTTTTCATCAACAAACAGAACTGCATGTGGTTGCTCTAGAATTTTTAATCCAATCTGATTTTTCTTGCCTTTGGCAGAAGGAATCCTCGACAGCCCCACAGAACGGTCTTGGATATACTGTCCTATACTTCCCTTTGGTACTTTAAGGAGTTTTTGTGTTTGTTTGTCTGTAACACTGCATTCTTGAAGAAGCAAATAAAAAATCCGCTCTTCCCAGTAGGGTGAAGTAACTTTTTCTTGGCTCCATAAGCCCGAACTCATTGTGATATTAACTCCAAAATATTAACTCAAAAAAAAGGGAATTACTAAGTGTGTAGTAAAACCACAAAAGATAAATTCATTGGCAGTCCCAAAGCATGTTTTTAGCAATTTGGTGTCCATGCTGTAAAAAGACAGCAAATCAAAATGCCTGGAGGACAAGCAAAGAGAAACTTTACACTTCACTCTACATGAGCTAAAATTAAGGTCAAAGACTTTTTAAATTCTTCATTCAGCTACTAAAAACACACACACATACACATAATGATATACTTTCAAAAATATCTTGAGAGGTTAAAAGACATACTATATTACTTGTATCTACTGTAATCTTGCATATTTAATAAAGGAGATTTTATTGTAAATTACCTCCAAAGGCAAGACAATAATATTTGTTTCCAAGGCACTGAAATTTATGAACTCAGATTCTAGTAAAATATAATCTTATATAAATATTCTGACATTTTTAAACTTTAAAAAGTAAAATTAATAGCCTCTGCCTAACTTAAATGAATAAGCTGCTGTATTTGGACAAAACACACAAATCAAAAAGGCTATTATTTCTATACAGGTAGTTTAAGTAAAAAGTTACCCATCTCAATTATGTTGAACACTTTTATCAATAAAAATATCATCAAATCACATTCTAAAACTTCAACCACAATTCATTTATCTGTGTGCCATATTTTGATAATGGAACATTCTATCTAACTCAGCTTCATTTTCTTATCTTACACATTTTGTCCTTAATAAGCAAATGTTAATCATATTAATCATAGCTATCATTTAATCTCTCTCAATCATTAAGATCAGATATTATAAATCTGTTTATATTAACAATGTCTTAAAAAAACAATTTTGTAGCCATCAAAACTTGGACTACTACATAAGGAAGAAATATAACTGCAGTATAGTATCAAGCATAAAATGTTTTTATATCACAAGTCTAACTATGTAGACAAGAAAGAAGATTGTTTTTTTCTCACTTTCAAATTTTCATTTGAAATTTTTACAAGGATACTCATCTTTCACAATTAAAATAGCCTTCTCAACCCTACTTGAATCACAGGTTTAAAACTATACAATTTCATCAATTCAAGTAAAGACTTTAATTCCTTATGTTAATTCATTATCTTACTGAAAACGATGGTCCTTAGGTATTCCCTGTCACATGCATGTGGCTATTTGGTTTCTAAATACAGTATTTATTCCATCCTCCTGTGAGGAGATGATATTCATTTCCATTATTCGGGATAAGAGCAGCAGGTGACAGCAATATCATATTCATCTATTTTATTCTTGGAGTTAAAAAATAAATATTCCTAAAACTAAAGAACCAAATTTTAAGTTTAGCCACTTAACTTAATAATTAAATACAAAACCTGGCAAATCTACACACAGAATAGTATTTCTTTTACAACACATTGGTAGTTAATGAGGTTTTTCTATAATGTAAAGTCTTAATTAACAAAAAGGCCGTCCACAAGCTAGAATGAGGCATGAAGACTGCCCGAGCCAGGGTAAAGGGCTTAGCTGTTCTTCAAATCAACATCACTGAAGTATATGCACATTTAGTGAGGGCAGGTAGCGTAAAGTGGTTTTCTCTTTTTCTATAACGTGTTTGTCTTAATTCCACTTGAGGGCACTACTTCAGCAGAAACAGGATCAATTTACATTTGCTACTTATATAAGACACCTGTGGAAACCCTTATCTTGGCACCATATAAACAAAACTCCTGCGGTGAGCTACCCAAACAGTGACCCAAACCTTAATTTGGCTCTATTCCTTAAAAGTTTCCAAATACAGTCTTTGTCATTGCAGACTAAAATTCTTCTTAAATGTCAGCATTTTTCAACAAGGAAATAGTCTCAATTTTATCTTGAGCACTGAGTTACTGACATAAATGTAAATCATTGTATGTGGCTGTCACTATGAAAAGATGTTTGTCTTTTAAGAGGTTTTATATTATGGTTTTTCTGAGTTCTTGCATCTTCCTTCTCTAGATTTACATTCTACCATATTCCCTTGCCATCAGCCATTTTCTGTGGTTTCCTGCAACATGCACTTGACTTCTTTTACAGCTTTCCAGCTTACTATTTCTAATCAGTTCTGAGAAGCCAGGTAATGAAATATGGTTGTGTGTTTAAAAAGATAAAACAATAACAAAAAGAGGAATACATAAATTCTGAACAGGTCTTTAGGAGTAAAGCGCATAGGCTTTATTTCACAGGCATTTTTTCTGTTGCTCCAGGTAGGATGAGATGGTCAAAAAGCAACTCCTAAAAAAGTGAAGTTGCATTGTTCTTTTTCAAATGTATTTAAATATTTTTGGTCAAAATTATTTTTAAAGTATGGCAATTCTGTTTTGAAAAGAATTTTTTTTTTAGTTCCAACAAATTATGCCTTCAAATATTAAAATTAAAAAATTCTTTGAATCTTAATAATTAGTATATGCCAACAATTCTTGCTGGATTGATTCTCCAGCTTCATAATCCATGTCACAATTTAAAACAAAAACTACCAGTGCTACTGGAATATTCCAAGACAAAACTAAACTACTATGTGGAAGGCATTAGGACACCCTATTTCAAATCAATTTGATTACAAAAGGTTTTTTGCAAATCATTTCAGAGCCAGTACACAGTTAAACCAACTACTTTGGTTTATAAGAAGGTTGTGGGCAATTTAACAACAGTTATTATGAACCATATTTTAAAGTGAACTACACAAGGAGCAGTAACTTTTTTCTGACTTGTATTAGCATAAATAAGAGTGAACAAACTCATTAATAGTAGTTGTCATGTTAGACAACCAGACCAGCCAAAGTGAAAGTTACAAAATATTTAAAAAGCATTATCCAAAAATAAAAACCACATTTTGTATAACCACATTACCCAAAAATGTGGTTTTTCCTCTTTTAAAGAATACATGAAAAAAGAATAGGTTTGGAACTATCATATTAAAAACTGATTCTCCTGATTTTAACTGATAAAGTTAAACAGGAAATTTTATGGCTCTACTAGAGATATATAAGACAAATTTAATGATCATTAATATCTCAGTAAACTGGCATTACTGAAGAAGGAAATGGCAACCCACTCCAGAATTCTTTCCTGGGAAATCCCATGGACAGAGGAGTCTGGCAGACTGCGGTCTATGGGATATCACAAAGAGTCAGACACAACTGAGCAGGACCATGATACTGGCATTACAGCAGAATATGCTAATAGAGACTGTTCTCCCACTGAAGAAATGAATATGATGCCAACATTCTTCTTTCACTGGGACAAGCACAACACTTCAAAGTCTTAAGAACCCCAAGCAGTAAAAACTGACTCAAGACCACATAAGATTTAAATCACATTGTCAGTGAGTTCTTTATCAATCAAGTTTTGTTAGCTTAGTATTTTTATGCACTCAGCACAGCGGTCGAAACTGAAAAATACAGAAGATATAAGATATGTCAGCTGCCCTCATTTTTGTTCTCTTATTACTTTTCAGGCCTAATTGTTTAAAAATTACCTCTAACAATATACTGTACTTTACTTTGAAACAATTCATCTTAATACCATTGTACTTATTTCAGGCTGGAAAACTGAGTAATACTATAAGTGCTGCATGAACATTCTCAAAGAGTTGTAATACAGTAATATTTTTAACCCTGAAGCCATGCTGAATAGGACTTTCTTTTGACATTTCAGAAGAGGTTCAGGTCACACAGACTTGAAAATATATGTGGTTACCTAAGCTTGTTGATGGGCCAGGATCCTGAGTAGAGGAGAATTTAATTGTATTACAATAAAGTCATTAAACCAAGATGATGGTGGAAAGGCACAAATATCAGTTTCCTATCAAAGGCAATGAAAAGAAGATGATCAAGAAATATGTTTTACATGAAAATACTAAAGGTCCAAATTAGTTCTAAAAGATAATATACAGCACAGATGAACAACATTAACTACATAAAACTGACAACAGCTAATTTAGCTAGAAGAAACAATATCATTTTGAGTCTCAAGTTATCAGGTTACTGTTCAAAGAACTCCACTAAAGAAAACAAAAACATACAATTCAATAACATTCTGTGTCTCCTGAGATACCTGGTCTTGTTTTAAAAACAAAGGGCTATATACATCAGAATAAAAATTATAATACCAAAAGCTGCCCATAATTATAAATGGCAAAGAAGTATGGAGGTTAGTGTGAATACCCTCCAAAAAAGAAGATGTACAGGACTTTTTCCAAATTCTTCTAGATAACTAGAATAATTATCATTTTAAAAGAGAATATTTCTCACTGAAAGAACAAGTTTGTACATTCCTAAACAGCAGAGATTCCAGAAAAGCGACCAGGCCAGAAAAGAGTCAGTTTTCCTCATAATAACTTGTGACCCAAGAACACACATATTCAGTCCCTAAAACAAGTGGGATTTATGAGGTTTAAAACAAAGTCTGGCTCCCACATCTACATATTCATGTCAAAAGAACCAGGAACACTCTGGTCTTACCAGAGTCAAACCTGGCCACTGCACTTCGAAACTGTGAATTCCCTAAGTCCTTCATCTTTATATTCCACTGCCCAAACAAGGGCCTGACAGTATGTTAGACATTCAGTATAGGAGAAATGAATGAATGATTGGTTAACTCAGGTGATAATAGTGAAAGTCAAATTTTCTATTTCCTCATCCTAATCATTTAAGTGATTAAAAGCTTCTTTTAAAAGAAGACTCAGGAGTTGAGTATTTAACAGTTTTTACCTAATCTCCTAGATAAATAATAATTCTAATTCTCTGACTCAACGAATGAATGGTCAGTCTTTATGCCACTTCATTGTTATACACTTAAGTGGAAACAAATAAGGAAAATTTCACAAATAGGAGAACTTGTTTTGAGGTTCATTTGAAATTGGGTTCCTAGATCCTCACACCATATCTGGATGTCTACGTGTGGTTGTACAATTCTATAAAACCAAATACCCTGACAAATTTAAGATCACCTAGTGAAAACAAGGAACAAAACACTGAAAGTTTGATGAACAGAATAATTACTCTTGTCTTCTTATGTAGACTTCCTTAAACAAAATCACAGCTCAAGCAGTCCAGATCACAAGAAATCATTCCTGTAGCATGTCTGCTGTTTTATATAACAAGTGCCCTGATCTTACCAGCTCTTCACAAAAGTTACCCTCCAAAGAAAGGCTTCTTCCAAAGAGTACTGTAAAATTTTGTAGCCGAACATTAGAGAATGTTCTGGGTATTATCAGCATTCACAGTATATGAATTTCCACAAAAATTTCCAGCAAATCATTTTCACCTAATATTGTGCTAGTTCAAATCCACCCACTACCCAGTAGGGAACTAGCAAGCTAAATTCTTAAACCATTCAGTCTCCTCGGGGCGTGAGGGGGTGTGCAGAAAACCAACGCTTGAATGAACACCCTCTCTCAAGGCCTGGATTTTTCTCTAGGAGCCAATGACTGCAAAAGGGACAATCTTACTAAGATCCCTATTAGCTCTAAATCAAAAGCAAGGCAGGCAATGCTCCTTAGTTAAGCTAACCATATAACTTTCCAGGGAGCATGGGGAGAGGATGGGGGCAGGCGTGATGGGGGCTGAGAGACTGAAAGGCTTGGTGGCTGGAAGACGACAATCATCCTAAAACATGCAAATACCACGGGGCGGAATAGAAAAGATGCCAAGTACATGAATAAGTGGGCAGCTGACCCGGCTGAGAACCAAACCTAGGAACACCATCTTCCGTCAGGACTTCACGATTTCCCCAGAGATCGTTTAAATGACAATAAAGGGGGGTGGGGCGGTGGGCGGCTGGGGAGGAGGAGGAAAAGAATGAATACCTTGCTTCAACAGAGCGCACCTTTCAACTAAAGAACTCCAGGTTGCTGTGTAAAAGCATTCTCACCCTGGAAAGGGGGAAACTGAAAGAAAAAGCATAACACGCCATTAACGAGGCCAGAACCCCTACTGCTCTTCCTGGACGGGAGCCACAAACACTCCAAAACCGATCGACCGATACACCCCCAAGGCACCGATGGTAAGATTACAACCCCGCGCTCTCGATGCCAACCCGGGCCGTCGGATGCCTCAGTTTCCCGATCTGTAAATGAGGGGCTCAAAAGGAGAGACAGATTCCTGCGTTGCTCCCACACGAAGTCCTCGCTTCTCGAGAGGTCCCGGCGGCGGTGACCACGCTCCCACGACTCAGAGCCCTTTCAGGAAGGCCTGGGGAGGTGGGGAAGCCCCGGGGGTGGGGAAGCCCAGGCTGACGTCAGCTGGCTCAGCACCCCGCAGGCCTGGCCGGCTAAGGGCCGGGGCAGGTAACGGGTCGGCGACCAGGGCCCGACGGCCGCGGTGGCAGCTCGAGGCGCCCAGAGGCCGGCGAGGGACGCCCGAGGGGCCGGGTCACCCGTCGCTCGCCCGCTCGGCTGCTCGCTCATTCGCTCACTCACTCACCTCGCGGGGCGGGGCGTCGCCCCCTCCCCAGTCTCTCTAGCCCGCTTCCCCGGCTGGCCCTGCCGTCCCACACCCACCGCCCTAGTATTTACCTCAGATGCGAGAGCCCCCGCGCAGCCAAACCTGCTACCTGGGCCCGCCCCCACTTGCCCCGCCTCTGAACCGCCCAGGGAGTGAGGGAGTGAGCGGGGGCGGAGGGGCAACAGCCGCTCCAACCAATCGCAGCCCGAACTGCATTCCTGCGCACGCTCTGATTGGGCCGCCCTATGAAAGACCTTCCTCCAATGGCTGCCGGCCCGGAGCGGACTGAAGGGACTTTCCGCTCCGTCAAGCTCGGTCGAGCCAAAGGGAAAGTGGAGGGGCGGGGAAGAGAAGAGACGGGGATGGGGGCGGGGACCTCTGACTGATTGGACGAAAGGCTGCGGGGGCTGCAGCACCATTGGCTGACACTGGAGCCGGGCGGGGCGCTGGGCATCTCCCGGCTCCACCTCCCAGGTCTGGGTCTTGGCTTTGGCTTAGCTGTCAAAACTCCTATAGGTTGAGAGTTTGTAGCTGGAGTGGGAAGTCGCTTTCAAGATTCCATGAAAAAGCAAAGCTTTATTTCGAGACCTAAGTTTGAATCCTTTGTGCTTTCAGTTAGTAGCCGCTTGATTTGGAGAACTCACAACCACTCTGAGCCTCAATTTCCCCATCTGTAAAATGGAGATAATCGGATTGCCTGTCTTACAGGATGGTTGTGAAAAATCGTATGTAAAGTTCCTGACACAGCAGTAACTCAGTAATGTTAAACCTTTTCCTCTCAGATTCTGCCTACGGCCCCTGCTGTTTCTGAACCTCCGTTGCCACCTATCCTAGTATGGAGGGAGGTCTCCCTGAGGTGATGGAGAAAGAATTTCCACACGCGGCCTCCTGTGGCCCTGCACCCCTGGCCACCAGCCAGGACTTGGGGTGTAGTTAAAGATCCTTCAATTAGAAGGGAGGTTTCTGAATCCCAAAAGTGCTCAAAATATTTAAGGAAGTGCTTTTTATAATCAGTCCCAGAGCTTTGCAGCATGCCTTGCTGTACAGGATACTCCTGTTAATTAATTTCTTCTCCTTTGACATTTTAAGTACCAATTATAGGAGAAGGTGATTAATACTGAGGAAGGAAGACATGTGGGGTGTGTGTTTGTGTGTGTGTGTGTGTGTTTAATGATGAGAGGGAAAATTTCCTCAATGGAAAGTGACATTTCTGAAGGTCTGGGGAATTTAAACCAGTTAGTCCCTAAAAGAAGTCACATGAGTGATTACTAACAGTACTGGCAAACAGGCCACCCATCTCTCTTGCCATAAACACCCAGAATGAAATGGACATCTTTTGAAAACCTCAGTCCACTCTTGTCCCTCCTTGGTCCATCCTTATATGTCCACATGATCACACTGAAGGAGAAAGCAATCAAATGGAAATCAAGAGGTTTAACTCTTAAGTGTGGCTTAAGGCAACACTGTTCCCTAGATCGAGATTCTAAAAAAAAAAAAAAAAAAAGAAAAGAAAAAGTCAATAGGACTCAGAAATCACAATTTGGCTGTCTGGAAGAAAAGAACAGCCTGAGGGCTGTTTTTGCTTTATCCATACACTGAGAAGGAGGCAGTGGAGTGGGAGAGAAAGACTGAATCCTTTTAGACAGGACGAGCACTCGCACTTTCTCCAGTTTGCCACACTCCTCACCACTCCCTATTTGATCCTGCTGGCACTTACATTGTCTGCCAGCTCCTAAAGGCATTTGGATTTGCTGCTTCTGCCCTAGAACATTTTTGTGTCCTTTTTTTAAAAATTGTATTTATTTTTGGCTGTGCAAATTCTACATTGCTGTGTGGGCTTTCCTCTAGTTGCAGAGAGCAGGGGCTACTCTCTAGTTGCGGTACGCAAGTTTCTCACTGTGGTGGCCTCTTTTGTTGTGGAGCATGGGCTCTACGGCATGCCAGTCTCAGCAGCTGCAGCTCCTGGACTTTAGAACACAGGCTCAATAGTTGTGGCACAAGGGTTTAGTTGTTCTTTGACAAGTGGGTATGCCCTACCAGGGATCAAACTCGTGTCTCCTGAATTGGCAGGTGAATTTTTTAATCACTGAGCCATCAGGGAAGCCCTTCACATCCTGATGATGGCAGCTGATGCTGCTGAGCCCTAGGAGGCTTCAGGAAGGCTTTCTTCCCTACCAGCAGTGGTCAGCGCTCCGATCACAGATTCCCTGAATCAGACACTGGCAGAGCTCAAATTCATCCAAGAGACAGTCTTCTAAGCCAGACCAGATAAATAGGGCTTATCCCAGTTACCACTTCCCATCAATTGGTAATGACCCCTAGAATATTGTGTTGAAAATAATTCTTAAGCTGTATTCAGGCTCACAGGGAAGAGAAAGGCCGCCAGGGGATGAACTGGAGAATAGTGTCATGGTGCTATTATGTGCAGTCCTTGGTAAGCCAGCCTCTCATTTTGCAAATGGGAGAAAACAACATGTCAACAGTCACTCATGAGATGAACTGGGACCCTGATCCTCCTAATTGCAAGCCAGGGCTCTTTCTATCTCTATTTAAATGGATTCTCCAGCTGACATGCCCATCCTCTCTGCCTTCCAAACCCTCCTTCATTTAAGGCTTAGTCAGAATCCACCTGCTTCCCAGAGTCTTTGCCAATGGCTCCAGGCCCCACTGATACCCTCTGTCATCTACCCACCACCCACAGCCTCTTCCACTCAGCCTGGCCCTGGCTTCAGGCAACTGGTGGTTGAGTTACTGAGCCGGTAGCAGGAGACACAGTAGTGTAACAGAGAGATGCCAGCCTCACTCGCCCCTTGGCAAGGAAGACAGACCTTAAAGGGATAATTACACAATCACTTAATTAGGGAGACTAGAGGAAACCTCAGAGGAGAACTGCTCTAAGCACACGTCAAAGGTGACTGGGCACTCAGGGAAGACCTGTTTGAGGAAGTCATCTTTAAGATGAGGTGGGGGACTTTACTGGTGGCACAGTGGGTAAGACTCGGCCTGCCAATGCAACGGACACGGATTCTTCTTCCAGAAAGAGTCCACAGACAGCAGGGCAACTAAACCCATGTGCCACACTACTGAGCCCACATTCTAGAGCCCGAAAGCTGCAACTACTGAAGCCCCCGGGCCTACAGCCTGTGCTCTGCAACAAGAGAAGCCCCCACATCGCAACAAAGACCAGTGCGGCCAAAAATAAATAAACAATTTTAAAAAGATAAAGTAGGAATGGTGACTGGTAGTCAAGGTGAGGGGAGCACCCCAAGCAAAGGGACAATGGTACATGACATATTAGAGGAACTGGGGAAGGGGAGGCAGAGCACAGAAAGTGTGGACAAGAAAGAGCCAGTCAGGCAGGACCTAGTGAGCCATGACCAAGGGGAAGCTAGTCTTTAACTCAAGGGCATTGGGAGCCCTCTGAAGGGTGTTAAACAGGGCGGTAACTGTAACTGGAAAAGACCCTGATGCTGCGAAAGATCGAAAGCAGAAAAAGGGGACGACAAAGGATAAGATAGTTGGATGGCATCACCGATTCAATGGACATGAGTTTGAACAAGCTCCGAGAGATAGTGAAGGACAGGAAAGCCTGGCATGCTGCAATTTATGGGGTCACAAAGAGTCGGACATGACTTAGCAATTGAACAACAACTGTAATTCTACACTATCTTGCACACTTCTCTATTGCACACAGCAGGACCCAACAAAAAGCCATTGAATTGAATGGAGCTCTCTCCCCCAGGAGCTGGGACCCTCCCGGTCACCAGGTAGGGACCTGTGACTAACAGTAACATCCAGTCAGGACTCAACAAAACCTTCTCACGGCACTGGTCATGGTGATCATGAGACCTGCCCCAAATTGCTGCCCACAGGCTACCCTCTACTTCCAGCCTCACCAAGTTCAGTGTAAACTTTACAGCCTATTTGCACAACCCAAGGCGAACTCTTGATATTCTGCACTGCCACAGTAATCCTTCCATCTCCCCCATCTCAGTAAATGGAAACTGCCAGTTTTTTGTCCAGCCTCCCATGGGTCCAGTCATTTCCCCACTACTCCTGTGAACATGTGCAAGAGACATCACTTTGCCAACAAAGGTCCATATAGTCAAAGCTATGGTTTTTCCAGTAGTCATGTATGGATGTAAGAGCTAGACCATAAAGAAAGCTGAACACTGAAGAACTGATGCTTTTGAACTGTGGTGTTGGAAAAGACTCTTGAGAGTCCCTTGGACTGCAAGGAGATCAAAGCAGTCCATCCTAAAGGAAATCAACCCTGAGTATTCATTGGAAGGACTGATGCTGAAGCTGCCACTCCAATACTTTGGCCACCTGATGCAAAGAGCCGACTCATTGGAATAAATCCTGATGCTGGGAAAGCTTGATGGCAAGAGAAGAAGTGGACAACAGAGGATGAGATGGTTGGATGGCATTCCTGACTCAATGGACATGAGTTTGAGCAAACCTCAGGAGATACTGAAGGACAGAAAAGCCTGGCGTGCTGCAGTCCATGGGGTCACAAAGAGTCGGACCTGACTAAGTGACGGAACAGCAACAGCCACAAACCGTGAGGCTAAGTGGGATGAGGTGTCCGCACAGGCAAAGACACCCTACCAGTGCTTTTTCCATGATAAACCGGCATGGTGTTGCAATCATGGCTGAGTCGAGAGCCCTCCATCTCAGGGATGTGCTTCTCTCTTAGTGAGGGCAGACTCTAGACATAACTGAGTAGGGGTCCCCAACCCCAGTACAGGCCTGTGGCCTGTTAGGAACTGGGCCCCACAGCAGGAGATGAGCTGTGGGAGAGCAAGCAAAGCTTCATCTGGACGTAAGCAACACACTTAGGGTGTCACTGTCTCCCATCACCCTCAGGTGGGACCGTCTAGTTGCAGGAAAACCAAGCCCAGGGTTCCCACTGATTCTTCAGTATGGTGAGGTGTGTCATTATTTCATTATATATCACAATGTAGTAATAATAATAGAAATAAAGTACACAATAAATGTAATGCCCTTGAATCATCCTGAAACCAGCCCCCACCACTCCAGTCTGTGGAAATATCATCTCCCACAAAACTAGTCCCTGGCGCCAAAAAAGGTTGGGGACCGCTGCAACTGAACATTCTGTCTGGGGGCTTTTACTCCCGTTACCTAAAAGCTCTCTCATAAAATAAAAGAGATTAAAATGCTTTAATCATCTTTAAGTGAATCCAAACAAACTATAAATCCATGCTTCCCATCAGAGTTATTTGCTGTTATTGATAACAAATGAGTTCTGTGTGATTTAGAAAGCACACAGAGAGTGAAAGAGTTTCATGCTCCCCACTGAGATCTTTGTGCTGTAACTGGAATCTCATTTTGAGCAGCAGACACATCAGGAATAATCCCAGGTCCCAGGCAGCCTTCCTCCCTCAGGAAGGAGATAGTAGAAGTGTCGGAGGGAAAAGTGACTCATTATGATGATCTGCCTTCTATTTCTGCTTCTTTCCAGCAAATGAATTCTCCCCTCATTCAACAAGTATTTGAGGACCTCCCCGGTGGCTGAGTGGTAAAGAATCACCTACCAATGCAGGAGACGTGGGTTCCATCCCTGGGCCAGGAAGATCCCCACGTGCCATAGAACAGCTAAGCCCATGTGCTACAACTATTGAGCCCATGCCCTAGAGCCCGAGAGTCGCAACTACAGCCCACATGCCACAGCTGCTGAAGCCCGAGTGCCCTAGAGCCCGCGCTCCACAAGAGAAGCCACCGCAGTGAGAAACCCTCGCGCTGCAACTAGCGAGTGGGCCACACTCGCTGCAACTAGAGAAAGCCCGAACACAGCAACGAAGACCCAGCACAGCCAGAAATAAACGAAATATCTGAGCACCTGCAATGTGCTAGCCATCATTCTGGATTCTGAGGACGCTGCAGTGAGCATGGCCTGAGTTCTCACGGAGCTGACATCCTAGAGGAAGGAAGAAACCACGGCGATGAGCTGGTCGTGCTGAGAAGACAGGGTTAAGCAGAACAGGGGAGAAGAGGAGGTCGGGGACGGCTATTTTAGGTGAATTGTTCAGGGAACAGCTCCCTTGATGAGGCGGCATGCGAACAAAGACAAGAAGTAAATGAAGCCAGCCATGTTGCTGTCTAGGGAAGAATGTTCCCATGGTGGGGAAAAGGCAAGCGTGAAGGTCTGGGACCTGCAGTGCACTTGGCATTGTCAGGAAACAGTTGACAGGCCACTGTGGCTGGAGTGCAGAGAATAGAGGTGTGAGTAACCGGGGTGAGGCCAGAGAAAGCTCAGGGGTGGTCCAGGCCATCAGAAGACTTTGACTTTCACCCGGCACCCAGTGGGAAGCCCTGAGGAGTTTAGATGAGAGCCCTGGCTCCTCTGACTTACGTTTTAATGGGCTCACTCCAAGGGGACAAGGGTCAAGCAGAGAGACCAGTGAGTGATCAGGCAAAGATGGGCCCCGAAAAGGCCCCTTGCTTCCTAGGGGTGGGGGAGAGCAGGTGGGGAGGAGGAAGATGAGGAACTAAAGGTGTCAAGAAAGAAGATCCAGATAAAGAAGCAAAGTGAAGTCACTCAGTCGTGTCCAACTCTTCACGACCCCATGGACTGTAGCCTATCAGGCTCCTCAGTCCATGGGATTTTCCAGACAAGAGTACTGGAGTGGGGTGCCATTTCCTTCTCCAGGGATCTTCCCCACCCAGGGATCAAAACCGGGTCTCCCGCATTGTAGGCAGATGCTTTTACCGTCTGAGCCTCCAAAGAAGAGATGCAGGGAATTCCCTTTCAGTCCAGCGGTCAGGACTCTGCACTTCTGCCAGGGGACGGACTGCAACCGTCCAGAGAGGAACGATTTTCAGATGATTGACAGGGGGACAGGCAGCACTTAGGGGTTGGATTTGTGGATTGTTCTGGACGTGATGATAAGTAGGATTAAATTCAGAGAGAAACAGAGGGAAATGTTGGGGAATCCAAAGAGCTTGGATTGCCAGCGTGCCCAACTACAGTCTCCTGCCATGTAATTCTTGGAGGGCAACTGCTCAGGTCAGTCCCTGGTCTTGTTAATGACCTTGCTGCTCGCTGGTAACCTGCCACCCAGGGCCCGAGGCCCCGAGTCCTCTCTGGTGCAGGCTGTACCCAGGTACGTGCCCGACTGCCATGTGCCTCACACACTGGGCTGCACCAATCTCCCAAGCAGAAAGCGAGGCGTGAAGATGTTGGTGCAATAATGATGCTGAATGTAATCTCAACTCAGCCCTCTTGGAATGGGATTCCACCTCCCACATTTCTGTGGGGTGTATTCATTTCAGCATCTGGTTTTGGCACTATCGGTTTTGGGGGAAAAAAAATACTCAGATTGACATTTTTTTTTCTTCTAAGTTGATAGTGAATCTAATTAAAGTCTCAAGCTCTTTAAAAAATTCTGTTGCCCTGGTACCTTTTTTTTTTCTGCATGGAAGAATTATATATTCTGAGCTATAAATCTGGAATCTGTCTGCTCAAGGATAAGCCACTGGCCACAAGCACACATCTTTCAGGTAACCTCCCTGTTGGAGAATTTTAAGTCCTAATTTGCAAGTTGTCTGGGCTAGAATACTTTGGATGGATCTACTGGCCTTTTGCAAGTTAGGAAACATCAACTCTGAGCTTTGATAGTAGTCACACGTCAAGATTTCAGTACCACCCTTACCTGGCTTTCTTGGTCTCTTCTCTTCTCTTCCCATAATCCCTCCCTGGGTTATGTCATCCGAGCCCAATGAGCCGTGTTCATCTTTTGATGGTGAGGCCCCCCATGCTGTTATATCTGGTGGTGATCACTCCCACAGGCTCCAGACCCATGCTCTAACTTGGGGTCTCCATTTGACTTCTCCACTTAGATTCCTCACACTGGAAAATCCAAAACATAAGTCTGTCTCTCTTGCTTCCAAACTTACCTGTCTTCCCCAGGTCCCTAGTTACTCAAGTCAGAAATCTAGGAGTCTTGACAGAGTGGCACTGACATATATACACTACCTTGTGTAACACAGGTAGCTAGTGGCAACCTACTGTAAAGAACAGGAAGCTCAGCGCGGAGCTCTGTGGTGGCCTAGAGGGGTGGGGTGGGGGAAGGGAGGGAGGCTTACGAGGGCGGGGATATATGCGTATATATAGCTGATTCATATTATTGTACAGCAGAAGTTAACACAGCATTGTAAAGCAATTATACTCCAATAAAAAAATCATTGGGATGCTGGGAAAGACTGAGGGCAGGAGGAGAAGGGGACAACAGAGGATGAAACGGTTGGATGGTATCATCAACTCAATGGACATGAGTTCGAGCAAACTCCGGGCGACGGTGAAGGACTGGGAAGCCTAGCATGCTGCAGTCCAGAGAGTCACAAAAAGCCAGACCCGGCTGAGCAACTGAACAACGCGCAACAACAAAGGCATCTAGGCATCATCCTTCAGTCCTCCCTTTCCCTCAGCCCGCTCCTCCAATCCATCTGCAAACCTTTCAGAATCGACCTCTACAGCGTCTTGGAATCCGTCATTGTCTCTCCACCTCCACTGATGCCCCTGGCGGCTGCCCAGTGGCCCCTCCCCTGCCATAGCTCCTGGATGGTCTCTCTACTTCCCCTTCCCCTCACCCCTACCCCTGTGCATTCCAGTCCCTTCTCCACCCAGAAACGAGAGACATTCTTTACATGGGTCACTTAGAACTCCTTAGAACTCTCCAATAGCCCACCATAATTCTTGCCCATGGTCAACTAGGCCCTTCATGAATTGGCCCTGCCTATCTCTGCAGACCCACGTGGTGGACTCTCCCCTTAGCTTGCCTCAAACACACTGTATTAGTGTCCTGTGGCTGCTGTGACAAATGGTCCCAAACTTGGTGGCTTCAAAATGACAAAAACTGGACTTTCCTCAGTCCAGAGGGCTTCTCTGGTGGCTCAGACAGTAAAGAATCTGACTGTAATACAGGAGATTGGAGTTTGATCCTCGGGTTGGGAAGATCCCCTGGAGAAGGGAATGGCAACCCACTCCAGCATTCTTGCCTGGAGAACTCCATGGACAGAGGAGCCTGGCGAACTACAGTCCATAGGGCTGCAAAGGGTCAGACACGACTGAGTGACTAACACACATGTGGTCCAGTGGTTAAGAATTTGCTTTCCAGTGCAGGGACACAAGTCCAAACCCTGGTGGAGAATCCCACATGCCACAGGGCAACTAAACCTGCATACCACAAGTACTGAGCCCGTGCTCCCTAGAGCCCATGCTCTACAACAGGAGAGACCACCACAATGACAAGCCCATACACTACAACAAAGAGTAACCCCTGCTCGCCACAACTAGAGAAAGCCCATGTTCGACAATGAAGACCCAGTACAGGCAAAAAAAAAAAAATCAATCTTTAAAAAGATGACACAAATTAACTCTGTTTAATCCTGGAGGTCACATAGCTCAGTTGGTAAATCATCTGCCTGCAATGCAGGAGACCAGGGTTCGATTCCTGGGTCAGGAAGATGCCGTGGAGAAGGAAATGGCAACCCACTCCAGTATTCTTGCCTGGAGGATCCCATGGAAGGAGGAGACTGACAGGCTACAGTCCACAAGATCCCAAGAGGTGGACAAGACTTAGCGACTAAACCACCACCGCCAATCCTGGAGGTCAGAAGTTCAAAATGGGGCTAGAACCAAGGTAGCTGCAGGACCACACTCCCTTCAGAGCTGCTGGGGCAAATGTGTGTCCTTGTCTTTTCCTAGGAGCTTCCCTGGTGGCTCAGATGGTAAAGAATCTGCCTGCAAAGCAGGAAACCAGGGTTCGATCCCTGGGTCAGGAAGATCCCCTGGAGAAGGGAATGGCTACCCACTCCAGTATTCCTGCCTGGGGAATTCCATGGACAGAGGAGCCTGGCAGGCTACCATCCATGGGGTCCCAAAGAGTTGGACATGACTGAATGACTAACACTTTCACTCACTCACTCACTCTTGTCTTTTCCAGCTTCTCGAGCTGCAATCCTTGGCCCATGAGGCCCTTTCCTCCATCTTCAAAGCCAGCAGTATAGCATCTTCCTTCAGTGGTTACCTTGCCTTCTTCTGGGTCAAGTCTGCCTTTGCGTCTCATATGAAGACCCTTGTGGTTGCATTCAGGGTCTAGCCGGATAATCCAGGACAATCACCCTATCTCAATATCTGTAATGACATTTTTTAAGCCCCTTTGCCACATAAAGCAACATTTTCAGGTTCCAGGGGTCAGGACCTGGCTACTGGGGGGAGGGGCATTATTCAGCCTGCCGCACTACAAGCCCTCTCCCATGACAGGGTCTTTGTGCAGCTTGTCCCCTGTGACTGGAATGCTCCCCGACCCCTTCCCTCTTTGCAGAGTCAGTTTCTTATTTGGGGGCCTGTCACCTTACCTGTCACCTCACAGGCCCTGTCTCTGACCAACTCCCAGTCTGAAGGGTTCCCTCTATCCCGAACCTCTTTCCTAGCACTTGCCACAGTAGACCTTATTTTATATATTTTCCAGCTTATTTGTTTTCTGCCTACTTCTCCCTTTCCCCTCCCCATCAGTACCTAGAGGATAGGCATGGTGTCTTTTTGTTCAGATGAATTTGTAATCCAAGATGGTGACATGCAAACAGGCTGCTCTGTCTAATCTTCTGAGAAAGCGGACCCCCTCCATCTTCCTCCTGACCTTCTCTATTCAAAAGAATGGTCTGGGCAAAACCTGATGCCGCCAGCAAAGAGAACCCGCCTCTTATGTTCACAGCAGCACTGTTAACAAAAGCCAAGACAAGGGAACAACCTCAGTGTCCACTGACAGATGAATGGATCAAGAAAACGTGATATATATACACAGTGGAATATTAGCCATAAAAAAGAATGAAATAATGCCATTTGCAGCAACATGGATGGACCTAGAAATTATCATAGTAAGTCAGAAAGAGAAAGACAAATACCACACGATATCACTTATTAATGGAATCTAGAATATAACACAAATGAACATATCTACAAAACATAAACAGACAAAGGAAGCAGAGACCAGACTTGTGGTTGCCAAGGAGGCAGAGGGTGGGGCAGGGATGGAGTAAGAGATTGACGTTAGCAAATGTATTATGAGGTTAGCAAATGTATTATACATTGAATGGATAAATAAAGTCCTAATGTATAGCACAAGGAACTATGAATGGTTTATCCTGTGACAAACCACAATGGAAAAAGAATATGTACATATATGTATAACGGAATCATTCAGCTGTATAGAAATTAACACAACGCTGTAAATCAACCATACCTCAATAAAATAAATTCAAACAAATGAAGAGAACCCACACACATGCCCTTACTGGGGAGGGGCCCAGGGAGATGTCACAGTATTTAACCAACCAGACACACAGGAAACCATTCAAGGAAGCTGATTCCACCTTGATGAGCAGCCACCTGAGTCCTTGCTAATTAAATTCAGCTAAGAATTATTTCACCAAGGCCTACCCACGAGGCTGCTTGCAGAGGAGAACTGCTCCCCAGTCTTCTCCATCCTTCTCCCCTGGAGACACTTGGAGAGAATGGAGGGAGGCCCAGGGGCCCGCTTGCATCTCTCTCTTTTGTGTTTCTGCCGGGACACTGTGAGGTTCCTCTATAACTTAAAATTCCATGCTGGGCTAGACTTCTCTAAACTGAAGCCAAATGTGTTTTTGATTGCAAGGCTATTTCTAAACACTGCCTGTGCCTTAAGCAATCAATTATCTGGTTGAAACATCATGTCTCCTCCCTTCAAGGAGAATATTGTGCTTTAATACGTGATAATGTTCAGAGTATTTTTAAATACTTCATTGTGTTTGGTCACAATGAAGATAGCTTTGGTGACTCAATAGTTTTATCTTCTGTGATTATTTACAGCATAACATTCATGGTCTTTTTTTTTTTTTTAAAGAAAATCATGAACTAGGGAGAATAAAACAAAGTGGTTTATAAACATTAACCAGTTTTCCACAAATAACAGTGTTGAAAATAATAACACTTGCCCAGCACCTGACAGTTTACAGAAGCTTCTGAAAAATTCAGAGAAAAACATTTGTTTTATAAGGAAGGGCCTTTGATTTTGTCCTGTAAACTTTTGATCTATAACTTTATATCCTAAAGCAGCCTAGCAAAAACAAAACCAAACCATCTCTTATGAAGATATTTTGGAAGTCTGCTGCCAGAGTTCAGTTCACAGGCATCAGAGACCTGGTGGTGTTCAAAATTCTGGCCTAGGTTAATTTTAAAAGTTGCATTTGGATAAGGAGTTGTTCCCAAAGGTTTAACTGAAGAGTAATTGATTTCACTGGAAATAAAAGTCCAGTTGCTGGGTAGTCATATTTTTCTTGAAACTCTAGAATGTCTTGAGGAACACATGTATGTCACCTGTCCCCTTTCAATATTGTCTTAAGTACCAGAAGGAGAGCAGGGTGAGTTGTAGCCCCTCCCACCCTGGATGGAGGGAGGGTTGAGGTGGATGGGAAGGTGGGAGCAGGGCCAGGGTACAAGGGAAAGATCAAAGGTGAGAATGCCTACATTCCGGATCTCAACCACAGAGGAAGTGCCATGCGAAGGGTCCAGGATGAGTGGACAAACCTGATGTAGAGAACAACCTGATGGATGACCACGAGCTAAGACAAAGCAAACAGTTACTTCCCAAGTATCCCTCCTCGTGGGGAGCTCTCTACACCCATAAATACTCAGTGGCATCCGTGGGCCTCCCTGACGCAGGTCACCTTGACTTGAGATCAGCCCCATCCTGTACAGGCAGGCTGCCCCTCTTCAACATCCCAGGATTGAATCTTGGCAAGAAGTTGATGGCAAAGCTGAGACTCGGTGAAGTCTACTCCACAGGGCACTGATGTGCTTTCCTGTGCTAGAACAAAGGTGACCTATTGGGTTGGCCCTGGGCATATCCAGGTTCCATCTGAGTGGGCTGTTCTCAGATGTCGTCCCATCCTGGGATCCAAACCCATGGCCTCTTCCCAAACACACTGAGCTGAACGCTGGCCTGGAGACATCAGAGCAAGAGTCTGGTATCCTGGTGGCTGAGTTTCTCAGTTTCCTCTGGAGAGAAAGTGTTTCCTCGGAGCCTGAAGGGGATAAAGCATAGAGAGGTTTGAGTGAGGACTGGACCAGAGCTGTGCTTTCGATCAGGAAGCTGCTGCTTTGTAAACCTGTAAACCTGTGCCTGGATGGCCTGCCCCTCCCCACCCCCCACCCCTGCCACCGCCCAGCTGCAGCTCTCCTGGGAGAGCTGTCTGTGCAGGTTTTACCCTCTGTTAGCCAGGGCAGCTCATGAATCACTGTGCATGATTTAACAAGCCTCCGTGACTCTGCAGAGTCCACACTGGGCCCAGCCAGCCCTGACTCTTCAAGGCCAGCCATTCTTTTTAAGGCAACAGCAGAAGCTGTCAAGAATGCAATGAGCAAGTCCCAATGTCCTCCCAAGCTCTGCCAGTAACATCAGAACCCTTAAAATATCAACCTGATGTCAGTTTGCTCTCCCTGGACACAGAATGTGACATATCTCAGTATTGTGCAATGGTTTTTTTAAAAAAAAAACCCACTCTCTACCCAAGATCGAGGCCCTCACAGCCTAGAGGGATTACACAATCGCACAGAAAAGAAAATCTCCCTATCGCAGGACAGATTTTTAGAAGCCTTTATTTTTAACTTCATCATTTGATAGCTACAGTTGCTACTGCCTTGATCTGCTTGTTGAGAGAAGGACAAATCTGCATATTTAAAGCAGGGTTCAGCAGCTTTCAGGGACGAGGCATGTAATACACAGCAGCCAGAGGGGACTGGTCCGAGACAGCTCAGCGGGGCTGGGGTGAGCCTGAGAAGGTCTACCTGGCTGAATGGGGTCAGTTGGTCTCTACTCTGCTTAATTACTGCCATTCTAAATCGGGGCCCAGAGTTGCCAGCTTTTTTGAGAAACTTCTGAAAGATAGAAAAATAGTAGGGAAATGTCCTCATTTTGAAATATTGATTTCTAGCTCAGTGCCTGAAACATATATAGCAACACGCACTCATAAAATGTTAAATCAGGGGAAATCTTTCTATTATCTGAGCAATAAATAGATCCCTGGGAAGAAGAAGGAGAAATCTTTGAAGTTGTGATGCAGTACTTTTTTCAAATACATGAAGGAACATGGCTTTTTGTTACAAATAAAGACTTGGAAACACTGTAACATCCACCTAAAACTGTAGAGGGTCTCATACAGCTGCCCAGACCCAAGAAGTCAGATGTAATGGCGGGTGGTGGGGCAGGAACGGAGTTCCTTTCTCTGTTTCCTTTTTCAACCACACCCCAAATCCCACACGATTGCCGAGAACAGAGACGTTTCTGAACAAACACAATTTAAAAACGAGACAGTTGGTCCCTGCTTAGAAACAACAAGATATCTTTCCCAGGGAACCAGATTCATCCCATGCAGAACAGGACTGAAGGTCTGAGTCATAAGGGATCTTAGAAATTCTAAAGTTCCTCTCTCCCTTCACCTCAATTTATATGTTGGAAAACCGAGGCTCAGAGAGGTTAAAGAGGCCTGCCAGGGGTCTTACCAGACTTCCAGGATGGTGTCATTCTTTTCAAGGGCCCACAGGAGGGCCTCTGCCCCAAGGGAGGTGATGTGGTTGTTAGACAGCCTAGAGAGGAAGACAGAATGGGGAACTTTGAGGATGCTTGCTTTTTGGCTAGTCTATTCAATTAAAAGAGGCTTTGGGGGCTGGACTCCTGAAGCCCACCTGCCCTTTCAGCATGTACGTCCCTTTCCTGTCTGAGCTTCCCAATGAATTCATCCACAAAGTGAAATGTACCCCTCTCTCCTCCATTCACCAGATGAGTATTAAGTAGCTGCTCCCTTAGGAAGGAGCTAACACAGTAATAAAAATACATGCCTTTTAGTGCCAGGGCTCAAATCCACCTTACACTATTTCTTTTTTTCATTTCAAGCAGATAAGTCCCAATTTCCTCATCTGTAGAAGGAGCCTAAAAGAGTACCCACCTCATGAAGTATAAGAATTAAAGAGACAGCTAAGTGGGAAGCTTCTGTAGAGCACAAGGAGCTCAGCTCAGGGCTCTGTGATGACCTAGAGGAGCAGGATGGGGGGGTGGAGGGAGGCTCAAGGGGAGGGGGACTGTATGTATGCATATGCTGTGCTCTGGAGCCCCTGGTGGCTCAGATGGTAAAAAGCCTGCTGCAGTTCCAAAGACCTGGTTCAATCCCTGTGTTGGAAAGATTCCCCTGGAGTAGGAAATGGCAACCCACTCCAGTATTCTTGCCTGGAGAATCCCATGGACAGAGGAGCCTGGTGGGCTGCAGTCCATGGGGTCACAAAGAGTTGGACACGGCTGAGCAGCTTCACATGCTGTGCTGTGCTTAGTCGTTCCGTCACGTCTGACTCTCTGTGACCCCATGGACTGCAGCCCACCAGGCTCCTCTGTCCATGGGATTCTCCAGGCAAGAAT
The DNA here is from genome assembly GCF_032405125.1 of Capricornis sumatraensis. Taxonomy (NCBI): domain Eukaryota; kingdom Metazoa; phylum Chordata; class Mammalia; order Artiodactyla; family Bovidae; genus Capricornis; species Capricornis sumatraensis. Next base: position 24,936,595 of record NC_091088.1, on the reverse strand, counting down.
ACAGGAGTGGGTTGCCATGCCCTCCTCCAGGGGATCTTCCCAACCCAGGGATCGAACCCAGGTCTCCTGCATTGCAGGTGGATTCTTTACCCGCTGAGCTACCAGGGAAGCCCTGTGTATACATACAGCTGATTCACACTGTTGTACAAAAGAAACTTACACAACATTGTTAAGGCAACTATGGAGTACAAGAACTAAACAGACAGCTAGTGGGATGCTGCCGTATCACACAGGGAGCTCAAGGGTCCCTGCCCCGTCTTCTCGCTCACAGCTGTCCTTCCAGATAATCTGTACTACCTGGCTTCCCCCTCGACAATGTCAGGAACTTCTGAGACGCTGACCTAAGGCAGGGCTAATAATAACATCAGCCAATTTCTGTTGAGCTCTTACTATGCACCGCTCATAACCTACATCACCTCTGCGCATGCTCGGAACCCTGTGAGGAGGGTTCAATTATTACCCTGTCTACACTTGAGGCAACTGAGTTACCAGTCCAAGTAGGAACAGTTGGTAATGGTGAAGCTGGGGCCAAACCCCAGCCATTAGGTTCCAGAACCTGTGCTCTTAATCAACGCTTGGCAGAGATTATGCCTAGAAGAAGAATGTAGGCTTTGATTTTCTTTTTTAAGATCGGTGAGAAACTCAATTTTTATGGAGAAACAGTGGAGGAGGATACAGTTCAGCGCTGCTGAATTATAAGACTCCCACCGAGCCAGCGTGGGGCCTGGCGGCTGCCACTGCCTAACACCTGTGGGGGTCAAGCGGGGTAAGCCTGTGACAGTGACTGAGGACAAGCATGCCTCATCCGCACCTGGTCAGTCATCAACCAGGTATCGCCAAGGGCCCCTCACCGTGTGCAAAGCCTGGCATCCCAGCTCAGATAAACCCAGGCTTCACCCGGGCCCCCCGAGCCCCAGCATCACCCACGTGATGAGTGGAAGTGTTTTCCCCAAACATTTGGCAACTTCCTAGCCCCTGTGGAACAACACAAACAAGAGCTGCCAGAGTGGATGGCGGGCTGGCAGCGAAGCAGCCGCCCTCCCAGAGGCAGCTGTCTGCCTGTCTCGGGAGGCAAGTGTTTCCCCGGGCCATGTCTGCCAGGGCAGGGGCCACTCTCCTCTAGAGAAAGGAGCCATCTGTTGGCGCCCTGATGTCCCTGGGAAATGAGACCTTTGGGAGCATGGCTGGTGTGGCGTTCCATGAGCCTGTGGTGACCACTGGCCGGGCTCCTGCTCACATCTGCCATCCCTCTCCCTGTGGCACGCGTCCCTGCCCACCGAGTCCGCCACCAATGGTCCTGTCATCACTTCCCCGGTCCCCCAAGGGAGCTTCCCAAGCTCCTGTGCCCGGCATCCCTCCCTCACCCTGGCCCAGGCTCCATCTCTGGCCTGGAAGACTGCAGGGGTCTCCTGGCTGGTCTCCCTGCCTCCATCTTACCTTCCCTCCACCTGTTCTGCACAAAGCAACAAGCATGATCTTTGGATGATATGAGTCAGATTACATGACTGCCCTCATTAAAACCAAAGGCTTCTCAACACGCTCAGAATAAACTCCGAGCTCTTTCCCAGGGCTCTAAGGCAGCTATGGCCAGCTCCTCCCACCTCTGCCTCACTCCACCACCCACTACAGTCCAACCTCACAGGTCCTCCTTCTGTTCTCAAAACCACCAAGCCTGTTTCTGCCACAGGGCCTTTGCACTTGCTGTTCTGCCCACCTGGAATGCATACCCCTAAGATCTCAGCATGGCAGGACCCTTCTTATTATTCAGGTTTCAAGTCCTAAGTCACCTTCTTAGAGGCCCTGCCCAGCAGCAGCTACCTTGCCCTCTCCTGTCATCTCTCTCTTGAATTCTCTTGAGAGCACATATTACTAACAGAAATTATCTCATGAATTTGTTGACTTGCTCATTATCTGTGTCTCCTATTCAAATTTAAGAGCTGTGTGAGCAGGGCCTTTTTATCCCTCTATCCTCAGTGCCTCAAACAGAGCTTGGCACAGAGTGGGTGTTCCAGAAACATTTCTTGGATCAATATATAAATGGATGCATGCACATATGAGTAAAAGCAAAAATGCCTGTCTATATATTAATCACACACCAAGAGGAACCCCTGGAGATGACCATCAGAAATCTCCTGTCTAAGTAAGGGAAGACTCCTGGAGAGGCAAAAGGGTATGTCCTATAAGCCACAGAGCAGATGCTGTGGGCAACCCACCCATATTCCCTCAGCTCTCACCTCTAACTCTAAGGGCTGCTTGCTGGGGAGACCACCACCCTCTGTAGGAGATCTTTTTGCGGACCCCAGGAGCATGATTAACCATGGTCAGGGCAAGCCAGAAGCACCGGAAAACAAATATCCCCACAAGTACGCCTCAATACATGAAGGAGAGACAGTTGGTGGATAAATACCTCTGCTGCCTCGTGCCCACAGGATTGCACCCCAGTGGTCCCCAGTGATCACCAGCTTGATGACACCCTTTTCTGGTTACTCTTCCTCCCCAGCCTCACTTCAGTACCCCCTGCCTGTATTCGGGAGGACCCCAAAAGACTGTTTTCTAGGGGGCCACCTCGTGTGAATTAGCCAGGCTGGGAAGCCACCCAGATTTCTTATTCAGAAACACCCCCTCACAAGGCCGATCATTACTGTCTAGCTCCTGCTTACAGATTCCTTACTTCAGGACTTTCAAACTTGAGTTTCTTGCAAGTCCTTTGGCGAGGAAACATACACCTTCATCCTGGACGTGGTTCTCCTCCAGGCTGGCAAGAATAAAGGCGAAAACCCAGTTGACTGGCGACGTTTATTATATAAGATGATGCCAATTAAGATGAACCCATGTGCCCCACCCCTGTCAATTAAGAATATCCAACATCTGAAAACCAATAAAGTAAAAACAGGTCAAGCAAAGTGTAAGGGTCCTCAATTTCTAGGACATCTCTGGGAGAGAATTTGCCCCAGGGCTCCTTCACAGAAGTTCCCTATGTCATGGTGACTCAAGATCCATTTTCTGCTTCTTTCTTCTTAATGGAAGCTTAATTTCATTTGGAGCAGCCATGTGCTTGGTGAAAGAATTACATTTCCCACTCTCCACCGCAGCCAGAGTTGGCTAAGGGACATCCACATGGCCATCAACACATAAGGAGAAGTTGACAGACGGGGACTCTGTGAATGCTCTTTAAAATGGAGAGAGCCAGGCTTTTGCCCTTCCTAGATACAGAGGCTGAAACTGAAATACAGGAGTGCTGCAGGTGCTGCAGCAGCCACCTTGTAACCACAAGGCAACTAACCATGAGAACAAAGCCACATGCTGAGGATGTAACAGATCAAAATGAGAGAGAGTCCAGATTCCTGCTGGTCATATGTAGCTGCCATAGCAGCCGTATGCTGCCTACCTCCAAACTGCATGTACATTTTTTTTTTAAGTCAATTCTTTACTGATTTAAGTTACTTTAGATGGAGGTTTTCCATCTCATACAGCCTAATGTAGTCATAACCAATACATTCACAGTGGGGCAATTCTCTAACAAGGATTTCCAAGCTGTGGAGCCTAATCAGGATATACTCAATGGTACATTGGCTGAGCTAGTGAACCCTACTGACAGTCAAGAACCATCAGCAATATCCATTTTGTGGCAATGCTCAATAGGTTTCAGTATCTTTATGCTTCCTGGAAAAAAAATCAAACATTCAGCATTTTATCTCCTTGATACAATTTGGAACTGCCCAGAATATGTCATAAGAAGGCTAGACTAGTGGCATCTAAAGGATGGAAAGCTTGGAATCAGGATAAATATGATTCATGGTTCATCTTTTAACCTCCCCCAAACTATTCCACCTTGCCCATGACCCTGACTCTCATATCCGGGGTTCTTAGGCACTCACATTCGCCTTGAAACAGCAAAACACTAGGAGGAGTAGCAACAGCAATCGTTGTAGTAGTAGCAGCAAGAGTCGTAGAAATATTTGCTGGTGTTCAGTTGCTAAGTCGGGTCTGACTCTCTACGACCCCATGGACTACAGCATGTCAGGCTTCCCTGTCCTTCACTATCTCCTGGGGTTTGCTCAAGTTCATGTCCATTGAGACACTATCCTATTACAATTTCACATTTATGGAGCGCTTACACATATGCCAGACACTATACAAAGCTACTTACAGGTGTTATCTCATTAAATTCTCACAAAAGTATGTAATAGTTGAAAGCACCCATACTCTTACTTTACAGGTAAGAAACCTGAGATTCAGATACCGCTACTTAGCTTGCTTAAGATCACAGCAGGACTTGAAGCTCAGCCTGCTGGACTCCAGATTCTGTGCTCTGAACTATTATATGCCATGGAGGAAGCTCACAAACCAACAGATCAATCATACTGGCTTGAAAAATTCAATGAAAAGAATTAGCCAGGCTCTATAAACTTCATGCCACTTAGGACAAAGACAAACACAATCACCCAATCACTCAGTCATCCATCTTTGTCTTATACACACATCAGCTTCCACAGATGAGGCCAGAGAATGAAAAAAGGCTTGTGTCTGCTTCCCTAGTGAAATGAATCCCCTAAACTCACCAGAGTTCTTCCAGGGCCATATTCTTTTCCAACATCAATGCTAAGGCTTGAGCACCCACGCTGCCAATGTTGTTCCCCACCAGGCTGGATGTAGTCAAAAAACAAAAATATGTCAGAGCAGTGAGGGACCTCAAAGATAACTCAAGGAGGGCAAAATGCACGGCACACATTGCCACAAGTCCTGGTCTGTTCCATTTCAGACTAATCCTTTGCAGTGCTCTTTTTCATTAAGTCCACCAGGCTGGATGTAGTCAAAAAACAAAAATATGTCAGACCAGTGAGGGACCTCAAAGATAACTCAAGGAGGGCAAAATGCACGGCACACATTGCCACAAGTCCTGGTCTGCTCCATTTCAGACTAATCCTTTGCAGTGCTCTTTTTCATTAAGTCCAGAAGCAGTTTTTTAGAATCCTTCCCAACATGGTTTGCTGAGCAGCTCCCACTAACAGACTGGAATTGACTCTTGAGATAAAGTGTAGCTGATCCAGGGCTTCCCTGGCGGCTGAGTGGTGAAGACTCCACCGGCCAGTGCAGGAGACACGGGTCCAATACCTGGTCTAGGAAGATCCCATATGTCCTTATGGCACTATTGAGGCTGTGCTCTAGAGCCCACGTGCAGCAACCACTGAGCCCGCGTGCCCTAGAGCCCGTGCTCCACGACAAGAGAAGTCCCCGCACTGCAACCAGAGAGAGCCCCCGCCCGTTACAACTAGAGGAAAGCAACCCTGCACTGCAACCAGAGAGCAGCCCCCGCCCGTTACAACTAGAGGAAAGCAACCCTGCACTGCAACCAGAGAGCAGCCCCCGCCCGTTACAACTAGAGGAAAGCAACCCTGCACTGCAACCAGAGAGCAGCCCCCGCCCGTTACAACTAGAGGAAAGCAACCCTGCACTGCAACCAGAGAGCAGCCCCCGCCCGTTACAACTAGAGGAAAGCAACCCTGCACTGCAACCAGAGAGCTGCCCCCGCCCGTTACAACTAGAGAAACGCAATTTTTAAAAAGTGTATCTGGTCCAGAGCTTCCCCAGTGGCCCAGTGGATAAAGAATCCGCCTGCAATGCAGGAGACACAGAAGATGTGGAAGACCCAGGTTCAGTCCCTGGGTTGGGAAGATCCCCTGGAGGAGGAAATGGCAACCCATTCTAGTATTCTTGCCTGGAGAACCCCATGGTCAGAGGAGCCTGGCGGGCTACAGTCTATGGGATCTCAAAGAGTCGGAGACGACTGAGCGACTAAACTATCTGATCCAGCCCAAGATCTTCTGAGTACAGACAGGGAATCAAGACCCCTGAGAGGAAAAGGGATCCGACATCACCCAGCAAGACTCCGGTGTCCTGACTTCAACTCCAGTGCTCTTTCCTTCTCATCCCATTGTCTAACACAGCGGGGTGAAAATAAAGTTCACAGACCTTCAAAACTGGCCCAAGCTCCTCCCTCCTCACACTGGCTTTCCCCACCAACTGCGAGACGAACTCTGAGGCTTACCTGAGCCACCTCAAGCTCTGGTGATCACCCAAGGCTGCAGCCAAGGCCTGGGCCCCCTCGTCACCCACCTGGTTGCCCCAGAACCTGAAAGGTTCAACAGAATAAACAGTGTCAGTGAGAACCTGCTTTGTGTTCAAGACACGTGCCCCTCCTCTCTGCAGCCCCAGGCAGAGGGGCAGGACTCCCCAGTCCCAGAAAGATCTCAGGGGGACTCAGGTCCCAGCAAAGTGAGCCTGCCTCCATCTTTTTGGAGGGATGGAAAAACTTCAATTAGACTTTTTAGTTTCTTTAAATCAGACTTTCAAAATAGTTAGAAGCCCACCCAGTGCATATTCTCAGGGATGGGGAACTCATTCTCAATGCCAAGTCATAGTTGTGACATCTTCCCTGACATTGGGTTAGACCTGCTTCTGCTCTCTGCCACCCAGGAGTCCCTCGCTATCTCTAGGACCACCCAGAACAAGGCGAACTCTTCTTCCATACACTAGTTCTTCATCTCTTGCTCCTTTGTTACATCCCCAGTTCCTTCAGAGCCTCCAGTTCCTTCGGAGCCTCCAGCTCCTTCACCTTCTGGCTTCTCCTCCTCAGACCCACTCTAATTGGGAAACATCCCCTTCAAAGATGGAGCCCAGCTCATACTTTGGCACCTGGCCATTTCCCATGTGGGAAGTGAGGATGGACCCAGAGGTGCCCACATGGGCAGAGAGGGCTCACTGCACTTTCACTCATAAGGTGAACACTTAGTGAGCTCTGGCCCCATGCCAGCACCGCTCTACACTCCAGGGTGTGACACTGTAATAGCAAAAACCTGCCCACAACCTAAAGTGTGCATGACACTAACTAAACACATCACGACATCAAACCACTGGAATACTGACCAGCTATTCTTTTTAAAAGTGAGGTCATGTGATATGAACAAAATAATACAGTGTTATAATACAGTATAATAATACAGTGTTAAGAAAAAAAGCAAGTTACATAACAGTTTGTATCACGTGATAGTGCTTGAGGGTTTTAGCACAAGACCAAGCCCAGACAGGTACCTTCATAAACAGGTGTTGAAAGCTAAACATCCCAGATGTGATCTCAAGAAGGAAGGAGCTCAGTCGGGGCCGAGGCCACCCTCTCCTAGACTCTGTGATGCTACTAATGCGTTTTGGACAGGTCTTATCTCTCCAGCAACACAGTCCCACCCGGGGCTCAAACAGAGCCCGTGGGCAACTTGCCTGCCTATAAAATGAGTTGGAACACCTAGGCTCTAACGTCATTCTTCCTACAGTCTTGGGTTCTAAAATCCCCATTTTTTTGTTTGTTTGTTTGTTTTGTTTTGTTTTCAAATAGACCCTAGTTTACACCAGGGCAAGACAGGACAGGAAAGAAGCTCCAGGGGACTGGACAGGTACAAGCCTGTCTGCCCAGCAAACAGAGAAAGCCCCACTTGGGGCCCTGAGGTCTGCGGACTGCCCTTCCCGCCTGTGCCCGACCCCTCTCCCCTGCCTGGCATGACCCCACAGGAAGCCAGGGCTCTGTAGGACCTGGTGCAGCCTCCTCCCATCCAAGGTCTAGGGTCCAAACTTCCCCACTTCCTTCTCTCCTTGGCTCTCACCCCAGGCTGCACATCATCTGGTAAGCTTTTTTTACATTACTGATTCCAGACCTTGCATGTAGATAATTCATTTAATTAGCCTGGGGCAGATAGTGGCCTTCTTCAGGAGCTCCCCAGTGGTTCCCACATACAGACCAAGGTAAGAAACACAGCTCCAGCGCTCTGGAGGACCAGAGGGCTTCCTGCCCTCCCCCAACCCTGACATCCTGAGCTTCCTGTTTACTGAGCAAAAAGCAAGGCAGAGGCAACAAGGGCCGCCCACGCTCTCCCTCCCCATTGCAGCCTGGGCAGGGGGTGGAGGCGGGAGTTGGGGGTGGAGGGGAGAGGGGGGATGGAGGCGCGAGGGAGGGTGGAGGTGGGGGGGGTGAGGGGGGGTTGTCTCGGAGATCTTGGGGCTGAAGAGTTGGTTTCACAGGCTCCTAAATCCTCACAAGCCCTCAACCCCTGCATGCTGCCCCTCTACCCCAGAATCCCACCTACCCCAAAAACTGCAAGGAGTTGTTAGTTCTGAGACCCTGGGCGAGCACCTCGGCTCCCGCGGCCGTGATGTGGTTGTTTCCTAGCCTGGAAGGGAAGACAGAAGAGAGACTGAGACGGAGAGCAGGGCAGGAGGACCCTTACTGGCCCCCAAGACACGGGCCTGGGGAGGGGGGTGCACAGGGAGTGTGGCCCAGACAGAGAAACAGGGCCAGTCCTCCAGCTCCAGCTGGAGACGCGGCGTGTGCTGCTGCAGCTCGGGGGCTCACTGAACGCTCCTACAACTTCATTTTCCACCAGGAAAGGGAGAGGCATGCAAGGGCCTGTTCTGCAAAGCGCTGTGACAAGTAGGAGCAGGAACCACGACAGTCCAGGGAGGTAGCTTCCCCAGGGAGGGAGAGTGACTCACTCCTCCACCCTCTCCTCTGACTGCGGGCGGGCGCTGGACCCTGCTTTCCTCCCGCAGCCTGCCCCATCCATGGTGGCTGCAGGCAGCATCTACCTGTTTTTAAAGTGCCTGGAGGGTGGCGCTCTGGTGGCTGAAAGAAAGAAAGGGATCCTGCTAAGGCTTCAGGCAGGGGTGGAGGAGGGGGTTTCAGCAAAATTCGGGCACCTCAGAGAGTTTCAGGAAGGTCCCCGGAACTCTCACCCACAGCTCCAGGCTTCCTGGAATAATACTGCCGGTTTCATCTTTCAAAGAAATTTCATTCACTTTAAGCTGACAGACCTCTGACCTTCCTGGGCCCCAGCTGCTGTGCTGGCAAGTCCAGTGCTCCCTCTGCCCCAAGGCCTGCTTCCCACGGGCTGCTCCCAGCCCAGGACTGGGAGACCTGCGCCTCCTCTGTCGGGCACACTGGCTGGAGGACTCCCCAGCAGCCTCTGTCTTCTCTCCAAACTGCACGGGGGTCCAAGATGCTTCCTCCTGACAACCCTTCCTTCCCTCTCTCTCTCCCTCAGGGTCAGACCTGCGGCTCTCCCAGCCTCCCCCTCCAGCTCCCTTTCCCAATTTCCCCCCATAGGGATTTCCCCCAGCAAATCCTTCCTTGGAGGACTGGACAAACAGGATCAACATGCTGAGAACTTATGTGATTTATCCACCATCTCTAGGGCACTAAGTACACTATGGAAAGAACCTGGGATACTATGCCAGCTTTCTATGTGTATTAACTTGTTTAATCGTCACAGGGCTTCCGTGGCAGCTCAGCTGGTAAAGAATCTGCCTACAATGCAGGAGACTCTGGTTCGATTCCTGGGTCAGGAAGATCCCCTGCAGAAGGGATAGGCTACCCACTCCAGTATTCTTGGGCTTCCCTGGTAGCTCAGCTGGTAAAGAATTCGCCTGCAATGCAGGAGACCCTGGTTCGATCCCTGGGTTGGGAAGATCATCTGGAGAAAGGAAAGGCTACCCACTCCAGTATTCTGGCCTGAAGGATTTCATGAACTACAGTCCATGGCATCAGAAAGAGCTGGAGATGACTGAGCGACTTTCACTTTCTAATCATCACAACTACCTATGAGCTATGAGCTGTAATTACTTTCTCCATTTTATAGAAGGGAAAACAGAGACACAGAAAACAGAAGTCACTGTGTGACCCAAGGTCACACTGCTAATGAGGATTCAAGTCTCAGGGATGCTGGATCCAAACCTTGGTCAGTCTGGCTCCAGAGCCCTGCTCTCAACTGAGATGCTATATTAACCCAAAACACAGACCTCTCAAGTTCTGGGAGCAGCACCTTTTGTTACCCTACAGCCCTCCCTGGAGGTTGTACCAGCCCAGCTCTGGCCACAGCCACTCTTGGCATCCTGAGCTGAGGGTGGCACATGGTGGAGGCAGAAGAGAGTCCTCAGTACAGAATGGTTCCTCTGGTGTTGGCCTCAGTGGCCCTGCCCGAGACGGAGTCAACAATTTTAAAACGGCAGCTCACCCCCAAATGCATGGAAGCAATTCTTCACTTTGAAGCTGAAACTCCAATACTTTGGCCACATGATGTGAAGAGCTGACTCATTGGAAAAGACCCTGATGCTGGGAAAAATTGAGGGCGGGAGGAGAAGGGGGTGACAGAGGATGAGATGGTTGGATGGCATCACAGACTCAATGGACATGAGTTGGAGCAAACTCCGAGAGATGGTGAAGGTCAGGGAAGCCTGGCATGCTGCAGGCCATGGGGTCACAAAGAGTTGGACACAGCTTAGCGAATGAACCACCACCACCCTGCCTCATAAACCCAGGAGGCAAGAATATCTCAAAGAGAAAAAGAAGCCGGGCCAACCCATGGACCAGCTTGGGGGATGATACAATGGTGTCAGATGGGAAAGAGATTCCCCTTGAGGCTGAGAGGGTGGGGAGCAGCAGAAACTCAGCCTTTCCAGACTAGAAAGTGAAGTGTTAGTTGCTCAGTCCTGTCCAACTCTTTGTGATCCCATAGACTGTAGCAGACTCCTCTGTCCACGGAATTTTCCAGGCAAGAATTCTGGAGTAGATAGCAATTTCCTACTCCAGGAAACATTCCCAACACAGGGACTGGAGCCATGTCTCCTGCATTGCAGGCATGTTCTTTACTGTGTCAGCCACCAGGGACGCTCAACATTGGACCCACCTTTTTTGGCAACTAGCTGCCTCTGTGGTGGCAAGTGACTGCTGCATTCCTACCCCGACCCAACGCATGCTGAGTGTACCATCAAGGAATGGATCACCCCAGAGAGCCAGTGACACTCTGAGACACAAGGAAGAAAAAAGGTCCTGGAAACCCTCTTCAGTCCTGGGGGCTAAAGGTCAAACGGCAGGAAGCCTCAGCAGCGATGGTCCAGAGTTTGCTGGGGAGGTCACAGCATCAGTGAAGCCCTGTTCCGAACGAGACACTGTCCTTGTTTTCAGCGAGGTAAGGTCATATGCCCATTACGGGGCAAGACCAGACCAAACTGACTCAGCTGTGGGGACGAAAGTCTCCAGAAGCAGGGAAGCCCCAGGCTCACCTCAAAGCCAAGAAGTTCTGCTTGCACGCAAGGAGCCTGGCCATGGAGTGTGTACAGCCATCGGTCAACTTGTTGTTGAATAGACTGGAAAGTTCCAAGGGAGAAGAGACATGGAGATAAAGCATAGTGGACAGTGACCACCCCAACCCCAGTCACTGGCTCCCTCAGGAGTCCCCTGTGCTCTCTGGCCATGCAAACATCCCAGCCCATCACTCGCTCACAGTTGCTGCCCAGGCGGCATGGCTTGGGCTGAGTCTGGGGACACGGAGCCCAACGTCCACAGCCTGACTTACGCTAACTTCTGCAGCTGCTCACAGCGAAGAGCATGTTCAACCAGCTTGCAGATGCCTCGGTCTGAGATGTTGTTATCTCGCAAGCTAAACAAAAACAAAATAAAGAAATCTGAACACAGAGCCAATGAGAGAGGGAAAAAAATGGACAAAACCCCCTAAGAGACTTTTACTTAACCCCGAAGTGCCAGCCTCTGAGCTTCTGGGAAATGCCACAAGGACAGAGCACCCCAGAAAAGTGGACACTCCCCCGTGCCCGACCAGAGTGCTAATGTCATGCACTTGGTGGGGTGGAGGGCTTTGGAAGTGGGGATCGAGAGTCTCTACTAAAGAACACTGGAATCCTTAAGAAAGCCCTACCTAATTGCAGGCGCTGTTTTCAGCTCTGTAAAAGAGAAAGCAGCATTGCGAAAGTTCCGAGGTGAGAAGGAGCACGGGGAAGGCACAGGGAACTAGACAGGCCACCGCTGGGGGTCATGGTGGTTACCACCATCCAGGCGACCAGATGGAAAATCAGACAAAAGTGGCTAAGACTTTGGAAATGAACACGCACCCTATGTCAATACTCCTGCAAGCCAGCCTCTGCCTGGCAGGTCCCTTCCAACATTTCTCTTTGGGAATGGTGTTCCCCAAAGCTCACCTGATCACAAGATCAGTCATATAGTGCTCCTAAAATAGACTCTCTGGCCCCTTCCCCAGAGCTGGTGAGTCTGCAAGTGTGGGGTGGGGCTCAGGGATCCATGTATTTTATTCACTGTGCCCGTGATTCTGCATCTTTTGGTCAGCTTGGGGCCTGACTTAAAGGTTAACACCTCAGGCTCTCCGGAGTCCCTCAAAGAAAGTTCTGATCCTGGACAGTCACTTGACTAGCTATTTGCTGGTCCCTTCACTGGTGAAAAAGGAAGGAAGGTAAAGCGAGCCTCACTGGGCTCTGCTGGGGATTTAAAGAGACAGTGCACATAGATGCCTGGGAGCACTTGGCACAGAGTAAAAGCTACCTGTAATCTGATCGCTCAGATGTATGGAGTACTGCCCAATAGTACTGATGGTCAATGCTCTTTAATCTGATGAAGTAGGTACTATTATGATGCTCATGACAGAGAAGGCAACTTGCTGAGGCCCAGCAAGTGAAGTGACTTCACCAAGATGGCACAGGGGCTAAAAGATTGGAGCCTATGTGTTCCAGCTCCGTGTGTGTGTGTGTGTGTGTGTGTGTGTGTGGTGGCACAGGGGCTAAAAGATTGGAGCCTATGTGTTCCAGCTCCGTGTGTGTGTGTGTGTGTGTGTGTGTGTGTGTGTGTGGTGGCACAGGGGCTAAAAGATTGGAGCCTATGTGTTCCAGCTCCGTGTGTGTGTGTGTGTGTGTGTGTGTGTGTGTGTGGTGGCACAGGGGCTAAAAGATTGGAGCCTATGTGTTCCAGCTCCGTGTGTGTGTGTGTGTGTGTGTGTTGTGTTCAGTCGCTCTGGCTCCATAGTCTCCAGTAAACCACAACATCAGGCGGCCTCTCCCTTACAGCCTGCTCGGGGCTCTTAGGTCAGATTCATGCGTGGGTGGGTCATGAAATCAACTCTGAAGGTCTGGAGCAGCCTTCTTAAACTGGAAACAGAACAGGAAGGAAAAAGAGAGCAAAGTGTGCCAGGGTTAGTAAGAGAAAGTCATTTTGTGAAATTTCGGTTTGACCTGTCTGGGTGCTCGCTTACACTCTCCCTCACCGTGGGGTCATGGTCCGAAAACTTTGAAAGCCATGGCCCTAGAGTCAGAACCAGGGTCTCAAGAAATCTGCACGCATGGGGCACCTTGTGTAGGGGCTTCTTGGAGCCTGAGGGTTTCGGTTGGCATGGAAACAACTTAAGAGTGGGAGAGACACAGTGTGGTGCCGTGGGAGAGAAACCTCCCTCTCTTGCCCTTTCTCTCTCTTCCCCACTTCCTTCCCTCCTGTCTCTGTCTCCTTTTCCCTCTCTGCCCGCCTCCCTCACTCCTTCTCTCTCTGTCTGTCCCTCTACACACAGGAAATGCCCACTCAGCAGGCTCACGGTTGCTACCCGCCTCTCCCCCATAGTGATGGCGGTTTCAGTACTTAAGTGTGTTCAGGGCAAAGTGTGGTGGAACTTGGTCAGGGACTTTCACTGCTAATGGAAATTCAAGCTGGTTCCCACAGACCTGCAGTCTTCACAGTGTGGCCTCTGTCGCAGAATCACTTTGTTAAAAACTTAAATTCCAGGGCCCCCACCTCAGACCTACAGAATAGGAGTTCTGGGAACAGGCCCAAGAACCTGCATTGCCACAGGCCCCCTTTGCACACTCTGGTCTGAACACTAGAACCAGCCCACTCTCACATTTCTCTGAAAATAGAGGCAGGCCCCCAGTCTCGACCCAACCCTTCCAGGCCATGTGGGAGTCACGTTTCCCAGCCAAGGAGAAGGGGTCCACTCATTGTAGGGATCCATCTACTGAGGATCATCCAGACCAGAGGTTCTTGACCTCTTGGGGTCCAAGGACCCCTTCAAGAACTGTGGGTCCACTATCCAAATGCTCGTTCATATTTCTATCAGGAAAACAGCTCCCACAGACAGGTCTCGAAATTCCTGAGTGAAAAAAATATGATGATTCCTCCTTCCTGGGGAACTAGAGAATTGTGCTGTCATGAGCCATATACCCAGCCAGACCCACTCTCCCCTTCTCCACCTGGCTGTCAGTCCTGGGGGGCTGATTCCTATAGACACCCTGCTTGGGGGTTCCCTGTGGGTTAAAGCAAGAGTGAGGAGGAGAGGAAGGGCCAGGGTTTACCTCCAGCCCTTGCCCTTCCAGGCTGCTGCGGCCTCCATCCTTCCAGGCAGCCCTCTCCACACCCACCTCTCAGCCAATAATCACTAGCCCACCCCTACCCCTTCAGGCCTTGTTGCTGGTGTTCAATCACTTAGTCCTGTCCGACTCTTTGCGACCCCATGGACTGAAGCACACCAGGCTTCCCTGTCCATCACCAACTCCCGGAGCTTGCTCAAACTCATGTCCATCGAATCGGTGATGCCATCCAACCATCTCATCCTCTGTTGTCCCCTTCTCCTCCTGCCCTCAATCTTTCCCAGCATCAGGGTCTTCTCCAGTGAGTTGGCTCTTTGCATTCAGGCCTAAGGAGGCTAACAGCCCTATCCCTACTCCACCCTCAGCCCCAGGAGCCTGCATCATCCCTCTCTGCTCTTCCTAACTCCTGCCCAAGCTTTTGTAAGCTTCCCTTTATTAGTTCAGTTCAGTTCAGTCGCTCAGTCGTGTCCGACTCTTTGCGACCCCATGAATCGCAGCACGCCAGGCCTCCCTGTCCATCACCAACTCCCGGAGTTCACTCAGACTCACGTCCATCGAGTCGGTGATGCCATCCAGCCATCTCATCCTCTGTCGTCCCCTTCTCCTCCTGCCCCCAATCCCTCCCAGCATCAGTCTTTCCCAATGAGTCAACTCTTCGCATGAGGTGACCAAAGTACTGGAGTTTCAGCTTTAGCATCATTCCTTCCAAAGAAATCCCAGAGAAATCCAAAGAAATCCCTTTATTAAACTCTCCTCAAATCTCCCAACAGCTTCCTCCCTATATATTCATATTTATCACATATGTTAACTGTATCACATACATATTAGGGGCTTCCCAGGTGGCGCTAGTGATTAAAAAAAAAAAAAACCTGCTTGCCCAATGAAGGAGACTTAAGAGACGTGGCTTCAATCCCTGGGTTGGGAAGATCCCCTGGAGGAGGGCATGACAACCCATTTCAGTATTCTTGCCTGGAGAATCTTATGGACAGAGGAGCCTGGTGGGCTACAAAGAGCCAAAAAGAGTCAGACACGGCTGAACCGATTGAGGACCGCACAGCACATACACATATCCACTCTCTGTGATATGTTACATGCAACATTATTATTATATTATGTTTAGAAATATGTCCTGATAACAAAAGCCACCACACAGTTTCTAATAGATATCCAGGTACTTGCTCCACAGAGAAAAAAGTCTCCCTGCTTTAGTCCAGGGAAAGGTATGCCACCCTAATATAGTCAAGGAGAGGTTTGTTCCTTGCTCAGGGTAAATATAAGGTCCCCCAGAGTAGACATAAAGCCCTGGAGAGGCTGCGAGTCGATTTTAAGTTACAACTTCTGCTTTCTCAGAGGTTTAATACAGGGAGCAGAAATCCCCTTTCAAGGCTGGAAGGGAACTTGGGAGCCTGCAGTATGCTGGCCATCTGACCTGGCCACCTCTCTGCCCTCGTCTGGCCCGTGGATGGAGAGAGGCCCACGGGGGCAGGGCACAGATGTTCCTAAGTGGGAAAGCTCACAACTTCAGACAGGGGCTGAGAGCAGTAGGGCGAGGTTAAAATCTCTGCACTACATAAAGAAGTAAAAAACAGGTGGAACTCTGTGGCCACTGTCTATCTCTTGGGTCTCCAAACTTCCATCTCATTGGGATTTGGAAGACTCTCAAGGGAGTATGGGATTAACAGGTGTGCCGCGCTGTGTGCTGTGCTTAGCCGCTCAGTCGTGCCCAATTCTTTGCACCTCCATGGACCATAGCCCACCAGGCTCTTCTGTCCATGGGATTCTCCAGGCACGAAAACTAGAGTGGGTTGCCATGCCCTCCTCCAGGGGATCTTCCCAACCCAGGGATCGAACCCAGGTTTCCTGCATTCTAGGCAGATTCTTTACCATCTGAGCCACCAGGGAAGTACCCTACCAAACATAAAATAAACAATAAGGATTTACTGTATGCCACAGAGAACTATATTCAATATCTTGTAACAAACTAGAACAGAAAAGAATAGGAAAATATATAGACATATATATATGTGTATATAACTAATTACTTTGTTGTATACCTAAAACAAATACAATATTGTAAATCAACTATACTTCAATTAAGAATAAATTAATAAATAAAATTTTAAAAATCAAAATGAATCTCTCACGGGGTGTAGTCACCTCTGATTTGAGGGTAGTTCCTAATACAGACACATATTACACCAAACTTTGCCTGTGACTTCAAGGCTGCCATGGTGCCTCTGAAGCCCATCCATAACACAGGTTGTTTGTAGGGAGCAGAGACTGGTAACGAGAAAGCTATCAGTTGTGAATCTCAGTTCTGCCATTTCCTGTGTGATCCTGGACAAGTTACCTTGCTTCTCAGCCTCAAATCAAGGATGCTGGGGATAATAAGAGCTTCCCAGGTGGCATCAGTGCCAGTGCAGGAGACATGAGACGTGGGTTCAACCCCTGAGTCGGGAAGAACCCCTGGAGGAGGGCATGGCAACCCACTCCAGTATTCTTGCCTGGAGAATCCCATGGACAGAGGAGTCTGGCCCGCTACAGTTCATGGGGTCACAGAATCAAACACAACTGAACCAACTAAGGACGCATAGCACGGGGATAATAACATCCTTTCCTACAGCCCAGGGTGGTTGCTGCGATTAAAAGATAATTCTGGAACTTCCCTGGTGGTCCCATGGTTAAGACCCCATGCTTTTTATGAAGGGGATATGGGTTCAATCCCTCATCAGGGAACTAAGATCCCACCTGCCTCACAGAGCAAAAAATATTTAAAAATAAATTAAAGCAGGCAATTCTGGGGAAAGTGTAATACAGTGCCTGGCACATGGGCCATTCCATAAATTTCGACTATCCTTATCATAAGTTGAATCTAAGGTGCAGACTGGGGAGGGATCTCCGCTAGGTCTTTGCACAAAAGAGACTGGGCCTGGACTCCTGGCTCCCAGCATAAAGGGGGCTCCCCTACCTGCACCAGGATGGCAGCATTCCCACAGTGCCCAGCCAGCATCACCCAACATCACTCACTAAAGAGCTTTGCAGACGCCCAGGCAAGGCAGCAGCTGCTCCACGCCGATGTCGCCCACAGAGTTGTGGTCCAGCTGCAGGGCCACAGGCCGCCGGAGGTGGCGCAGCACGAAGGCCAGGGCGGCACACTCGGCCGGGCCCACACTGCAGAAGGTCAGCTTGAGGTGCCCGACGTTCAGCCTACGCACGGCCTCCCGCGCCAGCCGCTCCTCCTGCATCTCGTACAGGCTCCGGATGAGCCAGAGGAAGCCGGGCAGGGCGTGCATGCTCTTGGCCTCACCCGGCACGGCAGGTGGGATGGAGCGGAAGTGCTTGCAGAGGCTGCGGGTCAGACACCGCTGGACACAGTCCCAGCGCCGGAGCAGGGCCGTCTCAGAGGCCTGGCACTCGGCCAGCAAGCTCCGGTGCTCCTGGGACAACAGCCCTGCCAGGAAGGCCCCTGTGATCTGGAGGTTGTGCGGCTCGGCCCCCTGCAGCAAAGCAGCCACACTGCCCTCTTTGCATCGGGAGCCCCGCAGGAACCATTTGGGCAGCACCCTGGCCAGCAGCGAGCTTCCAGGCCTGTGACCTTGGAAGAGATGTCTGAGTGAGGATGGCAGGGTGTCGGCACTAAGGGCGAGGTAGAATGCAGCAAAAAAGCACTGGAAAGTAATATGCAGAAATTCCAGGGGGGCTGTACTCCCGGGTACAACCCTCTTGGCATGCACCAGGAAGCCAAGAGAAAGGTCCTCACTATCGACGTGTGCCGCCTGCAGCTGTTTGGCTGAGAACACGTAGCAGCACGTGCCCAGGCCCCAGAGAGCCAGGTGGCCAAGGTGCAGGAGTGTGGGGAGCCTGCCCTGAATCAGGCTGGGTCCTGGGCCATGGGTGGCTAAGGGTGGGGGGGAAGCGTGCAGCAGAAAGTGCCGCAAGATCAGCAGGTACATATCCGTGGTGGTCTTTGGGGTCCCCCGGCCCTGCAGCAACAGCTCCTCGTGGCATTTGGACACCATCCAGGAGAAGACGGGCAGGTGGCACAGACCGTGCAGGGCTGAGGTGGCTCTAAGCAGGCAGAGGAGGCGGTCAGCCACCCCAGGCTCGTGATGCCGCTTCCTCAGGTACAGTTCGATGCCCTCTTCCGAGAAGCCCTTGAGACTGAGTTCCGTGCGCACGTGCTTTCGGAGGCTCGCTGATACCGCGCCTGGACGGCTGGTCAACACCTTGCAGGCGTTCTTTAGCAGGTTGCCCTGCAGAAGGTTGAAGAGCAGACTCTGGACTGACGTGGGGGCAGTCGGACAGCAGTGACGCTCCCGATCCGTGAACCTGAACCTGAACTCATCAAAGCCGTCGAAGGTTAAGAGGATGCGCTCAGGGTGGTCAAGGAGGACCTGGAAGATATCCTGGGGGCCAAGGTCGGGCCAACAGCAGTGTTCGAAGAGCAGCGTCTGCACGGACAGCGGTTTCCCCAGGCACTGCAGCTGCCGGCAGCTGAACGGGAAGACGAAGAGAAATTCCTGGAAGGCCCGCCCTGAAGCCCAGAGCAGGTGCAGCTGCTGCAAGAGCGTGCTCTTGCCGCTGCCCGCCTCGCCCACCACCAGCACAGTGTCTGCCTCTTTGTTAAAATGGTCACGGGTGCTGAAGAGCTCCTCCAGGCCTAGGGTGGTAGGGCTCTGCTGCGAAGGTCCACCCATGCCCACCTCCATCTGGATTTCCAGAACATTCTCTGTATACACTTCTTCCAGGCAAAGATTCTCTGCTCCATCATAGGTGCTCAGGAAACGAGACTGAGCTGATATAACGGTCCTCAGTTTGGACATGTACTTCTTACAGGCAGCATCTGGAAGACAGAAGAAGAAACAGAGGAGCTGGGACCATGGTGAAAATGGGACCTGATGAGGGGTGGGCTGCCTCAAGGAAATGAGACGTGACGCATGGGCAGTGCCCGTCCTGGCTCTCCACTCACAAGCCATGGACTTTGAGGTTGGTCATGTAACCTTCCTGAGACTCAGTTTTCTCCGCTGTGGGATGGAAAAAGTGGTGGTCCCTACGTTTTGTAGGTAGGGAACCATGTAAAAACTCGTGGATCAATGAAGATAATGTTCTTTGTTCAATGTCCAACACGAAGTGCTCAAAAGACATTGCCTAGCACCATTATCGTTACTGACATTGCAAAGAGCTGTAGAGAAGATCAGGAGCACCAGGCTGGGATCAGAAGACCTGCATTTTGATGTCTGTCCCGCCATGTTGGTTCAGTAGACTTAGACAAGTCCCCTCACCACTCAGCCTCAGCTGTTCTTTCTAAAGGGAAACAGAAGGCTTAAGGACACAGGAGCTCAGTTTCTGAAGTCAGATATACCTGAGTTTGAAATCTGGGTCTACCATCAACTTGAGCAAGGGTCATCCTTTCTGGCTTTAGTATTCTTATCTTTAAAACTGGGAACAAAGCACACCTTGAAGGATTGTTTTAGGAAGAAATGAGAAAAAAAAAAAAAAAGAGTTTAGAAGAACGGTAACTCTCACAGAATGGTGTTTATTATCATTATGATTACGGGAAGCAGCAGGCACATCAGTGGCCCCTCTAAGGCACCCACGTTAATTCACAGCATGTGTGACTATGTTAACTTACTTGCAAAAGGGATTAGACAGATGTGATTAAACTAAAGAACTTGAGACGGAAGCTTATCCTAGTTTATGTGAGTGGAGCCAGCAGTGAATGGTATCTGGGCCACTGGGGTGCCCAGATCAAGGACCTGGACAATATTCCCTAATCAAGATCTACTTCCCCATCCTCTTCATACAACCGTCTGCAATACAAGTTCTCATGTCCAGGATGTGTCCGCAGGGGTGCTGTTTTTCCTTTTGTTGTTGTTCAGCCGCTAAGTTATATCTGTCTTTTGGGGACCCCATGCACTGCAACACGCCAGGCTTCCCTGTCCTTCACCATCTCCCAGAGTTTGTTTATAGTCATGTCCATTGAGTTGGTGATGCATTTCATCTTCTGCTGGCCTCTTCACCTTTTGCCTACATCATCCTCATATTATACCAACATGAGCAAACCACTCCCAGGGTCAGGGGTTAGTTCTTTTTATAGGAAATTGAGAAGTGATGGTCCAGAGCCCCAGGCGGTAGGACCACAGAGTATCACAGCCTCACTGCCCCCAACCAGGTACTGACCCATTTGTTCTCAACTCAGAGGCTAAAAGGTAATTCTCACAGAGCGCTCTGAGCACACTGAAGCTGTATTTATGGCCATTCAAAGGACAGGCCCTGTGATTGTTGTTTCCTCTCTGTTCCCAAAGCTGATGACTGTCTTTGCCCTTAATGCCACCTGGATAAACTAGGAGCGTTGAATGGAGACTGCAAAATATATATTTTTTCCTAATACTCTGATTTTGCATGCAGGATTTCCAGCTGCCAACAATCATATCAAAATTCTCCGGGGAAGAAATTTTCTCATTTTAAAAACAAACACATCAATTGTCACCTTTGGAACTGTTACCTTTAGGAATCTTGCGCCATGGCACAATGTTAACCATGCGTGAACAGCCAGCTGAGGTTGATGATACCAATAGCAAATATTAACCAAGGGCTAAGCAGGGTACCATGCTCAGAGCTGTGCATCCCCTATCGTGTACTGATGTCTGTGTTCTGTTCTCAGGTGAGAGGGTGCAGACCCAGAGGCCAAGCACACGCTTCCAGGCATCCTTCCTTCAGGGGGCAGAGCTCAGGGTGATAAATCCATCTCTCAGCACCATGCACAAGTCAGGGGGCCTTGATGGTAACGAGCTTTCCTGACGATGATACGAGAATAAGACACACGAGGCCTGCATCCTCTCTTTAAAACCAATGAGCTCTTCTCCCAGGAAAAGAGGAAGCATGGGTGCAGATGGTCTAAAACCAGATCCATCCTCCCCTACCTTGTCACTCAACCTCCCTGCCCCAGTTTCCATATCTGCAAAGTGGAGGAAATAATACCTGCTTCTCAGGGTTGTTGCCAAGGACAGACATCATAAATAAAGCACTTGGCAGGATGCCTGGGATGTTCGAGCTGTGCTGTCTGAGCCTCTCCCATTCCTGAGCTGGGTCGGTGACCATGTGAGATGAGAGATATCACATTATCTAAATCCATTTGGCTCCTAAGTTTCTGATGATGAGTAGCTAAACTGCAGAGATCAAGAGATACCAGCCATCAAAAAGTGTTTCAAGTAACGAGAGAAGCGCCAGTAAGAAAAGCCAGTATTAGCTCTCAAGACAAGATTGCTCAAGTGATCACTCTGCAGGGTAAAAGGAAATAAAAGCAAACCCTAATAGTACACACATTAATCCTCCCAACATCCCATTGAGACAGTGTTGGTGTTGTTATTGTTGTTTAGTCACTAAGTCATGTCTAACTCTTTTGCAACCCCATAGACTGAAGCCTACCAGGCTCCTCTGTCCATGGGATCGCCCAGGCAAGAATACTAGAGTGGGTAGCCATTTCTTTGAGGAGATCTTCCCATCCCAGGGATCAAACCTCCATCTCCTGCATTGGCAGGTGGATTCTTTACCACTGGGCCACCAAGGAAGCCCCAGACAGTGGTGATGTTACCCTTAAAGGAGACACTGAGTTTTAGGGAGGTTTGCACAGCCAGTAAGTGAGATTTTAGCTGACAAGTCTTATGCTGATGTTTTTGCTCTTCACCATGAATCTGAAAGTCTTCCTTTCCTTTTCTGATAATTGAAAAGAACACATATATACCTTCAAAAGGCAGGGCCAATGGGACCGGTAATTCCTGAATACACTGTAGAAGAAAGGCAGCCAACCCATTCGCCTTCACTGTGGCGAGATCAAGGAGCCTTCTTGCCTGTGAGGAAAGCAAAAGTCATTATTTATCCAGAAAGGCAATGGAGAGGTGTGAGAAGGTCTCTACCAACTATGGCAATGCCATGAGCCCCTCTCTTCCACCACAGTGAAAGGCCAGAAAAACATCTGTACTGTAAGATGCATTTAAATAAGCCAATGCAGTATCAGGTGGTGAAGTGAACATTTGAACACACATCCAATGTGGTTTCCTCTTAAGAGTCACTGAAAGAGTGAACAACTTAAAAAAGACATAAATCTATAAACCTACAAGAATGGGAAAATTAATTATTAGAAGATGGAAATCACTTGAATGAGTAGCGATTTCTTTCCGTCTCTGTAATCGCCACAGGGACTAGAGCACAAGGTACAAAGGTATGTTTCAGGTGCGCTCGTGACAGAGCTGCCCTAAGACACCTGAACATAAATACTACGAACACGTTAAAGCAGCCTTGAGCAGGCTTACTCCATGAGTCTCAATCAGCTTTACCTAAACTCACCTGAACACCAAACACATACTTCAAAAACAGACAAAAATCAAAACTAGAAAGTCCCCTTGACATTTTGAGACCACACACATTCCTTTACTTAGAGCAGTCTTCTGGCTCCTCAAAACATTGCTCAAACATCATCAATGATTTTGCTCTTCAAAGATGCTATCAATAAATCACACACAAGAGCTTCCCAAAAGAAGCGAAAATTGATGTGAACTAATTTTTCAAGCAAATGTTTAAAATTCAAATGAGAAAGCAGACAACACTGTAAATGAACTATACTCCAATAAATCTTTTAAAATAACATTATTACAAAATAAAAAATGAAGTAAACCCACTCCATCCTAACACTGCAATGTATTCCAGTTCATTCATTCATTTAATAATTCATTATTTCATCAACAAATATTTCTTGAGTGCCTACTATGTACAAGGTTCTCAGCACAATAAGCTTTAAGACACAAACTGGTACATAGTAGGCATCAAAATAGATTCATATGATTTTAATTAATTTAATTATAATTAATTAATTCAATTCATTAGTCAAAACCCTGGGTTTAGCACTGGCCCTCTCATTAACTACTGTGAGCTTTTTCTCACTTTTCGGAGACTTAATTTCCCAATCCATAAAGTGGGCTGTTAGTGACTATTCCATCTGCACTACAGGAGACCTGAGGGTCACTCTTTGGGAGAAAACAAAACAAAGAGCTTCAGAAATACCCCAAAGACATTTTTCTGTTCTTGTGGAATGGCATCTTCAGAGGCAGTTATCATAACCCTGAATGTTTATGAGCTAATGCAATTTCATATAGAAGTCCTATGTGGGCATTTAAACTACGTAAGTACATAGTGTTTTGAATTAATTATTAAACACAGATTTAACTTAATAAATGTTTGTGATCTGTTGAGCTGTTAATTTGAAGCAGACGGCACTGAAAGTGAACAAGTACAGAGCATCTCCAGTTACAGAACTGATAGTAGTAAACAGTGAGCAGATGAGTGCTGGGTGGTGGCTTAGTTGCTCAGTCGTGTCCGACTCTGTGAGCCCATGGCCTGTAGCCCACCAGGCTGCTCTGTCCATGGGATTTCCCAGGCAAGAATACTGGAGTGGGTTGCCATTTCCTTCTCCACAATGAGTACTTACTATGTGCTAGGTACTATTCTAAGAGTTATGTAGCTCACCTCATCAAATTCTCCCAAGACCTTACTGATGTTTCCCAGATGAGGAATCTGAGACAGGAGAGATTAAGGAATGAGAGCTTCCACAGAGAAATCTGAAGTCACAGGCCTTGAGCCTGCATCATCCTGACTTCAGAATCCAAGATGCTCGCCACCACATAACAGCATCTCGCATCAGAAGTGGCATGATACCAAAAGGCCACAGCAACTTTTACCTTCCCAGCTACCTTATTCATTTTTATTGATTAATTTTTGCCACACCATGCAACATGCAGGATCTTGGTTCTCTGACTAGGGATCATATTTGTGCACCCTGCAGTGGAAACGTGGAGTCTTAACCACTGGACAGCCAGGAAAGACCGCTGGCTCCCAGGTGACACAGAGGTAAAGAATCCCTATGTTAGTGCAGAGACAAAGGAGACTTGGGTTCGATTCTTGGGTTGGGAAGATCCCCTAGAGAAGGAAATGGCAACCCGCTCCAGTATTCCCGCCTGAAAAATCCCACGGACAGAAGAGCCTGGTGGGCTATAGTCCATAGGGTCACAAAGAGTCTGACAAGACTGAGCATGCACACACACATGCATGCACACAGACATGCATGCACACACACACGCACCTTTAAAGGAGGAGGACTATGACCCACAAGTCCCCACAGGCCTGATTTCACGAACTAGTCTCAATAGCTAAGCACACTTTTCCTCCGAAATCTGACGAGCCAAGAGGGAAGTGCTTACCCGCTGGGATGACGTGAAGATGGGCCGCCTGATTTCATCAGTTTCATACTGGCTGATGAAACCCCGCTGCTGTGTCAGGTCCAGCACACCCTCCACGTGGCCGTAGAGTCTCCTGACAATGGCTGGCCGATGACTCTGCAGGTCACGGGCTGGGTGGGGTGAGTGGGGGTCCCAGGAGCTGGGAAGCTCGGGGGGCTGGCTGTCGGCCTGGGCCTCCTGCACAGCTGCAGTCAGTTGTTCACAGCCCCAAGCACCCTTATTCCAGATGGTGTCCAGGAGGCGCCTGGCCAAGTGGGAGATGGGCTGGCCCACGAGGCTAAGCCCCTCATAGTCCTCCCAGGAGAGGACTTCCCGGGAAAGCAGCCGGTCCACAATACTCTCAAAGCCCTCCAGGGACCCCGAGACCAGCAACTCCACCAGCTGGCTTCTCTGTGTCTGAAAAGCATCTTGTGCGCACATTTCACAATCTGGGAGGAGAAAGAGGTCAGCGTAGGGCTTCTCAGAAAGCAGGTGGAGGGTAGTGGAGAGGGCAAGTCTGCCCCACCCTGAGGCCAAGGCAGCCACAGCTGTACCCTCAGACACTACCAAAGCAAGCTCCCCATTGTACAGATGTACAAACTGAGGCTCAGAGAAGGCAAACTGGCTTGTGGTCTCACAGAGGATCTGAAGCAGCCAGGAGTTAAATTAAGGCCCCTAGCTGTGACATCTACGCATCATCCCTGGTTTAACAAGTTTATGACTTCCCTGGTGGTTGAGTGGTGAAGAATCCGCCTGCCAATGCAAGGGACACGGTTCGAACCCTGGTGCGGGAAGATTCCAAATGCTGCAGGGCAACTAAGCCTGACACAATTACTGAGCCCGCACCAAAGAGCCTGCAGGCCGCAACTGCTGAAGACCGTATGCCCTAAATAAAGAAGCCACTGCACCGGGAAGGCCACAGGCCACCACTACTGTGGCCCCCACTCACTACAACCAGAGAAACCCCACGGGCAGTAGTGAAGAACTTTTGGTCCTCTGCCAAAAAATAAATAAAATTTTTTAAAAAATTTAAAAAGGATTCCGTTAATATTAGGAGCAATGTCTCCCGAGGAATCCGGGAATCATTTCTCAACGAGAGGTCCCTTCTATGCTGGTTGGATTCACGCTACCATAGCTCTCTCTTCAATAATGGCTAATGTTTATTAATTAACCACATATACCATGTCAGGCACCATCCTAAGTGTTTTCCATTAACCCCGCCAACCACTCTGAATTTGGTACTAGGATCAGCCCTACTTTACATATGAAGAAACTGAGTCACAGAGAAGCTTGGTGACCCACGCAAGGGTTGAGGTAGAGCCAGGATCTGAACTCCAGCAGAGCAACTCCAGAAGGCATGCCTTTCATTCCCTTGTATTTGGGTTCCCTACAGAGGCCCGAGCCCAGACCTGTGTACATAACCCGCGGCGACCCCCCAGGACAGACCCAGAACACTGCTGCAAAGATGCCAACCCAGGTGAAGTGAAACTCGTGGTGCATTTCAAAGCCTATGGATGCACTGACTCCCGTCTACTCTTCCCCTCCCCAAATGCCCAGGCCCTCCCCTGCCCCCACCACACACCGTGCGCTGTCACCTCTGCCAATGGCTTACTCTGGGCTCAGCCCTCAGACTCTGGGTCCTGGGAGTCCGTGGGAAGCGATCTCACAGAGCTCCAAGCCCTGGCAGGGTCCCCACGCAGCAGAGAAAATCTCACAGCAGGTTCCCTTCTGTGATGGTCACGCAGTCCAGGGATGTGAGCTGGTGCAGTGCCCACAGAGAGTGAAAGTGAAAGGACGTAGGCATGGGAACCGAAGAGGAACTCCAACGTCTGTCTACAAAACAGGGACATTCCAGGAGACTCAAGGGAGCAGACGCCAAGGGGCTTGGAAAGTCTGCCTTTTCCCTATTGGTTCTTTACGTGCCTAACTCCCTTCTTGGCCCAAGTGGAAGCCTGGGTTTTACTCATCCTGGCATCTCTAAGCCTGGCATGGAGCTGGGCCATGGGGAAGTACAGTGGGGATGTTCATGAATCAAAAATCCACTAAAAAGGGGTGGGGCTGGAGCATTCTGTACCCGTCCTCACATGCCAGCCAAAGGAAGGGAAAGGAGAGATCGCAGCTCAGAATCCTGCCAACATGTAGGCTGGAATTCCTGTGCTGGCTAGATGAAGAAACTGAGGCAGCCAGGTGGCCCACGTGTCTGGCAGCTTCGGGGGCTGTGAATCCCCAATGCGGAGGCCACTGTAAACCAGAAAGGAACCCAGTTCTCTCTGGCCAAGCAGGCCTCCTCCCTGTGCCCAGTGCCAAGCAGAGGAGTCCAGAGGACAGAAGTGGGGAGAGGAGAGAGGAGAGAACAAGATGGGGTAGGACAGGCTCTGGGCTTGACGCTGGAGTGGTTCTCGGCTATGAAAACACCAGCTCCATCACCACGCCTGCCCAGGTCCTCCAGAAACAGCCCATGAATGGGGTCTGCACTTCACCTCGAACCCAATGCCTAGAAGACACATGTGCAGCCAGGAATTAAAGAAGCTGAAGAGTTCAGATGAGATAGGACATTGCCCACCCCTCTCAACCAGAGGAGGCCTAAGGACAAACAGTGGCTCTCTACTCTACATTGGGAGAATCTGGATCACTCAACCCCCGACCCCCAAAGATCATTAGGTTCAGAGTGCATGCTCATTTGTTTTAGTCGTGTCCCACTCTTTGTGACCCTACAGACTGTAGCCCTCCAGGCTCCTCAGTCCATGGCTTAGAGTAGGCATGGCCAAGCCATCTGCAGGCGGGCCTTATGTGGCATAGGACTGGCAGGTCTCGATTTGCCCACAGACTCTATGTGTTTCCTGAGGAAATCCCCTACAAGATGGGCAGAGGCCAGAGTTGGCCAAGCATATATGAAGAATTACGTAATTCTCAGCAGTTCTGGCACGAAGCTTTTGGCCTCCACCATGACCTACACTGAGAGACCCCACCAAGCCTAATGATCTTTGACACACCTACAAATACGCTCACCCACAAGGGGACGAGCTACAGCTAAGCCGGGGCCCTCCACAAGCCCACCAAGTCTGGGTCAGCCGACAGATGCTTGAGGCACGCCTATTAGACTTGTGATGTCAGGGTACACGGAGAAGGAGGCAGGCCCTAGCCAGAAGGTTTGGCAGTCTATCCTCCCACCAAGAGCTGGAAAGTCCCATCTCTGTCCTAGCCTTCTTCCAGAAACCTCAGAGCTGGGAGAACCTCCAAGGATCAATCTTGCCAGCACTCTGTGTCTAAGAAGGCATTGTCCTTTTTCATCCTAAACATCCAGGGCAAAAGACCTGGCCTGTTGCTGTCCTCACTAACCAGTACAGGAAGTTCCTCGTCATGTCTAACAAAAGTTTTTCCTGCTTCAGTTTAAATTGCAAACAATAGAAAACAGATGTCCACTCAACACCTATTTCATAAAAACTGTCCCTAAAATCCTACCTCTTGCCCCTTTATTCCCTGCCCAGACTGCTCCTCTTCAGACTAAATCAATCAGCCTCTCTCCATTACCTTTTCTTCTTCACTTCAATTACTGCAACTTTGAGGTCATTACAGTCTTTTCTCGAGGAGGGTACAGTCTATGCAAAGAAAGGGGCACTTTATTGCTGAAACAGAGGGTCAAGTGGAAGGGGCAACCCACACGGGGCCCCCGCTTATCTCCAAGCCTAGGGCAAGCCCTGACCCCTCCTTCCTTCGTGAGACACAGCCGGTCTGGTTTTTCTGGAGCCCTGAGCCATTTGATTTGCCTAAGTGCTGAAATCTCAGCCTGCTGGACAGCTGCAGATAGGAAAGAGAGGGAAGCCCCAGAAGTTCGCCTTCTGAGCTGTCAGAAGTTCGCCTTCTGAGCTGTCCGGCTCTCATCAGGGGCCACGCCTCCCCTGGGGCACTGGACCTATCGCCCCCTCACTTACTGCAGCATGCTCCATTCTTGCCCCCTTCACCAAGCTTCTCACCGGGAGAGCTGTTCTCAGCAGCACATACACATAATGTAATTTCTCCACCTAACCCTGTTTCTCAGCCCCCTTCACAGCAGGACTCCTGGGCTGTCGTCTGTACTGCTCTCCTCAAGCTCTCCCCTCCTGTCCCCTTTGGCCTCCAGCTTCTTTTGCATTGGCCCCCGGTGACCTCCAGGTTGCTGGATTCTCAACCCTCACTTGCTGGCTCTGCCAAAGGCATTCGTCATCATCACTCCCTCTCTTCTCCCTGAAGCATCTTCTGTGTTCCCTCCAGAATACCCCCAACTCTCTGATTTCTCCTCCCATCTCACTGGCTGTTCTTTTGTCTCCTTGGCTAATTCCTAATGCTGTGAGCTGTAGAACTCCCTGCTGGGACCTCTTTTCTCTGAATGACTCTCTCCCTACGTGAGCTTGTGGCTTTAAATACCAGCTATCTGGTGATGATGCTCTAAATTTTATTTCCAGCTCCAATGTCCCCACTAGGCTTTTCCAACTGCCTAATGGGATGCCCAACCTACATAGCATATTCAAAAGCAGAGACGTTACTTTGACAACAAAAGTCCGTCTAGTCAAGGCTATGGTTTTTCCAGTGGTCATGTATGCATGTGAAAGTTGGACTGTGAAGAAAGCTGAGCACCGAAGAATTGATGCTTTTGAACTGTGTTGGAGAAGACTCTTAAGAGTCTCTTGGACTGCAAGGAGATCCAACCAGTCCATTCTAAAGGAGATCAGCCCTAGGTGTTCTTTGGAAGGAATGATGCTAAAGCTGAAACTCCAATACTTTGGCCACCTCATGCGAAGAGTTGACTCATTGGAAAAGACTGATGCTGGGAGGGATTGGGGGCAGGAGGAGAATGGGACGACAGAGGATGAGACGGCTGGATGGCATCACCGACTCTATGGACGTGAGTTTGAGTGAACTCCGGGAGTTGGTGATGGACAGGGAAGACTGGCACGCTGCAATTCATGGGGTCGCAAAGAGTCGGACACGACTGAACTGAACTGAACTCAATGGGATGCCCAATGGGCATCTCAAACTTCACAAGCACAAAACCAAACTCCAGATCCTCCCCCTAAACAGGTCCCATTTCAGTCTATGAAAAAGAAAAGAAAGTGTTAGTCACTCAGTCATGTCTGACTGATTCTTTGCGATCCCATGGACTATAGCCTGCCAGACTCTTCTGTCCATTGAATTTTCCAGGCAAGGATACTGGAGTGGGTAGCCATTCCCTTCTCCAGGGGATCTCCCCGACACAGGGATTGAACATGGGTCTCCCGCACTGTGTTTCCAGGGAAACCCTATTTCAGTCTATGCTCAGCCCCCAAATCTCCCAGCCACCTTAGAGTCCCCCTTTCTCTCAAATCCCCAATTCTATCACCCCCTACCTTCAAATATATCCCAAATCTGAAAATCTGATATTTTTCATCATTTTTCTGCCATGGGTATAAGCCCCCCATGGTCTCTCCCCAGAATGACAACAGTGGTCCCCTCAGTGGTCTCCCTACCCTTCTGACTTCACCTCCCTACAGCCTCTCTCCTGCCCACAGCCAGATGAACCTGCTAATCCCTAGTCAGAGCAGGTGATGCTCTGCACAAAGATCTCCAGTGGTTCCCAGTGCACTCAGAGTGAAAACCAAAGCCCTCGAGGCGGCCTTCAAGACCCCACCCTATGTAAGGGTCCCCACCTCCCCACCCCTTACATCTCTGCACTCATTTCCTACTCATACTTCACTGGCTCCTCACCTACCCTGCTCCAGCCACACTGACCTTGTTCCCAGAACAAGCCAGACCTGCTTCCACCTGTCATACTTCTGCCCCAGGACCTTTGCATATGCTCTCCCCTCTCTGGGCACACTGTCCTTTCCCCCAGTTATTCACATAGCTTCCCCCTCACCTCCTGTAAGGCTTTGCTCAGTTGTCACTCTCTCAGAGACCCTCCCTGACTAAGCTGTATAAAACCACATTGCATGTGTGCTGAGTCGTGTCCAACTCTTTGCAACCCTGTGAGCTGTAGCCTGCCAGCTCCTCTGTCCATGGGATTCTCCAGACAAGAATACTGGAGTGGGTTGCCGTGCCCTCCTCCAGGGGATCTTCCCGGAGACCCAGGTCTCCTGCGTTGGCAGGAGAGTTCTTTACCACTAGCGCCACCTGGCCCCATACCTCATCCCTCTTGCCTGCTTTGTTTCTCTCTATAGCACTTATTACTACTACCTGAGATGTCATGTATTTACTTATTGACGGCTGTCCAACTCCTTTCCAGAAAACGAACCCCACGAGGGCAGAGAATTTTATCTGATGTTTTCTTTGCTGTACCCTCAGTGTCTCATCCAGTGAACTGATCAAGACTGAACGAATTAAAAAATGGATTTCCTCCGCATGGTTCTAGGAGCCAGAAGTGGAGCCAAGGGGTGGAATCTGCTAGCCACAGATTTTTGACTAAATGAAGCCAGAGCTGCAGGACAGTGAACAGTGTTTCTTAAGTGATGAGCTCCCCAACACTGAACATATGTAGTTGAGGGATTGTGCACTGGGTGGGAGGTTAGCAGGCTAGATGGGGTCCCTTCCAGGCTCAGATCTCAGAAGGCTGATTGGTGAAGGGGATCTGAGTGACCAGTCAATTTAGGAGCAGAGTGATCAGGAGAGTGAAGCAACAGGAATGTCTTCACCAATGGGGTCCTCTCCCCTCTACGGAACAAGGACCCTGTGACCAGAGAACAGCCTGTGGGAAGATGGAGCCCACCACTGGGAGAAGCCCAAGAGCTCGAAAAAGCAGAGAAGCAAGAACAGACTGGGAGCCAAGGGTTCAGCTGGGGGCGCCCTCCTGGAGGAGATGGAGGAGGCGTTTGAGTTTGTTGCAAAGCAAGGAGGACCAGATGGCTGTTCCTCAACAGCAGGAGAAAACGAGAGGATGAACAGCCCAAAGATGCGGCGCTGGCAGGCCCTGGTGTGTGTGGGTCTGGGCAGAGATAGGACTGGGGATGGGCAGGGGTCCCCACACCCACCAGTGAGGAGGTGGAGGCAGGAGACTCCCACGACAGTTACCAGGCCACAGGCAGGGTTAGAGAGCATCGGGGCACTCTCATTTATACCCATCCACTCACAAGCAAGGTGAAACTGGGGAAACTGAGGCAGAGAGGAGGAAGTTGGACAGAAATTAGCTCCCGCTCAGAAATCTGAAGCCTGGCCGGCCGGCGCCTCACAACTTCACCGTGGACTTTCTCCCTACACACAACCTCGACCCCCAAATCACACCTCTCTATAGAACTCAGAGGCTCCAGGGACGGAAGTTCCGCCCACGCCGCTCCCCCTCTAGCCTCCTCACAGTCCGCCAGGAGGCTCCCCAGCCTCCAGACGGCCCCTTTCCTTCTAGACTCCAGGACTCCCGAAGGGGAAACCGAGGCAGCTTCATCGCGAGCCTGGCGGCCTGGACGGCAGTCAGGTGTCCCAATCCCAGGAGCGGGACCCTCGGCGCCCACCATCCCTTGCGCTGGGCTCAGGAGCACTCACCCCTGGCAACCGGCCTCCGCGGTGCAGCTTGGTCTCCACTCGCCGGCTCCGCACCGGCGAGACTAGGCTGCGCTGGCGTTCGGCCCCGCCCCCATCCCGGCTCCTCCCCGCCCCCACCCCGAACACGCCCCTTCCCGACCACGCGCCCGACTTGCCCCGCCCCCTCTGCCCAGCAGCCCCGTCGCTCCTGGCCCCGCCCCCACCTCCTGGGAGTCGAGGGTCAGAGGGACCCGGGCGGCCTGAGCACACAGGGCACACACATACACACGCAGAGATATACTTTGAATTGAAAAGCTAGGTAAGCTGTTGGGGTCAGTATTACCTGTCCCCGCTTTGAGGGTCAGTAAGTCAATAGTCGTCTTGTTGTTTTTGTTCAGTCGCTCAGTGGTGTCCGACTCTGCCACCCCGTGGACTGCAGCACGCTAGGCTTGCTTGTCTTTCACCATCTTCCAGATCTTGCTCAGACTCATGTCCATCAAGTCAGTGATGCCATGCAACCATCTCATCCTCTGTCGTCCCCTTCTCCCGCCTTCCATCTTTCCCAGCATCAGAGTCTTTCCCAATGAGTCCAGTCTTCTCATCAGGTGGCCAAAGTATTGGAGTTTCAGCTTCAGCATCAGTCCTTCCAATGAATATTCAGGACTGATCTCCTTTAGGATGGACTGGTTGGATCTCCTTGCAGTCCAAGAGACTCTCAAGAGTCTTCTCCAACACCACAGTTCAAAAGCATCAATACTTCAGCTCAGCCTTCTTTATGGTCCAATTCTCACATCCATACATGACTACTGGAAAAACCATAGCTTTGACTACATGGACCTTTGTTGGCAAAGTAATGTCTCTGCTTTTTAATATGCTGTCTAGGTTTTTCATAGCTTTTCTTCCAAGGAGCAAGCATCTTTTAATTTTATGGCTGCAGTCACTGTCCACAGTGATTTTGGAGCCCAAGAAAATAAAGTCTGTCACTGTTTCCATTGTTTCCCCATCTATTTGCCATGAAGTGATGGGACCGGATGCCATGATCTTAGTTTTCTGAATGTTGAGTTTTAAGCCAGCTTTTTTGCTCTTCTCTTTCACCTTCATCAAGAGGCTCTTTAGTTCCTCTTTGCTTTCTGCACTAAGGGTGGAGTCATCTGCCTGTCTGAGGTTTAGTCATCTAAAGCCTTCCTATTGTGAAGTCCCAGGACAGAGTTCTCCCGAGTATGATGGTTACATGTTAGGTAACAGTGGACAGGGCATTTAAACTTCCTCTTTTTACATTTTTCTTTCAATTCTTCCAAGTTGAGGCAAACCATCTCAGTTTAGTAATAACAGGGCTTGAACACCTCTCTAACACTGACCAGTCCAGTTGGCTCTGTGACATTACCTAACTAGAATTTACCAGAATTCTTTTTTTACATTAAATTTATTTTATTTTATGATTTCCTATTTCTGGGAAGTGATTGCTACTTTTTCATTGAACGTATTGCTTCACCCTGGTGGCTCAATGGCAAAGAACTTGCCTGGCAGTGAAGGAGATGTGGGTTCAATCCCTGGGTCGGGAAGATCCCTTAGAGAAGGAAATGGCAACCCAGTCCAGTATTCTTGCCAGAGAAATCCCATGGACAGAGTAGCATGGCCGGCTACGGTCCATGGGGTCAGAAAAGAATTTGACATGACTTAGGGACTAAACAGTAACAACAATTAGTATAAACAATCCCTTTAAAACGTTTGTACTTGGAAATTTTTAAATGTGAAGTCAGTTTCAAGGGAAAATAAACTGACACTGACGTAGTGCTTTACAGACATTGAGTTAATCCTACCTACAGGATATTTGCTCAGTTCAGTTCAGTGGCTCGTGTCCAACTCTTTGTGACTCCATGAACTGCAGCATGTCAGGCTTTCCTGTCCATCACCAACTCCCGGAGTCTACTCAAATCCGTGTCCATCGAGTCGGTGATGCCATCCAACCATCTCATCCTCTGTCCTCCCCTTTCCTCCTGCCCTCAATCTTTTCCAGCATCAGGGTCTTTTCCAATGAGTTGGGTCTTCGCATCAGGTGGCCAAAGTATTGGAGTTTCAGCTTCAGCATCAGTCCTTCCAATGAATATTCAGGGATGATTTCTTTTAGGATGGACTGGTTGGATCTCCTTGCAGTCCAAGGGACTCTCAAGAGTCTTCTCCAACACCACAGTTCAAAAGCATCAATTCGTCGGTGCTCAGCTTTCTTTATAGTCCAACTCTCATATCCATACATGACTACTGGAAAAACCATAGCCTTGACTAGATGGACCTTTGTTGGTAAAGTAATGTCTCTGCTTTTTTAATATACTGTCTAGGTTTTTCATAGCTTTTCTTCCAAGGAGCAAGTGTCTTTTTAATTTCATAGCTGCAGTCACTATCTGCGGTGATTTTGAAGCCCAAGAAAATAAAGTCTGTCTCTCTTTCCATTGTTTTCCCATCTATTTGCCATGAAGCAATGGGACTTGATGCCATGATCTTATTTTTCTGGATGTTGAGTTTTAAGCCAACTTTTTTACTCTCCTCTTTCACATTCATCAAGAGGCTCTTAAGTTTTTCTTCACTTTCTGCCATAAGGGTGGTGTTATCTGCATATCTGAGGTTATTGATATTTCTCCCAGCAATCTTGATTCCAGCTTGTGCTTCATCCAGCCCAGCATTTCGCATGATGTAGGATATTGGCTATCATTACTTTGATCTATAGAGGAAGAAACTGAGGCACAGAAGAGTTGATCAATCAATCCAAGTCCTGACAGCAGAGCCCAGCTTTGCTCCCAAATGTCTGACGTCAAAGTTCATGCTCAAACCACCACCCCACTCTGCCTCCAGGTAAATACCTGCACAGGTGGTGCACAGTTGGCTGAGTTAGAAGGACTGAATCTACCCCCAGGAAAATCCTTCCAGATGGTGTACAGATTCATCTACAAGGACGTTCATGCCTGTGCTCAGTAGCTCAGTTGTGTCTGACTCTGTGCAACCCCTTGGACTGTAGCCCACCAGGGTCCTCTGTCCATGGGATTTTCCAAGCAAGAATACTGGAGTAGGTTGCCATTTCCTCCTCCAGAGGATCTTCCCGACCCATGGATTAAACATAAGTCTCCCGTGTCTCTTGCACTGGCAGGTGGATTCTTTTCCACTGTGCCCCCTGGAAAACCCTACAAGGATGTTCACCACCATCTTATCTGTAACAGTCAAACACCAGAAGCCTCCTAAATGCCCAGTTATAAAGAAAAGTGACAGAGCAACTGAACCTGGAAAGCTTACCTGATTTATCTTATCTCATATCCCATACCCATCCTGGGATCAAATTTGTCAACTTGACCTTCAAATCATATTCAGAATGCAGCCACTTCTTACTATATCCACCATGATCGCTGCTAAGTTGCTTCAGTCGTGTCCAACTCTGTGTGACCCCATAGATGGCAGCCCACCAGGCTCCCCTGTCCCTGGGATTCTCTAGGCAAGAACACTGGATCACTTGAGTCCAAATCACTGTCATTCTCACCTGGGTTATGGCAAAAGCGCCCAGCCATTCCCCACGATTCCAACTAGTCTCTCTTCCATCCCAGCCTCACACTGAACCCCCGTCTCCATTTCAGTCTACTGTTCCAAGCAGCCCGCCCATCTGCCAGTGTCCAAACTTTTCTACAATCAGGCCCAAATGAGGCACTAATGTCCTTATATTAATAGTTTGGTCCTCACACCTGAGCTTTGCTCACTCTCTGACCATGGGAGGCAACAGGTTGAACAGCATAGACGCTGAACTCAAGGGAACCTGGCTTTGAATCCCAACTCTATCCCCTTTGATCAGTTATTTAACCTTGGCCTCAGTTTCCCTTACAACTAAGTGGTGCGCACACCCCAGTCCCCACCATGCTATGTCTCAGGATAATCATAGCGGTGCCCCCACAGCCCACTCTGTCTGTGGCCTTAATTTTAAAACCCTGCAATGTTAAGAACTTTTGAGATTTTTGTAAAGGTTAATGCATGTATACCTAGCTATGAAAAAAAAAAGATTGACATGACCAGGTTTTTCATCACCTATGAGCAAACACCTCACCATTCGGGTTTTCATTGCCAAGCACGTGAAGTTATGCCGGTGATGGGTCAATTCCTATTGAATTTCTCAAAAGTGGTGTTGAGGCAGGAGATAGATGGGCTCCTGGCTGGACGTTACAACTAGCCTCCTGTTTACGATTCATGAGGAAGGAGGCACGTGGGCTCTAGGCTAGGTATTTACAAACAATCTCCTATTTGTACTTCGAGATGGAAGTAGCAACAGGAACAGGGTAAATGCCTGGACTTTGTCTCCTGCGGACACTTTAAGATAACAGTTATGGCAGGGAGAAAGAGAGGCTAAACCCTGTTTGATTAAAAGATCAAGGGGTCACATATTTCCCATCCTTGGGGCAAAGGAGACACTGTACATGCACACAAAGGCTCTTTGGGAGTCAAACAGGAGAGGGCACCAGGCCGTAACTGGTGACATTGCTGCTAAGTCACTAAATTCTGTCTCACTCTTTTGCAACCCCATGGATTGTAACTCACCAGGCTCCTCTGTCCATGGAAAGTATTTCCCAGGCAAGCATACTGGAATGGTTTTACATTTCCTTCTCCAGGGGATCTTCCCAACTCAGGTTCCTCCTGTGTCTCCTGCATAGGCAGGCAGATTCATTACCACTGAGCCACCAGGGAAGCCCTTTTAATCGGTGATGCTGCTGCTGCTGCTAAGTCACTTCAGTCATGTCCGACTCTGTGAGACCCCACAGACGGCAGCCCACCAGGCTCTGCCATCCCTGGGATTCTTCAGGCAAGAACACTGGAGTGCGTTGCCATTTCCTTCTCCAATGCATGCATGTATGCTAAGTCGTTTCAGTCATGTCCAACTCTGTGCGACCCCCATGGACAGCAGCCCACCAGGCTCCTCCATCCATGGGATTCTCCAGGCAAGAATACTGGAGTGGGTTGCCAGTTCCTTCTCCATTAATAGGTGATACTCCAACCCTAACCCCCTTAGGCCTCTGGGCTGGAATCCATTTTGGAAAAATGTTGCATGCACATGTTGGAAAGAGTCCTAGGTCAGGACAGGTGTGGAAAAAGAAACCAGATAATTGGTCAAAGATAAGCCAAGACCTGGAAGAACTGTCTTATATAAATGGTTTAACAGTCTATTCGCTGCACTCTTCCTCATTTCGGGGGATGCCCACACCTTTTCTCTCTGGCGGTATGTATTTCTGCCTTGCTTGTATCTTAACAAATTGTTTCTCTGTGTGCTCTCCCACTTGTTGTGCTTGCCACTAATAAACTTTGCACCTGTTTTTACAGTTTTTGCTTCCTTGAAATATTCTTGCTTTCAAGTGGAGGCAACAGCCAGGGAAAATTTGCTTCCAGCCTCTAGCACTTGCTGTGCTGGTGGCTAGGACTCCTGGTTCTCATCCAGGCTCAGTTCAGTTCAGTCGCTCAGTCATGTCTGACTCTTTTCAACTCCATGAACTGCAGCATGCCATGCCTCCCTGTCCATTACCAACTCCCTGAGTCCACCCAAACCCATGTCCATTGAGTCGGTGATACCATCCAACCATCTCATCCTCTGTTGTCCCCTTCTCCTCCTCCCCTCAATCTTTCCCAGCATCACAGTCTTTTCAAATGAGTCAGCTCTTCACCTCAGGTAGCCAAAGTATTGGAGTTTCAGCTTCAACATCAGTCCTTCCAATGAGCACCCAGGACTGATCTCCTTTATGATGGACTTCTTGGATCTCCTTGCAGTCCAAGGGACTCTCAAGAGTCTTCTCCAACACCACAGTTCAAAAGCATCCATTCTTCGGTGCTCAGCTTTCTTTATAGTCCAACTCTCACATCCATAAATTACCACTGGAAAAACCATAGCCTTGAGCAGATGGACCTTTGCTGACAAAGTAACATCTCTGCTTTTTAATACGCTGTCTAAGTGGGTCATAACTTTCCTTCCAAGGAGTAAGCATCTTTTAATTTCATGGCTGCAGTCATCATCTGCAGTGATTTTGGAGCCCAGAAAAATAAAGTCAGCCACTGTTTCCCCATCTATTTGCCATGAAGTGATGGGACCAGATGCCATGATCTTCGTTTTCTGAATGTTGAGCTTTAAGCCAGCTTTTTCACTCTCCTCTTTCACTTTCATCAAGAGGCTCTTTAGTTCTTCTTCACTTTCTGCCATAAGGGTGATGTCATCTGCATATCTGAGGTTATTGATATTTTCCCCAGCAATCTTGATTCCAGCTTGTGCTTCCTCCAGCCCAGCATTTCTCATAATATACTCTGCATGTAAGTTAAATAAGCAGGGTGACAATATACAGCCTTGACGTACTCCTTTTCCTATTTGGAACCAGTCTTTTGTTCCATGTCCAGTTCTAACTGTTGCTTCCTGACCTGCATACAGGTTTCTTAAGAGGCAGGTGAGGTGGTCTGGTGTTCCCACCTCTTTCAGAATTTTCCACAGTTTATTGTGATCCACACAGTCAAAGGCTTTGGCATAGTCGATAAAGCAGAAATAGATGTTTTTCTGGAACTCTCTTGCTTTTTCCATGATCCAGCGGATGTTGGCAATTTGATCTCTGGTTCCTCTGCCTTTTCTAAAACTAGCTTGAACATCTGGAAATTCACGGTTCACGTATTACTGAAGCCTGGCTTGGAGAATTTTAAGCATTACTTTACTAGTGTGTGAGATGAGTGCAATTGTGTGGTAGTTTGAGCAGTCTTTGGCATTGCTGACAGAATGTGGTCCACTGGAGAAGGGAATGGCAAACCACTTCAGTATTCTTGCCTTGAGAACCCCATGAACAGTATGAAAAGGCAAAAAGATAGGATGCTGAAACATGAACTCCCCAGGTCGGTAGGTGCTCAATATGCTACTGGAGATCAGTGGAGAAATAACTCCAGAAAGAATGAAGGGATGGAGCCAAAGCAAAAACAACACCCGTTTGTGGATGGGACTGGTAACAGAGCAAGGTCTGATGCTGTAAAAAGCAATATTGCATAGGAACCTGGAATGTCAAGTCCATGAATCAAGGCAAATTGGAAGTGGTCAAACAGGAGATGGCAAGAGTGAACATCAACATTCTAGGAATCAGCGAACTAAGATGGACTGGAACGGGTGAATTTAACTCAGATGACCATTATATCTACTACTATGGGCAGGAATCCCTTAGAAGAAATGGAGTAGCCACCATAGTTGACAAAAGAGTCCGAAATGCAGTACTTGGATACAACCTCAAAAATGACAGAATGATCTCTATTTGTTTCCAAGGCAAACCATTCAATATCATGGTGATCCAAGTCTATGCCCTGACCAGTAATGCTGAAGAAGCTGAAGTTGAACAGTTCTATGAATACCTACAAGACCTTCTAGAACTAACACCCAAAAAAGATGTCCTTTTCATTACAGGGGACTGGAATGCAAAAGTAGGAAGTCAAGAAACACCTGGAGTAACAGGCAAATTTGGCCTTGCAGTACAGAATGAAGCAGGGGAAAGGCTATTAGAGTTCTGCCAAGAGAACACCCTCTCCCAACAATACAAGAGAGACTCCACATATGGACATCACCAGATGGTCAACACCAAAATCAGATTGATTATATTCTTTGCAGCCAAAGATGGAGAAGCTCTATACAGTCAGCAAAAACAAGACTGAGAGCTGACTGTGGCTCCGATCATGAACTCCTTACTGCCAAATTCAGACTGAAATTGAAGAAAGTGGGGAAAACCACTAGATCCTTCAAGTATGACCTAAATCAAATCCCTCATCCAGGCTACCCGGGTTCAATTCCTGGCCAAGGAACTAAGCTCTTGCTCAGGCCACAGCTCATTACTGCCTCTCTGAGATCAGTGTTTCGGTGTTGGAGTCCCAAGCTTGTCACACACCCAGAGCAGCAGTGAGGAGTAGGTGGCAGTGTTCAATTATTTGCCGAATGTGGAATGCTTTGGTGCTGAGAGACCGTTAATTTAATCTCACGTCGTAGTTAGAGCAACTGACATTCAGAGAGGTCGGTGGCCTGCTCAGGTTTCACAATGAGTCAGGAGTCACAGACCAATCTCTGCCCACTCATTCATTCATTCACACAATTACTGAGCACCCATTAAGTGGCAGACGCTGCGGTGGGTACTGGGGACAGGATGCTGACACAGACCAAGTCCCTGCAATCAAAGCATTCGAGATGGGCACTAAGCAAGTAAGCAAAGCAATGATGGGTCCAGACAGAGGAGTCAAGGAGGGCCGCACAAAGGGGAGACAATGGCGCTGCCCCCTGGAGATGAAAAAGAGAAGAGCCCGTCGTGGGAGGGACCGAGAGCGGGGCATTGCTGGCTAAAGGAATTGCGAGGACAGAGGCTGTGCCGCACGCTTGAGGAACAGAAAGCAGGCTGGGTAGCCGTGTGGGAAGTGATGCTGGGGGCGGGGCTGTGAATGAGGTCAAGAATTGAGCAGCCAGCAGCTTACAGAGGGTCCTGGTTTAGGGGGGATGTGGTGCGAGACCAGTGAAAGGTCCAAGCAGTGTGAATTCTGGGAGAGACCCCTAGACTCTGAGATACCAGCACTTCCCTTCCTGAGCCCCCAGGGCCGCTCGGTGTTCCCTCTTCACCGTCTGGTTGCAGAACTGCAGTGGGGGGATGCCCATTCCTGTCACCCATCCCACCCCCATGACAGTGGGATCTTGTCCGTCTTTGTAGACACACAGAAGTCCTCTACCTTGTAGAGCCCTGTCCTGCAGAGAAAAGCCAACCCCTGGCAGGTGGCCAGGCATGGCCTTTCTTGGTCACTCTGGTCCAGTTAGATCCTTCCTATGCAAGTCAGACACCCCTGCATGGCTGGTGGTTTCCAGAGAGCATCCCCTGCCCCAGAAGAGGAAGCAGTGGCTTCTACACACTCATTCCCCACGATGGCTGGTTGCTGGGTGAGAGGCTCACAGTGCTGCAGAGAAGGGCTCAGAGTCTACCCTGGCATCCAGAGATCCCAGGCCTAGGACTGGACTACGATAGCAGAAGAGATGGAGTTCCAGCCTCGTTCTGTACAGAGCCTGCATCGCCATGACACACCAGGCATTCCCTGCGGCAGTGGATGGTACGGCTGAGGGAGATACGGCCCCGCACCCACGGGGCTCGCCAGCTAGCAGGCCAGAGGCATGCTATTCATGACCCAACTGCTGAGACCCTGCAGGTGTGGATGCTCTCTGTATAACAGCGATGGCGCTGCAGAGCAGTTTATTTCAATAAACAAGACCAGTAGGTGAACACGAGGGGGAAAGAAAAACACATTGGACCTCCTACCTCACACCACACACACAAAATCTGCTTGCTCTAAGGGTATTCAACAGCGCTAAATGAGAAAGGTGAACCAGAAATGGTTGTAGAATAACAAAAATTGCTCGTGTTTGTATATTACTTGCTAGCTACCAGCATTGTCCTAAGTGCTTTGTGCATCTTACGTCATCTTAAGCTTCACAGCTGTTGCAGAAATAACCATAAAGAACAATAAAGGAGCAATGTCCAAGGTCTGTTCAAATCCGTTGCTTGAACAATATCCAAGGTATGGCATTGAAAGAAAAGATTGATATGGTTGAACGCTTTAAAGTTGGCAACTTCTGTTTCTCAAGGGACCTCATTATAGAGGGAACAACTGCAAACCATAGGATGGGAAATGATACTGAGACGCACATGTACCTAATCATCACATAAAAAATATCACGGAGGAAAACAAGCCAATAAAAAAAATGAGACATGGACTTGAACAGGCCTTTCACTAAAGACAATAGAAGGATGGCAAATTAGCCAATGAAAAGATGCTTACACTCACCAGTCATTAAGGGAAATGCAACTTAAAACCATGATGAGATACTGCTGCAAACCCACTGGAATGACTGGAAAAAAAAAAAAAAACTGACCATACTAAATGTACATGAGGATGGGAAACTTCTAGAACATTCCTACACTGCTGGTGTGGCTGCAGAATGACATAACCACTCAGGAAAAGGGTTTGGTATAACTGAGTACAGTTGAAGCCATTTATACTCTGAGACCCAGTAAGTTCAATTTAGATATACCTGCACTTGGATGAATGTGCAAGGATATTCCCAGTGGCACTGATCATGATGGCCCAAACCAGCAACCACCGAAATGTGCATCTATAGAAAAAAAAAAAAAAAGAGTAAATACTGAGGTATTCAAATAATGTAGCAATATAGCAGGGAAAATGAAAAAAAAAAAACTTTAGCTAAACACATACAGACTGATGAATCTTATCCATAGAAATGCTGAATGAAAGAAGCAAGGCCTATAAACAGTATAAACCAAAGCTTATAAACAGTATGTGTAGTTCAGCTTTTAACTCAAAAAATTAGTAAAAGTTGTCTGAGCTTCTCTAGTGGCTCGGTGATAAAGAATCCGCCTGCCAATGCAGGGGACACAGGTTTGATCCCTGGCCTGGGAGGATCCCACATGCTGCAGAGCAACAAAGCCCGTATGCCACAAACACTGAGCCTGTGCTCTAGAGCCTGGAAACCACAGCTACTGAAGCCTGTGCACCCTAGAGCCTGTGCTCTGCAACAGAGAAACCACGGCGATGAGAAGCTGGCGCAGCAGTGAAAACCAGGCACAGCTAATACATAAATGAACTGAGTAAAATGAAACTTTATTGTCTGGGGATCTGTTAGTAGGTGATAAATTACAAAGAAAAGCAAGGAGCTTACCCGCATCAGAATCAGGACTGGGGAGGGGGAGGAAGAGACACATGCTGGACTTAGAGGGTAGGGGAGGTGCTGGCAAGCCTTTTATTTTTTTTTTGTCTGGCCCCAGCCTCCTGCCCTCTGGCCACAGCACTGTGGCTATAAATCACACCACTGCCCAGAGGTTTGGCCTCCCTGGTACTTTGCATCGGCCGTATGGGATGCATCTTCTGCCAGAGACAGGCACTCTGAATCTAATCCCCCACGCCCTTCATCTGGCCCTGCTCCGCATCTCACCAGCTCTCTGCCCCAAACCTCAGTTTCCTCATCTGTCCATGAAGCAGGATGGCCCCCACCATGCCTAGCTCATTAGGGTAGGATGTGCTGTGCTAAGTCGCTTCAGTTGTGTCTGACTCTGTGGACTGCAGCCCACCAGGTTCTTCTGTCCGTGGGATTGTCCAGGCAAGAATACTGGAGTGGCTTGCCATTTCCTTCTCCACTAGGGTAGGATAATGAACATTAAAGAGCTTTTGTCCAAATGCTAGAGGTTGTCGAGGACTCTGAGGGTCTGCCAAGCTGCTGCAATGCT
Source organism: Capricornis sumatraensis (assembly GCF_032405125.1). NCBI lineage: Eukaryota > Metazoa > Chordata > Mammalia > Artiodactyla > Bovidae > Capricornis > Capricornis sumatraensis. The sequence goes on along the minus strand of NC_091088.1, from coordinate 24,893,364 downwards.
GTGGGAACTGAGATGCATGCCCACCGCTACCTCCCAGATCCTGCCCAGAGGGGCAGCTCAGTCTATCAGCCGAGTTCATTACCCACCGTCTCTCATCAGCCAATCAGCAGGGGCGACAGGGAGCGGGTCACACAGCCTATTTCCTGTTTTCATACAGGGAACTTGGCAGAGCGGCAGCCACTGACCTGCTCAGCCCGAGCTTGGAATGGAGAGCTGAAGGGGGCCGTGTGACACGTCTCCAGGACCCCTGGACACGCACAGGACCAGAGGCCTCAGGTCAGTGTCTGATCCCAAGCTCAGCGGGCCTCTGCCCGCTTGTGACCCTGAGCCACTTCCTCCTGTGACCAGCCCTCGATACCTCTGGGGGGCAAGGTGGGAGGGAGTAGGGCTGGTGACAGATACACGGGGCTCCCCTCAGATATGAGGGGCTCCCCTTTAGCATGCTGGAGCAACTCCTTGACCCTCCATCACCTCAATTCCTTTTGAAGTGCCAGACGCCTCTGCGCCCCTTCTTGAGCCTGGGGAATATGCCACCCCATCTGTGTTTCTCAAAAAGTGGTGTCAGGGAACACTTGTCTCAGCACAGCCCTCGGATCTGGATCAAAATGCAGAATCCAGGGCGCACCCCAGAACCTATAGATGGGACTCTCTGACTTGGGAACAGGAAGTCTGCTTTTTTTTTACAAGCGTTTGACACCTCCACCCCCATCCCCACCCCCGAGGAAGTTGCGATTGTGATGGACGCTCACGTTTGTGAGTGTGCTAGTCCAAGGTCCAGGATCTGCTGCTTCCTGGGTCAGACCAGGGTGCTTTGCTCTGCTGGCCTCTCACCCCTGACGGGAAGCCCCCTGCAGGCCCTCAGAGAGGTAGCGTGGGCTCTGAAGGGGGCCCTGTGTGCCCATCAGCATCAGAAGACCGGCCTGGAGGGCGGTCCTTGGAGGGAGAGGAGATGCTCAGGGTGCCTGGGAGGGAAGGAACAAGGAGATCGCTCCTGGGAGCTGCATGGCGGAGGGGCTGGGACTCTGCTGTCCGCTGGGCCACGGACAGGCCCCCAAGCCAAGAGCACCAACACTTGTCATATTTTATTGTAAAGTCTAGACATCTTTGCTCTGTGGGGTGGGGAGATGGGAGGGAAGGGCCCACAGAACCCCACATACAGCTGTCCCCCAAAGAGCTTTCGGAGTGACAGGACTGCTTTCCCCACTTCATAGATGAGGAAACTGAGGACTAGAGCCTCCGTGGATGCAGCCCTTGCCACTTTCCAGTCTCAGCCCATCCCATAAAAGGAAACCTCCAGGAGTTGGCTTTGGCTGCTGAATTTGATTTTTATTCTAAGCCTGTGTTCATGCTCAGCTTTCCCAGGTCTTTTGTGGAATGCCCCACCAAGGCCATCATTCCTGGGGTCTCACGGGGTCGCTGGGCAAACAGTGTTTCTGACCTGGCACCAGCTGCCTGAACAAGACAGCAGAGCTAGATCAGGAACCACTGAGGCCAGTTCTCCTCGCCATCACCCATTTTACAGATGAGCTAACTGAGGCAGGTGCATAGGAGTGCCTACAGGAATCACGGAGCCCCCCAGAGTCCTGGCTACCAAAAGTCCCTTAGACAAGATAGCGTGTGGATCATCTGCTATCTTGCCTGGGCACCTACCAGAATATAGAGAACCTGTTCTTTGCCATTTATCATCTTGTCAGCAAGACAGGGTGGGTAGTCACAGCTCGCAGATCGGGAAACTGAGACTTAGAATTAAATAACTTGCCTACGGATCCACAGTTGGTCAAGACTCCTTAAGGGGAAAAAACTATAAGGTACTCAAGCACGTGCAGCCCTGGGTCACCCATGCCCTGCTCTGTGCTCCAGTTTCCTGTCTGTTTAGGGTGAGGCTGGATGGAGGGTTCTAGAGGGCTACCCATTGGACAACAGCACAGACCTCCCTGGAGAACGCCCGAGGGTTAAGGGACTTGAGCGTGTTAAGGGATCCAAGCATATTAAGAAGGAGATGAGGCCACCTGCACCCTTCTGTTTGGAATTTCTGTGCCTAAGTGGTACCCCAGCTACTCCATCTGAGCCGGTGTTTTAAATGTCCTCTTTTCTAATTTGTCTCAAACATTTAAATTCTATTTCAACTTATACGTTAATTCAGAGTCATTTATTTCTCAAATATTTCCCAGAGCATCTATCACGTGTCAGACACTAAGAGAGACCATTGTATGGTGCCTGGGACCTGCACAGCCCTGAGCTAAAGCTTTGCATGGTGTGCCCAACTTAGCCCTCACACCAGCCTCAGGAAGCTTATTATGCCCCTTTCATAGGTAGCTGAGGCCCAGAAATGTTAAATAGCTTCCAGGAACCAGCTCATCTTGCTCACTTACCTGGGTCCCAAACCAGGTAAGCATAGTTATACATAAACTAAACCCCAGGACTCCCGCCGCCCACCCTCCCCTAAGTACCAGGGAGAGGATTCTGATGGCAGACCCGCCTGCATTGGTGTCCTGCCCACCATGTACCAGCTCTTGATCCTGGCAACTCTTAAGTCTCAGTTCCTTAGTCATAACATGGAGATGAGAAACTCCTACCATGCACAGATTCAGATGAAGTGAGAGAGTGGGTGCTGAATGCAGGGTGTGACGCCTGCATGTCACGAGCATGAGGCTTTGCTGGTTGGGCACACTCACTAACTACATGACCTCAGACTAAACCTCAGTTTCCTCATCTGTTACTGAAGTCATGACAAGATTATCTTGTGTTGCATTAGTTGCTCAGCTGTGTCCGACTCTTTGCGACCCTATAGACTGTAGCCCACCAGGCTCCTCTGTCCATGGGATTCTCCAGGCAAGAATATCGGAGTAGGTAGTCATCTCCTTCTTCCGGGGATCTTCCCAGGGATTGAACCTGGGTCCCCTGCATGACAGGCAGATTCTTTACCGTCAGAGCCACTAGGGAAGCTCTGTGACAGATTATTGTGGGTATTAAATCAAATAGTGGATGTGAAGAACCTGCGTGTGTATGAAGTAGCTATAACAAGTTGTTAGTAAATGTTTGCTTAAAGAGAGAGAGAGAGAGAGAGAGAAGGGAAGGATATATGCCAGTCTCCCTGTTTTGGACACAAATTTCATTTGCACATGTAATATAATATGGAGTACTGGCACATTTTTCTGCACAAGCCAGTGTCTTTCTCTTGATTTGTCATCAAAGCCATTACCTTTGCTTGAAATCACATCATTTAAAATTCAGAGTAACTTGATAGTATAAGGACCCTAACAATAAGAGAAGGTTCTGCTCAGCCTTGGACTGATCAGTCCAGGAAACGGCCTGACCTAGGTTTAGCACCTGTCAGTTGGTCAAAGGGCTAGGTGGGCAGTGGAGGGCTCAGAAGTGACATCCCAATACCCACAAGGACACTCAACATGAGTGGGCACTCACTGCTCTCTCTTGTTTTCCTGGCAGCCTTGGAGCATGGCAAGTCACAACCATCCTGGGAACCCTGGGTGGACAGGACCCATATCCCAGGACATGGCAGGTACCACACCGAAAGCATCAGCCCCCCGCCCAGACCTCCCAAGTCCAGGGCCTGAGGATCACTTAGGTGAGCTTGAAGACTGGGCCTTGGTGGAGGGCATAGACATTTGAAGACATTTGAAATTCAAATGTGGATACTTCAGTGGAGGCTACAAGAAACAGGGAAGCTCACTTAGCTTGGGTTATCACAAAGTACACACTGAGACAAGGATTTGGTGCAAGCGGTTTATCCAGGAGGTTGGCAGGCGAGTGGGGAGGCGAGCAAGGGTATAGGAAACCAGTACATGGTGCGGATGGAAAGGTGACCACTGTGGGTGACTCCCAACGGGGGTCATCGGGGAGACCGTATGGAGTACACCTCAGAGCTGTCCCACCCAGAGGCAAGGAGGCCAGCCTGCTGTCCACTGGCCCCATCCTTCATCCGCAACGGATGCTCCACAACACACTGCAATGGCCGGAGGAAGCCCTCAGGGGGAAGTCCTAAGTGCTTCCAATAGAAGTCAGTGAGTTCCAGACTAGTGAGTACCAAGGGGGCGTGGCCGGGCACTGACAGTATCTGCTATAGCGCCACCTCTTGGAGGAAACGTCTGCCATATTCATGCAACCCTTCAGGACATGCCCAGTGAAGGCCCGCGCCATTCCTGGCCCTATGCAGGCACGAGGGAAACAGGATCAGTCAAACACCTCGCTGGCCTTCAAGTTTAGTAAGGAAACAGATCTGTAGAAAACAATTTAAGATGCCCCGGAAAAGGCTACACGGACAAGGTGGGAGGCTCTTATTCTAACAGCAAAGGGCCACTGAAGCAATATGTGGGCTGGGTCTTGAAAGACAGAGTTTGGAAAAGGGCTCCCGGGACACGTGCCCCCTTGAAATAAAATGCACAGTGACATGTGCTTTTAAGGGGGAAGAAGGATCCCAGTCTTTCCCAAGAGTCTCAGGATGGCCCAGGACTCAAGTGAAATCTAAGACTCACCGTTATTTCCCAGGCAGGGAAATGGGATGGCATTTGCGGCAGAAGAACTGGCATGTGCAAGAAAAAGCAGGGAGTGTGGGAAATGAGATGAGAGAGGAGGGAGGGGTCAGCTAAGCTGAGCCTGGAGCCAGGCAGCCTCGCAGCTCCCCGCGCCATCTTCTGGGGTTCGTTCAGCAAGCTGGCGAGGACCACAGCGTCAGCCAGGGCTGTGGGGAGGATGGAAACCAACCAGCCACATCCCTGCTGGATGTGGAGCATGGGGTCTCGTGACGGCTGGAAGTAGACGATAGACCACAAACACACTGCGTTTCCCAACAAGAAGCCACTTGGGAGGATGGGCCGTTCCAGGTTGTCCGTGGTAGGATGAATTCAGGCGGATTGGGTGCAGGAGGCTGGCTGATGCCAGACTTGGGATGAGGGAGGGGGATATTCCCCGCGAGTCTGGACTCCCTCTGCTCATCCCAGACAGACCCAGTCTCCTCCCCCAGTCCTTGCCCCTAACGAGCACCAACCTGTACCAGTCCTTAAGTGCTTGTGCTTCCAGAGGCCCAGGGTAGCCCGAGCTCCAACTCCAGTATGACCACGCGGGAGCTGCAGGAGTACTGGCGGGCCCAGAAATGTTGCTGGAAGCACGTCAAACTGCTCTTCGAGATTGCCTCCGCCCGCATCGAGGAGAGGAAAGTCTCCAAGTTTGTGGTAAGCAGAGACCAGAGAGCGATGGCTCGCCTTCACGGCCTCCTTCCTGGCATTGGGAAAGGCTGGTGGGGCCTCAGTCTCCCAGACCATGAAATGGATCGACACACTTTAACTCACAGAGCTCTTCGGGCAAAAACCAGTCCAACAGTGAGATTTCCCACTCAGCACTGTCGAGGTCCCTTACCCTGAGAAGCAAATGGCCCAGTTTAATCCCGTGTTACCTGCTATTATCATCTGCATCCCTTCTTCATTGATTTTGAGATCCTTGTATAATTTTTATTATTATGTACCTAGTTTTTTTTTTCTGTAAAGTGGATCACTTTCTAAAATGAATAGATTTATTTCCAAGGGAGATACCTTACATGGAAAACCAGCATAAGACAAGGCCAATATTAAAGTAAATAGAAGGAAAGCTCAGGGCTGTCATTAAAGTTTAGCTGGTTACCATGGTTAGTGGAAAGCTAGGCTTGAGGCTGATTTCTTTGTTAAAGGGCTTCCTTGGTGGCTCAGATGGTAAAGAATCTGCTTGTAAGGCGGGAGACCTGGGTTTGATCCCTGGGTTGGGAAGATCCCCTGGAGGAGAGCATGGCAACCCACTCCAGTATTCTGGCCTGGAGAGTTCCATGGACAGAGGTGCCCGGTGGACTACACTCATGGGGTCACAAAGAATCAGACACGACTGAGTGACTAAACAACTTTTCACTTTCTCTGTTAAAATGGAATCTCAGCGTGTGTCAGACAAGAAGTCAGTGACAATGGGAGAGCCACACAAACCTTTCTTTGCCCCCCCAGTCCCCGCAAGGGGCTGGAGCAATAATAATAGCTGACGCGGTGCTGACTGCACATAATGGCTTCAACGCATCAACTCATTTAATCCTCGCCCAGTGAGGCAGGCCAGGTCCCCACCCTCATTTCATGGATGGGAAAACTGAGACTCAGAGAGGTTCAAGTACCCACTTGAAACCACACAGCTACCCTGTGGTGGGCTGGAATCATTACCCAAGCAGTCTGTGCCTTCATTGGCATCCTCTTGAAAGAGAAGAGAAAAGAATAGTTTCCTTACTATATAATATCACTGCCTAACGATCACCCATTTCCAGGGTGATCTATATAATATCACTGCCAGTGTATTACCTAAAACCATCTCCGGGGAGTTCCACACTTGGAAAACACCAATGGTATTCATCCAAGCTTCCCAGTTCAGTTTTGACCTTGTAACACCAAGGAGCCTCGCTGCGCCTGGTGAGTTCCTGTGTGGACTTTCTACCCCAGGATGCCTCCCCCCGCCCCCCCTGTCGCTTGTTTCTTTGTTATTCTCGGGTTGACTTCTTGTCATTCATGATTCGCTTTCACTGGCTCAGCCAATTTAAAAGAGAATCGCAGGTAAGATCGCCCGTTTCCAGGGCAGGCTTTCGGGGCCATCATCTTTCTTGCACCTCCCGGGCTCTCCTCGGCCACTGCAAACCCGCGGTGAGGCTGTTGTCGAAGGCGTGCGCCCTCCCTCTCTCCGCAGGTGTACCAGATCGTGGTCATCCAGACCGGGAGCTTTGACAGCAATAAAGCCGTCCTGGAACGGCGTTACTCCGACTTCGAGACGCTCCAGAAGAAACTCCTAAAGACTTTCCGGGAAGAGATCGAAGACGTGGTCTTCCCTAAGAAGCACCTGATAGGGAACTTCACGGAGGAGATGATCTCCGAACGCAAGCTGGCCCTCAAGGAGTACCTCAGCCTGCTCTACGCCATCCGCTGCGTGCGCCGCTCGCGCGAGTTCATCGATTTCCTCACGCGGCCCGAGCTCAAGGAGGCCTTCGGCTGTCTGCGCGCCGGCCAGTACACCAAGGCCCTGGACATCCTGATGCGCGTGGTGCCGCTGCAGGAGAAGCTCACGGCGCACTGCCCCGCGCTGCTGGTGCCCGTCCTGTGCGCCATGCTGGTGTGTCACCGCGACCTGGACAGGCCCGCCGAGGCCTTCGCGGTCGGGGAGCGGGCCCTGCAGTGCCTGCAAGCCCGCGAGGGCCACCGCTACTACGCCCCGCTGCTGGACGCCATGGCCCGTCTGGCCTACCTGCTGGGCAAGGACTTCGTATCCCTGCAGAAGAGGCTGGAGGAGAGCCAGCTCCGGAAGCCCGCCCTCCGGGGCTTCACCCTGAAGGAACTGACGGTCCAGGAGTACCTGTCCTGAGCCGCCTGCTGGGGAAGCTGGAGAAGGGGGCTCGCCATTGCTCAGGGGCTCATTGGGGTTGGTTTTGAGCCGGTCGAGCCACTTTGGGCTCTAGCTTGGGGCCATGACTTTAACAGGCCCCTCTTCTGCTCCTATGTACCCCCCGCCCCCGGTCTGCTGTGTTGAACGAGATGCTCCCTGGTGTCCTTGAAAGCCTCTGCGTGTGTCCTGTGTCCTCTTGATGCCAGGCCCATCTGGCCCATCTGGCCCCATCCAGGCCCATCTCAAAACCAAAAACCCAGCCGCAGAAACACTGGAGAGTCATATCTGCCTTGCTGGGGGGTTTCTCTAGGCCACTGGAGGACAGGTTTAGGCTGCCCATCACAGACAAAGCTTAATCCGTTTCCTCACAGACCTCTCTCTTTAGGTGTCCAGACTATCTGCTCTTTCCTCCTCCCTCCTTGACCTGGCTTGCAAATATTCCCACCTACTATCCTAAGTGTTCTAGCTCTTCTCTCAGGTTTCGGCCCAGTTCAGCAAAACAAAAGGTCAGCTACTGCTCCTCAAGGCTTTGTCCCCAGGATGGGCTGTATGTCAACAATTGAAAGGCTGGAGGGTCCTGGTCTAGAACCAGCAATCACTACCTTAGGGTGGGTTTTTCATTTGTAAGGCAGCTGTCCTTTGAATGGCCTTTCTGGATTATGTAGAAATAGCCCTGCAGGGAAGTGGGACTCTGGGTAGAAGAGATTGAATGCTCAACACTTCCCCATTTGAGAGACAATGGATTGGAGTCCCCAAATGAAGTGGATTCCAGACCAATAACTGGGTTCAGCACAGGGCCAGGAGTTAGTGATACAAGCTGGTTTGGATCCTGTATGTCTATCAGCTTAGTAGTCCCTGAAGACCTAAACCATGTAACTGAGCTTATCAGGGTATAATAAAGAGGCTGTAACGGGAATCTTAGTGTGGGGCACCACACTGGCCTGAGCCAAGATCTGGCTCAGCCAAGAACAACCCACATTCACTGAACTGCACTGAAGGTGTTCAACAGCGACACCATGTGGTGATACCTGGAGTGGCCCAACCAGGCTCCTTCCTGGAGGTTAGATACAGACTGACACAGATAAAGGATATATCTAGGTACTTTCATAGATTCAAATATCTCAATTTACTCCAGGAGAAAGCTATTTTAAGTGGGAGAGATTGGATGTCTTGGAAATCTTGACATGTGGAAAATTAAAGTGTAAATGGAAAAATAAAAAGAGCTGCAATTCTTTTGTAATGGTAAAAAAGATTATACAGATTTTACAAGTTCTTCATCAAGTATAAAATACTATCAACTGTCAGAAGCAACAAATATTCACTAAGAAAGAAAAAAATGCCCAATATGGGGAGTTTATTAGGAGTTTCCAACAAAAAGCTGGGAGAGCAAAGAGTTAGCTCCCAATGAAACAGTCCACATGGAATAAACCTGCTTCATAGAAAGGAACATTGAAGCATGAATCAAATATTGCATTGAGAGACAGTGGGGAATCTAGAATTTGAACAGCAAACTGGTACTCACCCAGGTGTGGAATCTAAATACACACAACGTGGTCCCAAATCCTCAAGCAAGGAAGTCATGGTAAAGAGCTTCAATGCAGGTCTTTCAGGCACCTTGCACCACAGATGTAAAGTCTCTCTGTAGGAAGTCAATGTAGATCCAGCCCAATAGAGAAGATGCCACTGACTTCAGAGGTGCTAAACTGTAAGGGGAGGACTGTGCATCTCAAACCACATGTACATGGTGTTCATGTGTGTGATGTGGAGAGAGAGGGAAAAAAACCTTACGCGAGGCAGAAGGGACCTAAGAAGCGATATGGGAGACTTTCCCATCGGTATTCTGAAAGAAGGGCTGGGTGCCGCAGAGTAAGGAAGAGACTCACTCTGGCTTCTGAAAATGGCCCACCCACATGTTACAGCTTCAGGGCTCCCATGTTGTCTCCTCCTGGTGAAGCTGGAAGCTTCCCACCCAGTTCTGATGACCTTGGCCTGTGGGTCCACTGACGTTTCTTCTTGCCACACACACTGTGTCTTCATCGACTCCAGGTGTCTAATGGCCTGGGGTGACCCCAAATGGCCATCTTCTCCTGGCATCTGTCTTAGCTGCAGAAGTCTGAGACCCACTCATTTCTTGGGTGCCTGGATCAAGTCTTTGAATTCCTCAAGCCCCCTCCTGCAGAGGCCTCTCTTTGCGGCCCACTAAGACCCCACTGGGGTAGGCCACACTTCTGTTCACCTGGGCCCCCTGCCACCCTATGGTATGGCTTCATTTTTCTTTCCAGGGGACTCTGGTGGCAGCGGACCCTCTTCTCCTGACTCTTCTCAAAAGTTGAGCCCACAGCACAGTACTGTGGGGGACATCTGCCCCCCAGTACTCAGGTGGGCCCCGGACCAGATGCATGAGTGTCCCCTGGGCCTTATGAGACAGGCAGAATTTCAGGCTCCAGCCTAGGCCTTCTGAACCAGAATCTGCATGTTAACAAGACTCCCTCGCTCCTTCCCCTTCCTGCCCCTTGAAGGTGATTCCTTTGGATGCAAGTTAAAGTTTGAGAAGGCCCATGTTTAACTGACTTGAAGGTGCCTTGATGCAAATCATCCACAGAGCCTGGGCAGTCTGCTGTCTGGGTTCCTGGATGCCCCATCTCCTCCCAGCGCAAGCCCTCATTGGGACACGTGCTCCAGTCCAGGGCCCCAGGAGCTCTTGGTGGAAGTAGCATACTAGTCACTCCCATACCCGGAACCTGTTCTGAGCATTTGTCCCCAGAGCCTGTGGGGGACCCATTCACAGCAGCCTCTCCCTCCTGCTACCTGGTGACACAGAGCCCCGTGGTCTCCCTTCGGATGGGATTCATCATCCTTATGAGACCCCATGCCTGGGGATGCTGGCAGGTCTTTACCTGCAAGCCAGGATGGGGAAACCATGGCTCCCCAGCACGTTTGGAGCCCTACTGTGTGTCTAGGGTATCCCTGCTTACTGCCGGTCCACTGATGCCCAGGAGATGTCCTTATCCCATACAACAGATGAGGACACAGACACCCTGAGAGCTTAAGTGACTTACCCAAGATCACACAGCCAACAACGGGGAAAGCAGGAAATTAAGCGCAGGCCTATGTGACCTCCAGCCTGCGCTTTCCTCCCTGAGCCCCACATTGGAGGACTGGGAGGAGAGGGTTTGCAGATATGTCCCCAGGGAGAGGTCCCTTAAAGGTCATCATCACACTCTTCTCTGTTTACAGGTGGGAAAACTGAGGCCTGGAGAGGGGACTCACTCAAGATCACGCAATGAGACAGGGCAGCTCCAGGACTGAGACGGGGGTGTCCACATCAAAGGGATATGGTCTGGCAGGCAGGGCAGACAGAATAATCCAGGGCTGGGATTCCAAGAGGCTTTTGAGGGGTCACCCAGCTGGACCCGGGGACACAGGGTCAGTACTGAGGCCTGAGCTGGGGTGGCTATCCTATCAGGCAGAAGGCTCTGTTCAGGGTGGGCTCTGGACCTATTGCCTACATGCCCTTAGCTCGGTGACAGTCTCTTCCAGTTCCACCTGCTGGGGGCAGGGGTCTCCCGCCATGTCCCCAGCCAGACTCTCCTGGACGCCTCCAGAGCATCCGGTGCTCCTGTGCTGCCTTTCCAGAACCCTCCTTGGGGGCCCAACAGCGCTGCCATCTGTTCTAGCATCCACTAGCCATTTTCCTTCTGGTGGTCTCCTTTTACTTATGTCAGCTGGAAAAGAAACTTCCTCGTATGACCCTCCATGGACAATCAGAATCACTTGCTCTAATGAGGAGGTGGCTATAAAAATAAACACAATGAAACCGCTCGCGGTTTTTACACCTCCACGGCCTTTGCCTGAGACAGGCCTCAAGTCTGAGGCCGCCAATGTCCTCTATTAACAAAGAGACAGAGACAAGCCTTAGAGACCTGCAATCACCACATTGAGACTGCTCTTGGATTTACTCGGAGGAAATGAACACTGCTGCAAAGGGAAATGAGCTGCTGAGCACATGACCTGGATCATCTGGTGCTCTCTGTGCGTCGTCTCAGTCCAGCTGGGGCCTTGCTGCCACGGCCCTGGCCCCCATCCCTTTCCCATGCCCCGAATCAGCCCTGCTATCTGTCCGGCTCCTCGATCGTGGGCCTGCTTTCACCTTTGACATCCTTGGCTTCCTCACCCCAATTGGGAGGTGGTACCCGGGCTCCAACTCTGGGCTTCACAGCCTGACATCAGGTAAGACTCCCTAAATGCAGGGAGAGTTCTGCTTCATTCGAAGCCAGAACCTGGAGTGTGTCCTGTAGCTGGAGTCACTGTGTCCCCTGGGAAGAGCCAATGCCCTTCCCTGCAAGAGGCCCTGCACAAGCCCCACCCACCCAGTCAACAGAATAGAGCCCCTCACTAGCCTTACCTGTCTGCCTGCGTCTCATCTCTCAGTAAATAATGATGAATGATGCTCTTACTCTATGCCAGACTCTGGCAAGAGCTAGGGACATAGTGGTGAGCTGGACAGATCAGGTCTCTGCCCTCATGGAGCTGCTCATTACAAGGGAGGCACTCACAGAGCAAACTGAAGCTGGGACAGAATGGTCTCCCCAGATGGTCAGGGAGGGCTTCTTGGAGGAGGAGGTGTTTAAAGGAGCCATAGGGGAGGCTGAGGAGGCAGCCACGCAGAAGCATACCCTGTGGCAGGAAACTCCTCTGTGCCCAGGGAGCCTCAGCCCAGGCCTGCACCCAGGAAAGCAGCAGACAGGCCCAGGACATCCCTCCCCCAAGGGGCCTCCTGGCTGTGCCCATTGAGAGGAAGGGTTCCAGGTACTGACAGAAAGCCACCTGGCAACACCATCTGGCCCATTGCAACGTGAATGAGCTGGAAGTTAGTGTTTAGGGCACACAGGCCCTGTGGGTTTACAAGTGACAGAAAGCCAGGGTAATCTGACAAAGAGAAATGTATTCTCTGAAAAGCCCAGGAGTAGCTTAGCTTCAAGCCAGATTGGAGCCAGAAACTCAAACCCTGACATCTTCGTCTGGTTTCCTTCTCACTTTCGCTTTCTCTCTGTGTCTCTTTCCTCGGCTTTGCCTTCTCTCTCAACAAGCCCTGCTCCTGGTGCCAAGATGGCTATAGCAGCACCAGGCTCAGACGTCCTTCTCGGCAACCCCCTCATAGGGCTCCCACAAAGCTCTAGCTTGAAGGATGTGTAGGAAACACCCAGCCACATGTCCTTTCCTGACCACAGTGAACAGGCGGGGCAGACTGCAATGAATTCCCCTGGCCTTCACCACGAATCGGTCTCCACATTGTAATCCGCTTTTTAAACTTTTAAATAGACTATTTTTTAAGAGAAGTTTTAGGTTCCACAGGAAGATTGAGTGGAAAGTACAGATATTTCTCATATCCCCTGCCCACCCACATGCAACCACTCCCTACGATTAACATGTCCCACGAGAGGGATAAGTGTGTTACAACTGATGAACTTACAGTGACACATCATTGTCACTCAGAGCCCATAGTTTACACGAGTTTACCTGGGGTATTGTACATTCTATGCATTTAGACAGAAGTATGCACCATTATGGGCCCCCCTCGTGGCCCAGTGGTAAAGAATCCACCTGCCTATGCAGGAGACACAGGATACCTGAGTTCGATCCTTGGGTCGAGAAGATCCCTTGGAGGAGGAAATAGTAACCCAATCCAGTATTCTTTCCTGGAAAATTCCATGGGCAGAGAAGCTTGGCAGGCTATAGTCCATGGGGTTGCAAAGAGCTGGACACAACTGAGCGAATGAGCATCCACGCATGCATCCACCATTATAGTATATTTAATGTGATAAATTAAATGATGATTAGAGTGATTAAATTTTATCTATATATCATGAGCATTTTCCTAGAATATGTAATATTCTTCCATGCTATTTCTAACAACATAGGTTTCTAATGTATGTGCCACCACTATTTTAACTGTCTTGTAAGCAAGGCAGCCAATGTCTTGATCCAATGTCTTTTTTGCATTTGTGCTCTCTTAAGGCAGTTTCTGAGGAGGGCATGGCAACCCACTCAAGTATTCTTGCCTGGAGAATCCCCATGGACAGAGGAGCCTGGCAGGCTACAGTCAATGCGGTCCCAAAGAGCTGGACACAACTGAGCAACTAAGCACAGCAGCCCAGCACAAGGCCATTTCTAGCAGTGATATTTCTGAATCATAAACACAGTTACTGATTTTGATAACATTAATTCCTCTCTCTGGAGAGGCTGAACTAACCTGCTCCTCTAGCAGCTAAGTGTGAATGACGTGAAGTGAAATGAAGTGAAAATCGCTCAGTTGTGTCTGACTCTTTGCTACCCCATGGACTATACAGTCCATGGAATTCTCCAGGCCGGAATACTGGAGTGGGTAGCCTTTCCCTTCTCCGGGGTTCCCCCCAACCCAGGGATCGAACCCAGGTGTCCCGCATTGCAGGCGATTTTTACCAGCTGAGCCACAAGGGAAGCCCCTGAGAGATGCCCATTTCCCTGAAACTGCCATAACACTGGATGTTAGCATTTTAAAACTATTTTTAATGTGATAGTGAGAAATGGCATCCATGATTTAGTGTGGTTTCCTCGTTTCTAGTGAGTATGAACATGTCTCATAGGCTTCCTGATCAGTTTTATGGTTGTAAAAATGTTTCTTTTCCCCTTTCCATCTGTGCTTTCTGGAAGAAGGCGGGACCTGGCGAAGATCTATTCCGCAATTTTAAAAATAAGCGGCAGATGGTGCTGCTGCACCGGCGGATCCTAAAGCCTCGCGGGCTGCGCTGGAGAAAAAGCATTTAAGCAAGAGGGAAATTGAGTGTTTCTCTAGAAAGGAAAAAACAAGACTCTGAAAAAACCGTCGGAAGGGGGTTAAAATAATGCTGAAAAGAAAGAGCTTTTCTGGGAAAGCGCTGAGGCTTCGCTGCCTCTTAATCGCTACTTTCCACCTCCCGTGTTGTTTGGAGGGTACCCACTTGGGGTTCAGGACCTCACTTCTCGGTTTCTGCTCCTTCCTCCTCTTCCCCCAGCCCCCACACCCGAAAGGGCAGAAGGAGGCCTGCTCACTGCCTTCCCTCCACCTCCTCGGACCAATCGGCAGGAGGCAGTGACTCCACAACGCAACTCCGAGCAAAACGGGCGGGTGAAAATAAGCAGTGGCGCGCAGGAGCCTCCAGCAACAGGTATGGGTCCAGGCGCTGCGCTCTGAGGTCTGACAGCAGTTTGGCCGGTTTCTGAGGGAGGGCGAGGGGCCTTTCTCCAATATCGGGGGCTGGAGATGGGAGGGGGAGTGGGCACCCACAAAGCCCTGCCCAGCGGCTTTCCAGGACGGAGGCCTTGGGTGCCACGCCCCTCCCCAGATCCCACCTCTGACCTCTTGAGGACCCAGATGGTACTTGGGGCTTCCCATCCATCTGCCTGCAGAACTGAGGGACAGGGAAGGGCCACATAACTTGACTTCTTTTCGTCATTAGCTACCTGGGCTCCCTCTCGAGACTGTTGGTCAACTGTGAGTTGAACCAGTAAGTACACGGGAGGGAGGAAGAGGGGAAAAGTGAGAGGACAAAGAAGAGAAATCTGCCTTGCTTATTAGAGGGTACATTTGCACATCCGGCACCATCTACTAAAGCTGAATGTGGACAACTCTGTGAGGACCCACAAACCCGCTCTTAAGAATATACGCTAGAGATAGATAGACACCACCATCAACAAAAGACATGAATTAGAATTTAAGAGCAGGACTCCCCCCCGCCCCGCCCCGCCACGCCCCCCCCAGAATATTCCCCATCTAGAAACAACCCACATTTTCATCAGCAGTCAAGCAGGTAAGCAAATGGTGGTACATTCATATGTTGGAATATTATACAGCCATGAAAACATTGGACACATACACAAGAACATGGATGAATCTCATAAATAGGACTGAGTGGCTGAAGTTAGACACAAATGAATATAGCCTGTGTGATTCCACGGAATAATGTTCAAGAAGAGGAGGAACTAAATGATAGAGGTGAAGGAACCATACTGAGATGGCAAAACTACCAAAGGGGAAAAAGCAGAGGGTACTATGAAAGTTGAGGTAGTGGCTATTTCTTCTGGGGCACAAAGCGGCAGCTGATAGGAGGGGCCGTGCTCATCTCTGTGGCATGGGTAGTGTTCTGTTCCTAGTCCTGGGTGATGGTTACAGGGTGTTTGCTCTGTAATAATTTGTCAAGCTATACGATTACATTATGCACTTTCTGTTTATGGTGTATTTCATAGTAAAAAGATTTTTATAGAACAATGAATACATACAACAAACATGAGTTCAATATTTATTGTGCACCAGGTAATGCAGCACTCAGGTCTGGGATCTGAGCCCAAGGCTTCTGCCCCTAGCCTGTGCTGCCTTGTAGCACTAAACCACTGGGGATGGGCTGGGGTTCAGGGTGTGATCACATGAACTTCAGCCCTCAGACTAGTGAATGGTGCAGACCAAGAAACTTCATACTTACGCAGCTAGTGTGGTGCTCGGACTCCAATCCACACTTTCCTTAAACCCAGGAATGAATTATGAAGGTAAACCCTCAGAAATAACACTCTGCTAGTGGGGCAGGGAGATCCTCACAGGTGCCTCATTTAAATAAAGTGGTGAATTGCAGGTATGACCACAGTTCTTTATCCCTCCCGATCACCATATCATTCGCCTTGTGACCCTACTTCCTGTCTCTACAAAGGCATGGCCAGTTTCCCTACTCCTTAAGTCCTTGCTTTGGCCAGTATGATGTGGCAGAGGGGACAGTGTACTAGGTCCAAGCTTTGGCCTCAAGAGACCTTGTGTGTTTCGCTTGCACTCTTGAGTTTCTGCCGTTGACTTGAGAAGAACTTGCCCAGAGTCTCCTATGGGAGGATGAGAGACCCATGGGGCAGGACCAAGGGCAGCTGAGACCCATTGACAGCCAGCTGACTCCCAGACATGAGGGCAGACTCAGTCCAGATCAGCCACCTCTCAACCATGTGATTTGTGAACCCAAAGTAATAAATTGTTTTAAGCCCCTGAATTTTGGGGGTGTTTGTTATGCATAAGTAGCTAACTGATACATTGTCTGTAGACAATTGTGGGATCTGGGAACTTGTTGGAAAAGTTTCCAGAAAGGAGATGCCCAGGCTGGGGGGTGATCAATGCCAGTCTGCCCAATACCCCTGCCTTTGCTGGATTCCCTCTGAGGCCTGGAGGAGCCTCCATGTCAATATTACCAACAAGGCTACTGATGCTATCTACAAAGAATGTATCTGTTAGTTATTTCTACATAATAAATAGCCCCCAAACTCAGTGGCTTAAAACGAGAATTTATTATTTGAGTTCACCAATACGTGGTTGTGTGTAGAAGGAACTCACGCCAGACTCTTGGTTCAGCACCTTACACACCTTTCTCACTTAACCCTTACACCTATGAGGTAGGCACTATTACCATCCCCGTTTGACACATGAGACTGCAGAAAAGAGGTTAGAGAAGCAACTCAATCCCATGGCTTGTAAGAGCTAGAACCAGGATCTGACCTCAGAGCCTGTACCATCCAGCCTGCCCATCCCAGCCAGTTCCCCCAGGAGCATCTTCCCCAACTTAGGACGTCAAGCCTCTGGACTCTGCAACGAAGGTCACCCCTTCCTCTGCTTGCCTTCTTCTCTCCCTCAGGGCCACCAAATCCCCAGCATGGAGATCATGCAAAGCAGAAATCCTATCCTAGCAGAAGATGGTTCCTGTGGCTAAACAAGAGGCTGGTTTACAGGAAACAAGCAGCAGGAAGGATGCTTCGCAACAGCTTCTAAACAGGAGGAAGTGTGTTGGAACAGAGTTTGTCATTCTGATGGCGACTCTTGGAATATTTGGGTTAGAGGACTAATCCAGTCCAAGTCTCGGACATTTTTTAAGCCACAGAGTCTTCTTCAAGTGAAACTTGATATAGAAACTGAACACATACGGAATACCAAAGCCAAGCTTTTCAGGCTGTGAGGTCGGGGAGGTCTACCTTAGGCTCATAGAGGGTACCCTTGGGGCTCCGTGGAGCACTATTTGAGAACCACTCTGGTGGCCCCATTGGGTCATTTAAGTGATGGGAAATAGTCTCCGGGTCGCAGAGCACTAGAGTAGAAGAACCAAGACTTGAACTCAAATCTCCTGCCTCCCATCTCTAGGTGTCCTCTTATTCAGGAATAAAAACACTCATTCCCAAAGGAAGGCATACACCTGATTTTTTTTTTTTTTTAAGCATCCATTTTTCAAAATGGTGCACTTGGCTTCTCACCACAGTCATTGGATAGAATTGCTCAGTCAGCAAATTTCAGGAAGCCATTCTTTTTTTTTTTTTTTCCCATTGCTTTGTCATATTTAACTTGGGGTCCGCTGGGACCCTGGACCCTTTTCCTCATGATCACTTCCCTTGTTTATTACTCTCCCCTCACCTCACTGCACAGCTCTGTGTAGCCAGTTCCCTAGGGAGCAGCTTTTCTCCAGTATCTTCACAACCTCCTCTACCTTCTGGGATGATGGTCAGACTGCAGGTGTCTGCAGACGTGAGAGGATGCTCCAGAGCATTCCTCAGGTCCTGGAGGAGCTAGAGAGGCCAGGGAAGAAGCTGGGCGTCACACATTAGGTGTCTCTGGGTATCATCTGCCTGGCTTCTTCTGGAAACAGCACATAGGCATTCTCCTTTGGGAGCCACCCCTCCGTGGTTCCCATCCGTGTAGTTTCTGGAGGCACTGGCTGCCTGTGGGCCAGCTCGTCCCTTCCCTGGGCCTCCATTTCTCTGCTGGTAAGTCGTCGTCACTTCCTACGGATTCTGTAAGAATGACCACAAGCTGGGTACTCAAAACAACAGAAGTTGATTATCTCACGGTTCTGGAGGCCAGAAACCTGAGATCAAGGCATCAGCAGGGCCGTGCTCCCTCTGCAGTTCTGGCGAAGAACCTGCACCATGCGTCTCTCCAGGCTTCTGGCAGCTTCTGGCCATCCTTGTCATTCCTTGGTTTATAGACACATCACTCCGATCTCCACCTTCATCTTCGCATGGTCCCCTCTGTATGTATCTGCATCCAAATTCCCCTCTTCCTGTAAGGACCCAGGGCCTTGGATTAGGGCTTGTCCCAATCCAGTGTGGCCTCCTCTTACCTGGATCACACCCACAAAGACCCTGTCTCCAAATGAGATCACATTCTCAGGAACCAGGGGTCAAGAGATCCAACCTCTCCCCTCCTCTACACACCTGGCCCGTTGGACCCCAAACACCTTCCTTGTCTCCTTTCTGCCCTCCCTGCTCCACCGTATGGGTCCCTTGATCCTTGGAACCACCCAGAGCTTTCCTGTACCCAGCCTTTGGTCCTGCTGGTCCATCAGTTTGGAGTGCCCTTCCTGCCACTCCAGACCCTCCCTGGTACCTCGCTGCTGTTCAACCTCCTCTTCCTTATGTCTTTAAGAGCTCACATCCCCAGGAAAAATCATCTTGGGGTCTGCTTGGGTCCTGTCCTTCTCCCTCTCCAAGGGTCAGTTGCTTTGGGGTGCAGCTCACCAGGCACCTGCCCTTGGTACCTAGAAGAGTGTCTGGCAGGGCAGGCATCATGGCCGTGTGACCTCTGCAGCCACTTGGGGCCCTGTCTACAAGGGCCACACACTTGGTTTAATGTTCTACTGTCACTGAGCTGAAAATCTTAATACTTTCTAAAAATATTTGTTTCTGTATTTGGCTGCGTCGAGTCTTCGTTGCAGCATGGGATGTTCGTTACATCACGGGGGATCTTTCGTTGCAGGGCACAGACTCTCTAGCTGCAGCACTCAGGCTCTGAGCACTCGGAGCACTGAGGCTTCAGTAGTAGTTATAGCACATGGGCTTAGTTGCTCTGCGGCATGTGGGATCTTAGTTCCCCAATTGGGGACCAAACCTACGTCCCCTGCATTGCAAGGCAGATTCTTAACCACTGGACCACCAAGGAAGTCCCATCTTAATACTTTTTGAAAAGAGGACCCATATTTTCATTTTGCACTGGCCTCATAAATTATACAGCTCGTTCTGATGCCTGGCAGGTTTCTTAACCGATGTCTTCGGTTAAGACACTTAATCATTATCAAATGCCTCCACAATGTCCCTTGGGGAAGGCAGACCCTGTACTCTGCCCCTGCCTGTAAATCTCCTTCTGGGAGGCTGGGCCAGGATGCCACCCAAGCCTCAGCAGAGATGCAGAAAGGGGATGACCAGGCCAGTGAGGTAGGAAGTTTAGAAGGAGGTGAATCCTCTGCCTCTGTCCCGGGGCCTCTGAAAACACGCAGAAACATCAGCAGGAGGGCCCTGGGGCCAAATGGACTGCAGGGCCAACTAGGGGGGTGGGGAGACAGGCTGCAGGGAACTTCCTGCTGTCCCCCCACTCAGGAACAAGCACGATGAACTCACTCACTCCGTCACGCCTGGATGGCCAAGTGCACCCCTGGAGACTAGCATTGGGAGGGGCCTCTGCTCATCCAGCCAGTCTCTCCCAGAGTGGAGGTATAGCCGTATAGTGACCCCATGCCTTAAGCCACCTGAGCCCCAGAGTCAGACATCAGTCTCCTTTCTCTTCCTTCAGTTGTGGCCAGGAGCAACCCTCCCTGACACCTCCCCACTCTTGTCAAACTCTGCTTTTAGCAAAGAGGGGGGCACTCTCCTCTTGCTCTTTCTAGTGGACAAGAGCTCAGATTTAATGACATTTTTATCACTGCATTTATTTTTATGGTTATTTTTCTTATTATGGACCAGATGTGCACTTGTATCATCAGTTGTGCGACCCCGTGGACTGTAGCCCATCAGGCTCCTCTGTCCGTGGGATTTTCCAGGCAAGAATATTGGAGTGGGTTGCCATTTCCTCCTCCAGGGGATCTTCCCAAACCAGGGATCTAACCTGCGTTTCCTGTGCCTCCTGCATTGCAGGCAGATTCTTTACTGCTTGAGCCATCGGGGAAACCCTTTTATGTAACATGTCAAAACCTAATTCCACCTATTTATTTATGTGTTAGAAAATGGGAATGCTATCCAAGTTTTATTACAAACCAAACTGGATTAAACAGAATGACATCTGGCACATAGTAAATGTTAGATATTGCTCTTTCCTTTACAAAAGACTTTGTCTCCCTATTTTCAGTTCTTCCCCCTTCATGTTGGTGACATACATGTTCCGTATTAAATTAAATGCATTTAAGTTAGGAAAAGGGAATTTCATGAATTGTGGCCAGGTGATGGTGGATATGGCAGAAATTGCAGGAGTTTCTGAGAAAAAGAAGAAGGGAATCCTGAATGCTGGTCCAGACTCTGATGCAGAATGGACAGGGAGGCTCAGACAGGGGATAGGACGTGTCTAGAGTCCCATGCAGGGCTGGTGGTAAGGCCAGTTCTCTGGACTCCCTGCCCCAGTGCTCTTCTCCAGCTGACCAGTCAGCCTCAACAGTCTGTGATTCATGATGCCTCAAAACTGGGCTGCCACTGTCTTCCCAGAAACTTCCCTCTACAAGTCCCGTGGGGACCCCTACCCCCGCAAGCTCAGAGTTCCTGGCCCATTTAATAACCCAAGCTGTGGGCGAATCCTCCTTAACAATCCCCAGACAAGCAAGATTGGAAATCATGTTTTTGCTTTGAAAACTGCCACTGACTGCCTTTCCCACCTTCTGCTCAGCAAATCTTCACAGGCCGTGTTTTAAATACTTTTTTCTCCTTTCGCTGTGATCAAAGGACTTGCTTGTTCCCCTGATAGGTGACAGAAGATGTCAGGGAGACTAACGAGAGAATATGGTGGCCTCCCTCTTCCTTTCTTCCTGGGGAAGAAGGCTCGCAGGGCGTTGTGGGCTGGGTGGCCTTTAGGATTTGTGGGTGAGCACAGAGAGAAGGGTAGAGGCTACAAGCAGGGATGGAGGAAGGGACCTCTGGCAGGCTGATAATTTGGTTCTAGTGGTTGACATCAATTGGGTGGATACTCTCAGCATGCGTTTCTCCTGGGCAGAGCGTCTCAGTTTTGCTTTAGGATAACCATCCTTCCTCCACCCTCATCTGTTTCAGGACGTGTTGGCTCCAGCCTCAGCTATGGGCTGTATGCCTGACTCAGACCTTGTATTCTCCTGGCCCTGGCAATTATGGTGGGCATGTCAGCCCATCAGAACCATGGAGAAGCAACCTTGGAGTTCCAATTGGATTGACTATGGACAGAGAAGACAGCTCTTCCAGCTGGTGAGATAAAATGCAAGCCGGTAGCTGCCAGAAAGTTTGCACAAGAGGGACTAATGAAATGGAGCCCCCAAATGGAGAAAGAAATGGACAGACACTGAGTCTTGATGATCTTAAACTCCTTGATTGAACCACATCTGGATACAAAAACAATAAACTCCCTTTTGCTTAATCTGTTGAGGTTTTTCTTTCATCATGACAAAGATGACCATTTCATGATCATCTTTTATTATCTGAACATGTGTCTTCAGGCACCTCACTCCCTACAGTGACCCCACCCTATGCCCAAGGATATAAATACAATTTCTTCCATTCTCCCCATTTCTGGGCACAATTTCGGCCCTTTCCAATCTCATCACACGCCAACACTGGACGACTCTCTGTTAGAGGACACGAGCCCGATTGTGGAAACTGAGGCTCACTTACATAGGGTGCAATATGGAGAGCTCCAGGGTCACATCTCTGGGATGGTCTCTGCCCAGGTGTCTTCCCACCCAAGAGACAGCGCAGAAGAATGGATCAAACATTCTCCCTAGTCCAGGGACTCCTGCAACTCACACTCCTTGGACATGACGGTCCCATTTCCCAGGTTCAAGGCTGAAGCACCTGGGACCAGCTCACCCGACACTCCTGCTCTCAGCTCTTCATCTTGACATGCACTTAGCACATAACCCTCCACTCTGCAGCTAGGGGAGAGGGAGAATGAGAGCTGAAAACGCGGCTTGTGCTCCTGGGCTCAGCCATGCCTGAAGACCCTAGACCTACCTCTTGGATCTTTCAAAGACCCTTAAGTCCTTTTTTTAGGCTAAGACAGGTTACGGTGGCATTCTGTCACTTGCAACCAAACGAGTCCTAATTATATAGCTGCTTTCAAGTCTTCAAGGGTCTCTGTGTCATGGGACAAAGAGAACAGGTCTATCCAGCCAGCCCCAGAGGTCAGGAAGTAGACCTGTCACAGGAAGCTCACATTTCATGGGCCTCCCTAGTTATCTCAGTGGGAAAGAGCCCCTGGAAGCAGTGGGAGGGAAGGCTGACAGTGTGGGGACGTGATGACTTGGATGCATAGGTGACCACAAGTGCCAGGACAAGGTGCCCCTGAGATAGGGGCTTCTCTTTGAAGAGCTGGAGCCATAGGTGCCCCAGGCCAATGGTCCTCAAAGTGTGGTCTCTGGATCAGCAGCATCAGTGTCACCTGGGACCTTGATAGAAGTACACATTCTTGGGCTCCACCTCAGACCTACTGAATCAGAAACTGGGTTTGACACCAGCAATCTGTGTTTTAATAAGACTTCCAGGGGTTTCTCATGCTGAGCAAAGCTTGTGCACTACTGATTTAGACATTTAAATAAATTCAATGTGCTTAGTGAAGAAAGCAAATTATTGAGAAAAGATAGGGGAGCCCAGAACCCAGCTATGGAGATTTCCTGTTCACAAGGAACTCAGGGATCCTTAGCAGATATACAGGCCAGTACAGTAGCCCTATGCCTCTCCCACAAGCTCATGCCAAGCAAGGTGGCGAGGCAAGGGATGCCACCGCCTAAAAGCCCCTCCAAGCCCACTTGCCTCAGCCTCCTCTTGAGGACCCTCCTGAACTGAGAAAACTCCAGGTAGCAACTGCCAGGCCCGCATACATAGAGGAGAACATAGCACAGAGGGTATAAGCATTGTGCTGGGGTTGACCAGATGACCTATAGCCTGACCAGCAGCAAAAGTAGATACTAGCCAGATTCCTGACTGTATCCCTTCTTCTGTCCCCAGATCCATTTCAGTAACTCCACCTCATAATAGTCAGGATAAGGCTGCATTGTCCTAGCAGTAACATGCTATCCTGACCTCTCAGTGGCTTTGTACATCGCATAATACTTTCTTGCTCTCAAAAAGTCCAGAGCAAGTGTATGACTCTCAAGGATAGGTTTCTTCCTGCAACATCATCTTAGCAAACCAGACTGCTTTCCTCTTGCAGCTCTGCCCTTCCAATACCAGGCTTTAGGGGCAGAGAGAACAGGGAGGGATGGGCACAAGTTCTTAAATCCTTCCACCTGGGTCACTTCCACTTGCAGTCCACCAGCCAGAACTGGCCTGTGGCCCTAGGTAGCTGCAAGGGGGCTGGGACACATGGGGAAACCTCTCAGACGCCCCTGGCTGTGGTCCCATCTGCCACCTTCCTGGGATCACTCATTCCTTCACCAAACACCTATTGAGAGATGACTTGGAGCCTTCCCCATGGGCAGCATGGGATCCACCACCATTAAGGGGACAGACTTGGTCCCAGCCTTAAGGAGTTCATGGGAGTGGGATGGGAAGATCAAGCATACCCTCATCAGTTTCTCAGGCCCCCATTTCTGTGTCCCCTCTTGGTTATAGCATCACCGTCCTTCCTGACACACCAACTAAGATTTGTCATCTTTCATTCCTTGGCTGACTCTCAGTTTCCTCATCTGTATAATGGGGATAATGAGGGCAACATCATCTGATTAAAATGAGATAAGTCAGTCACTTGGGCTCAGATGGTAAAGAATCTGCCTACAATGAGGGAGACCTGGGTTCGATCCCTGGGTTGCGAAGATCCCCTGGAGGAGGGCATGGCAACCCACTCCAGTATACTTGCCTGAAGAATCCCAATGGACAGAGGAGCCTGGTGGGCTACAGTCCATGGGACTGCAAAGAGTTGGACATGACTGAGCAATAAGCACAGCACAGCAGATGTCAGTCACAGACTGAAGAAGCCTCACAGTCCTGGGCAGTGGAGCCGGGATTCATCAGTTGATTCCTTGGTTTGAGTTTCTTCAGTGGCTCTGGTCTTTTCAGATCTCCCTGGGTAAGTGGCTTCTGCAGAGTTCCCTGCAACCTTTCAAACTCTACAGTGGGGAGATCTGACAGCCCAGCCTCCTGGCTAAAGCCAAGGTTTGCTGTGCCTGGCCTTGAGCCAACTTGGTCCCCTGAAGACTACTTAGGGACCTGACCTCTAAGGCACCCCTGGAGCCAACTGCTGGCTCAGGTCATTCCAGAAGGGTCTCCCAACCCACTCCACCCCCGGGGCCATGGACAGAGTCAGCTCCGCGCCCCTCACCCCCCACCTCTCTTTCTCCAGACTTAGATGTGGTTGAAAAGCTTACCACGGGACCAGCAAGGCCACCACCACCACCATTAGAAACCTGATCCCGAGTTGCTGATTAAAACCAGGAGGGGGTTTTAATCAGCTGGGGCCATACGCTATTTAACTGAAGATGAAAGGACAAATGATAAGCATCATCTCGGAAAGGCTGTCGTTAAAGGAAGAGCAGAACAGCAAGTGGCATCTTTTATCATTACAGCAGCCCCTCGCAAAGCTCTCGTTAGGGGCTTTGAGGACCATCTGGGCCAGTCTTCATTATGCAGCACTGACGGTGTCATTGTGTTTGACGGCGGCTCCTGCGCCCATGCCACGCTAAACTCCTAAATATACAATTAATGCCTATTAATTATAGTTTTCAAACCAGCAAAATGATCCTTCATTAACTTAATCGCCTCTTCTATTTTATCAGGAAATTGTATCCTCTCTTTTCATAATCCCCACATCTGAAGCCACCCGTTGGCAGCGGCATGTGCTGCTCGGCCGGCTGTTTATGGGACAGACTTCCTGCCGGGGCTCCTGGCCATCTCGACCCTGCCCACCCCAGCCTCGCCCCCAGCCTAGAGATGAGGAGCTACTGCAGGCCTCCAGAGCATTCCTACAGGTTGTCTGAGCAGGTGTGGGGTCCAGAGGATGGAGGTGAGGCTGGGGCAGCTGCCATCCCGGGAACCTGGTCAACCTGGACCCTGGGTTGGATCAAACTGGATTTAAACCATCATGGGGGTGCGGGATGAGGTGGAGGCTCAAGAAGGAAGGGGTATATATATATATATATGTATATATACTTATGGCTGACTTGCATTGTGTGTGGCAGAAACCAATACAACATTGTAAAGCAATTACCCTCCAATTAAAAATTTTAAAAAAATATGAAATGTGAAAAATAAATAAATAAATCATTGTGTGGGGGGCAATGTGGAGAGGAAACTGGGGTCATCACCTTCTGACTGTGTATAGTTCTCATCTTCACTGCTGGAGTCTACCCTCCCAGCCACAGTAGCCAGCCACTTACAGTATTATTAACCCATTGCATGGAAGGGAAAATTAAGGCTCACACAGAAGAGAAATGATTTCCTCAAACTTGCAGAGCAAGTCAGCCGCCAGCCTGGAACCCAGACACAGGTCGTCTCATCCTGTTTGTACATGTAGCGTCAGCACTACTGGACCGAACATTTCCCTGTCTCTCTGCCCATATTGTGGTGGCTGCTCTCCTGCCCCTTTGCCTCTGGGCTTGGCCATGTGACCTGCTTTGGCCAAGGGGATGGGAACAGATGTGATGCCCACCACAGCCCTTGCGTCTTGGATGGTCAGGAAATGCTCAGGGAAAGAAGGGAGGCAGGAGGGTGGGGAGGGGGAGAAAAGGGAAAAATGTCACAGAGCATGAGCTTTGCAGCCTGATTGGGCCAAATGCCTTAGAGAATTGTATAACCTACCGGCTTTACCTTCCCCATCTGTAAAATGGGTGGAATAGAAAATGGACCTCACAAAGTGAAGATTAAATGGGCAGTGCTTTGCCTAAAGGGTCGCTTTGCCGCCAGTGGGATAGGGACAGCGTGGCATCTCAGAGAGCCTAGAGGAAGCGGCTGCATCCTCACCACCCCCACGTGGTTCATGAGTCTGTCCCCGTCTCAGTTCAGTTCAGTCGCTCAGTTGTGTCCAACTCTTTGCAACCCCCATGGACTGCAGCACACCAGGCCTCCCTGTCCATCACCAGCTTCTGGAGTTTACACATACTCATGTCCATTGAGTCAGTGATGCCATCCAACCGTCTCATCCTCTGTCGTCCCCTTCTCCTCCCACCTTCGATCTTTTGTTAAAGCCCTATTACAGTTATCTATAAATTAAAAGGGTTTCTGCAATGCCCTCTGCTCCAACTTCATTTTTACAGCCTGAAGATCTATCGTTTTACCTCTTCAATGCCTTAAAGTAGTTTACAGACCAACAGCTGTGATACGGGGACAGGGGGTGCAATGTGGGAGGCTCAGGAGGGGCACATGTCCCAGCCTAGGGGATCAGCGGCTTGCTAGAGGAGCCAGGTCTCAAAGGAGGAGTGGGGCAGATTCACACAGACCCAAGGCCACCTGTGACTTCAGCTGTGACCGCCAGGGACAGCCCAAAGCACAGATTCACACTGCCCCAGCAGGAGTGCATCCGTGCAGAGTCCCGGGACCCTCTGCAGTCGCCCAGGACCCCATGTGCGAGACACAGCCTGGTAGTAAGGAGGCCTCACCCAAGACATGGGCTGGGGCCAGAGAACGCATGCCCCCACCTCTCGTCCTCCCAGAGGCCCACCGCCTCCAGGGGCAACCGCGGGGACACATCCTAAAGTCATCCTGTCATCTGTCTCACTCTCCTGCTCCCCTGACCCTCTTCCCGGCATCACTCTCCACAGATGTGGTCTGTTCTCATGTCCTTGTCTTGGGCTCTGCCTTGGGAACCCAGGCTAAGACCAATGGCAAGAGTAGGCTTTGCAGGGAGGAGGAGCAGCGTCTTCTAGGGGAAGCAGAGGTCTCTCTTGTTCAAGGACCACCGGAGGTTCAGAGCAGCAGGATGGGGCACAGCAGGAAGCAGGCAGGAATAGCTCGCAGATGGCCTGGTCTACTGGCCTGGGACTGGGCCCTTGTCCTCAGGGCAGCAGGTTGGGTCTGCAGTAGGGAAATGTCATGGTCAGATTGGCGTTTGAAAAGGCACTTTCTGTCTGCACTGTGAGGACTGACGGAGGGAGCAAGACTGAAAGAGGAGGTGATCAGGCTGGGGACAGCTGACGGGCTCCTGGTGGGCCCAGTCCCCAAGGGTCCTGGCAGCTGGGATGGAGGAGTTGGGGAGAGGTGGAATCTCTGGAGGATGCAGAACCAAAAGTTTTCAGTGACTGGACTAGGGGAGAGGGAGGGAAAGTAGGGAAGAGGGAGGGAAAGTAGGGGAGGACACCCAGGCTTCTGGCTTGGGTTACCTGGTGGGTTGTCCTGCCATTTACTGAGCTTAGAACAAGTTTTGAGGTGGGATGACATGCTTCCTTTGGGGGCATGTAGTTGAAACCCCTTATCAACAGCCTTGAAGTGGTCATCAAGGCCATGGAAGTGGGTGAGGTCCCAGAAAGTGAGTCCATGGAGAAGACAGGGAAGCCAAAACTGAGATTGAAGCAATGCCACTATTTTTAAAACTTTTTATTTTGAAATACTTACAGATTCTGCAAAGATAGTACAGAGAGGTCCCACGTACCCAGTTTCAATGCTGTGATTTTTAAAGGAGGATTAGGCAAAGCTGACTGCTTAAAAGCAGCTCAGAGAGGCTGGAGAAAATCCAACAGGGCTTGATGTCAGGAAAGCAATTTCACTTAGGATTTAATTTGGCTACAAGGGAGAGTGGTTTAAACAAGTGAGAAGATGATTCCTTCCTCATTTAATAGTCTAAATGTTGGTGTCCAGTTCTGGAATAGAAGCCCTATTTCTCTAACTCCTCAGGGACACAGGCTTCTGCCAGTCGCTGCACCATCTCTGAGGTGTTATTCTTGTCCTCATGGTCCAAAATGGTGACCAGAACACCAGCCATCACATCTGATTTCCACGTAGCAGAATGGAAGAAGGGATGGAGAATAAAAGGGAGAATAGGAATAAATAAGCAAATTCTTAAGGTGGATTTCCGGGAACTGTCACATAGCACATAATACTGACTACATACAGTTCAGTCACAAAACTTAGTTGCAAAATAGTCTGAGAACTGTAGTCTTTATTTTTGAACTAAAAAACCAGAGATCCTATTACCAAGAAGAAAAGCTGAGTGGATACAGGGGAGTAACTAGCAGCCTACGCACAGAATCTAATGATGGAGGGTGTTCTGAAAGGAGGGGTATGGTCACTATCATGAAATATAGCCAAGAAGTCAAGAGATGTAGCTACTGAAATTCCCATTGGATTTTGGGACCAAAAAAGTGGCAACTTAATGGAAATAATGATCATTGTCCATCCCAAAGCCCTTCATCCTAATACTTTACTTTTCCAAAGTGGGCATTTGTCAGGTGGATGGGGCAGAAGGACAGTAAGTGATGGAGTTGAGAATGGCGGAAATCCAGATCACCTACTACAACAGAAAAAGCAGGGAGTGAAGATGAGAGAGTGAAAGGGAGTAATGCATTGGGGAGAACCACAAGGGACGGTCAGGAAGACAGGAGTGAGGACAGAGGGAGGTAACAGTCCTTGCGGCTTCCAGGGTGGGATGCTTCTGGGGCCACAGAAGGATCAGGAGTGGGTGGCTGAAGCCAAGAGGAAAAGGGGTTTGTTTCTGGGAGGGGGTTGGCTTACAAAATTTAGAGATCGGATCCAGATGAGTGCTGAAGTCCCCTAAGATGCTGGCTGGATGTCAGGTAAAGGTGGATGCCCAGCTTCCTGGAGAAGACCCGGGCCAACCTCCCCTCCAGTTCTTTAAAATTATCATGGTCATCAAGAACTGCCCAAATAGTTGTCCTTGAAGAGTTGTTCATGGATTCCTAGGAAAACGTTCAAACCTGTCACCTTTTCCTCTGAGATTCTCCATGATCACCGGGGATAGATTAAGATGCTGTCAGCAACAGAAACCCCAAGCAACGGACGATGCCAGTGTGTGGCCCCGAGTGCCCGGATGAAGCATTTCTGCCTGCTAGTGCACTTCCCAACTCCTAGCGCTTGTGATACATTATGGAAAGCTCTGCCTGGCCACTGGAGCTTGTCCTGCCTGTGGTGGGAGCAGCCCTCAACTAATGACTGAAGGAATGGGTGATAAATGCCCAGGCTTGCTGGTTCTGTGGGTGAGTAACTCTGAGGGGCATTCAGCTTGGGTTCCCAGCAGAATCAAGCTCTAGTTATCTCCCCTTTCCTGTCTCCCTCCTCACTCCCCTCCAGCACTTTCCAGATTGCCTCAAAATAAACAGCTTGCCCTCAAATCTTCATCTCAAGATCTTCTCCTGAGAAAAGCCAAACAACCAGGGTACAGATGATAAGTAGCCACTGGGTACCCTACAAGTGGTAGTTCAGTGACATCCTCTCGGGCCCGGGTTCTTCCCCATGTCTGCTCTGCGATCCTCAAGCTGGTGGCAAGATGGCTACCACCCAGATATGTTACAGCCCCTCAACAGAGTTCCCTTCAGGTCTCATTGGCCAGAATAGGGTCATGTGACCTCTCCTGAACCAATCACTGGCAAAGGGCATAATGGCTTTACCAAGACTTGCTGAGACCAATACAGTTAGTAGAGAAGACCCCCTACTTCTGTGAACTTGTTGAAAAAGATGGAGGAGGGGGAAAGAGGAAGAGGAGGAACGCGGATGGGGTAGTAGAGGGAGAAGAAAAGAAGATGAAGCAAGAAAATAAAAAGAGCCCAAAGGTATAATGCTTAAAGAACAACCTTACCAGCTCAAAATTTTTTTGGTTATGTTGTCCATATTAAAACCAAAGTGTATTAAAAAAAATAAATAAATAAAAAAAAGACTGGCTTAGACTAATCACCAAGAGACAGAAAGGATATTGGGGTCAACTATAAGGACCACAGCATAGCTTCTTCTTCCCTTCCAGTCTGAATCTTCCACCATAGATGTGAAATACTGAAACGAGGGAGCTGGTTGATTCTGAACGCCATTCATTCACTGATTGCGTTCACTCAACAAGCATTTATTGTTTTGCCCTTGCCTTCAAAGAGCCCACAGGCTAGCTGCTGGGGGTGGAGGCTAGGGAGACAAGAAAGGCACCGAGGGCTGAGTGTGGTGGGGGCTGAGCAGCAGAGGCATGATTCAGGGATGTCCTGATTCAGCTGTTTTGCCATCTAGAATCTCACTCCCCCTCCCCCCAGAAGGGTTAGGTTTAGGGCCCCATTGAGTCACTCTCTTTCAGGAAGCCTTCCCTAATTTCCAGGCCTCCAGTCTCTACTATGTCCTGAGCCCCCTTGGACTTTGGATGGATCAGGCAGGCCCTGGGCTGACACTGCCTTGGATAGCTCTGAAGTGCCCTTGTGTCCATCTGTCTCATCTTCCCCCTTAAGAATGAGGGCTCCTAGAGGGAGGGGTCGTGTCCCCAAATCTGACCCAGAGCCTAGGCCAACCTGCCTGATCCCATCTCAGCCCCCTTACCTGCCTTGTGGCCTCCTCCCCCTCTCCCTATCTCTCCCATCAATTTCTTGTTTCATAAAAATCAATTTTTGTCCCGTTTTTGCCATCTACGTAAAAGACTGTGGCATCAATTAGCCTACGTTCTCTCTCTCTCTCTCTCTTTTTTTCTCTTCCTCGTCTTTTTTGGAAACCTCTTTGTAGGGAAAATCTCATATTTCAGCAATTTGCATTATCCACACACCCAGCTTTGAAGTTCTAAGTTATGGTAAGAAAAGGACCCACTTATCTGCCCATAAAAAATGTTCAAAGCTTATAAATTCCCTGAAACAGATGTACATTATCATTGGATTTGCCTTTCTTTTTGCTAGAGCATGCCTAATAGAGTTTCGGCCGCCCCCTGGTCCCCTTCCCCCGCCCCTGTTAGCATCTAGTCTCCACAGAAGCCCACTCCCCACTGGGCCAGGCCGACTTCAAAGGTCCCAGGCTGTCTGTTAGCAGCAAAGCACAAAGTGGGAACATAGGGGCCTTTTAAATCCCCCACGTTTAAGTCAATATCATGCCTCCCTTCTTTCCCCTCTCCTGGCAGAGGGACGTAAGTCAGCCATTCCTTTTCTGCCTTCATGAGCGCCAATTCAGCAATTACCCGAGAGAGGAAAGTGAGACCTCTGTCTCTCTGTCTTTGCCCTCATGTTCTTTCCAACTTTACTTCTGTTCCTTCTCACATTTAAGATGTTGTTCCGCATCAGGGAAGGTGTTGCTGAGCCCGGGTGTAGACAAAGGCCCTTGTCTCCTCTGACAATCGCTTCCTCTCTAGGCTACTGTTTCCGGTTCCTTCTGCGGTCCCCTCCCGTCTGCTGTCTGTGCTCAGCTTCTCAGACAGCTCCAATGGCCTGCCCTCTCCCTCACCTCAGGCCCTTTGCTCGAGCTATTTCCTCTAACTTTCACCTGGTTCACTCCTCCTCCTCCTTGAGGTCCCCACTTAATGCGGCTTCCTGCAGAGGTCTTCCTCTCCAAGCCCCATTCTCAATCAGATCCCCTCTGTTATCCCCTTACCTGCCTCCCCAGAAGTTATCACAGTTAATAACGATGTGATTGTTTGGTGTGACAGCTTTCTCCTTACCAGACTGAAAGCTCTCTGAAGGGAGGCAGGGACGCCTGATTTATTTCCTGCTGAGCGTGGTTCCTGACATATAGCGGTTGACCAGTGAGTATTTGAGAGTATAAATGGATCAAGGAAACTGGAGATGAACTTGAGACATGTGTGGTCCAGGGAAAAGCCAGCTGGGCCTGAGAAGGGCCTCTCTGAGCAGTGAGAATCAGGTTTGGGTCACCCTTTGCTGGGAGCAGGTTTGATTTTGGCAGCTGCCTGTCACCAGGGGGTGGTCTGACCCCAGAGACTGGCTTGCAGTAACTAAACTGCACAGCAAGCCCCAGCGAGGTCCTCAAATGATAGATTCTTTCTCCACAATGAAAGAAGGAAGGAGAGAGGGAGGAGGAAGGGGAAAGAGGTCATGGGGACCACATTAGAATATTCTGGTATTCTGGCTAGGAATTTCTGAACAAATCACAATCAGATGCTGCTTTTTGAGAACAGAGCCAGAGGAAATGGAACCGGGTGACCTCTGTTAAGATGGCCAAGCACCCGCCCCATCAGAAGAGGATCTGGCCAGGGGACTGACCCACTCAAAGTCACCCAGGACTCCGGCCCCTGGTCTGTGCTGGGAGCCCACAGGCCAAGCTGCCAGTGGTGCTGCCTCTCTGCTCCCCCGCACCCAGAACATCCCCTGCACATCCCTGGGTTTCAGTCTGTCCAGAGGCTGCTACCCCTTCCTGGAGGCAGAATGAGCATGTCAAGGAGCCTGAGCAGGACCCTGTGAGCGGGTGTCCCCCGCTTGGTTGTCTTTATGAATCCAAACTACAGAGACGTGTTGAGTGCCAAGAGCAGGCCACATGCAAGGTCTGGCTTGGGGCCGGGTGGGCAGGCCAGGAACGTGCTATGGTTCAGGCGCTCGGTAGATATTTAACAAGCACCTATCTTTGCTGGGCCTTTGGGATTACAAAATAATCTTTGGTGAACAAGATAATGCTTTAGTGGAAACAGATGTTAACCAAATAATCAGAGGCACAAACGAGCTTCTACAGTCGATCCTGATTATTCACAGATTCATCGTGAATTCGCCTGCTCACTAAAATTTATTCGGAACCTCAAAATCAATACCCACGGCGCTTTTATGGCCATCCCTGCTCTTGCGCAGGGCAGCGAAAAATCTGAGCCATTAGCTGTGCATGTTGTCAGCTGACATCAAACAAGGCAACACTCGACCTTTCCGTTTCAGCTCTCGTATTATAAACGTGTTCTTTCCATGGCCTGTTCAGCACTGCACTTTTTGCATTTTTGTGCTCAGTGTTAGCGATGGCTGAAGGGCTGACTAGTGGTCCAATGAGCACGAAGGTTGTGATGTGCCTTATGGAGAAAACATGCGTGCTACGGACTTCCCAGGTGGTCCAGTGGTTAAGACTTCACCTTCCAGTACAGGGGGTGTGGTTCGATCTCTAGTCGGGGAGCTAAGATCTCACATGCCTTGCAGCCAAAAAACCAAAACGTAAACAATAGAAGCAATGGTGTCACAAATTCGGTAAAGGCTTTAAAAAAAATCCACATCAAAAACATCTTAAAAAGAAAATACATGTGCTAGACAAGCTTCATTCAGGCACGGGTTATGGTGGCTCTGGGCCCTGAGCTCAGTGGTAACAAATGAACATGGTAGAATAAACCTGGTGTCTTTAAACAGAAACACATACAAAACAGAGCTGATGGAAATGTTGTGATCAGAGGCTCGCAGGAACCTAACCCGATATTTCCCCAAGATCAGTGGTTCAGTATTGGCTAAATCAGTTTTTGTGATGACTTTACTGAGAGTAAAATGTCGCAAATAACTAGGCTCAGCTGCAATTACAAACGTGATCAGTGCTATGAATGAAGGGATGGCGGGGCACCCAGAGAGCATGGGTACCATCTTGCTGCAGCTGAGAGCTCGGGCCAGGCCAGCAGCCCCACCTCCCAGACCTTCCCTTCACTCACATTTCCCTGGACTTGTCTGGGCTGAGGGCAGAGGAGTGGGAGGACTGGTCTTTGCTAGTTTTTGTCCATGCCCACAGGCTCCTGGCAAGGGAGGGCTGAATAACAAACAGCTTGTCCCCGTGGACAGGTATCACGCTATGTTTAACCCTGCCACACACTAACCATGACCCTGCCAAGTCACTTGGCTGAAATGTAACTTGGTTTCCTCCTTGGCTTCCACACAAGGCTTTTCTAAGGACGTCAGCAAACTCAGGTTGAGCATACAGTGAGTGCTCCATAATTGACTGATATGGCCATTCAGCTTCCTCGTAATCCTAGGGCTCTGGGTCTGCTCTCAGGGGCTGGACCAGATTCCTGGAGGGACAAGGAGAGACCCAGATGCAGGGCAGCCAAGGACTATTCTTGGGGCTCCCTCGCTCCTCACCAGGGGCAAGGAGCTGCTGGGCATGACTTTCAGGCTGCCAGTCCCAACCACTGCCCCATCCTTTTGGGAGGGCAGAGCTGCCACCCCCAGGCCCAGTTTATCAGAGCCATATGGGCAATCTCATGCACATTTGGGATTGCTGGCCCACAGTGGCCTGGGCTTCCCCAAGTTCACACCGCAGGTTGGATCTGGAGGGAATGGAGTGAATTCACTGAAGGTAGAAGGGAAAATTAACTAGGCAGGTGGGAAATGGCACGCTGCCACCACTGACCCCCAGGGGCTCTGCAGCTGGGGTGGGAGTGGGGCACCTGTCACCAGTCAGGACTGCACCTCCTTCCCCACGAGCCCTATGGGGTCAGATTCTCAGAATAGTAGCTGCCATTTCCTGAGGGCCTGCTCTGCGCCCAACAGTGAGCTGAATGCTTCAGGCCCATCAGATTGTTTAATCTGATTCTCACCACAGCCCAGTGAGCTGGGTACTCTGATTAGTCCCTTGTTGCAGAGAATGAAGGGCTTTCCCGGTGGTTCAGTCAGTAAAGAATCTGCCTGCAATGCTGGAGACCTGGGTTCAATCTCTGGGTCAGGAAGATCCCCTGGAGGAGGGAATGGCTACTCACTGCAGTATTCTTGCCTGGAAAAATCCCATCAACAGAGGAGCCTGGTGGGCTATACAGCCCCTGGGTTCGCAGAGTTGGACATGGCTAAGCGACACACACTTTCCCTTTCACAGAGAAGGAAGCTGAGGCGCAGAGAGGCTGCGCCTCTTGTCCAGGGTGGCACAGCTGGGAAGTAGCGGGTCCAGGACTCAGTTCCGGGCTGCCTGCCTCCAATATTCATACCCCCCACCCTGAGCTGTCCCGCCCATCTGAGCCAAGGCCCCAAGCCTGCGTTCTCTGGTCTGGCTACTAAACCCAGTCACCTCCTCAGCTCCACCCACCAAGCCAAAGAGGTACGATAGGGCGCCTGTATGCTTGGGGACCAAGCCCCGGTCTGCAGCATGGCAAAGCAGCATAGCTAGGTGGTCACATGGAGCCTCCCCTTTCCCAAGGCTGGCTTTGACCACCTGCACAAGTGCCTCTCCAGGGAGCCAGGGCCTCAAAGCACAGCAGGAAGACTGGGAAGGGCCCACGGGGATATCCCTAAAGAGCCAAGGGAGGAAGGGGAACACGGGATCCCCACACCGGGGGTTACTGTGGACACACCCTAGTCGGAGCACCTGCCTTGACTCCCGCCAAATCTGGGTCTTCGGTGCCTGAAGTTTTATGAAGAGGAGCGTGGTAGGTTATTGAAGGCCTGAGTGGCAAAGCAGGTAGGAAAGGAGCTCAACTGACACCTACAGGAGAGTTATTAAATTGCCCATTTGTGTCCTCTGGCATGGTCATGACCACGTGCTCCAACATCATGAGGCTTTTTGGAGGTTCTGGGTGGGGCAGGTGTGTGGGGTGCTCTGTCTGTCTCCCTTACACCTCAGGGCACACACTCCTTAAGGCTGGGCCACCAGAGTTCCACCCTGCTTGTGCCAAGGCCCTGGGCTCCTCACACTGTAGTCTGCAGGCCCAGCTGCCACGTCATGTCCCGGGGTGAGCGCTTGTCAAAAGCGCCGATCCCCACGCCCAGCCCCAGGCCCATGGAATCACAGTCTCGGGGGGTGGGCCTGAGTCTCTGCATTTAACATGCTCCCTGAGAGATTCTTATGGCCCCTAAAGTTAGGTATGGCTCTCAAAGGAGGTCACCCGGGTCCTCAGCCTGTCTGCCCAAGAACTTGGAACACCTTGGTACCCAGGCCAAGGAATCTACACCATCAGAGGTGGGGCCCGGGCACTGGAATTTCAAAATCTCCCCAGGTGATTCTGAAGGACTCATTGGATGAGAATTTCTGGTTGTGAGCATTCCATCCCTGCCTGTTCCCAGCCCCCTCCCCCACAGGCTGGTCTAGGCCAAAGTCTGGAGGGTCTCCATTGAGGTAGAGACCCTCTTGTCTCCATCAGGCATGTGAACTGGCCGCACCACAATACTCCTACTTTATGGAGAGAAAATGGAAGGGAGAGGAAAGCTATGGGGCAGTCAGGGGGTAGATGGGGAGTCTAGCCAGGCCTCTGCCATTTCCTCCACCTCCGAGGTCACCTTCTGCTACTAGGAGATGGACCTCATTCCCATTCCCTCTTCTCACACTAAAGCAAAGTGGGGGTGCACAAAGCCCTCAGCAGGGACATACATTAATCAGAATCATTCAAGGGCATGAGCCCCACAGGAGAGGGGTCAGGTTCAAAGGTCTGCTGCTTCGCAAGAAGGTGACAGGGCCAAAAATAAGATCAGAACCCCAAACAAGGGACATGACAGTAAGAAGTGATACAGCTTCAGTGGTTGGAGAAGGGTGCCCTTATACAGCCTTTGAGTGTCAATACACAGCTTTTGAAATAATATAATGCAATAATGGAATACTTGCTTGTGTGTGTTAGTCGCTCAGTCATGTCCAAC
Source organism: Capricornis sumatraensis (assembly GCF_032405125.1). Lineage (NCBI taxonomy): Eukaryota > Metazoa > Chordata > Mammalia > Artiodactyla > Bovidae > Capricornis > Capricornis sumatraensis. The sequence continues at coordinate 24,856,582 of NC_091088.1, read as the reverse complement.
TCTTCGTGACCCCAAGGACTGTAGCCTGCCAGGATCCTCTGTCCATAGAATTCTCTAGGCAAGAATACTGGAGTAAGTTGCCATTCCCTTCTCCAGGGGATCTTCCCGACCCAGCGATCAAACCTAGGTCTCCTGCACTGCAAGCAGATTCTTTACTGTCTGAGCCTGCTGGGAAGCTAATACACAGCTTTTAGGAGTCAACAAAGCATTTGTCTGAACCACCTGTATTGGTTCTGCAAAACACAGCCACGTATACATGGGGAGAAGGGGTGATATTGGGGCTGGTCCCATGCCTGGAGGAGCAAAGGCAGGAGCTGGGAGGGTGGGTACTGGGGCAAGGGGCAAGGCTGCCTTGGGGTCCTTGGGGCCTGCAGTCCCTAGTATGTGCTGGTGAATTCCTGTCTTCTGAGAGGAGGTGAGGGCGGTGGGGGTGGGGTGCCACAGCCCGCTGGCACAGAGCACAGCTCAGGGGACCCCTTTCATTTCCAAGAGCACTGACAGGCCTCACAGAAGCCGGTTATTAGTGCAGGCAGCCTTCCCCTCCTCCTGCGACCTCCAAGGTTGCCTTCCCTCTGGCCCTGTAATGATTTGACATCTGAACGCCGAGGAAAAGGTGGGATGGGAGTCGGGGTGGGGGAGAGTCAAAGCAACTGCTCCTGGCTGTTTCCTTTGCCAGAAACTGTAATTGGCACTGCTGGATATGAAGTGCACGGGCCCCTCCACCCCCTGCCCACCTCCTCCCCAACCCTGTGTGCTTCCTGGGTGACTAGAGCCTCAGCTTAGTTGGCTGCCTGAGCCAGACATCCCTGGTGTCAGGGACAGATGAGCAGAAGCGGGCATCCTAGTGACCAAGCACCCGGAGTTTTGCACATGCATACAGGCGGCCGGCAGACCCTTTAGTCGGGTCCCTAGATCCCAGGGAAGGTCCGGCCCTCAAAGCTCAGGGCCTGGGGAGCTAGAACAGTTCCTCTGCAGCGGGTGTCAGATTTGCCTGCAGGAAAACGCTCACAACCTCACCAAGAAGCATGGTTGACCGCGCGTTCATCCTTTCATTCCTTCCTTCCCTTCTCTCCCTCCCTCTCTTTCCCCCCTTTCTCTTCTTCCTTTAGCTGCCGATGACTGGGTACCACTTCTTTTAGAGCTCGTTCACAATCGATCAACATCAAATCGCACAGGCTCTTGAACTCAGCAGATCAGCATTGGCACTCCAGGTGCCAGGGCTCCAGCTGGTGGGCACCAGACAAGCCAGGCACAAGGATGTGCCTTGGCCTAGGAGGAGACCCACCTGTCTGCAGGAGGGGAAGGGCAAGCCTCGGCGGGGATGACAGTGCCTCAGAGCAAGAGAGGGCTTGAGCAGCTGTTGGAGAGGAGCGGGCAGAGCTCTGTGATGGACACAGGGAGCTCTCCAAATACATTAGGTCAGAGGAAAAGGGCCTAAGTATGAATACTATGCTACTCCTTGGGTAAAAATAAAAGGGTGTGGTGGGAAGAGGATTAAGTGGTAACTGCAGTGTTTTCTTTCTTGAAAACAGATCTGAAATAAATATTGCAAAATGTCAGCATTTGTAAAATCTGGGTAGTGAGCCTCACAGTTACTGTTACTCAGTTTTCTGTTTCAAAGTTTGTTAGAAATATTTTTTAAAATAGCAAGGTGGGAGGGTAGGGGAGAGATGAATAAGCAGGGCATGGAGCATTTTAAGGGTAGTGAAAATACTCTGTACGACATTATAGTGATGGAAACACATCATTATATGTGTGCATGCGTGCTAAGTTGCTTCAGTCATGTCCGACTCTGTGTGACTCTTTGGACTGTAGCCCATCAGGCTCCTCTGTCCATGGGACTCTCTAGGCAGGAAACTGGAATGGCTGCCATGCACTCCTCCAGGGTATCTTCCTGACCCCGGGATCGAACATGCATCTCTTAGTCTCCAGCACTGGCAGGCGAGTTCTTTATCTCTAGCGCCACCTGGGACCCTCACACATCATTATGCATTTGTTCAAACCCATTGAATGCATACCACCAAGAATGAGCCCCAACATCAACTGTGGATTATGGTGTGTCAATGTATGTACATCTGTGGTAAAAAAAAAAAAAAAAGGAAAAAAAAGTACCATGTGTGGAGTGATGTTGACAATGGGGAAGGCGATACATGAAGCAGAGAAAGGGTATATAGCAAGTCTCAGAATCTTCCTCTCAATTCTGTTGTAAATCTAAAACAGCTCTGAAAAAATAGTCTTAAAAAAAAATAACAGAATTTAAATGGGGAGATATCTCATTTAAATGTATTTATTTTTATAAAAACTGTCCGTGACACTTTCATAGTGTTCCTGTGGGCCAGAAGCTGTTTTAAATCGATGAATTCTCACAACAAATCTGTGGGGTAGGTCTCTTACGCTTCCCCCTTCATACATGGGAAGCTGAGGCTTGAGAAACACACGTAACTACTAAGGGAGGGTGTCAGGATTTGAACCCAGGCAGCTGGGCACCAACATCTGTGCTTACACCACCACGTCACACTCAAAAGGCACCAGGAAGCTGGGATCAGGGCAGTCAGAGGGTTGCGTGCTTCTCTGTGTGCACTGTTGCGAACTGTTTGAACATTCTACATGTGCACGTTACTGCTGGTTTTTTTTTTAAGTTAGGTAAATTCCAGGTACCAAGAAATACTAGAACCCTGACAGGTGTGGGGCTGGGGGAGGCGGCACGGACCTCCTCTCAGAGGCTGAGGAAACACTCTAGAGCCACCAGGCCACAGAGAGGCTCCTTGCGTGGACCCAGTGCCTCGCTCGTTCGTTCCCATGGCTGCGGCAGTTCTGGGCCTGGGGCGCGACCCACTGTCTGCTCAGTATCCCTCTTCTTTCTTCTTCTGGCACAGACCCCACCCCCTCTCCACAGGTTAGACATATGACTCCGGGGGCCCACAGTGATTGGTCCAGGGATGGGTACCGGATCCAAACCCAGCCAATCAGAGTCCTTCCCTGGGCTTGTCCTAGTGGAAAATCCTTTTCCACCGTGGGCGCCAATAGCACCCACACCATGGCAAAGCATGTCAGTGGAAGCATACAGCCAGAAAGGGAGCAAGAAGAACCAGGGAGTCTCAGCTGCATTCATAGCCTGTCATCTCAAAAGCAGCTCCCTCCCTGCCTTCCCTGGTTTGGTTACATTCCTATCAGTTTCAGTTGGTTTCTGCCTGAGAAAAGCCCACAGCCCCAAACTTGAGAAGCCCAGATCCACTGGTAACGGGGTCCTGAGAAAGACTAGCATCCCACCTCTGCCACTTGCTGTGTGTTCTCAAGAGAGTTACTCAGTCTCTCTGAGCCTGTTGTACTTACTCCCTGAGCTTCTCCTGGCCGCCTCAAAACTCACGGTTGTCACAAGGATTAACTATACTAACCCAGTTCCAGGTATGGCAGTAAGTAATAAAATTAATATGGTGACAACAACTCCACACACTATCTTCAAAAATTACTCCTTACCAACCCCAGTAAACCAACAACACCAAAGGCTCTGGAAAAGGGGGTCCCTGCTGGGAGACCAAATAGCAGAAAGGCAGGCAGCTGGAGCCACTTTTTCTTCCTGTGTCCCTCCAGATTCACCCTCCACTCTCCTCTTTCCTGGAAGAATGCCCGTGTGACCCCCATCAGTAACTCCCTTGCTCTCTGGTTCCTGGTGGCTTCAGCCGAGGAGGCCTCAGCAGGACACAGGAGGCAGGAGAGAAAGGTCCAGAAGTTGTTTCCCTGGAGGGTCCCCACAGGCTGGCTGCACCCTTCCAGAAAAGGCCATGGCTCCTTCGGGTGCCCCCAGCCCTCTGTCTGCTGACGATCAACCCCCAACTCCCACCCCCTCCACTGCAGGGGTAGGAATGGCACCCAAAGTGCCGGCACAGGGCCTTTTACTCTTTTAAGAGGCTTGCCCCCACTATGTAGATATTCCCTTTATTAAGCTCACGCACTCATGTTCAGTCGCTTCATTCGTGTCTGACTCTTTGCGACCCTATAGACTATAGCCTGCCAGGCTCCTCTGTCCATGGGATTCTCCAGACATGAATACTGGAGTGGGTTGCTGTGCCCTCTTTCAGATTAAGCTCACTCCATTATCCAATTAGAATGTGTGTGTCACCGGTTTTCACAAGGTCCCTGACTAGTTGACAGGGGTCCTTTTCCTGGCCTCCCCAGGTCTCAATCAAAATTCTCTTCTACAGAGGACACTGCTCCAGGGTCCCAACTCTGGCCACTGTTCCCATTTCCCTCCACACTTCCATAATCCCACAGTCCTCTCCAAAACCTATCAGATCCTAAACCTTGAGAAAGGACCCCCTGGTGAGAGGCAAGTGGCATTTAATGAACAGCAGCCCCACAGGGAGGCAGACACAGGGTCACTTCTGGACTTTGGATGTGTCTTGAGAAGCAAAGCACCAATTTCTGCACACCAGAAAAGATACCTGAGAGTGTATATTTATAGAAAGATACATAGAAACGGACAGATGGCATCTATCTACAGATACAGGAAGCTCTGTTAGAGAATCACGTAGGTATGTATATATTTGCCAATGGCAGGACATGAGGTTTTCGCATCTTCGTTCACAACCAACAACACACAATTGCCTGATCTTGGAAAACCACACTTGTTTATGTGGTTAGTTCCCTCTCCAGATGTTTCCAAAGTGAGAAGTTTCCAAAGTGAGAAAGCTGGTTTCAGGGGCAGTCTTTAAATATGTGTGTGTATCTTTCTAAAGAAGAGAGGAGGAGAGAAAAAGGAGAAATATATTTTCACGTTGCAAAAGGCAGGAAAGATGGGGCTGATTTGGGGCAGGGGGTGTGATCCCACTGGAAAGGTGTGAAAGGTTAACTCCAGAAAGGACAGCTAAGGTTTCTAGGTTGGGACATCAAAACACAACAGCCGGGAAGGTCGCGCACTCCGCTGAAATCCCTTGTAGCACATTACAATCAGTTAAGGGCAAAATAAAATCAGAATCATACTAAGAGGTAGCAGCTGTTTATCTTCTCGGAGATTTCGAGGGTCTCTGGAAGCCCGGCCAGGTAAGGGTGTTCTTCTGGAGTGGGGCAGGGCTCTGGCCCAGGGCTCCAGGGGTGGGGGTGGGGCTGGGGGGGGGAGGTGGGGGAAGGGAAGGGTGTGGGATGGCCCAGCGTGGACACTGGCAGCTCCGGAGCCCCAGGGAGCCTCTGCCACTGCAGGCCACTTCCAAACCCACAGTCACTTCTTGGGTAAGTTATGCAGTCCCCACAACATATAAATAAAAGTTTAGTTCTGTGTTTCCATATATCTTCTACATGGAGGCTAGCTGAATATTAGTGGAGTAACAATAATTATTAATAAACAATAATCGTCATAATAACAATAATTAATAGAATAATAATGCCTTGGGGGCTGGGGGAGGGGTCCTTCATATGGTGGGGGCGGGGCAGGGGGCGGGGCTCTATGTCTCTATGTCTGGTAGAAGTGATGGTAATGGTGGTGGTGTTCGTGGTGGTGGTGATGTTCGTGTCTCTGGACCGCCTGGCCGGCCTGGCTCTCGTACACCACCACGGCGGGCAGCTCCCTCAGGTGGTCCCGCCCCACGACGGTGCCACCCACGGCCAGCGGCGCCTGCAGGCCCCGGCACCCTTGCTGGCTCTCCTTGGCGCGGTGCTTGTGCTTCCGGTGCCCGAGGGGCGCCAGGGTGGGAAGGAGGGCCGGGCTGGCGGCCAGGTGGGCCGACGGGGCCACCGCAGGGACCGCGGGTCCCCCGGGGGGCTTGCTTCGCGCCCCTCTGGCCATGTGGCCCACACCCACGCTCTTGCCCTGGGCCTTGGGGGACCTCACAAAGTGCTTGCTCCCGTCCTGGGTGCCGCCCCGGAGCCGCTGCTGGACCTCCGAGGCCTTGGCGAAGGGGGCGTCAAGAAAGTGGAAGGAGCCGGGGTCCGCGCCCGGGGGCTTGCGGTGTGGGACGTGGATGGCTTCCGGCTCGTGGGAGCGAGATCGAGTAGGGTTGGAGGCGCGAGGGGGCAGTTCTGACTTCTGGGCCACTGACGGGGAGCCTAGGAGTCAACGCAACAGACGTTTAGTGAGCACCTACTGTGTGCTGGTGTCGCAGGGTGCCCCAGAAATCACCCGCACCCCCGGTTCTCCCATACGGAGAGAGGCAGCTGTTCCTTATCAGAGCTCCTCTTCCCCACCCACTGCCGGCTCCTCCCTGTCTTGGAGGAGAGTTTCTCGCATGGAAATTTGCCATCTGCTAAGTGGGGAAAAAACTGTTTCTTTGTTAGGTCTTTAAAAATAATTAATTCTCCTTCTGAGAGTTTGAAAAGAGAGGAGACAGAGACACTGTTAACTGTCTAAGGCCACCGGGGCACGAAGAAAATCTATGAGCATGTTCCTTTACTTACAGAGGTAACCCAGAGAGGAATTAAACACAGGAGGAGGGGGAGAAGGGCGCCGAGGGGAGTGAAATTAAGTGGGCTGCGTCTTCATTTATCATAGCAAGAGCCAAGATGTCAAGGGCTCATAAAGACAGAGCGGTGTTTTGCTTAACCAAGCCCGGGGTCCTCACTGGAAGAGAGGGAAACTGGGTGGGGGGCGGGTCAGGAAACAGCGCTGAACTGCTGTTTTCACTGAATTAGAAACCCTTGGATAATATTTGATTTTGTTCAACTTCGTACATGTATTACTTTAATCTTTCAAAAGTTTTCAGGACCGTCTCCTCGAAGACTAGAATCACTCTAGCAAAAGCTACGCCTCCCCCCAGCCCAGGGAGCCAGTGAACACCTTCGCCCCGCCCACCTGCCCGCCCGGCCACGCCCTCCCCTGGCCACCCGCTCAAGTAAAGGCGCTCCCTTACCAGGCCCAAACTGGGATGTGTAGTTTTCGATCCCGGCGAGATCTAAGTAGTGGTTTCTCCTCTCAATGTTCTCATCCACGCAATGGTGGTAGCAGCCGGACTGCTCCAGATGGCTGTCACCCTGGAACCTTTCGGGGAAGGCAAGCGAGAGGGTGGGCCCTGGCCTCACAGTGGGAGAGGTCTCACAAAGCTCCTGGGAAGTCACCAGACAAGCATTTCTGGACCCTCTGTTAATTTCGGTCTGGGTCTTGGGAGCGGGGGAGGGAGTGACCACTTCAGTACTCTGGCCCTGCTTTTCCTCCCCTGCCTGGCCTCCCTGGGCCAAAGCAAGGGAGAAAGTAACTGATCAAAAAGATGGTTCAGAGCCAGGCTTCTAGCCCTGTGCCCCCAGTGTGTGCCTGGCTCCCCAGGGGGTGGGGAGAACAGACGCCCCCAAGTCATTGGAGTCGAGGTCAGCAAACTCGCAAAATCCAGCATGGGCTGTCCCAGTGTGTGTGTGTAATGGTGTGTGTGTGTGTGTGTGTGTGTGTGTGTGTGTGTGTGTGTGTGATCAAGGGTCTCTGTGATCTGTCCATGCTAGCTTGCCTCCTCCCTGCTCCCCTTAGGACAGCCTCCCACATCTGTAGCCAGCCTGGGCACCCCTGATTCCTAGCCCTCTCCTCACACCATGCTGTGTCCCTGCTTGGATCCCACCTTCTCTCTCCCCACTGTGCTACTATTTCTCAAATCCCAGTCATTTCCTTTCCACATACACAGTAGATACTGATACATCTTCATGCCTCCCACGTTACTATTACATTATATCACTGTTTAACTCAACAGGTTACTTTACTCAGTCTCTCTCTTTTCTCCCTCCCTCCCTTTACTTCCTTCCTTGCAGTTAAAGAAAAACAACAGGTGAAAGCTAATTGCAGTCTTACAATCCTTTATCCACATTTCTGAAATCCAAAACACCCCAAAACAAAGATTTTCCATAACTCGTTTGGCAGCCAAACTTGCTCTAAACAGATGTGAAGGTAGCTATAGTCTTTATCTCACTTAGCGTGAATATTTATACATGTCCCTGCAGAAATATTTCTGTGCTAAATCCTGGGTTGCTGCTCAGACCTCAAACAGAAATACAGTGGGAGCACCTTTCTAAAACTCAACAAATGCCAAATTCCAAAACAAATCTGGCCCACAGCATTTTGGATGAAGCAACGCAGACCTACATTTAGGTATTTTGGAAACTGAGCTTGATTTGTGAACCTGTCCTCTTAAGTCACACCCCCCCACCTCCACTACCACTTCCCGCCCCAGGAGGCTGCAGGCTGCAGACTGCAGCCTCCTGCTTGAAATCCCTTAGAAGCTGGTACACAGCTGGTGCTCAACCCGTGCTTGGGACCGCCTTACCTGAGGAGGGCCCGCTGCTTCTTCTCCCAGCTTCGCAGCTCCTCGGCGGGCTTGGTCTCGGCTCTGGGCCTGGCACTCTGCAGGTCTGAGTCCCATCCAAAAAACAAATGGGTGAGTGGCTTGCTCCTGTGCCCACCCACCTCCCGGCCCTTCCCAGGCTGCCTAGCACACAGTCCTTAAAAACTGGCCCACAGAAGCTTCACAATAGCTCTGTGGGGAGGGTTCTCCGAGCCAGGACTAAATAGAGGGGTCTTGCAGCTATGTGCCTGGCTTAACTCCTTCCCCAGACTCACCTCCTCCCAGACCTCTTAGCCACCCTCGAGGCTCGGCACACTTGCCCACTCTCCCCATGCCCAGGCCCACCTCCAACGCTTTGCTCACCCAGGGCCTTCCATCTCTAGAACTCCTTCCCTATCCAAACCCTGGTCCTTCAAGAACCTGCTCAAACCCTACTTGTCCACAGAGCAGCTCACAGGAAAAGCCCTAGGCTCCCCAGCCCCACCCCCGCACTCCTCCCATGTGGGCCCTGAGCCTCCCTGAGAGCCTGGAGTGGACGACCCCGTGGCCAGCATGGCCTGCCAGCCCTCACCGGGGTGATTGAGGACGATGCCCTTTTTGCTCTGGCTCCCATCGGGGGCCACCGTGAGCTTGACCCGCAGCGTCTTGCTCGATGTCGGGGAGTGGTTGACTGAGGAATCGACCACCTCGTAGATGGTGTGCAGCAGGCTGGTGATGTCCTGGATGGGGAAGGAAGCAGAAAACCACGTGCATTTAAAACAGAGGACTCGGAGGGGCAGTGTAGCCTGAAAGGCGGAAACCTCCCCAGTTCTCCCAAAGCCCAGCCTCAGGCAAAATCTAGGATGTCAGAGGCTCACCTGGACCAGAAGCAAGAGTGAGGGAGAGGGCAGGAGAATGACCTGAACGCACAGGAAGGGCAGCGGGCAGCAGGGCTCAGCGGCGCCTGGGCCCACGGAGGCACTGAATGGAAGTCACTTCCGAAAGCTCATGCCTCGCAGGTGCAGAGTTGCCCCAAGGATTCTTCATCCTCCGGATTTCCATAATGTCCTGCCAACACTAAGCCATCTCCCAGGGACCAGAGAAAGCTCTTCCGCTGGGCACTATTTAACAGGTAAACTGAGAGGAGGGCTCAGATACTGTGGGCATGAGCATCAGCAGCATCTGCTTCTGATCTGATGAGCACCTTCTCAATGAAAAATAAAAAAGTGGATGCGTCCCTAAAGATAAACTCTTTTGTGAGAACTTAACCAAAACTCCTCTTCTCTCTAGACCTCAGTTACCCCCTCAGCCAGAACAGGGCTCTCCAATCCTTTGGGTTGGGGGATGGAGGGGGGACCAGGTCCCCCCAGTAGGTCCCACCCGCCACATCTGCCTAAGGTCCTTGGCCTGAGGGGAGGCTTCATGCTTTAAATGATGTTGGAAACCTCTAGAAAAGGTATTTGCCCTCTATAGGCCAGGCTCACAGACTCTTCTGCCCAGAGACTCTTCATGAATACATATGGACTCAGCCGCCTGTTGCCCCCTCACCCATAAGCCTTTAGGCAGAGGTGACAGCAAGTACTGCCACGGCTCTGCAGTAGGGGGATAGATGACCAGAGGTGGTGGGACCAACTGGGTACATCCCCACCCAACTCAGCTACTTGTAATGTGACAATGCTGGCTGAGGGTCATTCCAGAGAAGCCAGAAATCCAGAATCTCCTGTTACATTTTCAGAATCTTCAATACTAGCAACTAATTTTTTTTTTTTCCAACTCGGTTTCCTTCTGCCCCCAGCCCCTGGTAACCCCCATTTTATTTCTGTCTCTATGAATCTGACTACTCTAGATGCCTCATATAAGTGGACTCATGGAGTATCTGTCTTTTTGTGATTGGCTTCTTTCACTTAAAATAATGTCCTTGAGGTTCACCCATGTTGTAGCATGGGTCAGAATTTCCTTTCTTTTTAAGGCTGAATAATATTCTATTGTATGGATATGTCACATTTTGCCTACCCATTCATTATTCATTCATCAATGGACGGGAGAAGGCAATGGCACCCCACTCCAGTACTCTTGCCTGGAAAATCCCATGGATGGAGGAGCCTGGTGGGCTGCAGTCCATGGGGTCACTGAGGGTCGGACACAACTGAGCGACTTCACTTTCACTTTTCACTTTCATGCACTGGAGAAGGAAATGGCAACCCCCTCCAGTGTTCTTGCCTGGAGAATCCCAGGGATGGGAGAGCCTGGTGGGCTGCCCTCTATGGGGTCACACAGAGTCCATGGGGACACGACTGAAGCGACTTAGCGGCAGCAGCAGCAGCAGCATCAATGGACACTGGAGTTTGTGCCCACCTCTTGGCTACTGTGAATAATGCTGCCGTGAACATGGATATGTGCAAGTATCTCCTAGAGGATCTGCTTTCACGTCTTTGGGGTATGTACCCCAAAGTGGAATTTCTGGGTTATATGGTAATTCTATGTTTAATTCTTTTGAGAAAACTCCACTATTTTCCATAGTGCTGAACCAATTTACAATCCCACCAACAGTGCACAGGGGTTCCCTTTTCTCCACATTCTCACCAACACTTGTTATTTTTTGTCCTTTTGATAACAGCCATTCTGACTGTGAGGTAATATCTCATTGAGGTTTTGACTTGTATTTCCCTCATGATTAGTGATATTGAATATCTTTTCATGTACTTATCAGCTATTTGTATATCTTGTTTGGAAAAATGTCTAGTTAGTCTCTGCCCATTTTTTAATCAAGCTGCTTGTTGTTGCGTTGTAGGAGGTCTTTATATATTCTGGATATTAACTCCTTCTCAGACACTTGATTCTCAGATATTTTCCCCTATTCTGTAGGTTGCCTTTCATTCTGCTGATTGTGTCCTTTGATGCACAGAAGTGTTTAATTTTGATGTAGTCCAATTCATCTATTTTTGCTTTTGTTACCTGTGCTGGGCTAGAACACCTGGGGGCTAGATTGGGGTTGTTGGGGGTTGCCAGTTTGAGACCTGGGCTCCAGCCTCTCACTTGCTGGCTCACTGGGCATCCCAGCAATTCTAGCAAGGCCCACAGAGGACTCCCTCTTTCTTCTCTTTCCCTTAAGCTGCCCCACACCACCACAATTGCCCACCCTCTCTCATCATCTTAGGAAGCCCATGAAGGCGGCATCATTATCTCTATTTTACAGATGAGGAAAGTGAGGTCCATCAACATCATTGCCTAAAGCATCACATACCAGGCCTGGGGCTCTGGAATGCATCCCTGAGGGTCCCAGATGATTCAAGGTGCAGGAACAAGTGTGCTTTGGTAGTCCCAGCTGGAAAATCAGCCCTGTTGATTACACAGAGTCCAGCACAGAAGAGTAGGTGCCTGTGACTATTTATTGTACAAATGAACACCTGAAGGATGAACAGGTACTTTCTTCTGAGTTGGGAAGCTGGCCCAGATGCCAGCTGTAGACTGTGGTTGCAGTGAGGTGGGAATCTGAATGCCCCAGCACACAGGAACAAGCATGCTGACGGCCAAAGTGCGTGGAGGAAAGTGGTATTTATAGCCAGATTTGAGGAGTGGCTTTAGAGCTAAAAATAAATCGGGGGAAACACCAGGCTGGGTCCTCCCTGGACTGGGAGCCAACCTCCTTGCTGCTTGGCAGGAGACAGACACCAGTGAAGGCTCTCCCTGCAACTGGGCTGGGGCACTCTCTTTGGAAATCTTCACATCCTTGCTATTCCTCATGTTAGCAGGGGGTGAAGGATAGCTGAATAAAGAATGAGAAAGCAGCGTCTGCCTGCAAGGTTTCGTGAGGCCTCCGAGGTGGGGGCAAACCCTTTTATGATCAACTCCTGAGACTCCCTCAGTCTCTTCTGAACCAGAAAGGAAGAGGGTGGCTACCAGGGGCCACCACACGTGTTAGGAGAGGTGAAACGCCACCACACCCCTGAGAAGCCCAGTCTGGCCTTCCCTTGAATTGCCACCTCCACGCATTTCTGTTACTCAGGCTTTAAGCCTGGGATGCATTCTCCTGTGAAGATAATGACTCCATTCCCAAATAGCCTGGGAGAGGGATGAGGGGCATGGAGGGAAGAACAGGAGCTTCTCAATCTGAAAAAACAATAACCCGTCACAGACAGCATGATAGCTGGAGGGCACTTGGTGTGTGTGTGTGTGTGGCGGGGTGGGGGGGGGGGGTCTCACCTATAGCATCCCCCATCTCCCCAGGGTCCCAAACTGGGAAGGGTCTCTGATGCTTCCCAAATACTCAGGTCTCTCTGGGGGCTTTGCCTGCTCAGAATTCATTCCCTTCCCCAAATAACAGACCCTTGATTTCATTTTGTGATCCAAATCCATTCCATTTTTCATTCTATGTGACTTGCGTGTCAACTTTCCCTTGACTCCAGAATGAGCACGTGTACTCAGAACCAGCCATTAAAAGCATCACGAACTTGTGGCCAAAATGGTTCTGGACCAGTCATGTCACTCAGTCAAAGCCGGTCACATACAGCTGTGAAGCTCCACGTGACATTCTGAATTTGGGAGCGCTGCAAACAGGCTGGGGTATAGATTGAAACTATCAGTCATTATCTTGCCAACGGGAGAGACTGTTGATAATGAAGGAACACAGAGGAAAGAACCATGAAGAACAGCTAGTCCTGAAGACACTGAGCCTCTGGATCCAGCCATGCCTGAAGTCAGTGCCTGTGGACTGAATTCTCAGTTACATGAGCCAATATGGTCCTCTCTCTCTCCCTCTCTTTTCTTAAAAACTTACAGTAGTTTGTACTGGGGTTCTGTCACTGACACCCAAAGAATCCTGAATGATTGAAATTCACTCACAGCTTCTTCCTCCAATCTGTTCTAACATCCCCTAAACCACAGCCTGAGGAAGAGGTGGCCTTTTGTCACCTGGGTCTCTCCTCTGGCAGCTTCTCCTGCACTATTTACAGAGAAGAAAATACTAAGCCCTGAACCGGGACAGGGAGATAAGATAGCAAAGTTTCAATTCTCCCTGGGAGCAACCTGAGGCCCTCAGGTGCTGGGCGAGAGGCAGGCGTGGAGCCAGACATGCTCCTCTCGGGTCTCTGCGGATCTGTTACAGGCCACACACCTGGGCCTCCTGGGGAGGGAGTGGATGTCAGAGAGAAACAGGGCTGAAAAGGCAACAAGGAGGCAGAAAGGAGGATATCAAGGCCCAGGCAAACGAGAGGCAGCAATCATCAGCAGTAACTCAGACGAGGTCACACGCCAGCCTAAGTAAGCCCTCCCCTGGCTTCCCTTAACACCTGAATTGAAGTCAGGTTGCCAGCTGCGGCCTCCGAGGCCCCGCACGACACGTCCTGCTGGCTCCTGACTGCAGCCCTGTCTTTCCAGATAAGCAGCCATCGCACCAGTCTCCTCTGGGTCCTTAAGCACCCTGGTGCTCTCATTCTCCCCAGCCCGGGGCTTCCCCCAGTTTGGTACCTGCAGGGCTCAGTGCCCAAGTCATCTCCTCCAGGAGGCTTCTCTGGTCACTCCAGCCCATCTCATTCCTGCGCATGTGCTAAGTCGCTTCAGTTTCATCCAACTCTTTGCAACCCTATGCACTGTGGCCCTCCAGGCTCCTCTGTCCATGGGATTCTCCAGGCAAGAACACTGGAGTGGGTTGCGATGCCCTTCTCCAGGGGATCTTCCTGACTCAGGGATCAAGCCTGTGTCTCTTATGTCTCCTGCATTGGCAGGCGGGTTCTTTACCACTAGCGCTACCTGGGAAGCCCTTCTTAGTCACACCACTCCGTTTATTCCTGTCACTGAACAGATCACAGCTTACGATGATCCTACAATGGTTCAGACTCTGCTTCTCTCAGCTGACTGTGAGAGCTACATGGCTAGGAATTGCATCTGTGCCATTTCCCCAAAGCGCACCCAGTGCACAGGAGGTGCCCGCCGTAGATGCGCCGTCCGCAGACCCAGGTATAGAGGAAGGGGAGAGGAGCCCAGGGAGGAAAGAGATGTGGGAGAGGTTTGAGGGGAGAGAGAGACACACAGCCTGCAGCGAGGTGCCGGGTGGGGTGGCGGCGGACAGGCTTGTAACAGAGCCGCTGGCAGCACCCTGGGGGCTGGGCTGCTCATTTTTGCAGCAGTGTAGAGAGGCACTGGGTGCCCAGCCCACCCCAGCTCCTGGGCAGACTGGCCGAGATGGGAAGTGGCTTGGGGTGATCTTGGAGCTCCAGGACCAGAGAGAGAAGGAGGCTGGACAGACTCTGCTGGGGACCGGGTCTCCGTCTAGGGAGGTCTGGGGCCCTGCGCCTGCCTCTTGCCCCTCCCCAGCTGAATGGTGCCCAGAGCAGCCTGGCGGCCCTTCCTCTCCGTCGCCTCTTCCTTCTCACTGGTTTCCATGAAGCTCCCAGGGGCCTCACTCCTGCCCTCCCCACCTGCCCTGAGGAGAGGGGAAGGGGCAACAGGGGTGGGTGCACGACGAAGGGTCCTGCGCCGGGGGTGTGGCCTGGCAGGAGGCCCAGCGGGCACACTCACCTCTCGGGTGACCTTGCCGTTGTTGTCAAAGTCGTACAGGGTGAAGGTCCACTCCTGCCGGCTGTCTTCCTCCACAGACACGTCACACTGCAGCTCCTGAACGTGAGCAGACCACAAGCGCGCGTGGCTTGTCACTCGGCGCCTGGGACACCCGGAGGCTGGGTCCCAGGGCCGCCAGCCTCCCCACTGCCCACCCCAGACCGTGTGTGAAGGAGAATGCGATGACCAAGACATGCCAGGCCTGGGAGAGAGGCCAAGCCGGGCTGGCGAGCTTGGGCCTGGGGAGAAGGGCCTGCCAGTACCAGACACTCTAGGGTCTTCAAAGGCCGAGGAAACACAAGGGAGGGCCCTGGGAGGACGCGTGTGGCCTCAGGAAGAAGGAACTTGGAGCCGAGGGCAGAAGCTACCGGAAGACACAGGGGGTAACTTAGCCATGGGCAGCCGTACAACCTGGAAGGCAGGATGGGAGGAGTGTTAAGAGCTGAAGGGTCAGCCCCAGGTGCCAGCCTGGGCTTGGCCCTCTGCAGTGGCGCGACCTTGGACACGGCCTTTCTCTTCTCCATACCTTAGTTTCCCCTCATGCAGACTACGGAAGATGATGGTACAGACCTCAGAAGGTTGTTGCAAGCATTAACTGCCCCGCACCATGTCCCCTGAGCCCCCTCCACGTTCCCCTGTAGTTGTGGTGGGCCACTCCCCACTTCGCTCTGTGTGCCGAGGTGGCCACCTCATGCGAAGGGTTGACTCATTGGAAAAGACTCTGATGCTGGGAGGGATTGGGGGCAGGAGGAGAAAGGGACAACAGAGGATGAGATGGCTGGATGGCATCACTGACTCGATGGACGTGAGTCTGAGTGAACTCCGGGAGTTGGTGATGGACAGGGAGGCCTGGCGTGCTGTGATTCATGGGGTTGCAGAGTCGGACACGACTGAGCGACTGAACTGAACTGAACTCCCCACATCCCACCTCAAGCATCCAGCCTCCCTGTCTGAGGAGTCAGGGACTGAAGATCCCCAGGAACCAGAACGAGGAAGGGGCCAAGCTGGGGAACACATCTGAGACTTTCAGTGTGGCTCTCTGGGGAGCTCCGGCAGCCAGAGCCCCACTGCCCGAGGCCTGCTCTTGAGCCAACCCCCACCGCCCCCAGTGACAGGCACCCCTCCTTCCCTGCTCCCTGGGGTCACCTCCCAAGTCCTGTCTCAGGGTCTGCTTGGAGAGAACAGGACAAATACGTAAGCCGCTTGGCTCAGAGAAAAGCCCAATTAATGGTGGTAGCTGCTATTGTCTTTGCTGGAATGACTAATACAGCAATGACGTCATCATCGTGGCTCCCACAGCCTGAGGTGTCCAACCGCAGGGACCATGAGCAGGGAATCGGGGAGCTCCGTCACTGGCCACCTGCATGCAGGGGCTGGCTGAACCCCAGACAGAGAGGTCCAGAAAGGATGGCCATTTGGGGAAAGAGAATCCACAAACAGCCTTTTAGGTCCACAAGTCCTATGAAAACAAGTGAAGACACCCCCATACCATCCAGTTCCCTGTCTTGCCTTGGCCCACTTTTCCTTCTGCAGGGGGACAGACTCAGTGCCCCCAGAGAGGGGCGGTGCCTGGCCTCCCAAGGCTGGCGGGAGTGAGCCCCAGCACGGCAGCCCTGCCCCAGGCTTCTGCAGCTCACAGCCAGCTCCCTCTAGCAATTCTCGGGCGGCCCACGCTGAGTTCAAAGCCGGCCTTCCCTCAGTTGTGACACGCCTGTCTGATACCTGCCAAGTGCCTGCTCTGCTCTCCAGCACTGTCCTGCAGCACTAACCCTGCACACGTGCATGTACACAAGTGTGTGTGTGGGCACGTGCACACACACGTACATATGAACACACACACAGACATATGTCTACACACCGATACACACATCTGTATACACATTCATACACACACACACACCTGATGCCCTCTCCCAGCCCCTCCACTTGGCTCCAAAGACAGCTCCGGTCAGAAGTTCAGAAACATGGGTCAAGTAACTACCCCCACCTCCCGTGACCTCTGTCACATACGTCTTCTTGTCCCCCCAGCCCCGGACTCTCAAGTGAGTCCTCTTCGGAGACCATGGGTGACTCACAGGCATCAGCCGGCCCATATCTGGAAGCAGACCCACATGGGCTTCCAGGAAAGATGTCCGAGTCTGGGCCTTTCCTCTGCCCTGGCCTTGATGTTGGCTTTGCCAAGCACCCCCAGAAGACCCGCAGAGATGGATGGCTCAGGAAGAAGTTAGCAACCCCAGCTCCTCAACGAGATGCTGCCTGCCCTCTCGGCTCCTCAGTCAGGAGGATGCAGGGTCCTTAATGACCCATCTCACCCCCTCTTCTGCATCATCTCCCCTTTGCTATTCCCACACAGCCAGCCAGCACTGGCAAGCCTCCAGGCCTTCTGCTCTTCCCTCGGCTGGGAGTGTCCTCCTGATCCCAAAGGCTCCCCCATGCAACACCTCTCCCCAGCTCCTGCCTATGCCCAGAGGCTCAACACAGACACTTGCCCTCCCCAGCTTCTGCCTGCAGCCCTGGCTCCCACCTCAGGGCACTGTGCAGAGTTTGGGATTGCCAAAATGCCCATCACTCTGCACCCTCTGAGCTGACTTAGGGGACCTCTCTGTCCCCTCTCCACACTCTCAGATCCCCATCACAACACTGACCGTGCTGTTATTGGGCCTGGGTCACTCATCTGTCCCCCTGACCACACTGTGCTCCGTGAGGCAGGAACAATGCCCCCCACTGCCAGGTTCCCTGGAACTAGCGGGTATCAATCCCCATTGCTTGGATGGAAGGAGGAAAGTACGAATTCTGCACTGGACACCTTTTTAAGCACCTGAGATGCCTTAATTCATCATGTTTCCGACATCCCAGCAGATAGATATTGTCAGCAGTCACCAACATTTTTGGCACCAGGGAACAGTTGCATGGAAGAAAATTTTCCACAGACCAGGGGGTAGGGAATGGTTTCAGGATGATTCAAATGCATTACATTTATTATGTACTTTACTTCTATTCTTATTACATCAGCCCCACCTCAGATCATCTAGCATTAGATCCCAGAGGATGGGAACCCTTGGATAAAACGACTATCGCCATTTTACAGGGCAGGCGAGTGAGGCAGTGGCAGAGGTGGGAACTGAACCCCCGTCTGTGGACCCCAGGGCTCTGTCCTAGTGATTTTGTAGGGGAGACAGAGCAGGAAGGAGGGAGGGTGAATGGAGGGTGGGGATAGGCCGGTAAGCTCCCTGCGGGCAACCTGGGTCTCCCACTCAGCACCTGGACCTGTGCTTGGCGCACACGAGGAGCTTAATATCCCATCTACAGAGGCAGGACAGACGGACTGTGGGCTCTGGGCGGGCATGTCTCTTTTGCTGTTGACCATCTCAGTCCCACCTGGGCTTCCCATGTGGTGCTAGTGGTAAAGAACCCACCTACCAATGGCAGGAGATGTAAGAAAGGCAGGTTCAATCCCTGATTTGGGAAGAGCCCCTGCAAGAGGGTTTAGCAACCTACTCCAGTATTCTGCCTGGAGAATCCCATGGACAGAGGAGCCTGGCGGGCTATGGTCCACAGGGTCGCACAGAGCCAGACACGACTGAAGGGACTTAGCACACACACACCTGAGTCCCAGAGTGAGGGACCTGCCCAAGGCCTCCTGGTCACCTGCCTGACCTGAGAGCCACATCGTGGCCCCCTGGACAGCCTTGGGAGGGAGCTGGTAGCAAAGATCTCCTTCACCCATGAGGAAACGGAGGACCAGAGAGGAAGTGCAGGCAGTCACGGCAGCACCGGGGCCAGAGTGCCATCTCCCCTGTCCCCTCTCCTGTCCTTCCCCCAGAGCAGCGGCCATCGCCTCTGGCCACCACCCCACGGTGAGAGGCCAGGGACCTGAGCTGAGAGGGGAGGGCTGCAGGGAGTCCCCAGGGCCTGTGCCGAGCTGGGGCAGCCCCAGATGTGGCAGGAGGAATGGTTGTTCGTGGGGGAGGAGAGGGGCCGTCACATCTGGAGGGGCCTCAGCATCCGCCCCATCAAAAAGCAGCACCGGGCAGAGAAAACTCTTCGGCCCAGGGCTCAGCACCAGGAAAGGAAACTTACTTCGAATTTCAGCTGTTTCTTGGAGCCCGGGCAGGGTTCACCTGACTTCTCCATCCTCTTCTCATCTCCGCTGGCCAGTCCGTCTGTCTTCTCGGGAGGCAGGGCTACTGCGGGGGAGGGGGGGGAGGAATAAGGGAGCAGGCGTGAGTTGGAGGGCCCTGAGCCACCCCAGGCCCAGACCCTGTGGCTCTGTCCGGAGGCCATCCTCACCACAGCGCAGCAGACCCGCTCTGCCCAGCAGCTTTGCTAGAGTCAAATCCCTCTGTCCTCTGGCCCTGTTAATGCCCAGGGCTGTCCCAGGGGAGGCCCCCTCCCAGGGTGCCTCTTGGCCAGCTGCTCAGGTTGCCCAGTGGGCCTTGCAGGCCTGTGTTTTCTGTGGCCCAGAGAAGCAGCCTGAGGCCACCCACGGCATCTTTGGGCCAAAGAGCAGGTAAATGAGGACAGAGTGGAGCTTCTGGAGACCCCAGAGGGAGCTCTGGACCACGGCCGCTTTCTGCAGTCTCCCTGCCTTCCCTGAGAACACTGAAGTGACCTCAAAGATGCCACCCGCCTGGGCTCAGCATGTCACACACTGGTGGGTGGTCAGGAAGGGGAACAGAAGTGGGAAGTGATGGAAATGGAGGTCACTGAGGTAGGGGAAGCACACATACACACACGTGTGTGCACACACACACACACGCATGCACACCTTGGTATCTTCAGGAACCAGCTCACCCTGGGCCTCCCATTCTGCCTCTGCTCACCTAGAAGGGCCTCCCTCTGCCAAAAGTGTTGAGTAGAGGGGTCTCTGGTCCTTCCATGCCCTCCCAGGAGCAGTGGGAAGGTGGGCATGAAAAGCTGGTGGTCTGTGGACATCACTTTCCTGTGAACACCCCCAAACGGTGCCAGGGCACAGGGCTGGGAGCAGCCATCCCTGAGCCCACGGCTCCATCAGATCTTGAATGTCCCATGAGACCCCTCCAGCCAGCCCCTTCTGTCTCTGCCTGATAAAGGGGACTCAGGTTTGCTCAAGAACGTGCTTTCTAGAACCTCACAGCTCCTCTCCTTAGATTCCCTCAGCTTCCCTGGGGCAGTGATTCTGTTGCCCTGTTTTACAGGGGAGCAAACAGAGCCTGGCTCTCACTTGAGGACCTTTCCCCCTATGTCCAACTAGGGGTGGCCCAGGAGGGCCTGTGAGCAGCTGAGATACCTGAGCAGTGACCCAACCAGGGCTGGACTTTCTTGGGAAGTCAGGAGCCTGGAGATATATGTCTACCAGGCCAGGAAACCAGGTGGAGGGCCTTGCCTCTCCCCTGACCCTGTTCCCCACCACACTCACACACCCCAGCTTTGCAGACTGGGACCCAGGAGTGGCTGCTGGGGAGTGCCCCAACTCTCCCACTTGACCCCTGCCCTGTGGGCCCAGCAGTTATTCAAAGCCCTTCCCGGGGAGCCCTCAGAGCTTCGCGGTTGACTACACTGCTCATTGACTCACTCTGTTCTCACAGCAACCCCAGGAGGCAGGTACCAGAATCAGCTCCACTTTCCAGTTGGGAAAACTGAGGTACAGAGAGATGAAGTGCTTTGCTAGTAAATGGCAGAGCTGGGATTTGAACCCAAGCAGCCCGGCTTGTGCTATTGACCACTCCGTGCTGGTCTTGGCTTGGTTCAGCAGACTTGGTGCCAGCCCTGGAAGAGGGTACTCTCTGCTTGGGCTCTGATCCTCCCAACACTGTGTGGCTCCAGGCAGGTCACATAACTTCTCTGGATATCTCCATTTCCCCAGCTATACAGTGGAGATGATAATAGTCCCTTCCCCAGAGGACCCTTGTGTGGATTCAAGGAGCTGCAACTAAAAGGGCTAAGAGCCCGGGGTCAGCACACGGGGTCCAGCCATTAGTAGTGACAGTCTGGCGAATGATGTCCCTGGGTCTCCTCGGGTGGCTCAGTGGTAAAGATTAAAATCGTGCCTGCAATGCAGAAGCTGCAGGAGATGCAGGTTCAATTCCTGGGTCAGGAAGATCCCCTGGAGGCCGGCGTGGCAACCCATTCCAGTTTTCTTGCCTGAAGAATCCCCAGGGACAGAGGAGCCCGGTGGGCTACAGTCCATGGGGCCCACACAGAATCGGAGATGACTGAAGCAATAGCACACACACACGATGTCCCTACACATTTTATCTTTCCGGAATCAGGAAGTGAGTAGCGAAGTTTTCTAAAAGCTCAGGCTTTTGGATGCAAACAGACACGAAAAGTGTCATATCAGCCTGGGTAGGAAGCAGGACAGGGAGGAAGACATAAAGATAAGGATGCTCCAGCCACCAGGCCAGACAGGTGGGGACAGGAAGGCCTCCACGGCCAATGATGTCCTGGCTCCATCACAGCTCCCTTCTTGACTGAGCCTGGGGGCCGGGCTCAGTGGGATGCAGGGAGCCCCCAGATCTCCATGCTCGCACAGCCGACAAGGGCTCCAGCTAGAGTCCCCATCTCAGTCACAGACCCCAGCTCCTCCCTGGTGGTGTCATAGAATGAGGCCACTGAGAATAAACCTGAAAGATGCAGGTGGGGGCACCTGGCATCCTCATGGCTGGGGTGGTTGACAAGAAGAAGGTCAGGATGCTGCCTGCTCCTGGCGTGGAGGATGAAACCAAGTCCAGTGCTCTCTGCTCCTCCAAAGCAAACACCTCAGTGGCCAAGAGGTCTGGTTGTGACACCGAGCCCTGGAGAAGTCAGGTGGGAGACTGGCCAGTGACCCAAGGACAGTCAAGCACACAGCCTGCACCACCCTGACCCCTCCATCTCAAATCTACCGGCACACCGCTGGGCCAGAGCTGCTGCCATCGTGGGAAGAAGAAAAAGAAAAAGAAGAAAGAGAAACAAAAGGCAGCTCCATCTTTAAAGCTGCTGCCTCCCTCTGCCAAGGTCCTGGCTGGAGATGCAAGCCGGCGAGGCTTATCGAAACCAAACTTCAAGTTCAAAGGGAAGTTATCAGAAAACCACCTTCAGGTTCAATGTTGCCTTTCAAGTTCCACTTGATAAAACCCAAAGAAAAGAAACCTCTGTCCCTGCTCTCTCCTCCTCCGGGGCACCCCTCCCCCTGACACCCAGACAGCCCATCCTCCCTTAAGCCCTCCCCTGACTGCCCTCCTCTCTCCTCTCCCGGGGAGGAGGGGAACCTCCCCCTCGATCCCTTATCCCCTTCATACATCTTCTCCAAAGACCAGGGTTTGTCCTTTCTTCATCAGTGGGTCCCACCTCTCAGCCCATCCTAGCTCAGAAGACCACCTGGACACCCCCCAGGGGCCCCTTCCCAGCATGAGGGGCAGGCACAGGTAGGTAGTATTACTGGAAGCCATCTGCCCTGGGGCCTGGGACCAGGAACAAGGACAGTCAGCACCCTGTTGCCCCCACCAAAGAAAGCCTTTCTCCCTTTCACTGTCCCCTGCCCAGGGGCCAGAGAGATGGCAGATGATCAATCAGAAAGCTGTGCAGACCCTGGTGCCAGACGCCCAGGCTGGGACTCAGGGGCCCTGCTTCTATATCCACATGTGAGTGAGCCCCTTGAAACTAAATGACATCAAACCACTGCCCACCCCAGCCACCCCTGTGCAGAACACACCCCCTTCTCTCCACTGTCCAACCTCGGGCTCATGGGTAGATAAGAGAGGGTGAATGGGGCTCAACTGCTGGCTTCCCAGGCCCCACCAACTGGAGAACAGTATTTTCGTCAGGATGGATTTTAGCACCAGACCCTGAGCCCATTCATTCCTCATCCCCTACCCTATGCCTGTTCAGCCCACAGATTCCCCCCCTCCCAGAGGTGATCTTTCTGGGGGCACGGTTTTAGGGGGGCTCTGGTCACTGTTCAGTTGTAACAGTTACAACACGGCTAGTTGGAAAGCAGTGGAAGGAGGAGGAGAAAAAGGAAGGGAAGGGACCGAGTGAGGAGGAAGGAAAGCCTTTCACTTAGCATGACGTATCCTTGGGTGACCTAGAGGAGGGGCTGGCAAACTATAGCCCATGAGCCAAAGCCAGCCCACCACCTATTTTTGTAAATAACATTTTACTGGGACACAGAGACACCCACATCCATTGTCTATGGTGAAAGAGAGTTGAGTAGCTGCAACAGCCACTCTAATGCCCACAAAGCCTGAAATATGTACTCTTCCTGGCCCTTTAAGTAAACGTTGTGGACTGTGCAGTTTTGCACACCCATGAGGATACAGCCTTGATACGCAGAGCGCAGGGTGATTTCACCTGCTGTTCACCTGCTTGATTGGAAATCCTTGTGCAGTCCACAGCCTGTCCAACCATACACAGCAGCCATAGAAGAAAGAAAATGTCAACTCTGCTTTCTTAAAACCAAGTCTCAGCTCCAAAGAGTGGGGCAGCATGCCGAGCTCCTTCCCCGTGGAAGCTGTCCCCTGTCCCTCCTCTCACCATAGCCATGGCCATGAGGAGCCAGCCGGCCGGCTGTGTTTACCAGATGATGGCTCTGTCCCACATTAGCTCCCAACCTGGCATCTCTCCACCCCCAGCAACTGCCAGATTAAATGCATTACTTGACCATCTTCACCCGGCTCCCTTTGATGTTCCCTTCTCAAGCTTCAAAATACCTTTTGGAGGGAGATCAGACAGCATTAAACAGAATTACTAATTAATTAAGCAAAGTTAAATTTTAAACACTGTTTGTTGTGTTAGCCAAAAGCCTGAACAGAACAGACTTTTTTCCTCCACTGAGATCAAAGACAGTCTCTTCCCTCTCCCCTCCCCCAGTTTAAAAAGGAGGTGGGGGTGGGGAGGAAGAGAGGGAGAAAGAAGAGAGTGTTGAGTACCTCCAGGGAGAACAGGAAATAATCTAAATGGGGGCAACTCTGATCACGGGCCCCCCATGAACCTAGTGGGAGGCATCCGAGGCTCCCTTGGAACCTCACGCTGTGAGAGCCACGGTCACTTTCTTGGGACTGTTTAGCAGTGATCCAGGGAATAGGATGGCATAGCCAACCCAGCCAGAGCTGTTGACAGCTGGCACCACCCAAGCAGTATGGGAAGAAGAAGAAGGGCTGTGAAATGAAACAGATCCACCCACCCGAGACCCCACCCTCCTGAGTAGGATAAGTGCCCCAGGGCTCCTCCCTTGGGTTTGGGGTCAGGGTCACTTGGGGTCATTGGGAGACTGGCTCTGAGAAGCCGACAACTGTGCACGGTACACCTCAGGGGCGCCATTCACGTGCCGGACATCTTCGACTGTGTATTGTTCATGACAGATGGACAGATGGCAGAAAGGTGTCTTGAGGAAGGGCCCCTTTGCCCACTTTGCACAAACACATTTGTTGCTAGCAGAGGGCTGTCTAAACTCATTCAGCCTGCAGTCCTCTCTGGGATTTTCTGATGACGATGGGAGCTTACCATGTCCACGCGGCCAGAATGCAAGTTTCTCAAGAGCTGGCCCTGTTGGCTACTGCCCCGCAGCTGCCCACAGTGTACCACACGTGCACAGAGCAAATATTCCATCCCAGAATGACCCACTGCACCAAATCCCCCAGGTGGACAGAACATAGGCTACGTAACAAACACTATGAATTCCGGTGTGGTTGGGAATGGAGTGGGAAAGAGGGCAGTTTAAAAGGGGTAGGTCCATTCTGAATCCCAGACATCGGCTAAAATCCAAACCCTGGATGATATCAGCAAATGCCAGCTTATTTTAACACAATCCAGAAGGGCCTGGTAGATATTAAACTTTGGAAGAAGAGACAAATTTGAAACACGGTATGATTAAGTCAGCCCCACCAAAGACCAGAAATGACTAATGCCGGAAGGCCTGGCGGACACCTCTCTTAGCCTGGTTACCTGGCAGGTTCTTCTCAGTTGATAGAACATAAGATTTAACACAAGCCAGAGCTTCCTGGCTGGAGTTTGGACACTGGCCTTAACATACCCGCAGGCCTTTCTCAATTGTCCATGTCCAGATTATCTGCCACAAATATTTTAGGCTCAGGGTGGCTTGCCAGGATGTCTCTGACTCCCCAACCCTTCAAGAGCAGCTGTTAGAGGGAATGCAGATGAATTTTAATATTAGCCTATGCCAAATATAATTAGGAGGGTAAATCTGCTGCCAGTAAAAAGAGAAAGATATCGTATGTGCATTCCAGACCAAATGGTTTCTTGCACTATCTGCATGAGGCTCTCCTCGGGGCACGAGCGTCCTAGAGACACACAAATGTGTGTGTCCTTGCACACAGCAGTGGCTTGTCCGGTGGTGCGGGTGAAGTTAGTGGGTACACACATTATCCCATTATGTCCTCTTAATATCACCATGCAGGGTGTGGTACCGCCTGCATTTTACAAGAGGGAACTAAGTGGAGGAAGGCAACTTGATGGAACCATCTCCCAGCCCCGTCTCTCCACAGAGCCGGTCTTCCCTGCCAAGAACACTCTTTCTGTCTCTCAACACCTGCTCCTCCTTCAGGTCTCCAGGTGAAACATCCCTATCTTCTGAGAAGCATGCCCTCCTGTGCTCCGGGACTGGGTTAGGTTTCCCTGCCCTGATTACACTGCTATCATCAGCACTCGTGTGACTGGATCTTTCTGCTGCAGCCCCAGCCTGTCACCCTACATAGGAGTGTATCATCATCGTCATCAAAACGCAACAACCAGCAGCAGCAGCATCAGGATGTGAGCACAGAAGATGCAGAAACAGAATGAAAATCCCTGTTTCCTGCCTCCCCAGCCACTGGTCTGTCCACTCCGTCACAGGACAATAGCTAACACCTGTTCCTGCCTGTCCCACAACCACGCTCCTCTTTCTGATAATAGCATCTGGGTTTTCTCCAGTGGGCCGCCCCTCCCCAAGCTCAATCCGTGTGGTTTATGGGGGCGCTGATCCCACTCCAAGCTTCCTGGAAGCACCCAGACCCGACCAGCTTATTTTATCCTGGTGGCCCTGTGTCCTCTCTCTAATGCCAAAGGACAGTTGTTCGTGAAGCTGACGAGGTTAAAGTTGCTGGGCCTCTGACTTGCACGGGCTCCTTCCAAGTTGGAATGTGTGGACGTGGTTGGTTGTTTTTGTGATGCTTTCAAAATTAGGTATTTTATCCTCGCTTGGTTAAGAATGCTGTCTCTTCCCATTCTGACTTCCCGCCCGTCCCCTTGTGTCATGTGGTATTGGAGTGAACACAAGCATTTCTGGAATCGAGCTAAGGGGAACTTGAATTGGGGATATATTTATTTAGGTTTAGTGAGAAATAAATGCGTAGTAAATAGAAATACGTAAATACATATATTTGTATATAAATGGTCCACAGTTATGAAAGAGAATCGTGTATTCTTTCCCTTAAAAAAGACAACCCCCAAACTGGATAAACTTGGGTCCCACAAAAATCTAGACCTACCCTGGCCAGTAAAGTAAGAATCAAGCTTTTGCAAGAAATAATGGACTTCGGTGCTATCTTTCACCTGTGATGGCTCAGCTCATAGGATATGAGGACTCAGAGCCGGGTAGTCACCTTGGCCACCTTACTGGGAGGGAAATGGAAGGAAACAGAGGGAAAACGGAGAGATGACGGAGACAGAGAGAGAAAATGAATGAGTGTGTGTGTGTGTGTGTGTGTGTGTGTGTGTGTGAATGACATGGTTTGAGCTCCTGGATCAACCAGCCCTTCTTTGGCAAGATCTACCTTAGGATTTTTCGATTCTATGAGCCAGATTAAAAACAAAACAAAACATTTATTTATTTATGTGGCTGCACTGGGTCTTCAGTTGTGGCATGTTGGACCTAGTTCCCTGACCAGCAATTGAACCTGGGACCCCCTGCATTGGGAGCCTGGAATCCCAGCCACTGGCCCACCAAGGAAGTTCCTATGAACCAGATCTTAAGCAAGTTCAGGTTGAGTATCCAAAAGACCCCAAAGAATCCTGACTTAACTCTCCATCACTTGGAGCCCTTGCTTTTCAGGAAAAACAAAACCACCACCAACACATAATTGACCCAATGCAGTACTCTCGAAGCAGGCTTCCAGCAGTTTCTGCCAGTGGGTGTCTACCCCTTCCAGGGTCTTTTTCTCCTCACTCCTGCTTCCCCAGGTTACATTTTTCTGTAAGTAGATTTTATTTAAGGGCCAGTTGTGACTGAGGGGAAAGAAGAAAGGGGGGAAAAAAAACCTTCCCAACAAATAGCATTCTGGCCTTTTTTTCTCATCAGAGCATAAGGTTGATGGCCATTCTGCTTTGAGGTTTGAATAGGATTGAGACGAAACATCTGTTGGGGGAGGGAGGGGAAAACGCCAGGAGAGGGAGAGGGAAAGGGAAAAAAGCCTTCTTTGGGCTAAAAATATCATGTCCCTGCCACTCTCCCCCCATCCCCGCCCAAGTTAAAACATGTGATGAAATTCAACTTTTAAAATCTAACCCCGAGCTACTTGAAGCTATGAAAGCCTCCTCGGTATCTGACACAAGTCAGAATTTCCACTGTTCAAGCTGAGCTTTTATGAAGAACAGACTTGAGAGAGACTGCTGTCACGGCTGCGGCCCGGGCTTCTGGGGGGACTGCAGTGGACTGGAGTCGGGGCGACTGACACTCGCCGGCAGGACAGGCTCTGAACTGAGGGAGAGGAGCCAGCGGGGTGTGGCCCGCCTGCCCCCTCCATCTGGGGGTCCCTGCTGCTCAGCAGTGAACTCCCCTTCCTCCCAGACTGACGGGAACCACCGGCTGCCCCATCGATTGAGAGCCTCGCCTGGGACTCCAGGGCTCTGGTGGAGCTGTCTGTGGCCTCTTCCTGAGAAGTCCCCTCCCTCTGTCTTTCTCTCTCTTCCCCAGCTGCTCCCTGAACTCCAGACTCAGTGTCCATCTGTCTCCTCCATAGCCCTACCTGCATGTCACACAGGCCTCTTGAAGCCAACACATCCAAAAACAAAAGACATCGTCACCTGCTGAAACTGCCACCTCAGAAGTGACCGCTTAGTTCCCGAAGCCCAATCTCTAAGGCGTCCCTGGGGCCCCTTTCTTTCCCGCACCCCCGTCTCCCAGCCCTACCACCCCACCCCCAGGCCCCTCCACGTCTCTCCAACCCCTCAGCCCCACTAGGCCGAGGCCATCACCTCTCCCCTGCACCATCGCAATCGCCTCCTGTTCTCATTGCTTCCCCCCACCTCAGAATGACCTGGCCTTCACAGAAGCCACAATTTGCTGGTGAAAAGGGAAGTCAGAATCTGGCACTCACCTACCTCAAACTTGCCAGCAGTCTCTCTTCAAAAGCAGCGTGAGATCCCAGCCCGGGGCCCCACCCTTGCCGGCTGCCCCACCCCCATCCCCCAGTCTCTGGCTGCCACCTGGGCCTCCCTTCTGTGTCCCCCAAACCCCACAGCCCTCCCACCCTGGGGCTCCCCTCACTCCTCTGACTGTTCACCCCTCACATCCACCCAGGGCGGCTCCTTCCTGGCACCTGCATCTCGGCTGAAATGTCACCTCCTCAGAGAGGCCTGTCACCCTCCACCTTCCCTCCACCTTCCCTGGGTTTTACCTCTTCACAGAACACCCCTCCCAGAACCTTGTGTGAACCCGATTATCAATTCTCTACCTGCCTCCCTCGTGCCAACACCCTCACAGAAAGGCCCACCTACCTTGTCCGTGGCTGGAACCCAAGGGCCTAACAGGGCCCCACACCTGCAGTAGGCACTTAGCAAATATTAAAACATGTTGAGTGAAGAATAGACTGTCCTCAGGTCTGCTGTGTGACCTGAGACAGGTCATGCCCCTCTCTGGGCCTCAGATTCCTTACTACAGATGAAGGGGATGAAAGGCCTCCAAAGGGCTCCTTCTCTCTGGGAAGGGTTGACATTTCCCACCTGGGAGCCTCGATGGGCTGGAGGGGGGCACACGGGGCTTTCCTGGGAGCTGGACTCCAGTGACTTCCTGGTGTTGGCTTCATTCTTCCAGAGAGCACAGTTGGGCCCTGACTAACAGTTTTTTTGACTTTATAATGGTACAAAAGTGATACACAACTGTACATGGAATCACAAATCTGGGTCTTTTCCCAGGCTGGCGATATGTGATACAACTCCTCTTGTGATGCTGGACAGAGGGTCCCAGCCCCCAGTCAGCTACGTAATCACGAGGGTCAAGAACCTATACACTTACAATCATCCTGAACTCAGACAGCCAAACTTTTTTTTACTTCCAGCACAGTATTCAGTAGATGACACGAGCTATTCAACACTTTATTATAAATAGGCCTTGTGTTAGATGATTTCACCCAAGTGTAGGCTAATGTAAGGTGGGCAAGGCTAAGCTATGATGTTCAGGAGGTTAGATATATGAACGCACTTTCAACTAATGATATTTTCAACTTACAATGGGTTTATTGGGACGTGACCCCATCCTAGGGCTTCCCAGATGGTGCTAGTGGTAAAGAATCTACCTGCCAATGCAGGAGACATAAGAGATATGGGTTTGATCCCTGGGTTGGGAAGATCCCCTGGAGGAGGGCATGGCAACCCACTCCAGTATTATTGTCTGGAGAATCCCATGGACAGAGGAGCCTGGCGGGCTACAGTCCATAACGTCACAGAGAGCTGGACACGACTGAAGCGACTTAGCACGCACGCACGACCCCATCCTAAGTCAAGGAAGATCTGTTTTTATTGAGCACTATGGCATGCCAGACTATGTCACGCACTGGGAGTGGAAGGAGACATTCAGATTCTAATAGGATTAAAGAAGCTTTGAAAATAGGCCGTCTTTGATCTGGACTAGTAAATAATTACAAACACCAGTTGGCTCTTCTTCAAGAAAGAGGAACCCACGAAACAAGAGTCAGGACAGCTCACAGACACTGGCATACTCTGAACCAGCGCTGCACTCCGGGCTTATATAAATAACCTCGCTGTTACAGGCCCTCAGAGGAAGACGTGCTATGTCTGCCCCCAACAAGAAACTGAAGCACAGAGAAGTTAAGTGACTCTTCTAAGATCACACAGTGAGCTACAGTACAGCCAGGCTGGATCTGGGGTCTGACTGCAGAATAAAGGGAGAAGGGTGCCTCTCGTGTACTCCCATGGGGTGGCAGGAAGACCAAGTTCGGGCCATGCCAACTGGGACAGGCCCTGAACTCACAGTGGGGCTGCTTTGCCCTTGGGTGTCAGTCCCAACGCTACTGCTCTGCTCCACACAACTCCAGGCACCTCCCTCTCGGGCCAGAGAAGCCGAGACCCCTGCAGACTCTGCCAGGTGACACCTGGGCTAGGCCAAAGCAAGGCCTGTCTGTCAGCAGCCCTGGGGGCCTAGAGGGGGGCCAGGCCCCAGAGGGAGGGGCTGCCCGACTCACTTTTGGTCCTTAATAAATGCACGACCAGCAGGCAGAGCTCTGTGGACTCAAACTTTCTATGGAAGATGCTGAGCTAACACACTCTGCCCACTTTCACCTCCAAGCAACGAGGTAGAAAGACAAGAAACAGTCATGATGTTGAGGGTTAGTGGTCAGAGGTCAAGGGTGAGAGATGGGAGTGGGCCAAGATGCTGGGCAGGGATGTGGCCAGCACTAGGTGGGGGAGAGAGGGGCTGCAGGGAGAGAAGGGGCCTGTGACTATCTGCAGGTCCTTCTCCCCTGAAGAGCGCAGAGCCAGAGTTCAGTCTGTGCTGGGTTGAGAGGACACGCCCAGACACAGGGCTTCCTGGAGCCCCTGACACCAAGGTCCACCTCAGGCCACAAGCCGCAGGCCGCCACCACCTGTCGTCCTGCCCAGCTGGGGAGGTGGGGACCTCAGGTGGGCACTGGAGTGAAGGGTGGGGTGACCCTCCCCAGTCCTCAGTGCCCTGCTGGGTCAGCAGAAAGTGGGGGGGTCCCTTTTCCCTCCCCCTACAAGCCACAGGTCCCGCCTGCTGCGCCAGGACAGCTCTGGAGCGCGGGACTTTTCATGCTTACTTTGTTCTCTCCACAGTTCAAAAGGAGCTCGCAGTCCCAGCCCTCACTCCGGGCCCAGCCTTAATCTCCCATCCCTCGAGCTCCCAGCTGGCCAGTTAAGGCAGTTAAGACGCTGGATTAGGGCCGGCTTTACATAACAACGCTGGAGCTAAAGCCATCCTCTCCTGGGATGGCTAAAAGACTTCTTTTTATCTTCACGCCTCAGATGGCCTTTTTTCCTCCTTAACAGCCCTCCAGCCAGCCAAGAGGCAATGAACTTGGCCAACAGGAAGACAAAGAGGAGATTCAGGATTCGGCTTGCTCTCCCTTGGCCCAAGGCTCAGAGGGATGCCCGCAGCCCCAGCTCCAGGCCAGGTGGCTGCTTCGTCGTGGCCAGGACGTGGCAGCGCCCACCAGACCTAGCCATCCACAGCCACGTCCATCATCCTGGGAGTGCTGCCTCGGACCCGGCACCAGCGGTGGCCCAAGAACCACAGGCGGCCGCTGGGGCCAGCATCCCTTCCAAGAAGCCTCAGGGGCCGCACAGGCAGGCCCAGAGCAGCCCAGCCCTACTGCCTTATTTACTTATTGTTTTCACTTTTTAATTCTGTTATTAGTCTTTCGCTTCAAAGGAATACATGGTCACATTCTTCTTGTAAAAGTTGAAACATTAATCACAGTTAATACTACAATCCTCTGACCACGCTTTCCAATTTTAATCTTCTCCTCCCCTGTTCAGAAGGAACTATCTTTCTGTCTGTCTAAGCTTCTAGCTACACAATTCTATACATACATATGTGGTCCACATTCATACACACAAGGAAATACAGAGTGCTGTCTGGTACCCTTCGTTACATAAAAGGTAATTAACATACTATCTATAACACACTGCATCTTTGAGCAACCTGGTCTGTCTTTCATTCTGTGCTCTGTATAAGGTTTTGTTTGAAGAAAGGGGCTGGAAACTTGACCACCAACAACCTAGTCTAATCCCTAGTTGGAAACAGAGTCAGGCTTGTGGCTCCCAACTCCTCCTCCCCCGCCACCAATGGTGGTACTGATATATTTGGACGCTGTCTATGACTGGCAAGGTGCCCAGTCGAGGCACCTTCGAAGCTGTCCTCGAAGCCTGACCTGCAGCTGGTGGACCACAGGGATGGACCAAGTGCCACCAACATCCCCACACTTTCTCTGACAGGAGCTGGGACTCTTGGGCACCTCCTGTCTATCTCCCCTCTGTCAACCAGTGTCTGTAAGTGCCACCCCACAGCAGTTTATCCTCTCTACAGGGCGCCCACATCCTCTGCACATGTGCAGAGCCCACACCCCCATGCATCGTGTTAGAGAGGGAGGAGCCTGGCCAAAAGCCATAGCGAGTCTCTGTGGGAGCAGGAGGGGAGCAGGGACTTGGAGACAAGCCTGTGGGTTCCTCGGCCAAGGGCTCCTGCTGCTGCATCCAGCAGGGCTCATACTATGATCAGAGGTTGGACAAAGCCCCCTCCCCTTCTGAAGAGGAAGATTCCATGGGCATTTCATGTCTGCAGGGAAAGATGCCTCATGTGAAACCAATTACATGATTTCAGGCTGAGCCTCAGTGGCCAGAGAAGTGCCTCATTTGGGGCAGTTACCAGGGTCTCAGCAAATGATGAAAATATAGACAGATGGTGAGATGAGTGAATGACAACTGGAAGATGGTTAAATGGGTTAAGGAATGAGTGATAGAGGAGGACGAGATGGGCGAAGGATGGATTATGGATGACTGGGTGGTAGATAAGGACTGGCCGGATGGGTGACAAAAGAGTAGGTAGATGAATGAACAGGCAGTGATGGAAGGACGGGTGGGTGAAGGATGGAGCAAAAGATGGATGGATGAGCGCTGGATGGGTGGGTCATGGATCACTGGGTGGATGATGAGTGAGTGAGGGTGGATGAATGGATACATAGTGGACAGGTGGGTACTTGAATGGCAAGGGATGGATGGAATAGATGGAAGGATGAATGAATAAGAGGATGAGCTTGCTAAGTTACCAGGTGACTGAGCAAATGAATAGAAAATGGAATGAGTGCTGAAGCCCATGTAATCCTTGTCTGGGGTCACCTTAGCCCCCAGACCCTACATCCTGCAGGCCTTCACCTGACTCCCCAGATCAACTCTAGGCACCAGGTGCTGGCATCTCTCCATGGAGCCAAGGATGACAACTGAGGCTTGGGGAAGCCCAGGGAACAGTGAGAATCAAAGCCACTGAGCCTGAGTGTAGCCATCAGATCCAAATATGCTCAAGAGAAACACCCTAGAGTCTGTCCATGTGCCTCCTTCTCTTTCTATATGGGACCTGCTTGAATTTGAGCAAAGTCTGAGAGATACTTGGGTCCCAGGCACCCTCCAAATCCTGGGCCACAGAGAGAATCTCTCAAAATAGTGCTTCTCAAAGTACAGCATGCACACAAGTCATCTGAGGGGCCCATTACAGAGCAGACCAGATTCAGCAGCCTGGGTGGAGCTGAGGAGTCTACATTTATCACAGCTCTCAGGCCGATGTGGCCACAGTCCTTGGGTCTTGCCAAGGCTCCCCTCCAGAACTTCCTGGCATGGTCTACTCTCCTTTCAGGGCCCTACAGCCCTTCTAGGACCTATATTTCCCCTCAGAGACCCCTGCCAGCCCCTTGTCCCAGTTCCAGAGAGGGCTTTACTGTACAAAGAGTCACTCAATCAAGTCTGACTCTTTGTGACCCCATGGACTATAACCCGCCAGGCTCCTCTGTCCATGGAATTCTCCAGGCAAGAATACTGGAGTGGGTTGCCATTCTCTTCTCCAGAAGATCTTCCCCACCCAGGGATCAAACCCAGATCTCTTGCATTGCAGGTGGATTCTCTATTGTCTGAGCCTCCAGGGAAGCACATTTATTGCCCAAAGGCTGCACCAGTTCAGCAGTTCTCTCCTCTAATTCTGAGTGGGAAAGGGAAATGCTATTCCTTTCAGCAAAGGCTTCCATATGCTGTCCAGTCATTGTACCAGCTTAGGGAATTGAGTAGGAAGAGGCCCTCATTCCCATTCTACAAGTATAGAAACAGGCTCAGAAAGGGGACGTGGCTTCCTAAAGTCAAATTAGTATACCAGTGGCCCCCAACTCTCTACTTGAGTGTCCTAATTCTTTCTACAGTGCACTGCTTCCTTGAAGAAAGAGAGGAGTGGGAACTACAGAGGAAAGCGGTGAGGGGTTGGGGCTCTGTTCGTGTGTGTGCACACCTGCGCTCCAGGTGTGTGATGTGAATGGAGAAACACAAGGGTTGCTTCATACAGTATGTACTACATGCCCAGCCCTGCTTGAGAAGCCTATGAGTGGCCACTCCCCTGCAGTGGGGAAGATGAGGTCATACAACTTGTTCAAGACCCCATGGCTAACACAGAGCGGGATGTGAGCCTGGGTGGCCTGAATCCACTGCCAGTGAGGACCAATGAGGCGCTCCACTTCCCTCTTGCTCCTCACCCCATCCACCCCCAGTGCACCCCCACAGAGAGTTCTGTCCTCCTCCTCCTGGTCTGCAGACTTTCTGGAGGGTATGCAAGGCGTAAGGTAGACCAGATGGCCCTTCCCCACCTCACTGCCCTTGGGAAGGAAGTAATAGGTTCTGGTACCTTCTAGCCGAAAGTCTTCCTCTTCCTCCTCGCTGAGCGTTTCTCTGAAAACTTCACCCACAAGCTCCTAGAGGAAGACAAAGCAGGAATATTAAAGAAGTATTGGAGTCAGGTAGGAACCTGGCATCCTTACGGTCAAGGTGGCATTGTGAAGGTGTGTGTGGCTGGTCACAAAGAAGCAGGGACCCTGTTCTCATTCTTCTGATGGAAATTTAGGTCAAGTAGGGAGAGCCTAGGACACTTGTAAAGTTCATTACTGCGCTGCTTTTTAGAAAGTAAGTTTTTCTCAGCCTGTAGCCTGCCACGAAACATTACACAGGCTCACACTTCCCACTTGGAAAGGGAGATCCACCCTCCACCCAGGGAAATGACAAAGACAAGCTCAGAAAATGTCCTTCCTCTACCCCTCTGGGCCAACCCGATAGACTCAGGACCAGAGCCATCCCTCTGGGTCCCTAGAGGAGACCTCAGTTTGGATCCTTCCTCTATGAGAGGGTCCCAGGCAGGTGTCTTGATGAGTTTATAAAGAGGACCTGGTTTGCTGAAGGGAGCACTCCCTCAGCATAAACCCAGCTGTTAACATATACCCAAACTTGACATAATCCCTTAACATAAACCCAGCACAACATCTTCAGCACAACATCTAGGAACCTGTCGGCTCTGCCTTTAGCTGACCTTCAATCATGCCTCCCACATCTCCCCCTTCCAGCAGCTGGCCTGATCCTTGCACATGCCTTGCCTTGGTCTGTAGGCATGAATTTAAAATGTCCAGTAACTCACGCCATGTAGCAGAGCTGCTCCCAATCAGCCTGGTCAGGCTGCCACCCACGCATTGTCAGGTTGGCAAGGGAAGTTAGTTAGGTCCACAGGCTGGGAAATTTCTGGGATCTCAATAAAGATCCCATCTATCTGATCCCACTCCAGTAGGATGACTCTAGATTCAGAGGAGCCCAGACTAGTGCTTGTCAAACAGCTTCTGTATTTATTGGTATTCTGCCAAGAGGAGTAATGAGATCAGAAGAGATTGTTTTAAACAAAGTTAAACAAGACCCTTTGGGCTTCCCAGGTGGCTCCAGTGGTAAAGAACCCACCTACCAATGCAGGTGATGTAAGAGACACAGGTTCAATCCCTGGGTTGGGAAGATCCCCTGGAGGAGGGTGTGGAAACCCACTCCAGTATTTTTGCCTGGAGAATCCCATGGACAGAGGAGACTGGTGGGCCACAGTCCATGGGGTTGCAGAGTCAGACACAAATGAAGCAACTTAGCATGCATGCATGCAAACAAGACCCTTTACTGCAAGACTTACTATGGTAACAGACTGGAGATACCTAAGTAGTAGCTTATGCTGCACCCCTCAAACCTATTTAGACCAGGACGCTTTTTTCAAAAGCATCACGTGGGATTTATGTTCCAAGGAACCCACGTTGGGAAATGTTCCTCTTTTGGGGGAGAGATGAGGTTTGGGTGTGGGGGGAAGGGTCACACTGCTTTCTCTCTCTTAATGCCCACAGTGATGCCATGGCAGTGCTTCATGAACCACAGAAAGAGGAGCAACAAAAAAGCCTCAACTTGGCAGCTCTTGCCAACTTCTCCTTTTGAAAAAAAAAAAAAAAGTATAAAGAAAAAGAAAAAACACACTCTTCAAAAATTAGAAGGAAAAAAAAAATCCTGCACTGGAGATGCTTAAGAGAAAAACCAAGAGCTCGCCTCTATTAACAAAAGAAAAACAATGCTTTGTATAGCTGATCTTATCAATTGGACACAGCTGGAGATAAGTCTCGTGTGTGTGTTTTTTTAAAGATGGACAGCTAACGTTTTATGGATTAGAGGTGGTGTTCTCTGTTCTCTTTCTTCTTTCAAATCATTCTAGGGCATCACACACCCTTTCTTAGACGTCGTTCAAATGTGGTCATTCAGACTGCTGGTGTCCCATGGACTTCAAAACCAGGCTGCATTATTCTTCAAGTCAGGATGTCTTCTCTCTCTCCTCCTCCGCCAATTATTATAATCACTGAACACTTCCTGGGCTTGTAAACTGGCTGTTTGTGTTAACAGAGCTGGAGCTGACAGGGGAACTGGGAGATGGTGACAGGAAAGGGCTGCACTCGGCTGGCATCATTAGATGGCTGGGACGCCTCTGCAGCCAATTAAAGCCGATCTTTCATGCCGGAGAGAGACGGATGCCGCTTCTCCAGAAAGGCTGGCAGGCAGTGCTTCCTCACAGGAGTAGGGTGACCGTCTTCAAGGGAAGCGCAGACCTGCGTGTGCGGAGGCCCAGTGGAGGCTGGGAGCCGGCGCTGACCTCTGAGCCACCCTGACCGCTCCTGGCAAGGTGGACAGGACCCGTGAGATGGAAACTTCTGGGCACTGGCATCTTTTTACTGGCATACTCGGAGGAGTTTAACGACTCCAAACGTCACTAGCAACAAAGCAGCCTTCTGGAAGAAGCCCCATAACGATGCCTCGCACTCACAGTCATCACTTGGATGACGGCTTCAATGCTCCCTGAGAAGAACTGTCTGCTGAGCGGGCCTGGCTCTCTTGACATATTAAAGATACCTCTTTGCATATGAAAGCAGAGTTCTGGCAAGTTCTGGGGTTGGTCTCTTCCCACTAAACCTCACTCTGCTCTGTGTAACACATCGACAGCTCCTCAGCACTGTGGTTTGCTGACACCCAGGGCCGTGCAGCTGCTCAACTATGGCAAACATTCATTTCCTCCACTGACCCAGACAGCCTAGGGCCTGGGGAGTGTGGTGTCTGTGGTCCTCAAGCTTTGAATCACCAGGCCAGAGGCCGCATAAAATGTTGAGTCAGACACAGGATCACATCCTGCCTCTGTGGCCTCCCTGGCCCTGGATGTGGGGCCAGCAGCTGCCTTTTGGGAAATCTCAAACTACTTACCTGTAAAATGGGCACAGTGATAAACCATTAAAAAGTCAGCTGACACTTACTGTGCATTTCCTATGTGCCAGGCACTTTATATTATCTCCCTTTATCATCATAACAGCCTTGCTCTTTCCATCTCTTGAGGAACAAATGCTCATAAAAAATGATGTGCAAATTTTAAAGTGAAAGGTATAATTGTTACTGTTTTCCTACAAAGTGTCTCAACCCTCAAAGAATGAGATAGGAAAACAATGTCAATGACAGTCACTCACATCCCCAAGCCCTCATGATATATATGAGGTACTGATCAATCGGGATATTCACCAGGACCTCCAGAGAATGGGGTTCCCAACAGTCCTGTGGGTTTAAATGAGAAGGAGCCTCTAAGAGGCAAAGAGACCCTGTGGTGGATCATCAGCAGAGCCAAGACTTGAGCCAGCTCCTTCAGGTGCCTGGCCCAACCTTGTACAGTGGAATTGGGGCTCCCATGGGCACAGGGCTGGAGGTGGCCAAGAGTCCTGGCACTTGCTGGGGACCAAGAATCATGCTTAAAGAAGTGCAGAAAATCAGCCCAGCCAGCAGCTCCAGTGTGTCAGAGACCAAACACTCCCCTCTGTCCTGCAGGACTCGAAGGCCCCAAGGCTCCTCCTCACTAGGCTTAGGACAGGGCCAAGTCTCGGCCAGGAGCCTTCCTGCAGGATGGTCCTAAGGGCCTGGCCCCAAACCCTGCATGCAGGGCTCCTAGCCATGAGTCCCAGGGGAGCCCCAGCACAGAGGATGCAGGGCACAGAACTGGTGCTGCTCAGACCTTGGTTCAAATCCCTGCTCTACGTGGGTGAAGGAGGTTTATCTCCAGTGTTCCTCAGTCTTCCCATCTCTGCATAGGGATGAGAGCAATCATTCTGTCTCAGGACAGGTGTGAGCCATTGCACGGAAAGTACTTAGCATTACATCTGATAGCATGACTGGGGCTTGACAAACAGTGGTTACCGTTTATTACTTGCATTCTGACTGTCAAATGGCTACCAGAACATTGCTGAGCAAAGCTGAATGGCTCAGCAGACCCGAGGTGCCCCCACAGACAAAGAAACAAGACACAGAGAAACACACTCTTCTCCTGTCTGGTGCATATTTCTGGTGCTTTGCGTTTAACCCCTATGGCAGTCCTTTGAGGTAATACCATTATCATCCCCACTTTACAGACGAGAAAACTGAGACATAGAGAGGTTTAGGGACTTGCCCAAGGTCACACAGCTAGTAAGTGTCAGAGCCAGGATTAAAGGCAGATGGCATGGCTCCAGAGCCCATACTCCTCACCACACTGCCCTGGAAGAAGCCTGAGTGTGGGGTATCATGTGCAGTGACCTCCCTCACTGCTCTCTCCATCAGCTCAGCCATCACAGCCCACTTTCTTCTGGTCACTAGGACAGTCAGACTCAGCCTCTGCTCCAAGTTCTGATCAGAGACCTCCCTGGATCTACACACCTCCGGCCCCCACCCAACCTGGTGCCAGGCTGCCTCCTGCCCAATGGCCAGGCTGAGTGGCCTATGGGGCCCAGACCTGCCTCCCTCCCAAGTCCTGGCACTGCCCCTCCTCTGCCCCACACTGGGCCCCAGGATGAGAGGCCAGCTCCTCCGGGCGCTGAATGTGCAGCCAGCACCAGCCCAGAGCCCAGAATTGCAGGCACAGTGCCTTATAAGGCCTCCAGGGATGGGAACCCACATCAAAGCAAGGCCTTGGGGAGCGGGCTGGAGTTCAGTTAGGGTTTTTTCCTCTTTGTCTTTGAGACTTCATACTCCTGAGCTTAATATCTTTCCCCACCGCCTGCCCCAGCAGTTCTTTGTCAATCTTTCTATTCTCTAAGAGCTAACAGATGTTGGTGCCACGGGGTTTCAAAGGCAACTCCTGGTGCCCACAGAACACGGCACAACTTACAGATTTCAAGAATGCACGGGGCTGGGGCAAGCCAGGGGAAGAGAAGGGCGGGAGGCAGGACCCAGCCACCCTGTAGCCCTGAGATCCAAGCAGCCTGCCCTGGAGCTGATCCAGGAAATTCCTGGCGAGCTCCCTCTACCCAGCACACTCCACAGAGGCGGCGTTCCTGCACTCGGGGCGTTTCTGGGGAGCCAGTGCTGAGGCAGGCAGGCCCCTCGGAGAGTAAGCTCTGGCTGTGCAGGGCAGGGATGCTTCACTCCCAGAACCCAGCTGGACATGAGAGTCAGGCACCCACCCACCCCTTGGGAGTTGAGTGATAGCAGATGCCTTACTTAACCCCTCTGGGCCCCTTTTTGCTCCTCTATAAAATGGGGATTTCATTGTCAAAGAGGAGTTAGTAAGAAAATGCAGACCAGATACTTAGGACAGTGTCTGATGCAAATGGGGGAAGGGAACACAAGCGTGAACTTCTCCTTCTGCAGCACCCTATTCCTGCCATGTGCTTGGAACACTCTCACATTTTATCCTTGCAAAACCCTAACACCCAGCGATTCAATGCCTCAGTGTCCATCCTGGTGTGCAACACTCGTGCGTGTGCACCAGGAAGACATGTTCAAATTCAGTGAGGTTGAGGGCAAGGCTATTTCTATTAGCCCACAGTCAGAAACACTCTGGACACCCAGCAAAGGAAAGTGTACTAGATCTACGTGTGGAAAACCACACAGAGGCTCAAAAGAGCCAGGTAGATCTGCACACACTGACACACAGAACCCATGCCACATGCAAGACACGCAGGGTATGATTCTACTTGTATACTCAAGAAAACGCCAAACATACGCATGTACCATGAGGTTGCCAACAGGAACACAATACCCACCGTTACTCCCAAGGAGGGGAGGGAGACCAGATGCAGGGAAACAGAAGTCACAAACTTCATCAGAATGGTTCCAGTTTTTAAGGCAAGCATCCTCCT
Organism: Capricornis sumatraensis; assembly: GCF_032405125.1. Classification (NCBI taxonomy): domain Eukaryota; kingdom Metazoa; phylum Chordata; class Mammalia; order Artiodactyla; family Bovidae; genus Capricornis; species Capricornis sumatraensis. The sequence continues at coordinate 24,816,408 of NC_091088.1, read as the reverse complement.
GTGCCACTTGGGTCATTAAAACGCTGTTTTAGCAAAATCACACACAAGAATCTGCTTGACAAGAGAGGGGCCTGAGGCTCAGCCAGGAGCCTAAGTGGCTGGTTCAAGGTCACTTAAGAAGAGAAAGTGACAGGGAAGGGCTAGGGCTCTGTGGCCCTGGGCTCCTTGTCTGGAAAATGGGGCAGAAGGCCACCATGATGAGCATGGGGCCTCAAGCACAGGCTTTCTGGGGCTCCAGCCCCACACCCAGCAGCAGGGAGACCCTTTCTCTTGGGCTTCACTCAGGAATCAAGAGCGAGAGGGCGATCCACTTTCTGAGTTGCAATGTCCCCAATTCCAACATGCACCTCTAACCTTTGTTATTTCTGCCCTCTGAGAGAGTTCTCTCCCCCCCAAGTGTGCGCTATGCACACGGGCTGGGGAATAGGTAGAGGTGCAAGCAGCAGCACTAGAGGGGACTTCTGGGGGCCTGGACTCCAGTGTCAGGGGCTGGGGAACCCCTCCTCCCCAGAGATGAGAGGGAAACAGACACACTCTTTCCAGACCAGATTCCAGCAGAGTCCAGCAGACCTCAAGGGGCAGCTTCCCAAGAGAAATGGCACCTCCCTTCAAAGGAGCGAATGGAGGCAGAGCCCTTGGCCACTCCCCTGAGGACACTGCAGCCTCGAGGGGCCACAGGTCACCTGGGGGAGCTCTAGGTCCACCTGCCCTGCACGTGTCCTCTGGCTGCAGCGAAGCCAAGTGGAGTTGTCCCCTGGGATCCTGCACACGGGAGCTGGTGGAAAAGACATCTTCTCTGGTGTTGAGGCTGTGCCTCCTCTCCTCTCCAGCTGCTGGAGAAGGTCCACCCAGAAGAGAATGCCCCACCCCCACCCCCGGCCACAGGAACAGAGAGAGACCCATGTGGGAGAGGGTGCTCGTCCTCGGCCTCAGGTCCAGCCACCTCTAGCAAGGAGGCCCCCTGAGGGCAGGGATCTGAGTCCATTTTGCTCTAGGACAGGGCTTACTGCACAGCAGATACTCAAATATCTGCTGGATGAATTCTGAGTTAGACTCACTCTCATCAGCCTTTCCTGGGGACCAAATAGCTAAATTGCCACAGAAGCCACTAAACTGCCCTCCTTGTTCACACCAGTTCTTACAACCGAAAACTCTGACCTCCAAAGACCTCAGCACCAAGCCCAGGATTCCCAGCCAAGCTTGGAGGCCAAAGGGAGGAAGCCGCCACAGCTGGCTTCACTGCAATACCTCCAAGAGTGTCCCCAAGTTCTACCCCACTGCGGGAGCCCAGCAAGCTGGGTAGGGGATGGGAAGGTGGGCCCCAAGGGCTGCAGCCTGCAGTGCCAGCCTGCGTGTTTGGTCTATGAGGACCAGCACTCCAGATGTGTGGCAGTCATTAAAATTCCTCAGATTTCTCCCTGTTTTTAATCTGCTCGAGATGTAATCCCTGGGCCCATGTCTCAGGGACTCCAGCCTGAGCTTGCTTCCTAGACTTGAAGGACTGCTTCTCAGGAAGGTGGATGGTAGGCAGGGGAAGGAAGGGGAGGACTTCTGACCCTTGGGGCCTGACTCTTGGACTACCACATTCCCCCTCCTCTGAGCCCCAAGTCCTAGACCCTACAGGGTACAAATCACCCCCCAAAACGGGTTTGTCCCATCCTGGAGACACAGCCGGCCACAAACAGCAAGAAGCAAAGCCCACTTCCTGGGCTGTCAACCCAGCAAGCCGTGGGCACCCTTAAGCCATTGTCCCAACCTCCCCAGGAACTGGGTCCCACCTGAGCCACTGTGAGTACTTAGTACTTTTCTTTAAATTGGCTCTCTCTGTCCTCTTGAAAAAAAAAAAGAAAGAAAACCTAGAGAGGGAAATGGAAACCCACTGCAGTATGCTTGCCTGGCAAATCCCATGGACAAAGGAACCTGACAGGCTACAGTTCATGGGGTCACAAGAGACTCGGACATGACTTAGCAACTAAACAACTGTATAGCACGGGGACCTCTACTCAGTGTTTTGTGGTGACTTAGAGGGGAAGAAAATCCAAAAAAGAGGGGATATGTGTATATGCAAAGCTGATTCACTCTGCTGTACAGTAGAAATTAAGATAATACCCTAAAGCAACTCTACTCCAATAAAGATTTATTTTAAAAATCCTGAAAGTCTTACCATAAGGAAGATCAATAAAATCATGGGTGTGATGTCCTAGTTGAAGCTGAGGTTTAAAAAAAATATGATGCGTATGAAATCAAGATGAAACTGTTAAAATACAAGATGTCCACCACTGACCTCAAATCCCATCCCCCCAGCAGAATGTGGAACATGCCCTGGAAAGGACAAGGTTTAAGGAGCCCAAAGTTGAAGTCTCTGCCCGCCGCCTCCACCCTGAGCCATCAGGCTGGTTCTGACAGGAGGAAAGGAGTTGGGGGAGGAAGCGGGGAGGCAGGGAGCAAGGCGAGTACCTGGTGAGGTCAGATGGAAGAAGGTTCTCCTTTGTCAAAGATAAGATGTCCATAGGTGCATGGATTTATCTCTGGGCTTTCTATTTTTTTCCATTGATATATATTTCTGTCTTTGTGCCAGTACCATACTGTCTTGATGACTGTGGCTTTGTAGTAGAGCCTGAAGTCAGGCAGCTTGATTCTTCCAGTTCCATTCTTCTTTCTCAAGGTTGCTTTGGCTATTTGAGGTTTTATGTATTTCCATACAAATTGTGAAAGTGTTCTAGCTCTGTGAAAAATACCATTGTTAGCTTGATAGGGATTGCATTGAATCTATAGATTGCTTTGGGTAGTATACTCATTTTCACTATATTGATTCTTCCAATCCATGAACATGGTATATTTCTCCATCTATTAGTGTCCTCTTTGATTTCTTTCATCAGTATTTTATAGTTTTCTATATATAGGTCTTTAGTTTCTTTAGGTAGATATATTCCTAAGTATTTTATTCTTTTCATTGCAATGGTGAATGGAATTGTTTCCTTAATTTCTCTTTCTCTTTTCTCATTATTAGTGTATAGGAATGCAAGGGGTTTCTGTGTGTTGATTTTATATCCTGCAACTTTACTATATTCACTGATTAGCTCTAGTAATTTTTTGGTGGAGTCTTTAGGGTTTTCTATGTAGAGGATCATGTCATCTGCAAACAGTGAAAGTTTTACTTCTTGTTTTCCAATTTGGATTCCTTTTATTTCTTTTTCTGCTCTGATTGCTGTGGCCAAAACTTCCAAAACTATGTTCCTTACCTTTGACAAAGGAGGTAAGACTATACAATGGAGAAGACAATCTCTTTAACAAGTGGTGCTGGGAAAACTGGTCAACCACTTGTAAACGAATGAAACTAGAACACTTTCTAACACCATACACAAAAATAAACTCAAAATGGATTAAAGATCTAAACATAAGACCAGAAACTATAAAACTCCTAGAGGAGAACATAGGCAAAACACTCTCCAACATAAATGACAGCAGGATCCTCTATGACCACCTCCCAGAATATTGGAAATAAAAGCAAAAATAAACAAATGGGACCTAATTAAAATTTAAAGCTTCTGCACAACAAAGGAAACTCTAAGTAAGGTGAAAAGACAGCCTTCAGACTGGGAGAAAATAATAGCAAATGAAGCAACTGACAAAGAATTATTCTCAAAAATATACAAGCAACTCCTGCAGCTCAATTCCAGAAAAATAAATGACCCAATCAAAAAATGGGCCAAAGAACTAAACAGACATTTCTCCAAAGACACAGAGGTGGCTAACAAACACATGAAAAGATGCTCAACATCACTCATTATCAGAGAAATGCAAATCAAAACCACAGTGAGGTACCATTTCACACCAGTCAGAATGGCTGCTATCCAAAAGTCTACAAGCAATAAATGCTGGAGAGGGTGTGGAGAAAAGGGAACCCTCTTACACTGTTGGTGGGAATGCAAACTAGTTCAGCCACTATGGAGAACAGTGTGGAGATTCCTTAAAAAACTGGAAATAGAACTGCCTTATGACCCAGCAATCCCACTGCTGGGCATACACACCGAGGAAACCAGAATTGAAAGAGACACGTGTACCCCAATGTTCACTGCAGCACTGTTTATAATAGCCAGGACATGGAAGCAATCTAGATGTCCACCAGCAGATGAATGGATAAGAAAGCTGGGGTACATATGCACAATGGAGTATTACTCAGCCATTAAAAAGAATACATTTGAATCTGTTCTAATGAGGTGGATGAAACTGGAGCCTATTATACAGAGTGAAGTAAGCCAGAAAGGAAAACACCAATACAGTATACTAACGCATATTGGGCTTCCCTGGTGACTCAGAGGATAAAGCATCCACCTGCAATGCAGGAGACCTGGGCTCGATCCCTGGGTTGGGAGGATCCCCTAGAGAAGGAAATGGCAACCCACTCTAGTATTCTTGCCTGGAGAATCCCATGGACAGAGGAGCCTGGCAGGCTACAGTCCACGGGGTCGCAAAGAGTCGGACACGACTGAGCGACTTCACTTTCACTTTAATGCATATATATGGAATTTAGAAAGATGGTAACGATAACCCTGTATGCAAGACAGCAAAAGGGACACAGATGTATAGAACAGTCTTTTGGACTCTGTGGGAGAGGGAGAGGGTGGGATGATTTGGGAGAATAGCATTGAAACATGTATAATATCATATAAGAAATGAATTGCCAGTCCAGGTTGGATGCAGGATACAGGATGCTTGGGGCTGATGCACTGGGATGACCCAGAGGGATGGTACGGGGAGGGAGGTGGGAGGGGGGTTCAGGATGGGGAACACATGTATACCCATGGCAGATTCAAGTCAACGTATGGCAAAACCAATACAATATTGTAAAACAATTAGCTTCCAACTGAAATAAATAAATTTAAATAATAAAAAAAAAAGATTCTCATGGCCTACGGATCCTCCTTTTCCTGTAACCACAGGCCCTCCCTCTAGGGCTCACGCTTTTGGAATGTGACTCTGGACATGGAGAACATGGCTGATGCCAACAGAAAATGGCAAAACTTAGCATGACCCAGAATGCGCCCTAACCTCCAGCCTCTGGGATTTCAGGCTCTTCTGAGGAGATGACCCGACGCAAGGCAGATGGTCTAGGGCCGGGTGGGGTGCAGCGCTCGCTGCTGCGTGACTGGAATTTTCCTACAAGTCAGTGTTCAAAGAAGTTTCTACAGTGGAAACCAGGATCTGATGGGCTTGTTGGGGCGTGGGAGTAACTGAGGTCATGACTATAAAGGACTCAGTGATCATCGTAACCAGCATCTCTTTGGTAAGGGCTGGCCTATGCCAGAGTTCTGCTCAGCACATTTGATGCACGGCTAAATGCTCCAAACAACCCCGTGGGTTGGGTGCTGTTGTCACCCCATTTCAGCCGCCAGGAAACTGAGGCTTAGAGAGGGGAAGTGACCGTCTGATTTTGACCCTGGCTCCTCTGCTTTTGAGGCTTCCCAGGTGGCGCTAGTGGTAAAGAACCTGCCTGCCAATGTAGGAGACATAAGAGACGTGAGTTAGATACATGAGTTCGATCCGTGGGTTGGGAAGATCCCCTGGAGAAGGGCATGGCAACCCACTGCAGTATTCTTGCCTAGAGAATCCCACGGACAGAGGAGCCTGGCCGGCTACAGTCCATAGGATCGCAGAGTCAGACACGACTGAGGTGACTTCACTTGTCTGTGCCTCAGTTTCCTCATCGGAACATGGAAATAATGGCACCCATCGGGTGGGGCAGCTGCAGAGAGGCACTAGGAGGGCCGGTGGAAGCGTGCAGCACACACCAGGCAGGCGGCATGTCATCAACACAGCTGTGCCTTCTCTGTCTCTCTGGGCCTCCTCTTTCATTCTCTGCCCTCCCAGCCTCTCTTCCAGCCCCGCTGTTTTCGGGACATCATACAGCTGATCAAAGCCGGACCTAGCGAGGCCTCAGCCTACCCCACGAGGCCTTAAGCGGCAGGCCCGGCAGGCTGCCTGCACTCAGCACCTCTTAGCGTCTCTGCCTCTTGCCTGGCCACTGGCCAGTCATGCCACCGCCAGCTGACCCTGCCACACGATCCGTGTGCCACACCCCTGGCCTGCCACGCTGTGGACCAGCCATGCCACCGACGTGCCATACTGCTGGCCTGCCACACCCCTCAGCCAGGTGCTGATAACAGGAGAGGCCAAAGGGGCTGGGGTGCACGTCTGATCACTGAACAGCTGGGGCTGCCGCTGCCAGCAGTTCCTGGCCTTGGGACAGGCCCCAGGTTGGCTGCCAGGGTCCAGCGCGTGTGCCCAGCCGAGCAGGGTGGCAGTGATCCAGGTTGCTTGTGACAGACGCACGGACGTCTGTGGACCAGAGAACGGGGCCCCCACAGACCACAGGCCACCTCTTTGTGTGGAAAGGATGTGCACCCCTGCTCAGGGCCAGGACCAGCTCAGTCAGGGGCCCTGAGTGGCCAGGGGACCCAGGGAAGAGGGGTGTTTCTCTCACCCTTGAGAGTAAGAGATTTAGGCTTCTGGCTTCTGGCTAATGTAAATAAACAGATGCAGTACGCTTCTCTTATTTTGAATATCCAAAGACTCCTCATCAGTTTCATGAGAGAACCAGACAACAGTGGTTTGGGCTAGACTCTAGGACCCTTCTACTACACACACACACACACACACACACACACACACACAGCCCACTACATCTGGCCTTGAAGCTCTTGCAGGAGTCATCTTCCTGCCCCTCTGATGCTAGTTGACATTAGGCCTGCCTTCCTCTCTCCTGATCCCCCTCCCCACCGCCCCTAACCCCATAACCCAGCTTTGACACCCTTCCCCCAGCTGGACTGCCTGCCTCGGAGTCTCCAAATCCCACCTGTGCTCTTTTCTCCACTGGGAGAGCCCTCCCCCCTTGACGGCTGGATGAAGTCTTACCCCTGCTCCGCTCTAGTGTGACTGCTGACTCCCAACACCCACCCCTCCACCACCACCAAACTGGAACAGAATCAAGGGTTACCCCTCTGGGCTCCCAGAGGACGCAGTTCATTCAGGATCATAGCTAATGCTGTGTCACCTGATCTGTACCTCAGTGTCCACATCTGTAAAATGGGCCTGTGACTCAGGAGTGCGCCGAGAGTCACGTATGAGGTGGCCGTGAAAGAACAGAAGAGTTAAAGATACTGTCTGGGAGTGAGTGCCGTTAGGTGGGCAGGCAGGTGCGGGACAGCCGATCCATTTTGTTTATAAAGTAGAGTCACATTCTCTGGAATACTTCTGGAAGGACACGCAATAGCTATTCTTGGGGAGTTGAGGTGCTGTCCTTCCCATTGTCCAGGTCTGTAGACTGCCTGGGTTCTCTGTTGTCTCTCTTCTTTCTCTTTTTTAAATCAAGAACATGTAGTGTTTTTACACTAAAAAAGAAATTAAACTTTGTTCCATGAAGAAGAATGACACAGCTCCCTGTTTACCCAAAGGTTCCATCAAGCCCCTGGGCTGGTGTCTCAGACCACACTGTCCCAGCCCTGCTCCAGATTTCTTTCCTGTGTCCAACTGGGGCAGCTCCCTCCTTCTTGTTGTTCAGGCCAGAAACCCAGGAGTCCTCCTGCCACGTGTCTTCAACCCTTCTGTTCAACCCACAGTGCATCCTGTTGGCTCTGCCTTCAAAAGGTACCCTGAGACCACGTCTTCCCTCCCCTGCACGCACCGAACGCTCCAGGCCAATGCAGCAGGACAATGACAACCCTTTTCTATTCTCCGCACCCACCTCCCACCCCATTCTCCAAGGTCCTCCTAATGCCCCACAAAGCCCCACCCAATCTGTTACAACACCTCCCTGCCTTCATCTGTTATTTCTCTGTCACTCTGCCCCAGCCACCCCAGGCCCCTTGCTATTGCTCAAACACTCTTGGCACCACCTCAGGGCCTTTGTCCTTTCTGTTTCCTCTGCCTGGGAATTTTTCTTCAAATATCCTCTCCTCCCACTCCTCCAGGTTTTGGTCGCCTCATCACCTGGGTGAGATCTTCCAAACACCCCTATTTAAACTTGCAGCACCACCTGCACCCCCTCACCCTCTTCCCTGCCTAGCTTTTCTCTGGGGCACTTACCACCCTCTGCACACATAGCAGTGCCTGACAGAGGAGGCAGACCATGAACACATGTTGACGACTAAACACGGCTCTACAATTACTGACTCAGAAAGACATACCCTGCATTTTCGTCAAAGAGAAAAGCAGTTGCCAAAGATCAGAGGGAATCCAATTGCATCTGCTAAAATCATCTGCATGTTTCCATGCCGTGTAGTCCGAGAGGCCCACGTGGAGGGACCAGCGCCACACCAGCATGTTCCCAGAGGTTTGTGCTGGGCACTGGAGTCAAGGTCTGCAGTTGTTTGCCATGAATGTGCAGGAGGATTTCTACAGTCAGAAGTAGCAGCCAGGCATTTGGGAGGAAACAAAAGCGGGCACCTGAGCTGGTTCTAGAAGGAATGGCACATGGGAGACTGCCCACAGGGTCTTGGAGCCAGTGGGTGGTGAGGTTTACAACTCTCCAGTGACATGGGACGGAAAAGGCAATGGCACCCCACTCCAGTACTCTTGCCTGGAAAATCCCATGGACGGAGGAGCCTGGTGGGCTGCAGTTCATGGGGTCGCTAAGAGTCAGACATGACTGAGCAACTTCACTTTCACTTTCATGCATTGGAGAAGGAAATGGCAACCCACTCCAGTGTTCTTGCCTGGAGAATCCCCAGGGACGGAGGAGCCTGGTGGGCTGCCGTCTATGGGGTTGCACAGAGTTGGACACAACTGAAGTGACTTAGCAGCAGCAGGAGTGACATGGGGGCTTTTCCAGTCCTCGTGGAAGCCCTGGGCTTCTCAGCACCTCAGACCCCGCTGCTCCCTCCCACAGCTATGCTGAGCTCGCAGACCATAAAAAGACCACTGCTGGAAACGCGCTGCTTCTCACTGCCTTTGGCTGTGCACACATAGGAAGTCAGGGGCTGGCGAGACCCCTCTTTGTGGTTCGTGTAATGCAGACAAGGTTTTGATTCCAGAAATGGCACAAGGCCAGCTGAGCATGTGAAACTTGGCTGTCATTGGGAGTGGGAGAGGGTGGCAGCTGCCCCCCTTCCCTTCCCAGAACCCGCTGCACACCAAATTCTGCAGTTTCCATTCACAGGCAAGGAAGAAAGGAAGGGAAGAAAGAAGGGAGGGAGAGACAAAAAATAGGTTTTGGGGATCAGGAAGGCAGCCCCTATCTGGTCTGGTCAACCACCTACGTTTACGTCACCCCAGGGTGGTCCTCTGGGAAGCCTGTGGAGGTCTGGGAGATGCTGTGTGGTTAGCATCCAAGGTCTGAGGATGTTCTGAAGCCTGGGGGCAAGACAGCATCCCCGACAGTGACTCCATCCATCACAGCTATACTTTGTTCCATCACAGTCCTTGGGTCTTCTGACTCACCCAACAACCCTGGGAGGTCACCAAGGTCAGCTATCATCCCCTTTTACAGATGAAAAGCCTGAGGCTCTGAAAGGGGAGGAAACAACGTGGTACAGTGGGAGGGCCAGGGCCTCATGGGACCAGCTTCTCGGCGGGACAGGATACCTGGTGTGAGTCCATTGGGCAGTGGAAGCCAGGCGTGTCCCACACGCACACCCAGCCTCCCAGACCACAGGCGCTGGGGCCAGACCGGCACCCTGGTTCAGGAAGGCCCATACCCCTCCAAAGTGTCCCCCCAGAAAAATGCCACACAGACAAAATCACACGGTGAGCCTTTTCGCAAACTTGAGGTTAAGGACTCTCAGAGTACAGATGGAGAACCCAAGTCCTCAAAAAGCAACAGGATCTGCTCAGAGTCACAGAACTGAAGAGCAGCAGGGCCATGATCAGAACCCAGAGCATCCAGAGCAGGCAACAAAAGATGAGGCCTCACAGGGGTTGAAATAAAAACCAGAGTCTCTCAATTCTGCCACAGTGGGGGCCACTGTGGAAGCACTCTGGCCAGACTCTCCAGGTGGTCCATGCAGGACCCGTGGCCCCTCCAGGTGGTCCATGCAGGACCCGTGGCCCCTCCAGGTGGTCCATGCAGGACCGGTGGTCCCTGCAGTCTGGGGAAGATCCGGGGTTCTGCTGTGGAACTTCTCAAGCCTTTATAGACTGTTCTCATTAGGAACCCCTGAGGTGTCCACAACATGAGGGATTTCCCCATCTTCTCTAGATTCTTAGATGTAGACTCACCCCTCTGTCTCATTTACCATTTCCTCATCCCCTCAGCCCCCATTCAGCATACGGTCCCTGCCATCAGCCCAAACCAGTGAGGTTTCCTCAGAGAACAATCCCTAGTGCTTTGATGGGAGAGTCAGAGAACCCCAAGTCCGCCCCCTCCACCCTCCACCAGGTGGCCCCAGGCCAGTGACTGCCTGGAGCAGGGGAATGAAAGCCCAGCTTCCATGCCTTCTGTGGGGGCTGACTCTGAGCCACAACTTACAGTCCAGAGCTACCCACAGGGTCAGGCTAAAACCAAGACTCGGCCTGAAATTGCACCTTGCCTGCTCCTTCCCCCTCTCTCCCCGCCTCCCCCTCCCCACGCCCGCCCCACTGCTGATATGTTCTGGGAGAGCATCCTCCAGAAATCACTGACACACAATCCTTGTCTCAGGCTCTGCTTCTGTTTCTGTGAACCTAAGCTATCTCTCCACTGAACTGCCTAGTAGTTGGAGGAATCCTGATACATTTGGTGAATTCACAGGGAACAGACAGGCTGATTAGTCTCAGACAAAGGCATCATCCCATGGCCAGGCCAGCAAGGTCAAGGACCAAGGGTCTTCATGCCAGGGCTTGGACCTGAGTGGCAGGCAGGTGAGCACTGACATTTTTTTGGTAAGATTTTTTTTTTTTAATGTGGACCATTTTTAATGTCTCTATTGAGCTTGCTACAATATTGTTTCTGTTTTATAGTTTTAGGTTTTTGGCTGCCGGGCATGTGGAAGATTAGCTCCCTGACTGGGGATTGAGCCCACACCCCATGCATTGGAAGGCAAAGTCTCAGCCACCACACTACAAGAGCAGTCTTGAGAATGGACATTTCCTCCCACCTACCACCCACCTTATCCCGACTTTGAGAAAGCCTCCTCTTCTTTGAGGCCTAATTCAAGTACAGGAAGGCCTCTCTGAGCACCTCAACTGGCGCCCCTGCCCCTCCACCAGACTTCCCTCGCTAGTATCCACAGCTCTCAGACTGCCTTCACAGACTGTGTCTTCGGGGGGTGTCCAAGGCTGAAGCAAAGCTCTTGGTCCCTTTCATCACCTCTGCAGTGGGCACCTGTGACTTGGACAACATCCCCTCTTCCCTCCGCATCCACTCTTCTGTCTTCTGGCAACCATGCAATTTTCCTTAGAAAGCCACCCCTTCACAGGCTTGCCAGATTTTACAAATAAAAACCACAGGACACTGAGTGAAGTCTGAACCTCAGATTCAGTCACTGTTTAGTATAAGCCTATGCCACACAGTACTTGGGATATACCCATATTTTTAAAGAGGGAGTGCCAGATGGCCTTACTGGTAAAGGGCTTGTCTACCAAAGCAGAAGACATAAGAGATGCAGGTTTGATCCCTGGGTCTGGAAGATCCCCTGGAGGAGAGCATTGCAACCCACTCCAGTATTCTTGCCTGGAGAATCCCACGGACAGAGGAGCCTAGCAGGCTACAGTCCGTAGCATTGCATAGATTTTAAAATATACTCTTTATTTGAAATTCAAATTGAACTAGTCACCCTATATTTTATCTAGAAATTTTCCCCTCCACCATTTTCATCCAAGAGGTGTGGACAGGACTGATTTCTCCCCCTAACCAGATAAGGAAGGACGCATGTCCCCAGATCTGACCAATGAGAACTCTGTACATCCCTGACAGGGATTGGCCAAGTATGGGCACATGGTCCAAGGTCAGTCAGTCAGTTCAGCCGCTCAGTTGTGTCCAACTCTTCGCGACCCCATGAATCACAGCAGACCAGGCCTCCCTGTCCATCACCAACTCCCAGAGTTCACTCAAACTCATGTCCATAGAGTCGGTGATGCCATCAAGCCATCTCATCCTCTGTCGTCCCCTTCTCCTCCTGCCCCCAGTCCCTTCCAGCATCAGAGTCTTTTCCAATGAGTCAGCTGTTCATATGAGGTGGCCAAAGCACTGGAGCTTCAGCTTTAGCATCATTCCTTCCAATGAACACCCAGGGCTGATCTCCTTCAGAATGGACTGGTTGGATCTCCTTGCAGTCCAAGGGACTCTCAAGAGTCTTCTCCAACACCACAGTTCAAAAGCATCAATTCTTTGGCGCTCAGCCTTCTTCACAGTCCAACTCTCACATCCATACATGACCACTGGAAAAACCATAGCCTTGACTAGACAGATCTTTGTTGGCAAAGGAATGTCTCTGCTTTTGAATATGCTATCGAGGTTGGTCATAACTTTCCTTCCAAGGAGTAAGCGTCTTTTAATTTCTTGGCCCAAGGTCAAAGAGATGCAATCCCGAGGACATCTGCTCTCTTTCTGGTGACATTAATGAGATATGAGAGTAGGGATCTAACACTGAGGAATACATCTTACCTCCTTACAGGGAGAGTCTGTCTAAGGAAAAAGCCATCACGGAGGGAAAGGGAACCAGGAGGTAAAACGAAAGAGAATATTCCGTGACAACACTGTTCATCTGGATCAAACTATGCCTGAAGCTAGAGCTTCTCCTAGACTTTTCAGTTATATGAACAACTAAATTTCCCATTCTCGCTTAAGCCAGTTTGAGCTTGTTCTCTGTCATGAAAAAGTTCTGCTCAATTCAGCCTCCTCTCACCCCACCCACCCCTGGGACAACAGTGGGCACAGAACCCACGCTCAGAGAGTATTTCAGCTGCATATGTCTGTAACTTTACACCTCACTGTGCAAGGCCGTGTGGGATTACGGGAAAGCCTGGGCTTTCGAGTCAGGCAGGCTGTTCCCATCCCAGGTCTGTCTTGTCCTTCTTCCAGGACCTTGCATGAATAACTCAACTCTCGTGAGCCTTAGTTTCCTCATTGGTAAAACAAAGATTCTCGTACCTAGACCTGGCCTGCCCATATAATTTCACTGCCCAAACCAGGACCCTTCTGAGAGTGAAAGGGGGCAATTTTAAGAACCAGGCCAAGACAACAGGAGCAGCTGGAACTGTCTTGGGTAAACAGGCCAGGGGTAGCATGGACCTTCAACTGACCTTACCCACCTCCTCCTGAGCCACGGTCACTGTGAACCATCCTGTCCACCCTCCCCTCTGCCCAGGACACTCTCCCCACTCTCTCCTTCTAGCTACTTCCATCTCAGCTTTAATGTCACCTCTTGGAGGCACTATCCTGTGGCACTCAGACTCAGTATGGTCCCCACTCTGTACCCTGGCCACCCTTGTTATCCTCAGGGGTCTTTCCAACTACTCCTTGTGGATGGCCAGTCTCCCACATGACTAACTCATCAAGGACAAGGACTGTACATTTCTTCTTCATTCCTGAAGGCCCTACAGACCTGGCCCAGTGCCTGGAATACAGAAAAGGGCAGCCAAAAAGTAAACAGTTAACCCTCCTTTTCCTCCTCTCTACAAATCCCGTATTTTCTTTGTGTTGATAAACCCAGCTTGGGTGAGCTGTCAAGCAGGGCCAAATGGGACTAGGATCACAGAGTGGGGAGGGTGTGGGGCAGGGATACGGCCTGCCCCCAGCAGGCCAGGACACGCTAATAATGGTCTCAGAGCCAGAGACTCTGGGGACGGCAGCCCCAGGAGGCCCCGCCCAGCTCAGCAGTCCCTAGGCGGCAGCGACGATGCACTGGCCCCACGACAGTTTTCATTGATCTGGGGCCAACAGAGACTGGACCCAGGCCGGCTGCCTATTCCAGAATCCAGCCCTGGCTCCTGCTCAAAACACAGGCCCAGCATCTCCCTGTGGCCCCAGCCAGCTTTGTCCTCGGCAGACACAGCCAAGTCACTGCCCAGAATGCAAATCGGGCAGGTGCAAAGGGGCCCCTCCAACCTGAGACCAAGGCCGTGACATCCCACACACAGCCCCAACTGTTCCACCCACGAGCAGACGGCGTCCCCTTGGGATGCTCAGCCCCTTCCCACGCAGCAATCCTGGCTTACCGCAGGGAGGTCTCACTGCTTGAGTTCTCGGTCCAGACAGGCTCCCAGCCTGAGGTCAGCTACCTGGAGAACACTTTGTCAGACCAGCTGCTTGGCTCGCGCCCCCATCCGGATGCCACAGCGCTACTTTATTTCCACAGGCTCCCTCCTCTGCTCTACAGGCCTCAATGGCTCCCTCTTCCTGACCAACTCAAATCCCTCTGTAGCCTTGCCCTTCCTTCCCAGGCCTGCTCACTGGGAGACAAGTGGTTACAGGGCTGGAGGAATACTAGCCTGGGAGCCATACACCCTGCCTCATTTTCACTGTTTGTACAAAGTGAGGAGACAGGGCTCCAACGGTCCATGATTCCACGGCTCACAATAAAGCCAGTCCGGCCAGGTCCTGACCTCTTCATCCTTCTGCTCTTCAGGCTACCCTGAAGGGCTCTTGCCCACTTACAAAGCCACTTACAAAGTCATCTCTCAAGACAGCTGCTCACAGGAGCAAATGTGCCTTAAGGAGAATGAAGGCAATATGTAGGATCTGAATGCTTCCCTCAATCAGATTCTGGATCAGCCCAGCACGTACCTCCTCTGGCCCCACACTTCCTGCTCCGGGAGTGAGACAGACTGAGAAATGGCAAACGCCTAAAACACTAAAACACTCCAGGCAGGACCCCAGCAGCTCAGCTTATGGATATCTCAAAAAATAATACCTATCAAGGTTAATTTCATGAAAGGTGGAGTCCTAACGGCCATGAGCTCAGATGATGTTGCAGGGGCCAAGAGAATCACAAAGTGAGGTGGGGCCCAGATTCAGCCCCGAGTGTGGGTCTTGGCTCTGTCACCGACCGTCTGTGAGATCCTGGGCAAGTTGTTAACTTCTCTGTGCCTCAGTTTCCTCCTTTGTATCATGGGGAAATAATAATACCTACCTCGTGGAGTCGTTGTGATGCTTAAATTAGATAAAGAAGTGCTTAGAACAGTGTCTAGCTCTATATAAATAAGAAGCTCTTTATATACATATAGAAGGTTCTTTATACATATAGAAGCTCTATATTAATGTTGGTTCAACAAATAAAACTAAAGGTTAATATAAACTACATAAAGAGGTACTCATAGAAAAGAATGATTCCCCTCCCCACCAAAAAGGATGACTGAATACCTTTAGCATTCGTTGGCTTTTACATGTAGGAAGGTATGAATTTTGCTTTTTCCACTGGAGGTATGCCAGTCTTATACGAGGTTAATACAAGTACAGAGGGATCAATATGGGGAGATGACGTTGGGCCAAACAGCCCTGGAAAAGGCTGGGCCTCTTCCAGAAACAAAGGCCGGACTGGCAGGAGAGGTAACTTACAACGCCAAGGTCAAAAGAGGGATTTCACATCATTTGCCTGCCCATTTCCTTTAGAGGGGAGCAGGAATGGCCCAGACTGGAGCCACCATGCCCCAGGAGATGAATCCTCAAGGTGGCCCCACTAATTAAGGACACTACTAGTAAGGCACAGCCCTACCTTCATAGTGCCCCTGTTGCAGCTGATACTTCTCAAGGCCAGGGGAGAGGGCTGTGAGCACTGGCCTCTTGCTGGCTGTTGGGCACACTGGACTACAGAAATGCAAAACCAAACAAAACCCCACGAGTTCCTTGTAGACAGCACACAGTTGTTGCTTTCTCCTTTATTTCTTATTTTTTTAATCTACTCTGCCACTCTGTGTCTTTGGACTGGAGACTTGAATCCATTTACATTTAAAGAAACTATGGAAAGGGAAGGATTCACTATTGCCATTTTGCTCATGCCTTCTGTTAGTCTTAATTCTTTTGCCCTCTTGCTGTCCTCTTTCCTGTTTTATTGGATTTTTTACTGGCATGCTTTTCCTCCTCTCTTTTTTTCTTTTGTGTAGCTTCTGTGCGTATTTTCTTTGTGGTTACCATGGGGCTTACATAGAATATCTCAGTTATTAGAGTCTATTTTAAGTTGCTGAAAACTTAGGTTCAAAAACTCAAACATAGAAAAATGTGACACTTACTTCTCCCCCTACCACATTTTACATTGTTGTTCCCACAATTTACCTCTATTTATATTGTGCATTTATTAACACATTTTCTAGTTATAGGTATTTTTAATACTTTGTCTTCTAACTTTTGTACTGGAATTAAAAGTGACTTGTGTGCACGCATGCTAAGTCGCATAAGTTGTGTCCAACTCTGTGACTCCATGGACAATAGCCCATCAGGCTCCTCTGTCCGTGGGCTTCATCAGCCAAAAATACTGGAGTGGGTTGCCATGCCCTCCTCCAGGGGATGTTTCCGACCCAGGGATTGAAACTGCATGTCCTGCAGTTCCTGCATTGCAGGCAGATTCTTCACCACTGAGACACCAGGGGAGCCCCTAAAAGTGACTTTCAGTTCAGTTCATTCAGTTCAGTCGCTCAGTCGTGTCTGACTCTTTGCGACCCCATGAATCGCAGCACGCCAGGCCTCCCTGTCCATCACCAACTCCCGGAGTTCACCCAAACCCACGTCCATTGAGTCGGTGATGCCATCCAGCCATCTCATCCTCTGTCGTCCCCTTCTGCTCCTGCCCCCAATCCTTCCCAGCATCAGAGTCTTCCAATGAGTCAACTCTTCGCATGAGGTGGCCAAAGTACTGGAGTTTCAGCTTTAGCATCAGTCCTTCCAATGAACACCCAGGACTGATCTCCTTCAGAATGGACTGGTTGGATCTCCTTGCAGTCTAAGGGACTCTCAAGAGTCTTCTCCAACACCACGGTTCAAAAGCATCAATTCTTCAGTACTCAGCTTTCTTCATAGTCCAAGTCTCACATCCATACATGACCACAGGAAAAACCATAGCCTTGACTAGACGGACCTTAGTCGGCAAAGTAATGTCTCTGCTTTTGAATATGCTATCGAGGTTGGTCATAACTTTCCTTCCAAGGAGTAAGTGTCTTTTAATTTCATGGCTGCAATCATCATTTACCGTGATTTTGGAGCCCCCAAAAATACAGTCTGACACTGTTTCCACCGTTTCCCCATCTATTTGCCATGAAGTGATGGGACCAGATGCCATGATCTTCGTTTTCTGAATGTTGAGCTTTAAGCCAACTTTTTCACTCTCCTCTTTCACTTTCATCAAGAGGCTTTTTAGTTCCTCTTCACTTTCTGCCGTAAGGGTGGTGTCATCTGCATACCTGAGGTTATTGATATTTCTCCCAGCAATCTTGATTCCAGCTTGTGCTTCTTCCAGCCCAGTGTTTCTCATGATGTACTCTGCATATAAGTTAAATAAGCAGGGTGACAATATACAGCCTTGACGTACTCCTTTTCCTATTTGGAACCAGTCTGTTGTTCCATGTCCAGTTCTAACTATTGCTTCCTGACCTGCATATAGTTTTCTCAAAAGGCAGGTCAGGTGGTCTGGTATTCCCATCTCTTTCAGGATTTACCACAGTTTATGATCCACACAGTCAAAGGCTTTGGCATAGTCAATAAAGCAGAAATAGATGCTTTTCTGGAACTCTCTAGCTTTTTTGATGATCCAGCGGATGTTGGCAATTTGATCTCTGGTTCCTCTGCCTTTTCTAAAACCAGCTTGAACATCTGGAAGTTCACAGTTCATGTATTGCTGAAGCCTGGCTTGGAGAATTTCGAGCATTACTTTACTAAGCATGTGAGGTGAGTGCAATTGTGCGGTAGTTTGAGCATTCTTTGGCATTGCCTTTCTTTGGGATTGGAATGAAAACTGACCTTTTCCAATCCTGTGGCCACTGCTGAGTTTTCCCAATTTGCTGGCATATTGAGTGCAGTACTTTCACAGCATCATCTTTCAGGATTTGAAATAGCTCAACTGGAATTCCATCATCTCCACTAGCTTTGTTCGTAGTGATGCTTTCTAAGGCCCGCTTGACTTCACATTCCAGGATGTCTCCCCACTGTTACTACAATATTCTGTGTTTGTCTATGTATTTACCTTTACCAATGAGTTTTATACTTTCTTACATTATCGTGTCACTGTTGGACTCTTTAGTGTTTCTAGTAAGGCAGGTCTACTGGCCTCCCTCAGCTATTACTTGCCTGGGAATAATTTTCTTTCTCTATCATTTCTGAAGAAGTTTTGCCAGGTATAGTATTCTTGGTTGGCAGGTTTTTATTTTTCTTTCAGTACTTTTAAAATATCAAGACTTCAAAAATATATTAGCATTCCCACATTTGCTACAGGATTATTCACAATAGCTGGGATGAAGAAATGATGTCTCCTTCAGTAGATGACTAGATAAAGAAAATGCAGTATATATATATGTATATATATATATATATATATATATATATAATTGAATATCAGCCTTTAAAAAGAAGGAAATTCTATAATCTGCAAAACATAGACCAGCTGCATAGATGAATGTTATGCCAAGTGAAATAAATCAGTCACAGAAGGACAAATAATGCATGCTTCCACTTATATGAGGAACTTAAAAGCAGATTCATAGACTCAAAAGAGTAGAATGGTGTCGCCAGGGGCTGGGGAAGGGTAGGAATGGAGAGTTGCTAGTCAATGGGCATAAAGTTCCAGTAAAGCAAGATAAATAAGCTCTAGAGAACAGCTGTACAACACCATACCAATAGTCAAATAAAACATATTCTTGGACACTTAACAATTTGTTAAGTTAATTTAATATGTTAAGTTATTCTCATGTTAAATGTTCTTACCACAATAAAATACAAATAAAGTTTTTAAGCATAAATAAGTAGGGACTTCCCTGGTGGTCCAGTGGTAAAACTCTGTGCTCCCAATTCAGGGAGCCTGGATTCAGTCCCTGGTTGGGGAACTAGATCTCACATGCTGCAACTAAGAGCTCACATGCAGCAATTAAAGACTGCACATGCATCAATGAAATTAAAGGTCCTGCATGTCACAACTAAGACCTGGTGCAATCAAATAAATAAATAAAAATAAATAAATTTTTAAAAAGCATAAGTAAGTCAATGAAGAAGAAAACCCATAAGGACAATACAGGCTTTAAATGCCCTATTAAGTCACAAGTAAACTTTACCATTTAAATAAAGTTGATTGGTTGGTGGAGCTGAGTGACTGGTTCATGGGGACTCATTTCTATATTCTACTTTTGTGTATGATTGAAATTTGCTATCATGACTACTTTTCAAGGGGTTGGGAGGAAGGGCAGCTTAGCCTAAAAACTAAGAGCAGGACTTTGAATCCTTCTGGGAGAAGCAGTCAGATCCAAGGCTCACCAGGCATCGGCTAGTCAACAACCAAGAAACTGTGATGCTGGGTTCTGAGAAGGTGCTAGATTTCTTTTAGGCACAGCAAGATCACAGCAAAACAGGAGGGGCGAGCTGCTGCGTGGCACTGACTGTGAGCTAGCCACCGTCCCGAGAGCTTTACGATTATTGACTCATTAAACCATCACAACAACCATAAGGTTCTCATTACTATTTCCCCATTCTACAGGTGAGGAAACTGGGGCCTGAAGCAGTTAAGAAACTTGACCAAGTGGCTAAGAAGTGTCAGCCATGGGATTCTAAACCAGGCCATGCTTTAGGCTGTGCTCTAACCATCATATTGAAGTGCCATTCCATGTCAGCCCAGAGCAGGTCATGGTCCAGCAGAATCAGATATAAAAACAATGAAACAATGGGTTAAAGCTGTAGCATCATCATAGCTTTGGAATAGATTTCATTACAAGTGCAGTAAAAAGTTGGTAACTATGATATCCACCACCAGGTTATTTGATCTGTCATTCTAAATGCATACTCGCAATCCTATGTATTTATGGGAATTTAACTTGAAATTAGCATTTAAATCTTTAAGAAAAATTGGCTCCTCAGATAGACATGTAAGTTGAATGAACTGAGCAGTGAAAGTACAAATAGGCACAGGTGCCCCTCTCCATGCTGAAGTCACCTGGACGTCAGGGAATCCCAACAGCACCATGGTGCTGACCCATCACCCACACCAGGCCTGCTTCACTCACCACCAGCCTGAGTTAGCCACCTTGCCCTGAGCAATTCTGCTGTATAGGACCCTCTGGGACTCCCTCTACTGATTCAGTTTTGGGCTTAGTCACATGACACATCCCAGGGGCAGATGGACGTCCAGACAAGTCATGTCTCAGAGATCCTCAGGTTCTTTCCAGTCCATCAAGCTGTATGCAAAGTGCAGGACAATTTTTTCATAAATCACTAGTTCAGACCAGTGACTTTAGAGGATTGAAGCTATCTTGATATTCAAGATAATACTTTTCCCTTCTATGTAATACAAACGTAGGTTGGATTAACAGAAGAATTGCATCTATATCACTGTAGATGATTCTACTATCACCAGAATAGGATAGACCCCACCTGCAAAATGAGCTTTGTATGTAAACAAGTACATACACTCGCCTTGCTGTTGAAAATGTGGCCTGAGGGGCAGCAGTCTCTACATGCAGAGTCTCAGGCCCCACCTCATCTACTAAATCAGTATCTGGATTTTTACATGATTCTTACGTAATTCATATTCACATTCAAGTTCAGGAAGCCCTAGTCTACTGATAACCAGAAAGATGACTGCATAGTTCATTTCAGTTCAGTTGCTCAGTCATGTCTGCCACTTTGTGACCGCAGCACGCCAGGCCTCCCTGTCCATCACCAACTCCAGGAGTTCACTCAAACTCATGTCCATTGAGTCGGTGATGCCATCCAACCATCTCATCTTCTGTCATCCCCTTCTCTCGCCTTCAGTCTTTCCCAGCATCAGGGTCTTTCTAAATGAGTCAGCTCTTCACATCAGGTGGCCAAAGTATTAGAGTTTCAGCTTTAGCATCAGTCCTTCCAATGAGCACTTAGGACTGATCTCCTTTAGGATGGACTGGTTGGATCTCTTTGCAGTCCAAGGGACTCTCAAGAGTCTTCTCCAACACCACAGTTCAAAAGCATCAATTCTTTGGCACTCAACTTTCTTTATAGTCCAACTCTCACATCCATACATAACTACTGTAAAAACCACAGCCTTGACTAGATGGACCTTTGTTGACAAAGTAACCTTTCTGACTGCATAGTTAGAACTGGTATTTGTTTACTTAGCAGGTACCGAGCCCTGTTTTAAATACTTTAATTACTCACATAAGCCTTACAAGAATGAGGTGGGGACTATCCCAATCCGAATTTTACAGATAAAGAAACTATGACTCAGGAAGACTAAGTAAGCCACTGCAGAGCACACAGCTTCAGAGAGGTAGAGCAACGGAATGGTGAACAGGTGGAAACTCAAGCTGAAGACCCCAGATGATCTGCAGGAGAGGGTGGGAGGTTTTTTCCTTTCTGCAAAGTGAGAAGGTCAATTCTGGGTGCCCCTTGAAGGCAGAGCAGAACTCATAGCAGAAAGGGCTCAAAAACTATCCTTGTAGGAGCTGGAGCCATCCAACAACAACAAAAAAGAGGCCATTCAAGGTGGTGAGCTCCCCATCACAGGGAGGTATTCAAGCAAAAGCTGGGTGGCCTTCTATACAAAATGTACTGGAGAGGATACCTACTTCATGAAGGAGTCAAGCTTGATAGCTTGGACTTTCCTCTTTAATTCCAAGGCCAGGAAGATGTTTCCTACATCTGCTGGAAGACTGGAAGGTAAGAATGCCCTCCTTCCCCACCAAGGGCTTCCTGTACGTAATGATGGTCCATGGGGGCCTAGGAAGTCTCTGTGGCCTTATGAGTCCAAAGAGATGATGGAAATGTTTGTTACCCCTCTGGCCTAAGCACCTTCCTCATCCTGAATCCCAGACATGTGGCACTGGTGGTCCTCAGACAGGAGGCAGAGCTAACTGACCCTTAACTGGGGACTCCCCTCACCTGCTCTGAAGCAAGGCCATACCTCTGTGGCTCAGAGATTTGCACTTTTACACAGGGAAAGAAGCCCCCATTCACTTTCTCTTAGCAGATCCCACTCACTGGCATCTTCAAGTACCCACAATTTGGGCTTAGCTCACAGAACAAAGTGAAAACATCAAACCCTGATGGGAACTTGTCTTCTAAAATGTCAGCCCATGGAGCTCTTTCAGAGGGACACAGTCCTGGCCTGGAGGCAGCTCAACCGAGGCTCAGAACCTGATCGCTGACTGTTCTGTATCTCAGATTCTTGTCTCGAACATGAGGACAGTAACAGCATCTATCTCACGAAGCACACTCAGAACAGTCCCAGGCACGCAGTAAGCACTGCACTGAAACACAGACAAAAATAGTGGGCCAAAACACCCTCGTAAAACAAAGCTTTGCTGAGTATGTTCATGAACTAGTGCACTCAATGAAATAATGAACAAAACACCTGGTGTGTCAGGCACACAGAAGTCTCTGGATAAATGGTGGCTGTTAGCACTGTGGATTCTGCTGCTATCATTTTTATTACAATGATCAGATTCTAAGGAGAGAAGAGAAGAAAACTAACACAGACCACAGGGTCTAGCCCAGGGGGCCAGGATACAGAGGGGAAGGGATGGGAGACCCTGATAGCTGAGGTGGGCAGCACAGGGAGGAGGGGAAGGCCCTGCCTGGGTAAGAGCTGGGCGGCTGGATCTTGGAGGCAGTGAGGCCTCCACAGAGCCAGCTCCTTAGGCCTCAGAAGTCAGGCCAGCTTTCAGTTCCCGGCATTCCGGCCCCAAGTCCCCACTCGGGCCAGCTGCCCAGGGCACTCAGATTCTTCCAGGGCCCAGGACGTGCTTCCAAGGCAGCCTCATTGCAGACTTAGGCCCAGAATTCCTTGGCCGGCAAGGACCTCGTCTCCGCGCGGCTGACACAGCCCAGCTGCTGGGGCGCCTTCTCCTTCACTCCCACCAAGGTCCTGCCAGCTCCGAAGTGGACAAACGGGAATTGCCAGTGTCCCCAGATCCCGCTTCAGCCACGTGTTTGGTACAAACGCCAGTGAAGGGCCTTGGCCGCCTCTCCTCGTCCTTCGGTGTCTCTCTATAGTGGCCGATACTGCGGGGTCAAAATCGGAATCTAAAGACAGATTTTCCCCACCCTGGAACAAAAAAATCCGTTGAAAGGCCAAGTTTGAAGGAAAAAGAAACGAAAAAGGACCCTCTCTGTTCTCCAGAGTAGCGCATCCCGAATCTAGCACTGTCCGTGATTCTTCAAGCGAGCCAGGGAAATTGCCATCGCCTGGCCTCATCACAGGTCCCTTCATCAGGAGGCTTGTGTGCACCCCACCCCATGACTGGGGCTGCAGTCTGGGTATCTGGTGCTTGTTTCCATCTACAGATGACAGCCTAGAGCCCTCAGGGGCACAGCCGCTGAAGGATGTGGGCTCCGGTGTCATGAGGCCTCTGCCATCCACAGTCAGGTACAGACAAGCTCAGCAGGGGCCACGCTAGATGGAAGAGACCCCTTGCTCATTCACGGAGGCCAACGATGAGAAGCCAACCAGCTCCAGTCACTATCAATTAGCATGTACCTGTAACCTAGGGTCACTTCTAATTACAATAATTGCTGACGTTCACTCTGTGCACAAGATATTATGCTATATACTTTATACTTTTCTTCTTTCTAAACCCTTGCAACATCCCTTCTGTTATTATGTCCATTTTATGAATGAGAAAACTGAAACAGGCTGAATAACGACAAAGATTACACATACATTTAGAAAGTGGCAACTCCGGGGCCTGTGGGCAGGAAAAAACACCCTCAGCCCAGCTGTGGCAAGCTGAGTGCATTAATGGCCTCGATCGGTTCACAGCCCCCTGCACACACCCACTCCAGCAGTGTTCATCCACACTGACTATGAGCTTAGCCATGTGACTTGCTCTGGCCAATGGGACTATAGCAAATGTGGTGCAACCAGATACTTGATAAGGCACTTGGGGTTTCCACTTCCTCTCTGGAATGCCAACCACTGTAATGAGAAAGGTTGGGGCTTGCCTGCTGGAGGAAAGTGACATGCACTTGAATGACAGTCAGCGCATGTCAGATAGCTCTTTTCTAGAGCAGGCAGCTGCCAATCTACTGTGCCAACTGTCCTCAGAAGCACCAGTAAGCCCAACCCAGATCAGCCTAGCCCAGCCCAGATCAATAAAACTCCTCCAACCAATCCAAAGAAGCGATAACTAATGGTTGTTTTAAGTCACTAAGTCTTAGGGTGATTTGTTACACAGCAATAGTTCAGTATGTATCTATACACACACACACACAAATACATATTTTTCTGTTACTGTCTATTCTCTTTTGACATAGGGAACAAACCTCCTGAGATTAACAAAGTGAAGTGATGCTACTGTGAATGAAAACTCCATTTAAATCGAGGGGTTCATGCTAAATGAGGGATCACCAACGAGTTTCTTTATTTAGATGAGTCTCTGAAACCTAGAACTCTTGGAAACACCCATGAAGAGATTAGACCACATCTGTAGCTGTGACCCTCATCGCTCTGACACACCTGTGCAATGGAACCATTTATCACCGCCGACCCCACTCTCTTCCACACTCATCAGACAATGTTCTACCACATGCCAGGGGATGCATCAGTTTCCTCCCATGCAAGCTGATGTTAAGTTATGACTCTATTTTGGATATCTGTGGTATAAAAAACTGCCCCAAACTTTGTGGCTTAAAACTGCCACTTCCTTATCTCTCATGATGCTGTGAGTTGACAGAGCTCAGCTGGGTGACTCTGCTGGTCGTATCTGAGTCTCTCATGTGACTGCCGGGAGATGGAAGCTGCGCTGCCGTCATCAGGAGCTCACTTGCCGTCATCAGGAGCTCACTTGGGCTGGAGCACACAAAACAGTTCACTCCGTGTCTGGCCCCTTGGCAGGCGAGGCTGGAGCCCCAGGCTCAGTGTCTCCCAGCTGAGACACGGACAGCTGGGCTTCTCTCTAGCTTCATTCTGTCTCTGAGCCTCACTCTCTCCATGTGACCTCTCCACCCAGGTCACTGGACTTCTCACAGGGCAGCCTGGGGCTCTCAAAAGCACAAGAGCAGGAGCTGCCAGGCCTTCTTGGTGCTTCTTCCACTGCTTTCTGAGGAAAGCAGTTACACGGCCTATACAGGTTCAAGGTAGGGGAATAAATCCCACTTCTTAATGGTGTTGGGGGTATGGTGACGAAAAGTTGCAGCCACTTTAATTCATCACAACCTCCTACCTCCTACACGCGGCCCACTTGGCTGAACAACCCAGGTCAACATCAGCCCACATCCTGAAGTGGAGGGGTCACCCACCTTATACCTTAATCCACGCTAAGCAGCAGGCCTGGGATGGGTCTACAGCATATACATTGAATAAGGAAACGGGCTTTCCCGCCAGAAGCACAGGCAGGTCTGGAAAGAAGACCAAGGTGAAGGCAGTGGGCTATAGACCCCAGAACCCCTGCCGGGTCACTGGAGACTCCTGAGGTCCCGTTCAGAATGAATGTATTAGATGACCCATGATTGGCACCGTTCCCATCCCTGGACACACATAGGGACACCTGAAAGGTGTGAGGTCACCATGTTCTTTGCAAAGACCTCAGTCTAGAAATGGGCACTGGCACGACCTGGTCTCCCTTGGGCCCTAGGACAGAAAAGAATCTCGTCTTGGCAAGAGCCCTAAGCAGAGGCCTGAGGGACTGCTAGAGGGAGGGCAGCCCCGGGAGAGTCCTTAATCGTTTAACTAAAATCACATTTGAGGCATAATTAGCAGACAGCTCCAAATTCATGATCTGAGGCCCATCGGCTCAAATGGACTAATTAATTGAGACATACTCAGGCGGGCAACGCACTCTGGCCTTCTCTGAAACATCCCAGGGAACTCAGCAGATCAAGGCTGGCATCTGGTCCATGAGTTGCTTTCCTATGGCTAGGCAAAGAGACAAACATGTTCCTGGGCAAGAAACACAGCTTGCAGCACGCACAGCTCAGGGAGGTCAACCAGGCAATCTCCCGACCCCATGATTCACCCTCCCCAGAACCACTCCTCCAGCCCGGCAGGCTCATAGCAACCAAGAGCTGTTGCAAAATTGCCCAACATCATCCTGGATCAGAAAAACAAAGTCACCCACTCTGTGGAAGCCCACAAAGCACCCAGAGCCAGAGACCCACCATAGAGAGCAGGTACTGGCTATTCAGCCAACTTGCTCAATCCAAGTTGCTTCTGAGCAAGCGGCTGGCACCCCACACAGCAAGGGGAACTCAAAATTTCAGCGGAGAGCTTGGGAAACTGGTCCCCAAATTGAAGGAACACTGAGTTATACTAAAACCCCCATATTCGAGATTCACAAGGCACCTGAACAATACAAAAGTTCTGAAAAGTCCTGCAGGAAAGAAACTTGGTTAATCAGTTGTTGTATCAATTTTTTCCCAAACTTCTTTTAGCACAGGATCTTTTATTCCCTAGAAACGCTAGTAGGATACTATATTTGGGAAATACTGTCCTATGGGAACTGTAGGACATCAGCAAAGGGAAGACGTCATAACCAAAATCCTACAGGAACTCAATTATCCAAATAAGTGAAGTGGGCCAGGTTGCATATTTATATAGTAAACACACAGAAACTTTCATCTCCACACAGAAATACACTCAATTTTCTTAAGACAAAGAACAACCTTGGCTCACCTTTTCCCCTTTCTCTGAGAGAAATCTGTTTTGGTTTCTTTTTTAGAGATATTGAGACATTTATTGAAAAGAAACATAGGAGAAATACACGCAATGGCAGTGATGAAGGCCAGGAGAGAGAGAGACAGTATTGGTGGGTGCCGAGGGGCTCTGGCGTGTGCCCCCCAGAGCCCTGGCCACACTTGGCTCCCGTTGAACTGATGCCAGTGCCCACATCACAGTGCTGTATATCTGTAACTCATGTAATACTGAGTTATAATCAACTAGACTTCAATTTTTAAAAGGGGAAAAAAATAACAAGAAGTCAGAAATCTGGACTTCTAAATGAAATTTCCCATTTTTTAAGTGTTGGTTCTATTTTTTTTTTTTAAGATTTTTTTTTAATGTGGATTTTTAAAAAGTCTTTATTGAATTTGTTACAATATTGCTTCTGTTTTATGTTTCAGGGATTTTTTTTTTTTTTAATGCAAGGCATATGGGATCTTCGTTTCCCAACTAGGGATCAAACCCACACACCCCTGCATTGGACAGTGAAATTTTAACCACTGGAACACCAGAAAAGTCCTTTTTTTCTTTTTTTTTTTTGATTGCGTCAAATACAACATTTCTTGGGGCCAGATATGGCCCATCAACTTGTATTATCTGCCAAAAGGACGAGAGCAGGGTGGTCATGGACCTGGTGCTGTCTCCTGTCTTCCAAGCTTCTCTGGCCAGGGCCTCCTTGGGAAGCAGGGCTGTAGGGTTGAGTATGCTTGCTTTTTGGGGCACTGTCCCTTGCATTCACCCAGCACATATACGGCATTCCCTGTGTGTACCTGCTCTTATGCCAGATGCAGTGAAGGCTTCCTAAAGATGCGGGCTGTGCCATTGCAAAGGCTCCTGGACCCTCTCCTCACCTTGGCACATGTGACACGCAGTGAGCTATGAGCCCTGCATGCAGTGGGGGCTCAAAGTGGCCAGGCCATCAAGGGGAAACTTCATGGCATCACAATGTGAAGGTTACTTCCAGAAATGGGATCTGTTCCCAAATGAAAAATAAAAACAAAAAGGCCACCTGGAAAGGCTTACCAAGGAAGGGGACAGACAGAAAACCTGAGTGCAGGGCCAGGCTACAGGAGTATGAACACAATCACAGGCTCGCTGGGTCCTTGGAATGGCCCCTGTGATAACATAGCCAGCACTTCCTCTGAAGGTTCATTTGTTTTCAGATGAGGCCCATGGATGTAAACTGACTTTCCTCTAAGGACACAGCAAGTCTTGCGTTCCTGACAGGAGGAGATGTCATGAGAGCAGTGACGAGACACAGCCTGTGCCGCAGCCAGTCTGGCTCCCAAGTTGCCCAGGAGGACTCAGGCTTCCAGGGCATCTTCTGAACCGTGAGGGAAGGTATATTCTTCTCCTTGCGTGCATCTCAGTCGCTTCAGTCGTATCCGACTCTTTGAGACCCTACTGACTGTAGTCCACCAGGCTTCTCTGTCCATGGAATTCTCCAGGCAAGAATACTGGTGTGGGTTGCCATGCCCTCCTTCAGGGGATCTTTCCAACCCGAGGACTGAACCCATGTCTCCCTCATGGCAGCCAGACTCTTTACCACTGAGTCACTGGGGATGCCCAAATTAGTCTCATACACTCCTCAAAATCAGATGGACAACCACAGAGGTGGCAGAGAGGGCATCCAGTTGGAACCTGGGTGTGAACTGCTCAACAAAGTGCTAGCAGCCCCGAGGTGCAACACCACTCACATGGAAAAGAGGCAGACACTTCTGGAGCAGGAGCTAGACAGCCAGGTGAGGACGTCAACAGAAAAAGAAGCCCAGGCACCAACAGCCCCTGCAAAGGGCACAGGACTCAAGCTGGGGTGGCGTCAGGCATGGACACCTGTGCTCACAGGTTCATGCTCCCCCTCCACAGTTTGGGACTGTCACTGGGAGGTGGCTGCCCCAGACAGGAATACATTTCCCAGCACATTGTGGGACATCTCACAGCCAGGGATCTTCAGTAGTACATAGAGTTTCCCACTTCTCTTTCCATCACTAGATGGAAGAAAGGACTCAGAGAAGCAGATGAATGAGCCACAAGATGGAAGGAGCCTGGGCCACAAAACCACCACCACATGGGTGACAGTCCACTTCCAACTAAAGACACCTGTTTTTGACTGGTACATGAGTAACGAAAAAAATTCTTATGTGTTAGGTCACTTACATCTTTGCTATAACAACTACTAAGTCACTTCAGTCGTGTCCAACTCTGTGTGACCCCATAGACGGCAGCCCACCAGGCTCCGCCGTCCCTGGGATTCTCCAGGCAAGAACACTGGAGTGGGTTGCCACTGCCTTCTCCAGTGCTATAACAACTAGGATGACCCCATCTAAGCCAGGAGAAGAAAGAAAGGAAAATGCCATGGATTGAGAGAGGAGATCCTCACCAAGATGAGCAGCTCAAGGCCTCTGTGATACAAGAAAAACCCACCTTGCTAAGTCAGATCAGCCACTGCCTCCTACATGCAGCCCTCCTGAAAGCCCCTAAACAGAGGTCAACTTTAAGACCCCTGGGTGATTAATTATGTCTACCACCTTGATCAAGAATACCTTATGAAAAGTTATTTTGAAAAAAAAAATAGCTATTTTCCAAGTGTAGTCTGCCCACCCACCCAATAACCTGCTGAAGGGTATTCTTACCGTCTCCATTGACAAGTGAGGACCACGGGGTCCAGAGATGCAGGAACTGGTCCAAGGTCAAGCAGCTGGGAGAGGCAGAGCCAGATTTTGATCTAAGCTCCTGTCCCTTCCATCAACCCCTCCTGCACTGGGGTATTTCACACCTTTTCCCACAAATCACTTTCTGCACCACTCACCACACTGGGTACCTTCTAAAGAGGCTGCTGAGGCGAGGGTTGGGGGCCAGATTCAACAATCAGTGCAGAGGGTCTTGTGCCAACCCACAGCTTCTCTCAGGCCAAATTCTGCTGTTTCCTGAGCCTGCCTGGGAGCTGCTGCTACTGCTGCTGTTTAGGCACTAAGTCATGGCCAGCTCTTCATGACACCGTGGACTGTAGCCTGCCATGTTCCAAGCTGCTGCTACTGCTGCTGTTTAGGCACTAAGTCATGGCCAGCTCTTCACGACACCGTGGACTATAGCCTGCCATGTTCCTCTGTCCATGGAACATCCCTCCCAGCCTACCTGGGAGGCTCCCATCCAAAACTAGCTCTCTAACCCAGCTCTCCTACAATCTTACTAGTCACTAGTTATCGATATTTACACCAGGCATTACTATCACTGGGAGTCTGTATTGTCTTTGTAGGCTGGAAGAGGGGAAAGGGGTGAGTGGCCAGATGCCATTATGTGATCTGATGTTGGAGGGTGGAGAAAACTGCTCCTCCTATTGGTTCTGGGGCGTGCTTAGCAGTGCACCCATCTGCCAGCCACCAAGCATCCACTTATCTAAGGCCTGGGCCGGGCTCTGAGGGGAGTGAGGGCAAATTACCACACAGTTCCAGCTTTAAACAAAAGGCAAGAATAAGCCAAGAAGCTAGTGACCAATCTCAGAAGATGAGAATCCTCTAGAAGCCAGAGGTGGGTTTGGTGGGAGCAAAACATGGCCCCCCTACAGCAAGATGGAGCGACAGAGGCCAGTTCTTTCTTTGTTGGGGCCGTCCTATGCCCTGTAGAAGGTTTAGCAGCACCCCTGACCTCCAATACTTTGGCCACCTGATGCAAAGAGCCAACTCCTTGGAAAAGACCCTGATGCTGGGAAAGACTGAGGGCAGAAGGAGAAGGGGGTGACAGAGGATGAAGATAGTCGGATGGCATCATCGACTCAATATGAGTATGAGCAAACTCCAGGAGATAATGAAGGACAGGGAAGCCTAGCGTGTGGCAGTCCTTGGGGTTGCAAAGAGTTGGACACAACTGAGTGACTGAACAACAATTAAAAAAACGACTATCCTCTACAGATCAGATGCCAATAGCAATACCCACCCAACTGGTGACAACCAAGAATGTCTCCACACATTGCCAAATGTCCCCTGATCCTGCTGAGAAACGCTGCTCTAAATTAGGGTGCGGCAGTGGCTGGCCATGCCAAAATTTAGGCCTGGTGCTCTCAGATCTTCCATCTTCTCATATCTGGACTTTTTTGTGTGAAATGTCCCAATTTTTAAATTTTGCCAACCAATTAATTAAAAATAATCTGCTTAGGCGATGAGAACCAAAACACTTGTGTGCCAGTTGCCAGCTGAGCCTCTGCTACATCCAGAAGGAAGAAGAGAAAGGACACAACCCACCTACCAATGCTGAAGGCCCTGAGCTCCCTACAGACCAAGCTCAGAGCCCCCACAGCCTGGAAGAGCCCTCTGCAAGGCTCACACAACAAAGGTGGAGACAGATAAGGAATCTGAGTTATTTCTGGGGGAATATTGTCACCACCTCACAGGCTTTGCAAACACTCTCTCCCAGGAACACAGGCAGACAAACCCATCCCCAGAACAGATTCCCTCTGCAGGAAAACTGAATTTCCTTGCTCACGTCCTTGCCCCCACTTAACCTCCTCTCCCCCAAATACAATTACTCTCCTGCCGATGTTTCTGGAGCCCAGACCCTGTGTGGTTCTGGTCTACCAAGCAGATACTTATGAACCACCCGCTACAACAACAACCAGCCTCTGGGCACTGGTGAATCTTTCAGTGCCAACACTGCCCTAGAGGACTGGGCTCTGCATCTCCCAGCCCTTAGTTAGAGAACTTGTTCTAAGCAAGTTTCCTTTACTTCGAGTGAAAATCTGGGTTACTAGGGGGAGGGCAGGAGAGAATCTAATAAATCTTAGAATATACTTTTTGGCTAAAAGAGAGAAGAGAAAAAAAAAAAAAACCTACTTACTGGTGTCATGAAACAACTTTCCAGCTCTCTCTGAAGAGAGCGGGTTCAGAAGTTACTATTGTATTCAAGCTGTATTAAATCAAGCTGTGAGCAGCACCGGGGTTATGCTTTTAAAGAATGCCCTGAGCCAATTCTGATGTTTAAAGGGAAAAGGAAAAGTTTCCAAGGCTTCCATAAATTCTGACGAGAGGAAGTTTCAAACTTGGGTGTTCACAGTCCGTGGCCCCCACATGGAAACAGCTTGGTTTCATGTATTTGGTTTTCCTGTTCAAACCTGAGGGTCTTTTAACTTTTTATTTTTACAGGGCTCCAAAGAAAAGGGAGAGGGAGCCATTAGTTCCCTGAGTGCCAAAGAAAACCCCGGAGCCTCCGTCGGAGGGCCTCTTTGCCTGGGGCGGCCGCGAGGCAGGGGTGTGGGCAGGGGACCCCTGGGTCCTGGCACACCCCGGCCGGCTCCTCCTGCCCGCTGGAGGCCAGGCCTGTGGGGCCAGCCGCTAATTAGCTCCGACAAGATCAATGCAGGCCGGAGCGTGTGAGTGGAGACCGCGCAGGACAGTCATTTGGCTGTGGCTGAGCTTCGGCCGCTGCCGGCAGCAGGGGGAACGAAATGGAGCCTTTCCAAAGACAAGAGGAGGCCCAGCCAAGAGCCGAGGAATCCTAATTTTAGTCCCTGGGGGGAGACGGCTGTGTCTGCTCAGCCAGAGCACCAGTGAGGACCGCATCCCTCAGAAATGTCAACCAAACCAAACAGGCCCTCCCAGGACACAGCCTCTGACTTCAAGCAGCTCACCCTCAGTCGGGAGGGCTGACTCACACACGTCAGGTTCCAATCCCCAGCCCCACTCTCCAAGTGCTGCCCACCTGGGAGGTGGCCAAAGTCGGTGTAGGATACCCATCTGATAGGGAGGAACACTGAGTCCCGAGAAGGGCAGTGGCGAGGCAGAATGAACACGGGCAGTCCTGAATACGGTCACACAACACCCGTGTGACCTGGAAGAAGACACCTTGTTACTCAGGGCCTCAGTTTCACCATCTGCAAAATGGGAGTGAGGATGCATCCCTCAAAAAGTTGTGATAAGGCACAAATAAAAGCTGGAAAGGTATCTGTATATATTGTATCTGTATATATTGGGTTGGTATCTGTATACACTGGTTTGAGTTTTGAAAGAACTTTTTGGCCAACCCAATATACACACACGTACGCAGATATACTTTTAAAGGTGATGCTTGAGCTGCGCCCCAGACACAGAGGGTTGACAGCAGTCATCCTATGACCATATATCCCTCCCCCGTCTGGGGTAACAGCACCCTGACCTACCTTGGGCTGCTGCCTGCCCTCAGCCCCTGTGGCTGTGAGCCTGACCAATTTCCAGACACCTACTGAATCAGAATCACCAGGGGCTGAACCCAGAAGTAACTCTTTGTTTAATTTCCCCAGGTGCACAAGAGACAGTTTTAGGAACAGCTGCCAGAAAAACTCGAGAGGGCCCAGAGGCTGTGCTCACAGAGGGTGTTAATCCCCCCAGGAAGCTCACATCTGCAGAGGGTCTCAGATTCCAAAGGGCTGTCCGGATGGGACCCTCTCCCAGACCTGAAACAAGATGAGAGTCCCCGAGGGGCATTCCTGCGGGGCAGAGGCCAGGTGGAGTTCTGACCTGACCCTGGAAAGTACTCTCTGGCTCTTTCCACCATGACCCTCCCTGCCCCCCGCAGAGCAGATCAAGGAGAGAATGGACGCCCAGAGTATCCACAAGGAGCCTGCCCCTTGTTCCT
Organism: Capricornis sumatraensis; assembly: GCF_032405125.1. Classification (NCBI taxonomy): domain Eukaryota; kingdom Metazoa; phylum Chordata; class Mammalia; order Artiodactyla; family Bovidae; genus Capricornis; species Capricornis sumatraensis. The sequence continues at coordinate 24,783,070 of NC_091088.1, read as the reverse complement.
GTAACATTTGACCATAGTCTCGGAGGCCTGAGGGGGAAGCCAGGGACATCCACTTGCCACAGGGCAACTGCAGCATCAGGAGGTCTCCATAGCAACCCTGCATCTGGAGAAATTGACGAGTTACTTGGTGACTAGATAAGGGTGCAGGGTGGGCGGTGGCAGGCAGGGTTAGGGTGGTACTGAAGGATGGGGCTGGGGCTTTTCCAGAAAGGAGGGAAATAGCAAACATCTATCCAGAGGGGGAAGAAATCTTCCAGCAAGATTTTTCCTTCTTCTATCTCCTCTTCCTCATAAGAAGACACCTTGCAGGGAATAGTTAGTAGTTATAATAGGAGCAGCTTTACCAAGCACCATCTATCTATGCCAGACCACGGGGTTCACGACCTTACTGAATTCATACACCAATCCCAGAAAGGAGGGTCAACCAGTAGTCCCATTTTACAGGCAGGGAGACTAAAGCCCCAGAGAGATGAGGGGGATTGCACAACCAGTAGAGGTGTGTGGGTGGGTGTGTGTGGGTGGGTGGGTGTGTGTGTTCAGTAGCTCAGTCATATCTGATTCTTTGTGACCCTATGGACTGTAGCCCACGAGGCTCCTGACTCCAGATCCAAATTCATCCGGTGCCAGAGTCCACTCTCCTTTTCTCTTCTGACCGGCACAGCAGCACCCCTTCCATCCTCCACATTCTCTGGGCTCAGCAGAGACTGGTTTTGGATCCAGCGCCACCTGACCCAGAGGCACACTCAAGCCCTGACACCACGCTGCTGCTAAGCTGGTTAAGAGAAACTGAGCACCCACTTTTAGGGATGGGCTCCTTGTGCAGAGAATTTGTTTCCCATGGTCCCCCAGTGGATGCTCTGAGTCCCTGCCCAGCTAGCGCACCAAGAAGGGGGTGGAGCACATGACCTTGGAATACCCAACCTCCAGTCTTTCCCAAATAACATGTGGGGTGGAAGAAAAAGCACTCGTTAATTCCAAAAAAAAAAAGTTCAAGATTGAAGTAACTTAGTAGTAACTGAGTGCAACCTCCACAACCCTATTTATGGACAGGATAGCTGAAGCCCGGAGAAGGGAAGGAACGTGGGCAAGGCATAAGCAAAGCAATTTCTTTCTGCAGGTATTGATGGATGGATCCCTTCTATGTGCCAGGCACCATGCTAGGCATGGAGCTCTGGGGGTTAATAATAAAAACTGTCCCCTGACAGCAGAGTTGATGTTCCTATAGGAGGTGAGTAGTAACTCATTGACCAGTGGTGATGAGCACCCCAAGGAAGTGGAAGGAGTAGGGTGCTACAAGGCAGCAGACCCCAACATTTTTTGACACCAGGGCCCAGTTTTGTGGAAGATGATTTTTCCACAGATGACAGGGGGTCGAGTGTAGGGGAGATGGTTTAGGTGGTAATGCAAGCGATAGGGAGTGATAGGGAGCGGCAGATGCAACTTGGCTCACTCGCCAGGCCACCACTCACTTCCTGCGGTGTGGCCCAGGAGGTGCCAAGGACCAGTACTAGTCCACAGCCTAGGGGCTGGGGACCCCTCCCATAAGGGACAGCAGTGACAAAGGAGCTGGCCCTAAGTGGGGCCTCAGGGAAGGCTGCTCTGAGGCCGTGATGTGGAAGTGGCATCTTGAAAGGTGGGTAGAGGAAAGCCAGGCTAAGAGTGTGGAGAAGAGCACCCCAAGTAGTGGGACCAGCCTGTGCAAAGGCCCTGAGGTAGAAGCATGATGGATTAGTTCCAAAACGGACCAGAGTCGTGGGGACAGAGGGAGCTCAAGGGAAGGCAGTAGGAGATGAGAGGTGCTGCTGCTGCTGCTAAGTCACTTCAGTCGTGTCCAACTCTGTGTGACCCCGCAGACGGCAGCCCAGGCTCCCCCATCCCTGGGATTCTCCAGGCAAGAACACTGGAGTGGGTTGCCATTTCCTTCTCCAATGTGTGAAAGAGAAAAGTGAAAGTGAAGTAGCTCAGCTGTGTCTGACTCGTAGCAACCCCATGGACCGCAGCCTACCAGGCTCCTCCGGTGGGAAGCGGGCAAATCATGGGGAGTGTTACAGAGTATAGGAAGGATTTCAACATTCCACTCAAGGGCCTGGGAAGTCACAGCAGGGGACTTAGACGGGAGTGTGATTCTGTAAAACCTCACTGTGTTCTGTAAGATCAGCCTGGCTGAACCACAGAAGATAAAATCAGAGGCTGGTGGAATCCTCCAGGAGTGATATGATGATGGCTTAAACCAAGATGGGGACAGTGAGAAGAGTTGACAAAAGTTGTCCATCTGTTGGCTGTTCAGTTTAGGGAGGGAAGAGTTGGGAATGACCTCCAGGTTCTGACCTGAACAACAACAGGTGAACAGAGGGCCAGTCACCGGGCCAGGAAGGCCTGGAGCCCTCGCAGTTCCCTAGGAAGATGAAGAGGGTAGTTTTCAGACAGTTTATGTTTAGATGCTTGAGCAACGTGGAGAGACAGCGCCAAGCAGTGGTATCCAGGTCTCCAGTCGCCCTGAAACTCCCAAGGCCTCCACAAAACCCCCGCAGGATGCCATGTACATACACCCTGGGTCTACCCAGCTGTGCAGCCAGCTGGTCATCCTCATCTTAGCTGCTCTGCGGGCCTTTCTCCATCACCTCCTCCCACAGAAGGCAGAGCCTCAGCATATGTGTCTCTCACATCATGATCTCAGAAGAGGGAATTTGCTTTAGTTATTGGAAGGCTGCCGTCTGCAAGTCCCCAAGCCAGGACCCATGTCACTGACAATTTCCAAGGCCTTGAAAGGGACCTTTAATCCAATTGTCTGTGGCAGGCAGTTAATGGGCAGCCCCTCCTTCCCCCTCCACCTTCCTCCCGGCTTTCCTTTTGAAGGGAGCCCCAGGGAAGAGCTGCCCAGCGCAGCCCTGGCCAGCCCTGACAGCTGCACGCCCACACAGCCAGGAGGGTCTGCCAGGCAGCTGGAGAAGACCACCGGTGCCCAGCCCTTGGTGTCAAGCCCCTCTGTGCCTGGCGGGGGCGTACCCCTAGCCATGTTCCTTGCTCAGCACGAAGTGCTGCACAGATATTACAGTGCCCCCAGCAACACATTTTCCAGATGGAAAAACCAAGGCTAACAGACATTACGGTCACCCTGTAAATTCTGGAAGTGGATGTCCGACTGCATTCTGCGTCCAGAAGCCTCACTTCTTACATATCAATGTGAACAATGGTGCTAACTGCCGCATGAACTGCTGTGTGTGTGTCAGGTCCTGAGCTGAGAGTTTCAAGTCCTCAACCTGCACAACAGCTCTGTGGTGTTCGTACCACTTTTCCTCCTATTTCACCAGTGAGGAAACAGAGGCACAGGGAGGTTAAGGAACTTACTCCAGGTCACACAGCTAATAAGTGGCAAAGTCAGCATCTGCATCAGGTCTGGCTCTCTGGAGCACTTCTTATTCTTTATTATCTGTCCCTACCCATCACACCAGTCAATCTGAAGGGAAATCAACCCTGAATATTCATTGGAAGGACTGGTGCTGAAGCTGAAGCTCCAAAACTTTGGCCACCTGGTGGGAAGAGCCGACTCATTGGAAAAGACCCTGATGCTGGGGAAGATTGAAGGCAGGAGGAGAAGGGGACGACAGAGGATGAGATGGTTGGATGGCATCACTGATTTAATGGACATGAGTTTGAGCAAACCCTGGGAGACAGTGAAGGACAGGGAAGCCTGGTGTGCTGCAGTCCTTGGGGTCGCAAAGATTTAGACATGACTGAGCAACTGAACAACAACAACCCCATACTTAGCCTAGTTGCACTTTTTTTCCTAACCACTTCCACATGAAATTTAGGTATACCACAGGTATACTTTTTGTCTCTCTGAATGTATGTATACATATGTATGTGTGTATACGGGGGCAATGTCATCACCATTAAGAATGGTCTGGAATCTATACTAGGGCTACCCAGTAGGAACAGAATGCAAGCCATACATGTAACTTTAAATTTTCTAGTAGCCACATTTAAAAAAAAAGAGAGAGAGAGAGAGATGGGTGAAATTAATTTTAATAATGTTATTTAAGCCAAAATCTCAAAAATCTTGCCATTTCAAAATATTATTTGTTATCGATGTAAAAATTATTAAGGAAAAATTTACATTCTGCTTTCTCATGAAGGCTTTGAAATCTGCTGGATGTTTTCAACCCAGCCCAGCCCTATTTCAAGTCCTCAATATCCGTGTAAGGCTAGTGGCCACAAAGTGGACGGTGTCCCCCGTGCTGTAACCACTCTGCTAAAGTAATATTGTCTACCTTCCCAGAAGTCTTGAAAATAATGTTCTGAGAGACTTTTTTTCAATCAAAGAGCCCTTTGGAGAGTCACCACCATTCCTAACCAGCAGGTCCCACTTTCGTGTTCTGAGGCCTCCTATGGACAAGACACCATGCTAATATGTTCTCAAGGAGATACGAAGACTGAGAACTGTCAAGCAACTGAGGGGGGTGGGTATGAAACGTTACCAAACCCTACTGCCCTCCAGGCCCTGAGACTTCGCACCCATTATCTTTCCACCCTCCCACTCAGCCTGGGAGGAGGAGGGGTTCGACAGTATCATCCCATTCTACTGATGAGGAAACTGACACAGAAAATGCGGATCTTGTCCAGGGCCCCCCTATCTGACCTGGCCAACCCAGAGCAGAGCACAGCAGGCATCAGAAAGCATGCAAAGGCTTTTAGGAACAAGAAGGGCGGACCGGAGGGAAGGTTTTGGGGGGTTTATAAATGTGTGGTGGAGGCTGCATGAGAAGGAAGGAGGAAGCCAGGCTTCTGAGGATGGAGAAGGGGCATTTGCAAGGAATGAACAAGCAATGCATGGATTTCTGGCAGAAGACACAGTCAAGGGGACTCTGAAGAGGCAGACAGTGTATCCAGGCACTAGGTGACTTAGCAAGTAGCCCATGTGCGGGGCACTGTATGAGGAGAGTCCAAGCTCCATTATCAAGTAAAGCACCCGTTGCCCAACCCACGGGTCATAATTCCAGAGGAATCTACCTTCCCAAAATATTTACCAGAAGGCTCTGGGCACCAGACTCCATTCTGTAAACTTGGGTACCATTCCAAAGCTGAAACGATAGATCTCCTGGAGAGCAAGATAAACTCTCCCTCACATTCTAAATAACGACAGGGAGGTGAGGAAGAGAACGAAATAAATCAACCTTCTCCAACTGCACAACTTAAAAGGGATTATGCTCAGAAGCAAGAAGAAGGCAGGGATGCCGTCTCCTTATCAGGCACACGGCTGCTCCAGACACAAACAGAACTCTTGGCAGGCATCCTTCTTCCCCATCGTGGGGGGAGGGGGGAATGAAATCTTAATCCGCAAAGGTCAAACTCATCCTCCTTAAGTACAATCAAGCCGATGCTGTTTTTCCCTAATTTCCAGGAAAGAACAGTCCCTTCCGTGAGCTGAGGTACAGACTGGGGTTCAAGAAATGAAGCTCATAAATCTCCAATTTGCTGGCGTGACCCAGATTTCCAATCCTCCACCATGGAATCCAACCAGGAGTCTCATTCGGGACTCAGGAAATATGCCCACTGCACTCCAAGGCAAAGGAAGCTCCAGGATAAGTTGGTTTTGCAATATGAGTAAGGAAGGCCCATCTCCCTGCCTCTGACAATCACCATTGGACGTCATGGATTGAGCAAACAAGTAAGTACTTGAAAGAGATGATCTCGTTTAATACTCACACATGCCCATGAGGTGGATAACTCTGTTATCCCCAACTCTGCTATCCTCAACTTACAAATGGAAATGGAAGCTCAGAGGGGCAAAGACCCAGAGTCACAGAGCCTGTAAATGGGAGAGCCAGCTGACCCCAGGCTTGCTCTCCAGCTGGGGGCCTTCCCACACTGGTGTGCAACCCTGTTTCTTCCTTTCTCTGCCACCCCGCTTCCCTCCTTTATAGCTTAGGCTCCCTTCTGCCCACCTAACAAGTCCCAAATCCCCAGGGAGGGTTAAGAGAAGGTGGGTGCACGCCCAGGAGCCCCTCGCCCCCTAGGCTCCTGCGTCATCTCATATCACCTACTCCCAGCTCCAGAAATGCAGCCCAGCCTCTCAAATGGCCCATCCAAGAAGCGGGCTTCCTAGCATAATATTTTCCTCCCACAGAACGTGAGAATAAAGGGCTCTTTGCTTGTCTCCTGAAATAACTGGCTCTCACCATAAAGCAATCTTCTGCCCAGTAAAAATATTTCTGTAAAACTTGGTAACTCTATCTGCAGTTCCTTTTCTGAAAGTCAAAAACCTTGGAGAGTGAAACATGGCAGGGACAGACTTTATGACAAGCTCATGAAGTCATGTCTCCCCAGAAATTTCCTCCTTAACCCTATGATTAATTTGCTGTTAACCACAGGGGTTTTGTGTCTTAATACTCTCAAAGCAAAGCACCAGTTTGCATTTCTGCAGAACAATACCCACCACCTGAGACCTAGTGTCCAGCCAGGTGGGCAGCGGAACCACTGGCTGGGGCTCAGGGGCCAGAAAGGACTCTGCTGAGATCGGGGACCTCCACCAAGCAGACATCATGCACAGGTGAGCTCTCACCTGTCCATGGCCTGACCATGGCCACGCAGGAGGCACAGTTTATAAAATGAGTGAGAGGTGTCCTAAGATCAGAATGGAAAACTGCTCACGGCTAACTCATACTCACCCCAAGACGGCTGGATAAGTCACTGAAATCTCCTTGGCCTTAGTCTGCCCATCTGGAAATGGAAAAGAATCACTCCAGGGAACTCTTGAGTGAGCAAAGATGTTCTCTCTGAACCTCTTCATCCATCAAATAGCAACCAAGCCCCTTCCAGATGCTGCCTTGGGTTCCAGAGAGATGGCTTGGGTTCACTGGGAATCAGCAGCTCCAGAGAGGTCTTATAGGACTATTGAGTATGTTTACTGAGTGCTGACTGCATGCTAAACCTTAAATCGCAACATGCATTATTTCGTTTAATCCTTGAAATGACTCCAAGAGATGAATGCTTTTTCCCTAAGGAAATTAAAACCCAAAGTGAATACAGTTCAGTACAAACCCAGATTGGAAGTCCAGGTCCAAAGCTGTGTGCCCCCCTGGAGTAGAGAAGATCCATATAAGAAAAAAAAAAAAGTTAAATGATGAGGTTTTTAAAATATTCATACAAACTCAGGCAGCAGTTCTTAACCTGGGGGCTACAGGTGCCCTGAAATTAGGGGTCAAGGTGTAAGAGCACTTATTTAAGGAGAAAGACACCATCTGATATAGCAGATTCCCAGAAGCGTCTTATTACCTACCCCCTGAGGGTTAAGGATCACCTACTTATGTCATGTGTGGATGTGAGAGTTGGACTGTGACAAAAGCTGAGTGCCGCAGAATTGATGCTTTTGAAGTGTGGTGTTGGAGAAGACTCTTGAGAGTCCCTTGCACTGCAAGGAGATCCAACCAGTCCATTCTAAAGGAGATCAGTCCTGGGTGTTGTTTGGAAGGAATGATGCTAAAGCTGAAACTCCAGTACTTTGGCCACCTCATGTGAAGAGTTGACTCATTGGAAAAGACTCTGATGCTGAGAGGGATTGGAGGCAGAAGGAGAAGGGGACGACAGAGGATGAGATGGCTGGATGGCACCACCAACTCAATGGACGTGGGTTTGGGTGAACTCCGGGAGTTGGTGATGGACAGGGAGGCCTGGTATGCTGCAATTCATGGGGTTGCAAAGAGTCGGACACGACTGAGCGACCAAACTGAACTGAACTGAACCATGTTCATCACAGAGAGGCTAGGAGCTTGAAAGGAAAGCTATGACTCATGGGGGCTGCATGAAGGAGCCCCCCTTCTAGATTTGCATGGCAAAACCACTTATGCTCTTCCAAGAGCCAATGGCAAGCAATGGTCCTCCCCAGATAGCTAACTAATTGTCAGGCTGCCTCATCCCCACCCACGCCTGCCAGCTGCTGGCTGGAGCTGCGGTCAGTGCGTTTTACATGCAGCACAGATGTTGGTTCCATCCACCCACTGTGCATTCTGCAGTCTTCTTCTCACAGGTGGTTTTCCTTTAGGGAACCACCCACCCCCACCATCCCAGACCTTGCGGTTTGTGGGGAGGAGGCTCTGATCCCAGCCCCCACTCCAGGGTGGTCATGTGACCCAGAACTGGCAGAAGCAGAGGGTTTGGTTCTGGGATGGCCATGGAATCAAGTCACAACTACAGGATCCCAGCCTAAACTTTGGTCGAAACTATCTTCTACTTGGAGATGGAAGCCCAGACTGCTAGAAGCCAAATTTCCACCACCTGAGGGAGAGTCAGCCCAAGAAAGAAGCTGATCCAAAAGAAACCAGAGCTGAGAGCAGAAGCTGCCACCCTGGGACAGCTGGATGGAGCTCTAGGACCCAGCTTTCCTGAATTTGGATTTCCCTAGTGGCTCAGAAGGTAAAGAATCTGCCTGCAATGTGAGAGAACTGGGTTTGATCCCTGGATCAGGAAGATCCCCTGGAGGAGGGCATGGCAACCCACTCCAGTACTCTTGCCTGGAGAATCCCATGGACAGAGGACTTGGATGGGCCACAGTCCATGGGGTCACAAAGAGTCGGACACAATTGAGCAAACTCAATTCACCCTCCCGACCTCCCCATTACAGAGGTCAATAAGACGCCTCTGTAGGAAACAGCTAAGATAGGCTTAAAATTCAAAGGGTCCTGACTCATCCACACAGAGAAAGGTCACACCTACTTAGCCACAAACCCCCCTGAAGCTTCTGCCCTTGTGAATTTTGAAGACTCTGGCTTGGCGGGGGGCGGGGAGCAGGGGGCGGGGGGAGGGCAGGACTCTGGCTTTGCCAGAAAAGAAATAGAGGGCTTGGTGGGGGAGGGACCCCTAAGGGCACTACCCTGAGTCCATTCCAACCCCACATCCCCTTCCAGCTACTGGCATCTCTCTCCATCTCTTCCAGAAAAGCGTATCCCTAGAGCTGTCTCTGTGTGCTAGTTTCTCATTTCTCCTAAATGTATTGGCTCTTTGAAATATACAAAGTGGTACTTCCTCACTGGGGGAAAAAAGTCAACAATGTAAAAATGTATAATGTGAAAACTGAATTCCTTCTCTCCTCACCATCTCCCACCACTGCACGCCTCGGGGAAACAGAGTTTGACAGTGTATTATTCCAGATCTTTCCATGTACATCAGCAAATATATACAGACACAGGCCTGAACAGACTTTTGTATACTGCAAAAAACAGGGCCACTTTATACTGATGTTTTGTTCCCGCTTTGCTCATTCAACAGCATCTCAGGGCCTCCTTCCTATCAGCATGTAGCCCTCATTCAACCTGGTTTTACCAGTTGCAGAGAGATCCTGAAATGGAAGGGCTACACCACTGTCTACTGGCCTGTCTTCTGGTGATGGATATTTGAGTTACTATAAGTGTTCCTTCTTTCAAATAGCGTAGCCATGGATGTTCTCACACGTACGTGCTTCTGCTCCCGTGCACGTGTTCCTCAGTCCCTTCAGGACCCATGCCAGTCTCACCTGCGCTATCATTCCACCAAGACAGCTCCTGCCAAACCGGACTGGGACCACCAGGACCCAAAGTCCAATGGACACCTTTTCTTACTCAGGCTGTCAGCAGTTCCTCTCCAGGAGACCACATCCTCCCTCCTGGTAAAATACTCTGATGGCCCCCAACCTATCACAGCTGGAGATTCCCTGGTGGCTCAGATGGTGAAGAATCTTCCTGCAATGCTGGGGACCCGGGTAGGATCCTTGGGTCAGAGAGATTCCTCTGTAGAAGGAAATAGCAACCCACTGCAGTATTCTTGCCTGGAGAATCCCATGGACAGGGGAGCCCAGTGGGCTACAGTCCTTGGGGTTGCAAACAGTCAGACACAACTGAGTGACTACACTTTCACTTGTACTTTTCTTTCATTCTATCACATCTCCCAGTACTTATGCCCCTGTGTAGTCCCTTCCCCTGAACCTGGGCTGAACCTGTGACTAGCTTTAACAAAGAGAATGTGACACTGCCAATTCTAGGTCTAAATCCTTAAAAGGCCTGGCAGTCTCCACTTTTGCACTTGTAGGAACTTGGCCATCATATGAGAAGTCTGACTGCCCCGAGACAGCCATGCTATGAGGAAGCCCAAGCCAACCCTGCGGTGAGGCCACCTGAAAGAGAACCGAAGCCCCAGGCATGAGGCAAGTGGACCTGTGGCAGCTGGCCCCTCGCTGTTGGAGCCAACCCAACTAGGCCACAGGGAGCTGGAGGCCAGGTGTCCCTGCCCAGCCCCGCTCAAACTGCATAATCTTAAGCAGATCACAAAATGATCAAGGCACTGAGTTTTGGACTAATTTGTTACACAACAAAACATAACCTAGACATCCATCTTTTCTTTACTACATTCTGAGAGGAGGAAGTAAAGGCCAGGAGAGGTCACAGCAGACACCTAATGGTTAAGCTGGGCTCAGGATTCCCCAAACAGTGTTCTGTCCAGAAGGACTGAGTTTGCAGGATGCAGCTGCTGCTTGTCATGCTCAGAGGCTGGTTTCTAAGGTCAGAGGACATGGGACCCCCCAAGGGCCCTCTTCATGCCCTAAGCAAAGGGAGTGGTTGTACAAGACAGCAACCATGGAAATCCTGGGAAATCTGTTCTGACCAAACTGTCAACAAACCAAGAAGCCCTGACGTCAAGAAAGAAAACTTAGGCTCAGAGAGGTTAGGGAACTTGCTCAAGGTCACACAGCCAGTGAGAAGCAGGGCTAGGTCCTAAAACCAGGCATTCAAACTCAGAGTCTAGACCAGTGACCAAACACCAGTGTTTTCTAACACTTATGGTGACCCACAATAAGAATTATGCTTTATAATGGGCCTCAGTATATATGGGTTTGGGTACAGATATGCATTTAGACAGAGACATATCTAGGCTTCCCCGATGGCTCATTTGGTAAAGCATCTGCCTGCAGTGTGGGAGACCCAGGTTCAGTCCCTGGGTTGGGAAGATTCCCTGGAGAAGGAAATGGCAACCCACTCCACTCCTCTTGCCTGTAAAATTCCATGGACAGAGAAGCCTGGTCCATGGGGTCACAAAGAGTCAGACACGACTGAATGACTTCACTTTCTTTCTTTTTATAGACATATCTAGATCTATGTATCTATTTATTGGTATGGACATCCATGTCTGTATATCCATATCTATCTGTCATCTATAGACATGCCTGTCCATGACTAGCAACTAAACAGAAAGTAACACAAAGCAACATTTACTATTACTACACAGGATGTTCTCTCTTATTTTTGTTTTTGTCTATTTCATTTTTTTTAATACTGGTCACTACATAGATTTCAAGAGCCATGAATGGGCTTATAAGACACAGTTTAAGAAAAAAAAAAACAACTCACCTATAATGAGTTAAGACAGCTCTCAAATCAGACTGCTCTGAATTTGAATCCTGCTAGAGCAAGATTCCACTTCCAAGTCAAGTGACTTTGGGCAAGAAGACAGATTTCCTTAAAATCTCAGTTTCCCCAGCAGTAAAATGGGATAACGGTAGTACCTGCCTCATAGTGGGGCTGGGAGAACGGAGTAGTAGTGACCACTCTTGGCCCAGGGCCTGGCATACAGCAGATGCTCAATGCTGCACCCATGGCTCAGCACAGGGCTCAGCATACAGCAGGCACTTAACAACCACACTGAAGCTGCAGCCACAGAACCCCAAGTAAGGAGGCATGTACCCAAGACTGACTGGGGCAGTGGGTTCCTGGAGATCTCCAGGACAGGGGAGCAAGAAAAGTGCTCCCAGCACCCACTTAGAAGGCAACTTCCTCCCTGGTTTGTAGTAGTTCTCTGACATCATTTGCTTTTGAAGTCTATCTAGATCCCTGGGGGAAAGAAGGCTAAAACAAGGTCAGGGTCAAAAGCTGCCCTGTAACAAGGTACAAAGTAGCACCCTCAAGCCTACTCAGGTGGAGCTGCCATGAGTCAAAGCCTGCGTGAGAGCCCTCCCACCCCCAGCCTGTGCAGGCCACTGGAGTAAGAGACACATTTGGGAGGCTCGGGTCTTCCCCAGCCTCAGTTGTGGCCTGAGGGTGGCCAGGCTCATCCTGCTGACAGGCACCGTTTAGGCTCTGTGCCACCCTCTCCAGGGCCCCAGCTCTGTCCTCAAGCTCAAGGCTGGGGGCTTGGGCAGCACATGGCAGACCAGCCAATCAGCTCCAGGCTTTTGTGGAACCCGAGGTTCTCCCCCATCTCGCACTCAGCTAGAAGGAAGAGAATCTGGAGGGATCAGACATGAATAAAAAATAAATGAAACTGTAGAAGATTTGCAGCAGGTGGACAAGGGCTCAAAATAAGTTGCAACACATAGCATCCCCCACCCCCCGCAACTCCCAAGCGCCATCCACCCCTGCGCTGGACCTTGCATTTCTACTTGAACATCTCAGGGACTGGACTGTCCTAAGCCAGACACCAGAAGTGGGTTAAAGACTCCCTACTCGGCAATCACGCCTTGTGGCCTTTGCACTTCCCAAACCCTTTGTCTGAGCTGTTTTTACCGAACCTTTCGTCACCTGGCTATTTACCCTTTTGGGACTCAACAACTTAGTTCCCTAAACCAAAGGAGAACCCCTCCTCATTCTCTCTTACCATGCCCTGTTCTTTCCCCTCATCACATGTGGTGCACATTTGGGTGAGCATCCACTAACCACACCAGACAGCTGCAAGACGAGGGGCGACATCTGCTTTGTCCTCCCTGATTTACCAGAGTGAACGCATTTCACTCTCTGAACGACTCCACTAGGTAGGAAATTATGACCGCCACAGATGTGAAAGCTGAGGATCTGCGGTAAGCTATCAGGTAACCCAGGGCCACCCGGCTGGGAGAGTTGGGAAGTCTGATTCTCAAAGCTCTAAACATACTCCTGACACCTACTATGGGCACACTCTGGGCATTGGTATAAAAGGGGGCACAAACGACAGCTACACTGTCCTTACCCCACCTGCCCTCCCATCCTTCTCTCTACCAACTGAAACATACTATCTATGACTCCCCAGCTCCCAGCCTTGGCTTGGGCTGTACCCTCCACCTTGGAGGCAGCCTGAATCCACCCTCCCTGGCTGGGCTCAGGAGGTTAACTTGCTGAGCCTGTCTTCTCAGCTGTATACAGGGGAATAATAATGTAAAGAACGCATGTACAGTATGAGGCACTTTAATATCCATTTGTATGCGCTATTATCCCTCACACAGTCATACCCCACCAAAATCTTGTAGGTTTAAATCAACAGTCACAAGCCAGGCCATATCCAGCTGTCTGGGTCCACCCAAAAGAGTGTTTTTGAAAATTTTTATGTAGTTGACGATAATTTTTTAAATTAGAAAAATTTCACATAAAACTCCAGACGGCTGGATTCTCTTAATGATCAAAAGATGTGGCAACACCAGGCCACATTCCCACATGACAACAGCTGGCTGAGGCTGAGGGGCGCTGCTCCCTGGACACGGCACATGTACTCCCCAGGGCATCTGAGCCCTCCCCATCTCCCGGCTGTCTCCCAGCCAGCCTGACGCGTTGGTGAATATGACTCCTCTGGTCCCTGCAGGTCCTTTAGATTCTGACCCCTGGTCTCGGCCTTACCATCCTTAGAGCTGTATTGACATGCCGTGTCTTTCAAAAACACCTCCTCCAATCTCTATAACCCTGTGTCTCTTCCCGGTTTTGTAACAGTAAGAGCGAACTTACACAGTTACGATCCGTCCCATATTACAACCATTTTACAGTCTGAGTCCTCACAGCTGCCCTGTGAAGCAGACACTGTCATCATCCTCACTGTACAGACAAGGAAACACAAGCACAGAGTTGATTAGTCTATTTCATTCCCACCCTCATCCATTACCTGCTCCCCCATCCCCCACCCCCCATCCCCCACCCCACCCTCATCCTGTGCTGCTCTGCGCCCTCAGGAAGACCACCTTGTGCACCCATTCACCAGGGCTTCCCAGTCTCTGGCTTCTGAACTCAGCTGCCAACGGGAGGCCCCGGCAAGAAACTGGAGGATGCCCGGAGATGGGGGTGGCGCGTTTCTTCTGCACCTCCTCACTACTTCTGTACCATATCTCTGACTGCAGTTCATCCTCCATCTTCATAGCTTCTGCCTGGTCTCCACCCATCCTCAGCTGTGACTCCTACGTGGATCCAATCCAAAACATCCAACACATCCTCCCTGGCCCTTTCTGCCCTTGAGGGGTGGTAATAGCTTCCTCCTATTGCCAGGGACCCACCAGACACTGGGTACCTCTAGACCCCATGAAGGCTCCTGAATGCTGCCCATACCTCTGGAAGCTAATTTCACTTAGACTCTCCAGGGTGGCTCTGTTTCCCGCTAGATCTCTGGCTGACAGAGGTTCGACACTGTGCCCAAGCTCCCACAGGCAGAAAACGGCGCAGCAGGATCTGAACCCAGGACACTGGGCCGCAGAGTCCTCACTCTGTCACCACCCCCGCCACCACCTGTTCTATTCTGCTTCTCCCGGTCCTTCACCCACCTGTGGCCCCCTCAAGAGTCCCCTGGGCGGCCCTTGAGAACTAAGCGCTGTGCCTGGATCGAGGCAGACCTTCCAGAATCTCTCCCTCAGCCCACAGAATTAGTCACTTGATTCCTCTTTATCCTCTGAAGTATTTTTACAAGGGAGAGCCCATCTTTCCCCACATTCCTTCTTCCTCTAGATCAAAGGGCTTACCTCTGAGGGGCTGGCCCCTCACACACTTGTCTCTCCTCTGGACAAAGACCAAGCTCCATGGCATGGCTGAGAAGGCCCCCAGGCTCAGGCCGTGACCCCTCTTCAGCCAGCTGAACTTCGATCAGTATCTCAAGCGGCCCCCTTCACTACAGGGCACTCTCAACATGTGGTGGGTCAGTCCAGCAGACCCTCACGCGGCCGTTGCATGTTCCCTCCCCTTGCCTCGCTCAGCACTACCCCTCTCCCGATGCAACTCTGGGCTTAAATCACAGCTCCTCTGAGACCACCTGTGACCCTGGACCAGTTCGCACTCTCTGCTCTGGACTTTACGAGTGTCTAAAGAAAGTCTTTCAGACTTTCAGAGAATGCCCAGAACATTCGCTAACATTCCCTAAATATTGTCATTATTCAGGAGATAACTTTTCAAACATGAGCCAATCAAACATGAATATTAATGCAAAGTAAAGTATTAGCAAATCAAATATGTGCTAAGTTGCTTCAGCTGTGTCCGACTCCTTGTGACCCTCTGGACTGCCAGGCTCCTCTGTCCATGAGATTCTCCAGGCAGGAATTACTGAAGGGAGTTGCCATGCCCTCCTCCAGGGGATCTTCCTGACCCAGGGATCAAACCCACATCTCTTATGTCTCCTGCGTTGGCAGGTGGGTTCTTTACCACTAGCACCACCTGGGAAGCCTAGCAAATCAAATATAATAATATTTTAAAGCAGCAGTCTAGCACGGCAAGGAAGGATTTAGTTTAAGAATGCAAAGAAACTTAAACTCTAGGAAATCTGGCAATGTAAATCATTCATATAAATCACACATTATATTAGCAAAGAATCATCAGCTCCATCAATACTCCAACAGCATTTGATAAAATTCAATAATTATTCCTGGTTTAAAAAATCTTGGCAAGTCAGGAGATAAAGAAAGCTTTCTTAATTAATTAAACAATGAACATCATACTCAATAGTTATGAATCAGTCAAGGATATTCTAACCAATGCAATAAGATAAGAAAAATGGATGAGAGGCAAAGATGAAAGTTCAGTTTCACTAAACTCTAAGTTCCATGAGGCAGGAAGTATGTTCTATTCCTCATAATTTCCACAACATCCTAATCACACTCAAAAATCTGTGGAATGAACAGCCACCCAGATTAGGTCTGATTCCCATTAAGTGTTCTCAAAGCACCCAGAACCTCTCTTTTGAGGCATAAATCACGACTTAGAGTGTGTAATTTGTTTTTACAAACCCTTTTCTTTCCCGACTAGAACGTAAGGTCCTGGAAACAAGGACCATGCCTACTGACAGGGCAGATGTATACCTGGCATAAAGTAAGTACTGAATTTCTGTTGCACAGATGCATAAATGACTTGAATAGAAGGCATTCAATACAAAGTTTCCAAATTGCAATAAATATAATAAATTTTATCCTACTTCTCAGCTAGAAGATTTGAGGCCCAGAGAAGAGAAGGATGCTTCAGCTGATGCCACACACCACTTTGAACCCCACCCATTACCCTGGGTTCCTCTGAAAGGTGTCAGCCACACATAGGCCACAGCCCACACAGCTCAGTAAGTAAGGAAAGTGAAGCCCAGAGCAATTCTTGGAGCCCTCAAAGGAAACACACATCCAGGACACACCCCGGTGGGCAGAGTCACCTGGTAAGAGCTCCTCATGCTGCCTTGCTGGGGAGAAAGATGACTTCAGCAGAGGGATCTGAGGCCTCCCTTGCAAAGCCCTGTGACAAGTACCACATGGATAAACAGCCCCCTCTGCTTTCCTGGGCAGTTATTAAAGAATTACTTATGTCTCTGTAAATGCTTGTTTAGAAAAGGTTCTCCACCCCACCTGGGCTTGGCAGGAGCGGCAGCATCACCAAACCTGCCCTTTGGGGAGTGATCAGCCTTTTCCTCCAGCTCCTGAAGGAACTCGGCCATTCTTCATGTGCAGAGTCTGAAGTGAGCCATAAAGAAGCAGGCAGCTTCCCAGGATAAACGGAGCACGGTGACATCAAAGACTGCCTTCCAGATTAAACAACCAAGGCCTTCAGCTCTCTCTGGCGTTTCTTCCAGGATATTCTGGGCTCCTGCCTCAGTTCTCCCTTGGATGGAATGGCAGATATTTTGTTTGTGAGAGTCTGAATTTTTTCCTTCCTTGGGGAGTAGGGGAAGCAAGGGGAAAGGAGGGGGAGAGAGAGTGAGAGGAAGAAAAAGAATGTCTGTGAGAGACAAGAGCCACAAAAAGAACATGTGTGAGTAGAAAAGAGAGCGGGAAGTCAGGGAGGCAGCCTGAAATGCCTGCTTTGGAATCCAACAAGTGACCTAAAAATTCCAAAGTTGTGAACCTTCAGTCACAGTGAGTGAGGCTGCAAGAACCCTCGAGCAAAGAGGATTGTGTGTGCTAAGTCGCTTCAGTCGTGTCTGACTCTTAGTGACGCCATGGACTGTAGCCCGCCAGGCTCCTCTGTCCATGGGATTGATTCTCCAGGCAAGAGTACTGGAGTGGGCTGCCATGCCCTCCTCCAGAGGATCCTCCCGACCCAGGGAGCAAAAGTATGTCTTTTAAATTTCCTGCATTGGCAGGCGGGTGTTCTTTACCACTAGGGCCACCTAGGAAGCCCATAAGGAGGGTTGGGGGGGTCCCTGACTCCCTGGGGCCCACAGATCTCCTTACGGGCTCCTGCCCCTTGCTTGCCCAGAGGGTCACAATGCACTCCTCTTCCTCAGACACATCTGGTAAACTGAGGCAGGAGACCCTCTTCCCTCCAGCACAGGCTCACAGCAATTCTGGGGTAGGACAGGCTCCCCTGGGATTGGCGTGTCACTACACCCCTTGGCCCTTGGGATGCCTCCCTCTGCCAATCCCATGGCTCAGGCACCACATCCCACCCACAGCTGGGCTTCTGACCTTCCTCCCACAGTGGGCAGCAGGGGCCACCCCTCACCCAAACAGCTGGGGCAATGCCCCCCAGTCCCTGGGCATGACACTGCATGCTCTACAGAGCGTGCTGGTGTCTGGACCAGCAGGCTGGCTGCCAGGCCAGCTCCACCCCACCCACCTGTCCAGAGGGACAGGGAGCTCACATGTGCCAAGAACCATTAAACTGTGGGGGGATTTGTAAAATCTAAAATTTGTAGCAAGAACGAGCACCAGAGAGTTTCAGACCCCACAGGACCCACAGCCACTTGGAGCCCACAGCCCTTTCTCGAGGGCTCAACCCAACCACGGACACTAATGTGCTGGGGCCTCCCCCAGCTCCTGCTGCACAAACCCATCCCCTCTTTCCACACTTCCTTCCTCACTGGCCTAGCCTCTCATGAGCTTCACTGTCTGCCAGTGCACTGTGCACACGCTTATTCTTCATCTCCTTTATTAGACTGGAAGCCACAGGAGGACAGGCACCACTTCTCTGTGATCTGCCACTGTAGCCTCAATGCCTGTCTTGGCTAGGGAATTCATAATTAATAACAATTCATTATTGATCATAGTGAATGAACAGCTGAGAGTCTGGAAGAAAAGGCCGAATTACAGTCTGTCGTTTATTCCTGCTTCCAGCTTTTCCTGGCTGGAGTAGGAAGAGGCAGTGATGGTGACCTAATCCATCTTCATTCATTCTTCATTCATTCACTGAGCAAATTTATCATGAGAGCCCACCACATGCCCCGGAACTGCCACAAGGGAGACAGATTCCTCAGGAGGTGATTCTTCCTTTGCTGACCACTCAGCCTTGTTGCTTTAAGGCTTCAGAGGAACATTCTGGCCCCTGAGCCCAGTGCCCAAGCTTCCTGGTATGAGGAGGAATACGCTCTCCCCAGTCATCACCAGCATTATCGCCTCACTCGGACACTCCCACGGGGCGAGGGGATTAAACATTCCCCAAGTCTAGAAGTTTGTGGGACATAGTGCGGTTGTCTCCTGGTTTAGCCTCCCACTGAGTTTACGACAGTCTGCACAAGGTGTGAATGTAGAGTGTTTATTTCTGAGTTTGAGGGAAAGCACACACATAACAGCCTGACTCAGGGAACCAGAGTCCTTCTCAAGGACAAAAAGGTTTATAGGGAGGATAAGACACTCCTCGAAGCCTCTACCAGAGACCCCGTCACAGAGACGCATTAATGTATCCAGAGTGACACCTTGCCCACTTTCCACCATTCTGAGGGACCCAGACCTACCGGAAACCAGAATCTGGCACTCTGCCCAGCCCCAGCTTGCCCCTGCTCTCCTCCCCATCCCCCACGGGTCCAGAAAGCTGCCAGGTGGGGCTATGAAGCTGGCCTGGGTGCCACAGGCAGAGGGCACTCTCTGTGGAGAACTCAAAGAAACCAGTGAGTGGAAGCCCAAACGCCTCCTCTAGCCTCAAAGCAAATCATCTTTTAATTGTGAAACACCAAATATTTAATTTATGCTCTACCTCAAATGTCAAGTCCACCTCCCGGCACATAGCTTTGAAACCACGTAAGGAGGCCTAACACTTTCCATATGGTGAAGACATGGGGCCTTTTAATTGTGCCAACTGGTATCATTCAAGGGTAATTCCCCTGGAATCCAGCACTCAGGCAGCAGCTGGGCCAGGCTCCAATCTCATCACCCAGCCCGATACGTCCCCGCAGGCTCCCACCATGCCTGCGCCCTCCCAATCTCCCCCAAATATCAAAATGCACAAGGTGCCCCTAATCAAATTACCAAACCGCCTGGCAGCCACCTTTGATCTGCACCAAAGTGCTCAGCCTGTTTTCTTCAGGCAACTTTGCCATAAAAGAACAAAAGGGCCAAACTGGGGGTTGGGGGAGGGGATGGTCTTAAATGCAGAGGTCAACGTGCATATATGCACACGCATGTGCATGCTACAGGAGTGTTCACAGACACGCAGATTCTGCTTCTCCAAGTGTTCTCCTATCAATATCTCTGTGTCCATTTACTCCATCCATCTACTAAACTTGTTAATTTTACCCATTATATCTTCCAGATCCAACATTTCCAATTGCTTTTCTTTTGTTAATGCCTGTTGCTGCTTCATGCTTCTAATATCATCCTTTATCTCTGAGATTATTATGCTTACTTCAATGTCTAATTATCTAGCACACAGTTGCCTGGCATACAAATTGTTCATGTATCATTCATCTTCTGTAGAACTCATACAGCTTGCATGTCTCCTTATTTTCTCCTCTGAGCTCATATTCCCTTGAAGCTTATCATGTACCACTGAAAGGGCAGATGTCTTAACCTGTGTCCCTCCAAATGAGGCTATAAAGTATGGGGGAAGGAAGCCTCTGGTTTCATAATCTGGACCCCCATCTCCACCTTCCCAGGGCCTCAGGAACCTGCCTGGCTTTCCCCAGGTTCTACACTTTATGAAGAGTTACCTGCCAAAACTCTGCCAGGGATGAGCAGGTTATTATACCCATTTTGCAGATGAACTCCTTAAGGTAGACAAAGGTAAAATGGTTTCTACAAGGTGACAAGCTATTGTGGCTGAGACTGACCTCATTTATTTATTTATTTTTTGGAAGGGTAGGCATGGGTTAATTGCTGATGAGGTCACCCTCTCACATCCCAAGATCTTGCATGAAACTAAGACCCACCTTAAACACTTATTAAGCTACTCAGACCCCCTCAAGGAGGAAGAGAGCAAGCAGGGGCCCCTCACGCTTCTGCCTGCCTCACCCCAAAGTGCTCGGCAGCTGGCCAGCGTGCCACCTCTTAGGGATGAGTAAGTGCGACCCCCTCCAGGCACATGCTCTGGTGCGGGAAAGTACTAGTAAGTACTCCAGAAAGGGAGAAAACCAGAGTCCACACCAGCTGGCTGGCAATTTTACAGGGTTATGAGGAGGATTAAGATAATGTAAGCAAAATGCTTGACACACATGGGTGCTTAATAAATAGTAGTTATCTTTGCAATAATAATACTGCTGGTTGGATGAGCCAGGAATGTGTCCCCAGCTGCCTTGGTGAAAAGCTGGGTGATGGAGTAGAGACAGAAGCCATTCCCAGGACAGGGACAGGTCTGGGGTGGGGGGTGGGAGTGAAGCTCTGCCAGCGCTTGGAAGCACACTTTGGAGCCCACACCCTCCTACATCCTGATGAGATAATGGAAGAACCTAGAGCCACCCTTTCCGTGCCCCTAGAACTCATGGAAACTAAACAGACCGGGGGTTGCCTACTGCGATCCCATTTAATATCTCAAAGTTAAACTGGGGGCATTCTTTCTCAGTCACAATTTTGACCAGTTGTACTTAACATTTTTCTCAGAATTGACTTCAGACTATCTGTTTCAACTTAGCTTCATCCTAAGCAATAATATCCATGAAATCAAGGGTTTGATGTCCCAGCTATTTTTTTTCTGGTAAAAAGAAAAAAAAAAAGTAACTGTTAAGATAAAAACTATTCCTCTAAGTACTACTTGAAATCACCTCGCAGGCACCCACAGGACAGCCCCACACCTTGGGCTCACCCTGGCTTCTCCCTCGGCCAACTCCACCTCTGCAGGCTCAGGAATGGGGCCAGCAGTGGGGGGGAAACCAGGCGTCCGGGTCCCAGTCACCAAGCGCGACTCCCAAGGAGGCAGAGTTTCTCTCTTCTGAATATCCTGGATGGCAGGGCCCACCCTCCACCACCCAGCATATGTCACACTGATGGCTCTTGGGCTCACATCTTCAAAAGTGCTTTGAACAAACACTAATGACCCCTCAGCATTTCTCTGCGAGAGGGGGCTGGGAAAGCAGGGGGCAGGCCCCATCCCATGCTGTCCTCAGCTGGGGGAAGAAACCAGGCAACAAAATTCCCGTGACTTCACCAAAGCCACAGACTTAAGCTGGGGCCCCCCTTCCCCCTCCCCCATTTTCCCCAATGGCAACTTTTACTGGCTCACATCCCTCTTGCTGGGAACACTACTATTTAATTAAAAACGACAGACTTTTGTTTTCCTCTCCTTCCTTCCTCCTCCCTCCCATCCTCCAGGATTGGATGCCAAGGAGACCCACCAAAAACATGCGGGTAACATTTGTTATGGCTTTGAAGATAAAAGTCAATTGAAGTAAGCCCTCGCTGTATTTCAAGTTTCCCCTAAAGCATGGAGCAAGCTGCCTGGCAGTTTAGGAAAGAAAAAAAAAAAAAAAAAGGACTGCAAATAAATGTCATTCTGCAGGAATACTTTGTAAAAATAAACAAGCTGAAAAAACCCAAAACTTGATTAATGGAAATCCACTCAGTTGGCCTCTGTCTTGAGCTGCAAAATGCATTTGTTCATATGGCTAAATCGGATCATTTTCATTGGGCTTTAAAGAAATAAAGAGATCAAAACTAGAAATGGTGGGGGGAAGAAAGGGAAGTTTGTACTTCTGTTTTTAAAGGGCCCTAACTGCAGAGCCCCCTCCCCCGACCCAGCGTTGGCTTTCCTAGGGCACAGTAGCTTCAATTCTAACCTAGCCAGCAGATGAAAAGAAATGGAGACGAGAAGGCCCCCTGCTCAGCAGTGACAGTGTAGGAGGAGATGGGAGCTTCCTCTAGATACAGAGGTTATTTCTTACATGCACAAGAGTCACCTATCCACAGGGTCACCTCCTGCAACTGACTACAGTCAGTCCAGATCCCACCACCCTAACACACAGACATACACACATACACACATACACACATACACACACACATCTGAAAACTCCACTGGCCCCTCCCCAGCCTATGAACAAGACCAAAGGACTAACCAGACCTGAAACTCAGTCTGTTCCCCTCTAAGTTTAAGAAAAAAAATTAAATGTCACATCAAAAAGTTGATTCATCCTTTGATCCTTGGCTTGCTCGAGTTCCACGCAGACCATCTGAAAGCCCTGTGCAGAGTTCCAGAGCCCATAGGACATCTGTGAACACCAGTCCCAGGCCAGGAGCTGCGGCTGGACTCACTCACTCCCCTGTCACACCTACTACTCCCCTAGGAACAAATCCAGCCACAGGGACTCACTGGGTGAAGGCTGGGGGTGGGCCAGACTAGAGCAAAATGAGGCCCTCTCTCTCCTTGTGCACCAAGCCAAGGGGTCTCCCAGACCTCAGTAACCCCCAAGTTCTGCCCCCACCCAGATCACTGGCTGCTCTACTGGGACTCCAAGGCAGTTGGCACTGATGAATGCCACAGACACTTGGAACACATTTGGAGGGCAGCACAGTCCTGCCTTTCACCCAGACTCCCCCAACAGCCTTCCCTCTTCCCTAGCGCAACTCCAAATCCACCTTTGAATGCTGGCCACAGAAACAAGAAAGAAATCAGAGCAAGTCCCGAATCCCTCCAGCACAGACAAGTTCCCCATCAACTGGCCCACCTCACCTAGGACATTTCCCCCCAGGCAGCCCTCTGCTCCCCAACTGGCCCCTCCATCTGTGTCACCAGTAAGGTTCCCCGAGGCAGGGGGCGTGCAGGGTCATGTTGGTGGGGCAGGGGCACCTAAGGGATTTCTGGGCTTATAAGCTGTGCCAAGAGGTGCTAAAAGTTGGCTGGGGGGTGTATGGAGACCCATCTCTGAGGTTGAAAGGGAGGTAAGTGGGGATCGTACCCGAGTTCCTCTGCCAACGGTGCCCGCCGCCCGCAGCTGTCGGGGTCCCGAGCTGCCACCCGGGCAACGCTGCCTCCCGATCCACTCCTCGATGCCTTTCCGAGCCCAGGCGGCGCTCACAGCGAAGCTGTCACCTGGGGCGGGGACGACATGAAGCCCCTGAGTCTGGCCCCTAGGCTGAAAGTTACCCGAGACAGGAGAGAGTGGGCGAGGCAGAGGCAGCAAGGGACCAGGAGGGTGCTAAGAGCTGCGCACGATCCTGAGAGAAGGACGCAGGTAATTAGAAGGGGGTTCTCGAAGCGAAGCCCCGAGAGCAGGGACCTAGAGGCGAGCCAAGAGGGACACGTCTGGGGATCAGGAGAGCGAGCGCCAGAGGCCAGGACTGCGGAGAGGAGGGACGGACACGGGGCGAGGGGAAGAGGGACCTGAGGGTCAGGAGAAGGGGCGCAGGAGCCAAGATCTCCGAGTGGGGGCTGACGACCAAAAAGAGAGGAGGCAGGCTCTTGGTGACGGGGCGGCAGTGAGCGCGGAATTGGGGTGCCGTAGGGGAGGGGTTGAAGGTCAGAAGAGAAAGTACTGGATAGCGGGGAGGGGGTAGGGGGGGGCAGAGAGGGGGACACAAAGTGTGCTCCAAGGAGAGGGTTTGTGGGACTGGTGGCTGGAGTAACGGGTGGGGGCGGCCCTGGTAATCAGATCCGCGGGTTAGGCCATTCCGCTGCCGTCCGCTGTGCTTCCCCGTCTAGCCCCCACCCTCCCCCCCGGTCCGTGCCCCGCGCGCCCCTACCTTCCGGGCTCTCCCTGCGCTTGCACACGGCGGCTGCAGGCACAACGCGCGCGGCGGCGGCGGCGGCGGGAGCCGGAAAGAAAGGAGAGGCAGAGAGTTAGCAATCGCGGGGACGAGGGCGGCAGGGGCCAGGGGGCCGGCGCGCGGGCGGGGACACTGACCCGGCTTGGAGTGAAGTTTCCCCATGCTGGGGGCGCGGCTGGAGGGGGCGTCCCTAAGCCATGCGCCCGGCCGGCGGGCCCTGAAGGCTCGCCGCGCCTTGTCTCGCTCTCCTCCTCCCAGAGCGGCCCCGGAGCTGAGCGGAGCCCGAGGCGCGCCGGGACTCGCTCCTGCCGCTGTTGCCGCGGCCGGACTGACGCCCGGGCGAGCCGAGCCCCCAGCCCGCCGCCGCGGCCCGCGCCTCCCCGCGCGCCCATTGGCCGGGCGCGGCGCATCAAAGGCGAGGCGGGCCGCCGAGGGGGCGGACTGGGGGCGGGGCCGGCGGACTGGGGGCGGGGCGTGGAGAAGCGCCTTGGGCTGGACACAGCGCCCCCTTCCAGGCTTCGGTCTTCGACCCGGGCCGGGGGCGAGGGACCCGGGACTGGGGACCAGAGGTGGGGTTGGGTGGTGGAGGGAGGCGGAGGAGCTCTGGTCAGTAGGAATATTGGGACAGACACCCTCTTGGGTCCTGCCCGCTGTAGAACAACTGCTCCTCTCACAGCGCTGCTCACGGCGCTATGTGTTCCCTGCGCTCGATTTTTCCTGGAAGCGGACTGGACTCTGCGGCTCCAATTTACAGGTGATGAAACTGAGGTCGGAGACGAGATGCTGCTCGGAGCGCCCGCAACGTTTCCCTTTCCCAAGTCTTGCACGGTCGGACTTCGGCAGAAAATGTTCGCTATTCCCCGCCCAAAGCCCGCCCCGCTTCTCCTCCGAACCTCTTTCTAGGCTTTGATTTGGCTGTGCAGGAGAAGCCCCCCTTGCGCCTCCGGCCAGCTGTGGACCCAGCCAGCTCGCGGCGGCTACAAGTGTCCGAAAGCCGCGAGTTGCCAGCTAATCGCTCTGTCCTCTCCTCCCGGGCCCGTGGGTGCCCGCCAGGGGGTCGGGGCGCCCTGCCAGCTGTGCGGCCCGGAAGGGGGTAACCGCTGGGCCTTTGATCTTCCTGGGTTTCCGCTCCCCGCTGCAGTTCGCCAGACCCAAGGGCTTGTTTGTTTTGTCTGGGGAGGTCTCTGCGGAGAGGAGGGCGACATCAAGGGGTTCCACTCCACCTTTGTGGTTCTCAGAGAGCACGCCTGCTCTGCTGGGGACACTGGGGGTCTGTTAAGCTCGGCCTGGTACTGGGCAGTCTGGGCGTGGGAAAAGAAAACCCCGTGCTAAGAGAGAAGAAAAGCGCTGCCCCTTGGACTGAGGTCTCTGTGCGAGCCTCCGTTTTACAGATTGTAAAACGGAGGCTCAATTCTGTCCTTTTTGCCAACTCCTTAGAGGGACACTGCCCAACAGAAAGATAATGTGAGCAACATATGTAATTTCGAATTTTCTAGTAGCCACATTTTTTTTAAGTAAAAAGCAACATTAACTAATTTTAATGTATTTTATTTAACCCAATAAATCAAAAATATTTCAATTTCAACATATAATGAGATGTACATTCTTTGTTTTGCACTGTTTAAAATCTGGTATATTTTACACTTAGACCATAACTCAACCCAGATGAGCCATACTGCAAGGGATCGATGGCCACGGGTGTTTGGGCATCACAATTCTGCAGCATCTACATGTCTCCGAAGGATATTGGGGACTGCGCGGCCCTCTAGAGTCATAAATCCCTTCACCCAGCAGTGTCTTACTTCCATCCTTCAAATTTGCTTTTTACATCCCCTTTTGCAGAGAAATGCAGGCTCCTCTTATAAGTACATTAATGTTCACAGCAAGCTGGTTCAATTTGAGGAGTGCTGGGACCACCACCCCCCCCAAAAAAATAGTTATTATTGTTCATTTTATATTGCATTTCTCTATACAGTACCTGGGGCTTCCCAGGTGGCACCAGTGGTAAAGAACCCACTTGCCAGTGCAGGAGTCATGAGAGACACGGGTTCAATCCCTGGGTCGGGAAGATCCCCTGGAGGAGGGCACGGCAATCCACTCCAGTATTCTTGCCTAGAGAATCCCATGGACAGAGGAGCCTGGTGGGCTACAGTCCACAGGGTCACAAAAAGTTGGAAATGACTGAAACGACTAAGCACGCATGAATACCGTATCTACTGTATATCAGCCATTGTCTTAAGTTATGTATAACTCTTACACAACCACTGTCTGATGCAGGCCCGTACTTGTTCTATAAAAGAGGAAACCTACTAGGCTCAGAGAGGTGAAGTCACTTGCCCAAGGTCACACAGCTAGTCAGTGACCTGGTTAGGAACTGAGCCCAATCCTGTTGATTCCATTGCCTATGTTGTTTTTACATTGCCCATGTTGTCCCAACACTGTCCAAACTTAACATTCCACTGTTAGAGACAGACTCACCCACCTGGAAACAACTACTGATTCAGTGCCAGCTGTGTGACAAGCACTGTTTCAGGCACTTAAGATACGTCAGTGAACAAAACAAAAAAATCCCCACTCTCACGGAACTTGCACTCTACTGGAAGGATGACTGAGAACAAACATAATGAATGGGCAAATAATATGCTAAGTTCGCAAGCATCACCAGCTATAGCAGTGGTTCTCAGCTGAGGGCAGTTTTGCACTTTGGGGGGCATTTGGGATTGTTTGAAGGCATCTGGTAAGTAGAGGCTAGGATTGCTGCTAAACATCCTTGAATGCACAGGACAGCCACCTGAAAGACTGATCCAGCCCCGAGTGTCAATAGTGCCAAAGTGAGAACCTCTGGGCAGCAGGAGAATGAACGAGCAAAGCAGGGTGCCAGGGATCAGAAGTAAGAGGGAGGTGGGGGCTCTGCATGTCTGAATTCCAGTAGGAGCTTTCCTGCAGACCCCTCCGAAGGAAATGGAATTTGCTTGAGGGGGGAGGGATGCTGGATGTCTCTCTCACCCCCACCCCCCACTGGTGCCAGGGTGCATCTAAATCAAAGCAAAACTGGATCGGTCTTTCTCACAGTGCTCAGAAAGTTGGTTACTTCCTTAAACCGGTCATGGCTTTCTTCCTGCATGAGAAAAAAGTATCCCCTCATCCCCTTGGGAATTTCTTTTTACAGTTCAAAAAGAGATAAAAGCAAGAACTAAAACTCTGCAGTTACCAGCTTTGAGTCTTGAGGGAAGTAAATCCCAAATGTCCAGCCCAGACACAAAGCTCCCCCTCCACCTTCAGCCTGGCCCTTCCCAGCCCGGCAGGCGCCTGGGGCTTCACTGCTATGGGAACCATGACATCCCCACCCCCACCAACCTGGTCCTAGGGGGAGACACAAGAGAGGTGGGCCCGATGCTGAAACTTCAGGTTGTCTAGAGCTCTGAGGAGGGGTGCCCCAGAGGCCACCAGCCCACCATCCACCTGGGATGGCTATTCGCCCTTTGTTAGCTTCTGGCCCCACGACTCGCTGTCTTTTTATGTGTTTTAATAATTTATCTGGCCCACTTCCTGGGCCGTATACTTACAGTGGCACATCTTTTTCTTTGAAGATTTCCCATCCTTTGAGGGAGGAGAATGGGGAAGGAAGGCAAGGAAGAGATAAGAGGGAGAGATTATAACAGAAACGGGTTTCATGGGGCTTGAGATTTAGCAAGGCTGGTTTAGGTGAAATCTGTTAGACATGGAGCTGGGAGGTTTAAACACACACACACTCATCACCCTGGTTGGCTGTCCCATGCTTGTCCCCAAGTTAAGCCATCTGCCCTGGTCCCCTTCAAATGCCACTTCCTAGAAGAAGCCCTTCTTGGCCTTCCTGCCTGAAGAACTCTGACCACTCTGAAGAGTCAAGTTCCCTTCCCCCCTCTCTCTCCACTTAGCACTCCTTATTTTTTAAGGATGGGGCTAAATTTCCCTTCTGGAGTTAGGGCTCCTTGAGTTGGGTTCTTGCCTGACTTGCACGTCTAGATGCAGTACCCAGCATTGCCCATAGGAGGTGCTCTATATGAAACTAGAGGAGCCCACCCAGTCCCATCTCTACCTTGTGACATGTTGTGGTCAATAAGAGGGTGTGAGGGCTTCTGAGAATATGAGCTGGGATATATTAAAGAAAGAAAATGAATGTCCAAATTTTGCTGGCTCCCCCTAGATCCCTGGAGTTGCTTCATGCCACAGCTGCCTGGTAAGTTTGGGGACTGTGTGTGTGTGGAGGGGGTGGGGAAGGTTAGTCATTCAGTTGTGTCCAACTCCTTTGCAACCCCGTGAACTATAGGCTACCAGGCTCCTCTTGTCCATGGATTCTCCAGGCAAGAATACTGGAGTGGGTTGCCATTTCCTTCTCCAGATTATCTTCCCAACCCAGGGATTGAACCCAGGTCTCCTGCATTGACAGGCAGATTCTTTACTGTCTGAGCCACCAAGAAAGCCTGGTTTGGGTGAGAATAGGAGAGTTAAACTGTCCTGCATGGGGCTTCCCTGGTGGCTCAGTGGTAAAGAATTTCCCTGTCAGTGCAGAAGATACAAGTCCAATCCCTGATCCAGGAAGACCCTACAGGGCAGCTAAGCCCATGTGCCACAACTACTGAGCCTGTGCTCTAGAGCCCAGGAGCTACCGCTGCTGAGCCCGCATGCTGAAGCCCACGAGCCCTAGAGCCCGGGCTTCACAACAAGGGAAGCCACTGCAATGGAAAGCTGCACACCACAGCGAAGAGTAGCCCCCGCTCACACAACTAGAGAAAAGCGCACGCAGCAGCGAAGACCCAGCACAGCCAAAAATAAATAAATTAATTAATTAAAACAAAAACTGTCCTACATGAAAAAGTTGCAGGAATTTTCAATATGGCAACCAGGAAAGAGAAGGAAAGAGTGACAAAGGAAACAGTAGGAGAAGAAAGTGACAACTAAAAGGGCCCACGAAGGGGCAATCCAGTGAGGTAGGGACAGTCAATCCATTTTCAGGACAGTGAAGATTAAAATGTGATTGGCAGTTGTCATTTGCTCTGCTCGGTGCTGGAACTGCCCTTCATCCCTCCAAACCTCGGCAAAACCCTGACCACATCTCCAGGGTAACGGCAGAGGACAGAAGGAAGGAAGCAGAAAGATGGCCCAAACATAGATCATCCATCCATAGGTCATCAGGCCACCGTCTTCAGAGTGGAGATGTTCATCAGGAGGGAAAGATGGGAGCAAGAGGGAGCCAGGAGGCACGCCAGCCCCAGCATCAGTCCTTGGAGGTGAGCGGAGGGGCGTCTGGACCAGGGGTACGGTCCTCAAGCCACTCTATCCAGGTGTTAGAGGAAAGAGACCCCAAGGACAGCTGTTGGCGCCTAAATGTTGATAAAACTGAATTGAATTTTTGTGCTGCTGACACCTCCTGGGTCAAGAGTGTTTTAGCAAGTTCAGAATGCAGGCATCCCAGGTGACCTTGGAGGAGGGAGAGAGACAGCCCAGCCTCAGCATGGCTGGCTCTCCTCCCGTCCCTGCCTCTCTGCTCCTCTCCAGGCCCCTCTGAGAAGCCCTTCCAGCCTCAATACCACTCTGTCTACTTCCAGACTTCTTTTACAAAAGGGAGAAAGAAACTCCCATCTTATGAAGACTTTGTTTTTCAGTAACAACCTGGGCCTAATCCCCATACTCAGTCTGCTCATCCAGAAGACAGAAGGAAGGGCCCAAGAGATCAGTCTTTCCCAAAAGGATGTCCATTGAACACCAGAATTGTGAGATGCTCTTATTGCATGAAAGAAAGAGCTCTGTGGGCCCTGGCCTAGCAAAGAGAGACAAGTTCCTCTTCTGCAGAACTTGTCAGAACCTTCAGGGAGTGCCCCAGCTTTGTGAGTCTCTGAAAGGAGGGCATCCTAAGCAGTTTTTTTTTCAGACTCACTGGACTGGGGAACCCTTTCTGGGAAACACAAGTGAAAACGAACATTCATGGGACAGTCTTTGGAAAATGCTAGACTTGGTGTCTTCTAAGGTTCCTTCCAATCTGAAATTCCAAGTGCCAAATCCAGGGACCTAGCCTAGAAGGGTGGCAGGAAGGAAAGTTCAGTGGGGACAGAGCCAGTGTGGGGAGGTTCCCTGAAAGAGTAGTCACATGTGTGTAATGGTGTGCATTTAATGTGTTTCAGAACACATGCATCCACCTCCATGCCTTTGAACAGTCAGACATCTACAACACGTGAGACTCCACGTGGGGCTTCTTAAGGCCAAAGCTGGAGGCAAGGCGGAAGAGCATCACTGTCGCAAAGCTTGTAGTATGTGCCTGCCTCACCCACCTTCCCTTCTAGTTTAGCCTCGCCTCCCTCTCCTGTTCCTCCACCACCATCACCTTCTTTTCCTTCCATTTCACGGAGCATAGCTTCAGGGCGGCCCTGTTGCCATGTTGGTACACATGACCTCTTTACCCCCTGGCCACGGCTGATTGGATGCCTAACCCACAAGCTTGACCAATTAGGATCTCTTTGCAGAATTTGACTAGCAAGGCCCAGGGTCTGGGGGCTGCTTGCTGGTGATCTCTGAAGCTGAAAGGCTCTGTAGTTTCCATAGCCCCAGGGCCTGGAGCAGCTGCTTAGGCATCCATGTGGGCTGATGAACAAGCAGAAAGGAGCAGGGGTAGGAGCTGTCGGAGAGAGAGATAGTAAGCCAGGTGAAGAAAGATGTGCAGAGAGACAGACAGAATGTCTTGGTCCCTGATGCTGCCTGTACCCAGCTCCTAATCTTGTTAGTTCTGCCTATGTATTTTATCCAGAACTGAGAGATCCTTGGTACCTCCGTCTTGGGCTGGTGTCAAAGAGCTGAGATGAGAGTTCCCTGGAATTTAATGTGCATATGAATCCCCTGGGATCATGTTAAAATGCAGTCTGGTATGGGACCTGAGAATCTGCTTTCTAAAAAGCTCCAGGATGAGACTGATGCTGCTGGTTTGTAGACTGCATTCAAGACTCTAGAAAGTAAAGTCTTCTCAACAGCCACTAGTGTTATAGAACTTGCCTCTTCATTGAGTAAGTTGCAGTACTGGGCAGAAGAAGGAGGAAAAGACATCAGGAGAAAGGGACCTGAGAAATAAAGATACTCTCTTTCACCACGTCATTCAACAAAGACTTTTGAGGGTCTACTTTACACCAGGCTTTTATGTTGACAAAACAGACAAATATAAGTCAGTGCAATATTTGGTGTGTCTATGGGGAAAATCAAGAAAGAAAGAGGGAGACGAAATACTAGGAGAGGGGTTGCAATTTTAGATAAAGGGGCCAGAGGGTAGTCTTTATGCAAAGATGTGAAAATTAGGAAGGGAGCCATAAGGATGGCAGGGGAAAGGAGGTCCAGGCAGCAGGAACAGCATGTGCAAAGGTCCTGAGGCAGGGACCTGCCAGGAATGTTTTGCAAACAAGGAAGTCGGTGGCTGTGAAGCAGAGGAAGTAGGGAGGAGGGGAAGATGAGGTGGGGAGGGGACAAGGCTACACTGAGAGAACTTTGTGGGTGTTGGCAAGAACGTCAGCTTTACTAGAGAGATGGCTGCTGTTAGGGGCTTGTGAACCAGTGACAAGGCTGCTGAGCTGAGAGCAGAGTGGGAAGACAGGGGTGGCGGAGGAGATCAGGCAGGGGCAAGGATACCCACTCAGAGGAGACAGCAGCAGCCTCGGCGAGACACCAGAGTGGTTGAGACCAGGGTGCTGGCAGTGGTGGAGGTGAGAGGTCGTGGGCTGAATGTACTTGGAAGGTAGAGGCAACAAGACTAGGTAATAAACTGGCCGTGGGGTGGAAGAGAAAGAACCGAGTTAAGGAAGATGCTCAAATGGCCTGAGCGGCTGGGAGGAGGAAGCTGTCACTAACCGAGATGATGAAGCCTATGGTGGGCGCTGTCTACAGAGCAGAGAAGCTCAGGACTCAGACTGCACGTGTTCTTTGGAGAGGCCTGTTGGGTATCTGAGCAGTCAGATCAAGTAGGCAGTTGGATCCATTCACCTAGGGTTCAGAAGCTGCGGGCTGAAAGCTCCACCTGGGTGTCATAAACCTTGAGAGGGAATTTAAAGCCCAACACTGGGTGAGCTCCCCTGGGGATTGAGTGCAGACAGAGAATAGAAGAGGGCCAAGGACAGAGCAAGTTTGGGGGATGGCGAGTATCTGCCCATCTCCTGGGAATCTCCGCAGCTCCGCAACCTCTTGACCTCCATCCCGTCTACACAGCTCCCCTCCTAGAGAAGCCCTGCTCAGTAAATCCTTCTCTTACCTGCTCACCCCACCCCTGCCACCCGCCCCCACTCCACAGCAGGCAGGATTCCTGGCTCAGCATCTGAAGTCTCAAAGCAGTTCTTTGTTCAAACGAGCCCTGGAGATAAACGAGACAATGTGTGCGAAGCGCTCCGGGCAGCCGGCTGGGGACCCGTGGAGGCCAGCTCTCTCTGATCGGCAGAGCTCTGCACCCTCCCCAAGTTAGCCACGTCTGGGCCTGTGTCACAGCACCCCGTGCCTGGCACACAGTAGGGGCTTTAGACAGGTATGTTGTGGACAGGAATGACAGCAAAGGGGCCCATCTGAGAAGAGGTGATGCTATCTCTCCTTGGACATCTCCCAGAGTTCTCTAAACCCCCCTCCCACGTCATTTGTGTTTCTTCTGACTCTGTGCCCAAGAGAGGTCACTGCCATCCTATGGCTCCCAGCAGCTTTTGGCCATATCACACCTACCCCCAGCCAGAGCAGGAAGGCAGATGGAGGTGTTCATACACCCAGCTACTACTGTGGTCCTTTCCCTCTGAAACCACAGGGCCGAGTGTTTTCTCCTCCGCAGAACAGAGAATTCTTCATTTGCATCTTCCAGCAGAGAGCTGGGGTGCATCCTCCACCTGGAGCCTCTTTTGACATCCTCGTCTGCGGACCTCTCTGGGTGACAAGTATCTTTGTACTCAGCCCCCTTCCCCAACCCCTCCCTCCCTCCCTGGGTTCTGACTCTTTCTCACAGGCTTCCGTCTGCACAAAGGGACCATTGAGAGGCAGGCTGTGGGACGCCGCCTTTGATCTGGGGTTCTAATAACGTGTGTATGTTTGCGTTCCAAAACAATGCAGCCGCCTCGCTGGATGGAGGGAGGCGGGGGAGGACCAGAGAGTCGGCAGGACGCTTACAGTGGAGGCTGGGCAATGAGCATCAGCTTGCTGGTTGGCACCTTTGGAGAGCACCTCGGCTGAGTCTGGCTGGTGAGGTTACACAGACCAAGACCCTGGCACAGCCATGCTTTGCCAGATGCCTCTGAGCTCCACAGAGCCGGTGATCATGGGTTCACCAGGGGAATGGGGAAAAGACAAAGGAGGGGTTTGGACAGGTAGAAGAAAGAAGTGAAAGTGTCAGTCACTCAGTCATGTCTGACTCTTTGTGATCCCATGAACTGTAGCACACCAGGCTCCTCTGTCCATGGGATTCTCCAGGCCAGAATTCTGGAGTGGGTTGCCATTTCTATCTCCAGGGGATCTTCCCTACTGAGGGATCGAACCTGCATCTCCTGTATTAAAGGCAGATTCTTTACCATCTGAGCCACAGAGTTGGTGGCATCTGCCCAGTCTAAAAGGGCAGCTGCAGCTCACGCGTTTCCATTCAAGGACCCTGAGTTGCTAGATCTTTCAATTTTTCAGGAGTAGCTGCAAATCCATGTTTCTAGGTGAAATCTCCAAATTTTCAAATATTGGCAGTTAGTTCAAAAAAACATATAAATTATGATGTAGGTCAAATGAAACATGCACTCCTGCTGGGATCCTGCCCCTGGGCACCTGCTTCACCCTCTGCTTAGGTAAACGCATCCAGAGAAAATGCACAGTAGAGACAGGCGAGGCGGGGGAAAGGCAATGATTCAGACCAGACCCAGGCTCTCTTTAAAAGGGAAAAACAGGGTGATAATGGCAGACTCATGCTCCCTGCCCCCATTTCCCCCAAACGCCACCCTGCCATTAGCATTACTCCTCCAATCTCTCAGCAAATGGGTACTAAGTCCCTCCAGTGGGCCAGGACTAGGCCGGAAGCAGGAGATGCAGGAATGAATCAGAAAGGACTCCCTCAAGTCCAGGCAAGCAGACAGAAATGTGGCGAGCTAGGCTATGCTGGGGGCTCACTATTCCCAGGCTCTGTGTGAAGAGTTGTATGCATTTTGCTATTTCACAGGGATTCTCAAGGAGAATAACAGAATTTACCAACACAGTGACAGGCTAGATGGCCCACTGCCTGCTAGCCGAGCTCTTGCATGCGGTCACTACTCTTCACTGTTTCATGGGCTGCAAGATAGGTCTCCCAGTTTTGTGCCACATAACCCTTGGTATTGTGCAGTGTATAACCTGTGCAACTGTACATGCTAACCCTGTGGTAGGACAAATTACAACAAATTAAGTGTTCGTCAAGGTACAGATAAAGTCTAAGAATGTTGTGGCCAGGGCCTCTCCTGAGAGCCTTCTTCCCAGCACAAATCTTGGATCTGGAGAAGAAAAAAATTCCTCCTTTGCCCAGACCATCTGCCTCCCATGGGTACCTGAGAGAGGCAAAGTTGAACATAGCACTTCCTGGCTCCAAAATTTGCCCTCAGTTTTCTTGTCTATAAATGGGGATTGTAGTTAAGACATAATTCTAACATCCCCGAAACAAGTGAAGCGGGAGTCTAGGCTAAACAAGGTAGCTCTGCCTTTCTCACCTGCCAGGAGAGTAAACTTGAGCCCCTATTTACCCTCACTTCCTCCACCTATCAGCTGATAAAGAATCTGCCTGCACTGCAGGAGACCCCGGTTTGATTCCTGGGTCAGGAAGATCCGCTGGAGAAGGGAGAGGCTACCCACTCCAGTTTTCTCGGGCTTCCCTTGTGGCTCACCTGGTAAAGAATCTGCCTGCAATGCAGGAAATTTGGCTTGAGTTCTTGGGTTGGGAAGATCCCCTGGAGAAGGGAAAGGTTACCCACTCCAGAATTCTGGCCTGGAGAATTCTGTGGACTGTATTGTCCATGGGGTCGCAAAGAGTTGGACACGACTGAGCAACTTTCACTTTCACCTCCATCTATAAACAGTAGACAGCTCCCAGCTCGGCCTGGGCTCTTGGTAAGCTTCCGCCGTCACTAATGTTGCCTAATTCTCATCATCATCATCTCCGTAACCTTCCATGGTTGGAACTGTGCTGCGGAGAGCCATGCCCTCCTCCTGCAAAAAGCCTCCCATGGTCCCTGCTGCCATCAGGCATCAGGCCAGCCCTTTCCAAGAACTCACTGGGCTGCGCAGGCCAGCTGACCTTTCGTGTTTGCAACATAAGAGCAACGGGATGGAGCTCCCAGACAGTGTGAAGTGGAATGGGGCCCGCCCAGCCTGCCGCCTTCCATCTGGGCTGCTCTTTCCCCGAGCAGGGGGGCCAGGGCTTCTCTATCCATTGCCCCGGATCGCTTCAGGGAGGGTGCTGGGGAGGAGGGCTGGTCACAACTCATTATCCAAGATTGGCAGGTCAGGCCTTAAGAAAATGGCGCTGGCCTCAGAAAGAAAAGGGTCGAGGAGGGACGAGCTGACAGGTCTGGGAGCCCCACCCGCCCTGCTCCCGGCTCCTCCCCTAGACCCTGAACCTCCTTCTTTGTAGGAGGATGCTCTTGGGGGCCTAAGTGGTTCAAGGGAAAATACAGAGGGCTAGTAATAACCTTTACAAAGCTCCTCAGCCTCACTAAAATCCTGGAGAATGGGAAGTAAACAGCAATAAGACATTTTTAAAGGGCTTTAATCAAAGGAGAGCTGTGTCACTCTCAAGCCCAAGGTCCCCTTCATACAAGGCAACGGTTTAAGGCACATGTAACATTCTAGATACCTGTCCTTTAGAAGGCAGCCCACTCCAGTACTCTTCCCTGGAGAATCCCGTGGACAGAGGAGCCTGGCAGACTGCAGTCCGTAGGGTCGCGGGGAGTTGGACATGACCGAATGACTTCACTTACTTACTTACTTTAGATGAAGATCATTCAAATGTCGAAAAGACTTAAATGCCAATCAAGCTGCCAGTTTTTCTTTTCTTAAAAACAAATATATGTAGGGTGTTTCTGGGTGGTCCAGTGGTTAGGAATCCACATTTCCACTGTAGGGGCATGGGTTCGATCCCTGGTTGGGCAACTAAGATCCCTCTAGCTATGTGATGCAGCCATACACAAAAAAATAGGAATAGGGGCCAGCATTTCAAAAGGCAGTGTTGGGGAGCCCTCTTATCTCATATCCTATTCCTCCTTGAGCTCCAGCATCTGGCCAGCTCATCAGACACCCGAGGGGCCTCCTGAGTCTGTCCTCTTGCTTTGGCCCCTCTCCCTGCTCTCCCCAGTCCAGCCTCCTGCTCATCCTTCAGCCACAGCCTGGGTGTCACCTCTTCCTCCACAAGTCAGCTGTTCTCTTCCTGTTTTAGCCCCCAGCTGGAGCCCTGGAGAGTTCTTACCTTCAAGACTTGGTGGGTCCAGCTTGAATCAGATGCCCAACCTCGTGACCAGATAGAGTTGATTGGCAGCCCCATCTCAATGACAATATTCAATGAGAAGGAGCAAGGCCCCTAAAGTAAGGGAGAAAAGGAGACATTTTCTTACCTAAGGAAGGCAGAATGTCTTCATAACTCCACCCTTCTGATACATGAACTCAAGGCCTGCCAAAGAGGTATTTACCTTCCCTTTATGGATGGGGAGTCTCAAATCTATCAAATGACTTGCCCAAGGTCACATGATCCATAAGTGGGGCCCCTGGCACCCAGTCTCGGAGCATCTGCCTCCGTAATTTTCCTCACATCTAATCCCTTTCTTTCCTCAGAAAGAACAGAAGGATTGACTGTACACAGACACTCACATTTCCCCAACTCAACTACCTTCTTGGGATAGTCCAGCTCATTCAGAGCCAAGCTCGATCTTTGGAAATGTCTTTGAATGGATGAACTCAACCTCTTGAAATTGACCCCTGGGAAAGCAAAAGGGAAGACAGTAGAGACACAGGAATGAGAGAGTGAACAATCTGAGAAGCAGGTTAACAGTCGTCCTTGACCTTGAAACACAGGTGACCTGGAGACCAGAAAGGAAAGCTGGTCTGAAAAGGAAAGAAAAGCTGCCTTGGTGAGGAAGCCAGAGGAGGAAAGATACTTTCGTTGAAAAGAGAATAAAAATATATATATCATACCTGGCCCAGGGCTACCCTCTGAAGCCTGGTCTTGATGTTGAGAAAAATGATTCTAAGATTCTCTCCTGAGAACCATAAGACCTCTCTCTCCAGATGCTCATGGGCCTCCAGGGATGAAGGGAAACCATGAAGGGGGTGTCAGCATCAAGACAGATGCCCTGGGTCAACTGACACTCCTGGAAGGAGGCCAGGTGCCACCCTTGAGAGCAAATGATTCATTCTCTGATGAGATGGCAAGAAACTTACTTTTCAGAATAATCAGAAGCCAGTCTCTCTCCTTCTTCCTGACCTGCCCACAGTACATCCTAGTCTGGCTTCTGCAACCCCCTTCTTCCAAGAACATCCAGTGATTTTCCTTTCCTACCTCCTTACTATCCAAATCTACCTGTCCTGTGGCCTCTGCATTCAGAGCTGCACAAAGAGCCCAGCTAATCTGCCTGATGTCACTGGAGTGACTGTAGGTGTCCCGGGTGAAGGTGCCAGTCATCTTTCCTTCCCGAAGAACACACTTAACACATGACAGAGGGCTTGTTCCCTAGGCTGACCTTAGGGTTTGAATAGGGCATGCCAACAAATCATTTCCAGGCTTTCGGGGCATCCCAATACATCCTTTCACGACCAATAAGGTGCCAGGTCCCATCCATTCTTCTGAAATCTCCCTTCGATCGGCATTCTCTCCCTCCACACTGCCACTGTCCAGGTGTGATTGGTTAAAAATGGCCACACGTGGTCTGTCGCTCTCCCTATGGAGCAGAGGTCTTTATTTTCCCCCTTGAGTTCGGGCTGGCCCTGTGACTGCTGGGCCAGTGGAGTGAAGGAGAAGCGAGCCTGTGCAAGTGCTGGGCCTAGCCTTTAAGAGGATGGGCAGCTTTGTTTTCTCCCACCTGGAATGCTCTCTTCTGGAACATTCACTCCCAGAACCCAGCTGAAATGCTGGCAGCCCAAGCCGCATGAAGAGGTCATACATCTGTGTCAGTCAACAGCGCCAGCTCAGTCTCCAGCAGACAGCCAGCCACAACCACCAGCCATTGCAGTGCGCCATCTTTGATGTCTACCATGAAAGAGTCCCCAGTCGACAGCAATGCCAGTCAACATCACACGGAGCAGAGGAGCTACCCCACTGGGCCCATTTAACCCTCAAAATCACAAGAGGTAACAAAATGGTCAAGTCCCTGAGTTTTCTGGTGGTTTGTCTCACAGCGATAAACACCTGAACACCAGAAACAAAGTTTCATCTCCCCTGTTCGACCGTTTGCTAACTATCTCCAAGCCTCCACACTCGTCTATTCTCAAGGGTTCTTTTCCAAGCCCAGGACTGAGGGTGTCATTCTTCTGAAGCCTTCAACAGCTTCTCATTGGCCATAATAGTACTTAGGCCGTGGATTACCAGGGCAGCTTTATTAAATACAGATGTGCCATTGGAATCAGGGTATCAGATGGAGAAAAAACATGGCTGGTGTGGCAGATTAAATTATTTGTCCATGATTCTTCCTTGTCTGCCTTTACCATGAGCCCTGATGAGCAGAGGGAAGTCTCTCACACCAGTGGG
Source organism: Capricornis sumatraensis (assembly GCF_032405125.1). Lineage (NCBI taxonomy): Eukaryota > Metazoa > Chordata > Mammalia > Artiodactyla > Bovidae > Capricornis > Capricornis sumatraensis. The sequence continues at coordinate 24,744,284 of NC_091088.1, read as the reverse complement.
CTTGGCTGTGTAATTTATTTCACTCGGTTGAATATGGGCAGAAGCAACACTGTGCCAGTTCCAAAGACAAGACCTTGGGAGGCGTTGCATATTTCTGCTCCTCCCTCTTGCACTGTTGCCGTTCACTGTGGAAGAGTGGGCGCCAGATGACCACCACCCTTTCAGCCTGGGTCCAAACATGAGAGATAGGAATCCAACCCCCAGCCTGGACCTGACTGATTTACAGAAATGTAGTGAGAAAAATTTGTTGTTCTATCCCTTAGGGGTCACTGGTGACACAGCATCATTGCAGTAAGACCCTATGGACTGCAGCCCACCAGGCTTCTCTGTCCGTGGGATTTTCCAGGCAAGAATACTGGAGTGAGTTTCCATGCCCTTCTCCAGGGGATCTTCCTGACCCAGCAATCAAACCCCGGTCTCCTGCATTGCAGGCAGATTCTTTATCATCTGAGCTACCATATCTCAACTAATACATCCAGTGATTCCAAAGCACATTTCTGATAAAGAACCACTGGCCCAAAGGATGAAGTCACAGATGCTCAGACTGGCATTCAAGATGCTCTTCAGTCTGGCTCCCAGTTATCTTTCTGGCCTCATCTCCCAGCTTTCTCCTCTGTTTTTGTTTCCTTTTTTTCTTTTTTTTTCAATTTTCTCTTCTGAACCAGTCAGGAGTCTGGGTGCTAAGACAGAATCCAACCCTGATGAACCCTAACATAAAAGGCACCCAGAGGTAGCTGTAAAATCAGACAGAGAGAATGGGCAGAAAGCAAGAAAAGTCAGGCAGATGAGACCAGGGTCAGAAGAGACACAGTCAGAAAAAGAGGGCACCGTTGGGGACCTGGACTCTGGGCACTGGATCTTTAAGCCACTGTTTGCAGAGAGGGGATCTTGGGTTCTCCTGCTCCTTTAGAGAGGGAAGCACCCCCACCGGCGCAGTCACACACTAACTACCACTAGAGAAAGACCAGGTGGGACTCCTAAAGAGGACAGGGTCAGACTCTAGGCAGCCAGAATCCCCACAAACCTCCCCTGAACCTCCACACTCCCTACAAAGAAGAAATGAGTTCATATTTGTAAAACTGTTGACTGTTTCCAGCAAATAGAAAGTGCTATAGGAAAAGTGTTAGTTGCTCATCATGTCCGATTCTTTGCAACCCCATGGACTGTAGCCCTCCAGGCTCCTCTGTCCATGGGAGTCTCCAGGCAAGAATACTGGAGTGGGTAGCCATTCCCTTCTCCAGGGGATCTTCTGACCCAGGGATCGAACCTGGGTCTCTTGCATTGCTGGCAGATTCTTCACCATCTGAGCCACCAGGGAAACCATAGGAATATTTCTCAAATAAATATTGCAATACATAACTTCTAGGCCATGGGCTAAATAAGGACTTTTAAATTTTTGTTGTTGTTAATATTTATTTATTTGGTTGCTCCAGGTCTTAGTTGCAGCATGTGGGATCTAGTTCCCTGACCAGGGATTGAACCCATGCACCCTGCATTGGGAACTTGGAGTCTTAGCCTCTGGACCACAAGGGAGGTCCCAGTCTTTTTTATTTTAATTTCCCTTCCTCTCCATTCTCTTAGGTTGGGTTCCCAGAAGCAGATTTCAAAAGAAGAAAATGTGTAGAGGGTTGGGTAGGGGGGCCAGAAAGAGAAGGTATCAGTTAGGGCACAGATATCCAAGGGAGGATGTGTTATCAAGCAAAGTCCTCCAGAGAGTAGCTTGGGGTCACTCCCACAGAGGAGCTCTGGAGTCACATGAGCTGCGTGAGCTGGGGTAGTGATACTCCCACACTGACGGACGTTGGTTGTTGAGGTCTCTGGTTGCCTCTGGATCAGAGCTCGCCCACTCTGGTTCCAAGACTCTCTTCTTGGAGCTGTCAAGTGGCAAAGCACTTCCAAATAGGAGACTCCATGTGCCCAGCTGGAGTACTGGTTTGACATCCCAGTCTGAGGAATTAGGGATTTTGACCCAGACATATATTGCTCTGTGGCATTTCACCAGCAAGCCCTGGGCTGGGCCAGGCTGCGCACAAATATTAGCCCAAGCTCAAGTGGTGTTTCCACTACTCATATTTTGAGGGTTCAGATGCAGGCTGGGCTTTCACAATTGGCAAAATACTCCCTTGCTCAGGCATTCTCCCAGCACTTCCTCAGCACCCACCAGGCACCAGACACTGGCCTCAGTGCCTGGGAAGACCTCAGGCCTCGCACATTCACAGATGACTCCGGGTTCTGCCCAGCATCAGAAGAGAAGGACAGATCAAGTGGGTCAGGGTGCTGAGGAAAGAGATGCCACTTCCCACCTGAAGCTTAGGGACTGGCCTCAGGGAAGGGTCATTTTTGAGCCGGCCTTGAAAGGATCTTAATGGACTGAACTGGGGAATTATCCTCTGGAAGACTTTCCTTGAATGCTCACTCTACTTCAAGACCTTCTCATGAATTATCTCTTTTAACTACCTCAACTGCCCTGCAAGGAATATTTATCCCCATTTTCAAGACGAAGAAATTGGGGCTTCCCTGGCAGTTCAGTGGCTAAGACTCTGCACACCCAATGCAGGGGGTCTGGGTTTGATACTTGGTCTCCAACCAGTCCATCCTAAAGGAGATCAGTCCTAAGCATTCATTAGAAGGACTGATGCTGAAGCTGAAACTCCAATACTTTGGCCACCTGATGCAAGGAGATGACTCATTTGAAAAGACCCTGATGCTGGGAAGGATTGAGGGCAGGAGGAGAAGGGGACAACAGAGGGTGAGATGGCTGGATGGCATCACCAACTCAAGGGGCATGAATCTGGGTAAACTCCGGGAGTTGGTGACGGACAGGGAGGGCTGGCGTGCTGCGGTTCATGGGGTCGCAAAGAGTCGGACATGACTGAACTGAACTGAACTGGAAACTAGATCTCACATGCCACAGAAAAAATGCTGCATGCCATGGCTGGAAAAGATCTCACGTGTTGCAATTAAGACACAGAGCAGTCAAATAGATAAAAATTTTTGTAAATAAAAATGAAGATGAAGAAATTGAGACCCAGAGAAGTTAAGTAACTTGCCCAAGGTTATACAGTTAATAAGTGTTGAGCAAGGTTTTCTAGCTGCTATAAGTACTTGCTATCTTCCATTAGAAAGATGCCAGTAGAGTTTAGACACATGTCTATAAGTTAAACTTGAGAAAAAAGCCATAACCAATCCATGAAATCAACATGGATGACAGAGCACATCCACGGGAGATGAAAAGTGTGGTAGTGATTGCTTTTGTCTGTCAGACATAGCTCCCTCTCTTCACCCCATCTTTTTCTGATATAAGGTAGAGGTACGCATGTGCATGCATGTGTGCGTGCTAAGTCACTTCAGTCACGTCCGACTCTTTGTGACCCCATGGACTGTAGCCACCAGGCTCCTCTGCCCATGGGGGTCTCCTGGCAAGAACACTGGAGTGGGTTGCCATGCCCTCTCCAGGGGATCTTCCTGACCAAGGGATTGAACCTGTGTCTCTTATGTCTCCTGCACTGGCAGGTGGGTTCTTTTCCACTAGTGCCACCTGGGAAGCTCCAGGTGGGTGTACCAACAAAATTCCTTTCCCTAGATCTAGGCCTTGAGCTCAGGGGTGAAAGGTGACTGCCACAAAAAGATCAGGTAGAGACCCCCTGTCTCTGACATCCTCTGAAACAGAACTTCCAGATCCAGCTGTTCAGCACCATCTTCAATCCTCCGTGTTACCCCAGGGTTATTTCAATAAAAGCCCCCAAATGGCTCAGGTTAGTCAGAACTTGTTGCTCCAGTCTGTCAACAAGACATCTCAAGTGACATAGCAGTTGATAACAGGAGAGTGGTGTTGAAAGTGACCTACCCTGAAACGTGGAATTGGTGAGTATATATTATCTCATCAGGTAAGCAAGTGTGTGTGGAACGTTTGCGTGTGCAGCCAAACAGACCCTGAGTGATGTATGAAACAGGCTGGGAAAATCCCTTTCTTGGATGATCTTCCTTAAGCTACATCTCTCTGCTTGGTCTTCTTTTTGACTGTGACTTTCAGGTGTGCTTCCCTCCTTTCCTTTTTTAACTAAGTCAGTGCTTTGCAAGGTGACAGAGGATGAGGAATCAGGTGGCCAGCTCAGGTACGGAGTCCCCTGATGAGTCCAGGAGGGAGCAGAGAGAGCTGAGTGGCTCAACAAGGAAGGCAGTGGGCTGGGGGAGGACAGTTGGTTCTAGTGACACCTTTGACTTGCTGTGTGTCATTGTGAGTCTTCCCTTTCTGGGGTTCAGCCTCCCCTTTGATAGAATGAGGTCTCCTCTAAACCTAACAAGTTTGGGGTGAGCATGAAGGCATCTGTCCTAGACCACATGAAGAGCCTGACAAGGTGAAGACAGGTAGTAATCCTGGGGTGCCATGTCTACGTAGACCTCTCTGGACTCTCACCTGAGAGTCTCTGCACCTGACCTGTACATGCCACATTCTTACTATCCCCACATCTTCCTCTCCTAATCCTACACCACTCCCATTGTAGCAGAAAGAGCTATCTTTCCCCCACTATCCACTCTGCCTTCCTGGCGTTAGTAAGAGAATGGCCTCACAGCTACAGGCTCCATTTTCCCGCCTCCCTTGCAGCTAAGCAGGGCCCTGCGTGAGCAGCACAAGAGCAGAGGGGGCTGTCTGTTTACCCTTCACCTTATTCTTCCCTCATTTTGCAGGTTGGCGCATTGACACAGGGTAGAGATCCAGCATTAACCATGGGGATGGGCAGAAGACAAGTAGCATGGACCACTTACCCAATTGCCCTCCGCTCCCAGACCACCTCCCAACTTAAGCTTCACCTGAGAGAAAAAAAAAACAAAAACCTTCTACCTAGTTCAAGTTGCCATACCCTTCCGGGGTGGGGGGGAACTGTTCTTTCTTTAATATTTATTTATATATTTATTTATTTGAGTCTTAGTTGCTGCAAGTGGGATCTAGTTCCCTGACCAGGGATAGAACCCAGGCCCCCTGCATTGGGAGCAGAGTCTTAGCCACTGGACCACCAGGGAAGTCTTGAGAGGACTGTTCTTAAAGCCGCTTACCATGTGCCCTAGCAGACATCGCCTCCCCCAGTTCACACCAAATCCTCAGAGACTTTGCCAGCTGGGGCGAGAAGCTAATATCCACCAAGAAGGGAGGAAAGACGGACAGAACTGAGAGCAGGAGAGAGGGAAGAACAGCTTTTTCAGACACCCTCTCTGGTCCAAACATCCATTATCTTGAAAGCTTGAATTGTATCATTGGCAAATACGGTCCATTTTTTCTCCTGAAGTGACAGGAACGCTTTACTCCTTTTGGGGAAAAGGTCTCAAGTCTGAATAACCATAATTTCTCTCTTAGCCTTTTTTTCCCAAGTGAAAATGATGCTCAGTTAGGCCAGCTCACAACTCAGACAATCGCCCAAGTACTTCTCTTTAAGACAACTACTGTTCTTCAGTGCGCAGGACAGATGCTTTATGCACTGGCCACATAGAACATGAAAATGGCTTGTACTCAAAGGTGAAGAAATTAACAAATCAATCCATTTTTCCTGCTTCAAGGACATTCTTAAGTGATAACCATCTCTTTCTGTTTTTTGTTTTACCACGAGTGTATCACAGCCTGATTCACGTGCCAGCACAGTCAGACTTACCCAATATTGCTCTCGCACCATCAGTGCAAATCAGTCCACACAATGAAAAGGGCAAATAACATTTCAGTGTTATTATGAAAATAGTTCTGACCTTGTAGGCCCTCTGACAGCGACCCAGGCATTCTCAGACCACATTTTGATATGCCCTGCCTTTCACTATTTTGTCTTTTTCTATAAGCATACAAGCATGCATGTGCACGCTCCCACACACACACACACACACACACACACACACACACACACACACACACCACACAGCTTCTATCATTTGATTTTGAAAAGGGCATTTGAATATCAAAAAGATGAAGGACGTCATTTCAGAAGAAAGCACAGCCCAGTAACTGCATGCATTTAGATTCATGAACAACCCACCGCATTGTCCTTATGTTTCTGGTTTTGCCAAGGCCGGAGGGGGTAGATGTTGGCATAGAAGACTGGTGTTTGGAAACCGCCTCCAGGATGGCACACCCCTTCTTGAACAGATGAGAGATATGAAGCCCTTCAGGGGCTGAGTGCTAGCTGGGGCACAGCTAAGCATGGTTGGACATGGCTGGAGCCTGGGTTCGCCTCCAGACAGGCACCCCTCAGAGGAGGGCCCCAGGTAAGCTTTTACACCCAGCCTACCCTTTCCAGAAGATCCTGGAGTAGACCAGCCCCCCGGAAGCCCCCAGTGAGGCATGTGTGGAAGTGGGTGAAGAGCTCACACCCATCACGAGCACGCTGGAGAAACAGTCTGAGCTATTAACCGGCTGACACTGCTTGGCCTCTGCCCCACTTCCTCCCCCCACCCCCACCCCCTTCCCCCATCCAGTATCCACTGTCTTGGGTCACTTCGTAGGAGCCACACAGATTCACATACCTACTCAGGTGCACAGCACATATATATCTGCCACCTACCCCACAGCTCACACTCACACCTTACCTGCCCCGCCTCCATCCCCAGTTGCATTCTTTACATCCTATCTCCCCATCAGGCCCACAGCCCTCACCTCACTGCCCACCCCTCCCACTGTCCCCTGGGCACACACAAGAAGACCCAGGCCTGAGGGTCAGGGCAGCCAACAGGCAGGTGGCTTCCCCATCCCAGGGCTCAGCTGCCCGGCTATAAGGAAGGAAAGGAGGACTGGAGGAGAAGGTCCATCTCTAAAGACCCTGGCCAGTTTCAACTCCCCACGGGTCTACGATGGTAGAAGAACATGTGAAAGGCCACCCCAGCCGCCCAGGGGCATAGGGAGAGAGGGGACTTGGGAGGCAGGAGGGATGGGGTTGTCAGCGGGAGGTGTAGGCATCTGGGAGCACCCAGGACTGAGGCTCCAGGGTTGGATGTGAGGGTAAGCAGGACTGGTTGCAGGTGGTGGGTCTGAGGAGTTGGGCAGGGAGAGTCACATTAGGGGACTTCGGGGTGCAGTTTAGGGGGTTCCAAGGGCTCCTCAGTGGATGGTGAAATTGCAGCACAGTCAGATTGACCCTCCGGAGTCTCCACAGTGGTGTACAGAGTGGCTTATGCCTTTCTCTGCACTAAACTTTCCCCCCAGCAACGCCAAGCCAGCAAGCACAGAGACAGATATCCATCCCTTTATTCAAATAGTCAGCTTCTGTGGGAGGTGGTGATGGTGAATTGTATGTGTCCACTCAACTGGCCTCCAGGGTGAAAGTGTTAGGAGCTCAGTCCTGTCAGACTCTTTGCGACCCCATGGACTATAGCCCGCCAGGCTCCTCTGTCCATGGGATTTCCTAGGCAAGAATACTGGGGTGGGTTATCCTTTCCTCCTCCAGGGGATCTTTCTGACCCAGGCATTGAACCCAGGCACTGCAGGTAGATTCTTTACCATCTGAACCACCAGGGGAGCCCCCAGGGTGCAAAGACAGTGGATGGAACATAGCCTGGGTGTGTCTGTTTGGAACTTTCTGGATGAGATTAACATTTGAATCAGGGGTCTGAGTAATGCAGATTGCCCTCCCCAGTGTGGGTGGGAATGCCAGATGGAATTTGCTGACAAGGGAGCCTTCAGCACCCAGAATCCTGGAAAGGGCAGGGACCCTCTTCACTGTGCTTTGAGTCCTCTTAGATTTACACTCGGCAGTATGGTTGGCTTGTGGGAAGGCAGAGGTATGACTTTGTGAACCTAACTCAAAAGTCTGATGGATTTTAATCTGTGGCCAATGAGAAGAGATGGGTTTTCCTGGTGCTGCTGCTGCTGCTGCTAAGTAGCGTCAGTCGTGTCCAACTCTGTGACTCCATAGACGATAGCCCAGTAGGCTCCTCTGTTCTTGGGATTCTCCAGGCAAGAACTCTGGAGTGGGTTGCCATTGCCTTCTCTGTTTCCTGGTGGCTCAGTGGTAAAGAATTCACCTGCCCATGCAGGAGATGTGGGTTCAATCCCTAGCTGAGAAAGATCCCCTGAAGAAGGAAATGGCAACCCACTCCAGTATTCTTGCCTGGAGAGTTCCATGCACAAAGGTGCCCGGCGGGCTACAGTCCATGGGGTCACAAGGAGGTGGACATGACCTAGCCACTGAGTGCAGTAAGAAGAGACACACACCTGTGTGTCTCTGAAGCTGCCTTCAGAGTGGCCTCCTGGATTTGCTTGTGCTTGCCCAGAGAGGAACAAGCTTGACCTCGTGGGCTCAGAAATCTCCTCCGTTTCAAGAGCTAAATGACAGTCACAACCCCAGAACCCCCCCTCCCTGGATCCCTCTCCCGACACCCCAACCAGGAGGATGGGAGACAGCAGTCTTCTCAGGGAATTAAACTCTTAAAGCGCTGCTCTTCATATCATGGAGGAGACAGGAACAAAGCTAACCTTCCCATTACCTCCACTCACCGATAATGCAGGTGCAATGGATGTCGAGTCATACCAAATAAGCTGAAGCTACTGGTTAGAAACAGAAGCAATAAATCTAAAGGGAATCCATGCCAAGGAAAGGATTGCCTTCTACTTTACACACTGTGCAAAAGTCCAGACTATCCTTGGGCTTTCCCCCCACAAGTAGGACCCCTCTGAGGGAGCGACGGGGAGACACACGGAGCAGGGAGACGTAGACTGCATGGCTCGGGTGCCGAGAAGGAGCAAAACCCCATCATGCCCAGGTAATTCCCTGCCCACATGGAAGAGATAAATGCGGTCTGGAACAGAAGAAACAGTCTCCCCACCCCAGGCCTTCTCAAATGAATGGAATCATTGATTTAAAGCGGGGCGGGGCGGCGGGGGGGAGGGAGAGACAAAGACCAAAAAATCAGACCAAGTAGCCAGACATGAGGTAGTCACGATGACAAGATGGCAGAGTGGGTAACACCAAAGGCTTTAAGGGTCCAGCATTTTTCGTTCGAATATCTGCAATTCTGTTTGCTAAATGTCCAAACGACTTCGAATCCACAGCCTTCCTCAGCTTCCTCCTTTGCAAAGTGAAGATGATAGTCCCTGTGACCACCTCGTCAGGACATGTAAGGATCCAATGGCTTCATGTCACAGAGCCCTAGAATCTGTTATTGCTGTTATTTACTCGCTATGTCACGTCCAGCTGTTTTGCAGACCCATCGACTGCAGCCTGCCAGGCTTTTCTGTCCATGGGATTTTCTAGGCAAGAACACTGGAGTGGGTTACCGTTTCTTTCTCCAGGGGATCTTCCTGACCCAAGAGTCAAACCCACATTTCCTGCCTTGGCAGGCAGATTCTTTACCATCACACCGCCAGGAAAGCCCCGATCCCTGGAGTAGTGTCTACTACATAAATATCGATTCCAGGCTGTCACCTCTGGCGTCATATCCTGTGGCGGTAACATAAGGACATCAGAGGCCAGGAGGACCCACATTCCCAGCTTAGTCATCTTGCTTGGAGGATATCATTCAACCCCTCTGAGCTTCACTTCCTTCATGTGAGAACCAAAATGAGTTCTCTGAAGCATTATCATGAAGTAACATGGAATGATGGAAACAGGCAATCCCTAGACTGTAAATGGCTACAGTCCATGGGGCTGCAAGTCAGTCGCAACTTAGTGACTAAACCACCACGGGTGGTTTTTTTGTGCAGTGCACAGCCTGAGCAACCATCTGCAGCAGCCCGGATGATGAACGTCAAGCAGTTGGCACGCTGGAGACACCACACCTGTGTGAGCTAACCTACCAAACCGTCGACCAGAACTCAAAGTCTTTCCTGCGCACTTTGCCCTGCAATGAGTACAATCGATGCCAGGGCTGAGGAAGATGGGCCACCTTCCATTTGTGAGGGTTCCTACAGATGCTTCTAGCAGGAAAAAGCCTGAGTCCTGCTATAAAGCAGAATCCAACTCCACAGGTCAGGCTCCAGAGAGTGAAGCAGCCTACAGCCGGTGACGGGGACAGGGCTGGGAGAGCAGAGGTGTCTTCCCCACAGGAGGGTCCCTGGGGAAGGCCTGGACTCCCCTGCTTTGACTGATGATGGTGGTCACTCAGGTGGAAGGGGCAGTGTCTACAGAGGTGAGGAGGGGGACATGCTTCAGAAAATAGGCTCCTCTGGGGGCCCTTCCGTGTGCACCTAGGAGCGCCCACCCTGTGCCAAGTGGGGGTGAGGCAGAGTCCCGGGAGAGCCTCTGGGGACTGGCCCCGATCCTATCCCGTACCAGTCGGTTAATCCACTTCAAATGGGACAGCTCTCGGAGAATCCCAAGTGACACCACTGTTCTATTGCCCTTCATTACCGCCACTTAGATCTTTTTAGTTTATTACAAACATTCTTTAGCCCAGTCACGGGCTGATCTCCTAATTGGAGCTGCCGCTTCCACCCCCGCCCAGATCAAAGCCGCCCTGTTTGTTTGTGGAGGACGGAGGATGAACCATCTTGCCGGCCTTTGAACATGAAGGCCCCTTTGTCTTCCAGCTGAAGTCATCCCTGGCACCCGCAGGGAGGAGATTGTGGAGGGGGGGATGCTGTAGCCTGGCCAGAGGCTCAGACCACTCAAGCTCTGGCCCGAGTCTTCAGAATAAGACCCCAGACCTCTCTGCTGGCCTCTGAAGAGGGCTTGCAAACCGGCAGCACACCCCGCCCTCCCGGCCCCGTGGTGGTTTAGTCACTAGGTTGCCACTGACTTGCAGCCCCATGGACTGTAGCCTGCCAGGCTCCTCTGTCCACAGAATTCACCAGGCAAGAATACTGGAGTGGTTTACCATTCCCTTCTCCAGGGGATCTTCTTGACCCAGGGACTGAACCAGGGTCTCCTGCCTTGTGGGCAGATTCTTTACTGACTGAACCACGAGAGAAGTCCCCGAGAGACGTCTTATTTGACCGCTATGGTGACCTTTTATCTAAATGTTTAATTTTAATACTTTTTAAATTTTTAATATAGCAGATGCTTAAATATTTCTTAAAGAAATAAAGTATATTCTTTGTAGTTTTTTTAAAAAAATTCTAATACCTGTCAATACTGGGCCTCTGCAGAGAGAGTGAGCTAACCAGCTTTCTGAAGGTTACTGTCTCATCCAAGGGGCATCCATGGGGCATTTCAGGCACCTTCTTATTTTTTAACACTTGCTTTTAAACTGTTATTTCCCCTGAAGTTCCCTGGGCCAGAACCTGAGCCCTGCCACTGGAGATGGTAGGAAGCAGTGGAGTGCCCATTTTACAGACAGGAAAACTGAGATCCCATGACATTCAAATAAGTGGCCTGAGGTCACACAAAGGCTAACGACAGACTTGAGAGGTAGAAATTACAAGACAAAGGGAACTGGCAATTATTTATCCTCTCTTATTTTGATGTTATGATCAATATGACTACTTCGGAAGAGAAAAGCACAAGAAAACTACCTTTCTTTAATATAGACACCCTTGAGGTTAACACTTTGGGATCTATTATTATGTAAGAAGCTGAGTACACATCATCTACTCTCTATAACAATCCCTGGTGCTGGGTTATAGTTTCTACACTTTACAACAGAGAAAACCAAGGCTTTGAGACTCAAGGACTTTGCCCAAGGTTACCCAGAAGGGTCAAAGGTTAGACCCAGGTCTGCCTAGCTGGTTGGTTCTGTTCTGGGTTCATCATGAGCTGGACGGTTATGTTTTAGAGCTTCTGGTTCTCCTATACAACATGGGGGCCACCTACTCAGAGGACCTCCCTACCTGCAAGGCATCTGCAGCCTTGCTTATCTGCCCCAACTAAGCCCTCCCTTGAAAGAGCCAACTGGACCAGAAGTGGACACCTGACCCAAGCTGGGCCAATGAGATCCTTCCTGCTGGGGAGTAGAGATTGGAGTTCAGGTGTGGACTCCAGCCCAGACAAATGGGATCATGAAGTGTCTGAAAGGAAAGAAAGATGGAGCAGGGAGAAACTGATGCTGAGGCCCGATTGCCCCACAGGCCTCTGTGTCCAGGTCTCGCGGCCTCACCCCCAGCCCTTGGCCTTGACCATCACCCCGCATCCTTCCTGTGGAGCACCATTTTATTCTCAAGGTGATTTGAGAGATTATCTGTCTTTTCAGCCATATAATCCCCCAGGTAAACAGAGTAAGACAGAGCTGGGTTTTAATCCTGCCCCTACCCCTGGCCATGTGCTTTTAGACAAGTTATTAACTATAGTTTCTCCTATTCATAAAGTGGAAGAAATAAATTCCTACCTCATGGGGCTTTGGGGAGATTCAAAATAAATAATGTAATTGGAGATCCCTGCAGTAGGACCCAATGCAGCAGAGCCCCAGCACCTGGCTAGAGCTTTTACCATCACTGTTATATTACGCTAGAAAGCTTTCGTGACAGGGAGAACAAGCAGTCATTTCAACCAACTCTTGACTATTCCACTTTGTAGGGTATCCACAAATTAATTTTTTTATCATGTGTGGATGTCCTTCCACCATCAGTTTCTACACATGCTTAGGAAAGACAGAATTATTTATCAGTGGCAAACTCTATAATTGTGGAGACAGAAGCTGTTGTTCAGTCACTAAGTCATGTCCTTCTCTTTGCGACCCCATGGTCTGCAGCATGCCAGGCTTCATTGCCCTTCACTATCTCCTGGAGTTTGCTCAAACTCATGCCCATTGATTGAGTCGGGGATGCCATCCAACGATCTCATCCTCTGTCGTCCCCTTCTCCTCCTGCCCTCAGTCTTTTCCAACATCAGGGTCTTTTCCAATGAGTCAGCTCTTTGGATCAAGTGGCCAAAGTTTTGGAGTTTCAGCTTCAGCTTCAGTCCTTCCAGTGTGTATTCAGAGTTGATTTCCTTTAGGATTAACTAATTTGATCTCCTTGCTATTCAAGGGACTCCCAAGCGTCTTCTCCAGCGCCACAGTTTGAAAGCACAAGTTCTTCAGTGCTCGGCCTTCTTTACAGTCCAACTCTCACACCCATACATGACTACTGGAAAAACCATAGTTTTAACTATAGGAACCTTTGTCGGCAAAGTGATGTCTCTGCCTTTTAATATGCTGTCTAGGTTTATCACAGCTTACAACTAAATCATCTAGAGCAGGTCTGAATTTCACTCCATGATCCTAGATATGAAAAAAAGTTCTTATTTTATTTTTCTAAAATAAAATTAAACTTGATTCCAAGCACCCATCCAGCAGCCTGACTAGAAATTTGTCCCTGGCCACTGTTGATCAGTCCTCAAACCAAGGCAGAGCTGGAGGTTGCTCAGAGGTTGCAGCTCGGATACTTTCAGCCACTTCTTGGCATGGGATCTTTGCTTAGGCCTGGGGTCTCAGTCCAGCCACCCTAGATATGGCCTTTTCTCTCAAAGGGGCTACCACAGCCCTGTCTCCAGGTCCCATCATGTTATTTTCAGAATTTGAGAGTTCCACACACCCCTTTCCTCCCTCAGGGAATTTAATTTTCCTCTCATCACCTCCTCTCCCCAAATCAACCTCCCCCATTCAGAATCACTTTCCTTCACTCTGGAAAGACCCAAGACAGCAGTTCTCAAAGCGTGGTCCTAGGCCAGCAGCACCTGTATCACCTGGGAGTTCTAGAGAAGTGTAAATTGTCAGGCCCCTCCAAGACCTGCTGAATCAGATGCCCTGGGGGTGAAGTTCAGCAATCTGTGTTTCAACAAGCGTTCCAAGTGATGCTAAAGCTTGAGGATCACTGGTCCAGTTTCATCATCACAATGAATTTATCAGTTTAAAACCAAAGCCAAGAAGGTGGGGTTGTCTTGAGACAACTTCAGGCTCTGGTTTCAGCTACACAGCATCCTCTCACCTGGTGAGTGAACAATAAAGACCTGAGTCCTGAGCTAAGAAGAGACAAAGGACTTGGCTAGTGCTCATGGCAGTGTATGTTGTGAACTGCACAACTCCAGAGGGCGCCACTCATGTAAACTGCCACCTGAATGGCAAAAGATGGTGGCCAAGTGGGAAACATCAAGGAACCGGAGGGCATAAGGAGGGGGCTTGTGATTATCTGAATAAGTGGGTTTGGGGGATTCCATCCCATGCAAGGGGTGAGTGGGAAGAAGGAAAGAAAAACAGTGCAAAACCTGAACTCAGCCCTAGGGGGCGCTGTCTATGTGGACAACACACATTACTGGTCAAAGAGAAGAAAGCGTTCCGAAGGTCTCAAACTCACATACCCAGAGGAACCAGGCTGGCAATAAAGAGGCAGCAGGACGCAGCCCATGTAAAGACGCAGGCTCCAGCCTCAGCCACTGTTGCCACATGGGGTGCTGGGCTCAACCTTGTCAGATTCAACTTTCACATGAAATCTCTTGATTTATTATAAACAGATTTTGATTTTTAAAAACACTTTATAGCATACCCAAACATAAAAAATTACTCTCAAAATCTAATTGAAAACAAATTTAACAAAAGATCTGAATACTTCACCAAAGGAGATATATAGGTGGCGAAGAAGCATGGGAGAAGGTGTTCCACATCATTAGCCGCTGGAGAAATGCAAATTAAAACCACAATAAGATAACACTATGTACCCACCAGAACTGAAAGAGACACATGTACCCCAATATTCATTTCAGCAATAGATAGCTAAGACCTGGAAGCAACTTGGATGTGCTTCGGCAGATGAATGGACAAGGAAGTTGTGGTACATATACATAATGGAATATTACTCAGCTATAAAAAAGAATGCATTTGAGTCAGTTCTAATGAGATGGATGAAACTGGAGCCCATCATACACAGTGAAGTAAGGCAGAAAGAGAAACACCAATGCAGTATAGTAACACATATATATGGAATTTAGAAATACGATAACAATGACCCTATATGCAAGACAGCAAAACAGACACAGATGTAAAGAACATTCTTTTGGACTCTGGGAAAAGGTGAGGGTGGGACGATTTGAGAGAATAGCATTGAAACATGTACATTACCATATGTGAATAGATGACCAGTCCAAGTTCGATGCATGAAGCAGGGCACTCAAAGCTGCAGAGTGATGGGGTGGGGAAGGAGGCGGGAGGAGGGTTCAGGATTGGGGGACACATGTAGAACTGTGGCTGATTCATGTCGATGTGGCAAAAACCACCACAGTATTGTAAAGCAATCAACCTCCAATTAAAATAAATAACTTAAAATAAAATTTAAAAAACTGACAATACCAAGTGCTGACAAATAATGTAGAACAACTAGAAATCTTAACATTGCTGATGGGAATGCAAAAGGGCACCACTACACTGGAAGCAATTTGGCAGTCTCATATAAAGTTAAACATATTTTTACCATGCAACCCAGTCATCCCACTCTTAGGTTTCCCCAAGAGAAATAAAAATGTATGCTCACACAAGACTCTGCAAGTGTGTACTTATGACAGTTTTCCTATTTGTAACCACCAAAACTGGAAACAATCCAAATGTTCCTTCAACTGGGCAGTGGATAAGCAAATTATGGTGTATATATAAGTAATGGAATATTGATCAGCAAGAAAAGGAATGACCCACCAACACATGCAACAAAATTGCTAAATCTCAGTAGGCATACTGTCAAGTGAGAGAGCTCTGACTCAACAGATTGCTAGTGTAGGATTCCATTTTCATGACACTTTGGAAAAGGCAAAAGATAGAAAACAGATCAGTGGTTGCCAAGGGTTGGGGGTGGGGGCAGGAATAGACTAAAAAAAAAGCACGCAGGGGATTTGGGGAAGTGATGGAGATGATCTATGCGTTGCTTACAGCAGTAGTTTGTCAAAATGCACAGAACTGCATACTAAAAAGGGTGAATTTTACTATCTGTAAATTATATTAATACAATAAAATTATTATACCTTAATAAACAATATACCTTAATAAAACATTTTTTGGGGCTCCAAAATCACTGCAGATGGTGACTGCAGCCATGAAATTAAAAGACGCTTACTCCTTGGAAGAAAAGTTATGACCAACCTAGACAGCATATTCAAATGCAGAGACATTACTTTGCCGACTAAGATCTGTCTAGTCAAGGCTATGGTTTTTCCTGTGGTCATGTATGGATGTGAGAGTTGGACTGTGAAGAAGGCTGAGCACTGAAGAATAGATGCTTTTGAACTGTGGTGTTGGAGAAGACTCTTGAGAGTCCCTTGGGCTGCAAGGAGATCCAACCAGTCCATTTTGAAGGAGATCAGCCCTGGGATTTCTTTGGAAGGAATGATGCTGAAGCTGAAGCTCCAGTACTTTGGACACCTCATGCGAAGAGTTCACTCATTGGAAAAGACTCCGATGCTGGGAGAGATTGGGGGCAGGAGGAGAAGGGGACGACCCAGGATGAGATGGCTGGATGGCATCACAGACTCGATGGACATGAGTCTGAGTGAACTCCGGGAGATGGTGATGGACAGGGAGGCCTGGCGTGCTGCGATTCATGGGGTCACGAAGAGTCGGACACGACTGAGCGACTGAACTGAAAACATGGAAAATTAAATAAAAATCACTCTGTGAGCCAAACAAAGCAGCGCCATGAGCCAAATGCAGCCCATGGCTTGTCCTGGGTGTCACGGAGAACAAAAGAGGGACCACGGAAGCCCAGCCCCTGCCCTCAAGGAGCAGAGAGACAGAGGCATGACTTTCAATCATACTCCCCAGTGACAGCCCTTCTCTTTGGTATTCACTTAGGGTTACATGGAAGGTGTCCAAAAAGACTTCCTTCCTCACCTAAAATAGTTTGGAAACTATCAGCGTCTTGGAAACAGGGATGGACCAATATGTGAAGACTCCATGAGAACCCACCTCTACCACTTCTCCTCTGTGTGACCTTGGGTCCTTCCTGGGTCTTCATGCCCACTTCCCTAAAATGGGAAATAGACCCCACCCCTTGCTGCCCGTCCCCCAGACCCTCTAGGAGACCCCGTGAGACAGGAATATGAAAGGGCTCTGGCTGTGGGAGGGAAGAGCTGGGCAAGAGGATGGGGAGAAAGTCATGGAAGACACTCAGAAGTAACCAGACAAATGCCCATTAAAAAAGCAGGGAGGTACTGTTTTTCATTCATCGGATTGGCAAAGATGAAAATAAAACTGAGGTTTGGTTGTGGTAGCAGTGGGGATGTGAATGAGCCCAGGGGCCTTATGTTCTGTCCTCAACCCAGTCACATATTGGCATCTCCTGGACAGCTGTCAACCAAACTGGAGCCCAAGTATGAGCTTAGTTGCTCAGTCGTGTCTGACTCTTTGTTACCCCGTGGACTGCAGCCAGTCAGACTCCTCTGTCCCTGGGATTCTCCAGGCAAAAATACTGCAGCGGGTTGCCATGCCCTCCTCCAGGGGATCTTCCTGACCCAGGGATCGAACCCAGGTCTCCTGCATTGTGGGAGGATTCTTTTATCGACTGAGTCACCAGGGAAGCCCAGGTGAGACCCAACCAATTAAGGAAAATCTCAGGAAAAGGGGCAACAGAGGGTGAGATGGTTGGATGGTATTACGACTCAGTGGACATGAGTTTGAGCAAACTCTGGGAGATAGTGAAGGACAGGGAAGCCTGGCATGCTGCAATCCATGGGGTTGCAAAGAGTTAGACACGACTGAATGACTGAACAACAACAGGCAACATCATAATCAGAATTCTTAAAATAATTTTTAAATTGTTTCTTTAGCATGGGAAAAGCAGCAAGTAATATACAAGGGAAACCCCATACAATTAATAGCTGATCTTTCAGCAGAAACTCTGCAGGCCAGAAGGGAATGGCAGGATATATTTAAGGTACTGAAAGGGAAAAATCTACAGCCAAGATTACTCCACCCAGCAAGGAACTCATTCAAAATTGATGTAGAAATCAAAGTCTTTGCAGACAAGCAAGAGTTAGAATTTAGCACCACTTCCCCGGTGGCTCAGATGGTAAAGAATCTGCCTACAATGCAGGAGACCTGGGTTTGATCTGTGGGTTGGGGAGATCCCCTGGAGGAGGGCATGGCAACCCAGTCCAATATTCTTGCCTGGAGAATCCCCATGGACAGAGGAGCCTAGCGGGCTACCATCCACAGGGTTGCAAAGAGTTGGACACGACTGGGCAACTCAGCACAGCACAGCATAGCAAGCAACTTTACAACAAATGTTAAAGGGATTTCTATAGGAAGGAAACAGGATAGAAGGAAAAGACCTACAAAAACAAACCCAAAACAATTAAGAAAGCTCCAGTAGTAACATGTATCAATTTTTTAATTGGTGCTTTAAAAATGAAATATCTGCTTAATGTTATGTGGTAGCCTGGATGGGAGGGGAGTTTAGAGGAGATTGGATACATGTATATGTATGGCTGAGTCTCTGCTGTCTACCTGAAACTATCACAACATTGTTAATCAAACAATACTCCAATATAAAATAAAAAGTTAAAAAATAAAAATGAAAAAATGAACAACTGTGTGTGTACCTGAAAAAAAAAAACATATATATATGTATAGGCTATATATGCTGTGCAGTGCTAAGTCGCTTCAGTCGTGTCCGACTCTTTGTGACCTCACAGACTGTAGTGCACCAGGCTCCTCTGTCCATGGGATTGTCCAGACTAGAATACTGGAGTGGGTTGCCATGCCCTCCTCCAGGAGATCTTTTCAACCCAGGGGTTAAAGCTCCATCTCTTATGTCTCCTGCATCGGCAGCATTGGCACGCAGGTTCTTTACCGCTAAGGCTTTACCACTAATATATATTCATATTTAAAGGAATACATTTGATTGCTTGTTATTAGAATTCGCTCTTCTTCCTCAAGATAGAGGTATAAGGTAATGGATTTTAGATGAAGTCTGGACTTCAACTTCAGAACAAATCAACCAATCTAAATCTATCATGGCAATTCTGTTTCTCTCACCAATAACGGGTGTTGAGCCAGCCTACTCTCAGCTCTGCCCAGGAAGAAGTGCGGGATGGGCTAGGGGTATTTCTAGCAGATGGTCTAGTTCCCTCGAAGAGACACAGAAGAGAGAGCCAGTCACTTCCTATACCCCAGATGGCGGCCCAGGAGTGCATGATCTTTAATGGTGCTGTGGCCATCTTGAGCCCAGGAGGATGGGCCATGCCAAGAAGTCATGCAGATGCTGAAAGTGGTGGAGGGAACACAGGGATAGGAATTGGGTGTCAAAGACACTACAGACCAATATGGAGCCACCCTGTCACTGGGCTTCCCTTATGTGGGAAAACAAGTGGCCTAGTGGTCAGATTCCCTGCTTGCTGTGTTCTCTATTCCTTAAAGCTGACAGCATTTCCAAGACTCACCCCTTAGAGAGTGGTCCAGGACAGTGAAGTAGCCCCTGTAGGTGCCTAGCTGAACAGGACTTCCCTTGCCTTTATGGAAGTGGCCTAGTCTGACAGTTTCTCTGGATTCAGAACCTCTGGTTGCTTGAACCTCCACGATCTGGCTCAGTGGGAACTTGTACTTTAGCGGCATGGGTGAGTGCGTGGAGATGGGGTCTTCTGGGAGCTCGCAGGGGAGAAAAACCTCAGACCTCTCTGAGGTCTCACCGTCTTGAAGATGGGCAGGAATGGTTTATACTTCCTCAGACCTCACAGACCTGGCAGGGAGGTAGGCACCCTGGAAGGGTGATTTCAAGGCCCAGTTTCTATAAGGAAATTGAGGGCTGCCCTGTTTGAGGATGGAGCTGCTATGAAAACAGCAATCAAGATGCCTCAGTGCTGGCATCTTCTCTCTTCTGGGCACCAGGCCTCCATGTGCTCAGAACACTAGAGTGTGCAGAAAGGAAATGCCCAGACCTCCTGATGATACCGTTGAACCTGGGACCCCACAGAGCTGTGGCAGCCAGATGCCTTTTCAGTCCCCGGCCAGAAGGCACCCAGGCCCTGCCCCTGAGGTGCCCACTCAAGGTGAGAAACAGAATATGGCCCCAGCTCTAGGCCTGGAGGACTTGGGCTACACAGATGCTGAACATCCAAAAGACAGTGATTCTGGCAAATCAGGCCTCAGTCTGCTCCTCTGTAAAATGGGGGTACACACAATGACCACCACAGGAACTCTAACATGGAGGACATGCACAGAGACCCCACCCACTCTCGACAGTCTCTAACCCAGGTGACAAGTCATTCAGATCCCTGGGAATTTGTGCTGCTTCTCATCCTAACTGACCAACCCCTGCCCAGAACTGCAAGAAAGGTTTCAGTCCCAGTCACTCACTTTGAAAGAGGAATCACAGAGACTGGAGGTGAGGATGGAAGTGAGAAAAGCCAGTCCTCCAGTGAGGACAGTGCTCCCAAGAAGCTGAGTGGAGGAGCCGAGAGGAGGAGAGGGTGGTGGTGAGGGGCCATGAAGGACAAGCAGGAGCGTGTAGACCTGGTTTCAGAGTCAGTTGTGGAAAATAAGGAAAGAAGCCCTCTTGCACATCTTAGCCCTGCCTCCTGCGTCGGCTCCTCAGAGGACTATGCTTATCTCCGTCTTTCAGACAGAGAAGCTGTGGCCCCACGGCTCACACACACGCCTCATCAGCCATCAGCCTGGTATTCAAACCCAGGCCTCCAGAGTCTCCCAGCTTAACTTCCCAGTCCTGCCACTGATTCACTAGGGAGATGAGGAGAGTCCCTGCTCCTCTCTGGGGCTCAGTTTCCCCATCCTGTTGACCTCCAGGCCCTAAATCCCCCGGTCCCCAAACAACGTGGCTTGCCACCACTAGCCCCTCTTCCAGGGGCTCCAGGACCAGCCACTCCAGCAGGACACCCCTCAGCCATACTCTGGCCCTGACCCCCAGCCTGCCCTGCCTGGGGCAAAGGGTAGCCAGGACCCCTGCCTCCAGGGTTACCCCAGCTCTGAGCACTCAGCTTTCTGGAAGAATGATCCCATTCTTCTGGCTGATCACTGTCCACAGCGACCCCAGGCCACTTCCTCCAGGCTGCCCCTGCAGACAAAGCCCCGGGCCCAGGCTGGACCCTCTGCACCCCGCCCAGCCCTCACCCACACTCCTAGCCCTTCAGCACCAGGCATCTGCTGCCCTTCTGGAATCTGTGTCAGGCTGCTGAGGGGCGGGCAGGCCTCCAGACCCAGAGGCCCAGGGCCCCCGAATGCCCTGGGGTGCAGCCCCCAGGGTCTACCCAGGTTGCTTGGGAAACCATTTCAGGTCATTTGAGACGATCAGGAGCCTTAACTCTGTTTTGAGCCAAACAATGGAAAGAAACCAACCCCCGTCTGTCAAAGTCCTTCAGTCAGAGCCCCCCGGGGGCGAGGAGTGGCGGCACACCTCGCGGACTCTTCTCTGCTGCTTCTTTATTCAGCTCCACAAGTATTCGTCAGGAGAGCTCCCTGCCACACTGGCACTGGTGTCCGCGGAGGTCAGCGGGGGACGGGTGGGTGAACAGAAGAGAGGAGAGCCCCCGGGGGAGCCGACTTCGTCTCTGCACCAGGGTCCTCCCAGGGCAAAAGTGCTTGCTACCTCCCCTGCGCGACTGTCCACAAAACAGCCAGTTGTATCCTTCATTTCTAAGTGGTCCCAAGGATGGAGAGACCCCAAATCCTGGCCATTTTCTAATGTGGGGGAAACGTTCTCATCATCCTTCCTTGGGTGTTAAAATTCAGCACCATGAGCAATTATTACTCTTACCATTGGACAGCAAAGGTTTACAAGCCTATGTGTTTTCAGTACCGAGATGATTTATTGGAGGTGGCTGTAAATGTTATTCTGCTCCTTGTAAAATACAGACAAGAGTAAAACACAGCAAAAGAAAGTGAAAAATCACTCGTAGTCACTGATGGGGCTGGAAAAATCCGGTTCTTCATTTTCTAGTCCACACTGATGTAAGGCCTTAGGAAACAGAGCGGCTGAGTTGTGACTGTGAAATCCCTCCCACATGGGGCTCTGGGTACACCTGCAGGCCCTGGCCTGGGCTGGTGGGGGCCCTGAGCCTTGTCTGCTCCAAGCCTGTGCTCCCAGAACCACATTGTGGGGGGCAGTAGGGAGCTCCCCGTCAGGAAAGGAATTCAATATATGCTGATCTGTGTGTTCTCAGCATGCTGGGAGGCAGATGTTCCCAGACATTGGCTAAGAGACAACAGTCTAATCTTCTCCAAACTTGGCTTATCAATTTGACATTGCCAACTTGTAAGTTTAAATCTTATGCCAAGCAAGTACATTAGGAAATCAGCAATTATTCATTTTCACCAAGACTTCATAAAAGAATGGACATTTATAATATTATTTATTTTTATTTATTTATTTGGCTGAGTGGGTTTTAGTTGCAGCATGTAAACTCGGTGGTTGTAGCATGTGGGATCCCGACCAGAGATCGAACCCAGGTCCCCTGCATTGGGAGTGTGGAGTCTTAGATCCTGAGCCACCAGGGAAGTCCCAAGAACAGACACTTAAACACCAAAAACAGAAAAGACAGACTCTCAAAATAAAAAACTTTATGAAGAACTCCGTATACTGCCCTCGCTTGCCTCATTTCACTGTGGGGGAGTCAAACCCTGGATGAAGGCCTGCAGTTCAGAGCCAGGCTGGGAAGCGAGGGTTTGTCCTTTCTCTGGACCTCAGTTTTCCCCTTTGTCTAGCATTCTTCTTGCTCAAAGGCTCTGAGTTCTCTTAACCCCACCCCTCACTCCCAACATTTCTCTCCCTCTCTCTTTCCAGTGACAGTCTTGTCCCAGTGGTCACCTTCTAACAACCCGTACGTAGCAGATTGTTTGAAAGTGCCCACACCTAGACAGACCAGCAGAGGAACACCCTGGGAGTCACCGAAGGGTGATGAGCTGGGGGAGAAGGGGCTGGGAGGCAAGGCCACACAGGCATCCGAGCTGGACAGGGAGGCGGTGGGGAGTGAGAGAAGATGTCAAGCAAGGGAAAGGTGAGAACACTGGCGCAAGGGTCTCTGCGGTGTTCTAGAAAGGGGCACGAGATCATTTCAAGAGGCAGAGCCGTTTTCTGGATGGTCTTTCTGAACTTCAAAGCCATATTCTGCCAGTCGGTGGGGTTAGTTCACAGCAGAGTCCCCCTAGGAATCCCACATGGAGGGAAAGAAGGATGAAGGAGACCCTCCAGCTCGCCCTGCCCCCCCAGCACAGCTGCTTCTTACAGAACCCCTTGGAACGTGTGCTCCAGAGGTCCCCACCTGAGACCTGTTCTCTGGGGCTGGGGTCTTGTGAAGAGGGCGCGCTGGAAAGTAGGAACACTCCAGCACCTGTTATCTCTCCAGCACCCTCCTCCTCCCCTTAGCACCTAGCAGCCTCTTCTCGGGGTCTCCCCATTTGAAAAGTCCAGCCACACAAATAAGGGGGAGGAATGAGTGGTGAAATCAGGGCTGAGGTAGGTTTGGATTGTCTCATTCAATCATTGCTCACTGCACAGAGGGAAACTGAGGCTGGAGGCGTGACCCCCTCCCATGTCAACCAATGAGTGGTGAGCTGAGACAGTAAGAACAATTCAATCAATGATAATAACAACGAAGGTTTGCTGAATTCCAGTCTCCTAGTCTCTCTCGAGGATTTAAGCCAGAGGGGTTTGGATATTGGAGCCAATGGATTTTCAGACCCTGTGGCCTGAGGTGGTGAAGCACCTGGGGATTGAGGAGTCTTCTGGGTCATCCCACGTGGGACCATCACAGACACCGGGAGCCTGCTGGGAGGAGCAGACAGTCTGCATGTCACCCGATGTGGACATTTTTAAGCAGTTAGATTTTCTTTCTTCTCAGCTCCTCAACCCCACCCCCACCCCTCCCAGCAAATGGATAACAGGAAGCAGCCAAGCTTCTTAACTTTTCTTTAATCTTCCCCTCTCTGGCAAACTGAAAAATCAAACGATAATTGTCTGGGTGATCTCATTATTGTCAACAAAATCCAAGCCTTGAAGTCCGAATCCACTGAAACGCTGACACATTAAACACAAAAGGAAACTGAGCTTGCATGTTGTTCAATAAATAAATAAGGCTGGCGGGAGCCTGGCGCAGGCCTGGCACGTGGAGGGGCCAGGCTGGTGGAAACGTGGGCAGGCAGAGCGACCCTGGGACCTGAGAACCGTGGCCTCAGGGAAAGACGGGGTCTAAGGGGTCGACATCCCATCCTTCCTGTTTGTATCAGTCTGATCCCTGCCGGAAACAGATGGCATCTTCCAAAGGGAAAGTGGGGCTCTTTACAGGTGAAGGAGAACTGGAAAGGTCTTGGGGACAGGGAGTACAGGGGAGTGGGTACCACAGCTAGGCCTGAAAGGACAGGGGATGATGGAGCAGGTACCAGGACCCAGAAAGGGTGGCATTCAAAGAGGCAGTCAGGCAGGCGCTGCGGCCAGGCAGGGAGAGAAGCAGGGAATGGACCTCCCTCCTGCCGCCTTCTCATCCCCCAATGCGTCCTCCGATTGACCAAACCCAAGCAAAAGTCAGAGGGAGGCACTGTTGGAGAGCTGGCGCTGCCAGGCCACACAGCGGGATCCGGAGGGGCTTAGAGGCATGTCATGCATGGTGGGACACCCTGCAGGGTGCCACATGGGGCCCACCCCAGCTCGTGCCTGCCCAGGTATCAAAGCGCCCCCTACCTCTGCCTGCAAGCAGCCCATCCACATTTGAGCATTCTAAATCTCAGCTCCTGGCAAAACCAAGTTCTGGGGTTGGGAAGCAGGTCACACGCAGACAGGGAGCTTGAGCCTGGGGAGGGCCTGGTGGGGAGGCCTGCTTCATGGGTGCATTGGTTGGAGAAACAAGAAACAGAAACAGAGATTCCCCCCACTGAGCATCTTCTCCTTAGGCCTCTGGGCCTGATGTTTCTTCCACCTTATCAGAACCTTAACAAGCACCATGACAATACATTCCTCATCCCTCTCATGGAAAATGGAATACTTGGGGGACAGAAGTGGGTGGGGGTGCCCTTCCCCTAGTCGCTTCTCATCTGTTATGTGGTGGGCTTGCAGGGACAGACCAGCCTGGGCGAGCACCGCCTGCACACAGGGCTTGCTGGGAGCTGCTGTCAACTGGGGCCCCCACACCTCCTTTTCTTTCTGGCCCCGAGGCAGCCACGGGAGGAAAAGAGCATCAGGAGAACTGACGCTCTCACCTGCCTCCGCTGCTTCCTGGTTCTGTGTCCCTGGACAAACCCTTCCCCACTCTGGGGCTCAATTACCCCGAATAACAAGGAAAGCAGGCTTTGTTTCTGATCTCGGCCAACCCAAGAGCTCAGCATGGAGAAGAGCCCCCTCTCTCACTCTGCACAGTCCCTCCCTCTCTCCCCAACTTCTTTCTATCCCAAAGGGGCAACTGGCTCCTTCTACACTACAGAGAAGTTAATTCTAAATTTTTTATCTGTGAGAAATCCCCATGAGCACTCTGGATTTTTGCTAAGCACCTCTTGGGTGTTGTCACATTGGGGTTTTGCCAAAAACTGCCTCTATTCCCCCTGTTCAGCCATAGCATGAGCAGATGGGATGATGGTGGACCCTAGCGTGCCTGACCCTCAAGCCAGAGATGGTCCCAGGCCCCCCTCAGCCCTCCCTTCTCGGGCTTGCTACCCTGGCTCTCTGAGCCTCAGTTTCCTCATCTGTAAAATCAAGGCACTCGTTGTAACCACATGAGTGACAACACATATAGCATTTGGCTTGATGCCTGGCACGTGGGATGCTCTTTGTTTCCAGCCTCTTGTTTTGCTCTCCTTGGAGCTTGGTGCAGGTGCATTTCCTCTGCAAAGCCAGCTGGCTCTGACACCTGCCAGTCGAGTCACTGAACAAGTCCTCAGCGCTTCATTTCCTGGCTTAAAAAACCTCCCCAGCAGACTATGGAAATAAGGCTGGAAAAAATAAAATAAAATAAAAACCTCTTACTAAATGCAAAGAACTGTAGGCTTCTAATAAATTAAGAAAATACGTTTATTTTCTCATCTTTGTCTATCTCATCACCTTGAACAAGTTCTGAACTCCTTGAGGGCAGAAAATGAAGGCAGGACACTACTGTTTATTGAACACCGTGGGAAATATTACAAGGGCTCTCTAATATCTGGTTGGCTCTTCCTTTCTGAACATAGAAAAAATCCTATACCCCAGCATCCTTGCTGTTACATGGAGCCATGTGACTAGTTCTGGTCAATTTAAAATTGAAATCTAAAGTGTGCAGCTTAACTTCTTAGTTACTTTCTTTCTCTGCTCCAGTGAACATAGGGGTTTCCTGTTGAAATGGTGGAACAAGAACTTGATCTTCTGGATCATGTGTCGCACATAAGGGAATGCTGCTCTGGGGAGTGACCAATGCCATCAGCAAACCTTTTACCAGAGTGAAAAATAAGCTGTTGCTGTGTTAAGCCACTGAGCTTTGAGGGGTATTTGTTATTGCAGCATAGCCTTGCCTGCACTGACTGGTACAAACACTCTCATGTAAAAGTGTGTTCATATGCATGATGACTTCACTTGATCCTCACACGTCTTGAGACAGCATTATTATGATCTCCATTTTCCAGATGCAGAAGCAGACTGAGACACATCAGATAAGTGGCCCGAAGTCCACAGGAGGTAGACCCAGGGGTAGAGCTAGGTTTATATGCCTTCCAAGTGCTGAGTCTTAGCAAGTAGGTAGGTTCCACTCCCCAGAAAGGCAGTGTCTGGGAGGCAGGCGTGTAAATGGCCAACTCAATGGAGAATGTTCCCGGTCAGTTTGGGGTCTTTGTTGAGTAAATGTAATCCTTCAAAGTGTGGCTTTCTACAGTCTGGGAAAAAAATGTTCCCAGCTAAAAGTAGCTACACCAGAAGGTCTCAGCCAGAGTCCAGCTCCAGCCTGGCAGACTTCTCAGATGGCTTGGAATTCCTGCTGGCCAGGGTTCCACCAGCATGGAAGTGTTTATACCCGCCTCAAATTAGTTCTCCCATGCCTTCCAGAACCCAGTCCATATTTGGGATGGAAAAGGGAAAATGATTCCCAGTGGGGATTCAGAAACCTCAGAAAAATTCCACAGGGGCCACAGGCTCTCGCCACATGGACCAGGTCTCTGAGCAGTCACATCTTCTGGCCCCTCACACCTGGACCCTGTGCCGAGCAGGGCAGCCAAGTCAGAAGGACATGACCCAAACACACACACACACACAAAAATTCAGAAGGCATTTCTGGAAGGATCCATATGAGAGACAGTATACCTCTGCAGCCAAATGAAGGATGAGAAAGAAGAAAAGACCTAATTTGTGTTTCTCATCCATTAAAAGGGAGCTTTTCTTTCTCCCTTCAAGAAGCTGCCAGATGATTGGATTGTCTTCAGCTGTGAGGAGCAGAAACCCCCAAATAAAAGGGTCTTTGCAGAAAGAAAAGCTCCCAGAAGGCCACATGGTGTGTATCCTTTTTATAATGCTCAAAGGCAGACAAAACAAAGCAATATGCTGTTTGGATGTACCTTTATGTGTGACAAAACTAGAGACACACACACACGAATAATAAACGTAGAGTTCAGGGCCATGCTCTAGGATGGTCAGGGGAGCAACAACAATTGGTAATATTCTGTTTTTTGAATTTTGAGTTGAGCGGTGGGTAAAAACATACCAGTGGCACGTCATCAACCAAGGTTTACGATTAATCCAATTCTGTCTACCTATTAGGGCTTCTCTGGTGGCTCAGACAGCAAAGAATCTGCCTGCAATGCAGGAGACCCAGGTTCGATCCCTGGGTTGGGAAGATCCCCTGGAGAAGGAAACGGCAACCCACTCCAGTTAACTTAGATTTATTTTTGTGCATGCGTACTCATTCATGTCCAACTCTTTGCGACCCTATGGACTTGTAACTCACCAGGCTCCTCTTTCCAGGGGATTCTCCAGGTAAGAATACTGGAGTGGACTGCCATTTCCTCCTCTAGGGGATCTTCCCAATGCAGGAATCAATCAAACTGGCATCTTCTGCATCTCCTGCACTGGCAGGTGTATTTCTTTACCACTGAGCCACCTCAGTGGCTTATTTTATGGGTCTTATTTTACGTCCATTTTATAGATGAGGAAACTAAGAAAAGAGAGCTTAAGCAACCTGCTAAGGGTCACACGGCTACTAAGTGGTAGGTAGTCAGGTTTCAGAGACCTTGGTCTTAGCTGCTGCAATAAGGATGTAATTACCTCATAAAACTCTAATCCCAGAGCCAGGGTTGTTGTGGGCGGGGCGGGAGGGGGAAGGACGTGACATCATCAAAGATGCCACCCTCCACGTGTCCACCATGTCTCCCCACCCCCACGGAAGAGCATATCGTACCTGCAGCATTTTCAGACAGTCACAATGCAGCTCAGTAATTCTGATTCCCATGTTCAGAATCAAACCAAGCATTGGCCACCATAATGAGTTTAGAACAAGTCACCCCCTGAGACTTCAAGGGTAGGTGGGAATGGCTGAAGAGGGCTAGCAGGGAACCAAGAGTGTTTGCCTCTAACCACCGTTTGGGATTCCCTTGCAAGGGCTCTGAGAGGAAAAGGTGGATGACTCCCCTTGGACTGTGACCCCTTGAACAGAAACCATACCTAAGTCATTCTGCTCTCCTTCCCCCGTGCCTGGAAAAGTCCCATCAAATAGCAGGCACCCAGCTGTACGGGACAGGTCAGTCCTTGAGCCTGCCCTGCTGAAGGAAGAGGAGACAGTCAGTCCCTGGAGCCCCAGAGAATGATGTCTGGCCCCTTCTGCCGCTGATGCGAGATGATTGGTCGAGAGTTGATCACCTGACCTAAGGGAAGTTCTGTCATAGGTTAGCCAACAGCCTATGATACAACTCAATACAAAGGAATAGGTGGCTGGTTTAGTGGATGTCTTACCCCAGATTCCCCAGAAAGCAGAATTGGGTCAGACTTACCTCCTAATGCATCATGGGTAGAGATAATCCCAAGGAAGCAAGAAGTGGGGGGAAGGAAGTGAGGCAGGAAGAAGGGCGTGGTGGATCTCCATCAGAAGTGAAGAACTTCTTCCCCAGCTTCTGGCAGTGCTGGTGAAAGGTGGCCCCCAGCTGCCAGCCCTCTTTACAGTTGTTTTCGCCGAAGTTACCTGGGTCATGACCCCCTTCCTGGAGCAGTCCATCAAACAGCTAATAAGCACAGGGGCTTAAAGTCCTGACCTCTCACCGCGACTCAGGACACCTCTGAAGGCCATGCCAGTTTCAGGATTCCCGTCAAGGAAACCACATCACAGCTCACTGCTCCCTCCACCCAGCCCTGCTTCCACCTAGCCGCTGCACTGGCAGGAGCGCACCCCAAGACGTGCCTGTGTGCCGAGCTCCATCTCAGACACTGCTTCCCAGGGAGCCCGGTGGAGGGGGGAGAGGGAAAGCATAATTCAGATGTAAGCGTCACCCAACTGGCTCCAGCACCCCGAGGAGACCCCGCGGGTTGACCAGCCCTGCGTGGTGGGCCCACCTCCAGAGAAGACGCAGAGAAGCCCTGCCTCTCAGAGGAGTCCGTCAGGGGAGGACAGGTGAGGAACTTCACTTTCCGACGCCCCCTCCTCCAGGTTTGCCTCATGGGGGCGGGGAGGGTGGTCACTCTTCTTCCACGTGTGACTCAGCCCCTCCAGGCCACCGCTCATGAAGCCAGTGCCTCCCTGGGCCCCGTGGGATCAATCCCAAAGGTTTCTCCCACCTGGGCAGGTACCACAGCAGCCATGCCAAGGCTAGAGCTTTGCCCTGGGGAAGCGGAGGTAGTCAGCAGTGCCAGGAGATGAGGTGACAAGGATGGGAGGCAGGGCTTTCCGACTGGAGGAGCGCCCCGACCACTGCAGGGGCCACTCTGGCTGAGGACAGAGCGAGGGGCTGAGGGCTGAGAGCAGACGGGCCGTCTGGATCCAGTCGGGGTCTGATACACTGAGCCAGTCTGTTTCTTTTCTCTGGCCTGGGAAGCATGAGGGGACTAGATGCTGAGCCGCTGTGACAGAGGAGGGGCCGTGAGAGGGTGGGGGCCTGGCGTCAGCAGAAGTTAGGACATGAGGTGGAGAGAAACTTTGTGCATAGTGAGGGCTCCGGCCAGCATCGGGAGAGTCACCTTCTGGATGGTTCCTCTGAGCTGAAGGCTCCATGAGAGCCCTCTGGGGACAGCTGCTGGGCACTCTGAACGCCCTTCCAGTCCCCTATGGCTCACTGTAGAGTAACCATCCCTATTCTTAGAGTCTCTGACAGTTTTATCGAGGGGCTCCATTCCTTGGGGCAGGAACAGCCCCTGTGCAAGGAGCAGAGATGCTCCTGAGGCTCCATCCCTGCTTCTAGAGGAGCCCAGTGAGAGCCAGGCCCCGGACTGAGCTTGGCCAGTTGAGAAAAGAGACTTGCTCTGCTCTAGTGTGTGTGTGTGTGTGTGTGTGTGTGTGTGTGTGTGTGTGTGTGTGTTTCATCCAGGTGCTGGTCCATCTATTTTGGTGATACTAGAGAAGGCCCTGGAGCAACAAGGGCCAGGGAGGGGCAGACACCACCGGAAACCCAAGGATGAAGCCAGCACCACAGAGGCAGGAGTGGAGAGACCGCTCAGACAGAGAGAAACCAAGTCCGCTATGTTATTTCAGCTTGAGCCTTTCCATCTGTATTCCTTCTGCCATCAAAAAATTACCCTCCCTGGACTTCCCTGGTGATCCAGTGGTTAAGAGTCCACCTTGCAATGCAGGGGACGTGGGTTCGATCCCGAGTTGGGAAACTAAGATCCCGCAAGCTGCAGAGAAACTAAGCACTCACACTGCAACTAGAGAATCCATGTGCTGCAGATAAGACCTGCGTGTGTTCAGGTGCTCGGTTGTGTCCGACTCTCTGCGGCCCCATGGACTGTAGCCCACCAGGCTCTTCTGTCCATGGGACTTCCCAGGCAAGAATACTGGAGTGGGTTGCCATTTCCTATGCCAGGGAATCTTGCCGACCCAGGGATCAAACCCACAACTAAGACTTAATGAAGCCAAATAAATTAATTTTTAAAAATTACCCCTCCTAACTTTTGCACCATTGGCAGGGATGTAAATTGGTTCAGCCACTATGGGAAACAGTATGGAGTTTCCTCAAGAAATTAAACCTAGAATTAGATTTAATTCTAATTAAATCTAGGGGCAGCACCTGGATGAAACACACACACACACGCACGAGCAGAGCAAGTCTCTTTTCTCAATGCCAGGTTTGATCCCTGAGCCAGGGAGCAGCACCTGGATGAAACACACACACACACTAGAGCAGAGCAAGTCTCTTCTCAATGCCATGTGATCAAGCAATTCCGCTTCTGGGTATATATCCAAAGAAAACGAAACTATTCTTAAAGTGATGGCAGCATTATCACAATAGCTAAGGCACAGAAACAACGTAGTGTCCATCAGTAGATGAATGGATAAAGAATATGTGGTACATCTGAACAATGTAATACTATTCAGCCTTGAAAAAAGAATGAACCTTCCAGAGGACATTTTGCTAAGTGAAATAAGCTAGACAGAGAAAGACAAATACTGTATGATCTCATTTATATCTGGAACCTTTAAAAAGATGTCGAACTCACAGAAACAGAAAGCAGGATGATGGGTGCAGGGTGTGAGGTTGGGGAAATGAGGGGATGGTGAAAGGGTACAAACTTTCAGTTATAAGTAAATTCTGATGATCTAGTGTACAGCCTGATGACTATAGTTAACAATGCTGTATTATATACTTGAAATTTGTTAAGAAAAATCAATCCTAGACATTTTCTCTCACACACACCCAACAGGCAAGCATGTGAGGTGATAGTTGTGTTAAGTTACTTGATCATGGGACACTTTTCACAGTGAATGTGTGTCTATGCTTAGTTGTGTCCGACTCCTTGTGCCCCCATGGATTGTAGCCCACCAGGCTCCTCTGTCCATGGAATTCTTCAGGCAAGAATACTGGAGTGGGTAGCCATTCCCTTCTCCAGCGGATCTTTCTGGCTCAGGGATCAAATCTGGGTCTCTTGCAATGAAGGGGGATTCTTACCATCTGAGCCACCAGGGAAGCCTCGTTCATAATGCATACATAGATTAAATCATCACATCGTTCCTTTTAAATATATCACAATTTTATTTATTAGTTATACCTCAATAAACCAGGAAAAGAAAATTACCATTTTTAGCACCAATCTTCCAGGGCCCTGCTGGGAGATTACAACAAAGCTAGAAACAAACAATCTGATTTAAAAATGGGCAAAAGACTTGAATAAACATTTCTCAAAAGGAGATATACATATGGCCAATAAGCACATATAAATGTTCAACATTGATAATCATTGAAAGTGAAAGTGAAGTCACTCAGTCGTGTCCGACTCTTTGTGACCCCATGAACTGCAGCCCACCAGGCTCCTCCGTCCATGGGATTTTCCAGGCAAGAGTACTGGAGTGGGTTGCCATTTCCTTCTCCAAGGAAAATGTAACTCACACAATGGCATACCGCATAACATCCATTAGGATGGCTATTATCAAAGGCAATAAAGAAGATAAGTGTGATGAGGATGTGGAAAAATTGAAACCTTTGTACATTGCTGTTGGTGATGTAAAATGGTGCAGCTACTGTGGAAGATGGTATGGCGAGTTCTCAAAAATTAAACATAGAATTACCATATACTCCAGCAGTTCTACTTCTGGGTATATACTCAAACAGATATTTGTAGTTGGTTGCTGTGAACACTGCCCATGTTCACAGCAACCTTATTTTACAATAGCCAAAATGTGGAAGTGCCCCAAGTAGCCATCAATAGATGAATGGAAAAACAAAATATGGTCGATACCTACAGGAGAATATTATTCAGCCTTTAAAAAGTGAATATTAAAATTTTTAAAACTAAATTAAATACTATCCAGCCTTTTTTCTTTAAAAAGAGAGAGTCTAACAGATGCTGCAACACAGATGGATCTCAAAAACATTATGCTAAGTGAAGTAAACCAGCCACAAAAAGATAAACAGTATGTGATTCCATTTATATGTGCCTAAAATAGGCAAATTCATAGAGGAAGAACGTAGAATGCTGGTTTCCAGGGGCCAAGGGCACATGAAAATCAAGAGTTATTATTTGGTGTGTGCAGAGTTAAAGTGGGGTATGATGAAAAGGTCCTGGAGGTGCACAGTTGCACAATGGGGTGAATATATTTAAAATCACAAAACTATACACTTAAAGTGGTTGAAGTGGTAAATTTTGCTATCATATTTTTTAAAAACTAGATTATTTGGTCAAGTGTGAGAGCTTCTAGGAACCCATGAGAACACTTGGACCTTCATTCATCATGTAGATGGAGTTCAGTGAAGAAAGAGGCTTGGTCCAGGTACAAGGTGGTGATGACAGAGGCAGGAGAAGAACTTAGGTGTATAGCCTCTCAGGCCTTGGGCTCTGGCATTTCAGTTCAAGCACTCTGTGACCAGCATCCCAGATTGACGTCTCCACACAAGAGCTGGTTCTTCCAAGGATCTTGGACTCTACCATCAAGACCACTGATCCAGATCCCCTCAAGGAGAGGAACTAGGGGACTCTCAGCTCTAGGTCCAGGCAATGCTCCTGGCCCAAGCTTCATCAGATTCTCTAAAGTGAAAAACCTTGGAAGTTCCCGTTTTTCAACCCTGTCTATCCTTCCCTCATGGTAACTTGAAGGTGGTTCACTGAGGAGTTTTACAGACTTCACATCTCTCTCAGCAAACCCATTTTGACATTTATCTTCTCAATCCAGCCAAAACCCTTCAAGATGGCCGATTTTCAGGGCCCATCTCAAAGCACCCCTCTAACAGGGATGGCAGAAACTTGGCACGTTCACCACCACCTTCCACCTGGGCCCACGACAGACCTCACAAATCGATCAAGTATCTGTTCCCCACTGAACATGAAGAATTCAGACTCATATCATCGGAGCCTCTAGCTGTCCAATCATTCAGCAATGCCACTCAAGGTGAGATCTATTTGCCAGCCATCCCAACATGAATCGGATACACTCTGGGATCTTGAGGAAAAAATCACTTCTCTTTTGGCCTCAATTTCTTCACCTACTATATGATTTTTGTGTCCCTGCTGGCTCTGTGATCCAGTGAATTCTATATTGTGGATAGAGTCTACATTGTAGAAATTCTTCATTGTGGAGAGTGGAAAATTCTACAGTGTGGATGCGTGTGCACACATTCATGCTAAGTTGCTTCAGACATATCTGACACTCTGCAGCCCTATGGACTGTAGCCTGCCAGGCTCCTCTGTCCATGGGATTCTGCAGGCAAGAATACTCGAGTGGATTGCCATGCCCTCCTCCAGGGGATCTTCCTAACCCAGGGGTCAAACCCACGTCTCTTACATCTCCTGCATTGGCAGATGGGTTCTTTACCACTAGCGCCACCTGGGAAGCCCACTGTGTGGATAGGAGAGGGAAACGCTGTTTGTTTCAAGAGATTCTGTGGACTTTTCCACATATTTTTTGGCAGTAGGTCTTGCTTGTTTTATTTGTTTGAGGGAGGGTCATGGAATCAGACGTCAGGAGATGACCGTGCTCCTGGCCAGCCCTCTAGAAGCCATGTCCCACTTCCTGGAGGGCCCCAGAGCCAAAAGAGTCCTAACATTTCCCTTCAAGGTGGCACACTTCTGCCCCACCACCACTTCCAGCAGGAGGACTGCTGCCCAGGACTGACATTTCTGCCCCCTCGCTTTGCCAGCCACCTCTCCTGTCCCTTATTCTGGGAGGGCAGCTGGGTCCCTCCAACAGGGCCTAGGCAGGCCTTCTCATTTCCCTGCCAGCCAGCCAGGCCACCCTCTCCACCCAGCTCTCGGTCAGCCAGACAGGGATGTATCAGAGCAAGGGGAAAGGACAGGACTGCCCTCTTGCCACCAAGCACTATAAAAGAAAACATTAAATCTTGGCCTCCACCAGGGAACTGCCTTAATTAGGGTGGCGCCGAGCAGGACGCCGTAATTAACTGTGTGTCTGTGTTTCCATCCCAAACACCCATTTCCAGAGCTTTGTGATCCAGTCTTCTAAGAGAAGCTCAGCCAGAAACTTGGCACCAGCAACTCCAAAGGGGAGGGATGACGGGTTTCCCCCTGTTCTTTCTTTTCATAGCCCCACTCAGGGCGAGTCTCTGGAGGTAGGAGCCATGGGTCCTTCCTTAAAAGGGTGTTAATTGTGGGTTCAGAGCTACTGGCTCCGCCTGGTTCCCCCAGACCAGAGAAACCCAAAGGTCTGATGTCGGTGTGAGTGGATACATGTTAGTTTTCCTTGGATAACAGCCATTATTCCAGTAACTTTGATTTTCTTTAGCGAACCAGCCTCAACCACCTGTAGCTTTAGGGAGTCCATGTTTTGGGACTGGCCAATCAGAGCTTTCATCCCCTGGCCAGTGGTTGGTTCAGAGCTGGACTATGCTGGACCAATGAGAGTCTGGTGGAATCATTGGGAAATGGCTATTTGCTTTCCATTGGGATTGCTAAACTGGTAAGATGTCAGCCTGGAGCTGCTAGGGACCATGTTTGCCACCTCACCAGACCAGGCCTGCAAATAAGGCCAAGTTGAAGAAAGCATGGAAAAAAGACAAAGGGTGCCAAGAGACAGAGAGAAACCTGATGGCATCTGTTAAGCAGTTGAATCAGCCATACCTGAAGCAAAAATACACCCAAAGACAATTACATGAGAATCAATCAATTCCCCACTTTGGGTTATGTCGATTTGAACTGAGTATTTGTCACTTGTAACTTGCAGGGATTTGGCTAAAACAGAGGTCACTACATGGACTTCATGAAATGCAATCCACACACACCCATAAGTGCCAGGCAGCATGGTGAACACAAGGGTGGACAAGAATGGCACCCAGTCTTATTGGGCTTCTGGCTTTGGGGGGAAGAGGCGATGTAAGGGAAACTGGACTTCCTGTCCTAGTGCCCCTCCACACTCAAAGGCTGTCTTACTTCTGGCTAGCCTGAATCATTGCCTCCAGAGGAGACTGTCATCCCTTTATTGGATGCAGTCGTGCCTACCTGCAGTCTCTCGTCATCGGACCACAGTGCCTTTTTACTGAGCGACTTGTATGAATCACCTGTGTGGACCAGCCCTTGGTCCAGGAGTTCTCCAGACAGTATGCCCCCAGCCATAGTGACTGGTATAGGAATCACATAAACACATAGTTTCTGTGCATGCACAAAATGCACACGGCGACTGGTACAGGAATGACCACAGCTCTGTTCACTTGGACCCATGGATATAAACCCTGGTTCCCACCTTCCCTGTTGACCAATGAACTCCCCATGGTAAACCAGTGAGCATAGATCCTGGAGCTGTGGCTGAAATTGCTGGGGAAAAGATACCTGGTCTCTTGAGGTTGCTAAATAGCATTTGGGCCTGATGCTGCCAGTGAGGTACACTCTGAGAATAAAGTCAAAAGAGAGGAAACTGCACCCAAGATAAAGAGATTCAGAGAGACCATGTCCTGATAATGAATATACTTTGAGCACCTGGAACCAGCTGTGCCTGAAACCCACACTTCTGGATGATTCCCATTTGAATAGGGGTTCTGCAGCATATAAGCCTAAAGAAACTTGGTTTATGTCCCTAGGACTGAAGGAGCCTTATGGTGAAACCCTAACCCACATTTTCACTCTTGTCTCTAATAAGGAGCCTCATACTCCAACCAACTGAGATGCTCATGTTACCACTGTGCACACGGCACTTTGTAGAGCTTTGGACTCCAGAGAGAAAGATTTTTCTCTCTCAATTGCCCATGCAAGCCCTCCCACTATTCAAGGCCCAGTTCAGCAGCCTCCTCCTCCCAAAGGCCCTTGGAGGGCTCTCCTTCTTCTGCATTGTACAGCAGCTCTGGTCACTTGGATCCATGGATACACCCCCTGATTCTCACCTTCCCTCTTGACCAATGAACTCCAAGAAGGCTGGGAAATGGGATGGAACAGCTTCCCCATGACCTCTTATGTACCTGTAACCAGGCCTCCATTGCCAAACATTCAGTCACAAGTGCCAATTAATTGCACCTTTTTCTTTAAATAAGATTGAGCTGAGTTTCTGACTCTTACAACCAAAGAGTTACAATGGTGGCTATGTTTTCCCCTAATTATAAAAGCAACACACACTCATTGAAGATCAGAAAATATTGATAAACACACAAAGGAAAATAAAAATGATTCCTACTCCCACCTAGAAACCATTTAAAATATAATGGAGCCATGTCCCTTTAGACTTGTTTCTATATGTATACGAGTACATATTTATTTAGATGAGATCATTCTCTAATACAGATAGGTGCTTTTCACTCCTTGTTGAAGTGGAACCATATATACAGGAAAGGGCACAAATCACAAGGATACAGCCTGATAAATTTAACAATGTGAACACATCTGTCACCAGCATCCAGATTAAGAAACAGTATCAGTCAGGACCTTCATATCTTTTTCTGGTTCATCCTGCAACTGCAGAGAGCATCACTCTCATGGAATTAGCCTCCTTAATTCTTGATGAGCAATCAATTTGTTTTCCATTTTTGTATTGTTGAAAGCAAAACCACAGAGGCCATACCCTACACACACATCATTTTGCATGTGGGAACTTGTGTTCTAGGAGAAATCCCTAGTAGTAGCTAACATTTCTCAAGCTCTTTCTGCCAGACACTGTATTAAATGCTTTTTATGGATTAGCTTGTTTGAGCCTCTCAACAATTAACTGAAATAGGGACTGTTATTGTCCCCATTTTACAGAAGTGGGACTGCAGAGTCAAAGGGTAGGCCCACTTTCCATTTCGACTCACATTTTCTACCTGCCCTCTGTCCGACTATACCAATTAATTCTCCCTCCAACAGCACAAAAGTTCAATTTTCCTTCCACACTTGTAAAGCCGGATACTATCAATTATTTGAATTGCCCGTCTTGGCCACAAAGATACGTGAAAAATCACAGCTTATTGTAGATATTTGTTCATTTCTTTCATTTTTTTAGTAAGGTTGAACAGCTTGTTTCATATTCGTTAGCCATCTATATTTCTTTACCAAGTCACTTGTCTGTGCCTTTTGCCTGTTTTTCTGTCTGCTGAGGATATTGAATTTATTTTCACATATTGGAGGTATTCATCTTTTGCCTTTCGGATACATTGCAGATATTTTCCAACTCTGCTTTCTTTTTTTAGTCTAAAGATGATTTTGAGAGTTTGTGGGGGAATTTCTCTGGTGGTCCAGTGGCTAGGACCCCATGCTCCCAATGCAGAGGGCCCGCTTGATCCTTGGTCAGGGGACTAGATCCCTCTTGCCACAGCTAAGAGTTCACGTGCCAAAACTAAAGATCCTTCACTCTGCACTGAAGAGCCCACGTGCTGCAACTAAGCCCCGGTACAACCCAAGACATAAAAATAAATATTAAAAAAAGTCTGTGGGGTTTGGGTATCTGGGGCATTTGTATAATAATCAATCACTTTCTTTATGACTCCCCATTTGTAAAATGGGGAGGGGTGGACCAAATCTGTGGTTTTTAAAATGTGATCCACATGACTCGAGAGTCCCAAGACCACTCACCAGCCCCTCGGGGAGGTAGGACATGGGAAAATGTCGGCTTTTCCCTGGGTTCCTGGTTCCATGAATGGTTCAACAACTTGGGTATTGGTTGAAGTACCAAACAGCCAGGCTGATCTCTCCACCAGCTCTTGGGACCTTAGGAATGGGTCCCCTCTCACAATCTACGGGGCATTTCTTATGTTTTCTCCATCACCTCTGCCCTCTGAGTCCTAATCTGAGCTGGTCAGTGATGGATCAATCACCAACCCACCCACCACATCCTGCCTAGTTCCTGCCCCAAACAGGAGCCCCAGCCACTCTGTCTCTTCTAGCATCAATCTTTGTAGACACCAGCCTTGACTGATTTTAGGATGATGGAGGAGGTTATATCACAGTCTCACCCAGCAAACAACCCCAAACTAGGCATGCCCTTCACCTGCCATCCCCCAACCCCCAGTCTTTCACCAGGCCTGAGTCCTAGCTCACACACCAGACACTTATCTTCTCTTTTTCTGGAATCGTTCCTCTAGGACTCTCCCTGGGAACTTTATTTTCACCAGTTTTTTAGGAAAACATGTTTGGCCCCCCTTCCACTGTTTGCCTGGGGACTGCTTCTGCATGTGTGTGTGGACACCATTGAACTATATCCAAGGTTTTCAAAGTGTGACTGAGGGACCGTGGGACTCCCCATGATCCTTTCACAGGGTCTGCAGGGTAAAATTATTTTTATAATACTGTAGTTGTTTGAATGGTGGTCCCCCAATAGATATTCCAATGTTCTAACCCTTAGAAACTGTGACTGGGATCTTATTTGGCAAAAAAAACCAAAAACCTCTTTACAAATGTAATTAAGGATCTTGAGCTAAGGAGGTCAACCTGGATTATCTGTGTGGACAATGACAAGTGACTTTATGAGATTTTTGTTGTCATTTAGTCGCTAAGTCATGTCTGACTCTTTTGAGACCCCATAGAAAAAGCAAGAGAGTTCCAGAACAAATCTATTTCTGCTTCATTGACTATGCCAAAGCCTATGTCTGTGTGGATCACAATAAACTGTGGAAAATTCTGAAAGAGATGGCAATACCAGACCACCTGACCTGCCTCTTGAGAAATCTGTATGCAGGTTAGGAAGCAACAGTTAGAACTGGACATGGAACAACACACTGGTTCCAAATAGGAAAAGGAGTATGGCAAGGCTGTATACTGTCACCCTGCTTATTTAACTTATATGCAGAGTACATCATGAGAAACGCTGAGCTGGAAGAAGCACAAGCTGGAATCAAGATTGCCGGGAGAAATATCAATAACCTCAGATATGCAGATGACACCACCCTTATGGCAGAAAGTGAAGAGGAACTAAAAAGCCTCTTGATGAAAGTGAAAGAGGAGAGTGAAAAGGTTGGCTTAAAGTTCAACATTCAGAAAATGAAGATCATGGCATCTGGTCCCATCACTTCATGGGAAATAGATGGGGAAACAGTAGAAACAGTGTCAGACTTTTATTTTGGGGGGCTCCAAAATCACTGCAGATGGTGACTGCAGCCATTTAAATTAAAAGATGCTTACTCCTTTGAAGGAAAGTTATGACCAACCTAGATAGCATATTGAAAAGCAGAGACATTACTTTGCCAACAAAGGTCCATCTAGTCAAGGCTATGGTTTTTCCTGTGGTCATGTATGGATGTGAGAGTTGGACTGTGAAGAAAGCTGAGCACCGAACAATGGATGCTTTTGAACTGTGGTGTTGGAGAAGACTCTTGAAAGTCCCTTAGACTGCAAGGAGATCGAACCAGTCCATTCTGAAGGAGATCAGTCCTGGGTGTTCTTTGGAAGGAATGATGCTGAAGCTGAAACTCCAGTACTTTGGCCACCTCATGCGAAGAATTGACTCATTGGAAAAGACTCTGATGCTGGGAGGGATTGGGGGCAGGAGGAAAAGAGGACGACAGAGGATGAGATGGCTGGATGGCATCACCGACTCGATGGACGTGAGTCTGAGTGAACTCCTGGACTTGGTGATGGACAGGGAGGCCTGGTATGCTGCGATTCATGGGGTCACAAAGAGTCGGACACCACTGAGCGACTGAACTGAACTGAACTGAACTGAGACTGTAGCCTGCCAGGCTCCTCTGCCCATGGAATTTTCCAGGCAAGAAACACTGGAATGGGTTGCTATTTCCTCTTCCAGGGGATGGTCTCTGACCCAGGGACAGAACCCATGTCTCCTGCTTGGCAGGCAGATTCTGTACCGCTGAGCCGGCGATAGACACAGAAATAAGTAAATAAGTAAAAATTTCTTTAAAAGACGGACACACAGAGGAGAAGCTAGTGTGCAGTTGGAGGCTGATGCTGAGGTGACCCAGCTGGGAGCCTGGCAGTGCCGGCGGCCGCCAGAGGCTGGGAGGGAGAATGAATGGTTCCCCCCACCCACCCACCAGAGCCCGTGGAGGAAGCATGGCCTCGCCGACACTTGGATTTCAGACTCCTGGCATCCAAACGTGTGAGAACAAACTTCTATTGTTGTAAGTTGTCAAGTTTGAGGTCATTTGTTACAGCAGCTACAGACAACGAATACAGACCTTGAGACGTTAGCTGCCTGCTTCCCTCTCATTCCTTCATGAGCGTGCCGTGGCATGTTCCAGAGGCTACGGGACATGTGATGTTGGAGCGAATTGGATGCAGAAGCCAACAGGAGAGTCCAGCTGTCTCCCATTAAGCCAGACATTTGGAGAGTTACAAAAGTGAAAATAAATCATGCCATTCTTCTTACCAAATCATTTTTGCTTGGGGAAATCTAGCTCTTTTTCACTCAACAGTTATATTTCCATACAAGAGGACTTTTTAAAAATTAGCAAATAAATATTTTTAAATACTCTCAGTTTTAATTTCTAATACAGTGAATATTGATAGCTGTAATCCACATAAACAAAAGTTCTTTGGGGTCCTCAATACATTGAAGAGGGTCAAGTATTTCTGAGAGGGAATTCCCTGGGAGTCCAGTGGTTAAGACTGCCTGCTTCCAGGGCTCAGGGCGTCATCCCCTGGTTGGGAATCTAAAATCTCACATGCCATGTGATGTGGCCAAAAAAAAAAAAAAAAAAGCAGTCCTGAGATTAAAGTACTTGCCAATTATCTTAACTAGATAATATCTCCCTCACCTTCCCACTCTGAGTCTGTTCCTACTTCAGCAAAATGTACAGAAACAGGCTGCGGTGCAGGGCGGTGCTTAGTTGCTCAGTCGTGTCCGACTCTTTGCAACCCCATGGACTGCAGCCCTCCAGGCTTCTCTGTCCATGGGATTCTCCAGGCAAGAATACTGGAGTGGGTTGCCATGCCCTTCTCCAGAGGATCTTCCCAACCTAGGAATTGAACCCAGGTCTCTTGCATTGCAGGCAGATTCTTTACCATCTGAGCTACTAGGGAAGCCCAAGATAGGCTGCATTTATCTGCAGTTAACAGAACACTCAACTGAAAGTCACTTAAACAAGAGAAATGTATCCTCTCACAAACCATGTGGTCAATTCATTGCATCATCACTCCTTGCCATCATGTTTCTGTTTATTCTGCTCTGACACCTTTAGAGAGCTGGTCCTTCTTCTCATGGTTACAGGATGGCTGCAACTGTGCCCTCCATCGCATCCTTACACAATAATGTCCAAAGGTAGAGAAAAGAAACATCCTTACCTTGAGCCTCACTTCCACACTAAACAGGGCCCCTTGCCCGACTTTTCCTCATGCCTCATTGGCCAGAATTGCATCACAAGTTTGTCTCTGCCCAGGAGAATGGCATTATTGTGATTGGCCCAGACTGGTCGAGATCAACCTCCTTGACTGGGAGACTGGCCAGTCTCCCCTGAAGACACAACCATCTAATTAGGGTTTTATTATCAAGAAAGGGGAGTCAGTCTATGGGACAGTACCTGCCATTCCAATAAAGGGATTTAGAGTCTGTGGAAGTGTCCACCTCAAATCAACATGAATCTCCACTCCTCAGATATTTAGGTCACAGCTGTGCCCCCGCCTCCACTTCAGCCCCATGAGCCCCAGACCTGTAGTGCCTTATTGCACAGCCACTCCCAGCTCCCCAGCTCAGAGGTCAGCTGCTTGTATATATCAGAGTTCGCTCCACCCTTCCTGGCCCCAGTCTTAGTTGGACACCACCCTTGTTCATTTTGATAGATTTTAATAACTTTGAATATCAGGAAGATGTTCTTCCCAGTGAGACAGGAGGCAGATGCCGCCCCAAAACTCCAAGACGAGAATAGCAGGACAATTAAAGGAGGAGTCTGGGCCTTGTCAAGATCACATATTTCTTGTTCTCAAAGTCAGGAGACCTTCCTGACCACACAGGCACAGAAAAGACTCCTTGGAGACCAAAAGGGAGCCATGTCAAGGGACGTTCTACCCAGACACCTTTTCAGTAAAATCCATCTTGGTTAAGAGATGCATGCGCATACACAGGAGGGTCCTGAGGTATGCCAAATATGGACTGTGAACCAGGCAAATCAAAATGATTGGCCATAGGAAACCCGGAAGAAATACCCCGTAAAAATAATTCGAACTGCCACATGGGCCCAAAACGGATTCTCCCTCTGAGTGCACCCAATGCTTCACTTGCTTCCCTATTTTCTGTCTTTGTAGGAATTTTTATCTGCAGAGCTGAAGGCCAGGGCCCTTGGCATTTACCGCTTTTCATTTACCATCCTAGTGGCTAGGATCTGGTGCTTTCACGGCCATGACCCAGCCCAATCTGTGGAACCCAAGCCCTGCTCCCAGCTGTCACAGGCCAAGGCCATCTGAGATCACCGGTAAACACTCAAAGTGTTTAATAGCATTTCCTGTGTTTTTCATTTTAACCTTCAAGTTCTACATA
Organism: Capricornis sumatraensis; assembly: GCF_032405125.1. Classification (NCBI taxonomy): domain Eukaryota; kingdom Metazoa; phylum Chordata; class Mammalia; order Artiodactyla; family Bovidae; genus Capricornis; species Capricornis sumatraensis. The sequence goes on along the minus strand of NC_091088.1, from coordinate 24,701,058 downwards.
GTCTCTCTAAAATACTGTAAAGTTCTCCCTGCCAACCTGTCTCTCTCACACACACACACACACACACACACACACACACACACACACACACACACAGGTTCCATTCCATTCAGTCGCTCGGTCATGTCCAACTCTTTGCAACCCCATGGACCGCAGCACACCAGCACACCAAGCCTCCCTGTCCATCACTGACTCCCGGAGTTTACTCAAACTCATGTCAGTTGAGTCAGTGGTACCATCCAACCATCTCATCCTCTGTCATCCCCTTCTCCTCCCACCTTCAGTCTTTCCCAGCATCAGGGTCTTTTCAGATGAGTCAGTTCTTTGTATCAGGTGGCCAAAGTATTGGAGCTTTAACTTCAGCATCAGCCCTCTCAATGAATACTCAGGACTGATTTCCTTTAGGATGGACTGGTTGGATCTCCTTGCAGTCCAGGGGACTCTCGAGTCTTCACCAACATCACAGTTCAAAAGTATCAATTCTTCGGTGCTCAGCTTTCTTTACAGTCCAACTCTAACATCCATACATGACCACTGGAAAAACCATAACCTTGACTAGACGGACCTTTGTTGGCAAAGTAATGTCTCTGCTTTCTAGTATGCTGTCTAGGTTGGTCATAACTTTTCATCCAAGGAACAGTGTCTTTTAATTTCATGGCTGCAGTCACCATCTGCAGTGATTTTGGAGCCCAAACAAATAAAATCTGCCACTGTTTCCATTGCTTCCCTATCTATTTGCCATGAAGTGATGGGACCAGATGTCATAATCTTAGTTTTGTGAATGTTTTCACTCTCCTCTTTCACTTTCATCAAGAGGCTCTTTAGTTCTTCTTCACTTTCTGCCATAAGGGTGGTGTCATCTGCATATCTCAAGTTATTGATATTTCTCCCAGCAATCTTGATTCCAGCTTGTGATTCATCCAGCCCAGCATTTCTCATGATGTACTCTGCATGTAAGTTAAATAAGCAGGGTGACAGTATACAGCCTTGATGTACTCCTTTTCCTATTTGGAACCAGTCTGTTGTTCCAAGTCCAGTTCTAAACTGTTGCTTCCTAACCTGCATACAGATTTCTCAAGAGGCAAGTCAGGTGGTCTGGTATTCCCATCTCTCAAAGAATTTTCCTCAGTTTGTGGTGATCCACAAAGTCAAAGGCTTTGGCGTGGTCAATAAAGCAGAAGTAGATGTTTTTCTGGAACTTTCTTGCATTTCTGATGATCCAACAGATGTTGGCAATTTGATCTCTGGTTCCTCTGCCTTTTCTAAATCCAGCTTGAACATCTGAAAGTTCACGGTTCACATACTGTTGAAGCCTGACTTGGAGAATTGTGAGCATTAGTTTACTAGCGTGTGAGATGAGTGCAACTGTGCGTTCGCTTGAGCATTCTTTGGCATTGCCTTTCTTTGGGATTGGAATGAAAACTGACCTTTTCCAGTCCTGTGGCCACTGCTGAGTTTTCCAAATTTGCTGGCATATTGAGTGCAGCACTTCCACAGCATCATCTTTTAGGATTTGAAATAGTTCAACCGGAATTCTATCACCTCCACTAGATTTGTTCATAGTGATGCTTCCTAAGGCCCACTTGACTTCACATTCCTGAACTGAAACCTGTGTCACACACACACACGGGTTAGCAGCTCCAAATTCTGGAATCTTTTGTTTTGCAGCTCCTCTGTGGTGCAACTTTGGACATGTAACTTACCCACTCTGGGCTTCTAAGAAGAGGGTAATGAGACCTATGATCTGGAATTGCTAAGGATTAAATGAGATGAGGAGTGTAAAGTCACTTCTTGTTGAGACTCAGAAATTGTCAGGTGTCACATTATATTTGCATCTCAACCTCTGAACGGCATTTCAAAACCTGCAGAGTACCTGAACTTTCATTTTATCATCTGAGATTCGCAGCAGGAAAGGGTTACCATGTTCCCGGTGAGGTCACTGAGGGCCAAAGAGGCCAAGTGATCCAGCCAACGTCACACAGGCAACTCAAAACCAGTTCTGTTAGCCAGGCTGTCAGATTCTAAGCCCAAGGTCCCTCTCACTTCACACTGCCTCCCTGACTTCCATCTGTGTGACCCAGATTGCTCAGCTACCAAAAACCTGGAAAGTTTTGTAGGAATTAAGTCTGGGCCTTTGGTCTTCACATGGCCAGGAGAAGCAAGGACGGCTGCAAATACTCAGGAGCGGGGAGGAGGGACTCTTCCAGTTCAGTCCATGAAGGAAAAGCAACTTCTTAAAGGACTCAAGTCAGGAAAGGCCTTCTAAGAATGCAAAACTGGAATATAGAAATTAAAAAACAGATGCGTTTGACTACATAACAATGCTCATCTGTTGTAAGGCAAAAGATGCCATAAGCAAAGTTAATAGACAAACAATAAATTAGGAAAAAATATTTGTGATGCAGAGGACAAGGGTTACTATCTATAATACACAAAGGGCTCTTACAAAGTGAAGAGAAAAGGGCAAACAACGCAAAAGAAATTATGGCAAAGGACATGAATAGGCAATTCACAAAAGAATGAAGCCAAATGGCCACAAACAAATGAAAAGATGCTCACATTCATTAGTGGTCAGGGACATGCAAATTAAACTGACAATGAGATATCACAGAGGAAAATTTAAAAGAACAAGAATGCAATTGCTGGCAGGGATTTAGGGAAAAGCTACATTCATATGTTGCTGAAGATTTAAATTATTATCGTCTTTTTTGGGAGAACTTTGGCAACACCAATTAAAACTTAAGGAGTAACATGAAAACTTTGCATTTAAATATATATATATATATATATATATATATATATTGATTTCCTTTAACTCAGCAATCCTAACCCTGGAAACCTACCCGATAGAAATTAAGCTATCATATCCTAAGGACAAAGGACGAAAGATGTTTATTGAATTATTATTCATAATGGAAAAAAAACTCTCAAAGGTCTTCCCTGGTGGTCCAGTGGTTAAGAATCCGCCTTCTAAATACAGAGGACGTGGGTTCAGTCCCTGGTCAGGGAACTAGATCCCACGTGCCACGAAGCAACTAAGCCCACGTGCCACAAACTACCGAGCCCACACACTCTGGAGCCCACATACCACCGCTAGAGAGATGCCAGACACCTGCCACGAAAGGTCCCACACGCCACAACACACACCTGCCACAGCCAAGGATAAACACGCATGCTTTCTAAACTCTCAGAAGGCATGGCAGGGTTTCCCTGGCGTCTCAGCGGTAAAGAATCTGCCTGCCAGTGCAGGAGACAGGTTCCGTCCCTGACCCAGGAAGATCCAGCATGCCTCAGAGCCACTAGGGCCATTGCACCACAATTATTGAGCCTGTGCTCTAGAGCCCGGGAGCCACAACTGCTGAAGTCTGCACACCCTAGAGCCCGTGTTCCACAATAAGAGAAGCCCCTGCAATGAGAAGCCTGTGTATCACGACGAGATAGTGGCCCCCGGTCACTGCAACTAGAGCAAAGCCTGCACAGTAATGAAGACCTACACATCCAGAAATAAATATAAATAAATAAATAAAATTTTTTAAAGCATGGCAGACTGACACACAGGAAGTCCTGGTTTCCCAGCCTCCCTTGCAGCTTGGTTGGGACCACGTGACTGGGTTCTAGCTAGTAGACTGGAAGGAAGAAGTGATGTGTGGCTGTAAAGCCCCCTGCACGGTCCCGCTTCACTCTCTTCCCCTCTGCAGTGACCACCCAGTGCCTGGGTCCCTGTTCAGGGGACACCATCCCAGGGCTGAACAACTGCACTGCACTGAAACAGGAACAAGAAGTAAACAGGCCACTGCAATGTCACAGCTTCCTTGTGGCCACAGCGGAGCTCACTTCCACAAATGCGCAGCCTCAGTGTCCATCAGAGAAAATGACTGACTGAATGATGGCTCGGCACCGCCTGGGCTACTCCTCAGCCTGCACAAGGAATGAATTAGGGCTGGACCGAGGGACTCCCAGACCACCAAGGAGAAAAGCAAAACACAGAGAGCCCCTGTAATATCTTGTTTTGGTCACATAAACAGTGATGGAGAAGACCCTCTAATGGTACATATGTACATGTCTACGCATGTGTCTGACGTGAGTATATGTGGTTATATGAGAATGGACAGAGACCTGGGAGGATACTTCTAGCTTGCAAGCACAAGTTGGAAGGGAGGAGGGAAAAAGAAAGTGAGGACGGCCAACTGATGGGAAAATGCATCACCATAGTTTTCAAGACTTCCCAGGTGGTCCAGTGGTTAAGACTCTGCACTCCCAATGCAAGGGCCCCAAGGTTCAATCCCTGGGAACTAGATCAGGGAACTAGATCCCACATGCTTCAACAAAAGACACACACAGCAACAAAGATCTTGCACGCAGCAGCTAAGACCAGGTGCAGCCAAATAGGGGGGAAGAAAAACATAGTTTCCAAGAGTACTTTGCATTTATGAATGTGCAAAAGTAAATATAAGGATGTTTTCATAGGAGAGAATAAAACTTATTTTCTATAATGCAAGGGAAAAATGCACTAGCTAGAGGATGCGGAGAGGGCAATGGCACCCCACTCCAGTACTCCTGCCTGGAAATTCCCGTGGACTGAGGAGCCTGGTAGGCTGCAGTCCATGGGCTCGCTAAGAGTCGGATGTGACTGAGTGACTTCACTTTCACTTTTCGCTTTCATGCATTGGAGAAGGAAATGGCAACCCACTCCAGTGTTCTTGCCTGGAGAATCCCAGGGATGGGGGAGCCTAGTGGGCTGCCGTCTATGGGGTCACACAGAGTCGGACACGACTGACGTGACTTAGCAGCAGCAGCAGCTAGAGGATGCAAGAAAGAGGGGATATCGGATGCACCAGGAAGGGATGCAGAAAGTCCAGTCCTTGCCTTAAATCTGATCACACCTTTCTGTCTGGCTGAGTCTAGTCAGGGCATCTCCCTGATTGAGATGTGGCTAAAAACAAGGGGAAAGAAAGGTAACCAGGGTCTAGGAACCATCTTGGCCTGGGAGCTGCAGCCAGAGAGTGGGGCTGCCTTCCAAGCTTATGAGAAAATGGGGAAGCCTTCAGTCAGCAGCCCAACAACTAAGCCAGCATATTGGGGAGAATCTGCCAGGACAGGAAGGACCCTTAGAAGTCACCAGGGTCAAAAGTCATGCACTGGGTGCCCAGAAGTCAAATCCAATCCTTGTCAGTTTGTTTGGCTTACAGAGTGATGTCTGAAAAAATTCAAATTGGTAAATACAGTGTCATATACAAAAATGTTCTGCACTATGCTGGATTAGATACTTGACTGAAAAAAAAAACAGAACTTGAAATTGGACTGGATTAGATCATAGTATGATATCAACATTAACGTTTCAAATTTTAAAAATTATTCTGTGGTTATGTAGGAGAAAATTCTCATTTTTAGGAAATACACACTGAAGTATTTGGAGTAAAGGGAAAGTTTATTCTCAAACATTTCAGAAAAAAAATGTACACATATTTGAATACATGTGTGTGAGAGAGAGAGGGAAAGAGAGACAGAGAGGGAGAAGGGAATGACAAAGCTAGGTAAAAGTTATATGGGAAGTTCCCTGTAATATGCTTGCAACCTTTTCCTCTAAGTTTGAAATTATATCAAAATAAGAAGTAACAAAATAAAACAAATTAAAAAAGCCAAATTGGTTGCCAACATATTCAAATTGGCAGAGTTCATACGAACACACACACTCCAAATTTACTATCTACAGTTTATAGTGAAAAAAACAAAAATCAGATTATCTGGCCATACCACTCCCACATTTCTGAATAGCTGCAATTGGGTGGACCTGAGGAATGGTCACCCCACTTTAGAGAAGGCATGCACTCTTCAAGTTTGTTACAGTCTCCAGGCCTGGCATGCTGCAGTCCACATGGTTGCCAAGAGTCAGGCATGATTTTGCAACTGAGTGACAACCAGGGCTCCTTACTGCTGCACCAGGTCACTTCACCCAGTGACTGGCCCCAGAGCTGTGGGTTTGACCCCACCTCTCCATCGGCCCCTTACCTACACCCTCTGACAAAGTGAAAATCATACCCTGTGGGCTTCCGTAGAAGACAGGATTTGGCTTTACCCCTTAGTACTGCCATCCTTTCACACTGCATCAGCTTGGCTAAACTAGAACCATGTGGTCCCTGAACTTCCTTATGGGTCTGAGGTAGTGCTGGCCAAAACAGACCTTACATGTGAGATCTGGAAGGTGGGAGAGAAGCAGCAGCCATGTTCTTAGGCTCCAAAGGTCACACAGGGCCCCAGGCCCCGTGGCGGCTTGCTCAGGCTGCCAGCAATCTGCTGGTCATCTGTATTTGCAAGGGCAGCCCCCGGCTTCTCCAGATCCTTTCAGATCTCCCTCTGCGTCTTTTGGTCCAGGGCCAGGCGTGCGTGCAGCTCTGTGGTGAAGCACTCCAGCTTCTCCCACAGGTCACCCTCGGCACCCAGGTTGGAGAAGGTGAGAGACAGACATGCTTCTAATTTGTCCTTGCTCTCACCCAAATCCAGCTTTCCTTTCCAGGCATCATTCAAACTGACTTTAGGCTCAACCCCAGACACAGAGGCAACAGCCTGAACAATCTCGTAAGGTCGAACGTCTATAATAAATCCATTTTTGTATTACTTGCAGAGGTTCTACTTTCCTAATCAAACCCTGACACATCTGTGTGATCTTATACAAGTACTTACCTCTCTGAGTCTCATTTCTGTTGCCTTAAAACGCAATGATAACAATATGATGAACACCCATGATAACACTACAATCCCACGTGATTATGTTGAGGACAAGATGGGAATTATACATAAGTGCTTGGCAAATGCTCCAAAAGTGTTGTGTATCATAAATCTGCAGTGTTTTTAAATGGGAGCTGTGCCATTGTCTATATAACATCAAGAAAGAAATAAACTGACGATACCTAGTTTGATCTGTCATCATCTAAATTAACAGTTCTTCTTCCAAACCCTGCAATATTTTAGACTCTCCCCAAATGTATGTGTGTCTGCCTGTAACATGGGAAATTTGAACATTCTAAAATAGTTCTTTCACTTAAATTTAGTACAGACAACCTCTGTTAGATTGCATCCTAGGAACCAGGTGATGAGATGAAGAGTCATGTGTTTGCTGGGAGTCCTCTCGGGGGGCCCCACCCTGAGAATAAAGGCACCTGGGTTGGGCAGAGTGAGGAGTGGGCTGCCTTCCAGCTAGAGCAGAGGCCTCTGGCAACCCCACGGAAGGCTTCCTGAAGGCCCTTCAGAGTTGCCCCAAACTAAGGCAGAGTCTAGCCTTTGTATGGCACTCAAACCACTCATTGAACAAAGTCCACATTCATTTGGAGTGGCGGCATAAACATGGGCAGGGGTGCTCCCTGCTGCCAGGGGGAGGGATTAGCCACCAGCACTCCACAGCTAAGGCAATGAGCTGCCATCCTACAGGGCCCCCTGGATTGCACACCACAGTGTCCACTACACCACCCTGGTTTTTTTTAATCTGTTGTTGTTCAGTTGCTCAGTCATGTCAGACTCTTTGCGACCTCGTGGACTGCAGACCGCCAGGCTCCTCTGTCTATGGGGGATTGCCCCAGTAAGAATACTGGAGTAGGCATCATTCAGACTGACTTTAGGAGTAGGTTGCCATTTCCTCCTCCAGGGGATCTTCCCAACCCGAGGATCAAACCTATGTCTTGTGCATTGGCAGGAAGATTCTTTACATTTGAGCCACCTGGACATGGCCAAAGAAACTGGTGGCCACTCTTGTCACTGGAGAGAGTGTCAACTATCCGGCTTTAAGAGTGGTGGGGCAGAAAGACAGAATGATATCACTGGGCTGCTGATTACCATGGCCAAAACCCACCTTACCTCTAGACTCCCAGATGGGTGAAACAGTAAAGCTCTTGGCTCTTTAAGCCACTTGGATGTGGGGTTTCTGTGCTGTGCAGTCAGAAGCATTCTAAGTTATCTAAAGGTGATGCTCTTGTTAGTGTGACCACCACACATACACATACACACACCCTGTGCAATGTGCACACTCAGGGATATGCACACAACTGCAAGATCAATTTTTAAAAACCCAACAGCTTCCCTACTGCCAGCAAAATAAACTGGAAGGAAAATGGTGCAGCCACTGTGAAAAACAATAGGACAGTTTCTCAAAAAATCAGACACAGAATTACCATATAATCCCGCGATTCCACATCTGGGCATATACCCAAAAGAATCGAAAGCAGGGACCCAAAGAGCAGTGTTTACAGCAGAATAATTCACAATAGCCAAAAGGTACGAACAACCCAAGTATCCACAGATGGATGAATGGCTAAACAAACGTGGTATGTACAGCCAACAGAATTAGCCTTAGAAAGGAATGAGATTCTGACAAATGCTATATCCTGGGTGAACAGACTTAACCACTATGCTAAGTGAAATAAGCCAGTTTTAGAACAAATATTGTCTGATTCCACTTTTGTGAGGTACATATAATAGGTACATTCATAGAGACAGTAAGTAGAATGGTAGTTTCCAGGGCCGGGGGATGGGAGAGGAGAGGGGATAGTGTTTAATGGGAACGGAGTTTCAGTTTGGGAAGATGAAAACATTCCGGAGATGGATGATGGTGATGGTTACACAGCAATGTGAATATACTTAATACCACTAAACCATTATACTTTAAAAAGGCTTAGATGAAATTTTTATTTTATGTATATTTCATCACAATTTTTTAAAAAAAATTTAAAACATAAAAGAAAAAAATCCCTTTCATATAACAACAGTACACGAGGTGCCTTGGAACAAACCCAGTCAGAACTTCATAGGACTCTAGAGAAAACCATAAGACTTCACTGAGGAAATGAAGAGGTTGAAGTGGAGAGATATACTATGTCCATGGAGAAAAAGAATCAATGTTGTAAAGAGGACACATCTTCCCAAATTAATCCATAACATAATGCAATTCCAAACAAGACCGCAACAGCACTTTTCATTGAACTTGATCAGCTGATTCTAAAAATCCTATGGAAGAATGACTATAAGAATAGCATACATTCAGAAAAGCGCACAAATTAGAAATATATAGCTCAATGAAGTTTTACAAAGTGAATCACCATTTCACCAACACTGGGATCAACAAACAGACTATTGTCCCAGAAGACCTCTTTGTACCCTTCCTGCCGTCATTACCAACTTTAAGCTCTCTATCTTAATGAACTTTGCCTGGTTTTGAACTCCCCTACACTTGGAATCATACCATGTGTGCTTTTTTGGTATCTGGTTTCTTTCACTCAACATGATTGTGCAATTCACTCATGTTGTTGCTTCAGTTATCAATCATTTATCTTCATTTCTGTGTAATACCCCAATGTACAACTATCTCACTATGTATCTATTCTACTGTTCACAGGCATTTGGATAGTTTCCAGCTTGGAGAGACTGCAAATAGCATTCTGGTACTTGTCTTTTGATCCACATTTATGCACAAACCTGCTGGGCATAATCCTAAAAGTGGAACCACTGAGTCATCAAGAAAAAGTCTTTAAAGAACAGAGGATGTTTTTGGGTGTAGTGGGAAAGAGACATTCTTACCCTACTGGACATCACAATAAATTACAAAGCTGCAGTAATTAAAAGGCACACATAGTAACACATCCCCAGCTCTATGCACAGACACACACAAACACCCTATGCATGTACACACTCAGGGTTGTACACACACTGCAAGATCAATTTTTAAGAACCCAACAGCTTTCCTACCCCCCAGCAAAATTAACTTGAAGGAACATGCACACGGTACTCATGCCCACATCCACACACACACACAAGCATGCTCTCCCACCCGACATACTCCACCAGTCAGCACAGACAACTCATGGCCGGACTTCCCAGACCAGATAACTGAGTGTCGCAGTCCCTTTCAAGTGGTATCAGAGCACAGGCCTGCAAGTATCCAGGAGACGGCTGATGGAGAAGAGGAAGAAGAGAGAGAGCCCCCCTGCCACCCGCCCACTGGCTTTCAAAAGAGAACAAAGTGAGCGGGATCAGAGGGTGCAAGGTGATGGCAGCGACGCTGAAGCCATTTATCACTGCCAGGTGTGTGAAGGGTCAGGCTGCAGGGCACACTGGAAGTGCCAGCAGGGGTGCCTGGACCCCCAGAAACAGCGAGAAATAACCTGTCCGTGGGCGAGGGACCAAGCAAGGGCTGCCAGGACCGTCTTCTTAACAAAATGACAATGTGCTTTCTCTTTTATCCAGGCCAGAGGGGGTGGGGGTGCAGGCAGGATAGAGGCAGCGACAGCTTAATAAAGAGCTGTCAGTCAAAGCTCTAAAAATACCCTCCCGCTGCCAGCAGGCTCACTCCTGCACTCGCCCAGGCTTCCTGCCGCCTGAATGGTCCCTGGTGACACACAAGGACAAATGTCTACCCAGAGAGGCCTGGCGTCAGGCAACACACACGATCCCTCTGTGGCTGGAATCTGCCTTTTCTCCCCTACCATGCCACCCCAGGACCCTCAGACAGGCACACCCAGGGCCAGGAGGTGGGTCATGAGGGTCCCGGGGTCAAGGCATACTTCCACACCAGGCTTCTCCATCCTCTGGAAAGGCATAAATATCAGACACCTCTCCTCGCAGGTGGCTCCCAAACCCCAAAAGAGCCAGGTTTCACAGGGGCAGGGGGTCCCAGAGATTCTAGTTTCAGGCAGGCTCCTGGTTTGGAAAGAAAAACCATCTCGGCTTCCGCTAAGATCCCGGTTTAGTGGGGGAGGCCCAACACTGTCATGGCAGGGATCCCAGCCTGTCCAGGGACGCAGCACCACTGCCAGTCACTTCTGGTCTGACGGCGGCGGCGGAGGCTCGGCTCTTAGCTTGGGGAACTCCCCGTCTGATGAGGGAGGAACAACTTCCTAAAGACAGGTTCCCACACAGGGACAATAACAGACGTTTAGCCAAAATGGCCTTATGGTCCAGTGCCCCTCCAACTTTAATGCACTGGGAATCTTTTCAAATACAGACTTCCTTCTGTATATTCTAGGGTGGGCCTGAGGCTCTGCATTTCTAACAAGATCCCCGATGATGCCAGTGCTGCAGCTGCTTGAGAGTGAGATGAGAGGCGTGGAGGGTGTGGATAACTAAATCCTACCGGCTGTTCTGACTGATAGAGCTCTGAGCTGGGGCTACCTGGGAGGGCTCCGAGGAGCAAGTGGGGTGGAATCTGATGGGCAGAGGGAGAACTCTGGAGAACTGGCCTTAAGTCCAAATCTGGGCTCTGGCGTTTATCAGTTGTGTGACTCTAAGCAAGTTTCTTGACCTCTCTGAAATTAGGACAACGGTGGCCATGCACACCTCACAGGGTGGTGTGAGCAGATGGAGCACTAGCACAGGCTTGGCACACACCTGGCACAGGTAGGAGCTCAAGACACACCAGCCCGCTGCTTTTATACTAAACTCTAACCATTGTCTACACGTGGGAGGGCTAAGCCTCAGACGGAACCGGAAGGGGGCTGCTCCTAAAGGCAGGGCTGCAGAGAGGCCCTGGTGGGTAACAAGCTGCCGCAGAGGTGTCAGGCAAGCCCTTGACTTCCCTGAGCATCAGTTTTCTCACCTGTAAAATGGGGGTCATAGCCTGGCCTGTCTCTGAAGATGTAGTTAAAAATCGGGACATCCTACACGCGTAGCAGCACTTGAGCACGGGGACTGGCACACAGTAGGCGCTCAAGAAAGCGCTCTCCGGGATGGGAGTGGGGGACAGCGGTGCCAGGACCCCCGCGGGTCTGGGGGCCCAGCGGAGCGCAGGCAGCCAGCGCGCCCGCCCCAGCCCCCCACCCCCACCCCGAGGCCGCCTTTGAGCCCTGCGCTGCGCTTTGAAGTCCCAGATGGGCCTGGAGGAAAGAAGATCCCCGCGCCCAGCCCCCAGCCCGCACCTGGATAAACACGCGCCGCCAGCCCCGCCGCCAGCCGCGGACCGACGGCCTGGCGGCAGGGACGGCCAGGCGGCCGGAGCGGCCCGGCAGCGGCTCACTTCAAAGCGCCAGCGGCCGCCAGCGGGAGGGGGCCCTAATCAGGCCCGGCTGCCGCCGCCTGGGCTCACAGCCCTGCCCGGCCTGCCCGCGCCGCCCCCGCCATCTGCTCCGCGTTAGAGCGCTCACCGATGGGGGCAGGGGCGGCCGGGATTGAATGGCACAGTCGCAGGCTGACCGTCCGAATGAGGCCGGGCCAGTCATCTCCCTCTCGGCTGATTCCATTACCTCACCGCTTCATTAGTTCACTTGTTAATTTCAGCAAATATGTACTGAATGCCTGGGTGCCAGGCACTGGTGCTAGGCAAGGGAAATACAGTTGGTTCATTCATTTAACCAATATTTGTTGAACTCCTATATACTAACAGACCTTGGGGATACAATTCATTTATTCATTCATTCAATAAATGTTTTGAGTGTCCAGTATGTGCTACATGCTGTCCCCAACTTCATCTCCCTCCAGCTCACTGCCCAGCCACCCCCAAACCACTCGCAACCTCCTCCTTGCTCTATGACCTCCATGCTTTATCATTTGTTCTCTTTGCCTGGAGTGCCCTCCTCTGCCCTAAACAAACTCCTACTCATGCTGCAAGAGCCCGGTTTGAAAGTTTCCTCCTCCATGAAGACTTCAGCCCTCTGGAAGTCCCCAGGCCCACACAATGCTGCTCATATGGCCTTGAATGACAGTGATTCATTCCTTTGCAGGGTCTGTGTGCCCCACCACAGACTGACATCTCCCACCCGGACCCTACCAGTCACTGGCTATGTGGCTCTATAACCGTTCCATGCCTCAGTTTTCCTATCTAGAATCAAGAAAGGACAAACCTTGCAGGGTTGTGGGAAGTAAGTGGGTTAAACACAAGGTCAGGCTGTGTGAGGCAGAAGTGTGGCAAAAGGCAGCAATGGTTTCCTGATCCTCTCTACAGCCCGCTGGCTCCAGGAAAACTTGGTTCATACACCTCCTCCAGGAAGCCCTCCTGACCCGAGAACAGGCTTCCTCTTCCTCTGTTGAGTTCCTGCCAGTCTAACACAACCTACTGACCACTGTCATCTAGTTGCTCCTAGAGGCTTGATGTCTGCCAGGCCTATATCCTGGGTCCAGTGCTCCAGAGTGCAGAGAGCTAGCCCTATGTCTCTCTTCCTGCCCCCTGCAGCGCCTGGCAAGTTACTTAGCACACCCTGGATCCAGCAGACAAGGGTCCCTCTCAGGCACTCTCTCTCTCAAGGTGGCGGGGAGCTTGGGCTGAGTAGGCTGCTCAGGTTCTGGGCTGTAGTCCCCAGGGGTGCAAGGAAGTCCCTGAGAGCAGGAGCTTCACCCACGGGAGGGGTGGGGAGACACAGACTGCCTTTCCATGTCAACCTGTGGGCTGCTGGGTGCCCAGGAGCTGAGGATAAACAGGTCTCTGGCTTTGAGAACCGCTGAAGGCTCCTTGTAACCCTGGGGAGCCGTAAAGAGACAGACCCAGGGACTGAGACAGAGATGCCTGTCCAGGAGGCCAGCAGGCCAGAGCGGCCGGGGTTGCCAGGGAATCGGAAAGGGGCTGGTTACCCAGAGACATCAACTGGCAGACAGACAGGCAGATAGGCAGGAAAAGCTGGACTCCTGGGGTCGTAGCCTTCCCAGGCTCTCAGGTCCCCTCTCCCTTCTCTCCATCCTCTGCTTCCTGCAGAGCTCATGGTCTCTGTCCCTGATGTGGCCTCTGGGTTTCTCTCAGTCCATTGGTCACCTGTGGGGCAGTGAGTCGGAACCTGGAAGATGAGGTACTTGGATAAGTCCCAAGCACGGAGCCTGCAGACAGTTAATGCGTGTGGCTGTTTGTGGGGGAAGGGCAGTGACATTTGTTTCTAAGCCATAGGCTTGTGACTAAAGACCCGAGTTCAAGTCCTGACTCAGCCACTCACTCACTGGTGGGGATGGAGGGGTCCCCCGAGAGCATCAGTGGGGGGATCAGGGAAGGCAGTTGAGGCAGCCAGTTCACGCGGTGGCCCCTCAGAGCAGGGCACATGGCTTCCGACTCTCTCCAAGCACCTGCTACATTCTCACTGCCCAGGGGAAAGCCTCGCTTTGGTGACTTGGTGCCCATCCAGGGCCTTCTCCTGCCTCATGGGCTTTTTGTGGGTGCAGCCATCTTGGGTCTGTAGCCCAAAGACCAACCCCAAGGTGAGGATTCGGGCACACATGATGTGTTTGGGAAGTGCTCCCGGGGAAACTGGTGAGGGGATGGGAGAGGAACAGGGTGTGGAAGAGCAGGACCAAGAACACTGTGATCTCAGGCAACCCCTCCCCACCCCACCCCACCCCCGCCAAGAGGGCAGCTTCAAACTGACCCCACAGGGGACTCTGCAGGGTGACTTCCACCTGGGAATTTTCCCAACTGGGGCCCGGGAGCTTTCATATACCTGTATTGGGGGAGCGTGTTCATTCCCAGGCACTTAGACTCTCCGCGGTGTGGACAACCCTCTAGGAGTCCTCCAAAGGAGAGCCGCAGGGGCTCTGGCTCTTGAGGGCGTACCGAAGTGGGACTAGGTGCTCAGAAGTGCTCAGAAGGGATCCAGAGGGTTGCCCACCAATACAAGACCTTCTTTGGTCCTGCCCCATGAATACTTCCTGCAAAAAAGCCTCTGAGGGCAACCTCTGGGGGTGGCAGGCAGGAAGAGCTCCCCAGATGCTCAGGGAAGATCCAGAAATTCCGAGGGACTTCTGGCTCATGATCTAGGTGCCACGTCCTGCTGCGCAGGGGGCCTTGGTACATGTGGCCTGAAGGCCACAGAAAGTCACCATCTGACCTAGCTGCTGCCCCAACTGAAAAAGTCTCCCTCTCAAAGGCAGGGTAGGCCAGGGTTCAAGAGCCCAAGAGTGTCACAAAATCTGGCACTCCATTTACCAGGGGTGTGTGTTTGGGCAAGTTATTTTACGTCTCTGAGCCTCAGCTTCCTCAGCAGTAGAGTGGGGATAATTATAACAATTGAGGGCATTTACAGTGAGTCAGACATGATGCGAAGCTGGTCTTAGACTGCTGGGTTTCCCAGATCCTTGTATCTCATTTTTCACAGTGAGGCCTGTACAACCTTACCAACCAAACACCAGTCTCGAATTCCATTCATGTTACCAATATTAAAAAAAGAAAAAGACACTACTTCCAACAATCCTTGGGCTAATAAACACATTCTTGATATTGATTTTGATAACAGTATTTGAATATGCAGATTCCTGGTGGGGATAATTCATATATTACTTAACCACTCCTGTCAGGGGCACCATGTCCAAATGCAAGGTTGTACACTACACAGCTCCAGGAAGTAACACACAAAACCACAATACAAATGGCACCCCCTGGAACTTTCCAAGTGCTCTGCTTGTTCAGCCTGCTCCCTGCAGCCTTGAACCCAACAGCGTGGATTCCTGATTTAGATCATTCTGGTGTTAACCTCCACCTCATGCCATGATTAAGAGTGAAGCACTTTTAAGGTAATCACACAAGCAATAAAGCAAGCACTCCCCCCCATACCTGGGGGGCTTCCCTGATAGCTCAGTTGGTAAAGAATCTGCCTGCAGTGAGGAAGACCTGGATTTGATCCCTGGCTTGGGAAGACCCCTGGAGGAGGAAAAGGCTACCCACTCCAGTATTCTGGCCTGAAGAATTCCATGGACTGTCTAGTCCATGTGGTCGCAAAGAGTTGGACACGACTGAGTGACTTTCACTTTCACTTCACTCACTCCCCCCCATACCTGGCACACACTAACTCAGTAAACCCGATTACTCTTTTGGTTTCTGCCCAAGCAACAGCAGCTAGAGCGAACTGTGGCTTTCAGTGTCCCAGTTCCAGCTTTGCAGACCCTCCTGGGAGACCCCAGCAGGCTAGGAATTCCCACCCTGGCCCCCTGCTCCCACCCACCGAGCCTCCGCTCCCATTGAGAGGGCCCTTCAAAAGCCAGTCACTTCCCCTAGGGAGATAAAAGGTTGGATCGTGATGTCCCTTCTCTTCTCAGGGTTCAAAGCTACCGCCAGCCCCCACGTGGCCCGCTTGATTTGTTTCTTATCTTTAATTTTTTTTTTTTAATCGAGCAGATCCCCTCCGGTTACTTTTTCCACAGCATCTTACAGCATCTTTGGAGCGGGCAACAAAAGCATTCTTTTTGGAGCCAGCGGGGGGCCAGGGCAGAGCCACTTCAAAGGGAATGCAAAGCGGCAGTGATGTCCTCATCATTGTCCTCCCCTGCGTGTCTGCCCCCCATTGTCCTGAGGCCGCCCTGAATAGGCAGGCACAAAGGCCACCGTTCAAAGTGGGCACCACATGCTCCATCAGAAGGCCAGCCTTTGCCTCCGCTCTGCTTCCTTCATCTCACACACACAGGTTTCCCGCCCGGGGAGGGGAACTGGCCTTGAAGTGGGCTTTTTTCTTCTCTCTCTCTCTCTCACTCTCTCTCTGTCTCTCCCTCTCTCTTCCTCTCTCTCCTCCTGAGCCAAAACTTACCATTGTATTTTGAGATAGCCCCCGATTGGCAGTCTTTCCCTCTTTCTTTTTCTACAGAACAAGGACGATTCACCACAGGCTGCATCTCAGCTGTAGGAGCGCTGGGGCTTTCTTGTGAGGTGGGGGCCTCGGTGGGACCTGCTTTCCCCCCTGAGAGGGAGGGAGGGGGGCAAATCCCACTCCTGGCACCGGGGGATCTGAGGCCTGCTGAGCTCAATGGAAATTTAGAAATAGATGTTCTAACCTCAATTTTCTAGAAGAGGAAACAGGGCCAAAGTTGGGAAGAAACTTGTCTCTTTCTGTGGTGGCTCAGATGGTAAAGAATCTGCCTCCAATGCAAGTGACCTGGGTTCAGTCTCCAGGTTGGGAAGATCCTCTGGAGAAGGGAATGGCTACCCACTCCAGAACTCTTGCCTGGAGAATCCCATGGACAGTGGAGCCTGGCGAGCTACAGTCACTCCTTGGAGGCGAAAAGAGTCGGACTCGAAATGAGAAATTTTCACTTTACTTTTTACAAGAAGAAAACAGAGGCTCAGAGAGGTTAGACGACTTGTTCGGAGTCACACAGCTGATTAGTGGCAGAGCTGGGGTTTGATTCTGCCAAACTTGGTGGGACATTGAACAACATTTGTCCCACGATCCATGGTTCTCTTCACAGGCACGCTGCGTGCTGTGCAGTGTCTCAGGGTGGTGGCTGGGATCAGGTCCTTTGGGAGATGTGTGTTCTAAGTCCGACTCATTGAAACAGCATGGATTCTAACCCGCCAGACTCCTCTGTCCATAGGATTTCCCAGGCAAGGATACTGGAGTGGGTTGCCATTTCCTCCTCCCAGGGAATCTTCCCGACCCAGGGATCGAACTAGGGGAGTTTCCTCCCAGGGTGGGTAGGAGAAGGCAGGGAGGGGATTATGGATGACAGCAAGAGCAGTGGCCAAGCAGACCTGGCCTCGGGAGTAGGTTTGGTATCTATTCCAGAAAGATACGTGAACCTGGGCCAACTCCAGGAGATAGTAAATGACGGGGAGGCCTGGCATGCTGCAGTCCATGGGGTCTCAGTCAGTCAGTCACAACTTAGCAACAGATAGAACCAGTCCTATAGCAGAAATGGCCCAGGGTTGAGAGGAAGCCTGCAGGCTGCCCAGGGTGCTGGGCCAGCCTCTGTAGGCCTGGACATTGGGCCTAGCTTATCTCACTGACTTGCTGTGTGACAAGGGGTGGGGGAAGCCCCCTCTGAGGCTCGGCTGCCTTCACCTGTGGAATGAAGGGGGTGATTTATTTGGGCAGGAGACTTGCTCCTGTGCTCCAGAAAGGTGGGGCTGAGGGTGGTAGAGGTCCTGCTCAGGGGGCAGGGCTTCCCGCTGCAACCAGTGCAGCCCCTCCCAGCTGGCACAGATTGGCCCCCCCATTTAAGGCTGCCTTGGAACGTGGTAAGGCGGCTTTTAAAAACCAAGTTCACATTTCCCTGGTGATCCAGTGATTGGGAATCTGCAGGGGACATGGGTTCGATTCCTGGTCTGGGAAGATTCCACGTGCTGCAGGGCGATTAAGCCCGTGTGCCACAACTCCTGAGACCACGTGCCACACCTCCTGGAGCCTGCAACCCCTGGAAACCACGCTCCGCAAGGAGAGAAGCCGCTGCAATGAGAAGCCAAGCACTGCCGCTGGAGAAAGCCCAGGCACAGCAGTGAAGACCCAGAGCAGCCAAAAGTAAATTAATTAATTTTAAAAACCTAGCTCAAAAAACTGCCACAAACTTGATTGAACATGAAGGTGAGTATTATTTACTTAGTCATGTCTGACTCTTTGGAACCCCATGGACTGTAGCCCATCAGGCTCCTCAGTTCATGGAATTCTCTAGGCAAGAATACTAGAGTGGGTTGCCATGCCCTTCTCCAGAGGATCTTCCCGGCCCAGGGATCGAACTGGGGTCTCCTGCTTTGCAGGCAGATTCTTAATCATATGAGCCACAAAGTGCCAAAATTTGGTGAAGATGAACAAGAGGAGCTGGTGAGGCGACAGACAGAAAAGACCTTTCAGGGAATTTTGAGTGACAGAGGTTTATCCAGAGCTGGAAAGATCCCAGGGTGCAGACCCAAGCTTCAGGAGCCTTCAGTGGGTTTAGCTGATAGCTGATACCTCTCTCCCTTTCTGTTGTGGGTATGCACACACACACACACACACACACACACACACACACACACACATGGCCTAAAGCAATCCCTAAGCTGCCCATCAGTCCCAGAACCCACTTACATCCCACCTGCCTGTGGTTGGAACCCACAGAAAGAGCTTCTTTCAGAGATGGACAAGCCCATAGTTGGCATAAACCAACTATGTTTCTCTGGAACTTTTACCAAGTTCTGCAGACCAAAAAAAAAAAAAAAAAAATCAATAAAAATATTAAAAGCACCTAATGTTTACTGAGCACTTCCAGTGTGCCTAGCATTATACTAGACAACATCTACCTACCACTTCACCCCCGTATCAACCCTAGGAGATGCAGACAGCTATTGTGGCCATGTCCCAGATGAGGAAACAGTGATTACCATCACTCTGCCTGGGTCTTGTCACACCTGGGCAGCCTTACCCACTCTCTGGACTCTAACCACTGCACATTATGCCATTTGGGCCTGGCCAGCTTCCTGAAGGAGACAGGACACCGCTAATGAATGTGATAGGTGCACAGAAAGAAATCAGCTTCCCTGGTGGCTCAAACGATAATCTGCCTGCAAGGCTGGAGACCTGGGTTCAGTCCCTGGATTGGAAAGATCCCCTGGAGAAGGGAATCACAACCCACTCCAATATTCTTGCCTGAAAAATCCTATGGACAAAGGAGCCTGACAGGCTGCAGTCCCTGGGGTCGAAAAGAGTTTGACACGACTGAGCGACTCACACAGCAACAGAAAGAAATTGAGCCTTAAAATGAGCTTCTCTTACTTTTGCTCCATGGCCTCCAGACCATAGCTTCCCTGGTGGCTCAGCTGTAAAGAATCCACCTGCCAATGCAGGAGACGTGGGTTCGATCTCCTGATTATGGGGGTCAGTCCTGATGGGAATTCTATCTCAGTGTTAAGACACACAACTCTGCTTAATCTCATTCCCCAAGACACATCGGCCTAATGAAATTTTCTCTTTCAATAAATTAACATGTTGAGGAAACAGCTGAGTGTAAACAGAGTTGTAGTGTCTCGTGTTTAGACGCCATTGACTTTCAAATCAGCTTGCTTCTCCAGCCCGCCTGGCAGAAACGGAGTCAAAATGCAAATGTAGCATAAACGACTCTATAATAAATGCTCATTCAACATTTATTCTTTCTCAAATCATCTCTTAAAGCCCTTTCATGCTAATGTCTAGGAGATGTGACATTAGAAAAATTGCTTTGACATGCTAAGGGGCTCCAAGATTAACAAAAAAAGAAAGGACAAGATAAAGCTTTCGGAAGACCTATTTCAGAGGAATTATTCCTGCCTTTGAAAGTGTTCCAAGGTTGCTGCACATTTCAGCTTGTTGGCATACATGTAAATGAAGTGCTACAAAAGTCCTCGGCTAAATTCCACTTGAATGAAAGCTCCCTGCCGCCGGCACAACGACAGGGAGGGCAGCCAGGCTTCAGGATGAACTCTGAAGGCAGCTGGAGCGGGCTTTCTTCTCCTGAGGGCAGAATGAAGGCAGGCTCCAGCCCAAGCCGTGGATAAAAATGTCAGGGTCCAGCGCAGTTGGTGTAGCCAGTTCCTGAGTCCCACATTGAGGAAGCAACATCTGCAACTTTTACCAACCAAATAACCCAACTCGCCAGCCCTGCCTCTCGCTTGTGTCCCTTGAGCGAGTTCTCTAACCCATCTGGGCCACTCTCAATCAGAGATAACAAGAGAACCCACTTAGCGAGGAGGCCGTGACATAACTCACCCAGAGTGCTCTGTGAAGTGGCTGACACTTAGTAAGCGCTCAAGAAATTGTTTGTGGTTGATGTCATTACTCTGACTTGCTCCCCTAAAGCCCTGCTGAAGTACAGGCTGGAGGCAGGAGAAGGAAAAGAGCCAAGGAGAAGAAGTAGGCATGTCACCGATGACGTCACCAAGACCCAGAGAGGCTCAGTGACTGTTCCAGGGTCCCCCAGAGCGATGGGGTCACAGCCAAGACTGCCATATGGTGCGTCTGGCTGTCCCTCTCCCCACCCCCAGCTCAGGCTTCTCCTGCCCTAGCAGCCCTCGCACTTGGTGAATTTCATCTCGTAGAGTCACCGAGTCTTCTCTGCAGTTCCCTCAAGGTATAGCCTTTGAATTAAGGGCCCATCTGACATTTCTGGACATCACAGTTCAGAGCAAGTTGGATTGCTGCGATCCTCATTCTTTGCCTGCGCTGGGTCTTAGTTGTGGCTTTGTTGCTTCATGCCGATGTTTCCGTGTGGTGCACGGACTCTCTGGTGGACTCTCTAATTTCGGTCCTCAGGTTTAGTTGCTCCATGGCATGCGGGATCTTAGTTCTGTGACCTGGGATCGAACCTGCATCCCCTACATTGCAAGGTGGGTTCTTAACCACTGGACTGCCAGGGAAGTCTCATGAACATCACTCTTAATTACTAGGATGTCTTAGAGTTTCCTGGAGTGGAAGGGAGAGAATTTTTCTCCGAGCATCTGCTTTAGGCTGAATGGTGTCCCCACAAATTTGTATGTTGAAGTCTTATAACCCCCAGGACCCCAGAATGTGCCTGTCTTTGGAGATAGGGCCTTTAAAAAGGTGATAAAGTGAAAAAACAAGGTTATTAGGTGGGCTCTAATCCATATTATGGTGTTCTCATCAGTTCATTTCAGTTCAGTTCAGTCACTCAGTTGTGTCCAACTCTTTGTGACCCCATGAATCGCAGCACGCCAGGCCTCCCTGTCCATCACCAATTCCTAGAGTTTACTCAAACTCATGTCCATCGAGTCAGTGATGCCATCCAGCCGTCTCATCCTCTGTCGTCCCCTTCTTCTGCCCCCAATCCCTCCCAGCATCAGAGTCTTCCCAATGAGTCAACTCTTCACATGAGGTGTCCAAAGTATTGGAGTTTCAGCCTCAGCATCAGTCCTTCCAATGAACACCCAGGACTGATCTCCTTTAGAATGAACTAGTTGGAGCTCCTTGCAGTCCAAGGGACTTTCAAGAGTCTTCTCCAACACCACAGTTCAAAAGCATCCATTCTTTGGCACTCAGCTTTCTTCACAGTCCAACTCTCACATCCATACATGACCACTGGTAAAACCATAGCCTTGACTAGATGGACCTTTGTTGGCAAAGTAATGTCTCTGCTTTTCAATATGCTATCTAGGTTGGTCATAACTTTCCTTCCAAGGAGTAAGCGTCTTTTAATTTCATGGCTGCAGTCACCATCTGCAGTGATTTTGGAGCCCCGAAAAATGTTCTCATAAGAGGGGGATATTTGGACACAAACAGATGGAAGACTTGTGAAGACGTAGGGAAAGGCAGCCATCTGCAAGCCAAGGAGAGAAGCCTCAGAAGAAACCAGCCATGCTGATCTCGGACTTGCAGCCTTCAGAACTCTGAAAGATACAGTTCTGCGGTTTAAGCGTCCAGTCCCTGGTCCTTTGTGGCAGCCCTAGTGGACGTGTACAGCATGTTTGAAACACATCGTATCTTTAAAGATGGCAACAGCCAAGCGACATTGACACCACTCTCATTTAAATATTTCTACACTGTTATAGGTAGACAAACCACTCTAATCATCCTAAAATGTCAGTGGCTTATCACCAAAAAAATATTTATTTCCTACTCAGCAGGTAGCCCATGGAACCATCTGGGGGTGGGGTCCCCTCCGGGCAGCACTGCTCCCCTGGTGATAGAGGTCAGGTCTCTCCTGTCTTTAGAGGCAGATAGAAAAAGATGAGGAAGGATCGTGCCTGGGAGGCTTTAGGGAGAAGCTTGCGGTGGGGGCATCACCTCAGCCACACACATTTGCTGGAGCTCAGTCCCATGGGTGCTCCTAACCATCCAGGAGGCAGGGAAGCATAGGTGAGCTGAGTCCCCCAGGAGGAAAAAGGGAACCATTTAGAATAGCTAGCAAGTATGCTATGGCCAGACAGATTTAGAGAGATTAAGTGACCTGTCAGAAGAAGCAGAGCAAGTTGGCTATGGAGTGAGCCCAGGACCTGTTGATTGGAGACCTCGTGACCTTCACCACCATCATCCTCATATCCTCAGCAGCCACAACAGCCTTTTATTGTACACGTACTATGTCAGATGCTGTTCTGGGCACTGAGACTCAGAGCTGTGTAAGACTCAAGCAGGCTGTCTCTTTGGGAAAGCGAGCTACATGCTGGGAAAGAAAACACCAACCAGACCCACCCCTGGTTAGGACAAAGTGGGCACTGTAGATGGCCTAGCTCCCGGAAGCCGCTGATCCGTGCAGGAACAGGACTCTAGCGGATGGAGAGGATAGGTTGTGCATTCC
This sequence comes from Capricornis sumatraensis, assembly GCF_032405125.1. Classification (NCBI taxonomy): domain Eukaryota; kingdom Metazoa; phylum Chordata; class Mammalia; order Artiodactyla; family Bovidae; genus Capricornis; species Capricornis sumatraensis. Next base: position 24,678,141 of record NC_091088.1, on the reverse strand, counting down.
AGAGAGGGAGAGTGGTGTAGGAGTGCAGAAGTCTCAGGGTCCCCTTTGAAGAGGCTTTGTGGGGTGAGTGTGAGGCTGGCAAGACGGGAGGTGCCAGGTGGCCAGGGCCTCGAAGTTCAGGGCTAAGTTGCGTGGGGCAGTGGAGAACTTTAGGGCAGGTGTCTAGAACATGCTGTCGCCTCCCTTCCCGTAACTCTGGGTCTGTCCAACTGCCAGCACCCACATCTCTTTGCCTGGAGGTTTTTTCTAGTGGCCAGCCCCCACATGTCCACTCCACCCACAGGAGAAAAATACCACCCCAGAACAAGCTCTCGAGCTCTGTCCAAGGGGAGTTAGTGTATCAATATCCCAGCTGCCCCATACAAGGGGAGGTGGGGTAACCCAGAGGCAAGTTCTACACTAGCTCCCACAGCACCCCAGCAAGGTGCACCCCAGCTGTCCTCAGAGGTAGCAAGCTTGAGAACCGCACTACGTGGTCGCCTTCCCTTCCTCAACTCACTATCCCTTTGGTGTTGTTCCCTGGACTCATCTTCCAGATAAACATTTTTTTAATTTCTTTTTAATTGGAGGTAATTACTTTACAATATTATGTTGGTTTCTGCCATATATCAGCATGAATCGGCCATAGGTATACACCAGATAAACTCTGGGCAGCCAAACTTACAGAGGTATCACATGATTCTATCACAACCTCAGTAGAAATTGCCAGCAGTACCTTGTGGCTTAGACAGTAAATAATCTGCCTACAATGATGGAGACCGAGGTTCGATCCCTGGGTTGGAAAGATCCCCTGTAAAAGGGAATGGCTACCCACTCCAGTATTCTTGCCTGGAGAATTCCATGGACAGAGGTGTCTAGAGGGCTACAGTCCATGGGGTTGCAAAGAATCAGACACAACTGAGTGACTAACACTACCCAGCAGGTGACAATCTACCAGCCTCATCCCTCATCACAGGAGCCCAATGTGGCTGCACACGTGTGATGAGGGGAGGGGACCCTGGGGCTTTTAAAATACTAATAAGCCAAGAGTTTTATTGATGCAGCAGGCACTTTACAATGAACCCAAGAGATCCTGCCTTCTCTGGGATGATGGGATGCCTGTACAAACTCCCAGGGGGTTCCCACTTCAAAAAAAAAAAAAGCCAGCTCTCTCTTTTATTTACCCCGACCATTGGATCAGCACCTGCCCAAGTCACCCCTCCTCCATCTTAAATAGGTAGTGCACACGGGTATACCTGACCAGCACTGGCCAGCCACTCCAAACGATAGTCACAGTGTCAAAGGGACCCTGGGACCTGCCCAGCCCCCTGCCAGTCTGCTCAGAGCTACCTGTGCCCAGCTTTCCCAGAGAAAGTCACCATGACTTGGCAACGCTGAGGGGCATCCAGCCTGAACCTGTCATCTATCCAGCGGCTTCTAGAGGCCCAGGGGTCGACCAAGTCCAGAGCCTTCTCTCCCCACCCTCTGGATCCCTGGAGCACCTTGAGGCTCATCTCACCTCTCTCCCACAAGACTTTCCAGAGGTTCAAGTGTGCACCAGCACACACTTCATGTGCAAAGTCTTAGATCCGTCAAGAGTCCCACCTGGGAAAGACCTCTTGAGCCAACCCCACAAGCGCACCCCAGCCGAACTTTCATTAGCCTTGGCTCTCAGTCACCTTGAGCTGGCCCAGCCTGAGACAGTCACTCTCCCTGGATGGAGCCAGCTCTCCTCTGGGCTTGGGGTGGGTGGTGACATAAAAAAGGGTCAGAGGCTCCCTCTTGGGACAGTTGGCTATGGGCTGGGTCGGGGGGACCATGAGCAGGTATAGTTTCCAGGTGTCTGCCTCCCCCATCCCCACACAGACACTGTGACATCCAAAACAGATCAAAAATTGTCAAAAGCATAGAGAATCAGCTAGTAAACTGTGAAAACCATGCCAGTTTTGTTTTACAGTGGGAAAATTGCAAGTGGCTTATCAAGAGGGGAAATAACATTTTTTACTTTAAAAAAAAATTAGCTATGTGCCCAGGAGTGGTTGGATGGATTCCCTAGTATCCCAGGATTAGGCAATATGACAGAGCTGTCTTGCCTTGGGACTGAGAGTGAATGGGCCATGTTAATGGCTCATTAAAACCCCCATCCTGTAATTTGTTTTCATTCTCTTACATCTGTTGTCTTAGGCAGGGCTTTCCAGAAGCAGACCCTAAGATTGGGATTTGAAACACAGAGTTCATCTGGGAGGGAATTCCAGGAAGCACCAGGGAGGGTGTGAGGACGGGACACAGAGAAGGGGAGGAAGCTGTAATGAGCAGATCGTCTTTACGGCAACCGGGGCTCACTCCCCCGGGGGACTGCAGAGAGATCACCCCAGGCCCCCCATCAGAGGGGTGAGAAGCTCAGTCACTGGCTGCACTCTGATCCCAGCGATGCTGACTGCCCCGCACTTCCGTGGGGTAAACCCCAGCAGCAAGAGGAAGCATCCAGAAAGGGTCACAGAGGACGCCACAGGTCGGCCTGAACAGGAACAGTATGGGGGGATTCTGAGCCAAGCTCCACCACACCCATCACACCTGTGGTGACAAGCTCGCTACTGGCTCCCCAAGCCCTGTCTCTGCTGCCAGCATCCCCAACACATGGAACGTGTGCCCAAACTTCTTACTACCAACCCGTGAAAACTGAGGCTGCCCTATGGAATAAAAGCTATATTCTGCAGTTAGGCTTGGTGGGAGTTGGTAGGAATGGGACAAAGAATTCTGCACTGAGTCAGAAGTAACCTAAGAGATGAGAATCAGACCAAACCATGCGGGCCCCTCAGGCAGGCCAAGAAAAAGTAAATATCTATCTCCTCTTGCTTAGCAGAGAAGCCACTCTGCGTCAGTCACCCTCAGCCCCTCTCTCCTTGGCCATTCCTGTAAGCAATTCCACTCTGGCCCCAAACTTGCACCTCTGTTCAGCCAAACAAAATCCTGAAGTTAAGAGGACTAGAATGCAATTTGGGGACCATCACTTGTGACTCACTTGGGCATCTCAGGACCTATACTCCAACCCTCAACTGCCTTATCAAAGAATTTCTTCCAGCCATATTCAGTACACTCTCAGATGTTGAGGCCTCCCAAATACAACTTTTCTCAGCTTGCTTCATTCCCAGTGACTCCCCTCCCCACCCTCTGTTATGTACCCAAGCCCTGCTAGGAATCATCTAGTTTTCCTCACTTTATAATATAGGAAACAGAGACCCAGAGAGGTTAAGTAACTTGGCTAAGGCCACACAGCTTGTTAGAGGCAGGCCAAGCCTCCCAACTCTCCTCTCAGGACTTCTATTGAAGAACCCGTTCACTGCCCTACATCTGGCTGAGTATGGCCAGCGCATCCCTCATCAGAGCATTCATCATCCAGCGCCCCAGAGCCCGTTGTTGGGAGCTCTAGTTGAAGGAGAGCAAAACTGGGTATCTGATTCTGAGGCTGGGGCCCACAGGGCCAAGCCTGAGCACTTCCGCCCATCACACCACCAACCCCACTAATACATATTTTATGGAACTGTTCTCCCTTCCTTGCAAACGATGTCATTAATCTGCTCCCTGGCTGTGTGGAATAACATCCCTCAAGAACAGACCGCTTTCTGAATATTTTATCATTTCTCATTCCTTCTCCCCAAACTAATATATATTTACACAGCCTACCTCCTGCAGGAGAACTGTATTGTTTTCTCTCAGCGCCCAAGAACTTAGGCACAGAATTGTGCATAAGTAGAAAAATATATGCCTTGCTCTTGATGTTGAAAGCGAGAACCAATCATTTATCAAGCTGTGAGGGACGCTGAGAGGAAGATTTGCATATGGTCGAGAGAGAGAGAAAAAAAAAAAGGAATGAAACAGACCCCACCCTGCAGAGGGACCAAATGAAAAGGGGGCAAGCATCTTTTCTCTAACAGGGAACCTCAGAGTCTCTCTGCCATCCTTCCCACATCCGGCAAATCTCAGCAGTGGGGAGAGCAAAGAGCTATTTTGTCAGCAAGGTCAAAAACTTCCTACTTGGAGATCCAAACCGAGGAAACCAAAGTTCTTGCAAAGTTTTACGGTGCCATTTTTATCAGCATGGAATATTTATTATAAGAAGTATTCTAACATTTGCGTGGCCTTTCTGTTTCCTTGTTTGCTATTCCCTTTTGATTAAAAAAAAAAAAATGGTTAGTGAGATGGAAAGGTAAAGACGGTGGCTCCTATTTACAAATGAGGGCAGACCGACCTGCACACCCTGGTGAGCAGGTAAAAGGGTTAAGGGAAAAAAGAAAAGTTATTTACCAGTTTGTTCCAAAGGCTCTCTTAAAGATAAAATTTTGTATAAGAAAATGTCTTGCTGGGGTAGTTTGTGTGCAAAGGTGGGACCTTGCCATGCATGCCCAGAAGACGATGATGAATTCGGTTGTTCTGCACAAGGGTTTAGAAGGGATTAGAGGTAAGCTGGAGAAAAAGTGGGGCTTATGGCAGAAGCCCAGATAGAGTGAAAAACTTCCGTAGGAGCCATAGCTAAGGGGCTTTTCCAGAAAAGGATAATTAATATTGATTGTAACTTGTCAATTTCTGTAATTCACCATTCCTCCTCCTGAAACTGCCAACCCTCCAAGTTGGCTATGCAAAGGAGTGACATGTGAGCGGCTCTGGGGGGGACATGGGGTCCACTTTGGGGCTAGCGCAAGGCCAAGTAAAGAAACAGTCATGGGGGAGAGAGGCAAGTGAGGGGAGAGGTCAGGCAAGCAAGGGAGCAGGGAGTCAGGACCAGAAGTGACAGCACACGCAGACACCTAAGGATTTGCAGGAATCTCAGGAGGGTGTGGTGGCCCACCCACCCCACTCCCCAACCCCAAGATGTGAACACAGGGTGGGAGTCTATGTTCTGTCCATCTTATAAATGGGGTGCCCTCTGCTGACATGTGGGTTACATGAAAATGAATAAAGCAGAGTCTTGGCTTGAAAGAGCTTACAGAGTACAGTTTAAAACCAGTGGCAGGGTTTCCCTGATGGCTCTGTGGTAAAGAACCACCTGCTAATGCAGGAGACCTGTGTTCAATCCCTGGTCCCTTGGACTGCAAGGAGATCCAACCAGTCCATCCTAAAGGAAATCAGTCCTGAATGTTCATTGGAAGGACTGATGCTGAAGCTGAAACTCCATACTTTAGTCAGCGAAGAGCTGACTCATTTGGAAAGACCCTGATGCTGGGGAAGATTGAAGGCAAGAGGAGAAGGGGATGACAGAGGATGAGATAGTTGGATGGCATCACCAACTCAATGGACATGAGTTTGAGTAAACTCCGGGAGTTGGTGATGGACAGGGAGGCCTGGTGTGCTGCAGTCCATGGGGTCACAAAGAGTCGGACACGACTGAGTGACTGAACTGAACTGAACTGAACCGGGAAGACCCCAAGTGCAAGGGGGCAACTAAGACCGTGTGCCACAACTACCAAGCCGGTGCTCCAGAGCCCAGGGACCCACAGCTACTGAACCCAAGCACCCTAGATCCCGTGTGCCGCAACAAAAGAATGAGAAGCCTGAGCACCACAACTGCAGAGTAGTCAATCCCTACTTGCTGCAACTAGACAAAAGCCCTTGCATCAACAAAGACCCAACACAGTCAAGGAATAAACAAAGTTATTTTTAAAGCAAAACAGAAGCCTGTGCAAGGACAGGGCATATCATCCACACACGTGAGGGGACTTGGCCAAGGACTCCAGGTAGATAGGAAGCAGAATGAGGATAGCACACTGCGCTCAGACCCCTGAAGAACTTCTTCTGCCCCTACCAGCCTCCCTCCCATCCCAGTTTAGGGGGCCTAGGTCCAATCTTTGCCCTTGAAATTCTTTTATATATAAAGGCTTTTATGAATTGTTATGATCTTAATAATTTTTTTTGTTATCCTGAATATTCATTGGAGGGACTGATGCTGAGGCTGAAGCTCTAATACTTTGGCCACCTGGTGGGAAGAGCTGACTCATTGGAAAAGACCCTGATGCTCGGAAAGATTGAGGGCAGGAGGCGAAGGGGACGACAGAGGATGAGATGGTTGGATGGCATCACCAACTCAATGGACATAAGTCCATTCAGCAAGCTCCAGGAGATGGTGAAGAACAGGGAAGCCTGGCGTACTGTAGTCCATGGGGTTGCAAAGAGCTGGACACGACTGAACAGCCGACAACAGCAATGACCTCAAAGTGGTCCTGGCCTCCTCTGACCTGCCATCTTCTCTTCTGTGGCCCTCCTCCTGGCAGCTCTCTCCCAGCACTTGTCTAAGCCACATAGCGGGGTCCTCCTAGTTTGACTCTGGATTTATGGAAGCAGACGACAGCCACAGACCCACCACCAAACAGACGCACGAGCAACACTGCCCAGAGGCAAGCTGTCCTCGTTATTATGGACGCTCGCAAAAACCGTCACAACAGGTGCCCTTTGTTAAGCATTTATTCTGCACCAGGCTGTAGGTGTCCTCATCTCATCCTCGTGTGGCTTAGTCACTAAGTTGTGCCTAGCTCTCTGCAACCCCATGGACTATAGCCCGCCAGGCTCCTCTGTCCGTGGGGTTTCCCAGGCAAGAATATTGGTTGCCAGTCTTCCAACCTCCAGTAGGGTGCCATTTCTTCCTCCAGGGGATCTTCCTGACCCAGGGATAGAGCTTGAGTCTCCTTAGTCTCCTGGTTGGCAGGCAGATTCTTTACCACTGAGATACCTCATAGTGAGAATTAAATTGCTTATGGTAGGTACCATCATTATCCTCATCTTATAAATAAAGAAATGGAAGCTCAGAGAGGTTAACCAGCTGTCCAAGGTCCCTTAACAGGCCAGAGCTGGGATTTATATCCCAATGATCTGACTAGAGATCTCTCACACTCCACAACAGACTGAACTATAAACACAGTACACATGGGTGGGGCTCACTTGGTCTGAAGTCTTGTCCCTCTACCAGGTCCAGAGCCTCTGTTGCCTCCACAGGGCTCCAGATGGAATGGTTTGTGGGACGTGGGATCTTGTTCCCGGACCAGGGATTGAACCCCTGACCCCCTGCGTTGGGAACACGCAGTCTGAGCCACTGGACCACCAGGGAAGTCCCTTGGAAGAACATATGGGGTGAGAGGAGTGGGTCCCAAAAGTTCAGCCGGATCACTGGCTGGATTGGCTTCTGACTTTCCCAAGGCTGAAGTCAGCATGAAGAGGCTGGTGTGTGAAGGAGAAGGAGGGGAAGAAAGAGGAGGAGGAAGAAGCAGGACGATCCGATGAGGAGCGCCACCCCATCCCCAGAGGGAGGCCCCCTTCACGCACCATCTGAGCTATCCAGGCGAGGAGGCCGAGGGAGCCCAGGAGGTCTATGATGTCTGGGAGTTTCATGGCCACTTAGGTGGACTGAAAGAGAAAAGAATTTTGTTCCGCCCGCTTATCCCCTAACCTTATAAACTCGGGATTAGCAGATCAAAGGCACAGCTGAGGGACAACAGTGGCTTCGGAGAATAGTTAGGGCTCCATCCTTCATGATCAAATGAACTTTAGTCATTGATAAATAAATGACGTTGTGAATTCCTCTAATTGGGCGTGTGGGTCATGCCTGAGCCACCCCCGCCGGCCCTCCAGGCAGAGTTAATGAGCTAGAGAGGACCTGTAGGGGAGGCAGACGGTGGCCACAAGAAGGGGTTCCAGGGAGCACCCGAGATGCAGTCAGGGGTCCCATGTCTGCCTTCCTCAACAAGCCTGAGAGTTAAGGACTTGTGCTTTGGAGCCAGGAGAGACAGGTTCAAACGCCCAGCACTGCCGCCAACGAGTTAGGTGATCAGGGGCACTGGGAAGGGAGAGTCCAGGGACCTGTCTGCACCTCCATTTCCTCAGCTGTAAGATGTGGAAATGATCCACTTAACAACCACCTGATACTAAGAGTCACTCAACCCAGAGTCCACACCCCTGAACAGGGTGGGAGACCAGCCCCGGAGGGTGTCTGCAGCAAGCAGGGGTCGGGGAAGGGAGTTAAAACCCCACGTCAGAGCTAAAGCCAGAGCCCCTGCTGCCTGGCTGAGACACTTCGTTACTCTGTGCCCCTGTTTCCTTGTCCATAAATGGGTAAGTGGAATGACTGCATGTGAGTCGTTGGCGAACATTTGATGATTGTGTGGTCATGTATGGATGTGAGAGTTGGACTATGAAGAAGGCCGAGTGCCGAAGAATGGATGCTTTTGAACTGTGGTGCTGGAGAAGACTCTTGAGAGTCCCTTGGACTGCAAGGAGATCGAACCAGTCCATTCTGAAGGAGATCAGCCCTGGGTGTTCTTTGGAAGGAATGATGCTAAAGCTGAAACTCCAGTACTTTGGCCAACTCATGTGAAGAGTTGACTCATTGGAAAAGACTCTGATGCTGGGAGGGATTGGGGGCAGGAGGAAAAGAGGATGACAGAGGATGAGATGGCTGGATGGCATCACCGACTCGATGGACGTGAGTCTGAGTGAACTCCGGGAGTTGGTGATGGACAGGGAGGCCTGGCGTGCTGCGATTCATGGGGTCGCAAAGAGTTGGACACAAGTGAGCGACTGAACTGAACTGAACAGCCTCCATGCTGTTTCCCCAGAGATGCTGATGACCTTGCACCCATTGATCCCGGATCCCAGTGGGCGATCAGTTCCGTCAGTCACATTTGACTCTTTGCAACCCCGTGGACTGTAGCCCGCCAGGCTCCTCTGTCCATGGGATTCTAACACTGGAGTGGGTGGCCATGCCTGCCTCCAGAGTATCTTCGCAATCCAGGTATCAAACCCACATGCCTTGCGTCTCCTGCACTGGCAGGCAGGTTCTCTACCACTAGTGCCACCTGGGAAACCCAGATCCTAGCCTTTCTCCATATCTCAGGAACTATGTCTCCTTTGCCAGAGAGCTTCTGGGTTGGTTTGGCCAATGGGAGGCCCTGCAGAGAGTGAGAGGAGGGAAAAGTCAAGGTCTTTCTCCTCTTATCTCCCCTCTTGTCTCTGTATGCCCTGTAGTGTCTCTAACAGAGATTGTGCTGGGCCTCTGATCCCATCCCCACCAGAATGTCCCCACCCAGACTCTAGCTTGGCCCCAGCTCCCAGCCTCTGGGAAGACCATCTCCTCTCTCTCCTTCTAGCCCTGGGGTGGCAGCAACTTCCTGCCCCTGCCGAGGCTCCTGGCTTTCTTGTCTTTCTCTGTTTGGCTTCTCAGCTCTTACATCTCTTGTATAATCAACTCCTTCTGTTGAATTCTTTCTCATTAAAAGACCTGGAGAGGCTTCTGTCTGGTGCAGACCTTGGTCATTCGTGCAGAGATAATTCAGAGCTGCTTTTAGTCAGGCCCTAAACATGAGACATTTCTTGTGTGTGTGTGTGTGTGTGTGTGTAGCAGGCTATTTTAATTAAGGAGGAGCCAAGTCTTACTTAGCCCCAAGTATCAGTGACCTTAAAGAGGTAAACACTATACAATTATATTTATAGATGTTATTTATGATAATGTTTCCTATATTCCTCAAGGAGCTGAGTTTGTCTTCTGAAAAGCTTTTACTAATTAGAACTTGAGTCCCTGCTACTCACCTTTCCATGCATCTTCTGCTAAAAACCCTGACTACTTGCTGCATTTAGTATAAACAGTTTCTTCATGTATCAAGCAATTCTGAAATGTCATTTGAGTCACAGTCATTGCTTGATAGTTACTTGAACAGAGATACTGTGGCCTCAACCAAGACCTATTGAATCATCTATAGTGATGAGGCCCAAGAAACTGTACTTACATCTCCAGCGTTTTTCAGAAGCATTCAGGTTGCAGGCTCAGTTGCTCAAGCCTCTAGTTTTTTTCTTTAATTGGAAGATAATTGCTTGCTTCTTGGAAAGAAAGCTCTGACTAAACCTAGACAGGGTATTAAAAAGCAAAGACATCACTTTGCTGACAAAGGTCCATATAGTCATAGCTATGGTTTTTCCAGTAGTCATGTATGGATGTGAGAGTTGGATGGTAAAGAAGGCTGAGCACCAAAGAACTGATGCCTTTGAACTGTGGTGCTGGAGAAGACTCTTGAGAGTCCCTTGGACTGCAAGGAGATCAAGCCAGTGAATCCTAAAGGAAATCAACCCTGAATATCATTGTAAGGACTGATGCTGAAGCTCCAATACTTTGGCCACCTGATGCAAAGAACTGACTTATTGGAAAAGACCCTGATGCTGGGAAAGAATGAAGGCAGGAGAAGAGGGTGGCCGATGATGAGATGGTTAGATAGCATCACCAACTCAATGGACATGAATCTAAGCAGACTCTAAGAGATAGTGGAGGACACAGGAACCTGGAGGGCTGCAGTCCATGGGGTTGCCAAGAGTCAACAAGGGGACACAACTTAGCGAGTGAACATTAACAATGATAATTGCTTTACAATGTTGCATTGGTTTCTGCCACACAACAACATGAATCAGCCATAATTATATTTATATCCCATCCCTCTTGAGCCTCCATCCCCCCTCCCACCCTTCTAGGTTGTCACTAAGCACCAGGCTGGGCTCCCTGGGGAGACTTTTCAAGTGAAGCCCCTATTTCTGACCTAGCCTGTAACTAACCTGTCAAAAGGGGCAGAGGACTCACAGGACCAGCAGAGGGGAATCAGCCCCATCTGGGCACTAAGAACCTTCACATCCCTGACTGGAGCTGGAGTGACTGGTCCTATTGACAGGCAGACAGAGGCGGGGGAGATAAAGTGATGGAATATCATAAGCTGGAATAGAAGGAGCCCTGGAATAGAGTCTGCCCGCTGGGGCGTCAAGAGACCTCGAGTAAGGCTCTTCTCTTTCTGGGCTTCAGTTTCTCCTTCTGAGAAATGAACAGCAGAAAAGAGGTGATCTCCATGGTTCCTTCTGTTTCCACATTTTGCTGTTGTTCAGTGCTCAGTTGAGTCTGACTCTTTGCGACCCCATGGACTGCAGCAGGCCAGGCTTCCCTATCCTTCACTGTCTCGCGAAGTTTGCTCAAACTCATGTCCGTTGAGTCAATGATGCCATCCAACTATCTTCATCCTCTGTTCCCCCTACTCCTTCTGCCCCCAATCTTTCCCATCATCAGGGTCCTTTCCAATGATGTAGCTCTTCGCTTCAGGTGGCCAAAGTATTGGAGTTTTGCTTTCAGCATCAGTCCTTCCAGTGAATATTCAGGGTTGATTTCCTTTAGGACTGACTGGTTTGATCTCCTTGCTGTCCAAGGGACTCTCTTTTGTAGCTTCTGATTATTTATCGAAAGGGAAGAGTGTAGGAAAAAGACCTCTGAGCTGTGGGGTTTGACTTCTAACCTAAAGAAGCTCTAGGTCAAGACTCAAAATGTGCAGAGGGCACTCCTTTGGGTCAGGCAGGCTTGAATCTGTGTCCAGCTCTGCTGTAACTCACTATATGACCTCGAGCAAGGCACTCTCCTCCCTGAGCCTCAGTTTCCCCATAACAAACATAAGGCCCATAGCAGTGCCTAACCAGGGGTTGTGTGGATTTAAAAAGACGATGTGCACAGAAGGACTCCGCACAGAGTAGGTACTCAATAAACGCCAGCCACGCTACAGCTGAAACTTAGTTGAAAGCAAGGCAGGGTGGGGGACCTGGAAACTTGACAGGAAAAGATGCTAATTACCCAGGATTCAGTGGCAATCCTGAAATAGTTTACCTACTGTCCCAGGTGGAAGCTAGGGGTGATGAAAAAGGTACCCCCCTCCCAGCAGTCAGATCACAGTTTGCAGCAGCAGAGCAATTTCAAAAGGCTGGTAAAGGTTACATCCTCTCACACAGAATCTCAGAGGCATGCCTGTCCCCCTCCCCTGAGTTGAGCCTTACCAGAGCCAACACCTGGGAAGGGAGGGCCTGAGGTCCCCATGGGAGGTGGTCATGCAGGTGTCGCAATGGCCAGCTCCTTTAGTTTCTGCACAAGAGAGAGCCTTGAGGGGCAAGACCCCAGCCGCTCCCTTAGTGGAGGCGTGGCTCAGGCCAGCTCTCTCTGTGCTGGGCACAGTTTGGGTTAACATTGCCGAGGGCCACCCAGGGTCCTGGAATGAGGGGTGGACAGGTGGGTGACCAACCTGCTACTTTCAAGCTCCCAGCTCACTCATACGCTCTGACTTAAAATAATACTTCCCTGGGAGACCTGCTGCTGCTGGCAAGGCCAGACCATGCATAAAACATTGGCTGGTTGGGTTTCCTTCTCTGAATGACTTCATTCAGAGAATGCAGGGGTGAAAGGTTTCTAGGAGGATCACTTGGTTTCCTGGAGGGACTGAGCACCCCAATCCCTGCCTGAGTCCCCAGTCTCCCTCTTCTGTCCCTGGCACCTTGGCCTCCATAGCAGCCCACATAGAGCACTCCCAGGTGGGTGCTGGTCGGAAGCAGTTCCCTTTTCCTAATATTTCCCCCAGGCCTTTCTCTAGACCCTTTAACTGAGCAAGAGGAACTTCCCTGGGTTTGAAACTTCCCATTTCTTCCGCATTCCAACCATGTCTGTGTATTTGCATGTGCCTCATCTGACAGGTTGGAAAAGGCAATGGCACTCCACTCCAGTACTCTTACCTGGAAAACCCCATGGACGGAGGAGCCTGGTAGGCTGCAGTCCATGGGGTCACTAAGAGTCGGGCATTACTGAAGTGACTTAGCAGCAGCAGCAGCAGCATCTGACAGGTAAGAAAATGTGCTCAGAAAGGCTGAATGAGCTGCACACAGACCCACAGCCAGCTGTTTAACTCAGTCATTTACTGCTGTGTCCTTTAGCAGTAAAGCCCCGGAAGAATGGGTCACGGAGGAGAGAAACGTCCAGGGGAAGCTTGTCTGAGCTCTGTGATTACTGAAAGGGATGGAGTCGAGGCTTTCTCACAAAAATGATTCACCCTCTCCTTTCTCCCTCCCTCTCTCCTTTTACTTCATTCTCCTTTCTTTATTTCTTCTCTGTATCCACTCAACAAATACCTCCTTATAAATATTTTCATAATAATAAAAAATGTATGCCATAATATTGGGTTGGCCAGAAAGTTCATTCTAGTGTTTCCTGTAAGATTACAGAAAAACCCAAAAAGCTTTTTGACCAACTCAATAAAAAATCTTGAAGTTTCCAGAAAAGTAAGTTAAAAGAGTGAAAATGTCCCATAAACCTTCAGTTCCAGTGATCTATCATTATTTAACAAACCACCCCAAATTACTGGCAGAGAACAACCATCTAACTGTGACCACAGATTCCATGAGTCAGGATTTTGGACAAGGTACAGCAGCGATGACTTGTTTCTTCTTTATGACGTCTGAAGTCTCTGCTAGACAAACTCAAGCTGGGGACTGAGAATCATCTAAAAGCTTCTTCATTCACAGTTTGGGCTTCTGGGCTGGGCTGAATCAAGTGTCTACTCACAGCCTGTCCTCACGGCTCAGGCTTCGGCACAAGATGGCATCCTCAGGGTAGCTGTACTTCTTACCTAGAGGCTCAGGACTCCAAGAGAGAAGGTTCTAGCAAATGAGGGGAAACTCTATGGCCTTTTATGACCTAGTCTGGGAGGTTAAATAGGGTCACTTCCATCGTATTCTAATTGGTGAAAGCAGACACATGCCCACCCAGGTTAAAGGGTGAGAAGCCTCAAGTTTCTCTTCTCAGAGGGAGGAGATCAAAGAACTTGAGGTCATGTTTTAAAATCACCACACCCTTGCTCTGAAATACCAAACACTGATGTCACAGCATATTTATTTTCTTTTGGGTACTTTGCTGTGTGTGTAGGTGAATTGCCACTGAACAATTTTGTAACCTAATTTCTTTTTCCAGTTAAACATTGGATTATGAGCACGTTCCCTTGTCATTAGAAATTCTTTATAAGCGTTTCAACTTTCAGACAAACATATGCATGTTCATGACTGAAATTTTTTCAATTGTGAAAAGTCTAAAAAAATAATAATAAAAATAACCACTATGTGACCTACTACACGACGGTTTCACCTTGGTCAGTTCAAGCAGTTGTAATGAAATGCCACTGACTAGATGGCTTATAAACAACGGAATTTTACTGCCAACAGTTCTGGAGGCTGAGAGGTCCAAGATCAAGAAGCCAGCACTCTCACCTTCTGATGAAGGCCTGTTTCTTGGTTCACCACACTCAGCTCCTTGCTGTGTCCTCACCTGATGGAAGCAGCAAGGGCTCTCTCTAGTATTCCTTTTATAAGGCATTGATCACAATGAACTGTGGAAAATCCTGAAAGAGACGGGAATACCAGACCACCTGACCTGCCTCTTGAGAAACCTGTATGCAGGTCAGGAAGCAACAGTTAGAACTGGACATGGAACAACACACTGGTTCCAAATAGGAAAAGGAGTATGGCAAGGCTGTATACTGTCACCCTGCTTATTTAACTTACATGCAGAGTACATCATGAGAAACGCTGGGCTGGAAGAAGCACAAGCTGGAATCAAGATTGCCCGGAGAAATATCAATAAACTCAGATATGCAGATGACACCACCCTTATGGCAGAAAGTGAAGAGGAACTAAAAAGACTCTTGGTGAAAGTGAAAGAGGTGAGTGAAAATGTTGGCCTAAAGCTCAACATTCAGAAAACGAAGATCATGGCATCTGGTCCCATCACTTCACGGCAAATAGATGGGGAAACAGTAGAAACAGTGTCAGACTTTATCTGGGGGGGGGGGGGCTCCAAAATCACTGCAGATGGTGATTGCAGCCATGAAACTAAAAGATGCTTACTCCTTGGAAGGAAAGTTATGACCAACCTAGACAGCATGTTGAAAAGCAGACATTACTTTGCCAACAAAGGTCCACCTAGTCAAGGCTATGGTTTTTCCTGTGGTCATGTATGGATGTGAGAGTTGGACTGTGAAGAAGGCTGAGCGCTGAAGAATGGATGGTTTTGAACTGTGGTGAGAAATTAATAATTAACTAATTAAAAAAAAAAAAAACTCTGTATGGCCTGAATGTATGGCTGAGAAGACTCTTGAGAGTCCCTTAGACTGCAAGGAGATCGAACCAGTCCATTCTGAAGGAGATCAGCCCTGGGTTTTCTTTGGAAGGAATGATGCTAAAGCTGAAACTCCAGTACTTTGGCTACCTCATGCGAAGAGTTGACTCATTGGAAAAGACTCTGATGCTGGGAGGGATTGGGGGCAGGAGGAAAAGAGGATGACAGAGGATGAGATGGCTGGATGGCATCACCGACTCAATGGACATGAGTTTGAGTGAACTCTGGGAGTTGGTGATGGACAGGGAGGCCTGGCATGCTGCGATTCATGGGGTTGCAAAGAGTTGGACACGACCGAGCGACTGAACTGAACTGAACTGAGTCCCATTCATGAGGCCTCCACTCTCACGTCATAACCAGCTCCCGAAGGCCTACCTTCTTCCACCTTCAACTTTCGGGGGATTAGATTTTAAAATATGAATTTTGAAGAGATACATTCAGGCCATACAGAGTTGTTTTTTTTTAATTAGTTAATTATTTTTGCTTATGCTGAGTCGTCTTCATTGCTGTGAGCACGTTTTCCCTATTTGCAGCAAGTGGGGACTGTTGTTCACTGCTGTGCACAGGCTTCTCATTGCCATGGCTTCCCTTGTTGCAGAACATAGGCTCTAGGTAGGCAGACTATAGCAGCTGCAGCACATGGGCCCTAGAGTGCACAGACTTCAGGAGCTGTGGGGTGCACAGGCTTAGTTGCCCCTCAGCACATGGAACCTTCCCGGACTGGGAATCGAACCCATGTCCCCTGCATTGGTGGGTGGATTTATATCCACTGCACCACCAGGGAAGTCCAGACTATAGGGAGTTTTAATCCTGATTTTTTTTTTAACTTAACATTGTAGGATAATCAGGTTCCCATATCATTCTTCTACTATATCACTTTAATAGCTCCTTCTCATTCCCTTCTAAAATTGACTTAAAAGATTCTCACTGGATCTGAAGCTATCTCCAATTTTGCTCAATGGTAAAGATCAACACTGACATTTTGAGCCCTCACCAGCCACCACAGTGGGTACATTACAAATGTGGTCTTCATATCAGGCCTGTGATCATTATCCCCATTTTACAGCTATTAGGAGCAATAAGACCTAATACTTACTGAACACCTGCTCTGGGTCCAACATTTTCTGAATGCTTAATGTGAATGACTCACTTGAATCCTCACTACAACCTATGAGCTAGGTGTCCCCTTCATAGCGCAGACAAAGAAACCAAGGTACAGAAAGGTTTGCAACTTGCCCCACAGTGCCATAGCTAGTGGTAACTGGCAGAACCTTGAACCAAACCAGATCTGAAAGCAACGCACTGAACCACCGGGGTTGCCAGGTCTGGCTTCCCCCTGGGAGGGGCTGGCCCTGAGCAGGGAGGCCAGAGGGTCAGAACCCGGCTCCCACAGTGCAGGAGGAGAGGACAGAGACTGACTCAATCCCTCTGGGACATCTGGAAAGAGGTTGAGCAGCCTGAGCATGTGGAGGGCCACGTCCAGCTCAAGCTTTTGCAGCCTTTGGTGGCTTTAAGTGTCAAGAGTCAGGTGTAAGACCACCTGTTGGGAACTGAGTGCAACTTGGACGGGCCCAGCTGGTCCTTTAAGCTCCATGGGAACTCAAGGCATTGACATTTGCTTCTAGACCCTCTAAGCAGCCCACCCTACATCCACAATAGCAATAAGGCCTTCCGAATCTGCCCGCTGCTTTCCACTCCATTGCCATTACCCTGGTCCAAGCCACCTTCTTCTCTTGCCTGGACACTGGGAAAGCCTCCCTGTTGCCCTCCTGGCCCCCTATGCCCTGTGTTCCACATAGCAGCTTGGCCTCCCTGATGACTCAGTGGTAAAGAATCTGCCTCAATGCAGAAGATGTGGGTTCAAATCCTGGCTGGGGAAGATCCTCTGGAAAAGGAAATGGCAACCCACTCCAGTATTCTTGACTAGGGAAATCCCATGGACAGAGAAGCCTAGTGGGTTACAATCCATGGGGTCACAAAGAGTCAGACCTGACTTAGCAACTAAACTACAACAACAACAAATCTTTATTAAAATACTGATCTGGGACTTGCCTGGTGGTGCAGTAGTTAAGCCTCCATGCCTCCTCTGCAGGGAGTGTGGGTTCCATCCCTAGTCAAGCAACTTAAGATCCCACATACCGCTGTGGGGTGTGGCCAAAAAACATACATATACTGATCTAATTATGCCTCCACTTGGTTAAGACATTTTAATGCTTCCTGTTGATCTTAGGTGAGAGGCAAAACTCCCACACTTGGCCTACAAAGCACCCCAAGACCTGGCCCCTCTGCATCTGCCCAGTACCATCTGCCAGTCCCCGTCACTCTGCGTCCCAGCCACACTGGCCTTACCTCAAGTCCTTGGGTCATTAGACTTCCTCCATCCCGAGAGAATTCCATGGACAGAGGAGCCTGATGTGCTACAGTCCATGTGGTCACAAAGAGTTGGACACAACTGAGCGACTAACACTTTTTTTTCGCCTGTGTTGATTCCTCTAAAACAAAGTTGTCCCTCTCCTCTACCCTCACGACTTTCACATCATTCAGGTCTGAGCTTAAAGTCCTCCCGAGTAACTTTCCCTGTCTTCCCATCTGCTGAAGACCTCCTATCGGTTCTTTTTTTTTTTTTTTTTAGGCTCCACTGGTTCTCGGTTGCTGTGCGCACTGGCTTTCTCTAGTTGCGATGCACAGACTTATTGCCGTGGCTTCTCTTGTTGCAGAGCAGGGCTCTAGGGTGCATAGGTTTCAGTAGTTGTGGCTCATGAGCTTAGTTGATACGAGGCATGGGGAATCTTCCTGGACCAGCCATGGAACTGTGTCCCCTGCATTGGCAGGAGGATCCTTAACCACTGGCCCACCAGGGAAGTCCTCCTATCAGTTCTAACGTCAGTTTCTGCGTCTCCATCACTCCTCTGGACTGTAAGCTCCACGAGGGAAGGGACTGCACCTGCTCCACTTCCGCTTGTGCGCCCGCAGTGCCTGCTGGGTACTCCCGGAGATGAATGACATCAGCGTCTGACCTTCAGGGGCAGCTAGCAGCTTCAGAGCCCCGAGGGTGGGCACGCACGGTTCTCTTGGCTTATATTAACCTGTTTCCTCCTCACACGTGAAATAGATATGATTAATATTACCATCCCCAGCAGGGCTCAGCAAGGTGGTCAGTTGCCCAAAGTTTGCAAGTTGCCGAGGCGAGGGACAGCTGCAGAATTGACCAGGTGTGGCTTTAGGGCAGCGTACAGAGCCTCTGATCTCAGGGGTTGTCTCTGCTGGGCCCACTCCCAGGAGACAGATGGCTCAGGCCTCGGCCTTACACGGAAACCCAGCGCCGCCCGCCTCCAGCCAGCCGCCGGCAGCAGGTGACCCACGGCTTTGAGAACGTGACTGTGGACCCAAAGAGGTAACCCACCGGGAAAGACATCAGCCCACACATAGGACGAGCCCTTCTTGTTTGCTTTGTATCTGGTTCCCGCTCAGCAGCGCCTGCCAGGGGCTGCCAGGGCTGTGCTTTTTTTATCTAATGGTTAAAATTCTTAGAAGTATTATACTCTGCTTTGCTTGGCAGCACTGCAGAGCATACCTCTGACACGGCAGGTAACTGGATAGGGTCTCGGTCACAGCAATTTGCTGAACACGGGGTTTTGTGGGCAAAAACACATTACGGCACTCGGGGGTGTCACTCAGGAACACTGCCAGCCACGGTTGGAATGTTGTATATCAGAGAGGAAGGGGTATGGGTGGAGGGGCCATAGGAGAGAGGGAGGCTCGTGTGAGGGGTGCAGGAGCCCTAATGTGCTCAGCAAAGTGGACCCCGGGACTCACCCCAACATTAACACTCAGCCTGGACCCGAGGGTGAGAACACAGGCTTTGTGTCAGATGGGTCAGGGGTTAGTTCTAGCCTCACTGCCCTGGCTGTGTGACCTTGTAAAAGACAATAAACCTCTCTGAGCCTCATTTTCCTCAAGCGTAAAATGAACAAAATCAAAGGATTTACCTCCTAGGAGTCCTGCAAAATGCACACATAGTATCAATTCTGTTTGGTCCCTGCCCTGCCCTCCAGGCCTGGAGCAATGCCGGACACACAGTAGGAACTCAATAGATTTTTTTCTTATGTAGACTTAATTGCTCACAGCTGTATCCCCAGTACCTAGAACAGTGTAGGCACGAAGTAAGTGCTAAAATTGTTGATTTGGCTTAATTGTTCGTGTGTGTGTGTGTGTGTGTGTGTGTATGTGTGCGCTAAGTCACTTCTGACTCTTTGCGACCCCATGGACTGTATGTAGCCCGCCAGGCTCCTCTGTCCATGGGATTCTCCAAGCAAGAATACTGGAGTGAGTTGCCATGCCCTCCTCCAGGGAATCTTCCTGACCCAGGGACTGAACCCACGTCTCTCAGTCTCCTGCACTGGGAAGTGTGTTCTTTACCACTTGAACCACCTGGGAAGCCTCTTACTGTACCCAAATACCAAGCCCAGCACATAGTAGGCAATACTTACTCGAAAAGAGTGTTTTTGAATGAATGAACATAAAGCAGTTGGCATACAATATAGTGCTTAATTTATATTAACTTTCTTTGTGCACTAAACAAAATTTTGTTCACTCTGCAAGTGTTCCTCAGGGGCTCATACGTGGTTTTCCCTTCCCCGATTCTCCCACACCAACTAGGTATCTAGTGATTCAATTTAAGTCAGATACAAACCACCCGAGCCAGCATCAGGATCCACCAGTTTAGCGCTCAGTCAGCAAGACTTCCCTCCCTTCAGATGTCAGCCACAAATGGGGTTCCAGATGACACCTTCTGCTCAAGAAACTGCAAATGTAGGGCTTCTCACAACTCCCAGGTTCCATAATCCACTAGGATGACTCAGAACTCAAGAGAGCCCTTTACTCAGGATTACTTGTTTATTATAAAGGATACAACTCAGGAAGAGCCAAACAGAAGACATGAATAGGGTGAGGTACGAGGGTGAGGGAAGTGGAGAGCTTTAGAGCGTGTGTTCCACCCTCCCAGCACCTCAATGTCTTCACCCATGAGTGTCTTTTTTTTTTTTTTGACTGTGCTGGGTCTTAGCTGCGGTATGCAGGATTTAGTTCCCTGACCAGGGACCAAACCCAGGCACCCTGCATTGAGAGCACAGAATTTTAACCACCAGACCACCAGGGAAGTCCCCTAACTGAATGTCTTTGATCAAGAGTGTTTATACCCCAATCTCCAGCCCTTCCCAGAGATGAGGAGCAGGGCTGAAAGTTCCCACCTCCAATAACTATTTGGTCTTTCTGGTGACCAGCCCCCATGCTAAAGCTTTTAAGGGAGCCATCCTGAGTCACCTTATCACCATAAACTCCAATATGGTCACAGGAGCTCATTAGGAACAATAAAAGACACTCCTATCACTCAGGAAAAAGCAAGGGTGTTTTAGGAACGCCATGCCAGGGAGCAAGGACAAAGACCAAATCTATCCCTTATTATATCACAGCCCACTGCACACCCGTCACCATCCTGGGCACTGGGTGAACAAGCCAGACAGGGCCCTGGCCTCCCACAGCTCATGGGCCGTCAGATTTGACCCCCAACTCCCACCTCGCTGTACGCTTCAAGTCTTCCTGAAGGCCCAGCGCAGCACCTGCACGGAGGGAGGAGCAAGAGAAAAAGCCCAGGGCCCTGCCCGTCATGAGCTCACACCCCCTTTGAAAAGTGAAAGTGTTGGTCGCTCAGTCGTGTCCATCTCTTTGCAACCCCATGGACTGTAGCCAACCAGACTCCTCGGTTCATGGAATTCTCCAGGCCAGAAAGCAGGAGAGGGTTGCCATTCCCTTCTCCAGGGGATTTTCCCAACCAAGGGATTGAACAAGGGTCTCCTGCATAGCAGGCAGATTCTTTACCAAGTGAGCCATCAGAGAAGCCCCCTTGGGTTGGAGAGAAAAGACGGATATGAGGGCAACTTCAGGAGAGGTGAACGGGAAACAGAAGAAAGCAGCGCATGGGTGGCGCCGGTACAAAAGCGCGCTGAGAATCAGAAGATAAACATGGGTCCTGGGATGGGCTGCAGGCCCAACAGTGCTGGGCAATCTCCAGGAAACCCATGCAAAGTAAATGTATCTTGTTATGGGGGCGGTTGCCATGGTGTGGTGTCAAGCTAACATTTTTGTGCTTTTATTGAAAAGGAAGAATTGCAAACACAATGGGCATAACCAGTGTGTTCCCAGAAACCGCGGGCAAAGGAGGGAGAGGCGATGACAGAGAAAGCAACAGACAGAGAGAAAGAGAAGGAAGAGACCCAGAGGCTGAAAGAGACAGAGACATCAGCTTCCCCTCAACACCCTAGAAATTGCGGTTCTTGGGGAAGCAAAGCTAAGATGAAGTTAGAAACAGAAAATCTTTATTATGGCCATGTGTGTGGGTGCTAAGTCACTTAAGTGGTGTCTCACTCTGCGACCATACAGACTGTAGCCCTCCAGGCTCTTCTGTCCTTGGGATTCTCCAGGCAAAAATACTGGAGAGGGTTGCCATTTCCTCCTCCAGAGGATCTTCCCAACTCCGGGATCGAACCTGCGTCTCTTACGTCTCCTGTATTGGCAGATGTCTTCCTTACCACTAGTGACACCTGGGAAGCCCTTATTCAGGCCCATAAGCCTATGAAAAGATGCTCAAGAACATTAGCCTTCAGGGAAATGCAAATCGAAACCACTATGATATGCCCCTTCAGCCACTAAAGTGGCCACAATTAAAAATTCAAACAATAACAAGGGCTGGCAAAGATGGGAAGAAATGGGAGCCTTGTGCACTGTTGGTGGGACATGAAATGATCCAGCCCCTATGGGTAACAGTCTGGTGGTTCCTCAAGCAATTAAGCGTAGGATAACCATAAAGCCAGTAATCCAACTTCTGTGTAGAGCTGACCCTTGAATAACATGAGGGTTGGGATGCCAACCCTCCAGACCATCAAAAATTCTGCTTCATAACTTTACATTTGGCCCTCCAAATCCATGGTTCCAGGCTTCCTGGTGACTCAGCAGTAAAAAATCTATCCACAACACAGGAGCTGCAGGAGACACAGGCTCAATCTCTGGGTCAGGAAAATCCCCTGGAAGAGGAAATGGCAACCCACTCCAGTAGCCTTACCTGGAGAATCCCGTGGACAGAGAAGTCTGGCAGGCTACAATCCATGGGGCCTCATGCATCCGTGGTTCCACATCCATGAACTCATCTAACCTCGTATCACATAGTACTGTTCAGTTCAGTTCAGTTCAGTCACTCAGTCGTGTCCGACTCTTTGTGACCCCATGAATCGCAACACACCAGGCCTCCCTGTCCATCACCAACTCCTGGAGTTCACTCAAACTCGTGTGCGTTGAGTAGGTGATGCCATCCAGCCATCTCATCCTCTGTCGTCCCCTTCTCCTCCTGCCCTCAATCCATCCCAGCATCAGGGTCTTTTCCAATGAGTCAACTCTTCGTATGAGGTGGCCAAAGTACTGGAGTTTCAGCTTTAGCATCATTCCTTCCAAAGAAAACCCAGGGCTGATCTCCTTTAGGATGGACTGTTTGGATATCCTTGCAGTCCAAGAGACTCTCAAGAGCCTTCTCCAACACCACAGTTCAAAAGCATCAATTCTTCGGCGCTCAGCCTTCTTCACAGTCCAACTCTCACATCCATACATGACCACTGGAAAAACCATAGCCTTGACTAGACGGAGCTTTGTTGGCAAAGTAATATCTCTGCTTTTTAATATGCGATCTAGGTTGATCATAACTTTCCTTCCAAGGAGTAAGCGTCTTTTAATTTCATAGCTGCAATCACGTACCCTAGTATGTATTTATTGGGGAAAAAAAACATGTGTAAGTGGAACTCCACAGTTCAAACTGGTGTTTTCAAGAGTCAACTGTATACATGCAAGAGAGGTAAAATCTTATGGCCAAAAAACACTTGTGTGCGAATGTTATGGCAGCATTCTCCATAAATGACAAAAAGCAGAAATGATGCAAATGTCCACAATGAAAGGATGGGTGAAGCGCCGCAGAATCCAGACCGCAGAGGACTCGGCCATAGAGAGGAATGGGACTGATACTTGCTACCACGTGAACAACCCTCAAGAACATTAAGCGACAGAAGCCATGAGGGACTTCCCTGATGGCCCAGTGGTTAAGAATCTGCCTGCCAACACAGGGGACACGGCTTCGGTCCCTGGTTGGGGAACAAAGCCTACGAGCCACATGAGCCCACACGTTCTGGAGCCAGTGCTCCCCAACTAGAGAAGCCCGTGTGCCCCAGTGAAGACCCAGCATGGCCAAAATGAAAAAAAAAAGTTTTTAAAAAGAAGCCATAAGTGTCCAGAACAAGCCAATCTATAGAGACAGAACCTAGATCAGTGGTTTCCAAGGGCTGGGGGATTAGGGGGGCGGGGGGCATGCAGGGAGGAGCTGGGGTGCCTATTAATGAACACAAGGTTTCTTTGGAGGATGAAAGGGTTCTAAGATTGTCCATGGTGCTGAGTGTGCCATTCTGTGAGTGTGTTAAACACCGCTGAAGTGTACACATCATGTGGGAACTTGTACGATACAGAAATTATATTTCCATAAAACTATTAACAAAAGAACTTAAATTAGGAGTAATAAAGCTGTGATAGGAAAAGTGGGGGCGGGAACAAGAGGACTAAGCCAGGAGCCATCAGACCCCTGGCCACCAGATGACCCCCCCTGCCAGCCCCACAGAGCCCAGGCTTAGCTGCAGAGCAAAGGCTACTTCGAGCCGAGTGTCACGTGTGACAGACATACCTGCAGCCTTGTCCTACCCACTTTGCCCAGTCACTGAAGGGTGTGACCCAGGTTGGACAGCCGTGGTGGCGCCTGAGGGAGCTCATGCTGGGACCTGTCAGGGAACCTCTTCTTGCCACTGGGCCTGAGCCCGCTTCTCGCAGGCCGTCTCCTGTCCACCACACCCCAGTGACACTACTCCCTGGTATCTTTCCCACGTGCCGCAGCACTCCACAGTTTCCAAAGGACACTGATGCACCCCCAGCCCAGCCCTCAAGGCAGTCAGCAAGCCCTCAGGGAGCACCCACTGCATGCCAGGCTCCATTCCTGGCTCTGGGATACACACTTGGCCCCTGCCCAAATGGCTTGCTTCTGGGATGGCACAGCAGCACCCACAAACTGTGTGGGCCCAGCCCTACCCTCCCTTCTCCAGCCCTGGCTCCCACCTGCCCACAAAGCTGCTCCCGCTGTCTATTGTGAAGATGCAGCCCAGAGTGCTCCCCACAGGCTCCTCCTATCCCAGCATGGGGCTGGGTTCTGTGCAGAGGTGGGGAGGGCCTCATTCTGGCCTGCTGACATCCGAACTCCTCTAGGACCGGGTTCCCCTTCTCACAAAATCCCACTTGGGGCCTCATTAGTTTGCACCTCCCACTTTGTAACTCTCTACAAAGTCCAGAGCTCAAGGCAGCCTGGGGGAACACACCCTCTGCAGCCCCTCTTCCTCTCTTTCCTGTCCCTCTTCTCACCAGAAACTCCCACCCCCAGGCCCTACATACATGTGGGTGAAGACATGTGTTATACGTGTGCATCCAGCCAAAAATACCCTGTTGTCTCTCCATCTCACAGATAAAAAACTGGGAGGAACTAGAATTCAGGAATGTGACTCCTTTCTCAGGGTCTGTCCCCCACTTATCAGGCCAGAACTGTGCTCATCCCACTGCTTGTCTGGCAGCAGAGGCAGCCCCAAGAATTGATCTTGGATGACTGTGTTAGTCTTATGGGAGGCATGCTGCTGAGGTGGAGGGGGTGGGGGGCATCTCTGCAGAGGGAGCTGGGTGACCAGAATTCTTAGGAGAGACTGCTTGCTCCCAAATACAGCTTGGTTGTCCCCTCTTCCCCCAACCCACTTTATGAGCTAAGACTGGTCCACAGGCTCCAGGAATAGTGGCAGCCACTGAGGGGCAAGTGGATGGCCCAGGAGACACCTTTTGTCTTTGCCCATTGATGGATGCAGGGACCACCAAGGTTGCACAAGTCCCACATCCCCTCATCCTGGGGTCCTGGAATGCCCATCAAACAATATGAGGGCAGCAGCTAGGGAGCCAAGGAGGGCTCCACTAAAGAGTCCAGCCCTTGTGATGCCCCCCTAAAGACCTCTGAAGTGCCCCCTGGGTCCTGGGCCCCCACTGCAGCCCAGGACCTCCAGATGCTGCCCCTGCTGAAGCCAGGGCTAATGAGGTGCCCACAAGTGTCACAACTCCTGAGAAGGGGTGATGGGGTCAGGAGATCCTGGTTCAAGGCTTCAGCTTGCCTCCGGGCCCCCTCTCCTACCTGAACAATGATGGAGCTTGAGGTTCCATGCTGCCTTGCAGTGAAGATGCTCTAGGATCTCAGGTGGGATCACCAGAGAGGTACTGGTATGGTGGCAGCCTCAGAGACGTCAGTGTAGGCCGGCCACAGTGAGCTCTCCAGGCTGGTGGTCCACCTCAGCTTAGAAGGACTCCATCCCAATTTTAGCAATTACCCCTGAGACTTTCATGCATCTCAAACTCACAGAAGACAGGGTATATTGATGGTCAAGAATACACACCAACATTAACCTTGGGCTAACAGAAGGTTTCCTGCTCTTCAAATTGTGCTCCTGAGAGGCAGACAGGGGTGCTACTGAAGGGAAAGGGAATCAATTCTACAAGAGGAAGAGAAAACAGAGAAGAGGAGCTTCAGACTTCTCCCAGTGGGGGAAGACAATGAATCAGAGACTCCCAAATACTCAGCCCCATTGCCACCTTTTTGCACTCCTGTCCTTCTGGCAGACATTGCTAATCAAGCACCATCCTCACCCTCTGTTCTGCAATCCTCCAGACCGTCATAATCAATTGATCACATGCAACCCTTGAGATGAGACCTCCATCTGCTTGGATGGGGTGGGGTTGGGGGGTGGAGTCCTCTTCGATAGGAGGTAAATTCTAAAGTCCTCTCATAGAAGTTAAACTGCATAAAGTCAAAGAGCATCCTTGAAAACCTAAATCTCCAAGTATAGGATCACTCAGACTCTTAATGAATCCAACCCAAGCAGCTTTTCCTCCAGTCTTGCCACAGGTCACTGTGTCGACGGTTGAGTACCAAATGAGGGGCCTGAATGCTTTCAGGAGGCTGGGGTTTATGACAATACCTGTCTTCAAAAGTAAGACTCACTCAGGGCAGTGGGAGAGACACAGGGGACTGAACTCAATGGAAAGTGAAGTTATTAGTTGCTTTTGTATTTGACTCTTTGTGACTCCATGGACTGTAGACCACCAGGCTCCTCTGTCCATGGAATTCTCTAGGCAAGAATACTGGAGTGGGTTGCCATTCCCTTCTCCAGGGGTTCTTCCTGACCCAGGGTACAAACCCAGGTCTCCTGTATTGCAGGCAGATCCTTTACCATCTAAGCCACTGGTGTGCATGCATGCTAAGTTGCTTCAGTCATTTCTGACTCTCTGGGATGAGACCATGCCAGGCTTCTCTGTCCATAGGGTTCTCCAAGCAAGGATACTGGAGTGGATTGCGTTCCTCTCCTCCAGGGGATCTTCTCGACTAAGGGATCAAAACCGCGTCTCTTGCATCTCCTGCATTGGCAGGTGGATTCTTTACCACTAGCGCCACCTGGGAAGTCCCTGAACCACTGGAGGGGACAGCAAAAACATTCCTCCATTCTCTCCTACATAATCGTGTGCTCACAGTCAGACAAAACCTCCTGTCCCAGGGGAGCTGCCAGTTTTCTCTGCCACAACCTGCAAGCACAGAGCTGGGAGACAGTAGGCAATTTGCACTGAGTAAATGCCTGTGTGACACAAGTCCACCTAACTTGCCATCCCCTCAATGAAGGATGGAGGAAGCCAAGTGGAACCAACCCAGGAAGAAGAAAGAAGTAACTAATATCTTCTGAACACATTCCATGTCCTTTAAACCTTAACACTGGGGTAGATGCTTATCATTTTCCAAGGAGGGATTCCCCAACCTGACACTCTTCTGAGTAACCCATCACCTTTATAAACTTGGTGAGAAGCTGAGCTCAAACCTCCAACGACAGAAGCTGAACATTCAGATGCCTGCTTTCCAAGGCTCCCTTGCAGCAAAGCTACAAGCATGGGACTTGAACGCTCTCAGGCAACCTGACAGCATCTCTCTCCAGACATAAAGCTGCAAAGGATCAGAGTCTCTATTGGGTGGGGAGGTAACAGTAACAGCAGCGAGGGTAATGACTTTGCAGAGGCAGCTGGGAGTGATGCAATGAATTCCATAAATCAAGGGAAAAAACAAACAGCCCACTAGGAAAAAGGAAACGAGTAGGCAGTCACAGAAGAGGGAAGCAAAAGGCCCATAAATTTGTGTGAAGATGCCCAGTCTCTCTGGTAAACAAGAAAAGGACAATAAAATGATAAGATGCTATTTCCCATCAGATTCACAAGATTAAAGTCTGAAAAGTGTGAATCAGCATCCCCTTAGAGTCTGTCAAACAAATGCCAATACATAGAAAAGCTGACAATGTACATACCCTACACCCCTCATCTAGGCATATTCATATCCCCAGTAGAGAATTCCAACCCTTGTGAGATACTGATCCTCTCAGGCCTGGGAGCATCAGCGGCAGGGAGAGGGCCCGCTTGAGCCCCCTGCCCACTGCAGCGCAACCAGCCCACTCCAGGGCTTGAAACTCTGTCCTATTTACTCCAGTGTGATGTACACAAACTATCATATGCCAACAATGCTGCGTGAGGTGAAAAGATGAGGAATCATTGCTTATACCCGTGCACAAGGAAGGAGATGTGCAAAGGGGATCATGACAAATTTGTCACAGTAGCGGGGGGAGAGGGTAATAGAAACAATTCACCTCTCCATAGCGGATGCTGTTGTGAGCTGCCCAGATGCCCCTCCTTCAGTCCTGAAGCATTTATGCCTCCATCTTCTGGGAGTGTTGGCTGCTAATGACTCATAACTAAGTTCTCCTCTAAGAATGGTCTTCAGTGAAAAGGAACTGACCTCCCCAAGGTTATACACTCTCCCCAAGGAAGCACAATTCCCAAGACAGGTCAGCACCAGGACATAGATGCCCAGCTCTTTTGCCTCAGTTCAGCACAATTGAGAAGGGCTGCCCCAGCTCCAGCACTCCCCATGGGATCGACTGAGACTTCTTTTTTAAAAAAAATATTTTACTTATTTATTTGGCTGCCTCAAGTCTTAGTTGCAGAATGCGGGCTCTCTAGTTGTGGCACACAGGGTTGGTTGCTCCATGGCGTGTGGGATCTTAGTTCCCCAACCAGGGATTGAACCCGTGTTCCCCACACTTCACGGCAGACTCTTAACCACTGGACACCAGAGAAGTCCCCAGCTGAGAATTCTGCTGCAGCTGCGATGCAACCCAAGTTTGCCTTCACCCAAGCCTGCTTCCCACAGTCCCTGACAGGTATCAGTTTCGACAGTACACCCTAATAAATCCTGTGTGTACAAATCTCTGCCTCAACTCTGTTTCTCTGGAAACCCACCTGTAATAGAGGTGGTCCAAGGATGGATAAACACTCTAAAGTGAAATTTTAGAGGAGGATCACCCTACCATCCAGCTACCAATGATGACCCCATCACTCAGGATAGGTGGGATACAGGAAGCAACTGGCAAGGAAGTAGTCCAGTTGCTAAGACTTTCACGGGGAGGGACCTAGGATGGGATTCAGGTAGAAGAGAACGCACTGGTTGATACAACATCCCAGGTATTTGAGAAAGACTGCTGATAGCTATGTTGAGTGTTGCAAATGCACTGGAGCAAGACAATGAAAGGCTGAAGTTAATTAATGACCATATTAAGGTGGGATATAAGACTCTCATCTCCTGCAGCAAGAAGGCATAAAAAGCTCAGGATAAAGCCTATAGGACTGGCCTATAAAAATAGCAGCGCTCCACTTTACTGTACACCAGAAACTAACACAACATTGTAAATCAACTATACGTCAATTTAAAAAACTAGCAGCACTCCAAAGAAAGTGAAATTCTTAGCCCCGACAAGGCTATTCATACTTATGCCAAAATTAGCACCCTGGTTGGAAGGAGTAGAACCTTGGCACTTGGGTTGGAGTCAATGTGCTCAAGAATTTTGAAACCTTAGATCCTTCTGACCCCTCTAGTCCTAGAAGTGGCCCCTCCTTTCTTAAAAGCCACTGCTTTCCTTTGCTCAAAGATGGTGCAGAGGCCACTACCTTTTAAGACAGGATTTATTCCTACCTTTCCTCCTGGTGACCACCAGTGACAAGGATCAAGTCACAGTCTGGCCACAATGAGGGGGAAAGACTATACCCCCAAAGGAGCTGTGGAGTCTCATCCACCAGCTAAATACTGGCAGGAGCCAGGAGAATATAGTGGAACTAGATGTTGATGGTTCTGAACTAAGAGGGACAGACTATAAAGTTGGATAAAGGAGAGTGTATTGATATGGGAGCCCTTTCCCATGATCAGACTTAACACCCCAGCAAGGACCTTGGGGAATGGTATTCACTTGCTACTAGAATAGATTTTGTATACTTGGAAAAAGTGATGGACCACACAAAGTGAAGAGAAAAATTCCAGAGTTTTTATGGCAGATGACAGAGGAATGAATCAGATCACTCATAGACTTTAGCATCCTAGAGCAGATATACTATGTAAGGCTGAAATACCTACCAGCTACTTATGTTCCATGGAAACCCCAGAGTACGCTCCATTTACCAATGTGATAAGGAATGATGTGGAGAGGTGGCACCAGCATCACTAAGAAGGTCACTGCATTTAGCCAGTCCTATACAGAAAGAAACTACATGGAAGGTGGAAGATGCTGTTTTAGAACTGACTGCAATGGGGATGACAAGATACTGAATAGATGGTTAACAAGCAGAAACAGAATGAATGTAATTATTATAATGAAAAGCAAAACCGAAGTGGAAACCTGAGAGCATGAGCCAAAGAAAGATTATGGAAATCATTAATAGAGAAAGATATCCTCAGGGGCAAGATAGAAGAGGAACTAGGTGACACTAGTGGTAACGAATCCCCCTGCCAATGCAGGAGATCTTAAGAGACACGGGTTCCACCCCTGGGTTGGGAAGATCCCCTGGAGGAGGGCATGGCAACCCACTCCAGTATTCTTGCCTGGAGAATCCCATGGACAGAGGAGCGTGGTGGACTAGAATCCACGGGGTCGCAAAGAGTCAAACACGACCAAAGCAACTTAGCACATATAAGCAAAAGAAATCAAGGATGGATTATCAGAAGACCAAGGGTAGCCATCCTGGTAAAGTCATAATTCCTTGGCCAATTTCTGGCTCTGAGCCAGTTTTCAGACCCAGAAACCACCGACTAAACAAGAAGCTAGGTCACCATGACAAAGAGCTTTCAGTAACATGGCAAGTATGCATGGAAATAATTCCCCAGTTTCTCTCCAGAGGTATCTACAGTCATTTATTTCTCTAGTAGATAATCATACACTAGAGAAAGGAATGCTCTTCCATTTCAGCAACTTTCAGGTACAGGATCTGAATTAACGCTGATACTCAAGAAACTGAAGTAGTACTATGCCCTCACTAATAGAGAAGGACATATAGGGGCCAGCAATAAATGATATCCTGGCCCATGTTGGAATCCCTAGACCCATCTATTGGTCATTTCCCCAGCCCCAAATGCGGAATGGAAATATACATTCATGGTGGTTGTTACAACCCCCTCACTTTGGCTTATGGTATAAGAGCTATCACAGTGATGAAGGCTACGTGAGAAGCCTCTGACACCACCCTCCCATTTTGGCCAAGGAAACTAAATAGAAAATAATATTGTGGCCCAGGGAGAATGGCAGAGGTGAGTACCAGCCTTAACACCTAAAGGGCTTGAAGTTGTGGGATCTATCTTATTCCCATTTAATTCACTAATCTGACTCCTGAATAACAGATGGGCCCTGGAATATGATAGTAAACAATTGTAAACTCAAGCAAGTAGTAGCCTCGATTGCGTCTGCTGACTGATGTGTAATCCTTGCTAAACACAACCCCCAGAACCAGACTGATCAACAAAATCTCAAAATTTTTCTAAAATATAAACTTATACATAAAAGCAAGATACTAAGTGATATGACCATGTGAAGATTTTAGACACAGGAGGCAATACTATATACTATTTATTGCTGGACAAAACTATAATAAAGATATAAAAATGTGAGCTGCCTCACCAAAATATCACAGTGGCAGTTTCTGAGGAAGGGAGGAAAAGAATGAATACATAGGGGCTTCTGAAAGGACTTTCATGTTTTAAGTGGTATAGTGTATCTTTTATTTTTGAAAAACAATTTGAAGCAGAGATAACAAAATCTGTCATACGTTAGTTCTGGGTGGTGGGCATATTGATAATTGTTAGGTTATAACTTTCCGGATATTATACATTTTTTCTGAGCTTAAAGAAATTGCAATGCGGTATGATCAGCTTTCTGATAGATGTGTGAGGGGATGCAGAGTTCTCAGGATAGAGCAAGTGATCCTTGTCTCTGGAGTATCGAGAGAAGCAGTCCATCAGTGTTCCAGACTCAGCGAGTGTTGAAGCCAAGCGAATCCTCCAAGACCAGAACAGTGGGACCACTTTGGTGTGCTCAGAACAGCCACTGGGTCTTCCCCACTCGTTCAGTGGGTAAGGAATCCGCCTGCAGTGGAGGAAACACAGGAGACACGCATTTAGTTCCTGGGTTGGGAAGATCCCTTGGAGAAGGAAATGGCAGCCCACTCCAGTATTCTTGCCTGAGGAACCCCATGGACAGAGGAGCCTATTTGGCTATAGTCCAAAAGATCACATGTGGCTGAGCGACTACAGACACACAGGACAGAAGGTGTGAGAAAACCAGTGGTGACTGAGGCTGGGTAGCCAGAGAGGAGCAGACTGGGCAGAGCCCTAAACACCCACATAGAAGTTTGAGATCCAAGTCAACCTGGGATCTTCCAGGACCTTCAGCCCCGATCCAGGGACTTCACACAGACACACAGGAGACTCCATGCAGAAGAAGAAACACTCAATTGTGCAA
The DNA here is from genome assembly GCF_032405125.1 of Capricornis sumatraensis. NCBI lineage: Eukaryota > Metazoa > Chordata > Mammalia > Artiodactyla > Bovidae > Capricornis > Capricornis sumatraensis. Next base: position 24,646,140 of record NC_091088.1, on the reverse strand, counting down.
AATGCGGCCACATCTGGCCCAGATGTGCATTTTTCTGGATCTGATGTCCTATAATAAAGACACCGAATAACATACTTTCTTGACACAATGAACCACTTTAGGCCATGACCCTATAATCAGACCAAGCTGGGTTCATATTTGTGCTCCACCATCCACCCCTCGCTTGGCCTTGAACGAGACACTGACCTCCCTGAGCCTCAGTTTCCTCATCTGTAAACTATGGACGACAATACACCTTCCTGTAGGTGGCTGGGAAGATGCAGTGAGGTGGTCCCTACAGGTGCACTGGGCACAGTGCCCAGCACAGGGCAAGCCCTCCATGGGTGCCAGCCTCCACATCACTGGCAAGGACCCACCCAGAGCCTCCGGCCAGGTATCCTTCCCCAGAAAAAGTCACGCTGCCCTTGGAATTAGTGTGGAAAGGAGCCATTCATAGGCCGTCCCCAAATTCCTCACTCCTCACACAGGAGGGGATGAAAGCGTTCCTTAATTGGTACCACAAAGACTTTTCCATGGAGAAAGAAATAGAACATCTAAATTAAAGGCAGGTTTCTCCACAGGAGGAGCAGCTGGCCTGGAGTCAGAGCCCAGCAGCTGAGCCCTTTTCCAGGAGAGAGAACGGGGTGGAGCGAGTGCTATCTGGAGAGCATCTGCACCCCACCCAAACTCGCCAAAGGGTCCCCATGTTTGGGATCTGATGGGCACCCATGGGTGGGTTGCAATGCCACTGGTGTATGGTCATACCTCCAGCCACAGCTTGGCCTGGTTGGTTCACTGTGATGGGACCCCAGAGAATAAGAGAGCATCTCGAAGAGTCTAGTCCAGCAGGTGGGCTGAGCTCCACCTGAGGAAACTAGAACCCCAGCCAGGCCCACTAAGGCATTGAGAGGAGGAGGGCCTTCAGCACACCAAGGTGAAAGCAAGCACCAATCAGACCCACTGAGCGGTCTCCTGGTGCATGGCTGGGTCTTGTGAATTGACTCTAGCCTAAGAAAGAACTGGGGGACCCAAAGACAGGTATAGACTTCAAGATGATCAGAAGCCCAGTGTTTGAGCTAGATAAGCATTCAATCATCCATTTACCATGCATTCATTTGTCAAGAAGCATTTGGGAGGCCCATGACATGGGCTTACCAGGTGGCACTAGTAGTAAAGAACCAGCCTGCCAATGCAAGAGAAGTAAGAGATGCAGGTTCAATCCCTGGGTCAGGAATATCCTCTGGAGGAGGGCATGGCAACCCACTCCCATATCCTTGCTTGGAGAATCCCAGGGATAGAGGAGCCTGGCAAGCTACAGTCCATGGGATCACAAAGAGTCGGACATGACTAAAGTGACTTAGCACTCATGGACGACCTCCCTCAGGGCCCAGGGACTCAACAGTGACATGAGCTAGCCTCTGGAGGCCAGTGAAATAATGTGAAATAGTGCATTATACCTGACTTGCATGCATGTTGCTGTGGGACTATGTCTCCCCATCCACTCCCATCTCAGGCCACCTCTGACCCTGGGCCGGGTGAGGGTCTATGACAGATGTTCCCAGATGGAGGGAGGATAGGCCTCCAGGAACCAAAGCCAGGCAGATTTCAGACCAAATCCTCCCCTTACAGAATGGAAATGCTAGGTCCCAAGTCCACCCTTGGCCCCTAATGAAATCACTGAATCAGGCAAGGATTATCAATTGATTTGTTAAAACCTTTAGGTGAACAGTGGATGCATAAGTGGACATTTGAATTATGCAAAGAAGACCCCACAGATTTCTTTATGACTTAAGAGGAAAGAAAGAGAACTGGAAGGGTTAAGCCCACCTTGATCCAAGAGAAAGTCTTGCACCAACAATATGTGAAAGTGAAAGTTGCTCAGCCATGTCCAGCTCTTTGCGACCCTGTGTATTGTAGCCCGACAGACTCCTCTGTCCAGGGGTTCTCCAGGCAAGAACACTGGAGTGGGTTACCATTGCCTTTGCAAGGGGATTTTCCCAACCCAGGGACTGAACTTGGATCTCCTACATTTCAGGCAGACTCTTTACCATCTGAGCCACGAGAGAAGCACCAAAGATCAGTTCAGTTCAGTTCAGTTCAGTCGCTCCAAAGATAGGACCACTACAAATCATGTTCTCAAGAGATACAGGGGGATGTTCTCAGCATTTCTCATGATGTGCTCCAGACAGCAAATGTTTACCTGGGGCCGTTGAACTTCAGATTTGACGTCCAGGTCACAGGATGTACAGTGGATAAGGGAACAAGCTAAATGGTACCTGAAGGAAGCCACCACCCTAGTCCAGAGAGCAGAATCTTCTGCCAGATGATAGAGCCACTGTCTTCAACCAGCCGCAGTAAAGTGCACTGTGATGGATGGAAAGCGATGGAAAAGACATATGCCCAGAGGACTGAAAGGTTCTAGACAAGACCCTGCTTTGGACAAACCAGCTAAAACACATTGCTAAGACAACCGCTCCCCTCACTAAATATGGGCCAGGCATAAGATGATATTTAGAAATAATTATTTTAAGTGGGATTGTGTTGTTTTAGCTCAATGGAAAATGCTCTGATTTTTTAAAAGATGCACACTTGAATATCAAAATAATTCCAGAATGTTCGGAGTTGCTTGTCAGAGACAGAATTCCAAGATGGCTCCCAAGATTCCATTCTCCTAGAATTCCTGCTCAGAGTATGACTATAATGGGATATTACTCCTGTGATTAGGCTATGTTATGGGACAAAGGTGACGAGATTTTCCAGCTGTCCCTAATCACCAGACTTTAATCAAAGGGGAGATTATCCTGGGTGGGCCTGATCTAATTGGGTGAGCACTTTACAGTCAGAGGTCAGAGACAGAAGAAGTAAGAGAGATTTTAAGCAGCAGCAGATGTACCCCTGTTGGCCTTGAAGAAGCAAACTGCAATGTTGTGGAGAGGGTTATGTGGCAGGGAATGAACGGTGACCTCTGAGAGCTAAGAACTTCAGTCCAACAACCACAAGGAACTGAATTCTGCCAACAATTCTACACACTTGGCAGAGGATCCCGAGGTTAAGATGAGACCCAGCCTTAGCAGACACCTTAGTTCCAGCCAGATGAGACTGGTAGCCAAGGACCCCACTAATCCCTGCCTTGGACACCTAACCTATAGAAACTGTGAGATAATATATTTGTGCTGTTTTAAGCCATTAAGTTTATGGCAATTCATGGTGTAGCCACTGAAAACTAGTACACTTATTTATTCATATTCACCAAAAGCCAGAATTATCCATCAACCAGAAACTAGATAAACAAACTATGAAACATTTACAAAATGGAATAACACTCAGCAATAAGAAGAAATGATATAGGTAACAACTTGGATGACTCCCAAAAACATTACGTTGCTCAAAAGAAGCGAGACACAAAAGATTGGGAGTTTATATGTATACTCCATGATTCCATTTATGTGATATTTAAGAGCAGGCAAAAACTAATCTATAGCAATAGAAATCAGAACTATAGCCCCCTGTGTGTGGGAAAGGAGAGGATTCATTGAAGAGGGGAATCATGAACTTTCTGGGGTAATGAAAATGTTTTATATCTTCATTAGGATATAGATTTTATGTGAATATTACTCATTTGTGAAAACTCAACAAACTGAATATTAATACTTATGATCATACATTTTGGGACTTCTCTAATGGACATGAGTTTGGGTAGACTCCAGGAGTTGGTGATGGACAGGGAGGCCTGGCATGCTGCGGTTCATGGGGTTGCAAAGCTGGACACAACTGAGAGACTGAACTGAACTGAACTGGTGGTCCAGTGATTAAGCCTCCATGCTTCCAACACTGGGGGTGTGGGTTCGATCCTTGGTCGGGGAATGAAGATTCCACATGTGGAGGGGGGGAGCAAAAAAAATAATCCTATGCTTTACTGTATGTAAATTATTCCTCAAGGCCTCCTTGGCACCTTGGTGGTAAAGAATCTGCCTACCAAGCAGAAGACACAAAAGACGTGGGTTCAATCCCTAGGTCGCAAAGATCCCCTGGAGAAGGAAATGGCAAACCCACTCCAGTATTCTTGCCTGGAAATCCCATGGACAGAAGAGCCTGGCAGGATTCAGTCCATGGGGTCGCAAAAGAGTCAGACTTGACCTAGAGACTAAAAAATAACAACAATAAATTATTCCTCAACTTTAAAATCGTAACTCTCCCTTAGGTGTTTAGAGGTTGGCAGATGGTTCTTCCTGAATCTGGGGACAAGAGAGCAGTGGGTGGAGGGGATAGTTCTTCAATATGCTCACACTCACGTTCGCACACACATGCAAACACACACACAGATGGTGGCATTCCAGGCTGAGTCAGGTTCCCCTTTGGCCTTTGCCTCATTTAATGTGGAGAAGGCAGCTGCCTTCCAGCTCCCAGGTCACTGCTCTGTATGTCCGCCTGTCAAGATAAGAAGGCCAAGGCAGATGCTGCTAATTACCTGGCCTTTCAAGTGGTCCTGGGGCCTCACATCTGGCTCCATCTCCAGCATCCAGCTTGAGCCAATAAAAGCCAAGTAAAATCACAAAGGGCTAATTTGGTGGCCAGGGCTCTGACAGGCTGCACATGACGAGGGGTGGGGGCAGGACGAGGACATGGGCGGGAGCAGGGGCAGGAGAGAAGCCTCGCCAACCAGGGCAGAGAAGGTGAAAATGCCATCCTCTCCCTGTGGCAAACTGCTTCTGCTCTGGCTGAGCCCAAAGCACGTCCTGGGCATATTTTGCAACTTGAATTTAACTTGTATTCCTGAGCACCCAGAGAGGCAGGCACCACCTCCCATGCCAGCCATCAGCCAGAGTCAGAGCCATCTTGGGAGGTTCATGCCAGACAACAGGTATGGAGATGCCAAACATGCACCCCAGAGTTCCAGTGGTCCTGCTTCCCACAAGAGCCAAGTTGTACCCCCAGAAGGTTTGTGGGAGAAGAACCTATCCCAAATGTTGGTGAGGGGAGACCTACCTCAGGAACCATTTGGGACTGAGCAGAATGGACAGTCATACAACATTTGAGGGACTTTTTTAAAAAAAATTCTATTTATTTATTATATTTTTGTCTGTGCTGGGTCTTCGTTGCTGTGCAAGCTTTTTTCTAGTTGTAGTGAGGGGGCTTCTCATTGCAGTGGCTCCTCTTGTTGCAGAGCACAGGCCTTAGAGCAGAGGCTCAGGAGTTGTGGGACTCGGGCTTAGTTGCTCCATGGCACGTGGGATCTTCCCAGATCGAGGATTGAACCCACGTCTCTCGCACTGGCAGGCAGCCTGTTTAACACCGAGCCACCAGGGAAGCCCTTTGAGGGACTTCTGTCAAGCCCTCATCCTTCTGCCCCATCACTTTGAAATCCCACCATTGCTGCTTTAGCCACTAAGTCCTGTCTGACTCTTGCGATCCCATGGACTGTAGCCTGCTGGGCTCCTCTGTCCATGGGATTCTCCTGGCAACAACACTGGAGTGGTTTGCCATTTCCTTCTCCAATCCCACCGTTAAAGAGAGGCATTTCCTTGAGCTACAAAGGCCTTTGTGTGCACGCGCATGTGCTCAGTTGCCTTAGTCGTGCCCAGCTCTTTGCAACTGCATGGACGGCAGCCCACCAGGCTCCTCTCTCCCTGGGAGTCTCCAGGCAAGAATACTGGAGCAGGTTGCCATGAACTCCTCCAGAAGATCTTCCCGGCCCGGGGATCAAGCCCACATCTCCGGCATTGGCAGGAGGCTTTTTTTACCACTAAGCTACCTGGGAAGCCCTATAAAGGCCTTTAGAACTCCTTTATTAAAATGCAAGTTCTGGGGAAATGTCACCCTTTAAATCTCATATCTTGGGGAGCAACATCCTTAAGTCTTGGAGGAGAAAGGCATTAGGTGGAGGAGGAAGAGCGGTGAGATCTCACAGAGATGGGCCTCAGTTTCCCCATCTGAGACCTTGGAACCAGACGACCTCTCAGATTAAAGCAAAAAAAGGTGAGCCTGCCCTTCCCACAGCTTATCTCTGCCTCCTCCATCAAGGACTGCAAACCAGCAGCCCTGCAAGCCGGATTCAGCCAGCGGACATGTTTGGTTTGGCCTGCAGAGTGTTTGAAGAGAATTGGGTCCAACATTTAAAAATGGACGGATTTCACATTTTTTAAATGCCAAATGTTCTGCTTCTTGAGGGAAACGGGAAACTCTGAGGACACTGGGCTCGCATCCCCACATGGCAACAATTGCTCTATGCCAAGGCCAGCTGCCCCATGTAGTAGAGCCGGCCGATTCCTGCTCGTCTCACTCCTCACCACCCCTCAGTGTTCGCCCCCGGCTCTCTTGGCTAATTTCCTTGCCTTGCCTGACCCTTGCAGGTATCCAAGGCAGCAACCCATTCTGGACGGGCCTGGCTGGCAGCCCCTCACAGCACAGTGAACGAGTGACCCCCCCCCAGCCCCGTGCTGTCCACGGGCTCTATCACAAGCACCGTTCGGCTCCCTCTTTGGAAAGCTGGAATAGAACTGGGGAGAGTGTGATGCTGAGAGCCCTTTGAAGGCGATGCCGTGGGATTATTTTGCTGAACATGAAAAGCCCAAGGCAGCAGGGCCACTGATGTGTTTTTGCAAATTCCAGCAAATTAAAAAAATGTGTGTGCAGAATTCAATTGGGGGCCAGGGCCTGGCTTTCATGAAAGCATAAATTGTTGGCCAAGACAAAGCAGCAGATTAACTTTTACAGAATATGTTTCTCTCCAGGATGCGGCTCCCATGAGCAGGCTCCTCGTCTCTGTGACGAGTGATGCCGCTTCAGCCTTTATCTGCAGCCAGTCAAGCCGCCAAGGCCAGCGGCAAGCCTGTAGTAGGACTTTAAATGGCTCGGCAGCAAATGTCAAAACTGTTTGATCTGCTTTTAGAAAATCACCTTTCAAGGCACTGGAAGACACTTGACACTTTGCAAAGAGATTAGAAACTTTTCAGCTGACTTGGAAAAAGGGCCCAGGCAGGTTTGATTCCAGTGGAAGCAGGAGGAGACCCCAGTGGTGCCCGGGGCCAGTAAGCCTGAAGCCCGTGGCTTTACTTTCAAGGGGAGAGCCAGCTCCCAGCATGGCCTCAGCTCCCAGCACCTGCCCTTGGCCTCTGGGATGATCCCCCAGAGCTAGCCTTTCTACACTCTCAGGGAGAGGAGATGGCTAGCAGGCAGGGTTGATGTTCAAAGTAACAACTGGGAAGTTGTGGATCTCAGCATTCAGCAGACTGCCAATAGCCTGCCCTGCTGTCCCAGCCCACCAGCTGGTCTGGAGGGCACAGATAGACATGCAGAACTCGGGGTAGGGCCTGAGCTGGCTGATCAGAAGGAAACTGGATCAGTCAATACAGGTACTTAGGACACGCTGAGAGGGGTCATGCAATGTCACCATTGCCCGCTCTTCCTTCCCTGGGCTGTCATGACCGTCCTTCCCTATCATACCCCCTGTCCCTCCACTGCCCTGAATCTGCACTAACAACCTGTGGCATTACTGCAACTGCTTTGCAACTGATCCCCACCCTCTGCCCTCCTTCACCCTGTGCAAGGCCACCAGCTGGATTTTCCTAAAGTTTTCTGCTGCTTTTCACTCACCTACTAGGCCAAACTCCTGGCATGCAAACTTCCATAGTCTTCCCCTAATCATAGCGACTATTGCGGCTTGTTATATTTCAGTCATACGTCAAGGGTTCTGCGTGGTTTAACTAATTTAATGCCAACTCTTTCTTATTGGCCTCATTTTACAGCTGAGAAAATTGAGGCTTAAAGATTCATTGGTTTGGGGACTTCCCAGTGGCTAAGACTGCATCCTCCCAATGCAGAGGGTCTAGGTTCAATCCCTGGTCAGGGAACTAGATCCCACAAACTGCTGCTAAAAGGCCCCACGGGCTGCAACTAAGAGTTCACACGCCACAACTAAAAGATCTCGTGTGCTTCAACTGAGATCAGCACAGCCAAATAAAGAAGCAAAAATCATATATTTTGTAAAAGATCATTGATTTACCTGAGGTCACATAGCTAGTAAGTGGGACTCAGACTTGGGTCTCCCTCATCTAAAACCATGTGCAGTACCAGCAGGCCATACTCATGATTCCTCTTCTCAGCAAACACTGCCAGAAAATCCCCATCTTCTAAAATCATGGCAGAGACTTCCGTGGTGGTCTAGATGTTAAAAATCTGCCATCCAAGACAGGGGACACATGTTGGATTCTTGGCCAGGGAACTAAGATCCCACATGTCGCAGGGCAACAAAGCCTGCAAGTCACAGGTACTGAGCCCCCACACTCTGCAGCCAGAGCACCATAACTGGAGAAAACTCTGCCCACCACAATGAAGAGCCTACATGCCTCAACTTGGACAACCTAGCCAAAAATAAATAAACAAATATTTTTAAAATAAACATAAATAAGATCATGGTGAAGCTCAGTAAAATCTCTAGGCTGTACTCACACACCCCCAGTTAGCCATCTCCACAGTGAGTTGTTGTTCAGTCACTAAGTGGTGTCCAACTCTGCAACTCCACGAACTGCAGCAATCCAGGCTTCCCTGTCCTTCAATATCTCTCAGAGTTTGCTCAAATGCACCTCCATTGAGTCAGTGAGGCTATCTAACCATCTCATCCTCTGCCAGCCCCTTCTCCCTTGCCTTCAATATTTCCCATCATCAGGGTCTTTTCCCATGAGTTGGTTCTGTCCATCAGGTGGCCAAAGTACTGGAGCTTCAGCTTCAGCATCAATCCTTCCAATGAATGTTCAGGGTTGATTTCTATTAGGATTGGCTCGTTTGATCTCTTTGCTATCCAAGGGACTCTGAAGAGTCTTTTCCAGCACCACAATTCCAAAGCATCAATTCTTCAGTGCGTAGCGTTCTTTATGGTCCAACTCTCACTACTTGAAAAACCATAGCTTTGACTGTACAGATCTTTGTTGGCAAAGTGATGTCTTTGCTTTTTAATACACTGTCTAGGTTGAAACTAAAAAAAAAGTTATGGCAGCTAGGGAAGTGCTTAATAAGCAGTCTGCTAAATTTTAATAAGAAAATGTGTAACATTTCTTATCTGCCCATCAGTCCCCATTCTCCAGCTCAGTGGCAGCCATGTGGACGCTGCCTGCATTTTTGGTGTGGCTTGCTGGATGGGGCTGGATGACAATATAGAACTTGTTCTCAAAAAGTTGTAGTGGTGTGTTTCCTAGTTCCCCGTAGGACTAGCACAGAAACTGATCTTTGTTTTGTTCCCCTCAGGATGGAGTGGCTTCCTACATGGCATCTGTAGAAAGCATTACACCACCTATAACTACCTGGGTGGACAGACAAGCAAGTAGTTGACAGACGTATAAGTCTGGGAAGAAGGAGGATAAGGGGAAAGATTCTTGGGGCAATGAGAGTTTCAAAGGACTACCGCATATACCAGAGAATCTGGAGTGCAACATGCATGCCAAGGGCTGGATACTCAGAAAAGATCCAATAGGCCTGTGGGCTTCCACCTTTGGCTGATCTTTGGCATCTGTGCAAGCTAGAGGTGAAAGTGAGGACAGAACTGTATATACCTGGCTTAGCATTAAAAGAGGAATCCAGCTTACAGCTAATCTGCAAAGACCAGAAGAGTATATTTCTTCTTTTTGGCTCTTGGCATTTAAGCAAATCTCTCAGCCCACTGGCTAACCACTGAGCTAAAGGAACAGAGACTGCAGTGACCATACATAATAAGGAACACAATATTTGCAAAAAATACTTTGGAAAAGTCATTAAGCAAAATATCACTCCAGCCCTCAAAATCAACAACAGGAGACTTCTCTGGTTGTCCAATGGTTAAGAATCTGCCTCCCAACTCAGGGGAGGTAAGTTAGATCCTCATTGGAGAACTAAGATCCTGCATGCCACCAGGCAACTACTGAACCTGCTCACCCCAACTAGAGAGACCACACACAACAACTACTGAGCCCATGAGCTCTGGCGCCTGATGATCACAACTAGAGAGAAGCCCGTGCACCGCAACAAAGAGCACGCGTGGCACAACAAAAGCTCCCGCGGGCCACGATGAAGAGTCCGCCTGCCGCAGGTAAGACCCAACACAGCTAAACTGAATAATCTCTTTTAATTGACAACAGCAGTCCCTGGGGAGAATCTGATTTCAAGAGTTACTATATTATATTATCGCCAAAGAATTGGAGCTTCAGCTTCAGCTTCAGCATCAGTCCTTCCAATGAATATTCAGGATTGATTTCCTTTAGGATTGACTGGTTGGATCTTCTTGCTGCCCAAGGGACTCTCAAGAGTCTTCTCCAGCATCACAGTTCAAAAGCATCAATTCTTCGGTGCTCAGTCTTTTTTATGGTCCAGCTCTCACATCCATACACGACTGCTGGAAAAACCAGAGCTTTAGCTAGACAGATCTTGTCAGTAAAGTAATGTCTCTACTTTTTAATATGCTGTCTAGGTCTGTCATAGCTTTCCTTCCAAGGAGCAAATGCCTTTTAATTTCATGGCCGCAGTCACTGTCCACAGTGATTTTGAAGCCCAAGAAAAGAAAATCTGTCACTGCTTCCACTTTTCCCCTTCTATTTGCCATGAAACGATGGAACTGGAGGCCATGATCTTAGTTTTTTGAATGTTGAGTTTTAAGCCAGCTTTTTCACTCTCCTCTTTCACTCTTAAGAGATTTTTTAGTTCTCTTCACTTTCTGCCATTAGGGTGGTATCATCTGCTTATATGAGGTTGATATTTCTCCCAACAATCTTGGTTCCAGCTTAGTGGGCATTTCACATGATATACTATGCATATAAGTTAAATAAGCAGGGTGACAATGTACAGCCTTGTCATACTCCTTTCCAAATTTTGAACCAGTCAGTTGTTCTATGTCCAGTTCTAACTGTTGCTTCTTGACCCACATACAGGTTCCTCAGGAGACAGGTAAAATGGTCTGGTATTGCCATCTCTTCAAGAATTTTCCACAGTTTGTTGTGATCCACACAGTCAACGGCTTTAGAATTTCTTTATAAATATATATAAAAGAGAGAACAGAAAAACAATAGAGAAAATCAACTACACAAAATGTTCATTATTTGAAATGATCAACAAAATTGATAAATTTTACTTATATGACTAAGGAAAAAAGAAAGAAAACTCAAGTAAGTCAGAATTGGCAGTGGGGCCATTACTACCTACTGTATAGAAATAAAGCAGATTAAAAGAGAATACTATGAACAATTAAATGACAGCAAACTGGATACTCTAGATGAAAAAGGCAAACCAACCCTAGAAACACATAAACTGCCAACACTTAAAAAGAAATATAAAATTTGAACAGACCTATAACAAGTAAGGAGATTGAATTAGTAATCAAAATATCTCAACAAAGAAAACCCCAGGACCAAACAGCTTCACTAGTCAATTCTGTTAAACATTTAAAGAAGAATTAACACTAATTCTTTTCAAAGCTTTCCCAAAATTTGAAGAGGAAGAAATACTTCCTGCTTATTCTATGAGGCCAGAATTACTCCAATACCAGACAAAGACAGTGTAAGAAAACTTCAGGCCAAAATGAAAAAAAAAAAAGGGAGAGACAGAGAAAACTTCAGGCCAATATCTCTTATGTATATAGATGCAAAATCCTAAACAAAATGCTAAGAAACTAAACTCAGCAGCATATTAAAAGAATCACACACCATAAACAAGTAGGATTTGTCTCTGGAATGCACAGATGGTTCAACACAAGAAAATCTATTAATGTAATACATTAATAGAATGAGGAGAAAAAAACATACCACCTCAACTGATGCAGGAAAAGCATTTGCAAAATCCAACATCCTTTGGATAAAATAGAACTTCCTCATCATGATAAAGACTATATATGAAAAGCCCACAGCTAACATCTTATTCAATAGTGAAATACTGAAAGCTTTTTCCTTAAGATCAGGAACAAGACAAGAAGTCTGTTTTTATCATTTCTGTGAAACATGATATTGGAAGTTCTAGCCAGAGCAAGTAGGCCAGAAAAAGAATCAAAGGACATCCAAGTTGGAAAGGAAGAAATAAAATTATCTCTATTCACAGATAACATGATCTTATAATTAGAAACCCCAAAACAATCCATATGGGGGAAAAAAGTTAGAGCTAATAAACAAATTTAGCACAGTTGTAGGATATAAAGTGAAGTCGCTCATTCGTGTCTGACTCTTTGTGACCCCATGGACTATAGCCCGCCAGGCTCCTCAGTCCATGGGATTTTCCAGGCAAGAGTACTGGAGTGGGTTGCCATTTCCTTCTCCAGGGGATCTTCCCGACCCAGGGATCAAACCTGGGTCTCCCGCATTGCAGGCAAACACTTTACCGTCTCAGCCACCAGGGAAGCCCTGTAGGATGTAAAATCAACATGCAAACATTACTGTATTTCTATAAGCTAACAATGAACAGTCAAAAATTAATAAGATAATTCTATTTACAATAGCAACTAAAAATTTAACCAGTGAAGTGAGAGATTTATACACTGAATATGACAAAATATTGCTCCAAGAATAAAAATGATCTAATAAATGGAAAGACATGCTGTGTTTATGGATTAGAAGACTTAATATTGTTAAGATGGCAATAGTTAATTTATAGATTTAATTAATTTCTTTATAGATTTATAAATTAATTTATAGATTTAATGTAATCTCTATCAAAATCCTAACAGTGTTTTTTGCAGAAATAGAAAAAGTCATCCTAAAATTCATATGGAATTTTAAGGGACTAAATAATCAAAAGAATCTTGAAAAAGAGCAAAGTTGGAGAATTTGATCTTCACAATTTCAAAACATACTATAGCTTCAATAATCAAAACAGTATGGTACTGAGATAAGGATCAATATATAGATCAATGGATAGAATAGGGAGATCATAAATAAAGCCTTACCTGTATAGTCAATTGAGTTATAACGATAGTGCCAAGACCCTTCTGGGAAAAAGACAATCTTTTCAACAAATGGTGCTAGGAAAACTGTATGTACACCATGCAAAAAAATGAAGTTGGATGGACCTTTACCTTATACCACATACAAAAATTAACTCAAAGTTAATCAAAAACCTAAATTTAAGAGCTAAAATTATAAAAACTATTAGAATGAAGCACAGGAGAAAACATTCACAGCTTTGAATTTGGCAGTGGTTTCTTGAGCATGACACTAAAAGCACAGAAGAAAAAATAGACTGAATGGACTTCATCAAAATTTAAATTGTGTGCATTGAAAGATACTATCAAGAGAGTAGGGGAAAAAATGACACAAAGCTCAACAAAAAAACAATAACCAAATTCAAAGACAGGCAAAAGACTTGACTTTTCTCCAAAAGTATATAAATGACCAATAGAACATGAAAACGGAGAAGGCAATGGCAGTCCTTTGGGCTAAAATAAATGGATGCTAGTCAGTAACTCAAATCCACTTGATAAAGAATCTCAGTAAATATAATTACATAAGTAAATATAAAAGCCAGTGTTATTATATTCTTTGTTTCTAACTCTTCCTTGTTTCCTATCTGATTTAAAATATAAAGGTATAAAACAATAATTAAAATCTAAGTACCCCACTCCAGTACTCTTGCCTGGAAAATCCCATGGACGGAGGAGCCTGGTGGGCTGCAGTCCGTGGGGTCGCTAAGAGTCAGACATGACTGAGTGACTTCACTTTCACTTTTCACTTTCATGCATTGGAGAAGGAAATGGCAACCCATTCCAGTGTTGTTGTGTGGAGAATCCCAGGGACTGGGGAGCCTGGTGGGCTGCCATCTATGGGGTCGCACAGAGTTGGACACGACTGAAGCAACTTAGCAGCAGCAGAACATGAAAAGGTGCTCAGCAACACTAGTCTTTAGGAAAATACAAATCAAAACCAAATACCACCTCAAACCCATCAGGATAGCTATTTTTTGAAATTTATTTTGAGAAGAGGAGACAACAAGTATTGGTGAGGACGCAGAGAAAATTCTCACATGTTGCTGTGGAAATGTAAAATGGTGCCCTAAAAAGTTATACATAGAATTACTGTATAATCCAGCAATTCTACTTCTAGATATATACACAAGATAATTGAAAACAGACTCAAACAGATACTCGTACATCAACATTCATAGCAGCAATACTCTTAATATCCCAAAAGTGGAAACAATCCAATAATAATCAACTGATGAATGAACAAAATGAGATCTATCCATATAATGGAATATTATTCAACCAAAAGGGAATGAAATTCTGATACATGCTACCAAATGAATAAATCTTAATAACATTATGCTAAGTAGAATAAGAAGGCAAAAAAGGACAAACATTGTTTGATTCCACTTAAATGAGGATCAAGAATAAGCAAATTCATAGAGACAGAAAGAACAGAGGTTACCAGTGTCTGGAGCAGGGGTTAGAGGAGAAATGGAGGGTTATTGCTTAATGGGTACAAAGTTTCTGTCTGAAATGATGAAAAAGTTCAGAAAACAGATACTGATGATGATTGCACAACACTGTAAATACAGTTATTGACCTCTGGATTGTACATTTTTAAAAGGTTATAATGGTAAATTTATGTTATATATATATATCACAATTTTAAAAAATTAAAAGTCAATTCCAAAAAAAAGAGAGAGAGAGAAATCAAGAAATTCCCAGATAGGCAAATGATGAGGGAGTTTGTCACTAGGAGGCCAGACCTACAAGAAATGTTTAAGGCAGTCCTTTGGGCTAAAATAAATGGATGCTAGTCAGTAACTCAAATCCACTTGATAAAATAAAGAATCTCAGTAAATATAATTACATAAGTAAATATAAAAGCCAGTGTTATTATATTTTTTGTTTCTAACTCTTCTTTGTTTCCTATCTGATTTAAAATATAAAGGTATAAAACAATTAAAATCTAAGTTAATAGGCATGTATGTATAAAGATGCAAATTTCACAGTAATAACAAAAAACAGATTTTTGTATAGAAACGGAGGTTTTGTATGCTATTGAAGTTAGGTTCAAATCAATTCAAACTAAATTGTTATAAATTTAGGATATTAATTGTAAACCTCATGGTAAACAGAGGGGTAAATATTAATGGCCTTGTATTTGTCAGTGGAGTCTTAGATATGACGCCAAATGCCAAGGCAACAAAAGAATACAATAGATAATTGAATTTCATCAAATTTTAAAATGTTTGTGCCTCAGTGGGCACTATCGGGAGAGTGAAAAAACAGTGCACAAAATGGGGAGAAATTATTTGCAAGTTGTATATTTGAGAGGAGATTAATATCAAGTATATATAAAGAAACCTTGTAACTCAATGACAAAAAAGAAAGCAACCCAACTCAAAGGGAGGGATTTCCAGTTCAAGATGGTGGAGTAGAAGGATGTGTGCCCATCTCCTCCCACAATAGCACCAAAATTGCAATGAACTGTTGAACAACCATGACAGGAGGACGCTGGAACCCACCAAAAAAATATAGCCCATATGCAAAGACAAGGAGGAAGCCACAGTGAGATGGTAGAAGGGGAGCAATCACAATAAAATCAAACCCCATCCCCGCCAGGTGGGTGACCTACACACTGGAGATCAATAATACCAAAGAAGTTCTCACACTGTTGTGAAGGTTCTGAACCCCACATCAGGCTTCCCAGCCTGGGGACCCGACAGAGGGACTGGGACTCCCCAGGGAATCTAGCCTTGAGGGCCAGTGGGATTTGATTATAGGCCTTCCAGAGGACTAAGGGGAACAGAGACTCCCGGTCTTGGAGGGCACAAAGAAAATTTTGTGTGCACCAAGACCCAGAGGAGAGGAGCAGTGACCCCACAGGAAACTGAACCAAAACTCCCTGCTAGTGTTGCAGGGCCTCCTGTGGAGGTGTGGGTCAGCGAGGGCCCACCACAGGGGCAGAGGCACTGGAAGGTCCCCCTTGGTATAAACTCTCCTGGAGTTCACCATTAACCCTATCATAGAGCTGCTAGACCCCAGGGCTGGGTCGCCTCAGGCCAAACACCTACCAGGAAGGGAGTGCAACCCCACCTATCAGCAGATAAGTGGATTAAAGCTTTACTGAGCAAGGCCCTGCCCACCCATCCCTCCCATCTAGAAGTTCTCCCACAAGTCTCTAAGCCTTGTCCAACAGAGGGCAGACAGAAGAAGCAAGAAGAAGCACAGCCTCACAGAAGCTAAAACATAAACCATATTAAAGAAGGTTAATCACAATGAAAAAGCAGAAAGTTATGTCCCAGATGAAGGGACGAGATAAAGTCCCAGAAAAACAACTAAATAAAGTAGAGATACAACCTTCTAGAAAAAGAATTTGGAATAATGATAATGAGGATGATTCAGGGTCTTGGGAAAAGAATGGAGGCAAAGACCAAGAGAAGCAAGAAATGTTTACCAAAGACCTAGAAGAAGTAAAGAACAAACAAACAGAAATAAATAATATACTGCTGATGCTGCTAAGTCGCTTCAGTTGTGTCTGACTCTGTGCGACCCCACAGACGGCAGCCCACCAGGCTCCCCCGTCCCTGGGATTCTCCAGGCAAGAACACTGGAGAATGTTCCCAGTGGAACAACCCACTGGAGTGGGTTGCCATTGCCTTCTCTGGAATAATATACTAGCAGGAATCGATAGCAGAATAACTAAGATAGAAGAACAGATAAATGACCCAGAGGACAGAATGGTGGAAATCACTGCCGCACAACAGAATATAGAAAAAAGAACAAAAAGAAATGAAGACAGCCCAAGAGACCTCTGGGACAACACTAAATGCACTAACATTCACATAAAGGGGTCCCAGAAGGAGAAGGGAGAGAGAAAGGACCTGAGAAAATATTTGAAGACATAATAGTTGAAAACTTTCTGAACATGGGAAAGGAAATAGTCAACCAAGTTCAGGAAGCACAGAGTCCCAGGAAGGATAAACCCAAAAGGAACACACCGAGACACACAGTAACCAAACTGACAAAAATTAAAGACAGATAAAACATTAAAGCAACAAATGACAAACCACAAATAACATACAAAGAAACTCCAAACAGGCTATCAACTGATTTCTCAACAGAAACACTACAAGCCGGAAGGCTGCTGCTGCTGCTGCTAAGTCACTTCAGTCGTGTCCGACTCTATGCAACCCCATAGATGGCAGCCCACCAGGCTCCTCTGTCCCTGGGATTCTCCAGGCAAGAACACTGGAGTGGGTTGCCATTTCCTTCTCCACAAGCCAGAAGGGAATGGCATGATATATTTAAAATGATGAAAGTGAAGAACCTACAACCAAGAATACTATACCCAGCAATACTCTCCTTCAGATTTGATAGAGAAATCCAAAGCTTTCCAGACAAGCAAAAGTCAAGAGAATTCAGCAGCATGAAATCAGCTTTACAACAAACGCTAAAGGAATAGAGAAGGAAAAGACCTACAGAAAATCAATCCAAAACAATTAAGAAAATGGTAATAGGATCATACATATCGATAATTACCTTAAATGTAAATGGGTTTAATGCACCATCCAAAAGACATAGACTGGCTGGGTGGATGAAAACATGTGCATGTATGCACTTCCACTTACCAAAATGCAGCTTGACCGCCCCCCAAATTGTATGTAATTGTTTTCTATTGTTAAGTTAATCATGTTCCCAATACGGCTTGCAATTGTAATTATCTTTTATTTTGTTGTCTGGCTATTGATTGTGAAAACTGATAAACATCTTTTACTCTTGTGATTATGTAACTATTACTTACTAAACTGAAAAATAATAGAACTCTATATCAGCAAAATTAGGCTCTAATAGAAAACCTTATAATCACTTTTAAAAATCTAGATGCATATCAGAATTATCTTGAAATGTTTTGAAAAATACAAATGCTCAGGTATTGATTTTTTTCTCCAGAGTTCCAGACATGTTTCTAATGGGCAGTTACATTTAAAAACAACTGGACCATATGATAATCTTTTATCCAGTTTGTTTCACTTTTTCTATTTCATTTTCAGTGCTTCCATTTCATTTAAGGTATGTTCTCCAATTTCCCCATCTTTTCTTTCTTTTATTTTTTTATGTTCTTTCTCAAGCCTTTATCAACTGCAGTAGAAAAGCTTTCATACACACACACATATATAAATATGTATAACATATATTTTAGAAAATTTATGAATTTTTGCCTAACTAAAAAAATTATGACATTTTGATTCTATTTGTTTGACTTAGTATGAATAGAGTGCTAGATTTCTAATTAAAAAGTACATATGCAGCAAGCAACATAGGTTTACTGTACAGCATGGGGAACAATGGTCAATATCTTGTAACAACCTATGATGGAAAATAATTTCAAAAATAATATACTTGCTTTAAAAAATTAAAATAATATATTTGTATTTGTATAACTGAATCACCTTGCTGTGCACCTGAAATACTGTAAGTCAACTATGCTTCAATAAAATATGTTTTTTTAAAAATGGACAAAGGGTTTGACATTTTCCCAAAGAAGATATACAAATGGCCGATAAGTACATAAAAAGATTTCAACATCACTAGCCATTAAGGTAGAGAAGGTAGCGGCACCCCACTCCAGTACTCTTGCCTGGAAAATCCCATGGATGGAGGAGCCTGGTGGGCTGCAGTCCATGGGGTCACTAAGAGTCGGACACGACTGATCGACTTCCCTTTCACTTTTCACTTTCATGCATTGGAGAAGGAAATGGCAATCCACTCCCGTGTTCTTGCCTGGAGAATCCCAGGGACGGAGGAGCCTGGTGGGCTGCCGTCTATGGGGTCACACAGAGTCGAACACGACTGAAGTGACTTAGCAGAGCTACCATTAAGGAAATGCAAATCAAAACCACATTGAGATAGTGCTTCACACCCACTAGGAGAGTTACATTTAAAATAAATAAATAAATAAAACAGCAAGTGTTGGTGAGGATTTGGAGGAATTAGAACCCTCAAACTTTGCTGCTGGGAATGTAAAACAGTTCAGTCACTGTAGATAACGGTTTGGCAGCTCTTCAAAAAGTAAACATAGAATCACCATATGATTGACCAGTTTCACTCCTAGATAAAAATTCAAAAGAACTGAAAACAGGAACTGAAACAAATACTTGTCCATTCGTGTCCACAGCAGTATTATTCACAATAGCCTACGGGTATAAATAACCCAAGTGAACAAATTATGGTATATACATACAATATTATTCAGACACAAAAAGGAAGCACGGACACAGGGTACAACATGGATGAGCCTCGAAAATATCCTGCGAAGTGACAGTAGCCAGACATAAAAGGACACATATAGTATGATTCCACTTATGCAAAATATCCAGAATAGGTAAAGCCATAGAGGCAGAAAGCGGATGGGTCATTTCTAGGAACAGTGGGAAAGAGAGAATATGAAGTTGTTGATTAAGGGATACAGAGTTTCCACCTGTGAAGACGAAAAAAGCTGTGCAGAGGGATGGTGATGGTGGCTGTTCTGCAGAGAATGAACTAAATGCTACTGAATTGTTCACTTTAATATGTTATGTAAGTTGCACTAAAAAAGAAAAAAAAAAAAAACTCTAAGAGACAAATTTCGTTTTTCTTTATTTACTGGTGAGAAATCTAATCCCCCAGGAGGCAAATCACTTGTTCAAGGTTACACAGGGCTTCCTTAGCAGCCAAGATCAAGAATCACAGCTTCTGAATCTAAGGGCAAGCCATGGCTGCCCCAACTTCAGGGGAGGTGACCCTAAAATCAGGAGAATGGGGGAGAGTGAGACACAATTTGTAGGCTCCACCTACATTTCACAGGACTGGTGAGTTGTTGGTTTTGAGGTTTTTTGAAAAAGATTTTCCATGGGCACACTTACCTTCCCAAGAGCACATGTGTGTTTCTTGTGCAGCAGCCAAAGTATTGGATGAATTCTGTAAACCTAGCCATAAACCCCTGCAACGGCTCCCGTAAGAGCTGGTGGGCCACCAGCGCTGGGGAATCTCACGCACTGTGGCAAAGTCACCCCCAGACCCCACCACCCACGTCTCCCTGAGGTTATTGTCGCTGTGGGGGCTGTAAAGTCAGCATTTTATAGCATTAGCCCCTTTTTCTCCTCTACTTTAGTCACTGCCCTATATTTTTGCTATTTGTGACCAGACTATTAAGAGGTTTAAAAGTTTTCATATGCACTGGAATATTTTTAAGTTTTTTGAAGACATGTTTGAAATACACAGAAAAATAAAGCAACAAGATGAACATCCAAAAATATTCCTCCAGATTTAACATATTTGCTTCACCCCCCCCCTTTTTTTTTTTTGCTGAACCATTTGAAAGTAAATTGCAGGCATCATGACAGTAATACTTGAACAGGCATTGTCAAACATGCATTAGGTTCCATCCCTGAGTCAAGAAGATCCCCTGGAGAAGGAAATGGCAACCCACTCCAGTATTCTTGCCTGGAGAATCTCATGGACAGAGGAGCCTGTTGGGCTATAGTCCACGGGGTCACAAAGAGTCAGACACGACTGAGTGACTAACACGCACACACACACAAACAAGAATAATTTCCCATAGTACCATTATCTGTCTAACAAAACCAACAAAAATTCATGGGATTTTCCAGCAAGAGTGCTGGAGTGGGTTGCCATTTCCTTCTCCACAATAATTCCATAATAGTATCTAATAACTAGTCCATATCCAAATCTTCATTTGTTTCAAAAATGTCTTTTATGGTTGTTTAAACTGGGACCCTTCAAAAGCCATACTTGAATTTGATTGTTATGTCTCTCAGGTCTTCTTCAGTCTAAAACAACCCCCTAATCTTGTCTTTTTCTTCCCCCATGACACTGACTTTCTTAAAGATTGTTGTTGTTGTCCAGTCACTAAGTGAAGTCACTCAGTTGTGTCCGATTCTTTGCGACCCCAAGGTCTGTAGCCTACCAGGCTCCTCTGTCCATGGGATTTTCCAGGCAAATAGTCCTGGAGTGGATTGCCATTTCCTTCTCCAGGGGATCTTCCCAACCCAGGGATCGAGTGGATTGCCATTTCCTTCTCCAGGGGATCTTCCCAAACCAGGGATCGAACCCGGGTCTCCTGCATTGTAGACAGACGCTTTACCATCTGAGCCACCGGGGAAGTCACTAAGTCATGTCTAAATTTTTGTGATCCCATGGGCTGCAGCACACCAGGCTTCCCTGTCCTTCACTATCTCTTGAAGTTTGCTCAAATTCATGTCCATCAGCAATGCTGTCTAACCACCACATCCTCTGCTGCCCTCTTCTTCTTTTGCCTTCAATCTTTCCTAGCATCAGGATCTTTTCCAATAAGTCGTCTCTTTGCATCAGGTGGCCAAAGTATTAGAGCTTTAGCTTCATCATCAGTCCTTTCAATGAATATTCAGGGTTGATTTCTTTTAGGATTGACTGGTTTGATCTTCTTTCAGTCCAAGGGACTCTCAAGAGTCTTCTCCATCACCACAATTCAAAGGCATCAGTTCTTCAGCACTCATTCTTCTTTATGGTCCAACTCTCACATCTGTACACAACTACTGGAAAAACCATGGCTTTGACTATGTAGACCTTTGCAGGTAAAGTAATGTCTCTGCTTTTTAATATGCTGTCTAGGTTTGTCATAGCTTTCCTTCCAAGGAGCAAGTGTCTTTTAATGTCATGGCTGCTGTCACTAGCCACAGTGATTTTGGAGCCCAGGAAAATAAAATCTGTCACTGCCTGCTCTTTATCTTAAGGAATATGGCACATTCTGTAATTGTCTATCTGACTGTTCCCTTGTGGTGTCATTAATTTTCCTCTGTTCTCTATTACATCAGAGTTCGTGTTAAAGAGTTAGTTAGTGGGAATTCCCTGGTAGTCCCGTGGTTAGGACACTATGCGTCCACTGCAGGAAGCACAGTTTGATCTCAGGTTAGGGAACTAAGGTCCCACATGTCCAGCCGTGCAGTCAGGAAAAAAAAAAAAAAAAAGAGTTGACTAGAGGCTGGTTCAACATCATTGACAAGAACACTTCTTCAAAGGTGAAGCTCTGTACTTCACTGTAACGTCCCATTGGCAGGAACAACAAAATTCCCAGATTAGCGATGTTCAATTTGATTCCAGGCTAAAGTGGCAACAGACAGATCTTGCCTTTATACAATCACATATTTCCTTTTGCAAGTAGACTCAAGGGTTGGTACCCTGATACTGTGGAAAAATTCAGTTCTCGGTCAACTTTTTACCTAATGCTTCCAACACCCATTGACAATGCTTGCCTAAATCAATTATTTCATTGATGGTTGCAAAACAGCCATTTTCTATTTTCTGATTGTCTCATTCCTCCCTTTATTAGCCAGCATTGTTCCATAAAGAGGAGGTTTCCCTCCTCAAGTAGACCTA
The DNA here is from genome assembly GCF_032405125.1 of Capricornis sumatraensis. Lineage (NCBI taxonomy): Eukaryota > Metazoa > Chordata > Mammalia > Artiodactyla > Bovidae > Capricornis > Capricornis sumatraensis. Next base: position 24,623,834 of record NC_091088.1, on the reverse strand, counting down.
TTTGGGCAAACAGAAACACAGTTCCTAAAGAAGAAGCAAGACAAATGTTCAAACAGAGTAAGTAGTCTTAACAGAAAACTTAGGAACAATGACGGGACAGAGGCAGTGGCTCAGTGGGCAGAGCCAGAGCCAGACCTGGCCCTGTGGAGGGTGGCAGCGGGGGGCACCCAAGACCCACAGCATCCTTCGTGTGTTTGATAGACATCTACAGCTGCAGGTGTACTGGCAGACGGAAGAATGGTCAAGGCAACACATTGTCAGAAGGAGTTGCTGGCTTTCCTTCCTTTCTTTTTTAGTTAATATCTCTTGGATTGATGTTTTTTCACTAATAGATAGTTTCAGTTCAGTTCCGTTCAGTCACTCAGTCGTGTCTGACTCTTTGAGATCCCATGAATCGCAGCACGCCAGGCCTCCCTGTCCATCACCAACTCCCGGGGTTCACCCAAACTCATGTCACACTTAAAGCGTCCTCAGCTGTTTTCAGAGTTTGGGGGACTCTTAGTTTCTTTAAATTCTACGCTCAAACAACATTTTTTAAGAAACACTTGTCAGTCTTTTTGTTCAGCTTTCCATTTTTAAATTTCAAAATCATTTTCAAGGAGTCTTGGCTGCTGCAGGGGCTTTCCAATGTTGTCATAAATTTGTTAATTTGTCTCTAGAGCTAAGTGAAATGAAGGGTCAAAATGAACATTTTCCTTAATAACTTTGGCTGCACCCAATGGTGATTTTTTGTTTTGTTTTGTTTTACAACTTTGTAAAACTTCTTTCAGGGACTACTATCTGCAATCTATTTTTGCCTTTAAATTTTTTAAATGCATTTAAATCCAATACTGCTTACTTTATGTATTCAGCAATATTTCCTCACACTTTTATTGCATATTGACTTTGCATTCAAGTAGTTTCCACAAAGAAAAACAAAACTTCCAACAGTAACAAGGGCATGAACAATTTCTTTTATTGGCTGTTCCTGAAAACAACGTTAAGGTTTTCAATGTTATCTTAAGATTGGAATGAGAAATAAAGAGGTGAGAAATTGCTGCATAAATCATTTCTAAGTTCAACGTTCCATTCATCAGAGGCATGCCTGGAGCTCTTGCCCTGTACGTGTCCCTCACTGTTGGATGGTGCTGGGACTTCAGTTGGGCAAATCTTTGTCGGAAAGGCACTGAGTCCTTCATTTAGCTATTTTTTGTTTCAAGCAGCCAAGTCACTGTTGTAAAAAAAAAAACAGCTCACAATGGAAGTTACTTAGGGTATCCTGCAACACCTGGGGAGACCTGCAACAACCTTCCTGGGCTTCCTGTTGGTGACAACCAATTTACATAGGGGTTAGGTCTAGGGCTAAAGGGCTTTCCAGGAGAGGACAAAGATCCAGGTTATGGCATACTCAGGGTATTAACAGGCTAAGAGGGTGGTGGCAGATGCCAAATTCTCAGGAAGGAACTCTCTCTCTCTCTCTCTTTCTCTCTCCTCCTCCTCCCTACTCAGAATTCAAATGTCCATCCTGTTTTGAAAGAACATCGCTTGTTTCTGGATTCTGGCCTTTACTTCAGAGGACTCCAATCTTCTGTTGATTCTACAAGCTACCAACATTCTTTCCTTCCACTCCTCTTCTGCTTAAGTTTGCCGTCACCCATTTCCATTGTGTGAAACCAGAACACAGACTGAATGGGACCCTGAAAATATAAATCCCGCTAAAGGAAAGGTAAGTCTGATGTTATGAGCCAGACATGGCAACTGAGTCTGAGAGTGGGAGAGGAATAATGGTTCTTGCCCTGCTGCCTCTTAATCAAGCTTCTCCTCCTCTCAAGCCAGTGATCATGGCAACAGGAGCTGAGACACCCAGGGGCTCATGCATCTCTGCTATGGGTCCTCTGACTCAGTCCATCCCCCTACCCACTTCCTATGGAACATGAGCCTGGCAGCTCACCAGACGGCAGCCTAAGGGTCTCCAGGGAAGGGGGTCCAGACCAGCACCAGACAGCGGCTTGAAAACCCAAGATACCATAAAGGCACCGCCTGAGCAGCGCAGGGAGTGTGGCTTCATGGAGGGCCTGGGAGAAGTGGTGGCCCAGAGGCTACGGCACAGGATCGAGCTGCTTGGCGGTGTGAGATAATGCTTACCGAGAGAGGCTCTGAGGACAGCCTTCATGGCATTTAACACCAGCCCTGCCACTTCTCAGCTGTGTTCTCTTGAACAAGTTACTTCCGGTCTCTGTGTCTCCATTTCCTCCTGTGTAAAATGGGATGATATTAGGTATACCTACTTCAGGGGAATTTCCTAGTGGCTCAGACTGTAAAGAATCCTCCCACAATGCAGGAAGGAGACCCAGGTTCGATCCCTGGGTCGAGAAGATCCCCCAGAGGAGGAAATGGCAACCCACTCCAGTATTCTTGCCTGGAGAATTCCATGGACAGAGGAGCCTGGTGGGCTACAGTCCATGGGATCACAAAGAGTCAGATACAACTGAGTAACTAACACACACACACACACACACACACACACCTACTTCTAAGGGTTGTTGTGTGGATTAAATCAGCTAAGTCTTGTACAGTGCTTGTACCACATATCTAGCAACTACTCAATAAATGTTGTCATTGTGACAGGTTGACAAAATGCGCTTTCAGGATCTATAGTTCTATGAAGGAAGGTGGGAAGGGAGGAACTATCTAATCAGGAAGAGTCCGGTAGATGTGTTAGGGTGACCTCATTTGAAGCCACAGGCTGGTGAAGCTTAAGGACACCTGAACACTCAGTGGCTGGTTGCAAGCCCTAATGCAGTCTAGGGCAAACAGAACTCTCAAGTACTAGGAAGGGAACATAAACTGTTTGGCAGCATCTACATAGAGCTAAACACTTGCCCCTCTAGGACCCATCTATTCCACACCTACATGTATACCCAATAGAAATTCATGCATGTGACCATCTAAAGATCCATGTAAGAAAGTTATAGAAGGATTATGCACAATAGTCCAAAAAAGGGAAATTACCTAAATGCCCAGAAACAGTAGCTGGGTGGATGCATATGGATATGTATATATATCCATATATCCATATATATATATTTCACAGTTGAATTTATTTATTCAATTATTTAATTAATTTATTTATATGAGACTATGTGTGTATATATATTATTGCTGTTAGTTGCTAAGTCATGCCCGACTCTTTGTGACCCCATGGACTGTAGGCTGCTAGGCTCCTCTGTCATGGGATTGTCCAGACATGAACACTGGAGTGAGTTGCCATTTCCTCCTCCAGGGGATCTTCCCAACCCAGAGATCAAACCCACATCTCCTGCGTGTCTGCATTGGCACATGGATTCTTTACCAACAAGCCAATAGGAAAGCTATCTAAGTGAAGAAACACATATATATGTATACTTCTTCAGCAATGGAAATAAGCAAATAAAGCTACACCTAACCAACAGTATGGATGAATCTCAAACATAATGTTGAGTAAAAGACCGAGCACAACAGAATATTCCCTGATAATTCCATTTATAGCAAGCTCAAGTTCACAACCAGGCAAAACTAATTCATGTCGTTAGAAGCCAGAAGAGTGGGAGGTATCTGGGAGGGGACATGAAAGAGGTTTCTGGGGCACTGGTGAAGTTCTATTTCTTGCTCTCGGTACTCACTTTGTGAAAATTATCATACTCTGATGATTCATGCATTTTCTCCTAGGTACATTACATGTCAATAAAGATACACTTTTTTTAAATGGCTGGAAAACATCGTTTGTATTAGTTCACGTTCAAGCGACTTATTTGCTTCCTCTCACTAAATAAATGCCAGGCACAGCTCTAAGCACAGAGGGGATCCAGGGTGGTCCAGACACAGGCTTAGCTCCTCAACATGCACACGTGGTTGAGCCTCCGCCCTTTCTGCTCCAAGTCCTTCCCTCATCACAGGCGGCTCTTGGGTTGCTGATTCCACAGAAGAATTTTCCACCCTGGGTTTCAGTGTCAGGACTGCCAGCGCAGGCTCCTTAGACGGAGGTGCCCGCACTTCCACAGGACATCTTAGAGCCGAACGTGCTATCAACTCCTACCCCTTCTTGCTCTGCACCTTCCTACCTCCCATTTACTGTGTGCCAGGCACTGTGCCAAGCACTTTACATGGAGGAGCCCCTGCTTGGGCTTCCTGGACCTGCCTCAACTGGTTACAGATGCACCCTGCTTCTCACGGAGCCCCAGGGAGAGGGATTAGAGTGGAATTCGACTTGGTGTTAAGCAGATGTTATCTCTATGTGCTGCCTCTATCTGACCCAGCCCTGTGATCTTGGGCAAGTCACTCCACCTATCTGAGCTTTAGAGTCCTCGTCTGAAAAAGCAGAGTCCTCGTCTGAAAAAGCAAATTCCTCTGGTACCTACTTCACAGGGTCATTGGGATACCGAGAGGACTAACACTCGTACAACGCTTAGCACAGCACCTGGCACACAACAGATGGCAGTGACAAGGTTCAAATGTCCCAGGTACACAACTTAAACTTCCTAAGGAAAGGTCTCAACCAACAGATGTCAACAACCCAAACCTCACAGTGAAAGAAAGTCACAGTCAGAGAGTGAGGGCAGAGAGGCAGCCAGAGGATGATGGCAGAGGCATGGGTCCCCTTGGCTCCTCTTGTCCTCTGGATCAGTGACTTGGAGAATCCCGCTGGGAGGACATGGAGAGACAGGAACTCATCAGCACCGCTGACAGGCGAATAGGCTGTGTGGCCCATCTGAGAGCAAGTGGAGGGATTCAGCAGCACTGGATCTACTTAGCACCTGGCTCTGCTGCTGCTGCTGCTAAGTCGCTTCAGACATGACCCCATAGACGGCAGCCCACCAGGCTCCCCCATCCCTGGGATTCTCCAGGCAAGAACACTGGAGTGGGTTGCCATTTCTTTCTCCAATGGATGAAAGTGAAAAGTGAAAGGGAAGTCGATCAGTCGTGTCCGACTCTTAGTGACCCCATGGACTGCAGCTTACCAGGCTCCTCCATCCATGGGATTTTCCAGGCAAGAGTACTGGAGTGGGGTGCCATTGCCTTCTCCAAGGACCTGGCTCAGGGGTCTCCAAACTTGCAGGTCAAATCTGGCCAGACCCTGTTTTTGTAAATAAAGGTTTGTTAGAATATAGCCATGCACATTCATTTACATATGGGCTATGGCTGCTTTAGTGCTACAGTGAAATAGCTGGGTAATTGCAACAGAAACTGTATGGACCACAAAGCCAAAAACATCTACTGTCTTACTCTCCACGGAAAGTTTGCCAACCCTGACCTAGGACCCAGTGACCTCACATCAGGAAGAAATCCTCCCACTGATCCACAAGGGATGCTCACTGGTGCACTGCCCAGTGAGTGTCCATTTCTAGGGAATCAAAAAGCAAAATGTGGGTGATACACAATATAGAATATAATTAAAAGCAAAAATCAACGATATGGGTAGTTCTCGATATTGGGCTGAGTGATAAAGAACCAAAAAATAAAAGAACAATGAAAATAGCTAACCCTTGTTAAGCATTTGGGCTTCCCTGGTGGCTCAGATGGTAAAGAATCCACCTGCAAGGCAGGGGACCCAAGTTCAGTCCCTGGGTTGGGAAGATCCCCTGGAGAAGGAAATGGCTACCTACTCCAGTAGTCTTGCCTGGAGAACTCCATGGACAGAGGAGCCTGGTGGGCTACAGTCCATAGGGTCACAAAGAGTTGGACATGACAGCGATTAAGCACATGCCAGGCAGCTCTATGATGTACGAACAAGTAGACCATCCCATTTCACAGATAGAGACACTGAGCCTCCAAATGGCTAAGTAGCCACTAGCCAGTAACTAAGCCGGGGTTTTGAACTCAGGCAGTTTGAGCGCAGAGCCTGTACTCTTGACTGCTACACTGTACAGAACATAATGTTTCTCTCTATTTTAAAATTTCATGCACCAAAAACGTAAATTTTATGTTATCTGTATTTTGGAGGAAAAAAAGGAAGTGAAAGTGTTAGTTACTCAGTCATGTCCAACTCTTTGTGGCCTATGGACTTGGTGGCTCCTCTGTCCATAGAATTCTCCAGGCAAAAATACTGCAGTGGGTAGCCAATCTCTTCTCCAGAGGGTCTTCCCGACCCAGGGATTGAACCCAGGTCCCCCACATTGCAAGGTATCTCAGCACCATAAAAAGAGAAGAAACAGACATCCACATACAAAGCAACATTATGTGTTTAAGCATGTTTACCCAACACATGGGAAGACTGCCTCCACGCTGGCAGAATGCAGGGAGGCAGGAAAATGGCTTGCGGCAGGCAGGAGGTGGCTATAAAACACAGACAAATGATAGCAGCCTGCTGCAAACTGACTCCATTCCGTGCACCTAAGGGCCATACTTTACCCAGCTTCAAGATGTTTAGAGAGAATTCCAGCACGCCAAGTGCAGCATGAGGATCCAACCGCAGGCCATGGCGAACGCGGCCAGCTGCCTGGTCCCCCACCTTCCTCCCTCTCACCTGCAGCCTGGCAGCTCGGCGGGCCGCCCCAGTAGCCGCCGGTGGTGCAGGAACTGGGGGCTGGCACGGTAGGCCTGGCAGGGCACCACAGGCTGGCTGCCTTATCGCGCCGGACAGAACAAACAGCGTGGGGCCTGACACGGGCTCTCCCCGTGGCCGCAGCGGGGCAGCCGGCTTTTTTTTCCCTGACCATCTTTGAGCTCGAGATCAGACACAGGGAAAGATTAAAACAAATATGAATTTAATCAAGGGATTCTGCTATCCTGGGGTGGGAACAGGAGCCTGCTGACATAAAGAGGGGCTGAAGCGCTGGGGAGCCAGAGCCGAATCAAAGCCGCTTGCTTACCACTAACCGCTCAGATGATCCATATCATAACAACAAAAAAGAAAAACAATTATTTATTCTTTTTGATGTTGCAGCTCAGCAGCAACTTGCTTTTTGAAGAGAGCAAGGTCAAAACCAAGTTATTGTTTTTGCCTGAAACTTTGACAGGAACTCCGAGTTCTTCCATGTGACCTACTTAGATCAGGAATACGGGGAAGTCAGAGATGTTCATTTCTTCTGGGCCATGGATTAGGGCTTCCTTTCTTCTCCTGCCCTCTCTCCCTCCCCCTCACCATTCCTTGAGCCCCTCTCTTTCCGTGAAGGGCCTGAATGAGATGTCCTGGGGAACACAAAGTCTGCAAACCTTCTATCTCCTCCAGGAGAGCCAGAAGCTGAGCTCCCTGAATGCACTCCTCCAAGCCAGGCCCGAGAAAAGTCACCCTTCCACTGCCTGAGTTACTTCCCCGATGCCACAACCTCCCCAAAGGCCAGGGATACAGCAAGGAGCAATTCAGAGGCCGCCTCTGCACGAATAAAGTTTACCTCGCACGAAAGCAACGTGATCAAATAACAGGTTATAATTCAGGAGATCAACATCACCACAGGGGTTCATGAGAAAACAGGCTTTTGTAATCCAGGCCAGGGATCCAGAGGCACCCGCTCCAGGGAAGTGGCATTCAAGCTAAACCTCAAGGATGAGTTCAGGTCGGCCAGGGGCAGAGGGAGGAAGGGTTGGGGCAGAGAGAAAGCTTGTGATAAGCCAGCAGATGAAAGAAAGGGAGTTCAAGGAACGGAAGGCACTGCTGCCCTGGGCTTCTGGGTCTTAAAGGGAGGAGATGGTACGGGACATGGAGGTTGGATGGGGACCAGTTCTCGGGATGGTGGTGGTCAGGGGAGCTTCTTAGGCTACAGCAAGGAGTACCTGTGTTTCCTCTTCATAAAGGTGGAGAGCCACAGCGGAGGCCTTTCAGTGGGGAGCAATGTGGCCAAGTTTGCTTCCGAAGAATGGTTGTAAGGTCACAAGACTAGAGGGGAGAGGTGATGCTGGCAGGGGCCAGACAGGTGTCAGGAGAGGTGGGGAGAAGTGGAGAGCTTTGGGAAGGATGTACAGAGTACCAACAAGACCCTGTGCCTAAGGAGAGAAGCTTGGCACCAGTGTCTTCCTTCATTACCCAAGAGGAGGCAGGTTGGACTTGGGTGATGTTATATTTTGGGTTTCAGTCCAGGTGGAGATGTCTGGTCAGATGCACAGGTCTAGGGCTCAGCAGACAGGGGGCTAGGCATCCAGATTTAAGAGGACGCAGCACCTGTAGACCCCAGCATCTCCGCCTGCCCTTCAACCTTTGACTGATGCCTCCTTGGATCCGAGGGCTTCCCGGGTGGCGCAGTGGTAAAGAATCCTCCTGCCAAGGCAGGAAACACAGGTTCGATCCCTGGGTTGGGAAGATCCCTTGGAGTAGGAAATGGCAACCCACTCCAGCATTCTTGCCTGGGAAATCCAATGAACAGAAGAGCCTGGGGGGGTCAGGGGCAGGGGCTACAGTCCATGGGGTCACAAAGAGTCTGATGAGACTGAGTGGCTGACCATGCATGCCTTGGGTCTGGATTTTCACATTGACTCCTCCACCAGAAAAGTTGAAACCCTGGAGACCCTGTCACACTGTGCCAAGCTCTGGGTAGGGTGGGATCAGAAGGCACTATTAGATCCAGCTCCAGTCCCATCAGATGAGTCTCCTTCAGAAGCCAAAGGGATGACACACTGTGCCCCAGGACAAGTTCCCCTGAAGCAGACCCTTCGACAAGAACATGAGCACATGCAGCTTATCGGGGAAGTGGTCCCAGGACACGTCAGTAGGGACTTAGGGAAGTGAGGCAAGAGGAGAAGGCATCCAAGGACAGGTTACCAAGCAGGTGACGGCAATGGATGAAAGGGCTTCTATCCCACCTGGACCCAAGGACCTTCCTGAGGGGTATCCCACCCGAGGGATGAATCCACCACTTCCCAACAGTCCCCCACCATGGGCTGCTCCTGGGACACTTCAGGCCTGCCCCCATGTGGGGCCAGTCACCCTCTTGCATGCAGAGAATGAACTCAGATTATCACACAGTTCTTTGCAGTGAGAAGCCAGAGGTGGGAGCTATGAGCCTCAAAGGCATCTGGGTAAGGCTGCTGCTGCTGCTGCTAAGTCACTTCAGTCATATCCAACTCCGTGCGACCCCATAGACAGCAGCCCACCAGGCTCCGCCGTCCCTGGGATTCTCCAGGCAAGAGCACTGGAGTGGGTTGCCATTTCCTTCTCCAATGCATGAAAGTGAATAGTGAAAGTGAAGTCGCTCAGTCGTGTCCAACTCTTAGCGACTCCATGGACTGCAGCCCACCAGGCTCCTCTGTCCATGCATCCACCAGCAAATCACCAAACTGAGTGAGTGAGTGAGTGAAAGTCGCTTAGTCGTGTACAACTCTTTGCGATCCCCACGGGCTGTAGCCCACCAGGCTCCTCAGTCCATGGGAATTCCCAGGCAAGACTACTGGAGTGGGTTGCCATTTCCTTCTCCAGGGGGTCTTCTCAACCCAAGGATCAAACCCAGGTCTCCCACATTGCAGGCAGATTCTTTACCACCTGAGCCACCAGGGAAGCAAAAACTGAGGGAGTTCCCAATAAATGAATGGATTTTCACTATTGAAAAAAAAAAAAAAAAACCAGAGAGCGTTATCTCCAGACTCCCCAACTGCAAGAAACATCAGACAGCAGGAGAAAAAGCAAGAAATTAACATATTAATAATATGACCCCATTCGTATCCCATCAAGGGCCAGACGGAAGCCAGAATACTGGAGGGAGTAGGTTGCCAGACAGAGAAGCAACACATCTGAAAAGATGCCAGAAAACACCTCACACCCGAAGAACAAAGGAACAGCACCCTTTAAAACTTCATTTTTACTTCATTTCTTGCTTGAGGGAAGCAGGTGATGTTTCTTCCGACGAAGAAGTGTCTGCTGGGGAAGAGCGGGGTCTGGAAGCTGGAGGGGACCCTGGAGGCTGGGAGGTTTCACTGTTTTTTTTTAAGATTTTTTTTTTAATGTGGATCATTTTAAAGTCTTTATTGAATTTATTACTATATTGCTTCTGTTTTATGCTTTGGTTTTTTGGCCATGAAGCTCCCTGATCAGGGATCACACCCACACCTCCTGCACTGGGAGGCGAAGCCTAACCACTGGGCCACCAGGGAAGTCCCAGACGTTTCTCTCTCTGTTGGCAATTCTCCAGCGGTCCCCCCAAGCAGACCTTACCATGTCCACACCCACTAGCCCAACTTGCAAATTCTAATCCCTGTGCCTCTTCCTCTGGCAACCAGAGCCTCGGCCAGAAGTGCCAGCAGATTACCATCCCCTAAGGAACAGCCCGAACAAACAGTGGATGGGGAGCTGGTAGGTGGTTCCCCCAGGCCCTCGCCCCAGTGGGGTAACACAGAGGCCTATGCTTCCTGCACTTGCAGCAGTCCCCGTGGTCCCAAGCTCTAGAGGCATGCCTTGGCAGCTGGCTTCCAGCCACCTTCCAGCCTCTCCCTCAGTTACGTCATGTCAATAGCTTGAAATCAGCCATGGTGGAAACATTTACACCATGGAAATTGGCAGACACTAGAAATAAGGTGTTTTGTTGAATTTTTTTTTTAAGCCAGTTTACCAGCACATCACTGCTCGTCTATCAGTGTTTCTTGGCATTCAGTTCAGTTCAGTCACTCAGTCATGTCTGACTCTTTGCAACCCCGTGAACCACAGCACACCAGGCCTCTCTGTCCGTCACCAACTCCCGGAGTTTACCCAAACTCAAGTCCATTGAGTCGGTGATGCCATCTAACCATTTCATCCTCTGTCGTCCCCTTCTCCTCCTGCCCTCAATCTTTCCCAGTATCAGGGTCTTTTCAAATGAGTCAACTCTTTGGATCAGGTGGCCAAAACATTGGAGTTTCAGCTTCAACATCAGTCCTTACAATGAACACCTAGGACTGATTTCCTTTAGGATGGACTGGTTGGATCTCCTTGCAGTCCAAGGGACTCTCAAGAGTCTTCTCCACACCACAGTTCAAAAGCATCAATTCCTCTGCACTCAGCTTTCTTTATAGTCCAACTCTCATATCCATACATGACTACAGGAAAAACTATAGCCTTGACTAGATGAAACTTTGTTGACAAAGTAACATCTCTGCTTTTTAATATGCTATCTAGGTTGGTCACAACTCCTTCCAGAGAGTAAGCATCTCTTAATTTCATGGCTGCAATTCCCAAATAAATTAACTCGTACTCAAACCCTCACTCAGGACCTGCTCCTAGTGAAACAAAAATGAAGACAGCTCCCCTGAGTCAGGGAGACCAAGGACGGTCATCTACACCACACAGTGGTGTCACAGAAATTGGAGGCCTCTTTCCATTCCTTACATTATGTTCCAGCCTCTTCTGCAGGCCTTCCTTCACCCCCCACACCCAGCACAGCCATATCTGTCCCCAATTTGTTTCAATAGTCCCAATTCTTCTCCCCTGTCTACATCTAAACCCTTCAACCACTGGGGGACTTCCCTGGTCGTCCAGTGGTTAAGAGTCTGACTTCCAATGCAGGGTACAGGGATTCGATCCCTGGTCTGGGGACTGAGATCCCACATGCTGTGGGGCAACTAAGCCCATGTGCTGAACCTAGAGAGAAACTTGTTCCACAATGAAGATCTCACCTGCCACAACTAAGACCTGATGCAGACAAGTAAATAATAAAATTCTAAATAAAATTAAATAAACTCTTCACCATCAGACTTCCTAGTTTATCTCACTAAAGCAGCACGATGTATATTCCTACCTCTGGAATCTAGGTAGACTCCTGTGACTTGCTCTGGGCAATAAAATGAGGTGGAACTGATGGTCTATCCAATAGGATCCTAGGTCTTGTGAGAGCATCACTGTTTCTCATCTTGTGACTCTGCTGTCACCAGGAGGAGGACATTCTGGGCTGCTCAGCTGGTCCCAGTGGAGAAGAAGAGAGAATGGGAACAAGAGGCAACCCAGATAGCTGCCTCAGATAAGCCTAGCCTGGAGCAGAGCCTCCAAGCCAAACCACAGAGGTGCGAACAATAAACATTTCCTGTTGCAGGCTACCAGGTTTCATGACTATTTGTTACGATAGGGAACCATCCCCACCCACTCTCATTTCAAGCGGTTCAGGGAGAGTGGATCCCATCTCCCAGCTCCAGAAAGGATGCGTACCAGTCTGTACCCTGGCATCCTGGCCTCAGTTGCTATTTCACGAATGGGCATGTGACCCAAGCCAGGCCAGTGAGGTCCAACCTTGGGGCATTTTCTGGAACTCCTGGAAAAGAGGTACTTGCTTCCCACTGGGACTGCATAGGTGGTGGGATGTCAACCAGTTGCTCTGGTAGCCATCTTGCCAGTACAAAGGAAGTGACTTTTGGAGAATGGAGCCATTGTGTGCTGGTGAATTAGCTCTCCTCCCACAGAGAAAAAGAATAAAGATAGCAAGCCCTGGTTTGTGGTATTTGCCAATTTCCATGATAGAAATACTCCCACCATCACCAATTTCATGCTACCAAAGATTTAGCAACACTGCCCAAAATTCCTGGATGTTTTACAGTTGGCTCCAACACACCCCTGGAATGGAACCTATACCACGAAAAACAGAGCCAAGAGATGGAAAGATAGGCAGTATCCTGGTGATATTATTTGAGTTGAGCTCTGGATCGAGCCACGCCTGAAATTCATTAGTACCCTTAGACTTTACTCTCATGTGAGCCAACAGCTTCCTTTTGTTTTTCAAGCCAGTCTGATCTGGGTTTCTTTTATTTGCAACTGAGAGGAGACTGACTAATACACACTCCCTCATGCCCCACCATGCTTCCATCCTTTGAGAAATAATAATAAATAATTTTAGAGTAGTAACAGTAACAAAGCAAGACTTAATTGAGCACCAATGATGTGCCAAGCACTTTACAGAAAACTTCTGCTGTATATTCATATCAATACAGTGAATCATTTATTTCCCATGACAACACTATGAGCTAAGTACAATATTATTAGTCCCATTTGACAGATAAGAAAAGTGAGGCACAAAAGGTGAAGTCATCATCCCAAGGGCCCCCAGTAAAGTTGAAGAGCCAGGATTCAGTCCTCAGGAATGTGGCCCCAGAGCCTGTGACTCATTGCTGTGCAATACTGTCCACAAGAGGAGCATGGTGGAGTGTGCGCCAGACACATAGAACAGGAGAAGTCTACCCCAGATGGTTACAACCCCTCATCTGCCTACATTCTCCTTCATTAAAGTAGCCCAGGGGCCTGGCAGGGGCCTGACTCTGCCCCAAGCAGGGGAAGTGTGAGTTGGTGTCCCAGCCCTTGCCACCCTGCCACCCTTCCCCCTCCAGCTAGCCTGCACCCCTCAGTCTCCAGGGGTTCTCCACCTCTGGCACCCAGCAACAGGTGCAGCAGGAAGACGAGGCACCAGATGTGCCTGGAGGCAGGGAGCTATGGAAACCCCACTGCCAAGAACAAAAACCAGAATCCCACACCTGGACATATCACAGGAGAAGGATGGGGAGGAGACAGACAGACAGACAAAGTGGGAAGCACACAGGGAGGGAGCCACGGCAGATAATAAGAAAAAGAGATTTGCCCTCCCCCTTGCCCACCTGTCAACACATCTAACTCTCTCCTCCCTGGGGCTGAGAACAAGATGGAGAAACAGGAAGATTTTTTTTTTTATGAAGTATATTTGATTTACAATGTTGTGCTACTTTCTGCTGTACAGCTAAGTGACTCAGTTATACATACAGGCACTCTTTTTTAAATGTTTTTTTTCCATTATGTCCCAGGAGATTGGGTATAGCTCCCTGTGCTATCCAGTAGGACCTTGTTTATCCATTCTAAATATAATAGTTTACATCTACTAACCCCAAACTCCCACTCCCTCCCACTCTCTCCACCTCTCCCGCTTGACAACCATAAGTCTGTTCTAACCAGGATATGGAGACAACGTAAATCCACCTAAAACAACCTAAATGCGTTGACAGATGAGTGGAGAAAGATGTGGTACATATATACAATGGAATACTACTCAGCCATAAAAAGAACAAAATAATGCCATTTGAAGGGGAGACCTTTTAACACCAGCAGGTAAATGTTGGGTGGCTACATTTCTTTAGTTTCAATTCTCCTCAAGTCTCAGATGCACAGCAAGAGCCTCCAGAGAAGTGAGTGAAGACATGCCCATATAGGGAGGATGTTCCTCACTTGACTGCATCCTGGGCGATGGGCCTGATGCCCAGGGAGCCCCAGGAACCCCTCTCGGCCAAGGCTCCAGAGGCCACTGAGCCCTGCAAAGGGGCAAAGGGAGGTGTTAGAGGGCCAGTGTGAAGGGAACCTGCCAGACATGATCCAACTCTCGCTTCAGGATCTGAACTCTCTTCTGACCCCACAAGTTGCCCAGTCTCTCAGAATAACCGAGTCCTCCCGTGGAACGAGGACTTGAGGTCTTGCTTGTCCCTGACCTGCCGCGTGACCGTGGCTAAGCCCTTACCCTCCCAGGACCTCAATCTGCCACCTCTAGAGGGGCTCTGGTGTTCTGGGGGCCTGTGACTCTGCAGACCTTCACCAAACTTCAAAGCCAGTGATGCCCTCGCAAGGACACTGCTCAGCACCCCTCAGATGTCCACCCTGCCCCTCCCCTGGAAGCCTCCCATAGGGTCCAATTTTCAGCCTCCTCCCTACCCACCCATCACACCTCAACTGTCCCATTCCCTCAAGGACTTGCCAAGAAGCTGAACTGAGGGGAACTGGGAGGGGAGACAGGAGCTGAGACCAGCCCAGGGCACCACGCCTGCTGAAGAACAGGTCAGCATCGGACTGGCCTGGCCCTTTGGCCTTTGGGCATTTAAGACGGGCTTTCCAGGTGGTGCTAGTGGTAAAGAGCCCATCTGCCAATACAGGAGAACTAAGAGACGCGAGTTCAATCCCTGGGTCTGGAAGATCCCCTCTAGGAGGGCACTTAAGACAGTGCGTCCCTTGGAAAGACAGCTGAAGGCTCCTCCACCACTCTGAGCCCTCTAGAACGGGGCCGATACCTGAAGGAGAGAGCGTGTGGGCGGAATCACAGGTCAGAAAACCCCTCCCCAGTTCCCCGAGAGACAGACCTCGAAACCGTCAAGGAGGGAGAATGGGAAGGGAGGCGGACCCATGGGCACCTTGGCGGGCCTCTCACGGACGACGGGCATTGGCAGCCAGCGAGGGTGTGCGAATGGACCCATGTACGATGGAGCCACGCATCACACAACCACGGCCTGGTGCCAGATGTCAGCCGCGCGGTGCAGCCCCCAAGCCCCACTCCCCAAAACCAGAGGCATCCCTTCCAGAGAAGAAAGAAGAGGGAGCTTCATCATTAATAGCGCTGGCGGCAAGGTAAGGGCACCCACCCTTTCGGCGCACCCTCGCCCATAATTATGCCAGCCAGGCTTTCATCCCCACGCGCACGCAGAAAGTTTATTGTTGTATTTCGGCCTTTTTCCAGTCTCCTCTGCCTTTTATGCAAGGGAAAGGGTGCTGAGGGGTCGAGGCATCCTCCCCCGGCTCCTCTCCCTGCTTCAGTCCTTTTAGAAAAACACCCAAAGCCATAATTTGTCTTAGAATTTCTTTTGAAACAGCTACAAGAAAGACTGACGACTGCTCTTTTCCCTCTGTTTCTGATTCCAGCCATCCCTTTATCTGGCTTTCATTAGAGCCTCGGCCGCGCCTCTTTTGTGGGAGAGACTGGAGGGAGCCGAGGCAGTTTCCCAGCCGCTGTGATGTTGCTAAAGATTAAAAAGGAGCTTTGAAGCTGCACCAGTTCTCTCTGTGCCCCCTCGGTACAGGACCTCAGAAAGACCCAAGCCATCTGGCAAACCTGACATAAAGACAAAATAAAGTGATTGAAACAGTCTCTTCAAAGCCACAATGGCAGATTTGTTGATTTGGGTGTTATCTTTCATGCGAGGCCCTCAGAAGTCACCAGAACACCTAGGTAATCTCGGGCAGGCCTGACTGCAGTGGATGGAGCCTTCCAGGCCAAGGCTCAGAGAGGGGCCCAGCCACGCCAGGCGGAGCCGAGGGACGGATGGAGGGGGCCACTGCAGGTGGGCCCCAGGAAACTCTGCTATCGAATCCAGAGCTGCCCTGGCAACGGTCCCCAGTGAGGCTGGCTCAGTCCAACCCCCCCACCCCCCCAACCCAGTGTCCCACCTCAGGAGGGGCGCCTGACACCAGCCAGACAGAGTCAGGATGGGATGGGAGGCTGATGCGAGGCTGTCCTGAGTGGGAGGGGAGTGGCACGGAGATGAAAGACCGCTGCCATAATTGCAACCGACAGCCCGTTAGTAACGCCCTGGCAGCTTCCATATCAGAACCTGCTTCTCACGGCTCCTGGCTGGATGAAGCCTGGGCAGATGGCTGGCTGCCAGGGCCCTGGGGAGGGTCTCTGTTAGTGGACTGCACCTGGGACAAGCGAAGATCCTAGGGGAACAGAACCACAGGCTACGCTGACCTGGTCCTGCACGAACACCCTGGCTGACACCCGGGGAATCTGAGCCTGGCCCTCTCTGAACCTCAGCCGGCCCTCTCACAAAAAGGCTGTCCCGACCCTCATGGGCAGAGTTTCTCTTATCCTCTTGGGTAGCAGTACCCAGAGCCCAAATCCCTGGGCTCTCCACTGGCCCAAATGGGGAGCCTGGAGAAGCCGGCACCAGAGCCAACAATACAAACTTAACAGACACCCCCTGAGTTCTAGGCCAGGAATTTGGAAGATATCACCCCTCATACCCACCCATTACCACTGCAACCTCAGATAAATCATTCCCTTCTCAGTGCCTCAGTGGTCCTCGTGATGAAACCTGAGAGTCGGAGTTCACCAGAGATGTTCAGGTGCTGGGAAGAGCTGGGTCCTAGGAACACTCCTTACGGGGCCAAGATGGGGTCAAGAGAAAGCTGAGCAGGCAGTCCTCTAAATCCCTGCTTCTCTGCTTTTATCTGATAAATACACCAGGTTTCAGGTAAAATCTCCAGGCTTGTTCTAAGTCTTTGCAGATAAAAACACACATATGAGTTAAAAACTGCCGATCTAGAGGGTCCTGGCTCCTTCCTTCTGATCTCCCTGAAACTGTGATTCTAATTGGATCCTAATGAGCTCAACTAAGAGCTGAACTTCATTCTACCCAGTTTTAGCAAAATGACGAATTCACACAGTGTGACCACAGATCAACGGCCAAAGAATCTACTGAAGACCTACTCCACACTCTTACCCAGGAAAATGTAACACTTGCCTGTCCCCAGAAGATGTATCTAAGGGATGTCCACCTTCAGAAGACGTGATAAACCGCTGCCTGTTTTCTAAACCATGGAGAGAGAGGCACTGGTCACAGGTCTGGGGGACAACTCACCATCCCCACCTTTCTTTGCCTCCTCCCTCTGCCCAGTTGGAGGTCTTGGGTCCCAGCTACTCCTCCACTGCCCTGCCCCTTTCAGAGGGCCCAAGAGGGAATTTCTCATCAAAACTGGCCCCCAATCACCCTTCCTTCCTCCTAGAAGCCAGCGGGCCCTGGCACCAGGGTGGGAGGCTCACAGCAGAGACTTCCTGGCATCTCAGCAGTGATGCGCCAGCATGAGATTAGGTTGTCTGTCCTCTTAAAGAGAGGAAGGAAGTCCAGCTCCTGGAAAGGCAGGGCAACAGAAGAGCACAGGTGGGAGGGGGTGGCTGCTCAAAAACCCCAGACGAGAACCTTTTAAGTAGACAAAATGTCTCTCCTTTTCTAAACATGCCTCCCTATCTTCTTTGCTGATGAGCTCCTACTCATCCTTCAAAACCCATATCCAACATCACTCCTTCTTTGAAGGCTTTTTCTCCCTCAGTTCACATGCCACATCATACATACCTATCTTAGGTAGTTCTGAAATTAAATGACAGTAATTTCTCCAAGAAAAGGGTCCATGTCTGAAAATCAAAGGATCTCAGTTCAAATCTCACCCAGCTGTGAGACTTCAGACAGGCCTCTGAGCCTCTCAATTTCTTCATCTGTAAAGCGGAGAAGGTAAAACATCCTCTATGGTGGTTTTGAGTATTTAAAAAGGTAATATACATTAAAGAGCCTGAGATAGTGTCCAGTGCATAGAGGCACTCAAGAAAAGTGAGCTTCATTTCACCCCTAGGAAAGGGTGAGCATCTCAAAGGCAGAAACCAGGTCTTCATTCATTCATTCATGCATTCATTCATCATCACTGAGCTCTTGTTTGTTAAAGAACAAGCCCTGAGCCAAAAGCTAGGTTCTCCAGCAGGTCATGAGACAGACACTGGCCAGGTGTCATCAATCTCACGGTTGATCTTCCTGACCCATGTTTCTCCAGCACCCACTCCGGCTGTCACTGTTCCACCCTTCCAAGATGGTTGGCTAAGGCCAGGCCTGCAGAGTCCAGGATGGAAGTTGCCTGTCCCCCAGGATTGTCCGTAGACCTCTCTCCTAGGTGTCTACCTTTGCAAGATAGAGCCTTGTCTGAACACTCTGGGAAGAGAGAAAGGAAGAAATACCATCACCCCCACTCTCAGGGAGCTCCTGTTCCACTGGGAGAGACGCTCACTTCTTCCTGGGAACTTTTCAGCCTGATGGAAGAGACAAATACGAGTACTCAACTTTTAAATCTCTCAGTCTGATGAAAGAGTCACATTCTCCTGATATGGGGAACTCCTTGTCTGAAAGCAGATTGCAGGTTCTCATTTTCCCAATGGCACAGGTACGTTCCTCCCTGATTGTAGAGCTCCCAAGTCTGATAGAGGGGACACATGGCTCCTGGTCTCAGCCCAGTCTATCCCTGATGGGGATGAGATTGTTCCTGTCACGGGAGGGTACCTCCTCTGGTGGGAGAGGCAGTCTGTGCTCACAGATAGCTTGAGAGTCAGATAAAACAACAGGCATGGAAAAAAGAGATTAATCTAGAGTCCCTTTGAAAGGCTAGCTGTGCAGAGTCTCTGTCTGTAGCCTCAGAAGTGATATTCCTGGCTCCGCAGATACATCATCCTAATCCACAGGGCTGGACACAAATGACACAGACTCATCCGCCTCTCGAGCATCCAGCCAAGCCCCCTCACCGGAGGCTCCCAGCCAGAGCTGGCCTGAGGCCACCGTCGCTGGCATCGTATGCCAGTCTTGCCAGGGGAGCCTTTCTCACGATCAGGGACATCTGGGCTGGCCCAGCTCCCAGAGGCCACAGACATAAAAAGCGAGGGGCTCGGCGGAAACACCATCTGCACATCATAAAGCCTCTTGGTGGTTCCCAGAGGCTGCCTCCAGCTGCAGCTGTGCTGCCCGGAAAAGCAGAGGAAGGTACCAAGTGGCCAGGAAGCGGGAGGGGGGCAGGGGAAGGATGGCCGAGAGGTGAGGGTTGGGCTGGAGTTCTTCCACCCAGCACCGAACACACTTTGCAAATGAACGTCACCTGTTTGTCTCCCTGTCACTGCCTAAGACCACAGGTCGTGCTTATCCCCGAAGGTGAGCTGGTGACATGAGCAGTGTGCGGTAATGGTCCTGCAATCAGATTTTGGAGTTGTACAGCCTGGGTTCAAGTCAAAGATCCACTCTCTAGGCAACTGAATGGACTTTGCTGAGCCTGTTTTCATGCCTGTACGTTAAAGATACAAATCATCACACCCATCATCGTGGGGTTGCTATAAGAATTGATAGAAGTAGTCAATTAATAGATAGAAGTAATCAAGTAAATCGATGTAATTGATAGAAGAAGATTCAGTACCTGATTTAAAGAGGTACTCAGTCACTATTCGCTTTTATCGTTGTCTTTTCTCCCGATACTGTCCTGAGGCTCGGTGAGCAGACACCTAAAAGGGGCGGAGCTTTGGGGGATAGTTCATTGACTACCTCCCCCAAGGCCCCGCCTCCATCACCACAGCCACAGCTGATTGGACAAGAGGTGGGACCTGGCCCAGGGGAAGCCATCTATTGGCAGTTGAGCAGAGCCTGTCAGATTCTTCCCAGAGAATTTGAACAGGGAGGGGTCAGCCTGTTAGGTAGTGTAAGTCAATGATTCTCTGAAGAACAGAGGAAGGAGGCAGAGAAAAAAAAAAAGAGATAATTGAGAAAAGCAGAGGTGAGAGAAACAAAAGTTTCCTCAGAAAGACATTGGGAGTGAGAGCCCCTGGTTTGGGCTTCCCACGTGATTTCCGTGTAGACAAGGCTGTTGGCAATCTCCTGACTTTGGAGCCTCTGAGATGAATCCTGCAAAGAAGCACAAACGTACATACACACACGTGCACTCCTTTCTACTTTTTCTTTGCAGTTCCCCTCCCACATCTGAACAACTTCCAAAATGGTAAATCCCAAAGGAGACTAAATTTGTTGAGTGGGTGCAAAAGCTGAGAAACAGAGATGAATCGTTCTGGACAACAGAATTTTTGGAGAGGGCAGAAAGAAGAGGTGGCTGGCTTTCAGAGAGAAAATACTGGTGCACAGATCTCATGGGGAATTTCATAAAGTGTCTGCACTGTGGTGTGAGATCTTAAGAGCAAAACTTCATTAAAATCACCTCATTCACCACCTCAGTTCTGCTCGCTTCCATGTCAGCTCCGTTCTTATAGGGTCTGCCCTCCATGGCTGGCAAGACAGTGGCTGCAACAGCTCCTAGAGCCACAGCAGCCCTTAATCACAGCCAACAGGTGTCTTGGTTTGGGCTCTCCCAGAAACAGACCCTGAGATGCGGATTTGAATATGAGTGGTTTATTGGGAAATGATCACAGGAAACAGTGGTCGGAGAATGGGGAAGTGAGCCAGGGAAGGAAAAGAAGCCAATAAAGGGTGTGTTACTGAGCCAGTTATCTCCGCAGACATCCAGAGCCTAATCTCACTGGGGAGCTGTGAGAAACAGGGTAGAGTGTGCACCCAGAAGGAAACTGCAGCATTTATCGGCCAGCCCCCATCAGCCGTTGGTTGAGGGCTGCTCCAGGGCTGGGCCTCGGACTCCTTACATTTTGCACACGAGGCATGCTACTTTTCTCATCCCAGCCCCAGCTGCTCCCTGGTTACACTGATTCTGTTACTCAGGCCTACAGCACAATGGACTCAGGCAGAGTTCCATGAACTGGCAGTTGGAAGTTCAGCCAGTGTTTATGGAAATGACAGATGCCAAGGGGCTCTGGTAGGGGCACAGATAGTAGCTACCCCAGCAAAAGTCTCACTGTTATCTTAAAGGTTCTGACTGGGTCATATGTTAACCTCTGAACCAATCACTGAGGCCAGAGGGCTGTGCTATGCTAATTACAGTAGGCACGGGAACAGGGAGATGAGAGGGTAGGAGGCGTGAGAAGTTGGTGAGAAGGTGTTCCTTCTGTATTTCACTGAAATGGGTGAGGGTGGACACCAGCAGCTCTCAGAAAATAAGGTGAATGGATGCTAGGTGGCCAGAGAAACAAAAGACGCACGGGACCACTCCTCAAGACTAAATTGGAAGGTAAGAAGGTTGTGTTTGGCTTCTCAGAAGTGATTCTGACCGAGCCTCTGAGTTGGTCACTTGCCCTTATCAAAGGATAAAACATTAATTGACGAGGACTTCCCTGGTGGTCCAGAGGTTAACACTCCACTTTGCAGGGGACACAGGTTCGATCCCTGGTCAGGGAACTAAGATTCTACGTGGCACAGAGCAACTAAGCCCGGTGCTACAACTACTAAGTCTATGCCACAACTAGAGGGTCTGTGTGCTACAACAAAAGACCCCACGTGCGGCAACTAAGACCAGACACAACCAAATAAATAAAAATAAATATTTAAAAAGCACTAATTGAATACTGACTTTTTCACTCTGCCAGGCTCTGAGCGTGCACACATGAAAAGGGGTCACTTGTGGTCTCTGAGAGCTTCTGGGCAAGGGTAGAAGTGGGGGGGTGGGGGTGAGAATGACAATGACTACTGTTTCAACTACCATCTCTTCATATTTGTTCATGATATGGCCCTGACTGCAATACACACAGTTTTTATGACCCATCAAGCAAAACTTAAAACCACCAGTTAAATTATGTTATACCATGGGTTGTGATTTCTTCCAATTTCAGGAATAGGAAATGTTAAGAAAAAAAAAAAAGTCCATCTTAGCACTGATGGATTTCAGTAATACTTTTATAGTTCATAAAGGGTTTTTCACAGACATTATCCTGTCAGATGCATGCTATTAATACAAACCTATTAGGGGTAATATCATCACTATTTCCATCCCAGGAAACCATCAGAAAGATCAAGTGACTTGCCCAAGGTCCTTAATAAGCTACTAAATGGTGAAAATAAGATTCTGTCTAGTGGCAGAGCCAGGACATCATCAAGCATGCTTGGCAAACTTCTTTGAGTCCTGACTCTTCTCTTTTACCAAAGGTGGACTCCTCCCACCTCTGATTCCTTCTTGGTCAAAACTGATAGGAAGCCCAACCAGCAGCACACCACCCACCCACATACCTACACTTGAGATATTTCCATTTCCAGAACCCTTACCCCTTAGAATATCTTCAATTAGTAGTGCTTGGTAATGGTTTATTTGATAATTTCCTCACATATTTGCCTAAATGATCTCAGGTTAAAAACCAGGGTTGGCTTCGTGAGCAAGCGGTCCTAGGATAGATGGTCATTCTACAGGACTGCCACCAGAGGGCAGCTCTGCCTGGCGACAGTGGTAAACAGGAGGTTAACCGTAGAGGGCTGCACATGTCTCTGGACCCCATCTGAGAACAGCAAATAATACTTACTGCCAACCCTTACTAAGCCAGTTTTGTACTAAGTACTTTCCATGCATCAACACACTGAATTATCACCTATGAGGTCGCTATATTTATTACCCCATCCTACAGATGAGAAAACTGAGGCTTTGCAGAAGTTAAGTAATGGGGACAAGGTCATACAACTAGAAAGGGGTAAGCCATGTATCTGTTCTATGAAACCCCGAGCCTCCTGATGTCAGGGGCTGTGTCTTATTCTTGTCTGAGGCCCCAACAGACTCTAACACAATCACTATTTGCTGGATGAAAATCTGTTGACGTGAGAGTCTTGGGGCTCAGGGGCTGTCACTGCACCCCCCACCCTGCCACCCCACTAGTCCCTGCCCCCGGAGGAGATCTCTAGGCTCAGTTCAGGCAATACCTCATCCAGGTGTGCTGCTCACTCGATGGCGATTCTTAGCACTTGTCCAGGCTCTTTGGTGCCAGAATCTCAGGGACCGCAACTCACCAGCAGAAGAGAGAGCTTTAGATTTGTCAGTGGCTTGGCAGCTCTGAACTCTCATCCCGTAGGTTGCAATCTCTGCCACTTGAACGAGTGCCTGGCTATGCAGTTGAGGGGGCAGGGTGGGAGAGCACATGTAATGAGAATTCATTCAGCAACCATCACTGGGTGTCCACTGTGAACAAATACCAGGTAACTACCTTGAGGGAGATAGAGGCAAGGGTGACACAACCTCCTCACCCCAATCCCCTCTTGGAAGAAGAAATCAATGACAGCCAGAAGAAGGAACACAGAAGGAAGCCCTGCCTACCTGAAGAAAGAACCCCAACCCTCCAATCATTTGGGCAACAAAACTGTATTATGCACATGCTAAGTGCCAGCTGCAGGGGACCTACCAGTAAACAAAACACCTCTTGGCCTCATGAAGCTCTCAGTCTAATGTGGAGACATAATGCATAAATATGTCATTGCAAATGTGATGTATTTAAAGGAAACAGGGAATGCACAGAGTGCTATGAAAGAAACTAAAAGGGACTCGTGTCAGCAGGGTTTAGGGGGTTATCTTTCTGAGAAAGATAAAAAAGAACTTACTGTATGAAAAATGTGGAAACAGCTTTCCAGAATAAGGCAAAAGCAAGTATGAAGGTCATGTATATAGAAGAATGTGGCATGTTCAAGACTAAACTTAGGGATATTGGGTGGGAGGTAGGAGGGAGGTTCAAGACGGAGGGGACATATATATACCTGTGGCTGACTCATGCTGATGTATGGCAGAAAGCAGCACACTATTGTAAAGCAATTATCCTTCAATTAAAAATAAATAGTTTTAAAAAGAAAAAAACATTAGGGATATCATGTCGGGAGTATAATGAGTCAAAAGGGATTGTGGCAGAAGACTGGGTCAGAGAGGAGGGCCCAGGGAAAATACTTAGGTTTTATTTTATTTTTTTCTACTATTTTTGGGTTGCGCTGAATGGCATAAGAAATCTTAGTTCCCTGACCAGGGATCAAGCTCACGCCTTCTGCAATAGAAGTGCAGAGTCTTAACCTTGGACCACCAGGGGGTTCCCCCCAAAGCCGAGGTTTTATCTGAGTGTAAAGGAAGGCCACCAAAGGGTTGTGAACAGAGGGATGGTGCAGGCCAAGCTAATCCGTGTTTACCAGGTCACTCCGGCTGTCAGGGGGAGAATGGATGGAGAGTGAGGCAGAGTTGAAGCTGGGAAACATGGCAGCTCTCATAAGTTAATGTCAAGGACATATAGATGAGTGGGCTGTTTCCTCCTAATAGGGGATCTGGGGGAAGGCTTTGAGGAGGGGATTTTACCCCGAGTGAAAGCTGAAGAGGCAAGAATAAACGAAAAGGCTGCATTCCAAGTTTTTTCCTCCTGAGTAAAGGGAAAACTTGTTTTTCCTTTTTTTGTGCCTCAGAAATGAAAAAGAGATGGGCGTTCATCAATCTGTACTTTCCAAATCACCTACATGGAGGTTTAAACAATTATAACAAAGCGTCAGCGGTTCCAAGTGAGAATAACATGTCAAATGACAATGTCAAATTTGGCACACACAGATCTGGCTGAGCCTCACAAATTTTATCCTGGGGCTGACAGTGTCAGCAATTCCAAGTCTGATCCCCAGCTGCCTCTGAAAGACAAGATCACAGGAGAGAAAGAGGCAGAAAAAACCTCCCTGGTTGCATTTCCCTGAGCAAACGGGCATGTTTGCCTCTGGGGTGAGCAGGGCAGTATCGACTAAACCAATCAGAACATGATTAGCCAGAAAGAATCTGTCAGCTCTTCACTGGTGACCAGTCTCATGAGGGCCAAGAGTTCACATTTTGTGAAACCTGTTGGGTTCACTAAACATCTAATGTTTTGGTTCAACGAGGTAATGCCTGCCAGCCAAGCCTGCACAGCAATGTGCCTCCAGCCCGCATCCCTCTCAGGACAGGCACTAGCCCTCCCTGATGTCCGTGTCCTCCCCTCACTGGGCCCTCACAACAGCAGTCCCCTCGAAGCAGGTACAAAAACTGAGTTTAGAGACTATTTTGTTTTTGCTTCGAATGAACTGCTTTGCCTATCCAGCACCCACTCTCCAATCCTGTGATAACAGCATCCTAATTTTTCTTGGGGACCTCAACTTAAGCCACGTGGATTAGGAGGTACAGGCCTCCCATCTAAATCCCAGGGGTGGATTTATGATCTAGATTTGACCTGTTATTGAAATCCACCACCATCAGGGCCACCTTCTGCCCCTTCATTGTGATTGGTTCAGAGTAGGCACGTGATCTAAATCCATTCAATCAGAAAACCCCATGACTTTTTGCTGGACCCCTGGGGGAAGGAGCACTCTCTTTTCTCTGAATTGGGGTCTATGAAGATGTCAGCCTGGAGCTGCTGGATGGAGGTCATTAGAGCCTGTCTGAGAACAGGACCAGAACAGAGGAAACAGCCCAAAGACAGAGAAAGCCTCTTACCTTGTGACATCATTTGAGCTTCTGAATGGAGCCATGCCTAAAGCTTAACCTCATTAGGGGTGGGTTTCTGACACCAACAAAGAGCATTCCGATTCCCAGGTGAAGGTTAAGGAATACAAGGATAAGGACTAGACCCTCTGATTTCTATCCGAGGGGTTCTCACCCTGTATCATTTTCCAAGTAACTTTATCCAACCACATACCCAAACCTGACTAATCTGTATGGCTTTACAATTTACTGAAGATGGATATTTTTAAAACAAAAACATCTGATCACAGCATTGTTTAATCTAACTGGATCACAGAGCCACGGAAGGGCCCCTGGAGATCATATCATTGAGTGGTTTGCAAAGATTTTTTAGCAACTTCTTATTTCAAATGAAATATTAAGCAGGGCTCCCTCCTGTGTACAGGAAATAAAGCAGTGTCTTGTTACTGCAAGTGTATTTTATTTTTAAGTTAAAAGTGTTGACATTTAACGTTTACTTTTTAATAATCAGTGACCTAAATTTCAATGTGTTTGTTTCTAAGGTATAAAAATTGGTTAAATAGGAAATCAATAGAGAAAATCAATGAAACAAAAAGCTCATTCTTTGTAAAGATCAATAAAACCAATACACCTCTAGTCAGGCTAGTAAAAAGAGAAAAAACACAAATTACTCATATCAGAAATGAAAGCAGGGCATCATTACAGCTCCTACAGACATTAAAAGGATAATAAAGGGATACTATGAACAACTCTATGCCCACAAACTTGAGAGTCTATAAAATGCACGAATTCCTTAAAAGACACAATTTTGCCAAACTCACTAAAGAAGAAATAGACCATCTGAATAGGTCCATATCTATTAAAGACATTGAATCGATCATTAAAATCTTCCAGAAGAGAAAGCCTCAGTCCCAAATAGGTTCACTGGCCAAATCTACCAGACATTTAAAGGAAGAAGTTATACAAATTCTCTGCAACCTCTTTTAGAGGACAGAACACAGGGATGACCCCCTAACTCATTCTATAAGGCCAGCATTATTCTAATAACTAACACCAGTCAAAGACATTACAAGAAAAGAAAACTACACACCAATATCTCTCATGAACATAGATATAAAAATCCCAATAAAACATTAGTAAATAGAATCCAATAATAAATTAAAAAATTATACTCTACAACCAAGTGGGATTTATCCCAGGAACACAAGACTGATTCAATCTTCAAAAACCACTTAACATAGGGGACTTTCTGGTGGCCCAATGGTTAAGACTTTGCCTTCCAATGCAAGGGGTGTGGGTTTGATCTCTGGTCAGTGAGCTAAGATCCCACATGCCTCTCAGCCAAAAAAAACAAAACAAAACAAAACATAAAACAGAAGCAATACTGTAACAAAGTCAATAAAGACTTCAAAAATGATCCACATAAAAAAATTTTTTTCAAATCACTGAATTGATGCTTTTGAACTGTGGTGTTGGAGAAGACTCTTGAGAGTCCCTTGGACTGCAAGGAGATCCAACCAGTCCATTCTGAAGGAGATCAACCCTGGGATTTCTTTGGAAGGACTGATGCTAAAGCTGAAACTCCAGTACTTTGGCCACCTCATGAGAAGAGTTGACTCACTGGAAAAGACTCTGATGCTGGGAGGGATTGGGGGCAGGAGGAGAAGGGGACGACAGAGGATGAGATGGCTGGATGGTATCACAGACTCGATGGATGTGAGTCTGAGTGAACTCCAGGAGATGGTGATGAACAGGGAGGCCTGGCATGCTGCGATTCATGGGGTCGCAAAGAGTCAGACATGACTGAGCTACTGAACTGAATTGAACCGAACTGAACTGAACATAATCCATCAAATGGACAGGTTAAAGAAGAAAAATAACATGATCACATCAACAGACAGAAAAAAAAAGCATTTGACAAAATCTAACACCCATTCATGATTTTTAAAATCTCAGTGGGGATTTCCCTGGTGGCTCCCCTTGTGGCTCAGTTGGTAAGGAATCTACCTGCAGTGCTGGTGACCTGGGTTGGGAAGATCCCCTGGAGAAGGAAACGGCTACCCACTCCAGTATTCTGGCCTGGAGAATTCCAAGGACTGTATTGTCCGTGGGGTCGCGGAGTTGGACATGAATGAGCGACTTTCACTTTCACTTTCCAGTGGTTAAGAATCTACCTGTCAATGCACGGGACATGGGTTTGATCCCTGGTTGGAGAAGATCCCACATGCCACAGAGCAACTAAGCCTGTGCACCACAACGACCAAGCTCACAGGCCGCAACTACTGAAGCCTGCTCGCCTGGAGCCCGTGCTCTGCAGCAAGAGGAGCCACCATAATGAGAGGCCTGCACACCGCAACTAGAGAGCAGCCCCCCACTTGCCACAACTAGAGAAAGCCCCTGCACAGCAATGGAGACTCAGTGCAGCTGCCACCATAATGAGGGGCCTAAACACTGCAACTAGAGAGCAGCCCCCCACTTGCCACCACTAGAGAAAGCCCCTGCACAGCAATGGAGACTCAGTGCTGCCAAAAAATAATAAAAAATTAGTAAATTCCAAAATAAACACGTAAAAATTTTAAACTCTCAGTAAACTAGGAACAAAGGGGGAACTTCTTCATCTTGATAAAAACTATCTACCAAAAAATCGACAGCTAACAGCATACCTAATGGTGAGACACTCGGAGCTTTCCCTCTAAGAACAGGTACAAAGCAAGGATGTCTCAACACTCCTTTTCAGCATTTGTACTGGAAGTTATAACCAATGCAATAAGACAAGACAAGAAAATACAGATTTGGAAGAAAGAAACTGTCTTTATTTACAGATTACGTGATCATCTGGGTAGAAAATCTGAAAGGACTGAAAAAAAAAAGCTGGAACTAATAAATGATCATAGCAAGGCTGCGGGAAGCAAGGTCAATATACAAAAGTCAATTCTTTTCCTATACACTAGTAATAAACAAGTAGCATCTGAAATTAAAAACACGAGACCACTTATATTAGCATTTCCCCCCAAATGAACTACTTACATATAAATCTAAAAATATACGTACAAGATTCATACAAGGAAAACTAAAAAACTCTTATGAAAGGAATCAAAAAAGAACTAAATACATGGAGATATATTTCATATTCACAAATAGGAAGATTCACTATTGTCAAGATGTCCGTTGTTCCCAAATTGATGTATACATTCAATGTAATTCCAATCAAAACTGCAACAAATTATTTTATGGATATTGACAAACTGATTCTAGAGCTTATATGAAGAGGCAAAAAACCCAAAGTAGCCAACACAATACTAAAGAAGAACAAAATTGGAAGACCGAACAACTCAACTTCAAGACTTGCCATTAAGCTACAGTAATCAAGAGGGTGGGCTTCCCGGTGGCTCAGCAGTAAAGAATCCACCTGCAATGCAGGAGACACGAGAAGATCCCCTGGAGGATGGCATGACAACTCCCTGCAGCATTCTGGCCAGGAAAGTCCCATGGACAGAGAAGACTGGCAGGCTACAGTCCGTAGGGTCACAAATAGGCAGGACTGAAGCCACTGAACAGGCATGTGTGCAGTCAAGTCAGTGTGATCTTGATGAAAGTACAGACAAATAGATCAATGGAACTGGTAACACAGAAATAGATCCACATAAATATAACCACTGACAGGAGGAGAAGCAGTAAAGTGGAGAAAATGGTCCTAGGACTTCTCTGGAGGTCCAGTGGTTAAGATGCTGTGCTTCCAATGCAGGCAGAACCAATCCCTGGTCAGGGAACTAAGATCCCACATGCCACACAGCATGCCCCCTCCCCCCCAAAAAAATTCCCTAGAACAACTGAACAGTCACATGTTTGTTCGGTGAAAAAAATGAATCAGGACACAGACTTTACATCCTTCGCAAAAACTGACTTTGTGTTTTCTGTTTGATCAAGGGTTCTGGGTTTGTCGTGGCAGAAGTGTTAGACACTGAGTCGTGGGCCATTCAGTCTCACTGTTTGAAACCCCATGGGCTGTAGCCCATCAGGCTCCTCTGTCCATGGAATTCTCCAGGCAAGAATACTGGAAAGGGTTGCTGTTGCCTTCTCCAGGGGATCTTCCTGACCCAGGGCTCAAAACCAGGTCTCCCACATTGCAGGCGGATTCTCTACTGTCTGAGCCGTGAGGGAAGCCCTGTCATGGCAGAATCTGAGCCCAGATGACTTTGGGGTTATCAGCAATGGGCACCATGGCTTGGACTCATGGCACTCAAGCAGCTCTGGAGCCACGAGGACAGAGGCAGCCCAGGCTCTCTGCAGGGACAGATGCCACCTGCCACCTCTCCTTTGTTCACTCAGAGGCAGGCGCCTGGGGCAACTCCCTGTGACCGTGAACAACTCTGAGAGTTGCACTGTCAACAGCCTGCCACAGCGAATCACTTCAGGCCACTGCATCCCCAAAGATCTGCCCCCCGACCCCACCTCAGCCCCCTCTGGGCCTCTCCCAGCAGCATGAACAAGCTGATGCCAGGTAAGCCCGTCCCTGCTGCCAAACGGGAGCTTCTGCTGCAGCCCCTGGGGCTCTGGGCTTGGGAAGTGCCACCTCCCTTCCGTTCCTACAGGGACGGAGTACAGGGCACACTCAGAGCATCCAGGAGACTGGGCCCTTTCCCACCCGTGACACCTTGCAAGAAGCTCGCCCACCACACAGACAGTGCAGGCCTGTTTCTACCCATTCCTCAGAGGAGAAAACTGAGGTTGAGACAAATGAAGAGAAGAGAAGTGTAGCCCGAGAACTATTGGTCATGGGAGTTCCTCACCCTGCCTCACTGCTGCATGAGGGGGTCTTCGGGAAGCACAGCAGGGCAGAGGTGGGGGTCATGGGAGGCCCCAATGTTCAGGGCTTTCAGCGGAACCTGGATCAGAGGGTCGGCTCCCAGGAAGCCCTTTTCATCTGTCAGCTGTAAGGGAATTCCCGTAAAGGGTCAGCATTGGCTCTCCCAGAACTGCCCCAACCAGGGGAGGCTACACTCTACCCCAGGATGTCAGCTGTCCTACCTCAGGTATCCAGGACGTCAGCTGTGTCCCTCTCCACAGGAGTGCCAAGACTGGAAGGCCCTGCTGTGGTGGGAGCCTGATGCACCTCAGGGTGATGAGTCTGCTCAGGGCCTGGCCTGCCCCGGCCTCAGACCCACCAGGCCACTGCAGAGAGGCCCAGGCCTGAGAGAGCGGGCAGAGGCCGTTTCCTGGGAATGCCACACCCCCCAGTGGCCAGCCTTCCCCGGTGCTCTCTCCGCCTCCTCCGAGACTCTCCCAGAGGGGGCCACCCGTTACCTCCAGTCCTAAACCAAAGGAGACCCTCAGGGGAGAAGGGGGGAAGAGAATCATCATCAAAAACATTCCTTCATCCCAAAAACTATTGCTTCAGGGCCCGCGCTTAGCCCACCCCACACTGAGTGAGCGGGAGACAGGCCCAGGCCCTGTCCTCAAGGAGCTGGGAGTCCAGTGTGGAGAGTGAGGGAACGGGCACACACATGGGTAACAGATACGTGACTCCACAGAGAGAAGCCTAGCCAGGCGGGGCTGAGAAGTCAGAGGTGCCACTGTGGGTCTCCTTCCAGAAGCTTTTCTGAGGCAGTCACGCTGGAAACCAGGCTGACATAAAGGCAGGGGCCAGGCCAGGAGCTGAGGGGAGAGTGTGCTAGGAACAGGGACGGGCAGAGGCTATGGTTTTGGGCAGAAGCAAGCCTGGCATGTCAGAACCAGGGAGGGGGCTGGTGTGGCCGGACCATGGCAATGTCGGGCGGGGAGCGGGAGCTAGAGAGCTGGAAAGAGAACGAGGCCAGGTCAGACCCTGAAAGCCGAGGTAACCGTGTGGCTCTGACTCTGAGGGAGGTGGAGAAGCATGAGACAGTTCTGAGCAGGGGAGTGACATTATCTGAATCTCATTTCTAAAGGATCATCTTCAGCTCAGTTCAGTTCAATCACTCAGTCATGTCCGACTCTTGCAACCCCATGGACTGCAGCGCACTAGGCTTCCCTGTTCCATCACCAGCTCCCGGAGCTTATTCAAACTTAACGTCCATCGAGTCGGTGATGCCATCCAACCACCTCATCCTCTGTCACCCCTTCTCCTTCCACCTTCAATCTTTCCCAGCATCAGGGTCTTTTCCAAAGAGTCAGTTCTTTGCATCAGGTGGCCGAAGTATTGATGTTTCAGCTTCAGCATCAGTCCTTCCAATGAACATTCAGGATTGATTACCTTTAGGATGGACTGGTTTGATCTCCTTGCTGTCCAAGGGACTCTCAAAAGTCTTCTCCAACACCCAGTTCAAAAGCATCAATTCTTTGGCACTCAGCTTTCTTTATGGTCCAATTCTCACATCCATACATGACTACTAGAAAAACCATAGCTTTGACTAGATGAACCTTTGTTGGCAAAGTAATGTCTCTGCTTTTTAATATGCTAAGTCAGTCATAACTTTTCTTCCAAGGAGAAAACATCTTTTAATTTCATGGCTACAGTCACCATCTACAGCGATTTTGGAGCTCTCAAAAATAAAGTCTGTCACTGTTTCCATTGTTTCCCCATATATTTGCCATGAAATGATGGGACCGGATGCCATGATCTTAGTTTTCTGGGATATTTTATACTCAGTCATAAAAAGGAACAAAATTGCGACATTTATAGAAACCAAGAGGTTGTCATACAGAGTGAAGTGAGTCAGAAAAATAAATATCACATATTAACATATATATATATATATATACATATATGCTGCTGCTAAGTCATTTCAGTCGTGTCCGACTCTGTGTGACCCCGTAGACAGCAGCCCACTGGGCTCCCCCATCCCTGGGATTTTCCAGGCAAGAACACTGGAGTGGGTTGCCATTTCCTTCTCCAATGCATGAAAGTGAAAAGTGAAAGTGAAGTCTCTCAGTTGTGTCCAACTCTTAGCGACTCCATGGACTGCAGCCGACCATGCTCCTCCATCCATGGGATTTTCCAGGCAAGAGTACTGGACTGGGTTGCCACTGCCTTCTCCATATACATATACATATATATGAAAATGGCATAAAATGGTTTAGATGATCTTATTTGCAACTAAGAAATAGAGACTCAGATGTATAGAAAAAACATATGGACACCAAGGTGGGAAAGGGAAGATGGGATGAATTGGGAGATTTGCATTGACACAGATACATTATTGATACTATGTATAAAATAGATAACTATAGCCGTCTAGTAAAGGCTATGGTTTTTCCAGTGGTCATGTATGGATGTGAGAGTTGGACTGTGAAGAAAGCTGAGCACCAAAGCATTGATGCTTTTGAAATGTGGTGTTGGAGAAGACTCTTGAGAGTCCCTTGGACTGCAAGGAGATCCAACCAGTCCATTCTGAAGAAGATCAACCCTGGGATTTCTTTGGAAGGAATGATGCTAAAGCTGAAGCTCCAGTACTTTGGCCACCTCATGCGAAGAGTTGACTCATTGGAAAAGACTCTGATCCTGGGAGGGATTGCGGGCAGGAGGAGAAGGGGACAACAGAGGATGAGATGGCTGGATGGCATCACCGACTCCATGGACATGAGTTTAAGTGAACTCCGGGAGTTGGTGATGGACAGGGAGGCCTCGCGTGCTGTGATTCATGGGGTTGCAAAGAGTCGAACACGACTGAGCTGAACTGAACTGAGCTAGTGTATAGCTCAGAGAACTCTACTCAATGCTCTATGGTGAACTAAATGGGAAGGAAAGCCAAAAAAAGAGGGGCTATAAATAAACATATAGCTGATTCACTTTGCTGTACAGCAGAAACTAACACAATATTGTAAAGCAGCCAGACTCCAACAAAAATTAATAAATAAATAAAGGATCATAGGACATTTTAAAGTTAATATTAGCAGCTGACATTTATTGAGCAACTCTATTTCAGGTCTTACTCTTGGTGTTTTCTCACCCCGACTCCCACCCAATAGCTATGGGACATAGGTGACTCCTGTCTGGTTCTGATGCTGCTCCTGTAAGACACACACACTATATCCTCCTCTGGGTGTTGCAGGGAAGACACTGAGGAAGGATCTGGGTGGGTTATGGGTGCACAGCCCATGCTCAACAAGTGTCACAGCCATTATTCATGCCCGAAGCATCAAGGCTGTGTGTTCTCAGGATCTGCTGAAGTGTGTCAGGCAGATCCACTGTGGAAAGAGAAGCCACCCATCCTGCCTCCGTGATGGAGCTGCGGCAAACCAGGCTGCAAGGGAGGTGACAGAGGCCCACAGACCTTGTAAGGTACTGGGTGGGACTAAGCAAGCTACAGAGACAGCCTTGTCCTCTCCCAAGATCGCCCACCTCCTCTGCCACCAAGAAGGATGCACGAGAGAGAAGCTCCCTGTCCTCATGAGGGACAGCTGGCTAGTGCCAAGAAGCCTCCCCTTAGGTCAGAACCATGATGCTTCACAAATCCCGACATTCAGCCAAGAGAGAGTTGGCCCACTGAGTTGAGCAGTCATTTTTTACCGATCCAGTTCCCCTGGCTCCATAAACAGTAAAGTTACTTCCTTTCTTTAACTGACCTTCTGGGGCTTCCCTGGTAGTCCAGTGGTTAGGAATCCACCTGTCAGTACAGGGGACACAGGTTCGATCCCTGGTCTGGGAGGATCTCCCATGCTGCCGGACAGCCAATCCTGTGCACCGCAACTAGAGCTGGAAGCCGAGAGCCTGCAAGCTGCAGCTACTGACGCCCGACAGCTTAGAGCCTACTCTGTAACAAGAGAAGCCAATGCAATGAGAAGCCCCCCAGTGAGGACCACAGCTAGAGTGTAGCCCCCACTCACGGCAGCTAGAGAAAGCCCGCACCCAGCAATGAAGACCCAGCATGGCCCAACAATAAATACATCGATGACTTACTTTCTGATCTTCTTCAAGGCACAAACATTCATTTCTACATGTTTATGTGAGCACATAGATCCTCTTCTGGAATTGGCTTTTATCTAATGCTATTCCAAACAGGAAGGAAGGGACTTCAGAAATTATCCAACCCCCTTTTGGAAGAGCTCTGTGACCTAATGGTTAGAATGTGGGGTTTGGAGGTAGGCACACAAGGATTCAGATCCCAGACAGGCAAGCTGTGTAATCATAGATAAACCACTTGACTTCTCCAGGCCTCAGTTTCCTCACCTGTGGGATAGGGATAAGAGTGTTCCTCTTGGGACTTCCCTGACAGTCCAGTGGCTAAGACTCCATGCTTCTAATGCTGGGGGTGCAGGTTCAATCCCTGGTCAGGGAACTAAGATTCCACACGTCCCATGGCACTGCCAAAAAAAAAAAAAAATCAATATCAAAGATAAAGACATGTCTCAATAAAACTAAATAGAGTGCTCCTCTCACCTGGCCAGAAGAGGATAAACGGGGATAGGCAGCATAGGGAACACTCCAGCCAAGTCCTGTTCCCAGGCAACTGCTCAATTTCTGTCATTTCGGTCCTTCTGATTGAGATATGTAGTAGGCTCAGAAAGTTTCCCTGTTTGGGATGATATTTGTATGAGCTTTTTATTGCTATACAACAAGCTGCTCTAAAACTTCGCAGTTCACGTGAACATACATTAATTACCTCACAGTTTCTGTGGGTCAGGAGTCTGAGCATAGCTTCCCCGGGTCTTCTGCTTTGGAGTCTCTCCAAGGCTGAGTCAGGGAGTGAGCCGGGGCTGAGTTCTCATCTGAATGTTCTGCTGAGGAAGGATTCACTTTGAAGCTCAGCGAGTTTTTGGCAGAACCAACGTCTCATGGGCTGCAGGACTGATGGCCTCAGTGCTTGCTGGGTATTAGTTGGAGGTTTCCCTTCATTCCTTGCATGTGAGCCTCTTCAACTGTGCAGCTTGCTTCACCAAAGCATGCAAGCCAAGAAGTCAACCGAGTTGGCTAATAAGATGAAAGACCCGATTTTCTGGGACTGAATCACAGAAGTGACGTCTTATCACTTTGGCCACATTCTACAGTCAGAAGTCAGTCTCTGGGCCAGTCCACACTCAGCTGGAGGATGTGACGACCAGGAGGCAGGAGTCTTTAGCTCAGACAGACTGTAAAATGGTTTGGTTCAACTAGAATTTTCTGGTGACTTTTCTGTGCCAGGTACTGTCCTTTAGCTGGGAATTAAAAAGTAGATGAGCTGGGGTTTCTGTCTCCCAGGAATCTTTCTCTTTGAGGCATTTTCTGCTTTGAGTTCTTCCCCGTTTTTCCCTGCTGTGAAGACTTTTGGACCTAGGTAAGATCTCTGTTGAGGGAAGGAAGGAAATTACAAACTCCCTAATGAAGTTGAGGTAACCAGACCTTTTCCCTCCATCAAAGGGTGCTCAGAGGGAAGACACATGAACCAAGGGTGAGCTGGTTCTGAGGGGCGTTTGCAGCGTAGTGGTCTCTGTGTTGGGTACTGTGGACACAAAGGTGCCATGCTCCCCTGGTCCTAACCCTGCCTGGTGGAGCACACTGGGGGTGGGGAGAAGGCAGGTAAACTCACAGGTTCAGCCTGGAGGGAGGCCAGATCCATAGGTGGAGTTGGCATAGCAGTCCTCCTTAAAACAAAAAAGAGTTATAGCTTGGAAAAGGTTGAAAAGCTGCACCAAAGCTTTGCATCCAGTCCCATCACTTTATGGGAAATAAATGAGGAAACAGTGGAAACAGTGACACACTTATTTTCTTGGGCTCCAAAATCACTGCCGATGGTGACTGCAGTCATGAAATTAAAGATGCTTGCTCCTTGGAAGAAAAGCTATAACAAATCTAGACAACATATTAAAAAGCAGAGACATCACTTCGCCGACAAAGGTCTGTCTAGTCAAAGCTATAGTTTTTCCAGTAGTCGTGTATGAATGTGATCATAAGAATTGATGCTTTTGAACTGTGCTGGAGAAGACTCTTGAGAGTCCCTTGGACTGCACGGAGATCAAACCAGGCAATCCTAAAGGAAATCAGTCCTGAATATTCATTGGAAGTACTGATGCCGAAGCTGAAGCTCCAATACTTTGGCCACCTGATGTAAAGAGCTGACTCATTTGAAAAGACTCTGATGCTGGGAGAGATTGAAGGCAGGAAGAGAAGGGGACAACAGAGAATGAGATGGTTGGATGGCATCATCGACTCAATGGACGAGTTTGAGCAGGCTCCAGGAGTTGGTGATGGTCAGGGAAGCGTGCTGCAGTCCATAGGGTTGCAAAGAGCTGAATATGACTAAGTGACTGAACTGAACTGAACTGAAGCTTTGCTCTACACTAGGGGGATTGGTGGCTTGATTTTAGAGCAACAGAGGTTCCCTTCAACACAACCCCTTTCCTCCACTCTGACCTCTACCTCAGAGACGCCAGAGCAGATTGTTACAAGGAGGTAACAGATTCAAACTTTTATCCTTTCAAAAAAAAAAAAAATCAGTTCCCCTCCTCTAAAGCAACCTCAGCTTCCCTGGCTAACCACTGGACTCTGATGGGGATGGCCAGTCACAGACTCTAATTCCTCTTGGCCATAGGGATGGACTTGGTACCCAAGCTGGATCCATCTCCCAATCCTTTGCCTATAAAACATGTGACCCAAATGAAGCCAATCAGGGACCTTCCCTGGAATTTTTTCCTGGATGATGCTGACAGGGAAGAGACCCTTTTCCCAATCAGTCAGGATACAGCTGCTGGAAACTATGTTTTCAGTCATGTAAGAAAAGAAAATGGAGCCCAACACAGAAGGATGAGACAAAGAAACAGAGTATCAAACCCCTGGCTCCTATTTTTCTTCAGGGAAGCTTTACTCCTCCCTTCCTGGACATGTGACCCACTAATCTTTTTATTCATCTGAAATAATTCAAACTGGGTTTCTATCATTCTCTGACCACAGTTCAGTTCAGTCGCTCAGTCGTGTCCGACTCTTTGCGACCCCATGAATCACAGCACCCCAGGCCTCCCTGTCCATCACCATCTCCCAGAGTTCACTCAGACTCACGTTCATCGAGTCCATGATGCCATCCAGCCATCTCATCCTCTGTCGTCCCCTTCTCCTCCTGCCCCCAATCCCTCCCAGCATCAGAGTCTTTTCCAATGAGTCAACTCTTCGCATGAGGTGGCCAAAGTATTGGAGCTTCAGCTTTAGCATCATTCCTTCCAAAGAAATCCCAGGGCTGATCTCCTTCAGAATGGACTGGTTGGATCTCCTTGCAGTCCAAGGGACTCTCAAGAGTCTTCTCCAACACCACAGTTCAAAAGCATCAATTCTTCGGCGCTCAGCCTTCTTCACAGTCCAACTCTCACATCCATACATGACCACTGGAAAAACCATAGCCTTGACTAGACGGTAATGTCTCCGCTTTTGAATATACTATATAGGTTGGTCATAACTTTTCTTCCAAGGAGTAAGCGTCTCTCACCACAGGACCCTAAATTACAGGTCTACCACTTAACCGTTGCAGTTCAAGTGAAAGCTACACATCTTTCTGGGAGAAGTGATCCAGAGGTCCAAACTCTTTAGTATTAATGACTGATGTCAGTTCCTTTCTTGTGAGTATAGGTTTATCTGGAAACACACAGTGCACTGTAAGCCTAAACATAGAGACAGTCAAGACCCCTTTCATCATATTCACAAATAAAAAGAGCTTATGATTCAGATTCAGAAAACCTGGATTTGAAGCCTGGCTCTACCAGTAAGTGGCAACTTACTTCATTTCTCTGGGCCTCCATTTCCTCATGTGTAAAATGGGAATATATTTCTCCTTTTCTACCTTACAAGGTTGTCATGTCAAAAAATATCAACATTATTTTGTCTCTCTTCAGGCATCATCCCTGGGTGCAGTCTCTTAAACACATCTTAATATTCAGGTAAGTGCCAACGAGCAAAACTGTGAATAACTCATCTCATTGGTAGGGTTCAGCATCTAAGGATAAAGTCAAGGAGAAGCAGGGCTTAAAGCAGGAAAGAGAAGTGGACCTACATTAACAGAGCAGTAGTGTTACTCTGGACCTCTGCTTCGTGGGAATCCAGATTATTTTCATCATTTTTTCAATCTAATTTCTAAATTTTCTTTCATTTCAAAAAATAATAAATATGCAAGTGAGAAAATTTTCAAAAAATATAGAGAAGCGTAAAACTAAACCAATCAACTCCACTCTCAGTCCTAGTCTCCTGAGATAACCACTATTAACAGTTCTTGTGTATCGGTCACAGCCTTTTTATCCAGATACCAACGTTTATTTCCATAAATGCATCTTACTGAATACACTCTGCTCCATACTTTGTTGGTATTGTTTTAATTAAGGTCTTGAAGGTCTTTACATATCACTATATAAGTTTGTTTTGTTCTGTTTTAGAGATTAGAATCCTTCCGCTACCAATGTTCTGGGTTTCCTGCGATTGGCGTCCAGTACAGGATTCAACAAACGTTAAAATGAAGATAGACGCTAGGGAAAGCGGGAGAGAAGGGAGGAGTCAGAAAGGAAGTAAGGCCATAAAAAGATAAGAAAAAGGAGGAAAGGAAGAAGGGGCAAAGAGGAGGGAGTGAGGGAAGGAATCAAGACAGGAAAGGAAGAGATAGAGAGGAAGGGAGGCGGACAGAAAAACGGGAATCTCGGAGCGGTGGACCCCGCCCTGGCCCCACCCACGAGCCGGACTCCGCCCCCAGGCCTCAGGGTGCAGTGCCACCTCCAGCCGCGAGGGGCCGCCACGCCCAGCCGACCACTCTCTGCGCTCGCGGCAGGCCCTCTCTCCCGCTTCCGCGCCGGCCGCTCGCCAACCTGCCGCCGCTCTCCGGCTCCGGCTGGGTCTCGCGCGCTCGGGCGCGGCTGGGTCTATTCGTGAGGGGGCCTCGCGCCGCTGGGCGCACGCCGTCCCCCTGCCTCGCGGCGCGGGGTCTCGCGGGCCCCGCTCCCGCCCTCCGCTCGCCTGGCCCGGACCGGAAGCGGCGCCGCACGGCCTGGGCCTGGCGCGGGGGGCGGGCACCGGGGCCCGATCGGACATGGGCAAGAAGCACAAGAAGCACAAGTCGGACAAACACCTCTACGAGGGTGAGGAGTGGGCCACGTGGGGGGCGGCGAGCCCACTGCCCTTCGGTGGAGTTTTCATGCCTTCGAGACAACTCTCCAGCTTCCGAGGCGGGCCGGGGGTCGCACCTCCCGCGGGCAGGCCTGGGCCCGCGAAGGGGGCGCGGCCCGCCTGAGCCGCGCCAGACCCCCTAGGCGGGGGCGGCGTTCGAACCCGGGACCTCCGGCCGGGGCGGGTCTCCGGTTGGGAGGTGTGAGGCGGGCCGGGGAGCGTTCGGGGCGTCCACTTGGCGAGTGTCCGTCATTCAACAGGTGCGTCGAGGGGCGCCCGCTGCGTGCCATTGGCCGCCTCTGCCTGTGCGCCTCAGACTGACTCTCCCTACCCAGTTTTACTCTGCGTTGTGGATACTGCCCGGAGAGGCTCTCCTTTAATCGAGACTCTTTCGTTTCGTTTAAGAGTATGTAGAGAAGCCCCTGAAGCTAGTCCTCAAAGTGGGAGGGAACGAAGTTACCGAGCTCTCCACGGGCAGCTCTGGGCACGACTCCAGCCTCTTTGAAGACAAAAACGATCATGACAAACACAAAGAGAGAAAGCGGAAAAAGAGAAAGAAAGGAGAGAAGCAGATTCCAGGGGAAGAAAAGGGGAGAAAACGGAGACGTGTAAAGGTAAAAGGTCGTTGCGTTGCTTCAGCTTTGAAGGTGGTACTTTTCTGAGCGTTGCCGCCTCCCCCTGCCAACCTCACTTTATTTTTCCTTTGTATCAAATGAGATGCTGAAACGTCTATAAAATCGGGCTGACTTTGAGGGCAGAATAGAAACATGAGTCATCTATGAGTTTCAACAACTCTTTAATTATGTTCTTAGTTGTACTCACACATCAGGTGAGTGAACAGCTAAGTCCTCATTTTCAGGAGCTGCTTCAAAGAGTGGTTTTTCCATCTAGGAAAGGTAAAAGTCATGCTCTAGCAAAGCTTAGTGTTCGAGGTTTGGGGGAAACAGTCATTTCAAAATTAAATGTGTTGTCACAGAGCACCAGATTTGAGCCCCCTGCGTCATACACCAAATTCCCACTGACTGTCCAGTTTTACATGTGGTAATGTTAATGTTTCAGTGTGCTCTCTTAATTCACACTACCCTCTCCTTTCCTTCCTCGGAGCTGGGAGGGAGGTTCAAGAGGGAAGGGATATATGTATACCTGTGGCTGATTGATGTTGATACGGGGCAGAAACCAACAGAATATTGTAAAGCAATTAACCTCCAATTAAAAATAAATTTTTTAAAAAAGT
Source organism: Capricornis sumatraensis (assembly GCF_032405125.1). Taxonomy (NCBI): domain Eukaryota; kingdom Metazoa; phylum Chordata; class Mammalia; order Artiodactyla; family Bovidae; genus Capricornis; species Capricornis sumatraensis. Next base: position 24,583,028 of record NC_091088.1, on the reverse strand, counting down.
ATATGGGGTCTGCTGCTGCTAAGTCACGTCAGTCGTGTCCGACTGTATGCAACCGCTTAGATGGCTTCCCACCAGGCTCCCCCATCCCTGGGATTCTCTAGGCAAGAACACTGGAGTGGGTTGTCATTTCCTTCTCCAGTGCATGAAAGTGAAAGTGAAGTTGCTCAGTCGTGTCCGACTCTTCTCAATCCCATGGACTGCAGCCTACCAGGCTCCTCCACCCCCGGGATTTCCCAGGCAAGAGTACTGGAGTGGGGTGCCATTGCCTTCTCCAAAATGGGATTCAAATTTTGTTCTGAAATACTGTAATGACAAATACATAATGAACAACTCTCGTCTTTTAAGACAAAGTCTGAGTCTCTTGAAGAGATAATTTGATCAGAAACCTTCAAGAGATATGACAGCAGTAACAAAAATAAGCATTTTTTTAACCATATGCAGTTACTAGAAAGGAAAAAAGAAACTGGCTGCCATCTCTGTTTGTCATCTGCATAAAACAGTAATAATAAACTTTCCTTCCAGGGATGATCACATATGTACCTGGAATTCTCCTCGACTACTTCTGCACTTCCCAAATTTAACCTGTCACCAAGTGACTTATTGAATCATTTACTGGAACTTGAAGCTAAATTTCTGTAGACTTATTTTTATATTTTTCTAATATATATACAACAGGAATGTTCTAGACCATGTGATTAAACACATTAAGTGAAGTGAGTGAAGTCGCTCAGTCGTGTCCGACTCTTAGTGACGCCATGGACTGTAGCCTACCAGGCTCCTCCATTCATGGGATTCTCCAGGCAAGAGTACCGGAGTGGGGTGCCATTGCCTTCTCCAAAGTCCCTAAATCTTAGTCTCTTTTTGGAATTTCCTATTTATGTCTTTCTGCTCCAGTGTTTGTTGCCTTTGTCTACCTGCATTGAAGAAGGAGACTGTGACAATACATAGAACTTTCAAATGTTTTTTCCCTAAATTGTAAAAGCCATGTATGCATATGATTTTTTTTAATTCAAGTAATACAGAAGTGAACAAGAAGGACGAGAGAAAAAGTTTTCCTCACTCAGGTATCTCATTTAGTCTTTCTCTCCAGAAGTAACCAGTTTTGTTGTGGGGGGATTGTTTTTTAATTATTCATTATTACAGGATAAAGTAATTTATGAGCATAGTTTTAAAAAGTCAAGAGTACTATTAATACATTTAAACATAAAACCAGTCTCCTGTTCCATCCTTCCCAAACTTTTTAGTTTTTTCTTTGGATATTTATCTCCATTTCTAAGTGTTGGTTTATGTTGCTGTTTACTAATTTTATTTGTACATCTTTTATTGACATTATGTTACAGAAGATGAGAATTTAAATTAATGTCCTTATATAGCTCCATGCCCCCAGTTTCCCTTCCTGCATTCTCCCACTGTGGATACATCTCAGTTCTTAGTAAATTCAGTATTCAGTGTTCATTTCTAATTATTGTTTATTGGAGACAAATGTAATATACAAATACGGGTCTGCTATTGACCAGTTGGCTAATTGCTTTCATTTGTTTGGTTGTTAAGTACTAATTCTTCAAACTCTTAACAGATTTGTAAAAGCCACCTAGCTTCTGTTTCTCACGTGGGCAAACACGTCCTTTTTTTTTTTTTTGAAACATCCGTCTTGCATCCATCCGTCTCTGTTACTACCTGCTCTAATCTGGATTAGTTGATTAGACCTGGGACTCCTTTGCCTGCTTTTGGATCCCATATCTTTCTCTTGATTTACTCCTTCGTTGTGGTGGAGTCTTAACTCTACAAACCCCCTAAGAAAGCATTCATAGAAGGTAGATAAGTTCTTACGTGTTTGAAAAATTTTATTGTACTCTCATTTACTCTCCTCATAGAGATTAATGGTTTGATTCAGCATGGAACTCCAAATTGGAAGTTATTTTATGCCTGAATTTTGAAAGCATTGCTTGTTTTTCGCTTCCAGATTTGCTGCTGAGAAGTCTTGTTTCCTTCAGATTCTTAGTTCTTTGAACATGGCCATTATGTGGTCTCTGAAAACGTTTAGAATCTTTCCATTGTCTTCAGTGCTCTGTACTTTCAGTTCCGAGATGTTTGCTTTAAGTATTTCTATGATAATTTCCTTTCCTCCATTCTCTCTCCGCTCTTTCCAGGGCCCCTGCTATTAGATGTTGGACTCCTCAACTCGTTCTCTAATTTTCTTGTGTGTTTTTTTTTTTCTCCTCTGCTTTTTTGTGTTCTTCTTTCAAAGAGAGTTCCTGAACTTTGTCCTCTCGCTCTGGTCTTCAGTTTTATTTCAGATCTTGTATTTTGAGTTTCCAAGAACTTTTTCATATTCTCTAACCATCCTTGTTTTAATAGCATCCTGTTCTTTTTACATGTGGTATCTTTTTTTCTCTGATATATAAATTGATGGGGTTTTTTTTCCTTTTAAGTTTTCTTTTTCTCCTTGCATTGTCTCTATTTTCCCCTCAAGTTTCTTCAGTTTATTTATTCCATCTCTTCCTTTAGCGTCAGAACCATCATTTAGTTATCTGTTAGGCCTTTGTAATCTATTTTTTATTTAAATGTGAAGCACAGAAGGGCAGATTATGTGCTTTGTGCCTAGACAAAGTTTGTCAGCTGATAGACTTCACTGTGGGCATCACTAACAGGGACCTGATTTACCCTTTCCCAGGTTTCTGGGGTTAGAACTTTTCTCACAGGTGTCTCCTTCCTTGCAGGCAGGAGGTATCTTGTTTTCTCTGATCTGGAGACTCCTCCACTTGCCTTTCATCTCCCAAATGTGGTAACATCTTTTATCCTCTGTGGTCTCCTCTACTCTTTCTTCCCACCATCTCATTTAACTGGAAATTGAAGTAACTCCTTTTAACCACTTCTGGTTTTAGTTCTGGCAGTTACTACTGTTATGCCAGCTAATATACTTTTCATTTCTTGTTTTATCAATTATCATCTTTGTATTAAATACACTGAATTTGATTATATTGCTGTACCATATTTTATATAACTTTTATTTATTATTTTTTAAGACAGATAGAAATTGAAATTTAGTGCTTTCTTGCTGAACAAAAACATAATTGAGTTCTTTATATATACTATTTACCAATGTTGTTCTTACCCACTGAAACCTACAATGAGTTTTTTTAATATAAATTTATTTATTTAAATTGGAGGCTAATTGCTTTACAGTATTGTATTGGTTTTGCCATACATCAACATGAATCCCCCACGAGTGTACACGTGTTTCCCATCCTGAACCTCCCTCCCACCTCCCTCCCCGTACCATCCCTCTGGGTCATCCAAGTGCACCAGCCCCGAGCATTCTGTATCCTGCATCAAACATGGACTGGCTATTCGTTTCATATATGATATTATACATGTTTCAATGCCATTCTCCCAAATCATCCCACCCTCTCCCTCTCCCACAGAGTCCCAAAGACTGTTCTATACATCTATGTCTCTTTTTCTGTCTCACATACAGGGTTATCATTACCATCTTTCTAAATTCCATATATATGCGTTAGTGTACTGTATTGGTGTTTTTCTTTCTGGCTTACTTCACTCTGTATAATAGGCTCCAGTTTCATCCACCTCATTAAAACTGATTCAAATGTATTCTTTTTAATGGCTGAGTAATACTCAATTGTGTATATGTATCACAGCTTTCTTATCCATTCGTCTGCTGATGGACATCTAGGTTGCTTCCATGTCCTGGCTATTATAAACAGTGCTGCGATAAACATTGGGGTACACGTGTCTCTTTCAATTCTGGTTTCCTCGGTGGGTATGCCCAGCAGTGGGATTGCTGGGTCATAAGGCAGTTCTATTTCCAGTTTTTTAAGGACTCTCCACACTGTTCTCCATAGTGGCTGTACTAGTTTGCATTCCCACCAACAGTGTAAGAGGGTTCCCTTTTCTCCACACCCTCTCCAGCATTTATTGCTTCTAGACTTTTGGATAGCAGCCATTCTGACTGGCGTGAAATGGTACCTCATTGTGGTTTTGATTTGCATTTCTCTGATAATGAGTAATGTTGAGCATCTTTTCATGTGTTTGTTAGCCATCTGTATGTCTTCTTTGGAGAAATGTCTGTTTAGTTCTTTGGCCCATTTTTTGATTGGGTCATTTAATTTTCTGGAATTGAGCTGCAGGAGTTGCTTGTATATTTTTGAGATTAGTTGTTTGTCAGTTGCTTCATTTGCTATTATTTTCTCCCATTCTGGAGGCTGTGTTTTCACCTTGCTTAGAGTTTCCTTTGTTGTGCAGAAGCTTTAAATTTTAATTAGGTCCCATTTGTTTATTTTTGCTTTTATTTCCAGTATTCTGGGAGGTGGGTCATGGAGGATCCTGCTGTGGTTTATGTCGGAGAGTGTTTTGCCTATGTTCTCCTCTAAGAGTTTTATAGTTTCTGGTCTTACGTTTAGATCTTTAATCCATTTTGAGTTTTATTTTTGTGTATGGTGTTAGAAAGTGTTCTAGTTTCATTCTTTTACAAGTGGTTGACCAGTTTTCCCCACACCACTTTTCAAAGAGATTGTCTTTTCTCCATTGTATATTCTTGCCTCCTTTGTCAAAGAGAAGGTCTCCATAGGTGCATGGATTTATCTCTGGGCTTTCTATTTTGTTCCATTGATCTATATTTCTATCTTTGTGCCAGTACCATACTGTCTTGATGACTGTGGCTTTGTAGTAGAGCCTGAAGTCAGGCAGGTTGATTCCTCCAGTTCCATTCTTCTTTCTCAAGATTGCTTTGACTGTTTGAGGTTTTTTGTATTTCCATACAAATTGTGAAATTATTTGTTCTAGCTCTGTGAAAAATACTGTTGGTAGCTTGATAGGGATTGCGTTGAATCTGTATATTGCTTTGGGTAGTATACTCTTTTTCACTATATTGATTCTTCCGATCCATGAACACGGTATATTTCTCCATCTATTAGTGTCCTCTTTGATTTCTTTCATCAGTGTTTTATAGTTTTCTATATATAGGTCTTTAGTTTCTTTAGGTAGATCTATTCCTAAGCATTTTATTCTTTTCGTTGCAGTGGTGAATGGAGTTGTTTCCTTAATTTTTCTTTTCTCAGTATTAGTGTGTAGGAATGCAAGGGATTTCTGTGTGTTGATTTTATATCCTGCAACTTTACTATATTCATTGATTAGCTCTAGTAAATTTCTGGTGGAATCTTTAGGGTTTTCTATGTAGAGGCTCATGTCATCTGCAAACAGTGAGAGTTTTACTTCTTCTTTTCCAATTTGGATTCCTTTTATTTCTTTTTCTGCTCTGACTGCTGTGGCCAAAACTTCCAAAACTATGTTGAATAGTAGTGGTGAAAGTGGGCACCCTTGTCTTGTTCCTGACTTTAGGGGAAATGCTTTCAGTTTTTCACCATTGAGGATAATGTTTGCTGTGGGTTTGTCATATATAGCTTTTATTATGTTGAGGTATGTTCCTTCTATTCCTACTTTCTGGAGAGTTTTTATCATAAATGGATGTTGAATTTTGTCAAAGGCTTTCTCTGCATCTGTTGTGATGATCACATGGCTTTTATTTTTTAATTTGTTAATGTGGTGTATTACATTGATTGATTTGCAGATATTGAAGAATCCTTGCATCCCTGGGATAAAGCCCACTTGGTCATGGTGTATAATCTTTTTAATTATTTTATATAACTTTTAAATGTTACAGGTAATGCTGCAGTGAACCTCACTGTTCACATCTCTTTGTATCCTTTTATAGGGCTATCTTCAAGATAGATTCCGGCAAGTCTCTCCCTCTGCCCTTTCTTGACTGTGGCTTTGAGTGTCATTAGCCACCTGTATCAGAGAAGGCAATGGCACCCCACTCCAGTACTCTTGCCTGGAAAATCCCATGGACAGAGGAGCCTGGTAGGCTGCCGTCTATGGGGTCGCACAGAGTCGGACACGACTGAGCGACTTCACTTTCACTTTTCACTTTCATGCATTGGAGAAGGAAATGGCAACCCACTCCAGTGTTGTTGCCTGGAGAATCCCAGGGACGAGGGAGCCTGGTGGGCTGCTGTCTATGGGGTCGCACAGAGTCAGACACGACTGAAGCGGCTTAGCAGCAGCAGCAGCCACCTATATTTTTTTATTTCATTGCAATTTAAGATGCTTTTGCATCCACCATTTCATGTGGACATAGTACCCTGCAGAGTAGGGCAGGTAGGTTAATGATTTCCCCTGTGAAAGTGAAAAGTGAAAGTTGCTCAGTCCTGTCTGACTCTTTGCAACCCCGTGGACTATACAGTCCATGGAATTCTCTAGGCCAGAATACTGGAGTGGGCAGCCTTTCCCTTCTCCAGGGGATCTTTCCAACCCAGAGATTGAATCCACATCTCCTGCACTGCAGGCGGATTCTTTACCAGCCGAGCCACCAGGGAAGCCCAAGAATACTAAAATGGGGAGCCTATCCCTTCTCCAGGGGATCTTCCTGACCCAGGAATCGAACCAGGGTCTCTTGCATTGCAGGCGGATTCTTTACCAGCTGAGCTGTGAGGGAAGCACTGTATAAAGGTTAAAGTGGAAACTCAAAGAAGTGAAGTGAATTTGCCCAGGTCCCACTTTCCCAGGTCTCAGGGAGAACCATGAGACATTTCTGGGGTGTCATTGGTTCTGTAGAGGCTTTTTGGGTTATCCCTTTTTTTCAAACTGGACTGGGGAGGGGGACGGGACACTACAGAAGAACACCTCTCTCCAAGCTGTGCTCTGGATCTCCAGGGAGTTTTAGTAACAGCAGCTACCCCTGTTTTTTTCTTGGGGAAGGTTAGCTTCGTGACACCTGTGGGTCTGAAAGGGGCTAGAGTATATGTGGTTCTGAGGAACTGGTGGCTCTTCTGTCAGTTCCAATAGCAGAAAGGAGGAAGGGCACAAGAAAAGAATAAAACATGCCCTTGCCCTTTTCTTTTTTTTTTTTTTTTGAGGATAATTGTTTTATAATATTGTGTTCGTTTCTGCCATACATCAACAAGAATCAGCCACCTAGGTGCGTGCGTGCTCAGTCGTGTCTGACTCTTTGTGACCCCATGGACTGTAGCCTGCCAGACTCTTCTGTCCATGGGATTTCCCAGGCATGGATACTGGAGTGGGTTGCCATTTCCTTCTCCAGGAATCTTCCCGACCACAGGTATACATATGTGCCCTCTCTTCTGAACCCCCTTCCATCTCCCTCTCCATTCCACCCCTCTAGGTTGTCACAGAGCACTGAATTGAGCTTCCTGTGTCACACAGCAAATTTCTACTTGCTATCTATTTTACATATGGTAATGTAAATGTTTCCTTTCTATTCTCTCAATTGGTCCCACCCTCTCCTTCCCTCACTGTCCTCAAATCTTTTCTGTAAATCTGCCTCTCCATTGCTGTCCTGCAAATAGGTTCATCAGTACCATCTTTCTAGATTCCATTTACATTCATTAATATATGATATTTGTCTTTTTCTGACTTCTTTCACTCTGTATAATAGTCTCTAGGCTCATCCACCTCATTAGGATTGACTCAAATGTGTTCTATGTTCTATGTGTTTTATGGTTGAATAATATTTCGTTGTATAAATATACCACAATTTCTGTATTCATTCATCTGTTGATGGACATCTAGGCTGCTTCTATATCCTAGCTTTTGTAAAAAGTGCTGCAATGAACATTGGGATACATGGGTCTCTTAATTATGATTTTCTCAGGGTGTATGCCCAGTAGTGGGATTGCTGGGTCACATGGTAGTTCTGTTCTGGTTTTCTAAGGAGTTTCTATACTGTTCTCCATAGTGGCTGTATCAACTTACATTCTCACCAACAGTGCAAGAAAGTTCTCTTTTCTCCATATCTTCTCTAGCATTTCTTGATTGTAGTTTTTTTAATGATGGCCATTCTGACCAGTGTGTGGTGATACCTCATTGTAGTTTTTATTTGCATTTCTCTAAATATGCAAATGAGCAATGTTGAGCATCTTTTCATCTGTTTCATCTGTTTGTTGGCCATTTGTATGTCTTCTTTGGAGAAATGTCTGTTTAGATTGTCTTCCCGTTTTTTGATTGGATTGTCTGTTTTTCTGATATTGAGCTACATGAGCTGCTTATATATTTTGGAGGTTAATCCTTTGTCAGTGTCATTTGCTGTTATTTTTCTTCCATTTTGAGGGTTGTCTTTTAATCTTGTTTATTGTTTCCTTTGCTGTGCAAAAGCTTTTAACTTTAATTAAGTCCCATTTGTTTACTTTTGTTTCAATTTCCATTACTCTAGGAGGTATGTCAAAGAGGATCTTGCTGTGATGTATGTAAAGAGTGTACTGCCTATGTTTTCCTCTAAGAGCTTTATAGTTTCTGGCCATACATTTAAATCTTTAATCCATTTTGAGTTTTTTGTGTGTGTGGTTAAAGTGTTCTAGTTTCATTCTTTTACATGTAGTTGTCAAGTTTTCCCAGCACCACTTATTAAAAAAGCTGTCTTTTCTCTGTTGTATCTCCTTGCCTCCTTCCAAGGTAAGTGCCCATAGGTGTGTGGTTTATCTCTGGGCTTTCCATCTTGTTCTATTGGTCTATATTTCTATTTTTGTGCCAGTACCATACTGTTTTAGTGTATCTTTGTAGTATAATCTGAAGTCAGGAAAGTTGATTCCTCCAGCACCATTCTTCTTTTTCAAGATTCCTTTGGCTGTTCAGGGTCTTTTTCATTCCCATACAGATAGTGAATTTTTTTGTTCTAGTTCTGTGAAAAATACCATTGGTAGTTTTATAGAGATTGCATTGAATCTGTAGTTTACTTTGGGTTATAGTCATTTTCACCATGTTGATTCTTCTAATCCAATAACATGGTATATCTCTCCATATGCTTGTGTCTTCTTTTATTTCTTTCATCAGTGTCTTATACTTTTCTGCAAACAGGTCTTTTGTCTCTTTAGGTAAATTTATCCCTAGATATTTTATTCTCTTTGTTGCAGTGGTGAATGGGCTTGTTTCCTTAACTTCTCTTTCTGATTTTTCATTTTTAGTGTATAGGAATGCAAGGGATGTGCCTTTTCCCTTTTAAAGTGTTTTTCTAAAAGGCATTCATAACTTCTTGTAATTCATCATTTAGCCACTCTACCTGCTAGGAAGGTTGGGAAATGTGTTTTAGTTAGGGGCATTATATCCTAATAAAAATCAAGACTCTTACTTAGAAAAATATGAAGATAAAGTTTTAAGGAAGCACAGATTTTACAACACAAAACCCTGTAATTTTTCAAAGATGTCTTAAAATTTAGTAATGTCCTTTTGAGTAGGAAGGCACTGATAAAATGCCCAACAGATGGGATCAATAATGTTTCTTCCTATAAAGCAATAGTCTTTAATACCATCCACTGCGTTTAATTACTAAGAACTACGTATACACTTCACAAGTAATAACTGGTAGTTAAAACAGCAACTGTTACCTTCTAGATTGTGTGCTTAGTGCTTTATATATGTTTTCTCACTTTACTCTTTACCGTAATCCTATAAGTCTGGTATTATCGTCTCTCTCTTTTTCAAAATTGTGGTAAAATACATACAGTATAAAATTTACCATCTTCCTCATTTTTAAGTGTCTGGTAGTGTTAAGAATACGCACATTGTTGTACCTCCAATTTCTGGAGCTTTTTTACACCCATGAAACGGCTCCCCATTTCCTCCTCCGCCTCCCCCTCACCCCTGGTAACCACCATTCTGCTTTATACCTCTCTGAATTTCACTGCTGTACATACCTCGTATTAGTGGAATACAGTAACACAATATTTGTCTTCTTGTGACTGACTTCTTTCACTTAAGGTGTACTCATGTTGTGGCATGTGTTAGAGTTTCTGTCCTTTTTAAGGCTGAATAGTATTGCATTGTGTGGATATATCACATTTTGTTTATCCATTCATCCATCAATGGATATTTGGTTTGCTTCTACCTTTTGGCTATTATAAATAATGTTGCTATGAACATGGGTTTACATGTATCTCTTTGAGATCCTGCACTCAATTCTTTTGGATGTATATCCAGAAGGAGAATTGCTGGATCAAATTATTGTCTCTTTTAAATAGATGAGAAAACTGAGGCTCAGAGAAGTTAAGTAACTTGCTCAAGGACAGAGAGCTAGCACAAGAACTCAAATGCTGCTCTTAAAAGAGCTCTTTAGTCTAAAAGAGTTGTTGAAATGGACCCCAACCCTCAATCCCTTTACAGTATATGGAAACATAAAATCAGTGCCCTAACAGAGGCAGAATTTTAGTTCTGAGAGTCCTAGATTCCTTGGCACTGAGGGGAATAGAAAGGAGCATTGGAGCTGGTATTTAGAAATCAGAGTATAGTGATGTTACACTACAGTCGATTTAGGGTCGACTGTATATTCTGAGAAGAAGGCAGTGGCACCCCACTCCAGTACTCTTGCCTGGAAAATCCCACGGATGGAGGAGCCTGGTAGGCTACAGTCCATGGGGTCGCTAAGAGTCGGACACTACTGAGCGACTTCACTTTACTTTTCACTTTCATGCATTGGAAAAGGAAATGGCAACCCACTCCAGTGTTGTTGCCTGGAGAATCCCAGGGACGGGGGAGCCTGGTGGGCTGCCATCTGTGGGGTTGCACAGAGTTGGACACGACTGAAGCTACTTAGCAGTAACAGTATACCTGTAGATTTTTGCATTAAAAAAAATTTTTTTTATTGAAGGATAATTGCTTTACAGAATTTTGTTGTTTTTCTGTCAAACCTCAACATGAATCAGCCATGAATATACATATATCCTCTCCCTTTTGAACCTCCCTCCCATCTCTCTCCCCATCCCACCCCTCTAGGTTGATACAGAGCCCCTGTTTAACCTAGAATCCCAGGGATGAGGGAGCCTGGTGGTCTGCCGTCTATGGGGTCGCACAGAGTCAGACACAACTGACGTGACTTAGCAGCAGTAGCAGCAGTATATTCTGAGCTATTATGTAGTACAGTAGAAATATTCTTTTCATATCATACAATTAAATATAAGGGATCATATGTATAAAAGGCCATGAGTATTATATTTCATGGGCTACTTAAGGTATTTTCAAAGATAATCGAACAACCCAGTTTTCATTTATATGCTGACTTGAGAAGCTGACCCCTGAACAGAATGTTGCATTACTGTGAAGGTAAGGAAGCTTACACACCCAGGAGAGAATTAAGAACAGTAGCATGATAGTGAGCAAATGTGAGGGTATCTATAAGGGACATAAGTAGTTCTTTTTTAAAGCACAGAATCCATGAAGAGGAGTACAGGATAAGATCCAAAAGGTGGTTGAGATGTCAGAGTATGGCATTTGAACTTGAATACGTGAGCAGTGGAGAGTCAAAAACTTACTGAGTGAAAGAAAGATAAAAAATTGACCCTTAGTAATGATACTCTGTTAACAGTATCAGCAGATATTGAAGAGACTAGTGAGTGTAGGGAGATTTTTTCATTGAAATAGCTCAGACGAGACGTCTGTATTCTTTTATTGGAACTCAAACCTGTTCTTCAGAAAAGCATAATCTAACCCAAATTCTATTTTGACTGCTTTGCAAGTCAGCTTCAGGTGTAGATATTCAAAGAATTTAGGCTAGTCCTGTTACTAAGGATGTTATCAGAATAAAATGACAAGTGTTTTTCTTTAATTTTTTTAAAGTTATGAGCATTAGCAAGGAGAGGTAAGAAAGCCTTCCTCTGTAAACAATGCAAAGAAATAGAGGAAGATGCTAGACTGAAAAAGACTAGAGACCTCTTCAAGGAAACTATAGATATTAAGGGAACAATACATGCAAAGATCGACACAATAAAGGGTATGAACAGTATGGACCTAACAGAAGCAGAAGATACTAAGAAAAAGTGGCAACAATACACAGAAGAACTATACAAAAAAGATGTTAATGACTCAGATAACCACGATGATGTGATCACTCACCTAGTGCCAGAAATCTTGGAGTGCGAAGTCAAGTGGGCCTTAGGAAGCATCACTACGAACAGAGCTAGTGGAGGTGATGGAATTCCAGCTGAACTATTTTCAAATCCTAAAAGATGATGCTGTTAAAGTGCTACACTTAATATGCCAACAAATTTGGAAAACTGCAGTGGCCACAGGACTGGGAAAGGTCAGTTTTCATTCCAGTCCCAAGGAAGGGCAGTGCCAAAGAATGTTCAAACTACCACACAGTTGCACTCATTTCACATGCTAGCAAAGTAGTGCTCAAAATTCTCCAAGCCAGGCTTCAACAGTACATAACCAGGAACTTCCAGATGTTCAGGCTGGATTTAGAAAAGGCAGAGGGGCCAGAGATCAAATTGCCAACATCTGTTGGATCATAGAAAAAGCAAGATATTCCAGAAGAACATCTGCTTCATTGACTACGCGAAAGCCTTTGACTGTGTGGATCACAACAAACTCGGGAAAATTCTTCAAGAGATGGGAATACCAGATTACCTTACCTGCCTCCTGTGAAACCTGTATACATGTCAAGAAGCAACAATTAGAACCACACATGAAACAATGGACTGGTTCTGAATTGGGAAAGGAGTACATCGAGGCTGTATATTGTCACCCTGCTTATTTAACTTATATACAGCATACATCATGTGAAATGCCAGACTGGATGAAGCACAAGCTGGAATCAAGACTGCTAGGAGAAATATCAATAACCTCATATGTGAAGTTGATACCACCCTTATGGCAGAAAGCGAAGAGGAACTAGAGAGCCTCTTGATAAAGGTGAAACAGGAGAGTGAAAAAGTTGGCTTAAAACTCAACATTCAAAAAACTAAGATCATGGCGTCTGGTCCCATCACTTCTTGGCAAATAGATGGGGAAATAATGGAAACAGTGAGAGACTTTATTTTCTTGGGCTCCAAAATCACTGCAGATGGTGACTGCAGCCATGAAATTAAAAGACCCTTACTCCTTGAAAGAAAAGCTATGACAGCATATTAAAAAGCAGAGACGTTACTTTGCCGACAAAGGTCCATCTAGTCAAAAGCTATGGTTTTCCAGTAGTCATGTATGGATGTGAGTTGGACCATAAGGAAGGCTGAGTGCTGAAGAACTGATGCGTTTGAACTGTGGTGTTGGAGAAGACTTGAGAGTCCCTTGGACTGCAGGGAGATCAAAAAAGATCAAACCAATCAATCCTAAAGGAAATCAATCCTGAATATTTATTGGAAGGACTGATGCTAAAGCTGAAGCTCCAGTATTTTGGCCACCTGATGCGTAGAACTAACTCATTAGAAAAGATGCTGATCCTGGGAAAGACTTGAGGGCAAGAGGAGAAGAGGAGACAGGGGACAAGATGGTTGGATGGCATCCCTGACTCAATGGACATGAGCTTGAGCAAGCTTCAGGAGATGGTGAAGGACAGGGAAGCCTGGTGTGCCGTAGTTCATGGGGTCATGAAGAGTCAGAGTGAGTGACAAAAACAACAAGCATTCATAGGACATTATTCACAATGCTAGAGTTAAGTAAAACATTTTTTATTAATGTAACAGTTTATAACATCAGTTTCATTGGTCCAGCATTATATTTTGTCTTTTGTGTACATTATAGCATGCTCACCACCAAAATTTACTTCCCATCCATCACAATACAGTTGATTCATTTTATCCCTTTCACCCTCCTCCACATCCCCCTCTGGTAACCACTGCTATATGCTTTGTGTCTGTGTGTTTGGGTTTTTTGGTTTGATTTGGCTTTTTCATTTATTTTGTTTTCTTTTTTGTTTTTTATGTTCTACATATGGGTGAAATCATAACAGTATTTGGCTTTCTCTGTCAGACTTATTTCACTTTAGCATAATGCCCTCAAGGTCTATTGATGTTGATGCAAATAGCAAGATTTCATCTTTTTTTTTATGCCTGAGTAATATTTCATTTCAGCATGGCATTTTCTTTCTGTTCATCCATTGATAAGCACTGTTTGTTTCTATATTTTGGATATTATAAATACTGCTGTAATGAACATAGTCTTACATCTTTTCGAATTAATGTAAATAAAACTTTTAATGAAAATTTAAACTTATTCCTATACAGTAGATTCCCGTTTTATTAAAGTCTTGTACTGGGTCCCAGGAGGCATACATATTCGTAAAAACTGACTTTTGAGTGTTTATGCTCAGCATTCTGAGTTCTTTACTATTTAAATACTTCACAGTTTTATGGGGTAGGTACTATTAGTATCTTATTTTGTTGCCTAGTTAACTGTAAAATAGGTTATTACTCAAGAGGAGAAATGAATGACGATAATTGTTGAAGAAAGTGGGAATTCTGTCAAAACACAATTCCTTGACTTCTTTTGTGTGAATCTGCCACACCCAGGATCTCAGGGCTGCTATGGCTTATTCCAGTCAGCAGAAAATCTTCCCCACTTTACCCCGCTTGGCTGTTCTTTCCTGAGGTGATCCTCTTAGTCACACAGAATCTTCCAAGAGAAAAGGAGGACTCTTGACTAAGGACATAAGAGTAGTATTGGCCCTGTGATAGAACGACTTTTTGTTTGTTTATTCAGCAAATATCTGCCCAAAACCTGTTACATATAATATTAGACTTAAATAATAAAGATAAAGTACAGTTCCTACTCTGTAGGACTTCAGAGTTAGGCTGGGGAATCAGACACAAAAAGATAAACTTCATGGCCTGGTAAATTCTAACAGAGGTATGATTGAAGTGTTCTGGGAGTACAGAGGATGGTGTTCCTCATTCTGCCTTGGGGACTAGGGGAAGTATCTAAGGGCTAAATTGTGTGACAGGTGCTGTTTTCAGCATAGGGCCGAAGATGAAGTATAGCTTCAAAGTAATAAAAGTGATTTTTTTTCCGTTGAATTATAAAGTCAACTGTTAAAGCAAAGTTCTGAAATTGTTTTGCAGTTTGCACTGGAAGCAATATTCGGATATAGGCTTCCCTGGTGGATCAGACGGTGAGGAATCTGTCTTCAATGCAGGAGACCCAGGTTCACTCCCTGGGTCAGGAAGATCCCCTGGAGAAGGGAATGACTGCCTACTCCAGTCTTGCCTGGAGAGTTCCATGGACAGAGGAGCCTGGTGGGCTATAGTCCACGGGGTCAAAAAGAATCGGACATGACTGAGCGACTAACATCAATACCTATGAATGTTGTTGTTGTTGTGAAAGTCACTCAGTCGTGTATGACTCTTTGTGACCCCATGAACTGTTAACTCGCCAGGCTCCTCTGTCCATGGAATTCTTCAGGCAGGAATACTGGAGTGGGTTGTCATTCTCTACTCCAGGGGATCTTCCTGACCCAGGGATTGAACCTGAGTCTCCTGCATTGCAGGCAGATTGTTTATCATCTGAACCACCAAGAAAGCCCAGATATCTATCTATACATCTTCTGAAAAGTGACCAATCTGAAGGATAATACCTAGAACTTCATGCTTTCTTGTTCCTTCTTCATGCTATCTCTTAATGATTGATTAATCTACAAATATTATGTATTAGGCATTATTGAGGCTGGGGGTAGAGAGCTGAATAACATTTGAAGCCCTCCCTCCCCACCAGGAACTCCAGTGAAACAGGAAAGCGTGTCTATCTGTAACATAGTGCAGTGAGCTAGTAGTAATAATATGAGCGAAGAGTTACTTCATTCAATAAAAAAAAAAAGTTTTACAAATCAATAAAATAACTTACCATTGAGTCATGGATAAATAGGAATCCAGTTTGATACAAGTGCAGTGTGCTTGTAGTTACAAAAATAGCTGCTGTTTCTCTCCTCTGCCTCGGGCCTACATACACTCAGAATATTTATTCTCCCTGGAATTCTGTTTCCACCTCCACCCTGACTTCCACCCCCACACTGGCTAAATTCTCTCCTTGAGATCTCAGCTCAAATGCTACTTCCTCATAGAAGTCTTCCCACACTTCTCCAGTTCTAAATTAGACTCATCCAGCAGTTATTCTCTCCTTGAAATCTGTTTGCATTTTTTTTACCAAGTTGTTTAATGTCTGCCTCATTTTACACTGCCGGCTTCCTAAGGGCGGGGCTGTGTTTGTTTATCCACCAGTGTGTGTCCGCACAGTAGAATGCCATTTACTTATTGAATGCACGAATGAATATTTACCATGTGCCCATGTGGTAGGCACTGTGCTAAAAATTCACATACATTTATTAATCCTCAAAACAAGCTTCTAAGGTACATATTGTATATATTATTGTGTCTATTTTGAGAATGAGGAAATTAGGCCCCTGCTCTACCTTATGTAGTTATTCCATGACCTCAGCTAATAAGTGTCAAAGCCAGAATTTGAACCCATTTTATAAACAGTAATTATAAACCCTCCTACCTGAAGTTAAATGGCTCTAGTACTTCTGTTTAGTTTTCTCTGTGTAATTAGCAAAATACGGTGTATTAACCAGACCTGTATTAACTTCTGGTTTTACATATCTTACTTTCAGTAAGTGACGTTAACAATTGGATTCTGTCGTATTTTGGAATCATGAAAAAGAAAATTGGAAGGTAGGAATCATCAGAGCGTTAGGTGGAGAAAGTACTGTAGGGATCAAAGCCTCTTGTTTTATAGGTGAGGCTGAGACTGAAACAGTAGAAGAACTTGTTCAAGTTTACATTCTAGTAAATTAGAAGCTAGATCTCCTAATTTCTAGTCTGGCAATAACATGTTACAATATCTCCTTTCACTTTAGGGTAGTTTCCAAGTATATGTTATTTATATTCTATTTCTCTCTTGGACTCTAGCCCGGAAGGCTATATTCTCTTGCCATACCAAATAGTAAAGTGCTTCCTGTAGACCAGGCTAACTAGATGAAGTTACCAGATAGGGGTAGTTCAGAAACATAATACCTTCCTTTGGTACTTTTTTAGCTTTTCTATTTCATGGTCATTTCACCATCTTATAAACTGTTAAGTTAAATAAATATCAGCAGTTGAATCTCTTATCTTATAGCTGCTAAAGAGGCCTAGTGAAAGTCAATGAGTGCCTAAGAAGGTCAGAGTGTGTTAAAGATGAAGCTAGAGCAAGAACTTGAGCCTCTAGACCATGTGTCAGCAAACTAGAGCCAACACCACTTGATTTTGTAAATAAAGTTTTATTAGAGCACAGCCACACCCATTATGTTGTCTGTGCCTGCTTTCTTGCTATACTGGCAAAGGTTAATATTAATAGTTATCACTGACATTATGGACCACAAAGCCTAAATTATATGTTACCTGGTTGTTCACCAAAAAAGTTTGCCAATCCCTACTCTAGACTTTTTGCACTAAGGCCTTAGTTCTTTCCACCTAGGAGAGTGCTTAATTGCCTTTCAGGCTGTCGTTTATCCACTGTTTACATTTAACAGGAAGAGATCTTCTCTCTGAGGTCTTTTTCCGTTGAACAGATGTTCAAAACCTGCCAACCTACAAAAGATTAATGCCAGTTTTTCTGGGGAAAAGATACAGAACTTCCATGAGTCAAAAATTACTGCTCCAGAATATGTCATAGGGCCATAAAAAAAGACACCAGTCAACTTAATGGAAACTGACCTCAAGTGCACAGTAAGTACAGTTTATAACATTGTTCTCTGGAGCTTCAACCAGTCATGTTTTCTGTATTAGATGCTTTGGACTATAGAATGTGAAGCTCTGTATCACTGATGTTCCAAGTGTGATCCCTGCATGGGCAACACCCACATAGCCTAGAAACTTGTTAGTAATGCAGATTCACAGACTGTACACTAGACCTACTGGATCGGTAACTCTGGGGACAGGACCTAATCACTAGCGTTCTAACAAGACTTTCAAATGATTCTGATGCACGCTGACACTTGCGAACCTTCATGAGACCTCAGAATTTGCATTTCTAGTAATTTCCCAGATAAGGCTGATGTTGCTAGTCTGGGAACCACACTTTGAGAACCACCGCTTTGGATACTAGAATAAGAAATTAGGATGTAGACCAAGCAAATAAGATCCTATTGAGAATCTTGATTCTCAGGAGTGTAAAATAGATAGTTTGGGGCAATTTTACTCTAAAACTTAATTTTTAAGATGCAAAAAACAGGATTTTTTTTTAACCTATTTCCTGGATGCCAACCATTCAGCTTTAGCAAAACATAACATTTTGCCATTTGGTTGGTTTTATGTTTTTTAAAGATATCAGAGTACAGACACCAATGAAGCTTTCTGTGTATCCTCCCAGAATCCATTCCTCTTCCTCATTCCCTAGAGAGAACCATGAATTTGGTGTGTATAACATGTAAACTTGTTTCATAATTTTACTACTTCTGTGTATATTTGTAAAGTACACTTTATATATTTTCAAAACTTACATAGCTGATCTTGTAACAGTTCTCAACTTTTTCCTCTAGAAATTATTTCTAAACATAATACATGCTGATACAGTGTAACTTTAGCCTATTAATTTTACCTGCTATGTAAATATGCCATAATTTGTTATTCTATTTCCTTTTAGTAGGATTTTCCTTTTAATAAGTTGTTCCTAATTTTTTACTATTTCACAGAGTGCTGAAGTAAATATTGTTGTGCATCTCTTCATGTACAGTTGTGAAAGGAAGTTTCTCTAGGGTATATGCCCTGGAGTAGAATCACTGAGAAGTAGGGTAAAAGGTTGTTGTGGGTTTCCCTGGTGGGTCATTGGTAAAAAATCCACTTGCCAATGCAGGAGACGCAGGTTCAGTTTCCGGCTTGGGAAGATCCCCTGGAGAAGGAAATGACAACCCACTCCAGTATTCTTGCCTGGGAAATCCCCATGGATAGAGGAGCCTGGTGGGCTGCAGTCCATGGGGTTACACAGAGTCAGATACAACTAAAGCGATTTAGCACACACACGTGCACTGCAAGGTATGAGAGCCCATTCTTTTCAAAACTTGACATTTTCAGACATTTTAATTTTTACTACTCATAGAGATGTGAAGTACCTTCCGGTTTTTAAATTCACAATTGCCAGAGTTCCAGGGATCTTGAAGCTAGTTTTCATGTTTCTTAACATTTCTATGTGTCTTCTGGGGCTTAGCTGTGATTTCCTTTACCCATTTTCTGTTGGGTTATTTGCCTTTTTACATGAATTTATAAATGCTCTTTATGTAATCTTTGCTAATATTTTGATTTATTTATGTTTCTCAGTCAGTAGCTGGTCTTTTATAGATAAAATCTTTCCATTCTGAAGTCATAAAGATTCTCTTACTCTATGTCGAGTTTTAAAATCAAGTCTTTAACGTATCTTCATGTGGATGACCAGTTGGCCCAGCACTTCCCTTTCGTAGCTGATCTGTCATGCCGCAGGATGGGGCTCGGCCGAGCTCTAACCTCACGTGATTGACCAGTTTGCCCAGCACTACCCTTTTGTAGCTGATCTATCGTGCCGCAGGATGGGGCCCAACCGAGCGGCTTCGCTTGCACTCTCTGATCTGTCAGGACTTCTCTGTGTGCACAAGTCTGGCTCTGGCTCTCTGGTCTCTGTTTCATAGGTTTGTTTGTCCCTGTGTCAGACCCACATTGTCTTGTCACTTTATACAAACTGATAGCACACATTTTATTGTGACCTTTTTCAAACTGTTCTGACTGTACTGATGATTCACTCTTCAAGATAAATTATATGACTGGCTTGTCAAATTTAATGGAAAATCCTATCTTACAATTTTGATAGGCTTTGCATTTTATTTATAGATTACTTTGGAGCGAACTATCTTTCAGTTCATGAACATGGTATATCTCCTTTATTCAGGTCTTTCACAATGGCCTTTCAATAATGTTTCACAATTTTTCCTAAAAGGTAATTGGTCATCTTTTATTAGATTTACTCCTGGTGTGTTATTTTGCTTCTATGAATAGTATTATTTTTCTGATTAATTAATTCTAGCATATAGAAGCACTTTCCCCTCCCATTTATGAACATGATATTCTCTTATTTCCCAGTAGATGGCAGTAAAATAACATTAAGATTTCATTATTAATCATCTTCAGTGGCATCTTATTTTTTTCCACTGAAATCAAATGATTTAAAGGAATCAATTCTGAAATATTTCTAAATTATCTCTTTTTGTTCCATTTAGGAGGATAAAAGAAAGCGAGATCGTGACCATGTGGATATTGAGGCAGAAAAAGACCTACAGTGTCAGGCCCCTGTACGATTAGACTTGCCTCCTGAGAAGCCTCTTGCAAGCTCTCTAGCCAAACAAGAAGGTTGGAATAACTCTGAATTAACTGTCCTGAATGAGGAAGCTGAAATTATTTTAAGGATGTTAGCCAGGGAAAGTTAAAAGTTTAAAAGCTGTTAAATTAAAATTTGTTTAAAAAAAAAAATTTGTTTACATTTTCTTATTTTACTGCTTAAGAACTTTAATTTCTTTTTCAAACTTCTTGTTCTCTTACTTCAGCATATTTGAAAAATAAATGGAGTTTCTGTATGAGATAATTTAATGATGGGTATGAGATAAGTCATGTATAGAAAATAAGCTAAACAATACTCTCTAGATCTTCTCTTTTAAAACGCTCTTCTTTCTTTGCTTTAGAAGTAGAACAGACACCTCTTCAAGAAGCTTTGAATCAACTGATGAGACAACTGCAGAGGTGAATTTTTTTCTAGCATTTTTATAACATGGAAATTGAAATGGGAAATAGAGGATCCAAACCACTTCTTTTTATTATTATTATTTCAAATCACATATTGTGGCCTATATCCAAATGTACTTGATTTTAAAGTGGATGATAAATATTTTGCCTGGCAATAGGAATACTCCAAGAGGCTGACTTTTAGATGTTCTCATTTGGTTTGTTTTAACTGGCAGCTTGAAGAGTGTTACATAATCCTCTTAATGGCAGATTTTTCCTTAATCTAAAGTAACTTCTGATGTTAAAGCTTTAAACCAGGATTAAATAATACAGGTATTTCCATTTTGCTAATAGATCAAAACACCTTCTATAGGTCTGTGCTGCTTATCACTGCTGTGAGTGTTCAGTAATTAGCAAGTCTGTGAGAAGAAACAAAATATCATAAGTAAGATTTGTACCCTCTCTTAAATGCAGAAATTTGTTCTAAAAAGTATAGTAACTTGATAAAACCAATGTGAAGTTCTTAAAAGAGAAAAGAATAACTTAATCCTTGTTAAAATATTTATTTTGATACCTCAGTTCACTCAGAATTTAAAGTTTTAGCCTAAAGACATCTACATTATTAGCAGAGGATTCATGGATATAGGGCATGCATTCATACAGTGAGATTTCTTCTGACTGTGTTGGACTTATATGTCAACCCCAGAACTTATCATAAATACTTTTTAAAATAAAGCTATCTGTATTCAACACCTATTCAGTTTTGCAGTGAAAATCAGAAATCAGTGACCGCTCTTCCTTTTTTGGTGTTAAAGAACAGTTGAGAAATTTACATCTCAAGTCTTTACACTTGAATAAATCATTCATTGCTTGTCCCAAAGGAGTAAACAGGTAAGTACTGAGCATTCCAACTCAATTAGAATTTTTGACTGTAAAGTGTTTGGCTACCTTTTAATTTTGTTTCTTGCAGTACAAGACCAGAATATAAGTTAATGATGTCTCCGTAAGAGAAAGTTACTTGTCAGTCTCTCTCAGTCTGAGAATGTTCACATTGCTCAGAACATTATGGGAATTAGAACTCAGAGCCATATTTTTTTTTAATAGCCTTAGTGATTCTTGGTCCTTAAGGCTCAGTGCAGATACTGGAAAAGAATGTAATTGACCAGGTTTAGTAATAGCATCTTTGGTCAAACCAAGTCGGACTCTATATTAAAATGACTAATTTTAGGGAGTCCAGATAATTTGCTCTGAAGAGGTCCACCAGAGATGCTTCGTGGTGTTATTCAAGTAACTTCTGTGGATAGTATGCATTTGGATCTGTAAGTTCCAAACTGGACATTTTTGCTTATTCTCAGTATTTTTTACTGTTACAGCTAGGTGTCCTGCTGGGAAGAACCAAGGCAGATACACACACACCTGAGTTCAGATTCTAACTCTGTATTTTGTCAGATTTATGACCTAAAACAAATAATTTGACCTCTGAGCCTCAGTATCCTCATCTCTAAGTGAGAATACCAGCTCCTTGATGGCTTTTGTGAGCATTAGATATAAAAATACATCAATTCCCTACCACTGTGCCTGGCATGTGGTAAATTTATTTTTTTAATTGCTTCCATTATTATGACTTTTTAATCATTATTAATGCTGTGGTTATTTGGAGTAAGAAAGCTTTGATATGCCAAATTTCCAGAGGAATATAACAGTCTAATGAATTAATCATATGGAGCAGTGGTTTTCAACTCTGTCTATCCTGTAAATACCAAAATTCAACCCTAGAAAAACCAGTGCCTGGACCACTCTTCCTCCCGCAAGAGATTCGCGTGTAGTGGGTCTAGGGTTAGCCTCCCACCACACTGGAATTCTTTTTAAAGCGCCTCTCATGATTCTCATGTACAGGCAGGGTTAAGAACCTATGATAGAAAGCACTGGGTCTCAAGTTTGGAGGTATTATAACCTTTTTAATGTCCATTTTTTGAGCAGTCCCCTACACACACGATGGGAAGTTATACCCATTCATTTAAGAAAATATATATGGTTGTCCTTCGGTATCCACATGGGATTGATTCCAGGAGCCCCCATGGGTACCAGAATCCAAGGATGCTCAAGTCCCTTACAGAAAATGGCAGCAGTCCAGTGAACAGTCAGCTCTCATATTCACATTTGGGAAGCCCACAGATACAGAGGGCCAGCTGCGCTCATGAGGACGCAACAGCTCTGTGGCCTGCCAAGAGTCCAAGCCCAGCTAGAAGCCAGTGTGGAAGGCTGCAGACGTGCGTTTTAGTCACTGCTTCTGCTTTTTCTCTGGTTAATAAAAAATACATAGTATTAATCTCCCAGAGTACAAGACATTTTTTAGTTAGTCGAGATTTCTTATTTTGTTTCATCTTTCCCTGTGTTGGAGATGTTGCGAATTAATTAAGCTGCATATTTTAAAAGATTCTGTCTTAAGGGTACAATTTATATGTAAAGCATCTGAACCTTATTAAATAGTTATTAGTCTTTAAAATCATTACTTCAGTTTTTAGTGAAAAACATATTAGCCTGCT
Source organism: Capricornis sumatraensis (assembly GCF_032405125.1). Lineage (NCBI taxonomy): Eukaryota > Metazoa > Chordata > Mammalia > Artiodactyla > Bovidae > Capricornis > Capricornis sumatraensis. The sequence goes on along the minus strand of NC_091088.1, from coordinate 24,559,966 downwards.
ACAAATTCTACATCTGAAGGATTTCCTCTGACTTAATACTCCTTGACCAGTAATTTTGTTTGTAGTAGAAATAAAATTTGCTTTTTTCCTGTCTTCACAGAAAAGACCCAAGTGCTTTCTTTTCATTTCCTGTGACTGATTTTATTGCCCCCGGCTACTCCATGATCATTAAACACCCAATGGATTTTAGTACCATGAAAGAAAAGATCAAGAACAATGATTACCAGTCCATAGAAGAACTGAAGGTAACTTGTTATTTATGTTGTATTGGAGAATAGACTGAGCTATGCTACAATATCTATTCAATTAAGAGTCAAATTTTTGGATCCTGTGTATGGGAAGTCTTTGTAGAAATCTGCATGTCTGGTATTCAGAATCATTCTCAAGTTTATGTTAATACCCAAAAATGTGTATTTTTTTGTCTTAGAAAACATGTTTGAGCTTGGTGATAGAAAAGCAGACAAAATAAGTCATCTGCTGTCTTTATTATTTTGTGAGTTTTGGTAAAATTTTGAAATTCATGTGTTCTATGAAATATTTTCTCAGCCTTTAAAATGAAAATGTTTGATTTTAAATTTCAGATGAATACAGGTAAAATTGATAGTTTTTTAATTGAAGTATAGTTGATTTACAATGTTGTATTGGTTTCAGGTGTACCACAAAGTGATTGGGCTGTGTATTTTTTTCTTGATTATTTTCTGTTATAGATTTTTACAAAATATTAAACAAAGTTAGTATCTTAATGGAAGTTGATTTAGAGTAGTTTCTGTTTCTGGACATGTAAAATAGAGAATAAATCAGCTTGTCGAGAAATACCAAGCAGAAGTTTAATTACGTTATCTAGTTTGATGAAAGTGAGTTGCTCCCTGAATTCACTTTGGCTATATTTTTTTTAGCATATTTTCTTCAACAATTCAGCAATAAGAAATTTTAAAATTACAAGTAAAGAACCTACAAGCCATGAAGATGATACACATGCCTAGTGTTATACTTGACATTTTTCTATCTTTGAATAGCCTTGATGTAGATGCTGGTTTCAGAGTTAAGCTTTTCATTTTAATCCTCCTAAGGAAAGGGGCTGTGTGTTTTCTGTTTTAATTTGCTCTGTACCAAACCACCACAAACTCAAGTGTCTAAATAGTGTGTCTACTCTACCTTTGTTTTTTTTTCTGAATGAATATTGTATGTGTTCTCATCTGACCCAAGGGCTAGACCCTAATCATTTATAGAAGGAAAATAAGACAGTAAATGTTATCTTTACTTGGTCTCTCTTTTTTTTTTTTAATGCACGTTGATTAGCTGAATTTTATGAATAATACTAGCATTTAGTTCTGTCTTTACTATCAGTTTGAATGTATATTTCACTCTGAAAAACCTGAATTATATTCTCTTGTATTCAGAGAAACAGAAAATTTTCTCAACTTTTCATCTGGTGAAAATTAAGCTAAAACTGTTTATTTCAGCATGTTTCTGATCTTATTATTGCTTAATGGAAAATTTTTCAGCTTTTTTTCCTTTCTGTGAATAACTTTCCTTTGATCTTTCCCTTACGATGACAAGAGAGAGTAGAAGTATGCCCACTAAGTGTTTTTGAGCAGATGGTCAAGATTTATCATAATTGAAATGAACAAGTATTTTTAACTTTGGAGTTTTCTATACAGCTGTATTTTTTTCTCAAGAAAATTCAATAGCCCCATGTAATGTTTAATTAGCTTATCCAGCTCATTAAACTGTTGGAGGTTTTTTTTTTTTAATACTTGGAAGTATGCAGAAAGGTCATTCAACTTTATGAAAGAACAATTGCCATTACACAAAAATCCAGTAAAGTCTAGCACATGACAGTTAAGATTCATGGAATAATAGGGCTTCCCTGGAGCCTCAGTGGTAAAGAACCTGCCTGCCAGTGGAAGAATGAGAGTGAAAGTCACTCAGTTGTGTCTGACTCTTTGCGACTCCATGGACTATACAGTCCATGCAATCCTCCAGGCCAGACTACTGGAGTGGGTAGCCTTTCCCTTCTCCAGAGGATCTTCCCAACTCAGGGATCAGATAGGAGATGCAGGTTCAATCCCTGATCCGGGAAGACCCACATGGCATAGAGCAGCTAAGCCTGTGTACCACAACAGTTGAGCCTGTGCCCTGTTAGGAGAAGCCACGACTCTAAGAAGTCCATGTATCACAACCAGAGGGTAGCCCCTGTTCTCTGCACCTAGAGGAAAGCCCACGCCGCAACAAAGACCCAGCACAACCAAAAAATGTTACTGGATGAATAAGTAATTTGTAAAAGATTCATGAAGTAATGGATCAGACCTGTAGTCTGTAGAATGATCCAGTACGTTTTCCAGTTACAGGACCACTGGTCATTTAGTGTGGTAGTCACCTAGTTTGTCTCCCCTCGTTTGCCTCTCCTTCCCCAAATATATATTTAATAATTTTAATGGAATGAAAGCTTTTCAGAATATCTATAGCAAAGGTTCCGAACCTGGGGTCCTTTGGGTAGCCATGGATGAGCCTTTAGAGGGATCAGGAATTTTATAAAATTACAGGGAAATTTTGTGTTCACCTTTGTATTACATGTGTGCACTTGAGGAGTAGATCCATAGCTTTCCTCAGATTCCTAGAGATGATGACCTAACAAAATCCTAACTGATTAGAGACTTGGCCAAGAACTGAGGATCCACATACACTTCGTCTGCTTTAAATTTAACACCAAATTTATTATGACACTTGACTCAGTCTTCTCATGTACTTTTAAATGATATTCAGCCCACCCATTTTCATTACATTAAATGTTTTAGGCTGTCATCACTAGTTATTAAATAGTGGGGCTTAAATGTTTTAAATTCAGAGGAGGCTGAGGGTCAGATTCTTTTTTGTTGAGTTTTTATCATTTTTATTTAGTGAGGCCTTGGCATAATCACTCTCATATTTATACAATGTAAAAATTGCTTAACCATGAAAATACGCAGTGGAATTGAGTTCCCTAGCACATGTGCATACTTTGAAATTTAAACCAAAAGTACAGTTTTGATAATTTGCCTACTCTGGTTAAATGTTGTAAGTCTTTGAAGTTGTATGGTTTATTTCAGGTTGGCATGATTTTGCAACATTCTGCAAATTATATTTAGCTTATAATAGTATCCAAACACTTAAATTAGTATAAATGTTTTGCCATTTTTGCTCAGTTAATTTGACTCTGGTAGGAAATATTGTTAGGATAATTTACAATTGTCCCAGTTTTCAGTCAAGATCCAAAATAAAATATTTAATTCATCAATGGATAATTAAGATGTTTGTTTTTAAACTAAGGATTTTTTTAATTAAATGAAATACTCAGTAATTATTAAATGTAAGATAGAAGTATTTCCTAATCCTCTTTGTGTGCAATAAGATTATACTGAAGAAACCCATTTTAAAATTTTATCTCAGAATCTATAAAGTTTATGTAGTTACTATAGAATGTTTAGAATTTGTAAAGGAATGTAGTCGGATGTTTAAATTAATTTTGCAGTATTTGTTTTGTTAGTTTTAAAACTTAATAAATTGCTATTAATGTTGTTTAGTAAACAAAAGGAAAGATGGTGTTTTTTTACTGGTTTGTTTTTGTTTGTTTGATGGTTGTTGTTTTGAGCTTTTTGAGGACCTGCGTAATTTTAGACCAGGACAGGAGGGTACTTTGTTTTGTCTTAATGCATTCCTTCCTAATATTTTCTCTGCAGGATAACTTCAAACTAATGTGTACTAACGCTATGATTTACAACAAACCAGAGACGATTTATTATAAAGCTGCGAAAAAGCTGTTGCACTCAGGGATGAAAATTCTTAGCCAGGTAAAGGAAATTCTTTGTCATAAATAATAATTATTATAAAATTTATATTCCTTTGATTTTGGTCATAGTGATACAGATCCAATACAGTTCAGGTTTTATTTTATAGACAGGTTATATTAAAGTAGGAAATATTAAATTTAAAAAAAATTTTAACATAAAGAAGATTACAGCAGGAAGACTCTCATTTGGAATTATACAAATAAATATTGGCATCACTTGTAATTATTTATTTGGAAGCTGTTGAGTTGGTATTCATTAGATAGACTTATATTGACTGTGAAACAGACATCATCTTGAATTCCAAGACAGGATAGATTATATGAGTTATGAAATCTTTTGGAAGGAGAGCACCCTGTTTCCCTTTGCAGGGGTGGAAGCTAATGTTCTGGTGAAGCACAGGATCTCCTTCAGGTAGAAAGGAAGGAAATAGACAAATGAGCAATCACTGGTAATTGTCTGAAAGCCACCTCCCCATAGGAGCAGATTCTCCCTTGAAGAACAAGAACCGATTGATAGTAAGGTGTGTGAAGTGGGAGAAATGTATGTAGAGGACACATCATTATCATCAAGCTTCATGAGGAAGCTTACACAATAACTTACTCAAAACAAAGATGCCATAGGTAGTGGCAGAGACTGACAGGAGTCTCATTGCAGAGCAGTGGCTGAGGAAATTGAAGTGATCACTTGCATCTACTGGAAGAGGAGGAGAACTCACCAGATGAATCACATCTTGTGAGGTTTTACTCACAGCTCTGAATAGATGGAAAATTAACTGAGACAAACCTTATCTTGGCAGGAAGTCAGAAGACTGGGTTCTAGTTTTATCTCTTTTCCACTAACTTGTGGACCTTGGGCCTCTGTTCTTATCTGTAGAGAAGAAGGTCTCTAAGATAAGTGCTAGCATTAATATGCTGATTTTAGATAAGAGCTAGAGTAGGGAGTATACCAAAAAGAACAAGATAGAATGTTTTTGAAAAAAAAAAAAGAAACAGGTATGAGGAAGAGAAAGAAATTGGAATCAAGAGCTCAGGCTGAAATTGAGGGGAGTTGGAGGATAGCAGAGACAAGTCGTCCGCAGGTGCACGCGGTTTTCCAGTTTTTGTGGTGATCATCTGTATCACAGTTTTACGTTTAAAGAATTGCCTTGGAGTGCAGATGTCCTGGTGTCTGTGTGCTTGGCTCTGAAAGATTCTTGGATCCACTTAACTGAGGAAAGAAAAACATTTAGATTGATGATCATTCTTGCACTCCTAATATTTAGACAACATCAATTTCCACTCTTTCCTAAAGACTTGGGAAGCTGTAATGTAAGCCAGTTACCCATCTTTGGCAAAATATGCAGAGGAAAGGGGAATATAAAGTGTTTATCCCATCCTTTGCAGAAATACTCAGAATCCAAGACCAAATTTTTTTAACCTGCAAATATTTATTTTTGTATTTGAAGTAAAGGTGCACCCAACAAATGCAGTATTTTCTCCAGAATATGCATGTTTAATTTTTAGAATAAAGTTTGATTTTCAAACAATAGATCCAAGTAAATTTTTCAACTTTGATGTACCACTGTTTTCTCATCTTTAAATAATGTAGTTAATACAAAATGCAAATGATTCCAGAAGCTCTTGCATTTTATTGGGGGTGGGGTGGCTGCAAACACAAAAAAAACCTTCTTTCCACTTTCCCCTTTCTCTCTCTGTTGTCTTCCTTTCCTTCAGATCTCTTCCTGTTGAGGAGCCCTACCCATCCTGTGTTACTGCTTCCTGTTGACTATTCTCTCCACCCTAGATGGGAGAGATTCTTACAACAGTGATTTTTAAATGTTTAAATTTAGACCTTCTGAGTTACTCTTTTAATAGCACATCTCCCAAGAGAGCCCAGCACACCCTTCCATGAATGGTGTCTTTTCAAAAATAACTGGTTTTTAATTCAGTGTAAAAGTTGTAGAGCAGTCATTCATCATTTTTTTTCAGTTATACACAAATAGTGACTATTAGTAGATGTGTTATTTTTATAAAGAATGGACATATGAAGAATAACTGTTTGATCTCCTAAATAAATACTAAATGCTATATTATATTTATAGTGACCTTGGGTCAGACTAATCAAATTCCAAGTGCTGGCTGTGCTGTTGAGACACTGTGTGACCTTAGGCAGGCCATGTAACCTTTCTCAACTGTTTTACCATCATGTAGAATGGCATAACAGTAGCACTTACCTCACGGAATTATACCTCATGAGTGAGAGCTCAATAGGTATAGGTTCGATACCTATACCTATAGGTTACAGGTATACTGTTATCCCCTTCTCCAGGGGATTTTCCCAACCCAGGAATCAAACGTATAGGTATAACAAAATAGGTGTTAGCCATTAATAATAAATGGCAAAGAATCAACCCTTTAATCATTTGTAAAATGGAGAATTGATAAACAGTATGCTGATTTGGAGACATTTTGGTTACCAAAAAAGGAAGACACTGCTTTTAAAGTTCAATTCTGTTGCTCAGTCATGTCCAGCTCTTTGCGACCCCATGAACCACAGCATGCCAGGCCTCCCTGTCCATCACCAACTCCCAGAGTTCACCCAAACCCATGTCCATTGAGTCAGTGATGCCATCCAACCATCTCATCCTCTGTCGTTCCCTTCTCCTCCTGCCCACAATCCCTCCCAGCATCAGGGTCTTTTCAAATGAGTCAGCTCTTCCCATCAGGTGGTCAAAGTATTGGACTTTCAGCTTCAACATTCAGCTTTTAAAGTAAAATTAATTAAACTCAACTTTTTTCCATGACTCATGTTGAAATTTAGAAAATTCTTTTAATTGAATTATTTTAATTTGATGCATTATTTTCTCTGAGTTTGAAAATATTCCTAATCTAGGTTCTGCTTTATAAAATTCTAGAATGGAAGTTAAAAGGTTACCGAGAACTTTGTGATCCAAGCCCATTCATTTAACCAACACTTACTAAGTACCTTCTATATGCCAGCCTCTGTTTCAGGTACTAGAAGTAGATGGGTAAAAAATGACTTAAGTGATGTACACAAGAGGAAACACAAATGGCCACTAAATGCATATAGAAATAATCAAACTAACATTTTTAAGTACATATTAAAATAAGACCTGTTTTTAAAAATCAGTTTTTTTTTTAATCCCACCCCTAAGTTCCAGGGATTGAACCTGAGCCACCTGCGGTAGAAGTTCCAAGTCTTAACCACTAGACTGCCAGGAAAAGTCCAGTATTTTTTTATTTTAATGGTACTAATCAGTTTGCCATCAGAGGGCAGACACAATAAAACCATACTCACAGAAAACTAGTCAATCTAATCACACTAGGACCACAGCCTTGTCTAACTCAATGAAACCAAGCCATGCCTGCGGGGCAACCCAAGACGGGCGGGTCATGGTGGAGAGGTCTGACAGAATGTGGTCCACTGGAGAAGGGAATGGCAAGCCACTTCAGTATTCTTGCCTTGAGAACCCCATGAACAGTATGAAAAGGCAAAATGATAGGGTACTGAAAGAGGTACTCCCCAGGTCAGTGGGTGCCCAATATGCTACTGGAGATCAGTGGAGAAATAACTCCAGAAAGAATGAAGGGATGGAGCCAAAGCAAAAACAATACCCACTTGTGGATGTGACTGGTGATAGAAGCAAGATCTGATGCTGTAAAGAGCAATATTGCATAGGAACCTGGATGTTAGGTCCACGAACCAAGGCAAATTGGAAGTGGTCAAACAAGAGATGGCAAGGGTGAACGTCGACATTCTAGGAATCACCGAACTAAAATGGACTGGAATGGGTGAATTTAACTCAGATGACCATTATATCTACTACTGCGGGCAGGAATCCCTCAGAAGAAATGGAGTAGCCATCATGGTCAACAAAAGAGTCTGAAATGCAGTACTTGGATGCAGTCTCAAAAACGGCAGAATGATCTCGGTTCGTCTCCAAGGCAAACCATTCAATATCACAGTTATCCAAGTCTATGCCCCAACCAGTAACGCTGAAGAAACTGAAGTTGAACGGTTTTATGAAGACCTACAAGACCCTTTAGAACTAACACCCAAAAAAGATGTCCTTTTCATTATAGGGGACTGGAATGTAAAAGTAGGAAGTCAATAAACACCTGGAGTAACAGGCAAATTTGGCCTTGGAATGCGGAATGAAGCAGGGCAAAGACTAATAGAGTTTTGCCAAGAAAATGCACTGGTCATAGCAAACACCCTCTTCCAACAACACAAGAGAAGACTCTACACATGGACATCATGAGATGGTCAACACCGAAATCAAATTGATTATATTCTTTGCAGCCAAAGATGGAGAAGCTCTATCCAGTCAACAAAAACAAGACCAAGAGCTGACTGTGGCTCAGATCATGAACTCCTTATTACCAAATTCAGACTTAAATTGAAGAAAGTAGGGAAAACCGCTAGACCGTTCAGGTGTGACCTAAATCAAATCCGTTATGATTATACAGTGGAAGTGAGAAATAGATTTAAGGGCTTAGATCTGATAGATAGAGTGCCTGATGAACTACGGAATGAGGTTCGTGACATTGTACAGGAGACGGATCAAGACCATCCCCATGGAAAAGAAATGAAGAAAAGCAAAATGGCTGTCTGGGGAGGCCTTACAAATAGCTGTGAAAAGAAGAGAAGAGAAAAGCAAAGGAGAAAAGGAAAGATATAAGCATCTGAATGCAGAGTTCCAAAGAATAGCAAGAAGAGATAAGAAAGCCTTCTTCAGCGATCAGTGCATAGAAATAGAGGAAAACAGCAGAATGGGAAAGACTGGAGATCTCTTCAAGAAAATTAGAGATACCAAGGGAACATTTCATGCAAAGATGGGCTCGATAAAGGACAGAAATGGTCTGGACCTAACAGAAGCAGAAGATATTAAGAAGAGGTGGCAAGAATACACGGAAGAACTGTACAGAAAAGATCTTCATGACCCAGATAATCATGATGATGTGATCACTAATCTAGAGCCAGACATCTTAGAATGTGAAGTCAAGTGGGCCATCACTACGAACAAAGCTAGTGGAGGTGATGGAATTCCAGTTGAGCTGTTTCAAATCCTGAAAGATGATGCTATGAAAGTGCTGCACTCAATATGCCAGCAAATTTGGAAAACTCAGCAGTGGCCACAGGACTGGAAAAGGTCAGTTTTCATTCCAATTCCAAAGAAAGGCAATGCCAAAGAATGCTCAAACTACTGCACAATTGCACTCGTCTCACATGCTAGTAAAGTAATGCTCGAAATTCTCCAAGCCAGGCTTCAGCAATACGTGAACCGTGAACTCCCTGATGTTCAAGCTGGTTTTAGAAAAGGCAAAGGAACCAGAGATCAAATTGCCAACATCCGCTGGATCGTGGAAAAAGCAGAAGAGTTCCAGAAAAACATCTATTTCTGCTTTATTGACTATGCCAAAGCCTTTGACTGTGTGGATCACAACAAACTCTGGAAAATTCTTCAAGAGATGGGAATACCAGACCACCTGACCTGCCTCTTGAGAAATCTGTATGCAGGTCAGGAAGCAACAGTTAGAACTGAACATGGAACAACACACTGGTTCCAAAAGGGAAAAGGAGTACATCAAGGCTGTATATTGTCACCCTGCTTATGTAACTTATATGCAGAGTACATCATGAGAAACGCTGGACTGGAAGAAGCACAAGCTGGAATCAAGATTGCCCGGAGAAATATCAATAACCTCAGATATGCAGATGATACCATCCTTATGGCAGAAAGTGAAGAGGAGCTTAAAAGCCTCTTGATGAAAGTGAAAGAGGAGAGCGAAAAAGTTGGCTTAAAGCTGTATTCAGAAAACGAAGATCATGGCATCTGGTCCCATCACTTCATGGGAAATATATGGGAAAACAGTAGAAACAGTTTCAGACTTTATTTTTTGGGGCTCCAAAATCACTGCAGATGGTGACTGCAGCCATGAAATTAAAAGAGGCTTGCTCCTTGAAAGAAAAGTTGTGAGCAACCTAGATAGTATATTCAAAAGCAGAGACATTACTTTGCCAACTAAGGTCCGTCTAGTCAAGGCTATGGTTTTTCCTGTGGTCATGTATGGATGTGAGAGTTGGACTGTGAAGAAGGCTGAGCGCTGAAGAATTGATGCTTTTGAACTGTGGTGTTGGAGAAGGCTCTTGAGAGTCCCTTGGACTGCAAGGAGATCCAACCAGTCCATTCTGAAGGAGATCAACCCTGGGATTTCTTTGGAAGGAATGATGCTAAAGCTGAAGCTTTGGTACTTTGGCCACCTCATGTGAAGAGTTGACTCATTGGAAAAGACTCTGATGCTGGGAGGGATTGGGGGCAGGAGGAGAAGGGGACGACAGAGGATGAGATGGCTGGATGGCATCACGGACTCGATGAACGTGAGTCTGAGTGAACTCCGGGAGATGGTGATTGAAAGGGAGGCCTGGTGTGCTGCGATTCATGGGGTTGCAAAGAGTCGGACACGACTGAGCAACTGAACTGAACTGAACTGAACTGAATCAGTTTGCCAAGGAGTCAGAGAAAATTTCAAACACTGGTGGGATGCTCAAACACTAAAAATTGTTAAAACTTTTCTGGGAAGCAGTTTAACAGTAAACATCAAAAGCCTTAAAAAATATTCATTCCCTTTGACCTAGTATTTTTACTCATGTGTTAGTCGCTCAGTTGTGGCCAACTCTTTGCGACCCCATGGACTGTAGCCCACCTGGCTTATGTCTCCATGGGATTCTCCAGCCAAGAATACTGGAGTGGGTTGCCATTCCCTTCTCCAGGGGATTTTCCCAACCCAGGGATCAAACCCGGGTCTCTTGCCTTGTAGCAGATTGTTTACCACTGAGCCACCAGGGAAGCTGTTTTACTCCTCTGATTTATTCTGAAGAGATAGGGATTCCTAGAGATTTTTATTTATAATAGCAGAAACTTGAAAATAAGTTAAATGTTCAGTAGGGGGTCATTAATTAAACCATGGGACACACATGGGATAAAATACTGTACAGTTACTTAAAATATTTTAAAGACTGTTTAATGAAACAGAGGGGAGATACAGTTTATTAACTGAAAGAAAATTTGCTTATTCAGTATAATTCTGATTTGCTAATATGTGTAATGCTTAGAAAAATACTAGAATGTTAAATCTGGTAAAACTTTTCCTGTCTAGATAATAAATTAACAAGGTTCTTAATTTTCTCCTTTACCCATGTCTTTGTCTACAATAAAATTTATTACTTAAATAGCTTTAACATTATTTTAAAAATTATGGTGATTTAGTTGCTAAGTTGTGACCAACTCTTGCAACCCCTTGGACTGTAACCTGACAGGCTCCTCTGTCTATGGGATTCTCCAGGCAAGAATACTGGAGTGGGTTGCCATTTTCTTCTCCAGGGGATGGATCTTCCCAACCCAGGAATCAAACCCAGGTCTCCTGCATTGCAGGCAGCTTCTTTACTGACTGAACTATGAGGGAAGCTGTCCCTCTCTCTATATATGTGTGTGTATATATATATATATGTGCATGGGGTCTCGAGGAGTCGGACACAACTGAGCGACTTCAGCTTTCACTTTTCACTTTCATGCATTGGGGAAGGAAATGGCAACCCACTCCAGTGTTCTTGCCTGGACAATGCCAGGGACGGGGGAGCCTGGTGGGCTGCTATCTGTGCGGTCGCACAGAGTCAGACACAACTGAAGCAACTTAGCAGTAGCAGCAGCATTTGTATGTTATATATGTATATATATATATATGTATATTTTAATATAATTAAAAATTATAGTGCAGTAAAATTAGCAGGGTCCATTTCCTGAGGCTGTCACAATCTGCACTGCTAACACAGCAGAGTATGATGAGAAAAGGCCCCATCATGAGATCCAAGAGGCCTGCTCCTAGTCAGTGGTTCTGAGACCTTAGTTGAGTCATTTAGCATTTCTGGGCTACATTGTTCTTATCTGAATGACCTCTGGTCCTTTCCAGTTCTAGTTTCTGTTATTCTGTAGAAGCCTTCCCTGCTGTTACTATGTAGCCCTAAGGAGACTGCGCTCCATATTTTGTCCATTGACAACACGGAATTAAAAGGCAGAGTAGTTGCTAGGAACAAGTCTGCCTCTTTAACATTTGTCCAGAAACCACAGGCCATAAGGGATGCAGTGAAAAATTCAGCACATGTTTCACAGAATAGAAACAGTACTTCTTTGGTTAGAACATTATGAGTTCTTAAAAAGAAACTATGCTAGCAGCCTTTTCTCTTTGAGGCGTGTTTTCACACAGAAAAATGCCAGTCCTCAGTGATCATCCCAGGATACCAAAATGTAAGAGATCTCCCCATGCTCATTTTAAATATCTAATAATTCTTAAATTTCAAAAGATGAACTGTTCTATTAAATATGAAGTTTTAACACACTATTAAACTTTAAATTTACTACTGCTAAGAATATTTAGTCTTTATTCACACATTCTCTCCTGTGAACTTTTTGATGATGCAGTAAAGTTGCAAAGCCTTCTCTTATGTTGGAAATTATCTGAATTGAAGGAATAGACTTTATTGTCCTGGTTCCTAACTATTCTGTTCTGTTGGTAGGACTACATTTAATTGTTTTTCTTTTCTAATTAATGACAAGATAAGTGTAAACTCTTATGGGGGAAAATGCGTTACTTTACAAATGAATGGCAAATATACAATAAGAATATTGCTGAATATTTTTAGGAGAGAATTCAGAGCCTGAAGCAGAGCATAGACTTCATGGCAGACTTGCAGAAAAGTCGGAAGCAGAGAGACGGGACAGACACCTCACAGAGTGGGGAGGACAGCAGCTCCTGGCCAAGAGAGAGGGACGATGCTGGAGACACTGAGGCACAGGGCTTCAAGAGCCCCAATAAGGAAAATAAAAAGTAAAGAATCTTTGGAATATTATGGTTAAGCTGTCTTTTCCACGCCAGTAATGGGAGAAAATACAATTCGGGGGCCTTCCTTGGGTCCATGGTTGGTTGGGTTTTGTCAAAGTCCATTTTGATGATCTCACACCCCTTTTCTCATACAAAGCACAGTTTGTAATTGTCTAAACACAATTTAGAAAATAGTTCTGAATGTCTATTCTATAGGGAAGTCGTTTTAAAACCAGTAAATAGTCTCGAGGGACTCATGCTATCATTGAGTTTATATTAATAGAGCTATTTGTTTAAGAAAAAGTTGTATGTTCATTACCTCATTGCACAAAGGGGTCGAGCCCGCGCTTAAGCTTAAGCACAGTTAAAGCTGCCTTCTAAACAGACGGGCTATCACTGAGATGTGTGCATGTTCTCCACTGAGTGTCAGCTGGTGGGAGCAGTGTGAACCACGGTCCTGCCAGCCCTCAGCTGATGTGGCCTGACTCAGTTGCGTACATGTCCATCCCGCTCAGCTGCTGCCTACCTGCCCTGACGCCCAGCACCTCGCTGTCAGCTCTGGGAGAGAGGTTTAGTTAGCAGGTTGGGACTTCTGCTGCTAGTGAACTTGTGACAGGTTTTTCTTATATTTCTAAGATTTATACATTGTAATATATGTTTATTTTAAATTTTAAAAGTTGGACTTCAGTGTACCAAATTGTAGAACAAATTGTACACCCCTCTGCAATGGCACCCCACCCCAGTACTCTTGGTTGGAAAATCCCATGGATGTGGAGCCTGGTAGGCTGCAGTCCATGGGGTCTCGAAGAGTCAGACACAACTGAGCGACTTCTCTTTCACTTTTCACTTTCATGCACTGGAGAAGGAAATGGCAACCCACTCCAGTGTCCTTGCCTGGAGAATCCCAGGGACGGGGGAGCCTGGTGGGCTGCCGTCTATGGGGTCGCACAGAGTCGGACACGACTGAAGCGACTTAGCAGCAGCAGCAGCTGCTGCTTTTAAAATATATTTGAGGTATGGTTCATTTTTATGAATATACTAAGAAAAATGTGGAAAACAAATAATACTGAACACAGGGAGGGAACTGACCAACTACTTGGCTTGCCTTAGTATCTGTGTGTTATTGGGGCCCCTTCCCAGGTCATTAGGGAACAAAGTTTTAACTGGTGTCAGTAGCACAAATTTCTCCACTTTGGTTGTATTCATATTTGGAATTACATTTTAATGTTTTCATCTTCTCCTCTTCTTTTCTTTTTACTTAGTATTAATGTGTGCTTTCAGGAAAGACAAAGATATGCTTGAAGATAAATTTAAAAGCAGTAATGTAGAAAGAGAGCAGGAGCAGATTGACCGTATCGTTAAGGAATCTGGAGGAAAGCTGACCAGGAGGCTTGTTAATAGTCAGGTGATGGAGCTTTTCCTTTCTTTTCATTACCTACTGATTTGGGTTGTCTGAAACTTTTAGTTTTTAAGTTGCTTGTGTACTTTGAATGCATATCTGCCATAGAGCTCTTCAGGACAGCACTCACAGAAGAAAAAGTAGTAATATACTTGTTTTTAAAGTACATAATTCATATTATCCTCTGTTACTGGCTAGAAGGGTTTGGGTTTTTTTCAGAGGACATTAATGTGTTCAAACGGAGAAGGCAATGGCACCCCACTCCAGTACTCTTGCCTGGAAAATCCCATGGACAGAGGAGCCTGGTAGGCTGCGGTCCATGGGGTCGCGAAGAGTCGGACACGACTGAGCGAATTCTCTTTCACTTTTCACTTTCATGCATTGGAGAAGGAAATGGCACCCCAGTCCAGTGTTGTTGCCTGGAGAATCCCAGGGACGGGGGAGCCTGGTGGGCTGCCGTCTATGGGGTCACACAGAGTCGGACACGACTGAAGTGACTTAGCAGAGCAATGTGTTCAAACGTTGGAAAATGAACCACATACTTTTAAGGTTAAAAGAAAACATACACGGTCTTTTGAAGTCATGTTTAGCACCTCGGTTCTAAAACCAAATGAATTAATCCATGGCTTTAGGTAAGTCACTTCCCTTCTCTGGTTTTCAGTATACTTTTTAAAAATAGTTTAAACAGAATTTGGTGGCCTTAAGCACCCACACAGCTCTTTTAAAATTCTGAGATTTTTCTAACCTTTATTTCTTTAATCCATCAGCACCTGTATATATATGTGAAAGTTGATATGAGTATGATGATAGCCACCTGTAACGTTAGTTTAATTAAACTAACGTGAGGTTTTCTGGTGAGCAACATACATATGTATCATGTATAAAACTGTTTATGCCATTTGAATACTTTGGGTCTTTGTAGTGTGAATTTGAAAGGAGAAAACCAGATGGAACAACAACATTGGGACTTCTCCATCCTGTGGATCCTGTTGTAGGAGGTAGGTTCACAGAATTAGATTGCGCATGAACTTGATGCTAATGTGGCAAAGAGTCACCTGGTGACCATTTTAGAGGAGCAAGTCTGACTATTGATAAACCCAACTATCATCATCTAGAAAGAATTTGGCTAGGTATCCTGTACTTCATACTAACAGCCAGGCTAACTTTATTTCATCCCAAAATAAGTACTACAAAATCAAGTTTTCTTTAAAATATAAAGTGCCTGGGACGTCCCTGGCAGTCCAGTGGTTAAGCCTTTGCTTTCTAATGCAGGTGCAGGTTCAGTCCCTGGTCGGGGAGCTAAGATCACACATGCCTTGCAGCCAGAAAACCAAAACTTAAAACAGAAGCAGTGTTGTACAAATTCAATAAAGACTTTTTAAAATGTGGACCACTTTAAAAAAAGACTTAAGTATATCTAAATAGCTGGACTATCATATGCACCTTTAACAAACCCAAAATATTAGGCAGTCATTTCTAGCCCTGGTTTAAGAGACTGGCACTTTTTGAGATACCTCAAAAAGACTCAGGCAATATCTCAAATCCTTCAGACTATGGCATAATAAAATTTAACAGACTTTTTAACTTTAGAGAATAAAATTAATATATATGCCGTGTAGTAGTACCTTAATGGTAGTGGAATAATATATAGTAAATGAATTATATCTTTCACTGTGGTTGATAGATTATAAAGGTTAGGAAATCACTGTTTTAGAACATCAGTCATACTTTTATTTTTCCAAATGATATTTTAATGGAAATAGAATAGGGAATATTTTGAAATTTGATGTAAGAATGGGAAATATGTATCATTTATCTTAGAGGGAATCATGTTGTGATAAGCATGAGAATGTTTATTCTATAACTTTTCCTACTACCATTAGGAGGGAGATAATTGGGGATACAGAAATGAATAATGACAAAATTCCAGGAAATAGTTTCCAATATTTATTATTTGCATTGAGGAAGGCACTGTCTTAGGAGCTGGAGGTGGAGCTAGGTGTAAAAGGGAACGAAAGAGGAACAGACAAGTCCTTTCCTCTTACATTCTATGGGGTGGGGAAAGAATAACACAGAATCGAGAGATGGCAGCCTGTCCACCATGGATCAGTGCAGCAGGAGAACAGAGCAGCAGAGTAGTAACAGTGTCTGGAGGTCAAAGACGGCTTCCTTAAGAGATGTTTAGGTTGATCCCAAAGTGGTGAGTAAGGGATTGGGGAATAACAAGTGAAAAAAAACCCTGAAGCAGAGAAGAGCTTGATGCCAGCCTGTCAATGTTTCCTTTTAGCATTGCAGTACACTCTTGAAATGCTGAAGCAGGAGAACATTAATAGGCTCCTTGACTTAGAAGAAAAGGAACTGGTGCTATGATTTCAAGACAAAACTCTTTCACTTTTTTATTTATTTACCCTGTGAGGCCCTGCAGCCCTTCCAGGTTGATGCAGAGGTACAGGCCATGGACCGGGCCTTGCTGCTCAGGCCGGAGCGGCCGCCCCCGCCGTGGCTGTGGCCATGCAGCACCACTGCCCACACCCCACTGCTGCCGCCGCCACTACCCACAACTTGCTCTTTTCACTCTGGCCCCATTTTTTACTTTTATATGAACTTTTCATAGTAGAGTTTTTTAGAGTCTTGGGTCATAGAAAATGCCACAGGATTGAGAACATTGCTCTTTCTGATGTATCAGTGATGAAAATTTGGTGATAAGAGATGCAGCTAAGTTGATTTAGGTGAAAGCTTTCTAAAAGGCACAAAGATCTGCCCCTTTCTTTGTACCTGGGGTTCTGGACTCTGCTCTTGGTCTGGTTTTCTGGGTTTCCAGCTCCTGTAGACATTTTCACGTGCGGCCAACACTGACTTGATCCTCACACTCAACAGCTGCTCCCCCAGGAGGCCAGTTTACTGGTTTAAGGTGGAAGATGCCCCTGCTCACGTCTCAGCTTCATCCTCCTGGTTGGAGGTACTAGTACCAGTTAAGACACCACATGCTTACCAAGGAAGGAAGATTTTGTTCAGAGATTTGGAGTTTCTCACAAGTGCTTCTACTTTGTCACACTGATCACATGTGGAAGTAGACTCTATTCCAGGGTGGTCTTGTTACAGAAACCAGAGCTCGTCTTCAGAAGAAAACAATCTTTTCTGTTGGATTTTGTTAGAGACCACATTCTCTCCTGACGCCATCCCTCTCTGTTCTTAGGCTTATATCGCAGATTTCCAACATCATCACAGGGGTTCATGCCTGGTTTACAGGCTTTTCGTCTTTAAAGGCTGTTCGTCCCTGCAGTACAAGTCTGCCTCTTGTAGAGATTAATTTATCCTGAATGTATTATGAATTCTTGTCTTTAATCAGGGATTTCCCCTTCTTTTACTCATCTTAACACTGAAAGGTCCGACTTTAAATGTTTTTTAAAGTGAAGTGCAACATGATTATAGAGAATTCCAGGATGCTGCAGGGTATGATGAAAAGGACCAGATTTGGATCCTGGCTACATTCCTGCCTTTCTCAGCTCAGCTTTTTTTTGTTAAAAATGGGTTAAAAAAAAAAAAAAAAGATGGATATAGTAAGGGCTGCCCGGAGTCAGGTGGATGTCGTGAAGCAGTGTGTCCACAGACACACTGCAGAGCGCCATGGGGTCACTGCCACATGAGCCGTCTCCACCATGCTGCTCTTATGTTTTAGAACCAGGCTATTGTCCTGTGAGACTGGGGATGACAACTGGAAGACTTCAGTCTGGCGTGAATACTTTGCAGGGGTTCAAAGAAGATAAAAGGAACAAAGTAACTCCAGGTAAGGCTCCCATGTGGTAGTGAAGTTTTTTCTCTTCTCATTTTCAAGGAGTGAGGAAAAGAAGCATAATTACCATTACTTTAACTCTATTTGTAGTATTTTTGCAACATTAATTAGATATTTTAAAGAAGAAACTGAAAAATCAGTATTAATATTCAGAATGAGTTTTCTTTCTTGTTTTTCCCCTCCCCATTGTGAGAAAAGATTCACTTGAGTTGTGACTTATAAGTATATATTTTGGAGAAAATAATTTACCTTGGATTTGTTTGCCAGTCAGTGAAGTAGCAAAGTTAGAAGGGAATAATCTTTAATAATTAGAAAAATAGATTGACATACAAGTTAAAGAATGGTATTGTGGTTCTGTGTGTGTTTTCATCAACAGTGTTATACTTGAGTTATGGACCTTACAGTTCTTACGCACCACATTATGACTCCACGTTTGCAAATATCAGCAAGGATGATTCTGATTTAATCTATTCAACCTATGGGGAGGACCCTGATCTCCCCAGTGATTTCAGGTGAGTCATCACTTCATGGGTACTCTGAGAGCTGCATTGTCCTAAAACACTGATACACATAAGGGATCTATTGATAGACCTACAGAGTTATTCAAATGGTAGGAAATGTGTTCAGTAATCTTTTTAATTGACAATTAAACAGACCCTTAGTTATCATCATTCTTTAGTGGAAAGTAAATATTTTAAAGAAAGCATTGTCTCCCTAATATTTTATGGTGTTGGCATCTGCAGTATTTTAATTCTTACAAAAATATGTTTTTGAAGATGTTTTGTACTTCTGCTTACTAAAATTCAGGAGCTTGTTGCTTCAGAATGTTGGTGTGCCACCTGCTTCATTGTAACATGTTTGTGCATCCGTGAGTTGTTCCAGATTTGATCGCTGTGGGGGATCAAATCAAAGTCAAAGCCACCACACATTTCCCCAAGATAGGAGCTAGGACCTGGTTTGATCCAAAGCCGACCCCCATCCAAGCCTGTTTGACCTATCAGGTCCCAGTAGACTCTGGCAGTTCCACTCCACCAGCCCTTATCACATGTTTCTGTGAGAAGGTAACTTTGTGTTCTTGTTTAGGATGCTGAGTTCTCTTCATGCCATCAGCATAATGAGATAACCATCCTGACTTACTGGCATTCTGGCTTGGGTTATTCCTTCTTGGCAGTGGAATTTTGTAAACTTTCATTATGTGTAAGACTTTAACCCAGTAGATTAACCAGTCTCCTGGTTTTCTGAAAAAGAGGGAATTGTTCACTTTTATATATGTATGGTGGTAGTGGTGGCAGTGTTTTTACAAGTTAGTGACTCTGGTTTCAGATCAAGCCACTTGTATCCTTTAAACCTCTTCTCACCAGCTTGAATAAATCCTTTCTCAATTACTCATTCATCCATGCATTCCACATGAAGGTATTGCTGGTGCCGTATTTTCCAGGCATCAGCCTAAGTAGGATTTCTTGACTCACTGAAGTGGGGTGTGAAAGAAGAAAGTCACGGAGAATTCCAGGGTTTTAGATGAAGCCTAGAAGATGACATTGCTGTTACAAAGAGGGAAGATTTTAGAAGGACTGCTTCAGGAGGAAGATCCAGCAATTCAATTTTGGACATTATGAGGCTATTTGACCTACAAATGGAGCTTCCAAAGAGTGTGGTCCAACCTGGAGGTGTAACTTTGAGAGTGTTTTAGTACATACGAGAGCCCTGAGGCAAATACCATCAGGACGGGGGAGTCTGGTGGGCTGCCGTCTGTGGGGTCACACAGAGTCGGACACGACTGAAGCGACTTAGCTTAGGGAAGGAGTGAAAAGAGAGAAGCGAAGAATTCCACTGACTGAGCCCTCATCCCCACCATCACTGAGATCTTATTTTTCTTTGAACTTTCCCCCAGAAGCATTTCCTTTTCATGGTGTTCTTGATATTAATTCTCTCATGATGATAAATCTATCACTGGTAAATATGTAAGTATAATTGTGTTCTGTCTTGATGGAAAGTTTCACATCATGGGCGTAAGTTAAAGGCATCTAATTAAACAGTTGGCTGTAATAGGAAGAAAACACCAGTGGAGATCATTTATATGAAAGTGACTCTCCCAACACTCTTTTTCAGCATCCATGAGTTTTTGGCCACATGCCAAGATTATCCATATGTTATGGCAGATAGTTTACTGGATGTTTTAACAAAAGGAGGACATTCTAGAACCCTGCAGGAGTCAGAGACGGTAAGAATGCTGCTAAAGAAACAGGATGGTTTATCGTTGGTTCTCCAGTGTTAGTCATCAGTGTTATGAAACCATGGGATTAACCAGTGTGGCAGCTGAACTCCATTCCACTGAAAAGACAGCCCAGCCCGGGTGGAGCCCATGGGTGGAGGACAATGAACGGAAACAAGTAACTCGGCTACCAGGATCTGTGAGGGCCAGATGATTGTCATTATCTCCTCATCTTAGAAATGTAGAAATCAAAAATGGGGGTTATAACCCAGAAGTCAGCTTGTGTTACGTACCTGAACAAAAAAAAGGAAGTCTGGCTCACTGGCTTGACGCTGAGTTGACTAAAATGACAGGGAATGTCCTTTTCCTTATGTAGTAATAATACAGTGGTGGAGCCTCAAGTAAAAAAGTAAAAAGCTTCCTCATTGCTGTCTTTTGTTAACACTTGTAAATTAGCTCCAGTTCAGTTGGACATAGTTCATAATCCAGGGTAATTCAGAGACTTGACTCAAAGATGAGGACCAGAAAACATTTGTTCAGTGGAGAGGAGAGCTGATCTCCAGAATGTCCGTGTCATCGTAATTAGAGGAGCCCTGTATCTTCTGGGGGTTATGACTCTTGCTGGTGGCTGTGCCTGCAGCCTCAGTGCGCTCTGCCTTCACTGTGCCTGTGCCTGCTGAGTCAGTGCCTGAAGTTCAGTGAGAACTGCCGTACGGTCTTGTATCTTAGCACAAAACTGCTTTCTTTACATCACCTAAAAAACATTCAGCTTTACATCAGTTAAGAAATATTTTTACTGTATACTTCCCATCAATTAATCTGAATTAATTAAAGGTCTTGAACTAAAATTGCTTATCTTTCATTTGGTTGATACAGCAGTATATTTCAAATTTAAAATGTCTCTGCCCTTTGATCCAGCAGTTCCTCTTCTCAGAATTTATACTAGAAAATAAGATGGAAGTTATATGTAAGGAATACAGTTTTTATAATTTTTTAAAACTAGAAATCAGTTAAGTAAATCACAATATAATCTTTCAAGAGAAGATAACAGATCATCATTAATTTTTGCACATGATACATGTGTTGTTTATATATACGCATTATCTCTGAAGACTAGGGTTATGGGAAGTTTTCACCTTCTCTGTAGCATTTGAATATTTTATACACATCTGCTGCTGTTTGAGAATATTGCCTCTTCATGTAGAATACACTAGGAGTTCTCCTGTCTTCTGTTTGTCAGAGATTTTAGCCACCTGATGTTTTCTTTAATAAAGTGTTTTTCTTTATCTTTATAGTCATCTCCTGAAGATGAAGGCCAGACTAGGATACTTGACACAGCAAAAGAAATGGAGGTGATTATATTTCATTTCTTTACAAGAAATATTTAAATGGCAAATAAGCTAAAAAGCCTAAATGATAAAGCTTTTATTTTTAAAAAACAAAATATTTATTATCTCCTGAAATCAAAGAACTTTTTTTGCCTGTGGAGAAGGTTGCAGCAGTGAGTACGGTAAACAAGCGTGTAAACAAGGGAGCCAAAGCCCGTTACTGTACAGTATAAGCGTACATGTGGGAACACAAGCTGGAGGAGCCAGCTGCTTTGGACAGTTGGTGAGACCGTCACGGAGAGGCTTCCAGATGAGCTGGGTCTAGAAAGATGAACAAGGTTCTCACAGCGCAGGGCCAGGTGTATGAAGTGGGTAGACCTCCATGTGTAATGACATAATCTGAGCAGGCAGGGCGAAAGAGCACCCAGCAAGTGAGTGACCACAGGCTACCAGGAGAGTGAAGGATCAGATGACAAGTTGTACGTGCAGTGCTAAGAAGCTGAGATTTTTCTCCTCAGAGACCGCTGTGATTCGATGCAGAGGAGAAGGGGGTGCTGGAGGGAGCGGACCAGTGAAAAGCTATGGGACTTAAGCTAGTTGTCTTTTGCTTAGATAACAATGTAATGGAAGAGAATGAAGATGTACAATAAAGAAAAATACAGTAGAACTAAAATTGATAGGACCTGATGCACAAGGTAGATACTAGCATTGTTAGCTTACGTCAGATGTACAGGGAAAGGAGCAACCTTCATCAGGGAAAGAAATATCTGGTTTCAGGGCTGGTGAGTGTGGTTTGGGACATCACTGGAGGTGTGTTGATCTAGAGGTCATTAGTGTCATGGCAGAATTATTGTAGGTATTAAATGAATGAGACTGTCCAGGCAGAACACATAAGGAAAAGGCCAAAAAACCTTGGAAAGACCAATGGTTAAGATAGGAAGAGCATGGCAGAGTCGTGCAGGAAAGAGTCCAGCAGTGTCGGATGCCACACGAAGCCCTCTAGCTCATGTCATTTGTAACCTAAATCAGAGTAATTTCAGTAAAACGGTGGGGACAAGATAAAGATGCCGTGAGTTACGTGACTTAGAGAGTTGTAAGCCTTTTGACAGGAAAGAAAACTTGAAGATGGGAGATCAAGTAAAGATAGATGCAAATGTACATGGTACTTAAAAGGTCATGTCATTTTCCAAGAAAGATTAGCCAGGCAAAGTCATGTACGTGGTGAACAGGTAAGAATGAAGGAAAGCTGGAGACTGGGAAGGAAAGCTGGGTCAGAAGTGTTTTGAGTTGAGTTGTGAGGGCCCAGCTGAGGTGACAGACCCAAGTTTGTACTGATAGGGTTTTCTCCACCACACTTTTAGCCCATGCTTCTGAGCTCAGAGTGCAATACCAGAGTATAAATGGAACCATTAACTTTGGGTTACTCATTGTCACAGTTGATCATTTCCTAAAAACCAATGTTAGGGTTATGGAAATTCTGAGTCTTGAGATTCCAAAAATAAAACTACCCATTTTAGGATTTTGTTTCTCCCATGCAATACTAACAGCCTGACTTTGAGGCCCACAGGAGAACCCAGGAAGTAACTCAGGTTCAAGTTCTACCATAAGGGAGTGCCAGTGTTTGGACTAAAACATTGCCTGTGAGCCTCAGAAACTGCAGCACCACCACAGTCACCAAAAGGGCAGTGACAAGGCTTTTATCCTTAGAGCGGCGATGAAGCAAATAACACAGTGTTTAAAACACACCATTCCATTACCAAGAAGTGTGAACTTAGGGACACGTCTGCCAGGATTTAGGAATGGCATTTTAAAGGTTTTTATGGCATCAGAATTATCACTGTAAATAAGTGAAATAACTTGGCTTATAAACACAAGGCATCTTACTAACTTCTCATTCTAGCATTGTCAGGGCTTAGCAAGCTCAGATAACTTTTTTTTAAGCAGGTTACAGAAGTTGAACTAACAGGGCCTTTGGACTCCAATCATCAAGACAAGTTTACAGCGCTGAAAGCAGTCACAAACTTTGGAGCTCCGGTTGAAGTGTTTGACTCTGAAGGTGAGTGTCTCCAGAGGACTTGAAGGAAACACTTCCTGACACAGGCAGGCAAGATGTAATGTCAAAGGAGCACAGGTTAGCATAGCCATTCACTACGGGAACATGGTGACTGGCCAAGCTCAGTGAACAGTGAAGCGTGTCTGTGGTGTTGATTTCATTTAGGGGGGATTCCTCCTTTGAGGAGAGACAACTAACCAATAAATGGCAAAACCCCAGAGCATAGTATTCAGTTTGTTGCACAGGATCAGATACAAGATGTCCGTGATGTCTTTAATAAGTTATTTTTCTCACAGAAGCTGAAGTGTTCCAGAGGAAACTTGATGAGACCACCAAACTGCTCAGAGAGCTCCAGGAAGCCCAGAATGAGCGTCTGAGCACCAGACCCCCTCCCAACATGATCTGTCTCTTGGGTCCATCGTACAGAGAAATGCATCTCGGTATGTGGTACCTTGTTGAATCTGAGCCACCAGGGCAACCCAGGAATGGAACCGGGCTCTGCTGCATTGCAGGCAGGTTCTTTACCATCTAAGCTACCAGGGAAGCCCCTGGTTAGAGAAGCAAGCCGCTTAAAGGGAGCATTGCTTGAGTAGTGATACCACTATAAAGTCTTAACACTGAAGGGAAACACCATGGACAGTTCATTTTCTGTATTCATGTTTATTGGGCTTTTTTTTTTTCAGTTATCTAAAGGAATCACATTTCAGTACCTTGAACTCTCTTTCTGTTGCTGTTTTTTTCCCTAGCTGAACAAGTGACCAACAACCTTAAAGAACTTGCACAGCAGGTAACTCCGGGTGATATTGTAAGCACATACGGAGTCCGAAAAGCAATGGGGATTTCCGTCCCCTCCCCGGTCACTGGAAACAACCTTGTGGATTTAACAGCAGGTGCGTGCCCTGTGTCTCTGGAGAATGGAGGGCGAGGGAACATCAGTCTTCTCCCTCCAGCAACATCTGCAAGGTGTCGTCTCTGATGCTAACGTGTGAACTGGGCGAGTTTTCTTTCCATCTTGTCTAAGGAATAAAGACCTCACACACTTGCAGGAAAAAAAAACTATAGTGATACACCTGCCTAGTCTTTGACCTTGAACATAGTGAAGAAGGGTTGTCAACAGTTACTCTGTTTTACTGTCACATCCCCTTTTTAATTAAAAGGAAAAAAGGTGCTAAATAAAGGGTGTGTTTGTTTTTTTTCTTTCAGATTTTGAAGAACCTAAAAAGACTGATGTTACTGAGTGTGAACCTGATGGGATTTGAATCTATCTGGTATTTGATTATATATTATGTATATATTTTTTTCATTAACTTGGAAATGCTTTTCAGAAGATATTAAAAATTTGTAAATTGTGTTTTTAATTAAACTTTGGAACAGTTGATTTTAATGTTCCAGAGGTTGAACTTCTGTTAGGTAATAAAGCTGAACCTAGACTATGAGCTGTATTGTACATATCACCTGAGTTACCCCTTCACCTTTTCCTGGGGCTGAATCTGAGGATGAAGTATTAGAGAAGAGCTTGGAGAATAAAACAGCCTTTTTCCTGACCATCCATTAAAAAGTTGCCCAAATGATTGAAATCCCTCATTTTCCCATATTTGCCTTTCTTCTCATTAAGGAAATTATAACCAAATGGTTCCTGACTTAGCAGATTTCACTTTGAGGATTTATTCAAAAAGGGGCCTTGTGAGGAAGGAGTGATTCGGCCCTATGGGAATACTGAGCAGAAAGTGGACGGGAGTGGGCCTGGGCAGAGGGAGTGGGCCTGGGCAGTTCTTGCAGAGGAGTGATAGTGCTGCTTCCTTGTGTTTCACAGGCAGGACCATGACTGAGAAACCCTTCTTTAAAATTACCATCCAGTGAGATTCCCATTGTTATGCCATGAAAACAAATTCAGCTTTAGAATTTACTAGCATGTCCCCCATATATGTGTTGAGGACGGTGTCCTTATGTGGAAGGAGCAGGGCTTCCCACCAAGAAAGCAAAACGAAATAAAAATATGTTAGGAGTTTCATAGCACTGACTTGTCTGGTGTTCCTTTTTGGTTTATTTTTGCCATTTGTAGAGGGGTTTTCCCAGTATAATAAAAGGACAAGGCAAATAGGATACAAACTAAATTGTCCATGAATATGAAAAGGAAATCACCAAGCTTAAAGGAAAGTTGATGTTTCTATTTACTGTTTTTCAACAGGTCACCTATGATTCTGCCATGCCCCCTAAACTGATACTCATCTACTTTTATCTGAAAGGCAAAGGTGAAGTTCCTGAGCAGTTTAATTATTTAAGTAGGAAATGATACGTGGTCCTTCCTCTTCTATGACCAGGCACTAGACTGTGACCTAATTCAGGGAAAAAATTAGGACCCTGCTCAGACTGTATGGAGTCCTTCTGTAGAACATCCAGGCTGGAAGCTATTTTATCATTTTCTTGACTTTGAAAACTAACATTTAACAAGTAGGGTGAAGGAAAATTGAATCTCTCAAGAGAGTTAAGATGACCTAATCTTTCAAAAACATACTTGAAAGCATATGCCAGAAGAATTAAAGAATCCATTCAAATATGTATTTGTCAGTATTTATCAAGTCTTTTTAGAGTTTGTCTCTCAAATATAATTCAGGTAGCAACCAGCTCTTAAAACTTTCAATCTATTTAGCTAAGTAGTTCCCAAAGACCAAGAAAACATTTAAATTCAAAACACTCCAGAACAGGTTTTCCAGATTGCTGCTTTAATCTATGAAAAGCTAAACAAAAGAGAAACACTGGTACTTTATAAAAATGAAATATAACATTTTGAAACAAATGTTACAGATCTATAAATATTCAGTGTGTCGAATAACCCCTAGTTGTTTCATGTACTTTCTCAAAGCCTATTTTTATACATATACACAATGTATACAGTGGTTAATGATCTTTTCTGTTTAGGAAATTTTCTTAAGGAAACCAGAAAACTTCACTAGCATCAGTGAGGCCACCTTAGTAGAGATATGAAGCATGTCCCTGACCCATAGAGAAGGTCAGTGTTAGGAAAAATACTTGTCTTGTCGAAGCAAAATGACACCTGTGAACAAATGACTTGGTAATTGGAAAATGAATTTATAACAAGTAACTAAGTGATTTTTATGGTCAGTTATACACTATGATCTGAATGTCAGAAATTCAAAACAATATTATTCTTATCTGAGCACAGTGAAAAAAAAAATACATAAATGGTAACCAATTATTTTTTAAACTCCCAATTGGGATTTCTTTGCTGGAGGCAAACAGTAATTTGTATGTTGCAAGAGTAGAAGCATGTCCACCTCAGAGAGGCCCAGCATACTGATGTGTGTCTACACTGGATCAGTGACAGAACCTTCGTGATTTCCCAGGAAAGCCCAGTCACTCCTGATTTTAAGGGTATAGATTTCAGCGTAGTACTTAGATGAAGAACTGGTGTGTGAAAAAAGCAATCTAAGGTTTATTTCCCTTACCAGCATTTTCACCATGCAATTCCTTTAGGACAGCAAGTTCTTGTGATTTATTCCCACCTGTTCCAGTGATGCATCAGAGCTGCCACTAGCCCACCCAACCCCAGGACTCAGCACTGGCCAACAGCAGGTTCGGCTCCAGTCCCCTCCCTGCCGTGGCTCACTCCACCGCCCCCGTCCCAGGCACACTCGGCTGCTTAGTCACCTGTCTGCAAGGTCGTGTCATCTTTTAAAGCCTCACGTATGCAAGACTTTCTGTATAATTTCAGGGGAGTTCCTGGATGACTTGTGGCTAGAATTCCTGCTATATAGTCAAGTTCAGCTGTATTAGAAACCCTGGAGATACTCTGGTTATGACGCAGTGAAGGCAGTTTGGAAAAGGGAATGGGCAGTTTGGTCTCTCCTCATGTTAAAACACGGATTGACTTCTTTCGATTCTTAGACACCACACCTCAAAAACCTGGCTTTTTCACTTGCCAGGATTCAGTCAGCTCAGAACATCCAAGCACTTGTTTGTGAGAGGCCTGGCTTCCAAGATCCAGGAACCTCTGCACATGCTGATGCTGAGTAGGTCCCCTTCAGAGCTAGCTGTGAGGACTGAAGGGGAGAACTGCAGCCTGTCAGCTTCTCTCACACAGAGGCCACTCCTTTCCAGTATAAAGCTAAGACAGACTGCAAGGTTGCCAGGGGCGCTCGGAAATGCATGAGGAGTCAAGGAAGGGCTGAGAGCTTACACCTTCTTTTCTAAGGCTTTTCACTTACTTATTAAACCTAATCTCAATTCTGGCTTCAAAGTTGTCTGATTCAAGCCAAGGCTCTGCCACTCGCTGCCTTCCTGTGGTAAGCCACGCTCCTCAGAGCTCCATCCCACGGCTGAGCTGACCCCGTGAGCTCACACAGGACAGTGGTCCCACTTGCATGTCCATGGTTACCAAGGAAGAGGCTACACTGGAGGGAAGAGAATTTATCCAGCATCTCAGAAGCCATTTAGAGGGTGACACCTCTATTAATAATGTATCCATTTTTAAACAGACACATGCCAAAGAGGATAAGAAGTAAGTGTCCACTGTGGGGTTTTCTCCCTATTGTTTGAACCCATTTGTAGATGTAAAACAATCTTTCAACTCCATTTACCAGAATGCCTATATGAGAAGTGTGCGCTCTTGTAGCTGGTGTGCTGGGGAGAAAGGAGTTCCCAGCCATCCTGGACGAGAAAAGACACGTTCCACGTGTGCAGGTCACAGGCCGTGGGGGGTGGGGCAGGCAGGTCTCCAGGTCATGCTCCAAGGTCTCCTCCACAGCACCTTGGGGATGAGTGCATGGCTCACAAATGAGCTGTTCCCTGCTGGGCTGGAGGCCGCCCTGCAGACTCAGACAGCACAGAGGTTCTGGCTGCCTGTGTGTAAGGCCGGGTGATTGCCCCAAGCTGACACGTCCCCTAGTGCAAGTCCAAGGAGGCCACGCACTCACAGCCACCTGCTCACGTGGTGATGACCAATCCCTTGGACTGCCTTTGTGCCTGGTGTGGGGCTGGGCCTTCCGCCTGGCTTGCTTCAGAGAAGGAAATGGGTTTCCAGCATGTCTGGCACCTACCAAAAGCCCTCAGTTCAGCCCCAGGCCTTGGAACTTAGCGGTATCTGTACAGACAAAGTAAGTCCTCAGTTCACCTTTGCCTTTGACATTAATTAGCCCGCGGCACTCACAGGAATACCCTAGTCCCTGGAGGATGGTACATGTCTCTTCAGTAACCTGAAAAGGAAAGAAGCATAAGTCCTCAGAAGAGAGAAACCTGCTGTGGCGGGGACGAAGAGAAATTGGCCGACAGGGTCTGGTTTCCCTCCAGAATTTGGTGGCTAGAATCCCCTGGCAGACTTGACAGCCCAGGCTCCCTCACCTCCACTGGGCACAGGTTTCCCCAGGTGAGCTTTTACCTGGATTTTTCCAAGTTCTCCAGTGCTCTCCATTCGACTGGCAACATTGACCGTGTTTCCCCAGATGTCGTACTGAGGTTTTCGTGCCCCAATCACTCCAGCAATCACAGGCCCATGGTTTATGCCTAAAGATATTTGCAGTTGGCAGATAATAGAGACAAAGCCTCCAGCTATAGGGCTACAGAATCCACCCAGCTACCACGGAAAGGATTGGCAAAAGCACGAAAATGAAGGTAGGGACCATGCTTCCTGCACCTGGGACAGGAGATGGCACTTGAGATGTGAGGGGAGGGCTCCCTGGGCAGTTCCCTTTCAGACTTGACTGGATGTGGAGCCTGAGTCCAGTGTTAACACTTCCTTTATCTGCTCTGTGTGTGTGAGTCACTCAGTTGCGTCTGACTCTTTGTGACTCCATGGACTGTAGCCCGCCAAGCTCCTCTGTCCAAGGGATTCTCCAGGCAAGAATACTGGGGTGGGTTGCCATTTTCTTCTCTAAGGGATTTTCCCGACCCAGGGATCAAACCCGGGTCTCCTGCATTGCAGGCAGATGCTTTACTCTATCTGTATCTGCTAATCACCTCAAACAGTGAATGGGTTTTGGGGACTGACCGTATTAGTTTCGGTGACTACTTAGGTTAATAATTTCGATTTGTTTTCAGGATATTTAAGGTCACCTGTTTACAACTGGGGATTCCCCATGGTAATATATATTCCTGGTTACTTAGAACCTTCAAAGAAAAGTAGTAGGCAAGGAAAGAATAATTTCCCAATCACTTGGTTGTAAGATCAGAGAGGGATTTCTAAAGTTTTTCGAAACAGATGGCAACATACACCCAACTAAGAGTGGGGCTGCCAGGAGGCAGGGATGGCAACATACACCCCACTAGGAGTGGGGCTGCCAGGAGGCAGGGATAGCAACATACACCCCACTGAGAGTGGGGCTGCCAGGGCTGCACAGTCCTGCCCTGAGCCACAGCCCACCCCACCTTCCCAGGGCCTCACCAACTCGGAGGCGAAAGGAGTTGAAGGAGTGCCGATTGATGCCGTCCAGCTTGCTCATCAGGGCGGTGCTGAACTCCACCATGATGCCGATATGGGCATGCTGCCGCTCCAGGTCCTGCGGGATAGAGCGCTGTACGTGGGGCCGTGGGCAGTGTTGCTCCGCCTCCCTGCCTCCAGAGCACCCTGACCCGGGGAGCACCGTGTGCCAGCCGGGGCATGAAAGCCACGGGGGGCCACTGCTGGGCAGAGCTGTACCGACCAAGCCTCCTCCACAGGGTGTCCAGGACCCGAGCACTCCCTTAGACTCCCCTCCTGGCGAGGGGCCCCCTGTCCCAACTCCTCCAGCAAATCGTCCCTCAGGCTGAGGCATGAGCTCGTTTGCCGCACCCTCAAAGGAGGGAGTGTGGAGAGGACAGTGTTGGCCTGGGGCTGTGCCCACTCTCCCCTCCTCTGGGGCTGCGGCGCGAGGCCAGCAGGTAGGCTGAGTACCTGATTCTCAGGCCCTGAGGGGATGCTGAGCCCCGCAGCGGCCATGTACGTGCTGCCGATGGTCTTGATCTTCTCCACACCACTGAACTTCGGCTTTAACAGCAGCTGCAGGACAAAGGGAAGCAGGGCCATGCAGGAGGGCTGCAGCCTGGGCCTGTCCCCGGTCCTGAGAAGGGGGTGGGTCCTCTCCCACCACCACTTCTGAATGCAAGCATTTCTCCCGCTGGGCCTTTGCCCTCTGAGTTCACACCTCCGTACAGGTGGGCACAGCCTCTGCGTCCTCTCCCTGCTCCTTTCTTCCCCGACATTCCTTGTCTTTTCCATTCTCATCTGGTCTCACTTCTGTGTGCTTAGTTGCTCAGTCATGTTCGACTCTCTGCAGCCCCACAGACTGTAGCCCGCCAGGCTCCTCTGTCCCTGGGGATTCTCCAGGCAAGAATAATGGGAGTGGGTTGCCCTGTCCTCCAGGGGATCTTCCCAACCCAGGGATCGAACCCAGGTCTCCCACATTGCAGGCAGATTCTTTACTGTCCGAGCCACCAGGGAAGCCCAGTCTAATTCCTACTAAGATGCAAACACCCCACTACTCAACAGAGTCTACACAGGCATTCGGATTATTTGCAGCTAAGACTTAAGCCCAAACTGAGTGACTAACTCTGCAACAGACTGCCAGCACAGGCTAAGCAAGAAATCAAACAACTCTACGACCTAAATCTAAGCAAGCTGCTGCCAATCACAGAGAAGATAACACATTATATGCTGAAGAGACAGAAAAGGCAAATGTGTGTGTTCTTTTCATAATTTGTGTGATGTGTGCTCCCCCCAAGGGAGCCGCAGTGCACGTGTAAGCTGGGCCTGGGGTGCCCCGGGCCCACCCCGCTCTCTCCAGGCTGCGTGGAGGCCCTACCTCATCAAAGTCGGCGATGATCTCGTTGAGCAGGCGCAGGCACTCCAGCCCTTCCTTGTTGACGTCGCACTCTGTGTAGAAGACTTTAAAGTCCGGCACCGACGCAAACATGACACACACGCAGTCGTAGGACTGATGGTACCAGTCCTGGATTGGGGCGGGGGAGACACAGGACCCCATGGCCACCCAGCCTCCTGGGAGCAGGGTGGCGAGCAGACTGGGGCCGATTCCTCCTCACGGGAGCAGGTGTTGGTGGGGGTGGGAGGGGGACAGGAGGGGCTGAGCAGTGGTTCTCCACCTGACTACATGAGATTCAACTGGGGATCATTACAGAACGGGAGGTTCTAAATCAGTTTGTTGAGGACGGTGGGACTCAGGTTGGTTTGGGGCTCCTTTAGGTCCCCTGTGTCTGCACAGCTGGACTTGAGAACCCCCGGGTATAGACGGTAACAGTCAGGAGGCCTGGGTTCTCTGCTCGCTGGGCCTGAGTTCCCATAGACAGGAAACTCTGCTGTACAGAACTGGTAGAAATGCGTGTTTTCATCAGCAGATGGTCCGGATTACAAATACCTGGACATGTGCTCCTTGCAACAATTCTGCCAGTCAAGTACTATCAGCCCCACTTTACAGATGTGAAAATCAAGGCCCAGGGCGGTGAGACCTGAATGCAGGTCTCTTGACTCCGAGGCCTGTTTTCTTACAGCTCATGGCACACAGAGTCTCCTGGGAGCATCGGTGAGGCCAAGTGCCATGGGGACCAAGTGCAGAAAGCAGCCTCCCTCCAGGAACCACACCTGTGCCTTGGGGCTCCCTGCCCAGAGTGACTAGTCCCTTCTTGTCCCCACCTCGTTTAACTTGTCACCGATGAAGTGGGCGGCCACGTGTGCGGGCAGGACATTCTCTAGAAGAAGGCGGTTCACGTTCTCCATGGTTTCAAACTCCTCATGTTCCTTCTTGAACTTCTTCTTCCACAGACAGTCCAGGCGGCAGTAATAGTCAATCTGTGGACAGGGGGATATCTGAGTCCTGGCTGCAGTGAGCGAGGGCAGAGGGCAGAGCACACTCGTAACCCCAGGGGCCACGGAGCCTCCCTGTGCCTCTGGCTGACATCGCCAACTCAAGGGCCGCCCTGCAGTGGCCTTGAAACCCCTGTCAGCCGAGACTTACAATCCTCAAGTGACCCACACGATTAAATGTCACTCAAGTCCTGACAAGAAGTAAGGACACTCAGGACCCCTGACCCCGGGAGCAGAACATCCTGAAAAGACTGCATCTTGTGTGCGGCTCCAAGTCCAAGGCCGCCCCCACCCGACCCCCAGCCTCTCTCCAAGCAGAGGGGCCTCCCGGGCTGCACCTGTCTGGAGAGCATGATGAGGGTGGTGTAGAACAAGACCAGGTAGAAATTGATCATCGTCTTCAGATGCCATGAACAGGATGAGGAGCTGCTGGACACGAGGAGGAAAGGCAGACGTCACCACCACTTCCCCCGGAAGCCCCCCCAAATGCGGGCCCAGACCCAGTGCTAGCCCCTGGGAAAGTGAGCCAGATGGAAGGGTGCTGCCCTCAGGGCTCGTGTGCGCAAGGCTGGCAAACAAGATGCTTCAGGTTGTAAAGTAAAGAGGGAGGTGGAGACTGACAGGGAGGTGACATCAGAGCTGACACCTGGTCACAGGGAAGGGCCATGGCAAAGTCAAGGAAAGCACTGTAGGCAGGTGGGGGGGGCAGCCAAAGGCAGCCCATGCTCCTCAAGGTGAGCAGGGCTTGCAGAAGGAGTCGTAGGTGCAACCCAGGCCCATGGGAACAGGCCTTGTTCTGGGTCCCCCGGTTTCTGCCTTTTAGCTCAAGGCAGCCAGGTCTCTCTCCTTTGCCCACCTGAGCCCCCAGCCCCAGAAGCAGGCACACACCAGCCCCTCCATGTGTCTGGGAACAGACCAGAGACGACCACTCTCTGCAGAACTCTGAGACCCAGGACACAGCTCAGAGCCGGGTGCTGGGCTAAGGGCTGCAGCCTCCACCTCCCACCCCAGACTGGCCTAGAGACAGGAAACCAGGTGGCCTCTGGGGACCGGGGACACACCCCCTGCCAATGAGTCACATTCAGTCCTAAGCGCTGCAGACCCAGGGCCATGGCTTCCCCTTCTGTAAAGTGGGAACCACGCCACCTGCCAGTCCAGCCCACAAGCTGTCTGCTCCACAGGGGACTGTGGCTGCAAAAGCACCCGAGTTTGAAACGGCACTGAGACAAAGCCAAGGGCACTGCAGCGGACACAGTCAGGACGGGCAGTGGGCGGGGCCTCACCTGAGGGTGCCATTGGTCCCGGTGAGGTTGCCCATGCTGTGGCCACAGCAGTCCCACTGCCAGCTCGGGGAGACGTTGAAGAGGGCCAGGTAGGCCACCAAGGCCACGGTCAACAGCACGACCTTCAGCTCCAGGCTCATCCGCAGGAAGACAGAGCAAGCGATGAAGGCCAGGATGCAGCTGCAGGTGTAGTCCTGGGGAGACAGGGCTGCCGGTCAGCCCCCTACCTCCCGTCTCCAGGCGGCACCTCCCGGACCAGAGGTCGCCGAAAGGAGGGGCACCTTTAGCCACAGGGGACTCCAGGAAGAACCAGTGTGTCTTCAGCATTACTCTCCTGCCTCCCTTAACAAGGAGCAGGCAATGGAACCTAAAACTTTCTGTAATATGTTGTTTTTAGCATAAGTTTACTTCCACTTACAGCCAATGAACTCATTTAAAAGAAAAAAAAAAATGTAGGAAATGAAAATGCCGGTGCCATGTGGCCGTGACAAGGTCTTGAGTTCTGCCGTGAGCTGGTCCCTCCCAAACTGCATCTCCGCCCAGGTCGGTCTCCTGCTCAAGATCCTGCTGTGGCTCCCCAGCGGCCGCAGCACAGAGACCGAGCTCCTCGCCCTGGCCCTTGTGCTCCGCCCAGAGCTGGATCTGACCCACCTCGGGCTCCATCTCCCAACCCTCCCCCACCTCCTCCCTGGGACGCAACCGCCTGAAACCTACTGTGCCCACCACCCGCCTCGGCTGTTTCTCTCGGTCCCACCTCCTATCTCCCTGTCGACCCACGACCTTTCTGCCCTTCAGAGACCAGCTCAAATCCCCCACTGGCCCCCTCAAGTCCCACCGCCCTCATTCTGTCCAGGAGGGCACTCCAGGCACTGCCAGCCCTGGCTCCACTGCCTCTGAGGCAAACCTGTCCCCCTCCCCACGCCACATCCCCATCCACGAAGAGAGATCATGACGGACGTGGGGGGGGACAACCTTCTCGCCCCGGATGCAGGCGCCAGCACCCACCCTGCACTCTCACCTCTCCTGGGAGAGCCCATGGGCTCCGGAACTTAGCACTCTCTGAGCGTGCAGGGAAAATCCGAGTGAGGGCACGGGGCACGCGGAGGGACACACTCACCGGGAGGAGGTAGCACGGGCTCATCTCACAGCCGCTCACAGCCCTCAGGCCTGTCTCATTCCCAACAGGCAGCCCCCAGTCCCGGAAGGGCATCAGCGGCTAGGGACAAGACAAGGGCCCTGTGAGAGGTGGTTTGGGGACGACCCAGGGTCTGCTCAGGCCAAGGAGGGCTGGGGGCAGAGGGCAGGGCCCGGGCTCCATGGCACAGTGAGCATCTCCTGCCAGGCGCGGCTCTAAGCCCAGCCCAGAGGCACGGCACCCCGACCTCATCCCACCGCGGCCACAGCTCCACTGCAGTGGATGGCACGCGGATCCTGCCCCAGGGCCCCCGGGGCTGACTCGGGGAGAAGCTGGGAGCAGCGTTTTCAGTGAGTCCCCTTCTCCCCGGGTGATGCTGAGGGAGGCGGTCACAGAGTCCCCAGTGCAGCGGACACGGAGGTCGGGAGGAGATGCCGACTCTAGATGTGGGAGCAGGCAGGACCAGCCAGGACAAGTGCTGTCTGAGCACGAAGCATATGAGCCCAGCCCACAAAGTGGGACCCACGTGCCCCCAAGCGTGTGCCCAGGGCAGCTCGACCCCAATGAGGAGACGAGTCTCCGAGAGGCTGAGACAGGACCTCCTCGGGGGCTGGAGAAAGACTGGCACGTCAAGGACACAGTGGTGGCCGGGTGAGCGCTCTGGGGGCCTCGAGTCCTTGTGTGACCAATGTAGGCTGAGGACCTCGGAGCCACCACAGGGGCTGCCACAGGCCCGGCCCACCAGGCTGTGGATTATGGCCACATCACATGCTGCTTTTAGGCAACAGGATTATGGGATTCTAGAACCTAGAGGTTCCCAGGGTTGAAGACTGGCTCCCTCCTCCCCAAAGTGTGCTCAGCCTGAGGGGTCCTGGCCAGGCCCACCAGCCCCAGCACCCACCAAGTTGATGACAGCGATGACGAACAGGCTGCCGATGGTCAGGATGGCCAGGGACACCCGCAGCAGGGGCTGCGTCTCCACGCTCTCGGTGATGGCTCGGAGCTTCCCCCGGGCCGGGCAGCACCTCTGTGGAATCACAGTGTCATCACAGAGCACCCGCAGCACCCGGGAGGGCCCACAGCCCAAGGGCCCAGCAGAGTGAGAGCTTCCGAGAGCTCCGAGCGGGGATCAGGGGTGCTGTGCCTGTGTCCAGCCCAGAGCTCAGGACACATGTGGTGAGCAGACAGAAGGGACATGCCCACCCTTGTGGCTGGGACAGCCATGGCCACTTGGGGACCACTAGCACCTAGGAAAGAGGATCCTGGGAGAAGCCTCCAGGGCACTCAGCACTGTCCTCCAGGAAGGGGGGCAGAGCTCGTGGGGAGGGGCTGGGGCCACCACCACCCTGCCACCTGCTGGGGCCCGGCCAGCACTGTCAGGGGCTTCCTGCTCACCAAGAACTCATAGGCGAAGCACAAGGCTAGTACCAGCCCGAGCACGCAGGCCACCAGCCCAAAGGACACACCCAGAGTCTTCACCCTGGAAAAGAAGGAAAAACCTAAGTTTGAGGGGACCTTCTGCCCAGGGCATGTTCCCCACCCCCAGCACCTCAGCCAAAGGGGGACTCTGCACACTGTGGTCCGGCTGCCCCACGAACAAGACACAAGCCCAGCATCAACATCACGCCACACTCCACCCCCCGCCCCCCACCATTTCTGGGCCCAGTACACAAGAAATAAGTGATTACACAGCCTTTACACTCCTGTCCAGCAAGCACACAAGCACATCTAAACATGTTCCTTATTTCATCTTTCTTAAGCACATCCTGAACCTCTGGCCTAAGCACGCTTCCAGAGGCCACCAAGGAGCTGATCCTACTCTCTCCCATGACCTCAGCCCCCTGTCCCTGTCCACCCCCTCCTCTGCCTCCCCCTCATGAATAGAGACCCCACCTCTACCCCAGAGCCTCAATTTCCCACACCTAAGAGGGAGATGGTGGCAGTTACTATTTTAGGAGTTGTCCCTTCTACAACTCCAAACACCTAGGGCAACTGAAATCCCTCCAGGGTCACACAGATAACCGGTGACTGTGGTGGTGGGAGGCATCTGGGAGTGGGGAGGCCTACAGCACGAGAGAGCAAGCACCTTCAATTAAAACGAAAAACTGCCATGGCTGATTCATGTCAATGTATGGCAAAAACCACCACCAAATTGTAAAGTAATTAGCCTCCAATTAAAATAAATAATAATTTTTTTTTTTAATTAAAAACTGAACATTGGCAACTCCAGGTATGGGGACCACTGCACCCAGGCTGGTTTCTGCAGCTCGAAGGTCTAAAGTGACTAGAGTTACTCCCAGCCAGTCCCTTCTCCCAGGCTGGGATCTGCGGGTCCCCAGCCCTCCTTGCCTGACCCTGGTGGGCCTGACCATCCGGCCCAGCCCCCGACTGACCTGGACAACAGCAAGACGTGGATGAGCAGGACGCAGACGAAGACGAAGCTGGCACAAGCGAAGTAGTAGCGGACCCGGGGGATGGGTGCCAGGCGGTACTGGGGGCAACAGAGACTGTGAGGAGCGGTCGGGCAGCCGAAGCCCCACCCACAGAGCCACTTGCCCTGACCCCTTCCCAGCTCCACCCTGGCTCTGGTTAATCATCTTTTTAAAAAAACACCCTTACCCCATCTCCTTGACTTCACCATGACGCTGTTACGTCATCATGAACAAGCCATTCTCATTTGTTTCGGTTTTGCAAATTCTCTTTTATATTCAGAGGCAACCCCTTCCCCTCCCCAGCCCGGCTCGGGTCTCCATCTTTATTTCCCAGGTCCCTGAAAATCCCGTAGCCCAAGTGAGCTTCGGGGTTACTGTGATGGGGGCTACCAGTGGGTCTGTTGTCATCCCAAACTGAGCAGTACAACCAGGCCTGAGCCCTGAGCCCTGAGCCCGGGGGTGGGGGGCCCTGTGCTGCCTGCCCCTCCACACCAGGCAGATCTCTGCCCGCGGGGCTCCCACCACCGGTGAGCAAACCGAGGCTCAGGGAGCGGGCAGCCTGTCTGGGTCTCCCAGCAGCAGGAGGCCACCAGACGGCTCGTCTGATGACCACACCTGCCTTCGGGCCCCAAGCTCCTCACGCAGGGAGACCCCTGGAGGCTGAAACGGGCGCTATGGGCTGGGCCACCCTCTCAGGCCACACCCGATGCCAAGACACTCTAAACGTCAGAGTCTGTGAAAAGGGTACTAGCACCCATCTCGGCCAGCAGGTGAGAGTGAAATGACCACGTGTGGGCCTTGGACGCTGCCAGAACCCATAGGCCCTCAATAAATAAGTGAATGGGGACTTCCCTGGTGGTCCAGTGGCTAAGACTCTGTTCTCCCAATGCAGGGGTCCGGGGTTCAATCCTTGGTCAGGGAACTAGATCCCACTTGCCACAACTAAAGATCATGCATGCCTCAACAAAAAACTGAGGATGCTTCATTCTACAACTAAGAATAGCACAGCCAAATTAAAAACAAAAATGGTCACTAGTGGGACACAGAATGGTTTTATGGCAGCTATATAGGGGGACCAGTTGGGCCCCATTAGACCAATACTAAGTTTGGGGCTTTTCCCTAAAAAGGTCAACACTGTCAACCACTGTGTGCCCTGGAGCCATCAGCTGAGGTCTGGCATATAGGGAGCAAAGCCTCCCAAACCCCAGTAGGCGAACCACTCCCGGGCATGGCAAGCAGAGCGGTGAGCCAAGAGAGACCCCCAATAGGCTGGATGGACTCCCGACCCCACCCTGGTGGCAGCTGGAATGATTTCCCAGCACCCTCCCCGAGCAGACCTTCCGAGGGTGTTGGCTGCCCCTGTCCCCCGCCCCCAGACCTTGGAGCCCACCTTCCTAGGGCTGCTCAGAGGTCCTCACCTCTCGCTCGAAGCCCTTCTCCAGGAAGATGGACCCAAAGGTGGAGAAGTCATCAGACTTGGA
The DNA here is from genome assembly GCF_032405125.1 of Capricornis sumatraensis. Lineage (NCBI taxonomy): Eukaryota > Metazoa > Chordata > Mammalia > Artiodactyla > Bovidae > Capricornis > Capricornis sumatraensis. Next base: position 24,521,332 of record NC_091088.1, on the reverse strand, counting down.
GCAGCAGGGTCTGTGGGGCGGAGATGCAGCAGGAAGAGGTGAAGCCTGGAGGAGTCGGGGCGGGGTGACAGGGGCCACCCTCAGAGGAGAGGGGGTGGGGCGGAGCACAGGGCCCGCCCTCAGCTGGCCGCCCTGGGGACACAGCCCCTGGGCACAAGGCACAAGGAAGATGGCCCCTGCTTGAGGGAGGCAGGAGTCTCAAGAGCCTCACCTGGTAGAGCTGAGCCCCTCGATGGCTGACAACATCTCATCGTCGTATGAGTCGTCCTCTGACCGCCCCTTGGGGCACGCGCTTCTGGAATCAGACACCCACAGCAGCATCAGCCTGGGGACCTACAACCACTCACCCAGAGGCAGGGGTGTAGATGAGATGACTCACTCCAAGTGGGGTTCCCAGGTGCCCGCAGGAGGTCCCAGAGCCTCATGCAGGATGGAGGAGGGTCGGGCCGGACCCACTAAGGTCCAGAGAGGGCAAGTGAAGGCCCAGCATCACACAGCATCACCCAGCAGCAGCCCAGCAAGAAGCAGAGGGCCGATCCCGGCCCAAAGTCTGTTCCACTAAACCCCAGGTATCCCTCACACCCACCCCAACAACCCCACCACAGGGTGAGTATACAGCAGACACTCAATCACTGTGAAGTTCTGGTTCCTAGAAACACTCTGACCCTAACCGAGGCAAAATCCACAGTCAAGGCTGAGCCTTGTGGAGCTGCCATTCAGGACAGAGGCCAGTCAGGGCAGACTGCCTGGAGGAGGTGACTGGGGCAGGACTTGGCCAGGAAAGCAGGGGAGAGGGCACAAACCTGTCAGGGGTCCGGTGGCGCCGCAGGGGAACAGCCTGGAAGGAAAAGGAGGAGAAGCTTATTCTCGAGGCCATGAGCCTGGTGCAGGTCTTGGGACTGGGTCTATCATCTTGGGTACCCTCGGATGCATGGACCATCCAGGCTGCAGGCACCTGGGACTGAAGCTGAACTTGGTCTGGGGAACCAGGAGTCCAGAGACATCCCCAGCCCCCTGGAGCATTCTCCAAATGCTCTCATTTCCCCAAGGGCCCTAGGAGGCAGGGAGGCAGAGCAGAGCCCAGAACCATCCTGCACATGCAGAGTGAGGCTCAAGACAGAAGGACCCCTTAGCATCTGCCCCCCTGCCCTTTCACAGGGCCCCGGCTCCCAGCTCCCTGGGAGGAGGGTCCTACCTTGGGCCTCCGCCCGTGGGACACAAGGGTCTCGCTGCTGCTCACGCTCTCGCGTTGGTTGAGGTGTGCAAAGGGGCGAGCCGCCCCCCAGGACTCCAAGTAGCGCGTCATTCGCACAGACGCCCGCATCTTCAGGGTCGCATCCCCCTTGTTCTTGGAGTTGTGCTGGCTGGGCTGAGGCGGCTGCTGGCTCTGAGAGCAGACACAGACACAGCCTGTCCCACCCCTCCCTTCTCAGCCCAGGAAGGGGCCCCCACCCACACCCTGCTCCCCAAGAAAGGGGATGTTGCCCAGAGCGCTGGTCCATCTGGAGAAAAGGGAAAATGAACAAACTGCTGGGGCTGCAGCCCCTCGGGGATTGATGGAAGCCCAGTGCACTCACCAGCTAGGCTCCAAGGAGGCCCCAGCTCACAGGGACCTCTCCCCGACCCATTCAGAACTGTGCACAGCCCCTCAGACCCACCTCCACCTCCCCAGGGCAACAAGTGGGTTAAAGTCCAAAGCCCAAAGGCCCCGCTTGGCCCATGAAAGTCCATTGGCCCCTCCCAATGGAGGTACCTCAGGCAGATGGCACCCAGGGAAGCCACAGGCATCCTGCCTGGCCCACCCTCATGTGGTTGGCACATGTCCCCTGGCAGCAGCGGGAGGAAGGGAGTGCTGGCCAGCAGCCCAGAGCATCGGCCAACCCAGAGCTGAACCCACACCCCCATGGGGCAGCACTCCAGGGAGTTCCATTCGTACAGCCCTCAGACTACGGCATGGGTCCACCATCCGCCACACGCCCTCTGTACCCATGCCAGGGATGTGGTGGCTCATCCAGGCCCCGAGCAAGGGACCCACCTTCCCCCACCTGGAACAACAACCTGCCTGGGACCATCCGAAAGGTCACCAGGGACAAGCCTGAGCCATCTTGAGTCCTCCCCCCACCAACGCTCCTGCCCTCCAGGAGTCCCAGTCTGCAGGGGTTCCCACAAACACCCACATGGACTGGCACCTACAGCCACAAACGCTTGTCAAGCCACAAGCAGCAACTTTCCTGGAAGCTTCTTGCCTCCTTTTGGGATAGAGACATTCTTAACCCCTGAGCCACATCTGTCTGCCCAGTCAGAGGAAATAGCACGGGGTTCTGTCCTTGTGAGGAAAGTCCCAGGGTCCGGAAAGCGAGCATTGCCCTGCAGTGAGTGACCTGCCCTGGAAGTCAGGTGGGTGGGGAGCGGTCACATTTCTCTGCCTCCCCCTTCACTGTCAGTAACCCTGCCTATTCGGCACTCAGCTCTTCAAGTTTAAGGTCACTAGCACTTTCTCTCTTAGGGCAGGGAAGCCAGACACTGTCCCTAAAAGTTCAATGTATACCGAAGATCCATCAGTTCTGAGTAAAAATGCACCTGTTCACAAGGGCCCAGGGAGAGCTCACAGGCCCCCCTTCCAGCAACCTCTGGACACTCATCCGTGGAGGGGACCTCACACACATAAGCCCACAGAAGCCAGAGCTGGGAACCAGCCTCCCGTTCATGACCGGTGATGAGCCCGAGCACCCGTGTGGTGTGCGCTGCAGTCACGAGAAGAGATGAGGGTGGTCTCTGCGCACAGAAGGGAAGGTCTCTGAGCTACACTGCAAGGTTCGCACTGGAGGTGGGAGGAGGGGGCGCTATTTGGAGGGCAGAATTCTTCCGTCTACTTAACCACATAGACCTCTGGAAGGAACACACTCACCACACTGGCCCCCTCTAGAGGGGACATGCCAGCTCTAGACAGGGATGCGTGGAAAACTGTCTACAACATGCCCCTCATGCTTTCTGAATTTTTGACTACATGAATGAATAAAATTAAACAAAAATGGGGGAAGGTAGGGTTGCCAGGTAAATTACAGGAAGCCCAGTTAACCCTGTATGAGACACTCATACTAAAACCTCCTTCGTTCATCTGGAACGCGACTCAGACTGGTCGTCCGTTGTACCTGCTGACCCGGCAGCCCTGAGGGGTGGGTTTTGGGGCCATGCCTACCACCGCCTTGGGCTCAAGGGCTCTGCTTCATTCATTCACCAGCTGTCTGGGCCCCAGCGCCATGTCAAGCGCTGTTCGAGGACCCCGGGCTGCAGCCCAGAGAAGAGGGACCCCAGCCCAAGCCTGCCCACGTGGAGCTCACACTGACAATAAACAGTAAAAAGGATAAACAGGAGCACTTGGGACAAAGGGAAGAGGGCTCTGGGCGGAGAGAGCATCAGTGACCTGGCTCCTGCCATGGAAAGAGCCTGGCATGGAGGGACTGGAGGCTGGCACAGGGCGGGGGAGGAAGTGCGGGAGCTCCGAGTGGGCGGGGCCTGGTGGGTGGGCGGGGCCCGGTGGGTGGGCGGGGCCGTATGAGTGGGCGGGGTCAGGAAGTGGGCAGGGCCCAGAGCGTCAGGGTGAGGGGGCCGGGTGAGGGGGCCGGGTGGGGGGGCCGGGTGGGGGGGCCGGGTGCAGCCCCAGGGTACCCAGGCGGGGTTCCCCCGGACGCTAACTCAGAGTTGCTGGCCCACCGAGGGTGCCCTCGGAACGTCGGCAGGATGAAGCCAAGGGGGGTGAGGAGAAGTTCAGAGACTGGCCCTCAGACCCCCTGGAGACTGGCAGCCGGGTCAGCCCTGAGGACAGCCAAGGCCAGAGTGAGAAGGAGCCGAGAGAGCCGGCCCGGCCGACATTCTTGAGCAAGCCCCAAGGATGACTCACCAAGGGCGGCCAGACGAGCGGGCCTCCCGCGGGCGGGAAAGAATGGCCCTTGCAGGCGCGGGTGGGCTGGGGCAGGACCCGGGCCGGGCGCCTGGAAGGAGCCCCACAGCCCCACACCCTGCCCCGTCACGGGGCCCAGAGAGAAAGAGGGGCCCACAGAGAACACAGAGGCGCCAGCGGGGCAGGCGGACACGGCAGGTCAGACACACGGAGACTCCTGCCTAGCGGCCCCTTGGCCGACCCCTGCTTCCCCTGACTCCCATCCAAGGCGTGTTTTTAAAATGTGCCTTGAAAATCTGGAAGATTAGTGACAACCTCGTGGAAAACAAACTAATAGTGACTAAAATGTCACCAGAGTTCGTTCAAGAACGTTGACGATGCACCCAGCTCACAGTGAAGGCTTCAATCAGACTGGCTTTTTCTCCTCCTGAGGTAGGCACTGCTGCCATTCCCATTTCACAGAAAAGAACATTGAGGCCCAGAGAAGATGTAACCTGGGGCCTAAAATATACCTGGTGACGGGATGCTCCCTCTTCCCACCTCTCTCTCTGCGGGCACCATTCCCCAGGTGCAGACCCCGGCTCCTGCACGGTACCCACCCAACCCTGCCGCAGCCGAGCCTCGTACCCGGGGGTCGATGACCAGGTAGGTGTGGATGTTCATCTCTTTGAGGTAAGGGTCCCGCTGCTGCCCGTGCCCGTCCTCCACCTCATACGCCTTGTCCAGGTGCTTCAGCGTCGCCTCTGTGATATGCACCCGGCTGGGGGAGACCAGAGTCACACAGCAGCAGGGCCCCCAGAGAGGGTGGGGGACCCGCCCAGGGGTGCACAGCAGGGCCGAGCAGACCGGAGCCCAGGTGAGCGCCCCCAACCCCCCGACTTCGGGGTCACTGACTCCCTCTCTGAGCCCATGCTGACCCCCCGCCATGGCAGCCCACAGTCAGCCCCGTGACCTCTGACCCGCCCGCCGACCAGCTGAGCCTTACCCAGGGACTCCAGCCGCCTCCATCCTGTTGGCCAGGGACACATCGTGGGACCACACGTCATACTGCCACTTGCGCAGCCCGATGACACCGCACAGCACGTTCCCCGAGTGGATGCCCACGCGCATGTTGATGTCCACGCCTGTGGCCTCACGCACCTGCCTGGGGCAGAGGCCAGCCACCCCACCTCAGCCAGGGCTCCTGAGAGGCCTTAAACCCTAGGACAGGCTCAAGGTCCCTGTACAGGGAGTGAGGAGCATGTGGGGACAGGGCAGGCCCAGCTCCCAGGAAAGAAGTTTCTCAGCCTGAAGGGCTGCCTCCTTGAAAGGGGATGAGACCCCCATCCCCAGGAGTGTGCAAATGGATGTGGTCACCCCCAAGTTCAAAGGCTACTAAAAAGAGGAAGAATTCCAATTGTCAGCGGTCACCATGGCTCGTGGGGAAGGCCTTAAGAGTCTATCACTGGGTGTTCCCCTGCCCGGCAGCCCCAGCTGGGGTCTGCAGAAGGATCCAGGCACCACCCAAACCCAGCAGAAACAAAGAACATGGGGACAGCCTCGGGGGGCCTTACACATCCCCACCTCTGGGAAACGGGAGCACTGAGGATTGCAGCAGCACTCAGTACAAGGAGCCCCCACTTAGGCTTCCCTGGGGCACAAGGCACCCTCAACATGAACAGGGCTCTCTGGGGTCCCTCTGACAAGTGGGAGAGGGTCCAGGAAGCAGCCAGTGCTGTGTGCCCACCAACGGGCTGGAGACGGACCAAGCCTGCTGGGGTCGGAGCCAGAGGGAGCAGAGGGCCCCGCACAACATCCACATTCTCCAGGGAGGGAAGTGACCCCCGAGAGTGCGGCGCCAACCTGTGATCACTCAGGTGGTGACGCAGAGCCAGACTGTGACCTGGACCCCTGACTCCCGGGCGGTGATTTGTTTGGTGAGATTTCAGGAGGAAGACAAGCTGGAGCTGGGTTTGCACAGGAGCTGTGCACTTGCCAGGCAGCCCAGCCGCGCCCTGCTCTGTCCTTGAACACTGGCTGGGGTGGTCAGGCCTGCCTGGTGTGGGATGCTGGGGGTCTCCCTGCAGCTGAGGGCTAGTTCCCCAACTCCCAGGGTCTTCACAGGGGGAGCAGGAAGCAGATGGAGGCCTGGAATCAGACCCTGTGTTGGCCAGCTCCCCTGCCACTGCAAAGGCTCAGTGTCCAAAGAAACAGAGTCCCCCACCCATCCTCATGACGACCCTGAGCTCTGAGTTCCGGAGGCTCTCTGCTACTGGGAGTCCCAGTGGGGCCCAGAGGGAGGGATGAAACACACTGCTGAGTGGTCCAGGTAAGCCTTCTGCACCCTTGCAGCCTCAGTTTCTCATCTGGAAAGTGGGGACAGTGTGTTCCTCACCATGCCTTGGGGAGCAGGAAGGGCCTGTTGTGGGGACAAGCCCCTGGGCCCTGGACCTGCCCGTGTTACCTACTTGATGGCCTCACACATGTCCAGCCCCATCTTCACACAGTTGCGGGCATGGTTGGGCAGCGACACAGGCAAGCCAGACACGCAGTAGTAGCAGTCACCCAGGATCTTAATCCGCATGCACTCGTTGGCCTGCAAGTCAAGGGAGAGGCCTTGTCCACCGATGGCCCACGGGCCAGGGAGCAGGCCTGTCAGCCACCTCCCCACACTCTCCAGAGTCAGCCAGGCTCTTTTCCGGCCAGAGGCTTTTACCCCCGGGGCACCAAACACCAGCAGCTGCTTCTGGGCCTGGCAAAAGGACTGGGGACACAGGAGCTCTGTAGGAGGAACCCTAAGCAGGTGTCAAGGATGAAATCAAGTGTTAGGAAGGGCGGCCACCTGAGTGCCTCTAGGGAGCCACTACCTGTGGTTTCATTCACCCATGCACTGTTTGAGCTTCTACTGAGTCCCCTGCCCTGCCCCAGACACTGGGACACAGCAGTGAGCAAAACAGAAAACAACCCTGCAGCCAGGGGCAGGGCTGGACACTAAACTAGATAAATAAAACCGATAGACACCCCTGATGATAAGTGCTATGGAGAAAAAAATGAGGAATGAGAAGGAAGAGGAGGCTTCCACGAGGCCAGAGAAGGCCTCCCAGTGAAAGTAATTTCGAGAAAAGTCCTAAAGGAGCAAGTCCTAAAGTCCTAAAGGAGGGAGCAAGCCCTGTAGAGAGCTGGAGGAGGAGCATCCCGGGCAGAGGGAAGCAGACTGTGCAAAGGGCCTGAGGCCATGAAGCTGTTGGAGACACAGCACAGCAGTCTGTGTGGATGAAGTGGAGGGGGTGAGAACAGAGAGGCAACAGGAGCCATGAGCTCCAGGGTCAGTAGGTGTCAAAGGTAACCAAGGAGACAGCTAAGCTGCCAGGGACACAGGGTTTGGGGAGTGGGCAGAGAGCAGAGAGAAAAGATGGGCGTGGGGAGAGAAGGTGGAATCATGGAGGAGAATGCTCTTGGAGGGGAAGGGGAGGCCAGGCAGGCTGTCTGAGGTCCCATCCAAGGTGGTGCTACAGCCACTTGACCCTCATAAGCCCTGAGCAAAGGGGGCCACACACACCAAGGCCTGGGGGTGGGGGTTGGGAGAACAGGAAGGAGGAGCTGCCTCCTGGGCTGCACGCTCCACGCTGCACCCCAACTGCATGCTTTATTTGCAGAGACCCCACCAGGAAGCCCTGCCCTGGCTCCCTCCTGCAGGGTCCCAAGGAGCTGGTTCCTGGAACCAGGACACACTTTGTCTGCAGACCCAGTGTCCACTCCCTGGCATGCCCCCAAGGGGTACCCTGGAGGTACCCTCCCTTGGGGTACCCTACCTGCCAGGCCTTTGTGAGCAGTCCCCTTCCTAAGCCCGCCCTCCAAGGACCCCTCTACGTGTGTTTCCCCCTTGCTTCCCACTGGGCTGCCCCGTCTGGCACACGCTGAGCTCTGCATGGCCTAAGTAGCTGGGTGAGGACACCACTTTCCTAGAAAGCAGAAGCTTGTCGAGGGCCAGGACACCCAGGCACCGGCTCAGGGAGCCGCCGCTCTTATCTCCTCCAAGGCCAGGTGCAGAATCCCAGTCTGGATCCAACTCCACTGTCAGGAGGCCACAATCCCCCCGGCTGCTCCTCCCACAGCCTCTGACACTTAGCACTGGAGGAGCTGGGTCAGTGCGCTGGGGGCGGAAGTGGCTGAGTCCAGAGGCAACGCAGAAACCCCTGAGAGCAGGCCTTGCCTCTAGCCAGGAGGTTACTGTTCTGGGATCTGGTTGCTGAGGGGACAAGAGGCTGGAGCCAGCCCTGCCTGCTGCATCTGCCCAGGGACTGGACGCTCTGGCCTGAAGACCGGCCCCTGCCACGGCCTCCCTCTTCTCATCTGTACAGTGGGGCTCCCTCATGAGCCTGCCACAGAGGGCAGGCTGTGCCCAAGAAGGCAAGGGAAAGGCCTTGGCTTTCTGGCAGGTAAAGAACCAGCTATGGCCTCCAGCCTCTGAGAAACCCCACCTGCTGGTTCAGGGAAAATCATGAAGGAAGGAAGCTCCTAAAGAAAGGCTCCCAGCTAGACAGGCCCTCAGAGTCATTCATTCATTCAACAGGACCCAGGTAAACAGTTCTCCAGAGCACCCCTGGCCAGTGGTGTCCAACTGTAGCTTGATTACCTCCTGTGATGGGAAGCTCATCCCCCAAGATGGCACCTACTGCCCACTCCTGGTAAGGCAATCTCTCCCAAGAATGAGCAGTTCTTCCTAGTGTGGGTCCAGAACTTGCCTTCCATCAAACTCTAAACCACTGATTCTCTGCCCATGGAGTCACCCAGGAGGCTCTTAAAAACTCCCAAGGGTGTGGGCATGGGTATTGGTGCTTCATTTAAACTTTCCAGGTGATTCAAACAGAGTGGCCAGAATGGAGAGCTACTGCCCTAAATCTTACACTTGAGTCTCTACTCAGTGGCCACCACTTCCAGGAAGCCTTCCTGACCACCTGAGGCTGGGCTAGGCACTCCCCAGTCCCTCCCGCTGTGCCCCTCTTCCAACCAGATGCAGACTGGGAGCTACTTGAGGGCAGCCTGAGGCCCCATGTGAGGCCAGGGCTGACCCTCGGCTGATCTTAGACCATGTGCTAAATTAATGAAGAGCTGAGACTCCTTCACAACCCCTCTCCCCCGGACACACACACTGGGAGCTGTGTGTGTGAAGACAGTGAGGTCCCGGCTCAGCCCTGTTCAGTCTCCAGACCCCTCCTGCCTTGTCTATATCCTGGAGACTCCCCTTGCCCAACACTCTCCAGGTGTGGCACCTGCTAAGGGTCCTCAGGGGTCCTCCAGTCAAGGCCCACTCCTCACCTCAGTTGTCAAGTCCCTGCATGTCTGACCCTGTGACCATGCGCCCCCATGAACACACACTGTCCCATTGCCCATTGACACGGAGCCACTTTCCACATGTGGGCACACAGAGCTCTCTTTCTACTCTAGGCTTTTGCACATTTGGTTCCCTCTGCCCATAACACTGTTCCCTTTCCTCTTCAGGTTTCTTAGACTTTAATGGGCAGGCTCTTCACCCAGGATACTGTCAAAAGGCAGATTCTGGGTAAGGCTCCCAAGTGAGGCTCCCAAGTGAGGCAGAGGCTGTCGCCCTCATGTAGTGAGAACGAAGCCACCTGCTCCTCCAGGCAGCCTCCTCTGAGCTCAGGAAGCCCAGTGCCTTCCCCAGCATGCACTGACACACTCTGGGGGACAGGGTCCTGGCTCAGCCTCCACTCCGACACGGGGCACTTGGAAGCATTTGCTGACTGGATGCTGAAATTCAACCCAGGCCTCCCTGTGCCCGTCTCCAAACAGCACTGGACACAGGACACCCTGTGGGTGCAGCGGGAGGCGTTCCTGACTTCACTACTGGAAGAACGGTGGCAACACGCTCACCTTGGCGATCTGGTCAAACTTGCCGAAGAGCTCGTTCAGCACCACCACCAGCTCTTTGGGGGAGCAGTCACTGGCCAGTCGCGTGAAGCCCACGATGTCAGCGTAGAGGATGCTGGGGGTGGGGTGGGAGAAGGGTCAGGGCCAAAAGCACCCAAATATCTGCCAGCCCTGCACTCAGTCACACCTGCAAGCCCTCCACCTCCACAGGGATGGCAGAGAAGCTCCCTGTCATAAAGACAAATTAAAGTTCCAGAGGCTTCACATCAGAGCCAAACGGAGCAAGCCCTGGTCTGCAAGGCCCTCTGGAACCCCTGGCCCCTTTAGAGCCCTCACCATAGATGACTCAACTGTGCCATCACGGGTGGATTCTTGGGCCCCTGGGAACTTCTCACCCTCCCCACACCTGATTTCACCAGACTTCGGAACTAAAACCTTGGTGAAGTGAAGTGAAGTCGCTCAGTCGTGTCTGACTCTTTGAGACCCCATGGACTGTAGCCTACTACGCTCCTCCGTCCATGGGATTTTCCAGGCAACAGTACTGGAGTGGGTTGCCATTTCCTTCTCCAGAGGATATTCGTGACCCAGGGATCGAACCCAGGTCTCCCACACTACATGTAGGCAGACGCTTTACCGTCTGAGCCACCAGGGAATCTCAGCTACTCTTAAGAGTCCCTTGGAGAGCAAGGAGATCAAACCAGTCAATCCTATAGGAAATGAACCCTGACTAGTCATTGGAAGGAATTATGCTGAACCTGAAGCTCCAATACTTTGGCCACCTGATGCAAAGAGCTGACTTATTGGAAAAGACCCTGATGCTGGGAAAGACTGAGGGCAGGAGGAAAAAGGGGCTACAGAGGATGAGATGGTTGGTCGGCATTGCTGACTCAATGGACATGAGTTTGAGCAAGCTCCAGAAGATAGTGAAGGACAGGGAAGCCTGGTGTGCTGCAGCCCATGGAGTCTCAAAGAGTCGGACATGACTGAGTGACTGAACAACAACAAAGAAGCGACTGGAAGCTCCCTCCAGGCGAGCTCCACACCCAGTGCCTTCACACCTCTCATCCTCACACTGCCCTTGTAGAACCCCCATTCCGCAGATGAGCAAACTGAGGCCCCGGGAGGTGAAGACGCGCTGGGAAGCCAGAGCTGCATTTTGCGCCAGATCTCCCGGCTCCTGAGCCTGTGGTTCTGGACCATCTGCAGCCCAGACAGAGGCCACGGGCAGCCTCAGGGGTGAGGCTGAGCTACAGGCAGAGGGCCGGAGTGGAGCTCACGGCACCCGCATCTACACCTCACTCAGGGCAGCGCCATCGAGTAACATTCTGCAGGCCCTTCAAGTCTTCAAGTCAAGATCAGGTGTCAGGACTGGGGGGCCACGGGCGGTCACCTGAGGGGGGCTTCGCCTCCTTGGAGGGGATCCTGTGCCCGATGGAGAATCACCTGCAAATGACCCCTTCCTTCCCTGCAGTCACGTCCGTGCACAGAGTCTGACCATTTTAGTGGGGAGAGGATTTCCTCCAGTACCCATGTAATCCAACCTCACTCTCTGGGGGAGCAAGGGGGGAGACTGAGACCCAGGGAGGGGCCTGGATTTACCTCTCCCCGGCCTGGGGGGGGTCTCCTGGGCCTCCAGGTAGGAGGGTAGGGGGCTCCCCGGGAGACACTGGGGCACGCGGGCCTGCCAGCCACCCACCTGACATTCTGGTGCCTCTTGACATAGAGGTTGTGGAAGTTGTTGTCGGGCAGGCAACGGCGGTCCCCGCGCTCCTTGAGCCGCTCGATGATGGCCAGCTTCATGCCCATGGAAATGTGGGCGGGCAGCACGGACAGCAGCAGGTTCTCCTGGCACGCGGGCACAGGTGGGGCGGCATCAGGCTCCCGTCCTCTCTGCGCCCTGTGCACCTCCCAGCAGCTGGTGCACGTCCTGCACCAACCCACAGGCACACGCCTCCCGTGGCCTGGCAGCCCCCCAGGGGACGCCGGCACAGGTGTCTGGTCAGGTGCCCCATGTACACACTTATTGTCAGAGAAAGGACACAGGGCGTGGGGCCTGGGGGACGGCAGGGGGATGAGGGGCGGCAGCTCCAGGGGCGGCAGGTCCTCACCTGCTGGCGCTTCTCAATGCGCAGCTTACGCCGAATCTGGATGCACTTCACGGTGTAGGTAAAGAGGTCGTGGGAGGCGTCCTGCATGTGGTGCTTGTGGAAGGCGCCCGTGAGGTTCCCGCACAGGAAGACCACCGCAGTGGCCAGCAGCTGTGGGTGGGCCACAGCGGGCTTGGCATCAGGCCTGGCCCATGCCCCCAGGACACCGGCCCCCTTGGCGGGCTGATGCTGGGACCCTCTCCCCAATCCCTGGCCTCCCAGGGGGTGCAGGTAGGGAGACTGAGGCCCAGACAGGGGTTGGTCCCCAAGTAAGTCGCTGTGACCGCAGGACGGGACTCAGGCCTGTGTCTGCATCCTCCAGGCATCCCCTGGCACGAAGGGCTCAGGACCCAGAGCCACTAAAACAGAGGCAGGAGCATGTCTCCTCACAGAGCCCAGGGGGCCGCCAAGGACAGTCACGGAAGGCACAGCGCCTGGTTGGCTGCCCGGAGCTCTGGCCTTCGCCTCCCAGACTGAACACACAACCGACCATCCCCACTGACCATTCATAATCCCTCAACACGAAGAGAAGACAGGGTGTCCCACCCTGTCCAGTGGGGCTCTGACGTGAGCAGGGGAAACCTCTGAACAGGGTCTCACCCAGCACAGCGCACCGGACCCAGGAAGGACCCCGAAGGTCAGGGCTGGAGGGAGAGGCTGAACCCTGGGATACCCCAGGCCGGCAAAGCAAAGGCTGCAGGGCTGGGCACCTGCCGACTGGGATAAAGCCTGGCCTGAAGGCTGCCTGTCAGCAAACCTCTGTCTCCAAGGCCTCCAACTCTCCCACACCAGCCTCAGCTGCCCTCAGCCCGAACCACAGCCCCACCCGAGGCTTAGCCGGCCCCGTGCCCCTCACCTGCAGCCCCAGGTGGACATTGGGCTTGGTGAAGGCTTCTGCCAGAATGGCAAGCACCAGGAGGTGGGAGGCGCTGGAGACGAGTCCGGCCGTGACGGCCTCCCACATGCTGAAGGGCAGCAGCGTGTACACCACGAAGACCACGAACAGGAAGAAGGGCACCTGCACAGAGCACGTCATGACGCGGCCACCCCACCACCCCCACCCAGCGTCGCCCGCTGAGTCGTCAGCAGCCCGTCCAGGACCCTGGTGCCCTCTGCCCTCAGGCTGGCCCCTTCCCCCACCTTGTGTGGTGAGAAGCAGCAGCAGACACATGGGAGAACAGGAAAAAGTCAAAAACCTACCCAGCCAGCATCATGTCCTACGAGCTGATTCAGGGTCTGGGGCCAAGGCTGAGCCTACCCTGAGCCTCCACTGAGCTCAGGGCCCAGGGAGCCCTTGCCTGGTGCTGGCTTCCCCTAGCTCTTCCTCTGCAAAAATGGTAACTACTGGAAGGCTGGGCAGGGCCCGTTTACCTGCCCCATCCACTCTCAGAGCTGGCCTGCCTGCTCGCGCCCTTTGGGGAGCAGTGCCCATCCCCACGCTTCCATGCATGGCTTCCATGACCCCAGCCCCGATGGTCAGATTGGGGCCAGCCCCTGATGACAATGACCATCCAGGGCTAGGCGCATGATCCAGGCCAGCCAGTGTGACTCAAGCTGGCTGAGAAAGGGCTCCCTCTCTTAGCCGGCCGGGACAGGCTGGTGGACGGCAGCCTGGAGGCGCTGCAGCCATCCATGTGCTGAGCTGGGGATGGCCGGACAGGAAAGCAGAGCTGGAAGGAAACAGGATCTGGCCAGCCTGCTGAAGCCCCAGACTGACCCCGGGCCTTTCCTGCCACCTGAGCCAGCTCGGGCCTCTTTGCCTCTTTGATTGGGGATGTGTCATTTCCAGAAACGCCACGGCCAGACATTCAGGTGGACCCTCCTCCCACCTTGCCCCCATCTTATCAGTGCAGAGCGGGGCGAACGAGACCAGCCCAGGGCCCATTTTCAGTCATAGAACCACAGCCCAGAGAGAGGGGAGGGCCTGTGGCTGGTACACCCAATGCTGATCAGCCTCCAAGACGGACCTGAGGCCCAGGGAGTGCAGGAGCTGCCAAGCGCACCCAACCCCGAGAGGCGCCAGGGTCCCCCGCCCTCTTACCTGCTCCCGGGCACAGGTGTCCTTCCTCGGCGAGTCAAAATCAAACACCAGCACATAGCCCAGCGTCACGAGGCAGGCCCAGATGAGCAGCGCCGAAACCCTGAGCCCCCGCCGGTCGAGGCACTCAGCGTACACCAGCGCGTAGAGGACCATAAACACAGCAAGCGTGAAGAACGCCGTCCCCAGGACGGCCCGGTGTCTGGAGGGGTCCTGGGTGGGGCAGACACACACAGAAATGCCATCGCTATCCAGCAGGGTATCACTTCCTCCAGGAAGCCTGCCAGGTTAGCCTGGCCAGCTTGCCTAAGCGAGGTCACCAGAGGCTCCCTCCTCGTGGGCGGTGCCCTTCCTCCCTCTAGACATCAGGGTCTGTGTCCCCTCAGGCTTGGCGCCGTTGCCTCGGCTGGGGGTGCCTGCACCGCCACGTTTCCCCAGTTGCCCTCAGCACCCTCCCCGGCCCAGCCCTGGGATGGTCTCACTGCCCACTCCCTCTCCCCCAGCAACGCCCCCCAGGGGGCCCAGGGGCTCTGTGCACAACTGCAGGGCACAGGTATAAGCACACAGAAGGGGGAGGGGCCACCGCTCCTAACTTAAAGGAACAAAAGGACCTTTAAGGGGAAATGATGACCAAGGGCATCCGAGACGGGGGAGGCGTGAAGGAGAGGCGCAGACGTGCGCCCTGCGGGGAGGAGAATAACAGGGCAGACCATGCACAGTGGGCTGGCACCTGGTTCCCCCAGGGGCCCCTAAACAAGACGAGCACAGAGACTGATCTGGGGCAGGCCTACAGTGGTACACCAGCTGCTGAGTGACCAAACGTCCCTGAGCGTACACCCACAGAGACACAGACAGCACTGATGGAGCACCTACTGGGCACTGGCCACCTTACCTTATTCATACCGCTCCGTTAATACCCTTTAGTCTCTGCTGTTTTCTCCTAGAACCTTACTGTCCTGTACAGCAACCACTAGCCACGTGTGGCTATTCAAAATTAAATTTCCACTAATTTAAAAGTAAACTTAAGGGGCTTCCCTGGTTGTCCAGTGGCTAAGATTACGCACTGCCATTGCAGGGAGTGCAGATTCGATCCCTGGTTGGGGCACTAAGATCCCACATGCCGCAACCAAAGCATAAAAATAAACAAAAATGAAACGAAACAGAAAATTCAGTTCTTTAGACATATTAGCCCGATTTCAAGTGCTCAACAGCCACACACAGGTCATGGCTGTGGTGTCTGCCTGGACAGTTGTGCTGAGAAGGACTCTGAGACCATGGCCAGGCTCCCTGAGCACAAGTGCTGGGATTGATTCATGGTGTCTGCCTTGGTACCAGAAGTGGGAGCAGGAACACACTGGCCCTCCCTGACTTAGACCTTCAATAGAATGAAAGGCCATTGTGGAGAAAAGTGATGGTCATTTATTTGCCCAGATTAATGTACCATCTAAAACCACCTCAGACCTAAAAATTAAAAAAAAAAAAAGTGTCTTCCTCCAGCCTAAATCACTGCAGATGGTGACTGCAGCCATGAAATTAAAGGATACTTACTCCTTGGAAGGAAAGTTATGACCAACCTAGGTAGCATATTAAAAAGCAGAGATATGACTTTGTCAACAAAGGTCCATCTAGTCAAGGCTGTGGTTTTTCCAGTAGTCATGAATGGATCTGAAACTTGGACTATAAAGAAACCTGAGTGCCAAAGAATTGATGCTTTTGAACTGTGGTATTGGAGAAGACTCTTGAGAGCCCCTTGGACTGCAAGGAGACTCAGCCAGTCCATTCTAAAGGAGATCAGTCCTGGGTGTTCATTGGAAGGACTGATGTTGAAGCTGAAACTCCAATACTTTGGCCACCTGATGCGAAAAGCTGACTCATTTGAAAAGACCCTGATGCTGGGAAAGATTGAGGGCAGGAGGAGAAGGGGACGACAGAGGATGAGATGGTTGGATGGCATCACCGACTCAATGGACATGGGTTTGGGTAAACTCCGGCAGTTGGTGATAGACAGGGAGGCCTGGCATGCTGCAGTTCATGGGGTCCCAAAGAGTAGGACACGACTGAGCGACTGAACTGAACCAGCCTAAATATGCTCCATAACACTTTACAGATGTAGAAACTCAGGCTTAAAGAAAATAATGACGTGCCCAAGGCCTCACAAGTACAGAGCGTCAGAGCTGAGACCTGGACCCCAGGGAAGCCCCAGCACCCACGGGCTGCCCCAACTCACCCCATAGCTGAAGGTGATGACGATCAGCGTGATGCAGGCAGCGATGGCCACCAACAGGAGCATCAGCAGGAGTGGCCCATGCTGGCTGGTGAGCCGGTACTTCTCGTAGAGCGCATCCTGGTCGGGGCCCTCCTCACCCTCGTTGAGGAAGTAGCGCCCCTTGGCTGGCATCCTCCACCTTGGCACACCCACCCAGCAGTCCACGCAGGAAACCCCACGGCCTGGGGAACATTTGTCTGCCGACACCCACGGCTGCGCGCCTAGGCCTCTGGCCTCTTCCAGCCTGGCAGGTGGGGCTGGGAAGGTACCCTCTTGGCTGGCAGCTCCATGGGCACACGGGGCCCGCACTGCTCCCGCTGCCAGGCCTGGCTCACTGCACTGCCAGCATCCGCCTCTGCATTCAGGTCCAAGTGAATGACCACTCGGGGTCCTCAGCTCTGCAGAGACACAAAGAAGACCGAGATCTGACCTGGACTGGAAAGGCTAGGCATCCGGGGAGAGCAAGGTCAGGACTCGCACCCAGGTGTGATTAGCGACCTTGGCCCAAACCTAACTTTCAGGTCTTGTTTAAAGTCTGGCCCACCCCAAGGTCATAAAGCTAGTTTCCTGTATTTCTTAGAACTGCACTGTCTGACATAGTAGCCACCAGCCACACATCACTGTCAAAAGTTATATTTAAATTGATTAAAAGTGAAATTAGGACTTCCCTGGTGGTCCACTGGTAAAGAATCCACCTGTCAGTGCAGGGGACTCGGGTTCAATTCTTGGTCTGGGAAGCTTCCATGTGCCATGGAACAGCCAAGCCCATGAACCACAGCCACTGAGCCTGTGCTCTGGAGCCCGGGAGACACAACCGCTGAGCCCAGGCGCCGCGGCCACTGAGCCTGTGGAGACAACTGCTGAGCCCAGTGCCGCGGCCACTGAGCCTGTGGAGACAACCGCTGAGCCCAGTGCCGCGGCCACTGAGCCTGTGGAGACAACCGCTGAGCCCAGCACCACGGCCACTGAGGTGGTGCATTTAGAGCCCGCGCTCTGCAATGAGGAGTGATCCCTTCCCCAGCTAGAGAAAGCCCACGTGCAGCAACAAAGGCCTGATGCAGCCAAAAATAAATAGATTTTAAAATTTTTTAATGAAATGAAAAATTCAGTCCCATATAGAGGCCAACTGGAGACGGTAAATGGCAGCAGGAGGTCGCAACCAGCCAAACCTATGAAGCGGGCTAGTCACAACAGCAGTGGCACCCAGGTGAGATCCCAGGGGACGGGCGAAAACACGCATCGCTGGGCTGCAGTCCCAGTGCTGCTTCAGCGGGACTACATGGGGCCTGAGAAGAAATGGGCATTTCTCACATGTTCCCAGGAGATGCTGAAGCTGCTGGTCCACACTTTGAAAACGACTGACCTACAGGACAAATAACCCACTATTAACCAGTCAGCGACATGAGAGACAGTGGGGATGTTACATGAGAAAATAAATTTTAAAATCTTACAAAAAACAAAAAAAGGTGTTACTTGCTCAGTCATGTCTGACCCTTTGCGACCCCATGGACCTGCCAGGCTCCTCTGTCCACGGAATTCTCCAGGCAAGAATACTGGAGTGGGTTGCCATTCCCTTTTCCAGGGGATCTTCCCGACCCAGCGATCGAAACTGCCTACCCTGCAGGCAGATTCTTTACCAACTAAGCCACCAGAGAAGCCCAAAAGTCTTACAAACCCAATATAGTGGGCATTATCTAGACCTTGATTTTTAAAAACCTGCAACTTCAGGGACTTCCCTGGTGGTCCAGTGGCCGAGACTGCACACTCCCAACGCGGGGGGTCCAGGTTTGTTCCCAGGTCAGGGAACAAGATCCCACATGCTGCAACTAAGACCTGACACAGCCAAATAAATAAAAATTTTAAAAAATGTACAACTACAAAAAGTTGTTTTAAAACAAGTGGTGAAATCTAAATGGGAACCGAGACTTCCCTGGTGGTCCAGTGGTTAAGAATCCACCCGCCAAGGCAGGGGACACGGGTTCGATGCCTAGTCTGGGAATATCCCACATGCCACAGAGCAACTAAGCCCAACCACCACAACTACTGAGCCTGAGAGCCCTAGAGGCCCTGCTCCACAGCAAGAGGAGCCACCGCAATGAGAAGCCTGAGCGCTGCAACTAGGGAGAAGCTTCTGTTCGCCGCAACGAGAGAGCCCGTGCAGCAGGGAAGACGCAGCGCCCAGATAAATATGTGTGAACCGAAGGTGGGACTAGGTTAGTAAATTACACTTAATTTTTTGAGCATAATAATAGCGTGAGAGGAGGGCATGGCAACCCACTCCAATGTTCTTGCCTGGAGAATCCCCGTGGACAGAGGAGCTTGGTGGGCTACAGTCCATGGGGTCGCAGAGTCAAACGCAACTGAACGACTAAGAACAGCAACACAACAGCATGATGATTACACAAACATCTTTAAAGGTAAACGAAAGTCAGTCCCTCAGTCATACCAGTCACGTTTCAAGTGCTCAACAGCCACACACAGCTAGTGGTTATCACATAGGCCAGTGCAGGTATGGAGCCCCGCTATCATCTGGAAACTTCTCCTGGAAAGCACTGCTCTACTTCATGTAGGCCTCTGTTTCATCTCACAGAATTTGGGGGTACAGTATGATGGGGGGGGGGTCAAGCTCCTTTTTCTGAATGGGCATCTGATTACCCTACTGGCCTTAAGTGAAACCACATTCTTCCCTCAAAAGTGTCACGGAGCCACGTTTGTCCTAAGTCAGGTGGCCACACGTGTGAAGGCTGTCTGCAGGATTTCTTCTGCCCCAACAGTTCTTGTGTGAAGACCTCACTCACTCGATTACTGGAGCTTTTCAGTGAGTCTTAGACCCGAACACCAGCTTCACTCAGAGCATGGCCCTTGCATTAATATTACGTTAAGTTTCCACCTAAGACTGAATTTTTCTAAAAGGACCCATTGACAAGCTAGCAAGTTCCACTTCATAGAAAAGAAAACTGAACTTCAGAGAACACAATGGCCCCTTAGTGACAAAGCTGAGAGCAGACCCCAGACTTGCAATGCTCAGCCCAGAGGGTCTCCCTCTCTCTCCAGCACCATTCATATATTTACTTATTAGTTCATTCCCAAAAGGCTTACTAATCATGCCTATGGCACACCAGGCCCACTTCTCTCCCCTAGGGCTCCCAGTCTCCAGGGAGAGAAAGTTACCCAAAAATGTGCAATCCCTAGATGCAGCCACTGGAGCCTGGGGCGGCTGCCACACTCTCAACAGGAATCTTGGGTCAAGGGAGCGGACCGGGAGTCCAGGCCCCCAACATCGTCCCGGCCTGCCTCAGGGACAGGAGCCAGGGCAAGGCAGGTGACAGGGGGCAGGGAGGCAGTCAGACGCGGGAAGGCTCAGGGCGGTCACAAGAGCTGCGGATGGCCACTGGGGCAAGCTGCGAAGGAACGTCAGTCCAGGGACTCCAAAGACAGAAGAGCAGGGCACCCAGAGTCTCAGCGTCTAAGTGAAGACCCCCAGTGAGCACCAGCTGCCTTGCGTAACCCGGGGCCACCTTGAACCAGGACCCACTTGAGGCATCATTCCACCTGGGAGCTCCTGTTCCTCAAATCCCAGGTACAAAACAGAAAAACCACATACTTGGAGGCAGAGGAAGGGGCTCTTTGCCAGAGGGCCAGGCCCCTGTGCTCCTCCTGGGCCCAGGCAGGTGTCCACAAGCCTTGGCAACCACCTCTTGAACCCAGGCAACCCTGAGGGGGTTGAGCCAGGGCTGCTAAAGTGTTCAAAGTGCCTGGACAAGCTACAAATCTGATTTCTACATGAAATACCAGTCTTCAAATGTTGATAGCTAATTTTTAAAATTTGTGTGGTATCAATAGCCAAAAGTGACAAAACAACCCAAACATGGAAACAACCTAAATATGCATCAACAGATGAATAAAGAAGATGCTGTACATACACACAATGGATACTACTCAGCCAAAAAAAAAAAAAAGAATGAAATAATATCATTTGCAGCAACACAGATGCAACTAGAGATGATTCCACTGAATGAAGTCAGAAACAGGAAGACAGATGCCATATGATGTCACTTACACGTGGAATCTAAAATATGACGCAAACAAACTTATCTACACAACAGACTCAGAGACATGGAGAACATACCTGTGGCTGCACAGGAGGCAGGGGGAGGGAGAGGGGGCACTGGGAGTTTGAGGTTACTAGATGCAAGCTATCATATTTAGAATGAACAAACAAGGTCAGCACAGGGAGCTATATCTCCTGGGATAAACCATAACAGAAAATAATATTTTAAAAAGAATGTCTATATGTGTATAACCGAGTCACTCTGGTATACAGCAGAGGTTGGCACAACACTGTAAATCAACTGTAGTTCAGTAAAAAAAATAATTCTAAAATTCACACAGCACAGCCCACGCATTTGCCACCTCTAAATCGACACTCACTAGTCTTTGTTCCAGCACAGGCATGTTTGAGTACTAACCAGCCCTGCGCCGAAGGAGTCACTAAGCAAGATGGGGTGCCTGCCCCGAGAAGCCCCCTTTCCAGGGCACGTGAAACAGCTGCAACAGCGCCACACCAGGCGCCCGCACGCACATCTCCACTCTCACCCTCTTAACCTGTCAGGCAAAATCAAGCCCAGAGAGGCTGAGCGGTCCCTAAAATCACACAGCTGGAGCTGGTGGGCAGGAGGGCTGGGACTCAAGCCCGGGGCTGCCAGCTCCCAAACCAGGACCCCTTGGCCCGGCCTCATGGTTTCAGTCAACAGGGAAAGGCTTCCCTACAGAGCTCCTTCCAGAAGCAGCAGCTCCCAGGGACTGAATCAGCTTCCAAAACTATTCACAACACTGACTGTCTCTGTGGATGGGTGCCAACCCCAGGGCACCAGGACTGCCAGCCTAAGAAACCCAAACTCCAAGGGGCCAAGGCAACTCTCCACCGCTGCTCCATCCCCCCGGTGCAGCCCCAGAACAGACTGTGGGTGGCCAGGATGTGCACAAGTGTACCCCTACCCACATGTGTGTGTATTCATACATACGCACACGCACACGCACACACGCGTGCGCGCACACACACACACACACACACACACACACACACACACACACACCCCACAGGGCCTTTCACCCCCAACGCCAACCTGCCCTTCCAGGCACACAAAGCCTGGCTGAGCCAGGCAGGGAGAGGGAGGGATTAACTGAAAGAATCTTCAGAAACTCAGGCCCGGTAAACACTTCTTTTGGGGATCTAATTAGGCCACCTCCTGGGCAACAGCAGGCAGGCGAGAAGGTGGACAACGGGCAGCATGGGCATGGGGACTGGACCCACCCAGGGATGCCATCCAGCTTCTGGAACAAACGGAGCAGTGCAAGGCCAGGCTGGGAGGAAGGGCTATGGTACTACCTCCCACAGACAAGCCCGCACCGATGGGTATCTCTATAGGCCATGCGTGCATGCTAAGTCACTTAAGTTGTGTCTGACTCTTTGAGACCCCATGGACTGTAGCCTGCCAGGCTCCTCTGTCCATGGGAATCTCCAGGCAAGAACACTGGAGTGGGTTGGCATGCCCTCCTCCAGGGGCTCCACAGGCCAGCTCCTCCCCAAAATGAGACCCAGAGGCCTCTCTGTTGGGGCAGGTTTCAAGGCTCTTCTGCCAGTGCCAGCTCAGTTGGCAACTCGGGGGCCCCTCTGAGCCCCTGGATGAACTCCTGCCACGTCTCCAACAAGCATTTCTGCAGCCTCAGCTCGCAGGCCTTGTGACAGGAAGCTCATCCCCTCTCGGGGCAGTTTCTCCAGCACCGGCGCTACTCTGGCTGTAAGTCTGACCTTAGGTCAAGCCAGGCCCAGCCCACTCGCCTCCGCACTCCCTCACCCCCGTCCCCCGGAGCCTGTGTGAACTCCATGGACACCTGGGGCAGAGCCCTTGAGGCCCCGTTACCTGGAGGCGCTGGAGTCCCAGGCTCCCCTCGCTGTCACTCCCACCTCACAGCAACGCTGGGGGGGGAACGGCCACTTCTCACAAAGGAGGGGGAGGCCCCAAGGGTCCAGTGGGAAGGTGTTTCCTGCTTCTGCTAGGTGCGCTCCTCTCCCCCTCCCCCAGCCCTCAGTCCAGGGGGCACGTGACCCAGGTCTGGCTCATCAGCACAGGCTCTCCCAAGCCCCAGCGACTGGTTTAAGGATGGTGTGTGCATGCGTGCTAAGTCGTTTCAGTCATGTCTGACTCTGTGTGACCCCATGGACTGCTCTAGGCTCCTCTGTCCATGGGAGTCTCCAGGCATGAATACTGGAGTGGGTTGCCATGCCCCCTCCAGGGGATCTTCCCGAGCCAGGGCTCAAACCTGCGTCTCTTACGTCTCCTGCATTGACAGGTGGGTTCTTTACCACTAGCACCACCTGGGACGGACGTGGGACCAAACCCAGTGCGAGTCCTCGTCGGGACTTCTGCTGGCCCACGAGGGAAAGATGCTCGCTTTGCTAATGGCCTGAGCTGGCAGCCAAGGGAGCAGACAGTGACAGATGTGGCAAGGAAGCCCACATGGAGAACTGGAGAGAGATGGAGCCCTGCGTATAGCCCGGGGGCCCCCGGATCCAGCTCTGTCAGAGCCGCAAGCAACCCCAAGAGGCTCACTCACAAGGGACAATCAACGCCCCGCTACGGCTGAAGCCAGAGTGAGCTTCAGGCACTTGCAACCAAGAGTCCCAAGGTCCATGCTAGGCCTCCTGCCCCAGTGTGCTGTGTCTGGAAAGCCCTCATGGCCCCTTGAGGATCCAAGCCAAGAAAAGTTGGTTCAGAGGTGGGAGGAGGCCCCTGAGACACAACCAGTCCCGGCTGAGACCTCCTCTGGGGAAACCTCCCCACCCCAACCTGGGTCTTATACCTTGGCCACCAGGTCCCTGACTGGCCAAAGCAGCAGGGGGCCCAAGGCTGCAAGAGGCAGGGTGCTCCCTGCTTCTTCTCCAGTGCCCTCCAGAGACTCCTGTGCAAGAGGAGTTAGGGAGCCCAGGGATATGCTTAGGCAGAAAGTGACAGCCGGGGAATCAAGCTTGCTCCCCCAAGCGGCCCTGGTGGGCTCCACACTCCCTGCATCCCCAGGGCCTGTGACTGAGCGGAAGAGACCATCAGACAATCTACTGGGTGCTCACAGTGTGCCCAGCGCTGTCTGAATCCGCATGCCTGCCCTGTAAGTGAGACTCCTGTGTCTCTTTTATGGATGTGGGAACTGAGCACAGAGAGATTCAGTTACTTGCCTGAGGTCACACAGCTAGTAAAAGAGAGCCGGGATTTGAATACAGGCCATCCAGGGTCCTGCCCATCTCCCTCGCAGTACTGACATCCGCAGAACCCAGAACATCTCCAAATGCCAACCCCTTCCAGCCCTCCCCATTTTCAAGGCTCCAGAGAGAGGGTGGGGGCAAAGTGGACTCTGTCAAAGTCCCTCCCTCTGCCTTCCAGGGGCAAGATCAGGCAGCCATGCCAGGGAGCGTCCTCACAGCCAGCAAGACCAGGAGGGCCTCTTCCTCCAGGAAGCCCTCTGCGCTACCCTCACACACCGTCTTCTCCCTTCCCTGCAACCAAAACAGGACTGGGGTCTTCCTGTCAAATACTGATGGGCAGGGGTCCACATTCCTCAGCTAGAGGAGCCTGGAAGGAGGGCGCTAGGACCTCAGATTATGACTGCAGGAACTGGCCCTCTGGGTGCTCAGGAAACCCTTCCCCAGCAGAACTGGCTGATCTCGCAGCCCCCTCCCAGCCCTACCACACCCCTGGGGGAGTGCTAGCCCACCCCAGCTTTCACAGACACAGACAGGATACCCACTTCCTCACCCAAGCAGCACTGGCAGGAACCCAGCCCAGCTTCCTCTGGCCCTGCCCTGGCAGGCCCCGTTGCTGCGCAGGGCCTGGTGGCCCCAGAAAGGGGAAGTGGGGCCTCGGGGTGTGAAGCGGGGCAGGCAGGCAGGCCTAAGGAGAGGAGAGGCCCCACTTGGGCCTCCTGGACCGGTCCCTGCGCCCACGGTCTGCCCACGTAACCATACTGCGGCAGGCAGGAGCCCCCCAGCCCAGTGCCCTCCAGCCCAGCGCCAGGTGATTGGCAGACTTTCTGATCACGTTAATGTCACCTCCTTCAGGAGACCCAGAGCTCTGTGAGGGGAAGCCAGTAGCCGCTCTGCCAGGCCCAGCACAAAGAGGCACCCTCTCCAAGCCACAGCTCGTGCAGGAGCCCAACCTCCCTCTGCCTACCATTTTCTCCCGGCACTTGTCCCTGTAGAGTTCTTCCAAGACGCCTCTCAAACATCCCCGCACTGCCTCACCAAACTGATGTGGGATATGAGTCCATGTCCTGCAGCTGGGCCCTGGCGGGTGCTTGTGGGACAAACAAATGGATGAGCCAAACTGAGCCTGGCAGAAAGCTGGCAGAAAGCAGGCAGGGCGGCTTCGGTGGGGGTTGGCACTAAGGCATAAGATGGTGAAAGCAGGCAAGAAGGCCTCCCGCAGAACAGGCGGCACCTGCCACGCCACACCTTCGCCAGGTGATCTGCGCCCGGGAGGGAGGGGGCCTGGGTTCGAGTCCCAGCTCTGTGCCTTTGCCCATGTGAGTGGCAGAGGCTCTCAGGCTCCACGCCTGTGTTCTCACCAGTAAGCTGATGGCCAAGGTAGGGGGAGAGTGAGGCACGGGTCCTCGTGGCCAACAGGCCACGTTAGCGAGGACAGAACAGCACATGTGCCCAGAAGCAAGCTCAGGTCCTAGAGCTGAGAAAGCCCAGCCATTAGTCCCCACAAGAGAGACCGAGGTACAAAGAGGGCAGAGTCCCTAACAACCCTCTACCTGACCTCCCCACCTCCCAGTGACCACCAGAGTGCCACCAGGCAGCAGCAGAAGCCAAGAGCCCCAACAGCATAAGTCCCCAGCCAGCCCTGCCCCCCAAGACCCGCAGGCGGACTGCAACCCAGCCTCCAGGGAGCGCAAGCGGCCACTCAGTCCTGGGGTCCAGACACCTGAGTCCCAGCCCCCTGGCTCTGCCAACATGCTCTGTGACCCTCACCCGATCTGGGCCATGGTTCTCCCTCTTGCAAAGGAAGTACTTAAGTCAGATCTCAGAGGCCCAACAAAAAGAAGTGTTGTCACTTGGCCCCAGAGGGCTAATCCTAGGGGTGGGGTTGGGAATTGTTCTTTGTTCCTGAAATCTGCCCTTCTGCTTCTCCATGGATTAGGCATGACCTAGTCAATCTCTAAAACACAAACAGCCCAAGGTTCCAGCCAGGGATAATAAATCTGGTCTGCCATCTCCTGCACCAATTCTAATGAGGGTTAGGGACTGCCTGGACAGAGTCCATCTATTCATTCACTCATCTGGACAGAGATTCACGCACTCAGGTCTTCAGCAGATGTGCACCAACACCTTCTGTGTGCCAGCACCCAGGCCAGAGGCCAAGAGCTGACTCGGCTCCAGGCCCAAGTTTTCAGAAGGCAGAGACTTCAGCGCCCCCTCCCCCTAGGTGTGCAAAGGGCTCTGGACATAGTGGGTGTTCAGGCAGCAGTGTTGATTGACTGACTACTCAACCAGGCTCTCATATCGGAAAGAACAGCTATATTTTCTCCGCACTCTTGCCTGAAATTCCACCATTAGTGATTCATTCCTTTAAGCCCTACCTTTACTAGGCTCCCCCTTTAGACTAAAACACTTTCATGCCCATGTTTCATTCCTGTTCCCTTTCCCCTTGATAAGGAAGAACAGAAAGGGGAAGTCTAGCTGGCCTTCAGAGACCTCATGTGGTACTAGTCCTGCCCAAGAAGTCAGAACCCCATGACCCACCCAGTGGGTCCACTGGTAATGGTGGATTTAACCCAGAGTAGCCACTGTCCTGGAGACGGCAAGAAAGATTTAGGTTTAAGTCTTAACTCCAGCACTGCTAGTTGCCTGTTGAAAAAGTTAGCAAAACCCAGAGGAGGGAGAGAAAGCTTGAGTCATAATTTATACTAGGATGATTTCCAAAGAGCAAGAAACAATGAGAGAATTCTCAAATAAGGCTGCAGTGACTAAGTCCTTTCTAACCCGACATGAAACCTAAAAGTCATAATGAAAAGACTGATAAATTCATTACAATTAAAATTTTTTTCTATATAGTAAAAGCTATCAAAAGCAAAATCAAAAGATGAGCAAAAGATTATGGAGACATTTGCAATTTTTATCCCAAGGAGCTAATTTCCCTCATATGTAAAGAGTTCCTACAAATCAAAAAGAACAATAACCTAACAGAAAAATGGGAGGAGGGTATGAACAGAAAATTCACAGAAGGACAATCTAAATCTTTCAAACATTTGGAAAGAAACTGACTTCACCCATAATAAGAGAAATGAAAATTTAAAATACTATGGAAAACCATTTTTATATATCTATTTGGCAAAGATCAAAGCATTTCACAAATCTGTGTTGGCCAGCCTGGGGGAAAGCAGACTTCACCCTGGCAGGCATCAGATTCAGCACCACCTCTGGGGTGGGCATTTTACTCATACCTCACTGAGTGACTAATGTACACACACAGCTTTTGACCTGGCAAACCTATTTCAAGTAATTTATCCTACAAACACTTTCACATGTGTAAAATTTGACTTATACACAAGATTATTCATTGCAGCATTATTTGTAAGTAGGAGAGACTGAAAACAATGTGTGTATCAGTCTGGAGAAGATAAATCACAATACGTTCTTATGGTAGAATACTATGCAGCTGTGAAAAAGATACAGCAGCTTGAACTGTACCATGGTAGGGCATCCTGTGAAAAATCCACACGGGGAAGGTCACGCCTGGAATGGATTAGGACTGAACCAGGACACAGAAACACCAAAACTGCTGCTTTAACAGAGTGAACAAACTTTCTCATTTTCAGCTTCTATTTCTATGGTTATAATACAGCTTGTGCAATTTTTAAAGTTTTCAATAGAAAAAAACAAGATCTATCGTATACACAGTACCTATCGTTAACAATACTGCCCTGGATACTTAATTTTCAACATGGTAGATTTTGTGTGCACCCCACTCCAGTGCTCTTGCCTGGAAACTCCGATGGGCGGAGGAGCCTGGTGGGCTGCAGTCCGTGGGGTCGCTAAGAGTCGGACACAACTGAGCGACTTCACTTTCACTTTTCACTTTCATGCATTGGAGAAGGAAATGGCAACGCACTCCACTGTTCTTGCCTGGAGAATCCCAGGGACGGGGGAGCCTGATGGGCTGCTGTCTGTGGGGTCGCACAGAGTTGGACACCGACTGAAGCGACTTAGCAGTAGCAGCAGCAGCATAAAAATAATAATGATAAATTAAAAGTGGGGAGGAAACTTTGGGCTGTGAGGGACAGGCACACAACAAAGATTGCAGTGATGGTTTCGTGGGTGTATACATATCTCCAAACTTATTGAGTAGTACACAATTAAAATGCACAGCTTTTTGTATGTCACTCATACCTCAAAAAAGAGGTTTTTCATAAATACTTAAAGTAAAAAATCAAGGAGAAACTCAAAGGGCACTATAGAGCGATTGATAACTGAAGTGACACTCGAAATATATTAACATAGATGTGTTCCTGGCAGGTTTGTCAGAGTGGGTGTATATGTGTGTGTGCACAGATATATAAACACGTATGTGAATACCCCAAACATAAATGTATGTGTTAGTTGCTCAGTCATGTCCGGCTCTTTGCGACTCCATGGGGTGTTGCCTGCCAGGCTCCTCTGTCCATGTGATTTTCCAAACATTAAATAGAGCGTATAAATCAAAGAGCTTCCCAGGTGGCTCAGTGGTAAAGAATCCACCTGCCAATGCAGAAGACGGAGAGATGCAGGTTCAATCCCTGGGTCAGGAAGATCCCCTGAAACAGGAAATGGCAACCCGCACCAGTATTCTTGCTTGGGAAATCCCATGGACAGAGGAGCCTGGCTGGTACATTTCATCAAGTTTCAAAGAAATGGATACAACGAGCGAGCGACTGAGTATACACACACACAAACAAAATAAGAAAAACAGAAAAATGAACCCCAGGTTCGTCACGACCCTGAAAAGTCACCTATCCTTTTTGAGCTGCAGTTTCCTCATTTGAAAAAAAATGGGGGAATAACCTGACCCTCTAAGTGGTGCCTTGCTGGGCTCGAGAGAGCACCTGTCCACTGGGTCAAGGAAGGTGGGCCCGAGCCAGAGAGAGCCTCCAGGCAGCACTGGGTCCTCGCCCCCAAGGCCTCTAGGGCTGCGGAGAGGAGAGAAAGCACAATACCCCTCCCTCAAGGCATGCTCTGCACACCCCGAACCCGACGGGGAGACAGAGGGCAGGAAACCAGCCTATGGGCGTCCCTGACCCGTCAGCCTCTGAGCACCTGCTGCAAACAGGCAAAGTCCCTGCCTCCTGACACCCGGGGCGGGTTAGGGGTGCTCTCACTCTACTTTCAGCCAGGGGAACCAACTCTGCGATCGCAAGCTACTTGTCCAAAGCCTCCTAGCTGGGATGTGAACTCTGAGCTGCCCGCTCCAAGGCCCAGGCTCCTTCCAAGCCCCACATGGGCATCTTCTGATGTGTGCTCTGTCCAACCGCAAGGCCGTGAAAGGCACACACACAGAGCCGTGCACACGGGGCCACATACAGCCAGTCCCTAGTCACAGGCAGCACTGGCCTTACCATTCTCTTCTTCTTTCTCTAAAGATACCCAAGACTTAGTTGCTCAGTCATGTCTGACTCTTGCGATCCTATGGACTGTAGCCCACCAGGCTCCTCTGCCCACAGGATTACCCAGGCAGGAATACTGGAGTGGGTTGCCATGCCCTTCCTTCTCCAGGGTATCTTCCCGAACCAGGGATCAAACCTGGGTCTCCCACATTGCCGGCAGACTCTTTGCCAACTGAGCCACCAGGGAAAACCCAGAATCTGCCTGCAATGTGGGAGACCCAGTTTCGATCCCTGGGTCAGGAAGATCCCCTGGAGAAGGGCATGGCTACCCACTTCAGCATGCTTGCCTGGAGAATTCCATGAACAAAGGAACTTGGTGGGCTACAGTCCATGGGGTCGCAAAGAGTTGGACATGACTGAGCAACCACCACTTTCACTTTCAAAGATACGCTGTACACATTAGTGGATTACAGATTCTGAGAAGCCCTGTAAGAAAGCAAAGCTGCTGAATTAATAAACACGGCTAAACACTTGCCAGTCTTCTTGGTTCATGAGGCTCTTTTCTCATTAAATCTCTAATGAATCCTCTTTGGGAAATGCTGACTCCAACATCTCAACTCAGGGACCTTCCCCCAAGAAGCATCATGAACAGAGGTCACTGTCTGCCCCTTTCCTGACAGCCTGGGAGCTCCCTGAGGCTGGGGCCCAGCTCCCCACCACCACCACCTGACCCTGGGCTGGGTTGGATGGGCACACGGGGACCAGCCCTGAGTCTGACCTTCGGGGTAGGGTGCAGGGAAGACGGGAGGAGACCCTGCGCTCAGGCAGTCTCCAGCTGGGGAAACAATCCGCCCTGGGGAAGAGAAAGTGGAAGAGAACACTAACCAACCAGGAGAGACCCTCCTGTCCTACTTCCTGCCTCTCCCGTGCCTTGCTTCAAAGTGCCCCTGCCTCAGTCTCCCCACCTGCTGCAAGCAAAGCAGTGCAAGGGACACAGACCTAAGGAGCTCTGCCTCTAAGCCCTCTCTGGGGCTGATTCCTCCCAGGGCAGGAAAGGCCCCCAGGGCCTGCGAGGTCCCTCCTCGCTCAGGTGACCAGAAAAGTGAGCTGCAGAGAGGTGAGCGGGACAGGCAGAGGGATAGGCACCCCCACACAGAACTCAGCAGGCCCTGCGGGGCTCGCAGCCTCCCCTTGCACCCACGGAGCCCAGCGAGGCATCATTGCTGAGTCCAGCTCCTGAAGCCACTGCCCAGAGACCCCCACCAGAGAGCCCAGCCCTCACCCAAGGTGCCGAGACCCCCCTTCCTCGAGGCTTCCTGAGAACGGTGTAAGGTCAAGGGGGCACATCAGGGGGGAGAAGGAGGAGGCCTGCCTGGCGAAAGCCCAGCCCGGAGCCCGGAAGAGCCCTTCTGCAAGGGAAGCAGCTACAGCCGACCTCCTCCACACCCCCTGAAACCACAGCCCGGCTTCCGGAGCCACAAACACAGGGGCTCAGGAGCCCCTCCCCACGGCTCTCCCCCGAGCCCAAGCGCCCCCATTCCTAGCCCACCCCTTCCCTTCACAGACTGGTCTTCCAGAGCCAGGCTCCCCTGGGCACTGGCAGTCGCCGTGATGGAGCCTAAGTCCACGGCAGCCACATGCCCCCCCAAACCCAAGCCTCCCCTGGGATCTTCCCCAAGGCCTCCCCTCACCTGTCTGCCGCCCCATGGACAATGAGCTCCGTCCTACTCACCCCTGCCCAACACGGTCCTCCAGTGCTTCCTGAGGCCCTCTTTGTGGCTGTGAGATTTGACTTTTTTCGGTTCCCCAAACAAGCCCCACCCTTCTGTCTCCAGGCTCAGGCAGCCTAAGAGAGCTGCCTACCTCTCCACCCCCTAGCTCCCTCTGCCTGGCAAACTCCTGCATGCCCCGCAGAGCCAGGCTGAGCGGCCACCTCCTCCAGGAGGGCTGCCCAATCTGGACTCAGAGCCTGTGCGTCCCACCACAGCACAGGAATCCTGGCCCGTCACTGCCTCTCCCAAGGCTGGTGTCTGGCCACACACGGCCCCGCTCTCAGGACCCAACACTGCCTGGCACACAGAGGACACTCACACCCCAAACTCACGAACTGAGTCAAAAACAGCCTGCCCTGAACTGCGGAGCCTGGGCCCCAAGCCTGGTGTCACTAGTCCTGTCTGCATGAGCTTTGGCAGGTCACCTGCCTCTCAGGTCTCCAGATTCTCACCTGAGCGATGGAACAAATACATTCCCTGGCTCCCCGGCCTGTTCTGGCAGTGAAATGACCTAATGGCTATGAAAACTCCTTATAATATCCAGAAACTTCTCACGGGGAAGGGGGCTGACCTTGCGGTGCTGTTTCTACCTCAGCCCAAGGCCCGTGCGCTGCCACCCAGCGGGTGCTCACTGGGCTCCTGCTCACACCAGGTACCAGGTGAGGTGCTTGCTGGAGCTACAACCAACACGATGGGTGCAGGGTCCCTGTGGGCCCCTGCTGCGGGGAGGGCAGAGACTAGACGCGGGCCACATAAGCCCCTCGAGGCAAAGAGATGCCAGGGTGGCCGAGGGCAACTGTGAACCCAGGAAAGCCTAGTGGTCGAGAGCACAAGCTCTGAGACCCAACAAGCAAGAACCCCAGCTCCACATCAGAGGGGCTGGGTGACCTGAGGCACATTAATTAACCTCTCTGGGCCTCGGTTTCCTCATCTGCAGGATGGACATGTGATGGTACCTAAGGCCCAGGGGCCTGACCCAAGAGGCTGGCACCCAGGGAGTGCCATTACTTGGGGCCACCCCAGACAGCTCCACACAGAAGGGGTGGGCTGGAGAGACTGATGTCACTCGCACTCCGTCATCCAGCCCAGAAGAGAGAGAGAGAGAGAGAGGGGTGGGCCTTGCGGGGCAGGAACACAGCTGAGGACCAGGGTGCCTGCGACAAAGACCTCACAGCAAAACCTCACTTGCCGTCAGCCCCCAAAAGGCAGCTCCTGTCTTCTCTCAGAAAGCAGACTGGCAGAGAGATCCCAGGGTGCCAGCCCCTGACCCAGGCCTGCCTGGGAGGCACAGAGGCGCCCCTTCCCCAGGGAACCTGGGCAGCGGCTCCAGGGAGTCTGGGTGTTTCAAAACAAGATGCTTCCCCATTAGGCCAGGGCCCCATTAAAGTAATGCCTCCAGCCAACTTCAAAGAGCTCCTCCTCCCAGAGCCAGATGGGGGCTTGAAGGAGATGCCAAGGAGTAGGGCTCGGGAAGCAGGGATGGGCAGACCCGTGGGTTCCCTGGCCCGCACGGCAGGGAGGTGGGTGGGAAGCAGAGTCAATCTGCCTACTGCAGAGATGGGGAGACTGAGGCAGGAAGACGGGCTGGCAAGCCCAAAGCCACAGCTCCCTGCTGAGTGAGGCCAGGGGAAACGTGCCTCCAGCACAGCTCTGACCGGGGAAGCACACCAGCGTCTGGGCCTGTTTCCCCACCAGTGTAGGGAGGGGGCCACACCCCAGGATCCTGGCCCTGCCCCCACTCGGCCAGCCAGTGATGGCAGGAGCCCAGACCCAAGTCGGCTGCACCTGAGGTGGTGAGCTAAGCCACTTTCAAGGGCAAGGAGGCTCGGATCCTGAAGACAGAGCCCTTCACCCAGTACTCTGGGTCCCAAAGATGGGGGGTGGCACCACTGCCTGCATCTCCCCTGGGGGCCTCCTGATGCCTGAAAGCCAGGCCCGCTTCGCTGCTCCCCACCCACAAGTAATACAAGTTCCCCCTGGGTCACAGGCACCCCTCTCCATCACCCCCCCAGCCCAGCTCAGCAGAAAGCGAGAGGAGGCGGGCCTGGGGGCCAGGATCCCGTCTGAGGACCAGGGTACCCGCAACAAAGGCCTCAGTTTGTTTTTTTCCATCAGTCACGGCTGCAGGTAACTTCCTTCGTGGTCCAGGAGGGTGGGTGGACAGAGGCACAAAGAGGAGCAGGGAGCAAGGGGGTGGGGGCTCCTGGTGCCCTTCTCTTCTCCTGACCTCAAGGACTCCTGAAGCGGGAAGGGGTGACACAAGGTATGAGAAGGGGGCTGAAGTGGGGAAGCACTCTGGGCAGAGGAGGCTGCAGCTGCTGCCCAGGTCAGGGGCAGGCCCAGAGTTTAGCAGACAGAACCAGAGGTGGGGGCAAGGATTGGGGGGCGGGGAAGAGCGAAAGCCAGGAGAATGGGTTTGAACACAAACGGGACAGGAGGAATTGATCCATCTGTGTGTTAGGGGAACACAGGAACCCCACGGGCCTCGTCTCCAGGCCCAAGGTCAGCTGTCCCGGCCCCCCTTCACCCAGGGTGGGCTCAGTCTAGCCCCCAGCACAGCACTCTGCTCAGAAAACACCGATGGAGCAAGACCATCAGAGATCAGCAGACAGAGGGAGAAAGGGCGACCCTGGGCGTCACGGGGAGAAGGTCGCCAGAGAGGCGACTTTCAGCCATCTTTCGGTGAAAAGGTGACTTTTCACAAAGGGGGCTCGTTCAGCCCGCCCCCCCCCCCCCCCCCGAGGCCCTGTTCTTCTAGAGGCGCAGTGGGTGGGGACGTGGGGAAAGGGGCGTGTGGGGAGCAGAAGTGCCGCGGCCCCGCAGGCCTGCGTGGGCACTGGGCAAGGCCCCGGCCGTGACGGAGCCCCTTGCGAAATCCGTGGGCCATGTCAGGCTGAGCTGGATGCCGATGGCTGTCAGGTGGGCACTGGGCCACCCTCTTTGGAAGGTGATGGCAGGAGGAACCACAGGTGGGCGAGTGAAGACTCCACAAGTGAGCCTGGGCTAGGAGGGCGGGGGCAGAGCTGCTGGGCCCCTCGGGCAGAGGAAGAGGACTCGCCACTGCCGGGGACATCGAGGCCTGAGTTTGCTGGTCTCGGATGCCTGGGAAGCATTTTTCAGGGCTTTAAGTTTACCAGCAACCTGCCTGGGTGCTGCCACTTTACAGAGGAGAAAACCGAGAACCCAGAGACTGTGACTACCCAAGGGCTACAGGGAGGCCCCTCAGCAATACCCTTCAGCCGGCCCTGCCCAGCGCCCCCTCCCCTCCCGGGTTCCCTTCTCCAAGGATGCCCACCCTTCCACCCAAGGCAGGACGAGGGAGAGAGCCCCAAACACAGCTGCACGCCAGTAACAACGACAAACACTTCCGCATGGGCAGCGGCTTCTCCGTGCCGGCCACACCATGCACGCCCCTCCCTTTAATTCTACAACTACCCAGCACGTTGGGTACCATGCGTGACCCATTTCACAGATGGAAGAAACTAGCTCAATCCCCTGCTCATCTTGTACACTGCCAGGAGAAGGCAGAGGGGGTACTGAACCCAAGCCTTAATCCAGCTCTGCCTGGAGGCAGGGGGCCGGACCCGACGGCCTCCAGAAGACCCTGCTTCTCTGGCTGCTGTTCTGATACCAAGGCCTCACTCACCGAGCCAAACTACCTCCCAGCTCTTGGCTACTGAGGTCTTTCAAAGGAAAGGAAATGCCGTTGGCACTTCCTACTCATCCCTAAGACCTGACCCCACCAAAGGCTGGACGTGGCCACACTGACTCAGATGGGGGGACCCCTCTGCCGGCTTCCTCAGAGACCCTGAACTTTCCCGGCCAAGTTAAGCACTGACCTCAGCCTAGGCAATGAGATGTGGATGCCTGCCTTTAGCTCACTATGAACGTGCTCACGGCAGGAGGAGAAAGGTGAGGGACAGGCCCGGCCACCCCTTGGTGACCCAGCAATGCCGGGATAGCAAGTCACGGAAAATGCCAAGGGCTGGGTCACGCACCTCCCCACGGAGGCAGGACGCCAGCGCGCGTCCAGGGACGCAGGCCCCGCTGAGCTGAGAGCCCTGACTCAGCCCCAGGCACCCCGAGCTGGGGGCAGACAAGACCCTCCGCCAGGAAGGCTCGCCCCACCGGCCCTCCAAAGCCACCCAGAGCCTGTTCGGCCGCGCTCCCCCACCAGCCCCTCCAAAGACGAGGCGCAGCATCCCGACCCCCACGCCAGGCCTCAAACGTGGTGGCTCGCCCTGAAGGCAGCGCACGCCAATGGATGCCCTGAGGACCGACTCCCTGTGTGACCCAGGACAAGACCTCGGGCTTCCCCTCCACAAACGGAGGGCAGATGACACTACCACACCGGGCGGTGGGGGTTGGAGGGGGTGGGTAGGCAGGGAATGGGTTAAACCAATAATTACAAACTGTAAAAGGGGCGCACGTCCCCAAAGCAACATCAAGTCGGGCCTCTGTCTCCTCTGGAAAAGCACCTTTGGCTTTTTGGAAGCCCCATTTTTGCCCCCAACCCCCACCCCCACTGCACCAGCCCCCATCCCCAAAGGGCCCACAGGAAGCCTGCCTGTCCCCAGACCCAATTCTGGCAACGAGGCCCCACGACTGCCCTTCACCCCCTACCTCGCCCCTGGGAAAATGGTCGCCAGCAAACAGTCACTTGTTTTCAGCGAATTACCCCTGGAGACTCCCCCACGAAGTTCACACCTTCCCCGCTGAGGGCAGACGCGGCACAACCTGAGAGTCCTCCTCCCCAACACCCGGAGCCACAGGAAAACTCCAGGAAGCCCAGGGCCCGTCTGGAGGGGGAGGCCCGCGGCCGGGTCAGAAACCAGGGCTCTCAGATGAGCCTTCCAGACCCCGCACCCCTGGACGCCCACACTTCCTGTGCAGCCAACCCCGCTGCACTTCCTCTTAAGTCTCCCCGTTTCATTTCTGTGTCTTCTTTAGCCCTGTCCAAGCCAAAAATACATGCATGAAGTAACAGGTCCTATTTACAGATTTTTTTTTTTTTCCTGAAACACATTAAAACGAATACCTACATTTTAAGCACGTTCATCCACATGGCTAAAAGCAGCTGAGGAGCAGGGCCCTCCCTAACCTTAGAAACGGTGGTCTAGTCACCCCTCACGTGTCCGTGGTGGAGAGAGCCGGTGACAGCCCACGGTCACACAGCTATTGCAGGCAAAGCCAGTCTGGGCTGCGGCCGTCCATCCAGGCCTTGGGGCCAGGGGGTCTGTCTCCTGGAGGTCAAGCCCAGCCCTCCGCTTTCTCTCCCCCTCCCTATCCTCTCCCTCAGGGGCTGGCCACGCGGCGGAAGCCCACAGGGCCCGCTGTCCTGACCCCCATGTGATGACATGGACAAGAGGGCTTGCTTTGCCCTGTGTCTGTGTCTGGATGAATGGGCAGAAAGATCCAGGAGGACCCACTCCCCATGGTCCCTATTGCTCGCCCCAGAGCTTTGGGCTGAGAGGACTTGGAGGGAAGGAGAGGCTGCTCCGTCCACTTTCTTCAGGCATCTTGGTTGTCTCTCGGGCATGCGTCACTTTCAGAGTGTGGCTTTGGTTTATTTCTGTTCTTTTTTTCTATCTAACAAAATAAATTCAATTGCTCTTCCCTCATTCACTTTTACTTTCACTGAGAAAAGTAAAGTGTACCTGTAAATGTACAGCTACAACCTTGAAAAGAAAGGTGGACACCTGAGAGTCTGTGGGTCACGGCAGTCTAGGTGGGCCGAGCCAAATGACCCCCGCCACAGCCGTAACAGCAGCTTCTTGTAAGGCTGAGACACGTCAGTGACCTTGTCCAGGAGCCCCCACACCTGGCCATCCAAGGCCTCCCCTACCGCCAGTCCAGATCGTGTCCACCCATGCCCCGGCCAGGCCCGCCTGGTGGGGAGGGGTGCTGCCCAGGGGCCCCAGGCTTCTAGGACAGAGGGCGCCCCATCCCCTCTGCCCTCTTTACCTGGCTTTCTTCCAGGGGCCCCCCAGCAGCTGGGCCAGGGTCAGAGCCCGCTCAGAGTTGACCGTCGCCTGCCCCTCCTTGGCCAGCGTCCAGACTCACACACGTGAAGGCTCCTTCCACCGGCTACCTAATGAGAGTGACTCACATCTGGACCCACAACTTCCTGCTCTGGTGGTGGGAGCAGCAGAAAGGCTAACGTTGAGCCCTCAGCTCAGCCCCTCTCCCAGCCACAGCAAGAGCCCTCGACAGGAGTCGGGGGGAGCCGTCAGGCCAGGCTCTCAGCTCCAATGACCTCATGGAAATTGGAAGCTTTAAACTGGAACAATTTTCATAAAGTAAAAATAAAACAAGCACCCAAAGCCTGCATTAGAAGCCTGGTGATGCTGGCTGGAGGCAGGGGGCGAGCGGCACCTTAATGAGCAATTAAGAGGCGACAGAAGCCTGCCAGGGAGCCTCTTCCTGGCTCCGCCTCTCACACAGGGCCCTGAGCCTCAGTTTCCTCACCCACACAGCGAGGGGGCCTCATCCCTCTCTGAGAGGTCAAAGGTCTCCAGTCTGGCTTGCCACCTCTCCATCTCACAGCTGCACCCCGCCCCATGCTGGGGCCAGGCCAGGGGCCGAGGTTAAGGCCCCGGGTTGGAATCCCTATTCCAAAGAGCCCCCAGACAACCCCAGCACCCCTGCGTCCCTGGAAGCCACGCATCGGGCTCCAGTTTCCCCTTCCACTTCGGGCCTCAGCTTCCCTTCTGGAATGGTGGGGTGCTCAGCGGTGAGGCGGGAGATAGGAAGGGAGCAGGGTGCAGAGACGGCCCCAGATGGAGGGGGAAGCACCTCCTGGTCCGCAGGGAGTCCCCTGAACATGTGATATGGGGACCTGGGGTCATTTTCTACCTTGTATCCTGACAGTAAGCCCTATTGTTCAGTAACAAAGAAGGGTGTGCTAAATCGCGTCAGTCGTGTCTGACTCTTTGCAACCTCATGGACTGTAGCCCGCCAGGTTCCCCTGTCCAGGGGATTCTCTGGGCAAGAATACTGGAGTGGGCTCCTCCAGACAAGAGAATGGAGCCCAGATTTCCCAGCCTTGCCCTCCCCAGGTCTCCCCTCCAGCTCCTTCCTCAGAGGAGGCACTCTTCCCTGCCAGCCTGCGGCACCCTGAGCCCCAGTCACTGGGCACTTGGCACCCCACCCTCACACCAACTGCGAGGTCCCAGCAGGCAGGACCTGGGGTCAGCATTTAAACAGTGTGCTGGGCACCACGCCCAGCCTCAGGAGGAGGTCCTGCTATCATGCCCATTCTGTAGAGAGAAAACTGAGACTCAGAGAGGCTACTCACTTGCTCAAGCACACACAGCTGAAAAAAAAAAAGAAAAAACAGGAAGAGCCAGAACTGAATCTCAGGTCTGTCTGACTCTATAGCTGGTGCTTTCAATCACTGACATCGTGACCCTCCCCAGGGGCAATGAACAAACGGCTTCCCTGGAGACAGGCTGCTCCTGCTGGAGAAACTCCCCCCCAGGGAGCGGCAGCTGTGGGCTTCCTCAGCCTCAGGCAGGGAAGGCTGGCTTTCCTTCACTCAAGGTGCCAGGCGCTCAGGACAACTCGCCCCTCCCCCTCTCACTCCGCAACATCCCCCCTCCTCCCTGTGGGCAGGACCCCTCTCGGGTGCTGGGGACACAAGCGTGACTTGGACACACCCCCTGCCAGGCCCACTTTGTGACAAGGCACAAAGATCTGGGAGGGGCATCCTTGAAGGTGAGATACACGGTCCAGAGCTCAGGGGACAGAGACCTCACCCACCTAGAGGAGGAAGAGGCCCACAAAAGGGTGTCTCAGGCCAGGGAGATGGCCCACTCAGTGCCTGGCTGCTGCGTGGGAGCCACCAGTCCACACACAAGAGAGTGGCCAAGCCGTGAAATGGTGGGCAAGACAGAATAGAACTGCAGCAAAAACAAGGCAGACACGGTTGGCAGTCGGCCAAGAGACAAATAACCCCGAGCACTGAGCAAATAGTTTGGCCCCAGTTGACAAACCCAGATGTCAAGCCCTTCCCCCCTAGGGAAGAAACCCCACAGCACCCCAGGCAGATGTCTGGGAGGGAGTGCGGACAAAGAAACCATCCTACGAGAGCTACCACACCCCAGGGTAGCCCTGAAAAGGGTCCAAGCAATCAGGCTGGTGATTCACTCTCATGACAGTCCTTTGTCCCATGAATACGGGATGAAGAGGCTGAGAGCTCTGCAATCAGAGTCCCCATCTAGTGACCTTGGCCCAGTTGCATTACCTTGGCCCATCGTAAAGTCAGGGTGACATCATCCAATGCCTTGGGAGGCTGTGAGGGTTAAGTGAGAAACGTGTGTAGGGTACACAGGAAGTGCTCAATGATAGCCGAAGATAAGGAAGGCCAGACAGAGGGTGTTCTCCAGATCCTGGCTCTACTGCATGCCTGCCCTGGTCAGAGACCTTCCATGGCTTCTCGGTGTCTCCTGAGTCAAATCCTGGCTCCTCCACTTGACCCACCCCCATGCCTGGCCCAAGTCATCTCTGCAGCCTGATCTCCCGTGACCCCACGATCCAGCTGCCTCACCCCGCCGTGCCCTGGCTCAGGCCTTTCTGCCACTTGGGATGGCTAAAATGCTACTCATCCTGCCAAGACAAGGACAAATGCCACCTTTCCGGAAGCAATGTCCCATCGTCACCTCCTCTGGACCACAGGGCTCTCCTTAGAGGATACACACTGCCACATTCCTTCCGTAGCTTCCACTTCCAGTAACAGCTCCCTGTTCCTACGGGTAGTCAGCACTTTGGGGGGGTGGGGGGGCTCCTGGTCAGTGTCTACTGGGGAATGGGCAGGTGACTCTAAATGCTCAATTCTGGGACTTTTGTAGGAACTCAATGGAAAAAAAAAAAGATGCTCTCATTTCACTAGGCTGGGAGAATAAGAGCTGGAAGCTGCTGGGGCCACAGCGGTAGTCAGCCCCAGTGACCCCAGCCTCCTGGTGTCCATGCCCTTGTATGGTGCCCTCCCACATCACCTGGGTGACCAACAAAATGCCGTAGACATCACATGCTTGTCTTCCAAAGTTATGAAAGATACTACGGCTTCTACCTTGCTCCCCCGTGGATTACTCACTCTAGGGGAAGCCAGCCAGCATGTCATGAGGACGCTCGAGCAGTCCTGCGGTGAGAACTGAGGCCTCCTGCCCACAGCCACCATCGACCTGCCACCCACACGTCTGAGCCACCTCGGAAGCGCACCCTCCAGGCCCCGTCAAGACTGCACTGACGCACTGTCACTGCAGCATCCCTACCTGATCGGGAGTGATGGGGGGAGGGGTCACCTCTTCTCTTCCAGCAGACCATCCCCCCGCAAGCACCAGGCACTCAAGAGCCCTTTGTACATTTCTGCCAAACTGATCTGCCCCCAGAGTCTTCTAACAAGAATGCAGAGCAGAGAAACAGAGCCCACTCTCTGTGCAGACAGCAGCACTCACTTGGCCTAGAGGACAGAGCAGTCTGGCCCAGTACTGGCATCAGGCCTCCGGGCTGCCCCTCCTTCAGGCCCTCAGCTCTTCCACGCTCTGGGCCAGGGGGACCAAAGTGAGATCCCCAAGGAGACAGCCTCGCTGAGGCAGGCACAAGCTTGTGTCACTCACCCTCCTCCGAGATGGACTCTTCACACTGCGGAGTTGGGGCCCGAGGGGGTTGCATTCCGCTGCAGCGACTCACCTCCGGCGCCTCTGCCTTCATCTCTTCTGGGCTGACTGCAGGCTCAGAGATGTGCTAAGATCCCTTCCCTGCTCAGGCGGGAAACATATGGAGATGCTCTGGCTCAGTCCTTCACTTATATCCTCCAAGTTACAAGATGGAACAAGGGCCTTCACTCCTAATCAGTGGTGGTCCTAAGGGGCGACTTGGGGTGAACTACCAAACCACTCCAAAAAAAACACATGTGCTAAGAAGTAAACAGCATCTTTGTTCCCAAAGTCAGCTCCCTTAGCCACTGTCCCGCCTGTGTAGAGATCTAAACAGCTGCTGCTTGTCCCAGGTCCAATACCAGACAAGGAAAGATGAACAACCGTGCATCCTGTGGGTGGCACAGCCTACCAGAAGGCAGGGGGCTGGCTCCCATGACCACCGCCAGCCCCAGCCTCTGCCAGGCCTCTAGGACAGGACTTTGGACAAGGAAAGGGGTAGGCCCGGTCACAGGGTGTTGAGCAACTGCAGAGACTCCTAAAAGAACAGATGTGAAAGCAACTGCCCTGCCAACCAAAAGTCCTTATTTCCTTTGAAAAACTCAGCAGCTGGGCTATACCCGCGGCCGCCTGTCCTTCCCCACACCCTGCCTGGTGTGAACCACTGAGGGACAAGGGAGAAAGACCACGTCCCTCCCTACAGATCCTGGGAAGGAAGTTATGGAGATTCCACAAGGTGAAAACAGACCCGTGTGTAAAGTTCCACCTTTCACTTAACAGTAGCACAGATGTACATACACGTGTGTGTGTGTGTATATATATAT
Source organism: Capricornis sumatraensis (assembly GCF_032405125.1). NCBI lineage: Eukaryota > Metazoa > Chordata > Mammalia > Artiodactyla > Bovidae > Capricornis > Capricornis sumatraensis. The sequence continues at coordinate 24,480,221 of NC_091088.1, read as the reverse complement.
ATATATATATATATATATATATATATTTTTTTTTTTTCCCCCACACACAAGAAAGTCTGAAAGGATATACTCCAAATCTTAGGAGTTATCATTAGGTGATAAAATTCAGCATAGTTTTAATTTCATACTTTTCTTGTTTATGCCTGTTTTCTAATTTTCTCTAATAAAAGTATACTACCCATGTAATTAAAAGATTAATAGGGAAAAGCAACTACTATGGAAACAAAGCAGGAATAAGGAAAAACAACGGCCTGAGACTGGAAGTTCTTCACTCACTCAGCACCACTTGTAACCAGGTGAAAATGAAAGGTTTTTATGATAATGAGAAGTCCTACTATCTCAAAGCCACTGAAGATAGCAGAAAGAGATTGTCCCAGACAATGCAAGCTTCCCAGCAGAAGTTTCCAACCTCCTCTCCAAAGTGCTTTTGCAGTGGCAGCAGGGCGGGGTGGGCGTGTGCTGTGCGAAGTAGCTCAGTCCTTTCGGACTCTTTGCGACCCCGTGGACTGTAGCCCTCCAGGTTCCTCCATCCATGGGATTCTCCAGGCAAGAACATTGGAGTGGGTTGCCATTTCCTACTCCAGGGGTGGGGATAGTTGAAGCTAAAGTAGATCAAGGCTAGAGACACAACTACCAATTTATAGGAGGTTGGTGGATAAAAAATGTGTTGATCATTATAGAGAGCTCAAAGAAGCACAACATCTGGCCCAAGAGAGACAATGAATGAACATCAATACTACCGACTAAAGAAGACTTGAGAAAGACATCAACCCATTAAAGACATCCCATTACGTAGACCTCATTTGAATTCTGATTTTAAGATCTAAAATTTTTTTTTAAATTTCATTTTTGACCTGTATGAAACAATTGAAACCTGAACACAACACACTGACTGGATAGCTATAATTTTAAAGAGCACTGCCAAGTTTTAGATGTGGAGATAATTCTTTTTTTTTTCTTTTTTTCACGCCTTCTCTCTCAGGAATATAAACAAGAATACTTCCTCAGAATTGCAGGCTCAGTTCCAGATCACCACAATAAACAAATATGTCAACAAGGTGAGTCACACACATTTTTTGGTTTCCCAGTGCATATAAATGTTATGTTTACACTAGACGGTAGCCTGTTAAGAGTGAAACAGCATTATATCTAAGAAACGTACATACCTTAATTTTAAAATACGTTACTGCTAAAAAATGCAAGCCATCATCTGACAAGGTGGCCACAAGCCTTCAATTTGTTTAAAAAAAAAGAAAAAACAAAGAAAAACACACGCACAGAATTTACCTACAAAGCGCAATAAAAGGAGGTATGGCTGTACTACCATCTCCACAGATGAAGTGCCATGAGGCCTGGAAGGGGGAAGCGTGTGGGAGCAGAGATGACTCCAGGGAGGCCCAGGGCTGGAAGCTGCGGCATCTAGGGGCTGAGTATGTGTGGGCAGGCATGCCATTCTGTCTTCCTTCGTGGGTGTGTAGTTTCTCCATAATGAAATGCTGAAACACAGTCACTGTCAGGGCTCTGGCGTCTGCTCTGTCATCTGGGTGTCACTCGATGCCGGTATCATTCCCAGCCCCCTTCCTAGAGATGAAAGATGTCCCCCACCCCCAGGGAGTCTCAGAGCTGGAAGCACAGAATCAGTCTCAGCCCGGCTCCCTAGAAGGGGTGGGGGAGAGTTTGCTACCTTGTCCCCCAAATCACAAGGATGCACTCCTGGCCTGACCCCTGAGCATGGGCACGGACGACCCCAGGCCCCTCTGCGGAAGCAGAACAGGCTGTGGGGTTGCAGGCGCCACCACCATGGGCCAGCCTGGAGTGCAGGCCACCTTCTCCTTCGCCTCCACCCACCTCCCCCACAGGAGCTTAAAGGCTTCCAGTACCAGCCTGGACGGCGGCACCTTAACCCCTCTCCTGGCAAAGCCCTCCAGTGGGCACCCCTCCCTGTCTCATCCCCTGACCGCAGAGCAGTTTATGGAGGAGGGGGTTGCTCTCGGCGCCCAAGACCTCCACGCCCCCAGACACAGCCCTACCACAAACCTGCATCCAGCCTTCAAGGTGCAAAGCGGACCTGTCTTAATTCACCCTACAGAAAAGAATCCCAAGTGTGTATGAAGACTTAGCTATGGGCTCCTTAGCACAGAGATCTAACTGCAGAACTACTGGAGAAAACCTAAGTGTCCAGCAAAAGCAGGGCTGAGAAAATAAGTCCGGGTTCCTAGTGTACGAAGTGCTGGGGTGAGCCCAATACATGTCTTGGAAACCCAGCACCTCTACTCCCAAAGCCTGGGAGTAAGCGGGACAGAATAAGAAATGTGATATTCATTTTTTTTCTTCTTGTCACATGTTGAAAAAAAAACAACACACAAGAAATCATCTGGAAAGACTACATCAAGGCACTATTGGGTTACATTAATGAGCACAGATTCTGGTTTATCTCCCCCACTTAACTGCTTAGGTTTTCTGCTTTTTAATAATAAATGAGAATTATTTCTGTAATTAACACAAAATCCAAGCCATCTGAAAATAAGAAATGAGCTGATCCTCTCCTCCTCCCCAGGAACGCAGCTCAGGGTCTTGGCCCAGGAGGCAGAAGCTGCCTGGCTGTGTGGGACTCCCCTTCAAGGTCACCCTGCCTCTCTGAGCCTCAGTTTCCCCATCTGTCAGACACCAAACCCACCAGGCGAGCCCCTCACACCTGGCCATGGGGCCTGTCCCCTCCTCTGTGAGACTGAGGGCAATGAGGCCCACCCACAAGGCCACAGGAACACCACCTTCCCAGCCTCCCTGCCTCACTCCCTCTGGGCCAGTGCCCTCACTCCCAGCCTTTGCTCATTCTGCTGCCTCTTGGGAACCAGGGGCATCAGAGGCCAAGCGCAGAGTGAAACAGTGAAAGAAGAAGAAAGTGAAGTCGCTCAGTCCTGTCCAACTCCTTGCGACCCCATGGACTGTAGCCCACCAGGCTCCTCTGTCCATGGGATTCTCTTAAGCAAGAGTACTGGAGTGGGTTGCCATTTCCTTCTCTAGAGGATCTTCCCAACCCAGGGATCAAACCCGGGTCTCCTGCATTGTAGGCAGATGCTTTACCATCCGAGCCACCAGGGAAGTCCTACGACCATATCCCGAGACCCCCACCTGATGTGCCAGCCTCCAACCTTCTGACCACCCTTCATGGGGGCAGTACAGCCTCATTTTACAGAGGAAGACCAGAGACTCAGAGAAGGGAAATAATCACCCACCTACATACACCAAGCCAAGACGAAGAGTGCACCCTGGGGGCCCTTCGGGCAGTTCCTCATGGGGTATCAGCAAACCACCCTTTACCCCTTCTGCAGAGCCGGGAGCACTGCTGAGGCTGCAGGCAGGATGAGGGGAGACAGAAACTTGGCAGGACAGAGCGGGCGGGAGCTACACACCTTCAGGCTCCTGCTCCGCCTGCCTGCAGCCCCCGGCCTCTCCCCACACACCTGGCAGGTGTTCAAGTGCAGGCTGGGCCAAGGAAGTGCACCCACTGCAAGTGGGAGCGGGTGGGGCAGGGGAGAGCCCCGGCCTCTGGGCCTCGCACCCTGGGATCGGGTGTACACTGACACTCCCCTCAGACAGCAAGCTCAGAGCCCCCAGAGGCCAGAGGGGACAGTGAGGCGGGCTGGCTGTCTGGGCACCACGGCAAACTGGAAGCTCTGTGTGAGGACGCTCTGCTGCCAAGCTTCACCCAGCAGCTGTCCCAAAGGAGTGTGGCCAATGCTGCAAGCCTTCTGAGTTATCAATGGAAATCAGAAGTCTGGGTTTTTACAGGAACAGACTCACAGGCCTGGAAAACAAACTTACAATTCCCAAAGAGAAGAAGCAGTGGGTAAATTAGGGGTATCAGATTAACAGGGGGCTTCCCTGCTGGCTCAGTCAGTAAAAGAATCTGCCTGCAATGCAGGAGACCACCTGCAATTCAGGAGGCTTGGGTTCAATCCCTGGGTCAGGAAGATCCTCTGGAGAAGGAAATGACAACCCACTCCAGTAGTCTCGCCTGGAGAATCCCTTGGACTGAGGAGCTTGGCGGGCTGCAGTCCTTGGGGTTGCAAAGAGTTGGACATGAATTAGCAGCTTCTTTTTTTTGGTTTGTTTTAGGATTAACAAATACACACTGCTATATATAAAATAGATAAACAAGGATTTTCCGCATAGCATGGGGAACTATATTCAATACCTAGTAATAATCTATAATGGGAAAGAATCTGAAAAATAAATACATATTAAAATTTATATATATAACTACAAATATGTTACATATATATAACTAAACAAAAAAAAAAGAAATCTGGGTTTTTACATAAAATCTCATGATTTCAGATGCTGGCGATTAATCCAAAATAAATTTCAAGCAGTTCTCCTATAGGTTCTCTGGACTCAATGCTGTGTGCCCCTGAGCAAACCACTTAACATCTCTGGGATTCAACTGTCATCTGTAAAGTGGAAAAATAGCCCACGGTATTGTAACAAGATACGATACACTCTGTCCATATTAATGATAATAAAAGGGAACAGTAACAACGGCAGCTAAATTCAATGAGTGCCAGGCACTAAGTAACATGAGTTAATGTGCTTTCATTCAAGCTATTAGATAGGCATTCTTTTAACTTTGTATTTTGAAATAGTTCAAACTTTTAGAAAAGTTACATGAAAACTACAAAGAATTCTCCTATACCTTAATTCAGATTTGCCTATTTGTATCATTTTTGCCTCACTTTTATTATGTTTATACATACGTTTCTCTTTAATATTGAGAGTGGGCTGCTTATACAGTGAGCTTCTAAACACTTCAGTGCATATTTCCTAAGAACAAGGCCCTATATTTGGTCCTTAATATTAATTTGGTCATTTAATATTAATACACTTTAATCTAAAGTGTGAGTCACTCAGTCACGTGTCTTTGCAACCCCATGGACTGTAGCCCACCAGGCTCCTCTGTCCATGGAATTCTCTAGGCAAGAATACTGGAGTGAGTTGCCATTTCCTTCTCCAGGGGATCTTTCTGACCCAGGGATCGAACGCAGGTCTCCTGCACTGCAGGCGGCTTTTACCGTCCAGGCCTAACCTACAGTCCATAACCTAATTCCATCAGCTGTCCTAATGATGTTCTTCATGCAATTTGTTTCAGCACAGATCCATGTTTCCACTTGGTTGTCATGTCACTTTGGCCTCTTTTAATCAGAAGCTGTTCCTGACTTTTGAGATAAGTATTCTTATTCCATCTCCTTTTTATTGATAAGAAACTGAAGTTCAGAGAGGTTGAAGCACCTGCCCAAAGTCACACAGCTAGGAAACGTTAAGGTTGGACTCAAGCCTAAGAGATGCCCTCCAGAGTATGTGTTCTTGTCCTCCAGGAATAAAAGCTTGCAAATACTAGCCTTTGTTGTTAATAACTGAAAACAGTGCCTCTCTCTGCAAACAGGTGGATAGCTGCTCATAGCCACCTCACTCAGCAGGTGGTCATTAACTGAAGGGGTGGCCTCCTGTGCACACACTGGCTGGACCTCCCACTGCCAGCTCCCCACACTTGGCAATGGCCCTGGCCCAATGCCCACCCTAACCGGAGAAGCCCCATTTAGCTCCCTCTATACAAGCTGAGCAGTGGAGAGCTGGGAGGACCACGGCTCCTGCCTTTCTAGTTCCCCTCTTAAAGTGACAGTCAAGGTTCAAATGCCCATGTCCAAAAATCTCAGGAAAACAAACACCCAAGGGGGCAGGGCCTGAAATCAAAAGGGCCCCCAAGCCATGCCCCTGGCCCACACCATCCCTGGGGTCACTTGTCCAAGAGGGGATTGAGCATGTCCTAACATACATGACAGAGTTGAGTGGAGAAAAGGGTTTATAGGAAGGAGGAGGAGCAAGGGCTGGAGGTGGGAGTGGAGTTCTCACCGCAAGAAGCAGAGAGGACTCAGGACTCCAGGGCATCACCCAGCCTGTGTTACATGCAGAGAGGAGCAGGAGGCTGTGGGCTGATCACGGTCAGGGAGTAAAACTCAGCTTCCTCAGTGAGGACCCCCAGAGATGTGGACTCATCCACTCTTCTCTGGCCAAAGCGCCTGCCCCCCATTTCAACCCAGACCAGGCGGCATCAGCTTAGGAAACCACTCTGTTTGACTCCTGGATGGGTGTGGCTCAGGGCTGGAAACTGCCACCAACCTTGCCTCCATCACCTCTGGCTCCTGTCCACCCAGACCTCTGGCTCCTGTCCACCCACCAGCCAGGCCCCATCAGACAGCTCTTCAACGGTCAGTCGTGAGCCACAAATACCAGCAGACTCGCAGCAGGAGAGGTGACGCCGCCAATAAGCAGCTTTGCAACAGATCCAAGTGTCGTCTACTGCCTGAGTTCCAGGCCACTCTAGAGGCTAATTTGTGCTGAAATATCTCAAAATCCTGGCACCTTCCTTTGGCACATGCTATTAAATGTGGAAGTTTACAGACCTCACCTGCAAGCCCAATTCAAAGTTTCAGAAGCTAGAATAGCTCTTGAAACACTTCCAGAACAAACAAGTAAGTTTTGCTTTTCTTCTTCACTGTAGACAATGTTGAAAATACAGAAAGCATGAATAAATAAGCAAAGGATCTATTAACAGAGCCCCCCTCAAAAAAGATATCGCAATGAAGACTCCTCCATCTATCCTTCTAGACAGATGGCCTGCTACTCTGTGAGCCTCTCTCTACACAGGTGTTTGGGACTAAACTGTAACCACTCTGTCACCCCTATTAGCCAGCAGGCTTCCGACTGCAGGGACCACGTCTAACTCGCTTTTCTGCCTCCTGCCCAGGCAGGCCATTCAAGGCTCCCTTGCTGGAGTTTCCATGGAGGCTATGTAAGTCTTTATCCCCATATTAGCAGTCCCTCTGAGCCCAGTTACAAAAGCAGGGGTTCCAAAAGGCAGGATCAGTAGCAAAACCCCAGAGCATCCCTCAGGAAGAAGGATGAGTTGGGCAGGTAGGTGGACAGGCAATATGTTTCACTCTTGAAGGGGATTTAACAGGCCCACTTGAGACTGCCTAGGGTATGCGATCAGGCTCCTAATGGGTACTGAGACTCCACCAGAACCGGGCCAAAACTGGACAGGAAGACCAGAAGGCCAGGCCCTAGTCCCCACTCCAGGCCTAACTTGCTACAAGCCCTTTGAAGACTTCAGCTTTCCCACTCGTAAATGGTGTTGATCATTCCTGTCCTAACTCACAGGATCAAACGGTACAAGAAACACGCCACAGCTCTTTAAGCCATCCGGCCTCAGAAATTAGAATTCTCTCACCTCTTCTCGCCTTCCTCCATAAAAGGCCCAAGAACAACCACGCTTATAAGCCCGAGGGCATCAAGGGCTGAGGAAGATCCAGCCACTGAGAACCCGAAACATTCAGTACAGGGGGAAGCAGATCCAAAAGGCCCCCTGTAGACCCAGCTCGCCACCCATGAGGCCTCCTCACTCCACCAGGGATCTGCCCCCACAGTTCCAGGTCCACAGGGGGACACTCTCCCCTCTCCTAGGAGGGTACCTGCCCACGTGGAAAAGCAGTGGCTGAATGCCAGAGGCCCTCCTCTCAGGGCCCAGAGCCCCAGCTTGTCAAGTCCCCTCAGCTTCACATCCTGAGACCACTGCAGTCCTGCTGCTCATTCATTCATTCATGTTTCTGTTGAACATCATCCTGAACCAGGTCTGAGGCTTCAGCAAGCCATGAGGGCCCTGCACCTAAGGCCAGTCCAGATCTGGCCATTCCAGACACAGCCCAGCCCCTAAGGGCACCTGTGGCTCTCACCTTAAAGGCTCTACTTGTAATGAAACGGCCCCAACTCTCATTTTCCAGCTTTGGCTCTTGGCCGCAGAAAGAAAAAGTGTTCTTGGCCTTTGGGAAAGGGGATCCAAGATGTAAACCAGGACAGAGAACAGCTAGAGCCCACACTGAGAAAGCCTCCAGCATTTCACCCCAACCAGGGATGGTTAGCTTCCCTTTCACGTGAAAGGTTAGGTTTCTGTCTTGCCAGCTCCCCATCTATACACCGCCCTGGCCCCCCACAGGCAAGGGGGTCCTGGCTCACTGCTGGCTGTAGCTGGACGGCTTCTAACGCCAGCCCTTAGTCTTGCCCTTACCTGAGTTTTCTCTCTGAGTTATTTCTTACTTTAAACAGAGTACATTGATCTTCCAAGGCCCCTGCCTTGTCAGAGCCTAAGAAACCCGACAAACCAGCCCCTCTTTACCATCATAAGCCAATGGGCATTCCAACAGAGCGGTTGGAGGGTGCCGGAGCCGGGGGCACAGAGCCATGCCCCTCAGTGAGGTCGCTGTCCGTCATCCGGAGAGTGGATTGGGCCCCAGTTCCTGCGCTGGGGTCCTGTCTGGGCCAGGGTCTTCCCCGCAGTACCTGACGGAGGGGGACATCTGAGAAGACCCACCCCAAGCTCGGGCTGGAGAAAGCGGCTCCGCGGGCAAGCTGCTGGCAGGGGGGTGGGAGTCGCGCCTCTCCCGGCTCCTGAGACGGGGAAAAGGCAGGCCGAGCGCGGGGCCCGGCTGCAGCCGCCCCGGCCCACACCCACCCCTCCGTCTGGGTGCGGCCCCGGCGGGCGGGAGGCAAGGAAGCCGCAGACGCGCCCCCCACGCCCACGCCCCGCCGCGCGGGGGTCCGAGGACCCGACTGGCGGCCGCGCGCCCCCTCGGCCCGGCCGGCCGCGCCTCTCCCCCCCGGCGCCGGCGCGCGCTCACCTGCCGGCCCGCTCCGATCCGCGCGGCTCCCGCTCCAGCCGCTCCGCCGCCCGAGTGGCCGCGCCGCCGCGGGCCGGATCGCGCGGTGCGGGCGGGGGCGGCGGAGCGGCCGCAGGCGCCCCCCGCTGGCCGCCCGGCCCAGCCCCGAGCCCGCGACCTCGCGGCCGGGAGGGAGCGCCGCGTGCCGCCGCCCTGCTCGGTTGCCCCCAGAAAGGCTGAGATCGCGCAGACACCCCACGGCCGGCGCCCGCCTGCCCACACGGGTGTGGGAGCCAGCGGCCAGGCGCCCTGGGAACGTGGGCAGGAAATAAAACCTTCTCCAGACTCATTTCTTCCTCAAAGTCACGCACGTGTCTGGACGCGCCAGGTGCAGCCCCACCCCACCAGAGGGAAACACTTTCTAGCAAACTCTTTCAGCTGTTTCTGCTCCGATTTCCCACCCCACCCCCACTAGCAACGCCCGTTTCTAGAAGGATCCATAGACTGGTCTGGTACCCTCCTGCCAAGATGCGGGAAACGAGTCGTAATCTACTGTTTCATTCGGGCCTCAACTCCTAGGGGGTCTGGAGGTCCGAGCCGCCCCAACGCCCGCGCGAGTCTGGCCCTTACTGACTTTCTTCTCTGGCACCAGGAAGACCAAGCCTGCCTCAGAAAGTAGTTGTCCTCAGAAAGTAGGTGTCGTAACCTCGTCATGACCCCACTCACCGCTGTCGACAACCCAGGGTGGGGCCCAAGAACTGGCAGCAAAAAAAAAAAAGAAAGAAAACACCACTGTGTCCTGTTTCCGAAGCACCAAGGCTGGAAGAGCAAGAAAACCCTCCTCTTGAGTCACCGCTGGGAGGGACAGAGGAGACTGACTGAAGGGGGTAATCAAGATGAGGAGGGCATTTAAGCTCACAGACCTGCGTGAGTTTCTCTCTTCCCACTTGTCCAAAGCGCCCTTATGCTCACCGTGGAACCTGGGGGCTCCCGTTTTGCTGAGAGGAATCAAGTGAGCCCCTATTATACCCATATCTCAGGTCCAACCTCAGAGGCCAGAGCCCCACAGGAAAGATGCCTAGGAGTCTGCAACTGAACGAACCCCAGGTGATCCTGTGAAAAGCTGGTTGATGAACTGTGGTCTACTTGGGACGGTGTGATGGAATCCTGGAGTCAGGTACCCAGAGGTAACCCCATGGGGAAGAAACCCTGAGTGTGTGTCACAGCCTTGACCCCACAGTGGACTTAAAACGCAGCCCAGAGGCCACCTACTTTGAAACTATTATGAGGAATCAGATGATGGGACGCTGGAAGGTGATGTCCATTTCAGGTGGCGGGTGGGAAGATCCCAGCTGAGCCCTCTGTCCGTCAGCAGCAAGCCCTGCCTCGTTCCCCAGAGACAGGCCGGGCACTGCCTTGGGTGCCCACAGCCTCTGGGTGTCCAGAAGGTGGCCCCTGGTCTTCTGGGCTGGAGCCCTGACAGGTCACTGCTGCTTCCCCAGGGCTCACAGGGAAAGGTCTTCCTAGCGGCTGGGACTTCCCTCCACAGGAAATGGGAAGCTGGGGCAGGCAGACCTAATCCTCAGCAGAACTGAGCAGAGCCAGCTCAGAATCCGTGCCTGCCACCTCCTGCAGCCCCTCCCCCCCCACCACTCAGGAAGAGAGAGGACCCACCTGTTTGCTCCAAGGCCTTGAGAACAGTGAGTGCCTCTGCCCCGGGGCAGTGTGTTCCCTAGAGAGAGAGGCGGGGGCCCTGGGCATCCGATGACCCAGCTGGGGCTTGTGTTCAGCAATCTCTCTGCAGGCCTTCAGCTGGAAGCCTTCAGCCCCCCGCGGTGTGTGTGTGTGGGGGGTGGGTGACGGGGTGGGGGAAGGGCAGGGAGCGATTCTACGACTTCCCACCTTTTCGTGTGTGTATCATTTTTATGCAACTCTATGACCAATTCTCTTGACAGCAAACAGGAAAGCAGAGCTGGAGAAAGTGAGTTAACCATGACGCCTGCCTCAGTGCTCACCAAGAACTGCCAGGATAGTTCCATCACCCCATCAGTGCTGTGGTCACCTCAGTGGCTGCCTTCTTGCATCCTAAGTCCTCGGTCAGTGATTCTCCAACTGGCCAGCATGAGAATCACCCAGAGGCCTGGTGAAAACACACACTGCAGGGCCCAGCTTTGAGTTTCGGATGCAGCGGTTCTGGTGTGGCCACCAAGAGTTTTACCTTCCACCCTTTACCCTGGGGCTTCTCTGGAAGCTCAGCAGTGAAGAATCCTTTCAGAAAGAAGGAGATGAGGGCTCCATCCCTGGCTCGGGAAAGTCTCCTGGAGAAGGTAATGGCAACCCACTCCAGTATTCTTGCCAGAAAAATCCCATGGACAGAGGAGCCTGGTGGGCTGTTTCCTGGGGCCCCAGAGCCAGACTCGACTGAGCACAGCTCCTGGGTGATGACGACGCTGCTGGTCCTCCGGCCAGCCTGTGTAGTAAGGCTCTAAGGCACTGGTCCCCAAATATGGGTGGATCCTATTCCCAGAGATTCTGGTCCCGGGGTGGGTCTGTGAACATGCATTAGTAAAAACCCCCGCATGAGTTTAGTTCGTGTCAAGGATGGCACTTGAAATCAGAAAGGGAAGGAACGGCTTCATCAATATAGTATTGGATGAATTGGCTACTACTGAGGCAGAATTATTATTGATAAATAGCACCTTTTGTTATTGTTGTCTAGTTGCTAAGTTGTATCCAACTCTGAGACCCCATGGAGTGTAGCTCACCAGGCTCCTCTGTCCATGGGGATTCTCCAGGCAAGAATACTGGAATGGGTTGCCATTTCCTTCTCCAGGGGATCTTTCCAACCCAGGGGTCGAACCTATACTTCCTACGTGGTAGGTAAAGTGGATTCTTTACCACTGAGCCACCTGGGAAGCCCAAAAGGCAATATAGTCTATTCTAAATTGTAAGGATAAATGGGACTCACACCATACTACAAGAGTAGTAACAACAACCGTCACCAATAGACTCAAGATCTTTGTGCATGAAAACAAAACTTACAAAAGAAGGTACGTTAGTAATTTTGGATTGGAGAAGCCTGCATAGGAAGTCAAATCCACACTGAAGGGCTGCAGTTAAAAGTTGCACGTCTCTGTCCAGGTGAGTGGGTCTCCAAATGCCCACATCAAGTAAGTTTGTGATTTTAATTATCCACAGTGTTGAAAACACATCTGTCTGAAGAGTCCCTCTAACTGCCCCAGGGGCAGTGTACCCCACCCCCCTCCACAGGGCCAGCGTCTGCTGCTAGAAAACCATCAACGTTTGTTGCCTGAATTAATTTCTATGGTAGACGATAGTTCAGGGGCCTTGTTTCACCTGTGTAGGGAGAAGAAGATTCAAAAACCTAAAATAAATCATGACAGGAGAAGTTATGATTTGCCTTATCTCAGCAAACTCAACCCTTGTCCTTATCAGGTTGGGCAGGACAGCACACAAGTTTCCTGGGGTTGGTGCTTGTCATTCCAGACCTGGTCCAACTTACTCACTCATTACTGTGTGGAGCAGCATCCACCTTCCCAGCCAGATGGTCCTTGTAACTTACCCCTAAGGAAGAAGAAGCTTTCCTCCTTTCCTCACTCCCTTTAGCAGTCTTGCCATGGACAGATGCCCTGTGAGTACCTGTGTATGGGCTGTGTGGATATCAATTTTTAATTACAAAGGGGAAATGTACTTCACAGTAGAAAAATGAAACAATCCAAGGATAAGAAGGATTGAAATGCCATTCCCTGAGATAACTCCTTCTCAAGGTTTGGGATACAGTCTCCTACACTCTTCTCCTTGGCAACCCAATTTTACATTAGAAAACTCGCCAGGTCGAATCATTACGCTGTACCCTTTCTTTAGACTTTCACAGGGCTTTATGTCAGTTGTATCTCAATAACATTGAAGGCAAAAGACTGGTCAGAAAAGATGGTAGACTGAACCCATTGTTTACTGCTGCCCCCTTAAACCTACTAAAACAGCAATGAAAGCATTTTTTAAGTCCCATAAGAATGAAGAAAATGAGAGGGGAGGTGGAGAGTACGGATTTGGAAGGTGAAAAGCAGGCAGACCAGTGGTGCTGACTCGGCAGACATGAGAAATGGAATCTTCCCCTGGCAGTTGGGGAAACGAAGACTCAGTCCCAGTTATACTGGGATAAGCTCCAAAGTCTTGAAAATTGGAAGTGCCAAGTATCTCAGGAAGCATGACAGAGCTCAAGTAAAGAAGGTAGTTTGAAAACCTCAGGAGCAGTGAAGACTGCCAGCCTCTTCCCAACCCTGACCACCAAGTGCCCCCCCGCCCCGCCCACCCCCAGCTGAGTACCCCTCCTCATTCACACAGAAGTCTGCAGGGATTTTCTCTGGAAAAGCTAAAAAAAAAAAAAAAAAGTCTCTGGAATGGACTACACCAAGTCCAGCTTTCAGAAAAGAGAAATTTTAAAGGCAAATTTATATGGAAAACTGAGACATAGCCAGCCTTGACCGCCACCCGCCCCCTGCACCCTGCCCCAAGCCAGCCCTCTTCCCCACTCACTCAGCTAGCTCCCAGAATGTTGGCAGCCAGACTCTTCCTCCCAGGCTGAAGGGATTCTGTGGGGAGCCCCTGAAGACCCTCCCTGGACCCCCATCAAGCCTGATCACCCTGAGAGAAGCACACAGCTGGCTGCCACACTGGGTCCAGAGTGTCCCACGAACTTGTTAGGCCCCATTCTTTACACACATGTAGGCAACAAGAAAATACCAGGAATCCGAAGAAAGCCTCTAACCCTGAAAAACAGAGTCCACGACAACAGGAGGGAGGAAAAAGTTCACAGAGACTATACAGGCAAAAACTGTATCACTAATATTTTCAGAGAGTCAAAAATTTGTCATAACCACGAAATCAAATAGGATACGACTTTTTGACAAGGAGCATCTGAGGGGGAAAAAAAACACCTCAAATGAAACATGATAGCTAAAATGAAAAGCCATTAAAAAGGTTGGAAGATAAGTTGAATAAAAAGTCAGAGGCGGAAAATAAAGAGATAAGAAAATGAGAGATCAGTCCAGGAGACACAGTTATCAGAATACCTATGGCATTCTTAAGAAAACAGAAGAGAGGAAGATAAAAAATGCAAGATTTTCCAATAATAAAGAGATGCCAGATGGGATAATAAGAATTCAAGGTTTCTCAGTACTAAAGGTCATGTGATGCTATCTAATGCCCTGTACCGCTGCTGAGAACAGAACCACCTAAGTTCCATAGTAGTAAAATTTCAGGCCATTGAGAGCCAAAGAGAAGATCTTAAACATTTTGAAAGAAAGTGGGAAAGAAAAGGTCATGACCAGCTTTTCTCACAACAGTGAGAGAGATGAAGGAATGCCTTCAAATTCTGAGGGAAAAATGTTTTCCAACTCAGAATTCTATACCCAGCCAGCCAATCAGTTGAGCATAAATGAAGAACAAAGACATTTTCAGGTGTTTATCTTCTGTGTACCCTTTTCCAGGAAGCTACTGGTTGGTGGTGGTTTAGTTGCTAAGTTGTGACCCCCATGGACTGTAGCCCACCAGGCTCCTTTGTGAATGGGATTCTCCAGGCAAGAATATTGGAGTGGGTTACCATTTCCTTCTCCAGGGGATCTTCCCCACCCAGGAATCAAACCCGGGTCTCCTGCATTACAGGCCGATGATTTCCCAACTGAACTATGAAGGAAGCCCAAACTACTGGGGAATCTGTGCTAATGAAAGGAGACAGTATACCGAAAAGAGGGAAGCATAGGATACAGAGAATAAGAGGGGTAACACAGGGAACATGAAGGGAATGTCCAGGTGGGAAGTGGGACAGACCAGGGTGATATGCTCAGGCACAGCGGGACAGAAGCTCCAGGGGAGATTCCTCTGATGTACCTTAGCATTTGGAGAGACTTGGAAAATTGGCAGAGCTTATGGGGAATTATGAAACTCCAATACTTTGGCCACCTGATGTGAAGAGCTGACTCATTTGAAAAGACCCTGATGCTGGCAAAGATTGAGGGCAGGAGGAGACGGGGACAACAGAGAATAAGATGGTTGGATGACATCACCGACTCAATGGACATGAGTTTGGGTGGGCTCCGGGAGTTGGTGTTGGACAGGGAGGCCTGGCATGCTGCAGCTCATGGGGTCGCAAAGAGTAGAACACAACCGAGCGACTGAACTGAACTGATGGTGAATTAACATGGCAAAACACACACACACACACACACACACACACACACACACACACACACACCAGGAGAAACAAACAAACAAAAATTGTACCAAGAAAGAGAGTTATACATCTCAGTGGATGAGAATAACATCCACACAGTAATGATAGTGTAAGCGCTGTACATTTGCTAAGCAAAATTCAGTGTAACTGTTGGGAGGCTGGGGCACAGAAATTCAGGGTTGGTGGGAAGTCAGTACATAATTTCAAGTATGAAAAAAGTCAAGAAGAGTATTAGAGGTATATTATTTAGAGACATGCAAGCAAACACTCTACTCCCCAAAAACGTGGGGAGGTAGAAAGCAGAAGGAATGGAGACAAACTTTTAGAACTATTGGTTTCAAACTAGGAACAAAACTGCTGCTCTGGCCTGATCCACCTGCTTCTCACCTTGGCAGGGCCCAGCCCAACCTGTCAGGACCCCCTTGTGCCAGCCTGGCTGCCTTACACACTTTCTCCACAGGCTGTTCTGTGTTACCTTGCCCCCATCACTTGGATCTTCCTGTAGAGATGCCTTGCCTACTTACGTGAAAGCACTGTTTTCTTGAATTGGATTTTAAAAACAAGATGCATGATGTAACCACCTTTCAACTATTTTGAGTGCTTGCATGAAACCACATTCCTCAAGATACCTGCTAAGTGATTTAAGTACAAAAGTGATTTGCAATCCAAATGGAGCAATAACTCTTTGGAGTATTGATTGATACACCACTTGATTAGGCCACTTGATACTTTTAAAACCCTCTCCTTATCTTTCACATTAATGTTGGCATTAAACATTGACATTTTTGGTCACATTGCACTTGAAATATGTGGGTTATTTTCAAATCTTTTGATATTGATTTCTAACATAATTCCACAATGATAAGAGGACAGACTATATGACTTCAGTACCTTTAGACCATGACATTTTTGCACCTTTTCTTTATGTCCCTGGATATGTTCCAGTGTTTCCTGGTTTATAGTCTATGGGAACTTGAATAGAATGTATCCTGCTGTTGTGTGAAAACTGTATACATTTTAATTATGTTGAATTGGTTCATAGTGCTTTTCAGGCCTACTATATCCTACTTTTCTATTCATTCTATTAAATTTTGAGTAGTTGATATTGAAACTCCATCTAAGTCTTAATTTACCTAAATAACCGTAATAGACAGTGGAATTATATATAACTTTGCTCTGTAGTTTCAAAGTCTCCTTAAATGTGTTATCATACTTTCATAATTTTAAAAAAATTGACGTTTTTATTTCTGATGGGTTTCTCGTCAACATTTTAATCCTGTTTTCAAGTCTGAATTAGTTACTTGCTTTCTAAACACACATATAACACAAATTTATGCTATTTCCCAAACAGATGGCTTCACATATTAGCTTGGGTTGTTGATGAAGTCAGTCAGTCTAAGAAATAGTAAATTTTATTCAGGTCAAACTGAGGATTATAGTTCTCCAGAGAGCTCTGAGAACTGCTTAGGACGTTAGGCAGGGAGGCCAGCACAGATGTGATTCTGGCAAAGTGGGTACCTACAACCAAACACCCGTCTCAGTAGAAGGTTGCTGCTGGCCATGAGGAAATGTCTTCGTTAATGGTTTTCTAAGTATAGGAAGATGCAAGATCATAACATAGATATGTTGTGATGTGCATGACAAGACGCGAGGGCCATAACGTTTTCACCTGAAAATATCTGAGAGCCAGTCTGTTGGTTTTTTCAGAGCACAGGGTGCCTCATGGTGATCTTTACCCTGAATCCCTTTCAGGATGTACTGGGGGTCAGCAGCTGCAGTGGCTGATGACTGGATGCTGAGTCACACTCTTCATTTTACAACCCCTTACCTTTTGGCCTTAATTTTGACCCAAGTTTTGGGAGGCATTTTGTGACCAATTTGTCTCATGGCACCAAGAATGCTTGGTCCCAAGTCAGGCGAGGATTTCGTTGATAGGCCACTCAACTTGCTGTTACCGGATGAGGCCCTGTTAACAGGAGCCAGAAACCTCTGGGCCGCCTGTCTTACTAGTCTGTTACGGCCCAGAAAGCGGTTCCCTCTTGTTGCTTCTTCCCACATATGGAGTTACACTATTAAATTATCTATTTGATCAGTTGTTTCAAGTTGCCTAAATCATCGGCTATAGTGAAGGACAGGGAAGCCTGGCGTGCTGCAGTCCATGGGGTCGCAAGGAGTCAGACACGACTTAGCAACTGAACAACAATAACAATCATTAATTTTACCTGCAGTTCAGTCACACGTTTGGTAACGGAAGAAACAGTAATCCTGTAAAACAGGCAAAATACAAGTAATATAGCTAGTAACATTAATAAGGTCATAAGTTTTTAAGAACTTCCATTAGGTACAGCCCAGTATCTCCCCAGGTCATTTGACCAGTGTGTTTTGCACCAATGGGCATATTTAAGGAAAATAATATATTGGCATCGTACATAGTCTACCAAAGATGTCTGCATGTACAAATTATCGTGACACCTTACAGGACTGAGAAAGGAATATTACCTTTTAAGGAGTTACATGGCTGGCACCAGAAAGAAGAAAAATTGATCTTCATGGTTCAGTAGGTATTTCTGCTCTTGGGGGTGTCTGGTTACTGCATAATGGCGATGCACACAGAGGGGAGGGAGGCAGTCCAAACAGGCAGAGTAAACTTTTACCTTTCAATCTGTGTCTTGCCATAAAATGTGAATTTTTTATCTCATTGGTATTTTTAAGTGGTTTTCTTAGATAAGAAGTATAAAGCATTTTTTTTTCATAAAAAATGGTCCCAACTTTAAAGTCGAAGTTGTTGTATTCCTAAGCTAACCTGCTAAATAGAGACCATCTCATCAGACTTTACTGCTAATGAACAGACTATAGCAGCAATCCTACCATCACATGATAAAAAAGTAGCGCTTTAGAAAATGATAGCTCCCGGTCCCATCACTTCATGGGAAATAGATGGGGAAACAGTGGAAACAGTGTCAGACTTAATTTTGGGGGGCTCCAAAATCAAAGCAGATGGTGACTGCAGCCGTGAAATTAAAAGAGGCTTACTCCTTGGAAGAGAAGATATGACCAACCTAGATAGCTTATTCAAAAGCAGAGACATTACTTTACCGACTAAGGTCCGTCTAGTCAAGGCTATGGTTTTTCCAGTAGTCATGTATGGATGTGAGAGTTGGACTGTGAAGAAGGTTGAGTGCTGAAGAATTGATGCTTTTGAACTGTGGTGTTGGAGAAGACTCTTGAGAGTCCCTTGGACTGCAAGGAGATCCAACCAGTCCATTCTGAAGATCAACCCTGGGATTTCTTTGGAAGGAATGATGTTAAAGCAGAAACTCTAGTACTTTTGCCACCTCATGGGAAGAGTTGACTCATTGGAAAAGACTCTGATGCTGGGAGGGATTGGGGGCAGGAGGAGAAGGGGACGACAGAGGATGAGATGGCTGGATGGCATCACGGACTCGATGGGTGTGAATCTGAGTGAACTCCGGGAGTTGGTGATGGACAGGGAGGCCTGGCGTGCTGCGATTCATGGGGTCGCAAAGAGTTGGACACGACTGAGCGACTGAACTGAACTGAACTGAAAGATTACAGAGATCACCATCTGAAGTTTTCCACAGCTACTGTTCATCCTTTTTCCAACAAATTTTTCCAGTAGATTTTCCCAACAAAACCCAAGGCAGTTCTCTGCTTTCTCCTGACCCAAATAGCTGGATTCTTTTCCTCTCTGGAGTTCCCTTTCTTGGCTCACTGTGTGATTCATTCTGCTTTAAGACAACTTATTTTTAGAGAGAATTTTATGGATGTTGCTGCTACAGTTATTGACGGGGTCTTAAAAGATTAAGTTAGGGGGCAGGTGGGTGGAAAATGATCAATACAACTATCTTTTCATCAGTTTTGCCAGAGGCTTTTTTTTTTAATGTGGAAATATAGAAAAAAGTAGCAGGGTGTAGTTTCAACCAACCATGTTGCATTTATAACATTTGGTGGTGGTTTGGTGGTTTAGTCACTAAGTCGTGTCCAACTCTTGTGACCCCATGGACTGTATAGCCTGCCAGGCGTCTCTATCCATGGGGTTCTCCAGGCAAGAATACTGGAGTGGGTTGCCATTTCCTTCTCCAGGGACCTTCCCAACCCAGCAATCAAACCCTGGATGCCTGCATTGCAGGCAGATTCTTTACCAACTGAGCTACAAGGGAAGCCCCCACATTTATAACATTTAAATCCTAACAAAAGTATCAAACAGCAACTCATGAAAATTCACCTAAAAGATAAACCAGGGGACTGTTTCTTTTCCCTCAGTAAAAGTTCAGAAGGAAAGTGCCATCAAACAGCAGTATTTTATAAAACCCCGATCCAAGCTGAGCTGAAAAGTGCTGGACATTTCATAAGTGCGTATTAGCTTAAGAGCCTTGGGGCATCTGACATGTGAATTTACCAAAGCTGCTTGCAAGCAAATGTCAGCATATAAAAAAGTAGTAGGTCTGGATGTGCACTGACATGGGAAGACCGCTAAAGATCTCTCTCTGTGGTAGGGATTTGCAGACTACTACAGAATGATACCACTTATGTAAGATGGCGAAAAGACCCCTCTGAAATTATATTTGTGCAGATATATTTATGTATAAAAATGTACTTTTTAAAAACTGGGAGTACCCATCCCCAAATATTAAAGTAGCTCGCTCTAATACTGAGGGATTAAGAGGGTGAAGGGTAAATAATTCCTTTCATGTAGATATTTACATATTACATTTCTTCACAATGTAACATACACTCATATATTCGTTGAGGAATGGAAGTAAATTCACTGTCTGGGTATATGGACAAAATCGTCCTGTATGTTGTTTATTTTCCAATTTAGTTTGAGAAATTTCTGGGATGCTATTTAATAGGATTATACTTTTTTTTAAAAGAACATTTCCAGTAAAAATGTCTAAGAGGTGAACAGAAGAAATCACTGCTGGAGTGGGCAGTCTGGTTTTACCAGCCAGTTGCCTACAGACTGCTGAGCGACTCTTCACCCGAAACGAAGCTTGTAATTATCCTGAAGCAAACAATCCAGGATTTTCCCCACCACCACTCAGTCGGGTTCCAGGCAAGCAAGTCCTTGCCATAGGGCTGCCAGTTCTGCTCCCTGGGCAAGCAGGGATTCTGAATGCACACTTTGGTTGCACTTATTAACCCTGCTTCTCTCTGTTCTTCGGAGAACCTAACATTTTCATTACTCTATTGTCTCTGTGATCTGCTCCACTGAACATGGTGACTCAGTTTCTTAGAAGAGCAAGCACAACCCTTTATATTAAAGCAAAGGATAAAACTATGCCGGTACCTGCCAATATCCAAATTCGAAGGAGTCAGTTACCATAGCCTTACAATGCCTATGAGGAAGCCAAAAGGGTATCTTTGGCTACAATACGTGAGCTCAGTCATGTCTGACTCTGCAACCCTTTGTGCTATAGCCTGCCAGGCTCCGCTGTCCATGGGATTTTTCAGGCAAGAATATTGGAGTGGGCTGCCATTTCCTCCTCCGGGGGATCTTCCCGACCCAGGGGTTGAAACTACATCTCCTGCACTGCAGGTGGATTCTTTACCTGCTGAGCCATCGGGGAAGCTAGGGCATGGGCAGGAGGGACAAAGAAAAACATCTTCAAACTTCTTCCACTCCTCTGCTGGCACTAAAAAAAATGAAAACCCACAGAAATGCTATCTGTACACATACAAGACAACCTCTTACCAGTGCAAACTGGGCTGTCCTTAGAATTACAAGGTAATTTTTCAAAGTAACTATTCAAGTCTTACATAAAGGCTCATACCAGAGGTTCTGAAGATAAATCAAAGCACAAAGCCTTTATTGAACTGCAGATGGTGAATAATAAACCCAATGGTAAGCACTGGGGGCAGATATGTGTAGAAATGCAATTTATAAAATTTTTAAGGCAAACAATTCACATCTTTGAAGAAACTGTTGTTAGCTTAAGAAAGAAAAAAGCTTCCAGATGTGCAATTCACTCATAGCATTGGTAACTGGTGCCCAGTGATAAGACCTCAGGAAATGTCGAGATTTCATAAATCATTTGTATCAAATCTCATTTTCTGGCAAATTCCTTAGTGCCTCTGCAGTGGTAACTAGACAAGGATGATTCAAACCTCGAGCACCTCACAGGAGTCCGCATTTCTTAACACAGAAGGCAATGCTAATCAAAGAAGGAAATAAATAAAAGGTTATTAAAAACAAACAGGTTCATCAAACTGCTAAATACATGTTTCTATGTGTATTCCACTAAAAAATGTTTATCTCAATAGTCCTTCACATTTCATACCCAGAAACGACACTAGCTGCCACCTAACTTCTCATCTTTAACACCACGTTGATAAGATGGTGCTTTTTAGTCCTGAGTATAGTCCTGAGTATAGTGTGAAGACTCTGATATTTATAACAAGTCTTTGAAATGTTTCATAATGACAGGACTTTCAAAAGACTTTCTTTAAATTTCAACATGTAAAAACCAGAGAGAGGCGATCTTAAATTTTAAGAGAGATTATGTTTAGGGACAAAGAAACACACAACATAAACTGCAACCAAATATAAAAGTAGTATGAAATGATTGAGGAAACAGCCATGAACTGCACAGAACCCAAGTGCAAAGGTGAAGATAGACTGAAACTCAAAGAATGTGGCTGATAACCACAGATCTCGTTCTCCTTAAAAAGGTATGGTGGACTAACCCACGAGAGACAAGGACTGAATTTCACCTGGTTACTGGCTTTAGAGCGTGCTTCTCCTGGGCCTCTTCCATCTCCCCTCCCACACACCCCAGCAGTGGGTAAGGACCAGCTTGTCTCATAATCTCTTGTTACCAAAAGCATCTTTAAGAGAAAACAACACTCCTAACAAATTCTCCCAGACTGCTTCCATGGTGCAGACCTTCCCTGTAATCAGGACACGGAGAAGCTGCTGCAATGAAAAGGAGCCACGACTGTGTGGAACCAAAACGACTTAAATTAAAATGCAAAACATAAGATGATGTGCAAATACCAATCAACATGTTCGCTGAAATACACAGAATAAGAGAACACCTGATTTCCCTGTTAGCATCTGTTCCTACTGACACGGCTAACGTCTCTCTCAGAAAATCCAGGAAACACCTCAGGTTTTTAGTCATCAAAGAGGATGCGCTGTCTCTGTTGCTGTTTCAACTGCTTTCTAAAGTGTTACCTCCTTCAGGCGAGCAGACTGTGGACTGGGCTAAACTTAAACTTAGTAAGGCACACACACACTCAAGTAGAAAACGTAAAGCCAAATATTCAGGAAAAAAAAAAAAATACCCAACCTGACACA
This sequence comes from Capricornis sumatraensis, assembly GCF_032405125.1. Classification (NCBI taxonomy): domain Eukaryota; kingdom Metazoa; phylum Chordata; class Mammalia; order Artiodactyla; family Bovidae; genus Capricornis; species Capricornis sumatraensis. The sequence continues at coordinate 24,457,936 of NC_091088.1, read as the reverse complement.
AGTAAAATCAACTTTAGCAGAATAGCAGTTTATTAGCCAAGAATTCTCCTTAAGTGAATATTTCACTCTGGATAGCCGACAGATCAGCAGCCTTTCCAAGGAACTGCTCACACATCTCTCTGCTCTCACTTCAGTACTACGTCATTTTCTACACACTTCACCAGATGAACCACGTCACTGCTGACAATCAGGATAAACCGTAACTACAAAATATAACTTGCCCACTCAGGCTTAACAGTCATTTATTGACTACGCTGCTCACAAAATACCATATGAGAATGTGGCTTTCCACTAACTCAAACAGTTAATGAGAGTAAGAACTGATGGATACGCATACACTCTTCTGATTATTCATTTTGACATTTAAATCTTTATCACAGCAAAACTGGGGATATCTCTTTTGATATTTTACCATTTAATGTTTGAAAAGTTAACAAGCAACTAATTTCCTATCAACAATCTAGAGTTAGTGACTGGAACACTTAAGAAATCAACAGCATGTGGTAACTGAAGGAACTGACTGGTTTCAAGCTTCAGATCAATATTAAAATTGGGAAGGTACGCCATGAACAATAAAAACATCAGCAAAACTTATCAACAATACCCTATGATGGTGAGTCCCAGGGATTTCTACAGAGCAACCTAAGAAATTACATCCTCGTCACTAGAGAGGTCTCTGCAATGAATACATGTCCAACAATACAGTCCTGTAGCTCGGAGCCATCACTCTCTTGTGACCCACCTACAGCTCAGAGCCCCCAAACACTAGTCCATACATTAAGGGAAATACAGTGTACACATAGCATAACATGGGGAATGGAATGGAAAGAAAACACATGGAGATATGAGACTCCAGCAGAAAAAAAGACTATTAAAATGCTCTCCCTACCACATGTTGCCTGTGAAGACTTTATCCAGGAATATGTGGAGCCAAAGCAGATAACCTAAATATTAATGAGAGGTTCAAACTCCAAGTAAAACACTCAGAACAAAAATATAATATGGTCAACTGTTAAAGACTGGAAGGCAACTCCATGTAAAACTGGTAGATCCCACAGGTCAAAGCTCGATTTGCAAACCATGTACAGCATCTCCAAACAAATCACCGACTAAAAACTGGGCACCTTCAGAAGAAAAAAATGCATTAACCTTTATCATCAAAGCATAACCACTCAGACTTTGCGATGACGGACACTTCTTTGACACTTCAGCACCTCTAAAAACCAGTATTGAAAAGCTTACTGTGACTTTTTAAGGAGTTTCCACACCGGCCAGGTACACACACGTGACCGCCAGAGAAACGTCACTACAGTAAGGCAGAATTTGTAAGGTCCCTCTCTGCAAGCACTAGCACAGGAAGGTTATGCCCCATGGATATGGATGGACTGTAATATCTAAATGGCACGCTTCCGACACAGTCACAGAATCTTTAGAGAAAGTATTTAAACTCAAAAAATAAAAAAAGACAGGAGTCAAATACAGAGATGAAATGTACAAAACAAATGAGCAGGCAAACTAAAAGTTCTTGAAAGTATTTTACTTCAGGTTGAAAAATGAACAGCTTCCACACTGTTCATTGCAAGATACACAGTATTCACGAATACAATGCTGGTCATTTGAGGAAATGTACACACCTCAATTTCTCCTTCATGCTTTTCTTTTAGAAAGATACTGTTTACCAAAAAGAAACGTCAGCAGTACAGGAAAAACTATTTTCCCAATAAATTTACGAAAACCTAAGATTCCTAATGGAATCAAGATTATCTTCCCGCTACCACCACCTTAATATAATCACATGCTTATTGGAACACTAATATCCGCACCCTAAGAGTACATTTACTTTCAACAATGAAGGTGATTCTTGGAAAAAAAAAAACAACAAAACAAAACTTCAGTGTGGTAAATGTAACATGGATCTCTGCAAGTATTAAATGTCTGAAATAGGCAGCTAATACTGGATTTAATATTATTTTATAAATAATTGTTCCCTTAGCAGTAAACATAAGTCTACACATCCACAATAATCCTAGAAAATAAATACTGTGATTATGCACAATATGTTATGACAAACTAGTTTCAAAAAAACAAAAAGCTCAACATCCTGATAAAAATTCTGATCAGAATAAAATGTGACTCTAAAATTTCAAACATTGTCAAAATAACATCACATTTAAAATCTTCCACGCTTTACATAAGTATTATGAATTTCCAGTTTTGGAACACATTTTTCTGTTGTGAATTAAAATACGAACATATTGAAAACTGTTAATTTCAGTGATGACATCAGTTTTGGTCTTATTTTAGCATTATTTTCTTTATAAAAAGTTGCACTAAGTGTCCATTAACGGTCTGATTGGTCTTCAGTATTTCATAAATGTATATAAAAGAAATTCCTAAAAGCCAATAATAGTACTTTATATGTATATATGTATATATATATAAAAGAATCTCATCTCAGAAATGGCTGTAATTAACAGAGCCATAGACACTGATGCTAAACGTAAGAGCGTTCACCTTGAAAGAAAGCATTTTCAGAAATACCACTTACATTCTATTAAACATTTCCAACTGAGTTTCAAACTCAACACGTGATGAATAACAGAATGATACATCTCATTTGCACTCAAAACTGACCACAACCAAAATTTACAGTATGATTGAAACAAGCCAATGTTTAAAAAAGGTTTAATTAAAGATAACAATTCCATGAAAGGAGAGGATAAAGAATGGGATGACAAGAAGTATTTGGTCTTAATAAGGCAATACAAAATAGATCCATTATCAAAGACCATTTAATTTTTAAAGATCAACAATACCAAAAGCATAAAGTGGAGTTTAAGAAAATAGTTTTTTATAAGTATGATTTAATTAAAGCTGTTTACAGTTATTCTCTCCCACAGTAGTTAAGCATGAATTTAAAAAAGAATAGGAGATGAGAAGAACAAGCACACGCAGCACACAGGGTTAGAGGAGCCAGCATGCAAAGTCTGTGGAACTCGAGGTTTCACTGCAACAGGGATGGGACCAGATGCGGGTGGCCTTTTTTTTTTCCTATTAGGAAGAGAAAAAAAAAAAAAAAAAAAAGACTGCAAAGGAAACAAACACGAAGTCATGTAACTGCCCACTGCCCAAGACGACAGCACTATAAAAACAGTTGCAAGTTAATTCTTAGAGATGACTAGAGATTTTTCAGTGTTTACAGAAAAGTACATAGCACATATTTTTTTTTCTTTTTTTTACAAAATAAAATAAACGTCATTTGCCACCATAACCTTTTCTTTAGAGGAAAATTTTTGCAGCAGGTCACGAGGGTTCTATTAAGTCATTTCAATGCTGAGGAAACGAATTTGAGTAATAGAACTAATCACTTCCCTATAGATGGATGTTAAGATGACAATTCAGATTATTTTTCAAACTAATCCTGAGAAAAATCTGTTTACAATTTAAACAGTAATGTTGTTATGTAAAAAGTATTAACAAATCCACTATTACAAATATCAATCTCCTATATGGTCATCTATATATACACACAATAAAATGGTAAATATATGCAAAAATATTAAAAAAAAAAAACCATGCACAGATCACTTTCCCCTTTAAAATTTGGACTTCCTATATGATACCTGTGTTTTCCTTCCCCACCCCATCCTCTGAAATTTTCTTGTTTCTATCACCCTACCCACACTGAATACTATCCCCTATAACTCTGCATAAAGCCAATGAGAAATAGATTTATTTTACATTCAAGCTTTAAATCTTAAAATGACCCTGTTATAGCATATGACTTATCAAATGAGCAGCCTTTTATTTTTTTCCCCTTTTTTGCTTCCTTTTTGTTTTTGCAGTTGTCAGTCTTCATGATCCATTCCGTGGCGAGCTGGGAAAAAACGCAGTTGCTAAATCAACGTCTGAACAGGGTAAGGCTCCCGAATGTCTCCCAGGAGTCCCTATCCAACTGTCCTGCGAGTGAGATCATTGCACACAGAAGACAGTCCATCGCACGACGCCGACTATCTGCAAAGGTCTGAGAGGGGGGCGTCCCTCTTGTGTTTCCTCTTTTTGCCATGGTAATACTGATTATTTGATTTCCCTTGATGTTGTTTGTTTGTCATCAAGGAACCATGGCTTGTTTGGGTTGTACCTTGGAAGCCTTTGCTGGAAGAACGAAAGAGCCTCGTTGATCCATGCTGCGGAGAAGGAAAGCAGTCAGAAGGACATCAGTATTGCGATTCAACACAGCGCTTTTAAGACCTCCCTTGGGAGCTTTCATAATTAGGAACACACTCACTTATCTAACAGGCAGAAAACCATGCTTAAGGGGTTAACTCTCTGGGGCTCAAAAACTTCTACATCATTTTTTAATGGAAATATGAAAAAGCATAAGACCACTTCTTAATGGAGTAGTGGAATTTAAGTTTTTCTTAAGGAACCTATCAATCAATACATCACGTAATAGATGGCATTACTGGAAGGCGCTGTTAGATTAGACATGCAGATGCGTTGCCAGGTCAGGGGTCACCACGGCTAGCCACTCTTTTCCGACTATCACGTGCCATTTCAATGGCCATTTCTAAATGAGTCTGCATTTGGTGCACGTGCGCACATGTGTAAAACTGTACAGATAAAGTGGATTCTGTGAGTTAAGTCAGACACGAGGTGACTGACTTAACGGTCAATCTCTACTGTCAAGGGGCCTTCCCCAGGGTCCCTGATGTACTGGAGAGGGCGTGATGGCCTTAGGCCGGAGTCTACTATGAAATGGCTTCTTCCCCTCATTTTGATTCATTACTCAAGATGAATAAAATTTTAGGCACCTAAAAAGCTTACAAGAGTGTCTCTGTGGCCTTTTAAAGTCAAAGCTAAAGCTCATCAGCTGACCATGGCTGACTGCATCTGATCATTTCAACACAAGCAACCAGGTACTGGATTTTAAAATAAAAAAGGATATGTTCTTCTCAGATTGTGCAACATGACAGGGAGGTCATGCCAAAATTTCATGTGCGTTTACTTCAAGTACAACTGAAACTTTTTATAACCTGAAGCACATTCTTTATGCTGTTATCTGTAGTAAGGTGATTGGCTAGACCAGACGTCTTTAAAGAAGGACCAGTCGCTAGATTTCCACAAAGGTTTATATTACACGGGATAATCGGGACACCCTGTACTGGAAGTACTGTCATGCTCTGGAACCTCTTAGAATAAAATACATTTGTTCTTTAACCTAGGGCTTTCTTCAAAGCCATAATGCGTGTGTATACACGTGTGTGCATGTACATGCATGTACAAAACTCTAAATATTCCACACTCAACACTGACAATTGAAAACACAAACTGCACACACCTGGGACTTGTTGGTGCTGTTGGGTGTGTTAGTGGTCTGGGTGCTCTGCATCTTCCCGCCTGTCTGAGAGGACTCCACGGACGCATCCTGCGACCCTACCCGGTTCCCAGTGGACGGACGGCAGAGCAGCTGTTTCGGGGTTTTGCATGGTGTCGCGTCGGAATCCTAACACAAGTCACATGAGTTATAATGTGATAGAGTAATGATTTAGACGTTCAACATTAAGAAAGGAAAACAACTTCAGCGAAGCACTCTCTGGACTAAGTCTGAACATCTGTGAGTTAAAGGAAGCACGCTGAGGAATTTATAAAATTAACTGCTTAAGTCCTCCTCCAAAGGTTTAAAGTGGCTTATTTTATCAGAGAGTTTCTGTTCATTGTTAAATCCACTGACCACCCCTGACCCTGTTAATCAGCCTTGAAGGGGCTCCCAGAGGTCCAAGTTTATCTGCATTCTTATTTACGAAAAGGGACCATGGTACAGCGGAGCGAGCTAAGGGCCTATGTCCAGTGATTCAATGTCTTCAACCAAATACAAAACAATCACCCTACAAGATTCACTCTCTGAGAGCGATGACAACTCAGTGCTCCCTCCAAAAAACACGCCAAGTGGACCGGACTTCCCAGAGACGCCGGGCCGAGCCCCACGCGTCTGCGGGCTGCCTGGGCCTGACTGCTCCTCTCCCCAGGTCTACCCTGGCCCTCGCACTCTGCCCAGCAGCTCGGAGACACACACTGTCAGTCCCCAGAGCTCCCTCTCATGGCGTCTCTGCTTCCGCCCCGTGTCTGTGATAGCCAGCTCAGCACTCTGTCCTCCAAGGTTCTGCTCTGGGAACCAGAACAGCACACAGGCAGATTGCACATGTGAGGATTTATGACTCCATGATGATAAATGGTCATCAACAACAAAAAACTGTCTTTTTCTCACTGAGGCTATTTTTTGTCATGTATACTTATAAAAGTCAATAAAGGCCATTTTAGATTTCAATTTTAAACTCAAAAGTAACTCTGATGAGGATAAGTAATGTAGGTATAACTGATACTAGAAAATTCTATGAGGATAAGAGAGAAAGTAGATTAGGGATTTCCAGGGCATGGGGGTAGAGAAGAAATTAGGGGCTACTAAAGGTTTCTTTTGGGGTAATGGAAAGGTCCTGGAATTATACAGTGGTGAGGGCTATACAATATTATAAATATTCCAAAAAAAACCCCACTTAAATTATACATTTATAAACGGTGATTGAGGGAGTATATATATATATATATATATATCCCACTTTTATAAAATTTTGAAGGACAAAACTAATTGATGGTATTAGAAAAATCATAACAGTGGTTACATCTGACGGTAAGATTGGGGATTGACTAGGAAACATCTGGGGAGATGTTAACAGTCAACATCTTGTTACGATTTTGGGTTACACATGTGTATGCATTTGTTAAATGTATAATTAAGATTTCCTTATATGTTAATTTTATATCAAAAGAAAAAATTGGGCAAACATTGAACTGTGGGTAATGACAAGCACAGGAGAGTACTTTGTAGGAAGTATCCTAACATCTGTGATACTTTGAAACGTGTTAAAGAATAAGATGAATTAGTGAATGAATGGATAGCTCTGTGTAAGCCAGTAAAATGTTAATGACAGTCTAGTGGACGTGTATACAGATGTTCACTAAAATTCCTTCCCTTTCTGTTATATGCTTGAAAATTTTAACACAATGTTGAGAAAAAGTACAATCATTAAAGTTATTAAAATTTCCAAAGAACAAATAAGAAAATGAGTTAGCCATGGCTCTCTAGACAGAATTATCCCAGCAGCAGAACCCCTACAAGGCTAGGTGCAGAAAACCGTATCTTCATACTTACAACGTCACTAGAGCTGGACTGTGTGGCTGAAGAGGAAGACACTGGACCTGATGAAGAGTTTGAAGAGTGTTTACTAACAGATTCCGAAGTTTTACTTCTACATTTTCCAAGGGCTTCATTTTCTTCAGATAGATTATTATTACATTTATCTAACTGCTGAGTATCTACTATCAAGGTAACACCATTTCCTGAAAGAGTGGCAAAAGATTGGAAAACGTTTCTTCCCATTAAGCACACATAACACAGAAAAGGCTCTAATACTCAGTCAATTGATCAATGAAAAAAACTCTTACCATTGCATGAAGGCTCGGGCCTATTCTGCAAGCCCCACTGCTTTGATATCCAATCTCTATATGTGGCAACTTCGTCCGTTACTCTAATTATTCTACCTAATATGCTGCAAGTGTTAAAAAAGAAAAAAAAAAAGAACGAAGGTACATTAATTTGAAGATAAGAAGCTGCAAACAACTTTGACCCAATGGGCTGATTTTGGTGAAACTTTTACCTCTCTGTCTCGTTGTTGGGATAGTACTTTGCAATTGGTGATACAGCATGACTCAGGACAACGTAGGCATAATCAAAGGCCTGTTTCACCTGCATGGCCCCATATGAACTCCTTCCAACATCATTACCTTCAAAAGAAATATATACATAACATATTAAAATTTACTGCGGCTTAATATGAACTAAAAGTTCACGAGCCCTCTTCTGGGAGAGCAAGGCCAATCACTGTCCTCAGAATATGAGCTGCTAGTTGGCCCCACAGCTCCTCAGGCTCTAAACGTGTGGATCATGCATAAATATGTCATTATGGCATATAAACTGCCTAAATGTCTTCTGGCCCAACAGGGACTAGCCCTTACCTAGTTATGAAAATAAAAGAAGCAACTGCCTATTTTCTCCTAAGGGTGAAACAAAAGCAAAACTAAATTAGAAACACCTATTTGTTTGTTTGTCTGTTAGCTTCGTAAGCCTCTCCTGAACTAAATAATGGGCTCCTAAACAGCAAGGACCACCTTACCGAAAAAATCCTTTGTGTCCTTTACGTAGAGTTGGCTTCCAAAGAACATTTGCTCAATGAATAAACTACTACTGTTTCTAAGATGGTTCATTCAGCCAGAAAAGGGCTCCTAGGAAACTATTCTATCTTTTAGCTTCTTTTTCTTACTTATTTTCAAAGTCAGTATGTGCGTGTGTGCTAAGTCACTTCAATTGTGTCTGACTCTTTGCGACCCTGTGGACTGTAACCCTTTAGGCTCCTCTGTCCACAGGATTTTCCAGGCAAGAATACTAGAGTGGGTTGTCATGCCCTTCCAGGGGATCTTCCTGACCCAGGGATCGAACCTGGCTCTCTTAAGTCTCCTGCATTGGCAGGTGGGTTCTTTTACCACTAGCGTTACCCTGGAAGCCTATATATATATGTATATTCAAAGTCAACACATTAAAGCAAATGACTAAAAGCATTTCTACTGACGTCCAATAATGCAGAATCTGAATATTTTACAATTATACTAGGAAAAAATATTGTCCAGAAAAATCAGAATACAAGCAAGCAACACAGAGCTTCATGAAAGCAGAGGAGGAATTAATTTTCCACTCACTTTCAAGCCAACATAAAGCTGGGAAAAGCACACTATGCAAAAATAAAGAAGGAAGAAGGGTCCAAAAGGAAAAGAAACTGCCTCTTGGTGCCCTCTTTCTCACGAACTCTGAAACATGTAGTGTGTCTCAGAATCCTCACTTACACCCCGGGCTGACGACTGGTTAGGCTCAGGGGCAGTGAGGACTAAAGAGAGAAGAGCTGAAAATGGCTGCTGAACTGCAGATGCATAAGCCCACCCGAACAGCTAACACCTGTTCTCCTTTGCTTCCAAGACTCAAATAAATGTTACCCCCAGCTCCACTCACGTGCAAGCATACAGCGTGTTTTTCTGGTGTGTGTGTTTACGTTCATGTGTTTGCTTATGAAATATCTTGAGGAAAAAAGAATGACTACAATTACAAGTTAATCCTTTATTTTTCATCTGAAGAGAGTTTAAAGTACAATATAATGACTGAGCCTCTTTCGGACTGAGCTGGGTGGCTTGCAGGATCTTTGTTTCCCAACCAGCGACTGAACCCGCTCAGCAGTGAAAGCTCAAAGTCCTAACCACTGGACCGCCAGGGAATTCCCAATGCCCTCTTCTTGAATGTCCATAAATTTACCTAAATTCAATACCTGGTTGTAAAGGATCTTCGATATAAAGCATGGATGGCCTGTAGCCATCTAGCATATTTTTCTGTACTTCATCTTTGGCCACATAAGAACCACCATCCTTTATCCGGATGCCAGTCTTTAAATAATTGAAGTGTCGTCCATATAATTCAAAAAATTCTATTAAGAGAACACCATAGTTTGTATTGGGGATGCAAGCATCTTCCCTGGGATGTAACTAAAACGAGAAGAAAAAAAAAAATTACATTGGATTTTTTCTGAATTCAAGGTGAGGATAGTGAATGACATTCTAACTTCTATAAACAATATTATTATAATTTTGGTTTCACAGAGCAGCCAACAGATAACAGAGTTACAGCAGACTAATTGTAACAGTACTTCTGTTACAGACAACCGAAAGCGCCAAGGGCGCGGGGGGGTTCCAAGGGGTAGGTGGAGCCCACGGGTGTGGGGGATAATTTACGAGGCTGGATTTCACAGCTGCTCAGGATGTTGAGAGAGTCGGCTTGGCCCAACATCAAGGAAGTCATTCTGACTCACCAGCAGAGTCAGGCAGTTGGCAACACTGCTATACCACATGAATATGCTCACTGACGACATTAAGACTTCCAACACATCTTACCCAGACAGCGAGTCTCAACTGAGCTGAGACTCAATTGTAAGTCTCCACTTAGAATAGTAACTGCTTAGAAAGACATTCTTATTTTTGGCATTTATGTTACTACGTATACCTATGGAAACTGCACCATACTTTTTGTGTTAAAATTTGTAGTGAAAAGTCTCAAAAATATTAGAACACATGAGATTTAAAAAAAAATTCTTTCCTTGGGATTTTAAAATATTTAATTGCTAAATTATAAAAAAGGTATCCGGTTTAAAGGGAAAAGTTGTCAGTAACCAAGGGAAGTATTCTAATTAGAGCTTGAGTAAAATTTTTTTCCAAAATGATTCCCAGCTGATTTATTTAACAAAAAATGTTTAGTGTACACTAGCAGGGTATAAGTTACTTACCTGAAGGAAACTTACTGCCATTAAAAAGAGACTATAAGAACCAATTCCACCCGTAAATACTTCATTAAGGTCCCTCTGTAATAAGAACTGTTTCAATACTAAAACCAAGTATGGCAATACAGGATATTTCTGGAAAAGAAAATTACATTTTCAATGAATTCCTTCATCAGTAATAGCTGGAAGCATTAATAGCTTAAATGGTCTCTCAGTATAAACTGGTCCTTACATGACAAACTTTGGTCGAGATATATTATATACTTGCACACTTTAAAAACAAACTATAAAAAAGTAAGCTCTAAGTAACTGAGGATTGTGTCCTCACATCTAAAACCCCAAACACAGAGAGCACCCCAGCATTCACTACGGGACAGAACACTAGCAATGCCTATTGCGTGACACACATCTCATGATTTACTGAACAATTCTCATCGTAAATAGGTAACAGAAACGGTACGGGACGACGTCTCAACTCTCAACGCAGTCAGTCCGTGGGATTTTAAAGAACCACTTCTGTAAGCACAGCGGCACAGGCAGACCAGCCCCTCCAGGTGATCCTGCAGAGCCCAGAGCAGGTCACCCTGCCTGCTGTCCTCGGTGAGGGCAGGTGAACACGCAGCCCACCTTCTGTGCCTCACAAGCAAGGGCCAGCACACCCACGGGGGCAGGGAGGACAGCCTGAGTCCATCTTTCACTCAAGGTCGTTCTCATTAAGTCCTCTCCGCAAGCCCGGCCCCGGGGTAGGGACGCCGAGAACAAAGCTGGCAACACACGCGGAGAAAGGAGCCTTAACGAAGCCCCTGCCTAAGCACGGCAGTTACTCGCGCTCGCCATTCTTTTCCTGACGCTTACAGCGCACACGCACTGCTTCCTTGAGAAAAAAAAGCGTTTATACTTGTGCAAATCATGTCAAAGTAAGGGAGCGTGAGAAACAACAGAAATATGGAGAAATAATCATTTTTAAACACTATGGTTGAACTCAGAAATAGATGTAGTCTCTTTAAAGAACAATTAGGCAAACTGCCAACAGAATTTTCTCTGCATATATCCTCTGACCCAGAAATTCCATTTCCAGGAATCTTCTTACAGACAATTTATTAGTGTAAAGAAAGATGCAGACGTGGAAGGATGTTCACCAAGCAGTTTTTGTAAGAGCAGAAGATGCTGGAAGCAACACTGGGGAAGAGCTGCCTGCACGAGGCATGGTCCATCCTGATGAGGGTGGCCAATGAATCCTCCGAAACAGCAAGTTTAAAAAAAAAGTACATCATACATATGGTGTGCTATTTCTTTTGTGAAAAATCTCAAGAAGAGGATAAACAAAGAAGTCGATGAAGGCAAATCCTATGTAGCTGATCTAAGCATACAAGGTAAACTCACTTTTTCCTACCCTTTTATAATAGTAAGGTTTTTCTTTTTTTAAGTCATGTGTATTATTCTCAATTTTTAAAAAAGTTTCTTTTCTGGTGAAAAGAAAATTTACACACACCCAGTATCTCCAAAAGAATGGGATTATGGATAATATTTCTTTTCTTTTTCTGCACATTTACATGAGAATATAATGTTTATCACACGAGAGTTACAATTTTTTTCTGAACTCAAAGAACTGCTAAAGAAAAAAATCAAGTGGAGAGAGAAGATATTTTATTTAAGCCAAAGCAGTGCAGAGTTTTAGTTTAGGGAGAAAAAAGCCAATGCGTCCAGCTGAAGACAGCGTTGATAAATTGTGCACTCTCTGGGAAGAAAACAGAACAATCAGAAATAGACTTAAATCACTCCAAGATAAGGGAAGGACATCTGCAGGACCTACCGTGCAGCTGACTCGGGGATTAAGACCTAGAAAACTCCTGCGAGACTGAAGCAGACAGGAGTGAACTGCGTGGAGTGACTCAGCCCGAATCTCCCTAAGAGGAAGGATCTAGGGCAGAGAAGTTCTTCAAAGGCTCCTTCAACCCTTAATTCTTACCTGAGGCCACACTATAAATTACTGATTATGACAAGCAGACACAAGGAAAGTAAAAACCACTCACAGAAAAGAAGCATTTGTCAGCAATACACATACAAAGATAGCTTACCCAAGTATACCAAAACACCACCACAACAAAGTTTCAAAACATAACTCCATTTTCTAATAGTTTCATTGAATAAACACTGTAAATTCTCTGACCTTGGTAAAATCTTTGATGAGGTCAGCTGCTCTGACGCCATTCTGTACATTAAAGCTGATATCAACTTTCACTTCGGTAAAAGAATCTGTTAATTTAATAATAGGTACCTAGAAAGAAGAGAAAGGTAAAATTTAAATACATCAGACAAGTTAAATGACAAATCGGAGGATGGAAGGTTACCAGAGCTGAGATCCTGACCTTCTCAGGAAGACTTTAAACACTGAGTATTCTGAACACGCCATACCAGAGTTGACTTGGCTGTCTAGATATCTTATATTGCATATTTAGCATCTAAAGTCATGCAGTACATTCTGGAATTTCTACTGATTGAGAGTTTTGAAACAAAGTAACAAAAACTTTTCTCGACATTAATCTACTCTGGAGAACAGTTTCCAACACAAGAAGATCAAGAATTAAGAATGTCGGCCCACAGCCCCAAACTGTTTCCAATAGGAAAACTGCTAGATTCTTAAGTCACATACACAATAAGTCACTGGCATTTTTGGTCAGTTTTGCAAATAGCCCAAAAAACAATCGGACAAGAGAACTTAAAATTTAATTATTCTCAAATGAAAAATGATGGAATGGTTTATATGAAGTATCAGGAATTCTTTTAAAAAGAGAAAAAAAGCTCTTCTTCTACCATGCATTAGAAAACTCAGACCAGCAAACTTGATATATAGAACTAGATTTCCAAATTAATAATTTTTAATAAAGAAACTACCCGTTTTGCTCTAATAAAACCTGACATGCAAATATCCAAACTTCTAAAATAGACATATTTCTAAAATGAGCTTCCATGAAAATTCTTAATGTTCACTCCATTAGTTAAAATGACTTGATCTACAAAATTTCAATTAATACAATTCTTCAAGGATACAAAATATGATAGAATATCTGCATAACTAAAACTTTATTAGATATCCATATTTTTACTTACACTTTATATTAAAAAATCTATACAGTGTTATATGAAAGAATAGAGTTAAATTTTTGAAAGAAATGGATAATCAGAACAATTCATTTGTCTCACAAATGCAATTTTTTATGTGCAAGCACTGGGATCATGAACAGAAGGAATCATTCAGTCATAATCCAACTGTGCGCACCAAAATTAAAATTTAATTTTACACGTTCCATGCGTAAGTAATTGGAGAGTTTAAGATGAAATGTTGAAGAACTTACAGTGGCTTTGTCCAGAACTTTCACCGAATCTTCATCTGCAACTTTATGCTTCCGAAGAGCTTCCTCCAGGGTCCAGAGGGGTAGGTTTTCCCACTTCCCAAACACCACAAGATCAATGTCACTGAGCACAGAGCACAGAGAGGAGTTGTTGAAAGAAGCAAGACACTGTACTCGCTTTCACTCCTTCAGGCCACAGCCAGCAAGTTACTGGCAGCACGATGAAAACTCATTTCTCACTCTCACACTGCCCAGTGAAGACTGAATATGTCGGTGAGGACCGTTTTTCAGAAAGTGGAGGCTGGTGATTTTAACAACCTCCTACTTCTCCTACTTATTTCCCAGGGTGATTCTGAATGAAGTAAACCCTCAAAAACACCAGTTAATGTTTCCTGCTCATAAAGGCCTCTGGTACTAAAACCCTTAAGACCTTCCAAGTGAAAGAGATCAACTGATTAATCGTGACTTACATTATCAAGTATAAAAGCAAGATGCAGGCATACTAGTATATCTAGTATGCCACCATGTGTGTAAGAAAGGAAGAAACACACATTTCCTTTTACATATACAGAATCTCTCTGGAAGGATATGCAAGGAGCTGGTAATAGCAGCTCCTCCAAGCAGAGAAACTGGGGGAGAGAGGTGGGATTCAGACTTTTCATTGTCTTTATTTTTGTGCCCTTTTCAAGTCTGAACTAGGTTATCACAAAAATTAAATTTTTAGAAAGAATGACTCAGGCTTTGCAGACGCTTAGAACCTAAATAAGGAAAAAATATTAAAGAACTCAAAGTTGAATATTTCACAGCTCTGTAGGCCTAGGACAACAATGGGAAGAATGAAAATTGCTAGGATGCATCCACTTTAACACATTTTAAGTTTGGGTAAAGTAGGCTGAAGCAAATTCAAATGGAAACCATGATGGACGCCTACAGTTAATCACACCATACTGGGTACTTGAATGTGTGTTACAGGGTAAATCTCGCGGTGAGTGCTCTTACCACAATAAAAACAAACGCATGATGAAATGTTTTTGCTTAATGAAGACCATAGCAGTTTAATTCTTGGAGAACAGGTATTTGATCCTCAGTAAGTCTTACTATCCCCTCGAAGCAGCCCCAACACACATACCCCACTCTCGCTCCCAGCTGTGGGCCAAGGCAGCCCTCATTTGAGAAGATTAAAATGAACAAGGGGTCTGAAAGCAACAAGACTCTCCTCAGAGAAGAGTCTATGCCCTAAAGTTTTGAGTCAGAATATGGTGACAGGAGCTAAGAGTATGAGTTCTTAATAAAAATGAGAGACCTGGCATTCCTGAGTGTACAGAGCTCCAGAGCGTGACCAGGTCTTTCACCATAATAGTACATTAACGTCTGTGTGAGTGGGTTACGTTACGGGCTTGAACAGTTCTCTGTAGTGATACTCTATTTCAAGGTAACTCAAATAAAATACAAGTAAGTTTTCATAAATCTGTTTTGTTTCTATTCTTACCTATTTAACAGTCAAAACAAATAAACCCTAGAAAAATGCACAATTCCTTGAAAGCTTCATAAATGTACTAACCTTGTAGGTAAATACAAGCCAGTTTTAAAACTTCCAAATATCTGGACCTGAAATAGAAAAAATTATATTAAAATATGAGCTATGACAAACCTAGACAGTGTATTAAAAAGCAGAGACATCACTTTACAGACAAAGGTCCGTACAGTCAAAGCTACGGTTTTTCCAGTAATCATGTACAGATGTGAGAGCTGGACCATAAAGACAGCTGAGCAACGAAGAATTGATGCTTTCAAATTGTGGTGCTGGAGAAGACTCTTGAAAGACCCCTGGACAGCAAGGAAATCAAACCAGTTAATCCTAAAGGAAATCAACCCTGAATATTCACTGGAAGGACTAATACTGAAGCTGAAGCTCCAATACTTTGGCCACCTGACGTGAGAGCCGATTCACTAGGAAAGACTCTGATGCTGGGAAAGACTGAGGGCAAGAGGAGAAGGGGGTGATAGAGGATGAGATGGTTGGATGGCATCACCAACTCAATGGATATGAGTTTGAGAAAACTCCAGGAGATAGTGAAGGACAGGGAGGCCTGGCGTGCTGCAGTCCACGGGGGTTGCAGAGAGTCGGACATGACTTAGCGACTGAACAACAAAAAATATCAGATGAAAGGCCACACCGTGGAGAACTGCAGGACTTTGCTACCCTCTACTGGTCATTTTTAGTACTACAAGAGCATTTTTTTCCTATCACCACGCTTTCGTGGAAGCAGGATTCCATGTCTCACAGAAAGTAGTATTACGTAGCACTACTTCTGAAAGTTAGTTTAAACTTCTTAGGTTCAAATATCAAACATGTGGACTTAAACAGAAACCTTTCAAAAGGAACGTTCACTGCTGCTGCTGCCCTAAAAATCTAAAGACACAATCCCAAATCCTTAACTTCTGTTCCCCTAAGGAGGATCTCCTCATAGATTCCTGATTACGGGCTGACTGCCTCCATCACAGGACGAGTGGCGGCCTGCAGGCGGTCCCCACAGAGAACCCCAGGCACTGTCGCTGTAGCAGCACGTTGCGGCACACCACCAGCACACAGCCCATCGCGACCCACGGAGAACAGTGGGAGACACAGGCAGACGCGTGCACACCAGCAGCTGCCGTGAGGGATGAACCACAAAAACAGTTCAGTCTGTGAGGTGAGATGCACCAAGGGACTCAATCACAGCCTCATGTTCTAAAACCGCCCTGGTCCGGAGGAGGACTGATTCAGATCAGAGTTTCTCAACTTCAGCTCTACAGCTGGGGCAGATAAGCCCTTGCTGTGGAAGATCTGTCTTTGCATCTTGTGATGTTTAGCCACCTCCTTGGCCTCTGCTCACTGTGTACCAGGGGCACCCCACCAGTCACAACAATCAAAAATGGCTCTGACACTGCCAAATGCCTCCCAGGAGTCTCCAGTCTAGGTCACGCAGGAGCAGCAACGTGGCACAGAGCAGCTGCTCGAGAAAACGGTAGGGTCGTTCCCTCTTCCCTGCAGAAGCCCAGGTGGCTCAGTGGTAAAGAATCCACCTGCCAATGCAGGAGACCCATGTTCGACCCCTGGGTCAGGAAGGTGCCCTGCAGGAGGAAACGGCAGCCCACTCCAGTGTTCTTGCCTGGAGACTCCCATGGACAGAGGAGCTTCGCGGGCTACATACAGTCCATGGCGTCGCAGAGTCTGACGTGACTGAGCATGCTTGCATGCGCTCTTCCTTGTACCTATCTTATTTGAAGTTTCTCTGTTTTGCCAATTGGATCAAAAAAGCTTCCCTGGATTTGCTCTTGCCATCCCATGACACAGTCTAAAGAAACGCTACATAATGCAAAGGAAGGCATTCCAATCAGTCACTTCTTTGAATGAACAAAACTGTAGAATAAACCCTCAAAGGAGCCCCCCACGGTGACCATCAATAATAAGAACCACAAACAAGCAGAGGAAATCTTGGGCAAAAGTTTTGTTCACTGGGTGGGGGTTATACTGAGAGACAAGGAGTGATAAGAAAAAGAGAAGGAAACAGCAATTTCAGGAGAGTAGAGTACACGCCTACATTAGACTGTGAAAATGAGCTTCAAATGACTCAATAAATTTCTACCTGACATCTCCATTCAGCTATAAACAGTTATGCGATGTTCATACTGACAGGCTGGAACAAAGTAGTAACTGAGTTTTGATACATCACATCCAAATAACCCACTGCTATCAACACCAAGAGGCTTGATTTGTCTTTCTTCTCTTTATACTAATGATTCCTAAATATAGTTTGCCTTTAGCAGTACCGCAAAGAAATAGCCTTCAGTCAGTCATTCAACTCAATGCAAATAATTAGGAAGCCCCAAATTTTATGTCAAGGCTGGAGAAAATGGTTTGTTTTGAAACTGCATTAGACCACAATTCTACAGATGCACGTCCACAGGGATACCACCTAAGCACCCAGACGGATACTCACGTCAGCACTGGGCCAGAGCTCCTTAATCACACTCTCGATCCTGTTTACCACCTCCATCCGCATCTTCTCCTCCTCCGGTCTTGGAGACATATATTCATAAAAATCACTGATTTCTTCATGCAGACTGAAGAAAAGAAGCAGAGACGTTAATACGGACAAGGCCAATCCAATGAGAAATCACTATTTTAAATAATCTTACCCAATTAAGTCTTAAAGTCATCTGCAGGTTTTACATTCATACATTTCTCACCTCAATTTTAATGTGATAATTCACGCTAAGCTAAAACGGGAATGCACAAATTTTAATCAAAATGCAAAAGTAATTAAAAGTGAGAAATTCCAAATTCCAAGAAGTCTTATTGGAAGTGTACTAGCAGCTCTCACAGCATTTATTATCTGCCTGTGCAGAATACCTGCTGAGTGCCAGTGATTTCAAAATGTCTTAAATTTCAAGTGAAGGCCTTTGTACTCTGCCTTTACTCTTCTGATCCAGTAGATATAAACACAAGAAGACACAGACAAGCTTCTGGGCAGTGGGGGTGACCCCCTTCCCCCTCTGAAATCCACTCCTCACAGGAGCAAAAAAGCATGTCTTTCACGATGTTTGCTTAGTGAATTAAGTGTCACATGAATAGGTCAGCCAGGGAGTATCAACAAAGACCTAAAAGGAATGGCTGGCAGACAAGGCTCCATAAAGGAGCTAAAAGGACTTGCAGAGACAGAGAGGTACGAGGCCCCCTCGGGGAGCACCGAGCGGAGGGCACGGCCTGTGGCAGAGGGAGGAGCAGGTCCTGAGAGCAAGGCAGTACCGGACGACAGCAGGCTTTGAGCGACACACCGCGAGTTCAGACCTTCCTGGATGGTGACAGGGAACTATTTAAACGTTTCTGAAAGGGACCAGGGAAAAGACTGACTTCAAGATCTGGCAATGGTGCCAACAATGGGCTGGCAAAGAGACAAGGCTGGATGCAGCAAGAATGGCTCACAGATTACTGCAAGTGCAGGGCTGGCTGAAGGTCTGGAGAATGGCGGCAGGAAGGAAATGGGCTCAGAAATGCCACACACACACACAGACACAATGGCGGGGCCCCAGGGCAGGACCAGCAACGGGAAGAGAAGAGTGAGGGTGCCTGCAAGGGCTGAGGTCTGAGGCGCTGCGGGAACAGATGAACAAGGTGGAAGGAAACGCTAAGTAGGCTGGCTAGGGAGCTGTGTGCAGTCAATTACTACAGAAGAAAACGAAGAATCAGAACAGAAGACAGTGAAAATCGCATTCCTTAACAAGGTGGCACAGCTGTGAAGAGCTACCTTTAGGAGGGAAAGGAAGTATTGGTCACTCAGCCCTGTCCAACTCTTTGTGACCCCAAGGACTGTAGCCCGCCAGGCTCCTCTGTCCATGGGATTCTCCAGGCAAGAATACTAGAGTGGGTTGCCATGCCCTCCTCCAGGGGATCTTCCCCAACCAGGGTCTCCTGAATTGCAGGCAGATTCTTTATTGTCTGAGTCACCAGCAGTTTCCCTGAGTATGAAATGGGAGGAAATGTGCAAAACTTGGGTTGGATGCAGGCAAGACGGGAGGCCCGGCTCCAGGTCGCACAGCTGTGATGAACCAGGAAGCCAGGAGAAGGGCACCAGTTAAAGAGCAATGGGTGCCAAGCACCAGAGGGGAGCATGTGGGTGGCGGGGAGCGGCAGTGGGAGGCAGGGCAGCCTCAAAGTAACAAAATCTAGAAGGAGGGGTGTGCCCGCAGCTGCAAGCCCATTCTGGTCCAGAGCAGGTCCGGGATCCCCAGGAACCTAGAAACACCACGAGATCCAAAATGGTTACAAGGAAAAGAAAGGACCAAATCTCAACATTCACTGGCTGTTATCAGAATGTGGCAGAGTAAACTTTAATCAGTAAGTTTCTGCTTCTTCTGATGTTTTCTTTTTAGAGTCAAAACACTTGAGTTCCATACTCAGGCTCTGCCTGAGGGCAGCTGTGTTCCTTTTCTGGCCTCAGAGTTCTCAGGCACAACCTAGGGCGCAGCACCCAGGAGCATTTTCAGCCCCTTGGTTTCCAAAGGCTGGGCCATTTGCTCAGGAATGACTGACAGCAGCGATGTGCCTGTTCACTGTGCAATACCGTAGGAAAACTGGATTTTAAAACTCCAGGGAGTTCTGCTGCTAAACCCAGAGACTCCCAGTGGAGTCAAGTCTTCCTTGACTTAACTAGGTGCCTTCCAGGTACCCTAGTATCTTCAGACTTTTTTTTAAAGCTTCTCAGCTTTTAATATATTCTCTAAGGTCACATCCCCTTTGGTTTCTGATAGACGACAGCTAAAATGATTAGTCATTAGAGAGTTTATGGCTTGCTTTACTCTTCTGCACTTTTGGTGGGGATGAGAACCACAAATAAACAACCAAACAATGGACTTCTTATCTAACCAGATCATTCGCTATGAATTATCAGAGTTTATTTGTGGTTTGAAAGCATGTCCCGTAGAATACTTCCATTGTAACCAATGGGGAAAATCTCCTAAATTTGACTGTTAGCTACTCTACAAAGGCCCACTTACACATTTTTTTTTTTTTTAATTCTGAGCTCAGATCAAGTGTAGAAACCTTCATAGTTATAAAGGTCTGTAGGAAAACCTTTTCATCATTGCTCAGAACTGATCAGCTTTTCCTACACACACACTCCCAGCCAGCTCTCACCCACCCATCAGTGAAGTCCTCAGTTATCTACTGTCACTTTCGCACACGCGCACGCGCATACCCGCACACACCCCTTATTATAAATTACCCTTTGCTTCTCAGAACTATAGAGATCATGCTTCAGGCAGACTAAGGGGTCTTTTCTGATGCTCGGATTAGGCTATTTTCATCACTCATCCACTTCAGGAAGAGCAGATCTCAGAGAAACTTACACATTTTATAACAAATAACAGGCACAAAGTGTTTAGCCCAACCTCTAGTTAATCTTTAAGTCATATGAAATTAAGAAAGAACTCATCCTCCAAACACTACTGAGTATCTATGTTCAAAGGTATTACAAGGAAAACAGACAGCCACACATGGTCCTTGCCCTGGGTGGTGTCCATCTAATGATGAAAACAAATACTCATGATGTGCAGTAGTTGTGTGTGTGTGATCCATATATCCCACACTGCTCCCCCACAGGCAGGGTGCAGACGAACAGGAGTGCTTTCCTATGACAGCTTCCGGAGTTGCAGAGAGGTCGCCCTGCAGGGTAGTGAGGTCCTTGTCACCTCAAGTCACTTTCAGATGACCACAAAGCAAACAGAGGTCTTGTAAGGGATTCCTGAACTCGGCACTATTACAAGGTGGAGAAGATTCTAGAACTCCTGTTTATCACCAGGCTGTCAACTTTCTAATTAGCACACATTAATCTGGAGGAAAGGCATGATAGTTTTACGTGACAAATCCTTAAAACAAGATTACCCCACCACACTTTGAATGGCTAAGTTAAAGAGCTCTCTTGGTGACTGTCACACTGCACTTGGAAACATGGGTTATCTTCACATATCTTCTGATGTTGATTTCCAACAGACTTTCACAGTGATAAGAGAACAGACTCTATGATTTCGATACGTCAGACAGACCATGGAAGTTTTGCACGTTTCTTATGACCCTGGATATGTTCCAGTGTCTCCAGATTTATAGTCCATGGGAATTTGAACAGAATTTGCGCCCTGCTGTTGCGTGAAAATTGTGTAAGTCTTAATTATGTTGAATTGGTTCACGGTGCCTTTCAGGTGTACTATATCCGTCTACTTTCCTGTCTATTCATTCTAATAAACTGGGAGAGTTTCATATTGAAATGCCAACTAAAATATCTATTTATCTACTTTTAAAAATAACTGTAATATACAGTGGAACTATATGTAACTTTTCCCTGTATTTTCCAAGTCTCCTGTAAATGTGTTATCATACTTTCATAATTAAAAAAATAATTACTGGGGTAGGGAGGGAAAGACCACCCTAACACTGTTTGCTGACGCATTCTCCTACTGAGAGACAGCTGGTATGTTAGCAGTTAACAGTTATTAAAAATAAAGCTGTTATGGAAAGAAAAAAATATCCTAAATTTTAATAATCCATGGAACCATCTTCCTATTTAGGAAAATATGATTCTACAGCTTATCTTACCTCTCTTATTCCTTTGCCTTCACCATACTGGAAGGAGGGAAAGAGGAGTAAGCGGAAAGAGAAGGGCTGTTAAAACAAAAACCTATTTGAACAGTAAGAACCAGAGAAACCATCTCAGGCCTGCCAGGGTCATCTCCTTACCCAAGCCAGACACAAACATTCTTACCTATCTCATCTATATTCAACCTACTATCTGTAAGATGCTTATTAAAGAACTAAGTGAGAAATCTTGGTACAATCAGGAAATAAACTTCCAATGAAAATTTTAAGATAATTTTGAGGGGCTCTTTCCCCGTGGACCGCATAATTTGACTGGCATGGTACAACATATATCCAGGTGCTTTAAAAATCCTAAAGGAACTGAGTCCCATTTTTGGAGTGCCTACTACATGCCTGGCACACTTTTGAGTGACATGATGACCTAATAAAGGCTGGAAACTGGAGAAAGTTTGCAAGTTTGCTCTCACACGTTAATTACACCTCTGATATCAACTACACAGAGAAAACTTGTTTCTTCCACATCTGGGTTAAAACTTGGTATTAGTTAAATTAGCAAATACTGCTGTGGGGTACACACTCAACCTTACAGTTTCTCATCTTAAAATTACAAAACACAACTCTCCTGTGATCAGAATTCCTGAGTGACCAAAACACAGCACCCTCTATTAGGATATCAATGTCTTCTTAAAAGATAAAGTCAGTGAGAAAGTGCACCCACTTCCTGCATTTAAAGGAAAAGTACATAAAAGCAATATGATAAAATAAGTGCCTCTATATAACTGGAGAGGATGCCACAACCCAAAACTTTTAGAAAATGAGAATCAAAATGAATTTGCTGGGGTAAAACTTAAACTCAAAAATTAATGATAATACAAAAATTTAATGGGACAAATAAGAAATATCAATAAAAAAATGGCTTCTGTACTTTTAAAAAGTACAACCCACAGATAATTAGGTCATAAAGACATGAAAAAATCACTTTTGCTCTGAGAAGAGTTCCACCAGAGGAGATATGCTAGCCTTTCAAAACAGTCCTCAAAGGCTCAACTTCTCTGGCTATAAAAGGGAAGAACTGCTTCACACCTTTTCAGCTGGGCAACTCAGGGTGGGGTGTGAGTCTCTTAGCAGCGCCTGCAGCTTCAGAACCAAAATCAACATGGCAGTCTCCCTGATACCGCCAGGCCAAGGTGGGCAGATGACCCACTGCTGGCCCCTCTGCTCAACACTGCCCCCTGCAGTTCCCCCAAAATCTGTTCAGGGGCTAACACACCGCTTCCTGGGGGACACCTGCCCAGCTTGCAATGTGCCTGAGGACAATGCCACACCAAGGTCAGGCTATTCGGTTCCATAACTGAAGTCCTCATTAACTGTAACCTGAGACCTATATGAAGGCATTCACGGCACGTGTTAGTCGCTCAGTTGTGTCCGACTCTTTGTGACCCGCAGACTGTAGCCCGCTAGGCTCCTCTGTCCATGGGATTCTCCAGGCAAGGGTACTGGAGTGGGTTGCCGTCTCCTTCTCCAGGGGATCTTCCCAACCCAGGGATCGAATCCGGGTCTCCTGCCTTGCAGGCAGATTCTTTACCATCTGAGCCCCCAGGGAAATGACCAAGTTCTATTCAGTTACTGTCAGTAACAAGATACTCCTCCCCTGCAAAATTTTAAGATTAACAATAAACAATTCTTACAAGGACATATGGAGAAGGCATTCACATGCTGCATGGAAAAATGTAAATCACTACAATCTGAGAGGTTGTTGTATAAGCAATAAATAATATTTATATAAATAATCTTTAAAATCCCCCATCTTTCATTAAAATCAGGGTCTGGAAGAGTATTTGCGCTCCATGTTTACTGCGGCATTATTCCCAATAGTCAAGATATGGAAACAACCCAGATATACACTGACAGATGAACCGCCAAAGGAAACACTATATATTATTCAGCCTTAGAAAGGAAATCATGCCATGTGAAACACCAACAAACCTGAAAGGACATCATGCTAAGTGAAATACGCCAATCAGAGAAAGAGAAATACTGTGTGACTCCACTTACACGCTCGAAAAACGGCCCAACTCACAGAAGCAGAGAACAGAATGATGGCTGCCAGGGGCTCGAGTGGGGTAGGGAATCGGGAGTTGTTCAACGGATACAGTTCCAATCAAACAGGATGAATCAGGTCCTAGAGATATACTGTATAACACAGTGTCTACAGTTAACAATACTGGATTGTGCACTTAAAAATCTGTTAGGAGGGTAGATTTCAGGGTATTCTTACCACAAGCGA
This sequence comes from Capricornis sumatraensis, assembly GCF_032405125.1. NCBI lineage: Eukaryota > Metazoa > Chordata > Mammalia > Artiodactyla > Bovidae > Capricornis > Capricornis sumatraensis. The sequence goes on along the minus strand of NC_091088.1, from coordinate 24,433,732 downwards.
GTGAGAGGACACAAGGAACTTTTGGAGCTGTTGGATATATCTACTGCATGGATGGATGCGTGCATGTTCAGTCACGTCTGACTCTTTGCGACCCCATGGACTGTAGCCTGCCAGTCTCCTCTGTCCCTGGGATTTTCCAGGCAAGAACACTGGAGTGAGTTGCCATTTCCTCCTCCAGGGAATCTTCCCAACCCAGGTATCAAACCCATGTCTCCTGCATTGCAGATGGATTCTTCAACACTACAACCTGGGAAGCCCAAATATCTACTACCCTGGATATATCATCACCTTGGTTTTATGGGAGTAAACATACATCCAAACTCATCAATTTGCATATCTGTATTACGTATGTGCAGCTTTTTGCAAAGCTGTTTAAAAACAAATCCCCCTTTTTTTAATCCTCCAAGAATATTTCCATAAGGGAACAAGGATATTCACCACAGCATGATTTGGAATACTAAATAATTTAGAAACAGCCTCAGTGTCCATCAGTGGGGTCCAATTACATAATCATAGGAACACTCATTGACCTTCCCTTGAATTATAGCCAATAATCCATTGAAAAGAATGAAGAAGAGCCATTTGAGTTGACAGAGAAAGATCTAAGATTTGTTATGTTTAAAAGAAAGGATCCCTTTCATGTACATTAAAAAAGACACACACACACACACACACACACACATGCAAACACACAAGAGAAAGTCACAACACGTTTCTATCTGCATTACAAGTTTTCTGGAAGGAGAACCGTTATCAGTGATCACCTTAGGGAAGGGCGTGGTGGGCAAGTTAGGGAGACCTTTAGTTTTTTATTTCCTATCACTGTGTATAATTTTATAACTTTTTTAAACCACCAGTGTGTATTTGTTTGTCTGCTTTTCTAACAAGAATCATTATTATCTTTTTGGAGAGATCATAGTCATTTGCATCTTCTTTAAATTTTCGCATGTGAAATACACACGCGTGCACGCATGTGTATTTCCCCCAACCTCCACCTCATAGATCAGGGTCTGTATACCATACTGTTTATGATTATTAAACCCGATAAGCAAACTTGGGGGTGGAGACTCACTTTATTTAAAGTGCTGCCACTGCTGCTAAGTCGCTTCAGTCATGTCCGACACTGAGTGACCCCATACACTGCAGCCCACCAGGCTCTCCCGTCCCTGGGATTCCCCAGGCAAGAACACTGAAGTGGGTTGCCATTTCCTTCTCCAATGCATGGAAGTGAAAAGCAAAAGTGAGGTCAGTCGTGTCTGACTCTTCGAGACCCCATGGAATGCAGCCCACCAGGCTCCTCCATCCATGGGATTTTCCAGGCAAGAATACTGGAATAGGGTGCCATCGCCTTCTCTGACCCCGGTTCAGTCTATGGCCATACCACCCTGAACGCGCCCGATCTCGTCTGACCCCGGTTCAATTCCAGGGTTGGGAAGATCCGCTGGAGAACGGATAGGCTACCCACTCCAGTATTCTTGGTTTTCCTGGTGACTCAGCTGGTAAAGAATCCGCCTGCAATGCAGGAGACCTGGGTTCAATTCCTGGGTTGGGACGATCCCGTGGAGAAGGGAACAGTTACCCACTCCAGTATTCTGGCCTAGAGAATTCCACAGACTTATACTCCATGGGGTTGCAAAGAGTTGGACACAACTGAGTGATTTTCACATAGCTCACATACATTGATGTATACAGTCTATCTTTTAAAATGCATACTAAGTACTATCGGATATTTTTATAACAAGGAAAAATATCATTAAAGAAAATTAACGCTTGAAGGCAAAAGACTCAAGTTATTCTAATAATCTAGCTTTCCAGACCAAAAGGTCACAAACCAGGCACCTGGAAGATATGAACAGAAAGGGGCCCCAAAGCCAGGCATGCAGCAACAGACACAGGACGAATCTGGGAAGTTACTGCACGCATGACGCGATGCAGTGAGCGTAGTAGTAAGTTTCTCTTGGTGCCTGACTCATCCATTCTAGGGACTTAAATGTGTGTGTATATGCAAGAGAAATTTCAGGAAGAATGCATGGTCGCAGTAGTTTCCTCTGGGGCGTGGAACTGAGGTCTGAGGTGCAGGGATTTATATATTCTTTTGCACTATATGATGTTTTCCAAATGCAAGTAGGAACCAAGAGAGGTGAGTAACAATAAGCTCTAGGGTGATCCCTAGAGCAGTCTCAGTGACATCTTCAGGAGGCTCTAAAATTTGATTTTTACAAAGAAACTGTCCTCGTAGCTCAGTCAGTAAAGAGTCTGCCTGCAATGCCGGAGACCTGGGTTCGACTTCTGGGTTGGGAAGATCTCCTGGAGGAGGATCTTACCTGGAGAATCCCATGGACAGAGGAGCCTGCCAGGCTACAGTCTTTGGGGTCACAATAATCGAACACAACTGAGTGACTAAGTACACACACAAAGAAACTGTCACATACACACACACACACACACACACACACACACACACACACACACACACACACCCCACACACACACACCCATTCTGTATTTCCAGCTGCCAGCTAGACTCGTCTACGTAAATGTCACCTCAAACTCAGTAAGTTCAAAATCAAACTCCTTGTCTTTTTCCAAAAACCTAATCTTCCTTCTTGGATTTTCCTCCCTGAGTTACTGTTTCCCCAAAATGGAAACTAAGCTGATCTCGCTGCCCCGAGTTTCTCCCTTCCCTGGGCCATCTTCCACGTGATCACTCTTCCTCAAGCTATCTGTGTCACTTCCTGATGCCTCTTCTCCCCAGTACAGCCACAAGGCACTGTGCTGGAACATGCCAGATCTCTGCAAGAGCCCCACCCTTGCACAGGCAGGCCCTGCGCCTGGAGTACCTTCTTACTCAGCCTCTGAGAACTCAGCTGGCACCTCCTTGGTCAAGTTGCCAAAAGCATTACTTTAGCTCCTCCTCAATGCCCCTGACCCTACCTCCTGTCCGGCTGTCAGCCCCGATGAGTTCACAGTGAATCCCTGGCTCACAGGCCTCCCTGCTGACTCCACTCTCCGATTCAGCTCTGTGTCCCCAGATAGGCCGCAGCACAGATAATTGCTTCTAGAGGAAGGGACCTCAGATGACTTTCGTACATCCAACCATGATCATGCCCACATGTCACAGAAGGGACAGTATACACCTTAAAATAAGCTCAGGACCAGGACCCAAGGAAACTGACATTCACACAGTGAAAAATGACAGAACCAGAAAGAAGGGCAATTTGGGCCCCCAAACTACGGACGTCCTTTAGAGTCAGAGAGGGTAACTCCACTTCTCAGAATGTAGCCTAAGGAAATACGTCTGCATGTGCAGAGCGATCTGGCTATCAGAAAATATCCACAATGAGCATGTCGTTTTTTTAAAAAAAAAGCTGAAGTTTTGAAACATTTCAAGGAGGATCACCAGTATCAAGAGTGAAAAGGAAAAAACCCTCGAACTCTTCTTTATGTAGAAAAGTATTCACACCCCAAATAATTCTCACTATAAACTAAGATTTTAAAAAAAAAAAAGGGAGAAAGAAAACATGGATGACAACATAAAATCATTTAAAATACACAGTTCAGGTTTGCAAACTTCGTAGGCATTTAAAACTGTTATTCATAGTTGAAGAATGTGCCATTTGCTATGTCAGCTCCTCCTTGGTTAGGACTTGGGAGTAAAACTGCAGAGAATGGATACTAAATTATAAAGTTTTCCTTTCTTTCTTCTGTTAAGAGGTGTTCACACCTGCTTTCCTAGAAATTCGAGCATTCCTTTTAAATGTCATCATCTGTTGCTGCTCTCAGGTTTGGGATCACAGTTTTGTTAGGCCAGTGTTTCAGAAGGATGGTTTTCCTCTGATTTCCTGTTCCTTCCCTTTTTACTGCTATGAAGAGAGAGAATGAAAACCATCTGACTTCCTCTAAGCCTCTTAACTTTTGCCACACAACCCTGCTACTACTTTCAAGCAAGTATAAAGACAAAGAAAAGGGAGGCAAGAGGAAAGAAACGATTACCTGAGAGTTGCTTTATTTAATCCTAGTCATTCATTCTTCCCTCTACCAGTAAAAATTCTGAACTCCCTCTGCCACTCTGAGCAGGATCTAACCAAACCTGGATAAAGTTGGGTAGCTCAAAGAACAGTTGATAGTATTTCCCAATTAAGGATAAATACCTTGAAGTAAAAGCTCAGTTATCAGATTTATCCCCCAAATGGAAGGTCCTCAAATATGTGAAGAGTTTTGTTTTTTTTTTAAAGAGGCTGAATCTTTCTTTAGCCACAGGTTAAAATGTCAACAAGAATAGTTCATTCTACAGAAGTTTGTTATATTTTTAAACATAACAATGAAATGTAGATGTGTTTAATCCATACAATTCTCATACAAAAATATTTATTTTTTATTTTTCATTTATTTATTTCTGGTTGGAGGCGCTGCTGGTATTTAAGAACAGACACTGCTGTATAAATACATGAGCACTTGCAGAGTCTCCTGCTGTGTTAAACTACTGGTAAAAGAGGCACAGAACCAGCAACGGCTTTTATAATTTACCCTTTTTTTTTCCCTGTACTATTGAGATCTTTTGGTAAGTCCTGGCACTGTTTACAACATTTTTTTAAGCTTAAGTGAAAAAATAAAGACAAACTGTTTCACAAAGAGTTCATTTACACCAAAAACATAATGTTTATAGACCTAGGTTGACTTTCTGAGGTCCCATATTCTTCCAAATTTAACAACAACAAAATAAACTCTGAAATAAATAAGGAAATTTACAGTGGTTTGTAAAGCACACGGCAGGGGGTACGCTTGAAAACCACCTATAGCTCTACCCAAAAAAAGCAGCAAACACAGCTGGCGGTGACTATGTGCCAGACACAAACACTCACCAAGTACCTGCTGCAAACTATTTCACTCCACACGCCACTTTAAAGGACAAACAGAGTGACTATACCATGGCCACGGCACACGTCATCTGCTACTATAAAAATCTATTTGTAATGACTGTATATAAAGACAGCATATAAATACAGACAAGCCTCATTTTATTACGCTTTGCAGATATTGTATTTTTTTACATATTGAAGGTCTGTAGCAACCATGTAGTCAAATGATGGTTAGCACTTTTTAGCAATAAAGTATTTCTTAATTAAGGTTATGTACATTATTTGTTAAGACCTAATGCTACTGCACACGTAACAGACTATAGAATAGTAAAAGATAGCTTTCATGTGCACTGGAAAACCAAAAAATCTGTGTGACTTGCTTTACTGCAGTCTTCTCTTTATCGTGGTGGTCTGGAACCAAACCTGCATTATACCCAAGGTATCCCTGTGTACCCTAATTTATTCTACCAATCCCTTATCACTAAGCATTTAAGCTGTTTCCAGTTTTCCACTACTATAATTCACATTATAATGCTGTCTTTGTATATAAACCTGTAATCAACTAACTTCTCTCTTAGAATAAATTCTTACAAGTGGAAGCCTTTTGTGAAAGACATGAACAGTTTAACACTTTTGAAGGTTACTCCCCGAACACCCTCCACCAGAACGGGAGATGATAAAGTCTCCCACAGAAATGCATGACCGTCCCTCCCCAACCTCCACACCAACGGAGAGTGCTTTGTTTTATTCTTTGATTCCTATTGTTATTGTTCAGTCACTCAGTGTCCAACTCTGAGACCCCAGGGACTTCAGCATGCCAGACTATTCCTATTAAGGTTAGGAATTTTCTCCATGCTTACTGGACATTCGTATTCTTTTTCAACTCATTTCAACAAACTATTAGATGAAACTAAAAAGCAGTTTAAAGAGCATGTTGTTCAGTCGCTAAGTCGTGTCTGACTTTTTGTAACCCAGGGATTGAACCCACGTCCACTACATAAGCAGACAGATTCTTTACCACTGAGCCACCTGGGAAGTCCATTCATTTAAAGAACATGAGCTGGGATCAAACCTCTGCGTTCCCACTGACAGGTATGCCCGGGTAGGTACTCTACCTCTCCCGGTGGCCCCTTTCTCACCTGCAAAGTGTGGACAATAATACTATCATCTTAAGAGTTTCTATAGGGATTAAACAAGAATATGGAAAGGGCTTGGCATAGAGTTTACCGCTTACTTTGCACACAGTAAACCTCAATAAACATCGGCTATTTATTAAACGGACTTTCCCAGTGGCTCAGTTGTAAAGAATCTGCCTGCAGGAGACACCAGTTCGATCCCTGGGTTGGGAAGATTCCCTGGAAATGGCAACCCACTCCAATATTCTTGCCTAGAGAATCCCATGGACAGAGGAGCCTGGTGGGCTATATAGTCCATGAGGTCACAAAGAGTCGGAGTCAACTTAGCGATTAAATGACAAAAACAATTTAATAAACACCTGAAGTATGAGGCACTGAGTAAGGTGATAAGATACTCCACTGAATAAGACCGAGATGGTCCTTGCCATCATGAAGCTTACAGTCTACTGGGAATTAATTTTAAAAATAAATTTTTATTCAGATTTTTTATGTTGAATGTCTTATTTTCTTATTGGTTCATTAGCATTCTTTACACATTATGGCTATTAACCTTCTGAAATAGACAGCAAATAATTCTTTCTGATTAGTCTTCCATTTTGCAAAGCTTTTTTAAAGTGTATAAAAACTTAAAAAAAAAAAACAGATTTATACCTGTGAGTCTCTGCCTGAAGAGAACAGCTAAGGTAAATAAATATAACAAGAAAAGGCAACTCACATGCCAACTGTAGTGCTAGGGTTCACTAGGCAGTGGTGGAGAAGGTGCCAACTGGAAAGCCCATGTCCCACAGATGGAAGCAGCAGCTACTCGGGGCTGGCCACTTGACTGCCACTCGGCAATGTGAATCCAGCACTGCCAACACTTCCTATTTTTTAAGATAAGCCAGAAATCTGGACTACTAGGTAAGATTTTCATTTTAAAATTTGGACACAGTTTTTACAAGATAAACCAAAGGGCGTAGGGAAAACATACCGTGTGCAGGTCTGATCTAGCCGTTGGGTCACCAGTCTACAATCTCTGCTTGCAGGCCTCCCTTTGCTGTATACTTCAAAAGGCTTTTTTACCTTGAGATTAGAAAGATACTCAACTATCAAGAGAAAGGGCAAGCAAGCCACGGACTCGGAACAAAGATTTGCAAAACACATAGTCTGACAAAGCAGTGGTCCCCACACTTTTTGGCACCAGGGACTGGTTTCATGGAAGACGGAGGTGTGTGTGGTCGGGTGGTGGGGTGGAAGGTTCAGGCTGTAATGACAGCAATGGGAAGCGGTAGATGAAGCTTCTACTTCCAGACTCGTCACTCATCTTTGGCAGTGCAGCCTGGTTCCTAACAGGCCCTGGACCACAACTTACCTACAGCCTGGGGGTTGGGGACCCCTGTGATAAAAGGTTGATATCCAAAATATACAAAACTCTTAAAACTCAGCAGTAAGAAAACAAAAAACTAAACTTAAAAATGGGCAAAGACTTGTGCAGATACCTCACCAAAAACAAAACCAAACTCCCACATGAAAAGATACTTGACATAATGTGCCATTGGGGAACTGCAAATTAAAACAACAGATACCACTCCTCATCTATTAGAATGGCCTAAATCCAAGACACTGACAATACCAAATGCTCCAAGGACATGCAGCAGCAAAACTCTCATCCATTGCTGGTGGTATGCGAAATGGCACAGCCCCTTTGGAAGACAGTCTGGCAGTTTTGACATATGATCCAGCAAGCACGCTCCTTGGTATTAATCTGAATGAGCTAAAAACTGAGGTCCACACTAAAACTTGCATATAGATGTTTATAGCAGCTTCATTCATAACTGTCAGAACTTGGAAGCAACCAAGATGCCTTTCAGTAAGTAACGAGATAGACTGTGGTACATCTAGACAACGAATGTAATTCAACACTAAAAAGAAATGAGCTATCAAAGCCATGAAGAGGCACAGAGGTAACTGCGTATTTCCCACTGAAAGAAGTCAATCTGAAAGGGCTTCTCAGCTCTATCTACTTTTTAAACCTGTTTCCAGCTGGGTCTTCACTGCTGCATGGGCCTTCCTCCAGTTGCAGAGGCCAGGGGCTCCTCTCCAGTTGCAGGCTCGGGCTTCCCACTGCAACGTCTTCTCTTGTGGGGCAGGGGCGCCAGGGCGTGTGGGCCCAGTGGCAGAGGCTCTCAGGCTCTAAAGCACAGGCGCAGCAGTCACAGCCCACGGGCTTAGCTGTTTCGCTGCATCAGGGATCAAACCTGTGTCTCCTGCATTGGCAGGCTGATTATTTACCACTGAGCCCCCAGGGAAGCCCTGAAAAGGCTATACCCTGTAGGACTCTAGCTCTCTGACATTCTGGAAAAGGCAAAACTAGGGAGAGGAAAAGGATAATTGGCTGCCAGAGGCTGAGGGGAGGCAGGGATGAACAGGCCGAGCACAGAAGATTTTTAGGACAAACGGTTCTGAATGATATAATAGTGGATACTCGTCTTTATACATTTACCCAAATCCATCAAGTGGACACCACCAAGAGTAAACGTGAATGTAAACTATGGACTTCGGATGATTAATTCACTGATTTCAATAAATGTACGGCCCTGGTGGAAAATGGGAATTAATTTATGTACTCTCCATACATTTTGCTGTGAACCTAAAACTCCTCAAAAAAATAAAGTCTACTTTAAAAATTCTGACTATATTTCTAGTTATTTAATTTGTTCCTTTTTCCAAATTAACTACCATTTATTCATTTAGAATTTAACTGAACACAGTGAAAGACAAGGATATAATTTTTTCCCCAAACAGTTAATCAAGTATCCAGTGTCCTTTATTAAATATGCCATCCTGTTTCTTAACAACACTTGCTGCCCCAGTCTGTCCAATGGCCTGTCCGCTGCTTCCCGCTCAGTAATTCTAACCCGCCCGGTTCCCTCGGGGAGCAACTCCTCTCCCAGTGTTCCTAGGATTCTGATGAGACCGCACAGCAGGGCCAGTGGAGTTCTGGGGACGCGCAGCCATGGGTGACCCTACGAGTGTAGCATCCGGCAGACATGGCCCGGGGTGGGCACGTGACCCCAGCGCTCTAAGTGATGTCCTTCCTTAGGACTTTACATGCTGACACTAAGGAAGGTCACTTTCTTCTTTGACCTTGAGCTCTAAAAATAGAAGCCTGGAATCAACAACAACCACACCTCCTTTTCCTCTAGCTGCAAAAAGGAAGCCCATGAGCAAAAGAGAATGAAGCCAACTCTGAGAAAGAAGCAAAGTCAGGGAGAGACAGGGCATTTTAGCCTCTGGAACAACTGAAGCAAATGCCACCCCAAGGGCATCCCAGGTACTTGACAAAGTAAGTGTCTTGCTTGGTTTCTGCTGAAACCAAGATGGTTCATTTTCTTTCCCTTGCACTCGAAAAAACCCTGATTTACACACATTAAGCCTTTGATTATGTATTAAATTCATGCACAGTTGGGTCAGGTTTTAGGCTTTCTTTTCAGATCTACTGCTATTTCTGCCTATTCTAGGGCTCAGGTTACACTTTAAAATTTGTGTATAAATCAACAAGCAGTTAATAGTACAAAACTACGCCTCCCCAAACTCACATACAGTTTTCAATACCACAGTTTTCTCAGCTATTCTTATCTGTTTATTCTTTCAGCAACTCTTCAGAATCACTTTCACAAGTTACTCTCCCCTCTGAAAAAATTCTTTGGGATTTATATTTGAATTACATTAATTAACAAATTAATGAGTTGACAACATCTTCAAGTCTGTTATGCCATCCACCATAATGTTTTTAAATTTTTTTTCACATTTCTAGATGTGTTTTAAATAATTTTAGAGGTTTTGATGCTGTAGGGAGTGAAATCTTTTTTCCTTTTTAAAATTATATTTTCTGACGGTTCTATAGAAAAGCTAATGATTTTTATATGTTTATTTTCTAACCAGCCGATTTTCTAGCCTAACTGCATGGGGGAAAACTACCAAGATAAGACCAAATAACACAGGTAAAGGCAGGTATCAGTGTCTTGCTCCTGATTCAACAGGAAATGTTTCTATGTTGTACACTGGTTTGAAAGTGCCAGTCTTTATCAGGTTATGGAAGTGTCTGCATACTCCTAGTTTACTCAAGTTGTACTTTTTTTTAACAAATTTTATCAAAGGCCTCCCTCAAAGTATGTTATAGTTTTTTCCAGAGTAAACCAACATGGTAGCATCTTTCTTTCAAGATAACAACGATAATGATGGATAGAGATTAAAGGAAAAGCTACTGCAACTCTAGCGTCCTGCCAAACAAATTTCACAAACAAGCCACTAATATTACAGTAACAACAACAATATTTAAAGTCAAACAGAAACCCACTATCCTGATAAATCAACCCTTCCATATTCCTAACCTGGAAACTTTCTAAATCCAATAAACATCAAACAAAATAGCAACAATAAACTTGATACTTTCATTGAGCAGCCAACCAGCAGATCATAAGAAGTCATATTTTCAGGGTATACATAAAATTTTAAATGTCGATTGTAAAAATTATCTGAGCCTGGTACTGTTTCATCATGCTAAAATCTCTCAAACCAGATAAATTTTAAACACACATGTCTGAGGGGCTTCCTTACTGGCTCAGTGGTAAAGAATCCGCCTGCCAGTGCAGGAGATGTGGGTTCACTCCCTGGGTCAGGAAGATCCCCTGGAGAAGGAAATGCAACCCACCCCAGTATTCTTGCCTGGGAAATCCTATGGGCAGAGGAGCCTGGCGGGCTACAGTCCACAGAGTTGCAAAACAGTCGGACACAACTTAGCAACTAAATAACACGTGTCTGAACTGTGCAGGTCCACTTACACACAGATTTCTTTTTCAATAGTAAATATGGAGGAACTGCAGACACTGATGACTGTAGATTCAGAGGGCCGACTATGTTATACATGGATTTTGGACTGCAGAGAGTCAGTATCTCTAACCTTCGTGCTATTCAAAGGTCAACTTACATAGGTCTCATTTACCATCTAACTTCTCTTAAAATATGAAGTTATTAGCAGTCACATCTACCTAGCAAGCACTATTAAGTTCTTCTACACTATTTCTTCTACTCCAAAGTAAAGCCTGATGATTACTACTTCAAGACTATTTCTAATACGTCTGTTCTTAGCGGTATAGCACTTGATCACAACAACGCTTACTCATCAACTTGTAAGTCAACTTGTAAAAACTGCCACTAAATTCATCCTTAATCCTTGAAAATAATTTTAAAAATTTAAGACCTACGGGCAATATAAAGAGATCTTGATAACCTACCAATCTATATATATTTATACATAAAGAGACACTGTAACAATAATAACACAATACTTCTTCACTAACAGAAGTGAAACATAAGCACTGCCAAACTTTCCTCTCTACATACTAAAACTTTAATAATGATGAAAAATACGCTACATCACTATGACTGAAACCCTTCCCTATGTTTTCCTAACTCTGGGCCATCGCTGTGTGCACCGGTAGCTGTCCAGCATCAATCAGAGCAGCCTGGGGTCTAAATGTGGGCCCTGCTGCTTCGCTACCAGTTCATTCTTACCATGACATTCTGACTGCCATCCCTTTTCTCTTTTAGCTTCCATTATAATTAATACAGATATTAAAGAAAAGTAAACTCACAGAGAGCTTCAGGGTTTCTCCAAAGAATCAAGTACCCAGTCCTTGCACTAGGCTTTCAAAGTGATACTGATGGGACGGGATCTCCTCATTTTAACACACCATCAGGATCACAGAGGTAAAATTACTCTCAAATCCCAGCTAAGACATTCCTAACTGAAGAATCTTTTATTGGAAGCTACCAACTTCCCTCAGTCTCAGTTCCCACATCTATAAAACAGGGACAAGAATGCTCACTCAGCAGCTCGGTCGGTCTGCAGTGGTACCCCAATCTGGCACTGAGTATATATTTTATATTTCCTATTGACTCAGGCTTTGGGTCTTCATGAGTTCAAACATATACAAAGACAGTAAGAGGGTATGACTAGTCTCCTAAGTAAGACAGGTCCACCAAAACAGAAAGTCATTTAACATAGCAGCCATCCGCCCACCACCCCCACACCAGCCCACCGCCCCACTTTATCTTTTCAGACCACCCTTCACTCTTCTTCCTCATTATCTGCATTTCCACAAAGACTTATGAAAGGTGATGCTGTGCCAACCACTGTGCCAGATGTTGGTTCAATCACTTAACCTTTGTTATAACAGACACATATTAATAAATTGCATTTGAAATTTCCAGATCTGTTACTCTGAGCTTACTACTCCTCTCCAGCAGTCTGACTCCCTTAGCTCGAGACCCTTTCCCTGGACCAAAAAGCTATCTCCAAAATATTTCCACAAATAATTCAAGTATCACACAAGTTCCACTCTACCTCTAATATCCACTTATTCCTCTACACAGAGGTCAACAAAACACACCCACAGTTCAAACCCAGTCCACTTCCTGTTTGTGTACAGCCCACAAGATAAGAATGCTTTTACATATTTAAATGGTTGAAATCAAAAGAATAATAATATTTTGGGATAGGTATAAAATATATGCAGTTCAAATTACAGTGTACATAAAGTTTTATTGGAATATAACTATGCTTGCTCATTTGCAAACTGTCAGTGGTTGCTTTTGTACGTTACAATAGCATAGATGAGTAGTTGAGACAGAAAGCTTAGAACCAAACACAGCTATTTAAAATATTTACTACCCTTATAGAAAAAAGTTTTCCTACCCCTGCTTTATAGGTGGGCTCCTTTAGATAGCCAAGATTAACTTGATAGATCAACTCTACCAAGTTTTTTCTATGCACCACCCTGTACATTATTTAGGGGTAAACAAACTTACAGAACCACACATAATTGTTAGAAGTACCACAGTAACATCTTCTAAGCACCCATCCCAATTCATATCAAAGCGTCAACTAAGGGTAGGTATATTTGTCATTGATATAAAAAGAAAAAAAAAAAAAAAAGACAGTGCTTAGCTATACTTTAAAAACACATTTTTAAAGTAGCCGTTGTGATTGCTCCTTACCAAAAAAACAAGAAAACAGCAGGTTTGCAACAGAGAATGTGGAGAAGCTAGAATTCATTATTACTTGTGCTGACAGGAATGTAAAATGGTTCAGCACTATGGAAAACAGTATGGCTGGTCCTCAAAGGATTAGATACAGACTTACCACATGATCAGCAATTTCACTCCTGGGTATACAGCCAAAAGAACTGAAAGCAGAGACTCAAAAGATACTTGTATGCTCATGTTCACAACAGCACTATTCACAATAACCAAAAGGCGGAAGCAACCCAAGTGTCATCAGCAGGAGAATGGCTAAACAAAACGTGACCTATACATCTCACAATAAAACAGTATCCAGCCTAAGAAAGGGAGAAAATTCTGACGTGTGCCGCAAAATGGATCACGGAATTTACCCTAAGTGAAATAAGAAGGACAAATACCAGATATAAACGAACGGCAGCAACTCACACAGACTCAAACAGAAAACAAAAGGGAGGGGGAGAAGAGGGATAAATGTGTAGGCATTTGGGATTAAAATATACACAGTGCTAAGTATAAAACAACCAACAAAGACCTACTAACTATACTCAATATCTTACAATAACCTATAGTGAAAGAAAATATTAAAAAAGAATGTATGTCTTTGTATATGTGTATAACTGACTCACTTCACTGTACATTTGAAACTAACACGACACTTTAATTCAACTATATTTCAATAAAAATTAATTTTAAAAAAGGACAAACACCATAAGATTATACGAGGTACCTAGAACAGGCAAGTCATAGAAAAAGAAAATAGAATGGTGGTTGCCAGGGGTTGGGGGAAGCAGAGAATAGGGAATTAGAGCTTAATAGGTACAAAGTATCAGTCGTCACCGCTGCTGCTAAGTCGCTTCAGTCGTGTCTGACTCTGTGCGACCCCATAGACGGCAGCCCACCATGCTTCCCCGTCCCTGGGATTCTCCAGGCAACAACGCTGGAGTGGGTTGCCATTTCCTTCTCCAATGCATGAAAGTGAAAAGTGAAAGTGAAGTTGCTCAGTTGTGTCTGACTCTTAGCGATCCCATGGACTGCAGCCTACCAGGCTCTTCCATCCACGGGATTTTCCAGGCAAGAGCACTGGAGTGGGGTGCCATTGCCTTCTCCAAAGTATCAGTTAGAGAAGATGAAAAATTTCTGAAGATGGACAGTAATAGGGATGACTTGCCAACAAAGTACATGTACTTAATGCTACTGAACTTTATGGTAAAATTTATATTAAGTGTAATTTTTACCACAATTTTTAAGTTTAGCTAACCCAAACACTGATAAAATATGATATACCATACAAAAGATATGAAAAGTAATTAAGCACTGATACATGCCACAACATGGAAAAACTCTATAAAAATTGTTTACACTAAGTGAAAGCCAGACACAAAAGACTACGCATTGTATGAATCCATTTATATGAAATGTCCAGAACAGGCAAATCCAGAGACAGAAGGCAGATTATTTGTTGCCAGAAGCTGAGAAGGGAAATAAGGGATGACTTCTTAACAGGTAGGGGGTAAAAATGTTCTGAAACTACAGTGGCAATGGCTGCACCCCATCGTGATGGTACAGCTGACCCTCGAACAACACAGATCTAAAAAGCACGGGTCCACTTAACACGAGGATTTTTTTCAACAATAAATACAGGACCTGAGGTTGACTGAATCCTCTGATGCAAAACTGTGGATAGGGAGGAATGGGGTCAGGGGCCTGACTCTTAAATTATACAGAGATTTTTTCTAAAAAGAGGTTTTCTTAACATTTATTTACTTCTAAAAAGTATTAATTTCTGGCAGGGTCTTCACTGCTTTGCACGGGCGTTCTCTAGCTGCAGTGAGTGGGAGTTGCCCTTTGAGCGGTGCGCAAGCTCCCCTGCGGCAGAGCAGAGGCTCTAGAGCGCGCCGGCCGCAGCAGCTGCCGCACATGGGCTCAGCAGTTGCGGGGCACAGGTTTAGTTGCCTGTGGCATGTGGGATCTTCCCAGACCAGGAATCGAACCCCTGTCCCCTGCAATGGTAGGCGGGTTCTTCACTCACTGCGCCACCAGGGATGTTCAATAGACACATTTTTTAACTCATGTCGCTCAAGGGTCAACTGTATTTAATATGTCTAAATTATACCTTTAAAAGTGTATATATTATAAAAATAAATTGTATTTTTACATATTTTACAGTTTTTAACAGCATTTAAAATAACAACAAAAAAGTGCACTATTCTCAAAAAAAAAAAAAAAAGCCAACAGCTCACTGAGATACCATGTAGCTAGACACATCTCTGAAGAACTAGGTTCTATTCTATTATCAATCACAAAAATATGTCACTTCACATAAATGCTATTAGTCTGAGGAAAAGAAACACCAAAAAGGTCATTATCTTAATAAATATGATTCTCTGGTTGCTTCTTGATTCAAGTTTAGAAAACCACTATATTTTAATAGAAATATCTAATTACATCTAAGAATTAGATTAGGGTATGACTCCATGTCATGCATAGAAGATAAAAGTTTGACTTTAGGTTCGAAATGTCGGAGTTCACACCAACAGGAAATGTGCTTACACACTGAAACACTTGAGCCTGTGAAGGGGATTTCCTGATACAAGAGAGCCCAGGGTTTTGGTTCATGTCGTTTAGCCATGTTCCCTCAGACTAGTTTGAAAAGTTGAGAAATTCTTCCCTCAAAATAGCATTAGCCTTAGGTAAAAATTGTCTTCAAGTAGAAACAAGTGCCAAAGGCATCTATACCAGAGGAACATGAAGATTCTTTCTTCATAGCTCTATCTCACTCACCATAATTCATTCCAATATTTTAAAAACAAACCGGCAGCCTTACACTCTAAATAGGGACAACTCAGTTGAGAACTTAACAGTGAGAAGACAATGGTATTCAAGGGCCATGTTAACCACATAAAAGAAAATGCAGGAAATAAAAAGCCAACTTGACACATTTTTGGCAATAAAATTATACTTAAACACATATATCAAGATCTGAGATGAAGACTACCAGCTTTTATTTTGGTTGTAATCAAGAGAAAAAGCAGTAAAGATAAGCAGCAACAACAAAAAACCCTAAAGTTATAATAAAAATAACTGAACTTAATGCGATGAAGAAAAAGAAATGGACCACCTTTAAAAAAAACAGATTAAGGAATCCTTTTCCTTTAGGTAAAGGTAAAGCAGACAACACTGAGATGCCCTAAAAATGGTTGCTACAGAAAAAGTAAAGGAAGAAAAAGGCAAAACGAGATCTTCCCGCCGTACTTGAGTATCAGCATCTCTATCTCAACTGTTTAAATGTGAGCCGGGGGTGGGGAGGGGGTGAGGAGGGAATTATAAGCAGCACAGGAAATATGGCAATGTTGTCAAATATTAAGAAACGTGTCTCAAACTGGGCCCGTAGACACTTCTTTCAGGTCCATACATTCTCTATGATAATTTTTTAAATTTCTACTTCAATATTACTCTAATAACACCAGCATGAGTTTGTTCTAAACCATCCAGATGCTTCCCTAGACACAGAGAGCTGCCCAGCCAACTTGTATTCACCATCAGGCCAAGGCCAAACAATACAATTTCAATTGGTCTGTACTAACAATCAAGAACAGGGTCAGATTTGATACACGTTTCACACATATATGCCAAGCAAAGGTCAAATGGCGTCCTGAAAAATTTTACCATTTTCAGAATAAAATGTTGAAAGAAATGAGCTGCTGCACGGCAAGGCAATAAAGGCATTTCCCAAGCTCTGCCAGCACCATAGCAGGCAATACCATACCAGCAGTGAGAGTAGCAACTTGAGTGAAGCATCATCTGTCCTGTACAGTTCATTTTAACTTCGCTGACTCTGCCATTTTATCTGTATTTAGCTGATTAACTGTTTTGTTTTTGTAAGCTTTTAAGCATAAGAAACTTATACTTGCGTGCATTCTTACATTATAATTAAAAACAACTTAAGCTAGGGTAACAGTCTTTTCAACAAATGGTGCTAGGGAAATTGGATATCCACATGCAAAAGAATGAAGCTGGACTCTTATCTTACACCACATACAAAAATTAACTCAGAGTGGATCAAAGACCTAAACTTCAGAGCCAGAGAACTATAAAATTCTTAGAAGAAACACTGGTGAGTCATGACAGAATTTGGCAATGATTTATTGGCTATAAAACCAAAAAGCCCAGGCAACAAAAGAAAAACACATATAAATCAGACTTCATCAAAATTGAAAACTTATGTGCATCAAAGGATACTAATAAGAGAGTGAAAAGACAACCAACAGAAGGGGAGGTAATATTATTTCAAGACATATACCTAGGGGCTTAATATTCAAAATATTAATATCCAAAATATACAAAGAACTCCTGCAATTCAACAACAAAACCAAACATCCCAATTCAAAACAGACAAAGGACCTGAATGAACATTTCTCCAGAGAAGATATACAGGTGACCAATAAGCACACAAAAAGATACTCAACATCATTAGTCATTAGAGAAATGCAAATCAATACCACCAGATTACTTCAACCCAATAGGATGGCTATTATCAAAGAAAAAGAAATTAACAAGTGTTAGCGAGGAGGTGGAAAAATCAGAACCTTCCTGCATTGCTGGCAAGTATATAAAATGGTTAGCTGAAATGGAAAAGTTTGGCAGTTCCTCAAAAAGTAGAACTGCCATATGATTCAGCAATTCCATTCCTAGGTAAAACCCAAAGAAATGAAAACAGAAACTCATACACCAACGTTCATAGCATTATTCACAATAGCCACAAGGTGGAAACAATCCAAATGTCCATTAACAGATGAATGGATAAACAAAATGAAGTGTAATCAATCATACAGTAGAATATTAAGTCAGCGTTAAAAATGAAGGATAATCTGATACATGCTGTAACATGCATGCTAAAAATGTTGCCAGACATAAAAGGACAAATATTGTATGTTTCCATTTATATAAGGTACCTAGAACAGACAAATTCAGAGGGAAAGTAGAATAGAGGTTAATTACCAGGGACTGGAGGGGATGGGGGGATGGGGCATGCATAAAGCGTTAGTTGCTCAGTCGTGTCTGACTCTTTGCGACCCCGTGGACTGTAGTTCACCAGGCCCCTCTGTCCATGGAATTTTCCAGGCAAGAATACTGGAGTGGGTTGCCATTCCCTTCTCCAGGAGATCTTCCCGACCCAGGGATCAAACCCAGGTCTCCTCATTGTAGGCAGATTCTTTATCATTTGAGCCACCAGGGAATGGGTAGATAGTTTCTGTTTGGAATGATGAAAAACTGTAGAAACTGACAGTGGTAATGGTTGCTCCATGATGTAAATGTACTTAATGCCACTGGAATGTATACTTAAAAATGGTAAATCTTTATGTCATGTATTATTTTATCACAGTAAGAAAAACTTAAGCTAATACTGGATATCCATCAAAAATATTTGATGACCATCCTAAGAAATACTGCTAGAGAGGTAGAATTAAAATTTAAACCATTTATGTAATGTTTAAAAATACAGACACCAATGGCATATATTGCAATGGATATAAACACAGAAGCATAAAAACATCTGCCTTGCAAGGATGGTCGCCTCTGGGAAAGGAGGGAGGTAAACAGGAGAGTAGGCCAAATGGCTGTTCAAGTACATCTGAAAAGTTGAACTCCTTAAGAAAAAAAGAGAAAGAATAAAAAAGGGAAGGAAGCGGGGAGGGAAGAAAAAGTCAAATTTATTCTCTCCAGGTGATGGATACTAAGGGGTTTGTTGATATTCTATATCCTCTCCACATGTTAAATAATAATAAAAACTTGAAATGACTAAGAAATAAAAGTTTACATAATAAGGAATTGAAACTTCTTTTAGCTGTTCTACACAATAAATGAGCAGACAGCCCAGACACAGGCCATGCTGCCCAGCTCACCATCAAGAACACCTTCTACCTCCTGTTTCACCCCTCACCCCACAGCTCTAAGCTGCCATCAAGAAGCAGTCAACAAGCAGTGAGTGTCAATCAGCATTCACCAGCCAAACTTACCCATCTCTCACTCTGAGACCTTAACTGTTCCTATAATTTTTGCTTGCCTCCAAAATCACAAGTTAAAGAAACACTAATTCCCATTAGAATGTATGTAAAAACTGCAGCATTTCTACCAACGTACAATTAAATTCATACCAGGCTAAGTATTACAGTTAAGACTGGTTCATAATTACTTACTGCAGGTAACTAAAAACTGTCAATAAAAGACAAAAATTCCCAAATAAGCCAAAACTTGGCAACAACTCCAACTTGGAGCTTTGCTACTTTGCCAGTTATAGCAAAACCATACAAATAAGATCAGGGTGGAAATAATCCTAGCGCTATCCATAGTCATTTGTACTTCTCTTCCTCTCTCTCTCTCACACACACACACACACGATTAGACCTCTCTTCTTTTAGCTAAAACACTATTTCCATGTAAGCATGGGAAATGTAAAAGTACACGAGGCTCAAAATGACACCAAGAACCAAAAGTGGGAACACTCTGAGGTATCTATCCAAGAGAACTAAAACTGTATGCCCACGCAAAAACTGTTCATAGCAGTATTATTCACAATAGCCAGAAAGTGGAAACAATCCAAGTGTCCACCAATTAATGAATGGATAAACAAAACGTGGGCACACTGAAATATTACTGGCCACATAAAGAAATGATAACATGCTACAACATGGATGAACCTTAAAAACATGCTAAGTGAAGAAAGGCACACGCAAAAGGACACCTGTATTATACAATTTCATTTATATGCAGTGTCCAAAGTAAGCACACGTGTAGAGATGGAAAGTGACTGCAGGTGGATAAGAGCTTTGTTCTGGGGATGATGAAAATGTTCTAAAACTTATTCTGATGATAGCTGTAAACTCTGTGAATATACGAGAAAATATCTGAACTGTACAGATCTCAATGAGATGGTTTAGGGAAAAAATACAAAGGACAAGCTGCCATTACAGCCCTAAAAAGACTCTGCCTTAACTTGTATGTTACCACAAAGCAAAATTAAGAGGAAAAGGAGAAGCTGTATGTCAATGAAAAGAAGATGTGTATATCCAGGTAATAAATGACTTAACATAAACCCCAAACAAAACAACTTGACATTTTACTTAGCACGTGGACCAAGGTAACAGGCAAATTGTCACCTTTTTAGAAATACTGAAAATATTAAGACCACCAAAGAAGCCTAGAAATCCCAGGGTCAACACGTATCTAAGGTATTCAGAACTTTTAATGCAGAATCAGTCTAATCTGAGAGTCTCAACAGCTTTCCCACCTGTCCTTTGAATCTTCACCTGCCCACCTCTGCTCCCTCCTGGGCACAGCTGGTTTCACAAGATAATCTTCAAGCATTCACAGAAAGGCAAATACAAAACCCTCTTTCACCATTAGCTTCCCTACCAATGAGCACACAACTTACGTCCTTAAATTTACCATTGCTTAGGGAGCCCTGCCTCATTTTATGGAAAGTTACAGAAACCTGAAGAGCTCTTTGGCATTCTTTTCCATAGGAAGACACAACCACCCGTTTCTGGAACTGCTGAATCCTTCGTCTTACCTCTGATCCTGGGGCATATGATCTTATGGCCAAGGACAAACTGCCAGTGTTCTAATTCAACGGTGCCAAGTTCACTATTACCTTACTTGCAGATAAGAAAGTGAAATGAGTAAGAAAAATTAGAACATTAACGCACTAGTGAAACTTCAAAGTGGAATAAAAATATAGCTAACACATTTACACACACTTCAAAACACAAACACATATACCAACAAACCCACGGGGCAAAAAATCTCAAACCCACTATTTTAAGACAAAAATAAGTAAACTGTTAAAGCCTAACTTACTGGTGGGGGGAGAGGGGACGGGGAAAGAAGACTGGGAGCCTTTAGAGAAGTGGTGACAGGTTCCCTCATCCCCTGCTAACCCTCACAGTCTTTCTGGCAACACGTAATGAAAAACCCAGCAATTTTATTTTGAGGAACACAGATGGAGAAGCTAGCTGAAAAAGTAAACAACACTTATATTTCTCACGCTTTATTCACAACAGAAAACAAAAAGCAACTTAGATGTCTAACAATATGGGAGCGCTTAAGTAAACCTTGGTAGCATCACCTACCAAAATATGTTCTACCTTTTCCAAAAAAACCCCCAAAAACCTACACTGTAGACTATGTAAATACATGGAAAAGACCAGGCAAAATGTAAACTAGGAGAAGCAATAAGATCTTTCAAGTAAGAGAAAATAGTAGATTTTAAACAGATCTTTTACAATGACATAAATAAAGAGTTTAATGGGGACTAATGTATAGTTGATACTTTTTAATGAAGAGCTTCCTTGAAATGGCATATTTGTTATTTCATAGTCAAGTGAATCAAATACACAAGAAAAATTATTAAACAACATAAAGTTTCTAACACTACTGTGAAAGGCAAGCACCAAAGAAAATGCAGAACTCATCAAATTCTCTTGATATTTCTTGCTGTTTTAACACAATTATTCTGGCTACCATTATCTGTTAATCATCTTCACATCACTAACCTAATTCAGCATTTTTTATCAACTATTTCCAAGTCAGCAGTCAGCACACTGACACCGGGCATGCAGACATTCAGGGTCTGCATAGAAAACCCCATACACTCCTCAAATTTTTGACAATTATAAACAACAACAACAACAACAAAAAGAATATGTTCTGCTACATTTGTGTCTTCAACTCAAATATCTGCAAATTCAAGGAATTCAAAATTCTCCTGAGTCTCTTTCTCAATCCAACACCTCTGCAGCATGGCCTGGCAGGAGGACAATTTAGCATTTTGCCCCAGCAACCACAGCACATTTGCACACAGAGGCATCCACAAGAATGTCCACTGCAGTACTGGAATAGGAAATACATTTGGAAACATTTGTGATCACCAATAGGGAAAATGGCTTTAAAAATTATGGTACAGTTGAAAAATAAAGAAAGCTGAGAGCTGAAGAATTGATACTTTTGAACTGTGGTGTTGGAGAAGATTCTTAAAGAGTCCCCTGGACTGCAAGGAGATCAAACCAGTCAATCCTAAAGGAAATCAGTCCTGAACATTCATTGGAAGGACTGATGCTGAAGCTCCAATACTTTGGCCACCTAATGTGAAGAACTGACTCATTGGAAAAGACCCTGAGGCTGGGAAAGATTGAAGGCAGGAGGAGAAGGGGATGACAGAGGATGAGATGGCTGGATGGCATCATCGACTCAATGGACAGGTCTGAGCAAGCTCTGGGAGTTGGTGATGGACAGGGAAGCCTGGCGTGCTGCACTCCATGGGGTCACAAAGAGTTAGACACAACTCAGCGACTGAACTGAACTATACAGTTGAATTCTACACAGCACATGAACTGACATGAAAAAATTTCCAAGATATGTGGTAAAAAGGAAAATTTACAAAATAATATTTTTTTTTTCCTTTGGCCAGTCTACCAGGTAGGAAAAGTTCTGGGAGGATCCACAGGACACTGGAGACAATCACTACCTCCAAGGGAGAAGCTGGGGCTAAGAACAGAAAAAGAATGGTGGCCACACTCCTGACTTTTCTGTAATGTTTTGAGTTTTTACAAGGAGAAAAAATTTGTGCCTTACTTATTACATAATAATAATTTAACAAAAATCCCTGGGTCATAAACTGTACATGATTTATCAGATATTTCATTAAGGGAATTCAATTCTATATGAACACAGATGGTTTGACTCTAAACTAATAAAGTGCATTGAAGGTGCTCCATCTTCACATTTAAATACAAAAAGGCACTTGACTCGCCAACAGTAAGTACTCGACCTTAAAAATAACCCAGACACCATTCTCGCAGAAAAAAGGGGGAAAGCACTTCAAGTACGAGATCCAGTTTTTAAAAACTCTTAATAATCTCAAATTCCTTAATAAGCATTTTTACTTTTCATCCAAAAATCAAGTGTTACAAAGCCTGAGCCAAATTTCACCTCATTAAGATGCTGTCTGTTGCCCACATGAACTATCTTGAAGTCCTTTCATTCACTTGGTCTGGTTTTAAACAATACAGGAAAGTTAGTGGGAAGGCAGAAGCCATTCCATCTAGAGTGTAACCATGAAGGACTTCAAGCGTCTCATCTCCCACCCCCAACTAGGAATGCTTCTAACAGCAGTGGGGTCTGAGAGTTCCGAGCTCCCCAGGGGATTCTGACCATTGGACAGGTTTGAGAACTATGCTTTAAAAAGATCCTTTTAAGCAGTTCTTTTCAATCCACGCGGCATGGCTGAGCATGCATCATCATGAATATGATTCCTATTTTTTAAATATGGCATGACAGCCATGATTACCCCCTGTGTGTGCTCATTCATGTCCAACTCTTTGCCAACTCCGTGGACTGGAGCCCGCCAGACTCCTCTGTCCGTGGAACTTTGCAGGCAAGGATGCTGGAGTGGGTTACCATCCCTACTCCAGGGCATCTTCCCTACCCAGGGATCGAACCTGCCTCTGCTGCACCTCCTGCTCTGGCAGGCGGGTCATCTACCAGGGAAGCCCCATCACCCTCTGCAGACCTATTATGCCAGAGTCTCTGAGAAGTGGCTTCCAGTCATCAGAGGTTTTGTTTTTTAATTTTTCTTTTTAAACTTCCTCAGATTGAGAACTCTTGTGTTGAAGTAACTGGTTTAGGAACTGCTCTTACCAAGCTCATTAAGCAGAATACCATTATCTGCACCGGCTGTAGGAGACACAACGGCAGCCAGAGGGGGAGGCGAAACGTCAAGCCCCAACTTCATTCTCAAACTTGGTAAGTCCTTTAACCTCTCTGAGGCTCAAATTATTGATTTTTTAAAGGACTGGATTGAAATAAATTACCTCTGAAGAGCCTCTGATCTCAAACTCCATGATGATTCTACCATGTGGCTACAAATCAGTCCAGTCCATAGGCAGAGTGTCCTTAAATAAATGCATGAATTTCTTCTGAGAGTATCAGTTCATCATATATACAGTTCTGTGCTAATCTACATAAAAGTTCTATTCCTCATGGCACCGTAAGAATTCCTAAGTGAACATAATTAGATTCTAGCAAATCAATCACAAATGAAAATTAAACTAGTCATGTAAGTCTCAAATACGAACATTTGGAATACAGAAATTTAAAAAATAACTCTTTAATCTTTTGTCAATGTTCTGATTTAAATTCTTTTCTCCAGTTTCAAAAGCTGTGGTAAAACAAACATTAAAATTTTCCATTTAAATCATTTAAAGTGTGCATTTCTATGATATTAAGATATACACACCTTGTGTAACTATCACCACTAGTTATCTACAGAACTTTTTTAAAAAACTACTTTATTGAAGTATGATTGACACATAAAATATTTAATGTATGTTACACTTGTAAAACTATCACCAAGTAACAAGGCCAGAAACATATCCAACACCTTCCAAAAGTTTCTTCCTGCCCCCTTTTTAATTTTTTAATGTGTTGTAAGAATATGTAAAAAAAATGATATACTTTCTTGGCAAATCAGAATACGCAATAGACTATTATTAGTTATAGCCATATGCTGTATAAAGCTTCAGAACTTGTTTATATTACATACCTGAAACTTCATTCCAGAGCTTTTTAATCTCCCCAAATGCAACTCTGCACTCACTAAACTCTAACTCCCCATTCTCTTCTCCCTCATCCTTAAGCCCCTAACAATCACTGTTCTGCTTTTTGTCTCTATGAATTTTAACTACTCCCTACATATCTCTCAGAAGTAGAATCATTCAGCATCTGTCTTCTGTGACTGGCTTTTTTCCACTTAGCACATCCTTAAGTTTCATCCATGTCACAGCATGTGTTGGACTCTCCTTCCTTCATAAAGCTGAACGGTATTCCACTGTGTGTCTATTACCACATTATCCATCAATGAACACTCAGGTTGTTTCATTCTGATTTTTTAATTGTTTGTTATTTTGAAGTCTCATACAATAAAAGGGAAAAACCTTACATCAGTACATTTTTTTGGAGGAAAAAAAAAAAGTCCTATAAGCAAACCACATTCTGGGCCATAAAACCCATCTTAACAAATTCCAAAGAATGAATCACACTAAGTATGCTCTGAGACCACTACAGAATTAAACTAGAAATCGGTAATTAAAAAACAGTGGGAAAATCCCAAAATACAGTATCTGGAAATTAAATATACAAAACTTGGAGACTAAATACTTGGGAAATTAAATAAAATTTGGGTCAAAGAAGAAGTCTCAAGAGATTGTCCTAACTAAATGAAAATGGAAATACAACTTATCAAAACTTGTGCTGTGCAGGGAAAGCAGAACACAGAGGAAAATTCATAAATTTACAGCATTTATTTGCACTAAATGCAATTAGAAAAGAGAAACATAAAAATCAATTATCTACATTTCTACATTAGGAAACCGAAAGAGATGAACAAATTATGTTCAAAGTAAGGATAAAAAAATAAAATTTGAGTAGAAATCAGAGAAAAACAGAAATCTATAGAGAAAAATCAATGAGACAAAAGTTGACTCTTTCAAAACATCAATGAAATGGATAAGCCTCTGGCCAAACTGAGAAAAAAGACAGACGACACTAACTGCCGATATCAGATATGACAGAAGGGTCATCACTGCTGATCCTATGGATATTAACAGGGTAATAAAGAAACATTATGAATCCACACATTTGATAAATTTTGGTCTAGAAAAACAGATCAATTCCTTGAAAGAGGCAATCTACCAGAATTTATGCAAAAGCAACAAATAGGCCTGTATCTATTAAATAATTAACAACCCACTTAAAATAAAAAGCACCAACCCCAGATGGGTTCACTAGGGAAATCTACCAAAGACCGAAGGAAGAAATTATCTCAATTCTCCACAATCTATTCCAGAAAATAGAAGCAGAGGAACGTTTCTACCTCATTCTCTGAGACCATCAGCCTAATCCTCAAACCAAGGTCATTATAAGAACAAAAAAACTACAGACCAGTATCTCTCCTGAACACAGAAGTAAAAATATGAGCAAAATATGAGTAAATCAAATCCAACAATGTACAAAAAGAATTATACACCATGACCAACTGGGATTTATTCCAGGTATCCAAGACTGAGTCAACATTCAAAAATAAATTTACATCACATCAACAGACTAAAGAAGAAAAATCAGGTAGTCATATTAAATTGACAGAAAAAGTATTTGGAAAAAATCTAACACCCCGTCAAAAACACTCAGCAAGGGAATTCCCTGGCAGCCCAGTGGTTGGGACTCCATGCTTCCACTGCAAGGGTCGCGGATTCAATCCCTTGTTAGGGAACTATTAGGTTGGTACCAAAGTAATAGCGGGTTTTGCACTGCTGAATTCTGTTCTTTGATATTGAAATACATTATTAAATAAATGTAGTTACATTATACATCATTTTAATGCACATTTCTCGCTTTATGTTTTTTGCTAATGACACTTGCTGTTTTATTTTTTATTTTTTTTACTATAAAAATGATAATATTAAACAAAGCAAACTCAAGAGCTCTGTTTATTCAAGTTTAAAATGGGTCATAAAGCAGCAGAGACAACTCGAAACATCAACAACACGTCTGGCTCATGAATTGCCAGCAAATGTACAGAGTAGCGGGGGTTCAAGGAGTTTTGCAAAGAAGACAAGAGCCTTGAAGATGAGGAGGGTAATGTCTGACCACTGGAAGTGGACAACTGAGAACCATCACTGAAGCTGACCCTCTTACAACTACACAAGAAGTTGCCAAAGATCGCAACATTGACCATTCTACAGTCACTGGATATTTGAAGTAAAGTGGTGAAAGGTGAAAAAGCTCGCTAAGTGGGTGCCTCGTGAGCTGACTGAAAATCAAAACAACTGTTGCTTTGAAGTGTCCTCTCATTCTACACAACAATGAACCATCTCCCAATCGGACTGTGACGTGTGACAAGTTTCATATGATAACCGGTGACAAGCAGCTCAGTGGCTGGACCAAGCAGCAGCACCAAGCACGTGCCAAAGTCGAACGTGCGCCAGGAAAGGGCCATGGCCACTGCTGGGTGGTCTGCGGCCGGTGTGATTCACGACAGCTTTCTCAATCTTGGCAAAACCATGACATCTGACAAGTATGCTCAGCACATCGAGGAGATGCACTGAAAGCTGCAAGGACTTCAGCAGGCATTAGTCAACAGAAAGGGCCCCATTCCTCTCCACAACGCCTGTCTGCATGTTGCACA
The DNA here is from genome assembly GCF_032405125.1 of Capricornis sumatraensis. NCBI lineage: Eukaryota > Metazoa > Chordata > Mammalia > Artiodactyla > Bovidae > Capricornis > Capricornis sumatraensis. The sequence goes on along the minus strand of NC_091088.1, from coordinate 24,406,433 downwards.
ACCAACGCTTCAAAAGTCAATGAACTGGACTATGAAGCTTTGCCTCACCCACCATATTCACCTCACTTCTCGCCAGTGAATTACTTCTTCAATCCTCTCGACAACTTCTTGCCAGCAGGAGGCAGAAAATGCTTTTCAAGAGTTCACTGAAGCCTGAAGCACGGATTCTTACACTATAGAAACAAACTTCTTTCTCAGTGGCAAAAATGTGCTGATTGTAATGCCTCCTATTTTGATTAATAAGATCTGTTTAAGCCTAGTTATAATACAGTGATTTAAAATTCACGGTTCAAAACTGCCATTACTTTTGTACCAACCTAATAAGATCCTGCATGCCTCACAGCATGGCCAAAAAAAAAAAAAAAAGGAAAGAAAAAAAGTAACATTCGGAAAATCAGAAACAGAAGGGAAGTTCTTCAAGTTGATAAAGAATATACTACAAAAATCTTATAAAATTAGATGTTTTCCCACTAAGATTAGGAATAAGGCGAGATGTCCACTCTCACCACTCCTAATCTACATCATATTGGAACTCCTAACACAATAAGACTAAATAAGGAAATAAAAGTCTATGTACTGGCAAGAAAGAACAAAATTGCTTTTGTTTGCTACTAACATGATTATCTATGTAGAAAAATCCCAAAGAAACAACAAAAAAATTCCTGGGACTAGTAAGCCATTCTAGTAAGGTTACAGAATACAAAGTTAATTTAAAAAGTCAACTGCTATCTTAAATACAAGCAACAAAAAATGGAAATTTAAAATTTTAAATGCAATTACCATATACGTTAGCAGAAAACCCAAACAGAAACACTTAGGTATAAATCTAACAACATAAGTTCACGAAAGAAAACTCTGATGAAAGAAATCAAAGACCTAAAGAAATAGAGGGCTATTCCATTTCTTCACAACTTGATCTATAGATTCAGTGAAACCTCAATCTAAATTCCAGCAAGACATTTTGTGCATAACGACAAACTAATTCTAAAATATATATGGAAAAGCAAAAGATCCAGAACAGTGAAAATAATGCAGAAAGAGAAGAATAAAGTCAGAGGAATGACATTAGCTGACTTCAAGACCTAACAATGATGCTAAAGTAATCATGACTGTGTGGTAACGGGGAAAGATTAGACGTGGAACAGAAGAGAGGGCCCAGAAATACACCTACTCAAAACACAGTCACTGATCTTCCACAAATGAACAAAGGCAATTCAACGGAGCAAGGACAGTCTTCTTAGAAAACAGCGCTGAACAACTGGATACTCACATGCAAAACAATGAATCTAGACACAGATGGTCTAGCTTTCATAAATACTAACTAAAAAATGGCTCATATACCTAAATGTAAAACACAAAACTATAAAATTCCTAGAAGATAGCATAGAAAAAATTTAGGTGACCTTGAGTTTGGCCATAACTTTTCAGACACAATACCAAAAACACGATATATGAAAGAGAATTGCTAAACTGGGCTTCACAAAAGTAAAAACCTCTGCTCTGCAAATGACACTATCAAGAGAATGAAAAAGCAAGCCAAAGACTGGGAAAAATATTTTACAAAACACACACTTAATAAAAGACTGGTATCCAAAATATTTAAAACTCAAAAATAAATGTCAATTTAAAAATGAGCAAAACATGGAGTATAATCCATATCAGATTACTTTGCTGTACATCTGAAATTAATACAATATTGTAAGTCGACTATACTTCAATTTTTTAAAAACACAAAAAATCTGAGGAGACACCTCACCAAAGAAAATACAGATGCCAAATAAGTCTATGAAAAGATACCTGATAACATATATGATTAGGGAATTGCAAATTAAAACAATGAGATTATCACTACACATCTATTAGAATGGCCAAAATCTAAAACAATGACGACATCAAATGCTGGAGAGGATGTGGAGCAACAGGAATTCTCGTTCATTGCTGGTGGGAATACAAAATAGTGTGGCCACTTTGGAAGACAGTTTGGAAGTTTCTTATAAAACTAAATAAACTCTTACCATCAATTCAGGAATTTCACGCCCCTTGGTACTAGCCCAAAGTAACTGAAAACTGATATTCACACCAAAAGCTGCATTCAGCTTAATAATCAAGATATCCTTCAACAGGTAACTGGATAAATAAGCTGTGGCACATCCACACAATGGAGCACTATGCAACCAAAAAAAAGGTGCGAGCAGGTCAGGACAAGACACAGAGGAACCGTAAACTCATGCAGCTAAGGGAAAGTAGACGATCTGAAACGATCGCATATTGTACGACGCCAACTACGTAGCATTCTGCTGCTGAGTCGCTTCAGTGTCTGGCTCTATGCGACCCCTCAGACGGCAGCCCACCAGGCTCCCCGTCCCTCGGATTCTCCAGGCAAGAACACTGGAGTGGGTTGCCATTTCCTTCTCCAATGCATGAAAGTGAAAAGTGAAAGTGAAGTCGCTCAGTCGTGCCCAACCCTCAGCGACCTCACAGACTGCAGCCTTCCAGGCTCCTCCATCCATGGGATTTTCCAGGCAAGAGTACCGGGGAAGGCCATTGCCTTCTCCGATATAACATTCTGGAAAGGACAAAACTATGGAGACAGCAAAAATATCAATGGTTGCCAGAGGCTTGGGGGGAGAAAAAGATGAATGGGAAAAACACGGGACAGTTCGCTAATGACACTATCCCGTGGGATATCATTCTGTGTAATGATGGAAACACGTCATTATACACATTTGCCAAACCCACAGAATGTACAATACAAAGGGTTAATCCCAATTACATGATGAACTTTAATTAATCATACTGTATTAATATATGACCCATCGAGTGTTACAAATAAAGTATGTTAATTAAAAGGAAACTGCGGTGGGGGTGGGGAAGTGAGGGAATATATGAGAATTCTGTAATTTCTGTTGAATTTTTCCATAAACATAAAACTGCTTAAGAAAAAAATTACACATACACAGATACAGACACACAGATGTAAAACACACACACCGGGCTCCTGGGGAGAAAAGACAGAAGATCAGCACTGCAGAAGAGAAATGTCCATAAATATCTCCACTGTGCCGGGTCTTACAGTTTTCCCTGCCTACTGACTCCCCAGAAGGGGTGACCACAAACTCTTAAGGAAGCTGAAGCCAAACCATGACCTAGCGGCTCAGTTCAGGTCATCTTCTTGGAGTCTTCCTTTACAGAGGTCATATTGGGCTTTCTTTACACAGCTTGCTACATGGTTTTCAATATGCAAATAGACGCTTTTAAAAAAGTATTTGATTGGAGGTAAAGTGTTAAGATCTCTTCAAGAAAAGGGAACATTTCATGCAAAGATGGGCTCGATAAAGGACAGAAATGGTATGGACCTAACAGAAGCAGAAGATATTAAGAAGAGGTGGCAAGAATACACAGGAAGAACTGTAGAAAAAGGGTCTTCATGACCCAGATAATCACGATGGTGTGATCACTCATCTAGAGCCAGACATCCTGGAATGTGAAGTCAAGTGGGCCTTAGAAACCATCACTATGAACAAAGCTAGTGGAGGTGATGGAATTCCACTTGAGCTATTTCAAATCCTGAAAGATGATGCTGTGAAAGTGCTGCACTCAATATGCCAGCAAACTTGGAAAACTCAGCAGTGGCCACAGGACTGGAAAAGGTCAGTTTTCATTCCAATCCCAAAGATAGGCAATGCCAAAGAATGCTCAAACTACCGCACAATTGCACTCATCTCACACACTAGGAAAGTGATGCTCAAAATTCTCCAAGCCAGGCTTCAGCAATACGTGAACCATGAACTTCCAGATGTTCAAACTGGTTTTAGGAAAGGCAGAGGAACCAGAGATCAAACTGCCAACATCCGCTGGATCATCAAAAAAACAAGAGTTCCAGAAAAACATCTATTTCTGGTTTATTGACTATGCCAAAGCCTTTGACTGTGTGGATCACAATAAACTGTGGAAAACTGTGAAAGAGATGGGAATACCAGACCACCTAACCTGCCTCTTGAGAAATCTGTATGCAGGTCAGGAAGCAACAGTTAGAACTGGACATGGAACAACAGACTGGTTCCAAATAGGAAAAGGAGTACGTCAAGGCTGTATATTGTCACCCTGATTATTTAACTCACATGCAGAGTACATCGTGAAAAATGCTGGGCTGGAAGAAGCACAAGCTGGAATGAAGATTGCCGGGAGAAATATCAATAACCTCAGATATGCAGATGACACCACCCTTATGGTAGAAAGTGAAGAACTAAAAAGCCTCTTGATGAAAGTGAAAGAGGAGAGTGAAAAAGTTGGCCTAAAGCTCAACATTCAGAAAACGAAGATCATGGCATCTGGGCCCATCACTTCATGGGAAATAGATGGGGAAACAGTGGAAACAGTGTCGGGCTTTATTTTGGGGGGCTCCACAATCACTGCAAATGGTCATTGCAGCCATGAAATTAACAGACGCTTACTCCTTGGAAGGAAAGTTATGACCAACATAGATAGCATATTGAAAAGCAGAGACATTACTTTGCCAACAAAGGTCCGTCTAGTCAAGGGTATGGTTTTTCCAGTGGTCACGTATGGATGTGAGAGTTGGACTGTGAAGAAAGCTGAGTGCCGAAGAATTGATGCTTTTGAACTGTGGTGTTGGAGAAGAGTCCCTTGGACTGCAAGGAGATCCATCCAGTCCATTCTAAAGGAGATCAGTCCTGGGTGTTCTTTGGAAGGACTGATTCTAAAGCTGAAACTCCAGTACTTTGGCCACCTCATGCGAAGAGTTGACTCACTGGAAAAGACTCTGATGCTGGGAGGTGTTGGGGGGCAGGAGGAAAAGGGGACGACAGAAGATGAGATGTCTGGATGGCAGCATAGACTCGATGGATGTGAGTTTGAGTGAACTCCTGGAGTTGATGATGGACAGGGAGGCCTGGCGTGCTGCTATTCATGGGGTCACAAAGAGTCGGACATGACTGAGCGACTGAACTGAACTGAAAGTGTTAAAGATTTACTCCCAGCAGCAATCCTTCCTGTTCCATGCTGTATGGGTTACATTAGCCTAAGGCCAAAGAGTATTAGCACAAGATGAAGCAACATAATCCAAGTTTAATTTAAAGGAAAAAACAAATATACTACTCCTGGTTGTTGAGGTAAGGCTGTAAGAATTCCGCCTCCTGAGCAGAGGCTCACAGGCCACTACATCCATCGTGGTTTTCTTCAGCTACCACAAGCTGAAAGCAAAGGTCAGGTGTGGCTATGGGCCAAGGGGTCCCCTGACAGTCCCAGCCGCCGCCCAAAGGCCAAGGACAGCTCATGACTGCCTTTCCCACACACCAGGCACTAGTTGGCCCAAAGCCCGCTTCAGCTTCCTGCAGCCCACCCTGCTTCTCTTTCCTGAGGGATGACAGCTCATTAAGAGAGCTAGCTAGTTAAAAAGTTATATCCCCTTTCTCACTCTTACCCTGTTTTCCCTATCAGAATTGTATTTCAAGACAGCCAAATGGCTGAGAAGGAAAAGTTTCTCCTTTTACGAGTGTTCCAGCTAATAACTGAGAAAAGATCAAGAGAATAAGAATATCACAATGTTTACAACCCTAATAATGAATTAATACATATAAACAATGGTCATTACTGACTAGTAATATTACAAAAAGAAAGACATTCAGACACTATGTCTCTCTTGGGGAAAGTACACACCACTGTCTATGAAGCATTCTTGCAAACAACAAAAAAATCTAAACAAGCCTCTAGATCTAATCACAAACTTAGAGAAAAAACAGGGGGACAACAGAACATATTAAATTGACACCACAGGAATGCAATTATTAATAGCAAAACTCAGAAAGTAAAAAAGTCTATAGGAAAAACAACCCAGTTTCTTAGACAAAGAAATTAATAGGGAAAACAGATGACAGAGAAGCTGTTGATTAGAAGACTTAAAAGGCATTTCAACCAATAACAATGCAAGAAACTCATCTGGATTTTGATTTGATCAAACTGTTAAAAAAAATAATTATGGGAGAGAAAATATAAACATTGGATATCTGACGCAACTAAGGAGTTATCTGGGCTTCCCTTCTGGCTCAGCTGGTAAAGAATCTGCCTGCATTGTGGGAGACCTGGGTTCCATCCCTGGGTTGGGAAGATCCCCTGGAGAAGGGAACAGATACAGGACTGAGCGACTTTCACTTTCACTTTCTAAGGAGTTATTGTAATCTGTCCGTTCAGGTGTAATAATGGTATTATGATAATGGTTTCTTTTAAAACCCTTATCTAGAGACACATATATTTATGTAAAATGATGTGACACTTGGAATTTGCTTCAAAATAAAGATGGGTGGAAATGGACTGGCATGCAGGAAAAATGAGTTTGGTCATGGGTTGGTGACTGTCAAAGTTTTGTGAAGACATGGACGTTCATCATCTCTTCTGTCTAACTCCATACTGTTTGTAATTTTCCATAATAAAAAGGTTTAAAGAAATGAAGTAATTTCAGACCTCACATTTTCTGAGAAAGGTCAACCATCATAGTAGATCCTGCTCCTCACCTATCTCAATTATGCTAAATACCACATATTGGTCCTCCATATCCATGGATCAAAATTTCAGTTGAAGTCGGTTGATTCTGCAGATGCAAACCCCACGGATAGACAGGGCCAACTGTATTCACTGCACTACACTATTTTTCACAAGGGACTGCGCATTCCATATTTTGGTATTGACAGGGACTCATGGAACCCAGGGACAGCTGTATATCCAACCTATCCAGCAGGGTTTATCATATGAAACCCATATAATCAATTTGTCCTTTCCAATCCTCCACAACCTAACCAATCTTTCAAAACAGCAAAAATCTCCACTTTTTTCAAAGTTTGCCTTATCTCACTAGTCAAAAGCAACCTCTCCACCTTATCTATTAATAGTTTATCCAACCAGCCCATAATTTCCTAGAAGGCAGAGAATGTTTTCTGTCTTTACTTCCCACAAAAAGCCTAGCACAGTGGCTTGCATACAGCAGTTGATTTTCCAACCAAAAAAATGTGTGGCTCATTCTGGTCTGTTCAGAGATGAGTCACAAAATAGTAAGTAATAGAGAACCAAAAAGAGTGGGTATGTTTGCAAAATCTACAGGTCATAAAGAACAGATGAACATGTTGTGATAGATCCATACAATGGAATGCTACCTGGCATTCAAAACAAACAAACAACAATACTACACACAATATGGGTGAATCTCCAAAACATCAAGGTAAGAGAAAGAAGTCAGGTGCAAAAGACTATATACTATCTATAGTATATTTAACTCCATTTAATTGAAATCCCAGAAAAGGCAAAAGTGGGTGCTTAGGGCAAAGGATGGAAGGAAAGGGAATGACTGAATTGGCATGAGGGTACCTTTGGTACCTTTTGAGCGATGGAAATATTCTGTATCTTCTTCCTACTTACTGACTGTTATGGTTACACAACTGTATATATTTCCAAAAGTCACCTACTTGTACAATTTAAATGAGTGAATTTTATTCTATGTAAGTTATATTCTAATAAAAACTATAAATCATAAGATCAGAATTTTAAATTACATGTATTTGTAACAGGACAGATCAAGGGCTCTTACAAATTAATAAGACAAACATTTTCACGAGAAAGATAAGCAAGGAAAACAAGAAACGGAAAAGAAAAATACACAGACAGGGAAAGGCATGCACAAATGAAATCAGTAAGATACTATTTTTTACCTATAAAATTGGCAAGAAATTGTTTTCTTTTGTATTGGTATTTGTTTTTATTTGTAATATGTAGCACTGGTGAAAATTTGGACTCACGCACAGTACTGACGTTAGGGTAAATTGACTTGATCTTCCACAGGAAAATTTGGCAAGAGCCTTAAAAGATAGAAACATTCTCCAATCTAAAACTTCATCCTCAAGAAATAACCATGTGGCAAGGGGAAAGAATAGTCTTTAACAAATGGTGCCAAGACAACCTGATATCCACAGGCAAAAGAATGAAGTTGGTTGTCTACCTCACACCATATATAAAAGTGAATTCAAAATGTATCAAGAGACCTAAATATAAGAGCTAAAAATGTAAAACCCGTAAAAGAAAAAATAGGGGTCAATTTTTGTGATCTTGGATTATGCAATGGTTTCTTAGATATGACACATAAAGCACAAACAACAGAAAAAAAATGGGTAAATTGGAATGTACAAGATAGAAATAACACAACTTCTGCTTCAAAGGATACTACCAAGAAAGTAGAAAGACAATCCACAGAATGAGGGAAAGTGTCTACAAATCACCCATCTGATAACGGTATATAATCCAGAATATAAAAGGAACTCTTACAATAAACAGTAAAAAGACAATCCACTAAAAAAAAGAAAACACGGGCAAGCAACCTGAATAGACATTTCTTCAAAGAAGACAAGGGCTTCCCTGGTGGCTCAGAGGTTAAAGCATCTGCCTGCAATGCAGGAGACCTGGGTTCGATCCCTGGGCTGGGAAGATCCCCTGGAGAAGGAAATGGCAACCCACTCCAGTGTTCTTGCCTGGAGAATCCCATGGACAGCAGAGCCTGGTGGGCTACAGTCCACGGGGTCGCAAAGAGTCGGACACGACTGAGCGACCTCACTTTCAAAGAAGACATACATGCAGCCTACCAGCACATGCAAAGATGCTCAACAGCTTCCTTTGTGCATTAGAGAAATGCAATCAAAAACACAATGAGATACCACATCACTTCACACTCACTGCTGCTGCTGCTGCTAAATCGCTTCAGTCGTGTCCGACTCTGCCAGGCTCCCCCGCCCCTGGGATTCTTCAGGCAAGAACACTGGAGTGGGTTGCCATTTCGTTCTCCAATGCATTAAAGCGAAAAGTGAAAGTGAAGTGGCTCAGTCTTGTCCGACTCTTAGTGACCCCATAGACTGCAGCCTTCCAGGCTCCTCTGTCCATGGGATTTTTCCAGGCAAGAGTGCTGGAGTGGGGTGCCATTGCCTTCTCCTCACACTCACTAGGATGGCTATAATCAAAAAGACAGATAATGACAAGTGTGGATAAGAACATGGAGAAACCAGAAACCCTCAGTCACTGCAGGTGGTGAGAATGAAAAATACTATCGCCACTTTATATAATCCAGCAACTCTACTACTAGACACTTAACCCAAGAAAAATGAAAGCACATATCTACAAGATTCTGTACATGCATGTTCATTATTTAAAATAGCCAAAAAGATGGAAACAAACCAAATGTCCACCAGCTAATAAACAGATAAAGAAAATATGGTATATTCATACACTGGGATATTTAGGCATAAAAGAAATGAAGGACTGATACATGTTACAACATGAATAAACACTGAAAACATGTTTTCATGAAACAAAAGCCAGACACAAAAGGCCACATATTACATGATACCATTCTTATGAAATGTCCAGAATCATAAATCCACAGGGACAGAAAGTCTGTCTGAGGCTCCCAGGATCTGAAGGAGAAGGGAAGAGTGGAGAGTGATGATGGGTACAGGGTTTCTTTCTTTGGTAATGAAAATGTTCTGGAATTAGATAGCTGTGATGATTACACAATCTTGTAATATTGTAAAAACCACTGAGTTGTACATTTTAAAAGGGCAAATATGACAGCATATGAATTTTATCTAAGTAAAAATAAGTAAAAAAATAAATAATCCTCTCTGGGTCAAAGGGTTAGCTAAAAACACATCTTTTATAAAAAGCAAAAGACTGGAAAAACAAACTAAATGTTCACCTGGGAGCTGGTGAAATAAAGTAAGGTGCATTCAACCAAGGGAATATCACATCCACACACAGTAGGTACACGGAGTCATACTAAAGGTAATGAGGTATTTAAAAATGCTGTAGAAATGCATTTCATATGCAAGATACTTGTTATAGTAACGAATTTTTTTAACTCAAAAAAGGATGCCCACAGGATTTCCCTAGTGGTAGAGTGGATGGAAATCTGCCTGCCAATGTAGGGAACACAGGCTCGATCCCTGGTTCAGGAAGATTCCACTTGCCCTGGAGCAACAAACCTCCTTCACCACAACTACAAAGCCCACACTCTAGGGACCGCAAGCCACAAGTACTGAGCGCGAGTACTGCAACTACGGAAGCCCGCGTGGCTAGAGCCTGTGCTCCGCAACGCGAGAATCCATGGTAATAAGAAGCCTGCACATTCAATAAAAAGCAGTCCCTGCTCGCCGCAAGGCTTGTGAGAAGCAACGAAGACCCTGGGCAACCAAACATAAATGAATTTCTGAAAATTTTAAGTCTTAAAAAAGAAAAAGTATGCCCACAATAGTCTGATGCCCTTCTCCCAAAGTAGAAAACAATCTTAGAAATCAGGTCTAACTTCTTGCCTCCAGACTGCAAGAGAATACATTTCTGTTCTTTAAAAATTTTTTTTCCTTAAAAAGGAAAAAAAAAAATTTAAGCATACCCATAGTGGAGTCCATAATGACAGAAAAAACAAAATATATGTAAACATACATGAAAAAGTCTAAAAATGTGCTAACAGTAGTTATGTGCTGGTAGTAGTATTAGAGGGGCTATTTTTTCTTCATTTGGTTTAGCTGTATTTTTCTGTTTTTTTTTTTTTTGACAATTAGCACTTATTAAGTAACAAATAAATATATACTGTTTTAAAAACAAGTATCCTAACAAACAGTGGTATTAACACCTCAAACGAAGAAGAAAACAAAGGGTGAATAAAAGAATAAAGACATCAAATTTAAAACCTCATCACAGGCCTAACATTTTAGTAAATCCAAATTACTAGACGATAACTCCACAACCACAATCCTAATGCATCCTTACTCTTGCTTTGGCAGAAATTTACAGTATAATAAATTTAACTTATAATACAAACGTGACAGTGCTAAAAGTTATGTTATGTTGACAAAATCGAAACAGTGACTCCAAGGGACTGGTAACGAAAAAATAAAAGACCAGGTCCCGATTCTCAGTCCAGAAAATGGTTCCAATGAAACAGTTTATTTTAGCAGAGGTATGAAAATAAAATATTTATTCTACACAGTCTAAAGGCATTGTTAAGATATAAAAATATTGCTGAAAACAAACCCTTATTACCACCATCAACAAAAAAAATCACCACTAAGCACAGGGTTTACTCCCACAAAATCCAGCCAAGCCAAGAGAAAATAAAGTTTACTCAAAACATATGAAAAGAAGGACTCTAAATTTTGAAATAAACTCTGCAGTTACTCTTTTATATGTTTTTAGTTAAACGAAAATAAAACTCTACTTCATGCCAGTTTCCAAGAAAAAGAAACATGTAAAGGAAACACTGCAAAATAGTTCAAAGATAAGAGTTCAAGTAATATTGCTAAAATCAAAGCAAATCGAAAAATAAGGCCCTTTTAAGTCAATTTTACTTAGATTTTTAACTGCAGACGTTCTCAATACTGTCAAGAAGTTTTTAAAATAAAAATTAAAAAGTTAAAATTAGGTGGAGTTATTCATGAGAAGGTTATTATGATAAAAGCATAATAAACTATTGCTACTCATATGAGAACAGTTAAAATAAAAAAGTGATAATACCAAATGCTGGCAAGGATGCAGAGAAACCAGATCACACATACATTGCTGGCAGGAATGTAATCTGATACAGTGACTCTGGAAAACAGTTTACCCGTTTCTTTCAAAATATGTGCTTACCAAATGACCCAGCACTTTTGGGCATTTATCCCTCTAAAATGAAAACTTATATTTACATAAAAATGTATACTTCATGAAACAGTTGTATTTGCAAAGGCCAAAAACGATATATAAACTCTTCTTGAATGTCCTTCCATCGTTAAACTGTGGCACCTCCAAACTGTGGAACACTGTGTATGCATGCTAAATCCCTTCAGTCGTGTCCAGCTCTTTGGGACCCCACGGTCTGTAGCCTTCCCGGCTTCTCTGTCCATGGGATTCTCCAGACAAGAATACTGGAGCAGACTGCCATGCCCTCCTCCTGAGGATCTTCCCGACCCAGGGATCGAACCAGCATCTCCTGCCGCTCCTGCACTGCAGGAGGATTCTTTACCGCTGAGCCACCAAGCAAGCCCTTTGGAACACAGCTGCTGCTGCTGAGTGGCTTCAGTCGTGCCTCAGCATTAAAGAGGAAGGGACGACTGGACTTTCCTGGTGCTCCAGTCACTCCCAGGGCAGGAGGCCTGCGTTTGAGTCCTGGTTGGAGAACCAGATCCCACATGCCACAACTAAAGATCGGGCATGTGCAACTAAGACCTGGAAGGAACTATTAACACATACAAAATTTTGGATAGAACTCAAGGAATTATGGTAACTGGAAAAAAGTCAAAGTACTATGTGATTCCATTTATATAACATTTTCAAAATTAAAAAAATGTAAATATGGAGAACAGATTAGTAGCTAGAGGTCAGAAATGAGGGGATGTGTGCATGAAAATAAAGGGATAGCATGAGGGATCTTTGAGGTGATGGTATAGTTCTATATCTTGATTGTGGTGGTGGTCACACAAATCTACACATGTAATATTTTCACAGAACTAGACACACACACTACACAAATGAGTATATATAGGACTGCTGAAATCTGAATAATGCTATGGATTATAACAATGTCAATTTCCTGGTTCTGAGATTAAACAATAGTTATATAAGATGTTATCACTGCATGAAACTAGGTGAAGGGAACATGGGATCTTTCTGTATTATTTTCTGCCACTTTCTGGGAATCTATATTTCAAAATAAAAAGTTTAAAACAAATTAGATGGGGCTAACGCACGAGAAAAATATAACAAATACAAAAGGCTTAATATAGTATATGTTAGTATATGGAACATGGTAAAAAAGGCTCCATGAGCATTTTTACAGAATAGAGCATTTTTAATAAAGCAACTAATTTGAAAACATAGGTTTCTGTACACTATTCAAACTATTTCAGCAGAAAGCATGATTTGAGCTGCAATTCCAGAGTTCAGTTATCACATACTACATGAAATCTCTTATGCACACAGCAAGATTTTTTTTCACATTCTGACACTGTTCAAGTGATTAAGGAGCCGTACACAACAAAAGCATCTCCACATTCAGTTTTTTCCCAAAATCTTTTAACTCTAACTTCAACATGACCCAAAGCCCTTAAGTATACAGAAGTTTCTAATATCATCAAGTAACTTACAGGATGGAGTAAATTAACAGCTGCTGTTTGGGTTCAAATTAATGAAAAGTCTAGCTTGAGGGCATCCTCAACATCAATAAATACTCTTAGAAAAAAATAACTTTGTGTCATGTCAAAAATGGTAAAAAATGAATTGAAAGTCTTTTTGGTGTTCTGTAGCAACTGAGTCCCTAACAAATATTCTGAGGGTTACAAAGAACATTCTACTGGCCGTCCTCTGAATTCCTGAAGCAGGCTGAGCTGTTCAGCCAGCTCTGCAGGAAAGAGTCAAAACAGGAGTCTCAGTCAGCTACTGGGAGCTGGACCCTAATTCTCCAATGAGCATCCTCTCTGGCCTATAGCCCCTTCAAGACTACTCCATACCCAAGTGTGCATTAATGATTAACAGTCTCCAGTGCAGTGGGTGTGATCTTGAAACAGTTTTCTCCACTAAATTTTATTCTAAAGGAAAAAATAGAAAGCTGAGTAAAATCACACAACAACTTGCTTTTCTACTTTCCTTAGAAAAGTACCTTAAATTTTTCTCAGCTTCAACAGGTATAAGAATAAACCTAACCACAACCATTTGATCGGTTCAGTATCAGCAAGGGAGCCCGTATATTTTCTTCCCATGGACCCTGCAGACTCCGAACACTAGGATTTACTGATAGGGGTTTCATGGAAGAAGTTGTGACGTAAGGCCATCTATCACACCAGGACCGGATTGCTGGAACACACACGCCCTCCTCCTCCCTACCTTAGGCCTTCCTGGTATCCCTTTCTCATGCTTCATTTCCAAAAGAAGCTAAACCTTCTGTGTGAACCCAGGGCAGATTCCAGAAAGCTCCAGTCACTGTTCGGTTTTGCCTTCCAACACCTAAAAACTTAAAGGGTACTGCAGAAAAATTCCACAGGCTAAAAAACCAATGATTCTGACAGGGTGACACTGTTCACTGTCACAGATTTTAGACAGATGAGTTGTGGCATGGAAGCAGCTTAGCTGTACACGGTATACCAGATGTGAGATTCTCAAATAGGAATTACATTGTTAGTGTAGAATCTACAGTGCAGAAAACCTAATGTCTTCTTGAAAGCACACTTCAGCACCCAAATACAGAAAAATTCCATAACCTGAAGGCCCTAGTGCACTGAAAAATTCCTGTGGGCTACATACGCAAATACATAAAGATTATGTGCTAAGTCGCTTCAGCTGTGTCCAACTCTTTGCGACCCTATGGACCACAGCCCACCAGGCTCCTGTCTCCATGGGATTCTCCAGCCAAGAATACTGGAGTGGGGTGTCATTTCCTTCTCCATCGGATCTTCCCCACCCAGGGCTTGAGCATCTCTCACGTCTCCTGCATTGGCAGGCGAGTTCTTTACCACTAGCACCACCAAATTATACTCAGAACAAGCCCTTGGACTAAGGCCTCTAAATTCTTTCATGTTAATCTGCCCAATCACTTTGGAGCCAGCACTAACATCAATCCCACTGATCATATTGTGTAGAAATAGAAAAAGGCCATAAGGTCAGTGCTGAAGAACAGTGTCAGCATCTTGGACTCAACTGTGCTACGCTGTACAACATACACAAGGAAGGACACTGCCCCACTGCAGTGAAAACAACTGTATCTCAGCCCCCAAATTTCATCGCCCTGCTAGACAGTTCCATCTAAACATCACCGTACCTTTAGCTCCAAACCAGCGGTCCTAATCCTTGTGTTCAACAATAACATTAACATTTTCCCAGTCACTCACATTCAAAGCTGTTATTAATAACATGGATTTAAATCCATGAAGGGAGTTAGAATCTTCCCCATTATTACTTTGTAGTACCTCTCACATTCATTCTTTCCCATTTCCAACCCCATCATTCCAGTTCAAGAAATTATTCCTTAAACCCAAGTTTCCCAGCAGGGACTTCTTGGTGTCCCACTGTCAAATTCATACTCCAAAACGTTATTTTGAACAAGTCATGCAAGCCTTGGGAAAATATCTACAGATCTGGCCACGTGGCCCACATAAGCCTATCCTCATGAGCTTGAGCACCAAGCGCCTTCCAAAGGAAGCTTCTGGACACCTGGGCTCAGGACCAAGGACTCTGAATCTCCAAAAGTTTCCTATGTTTGCTACTTTTTGTCAGCTCTTCTTTCCCCATGATGATCAACAATTAAATCTTTGAAAAGAAAAGGGCTTAAAGCTCATTTTCATGAACAACCAGGAGCAGGTGGACTTCTCCCTACACCATAGCCAGCACTGAAAGGGAAGGAATTCCCAAAAGTAGAATAAGTGAAAGCAACTTTATAAAGAAAAAATGGAAAACAAACAAACTCCCTGCAACAGGGAAAATTCCTGGAGAAGGCTGAGACGGTAAGCTCAGATGAGAGGAGTCCTTTTGAAAGAGGACTATGAGGATTTCAGAATGCCACGCAAACATCTTACTCCACATTTAAGAAATTTCCATCTTACCTCAACTGAAAAAAGAAAGGAAGAAAGAAGTTTCATCTCAACTAGCGACCTAGTAGATAAGAAAAAACATATACATGAAAGGAAAATTAAACATAAGCAACTATACCAAGATGAAACAAGCACTACAAGATTTTAGAGAAAGTACAAAAAAAATCAAGAGCATGAGCAACGAACTCAGGATTTTGAACTGTATCTTGGAGTGTTCAGGGAATAAGTCAACCTGCTGTGGCAAAACAGAACACAGATAGATCACAGATGTGGGACAGAGCGTGTATCCAGCTGCCCCAGGGTTCCAGGCCACTGTTCATGCACTTTTGCTTCCTCTCCCTACCTGGATGGTCATGCCAGTTCAGAGGCCAAGGACCACAACAGTTTTTTAACCTATTAGCTAAATGTCAGTCACATCCCAAGAACTCTCAATAGTTTTACTATAGTTAATCTCAGAATAGCAGAACATTGAGGTGCATTCTGAATTCAGATTTTTTAAAATACCTGTATTTAAAAACAGCAAGACTTTCCTAAAAGTTAAGACATAAGGGTCCATAAATCACAACAAGAATTTTTAAGCACTCAGACACTCTTACAAAAACACTTAGGTCCCACTTAATAAAATTTAAAAAATTTAACTGATGACATCCTCTAAAGGAGGAGGCAAAAGAATGATGAATCGATAAGCAGTTTTAAGATAGGTTTACAATCCGTTTTTAAACAGCAATTCCTCTGGAAATGGAAATTCCTCTCCTTAATCCCTTTGAGGACAATGTAGTATTTGAATCCAGGACTAAGAGTATCTTGCTTCTACCTAAATTCAAATGTGAGCCTTTTACAGTATCCTCAACATTAAATTAGCAAGTAAAAAGGAATTTCTAAGCTATCAAAGAGAGGCAGCCAGCATTTTGGATTTATAATACACCTTTGTTACATACATACGCAGACGCTTCAGTAAAACGAAACTAGGGAACTTGGAGGTTTTAACTGGCAGTGATTACTTAACTGGAGCTTATTCCTGTGAAATGAAACTATCAGAATCCCTCAATATCAATTTGCCTGTCATCAAACCACAGGTTTATGCTTCATCTTAGAAATGCTATCAGGATGGAACCATGAGCCTTTTATTGAAAGAAGATGACCATGGAGAGCGCCCTTGAAGCTTAGCAATAGAGGACTCAATCCAAAATGATCCCCCCTGGAAAGTGAGGACAGGTTTGACATGTCCCCCAGTGCCAGTCTTAAAACGCTTAACTGCGATTTTCCATAAAGGGTGGGAGTTGTAATAGTAGCATAGAACAGACACCAGCCCACTAGAAGCAGATGGAACCCACCAACTCATTTTAACCAGACCTTCAAAAAGGTACACAGAACTCTCTCTGCTTGCCAAAGCGGGGCAGATATGAATGGGTGAATCTAAGAAAAGGTTCCACAAGGGACTATTAATGGTGATTTCACTTGCCTACTTGTAACCCATGATGTAAAAAAAGGATCTGAAAAGTGAAAAGCAATTTTAAAGCTCATTCTCCGTACTCAAGCTACACACACGCGTGCGCGTGCGCACACACACACACACACCCCAAAACCTTCATTTTACAAAATTTTTGTAAGACTTTGTAATCTCTCCCAGCACAGGGGAAATCAACCTGGAAACAGTCCCTGCTTATGTACATAATTCACTAGGGGTCAGGTAAGATTCCATTTTGTAACAGCTGAACTTTAAACAGAAAGTCATTAGTGGTGCAACATTTACTCATTAGCATAAAGTTACCCCCTAGAATGAAAAGCATTGGCTGTCTCTGCCAGGATGACAACTTTACAGTGAGAAACTGCGGCCAAGGACGATCAACTCCTAGAAAGTTCCATCCGCCTGGAAAGAAGAGCTCACCATCTCCACCAGCCTAAGCTTAACTGTCACCTCATTCCTCACTCCCGACACAGCAAGGCATCACTAACATAGGAAATTCTAAGAAATAAAACAGAGAGATGGGCCAAAGGGTCAATAGCCAGCAAAGCCTTTCAGGGCTGCCACGATTCCTGTTTGGGATTGGGGGAGGGGGAGGAGCTTTCTGGATGTTTCTATTCTTGGCAAGGAAAGCACCTCAGGTCCGGTACCGTGAAAAGGCACTAACACAGGAATGTTCTCAGGGAATGAATGATTTGCCTGTCCCAGGCGACTTCATTTTGGGGTGTGATGATGGGGGGCGGGGGGGGAGGGCTAGAGGGCTGGGGAGAGAAGAGAGAGAAGGTGTTTGTCTAGGGGGGGATGGGAAGAAAGAGTGGATGGATGGGGGGTGGGGGTGGTCCAGGGAAGATGTGAACGGTTAGGAAGGAGGATGTGAATGACTAAGGGAGGTGAGGGGAGGATGTGGAGGGTTGAGAGGATGTCCAGAAAAGGCGTGGTATGAGAGGGAGGGGGCAAAGGTGTGGACTGCTAACGAAGGTTGGGGGAAGGTATGGACGGACGGAGGAGGGACGGCCATCAGACCCCTGAGGACCAGTAACTAAGGCAGGCAGAGGTTGGGGGGCCTCACCCAGGCTCCCCTCCCAGCCCCCCTTCTGTGGGCGTGTGCCTGGCTGCGCGTGTGCAAGGGCCAGGCCACCAGGCCGCAAGGCCACCACTCACCCCACGACTCCCTGGTTGTAGTTCCTCCGCTTCCACGGGGTCCCGCTGTACACGCCCCCGCCGCCGTCTGCCCGGCCGCCCCCCGGGGCCCGCCCTCCGCTGGGCTGCAGCAGGCTGTAGTTGAGTCCGTAGGTGCTAGCCTTGTTGTCCCGCTTCCTCTTGTTGCTGCTGCCCGAAGCTGGGTCCGCGGGCTCCGCGGCGGGGACGGCGGTCGAGGAGTGCGGGGACGGGGACGCCGAGGGGGACGGGGACGTCGAGGGGCCCGCGGCGGCTCGACGGGCCCAGGCCGCGGGCTGGTGGTGGTTGTTGTTGTTGTTGGTCGTCTCCAGAGGCAGGAAGTCCCGCTGCTCCGCCGGCTGCGCGTGGCCGCCCAGCAGGCGCTCCCCGGAGCGGTACATGCCGGCCGGGGCCGGGGCCGGGGTCGCGCCGCTGGGGCTGCCGGTGCTGCTGCCGCTCCCGCCGGTGGCCGTGCTGCTGCCGCCGCCGCCGCCGCTCGCGCCGCTGCTGTGACAGTGGTGGTTGAAGTAGAGGTTCCTCAGTCCCTGGGTGGTCTCCCAGATCTGCATCCACAGACTGTTGGACGGTCCGAGCTGCTCTGGCTGGAACCAGGCGATCCTCGGATCCATCAAACGGCGGCGGCCGCTGCCCCCGCCCCTCCCGGCTGCCCGCAGGGCCGCCGCCGCCGCCGCGCCTCAGGCGCACGCCCGGCCTCGGCTGCTGCTGCTGCTGCCGCTGCTGCTGCCGCTGCCGCTGCCGCTGCCGCTGCTGCTGCTGCTCGGGGCCCGCCGCGGGCGGCGCGGTCGCGCAAGGAGCCCGGCCGGCGCAGGCGGCGTCGCTCCCGCCCTCGGGGGCTCTGCGGGCCCTCCCCCCTCCCTCCGCCCCTCTGCCGAGCCCCTGTCACCGGGGTCCCCGTGCAAATGGCGGCGGCAGCGGCAGCTCCTGAGAAGGGCTAGCGGCGGCGGCGGCGCGGCGGCGGCGGCGGCGGCGGCGGCGGCGGCGGCGGCGGGGCGGGGGGGGGGACGCGCCTGCTCGGTAGCGTCCTTGCTCCTCCGGGCCCGGGGCGGGGCCTCCGTCGGCTCCGCCCCGCTCGCCCCGCCCCCGCCCCGCCCCTCCCTCCCGCGCTTGCCCCGCCCGCGCTGGGCCGAGCCGCCAGTCCAGCCCCAGAGGCCGCGCCGTGCGTCACAGAGGCTGCGGTGTGGCGCGTCTGGGAGCCGCAACCGCCTGGTCTAACCGTCCCGACCCCAGCTAGGGAGGGGGGCGGGGGCCGCACGTACCTGGGCGTCAGGGCGCCCCTGACGCGCGTGCCGCCTCCAGTCTCAGTTTCCTGGCCCCCGAGGCTGGGTGAGGCCAGACGGAGGCCGGTCGCCGCCAGCTCCGGAGGGAATAGATTGTGGGCGGTGCCGCCCCGCCCACTGTCCCCTCCTCCAGGCTGCAGCGCCCGGATCCTCGAGCTTCTCTAACCCCTCCCAGGATAGATCTCCGCTCTAAGCACCGTTCCAGAGGGGGGAAAGTGCGTCCCTCTTTCCAGCAGAGCACGTGTCCGGGACCCTGCCCGGATGCAGGCTGCGCTGGTTCCTCTCTTGCTTGGCCACCTGGTTGCCCCCACCGCCCTCCCTGCCGTGCCCTGGCCAGGACTGGGAGCCGCAGGACTTGGTGGAGGGTTTCCCCACGCGACCCCGAGACTGGAGAAACCTGCTCCCACCTACAGGGGTGGTCACGCTTCTTCGTAGAGTGCGTAAGCCATGGGCTCAAAACCACCGTCACACACCCCAACGCACTTTACAAAGACTTGCACTCATAAACACACGCAGACGCACAGGCAGGGAGACAGACACACAAGCCACTCAGCGTGTGAAGAAACCACGTGCCCGAAGATGCATCAGCAACCATGAAAAACCCTTCTTAGTTCAGAATTAAAGAAAACCCAAAACCTTTTAAGCCTAATTTGGGGACCATATTGTTGGCACCAGTAGAGATTTTCCACAAATCCCTCCGGTGAAAGATAAGCAAAAGGGTGTTTTAAGTATTTCAAATCATCAAAAGAAAAAAGGAAAAGAAATGAGCATGTTTCATGTGTGCCCTCTAAGGTTGGTCCAAAGTCTGGAATGAGTCCCTAACGCCCGATTTTGGCCTGTTTGGGGAGTTCAATATCCTGGAAAGGTTTTTTTGGCCAAGGTGAAAATATATTATAAAGCATCACTTTACCTTTTTTCTTGCTCAGAGAATAACATGGGCATAAATATGGAAAACACACACACACACACACACACACAAATAAAGAATTTTGGTTCATTCTATTATTGCTTTACTATAAATTAGTATTAAAAGCTGTCTCGGAATGAAGTTTGCTATGTTCTGAGAATTACATAGTCAGGAAAATGAGTAGTGATATTTTTATGCTATTCACATCGACAAATTAAAAAATAAAGCATTGTATACAAAAAAACTTATTTTCATAACTTCAAATTGGCTTTAAAAATACAAGTGAGAGAAATGCAAAGCCAAAAAATGTAATAGCAAGTTCCCATTGTCTAGAAATAACTACCGTGAGGACTAATCAACACTTTTCAAAAAATCTTTCCATGCATATATATGTTTCAAGACAGTCTTTATTAGCTTTTTTTATTTTAATTTTTTATTTTATTTTTGGCTGTGCTGGGTCTTTGTTGCCACACTCGGGCTTTTTCTAGTTGTGGTAAGTGGGGTCTACTTTAGTTGGAGTGCTCGGGCTTCTCACTGTGGTGGCATCTCTTGTTGCAAGGAGATCCAACCAGTCCATCCTAAAGGAAATCAACCCTGAATATTCATTGGAAGGACTGATGCTGAAGCTGAAGCTCCAAACCTTTGGCCACCTGATGCAAAGAACTGACTCATTTGAAAAGACCCTGATGGTGGGAAAGAGTGAAGGCAGGAGGAGAAGGGGACAAGAGAGGATGAAATGGTTGGATGGCGTCACTGACTCAATGGACGTGAGTGTGAGCAAGCTCTGGGAATTGATGGACAGGGAAGACTGGCATGCTGCAGTCCATGGGGTCCCAAAGAATCGTATGTGACTGAGTGAGAGACTGAACTGGCTGAAATGTCAGAAATCAACACTTGTTATCTTTGAGTGCTTGTTTCTTCAGGCAAACCTTGAGACCTAGTAAAGTATTAACAAAATGATCAGATGAATTGGTATACATAAAAGTATACTTTGTAATATATGGGCTGAAAGGTGAGATATTACTCTTCTTGTTCACCTACCGGCAACACTGACCAGTCAGCCATGTCACACACCCATGTTCCAAGGCATTCATTCAGTAAACTTTGGTTGAATGTCTAGTATCCTTGCAGAACTGAGCTAATCACTTTAGAGATGATAAATAAGTGACCAGGACTTTTCCCTGCCTTCCATGAAGGTATTGTCTGGTTAGGGAGGCAAAAAGCAAATATTCAAAGTCAAATTAAAATTCATTTAATTAATTCAAGAAATATGTCTTGAGCAATTATTATGTGGGGAATATATAAGAATCTGGGGATATAGCAATGAACATGATGTGGTCCCTGCCTTCATGAACCTTGCATTCTAGTAAGGCAAGCATATAAGGTCAGACAGACAGCTAAATGCTGTGCAGAGAAAGCAAGCAAGCTAAAAGGCTAGTGACTGTGGGCTATTTTTAGATGGGCTAATCAGGGAAGACTGCTCTGAGGAAGTGATATTTGAGCAGGGACTTAAGTTAGGGAGTAGACCATGACCATCTAGGGAATGATCCATCAAATAGAGGGAATAGCAAGTGCAAAGGCCCTGAGGCAGGAATATACTTTGTGTGCAGGATGATAAGGCAGTGCAGTTGTGTTGAATACGTGTGGAATCATAGAGTGTCTCTTCTGGAAGTTTCCTCAAAACCATCTGGTCTAAAGTAAACCAGTAGAGAATTTATTTTTGGCTGCCCTGGGTCTTTGTTGCTGTGCACAAACTTTCTCTAGTTGTGGCTAGTGGGAGCTACTCTTCTGCATGGGATTCTCATTGCAGTGGCTTCTCTTATTGCAGAGTACAAGCTCTAGGCACATGGGCTTCCGTAGTTGCAGCATATGGGCTCAATGGTTGCAGTGCCTGGGCTTAGTTGCTCAGAGTTGTGTGAAATCTTCCCAGACCAGGGATTGAACCAGTGTCTTCTGCACTGGCAGGTGGATTCCTATCCACTGTACCCAGGGAATTTTAGAATACCTAAAAATATATTCACTTTCCCCAACAAATCTGCTATGTTTTATCACAAAGTAATCTACTACTGCAAGCAAAGAGAAAGACTATACCAATTTCAATAATAAATTTTGATTGCTCAACCTTTTCATTTTGCTATTTAGAACATTACATTCTTTAAAACCACCTTCATTAAATCGATGAGCCAAAAAATACAGCTATCAAAACCCCAGACATTTTCCTGCATAATGTAATGTCCTATTCATTCTCAGTATTCATGTTCTTTGTTGTTGTTTAGTCATTCTTAGAGGGGAAAATATTGAGTTGATGATCTCAACTTGTAAGATTTACAGAAACACCAAGATTGTGCAGAGTGAAATTTGAATAGAGAAATGAGAAGCAAGTTACCCAAGAATCAAGCAAATTTAAATATGATTTTGCTGATTTATTAGCTTGAATAAAACAGAAGGGGAATTGCACATACATATACTACTACATGGTATTATAAATAATTGTCATTATAATTAAATCTTAGTGTGATTACATTACTCCACTCCAGAGTTCACAAAACCTTGAATAATAGTCACATAGTTATAGTGATTAGTATCTTCTGTGTTTAGGAAATGAAGCATTTGCTCCAGGTATTAATAACCTGGGGCTTAGGCACCATTTACAACTTTCCCTTTTTTGCATGGAGTATACACCATTGTACCATGTTTGTTTCCTCTCTTGTGAATACAAAGAGGATTCCAAGTAGGGAATTAAATTTCAGTGAGACACAACAGGCAATGTGAAAGGCTGTATCTCATTCTGCACAGTGAAAATTTCTTCACTCCTAACTTTCAGGGAAAAAATGGCTCAAATTGTGTGCATTCTGGGATTTTTGAAGTGAAAGTATCTGTGTGTGTGTGTGTGTGTGTGTGTGTGTGTGTGTGTGTGTGTGTACAGTACACATGCGTGTGTTTAAAATCTTTATAATTCCTATACCATAAAATTCACTCTCTTTATTTTGGCTGTACTGGGTCTTCATCGCTGTGTTCAGGGTTTCTCTAGTTGCGGCAGACAGGGGCTACTGTCTAGCTGCCGTGAGCAGGCTTCTCCTTGCAGTGGCTTCTCTTGTTACTGAGCACAGGCTCTAGGGTGCACAGGTGTAGTTTGGGCTCACAGGTTCTAGAGCACAGGCTCAGTGTTTGTGGCACACAGGCTTAGTTGCCTTGAGACATGGTGAATCTTAATTCCTGTACCAGGGATCAAACTCATGTCCCCTGCGTTGCAAGGCAGATTCTTAACCACTGGACCACCAGGGGATGTCCTGACTCATTTTAAGTGTACAATTTAATGACTTTTACTAAATTTACAAAGTTGTGCAGTCATCACCACAATCCAATTTTGGTTTATTTCCAACCCTAAAAGGATTTCTAGGGCCTATTTGCAACCAGTCCCTTTTCCCAGCCCCAGGCAACTGCTAATCTACTTTCTATCCCTATTGATTTGCCTTGATAATCTCTGTTCTGAGTGGCGTTTTCATATAATATGATCATGGTAGCTGCTAAAGCCCCAACAAAGAGTTGCTTGCCCAGCCTAATGGACCACGGGAAAAATAAAAAGAAAATACTGCCAGAATGAGTGCATTTTCCTATAATTCTTGACCTATCTGTAAAAAGTCCATACATTTTTCAAATTTAAGTTTCCACAAGGCTATTGAGGCAACTCCTTCCACAGTCTTTCTGTTTGTAAGGGACGTAGCATCCTTGGTCTCGAGCGGGCAAAGCAGATGCTGGCGGTCCCTGGGCAACCACTGTCTGGAGAGAAAGCCCAGAAACTCAGTCAGAATCCAACATTCACATAACTCTGCATTTTACCACCTCTTTTTATAACTCTTCACTGCAGGGCAGTGTGTGGATGAGAGAGAAGACCCCAGGAAAGGCAGTCTTGCCTAGAAGGTGTTCACCCACATTTACTTTGGTCAGCCATCATTGAACAACTCAAGCAGAGAAATCCATTTCTGAAGACAAAGACTCTTACTAAAAATTAAAGGCTCACGCTAGAACAGGGGTCCCCAACCTCTGGGATTTAATAATGCCTGATGATCTGAGGTGGAACTGATGTAATAATAATAGAAATTAAGTGTATGATAAACGCGATGTGCTTGAAACCATCCCCCAATGCCATTCGTCGAAAAATTGTCTTTCAAGAAACCAGTCCCTAGGGTCAAAAAGATTGGGGACTGCTGCTCTAGAACATTCTCTTGCTAGCACCTACATAAGTTGAAAGGTAGTCCAGAATTTCTCCTTGAAAAATAGTTATTTAGTATGATGGCTAATTTTAGGTATCAACTTGACTGACTACAAGAATGCCCAAGATTAAAAGCATTATTGCTGGGTGTGAGGATGATTTTGGATGAGATAAGCAATCATTTTATTTGAATCTGTGGTCTCAGTAAAGTAGATTACACTTCCCAATGTGAGTGTGCCTTGGGGACTTCCCTGGTGGTCCAGGGGTTAAGACTTGAACTCCCAGTGCAGGGGACGCTGGCCAGGGAACTAGATCCCACATGCCGCAGCTAAACATCTCGCAGGTCTCAGTGAAGATCAAAGACCCGCATGCCACAACTAATACCTGTGCAGCCAAATAAATAAATAATAAAAATAAAATAACAATGTGGGTGGGCCTTATGGGTTCAGTGTCTGAATAGGACAAAAGGCAGAGGAAGGACGAATTGACCTCTTTTTGCATGCCTTGCTGATTCAGCTGAGACATCTCATCTGTCTCATGATTTCCAGCCCGGACTAGGATTTATATCATTAGCGTCCCTGGTTCTCAGCTATTCAGAATTGAATTGAATGAGACCACTGATTTTCCTGGGTCTGCAGCTTGCTGACAGGAGATCAAGAGACTTCTCAGACTTCACAGTTGTATGAGTCAATTCCTCATAATAAATCTCCATATAAATCTCTATATCTGGGTATATATTACATAAATATATAATAAATCCAAATAGACAATATATATATCCTTCTGGTTCTGTTTCCCTGGACAACCCTGATTATTATAGGTTATTGGTGCTAAGAAGTAGGGGTACTGCTCTAACAAATACCTAAAGATATGGAAGCAGCTTTCAAACTGGGAAAAGGGTAGAGACTAGGGTATTTGGAGGCAATCGCTAGAAAAGCTTACACTGCCATGAACGGCCCTTTAAAGGTAACTCTTTTTTTTTTTCCCCTGCTATGCGACTTTTGGGATCTTAGTTCTCCGGCCAAAGATAAACCTGAGCCCTTGGCAATGAAAGCATGGGATCCTACTGGACCCCCAGGGAATACCCCCTCCTTTTAAAAAATTATTTTTCAATTTTTAAACTATTCAGTTCAGTTTAGTCTCTCAGTATATCCGACTCTTTGTGACCTCATAGACTGCAGCATGCCAGGCTTCCGTGTCCATCACCAACACCCGGAGCTTGCTCAAACTCATGTACATTGAGTCGCTGATATCATCCAACCATCTCATCCTCTATGGTCCCCTTCTCCACCTGCTTTCAATCTTTCCAAGCAACAGGGTCTTTTCCAATGAGTCAGTTCTTCGCATCAGATGGCCAAAGTTTTGGAGTTTCAGCTTCAGTATCAGTCCTTCCAATGAATATTCAGGACTAATTTCCTTTAGGACTGACTGGTTTGATATCCTTGCTGTCCAAGGGACTCTCAAGAGTCTTCTCCAACATCACAGTTCAAAAGCATCAATTCTTCAGTGCTCAGCTTTCTTTATGGTCTAACTCTTACATCTATACATAACTACTGAAAAAAACCATAGTTTTGACTAGACAGACCTTTGTCAGCAAACTAATGTCTCTGCTTTTTAATATGCTGTCTAGGTTGGTCATGGAGAAGGCAATGGCACCCCACTCCAGTACTCTTGCCAGGAAAATCTGATGGGTGGAGGAGGCTGGTAGGCTGCAGTCCATGGGGTCACTAAGAATCAGACATGACTGAGTGACTTCACTTTCACTTTTCACTTTCATGCACTGGAGAAGGAAATGGCAACCCGCTCCAGTGTTCCTGCCTGGAGAATCCCAGAGACGGGGGAGCCTGGTGGGCTGCCGTTTATGGGGTCACACAGAGTCGGACACGACTGAAGTGACTTAGAAGCAGCAGCAGCAGATTGGTCATAGCTTTTCTTCCAAGGAGCAAGCATCTTTAGTTTCACGGATGCAGTCACCATCTGCAGTGATTTTGGAGCCCAAGAATTCTACCACTGTTTCCATTGTTTCCCCATCTATTTGCCATGAAGTGATGGGACTGGATGCCATGATCTTAGTTTTTTGAATGCTGAGTTTTAAGCCAGCTTTTTCACTCTCCTCTTTCACTTCCATCAAGAGGCTCTTTAGTTCCTCTTTGCTTTCTGCCATAAAGGTGGTGTCATCTGCATATCTGAGGTCATTAATATTTCTCCCTGCAATCTTAATTCCAGCTTGTGCTTCAACCAGTCCGGCATTTTGCCTGATGTACTCTGCATGGAAGTTAAATAAGCAAGGTGACAATATACAGCCTTGACTGTATATTGTATATTGACTGTATATGTTCCAATTTGGAACTAGTCCGTTGTTCCATGTCTGGTTCTCACTGTTGCTTCTTGACCTGCATACAGATTTCTCAGGAGGCAGGTAAGGTTGTCTGATATTCCCATCTCTTTAAGAGTTTTCTACAGTTTGTTGTGATCCACACAGTCAAAGGCTTTGGCATAATCAATAAAGCAGAAGTAGATGTTTTTCTGAAATTCTCTTGCTTTTTCTATGATCCAATGGATGTTGGCAATTTGATCTCTTTAAATTATTAGTTTGTGTATTTATGTTTGGCTGCCTTGGGTCTTCGAAACAGGCTTTCTCTAGTTGCAGCCAGTTGGGGTACTCTTGAGCTGTGGCTTCTCTTGTTGCAGAGCACAGGCTCTGGAATCTTCCCAGACCAGAGGTGGAACCTGTGTACGCTGCATTGGCAGGTGGATTATTAACCACTGGACCTCCAGGGAGGTCTGGGAATTCCCCTTTTTAAAGGTCGTTCTGAAGAGAGGTCAAAGAAAAGAAGTCTGTAGAGAAAGTCTCAGTCTTCTTTGGGGATTCTTAAGCAGAATGTTGGTAGAAATATGGGTGGTAATGACCATTCTGGTGACGTCTCAGATAGAAATGAAGAGCATATTACTGGAAACCGGAGGAAAGGCAGTCCTTGTAAGAAGTGGCAAAGAGCTTGGCTGAGCTGTGATTTGTGTTCCAGTGTTTTGTGGAAGATAGAACTTGCAACCAATGAAATTTTATATTTAACTGAAGTGATTTCTAAAAAAAGTGTCGAAGGTATGGCTTGGCTCCTCCTGGTGGCATATAGTAAAATTCAAGCAGAGAGAAATGACTTAAAGACAGATTGTTAAGCAAAAAGGAAGTTGAACTTAATGATGTAGAAAATTCTCAGCCTATCCATATTGCAAAAAAAACCCCAAATGAGAACACTAAGGATATGGCCAAGTGACCATATGGGGCACTGGGAAATGAGTAGGGGTGTGAACCACAGGAGGAATCAGCCATCCCAGGAGGAAAACTACCAGTTTGAACTGAAGAAGAAGGAAATAGGAAGGAATGAAGGAAGGCTGTCAGACTTCGTGAATTTTATAGGACGAGACCATAGGCCTAGTTGGTGAGATTGTGTGCTATTCTTTAAGGCAAGGGAAGAGTGGGACTTCCCTGGTGGTCCAGGGGTTAAGACTCCGTGATCCCAATGCAGGGGTCCCAGGTTCAACCCCTGATCAGGGAACGAGATCTCACAAGTCACAATTAAGAGTTCACATGCTGCAACTCAAGATCCTCCATCCTACAATGAAGGTGGAAGATCCTGTGTGCTACAACTAAGACCTGGCACAGCCAAATACATAAATTAATTAAAAAATATATTTTTTAAAGACAAGTGAAAAAAAAAAAAGACAAGTGACCCCAAAGGCAATTCAGAGATCATCAGGGCTGCCTCCTTGGTTTCTGGAAAGATAACCATTGCCTTGCTTCCAACAGGTCAGACACCCTCTGCCCACAGCCAGAGGGGAAGGGCCCCCCAGAGCTTCAGGGATGGGGCTTCCTAGGGCTCTGGAGGCAGTGGAGGTGGAACCACTGCCCCAGTGGGTCAGAAACGTGGGATTTCTGCCCCAGTGCGCCTGAAGGGGAGAGCATGCAGCTGAAGAGTGTTATTCTGGAGTCTTGAGATCTCATGAAGTTTTCCTTGCTGGACTCTGGACTTGCTTGGAACCCTTCATCCTGCCTTCTTCTTGATTTCTCCCTTTTACAATGGGAATGTGTTCCTATGCTTGTCACATCTTTATGTGTTAGAAGCACATAATTTGTTTGGTTTCACAGATTTCGCTGCTGGAAAGGAATTAACCTCAGGACGAATCATATCTCAAGTTCCACCCATACCTGATTTGGATGCTATTCAGAAAAGACTTTGGACTTCAGACTTTAGGGTTGATGTTGAATGAGTTTAATACCTTTTGAGACTTGGGGGATGGAACGAATGTATTTCATTTGTGAGAAGGACATGAATGTGGGGGACCCAGGAGCAGAATATTATGGGGTGAAAGTTTATGTCCTCCCCAAATGCATATGTTGAAACTCAACTACTTGATGTAATGGTATAGGAGTAGGGGGATGGGGTGGGTATAAGATTGTTGTTGTTGTTGTTCAGTTGCTCAGTCATGTCCAATTCTTTGTGACCCCATGGACTGCAGCATGCCAGGCTTCCCTGTCCTTCAGCATCTCCCAGAGCTTGCTCAAACCCATGTCCATTGACTCAGTGATGCCAACCAACCATCTCATCCTCTGTCATCCCCTTCTCCTCCTGCCTTCAATCTTTCCCAGCATCAGGGTCTTTTCTAATGAGTTGGCTCTTCACATCAGATGGCCAAGGTGTTGGATATAAGATTAGATGACATCATAAGGATGGAGTCCTCACGAATGGAATCGATGCCCTTATAAGCATCATGAGCGAACTAGCTTCCTCTCTGCTCTCCAGCAGAGGGGAATACATCAAGAAACTGGCAGTCTGCAACCTGGAAGAGGATCCTCACCAGAACCTGACCATGCTGGAACCCCAACCCCAGTCTCCCAGGCTCCAGAAGTGCAGGAGATACATTCCATTGTTTATAACCCACCTTAAGATTTTCTGTGGTATTCTGCTATAGCAGCCTGGACTGACTAAGACACTTCTTCATGAAAAAAGTTTCCAAAGCCCCTGTGGAGAATCCAGTTCTACAACTGCTCTTGTTCTGACTTTGAGACTCACCTTCTGCTTTATGCCTGTCGGACAAGTATGGTCTTACCTGCAACAAAAAAGTTCCTACTACCTTCAGATAACTTCCTGATCTGCCCTATTTTACTTCCACACATTGGAGGTCATATTGCAAGCACAATGAACACATTGCAAGACCATTCATTTCTCTCTCCTTCCACTCTATTCTTTATTTTTTTCATTCATTTATTTATATATTCATTCATTCATTTGGCTGCACCGGGCCTTAGTTGAGGCATGTGGGATCGTCACGTGTGGCATGCGGGATCTAGTCCCCTGACCAGGGATTGAACCTGGGACCCCTGCATTGGAAGCACAGAGTCTTAGCCACTGGACCGCTAGAGAAGTCCCTCCTTCCATCCTATTCTGCTGACCCTGGGCCACCAACACTCCTTGCTAGGCCACCACAATACCTTTCCAATTGTCATCTCAAAGCATCCACACTTTAACCTCACAATCCAACGTGTCACAGCAACCAGAGTGACTTTAAAAGTCAACCGTACTTTAAAAGTACGAAGTTGACTATATTCTTCTCCTTCAAGTGTATAATAAAATCAGTTCTAGATTTTTTTTCTTCCAAAACCTCTTCCTCCCACTGTCTTCTGCATCTCAGTAAATGGTGATGCCATTCTTCAAGTGGCTCAGACCCAAATGCTTGCCATCACCCATACCGCTCTCTTTTCTTCCCACTGCAAGCACATCCATTCCACCCTTAGGGCGACAAGCTCCACCTCAAACTAGAGCCACCTACTTTCCAGGAAACACACCAGCTCTACTTCGATCCAAACCACCATTGTTTTCTGCCAAGATGATTAAAACAGCCTACAAACTGGTCTCCCTGCTTCCACAGATGCCCCCTTTCAGGCTGTTCTCACCCCAGGAACCATGTGATCTTTTGCAAAGGTAAGCCAGTGCTTCTCCTCTGCCCCCAGTTTTCTAACAGTTCTGCATTTTGCTCAGAGATCCTTCCACCCACAAGGCCCTACCTCATCTCTCCCCATCTCCTCTCTGGCCTCATGTCCTACCACCTGAGTCCTGGCTGCGGGAGCCTCCAGCAAGCCTACAAGGTAGGGCCCATGCACTTGCTGTCTTAGGCTGGAGCCCACTTCTCTCAGCTCTCTGTGTGGCTCTCTCACTTCCTTCAGGGCTCTGCTCCCACACTGCTGCCCCTCGAGAGGCCTGCCCGGACTGCTGCGCATCTGCTCCATTTAGCCAGCTTTATTGTTCCAAGCGGCCTAGTGGAAAAGAACCCACCTGCCAATGCAGGAGATGTAAGAGAGGCAGGTTCAATCCCCAGGTCAAGAAGATGCCTGGAGGAGGGCATGGCAACCCACTCCATGAAGAATTCCCACGGACAGAGGAGCCTGGCAGCCTACAGCCATGGGGTCACAGAGAGTCAGATGACTGAGCGACTTAGCATGCACACACGCATTTAGCACGTACTTGTCGCACCCAACATTTATCTGTTTATTCCTTTGTTGTCTGTCTTCCCCTCCTACAGTGTCAGCTTCATGACTGCAAGGGCTTGCTTTTGTGTGTGTGTGTGTGTGTGTTTTAATTAGAATGTCTGCTAGTTTCATTTCTCTTCCTAGATTAATTTTTATTGGAGTATAGTTGCTTTGCAAAGTTGTACTAGTTTCTACTGTACAACAAAGTGAATTGGCTATATGTACACATGTGTCCCCGCTTTTTGGATTTCCTTCTCATCTAGGTTGCCAGAGAGCAATGAATAGAGTTCCCGTGGGGGCTTGGTTTGTGAGGCAGATGGATTCTAAGATGCACCCCCCCACCCATGATCGGCACTTTCTCCTGGTGTTCACATCTTTGTTTCATTCCTTCCTCTTCCATGTGGGTGGGACCTGTGACTTGTTTCCAACCAGCAGAATGTGGCAAAGTGACGAGCTGTCGTTCCCATGATTACGTTACATAATATAAGACTGTCTTTCTAGCTCAGTGGTTCCCCCACCTTTTTAGTACCAGGAACTGGTTTCATGGAAGACAGTTTTTCCAGGGGTCAGGGGTGGGAGGGCAGGGATGTTCTGAGGATGATTCGAGGGCAGTAGGGTCTGTGCTTCTATGAGAATCTAATGCCACCACTGATCTGACAGGAGGCAGAGCTCAGGCGGGAATGTGAGTCGCTGTAAATACAGAGGAAGCTTCGCTTGCTCCCTCACCCTTTGCTCACCCCCTGCTGTACAGCCCAGTTCCTAACAGGCTATAGACTGGGAGCTGTCTGTGTCCCAGGGGTTGGGGGTCTCTGTGCTCACAGATCCACCCTCACTCTCCTGCTGGTCTTGAAGAAGCAAGCTGATGTCTGTGAACTGTCTGAGGGCGGCATCTGGGAACTGAGGACCTCCGGCTGACAGCCAATTGAAAACCTGAAGCACTCAGTCCAGTCACCACAAGGAAATGTATTCTACCAACAACTGGAGTGTGCTTGGGAGCAGATGAAGAATCCACCTGAGCCTTCGGATGAGAATGCAGCCCTGCCAACACGTTGACTGCAGCCTGGCCAGATCGTGAAGCAGAACACTCAGTTAAGTAGTGCCCAGACTCTTGGTCCACTGAAACTGAGAGATAATAAATGTCTGTTGTTCTTGGCTACTAAATTTGTAGTAATTTGTTACTCAGCAACAGAAAACCAATATAATTTGTTTTTTTTATTGTTCTCTCCTGAGTCCTTAGAACAGGATACAGCATTAGGTAGGTGCTCAATAAATGTCTGTTGAATGAGTTATGAAATTGAGTTTTTCAGAAACAATATGAGCTTTTCATATTGTTATGAAAAAGCAAAACAGAAAGAAAACAAAGTGGACAATATGGCTATAATATGCTACCACTCACATGTGAATATGCGTGTAGCTAACCGCATAAATGTAAGGGTCTACGAGAAACTGACAAAAGTCTAGGGAGGAAAATGAAAATACTAGAAATCCATGAAGGGAGGAGACTTTTATTTTAAACCCTTTTGAACTATTTGAAAAATATTTTTATGCTATAAAGGTATTACTTAAACATATACACAACTGAACAAAATCGCTCCTGTAACTTCAAATTATAATGATTTCTAAAAGCATTTCTTCAGCATTTACTCCTTAGGCAGTGCTCTGCCTGACCCACCCAAGCAACACCCTGGTCTATTATTCATTTCCACCCAATCTCCCTCCAGGATGTTTCGTGGCAACCATCTTCAACGAAAGAATTGCTACAGACAGAACTAAATATATTTTGCACTTGCACATCATGCTTTGACTGCCTCACAAAGAAGCAGAAAGGCAAATTCTGTTTCCAGACATGTGTAAGCCAAGCCACAAGGACCTTTTCTACAGTACAATTCAAGACAAGAGGTGCCAAGTTTTTCCTTTATTGTTATCATGTATCCAGTCTAAAAGGCATCTCATTCAAGAAAAATGTGAATAATTTAACTTACGAAGTTGCCCCGGAGTTTTTGTTGTTGTAGTTTAGTCACTCAGTCGTGTCCGACTCTGTGACCCCATGGACTGTAGCCCACCAGTCTCTTCTATCCGTGGGATTTCTCAGGCAAGAATACTGGAGTGGGTTGCCATTTCCTTCCCAGGGGATATTGTGATGCAGTGATTGAATCCACACCTCCTGCTTGGCAGGTGGATGGCCTGATAAGCTTTAAAAAGTGTGACCAAAGTAATGGGATAGTAGGTCAATTTCCATACTGGTTTGGAAGAGGTGAAAAAAAAAAACAACTAAAATTTGTAGGCTGAGGACAAATAGACCCATTACACAACAAGGAAAACTGAGTCAGAGAGTATAGCATAGAGCTCTAGGAGGCCATACACTGTGTGCCTCAAATAGAAACTGCCAAGTTTACCATTTACAAAAAGAAAATTTAAAAAACCCCTATAGGGCTTGCCTAATGGCTCAGTGGTAAAGAATCTGCCTGCCAGTGCAGGAGACACAGGTTTGATCCCTGGTCTGGGAAGGTCCTACTTGCTTCAGAGCAACTAAGCCTTTGTGCCACGAGTACTGAGCCTGTGCTCCAGAGCCCAGGAGCTACGACTATTGAGCCCATATGCAGCAAATACTGAAGCCCTTGCACCCTAGAGCCCATGCTCCACAATAAGAGAAGTCACTGCAATGAGAAGCCCACACAACCCAACAAAGAGTAGACTCTGTTCACCCCAATTAGAGAAAAGCCCTTCAGCAACAAAGACCCAGCACAGCCAGAGATAAATAAATGAGTAAATTAAAAAAACAAACTACGGACCTCAGGTTAGTGAAATAGTTTCAAGTGTGTAGCCCCGATCTGTTTTGAAACTAGCTTATGTAACAAATTTAAGAGTTGCCTTTCTCCTAGTGCTCTAGAAAATGTTTTGACATAATTATTCACTCTCAGCAATTAGTGAGGGACTATGACCACAGCAACATAAGATTATTGACCTTGTTCAAAGTTCTAAATCTGAAACACACAATCATAATGAGTGTTCAATGATTAATCAACATCTGTGAATCAATGGCTAAGAACAGTTCTATCATCACTGTCCAGCTTCTCAAATCATAGTTCCCTTCATGTGAGTGTGTATATGTGTATGTAAACATTTCAGTTTTTCATAGATCAGTTTGATTGTGCAATTAGTTCAAGCCAAGAAATTCACCAATATGGCTACAAGTTCACGACTAAATCATGAAGGTGAAAAGCTGTGCAGCCTCTTGGCCAAAGTAAGATCCTTCCCAAGGAACATTTAACTTACCTAATTGGTATCTTTGCCATCCATTCATGCATATATATATATTTACTCATTCTGCCAACATTAAACACTCATGTACAAAGAGGCATAAGTCAGGGGCATTGCTCATAGTCCAGTGGTCCATGGGTGTGTTGGCATGTTTTCTCGTCAATATATGTCATTGTGTGTGTGTATGTGTTAGTTGCTCAGTCGTGTCCAACTCTTTGGGATCCCAAGGACTGTAGCCCGCCAGGCTCCTCTGTCCATGGAATTCTCCAGGCAAGAAAAACTGAGTGGATTGCCATTCCCTTCTCCAAGGGATCTTCCCAACCCAGGGATTGAACCCAGGTCTCCTGCATTGCAGGCAGATTCTTTACTCTTTACTGTCTGAGCCATGAGGGGAACCCATATGTCATTGCAGCCCAACATTTCTCATTTGGCTGGAATGCAAGCACCTGGAGGACAGGCAGAAGGTATGCATAACTTAAATGGAGCCCCTGGGAGCCCCTGGAGCAGAGTGTCCTGGTGGCACATCCCCTAACCTACCTCAACATATCTCAAAGAACAAAACTGCACATTTCCGTCGTTCCTACTTCTATCAGTTGTTACTACAACTTCTGTTCTAAAACTGTTCAAATACATTTCATAAGGCAATCAGGCAGTTGACAAAATTGGACTCTATGGAAACTCTGTTCATCAATTACATTATATGATCTATAGCTCATTTTTCCAAATCATAGTGAATTAAATATCTTACTACCAAATATGAGAGACCCCCGCTTAATGTTCTCTTACCTTTATTTTTTATAGCCACTTAAACTCATGAATTATTAAAGAAGCAAAAGGAAGTGCAAAGTGAATAAGAAAGTTATTTGAAATGTCCCTGGGGAGTTGGATGAGCTTTCATGTAATACCACATAATGGGCTTCCAGGCATTGAGAGGAAAGATAAAGGATTCACTCTAAAAATCACATACACTTTTGGGAGGAAAAAAAAAAATCTCAATTTCATGCATAAATTAAAATTAGGTACAATTTTTGTGTCTCTCAGATTGACAAAGATGAAAGAGTATGGTTATACAAAGTGCTGGTGAGGATACCGGACAAAAAATCCTTGTTTACTGTGTGTGGAGGGCTTCCCCTGTAGCTCAGCAGTAAAGAATCCACCTCCAGTGGGTCTAGAAGATCCCCTGGAGGAGGGCATGGCAAACCACTCCAGTATTCTTGCCTGGGAAATCCCATGGATAGAGGAGCCTGGCAGGCTATGGTCCATGGGGTTGCAGAGTTGGACACGACTGAAGTGACTACGCATGCATGCAGTGTGTGTGACGAGTGTGGTGGTGGTGGGTTAGTTACTAAGTTGTGTCCAGTTCTTTAGGACCACATGGACCAGGCTCCTCTGTCCATAGGATTTCCCAGGCAAGCACACTGGAATGGGTTGCCATTCCCTTCTTTAAGGGACCTTCCTGACCCAGGGATCGAACTCAGATCTACGGCATTACAGGCAAATTCTTTACCGACTGAGACACCAGGAAGCCCTTTGGAAGGGTGAAGCGGGGCAGAACTTCTGAGGATTATTTTGGTCACATCTATCAAATTAAAAGTGAGTGTGTTCCTTGTCCCAGGGTTTCCATCTATTTGAGCTTCCACAACAGACTATCACAAACCAGGCGGCTGAAAGTTCTGGAAGCTGGAAGTCCGAGATCAAGGTGCCAATGGGGTTGGATTCTGGTGAGAACTCTCTTTTTAACTCATAGATAACATTTTTTTCCCCTGTGTCCTAAATGTGCACACACAGGAAGAGAGACATCTCTGGAGTCCCTTCCTCTTCTTAAAAGGACACCAGTTCTGTTGGATTAGGGCCCCACCCTTATGACTTCTTTTAACCTTAATTAGGATCTTTAACCTCCCTAAAGATCCTATCTCCAAATACACAATGAGGGTTAGAATTTTAAGAGGTGAATTTGGCAGGGGGAAGGAGTTAGGGGCATAGTATAGTTCATAACACCCAGCAAATCCAGTTTTGGAGATTTATCCTGCATTTGTGTTTGCATTGTGTACAGGGATCTTTAAATAAGAATGTTTAGAGACTTTCCTGGTGGTTCAGTAGTTAAGACCTCAATGAAGGGGGATATAGGTTCAATCCCTAGTTGGGGAACTAAGATCCCACATGCCTCATGGCCAAAAAAAAAACAAAACGCAAAACAGAAGCAATATTGTAACAAATTCAATAAAGACTTTTAAAATGGCCCACATTAAAAAAAAAAAACCTTAAAAAAAATAAGAATGATTAAAATTCTATTATCTACAGTAGCCAAGAATCATAAATAACCCAAGCATCCATCAGGAGGGGGCTAGTCAAACTAAGGTACACTCAGTCAGTAAAATACTGCTATGCAACCATTAAAATGAATGAACCAGCCCTAAACACACTGACATGGAGAACTCTCTAAACTATACCATTAAGTAGAAAAGGCACAGTGCACAGCGGTT
This sequence comes from Capricornis sumatraensis, assembly GCF_032405125.1. Lineage (NCBI taxonomy): Eukaryota > Metazoa > Chordata > Mammalia > Artiodactyla > Bovidae > Capricornis > Capricornis sumatraensis. The sequence continues at coordinate 24,369,517 of NC_091088.1, read as the reverse complement.
TATAGAACATGATCCAATTTCTGTAAAGAAAAAGTATGCTTAAGCACCACTATTTTCTGGAAGATTTACAAGCAACCATTGGCATCATTACCTCTACGGAGTAGACTAGGGGCATGAGGAAGAAGAATTTGTTCCTTATACCTTTTCATACCATTAGTACTTTGACTACCCTCACTGCTAGGTGAAGGCATCTTACTTTTTTTTTAAGGTAAAAATTCACGTAGAAAAACATTCACCATTTTAACCATTTAAAAGTGTACAATTCAAGGGCATAAATGTCTAAGGGACATTCACAGCGTTATGCCCATCACTTCTCTCTAGTTTGAAACATCTTCATCACCCTCAAAATGAGTAATAACACTTCCACCCCACCCAGAGCCTAGAAATCATTAATCTGCTTTGCATCTCTATGGATTCATCTTCTTTGGATATTTCCTATAAATAGAATCATAAAAGTGTGGCCTTTCTGCTTGGCTTCTTTTGCTTAGGATAAGATTTTCAAGGTACATCCATATTGTAGCATGTATCATTCCTTTTTATGGCTGAACAATATTTAATTGTATGAATATTCTACATTTAGCTTTTCTGTTCATCCACAATGGGCATTTGGTTTGTTTCCAATTTTTGCTTATCACGAACAGTGCTGCTAAGGACATTTGTTTACATGTTTTTATTTGAATAATTCTTTTTAGTTCTTTTGGGTACCTACCTGGAATGGAATTCTGGGGTCATATGGTAAGTCTATGTTTCAACTTTTTGAGGAGCAATGTTATTTTTTATTGTATTTAAATATTTAGCTACCTGCATAAATGAGACCAGTATATGACAGGATCTTGAAAGATCTTTTAGTCTGGTCTCTCTTGCAATGGACCATATTTATCATAGTTAAAGCAGTAATTTGGGTTTAGCATTATATTTTGTCTTAGGGTCTATTAGATGTCATGTATAAAATGGAAAGTCCAGCGCTCATATTGTTGACTGAAAGAGTGCATCTCAAAAGGATACAAGTATTCTTTCATAACTGGAGAAGGAAATGGCAACCCACTCCAGTATTCTTGCCTGGAGAATCCCATGGACAGAGGAGCCTTGTGGGCTACAGTCCATGGGATCACAAAGAGTGAGACACCACTGAGTGACTAACAGTTATTCTTTTGTAACATTAATATCCTTAGACAAGATGCCATCCAATAAACACTAATTACTTGAATTTTAGAAATACTGTTTATTTAAAAAATAACTAGTGACTACTTCACTCCCATTAGGATAGCTATTATCAAAGCATCAAAAATAGCAAGTGTTATCAAGGATGTGGAGAAATTGCAACCTTTCACTCTTGGTGGGGATATAAAATGGTGCAAACTTTTGTGGGAAACATTATGGTGGTTCATAAAAAAACTAAAAATAGAACTACCGCACTGTACAGCAATTCCACTTCCGGGTATATACTCAAAAGAACTGAAATCAGAGACTTGAGCAGATATATATATGCACGCATGTTTATAGCAGCATTATTCACAATAGCCAAGAAGTGGAAGCAACCCAAGTGTCTGTGACAAACAAATGGATTAAAAAAAAAATGATACATGCTCAGACATAGATAAACCTTTAATACATAACGTTAAGTGAAATCAATCAGTCACAAAACAACAAATATTATGATTCCACTTACATGGAGGTACCTAGAGTATGTCAAATTCATAGACTCAGAAAGTAGAACCATGCTTGTCAGGGGCTGTGGGGTGAAGGGAGTTAATGTGTAACGGTACAGAGTTCTAGTTGAGGAAAGTGAAAAAAATCTGAGTTGGATGGTGGTGATGGTTCCACAACAATGTGAATGTCTTTATGTCGCTGAACTGTACACTTAAAAAGCGTTAAAATTATAAATTCACATTATATTTAAATACATTTAAAAATATATTTATGTATATTTTACCATAAAAAGAGAAGAGGAACACACACACACACACACGCACACACACATAAATAAAAATAACTACTGATCTGGTAAGGACACTGAAGGTACAGAGAGCAGTGAACATCACACATAAAACATAGTCCGTGATTTGATAGGACTTACTATCTAGTAGGGGAGAAAACAATAAAAAATGTAAAAATTCAACATACGCACACATTCCCTTAGGCACACACCCATCTTAGTCTTTTGCTATCATAAGCACTGCTGTAAAGATCTTCATAGAAGCCTATGCCACTCTTCCTCTTAAAAGCAGGTCTTTTTTTTAATTAATTAACTTATTTATTTTTGGTTGTGCTGGGTCTTCGTTGCTGCTCAGGTTTCTCTCTAGTTGCAGTGCGCGGGCTTCTCATCGCGGCGGCTTCTCTGTTGCAGAGAACCACCTCCAGGCACAGGCTCAGCTCTTTGGGTAGAGGGGCCCAGTTTCCCCGAGGCACGTGGGATCTTCCCGGATCAGGGATCAAACCCGTGTCCCCTGTACTGGCAGGCAGATTCTTTACCACTGAGCCACCAGTGAAGCCCCCAAAGCAGGTCTTTTAATAGCGACTTTTATTTTTCTAAATCCCCAGACCTATGCAAGTAATCATCAAGGTGATCCCTCTTAACAGATACAGAAATGGAGGCACAGTTATTTATTCATTTATTTTGGGCTGCATTTGGTCTGTGTTGCTGCTCGAGGGCTTTCTCTAGTTTGGGTGAGCAGGGGCTACTCTCTAGTTGCGATGGGCAGACTTCGCATTCTCATGGCTTCTCTTGTCGCGAAGCATGGGCTCTAAGGCACCCGGGCTCAGCAGTAGTGGCACAAGGAGTTGTCCAAGCATGTGGAATGTTCCCAGACCAGAGATCCAACCTGCGTCCCCTGCGTCCCCATTGGCAGGCAGATCTCCAACCACTGGGCCACCAGGGAAGTCCCAGGCACAATTTAGATAAGCAAGTTCTTATATGTTTTATTCCTGTTATCTCTCTTGGATTAAAACACTACTTTTCAAACCAGGTGTGTAGCTCTGATTTTCTGCTATGTCATTTCCTCTCATTCCTGTTAGACAAGAACTTATCAATTAGCTTTTCAAGAGCAATTTCATATGTAGTTCAGCAAGTATTTCCATCCACACATTCAAAGATTAGGTCTCAAAAATCAGCTTTGAAGTTAGTTGCTTGATCCTCAGAATCCACCAGTCATTTTGAGCTTTAGGATGAAAGATTTCCCTCTTGAAATTGCCAATGACATGACAGGTTGGTGGGGAGTGCCATCATACTTTCCCACTAAGTATTTTATAACCCATTTTTTTTCAGATAGCTATATTATTCTGATTTGAAGTTAATGGAAATGTAATTTAATCAATCATCAATTAATTTCTGTTAAATAGAGATTTGGGCTGGCCTAAGCAATTTTTATGCAGGAGACCAGAGTTTGATCCCTGGGTCAGGAAGATTCCCTGGTGTAGGAAATGGCAACCCACTCCAGTATTCTTGCCTGGAAAATCCCATGGATGGAGGAGCCTGGTGGGGTACAGTCCATGGGGTCACAAAGAGTCAGACACAACTGAGAGACTTAATTTTTGATATCTGCAGAAGGAAATTAGTTTGATAAACAGAAATGAGAATTCTCTTCTATCCTAAGGCAGGTAATCTAAGATCATCATCCTGCACTCCGTGGCTGTGGCTAATGCACAAAACTCTTGCACACCCAGAATATAAATTTATAAACTTATGGATTTTACACACACACAGTTTTCCCCCCCTGAACACAACTTAAATATGTCTTGTGTTGCTTTGGATTCTCCCAGAAGCAGGCACTGAGCCAAGGTTTCAAGTGCAGACAGTTTATGTGGGAGGCGATCCCAGGAGACACCAGTGGGAAGCAGGAAAGCCAGATGGGAAAGAGAGGCAGCAAGTGAAGGGTTTGTTTTCAAGCAGGGTACCAGTGTGAGTAACTAAGACTTAACCCTGCGGCAGCACGCGAGGACCTTGGAGCCACCCTATCCAGGGGCAAGTGTGCTGGGTAGTTATGACGCCTCCTCCTATCAATCACCGATGGAGGGGTTGGGAAGGGGGGAAGTTTCCTCCATGCCTGTCATGCTGAGGCAAAGAAAAACCTGGGGGCCAAGCAAAGTCCTCAGGCAAGGAAAGGAGCGGGCTGGCAGCTGGATATGAGGCGGGTGTGCACCAAAGGGGCAAGGATGAGGGCTGATCTGCTCGACAACATCACCATATCTGTCCTCCTAAAACTTCTAAGCAGGATTAGTTGCCTCTTTTCTCCTGTTTCTTCCAGAATTTATTCAGCTATCCAATGTCATTACACATCACAGAAGCTCACACACCTCTTTCTCTACAGGGACCCTGCAGCCTCCAAAGGCAGCAGCAGTGACTTCCTGCACAAGCAGGAAAGGGCACAGGTGAGCGTTACAAAACATGAGGCTTCCAGATGCCTTGTTCTTTCTAAAGCCCTCTTTAAAGCAGTGAAAAACCCTAGAATGCAGGACGTTTCTTTGGTTTCTGGTTGCTATTCTTCTTTCCAAATATAAAGAGAAGAAATCTGGGCTGATTTACGGAATTAAAAATATAATGCTCCAAATAAAAGTATACATCATATGGTGATAAGTACCAAAAAAGAAACGTACAGCAGAGGAAGGCGGTACAGTGTGCATCAGGTATGCTACTTTCTTTACTTTTTTTGGCTGAGCCAAACAGCTTGCAGGATCTTAATTCCCCAACCAGGAATTGAAGATAGCCCCAGCAGGAAAAACACCTAGTCCTAAAGGTAAAGAATCCGCCTGCCGTGCAGGAGACACATGAAGCATGGACTGAATCCCTAAGTCCGGAAGATCCCCTGGAGTAGGCAGTGGCAACCCACTCCAGTGTTCTTGCCTGGAAAATCCCACAGACAGGGGCGCCTGGCGGGCTACAGTCCATGGGGTCACAAACAGTCAGACACGACTGAGTGACTAAGCAACAACAAAACTATTGGATTGCCAGGGAATTCCCAAGGGTGTGCTATTGTAGATGAGGGGGGTGGGAAGGGACATCATTTTATATGTTATATAGAAATATATTAGTCACAATTACTAAAAGATAAGAAATGCATATATATATATACATATGATGTATTATCATGTATTATAATTATATATAATGTACCATATATGTACAACTGTGTGTGTATATATATATACATATGTGTGGGTATATGTACACACACTTCTTATCCTTTAGTAATTCAAGTTCTAGGATCTTGTGCATAGATATTTGTGTAAGTACTAGAATATTCACTTCAGCAGTGTCTGTAGCAGACAAAGACTAGAAACAGTCTAGCCATCTATCTAGGTAAGAAACATTTGTATAGCTTTAATATGTGTCAGGCACTCTTCTGTGTTTTACAGATATTAACTCACTTAATGTTCAACAAGAAACCTATTAAGGATCTAATGTCCTTATTCCCTTTTTCAGGTGAGAAGACTGAGGCACAGAAATTAGGTCATTTGTCCAATTTAGCACAGTGAGGAAGTGGTAGAATCGGGATTCAAGCCCAGGCTATACAGCTTCAGAGTTTGAACACTTAACCTGGATGCTGTCTTCTCCTCTGAGGGGAGATTAATTAAATCAAGGTTCCAACACTTCAGTGGAATTCTAAGGCATTGCTTTTTTTTTAAAAAATGGGGGGACCTCACTGGTGGTCCAGTGGTTAAGACACCCAATGCAGGGGGCATGGGTTCAATTCCTGGTCAGGGAACTAAGATCCCACATGCTGTGAAGTGCAGACCCAAGAAATAGAAAAAATGAGGGCAGTTTTATAACAGTTGATATGGAAATATCTTGAAGATATTAACTAACAGCATGAAGATACTGAACAGTGTGAAAACTACACTAACATTTTTACAAAACGGGGAAGAACACGTGTATGTGCTTTATCAGTTAGAGAGCGGTTCTATAAGGATGCATGTAAAAACACAAGGGGTACATTTTTTGGGGGAAAGGAACTGGGAGATAGAAAAAATTTTAAAGACTTTTCTGGAATTGTTTAATTGCTTATAATGCACATGTAATACCTATTTTATTGACTATAACTTTAAAAAATTGAGGAAATTCCCTGGCAGTCCAGTGGTTATGATGGAGCGCTTTCACTACTGGGACCCAGGTTCAATCCCTGGTCAGAGAACTAAGATCCTGCCAGCTGCACAGTATGGTCAAAAATTAAAATCTTCTAAATTAAAAAAATTTTTAATAAATATAATAAAAATTGAAAGGAAATAAAACTTCTGCCAATAGAGCAATGGAAAATGTCATCTGAATTTTTTTAAAGATCTATTTGTTTATTTTATTTTTGGCTGTGCTGGATCTTTGCTACCTCTCATGGGCTTTCTCAAGTTGCAGTGAGTGGGGGCAATTCTTTGTTGCATGGTGCAGGCTTCTCATTGCAGTTGCTTGTTGCGGAGCATGGGCTCTAGGCATTTGAGTTTCAGCAGCTGCAATGCAGGGGCCCACAGTTGTGCTGCGTAGGCTTAGTTGCCTTGAGGCATATGGGATCTTCCTAGAGCAGGAATCAAATCCATGTCCCCTACACTGGCAGGTGGATTCTTAACCACTGCACCACCAGGGAAGCCCTCATCTGAAATTTTTCAGAACTTATACTTCAAGGTCAAAGTAAAAGACCCAAGGTGAAAACTGTGTTAACTTTCATAAGGCTTAAAAAATTCTGGCTGACTTATCAGCTTTACTTTTATCAAACTGTGAAATGCATTAAATTCACGAGTAAATTTTAATGAAAATAATTGCACAATATGGAGTTATTTCCTTAGAGTGTATAATGTTTTTAAAATGGCCATGACGTCAAGCTTCTTTTCTGACTTTGTACACTAACCTTTGAAATAAAAAAGAAAAAGAAAGGCGACTACTTCCAACACCTTTGTGAAATCATTTTTGCTCCATGTTCGGCACCTATTCCACTATCTGTAATTTTAAATCTCACGGCCCTAAAAATGAATCCACTATTCTTTTAATTCAGTAGCACTCAGTTCCCCCCAAAATCTTCATTTCTTCCTATTTTACTTGAATAACTTTAATTATCTTTATGTTAAATAAACTCAGGAAATTGGTTCCTGCAAATGAAAGAAAGAATTTTTTCCTGGTTTCGTTAACAGTAAATGAAAGTAATCGAAGACTATATCTCCTTTATTCAAAAAGAATTTGTTTTTTTCACGGACAGGCACACATTGCTGAAAATGTTAAAACTTTAGGACAACTGTGTTCTCATAATTAGGATTCCTTTAGGAATATTAGGGAGGATGAAAATATATTTAAGCAAATACTGGAAACCACTTGCTTGTAATTTCTCACTCTGCCTAGAAAAAAATGACTCAAGTTAATTCTGTTTATTAAAATAAGAAAGTGCTCAATTGAGGGGACCAAAACAGTTTCAACAAAAGATATAAATTTCTTCAACAGGGCAAAATTTGAGAATCTTCCATTATATGAAGATATGACATTATCCTGGTTAGATGGTAAAACTAAGAAGGGATAAGATTAAAAAAGCATTTACTAAGACTTTGAAATTCTCCATGTTTGTTACCAACAGAAGCAGTAAGCGGGTTTTGAGGTTTGGAGAGATAAAAACCAACTTCTCTAAAAGGGAAATTAAGATTTTCTAGATAAAAGCTTCCTTGACCGAAGCTACAGGTATGTTCTACCTAACTTAGGTCTTGCTTCTAATCTTGAAAAACAGACCACTATTCAATTAGTTCCATAAGCTGGAAACCAGGATCATTCTTGGATTTTCTTTTGCTCTATCGTCCATATCCAATGCACTTCCCAGGTGGCTCAGTGGAAAAGAATCCACCTGCCAAAGCAGGAGACGTGAGTTTGATACCTGGGTCAGGAAGATACTCAGGAGAAGGAAATGGCAACCCACTCCCGTATTCTTGCCTGAGAAATCATGGTCAGAGGAGCCTGGTAGGCTACAATCCATGGGGTCACAAAAGAGTCAGAGCAGACTTGGCAACTGAGCATGCTCACACAACACGTCCAGTGCATCACCAAATCATTCATTCATCGATTTATCGTAAGTGAACCAGGATGGCTCCTTCCTTCAACTGCTGCCTTATTTTCTTCCTCTCTTCACAAATCTCTCTAAAGACCGGTCTCTGCACCAGCTTCATTTCCTCATATTCCCCTAACTCTGCCCAGGCTGACCTCTGACCTGACCACTCCACGGAAATAGCTCTTGCTACTGACACTGATGACATCTGAGTCACTAAACCAGTGGCTGCTTTTCATCTCTCCCCTTTCTGGATCTTAACCACATTCCACAATCTTAGCCCTTTCCTCCCGAAAGCATTTCCTAGTGCCCCCGTTTCTGCATTCATCTGGTTTGCTCCTAGCTCTCAGGTTACTGCTGTGTATCCTGGTAAGACAACCCTTGACCTCACTATCTTCAGCAAGTCTCTCTTATGGCCTCAGAGCAGCGTGTACTCTCTACAGCGCTTTTCACTTTTGTAATTTTACATTGACTATGTCTGCCTCCTACAAATCCATAAGCTCTGTAAAGACATTTTCCTTACCTTGGTGTCCTCGGAGCAGAGTGCCTGGGACACAGTTCAGTTCAGTTCAGTTGCTCAGTCGCGTCCGAGTCTTTGAGAACCCATGAATTGCAGCATTCCAGGCCTTCCTGTCCATCACCAACTCCCGGCTGCTGCTGCTACTGCTGCTAAGTCGTTTCAGTCGTGTCCAACTCTGTGCGACCCCATAGATGGCAGCCCACCAGGCTCCCCTGTCCCTAGGATTCTCCAGGCAAGAACACTGGAGTGGGTTGCCATTTCCTCCTCCAATGCATTAAAGTGAAAAGTGAAAGTGAAATTGCTCAGTCGTGTCTGACTCTTAGCGATCCCATGGACTGAAGCCTGCCAGGCTCCTCCGTCCATGGGATTTTCCAGGCAAGAGTACTGGAGTGGGGTGCCACTCCCTTCTCCGCACCAACTCCCGGAGTTCACTCAAACTCATGTCCATCGAGTCAGTGATGCCATCCAGCCATCTCATCCCCTGTCCTCCCCTTCTCCTTCTGCCCCCAACACCTCCCAGCATCAGAGTCTTTTCCAATGGGTCAACTCTTCGCATGAGGTGGCCAAAGTACTGGAGTTTCAGCTTTAGCATCAGTACTTCCAAAGAACACCCAGGACTGATCTCCTTTAGGATGGACTGGTTGGATCTCCTTGCAGTCCAAGGGACTCTCAAGAGTCTTCTCCAACACCACAGTTCAAAAGCATCGATTCTTCAGTGCTCACCTTTCTTCACAGTCCAACTCTCACATCCATACATGACTACTGGAAAAACCACAGCCTTGACTAGACGGACCTTTGTTGGCAAAGTAATGTCTCTGCTTTTCAATATGCTATCTAGGTTGGTCATAACTTTTCTTCCAAGGAGTAAGCGTCTTTTAATTTCATGGCTGCAGTCACCATCTGCAGAGATTTTGGAGCCCAGAAAAATAAAGTCTGACACTGTTTCTACTGTTTCCCCATCTATTTCCCATGAAGTGATGGGACCAGATGCCATGATCTTCATTTTCTGAATGTTGAGCTTTAAGCCAACTTTTTTGCTCTCATCTTTCACTTTCATCAAGAGGCTCTTTAGTTCCTCTTCACTTTCTGCCAAAAGGGCGGTGTCATCTGCATATGTGAGGTTATTGATATTTCTCCGGGCAATATTGATTCCAGCTTGTCCTTCTTCCAGCCCAGCATTTCTCATGATGTACTCTGCATATAAGTTAAATAAGCAGGGTGACAACATACAGGCTTGACGTACTCTTTTCCTATTTGGAACCAGTCTGTTGTTCCATGTCCAGTTCTAACTGTTGCTTCCTGACCTGCATATAGGTTTCTCAAGAGGCAGGTCAGGAGGTCTGGTATTCTCATCTCTTTCAGAATTTTCCACAGTTTATTGGTATCCACACAGTCCCGAAATCAGATTGATTATATTCTTTTCAGCCAAAGATGGAGAAGCTCTATACAGTCAGCAAAAACAAGACCAGGAACAGACCATGGCTCAGATCATGAACTCCTTATTGCCAAATTCAGACTTAAATTGAAGAAAGCAGGGAAAACCACTAGACCATTCAGGTACAACCTAAATCAAATCCCTTGTGATTATACAGTGGAAGTGAGAAATAGATTTAAGGGTCTAGATCTGATAGATAGAATCCCTGATGAACTACGGATGGAGGTTCGTGACATTGTACAGGAGATAGGGATCAAGACCATCCCCATGGAAAAGAAATGCAAAACAGCAAAATGGCTGTCTGGGGAGGTCTTACAAATAGCTGTGAAAAGAAGAGAAGCCAAAAGCAAAGGAGAAAAGGAAAGATATAAGCATCTGAATGCAGAGTTCCAAAGATTAGCAAGGAAAGATAAATAAGAAAGCCTTCCTCAGGGATCAGTGCAAAGAAATAGAGGAAAACAACAGAATGGGAAAGACTAGAGATCTCTTCAAGAAAATTAAAGATACCAAGGGAATATTTCATGCAAAGATGGGCTCGATAAAGGGCAGAAATGGTATGGACCTAACAGAAGCAGAAGATATTAAGAAGAGGTGGCAAGAATACATGGAAGAACTGTACAAAAAAGATCTTCACGACCAAGATAATCATGATGGTGTGATCACTCACCTAGAGCCAGACATCCTGGAATGTGAAGTCAAGTGGGCCTTAGAAAGCATCACTACAAACAAAGCTAGTGGAGGTGATGGAATTCCACTTGAGCTATTTCAAATCCTGGAAGATAATGCTGTGAAAGTGATGCACTCAATATGCCAGCAAATTTGGAAAACTCAGCAGTGGCCACAGGACTGGAAAAGGTCAGTTTTCATTCCAATCCCAAAGAAAGGCCATGCCAAAGAATGCCCAGACTACCGCACAATTGCACTCATCTCACATGCTAGGAAAGTAATGCTCAAAATTCTCCAAGCCAGGCTTCAGCAATACATGAACCGTGAAGGTCAATACATGACCTTTCAGATGTTCAAGCTGGTTTTAGAAAAGGCAGAGGAACCAGAGATCAAATTGCCAACATCTGCCTGATCATCAAAAAAGCAAGAGAGTTTCAGAAAAACATCTATTTCTGGTTTACTGACTATGCCAAAGCTTTTGACTGTGTGGATCACTATAAACTGTGGAAAATTCTGAAAGAGATGAGAATACCAGACCACCTGACCTGGGACACAGTTAGGCAAATACTAACATTCAGATGAAGAATGAAGTGCTACGAAGGAAGGGTATACAATACAAGACCCTCTGAGTGTCTAAATCTTGTCTGAAGGATTTGTGAAAGTTTCCCTGTGAAACTGCTATTTGGCTGACTTTTGAAGGATGAATAGGACTTAACTAGATTAAGGGGGAAAAGCAATCAGATAGTAGGTTTGCATACACATGTGATACCGAAGAATATGGAACATTCAAACAATCAAATAAAGGACAAGAAGGCCGAAACTTAGAGAACAAGGCAGGTAGGAGAGCAGGAGAAATGAGAGGGTCAAGCAGGACCAGACTATGTAGGGATGACTCTTTAATTTACTGTTTAAACTGAAGAACTTTTTTTCCCCAATTTGAAAACATTACTTTCCTACGTTTTAATTTTGATATCCTGATGCTGGGATAGATTGAAGGCAGGAGGAGAAGGGGACAACAGAGAATGAGATGGTTGGATGGCATCACCGATTCAATGGACATGAATTTGAGCAAACTCCGGGAGATAGTGAAGAACAGGGAAGCCTGCTGTGCTGTAGTCCATGGGGTTACAAAGAGGGGGACACGACTGAGTGAACAACAACAAATTTTGATAACATTTCAAACTTAATGAAAAAAGTGCACGAATAGTTCAGCGAGGTCCCACGTACCCTTTACCTAATGTGCTGTTTACATTTTGTCCCATTTGCTTTATTTCTCTCTACATTTATATATAAATGATTTGTTTTTCCTTTGAATCATTTGAGAGTAAATCAAAGGGCTTCCCTCGTGGTTCAGATGGTAAATAATCTGCCTGCAATGCAGAAGACCTGGGTTCGATCCCTAGGTTAGGAAGATCTCCTGGAGAAGGGAATGGCTACCATCGCCAGTATTCTTGCCTGGAGAATCCCATGGAGAGAGAGCAGCCTGATGGGCCACAATCCATGAGGTCACAGAGGGTCATACATGACTGAGTGACTAAGACACACACAGAGACATTTTGCTCCTTAACTTCTAAATGATTCAGTGTACATTTCCTAAGAACAAGAACACCCCCTTTCACAATCACAGTGATCAAATGAGGACATTAGACAGGGATAAAATACTATTATCTAGTTCACAGGACACGTTCAACTTGGTCACTTGTCTGTTACGTCCACTGCAGCTGCTTCTACCCTGGTCCTGGACTCTATTCTGAATCTCACACTGGATCATTGGTTTCCTTTCATCTTAATCTAGAGCACTTCTGATAGTCAAAGAGAGTCCTATTAGTAATTATGCTGGACTCATAGGCAAACCTGGGCATACTTGCGGGTGATGGCGAGGATTTCAAACTTTTATCTTTTGGGTTATGGAAGCCACTGAAATATTAAGACTAAAAAGCAAGGAAGCAACATGAGTTCACTCATATTTCAAAAAGACTAATCTCATTCCAGTGTGGAGAAAATATAACAATGGAGCAATATTTGTTTAATAAAACATAAAATGTTGAATGATAAAAGAAATCTATTAATAGACAATTCCATCTAGCTCATCACTGCTAATTTATTAGAGAAATGCAAATCAAAATTGCAATAAGGTATCACCTCACACTAATCAGAATGGCCATCACTAAAATGTCTACAAATAAATGCTGGAGAGGGTGCTTTTCACTATTGGTAGGGATGTAAATTGATGCAGCCACTATGGAAAACAGTATGGAGGTTCCTCAAAAAACTAAAAATAGAGTTGCCATATGATGTAGCAATCCCACTCCTGGGCATACATCCAGACAAAACTATAATTTGAAAAGATACATGTATCTTTATGTTCATAGCAGCACTATTTACAGTATCTAAGACACGGAAGCAACCTAAATGTCCATCGACAGATGAATGGATAAAGAAGATCTGGTAGAATACTTGTCGTTGTTCAGTTGCTAAGTCGTGTCCAATTCTTTGTGACCCCAAGGGCTGTAGCCCAGCAGGCTCCTCTATCCATGGGGTTTACCAGGCAAGAATACTTGAGTGGGTTGCCACTTCCTTCTCCAGGGGATCTTTCTGACCCAGGGATCAAACCCACATCTCCTGCATTGGCAGGTGGATTCTTTACCTACTCAGCGATAAAAAAGAATGAAATAATGCTGTTTACATTATTGCAAATTGCAATCTACAAAACAGAAATAGATGCCCAGATAGAGAGAATAGATTTGTGGTTGACAAGGAAGAGGGGAGAAAATGATTGGGAGTTTCAGATTAGCAGATTCAAACTGGTGTATATAGAACGGATAAACAACAAGGTCCTACTATGTAACAGAGGGAACTATATTCAATATCCTGTGATAGACCATAATGGAAGAGACTATGAAAAAATATGGATATATATACAAATGAGTCATTCTGCTATTCAGCAGGAATTAACATAACATTGTAAATCAACTATATTTCAATAAAATTTAAAAAAATTCAATAGACAATTGAATCTAGCAGTGTTCAGAATACTTTTTAACTTAAAGTTGGAAGAGTAAGCAACTCAGTATAAAATCACAAAACTCAACCTAACGTCCATGAGTGAGTTGAAAAATCCAAAAACAACCTCTTCTCTGATGCAGAATAAAGGTATGTATGTTTGAAAATACATCTGCCAATTCTTTGCTCTTCCATTCTTCAAGATATGGGACTTAGTTTCCCTCCTCCTGAGTGTGGTTGGATTTGGTGGCTCGCTTACAACAAATGGAACATGGCTGGAGTGACGGTGTGCTACTTCTGAAAACAGTTTTATTTAATTTCAAAATTCTATTGAAGTAGAGTTGATTTACAATGTTCTGTTAATTGCTGTACAGCAAAGTGATTCAGTTATACGCATACATGTTCTTTTTCATATTCTTGAAAATAGATTATAAAAGGCATCACCGCTTTCTCCTTCTCTCTCTCTTGGAATATTGACTCTGGGGAAAGCCACTTGCTGTGTCATGAGGATGGAGGCTGACTGCCAACAGCCAAGTGAATGGGCTACCTTGGAAGAAAGCCTCCAGCCCAGTCAAGCCTTCGGCTGACTGCAGCCCTGGGCAATATCTTTACTGCAATCTTGTGAGACCCTGAGGCAGAACCACCCAGCTAAGCTGCTCTTGAATTCCTGATCCACAGAAACTGTGAGGTAATAAATTTTATTGCTCTAAGCTATTAAATTTGGGATAACTTGTTACACAGGAGATAACTACTAATGCAGTGCATTTATTTGAAGGGTCTATGATTTTTATCAGACTCTTGGCATAATTAATGACCTGGAAAAGGCTAGGAATTACTACTGTATAATAGTATAAGTACTAGATTTCTAAAAAGCTCTGGTCTCCATCTTATAGTTCTTTTGGGTTTATTTTTAATACAAGTTTGGGATTTCTTCCAACAAATGAGGAGATTCAATTCTCCAAATCACTGGAAGACTCAAACGAATGTTTAAAAGTGCTGTCTCAAGAACAGGCCTAGAGATGCAAATATCCATTCCACATTATATATGAAATAGACAAACTACAAGGTCCTACTGTGTAGCACAGGGAACTATATTCAATATCCTGTGATAAGCCATAATTGAAAAGAATTATTAAAAAGAATGTATATATATGTTTATATATGTGTGTGCAGGCTCAGTAGTGTCCAGCTCTGTGACCCCATGGACTGGATCCTGTCAGGCTCCTCTGTCCACGGAATTTTCCAGGCAAGAATACTGGAGTGGGTTGCTATTTCCTTCTCCAGGGGATCTTCCCAACCCAGGGATCAAACCTGCATCTCCTGCATTGGCAGGCAGTTTCTTTGCCATTGAGCTACCAGGGAAGCCCATGTCTGTGTGTGTGTGTGTGTGTGTGTGTGTGTGTGTGTGTGTGTGTGTATGAATCACTTTGCTGTACAGCAGAAATTAATACAACATGTAAATCAACTACACTTCAATTAAAAAAAAAAAAAAAAAGAGGCAGCCTGGAAAAGCAAACCACCCCAATCTATCAGACTGAGATCTAACAGACTCATGTGGAAATGAAGTGATTTTTCCTGTTCAAGAAGCAAGGTTTACCCTAAAACCTAAACACAATTCTGACATGACATCTCTGAATTACTGTTAAAGAAAAAAGCCAAGCTGCTGAACATTGTGTTCCTGTTGTAGAAAGAATATATTCATGTAGGTATAGATGGATGTGCCCAGAAAAGTACTAGAAGGATCAGGGTTTTCAGGTTGCAAGCAGCAGAAATTGAGAATGGCTATTAAAAATAGTTTATTCAGAGAGACCCACAGACTTAGGAACAAAGTTATGGCTGCCGGGGGGAAGGGATAGTTAGGGAGTTTGGGATGGACAGATACACATGGATGCATTTAAAATAGATAACCAACAAGGACCTACTGTATAGCACATGGAACTCTCCTCAGAGCTATGTGGCAACTGGGATGGGAGGGGAGTTTGGGGAGCATGGATACATGTAATGGATACGTGTATATTCATGGCTGAGTCCCTTCACTGTTCACCTGAAACTATCACAACATTATCAACTGGCTATACCCCAAGACAAAATAAGAAATTTAAAATAAAGAAAAAAAGCTTATTATTCTAGGGTAGCTCAAAAAATTAATGAGAGGGCAGGAGGATCAGGTTCTGGAAATACACAGGACACAAGGGACCTGGTGCAGTCATAGGAACCGTCTGGTAAGAAGCTGCCACCCCAAAGAGAACATCACTGTGGCCACAGGCCTCTTGTTCTTGCTGGGAATCTCTCACTAATCCTTGACTTTCCATTGGTTCCACAACAGTTCAAGTCCTAGGACAGAATCAACCAAAGGACCAAGAATTTCTTTGGCAGCAGATAATCAATCACTACCACAGTCCACTTAAAACAGAAATAAAGGCTTAGAAATAAATAAAAATAAATGCTTAGAAATAAATCTAGGCATACAATGAGGTACCACCTCACACTAATTAGAATGGCCGTAATTTTAAAATATACAAATAACAAATGATGGAGAGTGGGTGGAGGAAAGGGAACCCTCCTTTTCTCACTGCTGGTGAGGATGTAAATTAGTGCAGCCACTATGGAAAATAGTATGAAGGTTCCTCAAAAAACTAAACATGGAGCTACCATATGACCCAGCAATCTCACTCCTGGGCATATGTCCAGACAAAAGTCTAATTTGAAAAGACACAAGCATCCCTATGTCCATAGCAGCACCATTCACAGTAGTCAGGACATGGAATGTTCATTAACAGATGAATGGATAAAGAAGGTGTGATATATATATACAATGGAATATTACTAGGCCATAATGAAGAATGAAATGATACCATCTGCGACAACACGCATGGACCTGGAGATTATCATACCACGTGAAGGAAGTCGGAAGAGAAAGACAAATACCAAATGATGTCATTTATATGTGGAATCTAAAACACGACACAAATGAGCTCATCTATGAAACCGAGAAGACTCATGCACACAGAACAGGCTGCGGTTGCCAAGGAGGAAGAGGAGTGTGTGTGGGGGGGGGATTGGGACTGTGAGTTTGGCAGATGCAAACTCGTACATATAGGATGGACAAACAACAAGGCCCTACGTTATAGAACAGGGAACTCTATTCAATATCCTGTGATAAATCATAATGGAAAAGAAGATGAAAAATAATACATACATGTATAAAAGGAATCACTTTGCTGTACAGCAGAAATTAACACAGCATTGTAAATAATTTTTAAGAGAAATAAATCTAAGTGGTAACAAGATAGAGACAATGGCAGACTTTATTTTGAAGGAGAAAGAATATACGGACTAACAATACTCTATAAATCCATATTTTAAAAAAATAAAGTGGTAAGGAAAGAAAGTGTTCTGGTCCTAAAAGCAGATGTTTTAAAATAGTATCATACAACTTAACTGCTGCTGAACACAAAGAGTTTCTGGATATGGAGATGAGAGTGCTAACATTGCCCATGTTCTATATATGAGTTAAATTAGCACACCTTGTGCTTCACAGATAATAGCATGTGCTGTTGTTGTTGTTGTTGTTTTACAGATTAGCTCACTCTGTGTGTCTGTGTCACATTTTGCTCACTCACTCTGTGTCTGTGTCACATTTTGGTAATTTTCACAATATTTCAAAATTTTCACTATCGGTATATTTTTACGGTGCTCTGTGGTCAATGATCTTTGATGTTTACTATTGTAATTATTTGGGGGCACCACGAACCACACCTAGATAAAATCAGTTCAGTTCAGTTCCTCAGTCGTGTCCAACTCATTGTGACCCCATGGACTGCAGCACGCCAGGCCTCCCTGTCCATCACCAACTCCTGGAGCTTGCTCAAATTCATGGCGATTGACTCAGTGATGCTATAAGATAAGATGATGAACTTAATAAATTTTGTGTGTTCCTTTTATTAAAAAAAAAGATTTATCTAATTTTTGACTGTGTTGGCTCTTAATCATGGTGCTTGGGATCTTTCCTGCAACACATGCTTCTCTCTCGTTGTAGCACATGGGCTAAGTAGCTGCTGCACATAGGGTTAGCTGTTGCACAGCATGTGGGACCTTGGTTCCCTAACCAGGGGTCCAACCCATGTCCCCCACCTTGGAAGGTGGATTCTGAACCACTGGAGCACCAGGGAATTCCCAAGTTTTGTGTGTGTTCCAACTGCTCCCCCAATGGGCTGTTCCATTAACTCTCTCTCTATTGGGCATCCCTATTCCCTGAGACAAAATGATACTGAAATTAGGTCAATTAATAGTCCTAATTAGTCTCTCAATCTAATCACACGGACTACAGCCTTGTCTAACTCAACGAAGACGGGCGGGTCATGGTGGAGAGGTCTGACAGAATGTGGTCCACTGGAGAGGGGAATGGCAAACCACTTCAGTATTCTTGCCTTGAGAACCCCATGAACAGTATGAAAAGGCAAAATGATAGGATACTGAAAGAGGAACTCCCCAGGTCGGTAGGTGCCCAATATGCTACTGGAGATCAGTGGAGAAATAACTCCAGAAAGAATGAAGGGATGGAGCCAAAGCAAAAACAATACCCATTTGTGGATGTGACTGGTGATAGAAGCAAGGTCTGATGCTGTAAAGAGCAATATTGCATAGGAACATGGAATGTCAGGCCCATGAATCAAGGCAAATTGGAAGTAGTCAAACAGGAGATGGCAAGAGTGAACGTCGACATTCTAGGAATCAGCGAACTAAAATGGACTGGAATGGGTGAATTTAACTCAGATGACCATTATATCTACTACTGCAGGCAGGAATCCCTTAGAAGAAATGGAGTAGCCATCATGGTCAACAAGAGAGTCCGAAATGCAGTACTTGGATGCAATCTCAAAAACGACAGAATGATCTCTGTTCGTTCCCAAGGCAAACCATTCAATATCACAGTTATCCAAGTCTATGCCCCAACCAGTAATGCTGAAGAAGCTAAAGTTGAATGGCTCTATGAAGACCTACAAGGCCTTTTAGAACTAACAGCCAAAAAAGATGTCCTTTTCATTTAGGGGACTGGAATGCAAAAGTAGGAAGTCAAGAAACACCTGGAGTAACAGGTAAATTTGGCCTTGGAATACGGAATGAAGCAGGGCAAAGGCTAATAGAGTTCTGCCAAGAGAACACACTGGTCATAGCAAACACCCTCTTCCAACAACACAAGAGAAGACTCTACACATGGACATCACCAGATGGTCAACGTAGAAATCAGATTGATTATATTCTTTGCAGCCAACGATGGAGAAGCTCTATACAGTCAGCAAAGACAAGACCAGGAGCTGACTGTGGCTCAGATCATGAACTCCTTATTGCCAAATTCAGACTTAAATTGAAGAAAGTAGGGAAAACCACTAGACCATTCAGGTATGACCTAAATCAAATCCCTTATGATTATACAGTGGAAGTGAGAAATAGATTTAAGGGACTAGATCTGATAGATAGAATGCCTGATGAACTATGGAATGAGGTTCGTGACATTGTACAGGAGACAGGGATCAAGACCATCCATGGAAAAGAAATGCAAAAAAGCAAAATGGCTGTCTGAGGAGGACTTACAAATAGCTGTGAAAAGAAGAGAAACCAAAAGCAAAGGAGAAAAGGAAAGATATAAGCATCTGAATGCAGAGTTCCAAAGATTAGCAAGGAGAGATAAAGCCTTCCTCAGCGGTCAATGCAAAGAAATAGAGGAAAAAAACAGAATGGGAAGAGAGATCTCTTCAAGAAAATTAGAGATACCAAGGGAATATTTCATGCAAAGATGGGCTCGATAAAGGACAGAAATGGTATGGACCTAACAGAAGCAGAAGATATTAAGAAGAGGTGGCAAGAACACACAGAAGAACTATACAAAAAAAGATCATCATGACCAAGATAATCATGATGGTGTGATCACTCACCTAGGGCCAGACATCCTGGAATGTGAAGTCAAGTGGGCCTTAGAAAGCATCACTACAAACAAAGCTAGTGGCGGTGATGGAATTCCACTTGAGCTATTTCAAATCCTGGAAGATGATGCTGTGAAAGTGATGCACTCAATATGCCAGCAAATTTGGAAAACTCAGCAGTGGCCACAGGACTGGAAAAGGTCAGTTTTCATTCCAATCCCAAAGAAAGGCAATGCCAAAGAATTCCCAGACTACCGTACAATTGCACTCATCTCACATGCTAGGAAAGTAATGCTCAAAATTCTCCAAGCCAGGCTTCAGCAATACGTGAACCATGAACTTCCTGATGTTCAAGCTGGTTTTAGAAAGGCAGAGGAACCAGAGATCAAATTGCCAACATCCGCTGGATCATGGAAAAAGCAAGAGAATTCCAGAAAAACATCTATTTCTGGTTTATTGACTATGCCAAAGCCCTTGACTGTGTGGATCACAAGGAACTGTGGAAAATTCTGAAAGAGATGAGAATACCAGACCTCCTGACCTGCCTCTTGAGAAACCTATATGCAGGTCAGGAAGCAACAGTTAGAACTGGACATGGAACAACAGACTGGTTCCAAATAGGCAAAGGAGTACGTCAAGGCTATATGTTGTCACCCTGCTTATGTAACTTATATGCAGAGTACATCATGAGAAACGCTGGGCTGGAAGAAGCACAAGCCGGAATCAAGATTGCCTGGAGAAATATCAATAACCTCAGATACACAGATGACACCACCCTTATGGCAGAGAGTGAAGAGGAACTAAAGAGCCTCTTATGAAAATGAAAGTGGAGAGTGAAAAAGTTGGCTTAAAGCTCAACATTCAGAAAACGAAGATCATGGTATCTGGTCCCATCACTTCATGGGAAATAGATGGGGAAACAGTGGAAACAGTGTCAGACTTTATTTTTCTGGGCTCCAAAATTACTGCAGATGGTGACTGCAGCCATGAAATTAAAAGACACTTACTCCTTGGAAGGAAAGTTATGACCAACCTAGATAGCATATTCAAAAGCAGAAACATTACGTTGCCAACAAAGGTCTGTCTAGTCAAGGCTATGGTTTTTCCAGTAGTCATGTATGGATGTGAGAGTTGGACTGTGAAGAAGGCTGAGCGCCAAAGATTTGATGCTTTTGAACTGTGGTGTTGGAGAAGACTCTTGAGGGTCCCTTGGACTGCAAGGAGATCCATCCAGTCCATTCTAAAGGAGATCAGTCCTGGGTGTTCTTTGGAAGTACTGATGCTAAAGCTGAAACTCCAGTACTTTGGTCACCTCATGCAAAGAGTTGACTCACTGGAAAAGACTCTGATGCTGGGAGGGATTGGGGGCAGGAGGAGAAGGGGAGGACAGGGGATGAGATGGCTGGATGGCATCACTGACTCAATGGACATGAGTTTGGGTGAACTCCAGGAGTTGGTGCTGGACAGGGAGTCCTGGCGTGCTGCAATTCATGGGGTCGCAAAGAATTGGACACGACTGAGAGACTGAACTGAATTGAATTCAACTAGTCTCTAAGTGTGTAAGTGAAAAGAAGAGTCACATATCTCTCACTTTAAATCGAAAGTTAGATTAAGCTCAGTAGAGAAGACCCTTCTACTTAGAAAAGAACCCGATGCTAGAAAAATTGAAGGCAGGAGGAGGAGGGGGCAACAGAGAATGAGATGACTGGATGGCATCACTGACTCAGTAGACATGAGGTTGCACAAATTCTGGGAAATAGTGAAGGACAGGGAAGACTGGTGTTGCAGTCCACGGAGTCACAAAGAGTCGGACACCACTTAGAGACTGAACACCACCAACAGTGAAAAAGTCAGGTGAAAGCCGAGACTGGCCAAACACTCAGGCTCTTGAGCCAGTTAGCCAAGTTGTGAATGCAAAGGAAAAGGGCTGGAAGGAAATTAAAAGTGCTACTTCAATGAACACATGAACGATAAGGTCGAAGAGCCTTATAGCTGAAATGGAGAAAATTTTAGTGATCTGGATAGATCAAACCACTCACAACATTCCTTTAAACCAAAACCTAATCCAAAGCAAAGCCCTAACTCTCTTTAATTCTGACTCCTGAGAGAGGTGAGAAACTGCAGAAGGAAGATAGAAGGTAGCAGAGGTTGGTTCATGAGGCTTCTGGAAAGAGACCATCTCCATAACGTGGAAGAGCAATGTGAAGCAGCCTGTGCTGCTGTAGAAGTTGCAGCAAGTTATCCAGAAGAGTTAGCTCTCATAGTTAATGAGGGGTGAGTGTGTCTATGTGTGTGTGTGTGTGTGTGTGTGTGTGTGTTCAGTCACTAGTCATGTCCAACTCTTGTGACCCCATGGACTAGAGCCCACCAGGCTCCTCTGTTCATGGAAGTCGCTACGCTAAACAACAGATTTTCCCTGGAGATGAAACATCCTTAAACTAGGAGAAGATGCCGTCTGGGACTTACAGCTGAAGAGGCTCTCTCAATTCCTGGTTTCAAAGCTGCAAAGGACAGGCTGATTTTCTTGTTAGGGGCTAATATAGCTGGTGACTTTTAAGTAGAACCCAACACTCCTTTTTCATTCCTTAAGTCCTCGTACCCTTAAGAATTAGACTGAATATACCCTACTGGTGCTCTGAAAGTGAAACAATAAAGTCTAGATGACAGCACCTCTGTGTAAAACATGGTTTACTGAATATTTTAAGCTCATTGTTGAGAACTACTGCTCAGAAAAGATTTTTCAAAATATTAGTGTTCATTGACAATGCACCTGGTCACTCAGAGCTCTGATGGAGATGTACAATGAGATTAATGCTGTTTTCATGGCTGCTAATGCAACTTCCCATTCTGAAGTCCATGGATAAAGAGTAATTTTCATTTTTAAGTCTTATTATAAGAAATAGATTTCATAAGGCTATAGCTGCCAGAGATAGCAATTCCTCTGGTGGACCTGGGCAAAATAAACTGAAAACCTTGTAGAAAGGATTCACCATTCTAGATACCATTAAAAACATTCACGGTTCATGGGAAGAGGTCAAAATAACAACATTAACAGGAGTTTTGGAGAAAATGACTCCAATTCTAATGCATGACTTTGAGAAGTTCAGGATTTCAGTGTAGGAAGTTACTGCAGAAATGGTGGAAATAGTGAGACCTAGAATCAGAAGTGGAGTCTGAAGATGTGACTGAATTGCTGCAATCGCATTTTAAAACTTTTAATGGATGAGGAGTTCTTCTCGTTGATAAGCAAAAACTTAGTTGACATAGCACGAACAGGGTTTGAGAGGATTGACTCCAGTTTTGCAAGAAGTTGTGTGGATAAAATGCTATCAAACACCTTTGCATGCTACAGAGAACTTGTTTGTGAAAGAAAGAGGCCATGGATGTTTCCTTGGTGACTTAGAAATTACTGCAGCCACCTCAAACCTTCAGCAACCACCACCCTGATCAGTCAGCAGCCATCAACATCGAGGCAAGACCCTCTCCCAGCAAAAAGATTACAACTCCCTGAAGGCTCAGATGATGTGTAGCGTTTTTGTTAGCAATAAAGTATTTGAAAATTAAGGTATTGCACACTTAATAGACCATAGTACAGTATATGTACTGCGAAATCAAAAATTTGTGATTCATTTTATTGTGATGTTTGCTTTAAAGTGGTTGTCTAGACCCAAATCTGCAATGTGTCTGAGGTCTGCCTGTACAATCAAGTATTGGTCCATGCAATTTCAAAAAGGCAGGGAGCAAGGCTACAACAGAACTGGCTGAACAGGAACGCTGAAGAGATAAGAAACTTTCTCCATCCTGGTAACTCAGAGGTATTTTTTTGAAAGACTAGATAAAGGCAAAAGATAAGACTGCAGATAAAGAAATGTAATTACATGACTAATATTTCAAAATCAATTCTATCTTAAAATGAGTTCCCATGTTACAGAAAAAGAGAACTAAACAGTGATTTTTATTTCCTTGGATAGCATGCCACGGCAGGCTGGACACTTAAAGGTACCTTCTAGAACAAAGGCTGTCACATGAGCTTGAATATTTCAACTATTAAAAACAGTGTATCTTTTTAATGGACTATTCTGGATAATTCGCAAATAAGTGTATTTTAAAGCAAATTTTTTTCCTTCAGGAAAAAAAACTGTAGTTTCTATTTTGCTGTGCTGTGAATAATATTCATATGCTTACTGAGCTAGTATATAAACAGCTGTACATTTAATCTTTTCCTATCTTTCCTGTTGTTCAGAGTAGTAAAATTAAATGATAGCATTGCAGACTATTAATGCCTCAGAGCCTAAAAAATTGGGGGGATGGCACATTGCCAATGTCATAACTCACATTCTACTGTTCCATAGGATGATTCTGCATTGAACAACTGCAACAGGCTTGCTTAATAAGACAGAAAATCACTAACATTTATTTGACAAATTTATCGAGAGCCTTCTATGAACTAGGCCCTCTGCTAGATATTTCACGTTTATGGGTTAGAAAGTGCGGGAAAGGTGACAAAATTGGAAATTTTATTCTCTTTGAAAATGAATATATGCTATAAATATTTGATGCAGGGAGAACTCTGAAACTTTTCTTCACTGAAATAATTTGTCTCTCAAAACTACAATGAGCCTTACACCTGCTAGAATGATGTTCAAAAAGATAAAAGTGTTGGTGAAGATGTGGAGAAAAGGGAATCTTTGTGCAGTATTGGTGGGAAAGTAAATGGTGTAGGTACTACTGAACACAGTAGGGAGGTTCCTCAGAAAATTGGAAATAAAACCACCACATGATCCAGAAATTCCAACTCTGGGTATAGATCTGAAGGAAACAAAATCACTGTCAGAAAAACATAGCTGCACTGCATGTTTATTGCAGCCTTACTCATAGTAGCCAAGACAGGGAAACAAACTAAATGTCCACCAGTGGCTGTATGGATAGAGAAAATGTAGTGTATATACACAATGGGATATTATTCAGCCGTAAGAAAGATGGAAATCCTGCCACTGGTGACAGCAAGGATATACTTTGAGAATATTATGCTAAGTGAAATAAATCACAGAAAAACAAATACTATATGATCTCACTTATACATGGAACCTGAAAAACACCCAACCAACCAAACTCACGGAGAAGAGAGAATAGATTGTCCGTTGCCTGAGGCACGGGGCCAGGGCTGGGTGCTGGAAGCCAAGCAAAATGGGTGAAGGTAGTCAAAAGGAACAAACTCCCAATTTTAAATTACTGGGCACGTAACGTAAGCATAGTGACTATGGTTAATACCGTATTGTACAGCTGAAAGCTGCTGAGAAAGCAGATCCTTAAAGAGTCTTACCACAAGGTGAAAAAAATGTAAGTATGTGAGGTGATGGATGTCAGTTACCTAAAGTCCTATACTGGGTATGGGGCCTTTTAACAGATCAACTGAGATCTACAGTAGGGAAATCTTCAAGTCTCCAACTCCTCTGATCAGGCAAGTGGACAGACAATGGACCTGGGAGAGGGGCCGTGCTCAGTGACGTGCACTGAAACTCCCTCCCTTTGATCCACCTGCCACCTGCTTCTTGAAGGACACCGATAGCGATGCTGGAGATTCGAGGAATACAGATGTCCTTTTTTAAAAATTAATTTTTATTGGAGCAGCTGCTTTACTGCTGTTAGTTTCTGCTGTACAGCAAAGTAAATCAGCTGTATGTTTACATATATGCCTCTTTTCTGGATCTCCTTCCCGTTTAGGGCACCACAGAGCACCGAGTAGTCTCCTGTGCCATGCAGTAGGCTCTCATGAGTTATTTTATGCATACTATCAAGAGTGGATATGGCAGTCCTAATCTCCCAATTCATCCCACCTCCCTTCATGAACTTTGTTTTTAATAGCACACATATATTCAAAGCAAAATCCATTAGCGAGCAGACACCCAGGAACAGGATTATCTGGCATTTTAAAAAAGATTTTGCAAGACACAAAGCTTTCAATTTAAAAATTATTTATTAAAAAACATATTCTCCCAATTTTGATTGCATTTCAAATTAAATAAGCAGTGATGTTACAAATCAACGGATCAGATCCTTTCATACAGAGGGTGATGATGGCCTCATTAGCGAGGAGTATAGTCTACTAAATAGTGGAGTATGAATCCAACTCATTCCCCTCGTCATGAAAGGTAGGCAGAATTGATAGATCTCATACCAGAAAAAGTTACAGAGCGTGTTTTCATATTTCAGTTAAATATTTAGTTATTATAAAATGACACTGGCTTAAAAGAGCATCCACGTTATGCTCTGGATTTTCTTTTGCAAAATCCAAGGGAACGTGATTGTTTGGCAGTGTCTCCCTGCTCGTGAAGAAGCACCTGAGATTCACTGTGTTTCCCACCTTTGGGTTTCCAGTGATTGAAACATGCTGGAAGCCTGAGAGCGCCAGCAATGCCACACAGATCCCAGAGCTTAAAAGGAGTCTCTGACACATCCTGGAGCTTTTATCAACTTCAAATGAATACACAGAACACCAAGTCACTAAAAAGAAAATGACTTTCAGAAAAAACACCCTAAAAGGAAACCCTCTAGTATTCTTCAGTGTTGAGAACTTTGGGGTGAGGATTGGTCTCTTTCAATGGTTCAAGTAGTCAGTCTTTTCTCAACAGTTTCTTGATAAGCGACAAATCTTCTCAAATTCATCTTCACGTTGTCAAGAACACACAGCTGATCTGGACTGTATTTAGTTCTCCCTTCTTTTCGTATCTGCCAAAAAAATATCATATGAGATTTGGTATCTACCACTAACGCCTTTAAATAAGAAAGCATTTAATTTGGGGTGTATTTATTTTTAGAACAAATGGTTGCCAGAAATTGGTGGAACATTTTCACTTCCAAGGTGATGGAACACAGTACGTGAGCTGTAACAAAGATAAATTAGATCATGCACCTTTTCTTCATTTTTTACTGATTTCTGGCTGTGCCGGGTCTTCGCTGATGTGCGCAGGCTTTCTCTAGCTGGAGCGAGCAGGGGCTACTCTCCAGCTGCGGTGCACGGTCTTCCCGCTGTGGTGGCTTTTCTTTCTGCAGAGCACAGGCTCTAGGGTGCACAGGCTTCAGTAACTCCAGTGAGTGGAGTCAGTTGTTGTGGTGCATGGGCTTAGCTGCCTCTTGGCATGTGGGATCTTCCCGGACCAGGGATTGAACCCGTGGCCCCTGCACGGGCAGGTGGATTCTTAAACACTGGACCACCAGGGAAATCCTGTGCACCTTTTAAATGATACTTATTTTAGCATTTGGAAAAGTCACAAAGTTGCTCAGTCATGTCCGACTCTTTGCAATCCCACGGACTATACAGGCCAGACTACTGGAATGGGTAGCCGTTCCCTTCTCCAGGGATCTTCACATCCCAGGGATCGAACCCAGGTCTCCTGCATTGCAGGTGGATTCTTTACCAGCTGAGCTACCAGGGAAGCCCCCAAAAATACTGGAGCGGGTAGCCTAACCCTTCTCCAGGGTATATTCCTGACCCAGGAATCAAACCGGGATCTCCTGCATTGCAGTCAGATTCTTTACTAGCTGAGCTACCAGGCAAGTCCATTTGGAAGGCTTATTTAAAAAAGATTGCTAAAGCTCCAATACTTTGGTTACCTGATGCAAACAGCCAACTCATTGTAAAAGACCCTGATGCTGGCAAAGAGAGGACAGGAGGAGAAGGGGACGACAAAGGATGAGATGGTTGGATGGCATCACCAATTTAATGGACATTAATTTAGGCAAATTCAAGGAGATAGGGAAGGACAATGAAGCCTAGCATGCTGCAGTCCATGGGGTTACAAACAGTTGGATGTGACTGAGTGACTGAACAAGGCTGGTCCACATAGCTTCTGATAGGTCTGGAGTTAGGCCTGAGAATTTGCATTTACAAGTTACCAAGTGATGCTGGCACTGCTGATACAGGGCACTTTTGAGGATTTCTGCTCTAGAGAAGTTTTTTAGTAAAATGCATTATGCTGTGTTTAAATGCAATTTGGGGCTAAATATAAACCAAACAGCCTTTAATGCAACTGTGGTTTCATTTACAAAGGACAGTCATATAAAAAACTGCATGCTGCCATTCTGGCTAACAAAGATACTTCATCAGGGCTTTATAGCTTTGAGAAAAGAAAAACACTCGGTTAAACAGCACTATCACTGCCATGCATACTAGGTAGGCAAATCAATCAGAACAATGGGCGTTCTGGAGATGAGGGGTTATTCTCCTAGTTCACAGTTGACATAACTGCTCTCTAAGCATTTGCTTCTGCAAAGTCTGATGACTCTCAACCACATCTGCTTTCCCAGGGGCTGCAAGGACAGGAGATATTTTCCTTTCCCTTCAGACTCCTTTTTCAGAAGTTTAGAGGGCCTGTGACCTTTAAGAACAATGTGGACACCCTCCATGTACTGGTTTAGAAATGTCTCTAGGAGACAGTGTAAAATAAAAGTGCATAAAGTACAAGGCTGTGAATATATTACGCTATCTGTTGGATAATAAAGGGGAAAAATACTAAAGTACATTTGTCTTTGTGCAGAGAAACACCATTCGGTTTGGTTACCCATGAGGCAGGTTGGGAACAGGTGGGAATAAAACTTCTCACTGCTTAAAAAATAAACACCGAGGGAATGTGCTTGGAGGTCCGGTGGCTAAGACTCCATGCTCCCAATGCAGGGGGCCCAGGCTTGATCCCTTGTCAGGGAGCTAGATCCACCTGCTGCAACCAAAGATCCTGCATGCCACAGCGAAGACAGAAGATCCAGTGTACCCAACTAAGACGCTGAGCAGCGAAAATAAACACAGAAAGAAAGCCACTCCAAACAAAAAACAACCCCCCCCCCAGGTGTGGGGAGGGTGAAATGGGTGAAAGTGGTCGAAAGGTACACACTTTCAGTTCCAGATGACCCCTGAACACTGCAGGGGTTAGCGGTGCCAACTCCCTACCTCCTTGTTGGAAACCCAAGTGCAAGCTCAGTGTTGGCCACAGGTCCAACCAACTGCAGACCATACGGCACTGCAGTGTTTACCACAGAAAAATCCATGTGTTTAAGTGCACTTGCACAGGGTCTTACACATCAGCTGTGTAAGAGGAGTGAGTTCTGGGGATGTGATGCAAGGTGACTGCCGTTAGCAACACTGTATTATGTATTTGAAAGTTACTAAGAAAGTGGATCTTAAAAGTTTTCATTACAAGAAAATAAATTTATCACTACATGTGGTGATGTATGTTAACTAAATTTATTGTGGTAATCATTTTCCAATATATATACATCTCCAAACATTGTGTTGCACACTCAAAACTAACACTACGTTGTAGTATGTTAATTATATCTCAAAACAAAACAAAACCCAAACAAACAGAACTAGAGGCTTAAACAAAGCATAATTAAGAGCAAGCTGATTAATTTTCCCCCCTTAAGACTAAAGTCACCTACTAGTGACGGTTAACTCAAAGTCAGCCACTATATTACTATATTTTTAAATGTAAGATGTCAAAACATGAAAATGCTACAAGACAAACCATTTATTAACGTTCCTAAACAAACACTGACACCTTAAAAAAATTCAAAAAGTTTATATTTCTAGACATACAATCATTTTACCTAAAAACTTGTCACAGAGATCTGCCTATGGGAATTGAATTCTGCCTTTGACGCTTGTTAGAGAAAAGAAATAGACATTGGAAAGCAACAAAAGTAAGCTAATTTTCCATTAAAACCTCTACTTTCCTGACAGAGAATTAAAGGCAGAAGTTAAATTCAAAATGTAAAGTCAAAAAATACAAATATTTTTATTTCTCAAAATGAAATATATGGATTTAAATAAGAGAATTGGCCAACTTAAATTTGTGAATATATGATCAAAGGCCTGTTTTTAAAATTTCTCATTGCTTTCCCCCAAACACCAAAACATTTAAAATTATCTTTTTGACTCAAAGTTAGCTTTGATGCTTCTGATGAATCAATCAATCGATCGATGAAAAGGCAAATGAAGGTAGCTGCATTCTCCATTACAGACCAGCTGAGAGTTTGTTTGCCTTTTTTTTTTCAGAGGACCAAAGAGAAATAAATGAAGTCAGCCTACAATGCATTACATGATATAAAATAAATTTAACACTGTCTCTGAAAGTGCTTTGCAGGCCGGACTGTAGTGCTTACACATAAGCATTGTTAACACTGCTAAACCGCCGCAGAGAGAGGAACTTGTCCACACCATTTTGGCTCAAGTCACAGTGATTCAACAGAAAGGGCTCAGTCGCCCTGACTCAGCCAACAAGCATTTACACAGAACTGGGGACGAAGTGCTATATGAATCACCAAGATTGCAAGCAGGGAACCACACACACCCTTGTCCCACAGAATGCGGAGACGTCAGCATTTCTAAATAAACCACTGGTTGTTTAGTCACTAAGTCGTGTCCGACTCTTTTGCAACCCCACGGACTGAAGCCTGCTGGGCTCCTCTGTTCATGGGATTTCCCAGGCAAGAATACTGGAGTGGGGCTGCCATTTCCTTCTCCAGGGGATCTTCCCACATCTCCTGCGTTGGCAGGTGGACTCTACCACTGAGCCACCAGGGAAGCCAAATAAAACATTACATACCTTCATTTTGAAGACTGGCTGGAATTCTTTCAGAGTAGATAACAATTTAATTTGAACTGAGGCCCTTTCAGCTTCTTTGCCGTCTGCAAAAACGTCAAAGAGGGCATCCAAGGCCTCCCCTGCTACCACAAGACAGGGGTCTTTGGTGGCAACCTCAAGCAGAAAGCACCCGATGGTCTGGAGAAAAGAAAACACAGCAAGGGATCATCCAATATTCTAAGTCAGTATTCAAAATAAGTACTAACTCGAAATGTGACAACAATTCGCACATAAAGTTTTACATACAAATGCTAGGGAAAAGTTAACACTTCTAAAAGACTAAAGACTTGACATATATTTACAAAAATACCAAGTATAATGTAAGCAAGATAAATTCAAAACCTTAGTTTATATTAGTAAATAAAGTGAACTTAGATCCATAAATGACACACGATAGACTGACACTGGAAATTATTAAATTTTCCCTTCTATCTATCTCTATCAAGAAGGCTTTTCCCACGGTGTCAAATGCATATAAATATTATCAGTAACAAAAAAAACCCTGCTTTTTAAATTATATGAGAAACACTCAGACATTAAAAAAATTAAGAACATAAAATCTCATTTTGCTTCACTGTGATGATTTTTAACATCCACTCATTTTTTTTTTTTTTTATGATTAGCTAGCTATAGGAACAAACTATTCCCAATGCAAAGAACTGGTCAAGAGTAAGGTTGTTTTATTTTGGTTGTTTTGCTTCACCGTTTACATCTTTAAGGGCAATGTGCACACCTGTTATTATGGGTGAGAGAGTGAAAATGCTGAGTCTGAAATGCAGCTTTACTGTAAATAACAGGGTGACTCTGGGACCTTGCTACTCACTCTGGACCTCCATTTTCTCATCTAAATTTAAGTGGTCAAGAAAACCTCTAGCAGAGTATTTACATTTAAATATCCCATTGGGACTTCTCTGGTGGTACAGTGGTTGAGAATCCGCCTGCCAAAGCAGAGGACACAGGTTCAGTTCCTGGTTCGGGAAGATGCGACAAGCTGGGGAGCAGTTAGGGCTGTGCGCCACAACCGCTGAGTCTGCGCTCCAGAGCCCAGGAGCCACAGCTACTGAAGGCCGAGCGCCCAAGAGCCCGTGCTGTGCAACAAGGGAAGCCCCTGCAACCAGAAGTCTGTGCCCTGAAACGGAGAGTTGCTCCCGCTCACTGCAACTAGAGAAAGGCCACACGCACCAGTGAAGACTAAGCACAGCCAAAAATATCAATAATAAATAAATTTAATACCCTATTACAAACATGGAACGTTCAACATCACCTATGAAGTAGTCTTACTGAAAAAGCTGAACCTGAATCTAACCTAGCCTTTAGATCTAAGCTCCACTCTGCAGGAAATTCAGAAGATAAAGGAACAAACTTACCACCACAAGGAGGCAATAGGACAAATCCACAAGGCTGAACACTAGGAGCCAACTGACCCAGAAGCTGAGGGAGAAAGAGGCAGCGTGCGGGAGGTACTAGACAGGACAAAGCTCTCAATGAAGAGACTTCAGTTCAGTTCAGTCGCTCAGTCGTGTCCGACTTTCTGCAACCCCATGAATCGCAGCATGCCAGGCCTCCCTGTCCATCACCAACTCCCGGAGTTCACTCAAACTCACGTCCATCGAGTCAGTGATGCCATCCAGCCATCTCATCCTCTGTCGTCCCCTTCTCCTCCTGCCCCCAATCCCTCCCAGCATCAGAGTCTTTTCGAAGACCCCAAACCAAGTACAACATGGAGACCTGACTTAGACCCTGCTTTAAACAGACAATCTGTAAACAGTTATCCTGGCAACAACTAGAAGAATTTGAATATGGACCAAGTATTAGCCATATTAAGAAATAATTGTGTATGGCATAATAATGGTAGCTATACAAAAAAACTGTCTTTATTTTTAAGACGTGCATACTGAATAATAGGGACACAATACCAGGATGTCATTAATTTAACACATTCAGCAGAGGAAGTACTTTAAGTACAAATGATAGAAAATTCGTAACTGTTAAATACGCTTGGTGGCTATACAAAATTCACTGCACTTTCTACTTTTCTTCATGCTTGAAAATGTGACTAAATAAAAACATTTTGGAAATCTTACGTTATGCCTGAGAAAAATCTGCGGTTCCTCTAAAGTGGGCCTTGGACTTGACAGTCTTAAGGGGTGGGAAGTGACTACACCTATACATGCTCAATGGTATATATGTACATGTACAGAGTGATACAGCCGTGCTCTCTCACTTAGGGTCTACATATTAGAATCCTGGAGTGACACACAAGGAATGGGTACCAGTGGCTGCCTCTCTGGAGTGGACCTAGGGGACTGGAATTTTAGGGGTGATGTGCCTTAGCCTGCCTGGTGGCTCAACTGGTACGGGATTTGCCTGCAATGCAGGAGACCTGGGTTTGAACCCTGGGTTGGGAAGATCCCCCCGAGAAGGAAAAGGCTACCCACTCTAGTATCCTGGCCTGGAAAATTCCATGGACTATATAAGTCCATGGGGTCACAATGGGTTGGACACGACTGAGCAACTTTCACTTTCAAATGGTTTGGATGTGCACATATCATCGTTTTGAAACAGGCTTCTGAAAAATACCAGTCACACTGTTAAGCTCTTAGCAAGTTAAGAAGTACTTTAGGGGCTTCCCTGGTGGCTCAGCAGTAAAGAATCTGCCTGCCAGTGCAGGAGACGTGGGTTCAATCCCACGTCTGGGAAGACCCCACACGCCCTGGGGCAACCAAGCCCGTGCACCACAGCTACTGAGCCCATGCGCCGCGACTACTGAGCCCACGAGCCCTACAGCCTGTGCTCCGCACAAGAGCAGCCACCACAGTGAAAGCCTGTGCACTGCAACGAAGACCCGCTACAGCCAAAATAAATAATAAATAAAATTATATATAAAAAAGAAATAATTTATAAGAACCAGCTTATTATCCACTGCCAGTAATCCATGCTTCGGCAATTACTGTTAGCACAAAGGGTACCTTTACTATTACTGTCCTTTCAGTTACTAGGCTGTACCTCTGGCAGTGCAGTTGCTGAGCAGCTTGCTTAGATCAAGTGCTGGAAGCAAACATGCTCAGTGAGCTCCTTGTGTGCGGGCACTACCAGAGTCGCCGCTTAAAATTTACGGGGTGGTCTCGGGATGAACTGGGTGGCAAAGTGCATACTGCACTTCAGCCTGGTGTGCTGGGAAAATTGGATTGCTCTATATCCTCAGGAGAATATAATGTGCACACATTTTACGCAACAGTCAAAGCAGGGTCAACTTGAACAACTTTGAACCTTGGCCTTCCACTGAAGACAAATTTACTTTTGAAAAACATCTCCAGAATAAAGTTAAATAGCAAAATGAGACTCGACTCTTCAGTCTGACTCATGGAGTAAGAGCAGACCAAAGGGTATACTTTATAATGTATCTTAATAAACAATTTCTTGATATGATTTCATCTCATGAAATCCACAGGAGATTTTGAAATCCACAGGAGTGATTTTAAAGTCACTCTCCTTCCATTTTTAGTGAGTTAATGGTTCAGGTTGGAAGCACAGTGTTTTACCTTGAGAGTGTCGAGTGTGCCATCTTCTTTGGCTAGGACGCTGCCTGTGATTCCTAAAATACTGACCACGTTCACTCTCACCCCCACATTACTACTGTGGATGCCTGCTGTGCACAGTGTCATCAGCTGGTCAGGAGTCATGCACTGTTGAAAGAGAAGGAGAGAGTATTTAGCATGTTAAACTTGGCCAATTCCAATAGCACATGCCTTGGGATTGGCGAGAATCTCTTGTACCGGTGGCACGACTCTACAAGTGACAAGAACAATGGGTGGGCAAGTTATTAAATATTCTAAACACTCCTAAAAACAACTAATTCTGCACTAGGATGAGGCCTGCTCACGTCACTGTCACCACTTACTCTATCATGGCTGGGAGCCTGTAAAAAATGGGCTGAACCTACACAAGGTAAGAGCTGACTCTTGAGATTTGTGTGCTATGGTAGATTATTAAAGATTGTAAAACGCTTTCAATTATATAGTGCTTCCACCACATAGTGATAATTTATTTTAAGCTGATCTGACTTCATTTTTGGCCGCACCATGCAGCATGTGGCATCTGGGATCTTCATTCCTCAACCAGGAACTGAACCCATGCCCCCTGCATCCTAGCATTGGAAGCCTGGAGTTTTAACCCTGGACTACCAGGGAAGTGCCTTAAGCTGATCTGCACTCATGGATGCAGGTATCATTAGAGTGCGAATGTCATTTTCCATTTCATAGAAACTGAAGGTCAAAAGTTTTGTTCCTGGAAAAAAATTAAAAGAATACAATTTAAAGATATATATTACAGGCCAACATCATAGACTATATTTAATGGTAAAACATGAGCGACTTTCTGTTAAGACTCTGAAAGAAGGCCAAGTCTGGATAGCACTGCTCTAGAGGCGTGGCCGTGCAATGACTAAGGAAGGAAGGATGGAAGACAGCCCATAGGAGGAAAGGAGGCCCAAGAACTGCAAAGCCAGGTTCCTGAGAAGAGTATCCACGTGGATTCTGAAATCACCCAGAATCATATGGGACCAGTAACAAACAACAGGGTCCAACAGTAGGAATCTTCAAGGAACGAGTGGCCCCTGGGGATGGTGGGTGACTGTAACTGAGGGGTAGGTGGTGTGGTCTAGCGACATGTTACTCAGAACTGGAGGATTTCAGAAAGGAAGAAGTGAGCGTGGTTTAGATCTGTGATTCTCAAGTATCAGTGCACACGACCATCGCCTGGAGAAGTTGTTAAAACGCAGACACGGTTGGGCCCCTCCCCAGAGCCTCTGCTTCAGTAAACTGGGGGAGAAATCCTGGGATCTACCCTTTATTAGAGAAAGGAAAAAGACCATCAACTCAATAGCAAAGCTGGCCGAAGACAAGGAAAGTCACAGAAAAAGAATGCAAAAGCCCTTGAAAGACATGAAATGATCTCCAACCTCCTCATAATAAAAGAAATGCAGATTAAAATTGAGACACAATTTCTCACCAACAAACCAGTAAAAATCCAACATTTTGACAACATATTCTTCTGGTGAGGGTGTGACAATACAGGCACTCTCAAACAATGCTGGTGGAGATTCGAAACGGCTCAGACTTGTGAGGGGGACAAGAGCAATGCCTAGAGCAGAGCTACTGACCTATCTGTTCTCTGAGCTGCAGGCCCACCTCTAGAAATTGGCCGCAAAGACATAATGGCAAAAACACAACAGAACTTCGGTAAAGTGCTACTCGTTGTGGTTCTACTTGTAATAGCAAAAGATGGAAAGAACTAAAAATCCAGCAATGCAAACATGGCGAATAAATATGGAATATGTACACAATGGAGGGCTATCAAGCTGTAAAAAAGAAATGAGAAACATGTCGACATACTATGGTGACTAATAAGAAAGAAAAGCAAAGTGCAGAAGCATCCTTATAAGAAAAAGGGTGAAATACAAATACATACGTATTTTGCTTATGTTTTCTGAAAAAGAACAACAGAATGATAAATAAAAAAATCAATAAGGATGACTACCAATGGCACAAAGGAAGGAACAGGGGCAAGTGGACAGAAACTAGATCTCTCTCTACATATATTTGTGTGTGCGTGCATATAAAATATACATAAAACTTACCATTTCAACCATTTAAAAATGTATAGTTCAGTGGCAGGAAGTACATTCACATTGGTGTCTAAGCAACTATCACCACCATCCATCCCCAGGACTTTTTCATCATCCCGTACTGCAACCCTGAACCTATTAAACTATATCTCTCTGAGCCCCTGGTAACTACTCTTCTACTTTCTGTCCTTAAGAATTTAATTATTCTAGGTTCCTTATAGAGGATTCTTATAATATTTGTCCTTTTGTGTCTGGTTATTTCACTTAGCATAATGTCTTCATGGTTCATCCATGCAGTAATATGTACCAAAATTTCAGTCCTCTTTAGAACCGAATAATATTTCAATGTATGTATACACCATATTTTCCCTTGAATATATCCTGCTTTAGTTTTAACTCTGAAACTGGGTAAAAAATTTATTTAATTAAAAAAGAAAAATTAGAGCAATCAAACAAAAAATGCTTTTAAAAAAAGCTGAAACTGAAGCTAACTTTATAACAAACCACACAAGAAAATTTGTTCAAAGCAACTTTAAAACAGAGTAATTTGTACAGTCCTAGAGAGATTTTTCTTCCTAAGGACAGAAAGAATCACAGAGAAATCTTACACTGCATCCAGTAGTGTTATTGTTAGTAATAACAGCGTTACTCTGAAAATAATAACTATATGCCATATGATGAAGTAAATAATAATGAGTTCATAATGATACTTAAAAAAAAAATTCACTGATCATTTTTAGAGACTGCTAGGACACCAACTCCGGAGAAGGTGATGGCACCCCACTCCAGTACTCTTGTCTGGAGAATCCCATGGATGGAGGAGCCTGGTGGGCTACAGCCCATGGGGTTGCTAAGAGTCGGACACAACTGAGTGACTTCACTTTCACTTTTCACTTTCATGCATTGGAGAAGAAAATGGTAACCCACTCCAGTGTTCTTGCCTGGAGAATCCCAGGGACGGAAGAACCTGGTGGGCTGCCATCTATGGCGTCCCACAGAGTCGGATACGACTGATGCGACTTAGCAGCGGCAGCAGCAGCAGTAGCAGGACACCAGCTCATTTTCTGGGAAAAAGGGTCGGGTGGGGAGAGAGAACCATACCCTGCCTTTTTTGGTATGAAGTGTATTCCAAAGTTACCAAAAATTGATGAAATAAGAAGTTCTTACTTATGGAAGAATCACAGCTAATAAATGTAAAAGGAACAACAAAATTAGGGTATCTTTATCTGGCAAACCCTGATGAAATAATGGATCTATATAATAATCACTCGTTGCTACAAGTGAATCTATGGATATTAAGATTTTAACATCATTATTTTACAACAGTGTATCACTTGTGATATAAAAATAAAATATACATACACCACTACGAATTATTTTTGTCTAAAAACTCTGATCCTGAATCTAAGTAAGGCTCTAGACGTACCCCTCAATTTGTAGGAAATATGGAAGACAGACAGACCTGTTAAATAACATTGTTTCGCCAGCCACATCTGAGAAAGGGGGAAATTCTTTAGGATAAATGATAACTTACTCAATGGAAAGATAGTATGAGGAACGGTGGGCAGGTAGGGGAGATGTTATAGATTCAGAGATTTCAGAATCTGTCAACGTGCGAAAAGTTGTCATCTAGGTGCTCAGTCGTGTCTGAGTCTTTGCGATCTCATGGATTATAGCCCACCAGGCTCTTCTGTCCATGGGCTTTCCCAGGCAAGAATAGTGGAGTGGGTTGACATTTCCTTGTCCAGTACTAAAAGTTACTAAATTACATACTTTAAATGGGAGAACTGTATGGTATATGAATTATAAAAAAATACACATTTAAGAGACCAAAATATCAACTAAGAACAATACATGGATCCTGCTTAGATGCTGATTTGAACGAACCATTAAAAAAAAGAGAGAGAGACATTTTTAAAGCAATCAGGGAAAAGTGAACTCAGACTGCATATTAAATGATAATTTTAAAACATCTGTTAATTTGGAGGTTTGAGATAATGGTAATGTGGTTAAGTTTTTTAAAAGTTCATTTTCTGTCACAGACAACATAATGAAGCACACAATAAAACATTCATGGGTGAAAGAATATGATTTGCCTTAACTATTCCAAGAAGCAAAAACGAAAATGTAGGGAAAATGAAAGACACAAGAAAGACAAGATGGGACTTCCCTGGGGGTCCAATGGTTAGGAATCTGCCTGCCAAGGCAGGGCACATGGGTTGGATCACTAGTCTGGGAAGCTTCACGTGCCATGGGGCAACTAAGCCCGTGCGCCCCAACTACTGAGCTCACATGCTGCAACCAGTGAAGCCTATGAGCCCTAGAACTCGTGCTGTGCAACAAGAAGAGCCAGCGCAATGAGAAGAAGCCCATGAACCCCAACTACAGAATGGCCCTCAGCTGCCACATCTCGAGAAAGCCCGTGCACAGCCATGAAGACCAGCACGGCCAAAAAGAAAGAAAGAAAGAAAACAAAGAATGGCTTGTTGACGCTAGGTGATAATGCTTGCAGGTAACTACTATTATCTCTGCTTTTCGTGATGTTTGAAACTTTCCTTCGTGGAAAGTAAAAAAATAGAAACAAAAAGGCACCTATCAGAGAGGCGCAGACAAGTCACTGTGGAGTATCTGGAGGGCATGCTTGAAAATTTCTGTAACGCAGTATTTCAAAAAAAGACAAATGGCTTTCAGAGAAAATACAACATACATGTCAAATACATTATATCAATAAAAAGAAAGTTGTATAGGGGACTCCCCCGGTGGTCCGGGGTTAAGAATCTACCTTATAATGAAGCAGGGGGTGAGGTTCAATCCTTGGTCGGGGAACTAAGCTCCCTCGTGCCGAGGGGCAACTACTGAGCCTGAGCACCACCAACTAGACAGAAGCCCCTGTGCCGCAAGGAAAATGATTCCACACTCCGCAGCCGAGACCGGATGCAGCCAAAACCAGACAAATGGATAAAACTATGCTCCGGCGGCAGAGTGGCGACAAGAAGATTTCCCTGTTTACGCTTTAAATATTTTTGTTTTCACTTTACAAGGAACATGCATTACTCTTCTAATAGAAATGCTTCAAAAAATTAATAAATTTTGCCTCCATTATACAGAATCTTTGCTAGCTTCATATAAAAAAATTTAAAACCTTACCTGAGGAATGTTCTTGGAGGCCATTGTTTGCAAAAGGGCCCTCACGGCACTACTTATGGCTTCTAAAAAGTCAACGTGCTTAGCAAAATCTAAAACACAAAAGTGAAACATAAATTTGTCTTTTTCTTAGAAGAGTGAGTTTTTAGAAAAAGTCAAAACAAAGCATTGTTAAATGTTAATGTATGCTACTATAATAAAAACACCTTGATATTTAAGCCCAAACTTCCAGTGAACGTCCCACTGTGAACTGAATATTTGAGTTTGAAAGATGACCACAATTGAAATAATCCTGACAGTCTTCAACTTGCAGATACTGGATTTTCACTTAACTCACACTTTAGCACACAATAGACCTGAGTGGGCCACTGTAGATGGAAGTCAGCTTGTCACTGATCGCTATCACTGAGCTGAGCAGACTCAAATCAGAGTGCTGCCTGGCAACCCAAACCCACTGCTCAGCCGTGAAGTATAGCTAGTGCAGGGCCAGGCCACCATGCTTCTCTGCTTTTCAGTGGCTTTCATGGTTTTTACTGACCCAACTTCCCCTTCCCACTTTGGTTCAGTTTTACTCTTTTCTTATTGTCCCTTCTTATCATACAGGACAGAACACAACAGCAATCAACAATTATGCTAACAAAGCCATACAGCAGGGTGAGGGCCACCAGGTAAGCTGGCTCCCTCCCCGCTTCGGTGGGAAGGGAGAGTGACGGATGCATGAGATATGTTATGTCTCAGCCACCACAGTACTTCCAGTTCTACATGACTCTGCAGAAGCTTGCCACTTCCCACGAAGACATGGAGTCTATTTTCCCTCCCCTTGAACCTGGGTGGGACTCTGTGGCTTCTTCAACCAAGAGAATATGAGAAAGTGGCAGGCTGGGTGGTAGATGGCATGACTCCCACCTGATTCACATGTGTTTGCTCTCTCCTCTCTCTCAGCTCTCGCTTTTGGAAACTAGCCATTACTTTAAGGTCACATGAAGGGGTCACCTGTGGGTGTTCTGGCTGACAGCTCCATGCTACCAGACATGTGAGCAGACAGACCTCAGACGATTCTGCCTCTCAGTCTTTCGACAGAGGCCCCCAGCTAGGGTTTCTCAACCTCAGCACTGTGGACATTTTGGACCAGATCATTCTTTGTGGAATATGTGAGATCCCCTGGGCACCAGGATATTTAACAGCGTCTCTGGCCTCTGCCCTTTAGATACCAGTTCAGTTCAGTTCAGTTGCCCAGTCGTGTCCAACTCTTTGCGACCCCATGAATCGCAGCACGCCAGGCCTCCCTGTCCATCACCAACTCCTGGAGTTCACTCAGACTCACATCCATTGAGTCAGTGACGCCATCCAGCCATCTCATCCTCTGTCGTCCCCTTCTCCTGCCCCCAATCCCTCCCAGCATCAGAGTTTTTCCAATGAGTCAACTCTTCGCATGAGGTGGCCAAAGTACTGGAGTTTCAGCATTTATATGAGAATGCAAGCTCCATGAGCACAGCAACCTTGCCTATCTTGTTCATGCCTGGATACCTTGGACCGAGCATAGTGAGTGGCATTAAGTCAGTCAATAAATAGTTGTTAAAAGAAGGAAGGCCCCAGGGGCTTCCCTCATGGTCCAGGTACTAAGACTCCAAGCTCTCAATGCGGGGAGCCTGGGTTTGACCCCTGGTCAGGGAACTAGATCCCACATGCTGCAACCAAGTTCACATGCCGCAACTAAAAATCCTGCATGCCACTACCAACTTCGAAGATCCCGAGTGCCACAACTAATACCTGGTCCAGACAAATAAATAAACAAAAATAAATTTTTTTTTTTTAAATTTAGGAAAAACAAGAAAGGAACGCTCCTGAAAAAGTTCCTAAACCTCTAAATCTCAGTGTCTTTATCAGGAAAGTGGGGTGATAATGCCTAGCTCATCAAACCTAGTACTTAACAGATCCTCAAAAGCTGGCATAAAATTGTTACTATTAAACTTCCAAAAGTTACCATACTGGCTCTGAAAAGTAACTTATGTTTGATTAAAGCTGTAAGTGTAACCCTGGATATTTGTGAGCTGCACAT
Source organism: Capricornis sumatraensis (assembly GCF_032405125.1). Taxonomy (NCBI): domain Eukaryota; kingdom Metazoa; phylum Chordata; class Mammalia; order Artiodactyla; family Bovidae; genus Capricornis; species Capricornis sumatraensis. Next base: position 24,328,497 of record NC_091088.1, on the reverse strand, counting down.
AACACAATTAAGATTCAAAATCCTAATCTAAACTACACTACTATTTTATATTATGTGAAATTCATATCTTCCCTAAATTTGGAAGATTTTTACTTAATTCATATTTCTGGTCATCTAACCCAAATTAGGGGAGGAAGTTCAAATGACTCTGCCTTTCTGACAAATTCTCAGTAAAAGGTCAGCAACACATGGTGTTGTCAAAAGAAGTTAAGTAAATGTCAAAAGAAGTTAAGTGATTCAAAATGTTTTTCACCTCTCAACGACTTTGAGTAGGATCTAAGAATTTGCAGCACACCTACATGTAGGTAAATAGTCAACCCGTGAGTAATCAAGCCACAAATTATTTTTAATTTTACAGACCTATTTTCAATGTTGACATGGAATAAAAAGCATATCCCAGAATGGGAGCTACGACCATTTTAATTGTAAAGAGAAGAAGCTTTATGCTTCCCAAAACCTAGGGAAACAGGGAATCCTAAATGATTTTAGAACCCATGTAATGGAACAAATGACAAACTGACCCAATTTGAAAATACAACATTGCTAAAAATCTCTTGATGTTCTGAAGATCAATATTTTAAATGAAGGAGACAAAGATATAGATGTTTTGAATGCAAGGGCCAGATTCTACTAAAAACGTTTTCCTTTTATCTCTGATGTCAGCCACAAAAAGCCTATACAGGTACGTATCACAAATTTTATAACTATTCAGACTGTATTTAAGCATTAAGATGAAAGCAAGTTAAGTACAATACAGCTGTACCATCCTCATACATTACTTTCAAACATGGTAACACAAAAATGTGAAGAACTTTAGCCCCATTCTCCCCACCAAACTCCTCAGTAACAGTTCACATTATCCACCCAGAACTCACAGCGTTACATGACTTAATAAATCCCAAATGTCTGGGAGGACTATACAAGAGTACTGTCTCTAAATATAAAATTTCACTCTGATAAAATGGTTATATCAAGAAAGCTATGAAACTGAAATTTATTAAAAGATCAAAGTGTTTAATTATACTTTTCCACAATTCAGAAACTTTTCATCATTTCTCTAAGACTCGACTTGCTATGGTTTTCCTTTGACCTTTCCAGGCGATAAATGAGGATGTACCAGTGGCCACAAGCAGCCGGCTGCACTGGGAGAAGCACGCCCCAGTGTTTTCTCTCTAGCAGGGGGCAGAGCACCTGCACTTACTTCCTGTGAAATAAACCCTTCATGCCGGCAGGAGGCAGAGCCGGTGGGGCCTCGACTGGACTCTCACTGAGAAATGGCCCAGAGGAAAGAGATGGCAATGCAAGGGGTCACTCAAGCTAAGCACGTCTCGGGAGCACTAAGAGACCTGGGTAAGTCCTGCTCACCGGGGGCTTGGCTGTGGACCCTCCTGTGTGGCCCTGCTCCCTGCAGGGAGCCCACGGGAATGAGTGGATGGGAGCGGGCATGAGCAGTAGCAGCGCTCTGCTAGGCACCCCTCCGTAGGACACTCTGCTGGGCTGACAGGAGCCATCCCCCGTACTTGCCATGCCATCCAGGACTCTTTAGGTTTACTTCCTAAAAAGTATTGTGGCCGTTCTTCACATCGTGTGGAATCTTAGTTCTCTGACCAGGGACTGAACCTGTACCCCCTGCACTGGGAGGTGAAGTCTTAGCCACAGATCACCAGGAAAGTCCCCAGATCTCTTAGGTTTATAAGACTGGGAAAGAAATACAAAGCTTTAGTCATCACCTGACCAGCTTCCACTGACAGTCACTTCTGCACTCCAGAGCTGGCTCAGTCCAGGCTCGGAATGGGAATGGCACTGCTCATATCCTGTCTACGTCCTGTTTTAGATATGGATGGGCCTGGTTTTCACAGGATCGCACCAGCTAAAGAAACATAGCCTGAGATCACCTGAAAACTCTATCTATAAACTGATAAATGCTGACAACTATATAATGAGTTTCTGAATACTTATTTACTTAATCTTTAAAAATTAATCTAGAACTTTTAAAACAGGTACCATTAAATACACAGCACCTCTTCATAGAGAGCAAAACAGATATCTTAAACTATCAGGGATCAGGCTTCCCTAGTGGCTCAGTGGTAACAATCTGCCTGCCAATGCAGGAGACATGGGTTCGATCCCCGATCCGGGAAGATCCTACATGCCTCAGAGCAACTAAGCTCATGCCCCACAACTACAGAGTCTGTGCTCTAAGGCCTGGGAGCTGCAGCTACTGGAGCCCCATAATGGCCGTGCTCTGCAACAAGAGAAGCCACGGCAGTGAGAGGCCTGTGCACCAGAACTAGAGAAAAGGCCACACAGCAGCAAAGACCCAGCAAAGCCAAAGGAAAAAAAAAAAAAAGAAAAAAAGAATCAGGAAACAACTCTTGAAGGACTGTTTATACAGAAACTTGTATTTAGTCAAAAGTGACCTTATTTTGATCTAAGAATTTCAGCTCTTAGATTCAGTGTTCTAAGAAGGGGAAATGTTAAAACAGTTTCGCAAAGAATTAGAGCAGATTTGTATCTCCAATATTAACCCTCACTCCAAACATACACGCAGGGTAAAGTAACGTGGAGAATTCTCCTTTACTATGTAAAATACTCTATTTCCTCAGATGTACAAAGAGTCTCAGATGTAGAAAACAAACTTATGGTTACCAGGGGGATGAGAGGGGAGAGATAAATTGGGAAATTGGGACTGACATACATACACTACTATTTATAAAACAGATGACTAATAAGGACCTACTACATAGCACAGGGAACTCTACTCAATACTCTGTAATGGCCTATATGGGAAAACAAGCTAAAAAAGAGTGGATGTATGTATACGCATGGCTGATTCACTTTGCTGTATGGCAGAGACAAACACACTACTCCAGTGAAAAAAAAAAAAGGATACTATATACAGCATATTTACCTGGCTGAGAAAAAAGCAGCTGTGACAGGTGCTGTGCAAGCGTCTGAAGGGCAGCAGGTCCTCCCAGATGGTCCACATCCAGAAGGGAGACGAGGCTCTGGAGACACACGAGGGCTCTACACTGTATAGTGTTCATTCTGGAAAGGAAGAGAGAGAATGCTGTCTTGCCCTCTCACAGTCACCCGACAGGATTCAGCACTGACGCTGAACCTAGGCGTCCGGAGGTCTCGGGCAGTTGGCAAGAACACTTGAGGTGAACTGTGAATCTGACCAGATCAAACTGCTTGAGCACTCAAGGCCTCTGAGGCACAGTGAACTGATGAGTCGTATGGAATCTGCTCGAGAAAAATTTCTGTGCGTGGCAGCATCTTTAAAGCCTATTTTTAAATGTAAAATATGACCCACATAAAGCACTCAGGAATATACAGAGTTTAAGAGTTTACAAAGCAAACACTGGTGCACCTAGATAAGAATGCTAGCGCTATTCACAATACTCAAGACATGAAAGCAACCTGAATGTCCATCAACAGATGAGTGGATAAAGAAGATGTGGCGTATTTATACAATGGAATCCTACTCAGCCACAAAAAAGAACAAAATAATGCCATTTGCAGCAACATAGGTGGACCAGGAGATTATCAGACTAAGTGAAGCAAGCCAGAAAAAGACAAATAGATTATATTGCTTATAGGTGAAATCTAAAAAAAAAAAAAAAGATACAAATGAACTTATTTACGAAACAGAAATAGACTCACATACATAGAAAACAAACTTATGGTAACCTACAGGGAAAGGCGAGGAAGGGTAAATTAGAAGTTTGGGATTAACACATACACAGTACTATATATAAAACAGATATCCAATAAAGACATACTGTATAGCCCAGGGATCTCTACTCAATATTTACAATAACCTAGAAGGGGGAAAAAAATCTGAAAAAGAATACATATATATAACTGAATCACTCTGCTTATACCTGAAGCTAACACAATACTGGAAACCAACCCTACTTCACTAGAAGAAGAAAAAAAATGTTGCTAGCACTCTCACTTACCCCCTCCCTATCACACTCACCTCCCTGACTCCTCAAGTGAAAGTCGCTCAGTCGTGTCTGACCCTTTGTGACCCCATGGACTATACAGTTCATGGAATTCTCCAGGCCAGAATACTGGAGTGGATAGCCATTCCCTTCTCTAGGGGACCTTCCCAACCCAGGGATCGAACCCAGGTCTCCTGCATTGCAGGCGGATTCCTTACCAGCTGAGCCACAAGGGAAGCCCAGGAACCATCTATGTATGCACCTCTCAATGAACTACTCACTATTTTGTGAGTGGTTCCAGTTCAGATTCTTTTTCCTGCTGTATGTATTCTATTGTATGATCACGTCCGCATTGATTTATCCATTCTGCCACTGATGGACACTGAGATTGCTTCCAAGTTGGGGCAACTGTGAACCACACGGCTATGAGCATTCTCCTGCTTAGGGCACACACGTGCTCACTTCTCTAGGGAACATACGCAAGACAAGGGACTAGAACTCTTGAATCTGGGGGGAGTCGGCATCTTCTATTTAATGGCCCATCATTTCCTATAATAACATAATGACAAATGGTTTTGAAAAGAGAAATGTTCTTACTTTCTAATCAAAGGTTTCCAAGTGGGGCTCCTAGAGCACACGTCAACTGCAACACTGTTTGGAAAGGTAGTTTTGTCAAAAATCTAAATTTAAGAAAGACAGTAAGGCAAATGTTACAAGGAAAGGTTTTTTTCCTGAACACATGATTCCTTCATAAAATCCCAACTTCTAAGTGAGACAGTTAGGCTTGATGAACTTCAGCCCACCTCCGGTGCTATTCACTGTTCCACTTCCCGCATCTCACCCATCACCCACACCTGGCAGTATTAGCACACTTCCTTTGTGCACAGAAAGAATGGCTTTCTGAAACGTTCTCGATGCTCTAGAGTGAGCCCAGACTGGAAACAGATTACCTTCTTTGGGAGGAGGTGGTGGGTGAGAGCCGTGTGAACCTCATGGGACAGGCAGAGGGGAGAGAGCAGCTGCCCACCGCATTCACTGAGGGAATTCTCCATAAATGCATCGCTCTCATCACTGCTAGAAAGCTCTTCCCATTCGTCGTCCGTGGGATCTGGGAAGAGTGCAGATCACAGAGAACTGGACTGTTTAAGATAATCCTCATGGAAGCGCCCTCCCAGTGCTGCGGAGGATATCTAATGTGAACTGGTAACACACCTTCACTGCAGCACATGTTCACAATGATTTCCAGAGCCGTCTGCTGAGCGGTCAGCAAAGCTATGGCTTCTCTCAGCTCCTTGTCGGTGGGCTAAAAAAAAAAAGGCAAATGACCAACTCTCACTCCAAGGTTTAGAAAACTATTTTCAGGTGGCTTTCTTTAGTTAAAGCCCACTAAATGGTATTTTGGAATAGGGGACCTGGCGGCGGGGGTGGGTAAGCACAAGAAAAGTCGTAACGGGCTGGAAGGACAAGCAGGCATTATGGTTCTGCTTGGCACTCTGCGACACACCACTGTTCACTGGGTTCCCATCTCTCCGCACGGCTTCCCTAAGTGTTGCTTAGTTAGCTGGAGAGAAAAGATAAATATTCAGGAATTCTGAACTGAATTCACCCTGAAACTTGATATACTGTGTTAAGAAGTAGCTCAGCATACAAAGATTAAAACAAGGGTTCGTTACAGACGCCAGGCACTTATACACAACAAACCTGCTTTTAGATGCTTAGATGTCTTCTCGGAAAAGTCTGCACTAACCAGAATTACTAACAGGCCCTTATGTGACCAACAGAGCTTGGCTAAGGAGCAGATGGGTTTCCTCCATTCTGGCTTTCTTTGAAGACTGCAATAAAGCATTCCTTTAAGACTGAAGAAAAAGGGGGACTTTTTCTTGAGGAAATAAATAATGTGAACCTAACATCAATTAACAGTCATAAATTTATATGACCTTAATTCTCAAGTCACCTATGAAAAGTGAAATAGCTATACTGATATTTCAAAGTAGGCACATGCTAAAAAATGATGTATATTTTGTTGTTTGGATGATTTCCAATCTCAAAAGTTTCTATTAAAAATTGTCCTTTCAATGGTTGTGCAATATTCCCTTAAATGAATGTTTTATAATTAACTTAGCATTCCTCTAGAGTGGAATAATTCACATTATTTGGTTATTTCCTCAGATTTACTGGATCAAAGGTTAAAAACATGTCTATAGATCCTATTACATATTTCTGTTCTCCTTTTCCAGAATGTTCATACTCATTTATAATCCTCTAGTAACTTCCTGTGCAATGAATTAACTATAATTTTGAAACACACTCTTAAAAAAAAAAGCAGACTGCTAATTTAGTAGATAGACTTTAGGAATCCCTATATTTATGTTCCTTTTATTACAGGCAAGAATGTATCCAAAATTTATTCTTCTGCTGTGCTGTGCTGAGTGGCTCTGTCCTGTCCGACTCTTTGAGGTCCCATGGACTATAGCCCACCAGGCTCCTTCCTCTGTCCATGGGGACTCTCCAGGCAAGAATTCTGGAGTGGGTTGCCATATCCTCCTCCAGGGCATCTTCCCAACCCAGGGATCGAACCCAGAAAATTTATTCCTATTCACTTCATCTGTGTATGATGAGACTCTAAATAAGACACACCCTTGCTGGCCTCTCATCTACTTAACATGTATGAAGATCTGGCATGAAACACCTCTGAAAGAAGTTCCATTTCTTTACCTGACTTTCCTGCTCAGAACAATCCCCTGCTTCTTACTGTTATCAAACTGACATAAAGAACCAAGCTAGAGGAAATGTTATGACAGCTGAGATTTGCTTCAAAGTATTCAGTAGTGAGAGGGGAGAGTGGGTAGGAAAGGAGATGAAAGAAAATAGACCATGATTTGATAATTGCTAACTCCGGAAGCCAGGTAAGGAGTGTTCTACTTCTGCATGTTATGGCAACAACTTGGGTTGGTTCTCTCCTTCCAGGTTTGTGATTACACTTGCACAACCACTGGGCAGCATGAAAAGACCTGAGCTGCCTGCCTGTGAATCTGTATTCCTGGCACACGGCAGCACGATGCTTAGCACCCTACTGGCACCAAAACACCGGCTGCCTGACCAGCATGTTAACCATCCAGTCTGCTCAGCCACGGTGACAGACTTTAAAAAGCGAGCTTCTGTTAGGAGAAAATACTGCATTTTCTAAGCACCAAAATTCTATCTGTAAGTAATACTTGAGAACGTGCATCTCTAGATAACAGTTAAACACTGATACTTTCAAATAGTGGCACTTCATCTTGGTGGACTGGGATCCCAATCCCCACTCACCCATTCCCTGGAGGGTCCCCTGGAAGCAAAGCTGGAGATGGGGCAAACCCGCAGGGGTGGTTCTTCCCCCACCCCCAGCCAGGGACGTCCGATCTCTCAGAGTCCCCAGGCAGCCCAAGTGGAACTCCCACTGCTCCCCTGCTGGGATTTTGGGGTGGGGAAACGCAGTACAGATGCGCCCATCAGGATAAGGTGACCTGGTCAATGCGATGCCAGCCCCCGTGGAGGAGCCTCCGAGCACCGATCTGTTACACCTGACGTTCCACACGTGGACCCCAGATCTGCAACTTACCTCCACGTGGCACCTGAGATGTTGCTGGGGTTCTATCAACACCCTTTGGGATGAAAAGGCTCACAGCTATATCTTGTTTACCGACTTTAAATTCTACCCACTCTGACTCAGATGCACAAGAGAGATATGATATTGAGTTGCCAAGCAACTCAAGGGCAGGATGGACTTTTCATTTTTGTATTCAACCCAGCACTTAACACAAAGCTTTGCACCTAACAGCCATTCATGGGGACTGAGAAAACAGCTCTTAACTACATTTGAGTGCTTTAGAACACCACCAGTTCAGCTTTACAAGACTTCGTGAATGTAAGAAGGTGGTACACTGATGAGTTTATGCCCATTATGAATTCTTTAGGGACTTCCTTGGCGTTCCAGGGACTCTGTGCCCCTAATGCTTCTAATTAATGCTTCTAATAGGACTCTGTGCTTCTAATGGGCTCAATCTGTGGTTGGGGAATTAAGATCCCACAGGCCATGTTGCTGCTGTTGTTCAGTACTAAGTCACGTCTGACTCTTGTGACTCCACGGACTTGTAGCCCACCAGGCTACTCTGTCCATACGATTCTCCAGGCAAGAGTACTGGAGTGGTTGCCATTTCCTTCTCATGCAGGGGATCTTTCTCACCCAGGAATCAAACCCAGGTCTCCTGCATTGCAGGCAGACTCTTTACCAACTGAGCTATGAGGGTATCCCACATGCCATGTGGTATGGCCAAAAAATAAAAAAATTTTTTAAAGAATTCTTTAAAAATAAATCTATCCAAACTCGAAGACACTGACTTAAGACACTTCTCAGATTCAGTTTCTCATACACGAATCAGGACAGGCCACATGTGCAACGGTAGAGGGGGTGAGAGGACATCACTAGAGTCCTTCCAGTTCAAGCATGACCATCCTTCCCTAGAATGACTTCGGGAGCCCTGACCGGTTCTCCCGCCTCCAGGCCCCTCGAACAACACTAACCTGCTTTCACCACGCTGTTTCAGACGGCTCAGGTGTTCTGTCTGCCAAGCCTCTTCTGAGAGTCTCTTCCTTTCTGCTCCCATCAGGGCTGAGTCAGCTGTGCCTACTCACTCAGAAGTCTGGGCACAGACCTATCACTGCTCTTAGCACAGGTACTGTAATAAGTTAAAATCACGTGCCCATCCTTACAAGATGGAAAAGGTCTCTGAAGACAAGAAATATGTCTTATCATCTTTCTACCAGTAGCCTCTGGCACAGTGCCTGCCACACAGCGTGAGCACGGAAAATGCGCACCTGAATGAACAAAGCCCAGCTCGCCGTGCTCCCTGGCTTTCTGATGACTTGCTCTCTTCCTTGGGAAACATGTTTTCCCAAAGAACAGCTCCATCTCTGCCTACGGGCTCAGCTGAAAAGTTGCCTGCGCTGGAGACTGGTCACTCGCACTCCGACATCACACCCAGCCAAGTAAGCCACGATTATCCAGGCTGCAAACCTACAAACCGTCATTAATTCTCACGGTCACTCTGCCTCCTCTGCTCAACAGCAGTGGGCAATATAACTCTGGCTTGCTACTTTGGCTCAGTAAGGCTAAACTCTAAAGCAGGAGAGCCAAGGATGCAAGGGACTATCTGAGCCAAGTAAAATCCTCTAGTGTAGAGACAGTCTGGGGGAGAGTAAGAAACTTAAGTGAGACACAAATGTTAGGAAGAGGACCACGTTTTTTTTCTTGACCACACCATGCCACATGAAGTATCCTAGTTCACTGACGAAAAGTCAAACCCATGTCCCCTGCCTTGGGAGCTCAGACTCTTCATCACACGACTGCATGTTTCTGAAATATTGCAAAAGTACTGGTCTACCCATCTTTCAACTCCTCTACTATATAAATGTTTCATCTCAGATTTTTTTTCTCCTTTGGGAGCTGATGTTTTAATGAGAATTAATGGGAAAACATGGCTGTTTTTACTGAAATTCACTTCATAATTAATTGTTACAACATTTTCCTACGAAGCTTAGCATATCTATTAAAAGAAAATAGCTGTCTTAATCTATGCTTGAAAGCACCAATCTGACTTACTGGAAGTAAATCTGAAATGAACGTTTTCCTTCTGACTTTCCTTCTATGAGGAATTTCTTCCATTTCATCGTCTTCCATCAGATCATCACCATTAGCATTCTGTAACGTGTCCTCGGTCTCTGCAGCGGTTTTTATCCTTTGAGTTTCAGCCTCCTTCATCTGAATAACCGTTTTGCCAGCATCCATTTCCAGAACTTCAGATAAGATCTTTAGTATGGCATTTATGATTTCTGCCTGACTCCTGGATGGAATAATGTCCTTTAGATTCCAAATTGTGCCTGTGGAAAAAAATGAGCATGAGGACAGAGAAATCGACTGTGAAATCTTTTATTAAATACAGTGTCTACCTTATTGGTTCTATAAGCTCAGGCATGATTTCAAGAAATCTCAGTCCTACTGCCTTTGTTGAGTTCTTATTAAATGTCAAAAAGCTCTGCCCAGAGGCAGCTCCCTATACTGCAGCGGTCCTTCATAATCGTCTCCCGTTCCTGGCTTACAATGCCTTGCCCTGAGAGAGAGCCAACAGACCGAGAGAACACCGATCGAGTTTCTTTCACAAAGACAAACTAAGTTGCCTTGGCTTTCTTTCATCTTAACCTGAGATGCTCTCGTGAGCAGTTTCTTACAGTCCAAGAGGGGAAAGGAATGCATTAAAATTCCAAGATCGCACGGACAAACCAGGGAGCAGGTTCTTGGTGTTGCACTTGTGAAATCAGAACAATAGCTACTGCTAAGTACACTAATTTTTAAAAATGGGACAAAATTAAAATAGTTCTGGGGTATATTCTGCTAAGTTAAAAAAGAACTGAAAGGAGTCAGACAGATCATTTGCAGATCCATATTAGCAGCATTATTCAATAACTAAAGAGTGGAAGCAACCCAAGTGTCTAACCACGGATGGACAAACATACACGGGGAGCTGTTTAATGTGTACAGTGTTTCAGTTTTGCAAGATGGTTACACAACAACGTGGATATACTTAACACAATTGTACACTTAAAGATGCTTGCTGCTGCTGCTACTGCTGCTAAGTTGCTTCAGTCATGTCCAACTCTGTGCGACCCCATAGACGGCAGCCCACCAGGCTCCCCCGTCCCTGGGATTCTCCAGGCAAGAACACTGGAGTGGGTTGCCATTTCCTTCTCCAATGCATGAAAGTGAAAAGTGAAAGTGAAGTCGCTCAGTCGTGTCTGACTCTTAGCGACCCCATGGACTGCAGCCTACCAGGCTCCTCCATCCATGGGATTTTCCAGGCAAGAGTACTGGAGTAGGGTGCCATTGCCTTCTCCGTAAAGATGTTTAAGAAATATCATAGAGCAATTATCCTCCAATTAAAAAAAAAATGGTTAAGAAGCCAGGGAGCTCTCTGCTGGTCTAGCGGCTAGGATTTGGTGCTTTCACTGTGGAGGCCAGGTTCAATCCCTGGTTGGGAAACTAAAGATCCCGCAAGCAGAGCAGCGTAGCCAAAAAAAGAAAAACTTTAACAATGGTTAAGATGGTAAATTTTATTTTGTGCGTATTTTATCAATTTAGGGAAAATACAAAACATCTCTCAAGATAAATTACCCTTGAAGCCCAAACAAAGGGCAAAAGAAAAATACACAGTAAGTTACCTACTACTTACATGCCATCAGATTATTTCTGTATTTAGAAATTCTGGGGAGAGGCACTGGGGGTGAAGATCTTATAGGAAAGTGAGTGGTCATGTCTTAGATGCCTGCCGTCAACTTCTGCACTCACTGCTTCAAAAATAAGAGGGGGTCCTGACAGCACAATTTCTCTATCAGGCAACAGGAGCTATTAAATTGAAAACACATCTAATTTTCTAAGGCTCTGAAATTATGCAGAATCGCTTGAATTAAAGGTTTCCATTTAGATATTAAAAATTTGAGAACAGACATAAGCACAGAAAGTCCTGATGTGGTGAAATGGGGGACTGATTGAATTTTGGCCTCTCCATTTCTGCCTGCTACAAGTTATTAAAATGCACACTATCGCAAGTGGTTAACTTTTACCTGCCACCAATGTCTTCAATAGAAGATACTCCATGGAACTGACAGGAGAAAGCATTGCTGATTCCAGCACATGCAATGCTGGGGTACTGAAAGATTTCAGTAGCTCTGGGTTATCTTCGGTCACCGTCTGCAAACAATATGCTATAGAGACAAAAATCAAATATTCAGAAACAAGTGAATTCCGCTAGGATAATTAAAACCAAAATGACTCATCAAAAAAACTTGCATCTTTACAACTTCTCTGGACACATTTTGTAGGAGACTCACCCTTTTCCTCAAACATAGTTTGTGCAAATGGCTTCCCAAATTATCAGAGCTATAAAAGACTTTTCTTTTTTCTTAACTTATAATCCTTTACAGAACTATACTTTTATAAATGAAAAGGCTCTCAATTGCCGTGACAACGTGGAATTACTATAAACATTTACAAAGATTTAGCCTCAATTTCTGTACTCGTCACAGACCAGTAGCAAACAGCCTGTAGGCTGAACGCCAGTGCATGGAAAACTGTTGTCTATGACAAGTCCCAGGTTTGGGGACATTTAAAAAATTCTGCATGATCTTAAAAGTTAATTTATGATATAGCACATTTAAGAAAAACAGTATTTTATATAAAAATGAGTAAATTAAGAGATAGGTAAAGTGTTAATAGACATAGGGTTCATTTAGCACTTAACTCTTCTCTCGCAATTAAAACAAGATCATGGATTATAACTTGTAAATTAGAAATAATTAACTGAAAGTATAAAACAACTGGGACTGCATGCAAAGCTTGACAGAAGAGACCTCTGACGCACAAATGAGGAAGCCCAAATTTATTTTCTTTGAGATATTGCATTCCATAAAATCCATTTCTATCCAGGTCTAAAAATTTCAAACCAGATCATTTCCATCCAAATTAGTAGTCAAAATACATGTTATTATTGTGCTCTAGTCTGCATTCCAAAATACATTTATATACAAATCCGTATGTATGCATATATGTATATATACATATATCCAAGTGTAATTTTTTTTCATTAAGAGACTAATTAAATTCACTTTAACAAAAAGCTAAGGTAAGTTGTGATTGCTAAGACAGCATGAGCCCAAAGAAAGCTATATTAATACATAGTATGGAATTTCAGTATTTCACTTTACTATATATAAGCTTTGCTTGATTTTCAAAACAGAAGCAATCTGACATTTGCCTTAAAAAAGTTATGAACCTAGCTCAGTGCCAAAGAAAATACTGCTATACACTGTAAAGTTACTTTATTCTGATTCCCTTTTTTAAAAGTTCTTTAGGAAAAAAAAGAAATAACCAAATCCACAAAACTTAAGGCCCAAAAAACAGAAGTGAAGTTTTTCTTTTCAAAGCTATGAACTTTCCTGAAACTCTTACTGTAATAAAGACTGTCCTCTGAGACTGAAAGTCACCTGCCAATTTTCTAGTTCAAGTGTTTTTAAAATCCACATTTACTCACAAGTTTCCCCTCTGCCAAATATCCCATTCTGAGAAACTGATTAAAAATTTTTTCCCAATAGTATTTATTCCACTATTATTTTTTCCTTCTCTGTTCTATTTCCACTAGAGCCAAGAGAAACATTGGTAAGGGGAATACACTTCAGTAAGGGGAATAAACTTGTCCTTGCCAGGAGAAATGTGTAGTTAAATAAAAGGACAGATGCCTATCGTTATGAAGGGTTGAATAAAAAACACTTCTTATTCATTATTTCTCCACTCACCCGCCGCGTTCTGTTCAGATAGAACCCACCCCCTGGTTTGTCTCCTCCCTCTGCTGAGTGAGGGCCCCCAGTGGCTTGTAACCCCATGGATAGAAAGCAAGGGAGCCAAGGCTGCTAACGCTGCCAGACTCTTGTTATCCCTGTCTGGAAGGGAAGCAGGCCTATATGAAATTGCAATCACTTATCTTCCTCTCTCAAAAAAAGCAGAGGTTATCGTCTACATTCCAATTAACTTTGGCTCAAGGCCTGGCAGTTGTGGGTTACTGCTTCTCCATAAATGGGAGATGAAAACTTTCAAGAGTTAATAAAAACTTCTAAGAATGTTCAGGCATTAGAAACCACATATGCTCACATAATCCTTTGCCTCCCTCTTAGAGACAAGAGCAGGAAAACTGCATGAGTAAGTAAAGAATTAATCACACATTTTAAAAGATTCAGAATAGAACTCAGTGATGCATTTATATACAATGAGAAAAAAAATCACTGCCATAGAATAAATAACTTATGTCTGAATAAAAAATTTTGAATAAGGGCACACAAACTTTTCTTTACTTACCTACTGAAATAGCCAGGTCAACATTGGTGGAAAACCTACTTAAATACTTTAATACAATCTCCAAACACCCTTCTTTGTTGAATATAGATACTGCTCTACTACTGCATTCACTAAATCGAAGGGGGAAAAAAAAGTTTTACTATTCACATTTTAACATTAAGAAATCAACCACAGAAATTCATGAAAAAATAATGAGGCTTTATAAAAGAACCAGAATTGTAGTCAAACCCCCACCATTTTTACAGATGAAGAAATTAATGCCCATTCCTAGTCACTGTGCATGAATACAGCTGGCTATCTGAATTCTTATTCCCATCACAGTACAATATATTAGCCAATCTCTTTATCTACATGCCAGCTTCCTTACAGGAGGTTAAAGATGGAAAAGATCTTAGAAATCATTTGCTTCAATTCCTCTTTTTGTGGATAAGGAAACCCAGACCCCCAAAGGTAAAGTGATCTGTCTAATGATCATACATTTTGTTAGTGGTGAGTCCCTGGATCCAGTCTACCTGTCTTTCCACTATATCACAGTAATAATAAATTAAAGTAAGAGTTAAAGGCCTCTATTTTCATCATACAAAAAGGACAAGTTTAAAAGAAAGTAAAACTAAGTTTTAATTATTCCATCTAGACTGCTATAATGATAACATTCTGCAATCTTCGACAGAGAAACTCTCACAAAAAAATATTTTTGAAATTACAGTATCTTCGACTACAAGAATCAGAATTAGTGCAACCGCTGTTATTAATTGACATATATGCTAAATATAGGGTAAACAGTTACTGATAATTATAACAATTTTATTCGTGGTTCCAGAGAAGCATATTCCTCTAGACATACCACACGCACACATGGCAGATTAGCCACTGACAGAGCTGACTAAACGGTTAAATCCAGTCCTGTCGTCTAAAGATAAACTGCTTTCTGTCTGCTTTATCCATCTATCCCTCCATCCATCTAGTCAGTGCAACACTGCTATGAACCTCCCCTCAAGAAGCCCACAGCAAGCTCAGGTACAGTCAGGAAAATAAAGCATATATCTGTTAAGATAATGAAACGTATACATGTGTAAACATAATTTAAATGTAAACTATGCAATGGGAAGTGTTAAGAGCTATGATAACCAGAAATGATATAGATAGGGCTCACGGGCACTCAGGAAAGAAAGATTATTGGACCACTTTTTCAGGTGGTTTTCAAAAGAAAATTTTTTTTAATTTCCAAATTAAAAAATTAAAAAAGAAATTGCAAATTCAACAATTTATATAAGTGAAAGTTATTAGAAAAACAGCATGCACTAGCTTGCTTGAATGCCATTTCCTCAAATCTGCTGCTGCTGCTAAGTCGCTTCAGTCGTGTCCGACTCTGTGCGACCCCACAGACGGCAGCCCATGAGGCTCCCCCATCCCTGGGATTCTCCAGACAAGAACACTGGAGTGGGTTGCCATTTCCTTCTCCAATGCATGAAAGTGAAAAGTGAAAGTGAAGTCGCTCAGTTGTGTCCAACTCTTAGTGACCCCATGGACTGCAGCCCACCAGGCTCCTCCATCCATGGGATTTTCCAGGCAAGAGTGTTGGAGTGGGTGCCATTGCCTTCTCCTCCTCAAATCTGACCTATCCTATTTTCCTGGTGAAATGCATCCACTAGTTCAAAATGAAATCACAGGGACTTCCCCGGTGGTCCAGTGGTTAGGACTCTGCGCTTCCACTGCTGGGGGCCCAGGTTTGATCCCTGGTTTGGGAATTAAGACCCCTCAAGCCGAGTGGTGCACCCCAAAAAACAAAGAAAGAAACCATAGGCAAGTTTGACTGCTTGTAGGTAGTCAAGCAATGTAGGCAGCTTTCCAGGATCCAACTTAACCTTGTATTCTGAGATATACCTCTAAGAGGTCAGAAATAACCATGGCTATTGATGGAAAATAAAGAATCATGACACACTCCAGATAGAAATGTGGTCCAATAAAATGGGGCAGAAAAAAAAAATCCATGTTGTGTTTCTAGCCATCTCCATTCCTAAAAGCAAGCCCCCATCTCCAAGCCCCCTTCCACTGCTACAATGATGGAATGGAGTGTGGTCTCCTTTCTACTGGGGCCAAAGGAGCTCTTCTCAGACGTTGACTTCCCTGTCAAATGGCACTCACCAAGGTCTGTGGTTCCTGTCTCATTCCAGATCAAAGTATCTATTGCACTGGAGCCTGGCCAGCTTTAAGACAACTGCTGCTTAAGGTACACAGGGGAGGAAGGGATGCAGGGGCCACTAATGACCACAATTTCTCTTATTTCTATCAGTAGCAATAAATGGATAGAAGAGCTGTAAAGCGAGGAAAGATGCAGTGGGACTTCCCTGGCAGTCCAGTGGTTAGGCCTCCAAGAAGCACTGGCACAGGTTCAATGCCTGGTTAGGGAACTAGGATTCTGCATGCCACACGGAAAGGCAAAAAAATAAAAAAAAGATACAGTGATGCTAGGAGGACAAGGGCTTGGAGAGGACAGTTGATCTTAGGTCACTTGACGAGATCGTCTACCAAGCATTAACAGATGCATTAACAGATGTACAGGCCTACCAAGGAGAACAGAGATTCCTCTGCAGTTTAACAGAGAGAGTAGAAGCCTGAGTAGTGTTGAGGCAGCAAGCTGCATCTGGAAAGCATCTTACCATATATTCCACAGCACGTTTACGGCCTCGTTGGCTATGTTCTCAATAGAATTTCTGTTCTCATCTTTTTTTTTCTGAGGGGACATCTCATTTGAATCCAGTCCGGTACTACACTATAACCAAATACCACGATTAGCACTTTTGTTCAAAAGAATAAACAAACAGAAATGCAAACGGCAGTGAAGAATCACAAAAACGAAACATCAAAAATGACAGTTAACAGCAGCCCATCAAGTTCTCACAAGTCACTGTACAAGCTGGATACAAAGCATTTCACATCTTAAGTGAAAATGTAAAATCAATACAAAATATTTTATTTAACGTAGTCAAGATAATATATAAGGCAAAAAATAACCCATAATAAAAGCTAATATCTATACGGCATCTTCTAAGTGCGAGGCACCATTCTAAGCATTTCATGTCGATTAAGTCATTTAATTGTCACCAGAGACCTATAACCCAGATGAACTATTATCCCCAATCTCCTGCTACAAATGGGAAACTGAGGTACAGAGAGCCTGCTGAGGGTGCAGCCTAGTATCTAGTGAAGCAGGATTCAGATCCAGGCATCCTGGCTCTGAAGTGAGTGCTCTGAATCCCTCTGCAGTTCTGCCCCCTCCTACAATCCATGACATCCTTTCAATAAGGCTTCTCAAACTTGGCACTGCTGACATTTTGAACGGGATGATTCTTTGCTGTGGTGCACGTGGAACACTTTGCTGTTGTGCCCAGTGTAGGATGCTTAGCGGCATCCTTGGCCTCTATGCACTAGCTGCCAGTAGCAACCCCTCCTCCAAAGCTGTGACAATCAAAAATGGCTCCAGACATTGCCAAATGTCCCCTGTGGGGAACATCACCCCTACGAGAATTACTGTTCTAAAGGGACAACATGTCTTGTCCCTTTGATGATGATGTCTCTTATCAAACCTGGATATTCCTCCTACGGCCTCAAGTGAAAACTACCCATCAATACAGAACAGTGGACCAGAGGCATGACAGGGGGAGAATTCCTTAATCCCTGAACTGCATCTTGCAATAAAGGTGGCACATTAGAAAATTTGAAAACTTAATCTAGTCTTCTCAGCAAATTCTTAATGTCCATGCTTGAGCTTCCTCATTTGTAAAACAGGAATAACAAAGAATACCTGCCAAATAGGACTGCTTTGAGGATTCAGGAAAGTAACACACAAGACACATAATTAAGCATCGAATAAGTACAAATTAGTTTCATCCTATGAAGTTTGAAGTCTAAAGGAGACAGTCTATACTTTTAGGAAGGTCTTTTCCAACAAGCAGATAAATAAAGGTAGCGGGGACAAACTAGAGACTAGTGTCAACGATGAGAGATCAGTGTTTCCAGGAAAAGAAACACAATTCCTACAGAATGTTTTGAGGGAAGACAAAATGACACCAAAGTACTTAGAAACAAGACAAAACCCCAAACTGTTCGAGTGCGTGCACTAACAGAGACTTGGGAAAGTGGCCTACCTCTTTCAGAAGGGCAACCAGCGGAGTCATGATGTCCTTCGTTACCATGTCATCACAAACTTCGAAACCGCCACAAGCGCTGAGATTTCTACACAAGAAGTTTAAAACACACCCGCTTCAGATCACATGCCAAAAAACATGCTAAGCACTCGTTTATTTCTATCTCTACCCATACTTAACATTTCCCGTTTGAAACTGCTTTACGATTTCTGTAAGACGCTGCAGAATCAATCCACAGAACTCCACCTGCTCTGATCCTTGCTCTACATGAACTAAACAGATGACTCTGTCTTGTAACAATGTAATTCTCAGGAATGAGGCAGCACCCAGCGAGAGGGAAGACTTTTCCTATTTAATGTAAATCAATTACTGCCTGATATTTTTTTTTTTTTTTGGCCATGCCATGCTGCTTATGGAATCTTAGCTCCCTGACCAGGGACTGAACCTGCTCCTTCAGCAGTGAGAGCTTGGAGTCTTAACCACTGGACTCCTAGGGAATTCTCCTGCCTGATCTTGTATGAAGGGACCTTTTTCTGGAATCAAGACTTCAAGGACAGGAAGGGTGAGGCTATTGAGAATGACCTTCCCTGAAACAATTCTGACTACATTTAATTTTCATTGTGAAGACACTGTTTACCCTCCGAGTGCACAGCACTGTGCTAGGCACTCAGGCTATGAAGAGAAATGAGAAGATGTCTCACCATCTTCCAGGAGCTCCCAGTGTATGTTGTTTTCTCCATCAACTGGTTAATTCCCTCTCATCCCCCAGATCTCACTTCAAACATCATGCCCTTAGTTTTCTTCCCCAAACCCCTTCTCATAGCATCTTTTGTAAACATCATTGGTTGTAATTACACACTTACGAGATTATTTGCATAATGCTTGCCTCCCTCAATACTGTAAGATCCATTAAGGACTGAAATTATGTGTCTTGTTCACTCCCACTAGCCCACTGCCTGGCACTGCAGGCTCTCAATATAAACCTGCTACATTTAATGAATGAAACAGAACAAACACAGAGCTATGAGAACTACAAATATTAACATTACTCTGGCCCCCTCTACAGTCCATTCTCAGTGCAGCTACCAGCCCTTTTGAAAAGGGAAATTAGACTAGTCACTCTGGCTTAGAATAGGTCCTTAAGCTCTGCACCACTGAGTCCTTATCTGTCTCTCCAGCCGCAATCTCTATAATGTGCACCCTCTACTCTGCTCAGCCACATAACCTTCCCTTTCCTTAACCGTGCCAAGCCCTCTGCTGTTGCTACTCCCTGTCAGGAATGCTTTTCCCCTGTGTGTCCACCTCTGGTTCCAGGCTACCTCAGCTCTCAGCTCACAAATGTTATCTAGAGATTATCCAATTTAAAGTAACTCCCCACCTCCGGCTATCACCTTCTTGGTTTCTCCATACCACCTCTTAAAACCTAATATTATGTTTCATCTGGTTACTAGTTCCCTGTCTCTGCATCAACATGGGTCTGTGAAGGCACAGATCCTGGCTGTCTTGCTCAGTGTTCTGCTTTCTCAAAATCCCTCGCGTCTAGAAAATCTGGCACATACAATGGAAGAGTTCACCGAACCTCAGGACTCTATGAAGTCTCCTTGGGGAGGGTACAACGTGCGTTAATAAGCCTTGAGCAGAGGACGCTTGGCAGATGGCTACTGCAGTTGAAGCAGTCAGGCGGACAGATGGAATACGTGTAGTCCGGGGCTCATGAGGTCCTCCGGAATCCGAAGCCTGAGTTCAGATCCCTCCTCTGCAAACAGGAGAGCATAGCCAGTTCTTGGCCCTCCCGAACTGTGCCGCAGACAAAAGCACTGAGGATGAAACCCGTGAGCGACGGTGCCAGGTGCACAGGAGGCGCTGGCTGGACGCCGATGCCCGGATCCGAGGGTACCAGCACGGATCCCCCTTCCCCGCTCACCTCAGTGCGCCGGCCGCCGTTTCCCTCACCGCCAGACTGGGATCGAGCAGCAGCGGCCCGAGGCGGCGCACGGCGTCCCGGCGAGCCAGGCCCGGGAGCACCGGCCGCTGCTGCACCAGCCGGGCCAGCCCCGCGCAGGCGCACTCGCGGACCTCGGCGCTCGGGTGCTGAAGCTGCGGGACAGAGCGAGTGGTCAGGGGGACAGCAGAGCGCACGCGCAGGGGCGCGGCGGCAGGGGCGCGCGGCACGGCTGGGGGCCTCTGCGCGCCGCCTGCTCCCCCGCCCCTCCCCGCGAGGCCCCGGCGAGCCCTCGCCTCACTTTTTCCAGCAGTTCCGCCGCTGGCCCGTCGTCCTCCTCTGGCTCCGTCCCGTTCGCCGCCGCCGCCTCGGCCTGACAGTCGCCCGTAGGCGAGAACTGAGGTCGCTTGAAGCGCTTCGTCCGGCTCTTGCCCATTGCGAAGTCCGCTGTGGTGGAGGTGGGGCGTGGGAAGACCGAGAGAGGAGGGGAACAGCAAGACGAGGCAGGAGGGTCTTGCAACCTAGGGGTTTACTTGCCACAGCTCAGCTGGGCCGGATGACGGCCCGCGCCCACATGGAGAAGCACTGCGCGTGCGCGTAGCGAGTCTGCGGCGGGGGCGGGGATCAGCCGCGGGGAGCGCGCAGGCGTAGAGAGGATGGTGGGCGGGGCCAGGCCTTGCGGAGAGGCAGGTCCTGGGGACCTGCTCGGAAGAGGAAAGGCTAGGTTTGAACGATGGTATTGTCTCCGCCTCTCCTCAGCTAGTGACGTCTATCAAGAAACTGAATCTGCCAAACCTTTACCTATTTCCATAATAATCGAGGGCGATTAAGGGTACCTAACTTGCCTAACCTTAGTGAGAGGCTTAAAAAAAAATATACCATGTAAAGCCCCTAACTCCAAACCTGATATGTATATTATCAGTTCAGTTCAGTCGCTCAGTCGTGTCCGACTCTGCGACCCCATGAATCATAGCACGCCAGGCCTCCCTGTCCATCACCAACTCCCGGAGTTCACTCAAACTCAGGTCCATCGAGTCGGTGATGCCATCCAGCCATCTCATCCTCTGTCTTCCCCTTCTCCTCCTGCCCCTAATCCCTCCCAGCATCAGGGTCTTTTCCAATGAGTCAACTCTTCACATGAGGTGGCCAAAGTATTGGACTTTCAGCTTTAGCATCAGTCCTTCCAATGAACACCCAGAACTGAGCTCCTTTAGTATGGACTGGTTGGATCTCCTTGCAGTCCAAGGAACCCTCAAGAGTGAGTAGGTGCTCAAAAATATTATCCTATCCTATCCTTTGTGCTCAGTCCTGTCCAAATCTTTGCGACCCTATGGGCATGGAATTTTCCAGGCAAGAATACTGGAGTGTGTTGCCGTTTCCTTTTCTAGAGGATCTTCCCTGATCCAGGGATCAAGTGCACGTGTCTGGCATCTCCTGCATTGGCAGGCGGTTTCTTTACCACTAGTGCCCCAAAATATTAACGATGATTTTATTCTGCACCTAGTCCAGGTCCTGTCCTAGACAAGGTCCATATATTGGTCCATTAGATGGACTCCTTAAGAAGTTGCTTAATCTTCCTGCCTCAGTTTCCTCATCAGTGAAATAGGGATACTAATAATATATACCCAATGGAGTTGTAATGAGAAAAACTGTTCTAATGTTTGTAAGATACCAAGACAGAGACTGGCACAAAATAAGCATGATATAAATGTTTGGTTGAAACTTTTACTTAACAGAAGGATTCTTTCACAAATATTTACTGAGTACCAGGTGCAGTGTAGGGCATTGAGATAAAGCAATAACCAAGACAGATATGGACCCTACCCTACCCCAACTCCTTATGGAGTTGACAGTTTAGTGAGAGGTGATGAATAACTATTTCATTACAATTATGGTAAGTAGTAAGAAAGGAGGAAGGTATAGGAGAATCTTATGTACTCTTTATAATTATGTGTATATATTGAGCACCCAATAGACACATAGCTTGCAGGTCAACAATGCATGGGAGAAAAGTTCCACTCCATGCAACCCTGCCCTCAAAGAGTTGACTTTCTAGTAAGGGAAGTGATTAACTACTTTAGTATATTTTGGAAAATAATCACGAAGGTGTACCTAAAGTTGTACAGAAGCTCATGCCTATCAAAGACCAGCTTTAGGTATAAGGAAAAGTTGAAACCCCAGACATACATTGGCAACCTTAGCTTCCTAGATCTCTCTTACCTGGTTACTGATCTGCATACCTCCCTGGTCCAGGCTATTGTCTGCTCTTGTCCTGACCACATGGCCTTCTGGCCTTGCCTTTCCCAGTCTGCCCATCTATAGAGCAGCTGGAGTGATTTTTTTTTTCAAACTGAATATCCTTCCAACTTTCTCATATGTATTCCTTTGCTTGAAACCTTTCAGTGGCTTCACTTTCTCTTAGGACAGGGATCAAAACCTTGGCTGGCTGCAGTGTCTCATTCCAGCCTCCAGCTTCATCTCGTCACCTCTTGCATCCAGTCCTTTAGCCATCCTCCAAAGGGCCAACCTCTCTCCTGCCTTAGAATTTTGGGCAAGCCCCAGATCTGACCCATGTCCTGAAAATGCAAGAGTTGCTTCATAGGTTCCTCCTCTGATTTTGAAGTCTGAGATGGATCTCTCTTGAGATGACATTTATCTTGTCCCTTTGCTTCAAAGCACAGTTCAAAATTACAACTATACACAAGTAAATTTAAGTTACAAGTATGCCCATGCTCGGCCCAACTGCACACTAAACCTTGTAAGGATAAGACTGCCTGTTTTAACACACCACTGTTTTCTCAACACTGGCCAAAACCTGGCACAAAATAAGCATGCCATTTTTTAAATGAATAGAGACCACTCTGATGCTGGGAGGGATTGGGGGCAGGAGGAGAAGGGGACGACAGAGGATGAGATGGCTGGATGGCATCACCGACTTAATGGACATGAGTTTGAGTAAACTCTGGGAGTTGGTGATGGACAGGGAGGCCTGGTGTGCTGCGATTCATGGGGTCACAAAGGTCAGACACGACTGAGCGACTGAACTGAACTGAATCAAGAAAGAGTAGGGCAAGCAATCTAGACAGAATAGGGAGAGACAGATTCTTGCTATTTCTCCCACTGTAGGGATGAGTAAAAAAACATAAAGTTCAAAACCTTAAACCCAGGGAGAACTTTGGGATCTATTTCATTACTATTTCCTGTGAGAAATTAACATTTCTGCTAAAAAATGAATAATGAGCTATTTCATGAGAGTTGGACCATAAAGAAGGCTGAGCGCTGAAGAACTGATGCTTTTGAATTGTGGCGCTGGAGAAGACTCTTGAGAGTCCCTTGGACTGCAAGGAGATCAAGCCAATCCATCCTAAAGGAAATCAACTCTGAATATTCATTGGAAGGACTGATGTTGAAGCTCCAGTCCTTTGACCACCTGATGCAAAGAGATAACTTGTTGGAAAAGACCGTGGTGCTGGGAAAGATTGAAGGCAGGAGGAGAAGGGGACAACAGAGGATGGGATGGTTAGATAGCATTGCCAACTCAATGGACATGAATTTGAGCAAACTCTGGGAGACAGTGAAGGACGAAGCCTGGCATGCTGCAGTCCATGGTATCGCAAGGTCAGATATGACTTAGTGACTGAACAACAACAAAAAACTATTAGTGAACTTAGGAGCCCTTCGAGAACCCACTTCAGTCTTAGAGGCAGTGCAACCTTTAACCAGTCTGCTGCTACTGCTAAGTCACTTCAGTCGTGGCCAACTTTGTGCGACCCCAGAGACGGCAGCCCACCAGGCTCCCCCGTCCCTGGAATTCTCCAGGCAAGAACACTGGAGTGGGTTGCCATTTCCTTCTCCAATGCAGGAAAGTGAAAAGTGAAAGTGAAGTTGCTCGGTCGTGTCCGACCCTCAGCAACCCCATGGACTACAGCCTTCCAGGCTCCTCCGTCCATGGGATTTTCCAGGCAAGAGTACTGGAGTGGGGTGCCATTGCCTTCTCTGTAACCAGTCTAATAATCCTTAAAGTGAAAGTGAAAGGTCCTCAGTCATGTCTGACTCTTTGTGACCCCATACACTATACACTCCGTGGATTCCCAAAGCCAGAATACTGCAATGGAAAGCCTTTCCCTTCCCTGGGGATCATCCCAACCCAGGGATCGAACCCAGGTCACCCACATTGTGGTGAGATTCTTTACCAGCTGAGCCATAAGAGAAGCCCAAGAATACTGGAGTGGGTAGCCTGTCCCTTATCCAGTGGATCTTCCTGACCCAGGAATCGAACTAGGGTCTCCTGCATTGCAGGCAGATTGTTTACCAACTGAGCTATCAGGGAAGCCCTATCTTTAACCAGTCATTAAAACAAAAAATCCAGCCAAGCAATAATTGACATGATCAATGTCAGTGATCCAGTCAACCATCCATATTCCTACAAATTGTCTTTGTCAAGAGGGAATTTTTGAATTCAATTGCATAGAATCCTCCTCCCTTTTGAGACAATAAAAATGCTTGTAATCAATTATCTGCAGACAAATTTTGTTTCAAATAAGAATGAGCTGTTTTCTCAGATTCCTGTTTCTCACCTATCACACGGTTGAAGGACAGGGAAGCCTGGTGTGCTACAGTCCATGGGGTTGCAGAGTTGGGCACAACTTAGCTACTGAACAACAACAACACAACTACATTTTGGCAATTATAAATAACGCTGCTATGAACATCGGGGTGTGTGGATCTTTTTAAATTAGTGCACTCTATGTATATATACATATATATACATCAGTTCAGTTCAGTTCAGTTCAGTTACTCAGTTGTGTCCAACTCTTTGCGACCCCATGAATCGCAGCACGCCAGGCCTCCCTGTCCATCACCAACTCCCGGAGTTCACTCAAACTCACGTCCATCGAGTCCGTGATGCCATCCAGCCATCTCATCCTCTGTCGTCCCCTTCTCCTCCTGCCCCCAATCCCTCCCAGCATCAGAGTCTTTTCTAATGAGTCAACTCTTCGCATGAGGTGGCCAAAGTACTGGAGTTTCAGCTTTAGCATCATTCCTTCCAAAGAAATCCCAGGGCTGATCTTCTTCAGAATGGACTAGATGGATCTCCTTGCAGTCCAAGGGACTCTCAAGAGTCTTCTCCAGCACCACAGTTCAAAAGCATCAATTCTTTGGTGCTCAGCTTTCTTCACAGTCCAACTCTCACATCCATACATGACCACAGGAAAAACCATAGCCTTGACTAGACGGACCTTAGTCGGCAAAGTAATGTCTCTGCTTTTGAATATGCTATCTATGTTGGTCATAACTTTTCTTCCAAGGAGTAAGCGTCTTTTAAGTTTCATGGTTGCAGTCACCATCTGCAGTGATTTTGAAGCCCCCCAAAATAAAGTCTGACACTGTTTCCCCATCTATTTCCCATGAAGTGATGGGACCAGATGCCACGATCTTCGTTTTCTGAATGTTGAGCTTTAAGCCAACTTTTTCACTCTCCACTTTCACTTTCATCAAGAGGATTTTTACTTCCTCTTCACTTTCTGCCATAAGGGTGGTATCATCTGCATATTTGAGGTTATTGATATTTCTCCGGGCAATCTTGATTCCAACTTGTTCTTCTTCCAGCCCAGTGTTTCTCATGATGTACTCTGCATATGAGTTAAATAAGCAGGGTGACAACATACAACCTTGACGTACTCTTTTTCCTATTTAGAACCAGTCTGTTGTTCCATGTCCAGTTCTAACTGTTGGTTCCTGACCTGCATATAGGTTTCTCAAGAGGCAGGTCAGGTGGTCTGGTATTCCCATCTCTTTCAGAATTTTCCACAGTTTATTGTGATCCACACAGTCAAAGGCTTTGGCATAGTCAATAAACCAGAAATAGGTGCTTTTCTGGAACTCTCTTGCTTTTTTGATAATCCAGCAGATGTTGGCAATTTGATCTCTGGTTCCTCTGCCTTTTCTAAATCCAGCTTGAACATTTGGAAGTTCACGGTTCATGTATTGCTGAAGCCTGGCTTGGAGAATTTTGAGCATTACTTTACTAGCGTGTGAGATGAGTGCAATTGTACAGTAGTTTGAGCACTCTTTGGCATTGCCTTTCTTTGGGATTGGAATGAAAACTGACTTTTTCCAGTCCTGTAGCCACTGCTGAGTTTTCCAAATTAGCATCATCTTCCAGGATTTGAAATAGCTCAACTGGTCCATCACCTCCACTATCTTTGTTTGTAGTGATGCTTTCTAAAGCCCACTTGACTTCACATTCCAGGATGTCTGGCTCTAGGTGAGTGATCACACCATCGTGATTATCTTAGTCTTGAAGATCTTTTTTGTACAGTTCTTCTGTGTATTCTTGCCATACACACATATATATACACACACATACATACATATATATACACACATGTATGAGTGCGTACTCATACATTATATGTACACATACGTATATGTGTGTGTTATCTATGTATACACACCCAGGAGTGGAATTTCTGGGTCTGTTTTTAGTTTTTTGAGAGATCTCCATACTGTTTTTCACAGTGGCTACACCAGTTTACATTCCCACCAACAGTGTGCAAGTGTTTCCTTTTCTCTATATCCTCACCAACATTTATTTGTGTTCTTTTTGATGGTAGCTTTGATGGTGTTTTGACAGGTGTGAGGTGATATTTCACTGTGGTTTTAATTTACATTTCTCTGATGATTAATGATGTTGAGCATCTTTTCATGTGTCTATTGGCCATCTGTATGTCTTCTTGGAAAAATGTCTGTTCAGTTCCTCTGCTCATTTTTTAATTGCGTTGTCTGTTTATTGATGTTGAATTGTTTTAGTTTGGATATTAACCCCTTAGTAATATCATTTGCAAATATGTTCTCTCATTCAGTAGGTTGTCTTTTCATATTCTTGAAGATTTACTTCACTGTGCAAAAGCTTTTAGGTTTAATTAGGTCCCATTTGTATATTTTTGTTTTTATTTCCTTCGCTTTAAGAGACAAATCCAAAAAAATATTGCTACAATTTATGTCAAAGTGTTCTGCCTATGAACACAACATTGTAAAGCAACTATACTCCAAAAAATTAATTTTAAAATAAAAAAGAACAAAGAAAAAAGGAGTTCTGCCTGTTTTCTTCTTTCTAGAAGATTTATAGTTTCCTAGAAGTCTTCTTTAAGCATATTTTTCCTCTGACTAAATTTCTGTTCCTCCTTTAAACCAATGTTTCCATCTTCCTGGTTCCTTCATTAAGGAACTGATGCATGATCACTATACGTTTATATGATAAACACAAAAATTTTAACTTGTTGAAATCATCCTTTGACAGTGTTTATTCAAGGCAAGCAAGGTGTTCACCAGATAGGAAGTAAAATGGCAGGTTACAGACCAGCATATATAGTAAAATCCCATTTACAGAAAAGCACACACAGAGGGAATATCTCTGGAAGTATATATACCAAGGGCTTCCCTGGTGGCTCAGATAGTAAATAATCTGCCTGTTATGCAGAAGACCTGGGTTCAATCCCTGCATCAGGGAGGTCCCCTGGAGAAGTGATGGCAACCCACTCCAGTATTCCTGCCTGGAGAAT
Source organism: Capricornis sumatraensis (assembly GCF_032405125.1). Taxonomy (NCBI): domain Eukaryota; kingdom Metazoa; phylum Chordata; class Mammalia; order Artiodactyla; family Bovidae; genus Capricornis; species Capricornis sumatraensis. The sequence goes on along the minus strand of NC_091088.1, from coordinate 24,300,952 downwards.
TCCATGGACAGAAGGAGCCTGGTGGGCTGCAGTCCATGGGGTTGCAAAGAGTAGGACACGACTGAGTGACTAACACTTTTCTTTCACATATATAGCAAAGCGTAACTTGTGTTTGACTATGGGGGAATTAAAGGAGATTATCTATCTTACTTTTGAAATATTTTATTTTGGAGGTTTTCCAGAATGAGCAGGTAGTCTTTGCATATATTTTTTTTAAAATCATGAACAATTTTAAAAAGAATTGTGATTTGACTTCTCTGGTAATCCAGTGGTTGAGAATTTGCCTGCCAATTCAGGGGACACGGGTTTGATCCCTAGTCCGGGAAGATTCCACATGCCTTGCCACAACTAAGCCTGTGTGCCCCAACCACCAAAGACTATGCACCACAGGGCCCGGGCTCCTCAACAAGAGAAGCCGCGGCAAAGAGAAACATACACACTGCCGTGAGGAGTAGCCCCCACTCGCCGCAACTAGAGAAAGCCTGCATGCAGCAGTGAAGACCCAGCACAGCCAAAAAGACATAATTTGTTTTAAATGTAAAAAAAAGAAAAAAAAACGTGACTCAATTTCCGGATGGAGTACCTATTCCTTTCGTATTACCCCACACCTACCTGCCACAGATCAGCGGCTGCCCCTGGAGCCAGAGACTCTGCCCCGCTCAGGGCTCCTCCCACGACTCCCGTGTCTAGATTGGCATTTCGTACCTTTTGTTAAGATCAATACCATTAATATGAATATTGTGGACTGTTGTTTCCAGGTTAGCTGTAGCACGAGTTCCATGTAGTATAACAGTCTTAATGTTTGTAGAGTTCTTAGAAATTTCTCACTTTAAAAACATTGTAATTTTCCAAATAAACCCATTTAATTCTGCAGTTCTTTTTTCTCCCAGATGGGCAACACTTTCTTCCTGTTGGTAGTTGCTCACTTTCTTTGCCCAGCTCTTTATGAATCCAGTCTAGGTGCTTCGACAGTCCGCGAGGCTGCAAAGAATCGCTCGTGACTGAGCGACTGAGCACAGACCACAGACCAAGCTCTCCAGTAAGGAGCCGGTATATTCCTGTGTGTTTTTTAAAATTCATTTTTTTTTTTTCGGTCTTTTTTATTTGGCTGTGCTGGGTCTTCCTGTGGAATACGGAAATTTCCATCTTCGTTGTGGCACGTGGGTTACTTGTGGCATGTAGGATCTAGCTCCCTGACCAGGGATGGAACGCAGGCCTCCTGCCTTGGGAGCATAGAGTCTTAGCCACTGGGCCACCCAGGAAAGTCTTCCCATTTGCTTTTAAATGAGCTTGTCAAGAACTAGCTTTCGGGCATCTAAAGATTATTGTATTTTCCTATATGTTTTATTTGTTTTAACCGATCATGGAATCACAGATAAGTAACTGTGATTATAAAATTTTGCTTTTTCATTACCTTCTAAGCCAGATCAAAATCAGGGTTTATCAAATTTTCAAGTAAAACTGAAAGTAAGGAATTTTTTTAGATGACTGACAGCTTTTTTTGTGCATCTCAAATGTTAAAAAAAAAGTTACACACTGACTACCTAGGGAATCTGTATCATATGTGATATAACATGCAAAATCATATGAATTAAAAGATCATGATTAATGATACATTTTACATCCAAAAGAAATATATAGCCTTGAAAACAAGTGGGGCCCTGTCGGGTTCCCAGGCACAGAGGCCGTTCTCTCCCCCATTTCTTGTAGGCAAGACTCCAGCCATTATGACCTTCCCTGGGTTCCAAGGGTCAGACTGGAACAGCTGCTAATCAAAGGAGGAGCAGTCAACACATAACACCTGATGCAGGATTAAGGGTACCCGAAAAGCTCATCAAGATTAGGAGACTGAACACCTGAGACTCTGCTCACACCCTAATCTTGTCAGAGACCCCACCTTTGACCCACTAACACAAAAACCCTCATCAAGTTCTCTGGGGTAGGGGACACAGTTTTTTGAGGCAGAGCCTGGTGTGTCTTCCTTGGCCTGGCAAAGCAATGAAGCTGTCCTTTCCTACTTCATTCCAAACTCTGTCTCCAGAATTTGATTTAGCACCGATATTATAGAGAGGCTGAGCTTTTAGTAATAGCCTCTCTATAAAAAGTTCAGGCTTAAACTGTCATTTCACATGTTTAGCCAATAGCAAAAGTGACAAAAATAATACCAATTGCTGATATAGCATTTCAAATTTTTTATTTTGTCCTAGCAGGTTAAAACTTTCTTCAAATAGAGAATATTAAAAAAAAATTTTTAAAGAAAGCTGAAACCTAGTGGTCTTGCCTAAAATGAGCCAAATCGATTTTGTGTTGTAGGATATTCACATTTCTGCCCTTGAAAACTATTGCCTGCTTTGTTGGCTGTTTGGCCGAAATAAACACTATGAAAAATACCTAGATTAGAACCTATAATTTCTACCTCATAGGATTTAATCCTGAGTCGCCCTAAATTCCATCGAACTCAACCAGCCTTTGTTGTTGTTGTTCAGTTGCTAAGTCGTGTGTGTCAGACTCCTTGCGACCCCATGAACTGCAGCATACCAGGCTTCCTTGTCCTTCACCATCTCCTGGAGTTTGCTCAAACTCATGTTCCTTGAATCCATGATGCTATCCAGCCATTTCATTCTCTGTTGACCCCTTCTCCTCCTGCACTCGATCTTTTCCAGCAAAGGGTCTTTTCCCATGAGTTGGCTCTTCGCATTAGGTGGCCAAAGTACTGTAGCTTCAGCTTCAGCACCAGTCCTTCCAATGAATTAAGCCAACTTTTTCACTCTCCTCTTTCACTTTCAAGAGGCTCTTTAGTTCTTCTTCACTTTCTGCCATAAGGGTGGTGTCATCTGCATATCTGAGGTTACTGATACTTCTCCTGGCAATCTTGATTCCAGCTTGTGCTTAAAGATCAACATTAAGAAAACTAAGATCATGGCATCTGGTCCCATCACTTCATGGGAAATAGATGGGGAAACAGTGGAAACAGTGGCAAATTTTATTTTTGGGGGGCTCCAAAATCACTGTGGAGAAGGCAATGGCACCCCACTCCAGTACTCTTGCCTGGAGAATCCCACGGATGGAGGAGCCTGGTGGGCTGCTGTCTATGGGGTCACACAGAGTTGGACACGACTGATGCAACTTAGCAGCAGCAGCAAAATCACTGCAGATGGTGACTGCAGCCATGAAATTAAAAGACGCTTACTCCTTGGAAGGAAAGTTATGACCAACCTAGACAGCATATTAAAAAGCAGACACATTACTTTGCCAACAAAGGTTCATCTAGTCAAGGCTATGGTTTTTCAGTAGTTGTGTATGGATATGAGAGTTGTACTGTAAAGAAAGCTGAGTACTTAAGAATTGATGCTTTTGAACTGTGGTGTTGGAGAAGACTCTTGAGAGTCCCTTGGACTGCAAGGAGATCCAACCAGTCCATCCTAAAGGAGATCAGTCCTGAGTATTCATTGGAAGGACTGATGTTAAAGCTGTAACTCCAATATTTTGGCCACCTGATGTGAAGAACTGACTCATTGGAAAAGACCCTGATGCTGGGAAAGATTGAAGGAGAAGAGGATGACAGAGGATGAGTTGGTTGGATGGCATCACCAGCTCAATGGACATGAGCTTGGGTAAACTCTGGGAGTTGGTGATGGACAGGGAAGCCTGGCGTGCTGCAGTCCATGGGGTCGCAAAGAGTCGGACACGATTGAGCGACTGAACTGAACTTTCAATGAATATTCAGGATTCATTTCCTTTGGGACTGACTGGTTTGATCTCCTTGTTGTCCAAGGGATTCTCAAGAGTCTTCTCCAGCAGCACAGTTCAAAATCAACCTTTGGAAAGCAACAAATCTTAATGATTTTGATCCAAAGAGAGTGATGGGAGTATATTTTAAGAGCATCCTGTATACCCCAAAATCAACAGAGTCAGCTATCACCTAAACCAGTATTGTCAGTCTTTCTCATTTTAGCCTTTACAGTGGTTGTATAGCTCCTGGAACTCTCAAACATTGCTGGTGGGAATGTAAAATGGGGCAACTACTTCAGAAAACATTTTGGTGGGGACCTCCCTGGTGGCTCAATGGTGAGACATCTGCCTGCCAATGCAGGGGACACAGGTTCAATTGCTGGTCTGGGAAGACTCCACATGCCTCAGGGCAACAAAACCCACGTGTCACAACTACTGAACCCATGAGCCTAGAGCCCAGGTTCTGCAACAAGAGAAGCCACTCCAATAATAAATTGAGAAGGATAAAAATAAATAAACAATGAAAAAAAAGAAAGATAACAGTTTGGTGGTTTCTTATAAAGTTAACATATACTCAGCCTATGATCCAGGTGTTCCCAGAAAAGTGAATATATCCACACTGACCTGTAGATGAATATTCACAAAAGCTCTATTAATAACAGCCCCAAACTAGAATACCTATCAACAGGTCAATGAAGAAACAAAAAAGCAATGAAAGGGAATGAATTACAGATACATGTATTAACATAGATAAAAACCTCAAAAATGTATTTGGCAAAAGAAACCAGACAAAAGAGAACTGTACTGTATGATTATACTATGATTTCATTTATGTGAAACTCTAGAAACCACAAATCTCATCTATAGTGATAGAGCTGACAAGGGTTGCCCAGAGCCAGAGGTTGGGGATGGGAGCTGACTGGCAAACGGTGTGAGGGAACCCTTTGGGGTGACTGTTCTGCATCTTCCTTGTAATGGTTTTTACAGGGGTACTATATTTATCAAAATTCATCAAACTGTACAGTTAAAACTGCATTTTATGATAAAAATGAGTTGTTTTAAATTAACCTCAATAAAGTTGATTTTTTAAAAAGCCTGCAGAACCTATCCCTGTTTTGATCATCTCCCCCATACTCATTGGTAATTATAACGGATTCCATTCCCTACTTGGAGAGTGAGGGTACCCTTGACAGTATTTATTGAGCCATCGCTATGTGCCAGACACTGAGAGCTCTGCGTGGATTAAGCTGTGTAACCCATCAACAATCCCATGTGACATGCATTGCCATGTCAGAGATGAGGGAAGCGAGGCACTGAGAAGTTACTTGCCTAAGAGCAAGTGATTTGTAAATGACAAAGACAGGACTGCCCCTACACACACAGACTCGAATTGGCTCGTAATAACTCCAATACATTGTCTCCTAATGAATTTTTTGGTATCTACTGAAGAGCTAGCAAATTGAAAAAAAAAAAAAAAAAAAACACCAAAGTTTTATTGGGTAACGCCAGGTACAAGGAGGAACATAGAAAATGACTAAGTATAAGAGCAGAGCAAGGGGTCCCAAACTGGGCAAAACACTCTATAGTGTTTCCTAAAATGAACTACTGCCCCCAGCAAACTTATATTTTATTTTGCTGCCTCACTGAAGTCTGAAGTTTGGCAATTCGAATTCGAAAAGTTATAAGGAAGAACAGCAGTCCCTTGCTTTTCTTCTCCCCAACCCCAAGCCAATGTCTACTAAGAAGCAGACATTCTCAACTCTGTTTCTCCTGTTATTATCTCCATATTCCCAAGAGTGAGCTATTATTACTCTTTCTTGCCTTCTTGCCCTGGTAGGTATAAAGAGTTTACTCTCCTGTACCTTCTCCTCCATTTCTACTTCATCCAACAAAACCATACCACAATGCTTGGTTAAATCAACTATCGCGATTCAAATTACTTGGACAATGCAAATATTACTCACTGCTAAATGTCTAAGTATTATTGACTCAGTCGTGTCTGACTCTTTGTGACCCCATGGACTGTAGCCCTCCAGGTTCCTCTGTCCATGAGATTCTCCAGGCAAGAATACTGGAGCGGGTTGCTATTTCCTTCTCCAGGGGATCTTTCCAGCCCAGGAACTGAACCCAGGTCTCCTGCATTGCAGCCAAACTCTTTACATTCTGAGCCAACAGGAAAGTTAAAACGTCTAGGAAGTCCACTGAAACCAGCCTCTTTCTTATACAATCCTTCATTTTCCTTGGACTTGGTAACTGCCTTATTTTCGTTACTTTGTCAATTGTATTTCTCACATGTTCCAACATACCCACTCCAGTTTCTCCCTGTGACCGTTCTCCTGTCCTCCTGCCCTTATCCGGACTGGGACCTGTCTACGCTGCATAGCAGTTATACTGGACTTTCAAGGTGCACTGCGTGTGGGTTCTCCATTTTCTTTGAAGTTGTTGATACATGGAGGAGATAGCAGTGATGTTCACTGTGATGATGCTCTTTACTCTGGAAGCTCTTGACTGGAGTCATTTTACATAATTTATTAAAAACATATTTTACATGCATGAGTTCACAAATGTAATCAGACATAATTTAGAAATAGGCATTTCAGAAACCCAGTCCCAGACCCTAGGTTGTTATTTTTTTCCCCAAACTGTGGCTATTCAAATTTATCTGATTCTTTTTAAAAATTTCTTCAACAGTACCTGAATTCTACAAGTGGGATTTAGAAAAGGCAGAGGAACCAGAGGTAAAATTGCCAACATCCACTGGATCAAAGAAAAAGCAAGAGAATTCCAGAAAAACATCTACTTCTGCTGCATTGACTATGTGAAAGCCTTTGACTGTGTGGATTACAACAAACTGTGGAAAATTCTTAAAGAGATGGGAATATCAAACCGTATTACTTGCCTCCTGAGAAGCCAGTATACAGGTCAAGGAACAACAGTTAGAACTAGACATGAAACAACAGACTGGTTCAAAATTGGGAAAGGAGGACATCAAGATGATATAGTTACCCTGTTTCTATGCAGAGTACATCATGTGAAATGCTGGGCTGGATGAATCACAAAATAGAGTCAAGATTGCAGGGAGGGAAAAAAAGATTGCAGGGAGAAGTAACAACCTCAGACATGCAGACGATACCACTCTAATGACAGAAAGCAAAGAGGAACTAAAGAGCCTCTTGATGAGGGTAAGGGAGTGAAAAAGCTGCCTGAAAACTCCACATTCAAAAAACTAAGATCAAGACATCCAGTCCTACCACTTCAAGGCAAACAGATGGGGAAAAAGTGGGAACAGTGACAGATTTTATTTTCTTGGGCTCCAAAATCACTAAAGAGGGTGACTGTAGCCACCAAAATAAAAGATGCTTGCTTCTTGGAAGAAAAGTTATGACAAGCCTGGACAGTGTATTAAAAAGGAGAGACATCACTTTACCAACAAAGGTCTATATGGTCAAAGCTATGGTTTTTCTAGTAGTCACGTATGGATGTGAGAGTCAGACCATAAAGAAGGCTGAGCACCAAATAATTCTTTCAAACTGTGGTGCTGGAGAAGACTCTTTTAAGAGTCCCTTGGAGAGCAAGATCAAACCAGTCAACCCTAAGGGAAATCAACCCTGAATATTCACTGGAAGGACTGATGCTGAAGCTCTAATACTTTGGTTACCTGATGCCAAGAGCCGACTCACTGGAAAACCCTGATGCTGGGGAAGATTGAAAGCAGAAGCGAGCAACAGCCCCTTCGTAACTTTGATGGTACAAAATTATTGCTTTACATGTGATACACTATTGTTGACTATGTTGAAAGAGTCCTTATCTTTTGGAGATATTTACTGGAATATTTACGGTTTTAATGAAAAATTATCTAGGCTTTACTTCAAAATAATCCTCTGTGGGGGTGAGGAAGTACAACACAAGACAAATTGGTTACGTTTATGTTGGTAACTGTTAAAGTTGGGCAATGGGTCCATGGGTGTCCACTATACCACTTTCTCTACTTCTACATTTAAAATTTTTCATAATAACAATTTGTTAGATTTTAAAAAATGATTTTTTAGGGTAGGGCAGGGGCAAATGTCTGATATTGACAGATAACTGTAGGAAAATTAGAATACAGAAAGCAAGGATAAACAATGTTTCTTTTGACTTGAAGTTATAATGAAGCTATGTCAGTTTCACTATGGGTTTTTACATTACAAATCTTAGCATTTAGCCTTCTAACTTAAAATCTCCCCTCATGGCCATCTCAACTGAGATGTTAGTATTAGGTAAAGTAGCTGTAATAACGCAGAGAAGGCAATGGCAGCCCACTCCAGTACCCTTGCCCGGAAAATCCCATGGATGGAGGAGCCTGAAAGGCTGCAGTCGGACACGACTGAGCGACTTCACTTTCATGCATTGGAGAAGGAAATGGCAACCCATTCCAGTGTTCTTGCCTGGAGAATCCCAGGGGCAGAGCCTGGTAGGCTGCCGTCTATGGGGTCGCACAGAGTCGGACACGACCGAAGCGACTCAGCAGCAGCAGCTGTAACAATGAGGCTTTCTTTCTTTAGTGTTTGGTTTAACAACTAGATTTACTGAGCACTGACTCTGTAGCCAAGCGCTGGTTAAGTGCTCTCTGTGAATTAATAATACTGGATATAAGCCTGAATGACTGGCAATACACCTTTATCTTATACATTGTGCCTTTCCCTATCTAAAGACTGGCATCATGCCCATTTTATAAATGAAAAAACTAAGGCTACATAATTTGCCTAAGGTTACAAAAGTAGCAAGTAGTAGATCTGAGATCAGAATCCAGACAGTTTGGCGTAAGAGTGTACATTCTTAACCATACCATTGTAATGGCTCATGACTTGAGTCACACACATGCACCCTTTCAATCTGAGTCAAGAGACTTAGTGTTGGTTGTCTTCAGTCAGTCAAGTGGATGTAAAGTCACTTTGAAAATCTAAGACTGCCTTTCCCACCTGTAAAGTTAGAGGACTAGTCTCAACAGTAATTTCCTAACAGTGTGGAAGGGCATACAAGAGTGAGGGTGCTGGTGGTTAAGAAGCTAGCTTGGCAAGGATCCTTGGGCCATTTCAATCAGAGTAAAGACTTTTTTGGAAAATAAATTATTCTGCTAGAAGTTAAGGTATGAAAAGTCTTTGGTACTGTAACAAAAGTTTCTTGGAGCCAATGGATTCTAAGCAGTCTGGCATCAGGAAATCCTTGGAATCCTCTCCATGTACGTGTGAAATATATACATTACACAGACGTAGATTTCTAGGGAAGGAGAGTCAAGGCTTTTGTTAAATACATGAAGTAGCTGATGATTCCATAAAGGATTTAGGACATATGAAATCGCTCTTTAGTTTTATACTCTTGGAGGAAACTAGCGATCAGTTTTTGAGAAAACCTGAATTTCCTAATTAAGCGCCAAATGTTATTAGATAACGATGAATAAGAAATGGGGTTTCTCAGGTGGTGCAGTGGTAAAGAATTCACCTGCCAATGCAAGAGACGCAAGAGACCTGGGTTCAGTTCCTGGGTCAGGAAAATCCTCTGGAGTAGGAAATTGCAACCCATTCCAGCATCCTTGCCTGGAAAATTCCAAGGACAGAGGAGCCTGGTGGACCATAGTCCACGGCAGACCCAACTGAGTAACTGAGCACACAGCACACAGAATAAGACATAGTAAAAGTACTGACAGCCTGATAAACTGTGGACCTTCAGTCGTCACTTGAAATTGGCTCTACTGAACCTACAGTTAGAGTAAAATATCTCATTTGGAACCAACCTGTACCTGACACACAGTATGTTTAAAATTCTTTTCAGTTACAGACTTAAACCAAGGAAAAGCCCAATCACTATGTATATATAAAGTATTTATTTTTATGCACATATTTACCTACAAATTTTACAGGAAATAAAACAATGAAGAATATATAGAATACCCTCTTAAGACTTAGTAGGAGCAGAGGGTTTATTGCTGCAGTTCAAAGAATAAAATTTTATACATGTGAAAGCCAAGATGAACACATTTAAGATAAATGGCAGCCTTGTTAAAAATTTTTTGTCCTGTCTTTGAATTTTCAGCTTTACATTAAATGAAATTAAAAAGATTGCTCATGAAATAATTTAAACCTTTTCAAAATCTTCTAATAAACAGGTAAAAGGCACCTCCAGTTCTTTAAAATATTTACAGCAATCCCAATAGTTTAATCTTAAGGGTTATTATAGTACATGTGGCTAATATGCATACACAGTATGTCATTAACACTCTCTAAACAGTGAGAATTTTAGACTCTAGTTTGTGGCACTGCTCCCAAGTGATCCCATGATGGAGTGGATGACCAATCACACCTGCACAATACTAGTTTAACAGCATGTCTACCACAGCATAAAATCCAATAATCTAAAACAATGACTGTCAAATTCCCAGACAATGTGTAATTTATAACTAAATTTGTCTACTCAGAAGCCTTTGGAGTGTTCTTAAAATCATTTAAAAAAATATAAAGTATATTTAGCATTAAATGAAAACAATGAACCTGGAAAATAGTGGCTGAAATTCACTATCTGGTTTAACAAAAACTGTTTCTCAAAACATCTACAATTTCTTACAACATAATGGAGATGAATTTTCCTTAGCCTAAGCTCAATCTGCTGTTTTTCCTGCATTATGATTAAAAGAGGAGTACAGAGTAAAAGGCACAGCTGTAAATAACAGCCGGTTTTAAAGAGCTGTGGAGATGGCAAGCGGATGTTCTTGAAATACTGGTGCAGGAGAACGATGTCCACATAACATTTCCTCTTTAACATTGGCATTGATTGGCTATTTACAGTAGTTTGCAAAAATACATTATAAAAACTGGATGAGGTTCTGTTTCTAAGTTTAACTTAGTAACATATTACATACATACTTCATCTGCAAAAATCTTCGCAGGATCTGAAGTACTAAAGTGACACTGATACTGAAACACAGATAATCAAAGGTACCACAGCACTGATAATGAGGGTCATCATCACGAAGACCATCTGGGTAAATATTGCACCTTTCTTGTCCGCTGTTGCTCTGACAGTCACATGTCCAACTGCAAAAGGAGTCTTTTATGGCTTTTTGCTGTTATCACTTTTTGAAGAAAGGTTGTTTAAAGTCCCAAACCAATGAGTATAGATTGTCATTGAACATGAGGCCTAGGTTTCAAAATTAGCTTTCCTGTCTGTAAAAATGAAAAGAAAAAAAGGTTAAAAAATATATATATACAGTTCTATTAAAAGTATCACCACTTTCCTAAAAGCCTTGTAAGGCATCAGAACACCCCTCTATATTTAGTCAAGATTAAGCAATTAATAGTTATATCTTCAAAGTGTTCTTTGTGTAGAATTTTCTTCTACAATCTTTAGTACTTTAAAACACACACATACAATCTTCCTGAAAATCAGTCAACCAACCCATTGGATAAAATAAAATCCAGACTTGTATAGGCTAATTTATGCTCCTTACCAAGTGGAGTCTATAAAACATAAATAAAACTGTGTATCTGAACAAAAACTTTTCCCATTTTCTAACATCAAAACTTTAATTTCCTCAAGTTAAAATGCAAACCTAAGGTTGCAATGATAGACATTCATATGCTGTTGGTATTCAACGCACATGGATACAACTCTTCTGTATCCATGTGCAGATGGATACAGTAGGGCCAGTGTCATATTTATCCAAAAAAAAAAAGCACATACCATATAATCCAAAGAATTTCATTTCTAGGAACTTATCTGAAGAGATGCAAGTATAAGGACGCACATTTAAGTCCTATTCTTTCATTCAAGATTTACTGAGTGCTTATCATGTGCCAGGCCTCAAGAGACGTTAAAGACCCAGTAACAAACGAGTTTCCTGTCCTCATGGAGCTCGTTCTAACGAAGTATGCACAACATATACAACATGAAAGTGTGGACGGAATTATGACGCATCCACAAAGCGGAGCACTATGTAATTAAACAAAGTGGACGACGTTAACTGAGACCATGCATATAAACAAGAAAAACAGGCCCAAGACCTGGTATACAGTTAATGTCCAATATATGGCAGCTCTGAAATCCTAACACTGGGTCAAAGAGCAGAACTGAAAACGCTGTAACACTGTTTAGAGGTTCTTTACTCATAAACTTGATTATAACATCTTTCTCTTATAAGTACATGAGATACACAATAAAACATAAAACATGGTGATTATCTTTGGTTGCAAGGTTCTAGGTCAAAAATGTTATCAGGATTCTGGCTCCCTCTCAAGTCTTACTTTCCCTTAATTTTTGGTAATACTTTTGTATCTTGGTAGAACTTTGATACTAAGTTTTCTACTGTTTTACTGGGGTGTAATTCATATAAAATTGTTAAGTTCTGACAAATGTATAGACCCAAGTTGCCACCTCTGAAGGCAAGCTCCAGAACATCACCACCACTTAGAAAGTTCCTCCATGCTTCTTTCTAAGGTCAATGGAACCTGAGCTCCCGACATAACTGCTCACCACAGATTAACCTGCCTGTCTCTGACCTGCAAATAAATAGAATCACACAGTGTGTGTTCTTTCGCTTCTACTTCTTTCACTCAGTGTGTTTTTGAAACTCACCAATGCTACTATGTTTCAGCACTTTTGTATCTTTTTAACCTGCTATTATAAGATGTGTAGTATTCCACTGTGTAAAAATACCATGGATTTAATAAAAAGTTCTAATAAGAAAAGCCAAAGTCATCCTTTCCATTTACTTCAAATTCTAGTCCTCTTACAGAAGAAAACAGTTTCAGCATGAATTCTTACATACTGTTTCTTAAATGGATTTACATTCACATATATGAATAAAAATTTGGGGCTTCTAACATGCTAATGAAGCGTTTCATTTCTAAATAACCTGATGATGGGGAAGGTGGGCAGGGGTACACATAAGAACGGCCATGAAAACAAAAAAGAATGGCCAAGAGCTGATTTACTGTTGATACCGGTCGAGGATAAATGAAGTTCATTTAGCTCTTCTCTTTGCCTTCTTATGTTTGGAAATTTCCCTAATTAAAACTTTAAAAAAAAAAAAGCACCAAACTGAGCATATTGTTTGTTAATTTACTTTTTGCTCCTAACATTATGTCTTGGATGCTTCCACGTCTGTATTTACAGATTTACTTTTGATTTCCTATGATATGGCTTTACCACAGCCTATTTCAACACTCCCTTATTGAGACACAAAAATTATTTCCATTTTTTTTTTTCACTACTAAGGATGTTATAATGAACAACCCTGTGTACCTGTGGGATGGTACCCCTAACCAGGGTAGGAGAAGAAAAGCAGAATGGTTAGGTCATGAGGCAAGTACATACTACATTTTATAAGAATGACGAAAACTATCCTTCAAAAAGGACTTCCCTGGTGGCTCAGATGGTAAAGTTATCTACCTAAAATGCAGGAGATCTGGGTTTTGGGTTCAATCGCTGGGTCAAGAAGATTCCCTGGCAAGAGAAATGGCAACCTACTGTATCAATGTATATTCCCAACAAGCGGAGTGTGGCGCATCATGTCAGCACAATGCTAGTTATAAAGTATTTAATTTTCACTAATCAGTTCATTTATAAATGAACTGTTTAACTTTGCACTTCCTCCATGATAAACGAGGCTGTCCAGTCTTCACCTTTATCCATCTGTATTTCCACTTGTGTGATATGACTTAACCTTTTCCCATTTTAAAAATGCACTATTTGTCTTTTTATTACTGATTTTTAATCAGTCTTCAAATATCGTGGATACTATCCTCTACATTCTCTCACTGATCCAGTTGTTCTCCTGCCCTAAAATTTTCTTGGCCTTTTATTTTAATTTTCTATACTGGGTAAGTATTACTAAATAGTTTTTTAAGTTGAAGGTAAAAATGCTTTTTATAAATAAAATCAATATTGTGACATATTCTCATCATACGGATACGTGATTTTTTAAAACAAACGGCAGGTTCATACGTCTACAGTCTATCAATTAATCTATTCCTCGATTTAAAACCCTATATACACAACAGCATGAGACAAGTAACAGTAGTTTATAAACCCAACTCCCAGCGAGTCATTTTTGGCCAATAGTGACCACTGTATTTCACTGAAGCTAAGACAGCTTCAGTTAGAAGATGCATCATGACTTTATGTCATTAAGACAGATTATACTCTCTATCAATTTAACTATGAGACACCACTGATTATTAGATGTATCTCAATTTTCAGGGATGTTACAGTATTTTTTTAAAAAGTGTCTTCAAATCAATGCTACAATGAATATTCTCCCTATTAATTCCATTGAGACAAATTATTTTTAACGCTTTTTTCACTTAAACCAAAGAACTTCAGTCCTTTCACATACTGTCTACAGTTTTCTAATGAAAATACTTACATCATCACAAGACATGTTGTATTCTGCTAACACAGTTCGACATCGAGCAGCTATACTGAATAAATACGGTCAAAGGAAAATTTGTATTTCAAAAGTAAGCTTTTAACGACACCAGAGAGGTGTTTTAGTTTAGTTCAGGGAATAAAATTCAATTCATGATAAAGGATACATTGACGGTGCAACTACTCTCTTGTGAATCCCAGCGAAGAATAAGCCTATTAGAGTGATACAGCTAATGGTGAAAAATGGATGGTTCCATAATGATGTGAAGAAGGACACCTGTCAAAAGAAGAGTTTGAAACACAAAAATGTTAAAAGTCTTAGAACAGTATTGACTCCTATTTCTTTACTCGTGCATGAAAACATGTAACATTTAATTCTCTAAAGTGTGAGAACTTGCTGAGTTCCCTGGTGGCTTTTGGCCTTTCACTGCCATGGCCTGGGTTTGATCCCTAGTCAGGGAACTGCTCCTTGGAAGAAAAGCTATGGCAAACCTAGACTGTATTCAAAAGCAGAGACATCACTTTGCTGACAAAGGTCCATATAGTCAAAGCTATGGTTTTTCCCATAATCATGCCTGGATGTGAGAGTTGGACCATAAAGAAGAATCAATGTTTTTGAATTGTGGTGCTGGAGGAGACTCCTGAGAGTCAGCTGGACGAGGAGGAGACCAATCCAGTCAATCTTAAAGGAAATCAACCCTGAATATTCACTGGAAGGACTGATGCTGGAGCTGAAGCTCCAATACTTTGACCATCTAATGCAAAGAGCCAACGCAGTGGCAAAGACTCAGAGGTGCGGAAAGAGTGGAGGGCAGGAGGAGAAGGGGTAACAGAGGATGAGATGGTTGGATGGCATCACCAACTCAATGGACATGAGTCTGCGCAAACTCTGGAAGACAGTGAAGGACCGCTAAGCCTGGCATGCTGCAGTCCGTGGGATCACAAACAGTCAGAGATAACTTAGCCACTGAACAAGGAACAAGAGGGAACTGGGATCCCATAAGCTGCGAGGCAAGGCAAAAAAAAGGGAATTTGAAGACTTTCCCAAATCCCAGTTCTTCATATTGCTATGCTACACAAATTAATGTCTGTTTTAAATCTTCAATGCAGCAAAACAGTATAGTAATATTCCCTCCATTCATTTCAAATGCTTCAACCATTACAAATTCAATTCTATAATTAAAAAAAATACCCTACTGACAATATTTACTGAACCCTTCCTAGTGAGAAGTAATTTAAAAAGCATAAGACTACAAGTTCCATGGACTTCCCAGGCGGTCCAGTGGTTAAGACTCCATGCTCCCAGAGAAGGGGTCTTTGATCTCTGGTTAGGAAAGATTCCACATGCCATGTGCCATGGCCAAAAAGAAAAAAGCTCTGCAGGAGGAGGGACACTGTCCTGGGCGCGGCATTGCTATTTTCCCAATGCCTGAAACAGGCCTTGGCAAATATCAGTGCTCAGGGGCTTCCCCAGCGGCTCAGGGGGTAAAGAATCAGGATAGCCTCCAATGCAGGATCCACAGGAGACAGGGATTCAGTTGCTGGGCTGGGCAGATCCCCTGGAGCAGGAAAATGGCAACTCACCCCAGTAATCTTGCCTGGGAAATCCCATGGACAGAGGAGCCTGGCGGGTTACAGTCCAAAAGGTTGCAAAGAAGTGCACACGACTGAGCAACCACCCAGGCAAATACAGGTGCTCAATAAATATTGTTGAATGAATGGAGATGAAGCCTCTAATCTCAATGAAACACAAGTCAGACAGGATCTAGCTACCTTCCCTGTTAAAAAGCAGAAGTGAGCAAACTGCATACACAACCTGGTCTCAGTCTAATCACTACCATTTTCCTTTTCTCTCTTCACCTGGCTAGCTCCTACATATCCTTACAAGACTCAGTTTCAGCATCACCCTTTCTTTACGAAAGAGACAAAACATGAGTTTGGTTTTGAAGTTACTAGATTTAGATGGCCACAGGACATTTCAGGAGAGAATAATTAGTAGCTATCTATAAAAAACTACAGTTCAAGAGAAACAAAGGGCTAATTTCAGATATGAGCATAATCAGATGGCAGAAAAAAACACAGAGCCATCCACAATTCTGAGACTATGTAGAAGGACAAGGGAACAGGATCCAGAATGGCACTGAAGCCAGACTACCGGGAATCAGAATGCAGATGGAGAAGGCAAGTATTTAGAGTCGAGAAAAAGAAATCAAGTGGACTAGAAACTAGATGGGAGTAACAGAATCAAACTAAGGGCATCTGTGCTCCACTCTCATACTAAGATGTGTGTACGTGTTTCAAGACAGCGAACTAAACTTAAGGAAGAACAGGGGCCTAGCATGGTACTGGTTAAATAAATTTTGTCAAGTGCAGAGATGACAGGTTGAAAACATCAGGAAGGAGATGGCTCCCAGAAGGATGGGCTCTTGAAGAAAGATTAATATTCCAGAGTAATGTCTTCTTAAACCCTTGAGGACAGTTCAATTCCCACAGGCTAGCTGCGTTTTATGAGCCCTGCACAATATTAGCACATACAGTGTTTTAACTTTAATTAGGTCAGCATCCGCCTTCTCTCCTCCATGGCAACAATCAACTGCATCCAAGTAACAATTTCCTCCTTTAGTTTAGGCACTCCTGTACTTTCCAGCTCGCCACATTCCCTCTCCCCTGTGTTCCTCCAGCTAGCCACTGGCTTCGAGTTTGCAACTCTTCTTACAGACACAATTGCTGTTTATTAACTCTTGTCAGGTTTGAAGTTATTAAATAGTGAAATATAGAGTTGACGTTTAGGCCAATAGTTACATTCTCACCTAATTTAGAGAATTACATTAACTACACAATTTTGAGCCTATTTCATATTACATTTAATTCTATGTTTTATTAAGATGTCAACTAGCTGAAATCAGCTTATGTTTTTCCCAATTAGAAGTCAGATTCATTTCCCAAGACAGACCTTTTTCTTGCCAGTCTCTTTCACTCTTCCTCTAAGGATGAGTACCAGCTATAAAGGGACACACAGGAGAATTTCTTATCCATTATAAAAACTCCTCTATTAACGTGAAATCCCATCACCAACCTCCCCCGCTCCTATTCTTTTGTGTTTCCACCTAAGTGGATAAAGTCAAGAGAGATTACATGGTAAATAACCCCCTGGTTGTCTGAACTAAAATTTAGACTGCTGACAAAAGTCTTATTATTAAGTTTTTCTTCTATGTAACTTAAAGGTTGTAAATAAAGCTACTGGAAATAGTTCGTCTAGTTATAGTTTAAAAGGGGAAGTAAGGTTAATTTTGTGAAAATTACAGTATCATTAATACCTAAAGAAAACTGAACTGGGAGAAAAGAAACTTCACTGAAAAACTGAAGATGATTATTTCCTCTAACAAAAAAGCTCAAGTTTTAAATTAAGGCACAAGCTGGTAGAAAGAGGTAGAAATTTCAGAAACATGCTATCATGTTTCATCGAAGGATGCTTCAAGAAATAACATTATGAAATCTGTTATTGCATTTGGCACAGTGATATTCTTAGACAGTGTCCAATGGGAGATCTCTCAATGTCTCCTATATTAAACTTCATGCAGAATTTTTTTTTTAAAGATAAAATGAAGTTGAAAAAGAAGAGCTTTGACAGTTTAGGGAATTTACACACGTGTTCTCTTCATGATGAAAACCATGGAACTGGCAGTGACTTCAATTCAGTTCAGTTCAGTTGCTCAGTCGTGTACGACTCTTTGCGACCCCATGAATCGCAGCATGCCAGGCCTCCCTGTCCATCACCAGCTACCGGAGTTCACTCAGACTCACGTCCATCAAGTCCGTGATGCCATCCAGCCATCTCATCCTCTGTCGTCCCTTTCTCCTCCTGCCTCCAATTCCTCCCAGCATCAGAGTCTTTTCCAATGAGTCAACTCTTCGCATGAAGTGGCCAAAGTATTTGAGTTTCATTCAGCTTTAGCATCATTCCTTCCAAAGAAATCCCAGGGTTGATCTCCTTCAGAATGGACTGGTTGGATCTCCTTGCAGTCCAAGGGACTCTTAAGAGTCTTCTCCAACACCACAGTTCAAAAGTATCAATTCTTTGGCGTTCAGCTTTCTTCACAGTCCAACTCTCACATCCATACAAGACCACTGGAAAAACCATAGCCTTGACTAAACGGACCTTAGTTGGCAAAGTAATGTCTCTGCTTTTGAATACGCTGTCTAGGTTGGTCATAACTTTCTTTTCAAGGAGTAAGCGTCTTTTAATTTCATGGCTGCAGTCACCATTTGCAGTGATTTTGGAGCCCCCCAAAATAAAGTCTGGCACTGTTTCCACTGTTTCCCCATCTATCTCCCATGAAATGATGGGACCAGATGCCATGATCTTAGTTTTCTGAATGTTGAGCTTTAAGCCTACTTTTTCACTCTCCTCTTTCACTTTCATCAGGAGACTTTTTAGTTCCTCTTCACTTTCTGTCATAAGGGTGCTATGTGATTTCAGAGACCCTGGCAATTACGCTGGTCCAGATGGTCTATGGTATTAGTGACCAGGTTTCCATCCTGGTTCTGACATCCTCCTGTTTTTTTCTAGTCTTGGCCGCTTAGTACACTTATATCTACTATTTAATCATAATGCTTACTGCAAAGTCGTCTCGAATGCTTTACGGGGTGAGAAAAGGCATTAACAAAAGTAACTCGTAGAAGAAAATGTTGCTGTATAGTTTTTAAAAGTTGGTACTGATGACACTAAATGAACAAAATAAAATATAGTGTTTACACTGAAATATGTAATAGTGAGATACATAACAACTGCATACAAGTTCAGAAATGAAAAGTAATATAAGTAGTATTTCTTAGACCTTTTTCTCTGCAAAGATACTTGACCTGCAATAGCCAGCCAAAGTTTTTTTCAAGCAAATTAATATAAGGCATATTTTTAACATGATTAATATCACTACTAGTACTAATAGGTAGCATTTGATTAATATTTTACAAAAAACAAAGCACTGCTATAGCCATTGTCTCACTTAATCTACGAAAGATTTTAAATCAAAACTTCTACCTTTTGTGTCTCGGGATCTATTAACCAGTTCCAGGCACCAGTAGCTGTACAGACAGATACCACTATAAGAAGCACTGATGAAAGATAAACACGAAATTAGTAAGGAAACAAGCCATTACTATGATACTACTACCAGTTCTTAAACAACAGCCAGAGGGTGCAGCACTGCATTAAACGGAAAATCTGCTCTGCTCAGGAAGTAGGGAGACTGGCCACAAGACCTTGGGGAATTCTCCAAAACAATGCGAACCTTAGTAACTGAGGCCGATACTGTCCCCCTGAATTCTTTAGTCAGTGTTTCTATAGATTTATGAAATTAAAAGCAGTAAGAACCAAGGTGGTAAAACTTTAATGTAAATTTCTGTTTTGTGCTTTACGCTTTCTGTAGATTCAAAACAAAAAACACTCCCCACCAAAACCTCAGTTTTTAATGTAAACAAACCAAACAAAGACTCTTTTATGAATGCACTGAGAACTTGGCCTAAAGAATTTTGCCTTGCAGACAACCGCCTGTTGTTGAATTAAACAAAGGTCAGTGTTAGGAGTGTGGAGCACACCAATCAGTATCAGATTTTCTTCAAGGGACTTAAGGAAAGTTGGGGTAGAATTACTGACAGTACAAGTTAGAAAGATTCTTTTTCCTCATTAAGGTAGAATTATTTTAGAAATTCTAGATAGAGCATAAGTAAAACTTGAGAATAAATAATATTACTAAAATACTATTATACTATTAAAAATAATACAGGGGCACCAAGACCTAGTTAATGTTCTAGAGACCAAGACAGTTACTTTCTTTCAATTGGGATGCAAACATTTTTAAAATTTACAGATCAAGCTTCAAAGAGCAACAGAAATAATGCAAAACCTTAATTATCTAGAACTTCTGGTGATGCACTTTTAGAAGAGGCAAATCATAGAAAAACAACCTCATTTGAGTTATTTAATAATACTCAAAATTTCAAATTTATGCTCTCAGCTCAGAACAGATTAAACTCAGTTTCTTACATTTCTATATTTCCAATAAGAAATATACTAAAGTATACAGATTTTTCTTTTCCTGAAGCAAAATCATAATCAAACCCACCAGACAGGACCTCATACACATGGGTATACTAAACAAGCTGATGTCGTTTATATGGAAGCACTGAGACGGTGAACCAGAGAAAAAGTGTACTCATTATATTACATTTTATAATCCTATACATTTAAAAAGATTCCCAAGTAACAGCGAAATAAGGTTTTCGGGATAATTCCTAGGTAAACGGGAGAGCTTGAGAAAAATCATTACTACTCGTGAATTCTGACCAATCAGAATTCCTGTAACATATGATTAGCACTTTGCAAACAAATTTAATAAAAATTACACAAAAAATCCTGACATAGGGAAAGACCCCTGACTTCAATAGTTCTCTTCAGTTCAGTCCTAACAACTGAATCGTACTTCAAAATAAAGTATGTCTTTCTCGGGCTTCCCTTGTGGCTCATCTGAAGAGTCTGCCTGCAATGTGGGAGACCTGGGTGTGATCCCTGGGTTGGGAAGATCCCCTGGGGAAGTGAAAGGCCACCCACTCTAGTATTCTGGCCTGGAGAAGTCCATGGACTATAATAGAGACCATGGGGTCCCAAAGAGTGGGACACAACTGAGCAATTTTCACTTTTCACTCTTCTTGGAAAAAATTAAACTTCAGCAATGAACAGCCAAGAAATTAAGACTCTCCCAACATAAGTTAACAAAGTATTTTGTTTACTGATCTTATCACTTATTTATTTGTCTACATTTCCTATTTCCTATATATTTCCATGGGGCAGTAACTACAACTCTTTCAAGTCACATTTTACAGTATTGTTGAATATCACTTCCTTTAACAAACTTTACTTCAATAGTTTATAGGCAAAATTGTAAAACTGCTAAACAGACTACTGAAATTTTTATTACGTGTTCTGGTAACCAGATTTGCCATATATGTCTAACAAAATATATGTATTTTAATATAAACATAAAAAGTCAACCACACAAAATAAGACTATCCTTTTAGGGTTGTCGGTTTCTTTTCTTAAAATTTCTTTAAAATGCCATTATTTACAATATTAAATAGATCTAGAACTGTCAAAACAAAAGGGAAATTATGGTTTAATAAAGCAAGCATATGTTTGTTTTTAAGCAAGCATTTGTTAATCAAAAGTTTTAGGTGAAAGCAAATCACTGCTAGGCAGAATAAAGGTATGAACTGTCAGCTTATTTTCCCTTAAAATGTCCAGGCACTTACTTCTCCAACGTCCAGTGGCAGGTTGCAAACAATGAATATATTCAGTAAGTCTCCTCTCGAAAGCCTTGAGATCTAGGTAAAAAGATTTCAATTTTGAAATTAGCCACTCTTACTAGTCTCAATTTATTACAATGAATTTCAGATACTCTAACTGCTTCAGGTCTTGCATACTGACTTACATGTTTACTTTTTTTTAAATTTGCACTGTTTACTTCTTTACTATGATAGCTTTATGCACTTGACACTAGGTTTCTTTAGTTCCAATTTCACATAAAATGGTATGTGGAAAATCAGCAGCAGCCTCAGTCAGCGCCAAAAGCTAGAAATTTGGGGTTGCAAATAAAGGATCGAAGTCCAGTTTTAACTCTGCTGGAATCAAGAACTCTATATTAGGATAATGTCTTACCTAGGACCAAAGTCTCGATGCCCTTATGTTTAATTAAGCCACGCTTTCAGTCTACTCTTACTGGACTTCTGATACAGCTAACGGATGGGTAATGGAAAGACTCTCCCCTTTCCAGCCTCCCAAGAGCTTACAGATGATCTATGTGGCATTTCTGGAGAGCCGACGCCTGGTTCTACAAGACACGGGCGTTCAAGGTGTTCCCTCTGAATGAGCAAGGTAAGGTATCATTTTCAGTTGCGCTTTTCAAACTTGAAAAAGGAGACCAAGAAGCACTCCCTTACCCCGGCAGTTACCAAAAACCAAGGCAGGAATTAGGGATACAACTCTTATCGACTATTAGAAAGAAATAAAGTGAGTTAGCACCCTACAAGGCACAAAGTACAACGGTTTGCTAACGAGTAAGAAAGAAGTAACTGGGCGAGAAGCTCCCTGGTCCACGCACGGGGAATGGGGGGGAGCTGACGCAGCGCCTCTCCAGGGCCGGCGGAGGCCAGGCGCGCCGGAAGCAGCGCCTGGCCGTGTCCGGCCGCCCCTTGGCCCCTGGGCCGGGCCCCGCGCCCCCAGCTTCGGGCCCCGTCAGTCCATCCTTCGCGGCCTCCTCTCCCGACCAGGTTTCCACGATTCCGGCGCCTCTAGAGCCCCGCGAGCTTCCGGGAGGAATTAGGGAAGGGCCCAGGAAGCGTACCCTACCTTCCGCCTGCTCCAGCGAGTTCATGTCGGGCGGCAGCTCCGGTCACCGGCGCGGCCCCGTCCGCATCTCAGCTCCGCGGTCCCTGCCCGGCTCGCAGCGCCAACTCCCACCTCTAACCGCTTCCCTCCGCCCCTCTTCTTGGCACCGCCCCTTGACTAGACCCGCTACGCTCATTGGACGTTTCCGCCAGACCCTGTAACTAAGACGGTTTTCTACTGGCTAGTTCCCCACGGTCCTCGGGCACTGGCGTTGGACGGTCAGCCAGAGGGACCAAGAGTTGTCGGCGGCTGAGTTGGCGTGACCCTAGCGCCGCCTCCTGCCCTGGGGAGGAACTGCAGCCTGTCCCGTAAAGTTCATTCATTCGTGTGTGTACAATTCCTAGTTTCTTGCTTGGTTCTTTCATTACTTAAATAAGCCTGGCGTGCCACAGTCCATGGGGTCGCCAAGAGTCGGATACGACTGAACGACTGATCGTCGACGAACCCTTTAAGTACACATTTCTCCCTTGGTTATTTTTTCTCATGTCATCCAATTTTCATAAATCATAAAATGAGCAAAGTGTTCTGGAACTTATACAAAAAAAAATCTGTAAGGCATTGACTGCATTTCTATTTGATTAAAACGCTTTCTTGCTCCTTTCCTTGTGGTCACTCATTCATTCAAGAACTATTGCATGTCTGGTAGGCACTGTATTTATG
Source organism: Capricornis sumatraensis (assembly GCF_032405125.1). Taxonomy (NCBI): domain Eukaryota; kingdom Metazoa; phylum Chordata; class Mammalia; order Artiodactyla; family Bovidae; genus Capricornis; species Capricornis sumatraensis. The sequence continues at coordinate 24,277,716 of NC_091088.1, read as the reverse complement.
AGGGATGCAGTTTAACAAGATAGACAAGGTTCCTATCCTCGAAATGAAAGTGTTACAGCAGACAGTAAACACGCATATAGGTCATTAATTTCAGATGAGCTTGGTTCTGTGAAGGAAGTAACAGGGTAATAGGATACAATGAGATAAGAGCGGGAGGTGGGTGGTGGGGCGGGTGGTGATGGGTAATGGGAACTAGTTCTAGGGAAGAGCTATTCAACACATAGGGCGGGGCGTTTGATTTGAGAGCCCCAGGAAGCATCTGGCCATGCAAAGATGGGCGCTAAGAAGCTCCAAGTGGCGCTGGGATTTTTTAACTGTTGGTATTTTACTCATTCATCCTTCAGTTTTCCTTTTCCCCACTTGCCATTGGAACTGACACATTCTTGCCCAGTACTTCTCTTTGTAGGCTCCTTTACCCTAACACTTCCAGAGCCTTCCTCTGGGACAAACCCTTACATACATTATCTCATTTAGCGCTCGAACACAACCTTTTTTTAAACTGTGGGTCAAAACCCCTGAGAAGATCATGAAAGACATGCACTGAGCCATAATTGTTATTTTGTAAATATGAACTAAGGTAAAACTTAAAATGTTAGCATCACTAGAAGAATGTGTCAATTCATGATTTTTTATTTTGTTTGTGTGTGTATCACGTATGTGCTATGTTTTGATCATAATGTAAAACATATATGTAACTAAGCGTTCCAATAAAAAAAAGTTTGAAAGCCACCAGTGTAGGTATTAATAGGCTCATTTACAACGAGAAAAGTAAAACAAACTTGCCCAGAAGTGTGTGTGTCAGTCACACATTCATGTCACAGATTCATTTTCATCTGTGCTCAAAAAAAGAAAAAAATTGACCATGCCTTTGAAAGGGTGTACATTTTTATCCTGTTATTGGCACCTGCATGTATGGATCATGGGGGCCTGGGGAACAGTGAGGGGGAAGAGAGGAAAACACGGGCTCGTAGCCAGGCTAAAAAATTTTGAACCTGAAGTAACGGGGAGACCGAAGGATATAGATTTGTAGAAACATTGTATCAGTGAGATTTGTCAAGAAGATAGTTGACAAATATTTAAGGAATACATGTTTCAGACACTGGGATATAAGCCAAGAGTGCAAAGGTCTCCCTCTAGGATCTCCTGCCCTGTGTAAAAGATAGTGCTTAGTGAAAAAACAAAAGAACACTGAAGACCCTGAAAACATCAGTAATAAGATGAAGATCTGCTTCAAAGAGGGATAGCCAATACAATAACTAAAATTTGTTCTATTTTCCTGGAGGTCTGGTGCTACGTCTTTTATAGTTCAGGAGTATGTAAACCTCTTTTAAACCCCGCAGCAGCAATATGAACCAAAAGGTGTTATCAAATCCATTTAGGGTTGAGTTTAGAAATAGGTAGATGAGTTGATCAGCTCCAAACGCTGTCGCTGGAATTATCCTTGATTCTCTCTCCCTCTCTCTCTCCACGTGGTAGATCAGATTCCGTAGCAAATCCTCTTGGCTCTACCATCCACATCGATTTAAAATTTAATCACTTCTCACCACCTCTGCAGCTCCCACTCTAATCCAAGCCACCGTATAGCCTGGATTTACAGCTGTGGCCTCTCACCAGCCTCCTGTTCCCACCCTTTTGCCAAATAGTGATGTGTAAAATACTAAAAGATCACACGTTGTCCTCAGAAACTTCCAATGGCCCCTTGGAGTGACTACAACAGGGATTTTCCTGCTATCTCCATGGCGACACCTTCTAAAATAATTTTGACAAATTGTATGCCTCCTCACATGTTTCAGAAACTACATCTGAGATTTTCATCATGGACTTGAATCCTTGTAAAAGATGTATTTTCTAGTATTGTAAATATTGACATTTGGAAGTAAACTCTTATGTGACTCTTTTAAAGGTATTCGATGGAATCAAAATACCATGGCAATTTGACGTCCACCATCATCCCTTTAAAAATAGATGAATATCTGTTATGAATATGGACATAAAATCCTTTAAAGAATTAGCAAATCAGATCCAGCAACATATAAAAAAGAGTATACAACAAGGTGAAGTGTTGGTTTGACGTGAGACTTAGAGAATGAATTTATGGTTTACAAGGGAGAAGGGTTAGAGGGAGGGATAGTTAGGGAGTTTGGGATTGAGAAAACACACTGCTATATTTAAAATGGATAACTGACAAGGACCTACTGTACAGTACAGAGTGCTATATACCGCTGCTCCATCCGGGAATCCATAGCACAGGGAACTCTGCTCAGTCGAGTTCAACAACCTAAATGTGAAAAGAGTTAGAAAAAGAATGAATGAAGTTGCTCAGTCGTGTCCGAGTCTTTGCGGCCCCATGGACTGTATAGCCTACCAGGCTCCTCTGTCCATGGGATTTTCCAGCCAAGAATACTGGAGTGGGTTGCCATTTCTTCCTCCAGGGGATATTCCCAACCCAGGGATCGAACCCAGGTCTCCTGCATTGCAGGCAGATGCTTTACCCTCTAAGCCACCAGGGAAGTCAGAAAAAGAATAGATGCATGTATATGTATATACGAATCACTTTGCTGTACCCCTGAAACTATCACAGCGTTGTCAATCAATTGTACTCCAATATAAAATAGTTAAAATTCAGAAGAAAAGAAAATGAGTATGCCCCAGTACTCATATAAAGTGAGTACTCATATAAACAGTATATAAACAGAATAAATAACAAAAACCAAGTGACTTAATGAGGATGTAGAAAAACTGGAGCCCAGGAGCATTCATATATGGTAGGATGTGTGTGCTGCGTCACTTTAGTCGTGTCTGACTCTTTGTGACCCCACGGACTGTAGCCCGTCAGGCTCCTCTCTCCATGGGATTTCCCAGGCAAGAATACTGGAGTGAGTTGCCATTTCCTTCTCCAGGGGATCTTCCCACCCCAGGGATGTCTGCGTCTCTGAAGCTCCTGCATTGGCAGGCAGGTTCTTTACCACTAGCGCCACCTGGGAAAGCCATATATGGTTAGCAGGAATGTAAAATGGTGCAGCTACTTTGGAAAACAGTCTGGCAGTTCCTCAAAAAGTTAAGCATATAGCTACTATATGAACCAGCAATTCTACTCTTAATATCTGAGAGAATTGAAAACATATGTTCACAAAACACCTTGCACATGAATGTGCATGGTAGCATTAATCATAATAGTCAAAGAGTGGAAACAATCAAATGCCCACCAGCTAAAGAATAGGTAAGCAAAATGGGATATTTCTATACAGTAGAATAGTATTTAACAATAAAAAGAAATGAAGTACTGATAAATGCTACGTCCACAGAGACAGGAAGTAGATAGTGGTTGCCATAGGAAAATCGAAAGTGGAAAGTATGAGATTTTGAGGGGCGGGTGATGAAAATGTTTTGGAATTAGATAGTGATGATTGCCTAACTTTGTAAGTACACTAAAAGCCACTTTAAATGTGAATTTTATGCTCTGCAAATTATATCTCCATTGTAGAAGTGTGGGAAAACCCCACATAACCATCTCAATTGTTGCAAAAGAAGTATTTAGCAAAATCTCACACCCTTTCATGATAAAAACACACAACAAACCAATAATAAAAGGAAACTTCCTCAGTGTTGATAAAGAATGTCTACAGAGCCCAAAGCTAACTTCATATTTAAAAGTGAATGTTTCCAGGACTGCTCTAATGGTTCCGTGGTTAAGAACCTGCCTGCAAATGCAGGGGACATGAGTCTGACCCTCTGTCCTAGAAGATCTCACATCCTGAAGAGCAGTTAAGTCCGCGTGCCACAGTTACGGAATCCCTCGCCGGGAGCCTATGCTCTCCAACAAGAGAAGCCACATAATGAGCATTGCAACTAAGGAGAGCCCCTTGCTACAACCAGAGAAGGCCCACGCGCAGCAACAAAGACCCAGCCCAGCCAAAAAGAAAAGTGAATGTTCTGTTCCTAAAATCAGGAAGTAGACAAAAATGGCCATGCTTGCTACTTCTGTCCAAAATTGTAATGGAGTTTCTATCAGGCAATTACGGAGTAAAACGTGATCAAAGGAATCCAGACGGGAAACGAAAAAGTAGAAGACGTGATCCGATCTTACATATAGAAAATCCTAAGGAATTCGCCAATAAGTTGTTAGAACCAACAAATGGGTTCAGCAAGGTTGCACGGTATAAGATCAGTATAAAAATAAAGTGTATTTCTCTGCATGAGATGGTTAGATAACATCACTGACTCAATAGATATGAGTTTGAGCAAACTCTGGGAGATAGTGAAGGACAGGGAAGCCTGGCGTGTTGCAGTCCATGGGGTTGCAAAGAGTCAGACACAAGTTAGTGACTGAACAACAGCATTTTTCTGCACTTGTAATGAACGGTCCAAAAATGGAATAAAGGAAACACTTACATAGCATCAAAAATAATAAAATATTTGAGATACATTTAACAAAAGAAGGGCAAATCTTGTATTCTAAAAACTATAAAATACTATTGAAAGAAATTAATGAAGACCTAAAACATTGGAAAGACGTCTTACGTTCATGGATTAGAAGATAATATTGTTAAGATGGCAATATTCCCCCAAATAATACACAGAGTCAATGCAACAACCATTAAAATCCCAACTGTTTTTTTTTTTCCTACAGAAATTGACAAGTTGATCTTAGAATTCTTGTGGAAACGCAAGGGATCCCAACAGCCAAAACAAATTTGAAAAAGAAATAAAGTCAGAGAAATTACACTTTCACATTTCCAAACTTTCTACACAGAAAGTGCGGTACTGACCTATAACAGACATATAGATCAGTGAAATAGAATTGAAAATTCAGAAACAAAGTCTGATTTTATAGTTAACTGATTTTTGACAAGGGTACCGAAACAATTCAACAGGGAAAGAATGGTCTTCTTAATAAATGTATGTGCACATGTGAAATAATGAAGTTGTATCTCTGTCTTCACCATATGCAAAACAGATCATGTAAGAGCCAAAACTATAAATCTCTTTGGAGAAAACAGGAATAAATATTTTCTAAATTAATTAATTTGGCTGCATAGAGTCTTAGCTGCGGCTCACAGGCTTCTCTCTAGCTATGGCTGTGCAGGTTCTGTAGCCCAGTAGTTGGGAAGTCCCAGGAATAAATCTTTGCTGCACACCCACTGCAGGGGGTGAGAGTTCAATCCCTGGTTGAGGAACTAAGATCCTACATGCATTGTGGTATGGCCAAAAAATAAATAAAATCTTTGTGCTTCAAACGACACCACTGAGAAAGTGAAAAGAGAGACAACTCATAGAACGCTGGAAAGTATTTGTAAATCATGTATCTGATAAGGGATTCATACCCAGAATATATTAAAAACTTTTATAATCCAACAATAAAAAATGGATAAAGGATTTTAATAGATATTTGTCAAAAATAGCAGTGGCCAATAAGTGCATGAATGATGCTCAGTTTCATTGGCCATAGGGAAAATGCAAATCAAAACCATGATGAAAAACTACTTCACATCTATGGAGGTGGTTAGAATAAAAAATATAGAGGGAGGGGACATATGTACACCTGTGGCTGATTCATTTGATGTGTGACAGAAAATAGCCAAATTCTAAAAAGCAGATATCCTTCAGTTAAAATATAAGTAAATTTGAAAAAATATATAGATGATAACTGTTATTGAGGATATAGAGAAATTAGAACTCCTGCTTGTGGGAATGTAAAGTTATATAGCCACATTCAAGAACAGTTTGGCATTAAAAAAAAATTAAATGAAAACTCCCAGATGGCTTAGCAATTCCACTTCTATTTACTTCTGAAAAATGAGAACATCAGTTCAGTTCAGTCTCTCAGTCGTGTCCGACTCTCTGCGACCCCATGAACCACAGCACGGCAGGCCTTCCTGTCCATCACCAACTCGCGGAGTTCACCTAAACCCATTTCCATTGAGTCGGTGATGCCATCCAACCATCTCATCCTCTGTCGTCCCCTTCTCCTCCTGTCTTCAATCTTTCCCAGCAGCAGGGTCTTTTCCAATGAGTCAGTTCTTCGCATCAGGTGGCCAAAGTATTGGAGTTTCAGCTTCAACATCAGTCTTCCCAATGAACACCCAGGACTGATCTCCTTTAGGATGGACTGGTTGGATGTTCTTGCAGTCCAAGGGACTCTCAAGAGTCTTCTCCAACACCACAGTTCAAAAGCATCAATTCTTCAGCGCTCAGCTTTCCTTATAGTCCAACTCTCACATCCATACATGACTACTGGAAAAACCATAGCCTTGACTAGATGGATCTTTGTTGGCAAAGTAATGTCTCTGCTTTTGAATATGCTGCCTAGGTTGGTCATAACTTTTCTTCCAAGGAGCAAGTGTCTTTTATTTCATGGCTGCAGTCACCATCTGCTGTGATTCTGGAGCCCTGCCAAAATACAGTCTCTTACTGTTTCCACTGTTTCCCCATCTACTTGCCATGAAGTGATGGGACCAGATGTCATGATCTTAGTTTTCTGAATGATGAGTTTTAAGCCAACTTTTTCAGTCTCCTCTTTCACTTTCATCAAGAGGCTCTTTAGTTCTTCACTTTCTGCTATAAGGGTGGTGTCATCTGCATATCTGAGGTTATTGATATTTCTCCCAGCAATCTTGATTCCAGTTTGTATTTCATCCAGCCCAGCATTTCGCATGATGTACTCTGTATAGAAGTTAAATTAGCAGGGTGACAATATACAGCCTTGACGTACTCCTTTCCTGATTTGGAACCAGTCTGCGGTTCCATGTCCAGTTCTAACTGTTGCTTCTTGACCTGCATACAGATTTCTCAGGAGGCAGGTCAGATGGTCTGGTATTCCCATCTCTTGAAGAATTTTTCACAGTTTGTTGTGATCCACACAATCAAAGGCTTTGGCATAGTCAATGCAGCAGAAGTAGATGCTTTTCTGCAACTCTCTTGCTTTTTCAATGATCCAACAGATGTTGGCAATTTGATCTCTGGTTCCTCTGCCTGTTTTAAATCCAGCTTGAACATCTGGAAGTTCATGGTTCATGTACTGTTGAAGCCTGACTTGGAGAATTTTGAGCATTACTTTGCTAGTGCGTGAGATGAGTGCAATTGTGTGGTAGTTTGAACAATCTTTGTATTTGCCTTTCTTTGGGATTGGAATGAAAACTGACCTTTTCCAGTCCTGTGGCCACTGCTGAGTTTTCCAAATTTGCTGGCATATTGAGTGCAACACTTTCACAGCATCATCTTTTAGGATTTGAGATAGCTCAACTGGAATTCCATCACCCCACTAGCTTTATTCGTAGTGATGCTTCCTAAAGCCCATTTGACTTTACATTCCAGGATGTCTGGCTCTAGATGGGTGATCACACCATCGTGATTATCTGGGTAGTGAAGATTTTTTTGTATAGTTCTCCTGTGTATTCTTGCCACCTCTTCTTAATATCTTTTGCTTCTGTTAGGTCCATACAATTTCTGTCCTTTATTGTGCCCATCTTTGCATGAAAATTTCCCTTGGTATCTCTAATTTTCTTGAAGAGATCTCTAGTCTTTCCCAATGTATTGTTTGCCTCTCTTTCTTTGCACTGATCACTGAGGAAGGCTTTCTTATCTCTCCTTGCTTTTCTTTGAAACTTTGCATTCAAATGGGTATATCTTTCCTTTTCTCCTTTGCCTTTTGCTTCTCTTCTTTTCATAGCTATTTGTAAGACCTCTTCAGACAACCACTTTGCCTTTTTGCATTTCTTTTTCTTGCGGATGGTCTTGATCACTGCCTCCTGTACAATGTCACAAATTTCCATCCATAGTTCTTCAGGCACTCTGTCTATCAGATCTAATCCCTTGAATCTATTTGTCACTTCCACTGTATAATCATAAGGGATTTGATTTAGGTCATACCTGAATGGTCTAGTGGTTTTCCCCACCTTCTTCAATTTAAGTCTGAATTTGGCAATAAGGAGTTCATGATCTGAGCCACGGTCAGCTCCCAGTCTTATTTTTGCTGACTCTATAGAGCTTCTCCATCTTTGGCTGCAAAGAACATAATCAGTCTGATTTTGGTATTGACCATCTGGTGATGTCCACGTGTAGAGTCTTGTGTTGGTGGAAGAGGGTGTTTGCTATGACCAGTGCGTTCTCTTGGCAAAACTCTATTGGCCTTTGCCCTGTTTCATTCTGTACTTCAGGGCCAAACTTGCCTGTTACTCCAAGTATTTCTTGACCTCCTACTTTTCCGTTCTGGTCCCCTATAAAGATAAGGGCATTTTTAGGGGGGTGTTAGTTCTAGAAGATCTTGTAGGTCTTCATAGAACTGATCAACTTCAGCTTCTTCAGCATTACTAGTTGGGGCATAGACTTGGATTACTGTGATAGTGAGTGGTTTGCCTTGGAAACAGAGATCATTCTGTCATTTTTGAGACTGCATCCAAATACAGCATTTCAGACTTTTTGTTGACCATGATGACTACTCCATTTCTTCAAGGGATTCTTGCCCACAGTAGTAGATCTGTGGTCATCTGAGTTAAATTCACCCATTCCAGTCCATTTTAGTTCGCTGATTCCTAAAATGTCAATGTCCACTCTTGTCATCTTCTGTTTGACCACTTCCAATTTGCTTTGATTCACGGACCTAACATTCCAGGTTTCTATGCAATGCTGCTCTTTACAGAGTCAGACTTTACTTCCATCACCAGTCACATCCACCACTGGGTGTTGTTTTTGCTTTGGCTCTGTCTCTTCATTCTTTCTGGAGTTAGTTCTCCACTGATTTCCAGTAGCATATTGGGCACCTACCGACCTTGGGAGCTCATCTTTCAGTGCCCTATCTTTTTGCCACTGACATAGGGTACAACATAGATGAACCTTGAAAACATTTTGCTAAGTGAAATAAACCAGCCAGAAAGAACTCATGTTGTATAATATGATTCTGTTTATTTGATATGTCAGACTTGGCAAATCTGTAGAGATGTAAAGTAGATTATTGTTTTTCAGAGGGAAGTTGGGGAAAAATGAGGAGTGTCTGCTAATGCATAGGGGGTTTCTTTCTGGGGCAATGAAAATGTTATAACATTGATTTTGGTGATGATGACACAACTCTGTGAATAAACTAAAATCCATTGAACAGTATGCTTTAAATGGGTAAATCATATGGGGTGTGAATTGGTCACGTGCTCGGTCATGTCTGACTCTTTGCAACCCTTTGGACTAAAGCCCACCAGGCCCCTCCATCTGTGGGATTTTTCAGGCAAGAGTACTGATACTGGAGTGGGTTGTCATTTCCTCCTCTAGGGGAATCTTCCCAATACAGGGGTCAAACCCATGTCTCCTATGTTGCAGGTGGATTCTTAACCACTGAGCTATGGGGGAAACTCATGACCAGTGAATCACATCTCAATAAAGCTGTTACACAATAAACAAATAAGCTCTTTGTTTAAGCAAAAGTTTTGGCATTGTTCTTTCCTTCTCTGGACTATTACTTCCTTTCCATTTTCTCATGGAGTTGTTTTCTAACAAACTATATTTTATGTGGAGAAGGCAATGGCACCCCACTCCAGTACTCTTGCCTGGAAAATCTCATGGATGGAGGAGCCTGGTAGGCTGCAGTCCATGGGGTTGTGAAAGTCGGACATGAGTGACCGACTTCACTTTCACTTTTCACTTTCACGCATTGGAGAAGGAAATGGCACCCCACTCCACTGTTCTTGCCTGGACAATCCCAGGGACAGGGGAGCCTGGTGGGCTGCCATCTATGGGATCGCACAGAGTCGGACACCACTGAAGTGAGTTAGCAGCAGCAGCAACAGCGTATGTTATGCTTGAAAAAAAAATTGAATTGAGTATCTTATTTCTCTGTAATAAAACTGTGCATTTAAATTAAATTTTTAAAATTTTAAATTTCTTGTGTCCAAGGGGCTCTATTAAGAATAGTATTCTGGACTTGCCTGGTGGTACAGTGGATAGGAATCCTCCTGCCAATGCAGGGGACATGGGTTTGATCCCTGGTCTGGGAAGATTACATGTGCTGCAGGGCAACTAAGTCCATGTGTCACAACCACAGAGCCTGGACTCTAGAGCCCATGAGCTGCGATGACTGGGCCTGTGAGCCCTAGAGTCCATGCTCTGCAACAAGAGAGTCCACAGCAGTAAGAAGCCCTCTCACCACAATGAAAACCTGTGTAAAGCAAGGAAGACCCAGCATAGCTCCACCCCCCCCCCAAAAAAAAAGCATTCTGGATTGTGTTGAGTAATAAATTATGTTTGGTAAGCAATTGGTCAAGGCAAGGTGGCTCAGACAGTAAAGCGTCTGCCTGAAATGCAGGAGACCCAGGTTCGATCCTTGGGTCAGGAAGATCCCCTGGAGAAGGAAATGGCAATCCACTCCAATACTCTTGCCTGGAAAATCCCATGGACAGAGGAGCCTGGTAGGCTACAGTCCATGGGGTTGCAAAGAGTCAGACATGGCTGAGTGACTTCACTTTTTTGATCAAGGCAATATAAATATATTATAATAAATAACAACAAACAGGATAAAATTTGATTGGAAATGTATCTCTTAATGAGATAAGTATGCTGCTGCTGCTGCTAAGTCGCTTCCGTCGTGTCTGACTCTGTGCGACCCCACAGACGGCAGCACACCAGGCTCCCCTGTTCCTGGGATTCTCCAGGCAAGAACACTGGAGTGGGTTGCCATTTCCTTCTCCAATGCATGAAAGTGAAAAGTGAAAGTGAAGTCGCTCAGTCGTGTCCGACTCTTGGAGACCCCATGGACTGCAGCCTACCAGGCTCCTCCATCCATGGGATTTTCCAGGCAAGAGTACTGGAGTGGGGTGCTATTCTCTAAAAATTAGGTCATGAGTGTTACTTAGTGCTAGCATCCAATTGCAATTTCAGTCTTTTTTTTTCAACTTTATTGGTGTATAACTGACAAATAAAAATTGTATATGAAGTGTACAATATGATGATTTATTTTATCTGTGCATTGTGAAAGGATTACCACAATCAAGCTAATTAACACTGTGTGTCTGTGTGTGATGACAGCACTCAAGATCTACACTCAGAACTCTCAAGTATAGCAGTTCAGCTCAGTTCAGTTCAGTTGCTCGGTCGTGTCCTACTCTTTGTGACCCCATGGACTGCAGCACACCAGGCCTCCCTGTCCATCACCAGCTACCGGAGTTTACTCAAACTCATGTCCATAGAGTCAGTGATGCCATCCAGCCATCTCATCCTCTGTCGTCCCTTTCTCCTCCTGCCCCCAATCCCTCCCAGCATCAGGGTCTTTTCCAATGAGTCAACTCTTCGCATGAGGTGGCCAAAGTATTGGAGTTTCAGCTTTAGCATCAGTTCTTCCAATGAAAACCCAGGACTGATCTCCTTTAGGATGGACTGGTTGGATCTCCTTGCAGTCCAAGGGACTCTCAAGAGTCTTCTCCAACACCACAGTTCAAAAGCATCGATTCTTCAGCACTCAGCTTTCTTCACAGTCCAACTCTCACATCCATACATGACCACTGGAAAAACCATAGCCTTGACTAGATGGATCTTTGTTGGCAAAGTAATGTCTCTGCTTTTCAATATGCTATCTAGGTTGGTCATAACTTTCCTTCCAAGGAGTAAGCGTCTTTTAATTTCATGGCTGCAGTCACCATCTGCAGTGATTTTGGAGCCCCCAAAAATAAAGTCTGCCACTGTTTCCACTGTTTCCCCATCTATTCGGCATGAAGTGATGGGACCAGATGCCATGATCTCAGTTTTCTGAATGTTGAGCTTTAAGCCAACTTTTTTGCTCTCCTCTTTCACTTTCATCAAGAGGCTCTTTAGTTATAGTATTTTATTAACTACGGTCACTGTGCTGTACATTTCTATAGCTATTCATCTTATAACTAAAAAGTTACACCTTTTCATCAACATTCGCCCATTTCTCCAATCCCTCAGCCCCTGACAACCACCATTCTACTTTCTGTGTCTATGAATTCAACTTCTTTAGATCCTACATTTAAATAAGATAACACAGTATTTTCCATGTCTAGCTCATTTAGAATTATATCCTCAAGGCTCTGTATGCTGTCACAAACGGCAAGATTTCAAGCTTTTATATAGTCGAATAGTATTCCTCTGTGTGTGTGTGTATGTATATGCACCTCACGCTTTCTTTATCCATTCAACCACCAACAGACACTCAGGTAGATAGTTTCCACATGTCGGCTGTTGTGAATAATGCTGTGATGAACTTGGGGGTGCAGATAGCTCTTTGAAATACTGATTTCATTTCCTTCAGATATATGCCTAGAAGTGGGGTTTCTTTCTAGATCAAATGGTAGTTTTATTTTATTTTATTTTATTTGGCCATGCTGCTCAGCTGGTGGGATCTTGGTTCCCTGACCAGGGATTGAACCCAGGCCACAGCAGCGAACGCACAGAGCCCTAACCACAGGAGCATCCGGGAATTCCCTAATATAAATTTTAACAATTAAATCTCTATACTATTTTATAAAATGGCTGTACCAATAGCAATTTTATTCTTATTTTTTCATTATTATACATCTAAGCACTGAAAAGAGCTTCCCTCATAGCTCAGTTGGTAAAGAATCTGCCTGTAAAGCAGGAGACCATGGTTCGATCCCCGGGTCGGGAAGATCCACTGGAGAAGGGATAGGCTACCCACTTCAGTATTCTTGGGCTTCCCTTGTGGTTCAGCTGGTAAAGAATCTACCTGCAATGTGGGAGACCTGGATTAGATCCCTGGGTTGGAAAGATCCCCTGGAGAAGTAGAAGATACTAAAAAGAGGTGGCAAGAATATACAGAAGAATTATACAAAAAAGATCTTCATGACCCAGCTAACCATGATGGTGTGAGCACCCACCTAGAGACAGACATCCTGGAATGTAAAGTCAAGTGGGCCTTTAGGAAGCATCACTATGAACAAAACTAGTGGACATGATGGAATTCCAGTTGAGCTATTTCAAATCCCAAAAGATGATGCTGTGGAAGTGTTGCACTCAATATGCCAGCAAATTTGGAAAACTCAGCAATGGCTACAGGACTGGAAAAGGTCAGTTTTCATTCCAATCCCAAAGAAAGGCAGTGCCAAAGAATGTTCAGACTACTGCGCAATTGCATTCATCTCACGCACTAGCAAAGTAGTGCTCAAAATTCTCCAAGCCAGGCTCAACAGTACATGAATCATGAACTTCCAGATGTTCAAGCTGGATTTAAAACAGGCAGAGGAACCAGAGATCAAATTGCCAACATCTGTTGGATCATTGAAAAAGCAAGAGAGTTGCAGAAAAGCATCTACTTCTGCTGCATTGACTATGCCAAAGCCTTTGACTGTGTGGATCACAACAAACTGTGAAAAATTCTTCAAGAGATGGGAATACAAGACCATCTGACCTGCCTCCTGAGAAATCTGTATGCAGGTCAAGAAGCAACAGTTAGAACTGGACATGGAACCGCAGACTGGTTCCAAATCAGGAAAGGAGTACGTCAAGGCTGTATATTGTCACCCTGCTAATTTAACTTCTATACAGAGTACATCATGCGAAATGCTGGGCTGGATGAAATACAAACTGGAATCAAGATTGCTGGGAGAAATATCAATAACCTGAGATATGCAGATGACACCACCATTACGGCAGAAAACAAAGAAGAACTAAAGAACCTCTAGATGAAAGTGAAAGAGGAGAGTGAAAAAGTTGGCTTAAAGCTCAACATTCAGAAAACAAAGATCATGGCATCTGGTCCCATCACTTCATGGGAAATAGATTGGGAAACAATAGAAACCGTGACAGACTGTATTTTTTTTACCTCTAAAATCACAGCTGATGGTGATTGCAGCCATGAAATTAAAAGACACTTGCTCCTTGGAAGAAAATTTATGACCAACCTAGGCAGCATATTCAAAAGCAGAGACATTACTTTGCCAACAAAGTAATGTCTAGTCAAGGCTATGGTTTTTCCAGTGGTCATGTATGGATGTGAGAGTTGGACTACAAAGAAAGCCAAGTGCCGAAGAATTGATGCTTTTGAACTGTGGTGTTGGAGAAGACTCTTGAGAGTCCCTTGGACTGCAAGGAGATCCAACCAGTCAATCGTAAAGGAAATAAGTTCTGAATATTCATTGGAAGGACTGATGCTGGCGCTGAAACTCCAATACTTTGGCCACTTGATCTAAAGAACTGACTCATTGGAAAAGACCCTGCTGCTGGGAAAGATTGAGAGCAGGAGGAGAAGGGGATGCCAGAGGATGAGATGGTTGGATGGCATCACAGACTCTATGGACATGAGTTTGAGCAAGCTCCAGGAGTTGGTGAAGGACAGGGAAGCCTGGCATGCTGCGGTCCATGGGCCTGCAAAGAGTTAGACACAACTAAGCGACTGAATTGAACTGAACTGAAGCACTGAAAAATCTTTCTAACAGAAAGAAGTAGATGGGCATGGAAGGAATTTTGTAGAATCAGTGTTACTCAGTTCTTTAAAGTCCTTTTGACTTACCTGCCAAGATCATGTAATAACGCAACTAGGATGGTTAATGTTAAAAAATATTGGTGAGGATGTGGAGAAATTAGAACACTTGTGTTGGTCGGAAATAAAGTATAAAATGCAACTACTGTGAAAAACAGCATAGTAATTTCTCATAAAATTAAAAATTGAACTATAAAACCATGTGACCCAGTACTTCCATTTCTGGATACATACCCAAAAGTATTGAAAGCAGGGTCTCAGAGAGATATTTGTGCACCCACGTTCCATAGCAGCGTTATTCACAACAGCGGAAAAGGAAGAAGTAACCTAAATTTCCACTGATGAATGAAGGGGTAAGCAAAATATGGTATTTGTATATACATGGAATGTTATTCAGCTTTAAAAAGTAAGGAAATTCTGACACATGCTATAACATGGATCAATGTTGAGGACGTTCTGCTGAGTGAAATAAGCCAGCCACTAAAGGACTCGGAGAAGGCAATGGCAATCCACTCTAGTACTCTTGCCTGGAAAATCCCATGGATAGGGGAGCCTGGTAGGCTGCAGTCCATTGGGTTGCTAAGAGTCGAACACGACTGAACAACTTCACTTTCACTTTTCACTTTCATGCATTGGAGAAGGAAATGGCAACCCACTCCAGTGTTCTTGCCTGGAGAATCCCAGGGACGGCGGAGCCTGATGGGCTGCCATCTATGGGGTCGCACAGAGTCGGACATGACTGAAGCGACTTAGCAGCTGCAAAGGACTAATACTGTATGATTTCACTTCACGTGAGGCAACTAGAGTACTCAAGATCACGGAGACAGAAAGCAGAGTAGTGGTTCTCAGGGGCTGGGAGAGTGGGCTGGGGAGTGAGAGCTTAATGCACACAAATTTTCAGTTTTACAGGGTGAAGAAAGTTCTGGAGATGGATAGTGGTGATGGAAGTACAGCATTATGAATGTACTTAATACCACCAAACTACAGCCTTAAAAATGGCTAGGATGGTAATCACATGTATATTTTACCAAGTTTTTTTCTTAATCATATAATAGGTTATTATCAAAAAGTATTTTTCTTATTCTCTCACTGGATTAGGTCCTCAGTTCTGTGGGATTTTCCTCTTTTGTAAAAGGATTTCTTACTCTGTCCTTAGACCCTGTCACCTCCTCAGTTCCTGGAATATATATCAAAAAGGCTTTACCAAAACTTATCAAATGAGAACTAATTTTACCTGGTTCTCCTTCACTTGGAGACAACTTGTATAACCCAATATGCTCAGAAACAATTGGGAAAATGGCAGTGTTGGTAATTTAAACACAGCTTTGCTAATATTTTTCTTGAAAAATAAAAAGACTTTTATCTTCTATGATAAATATATTTTCATGAAAAGCTGGCAGATGCTGATTGAGCTCATTTAATTTCTAGACACTCTTCACCATTTACTGTAATTGGCCAAATCAGTCCTTATTGTCAAAACAATCAGCGAAATCACACTTCATTTCTGTCAGAAACTTTCCTACCCTCTTCAGCTGTAAATCCCTGAGAAAAATCAACAGGAGCCCAAATTGCTTGTGTCCAAACAGTGTCTTACTCTTAACAGAAATCTGAACAAGACGAGAAAGCCAAGGGCATAGGATGGATTTAACGTGCCTTGGTTTAAGAGGCTTCAAAGGTGTTCTGTTTCAAATAAGACACCCTGACTGTTCCTGCCACCCACACCCCAGGCTTGCCAGTGCCAGGGCCAGGCCCCATTGTAATTCTGGAGGGTGGGGAGTGGGCCTTTCCTTTGTAAAGTGGGCTTTAGGGCTTTAGAGCAACCGTGAGAGAGGGGAGGAGAAGGAAGGCCCAAGGGAGAAGGAACTGGGCATCCTTGTTCTCTAGAGCCTCCCTCCCTCATTTTGTCAGTCCAGGAGGTGGGGACCACTTGGAGGATGTGCACTTACGTGGACTCAGTGCCTAACCTGCTGTTTACCCCTCTTCACCACTGCAGTCAGTGACTCAGCGGCCACCAGTTGCTCAGCCAAGAACCTGGGGATCATCCTGGAGGCCTTTCCACTCCCCACACCCTTTATCCCACCAATCAAGTTCTGCCACCTTACTTCCAAAATATATCCCAGGGACTTCCTTGGTGTTAGGGGAAACACATGGACTGAAACTATCCACCCTGGCCAGGCAACAAAGTAAACATCTGCATGAGTTATTTTTCCACAGGAAATCCTAGTAAGGAACACAGAACTAATAAGCCACCACCAACCAGAAGACTTCAGGAAAGGTCAAAAGGAGACACCGTGTGTCCTACCGCCTCCCAGAATCCTCTCACTGGCATCCATCTTGGCTGAGCAATGCGGGGGCCACCAGGAAGGACCCTGAGTCAGAATGACTGGCCAAAGACAACCTGGAAACTAATCCCATCACCATAAAACCCGAGACAGCTGGCCACGTGGCAGAGCAGTCCTCCTGGGTTCCCTTACCCGGCTCCTCTCTGCCCAGGTGCCCCTTCCCAGTAAAGTCTCTTGCTTTGTCAACACATGTGTCACCTTAGAGACATTTCTGAGTGTTAGACAAGACCCCCCTTCTGGGCCCTGGAAGGGGTCCCCTTTCCTTCAACAGTGGTCCAGTGGTTACGACTCCACAGTTTCAATGCAGGTGTCGTGGGTTCCATCCTGGGTCAAGGAACTAAGATCCTAGATGCCAGCATGGCAGAAAAAAAAAAAGGCAAAGATCCATTTTACCTCCTTAAGTGCCTAGAACAGTGCCTGGTGCATGTCAAGAGCTCAAGATGTGTGTTGAGCATGAATGAAGCTTCATGGTTGCCAACTACATTAATGTGTCTAATGCCACTGAATTGTACACTTAAAAATGGCAAAGGGTGATATTTGTGTTATGTTTATTTTTGTTGTTGTTCAGTCACTCAGTTGTATCTGACTCTTTGCGACAGAATGGACTGCAGTGTGCCAGGCTTCCCTGTCCTTCCCTGTCTCCTGGAGTTTGCTCAAACTCATGTCCACTGAGTTAGTGATGCCATCCAACCTTCTCATTCTCTGCCGCCCCCTTCTTATCCTGCCCTCAATCTTTCCCAGCATCAGGGTCTTCTAATGAGTCATCGTGGCCAAAGTATTGGAGCTTCAGCTTCAGAATCAATCTTTCTAATAAATATGTTTATTTTACCTCCTGCCAGTGCAGGAGACATAAGAGATATGGGCTGATCCCTGGGTTGGAAAGATCCTCTGGAGGAAGACATGGCAACCCACGCCAGTATTCTTGCTGGAGAATCCCATGGACAGAGGCACCTGGAGGGCTACAGTACATAGGGTCACAATGAATTGGACATGACTGAAGTGACTTAGCATGTACCACAGTAAAAATGCATGCTGATGTCATATGTATTATGTGACATAATACTTGATATTTAGTTACCAAAAAAAAAAAAAAGAATGAATGAAGCCAAGTTCCAGCCTCCAAGGAGTGGTTATTCACTTGGAGAGTGGGGAGCCTTGGATAGCAGCTTTCTGGAGCTTATTACAGGACACTCACCTTTTCACTATCTTTCATTGGCATGCACACCTTCTCTGGGGAGGTTAATGGAGGTGGGGCCTGGGAATCCCAGGAGACCTGTGCAGAGGTTGAAATGCCTAAGAATTCTACCTTCTTCACATAGTACTTCAGGGGTGCAACCTGGACACACTGGGTTTGTCACTCTTCCAAGGACAGAGTCTCCACAGCTAATCAATACTTTGTCTCGAGTAAGTTACCTGAACTTCCTGTGCTTCCCAATAAATGTCGACAGTCAGAGAAGCTCTCTTTCAGAATTGGTGTGAGGATTGGGTGGGATAAAGTATGGAAAATGCTTAGAAGAGTGCTCACTTCTACGTAGTAAGTGCTATACAAATGTGTGTTAGTTACTCAGTTGTGCCCAATTCTTTGTGACCCCACAGACTGTAGCCACCAAGCTCCTCTGTCCATGGAATTCTCCAGGCAAGAATACTGGAGTGGGTTGCCATTCCCTTCTCCAGAAGATCTTCCCAACCCAGGGATCGAACTCAGGTTTCCTGCCTTGCAGTCAAATTCTTTACTGTCTGAGCCACCAGGGAAGCTATTATTAATCTTATTTTTTTTTTATCCATCCTGTTATTTTAGCTAAAAATAACTATTCATGCCCTTTCTCCCCTCCCCTCCATTTCCATTCTTCAAAACGTATCTTAAATCTATTCACTGTTTCTTCTAAATGTTCTCAAGTTTTGCCTTTTACACTGAAGTCTTTAGCCTGTTCAAAGATATAGTGAATTTCTCGCCATTTCCGTATGGACTACTAGCACCATTTACTGAATAGCTTATTATTTCCCTTTTGATCTACTTGGGCACCACTGTCATTCTTCAAGTTTCTATGACTGTGAAAGTCTGTTTCTGGACTCTGTTCCATTGGCCAGGCATTAGTGATTTCCTTCCTCCTCATCCCTTATGTGTAACCCATCAGCAAGTCCATCCCACATCTAAAACACCTCTTGAATCCACCTTTTCTACTTATGCCATCATTTCCTAGCTGGACACTTGCGATGGCTCCCATCTGCTCCTCCTCCCCACTTCCACTCTGCAGCCTCCCACCTGTAGCCATTCTTTTTACTGCAGCTCAGGAGACCCGTTTCCCCTTTTAAAATGACAAAATATTTGATTCGTACAAAAATATAAAGGACCATGTGTGAAGGTTATGAACCACGGTCACAAAACAACCTTGTGAGCCCATTTACTCTCTTTTAGATTCTGTTTCCATTAGAAATTGTTTTGAGGAGAGTTGACATCTTGATGATATTGACTATCCCATCAGTAGCAGCATACAGTTATCCTTTAAAGAAATGAGATATAATTGACACATAACAGTGTATTAGTTTTAGGAGTACAGTATAAAAATTTGATATATGTATGTATTGTGAAGTGATTACCACAGTAAGTTTAGTTAGCATCCATCACCATATATAGTTACAAAACTCCTTTTCTTGTGATGAAAGCATTTTAAGATGTATTCTCTTAGCAACTTTCAAATATACAATGTCACCTTAAAAAAATACACAAACTAAGGGTTGAGAATTATGTTTCTTTTGGCAGATTTTTCTGAGGACTTCAGCCCAGAAAACTGCCTTTCAGATACTTCTGAATGACTGCCAGTATATATAAGCATTTTTGCCACAAAAACAAGGTAGTCGGAACTTCAGAAGTTCAGTTCAGTACAGTTCAGTTCAGCCACTCAGTCGTGTGCAACTCTTTACGACCCCATGAACCACAGCGTGCAAGGCCTCCCTGTCCATCACCAACTCCCAGAGTTCACTCAAACTCACGTCCATCGAGTCAATGATGCCATCCAACCATCTCATTCTCCGTCATCCCCTTCTCCTCCTGCCCTCAATCTTTCTCAGCATCAGGGTCTTTTCCAATGAGTCAGCTCTTTGTATCAGGTGGCCTAAGTATTGGAGTTTCAGCTTCAACATCAGTCCTTCCAATGAATACCCAGGACTGATCTCCTTTAGGATGGACTGGTTGGATCTCCTTGCAGTCCAAGGAACTCTCAAGAGTCTTCTCCAACACCACAGTTCAAAAGCATCAATTCTTCAGCGCTCAGCTTTCTTCACAGTCCAACTCTCACATCCATACATGACCACTGGAAAAACCATAGCCTTGACTAGATGGATCTTTGTTGGCAAAGTAATGTCTCTGCTTTTCAATATGCTATCTAGGTTGGTCATAACTTTCCTTCCAAGGAGTAAGCGTCTTTTAATTTCATGGCTGCAATCACCATCTGCAGTGATTTTGGAGCCCCCCAAAATAAAGTCTGACACTGTTTTCACAGTTTCCCCATCTATTTCCCATGAAGTGCTGGGACCAGATGCCATAATCTTAGTTTTCTGAATGTTGAGCTTTAAGCCAACTTTTTCACTCTACACTTTCACTTTCATCAAGAGGCTTTTTAGTTCCTCTTCACTTTCTGCCATAAGGGTGGTGTCATCTGCATATGTGAGGTTATTGATATTTCATCCGGCAATCTTGATTCCAGCTTGTGCTTCTTCCAGTCCAGCATTTCTCATGATGTACCCTGCAAATAAGTTAAATAAGCATGGTGACAATATACAGCCTTGACAGACTCCTTTTCCTATTTGGAACCAGTCTGTTGTTCCATGTCCAATTCTAACTGTTGCTTCCTGACCTGCATATAGGTTTCTCGAGAGGCAGGTCAGGTGATCTGGTATTCCCATCTCTTTCAGAATTTTCCACAGTTCCTTGTGATCCACACAGTCAAAGGCTTTGGCATAGTCAATAAACCAGAAGTAGATGTTTTTCTGGAACTCTCTTGCTTTCTCAATGATCCAGCGAATGTTGGCAATTTGATCTCTGGTTCCTCTGCCTTTTCTAAAACCAGCTTGAACATCTGGAAGTTCACGGTTCATGTATTGCTGAAGCCTGGCTTGGAGAATTTTGAGCATTACTTTACTAGAGTGTGAGATGAGTGCAATTGTGCAGTAGTGTGAGCATTCTTTGGCATTGCCTTTCTTTGGGATTGGAATGAAAACTGACCTTTTCCAGTCCTGTGGCCACTGCTGAGTTTTCCAAATTTGCTGGCATATTGAGTGCATCACTTTCACAGCATCATCTTCCAGGATTTGAAATAGCTCAATGGAATTCCATCATGTCCACTAGCTTTGTTCATAGTGATGCTTTCTAAGGCCCACTTGACTTCACATTCCAGGATGCCTGGCTCTAGGTAAGCGATCACACTATCGTGATTATCTGGGTTGTGAAGATCTTTTTTGTATAATTCTTCTGTGTATTCTTGCCACCTGTTCTTAATCTCTTCTGCTTCTGTTAGGTCCATACCATTTCTGTCCTTTATTGTGCCCATATTTGCATGAAATGTTCCCTATCTCTAATTTTCTTGACGAGATCTCTAGTCTTTCCCATTCTGTTGTTTGCCTCTCTTTCTTTGCACTGATCACTGAGGAAGGCTTTCTTATCTCTCCTTGCTATTCTTTGGAATGTTTATATCTTGCTATTCTTTGGAATGTTTATATCTGCATTCGAATGTTTATATCTTTCCTCTTCTCTGCTTTTCACTTCTCTTCTTTTCACAGCTATTTGTAAGGCCTCCTCAGACAGCCATTTTGCTTTTTTGCACTTCTTTTCCATGGGGATGGTCTTGATACTTGTCTCCTGTACAATGTCATGAACCTCCATCCATAGTTCATCAGGCACTCTGTCTATCAGATCTAGTCCCTTAAATCTATTTCTCACTTCCACTGTATAATCATAAGGGATTTGATTTAGGTCATACCTGAATGGTCTAGTGGTTTTCCCTGCTTTCTCCAGTTTAAGTTTGAATTTGGCAATAAGGAGTTCATGATCTGAGTCACAGTCAGCTCCCAGTCTTGTTTTTGCTGACTATATAGAGCTTCTCCATCTTTGGCTGCAAAGAATATAATCAATCTGATTTTGGTATTGACCATCTGGTGATGTCCATGTGTAGAATCTTCTCTTGTGTTGTTGGAAGAGGGTGTTTGCTATGACTAGTGCATTCTCTTGGCAAAACTCTATTAGCCTTTGCCCTGCTTCATTCTGTACTCCAAGGCCAAATTTACCTGTTACTCCAGGTGTTTCTTGACTTCCTACTTTTGCATTCTAGTCCCCTATAATGAAAAGGACATCTTTTTTTGGGTGTTAGTTCTAAAAGGTCTTGCAGGTCTTCATAGAACCTTTCATTCAGTCTCTACTGTATAGCACAGGGAACTCTGCTCAGTAATAATATATAGATAGGAATTTGAAAAAGAATAGACACATGTATGTGTATAACTGAATCAACTCTACTGTATACCTGAAACTAACACAACATTGTTAATCAACTATGCTGCTGCTGCTAAGTCACTTCAGTCGTGTCCGACTCTGTGCGACCCCAAAGACAGCAGCCCACCAGGCTCCCCTGTCCCTGGGATTCTCCAGGCAAGAATACTGGAGTGGGTCGCCATTTCCTTCTCCAATGCATGAAAGTGAAAAGTGAAAGTGAAATCGCTCAGTAGTGTCCGACTCTTGGCGACCCCATGGACTGCAGCCTACCAGGCTCCTCCATCCATGGGATTTTCCTGGCAAGAGTACTGGAGTGGGGTACCATTGCCTCCTCCTAATCAACTATACTCCAGTATAAAATAGTGTTTTTAAAAAAGATCATTCAGTATCTGTCTTCTTGCGTTTGACATTTTGCTTACATAATGACCTCAAAGTCCATACATGTTCTCACAAATGGCAGGATTTCCTACTTTTTTGAGGCTGAATAATATTGTATTATATATGTGTATCATTCATATTTTCTTTATCTATTCATCCATCAGTGGACATTTAGTTTGTTTCCATGTCTTGGCTATTGTAAATAATGCTGCATTGAACGTGAGGATGCAGGTATCTTTTCTGAATGATTTCATTTTCTTTGCATAAGTACCCAGAAATGGAATTGCTGGGTCATAGATAGTTCTATTTTTAATTTTTTGAGGAACCTGCATACCATTTTCCAAAGTGGCTACATCAATTTACATTCTAGCAACAGTGCACTCGGATTTCCTTTTCTCCACATAATGGTCAATACTTATCTCCATCTTTTCAATAGCAGGCATTCTAACAGGCATGAGGTGATATCTCATTGTAGTTTTGATTTGCATTTCCCTGATGATGAGTGATGTTGACCACCTTTTCATGTACTATTTTTTCCCCATTGTATACTCTTGGCTTCTCTGTCATAAATTAATTGACTGTACATGTGCAGGTTTATTTCTGGAACTTCTTTAATGATTTGTCTTTTTTCCATTCTGTAGGTTTAAGAGAGAGTTCTTTAAAATGTATATTAGATCTCCTCCCTTCTCTGCTTATAACTTGATAATGACCTTTCCCCTGCCCTTTAAAGAAACCCTGAATTCCTCACCTGCATATGCACAACCTGGCCCTGACTACTTCAATTTTGTTACAAAACTAGCACCCTCACTCAGAACTGGGCAGTCTCACGGGCTTCTGGCCAGTCCCTCTTGTTTATTACCTTAGGAAAGTTGCAATCACCATCAGTGTTTACCCTCTGCTATGAAGCCTTCCTACCTAAAGGTCCCACCCTCTGCGTATCTGTCATTCAGCTCAAATCTCTCTCTTGCAAAGAGACTTTTTTTTTTTAAATCCTATATACCCTTTTACAGGCAGAGAGAGTGCCTTATTCTTTTCCCATCCAACTCTTTATCACCTTTGACAGTTGCTTAGTTCGTTTATGTCTGTGCTTGTCTAATGTCTGGTTCCCCTAACAGCCTGCAACTTCCCTGAGGGATCTTGGCTCTGGTTCACAAAGGCATCTGTTGTATTGTTTAGCACATAATAGATACTCAATAAATGCTTGTTAAAGGAAGAAAGGGACGAAGAGAGGAAGGGAGGGAAGAACTTCCATCCCATAGATAGGAAGGAAGCAATAAAGGGCATTAGGAGTAAAAAAGGGCCAGATTTTAAAAAGGTAGGAATGGGCCTTTTTGGTTACAACTTTTAAAAATTACATCATTAATATAATGTAGAATGCATTCTAGTGTTTGAAGATTCAAATGATACAGAAATATAAGAAATTTAAGTTTCCTTTTACCATCCCATCTTCAAACTTACTTCTCATTCCAAGGGTAACCACTATTTATTGCTAGCTTGGCAAATATCTTCACACATCTATACACATGTAGACTTTTCTTTTTTAAAATCATGAATAGAACCATAACTTACTAGTTCTTGTGTGAAACCTTTCTCCTTGGCAGAAACCTTCCTTGTTACTAACAATGTTATTGCATTACTACGGTCTGTTCTCATCACTTTTTACTGCAAGTCAATAAGAGGAAGTTCCAAGGAAAGAGGATGGATATCTGTCTGATTACTCTGCTCTTATACACTGGCCTACAGGGCTGATCAAGGCTCCAGCTGATTCAGTTCCTGATGAGGGCTCTCTGCTTGGATTGCAGACAGCTGCCTTCTCAGTTCATCCTCCTATGGCTGTTCCTGTGTGTGTGTGTGTGTGTGCGTATGCACACAGGTGTTTGTTTGCACAGGGAGGCACTAGGGGGAAGATGGGTGGGTAGAGGTGAGAGAGAGAGAGAAAGAGGGAGGGAGGGAGGACCGTCTGATCTCTCTTCTCATAAGGACACTAATCCTATAGGAACAGGGCCCCATCCTTATAATCTAGTTTAAACTCAGTTACCTCCTTAAAAGACCTTCCTCCAAATACACCCACAATTGGGGTCAGGGCTTCAATAAGTGAATTCAATATATGAATTTGCGAGAGACATGAATGTTCAGCCTATAACACAATGGAATATTATTCAGCCTTAGAAAGGAAGGGAATTATGACACATGCTAAAACATGGATGAGCTTTGAGAAAATTATACTAAGTCAAATATGCCAGTCACAAAAGGATAAGCATTGTATGATTCCAGTTGTTTGAAATACCTAGAGGAGTCAAAATCATAGAGGTAGAAAGTAGAAAGAGTTATGGTGATGAATGATAGCAATGGTTGCATAATAATATAAATGTATTTTTTAATCTTTTTTGTTTTTTAAAATGTTTAATTATTTTTTCATTTACTTTTTATTTTTTGAATGTACTTTTAATACCTCTAAACTGATTGAGGTGGTAAATTTATGCATATTTTACCAAAAATTAAAAAAAGCTCTCACTGAAAGCATGTAGATTCTCTTGTATTTGGAGTGCTGAAGGAATAAAAGGTTAAAGTTTTAAAAAGGAAAAAGATCTTACAGAAGAATTTAGAATAGTTCTAGGAAGATAGAATCCACAATCTATACCAATTGATTCATTCATTAGTCAGAAGCTGGGCTGCAAAAAATTGGGTAGAAAAGTTACAATGGAAAGGCTCAGAGGGTAGCCTAACAAATCCTTTATTGTGCAGGGATTCAGACAAGTTTTGTAAAGCTGCAGATGTTTGACAAGTTTTGGAGCCAATATCTTGTGATAGCTGATTGGAGTCATATCCTGACACACAAGTAAGAAAGGTGAAACCATTGAAGATATCAGGGATAGATTCTTTAACACTCTATTTGTTTTTTTAATGGATTTTAAATTGTATTAAACTACACATCGAATTTACTATATGGACCATCTTTAACTGTGTAGTTCTGGCCCATTTAAGGACATTCTCACTGTTGTGTAAACATCACCACCATCCCTCTCCAGAACACTTCTCATCTTGCCAAACTGAAACTCTGTACCTATTAAATAGTAACTCACTCTCCCCCAGTTCCTAGCAACCACCATTTTACCTTCTACCGCTATGGTTTTGACTCTAGGCTCCTCGTATGAATGGACTCACAGAGTATTGGTCCTTTTGCTACTGATTCATTTCACTCAGCATAACAAACTCAAGGTTCATTTATTTTGTAGCATACATCAGAATCTCCTTCCTTTTTAAGAGTGAATAATATTCCACTGTATGTATATACCCCATTCTGTTGATCCATTCATTACCATTCATTAACTAGACAACCATCTGAGAAGCCTCAGATTTCTCTAAAGACAAACAATATGGGAAGAAACATAGCTACCCTGTGACCCTCAGAGCAAGTGGAGGAAATGGAGGAAAGGTAGCTTCCACACAAAATGTGGGTCAGAACCTCGCCTTGTCTTCCTTCTTTTGCTCTTTAAATCTCTGGCTTATTCTTGTCACTCTGCTTTCATTCTCTGCCCACACACTGTTCAGGAATGTAAAGATGGAAATTATTACTTTTAAAAAATTATTTATTTATTTATTGGCCTGGAGTAGGAAATGGCAACCCACTCCAGTATTCTTGCCTGGAAAATTCCATGGACTGAGGAGCCTGGCGGGCTACAGTCCATGGGGTTGCAGAGTCGGGCACGACTGAGTGACTGTCACTTGGCTGTGGAGGCTCTTTATTGCTGCCTGTGGACTTTCTCTAGCTGTGGCGATTGGGGGTTACCCTTTGTTGTAATGCAGGGGTGTCCCTTTGCAGTGGCTTCTCTTCTTGCAGAGCACAGACTCTGGAGCACAGGGGCTTCAGTCGTTGCAGCACGTGGGCTCAGTAGCTGTGGTTCCCAGGCTCTAGAGCACGGGCTCAACAGTTGCGGCACACAGACTTAGTTGCTCCATGGCATGTGGGGTCTTCTCGGACCAGGGGTCAAACTCATGTTTCTTGCATTGACAGGTGGTTTCTTTACCACTGAGCCACCAGGGAAGCCCCAAAGAATTGCTTTTATATTAACCTTTTCCCCCTCTAGGTTTATGTGTTTA
Source organism: Capricornis sumatraensis (assembly GCF_032405125.1). Taxonomy (NCBI): domain Eukaryota; kingdom Metazoa; phylum Chordata; class Mammalia; order Artiodactyla; family Bovidae; genus Capricornis; species Capricornis sumatraensis. The sequence continues at coordinate 24,250,979 of NC_091088.1, read as the reverse complement.
TGTGTGTGTGGTAATTTCTGGATATGATATTAGTTACAAGTAGCTTGCTCAATAGCCAATACCTCCCTCCCCCCAAAAAAGCATCTCAGTGTATTTTCATGTTGCTTTGTTGGCTGGTCACTCCCCATTATTCCCCATTCCATAGCCAAAACAAGTAAAACATTCCTTTCAGAGACAAGAACAACAGTTTTTAAATAAAAGACCTAATGACTTCTTTGAAAGTCAGTGTAACCATAGACCTGAGCAATACAGGTCTGATTCACTGTGTGATGTGATTCACAGAAAGGGAAAAAATGTTCAGGTAGAACGTGCACCAAAAGTCACCTTTAGGTGTCTATGCCAGAAGGAAAGTTTAACTGCAATGCCCAGGCAATCCATGCGGCCTGCCCGATCCCTCTTTTTTTCTTCAGCTCAGAAGAAAAGAACTCCTTCTTTTCCAAATAACCCAAGTATGGGGGATTTAAGATGGTCACAAAATCTTTGACATTCCTTACATCAAGAGGTCAGTCTGCATCGCATTCTCTTGCATCTGGGTTCTCTCTACTATTGCTTTCACCCCAGAATACCGCAAAAATGAATCCGTGCTCAGCAAGATAAGGCTGTAAACCAATAAATAACTTTAGGGATTTCATCCAAGCCTATTAATCTGGACCGTTTGCTGGATGGGCTCTCCCATCAGGACCTCCATCAGGGTTGGTCATCTGGGAAAACAGCTTGCCTATTGAACAGCAGTTTTACTTATTGAAACTTGCTTTCAGACCTTTGCTTTGTTGTGTTCACCAGTCCTAAAATGGTGTCATACTATGTCATGATATTTGGCCAATCTCAATTGATTCCTTTCTTGAAAGACCTGCTTTGAACTACCTAAGTATAGACCCCAACGCTTTAAGTTTCCTTTTCTCACTACCCCCTACTCAGATTGTCAAGATTATGTTCTCCACCACCACAAGGCTAGCAAAGTTAGCTCTGCTTGATAGCAGGTTTCCTGGTCATCTTTGGAGATGCTGACAGTCTACTAGGTAAGTACCATTCTGTGAAACGAGTTTCAGCTTCATGTATGTGCATAAGTATGTGTCTGTGTTTACTGGAAAGTGATGTAAAATGTATTGCAACTGTAGGTGGTGGTAAAAATGATTGAAAGCAGCCTTCTCCTACTAGAATAAATGTTCTTCTCTGGCTTATCCCCCAGTGTTCTGAAGAGTTTCTGGCACACAGATACTGGCTGAAAGAAAGAATGAATGGAAGAACAACTATCTGGTTGAAAAAATGAAAGACAAAGGAAACAAAAGAAAAGGAGGGAGGGGAAAGGAGCGACAGAAGACAGGGAAAGGAAAAAGCAACAAGAAGAAAGAGGAAAAGTCAGGATGTGGACAAAGCCGTGCGTGGCCTGCGCCTCCTGGCCGGCAGGGGCGCTGTTGGCCGCTTTGCAGCCCCAGGGAGGTTCCGGTGGGCAGGGCCGCAGGTGGGCGGGGCCAGGTGGGAGCGGAGGCTGCTTGAGGGAGCCTTGAAGAGCACTATGGCCAGGTCAGCGGCCTCCGAGGCAGGCAGGTCTGGCCCGGCCACACTGCAGCCCAGCCCCCAGTGACCTTGAGGATAGAAGCTCAGGGAAGCCCAAGCAGGGCTAGTGCCTCAGAACCTCGGTTTTCTGCTCCTTGGTGGCCTCAGTTTCCTCATCTGGGAAGTGGGTAGATGGGCGCGACATGTTGCCTCAGAGCGAACTTGGAAGCTCCAGCAGTGCCTCCTTTCACCCTCCTGACTGTTCCTCTTGACTTCTTGCCTTGGCGAGCCCTTACCTGGTGCAGGCTGGTGCTGTCTGAATCAGCCTTTCTTCGGCCTGTTCCCTTTTTACCTCTTTAACAGAATTACTCCTACTAACCTGTTGTGGCTGTCTCCATTCATTCCTTCTTCCCACATTTGAGGCAGCAAATTTGGCGAGGACACCAGGTTTCTGGGGTCAGGCCAATTATGAGCTTGGGTGGATCGCTTGACCTGTGTGACCCTAATTGAGTTCCTTTACCTCTTTATGCCTCTATTTTTTCATACCTAAAATAGAATAGTAACATAACTTACCTGTAGGGTTTTTCGATATTTAAAGAAGTTAATATGGATAGAGTTTTCAGGAGATGTCCTCCTGTTTCACCCCTAGCCTCATGCCTCTGCTTCCTTGTTCATTACCTCACAGTTGTGATTTTGCTTCTGTGATTTAATTACTCTTTTCGCTGCTTAATGTTTGTTAATAAATTTTTCCCAGGACAGTGCTCTTATCTTTGTTCACCTTGTATCCCTCGATCTAGGTTGATATCTGCATGGAGTCTGAAGCCAGCGCTGGCTAGGCTTGAAGAGCAGTCAAGACAGTTCTGCCCTAGGTCTGAAAGAGGCATTTGAACAAAGATAGCAGGGTCGAGTCTTGTTTGGGAGCTCAGTGCCTGGGGAAAATCAGTTCAGGTCAATATTACTCATGTAGGACCTGGATCTTGAAAGCCCCATATTGGCGTTTACTCTTTTGGGTCATCTTTGTATTTCAGTTTTTTCCCAGTCCCAGAAAAGTAGAGGCCAAGACCAGTTGTTTTGCAAGATAATTGCCTCCTGCTATAGCTCTTTTGTGATGGAGAAATGAGACGTGAGGCCACCCACAGTTCAGTGTTGGATTTCAAATACTGCCCTCAGTGTTGAGAATGATGGAATCCCCTGTGCTTACTTTTGAGTACATACCAGTAACTTCTAGGGGGAGGTGTCATTTTCAGTGTTATGAGTTTTTACCTCTTTAAATTTACTCCTGAGTGTTTTATTCTTTTTGATGTTCTTTTCAATGGGATTGTATTCTTTTCTTTTCACATTGTTCATTGTTAGTATATAGAAGTGCAACTTTTTTTTTTCTTTTGCAAGTTGATTTTATACCCTGAAACTTAGCTGAATTTGTTTATTAATTCTAACAGGTTTTTTTTTGTTGTTGTTGTTCAATACTTATGAGGTTTTCTGTGTTTAAGATGATGCCATCAACAAACAGATGATTTCACTTCTTGTCAAGTTTTTTGCTTTCTTTTCTTTTTATTGTCCAATTCCTGTGGCCAGGACTTCTTGGACTGTGTTGAATAGAAGTAATGAAAATGGGCATATTTGTCTTGTTCCTGATCTTAGAGGAAAAGTTTACAGTCTTATGACTGAACATGATGTTAGCTGTGGGACTTTCATTTATAGCTTTTATTTTGTTTAGGTTGTTGATGTTGTTCAGTCGCTAAGTCGTGTCTGATTCTTTGTGACTCCATGAACAGCAGGACACCAGGCTTCCCTGTCCTTCACTATCTCCCTGAGTTTTCTCAAACTCATGTCCATTGAGTCAATGATGCCATCAAACCATCTCATCCTCTATCACCCCCTTCTCCTCTTGCCCTCAGTCTTTCACAGTATCATGGTCTTTTCCAGTGAGTCGCCTCTTTGCCTCAGGTGGCCAAAGTATTGGAGCTTCAGCTTCAGCATCAGTCCTTCCAATGGATATTCAGGGTTGATTTCTTTTAGGATTGACTGGTTTGATTTCTTTTGCTGTTCAAGGGACTCTCAAGAGTGTTTTCCAGCACCACAGTTCAAAAGCATTATTTCTTTGGTGCTTAGCCATCTTTATGGTCCACCTCTCACATCTGTACATGACTACTGGAAAAACCATAGCTTTAGCTATATGGACCATTTCAGCAAAGATTGAGGTAGTTTTCTTCGATTTCCATTTTGTGGTGTGTGTTTTTTTTTAATCATGAAAGTGTGTTGAATTTTGTCAAATGCTTTTTGTATCCGTTGAGATGATCATGTGGATTTTTCCTTTATTCTGTTACTGTGGTGTAATATTTTCCTCTGTTGACCACCCTTATATTGAAGGAATGAATCCCACTTGGTGTATAATTCTTTTAATGTGCTGCTGAATTCAGTTTGTTCATATTTTGTTGAGGAGTTTTGCATCAATATTCATAAAGGACATTGGTCTGTAGTTTGTTTTTTTTTTTTTTTTTCTTGTAGTGTCTTTATCTGACTTTGGTATTAGGGTAATGCTGGTCTTATAGAATCAATGAGGAGAAATTTGGTGGAATTCACCAGTGAAGCCATCTGGTCACAGGTTGTTCTTTTTTTTTAAATTTAAATTTATTTATTTTAATTGGAGGCTACTTACTTTACAATATTATATTGGTTCTGCCACACATCAACATGAATCCGCCACGGGCGTACACGTGTTCCCCATCCTGAACCCCCCTCCCTCCTCCCTCCCTGTACCATCCTTCCGGGTCCTCCCAGTGCACCAGCCCCAAGCATCCTGTATCAAACTTGGACTGGCTATTCGTTTCATATATGATATTATGCATGTTTCAGTGCCATTCTCCCAAATCATCCCACCCTTGCCCTCTCCCACAGAGTCCAAAAGACTGTTCTATACATCTGTGTCTCTTTTGCTGTCTTGCATACAGGGTTATCGTTACCATCTTTCTAAATTCCATATTTATGCGTTAGTATACTGTATTGGTGTTTTTCTTTCTGGCTTACTTCACTCTGTGAAGTAATAATAGGCTCAAATTTCATCCAGCTCATTAGAACTGATTCAAATGTATTCTTTTTAATGGCTGAGTAATATTCCATTGTGTATATGTACCACAGCTTTCTTACCCATTCATCTGCTGATGGACATCTAGATTGTTTCCATGTCCTGGGTATTATAAACAGTGCTGCAATGAACATTGGGTTACACGTGTCTCTTTCAATTCTGGTTTCCTCAGTGGGTATGCCCAGCAGTGGGATTGCTGGGTCATAAGGCAGTTCTATTTCCAGTTTTTAAAGGAATCTCCATACTGTTCTCCATAGTGGCTGTACTAGTTTGCATTCCCATGAACAGTGTAAAAGGGTTCCCTTTTCTCCACACCCTCTCCAGCGTTTTTTGCTCGTAGACTTTTGGATAGCAGCCATTCTGACTGACATGAAATAGTACCTCATTGTGGTTTTGATTTGCATTTCTCTGATAATGAGTGATGTTGAGCATCTTTTCATGTGTTTGTTAGCCATCTGTATGTCTTCTTTGGAGAAATGTCTGTTTAGTTCTTTGGCCCAGTTTTTGATTGGGTCATTTATTTTTCTGGAATTGAGCTGCATAAGTTGCTTGTATATTTTTGAGATTAGTTCTTTGTCAGTTGCTTCACTTGCTATTATTTTCTCCCATTCAGAAGGCTGTCTTTTCACCTTGCTTAGAGTTTCCTTTGTTGTGCAGAAGCTTTAAATTTTAATTAGGTCCCATTTGTTTATTTTTGTTTTTATTTCCAATATTCTGGGAGGTGGGTCATAGAGGATCCTGCTATGATTTATGTCGGAGAGTGTTTTGCCTATGTTCTCCTCTAAGAGTTTTATAGTTTCTGGTCTTATGTTTAGATCTTTAATCCATTTCTAGTTTATTTTTGTGTATGGTGTTAGAAAGTGTTCTAGTTTCATTCTTTTACAAGGGGTTGACCAGTTTTCCCAGCACCACTTGCTGAAGAGATTGTCTTTTCTCCATTGTATATTCTTTCCTCCTATGTCAAAGATAAGGTCTCCATAGGTGCATGGATTTATCTCTGGGCTTTCTATTTTGTTCCATTGATCTATATTTCTGTCTTTGTGCCAGTACCATACTGTCTTGATGACTGTGGCTTTGTAGTAGAGCCTGAAGTCAGGCAGGTTGATTCCTCCAGTTCCATTCTTTTTTCTTAAAATTACTTTGGCTATTCGAGGTTTTTTGTATTTCCATACAAATTGTGAAATTATTTGTTCTAGCTCTGTGAAAAATACCGTTGGTAGCTTGATAGGGATTGCATTGAATCTATAGATTGCTTTGGGTAGTATACTCATTTTCACTATATTGATTCTTCCAATCCATGAACATGCTATATTTCTCCATCTATTAGTGTCCTCTTTGATTTCTTTCACCAGTGTTTTATAGTTTTCTATATAGGTCTTTAGTTTCTCTAGGTAGATATATTCCTAAGTATTTTATTCTTTTCGTTGCAATGGTGAATGGAATTGTTTCCTTAATTTCTCTTTCTCTTTTCTCATTATTAGTGTATAGGAATGCAAGGGATTTCTGTGTGTTGATTTTATATCCTGAAACTTTACTATATTCATTGATTAGCTCTAGTAATTTTCTGGTGGAGTCTTTAGGGTTTTCTATGTAAAGGATCATGTCATCTGCAAACAGTGAGAGTTTTACTTCTTCTTTTCCAATTTGGATTCCTTTTATTTCTTTTTCTGCTCTCATTGCTGTGGCCAAAACTTCCAAAACTATGTTGAATAGTAGTGGTGAAAGTGGGCACCCTTGTCTTGTTCCTGACTTTAGGGGAAGCACTTTCAATTTTTCACCATTGAGGATAATGTTTGCTGTGGGTTTGTCATATATAGTTTTTATTATGTTGAGGTATGTTCCTTCTATTCCTGCTTTCTGGAGAGTTTTTTTTTTTTTATCATAAATGGATGTTGAATTTTGTCAAAGGCTTTCTCTGCATCTATTGAGATAATCACATGGCTTTTATTTTTCAATTTGTTAATGTTGTGTATTACATTGATTGATTTGCGGATATTGAAGAATCCTTGCATCTCTGAGATAAAGCCCACTTGGTAATGGTGTATGATCTTTTTAATGTGTTGTTGGATTCTGATTGCTAGAATTTTGTTAATGATTTTTGCATCTATGTTCATCAGTGATATTGGCCTGTAATTTTCTTTTTTTGTGGCATCTTTGTCAGGTTTTGGTATTAGGGTGATGGTGGCCTCATAGAATGAGTTTGGAAGTTTACCTTCCTCTGCAATTTTCTGGAAGAGTTTGAGTAGGATAGGTGTTAGCTCTTCTCTAAATTTTTGGTAGAATTCAGCTGCACAGGTTGTTCTTTGTGCAGGTTTTAAATTACTGATTCAGTCTCCTTATTGCTTAGTTACAGGTCAATTCAGATTTATTTGTTTATGATTCAGTCTTGGTAGGTTATATGTTTCCAGAAGTTAATTCCTTTCATGTAGGTTATTGAGTTTGTGGTGTATAATTATTCATAGTACTCAAATTTTTTATTTGTATGAAACTAGTAGCAATGTCCCTTTCATATTTGATTTTAGCTTTTTTTGTATATTATCTCTCTTTCTCTTTTTAAAATCCAGCTAAGGCTTTGACAGTTTTGTTGACCTTTTTGAGGAACCAGCTCTTGGTTTCATTAACTTTTCAAGCCCCTATTTTATTTATCTCTGATCTACTCTTTATTATTTCCTTCATTCTAGTAGCTTCAGGTTATTTGTCCTTTTTCTTCTAGTTCCTTAAGTTGTAAAGTTTGGTTGTTGATTTAAAATCTTTTAAAATGCATTTACAGCTATAATTGTTTCTCTTAGCAACCATACTATATCTCAAAAGTTTTGGTAGGTTATATTTTCATTTGCCTCGAGATATATTCTATTTTTCTTTGTGATTCCTTTTTTTGACCTCTGGTTGTTTAGAAGTGTGTATTTCTACATGTTTGTGGATTTTCCAGTTTTCCTCCTATTACTGATGTTTTATTCCACTGTTATCAGAATTACTATGATTTCAATGTCTTTAAATTGATTAAGACTTATTTTGTGGTCTGATATGGTTTATTCTTGAGACTGTTTAATGTGCACTTGAAAAATGTGTGTTCTGCTCCTGCTGGGTGGAATTTTCTGTAGTGGTGATTTCTCTTAAGCCTTCTTAAATCTATAAGTTCCTTCAATTTTTAAAAAAGGATTTTGTTATTGTTGAAACAGATCCTCTGTCCTCTAGAGTTTCCTACAGCCTAGATTGTGCCAGTTGCATCCTGTGGTGTCATTTAGCCTGTCTTTCTGCCTCTTGTATTTCCTGTTTGTTGCATGCAAGTCTAGAGGTGTGGCATGATTTGGGTTCTTTTTTGGGAATATAATTCCACAGGTGATGTTCACTTTTGAGAAGTACTCAATACCTAGTGGTCTTTCTATTGTTAGCAACTATTTATCTTTGTCTGGGTGCATTAATTCATTGGTTGTTATAAGATGTTGATAACCAATTCTATTATTCTCTCATTTATTAACTGTACTAATTCTGTAATACCCCTTAAAAACTGTTTGTTTATTCTGAAATACAGTTCCAATTGGAGAGAAAAATCATTTATCTTAGTAGTAGCTTTTAAGATGAAAATATACATTAAATTTACATATTACTTGTAAGAAAGATCCTTAATTCCAGATATAAAAAAGAAAAATTGGGGACTTTCCTGGTGGCCCAGTGGTTAAGAATACACCTGCCAATCCAGGGGACATGAGTTTGATCCCTGGTCCAGGAAGATCCCACATGCCATGAAGCAACTAAGCTGTGCACTGCAACTACTGAGCCCACACTCTAGAGCCGGGGAGCTACAGCTACTGAGCCTGTGTACCTAGGACACGTGCTCCACAATAAGAGAAGCCACTGCAATGAAAAGCCCGCTCACACAATGAAGAGTATTCCCCACTCACTGCAATTGGAGAAAGCCCACATGTAGCAACGAAGACCCAGTGCAGCCAAAAATAAATAAAATTTTTTAAGAAGGAGAATTGTAAGTCTTACATTTGAAAAAAAAAAGTAGCTGATGGTGATAATTGGCCTTAAATAGTCAATAAGACAGGTAAATAATCAAAGACTATTTCAGCTGTTGGGGTTCCCAGGTGATGCTAGTGATAAAGAACCAGCCTGCTTGCCAATACAGGAGGCATTAGAAATGCGGGTTTGATCCTTGGGTAGGGAAGATCCCCTGGAGGAGGGCATGGCAACCCACTCCAATATTCTTGCCTGGAGAACCTCATGGACAGAGGAGCCTGGTGGGCTTACAGTTCATAGGACGCAAAGAGTAGGGCATAACTGAAGCAACTTAGCATGTACATTTCAGCTGTTAAGAAGGATGGGATGGGTCTGGTATGTTTTAGAGAGGCCCACTAGGAAAAGCTTAAAATGAAAAATTTGGGCAGTGTGTGTGTATGTGTGTGAACAATCATGTACCCCAATAATACTGGATAATGAAATGCTACCATACGGGAATCACCTTTCCTAGGTGGAATCCCTAATGGTTTGGAACCAGATAGAATAAAAACGCATAAGTAAAAATTTCCTTATGTCTATCAGCTTGACTTGCTTGAAGTTTCTGAATTATCTCAGAATATAGGCTTGTCAGAGAATACTTCTGTGTATCTAGAGTGTGTTTGCTTTAATATCTTGTATTTTGTTCTTTGGTTATATATTTTCCTTCATCATTTCAATAGAATACATTAATTACCTAGCCCTTGGGGAGGTGAAAGGTATAAATTGTTATGGAATTGATTGAGGGGCTTCCCAGTTGGTGCAGTGGGAAAGAATCTGACTGCCAATCCTAGAGACACAGGTTCGATCCCTGTGTTGGGAAGATCCCCTGGAGGGGGAAATGGCAACCCCCTTCAGTATTCTTGCCTCGGTGATTCCATGGACAGAGGAGCCTGGTGGGCTACAGTCCATGGGATCCCAGGGAGTCGGGCACGACTGAGCAACTGAAAACACACAGACATGGGATTGCTTGGTGACCATTAAGCCCCAGCATTTCTGTGGAGTTGCTTAGCAATGCTTGTCATATTGCTGGCAGTTTTGTTAGTCAGATTTCCCCTGATCATATGCTGATAACTCCTGGAGAAGAAAATAGCAACCCACTCCAGTACTCTTGCGTGGAAAATCTCATGGACAGAGGAGCCTGGTAGGCAATAGTCCATTAGGTCACAGAGTCAGACAAGACTGACTGACTTCACTTTCACTTTTTTAGATGCTGATAACTAGGCAGCAGCTGAGGGAATAGGCTATGTTGTGGTTTTATGTGGCATTTGTTGTTCCGTCACTCAGTCACGTTCAGTCCTTTGTGACCCCATGGACTGTAGCCCGCCAGGCTCCTCTGTCCATGGCATTCTCCAGGCAAGAATACTGAAGTGAGTTGCCATTTCCTTTTCCAGAGGATCTTCCTGACCCAGGGATCGAACCCACACCTCTTGTGTCTCCTGCATTGGCAGGCAGATTCTTTTCCACTGAGGAAGCCCTTATTTCATAATAATGCTTCATTCATTATGACAGATGTACCATACAAGTGTAAGATGTTAGTAATAGGAGAAACTAGGTATGCGTTATATAGGAGCTGTCTTATATAGGTACCCTCTTTACAGTTTTTCTGAAAATCTACAGCTGTTCTAAAAATATGAAGTTTATTTTAAAAAGGTGTGTGTATGTGTGATAGCAGATGTTGATGAGTGACTAGAAGAAAAATAAAACCAAGTCAGATGGGCAGGGAGTACAGATAATGGGGAAGGTGAAGGAGGGCCCTGCAGAGAAGAAGCCAGTGGACAGAGCTCTGGATGGGAGCGAGGGAGCTGCCTGCATGGGTTTCGGGGATGTGTGTTCAAGACAGGGAAACAGCAAGGGGCAAGGCCCTGCACGAGGGAATAAGTAGGAGGCATGCTGGCTGCCGCTGGGGGAGCCTGTGGAGGACAGGTCAGACAGGTGGTGGGCACAAGCTGGGGAGGGGGCTGGGCCTCAGGAACCGTCTAAGTCCTGGTCAGGACTTTGGCATCAACTCTGGGCCAGATGCAGGCGGAGCTGTGGACCTGGCCTTCTTCCCCGTGGCAGAGATCCCACATCACAGTGGCCTGCCTTTCACAGGCTTTGAAAGCTACCACTTGAGGGCATCGTTAGGCTTTCGAGCAGGGGTTGGAAAACTACAGCTTTAGGGCCAAATCTTCTCCCACCGTTTTTTGTACAAAATTCTACGGAGTAAGCCCATATCTTTTCCCTCTCTCCCATCAGCAAAGTTGATTCATACATTCGAAGTACAGTTTATAAGTGTTTTGTCACATTCTGTACTCTATCCCAGATCCTCTCGACTTCCTAAATGCAAAATTTGCATATGTTAAGGTTCACTCTTTATGCTGTATTCATTTGTGGGTTTTGACAAATGCATTAAGCATCATGTATCTCGCAGAATAATTTCACTGCCTGGGATAACTCTGTGCTTCACCTACTCAACTCCTTTCCTTCCTGTCAAGTCCCTGGCAACCTCCGATCCTTTCCCCATCTCTACAGTTTTGCCTTTTCCAGAATGTCTTAATAGTTGGAATTGTACAGTATGGAGCCTGTTTAGATTGGCTGCTTTGACTTAGCAATATGCATTTAAGATTCCTCCAAGTCTTTTTGTGGCTTGATAGCTAATTTCTCTACAACTGAAGCGACTTAGCAGCAGCAGCAGCAAAAATATTTGTATGAACGAACCACAGTTTATTCACCTATTGAAGGGCCTCTTGGTCGCATCCAGTTTTGGGGCAGTTATGAATAAAGCTGCTATAAACATTTGTGTGGATGTTTTTATGTGGACATACATTTTCAAATCAGTTGGGTGTGATTGCTAACTTGCATGATAACACGGTTTAGCTGTACACTGACCCTGCTTTTTAGAGTGTCGTGGAAGGAACCAATGACTTGTTGGTCCTTTTAACAGTGCCATGTTACTAGGTACTCTCTTCTATTTCTAGCAGCTTGATTGAAATTTCTCTAGAGGAGTGTTAAAATTCAAATTGTTTTCAGTGAAATTTGAAATTATGATGGAACTTCCAAGAGTAGATTCTTAAAAATCTTTTTAATTTTAAAATTTATTCCCAGTGGGTCCTATGCTGAGAACTTAATAGATCAGCTGTCTAATAAGTTGAGTAATTGAGATACAACAGTAAAAAGTTAAAAATAATTGTACTAGCATTTCTAGAGGCCTTGGGAGTGACATGTACTTTTAATTGGGAGGGGTGTTTTGACAGACTCTGTCTTCATAGATGCATAAGGTGCTCTCTGTGTAAAGACTTCAGAATCTACGTGATTTCTGACTGGCACTAAGACCTGAAGCACATTGAAACCTATTGATGTCAAAGAAGGAAAAAAATGAAGCAATAAAGAGGCTTGGATTTTTCCTGCTTTATTGATGTACAATTATTGATGTATAATATTGTTGTATAATACTGATTGGGAACACGTGTACTACACATATTTAAAATGTACAATTTGAGTTTTGACATATGGATGTCAGACCAGCGTGATAAAGATAATGAATACACCTATTACTTTCCAAAGTTGCCTCATTCCTCCTTGTATTCCCCCTTCTCCATGCACCAACTGATCTATCACTTGTATTATTATAGATTAGTTTGGATTTTATATAAATTTATATATTATTATATATAATTTATGTCAATTATTTAAATGGAATTGTACAGAATGTAGTAGTTCCCCCTTATCTGCAGTTTTCCTTTCTGTGGCTTCAGCTACCTATAGTCAATCACAGTTCAAATATATTAAATGGAAATATTTCTGGAAAATTCCAGAAATAAACCATGCATAAATTTTAAATTATGTGCCATTCTTAGTAACGTGATGAAATCTCTGTCACACTCTGTGTTCCCTGGGATCCCCAACCATCAATATCTCGCACCTCCATTGGCCAGAATCAACAGAAGCAGATTATTCTCATTTTTATTTATCAGAAAGTCAGGAGTAGCCTGATGCTATGTTACAAGGCCTACATCATCCACCTCACTTTATCTCATCATGCAGACATTTTATCATCTCACATCATCACAAGAAGGGGAGTACAGTACAATAAGATATTTCAAGAAAAAGGTCACACTCACATAGTTTTCATTGCAGTGTGTTATAATTAATCTGTATTATTGCTATTGTAATCTCTGTGTCTAATTTATAAATTAAACATAGATATGCATATATAGGAAAAACATGGTATATATAGGGGTTGGTGCTATCTGAGTTATCAGGCATCCACAGGGGGTCTTGGAATGTATCCCCTGTAGATAAGAGCAGACTTCTGTGTATTTTTTTGGAGCAGAAGTTTCTGACTTCATTCAGCACAATTATTTTGAGATTCTTCCATGTCGGGTAGATCAGTACTTTCTCTTTTTAAAATGCATTTATTTATTCATCTGCATTGGGCCTTAGTTGCATCATGTGGGATTTTTCGTTGTAGTGTGTGGACTTCCCAGTTGTGGCACATGGGCTCTGGAGTACACAGGCTCAATTGTTGCAGCACGTGGGCTCTCTAGTTGTGGTGTGTGGTAGTACTTTGTTTCTTTATTGCTGGGTAGTTCTCTATTTTATGGTGCTGTGGCCTGAATAGTATCCCCTATAATTCATATGTTGAAGCCTTATAACCCCCAGCGTGACTGTATTGTGAGACAGACAGGGCTTTTAGGATGTGATTAAAGGCTAAATGAGATCACAAGGATGGGGTCCTAGTCCAATAGGACTGGTGGCCTTATAAGAAGAGGAACAGAGAGAGAGACATTCCCCTCCATGTGCATGCACCCGGGAAGGCCATGTGAAGACGCAGCAAGAAGGTGACCATCTGCAACAGGAAGAGAGGCTCACCAGAACTCAGCCGTGCTGACATCCTGATCCCAGACTTTGAACTTCCAGAACTTTGATAAAATAAGTTTCTGTTTTTCAGCCACCCAGATTATGGTATTTTGTTATGGCAGCCAGAGCAGGCTAAGACATATGGATATACTACAGTTTGTTTTTTTCATTCACATGGATATTTGATGGATATTTCCAGGTTTTGGCTGTTAACAAATACAGCTGCTGAGAACAGTTGTGTATACGTCTTTGCGTGGACATTTGCTTTCATTTTTATTGGTTAAAAATTTAGGTGTGGACTGGCCTGGTGTGGTTTTACTTTAAGAAACTGCCAAATTGTTTTCTTAGGTGACTATACCATTTTACTTTCCCGCCAGCAACATATGAGAGTTCTCATTTCTCCACATCAGTCTTGAGGTTTAAAGTTTGAATTGCTCTTGCTTAGGTGGTCCACCCAGAAGTGTGGAGGAAGACTCTTCACCTGCTGTAACGCGGCCGGGAGAGGCGTCCCCAGCACTGTGCAGCCTTCCCCCTCCTACTCCTTATGTTCTTGAATGAGAAACTTTTCTGTAATGTGAATTTAGTTTCCATAAAACTATAGGAAGACATTAATGATATCTTTATTCTTTTTACTCATCCTTCTTTCATTACTTTTCTGAACTTTTTTACTTGCGGACTTTCTGGGTTAATCTTCAAGTTTCTCAACTGTGAGATATTAAAAGGAACATGGTTTTTGAGTCAGACACACATGGATTTCGATTTGGGCTTTATAGCTTAGCTCTGCAGCAAGTCGTATGACTGGAGCTTCAGTTTCCTCATATGGTTTTTTTTAAACCCAGCCCCCTGGCAGTGAGAGCACCCATTACTAACCACTGGATAGCCAGGGACTTCCTTCCTCATCTGTTTTTTAAAAGTGCGTGTGGAAAGGTTGATATTACCCAGATTGTATGGTTGTGGTAAGGCTTAGGTACCATGCATTGAAAACATTTTCTGGGAACATCTGGGAAACTGTATTCACTTCCTTGGATGTATTTTTAAGTTCCATTTTCTACTTGATAGTGGTTAATTTGCTACTCATGAAGTGAGAAGGAGAGGACCTGAAGTTTAATGGGTGCCACCAGTTAGACAGAGGCCACAGAGAACGTGGCAAAACACAGTGGCGTTGCCATGGCTCAGGGTGACCTTCCAACACTTAACGCGCAAGCCTTCCTTCGGCCATTTGAGTTATAAAGGGGATGTACTTCATGCGCATATTTATGTACGCCCACAGAGGCAATTCCTGCCTGAGTGTATATCTGCGCGGAAGGAGGGATGTTTCTCAGGCCTCCGGGATCCTCACCGATGTGTGTGCCCTCCTTTCTCAGTGCTTGGCCTGCAGTGTTTGAGCCCCGGCCTTTTGGCCTGTGAAATCCTTTGTCCAGCTGGCCAAGTTGCATGAGGGGAGCGTGAAGCCTTCCCTCCCGTGGAGAAGTGGAAGTTGCTCTTTGATGGCTGGGCCAAACTGCTCATCTGAGGTTACTGGAGTTTGAAAGGTGGTCCTGAGAGGAGCTCTGTGTGGCTGGGTGGTGGACATTAGCCGGGCCAGGTAGGCCAGAGTGGGAGCCTCGAGGGGGGTGAGAGGACCCGGGGAGGTGGGAGGTGTGGGTGTCGGCAGGCACGGAATCCGTTTTGCCAGGTGGGGGTATCTGGAGGCCTTCTCTCCCCTACCCGACCGCTGGGTTCCAAGTATCCTGCAGTGTTTCTCCTCAGAGCCGGCTGGCTTTCTTGGCATCATTCAGTCTAGTTGCTAGGAAGCCGAATAAGGCAAATGCAACTTCCTTTTGACTTACTCACATTGAACCATCTGCTTATTCCTTCTCATGGCCTTCAAACTTGGCTAGAATCGTCGGGGAAAGGGTCGAGCGGAGCATCTGCGCTCCTTATCCTTTCTGGAAGCAGAAATCTTTCTAGTAACTCTTTAACCCTCTCCGTCCGAACTGATAACCGTTAATCTTATTTCGTCCCTTGGTGCTTCCAGCTAAATGATTTGCAGCAGGCACTTTCTTCTTAGGTTTTGCCTATTGTTTTTGTCTCAGTTTTGGACCTATGTTATTCGTGAACTACACAACTTCGAATGAGGAGGGAGGTGTCACTGTATGTCAAAATGTGTTTGGAGTGTAAATGTTTATAAGAGAAGTCTTAATTGAGGATGTTTAATACTTGCAATTGATACACATGAGTCATTTAGGAATTTTCTTTCATAAGCTCCATTGTGGAGTTAGTGTCAGATACATTAAAGGTGGCAGATAATCCACAAAAATTTACGGTGCTATTGATGGAGCATCTGGCATAGAAAAGCTTTAAAAAAACACAACCGTGATTTATCGTTATTTTTCATAATTGCCAAACACCACCAGCACTGCGTACATACTTTGAGGTTTAGTTCGGCTCAGTGGGGCAAATCAGATTCATTGTGTTGATTCCTTGCTGTCAGTGAGTTTCAAATGGTCTTTTCTTGTGACAGAACCCAGCCTTCAGTTGTCAATTCTGCAAACAAACTAGACAAAAATAGAAAAAGGCATTACAAAATAAAGTAGGGGTTCTGAAAAAAAAAATCTGGAGAAAAACCATTGTTTGAGTTTTTAAAACCCAGCTGAACTGAAGACTTAATCACCTTTGAGTGTACCAGAACTGTGGAAACCAATGTGAGGACGATGGGAAATAATTTCTTCTTAAGTGTAATTTTGTCTTTGTTGGTTTTTTAGCAGTAAAATGTATAAACCTTTTCTGCCGACTTCTTATTCTCCCCAAGAGGGCTACTTAAAGGAGGGTGAAGACATGCTAAGGTAAAATTTTATTGTTGTGGCTCAATTTGCTAAAAGCTTTAGTAATAATTTAGATGTGGTCTTACTGTGCAGACTTATGTGTTTGTTCAAATTGATGTTATTAATATTTGCTTTTTGGGAAGTCCCTCAGGTCAACTTGATCATATTAAGCCATTCTGCATTAACTTTTACCTTTTCATAGACCTTTGGGCTCTAGGAGCTAAAACAGATGTATAGCCTGAGGGGACTCAGCCCCTAGGCCTTTTCTTTGTGGGTGGGTCTGTCAGTTCCACATGGGCACCCCACCTGGTGGGTTATCAGTAGAGAGGCCCTACATCTCTTCTAAGACTTTCCCCTCACACGCCTCCACACAGTCTCTCTGCTACCATCCAGTCCTAGGTATGTGCTCAAAAAATGCCAGCTTGTTCTATTATGAGACAGATCAATACTCCAGAGCCTGGTACAGAACTAAAAGTCACTTAATTTTTTTTTTTTTAACCCAAGAAATGGGTAAATAGATGTAAAAGTGTCTGGTAATAAAAAGTGAAAATCCCTTTTCAGAACTCTCCCAATTGTTTTCTGCTTGCTTGTAGCTTAAATGGCTCACACTAGTATATTGTTCTGGAACTTCCTTCACTTAACACCATGTCATAGAGGATTATTCATCCTCATTGTTTTTGACCACTGTGTAGTATCCCAAAGTCAACCAGTTCTGAAACTTGCCTTATTTAGTTTCCTCTGTCTTGCTGCACTGAACAGTGGAGTTCTTCTGAGAAACGAAATGGGTGAATCAACATGGCAGTTCAGGACTCTCGGCCTGGATCTACCTCCGTAGTTTTGGTAAAAGCAGATTTCCTTGAACTGTATTTGCATTGATTTTTGAATGTACAAACCTTGACAGGGCTTCTCTCTTGCCTGCATTAAAGATGAGATTTGTGTCAGATTAGATTAATAATTCAAAATTGAAAAATGCTTTCCTCAACTGCAGAAGCACTTGGAAGTATAGAATTCAGGAGTGACTATTAATGGAGGTTAGTTTTTCTCAGGTAGCATTTCCTGAAAAGGAGACTTAGAATGCTTACACTGTTACATGCTCTTCTGAAGGAGAGATTTTCTTAGCCTTGGGCCTGACAGAAACCTCAAGGCAGAGGTGGATAATAAGGGCTTACATCTATCGAGAGCCTACTCTGCAGTCAGGCACTATTGAATGGGAATTACCTGTATTAACTCATGTAATCCTCACAGCAACACTTAGGGGCAGGATCTCCAAATATCCCCATTTCACAGGTGAGGAAACTGAGGTGTAACAACATTAAGTATTAATATTGTGTTCAGGCTTCCCTGGTTAGTGAGTGAAGGAGCTGAGATTCAAATCCAAGCAGTTACAATTTCACCAATACACTGCCTTTCCTAGATGAGCCCGCTTCTGGAGCACCTCCAAATCCCCTCTAATCACTTAGGGGAGTGGGGAGGGTGTTTACATGCCACTTCATTAAAAGAATGTAAGTATATGAAGTTTGAGAGAAAGCCAGTGTAGCAAAGGCTGGAGAGAGCAGACAGCCTAAGGAATGGCCTGTGGAATCAGAGGCAGCTATTGTCAGAGACAGCAGACAAAGATGGAGCCTGCTGCGGGGTGGGAAGCGCGCTGGTGTAGCTCAGGATTCTTGGGGCAGTAGGGGAGGCATGCACTCAGGCAAAGCCTTGCATCTGAAAATCTGGAGCCGGAACTCTGCTCTGTCAGGAGGTTGGATGTGGGCAAGAACCTGAATGAAAATCGTCCAGGGGGAGAGCAAAGGGATCGACGCTGGTTGGCAGCTTGCTGAGTAGTCATGGTCTGACTGAGGGGTTCTGTGCCACTCTACGCAGCCCGAGGCCTCTGGTGAGAAAAGAGCTAATTGCTGCCTGCCCAGGTGGTTCTCTCCCTGGCAGGACATTCCTTGTGGACAGAAACATCGGCACCTGGATGCTGGGGAGCCGCAGTAAAAATGCCTGATTTAGGGGGCATCGTGCATCGAACGCCCCCTTTCTTATAAAATCACAGCAAAGGGGACCACTTTAGATGTGTGATGGATTATCCAGCATCTGTGCACTCTTGCATGCCTTTAGCAAGGGAACACAGCTTGCTCACAGGAGCTGTAGAGTGTTCAGGAGTAATGCGAGCAGATCTCGCTGATTCATTGTGCACCCATATCCAATGAGCGCCTTCAGAGATAGCTGCCCTGTCTTCAAGAGATGAACACTTCAGATAAAATGATCTCATATCCTTTAGAATAAGCACCTTAAAGTGTGACTCGCACTGTCAGCCTATATCTGAGTCTTCTGTGACAAAGATCAATGGCTCCATTTAGTACTTTTTGTTGTAACAGATGAGAAGAAATGAAAAGGGCAGAAAATCCTAGAAACTAATATTAATGGAATTCTAAAATGAGAACAGATTATTGAGTGTTGTTTTACCTCTGAGTTGACACAGTCTTTATTTAGGTGCCTGTCTGTTCTGCTTGGATTTCCCAGGTCGCTCAGTGGTAAAGAACCTGCCTGCCAATGCAGGAGACTCAGGAGACACGGGTTTGGTCCCTGGTTTTGGAATATCCCTTGGAGAAGGAAATGGCAACTGCTCCAGTATTCTGGCTGGAGAATCCCAAGGAGAGAGGAGCCTGGTGGGCTACAGTCCACGGGGTCACAAAGGAGTCAGAAACAACTTAGGGCTAAACAGCAACAAATATTTTGCTTGGTGATCTGGTATTTACTTTTTGGCTTTTGGGGACACATAGAGGGAGACTATGTTTGCACAAAGTATTATATTTTCATGCATCCAACAGCATTGAAGAATAATGATACAAGGTGGCTGATTATTCCAAAGGGAATGAAGATAGCCATGTGCTATTAGGTAAGAGCCTTGTTGAGAATCTTCTGTTTTCCTTGTCTATTCTTGGTAGACATGCTGTCTTTCATTTACACTTTGGTAAGAAACCCTGAAGACCTTTCTTTTGGAGAGTTTATTTTCACCTGTGCATTGCTTTTGGCCTTGCAAAAAAGCATGAATCTATCAATATATTCCAGATGATGCCAGTGGCAGGAATGTTCGGAAAGGGTGGTTTTTCCAGCTCTGTTATCAAGTGATTCAGAAAGAACATGACCGAGAGAGGTCTTCGGGTTGCTAATTATTGTTTCTGTTGACAAAGAGCAGAGGTAAATTTATTTCTTTTTAGCGTGTCAAATGAGATTGTGTAAAACCAAATAACGAAGTCTTCAGCCTTACGTACATAAGTTGCTGAGAGTTGAAATTCTCAAAATGCTTTGCTAGAACCCTGAGTTAGGAATTATGAGAATTATGCTGTTGGGTTTACTGAGCTGGTGGTAGAGGCATTCAGTAGATGGGGAGGTTTCTGAAGATGACAATCTTATTCAGTTTTTCTGTATTGCCTGAGTTTTCTACAGTGAGCATCTATTAGTTTTATAATCAGAAAAAACCAAAGCTATTTTTAAGGTTGGGGCCCATGTGCTAGGCACAGATCTAGGCTCTGAGGATATTTGGATGAATATAACAGACAAACCCCTGCCCCGGGCACTGACTGTCTAGTGTAGTGTGCTAAAAAATTGCTTTCACTGATTTTAGAGAAGGGTTCTCTTGTTTCTTTTTCTTTTTAAAAATTGCTCATGTACTTTTGGCTGCACTGGGTCTTGCTTGCTGTGTGCGGGCTTTCCCTAGTTGCATGAGCGGGGACTACCCTTCGTGGAGGTGCACAGACTTCTCACTGCCATGGCACCTCTTGTCATGGAGCACAGAGTCTAGGTGCCCTGGCTCAGTAGTTGTCGTGTGCAGGATTAGTTGCTCTGCCACTGTGGAATCTTCCCGGACCGGGGATTGAACCTGTGTCCCCTGCATTGGCAGGCGGAGTCTTATCCACTGTACCACCAGGGAGGTGTGGGTCCTCTCCTTTCTCAACTGCATGTTGAATTCCTCTTAGCCTTTGTGCTGTTTTGGTTTCAACATGGGATGCTGTTCCGTCTTCTCCGCCTGCCTCACAAGGGCTGCTTAAGCACAGCTGCAGCCTGGTCAGTGTCCAGCTCGTACTCTGGGCTCCTGCGGGGCCCTGATCCTGCACACCATTGGCTGGCACTTGAGGGCAGATGGAGGCTTAATATGCGATGATAACTGTGTCTCTGGATTATGTTGGGTTTCATGGTGCTTGGCAGAGAGTCTGGCTCGTAGACCAGTGGTTGGCTGGAGGTGTGTACGGTTACTCCAGGTTAGGTAGGTACTGAGAGGGAAGATCCAGGCATGATGAGAACTGATAATTCCTGAACAGGAGCCCAGGCATACAGAAAACATAACCCATCAATTCAGGCAGCGTTGGTTTTCTTACTTTTTTAAATATGCAATTTATGGGACTTCCCTGGTGGTCTAGTGGTTGAGAATCTGCCTTGTAATGCAGGGGACGTGGGTTTGGTTGGGAAACTTGGATCCCATGTGCTGAGAAGCAGCTGAGCCAGTGTGCTGCAACCTCCAGAGCCCAGGCGCTCAGGAGCACAGGTGCCACACCTAGAGAATCCCCCCGATACAACAGCGATCCCATGTGTTGCAACTAAGAAGTGATGCAGCCAAATAAATAGGTAAATAAATAAATATTAAAAATGCAAACAAGCAAAAATGCAGCCCTGGTGCTAGAAGAAAGAAAGAATTAAGTAAAAAAGAAAGAAAACATGCAATTTAGACTTGCCTCAGAATTTTTATTCTGTGATAGCTCCTCTACAGATATCTGTTTGTCGGTGGCATCTTTTCTCTGAGTTTGTGAAAGCAAAATCGTTTCATTTGGAGGGTTATTCGGGTTGGACCTTAGGAGACAGCAGAGTGGAAGAAATGAGGTCAGTCATAGCGTGCAGAGGGTGGGAGAGGCCAGTTCCCTTTACATTAGAAAAATTATGGAATTTCCCTTTAATAATTGAAAGACGACAAGGCATGCCCTGGATTAATTTGATCATGTAGTAATTTAAACTGATTTTGAACCCAGAGGCAGTAAAGACTCAGCATGCCTCGTAGCTTTGTTTTCCCTCAGCATTTGGCAACTTTACTACCATACTCTGCATCAGCCAGGGAAACTACATTAATCTTGGACTGCATTTAGCTTTC
Organism: Capricornis sumatraensis; assembly: GCF_032405125.1. NCBI lineage: Eukaryota > Metazoa > Chordata > Mammalia > Artiodactyla > Bovidae > Capricornis > Capricornis sumatraensis. The sequence goes on along the minus strand of NC_091088.1, from coordinate 24,229,621 downwards.
TCAAAACTTGTAGCAAGAATCACACCAGTCTTGTAGCATCTTGTGCTTCTTTTAGAATCGCGAGTAACTCCAGCTGCTGTGTGATATTCCCCACCCTGGTATTCTTGCCACCTTCCCATCTCCAGTATTAATTTGAGGGGGGAGTCCTGGGGAGTGCTCTTCTCCCCGTTCCATCTGGAGTGGAGGTCACTCCTCTGCCTGGCGTTCTGCAGGCCTGGCATCTAGCTGTGCAATTGGACCCTGGTAGATGCAGTTGAGGAGCTCTTGCCCTGAGGGGTCTGCCTCTCCCAGGGAACTTGTGAACTAGGCCATTCAGCCGGCCTGCTTGTCTCTTCAGTGTCAGGAAGATGTGTAGTGATCAATTAGTTGGCTCATTCATTCCTTTATATTCCAAAGCAGTAATTAATTTTCAAATCGTGTCATCTAAATGTGAATTATTTTTGTGATAGTTTTTTGTGTGTGATAATTTTGACTCGTGGGCTGTCACTCTGTGAATATGAACTATGTCATGTTTTCCTTGCTTTCCTCTTGAATTTATTTTCTGAAATCATCCATGGAAAAATAGAAAGTGTAGCCACTCAGTGATGTCTATCTCTTTGTGATCCTATGGATTGTAGCCCACCAGGCTCTTCCGTCCGTGGGATTTTCCAGGCAAGAATACTGAAGTGGGTTGCCATTTCCTTTTCCAGGGGGTCTTCCAGACCCAGGGATCGAATTCGGGACTCTTGCATTATGTGGGCAGACTCTTTACCATCTGGGCCACCAGGGAAACCCGAAATCATCCATACTCTCCCAAATTGCCAGAAAAGCATTTTTCTGCCATCGTGTTACTTTTTCACTTACAAAATGCACATTTTATGTGCTGTTCTGTGTAAAGCTCTGTGCTGGGCATAGAGAGAAACCTAAAGACAATTAAATAGCAATCCCTATTTGGACCACATGTAGTCTAATAAGATAGTACCTGTATAAATAACAAGCAGAAGATAGACTATACTCTAAGCAGAATATACATACAGAAAGAGTATTACCTTTATGGGGCTAATGAGTTGAATCAAGATTTCAGGGAATAATTTGAGCTGGGCCTTTGAGGTGAGGACTGCTAAGAGTTTAGCAAACAGAATGGCAAGGAAGGCACAGCTAGACAAAATGTGAGAGGAGTTGATTGTCCTGCGATCACAAGACTTTCAATTTGGAAAGAGAAACAAGATGTTTGAAGCTCAGTGGGTTACAAGACCTCTTATGATACGATGGAGCCCCCTTTTGCCAGGACTTGGGAAGCAAATGTGAGAAGTTTAAGATGCTGAACAGTTGCTGTGGCATTTTTGAAAGTAATATTCAGATTGACGTGTAGGATGGATTGGAGTGGGAAACAGAATCAGAGCCAGAAGATGTGGTAAGAGGCCATTGCAGGTTCTCAGAGAGTTTTGGGCAGGAATGGAAGCAGAAACCCAAGGGAGAGGTCTAGGACAGATTCTTCAGGACCTGAGGACCAAGGCTAAGGAGGTGGGTGATGAGATGATGCTGGGTTTTGTGTTTTTTAAGACTGATTGATCTGGGGCTGTGCTGGGTCTTCGTGGCTGCATGGGCTTTCCTCCAAGTGCGCTGCGTGGAGCCAGGCTGTTCTTTGGTGTGGTGGGCAGGCTTCTCACTGTGGGGGCTTCTCTCGTTGTGCAGCATTGGCTCTGGGCCAGCAGGGTTCTGGAGCTGCGGCTCAGGGGCTCAGTCATTGTGGCACATTGGCTTAGCTGCTCCATGCGTGGTAGGTGGGGTCGGACCTGCGTCTCCTGTATGGGCAGGTGAACTCTTAACCACTAGGCCACCAGGGAAGCTCCAATGGCTGGGTTTTGATCCAAGGCTAGTTCTGGGATGATAGCTGATGTTGGATGAGATGGTTAACTGCAGTAGCATCCATTTATTCTTTAGCAAGGAATTGTCCAAGTGGTAATAACCTCAACAAGTACTGGTCTTTCCTAGGAACTAACTGTGAATGAGCAGTCTCTCATTTTTCTGAAGATAAAAGTCTTATCTATTCTTTAAAATAGTTAAAAAATTTCTCTCATGGTCTTTAAATTTCAATTTAAATAATTTTAATGAATACTGTGGCCACCTGATGGGAAGAGCCAACTCATTGGAAAAGACCCTGATGCTGGGAAAGATTGAAGGCAGGAGGAGAAGGGGTCGACAGAGGATGAGATGGTTGGATGGTATCACTGACTTAATGGATATGAATTTGAGCAAACTCTGGGAAATAGTGAAAGATAGGGAAGCCTGGCAGGCTGCAGTCCATGCGGTCACAAAGAGTCGAACACTGCTGAGCGACCGAACATCAAATAACACGTGAATGATTCCATTTTGAAAAATGCCTCCCACATTCATGGTGCTTCCCCCACAAAAATAAGGTTTTAACATATTCTGCTTTCTTTATAAAATTGCGTACATAATCAACCAAATGAGGGCACTATATTTAAAAAAAAAAGAGAGAGCGATTTCTTTTGGTTGGGGTTGCCTCCAGTCCTCTTAACTGATTCTATCTGATGAATAACACACCCTAGAATGTTTTCAATGTGCCTGAGAATGAAAACAGGTTGTATGGCATGCATGATTTTTAGAAAAATACAGCATCTTCCGCTTCACTTACCTAAATACAATAAAAATAAAGTATCTATCCCCTCACTTAGTTAAATCTGTGGTGCATCAAAGTGTCTAGGGAACAATTGCTTTGTGACACAGATTTTTTTCAGTTGTTTGATTGAAAGTAACACATTTTTCTTGCGTTTATGGGTGTGTGTGTCTGTGTGTGTATGTATTCTTTTTAAGGGAATTTGCAATAGTCATGGGTCATTGGTTATAGGGTCATGGCCTCATGGTGGAAACGATTCACCTTGCCTTTGAGTCATGCCTCACTCGGGCACTCCAGAAGTTAAAGACGATGGATCTCCATTTTGTATTCTTGTCAAACGGTCTAATATAAAACTTTTCCCTTGCACCATCATTATGCTTCATGAGTCTGTCAACAGTAAGTCTAGCTCAATATAGAACAATTGCTTAAAATAGATCCTGCTTTTAGAATGTGATATTTTTTCTTTGTATGCTGGTTCACTTTGAAGGCTCACATTTGTCAGTGACTAAACTTGAGCCCAGTTTGGAAGAAGTGACTTGGACGGTTATCACAGAGTACTCTTTGGTGACTAGAGGCAATTGAAACTTAAATCGTCTTTACTGCTTATTATGTAAGAATCAAAAATATTCATCCAAAATATTATGTAACCCATTCAGTTCTCTTATGTAGAACTTTTGATCAGGTCCCGCCACCACCTTTTCTACACTTGGTGATGATAAGACCTCCTTCATTTTCTTACACTACCTTTCTTGCCAACTTTGCTTTCTCTGAAAGTGAAAAGTGAAAGTGAAGTCGTTCAGTCGTGTCTGACTCTTTGCAACCCCATGGACTGTAGCCTACCAGGCTCCTCCATCCATGGGATTTTCCAGGCAAGAGTACTGGAGTGGGTTGCCATTTCCTTCTCCAGGGTATCTTCCCGACCCAGGGATTGAACCCGGGTCTCCCACATTGTAGGCAGACGCTTTACTGTCTGAGCTACCAGGGAAGCCCCTGTAGGACATCTCAAACATTTAACTATTCTTAGGTTCACAGAAATGAACTCTTTCCCCTTAAAATACCCAGACCCCAGCAGATGCGCACATCTTGAACTACCCTCAGCCTCTCCCTCCTGGTCAGAACTGCTACCTCAAGAGAGGAGGAGCGACTTCCCCGGTGGCAAAGTGCATAGGAACCTGCCTGCCAACACAGGAGACATGGGTTCGATCCCTGGTCCAGGAGGATTCTACATGATGCAGGGCAACTAAACCCATTAGCCACAACTAGTGAGCCCACTCTCAGGAGCCCGTGAGCTGCAAGTAGTGCCTGTGTGCCACAACTACGGAAGCTCACCTGCCTGGGGCCTGTGCCCCGCAGCGAGAGAAGCCACTGCAATGAGAAGCCAGCACACTGCAGCAGAGTAGCCTCTGCTCTCTGAAACTAGAGGAAACTGGTGTGCAGCAGCCAAGTCCCAGGGCAACCAAAAATAAATAAATTAAAAAACAGCATACCCATGGAAGATTTTTAACAATATATATAAATAAACAAATTTTTAAAAAGAGAGGAGGGGGCCGGCTTGTGAAGGTCCTTAGTAGCTTGCCTAGAGCCATACCCCAGAGAAGCGTGGGTTTTCTGGTCCTCTCATCTTTGCAGACGCTCTTGGAAATTTTCTGTTCAGTCCTGATGTGTTGAGTTCCTCCTGCGCCAGGAGGTCCATAGGATGTCAGGCCAACCCTGCACCAGGTGAGCAACACAGGCCCACTTCTCCTGCAGGCCCTGGATCATCAGTCCCAGCTCAAGTCTCCTTAGCAGTGTAGGGTTTTCTTTGCTGAGTCAGGAGAAATTTGCTTTGGACAGAGACCTTGTGGAACGCTAGTAGCTGAATTTATATACTGCTTATAGCTCCTGGAGCCTGCAGAGAGGCCCGTGTAGGACTGATGGTCTATAATCCAGCCATAATATTGGGTGTGAAAAGACGGTCTTGAAGAACACTTGCTTCCTGTCTTTGGGGGGAGGCCAACATATCTTTTATTCTGACCATTCCATTTGCTTGGTCTCTTTGTAGCCACGCACACCCCCCTAGCCAGTTCTTACTCAAGAGTATGAAACTGCAGTTTTTCTAAGCCTGTGTGCATGTGTGCTAAGTCACTTAGTCGTATCGGACTCTGTGACCGCATGGACTGTAGCCCTCCAGGCTCCTCTGTCCCTGGGGTTCTCCAGGCAAGAACACTGGAGTGGGTTGCCGTGCCCTCCTCCAGGGGATCTTCCCGACCCAGGGATGGAAACCACATCTCTTATGTCTCCTGCGCTGGCAGGTGGTTTCTATTTTTTACCACTAGCACCACCTGGGAAGCCCCTTTTCTAATCATAGGAAATGTCTAATTTATTTCAAAGAAACAGTAAGACTAAACCATATTTATGTCATATATAAGTTCTGAAAATATAAAAGAAGATTCAAGTTTTAATAAGTTTTTAGAAAAAAATTTTGGTGTGGACCATTTTTAAAGTCTTTATTTAATTTGTTACAATTTTGCTTCTGTTGTTTTTATGTTCTGGTTTTTCAGTGGGTCATGAGGCATATCGGATCTGAGCTTCCTGAGCAGGGATCAAACAAACATCTCCTGCATTAAAGGTGAAGCCTTAACCATTGGACCATCAGGGAAGTCCCGAAAATGCATATTTTCAAAAATCACAAATCCCAATCTCCTGGGCTAGGGTGGAGAACGGTGTAACTTGAACAGGTTGTGCAAAAGTCTAATCATATGTGGTTATCTGCATGTTATGTTCCTGCAAGATCGTTTAGAAGATTATCACTCAAGTAGATTGATTAATTTGTTGAATACTAAAATACTTAAAAAAAAAAAACTCAGCACTCCTTCAAAAAAGTATAGTCTATTTTTTAACATGTAAGAAATTCAGAAGATAGTTTCTTTTTCATGTCCAGAATAGTAAGAAGAGAAAACTGTTTCATTTCTTATCCATGAATTTAATTCCTGAACTCAGATCATAGATAAATAGAGCACGTTGTTTCCTCCTATAAGCTCCATCTATTTTAGCAAGATTTGTCTTGGCTGGGCTCTCTCTAACCATGCTTTTATAGCCAGCAGCTTGCTTCCTACCTTGCCTGCAGCCATTATTCAAAAGTGTGTGGAGCTGCTTTTGCACCCAGACAAATATTTAAAATAGCCAAACAATGAACCTTCAACACCTGAAGAGAAATATATGTTCATATTGTTTCCTAAATGTAATCTTAATAAACACAGTTTAAGATTTAGCCAAGTACCATAATCTCCACTTTAGCTCTGTGGTGTCCCTTGGGTCCTAAATTTGTTCAGAAGCCAGTGATATATGGCAAGATAGGGTAGGGGCTTCCCACTTAAAATTAAACTTTTATTCAGTCTTACCCTCTGTAGATCAGCTTGGGAGAGATCAGAAGATATCTTGCATTAACTAGAGCCAGGAAGTTATATGAAAGCTATGCTTGGTGTCTAGAATTCATTTTTTATGTAGTAGTTAGAGCTCTGCTGATCTGACCTGGAAGGGCTTTCAGTACTGTCTAAGATCTCATGCTGCTGCTGCTGCTAAGTTGCTTCAGTCGTGTCTGACTCTCTGCGACCCCATAGACGGAAGCCTACCAGGCTCTCCCATCCCTGGGATTCTCCAGGCAAGAACACTGGAGTGGGTTGCCATTTCCTTCTCCAATGCAGGAAAGTGAAAAGTGAAAGTGAAGTCACTCAGTCATGTCCGACTCTTCGCGACCCCATGGACTGCAGCCTTCCAGGCTCCTCCATCCATGGGATTTTCCAGGCAAGAGTACTGGAGTGGGCTGCCATTGCCTTCTCCAAATAGACCTGAGCTAAAGACTGGAGCCAGGTACTCCTCATCTTACAGTGACAGAGCCTGGAAGCCCTGCACGGTGTGTCTGTCTGTCTGCCTTTTCTCTATTGCTTTTACAAAGTTAAAAGACAGACACTAAAAGGCTCATAATGAAAAACAGCAGCCCCTGCCTCACTGTTTTTTCCCCCGCCCTACTCCACTGTCTATAAAGGCTGCCATTCTCAGGGCCTGGTTGATTCTTGTGAATCACACTCAAGTCATATACCTTGATTGCTGAAACCAAATGCAAACCTTCACCTTTAGGGATTTTGTTGTGGTGGTTTTGTTTCTTAGCTTTTCAAGTGGCCAGTGATGGTTTCAGTTGCATCCTGTCTTAACTTTAGGCTAGGTTTGTTTAACCATAGGAGTTCCCATTGACTTGCAGGCCACCTGTTCCTCCCTTCCTCCCTCTCCCATCTCTCACTCTTTCTCTTTCTCTTTCCCTCTGTCGCCCACCCTCTTTCTATCTCTCCCTTCCTTGCTCTCACTCTTTGTCTCTGTGTCTCTCTCTCATTAGCTTAGCAGGAAACTACCCAATTATGAAGTAAGGGTTTGCATTCAAACCGTAAACCGAGCTGTCGCATTCTGTCTCTTTGTAACAGAATGTACTGTTTGATTTTGAAATCCAGCAGCGCATCTGCTGCTGAGGGTCCCAGTCTCTTGAATCAGTAGATAGTCACATCTGTACTGAAAGCTGAAACAGTTTCAACAGCATATCGTTAGGTTAACTCTGTTTTTTTCTGATTGCTTTTCCCCTTGTCTTTTAAATGTGTTTTAAATGTGTAAATGTGTTTTAAAAGAAACCAGGGCACCCATTTGATGTAAAGCAGGCTCTTCTTGGTGGTGCTAGTGGGAAAGAACCTCCTGCCAATGCAGGAGACATAAGAGACACGTGTTTGATCCCTGGGTCAGGAAGATCCCCTGGAGAAGGGCATGGCAACCCACTCCAGTGCTCTTGCCTGGAAAATTCCATGGACAAAGGAGCCTGGCAGGCTACAGTCCATGGGGTCGCAAAGAGTTGGACATGACTGAAGTGACTTCAGCACACAGGCCCACGCAGGCTCTTCTTGTCCCTGGCACATCGTCATATGCCTTTGGAGAATGCCCTGGTGCTGATGGCTAAAGAATACAGGAGATTTTTCGCTAAATGGGAGCGGCAGGAACACACTGGCATTTCTCTGAGGGCTGGAGATCTGGTAAACGACATTATGGCCCAGGAGTGCCTTACCAGCTACACTGTCCTTTCGGGCATTCAGCATCTTCTCTTCCTGTTGAATGAGGGCAAATATCTGTACAGGAATGAGCTGGACCTACTCATCGACTACCTGGAGACCAGGAAAGGACAAGTGGAAGGTATTTGGCCCTGTCCCTTTTCTTCTCTATTTAATTAATTAGTTTATTTTTTGAACTTTTTGTTTTATATTAGGGTATAGCTGATTAACAATGTTGTAGTTTCAGGTGAACAGTGAAGGGACTCAGCCATACATCCACATGTATCCATTCTCCCCAAAACTTCCCTTCCATCCAGGCTGGCACATAACATTGAACAGAGTTCCGTGTGCTACACAATAGATCCTTGTTGGTTATCCATTTTAAATATAGCAGTGTGTGCATGACCACCCCAAACTCCTTAACTCTCCCTTCTCCCTGGCAACCCTAAGTTCATTTTCTAAGTCTGTGAGTCTCCCCACAAGTTTCTTTTCTATGAATCTATGTATGAAAGAGAAGTAAGAATTTTTCATTCAATTAAGAGAATATACCTCTGTAATACAACGATATCTGATTCAAATGTGTTCCAGATGGGAATACACTGGTTTAATGTTTAACCTTTATAGACTAAAATGCTTCTTCTGAAGCTACATTTTCTTTTGAACCAGAGTTTAATACATAAATGGAATGGCCTCTTTATATAGATGGGCACATAGGAAATAATTCCAATTCTCTATCTGTTTATTTTTCTGATTCTAAGTTTGTTAATTGAGACATTTTGAAGAGTGCCTTAAAGTGTATGGTGAATGTGAAGAAGCAGTTCCTCATCGATTTTAAAAGCACTTCAGCTATAAGCCGAGTCCTTGAAGCAGTGACTTTTCAGATTGCTTGTTTTGAGTTAAGTAGGTGAGAAGAAAATAATACTCACTTGTCCCTTGTAGGGAAAAAGCTGAAGTTACAGGACTGTGTTAAAAAAAGCCTTAAACAAATTGTTATTTTTATTTTATTCATATTTTAGTCATATTTTCATTATTTATATTCAAAGAATATATTGTATTATTATTTTATTCATATTTTAAATGAAGAATGTGTTTTATTGAACTCACTTTCTCAGGATGGGGAGGGAACTCATAAGCTCAAAATGTAACAGTTTTGTTTCTTTCTGAGCAATTTGTCTGTATTTTAGTTGAGATCTGACCCTTAACATTTATTAGTTTCAGCTGAACAATGTGATGATTCAATAGTTGTGCTATTGTGTGGTGCTCCTCTCAGCAAGCCCAGCTAACATCTTGCATTTTGATCGTAGAAACTTCGAAGTCCGAAGGTGTGAAGGTCTTCCTGGAGTTGCCTGAGCGGCTCCCTGCACAGCTCGCTGGCCTCTGCAGCAGGCGTCTGCCCTCCATTTGTTTTCTTCATTTTTCCAGGCTTTGAGATGCCAAATCCTTTGGCTGGCAGTGATCATCCCTCATTTCAAGGCAAATAATTCCTCATTTCCTCATACCCCCATCATGGGCGACCTGCCTCCACTCCTTCCGACCCCTGGAAAGAGATGGTTCCCAGGGCCTCCTGACCTGGTCGCTGCCAAGTCCCCTTTGATAGGTGAGAGGCTGGGAGGTCTCCTTCTGGTGCAGGTCAGTGCTTCCCTGCAGGGCTTCAGTGGAGTGGTAGCTTTCTTGCTTTCATGAGAATTTTCCTGAGGAAGTAGGGCAGCTTAGAGGAATTGCAGTGTTTGCTGTCGTAGTTTTAATGAATATTACATCTTCAGAAGACCACAAGAGACACTATAGCTCACTGGGTGCTATTTCTCTTGAGTGAGTAGCCTTAAGTTTTAATACAGGTAAGACTTTTAGAGAAGATCTTTGACCAAGGTTTGTAGCCACAGTTGGAGTGGGTTCATCAGGCATCTTCCCCTTTATGTTTTGGGTTTTGTTCTCTGCAGGATTGGTCAACCCCAAGGCTCAGCAGGTAAAGAATCTACCTGCCAACGCAGGAGACACAGGAGATGTGGGTTCAATCCCTGGGTTGGGATGATCCTCTGGAGGAGGAAATGGCTACCTATTCCATTCTCCATTCCTGGAGAATCCCATGGACAGAGGAGCCTCACAGGCTACAGTCCATGGGGTCTCAAAGAGTCAGACACAACTGAGCGGCTGAGCACAAAAGTTCTGTTTCCCCTCCCCCGATTCTGGCAGCCCCTCCAAGAGGCCTCCTCCTTTGGGATGCCCACCTCCCCAATCTGGCAAGTGATCATTGCCTGAGGAGAAACCATGCCTTTTAGCACCACTGCCAGGCGAGTAGCCAGGTGAGCTGTGAGTGGCGTTCCAGGCCCATGCTGACCAGTAGAACTTTCTGTGATGGGAGGAGTGTTCTGTAGCTGCATTGTCCAACACGGTAGCCATTGCCACATGCGACTGTCAAGCACTTGAAATGGGGACAGTGTGACTGACCCTCTGAATTTTTAATCTTATTTAATTTTAATTAATTTAAATGACCATACTATAGTAATTGCATGATAGTCATATGTGGCTGGTTGCTACTGTGTAATGGTCAGCACAGTTCTGGGCTGTCAGAGGTACCAAGAAGATATAGAAACAGGTAAGAGAGTGTGTTGTCTTTTTACCAAGAAAAATCTATTATTTCTTAATCTTTTTCTTCCTCCCCTTTTAAAAAGCTGCAAATGTACTTAAAAGGGGAAATACTATATCTATACCATGAATGGATATCATAGTCAATTGCTATAAAATAGAAGGTAATCATAATGATTCTTAAAGAGATGGGAATACCAGACCACCTCGCTTGCCTCCAGAGAAATCTGTATGCAGATCAAGAAGCAGCAGTTAGAACCAGACATGCAACAACATGTTACATGTTGTTGTTACATGTAACAACAACAGACTGGTTCAAAATTGGGAAAGGAGCCCATCAGGGCTGTATATTGTCACCCTGCTTACTTAACTTATATCCAGAGCTCATCATGTAAAATCCTGGACTGATGAAGCACAAGCTGGATTCAAAATTGCTGGGAGAAATATTAATAACCTCAGATATGCAGATGACACCACCCTTATGGCAGAAAGTGAAGAGGGACTAAAGAGCCTCTTGACGAAGGTGAAAGAGGAGAGTGAAAAAGCTGGCTTAAAACTCCACATTCAAAAAACAAAGATTATAACATCTGGTCCTATCACTTCATGGCAAATAGATGGAGAATGAATGGAAACAGTGACAGACTTTATTTTCTTGGGCTCCAAAATCACTGCAGATGGTGACTGCAGCCATGAAATTAAAAGACACTTGCTCCTTGGAAGAAAAGCTATGACCAATCTAGACAGCATATTAAAAAGCAGAGACATTACTTTACCTACAAAGTTCTATACAGTCAAAGCTATGGTTTTTCCAGTAGTTGTGTATGGATGTGAGAGTTGGACCATAAAGAATTGATGCTTTTGAACTGTGGTGCCAGAGAAGACTCTTGAGAGTCCCTGAACAGCAAGGGAGTTCAAACCAGTCAATCCTAAAGGAAATCAACCGTGAATATTCGTTGGAAGGCCTGATGATGCTGAAGCTGAAGCTCTAATACTTTGGCCACCTGATGCAAAGAGCTGACTCACTGGAAAAGCCCCTGATGCTGGGAAAGATTGAAGGCAAGAGGGGAAGGGGATGACAGAGGACAAGATGGTTGGATGGCATCACTGACTCAATGGACATGAACTTGGGCAAACTTCAGGAGCTGGTAAAGGACAGGGAAGCCTGGTGTGCTGCAGTCTATGGGTTCACAAAGAGCTGGACATGACTGAGCAACTGAACAACAACAACAAATCACAATGAGAAAGAACACAAAACAGTGTCACTAAATTTCTGCTAGGTACTACCGTTAATGTGGGTCTTGGAAAGGCTGACCTTGGAGGAAATCAAATACCTGGGTGCCCGGGCCAAGGTGGGTGGGAATCTCCTGTTAGAGAGGGACCTTTAGGCGAAAAGTGTTCATGATTCAGTGAGGTGGGCTAGGTGTTTACTGGTCCTCCTTTACAAAATGAGGGCTGTCACCAGGATTCAATGAGATAATATGACTGAAAATATTTTAGGCTGTTAGGAACTGCACGGACGTCTGCTGATGTTGCAACTTGGTTAATCCGATCTGTCCTGCAAAGGTGGGTGTGACTCCAGGACTCTGGTCAGGTGGAATGTGTGTGTGTGTGTGTGTGTGTGTGTGTGTGTGTGTGTGTGTGTGCTCAGTCGTGTCTGACTCTGCAACCCCATGTAGCCCACCAGGCTCCTCTGTCCATGGAATTTCCCAGGCAAGAATACTGGAGTGGGTTGCCATTTCCTCCTCCAGGGGATCTTCCTGACTCAGGAATCGAACCTGTGTCTTCTGTGTCTCCTTCACTGGCAGACGGACTCTTTACCATAAGTTCCAACCCCCCTTTCCAAAAAACAAACAAAAAAATATTTTTATTTTGGAGTAATTTTAAATTTATTGAAAAATTTCAAAGGTAGTACAGGTAGTTCCCTTTATCCAACTTCCCCTTAAAGTCTTATAGAACCATGCACATTTACTAGGAAATTGCTATTAGTACAATAATAGTAACTATATTACAGATTTCATTCATATTTAACCAGTTTTTCTACTAATGTATTTTTTTGTTTCAGGAACTTGTTCTGGCTACCTCATTGGATTGATGCCCCTTTTAATTTTATTATGCTCCAATTTTTTATTATGAAATATTTTATTATGTATAAAATTGTGAATGAATAGTATAATGGACACCCATGTATTCTATAACTAAGTTCAGTAATTGTTAGCATTCTTCCATTTTAAAAACTTATATATATATGCTCTATAAATAAAACTTTTCCTCAACCATAAAAATATTAATAAGATGTCGAGTTCATGATATCCCATCTTTAAATACTTCAACATGCATCTCCTAAGAATACAGACATTCTCTTGTATAATTATGATACTGTATCACACCTTAAAAATTAGCACCAATTCTACAATCTATAATATCTGGTTGTCATATTTGAATTTCCAGTTGTCCCAAGAATGCTTTTGCTTTGTATTTCTTGTGGCTCGTATGTTGGGTTCATTTACGTTTATAAATGTTTTCCTTCTTTCTGAATTGATCTCATTATCATTATGCAATGTTCTTCTTTGTCTTTTATTATAATCTTTATTTTAAAGTTTATTTTGTGTGATATGAATATAATTACTCCAACTTTTTTGTCCCAGGGATCCTTTTATGGCCCTTTAAAAAAAATCAGGATTCAATTAAGGTTTATCCACTGCATTTGGTTTTTATGTGTCTTTAGTTTCTTTTCATCTAAAGCAGTCTTTTTAACCTCCTTTTTTTTCCCTCCACTAGTGATACTAAATTTGAGTCTAAGACAGCTGTCTCATAGACCATCCTACATTGTAGATTTGTCTGTTTTCTCATGGTGTCACTTAACTGTCCTGTTCCCTATATTTTCTGTATGCTAGAAGTTCAGTCTAGAGGCTTGATTAGATTCAGGTTCTGCAGTTTTGGAAAGGATGTTTCATAGGTGGTGGGGTTTCATATTGCAATATATCAGAAGGTACATTCATTGTTTATCTGTCTAGGGAATGTGTTAGTGAAAACTACGAAGACTTTTTTGTCAATGTCAAAGACTTTTTTGTCAGTGTGTTAGTTTCTTGCTAAGTCGCTTCAGTCGGTCCGACTCTATGTGACCCCATAGACGGCAGCCCACGAGGCTTCCCTGTCCCTGGGATTCTCCAGCAAGAACACTGGAGTGGGTTGCCATTTCCTTCTCCAAAGCGTGAAAGTGAAGACATTCAGTCATGTCCGACTCTTCATGACCCCATGGACTGCAGCCTACCAGGCTCCTCCGTCCATGGGATTTTCCAGGCAAGAGTACTGGAATGAGGTGCCATTGCCTTCTCCAGTTAGTTTCCTAGGCTTGCCATAAAAAAGCTGCACAAATTGGGTGACTTAAAACAAAAGAAATCATCACACAATCTGGGAGGCCAGAAGTCTGATATCAGGCTTCACAGGGCTGTGCTTCCTCTGAAACGTGGAGGAGAGAGTCCTTCCTTGGTTCTTCTGGCTTCTGGCCTTTGCCAGCATCCTTGGGGTTCCATCATTCCTGTCTTTGCCTCCGTCATCATGTGACATTCTTTCCCTTGTGTCTTCATGACATCTGTCAACCTGTATGTGTATCCTTCTGAAACTTAAAAAAAAAAACAAAAAAAAAACCTATTTCCCTTTGTCTCAAGGTATCTCCCAAGACTGGGGCTTCCCAGGTGACTCAGTGAGAAAGACTCCATATGCCAATGCAGGAGACACGGGTTCTATCCCTGAGTCAGGAAGATCCCCTGGAGAAGGAAATGGCAACTCACTCCAGTATTCTTGCCTGGAGAATCCCATGGACAGAGGAGCCTGGCGGGCTGCAGTCCGTGGGGTCGCACAGAGTTGGACACAACTGAGCATGCGTGTGAGCACGCGTGAGTGTCCGCATCTCCCTAGACTGGATGACCTGGTAGGTCTTTTCCTGCACGCTGTGAAGCCTGACATCTGACAGCGAGCTCTTCGGTTTTCTCTATTACCGTGTAGTGTCCCGTCCTACCAAACGGATACACGAAGTGAGGTAGGCCACATGCCAGGTTGCCGAGGGCCGGGACGTGGAGACACTCATCCGTGTGGAGCCCTGGCATCCATCCTGCGGGTGTAGCCTCAGGTGCTGGTGTTGGCTGAACATTAGTCACTGAGCCCTTCTTCTCCCTTAGAGAGACTCCCCGAGGGCGCTGGAGCCTCCCCTGCACATAAATATACATAAACTTTCTCGAGATGCTCGGGTTGTTGAATGAATCACTAGCATCTACAGGGGAAAGACTTTTTATTTTCTTATAGTTATCTAAATAATTTAGTAGAAGAAGATTAGAACAGTAACTTGTGTTAAGGTTTTGAAGACAGTTTGTATATTTTTTAAAAGCATGGATTTTTCTGGTATTGGCTTATTTCCTCTTTTTAAAAAATTAGTCTTTTTAAAAGCAGACGATAGATACACATGGTACAAAATTCAAGAGAAAAGGTAAACAATAAAAAGTAGTTCTCCCATTTCTATTTCTTAGTTTAACAGTTTCTTGTTTCTTTATTCATAGGCAAGTGTATATAAATTTACATACAAGTGGTAACATGCTGTAAATGCTATTCTAGTTCTCTAATAGTTTTTCCATTATGTCTTAGAAATGATTGTATCTTGATTGGGTATATTACTACCTGTTTTTAACAATTGCAGATTATTCTGGAGTCTTACTGTTTAGTCATATTTGACTCTTGCGAGCCCATGGACTACAGCCCGCCAGACTCCTCTGTCCATGGGATTTCCCAGGCAAGAATACTAGAGTGGGTTGCCATTTCCTTCTCCAGGGGATCTTTCTTCCCCAGCATCGAACCTGAATCTCTTTTGTCCTGCTTTGGTAGGAGGATTCTTTATACCACTGAGTCACCTGGGAAGCCCATTCTGGAGTATGCTGCTGCTGCTGCTGCTAAGTTGCTTCAGTCGTGTCTGACTCTATACAACCCCATAGACGGCAGCCCACTAGGCTCCCCCATCCCTGGGATTCTCCAGGCAAGAATAGATGTGTATTAATTTATTTCATCAGATCTTATTGATAGACATTTTAGGTCATTTCTAATCTTTTGCTGCTTAAGCAAAATAGAATTTATTTTGATGTAAGTTGGTTTGCTCTTATGTTATAGAGTAAGTCATTTTAGAAGCTAATTTCAAATATTGCTACTTGTTACTTAATAAGAAATAACAAGGACTTCCCTGGCAGGTCAGTGGTGAGGCTCTGTACTCCCCATGCAGGGGGCACAGGCTGGACCACTGGTCAAGGAACCAAGGTCCCATATGCCAAGTGGCGCCACCAAACCTCCCTCCAAACCCCCCCCCCCCGACCGCCCAAAATAAGAAATAACAAAAGTGTGTTTTTGCTATCAGGAATGTAAAGAAAACTTACATCGCAAACTTTATGAATGGAAGTATTTTTACACACTCATGTTGGTCTTTAGATCATAAATTAGCATGATAGGCTAGCATTTGGAAAGGAGGTTCAATCAGGTATGCTTTCTGGCATGTAGTAGGACATTTAATATCTTAAAATAGGCACTGATTTATACTACATGGATTTTAGATAAAGAAGAAGTTTGCTAGATTAAACTTTCTAATACTTTTTTTTTCTGTAGTTTGCTAAATATATTTTTATTTTCCAGGTTAGCCTGTGATTTTTTTCCCACATCCCTTGGGTACAAAGCTGATCTGTCTGAGCTGCTATGTGAGCCTAGACAAGAAGCTGGCTGGAGTCTGCGTCTAGCGCTTTCAGGATCCATCATTATGAGGATATATTTGTTTCCTGTTGCTGTGTAACAAATGGCCACAAACTTAGCAGCTGGAAACAACCAGCTTATAAATAAATAGATAAAACACATTTATTTTGTCACAGTGTCTGTGGTTTCAGGAGTCTGGGTACAGTTTAGCTGGATCCTCAGTGTCACTAACCTGAAAAGCAACGTGTGGGCAGGAGCTGGGGTTTCATTTGAGGCTCAGATTGCTCTTTCTAGCTCACTGGTTGTTGGTTAATTAATTTCTGTGTGGTTCTGTGACTGAGGGCCCCATTTGCACACTAGCTACCAGTTGGAGACGCCTCTCAGCTCCTGGGGGCCATCCTCATGTCCTTGTCATGCAGACCCGCTCTTCTTGTAATGTGAGTGTCTTTTTTCTTCCAGGCTGTGAGAGCCTGATGCTTTGTCTTTTAAAGGCTTTCCTCGTTAGATCTAGTCAAAGCTATGGTCTTTCCAGTAGTCATGTATGGATGTGAAAACTGGACTCTAAAGAAAGCTGAGTGCCGAAGAATTAATGCTTTTGGACTGTGGTGTTGGAGAAGACTCTTGAGAGTCCCTTGCACTGCAAGGAGATCCAACCAGTCTATCCTCAAGGAAATCAGTCCTGAATATCCATTGGAAGGAATGATGCTGAAGCTACAACTCCAATACTTTGGCCACCTGATGCAAAGAACTGACTCATTTGAAAAGACCCTGATGCTGGGAAAGATTGAACATGGGAGGAGAAAGGGATGACAGAGGATGAGATGGTTGGATGGCATCACCGACACAATGGACATGAGTTTGAGTAAGCTCTGGGAGTTGGTGACGGATAGGGAGGCCTGGTGTGCTGCAGTCCGTAGGGTTGCAAAGAAACGGACACGACTGAGCGACTAAACTGAATTGGTTAGGTCAGGCCTACCTGTCTAGGATAATTTCCCTTTTAATGAATTTAAAGTGATCTCCCTTTAATATCTTTTTAAGCTAACACTTTTTTTTTTTTTTTTCAAAATCTGGCTGTGCCAGGTCTTAGTTGCAGCATGCAGGATCTTTGCTGAGGCATCCAGGATCTGGTTCTTTGAGCAGGGATGGGACCTGAGCCTCCTGCATTGGGAGCATGGAGCCTTAACAAATGGAGCACCAGGGAAGACCTTCCCTTTAATATTAATTGGTCTCACCCTCATTCAAAGAGAGGTGATTATGGAAAGCGTGTGGACCAGAGGGCAGGAATCTTGGTGGTCATCTTAGATTTCTACCTACCTCAGTGGGTGGTTATGAGCACTGCTGTCACAGGGGACCTGAGCTAGAATTGTTATAAATTTTTTCTCTGTGAAGAAGTAGTAGTTAGGCAATAATTAATCTACCTTTTTATGTGAGACAAATGACAGTGGACAAGTGGGCAGTTCTGCCTGTCTCCACCTTAGTAGCCAGTTGCTTCCATGTCATTCAGAAACACTGATTTTTCAGAAGGGGTCTCTCCTATTCACAGGGTTTTCTGTTTCTCTCCTTCAACCCTAAAATGTCATGCTCTTTCCTTTTAACCAAATACCTCTTAGACAGGAAGTATTTATCATTCAGGATCTAGCCAGAGGAAAGTAACAAACCTTCCAAAGTAGTTGAGGAGGTGGCTTTTCTGTACTGAAAAAAGTGTATATGTTAGAACCATCGTTGGATTGTCATCACCCCAAACCTCACCCTGATTTCTGCATTCAGAGGAGGGACAGCTTCTCCTACTTAGAACCCTGTCCCAGGGGAGTTGTTCAGTTGCTCAGTCGTGTCTGAGTCTTTGCAACCCCATGGACTGCAGCACGCCAGGCCTCCCTGCCTTTTACTATCTCCCTGAGTTTGCTCAGACTCGTGTCCTTTGAGTCAGTGATGCCATCCGACCATCTTGCCCTCTGTTGTCCCTTTCTCTTCCTGCCTTCAATCTTTCCCAGCATCAGGGTCTTTTCCAATGAGTTGGCTCTTCAAATCAGGTGGCCAAAATCCCAGGGGAAGGCTGATGACAGACCAAGGTGAACTGTGACTTCCGTGGGTCTCTGAAGGTTTTGCAGCGGGGTGCCCAGTAGAACGCACTGTGCTACTTTGTGAATGCTGGGAGAAGGGGAGACTGGCTTCCTTCTGCCTTGTTAACGTACAGCCATTCTCCATGTGCAGACTCCCGAGTCTGCTCCCTTCTCTGAAGAGATGGGAAAGCTCTGGCTTCTGTCATAGGAAACCCTTAGACTGACCCATCAATCAGTCCACTGGGCAGCTCAGGAGGTAGAATAAGCCCACCGTGGAATCAGGACCACTTGAGTGTTTCCAGAATGATCCTGGGCAAGTTGCATCAGCTCTCAGTTCAATATCCTCTTCTTGCAAATCAGCTTAACCCCACGGTGTTCCTGTGTGGTTAGGAGGAGTTGATACGGCATGAGAAGGAACTTTGGACACTTAACACAGGATTGTATTCCATCACTTTTTAAATTAATTTTTTAAAAGATTTTTTTGATGTGGACCCTTTTAAAGTCTTTATTTAAGTTGTTGTATTATTGCTTCTGTGTTTATGTTCTGGCTTTTTGGCCACAAAGTATGCAGGATCTTAGCTCTCCAACCAGTGAGCAAACCTATACTCCTGCATTGGAAGTCAAGGTCTTAACCATTGGACCACTAGGGAAGTCCCATCCAACATGTCAAAGATGTGTATTCTTTCTCACTAGTCTCTCTGAAGTCATGATGTGTGTAACAGAAGGCATCTCACTGCAATAATTAGCATTTTATTTCATATTATAATAAATACTGATCAGTCTCACAAACCGTGGTGGTGGTCATTATTAGAACAGTGAATTACTGTGAATTACAGGTCAGGAATTGACAGGAGAAACTTAGATCTCTGCAAAGATTCTCCTTTGGAGCGAGAAGAGGTGGGAATGAAGCCCGCATCTCTCCACATCTTGTCCAGCCCTCCTGACTGGGTGTTCGCATCCCTCTTTTCTTGCTGTGAGAGTCTGTTCATCCTCCCCGCACCCAGAGCAGCAGTTTCTGTCTGCCAAAGCTGTGGTCACTTAGCTTCATACTGTCTTTGGCCATGACTCAGGTTGGAATGTTGGTGTTAGTAAAAAGAGCAGCAGCATCCTTTCTCCACACCCCCTGCCACGCTGTGAATAGCGAGCCTTCTGCGCAACTCCTTTCTTACAGCTCTCTCCCCTCTGCAGTCACCTGGGGCAGGAGCCCCTGTGGGCTGTACTTCTGTCTTTTTCTTTGATGGAAGGTATGGACATCGAAAGCCCTTTGGCCTGTGATGGGTTCACACTCCCCTGTGGCTTGTCACTGGGAGTCATTCTTCGTGGCTCACTCTTGTCCTTCAACACTGGTTTCCCCAGCGTGGGGTATGCACCATTGTTGTTTGAGGGGCATGTGGACACATTTTTTTAATGTTCTTTTAGAATTTGCTTCTTTAAAAAAAATTTGCATATGGAAACATGAAAGACCTTGAATAGCCAGAGCAATCTTGAGAAAGAAGAATGGAGCTGGAGGAATCAACCTTCCTGACTTCAGACTATACTACAAAGCTATAGTCATCAATATAGTTTAGTACTGGCACAAAAGCAGAAATATAGCCCAATGGAACAAGATCGAAGGCCCAGAGATAAGCCCACATATCTACTAGCACCTTATCTTCAACAAAGGAGGCAAGAATATACAATGGGGCAACCATAGTCTCTTCAATAAGTGGTGCTGGGGCAACTGGACAACTTTGTATAAAAGAATGAAATTAGAATGCTTTCTAAAGCCACACACGCAAAGATTTTGTATTGGAGTATAGCTGATTTGCAATGTTGTGATAGTTTCAGGTGTATATCAAAGTGAACCAGCTGCACATACACATACATCCAATCTTTTCTGTATTGTTTTCCCATATAGGCTATTACAGAGTATTGGGTAGCGTTCCCTGTGCTACGCGTAGGTCCTTATTATGAATAGTTATCTATTTTACATATAGTAGTATGTCTTTGTCAATCCCACTCCCCCCCCCCACCCTGTGGTGGTAGCCATAAGTTTGTTTTCTATATCTGTAACTCTATTTCTGTTTTGTAGATAAGTTCATTTGTACCCTTTTTTGAGATTCCACATGTAAGCGATATCATGAGCTATTTATCTCTCTCTGACTTACATCACTCAGTATGACAGTCTCTAGGTCCATCCATGTTGCTGCAAACGGCATTATTTCATTCTACTTTATGGCCAAGTACTATTCCATTTTGCGTGTGTGTGCGTGTGTGTGCATGTGTATACCACATCTTTATCCATTCCGCCACTGATGGACATTTATAATAGTTCATCTGGCCGAAGACATTTACTGAGCAACTCCCCCAAGCTTGTCAGGGTTGCATATCCACATGCAGTGATGTTCTTGGTATATCTTTTATAACAGCTCTTGTTTGAAAAATTGCAAACTACAGAAGAATAAGATCATAGTAAATTCCTATATAACTTTCATGCACGTTCATCCATCACTGACATTCCGCCTCATTTGCTTTATGTCTCTCTCACTCTGTGTATAATTAATATATACGTCTGTATATGTCTGAATTCATTTGTTTAAAAAAATCTAGGCATTTGAGAGTAAGCTGCAGTGAGTGCCCTTCACACCTAGATATCCAGCACTCACCACCTGAGGATGAGGATTTTACAGCTTCCCTGGTGTCTCAGTGGTAAAGAATCCACCTGCCAATGCAGGAGCACGGGTTTGACCCCTGGTCCAGGAAGATCCCACAAGCTGTGGAGCAGCTAAGCCCACGCACTGCAACTACTGAGCCTGTGCTCTAGAGCCCCAGAACCGCAGCTATTGAGCCCACGTGCTGCAACGACTGAAGCCCATGCTCTGTAGCAAGAGAAGCTACTGCAGTGATGAGTAGCCCTCACTCTCCACACCTAGAGAAAAAGCCTGCACAGCAACAAAGACACAGCGTAACCAAAAATTAAGAGTTGTTTTTTTTAAAAAAGGAATAAGGATTTTATTCTGTTAACCAGAGTGAAATTGTCAAAATTAGGAAACTTGATACAGATACCCTGCTATATTACCTGTGTATACATATGTACACTTGTCCCAGTATCATCCTTAGACAACTTTCCCCCACTCTGATTCAGGGTCACACAATGCACTCGCTTATCATGTCTCTTTGGTTTCCTTTCCTTTTAAAGAGTATAGGTCTCTTGTTTTGTAGAAAATCCTTCAGTCTATACTTAGTTTTCCAGGTACTTTCCTTTTCTAGTGAGTGACACTGGTTTTCCACTTGTGGTCATGTAGTTTCCCTTTAAAATAAATTTATTTAAAATGAACAAGGGAGGCAATTTAAAGAAACATGGGAAGTAAATAACAGTACAAGAGATACAAGGAACTGACAAAATTGGTGACAGTCATATATCAGTGACTGAGATTTGGAAAATTTGCACAGGGTCCACGATGTTGCTATCTCTTGGACCCTGGTGGAGGAAGAGAGCAGGCAAGCCGGTAGCCCTGCTCAGGCCCTGGGTTAGTGAGCTGGCGGTGGTCGTGCCAGCCCTGGGGGGCGCTCTGTTCCCACCACCGGCAGCCCCTTGCCTCGCCAGGCAGGACTCATCCCTTTGATTTCCACCACATCCCATGGATGGTATGTTCCTGTTTGCCCCTCTTGCTTTAAAGTCTTAAGTTCCATCTTCCCTTGAAGTCTTTCCTGTGGGGGTTAGCCACCTGGACTACATCTGCCCTTAATAGAATCCTACTTTTTCTGATGGACTTTTAAAGTTTTGTTCATATTTATTTATTTATTTGGCCACAGTATGTGGGGTCTTTGTTCCCTGACCGGGGATTGAACCCGGGCCCCCTGCAGTGAAAGTGTGGCATTTCAACCACTGAAATGCCAGGGAATTCCATATTTTTATTGATTTCTTCATTTGTGCATGTGCGTATTGAGGTATGATTGACTTATAGAAAAATAAGCTGTTTTGTGTTAAGAAACCAAAGAGAAATAAAGAGTACGCCTAATATCTCCTTGCTCTTTCCTGATTTATTTTTTAAATTAGAGGTAAATAATATTTTTATTGTAATTCAGTGAAAAAATATTGAACAAAATGAAAATAAGGAAAAAGTCCAGCTGGATGGCAAAAGTAGCCTTTGGAGAGATGTGTATATTTTATAATGGGTTCTGATGAAAAAAATATGCAAAAGAAAAAAATAATGTATATGTTTTAATGAGTTTGAAGATAAGTATACACCCATGAAACCATCACCATACATAATACTCTGATCTTATTCATTAACTCTGGAAGTTTCCTCCTTCCCTCCTTTTCCCCTTTTGATATGAGCATGAAACATAAGATCTACCCTCTTAAACTTTTTAAAGTAAGCATACAATACAGGATTAGGTATAGGCACTATGCTGTGCAGGAGACCTTCAGGAATTCTTCACCCTGCGTAAGTGAAATGATGTGCCTTTTGACCAACATCTATCTCCCTGATCCCGCACATCCCATAGCCTCTGGTAACCACCGTTCTGCTTTCTACTTCCACAAATATGACTGTTTTAGATTTCCCATATAAGTATATTCTTATGTATTTGACTTATGTTACTTAGCAAGTTCATGCATGTGGTAGCAAATGGCAAGATTTCCTGCTTTTCAAAGGGAAAGAAATGTGTGTGTATATATATGTGTGTGCGTGTGTGTGTATATATATATATATTATACACACGTTTTCTTTGTGTATGTGTGGACTGTAGCTCACCAGGCTCCTATGTCCGTGGAATTCTCCAGGCAGGAATACTGAAGTGGGAAGCCATTCCCTTCTCCAGGGGATCTTCCCAACCCAGGGACTGAACCTGGATCTCCCACATTGCAGGCAGATTCTTTACCCTCTGAGCCACCAGGGAAGCCCTGTGTGTGTGTCTACTACATTTTTTTTATCCATTTGCCCACTGATGACCATTTAGGTTGTTTTTTTGAATGATTTATCAATATTAAATCTATTGTTTGGTAAGACTCATCTCTTGAGTCTCCAACTAGGCTCCAAGTTCTAGAAGGATAGGGACCCAGTCTCCTGAGGGTCTCTAAAGCGTGGAGCTCCTGACCTTGAGCGTAGAGGATGTCCAGGAAGGGCGTCTTCTCTTTCTCATCCTTTCTGCCTCTCAGGCCTGCATCATTGTTTGCCTGACCCCTGCGGCTATCCCTTCACTGGTGCCCTCAGGCCAGACCCTCCTGACTTGTGTCAGCACCATTTTCTAGAACACTTAACATCTTATATAACACTTAGCATCATTTTCTGTAACACTGAGACCATGGAGACTGTGCAAATCTAATTCAGTCACCCTTGTGCTCTCCTGAACCCCAAATACATACGTAAAACGTTTCTTTGCCTACAGGAGTGTTTTCAGATTAGGGACACAGGCCCCTGGGAGTCTTCAAAATTGTATCAAGGTGATGGTAAATTCTACAAGGATATTTTGATCTTGTGTTTCAGTTTTAGTGATAACCTTCAAGACATTTAAAATGTAAGCTTACACTGGATTATCGAATCACTGCTTTTAACGGATCCTGTTGGATGATTCCAGGGCCTGCATTTCTGGTTAGTCTCCTTTGGTGTCAGAACACCCAAAGTGATAGGGTTTTAACTGTGCTTGCAGTGTGTCTCTCATACCCTGTGTGTGACAGAGAGAGAGTTTGCTGCTTTGAGCAGCACTGGGCCACAGACTGGGCACATCCTCCTTCATCCAGCTTCCGGGGGCCTCCGGTGTCAGGCTCATGCTCATCTCTCGAGCCTCAGGTCTCACCTCTGCCCGTGTAAGTCCTGTGCTACGGCTTCCTCCCTGGCCCCCGTCCTTAGGGTACCCACTCAGACTCCGCTCAATTTCCTATCCTCCTGGAAGCCTTCTCAGACTTTGCCTGAGGTGACCTTTCCTCTAGTTTCTGTCCCTCAATGACGACATTTATCGCATCGATGCTGCCCAGGGTCTACCTGTCAGCCTCCCTGGCACACTGACTATGAGCCCCCAGCTGACAGGACTGTGCCCTCTGCCTTTTTGTGCCTGGAACCCAACAGGTGCCTAATACACACTTGTCACAGGATTTTACTTAAGCCCAGGAGCCTTTGAGCTCTCTTTTTGCTATATCTTTCATCATGCCTCCTAAGGAGCTGGGAGACTTGCTGCTCTGAGTGATTGTCTGGCGTCCTGTCACATGTATACTAGATGCTCAACTAATATTTCCTTATTTCTCTGCTCAAGACTCAGATCGAGGGTAGTTTTCTTCCCTTCTGGGTAAATGTTTTCTGAAAAACAAAAAAATCAAAACTGTCCATTAAGATTCCCAAGAAGCATTGCAGGCATGCTATGTTGCTGTTTTCCTTAAAATCTGCCTCACTTGGCTATAGCATCAGGGTGGTTGTTGAAGTGCACTGAATAAGTTGCTTACCGACTGTTCTGAAATTTTTCATGAATTATTTTCTCAGTGTAGGCCACTCTTGTGCTCACTTGGCATCGTAACCTTTCCTGTGTGGTCTCTGGTTACTCTGATTCACAGTACTTTTTGTTTTCAGCTTTTGACTCTGCTGGGCCTTCTTTGCTTTTGCGAGGACTTTCTGTAGTTGCAGGGAGTGGGGCGCAGGCTTCTCATTGTGGTAGCTTCTCTTGTTGCAGAACACAGGTGCTAGGTGAGCAGGAGTCTAATTGCTCCCCGGCATCCAGGATGTTCCCTGAGCAGAGATCGAACCCATGTCTCCTGCATTGGCAGGCAGATTCGTATCCGCTGCACCACCAGGGACATCCCTCCACAGTACTTTTCATAGCCAAGCCCCCAAAGCCTTGGAGTCTGTCCTGCCAGCCATGCTATTTGGCTGCCAAAGGGAACCGCCCCCGCCGCCTCTGTGGCCCACTCACTCTATGATGCTCGTGTTCCCTGGGGCCGCTAGGCAAATGAATTGTCTTGAACTTGAACCCTCTTCTCTCTCCTGTGCTTGTTTGTGTATGATAAACTTTCTGAAGATGTTTGAAAAGTAAATGTTTGAATTGCACGTCCTTATTTGATTGACCTTTTACACTCCCCGCACTCTCTGTCCGACTAACAGGGGGCTGCCTGGCTGGCATGCCGGCGGCAGGAGAGAAGAGGAGCTGCTCCCTTAAGAAGGCATTTAGCAGCTCTCTGCATCTTGACTGTTCCCTAATACTCCTCTGGCAGAGGCTGGGGTATTTCATGGGAGTTTTTACTAGTGGAACCCTGCACCATCTCTCCTGAGAATTACAATGCAGGGTACTGTAACCCCCGGGGGATTCTGTTGTCTCAGATCTGATATTTGAGCAGGGTGAGAGTGACAACCATTTTATAAAAATAACGTTTCTCACTAGTATAGGAGTGAAACACACTCAAGGCAGGGAAGTTGGAAGATTCAGAAAGATCACAAATAAAAAAGGCATGATTTCAAGCCCTGAGGTGATTGCCGGCGCCTCTTTCTTATGTTCCCTTCCACACTTTCCTTCCGCACTTTTATGGCTTTATTTTACAAATGTGGCTTACTGATTCTTTCATTTCTCAGTAGAGCAGAAGCATCTCACCAGGTCAGTATTTATTGCTTTACCATATGTAGGTAGAGCATTTTATTTAACCAATCCCTTGTTGGACATTTACCTTGGTTTTAATTTTCTGTTGTTATAATTTTCTTGTGATAAACATCTTTATTGATGCATCTTTGTTGGTCTTTTTTAGAATTTCCTGAGGATAAATTCTGAGAAATAGAATTCTTGAGTCAACCAAAGACAGTAGGTATTTTGTAAACACCAAAAGAAGAATCGATAGATTTAGTGTCATTCATGTAGAAAAGTAGCACTTAATCCCATAATCAGTGTGAATAGCTAAGTATCCTCTACAGTTCCTTTCTGCTTTGCTGTGGATGGCATCATGTCACTCACATTGGGAAGCAAGTGAAAAAACGGGACTCTGGGGCCACACTACCTGGAATTTGAGTCCGGTTCCACCACTTATCAGTGGTGTGAACTTGCTGAGTCACTTTAGCTCTCCTCACCTCCGTTTCCTCATTTACAAGATGGGAACAGTAAAAGTGCCCACCTCATAAAGTAGTAATACAAAAGTGAAATGAATAGCTCTGGGTCAAGAGCTTAGAATAGCCCCTGGCACGGAACAAGTGCTTGCTATTGTTTCATCATCTAGTTGTTCACTTGACGAGTTACTCTGCATGCGAATTAATGTGGACCCAGTCACCTTGTCGGTGGTTGTGCAGTATTTCATTATAAGAATGTGCATTTGTGTGTCTGGATGTTTTCTCCAGTCTTGCACTCTTGCTGGTCTTCCGGGGTAATAAATTCCTAGAGGTGGGGTTGACAGGGGTGCCAACTTTTAAATATATACATGTCTACGTAGTACCTTCAAAGAGGAGTTAGCATGCATACGTGAAGTCCCTCAGTGAGGGCACTCAGGCTCTGCCCGAACAGTCCTCCCGACCTTGTAGAGTTCATAGTCATGGAGAGATCTGGAAGAGGAGAGGGGAGGAAGGCCTTCTCAGAGCCTGTCCTGTTTCTCCACAGCAGCAAGCTGCCTGGTTTATGCGTCTCCATTGTTCTGCTTGTCTATTTGGTTTTTCAAGTCATCCGTTGTATCGCCAAGAGAGGCAGCCCATGCTGGTCACTCTCACCCTGCCACCGACAGACCTCAAGACCATACTCATGAGTCGGTGACGGCTCCTGGGCATGTGTATAAACTGCGTTAAGTGCTCATGCATGTCAGTTCATTTCATCATCCCAGTTGCCCTCTGAAGCGGGAACATGTTATCTCTTCAGAGAGGTTAGGTCACTTGGGCAAGATCACACAGTTCATAAGTAATCAAACTGCAAACCTTGCTGTGTGACTCCCATGCCATGAGTTGGGGACCCTGGAGGCAGGGGCCCAGGCTTACATCTCACTCTGGCTTTGCTTGTAAGCTCTCCTGTGTGTCTGAAGGCCAGTCCCTTTCCTTCTGGTTTTCGATTTTCCCATTTGAACCACGAGTAAGGTTCACATCATCTCTAAGACTCTGACTTATTTTTGACTGCTGGGTCTTCATTGCTGTGTGCCGGCTTTCTCGAGCTGCGATGAGTGGACACTACTCTTCACTGTGGTGCGTGAGCTCCTCATTGAGGTGGCCTCTCTTGTTGTAGAGCACAGGCTCCAGGCACACGGGCCTCAGTAATTGCAGCATGCAGGCTCAGGGGTCACAGCTCGTGGGCTTAGTTGCTCCAAGGCATGTGGAATCTTCCTGGACCAGGAATCGAACCAGTGTCCCCTGCTTTGGCAGGCTGATTAAGACTATGACTTCTTCTTGTGAGAATCCTGGCATGTTTGATATCAGGACACACATGGCATGTTCAGAGGGGTTTAACTGAAGAGAGACGAATGAGGGGACAGTTCCAGAGGTGTGAGAATCCAGCAAAGGATGGTGAGGTGCACGGGTATCATGAACAATGCAAAGAAGTTGCCACCACTGGGCCCGGAGGCACCTGGGGAGGCAGAGGAGTTAGTGGAGCTTAGGAAAAGCAGAAGCCAGGGGAGACGGGTGGCTGGGAGCTGTGGCCTTGGACAGAGGGAGGCAGCCCCTGCCAGAGCCGGAAGTGGCCCAGGCCCCCCGAACCAGCCCCCATATACGTGCTCCACACTACACCACCCAGGAATGTTGGTTGGGCAGTCGGAAATCCAGAGAGTGCAGTGTGTCCACTGCTGGCGCAGAGCAGGCCGTGTGCAGGGGGCAAACGGTAACCAGCAAAGGGATTTTTGTGGGGCTCATGGCCCATTATTTGAGGGAAGAGTGCAGTTATAAAACCAACAGGCACCTGCTGAATGGTGGCACAGCGGGAGAAGCCCCCTGCTGCCAGCCGGCCTGGGGAAGCAGCAGGCATCCCACGTTTCAGGCTTTTCTTTTCAAATGGACACAGGTAGTTCTTGCGGGTAGTTCGGTTGGTCGTGAATCATGTTTCAACCTTCCTGGCATCCTTTCCTTCCAGATGAATGTGGCTGAATGACTACTGCAATCTAGAATTCCCCTAGAAATAAATGTCCTTGCTCATTGAGAATCCATCTGAGGCTTTCAATTCCAGGGAGGAAAGGAGTCTGGACCACTCTGAAAACTCAAGCAGGAGGGGTTAGCAGAGGAGAAATAACCACGTTGCAAGGCTGCGAGTTGTGGCTGTTGCACAGAGTGACTTGGTGAGTAGTTTGGGGGACCATCACTTCCTGGTGTTTACCCTGCCTGCCTTTCAAGTCTCTCTTACTCCACCCATGAGTGGAGGCATTGCTTCAGCATCCACCTGGAAGCAGCCCCCAGGACTGCCTGCTCCCTCCTCTCCCAGCCCCACGTGTCTGTCTATACTGCATCATCACCTGCATACTGGGCAGTTGGACACTGAGTTTTGTTTTGTTTTGTTTTGTTTTGCCAGAGCCTCTTTCAGCAGCAGTGTTCAGCCTGGTTTTGTTTCCAAACACACAGGGAGCATGCTGGGAGACCAGTGTGGCATCTCTCCCTACCTGATAAGGGAGGATCGATAGTCATAGACTTCCTATTAGGACATATTAGCAGCTTTAAAAACATTCTACTTTGATCCACAATTTCTACTTTGGGGTCTGTCTTTTAAGGAAAAGAAGAATTTGCACCGTCGATGAAAATGTGTCTGATAAACTAGTAATAGGACTTAAGGTCGGAAACCAGACTCAAACTGAATGAAGCAAACACGGGAATGTATTAGCTCATGTCATATAAAAAGTCAAGGAATTCATTACTTACGAAACAGAAACAGACTCACAGTCTTCGAGAATGGGAAGGGATCGTTAGGGAGTTTAGGATGGATATGTACACACGCTTTGTTTAAAATGGATAACCAACAAAGTCCTACCGTATAGCACGTGCAACTCTGCTCAATGTTATGTGGTGGCCTGGATGGGAGGGGAGTTTGGGGGAGAATGGACCCATGTATAGGTATGGTTCAGAGAAGGCAGTGGCAACCTACTCTAGTACTCTTGCCTGGAAAATCCCATGGACGGAGGGGCCTGGTGGGCTGTAGTCCATGGAGTTGCTAAGAGTCGGACACGACTGAGCGACTTCACATTCACTTTTCCTTTCCTGCATTGAAGAAAGAAATGGCAACCCACTCCAGTGTTCTTGCCTGAAGAATCCCAGGGACAGGGGAGCCTGGTGGGCTGCCGTCTATGGGGTTGCACAGAGTCAGACACGACTGAAGTGACTTAGCAGCATAGGTATGGTTGAGTCTCTTCGCTGTTCACCTGAAACGATCACAATATTGTGTTAACTGGCTCTACCCCCAATACAAAATAGAAAGTTAAAAAAAAAAAAAGAGTCAAGGAGTTCAGCATTAGGCATAGCTGGATCTATGGGATGACTTGCTGCTCTTCGCTATTTCCTTGGTGGCAAGATACATACTAGCAGCCCCAGGCTCTCATCTTAATCTACCAGGACACCAGAGGACAAGACCAGAAGGCCTGTCTCTTCACAGAGGTCACATCTGTCCTAGAATTGAGTCTCTGATTCTGATTGAGCTACATGCTTGTCCTAGACCAGTCCTGTCGCCAGAGGGATGGCAGAAGCTGGTTGGTTGAGCCTTGGTCACATGCCCTCTCCTAGAGCTGGGGAATAAGGCTGTCTCCACCTGGACCACATTCTGAGGAAGGAAGGGCTTCCTGAGGAATACCTGGCAGTGCTTTTGCCAAAAGAAGGATGAATGGTGGATGAGCAAAGACTGCTAAAGCCCGTAACTTCCTCACAGCATCATGTGAAAGAGTGAGAAGCAAACAAATGACCACCTCTGGAAGGATAGCTTAAACTGTGGCTTTTTCATAAGATGGAATATTATGCAGCCACTAAAACACAGGTTAAAATGGAATTTATTGAGGAAAACTTAATGATAGGATCTGAAAAGAAAGGTTGCAATGTACATAGGAAGTATGATTTCCACTGTGTAAAATATGCATGCTTTGGAAAATGCTGAAAGAAAAATATAGAGAAATGTTCATAGTAATTATCTTAGAGCGATATGGGTAAATTTCCTCCTGTGATCTTTTCTCTTTTTATATTTTAAAGTACTCATTCTATGCATGCCTAAGGAACAAATGCAAACTTTTAGAATCTGAGCTACAAGGTGACTTCCACTTGACCAGCGTGTGGCTGCACTGCGCCCAAGTGTGGACGGCAATGGGGGTGAGGAAGGGGGAAGCAAGGAGGGGAGGGGAGGGAGGCAGCTCCACCAGGTCCAAATTTTTAAGCCTTGAAGGAGGCAGAGGCAGGTTTGGACCCAACTGGAAAGATCTGTTGGAGATGGGGCAGTAGCTCTGAGCTCCCTTGGTAGCAGACTGGCTTCACTTCTAAGATCTTGTCCGTTCATCCGTCAGTCATTCATTCAGTAGATGAGTGCCCCTGCATGCCAGGGGATGCATAAGGAAATGGGACCTGTCCTTGTCCCCTGCAGTTAGTCCAGCATGAGGACATGGCGGCCTGCAGACGGCTACCGCAGGCTTACCATGTATCATGGGCCTGGCGACCCGTCATCATCGCAGAGGAGCCTTTGGGAGGACGTAGCAGCTGACTGTGAGGACGTGGGAGGACCACAGGGCGTCCACACATGAACTGAGGCACAGGACAGGTGAACACACGGCATGAGAGGGAGACCATAAACTAACCTCAATGCGGCCTCCCCGGCTCTGAGCAAGGGGCTGAGGGTACCAGGCCCTGGATGCAGACCAAGCGAGGATATTGGAGAACCCAGGGAAGAATGAAGGGGCCACATGGGCTAGGGGAAGTAGTGCTGGGGGAACAAGGGGTTGTGTGGGTGGCCAGCTTCTGCTCGGAGTAAATGAGGCAAAGAGCAGCCCAGCAGTCAGAGGAGCGGAGACCTCGGGCTCAGGCACCCAGCTTTCCTCTGCAGCACACAGCCCGAGCAGTGAGACCTGGGGCACACTCTAGTTTTCACATCTGGAAAGGGGAATTCATCCTGCTGTCCTTGGGGTGTTCCTGGGGAGCAGGGCTAATGACCTGAAGCACCTGGGCCAGCGTCAGGAAGACAGGAGGTGCATAGCTCCTGGGAAGAGGACGGGAAACAAACCCAGGACCAC
This sequence comes from Capricornis sumatraensis, assembly GCF_032405125.1. Classification (NCBI taxonomy): domain Eukaryota; kingdom Metazoa; phylum Chordata; class Mammalia; order Artiodactyla; family Bovidae; genus Capricornis; species Capricornis sumatraensis. The sequence continues at coordinate 24,198,466 of NC_091088.1, read as the reverse complement.
GTCCCAGTTGGCACCTTGGCCTCGGCCACACCAGAAGGCAGGTCAGTGGGACAGACTGTGTTTTCTAAAGAAACCCGTGACTGTCTCCCATCCTCTGTGCCCTCTTGTAACATGACCTGGACACTCTCCATGACTTCTGGAGGTAGGTCATGAAGCTTCCACCAGCTTCCATACTGTCCTTCTTCCCTCCCTGTCTGGGCCTATTTACACATGGAACCCAGCTGCCATTCTTCAAGAAAGCCCAGGACACATGCAGACGCCACATGGAGATGTGTGGGCTGACAGCGCCTGCTGAAGTCCCAGCGAACCTAGGGCATCAAATGTGAGTGAAGAAGCTGGGGCAGTGACTCCGGCCCCAGTCCCTATCCGGCTGCCGCCGAACAGGGGACTACAGAGTAGTTCTCTGTAGAACTGCCTAGTGGAGCCCAGTCAAATTCCAGAACCGGGATAGATATCACAAATGATGGCTGTTGTTGTTTAATAGACTTTATTTTTCAGAGCAGTTTTAGCTTCCTAGCAAAATTGAGCAGAAGGTACATTTCCCACATACCCCCTGCCCCCGCATAATACAGCCCATCCCCTATCAAAATCGTGAACCAGAGTGGTACATTTGTTAGTTAATAGACCTACACTGACACCCAATTATCACCCAAAGTCCATAGTTTACATTGCGGTTCACTCTCGGTGTTGTACATTACATGAGTTTGGACAAATGTATTATGACATGCATCCACCAATCTAATATTATCCACCAACATAGAATACTATTATTCTATAGGATATTAGAATATATTACCACTGCCCTGAAAGTCGCCTGTGCTAAGCCTGCTTATCTCTCCCTCCTGGTACCCCTTAATCCTTCCATTGTCTCCATAGTTCCGCTTTTTCTACGAAGTCATATCATTGTAATCATATAATAAGTATAGTCTTTTCAGATTGGCCTCTTTCACCCAGTAAAGTCCATTAAGTTTCCTTCATGTCTTTCCGTGGTTTGATAGCTCATTTCTTATTATTGCTAAGTAATATTCCATTGTCTGGATGTTGATTTGTTCATTTACCTGCTGAAGGACATTTTGGCTGCTTCAAGTTTCGGCAAATACAAATAGAAGTATGTGTGTGTGGTTTTTGTCCCACTTTGCATTTCCACCAGCAGCGAGTGAGAGTTCCTGTTGCTCCGCAGTGTTTTTGGGCCATTCCAATCAGTGTTCTGTGGTGTCTCATTGGTTTATTTCTCATCATAGTATGACATACGATGTAGAGCATCTTTCTTTTTTCCCAGATTGACTGAGATGCAATTGATAGATAACGTGTGTAAATTTAATATAAGCTGTGATGGTATGATACATGTGTAGTTGTGAAATGACTACCACAATAAGGCTGTTGTGTTGTGCTTAGCTGCTTAGTCATGTCTGACTCTTTGTGACCCTTTGGACTGTAGGTTGCCAGCCTCCTCTGTCCATGGGATTTTTCAGGCAAGCATAAAGGAGTGGGTTGTCATTTCTTTCTAAAGGGGATCTTCCCAACCAAGGGATCAAACCCACATCTCCTATGTGTCCTGGATAGCAGGTAGATTTTTTACTCACTTACAAAGCATTTTTTTCTCTATGTTTCCTTCTAGGAATTTTAAGAGTTTAGGTCTTACATAACCTACAAGTCTTTAATCCATTCTGACTTAATTTTTTGTGAGAGATATAATAGATGAGTCTGGTTTCTTTCTTTTTGCATGTGACTATCCAGTTTTCTAAACACCATTTATTGAAGAGAACATCCTTTTTCCATTGGTTATTCTTGGTTCCTTTGTGAAATATTATTATGTGCACAGAATTATTTTGGGGTTCCAAAGTCTATTCCATTGGACTGGACATATAATGTCTATATGTCTAAATGTCTAAAATACATTTTATAGGCATATAATGTCTATATGTCTGTTTTTATGGAAGTACCATACTGTTTTGGTTTCTATAACTTTATAATATAGTTTAAAACCAGGACATTTGATAGATATCTTTTCATATATTTATTTCCCATTTGCGTATTTTTTTTTTCCAGTGAGGTGTCTGCTAAGTTCTTTGGCTTATTTTAAATTGAGTTGTTTATTTTCTTGTTTTTGAGTTTTAAGAGTTTTTGTATATATTAGATAACAGTCCTTTATTGGCTGCGTCATTTACAAATATTCCTCCCACTCTGTGGCTTGTTTTCTTATTCACTTAACATTGTCTTTTTTAGAGCATAAGTTCTTATGAATTCAATTTATGAATTATTTCTTCCATGAATTGTACCTTTGGTGTTGTAATCTAAAAAGTCATTGCTATAGCCAAGGTCACTAAGATTTTCTCTTATGTTTTCCTCTGGAAGTTTTATGGTTTGCATTTTACATTTAAGTATGTGTTCCATTTTGAGTTAATTTTTGTGAAGGGTATCAGGAAGATCTTGATCTGAGTACTGTATGTGTTTCAATCAACATTTCTTTTGCATGTGGATATTTGGTTGTTCCAGAACCATTTGTTGAAAAGATGTCTTTTCTTCACTGTATTGCTCCTTCATCAAAGTGCAGTTGACTAAATTTTGTAACTCTTATTTCTGGGCTCTCTATTCTGTTCCACGGACCCATGTGTCTATTCTTTTGCAGTTAACACTGTCTTGATTAGTGTTGTCTTATAGTATATCTTCAAGTTGAGTAGTGTCAGTCCTCCAATTTTATTCTTCTTCCTTTGATACTGAGTTGGGTATTCTGGGACTTTTGCCTCTTTGTATAAACTTTAGGGTCACTTTGTTGATATCCACATTTCTTGCTAGGATTTGACTGAGATTGTATTGAACATGTTGACCAAGCTGGGAAGAACTGACATCTGAACAATACTAGTCTTTCTGTCTATGAAATCAGAATCACCTCCCCACTTACTTAGTTCTTTTCTGATTTCTTTCATCAGAGTTTCCTAGATCTCCTCATATAGATCTTATACATATTGTGTTAGATTCATATCGAAGTATTTCTTTTGGAGGGAATAGCTAATGTAAATGGTGTTGTGTTTTTAATTTCAAATTCCACTTCTTCATTGCTGCTAGAGGAAAGCAATTAGCTAGCATATTAATCTTATTTTCTACAATCTTGCTATAATTGTTTATTGGTTCCAGGAGGGTTTTTTTTTTTCCTTGTCAATTCTTTTGATTTTCTACATAGACAATCAGAGCAATCACTTAAAAAAAATTATACCCTACTTTGCTCCTCATCTACCTACTGAGATATTTTGTTGGGAGAGAAGGGTCTCCCATCACCCTATGAAAGTGCACGATTATTTTAAAAATTCAATATACTTACACTATCTTGAAAGACAATATGTACCTTAGATCATTCTTTTTCCTAGAAACACAGTGTGCCCTGAACTACTCTTGGCATAGAAGATGTATCTATGTTGGGGCTTGGTGGGCTCAGGTCATCAGGACAGGAGGCGGTGCTGGGAGCTAAGACCTCGGCTGTCTGAGGAGCTGTGGGTGTCAGGGCTGCCCAGATCTGCATGAGGCAAAAGCCTGGTGTCCTGGGGCTGGAGAGTCACTAGCAGCCAAGACAGGGGCCAGAGGCGTATCCAGTCCACAGGCCCACAGTTTCTCTGTATCTGTTTGGCATAAAATAGCAGCTTCCAGACAGAAAAGAATCAAAACCAACAAAACCCCTCCCCCCAAAACCCCTGAGGCTGTCAAAAACATCCATTTTTTGTAGGAAATACCTGTTGTTTTCACCTGGGGTGATCTTTAGCTCACAGTGTCCTGATATCCCTTTGAAGCACTATTCTTTCCCAACTCTCAGCCTGAAGGACAGACTTCTCCAGGGTGGCAGAGGTGGTCATGTGACTTTAGCTTGACCAATCAGCATAACCCATTGGCTTGGCCTCTGTGATTGGTTCAAGGATGGGCCTGGCTCTCCAGCTGGTCCAATGAGAGTCTACCTCAGGACATTTGTTAGAACTTCCTTGGGCCCCCACAAGTGTGCCCTTTCTGGTGGGGTTGTCAAATGCCATCCTCGAGCTGGGATTGGGAGGCAGGCACCCGAGGCAGAGGCTGGGAGCCTGCCTGAGAAGAAGATACCACATAGAGGAGAGCACAGACAGGAAGTGGGAGAGAAACTGGGGTGTGACAAGGTTGTCTGAAGCCTTGGGCCATACTGTGCTGAAAACAGCCATGCCCTGGCATTTCCAATGACATGAGCCAATGAATCCCCTTTTATATTTAATTCAGTTTGAGTGGCGTTTGTCAGTTAAAAGTGCAAGAGCCTCAACGGACATCCAGTGCAGAGGGCTATAGAGAGCAGACCTCATTCCAGAAAGACAAACTCCAGAATCTGAGGAAAGGATCTGGTCTATGCCTTTCACTCTTTCTTAGACTGAGTCTCCCTCCAAGCTTCCTAACACTCATACCTGGGGCTGACCTGTGAAGCCCTCTGAGCCCAGTGACCTGCCCACGCCCTGCCCTGTGGTAGCGCTGAGCAGCACCAGCACGACGTGCAGCTGTTGGGCATCCGTCCATCTCCTCCAGGAGAATATGAGTCCCAGGGAGCTGGACCAGTCTGGCCCTCCTTCCCCTGTAGGCTCTGGCATCCTGCCTGCCATTTACCAGGTGCTTAGTGAGCTGAATGGAGAAAGGAAAGCGGCCCAACAGGAGACAGGGTCACCTGGAAATCTGGAGACGAGCAGGCTTGGGACAAGGAAAGAGCACTGGACTTGGAGTCCAAAAATAAAGGAAGGCATCGTGGCACTGCAGTCATTCAGGGATTTGCTTGGGCCTCTTTGAACTCTAGCTGCCTCTACCCAGGGCAGGAAAGTCATGGCTGTGGCCCGGAGTGTCAGTGACAGTACTCCTGAGGCCGGCAAGTAGGGCTAAAACAGCCTCCTGTTCCTTGGGCACTGCCTTTGTGCTCCATACCATATGTGTGCAATCTCACATATTCCATTCTGCTATTGGATCAAGAAGGCTGTGTTATTAGCCCCATTTTAGAGATGGGGCAATGGAGGCACAGTGAGGTGAGGTCACTTGCCCAGTACCACACCGCTGGTCAGTGGAGAAGGCTGCTCTTGAACCCAGACCCACTGACGACAGGGCCTTTTGGCTCAGCTTTTATGCTCTGCTGTCTCTGCAAGTGCAGAGGCAACTCTGAACCTGGGCCAGGCTCCAGGCCTCCTTGAGATGAATTTCCTCCATCCTCACGTCACAGTTGATATCTGGTCCTGAGCAGCATGCAAAGCCAGGCCACTTCCAGTTTTGAAGCTTCCTTATGTTAAAAAATTAGGAAGCATGAAAACACATTTCTACCATTGTTGTATACTTAATATGAATAGGTTTAACAAACAAATGCTCTTAACACACACATAACAGTGAATTTAACTGTTCCAGGGTAATTAAGCATTTTCCTTTAAACATTTGTATTTATAGGTCACTGAAGGCAGCGTGACCTGGTAATGGGACACAAGTTTCAAAATAGAGAATGTCCTTCTCTCCATCCTGTTCCTGTGACCCTTGCATAATGGCGTTTGGAGGGAAAGTCAAAGGTATGCATTTGTGGCCCTTGTCGTGGAAGGGAGGATGGGCCCCTCAGTCAGGGCTTGGGAGGGGTACCCAGGAGGCCGTGCCAAGGTGGATTTAGCCTAACACCTTCACCCCCATCTTCTGTGCTGGAGTTCCTGCCAGTCGGTGGCTTCCTGAGAATTTTCAGCCACCAGAAGGGGGCAGACGGTGACTTCTGAAGCCGGGACACAATGGATCTGTGAGGAGGCAGGTGGGAGGGGTTGGAGGTGTCAGGCAGCCACTACTTTGGGACAAATTGGGTCCCCATAGACTGGGCCTGGCTCCCTGAAAACTTCAGGTGTGGTCTGGCTCCAAGGACCCCATCCCAGCTCTGTGACTTGCATCAGGTCACTGACCAGGGCAGCCAGACAGCCTGGGGGTTGGCAGTCTGGCTGGAAGCTGGGGCTGTAGGCTTGGCTGGCAGTGAAAACAGACACACCATCTTTACCTGATTGTATATTGGTGGCTGGAAGGACTGGTGGAGATTTGGGGTGGGTTAAAGCAACCCTTGGGCTTCCCTGGTGGCTCAGACGGTAAAGAGTCTGCCTGCAGTGCAGGAGACCTGGGCTCAATCCCCGGGTCAGGAAGATCCCCTGGAGAAGGGAACGGCTACCCACTCCAGTATTCTTGCCTGGAGAATTCCATGGAGAGAGGAGCCCAGCAGGCTGCAGTCCACGGGGATTGCAAAAAGTCAGATACGACTGAGCGACTAACACTTTTTTTTTTTTCACTTAAGCCACCCTTAGGCCTGGCCACTTCTCAGGGAAACCCTTCAGGCCTCAGACACCTCCAGAGCCACCACGCTGTGCTGAGAGGAAGGTACAGAGGCAAACCTCTGAAAGGCCCCTGTGTACTATGGCTCGAGGTGGGAAGTGCTGGGCGATGGGGGTGCCCCTCCTGCTCCCTGACCCCCGGCACACAGATCCGCAGCCACCACTATCGTGGAGGGCCGGGAGGGTATGCGAGGTTTTCCTCCTGGGCCTGACTTCAGTGATAGGTTCTCCTTGGGCCTGCAGCCAGCTTCCCAGACCTCAGTCCCCACCCCGATTGGGTCCTTTGTGGATTCCCTGAGCCAGGCAGCCCCCACCTCCAGCTCTCAGATGGCTCAAACAAAGAGAATTTTAAAGTGGCACAGGCTGGACATGCAGTCTCGAGATGGTGTCTGCCCAGATTAAGGCGAGCTCCAGCGTGGGTCTTTGAAGGGCACTTGATCTCCTGGGGTGAAGATGGATTTTCACAATAGCATTAAGAAAAACCTCACCACCCAGACTCATCCACTGCGACCCACCCTGCGGTGTCGCTGGAGCTGTGGGGGAGGGTCGGGCACCTGATATTCTCATACCCCCATGCACACGCCTCCCCAGGTGGTGGCCCGAACATCAGAGTCTTGGACCTGTTCCAGCACCCAGTGTCCTGACCCCGTCCCATCCTCCCCTTGCAGCAGAATCGTCTTTTCCCAGCACAAGTCCCACCAGGCTGATCTGCTGCTTAAAGCCTTTGCATGACCCTGGCTGCCTCAGGACACAGTCCAGGCGGTCACCTGCCTCTGGGAAGCCCTGTCCACTTTTCCTGCCTCTGGTCACCTGCTGCTTCTAGTGCCTTGAACGCTAACCTTTGGACCATCATGCTTTGCTCTGCCTCTGCCTGGCCCCTCCTCTCCTGTGTGTTGCCAGCTCCTCTCCATCCTTCAAGTATCAGCTTCAGTATGTGTCTTCTGAGAGGCCTTCCCTGACCACTGGGCTCCTCAGTCCTGTTCCCTGAGCTCTGTGCTGTCACAAATCTCATCATTAGTTTGTGTCACGACTGGTCACGGGCTACCTTCCAAGTCCTGCAGCCTAGCTCAGTGCCAGACACATAGTAGGTGCTCCACAAACACCTTTTCTGAAGAAGTGCAGGAGGAATTAGGGGCAGCTACGAGCCCACGGCATCTGCTCCCTCAAGGAGATACTTGCTGAAGCTGGGGCTGGTCTCTAAAGCCAGGGGCACACAGACAGCTATCTGAACTGTACCTGAGGCCTCCTACCTGCCCATGGCTTGTTCCTTTCCCTCCCTGGAAATGCACCTTCCTCGTTTAACACAGACCTGGGGCCTTTTGCAGGAACTGAGCCCATATGGCTGCCTGCAAATTCCCAGGCCGGGAGCAGCTGCCACCAAGAGTCCAGAGCCTGACTGAGGAATAAGACTCTACTTCTCAGGCTCCATCCACTCCACCCTCCTCAGCCCTCTGTCCCTGAGCCCACCTGCCTAGGAAGGCAGAGGCCCCAGCCCCACAATTCCCCTGAACCCCCACCTCTAGCCTCTTCTTGGAAGCCCACTGGCCAGATGGAAAGGTGTCCCTTTAAGATACAGCCTAGATCCCTCTGTGAGGCCTCTAGACTTGGCATGTGCTATTTGGCCCATGACTCAGTTGCCATTCAGATGGTCCTTTGAACCACGCACAGTGCTCAGACTTGAGGGACACCAAGAGGAATAACCACAGTGCGGCTTCCCAAACCCAAGTGTATCCCAGGAGCTCTCATCCTTTCTGCTCTGAAAGAAATAAATATTAATGGCTCATGGGAAGGACTCCGAGCAACTCTAAGGCAAAGGCACCAAGAATGACATGTCACCAGCAGAGGTGGGGGAGCAGAGCCCCTAGCAGCCTACCTCTCTGCTGTCTGCTCAGGGGGTTCTTTGGTGGCAAGACAGATTCACCCCTGGACTGGGTGCCAGAGTTAACGGGCAGCAGTTGCAGGAAGTGGGAGTAAAGCAGTACCCCTGACCAGCCCCCACCAGCCCCTCTGCGACCCTGGTGTATGAATGCTAAGTTGTTTCAGTCGTGTCCAACTCTTTGAGACCCCGTGGACTGTATCCTGCCAGGCTCCTCTGTCCATGGGATTCTCCAGGGAGGAATACTGGAGTGGGTTGAAATATCCTCCTCTAGGGGATCTTCCTGACCCAGGGGTCAAACCTGCATCTTTTACGTCTCTTGCATTGCCAGGTGAGTTCTTTACCACTAGTATCACCTGGGAAGACTGTGACCCTGGACAAACTGTTAGATCAATGTTACAGGTCAAATGGCTGCTGGGGACAGGCAGCAGCATAAATGAGTCCCTTGTGTGGACTAGGGAGAGCCCCACCTGAAGGATAGTTACTCCAGCCCACTGGTAATTGGGAGAAAAACAAGGTGCCAGTATTTTCAGATCTGATGATTGTTTTCAAGAAAATTCTAAAAAGTGAGTTGTTTTAGAAGATTTCCCATTTAAAAAATTGGCTCAGTTAAAATAGCACATCATCAAGGCAACTGAAATATTTCTGTGGGTCCTATTGACAGGGCAGTATCGGAGCTAAGCCTTGGAGGGTTCTTACAGTAGAATTGCTATTTCCTGGCAGGGATGGCTGGGGAATCCGCAACTCCTCCCAATGAATCAGCTCCACCCAGAGGCCACATGACCCCTGACCACTGCTGATGGAACCAGGGTGGGCACTTGACACAGGACAGCCAGTCCTGGGCTGGTGATAATTTTTGCTGTGACTTGGGGCCAATACGGGCTTCCCAGGTGGCGCTAGTGGTAAAGAACCTGCCTGCCAATGCAGGAGACATCAGAGATGTGGGTTCCATCCCTGGGTTGGGAAGATCCCCTGGAGAAGGCAATAGCAACCCACTTCAGTATTCTTGCCTGGAGAACCCCATGGACAGAGGAGCCTGGCAGGCTATGGTTCCTAGGGTCGCAAAGAGTTGGACACAACTGAAGGGACTTGGCACGCATGTGCGCACGCACACACACACACACACACACACACACACACACACACACACACGGGGCCAATACATACAGCCTTGGGCCACCCCATCCCCAGGCCTCATACTCCTGGTTCTCCCAAGCCCACCCCTTTGTCCTTCAGCTCTGATGGTACCTCCTTGCTGAAGCTTCCTCTCATCACTGTTTAAAGGGCCCAGCATCCCAGGGCAGATTTTTTTTTCTTTTCCATTTTGTTCTCTGTTGCATCCACAGCACTCAGAGTAGGGCCTGACATATCATCGGCTCACTAAATAGTTGTTGAAGAAACTAGTAAGTTCCCCCTCCCTTTTCTCCCTTGTCGCTCCACGATGTCCTGCCTGTCCCCCTGCTACCCCCCTCCCCCAACCACCACATGATTTGTCCCGGTTTCATTCTGGCAATCAAAAGAAGTATATTAAAGCACATCCTCACCGACTGTTATGCAAAGTAAAGGAGGGGACCCCATGACAGTACCAAGTGTAGACCCCAGCTTATAGTAGCCTCTCAGTCCATGCACTTATTTGCTTTGGGGGCTTTGCATTGCCCGTCTTGCATGAATGTTTCGATGTGACTGTCCCACAGGCCTCTGTGAGCATCTAGGAAACCCTGGTTCTGCACTCTAACCAGATTTGGAGGTTTCCTGGAACACCGCATCTGGGCCTGCTCGCAGTGTCCACTCGAGCAGGATGAGTGTCACACCGGAGTCTATGGCTGATAAAGAGATCATCGAGCGGCCGGTTCATACTGTGTGTCATCCAAAAAGAAAATCAATTTTGAGCATCAGATAAAATATGACAGGCGTTTTAAGAATGTATTTTACAGGCAGTGCACTGCGCTAGGAACAGGGTTGGCGGACAGGTTGAGGCCTCGCCGCTGAGCCTCGTCAGTAGGATCTGACGTGGAGCCTCCTAGGAGCGCCGCTGTCTCCAGCTCAGCATCACAGCCCCAAATGCCCAGACCGGAGGGCGCCTGCAGGCCAGGCTGCTGGCAGCCGGGGAAGCCGGCCAGAAAGGGCCTCACTCACCCTTGAGGGAACTGCCACACTGCCTCTGGAATCTCTTCTGGATTGAAAGCAAGGAGGCTGGTGCTGAGTGCGCCAGGACCCATGGGCCAGTCACTCTGCCTCTCTGGGACTCAGCCTTCTTTCCTAAGTGGGGATAACTACACCTGCCCTCAGGGAGGGGTAAATGAGATTGGGGGAGGGGTAGTTAAAACACTTTGAAAGTGAATCGATCAGCTACGGAAAAACCTGAAGGAACTTTTTGGCTAACCCAATATTTTAAACACGGAGGAACTTCCCATGACGAAAATTTTGAAACACTGCAAAAGGCTCTAAGATACAGAACGTTTCCTCCTGCCCTGGGCCCCTACTCCTCCTTTCCTCTCCCCAGAGGCAGCCGCTCAGCTTCTTGAGTGTGTACGTCCAGAGAAGGGACACACGTGCATGCGCTCTACCGGGCTTGGCTTTGTTTCAGGATAGTTCTACATCTTGAAGCTTTTCAATGTCCACGTTCAGAAAGCGGCCTCCTCCTTTTTGGTGCATGTCCCTTAACGTGTGGGCTTTGCTTCCAGCCCACAAAACTATACCATGAGTTTCCTGCCCCTCCGAGGTGCCAAAGGAGGGCCAGTGGGAGGGACAAAGTGGTGGGCAGGGAGCAGGGGGATGTTAAGGAGGGGCGGAAAAGGTGCAATCTGGAGGGAAAAGGAAGGGCTTCCCAGGTAAGGGAAGCTCAGTGGTAAGGAATCTTCTTGCCAAGGAGATTCAAGAGACACGGTTCGATCCCTGGGTTGGGAAGATCCCCTGGAGGAGGAAATGGCAACCTGCTCCAGTAGCCTTGCCTGGAGAATCCCACCGGCAGAGGAGCCTGGCAGGTTAACATCCATGGGGTCGCAAACAGTTGGCCACAACTGTGCACCCAGGCTTGGGGGGAGAAGGAAAGGGCAAGTGGAGGGAGGAAAGGAAGGGCCAAGCTAGCGGAGGGGGAAGGAACGGGCAAGGCGGATAGGAGAGGAAGAAGAAACAGAACGGGCTCTGCTCCTATTGTCTGAGGCAGATCCTAGAGAGCTGGGAGGGGAGGAAGGCGAACCTTACACTATAGTGTGAAGAATAATAATTACAACGCAAATTAAAAAAATTACAACGCAGCGGTACAATTTATTGAAAAAAAAAAAAAACCCACTTTGTGGATGCCTCTGGCTCTGTGAGCCAGTTCGCTATACCCTCAGACGACTGAGTGTCACAAACAGTGTCAGTCCAACCTGGAAAGTCTGTGCTTTTGTCCCTGATTAAACCACAAGGAAGGGGAGGTTAGGGCTTGTGGGAGACTAGGACCTGTAACGATGGTTTCAACTTTGCTAACTATTCATGAATTTTCTTCCATTGCCCAAACCTTATTTTGCCACCTGTCTGTGACATGAGCTGAACCACATACAAAACAGTTTTACAGGCATCCAGCCATTAGCCTAGAGAACATCTATGAGGACTCTACCAGAACCCTGGGTGAAGAAACTTCTGGATTCCCAAGAGTCCACACTGAGGGGAGGGTGGGTCAGGGCTGCTGAACCCTATAGAGCCTGTCATGCCCTGAGATTCTCTCTCCTTTGGAAACTCCTGATGAGGGTGCCTGGTTCATGAGTGCTCCCACAGGGCCTCCTCCCCGCCACTTCCGCATCTTCTGGAACAGGTACCACCCTGCCAGCTATATCCCTGTCCCAGCCAGCCATGGCCAGTCTGTTTCTGGTGCCTCCCTGGGCCCCGCCTCTTCCACAGATGATTGACAGCGAGACAGGGCTCATCAAAGTAGAACTGCCTTGCTAGAGGGAGTGTGGCCTTACCCCATGGTGCTGTGCAGTAAACTCAACCAGCTGGTCACCATTCAAGAGCCCTCGCCACTAGGGACTGGGAGAGAGCTGGCAGAGTCTATAATGGTTTATATTCCCCATTAACATCCAGTGTAGGCCATGTTCAGAGTATGCGGCTAATATTTGATAGGCTATCTGTATTGTTGTTCTCCAGTTGCTAAGTTGTGTCTGACCCTTTGTGACCCCATGAACTGCAGCACGCCAGGCTCCTCTGTCCTTCACTGTCTCCTGAGTTTGCTCAAACTCATATCCATTGAGTCAGTGATGCCATCCAACCATCTCATCCTGTCTCCCTCTTCTCCTCCTGCCCTCAATCTTTCCCAGCATGAGAGTCTTTTCCAATGAGTTGACTCTCCACACCAGGTGGCCAAGGTATTGGAGCTTCAGCATCAGTCCTTCCAATGAATATTCAGAGTTGATTTTCTTTAGGATTGACTGGTTTGATCTCCTTGCTGTCTAAGGGACTCTCAAGTGTCCTCTCCAGCACCACAATTCAAAAGCATCAATTCTTTGGCGCTCAGCCTTCTTTATGGTCCAAGCACATCCATACATGACTACTGGAAAAACCATAGCTTTGACTAGATGGACCTTTGTTGGCAAAGTGATGTCTCTGCTTTTTAATAGGCTTATCATAGCTTTTCTTCCAAGGAACAAGCATCATTTAATTTAGTGGCTGCCATCACCATCCGCAGTGATTTTGGAGCCCAAGAAAATAAAATCTGTCATTGTTTCCATTGTTTCCCCATTTATTTGCCATGAAGTGGTGGGACCAGATGCCATGATCTTAGTTTTCTGAATGTTGAGTTTTAAGCCAGCTTTTTCACTCTCATCTTTCACCCTCATCAAGAGGCTCTTTAGTTCCTCTTCACTTTCTACCATTAGAGTGTTATCATCTGCATGTCTCAGGTTGTTGATATATATCCTGGCTGTCTTGGTTCCAACTTAAGCTTCATCCAGCCTGGCATTTTGCATGATGTACTCTGCATATAAATTAAAGGAAAGTGACAATATACAGCCTTGATGTACTCCTTTCCCAATTTTGAATCAGTCTGTTGTTCCATGTCAGGTTCTAACTGTTGCATCTTGACCAGCATACAGGTTTCCAGGAGGCAGGTAAGGTGGTCTGGTACTCCCATCTCTTGAAGAATTTTCCACAGTTTGTTGTGATCCACACAGTCAAAGGTTTTCACGTAGTCAAGGAAGCAGAAGTAGATGTTTTTCTGGAATTACCGTAGAAAAACTATGACCCAACAAATGTTGGCAATATGATCTCTGGTTCCTCTGCCTTTTCTGAATACAACTTATACATCTGGAAGTTCTTGGTTCATGTACTGTTGAAGCCTAGCTTGAAGGATTTTGAACATTACCTTGCTCACATGTGAAATGAGCATAATTGTACCAAAGTTTGAACATTCTTTGGCATTGCCTTTCTTCAGGACTGAAATGAAAAGTGACCTTTTCCAATTCTGTGGCCACTGCTGAGTTTTCCAAATTTGTTGACGTACTAAGTGACATACTCAGTATGCATACTGAGTGCATACTTTAACAGCATCATCTTTTAGGGTTTGAAATAGCTTAGCTGCAATTCCATCACCTCCACTAGCTTTCTTTGTAGCAATGCTTCCTAAGGCTCGCTTGACTTCAGATTCCAGGATGTCTGGCTCTAGGTGAGTAATCACACCATCATGGTTATCTGAGTCATTAAGACCTTTCTTATGTAGTTCTTCTGTGTCTTGGACTATCCCTGGTGGCTCAGACGGGAGCGTCTGCCTGCAATGTGGGAGACCTGGGTTCGATTCTGGGTCAGAAAGATCCCCTGGAGAAGGAAATGGCAATCCACTCCAGCACTCTTGCCTGGAAAATCCCATGGACGGAGGAGCCTGATAGGCTACAGTCCATGGGGTCGCAAAGAGTCAGACACGACTGAACAACTTCACTTCAATCTGTGTATTCTTGCCACTTTTTCTTAATATCTTCTGTTTCTATTAGCTCCATACCATTTCTGTCCTTCCATTGTGCCCATCCTTGCATGAAATATTCCCTTGGTATCTCCAATTTTGTTGAAGAGAGCTCTAGTCTTTCCCATTCTACTGTTTTCCTCTATTTCTTTGCATTGTTCATTTAAGGCCTTCTTGTCTTTCCTCGCTATTCTTTGGAACTCTGCATTCAGTTGGGTATATCTTTCCCTTTCTCCCTTGCCTTTTGCTTCTCTTCTTTCCTTGGCTATTGATGTTTGTAAAACCTCTGCAGAGAACCACTTTGCCTTCTTACATTTCTTTTGCTTGTGGATGGTTTCGGTCACTGCCTCCTATACAAGGTTATGAACCTCTGTCCATAGTTCTTCAGGCATTCTGTCTACCAGATATAATCCCTTAAATCTATTTATCATCTCCACTGTATAGTCATAATAGATTTGATTTAGGTCATACCTGAATGGTCTAGTGGTTTTCCCTACTTTCTTCAGGTTAAGCCTGAATTTGGCAATAAGGTGTTTATGATCTGAGCCACAGTGAACTCCAGGTCTTGTTTTTGCTGACTGTATAGAGCTTCTCCATCTTTGGCTCCAAAGAATACAATCAAGAATATAATCATGTGTAGAATCATCTCTTGTGTTGTTGGAAAAGAGTATATGCTATGACCAGTGTGTTCTCTTGACAAAAGTGTTAGCCTTTGCCCTGCTTCATTTTGTTATCCAAGGCCAAACTTGCCTGTTACTCCACGTATCTCTTGACTTCCTACTTTTGCATTCCAGTCCCCTATGGTGAAAAGGACATCTTTTTTTGGTGTTAGTTCTAGAAGGTCTTGTGGTCAGCTTCAGCTTCTTCAACATTGGTGGTTGGGGGAAAACTTGAATTACTGTAATGTTGAATGGCTTGCCTTGGAAAAGAACAAGCATCATTCTGTCATTTTTGAGACTGCACCCAAGAACTGCATTTTGGACTCTTTTGTTGACTCTATGGGCTACTCTGTTCCTTCTAAAAGATCCTTGGCTGCAGTAGCAGATATAATGGTCATCTAAATTAAATTCACCCATTCCCGTCCATTTTAATTCACTGATTCCTAAGATGCCGATGTTTACTCTTGCCATCTCCTACTTTACCATGTCCAATTGGCCTTGATTCATGGGCCTAACACTCCAGAATCCTATGCAATACTGTTCTTTACAGCATCGGATTTTACTCTCACCCCCAGACACATTCACAACTGAGCATCGTTTCTGCTTTGGCCCAGTCACTTCATTTTTTTTGGAGCTATCAGTAATTGCCCTCTCCTCTTCCCCAGTAGCATTTTGGACACTCTCTGACCTGGTCTCATCTTCCAATGTCATATCTTTTTGCCTTTTCATACACTCCATGAGGTTCTCCAGGCAAGAATACTGGAGTGGATTGCCATTTCCTTCTCCACTGGGTCAAGTTTTGTCACAACTCTTCACTATGACCTGTCCCTCTCGGGTGGCCC
This sequence comes from Capricornis sumatraensis, assembly GCF_032405125.1. Taxonomy (NCBI): domain Eukaryota; kingdom Metazoa; phylum Chordata; class Mammalia; order Artiodactyla; family Bovidae; genus Capricornis; species Capricornis sumatraensis. Next base: position 24,182,828 of record NC_091088.1, on the reverse strand, counting down.
TGCATGGCATGGCTCATAGCTTCACTAAGTTACATAAGCCCCTTCACTGGGACAAGGCCGTGATCCATGAAGGGGCCAGTTTCCTCTGCAGACACTGATTATCCCGTTGGGAAAGGGACACACGCAATGGCCTCTGTCCTAGGCTTTGGGGATCCCACATATGAAGACAGTCTCCTTCAACAATTGTCCTTCCATTCTTCCCAAATCTCGACCATCCAGGGCCATTTGGTCTACCCTACTCCCCCCACGGAGTGTAGTAGTGTTCGTTGCTCAGTCATGTCTGACTCATTGTGACTCCACGGACTATAGCCAACCAGGCTCCTCTGTACATGAGATTCAACAGGAAAGAATGCTGGAGTGAGTTGCCATTTCCTTCCTTCTCCACTGTCCCCATGTAGGTGTACACCTAAACCACACATGGCTGGTCAACAGTCATTCAGGGTCACCATAGCATTCCCACCAAAGACAGTTGCTTCCCTGGACCTCCTGTGAACAAAGAACCCAGAAGGATCCCAGACACACCGTTCTTAGTCTCCTTTCCTTCGGTCCATTCCCCGGATTTACTTGCAAAGTGTAAATCTAATGAATTAGATTCTCTCTTTCCCCAAAAGAGAAATGGTAGACATAGTGCTGAACAGTCAAGACTTGAATGAGGGTACGTAAACATTAGGTTCAGATGTATATAATAGAAAACTTCAAAATAACGGTGGCTTAAGGAAGATAAAGCTCATTTCTGTCTTGTAAAACAAGTCTAAATGTAGTTAGCCCTGGGGTAAGCAGCTCTGTTGGGCTTCCCTGGTGGCTCAGTGATAAAGAATCTGCCTGAAGTGCAGGAGATCTGGGTTTGGTCCCTGGGTTGGGAAGATCCCCTGGAGGAAGGCACGGCAACCCACTGCAGTATTCTTGTTGGGAGAATCCCAGGGACAGAGGAGCCTGGCGGGCTACAGTCCATAGGGTTGAGCAGAGTTGGGCATGACGGAAGCACCTGAGCAGCAGCAGCAGCAGCAGCTCTATCACCATCACTGATCCCAAGCTCCTTCTCTTTTGAGCCCCATCAACCTCAGCATTGGCTTCTATCCTCAAGAACATGTTGCAAGATGGCTGCCAGAGTTCCAGCCATCATGATTAGGATGACAGGAAGGTAGAAATGCAGAAGAACGAAAAGGGCTCCTCTCAGCTTTATCAGTTCCTTTTAAACCTCCTTCTCAGAAGTTTCACTTAATAGTTACTTCTCATTGAAGCATAATCTCTGGCTGCAAGGGGAGCTAAGAATTGTATCTTTCATGCCAGGGAACAATACGATCAGCTAAAAAATCAGGATTTGATAACTTTAAAGAGAAAAGGAAGAATGGATGATGGAGAAAGTAAAGGGTAGCTTCTGCCACAAGGAATTTGATCTACATCTTAGGTCAACACATTTATTGGGCAGCTAGAGTATGCCTGGCAAAGGGCTGAGCTGAACCATAAAAGAGATAAGACATGGTCCTTATCCCTCAGGAACCAGCAGTCTAGAGTGGATGGTCTCACAGTTATGAATTGTTTTGGCAACAGAGCGCTAAAAAAGAAAAAAAAAATTCTTTTGTTGAATGGAGAATTCACATATGATCTGGAATTTTGGAGTCTCCTGAAGCATTTGACGCTCTGGCAGCACCAGGCCTGATTTAGATCATTGTGGCAACAGCTGGTTAGAGAATCAACTGCCCTCTAGAAAGAACCCTTCTGTTTGTTGCAGTCCCCGAGACGCCTGCATGGCCATAGCAGCATGTGAGCTAACCGCCTCTGCTTAGGAAGACCTAGGTGGGTCGCTGGACAGATTTTAGATGCCTCTGCCTGGACAGCAAGCAGACACCATGGAAATCACCCTGGTAGATGTAATCTTGGGCTTCCCAGGTGGGACTAGTGCTAAAGAACCCACCTGCCAGTGCAGGAGACCTAAGAGACACTGGTTCAATCCCTGGGTCCAGAGGATTTCCTAGAGGAGGGCAAGGCAGCCCACTCAGTATTCTTGCCTGGAAAATCCCATAGACAAAGAAGCCTGGCAGGCTACAGTCCATGGGGTCGCAAAGAGTTGCGCACGTCTGAAGGGACTTAGCAGATGTGAACTCACTTGAACTTGTGCCTCTCAGAGACAAAAATGGCTCTGAAATAAAAAGCCAAACCAAATCCACAGGCTTCCCAGAATGCCTGTGCTCTAAAGGAGAGACGGAAGATGTGGAAATATCCTTTTTCAACTTCTCCTTTGTCTGAGATGGCGTCTCCCTTTGCTTCCACGCAAAGGGAGGGCTGGGGGAATCGACAGAGGCAGGCACGTCTCTCTCCCCAGCAGACCACCCCGGTGTCAGGCCGAAGGTGGCCCTACCTCTCCCAGGCAAGAGCAGCTGCGGGAAGCCCCTCCCAGTTCAGCCGGGACCCAGGCTCCCCCAGCGGCTCACCTCGGAGCGGAGGCCCCTCATTAGTGCTCAGAGCCGTCTTTGCAGGCTGCCCCCTGGAGCCTTTCTCCCAAGCCCCGGGCTGGGCGGAGATCTTGCTGGAACCACATTCCGTCTCGCTTCAGAGCGCCCGCCTGGCTGAGACGACCCCGGCGCGGTGCAAGCCGCCCGGAGTGCGGCGGCCCATTCTGGGTGGCCTCCCTTCTGCCCGACCCAAGGGCGTCTTGCAGCTGTAAACTGAGCAAATTGAAAATGTTACTGAGGGTTGGAGATAAAAGAGAGAGCTGGGTGTCTCCATGAATAAAACATAGGAGGGAGGCCATTTCTTGGAAAAATAGAGAGAATAAATTGTGGCGGATCAATTTTATCTAATTTCTTGGCCGAGCTTCTGACATGCAAATGAATGTGCTCATAATTTATGAGTGAGCTATGGAGATTACCAGAGGGAAGGACTGCCTGGGTTTCTGGTGGAGGAAGGAGGGGCTTGGCTAAGGATTTAGCAAAAAATCTATGAGGCTTTTTCTCCTGAAACCTAAAGATTCAGGAACCCTCCCAGGAACCTTCCCAGGGAAGGCAAAAGCTTGGCAGAGTCCATTCTGGATGCCTGGGACCATCTTTGGAGTCAGTTCTTCAGGGCTGTCGGTGGCTGTCCCAGGTGCACCGATGGCCAGCTGGCCTGCATGGCCACCACACACACAATCTGGCTACCAGGCCTTTGCTCAGTGCTCAGCTGGTCTCCATCTCCCAATACCCCATCTCACCAACCATATTCTCTGTCTTCACTCTTGGTTTCCAGCTTAAGTCTTCCCTGCTAGGCCCCAGGGAACCCACCCTTCTTTCTGTACTCTGAAATGATGTGTCTGCCCTTCTTGCCTTGAGTGACACACTGATCTGATCCTGTCTATAGATGTGTTTTCCTTGGCCTGAGCAATGACTGTAAAACATCTGAATTGGTCGCCAACACTGAGAAATTGGGATGTTTCTCGTATATTCAGGATGCCTGGCTTCTATCAGAAGATCAGAACATCTGGTTACAATGGCCTTGTGCTGGCATCAGTGGGCTGCAATTAAGAAGCAGTCACTGGGCCTCCAAGACAGAGGCGGACGCCCTAATTTGCTGCAGACCCTACTGCTCCCTTTTGCCTCTCTGGCCTGAAGCCAATGTCAGTGGCCATTTATTAATGGGCCTGCACTATCATTTTATTAAAGATGGAATTAATGGAAGAATGGAGTTAATGGGAAAGTGAAATATCTCTTCTGTGACTAATGAAGAGGGTAAGTTAGAGGGGCAGAGAACAGATTTCAAGAGGGAAAGGGCACTTTTTTTTTTCTGATAGGAATGCCTCTTTATAGAGGGCAGTGGTGGGAAGGGGTATAGCAGGCTGGTCATCAGCACTGATTTCCCTGTGAAGACCTGCAGGCCCATGTTTTCATAGTGCTCATGTCCCTCTAGAATCATCGTTTGCTTATGTTGCTTTGGTGTGTATCACCCAGCAGTAAAGCTCCACGAGGGGAGAGACCTCATCTGTTCACGGTTGTAGCCTCATAGCCTGCACTTAGTAGGTGCTCAATAGTTATTTAAAGAATGAGAGAAAAGTGGCATATCCGGATGTCTGATCCAGAGGAGCCTTTTGAGAGAAAGGGTGTTGGGAAGAGGGTTCTCTGAGACGGAGGCACAGCAGCAGGGGAGGGGGCGCTGGCGCAGCTGCCTCTGAAGTGTCAGATGGGGGTGAGGCCTGGCTGCTTGCTTGGAGACGGTGGAAATGATTGCTGGACCCAGGCTGGCCCAGAGCATCCATATGTAGAGTCATGTGTAAGCCCACCAGTGCAGGAGGAGGACTGGCAAGACCCTGGGAGGAGCGGTCACTGTGAAGGGGGTGTCATCCACTGGGTGGGCTCCACGTGAGCCCTGGGGTGTCCCCTTCATCACTCCGAGGGCATCATCGGGCAGCAATGAGAATCTGAGCATGTCAGAGCTGGGAGGGAAACTGAGGCTCAGTGTGGGGACTGGGCCACAGGAAGTCTCTGAGAACACAGGAGTCTGCTCAGGCTTGGACTCTGCACCTGGGTCCTCTGCGAGTCCAAAGAGATGCAAGCACTGTCATTTTGAGTCTCCAGATAGATGAAAACAAGTAGCACGTGCTAAGTCATTTCAGTCGTGTCTGACTCTTTGTGACCCCATGGACTGTAGCTCACCAGGCTCCTCTGTCCATGGGATTCTCCAGGCAAGAATACTGGAGTGGGTTGCCATGCTCTCCTCCAGGGGATTTCCCCAACCCAGGGATCAAATGTGTGTCTCTTATGTCTCCTGCCTTGGCAGGCAGTTTCTTTACCACTGAGCCATCTGGGAAGCCCTCAAAACAAGTAAAGAAATGCTCAAATAGGGTTTTTTAAATGGTTGCATATTTAACATTTTTTGCATTGAAAAAGCTAACACTTTTAACTCATAGAAAAAATATCACACAATGTAATCACGTTTTTCAGAAGACGATCACAGTGTTTAGAAATAACAGCCAATTCCTGCGTCCTGCAGGGGTGGTCTGGGAGTGATTGGATGGCCTTATACAATGGAATGGTCTTTATTTATTCCTGCCAGCTGATGTCTGTGACTCTGCGTAGACCCATTAGGAGACCCTCTGTGGTCTGCAATTGTGGTCATTGTATGTGTATGCTCAGATGCTCAGCTGTGTCCAACTCTTTGCGACCCCATGGAATATAGTTCACCAGGCTCCTCTGTCCATAGGATTCTCAAGGCAAGAATACTAGAAAGGGTTGTCATTTCCTTCTCCAGGGGAATCTTCCTGACCCAGGGATTGAACTCATGTCTCTTAAGTCTCCGGAATTGGCAGGCGGATTCTTTATCACTAGCGCCACCTGGTGGGTGGGAAGCAAAAACTGCATGGCCTCCCTGCGGCGGGTGCAGGTCAGAATCCCTCTAAGCCTGTTTTCTGTTCTAAAAAATGAGCACCTTCCTTTGTAGCCCACGGGGCTGAGCTGAGGATGACTGTGCGGAGTGCTTAGCCCTGCGGGCTGCTGCTTCAGCCACAGAGCCGGATCCTACCTCAAGGCTCCTGCTCTTTCTGCACCTCCCCTCTGTCCCCATAAGCTCATCTCTTGGGGAGTTTTCAGAGCTCTGCTAATAGGACCTATCCCTTGAAAGCAGAAATGGGATTTTTCTTCCCAAATCCGTTCCTTAGGGGAAGTCTTCAAAGAGAGTTCTTGTAATTTCCGGTTATAAAATTTTATGTGCAATCACAAACAATGAACTGTGAGCATTAATTGAGCAGACTGGGAGATTTTCTGTTTTTAAATCATGACTATTTTAAAACCTCTCAGACCACGAGAAAATGGCCTGAGGAAATAAACTTCCAGAGGGTGGCCCAAGCAGCATCCCACTCTTGTGGCCCCTCTTGTTGCCTCTGGTACCCTCCAGGAAAGGTGGCCAGTGCACCCAGCAGAACCAGAGGGCCTGCTGCAGCAAGAGGAAGCAAGAGGCTGCCCAGTTCTCCCGGCGTGCAGGGCTACGTAAATAATGGCTTTCACCCACTCCAGCTGCCTGGTGTGTAACTGATCTGTATCCATCCATCCATCCATCCACCCATCTACCCATCCACCCATCTATCTGTCCACCCATCCAACCAAACACTATTAGCTGAGTGCCTGCCAGGTGCCAGGCTCTGGGCACACAGGTCTGTGAGCAAATCAGACAAGCATTCCTCTCCAACTTGAGCTGACATCTTAACAATGGAGACAGAGATAATGAACACAATAAATAAGAACACTATACAGTATATTAGAAGGTAATAAGGGCTTTGGAGAAAAACTAATTTGGGGATGAGACAGGAAGGAGAGGGTGGGGGCAGGCCTCCTTGAGACTGTGACATTTGAGCAAAGATTTGAAGGAGGCTGGGAAGCAAGCCATGTGTCTGTCTGGGTGGAAGTGTTCCAGGTAGAAGAAAAACAGTGTGTTCAAGGGCCCTGGGGGAAGCCCAGGAGGAAGGGGCTCTGTGCAGGCCTGCTCACCCTTCTAGGGACATCGAGTTGGCTCTGAAAGAAGCGGGAGCCATTATGGGGTTGCAAACAGACGAGTAATGTGTGCCTACTTTGTAAAGTTTTTTTTTTTAATTAATTAATATTTATTCATTTATTTTGGCATGCTGCGTTTTCACTGCTGTGCACAGCCTTTCTCTAGCTGCAGTGAGTGGAGACTACCCTCTAGATGAGGTGCACGGCTTCTGGCTGCAGTGGCTTCTCCTGGCACGGAGCGCAGGTTCTCGTGGGCTCAGTAGTGGGGTACACAGGCTTAGTTGTTCCGTAGCCATGTGCGATCTTCCCAGGCCAGGGATCAAACCTGTGTCCCCTGCACTGGCAGGCGAACTCTTAACCACTGGGCCACCAGGGAGTCCCTGCACTGGCTTACTTTTTAAAGGACTGCCCTGGCTGCTGTATTGAGACTAACACTGCTGTCCACCACTGAAGCTACTGGACACAGGGCTGTCAAGTGCTTGACACGTGGCCCATCTGATTCTGGATGGTGAAGACTTACCATGCAAGAGAGAAACTGTCTCATTAACTATTTGAAGACACTGATTATACGTTGAAGCGATAATATTTTGAATATATTAGCCTAAAATATGCATTATTGCAATTTATTCCATTTCACTTTTTAGACTGTGGCTACTAGAAAAGATAAAATTCCATATATGGGTCACATTCTGTTTCTACTGGACAGCGCTGCTCTAGACAGTACAGGTCAAGGGCAGAAGCTGGGAGACATTTGGGAGGCACGGCCGTAATTCATGTGAGGGGCGATGGCACCCGAGCCAGGGGACAGCGTGGTGGGAAGTGGTGGAATTCTAGATGGATTGCGAAGCTGTGTTTGTGACTGGACTGCAGGGCGTTGCTTCACAGATGTGTGAGGAACGACTCACACATGGGCTCTGCCCATCACACTGTGGTGGGGAGGTGTGTGGAAAGGGAGACGGGATCCAGAGAGTCAGAATCTTCTCCTGGAACCCGAGTATGGAACAATACCCTGGGAGGGACTGTTGGTGGTCGAACTCAGAGAACTGGCTGTCCGCATGGGGGCAGTGTAAGACCGGGTTTCATGTAACAGGTGGTTGTGAGAATCCAGGTCTTGACTTCCCCATCTGTAAAATGGGGGCAGAGCTCTGAAAGTTAAGCGGGTAGCCAGACTACGTGCGATCGATGGGGTGCTACTGTTATTACAGATACAGGGACTACGATCTGGAAGAAACTGAGGCTGGGTTTGCCTGCTGCCTCTCTGACAAGTCTGCTCTGCTCTACGAGAAGTTCCACAAGAGCTACTGTTCTTGTTTTATTAAAAGTACTCAGGCAGACTTAGAGAACGAATTTATAGTTGCCGGGAGTTGGAGGGAAGGTCTGGGGGAAGATAGTTAAGGAGAATGGGATGGACGTGTACACACTGCTGTATTTAAAATGGACGACTAACAAGGACCTAGTGTATACACATGGAACTCTGCTCAACATTACGTGGCAGCCTGGATGGGAGGGGAGTTTGGGGCAGAATGGATACATGAGTCCCTTTGCTGTTCACCTGAAATTATCAGATTGTTTGTTAATCGACAATACAAAATAAAAAGTTTTTAAAATGATCTTATTATGTATTCAGTTCAGTTCAGTCGCTCAGTCGTGTGCGACTCTCTGCGACCGCATGGACTGCAGCACGCCAGGCTTCCCTGTCCTTCACCAACTCCCAGAGCTTATTCAAACTCATGTCCATTGAGTCAGTGATGCCATCCAACCATCTCATCCTCTGTCGTCCCCTTCTCCTCCTGCCCTCAATCTTTCCCAGCATCAGGGTCTTTTCCAAAGAGTCAGTTCTTCGCATCAGGTGGCCAAAGTATTGGTAGCCTTTCCCTTCTCTAGGGGATCTTCCCAACCCAGGGATCAAACCCAGATCTCCAGCATTGGAGCTGTACTCCTTACCAGCTAAGCCACAGGGAAGCCCCTATTATGTATTAATATATAGTAAAAATAAATAAATAAAAGCGCTCAGAGACTTCCCAGGCAGTCCGGTGGTTAAGACTCTGCCCTTCCACTGCTGGAGGCACAGGTTCAATCCCTGGTCAGGGAACTAAAGATCCTTCAAGCCTCCAGACAACGCAGAAAGAACAAAAGTATTGATCCTTGTCTGCCCAAGAGGAAGGAGACCCCCAGGCCCCTCCCAGGCCACTGCCAAGATGGTGGATGGAGGCCTGGGGGCCGCAGAGGAAGCAGTGTGTCCTGTTGCATCGTTGCTGGGTTGAGGGGCAGAGGGACCATGAACCGCTGATCGGAGGGACGTCTGGAGGCAGTGGTGGCCATGGTTTGGGGGAGCCCTGTGGTGTAACAGAAGGAGGAAGCTCAGCTTGAGTAATGAGAGAGCTGCAGGCAGAGGCTAGGAGTCATAGCCGCCCTGGCCTCAGGGCTCCGCTTCTCTGGTTTCTGCTAGCAGGCTGGGGTGGAAGGGACTGCTGCTTCCTCTGCCACCTCCTTTCAATTCAGCGTAGTGCCGAGCCTTGCACACAGTAGGTCCTGAATAAATTATGACTGCATGGAAAAAGCAAGGCTGTATTGGAATGCACTAGAATAATGTTTGTTGAGTGCACAGAAAGAAGAGCATTGGTTGGAAATATTGATCACCCTGCTGCTGACTGAGTTATGTGCAACCTACATCAGTCCATCTGTCCACCCACCACTTCCCAGACAAAGGCCTCCAGCACCTCTCTCCTGGACACCCACTGTGGCCTCCTCACCTCTCCTTCCTTCTACTTTTGCCCTCTCAATTCTTCCTCCACATGGCAGCCAGTGGGTAAAACTCACATTTAAAAATGCAAATCAGATTAAGCTCTATCTCTGGTACCAACCTTCTACGGGCTTCCCTTGCCACCAGCAAACAAGTCTGCAAGGTCCTACACGATCCGACGTGTTCCCGGCCAACTTCACATCTTAGCGTTCTTGCTGTCTATACCATCTTTCCTTTCCTAGAACTCAAGCCAGGCGCTGCCCCAGGGCCTTTGCACTTGCTGCTACTCCACCTAGAACACGGTTTCCTCCCACTTTTGCTTCGGTAACATCCTATCCTATCTCAGCGCAAGTGCCTCCTCCTCAGGGAGGACTTCTTTGAGCCCTTCAATCTAAGAAATCCTAAATTAATTCTTAACTTTAACATCTGCTATCATATGTTACCTTCTACCGGTTTCTTGTGTATGTATTTGGTTGTCTGTGTGTTGTGTAAGCCTCCTGAGGATTCCCCATCTTTGTCACCTCCCCTGCCCAGCCCAGTGCCTGGAACATAGTAAGTACACTGTGAATACTGTTGAATGAAGAGATGTGAGTGTCGGTGCTAACCTTGAGCACCTAGTGCATATCATCTCATTTAATCCTTGTAAGCTCCTCTGTTACCAGGGAGACGATGAAACTGTCTGAGGATTGAAATCTCATGTCTGACTCTGCAATTTGTGCTATTGATCCCTGCGCAACACTGTCCCTCAGACCCCAGCTCTGCCCTGGCTCTGCCAGTAGACTTTGTGACTTTGCTCATGACCAGCTTGGAGTTCCTTCTTACTCCAGTGGGGAGATGGCTGAGTGTTTCTAGTCCCTGTAGCTCTGAAGATCATGGGCGTGGTTCTTGACGGGACCTATGTGTCCCCTTGGGAAGGTTTATATTTGGGATATTCCTATGGGAACAGTTACATCCTGTACCACTGTACTTGCTGCTTTATTATAAATACATGCGCTGATGTTATGCTCAGTCACTCAGTCATGTCCAGCTCTTTGTGACCCCATAGACTATAGCCCACCAGGCTTCTCTGTCCATGGAATTATCCAGGCAAGAATACTGGAGTGCGTTGCCATTTCCTACTCTAATACTGATTTTAAGTTTTATTTTTCTTCTTAATTTAAGGTAAAGCTTAGGTTAGGCTTTAATTTTAGGGGAGTAAAAGGGGTATTACAAAATACGTACTATAGGGAGTTCCATGGTGGTCTAAAAGTTAGGATTTGGTGCTTTCACTGCTGTGGCTTGGGTTCAGTCCCTGGTTGGGGACCTGACATCCCGCAAACTGTACGATGTGGCCAAAATAAAAAAATGCATGTAACAGAAGGGAGCCTTCATCATTGGTGGGGACAGAAATCAGAACCTGAGGCTGGAGGCGCAGACCAGGAGCAGCATGAGGGGCCTGCCGGGGGCTGGGGGTGTCCTATGTCTGTGCCTGGGAAGTCATGACATGGAGGTGCACGTGTATAACCTTCATTGAGCCATACACCAAAGATAGGGTCATGTGAGACAGTAAGCCTTACCAGTTTTTAAAATTAAGTGAAATAATACAGAATGTAATAAATAAATGACATAAAGTGGGCCTGGGGACAGAAGCCACAGGGGTCCTTCAGCCCAGGGGTCCTCCCGGGTCTTGTGAGGGTCTCTTTGATCCCTAGACTTGGCCCCAGCACCTCCTCCTCCCTGACACCATCTCACTGGGTTCCTGCGGGCAGCCCCCTCCCCAGCCCCCCATATTCCCTTCTTAGCATTACTCACAGGGTGACCTGGCGACTTGCTGGTGGCCCCTTTGGATGTAAGCGGCTTGCTAGAGGGCGTAGCTTGCTAGAGGGTACCAGCTTTGGTACCCAGGCTGCAGGCTGCAAGGGTGTTTGTTGAATGAATCAGCACCCAGCCTGTTGGGGAGGCTGGTGCTCTGGCTCACCCCAGGCTCCATACCTTCCAATCTAACGGGAGAATATGTGCCTTCCAGGTCTGCAGGTTCAGAGGAGGAGACCTGGCGAGCCTTGCAGGACGTGCTAACAGTGGTGTGAGTAGCAGCTCCCACGAGACTCGGTGTTCAGGCCTCATCTCGGGTGATCCTACCCTTGAGGTGGGGGTGGGTACCTGGACTCCACTGTGTTCAAGATGGGGGCCAGCAGGTTCAGAGAGCTCCTGCCCTTTCCAGAGTTCACACAGGGCATGGAGCAGAGTGGGACTGGTTACCCATAACTCCCTGACTCCAGAGCCCAAGCTCACATTTCCCTCTCAGTCTTGCTCCTATAGAAAGATGAGAAAGAAAGAGGACAGCTCCTACTTGGTCTCCTGAAACTTCCTTTCCTCCAAATGCTGGGTCTTTGAAAGTCTGGTCTTTATGATCTTTCCTTTGGATGCTGTGTTCTCAGGATAGGCTTTTACATGAAAGCCGGAGAGACAGCCGTCAGACTTAAGAAGGCACTTCCTGACTCTCAGTCATGAAACGCTGCTCTGGGCAGGTTAGATGTGGTCAAGCCGGAAATTAGGGCCTGGGCCCTGTGATATCTGAGCTCTTGGGCCCAGAGTCTGACTCTCCCTAAGCTCCTGGCTCTGGGGACCTACCTCAGAAAGAGTGAGGTTAGCCAGGCATTAAGCCTCCCAGGACCAGTGTCCTTGTGTCCCCCAGAGCTGCGGAGCCCTGGAGGCCCAGAGCAACCTAGGGGGACAGAGAGAGAGCACAGGCAAACTTTTCCTAGCAACTTTCCAGTGGCCAGAGGCTTCCCCGGAGGACCTGGCCTGCCACTTCTCTGGGCCCTGTCTCCCATGGGTGCAGGCCCTGGGGAAGGAGGCTGTGGGTGATTGGAGCCTGGCAACTCCCAAGCGAACCACGAGCCCCTCAGGGCCCCTTCCCAGGAGGGCCCTTGACCCCGGAGCCTCTGTTTTCAGTCCTTTTGCTCAGGGATCTGTTCCCTCCCTGCCAGGGCCCAGGTTGCCGAGCAGAGGCCACCAGAGACCCTGGGGACTGTGAGAAGCCTGGAGGAAGCCCAGAGGAGCTGAAGCTCCTGGGCCCCATTGCCAGGCCCCCACCTTCCCCTCACTCTTGGAGGGTGGGGCCTCCCCTGGGCCCTGAGAGGCCTGGGTAGGAAAGGAAATATGGAATTAGCTGCAAAGAGCTGAAGGACCCGCCAGGAACACTTGCAGGGCCTCCTAAACACAGGCTTGGTTATTTGGATTTTCAAGCGGCAACTGCCCCTCCCCCCCCCCGCCCCCCAGCACTTTCCTCTGCTTCTCCCATCTCCTCCTGGTGGTCTCACCTCAGGGAGTGCAATCACTCGTCCATCCACTCAGTAAGGTTTTACCGAGCATGGACTGGGCCAGCCAGGTGCCAGGCACCAGAAGAACAGTGCCGGACAAGGGGACAGGGTCTTTGATTGCAAGGAGCTGACAGCCAGGGAGCAGGTGAATAACAGACAAGTGATGCGTCTTCCAGAAGTGACCAGGGCCGTGGTGACGGTGAATCAGAATGGCTTCACAGCAAGTGATGAGGTGGGGGAATATGAAACAGGGTCGGTGCACCGAGGCCCCAGGCAAGAGCAAAGTCCCCAAGGCAGGAGGAGGACAGGAGTACGGTGGTTAGGGGACACCTGCATGGTGAGGTCAGCGGGGCCCCATCACGCTGTGCCTGGCTGGCTGAGGATGCAGGTTGACCTGGATTCTAAGTGTCAGAGAGTCATTGGAAAGGTTTAGCAAGGGAGTGATGTGATCAGCTCTGCATTTGGAGAACACTGTTCTGGAGGCTTCAAGGGGAACTGTTTGGAGGTGCGAGGGGCTCAGGGGAGACCCGTTAGGGTAGAAGATGGGTTTGGGGGGGGCTCCCTGGGGACCCTGGAGTTTCTCCAGGTGATCTGAGCAAGGCTTGGGTTTCCACTTCAGTCTTTAACAAAAGTGCCACCTGAAGAATCATTTGCAACTGGGGTTCACCCTGAATTTTAATTTACTATTTGTGGGACTTCCCTGGCAGTCCAGTGGCTAAGACTCTGTGCTCCCAATGCAGAGGGCCCAGGTTCGATCCCTAGTCAGGGAACTAGATCCCATATGTCAAAGCTAAGATCTGGCACAGCCAAATAATTTTTTTCTAAAAGTGTGGGCTTTTAAGAAACAGGAGCTCATCCCCTCTGGAGCACCCTGGGAGTCAGTGTACAGTGTGTGCCTGAGCGGGCGGTGGAGCTGGGGTGTTTACACACCACCTCACATCACCCTTGGTTGAGGGCCGCTCACAGGGGCACTAACTCTGCAGCACTCAGGTCCACCTGTGTGTAGACAGAATCAGCGCGGGTGGCCTCAGGCAAAGAGACGGAAGTGCCCACAGTCAGAAGTCCGAAACTTTGGGCCCTAAAATAGCTCTGGGAGGTAAGGGTAGAATACCTAAGTGTCTGCTGCAGCAAGTTACTTAGCCCAAGCCTCACTTGCTTCATCCGTAACATTGGAATAATAACAGCAACCCTGTTCAACAAAAATAAGTAAGAAGTCCTGACTCCTAGGGTGATTGTGAGATTTAATGAGAGAATGCTCTTAAAATGCTTGACTCAGGGCCTGCCTCCTATGAGGGTGCTTCATTCATTTGCTTGATGGGTATTTACTGCATGGCTCAGGGTTGCCAGGCCAGCCGGTAGGAATACAAAGGTCGTACTACCAGCAGCAGTGTGTGGCCTCTTGGACTCTCAGGTAGAAGGACCATTCACGCTGCCTCCAGGGGTCCCTGCAGATGCCCCCAGTGGTCACCGTGCCCTTCAGAGGCTGCCCTCCCTTCCCCACTCCACTAAATGCTTCTTGAGGCATTGTCCCCCAGATAAGCTACTTGCCCTGGAATCTCCTCTTGGGATCTCCTTGGGGAATTGGGGGGACACCTAGAGTAAAGCAGTTTATAACCAGGAGTGGGGAGCTAGCTTAGCTTTGCGTCCTCAGTCCCGTCTAGCTCTCTTCACAGCCTCCTTGCCCCCTCCCCCATTGTCTTCCCTCCCTTTGGCCAAACTCCTGGCTCTGCTTCCAGGCGGGCATCCTGTCACTTTCCCCCTACATTCACCTGACGGTTTCTCTATCTCCTATTGATGAGGGTGTGCTCTTGCTTACACGATCATTTAGATCAACATTTTAATTGACTCAGTTTTTTTTTTAAACTGTGATAACATATATGTAGCCGTTAGAGTGGTATCATCTGCATATCGGAGGCTGCTGATATTTCTCCCAACAACCTTGATTCCATTCTGGGATTCAACCAGCCCAGCGTTTCGCATGATGTACTCTGCATATAAGTTAAATAAATAGGGTGACAATATACAGCCCTGTTGTACTCCTTTCCCAATTATGAACCAGTCAGTTGTTCCATATAAGGTTCTAACTGTTGCTTCTTGACCTGCATACAGGTTTCTCAGGTGACAGATAAGGTGGTCTGGTATCCCTACCTCTTTAAGAATTTTCCACAGTTAGTAGTGATCTGCACAAAGGCTTTAGCGTAGTCAATGAAACAGAAGTAGATGTTTTTCTGGAATTCCTTCCCTTTCTCTACGATCCAATGAATGTTGGCAATTTGATCTCTGGTTCTTCCACCTTTTCTAAACCCAGCTTGTACATCTGGAAATTCTCGATTCACACACTGCTGAAGTCTAGCTTGAAGTATTTTGAGCATAACCTTACTAGTAGTTTGAGCATTGTTTGGCACAGCCCTTCTTTGAGATTAGAATGAAAACTGACCTTTTTCAGTCCTGTGGCCACTGCTGAGCTTTCCAAATTTGCTGACATATTGAGATTTGCTGATGATACTATGCTAATGGCAGAAAGTGAAGAGAAACTAAAGAGCCTCTTGATGAGGGTGAAAGAGGAAAGTGAAAAAACTGCCTTAAAGCTCAACATTCCAAAAAAAAAAAAAAAAAGATCATGGCATCTGGTCCCATCACTTCATGGTAAATAGAAGGGGGAAAAGTGGAAACAGTAACAGATGTGATTTTCTTGAGCTTCAAAATCAGTGTGGACGGTGACTGCACCCATGAAATTAAAAGACTCTTGCTCCTTGGAAGAAAAGCTATGAAAAACCAAGGCAGTATATTAAAAAGTAAAGATATGTCTTTGCTGACAAAAGTCCCAGTAGTCAAAACTATGGTTTTTCCAGTAGTCGTGTATGGATGTGAGTTGGACCATAAAGAAGGCTGAGTGCCAATGAATTGATGCTTTTGAACTGTGGTTTTGGAGAAGACTCTTGAAAGTCCCTTGGACTGCAAGGAGATTAAACCCGTCAATCCTAAAAGAAATTAACCCTGAATATTTACTGGAGAGACTGATGCTGAAGCTGAAGCTCTAATACTTTGGGTACCTGATGTGAAGAGCCAGCTCATTTGAAAAGACCCTGATGTTGGGAAAGATTGAAGGCAAAAAGTGGAGAAGCAGAGGATGAGATGGTTAGATAGCATTACGGACTCAATGGACATGAACCTGAGCAAACTCCAGGAGATAGTGAAGGACAGGGAAGCCTGGCATGCTGCAGTCCAGGGGGTTGCAGAGTTGGACAGGTCTGAGCAACTGAATAACAACAGCTTGTCTGTAACAAAGTTTACCATTTTAAAACATTTTGAGTGTACAATTCAGGGCAATTAAGTTGTGCAACATTGCCACCCTCCGCCTCTAGAACTTTTCCACCATCCCAAATTGAAACTCTGTATTCATTAAGCAGTAACCCCCAATCCTCCCCTCCCCTGCCCCTGGTAACTTCTATTCTGCTTTCTGACTCATGAATTTTCCTATTCTAGGTACCTCATATAATTGGCATCACTTAATATTTGTTTTGTGTCTGGCTTTTATTTATTTATTTATTTATTTGACTGTACTAGGTCTTCGTTGTGGCATGTGGGATATTTAGTCGCAGCATGTGGGATCTAGTTTCCTGACCAGGGATCAAACCCCAGAGCTTGGAGTCTGAGCCACTGGGAAGTCCCTGTCTTGTTTCCCTTGGCATATTTTCAAGGTTCATCCTTGCTATAGCATGCATTTAACCTTTCTATGGACAACGACTACTCTATCGTACAAATATACCACGTTTGTTTATCCATACATCTGTTGATGGACATTCTGGGTTGGCTTACTTTTTAAAAGGTTTGTATTGGAGTAGAGTTGACTTACAGAGTTGTGTTAGTTTCAGGTGTACAGCAAAGTGAATCAGCCATACATACATACACGTCATTCTTTTCCCATATAGGTCACTACAGAATGCTGAGTTCCCTTTGCTATAGAGTCTGTCCTTGTTTTCTATTTTATATATAGTAATATATAAATAACCCCAAATTTTCTAATTTATCACTTCCTCTACATTTCCCCTTTGGTAACCATAAGTTTGCTGGAGAAGGCAATGGCAACCCACGCCAGTACTCTTGCCTGGAAAATCCCATGGACAGAGGAGCCTGGTGGGCTGCGGTCCATGGGGTTGCACAGAGTCGGACACGACTGAGCAACTTCACTTTCACTTTTCCTTTCATGCATTGGAGAAGGAAATGGCAACCCACTCCAGTGTTCTTGCCTGGAGAATCCCAGGGACGGGGGAGCCTGGTGGGCTGCTGTCTACGGGGTCGCACAGAGTTGGACATGACTGAAGCGACCTAGCAGCAACCATAAGTTTGATTTCAAGATCTGTGAGTCAGTTTCTGTTTTGTGAATAAGTTCATTTGTATCATTTTGTATTACATACCACATATAAGTAATATCATGACTTCCCTGGTGACTTAGAAGTAAAGAATCTGCCTGCAATGCAGGAGACACAGAAGACACAGGTTCGATCCCTGGGTCTGGGAGATCCCCTGGAGGAGGAAATGGCAACCCACTCTAGTATTCTTGCCAAGAAAATCCCATGGGCAGAGGAGCCTGGTGGGCTACAGTCCGTGGAGTCACAAAGAGTCGGACATGACCGAGCACGCACACCATAAGTGATACGCTGTCTTTCTCTGTCTGACTGACTTCCCTTTGATAGTCTCCATGTCCATCGAGGTCTAGCGAGTGCCTGGTGCCTTACGGATGCTCACTGATTGCTTTAGGTCTGGGGCCAGGAGAAAGCAGAGCTACGTTCCTTCAACAATCAGCAGCATCCTGGAATTCACGTTTCCACCAACTTGTGCTGAGATTTAGGGTTCCTCCTGGGCTCCTGGAGCCTGGTTAATCATCACCACCTGCCCCTGCCCGTGTTCGGTCATCTTTACCTTTTCACTGCATCTCAGCCTGACATTCCTTAACCTGCCAGCTTTCTCTGGGTGCTAGAGCCCATTTTGCCACCCACAGTGCAGGCTGAAAGTGCCAGAGGATAAATAGCCCCTGCAAATAGCTTTTACCTAATGATCGAGAGTGAAGAAAGCTGAGCACTGAAAAATTGATGCCTTTGAACTGTGGTGTTGGAGAAGACTCTTGAGAGTCTCTTGGACTGCAAGGAGATCCAACCAGTCCATCCTGAAGGAGATCAGCCCTGGGATTTCTTTGGAAGGAATGATGCTAAAGCTGAAACTCCAGTACTTTGGCCACCTCATGCGAAGAGTTGACTCACTGGAAAAGACTTTGATGCTGGGAGGGATTGGGGGCAGGAGGAGAAGGGGACAACAGAGGATGAGATGGCTGGATGGCATCACTGACTCAATGGATGTGAATCTGAGTGAACTCTGGGAGTTGGTGATGGACAGGGAGGCCTGGCATGCTGCGATTCACGGGGTTGCAAACAGTCAGACACGACTGAGTGACTGAACTGAACTGAACTGAATGATTGAGACTGTTGGTAGATAAAGTCTTTGGGTGGGACAACCCTGGGGTGGTGCGTGGTGGGGTGCTGATTGTTGAAGGAACACAGCTCTGGCTTCTCCTGGCCCCAGAACTAAAGAAATCAGTGAGCATCCGTAAGGCACCAGGCACTCACTAGACCTGGATGGACACAGAGACTATCAAAGGGCAGTCAGTCAGACAGAGAAAGACATACAGCAGAAGACATCACTCGCGGTGTGTGTGCTCAGTCATGTCCGACTCTTTGCGACTCCACGGACTGTAGCCCACGCTGGCTCCCAGGGCTCTCCAGCAGGCCTGAGCCTCAGTTGCACTCGGTGGTAACAGACTTGATAAACACACTCTTTGCTGGTCGCTGTCCCTTCCGTGTCTCCATCGTCTCTTCCATGGGTACTTCCTGAGACCACCTCGCAAGTAAATAACTTACGCCAGAACCACACAACCTAAGACACTGGAAAACATTAGATTTCAGCTTATTTTCCGTAACCAGGAAACCCATTTTTCCTTTTTGATTGCTTTCAATACAGCAATTGGGGTGGGGGTTGGTTGCAGAGAGGACCAGAAATTGCCTCGATTTCCAGCTGACTGTTTTCCACAGGGGTTACCCCAACTGGCTAGAGCTTCTCAAAGAAATGGAAACATTGTAATTAACATACGAAATCCTTACTTCTGATGTTATTAAATTTGTTACGCTTATACGGTGCAGAGCATATTGAAAAGGCAAATTAAAATGTTATGTGTTAATAAGCTTGGATTAAATTGGGCTTTGAGAACCCCGGGAAGTGGAGTGAGTCCCACATGGACGCTGTGTAGGGTGTTTAAGGAGTCTCTTCCTCCCCTTGAAGCCGCTGCCACTGAAATTACTGGAGAAGACTCAGGATCTTA
Source organism: Capricornis sumatraensis (assembly GCF_032405125.1). Lineage (NCBI taxonomy): Eukaryota > Metazoa > Chordata > Mammalia > Artiodactyla > Bovidae > Capricornis > Capricornis sumatraensis. Next base: position 24,163,955 of record NC_091088.1, on the reverse strand, counting down.
AGAGGAACCTCCTGTCTGAAAGCGCAGACTGGTGAATGTGTTTTGGTCGAGTGTATGTTCAGAGGTGGGTTTCTCTACACTTTGGTCCCCCGACAGGGGGAAGGAAGGGGAAACTAAGCAAGCTCTCAAAAGAAACGAAAAAAAAAAAAAATCCACTGTCAGCCAAGTAAGCCCTAGGACCTGCAGACATGAGGGCCCCTGCACCCCCACCCCATGTACCAGCTCTTGGTGACTGGTGTCCCAAGCTTGGAGGACTTGAATGAACAAGCTTGGCCAGGATGGGGCTGCACTAGTCTCAACCCTGTAGGAACGTGAAAACCCTCCACTGGAGGGACTCAGTACTGAAGCTGGAAGACCGCTCTCTCCCAATAAGGTTGCCTAGGGCTCCATCACAGTCCTCTTTCGGTTTCTTGGAGCCTGGAAAGCTCTCCCTGTTTCTTGGCCTTCCAAAGGCTGCTTTCTCCCCTGGTCTCCTCCCGCCTCTCTGATGGTTGCTCCTCAGACCCCACCTTGGACTCCCCTCCTGTGGTCATCTTCCCCTCAACCTACCCCCACCCAGCCCTCTACCCTCTCCACTCCACACATTCATTGGGGGTGACCTTTCCCACTCCTAAAGTTTCTTCTTTCACCTCCTCTTCTTCTGATGATTCTGGATCTCTCTCTTCTATCCAGATCTTCCTCCCCAAACTCTAGGCCTGGTGCACATGGGGTACCTCCTCCCAAGACCACCGAGCTCAACAACCGTCAGATGGAGATTACCTTCCTCCTCCATAACAGCTCCCTAGCTTGTGCCTCGTCTCTGCTAACATCCAAGCTGGCCTCCAGAAAGTGAAGGTCGCTCAGTCGTGTCCGACTCTTTGCGACCCCATGGAATAGTCCTTGAAATTCTCCAGGCCAGAATCCTGGAGTGGGTAGCTGTTCCCTTCTCCAGGGGGTCTTCCCAACCCAGGTCTCTCACATTGCAGATGAATTCTTTACCAGCTGAGCCACCAGGGAAGCCCAAGCTGGCACACAGGGAACTGTCCTAATGCTGTGTTAGTTATCCAGTGCTGTGTAACAAATCACCCTAAAAACTTAGCACCATTTTTACACAATGAACATTTACCATCTCACACGTATTTGGGCGGGTCAGGAAGCTGAGTGGCTTGACTGGGTGGTTTTGGATCAGAATCTCTCTTGAGGTTGCAATCAAGACGCTGGACAGGACTGCAGTCTCCTGAAGGTTTAACTGGAGCAGGAGGATTAGCTTCCATGGTGCTCACACACATGGCTGTTGGCAGGAGGCCTCAGTTTCTCACTGTGACTTTCTCCAAAAGCCTTCTTGAGTGTCCTCATGACATGACAACTGGCTTCATCCAGAGTCAGTGCTCCAAGAGGGCCCAGCAGACAGCTGCGATGCCTTTTATAGACCTAGACAAACACCATCCCTTTAACCGTATTCGATTCGTTGGAAGCAAGCCATTAAGGACAGCTGTACTCAAGGGGCATGAGTTAGCCTCCACCTTTTGGGGGGAGGAATGTCAAGGGCTAATGGACATGTTTTCAAATCACTGCACATGCTTTCCGGCCACGTTTGTCCTTTCTGCATCTGACCAGCCTCAAATCTGACTGGTTAACTTTTTTTTTAAATTATAAAAGTTAATACTGGTTTACTGCAAACAGGTAAGGAAATATAGAAAAGTAGAAAGAAGGGAAAACACCTCCAGTCCTACCACCAAAATAATTCTATGGTTTGGGGCACTTCCGTGCAGGCTTTTCTCTCTATAGTTGTACTATCAGGTGGGAGAAGGGGTGGAGTTAACCAGGAGCCCCCCAAGTACTGGAGCAGTGGGTGGGGGTGCTGCCCGGAGCTGCGCCCTTCAACTGAGCCATTTTCAGAACTGTAGAGACACAGAGAGGGAGCCAGAGAAAGAAATACCCTGGCCTCTCTCTTCTCCCACCCTCTGATCTCCCCTGGCCCCCTCTTTGGCTGAACAACGGCAGGAAATCAGAGGGTGCGGCCCTGCGGTGAGGCAGGCTGCAGTTGCTTGACTCAGGATTTAGGCGGGGAGAAGGGTGAGGACTGTCCACAGAGGGGGCAAACAGAGTCAATAGCACAGGAGACAGGTGCCCTTAAACAAACTGGAGTCATATTCTTACACGACTTTGAATTCTCTTTATTCTAAACGAAGCTTAGAATTAAGCTTTGTTGGTAAGAATTTTTTCAAGTTGCTTGATTAATCTTCAAAATCGTATTGGATGGCTGTGGACTGACACTCCTTGACTTCTCCTTGCAAGCATTCCCTGTTCTCCCAACAAGCCTTCATCTGACCCCTTGCACTGACTTGCTGACTCATCTCCCATCCGTGGCTTTACCTCCTCCGATCCGTTCTCTTTCAGTCTCTGGAGGGACCATTCTGTGACACAGATCTGCTCATGTTATTTTCCCGCTTGTGTGCATGTGTGCTAAGTCACTTCAGTTGTGTCTGACACTTTGAGACCCTATGGACTGTAGCCTGCCAGGCTCCGCTGTCCATGGGACTCTCCAGGCAACAATACTGGACTGCCATGTCCTCCTCCAGGGGATCTTCCCAAACCCAGGGATTGAACCCGCATCTCTTGTGTCTCCTGCGCTGGAAGGTGGGTTCTTTACCACTAACACCACCCGAGAAGTCCCATTTTCCTGCTTAAGATCTTCAGTGGTTCCCCACTATTATTAGTATGAACCCCAGACTCTTCTATGCATCTGGCAAGGTCCTGCAGGCTCTGGCACCTCTTCCTCTCCAGATGCAGCTCCAGCCCCTCCCCGCAGGCATCAGAGGTCCAGCCGCACTGCTTCTGCTGATGGGAGGCAGTGGGTGTAGTGGTTAGGGCTTGAGCACTGTAGCCAGTCTGCCTGGGTCCACATCTCAGCTCTCCTGTTGACAGCTTTATGACTTGCACATTTCTCTACCTGGAAAACATGAGTAATGATATGCCTTGGGGTGGAAGGACTCTGAGTTAATGCATGAAGAGAGTTTGGAATGGTCCTTGGAGCATCCTGACTGCTCAATATGTCCATATGATATTAGCATCATCGTTGTCATTATTGCTCCCTGAACACACCAGAGCAGTTCTAAAACAGGCCCTTCCATCAGGAGCCAGGGTCCATGGCTCTTCCTCTTGAATCAAGGTGGGCTTAAGGCTGCTTCAACCAGCAGAATGAAGTGGGAGTGATGGTTTGCGACTCCTGAGGTGGGGCAGCTTCTATCTTTTCCAATAGAATATTTCTTATCACAGCCCCAACCTTCAAGTATGACTACCCCGAAGTGGCCATAATATGAGGAAGCCTAAATTGCATAGACAGGCCATGCAGGCACTGTGGCTGGCAGTCCTAGTCTTTGAATCATCCTGGCCCGTGCCAGGTAAATGAGTAAACGAGACCAGACAATTTCAGGGCACTAGTCTGAGTTGCTCCAGCCTCAAGTTTTCCAGCTGAGGACCCAGACACTGAGGAGCAGAGATACTCTGCCCTAACTGAATTCCCAATCTGCTATGAACATAATAAAATGGTTGTTTTAAGTGGTTAAATTTTGGCATAATTTGTTACACAGCAATGAATAGATAATCAATACTTACATAATGCTCTTTTTTTCCCTTTGGCCAACTCCTGCACATTTTTCAAGACCCTGAAAAAAATGTCATCTCCTCTGTGAAGTCTTCTCTGATTCCTCCCTGCCCTTTCTTCTGTTTTCTCACCCATATCCATCTCTATCATTAGACCAGGCATTCTGGAGGGCAGGAGCTTGGGTCCACATTTATCTCCCCAGCATCTGGTCAGGGGTGTACAGTGTAATAGGTTACATTTGCTGAATGAATGAATGAATGAATGAATGAAGCCAGAGCTCTTTCTCCACAGGAGTTGGCCTGCATGGCAGAACTATCTGGAAAATATTGGCATAATTTCCACATTGTGGGACTAGATAAATATTGGTATAGTGAAGAAAAATCCTGACTTGTTCAAATCCTAAATAATCACCTGGGGAGCTCTAAAAATGTCCAGCCCCAGGCCCCACCCCACATCAGCTGAATCATACTCTGTGTAAGGGAGGTCCAGGTATCACAGCTTTAAGAATACTTTCCAGGTGATTCTAATAGGCAGCCTGGGTGGAAAAGCACTGCTGTTTAACCATGACAACAACATTAGTGATGATGCTGGCTAAGGCTTTTTGAGTACTTACTATGTGCCAAATGTTCTATGGTTTTTTGTGAATTAACTCGTTTACTCTGCACTGCCACCTTATGAGGAGACACTATAATCATCTCCATTTTAACAGCTTTATTGAGGATTAGCTGACCTACGATAAGCCATGCCTTTTAAAATATATAATGTGATATTTTGGCATCCACACACTCACACCCACACACCATCAAGAAAGGGAACATACTCATCTCTCCCAAACAGGTCCTTGTGCCCACTGGTAATCCCTCCCTCCTGCGCGTCCCTGCTTCCCTCCGTCCACAGGTAGCCACTGATCTGCTTCCTGTCACTACATTCATTTGCATTTTCTTGAATGTTATGCAAAATCATGCAGTATGTACTTTTTTCTTCTGGTTTCACTCACCTGTAATAATCTTGCGATTCATCCACCTTGCTGTGTGTATTGACAGCCCATTCCTTTTCGTTGCTGGGCAGTTATCCCACTGTTTGGGTTCACATCAACCCCCGCTTGGATGGGGAGACTCAAGTTCAGAAAAGTGAAGTGACTTGCTCAAGGTCACTTGGCTGGTAATTGGTGAACTTGAATCCAGGCGGTTGCCTCCAGGGCCAGCGCACTGAACTGCCACCTGTGTGTTCTCTCTTACTGGACTATGATGCTTTTTCCTTTGGTAGGCAGAATAATGCCCTCTGCCACCCCCCAAAAAAACTTGTCTGCATCCAATCTGTAGAAGTTGTGAAGATGGTATGTAAAATGGCAGGGGGGAATTAAGTTTGCAGATGAATCAAGATTGCTATCAGCTGTGGACTTCTGTGGTGGCTCAGTGGTTGACTCCGAGCTTCCACTGCAGGGGCACGGCTTTAGTCCCTGGTACGGGAAGATCCAGTACTCTTGCCTGGAAAATCCCATGGACGGAGGAGCCTGGTAGGCTGCAATCCATGGGGTCGCGAAGAGTCGGATGTGACTGAGCGACTTCACTTTCAATTTTCACTTTTCACTTTTATGCATTGGAGAAGGCAATGGCAACCCACTCCAGTGTTCTTGCCTGGAGAATCCCAGGGACGGGGGAGCCTGGTGGGCTACCGTCTATGGGGTCACATAGAGTTGGACATGACTGAAGCGACTTAGCAGCAGCAGCAGCAGCAGCAGCAGCGGAGGATCCTGCATGCACACTGACCTTAAAATGAAGAGATTATCCTTGGTTATCAGGGTGGGCCCAATACTATCACAAGGGTCCTGAGAGTGGAAGAGGGAGGCGGAAGAAGCGGTCACAGTCAGAACTCTGAAGACGCTATGCTGCTGGATTTGAAGTTGGAAGAAGGGGCCATGAGCCAAGGAATGGAGGTAAAAGGCAAGGAAGCAGATTCTCCCCTGGAGCTTTCAGGATGAGCATGCCCCTGTTAACACCTTGATTCTGCCTCAGTGACTTTACCCTCTTCCAGACTCTGACCTCCAAATCTATAAGATAATACATCTTTGTTGTTTTAAGCACTAAGTTTGTGGTGACTTGTTACAGCAGCCATAGGAAACTGATATAGTGACTGTGACCGTTTGGAAGGTATGTCTGAGCCCTGGGAGATCAGCGAGGGGTGGTAGTGTTCCAGGGGCAGCTGGGGCAGACTGAGCTTATCAGAGCACAGAACCCTGGAAAGTACTCACCTGCTCAGCCCCCTGCCCCAACCAAGCTCAGCCCCAGGCTTTGGCTGAAACATTCCCAAGGTCACACTGTCGGAGGGTCAGCTGCGGGGAGGGAGGTCCTGGAGCTCGGAGATGTCCTGGCAGATCAAATTGTTCCCTAGTTCTTTGCAGGCCTAAGGTGAATGCAGGAGGCAGGCATCCTCCACCACCTGAACCAGACAGACCCAGGCCCTAGCTGCAGAGGATGCTGGGAGTGTGGGCATGCTGGCCCAGGGTCAGTCATGCAGCGGGACCTCAGACAACACAGAAGTCAAAGCCCTCAGAGGAGGAGGGCTTGGAGGAGCCCATGGGAGCTGACAGCAAGTGACAGCGGTTAGCACCCAGCATTCTAGGCAGAGAAGGCCAAAGGCAAAGACCTGGTGGGGAGAAAGAAGCCAGGGGCAGCATACGCTAAGGAAGGAACTGGACTTTCCGAACGGCATTTAAATGGATAATCATCGGATTTAAGTGCAAGCAAGTGGCTCTGGCTGTCTTGTGGCTTAGGGTTGCAGGGGAGCAAAGCAGGAGATCACCTAGGCGGGAAACAGTGGAAACTGTGACAGGTTTTATTTTCTTGGGCTCCAAAATCACTGCAGATGGTGAGTGGTGCCATGCAATTAAAAGATGCTTGTTCCTTGGAAGAAAAGCTATGACAAACCTAGACAGCGTGTTAAAAAGCAGAGATATCACTTTGCCAACAAAGATCCGTATAGTCAAAGCTATGGTTTTTCCAGTAGTCATGTACAGATGTGAGAGTTGGACTGTAAAGAAGGCTGAGCACCAAAGAATTGAAGCTTTTGACTGTGGTGCTGGAGATTTTTGAGAATCCCTTGGACAGCAAGGAGATCAAACCAGTCAATCGTAAAAGAAATCAACCCTGAATATTCATTAGAAGAACTGATGCTGAAGCTGAACTCCAGTACTTTGGCCACCTGATGCAAAGAACCGATTCACTGGAAAAGACCCTGATGCTGGGAAAGATTGAGGGCGAGAGGAGAAGTGCGTGGCAGAGGATGAGATGTTAGATAGTATCATTGACTCAATAGCCATGAGTTGGAGCAAACTCTGGGAGATAGTGAAGGACAGGGAAGCCTGGCATGCTGCAGTCCATGGGGTCACAAAGAGTCGGACACAACCTAGTGACTGAACGACAACAATCACCTAGGAAGGGAACCAACTGTTCAGGTGAGGGAGACGGCGCCTGGCACCAGAGTGGTGACAACAAGCTGGAGAGAAGGGGACGTCTTTGGGGAAAGAGAGGGCAGTTGACAGCCCATCGGAAGCCCCCTCACCCAGAATGAATCCAGACCTAGCTGTGATCATAGCTTCAGGATTTGCCTCCTGAAGGCATTAAGGCCGACGCCATGGGCTGCAGTCATCCCACGGTCCAGACCTGGCCAAACCCCGCCACATGCAAGGCTGAATGATGCCGGAAAGTCCTAAACCCTGGAGTCAGGGAGCTTAAGGAGTCTTTTTAAAGTGTCCTTGTTTCTGGCAGGCATGATTCCCAAGGAAGTTTAAGAAGGCCTTGAGGGGCTTTCCTGGTGGCGCAGTGGTAAACAATTAGCTTCCCAGTGCAGGAGACCTGGGTTTGACCCCTGGTCTGAGAGGATCCCACATGCCGTGGAACAGCTAAGCCCGTGAGCCACAACTACCGAGCCTGTGCTCTGGGGCCCAGGAGCCTCAACTCCTGAAGCCCTTGCACCCAGAGTCTGTGCTCCACAGCAAGAGAAGCCACCACAGTGAGAGGCCCACGCAGCGCAACTACAGAGCGGCCCCCGCTCACCACAACTAGGGGAAAGTCCGCGCAGCAACGAAGACTCAGCACAGGTAAGTGCATAAAGAAAGTTTCAAAGCCTTAAAAAAAGAAGAAAAGCCTTGAGGAAGAGCAAGAGTTGGAGGAAGCATCCTGGCCTGTGAGCAAGTTCTCGGTCCACGGTCCATCTGGGCAGGGGCAGGGAGGACTGATGAGCTGTCCAGGTGGTAATTGGGGCCCACATGTGCTTTCTGGCCCTGGAGATGATGCCCTCCTCAGGGCAGGGTCTGGAGGGTGCCATCCACGGTGCTGGGCCACCAACTCCCATGTGAAAGGCTGAGTGTGTGCAGCCTGGCAGAGGGGACCCTACCCTGGAGGCTCCATCCTCAGGGCCCAAGCCTGCCCTGGCCCTCCTACCACTGACCAGGGCTCCAGGGAGCTGACGGCCAGCCAGCCAGGGCCAGGGGCCATCTGGGCAGCCACCACCTCTCCTCCAGCCCCACCCTTCTCTGCCCCTGCCATGGGAACAGACACCCCATATGTCCCACTGAAATGGGCTGAACTGCGTCCCCTCAAGTTGCATATGTTGATGTGCTGACCCTCGGTACATCAGAAAGGGACCGTACTTGGAGATGGAATGTTAAAGAGGCAATTAAGTTAAAAAGGTGTCATAATAAAAAAGGAAATCTGAACACACAGTCACATGCAGAGGGGAGACGAGGTGGAGACACGTGGAGAAGACGGCCATCTACAATCCGAGGACACAGACCTCAGAAGGAACCGGCCCTGCCGACACCTTGACCTTAGATTTCTAGCCTCTGCAACTGTGAGAAAACACATTTCTGTGTTTAAATCGTGAAGTCCCTGGTACTTAGTTAGAGCAGCCCTGGCATACTGAGGTACCTACCATCATAGCATTAATAGCAGTGACCATGTACCGTGAGCTTGCTGAGTGCCAGGCATGGTGCCAAGACAGAGCCATGTGCCATCACTCTTATTCCTCACTAACCCGGGAAGGCAGAGATCAGGGATCCTCTCCGGAGCCTGGAGCAGGTGGCTCTGCCACCTACCAGCAGCATGCTCTCAAGTGAATCGCTTTGTCTCTCTGGGCTTTAGTTTCCTTGTCTGTCCACTGATGCTGGAATAGTACATCCCATGGTCATTTTAAGGACTGACTTAGCTCCTGCAACGTAGTTGGTGCTGATTAAATGTTGGCTATTATTTTTTTTCATTTTACAGAAATGGAAATGGAGGTTTGGAGAGGTGGTAACTTGCCCAAGGTTGCACAGCTAGCAAGTGGGGGTGGGGGGCCAGGATTTTTTTTTTTAATTGGAGTATAATTGCTTTGTATGGTTGTGTTGGTTTCTGCTGTAAAATAACGTGAATTAGCTATAAGTATACATATATCAGCGCGGGCTTCTGCGATGACGCGCAGAGCGCGGCCGAGAGGAGCTACCCCACGTCTGAGGTGAGGGGTGGCGGCCGGGAGGAGCTACCCCACGTCCAAGGAGCGGTGACTGCGCGGGCGCTGGAGGGCCTAGGGGAGTTATTCCACGTTCAAGGTTGGGAGGGGCGGTGGTGAGGAGATACCCCTCATCCAAGGTAAGGAGCAGCGGCTGCGCTTTGCTGGAGCAGCCGTGAAGAGATACCCCACGTCCAAGGTAAAAGAAACCCAAATAAGACGGTAGGTGTTGCAAGAGGGCTGCTGCTGCTGCTAAGTCGCTTCAGTCGTGTCCGACTCTGTGCGACCCCATAGATGGCAGCCCACCAGGTTCCCCGATCCGTGGGATTCTCCAGGCCAGAACACTGGGGTGGGTTGCCATCTCCTTCTCCAATGCATGAAAGTGAAAAGTGAAAGTGAAGTTGCTCAGTCATGTCCAACTCTTCATGACCCCATGAACTGCAGCCCACCAGGCTCCTCCGTCCATGGGAGTTTCCAGGCAAGAGTACTGGAGTGGGGTGCCATTGCCTTGGCAGACACACTGAAACCATAATCACAGAAAACGAGTCAATCTAATCACACTACGACCACAGCCTTGTCTAACTCAATGAAACTCAGCCATGCCCTGTGGGGCCACCCAAGACAGGTGGGCATGGTGGAGAGGTCTGACACAATGTGGTCCACTGGAGAAGGGAATGGCAAACCACTTCAGTATTCTCGCCTTGAGAACCCCATGAACAGTATGAAAAGGCAAAACGATAGGATACTGAAAGAGGAACTCCCCAGGTCAGTAGGTGCCCAATATGCTACTGGAGGTCAGTGGAGAAATAACTCCAGAAAGAATGAAGGGATGGAGCCAAAGCAAAAACAATACCCAGTTGTAAAAGACTCTGATGTTGAGAGGGATTTGGGGCAGGAGGAGAAGGGGATGACAGAGGATGAGATGGCTGGATGGCATCACTGACTCGATGGACATGAGTCTGAGTGAACTCTGGGAGTTGGTGATGGACAGGGAGGCCAGGCGTGCTGCGATTCATGGGGTGGAAAAGAGTCGGACACGACTGAGTGACTGAACTGAACTGAACTGATACATATATCCTTTCTCTCTGTGCCTCCATCCTACCCCTCCATCCCACCCCTCTAGGTCCTCACAGAGCGCGGAGCTGAGCTCCCTTGTGCTACGCAGCAGCTTCCCACTGGCGATCTGTTCCACACACGGCAGTGTGTATATGTCAGTCCTAATCTCCCAGTGTGTCCCCTCCTCCTCCTCCGCGCCCACACGCCCATTCTCTGCATCTGCGTCTCTAGTCCTGCCCTGCAAATAGGGTCATTTATACCATTTTTCCAGCCTTCACATAGATGTGCCAATATACAGTATTTCTTTTCTCTTTCTGACTTACTTCACTCTGTATGACAGACTCTCGGTTCATCCATGTCTCTACAAATGACCCAATCTCATTTATTTTTATGGCTGAGTAGTATTCCATTGAATATATGCACAACATCATCTTTATCCATTCATCTGTCGAGGGGCATCTAGGTGGCTTCCATGTCCTGGCTATTGTGAATAGTGCTGCAGTGAACACTGGGGTACATGCGTCGTTTTGAATTTTGCTTTTCTCAGGGAATGCGCCCAGAAGTGCGGTTGCTGGGTCATATGTTAGTAACATGGTACTCACACAAGTGACTCAGTGAACTCTACTCTGCGGCTGCCTCCCTTCCTACCCCATCTGCAGTCCAGAGCGCACAACGGCCGCCTCTGCGACTCAATCTGCCACACTCCCGGAAGTACGCTCGCACACTATGAAAACCATTTGTTTGGGGTTTGCCTTCTCTGCCACACTGAGCCTGTCTTTGGGGCCGGGCCTTGTCTCGTGTGCAGGAGCACCACAGCTCTGAATATAGGCCTCTGTGGATATTTGGGAACCAGGCTCAGGATGCACTCAGCCTAAGGTCTCCAGATCGTTTCTCCTTGCCCGTCACTGCAGCTCTGTGTAGCAGGTGGGGCAGGGGCAGTGAGGTCCCACAAAGAGAGCAACCTGCCCCGTGACACACAGCAGGGAAGCCGCAGGGCTGCGGGGAGAGCCCTGTTCTTCCTGTATCGCATCTTCTGGCTCACATACCAGGCAGTCCCAGAAGGAGGGGACACTGCGCCTGGGGTCCTGGGAGGGGACAGAGCCTCTTGACTCTGAGTAGTCTACTGTCCTGGGCATAGGCCTGTACCAGCCAGGAGTGTCTGTCAACCACTCGCTGACCTCAGAGCCCAGAGACTGGTAGGACAAGGAGGGCTTCAAGGGACCTATCAGGGGATCTGTGGCCCTCACTGTTGAGATCTGTGTCCAGAAACTCAAGAGGTGACCTTGGTCTGTCGCTTTGCCTGTTAAGGGGTGGTCCAGAACACATTTCCTGCATCGTCCACGGGGCACAACTGGAGCCTCTGCTCTCAGTTCAGTGGTTTATGGTGCGCATTCAGTCGCCCAGTCGTGTATGACTCTCTACGACACCATGGATTGTAGCCTGCCAGGCTTCTCTGTCCATGGAATTTTCTAGGCAAGAATACTGGAGTAGGGTACCATTTCCTTCTCCAGGGAATCTTCCTGACCCAGGGATCTAACCAGCCTCTCTTATGTCTCCTGAATTGGCAGGCAGATTCTTTACCACCAGCACCAGCTAGGAAGCCCTGTTCAGTTCACTTCAGTCGCTCAGTCGTGTACGACTCTGTGCGACCCCAAGAACCACAGCATGCCAAGCCTCCCTGTCCATCACCAACTCCTGGAGGCCACCCAAACCCATGTCCATTGAGTCGGTGATGCCATCCAATCATCTCATCCTCTGTCATCCCCTTCTCCTCCTGCCCTCAATCTTTCCCAGCATCAGGGTCTTTTCAAATGAGTCAGCTCTTTGCATCAGGTGGCCAAAGTATTGGAGTTTCAGCTTCAACATCAGTCCTTCCAATGAACACCCAGGACTGATCTTCTTTAGTATGGACTGGTTGGATCTCCTTGGAGTCCAAGGGACTCTTAAGAGTCTTCTCCAACACCACAGTTCAAAAGCATCAATTCTTCGGTGCTCAGCTTTCTTCACAGTCCAACTCTCACATCCATACATGACCACTGGAAAAACCATAGCCTTGACTAGACAGACCTTGGTTGGCAAAGTAATGTCTCTGCTTTTCAATATACTATCTAGGTTGGTCATAACTTTCCTTCCAAGGAGTAAACATCTTTTAATTTCATGGCTGCAATCACCATCTGCAATGATTTGGGAGCCCAGAAAAATAAAGTCAGCCACTGTTTCCACTGTTTCCCCATCTATTTCCCATGAAGTGATGGGACCAGATACCATGATCTTAGTTTTCTGAATGTTGAGCTTTAAACCAACTTTTTCACTCTTCTCTTTCACTTTCATCTAGAGGCTTTTTAGTTCCTCTTCACTTTCTGCCATAAGGGTGGTGTCATCTGCATATCTGAGGTTATTGATATTTCTCCTGGCAGTCTTGATTCCAGCTCATGCTTCCTCCAGCCCAGCGTTTCTCATGATGTACTCTGCATAGAAGTTAAATAAGCAGGGTGACAATATACAGCCTTGACGTACTCCTTTTCCTATTTGGAACCAGTCTGTTGTTCCATGTCCAGTTCTAACTGTTGCTTCCTGAGCTGCATATAGGTTTCTCAAGAGACAGGTCAGGTGGTCTGGTATGCCCATCTCTTTCAGAATTTTCCACAGTTTATTGTGATCCACACAGTCAAAGGCTTTGGCATAGTCAATAAAGCAGAAGTAGATGTTTTTCTGGAACTCTCTTGCTGTTCCCATGATCCAGTGGATGTTGGCAATTTGATCTCTGGTTCCTCTGCCTTTTCTAAAACCAGCTTGAACATCAGGAAGTTCACAGTTCACGTATTGCTGAAGCCTGGCTTGGAGAATTTTAAGCATTACTTTAGTAGCGTGTTAGATGAGGGCAATTGTGCGGTAGTTTGAGCATTCTTTGGCATTGCCTTTCTTTGGGATTGGAATGAAAACTGACCTTTTCTAGTCCTGTGGCCACTGCTGAGTTCTCCAAATTGAAATAGTCTGTAGTGTACAATTAAAATGGGGGCCTCTGTGTTCTGAGAAATGGGGTATTTCCTGCCATGTCAATAAACAAAGGATGTTACGGTCATCAGCGATTGCAGCCACCCTGGATAGTGAGCTGGTGAGCCCTGAGGGAGCTCAGGATATGAAAACACAGGACACCAGCTCCAGACAGGTGAGGGGCAGTGGTTTATAGTAGAGCTGAGAAAACTGAGGAAATCTGGCCTGCTTGGAGGGCCCGCTGCCAGCCTTCCAGCCCCAAGGCCTGCAAGGTGGGAGCTGGTTCTCTAGATCACAGACTGCAATAGGCCGGGGCCCTTTGTGTGCCTCTTGCCTCCTCACCCACATTGGCCTTGGGCATTTTGAAGGCTGTGCCTTTAATTTTGCTTGGAGAAGAGCTGAGGACTAAGACAGGGTTAAGCTGCTCCCAGGCTGACCTGGAAAGATGGAAGACATCAGTCTCAGCTGGCCACCCTCAGATCCCTGTAACCTGGCCTGGGCTGGGGTGATGGGGTGATGGTCTTCTTGCCCACCTTATCTTTGTCCTAGCGCCATCATCTTTGGCCTGAAGAACTGGGACGGTTCTTCACCAGTCTTGGCCCTTCTCACAGCCTGCATGAACAAGCTCTCTGGCCTCAGTTGGTCCTTTCCCTCTAAAATCCTGTAGAGGGCCCCAATTCCTCCATGGGCCCACCTGGAGACCCCATGCCTTGGGCAGGAGTAGCAATCAATCACGGATGGCACATGGGATGAAACTCACCTGCCACCCTGAAAGTGCTCAGGTCCCAAGGTGTCTCTAGCTCACCTGCTGCTTTGTAAGCAGTTCCAGCCTCCGTTTGCCCTTCTGTAGGATGGGAGAGGAGACGTCTGCCTACTCCCTCATTCTAAGCCGCTGAGAACATGAATCAGACTCTCCATCTTCACCCAGGCCTCTGCTTCCTCTGCCCCAGCTCCCACCCCATAACATTACCTTCCACTTAGGGATTTCCACTCAGACCCCTGACAGTTCCCAATAGGTAGCTGAATCTAGCTTGCAATGTACCTACCTGCTATTATCAGGACATTTAAATGATCTATGTAGAAGCGGACTGATTTGCTGGAGTCTCTGAATTACACTGTTATCTTGCAAGCTTCTGAGTCATGAAATAGGCACCCGGCTGAAGGGATGGCTCAGAGCAGGGCCTTCCCAGGTGGATGTACAAACACATCACTTCTGCTTCCAAAGGATTAAGGGGTGTCTTTCACACCCACAGTAGCCTCATCTGAAAATGACTCAAGACTGTGTATGGGGTCAGGGATGAGCACAGGACTGAAAGCTGGGAGACCTGGTTTCTTTCCAGTCCCAGCTCTGTCTCTTGAACCTGACCTGTGGGTATCCAGACAATCCCCTGAACCTCTGACGTCCGGTTCTCCATCAGTGCAATGAGTGAAGTCAGAGAGGGAACATAGCCGGTGTGATGGAGAGGATGGGGCCCTGGTGAACTGCACACTTGCGCCAGGCCTGAAGCAGCTCCATGGTCTCTCTCTGCTCCAGTCAACTGTATCTCTGGCTGCCTTGTATACATGCATTCCATGTGGTCTAGTTCTCCAATGGTTGGGGAAGTAAAGATTCTGGATTTTGGTGTAAATTTTCCTGATTTTTATCTGCTAGCAATGAATTCAAAAGTTTATGAAACACTGTGGGGATCAAAGAAAACATGCCAGGGATGCGTGCTTGCTAGCTTTGGACTGGAAAATCTTCTGACACTCAGTGCAGTGGTTCATCTGCGCTATACACTAAAATCACCTGAGGGTTAGGAAAAAGCGGACCCTCCTCCCCCTCCTCCCAGAGATTCTGATTTAAGGTCTGGGGTGGGGCACCCCAGTGCACAACAGGCACCAGATGAAGGGCTGAGTCCTGCTTGTGCCGTGAACGGGCTGGGCGACCTGGGTAAGTTACATCACATCACCGCTGAGCCTCTGCTTAGAGATCGGACCAATGCGGCTTGTGGACAAGGTAGGAAGGATTCATTCGTGGAAAGGTCTTGGCACATAGATGGTGTGTAGGGTGAAAAAGCAATTGGTAGCTGCTTTTGACGTAGTACCTTGAAACCAGCCTTGGAAAACAAGTTCATCTGCTGAGACAATGAAAGTTGCTCAGGGTTGGAGGCTGCAGGACAGGGGTCCCAGCCCCACCTCTGGCTAGCAGTGGAGTCTGGGGAGAAATTCTCAGAGCTAGGTACCATAATGTGTTGGCCAAAGCTCTCTTTTTGTTGTGAATACCCAAGTTCACTGATTTGGGGGTGAGGCATGGACTGACTCAAGTCCAAGCTTCCAAGTGTGTGGAGGGTAGGCACTGCCCTAGGGAATCCTCCGGCAGTCTCAGACAGTAGGGATAATCTGCCCATTTGACTGGTGAGAAAACTGAGGGTCAGGTAGTGTGATTCCCTCAGAGAGACATAGGCCGGGAGGATCAGAGCTAGTTTTGAATCTTAGGACAGAAGGGTATCTGACCCCCAAGAGTAGGGTGGGAGATGCCCTCAGGGGCTGGACAGATAGGCAAGTAACAGAGAGAAGGGCTGGGTTCATAGTCAGGGTGTGGAGACGACAAAAGATTGTCTCCAAGGCCAAACTCTCATCAGGCTTTTCCGGTCTCTTTTTAAACTAGGGCTCGACTTTTGCACTTCTGTGCTCCCCTAAACCAAAGGGACCAGATTCCCAGCTTAAGGGACTCGCATTAAAACAAACAAAAACATCCTAGGCAAGTCTCCTGGCTTATAAGGGCGGCGAGCCCTTGTATCCCAGTGAACCCAGCCAGCAAGCTCTCCATGGGCTGATTTCTCCGACCCCAGGGAGAAAGAAAGGAACGCAAGGGCCTGCGGAGTCACCGCCCACGGTCAAGCTACGGGGGGCGGCGCCCGTCCGGTGACCACTGGTTGTCGCTCCCTGCATCTCCAGCCGCCTGCCCAGAAGCATAAGATCAGGTCTGTGGGGCTCGGCTCCCAGCGACCCTGAGCAGCGGTCCCAGCCCCGCGCCGGCCAGGCTGCACCTAGACCCCCTCCCCTCCCCCCGCGCAGCCCCTCTCGGTCCCCGCCCGCTGCGCTTGCCCCCCGACCCTGGGATCTGGCCCTGGCCTCCCGCTGCCAGGCCTTCCCTCCCCCACCCCACCAGCTGGGCGGCCCCTCAGTGGGGGGCCGGGGCCTCCATCTCCTGCCCATCCCCCGCGACCTCTATCCACCCGGCCCCCTGGCCCCTTGCCCTCCTCTCCCAGCTCTCTGGGGCGCCCCTCCTCTCCCCGCCTCCTCCCCTGCGGCGGCGGCTTCCTTCTCCTCCCACCCCCCGTGGCTCTGGAATTCCTGGTGGAACCGACTCCCCAGGCCCGCCCTGCAGCCGAGCGTGCAAAAGCGTCCCCGGCGCGCTGCCGCCGAGGGGCACGTGGCTCGTGTCGGTCGTGGCGGTGTTTAGACCTAACTGGGGTGTTTGCACGTGCACACGTGTTTCTGCCTCCAACTGTGCTTATCCGTCGGTGTATTATTTTTGTGTGTGCACACACCCTCAGTCACACTTGGGGAAACTTTTCTGAAAATCCTGGGCTGGCAGTTTAAATATAAAAAGGCTTTGTTTAATGCCAGCAGCATTTCCCCCACGCGCTGAGAATCACGGAATACTCACCTCCTTCCCCCTCCTCCGTAAAGACCTGGCGGCGGAGGCTCTCTCTTTGTTGGGGTAGACTGAGGTTTCCCTGCATGAAGGAAAAGGTTCTTCTTGAGGTCCACTGATCCCCTCACCCTTCCATATCCGTCCCCCAAAAGGCTTTCTCGGAACCCTAAGCTCCCCAGTCTGTCTCTCTCCTGGGGCTGTTTAACTCTGAATCTTACCCCCTCAAGTAGCTGGGAAACGATGCCAGCATCACTCTGGCTGTGGAATCCAAGTTGAAATGTGGCCAGTACATGGAGAAGGCTGAGGAGCAGGGCGGGTGGGGGGTGTTTGCAGGGGAATGTGGGCAAAGGGAAGAAACAAAGGGGAAAGAGTGAGATCCTCAAGTCGATGACATCCCCTCCAAGTGGGGATGCTGACACCTGTCTCATAAACCTCAGCGTTCCATTCCTTTATTGCACGTTTAGTGGCTATACCTTGCTTCACACGCATACTAGGTATATAGACAACTGCATATTAGTTTGTTGAGGGTTTGCAAGAGGAGGTAAAGAATAGTGCACATGGGCACCCACTCTGGACTCTGGATTCAAATCCTGACCCCACAGTTGTACACCTTAGCCTCCCTACTACGCACCTCTTTTTTTCTGTTTAGCAGAGTCAGTGGCAGTGACAGACCTTCCAGGGCTATTATGAGAATGGAATGAGTTAATTTACATAAACGCTAGAACAGTCCTGGCACTTAAACATTTGCTGTGTGAGTTTCAGTGTTTATTATTGAGAATAGGGGTTGGCACCACCTGTTTTTACATGCCCTCCCTCAAGCTCAGAACGGTTTGTATATTTTTAAATAGTGGTGCAGGGGGTTGGGGACAAAAGAAGATCAATATTTCAAGATGCATGAAAATGCCATGGGATTCAAATTCAGTGTCCATAAATAAAGCTGTGTTGGAGTGCAGCCACGCCCATTTATTTTCATATTGTCTTTGGCTGCGTTCACGCTACAAAGTAGTTGAGTAGTTGTGACAACTGTCAGCACCACAGGAGATTTTTGCTTGTTTGATTTTTAGTGTTTCCCCAGTGCCTGGGACATAATAGTTGCACAATAAGTTGCATGAATGAGTTTGGCCTCAGGCAAAAATGTGGAGGGACTTCAACATTCCTAAACTGGACCTGGGGGTCCCCACTAATTTAAGCAGATGTTCCTTTTGGAGATCAAAGGGCGTCAGATTCCCCGCAGCCACTCTTCTCCAGGGGAAACAAAGAATCAGACTGGCTGCCCACAGTAGCCTTCCTTTAGGTGAGTCACTCACACACCTGGTTCAAGTGGACTCTTTTTATGTTGCCAAACTATGTGAGCAGGTCCTGGGGCTGGTGTGGGGAGGGAGGCAACTTGGGGCCATCACTGGTGGGGGGGGCCCCATACCTTCCTTCCCGCTCTGACCCACTCACTCACAGCAGACAGAAGTGTGACAGTGGCTTCCTGAGGAGAAGACTTTGATGTTCCTGGGCCACGTGCTCCATGGCAGAGGAGTTGTGGGGGTGGAGGAGGTGGGGGGATGGACCCTGGTCCCCAGGGGGAAAGAGGAGCAAGGATACAGCCAGGTCTACGGCTCTTTGGGAGCACTCAGGATGAGATTCCACTTGGCTTTGCCAAGGGGCTCTTCAAAAGTCCAAGTGAAAAGTTCCTATCAATCAGTCAGCTCCGAGAAACAGACAAATAACCCAGGATAGGAACACATACAGGGCCACATCTTGGGAGGACACACCAGTCTGCCCAGGTGATTGGGCTTGAGGCTGCATAATGGAGTCTCCCACAGCTGGTAGAGGCTCCTTCCTTCATCTGGTGTTTTCTGAAGTCCTGCTGTGTGCTGCTGGTGTTGTTGCTAGGAATAAGACACAGATCTTTCCAGGCGGAGCTCACAGCGTTCTGGAACATAAATAATTATGATGTACTGAGATATGTGCGAGGTCACAGAGCTCCTCTAAGAGTGTAAGGGTACAACCAAACATTTTACAGGAGAGGAAACCAAAACAGCCAAAAACATGCAAAGAAGTTTGTATCTGGTTTCAGAAAAATGCAAGTAAGAGCCGACTGAGCGACTTCACTTTCGCTTTTCACTTTCGTGCATTGGAGAAGGAAATGGTAACCCACTCCAGTGTTCTTGCCTGGAGAATCCCAGAGACGGGGGAGCCTGGTGGGCTGCCGTCTATGGGGTCGCACAGAGTCGGACACGACTGAAGTGACTTAGCAGCAGCAGCAGCAAGAGCCACATGAAATGCCTTTTAATGCCCATCAGATGAGCAAAATTAAAAATGGGTGATGTCACTTAGTTCTGATTTATAAACAAAAGCCTCTGTCCATAAACATAGCCTCTGTCCAGCAACCAGACTCCTGAGATTCCATCCTGGGACCTAAGGATAAATATACAAGGATATTTATAGAAATGTTTTTTGAAGTGATGAAAACCTGGAAACATTTACTTCCAAGATGAGAAGTTAAACTGTGATATGTCTACACATGGAATATTATGTGATTGTGAAAAAGGATGAGTTGGCTTTGTTCCAAGTGCCCTGGAGGACTTCCATGGTATATGGTTAGGTAAGGAGAGCCAGAGGTCCATAAATGTCCCATGTCTATAATGTGATGCACATTTTGATGCTAACAGCAGTCCTGCCTCTTCCCATGTAAGTACTTTTTGTTTGCATATGACCTGTAAGCATGGAGCATCCTTCTGAAGGCTACACACCAGACTACCAGCTTTGGAAGTGGAGACTAGAAAGAGGTAGATAATAAAGGAGAAATTAACTTGGTCAACGGCAAAACCAGGAGAGTATACACTGGCTAATGTTGATGGAAAATATGTGACTTAATGTTTCTATAGGCTACAATCGTAAATCTGTGAAAGCTAATTTGTACACGGACAATGAGAAGCTTGTGTTGTAGACAAAAGAAACATTGCTTTAATCTTGGGTGGGTCTGTGGGTAATTTTCTTCCTGGAATTCTGTAGTTTCAATTATAGTGTTTCTTAGTCAGTCTTTACGATCATGTAATAGCAACATTATCCCCAGTTCCAAACTAGGCAGTTAATTTGTCTGGGGTGTGGGAAGTTCAGGGGTTTCAACAGAGCCTCAGAAGAGAGATAAGATGGGAAACTGGCTAAAAGTTGAGCCCGTTAGGGAGAGAGAACAACTGTCTACCCACCCCCGACTGCTGGGAGGGTAAAATTGCATTCTTTCCCCAGAGTAAGTATTTTTGTGCCTAGGCTATTCTAGGCTTGCTTTAGGCACTTGCTTTAGGACAGGCAGTGAAGAAGATACAAAAGGTCCTTGTCCTCATGGAACTTATAATCAAGTGGAAAAGACATATTAAACAAAAACAAATACATTGTTGTTGCTGTGGCTTTCATCCCACCACTTCCACTCTGTGGCTTTGCTGCAAGCCCGAGTGAGGCCAAGGACCTGCCTAAGAGAAGAGGCAGCATTCCTAGCTTTAGATTTCCCCAAACCTTGGGATTGGCTTGACAGACACATTGGCCTGAGAAAAGTCCCCCAGAGGTGTGTGTCTTTCTGTGCATGTTTCTGGATGTTGAAAGACGCCTAAACACAAGAGCCAGAGTCTACCACCTGACCCGGTGGACAGACCTCCACGATCGGCAGGCTGTTCATCATGCCTGGATATGCCAACCTGCCTGTCATCCCCAAGGTGACCTGAGATCACTCCCTTTTCACTCCCAGATGCCCTGCTGGCTGTCTCTGCTCCCTCCCTGCAGGAGCCCAACAGCACCCTGAGGCCTCAGTGGAGCAGGTAGAGCAGCTGGCCACCAGGGCCCTGCAGCCCTCTCCCTGGGTGGTTGGGCACAACCTGGCCCCTTTCCTCTCATCAGGAGCTTTGCCCTCCCAGGCCTTCCCTGGTGACTCAGCTGGTAAAGAATCTGCCTGCAATACAGGAGACCCCAGTTCGATTCTTGGGTCAGGAAGAGCCCCTGGAGAAGGCAATGGCTGCCCACTCCAGTATTCTTGTCTGGGAAATCATATGGACAGAGGAGCCTGCTGGGCTACAGTCCATGGAATGGTAAAGAGTTGGACAAAACTGAGCGACATTCAGTTTCACTTTGGCCTCCCGGCCCCTCCCTCTGAAGGCGCCCCTTCCTTTCTGCACCCACTCTTCCAATGCAAGCAGCAGGCAAGCAGGGAGAGGGAAGGGAAAAAGAGGGCAGAGCTTTGGTCCTGAGCTTCAGATGGCATCCTTGCAAGATGCAGCCCTTGCCTCCTCCACTGCTTGTTCACAGGGTCCCTCCCCTGGGGTCAGATCCCATATTTCAGCTAAAGCCCCTGGAGCTGCCCTCCTGAAGTGTGAATACCTATATAATGGAAGCTTGTGCAGCCCTGCTGGTTACCCAGGGAGCTCCCTTGACCACGTAGCAGCATTTTTAAATAAGAAAGACTTGAGTCTAGTTAAGGGCTTACCCGACAGTTCAGTCGGTAAAGAATCTGCCTGCCATGCAGGAGACACAGAAGATGCGGTTCGATCCCTGGGTCAGGAAGATCCCCTGGTGTGGGAAATGACAACCCACTCCAGTATTTTTGCCTGGGAAATCCCATGGATAGAGGAAGCTGGCAGGCTACAGTCCATAGGGTCGCAAAGAGTTGGACACGACTGAGTGCACACGCATCCATCCATTCAAGACAGTCTAGTTGGAGAGGGGAGAGGGTACCTAGGACATCTGACTTGAAGCTACATTTGAGTAAGATTGCACAAACATCAGTTGTCCCTATCAAAGACCGTCCCCTCTCCAAAGCGGTAAATTTTATAACACGTATTGGGGGCATATGGATATCTCCTAGATTATTTCCTGCTTGTTTGGAAGTTTCCCTAGTTAAAAATGAAAACAAAAGGATTTAGGAGTTGATGAAGATTTGGGAGAAGGAGAGAAGGCAATCTACAGTCTTCTTGCCTGGAGTGTTCCTGAGGAGCCTGGAAGGCTACAGCCTATGGGATCGCAAAGAATAGGACACCGCTGAGTGACTAACACATACCATCCCTCTCCACAAACCTGACGTCTGATGCACTTGTCTGGAGTTCCCAGATAGCATCTTTATCTCTGTATCTGCCTATCTATGTCTTTCTAAACATCTATCTATCTAAAATCAACACATCAACTCTCTGCTTCAGGCAAGGTGTGGGAACTGAAATTAACTGACTGTGCGATGGAAAGCTTCCAGCTTTGGAAGGAAGTCCACCTTGATTTCCATCCTGGCTCTGTGCCCTAAGGGCTGTGTGACCTTAGACCAGTGAGTGGCACAGCCTCTCTGAGCCTCTGTTCTCGCCTGTAAAGGGAGATCATCACAGTGTGTGGGCATCAACATGGGCACTGAGGGAAGGGCTCTCTGCAGGATGTCCCGGCTGGGCCTTGGGAGTGGGTCCCTGGAGGAAAAGGTGTGGCAAGGGGGGTGGCTTGTTCCTACCTTAGGCCAAGGGGAGAATGCTTCTGAACCCTCACCTCCATGGCCCCACTCCTTTGATCTGAGGCCAAGTTTGTGGGAAATCTGTGGGGTTTGGAGGTCAGAGAGGAGGAGAGTTTGTCCACCCTCCCCTCCCACCCCGCCATGGGGACCAGGGCTCCTTCTTGCTTGTGAGTCACCTCTGCCTCTGTGGTACCTGGGAGGTAGCAGGGGCCCGGGGCTCTTCTGAGGATGTATCAGACCCACCAGGGGAAGGAAGTCACAAACTGTCCACCTCGGGCTCCATCTCACTTAAAAACATAATTAAAATACTTACAATTCGTCAACATTCATGAACAGGGGCGCACAAAGCTGTGTGGTTAGCGTCTCACCTCTTTGCAAGGGTCTTCTCAGATCCCCTTGGGCTCTCCAGTCTCCTGGCCTCATCTGCCTGGTCAGTTTTGCTCTGGAGACAACAGTCTGTGACTCCAGCTACACTCTCCCCCTGGAGAACAGAGGAACTGGGGGTGTGCTGGGTGACCTGGGCAAGACAACCCGCAGTGATCAATTCTCTTACCTCCCCTGGACTGGATGTTTCCACAGCTCAGAGACCTTTCTGCCTTGCCTTTCTGCCGGATTCCCCAGCATGTGGTCCAGAGCCCATCAAGGAGCAGGCCCCAGAGGCTGCAAACAAATTTTCACTGGGTGAAGAAAATTACATTTACAGGTAATTGAAGACTTTTTTGAGTACTTTTCTAAGCGCTTTACATATTGGCCCCTTTAATTCTCACAGCAGCCCCTACAAGGTAGGTACCGGCATAACCCCATTTTTCATAGATGGGGAAAGAGAGGCACAGAGGAATGAAATAACTTGCTGGGAGGCAGAGGAGCGGAGAGGCCAAAGCAGGTCGTCTGTTGGGGTTGTCCATGAAAGGACACCCCTACCCCATCTGGCAACCTCAGGATATAAGGCTCCTCGTGTGACCACCTCCCCTGGCTCCCCTTCCCCCCCGAATATTTCTTCACTACCTAAGTAGGAATTGGGAGCCTTGGTTTCGGGCCAGCTCAGTCATTACTTGGGAATATAACCTTGGGCAAGTCTATTCCCATCCAGACCTCAGTTTCCCCATCTTTCCAGCTCGGTGGTTGGACTACTGGAAGGTAGGGCCCTTCCCGTTCTAAAGCCCTGAATTCTGACTGTTGAAGGGGGCCCCATCTTTCATTTTCTGCCCTAATGAACAGGCTCTCCAGAAGTCCTTGGCTTGGCCGGATGGCAGCTCTGCTCCCCGGGGCAGGAGAAGGTTTGGAGTGCTGGCAGAAGCTTCTCGAATCCTCCCCTCGCTCCTGCTGTGGCCTTGGCTCAGGCTGGGGGCTCCAGTGCCTCTCCCAGTGGGTGCCGGAGGCTGGAGCCGCCTTTGTCTGCCGCAGGAGGCCAGCCAGGCGGCTGCGGCTGCAACCGGCCCCTGCCCAGGCCTGGGAGATGGTTTTTTTTTCCCTGTGTGTTGCAGCTGGGACCGTTTATAATAGAAAAAAAGAGAGAGAGAGAATGACCAGGCCAGCCGGCTGGAAAATAAAGAGACTTAAAAAGAAAAGGGCTAGGCTGTTCTTCTCCTGTGGAGGCTTTGGTTAAGCAGAAAGTTTTAGTTCCTTTCTGAAAGGCATTTGGGCTTTTGAAGTCCCCTGCGGGAGCTCCCTCTGGCCCCTGGGAAGCCAGGCCCTGGCATGTCCCAATGTGAACGACCAGGATGGGGCTGGGGCACTCAGAGGAGGCGACAGCAGGCGCTGGGAACTACTGCCCCAGGCTGGGTCCGCTGGGCTCCCGGCAAAGCCTCCCTCTGCTTCCCGCCTAAGCCCCACCAGCTCTCTTCGGTGCTCTCTCTCTGCATTTCCTCTGCCCCTTCTGCCTTTGCTGTCTGGCCTGGTGCTTTTAGTCAGAGAACCAGAGACATTTTACAAACGGGGAGACTGAGGCAGAGAGAGGGTTTGTTTGAGGCCCCGCAGAGAACCTAAACTTACTGAGCAGCTATTGTGTGTGCTTTGCCTGTACTAACAGTAGCCGTGCTTCCCAGGTGGCTCAGTGGTAAAGAATCCTCCTGCCGCTGCAGGAGAAGCTGGTTCAGTCCCTGGGTTGGGAAGATCCCCTGGAGGAGGAAATGGCAACCCACTCCAGTATTCTTGCCAGGCTCCTGGAGGAGCCTGGTGGACTACAGTCCGTGGGGTCGCAAAGAGTTGGACATGACTGAACGACTGAGCATGCACACCATTGACAATAGCTGACATTTATTAAGCCTGTACAGTACGAGAGGACCTGGGAATGAACTTAGGAAACAGGCAGATATAAGAGAGCTCCTCGCAGGGAGGCTGTCTGACCAGCTCTCTTTTCTGGCCTTCGCTGATTCCCAGCCTCACCAGTGAGCTCTCCTCCCCATCAGCCCTCCACCCCTCAGCAGGGTCATAGTCATCACCCTCACTGAAGAAGAACCACGGTCAAAATGTAACATTTCTCAAGCACCGACTGTGTCCCGTGCTGTATGCCAGGCGTGTGACGGCACTGCTCATTTCATGCCCTCCACACAAGACTGAGGCAGGTCAACGATGAGATTATCTTATGGCTCACAACCACCTATGCCATATTGGCAATATTCTCTTGATTGCTTTACCCTGGGATTCAAATCAAGGCCAGTCTGGCTCGAGAGGCTGAGCCCTTTCTCTGAGACCAGCCTCTATGGTTTCAGTGGCCCGGTGTGTCTTAGAGTCTGCCTCTGGCTTCTGGGGTCATCTTCCTTTTCCAGACCCCACCATTCACTGGGCATGAAGTGGGCACTGTGGCGTGAAGGAGATTCTTGTCAAAACCTGGGGATCTGCCCTGAAATAGCTTTCAATTCGACCTAGCTGGGTAGGGAAAGGTTTTTACCAATTGGTCTCCGTTGTCCACCCAATGAACCATGTGAAAACGGTTGATTGCACGGAGATGTAGTGGGTACCTCTTCCGTATGCTGCACAGTTGAGTTTTCCTCCCAGTGTCCTAAGTTCTGAGCATTTGTGGGGCACCAGAAACATGGTACAGGGCAGGCTTAGCCCTGATGATCTCAATTCCCCCCTTCCTACTTGGGCTTTGGGTTCTTAATTGGGTGTGCCTAATGCAGGGGCCAAGGGCTTCCCAGGGGGTGCTAGTGGTAAAGAACCCACCTGCCAATTCAGGAGACATAAGAGACATGGGCTCGATCCTGGGTTGGGAAGATCCCCTGGAGAAGGAAATGGCAACCCACCCCAGTATTCTTGCCTGGAGAATCCCATGGACAGAGGAGCCTGGCGGGCTACAGTTGGTATGGTGGCACAGAGTCGGACACGACTGAAGTGACTTAGCACAGTGCAGGGACCACACATTGCTGATGCTCTTCTGAAATCTCCATGGTGTTTCCTTTAGGCCTGGATGCCTAATAGGTTCTTTTCATGATGCTGGTGGATGGGAGGGAAAAGGGTACGTGCACAGGAAACAACCCAATATTGTCTTTTTTCCTCAAAATTAGCTTCGTGAGTTTGGTCCTGCACACTCTTAGGTCTTCTTCGTAAATAATAGTGGTTACAACAGGGGTTGGAAGTGGGTGAGCATTTGCTTTTCTTGCTTTGAAGGTTGTGTTTACTCCTGGTTGCGCGGATCCTCGTTGCAGCACGGCCTTCTCTTCAGCTGCGGCAAGTGGTGAGGGGAGCTACTCTCCGCTGTGGTGCTTGGGCTTCTCCTTGTGGGGGCTTCTCTTGTTGCAGAGCGCAGGCTCCAGGGCTCTCAGGCCCCAGTAGCTGTGGCTCCCAGGCTCCAGAGCACAGGCTTAGTAGCAGTGGCACAGGGGCTTAGTTGCTCTACGGCAGGTGCCAATCTTCCCAGACCGGGGATCAAACCTGTATCTCCTACACTGGCAGGTGGATTCTTTACCACTGAGCCACCAGGGAAGCCCCGGCATCTGCTATTCTTACCTATCTCTACCAGGTGATGGTGGGCAGAAGTCTCTGGCCAAATTCTGCCTTGTGAAAGTTGTGAAAGCAGGATTACCCCAAGACGAAACAGGCCCTCTGACCACTTCTGATATGAGAGGTATGCTCTGAACAAGCCTCATCTCACTGCCAGGCAGGATGCTGTAGCCTCTGCTGGGTACCCTGCAGTGAGACATTATTTCTGAGGGTAAGACCCAGGACCCTGAAAGGATAGAGCCTGGGGGCTGGGAGGAGGGAAGGGGTTTCCCCTAAGGGGACAGATTACCCCAGCCTCCCCAGATTCATTCTACCTGTGCAGGCAAGTTGGGGAGCATCTCTAGAACACTGTGCTCAATTGTACCTTGAATGTCTTGAATTCCACCAACGAAAGCCCGTTTCTAAGTCTATCACTTTTTCGGACATCCTATTTGCTAATTAGTAAGACACTGGTGGCTGATGGAGCTACCGACAGCCAAGGCCCTGTGACTAGCTCTGAAACGCGCCCCTGCCTGATATAACCGCTCTCGGTCAAGCTTAGGAAGCTGGACATTTGCCACAGTCATCAGACACTGGATTGCTTTCTTTTTTTTAAATCAGTGAATCACAAAAACATTGGAAAAGAAGCATTTTGAGAGTGACCACAGGTTTGCGTGTGCCACACCCTGGGGCAGTCAGAGGTCGTCTGAGTGGAGGTCTCAGGGCCGGGTCAGGAGTGTCAAGCTTTCCCAGGGCGTGAGTCGACGGGGACCCTCATGTCAAGTTGGTTTCTTTGCCGCCTGTGGGTGTTCTCTGCAAAGATTGCTGACACTTGAAGAATTAAATAATTATAATAATAATGATAAAATAGAAATGGCTTTCCCAGCTGAACAGAAACTGGAGAAGACAAGGAGGTTCCCACACCCGACTTATTGTTTTTGGCCCTCTACTCCCCCAGCTCCAGGGACACAGATGTCTGGGCCTGCCGCTGGCCACTTTGAATTGTGGTCATGGGCGGGGGACACTGGGGACCCTTGGGGAATTTCAGGAGCATCTGTAGGGATTTCCCTCCCCAAAACACCAGGCTGAGAACTAAGAGCAGAGAAAGGGACTCTTTCTATTTTGATTTACTCTGTTCTGAAGTCTCAGAAGCTTCCAGGCCAAGCCACGTGAAAGGACTCCTCAATGTTGCAAAGCCAGCTGTGAAGGCAGGAACACCTGACTAGTGGGTAGTGGCCAGTTCATAGTCAAGATGACAGATTCAATCTGACAATCCTGACAGATTCAACCATGGGGCATAGTTATTGCTTCCTGGGTATCCTCAGGACAGGAGTGCCCAGGAAAACCTGGGTTCCACAAGTATAGTGGGTCATTATCATGAAACAGAAATGCAAAAGAGAAAAAGGAACAATCAAATCCTCTTGAACACAGAACCTTCTCCGAAGACCTGAAGATGCTAGAAAACTTCTAGAAACCAGCAGCCCAGGGAAGGAGGCGCTTGTCGGTGCAAGGAGGGAATCTGTAATTGTGTGACTGGCTTCTCTCTCTAGAAATATTTTTGAACTTGAGGACTGGTAAAGGGGAGAGACAGGAAGGGAAAGGAAGGAAGCCTCGTGACCGTCCCTTGGTCATGTGGGCCAGACCAGCAACACTTAACTAACAAGAAATCTTTGGGACAACCTCACAAGATTCACATTCTCTATATTCCCATTTTTCAGATGAGAAAATGGAGGCAGAGTCCCTTCTCGAGGTCTCCCTGGAGGTAATGAGACTGGACTAGAAGATGGATCAGATTGGTTCCTAAGCCTGGCAATCCCTGTTTCCTTGAGCCCTTAGCTCTGAACTGTGACAACTTTCCCTTGGAATCACCCAGTTCCTTTCATGTCCGGCCCTTAACATGCACTGTTCACCCCACCAGGAACTCTGTTCTCCGTTCTTTTCCCTGACTTCTTCCTCCTCCTCTAGGCTCTTGGCCAGACCACCACTGGGACCCTCTGATTTTTGGCCTCATTTGCACTATAGTTTTTCTTCTGAGGATTGTTCAAAATGGTGATTAAATAATTATTTATGTGGCCCTTTATTAAAAAGCCAGCCTCTGCATCAGAGAACAAGACCCAGCAGGGAGAGACTGTGGTCCTTCTTGTTCACTGTCTTATCCTCAGTTTGGGCACACAGTAGGCACGCAATGAATAAATGATGGTTGAATAAACCAACAACAAAGGAATGAACTTATTTCCTGGGGGGAAACCAGGGGTTCGTCTTCCCTTTCCAAAATGACTGTTTCTTACAGGCTGATGCAAATTTTTTCAGTGGAGAGTGTGATTCTCAAGTTATTAAAACGGTAAACAGGGACTTCCCTGTGGTCCAGTGGTTAAGAATCTGCCTTCCAAACCAAGGAACATGGGTTGGGTCCCTGGTTGGGGAATTAAGATTCCACATGCTGCGGGGCAACCTAGTTGGAAGACTGCAACTACTGAGCCCACACTCTAGAGAGACTGTGCGCTGCAACAAGAAAAAGTCCACGGGCCATACAGAAGAGCCTGTGTGCCCCAAAGAAGACCCAGAGCAGCCAAAAACAAACAAACAAAGAAGCTAGCAGACAAAAGAAAACAAAGATCACAAATTCCAAATTGTATATATTCAGGTGTCATTTAAGTGTATGCATGTGTGTGTGTGTGTGTGTGTGTGTGTGTAGTGGGAGAATTCGGTCATTTGGTCACTTATTACAAAGTTAACTCTAGAACAGCTCTGGAGACTTCTCAAGGATACCAGTGGAGAGGTCAAAACGAACCCTGTCTCATTTTACTTTATTGTCTTACCTTGTTTTTGTCACCCACAGCCCCTTCTGCGTTCACCAGACTGTTCAGGAGTATGCTTGCTTCTTTTTGAGGCTCAAGGAGGAGCCTCATTTGCTGTGTGTCTGGGGATACATCATTAGGAGCAAGCCGAACTGGAGGGGAGAAGGTAGCACCTTGGGTGAGAGGCGCCCTGCTCTCTGGTGAAGTTGCCTGTTTATGTGAGCAAGGTCTTGTGCTGTGCTGTGCTATGCTTAGTCACTCAGTTGTGTCTGACTTTTTGCGGCTCCATGGACTGTAGCCCACCAGGCTCCTCTGTCCATGGGAATTCTCCAGGCAAGGATACTGGAGTGGGTTGCCATGCCTTCCTCCAGGGGATCTTCCCAACCCAGGGAAAGAACCCAGGTCTCCCATACTGCAGGCAGATTCTTTACCATCTGAGCCCCAGAGCCAAGAATACTGGAGTGGGTAGCCTGTCACTTCTCCAGGGGATCTTCCCGACTCAGGAATCACACTGAGGTCTCCTACATTGCAGGTGGAGTCTTTACCAGCCGAGCTATCAGGAAAGCTCTGAGCAAGGTCTTACCTGTTTTCAAAAAGGTTAACTTGTATTTTCTTTTGCATTTATGATGGCGGCTCCTTATGGTTTACGAAGGGTTTTTCCCAGCCTCTCCTTTGGGCCGGGCAGAAACAGCTGTCCCCTTGGCAGATGAGGAAGAAGAAGCAGCCATAGGGGGACTTTCTCATGGCAGGAGGGGCCCAGACTCTTGGATCCCCTGTAGGAAGCTAGGCAGGTGGGATACAAAATGTCACCTGAAGATGACTTTTTCTGCTCAGGTCTCCAAGGCTGATGAGGAGCAGAGCCCAGGCGGCAGGCAGCTAGCCCTGCCCTCAGCTCAGTGCCCCTTGAGACCCTTTCAGTAGGAGCTCCTGGAGTTTTGCTGCTCTGGAATTTTCCTTAAAACATCATTGTTTCTGGAAGGAGTTAAAAAATGAAACAAGCTGCCCAGAAAGCGGGCCGGGTGAGGCAGGGACGAGGTGGGGCTCCCTTGGCACTCTGACTGCCAGTGAGCTGGGAGAAGGCAGCCAGGTCTTGGAAGGGGGGGTGGGCGTTGGGATGTCAACGTGCCCGACGGCGACGCTGGGGATGGTGATCGAAACACTTTACCCACGTCTCCAGGACCCCTAGCCCTTGTGCATTAGTGCCCTCGTGAAAGACTATCGCCTGCCCCCCCCACCCCCATCCTGTTACCCCTGCCTCTGCCCTCTGGGCCTTCCGCAGTTCCCCAGGTTGGAAAAAGGGCAGCGCCGCGCGTCTCCAGCCAGTCCTTCCTGCCCGGTGACCCCTCCTTTCCTCCAGCAGCCCCTTCCCCACCGCACGTTCCTTTTGTCCACCCTCCCACCTCTCTCCCTGCTCCCGGCTGGGCACGATCCATAGTCTCCAGCCCCCCAGAGAGCCCGGGAGGGCGAGCCGGGGGCTGTTCTCCGCCCCCTACCCCTAGAAGAGGCAGCCCGCGGCGGGGGCACCCCGGAGCCGCGGCCAATCGCCCCCCTCCCCCAGCGTGTGCCATCTGCCGCCTGTCAGCCTCTCTCCGCGGGCCGCGATCCCAGGCGCCGGCGGGGGTGGGGAGCTGCTGCTTCGGCCCCTCCTTCCTGGCTCCTTCCCAGGCGCCTCGCGGCCTCTGCCCTCGCTGTGGCCCTTGGCACCTCTTCTCCTCCTCACCCCGGCCGTCCTTGAGCTGCAGGAGGCGGCTCCCGTTCCCCTCTGGGAAGGCCCAGAGATGCTGGACACTGGGACGCAGGAGCTGGGGAGGCAGCGACCCGGGGCGGGGGAGGCAGCCCTCATGGAGGGAGGGGCGGCTCTCACGGCCTGAGTCCCAGTCAGGGGACGGCTCTGTCCTGGCCCTGGCCCCTCTCGCGACACTGGCTGTGGGTCTCCTGGTGGCAGGGTGTATGCCTCGGAGGCGTCGCGTTTCGCTGGTCGCCCGACTCTACCTAGGAGACGGCCTTGAGCGCGCTAGCTTGGTTTCTTCCCGGATCCTGCCTCAAAGCCCACCCCAGCTAGCCCTCCAGCCGCTGGGGAGGCGGGGGTGGCATCTATCTCTGCCATCAGCCCAGCATGGGGTCGGGACCCGGAGGCCCAGAGAGGCGAGCGGGGCTGAGCGGGACTTCGAAGCTCGCCGAGGGGGGCGCGGGCCCGGCTGGCGGGCGGGCTGGGAAACTGCGGGGCGCAGGCGCCCTGCTTGGGGCGGGCGCCGCTGCCCGGCCGGCCCCGGGGCGGCTTTCGGCGGGCAGCAGGTTCTTCCATGAAAGGTTGCCCTGGGTAACTCGTCTCCGAGGGGACACAGCCCTCGCCTCTCCAAGTGGCAACTTATCGATCCGCGAGATTGATAACCCTCAGCGCCGCGCCGCGCACTCCCTCCGCTCTCCCAGCTCTGGGGCTCGCCGGCCCAAGGTGGCGCCACTCGCCCAAGGAAGGGCGGGGTGGGCAGGAGGGAGATGTCGGGTCCTTTTATCCACCTTGAACCTGGCCTCCTGCAGCTTGTGGGGGACGGAGGAGGCTAGGAAACAGTTTAGGGGAGCCTCCTGGAGAAGACTTTTCCTAAATCTGAGCCCTTCCTCTGGAGGCTCCGAGACCCAAGCCTCGACCTTTTCAAGAGCTGCTAGGGCCCGAGGCGCCCCCTGGTGGCTGGGGCAAAACTTTGTGTTCAAGTAGGGGCTGGTCTACTTGTCAAATCTCCGGAGGAGGAAGTGCTACTGCAATGTTTCGGGGCTAAGGTGTTTCTTTACAGTCTTAGCGAAGAAGCGTGCAACCATACGCGGGAACTCTACAGATTCAGGTGTTGGGGTGGAAAAGATTTAGCCCAGTAGAGTAAGAGTTTCTGGATATGGGGTAGGAATGGTCTTCAAACACCGACTGATGGGCAGAATCCGAGAAGGAAGAACCAGGTTCAGGGATAATGCGTATGCGTGGGGTGCAATCTGCAGAGCTGGCAGTGCCAGGGCAATTCACCCCAGCGTGCTCCCTTCCCCCCAGTTTCTTCACTTTTTGCAGTTTGTGATGCAAAGGTATCTTGGCGAACTTGACAGCACGCGTGGGCCTTGTGTCTGTTCCCTCCTCCCTTCCCCGGCGCCGCCAGCGCCGGAGTTGGGGCCCCGCGTGCGGGTGCGGTGCCCGCGCCCGCGCCGTGCCTGCCGCCGCCGCCGCCGCCGCCGCCGCGGTCCGGGTTTTGCGGGCGGCCGGAGCTGTATTTCCAGCGCTGTCCATCGCTCGGTGCTGTTGGCCCTCTCTCCGTCTGATCCGAGCCGGAGCAGTGCGGGGCGCCCCACGGGATCAGAGCGCTCCCCCGCCGGGACTCTGCTCCTCACATCCTCCTGCTGGGACCCGGCTACATTTCCAGCCAAGCCTGGCTTTATTATGTGTCTCTGCAGTGCAGCCCCAGCAGCCGGATCGGGAGGAGGAGAGCCAGCGACCACAAAGAAGACAGGAGCGCAAGGGAGGCTGGCGGGCGGGCCGGCGCCGGCTGGAGCGCGGAGGAGCCGGGGCGCAGCCGCCGCCGCCGCTGCCCGGGAGGACGGGAGCCCGGCCGCCGCCTGCTCGTCCTCCTCCTCCGCCGCCGCGGCCGCCGCCTCCCGCCTCTCCGAGCCCCTGGTCCATGGAGGCAGCTAGCGGGGCCGGCGAATTGGCACCGGCCTGGGGATCGGCTGCGCGCCTCGCGCTGAGCACCGCAGCCCGAGGGCAGGCAGCGGCGGCCCGGCGCACGGGCTGAGCGATGCCCGGGGCACGGGCGCGCCTGCCTGCCGCCGCCTGAGCGCCACCGCGCGCCCCTTCCTCCTCCGGGGGCCCGGCGCCGGACCGAGCCGAGAGCCAGAGAAGGGGGCGTGAGCCAGGGGCCCCGAGCTGTGGCTTCCGAGCGGCTGCGGCCGTTTCGAGCCCCCCAAGTAGGCTGAGTTGAGGGATCCCCGTCCCCATCCATCATAATCTCCAAACCAGGCGTTTGGGCATTTTAAAACCATTAATATTTATTATTATTTTTTTGGGCGGCAGGGGATAATTTGAAGGCTTTTTTTTTTTTTTTTTCCGGGGGGTACTGAGCTTCCGCGCTCCAGACCGCCTCTCGGTCTCCTCCCCTCCTGAGACCCCCTCGACTCCAGCCCTGTCCCCCCTCCTCAGATGGGTTCATTGTGAGCTCCGCACCGGGCTGCGTAGCCGGACGCCTGCAAACTTTGCACAAAAATCCGGCAAGGGGCGGAGGAGGAGAAGGAGGAGGAGGGTGAGGGTGGCTGTGGGGTGGGGGAGGGAGGGAGGGGGCCGCAGGGGCCGGGGGCCGGCGGGGGGTGGGGAGGAGGAGGGGGGCGGCTTTTTTTTTTTTTTTTTTTTTTGCATAACTCGGCTCGGCCGAGTGGCCTCCGGACTCCCCGCGCCGCTGGGACCGCCGCTGGGACCGAGAGCCCCCGGCTGCCGCATTGCAACAGGCAGGGCCCCGCCGCGCCCCCCGGGCCTCCCCCCGCCCCGGAGCGGCCTCGGCCGGCCCGGGCCGCCCCCCCCAGGGAGGCCGCCCCGGACCTGCGATCCGCTCCCCACAGCTGCCGACCCGGCTGCAAAAAAAAAAGTTTCCGAGAGGCAGGAGGAGGAGAAGGGGGAGAAGGGCAGCCCGGAGCGGCAGGGGGCGGCGGGGGGAGCCGGCCGCGGAGGGCGACGGAGCGCCGGGAGCCCCGGACATGTCCAGGCGGAAGCAGGCGAAGCCGCGCTCGGTGAAAGGTGAGCGAGCGAGGCCCGGCGGAGGCGCGAGCGAGCGAGGAGGGAGGGAGTGAGGGAGGAGGGACCGGCGAGCGGGCGGGCGGCCGGGGACCCAAGCGAGCGAGCGGGGAGGAGGAGGCGGCGGCAGAGGAGGCGGAGGCGGAGGAGGAGGAAGAGGAGGGGGAGGAGGAAGCCGCGAGCGGGAGGCGGAGGCGGCGGAGGGGGCGCGCCGCGGACACCCTAGCCACCCGGACCCTCCCCGGGCCCGGCGCCGCCGCCCGCGGGGGACCCGGGCCTGGGGGCGCAGCCAAGGGGCCCTCGCTGCTCCCTCCGTGCGGGCCCCGGGCCCGCGTGGCCAATCAAGGGGTGCGGGCCCGACTTGGCGGGGATTGCGAATCTCGGCGGCGGCGGCGGGCGGGCGGCGGGAGGAAGGAAGAGGCGGGGAGGACCGGCGCCCAGGAGGCCGGTAGCTCCGAGGCCGCTCTCGCCCGGCCCGGGGCCTTGCCGCCTTTCCTCTGTCCACGCCTGGCCGCCCCGGGACGCCGTGGTCGTCGGGCGTTGCTTGCGCGCGCCCCGGGTCCCCGCCCTGGCCGCCGGGCGCCCCCTCCCTGCCCGCTGCCCAGGCCGCCCTCCCGGCCCGGGCCCCCACACTTCCTGCCTCCTCCACCGAGGCCAACCGGGCCGGGAGCCTCCGCCAGGAGTTCATTGTCTGCGCAGCGCCGGCGGGACGCGGATCCCCAGGGGAGCGAAGCGGCCGCCGCGCGCGCCCCTCCGCCTAGAGCTCCCGGGACGCGACCCTGGGCACCTACATTCTCGACACCTAGGCCGGCTTCTCGAATCGGATCCCCAGAACGCACACTTTTGAGGACACACACACGCGCGCGCGCGCACACACACGCGCGCACACACACACACACACACACACACACACACACACACACACACACACACACACACACACACACACACACACACACACCTCTTCGTGTCCTTGCCTCGCTTTCTATTTCTACCGAGCGCCTGCGGCCCGAGCGGGCCCCCTGGAGGGCAGAGGCCCCCCCGGGGAGATGCTGCGTGAGGGCAACTGAGCTCCTCCCCTGCCCTTCTTTCCCCACCCGCTGGCCTCTCCAGGCCTCGCCTGCTGCTTTGTCCCGATTCCAGTCCCCCCGGGTGGGTGCCCGGCCTCCTGCCCGCGCTGGGAGATGATAGAGAAAGGACAGGATGAGAAGCCGCTACATCTCTGGAGCCAAAAGTCCCGAGGCCCTTGTCCTCTCCCAACTCTCTTGATGACCTCTGGCCCGAGCCCAGTTCTGCTCTGAAAAGTTCATTTCCTGGAGGCCTGCGCGGGAAGGCTCAGGGGCCTCCGCTCCCTTCCTGCCAGCCTTGCTCCAGGCTGGAATGGCTGGGACTGAATCTGGCAAGGAGGGTCGTGGGACGCCCGCCATTGCTCTCCTTCCAAAGTCCCAGGAGATCGCGGGCAGGCAACAGAGATTCTGCTTGTCACGTGAGACGCGGACAACTCAGTCCGAACTCAGCAATCTGGCTGCTCTCTATTCTTCTCTTTCCTTGAGAGAAGTTGGTCTTGTTCCCCTCACCCTGGCAGGCATCCTAGTCGTGGACAGCCAGACCTGTTCCACAGAACTGGAGGGTCTACAGGGTGTTCTGGTTGAAACCAGAAGAGAGACACCTCAAGAGCCGGATAGGAAGACGGTAGATGTTTGTCCTTGTGCAGAACAGAAGTGTTCTCGGCCTGAAATAATATTTGATTTCTTTTCTCTTTCCCTGGCTCACTGCTCACTCCTTCAAGAGCCACTTAAGGTGGCCCAGAAGAAAATGTACAATTGGAGTCTCGTTGGAAAAGGGGTTTCTATCTAACTTGGGCAGTTGATTTTGAATTAAAACTGTGTATTGAAGCAGATTTTTCACAGAGGAAGATGCAGAACTTTACCACCTCTAACCTCAGCCCAAGCCTCCATACCTCCTTATTTCAGAAGGCAAAGGTAGAGCAATTTGCTGGGAATAGATGGGTGGGTGTTTCAGAGTTGCTGGAACCTAATTCTAAAACCACTCTGTGTATCTCTGAGAAAGACTCAAGAATCAGACCGCAAACGTTCATGAAATGAGCTTGGACATGATTTGTAATGAATGTTTCTCTTGATGTATACATATATGAACGTATATAGCAGAGAATTCAAGCTGATTGTTGTTTTGTTGTTTTTTCACTAAGTCCTGTCCTACTCTTTTGCAACCCCATGGACTGCAGCCCGCCAGGCTCCTCTGTCCATGGGTTTTTCCAGGCAAGAATACTGGAGCGGGTTGTCATTTCCTTCTCCAGGGCATCTTCCTGACCCAGGGACTGAACCTGCGTCTCCTGCTTGGCAGGCAGATTCTTGACTGCTGAGCCACCTGGGAAGACCCAGTTGGTGGTGGGGAAGACAGCAAAGTGGGAACAAGGCCAGGGTAGGCATTTTGAGAAGCGTTGTAAATATCAACCACACAGCACTGGAGTCTGAGATCCTGTTTCTTCCCTCAGTTCTTTGCATTTTCCAAAAGCAGCTCCAACTCGTGCCTCTCACCATTTCGCCATTTATTGAGTTTACTGGGGTGAACAGGGTGGAGATGCAGCCACTTATTCAGGGAGGAATTAAGAGAGAAGATAATTTGAATAGATAAGAGTTACAGCACATGAAGGATTTATTGCTTTTCAAGAACTGCCTCCCCCCTCCCCCCCAAAGCAATATTCAAAAGTGTATGCTTGAGTGTGGACAGCTCCATACCAAGTGTTTAAAATGACAATGTCTTCAACCTCAAAGATGCTTCTTAAGGAACAGTGGTGCCTTTTAAATTGTATTTGATTTTATTTTGCCTCCATCGCTGTGTGTCAGGGTTAAAGTAGAGGCATTGTAGACTTCCCTAGCCCGCGCATTCTGCTGTGAAAGTCGCTTGACGGTATAGTTCATAATTGATCTCGGAAATGTGAAAGCCCATAGCAGGAAGGAAAGACAGAAATATAGCAGTTTCTAATGGATGCTCAGAAAGTATGATTTGAAAGCACGGCATTGCTGCTTTGAAAATCAAACAGGCCTTGGTGGGGGGGTTTCACTTTCCACTCACAGACACAGCCCCCCTTCTGGAGTGGGGTCACTTATCCCCCTTGGGATGTTTGTCCTTCTTTGGAAAACCCAGGGAGCACACCCAACAAATAGGGAAGGGGGCCGGGCAGTAGGGCAGTGGGGGGAATAGCCTCATTGGTTTTCAAAAACCTTGTGATTTAAAAAAAAACCGATACATACCAAAAAACCTATGAATGTTACAAAAGTCACATTTTCTGACCGATTTTCCCCTCCGACACCATTCTCCTTTTCTGTTTCCCGGTGGTGTGGTGTGGCTGTTGTGAGATGATTTGTTCCCTTTGATAATTTTGGCCTCATTCTCTGGGGCTGTTCCCATCGCATCTCACTGATGTTATTTCGGCCGATGAAATCAGGTGGTTTGTTAACCTGTCTCCCTGTACCCACACTGCCTCTTCAGATCCACAGAACAGCCTCTCCATTTGTATGGAAAATTAACACATCTTTTTTTCCCAGGCTCTGGCTTAAAACTTTTGAATAATTGGTAATGCTGTTGATTTTTCTCCATTGAGCAACTGCCTCTTAATTACAGTTCTTAATATTAATTAGCACTCAGGCTGTGTCCACGCACCCCCAACCCCGACATCTTGAAACTACCCCCGGTGACTTCTCTGTGCTCCCCTCCCCTGGTTCTATCTTCTGCTCTTGCCAGCCCATAGCTCCTCCAAAGTCCATCTTATAAATTTGGTGGTCTAAGGACTTGGGAACAGTGTAGTTCCACACTGCTTGTGTTTCCATGGAAATAATTGAGATGTAATAAATAGAGGCATTCTGAGGTTACAGGTTTCTTGATTCAGCCGAGACCACATACAAGTGTAAATTGTCAAGATTTGTTTGGCTAAATGTACATGATATTGTAGGAAGGGCAAAACAAATGCTTTATAGGCTCTTTAGCTTTCTATGTGGATTGGGGCAGCTAACATTTAATCCTAATATTTAATTCCCCTTTCCTCAGTGAGATCACTAACTTTCAGCTTTGGAGGGACCTGTCTTAGTCTAGACAACATCCTTTATGTGTAGTAATTGCCATTTAGATTCTTCCACTTCTTTCATGCAAAAACTTAATAAGCAATACGGTTTAACTATGTGTCTTGGACAGGAGGGTCCTGCTAAATGTTTAACCATAAGGTGCCGAGTGTGCATTGCACGAAAGGTGCAAGATGCCGGTGACTTTACAGTTGTGAAGAAACTGGGTAAAACCAGCCTGGCACTGTGGTGGCCTGCTACAGCATGGTAACAGAGGAGGAGGAGGCGAAACCATGGGAGGAGGAAACTAGAGTGCAGCGTCTGACATAGCATTCCTAGCTGGAGACTAAAGCTGCAGGTCTGGTTCAGTCTAATAGAAAGTTGCAATAATTGCTATATCGGTAGCCAACTCTTAAGCTGGTGGCTGTGGAATTCTTCCCCTGATGTAGGATTTAATAGTCTGGCAATTAGATGCATTGATTTCTCTTAACTGTTCATTTGGATGTGTAAACCAAAGGAACCCACCACTGCTGCAGATGGCTGCCTGGCTCTTGGAAAAAAGGCTGATTTAGGTGATGGTGGTAGGAGGATGGATTCTTCAAGGCAGTGTTGGGGCTAATTCCCTCTTCGTTTGACGTTTCAGCCCATTTTGCAGTAAAATGAAGAGCACCTGTTGTTCAGACAGTGTTTAAAAACCAGCAGCGGTGTCCTGTTCTGTCTGAAATGTAAACACGCCCTCTTTTGCTGCAGACACGTACAGAGTAACATTTCTGTCTCTGAGTGACTGGACTCACTTGCGTATTTTTGGCAGATGGTCGGTTGGGTACCAGAGGGAAAAGTCACAGAACACCTTGGCTCCAAGTTCCAGAGGGACCTCTTGCCGGAAACGGAGTGAGTTCTCTCTCCCCTTCCTAGGGGCCTGGTGTCCCCTAGACCGCAGTGGGTCTGTCGAGCCCTGAAGAGATATGGGCCATGGTATCTTGGACCCCTTGGCATGGTGCCTGTGTGACTTCAGTGGCTTGGAGAGGGGGTAGATAATGAACCCTTGCAAACGTTAGCACCTCTTAACTCCCTGCTCCTGGACCTGCAGGTTTCTGTAGGTGTCACTAACTTCTTTTCGCAGGCATCCAAAACTGTCTTGAGGAGGGCTATCTGTCCTTATGGCCCTATCTTTTTTTTTTCTTTGTTTAAACTGAGGTGGATGGGTGGGTTTAGTTAACTCTTTGTTTGTCCGAAGGTAAGATGGACTTACCTTTCCTGGACCTTGTCTGTGGTACACTGGTATTTGTGAAGAATATTATCTTCACATCTTGAAAATGTTTGCAATAGATATCGGGGTTCCTTTCTTATCTTTGGGTCCAGGTAATTACAACAGAATGCCTTGAAAACTATTAGCAGGCTCCCTGTTACCGTGAGTAGCTGGGGAAAGCCTTGATACACCTTGATTGGTGAATCTGACAATTTCTGCAAATTCCTGTCAGTTCGAAAGGCCATTTTGTGTATAAGCATGTTAGTCGATAATCAGAGTAGTTTTACACCCAAAATGGACTAATTAAGTCTGGATTGGTTATATTCTGCTTGAAGTTTTTGGTACTGTCAGCTCCCCCTGACTGTGGGAGAGGTGGGGGGGGGGCAGTGAGGGAAATGCTGATGGAAACTTTTGATTCATCGCTTACCTGCGGGGATCGGTGGCAGTCAACGATTGGGGTTGTACACTCAGTAAATAAAAATACTTTTATCTCTTTCAAGGAGCGTCAATTAGCTGATTGCTCCGTGTGGCTGTCTTTAAGGAGAATGCTGTCTTACCTATCTTCTTGTACAAAGGTTTGATTTTTAATGTCTTGTGAAAAGGATTCTCTTTGTCTTGATTGATGTCAGGAATAAAAGCATGATGGTAATATCCCTTTGAAAGCTATTGTATTGTCAGCCCTGGCTGACAGCAGGAGGGCCTCCCAGCGTTATAGATTAGTGCTGTGAAAACACTGACATTTTCTTTGTTACGTTGCTGTTGTTCTACTTGCAAAGTCAATTACACAATGTCGGAGCTCAGTTACAGAGTTGACTTTGGAAGTAGCAATGTCTTTTCATTCTCTTCTTAAAGATATAATTTTCCTGCGTGGTTGTTGTCATTGTTTTGTTTTCTTTCTCTCTTTCTTTTTGACCTGCTTCCCTCTGGTGACCACCCCCTCTGCCCCTCAAGAGTCAGAACGCATTAGCTAGGCAAACATATTCTGGTTTCAGTTGTGACAAGTCAGATTCTAAGACTGCCACATCGTTATCTCTGAATTCTTCTGCTCATTCACATTTCAGTGGCTTCTTATTGATATAGTGACTACAGCAGCCAAGATACCTAAAAAGCCCATCAAATGAGATTATGGTATTGATAACCCTATCAAGTGGGTTGCTCTGGATTTAGGGTCCTTGCTCTGAGTGTGTGTGTATACTTATT
This sequence comes from Capricornis sumatraensis, assembly GCF_032405125.1. Classification (NCBI taxonomy): domain Eukaryota; kingdom Metazoa; phylum Chordata; class Mammalia; order Artiodactyla; family Bovidae; genus Capricornis; species Capricornis sumatraensis. The sequence goes on along the minus strand of NC_091088.1, from coordinate 24,123,725 downwards.
CTCTAAGTTCATGTCCGACTCTGTGACCCCATGAACTGTAGCCTGCCAGGCTCCTCTGTCCTTGGGATTTCGCAGGCAAGAATACTGGAGTGGGTTGCCATTTCCTTCTCCAGGGTATCTTCCTGATCCAGGGATCAAACCTGAGTCTCCTGCATGGCAGGCGGATTCTTTACCACTGAGCCACGGGAGAAGCCTTTGGGGTCCTTAAGTTTGGCAAATTCTGGTTTTTTTTTTTTTCTCTTTTTTTCCTGACCCAGGTTGAACCAAGTTCCTGGGCTTTTGGGAGCACCCTTTTTGCCCCCCAGCTTTTTTGCTGCAGAAGATTTATAATAAACATTCTGAATTCACAGGCCAGGGCTGGTGAGTTTTGGACGTAGAATCCTGGATGACATCTTTATCTCGTAAAAGAACCTTGTAACCCACCCTTTTCCCATTGCAGATGGCAAATGTGAATTATAAGGCTCTCCAAAGTGCCTTTACTCCGGGTACCCTTAAACTCAGGAGTGATTTTCATCCCGGTGTGAAATTCTGCTGCTGAAAGGGAGGCAGGCTTGACATGTCCGAAGCTAAAAGTGGTCAGGGTGGAGGTTTTTATTTACACTCCCCCTGCCACCGTCCCTGCCTTCTTCAGGAAGAGCAAACCGGCTCTCTGAACTTGGCCGCAACGAGGCAGCTACCTGAGAGTGGACAGGACTCGCCACTGACTCCAGATGACAGGGCCACATTGGGAAACTCCGGCCGAGGACTCTAATTGTGGGCCCCCAAAGTTGTTATTATGAACCGCCAGACAGGAGACTGTGTTCGCCAGCAATTTGTCAGGACTAATTTTGTTTTTCTCCAATAATTGAAAATTAATGTCTTGAAGTGAAAGCAGATGTTCATGTCATCTTCTGAATTGGGATATAAAATGGGGCTCTGTAGATGGGCTTACTAATTTAACAGTAATTTCCCTCTCGCAGCTAATGGGGGTGTTGGGGCTGACGTCACCTGAGGCCAGAATTGGGGGGTGAGAGCATCAGCTGTACCAGTTGTGCTGTCTGAGGTGCCGGAGCCTTGATTTTGGAGGGAGAGCATGTAAATAAACTTAATTCCTGGGGCTATGAAACTTGGGAGAATCCATTAGTTTGAATGCTCATTCGTGCAAGAGATGTTTATTGAGATAATTTAAGGCTTTATGCTGGAAAAGGTGAGGGAGCCTGGGTGTAGGAAGACAGTGGATTCCTACAGGTTAGAGGATCCTGGGTTCATTACCGTCACCTGGAGAGAGAGAGAGAGAGAGAGAGAGTGTGTGTGTGTGTGTGTGTGTGTGTGTGTGTGTGCGCGCACACAGTTGTGTCTGACTCTTTGCAACCCCACTGTTGCCCCACAGGCAACCCCCTGTAGCCCACCAGGCTCCTCTGTCCATGGAATTTTCCAGGCAAGAATACTGGAATAGGTTGCCATTTCCTCCTCCAGGAGATCTTCCTGACCCAGGAAGCAAAACCACATCTCTTGTGTCTCCTGCATTGGCAGGAAAATTCTTTACCAACTGTAAAGCTGGTTAAAATTGTAGATTCCCACTTTCAGAGCCTAGAGATGCTCGCCTAGCTGGTCTGGGGTCGGGGCTAACCACTCTTCATTTTCTTCCCCTAAAAAAATTGAGGTAAGATGCCTGATGACTCAGATGGGAAAGAATTTGCCTGCACTCCTGGAGACCTGGGTTCAATACTTGGGTTGGGAAGATCCCCTGGAAGAGGTCATGGCAACCCACTCCAGTGTTCTTGCCTGGAGACTTCCTTGAACAGAGGAGGCTGGCGGGCTACAGTCCTTGGGGTCGCGGACATGACTGAGTGACTAACATACACATATATATGTAACATAAAATTTGCCATCTTAACATTTTTAAGTGTCAGACTCAGTGACTTTAAGTACATTCACATCATTGTGCAGCTGTCACGAACATTCATTTCTAGCTGACAAGCAGGTGGTGGTGGTGGGTTGGGGGGATCTTAGCCCATCACCCTCCAAGGAGGCCATCGGTTCAAGGCGTCCGTTTTCCAGGGAGAGAGGAGAAACAGAGGCCCCGAAGATGCAGTGACTGGGAGAACTGGTGATGTTTTCCCTTGCTCCAGTGAGAGAGGGGAGACTGGTGTGCTCAAAGCACACATTAGGGCTCCATCAGGGCTGAGAGCCGGGCAAGAGGGGGTGCTTCGGAGCTGTTGAGGGATCTGGTGGTGACTCTCAGGATGAGAACATGCGTTCTCTCTCCTTGGGGGCACCGTTCCTCTGGAGGCTGAGACTGGCAGGTGTGAGGTTGGCCCGTGGCCCCCACACCTGCCTGCCAGGACCCAGACAGCCCCTCTGACTTACCAGCCCTGCACACTTCAGGCTGGTTCGTCTGTGATGGCACAGGGGAGGGACAGCTGTTGTGGAACGGCCACTTAGTTGCCTTGGTTTCCAGTCCTAGAGCGCCCACCGCCCCTGGCCCGCCGGTCTGGGTGCTACAGACTCTTATACTCTTCTCCTTGAGGTGCCAGCCACCTTTTCCTCCCCCATTTTTTCCTGTAATTGAAATCTGCCCTTTCGTTACCTGGGCATGAATTATTTTTTTGCAACGTTGTCATTCCCTATCCTGCTGTGAGGTTTATCTCTTCTGTTGATCCTAATTAAATAAAACATACTGTTCACCTAACTCCTGTTGCACTGAATTTTACCTGCCTGAGGCAGAGTGATGGCCATCTGGGCTGGGTTAGGGAGCAGGGCATGGCTGGATAAAGGAGCTGGCATGGTAGGGGCTGGTACATCAGGCCTGGGTGTACCCCCTTGGCCTGGGGAGGCTGGCAGGACCCCATAGCTGCCAGCAACGTAAAGCATACTTCTGAACGTGAGCTATTGCTTTGTCCCTAGCCCCATGAGGCTGCAGGTCTGAACCTGGGAAGAGGAGAGACAATCACCAGCTCCAGAGAATCCCCAAGGAGAGGGTGAGGGAGGAGACCAGGCTCCCAGGGTGGGGGGATGGAGAGAGGGGGCAGGCTCTGGTCGCCTGGGGTTGAGGCTGCAGCGAGCGCTGGGTTCCCCGGGGAACCAGGAGCAGAGCACGCATTCTCAGTGCCCAGGACCGCTCTGCAGATGCCCTGTATCCTCAGGGAGAGAGGGGCAGCCAGGGGCCTGGCACATGTGATGCAAAGATTCAGACCTTTACCATTTTTGCCTTTGAACTTCTCAGAATCTTGAAAATCCCAGGTTGAAGAGGAACCTTGGAGGCCACTTCCTTCAGCCTTCCCATGTGTTTGTGGCATCCCGAGTTCCATCCAGCCTGGACTCACACATTTCAGTGTCTGGGAGCTCACGACCTCTATGGCACAACTTGTGCCTTTTCAGCTTGAATGTCCCATGTTTCTCTTTCCATGAAGTTGCAGTCCGCCTCCTGTAATTTAGGTGCAGTGGTCCTGTGTCTGTCTCTTGGGGCCACAGGGAGTAGCTCAAATCTCCATTCCCCAGGGCAGCCCTGTTGAGAGTCAGCAAAGCTGGCCTTGGTCTACTGGCCCAGGGGGAGAGTATCTTTGCATGGGATGTGGTCAGCCTGGTGGGCTTCCGGGATGCCATGCTCACTTACAGATGACTGCAGATGACCTCGTCTTGAGCTTCTGGGTCCTTGTGTTTAAAAGAATTTGTTAGGTGAATGAGTAACTGTGTAAGCTATTGAGGGAATGAATGAACGGGTAGACAGGTGAATGAGTGAACTGTGAACAAATGACTGGTTAAAGACTAGATGAATTCCTAAGTGAATGAGTTAGTGAGTGTGTGGGTAAACTCACAGGAACATGTCACAGACCATCTCTGTGTAAAGAAGGCTGAGCACCAAAGAATTGATGCTTTTGAATTGTGGTGCTGGAGAAGGCTCTTGAGAGTCCCTTGAATAACAGGGAGATCAAAGCAGTCAATCCTAAAGGAAACCAACCCTGAATATTCATTGGAAGGACTGATGCTGAAGCTGAAGCTCCGATACTTTGGCCACCTGATGGGAAGAACCATCTCACTGGAAAAGAAAGACCCTGATGGTGGGAAAGATTGAGGGCAGGAGGACAAGGGGGCCACAAAGGATAAGATGGCTGTATGCCATCATCAATCCAATGGACACGAGTTTGAGCAAGCCCTGGGAGATGGTGAAGGACAGGGAAGCCTGGTGTGCTGCAGTCCATGGGGTGGCGAAGAGTCGGACACGACTGAGGGGCTGAAAAACAATGTCTTTATGGGTGACTTGGGCTCCCGGCTGGCATCTCTGGTGGTCTCTCCTGCCTCCTTCCCCTCCTCTGGAGATGCTCCTCCTGGAGGACTGGGAGCCCTCACACCCTCGTGGGGTTGGGATGCTCTCTGCCTATTCTCCCCCTTCACCCTTAGCCCAAGGGTGGGTGGGCATGTAGTGCTCTCCTTCTGTGAGATTGTAGCTACTGTGGCAATCATTGTGCTGGTTTGTAAAACACTGTTTTCAAAGAATAAAAGCAATATGAGATTTTCATACTAACTTTAAGTGAAACAGAACTTTTAATTGAATAAACTACTCCCTCTTCCCTCTTCCTGCCACAGTCCTAAGGGGGCTTCAAAGTGGACATGCTTGACCCAGCTCAGTGCTGGCCAGGACTCTGTGGTCCTGTCTCCACTAAGTGGCCCTCAGGTCCTTCAGCATCTTTCAGGGACGGTTTGTCCCCACATAGCACCAGGACTGAGGGATGGGTTGGGAGAAGGAAGGAGGAAAACAGGATGTGTTTGCAGGGAAAACTGCCAATAAAATAAAACAGCATGAAAAAGAAAGACCCCTGTATCACTGAAGATCTGTGTTAAGATTGACTTATTTCTCTCGCACGGGGCGGTTGTGGTTTGGAGGAAGCATGCTCTGTGATCTTGGGCAGGACAGTGCCCTGTGTGGGCCTCAGTTTTCCCATCTGTGAAATGGAATGGAACTGGTGGGGCTAGCTATCTGTCTTACATGGTTTAAGATTTTAATCCCTGGAACATAAGAGTGGGAAAGCACAAGATGCTTTGGCTTTAAAATAATACAAACTAGAAAGATATTTTTAGGTCTTTTCAAGGTATTTTTTAAAAAAATGCATTTAAAAAAAAGCTGTCTATTTAATTGTTGACTGTGCTGGGCCTTGGCTGTTGTGCGAGGGCTCTCTTTACTTCAGTGAGCGTGGGCGGCTCTCTAGTTGCCCTGCGCGGGTTTCTCGTTGCAGTGGCGTCTCTTGCAGAGCACAGGCTCTAGAGCATGCGGGCCAAGTAGCTGTAGTGCATGGGCTTACTTGCTCCTACATATGGAGTCTCCCTGGACCAGGGACTGAACCAGTGTCCTCTGCATCTCAGGCGGATTCTTAACCACGGGACCACCAGGGAAGCCCCTTTTCAAGGTACTTTTTAAAGTGACCTGTCCGCAGGGTGAGAAGTCTGAAGAGGCAGGTCTGGGGGATCCTTCCTTGCTCCCCGAGTCCTTTTGTGGATTGAAGGGAACGGTGGATAAGAGAACACATGTCAAGGGCTTGACTGTGATGTCAATATCTTTTCACATGTCTGACAGTTCAGCCTGAGGTGTCCCTGGCTCTTTTGGCTCCAGGGCCTTTGCCAGGCATCCTTGGAGTAGGCTCTCTGGTGCTCCTCTAAGCCAGGGGGCAGCGTGGACAGAGAATGTCCAGGCCCTACATATGCCCATCAGAGCCACCAGCATGGCTGGCCCAATGTTGGGGGGGGGTGTGGAGGGGCAGTCGTGGCCAGGCAATCACCTGTGCCAGGCCCTGCCTTCAGCTCCTCCCATCTGTCCCCTTACTGGTTCTCTGACTTATCTCTATTTCACAGATGCACAAACTGAGGCCCAGAAGTCCCTTGCCCAAAGTCACATGGCTGGAGGGGGGCAGAGCTGGGATTAGCCCAGGGCCTGTGTCAGTAACCATTACCTTATAACTGCCCAAGGATCCCCAAAAAGACAGCAGTGAAACTCATGCTTTCTCCATGGGCTGGAGGAGTCCCTGGACCCTGGGAAGGAGAGAGGGTCACGAGTGAAGGCACAGGAGGTCTGTCGTGCTCCCCACCCATCCGTGTTCTCCTCCTTGTGGGCTATCAATATCCACATCTTTAATAACTGATTTACACATCTTCAAAAATAATTTAACCCCCTCCTCCCCCAGAGATGAGCACTGTTATCCACAGTTCTCTTTCCTCCCAGACCTCTTCTGTGGTGAATTTACATGAAAACATATGTATATGCACCGATGGATATACAATTGTAAACTTAGATAGTATCATATGCTGGTTGGCTATGCTTTCTGTTATTTGTTGTTTTCATGAAGCAGTGAATTTTCAGTCTTGGTTACACATTGGAATCATCTTAGACACTTGAAGAAAGAACATTACCTGGGACCCACCATAGACGAGATAATCCAAACTTTCCGAGGGTGGTCCCCCAGCTGTTTTTTTTTTTTTTTTTAAGCTTCTAGGGTACTTTGGCTGTGCACCCAGAGTTAAGAACCATTAGTCTAGGAGGCATCATCATGTTAGTGTTGCAGACTATTCCACGTCAACAGCCACGATTCTGTAGGGGGGTTCATAGTTCTCTATTGATGGATGTTTAGTTTTTCACTGTTATAAACAAGGATGCAGGTAACATTATTGTTTATAAATCTTTGTGTTTCTTAGGCTAGATTCCTAGAAGTGGACTTGTTAAGTCAAAGAGCAGTCACTTGTAAATTTTGAAGGATATTTCTAAATTGCTGTCCTCAGAGGATGTACCTTCAGTAGTGGTGTGTGAATACATGTTTCTCCTAATCCTTGCCCACATATTATAGGTCCCTTTTTTCTTCTTCTTTTGCTCCTCCTTCTCCTTCTTTTCTCCACTTTTCCTTTTTGCCAGTCTGGCAGGCAAAAAATAGCCCATTGTTTTAATTTGTACTTTCCTGATTACTGGTGAAGTTGACCATTTTTATCGTTATAGGATATTTCTTATTTCTTCAGGAAGGGGAACTGACAGCACTCTGGAGCATGGGAGTGTGAGCTTTTCTTTCCGTCAACTAGTCCTGCAGTTACCTCTCTTCTTTCTTCCATCAAACGTCCATCCACTTATCTGTCATCCACCCATTTCCCATTCATCATCTATCCATCTTGTCATCATCATCCTCCTCTCCCCTCCTCTCCCATTCCTGTTCTTCCTTTCCATTCCTCCGTCCCATCCATCCACCCATCTTAGCATCCATCCATTTTTCCTCCATTCATCTGTTATTTGTCACTTCTCCACCCGTAATTCTTCCATCCTCTCCTCTCCTCCCCTCTTCTCCATCACTTTCTTTCCTTTTCATCCATCAATCCATCCATATCCCGAGTATCTTACCCTGGTGAGCACGTTAGCCTGGGCTCCAGGGAGGCTGTAGAGATGAACCAGATGGAGGGCATGCTGTCAGGGAACCCACAGTCTGGAGTGGACACAGAACCCTAACCACAGGACCCGACAGGGCGGCCTGATAGAGGTGCAGGTTGAAGGCCAAGAGAGGTTGGAGGAGTTCCTCTGGCAGGAGGAGTGAGGCAAGACCTGGAAGAGGGTATAATGTTTGATTTGGGTCCAGAAAGATAGAATTACAGCACCCAGAGCAGCTACCGTTTCATGAGCTCCCCTTGTATACAGGCACTGGCTATGTACTTTTCAGGCAGTATCTCATCTCAACACACACTTCTCGCCACTCAGTTGGGGGCCTTAGGCTATTTTTTTTTTTTTTTTTAATCACAAGACATAACAGATTTAGAGAAGCATCAGCTGAACTCCCTTGTCATGTGAATGGTCAGACTTTCCCAGAGAAGGTGAATCAGATGTCCAGGGTCATACAGTGACCTTGTGGCAGAATTGTGCCCAGGGGCAGGACAAGGATGAGCTGGGGAGGTCTTGCTGCTGTCACTGACCCAGGCCAGGGTCTTTCTTGGGAACCACCTGGACCTCCAAGCTGTGGGGAGTGTGGGGGGATTCTGAGCTGGCGGACCTTGACTCCCACTTCTTATCCCACCCACTTCTTCACCATGTGAGCCTCAGCTTCATTTTTATGAAACGGGGGCTCCCCTCCCAGGAGAGGTGTCAGAAGGAGCTTTGTAAAACTGAAATGGCCTTCCGGATGGTTGCGGTTGGACTCACACTCTGGAGCGGTCTGACTTAGCCATTCTCTCTCTCACCTGTATGTGTGCTTTGAATGCTGTGCCAGAGAACATGTGCGGAAAACACCAAGCTTTTAATCTGTTCCCTGGAGGTGCCAACAGGTTGTGAATGAGGCTTCTGTATGCCTCATTCACCCCACCTCACCAAGGACAGCTGCCTTTCTAAAGGGGTGCATTGGCCGGGCACATGGAAGGGGACTGTGTGGGCTGGCACATGCCCCAGAGTGGGTATGCGTGTGTCTGTATGTATGCCGGTGGATATGTGTGTGTGTGCACGCATATGTGAGTCTGCACGTGTGTATATACATGTACACATGCACACATGCACACATGCATGTGCATGGATGCATGTGCATGGATGTGTGTGTGAGCCCCAACCTCCACAGTGAAGAGAGTCTTGTCATTGCATGGTTCAGACCATCAGCACAGGGACAGAGAAAATGCACATCGATAACAGGCTTTGCTCATGAATTTAGTTTATATCCATTCACTGGAATACTTTCGGAGCACCTATTATTATATGCCAAGCCCTGTGCTAGACTTGACTTTGCTGAAAAGAGAGGCAAGTTCTTTCTCCTTGCTAAGATTCAGTTGACATCTGTAAAATCCTGGTTGTGAATGTGAGAGATGAGTTTATATTCTTGTTTCCCAAAATGTATTCCAGGATTTCGTTGATGTTCCACCAAAAGAATAAAAACTATTTTCTGTGGCCAAACACATTTGGCAACCACTGCGTTAAACAGAGTTACACGTTTTAAACACTTTCAGGGCTTCTCAGAGTTTCAAAATACTAACGTGGGATTCTCTCAGACCTGTTAATAGCTTCTGACTTTCAAACTTGCTTGTTCACTTGTCATGGGACTGCATGACCTGGGTCCAGTTTGGGTTTCTAGGCTTCGAAGGTCTGCTGTCATTACTAGTTGCTCATTTATTCGTTCATTTATTCACCTAACACACGTTTGGTGAGCACCTACCATGCACCAGCCACTCTTTGGGGTGCTTAAGGCCACAATAGTGAACAGACAGATGTTTATTCTAGAGGGGCGAGAGGCCACCGACAAGTACATGAGTCAATAACAATTTCTGGGAAACAAAGCAGGTCCTGGGATAGGCAGGGAGTGGTGAGGAAGGCTGTCCAGACAGGGCCATCTGGGAGGTGACACTTGAGCCCAGGGTGATGGAGGGGGACGGCAGGCTGGAAGCCTTGCAGCTGGTGCTTTGGAAGGGCTGAGGGATGTGTCTGGGGGGGTGGTCCTTCCCTGGGCCTCTGCCTCTTCAGCTGGCAGGGCACCCCACTGGCCTAGCCCTCTGTGGTTTCTATGGCACAGCCAGACCTCAGATGCTTCTCTGAGTGGTGAGTCAGTCTGGTGGGGCTGTTTCTGGGCAAGGGCGGCTTCTGCCTCCCTATCTCTCCCCAGGAGCTTCTGAACCCACGGAGTCCTATCTCAGTGTAACCCTGCCCAGGTCACCACGGAGGGCTCAGAGGGTCCCTCACTCCGCTGGCTGGCTGGCTGCAAGCACCACCTGGCAGAGCCTTTGCCTGTCCTGGTCACTGCCGGGTCCCCAGTGCCTGGCACTGTACCCACATTCCCATCCCCATCTGACAGATGGGAAAATGAGGCCAGGAGGCTCCCACAGCCCATTGCCTCAGAGGCCCAACCCTTTTCCATGCCAGGGTTGTGACTCCAGGCTGGTGGGGTGGGGAGGGCAGACGCTTCTAGGAAGGGAGGTGGGATCTGGGGGCCTCAAGCACCCTCCTGGCGTTTGTCTGCCGAGCTTCCCGGTGTGATTTGGATCCTGGGAGTTGAGAGAAGGGGAACTGGAAATGGAGAGTAGCGAAGGAGAAAGAGGTCGGGTCAGTGGGGGGAGGGCCAGGAGATCCGGGGGTGGGGTGGGGGGTTCGGAGGCAGGAGAACAGATGGGGAGGGGGCATGAGGGAGGGACCTCGGGGCTCGTCCCGCCCAGCGAGCCTCGCCAGCCGGCCAGGCGCTTGGGAACGCGGCCCCTTCCCGGGGCCTCGTCTGCCCGCCCCGCGGGGCGGCCCAGGGACCCCTTTGAGGCGGCCGTCCTGGGAACGCGTCGGGCCGCCCCCCGCCCGGGAGGGTTCCATGGCTGCGGCGCAATAACTCAGGCCCAGGTTTGGGCACAAAGCGGCCGCGGCGGGGGGCTGGCTGGGAAGGCGCGGGCTGCGGCGCTCGCTCGCGCTGCCCGGGTGGGGCCGGGGCTTGTTCCGCACCGCGGGCCGCCCCCGCCGCCCGCCCCTCGCAGTCTGGGGCTGGCCAGGCCCAGCTGGCGCCCCCAGGACTCCTGAGTCCCCAGCCCAGAGCGGGGGGCGGGCAGCAGGCGGCGGCGTCTAGCCCACAGCCGGGTGCCACCGGTGGGTGGGCTGCGGCCCCCGCTGGCCAGATGTGCGCCTTGGAGGGTTGCGGGGCGGGGGCACCGGTACCGACTGGAGCGCTGATTGGCTCGCGGCTTTGGGGCGGGGCCGGGAGAGGGCAGTCGATCACTGTAGGGCCAGTCCTTGGATGTGTATACATAATAAATAAATAAATGTCCTCGATTGCTTTTGAGCACTTCACTTTTAACTTCAGAGCAGCCCTGTGAGGTAGGTACTGTGATTATCCCCCTTTCACAGAGGAGGAAACTGAGGCACACGGTGGCAAAACCAATTGCTCAGTGTCTCACAGCTGGGACGAACAGGACTTGCGCGCAAGCCCCCAGACCCCATCCATCCCCCGGGGCGCGTGTGTGGGGATTACGGGCGTGGGAGTGCAATTCTGAGTTTACTTATATATGTTCAAGAAATTACAGACGCAAGATTTACAAGCACATGTACTGATTCTGGGTTTCACTCACTCTTTCCCTTACTGAATGGATACTTTCTGACTTCATTCATTCCCTGGATGTGTGTTTCTGATTCTGGGCCAGATCTTATTGTTGGGTTGGGTGCTCAGTGCCAAGTGAAAAGGGCTGGGTCTTTGCCTTCAGGGAGCTTGCAGTTTAGTTGGCGGCGGGGTGGTGAGACTGACCATGAAGGGTGAGCAGTTACACTCTCTCTGCAGGTGGGGTGGCCTGTAGGTCCTTTCTGGGGAGTCCCCTGGCAGGCCCCTGGACCCTGAGATTTCAAGCTGGAGGTATGCATGACCTCTGAGCACAGAGTGGCTCTAGAGGTTCTCATGGGCACCTCCAAGTACCCAGGGAGGAGGTTGGAGGGGTGCCTCCTGATTTGCCAGGCGAGGAAGGGTGATCCAGGGAAGCCCCGTGACCTGGCCTTGGCTCACACTGCACATCTGTCTGTGGCAGAGATGATGTCCAGTTATTAGGCTACTGACTTCCAAGGTCCCGTGTCCCACAGGCAGGGGTCCTTACCCCCAGGCCCTGTGTCTAATATTAGAGCCCATATCCTGCGCACAGACTTCGGGCTGGAGGTGGCAGTTTGCACTGACGCTTCGTCGCTGGCACCCAAGTGCCTGAGCTGTCCCCACCCTCCTGGCCTCCAGCCAGGCCAGTGGAGGGTCGCTGCCTTCATGCACCTGCTGCATCCACTGTCCGGTCTGAATTGGGCAACTGAGGCTTTACTCTGAATTTTGTGTCTCCACTGTCTGAAAATATCTATTGTTCTGGCTTGCCCTGGGAGCGCAAGGCCTGCTGTATGTTCCAGGTCTCAGTTTGGTGTAAGGCTGGACCTGGCCTCAGACCTCTCTGTGCATTTCACCCTGTCTGACTTTTGTTAGGAGAGTTGCAAGTGTGCTCTGTTCTATGGAGGTCTGGCAGGAGGGGACAATATTTACTGAGGCTTGGTGCTTGCTGAGCACTTTATACGTTTTCTCATGAATACCCTCAACAGCCCTGTGAGCCTGATCCCATTACACTCGCCATCCTGCAGGTGAGAATGCATGGTGGGTCAGCCTGAGCTTCGAGATTTTGTGTCAGAGCCGGGCTACCCGACACCAGGTGCCCGCCCTCATCACTCCCAGAGCCACCTTCCTTCCGTACTCTCCCCCAGGAGCTGGGCTGGGAGACAGACCCATAAACAGTGATGAACTCTGAGGCTGGTAACTCCCAGCTGGTGGCCAAGTCCACACTCCCCCACTCTCCTCCGCGACTCCTGCCTGCCTGGGCCTTCTTCTCAAATTCAGCCCGGGGAGAAGCAGCTTGCACAGGCTGGGGCAGGAGGATGGGGCCAGCCCCTGGGAACAGTCAGGGTGGCTGGCTGGTGGACAGGGCTGTACCTGCTTCCTGGTTTCGTCGGAACTGCACAGCCGGGCTGACCCTCTGTTCTGTCGGATGGGAGGTACTTACTTGCCGCATTCAGGGTGGGGAGTCCTTCCTTCTGCTGTCCCCCACCCATCCCCAGGCCCCAAGAGTCCAGCAGGCCCAGCCCAGAAATCTGGGATGTGGTGGTTTGGCATGGATGGCCTTGCCGAGGGAACTCAAAGATTTAAAGGGCCCTGCCCTCTGGGCCTCTCTCTGGTTCCACTCAAATTGCCCCGTAAGCCCAGGACATGGCTAGTGGGCCTGCATCTTCTTCCCCACCAGAGTTTTCCCCAGAGCCTGGGTTTGAACCCAGGGCAGGAGCCCCTCTAGGGCTGGGTTTCCAGGCAGCCCTTCAGCAGACACCCATCGTAGCCAAGAGGCCCAGGAGCAAGCAAGCTTGCCCTCCCTTCTGAAGTCCCTCTCTCTGGGCACCGACCCTCTGCATTCCCTGCCCTCCACCTCCTCCTGCTCAGGCTTCCTGGAACCCAGGGACCCTGGAGGTTTCTGGGCCATATCGAGTTGCCTGGGTGGTTGTTTCCTTTTTTTTTTTTCTTTAAAGGCCATGCAGGGTGGAGGAGCCGGGAGAGAAGCCGATGATTGGGCCAGGGCCAACCTGGGGTGGAGGCTGACTAGAGTCCCTGCCTCCCAGAGTCAGGCTGTGGCCCCCAACCCCTACCTCCGAGGGGCCCGAAGCCCGGCCTGCCCTCCAAGCTGGGACCAGCCCTGCCTGGCATTTCCTGTCTCCCTCCCTTTCATTTGGCACCAGGCTCCCCAAGGGCACCCTGGGGGGCGGGTGGTGGGGCCCACTCTCACTCTTCTCCCTGGTGACCGGGGCCTGACTTGACCTGATAACGCCACAGACCTGCTGGGCTTCTAAGGGTGGGCTCTGCTGGATTGCTTCTCCCCACGCTGCCCCTGGTGGCTGGACTGCTGGACCAAACTGGGCCTACCTTCAGGTCTGAGCCAGGAGGCCAGGGCTGATGGAGAGCCTTGTAAGAGGACTCCTTACAGACCCCCGGTCTGGAGGTCTGGTGGGGGGTGCAGCTCTGGCAAAGGCGGGGGATTAGGGGGAAAATGGAGCCCTTGAGACCAAGGGGAGGGGGCAAAGGAAGGACCTCTGGGGGAGTAGGAACCTGGGCTAAGCCCCCTTGGAGATAATTCCGAAGTGATTTCGAGAACCCCCAAGCCCTTGGCAGCTCTGCCCTGCCTGCCCCCATGGTCCACCACACACACGGTTCTGCTTTACCAGGCATCCTCCCCTGGTCGCCTCCCTCTGGGTGCCTCCTGAGCTCCTCGGGCCCTTCCCCCAGGCCTCCTGGGCCCCCTCCTTCCTCCTTGACCCACTTTAGTCCCCTGTTGCTGGGGGAGGGGAGCACGCAGCCGGCAGCTCTGATCCTGGCTGCCTCCCCCAGCATCCCTTGGGGCGGGCTGTGGATGGAGCCAGCAGGCTGAGCCGGCCCGGCCCCAGGGACTGGCACACAGCGTGCTCCGGGTGGCAGCTCCCTGCCCCCTCCCCGGACAGATAGTTCTGGACAGCTGCCCCTGCCCTGGGCCCCTGGGAGGCCCTGCCAGGGCCGGGCTCTGGTTTCCCCCAACCCCAGGGAGCTGTTGCTCCAGAGGTCCCTCCTACCACCGCCTCCTTGCTGAGAGCACTTCCCAGAGGGGCCCTGGGGCAGCGCCAGGCCCTAGCCTCCTCATTCTTCTAAAATCTCTGCTGGAGAGACTGGAGCTGGGGGTCAAGTTCCCTGTCTGCTGTTGATCTGTGTGAGGTGGGGAAAACCACCAACCTTCTCTGGGTCTCCTCTATGGGACAAAGGATTTGGACCAGGTAGCTAACCTTTATTGAGCATTTACTATATGCTCCAAGGACCTGGCTAAGCATTTTATGTTTATGATTTCAGAAGGGCATGGCAACCCACTCCAGTATTCTTGCCTGGAAAACCCCATGGAGAGAGGAGCCTGGCGGGGTCGCAAGGAGTCAGACACGATTGAAGCAAATGAACGCACATGATGTTGTCACAATGATATCATGGGGCGTGTTTTCCTATACTCTGTTTTAGAGATAAGGCAACTGTTTTACAGAAAGGGAAAGTAACTTGCTTAAAGTCACACAGGCTGTCCATGGTGGAACCACAGGGGTCAGAGCCCAGGTAAGCCTGATGAGATGAGTTTTCACTGCCCTGACATTTTAAAATCCATGCTGATACTAGGGATGTTAACTCTTTCTGGGACTCTTGCATTGCAGTCTAAGGACTTGAGATCCTCCTCCAGGGGTTCTGCCCGAGCCCTGTCCCATTATTCCATCCTGCTCCGGTGTTGCCTGGGTCCCCAGGCCTACCCCCTGCCCTGCAGCAGGCTGTGGGAAGCCAAGGCCCCAGGATGCCCGCCAGCTGGGATCTCACTCCATCCTGAGTGCTTGTTCTGTGGTCCAGGGGCCTGGCCCCATGTGGGATTGCTCCCTGCATAGAATGTGTCCTGGCTTCCAGCGCTGCCAACTGTAGGAACCATGAGCCAGTGGGAATTTCCGCATGCCCGCCCTGCTTGACCACCGGCCCTGCCCTGTGGATCCCCCTGCGCCCTCCCCCTCCTCCTTTCCCACTGCCCCACTGAAAAACACAAATGTGAAAAATGGGGTGGCAGACCCTGCGGGGTGCTGTTCAAATCTGGGACCCGTGCTTCTCTAATCTCTGCATTTTTTTGCCTTTTTCTCCTGGAGTCTTGACATCTGTTGGTCCTCTGGGAATCTTTTCATTTCATTGTCTTGTTAAATGGAGGAGGGGGTGGGTGGTGGTGGTGGGGGCTCTGGGAGCAAAGTCAGGATATCTATTCTTATTTGCCTAATTTCCTCACTTAAATGTATCTTGTGATTAAACATTTTCTTAGCGAGCTTGGTCAGGGCTGCACCGAGTTTCTTTTCATAAACATTGGCAAGTGAATTTAACAGCCTTGTTTGTATTAGCTGGAGGTTTCATTTGCATAGTGATTGTTCTTATGAAACAAAATAATCACTTACTGTTTATGAAACTGTATAAATACTGGGGTCTGGAGCCGGGTGCATGCGCAGGCCTTTTTCTTCCCACATGGTAATCCATCCATCCGGTTCGGGGAGGAAACCCAGGCTTCAGGAAGAGGATTTTCTTGCTTGGAGAGGTGTTTCCAGGGCTGTGGGCATTGCCTGGTGGGTGGAACTTGTGGAGCCCATTCAGGGGAGGGGCATGGGAGGGAGGGGGGCCGAGGTGAGCTCAAGGAAACGTCCAGACTCCAGTATCTGCTCCTTTAATGTTATATTCTTTCTGCCTTTTTGATTAAGGTTGCAAACTGGTGGCCTGAGGCCCAGTGTTGCCCACAGATATGTTTTGATTGGGTTGTGCTGTGTCTAAAAGAAATAAACCAACATTGAAAAATGTGGAGATTTCACAGAAGCATTCATTCAGATTTCTTGCTTCTCTCTCATAATAGCTGGGTAGACTTGGGACCGCTAGGCCGCTGTCCTGCTTGGTGACAGTCCTGGTGGTGGTGGAGGTGGAGGCTTCTCCAACAGGTGGGGTATTTTCATCATAACCCCTCTGCTCACGTTACCCATTTATGTGCCTGCCCGCCCTGAGGGATTAGGGATCCTGACTGCAGTGGTCTGCCCTCTCAGTGTCCTGCAAGCTTGAGGCTCCTGTGTTTCACTGAAACGCTCTGTAGCCCCTTGCTGATCTGTTATGAGATGTCTGCTCAGCCTCGGCCTATTTGAGGAGCTTCCCCTGGGCCCCCTGGCTCTGCCTCAGGGGCTCTGGGTTCCAGGCCTCCTGATGTCCATATTGGCCAGGCGCAGAGATCTGGAAAAGGAGCCACTTTGGGAGGTCACACCCTTATTCCCAGGAGCTTGCCTTTGCTCAGAACATTCCTGGCCTCCTCTTTAGCAGCTCCCTTTAGAGTCTACTGCCCCCAGAAGACAGGCGTTTCATGATCTCACGCTGTTTTTTAGACTCAAGCAGCATCGCCCAGCTTGGTCAGCAGGCTTGGACCGAGTAACTTCCTAGCTGATTCTAATACATTTTCAATTTACTCATGTTGGGTGGGCCCAGAATGATACCTGTACAGTTGCAGATAGTTTGACAAAGGGTCTGGGCTGGAGTTGGCTTTAGAGCTAAGGAACGGTGCCTGCTCCCCCACCCCCCAGATGACCCAGCAGAGCCCTCAGCTCTCTGGCAGCCTTTCTGAAGCCCCTTCACTCTGTAGGAGGAAAAGTCAGACGCAACAAAGAAAGTGGGCGAAACAGATTAGTGCCAACAACTTCTTCATTCTGCAGAACTCTGTCCCTTAGCCTGGGGATCTTGAGCACCGCTTAGAAAGTAGCTCCTGTAAATCCCAGTGTACCTCCAGGCCTTCATCGTGTACATCCGTGGTTGAAAACTATACTCTGGGTCTGGTGTCCTTTATATAGTGTCTCATGTTATCCGCAGAGTAGCTCTAAGTGGTAGTTATGTTATCCCCATTTTATAAATGAGCAAACTGAGGCTCTGAGGCCCACGGTTACACAGCTGTTGAATGGAGGAGCTGAGATTTGAACCCAGGCCTCCTGGCTCTAGAGCCCATTCTCCTAATATCTATCTACCTATCTATATATCTAGATATATATATATACATAGATAGTATATATGTAGATAGTAGATATATATATACATAGATAGTATATGCATATGCATGTGTACATATACATATACATACATACATAATACATACATACATACATATATATATATAGTTTCTCCAACTATAAAATAAGGAAAATGTCCCCACCTCCTAGGAGTATTACAAGGATAAAATAACCTAAGATCTCACTGTTACGTCTACTGAGACTTCCCAGGTGGCTCAGTGGTAAAGAATCTGCCTGCCAGTGCAGGAGACCGTGGAAACACGGGTTCAACTCCTGTGCAGGAAGATCCCCTGGAGGAGGAAATGGCAACCCACTCCAGTATTCTTGCCTGAAAAATCCCATGGGGCAGAGGAGCCTGACGGCCTACAGTCCATGAGGTCGCGAAGAGTCAGACAGGACTGAGCGTGCACACTCACAACCTCTGCTGATTAGAGCAGGAACATGGACTCAGGCATGGTGAGGTTTTTCTTTTTTAAAACTATTATTAGATGGTGTCATTAAGCATGATGCTTTCTTCACTTTTCTATTTTTGATCATTTCACTGCTCTGAACAGAATTTTCCCCCAAGATCCTGAGGTTGTAAGTTTCCTTTGGGGAGGCTTGTACCTCTAACTGTTTGAGGCAGGGAGTAGCATGGAGAAACCTGTAGGGTCTTCTGGAAAGAGAAAGAGCAAACAGCTAAGCCAGACATTCTGTTTTGATAGAACTGGCTGGCTGAAAAGGAATCCTATCAGTTGGGATGGAAGACGTGAAATCCAGGTTCAAAACAGCTCCAGCATAAAGAGGATATAGTATCTTATACAACCTGAAGTCTGGAGGGAGTGTGGCTTCAGAGTACTTAGTGAGGCATTGAACACTGTCAGTAGTAACTCAGGTGCCTTCTGTCTTTATTTTCTGTCCTGCTTAATATATTGGCTCTTGCCCACAGCTGTCTCCTCATGGTGAAGAAATGGCTGCATTGGTGCCAGACATCACACCCTTACTCATCAATGTCCCAAAACCAGAAGAGAGAAGCTCCCTTACACAGGTCTGTCTTTAGAGGAAGGATACTTTTCCTAAATGGCCTTCTGGTCCCTCCCTGTGTCTCATTGGTAAGAACGGCCTCCCCTGCAGACTCTAGACCCACACAGGCTAGAGTATAGAGCATCACTCCTGAGGCTCATGAGAGCCCCAGCTTTCCTTAGACTTATTGGCTTCTGGAGATAGCAAGTCATTTGAGTCAACAAGAAAGAAATGGCTCTGGGGAGGTACCCGATGCTGTTTGGGGACAAGCAGTCTCCACGAGGCCTGTGCCAACGCCTGTGTCTCTTTCCATGCAAGGTTCTGGAATACCTGCCTCATCTCATTATGGCCCTCTCCCATATCCTAGTCTGCCTAGTTCCTCTTTCCCCGCTTCCTGTTCTAGGACTACATCATTCCTTTGTCTGTCTCCCTCTGATGGAATCACTCGCCCCTCTTTCTTGTCCGATTGGTTCATTCTCATCCTCTGGACTCAGTGTAGTGCCACCTTTCCTGACTACTTAATCTCCCCAACTGGGTCCACTGCTCTTGATCTCTATTTTTTAAAAATTTTCATGTTAGTCTCAATAGGAATTTATTTTTGTGCTTGCTTGTTTACAGTCTTCCTTTGGCACTGGACTCTCAGCTCTATCTGGGACAGGGACTGAGTTTGACTTGTCTACTCTGTATCCCTAGGCTTCAGGAGAAGGACCAGTGGGGAGGAGGAGGGATTTAGCAAGAGCCTGGCATGGAGCAGGCATTTAGTAAATATGCACTGGATGGAGGACCTACTCAAATCCCCCGTCTCTTTCCTCTGCCTCATCTGTTTCTGTCTCCCTCTCCCATGGACTCCAAATTCCTTCCTGTGTTCTTGGTTCTTTGAGGAAGAGGAGGGACAAAATATCTCCATGAGTCTGTGGACCATTTTCTCTTTACAGTGGCCAGGTTGCTGGTGTCAGCCTATATAGATGCTTGGCCCAGTGGCTGAAGCCAGTGGGCAGCACGGATGCACGTCTGGATGTCTGGATCTGACCCTTGCCCGCATGTGTCCCGAGGACTCATGGCTTTGCCCCAAGGAGGCAAAGGAGGTTATTTTTTGTGGCCAGGAGCTCCCTCACCCATGAGACTGAGGAGCTGGCCCCTTTGCCTATTGAGTCCATCCCATTCCTGGCAAAGCCATTCAGTTATCAGTCTTGCTGATGCTAAATTGGAAGGCTGGCATGGGAGCCAGCTCATTATTTTAGACAAGACAAAGGTGGAGAAGGTTGGCTGTAGTTCTCTGAAGTTTTAAGACTGGGAATCTGAATACTTTTGAGGAATTTTTTGACCCAAATAGTTAGGTTGACCTTTGACTCAGATGAAGTGGATTCTAGGGGACACTCCCATGATGTGTTACCATAGGACTGGGCAGGGGGAGAGAAGGGGGCCATCCCTGGCTAGGTTGGCCAACACTGAGGTTAGGGTGAGGGCACAGCAGGGGTCTTGACCCAAAGGTGGTGGGTAGAACAGGTTAGATGTGCTTGAAGCTCTTCCTCATTGGGTCCTCAGACTGCCAGAGACATCATTCAGTGCTTTAGGCTGAGGTCTCTCCCGCAGGGCAGAGAAAGAACCTGCCTGTGGCTGCAGACCTCTTCTCCATGGCTGGTTGTACAGCAAATCATAGCCTTGCTCCTGTGTGCAGGGGAGACCCAGCGTGTGTGTACACGGGTCCATGCGGGCCTTGCCTGGGGCCCGGCGCCCACCCCAGGGACCCTTTGGGGAATGCGTTGGCTGCAGTTTGAGCCTAATGAGCAAAGTGTTAGGTGGTGGGGCTGCAGGTTCCCTGCCGGAGCTTGGTCTTTCCGAGGCCCCCAAAGTGGAGCCATTGAAGACGGCGGAGGCTTTCCTAGCGCCTGCTGTTGCTTTTAGGGATCTTGCTTATGTTGCCTTTTCTTTTTCAGTGGGAAGTGTCAGTGTGAGTAATTATATATATTTTCACAAACTCGAACTATGCTTCATTTAAACTTCTATAAACATGTCTGTATAATTCTAATTAACTGCTCGCATAAAGCCATCAGAAAGTTACACGGGGAAAGCTCATTTGCCAGACTCTTGCCTAAAAGCCAAGGAAAATATTATGTTCTTCCAACAAATGGACTATTCATGTAGGCCGTTCCCAAGATAAACAGGAGATATTTGAGGACAAGTGAGATTTGAAGCAGGGATGGCCGAGCCTCTTGTAAGTGGTGTTCAGCAGTGTTGGCAGGGTGGGTGGCTTGATTGAGTGATAAATGCTCTTCAAGAAAAATGCCCCGGACTTGGAATGTGGGGTCAGCACCCTGGAGATGGGCCATCTCGTGGTGCTCTTGTTAAAGTCTGTGGGCAGGAGGCCACTCTGAATTAGTGAAAAGTCTGAATCAGAGAAGAGTCAAGCTCTTTTGGTAGTTTGTGCTTGGGTTACTAAGAAAGTGTGGGCAAAAGAGTGCCTTGGGGCTGCTTTAATAAGTGGGTCGGGATGACTTAAAGTCAACCTCCATTCATTCCTTCTTTCATTCACTCCTCCAGTCAATTATTGTTGGGCACCTGGGCACCTGACCCAGAGCCACAGTAGGGCTCTGGGTGTGACAGCCAACAAAATGTCAACATCTGCGCCCTCCTGATCCCATGTCTGGTTGTTGGTGGTGGCGGGGGAGGTAGTGAACATGGTAAGTGAGCACCATTGTGTGGTGTGTTAGTGATCAGGGCTCAGGGAGAGAGTGAAGGGGGAGAGGGCTGGGAGCCCGACTTGGTGGGTGTGGTTTTAGGTTGAGTCAAGGAAGGCCTGCCTCCCTGAGGAGGTGACTGTGAGTGAAGACATGAAGGAGGTGCAGACTTTCCGGGTAGTGGGAACAGCATGTGCAAAGGCCCTGTGCAGAAGAGCGCTTGGGTGTCTGAGAAAGGTGAGAAGGCCCGGCTGCCTGCGGCTGAGCGGGGTGATGGGGAGAAGTGGGTGATTACGTCACACAGCTGATTGAGGGGCAGGGAAATGTAATTCAGTCTTTTATTATATGCAAGAAGACACTTTAAAAAAAAACTTTTTGACTGCACCTCTTGGCACGTGCAATCTTAGTTCCTGGACCAGGAATCAAACCTGCTCCCCCTGAACTGGATGGCAAAGTCTTAACCATTGGACCATTCCAGGGAAGTCCCAGAAGAAGATACTTCTGAACTGCTTTTCCTTTACTTCATAAGATGAAAAAGACTTCCATATTTTGCCGCATTTACTCTATTGCAGATGGTGTGAATAATACACAAAAAATAGAGAAGAAAATAAAATCCCCCCAAATATCCCTTTGCAGGGGATCACTGTTTGATGTTTGGGATGCTCCTTTCATGCCTTCTCATTTTATCACCTCCTTTAGCTTCTTTTCTCCCAGCCTTTGCGAAGGTTGTTGAGAAATGCTCAAACCCCTGCTTAGTATCACAGGTGACTATTTTGAGAAGGAAGATTGAGGAATTTTTTTTGTGCCCTTAAAAAACTTGAAATTGGAGTCCAGGTAGTTTTTTAGGTGGTCTTCAACAGCTGAAAAAACGGTTGCAAAGGAAGCCTCTGGAGGGCTGATGGTTTTGTGTAGACACAAACATTCAGTGGTAACAGTGAACTTTTTTTGAGTCCTTACTAGGTCGTAGGTGCAAGACACAAGTAGTTTTCATTCAGTTCTCTTATTTTGCCAGTGTTTTACTGTGGGTAAAACACACACACACACACACAAAGAAAAAAAAAAATCAGAACATAAAGCTTACTCTTTAAACCAGTTTTGAGTGCACAGTTCAGGGTATTAAGTGTGTTCTTGTTGTGCAGCCTTCTTCGCTATCCAGCTCCATGATTTTTCATTTTGTAGAACTGAAGTTCTCAACACATTAAACAATAACTCCCCGCTTACCTCCTCCTTCAGCCCCTGGTAACTACTGTTTTCATTTCTGCCTCTATGGATTTGACTACTCTCAGTACCTCATAGAAAAACGGAATCGTACTGGGGACTGCCCTGGTGGTCCTGTGGTTAAGGCTGCCTGCATCCACTGCAGGGGGTGAGGGTTCCATCCCCGGTTGAGGGTCCCACAGGCCGTATGGCTTGGCCAAAAGAAAAAAAAAGGAAAAAAAAGGAATCATACAGTATTTGTTTTTAGCGCAGTGTCCTCAAGGTTCATCCGCGATGTAGCATCCACTGAATAGGGACACTGTTATTTTGTTTACCCATTCATCTGTCAGTACACACTAGGTTATTTCCATCTCTTGGCTGTTGTGAACAACGCTACTATAAACATGGGTGTGTGTGCATCTGTTTAGCACCCTTCTTTCAGTTCTTTTGACTATATACCCAGACATAAAACTGCTGAGTTATATGGTGATTCTGCTTTTAATTGTTTGAGGTGTGGCCATACTCTTTTCTGTAGTGGCCACACCATTTTATATTCCCACCAACAATGGCAAGAGTCCCAGTTTCTTCACATCCTTGACGCTTGTTATTTTCTGTTGTCTTCTCTAACTTCTTTTGATAGCAGCCATCCTCTTGTATGAGGTGGTGTCTCATTGTAGTGTTGATGTGCGTTTCCCTAGTGATTAGTGATGTTGAGCATCTTTTCATGTACTATTGACCGTTTGTAGGTCTTCTTTGAACAAACATCTATGGAAGTTTTTTTATTTATTTTTGAATCAGATTGTTTGTTTTTTTGTTGTCGAGATTTTGGAGTTTTCCATATATCCTGGATATATAATTTGCAAGGGCTTCCATGGTAACTCAGACGGTAAAGAATCTACTTGCTTCGCAAGAAAACTGGGGTTCGATCCCTGGGTCGGGAAGATCCCCTGGAGAAGGGAATGGCTACCCTCTCCAGTATTCTTGCTTGGAAAACCCCATGGGCAGAGGAACCTGGCGGGCTGCAGTCCATGGAGTTGCAAAGACTTGGATACAACTGAAGTGACTGAACATGCACGGTCATTTACAAATCTTTTCTTTCAGTCTGTGTCAGTTTTCTTGTAATTTTGAAATAACCTCTATGAGGTTGTCATTATTATTATTGATAAGAAACTGAGGATCAGGGAGCTTATTGACTTTCTCCAAATCACACAGATAATCAGAGCTGATAATGGGAGCTCAACATTTGAATCCCAATTCTGGGCAGGAGTTGGGTTCCAGGCACCACAGGCCATCTGCGTGAAAACCCATGTGAAGGCATTCGGGGCATCCTTATGGCGAGGAGCCTAACTCGCCACCCCCCCAACCCCGGGCTTACCATGTGACCCCTGCTGCCCTTCTTCCCTGGGCCACGTCGAGGTGTTTGCCTCTCTGCTGTGTACTCTCAGGAGAGGTGTCTTAGAAGGTTCTCTTTCGGTCCTTTGGGCTGGGTGGATCAGAGGCGGATGCCTTCACGCATATCAGTTCAGCCCAGTCCTTGGCATGTGGCAGCGCTTTTTAATAAGCAGAGCTTTTATTACTAGCGAATTCTTCTAAGACCTTGTCGGGCCTTAGAAGAGGGATACCTGTAGCCCTCTGTGTCTCAGGGGCTGAGTGAATTAGACTTGGATGTGAGGGTCAGTTTGTAGCTGCTTCATTCATTCACTCCCTCATTCATTCATATCCTGGTGTGATTTTTTTTTTTTTTTTTCCCCAGCAAGGAGATTCCCCTGGTCTCAAGTTTCCGGAGGCACCCGGTACAATCTAGATTCCAATTAGCTTAATTGCTTCATATTAGACTTCTTAGAAAAGATTTTTTTTCCTGCTGATGGCTGCGGTTCCAGGAATGTCTACCCCCACCGTCTTCCTTCCTGCCTCCTCCCAAGCTTGTTTCTTTCAACTTTATTTCTCCAGGACTGACCTATACCTCAGTACTGTTAGTCTCAGGGCTATAGCATCAGTTCATGTTGGAGAGGCCAAAGCAGGGTGGAGAAACAGAAAAAACAGAAACAGTGTGGACACCAGAAAAAAATTGTATAGAAGAAACATATATATATATAAAATGTATAAAACACCTTAGTATGAAATTTATATGTATCATACACATATCTTGATACATACACATATCTCTTTAAACAGAAAATTCCTCCTTAGTTGTGTGTGTGTGTGTATGTTTTCAGTGAAAGAACTTGGACACAGACTCTACCCTGGGTTCTGACCCTCTCCCTTTTCCTTTTGCCATCAACACCAGATTTTTTAAAAAGTACTTTCAACAACCAGAGGAAACAGTTACATCCTGATTGACACACAGGATGTTGGAGCAGCATTCTTGCTGTTAAGTGATCAGGATTTCAGCCAAGGGAATATAATGAAATCCACATAAAAATTTATTTACCTAA
Source organism: Capricornis sumatraensis (assembly GCF_032405125.1). Classification (NCBI taxonomy): domain Eukaryota; kingdom Metazoa; phylum Chordata; class Mammalia; order Artiodactyla; family Bovidae; genus Capricornis; species Capricornis sumatraensis. Next base: position 24,099,351 of record NC_091088.1, on the reverse strand, counting down.
TGAAAATCCTGGAGTAATGCATAAGTGGTTCTCTGATAATAAAATGCAAATCTAAAACTATAACCAGGAGGACAATAATCTTCATTAAACGTATTGTCTAGAGGAAGCCCATGACATCCACTTAACAGTGATTTGATTTGTTCAGTAATTTCCACGTAATATTTAAACTTTATTTCGAGCCTTAAAAACCCACCCATGAGTTTCTTTCCCATCGGCGAGGAGGGTGGCTGCTGGTGGGTGAGGGTGCCTGCCTGGCAAGTTTCATGGCCTCTGCAATGGGCACCCAGAGCACAGTCCTTTTCTAGGTGACTCAGTGTCTGCTGGAGAGACGGGGTCCAGGGCGAGACAGCAAGGGGTCAGGTTTCCTTCTGTGGAGGAGACCCAGAAAAGCTCCTCCTATCCTGTAGAAAAGTACCATCAGATGACTAGAAGGGCTTGGGTGAGCCTCCCAGGTTTCTCCCTGAGCCCAGTGCTGCTGCCTCCTGGAGATCTGACGAGGGCTGAGGACTTCAGTGATGCTCTCCCATTACTCGAGTGCTGGGTGGACATCTCTGCAGATGCTCCCAGGACCACCTTGCAGCCTCTGTCCTTTAGGATTGAAGTGAGTGGACATTGGAAGCAGGTTAGAAGCGCTTTGGAAGCAGGCTGACCTGGTTGGGAACCTGGCTTTGCCACCTGTAAGCTGAGTGACAGTGGGCATGGTCCCCAACCCCTGGGAGGTGCAGGGTCCTCGTCTAGGAAAGGGGATCTCTAGTCCCCACCTCCAGGACCAGTGGTAGAAACATGTGCAGAAGCCTGTATAGTGTTGGGTCGGGGCCTACGGTACCTTGCTGTGGGCTCAGAAGCCTCTTGGGTAGCTTCGACACATGATAGGAAAGAATTTGTGTCTGGGTGCGTGCACGCGTGCTGCTTTTCTTCAGTCTCTTTGCGGCCCTATGAACTGCAGTCCATCAGACTGCTCTGTCCATGGGATTCTCCAAGCAAGAATACTGGAGCGGGTTGCGATGCCCTCCTCCAGGGGATCTTCCCGACCCAGGAATCAAACCTGCATCACCTGCGTCTCTTGCTTTGCCAGGCGGATTCTTTACCGCTGAGCCACTGGTGAAGCCCTTGTGTCTGGGTCCGTTTGTCCAATTTGAAACTGATGATCTATGCCCTAGAGGACCAAAATGAACCTTTGAGACTTTTCACAATTGTGAAATCCCGAATAAACAGCAGATTAAGGCTAGTGTGTGTGTGTGTGTGTGTGTGTGTGTGTGTGTGTATGCGTATGCACATGTGCTTGTATGTGTGTGAAGTGTTCTCATCAAAGAAAATGATACTAACATTCTTCTAAACCATTTTTTCCTCCCCTTTTCTTTTCTTATCAAGTTGCAACTTTGTTTCCCTTTGACTTGATGCAGTCTGCCGTGAAAATCTATTGAAATGAAAGGAAGATAACAAAATCAGCCGTAATCTCTTTCTAGAGGGAGCATGGGACCGCGGCTAAGAACGGAGGCCTTTTCAGACGCCAGCCAGCTCAGGGCTCACTAGCCGTGTGCCCTTGTCCTTTCTGGCCTCAGTTTCCTTGCCTAGAAGGCCGCATTAACATGGTTTTTCTGCACAGTAGTGAAGATTAAACAAGATAATGTTTGTAAAGTGCTTGGCAGAGTGCTGGCACTCAGACAGCGCTTGATAAACGGGAGCTGCTTTGTTGTCTGAGAAAAGGTTGCGCTGAACAGAGGCCCGGTGAAATGGAGAAGTGAGGCTTTTATCCAGGTGGTGCTGCCAGCCACCGGCAGGCCAGCCAGCCCTAGTGCCCAGAGCTTCTATCCAAGGGCTGGCTCAGGTTACTCCCGGCCCATTAACAATGCTGGTCCAAGCTTGGAGCCTCTTAAGTTCAAGGTCGATCACAGGCCTCATCCCCCACCGGGCCTCTCTGCTTTGCCGAGTCATTAGTCACCAGGGTGGCCTGATGAGAGCGTGGGGATGACTCAGTGAGGCTGATCCCCTCTTCTGGGCCACACCCCAGGGCAAGGCCTTGCTGGCAGAGGGTCCGCAGTGTTGGCCATCAAGAGAGACTGAGGTTCCATTCACATTCCTGGAAAAGCAGTAAAATCCTGGCTTTGCATATGACTAGCCAGGCAAGTATTTCACCAGTCTGAGCGTCAGTTTTCTCATCTGCTAAATGGGGGTAGCAGTAGTATTTTATCTCAGAAGGTTGCTTTGAGGAGGCTAGGGGATGGAACAGGCTTACTAGCCTGCAGTGAGCAATCCTGCTGTTATTCTCCCAGGCAGACTTCCTGGAGAAGGAGGGCTCCGACCCCATAAACAATGAAAGAGGGGGATAAGTGATGGATAACCGAGAAGAAAGGAGAGCAAGGGAGAGCTGTGGGTTGAGGGGTTTGGGCAGAGGAAGCAGGGAGATGAAAGGTGCTAGAAAAGCTGTGCTCACTAACAGTGTGGGTCTCATCCCTCCTGACCCGATGGGGGGCCTAACGAGGGCCATGCCTATGGAGGAGAGAAGATGAGACAGCAGCAGCCTCTTGGCCTGAACTAACTTGTCTTCAAAAATTCCTGCAGGAGAGACTTAGGCAAACGAGTCACCTTTCAGCCCAAATGCACCCACGATTCTTGTGTGTCGAGTGCTGGCCTGCAACTCACAGAGTTTCTGCTCATACTCTTGTTGGGATTAATTTATGAGATGGCCAGCCAGGGAAGTGTGATGCTGATGGGTTTACCCCATGGGACCATCCCTGGGGTAGGGAGAGAACCATCCGAAGACACTTGGTGCACCCTCCAGTGCCCTTTTGTGGGTGTCAAAGCAAACTCGTGGCCAGCCGCCTGGCTTTGAGTACAGCCTCCTTTGAGTACAGCCTCTGAGGCTGCAGAGGGCCTGGGGCTGTGGGGGGTTGTAATACCCTGAGGCCTGTGGAGCCCACAAAGGGGCCTGAGTGACAGCCAGGGCTTCACACACCGACAGCCAGGGGGAGGGAAAGAGAGAGAGAGTGCGGCAGGGGCAGAGAGGGGCTGCCAGCCAGGGACAAAGGCAGAGAGGAGAGAAACAAAGGAAGGGAGAAAATCCCCTCTCCTTACAACCTGTGAGTTAAAGAAAAATGTGGTCCGTTACCCCACCATGCTTTAGCGTGAAACTCAGTTCATCCGATAAAAAAATACCCGGACCTTTCAACTTGCAAGCTGCACCTCCAGGCCAGGTGTGACACCCTTGTTGGATGTGCCCTTCTGGGCTGGAAACTTCCCCCAGCCATGCATGGAATCAGTTGAAAACAAGAAGAATCAGAGGCAATCAGCTGCTGCCAAATTTCGGAGCAAACATTTTTCTTTCTGGATTTAAATAATTGCATTGCATCCCCAGCTCTGCTTCTCCTCTAAAACCAGCCCCAAATGACATTTGGCAGGCTGTCGATGGTCTGGTTTTCTCCCCCTCCGCCCTGTGGGGCTTTCTCAGAATATTTTCTTCAACGTCTGGGTACCTGGCTTTTAAACCAGTTCATTTTTTTTGGGGGGGGGGGTGGTTCGGTCTCAAATTTTATTAAATTTAAATTTTATTCCATTTCAGGCTATAAAATCTCCAAAAGTGGCTTTGAAAGTGAACAGGTTTTGGCATGTTGGAAATAGGTTACCTCCAATGCAAATAAAAGTGTCTAGCTTCCGAGGAGAACAAGGCTCCAAGGGTTGGGAAAATGCATGGAGTGGTTAGAGACCATGGCAGAGAAATGGTCAGAGACCAATTTAAAAGCACATATATTTTAAATGGAACATTTTGTGGACATATGGAACCAATAGCTTTGCCAAAAGCTCAATTCTGGGGATCAAGTCTTAGGAGCTAAACTTCTCTTCAACTACCCAAGGTGATTTTTAGCAGACAAATGAAAGCTCCTTTTCGCTTTCTAGTCTAAGGGGAATCTTAATACATTTTTAAATTATTTGGCATTTTGAATTAATTTTCTTAGAATGAAACGAGATTCTTAAATTGGGATCTTGTAGGGAAAAGACAGCCAGGTAATTAGTGAGCTGATCTCCTTTTCTGACACACGGAGGAGAGGGGGGAGAAGTTGAACTCCAACCAAGGTGCACACAAAATCTATTTTAGAGCAAAAATTTCAAAGTAAGCAACACCATCTGTTCTTTAATTATTTCTCCTTATAAAAAAAAAGTCGCTAAATTTATTTGGGTTACTTAGTTGGAAATGTCTTTAAGACACTCAGAAATGGGGCTATCTTTAACAGGTTGTCAGCGCATGTTTGCTAGGCATCCAGGAACTCAAAATAGTAAGGGCCTCTAAGAGCTGACTTTCTTTTCCGACACAGCTTTGCTCTTGGTTAGGCATGGTCATCTGGCACCTGGGGGGCCAGTCTTCTGCTGCTAATATCTGGGGACATGGGCTATGGGATGGAGTAGAGGGTTTATGCTCTACCAGGATAATCAAGGGTGGCAAAGTGAAATGGGAGCCTGCCCCCCAGAGTGGTTCCTGCCCCTTCGAGAGTCCTCACCAACAATCCATCCATCCATCCGTCGTTCATCTAATATTAGGCCAAGTCCTCATGGAATGTACAGTCCTGTGGAAGAGATGACAGTGATCAAAGCCTCACACAGACGAGCCTATGGTTAACAGAAGTATGTGCTCTTTGGTGTCTGTGCTATAGAACTTTTGGTGATGCAGGGAATGTTCTAGGTCCGTGCTGTCCAAGATGGTAGCCACAAGCCACGTGTGGTTATGGAGCACTTGAGATGTGCCCAGTGTGACTGAAAAACTATTTTAAATTTTACTTAGTTTTGATTAATTTTAATTTTAATAGCCACTGCAGGCTCGCGGCTGCTGGATTGGATAGCACAGGATTGGCAGCAACGTCTCCTGGTAAATTGTTAGAAACGCAGACTCTCAGGCCTCAGCCCAGAGCTGCTGGATCAGAAATCTCTGTGCGTGGAGCCCAGGACTCTGAGTTTGAACAGTGCCTCCAGGTGACTTTTATGCGGCCTTGTTGAACAGGGACAGTGACCGTGGGTGTGAAGTTACAATGCGACTCAGCAGAAGGTATGTCAAGGAATAAGGAGATTGGATTTCAAATTGATAGAAGGATTCCCAGGGAAGGGTTTCCCTGGTGGCTCAGCTGGTAAAGGATCCACCTGCAATGCAGGAGACCTGGGTTCGATCCCTGAGTTGGGAAGATCCCCTGGTGAAGGGAATGGCTACCCACTCTAGTATTTGGGCTGCAGAATTCCATGGACTGTATAGTCCACAGGGTTGTAAAGAGTTGGACATGACTTGGTGACTTTCACACACTTGCTGGGGAAAGGGGTGGTAGAGCTGAGAGTAAACTGTGAGTAACTTGGTGAAGATGGTGGGTTGGGCATGGGGAAGGGTGTTAGTAGTATTGCTAACAGTGCACAGCTTGTCATCCCAAAGAGAGTTTGGCACGTTTGATGCACACTGGAATGGCCGGTGTGTTGGAGCACAGAGAAGGGAGGTTTGTGAACTATAGTTAGAGAGGTTGGCGGATAGAAGACCTGGTACTGCCAGCTGTGTGATCTTGGATTAGTGTCTTAACCTCTCTGAACCCTGATAAAAATGGAGATAACCATCCTTTGTTACTTACTTATCTAATAGGGTTAGAGGACAGATGGATTAAAACTTCTTGTGCAGATAACAGCTACTGGGATAGGTGGATGGCCTGGTGGTCTTCTTTTTAGTTTATTTTCTCTTGCTCTTGGACTACCCTTTCTCCAATTCTCCTACCTCGAAGGTCACAGCTCAGTTTGAGAATCCTCTTCCTTGCCAGCATGTCTCTACTTAGCTCTTCTTATTCAGCCTAAGTTACGTGGTGGTCCCTATGACAGTGGGGTCCAAACCCCGGGTTGTTATTGGGGAGCCATCTTCCGGTTTCTGCTCTGCCTCCTGGGAGATCCTCTCCTGGCCTCCTCGTCTCTTTATGGAGTTGATAATCTCAGAGGCCCTTCCCGGAGTCCTCATCTGGAAGCCTAGGAGGGGCCAGCCTAGAGAGTGGACCTCTGCAAGTGTGTTTTAAAATCAGATGTACCCAAATGCCTTTTGGGGAAAGACTTCCTAGTAATTTTAGCAGCGTCTTTTCTGTTGTCTAGACCTAAGATCAGCATTTTAGGGAAAAGTGTCGAGATAAACTTTCCCCCAGCTCCCTCTGCCCTCCCCTCCCCGCTGCCAACACTCCATGCACACCCCCTTCCCACAGAACGTCAGGTGGCCAGAGCCTCGGCTGTGCCCCAGCTATTCGGCAGCTGAAAGTTTTGTCCCTGGAAGATGCCAGACTTATTTTGAGACTGCAAATGTGGTGGATGCTTCTCTTTTGGAAAGACACCAAGTGTCCTATCTCGGCTTGGGGTGATATTCTGGGGGGGGACTTTAAATGGCTACCCACTCCAGTATTCTGGCCTGGAGAACCCCATGGACAGAGGAGTCTGGCGAGCTACAGTCCATGGGGTCACAGAGAGTCAGACACGACTGAGCGACTTTCACACTTAGCAGCTTCTTATCTGAAATAGACCTGTGCTTTTCTTCGCTCTCAGAAACCTGTCCAGACAGCTGTGTCCCCCAGTACAGGGGAGAGTGCCTTGAACATAGTTATTGCTCAGTTTCAGTTTATTATTGCTATTGTTTTTACTGTTGTTGTGATGATTATTAATTTCTGATTTTCCGAAACTGAAATGTTGGCTCAGGCCCCTCCTCTAGACACTTGGATTCTTTCTTTAGAAGACTATCCTGGGAAAGCCCTGTTGACTCAAAGGAATGAACAGCTAATGGTAGAATTTTAGCCACTTGGGTGTGACACTGATTTGTAGGGGAAGATACCCTCCAAGCACCTCTCATATCATTTCGACTCAGTGCCAAAAATCACACTCAGGACCTGTGCTGAAATACCAGAATGGAGGCTGCAAACTGGTTATCCAAGGACCATATCCAGGGCCAGAGTATTTTGCTTATTGGCTGCTCAGGCTGGAACTTTGTTGGGAAATAGAATGTGACACTTAACATTCAGAAACATTTGCACAACAATCCAGATTTATAGAGTTTGTTCAGAGTAATCCAAAGATCTGGTCTCACTGGCCCTGGTTCCTGCACAGCAGGGATCGACTGGCTCTGCCTGTTTCCGTGAGGGCACACGTGCTATGGAAGGCCACGGTTCCCATCGCTTCCTGTCGTGTCACGACCAGCCCTCCTCACCCCTGTCTGTTATTCTGTCTGGCGCTGGAGGCCTCAAGCACTGCCAGGACTCCGAGGGTTAAATGAGCTGCTGCAGTGACAGCGCCTGGTCCAGCCCTGTTTCGCTTGCTGTGTGACTTTGCCCTCGTTGCACCACCTCCCTGTGCCTCAGCTTCCCCATCTGTCCAACAGGATGTTAGCTTGGATCAATAGTCTCTCACTGTTCCTGGATGACTAGCCAGATGGAGGCTGAGAAGTAGGATGCTGGGCCCCTAGTTCTCTTTCCCCTTTTGTGAATTAGGGTTCTGCATTAGCCTTCTCATGGAAAGGTCAGAGAGCCCCACTGCTTAGCAAAGTTTGGGAGACCCCAGAGTGCTTCCGGTTCTGCCTCTTTGTCAGAATCTGTCTTTGTCCAGTTGCTGCCCAGGGCCTTCTTATTTTTTTCCTTTTCCAGGAGTAGTTGCAGGTGTCAGGGCAAGAAGCAGATAATAATATTAATAGTTTTGTTGATAATATCTTTATGGGAAAATAACCTAAAAAAGTGGATACTGTATATGTATAACTGAGTCACTCTGCTGTACAGCAGCGACTAACACAGCATTGTAAATCAACTGTACTCCAATAAAAATTAATGAAAAAAATAATGGCTACCTTTACTAAGCGGCATTATCCTCCCACTAAGGTAGGTGCTCTTCGATTCTCATTTTGCAGATGAGGAAACAGGTTCAGAGAGGTTGGGTAACTTGCCGAAGGTCACCCAGCTGTGGGCCTGGATTTGTTTCATTCCAGACCCCGAGGCCCTGGCAGCGTGGCGCTCCACGTGTGGTGGCGCGGGAGGGGGGGCTTGCACGTGCGCAGAAGGATGCCGGGCTGCAGAAGGGAAGCCGGCGCTCTGTGGCCGCTTCCTAAGAGACCCAGCCCCGTCCCGCCCCTTCTGTCTGTCTGGCCGTCCACACTCCCAGGGAAGTCTGGTCCACTCCTGCCTCCCAGCTCATGTGCCAGGCTTCCCTCCCTCAGACTCCCCCATCTGCGGCCATGCTCCTGGATTTAAAACAGGTGGAGAAATGGGATACTGCACCTGTCCATCCGTGAGCTCTTTGTGTGTGTGCATTTTTTAAAAAATTAAATTTTTTACAGTATTGGCTTACAAAACTGTCTCAATCAAATTGTATAGCCAGGCCAGTTAATTTGGTTGTTTAGGGGAAATGCAGAGGTTTGTGGAGAGATTCGGGAAGTTCTCGGGACCAGGCATGTTTCCTGTCTGAGCCTCAGTTTGCCCACTTGAGAGAGGGACTCCCCCCTGTGTCCGTGTTTGCCCTTCAGACCCTATACCATGTTGATTGAAGTAACTATGACTTAGTGGGGCTCACGATGTGCCTGGCCCTTCATTTACCCTTTGAGGATTGGTCACGTCCAGGTTCCAGGTGGTGCTTCAAAGCGTTGTGTTACTGGCCTGGCCCGAGGTCTCACAGCTGCCGAGTGCCAGGCTGTGACCGTGGCCCAGGGCCTTCTCTACGCTGGCTCTCGGCCCCTGGCAGCCTTCAACTAGACCCTGGGCACAGCTGCACGCCTTTCCTGGCCGTGTTGCTTCCTGCCTCCTCCGGGGTTTCCAGGAGGAAGTGGGGGTTCGGCTGACCCTGCTGATGTCCTTGAGTGAGGAGGTGTTTGCTTCCTGCAGCTTCTTCCTGGGAAGCCCGAGTGAGGCCTCCTCTGGACTTTACGAGGCGTTTAGGTGGGGGGAACGGGTGTGGAGCACTGGTTCCTGCCTAGAGAGCTCTTGGTCTGTTCGGGGTGGGTTTCTGGGTGGGGGATGTTGGTGAGACCACCCCGATGATCTCAGCTACTGTGTGACTTTCCTGTCCATCAGGGTTCAGTGGTCACACAGGACAGAAATAAGCTCTGGACAACTCAGGCTAGGATGAAGTTTGACGAGAGGATAAGGGAGACCTTAAAAAAGGCTGAGTGCTGAAGAATTGATGCTTTTGAACTATGGTACTGGAGAAGACTCTTAAAAGTTCCTTGAACTGCAAGGAGATCCAACCAGTCCATCCTAAAGGAAATCAACCTTGACTATTCATTGGAGGGACTGATGCTGAAGCTGAAGCTCCAATACTTTGGCCACCTGATGGGAAGAGCTGACTCATTGGAAAAGACCCTGATGCTTGGGAAAGATTGAAGGCAAAAGGAGAAGAGGGCGGCAGAGGATGAGATGGTTGGATGGCATCACCGACTCAATGGACATGAGTTCGAGCAAGCCCTGGGGGTTGGTGATGGACAGGGAAGTCTGGTGTGCTGCAGTCCATGGGGTCACGAAGAATCGGACAATGACTTAGTGACTGAACAGCAGCAACAGGGGAGAGCTGATGGAATGAATAGGAGGAGAAACAGGACCCAGACAGGGTAGCTTCGGAGATGAGAGGAGCTAGATGGAATGGCTGTTGTCTTCAGGGAGCTGCCCCTGCAGTCAAAGAGCCCAGCCGGCTCTATCTCCTGTGTTAACTTTGCTCAAGGATCCATCTCTGGGAAGGTCTGAGCATCTAGCCTGGCTGTGTCCAGGGGAGGGCAGAACATTTTGACCGATGGTCCATCAAGGTCCAAGTGGATGAGAGATGGTTCCTTAGGGCACAAGGAGGGTGCTGAATCAGAGGTTGGGGCAGTGGGTACCTGGTGGGCAATACCCTGCCTGACTGACATGTGGCCCTGGTGGGTTGTCCTGTCTTGGAAGGTCCCAAAGTCTGGGATAAGGGTCAGGGAGGGCTGAAGATGGAGGAACCAGTTGCCCGTTAGGCTGGCTTTGGGCCATGGAGTCGGATTCATCCAGTGATGACATCTAGGGCATCAGGATTGGGAGGGCCCCCCTGGGAAATCCCGTGTGGCAGTGCCCATGGAGACAAGGGTGCCAAAAAGGCCAGGAGTTTCCCCAAAGTCCCTCAGCCTAGTAGGGCCAGACCTGGGAGGGGACCAAGAGGGGCTGATATAGCACTGCTTCCCAAAATGCACCTTGGGCACCCCTGGTGGTATGGCAGGGGACTTTAAAGTAGAATACATATAAACGTTAAAAAAATGCTAATAAACGCACAAGGCACAAAAGTAAATACACCTCCAACCATCCACTTCTCCTCCCTAGAGGCCGCGGGTGGTACTCGATTCTTGTGCCTAGTTCCGAAGCAGTTCCATGTATGTGCACACATATGAATAATGTATGTTCTCTCTCCTCTCGTTTTCCAGTCTGTTAGATATGATTTCAAATTAGTTAATTTAGTGCTTCCTCAGTGCTTTTTAAGTTGGCTTTTTATTGTTAAACCTGCAGCTGTGGTGGCTCAGAAGGTAAAGAATCTACCTGCATTCAGGAGCTCCAGGTTCGATCCCTGGGTTGGAAAGATCCCTTGGAGAAGGGAATGGCTATGCACTCCATGGACAGAGGATGCTGGGAGGCTACAGTCCATCGAGTTGCAAAGAGCTGGACACGACTGAGTGACTAACACATACACGTACATTTTTATTGTTAAAGTTTCATGTACCAGTCATAAAGGTTCAGCTCAGGGAAGTTTCATAAACTGAGTGTATCTGTGTAACCAGCATCAGATGAAGAAAAAACCCAGCCAACTTCCTAGAGCCTGCTCCTGGCCCCCACGGCTCTTCCCAAGGGTAGCACAAACATTTTAGGTTTGAATACCTGTGTATTTATTTTAATGTGTTTTTGAATAAATGAAACCAGCCCATCCAACTTGAGATTTCCCAGGTATTATTGCCGTGCTTCAAGAGCAGTGTGCTGGACCCAAGGCTCTTAACTTGGGGTGACGTCAGAATCACTGGGGTGCTCAATTCCAGGAACAGTGATGGGACCAGTCCTGAGGTTACCCCTGGGGCCATGGGGGTCTTGTCGAGCAGCTGGAGCTGCTCCCCTTAACCCCAGCCCCAGCCCCACCCCCCATTTCTTACGAGACATTGGCTCTCTGCTGTGGATGCCCTTGTCGGGCTTGCAGCTCAACATCCTCGTCTAGCACGTCCCACTCTACGCCAGGGCATTGACTCTGTCCTCTCCCTTCCTGTAGCCAGTCAGGCCCCAGGGACCTGGACCCCATAGAGCGTAACCAGGTGGAGAGAGTATGTGGATGCCTGGGAGCCAGTGGTGTGATGTGGGGTTTTAGATCGTTGGATAAACCGGGTTTGAATCCTAGCTCTGCCTCTTGTTGGCTTGTGTGACCATGGGTGAGTGTCTGGACCTACCCAACTATAGGTTTCCTCGCTTGCGAAGTGAGGATGGTTGAACGCTTCCCCGCAGGGTGACTGTGAGGATTACGCCTGCGAGGGTTATATGAGCCCCCACCGTGTGTAAACACCCAGTCCGGTCGTTGGTGTTCACGCTCAGTGAACAATCATGCTTGTCACCGTTTCGGTGATTGTGCCTCTGGAGGTCTTCACCCTCTCCGCAGGCCAGGAACTGTAGGGGGAGAGGGAGAGGAGAGTGGGCACAGGGGTCTGCTTCTCTGCCCCTGTGGCATCCATCCTAGATGAGCAAATGGTTCTCAGCGGGGCCTGGGGAACGTAATCTCTCCCTGGCTGGCTGCGGCCAGCCAGCCCCAGGGCAGCTGTCCTGTTCCCAGATCTGGGGTTCCAGGCTCAGTGGCGAAGGCAGGCAGTTTGGACGGGGGCTGGGCAGCTGACAGAGCCTCCAGGGGGGCTTGGAGGCCAGCTGCAGCCCTGGAGTGAAGCAGAGAGCCAAACCATGCCTTAACCCCTTCTGTCCCTGAGAGGATGGCTGCTCTTTGAGGCCCTTCCCTTTCAGCTGCCTCATGTGTCCTGTGAGTTCCCTGTTAGTCTAGGGGGTCTCCAGCATGCAGGGCAAAGATGCTCTCTAGCCTGTGACAAGTTATCTGGCAGCTAAGTCATGTCTGACTCTTTGTGATCTAGGCTCCCCTGTCCTCTGCTATCTCCCAGAGTTTGCTCAAGTTCATGTCCGTTGAGTCGGTGATGCTAGTCAGTGAAGAAATTTACTGGGCTTGTTTAAAAGTTGCAGTGATTCATATAAATATTCAGACCTCTGGCTTTCTCAGAAAGTCAGAAGATCAGAACTACTGAGCATACTCTGGGTGGCAGCTCTGAGTGGCTGCTGGGTGGGTCACTGACAGCCCAACTGTCTCTCCCTTCCCCCTCCATATTCACCTCTGGTCCTCCTGAGGCCTTCGGAGATTCTGGTCTAGAGAAGCCTGTCAAGGTCAACTGTAACTTCTAGCTGAGCCTCGAATTCCCCTGGGGTCTCCCTATCTTCTTGACGCCCTCCTATGCCAGCAGCCTCACTACCTCCAGAGTGGACCTTTCCTTGCAGCCTCTGCTGAGGGAATCCTATCTATTCTTCCTTGAAGTCTCCCTGTAGTGACTTCTACTGATTGGTCCCGGTTTGACCCCTTGAGGCCACATAGCAAGCTCTGTCCCTCTTCCCCATGACAGCCCTTCAGATGCCTGAAGACAGCTCTGGTGTCCCCCTGAGCCTGCCCCCCTGGGCTGAACAGCGTCCATTCCTTTGCTTTCCCTCCTAAGATGTGGTTTCAAGACCCCCCATCACCCTGGCACCCCTCCTTGGCCACCTCCCCCTGGGCCCATGGACTTCTTTTGGCCGGCTTTCCAGAGCCACCCTGCACACCCGGGGGCCATAAGGACATGACTGGGATCCCACTTTTGTTTAAAGAAAAAGAAAACGTAATGCATAGAAAGTGTTACATTAGGCCAGCCACTCCAGAATACCCGGGGCATGTCCAAGGGGGCATCAAAGGACAGTTTTATATTGCTTTGTGTGCCCATCTGTGTTTAAAAATTTTTCCCCCTCTACAATCTGGGGAATTAAAAAAGGTAAAAAGCCAAGGGCTTGGGGTGAATTCCCTTTAACCAGCGGTAACGAGTGCTCCCTGGCTAGAGAAGGAGGTAGGGTGGGGTCCTGGCTTGGAGGAGCTCACAGCCCAGGGCTGCCTCACGTGCTCAGGGACCTCAGCTGAGTTGGGCACTGAGAAGGGAGGAGGAGGAGTAGGGGGAGACCATCTACTTATGCAGGGGTCTGCAATGGATAGTGGAGATCAGGTGGAAGGGGGCGTTTTAGGGTGCACCAGTAGCAATGGCCCCGAGGCAGGAGGGCCTGCAGATGCATGGGCTGGAGCATGGCTGTGTGAGCTGGGGAAGGGTCCCTGTGGGCAGAGGGGCTGAGGGGTGGACGCAGGCAGAGGATGCTGAAGGTTGTTCTGAAGGTGATGAGCGCAATAGCAAGAGGGGTTAGGACTGGAATGGCAGAGCTGGGTGCCTGGCTTCCCCAGTCTGCAGCTGCGTGACTGTGAACAAGTCATTTACGATTCTCAAGCCTCAGTTTTCTCATGGTGATTGGGATGAAGGGGCTGAGAGGAGTAAACAAACAAATGCCCTCAAAGTGCTTAGCCTCCTGCCTGGCACCTGGGGCGCCCTGATGACAGTCTGCTCTCTATCTGTCCCAGGTCTTCAGTGTGCTTGTGGACGCTTTTAAGCCTTATAGTGAAATGACTGCTGCCCAGTTTTCCATTCCAGTAAGGAAGTACCGACTGCGTTAGCTTCTTGGGATGCTGCCTCTGTCCCCCCCACACCCCTAAACTGGAGTGCATGATCAGCAGTGACTAGTGCAGCAGGCCGTGCTAACAGCAAGGGTTATCTGGCAGGACCGTGAAAAGAGCCCAGTCTTGGAGTCTGGACTAGACTGGAGGACACCCAAGTGTGACCTGCAGGCTCTTCACCCCTCCGACCTCACCTTTCTCTTCTGTGACACGTGACACACTGTTGCCCATCCTGACCCAACACCCTCAAGAAGCAAATGTGATTCCTTCTGGCTGAGAATGTGAGTCGAATGCCGTAAATCCCCGTGTGAACGTTCCTGGAGGGACCTTGGCTGGCCTCTTGAGCTAAGACGGCCACGACCACTGCCCCTGGGTGGGCACCATTTACGGGCTTTTGCTGGTGCTGTGCTCTGCATCCTCCCGCATCATCTCCTTGCCTCGCAGCACCTCCCAGGACTTCATATTCACGTCGCCCCGTTTGACCTAGAGAAACCCAAGGATGGCAGTAAACCACTGCCTGGTTTCGCCCGGCTCGTCAGTGTTGGAACCAGGCCCTGGAGCCCAGGTTTGCCTGATTACAAAGCCTGTGCTCTCAGCTCTTAGAGTTTCCCAATAGGGAAATACAGTGATGAGCTTCCTTGCAGAGGCGTGAAGAAAAGTGCAGACGGAGGCACCCAGACCAGAGAGCCGGGTGTGGCAGGGCAGGACCGGGGAGGGTTCTGCGCTGAGCTCCGTGTTACAGAATCCCCTCAGTGGCTGTCCACAATTGGGAGAGGAGCCTGTGAGCAAGGGTCATGCCCCGGCTTCCAATCTAGTCTGCAGGTCCCCAGGCCCCCCCCCTGCCCACGTGGCCCGGCTGCCCGGCGTGTCCATGGGCCTCTTCCCGTGATGGGTGGATGGGTCTTCAGGATGCTCATCCCCAGGGGGCGAGGAGTGCTGTTTGCAGGAGGTGGGGCCCAGGCAGGACTTGGCTATGTGGGTGCCCCTTCTCAGCAAGGGAAGGAGCTGAGGGTGAAAAAGAAAGTGGGTGGGCTGTCGGCTGGGGGAAAATGTGAGCGGAGCCCTGAGGGAAGGCCCAGGTCCTGCCGGCTGCGTGGCTGAGCCTGCCTGACGGGCAGCGGGGAAGCTCCCATGTTTGTCCTGTCTGGGCCCCGGTGGCCACTCCTGCTGCAGGCTCCTGGACCTTGCTGCCAGCCTTGGGAGCTGCTTCAGGGGCCACGGGCCTTGGTAGTGGCCCTGAAAGCAGTCTGCGAGAGCAGGGGGCACGGGTGTGTGAACCCTCCTCGAGGTCCCCGGAGCCAGGGCGGGTACGAAGGTCTCCTGCGGCCACGTCTGTCTATGCAGGTGCAGGACGGGGACCTGGGCCCTCGCGAGCCTTCCTCGGGGACGCTCCTTTCTTCCTGCCGTCCATCCTTCTCTCACCTTCCTCAGGGCCTGGGTGCAGGTAGGGGCCTGGCTGTGAATTTTGGTTCCCCTCCCCATGAGCTGCACCGCGTGTCACCTGAAAGCTCTCTGAGCCTTTGGGCCTGGTTGAGAGTGTGGCAGTGGATGCTGCGGGGCGCCCGGCCCTGGCTGGCCAAGCCGGGTGTGTATAGCAGCTCAGACGCCCTGCTCTGCACTGAGCAGCCTTCCGAGAGCCCGGGGCCAGCCCCTGCCAGCAGCGGCCCAGATGTGTTTTTTCGGATGGTGCAGGGGGAGCTTCTCTGTGTGGGTGTCCTCGCATGATGTGTGGGCTGTGATGTTTTGATCCAAGGGAGCCAAACTGATTTTCCTGGCCCATCTCCTCTCCATCCAAAGCAAAAAGTTAAATAAACACAGCCAAGTATTATCACAGGACGCAGGGAAAATGAACTCGGTCCCCATGGGCGGCCCACATCTGGCAGGCTTCGGGCCTCTCAGGACTGTGGGATGAGACAGATGTGGTTGAGGAAGGGCTCAGGGCTCCCCCCTCCCCAGTGCTGCGGTTTCTTCCAGGGCTCTTTACCAACCTCAGGGCCTGGGGGCTGCAGGCTGCCTGCCTTCAGCTACATCCCTTGCTGTCCCCCTGGCTCTTTCTGGGGCCTTGCCTTTGGTAGGGCTTCCTGAGGCTGGTTGCCCCCCCGGCTCAGCCAGGTGCTTGCACTGGGCAGTGGTCCCAGGCTGGTGAGGCCCCTGTGCTCGGGCCCTGCCTCATGCAGGGAGGTGCATGCAGGCATGCTTGGGAAGCGACTGACTTGCCCGGATTTTCCATCTCCTGCTCAAGGCACTGGTGGGCCCACGAGCTCCACCTTGTGCGGGGTGGGAGGGGGGTTTGTAGTTGGCATGGCTCCTTCCATCCTCTGGCTTCCCTGGTCGGTCAGCGATAAAGAATCTGCCTGCCAGTGCAGGAGACATAGGTTCGATCCCTGACTTGGGAAGATCCCCTGGAGAAGGGAATGGCAACCCACTCCAGTATTCTTGCCCGGAGAATCCCATGGACAGAGGAGCCTGGTGGGCTACAGTCTATGGTATCACAAAGAGTCGGGTACAACTTAGCGACTAAACCACCACCACCAACAACGGCCTTCCTCTGCTCAGCACTACCCTTAAATGAACTTAAATGGGCTGGGTGGATTTCTGGAGATCCTGTATAGGACAACTGTGATGCAGTTTTGGGGTGGGAGGATGTAAAGAGGATGACCCCTCCCCATTCATTTCTTTATCAGAGGTCACCTAGCACTACCCAAACCTGTTTTCCCCAGATGTGACCTTCCACATCCCTGAGTCTTGTGGCGATAGAGGTGGTTGATAGGGGAATGACGTTTTTTTGTTTTCCCTTCATTCTGTATATATTTATTCTACTCTTAGGAAAATGTTACTTTACATGTTTATTCTAATAGCTATTAGAAAATTTGTTACTACCACACCAGAATGTGTGATTTCGTGAGTAGCACTGCTTAGAAGGAGGTTAGAAGATAAGGTATTTAAATAAAAGGAGGAAGTTGATGTGGAGAACGGTGTCTGTCACACTTGGTGCAGGAGTGTGAACCAGCCGAGCTCCTGGGGGAGGTCTGGGGAGGCCCTGCCAGTCCTGGGGACCTCCAGGAGCTTGAGAAACTCCCACCCTACTCCGAGATGCTCATCCCCTCAGGAACCTTGGGCAGGTTTGGATGATGTGAGGCCCATCTTGGGGAGACCAGCTGCCAGATGGAGGTGCTCAGGACCTCCTGGAGGCCTCCACGTGTGTTATAACCATGGTGGGTGGGCAGTGGGGCTGAGCTGGGGGGCCACATCTGTGCCAATGAAATACCCCGCTCCCCAATCAGACTTATGAAAAGTATTGACTCCTTAAACTGTAAAGAGTTATGATTGCCCCTACCCCTGGGACATCCCTATGGAATTACAGCGTGTTTGGAAATGGTCATTACGGTTCATTCCTGGGGAAGGCTTGGGGCTTTTGGTATGAAGAAAGAGATGGTCTGTGTGTTGAAAATGAAATGAAAACACTAACGCACACCCGCATACCCACACGCACATGCACACACACACCAGTTTTCAATAGCAGACTCAGTTTCCTCTTTGCTTGTGTCTAAGATAAACCACGTGTGTAACAAGGTACTGATGTTTATTTATAGTATGTTAGCACAGAGAAGTTGTTAAGGGGTCATAAAAAACGTAGTCTCTTACTTTATGGCGCCTCTCTTTAAATGAAAGTGGAAACAAGGCAAGAGAGTGGAATTCTGGTCTACTCTCTCTTTTTTCCCCACACTAAACAGTGAATAGATCTGGGCGGGTGCTGTCTTGGGGGGGCAGGGACCCCAGGCTGATGTTCCCTGACCCAGAGGCCTTGGTGCCCACCTTCATGTCCCTAGCACTCAACAGGCCGCTTCCACGCACCCTTTGTGTGGGATGTTGTCACAGCCCCTCCGTGCATGGCAGAGTGTGTGCTCGGCTCTGTCACCTTCCATCAGAGCTGGACAGCTGGTGGGTGAGAAGCCAGGCTTGCCACTGAAACAGGATGTGGGAGCCAGATGCCGTCATAAATTCACATTTATATGCTGTGTGTTTCTGGTTAACGAGTCTGTGCAGGGGAGACTGTATGAAATGAAATATATATATACGAACAGGGACACTAACCTCAGGGAGAGGCGGGATTAAACATGAGGGCATCCTGGGGGGCCTGGGGCCTTCCAAGTGTTAAGGCCCAGCAGGCGGGACCCCAAAGGGAATTTACAGGAAGCCTCCCCAGCCTGAGTGGATTTGCTGGGGGCACAGACACGGGAGTCCTTTTCAGTGTTCTAGCGTATGCCAGGCACCGGACTAAACTCTTCATGTGTGTTATTTCACTTTGTCTTCAAAACAAATGGAATTTTATTACCCCTGCCTTAGGACTGGGGAACCCAGACTGAGGCAGAATCCAGCCCCTGAGGACCAGGGGAGTTTGCCCTAGGCTGGCACACTCAACACTGACTTTGCAGGCTGGTCTCTGGAGGGTCCCAAAAGAGGAGTCATTTCAACCCCACCCTTCCCCATCAGCTGTGGCTTTTCTGAGCGGGCACAGAAGGCCTGGGAAGCTCAGGCCGTCACTTTCCGTGTATTCAGCACGGGCTGAGAGGCAGGTGGGTTGGCGGTAGCGTGCGAGCTTTGGGGCCACGTGAGATTTGGCTGCAAATCTGAGCTCTACTTCCATTGCTTGCATAATTTAGCTCAGTTTTTAGAAAAATCATTTAGGCCCTGGTTTCCCCTTTGAGATGGACACCATCACTCTTTGTCCGACCATTGGGAAGATTAAACATAAACATGAAAATGTGCATGAAGAGCATAAGTGATTGTTGTTCCTAGTATCACTGATACATTGCCTCTGTGTCAAAGAGGCTGGCGGATGGGAGGAAGAGGAGAGGTGGGGGGGTCTCCCTAATGGGACTGAGAGTACACTGGAAACAGCGCTTTATGCTATACGGTCATCCTTCTTTGTCGGGCACCTTGATATTGGGCTCAGGACCATGTGCTTTCTTAACGCCTTCTTATTTTATGCTACCTCGCAGGTAGGTTATGCACAGAGAGGTTCCTTCATTTGCCGATGTCACACATCAGTCTGTGCCAGATGGCGATTTGATCCTAAGGCATCTGTCTTTGGCAAACCGCTGCTGCATGATGAGGGTCATGGGCCAGGGTGTCAGGGAGAGGGTCTTGAGGAGGTGGACAGGGGTGGTTATGTAGCTGGTGGTCAGGAAGACCCTGGGAGCTTGGGCAAGAGGCTTGAAGCCCTGGGCCCACAGGCAGGATCCAAAGCAGGGCTGGGTGGGGCCAAGTGGAGCTGCTTTAGATTCCCCCAGGTTTATATTGGATTGGCCAAAAGGTTCTTTTGGGTTGTCCCATAAGATTGTACCAAAAGCATGAATCAACTTTTTGGCTAACCCAATATATTTCTTTGCTTTGTTGTTCAGTCACTCAGTTGTGTCCGACTCTTTGGAACCCCATGAACTGTAGCATTTCAGGCTTCCCTATCCTTCAGTGTCTCCTGGAGTTTGTGCAAACTTATGTCTGAGCGGAGAAGGCAATGGCAACCCACTCCAGTTCTCTTGCCTGGAAAATCCCATGTGTGGAGGAGCCTGGTAGGCTGCCCTCCATGGGGTCACTAAGAGTCGGACATGACTGAGCGACTTCACTTTCACTTTTCACTTTCATGCATTGGAGAAAGAAATGGCAACCCACTCCAGTGTTCTTGCCTGGAGAATCCCAGGGACGGGGGAGCCTGGTGGGCTGCCGTCTATGGGGTCGCACAGAGTCAGACATGAGTGAAGCGACTTAGCAGCAGCAGCATGTCCTTTGAGCTGGTGATGCCATCCAACCATCTCATCCTCTGTCACCCCCTTCTCCTGTCCTCAATCTTTCCCAGCATCAGGGTCTTTTCCAATGAGTCGGCTCTTCGCAGCAGGTGGCCAAAGTACTGGAGCTTCAGCATCAGTACCTCCAATGAATATTCAGGGTTGATTTTCTCTGATTGACTTGCTGTCCAAGGGACTCTCAAGAGTCTTCTCCAACACCACAGTTCCAAAGCATCAATTCTTTGGCACTCATCCTTCTTTATGGTCCAGGTCTCACATCCATACATGACTACTGGAAAAACCATAGCTTTGATTATATGGACCTTTGTCAGCAAAGTGATACCTCTGCTTTTTAATAAGATGTCTAGGTTGGTCATAGCTATTCTTCCAAGAAGCAAGTGTCTTAATTTCACCGTCTAGTGATTTTGGAACCCCCCAAAATAAAATCTGCCGTGGTTTCCACTTTTTCCCCGTCTGTTTGCCATGAAGTGATGGGACTGGATGTGATGATCTTAGTTTTTTGAGTGTTGAGTTTTAAGCCAGCTTTTTCATTCTTCTCTTTCAGCTTCATCAAGAGCCTCTTTAGTTCCTCTTCCCTTTCTGCCATTAGAGCAGAAATAGATTGCTTTGAGTCCTAGACCTGTCCTCCTGGTGGTGAAGTGCTCAGGTGGCCGGGGTGTGGTGCATAGAGCCTCAGCCCTCCTTGCACCCTGGCTCTGTGTGAGAACTCATGGAGGACAATGGCACCATCTGCAGTGCTGGTTTCTTCTCTTTTCAGCAAGTGGCCAGGGAATCATGAAGTTAAATAAATGGGTTTGTGATGTGACCCTGTCGTGAGGTCTGGGCTCCTCTGAGGGTCTGAGCTTCGTGAGGGGGCTGGCGTTGGGGGCTCAGGTGGCTTTAGCTTCTGCTACAAGGAGCCTATACTATTCCCTTCCGTGATGCCCCCACCCCCATCCCCAGCCCCTCCCCGTCCCCATCCCCACTGGAGAGGAACCTGGAGAGTGTGGGCCTACTGGTTGGATTTGCTTGGCCCCAACCATGGGCATTTGGCCCCAAGCCTCATGCCAGAGCTGGCCATGGGCTATGCTCTACAGCACATCTCTGTGAATTAGAAAAAAGGGCCAGCTATGCCTTTGTGTAAAAGCAAGGGGTCCCGTCTCCTCTGGGCATTCATAGCTCTGCACCAGGACACACTGCTTCGTGGACAGACTGCGGGCTGAATCTAACCCTCTCTCACCGCCTCTGCCGGGCCCTTTGTGCAGTGCACACCTTATCCATCCATGTACAGTGGTCTTTCCTGCTTTCCCCTTTTTTGTTTGTTGAGTTTGTTTAGTATCAAGTCAGGAGTGACGCTCCATTTTATGCTTGATAAGGAGAGTCTGGGTTCTCAGTATGTCCTTTACTTTCCTGGGCCCTGGCCTGGTGTGGTAAGAGGGTCTCCCTAGGGATGAGCCGAGGCAGTCTTGTGCTCCTTGCCGGGCTCCCCACCTCCGCTGGGCAGGGATGCCTCTAGAGAGTCTTTGTCAGGCCAGGGTGGGCCCACCCTTCCCTAAGGATAAGATGGCCCTGGGGCCAAAGGCAGAAAGCGTGGAGAGGTCCGTTAAGACCCTGGGAACACCAACCAGAGGTGAGGTCAGCTGAGAACCCTCCTCAAATAAAATCTTTTTTTTTTTTTTTTGGCAGGGGAGGGGCAGTTGTTCTAGATCTTTGTGATGAAAACTATGGATCCTTTCCACAGGAAAGTGCCCAGCTATGTACATATCCAGAAACTTACAGCCAGGGACAGGGCCTTCTCAGATCCTCAAAGACAGGCTGAGCAGCTGGCCTGGTGTGGATCTGGGGGAGGGAAGGGAGCCTTCTGGGCTCTGCTGGCTCTGCTGGAGGCCTCTCTGGCCCTCGGCTCAATGCCTGCTCTGTTTGTCACTCTCGTTCACCTCCTGACACTGCCTGCCTCAGTTCTCACCCTTGAACGTTCTTGCCTCTTCCCTGCACCTTGTCTGTCCGCCCAGACCCGGCCTGAGTTTGAGCAGTCCCACAGCCCTGCCTCGGCCAGGTTGTTGGCAGCCCTCCCCACGGCCCCCTGCCTCCCTTTCTTTCCCCTTCCCCAGCTCCAGCTCCTCTGCATCTTCAAGGTAATGGGGAGCCCTGGGGATAGCACCCTCCTCCAAGGCCAGGAACAAGTGCCCTTAGCACCACCTGCCCCTGGCTTCCTGAAGTCCAGAGGCCAACACACAGGGTCGCACTGGCATCTCATCAACAGTCATCAAGGTGCACAGAGGGCAGGCTACGGGTGCTCCCAGAGTAGGGGGGCTGTGGTCACTTATGAACCTGCTGCTGAGCTGGGGAGACAGCGTCTGGTGGGGCTCACAGGTGTATATACCCGTGGGGCAGTCAGCCATCCGCAACTTGTGACCCCAGAGCAGAGCGAGAACACAGAATTTTGATTCCTCAGAAGCCCTGAGACAGCCTCAGAATCTTTCTTAACACACTCCAGGAACCACGGTGAATGCTTTCCGTGTCCTCTTCCATGTGAGCATAAGCCGTATACGTCTGTGCCTTGCATGCAGACTTCGCATGTGGTCCCCCCCACCATGTGTACACACTTGCAGCTGCACCCCCGCCCTGTGTGTTCACACTTACTGTGTGCCCCCTCCCCATGTTTACACACTTGTCTCCCCTCCTGCGCTCCCGTTGTGTACCCACTGGCCTTACGTGGCCCACCCTGTGCTTGCAGATGCCCATCACTCACAGGAGTGGGTCTCCGTGTGTTTCCCTCGAGACAGGGCAAAGCTGGGGGTGTGCGTTTTGGCCTCAGTGATGCCAAGTATCTTATAAATTAAAAAGTTAGAGTCTGGAGTCTGCGGAAGTCCCCAGAAAGCACCAAGCTCCCCTCACTGGCTGGGCAGCCCCTCTGGGTGTTGTCTGTACTGGACGTGGTGCTGATCAAATTTTCTCTGTGATACTCACCCCTCGGCGTTCATTGTGCTTCTCTGGTGGAATTCTGCTTTGGGGATGGCTCGGCCTCCCCTCCCCACTCCCCCAGCAAGTGCCTGGCTCCAGCTGTAGGGCAGGCCTTCCTTCCTCTGTGCCTGCTGCCCCTGCCAGTTATCTTGTCGTTGAAGAGACCTGCCTGGGCAGAAAAGGCCAGCTGGAGGGGAGGAGAACCTTCTCATGCTCAGTGTCGGCTAGTGCAGGGCCGCGTGATGGTGGTGGTGGAGGTGGCCGTTACTTCTCATCAAGAATCTGTAAAGGACGGTGTATTTATACCTTCAAAAAGACGTGGGCCAGCAGTTTGCAGAAAGTGCGTTCGTGCCCATGTCACTAGGCGAGTTGGCCTGTGTGCTCCTTGCTGGGAGGGGTGTGGTTCTGGGGGTTCTGGTGTGTGATGCGGCTGTTTGCCCGTAATGACGTTCGCCCCTTTGAAACTCCCCAGCCAGGGCATCGGTCTGCTCTCCCCCTCTTCCCACCTCTGCAGGCTTATTGTCCCCAGAAACAGAAGCTTGAATCCTCCCAAGAGCTCCAAAAGAGCAGATGTTTTCTCCTTCTCCTTCCATGAAGGTGGAAGTCAGATCTTAGGGAGGGAGGGATTGGGCATCTTGGGGACACCCTCCAGTTCAATCACTTGGGAGGTCACATTTCCCAACCAAGAAACACTGAGTCACCCAAACGTGGGGCCTTTTGCCCTGATACTCGGAGTATGTTGAGGGGAAAGGGAGAACTGGGAACCTTGCATTCATGTGTTGGAGCTTGTGGTTGAGAAGGTCTAGGGACCCAAGGCAGATCTTGTTGAAAGCGTCCTATGAAATGGTATCATGGTGACCTTACACATTGGCAGCAACCTCTTAATAGAAGCAATACCTATATTCCATTTTAAAGCGAGTAAACAGCGAAATGTGAAAGAAACTGAGTTGTTGGTGTAGCCCTGAAAACTGCTGCTCCTCTCATGCACAGCCTGCTTCTGATCATTCTAGCATTATCCGCCTGTGTTTCGGAGGCTGTTTGGCTGCAATCAGCCTAGTGAGTAATATCAGTTTTGTCTGACTCAAGGTCTTAATTCATATTTACAAAGCTGCATATTTGAAAACCCCACCTCAGCTGTAACTGGCTAAGTCAAACAACCCAGATCCCAATCCAGATCATCTCTGTGTTTCATTGTCTCAGATGCTGAACTTCTCCTCTTAGGATGCAAATCTGGGAAGGAGGGCTCTTGGTTAGCAATCCTTGGCCTCTGCTCAGTGATGTGGATGTGCCCTCCAGGGCAAGCTGGTTCTAAAAGTTAAAAGGAAACCTGTCCTGCAAGGCTCTGTGGGGAGGGGGAAATATCAGGGGTAGAGGATAAAACAGGGGCAGGGCCATGCTGGGCTGGACTTGTTAATTCCAAGAGTTGTTCCAGTTTCGGCATCAAACCCACCTGAGTGCTTGAGTCTCTGTTCCAGTGGATGACAACCGTCATCCCATGGAATCTTCCCAATAATCTGTGGCTTAGGTACTGTTTTTGCCTGTGTTTTTGAGATGGGAGAACTGAAGCCTAGAGATTAAACAGTTTACTCACGGGCATACAGCTAGGGGCTTCCCAGGTGGCACGAATGGTAAAGAATCCACCTGCCAACTCAGGAGACATACGAGATGCGGGTTTGTTCCCTGGATCAGAAGATCCCTCGGAGGAGAAAATGGCAACCCACTGCAATATTCTGGCCTGGAAAAATCCTAGGGAGAGAAGAGCCTGGTGGGCTACAGTTCATAGGGTTGCAAAGAGTCAGATACGACTGAAACAACTTAGTGTGCACATATGCATACAGCTGGTTCGAGGCAGGACTGGGATTTGAATCCAGCGTCTGACCACAAGCCAGCCTGCTTGTTCTTCCCCCAGGTCGACTGCATACTGTGTGCCTGCCTTCTGAAGGGCAGGCTGGATTGCTGCTTTCTAGTCCCCAGTTGCTAGGATTCTGGATAGGGTCCTCTGTGTCTCAGGTGGACGCACGAGCAGCCTTCGAGATGGACAGCCATGGGTTTCGGCCCCGACTTTGTACGGACTCTTTCTAGCATAGGACCTCAGGCCTGTCCTGTCACCTCTCAAAAGTCTGATGACAGGGAGTGAACACCCTGGGTGCAGGGCCTGGCTCACAGCGTGTGCCCGCAGAGAGACAGCGGCATTGCAGAGAGAACTGGGGGGTACGTGGTGGCTTCGGCATGCACGTGTGCAGAACTTCAGAGCCCGTTAAATCTGAAAAATACTGTGTATGCACATTTTTGGCTTAAACAGAGTTCCATTTTACAAAGTCCATAACCCAGCTTTAATATTATTACATGCCCCAGACTGGGATTGATTCCAGGATGAGAGTTTTATTATGCTGTATAGAATTTCTCCCCTGTTCTCCTAGTGCATGGGTACCACCTCCACCCGCCTCGTCTCACACAGCAGGACGTGGGGTGGCCGGGACACTCCGTCCCTCCCCAGCTTGGTTCTGTGGGCTTGGGGTAGAGTGGAGAGGTGAGTTGCACTGTGGCGTCGCTGGCCCAGGACTGCTGACCACGGGACAATCAACTCCAACATGTCCTGAGGTCTGTCTGTCAGCACTCAGTGTAAAGGATAGCACCCCATGCTTTGCCAACCTCTGAGAGTGTCTTGTTTGTTTCTTGGAATAATCAAGAAAGCCTTCACATCTCAGTGGTGATCTGAGGGGCTCTTGGTAGGAGGTCAGTGTCTGGAGGACCAGGGAGAGGTCTGGGTCTTCACTCTACTCCTGTGAGGGGCACATGGCTTTATCTCAAGTGGATACTCTGATTATAGATAGTAATGGCCTGTAGCTCTATGTAGAGAAAGAATGTGATTCTGCATCTGATTCGGGCAGTGCTGTGATTGATTTGTGATGTCTGCTGAGGGTGCAAGGATGGGGGAACTGTACAGATATGGCACCTTATTTGCTGTTTAGGTTTTGTTCTGAGTATTTTACATCTCTGTGAAACCAACAAAAGTCTCTTTATAGACTTGATCCTTTCACCCTTGGTCATGGGTATCATAGGGACTCCCTAGGGACTCCCCCAAAAGATCCTTCCTCCTCGCCCTGTGTCTTGCACACACCTTGCTCCCCACCCCCCACCCCCGCCACCAATGACCTGTTTGCACAACTTCAAAACTCACAGGCCCATCTCTGTTCTCTCTTTCAGTTGAAGAGGGGGAGGCCTCGGACTTCTCGCTGGCCTGGGATTCCTCCGTGACGGCATCAGGTAAATGCCCAGGGGCCGGCTGGAAGCTTGGTGGGGGTCCTGGGGGGCTGGCTCAGGAAACTCAGAAAGCCACCCAGCTCGTTATGGAAGTCATATTCTTCCTGTCACATTCCTGTCTCCAGTCCAGATTACCCCGTGGAACGTGATTTTTATATCAGTTCCATATGGTCAATAAAATCTATTACATACGGAGACTAATATGCCCTTATTCCCCTGTGGGCATACTCAGTTGGGCCACTGCACCCCCACTATGCAGGCTTTGAAGCTCCCTGCCATGGGCGTTGCTGCACACTCTTTCCAGCCTAATTGCATAAAAGCCACTCTAATGGGACCTTTAAACTCCAATCGAAATCAGAATTCCTTTATTTGCCTTCCTGGAAGGGGCTGCATT
This sequence comes from Capricornis sumatraensis, assembly GCF_032405125.1. Taxonomy (NCBI): domain Eukaryota; kingdom Metazoa; phylum Chordata; class Mammalia; order Artiodactyla; family Bovidae; genus Capricornis; species Capricornis sumatraensis. Next base: position 24,073,197 of record NC_091088.1, on the reverse strand, counting down.
GCACTCTCGGGTGGGCAGATCCGAGCCCACACCTCCAGGGGGAGGTAAGAAGGAGCGATCAGAATTGCAGGGGGCGTGGCCATTGGAGGGTGATGGGGGTGACCAGGCCATCAGGGGACTTGGGTTTTCCTGCTCAGTTCTGCCCTTGCCTAAGTGCCTTCTGGTGCCTCAGTTTCCCCAGCTATAGAAAGAGGTGGATGAATGAGGTTTATCTCCCTATAAAGTTCTAGAATCTGGAGCTGCCCATGGAGCTTGGGATTGCAGCTGGCTTGGGGTCCTTGGGAGCTCCGGAATGGAGGGCACCACTCTCCCATTTGCTGCGCAAGTTGTCAGCCTCGTTGACAGCAGGGCCCTTGTTCCCGGTCCAGTAGGCCCCAGACTCTTCTGCCTTGTCCCCTGTCCCAGGATCCTGGCCATCTGTCTCCAGTTCCATGGGGGAGAACCTTGGGCCTGAGAAGACCTGTGAGGGAGCCATTTAGTTCAGCTTCCTTGTCTTTTAGGTGTGGAAATTGAGGCAAAGAGGGAGGTATGCTCTGGGTCAGTCGTTGCAGAAACGAGGTGTTAGGCGTCAGGCATACCAACACTTAACACTTGAACGGTTACACATCGAATTTGTGATTTTATGGCTGCGTGTGATTTAAGACGATGTGGAAGTCATTTAAGTGAGAAAATTGTGTTGACAAAGTTTTTAAGTAATAATGCTTGGATTCAGGAAAAAATCATGAAGATGGTTCCCAGGTGACTGAAATCTGGGGAACGCTGGTACAGACTGAGCTGCAGGCAAGTGGGGACCCAGTACCTGAAACCAGGTTCCTGGACTCCTGGTCCAGGGCTCTCTGCAGCGGGAGCTGTGCTGCTTGGAAAGTCCGAAGGGTCCTGGTTGGGTCCTGGCTGGCTCAGGTTTGGGCACTGCGGTGTCTGCAGGTGCCTGGTTCTTGGTGGCAGGGGCTCCCTCTAGGGCAGGGGCCGGGTATGAAGCCAGGGTGGGGAGGTGCAAGGGTTCTCAGGAGGAGAGCCCTGAGTTAGGACAGGCCTTGGGGGCCACACTGTAGGTAGGATAAGAGGAGGTGCTGGGTGGCCCATGCCCTGTCTCTTTCTGTGTGGTTGAGATGCATTCCCCACGCCCGGAGGAACGCTGCAAGGTTGTGAAACTCCACGTCTCATCCAGGCGTCCTGACGGATGTGGGGGTGCACGTGCTCAGGCTTGCAGCCAGCTCTGATGAGGGTCCCCGCTGTGTTCCAAACCCCCGCACCAGAAAAGCGCCCAGCCTGGTCGTGTCTGTATAAGGGCCTCCCTCCCGGCTGCGTTCCCAGTGGTGCGAGCGGCGACGAGGACAGACCAGGACAGCAGCAGCATGCGGGAGGGTGTGGTGGGTGCGGACCTCTGTGCAGGGGGTGTCAGGGCCTGGGCGTATCTCCTGTAGAAAGCAGGGGCGATGCTGAGGGCTGTGTGCGGGCCTGGGGTCCACGACACCCTGATGCCACAGTGGGAGCACCAGCCTTAGGGCCTTCGGGCGCTCTTGGGAGTGGTGGAGGGCGTGCAGCTTGCAAGTTTCCAGCCAAGAGCTGAGCACACCCTGCATGCGCAGGCAGGAGGAGGTGCTCGACCCCTCGTGACTCCCTCTGGCCCTCAGGGACTCCCTGGGGCTGGCCAGCTTTCGGTCATCCGCTCGGAGGCGGGAAAGGGAGGGCCGAGCATCCCGGGCATTGGATAATCCACAGCTGGGCAATGGATTGTTCTGTTTCCTTTGGCCTGATTCTGATTGTGTCTTTTTGACAGTGCATGCACGTGATAGGTTTTCCTTCCCAATCCTGTTGGACTCAGGCTATTAAAGTCAGCTTGTATTCCCTGAGCACGGGACTTGTGAGATGGCGCAAGTCCCGGGTGGCAGGATGAGGCTGGTAGGGGAGGCAGTCCTGGACGTGGCGCCTGGCGTTTGGTGAGCACATACTTGGTCTGTGCCAGGACACGGAGCAAACGTGTTTTACCCCCCAGGGTCTCCCTGAGCCATCGTGACAACCCTGGGAGCTGGGTGGTATTTCCAGCAGCAAGTCCACAGTTTCTCCATGGGCTGGTTCGGGGCTGCCATCTGGTAGAGGATGGGGCCAAAGGCCTGGCTGAAGCTGCTTTAGAATAACGCTTCTCATTAAGCTGAGAAAATGTCACTTGGCTGCATCAGAGAATGGGGGCAGGTGCCAAAGAAGATTATGGGGGAGCAAAGCCTCCCCAAGCCACCCTTGGCACCGTCACTGAGAGCTGCCGTCCTCATTTGGTGGATGAGGGAAGGAGGCTTGGAACGGCGCGGCAGCAGACCCGCCATCCCCAGCCAGGATGCTGTGGAGCAGGGGCTCGAACCCGAGCCCTCCTGCCCCCGGAGCCTGGGGTGTAACCTCCACGCTGCCCGCCACTGGGAGGTAGATAGCTGAGCAGAGATCTGAGGCTTCGTGGGGGCTTTACTGTGGTCCCTGGAGGCAGGGGGCCCAAGCGTGGCCATGGAGGGCCTTTTGGCTCATCAGACCGGAGGAACGCAGGGTGAGGTGAAGAGGGAGGCAGAGAGCATCTTGCTGGGAGTGCGGAGCCGTGAACAGCGGGCAGCTCCGCCCCCTCTCCCCAGGGTGCTGGCGTCCCCTCGCCCGCTTTTCCTGGCTCTGGGAGCATGATGGAGAGCGTGAGTAAAGAAGCAGGAGGCACAGTGGCCTCTGCTCCTGTGGGGACCCGGTGGCCACCGCCCCCAGGAGCACCCCGACCTGCTCTGTCTGTGCCCTTGAGTCAGGGCCCCAGCAGTGATGGAGAGCCCCGCCTAGCAGGGAGGCGGGCAGGGTGAGCATCTCCCTGCAGTTCTCCCTTCTGGGCAGGGCGCCACGGGAGGAGGGGGCCTGCCCTTGCCTCTCCGCTGGCAAAGAGGAGGCTGCTGGTGGCAGAACCTGGGCGAAGGAGACTGTTCAGAGCTGAGGAATGGGGGTGCCTGGTGGGTGTGGGTTTTAACTCATTTCCCATTGCATCCTGTTTTTTTCTGATCCATAAAAAGGGGGATGAAGGGACAGTATCTTGTGTGTGTGCTAAGTCACTTCAGTTGTGTCCGACTCTGTGCGACCCTGTAGACTGTAGCCCGCCAGGCTCCTCTGTCCACGAGATTCTCCAGACAATAACACTGGAGCGGGTTGCCATGCTCTCCTCCAGGGGATCTTCCTGACCCAGGGATCAAACCCTTGTCTCTCACGTCTCCCGCATTGGCAGGCGGGTTCTTTACCACTAGTGCCACCTGGAAAGCCCCAAGCATCCAGTGGAAGGACGTGTAGATTCTCTTCCCAAATGCACAGAGCATTGCGCACGTGATTTCGGGGGCGGGGTCATAGATTACTCTCAAGCTTTTCTTCCTACCTTGCCAGGCCGTGAATTCAAATTCCTTAGAGAACTGTGAGAGTCCTTTGTGAAAGCCCACAAGGGTCCCAAGCTCAAAGGCTCACCTGGGGCAGGCTGGTGGCACAGGTGAGCGGGCAGGTGGCAGGGAGGTGGCGCTGTGCACTGCACCCCAGGCCTTGCCACTGGGACAGCCGTACCTCAGTGCCAGCTGATTGCTGACAGGGTACCTGGGCCCAGAATCACCACGTCATCTCAGTTTTAAAAAGAGAAGCCAGAGAGCTGGATTTTTATGTGGTGTTCTTAGATTGAAAAATTAGCAACTCAAGTCTTTTTAAAGCAGCTCATATTGAGATATGAGGGTTCCAATGTTTCCACATCCTCATTAATACGTGTAATTTTCCCTTTTTTTGTGGATTCTAGCTTTCCTAGATGTGAAATGCTATCTCATTTTGGTCAGTTGATATATTTGAAAAAACACTGCTCAGGCCAAACAATGTCCCCCTGCCAGCTAATTTTGTTCTGGCCGCCATTAAATGGTTGCCAAGTGCATCTCTACCCAGGGGCCACTTTCCAGGCCTCTCTGCGCCCCACCGCCTGCCTCCAGCCCAGCTCAGTGGGGAGGTCCTTTCTCGCTCAGTGCTTCTTCTCTCTTCCCCTAGGCCCTTGGAATGAGCCATCTGAGTGGCAGGCACCAGGATGATAGTAGCCTACAGTGGGTGGTTTCAGGGAACCAAACCAACCACGCTCTGCTTTGCCTCCCTTCTGCTGGTCACTAAGTCTGAGCTGGGAGATGAAGGGGCTCACCTTTGTGTAACTGCCTCACCAGAACCTCCCGCCTCCCTCGACCGGGTTTCAGGGCAGGCTGGGCTTCCTTCCAGCATGGCTGCCCTGGACCAAGCTGGGGATGGAGCGCAAGGAGGGTCTGGGACAGCCTGGTGATGGAAAACAGTTCATTTGTTGACACACGCTCACTGTCAATGCCTGGACAGGTTAGTCAGCTTTAGGTCTGGCATGGTGACACACATACTTGTGGTTGGAGAGAAACAGTCAGTATAATCGATTGTATGTGAATGGCCCAGCAGCCTGAGACCTTACTGGTGTGATCAGAGTTTCAGGCCTTCCTGCCCCATTGTAGGTCTCATCGTCCTGGTTAACGAAACCATCACTCCCATGCAGGAGTTGCTTCTAGGAGCCAGTTCTCCTTCTTGGTGCCTTTCACAGACAGAAACTGAGGCACACGGACGCTAGTGACTTGCTTCAAGGTCACACAGCTAGGAAGTGGCAGAGCCGGGATTTGAACCCAGACAGGTGGCGCAGTTGGTTAAAGAATCCGTCCTGCCAGTGTAGGAGATGCAAGAGATGCAGGATTGATCCCTGGGTCGGGAAGATGCCCTGGAGGAGGAAATGGCAACCCACTCCAGTATTCTTGCCTGGGAAATCCCATGGACAGAGGAGCCTGGTGGGCTGTATAGTCCATGGGGTCGCAAAGAGTTGGCCATGGCTGAGCGTGCGCACACACACAGCTCCAGCATTACTGTGAATTGTACTGTGAATTGTGAGATGAAATTGTTAATGGAAGATCTGCCTGTGAGAATGTTGGTCCAGGCTCTCTGTGTCAGAGGGGAACCAGAGGCTCAGGGCTGGGTTCAGCTCAGTGCTCAGGTCCCTTCTGGGTCAGTTGGGAGTCTTACGAGGGCCAGGCCTCCTGGATCGCTGCCGGAAGGGAGAGGAGATGCCTTTTTAGAAGGCCTTGAACACACTTCCCATCTTCAAAGGCCAGATCTGGAAAACACTGTGGGTCACGCTGTCCATAGAGACTCCCACTGCCTGACCCCAGCCCGCCTGTCTCTAGGTCCCACTGCGTGTTGGGTGTGTGTGCAGTTTGCGGTGGGGTGGTGGGTCTGTGTTAGGGCTGCAGGCTCAGAGACATGCTCGGAGGGGGAGAAGATTAGAGTGGCATCTGGGTGTCCGGTGCCTGGGGGCTCCTTGGTGGAGGGAGGCTGGAAGCCTTTCCTTTAATCTGACTCCGGTTAGCTGTGGGGTGGGGAAGTGGTCAGTGCTCCCATCACGGACAAAGGTGGCAGCCTCCTCACCCCCTGCGGTCCTTTACCTCCAGGTTTTGACCAGTGAACTTGACGGAAATGTCTGGAAGACTGGGCCTTTCTCTTCAGGGAGTTGAGGCCCCTTGGTGCAGCCCAGCCTGCTCCTCTGAGACTTCTCAGGGCTTCCTTCCCACCCTGCCGGTGTTGTCCTAGAGCATGTATTTATTATTTCAACTACTTCACGGAGACTCCACCCACCACTCTGTGCTTCTGCACACTTGCTGTTTACATTTCTCTTGGCTTGCTTTCCAGCTCCATCCTTTCTCTCGAGATGAAGTGCAGGCTGAATGCACCGGTGGGCTCTGTGGAGCACCAGTGGGCTCTGTGGAGCCCCCGTGAGCCCCGAGCTTCTCGGAGACCTCTCGATCCACATACCCTGCCCTCAGTCACCACATCGGGGTCTCTGAGAGGATGGGCATTCATTGCCTCAACTGCCCCTCCCCGCTGGACACTTGAACCGCGTTCAGTTTTGGACTCATGAACAATGCTCTTACCAGCGTCTTTGTGTCGGTGGTCTTTTTCCCCTTTGGACTTTTTCTTAGGGGCTCCCAGGACGTTTTGACTTCAATCCTCAGATCAAGGCTGGAGAGACTGTCTCCCTCTCTCCTCTCCTCTCCCCCAGGGTTCCCTCACCCTGAATTTTCTCCTGAGTGACTGCCTTACCCTGGCTCATCGGTGAGGGTATCCCCACTCCTCTTCCTGCGATCCTGGGGCTGACGAAGGATGCTGCCAGATGCCCCTGACTCCGGCTGGCTTGGCTGGTGCTGCCCACCTCCTGCGCTTGAGCCCCCAACCCAGTCATTTCCTCCACAAGGACCAGGGGACATTTTAAAGGAGCAGGAAAGTCCTAAATAGATGGAGAATTTCCTAGCATTTTAAAGACTTATGAAATGCATTTTTATATGGGGCCAGCTGGGGAGTTTCTCATTAGCTCTGCTGGGGCGTCTGTGGGGAGTTGAGCTGAGTGGAGCCAGGCAGGCGGGGTAGGAAGATGCGGTGGCCCCGAGCTCACCGGGGGAGCGCGGCAGGCATGCGCCGACTGGTCTGTACTGTGGACCCCTGGCCAGGCGGGCCTTTGTTAGCGCTGCTTCCCCCAGCTCAGGAGGCCTCGGAGACCTTCAGGTGGTGACTGGAGCTGAGAGGTGGCCACTCTGTTACCATGGTGAGCGGTCCACGAGGTAGGGCATCTGTGCCCCGAGTACACACGGAGGCATGCACTTGTGTGTGTGTGTGTGTGTGTGTGTGGTGTGTGTGCGAGTATGCCCAGGTGCCTCGGCCCTGACTCAGACTCTTGGGGGCTCTGTGACCTCTGCACCCCTCTGTGCTGTGTCCCAGGCCCTTGGGGCTGACTTGGCCCAGCTCTCCAAGGGGATGTGGTATTTCCTGCCCACCCTTTCCTCTGGCTCTGGACCAGCCAGGGGCCCCGCTGGGCTGCACTGTACATTGCTTCCTCTGTGCCACGTCTGCCATGCACATGTGTGTGCACGTGTATGCTGGTGCCTGGGGTATGTGCAAGGGAGTGTGTGTGTGTGTGTGTGTGTGTGGTGTGTCTCTCTTCTGACTCTTTTTTTCTCTCCCCCGTGGCCTGACTGATGGCTTCGCTGGAGGGGCGTTTGTCTTGCTTAGTTCACCTCCAAGGGTGGACTTGGAGCTTCCTCGGAGGCAGACCCTCTGTGTCATTTGTCCTGTACCCACAGGCTGGCGCACAGCAGCTGCTCTGCCACTGTACCCTTGCTCTCTGCAGTGAAGTTTCAAGCTCCCAGCCCTGCTGAATGGGTAGTGTGCATTCCACGAGCCCAGTGTGTCTGCCCTCGCCTCTCCTGGGGCTCTGGAGTTTTTCACAGGCACCAATGATGAGGGCTGTCCTGACGGAGGGGCTGGTCCTACTTTATTCAACCATGGGTGCTCCCTAGGGTCTGGGCCCCCACTGATGGATGTTGGAAATCAGCAGTTATTTTGGTGACTTGAAGCCTGGCTATACACCAGGGCCACATTCAGGCGTGTATGTGGGTGTGGGCCCCGGGAGTGATGATGACATTGTTCCTCGGGATTTGAGGGAGGTCTCACTGTGGTTTCCAGGCGTGGTTTACATTGGCCCTGCTCAAACTTGACCATGTAGGCAAATTTGGTGATCTTGTTAAAACCCAGATGCTGACTCAGCCGTTCTGGGAGGGGTCTGAGATTCTGCATGCTAAGCCAGCTCCAGAGTGGTGTTGATGGCCCACCCACCACCTGGAGTAGTGCGGGTTTAGAGGGTGTGATGAGTTAAGCCCTCTCACCCACTCCCCTTGACTCTTGTTCTGGCGGGGGCCCTCTGCCTACGGAGCTCCACGTTCAGAGCTCAGGCTACATGACGCCTCCTCCAGGAGGCTACCACGATTGCCCTGCCATAATTACTGTGCCTACCCCTGAGTCTTGGGGGCTGCCTTCATCCTGGTCCTCACTGCCGTCTGCTTGGCAATGACGTTCCTCCTGGTTCTCTTGCTGTTCTGCTCACTCCCTCAGGCAGCAACCATGTCTGATTCTCTAAGCTCCCAGAGCTGGGCTCTGTCTTGGTCGCTGACAGCCGCCGAGCCAAAGTTTGCCAAGGTGGAGAACTTGGCTTCTGCCTCTTCATCTGTATTTTCCCTTGGCAGCACACGGTCAGGTTGTTGTTCCCTTTGTTAAGAGCAAGAATTGGGTTTGAGGTTGAAGATACTACTTGTGTGACCTTGAGTAAGTTACTCAACCTCTCTGTGCTGTCCATGTCCTCATCTGAAATGGGGATGCTTATCGTGCTTCCTGGGACCATTGTGAGGACGATATGAGGGGATGCATGGAGCTTAGCTATAGCCCCCAAGGGTGGCAGCTGGCGCTCTCCCCTCTTACTCTCTGTAATATATTGACAGCATGTTGAGGGAAGCTTGGCTTGGAGCTTAGCTCCGAGTCTTGATCTGTGTGGGCCACAGAGGGCTCCGACTGGCCCCTCCCTTCCTCCTTTTCCTTGTCTCGATCGGCAATCTCTAGGCGTCGCCACAGTGGGCAGGGTACTCATGCCTTCACCCCCATGCGGGGTTGGGGTGGGACTGAGCTCTCAAGGGACCATCCTTTCTCACGCTGACCTGGGAGTGGGGCGCTGCCTGTTTCCCCTGTGGAGAAGGCCAGCGTGGGGTTGGAGTTGGCAGGGGGGTAGTGGGCAGGGTCTGAAAGCTAGAGGCTCTGAGGCTATCTTATGATCAAGCTCCTTCCCTGGGTGGGGCTTGATGCACCCACTGTGCGGCCATGGGTCCGTGCCCGGCAGGAAATGGCCAAGGTCAGCCCAGTCATGCAGCCTGGCTGGTCCTGGCTTCCTGGGCGGGCACTCCGCAGGGCCCAGCTTCTGGGATGGGTATGTTTAGCACCGCGTCAGTCACAGTCCTGTTGTAGGCTGTGGGAGGCCCGCAGGGGTTAGGCGGTTGTCGTCTCTGCTGATCCTCTCTTAAAATTCTTGAGCGTGAGGCATGTGTGGGTACGTGCATATGTTCTCTCTCCCTCTCTCTCTCTTGCTCCATGTGTGTTAGGTTGAGCCTGGCTAACTGATGCCTCTCTGGTTCAACAAACCCATTATTTTGGCCACACTGATAGATGGCTCCTTTCTTGTTGTTGTGCTTGGTTGCTTCAATGGATGGCTGCTGGCTGTACTTAGTAGTTAGCACATCAGACTGATCCTGAATCCAGTAAACAGGAGACACTTTTGCTTCTGCTGTTCTATTTCTCTGGGCTAAATGCTTTGCAAACCGTGCAAGGTTGTGGAGGCAAGGGTAGTGCCTGCTTTGCTCACTGTTGTATTCTCAATAACCATAATTATAAGCAACTGTAATAACAATAACCATGAAAAAAAACCAACCATCTAGTGAGCATTTGCTGGGGCCAGGCAGGGGCCATGTACCTGACATGCATCTTTCATTTAACTCTCTTAACCACAGGTGGTAGGAGGTAGTATCATGCCCATCTCACAGATGAGCAGCTGAGGCTCAGAGAGGTTGAGAGACAGGTGCAGGCTTTCACAGCTGATCTGCGCCAGGGCAGGATTTGAACCTGGCTTGGTTTTGTCTGAGTCCAGGGTCTGTTCCTCTGGAGTTGCTACTTCACAGTGACCAGGACCCAGTGGAGATGTAAGGCATCTTTGTGGGGGGACATCCCCAAGGATGTGCTAAGAACCCTAGAGGTCATGGTGGCGACACACACTTCCAGGGTCAGTGTGGGGGTGATGACTGCTGATGGACACAAGCCCAGGAATGCTCTTCAACAGTGATGTGTAGCAGTGACAAGTCATTTTGCCTGCATGCACACACACTCATATACACTTGTTCACAAACATAAGCACACTGCCTACACATTCTAGACACACGTACATACCCACTTCCACACACAATGCAGGGCACATATGCAGACATTCACATGTTCCTCCACACCTCACATGCACACACATGCATTCAAGTGCAAATGCGCATGCCCCTGTATGTGAATGCTTACACGCACATACATAGGGCACGTATGCACACACTTTCAACATGAGCACATACCCAGACGGGCACACACCGGCACTCCTAGGCTTGCAGATGAGCAGAAAGAGCTGCTTCTGGGATATCTTTTCAAGGACAGGACAGTTCTCCCCACCCGAGGAGGCTCCCGAGATGTCCAGGTCACCCCCTTACTCTCATTCTGCTTTTCCTTTGTTGTACACTCAGGGCTTCAGACATTCTTTCCGACCAGAGATCCACACCCCTGCTGTTGGGCCCGGCGCCGGGCAGACCCGGGTGCAGACAGAGACCCCAGTGGCCATCTGTCCGCGTGCCTGGCCTGGCCCACTCTGGCCCACGTGCACCCCACCCCTAACTTGGACATGACTTCATTTCCACTCTGCACCTGCCACTTTAAGAGCCCAGGGCCGGGTGGGCCTGTCCCCAGGGTTGGGCTGGGGGAGGCTGGACAGCTGCGGGTTGGGGGAAGCTTTGTTAGCTCCCAGGGGCCTCCCGGAGTCTGGGCTAGGCTGGGGAAGCTGCAACAAAGGCCGACAATGGCCTCCTTCCCTCCCCGGGCGGCCTCGGAGCAGGGCCTGGCTGAGCGGCCTCTGGGGGCCCCTGTTATTTCCTGTGCTGGCTGCGGGGCTCCTGGCCAGCCGCAGTGGGCAGGAAGCGGGGCTGGGCATCTCCTCCCCACCCGCTGGGCTGGCTCTCTCAGGCCAGAGGAGCTGCTGCTGTGAGCCGGGCTAGCGCGGCCCGCCTGCCCCGCCATCCTCTGCTCGGGCCTGCTTGGAGGCCAACCCCGCTCGTGTCTGTCCAGATTTCCCCGGACGGGAAACCCAAGCCCATCCCTGCTGCCCCGTCCCTGCTGCAGACCCCACGTGCTCCACCATCTGCCCCCCAGCCTTTGTGGTCGCAGTGCTGGCCCCACAGAACTGAGGATGGGTGCGGCTGGGAACACTGGGTTGGTTGATGCTGAGTTCATCTGGGGTTGTGTTAGAAGGTAGCTTAGATTTAGTGTTAGCGTTAAGGTTAAGTAGTCGATTTAGTGTTAGGGTTAAAGTGAGGTTTACCAGCCCTCAAGGCCAGAAAGAGGAGTTTTGCATGGGGTTGAAGCAAACAGACCTTTGCATCAATCCTTGTTTCACCTCCAAAGTGTTCATCACCTAATCATAAGGGGTCTTCGGCCACAGGCACGCAGTGGTGACCTGCCTTCCAGACTCATATTCTAGAATGAGGAGACGGGGGGTAGCTGAACACATACAGCTCTTCTCTTGGCTTCTTAGCTGTGAGTATGGACTTGACTCAATTATTCACCTCTCCAGGGCTCAATTTCCTGATCTGTAAAGTGGGGAGACTAAATCCCTACCTTTTGACATTGTTATATGAATGAGTGAGGGAAAGATGTGTGTTCACACAGTGCCTGGCACATAGCAAGCATCCAACAAACACCAGCTCTGGTGACTGTGTTTTATTCGGCTGTGCCATACGGCATGTGAGATCTTAGTTCCCTGACTAGGAGTTGAACCTGTGTCCCCTGCATTGGAAGAGCAGAGTCTTAACCACTGGACCCCCAGGGTAGTCCCAAAACAGGAGTTAATTATCGTATGTACTTTGTTTTTAATTAGTTTATGAAGTTTTGGTCACACTGTGTGGCATGAGGCTTGAGGATCTTAGGTTCCTGAGCAAGGATTGAACCTGTGACCCCTGAATTGAGAGAGTGGAGTCTTAATCACTGGACCACCAGGGAAGCCTGCCAGTTCTGGTGATTATTAATGAAACAAGATGATGTGCCCAGGTGTCATTGGGCAGTTAAAGTAATCGATGAAAGAACCTAGTTATGTCAGCAGCCAAGGGTCAGGGTCACTGCCGGTGAGCTTCCTGGCAGCTGAGGCCAAAAGAGAAATAAGATGAAGTAGACACCTCTGTGTCATTCAAGTACTTGGGACTGACAAACATTTATCCCTGGCACTAAATGCTGAGGGATTTACTGCGTGGATCCTCATTAATCATTGAACAAACAATAGTTCTGTCTCAATAACAATTTGGCACACAATACAGAAACATCTTTCCTCGATTTCTTTCTTAAATTGACCCTGGAAAATGCTCAGGGCCTAAGTGCACAGCACAGCCGTGGAGTTACGTGCAGTACAGCCTGGAGGGGATGCGGCAGAGACAGGGCGTCTCAGCTGGCTGCGTCCTGGGCAGCTGCTCAGGTTACCTTCCTAAGTGCCTGGTTAAGTGCAATCAGGCAGTTTCCTTTAAGGCAGAGCCCTTGGTCTGCAAGTGGTTGCTCTCAATCTTGGGGAGGACTCATCAGATTTTTTTAATTGGAATATAATTGCTGTAAAACGTTATATAGGGCATAAGTGTGCAATATGCATGTGTGTGTGTGTGTGTGTGTGTGTGTGTGTGCTCAGTCGTGTCCAACTCTTTGGAGCCCACTGGGCTCCTCTCTCCATGGCATTTTCCAGGCAAGAATACTGGAGTGAGTTGCCATTTCCTGCTCCAGGGGATCTTCCCGACCCAGGGTTCGAACCCAGGTCTCTTGCATCTCCTGTACTGGCAGGCAGATTCTTTACCACTGTGCCACCTGGAAAACTGTAGGTGTATAATAAATAGTGAGTCATAATTTTTTAAAAGTTTTATTCCGTTTATAGCTATTATAAAATATTGCCCGTGTCCCCCATGTTGTATAAGATATCCGTGTAGCTTTTTTACACCTAATAGTTTATACATCCTAATCCCCTACCCCTGTATTGCCCCTCCATCCTTCCCTCTCCCCCCGTAACCACTAGTTTGTTCTCTATATCCGGGAGTCGGCTTCTTTTTTGTTATTTGCATGTTTGTTTATGGCAGCACTGGGTCTTTGTTGGTGATGGCAGGCTTTCTCTAGTTGTGGCGAGTGGGGGCTGCTCTCCGCTGCGGTGCACAGGCTTCTCCTGGCATTGACTTCTATTGTTGCAGAGCACGGCCCCAGGGTGCGTAGGCTCAGCAGTTGTGGCCTCCTGGGGTCTTCCCAGACCAGGGGTCGAACTTCTGTCCTCTACACTCGCAGGCGGAATCTTAACCATGGACCACCAGGGAAGCCCTTTTTCTTTTTCTTTTTTTTTAAAATTTTAACCTCAGGAACTCCTCTCTCATTTTTGAGGAACATGTATCCCTAGCTCAGGGAGTCTTGGAACACATTTTGGGAAGCTCTGTTTACATCTTTATGTTTTGAGGTCAAAACCCAGGAGATACCTCGCCCACTGGGTCCCCCACCTTCTCAGCTCGGATTATCATCAGGCTGTGGTTAGCATGTTGGGCCTGAGGGCTTTCAACCAGCAGAGCCCACCCCTTGTTCACTTTTTGCCAGATTACTGTATTACTTATTTGAGCAGAACCCAGCTCTCAGGAGGGACACAGCCAGGGAGAATGAGGCTCAGAAAGGTTAAGAGGGCACGCGGCTGGGGCTGCTATTGCAGGATCTGTCCATAGACGCACACGCCCAGATGCACACACGCATACCGAGACACGCTCACACTCAGCCGCTCTTTGCTTTGCACGTAAAGTGTGAACATTGTTCTGTGCCCAAGATGGAGAAAGTCCAGCTGCAGCCCCCTCTGCCCCCTCCCCTCCCAGCTGGCAGGGTGGTGGGCCTGGCCCCAGGAAGGTCTGCCAGTGGCCACTCGTCCCTGTGTCTGGCGGGCGCCCCGTGGAGTTTCCATGGTGAGCTCTCCTTTGGGGGCCCCTGGGTGGGACTTTCCATCTGGGTGGAAACCTGACCCGCAGGCCCCGGGAAGGAGGAAATGCCTTCCCCAAATGTGGAGAGAAAGAACAGAGAGGCAGCCAGCCCGGGACTCCAGCCAGAGCCCCCGACTTTTGTGAAGCCGCAGAGCTTGGGGACCCGGCGGGATCTGGGGCCTGGCTGCTTGGGACCCACCCCTCAGCAAAGGCACAGCCCAGGCGGAGTTGCAGCCTCACACAGTGCGATCTGCTTGGGGGCTGACAGCCCTGTGTCCCTGCAGTTCCGGGGGCCTCGAGTGTGTGCGCATCCGTGCCTTCTCTTCCTGGAGAGATCCAGTAGCCGATTGGTAAGTGGCTGGTCAGGATTCAGACTTGGCTCTCTGTCCCCGAGGTCCCCTGTACTTGCCACCCTGCCCCCTGGACTCCATCAAGCAGGCATTTCCACAGGTATCATCTCACTGAGTCTTTGAAGCAGCACTTTGACATTGGTATTAGTACCATTCCTATTCCCCTATGTGAAAACTGAGCCTCAGAGAGGCTAGGGGTCTTGCCCAGTGTCACACAGCAAGTTTGTGGCAGAGCCGACAGCAGTCTGTGCATGCGTTCAGGTCATTACTAGCTCAGTTCTCCCACTTTGTACGTGCTGAGTCGCTTCAGTCATGTCCGACTCTGTGACCCTGTGGACTGTAGCCCGCCAGGCTCCTCTCTCCATGGGATTCTCCAGGCAGGAATCCTGGAGTGGGTTGCTATGCCCTCCTCCAGGGGATCTCCCACGTTATATGCTCATTTACCAGGAGAGAGCAGTAACAATTTAAAGAGAGTTGGCGATTGCAGTCAATGGGGGGCTCTGTAGGTGAGTCTGGGAAGCAGGTGAGGGTCTGCGTGGCCCCTCACGGGGCACGTGGCTGTGACCCTGTCGCTTTAAGATGGGTGTCTTCAGGTCTCACGCCTGACCCAAGAGCCAAGCCCTTCCTGGACAGCATCCTTGTGCATATCCCACGTCATGGCATCTGCATCTCAGGGAAGATGGCATTTTCACCTCACAGGCTGACTTTAGAGCCTGGCACCCCTTTTCCCCTCCCCAGCCCACCCCCAAGCTGAGACACCACCCAGGGGCCAGGGATGGGCCTGAATCTGACCCACAGGTTTGCAAAGGGACCACAGGGTGAGGGTGGAGGATGGACCCGGGTGCTGAGTTGTCTCCATCACGGGTGTTGTCCTTGGTCCTCCTGGAGCACCATCCCAGACTGTGTCCTGGGGCCTGACCAGCTGGGAAATGCCTGCTTGGGCCCTGACAGAAGTTTCCCTAAAGGAAACTTGTCTGGTGTCAGGGAGAGATTGACCCACCCGCTCCTCCACAGCCAGCCAGTACCCTCCATCTCTGGCCTGGGAGAGGGCAGGGGGCTGCTGGGCACCTTGGCCCCTGCTGCTATGGGGGATGGGCTCTTGTCCTCGTGGCCTACAGCACAATGGCCTCCAGGGCTCAGGTCAAGGTTTGGGGATGCAGATGAAGGGGGAACTTAGGGAGTGCTGAACGACAGGAGCGCTAGACTGGGAGTCCAGAGCTTCTTGCTCCAGGCCCGGCTCTGTGGCTGGCCCGGCTCTGTGGCTGGCCAGGTGCAGGGGCCCTCAGCAGCCTGGGCGGTACCCTGAGGCAAGTGGTCCCACAGAGGATCTCACTGGAGCATTTTGCTGGGAGAGTCAAGGCAGGTGGAGGACCCCACAATCCCGGATATGGTTTCTTACATATCATCGAATAGAGTTTGAGTCTTGTGTCCTCATTTCTAGCCCTGTGCCCTGGCTTGGGCTGTGTCCCCATCCTGCAATGCCCTCCTCATCACCTACCCCAAAGCTGCAAGCCCTTCAAGGCCCAGCCCCTTGCCTGTCCTCTGTGAAGCCTTTGCACACGTTTCCTGAGGGCCTGTTCTTTCTATCAACTCCCATCCTGCCCTTTGCAGTCTCTGAAGGACCACATGGCAGCTTGTCCCTTTCCCTTAACTGTTCAGAGGCTCCATCTCCTCCATCACTCCACCTCCTCCGACGCTTTCTCTCCCTCCCGCCCCTAGTAATCCAGCATGAGGCTCAAGTTGGGCTTTATTCGCTGATGGACAGTTTCTCAGAACATACTTCACCAGGAAGTTCCACTGAACGTCTAACCACGGTCTCTGTTGCTGCTGGAAGAACATCAGTGCTGGTGTTGCAGGACCTCTTCTTGATGGCCAGTGATGGCTGTGAGCCGAGCCAGCTCACAAGTCACCAGCCGAATGACTCAGCTCACCAGCTGAGTCACTGCTGGCAAGGTCCCAACAGGCTGCACTCCATCCGTCATAAATGTCACTGAGCACCTACTAAGTGTCAGGACCGTTCTAGGTGGTGAGCAGGGCCAACGAAGTTCCTGCTGTGGGTCTAGTGGGGGAGATGACGCAGGCCCAGTACATAAACCAGGAAATAGATCATGTGTTCTGCATTTCTGCTGGAAGGGGACCAGCAGGGTGGCCAGTTAGAGATAATGGGGTGATGGAGAGCAGAGGCCTCTGCCGAGGAGAGGGTGTTTGAGCAAAGGGGGTATGGGTCATACGGAGTGGGTAGGAGCAGTGTTGTACTCGCTGTTCCTCATGGGAGTGAGCTGGGCTCATTGGAAGACAGAGAAGGGAAATAGCATCACTGTGGCTGAAATAGAGAGAACCAGGGGCAGCGGGGCATGGAGTGAAGTTGGGGAGCTGAGAAGGGAGGCAGGCAGCAGCAGCTCACGGAGGGCCCTGAGCCATGTGGGTTTTATTCTGAGTTGAAGGGGAGCTGGGGAGGGGCCCCCTTAGCTGTGTGGGCAGTGAAGCTTACTTCATAACCATTCCGTTGAGAGACGGAGGGGCTGAGACCAGGGGCAGGAGGTGAAGAGTTTAGACTGGGAATTTCCTCTGGAGAAGGTCCAACAGAATTTGCTCCTGGGTTGGATGTAGGGGATGAGAAAAGAAGGGGACCCATGGACATCTCCAAGGTTTTCAGCTGAGTGGCGGGATGGCCAGAGGGGCCCTTCACTGTGATGGCAGTCCTGGGAAGAGCCGCTGGGGTGCAGATGGTGGCTGTGGGCTCAAGGGTTAGATGGTGGCCTTAAGTTTGAGATGCCTCTTAGATATAGATGAGCGATTGAATGTGTGTGGTCCTGTGACCTAGGGAGGATGATTCCAGGGGTGTGTTTGGGTGTCATGAGTGTGTCATTAGTACCTAACCCTCGAATGGATACACCTACCAGCAGCATGAGGCTGGACTGAGCAAAACAGTTGAGATCTGTGTCCAGGAGGCATCAGTATTGAAGGCTGGAGTGAGGAGGAGAGACGGAGGAGAGAGACGAGTGGTCAGGGAGGTGGGAGGAAACCCAGGAGAGGCTGGGTCCTCGCCGCTCAATGAAGACGGAGTCCCTGGGCAGGTTCAGAGCTTTACAGAGTGGGGTCCTGTGACCTTGCGGGGACCATATCTTCTTCCAGATGTGGTCAAGTTGCTTGCGATTTGTGCGAATGGGAAGGAAGACCTGCCTCACGACTCTCACACTTGGTGGGAGCCGGAGCTGCTAAAAACAGCCTTTGCTTGAAACCATTCTGGGGCGAGCAGAGATGGGGTTCAGGGGTTAATGAAATGAACTCTCGTCTGCAGACTGGCCCATCTGGGGGTGTCAACACCGAGCACCCCCCTTCCTGCCTCCCGCTCGGGAAATGTACCCACGGCTGGACCAGAGGTGGTGTCTGGGAGCGGCAGACTGTCCGTGGTGGAGTCCAGCTGTGAGCGAGCCCTCAGCGCTGAAATTGCCAGCCTTGCGCAGCCCAGAGCCAGCCCGCGGAAGTGGGCCAGCCGCACCTCCGTACAGGATTAGAGGGATGTGTAATGGATTAAAGATCAAAAATGTTAATTAAGAAATGGTCTTTTCTAATAAGATGCCTTCAAGGGCACAGGCCTGAAAAGGAGGGGATTTCTCATTTTGGCAACACGATTTCTGTTGTAATGAAATTGGTTCACAGACAGTGGGGAGGACCCGACGTTAAGTCTCGTTTTAAAGACGTCTCCATCCAAATTAATTAGCAATAAAAAACGGAGGCCCGAATGTCAGGCTGGCAGGCAGGCATTGTGTGGTGGTTTGGCAGGAAGGCTGCATGGACTCCAGAGAATTTCCTCTGTAGCCCAGGGCCGCTGGAATGTTATATCTGGGGGCACATTCCAGGAGGCTTAGTGCGGTCTGTCTCTGGGGTCGAGAAATGAAGCCTGGTTGGATGCTAGGTCTAACTTGATGGGAGCTTGCTGTGTGACTTTTAGCTGCCTGTGGCCCTTTCTGATCATTCCTCTAAATTTCCTTTCTTATCAACTGTGGGTGACAATGAAAACTCTGTTATCTACCTTCGTGGTCTGTTGGAGCAAAAAGATTCTTAGATTTTGAAAACTCTAAACTCTCTATGTGAATCAATGAGATTATTGCTAAAGGAAGATTTATTCTTTGTGTACCTGGTTCAGCCCTGGCCAGGCCGCACATTTTGTTGACTCATTCATCTGTCAATGGAGACTTGGGCTGTGAAGTCCCTTAGGTTGTTTGCATGTCTCAGGAGGGCACCATAGCCTGATGGTTAAGAACTGGGCTCTGCCTGTTATACAGAGTGAAGTAAGTTAAAAAGAGAAATATACAAATATCATATATTAATGCATATATATGGAATCTATGAAAAAATGCTATGGATAAACCTATTTGCAGGGCAACAATAGAGACACAGACATAGAGAACACTTGTGGGCTTCCCTGGTGGCTCAGCTGGTAAAGAATCCGCCTGGACTGTGGGAGACCCGGGTTCGATCCCTGGGTTGGGAAGGTCCCTGGAGAAGGGAAAGGCTACCCACTCCAGTATCCTGGCCTGGAGAATTCCGTGGACTAGTCCACGGGTCGCAAAGAGTAGGACACGACTGAGCGACTTTCACTTCACTTCACTTCACTGTGGGAAGTAGGGGAAGGAGATGGTGGGGCGGATTGGGAGAGTAGCCTTGAAACATATACATATATGTAAACATTTACATATACATAAAATGGATACTCAATGGAAATTTGCTGTATGGTGCAGGGAGCTCAGCCAGGTGCTCTGTGACAACCTAGAGAGGCGGGATGGGCTGGGGAGTGGGAGGGAGACTGAAGAAGGAGTTTGTATACCTATGGCTGATTCATACCGATGGATGGCAGAAACTGAGACAACATTGCGAGCAGTTACCCTCCAATTTAAAACAACTTAAAAAAGGACAATAAATTAAAAAAGAAAAAAAAGAACTGGGCTCTGGAGTCTGCCCGGTCATCAACATGTACATAAGCTCTGCCTCTTGCTTGGGAGCCTAGCGGAGCTATTCGCCTTCTGTGAGCATCAGTCTCCTTGTCTGTGAAATGTAGCCAGTGTCTCTGTCTGCTCACACTGCTGTGAGGTGTGAGGGAGAGAACCCACAGTGAGCCTGAGTGCTCGGGAGGTGTGGTGTGGTGCGTGGTGCTGGGCGCTGGAGCTTTTCCTCTTCAGAAGCCTTGGGATCTGTGTGTTGGTTCCAGACTGATTCTGAGTTGGAGACCGGCTGTTTTTGAGTTTCCTGGACTCTCTGCTGTGCAGAACCTTATTCTTACAAGAAGCTGGAGGAAGGAGAGTCCTTCGGAGCTTGCTCTGAAGGTTCTAAGACTTGAGCAAAGTGTGGACCCACACATCCAGGGGAGAGTCTCCCACCGCTTCCGATCAGAACTTGCTCTGTCTGATGAAATCGCGTGTGTTTTTTTGCCTACCCCACATCTTGTTTTCTGTGGCAGTGATGTTGGGAGCAAGACAGAGAAGGGAAAGAAGTTTTTTTTTTTTTTTTTTTCCTGTCCTCTTTTCTCTGGTTGGAGATTGTACACACTTCTACATCTTGCTGCCACTTTAATCTTACTGTGGCTGCAAACTCTCACTTTATTTTTGAAAAAATATAAAAAAGTCTTATTGCTTTATTTAACAGTATTTGCCTGAAACTGAATTTTTGTCTCATATTAATACCATGAATTCTGTTTTCCTTTTTCTTGCATCTGCCTGCCTTTTTTCAGGATTTTACTTTTTTTTCCCCAGGAAACTTAAAAGAAAAATTATGATAAAATATACATGACATACAATTTACTGTCTTAGCCATGGTCAAGCGTCCAGGGAACATGTGTCATTAGGAACATTCACGCTGTTGTGTAATCGTCACCCCCATCCATCTCCAAAATTCTTTTCACCTTCCCAAATGGAAACTCTTGAACAGTTTTTGTCCTTTTGTGTCCAGATTATGCCACCCAGCATGTCCTCACGGTCATCGAAGTTGTAGCATGT
This sequence comes from Capricornis sumatraensis, assembly GCF_032405125.1. Lineage (NCBI taxonomy): Eukaryota > Metazoa > Chordata > Mammalia > Artiodactyla > Bovidae > Capricornis > Capricornis sumatraensis. The sequence continues at coordinate 24,053,175 of NC_091088.1, read as the reverse complement.
GTCAGAATTTCCTTTTTTTTTTTTAAGGCTGACTAATATTCTGGGCTTCCCTGGTAGCTCAGACGGTAAAGCGTCTGCCTACAATGCGGGAGACCAGGGTTCAATCCCTGGGTTGGGAAGATCCCCTGGAGGAGGAAATGGCAACCCACTCCAGTATTCTTGCCTGGAGAATCCCATGGACTGAGGAGCCTGGTGGGCTGCAGTACATAGGCTCGCAAAGGGTTGGACACGACTGATCAGCTTCACCTCATATTCTGCTGTATGCATACCCCACATTTTGTTTATCCATTTATCAGTCTATAGAGACGTGGATTGCTTCATTTTTTGGAAAAACTGCCATGTGGCTTTACCACGTTACAACACCCACACCTAAAGCTCTGTCTGAGAAGGAATGTGGAGGGCATGAACTTTTCTTGTCTCTCACCTGGATGAAGGACGCCAGTGGCAAGAGGCTCGTTGGGTGTGGCTCTCAGGGTCGAGGGGACGGGGAGGTTCCCTGCATGGAGTGGAGCGCTCTCCCCAACCCTCCCAGCTCCGGCCCAGCCTCCTACCCACCACCACCTGGCCACAGGTGACCCTCAGATGCAGCCCCTGCCCGCCCTCCCCGTCGCACTAAGGCAGACTGTCTCAGCACCCGTGGTGCTCAGAGGAGAGAGGGAGCTCTTTGCTCAGCGAAGTGCGGTTGCCACTTATGGTCATGGAGATGCTTTAAACCTCAAAGCGGTAACTGGACAAGTGGCAGAACAGAAATACTGGGATGAGCTGCTCTGTGGTCTAAGGTCTGCCCTTAGTGACACCGACCGGGGAGAGAAAGGACAGGACTGGACCTGACCTTTAAGAAAGCAAAACTGAAAAGTATGGCTCTGGCAATGAGGACGCATGGCCGACTGCCGTCCCCGAGTACTAGATGAATGGCCCAGACACAACACGGGGTGAAAGGAGCCAGACACAAAAGGAGCGTGCTGCACGCGCCCATCATGTGGCGTCCAGGACTGGGCAGCGTGGCGTCTGGTGGCCGAGGTCAGGCAGTCATTGGCCTCGGGGCATGGCTGGGAGGAGGGGTGTGCAGTCTGTGGGGCCTTGGGAAGGTCTTCTGTAAAAATGTGCCCCCCAGTTTGCTCAAGATTTGAGCACATTACTGCATCTAAGTTGTTTCAATAAAAAGGGGGCATGAAAATAAAAATAAACATAAAACATCTTCATTTCAGAGATGTGGAGGCTGTGGGCTCTTTACTTAATTCATTTCCCCATGAGTTATTAGGGTCTGTATTCCAAGATCCACTGCTGGTTCTGACTCAGCCAGCCTTTCACACGGAGGGTGAAGTTCCTGAGGGCGGAGGGTATTGGGGGACCCGGCCTGTCCTGTTAACATCCTGTGTCACAGGGGAAGGGGCTGCGAGCCCTTCACTGCTCCCTACCATTCTTGGAAAGTAGGGTTCAGACCTTATGCCAGGAAATTGTTCTAGCATGGGATCCAGGACGCCCATCTTTTCTCTTCTTCCTGGCCTGACCTCGGGTGAATTGCCCGCCTCCTGTGAGCCCTGGTTCTCTGGTCCAGACGCCAGGACGGCCTCAGTGCTGGGAAAGCCTGCGGGGCATCTGTGTACCTCTGAAGGGCTGGGCACAGGCTGCCGAGTGGGGAATTCTGTCCTGGCACCTGTGTGCCTCCCACGGCCAAGTTGAGGGGAGACGCGGGAGGAGCGGATGCTGCCCAGGCGGGAACTTGGTGGGGGTCCCTTCCGTGTGGGGCAGGGCTGGGTGGGAGGTTTTGATTCACAGGGCTGTCCTGTCATAACTGTACCAGCACTGCCCCTCCAGGGGTCAGGGCCCTGAGGCTCTGCTTCTGGATCTCAACTCCGTTGCTGAGTGGTTTTTCAACAGGGATTTCTTCATTCATTCATCTCCTCATTAAGCCTTATTTGAACACTGTTACTGTGCTTCCGGGTGGGGGTTGTGTCCAGATGAATACTGTTTGGAATTAGCCAGTCGTGGGAGGAGAAGAGGGGGATCATCTTCTTAGCATCTTCCACGTGCCCAGCTGAGCGCCAGGGGTTTCGGAACCCGTGTTGCCCCATTTAATCTGAGTGACTACTCTGTGCACTGGTTGTTATCAATTCCACTTTACAAGGGAGGAGACCAGGAGTTGGACTAACTGCTTGCTACTCAAGAGTGTGGTCCACAGACCGGCATCGCCCATCAGCTGGTTTGAAATGTCAGCATCTCGGGCCCCTCCCCAGACCTGCTGAGTCAGATGCTGCCTTTGAACAAGATCAAAGGAGGTCTGTGTGCACGTCCAAGGGCCTTGTTGACGAAGCGTGAGGAAGCTGGGGACACACTCGGCTTTGCCTCTGCCCTCTTTAGCTATAACGACAGCAGTCAGAAGGAAGCCTTTCGAGGCGACAGCAGCCAGCACTGCGCTGAGCTCTTGCCCTGGTTTATGGTCGGTCATCCTCTGACAGCTCTCTAATTCAGGCACTGTTGCCATCGTCTCCCTTTCGCCGTTGAGGAAAGGGCTCAGAGAAGTTAAGTAACTTGTCCTAGGTCACACTGCATTTGGGAGGCCAAGCACCTTCTTGGGGACGGTGTGTGTGCGTGTTTTGGAGGGGAGGCGGTGATCCTGGCATGATGTGAGGATTTGGGGATGTGACTGCTGGTGGAATCAGCAGACAAGGCAGATTCTTTGGGGAGACCTCGGTGGGGGTGAGGAGACCCTGGACACTTCCTCGGAAGTGCCCCCTGCCTCCCAGGGGGGAAGCTTTCTGGCTTTTCCTTTGAGAATCAGCCCCATGTCCTCTCTTCTGAGAAGCCCTCCCTGATTCCCCCTCCTCTCGCCCTCCGCTTATTTTTGGCCGTTGCCTTTATCATGTGGTCTGGTTTGTGCCTCTCTTTGCTAAATGAGGAGGTCTTTGATGGAAGGACCATGTCATGTCTTGTCAACTTTGTATCCTCCATTCCTAGAACAGTTTTTTTTTTTTTTAATTTTATAATTGGGAACTTCTGTGTGCTGAGTCCTGGCTTAGACACTGATGTTTCCATGGTAAGTAAGGCAGGTGTGGTTCCTGATCTCTGGAATGTAATAGAGGGGAAAGCTCTTGTGGGAAGCCTGACTTATTCATTCATTCATTCATTCAGCAAACACAAGACCCCGGCGGGGGGTTACAGTGCAAGTAAGTCGGAGTGATCCAGGCCCTTACAGAGCTAACAGCCCAGTGGGGTGTCGCTGCCAGAAATCTGTCTTTATAGACAGCACAGTGAAGAGAACAGGGCTAAAGGGCAAGGCTCCCGGCCCTACCTAGGCAGGCAGGGCACCTTCCCTTGGGGAGCCCTGAAGCCTAAAGGGAGACGTGAAGGAGATGTTTGGCCCCTCATTCTTTCCAGACCAACACACTTACCGAGTTTGGGGATCTTAGTTTCAAAGGAGTACAGTGAAAACAGGCAGGTCTGCTATAGCAGAGGTGTGCGTGTTTGTGAACCTGCAGTTCCAAGCTTGAAAACAGCCAGTGCCCAGCAAAGCTTACTCTGAACTGAGGCCTCTCACGCGCCACACGCTTGTGCGGATTTGCTGTGACTCTCCTGTAAGTTGACCTGGGTTGCCTTCTTGTTACCCTCCAGCCATTTGCTGGTCCTTGGGCTGCATCACCTCCAAGGCATAGCTCAAGCTTGCCTTTTTCATGTTTGAGCCTATCTTATTGTACAATGAAACAGACACCTCGCAAAACAAATGTGGAAGTGAAAGTAGCTCAGTCGTGTCCGACTCTTTGCGACCCCGTGGACTATACAGTCCATGGAATTCTCCAGGCCAGAATACTGGAGTGGGTAGCCTTTCCCTTCTCCAGGGGATCTTCCCAACCCAGGGATCAAACCCAGGTCTCCCGCATTGCAGGTGGATTCTTTACCGGTTGAGCGCAATCACAAAACCAATGTACAACCGAGCAAATTCTTACAAGGTGAGACATCACTGAAACCCCCCATCTGTGTTCTCCATCCCAGAAACAGCCCCCTCCCCCTCCTCCTCCTGACCTTTATGGCCATCACTTGCATTTCTCTAACGTTGTCACCTCAGTGTGCACGCCCTACCGCTACAATTTAGACTTGGAATGTCATTCTTTATGGAATTGTTTGATTTAGCCACTAAGTCATGTCTGACTCTTTGTGACCCCATGGACCGCAGTGCACCAGGCTTCCCTGTCCTTCACCATCTCCTGGAGTTTTCTCAGACTCATGTCTATTGAGTTGGTGATGCTACCCAACCATCTCATCCTCTGTCGTCTCCTTCTCCTCCTGCCCTCAGTCTTTCCCAGCATCAGGGTCTTTTCTGATGAGTTGGCTCCTCTCATCAGGTGGCCAGAGTATTGGAGCTTCGGGTTCAGCATCAGTCCTTCCAGTGAATTTTCAGGGTTGATTTCCTTTAGGATGGATTTCTTAAAGGAAGATTTCCTTTAGGATTTAGGATCACCTAAGTGTGTACCCCCTGCCACTACAATTTAGACTTGGAGTGTCATTCTTTAAGGAATATGAGGGTGTAATGTTCTTTGAAAGGATGCTTATTTTAAGCATCCTTTAAAACAAGCCCCTGAAGTGGATCCTTCTGATGCTTAGGCTCCTGGATAAATCATTTTCCACCATTGGCAGGTGAAGGTGGAGCCAGAATAACATTCTCGTGCCTACCACCTAGCAGCTGTCCCCTGAGGGTTTGATGGGTGGCTACACAAGCCGCCAGAGTTTGCGGTTTTTAGGGGAAGAGGTGACCCAGTCCTGCACCAGGGTGGTGACGGCTGGAATGACTAACGTTGTGGAGGGGAGGAGCTGGTGAACTGTTCCGAGTGAGGAGTCATCCATCAGTCTTTCTTTGACTTGTCATTTGTAACATATTTTCTCTTCTGAGCATTTGGGAAATTAATCTCCTCACACCTGCTGCAGCAGGTGAACCCGAGTTTGCTGTTGGGGTGTCCAGGGTGCACAGGTGTGTGTCTTTGAGACCATTCTTCATTAAAATTGATGGCAAGGGGGCTTTTTCTGCTGTGTCAGGCTCCTCAGCACTCCACCCAAGGAGGGACTCTCAGGCAGGTGGTCACACGTCTGGCTTGGTTTGAGTTCCCAAGAGTCGTAACTTGCAGAACTGTGTTGAGTTCTAGAATTTACAGGCATGAGTTCCATGGGATTGGGCTAAGGTGATTTAAAAATAATGGTTAATTAAACAGTGGGCTTCCCTGGTAGCTCAGCTGGTAAAGAATCCGCCTGCAATGCAGGAGACCCCAGTTCGATTCCTGGGTCAGGAAGATCTGCTGGAGAAGGGATAGGCTGCCCACTCCAGTATTCTTGGGCTTCCCTGGTGCCTCAGCTGGTATAGAATCTGCCTGCAATGTGGGAGACCTGGGTTCAATCCCTGGGTTGGACAGATCCCCTGCAGAAAGGAATGGCTACCCACTTCAATATTCTGGCCTGGAGAATTCCATGGACTGTATAGTCCATGGGGTCACAAAGAGTCAGACACGACTGAGCAACTTTCACTCACTCACTCACTTAGCCTTTGATGTGGGTCACACAGTCCTCAGCGTGTAGGGCTTCCTCATGTCCTAGAAACTGACCTCAAGCAGGTGGATGACAAAGCCATCCTCTGACCAGGAGCTGGGGCTGTTCACTTCACAGACACTTATGGAGCCGGCATGGTGACTGAGTGTGCTAACTTCTCATAAAGGCTCCCTTGGCTGCAAATTCATGAACTCCTGAGGGTAAATAGAAGGAGAATGTGGGAGGTGTTAATGTAGCAAGTCAGTAAGCTGAGTGAATGGTAAGCATCACAAACCCGTGGAATCTGAAATATGATATTGGAAGTCAAGGAAAATGTGATTTTTGAGACTAGAAATTCTTGGCCTTGTTTGTTGACCCTACTGATGGGGAGTCGGTTTTGTCTTTGGCACTGAGGATGCAGAGGGGCTGGGTTTGGTCCCACTCCTCAAGGGGTCATGTGCCCCTTGCCCATTGTTACACAGTCTAAGAGGAAAGAAATGACAGTCATTGTACAGTACGGCAAATACTTTAGAGAAAAAACAAAATACCCAAGCACAAGATAGTTTTGTTGTGTGTTGGTGACATGGAATGAGAATTCTCCCCTACTTTACTCTGGAGCCTAGAGCTGTGCTGTCTTTCGGCTGGACTTAGGCTTTTAAAAAGTCTCACATGCTTTTTAAAATTTATTTTAAAAATACTTATTTACTTATTTTTGTCTGTTTGATTGTGCCAGGTCTTAGTTGCGGCATGTGGAATCTAGTTCCCCAACCAGGGATCAAACCCAGACCCTCTGCATTGGGAGCCCAGAGTCTTAGCCTCTGGACCACCAGGGAAGGCAGGTCTCACATGCTTTAGAAGAAAGCTCGAGAAATTGAACAGCTACACGGATGAGGGCTCCGAAGCATGTTCATGCCTGCCCCCACCACTCCCTATCTGTCAGAGGTGCTCACAAGTATCCACACTCAATATGGATGTTGTCACCATGTTCCCAACCCATCCATGCCCCCTTCCCTCCGTCATCACATTCCATTGCTCGGTAGTGCCCTGGGAGGTGGTGACTGCCCCAATCACCTCCCTTCCCTGGAGGTGCGCCAGCTGGCCCTGGAGAGCTCTCAGGAGGGATGCTGGAGGGCATGGTGTTGACCAGGTAACAGCTGGGTTGGATGAAGTAGTCTCTGAGGTGGATGAAGTGGTCTCCGAAGAGAAGGACAGGGTTATACAGCTGGAGGGGAAGGTGACTCTGGGATATGGCTGTACCCAGAGACGGCTGTGACTGCCTTGGCTATTGGTGGCGTATGGGGGTGGGGAGTGGGGAGCTTGCCTGCTTCTGCTTATTTCAGGTAGGGTCTGGCCTCCTGCAAGGCTGTATTCTGAACACTTGATTATCAAAATGCTTTGATTCTAAGACGTGCATTTTATCATTGTCTAACACTTCTGAAGTTGGAGGGGCATATTAATGTCCGTGTGTATGTCTAATTCAGTGACTCTCCCTCCTCCCAAGAAAGCTATCACTGAGTTCATAGGTGTCAGGCATTTGGTGGCCTCTTGGACCTGAGGGACTCTGGTAATGGTGGTGGACGCCCTTGTCTGATGCAAGCAGCTTCCTGGAAACCAGGGTCTGAGAACCTAGGCCTTGCAGACGTGCATGCCTAGTCCTGGACCTGCGTGCTTCTAGGCCTGTTCCGGGCCTCTTACCCTCCCACACACAGCTGCCCATACAGCACAAGACAGAGGGAGCCGTCAGCAGTAGGCTGCAGGTCTAGTCTGCAAATCCTCCAGCCACCTCTGTGGACTCTGCCTGGACCTTGCTTAAAGCTGCACCCACTTCTTCCCTCCCTTACCCAATCTTCTTCCACCTCAAACACTCCCGAGGTTCCTTTGCGATCATCCTAACCTCCTCCGAGGCAGGCCTGTCTCTGGCTTCACTTCTGATCCACTGGGTACCCAGACAGGACCTGGCCGGGCGCAGGCTCTCCTGTAACACTCGTTGCCTGATAAATTGAGGTGACTACAGCCCGGCACTGAAGTCTTGCAGGCATTTTATTACTGTCAGCATTTGGGCAACACAGCTCGAGGATCAAAGAGAGTTACAGGAGAGAATGAACTCTTAAGAATGGCTAATTATTATTATTATTATTTTTAACCAAATGCAATTTACTAAAGGGTGTGGAGAGGGAACGAGGCACAGAGAGCACAGCCTCTAAACGAGGGTTAATTAGAAGTCTTCCGGATAGCTAGTGCTTCATCAGCAGCAGAGCAGCATGTAAATAAATCTAATTTCCCTCCAACTCAACTCGTCACAGGCTTAATTACAGCAGTCACAATGTGTGCATGTGTGTGTTTTTTCATTAGCGCAAGAGGGTCATTATTAGCCACGTCTGCTAAGAATTTTTATGAAGAGCCTGGTTCCACCCTCGATAGGTGTCCTCAGAGAGCAGAGAGGAACTTTCCGTGTGAACGAAAGAGTTTCCAATTAAGGTGGCTTGGAGGAAGCAGGAAGCGGCAACGCAAATTAGAAAAAGATTACAGAAAGGGAAAAGACTGCGAGTGCCTTGCTTGCTGGTGGAAAGGTTCTGGGAACCTCGGCTAATTACCGAATGGAGGAAGAGGTCCTTCCAGGGGGCTGGACTTTCTTTTCCCCCCAGCATTGTCTCTGGCCTGTCCTGAAATCTTGGGGCTGCAAGACCCCTCTGGGATCCTTTCTTACATTCTGGCCCTAGAGAGCTGAGAATGAACTTTACACTTGGGGAGGACAAGGCTTGACCACTTCCCCCTACCTCTTTGAGATGACTTTTCACACCCCTCACCCCCACCTCGGAGCGAAGCCGCGGAGACCACACTGTCCCCGCCGCCAGGAAGATTGCCGCACTGGACGGCTGTTGCAGTGGGCGGTATTGTTCTAGAAATAAATAGCCGAAAACCCCGAGTCAGAAATTAGTTAACACAAAGGAAGTCGAACCCAACAGGCTGAGTTCCAATTGTCTGCAGGAAGTGCCCTGCCCAGGGGGGCCTTTGAGGGAGGATTTCAGTCCATTTCACCTGGCACTCCACTCACAATGTTGGCAAAAAAGTTTTTTCTTCCCTTTCGACCCCTGCCTGCCCGCCTCCAGCCCCCCATAATGATTACATTTCTCATTAAACATTGTAGGGGCTGCACTTTGTGGTAGTTAGTAAATCTCTAGTGACTTCAAAATCAAGGCAGCTGTCCGAATTCCAGGCACACGTGTCCAGCCTCAGAGACCACGTCTGTCCTTGGCCGTCCAGCAGTGACGGGAGCTACTGCGCTCCCTGCCGCCACCCAGGCACCCAGCAGAGGGCAGATCCAGCAGTTCTCGGTATGGGAGGGAGCCTGGAAGCTCCCATCGTCTAAGCCCCTCCTGGTGTCAGTTGTCCTCAACGTGTTTTCTTCCAGGCTCTGCTTGAATATCTCCAGGAATGGGAGGCTCATCCCCTTACAAAGCAGCCTAGACCCTAGTGGGAGCCCCAGCCATCATGTGTATTGAGCACTTACTAAGTGAACCTATTCAGTTTACTTGGTTCGAGTGAGTAAACGTGAACTAAAAGTAGATAGGGTGAGGGGTGAGGTCGAGTTCTGTGCCTTGGGATCTCCCAGAACAAGCCTGCTCTTCTGTATTCTCATCTCCTCTTGAGTGGTCTGGGGACAGCTTTCCTGCTCTGCTCCACAACCCCCTTTTTTTTTTTTAAAGAATGAGATGCTTGGATTGATATCCCTGGCTAGAGTTCTCTGATGATGGTGCCACTGTCAGAGTGGGGACTGGTTCTAGCGGGGACTCCCAGGCCCTTGGATCTTTCAAGCAGCTGGTGCAGGTACTGAGAAGGCCAGGACAAGCTGTGTGGGCAGGAGCAAGAATTGCAGCTCCTGATTCAGGGCTGCTGAATGCCCACCAGGCCCGAGCCCAGTAGGGCAGGGTCAGGAGGGGCCAGCGATGTGGTCCCCCACATGTGCAGTTGTTGGCTGGGTCGACGCTGGGTGGTGCACCAGGTCTTCTGTTTTAAAGACTTTCCTGGGCTAGGTCACCCCCACCACGGCCCCAGTTCTTAGATTCCTGGGCTAATGAATTGTGGGCAGGGGGGCTGACACTGTCACACAGTGATGGCCCCCTCAGTCCAGCTTTCTTCTCCAGGTGCCCGATGTTGAGGCGAGCATCCTGATATGGGCTAGGATCGCTTGAGGGGGCAAGACGAGGAGTCCCGCAATGAGCCTGCTGCTCTTAATTTGCTCCCTCCTTGCTGTGGGGTCTCGGTGAAGACCCTTGCCCTTGAGGAGGGGCAGAACCTGTTCACTGCCCTTCTTGGGTGGCACCTTGACACTTTTATATTTCCAAGGCTGAGTCAGTGGTTGAAAAGCTCAAGATTGGGCATCCCCCCACCACCCTCCTGTCTGGCACAGTTGGGCTGTTGAGGCCCATCCTGTCTTTGTGTTGGTAAGCAGAGGCCGTGTGTGCAGGGTCTGACACTTGGAAGAACCAGCATGGTTTTGAATATATTAATGATTTCATTTTTGATAAGTCAGACTTGTCTGGCAGTGGTGGGATCCAAACTCAGATCTGACCTCATAGCCTGTGCCCCAGCCACGGCACTTTGCATGCTGTTGACATTGCCCTCTGATGTTTGAAGTGCTTGTCAGTAACATCTGACCACATTGAATTAAAGTCCAGAGGCTCTCACACGATCTTGAATTTGTACACGATCACCTTCACTCAGTCTGAATCCACTCTGGATTTCTCACATTTGCTTTGAATCAAGGCACTCACACTGATTCTGGGCTCCCTCCAGTCTTGGTCTGAGTTAGGATTTGATGGCCGTCCTGTGCCTTCCTCAGGCCCAACGCTGAGCTGCGTGCTTCCCCTGTAGGTCCACTGACGCCCTCTCGCTTCTTGGAATGGACCCGATGCTTCATCAGAATCCTTGGTGCTCACTCTCCTCGCCCCGGAATGCCCTTTTCCACGTGTCGATGGGCTGGTTCCTTCTGGTCCTCCAGAGCTCAGCTCATGCCCCCTGCGGAGGGGCCCTCCCTGCCACCCTGGCTGAAGCTGGCCTCCTCTAGTCCCTGCCCCGTCACCTATTTTATTTCCTCCAAAGTCCTGACTTTGTTTCTCTGTGTATCTGCTGTCTTTCTCCCTGATGAGTGGGTCAACTCCCCAAGAGGGTCTGCCCGCCTCCATTCCCGCTGTGCCCTAGGACAGTCCCTGGCACGTCGTGGATCTTGCTAAGTGTTCTGGAAATAAGTGGATGTGTCTTAAATGCCCCTGTGTCTCTCTTCTGGAAAGGAGCGTGAGGCCACCCTGGGGCCTTGGCCCTCCTTCCTGTGGCCGTCTTCTGTGATTCAGAGCCGGCAGCTGGCAGACAGAGGGGAAGGTGTCTCCCAGCAGGCCTGTTTCCCAGAAGCATCTAGCTCACTTCCTCACCTAGGCTCCTCCAAGGGCAGAAGAATGAGGGCCTTCCTGGAAGCCCTCGTGGCTTGGCCTTTGGAGGGTGGGAATGACTTGGGTCCCATGCTCAGCCATTAGTGACGAAACCCAGGAAGCATTCTGATTTCGTGACGAGGAAGGGAAAAATCTCCTCTTTCTATTCGGTACAGAGAAGAAAGGAAGCCGCCAACTGAGAATTCCCAGAATGGGAATTTCCTAAACTTTCCCTGGGATCAGAGGGTGTAGGAAGAGGCGCCGACTCCACCCCTCCTGGGCAGGAGTGTGATGGTCAGTGTGCATGAATGTGTATGTGTGTGCACACATAGTGAGTGACACCCAGAGACGGGGCTTGTGGGCCACAACACAGGCTTACAGGCTGAGGGCATCGTTCCTTTCAAGGTCAGCTGCCCAAACTCTCCAGCACACACCCTCTCTCCTCTGCACAGGTACGGCGGGTGGTGGTGGGCCTAGACGGTGTGAGAGAGGAGGGTTGAGCGCCGGGAGTACCCCTGACTCTCAGCCTCAGTGTTGGTGCACAAAGCAAGTTCTTTTTCTTAAGAGTCATGGTCAGCCTTTGGTCCAGTGTGGTGATTGAAAGATTGTGTTACTGCTGCTGCTGCTGCTGCTGCTAAGTTGCTTCAGTCGTGTCCGACTCTGTGTGACCCCATAGACGGCAGCCCACTAGGCTTCCCCGTCCCTGGGATTCTCCAGGCAAGAACACTGGAGTGGGTTGCCATTTCTTTCTCCAATGCATGAAAGTGAAAAGTGAAAGTGAAGTCGCTCAGTCGTGTCCGACTTCTAGCAACCCCATGGACCGCAGCCTACCAGGCTCCTCCGTCCATGGGATTTTCCAGGCAAGAGTACTGGAGTGGGTTGGCATTGCCTTCTCTGGAAAGACTGTGTTAGAGAATCAATATTACTTCCATTCTATTCAAAAGACATTAGGACAGTAGCTAGGGGCGGCATACAGAGGCTTGTTAAGCACAGATTTCCAGGCCTCATATTCAGAGAGGGGTGGCTGGTATGTCATCTGGGATCCCCCTCCATGCGATGCTGGCCCAGGTGGCCCTTTGAACCGCATCTCCAGAAACTCTGCTGTTAACCCAAAGACTCCAGGCTGAACCCATTTTCAGAGCAGGGAAATTTTCTAAGACAAAACAAGCCCACCTGTCCCCACTTCTTTGCTGGGACCTGTTTACATGTGACGAGAAGCTGGGGACTGTGAGATTTCCCTCTAGATGAAGCTGTAGAGCCAGACTCAAGGAAGTGGTCCCTGGAAGACAGGATCTCGGCGCAAAGTGCACAAAGGTTCCAAGCGGGTGTTTGGCTCAGGGTCCCCTCTTATAAAATGATTGCTGCGTGAGTCCAGAAGTACGCGATCTTGTTCATCAAAGTGGTCACAGCGCAAACGTCTGTGTGTGAGATTTCAGGTGATTTGTACTATTTTCCTTGTACTTTTCTGTGTGACGCTCACCGCAGTTATCTTTGTGCTCAGAGATAATAGTAAAGGCTCATTTTGTGGGAAGGAAAGATACTCAGAAACACAGAAACAGACCCAGGGAGAAAGGTAGGTGGGACCACTGGCTGACACATGGCCAGCATCAGTGCCCCGGGCAGGCATTGTGGATTTCTATTGGAAATATGGGCAGAGCACCCAGCTTGGGCATCTCTGGGCCAGCCTCAGTCTTTCTTGCCTCCACCCGGGACCCCTGTGCCCTTTGTAGTCGGGGTCTCCCATGGGCCCTCACTCCCTGGGCCCCTTGCCGTTAGTGGATCTTGTTGCTACTGGCTGCCCTTCTGGGGTAGTACCTTGGCTTGGGAAGGAGGTGACATTGCACCGGCCTCATCTCTTTATTTTACGATTGATTTTATTTACTTATTTTTCGCTGCTCTGGTCTTTGTTGCTGCGCTCCCGCTCTCTCTAATTGTGGCGAGTGGGGGCTTTTCTCTAGTTGTGGTGTGCGGGCTTCTCACTGAAGTGGCTTCTCTTCTTTCAGAGCACAGGCTCTAGAATTCAGACTCAGCGGTCGTGGCGCACGGGCTTCCCTGGTGGCTCAGAGGTTAAAGCGTCTGCCTCCAATGCAGCAGACCGGGGTTCGATCCCTGGGTTGGGAGGATCCCCTGGAGAAGGAAATGGCAACCCACTCCAGTATTCTTGCCTGGAGAATCCCATGGACTGAGGAGCCTGGTGGGCTGCAGGCCACGGGGTCACAAAGAGTCAGACACGACTGAGTGACTTTACTTACTTAGTCGTGGCGCACGGGCTTAGTTGCCCTTCGGCACGTGGGGTCTTCCCGGACCAGGGATCCAGTTCGTGTCCCCTGCCCTGGCAGGTGGGCTCTTCACCGCTGGATCACCAGGGAAGTCCTCGTCTCTTTATTTAATGAGGCGGAGATGGGATGGCATCTTGGAGCTCGGTGTTCTCCAAGTGGCTTGGGCTTGTGTGTTCACCAATTTGTGCACCAGAGGAGCCCAGACCCGGCATCCTGGGAAGCAGGTCTGTGCTCAGCAGGTGCTTCTTGGAGACCGGGATCCCTGCTCTTTCACCCTCTAGCTGTGTGACCTTGCGCTCTCTGTGTCTCCATTTCCTTATCCGTAACTGAGGCCACCGAGTCCGTGCCTCATAGGGTAGGTGTCACAGAAGGTCCCCCACAAGATGGCTCCTTTTCCTGCCCTCCCTGTGCAGAAAAGGGGATTTTTGCTGGAAAGATTTCCAGAAACTGTTTTGGACTCTGACCCTGGCCATCTCTTGCCTGTAGCAAGTGATCATCTGACGTCGCCCGGTGTGATTTCTTAGCAACCGGTTCCTTTTGGTCGGCCCAGCCATCAGACGCTCTCCAGCAGAGAGAGTTTGAGTAATTTTTTCCATTCAATGTGCATTCATGGAAGTGGGGGGGGGGCGGTGGGGAAGGGATGCATTTTAGGCAGTACCTGGCTCCTCCTTAAATTAGACTGTTTTTCATTCTCATCTCCCCAAGGTGGTTTTCCAGACTCAGCTGTGACTCACAATCTCAGTCTGCCCACGGGAGGGTCAGAAAATTGGTGAGAAGTCAGAGTTGAAGCATTGATTTTTTTTTTTTTTTTAAGACACGAAGGTGGAAAATCAGCATTTGCTTAAAAACGACTGCCGTGGTGTGGTAGAGCAAAGGGATTCTGTCCAGGAGGGTCTGCTCTAAGGAGTGGATGTACATGGCTTCAGTTCATCTCAGTCTGTATTCATCCATTTATCCATCCATCCATCCATCCATTTGGCACATATGGTTGTTACTGTGTACCTAATATGTGCCAGACACTGTTCTAATTGCTGGGGATTCTGCAGCGGACAAAACAGAAATTCCTGCTCCGGTACCAAGTGGTGGGGTACCACTTATTTTCTCAAGCCAGAAACTCCCTTCTCTCCTCCCTCTCCACCCCTGTCATGTTGGATGAAGGGGGAGGAGCCCAGAGCTGAGGTAGAACCCGGGGACCTGAGGACTAGCCCTGGCTCTGCCACCAACTTACTACGTGGCCTTGGAACAGTACCTTCAGTCTTAAATTCTAAGAAACTGGGTTTTCCTGTCCTTTCTCTGAAGGCTTCTCCATCTGAAATTCGGTGCTTCCTTGTGATTCCCCAATTCATTCACCGTCTCCTCTTTTAAACATTTTTAGTGGCTCAACGATAGTTTTTTCTATCATGAAATAGTTCAGATACATAAAAGAGAATAATGACCAATCAAGTACCCTTCAACAAGAGAAACAGAGCTCCGTTCACCCACTGAAGCCCCCAGTCATCTTTCTCTTTCTGCCCCCAGGGCCTGGCATTTATCATTTCTGTATTTGTCTTTCTTCTTGAAAAACATATGGATGGTATATCAATACTATTGCTATACATGTGTTCGATGTTCTGTAGATATTCTAAAAGCTCGTATTTTATCGTATAACCACAGTCCATCTTTTGCAACGTGCGTTCTATCTCTGTCTCTGTTATGTTTGGGAGATTAATCCTTGTTGATATGTGTAGCTCTGTTTTATTGGTTTTAATTGCTACATGGTGTCCACTCTGCAAATGTACCACTGTTTATCTATTCATCTCTTATTCATGGAAATGTAAATGTGGTCTGATTTGTGTGTGTGTGTGTGTGTGTGTGTGTGTGTGTGTGTGGCTATTACAAATAATTCTGGGGTGGATATTCTCACAGTTAATTCTCAGGTACAGTTTTCTAGGAGGTAAAACCTTGATGTGAAATGACTGAGTCACAGGGCATGTCTCAAACACCATTTGCTCCCTCTCTCTCCATCTCTCAGCTCTGCTTGCCCCCATTCTAACACTGCAGGTAACTGCTCTCCCAGTGGTTCCAGAAAATGTCTTGAATTGTGTCTCAGTAGCCCCACTTGGGTCACACGTCCATCCTTGGATGGAGCTTGGAGAAGAGGCCAGCCCTACGTGAGCCTCAGAGTGGGAGTTAGGGAGGGTTGGCCCCATGGAAGATCAGGGTGCTACGGCTGGGGGCAGGAGAGCTAACTGTTAGCACCGCCCAGGGTGGCTTGGCCCCATGGTGTTAGGGGAATGTAGTTCCTTTGCCTTTTGCCCTGAGTTTTCTTAGAAAGCACCTGTCTCTTTGGCAGCAACAATGGGCAAGCAGATTGAAGAAGCCTAGGTTTGTATTTCACACTTTGATTTCTGAGCACAACCCAGGGCAGTGATCTTCAGTGTTTCCTTTTTAAAGATGGGGAAGCTGAGATTCCAGGGTCTCAGCAATCCCCTGAGGGGTCTGTGGGACCCAGCAAACTGGGAAGACACTCTGCTCTCCTCCCCACTCTTTATCCCCACACTCAGAGGTCAGGGGGCTCCGTTAGTGGCACCAGACTCCGTCTCGCTGTTTCACAGGTGGAAGAACCAGGCCCGGAACAGGACGGGGGTAAGGCTGCAGCTTCTTTGTTTCCAGCCACTCAGTTAATACGCTCCACGCACTGCTGATGCAGGATGCTGTTACAGATGGGGAAACTGAGGCTCAGAGAGGGGAGGTGACTGGACGGGCCCAAGGTCATGCCAAGAGTTGGGGGTAAAGCCCAGACAACAGTGTAGGCTCCTCCTTGGTCCCCTCCAATGGTGCGTCCACGAGCCCTCCTTACTTCTCCACCCCAGACGGATCAGCGTTCGCCGCCCAGACCCCAGTTGTAACTTCAGTGGTGGGAGGAGATACTCCACTGGGTCCTTGTCCCTCAGCTTCATCGCTGTGGACTCCCCACAGAGAGTCCTTTCCTGCCTTCGATGCAAATTCTTATACTTTCCTGATAATATTCTGGGCTCTTCTTAACGTGAGGGGGTCAGCTGTGAGGCATCTCGGCAATTTATAATTCTTGAGAATTCTGTTTGGTGACATGAGTTAGCATTTAACAGACACCCTGCCACCTCCTTTCTCCCTATTGTGACAGGCTCCTGGCAGAATCCTTTTGAGACTCAGGGTAATTGCACCACGCTGGGTCTGGGAAGACCACGTTGCGCTTGAGTGCGTCTCAAAAAACGTCTCCACAATAGACAGTCAGGTACGCGTTTGCTTGGCTTCAAGGTAATGATTTAAACTTAATTTGACCCTTGATGAGGGAGCCCAAGCTTCTGGTCGGGCGCAGCCTTTCAGTGTGGGCTTGCCTGCCATGCCTTCAATGGTTACACAAATAATTCCTTCATAACAAGTGCCTTTCAGAGGATGTCTGCTGCTGACAGCTAATATAGAATTATTGCCCCTGAATGCATTTCTGTAATTACTTCCCAGAGATCTGTCTTTGTGTTAGAAGACATTTCACACTTTAGTAACATAAGTGTTTGCGGAGAGTACGAGCAATAATTATGAATAGTCTTTCCGTGAAAATAAACCTAAAAAATTATAAAAGCAAATGCTAAAATTGGTTAGAGTCAGGGAGGAATTTCATTTGAATTTGATTCATGGATATTTATTCCAAGTATAATAACCCTTCCTGTATGGAACCCCCCCCTTTTTTTTTTAAACCAAAGCAGTCATGATACAGAGATCCCACTTTCTAATTTTTGAGCAATACTGAAACCAGCAACCTGATTAAAAGTGACAAGTTGCTTGAGACTGAATAAAGAAGCGTAATCGTGGAGCGCTGATAGGAGACATTTGTGGTAATGGAAAATGAAATGATTCACAGTGTGATCAATAAAAAATTAGCAGCATTTAATAAAAGGTTTCTGCTTCATGTTGACTAAAGAACATCGCGAGCAGTTTGAAATCCGAGTTAAGTGACGGTTTGGGGATGAGCCGGGGGTGGTTTCCGTGCGGAGTGTGGGTGTGCGTGCGCATATAGATCACGCGGATATTGGCCATCCGAGGAGGCCACCGGGCCCCTGGGGTGGGTCTGGAAGTTTCCTTGGCGCTGCCCACTTGACCTTTGATCTGTGGCTAATCCTCTCCAGGTCTGCGCTCCTCCTGGGCTCCATGCAGCGCTTGCTCTGATTGGCGGGTGTAGATCCGTCCCACTCGCCGCTTAAATCCATCCCGGGGGAGGGGGCTCCCGCCTGAGGAATGGCCGGGCTTTCTCTGAGGTCCCTCCAATGCGCTGTGTAGGCTGTTGGCTTTGTCCTGTCAGCTGCGCACAGGTCCAGATTTCTGGAGGCTTCCGGAATGCCTAGAGTCCACTTGTGGGACTGGGCACCCTCCCGGAGGCTGGAGGGAAGTGGGCAGAAAGCAGGCGGGCTAGCGCCGGCAGATGCAGTGATGTGGGGTGAAGGGTCCTGCAGGGGGCGGGGCCTCCGCGCTGCGGCGCGGGGCGGGGGGCTCTGGGAGCCGCTTTGGGGGAGCCGGCTTTGGCGCCCCCAGCCCCCCGGCTTCTCCCTCAGCAGCCACAACGCGGTGAAACCACTCCATCAGACATGCTGCCTTCTCTCGAGACGCCACTTCAGTGTTCCCCGGGACGCACCACACACCAGGCCGTCTCCGTGCCCCGCCGACTGCTAATTTTTAAAGGCTCTGCACAGCTTCTCCTCTGTGGCTGGAAGGAGTGGGGCTCCTGGCCTCCCAGGCTCTGGGTGCGGGAGGCGGCTGGACCGGGAGACCCTGGTCTGGAGGGTTCCAGCAGCGGCTCCTGAGGACCAAGGGCAGCGAGTCCTTCCCACTCCCGGAGCCCTGGGCCGGCTTCCTGTCTTTGTTCCCACTGTCTCCAGTTTGCCCAGAGATGTCCAGACCCATGGCTGGACCTTTAAGTGCTAGGGTGGGAAGGGCCGTTTCAGACCGCTGGGCTCACAGACATTTATTGAGCACCTGTTGTGTGCCAGGCTCTATACTGAGGGCTCGGTGGGGGAAGGGAGCCGGATGAGCAAAACCGATGCTGATCCTGACTGCACGGAGCCTGCTCACTGGCACTGGGACCGTGGGATGTCCTCAGAGAGAAGGACCAGGGCTGCTGTGGTAAGAGCGAGAAAAAGGGGTGCCTGGCGAGCACCCAGAGCGCCATGTGAGGCCAACCCTGTGGGGCTGAAGGTCCCTTGGGCTGAGTCCTGGGCAGTGAAGAGGAGTTGTGAGGGAGGACTTTTGCCCACTTCTTGCTCAGTGGTAGCCCAGGGTCTACAGCAGAGGAGGGCTTCCTTGGTGTGGAGGTGACCCTTGGCATTCTGCCCTCGGGCCTGCCCCTGGTCCAGCAAGGAGTCACTAAGGTGCCCTGCTTTAAAAGTAGCTGCTCCATGGCCCATGCCTGCATGGACAGATGGAGCCATGAGGCCAGAGAGGGTGGGACCTGCCGGTGTCCCGGGCGACCCTGGCATGGCCTGGGGGCTGTGGCCTTAATCTGCACTCTTGGCGTTTGCCTTTGACCCTGAGCCACTCTTACTCAGCCCTGCCTGGGGGTGCGCTTTGGTCCCCGGTCCCCTTCTCCACCCCCACAGGGCTCTTCTTTCTGCCGTGGCCCTCCGGGGGTGATTTGCGCCCCAGCATCCTCACTTTGAGTTCTGCTCCTGGACCAGGGGCAATTAGGAGCGCCAGGCCTCAGCGCTGGCCACAGATTAGCTGGATTTATCGAGCTCCCCATGCCGCCCCACGGCCTCCCTCCCCTGCCTACCTCTAGTTCGCTTCTCCATCTTCTCCTTCCCAGCGGCCGTCGGAGACAAAACATGACAGCAAGGAGAGGGCAGTGTGGTCACAGCCTCAGGAGGTCACAAGGCAGTAACAGCGTACAATTTTCATGGTTCCAGGGTGGCTTTGTCCGACTGTTCTTCATTACTGCATGCGGCGAGATCAGTTTTATTAAGATTGTGAGGCTCGGAGGAGCGACACTGTTCAGGACTGGCTAGAAAAATATAATTTTTTTTTTCCTTCTTGGTGGGGGTGTTTGCTTCTCTCCCCTCCTCCCGCTTTCCCTCCCTCCCATCCATCATCTTTTCTTTCCGCGCCTTCGTTACCCACCGTAGTTGGGAGCCAGGCGCGGAGAAAGCTGCCATCTCTTTCTGCCTTTGTGGCTTGAGGTGGGCACTTGGGAGGGCAGAATCATGCTTTTGTTCAGCAGGATTTGCCCACACAGGGCCAGGTGCTCATAACCAATGTCAGCCTCAGCAGCATGAGCAGCTTTGCTTTGTTCTTTGGTGCATCTACAGCTCCTGGAGAAGTGGCTAGCACATAGTAGGTGCTCAGAAGAATGTTCGTTGACTGACTGAGATGTGGAGGATTTGTGTCTGATAATGGCTCCAGTCTGGGGGGACCTTATTGCTTACCACGGCTTGAGTGGCAGAGACCTGGGACAAGGTCACCTGAATGACAGTCCTCAGAGGAAGCTTTTCCAATCAGAATGTCAGGGATTGATATCTTCTTCATTTTCTAGGCAAGGAAACCCAGGTCTAGAAGTACAAGCAGCCAGAGTCTTGCAGGGAGGAACTTGAACCCAGCCCTAAATCTCCAAAGAAAGGGGCACTTTCATTATTGCACAGCTAAACTGCCTGTCTGGGTGAGGGCCCCCGGAGACTCTTGCTGGGTGTGTCCCATGGCAAAGACCCCCCCACTGCTCCCACCCAGGTTATACCTAGCCCTCCAAAGCCTATTGTTTTGTCCACACCTTATTTCTTAAAATTTGAAGTCAACATTCAGAAGTCCAGAAACGTCACAGAAATATATGGATTTCTTTCTTCTTTTTCTTTTAAAAAAGAACAAATAATGTCTGTACTGAGCCTCACTTTTCTGTATGGTGATTTTGTAGATGATTTGAGCAGGGACCACCTCCTTGGGTGGGTGTATAGTCTTCCCGTAGACTCCCTCGGCCCATTCTACTCGTTTGTGTGAAGGTGGGGGCCTTGGAGTTGTGAGCTTAGGCCCACTCATAATCTGAGTGACAGAGTGAGCTGTCTGAGCCATCTGAGCCTTGGTTTTGCCCTCTATAAAAAAGGTCTAATGTTATATCTCCCTTATGGGGACATGGGTCAAGGGGTGAAGAATGCAAATTAATCGGAAGGTCTGGTCTGACAAAAGTGAGTGCTATTACATTTTGCCATCACACTTTGGCCTTGGCTTCTAGAATTCCTGTCCACTAGAGAGACGTTCTCTGGAAGGTTCTTGTCATTTTCCTGGTCAACCACGGGCCTGCGGAGAGGGGGGCCTGTACCCAATCTGGCATCATCAGCCAGGATGGACCATTCTGGCAAGGCTTGTGTGATGCAGCCTCAGGTTCCGGGTCTGACTGACTGTGGATTTGAAATCCCATCCGCAGAGCCATCAACGCTGACAAGGGAGTGATAGGCACTCCCTCCAAAACCCCCAAGACAGCCTGTGGAAGTTGCTTCCTTATTTAAGAAGTGGAACTTGGACAGCAAATTATGTGTTAAAATATTTGCCTACAGCTCTGCTGTCAAGGGGACCCTTTAGGCTGAGTGTTAAATGTTACCCTGCTGCCTGCACTGCAAATATTTTAAACCTGAAGATAAATAGTGGCTGCCTTGTGGAATTTGGGGCCAGCAGCGGATGCACAAGCAGAGTGTCTAATTGGGGTTGGCAGGCTCCTTGCCCAGCCCCAGCCCAGTTCCTCTGTTTCTTCGTCCCACCCGCCCAGGCGTGCGTGAGAAAGTGTTCACGGAGACGTGTCCTTCTCTACAAGCCGGGCCTGAGCGCCGCGCTGAGGTTCAGCCAGGGGTTTGACCTCGTGCCCAGGTTCCGAAAGTGCTTCCTCCCACGCTGGCCCTCAGGAAACGTGCTGCCGGGGAAACTGTTTGTAGGAAACATACGGGCTGTTAGGACGGAGCCTGCGTTCACTATTAAAGGAAAATGTTGCTCCAGGATAAACACTTTGGAAGTGGTAGACACCTGCCTGGACTGTGAAGTCTGTCTGGAGGCTCCCGAGCGGTGTACAGGGGGAGAGCGCAGGACAAGCGGGCGTGTGAATTGTAAACCCATACACATTGCCTGCCCCCGGGGCAGACCCTCGGCAGAGGTCACGCTCTTTCCTGGAGGAGGTGGGCTTGTCGTTTACTCAGGGTCACACAGCGTGGAGTGGGGGAGCCTGGACTCAAGACCAGGACTTTCCTCTCCTGGTGCAGCGGATTCATTTGGACACTTTTGTGTCTTCCATCGCGCATGTACCCTGACATTCTCCACCCTCAGGAGCCTGTGAGGTCTCCTTCCAGAGTCGCGTGTGGCATGGTGTCTCCACCCTCCTGTCTGAGCAGAGATGCTGCCTGTGTTTGAATGATGACAGCAAAATAAGGCAGTAACTGTGGCTACTGTTTTCGCAAGCTTCCTTGTGAGCCGAGTGTCAGGCTTTGTATATCGTTATCTCGTTAAAACAGTTTAACGGCATTAAAATTTTTCTCAGAGGGCAAGTGACTTATCCAAGGTCTCCCAGCTATGAAGTGATGCCTGTGGATTTGAACCCAGAAATGCTGGCTCCAAGGTCTGGAATTCTTTCTGTTGTTTCTCTATTATCCCATCAGGCCCTGGGACATGACTCCAGCTGTCTGCTGCTCCTGTGTGTCGTTGCTACATAACCATCTTTCTGCAGGAACAGCGTGGTACTCTCTGCCCTGCTGATTCCTCTACACTTGGCACTCCTGGTGTTCCCTGTGCAGTTGGGTTTTCTTGTCAAGCCCTGGACATGCCTAGAATTCACCGTCTGCTGATTTCTGCAGAGATGGGTGGTGCGGTCTCCTGTCCAGGTCTGACTGGGGTAGGAGATGGGGAGGCTGGCCTCCAGGGATGACTCTCCACCTCCCACTCTCATGGGGCACCATCCTGGCCCTCACACCCCTCTTTGCCCCTCCCTGGCACCTTTGTCCTGCAGTTTTGCCCACATCTTCCTCTGCCCATCTGCTCCTGCTCCAGCTTCCCCTGAGCTCCTCAGAACCCTGCAGGGCTCTTGGCTTACCTGTATCTGTGTGTAGCTGTAGGAGCAAGTCTTCTTGAATCAATGGCCGTTCGTTCATCTCCACTTTTTGAAGCAGGAGAGGACCGTGTCCATCACGATCAGGCTTGTTGACACATAGGGACTCAGCCTTGGGTGGGACAAGTGACGGAGTCAGAGTCACTCATGGGCTGAAGTGGGTGGTCCTAGAGTTAAGACTGGAACCCAGGGTGCTGAGTGACCCTAGCCCAGGCTGCAGCGCTTAACCACCTATACCTCCCCTGGGGCATTCCATTTCTTCACTGGGCACTCTTTCACCCACCTCATGTTGATTAACTATCTTTTCTGTGCCAGGCCTTGTATGGCTTTGAGGCCGCTGAGATGAAAGAGACTGTATGTTGTTGCAAATACATGTTTGTTATGCCTGGCCCACAGTAGGTGCCTAATCAATGCATCTCGGGTGAATGAAGGAGCGCACAGATGAACGGGTGTGATTGTAGCTTCTGGAGTATCTCACAGCTCTCATCTTCTTCCCTTGTTTTCTGTATCCTGGGCATGTGGGGGCTGCTCCTGGCCTTCTGCCTCTACTGGGTGGGTCCTTGGCCCTGGGACCCCTGAGGTGGGACCCTCAGTGGCCCCTGGTTGGTTTTCAGGGTGCCCAGGACCCTTGATGGTGGGTTGTTTCCCGCGGTCGGTCCCAGGAAGGAGAAGAGGCAGTGTTGTTGCTGAGGTTCTTTCTGACTCTCGTGCTGGTGGGGACTGGGGCCAGAGGGAAGAGACCCTCACGGGTGTTCTCAGGCTGAGCCTCTCTCAGCTGGCCCTGGGGAGTGCCGAGGCCCTGACAGTCCTGACTCATGGGCCCGAGAAGCCTGGCTGAGAAGGTAGGAAATGTCCTGTTCCCAGACCTGGCAGCCAGTGGGCAGCCTGGTCCCCTGGGGCCTCTCCCCTCTCCCTTTCTCTGGCAGTGAATTCAGCCAGCTGTCCCCTGCTCAGCGCTTTTGCAAGCATTCCCTTTTTTGCTCTCCTGTGTAGTGGTTAAGAGTCAAGATTATAGGCAGAAGAGCTGAGTTCGATTCCAGACTCTGCCCTTCCCAGTGTACGTCATTGTGTGTGGTCCTGAGCCTTGGCTTCCCCCTCTGGAGAGGGGAGATATCAACTGTATCTCCCTGTAGGCTTACTGTGATGATGGGATGTGAGGATGCGAAGGGAGAAGGTACCTGAGGTGACCACCGTCACTCAGGGTGCCAGGGGGGCAGCACCTGGCTTGGGTGGGGAGATGCACTATTCTCTCATCATAGGCAGCAAAGATGGAGTGTTTTGTTACTGCCGCGCTCTGCTCATAGAAGGTTCCCCAAGCGCATATCTTGGACTCGGGGACTTGCGTGGTGGAGAGGGATTAGCCTGTGTAGGTGTACCTTCTTCCTCTTGCTTTGAAGAAGTTGGCAGAACAGATTGGTCCCATCATATGTTAGGTTGAACCATTTGAGATTGCCAATATTTGGCATTTTTGACCCACAAAGATGGCAACTTCATATGGTTGAACTCAATACTTACCACACAATAAACAGCCCTGTAACCACTTCCTCTTCCCTTGCTTCCATCCGTATTGACATTCAGAGTCTTGTTTCTTTGAAATCAATTCATTCATTCATTCACCATTTACTGAGTGCCTACTATGTATCTGTACTAGGAGCTGGGGAGATAGTAATAAACAAGCTCCTGCCCTCATGAGCCTATGGGGACGTGTTGCAGCCATCAGTGGCTGTCACAGGCACCCCAAAACTCAGAGACCTAAAGCAGCAGTTCTTACCACACACGGTTCTATGGGTGACTGGGCTTGGCTGGTGCTTTCACTTGGTACAGCTGTTACATGGTTGTAGTCATGTGGCTCTTGGGGCTGCCTCCTTCTGAAGGCTTGTCTGGGCTAGGTGTCCAAGATGTTTCATTCCCGGGGCTGGCAGGGGGTGCTGGCAGCCTGGAGCACCCACCCGTTCTTCATGAGGCTTCGGTTTCTCATAGTAGGGCAGCTGGGCTCTCAGGGGACCCAGGGGAGGCTGCATTCTAGTTTCTGCTGCGTTCTAGCATTTGAAGGAGCCACCAAGGCCAGTTGGGCCAGAGGGGAGTTGTGGAGGGGACGTCGATCCCTCTGCTTCTTTGTTTAACTTGTATTCATTCATTTTCGGCTGTGCGGAGTGCCGCGTGGACTTTTCTCTGGCTGCGGCGAGTGGGGGCTGGTGTCCAGTTGAGGAGCGTGGGCTGCTCATCGCGGTGGCTTCCCTTGCTGCGGAGCATGGGCTCCAGGGCACGTGGGCTGTGGTAGTTGTGACTCCCGGGCTCTAGAGCACAGGCTCAGTAGTGGTGGTGCACGGGCTCAGTTGCTCCGCGGCCTGTGGGGTCTTCCCGGATCAGGGATTGAACCGTGTCTCCTGCACTGGCAGGCGCATTCTTTCCCACTGAGTCACCAAGGAAGCCCTGGGTCCCTCTTTTTGATGGGAGAGGGCAAGGTCTTCCTCCATAGTAGCACATGGGATGGGAGTCGTTGCTGCCGTCCAGGCCAAGTGGGGCTGCCACGGGAGGCGAGTGAAAAATCAGCCTGTGAGAGAACTTGGAGCTAAGTGTGCTGACAGGGAAGGAAAGGGGACCTTGGGGAACGGATGATGGGGGTCTGAGCGGCCTTGAGACTCAGGCCCGCGGGGAGTGAGGTGGGTAAAGGGTGACAGCGGAGCAGGAGTGTGGAGCCCTTGGCTAAATACACTTGAAGTTAGGGGATGGAACAAAGGTGTGTGTGGCTGTTGAGACAATTGGAAACAACCAGAACCCTTGCTGGGCCTTGGGGGCCGCGAACAGGACCCTGCAGGTGACTCTGGAGGGTAGGACCGTTCCTTGACACTTGAGACTCACTTTTCCACTGAGGCTCTGCTGTGGGGAGACCATGTAGCGGAGTGGTTAAGAGTCAGGCACAGCTGGAGAAGACTCTTGAGAGTCTCTTGGATGGCACGGAGATCAAGCCAACCCTGAATATTCATTGGAAGGACTAATGCTGAAGCTGAAGCTCCAATAGTTTGGCGACCTGATGTGAAGAACTGACTCATTGGAAAGTCCATGGGGTTGCGAAGCGTTGGACGTGACTTAGCGAACAACAACAACACCAGCTGGCTTTGAAATCTGCCCCTGTGGCCGTGGTGAAGCGTCATCACCTCCCAGAGTCCCAGCTTCCTCAGCTGGAAGGTAGGGCTGTGATGGTGCCCAGCTCATAGGGCACCAGTTCGGCTGGTAATGCTCACTGCTGTGGGTGGACCCCTGGGCAGAAAGATGGTGGTGTGCACACAGGAAAACACCCAGCTTGTGAGTTAGCCGAGGAGCAGTGTGTGGCCTGGCAGGTTGGGAGCTCTGTTAATGGACGGAAAGGTGGCCTGCATGCTGCCGATTCTGTTTTCTGTCCCGAGCTCGTGGCCCTGGGAAGAGGGCCCTGTTGGAAACTGTTTAGTTTAGGCCTTCCTTGGCTGTCCCCTAGAGAACTTGGGTGAGGCTGGAGGGAAAGGCCCCAGTGGCCCATTTTTGGAAAGTCTGTCTCAGCCCTGGGGCGGTGCGGGGTGGGGGGGGGGGGGCGGGGGTGGGCAGTGTGGAGAAATGAGCTGTACTGACCTTGCTTTGGGGGCCCTGGTGGTTGCAGGGACCTGGGGTCAACTGTAGTTTAGGCTCAAGGTTTCCACGATGGAAACCCGAGGCAGCCGTAAGGGTGGGGGCTCAGGAGGGCTGGTGACGGCTGCTGGGCCCTGCGTCCCCTGTGTGCTGTCAGTGAGGACCCTTGGGGGACTCTGGCTGGATGAGGGAGGGACATGGGCCAACAGGGCCGCCCCCAAGAAGCCAGAGCCGGGTCAGGGGAGCAGGGAAGGTCCGCTCCTGATGGCCCCAGGGGTTCACTGAGCAGCTGCTGAGGGTGGGCCTGGAGAGAAGAGACCCAGAGGGTGCCCCAGGGGCACTGGCACCCTCAGTGCTCTCGTCTCCTGGCCTTGGGCATCTGGGGTCCAGGCCCAGAGAAGGGCGAGTGACTCCACGTCAGAACTTGTAGGTTCAGTCTCTTATGTGGCTCTGGGTGGCCTCTCAGAGCCTCAGTTTTCTGAGGAAAGCTGGAAAAATAGCACCATTTTTCCCGATTGTGAGGCTCCGAGACTGGGTCACACGAGTTTGCCTTACACAGTAGACCTTGGAGCAGGATGGAGGGCTTCCTGCTCTCGAGGTCTTGATTCTGTTGATGCAGCAGAGGGGCCCCCGGGGACTGGGCCTCCAGGGAAGTCCCGCTTCTAGCAGTGCTTCAGGCTGTGTATGAGGTCCCCGTGTCGCTCACCTCCTGGCTCCTGTCCCTTTCCCTGCAGCCACCTTGCCTTCCCATTTAGGAGACAGCGGCGGGGAGGTGACAGTTCCTTAAAACAGATTTATACTCTTGGATGACTTTATGGGTTTTTGCCTTATAAAAACCCACGAGTTGACATTCTGATTTATCTGCTCCTGAGTCAACAGGATGTACCAGATTTAAAGAGATCAAATGCATTGTAATGTTTGTGGTTCCAGTTGTGGATTAGATGAGCTATTATGGAAAGTGCTGCCAAGTAAATATGGCAAAAAAAATATAACAAGGGGATAACTTAAATATGTCTATTAAACTGTGTGTTAAGTAAAGTAGCACCAGCGTGGTGCTGAATGTAACTTATTATCTGGAGACTTGGTGTAGTAGATAAAGTGGGAATTATGGTTCTTTTTTCCCCCTTCAGAACATTTTTTTTTGTTAAAGGAAGAGACTGTAAGCTAGGAATTTCAGAGACGGGCGCTTGACTGTGTAACCATGGCTGTGTGATGACTTATAATATTGAAGGCTCCAAATGATATTTCTCATTTCTTTGCTTTCTATTTCTTGCCGTCGCTGCAGCAGCAGATCAGATTTCCTGAGATAAATATGCTGCCTAGCTTTTAATGGGATTTCTGTATTGCCGGGAGTTGGCGTGTTCTGATAATAAAAGAACCTAAAAATTGTACATCCCTTAATTGGTAAGAAGAGAGATGTTTTGATGGGCCACAAATGGAAACATTGATTTTTACTGCCTCCGCGCAGCTCCAAGCGGCGTGTCACGCCACGTTCCCTGCCACGGAAGGCGGCAGCTGGCTCTCCAATGAGCTGATTTGTGTTTGTAGGTTCTTGATCTCAGGTGCTTGGAAGTGCGCGTTCTGTGCGGACGGGAGAAACGGAGCCCTTATAGCATTATCTATTTCTAAATTGAAATATTTGTAGGACTGTGGCTTCCACCTCAAATCGAATGCATTTTTTGCTTTGTTCCTCTTTCTTCCTTTGGCAACCAGTCCTTGAGGGTTTAAAGGCTCTGTGCCGAAGGCTTTTTCTATAACGTGATGTTATGGGCAATATACACACACACTCATGGACACACACACATGTGCACACATACATACACGCACCTCTGCATGTGAGTATAATTTGCATCAGTATCTTTACACGTAGTAGAGATTTCTCTCTTTAGTTTAAGTAAGCGCTAGTTTCCACACAGGTTGATCTGTTTCCAGAACAGACTGTGGGAAGAGACGACAGGCACTTTGATTTTCGGTTCCAAGTCTCTGTATTTTAATGGGCAAGTTTCATCCACTGACTTTTATTGGGATGACTGATATATTTTGTATGTAATATTTGCCATGGATTTTTTTTCACTTCACTTTACAAATTCTTGTTGGACCCTGTTTGTCCCTCAGATTGAGTCTTTGCTCTGTGGGGGGAAGTGCACGGGGCAGGAGTCAGGATGTCAAGGTCAACATCTGTGGGGGGCTAGGGATGTTACAGCCCCCTGGCTGGAGGCCAGGTGCCTTACCTGTGAAAGGGGAATAACAAAGCTCTCCCTCTCTGCAGGGGAGGGGCAGTGGCAGAGTGGAGCCAGATGGTCACTTGAGTCCCTTTTAGTTCTGGGATGTGTAAGACTGCGCAATTGGGCTACATGTGTGTATTTGCGACTTTGAAAATGCACAGAATGCTATGCAAACTCAAAGCATCGTTATCATGATCATTAATCATGAGTTCAGTTTTCTGTTCAGTTTATCTACTGGTTTGCATGGTGCTAAGCATAGAATTGGTATTTTATTTTAAAGAAGTTGGTCAAATGATTCCAAGGCTGGTTCTCACTCTCTAGGCTGATACTGGGGTGCAAGTGAGGGCTCAGGTACCTTTTAAGCAGCAATTTGATTGTCCTTGGTCTTGCAAACATATGTACTTCTTTGATTCCAGAATCAGGACATCTTTACATAGAACTGAGCCAGCCTCTCACCACATTGAGAGGCATGTTGTGTGGAGGGTTAGTCTGGCTAAGAGATCTCTCAGCTCTAAACCACAAGGCTTTAGGGGAAACTTAAAGCTTGTGCATTAGGAATAGCTGATCAAAACATTGGAGAGGTGTGTGAGAGAGTTGAGTTTTTAGGAGACAAAATGCTAAGGCATTTTCACCTCCCTGATGGGTCACGACCCCCAGTATCCACGCACAGAGGGAAGATGACAGGAAATCCCTCTAGAAGATTTGCACCAAGAATTAAATAAGCTAGCTGAGAATTATGGCACCACACGCTACAAAAACCCATACATTAATATACTGAGAGGTGTCAAGGATAATGGACCCTGGGAGGGAGAGTAATTAAATGTATCTTCATAAATGCGGGGCGATTTCTTTTACAATGCTTTCCCCAGACCCCGTCAGCTGACATGGACTGTATTCTTCCTGTTGGCAGGAGGCCTAGAAGGAGAGCCGGAGTGTGATCGAAAAACCAGCCGTGCGCTGGAAGACAGGAACAGCGTGACAAGTCAAGAGGAGAGGAATGAGGACGATGAAGACGTGGAGGATGAGTCAATTTACACCTGCGATCACTGTCAGCAGGACTTTGAGTCTCTGGCAGACCTGACGGACCATCGGGCCCACCGCTGTCCTGGAGGTAATGTTAAATAGCACTGGGATTCTGACAGGTGGTTATACGGGTAATTGGACATAGCAACAGCTTGAAGCCTCAAGTGAGATTAAAGAATTAATAATGTAATTTTACAGTTAATGTCATTTTATTGTGGTGTCTTGGGTACCCTCTTCAATAAAATTAAAAATAAAAGCAACAGCTTTGTGGGAAGCAGGAGTTAGGTGGAGGTACCCTGTCCTTGCTCCCCGAAACTACCATCTGTGGTCTGTGACCCATAACTGGGTGGGTCTGCACCCTGGATTTCTGGAAGGCCTTTTGGAAACCCAGCAATTAAGAGGTTATTAGTGCAGAGTTAAGCAGCTTAAGTGTGGAAAGCTGCGTGAAGGAGTGAACTCTGAGACAGGGCTAACGATGGGATGAGGAGAATTTCAGAAGCCAAGAAGTACGCCTGCAGAAAGGGACCCAGTTCCGCCTCTGCACCTGGGCCCTGCTTCTCCGGGTAGGAGAAGGGTGGCTGGGAGCAGTTTTTGCTAGACATGGCGATGACCCTGTGTTCTGTTTACCAGCTGCCTCAGAGAAGGTGGGCAAGGCCACAGTTTCTAGGAGGGATTTAAGACTTCACGAGTCAAGTATGTCCGTGTGTCTGGGATATATGGGGTGTGAGGGGTAGGGGAACGGGGGCATGTGTATTCCCTGGAGTGTGGCAGCCACGCTATCCCGTTAGGGTTGATATCTTTCCAGGCTTTGAGCAAGGAGGTCAGAGCATCCGTATTCCTTACATAGCTATCCTGAGACACTTCCTTCTATTGTGATTGCTGATGCAGCCCCTTGGGTGCTGGTTTGTGGGGATAGGACCTAAATCTCCAACCAGTACTCCAGGGAGGGCCTGACACCTGTTTTGGGAGGGAAATTTGCTGGTAGGAGATAGGTTGGGACTCAAAGTCTTATTTCCTCTACCTGTCAGGCTGTCTTGGAAGTTTGATAGCCAGGTGTTTGGGGAACTTTGCTATGACTTTTCCTCTAGTGACATCTGTACCCGCACAGCCCTGGATGAGCTAAGTCCTCATTCTCAACCTCTAAAGGGAATCGGTAGCAAAAACAATGGACCCAGAAAGCCTCAAAGTTTTGAACTGTTTGGGATTCAGCAAACCAAACCCAGTAATTTTGGAATTTGTTAATATATCTGTCATTGGCAGAGGAGATGGCCAACTTAGATGTTTAGAATCAGGATTGGAAGGGATTTATGTGGTTGGCTTTTCCAGTCGTCTTATTTCTTGAGGAAAAATATTGAGGCATTGAGACAGAAGGGTGATTACTTAACCCGGGTCACATAGCAGTTTGGTGATGGAATCAGGACCTCCTCAGCATCGTGGGCTACAGACTCTCATTCTGCTTGAGAAAACAGCCGATGCTGGTGTAATTCTTGATTAGCTACGAACTGAAGTGAAGTCTTAACTATAAGAGAGTGAACTATTGGTACATATTTTAAAAACAATCAGTTAATCGATCTTCTAATTAAAAGCTATTCTCTTTATGTTCTATCACACTGCTCTCGTGTAGTTGTTAAACCAGGGCTTCCCAGTTCCACTGCAGAGTGATGCTCTGTTGAGTGTCTGTAGCTCTTGGAATGAGGTGTCCTTCCTGGCACTACCCAGGCTACTCCTTCCTCCAGTCCTTCAGCATCAAGGAGATTCTTGTGTCTGTTACCACACGTTAGAGAATGGTGGTGCTTCTACGTGGAGAAGGGAGATTGGAAGGCTTTGGGGCTATATGTGGGAGTCTGTATTGGAAATTTTAAATGGTAGCTATTTGTCCTTTGGTCCTGGGCAGGACTGTCTTCCCAGTGACCGTCTCTTTTCTTCACAGCCTCAGACTTTGGCTGAAATCACGGCAGCCCTATTTGCAGGGTCTCCAGCCATCTTTATCGATGCATCTTTATCCACCAGCTCTTCTGCCTGCTTCCTGACAGGACCCCACTAACGACCTCCACTGGGACATGGGAACCAGGAATACCCCCAAACCCTGGAGCACTGGACAGGAGTCAGAGATTCCTTGAAAGAGTACAAGAAACAACCTTGCCTAATAGCATCCCTGAGAAATTCATTACCACCCAGTAAAGGCGTGACCCAGCCTGGGCAAGTCCCTCGAACATGGAAGATAAATGCAAGGAGGTATTTCCCCCCGTTCTTAGGACTACTCAGGGACAGGATACACTATTGGGAATTGTGTGCATATTATTCAAAACAGGGCTTCCCTGATAACTCAGTTGGTAAAGAATCTGCCTGTACTGCAGGAGACCCTGGTTCGATTCCTGGGTCAGGAAGATCCCCTGGAGAAAGGATAGGCTGCCCACTCCGGTATTCTGGCCTGGAGAATTCCGTGGACTGTATAGTCCATGGGGTCGCAAGGAGTCGGACACAGACTGAGCGATTTTCACTTTCACTTATTCAAAACAGGTCCCTACCTAGGACGCCTCCAACATCCTTGGATTGTATGGTGGTTTTCAAACTGTGTCCTCAGAGATGTCTTTGGGGCTATCTGACTGAGGGGCTCTGAAACCCACTCCAGACAGAGCTATTATCTTAAAAAGTTCGCTTTATACATTGAGTTAGTTTAACATCTTCAAAAACTGGCTTCTGCTTTAACATTTTGGAACTGGCACAAAAATGCAGCAGCAGGCCCTCCTAGGCCAGCCTCAGGGGTCTCCGCTGGACGCTCATCCTTGGTCACCTGGTTGCAGTACCAGGGACAGTGAAGGTGGGCATTGCTGCCCCATGGAGCAGACTCTGGAGGGAAAGGTGGACGCTTTTCAGCCCAGCGAAGACCGTTTCAGACAAGGATTTCAGAGAGGACCCTGCTCTGTGAGGCCCGGCGGGCTCTGGGTGCTCTGCAGACGCTTCTGAGGGAACAGATGAGTCTTGTTTTGAGAGAAGGTGGAGCTTCCCTGCTGTTGAGCATCTGGGGCCTGAGGGCAGCGCACCCGTCCATTGGAATCTGGCTTTGGGTGTAACAAGAAGCTTTCCTGCAGAGGGCTGTCCTGAAATGCGGAGGCAGCACAGCCCTCCCCAGCCAGGGTGCCTGGAAAGCCCAGCCCAGGGGGCAGTGTTTGTGGGGTTCATCTTGAGTGTGACCCTTTCTATTATTATTAATTTTTTACTGAAGTATAGTTGATTTATAGTGTTCCGTTAATTACTGCTCTATAGCAAAGTGACTCAGTTATACCTATATGTACATTTTTGTCCAGTATGGTTTACCATGGGATATTGAATGTAAGTTCCCTATGCTGTCAAGTAGGACCTTATTGTTTATCTATTCTCTATGCACGAGTTTGCATCTGCTAATCCCAAACTCCCCCGGCTCCTACCTTGGCAACCACGAATCTGTTCCTAGGTCCGCGATTCTGTTTCTGTTTCATGGATGGGTTCATTTCTGCCATAGTTTAGGTTCCCCGAATGTGGTCCTTCTTTGAACTGCTCTGGCAGAGTGAGCTCTGGGCTCTTGCTGTGGCAGTTGGGGTGGGCATGGGGGCACGGCCTTGTTCCATCAGACTCCGAGAGAGTGGTGTGAGGTCTGGACAGTTTCTGGGGTGGGGATGCCCCTCGTGGAAGGGGAGCCTCCTGCCAGGATGGTGGTGATGGCATTCGCCAGGAAGCTCCCAGATCCTCCATCCTGGAGCCAGGACTGGCTGCACTGAGGAACCCTGGCGTCCGGGGCTTTCCTCGTTCCTCAGCAGGAGTGGCAGTGCTGGGTCCAGGAGGGGCTGCTGAACTGTGGACTTCCAGACCCGAAGGCAGCTCCATTGAGACCTGTTTGTATTTCTCTCTCCCTCTTTCTCCCTCTCCCTCCTTTGTGTCTGCAGAGAAACCGACTTTAAACCCACAAGCCAACAGACATTGCATCTTTATGACACGAAGTGAAACTAGCAAAGATCCGGTCCTCTCTGCCGATGCTCCCACCCCCAAGAGCTGTCTGATTTCTCTTTGTTCCCCTCTAGTCCCTGCCCACAGGATAACAAATGTTTACATGCTTGGAGTTGTGGGCACTTACCGCCTTATATTTGGTATTTGTTACTGGACATTTTCTGAACGGATTCCCACGTTGCCATGTGGTCTTCTGCATTATCCTTTCTGGGGAGCCCTTCTTGTGAAGCTGGGTTGCTGGCACTGGGTCCATATACTGGAAAAATGTAGACCAGTGTGCTAGTAGGTGAGGATTTTTGCAGCAGAGTAGAGGCTGACTCAATGTGTGATGGACTTGATTGTTACTGATGGAATATCCTTTGTGGGCACTGAGTGGGGAAACTGCTGGAGTGTTGGGTGGCCGTCTGAACTGATGATAGAAAGTCCCCATTAATTTTGGTTCCACCACAGCGAATAACATGGGGAACAGGGAGTGAGCTGAAGTTTACATTATGCCATTTCTACAGTGTTGGCCAAGCATGTCTGGGCCGTATAAATGGTTGAAGGGGGTTGTTTTCCATCATTTTTTAGGAGCCAGGCTGAGATCAAGTGCCTTAGAAAGTATCTCTGAGAACTTCCCGGGGCACTGTGGAAGCAGGCATGAGAGGTTTGATTTATCCTGGGGGCTGATTTCAGTTTTTTATATGCTCACTGAAGCAGGTCACCCATGGACCTTCAGTCTGGATTCAGGTGCAATGTTTCACTGCTTCCTGATAGCGAAACTATCCCGATACTCTGTGGCTTACCGCTCATCGGTCCAAATTAATTAGGTTGACTGCCCAAGGACATCTGGGTGCTGGATCTACGCGTTGCAATGCTTTAGATCTGCCTTCTCCAGCCGTGTCAGGAGTAGGGCTGTGCTGTGTGTCGGACTCAGGACAGGTGGGTCCCCAGGACTGGAGCACCCAGTGGCTTTTGTGGGTCCCTAGTTTCTTTGCCAGAGGCTCCTCTGGCATCATTTGGGGTATCATTATAGGTGGGGAGCAGTGGACGGAGTCTCTCTAGAAACTGAGGCTTTTCTCTCTGGGTTCCAAGCACTTGCTCCACAGAACAGAAATTGCCTTTTAGGACCAGGTGGACGCCTTGAAATACATGGGGTTCCTGCTGCTCTCTGGGAGCTCTCAGGGGCTTCAGTCCTGACACTCTTCATATATTAAGCACCTGTCACATGTCAGGCCCTGTGGGACTCGCCCTGGAATGTGGCCCCTAGACCTCCTGCCACTTGCTGTCTCTGCAGCCCCTGCCCCATTCAGCCCCTAGCACTCACCAGATTCTAGAATTAGATTCTGATTCTTTTCAATGTGTTTCCCACCCATCTCCCCCGCTGCTGTCAGGCTTTGTGAAGACAAGAGTCATGTCTGTTTCATTCCCTCTTATGTCCTAGCCCGGTGCCTGGTCCACAGTGGTGCTTAATAGATGCTTGCTGAATGCAGGGCCTATCTCGCCTCATCCTCACAACAGTTCCTGCAGGGAGGTCTTGTTTTTCATCGTTCCTCCCCACTGTACCCATTGGACGACTGAGGCTCGAGTTAGGCGGAGCTAAGATTTGAGGTCTGAACACTTCGTGGTGGGAACACAGACAGTGAGCAGTTAGTTTCTAACTGAACTCCAGACGACACAGCCTTTTTGAATGCTCAACTTCAGAAAAAATAAGAGAAGGGAATTTGTTCAAATAGCAACAGCAAAAAATGTGCTCCCTGTGGGTTAATTTCACTGCTCCCTGCCCCTACCCCCACCTACCCCCCTTTCCTGGGGATTGGGACCAAGGAGTGTTTCCTCAGCCCTTTTGGAAAGGCAGACCCTCCCTTTCTGGCAAAGGTGAAATGCTGCTGTGTAAAAAGCCGGGTGGAAAGTTAATTACACCCTGGTTTGTTCAGCTGTGGCCAGAGTGACCTGTGGGCCCTAATTACAGGACTGGGGCTGCGTGGAGGCTGGCCACCTTTGCCAGCCTCGTTCCTGTCCACCGGCTGGCCGGAGCTCGCCTTTGTGTGCCGGCTCAGGCCCTTTCTTGCTCCAACAGCATGGGTGGGGCCCCTCCCTGCCTTATTGCTTGCGGCATCCCTTGTACTGGCTCCATTTGGGCAAAACGGAGTGGGTGCAGGCCAGCCGCTGGGCGATGTGGTGCCAAGTACACAGGTGCAGGGCGCGGGTTCCTTCTGCCCGTGCATAGCGCCTTGGTGTCAGCCGGCGTCTTGCAGAGCAAAAGGCCTGGGGGCTGGAGCACAAAGAATACCCCCACCTGAAGAGCTTTCCTGCACACGAACAGCATCCAGTCACAAAACACAGAGCAAGAAAGAGTCTGGCTTACGTTAGCCGGACTAATGTATAGGATGTTAGTCCAGAATGTAAAGGACCAGGAACGAATCCACGGGGCATCATGCAAGTGTTCGGAGCGAGCAAACAGAATCAGCTACTGGGGGACACAAAAGAGTCTTAAGTGAAAGGGCAGACCTTGTTCTTGAATGGAAGGATTTGATATCGTAAATACATCAATTTCTGTGAAATTAACCTATTAAATGTTAGCCAGTGAAAGTAAGAATAGGCTTTGTTTAGACATGGACAAGCTGATTCTCAAGTTCATGAGGTGGAACTTCCCTGGCGGTCTAGTCATTAAGAATCATAGTTCCACTGCAGGGGACACAGGTTTGATCCCTGGTCCAGGAACTAAGATCCTGCATGTTGTGCGGTCAAAAAAAGAGAAAAACAAACGGGCATGCAAGGATAGGAAGGACAGTTTCGATAAAGAGACCTAACAGGCGGAGCTGGTAACTAGATACGATTTTAAAACATGTTCTGAAGCGGTAGGATTCTAAGTAGTGTGGCACAGACCAGAGGAATGAAAAAAAGACCAGGAATGGAGCCGAATGGAGCTAGAGATTAGGCGCATGAGAAAGGTGTTATTGCACGTCAGCAGAGGAAGATGGATTGGCCACTCAGTGGGGTTGGGAGGGCATGGTGGCCATCCTGAAAAAGGACATTGGATCCCTCCTGCATCCTAACGCCAAAACAAATCCCAAATGGATCAGAAATCTAAACAGGAAAAGAAAACTTAAAAACACTGAAGGAAAACATGAGTTTTTTTTTTAAAAAAGATTGTCAGAATGGGGAAGCCTTTTCTAAATATAACCCTAAACCCAAAAGCCATAAAACAAAGGACAGAAATGTTAGACTACACAAAAATAAAACACTTCTGCATTGCCAAAACTGCAGTAAATCAAACCAAAGATATATATCACAGGCAAAAGATATTTTCCTTAATGTGTGAGGCACTCCTAACCAACACTAAGAAAATACCCAATAAATCAACCACAAAGGTGGACAAGGGCCAGTCCACCCAAAGCCGGCACCCACTCAGATTGGTTGGTGACACACTGCTCATTAGATATTTTGAGTATCCCCCACGTGCCCATAACAGAAATGGAACCAGAGAAAGAAAGTTGAGTGGGATCTTAAACAGTCAGAAGATTCAGAACTACCTTTATTGTAAGAGAACTGTACATTTAAACCACAGGAAAATACCACTCTTAACCCATCTGATTGGCAAAGACCAAAATGTTTGGCAGCCCATCATGCTAGTGTATCCTTGATGCCAAGGCTTGGGCCCTGTTCTTTCTCTTCCCAGGGTTGCCTTGGCCTCTGGCTAGAACACATAGTAGGTGCTCAGTAAATGTTTGTTGAGCTTGTCCTCAAGGAGGCTACAGCCCCCTTGAGGTAAGATGTAGACGGTACAGGTTTCATGAAGGAAGGATTCTGAGGTATCAGATAGCAAAAATAAAGGTTCCAGGAAGCATGCTGGGACATAGTAGGTCTTCAGCTAATATGTCATCAGAAGGGGGAGTTAGAGAAGGAAGAGATGATTTATTCATTCAGCAAATATTTATTGAGCATATATTGTAGTTGTTCAGTCACTTAGTCATGTCTGACTCTTTGTGACCCCATGGACTGCAGCACACCAGGCTTCCCTGTCCATCACCATCTCCTGGAGTTTGCTTAAACTCATGTCCGTCAAGTCAGTGATGCCATCTAACCATCTCATCCTCTGTTGCCCAGGAGAATGCCCTCAATCTTTCTCAGC
Organism: Capricornis sumatraensis; assembly: GCF_032405125.1. Lineage (NCBI taxonomy): Eukaryota > Metazoa > Chordata > Mammalia > Artiodactyla > Bovidae > Capricornis > Capricornis sumatraensis. Next base: position 24,015,934 of record NC_091088.1, on the reverse strand, counting down.
ATCAGAGTCTTTTCCAATGAGTCAGCTCTTCACATTAGGTGGCCGAAGTATTGGAGCTTCAGCTTCAGAATCAGTCCTTCCAATGAATATTCAGGGTTGATTTCCTTTAGGATTGACTGGTTTGCTCTCCTTGCTGTCCAAGGGACTCTCAAGAGTCTTCTCCAGCGCCACAGATTGAAAGCATCAATTCTTTGGTGCTCAACTTTCTTTATGGTCCAACTCTCAAATCTGTACATGACTACTGGAAAAACCATAGTTTTGACTGTATGGACCTTTGTCAGCAAAGTGATGTCTCTTTCTAATGCACCATCTAGCTTTGTCATAGCTTTTTTTCCCCAAGGAGTAAGCGTCTTTTAATTTCATGGCTGCAGTCACCATCTGCAGTGATTTTGGAGCCCCCAAAAATAAAGTCAGCCACTGTTTCCACTGTTTCCTCATCTGTTTGCTATAAAGTGATGGGACCAGGTGCCATGATCTTAATTTTTTGAATGTTGAGTTTTAAGCCAGCTTTTTCACTCTTGTCTTTTACCTTCTTCAAGATGCCCATTAGTTCCTCTTTGCTTTCTGCCATTCAGTTCAGTTCAGTCACTCAGTCGTGTCCGACTCTTTGCGACCCCATGAATTGCAGCACGCCAGGCCTCCCTGTCCATCACCAACTCCTGGAGTTTACTCAAACTCATGTCCATCGAGTCAGTGATGCCATTCAGCCATCTCATCCTCGGTCATCCCCTTCTCCTGCCCTCAATCCCTCCCAGCATCAGAGTCTTTTCCAATGAGTCAACTCTTCGCATGAGGTGGCCAAAGTACTGGAGTTTCAGCTTTAGCATCATTCCTCCCAAAGAAATCCCAGGGCTAATCTCCTTCAGAACGGACTGGTTGGATCTCCTTGCAGTCCAAAGGACTCTCAAGAGTCTTCTCCAACACCACAGTTCAAAAGTATCAATTCTTTGGCACTCAGCCTTCTTCACAGTCCAACTCTCACATCCATACATGACCACTGGAAAAACCATAGCCTTGACTAGACGGACCTTAGTCGGCAAAGTAATGTCTGCTTTTGAATATACGATCTAGGTTGGTCATAACTTTTCTTCCAAGGAGTAAGCGTCTTTTAATTTCATGGCTGCAGTCACCATCTGCAGTGATTTTGGAGCCCCAAAAGATGTAGTCTGACTCTGTTTCCACTGTTTCCCCATCTATTTCCCATGAAGTGATGGGACCTGATGCCGTGGGTGGTGTTATTTGCATATATGGGGTTATTGATATTTCTCCCGGCAATCTAGATTCCAGCTTGTGCTTCATCCAGCCAGGCTTTTCACATGATGTACTCTGCATATAAGTTAAGTAAGCAGGGGAACAGTATACAGCCTTGACATACCCCTTTCCCAATTTTGAACGAGACCATTGTTCCATGTCTGGTTCTAACTGTTGCTTCTTGGCCTGCACACAGATTTCTCAGAAGGGAGGTAAGGTGGTCTGGCATATATTGGGTTGGCCAAAAACTTCATTTGAGTTTTTCATAACATCTTATGGAAAAAACAGAACAAACTTTTTGGCCTATCCAATACTATGTGTAGGCACCCTTCTGGGTGCTGATGGGGGGTGGAATGTGGGAACTGCTTATTTGAATAAAAATCAACTCAGTAGAGAAGGCACTCATTTCACAAAAGCATTTTTTGATCTGTAACGTGAAGTACCATAGGTGCCCTTGAAAGAGTTGCTTTCCCCAGTGCCTTTAAAAGGGGTTTCCATGTCTAGAGATGTCACTCCCACCGCACTTAGGCAAGATGCTGTCTGTGTCTGCCTCCTGGAGCACTGCTATTTGGGAAGGTGGGTGACTGGCCAGCCTGCGTCTGGCTGGCTGTTGGCAAGGGTGGAACCTTCCCTAAATTGCTGTTCCCCGGCCTCCTAGTTCCCTTAGATGGGTGCCTGGGGAGGCGGCAGGCTGCCTGCGGCTGTGACTCTGTCTGGACAGCTGTCCTTGGCTCCTGGTGATGACACGGAGGGAAGTGGTTTTCCAGATGCCAGTGCTATCGTCCACCTCCTGGAGAGCCTGCGGGTTATAGCACGTGTCCCCCTTGCTTTGAGTATGTAGAGCAAGCATGGCTCTTGCATAGTTGGGTCTGCAGGTCTCTCCAGAATTAGACACCAGATCTGACAATGCAGAAGGCAGGGGTCAAGGTGGGAAGAATCTACATTTCTTTGGGTTTTCATGGAAAAATAAGTGTCTCTGTGTATGTCCTGAGGTTTCAGAGGACTCTGAAAAAGGGAGGAAGTCTTTTTCTTTTTCCCCACGTAGCCAGCTTGATCACTGTGATGGTTTTGTGGATCACTGTGCCCACAGGTGGGCCAGAGTGGAATCCGGGTGTGGTGGCTGACACTGCGGTGTTTCTGCTACAAACATCTTTGGGCTGAGCCTCTGTGTGTAGACCCTGGAGCTGCACTGAGGGAGTGGGGAAGACTGGGCTGTTCCTCCCAGGCTGGACCCTTGGCTTATGCCCCTTTCCTGGCATCAGCCAAAGCTTCCATTGGCTTCCTGTCGTTGGGCCAGGATGTACACCCAGCAGGATGTCAAGGTCTTGGGAGGAGAAAAAAACCTCCATGACCCTCAGGTTGGTTGCTTAATGTATTCCTGATCTGTCTTGGTCTGGCCTGCTGTCATCCATTGCAGCTTAGATGATTCCAGGGGGTGCGTGTCACGTCATCAAGTAGTGATGCCGTACCTACCGTATTTCCAGGGCAGTGTGTGTGTGTATGAGAGAGAGAGAGAGAGAGAGAGAGCGAGAGAGAGAGAGAGGAAGTTCCTATCAACAAAGAATGTGTAATCTAGCTGGAAGGTGAAGTCACCACGGTCCTTTTGGCTGCCTGGCACATAGTAGGTCCTCAGTTAACATGCTGTCTGCATAAAGACTCAATTCAAACTGACAGGTGGAGAAAAGCAGATTCACTGGCTGGAGGAACTGAGAAGTAAGGCCAACTTCAAGCGTGTTCCTCTAGACATGCCCTGGGGCTGTGTCCACAAACCCTGTCACTGCATGTGCAGCCAGCCACAGAGGGGCCCCAGAGCCTGTGGGCTTCCACCCTCCTGACTCGGCCCCACCAGGAGAAAGAGTAGCCTCTTTCAAATTGCCAGGACTTCTGGCAACTCCAGAAGTGGACTTCTGGCGACTCCCCATGCCAAGGCTCACCTCTGGAGTCTCTTGGGGAGACAGATGTGCCTATTAGCCAGGCCCCGGGTGGGAGTTTCGGGGGTCAGCTTCATCCAGACCTCTGTACTGAGCATTTTGAAGAGGTTCCCCAGGATGATGGCCAGGAAGCATGGACGTCTTTTCTAGCAGAAGGGAACTATATGCAGGCACGTATGAGGGAATGAAATAGTCTAATCAAATACCAGATTGACAGCTACCAATGACCAAGTCCATCCACTCTGCTTTTAATAGCGTCTAGTCATCTCATCCCAGAGTTTTAGGGAGGCACATTCCTTAAAGACCAACTACTCAGTGGTTTCGAACCTTGTTTTTAACCCTGTGTACTCAAACACAAGCAGTATAGTCAAAAACAACCAGTATATAAGGCTGGTAGATGCTTGGCACTGTGCTAAAGAGTTGGGGAGAGGGCCTTCCCTGGTGGTCCAGTGGCCAAGGCTCTGCACTCCCAATGCAAGGGCCCTAGGTTCAATCCCTGATCAGGGGACTAGATCCCCCACATGCCACAACTGAGTTCACATTTCATAACCAAAAGATCCTGCATGCCGCAACTAAGCCGTGATGCAGCTAAACAAACAACATAAAAAAGAGCTGGGGAGATTCTGAGCCCTGCCTACTTGCCTAGCATCCCCCATCCTGTCCCCTTCAGTCTCCTGGAAGCCCCAGGGAAGCTCTTCAGAAGCCCCGGGCAGTCTGAAAGTACTAATTGGGCGCCCCTTAATGATGGACACTTGTCCAGGGTCGCATGGGGAGGTGGTGGCTTGGCTGGTGGCCGCAGGAGGTATGTGCAGTTCCTAGGAGGCAGTGCAGCCCTATAGGGGCTGGCTCCTGGTCACCCATGTGTTCTCTGATGTGTGGCCCTTACTGCAGTTCTTGCCTGGCTCACTGGCTGTCTGTGGGGCTGTCCCATAGTAAGCTGAGTTCTCTTCCAGGTGGCGCAGTGGTGAAGAACCCACCTGCCAATGCAGGAGATGGGGGTTCAACCCTTGGGTGGGGAAAATCCCCTGGAGAAGGAAATGACAACCCGCTCCCGTATTCTTGCCTGGGAAATCCCATGGACAGAGGAGCCTGGTGGGCTCAAAAAGCTCAAAAGCTTTTTTGGTGGGCTCAAAAAAGTCCATGGGGTCACAAAAAGTTGGACATGACTGAGCATGCACGCACGCCAGACTCACAAACTTCACTTGTTTGGACTAGATGTTTTCTTTGCTTCGTGTGGAGTGAGTTTGGCCCTTGAACTGTGACAAACTTTGTGGAAGTTGTGCCTCTACTCTGGAGGTCCCCACAGAAGCCCGCTCACCCAGACCTCTCCCTCTTGGTCCTTTGGGGACGGAACTCTGGGAGAGAGGAAAGTCACGCCCTGGTGGCATCGCTGGCTCCTGGGCCTCCTGGACTCCGTGTGCAGGCCGGGGCCAGGCTGGAGAGAGGTCGGACTGCCGGTGGCTGAGTTAGATGGTGTGAGCAGGCGGTTGTGAAATCAGTCTGCCATGCTGTGTCCCTCTATAGCCTCACCCGGGAAACCCAGCATTACCAAAAGTCACATCGACTGCCAGTGCCAGGGGGAAGGAGGGTGCAGCCAGAGTGTTCCAGAGTCACAGTACAAGGTATCTTGTGTAGGTATTTCAGTTTGTTTTTTCTCCCAGTGTGTACATGTACAGCCCCCAAATCCCAGTGTTCCTGAGCAAACTCAGGGCCAGGTATGTGGCGCTTTTGTTGAGAGTCACAGCTTTTCCTGTCGCATCAAGATCTACAGTGTCATCAGCCTAGCACTCCTTGCCCCCTCCTGTCACCTTTATCACTGATAGGCAGGATACACAAAGACCAGAGCCCTGGGAGAGACCCCGTGCTTTTCTCCTGGAAGTGCTGGTGCTAATTCCAGCTCCTGTTGGGCAGAAAGATCTGAAAATTGTGTTCCCCGAGTCATCAACTCCGTTTCCTCCAATTTGAGATTGAAAAGCTTTGAGAAGTGCCTGTGGGTGAAGATGGGAATAGCCTCCAGCTGAATCCTGACCTGGTTTTGGGGTAAAAGAGACAACTAGAGGGGAATTGTTCTACGAGAGTCCTTTATTGTAGCTGAAAACCATTGATGGCTTAGTCCACGTCCCTTAGTTTATGACTCCAGGGACCCCAAAGAACAAAGCGAACTACCGCTCAGAGGAAAAATATGTTCCTTAGAACCTTAGCAGCCCTGGCACGTATTCATTCATTCATTGAGTAATTTTTTTAAGCACCTACTATGAGCCAGGAACTCGTCTCGATGGGGGGGATAGAGTAGTGAGTGAAACAGACACTCACTCCTGCCCATCTGGAGCTTATATTTTTGGAGGTCATATTATTATTATTATTTTGGGGGGGGGCTGCACTGGGTCTTCATTGTGGTGCACAGACTCTTCCTGGTGGTGCCTGGGCCTTCTCTAGTTTCGGTGTCTGGGCTTCTCTTTGTTGCAGAGCGCAGGCTCTGGAGTGTGTGGGCTCAGGGGTTTCGCCATGTCAGCTCTCTAGTTATGGCGTGTGGACTGAGTTGCCGCGAGGCATGTGGGATCTTATTAATAGTTCTCTGACCAGGGATCGAACCCACACCCCCTGCATTGGAAGGCAGACTCTCAACCACTGGATCACCAGGGACGTCCCTGGAGCTTACATTTTATGACAACTAGCTCTCACTGACTTTGGCCAGGAGATTCTTAAACTGACCGGTTTGTAGTTATTTTGTTCCAAGAACCTGTTGGCGCCTTTTGTGGTTCATGGTGGTGTGAGGAGTGTGAGAGAGGAGGACAGGCAGCCGGCTCACTGCCGAAACGGTTAGCATGCTCAGAGGCTGTGTCAGCAAAGCAGGATGAGGGGGTGACTGCTCTGTCCCACGTGTGGCTGGAAAGACCATGATTGGAGAGGGATTCAGGGGAAGAGGGAGAAGGGGAGGCCTCAAAGTCATGCTTGCAAGTTGGGCAGTTAGGATTCTTGGTGGCCAGTGTCAGAAAATCAAACCCTAATTTGCTTAAACCAAGTAAGGGGATTTATTTGCTCTTGGAAATAGACATTCCAGACACAGGGATAGCTTCAGGTATGGCTGAATCTAGGAACTCTGGCAAAAGCCTTGGGACCTAATCTTGTATCTTCTGGTTCTGATGAATGCTGTGTGGGCTTTTGGCTCAGGGCAAGTCAAGTGCTCTGAATGGCATGCCCAGAGATGTTCTCCAGAGGAAATCAGGGTGCTGCCAGTATAAGATGGGGAACTGGATGCCATCAGGCAGAAGCAGCCCCGAAAGGGAAGCAGCTTGAATCATTTAATCCTTGGCAACTAAGATCCCAGACTAGGTGACCTGACCTCAGGGACAGGGAGAGCTTGGCCAGTCCCACGAGTCCAGCTGGTGTCTCCTCCTGTGCTGGTGGTCAGTGGTTTTTTTTACTGTCACCTCTGGATAAGATGCATTAATGGAGAGGGCTACCCAGTGGAAGCTCTGGTCCAAGCTGTGCACCGTAGCATTGGGGAATGACACACCCTGATCTCTTTCTTCATCAATCTTGGTACTCCAAGGGACAGAACCAGGACCAATGCGAGAAGCCACGGGACCCATTCTGGGCCGCATGTAATGAGCAACTTCCTGATGGCAAGAGCCTTTAACAGCCTGGAGATGAACGCATCGGATGATGTCAGGGGAGTGGATGGCAGAAGAAAAGAGGCTGGCACTGATCTATATTTCAGGTCCCTCCAAAGCCCATGATCCTATGACTGGCATCCTTAAAATGACACCCTAACACAGAAAAATAGAGAACATTCCCAACAAAATGAGAAGGCAACCAAATTTACCTCCTGCTGGCTGGGGCCTACGGTTCACGGAGAGCAGCCAGCGGGAGACCAGCCTTTCTCTACTCAGGTCTGGACTACTCCCCCCGACCCCCCTACATGTAGCTGGCGTAGTGGGGAGTGGGAGAAGCCGCAGGGGTGCTGCAGCAGAGGCTCAGAGGGATGCGAGGGCTTCGGAACAGGAAAAGAGCAAGGAAATCTGAAGTTTAACTCTGGCACTGGTCTAGAATAAAGCTCAGCTATTGGTTGAGCATTTTGGCAGTATTTTTAAACACTGTATGTGCCAGCTCAGGGGAAAAAATGTACAGGGGATTATAAAATGCTTCACTTTGTGTTAAACAGTTTTATTTTGGAGCTGACTGGCTAGAATTTGGCTGCCTGTGGAAATGACATCATTGCTCTGGGGGGAGCATCTGGGAAGACCGAGGCTGCGAGGCGGCCGAGCAGGTGGGGGGCGTCTGGCTGTAGGGGGTACACGCGCTCTGGCCCCACCCCCACCCCCGCAGGCACTGGAAGTCTTGGCCTCGCTGAGTGGTTGGCTGTGCGTGACAGCTCTGTTGAATGACAGGGTGATAAGGCCAGATCTGCCCGGGCCGGGGTGACCCCTGCGCAAGCAGGTGGGGGCTGAGCGGTGAGGAGATGGGGGAAGGAGGCCGAGGGGCAGGTCTAGATGAATGGCATTCGCCTGTGGCCTCCCAGCCTTTTCCGCGCATCTGTCCCCCGGGCGGCCGCGAATTGTGCCCCTCTCCTGCCGCGCTTGGAAAGAACCCCTCCTGCAGACCTGGCCCTGCCTCTCCCAGCCGCGCCCTTCCCCTTGAGCCGTGAACTGGCTACTCCTTTCCCACCACAGGGCCTTTGCATCACTTTCCCCGCCCCCTGGAGGTTCTTTCACTTTCTTTTGGGCCTCAGCTCCGACATCACCTACCCAGGGTGGTCGCCTTTGACACCCGAGGCCCCCAGCTAAAGTTGCTCTCTTTCACTCTCTGCTGAATCATCCCATCTGATATCCTTCAAGGCAGTTCTTGGTATTTCAGATTTTCCTCCTGACTTGCTTTAGGATTAGTGTCTCTGCCACTGTTAATAGACGGTGACCCCCTTGAGAGTAGCGACCTGCTCTACCTTTCTGGTGCCTGTATCTGTCTCTGACGTTCCACAGGGCTGGCACCTAGTAGGTGCTCAGGAAATATCTCCTGACGTTGTTGATTTGTTGGAAGCGGCTCAGGTGGTGCCACGTTGTGCCGTTCGTCGCTCCCTTGAGTGGCCGAGGACCGGGAATTCTCGAGGGTAGCCTTCTCTGGTCTGGCGAGGAGCCTCCTTCCTCTCAAACACCACCAAGCCACACCTCCCTACCCCTTCCCTTCCTGCCCTGGAAACTGTTCTTCCACCTGCTTCCCGGGACCAGAGAACAAGCCAGAGGGGGCCTTCTGCTCTTCCAGAAGAAAGGGACATTTCGCATTTTGGACCTTCAGGTTGTGGTTAGGTCCCTACTACGTGCCAGGCCCTGGCATCAGGGATGTAGCGGCTTCCTGCCTGCAGGAAGCTTTCATTCTGCAGGGCAGATAGATAATGATGAAGTAAGTAGATAAATACATAGTGACGGCCTGGGGTGCACACCCACACACGGGGGGGTGGATAAGTACAGCTGTGTTCCTGCCCTGGGAGCCCACTGTCTCCCAGGGGGAAGAGTAGGTGTGCAGGGGGTGGGCAAGTCCTTGGGCACCTGGGGATGGGATTTGAGGAGCCCCAGTGGAGTGACAAGTAGGAGGCCTGGAGGGAGGTTCTAGAAAGGTCATCTCTTGTGGGCTTGTGCCCCTGTGCAAGGAGTGATGGAGTTGTAGGGAGAAGGGCAGTGGCCACTGACACCTGGGCGGCCAGGTCACAGAGGGTTGGGGCTGGGGACCTCGGCTTGGGGGGGAATAAGGAAGGACTCTGACTGCCTTTGCCGTGCGCTGCTTGTCTCATCAGTGATTTTTAAAATCTCTCGTCACCCTTATCGATGCCGTATTCTCCACTGCTGCCTTTGAGGTCTTTTTATCACAGTCTTAACAAACACCTTGTTGACATATTTACTTAAAAATTGTTTAAAGGATACTGTCTTAGTCAGGGTCCCCACAGAAAACAGATGGCACGCTCAAACAGAGTGATTGAGGAGCATCTAATAAAGGGCTGTTATGGAGCTGGGCAGGCTTCCCAGGTGGTACTAGTGGTAAAGAACCGGCCTGCAATGCAGGAGACATTAAGAAATTCGAGTTCGATCCCTGAATTGGGAATATCTCTTGGAGGAGGGCATGGCAACTCACTCTAGTATTCTTGCCTGGAGAGTCCCATAGACAGAGGAGCCAGATGGGCTATGGTCCGTAGGGTTGCAAAGAGTTGGACACGACTGAAATGGCTTAGCATGCACGGAGCTGAGCAGGGTGAAGGGAGACCAGGCAGCATCAGGAACGTTGAGGACATCCCAGCGACCTCAGAGAACCTAATGGGCCGAGGGGAGGAGCGTTTGCCAGGACGTGGAGAGAGAGGCTGAAGGGCAGGGCTGCGCTGTAGAGGGGTGTCCATGGCCTGTGAGCTGACTATGTGGATAAGTACCCCGACTCTGCCCTCTCCCAGCCTGAACCCAGCAGGAGGCAGAGGAAGCCGTTGGTCATGCTCCCGGGGCACAGAGCTGGTGGAGGAATGGGAGGGTGGGTTTAGAGGCCTGTGACTAGCATGCGTTGCATCACTCCTGATCCAGGGGCTGGCTTATATGCTGCTGAATGGCCGTATTTCAAAGAGTACCCCCATTTTGTAAAAAGGGAAAATGTCCTGTGTGTTGCTTTGGGGATTTTGAGCCACATGTTTGTCTTGGAGCCTGGGGCCTTGGCTGGTTGCTGTGGGGGGTTCAGCTTCTGGTTTTCCCTTTTTGCAGGACGTGGTGCTGCAAAGGGCATCAGGATTGTGATGCCCTGTGATGCCACGGATCCTGGGAACAGAGGAGCAGATTTGTCAGACCCAAGGCCCGGCTCCCGGCAGGTGTAGCTGTTCCAATCATGTCCCGAGCTGCCAAAACTTTGTTCTTTGCATAGATAGAGAATTGAATAGGTTATCATTACGATCGACGCCATTTGCTTCTTAACTATTGGAGAAATTGGCAAGGAGGGCACTCTTGTGGCCATCACCGCCCTTGACGGTGTCATTCCATTTACGGCTTCACTGGGGACAATGGCAGGGGAGAAGTCAAGGAAAGCAGGAAGGTCAAGGATGCTTCAGAGGAGCCTCTTTGTTCATTATGTATTTATATCGCACGTGGTTTCCATCCGCCGGCTGCTCCGCTCCCGGGACCCCAGAGGATAAGGCAGAGAAGCCTAGGCTCTGAGCACCAAAGCTATTTTTATTTGTGTGCAGGGCAAGGTGACGCGGCTGCTGCAGGCCGAGGTTCAGCTCTCCCTGACACACAGAATTGGATATTAAGGCGGAATTAGAAGCTTGAGTCCAAGGCGATCCCTTGTGAGTGATGCATTCAGGATGGCGTTATGACTTTCCAAACTGCTTTTGCAGAAAAGCAGCCAGGGCAAGATGAAGGAACCATTCTGGGGGACAACCCCGGGCCCCCAAGTAGTCCTTATCTTAGGGTGTGAATAGATGATGAATCGTTCATGTCCCCAGATCCAGTCCTCTTCCTGTTGTTTCCTTTTTCCATGACACTTTCCCCACTGGACATCTCACGAGCGCTTCCTTCTCTCCACAAAGCTTTGCAGCGTCGCCGTCACTTTTCCACCCCAGCCCTGCCCTGACTTATCACTTGGAAAGTCCCTGTTTCTCCAGTGACTCATGCGCTGGTCTAGTACTGTTAGCATTGCTTCACCTTCGTCAGGGGTGGAGCAGGCTTTCTGTCACTTTTTATTTAAAAAAAAAAAAAATGTAGACATTATTAGGGTTTCCAGGGTGGCGCTAGTGGTAAAGAACCCGATTGCTAAGGCAGGAGACTTCAGAGACATGGGTTTGATCCCTGGATTGGGAAGATCCCCTGGAAGAGGAAATGGCAACCCACTCCAATATTCTTGCCTGGAGAATCTCATGGACAGAGGAGCCTGAAGGGCTACAGTCCATAGGGTCGCCAAAAAAAAATTGGACATTATTAAATATCACTAACACATAAATGTATTCTATTTGTGAAAATTTCAAAGATACCGATAAGACCAGATCTCCTTCTTCCTATCCCCTACCCCTAGGTTAATTGCGGTCACCATTGTGACTTGCATGCTTCCAGACTGTCTACTGCAGATTTACACTATACCATGTTTCAGGGATTCTGAGACACACTTTAACATCTCTGAAATCGAGGTGAATCTTACCATTCGTGGCTTGTCATGGTTTAATTGACAGTTTTTTGTTTTGCTTTCTTAGTGGTACATAAAATAGTGGTGCGTTTTATAACCTATGGTTTCTTAGATTCAGTGAAATATAGTGTATGTGTATCCATAGAAACAATGTTGTATTGATTTTTGATTAAAAAAATAAATGATACCATATTGGATCTATCATCCTGCAACTTGCTGGGTTTTTTCACGTAGTACTATGCCTTGGAGGGTTTTCCAGACTGGAGTGTAGATCTCCTTTATTCTTTATTAAATGCCATGTGGCATTGCATAGCGTGGATGTACCATGGTTGTTTCCAATTTAGGATGGGCATTTAGGTTGTTTGCTGTAGTAAACTTTCTTATATACGTCTCCCTATAGGAGCATTTTTCCACAGTCGGTCGAGAGAAGGGGGCGTTGCTGGCTCCAAACTTCCTTCCATTTCATTCTGTTCTGTCCCATTGCACCCCACCCCATCTCATGCCCTCCCATCCTCTCTCATTCCATTCACAGCCATCACCCCAGTACTTCCTAGGTACCACATACTATGCCATATCAATTTGGGGGCTTGAGATGTCGGTACAGAGAGTCATAGTCCTGCCTCCACAGAAGCTTAGAGTCTACTTGGGGGTTCCAGTTCATTCATTCATTCATTCATTCATTCCAGTTCAGTGTCTGGCTCTTTGCAACCCCATGGACTGCAGCATGCCAGCCTTCCCTGTCCATCACCAACTCCCAGAGCTTGCTCAAACTCATGTCCATCAGGTCGGTGATGTCATCCAACCGTCCCATCCTCTGTCGCTCCCTTTTCCTCCTGCCTTCAATCGTTCCAAGCATCAGGGTCTTTTCCAATGAGTCTGTTCTTCGCAATGGGGGGCCAAAGTATTGGAGCTTCAGCTTCAGCATCAGTCCTTCCAATGAGTATTCAGGACTGATCTCCTTTGGGATTGACCGGTTGGACCTCCTTGCTGTCCAGGGGACTCTCAAGAGTCCTCTCCAACACCACAGTTCAAAAGCATCAATTCTTTGGTGCTCAGCTTTCTTAATGGTCCAACCCTCACATCCATTTCAGCCTTCATTTTACTTATTCCAGGGTCCTTTCTGGCTGGCAAGCCTCTCAGGAATAACAAAAAAATTGCCTTTGTGCCGACACATGACATCCCTTGACTAACCTGGGGCATAAATGGGAATCTTTCCCAAGTGGACCCCTTAAGGCTGACATGTGTTTGAGCTGTGATGGGGGTTCCCACTCTTGTTTTCCTACCTTTGAGCAGGGAGAAAAGAGCCCCACCTGTCCTGTGACACGTGGCCTGCTCTCCAAGAAGATGCTCTGTCTACTGCCACCAGGGTTGCAGGAGACATGTGTCCAGGGCTTAGAGGTGCTAGAGGTAGATGGAGCCTCCCTGCCTACTGCTGCCTGGGGATTTCTGAACAGAAAGTGCTGGGAAGTTGTCCCGGAATGGCCTCAGGCAGCGCTTTTCAAACTTTTAAGTGCATATAGATCACCTGGGATCTGGCAAAAATGTAGGTTATAATTTAGCAGGTCTGGGAGGGGCCAAGGTTCTGCCTTCGTTACAAGCACCCAGGGGATGGACATGCTGATATCTGGGGACCATGCTTTGAGTAGCAAGCACTTTAGGGCCACTAGGCAATCTCTAGAGGCAAAGAGGTCCTTGGGAGCGGGGATGGAGAGGTTTGATGGGAGCTGGGTCTTTCCAGGGGCCAAAGCTGTGGACACGTGGCAGATCTCAATCCTTGGGACCTTCAGTTATCTTCCTTTGCACTCTTGGCACCCTGCTTTCCAGCAACTGTGTACAAGTCAAGGCAGGGTTTGTTGCTTTGTGTATAGGTGGTAGATTTGTGCTAGTGGGCTTCCTTGGTGGCCCAGTGGTAAGCCACCTGCCTGCCAATGCAGGAGACATGGGTTTCATCCCTGATCTGGGAAGAGTCTACGTGCCATGGGGCAGCTAAGCCCATGCACCACAACTACTGAGCTTGGGCCCTAGAGCCAGGAGTCAAAGCTGTTGAGCCCAAGTGTCGCAGCTGCTGAAACCCGAGCGCCCTAGAGGCTGTGCTCCCCAATAAGAGAAGCCACCCCAATGAGAGGCCTGTGCACTGCAACTAGAGAACAGCCCACACTCGCCACAACTGGAGAGAAACCCGTGCAGCCACGAAGACTGGGCACAGCTAAAAATAGACAAATAAAATCGCATATATAAAAAGCAAAACCACGAGATTTGTACTAGGATTTCCAACCTCAGGGAGGCAGTTAGGGTAGGATAAGTCTTCATTCTGGGGGACTGCCCTTGCTTTGCAGGACAGTCAGCTCCCCTGGCCTTGCCCACTAGATGCCAGTAGCAACCTCTCTGATTCTTGCAGCACTCGAAGGCCAGGCAGTGCTGTACCTCAGTGAGTCACTGAGCTGCACTCGGCCCTTGTTGCAGGCAGGGACCATGGCCTGATCTCCATGTCCCCCATGGCTGGCACCATGCCTGGCACAGAGTAAGAGCTTGGATCACTGTGTGTTGTAAGAAGGAGGTAACAACCTGGACGCAAGTTCTAATCGTCCCTCCCTGTTTCAAGGAAAGGGACCCAAGTGGTGTGCCTCCGCTGCACTGGGCAGTGGGGGCGCCGCTGAGGGTGGCAGCGTGCTGACCTCGTGGGAGAGCGTGGGGAAACAGGACCTGGAAGTGATGCAGCTTCCAAAGTTCATGTCTGTTTCCTTCTCCCTTTCACTCTGAGACTCTGCTGGATGGAATGGATGAAACAGCAGCTGAGCGCTTACATTTTTTTAAAATTAATTTTTACTGGACTATAGCTGCTTTGCAATTTTTAAAAAATCTCTACTGTATAGCAATATGAATTGACTGTAATAGACCTAAATCCCCTCCTTTTTGGACTTCTTCCCATTTAGGTCACCACAGAGCATTGGGTAGAGTTCCCTGTGCTATACAGTAATGTTCTCATTAGCTATCTATTTTATATACAGTATCAATAGTGTTTATGTGTCAATCCCAGTCTCCCAATTCCTCGCACTCCCTGCCTTTCCCCCTTGGTATCCATATATTTGTTCTCTATAATTGAAGTATGCTGTTGCTGCTGCTGCTAAGTCGCTTCAGCCGTGTCTGACTCTGTGCGACCCCATAGACGGCAGCCCACCAGGCTCCCCCGTCCCTGGGATTCTCCAGGCAAGAACCCTGGAGTGCATTGCCATTTTCTTCTCCAATGCATGAAAGTGAAAAGTGAAAATGAAGTTGCTCAGTCATGTCCGACCATTAGCGACCCCATGGACTGCAGCTCCCACCAAGCTCCTCCGTCCGTGGGAGTTTCCAGGCAAGAGTGCTGGAGTGGGGTGCCATTTCCTTCTCTGATAATTGAAGCGTAGTTAGTTACAATTTGTTGTTGTTCAGTCATTAAGTCGTGTCCGACTCTTTGCAACCCCAAGGACTGTAGCGCGTCAGGCTTCTGTGTCCTTCACCATCTCCTGGAGTTTGCTCAAATTCATGTCCATCGAGTCGGTGATGCCATCCAACCCTCTCATCCTCTGTTGCCCCCTTCTCCTCCTGCTTTCAGTCTGTCCCAGAATCAGAGTCTTTTCCAGTGAGTCAGCTCTTCCATCAGGTTGGAGCTTCAGCATCAGATGTACAGCATCATTGTACATCAGTTGATTCACACAGCCGTGATAGTTTCAGTAGAGCAGAGCGACTCAGTTTTATATCCATATGTATAATTTTTCAGATTCTTTCCCATTGTAAATTGTTACACGGCATCAGATATAGTTCCTTGTGCTATCCAGTGGGCTTCCCTGGTGGATCAGATGATAAAGAATCCACCTATAATGCAGGAGTCCTGGGTTCGATCCTGTTGTCCATCCGTTTTATATATAGTAGTGTGTATTTGCTAATCCCAAACTCCTAGTCTACCCCTCCCCCTATTTCCCATTTGGTAACCATAAATTTGTTTTGTCTGTGAGTCTGTTTCTATTTGTGAATAAACTCATGTGTTTCAATTTCTGGATTCCACATGTAACTGATCATATGATATTTGTCTTTCTCTGTCTAGCATGCTTCGCTTAGTATGATAATTTCTAGATCCATCCATGTTTCTGCAAATAGTGAGCATTTGGGTTTTTGATGTGCTTATTTTTTCTGGGTTGAGCTGTTGGAAGATAAGGCCTGTCTTGTTTATCCTTATGTCTTCAGGGCTTGGCACATAGTAGGCATCTTGTAAATGTTTGCTGAAAGACCTGTTTAAATTCACAGGGGAATCGGTTCATCCCAGGAGCTCACTGACACCTCCTTTTGGCTGACGATTGGGTTCATAGTGTGAACTGTCATCCCTGATTTCATTCATGCAATTATTAGTCTATTTGTTTCTTCAACAACTATTTCTTGAGTACCTGCTATGTTCTAGGCACTCTGCTAAGACAGGGACACACTGCTGAGCAGGGCAGGTGTTATTCCCTTGGTGGTGCTGATGGTGTGCTGGGGGTTAACGTGAGAATCATACAGGAATGAAAAAAATCACAGCTGTGGCAGGGACTTCTAGGGGTGCTGTGAAAGTGCTGATGCAGGTGTCTGCATCTTGTCTTTGTGGTGGTGCTGGTGAAGGTAGACTGTCACAGAGGGCTTCCTGGAGGTGGTGGCACTGGGGCTGAGATCTGAACTGTATTTTATCTAAGTTCTTAGGGTATCAGTAGAGCAGGGCTACTCCTACTTGAGAAAAACATTTTTTTTTCTACAAGAATTCGATGTGGGGTATTTTTTTAAAAGCACTAAAAGATGCACAAACAAATGAATCAGGTTTTCAAGACTGCTTGATACTTTACAGTTTCGGGTCTTCTGCGGCTCGATCGCACAGGGCCTTGGACAGCGTGGGAAGGAGTGGAGATTTTATCCAAAGACTTGTGAGAAGCCATTGGAAGGGATGAACTGGGAGGGTGACATGATCAGGTATTTGTTTTTAATAGATCACTGAGGCTGCTCTGTGGAAATTGGATTCATCTGTGGGTCATTCATGTTTTGATGATGAGTTTTGCTTTGGGGACCTGAAGTCATGTGGCCTGGGGCCACCTGTGCCGTGAGGTTTGAAGGTGTCATTGCTTCCTTGGTGTCCAGGCTGTAACCCCACTCTCTCTGCATGGCTGGACTCCCTCTTCCCTTCTGTGTTTGGCAGACCTGGCCTCAGAAGCCAGTTCAGTCACTCAGTTGTGTCTGACTTTTTGTGACCCCATGGACTGTACCATGCCAGGCTTCCCTGTACATCACCAACTCCTGGAGCTTACTCAGACTCATGTCCACCGATTTGGTGATGCCATTCAACCATCTCATCCTCTGTTGTCCCCTTCTCCTCCTGCCTTCAAACTTTCCCAGCATCAGGGTCTTTTCCAAAGAGTCTTTTCATGAGGTGGCCAAAGTATTGGAGCTTCAGCTTCAGCATCAGTCCTTCCAATGAGTATTATGGACTGATTTCCTTTAGGATGGACTGGTTTGATCTCCTTGCAGTCCAAGGGACTCTCAAGAGTCTTCTTCAACATCACAGTTCAAAAGCATCAATTCTTCTGCGCTCAGCTTTCTTTATAGTCCAACTCTCACATCCATACTTGACTACTGGAAAAACTGTAGCTTTGAACAGATGGACCTTTGTTGGCAAAGTAATGTCTCTGCTTTTTAATATGCTGTCTAGGTTGGTCATAGCTTTTCTTCCAAGGAGCAAGTGTCTTTTCATTTCATGGTTTCAATCACCATCTGCAGTGATTTTGGAGACCCCCAAGATAAAGTCTCTCACTGTTTCCATTGTTTCCCCATTTATCTGCTATGAAGTGATGGGACCGGATGCCATGATCTTAGTTTTCTGAATGTTGAGTTTTAAGCCAACTTTTTCACTCTCCTCTTTCACTTTTATCAAGAAGCTCTTTAGTTCTTCTTCAATTTCTGCCATAACGGTAGCATCATCTGCATATCTGAGGTTACTGATATTTCTCCTGGCAATCTTGAGTCCAGCTTGTGCTTCATCCAGCCCAGCATTTCGTATGATGTACTCTCCATATAAGTTAAATAAGCAGGGTGACAGTATACAGCCTTGATATACTCCTTTCCCAATTTGGAACAGTCTGCTGTTCCATGTCCGATTTTAACTGTTACTTCTTGACCTGCTTACAGATTTCTCAGGAGTCAGATCAGGTGGCCTGGTATTCCCGTCTCTTGAAGAATTTTCCACAGTTTGTTGTGATCCACACAGTCTAAGGCTTTGGTGTAGACAAGAAAGCAGAAGTAGATGCTTTTCTGGAACTCTCTTTCTTTTTCGATAATCCAACGGATGTTGGCAATTTGATCTCTGATTCCTCTGCCTTTTCTAAATCCAGCTGGAACATCTGCAAGTTCACAGTTCATGTATTATTGAAGCCTGGCTTGGAGGATTTTGAGCATTACTTTGCTAGTGTGTGAGATGAATGCAGTTGTGTGGTAGTTTGAACATTCCTTGGCATTGCCTTTCTTTGGGATTGGCATGAAAACTGATCTAGCGTGTGAGATCAGTACAATTATGTGATAGCTTGAGCATTCTTTGGCATTGCCTTTCTTTAGGATTGTAATGAAAACTGACCTTTTCCAGTTCTGTGGCCATTGCTGAGTTTTCCAAATTTGTTGGCATATTGAGTGCAGCACTTTAACAGCATCATCTTTTAGGATTTGAAGTAGCTCAACTGGAATTCCATCACCTCCACTAGCTTTGTTTGTAGTGATGCTTTCTAAGGCTCACTTAACTTTGCATTCCAGGATGTCTGGCCCTAGATGAGTGATCACACCATTATGGTTATCTGGGTCATGAAGATCTTTTTTGTATAGTTCTTCTGTGTATTCTTACAATCTCTTCTTAATATCTTCTGCTTCTGTTAGGTCCATACCATTTTTGTCCTTTATTTTGCCCATCTTTGCATGAAATGTTCCCTTGGTATCTTTAATTTTCTTGACGAGATCTCTAGTCTTTCCCATTCTGTTGTTTTCCTCTATTTCTTTGCATTGTTTACTGAGGAAGGCTTTCTTATCTCTCCTTTCTATTCTTTGGAACTCTGCATTCGAATGGGTATATCTTTCCTTTTCTCCTTTGCCTTTAGCTTCTCTTCTTTTCTCAGCTATTTATAAGGCTTCCTTAGACAACCATTTTGCCTTTTTGCACTTCTTTTTCTTGGGGATGGTCTTGATCCCTGCCTCCTGTACAATGTCACAAACCTTCGTCCATAGTTCTTCAGGCGCTCCATCAAATCTAATCCCTTGAATCTATTTGTCACTTCCACTGTATAATCATAAGGGATTTGATTTAGGTCATACCTGAATGGTCTAGTGGTTTTCCCTATTTTCTTCAAGTTAAGTCTGAATTTGGCAATAAGGAGTTCATGATCTGAACCACAGTCAGCTCCTGGTCTTGTTTTTGCTGACTGTATAGAGCTTCTCCATCTTTGGCTGCAAAGAATATAATCAATCTGATTTCGGTGTTGACCATCTGGTGATGTCCATTTGTAGAGTCATCTCTAGTATTGTTGGAAGAGGGTGTTTGCTATGACCAGTGTGTTCTCTCGGCAAAACTCTGTTAGCCTTTGCCCTGCTTCCCTCTGTACTCCAAGGCCCAATTTGCCTGTTACTCTAGGTGTCTCTTGACTTCCTTTTTTGCATTCCAGTCCCCTATAATGAAAAGGACATCTTTTTTGGGTATTAGTTCTAGAAGGTCTTGTAGGTCTTCATAGTACCATTCTACTTCAGCTTCTTCAGCATTACTGGTTGGGGCATAGACTTGGATTACTGTGACATTGAATGGTTTGCCTTGGAAATGAACAGAGATCCTTCTCAGAAGCCAGATGGAGTCCAAAGACCTCCGGGGGAGATGTTTGGATTTCTAAGTCCCTGTAAATCTCTTTGAACTGACCTATTTTTCTTCCATTCTGCTCTTGTATTTTTTATGAATGGATGATAGCAAATGTGGCAGGGTCATTTGTTTTAATTTTCTTCTGACACCTGGTTCAGTGGCAGCTGTCCCTCCAGCAGCTGGAAGCCTGCCTCCAGGGTGTGGGGCCCTGGGACTGATCACACCTGCTCTGTTAGGGACATGGAGGCAGCTGAGACAGGGCCCAGGCCCTCACCACACAGGGAGTCCCTTTAGAACATGGGCTGGAGGCTCAGTGCCTGTAGGATGTGCCTCAGTGTCTGCTTGGCAGGACGTTGTGACAGTGACTGGCTTTGGAGGTGAGAACTTGAAGCCTCCACCTCATTTGAGACTGCAGCCCCACCCTTCTTAGGAAGGCTCTGCTTTTTTGATGCAAACCAGATCTTCAAAGGCAAATGGTGGCCTCATGTTTGATGGAGTGTGGTGATGGGTCAGAGGTCCAGGGGGCTCCAGCCTCCAGTGCCCATGAGGCCAAAATTCACCTCTTTACTCACGTGGCCATTTGTGGTGGAGTCTGTCCTTCCTTTCCAGCCTGTCTCTCCACTGTCCACCTTGTCGTTGTCCTTGAAGTCGTGGTGTCCTCGCCCAGGCCAGTCTCTGCCTGAAATACCACGCTCCAGTGTGCCTCCTTGGCAAAGCCAGACCCACCCATCCCGCCTCCCCGGAAGTCTTCCTTGACCTTTCAGCAGACATGGTCCGGCTGCTCCTCTGGGGCCCCCAGGAGCACTTGGCTTACTTCTTTGTTTTTAAAATACATTTTTCTTATCTCATGCTTGTGAGACAGATTTGTTGTAATGCATCTATTAAATAAAGACAAGCCAAAAGAAGAGAGTCAAAATCACCCGTAATTCAGCAATCCAGTACAGTCATGCTGGCTTTCCTCCTTCCTGATTTTTCAGTCTGCTTCCTCCACCCCACTACAGATTGTAAACACTCGTGCTGCTAAGGATCGTCCCGAAGAACCCTTTAACCGGCTTGGTGGTGTTCCATTGTCTTGTTGTGCTCAGGTGTGTTATGATGCCCTGTGGCCAAGCTGGACACACCCATCCCAGCAATCCTCACATCTGCCTTGGGAAGGGAAGGGAACCTGACTTAGAATTAATTATATATGGCCTCACTGGGTCTTCACCCAGTGGGCAGTATGGCTGTAGCAAGTGGGCTTCTCACTGCCGTGGCTTCTCTGGGGCAGACTCTGGGGTGCTCAGGCTTCAGCAGTTGGGGCTCAATAATCGTGGCTCAGGGGCCTACTTACCCCACAGCACGTGGAGTCTTCCCGGAGCAGGGATTGAACCAGTGTTCCCTGCATTGGCAGGTGGACCTCCAGCCACTGGACCACCAGGGAAGTCGGACCTTGAAATTTCACCTTTGTTTGCCCAGGGCCTGACTTTGACTGGAGGGCTCATAGAAAGTGTTCCTGGAATGCAGGAGGGCTCATAGAAAGTGTTCCTGGAATGCATGTACCCTCATGCGTTTTCACTCCTCTCCTGACAATGCCAGAGCTAAGCCTGTATCTGAGGCCACTTTCTTCTTACTCTGAATACCCTCTCAACTCTCCCAGAAAGGAGACCCCCACAACCCATCAGCTCTTGTTTGACTTTTAAAAGTCAAGTCCATAAGCGCAGGTGGAGAAGAGGCTAGAGAGGTGGGATGGGAGAGGGTAGATAGGCAGGCTACCTAGAAGTCAGGAGTAGCATGGGTGCCTGCTCATATGAGGCTTGCAGGCCAGGAGGGAGCTGGAAAGTTCTAGGTGGTCAAGGGGCTGCTGCTGGTGAGCAGGAGGGGCCCCATGCAGCGGTGGAGGTTCCTGCAAGCTGGCTTCCAGCTCTGGCAGCCATGTTTAAAGGCCCCCAATGCAGGCGAGGTGGCTGCCGTCTTTGTGCCTGGTGTGTGTCTGAGGAGCGGTCGGCTGGGACTGGAGCTTTGCCGTGAGTGATGGGGCGCAAACCTTCATACTCCCTCAGACCTATTGGAACCCAGGAACGGAAGCCTTGATTCATTCATGCAGGGGTTAAGCAAATGTTTATTGCACACCTATTTTGTATCAGAGTCTACCCTCATGGAGCGCACAGTTTAGAGGGTGTGGTGTATACAGGGGTGACCAATCGGCCTGGCTTGCCGGGGACTGAGGGGCTTCCTGGAAGGTAGGATTTTCAGTGCTAAGGTTGGGAATGTCCCAGACAAACTGGGGCAAACTGATTACCATATTCAGATGTAAACATAGATTCCTGTTATCCAGGGTCAGGACTAGCGTGTTGGTGGGTGGGGGACTCCAGGAGGGATCTTGAATTACAGGCCTGGCACGCTTAGCGGGAGCTTTAAATGGAGTTTGTGGTGTCCAACAGCATTTCTTCCCTGGTGGCTCAGAGGGTAAAGTGTCTGCCTGCAATACAGGAGACCTGGGTTCCATCCATGGGTCGGGAAGATCCCCTGGAGAAGGCAGTGGCAACCCACTCCAGTACTCTTGCCTGGAAAATGCCATGGATGGAGGAGCCTGGTCGGCTACACTCAATAGGATTGCAAAGAGTCATACACTACTGAGAGACTTCGCTTCTCATGTGATGGCCAAAGGGTGAGGTCCTGGAAGGGTTTCTACCATAGGTTTCTCTCCCCTTCCTTAGCTCTTCAGGCCACTCGCCTACCCAGTGGTCTCCCTCTTGGCACATCATAGCCAGGTGCCAGGACAAATGCAGCTCCCCAGCTGATCCCTGGGGCCTGTGTCCAGCCTCTTCGATCAGGTCAGCTCTGTGGGGAAATCTTCTTCCTGCCTTGGAACTGAACCAACGAGAGAGTGTACCTATGGGGTCGATTCGCAGTCTGTGCTTGTCATCCACCCATTTCTTCACTCGACATGTGGTTCCTGATTATCCATTATGTCCTGCATGATGCGGGGCTGGGCACACAGGAGCTGGTAGATAAACAACGTGTCCTCGCTGCCCCCCGCCCCCCACCACGTTCAGGCAGCTTCAGGGCGCCAGCCTGCTCCAGAAGCATTAAGATTTCTCACCAGGACTGCTGGTGGGAAGGACTGCATTAAGTCACAGAGCCTTATCCCCAGCTTCCCACCGCCCCCCACCCCACTCCCCCACCGTGTGGGCTTCCCCCAGGATTGACACCTGGGCGCCGAGGCTCCCCTGCCAGGCACCTCTCTGGAGCCTTTTTCCCCAGAAATCCCTGAAAGGGCTTGAGAGAATGAAATCTTGCACCCTTCTCTTGTAAAAGCCATTTGTCCATTGAAATGCAATTTACTTTTGAAGAGAGGAAAAAGACTAGAAGGGCCACCAGGGTGAGAAGGTGTTTGTGGGAACTACAAGCCAACTTGGAGGGTCAGTTTCCACTTTGGAGGCGAAGTCCCGAAAGGGACAGGGCTGGGCTGGACATACAGTCGCCGCTCCCCATGACCCTCCACGCTCCTGATTCTGAATGCCGTTGTGCCAAGCAGAAATCATTTTTATTCCTTAACATGCTCTACGAAAATTCAATAAAGGAAACTCCCAAGCTGACAACGTAATAGGTAGTATGGTTCAAAGAGAATAATTTTTTTTTAAAGCCACGAAATTTCTCGAGGAGATTTCTTTGTGTGTTCCAGCGGCCATGGCATGGTGAAGCAGGCCACGGCTCACCCTGGCGCGCGTGTGGGGAGGTCCTGGAGGCAAAAGCAGAGCCGTGGCACAAGGAAAAGGCCCTGCCTTCTGGAATGTGTGTGCATGAGTGTTAGTGTGTGTGTTCTTATCAACACATGTACACACTGATCAAATTACATCTGCTTTTACCTTTAAAATTTTATGAACGCGGGCATATGGGGCATTATTCTGCCATGGCGTGTGTGTGTGTGTGTGTGTGTGTATACGTGCGTGTGTGCACAGTCAGGCCTGCTCGGCACTCGCTCCTGGAGTGGCTGAGAAACTCTTGTGCAGAGGGGAGCCCTGGAGCGCGGGGCTGTGGGTGAGCCGACCTCCCTAGGGCCCCAGCCTGGCCCTTGGCCCACCAGGCCATGAATACATTTCCATCCATCTCCGGGCCCCCATCACCTAGGCAGCTAATTCCTGTGAGCCCCTCTGCCTTATTAAAGTCACAGATCACTTTCCCAAGCTTAACGCTGTCAAGACCAGTGCGCCCCAGTTCAAAACCCTTTGCCCGCTGCCACTGCGCACAGCCGCTCCTGGAGGGCTGGGGGCTGGAGGTGTGGGTCCCCGCCGGCCCCCCACCCCCGCCCCGCCACCTCCTCGGTTTGGTCGGCCCGACGCCTTGCAGTGATCAGTGAGGTCGCCTCAAGATTCCTTCAGTAAAGCCCTTGGCAGGGAGACAAGGGCCATCACAGCTGTGCTGCACAGACTGGCTTCCAGAGGCGAGGACGGGGCCGGCCCGCTCGAAGTGGCTCCTTGGCGGAGGGGTGCGAGGCTGGCTGCTGGTTCGGAGAACACTCCTCCGGTCCCCGGCTGCCACGGCCTCCCCTGTTATGAAATATGGATGGTACCGGTTCCAGTGTTGGGAGACTCGCTGGCAGCGCCGAGCGTCTCCAAAGGCCCGCCTTGTGCATGCACCTAAACACTTCACTGAGCAATCTGTCAACATGTCAGCAACACATGTTTTGTAAAAAGCTTCCAGTGGGAGTAATGACTCCCACCAGGACTTCCAAAATGCTTTGAATTCAGCAGATTTCTATTGCGGGCATCCCCTGGGGTGCCTTTTACAATGCCTACATTTCAGAAATTTGAGCCACAGACCCCTGGGGGTTTCCTTTCATAATGCCTCAAAATGTAGGGTTATATTGTTGGAAGTCCCCATGGGGTCTTTATTAATACCTGAATTCTGAGGAACTGGAAATTACACAGGGCACTGCAGGGGCCCAGATCCACACCAGGAAGAAGAGAAAAACTCTGTGGGGAGATTTTTTTTCTTCATGCAAGAGTGAAAGAGAAGAATTTGCTAAAGGACAAAATTGAGTGTGTTTGAGCTTCCTTCATTTAATCTGCCTTCTAGAACGCTACAGTAAAATCTGCAACAGGGAAGGGGGGAAATGACTTTTCTATTTTTAAATCGCACTTTGATATTTTAGGGGCTGGAATATATTCTCTTTAAACACCCAGTGTCGAGAGGGTATTGTTTAAAAAAGAAATTATTTTTCTTTTTGGTAATTGAACACACCTCTGCCGTCATGCCCTCTCCCGGGTCTCCCCTCTTCCTCAGAGCTGTTAAACTCCTGTCGTGCTCCGGCTCATTATCATTAACCGTTTGGGGTCGGTTTGAGATGTTGGCCCGCCTGCCCCCCTCTCCTCCCCTCCCCTCCTCTTCTCTCTGTGCATTAAAGATGAGAAAATCAACCTTGGAGACAGTCCAACCTCGTGCAGACTGGTTTCAAACCCTCGCTCCCAGTTGGGGCCATCAGAACAGGCAATATTGAGGTTGCCTACTACTTTTTTGCATTTTGTTGCTGAAGCCTTGAAAACACACAAGGGGTGCCCTCCTGTCCCCCAACACACCCACCCACACACCCACATACCCACACCCACACACACCCACACCAGCTTCTGCATATGACTTGTTCCCAGCCTCTACCATCAGCTTTGGTACTGTTTTTTAAAAGTTACAAGACTTCAACATGTTAAGCCTTTAGGGTTAATTTCAGCTGCCTCTTTTCCCTTCTAAATCTGGCACTCACTGGTTTGCTGAAAAGAGGTCCCTTGCTCTCTGTATTTCTATTACAGTCTCATTGACTGGGATAAGAAAATAACATTGAGAGTGCTAACTTGCAACAGCCAAGGCCAAGAAATTCTAAGTTGCTGATAAGACCCTCCCTCCTCTCTCCACCCTCCACTCTCCTCCCACCTCCCTCCTCCCTCTTCCCTCCTCCCTCCTTTCTGCCAGAGTGACTGGATCACACAGGGGACTGGGGAACTCACATTTTTCCCCCCTCGGTGAGACTCCCAGACGGTGCTCAACCATCTGTGGTCCCGTGGGTCTGGCAGAGGGGCCCGAGGAGGGGGGTTTGCCCGTCAGGAGCTGGTTGGGTCAGACACTCACACGGATCCTCTGCACCCACCCTGAGCGGGCTGATTAATTAAGCAATTGCAGCACTGATCCAAGGTTTGTGATTTGGTATCAGGGCTCCGGCTGGCGCATTCCTGAGCTCTGCTTTCCTCCCTGGGGCTGTCCGTTGTAGGATCCCCCCTGTTTTTCTTTAGTTGGATTTTCCTTCTCTGTGCCAACCCTGGGTGGGCGGCGAGGAAAGGAACTGGGCCCCTATATCCCAGGCGGCCCCAAGCCGTAGCCAGGAAGCTCTGGTGGCTCCTGCGGTGTCTTTATGGGGTGGGGCTGTGGGATCTCAGCCTCGGCAGACCCCAGGAGAGGCCTTTTCTCCTCCCAGCAGGCCCCATGGGCTTCAGCAGGGGCCCGGAGACTAGAGGGCAAGGAGCCCTGTGGCGCTGATTTGACATTTTTAGCTGAAGACCTTTGTTCAGACCAATTTCCAAGTGGCTTTGGGTTGGAGTGCCTTCTGCTTTTTTCTTTCTTCTTCTTTTTTTTAAAAAATCCTGGGCCTATTTTTTCTTTTTCTTTCAAAGCAATGAAATAGAATCTGACCCTGGGAATCCCATTCTTGCCATCTCTTTCCCCAAGCCACCACCCTCTCTCGCCTGACCAGGGAGGCCTGAATTTCCCAGCAGCCTCTGGGCCTCAGATCATCCTCTCCCGCCCCCTCCACGGGTCTTCTGAGGGCTCCAGAGTCCCAAGGGAGGTCATATCCTTGCCTGGGGCCTGGTTCTCAAGCTATAGGGTGAGAGCCGCCATTTTTTCTGTCCTCCTTCCTCGAGGAGACTTTGGCCTCGTTTTGGGGGAGGCAGTGACGTCTGCTTAGATGCTTCCACAGCCTCTGACCTCAGGGCTGAGAAGCCCTGGCTGTGGGTGGGAGAACTGTACAGGAAGAAAATTAAACCCGCTTCCCAAGAACACAGACATTTTCCAGGGGAGGCCTGGCCCATGTGGCAAGAATCTGTAAAATTTTCATTGAATGAGGGTGGCTTTATAACAGCATCCGCTTTCTCAAATAACCCCAAACCGAAATTGTTACAAAAAACAACACGAAACCCAAAACAGAACAACAGAGAAGCGTTCTTATATGCCTCAAAGCCTCAAAGCCAACGTCACAGACACTGCCTTTGGGAAAGAGGAGGTTGCAAACTTAGGTTGTTTAGAAAACCCACCCTGTTTGCCAAAATAGATGGCAAACCTCCTTCCAGCGCTACAATCCATGTGGTTCCAGAAAGGAAGGGTTGGGGAGGGAAGGAGGCGGAGTCTGTGAGCCCCTGACAGATGTCCAGGGAAGGGAGGCCAGAAAGCCTCCTCTGTGCAGTGATTTATTTTATTTTTTAGGTCTATATGCTTTGGCCACATTTATTTATTTATTTCCAAAGGGCTATTTTTGTCTGCCCGGGTTCCTTTGTAGCAAAGCCCCCTTTTCTAGAATTTCCTCTCCTTTATTAGAGTTACAGCTCAGCTTTGTGCGGCCCCGGGGGAGCCGGCCAGCCGCTGGCAATTTCTCTCAGACACCCAATTACCCCCTGACGTCAGTGCCTCCTCGCCCTGCTCCCCTGGGTGCCTGCATTTTTTCCTTTGTAACACTAATAGCTGACTAGCTAAGTGCCTGTCGGTTCCTTGGCAGAGGAGTTGATTGTGTTTTCGGCTGGATACTAAATCCAAAAACTATGTAAAAATGTCAATAGGTGAGTGCACATTGATTTTGGTTAGTCACAGTGATATTTGAGCCCCTTTGGGAACTCTGTCTGGGGAAGTATTTTACAAGAAAGATAATATAACAGAAAATTACTGGAGCTCCGCGGGTCTCTGGTGGGTTTCTTAGGGGCCTGCTAAATTGCTGTAGAATCAACAAATGCTTTATTAATCTAAATTTGTGGTTTTGTTCTTTCTTCTCTTCAGAAGGTTGGAGTTTTAATGATGCCGGCGGTGAGGCTGGGCGGCGCGGCCTGCACCTTGGCTGCCGGGCTGGGGTACCCTGGCTGGTAATGAACTCCCAGAGGATTCTGGGAGCAGGGCGGCTGCGTTCCCAGCCGGCTTCCTGGGGAATGTGGAGCAGGCGCCGGGCCCACCGCTTGCCAGGCAGAGGTCTGTGCGAGCAGATAAAGTGAGGGGCTGAGGGCCTGGAACAGCTGTGCCGGGCCAGGCTGACTGGGAGAGGCTGATAAGGGCCCAGAAGGAGCCCAGGCGGGCAGCGTGGCACCGCCAGAAATCTGACGGGGTATCAGGACTGCCAAAGAAAGTTAAACACGGGGCCGGTTCCGGGGGATGCTTGGCGGACCTGTGGAGAAAGATAATGGTAATTGATGGAATCAAAGTCACAGCACAGCCTTATGTTTTCTTGGCAATTAATTCCCCCCCTCTCCCCCCATTTCTAACCCCCCCTGGCATTCTCAGAGCCCAGGATGCCCCCGTGAGCAGCCTGCTCGCTCAGATAATCAGCCCGTGCCCTCCTAGTTTTGGGGAGGGGGGTGGGAGCCAGGGCAATGCAGTGGAGAAGAGACGCAATTAGAGACCGGGTTTTAAAATAATAGGTTACAAACAAACAAGTTGGAAAAGAAAACCCCACTGAAAAGTTAAGGCTGTGTCACTCCGGGAGCTCATCTGATCTTGCTCTGGAAAGGAAAGGAGGAAAATCAATGTCTTTGTAAGAGTGCCTCGCGCTGTTTCTCCTGGCTGGACAGGACAATGTGAGTCGGGCCAGCCGAGCACACGCGCACACACACACTTCCTGCACGTTGCTGCCGGGAGTCGGCACCGATAATGGGACAGCAGTTTTTGCTGCTTACAGATGTGCCTGCCTCTCCCGCGCGTGTCGTCCTGCCCCTCTGTACCATTTTTGTGCCTTGAAAGGCAGCCCTTCCCAACAATGGGCCAACCAGGCTATTGCTGCGGGTTCCTGCTGCCAGCCTGCTCCGTGGGTGAGGCGTTCAGCCGGCCTTTTGTTGTGCGCACGCTGGGACACAACCTGCTTGCAGAGATACGCGTGAACGCACAACTCTGAACTGCACCCACTCCTCTGCATGGCCTGCGCGAGGCCCACAGTGCCCCCAGGGAGCCCCTGTGTGGCTCTAGGATCTTAAGCCAAAAAAAAGAAAGAAAGAAACACTCCAAAAATTTACCCTGGAGTCTTTTGAAATTAAAATCAGTGCACAATAAAATGGTGTGTCAGTCCAGTGTGTAAGGCATACAACTGGAAATCAGAGAAGGAAGCCGGTAAGCCCACCTGGTGCCTGGCATGTACCCCAGGATGCTACTCAGTAAGTACTTAGTGTTAAGGGTGATGCTGTAAGTTAGAGGGGCTTTTGCTTCCCACATTTTCTGGCCTTCCCTCTTTCTGAGAGCTGCCCTGCTCCCGGGCTTCCCAGGTGAAGCTAGTGGTAAAGAGCCTGCCTGCAGTGGAGGAGACACAAGAGACGCGGGTTTGATCCCTGGGTCGGGAAGATCGCCTGGAAAAGGGAATGGCAACCCACTCCAGTATTCTTGCCTGGAGAATCCCAGGGACAGAGGAGCCTGGTGGGCTACAGTCCATGGGGTCACAAAGAGTCGGACATGACTGAAGCAACTGAGCATGTACGCCCTGCTGCCAGCCCATCTCTGACCAGGGGACGTGGATTTTATTCCAGAAGCCAGGTGGCAGGGGGGCCCAGTGGGACAGGACTGAGGACCTTCTGATTTGATTCGACCCCTGGTCAGGCCTACACCAGCCTGCCTTGCTGAGGGGCTGACTTTGGCCCTCCTGGAAGCAGTCAGAGAAAGAAAGGTGCAGGAGGGCCGGCCTCCCCCACCACCCCGCCAGGACTGACTGCCAGCATTCCTGCTTTGGCCCCGGGCAGCTCCCCTGGGCTTTGTCTTCCCCACAGGGTGGGAGGAAAGAGGTTTGGAAAGGAGGCCCCCTGGTGACTTCTGAGCCATCAAAGCCTGGGACCGCGCGCCTCCAGGCCCCTCAACTCCCCTCCTGAATGGGTTCTGCAGGCCGGCAGCTGTTTTGGGGCCTGGAGAGGAGGAAGGGGGCTGGTCCTTTGTCCCTGGAAGGAGGCCTCCCGGAGGCCCAGGCCTGCATGGCGGGCAGCCACGTTAACCTTCCACCCTGGGGGGAGGGGGCTTGCCTGAGGTCAGGCACATAATGAGGCCGGGTCCTGGGCCGTCCCCTGCCCCGCAACAAAGGCCCAGTCAGGCTGCAAGAGGAGGGGGAGGGGGCTGGGTGGGGGCGGGTAGGTGCCTCCACGACCGGCCTCAGCGGCCCAGGGTTTCTTTCCAGTTCACCCCATGCTGGGCACTTCAAAGGGGCAGAAGGGAGAGGCCAGCCTGGCCGGGCAGGCCTGGGCCTCCTGCTCCCAAAGCCGCCACCAGAGGTGGAAAAACACCTTGAGAATGTGGCCAATGGAGTCAGGTTTTTGGAATCTGGCGCTGTGGGGAGCCCTTGGTATGGGGTCTTTCTCTGGCAGCCTTGTTTCACTGGCTTTGTTTGGAGCCGAAGCTCAATATGGCCCAGTTATTTAAATCAGTGTCTTTCAAGTCAGTAATAATAATAATATCCCTTGTACGAGGACATATGTTACTGAATTTGGAGCGTGTCCCCCACCCACCCTGCCCCCGCTGACTTTTCTATCTGGCCAGGTGGGAATGTGAGCAGGTATGAGCACCTCTGTCTTTCAAGTGGGAGGAAGCAAGAGAAAGAAGAGCTTCTAGGGCACAGCTTGTAGCTCTTTTCCTACTCTCTCTAAATTCTCACAGTGACACTAAGACTTGGGCGTTCGGTCCCATTTTGCAGATGAGTACACTGAGACTCCAAGAGGATAAATAAATAACATAATAATAAATATAATATGTTTTGTTATATTTATTATATAATAAATAAATAAAGCAAGCTTGCCCAAGATCACCCATACTTCCACTTGCAGACCCTAATGTTGTTCAGCCACTCAGTCGTGCCCAACTCTTTTCTACCTTGTGGACTGCAGCACACCAGGCTTCCCTGTCCTTCACTATCTCCCAGAGCTTACTCAAACTCATGTCCATTGAGTCGGTGATGTCATCCAACCATCTCATCCTCTGTCACTCCTTTTTCCTCCTGCCCACCATCTTTCCCAGCATTAGTGTCTCTTCCAATGAGTTGGCTCTTTGCATCAGGTGGCCAAAGTATTGGAGCTTCGGCATCAGTCCTTCCAATGAATATTCAGGGTTGATTTCCTTTAGGACTGATTCCATTGAGAACCCCATCAGACTCTGACTGTTGTTAATTTGCTGGACATCTGCATTCCTCAGTTTCCTCATCTGGAAAATGAGGCTAATAGTAGTACCTATCTCATGGGAGTTTTGGGAGGGTGCATTGAAATCCCCGTCAAGGGCCTGGAGTGTGCATAGAAAGCATGCAAGCAACAGGAGCTGGTGTTCTTGTGAAGGTTGTCTGGTCTGGATTCTGGTCCAGACTCTCTGGACTCCAGAGCCTGTGCTCTTTCGCTTCATGATCAAATAAAGTAAAACTCTGTAGGGCTGCTGAGGAATGATTAGTCCAACCTGCCTGGTATAGATTTGGGGAAGGGATCCAGGGAGGGGAAGGGTAGAGGTATTAGCTGCAGGTGAGTGGCATATGGGTATAGGAGCTAGAGATGTCTCTGAGGGCCGTACTCCCCTGAAGACACTGTCTTTAGCAAGTGTTGGGGTGTGAGGAGGTGTGGGTGTATTTTGCTAGATTTTGCCTAATTGTGGAGACCCACTTCCTCACTTGATACTGGGCCATATTTTGTATCTTCAAAACACTCTGAAGGGTTTCCCAAGGCCCTACTAACACTACCCCATGTGGCTCTTAGGAATGACCTAAAATTGGCTGCATGGTTGCCTTTATGTTTGCAGTGACCCCGGGTACCTGCCCTGGCCAGAAGGCATCAGTCCTTCCTGGAAGGATGAGGCTAGGGGTAAGAGGGCACCCTCCCTTCCCTCGAGGCCAGCGTGAGTCCTGCATGGGGTTACCCCTTGTGGGAGAGGAAGGTGTAGGGCATTTAACCCTTGGGAACCCATGGGGTGTAGAGAGACAGGACGCAAAGGCCCATCAGAGGACCTCACAGTGCCTGGCAGCACAGCTTGTCATCCCATCTGCAGAGGAACAGAGATTGGTTATTTTTACCACATGGGCAAAAAAGTGCTCTGAGAAGTGGCTGGAGGTACAAAACCGCGTGTGCAGTTGGGTGTTTTGCAAATCAAATCCTATTGAAAACGTCCCTTGCGGTCAGCTTTAGTGGGACCCCTCCATAGCCATTTGGCAGAGTGAAGACTCGTACTTTGTGACGGGCACTCACTGTTCCACTCGTTGGAACCACTGGGTGAGATGGTGCTGACCCTCCAGGGGTTTAGTCACCACCCCCGCTCCTACTTTCCCTCCCTCCTTCCCTGCTTTCCGTTCATCGTATATTAAGCGTTTTTATTGCCTGTGCTTACGGTGGGCACAGAACTGAACAGGGCAGGGTTCCCATGTTAGAGACGAAGATGCAGTGCAGTAGACACCGGCAGGGGCTGCCCATGAAGCTTGGCTATAGCCTTGGCCCTGTACTGACTGTGTGAGCCTGACCAAGTAATCAACCTGTTCTGAACCATCGTTTACAGAATGGGGACATTGAACTGAACCATTGCCTTGGTCACAAGGCGTGGAGGCACATCCAGACTGGCTTGGGGATAAACCTTCAGGCATGGCTGGAGCCTTAAGGGGTCCCCCTCTCATTTCTTCCCATCTCTGCTTTCCTCTTGGCTTCATTCTCAGCCAGGCTCTTCCTAAGAGGGGGCAAGTTAATCCCCGTCCCCTCAGGGCTCTACACTCAAATCCTCCTTGCTGAGGTGGAGCGTCTCTTTCCTGCAGTGTAAGAAAGTCTCAGGGCTTGCTCTGATTGGCCCAGATTGGTGACGTGTCCATCTGTAAACCAGTCTCTGTGGCTGGGGGATGCCATCTATTTGGCCAGGACTGGGGAATCTGAATCACATAGAAGGGTATTTGCTCAAGGGAGACAGGGTTTTTCTTACAGAAGGTGGGCACGGGTGCTGGACAGGCTAAAAAGCTTGGAGCACTCCACCTCAATCGTTGTTCAGTTGCTCAGTTGTGTTTGATTTTTTGTGACCCCATGGACTGCAGCATGCCGGGCTTCTCTGTCCTTTGCTGTCTCCTGGAGTTTGCTCAAACTCACGTCCACTGAGTCGATGGTGCCATCCAACCGTCTCATTCTCTGTTGCCTGCTTCTCCTCCTGCCCTCAATCTTTCCCAGCCTCAGCGTCTTTTCCACTAAGATGGCTCTTTGAATCAGGTGGCCAAAGTATTGGAGCTTCAGCTTCAGCATCAGTAAGCATCCTTTGAACTTTGCTCATGCATCACACATGCTCTGGAGCCCCACTGCCTGGATTCTAATCCCAGTTCTGCTTCTTACATATTATGTGACATTGGGCAAGTTGCCTATCTCTCTGGGTTTCTGTTTCCTCATCTTTGAAGTGGAACCAACAATGGTACATATGCCTCACAGGGTTGTTATGAGAATCATATGAGTTAACCCATAGAAGGCACTCAGAGCAATGCTTGGCACATAATAAGCACTTAAATAAGTGTTAGTTAGCTATTACTGTTTTCAGCTTCCCTGGTGGCTTAGCAGTAAAGAATCTGCCTGCCAATGCAGGAGATGTAAGTTCGATCCCTGGGTCAGGAAGATCCCCTCAAGAAGGAAATGGCAACCTACTCCAGTATTTTTTTGCCTGGAGAATTCCATGAACAGAGGAACCCAGTGGGCTATAGTTCAGGGAGTCTCAAGAGTTGGGCAAGACTTTGCGACTAAACCACCACCAGCACCATTACTGTTTTCATTCATTCATTCACTTATTCATTAAGTCTTTTGCGCTCAGATAAGTGAATAAATCATAGTCTCTGTTCCATAAGAGAGCTCACTGAGGTAGTCTATTCAGGAGCTAGTTACTAAGCACTTGCTATGTGCCAGGCACAGTGCTAGGCTGTGGGCACAGGGGTGAGGTATTTTTAATAATTCTTCGTTTCCCATCTAAACAGCATGGACGATAATATTTTCTACAGAGAGACTGCATAAAGAAAGTAGACGTGGAAATGTGCTAAAAATCTGAAAGTGGGCTTTTATCTCGTAGGTTGCCAGTGGGTGGGCATCCACCCACCTGTCAGTGGTTGTACACCAGTGCTCAGCCCCCTCCTTGTCTCTTTCTGGAGCCTTCTTCCCTGTGAGGCTAATCCCTTCCATTTCTGTGCTTGCTGCCAGCAAGACGGATGGGGTGGCTTCAGGCCTTCTCTGCTCTGGAGGGAGTCCCCAGGTGCCAGTTCTTGGTGGGCACCACTGGGTCCAGTGGACCGGTTCGCTGGCCCTCTGGGGCTTGCTTCCTTGTGAGGTCTTAGGCCTGGGTCCACTGTGGCCTCGCCGGATCGCTTCCTGCAGCTCTGTGCTCCAGAGGTGCTTGCCTGGGTTCTGAAGGAGAGAGGATGGGCAAGAAGAAAGCCTCTCATTTTCTCCCTTCCAGCTCATGGGTGGGGCTGCTCACACGTGAAGTGTTCTGCATAAGAAATGGGGCAGTGGGGCAGCAGGACCGTTTCTTTAGCATCAGGAGAAACGAAGCAATTATTCCGTGCCTGGCTTCAAGCTGAAAATCATCCCAAAGCCCCTTGCCTTGTGCTAGCCACCTTGCCGACCCCTTCTCAGATGCCCCTCTGACCCCTTCTCAGATGTGTCATCTTGTAATAGCCTCAGCCTCTCTGTTGTATATGTACTTTGGGGATCCTTGATTTTTACCTGTCAAGAAACTGAGGCCCAGAGATGGTCAGTAACTGGCTCAAGCACACCCAGCCAGGTGGGAAACCACGCGTGTCTGACCACAGAGTCAACTCTTGGCCACCGAGTTGTACTCTCCTGTGGAGAGAACATTTGCAGAGACTCAAGTGTCTTCCCAGCTCTTTGTACAGTTAGAAATTTCAGAATTCAGAAATTGCTGAGAAGGCGAGGGTCCTGGTAAGACCAGAGTATATCTTTGTAGTACAGACTCAATATATGCATGTATTGACCCAGAGGACATCTTTAGGGGCCACGTTCACACTTCTTTCTGAAGGATTCCCCTGTCCTGGTCTGAGCAAATCCCTCCCCACTAAGGAGCCGCCACTGCAGACCCCCTCCTGGTGACCAGAGGCCCAGAGTCAACAGCAGTGGGCCTGCTTCCGAGAAGGAAGTAATCAATGACCCTGGTGAGATACCTGGGTCTCAGGCTGGAGCCGTTGGCTTCGAGGGGAGGTGGCCCCTCCTGTCTGCATGCAGTCCCCAGTGGCTGCGTCTGGCAAGACAGGAATTGGTCAGCAGGAGTTCATTAAGTGTGCCCACAGACCTCCTGGCCCCTCTCTGCAGTCCCCTCCTCCCCGCTCCGCTGCCCTCTCCAGCCGAGGAGTGCTGGGGGGTCTGCCCCCACCCACCCCACTGGCTGCTCTCCTGGGCCACAGCTGGTTGCAGTTCTGCTGGATCCTCCCCAGGCCTGGGCCTGGCACACAACTCAATCTTGGGCTGTGGGGAGTAGCAGGGGAGGCAGCTCCCTCGCTTTTCCATTTTCCTTATTGGAAAGCTGATGGCTGACATGTCCGGTGCTCTGGCAGGAAGGAAGAGGCCCTCTCTTTGGGCCCCCTTGTTTCACAGCCTCCATCTGCCTCTCTGCAGAGCCTTGTTCTCGCTGGGAAGGATGTTTAGTGCCGTGGTCTGTGTGCCTATGCTAGGGATGGCTGGGCGCTGCCTAGAGTTCTGTTTTGGGGCATGAATAACTCATCTGCTTAATCCAACAGGGCCTCGTTGCTGCCTCCTCCAGAACCTCTCTGGAATGCATTTTCATGAGAGCTATTTATTATTATTATCATTACAGCTGTTATTAATGGTGATGGGGTGGGAGCTCTGAGGAATCTTGGGGAGACGACATCACACCATGGAAAGGAAAGCAGATCAATGGATCTCTTCAGTGCTGGGCTCAGGTTCTCTCTGTGATCTTTGGCAATGAACCTATTTGTGAGCCTTAGTGTACCCTTCTGTGAAATGGAGCCGCTGAAGACTCACCTGTGTGGTGATGGGAGGTTCAGAGGGGTCTTGAGTGTGAGGGGCCAGCATACCGCTTAGCACTCTGAGGCTGCACCCAGTGAATGGTGGTTCTGTTTATTTCTTAGCCTGGAACAGGGCACCCCAGAGGGACCAGAGGGAGTGGGGCAGGGTGTGGAGAAAAGAGAGCTTTCCTGGTGGATGGTGGATGGAGCTGCGCAAAACAGTGCAGGCTGCAGTGCCTGGGTGGACCCCAGCGAGGTGCCACCTATGGAC
This sequence comes from Capricornis sumatraensis, assembly GCF_032405125.1. Classification (NCBI taxonomy): domain Eukaryota; kingdom Metazoa; phylum Chordata; class Mammalia; order Artiodactyla; family Bovidae; genus Capricornis; species Capricornis sumatraensis. Next base: position 23,980,292 of record NC_091088.1, on the reverse strand, counting down.
CTTTAACTGTTGAGCCACCTGTGTCAGAGCGGAGTCACTGCCCCAGGAGCCTGTGGGGCCTTGTGGGGTCCAGAGATGTGGCCACTGTAAGGGAGGACCCACCCCGGTTTTTCTGTCTAGGGAAGGACACCGCCTAGCTGCTCTGCACAGACCCATCTCCAGCTGGCCACCTCCTCCAGCAACACCCCAGCCTGTTGCTGCCCTTTGTCAAGTGATGTAAAGATGTCAGCAATGGTGCCACAAGCCTTTGGGACCCCTGCCGAGTGCCACATGCAGTTTGCTCACTCTTAGGGTTTTCTGGCCTCTTCCAGGGCATTCTTGAGTGAAGGGAGAAGGACCAGGTCTTCTCTTATCTCCCTGATACTGCGGGCAGCTCCAAACCCCTGCAGGTCACAAGGAGGAGTCATCCTAGGGAAGGGGACATTGGGCATTTCTGAAAACACTGTAGGAAAATTCTCTAGGGAAGCAGCATGTCCTTGCCCAAATTCTTTGTTATACAGCACCAGCTGGGACCCATGTTCTGACGAACAGGAGCAAATGCCACTAGTCCCACACCCAGGCCTCCAGGGCCTCCTCTTGTGTTTGTGTTCACAGCCAGGATCTCTTGAGGTCCCTGGGGTGCTGGCTGCAGGAGCCCAGTGAGGGCCAGCCCATCCCAGCCCAGCTCAGGCTCATCTTGATGTCTGTAGTGCAGCCACGGTCAGGTTCCCGACCCTCTGGGAGCCACAGGGCTACCCTGAAGGTATTGAAAGAAAAAAAAATCCTACAACTTACACTTGTCTTCTGCTCCCATCTGTATCACCTGTGAATTTGTAAGTTTTTTTTCTCTGTTTCAGTGAGTCACGCGTTGATCACGTGAAGAACACAATTACACCCCATTGTTTGGGTACAGGCTTTAAGAGCATCACTGCTTTTGCCACCCTGTCCAGGCATTTCTTCATCTATGAAATATACCTGGATTCTCATACCTGGGGAAGACCCAAGCTTCATTCAGCCTCCGGGGGAGCCGCCTGACTGGCCAGCAAGGTGTCTTCGGAATGGAGACCCGCTGTCGGCCTCCTGGGCCCCACACTGATGGACTTCCCTCCACCAAGCAAAGAGGGCGGGCTCCCATGTGTCTTTTCTGTTGCAATTATCTCCCTGACTCCTCCCCCTGATACAAAAGGCCCAAGTTTGGGTCCAGAGTAAGTTATTTGTAATGCATTTTCAGAGTCCATATTGCAATATTAGCCATGACTGTCTGCTGTGTAAAAAAAGGGGGAGTTTGCGTTTGAAGTTTAATCCAGCTTCTACTTAAGCTCAGTCCCTGGGCAATCCTTTTTTCTGCCGCTGAGCTCAAACAGCCGGTCCTCAGGTTTGATCTGCTGCCCCACGGAGCCCTGCCCAATGTGAATTTGAAGAGTTTTTTTTCCCCTCTCAACCAGGGAGACTTGCAAAAAAAAAAAAAGTCGGTGTGGTCTGCAGTGACGGCCCACCGTGGGTCCCTCCATGAGCCTCTCTGCTGCTGGGGGCTGGGCCCACCTGGCTTCCAGCCTTCCGAGGTGGGGGCTGAATCCCCTCCTGGGGTCTCCGAGGAGCCCCTTTGAGCTCTCGCTGCTGGTGGACGGCAAGCACTGGGGAGTCTGGGAGTCCTGTCTGGCATGTGGGGGGCAGAGAAAAAGGAGGGAAAAAAGAGAGGAAAATGAAAGGCTCGAGTTTGTCGGGAACTGGTGCTGGCGGTGGAAACAGGAGCCGCAGCAGGACGGAACCTGGTGGCCTTCAAAACTTCTCTTCTCCCCTCTCGCCACACGACTCGGAGGATGCAGGCAGTAATTAAAGGCCCCCCTGGCTCCTCATTTTCTGTGCCCATGTCTTTGATCTGGCTCATGTTGGGCGGCTATTTTCATTGTTCCTGCCTTTCTTTCATTCTTTTTTGATGGCAGAAATGATGATCTTTGATTCCAGAGTCGGAGGTGGGCAGGAGAGTGTTACAGGTCTTACATAATGCATCTTTCACATCTTATTTTTAAACGTGGGCATAATCAGGGCTGGGCAGAGGCTGGGCTTGATTTTAACCCATGTTCGGGGAGAGGCGGTTGCCTGCCCCCGTGGCGCTGGCCTGCGGGTAGGTGGGGACAGGCAGTCGTGTGCAACTGAATGAAAATTACTAGAGGAAGCCTTTCCCCCTCCACCCCTTTCTAAATATAACCTGAAGGGAGTTTTTCCTAATTGTTCCCTTATGGCCAAAGATGTGCTGAGAGTGAGCAGGACAAGGGAGGCTTAGCCCGCAGAGCCTGGCTTCTCTTGGTGGCTGTGTGGGAGGCCTGCACACTGTTTATTGGTGGATGTTAATAAACTATAAGAGACAAGCCACAGGAGGAGGTATATGAGCTGGTAGCTCAGGTAGCAGAGATAAAATGGAGACGTCTGGCCAGAGGACGGGAGGTGGGAGGCAGAGCCTGGGTGTCAGAGTCTGGCCTGTTTGCACATCCTTTCCTGCTCATCTCCTGAGCACACTCAGAGGGCTTCCCAGCAAGGGCCCTGTGGCATGGACAGAGATGAGAAGATGAGGCCTTGGTGATAAGAAGCCTGTGATCCAGGCCTGCAAGGGGGATGTGTGTGGCTGCTGCCGGAACCACAGGCTCAGATGATGAAGCTGGGGGTCGGGTGGGTGAGGAGGCCGGGTGGGGCTGGGTGATGGAGATCACGTGCCTGTGAAGGGGAACGGCTGCTCCCCAGTTCCTGCCGCTGGCTGCCTTGCTGGAAGCTGGATCCGGTGTGGCCCATGCTTCCAGATTTCCACGAGAAGCCGGAAATTCAGGTCTTGATGGGAAGTCTCTCAGAAGAGATGAGAGGAAGAAGGCTTTCTTGGTCAGAGGACAGTGCTGGCAAAGGCTGGGAGCTGGGGAAGACCTGTGCCTGGAAGGAGTGAGAGGGTGGCTGGTCCCCAGGCTGCCAGAGCAAGGTGGGGGCCAGCAGGACAGGCTGGAGGGGTCAGGGCAGACTAAGAAGGGCAGTGGCCCGAGAGCATCCAGCTCCCAGGTGGATGTAGTGGCCTTCCTGGAGATGAGTTCTTTGGGGCCGGGAGAGTTCTGCACATGGTGTCTGAGGCCAAGTGTCACCCCCGCTGCGTGCCTGGCGCTCATGAGGGTGTGGGCCCACTCTGCTAGCAAGGGGACAGGTTCCCGTGAGAACTGCCTCATACTTTGGCTGGTGCTGATGGTTCATTCCTGGGAGGGTCCGAGGCTGGCCTTCCTGCCCATCTACTCCGGGCTCCAGTAGCAGGATTTTCACACGCTGCATGCTTCGCTGGGTATTCAGTGGCTGCCTCCTGTGTGCCAGGCTCTGTGCCGAGTGGTGGGTGTCCTTCGTGGGGAGCAGGACAATTGACAAGTCCCCACGTGACTACATATATCATCAGGGGCCCATGCACATCCAGAAGGAAGAATGGGAGGCATGAGAGAGAAAAATAATCGATGCTGAAAATGAGGGTGGAGTGCGGAACAGGAATAACGGGAGATAGAGTCCAGAGAGAAGGCTCAAAGTCCTGGAGGCAGGGGGTGTTTGGCGAGTTGGGGGACTGTCATCAGGCGGTCTTGGGAGCGTGGTGAGCATGGGGGTGGACTGTGGGGATCAGGCCCTATGGGGTCTCATGGGCCAAGGTGGAGCTGGGGCTGGGGGTCTCGGCATCGTCAGCTTCGCTCTCTGAATTGCTCTTAGAGGGGTGGGTGTGGGCTGGTTGGGGAAGCCGGGGTGATGGTGCAGGTGGTGGGAGTGGAGAGAAGGGGGTGTCCTAGACCGTGAAGTTGACAGGACCAGGAAATGGATTAAGCAGTGGCAGTCAGGGAGTGTGGGGTCCAGGGTGACCCATGGTTTCTGGCGTGGGCACCGGGGTGAGCAGAGAGTGGGGAGGCCTGGAGGAAGACCAGATCCTTCCCCCGTTTTGACAGCACTGGGAGGGGCAGGGGCCTGGGCAAAGCTGGTGGGGACAGTGGGGCTCGAGTGTGAGCAACCCCAGCCTGTTGGCCGCTTGACCCCAAAACCCCACCCTGTGAGAGGACAGGGCGTCCCCTGAGCCATCCCCTGCTAGGCCTACCCAGTCCTGTCACACACGTCGCCTGTGGTGAGGGGACATGTTCCGTGAGACTCCAGAGCAGTTAACACATGTTGGGGTTGGGTGCTGCCTGGCCCTTGAAGACCTTGCCCTGGACTCCCTCTTTGCTACCTTCTGGAGGCCCTCTGCCAGCCCTGGGGCTGGCGTCCTGCCCAGATGGAGGTGGCCTGTCCAGTGTGGCTGTTCCCTTGCAAATCCTCCTGGCCCGCCTGGCCAGGCCTCTGAGACCGGGGACAGCCAGCAGCTGTGGGAATAGCGTGTTTGCCCCTGCCTTTCTGGGCTGACGCAGGAGGGCTGTCTGTTTCCTCTTGCCCTCCAGGCTGCACACAGATCTGCTTTGCCTGGTGTGTGGACAGCCTGGTGGCCAGCCCTTAGACTTCCCTGCCTGACAGGGCCCACTCATTTATGATCCTAGCCTTCGGCAGCTCCCGATTGCAGCTGGGTGGGGGTGGGAGTGCTTCCTGTCTAGCCTGCATGGAGGGGCCTTGAGGAGGCTCAGGTTGGGAAGGACTTTGTATAGCTGGGAATTCTGGGAAGACAGAGCTCACAGAGGGGCTCCATAGTCCTCATGAGCTGGATTTCTGCTGTCAATCCACAGCGACTCCCCTAGATTTGCTCTTTGGGGTCGAGGACCCTGATGTCATGGAACCACTTGCCCCCTGACCAGCACTTTGGAGGACTCAGCTTCTCCTTTCTTCATCCTCATCCTGAAAGCAGGCATTCCAAGAGAGATGTGGCCAGGTCTGAGCTGGTGACGGGGAAGCATATACACCACTATGTCAGATGGTTTTTCTTACAGCCTGGGGTCTTTTCATTTCTGCCCTGTTCTGTCATCATCCAACCTGTGGGCTAATTAATGGCATGAGCTTCCTTATAATAGTTTATAAATGTCCCCTTGATCTTCCCCATGGTGATTTGAGAATCTAAATATCCCTGATAGGTCTGTCCCTGTTACTGTAGTTTGACAACCTGAGAACTCAATAGATGAGGCAGAGACAACAGTTAGTAGAATTTGGGTAACAAGGATATTTTTCCAAAGCACTCGATCTCCCTGTCTACATCCTTTCTCTGGGTCCTTATTCATGCACACATGGGTTTGCAGGATTAGAACCAGAGGGACTCTAACACATTCTGCTTCTTTGCACAGTGAGTTCATGGCCTGACCTGCCTCCAGAGTCCGTGGTCCATATAGCAGCTGCTCCTAAGGACCATGTGAGGGCCCAGACCGAGGTGTGGAGAAGGTGCTGACGTCATGCCTGGCACACTGGAATTTCCCAGGAGGCCTGTCTTCTTTGTGGACCCTGGTCTGGTCTCCCTCTGCAGACCCTTGTCTTTGTGCCTGGGCAGAGAGGGAAGAATTCTGAATGTGGGATCAGGAGAACTGAGTTCTAGCCCTGGGTTGCCACTGGGTGGCTGTGAGTGAACATGGCCCTTCATCCCTTGGGTATCAGTGGTGAGGTCCATCTCACGCAGCACTGACATGTCAAAATTTGCGGCTCCAAAGAAGGAATGTCCTCATGTGAAGAATGAGTGTTAAGTATAAGAATATACTACTTATGCAAGATTCTTCCTTGTGGCTCTTATCCCGTCTTTAAAATGAGTGTGAAATAAGTGAAATAGGTTTTACACTTACTTGGCGTAATTTTCCTACGTTGTCTTGTGTCCTGAATGACATGGTCAGCTCCATGCGGGGCCTTCTCGGCCACGGCCAGCACTCACTGTGCACAAGAGAGCTCAGTAGGTGCTGCTGAGCGAGAGTTCAGAGGGCAAAGTGAGTGGCAGGCGCCAGGCACACCTCTGCTCCCGTCCACAGGGTTATAACTGGAGAAGAATACAGATGGATGGCCAAGGCGATTCTCTGGTCCTCTGGGGACTGAAGCTCTGTAGCCTGGAGTGTCAGAAACAGGTGGACAGGCTGTTGGGTACGATGCTTCTCAGCTATGACCCTCCCTTTCCTGGGTGAGAGGGGACGCTCAGAGTCGGGTGGGGGTCCTGGGGGGGTCATTTCCTAGATGGCCACTGTGCTGAAGTCCTGACACCTTCTCAGAGGCACCAACACAGGCACCAAGTCCTGACACCTCTCAGAGGCTCAGCTGTAATCATCAGTGTTTACAACAGGCCACATCCCCTTTCATCATCACCACAGCCCTGTGAGGTGGGTATTGGGACCTCATGCCCATTTTCCAGATGAGGAAACTGAGGCCCAGAGAAGTTCTCATTTGCCCAAGATCACACAGCCAGGAGGAGGTGATGGAGTTAAGATTTGAACCTTGCCACCCTCCCTCAGGTTCCCGGTTTCCAAGACCGACCCCTGCGGCTTTGGCCAGCTCAGCTCCCCGACAAGCTTGGCTCTCTCCTCCCATCTCTCAGGCCCTCCTGCCGTGCTCGGCGACATCCCATCTGTCAGAGGTTCTGTTCCGGCCAGATGCGAGGCCCCTCCTGGGACCCCAGGCCGGGGCAGTTCTCCAGAGGGAGGGGAGGGGGGTCCTCAGGCCTCGCGACTGCTCCAGACCCTGGCTTGGCACGTATGGCCTGGGAGGCTCTGGCAGGCCAAGGGCTCTTCCCCGCGGCTGGGCCTTCTGTGCACAGGTTCACCCTTCTTCCCCTGAGCAGGTGGGGTGGGATGTGCTCGGCCAGCCCCGTGAGCTCCTGCAAGCCCCAGCAGCTCCGCCTGTTCCCTGGCTCCTTTCTCCCTGGTGGAGAGAGGGGCCTGAGGAGTGGGATGGAAAGGGGGGAATGGAGAGAAAGAGGCTCAGGAGGAGGGAATGAGGGAGGAGCAGGCAGAGGAGGCAGGACAGACCCTCTGAGGATGAGGAAGAAAGGGTAGGATGAGAGCTAGCAGAAGGGAAGAGGAAGCAGAGATGGGGGCCAAGGGGGTCCCTACCTTGAGAAACAGGAGGGGGATGCAGGGGGCTGGGGAAGAAGGGAGGAGACAGCCATGTGCAGAGGCGGAGCGTGCCGAGGGGGTGCTGGGTAGGGTGTGGAAAGAATTCTTTCTTTTAATGTTTGTTTATTTGAGTGCCCTGGAGTCTTAGTTGTGGCATGTAGAGTCTTTAGCTGGACATGCGAACCCTTTAGTTGCTGTGAGTGGGATTTAGTTCCCTGACCAGGGAGCGAACCTGGGTCCCCTGCATTGGGAGTGCGGAGTCTTAACCACTGGACCACCAGGGAAGTCCTGGAAAGAATTCCAGTATTGGAAGATTCGACTGTGTGGAGGCTGGAAAGCCCAGCTCACAACCCTCACAGCCTCCAGGAGTGGCGAGCAGGCACTTGCAGGTGGTGGCAGAGGCCGCGGGGTTGGGCGTGCCGGTGGGCTTCTCTCACTGCACAGTGGGCCGGGAGCCGTCACTTTGAAGTCCCTGACATTTGTGGTGAAACAATCTGGTCTGAGGTCTCATTAGCCTCTGCTTTGCTGCACACACTCTGCCATTTAATCTCCCCGTCCGTCAGTCCTTCCAACGCCAAGGTTTGTAAATCTGCACCGTTTGCTTTATGAAGCCTGTCGCTGACGTGATCTTGACAGTGTTAATACACACATGAGTTTTTCTCTCCTCTTCCCACCCTCAAAAGCATGCAGGAACCAAAGCTTTGCTGCCCAGGGGGAAAGAAGGTGCCGAAAGAGAACCATGTCTCTCTTCCCACTCAAACTTGGAAGCGGCTTAGTCTGGATGCTGGTGGGTTTCATTTTCCCCAAACCAGTGCAGCTGCTGCCGATGCTTAAGACAAAGAAGGCCTTTTGTGCTTTGGCCGTTTCCCCAAACCCACCCTTCATCACTTGCTTCCCTTCCCTCTTGTACTGAGTCCCCCATGTGGTTTTTCTGTGTTGCTCTCCTGAGGCCTGAACCCCTGACTCTCAAAATCTGGGGAGCCTTTTGGTCTTCTTACTGGATAGGCCTGTTGTCCCAACTCTGGGGTTCCTTGGAGCTGAGGGACATGAACATTTCTTAGAAAATTATTTCTCTCCACTAGCCTTGACAGACACTGGCACTTGTCTGGCTTAAAGTTTGTGCTTTTACAAATGAAGATTGCGCCAGACCTGCATATTGACGGCTCCTGACCTGTATACTGATGGCTCCTGACCTATATACTGATGGCTCCTGACCTATATACTGATGGTTCTTTACCTGAATATTGCTGGGCAGACTTGAGACCCAGAGGGAGACCCAGTGGGCTCTGAAGCAGCTGGGGATGGCATCCTTCAACCAGTATTCACAGGTATCTGTGAACATTCGTATGGAGTGAGGATTGAATTTTGTGTCTCAGATTCTCCTAATGCTCCTCGTTCATTTATTCATCCATCCATCCATTCAGTAAATTGATCTCCCCAACTTGTGGGCCAAGGCAGAGCTAATCTGCCAGAGCTCTGTGGTATATTTTAAATTTTCAAGGGGAACACAGCAGTACTCGGCATCTACTGCACATGATAGGAGCTACTAGCTTGAGGATGTCCACCATTTCAACATCAGATTGCTCTGTATTCCTTTTGATGACTTCACATCTTTGCAAAGCGGGGCTTTTGGTGGGTGCTGTGGATAAATTGCAGGTTCTGTGTGAAAACCAATATGGGAGAACAAGCGAGGCCAGCAGGTCCAGTCTGATTTCCAAGGCTGGAGAAGTTGTGAGTTGCTTGGTGCGGTGGGAAGGTCTCGAGGGGATGTTGAGCAGGGCACCAGTGTGAGTGGACCTGTGCTCTGCCAAGATCTGCATCTGGACTGGACTAGACACGGGGAATCCTGTTAGGGGCCCATGAGGTGGTCCAGACCAACCAGCCAACAACCAACCAACCAGCCAGCCACAGTGGCTGGGACTCCAGTGATGGAAGCAAACTGAGGAGGCTGGTGGGTGGATTTGAGACCAGGCTGAATGCAGAATGGACAGGACTTGGTGACGAGCTATGTAGGCATGAGAGGAGAGAGAGGAAAGGTGTCTGGTGTGGGGACATGATGACAGGAAGAGGACAGAGCTGGAGAGCAGGGCTCACGCACGTTACTGATCCCTAACATCTTATAGGATGATTTGATTGCCTACCCCTTACTGTCCATCTCTCCCACCAGACTGTCAGTCCGAAAAGGGCAGGACTTTGCCTTCTTCCCTGTTGCGTCCCTGTCACCCAGACCACACCCTATACAGAGTTCAGAGGTTCCCAGCTTTCTTGGATCATAATACCTTAGCGTCTGTGATTTTTTTTTTCAGGGTACCTCTAAGCCAAAAGAATTACTTAATAGTTCCCTTTGTTCAAAGAGTCAGGGGCAAATAACAAGTACTTATGTCCTGAGAACTTAATAGCTGTTTGAACACATACATTTAAAGAAAGAAGTATATTTTCATTTCGCTTTCAGATAATCATAATTATAATTATTGTTTTTGTTCAGTTGCTCAGTCCTGTCTAACCCTTTACGACCTCATAGACTACAGCATGTCAGGCTCCCGTGTACTTCACTATCTCCTGGAGTTTGCTCAGACTCATGTCCATTGAGTTGATGATGCCATCAAATTCATCTCATCCCTTCTCCTCCTGCCTTCAATCTTTCCCAGCATCAAGGTCTTTTCCAGTGAGTCAGCTCTTCACATCAGGTGGCCAAAGTCTTGGAGCTTCAGCTTCAGCATCAGTCCTTCCAATGAATATGCAGGGTTGATTTCCTTTAGGATTGACTGGTTTTATCTCCTTGCAGTCCAAGGCATTCTCAAGAGTCTTCTCCAGCACCACAGTTCGAAACCATCAATTCTTTGGTGCTCAGCCTGCAATGAGGCAGACCTGGGTTCGATCCCTGGGTTGGGAAGATCCCTTGAAGGAAGGCATGGCAACCCGCTTCAGTATTCTTGCCTGGAAAATCCCCACGGACAGAGGAGCCTGGTGGGCTACAGTCCATGGTGTCTCAAAGAGACACAACTGAGCAACTAAGCACACACACACAGCCTTCTTTATGGTCCAACCCTTACATCCCCACATGAGTACTGGAGAAACTATAGCTTCAACTAGATGGACCTTTGTTGGCAAAGTGACGTCTCTGCTTTTTAATGTGCTGTCTAGGTTTCTCACAGCTTTTCTTTCAAGGAGCAAGCATCTTTTAATTTCATGGAATGTTGTAAAATGCAGGTTCTGATTCAGCAGGTCCAGATAGGGCCTGGAATGCTGCCCTGCTCATAAACTCCCAGGCAATGCTGAGCTGTTGGTCCAGGACCATAGTTTGAGTGGGGGACTGAGATGTCTGCTGGGCCACTGTCTTCACTCCTTCCCAAACACCCTTTCAAAAGCTATGTCTGTACTCTCCACAGAGAGCTTTGCCAGTCCTATGGCATGAATGAGATAACCTCTTGTCCATGTGATACAGTTGGAGGTACCCAACACAGCCACCCCCTTCTCCTTGAACAGAAATCCTTGCCAGGCCTCATCCAGGGCTCTAAGTGACTGAATTCTTGCATGACTGTCAAACCCTCATCAAAAAGGTGATTGTTCCTGGTTCCTACCAGCAAGGTGATCTCGGTGGACTTGGAGTATGATAGAAATGCGTGGGCAGATAGCTAGCTGTTTCATCCTGGCTGTTTTATCAGCTAGAGTTACCTGCCTTCTGATGGCCGTGGACCCATCTTAGGCCCAGAATGCTAGGAGGTCCCATGGACCACCCACCAGACACTCTGCTGCCTTCCTTGGAGCTCAGTCCCATTGAAGGGAGCTGCTTCCCATCTCCTGGCCTTGATGGTCAGATCTCTCTTGCACCAGCTCCTGGTTGGTTTGGATGTCCGGATCTGGGAAGGTGAGTTTTCTGCTGACATGGGCTGTACACGTTACAGGTATACACTCATACGCGTGTCCATGGATCCTGGTTAGTGCCTGGCAGAGCTCCGCAGTGTAGGTGGAAGTGCAAGAGATTATACCCTCCTGGATGCTCTTTCCCTGGGGAATTCAGTCTATTCTGCTGATCCAGCGAGCACCCAAATGAGAGTCAGGGCCAGAGCTGTGCTGTTCCCGATTGCTGGAGGCATCGAGGATCAGTTGAGTCTTCTATCAGTTCATTCATCCCCTCCTGCTCTGAGTGTTTATGCATTCACTGTGGCTGATGTTATGAGTTGGAGGGTCAGTGTAGCTGGAGAAGACCTCCTGGAGGCGGGAGCCCTGTGGGTGTGTGCAACCCTGCATACACGTGTGTATGGAGCAAGAATGAATGTGTGTGTGTGCATGGACACACGTGCGCTTGCGCAGGCCTTGTATATAAGCCTGTGTGCCCAGTAGGACTGTACAAGCGAAAGCCTGGTACCAATAACAGCAGCTTTGGAAACCTCCCTTGCCGGTGTGGATCCCAGGCTGGAGAAAAGAAGCTGCAGTTGGGTAGAGCAGATTTTGTAGCTTGGCTTCATGTGTGTGTGAGCACTTGGGTGTGTTTTAATTAACTAGAACATTTGCCTGGAAATGAGCAGCGGCGGCAGCAGGCGCAAAGGCAGCTGGCAGGAGGGGGCGGGGCGGTGGCAGCCGTGGTGGCGGAGGCCGTGGCAGCCAGGCTCCCGAGCTTCTACGTGACCGGTCCCGGCTGATGGAGCCATGGAGTGGTGGGGCGGCAGGCTGCCCCTGGTGCTGGGCATGGGCCCAGCAGATAGGGGATTCTGGGAGTGGCTGAACTTTCTAGAATTCCCAAGACTCCTCCCCACCCCCACCTAATCACAGATGACCAGGGCAGTCATTCCAGCACATGGGTGGGGACATGCGACTCCTGGCATTGTATCCAGGGCGGGCTTTGGCCCCATGAGGCGTGTAGGACTGACTGTCCTCTCTCTACTCCCAGCCCAGCACCTGGAGCATAATGGCACATGTGTACATGTTTATTGTGTGTGTGACTCAATAGATAAAGGCAACCAAGGCTCAGAGAGGTTGAGTGATGTCTCCAGGGTCACACAGCATGTCAGCAGATCCGGTGGAAATGGTGACTCTTGTTTCTGGTACTCTTCCCACAGTCCTGTAATATTGGCATGAGGAAACGCATGGGATCATTTCGGGGGAAGATGGATACTCACACCACAGGTGTATGCGCCTCGCCCTCTGCCTCGAGCAGTCCTAAGCTGTCTATCCACCGTCCTGTCCATATGGGTGGTGGGAAGGATATTCTCAGGATTTCTTGGGATGGTAGTGTTTTCTCCCATCAAGAGAGAAGTGGGGAAGGGCTGGTGGTGACTGGTGGGGAAGGACTGGGGTGATCCCCTCCTAAGAAAACTTGGTCACCAGTAGCTCACAGACTGTAGTTTATTGAAGAAAATCTCTTCACTTAGACGCTAGACCTCCCGCCACCCTAGATAGCCCTCTCTCTGCCTTCAGTCTGTTCTGAGGCCTCATTCTTAGGGTCCACCCCTAGCACCTCCAGGCTGGGCTGTTGCACTGGCCTCCCTGGGTGTCTGCTCTCTGCTTCCTCTTTGTCCCATCCCACTCACGGGCTGTTGCCTGATGATTTTGTTGGAGTACCACTTTATTCACGCTGCTCTCTGTCTAGTGGTCCCGAGGTTGGACTCTAGGGCCACACTGCCTGGGGTCAGACGTAGGCTTTGCCCCTCTGTGATTGCAGCAGAGTGGCATCAGCTCTCCGAACCTTGCTGTCCTTACTTGTAAAGTGGAACAGTGCTCTGTATGCACTTTGGCAGCAAGTCATAGACACACGGCAGGACCACTGACGCTTGTTGAAGACATAGATTGGGCTGCTACCCACCCAAGCGGGCTTCCCTGGTGATGCAGCGGTAAAGAGTCTGCCTGCCAAGCAGGCAACGCAGGTTGGACCCCTGGGTCGGGAAGATTCCCCTGGAGGAGGGCATGGCAACCCACTCCAGTGTTCTTGCCTGGAGAATCTCATGGACAGAGGAGCCTGGTGGGCTACAATCCATGTGGTCAGGAAAGAGTCGGACAGCTACTGAGGACTTAAACAGCAACAACCCAGCCGAGAGCACTCTGTGCACTGCTTGTATATACACCGAAAGTCCTGTGGGCACTCTGATTGAGGCGCCCGTAGTAGGAGAGGCTGATGGGACATAAAGTGATGGATGGAAGAGCTAAGTTATGTTCAACTTGACCTTTCCTGGGTGCCTGCTCTCAGATAACATGGAATAACAGCCTATTTCTTTTTGCTGAATGCATAGCTCAATTTACATGAGGTCAAAGTGCATGTAGTAGGTAATATTGACATCTACCTATTATGTATCTATCTCGCTAACTATCCATCCATCTATTGGAATAGCTTCCATTCTCATGCCAGCTGTCTTTCTTGCCCTTGTTATTTCCTCTGCCCAGAATGTTCTGTCTACCTGCCCCTTGGCTTTTTATTTTTTCCCCATAAATTAAGACCCAGCCTGAGGTCTTGTCTGCCCTGTGGTGGCGTCCGTGGTCAGCCAGCCAGACCTGACTTCCGCCTGACGACACCCTTTTAATGGTCCGCCATAGTGCCCCTTGTCTCGCGCCTTTCCCTCAGTCTCCTTTAAAGAATACGCTCCTGAAAGCACGGGCTCGGGGTTGGTTCCTCGTGGTCACGTGCTGTGCCCAGAAACTGGTGAGTCCTCCTGCCTGGAGAATCCCGTGGACAGAGGAGCCAGGCAGCTACAACCATGGGGTCACAAGAGTTGGACATGACTTGGCGATTAAACCACCACCACTACCACCATCCGTGCTGAGTGAACGGAAGACTGGATTGGGATTTGCTGCTGAGGCAGGAAGGAGAGTTGGTGCCTGCACGTGCATGTGCAAGTACACACGCGTGTCCCCATGTGTATTTGCACACATGTGCTTGCTTTGGCCCATCAGTTTGATGCTTCTCTCTAATTGGATTTCTGAAGAAAGGTGCCTGCTTTAATTTTTAATTAGAAATCAGAGCAGAGAAAGAACGGGCCAGCACTGCAGCTGGGGGTCTTTCTCAACGCTGGAGTTCTCTTTAACAAGCACTCACTGTCCAGGGCGGCTTCTGTTCGGGCTGGACACCACGGCTTGCACCGGTGGGAGTGTCTTAATGCCTACGAAATTATCATGTAATTATTTGGTAATAGGGCATCAGGATTTTGCTTATACAGCAATCTTTCCCTGCCGCTGAAACAAATTGCCAAGGAAGAGAAGCCAGAGACAACCAGGGCTCTACCTCGGGAGCTGTGGGGCTCGCACGTCTTTTGAAGAGACGGGGTCCCTGCCCTCTGGGAGCACTTTTCTGTGCTCAGTTACTGCAGTCATGTCCGACTCTTTTTGACACCGTGGACTGTGCCACCAGGCTCCTCTGTCCATGGGTTTCTCCAGGCAAGAATGCTGGAGTGGGTTGCTGTTTCCTGCTCTAGGGGATCTTCTGGACCCAGAAACCCTGGTCTCTGTCAAGTGGGATTACCCTGTGACCCATTTCTCCTAGACAGGAGCTGTGTTTAGCATGTTTGCTGTGGGTAAAATGATCTGTGCAGAATGTGTCAGGTGGGGAATAATTACCTGGGCACCAGGGCGGGGTGGGGAGTCTCACCTGCTGGTGGAAACCTACCCTGGGTTTCTGGGCTCCAGCAAGGACCCTGGCAGGTGGGATGCCCTCAGGGTCTGGATAGCCTCCAGGTAGGGCGCCTCCTGGTGGGGTAGCCCAAATACTGCGCATGTAGTGGGGTCGATGGGACATTCACATATGCTTGAGTGATTTTTTTTTTTTAGGAAGCTTTTAAACTTTGGTTCAGTACTTTGGTCAGGACTTCCTGGGGTGGAGAGCACAGACCCTCAGGCCAGGCGGCCAGGGGCTCCCCCACTTACGTGCTCTGACACTGTGGGGAAATTACTCTTAACTTCCCTATGCTTCACTTTCCTCTTCTGGAAAGGAGGAATGGCAGCGGATTCTCCCCAGCAGTGTCCCTAAGAAGATTAAAGACAGCTGGTAAAGTATCCGCCCTCAATGCTGGAGACCTGGGTTCAATCCCTGGGTTGGGAAGACCCCCTAGAGAAGGGAACGGCTACCCACTCTAGTATTCTGGCCCAAAGAATTCCATGGACTGTATAGTATAGGTCCTGAATCCCTTATTCACTATTCTGAATTCCAGAAAGCCTGAAACCAGAAGTTTTTGGTCTATCTAGTCAAAGCTATGGTTTTTCCAGTAGTCATGTATGGATATTAGAGTTGAACCATAAAGAAGGCTAAACACTGAGGAACTGATGCTTTTGAATGGTGGTGCTGGAGAAGACTCTTGAGAGTCCCTTGGACAGCAAGGAGATCAAACCAGTTGATCCTAAAGGAAATCAACCCTGAATCTTCATTGGAAGGACTCATACTGAAGCTGAAAATCCAATATGTTGGCCACTTGATACAAAGAGCTGACTCATTGGAAAAGACCCTGATGCTGGGGAAGACTGAAGGCAGGAGGAGACAGGGACGATAGGGGATGAGATGTTGGATGGCATCACTGACTCGATGGACATGAGTTTGAGCAAACTGCTGGAGGTAGTGAAGGACAGGGAAGCCTAGCATAGATGGGGTCACAGAGTCAGACACGACTTAGCGACGGAACATCAACAACAACCACCTCTCCTTTGGCAGCAAAATTTGACCTGGCTGATGTGAACCATTAAATTATAGAGTTTAATTTATGGTGGTGAATTACATTTTGCTGCAGAAATATCAGTGTGCTCAGTTGCTTCTGAGGTATTCCCAGATACCAAGGAAAAGGCAGTCTGTTACTTTTCTAGAACCTGACGATGCCTGGATTCTGGAACACGTCTGGCTTCGAGAGTTTCGGGTAGGGGATCGTGGACCGGCACGTGCAAGTTATACGGGGCTTCACACACAGAATCCTGCTCAGTCGGCACTGGGCAGAGCTGTCCTTCGACCTCATCAACAGAAAAGCGCTGCCTGACCTCTGTCCCTCATGGCACGGCTGGTGCACCCGGGTAGGAGGTGGGATGCCCCGTAGCAGGTTGATTTGTGTTTGGGACACACAGGGAGGGCTGACTCTTGCTGGCTCCAGGGGCTGGCCGCTGGATTCCGTGCCCATGGTTTGTGTCTGTTTCGGAGGTGCCTGCTGCCAGTTCTGTAGTTCCCTGAAAGATCCTGGGCCTGAAGGAACCCCTTCACACATCGTCCTCTGCCTCCCCTCGGGGGCAGCCGTCCTCCTGTTTGAGGGGCATTGCCTGGTGCCTGCTGACACCATTTCTCCGGTGCCCCCCGAGCGGCCCAGCGCGGCTAATGAGGATGCTCGGCCTTCCTAGTCGTGAGAATCCTGTTGGCTCCGACACCACCTTCCGAAGGGGCTGCGGGGTGTGGAACGGCATGTGCCTGAGAAGGAAGGCAATTAGGAAAATTGGAGGTGAACCTCCCTTTATTTACACATTTCTCTTTTACTCCCAATAAGACGTGGTCCTTTGAGAGGCTCGCCCCCACCCCCACCCCACCAGTGTTTCTGGCCTGACTCCCTAAGGGAATTGAACATTTTTCTCACGGGGCAGTGCCTCAGCTTGGTCCTCCAGGTGCAATCCATTCACACCGCACCAGCTTTTCAAAGAGCTCCTCCTCCTTCCAAACACAAAAGATGCTTTAACTGTCTTGCCTCAAGCCAGCGTTGTCAACTAGCTGTACTTTCTGTCTTCTGTTTGGGTTGTAAAACCCAGCAATTAAGCAAATTCCTGCTTCAGATTAATTGTAGCCTACTTAGGCTGGGAGCGAGGCAGTGCGCCATGTCACCGGAGTTTCACGGCCTTTGAGGCAGGGGGAGCTGGAGCGCTCAGGGAAACCCAGTCTCAGAGAAAGGAGGGCCGTTGTCGCCGATGGCACAGGGGGCAGAGTGAGACAGGCCTGGGATTCAGGGCCCAGAGTTTCGTCCCCCTAGCTGGATGGTTTTTTCATCTGAGCTTCTCTGCTGGGTAGGTAGGAGCATCCCTGGCAGCCTGTGAGCGGGCAGACACCCCCACCCCATCCTTCCTGGGCCACGTGGCCCGTGGGGTGTGATGTCTGAGTGTGGATGAGCGCAGATTCCATGTTCTGTCTTTGCGGGGAGCCCTTGTGGACGTCTGCACTGGTCTCTTTTGCAGAAGCAGGTTGTCCTAGGGTTAGAGGTTAGGAAAACCCTGACCAGTTGCCTACCGTGTGCCGTGTGCTATGTTGGGTGGCCAGGATGGAGGCAGACAGCTGGAGCAGCCGCTGCCTGCATGCTGCCTGCGTTTGGGGCCCTGGAGGGAGCACCCCATTCTAGCACTTCTCCTGTGGCCACAGCCCAGGTGTAGGAGGGGTGGGCAGGTTGTGCCTGCCCTTGGCCTCTCACGCACTCCTCCCCGGCAATCCCACCTGTGGGCCTGCTGGTGGCAGTTTATAGAGGGTTGTATCCACAGAGGGTTCTGGAGAAGGAACTGGCAGCCCACTGCAGTGTTCTTGCCTAGAGAATCCTGTGGGCAGAGGAGCCTGGTGGGCTGCTGGCTATGGGGTCGCACAGAGTCAGACACGACTGAAGCGACACAGCAGCAGCAGCAGCAGCAGCAGCAGCAGCAGCAGCAGCACCCGGACTCCATTCTCCTCTGACCCTCACTGCAGCCCTGCGAGGTGAACCAGAGCCCCAGTGAGTGGAAACCGAGGCTCAGGGCGGGGGCGGGGAGTGTAGGGCCACACGGCCCAGAAGCAGGAGGCAAGACCAGCCGGGCCTCTGCATGTGGTGTGACACGGTGGCCGGTGGGGGCAAGACTGCCAACTCCTTTTTTCCCTTGTGGTTTTCTTCTGAGTCCTTATTGTAAGAGAGTGAAACCCGGGGCTCCCTGAGGGGCCTCTGGGTCCACCCTCCTGCGTCAGCCTGGCTGGGGTGCACGCTCTGGGCCGCCTCATTAGCTGCCTGCTGGGCTTGGTTCAGGGACCCTGGAGGGGAGTGTGAGCCTGAGTCTATGGGGACACCTGTCCTGCTGAATCTGAAAGAGGAAGGGTGCCCCTCATCCTGCCCATTGTGTGTGATGGCCTAGGGCTCTGTGGATGCCCGTGGAGATGAGTCGAATTTGAGGCCCTCCTTTTTTCCCCCTACCACATTCCCTGAGCTTATTTCTCCCTCAGCCACACTCCCTGAGCTTACTAAGGGCTACCAACTGGGCCTGGGGGCAGACGCTGAGCTAGACACTTGCCAGACAGCATCCCCTTCCATCATCAAGTCCGGGAGGGAGGCATCCGTTTTCACTATCTTCATTTTACAGTTAAGGTTTGTGGCTCAGAGAGGGGAGGTCACTTTCCCCAGGTCACACAGCATGCATGTGACAGGGCCAAGCTTCAACCCAAGCCCATGCATTTGACCTCCACTGCCCATGCTTCTTGTCTCCTGGGTGGCCTGGGGCTTGATGGGGGCAGGGCTGGGGGAGCCTGCAGGATGTGGGATCTGTAGGCATTGGCGGCACCGGAGCTCGTTTCCCAGGTTTCACTGCCCATGCTGATGCTGCCTCAGGTGGTTCTGAGTCTCCTGGGCCTGGGCCCTGCCAGTCAGATGGAGACAGGTATTCCTATAGGACTGGTCACAGCCACTGCCAACGCAGTGGAACCTGCTGGCTGGAACCACGTCGAGGTCCGTTTTCTGAACACTCCTTGGGGGTCCTATAGCACAGGTCTCAGGAGCTGCCTGGGTCAGGGCTGGGCCAGGAAGGAGGGTAGGAGTCCCAGCCTAGGATGACTCCAGCCTTGCAGACTCAGCCCCCATTGGGACTCACCTGGGAGCTGTGGCAGCTGGAGTCTCCCACCTGCACCCTTTCTGGGCCTCAGTTTCCAAGTCTGTGGCATGGGCAAGGGCGGTTCCTGACTTCTCCTTGACATGGGAGGTCTGGGGGTATTGAGGCCTTCGTGAGCCACTGTGGGGAAGGGCTGCCCTCCTGGGTCCGCAGTGGGTTGAGTGGCGTGATCCTCCCGTCCCAAGAGCTGCTCGCTGGAGATGGTCCTCAGGTGTCAGTTTCCTCCATGGGGCCTCTGGGTGGACTTTACAGTTTGCATAGCAGGCTCTGCAGAAACTGTTGCTACGGGAAGGGGCAGGGACACGGCCTTGATCCAGGCAGACTCGTTTGCAAGCCGCTTGCCACAGAGAGCCCAGTTTCCATTTCTGTGACTTGAGGATAACATTGGCACGGACCCAGGTTGCTGCTGTTCAAGTCAGAACCTTCCCAGACTCCCATCGTCCTGGTCATTTACTCCTTGCATGCATGCTAAGTCCCTTCAGTCGGATCCAACTCTTTGTGACCCTGTGGGCTGTAGCCTGTCAGGCTTCTCTGTCCATGGGGTTCTCCAGGCAAGAATACTGGAGCGGGCTGCCGTGTCCCCCTCACTACACCATTTAATGTCTTTGATTTACTTTTTAAATTCTCCCTCCTTCACTGGAGGGATTGGGGTTGGGTAAGACCGTGAAAACTACGAGACGATGAGCTGTCTTCTGGTTGTGTCACTAACCCACCGTCTGACCCCCTCCTGGGTCACCAGGCCCTTGGTTATAACGGAGGCAGTGGCAAAGGTTGATGCAGTTTGTTCTGTGCGGGGCAGTGTGTTGCACTCTCCAATTTAGTCCGCATGGCGTTTCCCTGGGGCTGGTGCTTCTTCCCATTTTATGGAGGAGGAAGTGAAGGCTCAGAGCTAGTGAATGGTGGAGCCAGGGCTGAACCCAGACTAACTGAGGACCCATGGGGCTGAGCACCCAGGGCTCTAGGGCTGCGTGTAGGCCGGCTAGAAGATAAGCTTGGCATTGGCAGAGGAGCCTTGTTCCAGCCTCCCCACCAGGTCTGGGAGTGGCCGCTGGCCCAAGCTTGCCCTGGCACCAGACACCCCCTTTTCCCCCTTGGCCCCGGCCCCTCTTCCCTGGCATTTTGCTCCCCTTCCTCAGTTGCCCTAATGACTTAGCCCAGGTGGCTGGTTACATGGAGAAACCACTCCAGGGAAATAAGAGTCCTTGCTACCAGCCTGGGCCTCAGGTGTGTGCACAGCGGCCCTCCCTGGGGGTCCGGTGAGCTGCGCCTGCCCCCTCCAGCTGTTAGGAACCTGAGAGCAGTGTGCCTGTGTGTGTGGTAGAGTAACTGTGTGCATGTAATTGTGCACGCATAGAACTGCGCACATAGAACTACGTATATGGAACTGTACGTGACGTGTGACTTTTTGCAGAACCGTGTGGGCATGTGACTGCCGTGTGTGTAGGTGTGTGTGTCTGTATGTGCGTTTGTGCCTGCCTGGGAGGCTGGAGGTAATGGGGGACAGGAGGATGTTGACCGTGTGGGGCCCCAGGAATGTATGGTGGGGGCAAGTGTTAACCTCCTTTGCTGGCTAAAACTCACTTTGTAGAATAGAGTCACACCTATGTTTGGATAATTAGAACAAAAGCCGAGAGAACAGTTCCATTCAAAGGGGCAAAGTGGGGAGGTGGGGGCCCACCAAGATCTGGGGGGCTGAGTTCTGTCTCCCCAGCTCTCCCCTGCCTTTGCTGCGTTTTGGTCGCGCTATTTAGAAAATCCCTTTGTTGTAGGATAAACTGACATTGGCCCGCGCGTTTCTGCTGTGAAGTTTGCTGTGTTCCAGGGCCCACTCGGGACAGCCAGGCCATTAGGAGCTGATTAAATGAGCTAATTTTAATTTGTTCAGTGGTTACAGATGCAGAGACCTTTCCATGCCCTTTTCTTGAGGCTCTATTTATTTATTAAATTTTTTTCTGGAAAGTAAAAGACCTTCAGGACTCCCTTTTCTCTTCCCATCCCCCTTCAAAAATAAACATGTGAAAACATTTCAAATAAGAACTTCAGCTGGGAGAGAAGGCCTTGGATATGGGCTTAGCTGCCAGAGGTGCCAGTTGGGGGTCTCCCCGGTCTGGAAGTGGGGAGGGGGTTCGGAGCTGCTGGGATGGGCCACCCACCAGGGCTGGGAGAGAGGAACTTGAGATTTAGTAGAAGTGATCCAAGACCTGAGTTTCGCCTCTAGGTCTTCGTGCGTGCTGGAGCTGCTGCGTGGACCTCTGTCCTCAGCCCTGCGTCCTTTCCTTGGCTGATCCTTACTCATCCTACTGGTCTCAACGCACAGGCTGCTTTTTCTAGGAAGCTCGTTGCACCCCAGTCCCCATTCTCCCACTGCCCCGGGGACTTCTCCAGTCATAGCAGATGTCAGCACGTGCAGAGCGTCTGTCTCTTTCAGGAGGCTGTGAACTCCGTAGGGCAGGAACTATGCCTGCGTTGTCTCCCCTCACACCTCCAGCACCAAAGTGTTCTAAACACATCCTCAGCATCTGTTGAAGAGATGAATGGATGAACGGGTAGATGACATCTGCACTAACTGAGTGCCGCTGCACACCAAGCTTTTTTTTTAATTTAATTTTTTTTGAAATATAGTTGATTTACCATGTTGTATTAGTTTCTGGTATACAGAAAAGTGATTTGGTTATATATATGTGTATATATATATTCCTTTTCATATTCTTTTCCATTATGGTTGATCACAGGATTTGGAATACAGTTCCCGGTGCTATACAGTAGGACCTTGTCGCTTATCCATTCTCTCCATGAGAGCTTGCATCTGGAAATCCCAAACTCTCAATCCATCCCTCCGACCCCTCGGCCACCACAAATCTGTTCTTTATGTCTGTGAGTCTGTTTCTGTTGTGTAAATAAGTTCATTCATTTCATGTCTTAGACTCTGCATGTGAGTGATATGTGTCTTGCTCTTTCTGACTTACCTCACTCAGTGTGCTAATCTCCCAGTCCATCTGTGTTGCGCAGGCGTCACTCTTGCACTCTCCTGTGTGGCTGAGTGGCGCTCCACCACATACATGAGCCGCGCCCTCTTCACTCGCTGCTCTGCTGAGGGGCTCTCAGGCTGTCTCTGTGTCGTGGATGGTGCTGCTGTGGACATCGGGGTGCACGCATCTTTGAATCAGAGCTGTTTTATGGATATTTGCCCAGGAGCAAGATTGCCGGATCATAGGATAACTGTATTTTTAGTTTTTTGAGGAATGTCCATGCTGTTTTGCATCATATCTGTACCAGTTTGCATTCCCACCAACAGTGTAGGAGGGTTCCCTTTTCCTCACACCCTCTCCAGCATCTCACTAACACCAGGTTCTTGATGTCAGGACCCGGGGGTCCGACCGACTTCAAATTGTCATCTGGAGCTGTGTGTCACTGGCCTTCCCCCTTCCGGTGACCTCTTTTCTCACTGATGAGGGCTGAGGAGTCAGTGTTGAGGGCTGAATCTTGAAAAATGAGTGTGGTGGGAATCCACGCTTGCCCGTCCCAGCATGATGCTGATTTCCAGGGCCAGGACAAAGCTCTGGCCCAGCTCTGCTGGAAACCTGACCGAAGGCCGCAGAGGGAGGCGAAGGGAGGAAAATTGCTCCGTGACCTGGCTTTTTACAGCACTTGTGGGCCAGCCGGCCTTGGAGGATAATGGGCCAGCCCTGGAGGTGCTCAGAGCATAGAAAAGGGGGGGCTCGTGTGGACGCAGCTGACGGCCACCCCCACTCTTGCCTCAACTCCTGGCCCCCTCCCTGCTTCTTCATTTTTTAACACGTGTTTCCCTGGGGTTGGGGCACCTTTCCTTGAGTGGTGGGGTTTTCCCTGGAGCTTGCAGCCGCTGTGGCTGGGCCAGTTTCTGGGGCCTGGTTTCCATTTGCTGAGCACTCCTTTCCGCAGACGGCACCCCACCCACCCCACCCAGGGCCTCTGAGGGGCTGTCCCCCACCCTGTCCTGGCAGCCCCGCGTTCCTCCTTTAACCCCAGCCTCAGGGACAAGCGCTGGAGTGGGACTGTCCCGGCCCCTCATCTCTGCAGGAATCCCAGGGCTGGTGGAAGAGTCAGAGCTTCCCCGGGCGCCCCTGGGGTCTGGGGCCCTCAACTGGGTCAGCATCTGGCCGAGTGGCCCAGCCTTTGGCCTCCTCTGTCTCCTCCCCCACTCCCTCCCCGAGGCCCTTCCTCTCCCCACTAGCTGGATTCCCCGCCAAGGCGGCGGGAGCAGCCACGCTGGGCCCATCCTTTCCCCGGCTGAGGCCGAGGGTGGGGATGAGTCCTGGGGCTGAGGTCACCAGCGGGGCAGTGGGAAGCGCTTTTCCAGCCCTCGCCTGCCCGGCCGCTGGGTGCCCGGAGCAGGGGCATCAAACAATTTATCCTGGGATGTCCCGGTGAGCAGGGGGGGGAGAGGTAAGTGGAGGGGCGGGGCTGGAGGGGGAGAATGGATAAAACAGGCTGGTGTCTGCACTGGAACGCCAAGAGTCCCCTTAGAGGCTCCTGGCTCCTTGGGAAGCTGAATGTCTGAACGTTCGCTCAGAGTGGAATCTAACCCAGAAAGAAGGGAGCTGTTTTTCCTGGATTAGGGGAGAAAAGTGAGGGCCTCAGAGGCACTGGTGGCCGGGGTGTCAGATCTGCGTCGGGTCCTGCAGTGTGGGGGTGGGGGTGACCCTCTTGGGAGCGCCCCGATTTCCGGGTCTGGCACCACTCTCCTCACTTCCCCCTGCCCTTCTCTGTGTCCGTCCGATGGCCTCCGGGCTCCCCCGTCTCTGCCGAGGAGGCTGGCCGGCATCCCCGCTGGTCTGCGTGCCCTTTGGGCCGGAGCGCTTGCTGGCCACTAGGCACCTTGGCTCCCGTCCCGTCCCAGGCCCTCACCTCTGCCCCAATTCCTGCCCTGGTTCCTGGCCGGCGGCTGGGAGGTGGCCTGCGTGCCGCCTTCTGGGCCTGACCTTGCCACCCACGAGGCCAGCGTGGCCTCGAGCCGTCCCCTCCCAGGCATTGGTCTCCTCTTCCGTCATTGGGAGACGCGCCAAGAGGACACCGAGACAAGCCTCTGACTGTGGATCACCGGACCGTGATTCCCAATGGATTGGCGTGGGGCCTGCCGGTGGGGCGGGCTGAGGGGGGGGCCTCGGTGGTAAGCGAAGCGGCTGTTTCTTGTCGCCAGCCACTTGTTCTCCGTGGGAAGGAACCAGCGTGTTTCTTCTCTGTCGTAACCAAGCTACCGAAATGGCAAACTTGGGTTCTGCAGTTACACAGCGTTTTGGAAGCAAATTGATAGGATAATGTGTTATTATTGGCTACTGGGTTAATAGCCATTTTGGCAGGCGTGCCAATCCTGTGTGGCTTTGCTGGCGCGGGCGTGAGGATGGTGCAGTGGGTAGAGGGGAACGGTGGGTGCGCATGGCACCGAGAGGCAGGCCGGGGAGGACCTCAGGGGTGGATGCTCAGCCCTGATTAGCTGTTGCCGCAGCCAAGACCAGAGAGGTTGAGAGACCAGCATCGGGTCCCACAGTGAGTCGGTGCTCTAGTTGGACTGTGGGTCTCCATGGGAAGGATAGCTTGGTCTGCAATCTCTGAAGGCAGACAAGTGCTTTCACTCTGAGCCTCGTGTTAGCATCCAGGAAGATGGAGGTTTGGAATGTGCCCAAGGCAGCTCGGTCAGGATTCGGGGGTGTTGCACATGCTAATGCCCCCTCCCGGAATGCGCTTCCTCCACGTCCCTTGGCTCGCTTCCTTGCTTGCTCCAGGTCTGTGCTCAAGTGTCACCGTGTCGCCACCTGTCTGGAGTAACACCCCACCCATTCCCTCATTCTCTGTCCTTACGCTGCTCCGTATTTTCTTTGTTGTGCCGCCTGACTTACTACAGATGGATTCACTGCTTTATCGTCAGCCTCCTCGCATTCCACTGTAGGCAGACTGTTGGGCTCGCTACCCTGTCCCCAGACCCTGGACCAGGGTTGCAGAGTAGACACTTGGTGACATTTGTGGAGGGAATAGACGCATGTAAATTACAGTGTTGTTTTAAAAAATGCCTGCCATGTGACAGGGGACCGATTCCGTCTCCTCTCAGAGGACGGTGGGAGTCAGGGATCCTGTTGTTCCTGTCCCCAAGAGGTGGTCAGCAAGCCCTCTCTTTGGGATCATGGTGACATCATTTCTTGTTGCTAAGGAAGCTCAGGAGGGAATGAGTTCCCCATCACTGGAAGGAACCAAACCTGGCAGAGGGGATGGAAGTGCCGGTGGGGAGTGAATTGGATCCCCCTGAGGGCCCTTCTGTCTTTGGGTTCTGTGATGGGCTCAGGGGTAGGACAGTGGGGTCCGCTGTCTCTATCACACGCGGTTAGTGGCTCCTACCCTGGGTGGTGTGTGAGGATTTGGAAAATTGTAAAAAATGCTCTTGGGAAGGGTAAGCTGAGAGTGGGCGGTATGACCCACCGTGGGTGGGGAGCCCTGCGGTTAACCAGGGGTCTGCCCAGTGGCCTCCGCTCTTGCTGCCTCCCATCTGGAAACGACACTGATACATTCACTGAGCATTATTTCCCGTGTGCCCGGCGCTGGGCCAGAGTTGCTTAACCTGGATTATCCGGTTTAATCCTCACCACAGCCAGAGGAGGCAGAAGGTGTTCTCTGTCTACTTTCTCCCTTGGTGGGGCTTAGAGAGGTTCAGTAACAGATCCCAGGTCACCACAGCTGGTCAGGGGTGGAGCCGGGCTGGGAATCTAGCTCTCTGGCTCGAGAGCCGTCCTGGACACGCTTCTGAGGCCCCTGGAACCAGGCCCCCTTGGCCAGTGTGTTTGCTGCCCCAGCACTTGGAGACAGCCTGGCACAGATGGAGTAGATGTCAGTAAGTGTCTGGAGAAGGAATGAATGAATGCAAGGAGTGTCCTAAGATGAACAGGAAGTGATCAGTTCCTGTTTGGGCAGGGGAAGGAGAAACTCAGGGCGGCGTTGGTCGAGAAGGTGTGATAGCCGCGTGTGCTTGGCTGGCCTGACTTCCTCCCAGAAAAACTTACAAGGGGGCCACTTGGCTGTGAGCGTGGGCGGGCACGCTTATTTGTGAGTGGGCAGTAGGGAGATTTGAGGTGAGTTTTGGAGAGACACACACACATACACTCTCTCTCTCTCATCCCCGGTGCGTTGTGTGCAAAGATACTCACTTGCCTAGTTTTACCAGACAAAAGTGCAAACCTTTCAGCCCACCCCAGGTCACACTGCTGAGGCTGTACCTTTAAGAGCTTGGACTCTTGGCTCATTATTTTATTAAAGCTATTTCTTTCTTCTGCTCTAGTCTGAATAAATAGAAGGCCCGTACCCACCCACCTCCGACTCTCCCCTCCTGTCCACTCCCATTGTCTCCTTGGTTTGAGTGAGGCTTTCTCCGGGGCTCGGGCTGAGGCTGGGTCGCTGAGCTCTGCCTCCGTCCCTGCCACCCTCTTTCCCACCCCGACATGTCCTTTCTTCCTCTCTGACAGATGAAGGCTATGCTAAAGACTGAACTAGTTGCATTCTGCCACAATATGTGAACACCCCAGGAACCTAGTGATACAGGACAGGCTCTGCGGGGTGACCCCTCTGGGCCCAGGTGGTCAAGCAACTGGTCAAGCTCATTAACCCCTCAGCTGCCAGCTGGAGCCTCTACCCGCCAACCCCTGGGCCTCCATCTGATCGGGGCTTCCTTGAGTGGCTCCTGGCACCTTCTTTGTGGTTTGCTTTGTCATCCATCCATCCGTTCATTCATTCTCTCATTCGTGCCATGGATAGGAAGGTGTTCTTTAGACCAAGCCCTGGGGCTTCAGTATTCCATCCCTCCATCCTTCCATCCCTTAATGCATCCTTCCATCCACCCAGTCATTCATGCCACTTACCAGTTGCTCCCTCTAGGACAAGACCGGAAATGTACCCTTTCATTCATTCATGCAGTCACTCATTTATTCAATCATCCAGCATATATGTATTGGCAGGCATCTTGTGGGGACTTCCAGGGATCCACAAATTTGGGGCTTCTCAGAGTTGTCTCTAGGCAGTTCTAAGGCATGTGTACCTGTAGGGAGACCCTTACAGAATAACCCAAGAATAACATTCTTGGAAGAAGATGAACAAGGACAGCTGAAGTGCTGTTCAGATGGAATGTGAATGGGGGTGTAAGGAATACATAGCTCGTTCACAGCCCTGCACCCAGCACTGACTAATGACCTGGCTGAAACATTCATTTGTCCCTCGTTCACTCATGGAAGATTCAGCAAATGTCAAGGACCTACTCTGTGCCCGGCACTGAGATGAGATGGTAGCCACCCCTGCTGGGGACAGTGGCCCCCGGCCGGCCGTGGGCATAGCACCCTCACCCTCAGGGATGCTGAGCTGGGGGCAATGTCTCCTCTTCCCAGACACCCTGTGGGCAGGATGTCGTGGGTGGCACATTGTGCCAAGGCTCCTGGGTGATCCATCACTTTCAGTGGATGGACTTTCTCGGTTTACCCCTTTACATTATATTAGCTTTCTCAGTCTCCTCTAAGGTGTATGTGTTGGCGTGGGGATTTCCAGTGAGTCAGGCAGTCACATCCTCCAGGTTCTGTTGGATTCTGTCTTGGGGCAAGTCCTTCCTTCAGACCTCAGGGTTCTCAGTGTCCCTTTGTGCACAATGGGTGGTGGCTGGGTGCCCCCAAAGGTCTGTTTCAGCCTGTGAGTCTCAGGTTTCTTATCTGTCAAATGTGTTTCTGGTAACATTGCTGCTGCTGCTGCTAAGTTGCTTCAGTCATATCCGACTCTGTGCGACCCCATAGACGGCAGCCTACCAAGCTCCCCTGTCCCTGGGATTCTCCAGGCAAGAACACTGGAGTGGGTTGCCATTTCCTTCTCCAATGCATGAAAGTGAAAAGTGAAAGTGAAGTCGCTCAGTTGTGTCTGACTCTTAGCAACCCCCTGGACTGCAGCCTACCAGGCTCCTCTGTCCATGGGATTTTCCAGGCAAGAGTACTGGAGTGGGGTGCCAGTTTACGTGTGGCTTAAAAGGATTAAGACATGCAAAACATTTATGCCTAATAATATAATTAAATAAAAAAGAGCCTGGCATATAGTAAGTGCTCAGTAAATACAGTTAATGATGATTTTCAAGTCTTTTTAGGACAGCAGTCACAATGCAGGGTAAGATGAGGGCCTGGTTACAGCGTAAGGAGGTGGAGGCCATTCAGGATGAGACAGCAAAGGTAGGGGCAGGGGGTAGGGGTGCCCAGGGAAGGGTCAGTGATGCCAAGAAGAGACCAGGGGATGACATGCCCCAGTAGTGATGCCTTGACATCAATTGCCTTGTTGTCACTTGGAAGTCAAATCAGGGGACTGCCCCTGGCCACAGCTACTCGGGGGGGATCCTGTCATGCCAACTCAGCCACGTAGGGCTCCTCCACGTCACTGTGGTCTGGACCAGGTGGCCACCTCCCTTGCTGCTGCCTCTGTCTCTGTGCCTTCCCCAGGCCTGCTAAGCTGCTCTAATCTCCTCCCTCTCTAGGTGGGGCTGGGGAGGCCTCAGTGATCTAGGGCTGACAGCTAGGCAACAAAGCCCACAGTGGCAATTTTTCTGGAGGCTGAAACATGAAAATCCAGGGAAAATTGAAATTTTCTCTGCTGAGTCGCAGATTTGGATGAGTATAAAGGGTGAGTAGGGCCCTCAGAATGGCTGTGTTGCTGGCCCTGGCACATCGAGGGGGATCCTCGGGCTCTTCCCCTGCCGTGGGGCCCAGCCTACTTCTTCTCCCCTGCCCACTTTTGGCCAAGCACTGTGCTGGGCACACAGCTCCAGTGTTCCCAACAAGCTCATAGCCTGGAGGGGAGCAAGGGACACACCAAGCCCTGCAAGTCCTGCCCAAAATGTAGGCCAGAGCAGGGGCTCACAATGGATGCCTGAGACGCTTTGAGGGATTGGCAGCCCAATTCTAGACGGTTCAGGCAATTTCTACTTTACTAAAAATTTTTGGGGGGCCATGCCATGTAGCATGCGGGATCTTAGTTCCCTGACCAGGGGTCAAACCTGCAACCCCTGCATCGGAAGTTTGGTGTCTTAACCGCTGGGCCATCAGGGAAGTCAACTTTATTGATTTAGACTGTGTCGGGTCTTAGCCAAGGTGCGTGGGATCTTTGTTGCACCATGTGAGGTCTTTTCTGTGGTGTTTGGGCTGTGTAGTTGCAGAACACAGGCTTTATTGCTCTGCGGCATGTGGTGTCTTAGGGGCCCGACTGGGGATCAAACCCATGTCTCCTGCATTGCAAGACAGATTCTCAGCCACTGGGCCACCAGGGAAGTCCCAGTTCATGCAATTTTGATAAAGGTAATTATGTATGTCTTTTAGTGGACTTTACAAAACATCATACCCATGATTTCATCAAGATAATTATCTGGGATTAAACTCAGGTATGTAGCACTGTTAGTCCTGAGGAAGGTGAAAGGACAAAGTTGAATAATATAATAAAAGTAAGTAAATAAATAGGACAAAGGTCTGGAAGGTGATGTGAGCATAGCCAATCCTCTGTAGACTCGGCTTCCGAACCTGGTGCCACAACCTCAGGTACGCGTTGAGGATGGCTCTCCTGAACGCAGAACTTGAGGTCCAGGCGAGGCTTCGCTCATGGCTCAGATGATAAAGAATCTGCCTACCATGCAGGAGACCTGGGTTCAATCTCTGGGTTGGGAAGATCCCCTGGAGAAGGGAATGGCTACCCACTCCAGTATTCTTGCCTGGAGAATCCCATGGACAGAGGAGCCTAGCAGTCTATAGTCCATGGGGTCACAAAGACTCAGACACAACTGAGTGAGTAAATTCTTGGGACTTCCCTGGTGGCTCAGGTGGTAGGCAGTCCGCCTGCAATGCGGGAGACCCAGGTTCAATCTCTGAGTCAGGCAGATCTCCTGGAGAAGGGAGTGGTTACCTACTCCAGTATTCTTGCCTGGAAAATTCTGTGGACAGAGGAGCCTGGCGGGCTACAGTCCATGGGGTTGCAGAGGTGGACACGACTGAGCAACTGACATTTTCACTTTCTTTTCTGTGATGGGAAGGTAGGCGCTCCAGGAAGAAGGAGTGAGGGGCAGGCAGGGTGAGACAGGGAAGGGAAAGGCCAACACTGGGGAGGAGTGTCAAAGTCACGGCTGTGGACTCGATTCTGCCAGGAACTTCATGTTTGTGCAGGACGCCCCACAGGCTCCAGTCCTTTTGTGGTTGAGGGTGACTTTGGGTGTGCATTAGCTCCTGCCCACCCTTCTAAAGACAGGCAGAGCCTTGGAGGTGAGACCTCAGGCCCTGGGGCTCAGCACATCCACCGCAGCTGTGGCTAAACCGAGCTACGGGCTGTGATGTCCTCACCTGGAGCGCCTGCCGTGGAGGCCCCTTTGGCTCCCCATCCCCAGGGTCCTCTTCTGTAAGGTGGGACCACGCTGTGACTGTCTGGCAGAATTGCTGCAGCGGACATCATGGGGCAGAGAGAGTGAGTGTTTTGGGGGAACCGCCACCCCCCCAGCTGTGGGAGGCTATTCAGTTCTCCAGGTGCTGGGGGCACCCTCAAGCTGGGCCTCAGAGGGATTTGACTGAGCTGAAAAGCAGGGGATGCGGGCTTCAAGGTCAGACAGTGTGCCTGCCTTGTCTGTGGAGATCTGACTCCCCGAGCCAGAGGAACACATCCCTCGTCAAGAGGTGTCTGAGCTGAAAAGGAGGACATGACCTTGACGTTCTCCCAGTGTTCTTGGGTGGGCTCTAAGTGACGCTGCCTCCATGGTTGGTGGGGGGGGGGGGGTTGCCCACTCAGTTTCATTCCCTGGCATCTGGTGATTCACACACACAGCATCTCAGGGTGACGAACAGCATGGACTTCGAGGTCAGGTAACCCACATTCAAAGCCCAGCTTGGCCATTTCTAACCCATAAGATCTGGATGTGCTAATTAACCTCTGTAAGCTTCAGTTTTCTCATCTACAGAATGGGGACTGGCATTAACTGGTCAGATGGTTGTGGATATTAAATGGGACAACGTGTGGCAATGGAGCAAACACTCAGGAAATGTCTAGTGCACAATAAATGTCATTTATTATCCATGTGTTGGAGGCACGTATAGAATGTATATATAATATGAAATATACTTGTTAATCGTTTTTTTCCGTGTCTCTAAACTCTGGGTTAGGGGCTTCAAGTTTGAGGTTAGGGGCTCCATGTGGTTTTCTCTGATACTGGGCTTTGTGAAAATTGAAATATGAATCTGGTCATTTTGTTCACATTCTTTACCCTCATGGAGCACTTCCTCTGTCCACACCTCCAGTGAGAAAGTCTGGGTACAAGCTGCGTTCTATAGATGAGTTGAGGAAAGCCTAGGGGCCAAAGGTTTGCCTCAAGGTCACCCAGCTGCTTGGGGCTACAACCAGCCCCAGAACCTAGGTGCTGGTCAAGCCCGCGGGAGAGGCCTAGGGCTGGTTTAGTTGCATTCTGCCTGGACCCAGGGCGACCTAGGGGGAGGCAGCGGCTCCTGTGTGGATGAGCTCTGATTCTCCCCGGGGGGCCTCCTTCCTTCGGGGAGCCCCAAGACCTGCTCAACCTGGCTAAGGCCCCGCCCAGATGCCCTGCCCATGACCTCCCCCAGCACCTGCCCTGAGTGCTGTGAGCATAGAGCTGAGCCCTGTCTCTGGGGCCTAGGGGCGGGGCCTGAGGCGGGGAGGCTGCCGAATGGGGCAGCGTGGCAGTGGGCTCCTAGGACTGCTGTTGCTGAACCTTGGCTCCCAGGCCCTACCTGGCACTCTCTCGTGTCTACTTCCTGGAGCAGCTGGGCAGGAAAATCATTTTGGGGGCAGAGCCCAGGAGTGACCATGCAGACTTCAGCCTGCTATTTCTGAGTTTTCCAGCTTCCACGCTCACTTCTTTTTTTTTTTCGATGTGGAGCATTTTAAAAGTCTGTTGTTTCTGAGTTTTCCAGCTTCCACGCTCACTTCTTTTTTCTTTTTTTTCTTTGATGTGGAGCATTTTAAAAGTCTGTTGAATCTGTTACACTACAGCTTCTGGTTTATGTTTTGTGTTTTTGGCTACGAGCCATGTGGAGTCTTAGCTTCCCAACCAGGGATCGAACTGGCACCCCCTGCATTGGAAGGTCAAGTCTTGACCACTGGACCGCCAGGGAAGTCCCTCTAAGCCCACTTCTACACTGGGTGTCCCAGGCTTTATTCTACTGAATCCCTCTGCCATGACTTCTGCAACACTCGAGTATCACTGGTGCTATGATTTACCTAGTAGTTTTAAGTCCTCTTTTCATACTTTAATTCATTTACTTAATTTTGCAGATGGAAAGTCAGTGTCATTTGCTGTAAGTAGGCAGTCAGTAACCTTAAAAGTAAATTGAAAACAGACCCAAAGAAAAGCCTACGTTCAAGTTATTCCTGCCAGAAGTTGTGGCATTCTGAAAACCCTGAGCCTTGGGGTCTATTCTTTCTTTGTTGGAACGTTGGAGAGAAATTAAAGACACAGCACCAAGTGGAGGCCTTCTCCTCGGCCTGATGGTTGAAAAGGAACTGAAGGGGCACGGACTTTCTCACTTTGTGGCTCAGTGTTAGGCTGCCCCTGAAATCATCATAGGTTCTAACCGTGGTGCACAGCCCATGTTTGAGGGAACATGGGTCGGCGGAGGGCCTCCTCCATCCTCGAAGCCCAGTTTGAGTGCCCCCGCCTCCCAGCATCTCTAGATGAGGAAGTGGCACCCCAGTCTAGTACTCTTGCCGGGATAATCCCGTGGACAGAGGAGCCTGGCGGGCTACAGTCCTTGGGGTCGCAGAGACAGACACGACTGAGCACACACACGCGTGCACGCCTCCCAGCATGGCACCCCCTCCTGCTCACACGTCCCTGATTCTGCCCGGGAGTGAGCTGCCTGGCATCCACTGGCTTCCCCCAGGCCAGAGCTCCCTAGAGCCCCACAGATGAGCGGGAGCTGCTCCAGGCAGACACACCCACCCCCTCGCCTGGACGCATCAACCTACTGTCTCCTTAGGCCCAGATGAACCTCGAAATGAGTGCCTGACCATACCCATGAGGGAGACCACTACCCCCGCCCCCTGGGATATGCTAGGAGGTGAGGGAGCTGGGTGCTGAGTAACAGGTTGGTTTAGGTGGCCGATAGAGGGACATCTTTAGTGAGCACCATGGCCTGAACAAGGGCTTGGAGGCTGGGCTGGGTGAGGCCTGCTCTCTGATGACAGGAGGTGGTTTTGATGGCTTTCTGGAGAAATAGGGAATCATTCTAGGCTCCTTCCACTAACTGCTGTGAAACTCAGGGCCCTTCCCCTCTCTGAGTCTCAGATGTCTGCTCTGGAAAATGAGGAAGATGATGGTGGGCACCATGTAGGATGGAGGTGGGCATTTAAGGAGGTAAAGCTTATGAGGAGCTTGGCGCTGTGCCTGGCACTCACGGAGGGCTCTGCAGTTGGTGGCTGCAGAGGGGGACTAGGCTGTGGGGAGTGGGAGGTGATACTAGCCTGAGGTTCAAAAACTGGCTCAGTGTGACTGTGTCTCAGACCTGAAAGGACACAGGAGACACAGGCTCCACAAAGCCTCAAAATAACAGTGATGTCAGATGCCACAATTCAGGGTGAAAAGTGGCCTCATGGAAGTATCCCCAGGGTCAGGGAGGGGCACTGATGGTGGCAGAGGGAGTCAGGGAAGGCTTCCTGGAGGCAGTGTCTTGGAGGAGCACTTGCTGAGTAAGCTGGGCCTGCTGTGGTAGCAGTACAGGGCTTCCACGATGCGGAAAGAACATCCTCTCCCTTTCAGAGCCTCCACTCCAGACGCCACACGCTCTCTTCACTAAAGTTGGCAGAGGAGATGCCCAAATACTTCGCAGGAGCTTCGAGGACTTGCAGACGATAGCTCCGACATCTGCAGCTAAAATGTAGGAACGGGAAGAATGCTATCCAAATAAACTTAATCCTAATCAAAGGATTATTTTCTTACAGAAAAGCCTCACCTATACTTAATAGTTTTAAATTGTTCCGGGTACCAATTAGACTTTTAATTTTGCTGTTCCCTCCGGCGGCTGGAGGATGTGTGTGGTTTGCGTTTAATCAGAGTTGATTTTTTTTTTTTTTGCTGGTTCTGGGCGAGGGGAGGAGATGAGAAGACTGTTTCGGGGTTTCCTTCTGGTCCTACCGGGGCCTGGTCTAGGGGAGAGTTGCTGGGACCCTCGAGTTTGGGGCTGTCTGCTGGGGCAGTGTGGACATCTCCAGGGAGCAAACCAGAGTCCTCTCGTGCCCGGTTGGAGGCAGCTGGGAGTTTCTGCCTTCACATTTCTGCCTGGAGTACGCAACGCTGAGTTAAATGTATGGATTATCCAAAAATTTCTGCGGCAATAGGGTGAGTTATTATTGATTCACAGAGCACGACAAAACATCGCTGCATGAATTAGCAAACAGCTGTTTCTAATTTGAGTTTAGAACGGTACACAGAGGAACTTGTTTCTCTGTTCACTTCTTTCATTTATAATGAATTTTAATCACCGCTACAGGTGAGAAAAATGTAGAAACAAGCTTGTATCTTGTGGAAGAAACAAAGGAGAGACAGATGCTAACAGATTTCCAGTCTGTGATAAAAGGGATGTTTTGGTACACTTTACATGTAATTAGAGCGCAGCTGTTTCCAGTCCCAGGTCCACGAACACGGCTGAATGTGGGCTCCGCCAATCTCCAAAGGGAGTAAAGAAAAACAGTGATTCAACCCCGAAAGCATTTCGCTTTCTCTTGAGTTGAACAGAGAGCCCTTCGCTCCGGCCCTTGGCAGTGTTGTTCCGTAAAGGCTGACGGAGGTGACTTCAGAGGTGCTGTCTCTGCGTCTGTGACGGTGGGAGGCCGGTGGGCTGAGGTTGGGGTGTGCAGGGAGCCCCAGCCAGGGGGCTGATGGGAAAGCTCTCCAGAGCTCCTCTGCTAGCTGCAAGCGCCCCATCTTTGGGGAGCCCCTGGTGGGGGAATATCGGGCCCTCCTTTCCTGGCAGGAGTTGATGGTGACACTCCACATTAGCTAGTTTGATCATCGCCAGCTCTCGGGTGAGTTGATGAGCACTGGCTTTCCCCCCACCCCCTGGTCTGTTTAATTTCTGCAATAAAACTCAAGCTCAATTGCATTTTCAATATCAGTGCTAAGTAAATTTATCTAAGGGATGGAGCAGCCAGGCAGGCTGTGTGTTCTGTGAGGTCAGAGGCTTCAAGGGGAAAGGCGGATGTCTCCTTTCTGCCCTGCATGTCCCGAAGTCCTTTGGGGATGGCAGCCCTAGTGGGTGAAGGGGGTAAGGGTGTCCTGGGAGTCCGACCTCATTCCCCATCCCTTCCATCATGTGCCTGGAGACTCAGGTCCAAGTTCCAGCAAGGCTGCTGATGCCCGAGCTTCTGTGTTTATATGACGAGAGGATTAGCTGGGTGCTCTTGAAGGCTTCTCTGCTCTCTGATGTCCTAGGATTGTAAATGCAAGGACCCAATGGGCCTCTGTGCAGGCTGGGTGTCTTTTGCTTTGAAAACCACCTTCTGAGGTGGTAACTGCTGGTCCTTAACTTAGACCTTCCTGGTTGTTAATCAGGACTCAGGAAGATGGGACCTCTCACTGTCTTGTGCTATCCAAACCCTCATGGCCATTGCCTGTCTCTCTTGCCTGCCTCTCTCTCCCTTTCTCTGCTCTGTGACCTTATGTTGAGCTGGGAGGGAGCCAATAGCCAGTGACTATTTTTATTTTATAGAACATGTCTCATATATGGGTGCATGTGTACGTGCTAAGTCGCTTTAGTCATGTCCACCTCTTTGTGACCTTATGGACTGTAGCCTGCCAGGCTCCCCTGTCCATGGGATTCTCCAAGCAAGAACATTGGAGTGGATTGCCGTGCCCTCCTCCAGGGGATCTTCCCGACCCAGGGATGGAACCTCCGTCTCTTATGTCTCCTGCATTGGCAGACAGGTTCTTTACCACTAGCGTTACCTGGGAAGCCCTTCTTTTATATAATGTGTTACAAAAATTCACTTATTTCCTCTGCATAGTAACTCTATAATTGGGACTGCTATTGTTCCCATTTTACAGATGAGAAAACTGAGGCTGGTTTCTTCTTCTGTGAAACTGAGATTTATTAATGTGATGGAGCTGGGAATCTGAGGCTCTGAAGTCCAGCTGCTGGACTCAGCCACTAAGCAAACACAGGTGCCTTCAGGGCCAGGACACCTTGAGATGGGGAAGGGAGCCCCGTGGGTCTGGACAGACAACAGAGGAAGCACGTCTGGTTCTAAGTGGGAGCCACATTGCTGATCCATCGTGGATGCACCAGACCAGGTCCCGTGCCTCCAGGTCTTTGCCCCCTCCTTCTAGAAAACATGGGCCTGGTTTAAGACACTCGAGTTCTTGATTTCTAGCTGTTGGCATTTTTACATAATAACTGATGGCCAGGTGGTCCCCAGACTGTCTGGCAGGAGGACAGCCACGGTGGTCTCTGCCCGTCTGCTCAGGTGATCAGTCCTCTCAGTCCAGCTGACCGAGGGTACATCCCAGCCTTTTCATTTACCATCTGCTCTGTGACATCGGGATGTGATCTAACCTCTCTGTTCTATTTTCTCATCCTTGGAGCTGACCACAAAACTTAGAGTGTAAACGCAGATACTTTGTGAAAGAGGGATACAGGCTGGGTGGGAAGCTGGGTTCCCTCCGGGGTACCTGGGAGTGTGGCACCCTGCTTACTTGTGATATGGGAATAACCACTGCCACCACCACCTCAGCCATGAAAAGCTGCTCCAGTGTCAGAGGGATAACGGGTTTGAAAATGCTGTATAAAATTTTAAATGCCAGACAGTTGATGGGATTCAGTTAATGAAAGTAGTACAAGTTACACTGGTGATCTTCTTGTTCTGCAGCCAGCATTTACTGAATACTTAGCAGCATATGCACATTTTTTAAGGTAGACACTTAAAAAAATAAGGTAAATTAAAAAAAATTATTTATGCATTTTTATTTGGCTGTGCTGGGTCTTAGCTGTGGCACACATGCTCTTCAGTCTTAATTGCTGCATGCGGAATCTGTGAGTTGTGGGAGCTTCAGTTGCGACATTCAGACTCTTGGTTGCTGCATATGGGGGTTGGTTCTCTGCGCAGGAATCGAACCTGGGCCGCCTGCATTGGAGACGTGGAGTCTTACCTGCTGCAACACCAGGGAAGTCCCAGGGTAGACAGTATTATTGCCTCCATCCTATGGATAAGTAAACAGGGGCTCAGAAAGGTGCAGTGATTTGTCTGTGATCACACAGCTAATGGTGGCAACTCAGTCTACGTGAGCCTGAACTCTCAAACCGTGGCTCTGCTGTCTCCCAATGGCTGGTGTGTCCCTGATATTGACTGAGTCTCTTTAAAGTAACGTGGGTGGTTTTGACTCCCCAGAAGATTTATTAAGGGCCTAGATGGCAGTTATTTGTTGTCAGGTGGCATTTCAGCAGCTCCCAGAGACAGCTATAAAAAGGCATGCAGAGCCATGGCTTTCAGTCTGTTGGGTGGCCTGCAGGCTTTCAAGGCTATGTGCCCAGTGTCCCTTAGAGGCAGGTCAGAGAATAGGACCCGACCCTTCACCCACCAGGGCCAGCTGGGGAAGCAGCCCCTAAGGGCAAGAATGCCTTCGTTCTCCTCAGTTTGGGGTTGCTGACCTCTGCATCCCAGCCTCCACCCCAGTGCTGTCTGTTGACCCCTGAAACCACCACCCTCCCGCCCCACCTGCTTATTTTTTATATCCAAACTGAAAGAATGATCCCCAATTTCCCTGTCTGTGGCCTCACTGGGCATGATGATATCGTATCCACAAAGGCACTCTGCGCTCCCTGGAGCAGAGGAGGGTGACTATGAGTTGCTGTTATTTTTATTAAAAGCATAATTTTAATTCATTATTTCAGTTGGAGCCATGTCAGTTCCTGGTAACCTCTATGGGGCTTCTTAACCTACCTCTGAGCAGAGACCCTCCAGCTGCCTCATCCCTCTTCTTCCCAGGGTGGACTCCTGATTTCTAAGGGGTTGGGCCTCCATCCTTTACACCACACCTTCAGATGTCCCTTTGGGAAAATCAAATACCTAGATGCAAGACTGACTGCTTACATGAAAGATTTTTTTTTTTTCCTCTTTCAAAGTGCTTCAAAGTAGCAAAGCATTGGTTGAGAGCTGAAACTTGAGATAGTAACTAATTGACAGAGAGGCTGGGCAGTCAAGAGCAGAGAAACCTAAGAATGGACCTTCTGTAAACCCTTAGAGGTCCAGGCATATAGAGCAGGCTCAACAAATATGTGCTGAGGGAAAGACAGGGAGATATCCAGCTGAGAGCTAGGATACCTACTATCTGCCATTCCTTATTCCTGTACCCAGGGAAGCCATCACTAATTGATCACAGACTCTTAGAGCTACAAAGGCTCTTAGAAGACCAATTCATCTGATTCATTCTCTCCGGAGTTGGGAAAAGGAAAGCACAAAGATGGGGTGTACTTGCCCATGGCTATCTAGTGCCAGAATCTGAACCTAGTTTAGCAGTGATCTCATGCACTGTGCTTATGGTTTCACCCTGGGCTCATGGCCTCACCCTCTAGGCTAAAAGTTCTACACTCTGGCTTTGCCCTCTGTGTCATCTTTTTTTTTTTTTTTTTTAATGAAAAGTAGCACATGTTTGCAGCCAAGCCATTTTATTAGCCTATTTCCTGCCTGTAGAATCTGGGGGTTCCACATCCTTCTTTCATCTCCTTTTTGGCCCAGGCTGGCAGTGTTTCTGCTGGTGTAAACTTTTCAGGAAACTTGGTGGTCTCCTGTGTATGTCATGGGGCATCTATTCCATTGGATAAGAGGTCCCTCTGTAGATTTCTTTTCCCCCTAGAGAATCCCATCTCCACTTTCGGCTTCTGCTGTGATGGTTCCAGGGCAATGCCCTCAAATTTCCTAGATGCTCTCTGGTGAATCACATTCTTAATCTCTTCAAAGAGCCTTTTGGATGACTGAGTGCTCCAACCTTTTGCTTTTTCTGAGATACAAGCAAACTGTATAGTCACACTCTCAGTCTTTTCTCTAGAGCATGCTTTGCTGATAGTGAATCTCTTAATTATAATGTCTTTTGCAATCTGGTTCAGCTGAGAACTTCTATAACAGTCTTCTCTCAATCCATCTCTTTCCTCTCTACCATAAGAAGCAAGAAGAAACTGGCCATACCTCCAATAAGTTGTTTGGAAATCTTCTCAGCCAAATATCCATTTTTTACCCATTACAAGTCCTGCTTTTCACATAAGTGGGGGGCGTGATTCCATTAAGCTTCCTGCCACTGTATAACAAGGATCCCTTTCTTCCAGTTTTCAATATCAAGTTCCTCATCTTCTAAGCCCTCACCATCAATCCCTTTAATGTTCCTGTTTCTCTTATCAGTCTGTTCATGATATGTATGTATTTTTTATGGTGACTTAGATTTTTTTCAAATGTACTCCTTACTTCTTTCTGAGTCTTCTCTGAGTCATTAATATCTGTATTTCTATGAATAATCTTTTAAAGGCAATATAGGCATTTTTTTTACCACACTCCTGAAAGTTCTAGTCGCTGCCCACTGCCCAATTCCAAAGCCACTTCCACACTTTTCTGGTATTTGTAATAGCACCCCCCCCTGCTCCTGCTACCAATATCTGTTTTCATTTCCTATTGTTGCTGTAGCAAATTAACACAGACTTAGTGGCTTAAAACAAGAACAGATTATTATCTTACAATTCTGTAGGTCAGAAGTCTGGCATGGATCTCCCTGGGCTAAAATTGCAGGGCTGTGTTCCTTTCTGAAGGCCCTGGAGAGAATCTGTTTTCATGCTTTTTCCATTTTTAGAGGCTGCCCACATTCCTTGGCTTGTGGCCCCCTTCCATCTTCAAAGCCAACAGTTGTATCACTCTGACCTCCTCTTTTGCCTCCCTCTTCTGCATTAAGGACCCTTGTCATTACATTGGGCCCTCCCAGATAATTCAGCATAATCTCTTTATCTGAAGGTCCTCTAGTTAGCGATCTTAATTCTATCTACAACCTTAATGCACCTTTGTGATATAATGTAACATATTCATAGTTTCTGGGGGTTAGGACATCAACATTTCGTGGGGTGGGGGGAGCATTATTCTGCCTACTACAATCTCGCAGATGGGTTTTGCCCAGGCTGTTTAAGCATCCTGCTGTATCTGCCACCAAGTGAGGCAAGAGGCCAGCTACAAGGGACTTCCAGTGGCTACAGGGACCACTATAGGTGGTCCAGTGGCTAAGACTCCATGCTTCCAATGCTGGGGGCTCGGCTTCTACTCCTGGTGAGGGAACTAAATCCAACATAATGCACCTAAAGATCCCACATGCTGCAACGAAGACCTGACTCAGCCAAATAAATATTTTTTTAAAAGAGGGCAGCCACATTCATTGGTGCTTGGGATCAGAGCCAGCTTCTGGTGATCCACTGCTGACTTTGCCTGCTTTGGGACACATCTTTGTGGCAGGTGGGCTTGTAAAGTGTGAGACCTGTTCGTGGCTCTCCTTGAGTTACAGTGCTTGGCACCGAGCAGCTTCTGCAGTGGGGCGGGCTCTGAACTGGGCCTGGAGACGCAGTGTAGTCTGATCGTGAGTGGCTTTGGGGTGGGGGTAGTGGTGCATTTGCTGCTTGCTAACTCTGTGTGCTCCGAAAGTTTCTTTCCTTCCTGGAGCCTCAGTTTGCAAGTTATAAAGAAGGAGATGTAATAATAGTGCCTGTCTCATAGTGATGTTGTCAAAACCAAATGAGAAAATGCTGGCAGAGCGTCTGGTTTATACAGAATGCTCCAGAAGCAGTAACTCCAGTGGTTTTTGTGAGTTTAGTCCTGGATCTGTCTGCTCCTGCCTTGTGGCCTCTGTCTCCCCATCCGTGAGGTAAGACGAGCGATGGCCCATTCACTTCCTCTTGCCTCCCCTCCCCCTTGCACTGATGTTGATTCTACATGTGTGCATGTAATTGAGTCAAGGAGTATTCTGGGATGGATGGCCAGCTTTGCCACCTGGTAAGAGGTAAGGAGCAGGGCAGGCACTCTTGTCCCAGGTCTCTCGTTGGACTCTATGTCCAGTGTTCTTTCCTCTGCCCCAGTGCATCTCCCACAGGCGCCAGTCCACCTACTGTGTGCAGCCTGGACTCTCCACAGGGCAGCGTCCAGGGCAGCCCCCCGTACAGTCCCCTGTGCTGGGGTCACTGGTGGACCTGGTGGAGACTTCACTCCTGGGGCTGCTCAGCTTTTTTCCCCCTCTGGAGCCTGGTGGTCATTTTTATTCACCTGAATGGAACTGCCCATTCCAGGAATGTCCTAGAAACCTGGGGCTGCCTGGGCATCAGCTGTTTTCACTTTCCCGCCCATGGCAGCAACCCCTTCAGGGTTCTTTTCAGAGCCATCTATTCCTCGTGCAGAGCTTCAGTGATGGATGGCTCCCCCCACCACCTTCCTAGCCTGTGCCCCTCGCTGCAGGAAGGGCCCCTTTCTGCAAACTCTCATGGGCTAGCTACTCTCCCCCTGGCTTCCTGGACTTCTTCTGCAGCTCTGACCTTGATTCTCTGTGACAGGAAGAGCATGGAGCTGAGGGTCCCAGCCATCCTGGGTGGTGGCCACTTGACTCCATCTAGTCAAGGTGTGTGTGAGGCCATGTTCTCAAGACTGTAGACTCAGCCCACAGAATTGACCCAGTGTGGCCACGTGAGCTTGGGGTCTTCTTCCGCTGATATATCCTGAAGCCCAGTTAATGTTCTTTTTACTACCTAATTGAGTTTTTATCGAAGTTTCTGCCCACTTT
This sequence comes from Capricornis sumatraensis, assembly GCF_032405125.1. Classification (NCBI taxonomy): domain Eukaryota; kingdom Metazoa; phylum Chordata; class Mammalia; order Artiodactyla; family Bovidae; genus Capricornis; species Capricornis sumatraensis. The sequence goes on along the minus strand of NC_091088.1, from coordinate 23,938,709 downwards.
TATGCTTATTTTTGTTCTCTTCCTGCAGCTGACAGCAGAAGACCCATATAACCCATTTCCTATCAGCCCTTTTTGAGGATTAGTCATTTTTAAATGACTGCAATTTCCTTTTTGAAAGTGATTTTTATACTCATTTTTGTTCTATTTCTTTAGCTGTACTTACTCTAGGTGAAAAGGGGAAGCCGAGGATCTGATATTAGTCACTGGGTTTCCCTCTTGATCTTCTGCTGTGACCATACTCTCTCCCAAAAGATAGAAGCAGGGTAGCATGGTGGATCAAAGAGTCGGACACAACTGAGTGACTACACACACACAGCCTGGTGGGTGAAAGCACCGACTCAGAACCAACTAACTAGGTTTGAACCCTGGCTCTCCTGCCTGCAAGCTGTGTGGCTTTAGGTAAGTTACTCAGCCTCTCTGTGCCTCAGTTTTCTCACATGAACAGGGAAATAATAATAGTAGTGCCTATCTCATTGGGCTATTGAGAAGACTGAATGAGTTAAAAGAATGCCTGGCACATAGTAGAATCTATCAAAGGATTCACTTGGAAATGAAAAGGTGGCTGGCACAGCTGGTCTTTCTTTGCATCTGCCTTCTCCCTGAGTTCTGAAACGTTCAAGCTGACGGGGATCTCGGGGTTGCCTTCACCCCATTTCTGCGCCCCTCCCCTTTCTGCAGTCTGCCCAAGGGTATGTGCTGCACTGGTTTCATTTGTGTGATGACGAACAGCACGAGGGGAGGATGGCTGCTGTAAGGACCCCCCCCCTTCTGCCGACCCCTCCCCTGCGCATCCATCCTGAGTGCGCTGGCCCTGGTCCTCTCTCCAGCCTGCTCCTAGAACAGTAAGCTAAGTGCCCCTCACACAAAATGTATCTGGAGGGATGGGACGGATGGCAGCAGCCAAGGTTAAATGTTGTGAGAGTAAAAGGCTTTGAACAGGGCAATCTGAGTTGGGTCTTTTATTTGTCAACATGCCCATTTCCCCTGATTGGGCCTTTTCAGTTTAAGGAGTCTTATTTCAATTTGGATGATTATAATCTCAGCAGTTGCTCAGTTTGTTGCTCCCAAAATAATGTGCTTTGCTGTAGTTTTAAGACTTATTTACACAAAAATAAAGCCAGCTGGGCAGCCCCGTGATGAACCTCAGGGGGCTATGGTGCTGGGGCAGGTTGACCCTCCTTCTCAAAGGATGGATGAAGGGGTGCAGGGGAGAGTAGACCCCGAGATCCTGGCCACACACCACTGGGGCTTCTGGCTGTGTGACTGAAGGCAAGTTACTCACCTCTCTGAGTCTCAGCCTCCTCATCTCAAAAATGGGATGTTGCCGATGGGAGGATGAAAGGAGAGTATTAATTGCGGTAATAGAAGCACTTAGCACAGTGCTGGCACTCGGGACATGCTCGCTAAACGTAGCTGCTAATTTTATTAGCACTAGTGGTACTCATTAGTGCTAATTATGATTATTGGCCAAATAGCGCTTTTGTTTATCAGCTTTATTGAAGTATAATTTGCATACTGTAACACTCCCTTGTTTTAAGTGAGCAGTTCAGTGACGTTTAGTAAATTCACAGAGCTGTGCGGCCCTCACCGCAGTCCAGCTCGCAGGCATTTCCATGATCTCTGAAGGATGCCTCTTGCCCATTTGCAGTCAGTCCCTGCTCCCTCCTCTGGCCTCAGGCAATCACTAATCTGCTTTCTGTCTCTGCAGATGGGCCTGGTCTGGACAGTTCCTGTGAATGGAATGAGTGCTTCTTCACATTAAATTTTCTCATCCACCCCTCACAGCGCATCTGTGTTTCAGATGTGTGAGCTGACTTCAGAGTTTAGAGGAGCGCTCGTGGGGTGACGAGTGAACGCAGGAGCAGGGTTCAAGTGCAGGTGTCTGCTCTCATCCTTGGACAATGTGAATGAAAGACGTGTGCAGGCTTGGTCTTTCGGGTTGGTGTCTTTCTTGCGCTCCTCACCCATGAACCGGCTGGCTTTTGAGCCTGGATCCTCCACTTGTCAGCCAGCTTTGACACCTCCTGGGCCTCGGGGGCCCCTCCCCACAATGCAGACAGTGGGCCATCCCGATGGCCCTGTCGGGGCTCAAAGAGGAGTCAGACCGTGACTGCTTGGGAGCTTGCCATAGGGCCCCCTCTCTCAGTCTCACCTACGCAGGTGTCTTGCACGACTGACCTGTGTCAAGGGCCCTGACAGTGGACAGGCCTGGCGCTGTTCTCCCCTGGGGGTGCCTCATGTGGCTGTGCCTCAGTTTCCTCGTCTATCCAGTGGGAGGGGCCCTGGTCCCCACCACCTCTGTGCTGGAGACAGTCCTTAGTGATGCACACAGGAAAGGCTCCATGGCAGCTTGCACGAGTCTGAACTGAGACATCAAAATAATAAAAAGCCAGTGGAGCCCGGCCAGGGGGCAGGGGCGAGTGGGTCCCCCAGCTGCCCTAGCTCTAGCCACCTCCCCCCTTGAGTCCCTTTGTCTGCACCCCGAGGAGCCAGCTGGCAAGAGCCAGGAATTACCAGGCAGGGGCTGGGACGCCTCCTGCCACATCTAATCCAAGGAGCCGGCAGTGCTGGGTCCTTCCCGTCCAAAGGCCCTGTAACATGAGGCCCCCAGGGGAGTGGATGCCCTCACTCTGGGAGGCACCCCACGCTGGGTTGAGTGACTGGGCTTCGGGGGCGGGGAGACTGCAGGGAGATTGAGACTCCGGGTCAGGAGCTTCGGAGAGCAGCATCCTTCCAGGCAGAGGTCTGCCAGTCGTGCCAGCTGGGGTCAAGCACATCTTCATGGGGTCAGAGCCAAGGGCGTGGGCGGGCACCAGGGTGGGAGTGGGGCCTAGGAGCAGGCTCAGAGCCAGCTCTGAGGGGCCCTGGAAGACCCTCCAGCAGGCCTTGTTGTCTTTTCAAGTCTTGGGATTGGCAGTTGTGAGAGCCTGGGGCTGCAGGACCCCCAGTCTGAGCCATGCGCCTCCATGATGGTGTGTGTTTGTGTCTGCAGGTGAGTGTGTATGTATGTTCAAGCCTATGCGTGTACGTGGATGTGATAATGTAGGAATGGACGTGTGTGCATATGAGAGAGAGAGCACGTGATTGTATGATTGTGTGTTTGTGACGGTGTGCATGACTGTGTGTTAGTGTGTTGGAGTTCACACGTGAGTTGCAGGAGTGCTGTATGAGTTGTATGTGTGCATGAGTGTGTTTATGTGTGTAGGTGTGTGAGTGGTGCTTGCCCAGCCTGGGAGTGAGGTCCCCTGCCTTCCCTTCTAGAGGATCTGGGCTGCCTCTAGCCAAGAATTTCTGGGTTACATCTGTGGGCTTTTCTGAAGACTCAACCAGGCTGGCTGGGGGCTGGAGAGGCGGGACAGTGGTCTATTTCCTCAGGGTTAGAAGAGCAAGGTCAGTGCAGCCGAATCTGAGCTTTCGTTTGTCTCTCTCCTGTCCGTAGCAGCCTGTGGTCCCTTTCATTCATTATTAAGTCTTGAATCCACCCAACACGAAACCTGAGCCACGGAACTCACTCCCTGCTCAGGCTGCTTCGGTTCAACCCCTGCCGCTTCTCAGGAAACTTCACTGGTTTAAGTTGCTGGGTCCAGTGTGCCTTTGTTTTTTCCAGAAACAGCCAACCCCTAGTTGGTTTCGTTTTCCTCTGAGGCTGGCCTGGCCGGCCAAGGCAGGGGGTAGGGGGGCTTGGGGAGGTGGGGGGTGGCCCCTGTCCCTGGGGAGGGTGCGCCACGCCGGTTGTTTGTGCAAAGCCCCACCTATGACCTGCCCCCACCTTCCACCCCCACCCCGCCCCCACCCCCAACGCCACAGTGGATTTAAGAGCCCATGAGGCTCTGAGCTCTGAGGCCATCTGGGTCCTGGCCCCACCTCTGATCACTGTCCCTTCAGGCCATCTCCTGGGGTTCTGAGTGGACGTGGGGAAAATCCAGGGGCGGAGGGGAACAAAGAAGACCACCACCCTTGGGATGGTTTGAGCTGGGAGCCCCTCGGATCCTTCCCAAGTCCCCTACCCCTGCTTGTGCCCTTGGGCCTGAGGTCCTTGCGCCTCTTATGTCCGTGTGCATCTGAAGCAGCAGTCCCATCTCTATCAGCCCTCCTTCCCCATGGAATGTAGCAGGGCTGAATTCACTAAAAATGCATTTTACTTTCTTGTAAAGTCTTGCCCACACCCATTGCACCCAGTGGGGTTTCCCACCCAAACTACAGGCTGCAGGGGGGAGTCAAACCCCATGCCTGGATCAGGTGATGGGACTTACCTCCTTTTGGCCTGATGGTCTGTGAGGTCGGGTCTGGTGACTTTTTTCCCAGCCCCCTGCCCACCCTCCCCATCAGGGAAGTGGCTGAGACCGCAGCTCCTGTTGCGGGGTGGGTACCACATCCAGCGAGGCCCAGGCAGGTGTTGTCGAGGGGAAAGGCACCTCCCCTCTGAACCCTGCCGCCCCTCTGCCACCCCCTCGGCAGATTGGAAGGCCCACATGTCCACACGCTTCCGGCCCGCCCCTCCCCGACTCCCTCCTCCCACTCCCCCGTAGCAGTTGGCCAGCTGCACAGCCTCAGCCCGCGAGCTGTCGAAAAGCTGGCTCCGTCCTTGTTTCTCGCGGCCCTGGGAATTGCCTCTAATCTCCTTTCTGCCTTCCACCCCCCGCCCCCCCCCGCAGATGGTGACGACGACCCACAACTCTCCTGGGTGGCCTCGTCTCCCTCCAGCAAGGATGTTGCGTCACCCACGCAGATGATCGGAGATGGGTGTGACCTGGGCCTGGGTGAGGAGGAAGGGGGCACGGGCCTGCCGTACCCTTGCCAGTTCTGCGACAAGTCCTTCATCCGCCTGAGCTACTTGAAGAGGCACGAGCAGATCCACAGCGACAAGCTGCCGTTCAAGTGCACCTACTGCAGCCGCCTCTTCAAGCACAAGAGGAGCCGCGACCGGCACATCAAGCTGCACACGGGCGACAAGAAGTACCACTGTCACGAGTGCGAGGCGGCCTTCTCCCGCAGCGACCACCTCAAGATCCACCTGAAGACCCACAGCTCCAGCAAGCCCTTCAAGTGCACCGTCTGCAAGCGCGGCTTCTCCTCCACCAGCTCGCTGCAGAGCCACATGCAGGCCCACAAGAAGAACAAGGAGCACCTGGCCAAGTCGGAGAAGGAGGCCAAGAAGGACGACTTCATGTGCGACTACTGCGAGGACACCTTCAGCCAGACCGAGGAGCTGGAGAAGCACGTGCTCACCCGCCACCCCCAGCTCTCCGAGAAGGCCGACCTGCAGTGCATCCACTGCCCCGAGGTCTTTGTCGACGAGAACACGCTGCTCGCCCACATCCACCAAGCCCACGCCAACCAGAAACACAAGTGCCCCATGTGCCCCGAGCAGTTCTCCTCCGTGGAGGGCGTCTACTGCCACCTGGACAGCCACCGGCAGCCCGATTCCAGCAACCACAGCGTCAGCCCCGACCCCGTGCTGGGCAGCGTGGCCTCTATGAGCAGCGCCACACCGGACTCCAGCGCCTCTGTGGAGCGAGGCTCCACCCCGGACTCCACCTTGAAGCCGCTGCGGGGCCAGAAGAAGATGCGGGATGACGGGCAGGGCTGGTCCAAGGTGGTGTACAGCTGCCCCTACTGCTCCAAGCGGGACTTCAACAGCCTGGCTGTGCTGGAGATCCACCTGAAGACCATCCACGCGGATAAGCCGCAGCAGAGCCACACGTGTCAGATCTGCCTGGACTCCATGCCCACCCTCTACAACCTCAACGAGCACGTCCGCAAGCTGCACAAGAACCACGCGTACCCCGTGATGCAGTTCGGCAGCATCTCCGCCTTCCACTGCAACTACTGCCCCGAGATGTTTGCCGACATCAACAGCCTGCAGGAGCACATCCGGGTCTCCCACTGCGGCCCCAACGCCAACCCGCCCGACGGCAACAACGCCTTCTTTTGCAACCAGTGCTCCATGGGCTTCCTGACCGAGTCCTCCCTCACAGAGCACATCCAGCAGGCCCACTGCAGCGTGGGCAGCACCAAGCTGGAGTCCCCGGTCGTGCAGCCCACGCAGTCCTTCATGGAGGTCTACTCCTGCCCCTACTGCACCAACTCGCCCATCTTCGGCTCCATTCTGAAGCTCACCAAGCACATCAAGGAGAACCACAAGAACATCCCGCTGGCCCACAGTAAGAAGTCCAAAGCAGAACAGAGCCCGGTCTCGTCGGATGTGGAGGTGTCTTCCCCGAAGCGGCAGCGGCTCTCGTCGAGTGCCAACTCCATCTCCAACGGCGAGTACCCGTGCAACCAGTGCGACCTCAAGTTCTCCAACTTCGAGAGCTTCCAGACCCACCTGAAGCTGCACCTGGAGCTGCTGCTGCGGAAGCAGGCGTGCCCCCAGTGCAAGGAGGACTTCGACTCGCAGGAGTCCCTGCTGCAGCACCTGACCGTGCACTACATGACCACGTCCACCCACTACGTGTGCGAGAGCTGCGACAAGCAGTTCTCCTCGGTGGACGACCTGCAGAAGCACCTGCTGGACATGCACACCTTCGTGCTCTACCACTGCACGCTGTGTCAGGAGGTCTTCGACTCCAAGGTGTCCATCCAGGTGCATCTGGCGGTGAAGCACAGCAACGAGAAGAAGATGTTCCGCTGCACGGCCTGCAACTGGGACTTCCGCAAGGAGGCCGACCTGCAGGTGCACGTCAAGCACAGCCACCTGGGCAACCCGGCCAGGGCCCACAAGTGCATCTTTTGCGGGGAGACCTTCAGCACCGAGGTGGAGCTGCAGTGCCACATCACCACGCACAGCAAGAAGTACAACTGCAAGTTCTGCAGCAAGGCCTTCCACGCCATCATCCTGCTGGAGAAGCACCTGCGGGAGAAACACTGCGTGTTTGACGCGGCGGCCGAGAACGGCACGGCCAACGGGGTGCCCCCGGCCGCCGCCAAGAAGGCTGAGCCGGCCGACCTGCCAGGCGTGCTGCTGAAGAACCCCGAGGCGCCCAACAGCCACGAGGCGAGTGAGGACGACGTGGACGCGTCGGAGCCCATGTACGGCTGCGACATCTGTGGGGCGGCCTACACCATGGAGGTGCTGCTGCAGAACCACCGGCTGCGGGACCACAACATCCGGCCGGGCGAGGACGACGGCTCGCGGAAGAAGGCCGAGTTCATCAAGGGCAGCCACAAGTGCAACGTGTGCTCGCGGACTTTCTTCTCGGAGAACGGGCTCCGGGAGCACCTGCAGACTCACCGGGGCCCCGCCAAGCACTACATGTGCCCCATCTGCGGCGAGCGCTTCCCCTCGCTGCTGACGCTCACCGAGCACAAGGTGACCCACAGCAAGAGCCTGGACACAGGCACCTGCCGCATCTGCAAGATGCCCCTGCAGAGCGAGGAGGAGTTCATCGAGCACTGCCAGATGCACCCCGACCTGCGCAACTCCCTCACGGGCTTCCGCTGCGTGGTCTGCATGCAGACGGTCACCTCCACGCTCGAGCTCAAGATCCACGGCACCTTCCACATGCAGAAGCTGGCGGGCAGCTCGGCCGCGTCCTCCCCCAACGGCCAGGGGCTGCAGAAGCTCTACAAGTGTGCCCTGTGCCTCAAAGAGTTCCGCAGCAAGCAGGACCTGGTGAAGCTCGATGTCAACGGGCTCCCCTACGGCCTCTGCGCTGGCTGCATGGCCCGCAGCTCCAACGGACAGGTGGGCGGCCTGGCCCCGCCCGAGCCTGCCGACCGGCCCTGCGCCGGCCTCCGCTGCCCCGAATGCAGCGTCAAGTTTGAGAGCGCGGAGGACCTGGAGAGCCACATGCAGGTGGACCACCGTGACCTCACCCCGGAGACCAGTGGACCCCGGAAAGGCGCCCAGACGTCGCCAGTGCCCCGGGTAAGTACAGCCCGCCCCAGCCTGCCCCACCCCCGCTCCCTGGGGCTCCGCGCATGCCCACTAGAGGCCGCTTGCTGTGCTTTGCGTTTCCTTTCTAGTTACTGACCCGAGAAGCAGGGGCCTCCTGCAGCGGTTAAGCAGATCTGATGATCGCAGTGAACTCCGAGTCCAGATCCCGGTGCATGCCATCTCCCTTCCAGAGGGACATGGAGTGTATCACCCTGGGTCTCATTTGCCAAGTGCTCTTATGTAAAATGGGAATAATAATTGTCACAATGTCACAGAATTGTTGTGAGGGACCCGTGGCACAGTGTAGGTGAAGGGTAGATACAGTGAGTTCTGTCCATGTTGGAGGTCAGGTCATCTCGGTCATTGATCGGGGGTGGACTTACTTGTGTGCTTACTGGGTCTTCTTGGGCAAGTCACTCTGTTCTTTGGGCTTAAGATTTAGGAATCCTTTGACAATTTGTAAAGGTAACATACACATAAAGGACTTGGAACTTGGCACTTAGGGCCCCATCATGCTAGCAGTAATCATCAATTGGTACTATTATCATCAACACTATCATTAGAGCTGGTACATGGAAGCCCATGGGATGTTTCCAGTTACTGATTGATCGATCACATTTGTCCTGAGCACCTTTTATTTTGGGGATGTCTGGCAGCCAAGCAGAGCCAGAAACAGACCCTGCACTGGGGCTTCTAGACCCAGGGGAGCTGCACACCTATAACCAGTGGGTTTCAGCAAGGCAGGGGAAGTCTGAGGTACTAGAGGGTCCATGTGGGCCCTGGGAATGGTGACCGTGGGGCACCTGCTGGAGACTGTGTGGCCCCTGGTGTCAGACAGAGCAGGCCCGGGGACTCCCATCAAGTCTGTGTTATCTGTTTCCAGGCCGAGGAGGTGCCAAGCCGATCTCGGGGGCATCTGTCCCTCGAGGGCCATTGCTGGTGCCGCTGGCAGGGAGGCAGGCTTTGGGAAAGGGCCACCCGTCATGGGTGCCCCTGGAAGACAGGAATGTTTGTGAAGGTGTTCACTGCGGGATCAGATGGGAGCCTGGGACTCTGGGATTTTGCTGGGGGTGGGAGTAGTGGGGAGAGAGTGAGAGAGAAGGAGGGCTGTAGAGGCTGAAGGGAGAATCCGCAGTGGGGCCCTTAAAGGGTCTCCTGCCCAGCTTCCCTGCCCAGCGAGCTGCAGCATCTGACCAAGATCACCCAGCTGCAGAGAAAAAAGTCTGAATGAGAACAGAACCATGCTTTCACCTGGGGTCTGAGGCCTCTCAAATTCCTGCCTGGAGCAGAGAGCTCCTTTCAGAGTGGATTGATTGATTGAATTTGTCCTGAGCACGCATTATTTCTGGGGTGCCTGGCATCCAAGGAGAGTCAGAGATGGACCACTTTCTCAAGGCCTTTTGACTGAGCGAGGCCACTAGGTAAGCAACCACTGGGTCACCCTTCAGGGGTCCTAAGCACAGTGCAGTCATAGCTGCCCAGCTCTGTCCCCCCAACCTTCAGCTTTCTGGCTGGCCAGGTGGGTGGACTGGGAAGAGTTTCAGCCCTGGAGACAGAGGGCCTGCCTACCCATCTGTGGTTTGACCTCTTTGGGCCTCTGTCTCACCTGTAAGCCAGTGCATGCTAAGTTGCCTCAGTCGTGTATGACTTGTGATCCTATGGACCATAGGCCACCAGGTTTCTCTTGACTATGGGATTCTCCAGGCAAGAATACTGGAGTGGGTTGCCATACCCTCCCCCGGGGAATCTTCCTGAGCCAGGGATCAAGCCCGGGTCTCTTATGTCTCCTGCATTGGCAGAAGTGTTCTTTACCACTAGCGCCACCTGGGTAAAGCCAGAGGGCATTAGTAATAACAGTAGAGTACTCTTGCCTGGAAAATCCCATGGGCGGAGGGGCCTGGTAGGCTGCAGTCCATGGGGTCGCCAAGAGTCGGACCTGACTGAGCGACTTCGCTTTCACTTTTCACTTTCATGCATTGGAGAAGGAAATGGCAACCCACTCCAGTGTTCTTGCCTGGAGAATCCCAGGGACGGGGGAGCCTGGTGGGCTGCCGTCTATGGGGTCGCACAGAGTCGGCCACGACTGAAGCGACTTAGCAGCAGCAGCAGCGGTAGTAATAGTAGTCTCAGTGGTGTCTGTCTCCAAAGCCAGCATCATCTGGGAGGGACCTGGGGGCTGTTCTGTTTCTTAACCAGCATCTGCTCTGGCTGCTGCTGCTAAGTCACGTCAGTCGTGTCCGACTCTGTGCGACCCCATAGATGGCAGCCCACCAGGCTTCCCCGTCCCTGGGATTCTCCAGGCAAGAACACTGGAGTGGGTCTGCTCTGGCAAGCCAGTGCCTATTCCTCCTCAGTGTCAAATACTGTGACTGTTTCCTCTGCTGACCTTCGTGTTTTGCCCTGGGATTAAATGAGTCAAGACATGCTGGGCATGTAATAGCCATCACTTGTGATTTTCTCGTTTATAATCACAGCTCACACTGATTGAGGAATAAGGATGTGCCAGGCACTTTCTATATATTTATTCCTTATAATACTCACTCTCCAGATGAGAAAAAGGAGGCAAGGAACCGTTAGGTAGTTTGCTGGGAGCCCCTCTATTTCAAAAGGCAGAGATGGGGGTTGATCCCGGGGAGAGTGTGGCACCCCAGCCTGAGCTCTTGACAGCCCTCCGGCCAGCACCTCTGGAGCCCATCCTGGTTGCAAGGTTGGGGTTCGGGGTGGTCAGCCTGGTGCACAGGTGGCGGGACAGTGTGGCAGGGCCAGCGCCTGTGTATCCTGCTCCGGGTGCTCTCCAGCCCCATTCCTGCCCACACTCTGCTGGTCACGGGGGTGCCTCTAGCCCCCCCACAAAGCCTTTGGCTATTGCAGCCTCCTCCTTCCCAGTCTGCTCTGTGTCCGGTATCTAGCGCCACTTCGTAAAGCCCCTACTGTGTGAGCACCCACTCTTATATTGTTTTCCTGGCAGCACCCTGGACCTTTGCTGTGACCTTTGCTTTGGCAAAGAGGGAGCCCAGGCTTAGAAAGGTGGAGCCACATACCCAGGGGTGAGCAGCTGTGCGAGGCAGTGCAGGACTTGCAACCTGAGGGGGCTTGTTTACAAGGAGCCTGGTCAGGCTTCCTGTTCCTGTCCCTGGCTTGTGAGAGAGGAGGGAGCTGGCGTTCATGGCCAGAGGCCTGGGCAGATGGGCCATTTGCAGAAAGGAACTAGACAAAGCCTGGGCACCTCCCCAGCAGAGGCATAGCCTCTGGGGCCTTGCCCCTGCCTGGGCACGCCTGGGGGCAGGGGCCCAGCTGTCTGCTCGCCCACCCCTCTCTCCCCCAGGACTCATGCGTGTGAGAGCAGACTCTGGGGGCTGCACAGGGGCTTGGGGGCTGGCAGGCTGGGACCCTCGGGAGTGTATCCATAGCAACTGGCTCTCTGAGGACTGGGTTCCCGTGGGGCCGAGGCTGCTGTCGGCTGGAGCATGAAGCACTGAGGTTTCTGCCTCCCCCTCTATTTATGGGTAATAACAACATCGCCCCAGCTCTAGCCCCTTGTGGGCAGACCCTGGCCCTCATCGACTCACCAGACCGCCACAGTGCCTCTTGCTGCTCAGGGTGGGGGGCTAGACTGGATGCTCACTTGCTACACCTTACTGCAGGGCAAACAGCTGGGTTCAGGGGCTTGTCCAGGTGACAGCTTTCTGTCACCCCGATCAAGACTGTCTGGGGTGGTCTGGGGCATGGAGCTAAGAAGGCAGCCCAGACAGTGGCTCTGGAGGGTGCCTGCACGGGGTTGAATCCCTGTGCCGCTGCTTATCAGCGCTTGAAATTCTGCTTTCTCCATCCCTGAAGGGGAGATTGCAGAGTCATTGTGAGCATTCAGAGTAAACAGTGCCTGCACACAGTAGGTGCTCAGTAAGCATGGGCTGCAGTCATGATCAGGGAATTCAGCAGCAGTGGCTGTCTCTGCCTTCTCCTTCCTGCTCCTCTCCTGTCTCCACATCCCCAGGTGAGTTCTCTTTCTGCCCTGGGCCCCTCTGAGGTGGCTCGGGGCCACGCTAGGGGAGGGAGCCCTGGCCAAGGTCCCAGGGCTCAGCTCCGGTTCTCCTGGGCTGGGCCCTGCAGAACAGGCTTATGTCAGAGGAGGCGCTTTGAATGCCAAGTTCTAGCTTGCTGTGCTTACGTCTCCTGGTGCGAGCTGAGGCTCCAGAGGAAGATGGAGTCTTTGAGGGATAGAGAAAGGGAGACGGGCCGGGAGGAGGTGTTGAGGTGAGGACGGAGGGCCAGCCAGGGTTGCAACAGGAGGGAGAGTCCTGATCTGTTCTCTCCAGCCCAGAGGACTGCATGGCCCCACCAGCTGCATGATGGACCCTGGGCATCCCTGACCTCATGTGCTTGGCCAGAAGGGCCATCTGTGGGGATAGCTGAGTATGCAGTGAGCCTTACTGGGTGTGGGTGCTAGTGAGCCCTTTTGTGGACAGGTGTGTGTGTGCCTGTGAGTGTGAGTGTGTATACCTATGTATCTACATAAGTGTCTATGAGGGCTGGTGCACACCCTTGTGCCATGGGCTGCTTGTGCATCTGTGGGTGCATTTGGGAGTGATGGGTGTGACTGTCAGGGTCCAGGGAGAGAACGGAAAGCCGGTGTGTCACTGGGGACGCTTTGTGAACTTGGGGTCCATGACGATGTTTCCACTTCTCCGAGGGTGTTGCACTTATGTGTCCGTGTTACAGGGAGTGAGTTGGTGTGTGTAATCTGTGGGTGTATCCTTGAAGGTCTTGTGTGTTGATGGTGAGTTGGAATACGGGGTGTAGGATACTAGCATGTGTGTATGTCCTCACATGCATGTCTATGCCTGTGCATACAGGTCGTGTGTGTGTGTGTGTGTGTGTGTGTGTGTGTGTGTGTGTGCAGGGGCCTGTGTGTTTGTGTGAATGCCTAGGCCCTTTGGTCAGCAGCTCCTGTGACCCCTCCCTTGGGCATCCCCTGGAGTCTGCTTCCCCACAAGGCGGGGTGGCCATATGGTTGGGGGACTTTTGGGGGGTACCCTCTTGTCCTGCTCAGGCTCCTGGTGACTTATCTTTCAAGCCCAGTGAACCCACTTCACTCACTTCCTTGAAGAGGAACAGCACTTTTGGACCAGCCGTGGCTGTGGCCTGCAGAAGCTTCCAGCCAGGAGGTGGGGGCACCATGTTCCCTGTCCAGCAGTCTCCTCTGGGCTTCTTTGGCATGGAGCTTCCTGGGCTGTGCTTCATTCTTGCATTTACTTGTTCACTCATTCATTCATTCATTCAGTCATTCATTAAGCATCAAAGACTCTTACATGGGCTGGACAGAGTGGTGGGGGACACATGTGTGAGGGGATGAATGATTCTGATGGTGGAGAAACTCGGGGTCCTTCTTTTCTGTGAGCACAGACCAGGGGTTGAGCCACGGCAGGGTGCGCCCCTCAGAAGTCCTCAGTCCCTACTGTCTCTTCTGGCTTGAAATCTCCTCTGCCCATTGTGAGACTGACTCCCAAGTTCCGTCCCCTCCACCTCCAGACTCACCCATTCTTCCCGGGATGTGTCTGTGCTGAATGCCTGCCTCTGGGACCAGCGCTATGGCTGCTCCGAGGACATGCTGAATGCCTAGTTCTCCGGAAACACCTAGGGCAAGGCCCTCTGGTCTCATCAGTGGGGGTCCTGGAGCCTGAGCAGGGACCCTGCCCAGAGCCTGAAGCTCCCAGCACCAGCTCTTCCACTTGGTTCTCCGTTCATCTTTTCAGCAGCCTCTCGGCAGTTGAGAGTCACGATGAAAGTTCAGTGCTTATTAGATGCTCACTGGGTGGGGCCCTGTGCAGGGTGGTGGGGGTCCAGGGTCCCTAGTTACTGAGGGATGGCTTTTGTTTATCCCTTCTGCCCTAGTAGAGGGCTTGGCACATATTATTTTGCAACTTTGCCCATCTGCTCAAAAATTCTTCCCAAAGTGCTTGGTCTTTGCTGGGACCTCACAAGTGAACAGAACATATTCTGGCCCTTGGGTTCTCATGGTGCAGTGGGAAGCAGACAAATCAACTGGCCACAGCAAACTCTTTGGGGCCCAACTAGGTGATTTCAGCACGAACTCAGGGGCCTGGGCAGACCCTAAACTCGCTCTGGGTTGGGAGGAGAGGCCCTCTCAGAAGAGGTGACATTTGAACAGAGACCTTGAGGATGGAGAGGGTATTCTGATGGAGGAAACAGCATAGACAAAGTCCCAGAGGTGGGACCAGGCAAGTTCAGGTGGGGCTGAGACAGCTGAGCCCCTGGGTGGTTCATCCCCTATTGCTGAGGGATGGGCCTCAGTGCTCAGCTGAAAAATCCAGTCTTGCCTTCTTTTCCCGAGGTCAAGGGAGGCCCCATTATTCCAGGACACAAAGTGGTCTTCGGAAAGCTTGGATACTGTGAATTCCTCTCCCTTCATAGAAACCCACAGTCACAGCCCTTCCCCGCAGTTAGGAACAACACCACCTATTGTCCACAGTGGGCTGGTTTCACACTGAGAAGCTCCACTTTTTGGAACCAGTCTTCAAGAAGCTTTGAAACTTTTTATATTCTCCATTTTTCTGCCCCCTCCTGACAAAAGTACTTGGTCATAGCTCCCCGTGTGTGGAAGCCAGATCTAGGATGATGCGGGGCCTTATGTGTCTAGGGCAGGTGAGGAATTCTTCAGTCACCCTTAAGTGTCAGAACTGATGGGCACAGTCTCCCCTGCTTGTCCACTTGTTTCTTAGGGCAGGTACATAGTTAGATGCAAAGAGAGATGGATGCATAGATGGATGGATGCATGGATGTGTGTGTGTGTGTTTGTGAGAGAGAATGTGTGTGTAGATGGATAAATGGGTAAATTGGATAGGTAGGTGAATGAATGAGTGGATTGACAGATAGATGGATGGATGGATGGATAGATAAATGAATGGGTGTATGGGTATATGTATGTGTGTTTAAACGGATGGATGGGTAGGCAGGTTAGGTAGATGGATGGATGGGTAGATGGACAGCTAGATGAATGTATGGGTGTGTGTAGATGGATCAGTGGGTAGACTGAGGGTAGGTCGATGGACAGGTGATGGGTGGACAGATGAACAGATCTGTGGATCTGTTGAGTGGATGCAGCAAGCATAGATGGGTGGAAGATGAGTAGGTGAATCTGATCATGCTTCAGGCAGATCAGCCTGCCTCAGCTTCAATTCCATGGTTCTTCCTGTGTGCCCTCACTTTGGGATGGTTCAGTTTCCCCAGGGCCAGCAGAGAAGCAGCTTCCTTCAGTGGAGCGTGTCACCCCTTTCCCTCTGCGAGGCTGACTCACAGAGCTGGAGTCAGAGGCAGGTGGGAAGAGAGTGGCCTGGAGAGACCTGGGAGCAGGTCAGAGCCGTTCTAGGAAGTCTTGAGCCATGACCTCCAGGAACTTTTGCTTTCTGCCCTGTTCTGCATCCTGACTGTCTAACTCCTTTCCTTTTGGTTTCCATGCAGAAAAAGACGTACCAGTGCATCAAGTGCCAGATGACCTTCGAGAATGAGAGAGAGATCCAAATCCACGTTGCCAACCACATGATTGGTAAGAGCACGCTTCCTCCTACCCAGGCTGCGGCCACTCCTTGGGGCTGAACTGTGTGGGTCTGGCCATCATTTTGCTGGCTTTTAGCTCAAAGGATGGCGTCACTGCTGCTGCTGCTGAGACATTTCAAATGAGACTAAAAATGTCAGAGCTGGAGCACTTTCTCCATCCGGACCCTCTTTTCGCGGCTCCGTTCACATTAGAGTCAAACTTTTGACAATCTCTCCCATTTCTCACCACAAATTTCCCTCCGTTTCTGAACCAAAGTGCTTTCCAGTTGTCAGGCACTCAGGGGCAATTGTGCTTCAATTTTGTATGTCATGACATCGAATAGATTTAACTGCTCACATTTCCCCACCAAACGTGGGCAGTTCCTCAGGCACATTGTCAAAACAGAATGCTTACAAAGTTATTTCGCTACTTTTTCTATTCGTCTTCAAGCAGTCTTGGACTTTGGAAAATTCAGCCTTTTTTAAAAGGGAGCATCCAAGGTCCCATTGTGTTCCCACTTGGCCCAAGGGA
The DNA here is from genome assembly GCF_032405125.1 of Capricornis sumatraensis. NCBI lineage: Eukaryota > Metazoa > Chordata > Mammalia > Artiodactyla > Bovidae > Capricornis > Capricornis sumatraensis. Next base: position 23,922,744 of record NC_091088.1, on the reverse strand, counting down.
TGGAGGGAAGCTTTGAGGTCTTCCTTGTCTTCTGTGGGTGGGTGTGGTCTCTCTGGCAGCTGGGAGGGCACAGCTTTAAGAAGGCATAGCAATTTCTGGTGGCACAGCGCTGGCCCAGGGCGTGGGTTTGGCAGTAATAGCCTTGGGAGCTCCTGGAGTTTTGGTGCTCTGGGTCTTTGGTGGAAGTGTGATCACCTTCTCCAAGACCTCCACAGTCAGAGTGGTGAGAGGTCTGTCCTGGGTTGGGCATCCTGACCCTTACTTCCTTTCCACTTTTCTGCCTCTGATATCTTTTCATTAAAGTTTTAACAACAGCCATGCCAACTGAGTACTTTTTTCCAAAACCCTCGATCCCATAGGTAAAAAAAAGTCCCCTTCACGCTGTTCACCTATAACTATCACAACATTGTTAATCTGCTATACCCCAGTACAAAAATGTTTTTGGTGTTTAAAAAAAAAATCCATTTAAATGTCCAGCTCAGGGGATCCTCACAAACAGAGCACACCTGGGTAACCAACACCCAGGTAAAGAAACAGACGATTCCCCGGTCTCAGAAAGCCCCCCGCTCGACCCTCTCCAGGCCCTTCCCCCAACAGAAAGGTGTCACCATCCTGTTGTCTAACAGCAGAGGTCACTTGGGGTGGTTTTGCATTTTATATAAATGAGATCACACAGTCTCTGCTCATTTGTGTCTGGTAACTTTTACTTGTTCATTTTATTGACTGTGATCGGATCTTCTCACTAGTGGCTGCTGTTCTACTGTGGGAACGCATCACCGTTTATCTGTTCTTGATACACATCCTAATGGGCATCTGGGTAGTTTCCCTTGTGGAATTGCTTCACGTAGTGTGCTGCTGTGAACATTCTTGTGTGAGTCATTGGTGAACATGTACATGCAGTTTTAATGAGAACATTCTTGGACTCAGACCGGGGAGTCATAGGATGTGAGTGGGTACCCTTTCAGTAGATGCAGACAAATACATTTCCAAAGTGGTCGTATGAAGTCTTGCTCTTACCCCAGCCTGTGAGAGCTGCATGTCTGTGCCATCATCTGCCTTGTACATACCAAGAACCACTGCGAAGGCCCTTCTGTAGTGGAGCTGTGCTCAAGGTGGCTACGGTGTCCAGGTCCCCGCCAGACTCAGTGAGTTTGGAGGTGCTGACCCTAACCGGGTGCCTGGTGGGGCTCCCTCAATGATGAGGGGACATGAGGAGCACAGGGGTGGCAAGTAGGGCCCTGGGAGTTTGGCCTGACAGGGAGACTAATGACTTTGTAATTTCTTCTGTTTGAATGTCCCCCCCGCCCGGCTGAAGCAGAGCAAGGAAACCGCCCTGTCAGTCACAGGCTGCCGAGAGCGCTTTCACGGCGGTGTCGGGGAGGTGAAGATGAAGATATCTCAAAATGTTTGCTTTTGTAGCAGGTGTTAATGTGTGCTCCTGTTTGTAAGCACGAAGGGCGAGAGGCTGGCTAATTGGACCACAGTGGTTTCAAAGGTGTTTCTCCCTGCTCTGCTCTCCTTTCCACCTATCCTTTTCGCGCAGAGCCAGGAAGCTGCAGTGTCCTCAGGTGGAAGGCGAGGCCGGCGCCTCACTGGAGTCGGGGGTGAGGGGAGGGCTTGATTGGCACTCATGGGAGAGGGGGGCTTGATTGGCACCTGGGTCTTTGTGGGAGCGGGGGCGGGGCTCCGGCGGAAGAAGTGGCTGGACAGGGCCCCTCCCCTGAGCCTTCGCAGTGCTGTGACGGGCCTGCTCTCAGGCCCCGCGGAGGATGCAGGCCTGGGCGCCGGCAGCAAGGGGCTATTGGTCTCAGAGCCCAAGCGTCTGGCCAAGAAGTTTATGCAGCTGCGCAAAGTCTCGCAGGGCCTTGGCGCACGGCCATGAGGGACGGGCTAGGGCCCCGCTGGTGCCACACCTCTGGTGCCGGGTGGTACCTCTTCTTACTCTGTCCCGCCCTCCCCACCTGTCCGCCCTTCACTGCCCTCGTCACCTCCATCCATCAAGGAACAGCAAGCCCCCGCTGCACGTGGAGACCTGGGGTGGCCCCTGTGGACAACAGAGGGTGAAGGGGACTCGGGCTGTGCCCTCAGAGACCTCCCAGCGTCCCGCCGAAGCCCTCACAGTCCACACCCTGCGGGGTGGAGGGATGTCACCTGGGTGAGGGCGCTCACAGCCGCTGTCTACTGAGCCCACCACAGGCCGGGTACTTTATGTAGCTGCCAGTTCTGCACCTCACAGAGGAGAGTTAATGGCTTTTCCAAGTTCTTCTAGCCAGGAAATAGCAGAGCCAGGGTCTCCATAAAAGCCAGGCTCTCTCCACTGTGCATGGCTCCCCTGCCAGGGCCTGTGGTGGGAGAGACACAGCCCTACCCTTAAGGGTTCTCTGCCCACGGGAGAGGCTGATGGGTGTCCAGGTAAGCACTGTGCAGTGAGGTTGATGCTCCCAGAACAGGGACTGCTGGGTCCAAATAGGTCCATCAGGAAGGCCTGGGTTTTGAAGGATGAAGAGGAGTTTTCTCTGTGGTTTAGGGCCATCTCTGGCAGGGGCAGCAGCCTTGGCAGGGAAGGACAGTCATAGAGAGCAGAGCCCTCGGAAAGCTGATTGTAACGAGGAGGCAGGTCCTTGAAGGATGGGTGTTGTTAGGCTGAGAAGGTTGGGAGCAACGTCTGGGGGAGGACCCTGGGTGAGTGGAGCTCAGAGACAGGAGCAGAGGAAGTGACTGGGGGACAGGGGACCCCGACCTGGCCAGGATGAAGGCATTGCATGTGGTAGCCTTGTGGGCAGTGAAGGTGGGGAGGTGGTGTAGGGCTGTACCATGGAGGACCTTGAAAGCCAGATTAAGGGATTTGGATTTGGGGGCCCCAAATCTGGGGGCCCCTTGGCAGATGCTGTATTTGATTTCTGTTGAAAAACCCAAAGAGGTGTCAGACAGGGCCCACGTTCCCACATGAGCTGGGCAGTACTGGGACTGTGTGTTCTCAGGCTCCATTGGGCCTCCCAGTCCCTATTGTGATTTGAGGAGATACTTTGCTCATCTGTGTCCCTGCCTGGTTCCTGTAGACACGTGAATGTGTGACCTTGGGCTTACCCACTAGGGAGCCACTGAGGGTTTTGGAGCGGAGTGTGGCCTAGAGCAGCTGGGTGCTTTATGGAGGCTCAGAGCGGGGAACCTGGAATGAGGCAGCACAGTATGGACAGTTACGTGGAAAGGCATCAGAACAAGGTTTAGTGAAATCCTTGAAGAAGCAAGCCACCAAACAGAAAACAACAGTAGAAGAAAAGTAATAGACTCTGATGAAGATGACGAATATTGAATTTAAGATGTCCGGAGACTGGGACTTAATGGAATGATTCTAGCACAGGTAATACTTGGGAGAAGTTAAGATCTGATGGAGTGTTTACTTTGTTTATTATTGTCTCTATGCCTTAAAAAAAATAAACTTGTTATGCAAAAACAGAGACCTGCCCGGTCTGGTCCAGGGGTCAGGGAATGAGGCAGGGAGAGAAGGCAGGCCATAGGACATCCATTTGGCCTGTCCTGTGGGCCTGTGGGCCCTGGTGGCTTGGGGAAGGTGGGGGGGTGACAGTGGGAGGTGTGAATGGAAGAGAAGCAGGCCCAGGAGCCCTGGGTGGGGGCTGGCACGGCAGAGCTGGTAAAAACTGCCCAGTGTCCCTGTGGACAGCTTCCCCCTGCTAAATGACCTGAGCCCAGAGTGGTTGCCTGGAGCCAGCGGGGGTAAAAGCCCCCTTAGTGGCACCAAGGGGACTCGGCAGATAGACGTGATGCTGTTCAGCTCAGTGGCCTTCTCATCAACTTGGGGCACGGGGGTTCTGAGGCAGGCCTCCCCGGGGATCCGGACTGCAGGAGCCCTCCCCCGGGGGACGCTAAACTGGCCTTTTAATAGCGGGGGGCCGCATCGTGACTTTGCAGCCTCCAGACCCTGGGAGTTATGATGACCCAGGGACACGTCTCCTTGGAAACATTTTCCCAGCACCCCTTTCCTGGCGGCTGCTGGAGAGGGAGTGATTTGGAGCTGATAGAAAGGCAAGGGTCTTTTGAAACCTTTCAGCGGCAGGGTCTCCTTTGAAATCTCCCCTCCCTACAGAGAATGGAGCCCCCTTCTCCTGGCTTCCTCCAGCTTTTGAAATGGTTTTAGACGCCCCCTCCCCCAGTACATCAAAACCTTGGAGCAGTCCACTGCACTGATCTGCAGCCTCCTGGAGGGTCCGTCCCTCCCCACCTCCCCCTGCACCCGGCCCCCTGCCATCAGTGACCCCCTTCCCACCCTCACCCCACTCTCTGGAAGGATTACCTCCCCCCTGGAAAATGGCTCTGCAGGAGGCCCTGCTTGGGCTCCCTGGGGCCTGCTGAGGGGAGAGCTGAGGAGGGCTTGTGGGGGGCTTGGCCCGGAGACAGTCAGCCCCGTGGCCGGGGACAGATGAGTGTCTCCCCATGTGTGTTGGACATGTGTGTGCAAGGACATGATGTGCACGGCCCCAGGAGACCTGGGGCACGCGGGACCTCAGAGGCCCAGAGGCTGGTCCTCCTGCCCTCTCCTCGTCTGCTTGCAAACCTCTCTCTCAGCTCCTCTCGGGCCGATGGCTGGACGAGGTTCTGAGAACTTGTCCTTGAAATAGCGATCTTGCTATGACCCAGGTTGGCCCCAGGGGAGTGACTCAGCCTTTGGGCCCTGATGTCCTAACTCAGGGCTTCATGGGCCCCTGGGGGGAGCCCCGAAGAGGGGCCGGGCTGGGAAGGGACGGTCCTCGGGGAACCTTGTCAGGGACGTTTGCCCTCCATGTCCTTGAAAAGTGGCTGTGGACCCTCTGGCAGGCAGCCAGGCCAGAGCCGGCCCGTCCCGGTGGGGCATTAGTCATTCTGAAGACGTTATTTTCTTGGTCACGTCAGCCTCTTTCCCTGGGTGCCTCTTAAGGCCTGGGCTTTGCTATGAAGAAATGAGGCTGGGGTGGGGGGGCGGGTAGCATTTGGAAAATCAGCCTCTCCCACCTCCTGCTCAGGCCTTCAAAACGCCCCCCATGCTGGGCGGTGGTCCTTGTCTGTCCTCCCTGACATAGCACCTGGAGGGGAGGGGTCTGCTTGGGATATGGGTGTGTATGTGAGAGAGAGAGAGAGAGAGAGAGAGGGGGAGAGAGGCTTTCTGCCTTCTAAGTCTTCAGAAGCATATCCCAGAAGACATCCTGAAAGCCACCTTGCAGACAGGGTACCCCCTCTTTCTGCGGCTGTTGCCTTACGGAAGACCTGGCCTGCAGCGTTTTTCGAGAGGAAGGAAAGGCTGGTGTGGAAATCAGCATTTCACCCTCACACCAGGGACATACAAAAACTCTCAAATATAACTGAAGAGAAAAACACGTGAAAAGGAAAAGGGAAAAACGGTTCCTGTTGACTTTCTGTTGGGAACACATGGGGCTGAGTGGGGCTGTGCTAGCTGTTTTCTGGTGCTTTTCATTCGGGTAACACCAGACTCAAAACATCTGTCTAACCTTAATATGTGATAAAACTGTCTCCCTCTGCCCCTAGAGATCACGTTTCAAGTTCCGGGACTGTTCTGTCAGGATAACAATCTTGTGCAAAGAGCCTATAATCCAGTTCTATCCTCCCCTCCCTTCCCCTCCCCTCCCCTCCCCTGCATCTCCTCCCCTCCCCCTCCCCTCCCCCTCTTTCTCTTCCTTCTTCATCTCCCAAGTAGAGTACAATCACTTCCCTCCTTAACAGCCCTTGTGGATGAGAGGACTCAGTTACCCTGATTTTGAATCTCATTGGTCAGTTTAAGGAGGCTGTTGATCAAGTACTTGGTCCATGAAGAATCCATCAGTTCTGAATTTTAAAATAGTGAGTTTTCTCATCTCAGGTGGCACAGTGGTAACGTATCTGCCTGCAGTGTAGGAGGCACACAGATGCACGTTCAGTCCCTGGGTCAGGAAAATCCCCTGGAGTAAGAAATGGCAACCCACTCCAGTATTTTTGCCTGGAGAATCCTATGGGCAGAGGAACCTGTCGGGGTAAAGTCCATGGGGCCACAAACAGCTGGACACAGCTGAGTGAGTGCAAGCATCTCATTTTCATAGATTTTATCCTTTTTTAAGAAACCTGTAGGTGAGGTTTTCTCGGAATAGTAACCTCTGTTCAATAAACATGATTGACATCCTCAGTGAGGAAACTCTAACCAAGTTAGGGAGGTGATAACTTAAAAGGATAAGGTAAAATCATGTCACAAAATCTAAGATATAGAAGCTCAAAGGACAGGCGCGTTGTCCAATCTGGGCATTCCAGGAAGGCTTCCAGGAGGAGGTGACACCTAATCAGGCTCTTTTAAGGCAGAAAATAAGGTGGGAGGGGCCTTCCAGGCAGAGAAAATAGCATAAGCCACTTCAAAGAGAAGAGGCTCATGTAGTATGCGATAATTCAGTATCTACTTCAGGTAGATTGTCTTGAGTTGTCTGTAGACAATTCAGTGTTGCTTCAGAATAAATTTTGAGGCAGGAGGTGGGTGAGGCATAGAAAAGACAGAGTACAGAGTAGGGTAGGTGAGAGAAGATGAGGATATTGGTTAGGAGGGTAGGGACTGGAGAAGCATTTAAGAGGCAAAACTGGCAGGATTTGGGAAATGCATGGAAATGGGAAGCGAAGCCCCAGAGGAAGATGACACCATGCCTGAAGAAGAGCTGCTGGCAAAGAAGATGCTCCCAGCAATGATCAGTGACATCTAGTGCAACTTGTCACGCACAGGCCCTGCTATCAATATCTACAGGTGTTATCACACTTAACCCCACAATAGCTTATGAGAGAGGGGCACTGCTATTCTCCCCATTTTGTACATGCGGAATTGAGGGGACGTGTCCAGTGTCAGTGACTAGCAAATGTGAGTTCTGAACTCAGGCAGTGTAATTTCCGAGCTTGGAATCCTCTTAACTCCTTCACCTGGAGGCCCATCCCACTTGGTTAGCTTGAGTTTGTTGGCGATTGGGCCTTGTAGAAGATGCCTGTTGGCTGATCTGAGTGTTGGTGTCTGGCCGGCGGTCGGCCGCATGGGTGGGGAGCTCAGGAAGAGGGCCTGGGCTGGAGGAGGGGTTTGGAGGCCTCAGCACAGATGGGGCAGCTGGGAGAAGTGAGGGGCATGAGGAACACGTGGTCATCCATGCCCAGACAGCAAAGTGCTTCTGGGCAGTAGGGTGAGAGGCCACAGAGAGGCCCAGAGAGGCAGGCTGAAGGGGGTCTGCTGGACCGTCCTGAGCATGAGCAGCAACAGTGGAAACGGGGGCAGGAATAATTGGAGGGGAGGGGAGGAGACCAGTGCTGTAGACTTCACTTCCCAGGTTCCAGACTGGGAAGGGAGTGCGGGAAACAGGGGCCAAGGGGCCCCGGGGTCAGAGGAAGCTTCTGTATTTGGAAGAGGGAAAGATCAGAGTATGTTACTAGGCTGAGGAGAGAGCCAGTGGGCAGCAGAGGAAGGATGGAGAGGAGACAGCAATGGAGCCAGGCCTGGCGGGGTGGGGCCCGGGGCCCTGGCACCATCTTGGTGGACCAGCCCACGGGCCCAGCCTTCTTCTCTTGCTCTCCGTGCCATGGACTTGGCCGCCTGTGTTATTGAGTTGACTTTGTTGAATGCCCTTTATGGTCATTTGGCTGCTTGGGAGCAGCTGACACATGAGCAATTTGCCTTGCATCTGCTTCTGGCCGAGCCTCGCTGGAGTGAGGGCAGAAAACAAGGGCCCTGCAACCCCAGGGCTTGGCCTGCTCTGCCCTGAGCTCCCAGTAGGCGCCAGGACCTCACACTGGGCTCTGCATGGCTGGCCAGGCTCCTTGCCTTGTGAATCCCCGGGCTCCAGTGGGGATGAAGTGCGAGGCTTCCCCTTCTGGCTGCAGATCTCTGCCCTGAAAGAGTCAGGGTGTCCCACACTGGCTGACACCCCTTCTGGTATGGTTTCCAGCTCATCTCCCTGGGCAAACCAAGGTAGGGAGAAGGGAAGTGATTCTCCAGAGACACACTGTGAGTTGTGCATCTGACTTGGAATAAGAATCCAAGGTTGCTGATGGAAGTGTTTTTAAACAGAGATGCTTTGTTAGGGAGTTACTGATTTTAGTTCATCCTAAAGATCTTTATGAACACCAATAGTTTGCTTAATCTGCTATAGATATATTAATGAGAAATAGAGTGTGCACATGTGTGTGCGCGCACTCACACACACAGAATGTAGAGCTCTACAGTGAATCATAGTGGTTAAGAGTATTCCCAGCTCATAGTTAAAGTTATTCCACCTTTGTATGCTTCAGCTCTGTGTCTATAAAATGCCCCCATCTTAACATACCTGTACTAACATAACTGTTTAGGCAGATCTCTTTCAGTGACGATTCTGAGATCCAAATCACTCTGACTAAAGCATTCAGTTCAGTTCAGTCGCTAAGTCGTGTCCAACTCTTTTCGACCCCATGAATCATAGCACGCCAGGCCTCCCTGTCCATCACCAACTCCCAGAGTTCACTCAAACTCATGTCCATCGAGTCGGTGATGCCATCCAGCCATCTCAGCCTCTGTCATCCCCTTCTCCTCCTGCCCCCAATCCCTCCCAGCATCAGAGTCTTTTCCAATGAGTTAACTCTTTGCATGAGGTGGCCAAAGTACTGGAGTTTCAGCTTTAGCATCAGTCCTTCCAATGAACACTCAGGACTGATCTCCTTTAGAATGGACTGGTTGGATCTCCTTGCAGTCCAAGGGACTCTCAAGAGTCTTCTCCAACACCACAGTTCAAAAGCATCAATTCTTCGGCGCTCAGCTTTCTTCACAGTCCAACTTTCACATCCATATATGACCACAGGAAAAACCATAGCCTTGACTAGATAGACCTTTGTTGGCAAAATAATGTCTCTGCTTTTTAATATGCTATCTAGGTTGGTCATAACTTTCCTTCCAAGGAGTAAGTGTCTTTTAATTTCCTGGCTGCAATCACCATCTGCAGTGATTTTGGAGCCCCCTAAAATAAAGTCTGACACTGTTTCCACTGTTTCCCCATCTATTTGCCATGAAGTGATGGGACCAGATGCCATACCTTCATTTTCTGAATGTTGAGCTTTAAGCCAACTTTTTCACTCTCCTCTTTCACTTTCATCAAGAGGCTTTTTAGTTCCTCTTCACTTTCTGCCATAAGGGTGGTGTCATCTGCATATCTGAGATTATTGATATTTCTCCTGGCAATCTTGATTCCAGCTTGTGCTTCTTCCAGCTCAGCGTTTCTCATGATGTACTCTGCATAGAAGTTAAATAAGCAGGGTGACAATATACAGCCTTGACGTACTCCTTTTCCTATTTGGAACCAGTCTGTTATTCCATGTCCAGTTCTAACTGTTGCTTCCTGACCTGGATATTAAAAAGAGAATTATTGGCTCATGTAACTGAAAAGTCTGGGGATACAGTGGGTTTTAGGCATGGTTGGATCCAGGAGTTCTAACAATGTCACCACTAGTCTAACTTTCTTTTACCTTTCAGCTCTGCTTCCCCTTTGTTGCCTTCATTCCCAAGTAGGCTCCCCTGGTGCCAGTGATAGCCAGCAGCTCCTCACTCAGCAGCCCCAGCAGAGAAGGTCATGTGCTTCTTCATCAAAAAAGGTTTCAGGACTGGGACTCAGTGCCTCAGATGCGTCCTGCAACTGCCCAGGAGACAGTCATTGTAGCCAGGGATTCAAGTGGGTTGACTAGTCAGACTGGCACCACCCACCCTCCTTGGACGCTGGGGTGGGCGAGTATCTGTCTCTCTTCTGCCCACAATGGGAGGAGGGAAGGTGTTCTTAAAAATAGGAAAGGTGTCTATTTTCCACAAGGAGGGGGCAGCACTGACAGGAGAAAGTCACAAACCCCTACCTTTTGGGGGATGTTTGGAGGATTAAATGAGTTAAAATATATGACAAGCGCCCAGCACTTTTAAGTTCTCAGTAAGTGATAGCTATTAACATTAGTATTATCATTATTAGTCCCTGTGGCAGGGACTAATTAAAGATAATGATGATGCTGCTGGGGCCCGTGTTTGGCGAGGACAAACTGAGCCTCTCCGTGACCATGCTGAGCGTACCATCCCGGGTGCCAGCCCACGGCCGCTCAGAGGATGTTGCTGAGGTCCAGCAGAGGAAGACTGACCCTCTGCCTTTATCAAGCTCTGCGGGGTTCTGCCTGCAGAGTAGCTCCAGAAGCGGCAGCTTCAATCAGAATGGTTTATTCACTTACTCCTCCGTTCATCCAGCACCTTTTTTCTTTCCTGAACACCTACTCTGTGCCAAGTCCTGTGCATAGCCAGGTCCTGTGCATAGATGTGGCAGCAAGCCAGAGTCCCCGGAATCCTGGAGCCAGTGGGGATCAGCTGCTAAACAAGAAAGCAGATTAAAAATCCCAGCTATTTCAAACCATGATATGTTTTATGAAGAAAATGAAGGATGGTCATGGGGTGTCCAGGAGCTGTGTAAAAACATACTATTGGCAATGGCCTGGCCAGGAGGTGATGGAGAGCGAGAACGTAGTTCTAGTTTTGATCAGATGCATGACTGCTCACTGAGCTGGGCACTTGAGCCTGTTAGTTTGTGTGTCCTTCTCCTTAGGATGGAGAAGGAAATGGCAACCCACTCTAGTATTCTTGCCTGGAGAATCCCATGGACAGAGGAGCCTGGTGGGCTGCAGTCCATGGGGTCGCAAAGAGTTGGACACGACTGAGCGACTTCACTTTCTCCTTAGGAAGGGGAAATCCTAGAGGCAGAGGTGGGGCTGCATCGAGTGAGAGCCGTCCCAAGTGCTGGGGAGGCAGGCAGCCTGGGGTTAACTGGGTGCTGCTCCTCGTGCCTAGAGGGCGCCCTCCCCCCCGCCCCTGCCCCTGCCCTGGCCATGCTATGTCAGGCTCCCTGCAACACTGGAGATGCTCGCATCCTCTCTTTGCCCTTCCTCTGGATTCTGTGTGGACCACCCACAGAGAATCTCGATTCACCAGAGCTCCATAAACCCAGCAGCTTGGAGACCCCCCGTGCTGGCATCTGCCCCCTCCCTCTTAAGGCACCATCCAGTCCAGGGCCTCTTCGTGGCCCCCCAGCACCCCCTTTGCCTGTGCTCTGGACGCTCCCCTCAAGTCTTCGTTACTTCTCCCTGGGCCCACCCTACTTCTTTCAGTCTGTAGCCCTTAGCTGGTTCCAGGTGCCGGTGTCCTGTTCTTCCCTCTTAGGTTTTACAGAATTAGCAAATAAACACACAAGATGGCTAGGTAAATCTGGGGCTTCCCAGGTAGCACTAGTGATAAAGAACCTGCCTGCCAGTGCAGGAGACACAAGAGACAACGGTTTGATCCCTGGGTGAAGAAGATTCCCCTGGAGGAGGGATGGCAACCCACTCCAGTATTCTTGCCTGGAGAATCTCGTGGACAGAGGAGCTTTGGAGGCTACAGTCCCTAGGGTCACAAAGAGTCAGACATGACTGAAGTGACTTAGCATGCGCTCAGGTAAATTTAAATTCCAAATAGACAACAAGTAACTTTTCTAGTCTAAGTGTGTCCCCAATATCACCTGGGTTATCCTCATACTAAAAGGTTATTTGTTTTGTGAAATTTAAATTTAACCCGCTATCCTGTATTCTACCTGGCAGCCCATCCCGTTTCCCCCGGCCTCTGAGCTTGGGGAAGAACAGTGGTGACCCACCTCCTTCTTTTAAAGCTGATGGTCTCTTTTTCATCCTTATAAAATGTTTAACTAGCAAAATTAAGCTTTTAAGGTTGAGATAATTGTAAATTCACATAGAGATTCAGTTTCCTCCAATGGTTCATTTGTAAAATGAGAGGACGGTATTACAAGCAGGATATTGACACCAGTACATTCAAGCTACGGATCCGTCCCTGCACCACAAGAACCCTTCATGCTTTCCCTTTAAAGCCACAGCCACTTCCATCCTGCCTCTGCTCCTTCCTTAACCTCTCGAAATCACGAATCTGTTCTCCATTTCCATAATTCTGTCATTTCAAGAATGTTATATAAATGGAATCAGGCGTAAGTTTACATTGTCTTTGGGATAAATTCCAGGAGTACAGTTGCTGGGGCTATGTTTTACTTACGCCGTATGTTTTACTTTTAGAGAAACTGCCGAATGTTCCTAGAATAGCTGTTCCATTTTATATTCCCACCAGCAAGTTTCTCCACATATTTGCCAGCATTTAGTTTGTCACTATTTTTTATTTTTATATCTTTTGTCTCTTTTCTGATTGGATTGTTTGCATTTTCGTAGTTGAGTTTTAGAGTTCTTTATATATTCTAAATACTAGTCCTTTGTCAGAGAGGTAAGGTTTGCAAAGGTTTCCTCTAGGTCTGTAGCTTGTCTTTTCATCCTCTTCACTGGATCTTTTGTGAAGTAAAAGCTTTAAATTTTGGTGAAGTCTACCTTGTCAGTTTTTCCTTTATGGCTCCAAGTCTTCGGTTCCCAGTTTGAGTTCTATGCGTGCATGCTAAGTCACTTTAGTCGTGTCCACCTCCTTGCAACCCTGTGGACCCTAGCTTCCCAGGCTTCTCTGTCCTTGGGATTCTCCAGGCAAGAATACTGGAGTGGATTGCCATGCCCTCCTCCAGGGGATCTTCCTGACCCAGGGATGGAACTCTCTTGTCTTACGTCTCCTGCATTGGCAGGCGGGTTCTTAACCAGTAGAGCCAACTGCAAAGCCCCAAAGAGCTCTATGCCTAACCCTAAACCGCCAAGGTTTTTTTTTCCTACTTTTTTCAAAATGTTTCATAGTTTTACATTTTGCATTTAGGTCCATGATCCATTTTGAGTTAATTTTTATATAAATTTGAATTGAGTACCACACACCTCCCCACGTCCAGCTGCGCCTGGATCATCTTTTGAAAGGAGCTTCCTAGGTGGTGGTAGTGGTTAGAAAAGACTATAATTCTTTCATTGAATTGTTAATTATCAGTTGGGCATATTTGTGAAGATCTGTTTCTAGGTTCCATTGATCTATGTGTCTGTCCTTCTGTCAGTGTGACACAGTCTTAATTACTATAGCTGTTTAACTCTTGAAATCAGGTAGACTGAATTCACCTTTCTTTTTCAAAATTGTTTTAGCTATCTTAGGTCCTTTGCCTTTTCATAGAACTTTTAAAATAATCTTGTCTACATATACAAATGTGCTTGCTATAATTTTAATAAGAATTGTGTAAACCTGTATCTTGATTTGGGGTGAAATGGTATCTTCACCATGTTGAGCTTTCTAATCCATGAACATGGTGAATCAATGTATTTGGATCTTCCTTTATTTTTTTCACTATTGTTTTGTAGTTTTGTTTTGTAGTCTTGTACATATTTTGATAGATTTACATCTAAATATTTCAATTTTTGAGTGACTATAAATGATTTTGTGTTTTTAACTTCAATCTTGTTCATTGTTGATATGTCAATGTATGGCAAAATCAATACAGTATTGTAAAGTAAAATTAAAAAAAAAAAGAAATACAGTTGGTTTTTGAATGTTGATTTTGTACTCCTTGATTTTGCTGAACTCAGTTGACAGAGGTTTTTGGTAGATTTCATGGGCTTTTCTATACAGACAATCACGTCATCTGTAAGCAGGAACAGTTCTATTTATTCTTTCCCTATCTGTGTGCCTTTTTGTTTCCTTCTTCTTGCTCTGATTAGAACTTCCAGCATTTGTTGGATAAGAGTGTGACAGTGAACATCCTTGACTTGTTTATGAGCTTAGGAGCAAAGCATCAGACTTTTACCATCAGATATAATAACAGGGTTACGTTTTTGTGTTTTTTATAGATACTCCATTGAGTTAAGGAACTTTTCCTCTATTTCTATTTTCCTATGAGCTTTTAATCATGAGTGGGTATGAATTTTATCAATTTGTTAAAAGTAATTTATATGATCATGTGATTTTTTTCCTTTGGTTTGTTAATATCGTGCATTGTATTGCTTGGTTTTTGAACCAAGAAAATAGCATTGCATCCTTGGTATACACCCCCCCCCCCCTTAACCATGGTATATAATTTTTTTAACATATGTTGTTGAATTATCTTTGATAATATTTTGTTAAAGTTTTTTCTCTGTATGTATGAGGGATGGATATTGGTCTGTAGTTTTATTTTGTTCTGTCTGCCTGGTTCTGGTATTGGGCAATATTAGACTTATAAAGTAAATTGAGAAAGTTCTCCTTTTGTTCTGAAAGTAATTATGTGATTATGTAGACTTGGTATTGATCTTTCTTTAAATATTTGTTAGAATTCTCCAGTAGAATAATCTGGGCCTGAAGACTTCTGCTTAGGATGTTTTAAATTATGGTTTCAAATATTTGGTAGTTAAAGGACTATTCAGATTATTAATATATCATGTTGGCTGAGTTGTGGTAGTTTGTGCTTTTCAGAAAATTGGTTTGTTTTATCTAATTAGTCAAGTTTATGTGCATGTAGTTTTCATAGTATTATTCTCTTATTTTCCTTTTGATGTCTGTAGCGTCTATAGTGATAGCATCAGATTCATTCCTGATATTGGTAATTTGTGTTTTTTATCTTTATTTCTTTGTCAGTCTTGTTAGAGATTTGTCGATTTTATTGATCTTTTCCAAGAACCAACTTTAGAAAATTGATTTTCAATAATGGTTTTCTGTTCTAAATTACATGATTTCTGCCTTTATCTTTGTTATTTAATTTCTTCTTGTTTTGGGTTTATCTTGCTCTTATTTTTCTAGGTCTTTGAGGTGGAAGCTTAGTTATTGATTTGAGACTTTCTGTTTTCTAATATATGCATTTGGTGATATGAATTTTCCTCTTAGCATTGATTTAGCCAGGTCCCACAAATTTTAATATACTGTAGTTTAATTTTATTTCAATTTTTAAAATATTTCCCTTGAGCTTCATCTTTGACTTGTGATTGTTTAGAAGTGTCTTGTTTGGTTGCCAAGTGTTTGGACGTTTTCTTGTTATCTTCATTTAGTGTATGGTTTGAGTCCATTGTGATTGGAGAAAACACTACATATGTCTTTCATTCTTTAAACGAGTTAAGATTTGTTTCGTGCCCTATGATATAGTGAGTATTGATATATTGTCTCTGGGCACTTGAAAAAAAATGCATGTTCTTCTGTTTTTGGGTGACATGTTCCATCAATGTCAGTTAGATCTTGTTGATTGATGGCGTTGTTGATTTCTTCTGTATCCTTGCTGGTTTTACACCTGGTTGATTTATGAATCACTGAGTGAGAGTGTTGAAATGTTCTACTGTAACTGTGAATATGTCTGTTTCTCCTTTCAGTTTTATTAACTTTGGTTTCACATATTTTGCAACTATATTATTTGGTGCATGCACATTTAAGTTTGCTATGTGTTTGTGATAGATGAACTTCTTTATCAGTACCCTTCTCTATCTCTCGTATTTTACTTTTTTGCTCTGAAGGCTATCTAATATTAATATAGCTCTTCTGCTCTCATTTGATTGTTTGCAGCGTAATTTTATTCCTTTTACTTTCAACCTGACTATATTGTTATATGTTAGGTGAGTTTCTTGTACATAGAATATAGGTGGGCCACTCCCCGTCCTCATTGTGCCAAACTCTGTCTTTTTAAAGTTTGTATTTTGACCATTTATATTTAATATGGTTAATTACAGGTTAGAGCTTAAGCCTGCCATTTTATATTTTATTTTCTGTTGGTTTTCTTTGCTTTTCTTTTCTGTTTTCTTCTTCCTGCTTTCCTGTGTGTTACTTGAATATTTTCAGGAATTTAATTTTGGTTAATTTGTAGTGTTTCTTTTTGTACAACTTTTAAAATGGTTACTTAGACATTACATTATATAAACATAGCTTAGTAAAGTCTTACGATGCCATCATTTTACAAGTTCGAGTGAAGCGTAGAAACTTAACTTTCATTGTCCTCCCCCATTTATGATCTAGTTGTTTAGAATATTTCTCCTATATATATTTAGAACCATATCAGATAGTTTAAAAGTTTTGCTTCAAACATCAAACATAATTTAGAATACTCAAAAGAGGTAGAGAAATTATTATATTTACCATAATTTTGCTTGCTGTGTTTTTCTTCCTACTTGCAAGAATTCATTTATCATTTCCTTGCTATTTAGAGTTCCTTTAGCCTTTTGTTCTTTTTTTTACAGTAGGTCTTCTGGTGATCAATTTTCTAAGTTTTTCTTCATCTGAGGATGTCTTGATTTCTGCTTCATCCCTGAATGGTATTTTTTTGCTGGATATAGATTTTGGGTTGCCAGTTCTTTTCTTTTAGCATTTGAAAAGTATTGTACCACTTTCTTCTGGCTTCTGTTGTTTTTGATAAGAAATCTGTCACTTGGATAATTTTTTCACTATAGTAAGGTGGCATTTTTCTTTTTCTGCTCTCAAGTTTTTTCCTTTGTCTTTTTTTTTTTGACTACTTTTATAGTTTACCCTCTCCTCTCTTTTTAGGACTCTGATCACATGCATGTTAAAATCTCATCAATATTTAAGGCTCTTTTCTTTAAAAAAATCTATTTGCTGTCTTTTGTTCAGATTGTTGTTGTTTGCTCAGATTGGGTGATTTTTATTGTTCTGTCTTCCAGGTCGCCAGTTCTTTCCTCTGTTTCCTCCCTTCTGATGTTGAACCCTTCATTGATTTTTAGAAAAGTTTTGTTTTTTACATGTTTCATTTCTAATATTTCCATTTATTGCTTCTTTTTATGTTCTGTTTCTTTGCCAAAACTATTTCATTGCTGAGACTTTCCTTTTCCATTAGTTTCACACATGTTTATAGTTGTTGGTGTATTCTGTGACAGCTCCTTCAAATTCCTTGAGAGAGAACTGTAACATCTCAGTCATCTTAGTTTTACTATGTATGGATTGTCTTTTTCCAGTTTGAGATCATCCTGGTTCTCGGTGGGGCAAACGACTTTCAATTGAAATGGGAAGAATTACAGGTTAGTCTCCCTACCAGGTCTCCAGTGACACCTCTTTGAATAGAGGGAAGAGTGCCCTATTCCTGCTCCCCGCCTGGCTTCCACTGACGCTGGAGGATGGGTGTAGCAGCTTGCTACTGCTGGAGGTGAAAGTCTAGGTTCTCCAGATGGTCTCTAGTGACACCATGGGGAGGGGCCATGTTACTGCCCAGGAAGCATGAAAGTCTGACTCTCTACTAGGCTTTTTCTACGTTCCATGGAGAGGGGGTGTTAGGTGCCCTGTTTTAGCCTGAAAGGCCTGGAAACCTAGATGCCCTGCCCAGCCTTTGCTTGAATGGGTAGGGTGAAGGTACAGCTTTTTCTGTGGATTTGGCTGGAGCTGTTATTGTGTACAAGTTTTCTGTCTTGCCAGGCCATACCTTTTCTGGTCCTTTGGCTAAAGAGCCCAGACTTTCCCTGAAGATTTAAAAATTTTCTGAGATACATGAAGCAAAAAGAAAACCCAGGGAACTTACCACCTTGTCATTTCCTGGATCCCAAGGTCCCTGGCTGTACTGCCTTCTTTTCTCTAACATACAGAATATTCTTGTGTTTCTTTCATATATAATGTCCAGGGTTTATATTTGTACTTATTGGAGGAATAGAGAAAATTGTGTCCAGGGGAGAAATCTGGAAACTGAATAGGCAACTGTGAGTCTCAGGAACATTTAGAAAACATCGCTTTATTCCACAGTGACTTTTATGCAAGGTTGCTGGGTCCAAGGTCTTGTGGGGAAATTGGAGCTTAGACTGAAGGTTTGTAGCTCAGACCTGGGCCAAGGTCATTTCAAGGACCCCTTTTTTCTCTCCCCTTTTCTTCGTTTGCAAGGGGAGAGAACAGGGCTGTGTGAGACCCTTGACTCACCTGTTGGTGGCAGTCATAAATCAAGCCAAGGAGCACCCGTTGTAAGAGTTAATACTAATGACACCTTGTTCCTGTGTCTGGTCTTGCCTTTTGTTTTCTTCCCCCTAATGATCCTTCTTCTCACTGGGATTTTATCTCCTAGGAGCTGATGAGGCAAGCTGGGGTGGGGTCCTACCTAACATATCACCTAAGTGCACTGATGGTATGAACCCAAAGCTGGCAAATGTGGGCCAGTACTAGTGCTTGAGGAGGGATGCAGAGATGCAGTGTTGCAGATGTGGGGTGGTAGAATGATCTCAAATCTGTGCAGCCGAGGGCTAGAAGCTGTCATGGGAACTGGGAGGGAGTCAGACCAAGATCTGACTGGTCATCTGGTTGTCTTGTCCCTTCAAAGGAGTACAGCTCTTGCACAAGCCCCACTTTTCTCACCTGGAGGCATTCTGAGTCCCCTCCCTTGTCGCCCCAGGCAGGGTCTCAGGAAGCTGTAGTGGAATTGTAGCGCTTGGGCGGATATTGGAAAGTGGTAATGTTTCTGGGGTGGGGAGGCAAGTAAAACCATGACATTGTTTTTGGAGGATTGAATGCAGATTGTCAACACAAACATATTTCTGGACCTAACAGTCGAATGTGTGAATTAATTTAGGAAGCAAGCTTATTCTTCCTTTCAGTGACTGAAACATCTCCTTTGCCCAACTCTTTCACTCTGGAAAAAGGACTTTTCCATGGCGTGGACTGTCCCTTTTAAGTTTTAGGGGCTGGAGTAAATACAAGAAACTAGCAGAAATTGCAAATTTCTGCTTGGCTTCTAGCAGCCACTTCAGTTTTGATGATCTGTCCCCGGAATCTTGGTTAGGGTTGAATTCTCATCAAATGTTAATAAGCACTGTAAAGGACCCATAGCTTTAGGAGGAATAATTGTTTCTGTTGGTAAAGTGAGTCTTTAGAAGATGGTGAGGGTGAGGTCATCTGTCCACTCTGGGCCCAGTTCTCTTCTTGTGTCCACGTGCTCTGAATTCTGTGGGCTGCTGTCCACATACAGGGCTATGGTGAGCCACAAAAGGCATTTTCATGTATGCAGGACCTGCAAAAAAACATTTCACTGGGTGACTTATCACAAAGGATTCCTAATAAGGGGTAGCCTCCTAAAAAATACCCACACAGACACACACAACCTCCTCACCTATCACCTGCATGAAGAGCTTCGACTATCTCAGCATGTGCCCTCAAGATCAGTTTTACAAAAAACAAAAACAATCAAAAAAAGATTTAGCGTCTCACTGTCAGATGTTTTGGAGCTTCTATCTGCAGGATCAGGGATCTCACTCTCTCTCTCTGTCCTGGGGCAGTCCAGCTTTTTCCTGGTGACCTGTTGGCAGTCTTCACCTGCTGCAGAACCCCTCCATGTGAGCCCTGCTCGGGTTTGAATGGCCTTTGCAGAGTTTGCACCATTTCTGCATGTGGAAATCTCTGCAAGGCAGGAACATCGCTCCTCAAAGCTAATGAATGGATAAATAAAACGGTAGTGAGAACACATCCCTCACCCTGTTCTTTTTTTTTTTTTAATAGATCTTTTAAAAAGCATTTGTTTGACTGCACTGGATCTTAGTTGTGGCGCATGGGATTTTAATTTAATCTAGTTCCCTGACCGGTGACTGAACCTGGAGCCCCTGCACTGGGAGCTCAGAGTCTTAGTCACTGGACCACCAGGTAAGCCCCCTTCACCCGGTCCTAACCCAGCTCAGGGCACCTGTGTCCAGGGCCCTGGTGGAGGGTTGCTTGATGTTTACATGGTATGCACCAGTACCACTGACCTGCTGCTAAAAATACTGGAATAGTTCCTGAGCTGCTGGCAAAGAGCTTCTGCCCTGAACCTCTGCTCACAGATCCTCCCCTGTGCCTGGAGCCTTGGCCCTTCCCTAGATCCAGAGCACAGGAGGAAAACGCCTGGTCTATTAAGGCCCCCAGGCTACAGCCCAGGATGATTCAGTCGGTGGGGATCCCAGTGCACTAGCTGCTAAGGCATTGGCTTCCCAGCCCTGCTTGTTGACGCATTTTGTACCCATTCTCTTCCTTTGCACTCAACAGCAAGTGTTTCCTGGATCCGAGCCGTGTGCTACTTCTTTGCTCTGCAGCCAGCTCCTCTTGGCCAGTCTCATTTCCTCCTGAGCACATCCCCCCTTCTGAGCCTGCATCCCCACCGTCCTTCCCTTTTATACAGCGGCAATGAGTGTTGCCGGTGTGTTCTTGCTGTGCAGATGATCCAAGTGAGGCCTTTCCTATTGCTGTCATCCTGACCCCCCCCCCATGATGGGACTTTCCTGTAGAAAGGTTACTCACATTCATGCTTTTGCAGTTTCTGTTCTGTTTACAACTTGCAAAGTAGCTGCCTGGCTTTCTGTGACATGTGTGTCGCTGCTCTGACAGTAGCCCGGGCGTGTCAGCTGTGAGAACAGCCCTCTGCCTCTCCCTCAACGCAGAGTGGTGCTCGGACCCCGCTCAGCGCCCTCACGCATTTCCAGGGAGCAGTTGTGATGACCCCGTTCAGCCTTCGGCTGGTGTTTCCCTTCTCCCTCCCGTTACCGAGTTGAGGTAGGCTCTGTTCCTCACTCTGCCGGTTTTCCTTGAGACCAGTTCTGAAAGTTTTATCATCAGAACATCTCTCCTTGTTTCACAGCCGGCAGCTTGTGTTAAGCTGTGAGCTGAAAGCTGACACTTGTCAGTCAGCCTTGAGTTTAGCTTCCACTACTCTCAGGGGTGACTTCCTCCAGTAATCGCGTTGGGCTTGACAATGACTCCATTTTCAGAATGGCAGCTTAGTCGCGAGTGAGTGTCTGTAGGAAGGCACCCCGCCCAGCTCACAGGAGGCTTCATTTATTTAAACATCCTTTAGTGCACCCTCCCTTGGGCCCCACTCCTTCCAGAGAGAGGCTCGAGGGTCTACTCTGGGGAGTGGAAGGAGGTGGGGACAGGCTGCATTCTGTTTGGGAGGGCAAGCTGGAGTCCTCTCTTTGTTAGGAAACAGCGTCTGGGAGGGCCTCCTTGTTCTGAAGAAGCCACAAAGGGGTCAGAGCTGGAAGCTTCCGAACCACCTGACCATTTGACTCATCAGGAAGCTGAGGCTTAGAGGCGGGTAGACACTGGCCCGAGGTCACACCAATGGCCAGAAACTGGAATGACGGCCAACCAGGCCTGTGTGTGACCAGGGGCCATCTCTCCTCTCATCTGTTAAGTATTCACTGAATCTGCACTCCATATGCGTTGCCCCAACTCATTCATTCAACAGGTGGAGCCCCCAAACTGGCCTCTTGAGTAAGAATTTCCAGGGGAGGAGCCTGGCAGGCTGCATAGTTGACAAGCACCCCCAACCCCATCCCCCAGATTTGTATCATCAGAAGTTTGGGAAATTCTGGTCTATACCGTACCTGCTGGTGGTGGGTTCAATCTGATGGGAATTCTGGAGCTGGGATTCTGGGGGACTGTGGCTTGTGCCTGGAAACAGGACTGTGTCTGGAACCATCCAGACTCTTGGCCAGGTGAGAGAGGAGTCGGCTGTTGTGGACACTGGGGCCCATGGATCAATCCAGGCAGCATCCAAGGTAAAAATAATAATTTGGGGGGAAACTAATAATGCCTTATTCCCTAGGATCTGGGAAGCTGGGGGCTAGTTGTAGGGGGAGGGTCCTGCTTTGCTCAAACCAGTTAGTGCAGGGCTCCTGGGACTTCCCTGGTGGCTTAGACAGTGAGGAATCCACCTGTAATTCAGGAGACCCAGGTTCGATCCCTGGGTCAGGGAGGTCCCCTAGAGAATTGGATGGCTAGCCACTCCAGTATTCTTGCCTGGAATCCCATGGATAGAGGAGAGGAGTCTGGTGGGCTACAGCCCTTGGGGTCAGAAAGAGGCAGATACAACTGAGTGCCTAACACTTTCACTTTCCTGGGCACCCAGAGGTAAGGTGGATACACAAGGCTTCTTGGTGCCGGTGGTCAGATTTAGGGGAAGAGGTGCTTGTTGCTCTACGGCTTGAGGATGGGAAAATAATCTCAAATTGCAGGACCAGGAGGCTGCTGACCGTGATCAAAGGAACTGAGTGCTCCAGTATGCCTTAATGTGGATGTAGAAACGGAGTGAGACTTAGGGACCCTCTGAGGTGACGCAGGTATTTAGTGTTGACGGAAGGTAGACACAAGGCCACTAGACGACTGCGTGTCAGATCGCAACCTGAGCAGCCCTGGCTTTGCATGCAGGTGTGTCCTGGGTGGGAGAGGCCAGAGGGTGGGACATGGGTGTTGAGAGCAACTCTGCTCTGTTCCTCTGTGTAAGCTGGTGTTTCGTGTAGGGCTTCACTGGGAAAGTCAGAGGCTCTATCCCTCTGTGGGTCATTGTGCGTCTGCAGACCTTGCCCCAAGACTGGAATTAGGAGAGCTGTAGGCCAGGCATGGCCTGGTGGGTGATTCTGGGTTGTTCTGCAGACCTCTGTGAACCTCAGGCTCATCTTAGATGGGGTGGGCTCTCATAGATGGGGTGGATGCTCTGTCCAGGTTGTCGGCAGGTCTGATGTCAGTGGCAATTGATGTTTCAAGTCTGGGTTGAGGGTCAGCAACGGGGGACCTGGGTGCCCAGTCAGTGGGTTGCTGAAGTGGCCCTGACTCCTGCCTTCATTCTCTGACCTGCTTTTTGTTACTTACCCTCTGCCGAAAACCAGAATTTCTTGCAGCTCAGATGTCAGTATAATATGAAAAAACCCAAGGGTCTTCAGTCTCAGATGGGTTCCTTGCTATCAAAAGCTTCTTCCTGCATTAGGGCACAAGTCTTTAAGGTTTTCAGCACCCGTGTGCCCTTGCCCATCACCAGGGCACCTCTGGCCCTGGCCTTGCTCGTGGCAGGCCTCAGAGGCGGGGCCCACATTTGGATGACTTGCAGAATGAAGAAGGACGGAGGCTGGATATTTCCTTACTTTTTTGTATCAGTTACTCAGGAATGAGTCTGCCAGATAATTGCTCGTCCTTTCTCTCTATGTCCACACTGTTGGTGTGGGCCTGGTGCTCTCCAACATGAAGGGAGGACCAGCTCTGTAACCTGTGCAAAATGAAAATTCAGAGCCCTGAATTTTCTAAAAAAAATTTTTTTCATTCATTTTCTAAAAATGAAGAATCTCAAGATGACATCCTCAGGATATCAAACCTCTGTGACTGTACCAGTCACATGCCCACGAAACCAGCACTGTATAAGAGCAAGATGCTTTGAATGGCAGGAACCCCACAGGACTCAGGCTGGAAGGGTGTGGTTGTGCAGGTTGTATACTGCGCAGCTCTGGGGAATACCATTCACACTGTGGCCCGCATGGCGGCCTTGCCAGAGGTCACCCCAACCAGCCCTTGACAGTGGCTTTGAGCCACAGCTCTGGGACAGAGAGGCCACCTGAAGATGGGCTGGGGTCCTCATGCCCAGATTCTCCCCTCCAGCCAGGGTTCTGGAAGCTCCTTCTTCGCTCCTCCCCTTCTCCTTGGCATTTCAGAGACACGTTTCTCCGCGAAGCTGAGGTGCCCGGGCTCCACGCGGGTGCTGCTGGGGAAGCTTCCGCTCCTCCGTGCGGATCGCCCGCCGGCGGCTCTGCTGTTAACCTTTGGGGTTTGCTCATAAAATAGAAACTCTCTTTGTAGGTCAGTTTGTCAGTAATTTTGGCAGCCGCGGGGCCACCGAGGGAATGAGGCTTGGTTCCCACTTGTCTCTCGAGCTCGGTTTGGAGACTTTTGCGGAGCCCTTCCCCGGGAGGAACGCTCACCCCTGCCGGAAACGAGAGACGGTTTTCTCTGACCTGGTTTTGAATCGGCAGGAACGATTCCTGTATGCTGGAAATGTACGGCCGCTGAGAAGGAATTTGGTCCAACCCCAGCCTGCGGAGCCTTCTCCTTGGGGCCCTGTCTTCCTGGGCAGGGGGCACTTGGGTGGGGCTGCCAGGTTCTGCTTCTGCCCCCATGTTAGATGAAGTGGAAGGGTCTGCTCAGACTGGCACCCACCTGAGCCTCACTGTGCTCGCCGTGGTCTGCAGGATGGCATGGTGGCCTGCCAGCTGGCCCACCTGGTTCTGCACAACTGCTCTGACACCCCCACCCCTAACCTCAGCCTGGGTTGCAGAGGCTCTTCTGGGCATCTTCCATTGTGATAACCTCCCAGTGCCCAGCTCAGTACTCCCCGATGGAGGGGAGGGAAAAGATGAACAAGTCTTCATCAGACCCTACCTTCAAGGGCCCAGCGGTGGGACGGGGATGAGGGTGGTTAGGGAACGTGCAGGCTGGCAGGACTGGCTGTCAGAGAGAATGATGTTCAAGGGAAACTGAAACAGGCAGCCTGGAGAAGTCAGGGAGTGCTTCCTGGGAGAGGCAGTGATGAACTGGACTATGACCTCTCTCCCTATTACTTGAGGCCTCTAGGGAGTAAGATTGAGCATCTCTAGGCCAGTACAGGAAGCCTGGAGCACCTAGGTTGGGAGAGTATTATGGCCTGGAAATTCAGAGCCACTCAAATAATAAATAATGGGGCACTGGCAGAATCAGAGTTGGTTGAGAGGTAGAACAGGACTCAATGACCAAAGCTGAGGTTTGCAGAGTGAGATCTTCAGATCAACCAGAGAAATGGGTTGAGTGCCATGGGAGGGGATGTGGAGGAAGGAGAAGAGGGCAGGTTGGGCTTGGAGAAGAGGGCAGCTTAGGGTCTGGGAAGAGCCCAGGAGTCTAAAGGAAAGAGACCTTGGCTCCAATCTGCCCCAAGAGGGCAGGCAGGCTGAAAGGATGCTTTCCAGTCCCTTATGTGTTCCAGCACCTTAAGATCCCAAGGTCTGAGCCTGGACTCATGGGGTAGCAAGGCCCAGACAGAAGCCTGGAGCTCTCCCCGGGACTCAGGTCTGCTCATAGCTCCCTGGACAGAGAGCCCTGTTTTTACTGATGTTCATAGAGAGTGCTACCTTTGGAGGCTGTGGGGTCAGAGCCTCCATGGGGATGAGCAGCAGCTGGGGAGATAGGACACCTAGATTCCAGTCATTGCTCCCCTCATGAGCTTTGTGACTTTGAGCAAGTAATGTCCTCTTCCAGGAACCGTACTCTGGCCATTGTATGATTAAAGCGAGCATGGAGTAAATGAGCATGCCACTCCGTTAACCAGACTTCCTTCCTGTTAAAACTTTCAGAGTTCTAACATGGTGATGGCTGCAGTGATGATAGTGATCAC
Source organism: Capricornis sumatraensis (assembly GCF_032405125.1). Lineage (NCBI taxonomy): Eukaryota > Metazoa > Chordata > Mammalia > Artiodactyla > Bovidae > Capricornis > Capricornis sumatraensis. The sequence goes on along the minus strand of NC_091088.1, from coordinate 23,897,710 downwards.
AGACAGTTCTATAGCACTTACTTAAGTGCCAGGCCCCGTCTTAAGCACTTTGTATCAACTGTTCCATTTCATTCTCACATCAGCCCCCAGAAGGATTCACTGACTGCAGGAACCCCACAGCACTCAGGTCTGCAGGGCGTGGTTGGGCAGGTTGTACACTGCACAAAGTTTTAACAGGAACACCATCCACATGTCTGCCGGTCCCTGTCAGTGACAGGGATCCAGAACTTTGGGGCAGAGAGGCCCTTCTATTCTCTCATTTTATAGATGGGGAAATCAAGAGGCGAGGTAGCCTGCCTAGGGCTACTCTGACTCAACCAGCAAGTCAGAGCCAGGTTAGGACCCAAGTGATGTGGCTGCAGACTCCATGTGCTCAAGCGCCATGCCAAATTGCACCCGTGCGGTCATAGAGTTCCCTTTTTAATGGAGCATCTGTCTACAGGGAGCAGTGTTCCCTGGAACATACTTTCCAGATGCATTCCGTGGGCACTTCCGGCTGCCAGCTCTGGACCGTCAAACTCCTGGGGGAATATCCAATGGAGATTCTGCTCCAGTCTCCAAATCTCCACCAGTGTGGACTCGTAGTGCTTGGTAGGTTAATAGTCATTTGTTCTTCTTCTTTCCATCCTTGCTTTATAAAAACACTGTATCAGAGAAGTTTGCCGATGATGTGTCCACGCGAGGACCTCCTTGCCAAGGCAGCTGCACGTTAAGGGGAAATTCGTAAAATGAAGTTTGGAAGCCGCCGGCCCGGCCAGAGCCCCTTCTGAGCGATGATGATTTATTTCGGCAATGTGGTAGTCATTAGTATCTTTGGTGTTGGAGCCCACGAGCTCAGGCCTGGGTCTGTGACCGAGGGAGCCTTCGGGGCCATTACGCGCTAATGGCTCAGTGTGGGCAAAGGAGGCCCGCTGTCAGTCTCACTGCCGGCGGGTAATAAACGTCGGCCGGCTGCCTTCCTGCTCCCAGAGAGGGGCTGGCGGGGGCCTCGGCGCGCGGCGGCCCACTGGGCCTCCGAGAGGCCTGGCCTTGTCTCCACGGCCGTGGAGCAATCACATCTCATCTTGGCTCAGAGACCGGAGGTGAGAAATTGCCCAGAATTTTGTCTGACTCACCCAGATTTTAGGAACCTGAGGTTGGTTTGGGGACTCTTGTTTCTGCTGTTTTGGTTTTGGGTGGCTGTCTTCCTGCAGGGTGTCCACGTCCTCGTGGAGAGGGTATGGGTGACGTAGGGCCGGTGCAGCAACCACCCCAAGGGAAGGCGCTCTGCTGTCTCTGCCCCTTGGGAGGATCTCTCCATGTTGCCCCCTTTAGGATGGAGGCCTCATTTATACATAGTCAAGGGTGCGAACATACCCAGTGTCGCTCGACGCCCTTTACGTGTGCCCGCCCAGCCTGCGTGCACATCAGCAAGTAGCCCGCTTCCTTGCCCCCAGTAGTTCCCCAAGGCAGTCGCTCCTCTGACCTCTACCACCTGAGGGTGGTTGGACCTGCCTCAACGGAACCCTCCAGGGTGTGGTTTTAGGGTCTGGCTTCTGTGGCTCACTGTTAACAATACATTTGTGAAGTTCATCTTGTTTGCGCATTGGGGGTGTGTGCCTTTTTATTGCCGTGTTCGAGCCCCTGTACGAACATGTTCGGGTGGCTGTGCGTTGGGGTGTTGGGTTGTTCCTGGATGGGGTTGCTGCTGTGAATAAGCGCTGTTGAGGCCGTCTGCAGAGGGTCTTGTCTGCGGAGGGGCTCTCTGTGGTCACACATGCACGTCTTTGCTTTCATAGCTGGCAGGTTCCTGAGCTGCTGGCTTGTGGGCGGGGAAGTGTTCAGCTGGAGTTGACACAGCCAGTTTTCCGGGGGGCTTGTGCGGGTCTACCTGCCCACCCTCTGCCTGCAAGGTCGTGTGTACCCCATGACCTCTGCCCCCACACCCTCTGCTCCCACCTCCTGCTCACCCCACTCTGGCCGCACCTGACTTTGTCCTGTTCGCGGACAGCCTGTGCCTCTCTGGAATGTTCCTCTCCAGCTCCCTACACCACTGCCGCGCTCACATCCAGGTGCCACCTCTCAAGGATGAGCCCCACTTCGACCTTGTCCCTCTAATCTGCCCTCTGTCCTGTTTCCTTCATAGTGCTCCTTGTAATCTGTAGTCACCTCACTTACTCATGTGTTTGTCTACGTGGTATTTGTCTTTCCAGATGGATCAGGGGCCTTGTCTATGTCGTTTTTGCCTGTATGTTCAGTGCCTGGGCCCGAGTCCAACACATAGTAGGTATGGGTAAGGAGAAGAAGAATGAATGGACTTGAACTTTTCAAATCCAGATGCTGCGTGTATCTTGTCTTGCCATTGCATCCACCTTCTTATGAGGAGGATGAGGTCAGGACCACGGTCTCCATCTGACAGTGGAGGCAGTGAGGTGTGAAGAGTGACTGATGAGCCCAGACGGGGAGCCCAGTTCCAGGCCTGAGCCTGGCGTGTTGTTTGTGAGCTCGGAGGTCTTGGGATCTGGCTTCAGATCTGGCTTGGCCACCCATTTGCTGTGTGATCTTGTGCGGGTTCCTTAACCTCTCTGGATCTCGGTTTACACATCTGTGAAATGAGAGGATTAATGTATCCAACATCAAGTGCTTGGCCCGGCAAGGGAGCATTTGGTGATGGAGCCTCTTCTTTTATCAGCTGGTTTTACCTGGACACGCACGTCTGTCCACTGATTGCCGTGGGGAATAGTGTATGGAGAAAGGGCTTGCTTGCTTTTTAAAGACTGCCTGGTGAGCCCCAGCCTTTTGCTTTGTACAATGAAAGTATGCCATTGCATGGGCTTGATGAGTTGGCCTCGTTCCTCCTCCTTTCTTGGTTTGTTTATTCATAATCTGTAGGTGAGTTCAGAGACAAGTAAACTAACCTGTGTGCATGTCTGTGTTTATGTGTATCCATGTGAGGGGTTTCTTTTCAGCCTGAGGTGTCCAGGGTAGAGTTCAGAAACTGGGGCTTCCTTAAAACAATGCGACCTTGTGTTTCCTGCAGGGGGACACTCGGCTCTCAGGTCTTAAAGCTATTAGGTTGAACATCCAGTTTTTGACCTACAGAAAATGGCAGTTTCACATGGCCCCCCCTAATATCTGAAGGCCCTGTGGAAGTGACCATTTACAGCAAAAAGTTGCCACACTGATCTTAAGCAATTTCCATCGGAGCCCTAAGATTGCTGTCCCTCACCCTGGTTATTTCCCTGGCGATTACACGGTCAAAAATGCTTGGAAGTAAATCAGTGGGTTTCTTTAGCAAACAGCTCTCCTTTTGAACTTTCTGAGTGTCTCTGCACACCCAGGAGGGTGGGCCCTGAGGCTTTGGAGTGTTGGACACCCCTCCCTGAGTTTTTTGTGCCGTGGAACCTGTGCCTAGGGGGTGCGATCTGGCCGCACTGAGGTCAGGTCCTCCTGGCGCCCCCCCGCTTTCTCCTCTGCACAGGCCTCACTCTGCCTTTGCAACCAGTTCTCCACCCCTGCTTCTGCCCCAAGAATGCTGGTTCAAGTACCCAAGGACTTTGAGTCATGGAACAGCTCTGAAAAAATGATAATAATTGGAAAAATAGTAAGAGCTACTGTTTGTGGAGTGTGTACTATATCCAGGCACCTTACCTGCACCATTTCAACTCCCTCCCGCCACTTTTATAAACTAGGTGTATTGTTCCTGTCTGACAGATCGGGAAACTGAGGCAAGGAGAGATTCAGTAATGTGCCAAAGCTTGCTCTCACAGCTGAGGAGGGCACAGGCTGGAGTTCTGCCCCAGCCGTGCTCGGGCACTTCAGTCGTGTCCGACTCTTTGCGACCCCATGGACTGTAGCCCGCCAGGCTCCTCTGACTGTGGGATTCTACAGGCGAGAATACTGGAGTGGGCTGCCATGCCCTCCTCCAGCGGATCTTTCCTGACCCAGGAATCGAACCCATGTCTCCTCCATTGCAGGTGGATTCTTTTCCCACTGAGCTACCTGGGGAGCCCCTCTACCTAGGTCACTTAGCTCCAAGTGTGCCCTTCTTACCACCACCCCCTCTGCTTCCTTACTGTTTTCTTCAAATGCACACGTTTGAGGAGAAGTTGAGGAATGGTTTTCAGGAGGCGGTTGACACACGGGGTGAGAGCTGTGTGTGATTGATAAGCTCTCCCAACAGGACCTGTTCTGCATTCTGGGCAGAGAGAGCTGGGGAAGGCCGGAGTCTCGGAGGAGGCTCCTGGGGGCGTGGAGCAGGGAGGGGGAGCTATGTTTGGGCTCCTGAGAGGGTGAGGGAAGGGGGCTGTGATTGCCAAATACTTGAGCTCTTTTCAGTCAAGGACTGGGCAAGACCCTGGCCGGAGGATTGGTGTCGTAAAGCCTTTGTTGAATGCTGGTAGGAGCAGACTCTTATCATCACAGTGCTTTCTTACAACTATAGACATATGGATTTATGGAATCATAGCATCCCAGACTCTGAGGACTGTAGAGCTTTCGGATTGTAAAGCTGGGGACCTCTTACTCAAGCGGTGTGGAAGAGAGCCACTCACACGCGTGAACGCAACACGGGCTGCTGGCTGTCCAAGGGAAACAAGACGCAAGCCATGTGTGTAATTTTAAAATGTTTACAAGCTGCGTTGAGAAGAGCTAAAAGGAAACAGATGGAATAAGATACTTTTATTTAACCCAGTATATCCAAAATATTATGATTGTACTGTAAAATCAACTTAAAAAGTTGTTAATGAGAGTTTTTTACACTCGCTTTTTCATGCTAAGCTTTCAAAGTCAGGTGTACATTTTGTGCTGGGAATGAGCCACATTCCGAGTGCTCCAGCAGGCACATGTGGCCAGTGCAGGTCTAGGGGTATTCCTGATGGGATGTGCATGTGACGTGTGGGCTGTGGGCCTGTGAGGGAGCACGGGTCCCCTTGCTAGGAGGGGCTGGCTCTTGGGGAATCGCTGGCAAAGACCTCTCTTGGGAGTTTGCAGACCTGCATTCCCCACCCCGGCCATCTCGCCAGCCGCTCCTGTTCCTCGCGGCAGCTCCCGGGGCGGCCCTCAGAGAGGCCTCTCCTAGCCCAGGAGGAGCTCTGAGCTGGTCAGAGGGAGCTTGAGGCCCAAGCAAGGCCACCAGGGGAGAGGGAAACCACGTGGCCAAGGCTGCTGCCTTCACTCAGCCCCGGGGAACAGAAAGCCGGGCAGTGCCTCTTGGCATGGGCCCCCCTGCCCCTTCCCAGGGGGTGCACAGAGCTCAGTGCCCGACGTCCCCCCTGCCTTTATCCGAGGCCGTCTTCCCGGGCTGATGCTGTGAAAGTGTCTCCATCTCTCCTCCTGCAGCCACGGGGAGATAAAAGCCAGGGCTGTGGGGATGGTAAAGAGGGAGCCAAATTATATTTATAATATTAAAGTGAGTGCATTTGTGCTTGCTGTTCTCCAGGGTTTTTCATAAGTAGAAAAACACAAATTAGCATTTTCCATTTCCATATATTGACTAGAAAAATCGCCTGCTCTCAATTAAGACCTATAGCTTTTGGGATGTATGCAACAATTTTATAAAATATTTACAGCGAGATTTGCATTTTACATGGTGTTACAGTTTTTCTTGTGTTTAGGAGAAAGAGCTGAGGCCGACGAGAGGAAATCCATTCTCTGGAATCGAGGGGAAAGAAACCTGCAGGCTGTTTTTCTTGCCTTCGCTGTGTTTCTGACGTTGTCTCTGGTAATTACCTAAGGCTGATCCACCCATGAGCTATTTGTGAGTCTGTTCTCAAAGCCCTCACTCCTTTGACAAATCTATTACTTTTCCTTTAAAACTTGCCGGAATGGAGCTGTTTGTGGCTTTGTACGAAGAGACGGAGAAGGAGAACATTTTTTTTTCCGAATGTAAAAGCATGCCGTAAAGAACATAGCTATTTCCTGGATAATTTGCAGTTGTATATTTTATGTTAATTTCACCGAAAATACTGCACCCCTGCCAGGTTTAGTAGCGGCTCACTGTGATATGAATAATTTCTAGTGAATCATTTTTTTTCTTCATTTAAGATTTGGCACCTTTTTAAGATTTTAATAATAGCAACAAGGAGGAAGATTTAGAACAAGTGAAACATTAGTGCCAAAGAAATTCATGTTGAGCGCTAATGTAAAATAGCAAGAATAATTACATGGAAAGCAGTTTCCACAGATGTTTTTCCTTGTAATGTAATAACTATTTACTAAACTGTTTATTTTAGGCCTTTGGTTTATAATAAAATATTTATACATTCTCTGCTGTAATAAAAAAAATATTGACAAAATACTATAGAGGTTTAAAAAGACAATTGATGTGTTTATTTTCCAGGAAGCGAGTGGGGTATAAAAGTTTGGTGCTATTTTCAGTGGATGTTTCAAGATTAGTGAAACTGAGTTCGGTGTTGGAGTTCCGGAGTTCCTTCCCTCATTTATTTGTTGAGAACTGACTAGTGCAGAAATTAAAATATTGTCAGCCTATTGTTGGCTAGGGATATTGGTAGATATTGTATTTTTAAAATAAAATGCTTAGCTGTGAATGGTACTGGTGGAGTGTTGAGTATCAGAGTTGCTACTCTCCCATCAGATAGGCTAAAGGGGTCTGAGGGCAGGGAGGGCATGAAGACGCTCTGGAGTGCTTTAGCAGAATTCAGATGCAGGTGGGATTCAAGGCTACTGGGAGGTCAGGTTAGTCTTGTGGTTTATGAAGGTTTGACCTTGATTCTCACATTCTGTCTGCAGTCAGTGAGGTGTGGGTTTGCCCCATGGGAACCTCCATCTGGAGCCTGGGTGGCAGGGAGCCCTCCTTTTGTATAGTCCTTGTTTGGGAGAAAAACAAACAAGAGGTGCAAGAGAAAGTCTCCACCTTCTCTCCCCACTGTCGCCCCCAATCTCACCCCTGCATGGCTCCCTGCCCTCCACTGGCCACTGTGATGGGAAGTGTCTCTGAAAATGGTCCAGATTGGGAGGGGGAGTTTAAGGACCTAAACAGGAAAGAGGTCATCAAGGAGTTCTGAAAGAGCCTGTCTGGGCCTTGCCTGCATGCATGGAACAGCTATCACGGTCCAGTCTTATAATAACTAGCCTGCTTTCAACCTCCTGGCTCTCCCAGACTTCTGCATTGACTGCCTTATCTGAGGGTGTGTCTCTGAGCCTGGCAGTTGGTTCTGTATGTCTGACTTGCTGTTGAGGGTCTATGTGTAGCTTGTATTTATCTGAGTCTGTACATTTACATGCCTGTGGGTTTCCTGCTCCATCTTCAGTGTATGAGTTTTGGTGTCTGTGTGTGTGTGTTTTTGGGGTCAGTATATTTGCTGTCTGTGGGTTTGTTTCTGTGTTTTGGATTTGGGTATGTTTGTGGCCTTGTGTATTTGTTGATTCTGTGTATTTGCATCTGTGGGGACTTTGTTTTTGTATGTGTCTGTCTGTGTATATGTCTATATTTATTTGTGTGTGTGTGTGTGTGTGTGTGTGTGTGTGTGTGTTCCTGAGTGAGTGAGAGGCATCTCCCTCTGTGTACTTGCATGTTTCTAAGTTTGTGAGTATATGCGTGAGAGAGAGAGAGAGACAGACAGACAGACAAGCATCCCTCTGTTGAGGAACCAGTGCTTTCCTTGCGAGAGGCCTGGGGGCTTCCCAGCACTGAGATGGCTGGCTGGGCTAGTGCAGATGTGTGAACATTTCTTTGCATCAAACTTCCTGGTGGAAGGGGAGGAGAGAGGAGGCAAGGAAGAGGTTCCAAAGGGAAGGGAAGAGTGGAATTTTTAATAAAGAGAGAGACAACTGGACCCTGGTCTCAGAACACCCAGAGCAATCTGCCAGAGGAAGTCTTCTGGTTTTGGTTCTTAATCCAGAAAATATCTCTTTTTCATGCTGGGGGAGGCCAATACCAGTCCCTCTGCCTGAAGGCCCCCGTCCCTCTGCTAAGGGCAGGCAGCTGGGAGAGGGGCTTTTTCAAGGGCTTACCTTGTGCTGCTAGTGACTTAGGCTGGGGGGTGGAGGGGCGGGTTCCTCTTCTCCCAGCTTGGCCCATACCTAGTAATCTAGGACAACATTTTATACTGAAGGGGAGGCAGGGGCTGCCTCTGGGGACCCCTCGGGTGCTGCGGGAGGCCCTCCTCGCCTGAGTCCAGTGATGAGATCACCACCCTTCCGCTAGGGATGCTAGAGGGCATCGCAGATAGAAATTGCTGCCTTCTGAGCCGCTGGCAGAGTTCTTGTTTGCCCCTCTTCTTGTGCTTTGCTAAATAATCACCCTTTCCTGGAGGAAGTTGCCTAGGCGGCATGCCGGCATGCCGGCAGGGGCTCCTTGGAGATCCAAGGCCCCCTTGTGACCCAGGAGTGTGAGCTAGGGCTCCAATTTGGCTTTCCCACTTGCCACAGGGAGAAACCAGTGCAGAGGCAGGGCAGAGTCTGGGAGCCGACCTGCAGGAGGTGCTGCAAACCAGCCAGAAGTCTCTCCAGATGGGCCTTCTTGGAGGGAGGGCCCCGCAGAGATCCCAGCAGACTTGAGGACCAGCTTCCCAGGGGTGGGGGCTGCTCCCGCCAGAGCTTTTGTTCTGCTGTGTGCAGATGAGTCTGGGGTCAGAAGTGGATTGCTGGGGATGGTATCAGAGAGCCTGCAGCCGCCACCAGGGGTCCCCTGCTTCTTCTCACTCTCCAACTGCACCCTTCCCCTCGCCCCTCAATAAATCTTGATTAGCTATTTTAAGGATACTGGCCTGGGTTGTGGGGGGCAAATGATTAGTCGGCCTGGATGACCGACTTCTTCCCCCACAAACTATGTCTAGTCTTAAAACCTGGCTAACCTTCTATGTCTTCTCATCTGTTTTTCGAACATCAGTGGGAAATTGGGCTTATGAACTGGGGAATAGAGGAGTTGAGATCAGCCTGTTAGATAATGATCTGAAATCAGCAAGGAGGGGAAGGGATGACTCCGTGATGGGTGGGCCCTGGTTGAGGAGGGGCGTCTGTGTGACCTTTGCCGAATGGATCTTAACGTCTCACCTGCTTTGCCTTTTGTTGAACTACCTTCCGGTTGCACGTGGCGGCTCCTGCAGAATGGGTGACCAGGAGAAGCTTGGCAGTGAGGAACTGGCACATATTTACCTTTTGGTTCACAAGGCTCCCGGGCCGGGCCAGGGAAAACAATTCGCTCCACAGGTGACTTCTGCAGCAGAATTCTGTGTGTTCATTTCTAGGGGAGCCTCCATCCAGAAAGCTCTGGCAGAATAGGCCCCAAACTGCTTTTGAGTCTTTTCTTTGTTAAGCAAAGAAGGATGTTGTTGTGGTGGTTATTATTTATTTTGCTAATTGGTGACGCTCCTTATTATCTTGGGCAACTCATACCTCTCTTTTTTAAGTTGTTTTCTGTTTTGTTTTTTTTTCCCACCTTTTTTTTCCTTACAAGAAAAAAAAAAAATGCTGATAAATAGAAGAGAGATAGCAATCACCCTTATCCTCACCTCCGGAGGGAAAACTGCCGTTAACAATGTGGTGTTTACCTTTCCTGACTCTGTTCATACACATGTAAACACTGTTTTAAAAAACCTATTGAAGTTTGATATTTATACAGAGAAGTACACATAGCAGTAAATATGTAATGACTTGTTACTGATGCATCACTTGCGCACAGGAAAGCTCGCATGCCATCAGCGTATAGATCGCTGCATTCTCCCAGACAGAACCCATCAGCACGGACCATGCTGGACCCGTGACCCAGGTCAGCTACACCCCACAAGACCACCTCCTGGCCCCTGTAGTCTCACTCTCCAGAATAACCATGATCCTGACTTCAGACAGCCAAGACCGCGGTGCCTGTTTTTGTTCCATTATACGAATGGAATCACCACATATATTTTTGTACACGTGTTTAGTTTTAAATGGATTTATCATGTCCATGCAATTTTGTAACTGTTTCCTCCAATGAGATCCGGTGATAACACCCCATGTCAGCACACACATACCTTTACACCATCATTTTCGGTGGCCACTTGGTGTTCCCTTCTCCGGAGTGCCACAGTTTAAATTCCCCTGTGGAACTTTACCTTTTCCCTATTATAAACAACTTCCTGTGAACATCCATGCTGGATGGGTGACTTTCACCTTCTCTGGGGACAGGGTGGCCAGAACAGCCGTGGAGGGAGGGGCCCTCGCTGGGGCCCGGCTGGAGGAGCCCAGGTTGTCGAGTGGAGGATGCTGGCATCGCTTCAGTTTGCCAGCTGGACCTCATCAAGTGCGGGTGTTAATTACTGGGAGGCCCCTGGTTCTGTGAGCAGGCGGGGGACGCTGGGGCTAACTCGCGAAACAGGGTCACCTTGAAACAGACGCTTTCAGGGGAAGCACAACCAAGGAGAAGACCGTGGGGAAGCGCAGGACCAGGCCCCGGCTTCCCAGCAGTCTCCTCTAAGTCACCCCCGTGCCCGGGAGCCTCTGTGTGGACGTGCATAGGGTCCCTCTGGCACTGAATAACAGCATGTGCGTCTTTGTCCCCGACTTCAACGGGGGTTATGGGGGAGCGAGAATACCCAGGTCTGTGGCTTACCCCCTTCCTGCAGACCCTTGGACTCTGAGGCAGCGGCTCTCCCTGTGTGTTCTAAGAACCCGGCCTGAGTGAGCACGGTGGCTTGGGGATGGAGCCGGGGTTGATGAGGGGCCGCTGCCCGGCTGTGCCAGTCGGAAGTCCAGGAGGCGCCAGCCTGGGGCCCTGGCCAGGTGGACTCAGAGCTGCAGGCGCGGCTTGGCCAGGTTGGAGCAGAATTAGGTTATTGTATTTCCTCTGTAATTCTTCATCAGGGCTGCCGCCCGGATCTGTTGCGGGAAAATCAATGCATTCTGACTCCATAATTTCCCAGGTTGCCTTACTCCAAGTACATTGTGCACGGAAAGGTGACATCTCTGGTCACGTCTGTATGGACCAAATAGGGGTGTGTGTGTGTACATATACATGTGTACACACACACACACATTTCCTCTCCTCCCTTCCCCCCGTCCCTGCCCCATCTCCACCTCCCAGCACAGGATTCACTGGAATTTCACAACCTTTGCAAGCTTTTGTGAAAACACTCATTTGTGTTTGCGCCAGGCCGCTAATGGCGGACGCCAAGGTCTGCGGAGCTTACCTCTGTTCAGCTCTCGTTATGGCGAGGAATGTGCCGTTAATAATGCATCTATGGAACTCAGCTGTGTGGGAGCCAAGTAATTATCCCACTGTAGCGTTCCCGGCTTCAGTGTCATCACAACTGGGGCTTCATTAAAAGTCCTACCAGAGATGGTGTTGTCTGCTGCAGCCTGTATGTATATTTTTTCATTTAAATTATCAGCCTTGCTATGGCTCAGAGGTAATTTGACTTTTTGAAACCGCTGAGCCCCTGTGAATTCCCCTCCCCTTCTCCCTCTCGCTGCTCCACCAGCTGATCAGCCCCAGAAGAACAAAAGGTTTATCTGAAGCTATGAAGCATATATTCACCAGCTTCTGGCGTCTAGATAAAAAAAAAAAATCAAAGTACTCCATTGAACATGTTAATACGGAGCAAAATGCACACAGCCAGACACTAAACCTTTGCAGGGATTTGGGCATTTGAAAAGTGATACCCAGATCAGGCCTTGCGCTGCGTTTCCTAGCCCAGAGAAGAGCAAGTAGCGGAGGAGGAAGAAAGAATGTTTATAAATGAATATTAGAGACAGCCAATGAACCGCGTCATAGTTTCCCCACCTTTCGTTTTATCTCTTTGTCTGATTTCGGTTGTGTGGGCAGCCAGAAGCCTGGATAAGGGCACATCCCAGGGAGATGGGGTCCTCTCTCCCCTGGTGCTCTGGACTTTGAGCTGCTGAAAACTACCATGTCGAGCTGGAGGAGGTCCTGCAGTGACTCTGTGTAGAAATGCTGAGAATTGGGATGGTGGTCCTCTTTGTTTCTCCTGATTCTCTGTGACCTCGTCAGCTTCCAACAGGGGAGGGCCGGGGAGAGCCACAGAAAGCGACACCTTCTGAGCACATCGCACTCTGGGCAGCCCCTCCTTGGGGCCACCCAGGAGTCTGCATTTCCGCTCTTTCCGTTTTGGATGGAGGGCAGTCACCAGGTAAGACTGGCAGGAGCTATCAAGTTCCCTGAGTGAATCGCTCATCACAGAGAGCAGATAGGCACTTGATTGGCAATGTCTGCCATGTGTAGTGAGGCGGCCTTTGCTCTGTTGGCCCTTCTTATCCATAGTTTCCACATCCACAGATTCAACCAACTGTGGATCAAAAATATTTGGAAATAAAAATTCCAGACAGTTTCAAAAAGCCAAACTTGAATTTGCCATGCACTGCCACCTATTCACTTAGTATTTACAACTATTTATATAGCATGTGGGCTTCCTGGTGGCTCAGATGGTGAAGAATCTGCCTGCAATTCTGGAGACCCAGGTTCGATCCCTAGGTCAGGAAGATCCCCTGGCGAAGAGAATGGCAACCCACTCCAGTATTCTGGCCTGGGAAATCCCATAGACAGAGGAGCCTGGCAGGCTGCAGACCATGACTCTGCAAAGAGTCAGACATGACTGAGTGACTAACACATACACATATGGCATTTACATGGTGTTAGGTGTTTTACACAATCTAAAGATTTAAAATAAAAGGGAGGATGCGTATAGGTTATATGCAAACACTGTGCTATATCTTATAAGGGGCTTGAGCATCCTCTGATTTTGGTGTCTGCAGGGGTTCTGGGACAATTCCTTGGTGAATACTGAGGGATGGCTATCTATCTGATACTTGTATATCAACTATACTTAGTGAACTCCTGTACTCCTGGAGATCAAGGAAGATATTGGAAAGGTTTAGGAAGCTTCTGGCATCCTTGGGAGGCAGACAGAGCTACAGAAAACATCTCATGTTATAATCAGTTTATGAGCAAATGCTGGAGTATGCTTTTTCATCAGGAAAAAGGATACCGAGAATGGAGCGATCTGAAAAGACAGTGAGAAGGATGGAGCATATTTGGGGACTGTTGAGACTAGCTTGGGTGGAGTTGAACATACCTATGAAACCATGGGAAAGGTGTAGCCCAGTGTGCACAGATATAGGAAAAGGGAGAAGAACCCCATTTTTACTTTGTGCGGCCCTATGGGACCCTAAGGGAGTTCTGTCTTTTTGTGCTTAGGCTTAGCTCCTATGTGGGCAAGGTTGGAGCTGGTTACCACCCATCTGGGTAGAGGCCAGGTGTGCTCAGGGTAGGAAGGTGTTCATTATGCAGGATTCCTGTGGCCTTCTGGTAACTGACCTCTTTTGTTTGGAGAATCAACACCCGACAGCCTCTTCAGGTAGCACCCCTGCCATAGGGAAGATCTGTGGGATCTCAGACTCTGACCTAGGCTTGGAATCTATTTCTTCTCCAGTCTTTACCTGCCAGTTCTCTGCCAGGCTTTGCACTCAGCACTAGAGACCCTGATCCAAGGCAATCAGGGAATCCAAGGCAGGGCACCATTTCCCCACCCTGCCCCACTTAAGGGACTTTCCAATCCGGTGGGAGAAGTAGATGTGGAAAGTCCTAAATAGTATGAATGGATTGGGAAATTATGTGTGAGTAGAGTAGATATATGAGGATAGGGAGTGGTCAGTGGAGGTCTGAAATGGGGCATTTGAGCTGGGCCTCTGAAGGATGAGTAGGAGTTTGCTAGAGGGAATAGAGAAAGATAATTCTAGGTGGTGGGTGCAAACAAAGCTTGGAGGCATTAAAGAAAGCATGATGCTCCTTGAAACTCTTTTTCCAGGGTCACCAGTGACTCCTGACTGTGGAAGCTGATGACTTTTGTAGTCCTATCAGGCCACCGGACCCTGTTGACTACTCCTTGAGCTTTGTCCTCATACATATCTGACCCTCAAATCTATGGTCTCCAGCCCTAGATTCCTTCTCTTTTGTGTTTGACGCTCACAGCTGGCTACTTGCTGACCATCCAGCTCAACATGCTTGAGAGTGCCCTTACCCTCTCCCGTGCCCCAGCTTCAGTCTCTCATCTCAGTCCTCAGCCTCAGCAGCAGCTCCTTCTGTTCATCCCTTCGACCCCTACCCACTCAGTTGTTGGACCCCTATTGCTTTTAAGTTGGCCAGGTGAGCTCCAGCTCTGGTCCGGCCTTGCCCCTCTGTTTGCCAAGGAGGCTGCATCCTGAATGGCTTGCACATTTGCCAGACCCAAGGCCAGTGGCACTCCATTCTTTGATTTTGTTTGTCTAAAGCCAAGGACCATTTCCGGGGCCTGTCTGTCATGATCAGGATCTGGGGAACCCTGTGGAGAGGGGGATTCAAACTTAAAGGAACACTGTGGAGGCTGAAGGTGGTCTCTTGAGTTGTACACATGCTTGAACTTAGCAGCTCAGGTCAGAAGCCTCTATCCATTTCTGGGAAAGTGGGTCTTTGCCTTCCTTGGGGACAGTGAGTTTGTGCTGTGTGAACCATCTTTTGGAGTCATGTTGGTGTTTAAGCCTCTACAAGGGCCGTCTGTCCCCATCAAAGCCAAAGATGCTGTGCCTGGTGATGCTACACCCACCAGGAACGAGGTCACCCCTCCTCCCGGGCAGCTGGGGCTGGGGTTTCAGAAGACAAAGTGCCTCACCGCCGTTCTCTCCAGCAAGGGCTCAGGGCAAGCAGGAGAAAAATCAGCCATGCACATTTCAGCATCCGGGGACCAGCTCAGAGGCCCCGGGTCCTGATTCTCCCTGGTCTGGAGCTGGAAAGAAAGAGGCAGAAGAAGTGTTTGAATACTGTGCTGTGAAGGGAACAGTCCTGCAGCGAGGCAGTTGTGATATTAGAGCAGGCGTCCTAAGAGATCCCCTGGCTCTGAGCTGTGATCCACACACCACATTCGCAGACAGCTGGTCGCCCAGCGTGGGCTGCGCCTGCCGCTCCGAGCTGGCACACTGGCGGGGACCAGGTAATGCTCTAATTTCCCTCGTGCAGATGCGGCCAGGAATATCTTAATTTATTGGTGTGCTGGCATGCAAGAGGGAATGCTGCCGGTGCAGCCTTGCATAACTATTAGCAAAAAATGGAGCTGAATAGGGGCTTGACTTTTCCTAAAGTGGGTTTGAAATAATCATCGCCTTTTGTTGTGTTTGGAAGGGCTTGAACAATTCTTAATTATTTAATTATAGATATGCAAGTAATACACTGGGAATGGCCCTGCCATTCCAGGGATACTGAGCAGAGGAAAATGTTTAGTTACCGGAGGGGGAAAAAAAAAGGTGGTAATTAAATGGAAGTGTGGTTTGTATCATGCCACGCTACTCCGTCGGTGACGTGGGCCTCACTGTGGAAATTCTGACGTAATAATCGTGACAGAAACAGCAATCGCCACCTTCTTCTGGGCGAGGCCTGCAGAGTCAGCAAAGCTCTTTCTCCTCGATTTGCTCGTGTTGTGCCAGGTTAGGGTTCTGAGAGACGGGTGCTGTTCTTCCCATTTTACAGATGAGGAAATGGAGTCTCTGGGATTTGCCCAAGGTCTTCCTTCGTTCCGCGTTTGAAACCACGGCTTATGTGGCATCTGGCCTTCCTGCCCTGTCGCAGGCTAAGCCTGGAGATTCACAGTGGCCCCGTGAAGACTTTTCTCTCTCGGAGTGACTTAGACCAGCCTCAACAACTTGGGTGATTGTTTGCCTGAATTGTGTGTCTGACTCTACGGCAGCTTCTCTTGACGGACACCTTGTAATTATCCCATATAAGCACTCATTGTATTCATATCATTAATTTTGTTTGGGCTATTACATTTGATAGATACATTAAGCATTATATAGTTCTCTTTATGCATGAAACTGAACTGCCTTTGAACAGTCAGCCAGCTAATTGCCGGTAATTTGTGTTGCTAACGAGAGGCAGAATAGTGGTATAACATTAGACTCAACAGTCAGTTAACAAATTTGCCGATTCAGATTGCGAAGCATGCCCTCCGTGGCAGAGGCAGGCTGCATCTCACACGTGAATAGACTTTTAAAAATGCCTACGACTAAAAACCAACCACGGCGAAGTCTCCCCGCCCGCCCCCTCACCGACTGTGCAACACTGCCTGGCTGCTCAGGAGCGACGGGGTGACCGTGGGTGCCTGGGTCTGAAGGGTGGGAGATTTCAGGGGAACCTGGGTGGGGATGGGAGGGGCGGTTTTGACTGCTTCTTCGGGGGCTTCCCAGGTGGCTCAGTGGTAAAAATACACCTGCCGATGCAGGAGATGCAGGTTCAATCCTGAGTCGGGAAGATCCCCTGGAGAAGGGGATGGCAAGCCACTGTAGTATTATTGCCTGGGAAATCCCATGGACAGAGAAGTCTGGCGGGCACGGTCCATAGGCTCACAAAAAGTTGCCAGGACTGAGCGACTGAACGACGGAGGCTGAGAAGCTGAGCTCTTACCTCTATCTTGAGTGACCTCCCATCCTACTGATGTCTGTGATCTGGGGGCACCCATGACTCTGTCCTTTTGACCACGATTAGATTATTTCTAGTTGCACTGGGTCCTCCACGTGGGCTTTGTTCATCCTGCGGGGCTCCTCTTTTGTTGTTTAGTTATATTTACTTATTAGGCTGTGTCGGGTCTTTGCTGTTTGACGCGGAACCTCTTGTGGCGCACGGACTCCCTAGTCCTGGCCCACGGGCTTAGTTGCTCAGCGGCATGTGGGATCCTAGTCTCCCAACCAGGAATCAAACCGGGTTCCCTGCATTGCAAGGAGGATTCTTATCCACCAGACCACCAAGGAAGTCCCCTGAAGGGCTCTTGGTAGGGCACTGGGTGAGGTTATTCTCAAGTAGCTTCAGCCACAGTCAAAAGGTAATTTGGACAAGAGGGTAGCATGTGTGTCATCCTTCCCTGGAAATCCACTGCTGTTTCTGATGCCCACCCACAGAAGCCTGGGGAAGGTACATCTCATGGGTGAAGTGATGGGAGTTGGGCTGACATGGATGAGAGAGGTGACCTCCTTCCTTCTGGAACGACAGAGACCTGAATGTGTGTGTCAGTTGCTCAATCATGTCTGACTCTGTGCAACCGCCTGGACTGTAGCCCACCAGGTTCCTCTGTCCGTGGTATTCTCCAGGCAAGAATACTGGAGTGGGTTGCCATGCCCTTGTCCAGGGGAGCTTCCTGGCCCAGGGATCGAACGCAGGTCTCCCGCTCCACTAAATTTGTGTATTGAAGCTCCAACCCCAAGTGCTTCAGACTGTGACTGTGTTTAGAGACAGCTTTTTAAGAGGTGACCAAGTTAAAAGGAGGCTGTTTGGGTGGGCCCTGATTCCGGATGACTGCTGTCCGTATAAGAGGAAATTTGGACACAGAGACACACCAGGGATATGTGCACACAGAGGGAAGGCCGTGTGAGGACGCAGAAAGATGGGGCCGTCAATAAGCCGAGGAGAGGGGCCTCCGAGGAAACCAGCCCTGCTGGCACCTCGATCTTGGATGTCTAGCTTCCAAAGTGTGAGAAAATACATTTCTATTGTTTAGGCCACCCAGTCTGCAGTGTTTTGTTATGGCGACCTGAGCTGACTAATATGGATAATCCCAGCAGTTCCATTAGAATGGGTTGGGAAGGGTGTGGTATGGATTTGCTAGAAAAGTCTAAGAAAATCAAAGATCAGCCGCTTCCATCAAGTTTGAAAAATATAGTTTTAGGACAGAGACAGGGATGCCCCAGGTTTATGCAATAGATAGTGCCACTCAGAGTTCATTCTGTGGTAGACGCCCAGGTCCTAGTATGTCAGATATTAACAGACCTGTGCCATACTACACCCACAACTAGTTACTAAGGGACGTGGGGGCTGCTAGGAGGAGGGGCGTCTTCTCTGTAATTTGAAATAGGCTGCACAGAGGCCTCTTGCCACCCCCCCACCCCCCTCCCCCACTAGCCATCCACAGCCCCATTTCCAGGATTGCATTCCTGTGTTTTACTTTCCTGGGCATGTGGGTGTCAGTGCCTCCAATCCAGTATCTAAGAAAAAGGATTGTCTAAGCTTGCAAGCCAATGCATCTGGTCATATGCAGTCATTCCAGCCTCCTTCTAGCTCTTGTCTCTGCTCTGAACAAGCCAGGTCTGGGATGGACTTAGCCCTCAGCACCCCGGGCTCTAAATTCCTCCGGCACATTATTCTAGTCCATAATTTAAAAAAATTTCATTTTCCTTTAACGTACAAAGCAAAATAGCAGAAATCATTTGAATCCTCAACTCCTGGGCAAATTGTTGCTGTTCCCAGGGTTGCCTTCCTTGGCCTCTGAATGTGATGACTGTATGTTACTGATTGTTCCCTGGTGCTGTGTCACACAATGCTAGCCACCTGGGTGTTCCTGGGCATGGATTTGGTGCAGTCTCCAGCCTCAGCTACCTCACCCTCTGGACAGTTGCGTTAGAATTGCATTAGGTGTCTCTGTATGTACACATGTGTTTGTGTGTGTGTGAAATGCATATAGAGTATGTGAGCACTTTTGTAAGTAGTATGTTTGTTAAGAGACTTCCCTGGTTGCTCAGACTATAAAGAATCTGCCAGCAGTGCAGGAGATCTGGTTTCAATCTAAGGGTCGGGAAGATCCCCTGGAGGAGGGCATGGCAACCTATTCTAGTATTCCTGCCTGGAGAATCCCCATGGACAGAAGAACCTAGTGGGCTACAGTCCATGGGGTTGCAGAGTCAGACACGACTGAGCAACTAAGCACACACATACATATTCGTTAAGACCATTTTGTCATAAGGATAAAATTGTTAGGTTTAATGTTTCTGTGTCTAAATGTTTTCAATAATTTTGGTTCACTGACATGCATACAAAACAGAAATGGTGCCATTGTACCTTTTTTCCCATTTAGGGTATAATTCACTAATCACAATGTATTTTTCTAATATCAAATGGCATCTTTATCTGGAGGACCTAAATGTCTGTGCCCTGACAGTTTTCCTGGCCCTATTGTTCTAGCTAGTCTTTCATCCAAGAGGGGCAACGTGCAGGAGATGAGGTTAGTCAAAATGTTCCAAAAGCTTGACTGTTTGTGACCATCAGGCAAGGCCCTTTGCTGTTGCCTGAGAGCATAGTTCAGGGATGGCCTCTAAGGTCACACTGTGGTTCTTCTTGGCTCATCTTTCCTTCTGTTTTCCAGCTAGCCAGGGGTAGAGAGTGGACGTCAGTGCTTAGTTTTGAGTAGGGCATTAAGAGAATCTTATCTTTAGAGCGTTTCCATTAGTGAATTAGTGCTTGTAATGTTGGCAAGACATTTGCGTGTAGATATAGACAGGGAGCGTGGTCCATTGCAAAGGCTGTGTGATAAGACTATTAATAAGTGATGGTGCTTGGTCCAGTGAGTTAAATTTATGAATTCAAAATGGTACTATTGAATTCCCTGGCAGTCCAGTGGTTAAGAATCTGCACTGCTAATGCAGAGGACATGGGTTCAATCCTTGGCTGGGGAACTAAGATCCCACATACTTACTGTGAAATGCAGCCAAAAAACAAAATAAAATGGCACTGCTAAGTCTTTTTCATTAACATAGATGGACTTTATTGTTATTTTTAATCAGAGAAGAAATCCCTGCTCATGGAAGAAAGACTCAGTGTGAAAGAATATATGTTGTCTCTTTGTGGCTCCTCCCCCAATTTCCACTCCCCAGAAATCACTCCCTCCCTCCACCCTCACTGATTTTTATGTGTTGTCCAGTTTTCTATGCATATGTACATGTATTATTCAAATAGGATCAACTATAATTGTTACTATGCATCTTTCCTATGTCACATTTAGCATTTTACTCTGGACTCATTTCCATATCAATTCATTTGGTTTCACTCCATAAGAAAGAAAAAAAGAGTATACATAGTGTTTTATTAGATTGCTGCATCATAATTTATTTAATCACATCTTTTCTGGATGGAGGCAAAGCCTTGGCAAAGTATAACAGAAGCTTGGATGCCTTTGGGTGCTGGGGAGGGCCTCAGGGAGGAGGTGACATTTGATAGCCAGTTTTGAAGAGTGTGCTGGAGTTTGTGAGTTGAACTGCCTTTGTTCATGCCAGCAGTGTGGAGGGAGGTTACATAGGATGGGAAGAGGAATCAGGGGGACTCAGCGGATTCAGGAAGGAGCGAGAACAAGATCTCATGCCCCTTTCTCCCTGGAAGGACTGGCCTAGAGAGCGAGTCCTGCAGTTGGAGACAGGGCCAGAGCCTCTGTGTTTGAAGGCAAGTGTCAGGAAGGCTCAGGAGACGTGAGCATGGTGAGCTGCAGGGGTGCGGGCAGACAAGAGGATATGCAAGTGACCGGATATTTGAGCCAAGGAGCCCAGTGTGGCAGCTGAAAAAGAGAGAGAAAAGGAAAAAATCCCCTCCGCTTGCTGGGAACCCCAGTTATTGCTCTGGAAATGCAAGGCTCCAACGCCTGGTGACATGTCAACTCCTGAAGGAAACCCGGGTTGGCAGGCCCCATTTTTTAAGCAGAGAGCCTGACTGCCAGATCGCATTTGGATTGAGTGGCTGGCATTCCTCGAGCCTCGCTTAATAAGATTGAAAGAAAAGAAATGTTACTTTTCATCACACAAGACAACAAAGAGAAACGGGGAAACGAAAATATTATTTCGTTTGAACAAATTACAGGGCGACTCTCTGGGGCGCTTTCAGGGAGTTAGATGAGGAAAAGCACTTAAATATCATTCCATCAAACTAAATTTTTAACTACAATTTTTTTACAGATAAAATGTGTTGGGAGGATTCAAAGAAGATTAGCGCTCACCTAAGAAACAGTATTCAAATTTTACCAGCTAATGGAGGCCCGGCAAAAACTGTTAATACCTATAACTTCCCTCCAAGGGAAGAGATTTCAGTATTCTTATAAAAAAACACATTGAGCTGATTTCATTTCTGTGTCTCTGCAGACTTCGTTCGTGTAATTTCAGTAAGTGTTATAAATGTTATTTTAAGTATTATAATGATAATCCCTACTGACAATGGGGCTGCGCATCTTAGCCTCCATTCCTCAGGTAATGTTTACCTCGGATAGCACATAATTGTTTGCTTTTTTCACAGTAAAGTCTCTGCTCCCAACTGCTTAATCAGCCATGGAAAAGAGGAGACTTTAGAAATGTTTAATGTTCTCTGATTGCATGGGAGTAATGGGTAAACCCACATCAGCAAGGCTGGAGGAACAGATAGCCTGTCTTCCCCCTAGGTTTTGTTTTGTTTTGTGTTTCGAGGCGGGGATGAAGATGTGTTTGTTTTTTGCCCATGGTTCTTAAGGGGGACTGTGGTGGGCTGTGGCAACTGTGAGACTCATTTATTGTTATAAATATCATGGCCGGGGTATAGCTCTGCTCAGTTTATAAACTCCTGGGGCCCTTCCTCTGTGCGTGCGTGGGACTTGGCCAGGCCTCAGGCCCTCCTCCTGGCAGGTCCCTTGGACTCCTGTATTCCGGTCACAGTCCAAGCATCCACGCTTTCAGGATCCAGAGCATCCCGTAGGCTGAGTACCGTCTTTGCTGCCAGCTCGGTAGAAGCAATATTTTATTAGGCTTTATGAAAGTGAAACTTTTCTATCCTTGAATGCAGAACCTCGGGGGCTTTCTCAGGGCACAGTATAACATTTGCTTCTCTAGCTTCTTAAATATCTGAATCCAAATGTGATCAGGAATTAAGATGGAGCAGGGAACGTTGGTATTCATGGCAGGGTGGAAGAATGTTTGCTTCTACCTGTCTGGAATGGTTAGAGCCCTACCTTTCTTCATCTCTGGCTATATGGAAGTTCCTCTTTGAGCTGACTCACAGCCACGTATTCTCTGATTCCTTCAATCTACTGAGAGACTGCTTTGCTCCAAGCATTGTGCTGGGCTCTGGTGAGTGAAAAAATGTGTTCCCCCCATATTCATGAAGCTTACTGTCTGCATAGGGGTGCTTTTCAGGTGGCTCAGTGGTAAAGAATCTGCCTGCCAATCAGAAGATGCGGGTTTGATCCCTGGGTGGGGAAGATCTCCTGGAAAAGGAAATGGCAACCCACTCCAATATTCCTGCCTGGAGAATCCCATGGACAGAGGAGCCTGGCGGGCTACAGTCTAAAGGGTGGCAAAAGTCAGACACGACTTAGCAACGAAACAACAACTATCTGGATGAGAAAGCCAAGACAGAACAGACAAACAAGTCAGTTTGTATAATCACGATTGGAGAGATGTGTCATTAGTGCAGGGAAGGAGAAGGCTGAGGAGGATGCCAGTTACGCTGGGGTTTAATGGATGAGAAGGGGCCAGTCCAGTGAAGAGGCTGGGGCAAGAACACAAGTCCTGAGGCTGGAGATGCTTCGACATCTTCCAGGCACTGAAACTTGCCATGTGGGCTTGGAGGGTGGTGGGGGATCAGGACTGTGGCTCTAACAAAGTGAGAGGCTGGAGAGTGTGGGGCAAGAACAGGAACTTTATCCTCTGCAGTAAGGAACCCGTGCAGGGCTTAAAGTCACAAATGACATTTTCCCATTTGAACGCTGTAAAAAAAAAAGAGATGGCTCTGGCTGCTGGATGGAGATGAGATCACCAGGGAGACAAGTGGATGCTCAGGGTCCGGTGGGTGGTCCCCGCTGTTGTCCTGGCTAGAGAAGATGGCCACGGCCGTAGCGAGGGGGTGGGATGAAGGGGCTGATTCAAGACACATTTTGAAAGGTAGCTGGATACACCCGCTGGTAAAGTGCATGCCTGGCAGGAATTTGTGATGAGCGTGAATGGCTCTATGCCACTGAGTTCCTACAGTTGGTCAGCCTCTACCTTTGACCCCCGTGTCCTCCCATGGGGGGGCTTCTCTCGATTCCCAGGGCTGACCCCCAGGGTGTTCATCATCTCACCGCACAATTTGGAACCGTTCATGGCAGTCCGCCCAGGAAGGACAGGGCAGGGCCTCCGGAATTCCAGCCTCCTTGCCCCCATGCTACTCCTTCTCCGGCCTCAGTTTCCCCAGCTCCTCTCGGTGTGCCCGACCCTTCCTTCCCCTCCCCCACGCCCACCAACAGCCCTTCCTCCAGCCACCACTCCGGAGATCCCCCAGGTCTGCAGGATAATTGAGCTCGAGCCTTTAGTTAAAGACCAGGGCCAGTAGGTAGCTGCTTTCCTGTCCTCGGGGTGGACGCTTGACAGGTTCCCGTGATGGGGGCTGAGGAGGGAAGGGAAGGAGGTGGAGTGACTGATAATTAAGGCAGCCTGCGGGCCCCAGTCTGGTCCAGTGGCCCAAGAGGGGTCTTCCCGGTGGGGGCCCACTCAGGGAGCATGTGTGCACCTCTGGAAGGTGGACAGGCTTTTTGCTGATGCCAGAGGTAGGGCAGTGGGTGGGAGGAGGGGCAGGGATTAATTGCTTGGACAGGATATTCCCAGTGCCCAGCTTGGGGTTGAATTAACTTCCAAGAAAACATCTACTCTACCCGCCCTTTACCTTGGAGAGGCAACAATTGGTTGAATCCATCCATCTGTGTCTCTCTCACTCTCTACATCCTTGGGAACCATGGCAAAATCTGAACAAATGTTGCCAAAATCAAGGTGGACCCTCTCCCAGGTGGGCTGGGAAGCAGAGGATGAGGCGAAAATCAGTGCTTTTGTTTCCCTGAAACACACACACACACACACACATACCACCACCCCCCCCCCCCCACATACATACAGACACTTTCATCCCAACCAAAACCAGATGAATATTTTAACACCCGAGCATTTTGTGCAAGCCAGGAGCACACCGCACTCCTGGCAAGGCCAGAGAATGACCTGAAAACCTGAATATTTCAGGGAACAAAAGGTCCTCGGGTCTGCTTTCCTGAGAAGGGCCTCGATCCAGGGTTGTTTGAAGGCCGCGTGGTTCGGGGCGCGGGAGGCAGCCGGAGGGGTTTTGGCTGTTTCTCCTCCCCATCCAGGGCCGCGAGCTGTGGGAGCCCCTGCCCTGCTGCCTGGTACCAGGCAGCCGCGTGGAGCCACGAGCCCCCCCACCTTACCCTGCCTGCCCCCCAGCCGCGAGCCAGGCGGAGAGGAGCAAGGAAGCTGGAGGGAGGGCAGGCGAGAGGCGCAGGGGGCTGGGAGATGGAGAAACAAACTCTATTTTCTGCTTGTCTGTGGCGGGAGGGCTCCCGCGGCCCATGGGCTCGCAGAGTGAAGCAATTTCAGACAAGGATGAGTGTCTGTTTTTCCCTGGAGCAGAGACGAAAAACCCCGAAAGCCCTCGGTTTCTCTTCCCTTAATATCCTGTTCTGGAAAGTGCTGTACGAGGAGGTGGAGGAAATGAAGAAGAGGCTTCACGAATGCAAGAGGCCCTTCCCCAGCTCAGACAGCAAGATGGGGCAGCCTGGCTGGGGCTGGAGAGAGGCCTCCTCCAGGGGAGGAGAGGGGCTTGTGGTTGAGGGGGGTGGGGGGTCCTGGGCAGGCGGCCACTTGCAGGCAGAGATTCAGATTCCCATCCTGTCCCAGGGGCTGTTTGCTGGGACTGGTGCCTCCTGGGTGGCTTCACAGGCTGTGGACAATGGCATGCCCGGCTCCCTGCCTGGAGAGGTGGGGGTTTGGGAATTCTGTTGCTTTGTCTCTGTAGTTCCTGCCCTCCCCGAGCTCCTAATGTTGACGCTGTTCCTCCCAATGCCCGCGCCGGGACCCCATCCCCGCCACGGTCTGTGCCAGGCCCGTGTCCCAGCCAAGCAGGTAGAGACCTTGACTGTGATCTGAGTGCAGTTTCAGGACCAGACCTGGTCTGGGGTGGCTGGGAGCTGGGTCTCTTCCGGCAAATAGAAACCAGAGACCTTATGCCTTAGAGGGGCCACTCTCGCCCACCATGGGGGAGGGACAAAGAGAACTGCTCCTACAGCAGGGCTGTCATCGGGGCCCAGAAGATACCCCCTCCCTAACGAGGATGGCTGGGGACTGCCGGGGGCTGCTGACAAGACTTTCAGCCAAGCTCCTCAGTCACCTCTGGGCCTTGGACCCCCTGTTCTTACCTTCTGCATGATCTGCCGGGCGTGGGACTGCCCTACCACTGCCTTGCCAACATTGCCCCCACTTCCCTTGGGTCTTGGCACAGCTCACATGGGGTATCAGCCCTCCCTTTGTATTTCTGGAGAGGCTGGCCTCTAGGGGCCTTGGCTCTGTACAACCAGATGGTTGAGAACATGGCCTCTGCCTGGGTTTGCATCTCTGTTTTGCTCCCTGCCTGCCAGCCGGGTGACTGTGGGCAAGTCGTGGGAGCTCCGTGGGGTAAGATAGTGGTGATGGTGGTTCCGCCCCTTTCAGGTGGTCCTGAGAATTCAACAAGCTAAGTAAGGAGCCTGCTTAGAACTGTGGGACACTGAGTGGTGATGAGTGGATAAAGATCTGATGTTATGACTGCTGTGGTTACAGATCACCCCCATTCCTGGAGACGGCTTAAAGCGCTCCTCCGGCAGAGAGCCTTCGCAGCTGGCCTGCTCCCAGGTCTCGTTGTCTGCCTGGGTGGTTTGGTACTCAGTCGCTTATTGCTTTACTGTCTGTCTATCTGTGTGGTCTCCAGGGGGTGTTGAGTAGAACTGGTTTTCTGATGGGCTGGTGGCCAGTTTACTGAGGGCTGACCATGGGTTAGGGGTTGCTATGGGCCAAGTCCCTTTAGTCAGAAGCTTGATGGACTACTGAGTCCCCAGGTTTATGCCATTGTGCCCACCCTAATGAGTGAAAGTGAAAGTCGCTCAGTCGTGTCCAACTCTTTGCGACCCCATAAACTATACAGTCTATGGAATTCTCTAGGCCAGAATACTGGAGTGGGTAGCCTTTCCCTTCTCCAGGGGATCTTCCCAACCCAGGGATTGAACCCAGGTCTCCCACATTGCAGGCAGACTCTTTACCAGCTGAGCCACAAGGGAAGCCCACTCTCATGTCCAGGATAAAACAATAAATAAAATAATAAAAGATCCCCTGTGTCTAATATTAAATGGACTTGATTCCCCCAGGGCCCAGGGTGACTGGCAGTGCCCAGCCCAGCCCAGCTTGTGCTCTTGCCTGTGTGTCCCTGGTCCCCACGGTGAGCCCACCCAGAACCTTAGATGGCAGCAATTCCCCCTTGTCCACCGGTCGGTGCCTGTGGACAGGTGCCACAACCTGCCCCATGTTCGCACAGCGCCTGTCTTACTACATAGTAGGTGCTCAGCGTAGGCCACAGGGAATCTGATGAGGGCCAAAGGAGGGTTGGCTGGTTCTGACAGCTTCCTTCAGAGAGCAAAGGTGATTTCTTGTTCTGTGGCTGGGCGTGGAATTTGAAGAGCCAGATGGGTTAGGGGGAGCATACTGGTCTCTGAAGTAGTGCCCCCTCCTCTTTCTCTCCTGGGAGTTGGGGCTACCACCTGGGGTGATGGTCCGAGGGACAGGAGAGAGCCAGGGCCCCCAGCCCAAGACTGAGCTGCGGCAGGAGGCCCAGCACTCTCAGGCCTCTCTTGGCCTCTCCGGTCTAATGATGCGGGGTGCTGGCCTAGGCCTTCCCTGGGCCCTGCCTCCCGGAGCCTCGCCCATACCAGCACCATCTGGATCACCTAGGAGTGTAGGAGTGTTCTAGAAACACAGCATCCCAGGCCTTACCCCAGCCCTACTGAACTGGAACCTGCGTTTTTAAGAGCCCCTGGTGGTTCACATACTTACCAAGTTTGAGAAGCTCTGGCCTTAGAAGACAGTTCATGCAGGGCCAACACCAAGGAAGGATGGTGCCCTTGCTAAAAGCACACCTGCCTGGCTCCCCAGCCTGGCTCCCTGGTGGTGGCAGGGCACCTGGAGGGGAGAGCCTCTCTTGGCTTCGGTATCCTCCTGAGTAAAGCAGGGATCATACTAACAGTTGGGGCTTTCTCCCTGGGCTGCAGAACATGGATCCCATGTAATAACATATAACACAGGTTTGGTCCTTTAGCACACAGCCCAGGCGTAGTGGGCACTGGATAAATGCAATGTTAGCTGGCTTTAAGAATGAGAGAGAGAAGGGGGCTATGGCGACTGGAAGGATAAAACACTATGATTTGTGATGCTACTCTTGCACTGGGCTTGTTTAGTGGAGCTTAACTCAGGAGCTAAATACCAGCTAGGACTCCGTATAGAATTATTACATGGAGTAGCAGGGAAAGGGGAAGCCAGAGTTAATGCTTGTGATAGCAATTTTTTTTAATTTGAAAAAAAAAAAGGTGTTAAAAGCAAGTAAAACCCCTGGTGATCGCAAATGAATTGCCTAAGTTCTCTGAGCAGATCCACTTTCCTGAGTGATGGCTGTGTTTGTGGGAATGGGTGGCTTTTCCTTTCCA
Source organism: Capricornis sumatraensis (assembly GCF_032405125.1). Classification (NCBI taxonomy): domain Eukaryota; kingdom Metazoa; phylum Chordata; class Mammalia; order Artiodactyla; family Bovidae; genus Capricornis; species Capricornis sumatraensis. The sequence continues at coordinate 23,870,486 of NC_091088.1, read as the reverse complement.
AAGGCGGGAGCAGTGGGGGCCGGTGGTGACTCCTGGCTCGGACTCCCACCGGTGTGCTCCACGTGGAGGGAGCCACGCCCGTGGCGGGTGGGGCGGAGGCGCTCCGTGGGCAGGGCTGGGCATCTGGGCCTCCTGGCAGCTTAAATGCCTCCGATTAGCAAGTCGGGCGGGAAGAGGTGCTAAAAAGAATCCTTCCCGCCTTCTCGGCTGGCATGTTTTGAAGGGAGTTCAGTTATGAGACTATTAAAATGTTATTTTGATAATTAAGCCCACAGCTGTTCTGAGGGCGGCAGGGGCAGGCAGCGCGCAGGCGGCAGAAGGCACTGTGCTCTCACAGGCTCGGAGAGAGATGGAGAGAGAGAAAGAGGGAGCTGGGCGGGAGCACCGTGGAGGGAAAATGGACTCAGGGATGACTGCAGGGCTGTGGCCGGCCCCCTCAACCTGTCTTGAGCTTGTCCCTGGGTGCCCTGATGGGACAGCGCTCCAGGAGGCCCCATGCGTGGGGCAGGGTGAGCATCCCCCAGGTGGGATACCTACCAGGTTTCAGCACAGACTGTCAGGGAAGTAGCCCACAGGGATGCCTAGATAACTCTCAGAGAGAGTTTCCAAGACCAGCAGCGTCAGCGTCACCTGGAAATTTGCTAGAAATGCAGGATCTTGGCCCCACCCAGACCTACTGAACTGGAAACTCTGGGTTGAAGACAAGCAATCTGTGTTCTAATGGATCCTCCAGCTGATTCCAATGCTTTCTAAAGTTATAGAACCACTGTCCTTCAAGGTCACCTGGCAAGTAGCGCTCAGCTTGCAAATGAAACCTTGTAGATTGGCGAGGCTTGGCTTATAAGGTGTGAGTGAGGGTGCGGGGGGATAGAGGGCACGCAGGCGTCCCAGACCTAATACTGTTCCTTTGTTATACTGAGTGACACAGAGAAGTCCAGAGAGGGAAAGGGCCTGGTGTAAGGCTACACCGCAAGTCAGAGCAAAACTGGAATTAGTAAGCAGCCAGGCTTCCCGGGTGGCTCAGACTGTAAAGAATCAGCCCGCAAGGTGGGAGACTCAAATTCAGTCCCTGAGTTGGGAAGATCCCGTGGAGGAGGGCATGGCAACTCCAGTACTCTTGCCTGGAGAATCCCCTGGACAGAGGAGCCTGGTGGGCTACAGTCCATGGGGTTGCAAAGAGCTGGACAGGACTGAGCGACTAACACTGCTCTCTTGATTTCAGAGAGTCAGAAATCTGAATGTTAGACTTTCAGATTAGACTATCTCTGTTAGACTGTCTCTCTGAAAGCTGAGGGCAGGGCTCGGAGAGAAAAGCTTTCAATTGGAAGTTATGAGTAAGCTAAGGGGGGGTGGGCAAGGGTTATCACATCCATCTACCCACTCATGCACCCACCCACCCATGAATCTGCCGGTCCACTATGCAGCCTCTTATCCCCCTTCCTTCCCTCCTGCCTTCTGTCATCTCTCATCCTTCACTTCTCACCTTGGCTCCTTGATTTTGGTCTTTAGGTTCCAGAAACGCAGCTGAGATCAGTGACTGTAGCTTCCTTGTGATCCCTGTACTTCCAGATTCCCTGAAAGAGATCCCAACCATCATCCTTCCTGCAGTTTTTCCAGAGTTGTGAAAAGCTCTTAATTCCCTGTATTAAACCCCTTCCTATTTGCATGACAGGGCTTCCCTTGTGGCTTAGCTGGTAAAGAATCTGCCTGCAATGCAGGAGACCTGGGTTCGATCCCAGGGTTGGGAAGATCCCCTGGAGAAGGGAAAGCTACCCACTCCAGTATTCTGGCCTGGAGAATTCCATGGACTGTAAAGTTCATGGGGTCACAAAGAGTTGGACTTTGTGAGTGACTGAGCGACTTTCACTTTCACTTTGGCTTTAGGAATTGAGAGCTCTTCAAGCTCCACATATCTGTGCATCCATCCAAGTGTTCAAGTGGCCATCTACTCACTCATCTGTTTATCCATCCATCCCCACCGATTCATCATCTATCCATTTCATCACTCATCTATTGACCCCACCCTTTGGCTTCCCAGGTGGCTCAGTGGTAAAGAATCCACCTGCCAATGCAGGAGACACAGGAGCTGCAGGTTTGATCCCTGGGTTGGGAAGATCTCCTGGAGTAGGAAATGGAAACCCACTCCCGTATTCTTCCCTGGAAAATTCCATGGACAGGGGAGCCTGAGGGGCTGCAGTCCACGGGGTCACAAAGAGTTGGACACAACTGGGCATGCAGCTGTGCATACACACTCCCAGCATTATGAAGAGCCTCCCATGTACCAGGCCTTTTCTGTCATTCTCACAGAAGTTTGCATATCATTTAACATCTGGTCACATGAGCTGGCCATGTTCTTCAAGATACTGTTGAGATGAGACCCTGACAGTGATCTAGTCCACCCGCAGCTCTGCATGGGTCCTCCTCTCCCTTCCCTTCCGGTGCCAGGCGTCCTCCCCATTGTGCCTTGTGAGGAGGCTGGACTTCCTGCTACCCGCTCCATCCACAGTCCCGTCTGTGTCCCTCTGAGCTGTGATACTGCTAAATCACCTGGTCTCTGCTCGATCTCCTAGCTCTGTGCTGTGATTCGTGTTCTGAAAGTGTGCCACACCAAATCATGCCACTTCTCCACTCAGAAGAGTCCAACGGCTCCCACTGCCTGCAGCACAAAGCCCACAATTTCGTTCTGCCATTGGTTGTAGGCCATGCTTGTTCCCAGTCTATTCATCAACCTTAAGACCCTCTTGTTCCCAACCTGTACTCCAGCTTGAGCAGGTAATTTGCTGTCTCCAGACACCTTGACACATTTTTGCACATGCTGGTCTCCTTGCCCAAAATGCCTTCACCAGCATGATGCTCCTTAATCCTCCACGGAAACCGTTCCCACACTCTGTGCCTCGCTCTAGTACCCCCCACTCCCCGCTCCACCTCACTCATGAGATCTGCTTCCGTCTTCTGGGGTGGGATGTCCTTCTGCAGAACTCTTTGTTGTCTCTAGTCTCACATCATCACGTGTCTGGCTCTTGTTTGCTCAAGCGGGTCGCAGGCTACAGCAGGTCTGCCTCATCTTCAGCCCAGCTTGCTGCACGGGACCTGACACACAGTAGGTCCTGCTTTGGAAGTGGACAGATTCATCAGTTTCATTTGCCTAAGGTGCATGTTACGAATGAAAGGCCTAGAAAGCCTACTGGGGCTGACTTTGGTTAAAAGGTCTTAAACCTTGCTGTTTCTGCCACAGGACACACAGGACTTGGCACATAGTAGGTGCTCACTAAATATTTTTTTGAATGAACCAGAACGTTCATCCTCCTCTTTAATGTTGTTTGTGATTTCAAAATAAATATTGACCAGATAAAGCGGGAAATAATATTATACATTCAGAAACCAAATTGCCCCATGAGGTGCTAGTCTCCCAGGATTGCAACCACCTGCCGACTTGTTAGTGTGTTTGGAGTGACTGCTGATTCTAGTGGGAGGGGCCGAGTCTTTTTCATTTCTGAACCCCCAGCATCTGGCACAGAACCTGGCATCCTCCTTGCTCTTCTGGAATTATTCTTTTTCCCCAACTCCTAACTTGTTGTCTATGTTGGACTTGATGAGGCCTTCTGAATGTGACTCCCCATCGCCCTTAGGTAGAGACCCTCAGTACAGCCACCAGGCCCAACCAGGTCAGCAGCCTTCCCCTGCCCCATGCACACCAGCTTGTCTCTAAACCCGCCCCCACTCTGTCCCCATTCCAGCCACGCTGGCCTTCTCTCTCCTTTCCCAGGGGCAGGCCTTTGGGTGGCCCGTCCCTCTGCCTTGGGGATTCCCACCTCCTATTTAGCACCTGCCCTCCCTGCTCTGAATGCTGTGCTTGTGTGCTGTTCTAGCCAACTCTCTCTACCCTCATGTGCCTCCACCCCTCAGGTTGCACAGAGGTGGTATCTCATTGCATCCAGTGATGAATGTCTTCCTTTCTTCTGGACTGTGAACTCCACATGGGCAGGTGCCTCTGAGACCTGGGGCTCTGCACACTGCAGACTTCTGATACCTCCTTACTGAATGAATGAATGAAAAAGATAGGCAGTAGATCTTCAGTAAATGTTTAATGAATATATGAATGGCACATAGTTATTGTTGTTGTTCAGTCACTAAGTTGTGTCCGACTCTTTGCCACCCTGTGGACTGCAACATGCCAGGCTTTCCTGTCTTTCACTATCTCCCAGCGTTTGCTCACACCCAACCATTTTACCCTCTGTTGCCCGCGTATCCTCCTGCCTTCAGTCTTTCCCAGCATCAGGGTCTTTTCCAATGAGTTGGCTATTTGCATCAGGTGGCCAAATTATTGGAGCTTCAGCTTCAGCATCAGTCCTTTCAACGAATATTGGAAGGTTTAATTTCCTATAGGATTGACTGGTTTGAGGTCCAAGGGACTCTCAAGAGTCTTCTCCAGCACCACAATTGGACAGCATCAGTTCTTCGTTACTCAGCCTTCTTTATGGTCCAACTCTCACATCCGTACATGAGTATTAGAAAAACCAGAGCTTTGACTATATGGACCTTTGTTGGCAAAGTGATGTCTTCTGCTTTTTCATATGCTGCCTAGGTTTGTCTTAGTTTTTCTTCCAAGGAGCAGCAAATGTTTGTTGAATAAACAAACAAACGGGTGACTATTAAAGGATGCTCAGCACCTTCCTGGGAAAGCTCTGGCCAATTAGAGTCCCTCCAGATAAGGGAGAGTGCAGTATCTGCCCTTTTAACCCTCCTGTGCTTATCCCATCAGCTCCAGGAGACCTTACACAGCCATGTCTCTGACCCTCTTGCCTGCCTCTTGCTCAGCAGTCACAACCAGGGGCAGTGTGAGGGGTAGAGATGCTGGCCCTGGAAGCCACTGCTGACGCAGTTGTGGTGCAGGTCAGGGATGGGGAATGCAGTGGGGGTGAGGCTTTTGGATGAGAAGCAAAGTGAAGCCTGCCTGCGCCTCAGTGTCACAACTGTCTCTGCACTTGTATAATCCTTTCAACTCTGCAGCTGTCTGGTCCCGCCCTAATCTGGAAACATCTTCCAGAACATCTGTTTTCCTCCTCAATCGATACACTCCCCAAAGAGGGCTAACTTGCAAAATATTATATATATATAACATCAAACATGCTATCTGAATTCAATTAAGTGATTTGGTTGGAGAAGAGTTTGTGGTAATTAAGCATACTGTTTTGGAGCAAATTGTAGCAAACTATTTCATTCTTTATTAACAGGCACCTCGCTTGACTCCCCATGAGCTTGAAAAAAGAGAAGAGGGAAAAGAATAAATAGTCAAGTAACCCCCTACTCAGATGGCGTGATTTACTGGAACCATTACGGGCTTTGATGTCCAACTCTCTTGTACTCTGCGACCACAGCAAAGTCATTTAACCTCTCTGAGTCTCAGCCTTCTCATCTGTAAAGTGGGGATAGTAATACCCATGTCACAGGGCTGCTGTGAGGATTAAATGAGATCATGAATGAAAAGGCATAGTTCCCAGCAGCTTTTCTTTAAAGGGTCACCATGGCATAGAGGTACACTGAGGCTGGATGATTTTGTCTCATTGCTCAGAGCCTTTTATTTTTACCAAGTATGTGTTAGTCAGTCGTGTCTGACTCTTTTCAACTCCTTAGGCTGTCTTCCACCAGGCTCCCCTGTCCATGGATTTCTCCAGGCAAGAATACTGGAGTGAGTTGCCATTCTCTTCTCCAGGGTATCCTCCCAACCCAGGGATCAAACCCAGGTCTCACATTGTAGGCAGATTCTTCACTGCCTGAGCCACCTGGGAAGGCTGAGTCTCAAGTGCATCTCAGAGTGATCTTTCTTCCCAGCATATTTTCCGGGAGCACGGGTAAGGAGCCTCTTGTTGTATTTCGCTTCTCTGTCACTTCCAGTCCATAGCTCAACACAGCTGAGAAGGAGAGGAGGGGCAGTGCGCAGGCTGGCTCCTGGTCCTGGCCAGCCCTGCAACAGACCTGGGTCCTGTGGGCCTGTGCTTAATTCCTTCTCTGTAAACTGGGATAATAAGAATTACTACTCTTCTCCTAGGATTAAGTGAGTTTAATAAATGGAAAGCACTTAAACAGTACCTGATACATAGTAAGCACATTACATGTTGGGTTTTGTTATTCTTGTATTTAAGTTTTCAGTTTAGAAAGGCTCATTTAAACTGCTGGTGTTTTCTGTAGTCACTTCCCTTGTCAGGCTGGGGACATTCACAGCCACCATGACGATGATAGTAGTTGCCTCTTATCAGGTGCTTCTGTGTGTCATAGAAAGCCCAGAGCAGGTACTTCACATCCATTTTTCATGACTGTCATAACAAGCTTGCTATTACTTGTGTCTTCGAGGTTTATGGACTTTTTTTAAAACATAACTTTATCTGCATATTGGCTGTGCTGGGTCTGCATTGCTGCTCAGGCTTTTCGCACATTGCTGCGAGCCGTGCTCTCTAGCTGCGGCGCGTGGGCTTCTCGTTGCGGTGGCGTCTCTTGTGGAGCACGGGCTTTAGGGCACTGTGGGCTTCAGCGGTTGTGACTCCCGGGCTCTAGAGCACAGGCTCAGTAGTTGTGGTGCGTGGGCTTAGCTGCTCCACAGCATGTGGGGCCTTCCCAGCTCAGGGATTGAACCCGTGTCCCCTGCATTGGCAAGCAGATTCTTTATCACTGAGCCACCAGGGAAGCCCTGCAGTCGCGGCGCTCAGTGTCACCCAGCAGAGGCCATACAGGGAACCAGAACACTTGGGGCTGGGTTTTGTACGCAGGCCTGTGGGACTCCTCGGCTACTCTTTTTACTTGCCATGCCAGCACTCAGGAAGGCACGCCGTCCCGCCCTGACCCTTGTTGGGCATCTGCTCTGTGCAGATCATGCTCTCATCTATAGTCTCATGGGATTGCCCACAGGTCTGGAAAGTCTCTATTGTGCTTTACCCCGCACCCCCTCCCCCCAACCCCCGCCGGCAGTCTTACCCTTAGCAGCTCCCTTCTCCAGGAAGCCCATTAAAGTTCATACAGGACAGGCTCATAGCCCGTTAGGAGGCTGTTGTCGTATAGACCAGAAAAGATGGGACTTGAAGTAGCGTGCTGGCAGGTGGAGGTGGAGGGGAGTGAGTGAGTTCTGGAGAAATTATCACTCACCAGTGGTATGCACAGTAAAAGCTGGGGGAATGACTCAGAGGGACCAGTGTCTTTGGAGGGAGTGTATTCTGCAAAAACTTTCCAGAAGGTGCTGGTGAGGTTCAGTCTGACTCCCCCGGTCATTCCAACAGGGGACATGGAGAGCAAAGGTTTGGACATGGGAAGCCTTGTGACTGTCTGTGGGGACTACAGGAGGCGGCTGTGATGAGGTCCTTGCCTTCAAGGAGCTCCCTGTGTGTTTTGGGACACAAGGCCTATGGCCCACAGGGGCTCAGGCAGAGTGACCTCCAATACCAGCTCTTCCACCGTCTGGCAGCTTGTGAATTTCAGTGTTTAGGAGAGGCCATCAGGGACAGAACTGGGGGTGGGAGGTGGTTGGGAACCATCAGTCAACCCAAAGGATTTGCCTGAGCAGGGAACGTTGTATTCATTCAGGTATTAGTTGAGTCCATCATTGTACTTGATACTGTAAGGCAGGGGGAGGGAGGGAGAGAGAGAGACGATTCTGGGAGGAATTGAAGGCTTGAGAGGCACATTTGTCAGGACTTGAGTTGTCTGGACCTTGAGAGTCGGGACCTTGCCTTATACTGGCTTCAGAAGGAACCAAGGAAATGGGCTCACTGGCCTGAAAGGGGAAGTTCTCAAGGCCCAGGTGGTCCCACTCTCAGGACATGGCTTCACCAGGAAGAGAAAAATGGCCACCAGTCCCTCCAGACGTACATCATTGTAATTCAACAACCTCACCAGCAAGAGTCTTTTATCCTTAATCTGAAGATTGGCCAGGTCTTGGTCACATGCTCATCCCTGAACCAGTTAGTTTTTCCAGAAGCATGGGATACTCTGATTGGCCAGGCCTGGGTCACATGCTCATCCCTGAACCAATTATTTTATCCAGAAGAATGGAATACTTTGGTTGGCCAGGCCTGGGTCACATGCTCACTTAGGGCAGAGCTAGGAGGTAGAGGTGGGGGTAGGGTCAAGGTCAACCTCTGGTGGAGATTCCTCAAAGGACATCTGACTAGTTGTTCCCAGAAGGGAAAATAGACACCAAGTGGGGATAAAAGTAAACTTCACTTTAGGAGGAGTAAGGGCAATCTCTCCTCTGCAGGTCATGAGTCAGAGCTCTCCAGTGAGAGGTCAGAAGCTGGCCACCCACAGAGGGGTGGGTCCAGGGAAAGAAAGATCTTCTGAGTCACGAAATGGTGAATTCTGGTGGAGACCATGTGGGCAGAGGCAGCCCCTTCACCCTCTCTAGTTTTCTGACATCTCATGCATTGATTTTCTTGCATGTGGACTGGATGTCCACTCTCTGCACCCTCCCTAGCTGTCCCTGGAGACCATTCCAGGATGAGAATGGGAGCTTTGCTCCACACCACCAGTGGTCTGATTCCTGTCTGGCCACCATGAACGGTGACTGAGATGGCAGGTCTTGCTTTTCCTTTTGAACCCTGTGGGCATCTGTCTAGCCTGGCTCTGTCTGGGTAGTGGATGGTGTTTTCTGGGCAGAAACCCAAAGCTCACCCCTGTTCCCTCTTTGTGGAACTGTTTGTCAGCATCATGGGGCATTGCTGTGGGAGCTTTGTACCTCCTTTTTCTCCCAAGAGGGAGACAGGTTGGTTTGGGAAATGAAAGGATCAGCTAATGCCATCCTGGGTCACATCAAAGCCAGCTGAAGCCAGGTGAGCTAGCGCATCGCAGCTTCCCAGGTGTGGAAGTTCAGGTTGTCAGAGGCCTTGGCCTGAGTCCCAGCCCGGCTTTGACTTGCTGCATGGTCTTGGGACAAATCTCCCTTCCGTTCTGTGCCTCGGTTTCCTCGTTTGTCCCCACTAGAGCAAGAACACATTCCAGAGGTAAAGGTGTACACCTAAGTGATGTCATCAAGGTTGGTCCTACTTTTTCCTGTCCCTGGAGACCCCGAAACACCCTGTGAGGTTTCCCAGGTGGTTGACTCTGTCTTACCCTCTGTCTCCTTGTTTCCTTTGGGGGGGCCTCACGACATGTCACCCTCATTTTAGGACCGATGCCTCTACTTCTCTCTGCTGGGAGAGTCAGCTGTGAGATCTGTAAACTGGCTGCCCCTGCCGTCTGCTGCCTTCCACCGGGCCCTCCCTTGTCCTTCTCCTGGTCCTCCCCGTCCTACCCACCCTGTCCTCCCCCTCCGTCCTCCCCCCAGCCTCCCCTGCTCAGTCCCCCCCACCTTTCTCCCCTGTCAGCCTTCCCCCCAGTCCTCTCCCTTCCCTCTAGCCCTCCCCACCAGGCCTCTTCCTTCCCCTCAGTACTCAGCCTTCTCTCAGCCTCCCCCACAATCTCTGACCCCTCTGGTCCTCCTCCCACGCCCTCCCTCGATCTCCGCCCCCCAGCCCTCCCCTCGCCTCCCCCCCCCCCGCCCCCACCCCGCCTTGGAGGTGAAGCTGGTCCCTGCCACTACCTCCCAGTGCTGGCCGCAGAGCCATTAGCCTCACTTCTCACTGGCTGCGCATCAGCACAGTAATCATTTTCAGATTTACAAGCATTAAATATTTTAATTTAATGCCTTGGCTCTCTTGTAATTCATGCACTTAATTATATGATAATTACTCAAATGAAAGAGATACAGCTGCTGCTGTATCAGTTCTGAGAGAAGACTGGGTTTTGAGCCGGACTGAGTTTGGAAGGTGGACCCACCTCCCCTGCCCGCCCCCCCCCCCCTCCAGACCTTCTCTTCTTTGAGTCACATCATCTGGAAGGGCCCCTCCCCCTCCAACCAGTGCTGGAGCCTGGCTGACGCTGAGGGGCCAGGTGATCTGCGCCCATCCGCTCCAGGCCCAGGGTGTGGGGACTGCCCTGACTGGTGACCCAGACTCCTGTGGGTGCTGCTCTGTGAGCAGAAATCTAATGGCCGATGACCAAGGAGGGAGCCGCCTTGGGCCGTCCTTGGATGGTAGAGGGGACGTCCCTCTCTGCATGCCTGCTTAGGGAGCAGGGGCGGTGAATGCCCTCGGGGCTCTGTGCCTGGTGCCAAAGCTGGGGAGCCTGTCTCCTCCGTAGCGATTAGGTCTAGGGGTGAGGGCTGGGGAGTGACAGCTCCTTAGAACGTCTTCACTGCAAATGGAGAGAGGGCTGGTCTTTGTCCATTGACCGCTGAGGGGTCTGCAGAGACAGAGTTGGGGGGTGGTGGGGGGATGTGTTTTCTGGTGGGGCCACTTCCTTGCTCTAGTCACCCTTCCCGTCCCCTCCTCTCTCTCCCACTCATCCTCCCCTTTCCTTTTTATTTTCCTGTTTCTCTCCCTTTTTTCTCTTTCCCTGTGGACATCTAAAATTGTATTTAATGCCTGATGGGTACTGGCTATTCTGTAGGAACGGGAACTATTCATATTTGGCAAGTGTTTCAACTCCTGCCTCCCCACCGCGTCTGTGGAGCCTGCTGGGTTCGGCGCTACTGAGTGGATCAACTAGAGGCGCTTTACAGTTGACGGCACCAGCAGACTGAGAATCAGGTGGCGTTGCCTTGGGCCTGGCCTCCTTGGGTCTAAGGGAGCGCAGCCTTTGGGAGGCCCCCCGCAAATCTGAACCTGCTTCCTTGGGGAGGAAAGCCCCTCCTGTCATCAGGCATCAAAGCCAAGGGCCAGGCAGAGGAGTCCTGGGGTCCAGCCCTGGTGACCGGGTTCCATGGTGCTCTGGCTGAAGGTCGTGAAGAAGTTGAGTCAGGAGGGTAGAATTTCCAAGCCAGTGGGTTCAGGCTTCTAAAAGTGTCCTGGCTTTCGTGGTGAGGAAGTTCCTGTTGGAGAGGGGAAGACCTTAGCCTCTCTGGACCCACACAGTTCCTAGGCATGGGAGATCCGGGCCGTGCATTTCTGCTGAAGTGCACGCTTGCACTGAAAAGGGTTACAAACGGTTCGCCCCGTATGCAGACAATTTTCAGCTAGCTTACAGCAGCTGCGGCGCCGTGCTGATAGATTAAAAGCAGCAACCAGCCCCAGAATGAAGTGTATTAGAACTCCTGCTGGGTCGAGCTGGGGAGAGGCCCACACAGCTGTCATCTAGGCCAAGTTTCCAACCGAAACCTCAAGAACAGGATGGAACTCGGAGAAAAGTTCGCTTTCTAAATGAGGTGGCCGGCTGTTAATCAGGAGAGCTAGGAGGGGGACTGGCGGAATGCTGGGGATTTAGAACAGAGGAGGAGGACGTGATGGGCGGGGGTGTCCCGCCCAGACCAGAAACTGTGCAGAAGCGTAGCTCCTGGGGCCAGGAACACAGAGGCTGCTCAGGTGTGGGCTCAGTGTCCCAACCCTGTCTGTGCCTTGCTCCAGACAGCTGGCTCGGGAGTCGGGTGAGTAAGGACATTCAGGGGTTATGTACAAAAGGCCCCAGGAGCTCAGTGCCACCTCTCCACGCCCAGGGCTCCCTGGCTAAAGTGACAGGGTGGTTCTTGGGGTTGGGGGCTGCCCCTGTCTTCACCCAGGAAGCATTTGCTGTCAGGGTCACCTGGGACCAGTTTCCCCTTTACTGTAGCATGGAGGCCTGGCTTTCGAAGTTCAGTTTTGAGGCCTTTTAATAGTGAAGGACAGGGAAGCCTGGCGTGCTACAGTCCATGGGGTTGCAAAGAGTTGGACATGACTTAGTGACTGAAAAACAACAAGAGAAGTCTTCTCTTGTGAAGAGAAATGCTCTTGACAGGAGTCTGGCTCTGGCCTCTGAGTCTAACTCAAGGCTGGAGCCGGGTGGGCCACTTGGGGGTCCATCTAGACCACTTCATTATTAGAAAAATTCAGAATCTCAAGGTCAGGAGTTGTGTGTCATTTCCTTCTTCCACTTCTTTTTGATATGTTCTTATTTTTGCAAAAAGCAAAATGCTTCCCACTGCAAGGACCAGGTGAGTCTTTACTGCAAAGAAAGGAGGGTATCCAACTAAACACTTATTACCATTATGATTATAAATAGGACAGATACACCCACAATTCAGTTGCATTTGTGTATGTGGTACATCCCAGTGCATTCATGCTTTTGATAAGCATGGACAGCATTCTCATTTGGGCAGGCCATTGGCCGTGTGTGTGTGTGTGTGTGTGTGTGTGTGTGTGTATTAGGGAAGGTTAGGGGCTTGTGTAAGTATCAGATGCTCTTAATTATTGGGAAAATGCAGACCTTGGTAAAGAGCCTGCTGGTAAATGCCACTGTGTCACACATCCACTGGGATGGTCCTCTGCTGGGAAGAGGTCTGGTTTCTAAAGCTGCCATGCTTTCCCTCCATCTGTCAGATGGCGGGGGATGAGCTTGGGTTGTCCAAGGCGTGATCTGAGGCTACTGAGCAGATGTGGTGGTTTCAGGTGTTTGCTTGGATTCCCGAGTTGGCCTTGCTGGTGAGATGGATGAGTCCAGTGGCAGGCCAGAGGAGGCTGGGGTGCAGGCAAATGCCAATGGATTGATCCTCTGTCATCCACAGGTATGGGTGGGAGTGATGCAGACAGGTTTATGGGCTCAGGACCCAGCTCTGGGAGGCAGATCACTTCGTTTGAGTTTCGACTCTGCCTCTTGCTGCCTGCATGACCTGGACAGGCTGCTTAACCTCCCTTGTCCCTCTTGTGTCCCGTGTCCTCATCAAGAAAATGAGGGTAATGAACATCTCTCTCATAGGGCTGTTGTAGAGGTTAAGTGAGAAAACATGTAAAATGCTGACAACTACAGGTGGTTGTGTAAGTATCCAGTGAATTGTAAGTACTCAATGAATGTGAGCAATTTGGTCAAATTCCTCTTTGAAAGTGAAAGTGTTAGTCACTGAGTTGTTTCTGACTCTTTGCGACCCCATGGGGGTGCAGCCCATCAGGCTCCTCTGTCCATGGAATTCTCCATGCAGGGATACTGGAGTGGGTAGCCATTCCCTTCTGCAGGGGATCTTCCCAACCCAGGGATCAAACCCAGGTCTCCTACATTGCAGGCAATTCTTTACTCTCTGAGCTACCAGGAAAGTCCAGCTGACAAGAATCCTAGAAAAGTAAATTGACAAGAATCCTAGAACCTCAAGTCATCTCATTTGATCCTAGAATCCATTCACAAGTCTCCATTCATGAGCCTCTTCCACAAATACTCAGCTTTCCTCAAATGCCTCTCTTGGTGGGGAACTCACCCCTGGTTGCCATGACAACCACAGACATCTTCTCTCCAAACTCTGTACATTTTGATAGTTCTTAACCTGATACAAAGACTTTCCTGGCTTCCTTTCCAGTGTGGAAGCCCCAAAAGGGCCAACAGCTGCTACCCACTGGGTGCTTAGCAGTTGCTGTGCATTACACATACAGTATCTCATTGGTCCTCCTGAGTCCTAAGGGGAAGGTGTTATTTCTCCATTTTACTGATGAGGAAACAGAGGATCAGAGATTTGACTTAAGATTACATGGATCTAGTGGGCTGGCTGGAACCGAAATCAGGTCTGTCTGATCTCAAAACCTTGTTCTTAACTATCCAAGCAATTTTAAAGCCAACCGAGAAGTCTCTGGTCTTTCTTTTGTTTGTTACAGTAGAACTTCTGGATTCTATGGTAGTTCTAATTTTAGTTCATGTATGTATGACTGTGCCTGGTCTTAGATGCGGCTGGTTGGATCTAGTTCCCTGATCAGGCATCAGACCTGGGCCCCCTGCATTAGGAGTACAGAATCTTAGCCACTGGACCACCAGGAAAGTCCTGAAAATTCTCTGGTCTTTTCCTTGCTCCTCCTCTCTCCATCTCACTCAGCCTACTTCCCCACCATGCTTTTTCCCATCACCTTTTATCTGCATAATTTTAGAAGAGTGTGTTGAGCTGTTACTTTTAGCAACATGTTCCAGTCCTCACGGCACCATTAAGCTGGCAGGCTAACTTCTGTCTGCAGGAGACAGAAACCACTCACCAATGTTGTATAGTTTCTTAAATTAATAAAAGTAATAATCGGATAAACTGGTTATTATAATTTATCCACATAAAGCAGAGCCATGTGCCTGAATTGTCAGTCGGGCCTCAAACCAGTAGAAAATAGGCAGCAATTACCAGAGGCAGTGAGCAGGGAGGCTGCAATCCCGTGGTCTTCAAATCAGGAGAAATAATGAATGTATCCAGAACGCATCCATTTCAGCAAGTGCTGCACGGATTATAAAACTTATTACCAATAAAATTATTCATTTGTGCCCTATACCACACTTAATGCACCTGAAGTGAGAAATTAGAAGTGTGTTTAATTCTGGGGATGGAAGAAAATACAAGTGCAGCGAATTTGCAGTCAGGAGAAAGTTAATGCCTGGCAAAAAGGATTCAATTTAGCTACTGCTATTATGTTGGAGGAGAACAGGTTGGTTTTTCTTTTTTATTATAAAAACATACAGATTCATTTGAACCCCTGGTTTTAGTATTGGGTTCAAAGAATATTTAAAGAGAAATTATGAATTAGGGGGAACAGACATTCATGGTTAATCTGTGCCTGCAATCTTTCTCTGTCCGTATCTATAGATATATGCATGTATGACGTGTGTGTGCGTGTGTGCTCAGACTTTGTTATGTCTAACTCTTTGTGACCCCCATGGACCATAGCCTGCCAGGCTCCTCTGTCCATAGGATTTCTCAGGCAAGAATATTGGAGTGGGTCACCATTTCCTTCTCCAGGAGATCTTCCCGAGCCAGGGAATGAACCCTCGTCTCTTGTATCTCCTGCACTGGCAGGTGGATTCTTTACCACTAGTGCCACCTGGGAAGCCCATATATGTATATTCATCTAAAAATATAGATATACATGTGTGACGTAAAAGTCACTGTCATGTCCAACTCTTTTCAGCCCTATGGTTTAACAGCCTGTGGAATTCTCCAGGCCAGAATACTGGAGTGGGTAGCTGTTCCCTTCTCCAGGGGATCTTTCCAACCCAGGGATCGAACCCAGGTCTCCCACAATGCAGGTGGAGTGGATTCTTTACCAGCTGAGCTACCAGGGAAGCCCGTCTATGTATTTATCTCCATCCATCCATTCATCTATTTATCCATCCATCTATACACACATCAGTAATGGAATATTCTGATAAATATTTAATAATGAACTGTCTGAAAAAAAAAAGGAATTCTGTTCGTCAATTTCTGTGGTGTAAATGCTCCCATCAATCCGACTTCACTGAACATGGGGTTCGGAAGAGAAGCACGTGATCTGCTCTTAGGAGCCAATATGAGCTGGCTCCAGCACAGCACTGGTTTATATACCTGCCTACACATACCATGGTTTAAAGGGACAAAAGAGAAGTAAGACATATCCATCAGTTTGGGCCCTGAGTATCATCTGTGTGTGATTCCAAACCATCAGCCTCCTTGGGTGAACTTGCAATATATTTGATGCAAGTAAAGAGCAGCCCTCCTCCCTTAGAAACGTGGTGACTTATTTACATTAGGTTCCAAGTGCAAAAGGAGAAAAGAGAGACAGAAAAGAAGAGGTGGAGGGGGGCAGACTCTTGGCTTGGCCTCCCCTTGCATCAGCAGCATCACTGGTTTGTCTTCAGCGTGCTTGGTGGACTTGCCTCGATTTTTATCCAGCCATTGTTCTTTTTTACACTGGGTTTGCACACTGTGGCGCGTCTGGGGAATTTCATTAGTTGGAATATACGTGCAAAGAGTTCCGTTCCACTTTCATGAGGTCCCTGGACGGCTTGGACGAGGCCCCCAGGCCCCATGGTAGAGCCGGCACCGCATTCATATTCCTTCCCATCACCACACACATGATAGTGCGGAGCCCAGACCAATCGAAAACTTGACAGTAAGCCTTTTGATTTTGCGGGGAAACCTTCATCACGCTGCGAGAGGGAAGGGAATATAGCCCAAACTGGACTTCATACTGTGGCAAGCTTGAAATCCCAGCCCCACCGCAGAGCCGGCTGATTGGAATAGTTGGAAACTGTATCCAGGAATTCGGCTGCAAGAACTTGGCTCACAGCAACTTCTGCCTTTTTGAAAGAAAAATTGTCAACTGGGGAAGCCACTTGGGGCCTGGGTTTAATCTGTCCAGGCAGTAAAGATTCACGGCAGTGATTGGCCAAGTTTTCCTAAAATGTTTAGAGCTCCTGCCTACGCGGGGACCCTGGTGGGGGGAGAAGCAGGCTTGACCCTCCGTGTCAGCACTGGCACAACCGTGGCAGTTGTCCCCGGCTACGACCCTATTGCTGTTTTGCTAATTGCCAACCTGCTGCTTGTGAGATAGCTGAGTCTGAGGTGCAGACAGAGCCATCCAGAGTACATGTTCTCCTTGGTACCCCCATCCCAAGGCTGTGATGGGGTGGCATTTTTCTGAGAACAGCTTTCACCCTGACAACTTCACCATGACATTTAGTGGGGCAAGGGACAGAGAGAGACTGATGTTGAAGCTATGGTCGTTCACTTGTACCTTACAATCAGAGACACTGTCTCTACTCCAGGGGAAGGTCCACCGGTGCCTTGATTTCGTCCATAGGAAGATGGTAGTGTAGGAAGATGTTAGTGAATGAGAGACCTACTATGAAATACCCGTGAAATTCCAGGGGCTTTGGTGTCGTTGCCCAGGAATGCCCCGCTGGTCCTGATGCTGGAGACCTCGTTCATGTGCACAGATGCTGGGCCTTGACAAAGCTAAGTGGCTCCAGGAGTCAAGGTCTGCCATCTGTGGGAAAACGTATCACTGTCTACCTCTTTTTCTTCCACAAGGATGTGAAGTCCTAGTCTCTTAGGCAGGGCAAGAGGAAGCCCTTGGGAGAGAGGTAAGCTGGTGATGGTGAGATGTGACTGACGAGAGAATGCCTGCAGACAGAACCTAATGACGAGGTGGGCTGGGGCCTCTCTGGAAGGCCAGGGGACTCTCGAGCCATCTGACCTGGGCCGACATGCATGCTCCTCTTGCCTCATCACCAAGGAAGGCCTTCTTTGTTTCCCATGCTCTGTTCCCATTCCCTGGTCCCCGAACTCCGAAACTCCTTCCCCGACTGGCCTCGCTTTTCCAAGTGACCTGACACAGAGAGTATCAAGTGGGGCAGCGCAAAGCAGGAAGTGGGAGTGTCCCAGGTGGAGTCCTTTTGTGTGATGAAGCTGTAGGGCAGGTCACAGGCCTCTCTGGCCTGGGCCTCAGTTTCCTTATCCATGCGATGGGCAGCACCCCCACCCCAGACATGCACCTGCCTCCCAGGGTGGCTGCAAGCGGCCGAAGGATGATGGAAAGTGGAAAAGGTGCTTAGTCCTCCAGAATTATCCATCCTGTGGGCGGCCTGGGCTGGGAGTGGGTTCTTCAGGCTCCCAAGGAGCTCAGGACTTGTCCCCTCCTTGGACAGCCCATGCCCCTAAGACCCACTTTCCAAGTGGTCACGACAGCCACTGCTAAGCCTCACCAAGTGGGTCCCCCTTCCTCACTCCCGGGTACACCTTGGTGCCTCCTGATGCCAAGATGATTCAGGGAGGAGCGGGAACCTAGTAATTTCTCAGCTGGAGAGCGTTGTAAAAATAAATGTCTTCTTGGAGGTTGAAAGGTTGTCAAACACACACTGAGCCTAATTGGGTCCTCAAAATGTGCAGTTCCTGCTGGTTTTCATGGAAGATGTGGATGTGGGATGGTGTGTGTGTGTGTGAGTGTGTGAATCCACAGGCAGATTTAGGCAAATGATAACTTTTGTGATGTGTAGATATACGTGTGTGCCCAAATCTGATAGATCCACTGTTGAGCAAAGGAATACTGTCCCCTCCACCTTGGGAGGTGTTCCCTGAGCCCCATCTGAGCCCACTCCTCTCTTCCGGGATCAGCCAAGCTGGGAAGGGACCCCAGAGTGAGACCAGCCCGGTGCAATGACCGTGAACCTGAGTGTGCCATGAGACTTTGTCCCCTCACTGAGTGAACATCACACTAGTTAATACTTCTCGGGTGCCCAGGAACCAAGCGCAGTTTCAATGCTGCACACACGTTAACTCATTCCAGTTGTGAGGATCAAGTGCAGTGCAGCTGTGGGCTTTGTCTCCCCGAGATCCATCCAAGAACCCAAGTGCTAAGCACTCAAGTTCCGAGTGGGCCACGGGGCTCGGAATTGATTTCAGGAACAGTTCTTGCTTCCCGCTTACGGAAGGCAAACCGACATCAGAGCCCCCTCGCGCTGCAAAGTGACCCTGTGTGACTCTGGTCCTGGCTGACCCATTCCCTTTTTCTGTGACCAGACACACACCGCATCCCCTCTCTGGGACATCTCCCCATTTGATTATTGACCCCTCTACTGCTTTGGGCCTCCCAGATTCCCAGATCTGGGACCCTTCTCTCAAATTTAGCATCCAGCCCTTGACTTAGTTCATTGTAGGGTGGCCCTGTCTGGGTGGTCATGAAGAGCTGGTGCTCAGGGAAGCTTCACAGTGGCACATCCTCCCTTCTGGCCCTTCCCTGGAACTCCTGCTTGCGGCCTCCATTCATCTAGTGGTTGGAGAGGAGGCCCCTGACTCCCGTGTGTCCCTTCTGGGACATTAGGCCCCACATCTTGGCGAATCCAGTGTCTTTGGAAGGACTGGGTGCCCGCTGCACCACCACATTGCCTTATAGCTCCCCTGGCCCTGAAAGAGAGATGCCCCCCGTCACCCCCACTGCCTTGAGGTTGATGGATATCTCATTCCATCCTCTGGCCCAGCCTCTGGCCATGCTGCCCTTTGACATCCTGGCTTGTGTCCCCACTGCCAGACGAAGGTGTCAGGGCGCTGTCTGCCCAGCCCTGGGGTTCTCCCCAGCCCACCGACCTCTCCACCATCTCCGATTGTTTGTGCAGCTAAGACAGCCAACCCGGGGAGGAGGAGCAGGCGCTGGGCTGCAGCGTCTGGCCGGCTCCTCCTGCCAGGCGCTCATTTGTATGCAGAAGGGATTAGGCGGAATTTACCATGGCCTCGCCCTGGGGAGCTGCTCGCGCCCTAGGAAGACTCTCCGAAGGCGGTGTGCAGTTGGTAAGATTAGAACAGGCCCTTCTGCCGCCGCGCACGCCCTGGTCACTCTCCAGGCCGCCAACATCGAAATCATTTTCATTTATAACCTTTTTGATCATCCAGCCTCAAAGAGGGCCCGCCTTGTGTGACAGCGGGCACCAAAATGGCCCAATTATTTGGAAGAGGAGGGAGCCGCTGCAAACAGTCAGATGTGAGAGACAGGGCACTTGATCTGGGCTCATGGCTTTTTTCCTGCCTTCTCCCACCAATATTTTTACAGCTGTTGACATATATTGAGTTACATGTGCCTGGCCTAGATCCCCGCGGTACTGTTTCAAAGATCTGTTCACCATAAACCGTGCTGTTCCCAAGTAAATGACTGACTTCAAGAAAGCACAGTAGTTTAAATGTTACTATAAATACAGGAGCTAAGACATTTTAATTATAATTTTTGAGTTATACAGTGTTCTGTAAGTACACCAAGCATTTACAAAAGAATTTGTGTGAAACTCCAAGACTGTGCTCTCTTGTGGATAAAGAAGTAACTGCAGGTGGTTAATTCTGCAGCCTGGTGACCAGACTTGTTTACTTATGTCCAGGAGCGGGGGAGGGAGGCTGGAGGCCTTGAAAGTCTCCGTTTGGGATGTTGGAGTCAATTGCACATGTATTTATTGAGCCCCTCTAGGTGCAGAGTGCTGAGTTGAGGGCCGTGGGGGGCCTCAGAGCTGATGGGGCAAAATCTCCCCTCTCCCATTTGTAATCCCTTGGAAGAGGACAGCTAACACATCAGTTGAGAGAGATGCTAGGAGAGAAAGATGTGTGTGGGGCGCTGAGAAGGAGCATCTGAGTCTGTCCTGGGGAAGAGAAGGGCTTTGGAGAAGAGGTGCCACTACTGCTGTGCCTTAAAGGATGAGAAGAGCCACAGGGAATATTTATTTTATTTTATTTTTTGGAGGTTTATAAAAAATTATTTTAATTGGAGGCTAATTACTTGATAGTATTTTAGTGGTTTTTGCCATACATTGACATGAATCAGCCATGGGTGTACATGTGTTCCCCATCCTGAGCCCCCCTCCCACCTCCCTCCCCATCCTCTCCCTCAGGGTCATCCCAGCGCACCGGCCCTGAGCACCCCACAGGGAATATTTAGAAATGAGCAAACCTCCAATCAGTCTTCAGTGTGAATATTCTGAGCAAGGTGGACCGGCTGCCCCACCCGTGCATGGCTTTCTTTCTCCTGAATGCCCTCTAAGTCCCCTGCCCCCCACAACTAGAAAGCTTCCAGGGGCAGGGAGATGCCAATGGCCTGGTGGGCTTGAAAACTCAGCCCTTAGGTGGGTTGGGTGAAGATAATTCCCGCATGAGATGAGAGGGAAGCCAGCCTGTGGCTCTCAGGTTGTTGAAGTTTGGATGGGAGCAGTCTTTGGGTCATCTCCTTGTTTGTTTTCTTGTGATGAGGCATCAGGTTACAGGAAGGAAGCAGTCCTGGCTTGGTGCATGACTGGTGTCCATCTGCCGTCCACCCCCATTCCATCCATCCGTTCATCTGTCTCTCCACCATCCATCCATCCATCCACCCACCATCTATCTGCTGCTGCTGCTGCTAAGTTGCTTCAGTCGTGTCTGACTCTGTGCAACCCCATGGACTGCAGCCTACCAGGCTCCTCTGTCCATGGGATTTTCCAGGCACGAGTACTGGAGTGGGTGCCGTTGCCCTCTCTGCACCATCTATCCACCTGTTTACTTATACATTTATCTATCCGTCAAGTTACTCACTCAGCTTCCATCTGTCGTCCACTCATATGTCTGTCCATCTACCTGCCATCCAATTAAGTATTCATCTGTCCATCCACTATCTATCCATCCACATATCCATTTATAATCTATGAGATGTTATAGTGCAGGAGTTAAAAGTAGGGTTCCTCTAAAATTCAAATCCTACAGCTGTCACTTGTTAGCATTATGTCCTTGGGCGAGCTACTCAACCTGTGAGTTAATCTTTTTCATCTGTAAAGTGGGGGAAGATAACAAATGATAGTAAAAGCACATTGCTAAAATTAAATGAGATAGCACATGCAAAATGCTCGGCCTGGGACCTGGAAAACAGGAAGAACTCAGTAAATTCAGGTTTTGCTTACTGAGCAACACCTGTGAGTCTGATTCTGCCTGAACTCCTTAAGAGCTCCCGGCATAGGCTGGAGAGTTTCCTCCTGGGAATAAGAGGCTTCTGCCTCATACCAAGGCCTGGGATTCCAGCAAGAGGGGCCTGTGATGTGGGCAGTAAGGACTATTATGAAATGGCCAGTGTATTTTGTTTTTGTTGCTACTTTTAGGGGAAATTCTTGCCTCATATGTCTGCCTCTGCCCTGTTTTTAATGTAAGCATGTTTGCCTTGTGTCCATGAGGTCTCTTATAATTTTTTAAACAATTAAATATGAAAGAAACATGAAAACACCAAAGAAAATAAAACTCTCATTGAAGTATCTAAGATCCCAATCACCATCTTGCTATGCTGTGCTAAGTCGCTTCAGTCGTATCCAATTCTTTGTGACCCCATGGACTGTAGACCGTCAGGCTCCTCTGTCCGCGGGATTCTCCAGGCAAGAATACTGGAGTGGGTTGCCATGCCCTTCTCCAGGGATCTTCCCAACCCAGGGATGGAACCCCCGTCTCTATGTCTCCTGTATTGGCAGGTGGGTTCTTTACCATTAGTGCCACCTGGAAGCCCTTACAGAGACAGCAAGAAAAAAGAGAGGAGGTGATTGTTTTGAGGGCGGACCTGGAAGCCCAGAACAAGAATGAGCACTGGAGGTGGGGGCCAGTCACTGGAGGGTTTGGGGGTCCTCCCTGCCTCCAAGACGGGATGGAGGCATCACTTTCCTGTTGCTGGTTTGGTTCATGTCCTTGGTTCAGTCCCATTACTTTTGGGGGGTTCAGAGTCCTGACAAATGGGGAATCTCTCTCACTTCACTTTGTCAGCATCACTCAGAAAAAAAAAAAATGGAAGCATTTTGTAATCTGGGGAGCCCTGTACCAGTGGATGACAATATTTTATGAAAAAACTTAACCGTCTCAGCTGATGTACTAAGAGTGATTGTGGTTACCATCTAAGATGGTAATGCTGTAATGCTTGATAATTGTTTATATTTGTAATACTGATCGTAATATCGAAACTGTATCGAGACTCAGTATTGTGCCAGACACCGAGGTACCACATCCAACCCTTACAACACCGCCATGAGGCAAGGTAAGTGTTGTTACCATCATCTGCCAGGGTGGGGCCCGGATTTAACCCAGTTTCTCTGTCTTCAGAGCCAGTGCCCTTTCTGTTGGGTCTTAATGCTTCCTAAAGCACGTTTGTTTGTTTGTTTGTTTTTAATTAATTTTTGATCTCGTAACAATCCCAGGAGGAAGATGGGACCACTATTTTCTGCCCATTTTATAGTTTGGAATAGACCTGGCACCCCAGGCTAACCCTCTCTGTTCTCGCCTCCTCATATACACGGGTTTCCAGGACTGACCCGGAATGGTCGGGGAAGCGGGCTTCTCCTGCGTCCTCCTCCCCTCTGGGAGGGGCCTCAGGGAACCCTTGGGGGGCACCGTGGGCCTCTGTTTGCCTGGTGGCCTCTCGGCCCCATGTGAGAGCCTGCCAGGCGCCTTCAGTCGCCTGGGACTTCGAGGGCAGCTTCTGCATCTTGCTTCCTGCCCTTCCAGAATGACATACTTGCACTTGTCCCTTTGGTTTTTAGCCAGAAAGCTGAAAGTGTGTCTTCTCAAATGCAGACTGACGTGCTTCTTTTATAAATTCTTGGGCATTACTATTGATTTTTGGCTGAGGATTTCGAAATCCTATCTCTAGGACTCAGGAGATTTCCCTGCTGCAGTAATAATGCATTGTCATTCTTAATATCTCCAATCTCTGACACAATATTCATATCAAGCTGCCGAAGAGTGGCGTCAGCACCGCCTCAGGGTTGGCGCCGGGCCCGGCGGGGCTGGCTGCGGGGGCCGCCCCGTCCCCCAGATTGGCTGCCCACCAGGAAACCGCACCTGGCTCACCCCCCTGAAGGCGCCTGAGACTATGTCCTGGAGGTACCAAGGGAGCGAGTGGTTGAATTCTGCCTCCTTCATTGCTCAGCTTTCTTTGATGCCCAGAGAGGGGCAGAACCTGGCCCAAGGTCACACAAGGCGTTAGTCGGGGGGCGGGCTGGAACCCCAGTCTCCTTTTCCCTCTTAGCACCTGGTAGTTCAAGTGTCACAAAAGCAAGTGCCGCAGCTGGTGTGTGAGATAGTGGGGGCTCCCGTGACCCCACAGAGAGTCCAGCCTTGCCGTTGTTGTCCAGGGAAATTGTATCTTGCGGAGCCCAGATGTCCCGAGTTTTCAAGAGAAACCAACACTCCAGATTTTCATAATATTTTCAAACATTTCTTTTTTTTTTTAATGTTAGCAACTAATTACAAAAATCTCCCGAATAATATGACCCCTGAAAGAGAATAGAGCCACCGCTGTGGGCTGAGGGTGATACTGACCACGCCTTGTGCCCTGACCAAAGCTAGAGGCCACTTTGTCCATCCACCTGCCTCAGCACCTCCCTTCTGGCTGCCCCAGAATCAGGGGTCTGCCTGCCTGTCTTCAAGCAACCCCCCCACCTGGCCCCGACCCCCAGTGAGCTTCTCACTCTCCTGAGGGTCTCCTTGCCCTGCCAGTGGAGAAAGTGTCGGCCTTTCCTAACGTATTCTGCTGTCTGGATTCCAGCTCAGGTGGGCGGTGTGTGTTTTGAAGTGTGTGCAGGCCTGACCCCAGCCCTCAGGCCTGACTGTCCTTTGTCCTTGTGCTGCTAAGAAGACAGAGCTACCAGCTCGGCCTGCAGGACTTGCCGGGCGAGTCGCTGAATAGGTTCCCACTGAGGGATTGTTTTTCTAGTTCTTGGAATTGATGCTGCTTAGACCATAAAAATAAAAAGACCGTGTCCTCAATACTGAGAGTGTGTCTTGTGAATAAGCTGATGTGCGGGGCAGCGGATAGAGTTGTACTCTGAGATGCAGCTGGCCAAAGGGGCTGACGTCCCTGGGGTTGGAGGAAGGGAGAGGCCCTAGGAACTTTGGGGTGGGAAAGCTGATGGCTGGACATTGGAACCGGGATTGTCGAAAATCTGCTAAAGTTGGAGCAGCCAAAAATGTTTTCTGAGTTGTGGAATCATTTTACCAAAATGATAGGAAGTTGTGAGCAGGAAGAAAGACTGAACTATGCCTCTGGCCCGCTTTCCGGCCTGAGGGCCTTCCTTTGGGGGCCCACTCGGAAATGGGACACCATGATGCCAAGGGAGAGTCAGGCCCTGGAGAGATTATGCTGGTTTTGCCTGTGATCCTGCAAGAATCACCTTGCTCCCTCCTCCCTCTGTGTCTGTAGCCCTATAGCCAGCTCCCCCACATACCTAGCCAGGAGGGCTTCCTGTAGGAGGCAGCAGAAGGAACACTTCCCCTGGTGGAGGACACCGGTGGGCCAGGCAGGGTGCCAGCCCTCTCGGTGGATTATCACCTGACTCTTACCTTCTGGTAGTGGGTTATCACCTTCAAGGGCAGACCCACTGGGTCAGCCCTGCCCCCAAATTGTTGACTGAATGAACTGAGAGCCCCTCTTGGGGGCCTGTCCTCTGCCTGCCTCCTTGTCCCCTCTGTTTCCTCACGTACACACACAGTGCTCTCTCTGTCCCCAACTAAGAACAGGGATCTGACAGGCCCAGAGCTTGCTTGTCTTCACTGTGGCCAGAAAAAGTGGGTGCTGGGGAGCCCAGGAAAGGCTTGGGATGACGTGGACTTTACAGCATTTGGTGGAAAGAGAGCTGGAGGCCTGGGCTTGACTTCTGACTGGGTCACAACCCTGTGTGGCTTGGGCAAAATGGGTTTCCTTCTCTGAGCCTCAGCTTTCCTTCAGTAAAACGAGGGAGTTGAAACAGCCAGTGTTTTTCAAGTTGTCAGCTGCAACCCATTAGCAAGTCAGGGAGTCAACTTGGATGGTCACCGCCAACAAAATAAAAGAGAAACTAGACAGAGCAGAGTCCAGCAGCAGAACTGAATAGAAAGGAAGGGAAGGAAAGGAGAGGAAGAAGGAAAAGCAAAAGGAAAGAAGCTGCCTGAGGACATCACATTTAGCGAGCTTCAGTGGATTTTCATTAATGGGGGGCAGCGATTCCTTGTATGTGTTAGTGTGTGGCTAGGTCATGGTATATATAATTCTTGCTGTGGGTCGCAGTTTAAAAATTTGAAACACAGGTCAGATGACCTACAAACATTCTTCTAAACCTTGTGTTTTATAAGCGAGGTTCACTAGCCGAGCTGATCTTGGGCGAGTTCTATAATCTTTCCTGGATTCAGTGGCCGTATCTGTAAAATGGGACTAATTCAGTCCCCAGCACAGTGGTTAGGAGGATTGGATTAGATGAGGGAATCATGGGAACTGTCCAGCCCATGATCCCAGGATCTATGCTCCATGCCAGCTCCGTGCTGGCTGTTGGTGCTCCAGCCAACCTTACACTCTTAGACACAGAAAGGTGAGGGCTGCTCCTCTGCCAGTCTCTGGAGGGCAGAGAGTCGTCATGGTCAGCAGAGCCCAAGGACAGTGCCCAGGAGCCGCAGCTGACACGGGGTTGACCAGAAGTCCTTGCCCCAGAGTGGCGCCCTGAGTCTGCCTGGCGTGGGCCCTGGGCAGCACTGGACCCATTTGGCTGCATCACTGGGAAACCCGCTGGGTGGTCGGTGCCCAGAACCATGGCCTGCAGTCTTGGTATTTCCGTCTCATCTGCTGGTTGCAGCCTGCATGCCCCGGCTCCATTTGGAACTCTGTGAACTGGGCGCACTCTTCTCTATGACTATAACGACTTCCTTCTGCCATCACCACTGCCCCACCTTTTCTTGACGCAAGATGGGTCTGTGCAGAAGTGCTAAAATTCAAAGAAAGAGAGAGAGACAGAGACAAGACAAGAAAAAGGAAGTAAAGAAAGTTGTAAAGGAAACTGCCTGGTGATCCTGGTGCTGCAGTAAAGAGGACTCAGAGCTGGAAGCCCAGCCTCCTACGAGGGCAGGAAAGGAAAGATGACACCGGAGACTTTCTGGCGAGGGGACAGGAGCGTGGGCGCCAGAGGAGCAGAGGGAGGACCCTTGGGTCTTGGGGACCTTTGCCTGATCCAGGCTGGGTTTGCCTGCGGGAAGAGCAAGGTCATGGGTCCGAGATCGGGGCAGGCTTGGGGCTTCCAGGAGGCGGCTCTTCCTCTCTCTCTGCTCCGCCTCCCGCCTCTCCCTTCTCTTCCTCCCGAGGTGCAGATGGCCACATTTGCAGGTTAACTGGAACAGCTGGAGATGCATTATTAGTTTCCCGCTGCTCCTTCATATTTGCTTGGATTTTTTTTTTTTAACGGCAACATAATTTACAACTAGTACACTGGTGTCAGGGTTGGCATGTTCTAAATCCGCATCAGATTTATGTAATGCCATTGCTTATCAGTGAATGAAGTCATAATTATTGCTTTGTACCATTAAATAGCATAAATATATAAACTGTTATACAAATTGCTGCAAACGTTTCCTCTGGGGAGCTCTAGACCAAATTTTAATGTCGTGCATTTGTCTGGGATGGCAGTTTCTATGGTATATAATAATGTTGATAAATTTTACTGTAGCAAGTGACATTTTAAAGCATTAATTTTGGTGCTAAAAAAAAAAATTCCAAAGAATGCTCAGACCCAATCGGGAGGTGCTCTGAGAACCAGCTGGCGAGGTCGTGGGAGGGGTGGGGTTTTGCTTTAGGAGTGCATCAGGGGGACAGGGGGACGTGTGTCACCTCCCAGGGCTCCTCTCTGCACGAGATCACCCCCCTCCTCCTCTCTCAACTCCCGAAGGAAGGCCTCAGATACATTTTCCATGGCAAGGATGATAATTAATTTCAAAAAATTCAAATCGATTCATTTCTCCCTTCGATTTGAAGTGTGCAAGGGAAAGTGGAAGGAGGGCCTACAAAACACACAATCGGTGGGGAGGGGCCATGTCGTAACCTCCTTCCCAATTATGTAAATTCTGTGTGGGGTGAAAAAAAAAATCCCCGTCCTAATTAGAGATGCAAAACCTGCCTCCGACGCCAGCGTTCAGATGCCAGGCGTGCAGTCGCATCGCCTCTGAAAGCCATTATCATCAAGAGCGACTTTTGCCGAAAGCCCCAGGACAGCACCTGGCATTTACCTGGGTGCTCTTTGGAGAGCTGGCGGCCGAAAGGATAACACCCCCCTCCGCCTTCAGGAGAGGCTGCGGGGACCAGAGAGTCTCTGTCTGGCCCACCTGGCACTCCGGGCCCACCCAGGGGAGCTAGCGGGCAGGGTGCACATTCCTTGCTCCTCTGAACCCTGGGCATTTGGAACATTCTCTGAGAACCTTTGTCACCACTGTGAGTTTCCAGGCTGCGTTTGCTTTCTTCCCTTCCTGAGTCTTGTCTTGAGATTCTTGGAGTTCTCCGCTGGGCCTCCTCGCTCTGCTTGAGAGCGTGGCAGTCATTCGCTGTCCTTTGGAATGTGCTGGGGTCACACGGCCTGGCCGCTCTGTCTTGAGTGGGGAGACGAGTGGCTGATTCTGGCCAGAGAACTGTGAGTGGAGGTGCCCGGCACCACTCCCAGGCCAGAGCCTTGCCCTGCCAGGGTGAGGCCCTCCAGCGTTCCCTCTTTCCTTGCGGTACGGGACTCTCAGTGTCAGAAACAAAGGTGCTTCTTGGCTTGTCTTGCGGTGCCCAAGTGATTTCCATGAGAAGAGCCCCCTGCGATGGACATGAAGGGCAAACAAGACCTACACTTCTGTGGTTTGCAGCCCTTGTGATATGGGGCTTGTTTGTTACTGGGCATTTCTTATCCTGTCCTGACTGATACAGGTTTCCACTGGGGTTCCCTACCTTGATGATTTGCTTTAGGGTGCTGGGAGTGCTGGAAATCTGGTTGATTTTTTTTTTCCTGGAAAGAATATCAAATAAAGATACAGGTGTGTGCCCACTATTGGCTGTGAGAAAATTGAGGCTCAGAGTACTTAGGTGACTTCCCTAAGGGCACACAGCTTGTTGGCATCAGGCATTCATGCCTCAGATATGCTCCTGCCTTCCTCGGGCTTTGCTTTTGAAGAATGAATTCTCTGGTCCTTGAGGACCAGTCCAGTAATAGTGGGGCTCTGGAGTATAAAACAATAGGGATTGATGGGGACTACAGAGAATGTTCTCAAAGCATTAAAATTCAGCTTTTTGCCTACCAGTTTTGGCATTTCAGTCTATGCCTTCTAATGACCTCTCAAGCTTCCAAGGTCACTTTTTCTGGCTGTTCACTCTGGTGTTCACTCTGAGTGTCTCTTTCTGATGTCGTGCCCTCGAGTTTGAACCTTGAACTTCTCAGTGAAATTCTCACATGCTTATTTGTTTGTATCCTGCAACTGCCTGGTCAAGTCCTCTACAGTTAGGATGGGGACTGGCCCTAGCCTCCTAGTACTCTAGACCCAGAGGGAACAGAGGGGGACGCTGAGCTCAGAGAGGGAAAGCAACTTACCCAAGAACACACTGCTGTTTCTTCACAAAAGAATCATTGTTTGGAAGTGGAGGAAGTCACCGTTTGAGTGGATGTAGGGGGTTTTTGGAAATAGAATGGAGAATACCCAGGAGGGAAGCAAATGTGAGCTCCCTAAAAACAGGTTAACTGGGCCTTCCCTGGTGGTCCAGTGGCGAGGACTCCGTGTTCCCAATGCAGGGGGCCCGGGTTCGATCCCTGGTCAGGGAGCTAGATCCCACATGCCGCAACTAAGAGTTTGCATGCCGTCTGGCACAACCAAAAAATTTTAAAATATATTTTTTTAATGTTAACTTTTCTTCTTAGAAGACATTTACTGTAGAGTTACTATGTGCTGAGCAGGTGCTTGATCATTTGAAATAATCTTAATGAGAAAATTAATAATAATCTTGATGGGTTTAATAATTTAAAATCTCCTTACAGATAGCTTAGTTCTTATCATGCTTAGTGTCCCAATCCCAGACCCTAGGCTTTGGCCATAACAGAAATTAAGTACTGAATTTAATTGCCTTTATCCCTCTTCTACCAATGGTAATAATTAATAATGGTAAGAATGTTAGTGCAGCTCAGGGGGTTAAGAACACAGTTCAGGGCTGAAATGCCCAGGCTGTGTCGCTTACTGTTACCTCCTCTTACAGATCTTATCCACTCATCCTACATGGAACGTGGTTAGCATAATGCTTGGCACACAGTCAGCCCTTAGTAAATGTTAATATTTTTTAGGCCTCCTGGCCCATCTGGGAGCTGAAGCGACTAAGGCTTGGTGAACCCAGCCATGGCCAGTGTCTGCGGCCTTCCTTGGGCTGCAGGACTGCAACACAGCACGGGCAAATCCATTCTGCCTACTCCCCGTGTGCCATGGAAAAGAATTTTGCACCCCAAACTGCAAAATTGCCAGTTAAAGCAGCCATGTCTGCTCACAGGCGACTTTGAAGAATCGCTTCAGCCTGAGCTACTGCTCCAGCTGTGGCTGCTCATCTCAAGGGACCAGAGGCAGTGAGTGGCTGGAGTAGGGAGCGGGGCTCCCCCTGGCTGGCGCAGGGTGGGCCAAGCTGGGATGATGCCTGTGTAGTTCATTCAGTACCAGTTTCCTCATCTGTAAAATGGGAAGTCCACCACAGGACCCCTGCCACTCCCCTGGCATGCCCCGCCTGCTTCTGCATCTCAGCACCTGTTCCTGGGGCCCCCAGGAAGTCATTCATTCATTTCCTCACTCACTCATTCAGCACGAAGCTATTGAATCCCTAACCATGCTCAACACCTGCTGAGGTCATCCTCACCTCTCACAGAAGGAATCTCTTCCCTCTTGATGTTGCCCCAGCTCTCATCCCAAATATTTCATCCATCCTTCCTAAGAAGCTGACCTTCCTGCCTGGTGCTCTGCACACCTGGCTAATCTCCCTCCCTGTGTAGACAAGACATCACAAAAAAGCTTTATCAAGATATAATGTACATCCAGGAAAATGCACAAACTAAATATACAGCTCGAGGAATTTCTGGAAACAGAACACAACCAGACCAAGGAGGACCTGTACTGGCCCTCCACTTGCTCCCGTGTGCCCCCTTCCAGCCCTGCCTCCCCAAAAGAGCAAGTACTACCCTCGCCTCCAGACCCTTAGAGCGATTGTGTCACTGAGGCCATGCAAAGGGAGGATGTGTATCTCTGTGCCTCCTGGCCTGCCCAGCACAATACCCAGCATTGCAGAATAAGCAAATCGACGGATAGATCCTGTAATGCACAGGTGAGAATAGTGATGATATGACTGTAATAATGGCTGGCGGTTGTTGCATTTTACCAGACCCTTCTCATCAGCGCTTCACCGGCTGCCTTGTATGGTCCTACTGAGATTCCAAGAGGTCAGTGACTCGCCCAAGGTCAGTCAGACGGTGAGTGGCGGTCACTGTGACCTGGGTCTGTCCAGCCTGAATCTGGAGCTGGCACTCAGAACCTCACTGCCTGCTGCTTTAGAGCCCTGGGCAGTCCTTTCTCTGCTGGGCCAGCTGGACACAGGCTCAGCGGGCGACAGAGCTGAGTTGTCCTTGGCGAGCGAGCCGGCGGTTGCTCGCCGCCCCTGCCCTCCCGCCGGGCGCCCCATTCCTCCCGGGCTGCACAGAGCCTTCTGTGCGCCTCTCCAAAGGACAGGGCATATTTCTTCCCAAGCCTCTTAAGACCCAGCCCGCACTGGAGGGCTTCATCATTATGCAAATGAGCTGGATTGGCTCTGCTCCTGCAGAGGACTCCGGGGGCTGCAGAAGGACGGGGCTGCCTCTGGAGCGCAGGGTTGAGCCTCAGATTAGGCCAGTCGATGGGTGGGGGGCAGGGAGGGTGGGCATGGAGACAGAGATGGTGCCAACGCTTTGCCACCCTGGGGAGGCTGGCGACACACTGTGGGGAGCGGGTTTCAGGCTGGGCGAGGCCCACCTTCCAGCCTTGTTGCTGAAGATGCGACCAAAGAAAGACATTCTTTTTGGATTTCCTCTTTGTGTATTGAGCCCTTTTATGATTCATCAGTAAGTAAATATCAGCTGAGGGGTGATTTGTTTCTAACAAGCTTATAAAATACTGGTGTCGTTTGTGGGCTTATTGGAGTGCTGGTTATAAACACTCCCCCATGCCCACTCCTCTTTGTCAAATTAGCATTCAAAATACAAATATTGGATCTTTGGATCACTTTCTGCTGTCTCTTTGGAAGCTGGCGGGATGGTAAGGGGCAGCCATAGGACTGTGGCCTCCGGCGAGGCGCGTTTGGAACTCCGAGGGTTGAGGGCTGAGGGGAGGCCCCTGCCAGGCCCTCCAGAGGGTGGGGCACAAGGCCCCGCGAGCCCAGCTGCTCCTCTCGCCCTTCTCTTTGCCAAGTTTCCTCCGACCCAGCTTGTCCCGGCCCCCCGGAGCCTGTCATCCTCAATCTCACGGAGGGCGCAGATCTGGGCAGGCTGCATCTGGCCTGACAAGCCTTTGGAGCTGCCGCCTCCCCTGTGGGCCGGGCCCAGCCTAGACCCGGGCTGAGGCAGCCACGGCGAAGAATTGCTGACCGTTCGTGGGGAGCCGCCACATGCCACCTCCTCACAAGAAGTCAGGAGGCCCCAGCATCTCTCGCACACTTGGTGCATCACTTCCCGTCTTCCCACACCTCCCGGCTTCCGGTTTTGTGGTCGTGAGTCATACCGGGTATGTGGTCCTGACCTCCAAGTCCTGGAGGCTGCAACACACCTTTGGCCAGCTCACCTTTGGCCTGATGCGCTCTGTGGGGATGGAGGGATGCTCACGCCTGTCAAAGCGCCTTCACGGCCACGAGAAGGAGATGGTGCTCCTGAGAGTCCAGGGGATGTGTGCCCAACTCTGCAGATGCCTCTGCAGCTCCGTTCCCATTATACAGATGGGAAGACTGGGGCATGGATAGGTGACTTGCCAGGACCCCATGGCAAAGCCTGGGCTTGGGAAGTGGCCTGCCTTCCCCACTTGACAGATCTTAGAGCCAAGCCTAGCCGAGAGAGTCTCATTTGCCCCCAGGGAGGCTGGGACCAGCAGGCAGTGAGAAGCTGCCTGAGTGAGGGTGGGGCTGCTGCCCTGAGTCCCTGAGGGAAGAAACCACAGAGCAGGACCTGAGTGGGGCTGTGGAAATCTCTGGCCCACCTCAGCTCATAAATGGGGACCCAGGGGCCAGAGAGGGGACGCTGTCCTTGCCACTGTTGTCGTAATCGTTAATCGGTATAGTTTAAAATTTTTTTAATTAAAGAAGCTTTTATTCTATTTAGCTGTCCATGCTCATTGCAGAAAAACTAGATTGATCCTCCGTATCTATGGGTTGCATGGATTCAGTCAACTGGGGATCAAAAATAACTGAGGGGAAAAAATCCAGAAGGCTCCAGAAAGCAAAACCTGAATGTGTCAGGCACCAGCAACTGTTAACGCTGACACATACACGGCCCCCCACAGGCGTGTGGGCTTCCTGCTCTTCTCAGCTCTGGACTAGGAGAAGGGAGCCATCGGAGGGAGGCTCAGACAGGCCGGGCACTATCCCGTTGGAGACGTTTGGGACTGGAATTCAAGATACTTTGCTAGACCCCGGCTCATGATTTCGGAATTGTTGTTAGAGTTGGGCCTCTGTATGTTCAGGGTGAGGTGAAGGCGGAGGTATCGCCTTTGGATTTCTCACCTCTCCCTCATTCCCAGATTCTGAGGCTAACATTGTGAGTGGAATTAGGGCTGTGGCCTTTACTGTAGTGGGAGGTTCTGTACTGAGATCTCCTTTAATTTGTGGGAACTGGAAATGGGTTCTGGAGGGGGGTGTGTGTGTGTGTCTCCAAGCCCAGTGGGGAGGAGGTGTCATCTTACCAGACCAAGCCTTTCAGTGGCAGGGGGACCTTGTGTTCTCACAGCGAGCCTCTGCCCTCTGGTGGAATGGTTCCTGCATCCTGGGCGCTGGGTCAGTGAGGCTGTGATGTCACCCGTGGGGAAGATCCAGGGCTCCAGTACCAGCCTGCCAGGCCGTGGGGCATCTGATTCCTGCTGGCTCCTCCAGCTACGGAGGCTAGCAACCATCTCTCTCCCCTAGAACTCCTCTGCCCCCACCCCAGGGGTCCTCTGTAGGACCCGATTTGGAGTGTTTTCAGGGTTTCTGGGTAACTGCATTATTACACGCGCCAGGTCCCTTTACCAGACCTCCCAAGCTCCTCACCCCTAAGCCAACCTGGGGGCCACAGAGAGTGTCTCGTTGACCTGTAACCCCAATGCCTCACCCAGCACCTGACACAGTCAACAATAGCAATGGTGGTGGTGGTAATAATAATGATAACACTGGCGCTTTGAGGCCCGGTCACCATGACAACAGCCCAGTGAGGTCAGTACTGTGATGCTCCCCCTTTCACAGGTGGGATGACAGTGGCTCAGGGAAGTTTGGTCACTCTTCCAAGTCCCCACAGCTGGTAGGAGGCAGCTGGGGTGTTTGAACCCTGACTCTGAAGCTAGACTTCTCTCCAGGCTCTGTGCTGGCTGAGGGCACTGAGTGGGCAAGTCAGGACTGTGTCTAGCCCCAAGAACAGCATTCTTCTTAGGGTGGGGGTGGGGGTGGGGGTCAGAGGGCAGACTGGGTCCTGCCCTTTCACCATGCAGATACTTGGGCAACTGGATCCTAGGCACGTGGAGGGCATCTGTGGGCCCAGGGCCACATGTCTGAGCTCCTACGTCTGGGTCAGCATTGAGCACTTGAACCCCTAGCCTGCAAGCTCCAGTGCAAGCTCTGCAGCCTCCAGAGCCCTGGGGGCAGGGGCAGTATGAATCTGTCAACCAACCAAAGTATTAGCATTAATCCAGCACCTGATGTTTGGGCCAATAGAAACAAGCCGACAAGGAAAAGAATTACTGTTTTCATCCACAGAGAATTTATTGGCCAGAAGTTTGGGTTGCAAGTGACAGGAAGTCAAGTTAGCTTAAGCAAAATGAATTTTTGGAAAGACCATTTTTTATTTGACAAAACTATGGATGAGGTTTGGTGCAAGTGGAACCAGAGACTCAAATGCCAGCGTAGACTTGCTCTTGGAAAATCGTGGTTGGAACGACAGAGACAAAGCACGGAGAACTGTTTGAATAAAGGTGCAGAGTCAGAAATGAGCCAGGCTGCGAGGGTGAGGAGGCCTGTGGGGCAGAGGGGTGGGTGTGGCTGAAAGTAGGGTGCTGGTTAGGTGGGCTGTCTCCTGGGCTATCGCGCTTTCCCCGGGAGAAAGGGAGCCACCACAGGCTCTCGCGGAAGGGGATGAAGTGATGGCCATCGAGCCTGGGGAGGGTTAGCGGGTCACTGTGTGTGGGGTGGGATCAAGTTGGGAGAGCCTGGGGCAGGCATGATGAGCTGGGGCAGGGGCGGGGAGCAAAGGGTGAATTGCTAGGCATTGATGTGCTTTTTTTCTCTTTTTACGAGGGTGTCTATGAAGCTGTCTTTTCCAAGAAGCAAAAAGGCTAGACGCCAGCCAGAGCCGTACGGAGGGGCGTTCTCCTGCCGAGGTGCGTGGGCCTCGGGCTGCCTGCCTCTCATCACGGCTTAATGGCAGCTGTTCCGCTTGCTGGGCCAGCGAGGAGAGTGGAGGGCTGCATGGGGGGCAGCCCCCACCCCCGCTCCCCAACCTCTCAGCAGCTCGCCTGCTTCCTCCGCCCACACAGGCTGCCCCCTGCCCCGTCCCCTGCTCTTCTGAGGAGGGGGCATCAGGCACTGTCAGTTAACTGCCCTCTGGGGCTCGAGGTGGTGGGTGGGATGGGAGCAGACCCCAGGCTTTGGAGGCCTGGTGGGCCGGGGAAGGCACGGCCAGGTGGTGGGCAGAGGCAGACTGGCCGGCCTCTGGGAGCTGGGCCATGGCTCGTAAGCTGCCTAAAGATGTTGGACCCCCATCTGGTCTTGGGGTGCTGGCCCCAAACCATCCCAGATAACTGTGTGGGAGACTCGGTGCTGGGAGCTTAAGAAAGCCACACTAATGTCAAATGTGAGCCTGGAGGATCCAGTAGGCCTCGTTTAGTCTCTGTCTGGGTCTGTTGGAGAGAGAAAGGCAGGGGTGCTGTGCTCGCCCTCAGCAAGGTGCTGTTTTGCTGTTGATGGTTGAAGAGAGGTAATGGGGAGGAGAGTGGGCTGGAGGGAAGTCCCACCTAAGAGAACCAGGCCAGGCTGCGACTCTCAGCTTAGCCATCTCCTGGGGCTTCTCAGCCTGACTGAAGACAGGACTGCTCCCCCAGCATGGCTCAGCGCTGGTATGTTATAGGATCACGTGACGAGGTGAAGAATGGATGGTCCATTTGAATGCAGTAGTTTATTCCACGTGGCCTTTGAATGTCCAGTTTACGTTTCACTCGGGTCACGGCAGAAACCCGGTTCTTTGGGATGCCGCCTGTAGAAGCAGAAGCCACACAGCGCTCGGTTAGGGATTACAGTCTTGAGCAGTAGGGACTGCTCGAGCAGCAGGGCTGAGCCAGTGTAAAGGTGAGAAGTCCCTGTATCGGGCATTCAGGTGTCCTCTGTCGACTGACATTCTCTGATTTCTTGGGGGGACACAGATGTAGGGAGCAGGGGGTGCGGGCTGCTCAGTGATGGGATGCCAGATGGGCCTCTAATGAGCTAGTGACCCCTGGCTAGTGACCTGCCTCACAACCTATGGGGTCCAAAGTTACCCAGCTATCTGGGTTGTGCCCTTCAGGGAACCCTCGTGACTCTCTCAAAGTTTCCTGCATTCTCTGTATTCTTATCTCAAACGTTCCTGCATTCACTAGCTTCTTATCTGCCCCAGGGAATCTGACCACGTCATTATCAAGGGGAGGTTTAAGTTGGAAGGTCAGAGAAGTTCACACCTGAGCATTTGCTGTGCAGGGCAATCGTAATAAACGCTGTCAGGCAAAAGGGACGAGGCATTCTTGACAACATTTGTGAACGCATACATCACAACTCAATAAATATCTATCAAGCTTCTGCTGCGTGCCACACGCTGTTGTTGGTTCTGGAATGACAGTGTCGAACAAGACAGAGCCCCTGCCCTCACCCCGCTTGCCGTCTGCACAGCACTGGCCAATAGTAGCCGCTGACCATATGGCTGCTGAGTGCTGGAACTGCAGAATTGGATTTTTAATTTTATGTGACTTTAGATTTAAATAGCCTCTTGTGCCTAGTAACGGCCGTTTTAGATACCTCACATCTAGCAGATGCATACTGTTGAAAACTTTGCGATAGCCATCAGTCGTTATTTTCTACTCTTGTCACTTTTTTTTTTTTTTTCTGCCCAGGATATTGCTGAGGATGAGAGATGCCTAGCTAATACGGTCAGAGGGGAGGAAGTGGTGAATTGCAGTTTCCAGGCTGAACACTAGGTCTTCCTGCTTTACGTATGAGGAGCTGCAGGGGCAATTCTGTGTCTACCTGGATGGAAAACTTTTTCAAAAATGGCGATACCTGCCTTCTGCATGGGTGCCCTGGGTTTGTGTGCACGTGTGTAGCTGTCTGGTTTTTTGACGCATTGCTGTTGTTAATTTTAAAAAAATGATCTCGGTAGGGGAAAAAAACGATGTCAGCCGCAGAGGAAACCCTTGTTGTGGAAGCATGGGTAATTCATGTGTCCCTGGCAGGGCTGGTGACAGTAAGGGTTTTGCAGCCTGCCTGTCACGTTAATTGTATGTTATTAGAGGCCATTAATCTGAGGATTATTAGCATGATGGATTTTTAAGCAGTTGCCTTGTTGTGGAAAACTTGAATCTGAAGATCAGGAATATACATCAATAGGTGTTTTGTGTGTTGAGAAGAATAAGCTGTTTGTTTTTAACCCAGTGGGTCCCTGGGGAATGTAGCCAAATCTTCATTTTCTGAGCGTCTTGGTCTTTTGCAGGTAGGGGCAGGATGTGAGACGGGCCATGGAATGTCGTCATCGACAGGATGTTTCAAGCCCTTAAAGTCTCAAGTTCCAGAAGTTTGGATTCTTTAGAACTCCAAGAGTTCTCTTTCCCTTGAGTTCTCATTGGTCTGTGGTTGATTTAATCATTCACTGTTCTATTGGCTTTCTTTCCTTATAGTGTCCTTCCCTGGTGGCTCAGGCAGTGAAAAGAATTCGCCTGCAATGCAGGAGATCCAGATTCGATCCCTGGGTCAGGAAGATCCCCTGGAGAAGGGATTGGCTACCCACTCCAGTATTCTTGCCTGGACAATCCCATGGACAGAGGAGCCTAGCAGGCTACAGTCCATGGGGTCGCAAAGAGTCGGACGCAACTAACACTTTTCACTTCTTCACTTTTTTCCCCTTAAAGTAGCTGAGATCGTCTCCTCTGGTCTCTTGGAGGACCTGTCCAGGGCCTGGTTGGTGACTTTTCTTTTGCCAAAGAAGTTTACAAGCAGAACCAGTTTACAAAGGTGGTGCTTTTTCTCATTAACCATCCAGGGCTGGGTTCCCTATCAGCTTGGAAGCAGATCCTAGCCCTGGAAGGCAGCTCCTTCCATCGAGGATACGGTCCAGCTGGGCCAGGCTCTGTTTGAGAGTCTTGCTTGGAGCGATGGGGCCCTTGGGGAGCTCTCTGCAGGAGCCCAGCTATGAGGAAGGGCTGACCATGCCGTGGGGAGGGCGTCACCTGAACCTGAGTCGTGTCCTCGTCTCAGGCTCCGCTTTGACCTCCATAGATATCCCATTGAGTTTTAAAACAAAGGAATGAGGAGAAGAACCAGAAAGAAATATGAAACTCTGGTAGCAGGAGCATTCGAGGGGTGGTGCAATGGACTCCTGTGGCTGGAAGCAGGAAGCCGCAGTGAGCCACAGTTGAGCAGAAGGGTTTGAGTCTGAACACAGCTTTTGCAGTCACAAATATGGGGAGTGGTGTGGAGGCGGAAGTGGATATAGACAAGGAAAGATGGCCCAGAGGCATTTTGTGGGTGGATGTAACATAGACTGCATACCGGCTACTTGCCAGCTGCTCTGGGACAGGGGAGCCTGGTGGGCTGCTGTCTATGGGGTCGCAGAGTCAGACACAACTGAAGCAATTTAGCAGCAGCAGCAGCAATGGCTCTTTAAAGATTCAGTGGAGGTGGATTTCTCCGCCCCACTGACCCTGGCAGAGGGATTGTGTTACAGGACCTCGGGCATGGAGTTTCAGGGTCAAATCGAATGGGAAAGACCTATAGCCGTGATAGTGGGTGGCGCTGGCAGTGGTGTTATAATCCTGCTCCTTCTTTAGTCTTTATAGCAGCCCTGTGAGGGAGGCAACTTTCTCCTCATTTCACAGATGAGGAGACTAAGGCCTGGAGGGAACGTGCTCAGCCCAGAGTCACCCCGTGGGTCTGAGGGGAGCCAGGAATATCCTCCAAGCTGCCTCATTTGCAACTGTGTTCCCCCTGGCCCGAAAGAAGAGCATCTTGATGAAACAAGGGTGGGTGAGAGGAAGTCAGCTCAAGTGTCCTGTCGGCTGTGATGGGAAATCTCAAGGGCAGTTTACCCAGAATCATGCTCAGGCTTAGCTGACCCCGAGCTGAGATCCATCTGACCTGGCTCCTGGGAGCAGTCGGTCAGTGGAACCATCTGGAGTCTTCTGATTTGAGCTTTGGAGGAGGAGAGAGTAAGTGAGCACTTGCAATGTGCGGTAGCAGTGTCCTGGAGACGAGCCCTGGCCAGATGGCCGTCTTGCCACGGGAACCCTGGGGTGGGTGTATGGGCGACTGAGCCAGCCAGTCTGTCCGGGGCGTGGGCGAGGAGGGAAGGCCTGCAGTTGTCCCCCTCAAGCCTATTTTCCGTCGACACCTGCCCTAGTGCAGAAAGCAAAGCTCAACTACCTAGTATCCCCGTCCAGCCTTGAGGCCGGGAACACGCCTCCTCTGACCCTGGAATAAAGCCAGGCAGCCTAGTGACCTAGCCAGGCTGAAATGACATGCCTGAGTAGCAGATGAGAGGAGAAATCTCGGAGTCCCACTCCTTTGGTGGACTTTTACTGGATTGCAAGAGGGTCCAGTGCTTCCAGCATGGATGACGTGCAGTGCTAGGGAGGGTAACCCTTTCCACCAGCGTCTGCCTGCCAGTGTGTGGACAGAGGTTCCTTCTGCCAAGATGGGGAATTCAGCCTCCCCTTTTTCTGCCATCCGGTAGCCTCCGTTTGGAGATGCCACATTGGTTTATTATGGCGTCAGCATCCTTGTTGAAGGGGGATGTTGGTGGGTACCTGGGTAAATAAGTATAAATAGTTTTCTTTCTGATATGTGACCAGATTATTTTCCAGTTGATTTCAAGCCTTGGCCCCAAGTGGCCCACAGATCAAAAAAAGATAAGGGTCAGTTACAAGGTTGAGCTCATTCTCGGTTGCCATGGCAACTGACCTCAGGCAACCCTCAGAGGACTACACCCAGCTCCCCAGGTGATATTTTTACTGTCCACGCCATCAATCCCAAGCCTTTCAAAACTCAGACTGCCTAATTGTCTGGGCTCTGTTTTGAAGAGGCTCTGGGTCCCCCGTGGGGCCCCGATTCAGACTGCCAGAGCTCATTTATAAGCCTTTCTGAAACACGGGGGACCATGGGATGGGTCCCTCCTGGCCAGAGAGGCCTGGGAAGGTGCTCCTGAGGGGAGGAGGAAGGGCACAGCCCATCCTCCAGGATTAATTAAGAAAATGGGGGCCCAAAATGGGGGCAGTGGTGGCAGGGTATGCCTTCATGCCTTCAAGCCCTGGCTGCATGTTCTGGAGTGATGGGAGGTGCTGGGCAGCCCCGAGAACCCTGGCATTGGGGAATCTACAGCCATGGGGGTGCTGAGGTAGCCGGGGGTCTGTCAGCCACCCACCCACCCCAGAGTCTCCCCTCCAAATTCACCCACATTGTTTTTCATCCCAGTCATGATAACAGGAAAGTGTTTCCCATTGTTGAGGATTTCTCAGCCTTCTGTAAAGCGTGGACCAAAAGCAACTTTGGAAAACTTTCCTCCTTTTTAGAGATCCGCACCATACCATCCTGGTGAGAGCTGCCGTGTGATGCTTATGAACCTACAGCTTCATGACAACAGGGTTCCAAGGAGTCAGCATCCTCAGAAACCCTGTCCTAGAGCTCAGAGCTCCTTAAACTTGAACGCACACTCAAATCATTGGAGTGCTTTTAAAATGCAGGTTTTCATTCTGCACATCTAGGGTTGGGGGCTGAGATTCTGCGTTTCTGACCAGCTCCAAGGTGATGCCAGGACCACACCTTGCCCAGCGGGGATGTAGATCCTCCAGGGCAATCAGGACCTAGGGGGCTGGGGATCCCAAGTTCGGCCCGTGACCCTGCTTACAGGGTCCTGGATTTCTGCCTGGCCACTGGTGAAGGAGCCCCGCTTGGACCTGTTTCCTCCTTTACCCCTTGTCAAGCCCAGCCCAGATGTCTCCCTTCCCCTTTCCCCTCGGCTTACCTCGGTTCATTTCTTGTGGTATTTAACGACACATCAATAGATAAACAGCCTGATCTGGCTGCCTGGATATCATTATCTGCCTGCCCTCTTCTCTTCTTGCCAAAAGGTCTTTGTTCTTTATAGAGAACAAAGGACGGAGTTCCCCGTCAGCCCGTGTTTCTATTACCTGTTCGGTGTCTATTTCCGGTTAGTTCTTTATGGGAGTGGCGTCAGTGGGGTCCTCTCCCAGGGTCCTCCTCTTGCCTTCTCATTGGCCTGGCTGAGTGCTGGGCTCTGTGCCCCTCCCCTTATCGCCAAGTGCCCTGCATGGGACTGAGCCTGGGCCCCAGGACCTCAGGGGTCTTTACTGCAGCCGATCCTTGGGGTGGGCCTGATGCTGTGGGATTGAAGTCTGGTGAAGTTCATTACCCCAGCTGGTGACAGAGGATTTCAGCTCAGCCAAGCAGCCCATGCACCCTCTGCAGCTCCTTCCGTTTGCAGGGATGCTATGGCAGGGACAGCGCCAAAGCCCGGGGTTGGCCCATACTGTGTCACTGTGGGCCCTGCCTCCTCACCTCACCTAGGAAAAGTCCCCAGTGCTCCTGGCACCTGGAGCTGGCACCAGCACCAACAACGGGGCCCGCCCAGCTAGATCATGGAAATGTGGAGGCTGAGTCTGTCTGCTCTCCTTCTTACCGGAAGTTTTGGGCTGTTCGAGGAACAGAGAGTAGCTTGCTGGGTCCCAGGTCTCAAGTCCCATGGCCTTTCTGGTATTTTCTAAAACCAGAGAGGGCCGCTTGTGGTGACCAGCATGGGTCCCCACCCCTGCCTCACTCTGCCACCTCCCTGGGAAGGCCCTGCCCTCTAAGCTTCCTTTCCTCCTCTGTCCATTGAGGGACCCCTTTGGTGCCCATACTCCTGGACCAGGCCATCTTCTGAGGATCCAAAAAGCAAGTTCCTGAAGGCAAGAACAGCTTTTATAAGCCATCAGTCCTGAGAGTTTGGGGGGGACCATCGGTGTCTGATAACTGGCATTTACCAGCCCTCCCACCTCATTTTCTAAGCACTGCAGTAAGTGCCTTATGCAAATCATTAATTCCCTATTTACTGAGCACCTACTAGGTACCAGACCCCGTTCTAGGCACTGGTGACAGCAATGAGCAAAATAACCTGCGTGGAGCTTATATTATTCTTTCTGTATGTGTGTGTCTGTATTTTGTGTGTGTGTGTGTGAGTGAAAAAGAGTCAGTGAATTAAAAAAAAAAAAAAAACAAACCACAATCAACTGTGTACTATGCCAGATGGTAATAAGCACTCTCAAGGAAATTCAAGGTGATTAAGGTGCTAGAGAGGATGGGTTGCATGTGCTATTTTGGGGTGGGGGTCTGGGTAGGCCTCTTGGAGGTGGCATCATTTGAGCAGACCCCTGGATGCAGTGAGGGGAGGGGGATGAGGAGATGGTCTCAGGGGAGGGTCTCAGTGAGGGCAGAGGTCTTGTGGCAGAACAAGCCTGCTTGGCCACCTTCCCAAAACCCTGGGATGATTCTTCCCCTTTTCTAGCAAAAGTAGCTGAAGCTCAGAGAGGTCCGTGAAGTTATCCAGGTACACACAGAGCGAGTGAGTGACGAAATGGGATTCAAACCCAAGTGTTCCTGGCTGTAACTTTTGTGTCCTTAACCGCTGCTTCCTGAATGGAGGCGTCTTTTTATGTGCCCTGTCCAAACAGGCAGCAGTCACTGGTTCTCTTCCTGGAGGGGTATATGCATGAACATTCCTGCTCTCATGGTGGATTTTCCACCTGGGGTCCCTGCTTAGAGAAGGGCCAGGCAGGGCCCATGGCTTTGGCGGGAGCAGGTCACACTCAGTGCGTTGTAATCCAAGAACAATGCCCTGTCCCCTCCCCACCACAGCCAGCTGCCCCTCCCTCCCAGGCAGCAAATTATGGCCTCCGAGTGTGTGCCCAGGCCTGCCTTTGACTTCAGTGGGGCCCACCTGAGCTTCACCTTCAGGATTCTGATAATCAGCTCTCTCTCCTCCTGGCTTCCCCCAAGACCTGTATGGAAATAAGTATGTGTCTGCCAGGGATCAAATGCTTTTGGAGACAAAAGTCGGTACCGAGGACATTACAGGGAGCTATCATCTCGGCACGATGCTCTTCCACAAAGCCCTCCGCTCCTCTTTTGGGCTGACACACTTTCAGCCTGAAAGGTTCCAGCAGGCTGACTTGGTTTTAAGCAAAAGCACATCCTATTATTTTTTTGAGAAATGAAGTGTAAAATTAACACTTATTATTCCTGAGCAGAGGAAAAAAAATTGAAGGGAGAGAGGGACTCTGGGATTTTCGTGCTTGTTGGCTTGTTTTTTTGGCAGTTTGGGTTTTTCTTTCTCTTCTTTTTTTTTTTTTAAATCATAGTAAATCAATAGATTTGCCTGCACCAGCCCTGACTTAGGGGGACTGGGAGGCAAGAGCCAGCACGGTGAGCAGGCGAAATCTGCGTTTCACTTTACAAATGAGTAGGGCTGCCTAATGCGCCTGAGTTGCGTGGGTCTCTCCTATGGATGCCTGTCATGTGTTCTTAAAAAAAAAAAAAGAGGGAGCAATTGTGTGTCTTCACTCACAAAATCCTCCAGCCCCGCGCCGGGGGCAGAGGGGCCCGTGGACTCCCAGACAGCTTTGTCATTCTGCTCCGAGGTATCGCTGAGCCTGTGGGATCTTATATAATTCAGGGAAGTTAACTCTCTGAGCGTGCCTCTATCTGCGGACCCCGTGACTTGGGATGGAATGAGAGGTTGCCGGCACCGGTAGGGGCAAGAGG
The DNA here is from genome assembly GCF_032405125.1 of Capricornis sumatraensis. Classification (NCBI taxonomy): domain Eukaryota; kingdom Metazoa; phylum Chordata; class Mammalia; order Artiodactyla; family Bovidae; genus Capricornis; species Capricornis sumatraensis. The sequence goes on along the minus strand of NC_091088.1, from coordinate 23,827,206 downwards.
GATGTGGCAGTGAATTCTTTCTGTCGCCGTGGACTGGATGGTATTGGGTCACAGGCATGCAAAGGAGTATTTGCACAGTAACTAGGGCAGCCCCCCAGCACCCCCCCCATCCTCTTGGATGGTTTTACAGGCAGAGGTACACGTAATGGACACCCCCGGGAGCACCTCCAGCCCCTGCTGGTGGGGAGAGGGCCTTCTCCTTCAGGAAGAAGATTTACAGATCAGAAGGTGGGAGAGATTCCTAGGTCTATGGGAAGGCTTCATTCAGGCTTTATTATTTCTCACCCACTTTTTACTTTTTGCTTGTTTTATCTGCCTTCTCCTGTCTCCCAGGTTGGACACTTTACATGTTAGATGGGGAATGAGGAAAGGGAACAACCCCCCTCAACTCGTCTACCGGCTCTTTATCTCATTATCCTGGAACCTCACATGGGCGCCTGTTTGGGGCTGTGATTTGCTCAGATGGTGGCTGTTCAGGCCCTGGAACTGGCTTGCAGCTCCAGGACTGCCTGACTGTGCACATAGTTATGAACGTGGGTGCAGGCTGTAGCTGCGTCTGGGAATCAGGGGGGATCAGCTGATGAATGGCTCGGCGCTCAGAGAACGGAAAGTGACTGTCAGACATGATTTCTCTGATTTATAAGTTGCGGGAGCCTTCTTTGTCCTCTCCCTATTTGTGTATCAGATGGGCAGGTCTCCATTCACAGCCAAGTGGATAAAGGCCCCCACTCGGCAGAGAACTGTAAATCCTCCTTTGCTGTCTCAGCCCAGGGAACCCACTCTGGCCAGGCAAGGGGAAAGACCCCGGCCAGGGCATCTCTCATCCCTGAGTATTTTCTGAGCCGCTCCTTCGGGCCTATATGTAGCCTGATGCTTTGGGGACCAGAGGAGAAGACATTATCTGTGCCCACAGCCTCGTTGCCAGGATCAGAGAGACTCTTACGATGTGTCAGATGAACCCTGCCTGTGCCCACTAAGGGGCAGCTGTGTCAGCTGGCATAGTCCAGGAGGCTGCCTGGAGGTGGTGGGCAGGTGGGATATGCACAAATAGGGAGGGCTTTGTATCCTGTTCAGAGTACCACCCCTAGCTAGCTGTGTTACCTCAGCAAATGGTCTCATTCTCTGAACCCATTTTTTTCTTGCCTAGAAATTTTCCCAACAAGCAAGGTGATTTCTGAGATTCAGTTGGTTATAAACTTAAACTTCAGCTAACTACAATTAAAATTAAAAAAAAAAACCCTCAGCACAGTCATCATTTTCACATAACCTCTGCCTCATTAATGTGCAGGAGATGTCCACATCCTAACCGGGAGAGCGTATATAAAGGTGGTACCTCTCATTCATTCATTCACTCACTCATTCCCTACTCTGCACCAGGCTCTGAGAAGCATTGTTTGTGCGGAGTGGGGGTGCATTGGGGGGTCTTCTGAGGCAGTCCCCCACACTGGAGGCCATCTCTAATTATGATGAGAAGTTCCCCGAGGGAAGTGGCGGACGTGCGTGGGGCCTGTGCGGCGAGCGTGCTGAGCCTGCCCTGTGTCCCAAAACTTGTCAATGAATTCCTTTTCCACCGGTATAAATGGAAGATCAGCTTGAATCTCTGTCGGGTGCATGTGGCCTAGTTGCCAGGGCTCCAGGGGCATGACAAACACCCGGTAGATTGCAGCCAGTGGGCTATGTGGGGCAGGCCCACCTGCACATGCACGTGTGTGTGCTTGCCTCTGCCGTGGGGTGCCTTGGGGGGGTGGTGGGGGACGGCTGGGCCAGAGGGATGCTTGCTGTCCCCGCCAGCCCCTGCCAGGGCCTGGGGGACCCAGGGACTCGCCAGGAGCCTCAGCCCATCTGTGATTGTGCCTTGCCACTGGCAGAGCCCCTCTGCTACCTAATTCTTGCCTTTGAGGGCATATCGCAGCACCTGGCACCTTTGGTGAGGCTGGTTCCCAGGGGGAGCCCGAGGGGGAGCCTGTGTCCTTGGCTGTCCCAGATAATACTCTCCTCCTTACCCGCATGCTTGGCAACAAACACCTTATTGAGTGCTTGCTGTGTGCCAGAGACCGGTCAAAACCCCTTTTCGTGTGTTAAAGGAGTATTAACTCATTTAATTCTCACATCAGCTGTTAGAGAAAGGCTATTTTGGTGGGGCCGAGGATTGACTTTTTTTTTAAAGAAAATTTTTCAAAGGTGTTTTAAAAGCAGTTTTTAAAATACCTATTTATTTGGCTGTGTCGTGTCTTAGTTGTGGCACTCAGGATCTTCATTGCGTCACGTGGGATCTTTTGTTGTGGCCCTCGGTGTGGTGCGTGGGCTCAGTAGTTTTGGCGTGTGGGGCTAGTTGCGCCCCAGCATATGGGATCTTAGTTCCCCAACCAGGGATCGAACCCATGTCCCTCCATACAGCAGTGAAGACTCTCAACCACTGAACCACCAGGGAAGTCCGCTAAAAAGCAGTTTTAGGTTTACAATAAAGTTGAAACAAGACAGATTCCTTCTATCCCATTGCCCCCCATTTGCATAGCACCCCCCCGTTATCAACATCACTCGCCAGGATGGTACTTTTTTTTTTGCAAAGGTGAACCTGAACTGAAGCAATATAGTCAGCTGAAGTCCATAATTTTCCTTGGGGCTCACTCTTGGTGTTGTACATTTTGTGGGTTTGGGTGCATGTACTCCAGTGTTCTTGCCTGGAGAGTCCTAGGGACAGGGAAGCCTGGTGGGCTGCTGTCTATGGGATCGCACAGAGTCGGACACAACTGGAGCGACTTAGCAGCAGCATATAGCTATAGTATAATGTCACACAGAATATTTTCACTGGCCTAGAAGTCCTCAGTGCTCTGCCTATTCATCCACTCACTCACCCCCCGTAAACACTGAGCTTTCTATTGCGTACGTAGTTTTTCCAGAGTAGTTGGAATCATACAGTATGTAGCGTTTCTCAGATTGGCTTCTTGCACTTAGTAATATACATTTAAGGTTCCTCACTGTCTTCTTTTTAGCACTGAATAACATTCCACTGTGGGCTTCCCTAGTGGCTCAAATAGTAAAGAAAGTGAAAGTGAAAGTCACTCAGTCGTGTCCGATTCTTTGCGATCCCATGGACTATGGAATTCTCCTGGCCAGAATACTGGAGTGGATAGCCTTTCCCTTCCTTCCCAACCCAGTGATCAAATCCACCTGGTCTCCCATGGAATCCAATCCAGGTCTCCTGCGTTGCAGGCAGATTCTTTACCAGCTGAGCCACAGGGGAAGCCCAAGAATACTGGAGTGGGTAGCCTATCCCTTCTCCAGAGAATCTTCCCAACCCAGGGATCGAACCAGGGTCTCCCACATTGCAGGCAGATTCTTTACCAACTGAGCTATGAGGGAAGCCTAGACAGTAAAGAAGCTGCCTGCAATGCAGGTGACCTGGGTTTGACCCCTGGGTTGGGAAGGTTCCCTGGAGAAGGGCATGGCAACCCACTCCAGTATTCTTGCCTGAAGAATTCCTTGAACAGAGGAGCCTGGTGGGCTACACTCCAAGGGGTGGCAAAAAGTCAGACACAACTGAGCAACTAACACACACACAGACACACGCAAGACTCCATTGTCTGGAATTGTCTCAGTTTATGAATCCACTCATCTACTGAAGGACATCTTGGTTCCTTCCAAGGTTGGGCAATATTAAATAAAGCTACTGTAACAATCCGTGTACCAGTTTTTGTGTGAACTTAAGTTCTCAGCTGCTTTTGGTAAATCCTAAGGAGTGAGATTACTAGATCATATGGTGAGAGTATGTTTAGTTTTATAAGAAGCTGCCAAGAAGTCTTGCAAAGAGGCTGTGCTGTTTTGCCTTCTCACCAGCAATGAATGAGTGTTCCTGATGCTCTGCCTCCTCACCAGCATTTGCTGTTGTCGGTGTTCTGAATTTTGGCCATTCTCATAGGTGTGCAGTGTTAAGGAGAACTGCTATTATTTTAGCAAGAGGAAACTGAGGCCCAGACAGGTTACATAACTTGCCCAAGGTCATGCAGTAAGTGGCAGAGTCAGGCTGTAACCCTGGATGAGGTGGCACTCAAGCGGGGGCGATTCCCCCACTGACCAGCAGGCCCCGCTGGTCACAGGTGCAGCCCCGTTCTTCCTTGCCCAGCCCTGTGAGGCGGGGACTCAGGTGGCCACCATCTACTGAGAGTGAACCGATGCCCATATTATGTGGCTGGAGAAAGCAGCCAGAATTTGAACTCCATCCTGCTGGTTCCCGGCAGGGGCACCAGATCTCGGCTCTGCTGGCCTCGGGGCACGCTCCCTTCTCTGGGAGCCTTTGAGTGAAGGTTTGGGGTCATAGCAGCTCCCAGGTGAAGGGATGGAGCTATGTTCTGATCTGGAAGCAGCACGGGGTGTCTGCCCATTGTCTGCGAGCACTGGCTAGACCATCTGTTCCAAAATGTTTAGAAGAGCACTTTCTTGTGTTTTTCAGTATCTTTCGGTGGCAGCCCAGACCTTTTAGAGTAGAATCCCTAAGCCCTCCAGTGTCCAGCAAGGCCCTTCTTAAAGTGCATCCCTGGTCACTGCTGTCCCATGCTGTTCCCGCCCCCTTGCTACCATCCAGGTGGCCCCACACGGACCCACCTCAGGGCCTTGCTCTGACTCCCACTTCTGGAGCTCCATGCATTCCCTCCCCACCTCTTGACAATGAGTTACATGTTGATCATCTTCATTATCTGTCTTCTCATCACTGGAATGGGGACAAGTGCATTATCCACTTATCTCCCCCACAGAATCCCCAGCTCAAAGTACCTGGCACACAGTACATGCTCGATAAATGGTCTGTTGGATTTTGAAAAATTCTAGCTGGACTCCCTCCTCCAAGCCGACCCCATCCTGGGCCCCTCTCCTCTATGATACAGTCTGGGATGCAAGCTGCTGCTCATGGCTCACACACTGCATGGCTGGACCAGCAAGAAGTCATGGCAAATAACACATCCAAGAGCCAGCTATTCGGGTCTGGCAGCCTGCGGAGGCTGGAGCACCTGGAGCTGGGGTGGGTCTCAGCATCCATGGCACCCCTCCCTGAGCTCTGGTTCCAGGGGGTCATGGAGGGCTGACCTGGGGTGTCCTGGGGGCGGCGTGGCCTCCAGCAGGAGGGTGTGGCCCACAGGGTCGCTGACCGGCCGTGGTTCTTCTTGCAGAGGAAGGCATCAACCACGAGTGTAAGCTGTGCAACCAGATGTTCGACTCCCCGGCCAAGCTCCTCTGTCACCTCATCGAGCACAGCTTCGAGGGCATGGGTGGCACCTTCAAATGCCCCGTGTGCTTCACAGGTAGGTGTGCCCAGCGGGCCACAGGTGGGGAGAGGCGAGGGACCCAGGAGCCCAGCCCTTCAAGCCCTGGCCTTTAGCGTTGGTTCCTGGCACAGCGTGGCTGCGGAGTTCATGGGAGGACGCCCCGAGGGGCCCGCAGCCCATGGCTGCACGTGCCTCCTCTGTGCCCAGCTGACCTGGCCCTCCTGTCTATACTCTCAGCCTCTGCGCGTCGGCAGCATGATCTCCTAACCCTCCTCCCACCCTGCTGCTGCCAGGCCTTCCCCCCCACCCCTGCCAGCCTTGCCCTTCTGCAGTGGGGTCTCCAGCGAGCTCTGAGGTGCGCGCTCTGTCCAGCACCAGTGGGGCTCTCCCTTCACCTCCCTCCTGCCCACCCCACCCCCCAGCGCCCTGGCCTGTCCCAGCCCCTGCTGGATCCATGCTCCAGGCTGGAGGGGTCAAAGGGTGGTTCTGCCAGCCAAACTCCCCAGCCCCCAGACTGGCTGCTGGCCCGGGCGAGCGGCTGCCCCAGCCCGAGGCGAGTCTCAGGGGCTCTGCTGAGCCCGCCTCCTGCTGCCCAGATGGCAGCCGGTGTGCGTGGGGGAGCCTGGCCTTCCCCTGCCTCCCCCCTGACATCTGTCGTCTGCCATGGCGGGAAGCCCACCCTGGGGAGGGCGCCTGGTGGGAGGGGATCTCTGAAGGGCTCACCTCCCAGACACACAGCTGCTTCAGGGCCACCTCCTGTGTGCCAGGACCGCCTCGTGCACTCCTGCTGTGGGAGGTGGGGGCCGTGACCTGCGGGAAGGGGCTCTGCTATTGGGAGGACCCCACACACTCACACCCCCCCCAGGGTTCCCAGGAGCCTTGGCACACACTGGTGCCCCTTCCCCCCAATCCCTCAGTCTCGGGAGCCCCCACCCATCTGTTACCAACACACTCCATGAGCTGAGTTCAGGCTAGCATCGAGGGGCCCCAGCTGCTAGGTCTGCCCACCCAGGACACCGGGCCCCCTGTGTAGGGATCTGAGGATGCTGACAACCTCAGCAAGAACACTGATCCTGGTCCACTGAGCACCATCCTGTGCCAGACACTGTGCTGAGCTTATTTAATACAGACCTCAGTTCTGCCACCTGCAGAGAGGGACCTTGGACAAGACACTCAACACTCCCAGGGCCACAGTTTTCCATCAAACGGGGATAACTAACAGTGCCTGCCTTACAGGCCTGTGCTGTAGTCAGGGACTCCACACGCGGAAGGTAACCAGCAAACGGTTATGATGACAATGATGACATTCATTGGGCTAATTAAATGCCAGGCCATCTTCTAAGTGTTTTGCAAGTATTAAACCATTTGATCCTCCCAGCTACCCCAGTGAACTACCTACTTGAATGGTCCTCGTTTTTCAGATGAGGAAAAGAAGCCCAGAGAGGTTAAGTGACTTGTCCAGTATTACACAGCCTGTGGGTGGCAGAGCTCAGCTTCACTGGCTTGAGTCCTCTCCAGTGGGTGCCCGGGATGCTCCAAATAGCCCACTGTTTGGCCCCTGCGTCCATGCCTGGGTGATTCCCACTTGCGAGTAGTGTGGGACAGCTGCTGTGGGTGGCCGGGCTGGTGTCCCCAGTGTCCCCTGACAGCCATGTCCATGTCCATGTCCAGTCTTCGTCCAGGCCAACAAGTTGCAGCAGCACATCTTTGCTGTGCACGGGCAGGAGGACAAGATATACGACTGCTCTCAGTGCCCACAGAAGTTCTTCTTCCAGACCGAGCTGCAGGTGAGTGCGCTTGTCCGCCGCACGCACCCCTCCTGGTGCTCTTTGGGGCCCCCACTGGCACTGAGGGTCTTGCGGTGAATCCATGATGGTGGGGTCTTGTACTCAGCCCCACCATAACCAAAAAAGCAACAGGCCCTCTGGACTTGTGTTTGTGGGTCTGGAGCCAGTGCTCGCCCTCCTGGCTGGCTAGTGGGGGGTGTGGCCTCCTGGCCTCGCTGGGCCAGCATTCTGAGCAGAGCCGGACCGAAGCTGCTGAGCCTGGAACTCGAGTCAGAGGCTTTTAACCTTTGTGTGTTTCTATGGCAAATCCCTTGCCCTCTTAGGGGTTTCATTTCTTGCCCCGGTGTTCCATGATGGTGTTCCTCTGAACGTTGGATCTGTGGCTGGTGGCCCATGTAGCTTGCCTGGCTGAGTCCTGGGGTTGTGGGCATCCAGAAGCTGGATCTGGTGTCTTGGAACCTGCAGTGTGCCCAGGAAAGCCAGAGAAGTGAGAGCAGTGGATGCCGGGTTGAGCCCCAACTCAGAGAAAGGGATACTTGCCATGGGTCCCTGAGGCTGATGTGGCCCTCAAGTGTGGCACACAGCCCTCAGCTTCTTCAGCACTCACCGCTCATCCATCCAGAGTCTATAGTAGCTGAGAGGGTGCCCTGGGGAAGGGAAGATGCTCTGGTGGCCCTTCCTGGGTACCCACAGCCACTTCCCTTAGTGTCCTCTGGGACTCCTTCCCACCTGTTGCTGGTTTTTAAGGACCAAGATCTGTGTCCAGGTGAAACCACCTTCTCATCCACTGGTTTTTGCAAGAAACTCTCGCAACACTAGGGAGCTTATACGCCATCCCAGAATTACCACACATACAGAAAAATCATATATACACTGTATAATAGCATCACACACACAAAGCACATTTCTATATATACAGAAACATCATGTTCATTGGTTAATATCACAAATACACAGCATCACACAACAGTATCATACCACACCCCAAAAGAAGTAACACACAGGCGTCCACAAAAATACCACACGTACACACAGATGGGAGAAAATACCGTGTACTGGGGATAACACGGTTTTCAGGTGGGAGGCAGGTTAGGTTCTGCTGCAGTAACAAATATCCCCTAGCTCTGCTTCAAGTAACAAAGATTTATTTGCTGCTCACGTTATGTATCCAGGCAGATGGCCTGGGAGGGACTCTGTTCACAGTCGTCAGTGACCTCAGCCCATGGCGGGTCCATCTCCTATCATGTTTGCGTGGTCACTGAGGCAGGGAGAGGAGATGACAATTGGCAGGCCAGCTCTCAAAGTTTCCCTGGGAAATGACTCACATCTCATTCACACATTGTCTTGACCAGAGCCCATCACTTAGCCATGCCCAATTTCGAAGGAGCGAGGGAGGGGACCCCCAGTGTCTGTAAGAGGAGAGCTGGCTTCCTCATGCCCCCAAGGACTAGGGCACACCGAGGCCCACAGTATCTGCCCACCCTACACACGCTGCCTGCATGCTCATGCAGATGGTGGTCCTGCACTCAGCAGCTACCCTCCCACCCCCACCCCAGGGGAAGGGGACAGGGCTGTCACGGCAGAGTCCTCATGTTGCTGGAGCCTTTCTGGGGTTGAAGGGGTGCAGCGCCTGTTGCAGGGTGGCCCACTGCACCACGCTGCAGCCCGTGTGCTCAGCCGGGCCCGGATAGGCCTATGTGGCTCCTGACAGCCATCGCCCAGAGAAAGTGCAGATGCTCCCACAGAGGGCACAAGAGGGGCTCACCATCCGATGGTTAGGGTCCTGCTCCCATGGGCTGGCCCTGCACCCGGGCTGGGCAGGCAGAGCTGACTAGCCTGACCTCTGACTGCGCCAGATGGTTTGCTGGAAAGCCTATTTCTTTTCCTCCTTTGGGCAGCCCTTCTGGGTTCCACTAAATCCTCTATTACTCACACAGCCTTTATCCCATCTCAGTGTCAGGGAGAATTACAGACCCAGGCCCAAAAAGGGGATTCTACTTCCAAATGACCACCAGCAAGGTTGCAACCCCACCCAGGGCCCCACCACGGTCTCCCCATCGATCCACAAACTGAGTGTGTGCCTCTGGGCTGAGCCTGTGAGGGGACAGCTAACTGCCCCTCTTCTCATTTGACCAAGCAGGCTGGTACCAGCCCTGATCAGTGTCTGTCTGGGAAGCCTTGCTTGTGCATGGGCTGAGCACCCAGCACCCTACCTCCACTTGCCTTACCTGCCTGGCCAGCTTCCAAACTGGGGCCCAGGTCCTCAGACAAGTGAACCCTTTTATGGCCTAACATGTGTGCATGCTAAGTTGCTTCAGTCATGTCTGACTCTTTGCAACCCTGGACTGTAGCCTGCCAGGCTCCTCTGTCCATGGGATTCTCCAGGCAAGAGTGGGTTGCCATGCCCTTCTCCAGGGGATCTTCCCCACCCAGGGATTGAACCCGCGTCTCCTGCATTGGCAGGCAGATTCTTTACCACTAGCGCCACCTGGGAAACCCCATAGCCCAACACAGCAGGCCTCTCTTAAATGCACCAGCTCATATAAACTGTGATTTACTTAAACTTCAGGCTCACTCAGCCCTCTGGTTCCCCCACACTGTCCTGAACACCAAAAGAGGGATGACTGCTTTACGTGTTGGCTTAGAGGTTTTCCCCAGAGAAACTTCCCAGTCCTGCCTCTTAGGAGCTTCATCAGCATCCCTGTGCCAGAGACCAGCTTTGTGGTACAGAGATGTAGAGAGTTGTGGTTTCAAGTCTTGTCTCGCTTCAGCTGCACCCACCTGGGGCTGCAGACGTCCCAGATGCCAGAATGGTTTGTATGGGCTGGGGGTTCCCTGGGTCACCCAGTCAGTCTTTAAGGCAGATCCTCAAATGCCGAGAACCTCACTAAATTATAGCCTTAACAAGTCACTATTTTCTGCAATTAATGATTTTAATTACAGACCATTTAAATGTGGAAGTGTTGTAGTAACGCCAAATGTATGCAAATAATGGCTTTCGTTAAGTAACTCGAAGAGAAATTTTCTGGTTTTTTGAGAGGAGGGTTTTTCAGGCATTGAAAATTTCATCATCATTACACTGAAGCTGGAGCTGGCAGACACATGGGTTATTTCCCTGGAGTGACATGTGGCGGTTTGGGGGTGCGACAGAAGACGGGGCCTGGTCCTTGCTGAGGCCTTGACTGGCTCCCCAGGCTGTATGTTCTATGGAGAGACCCAGGGCAGCTGATGTTTTTAGGCACAAGCGACTCTGGGCTGAGAGGTCTTGGGAAGATATGAAATCTAGAATTATTCTCACTATCGGAGCATAATTCCTGCTGTGCATATAGAGGTGGGTTTGGGCTCTGGAAGGCTTGGTCTGTGTCAGAATGAAATGTCTGCTTCCAAAGGGAGTGTTCTCTTGGGTTGCGTTAATAGGAACACAGTTGCCAGAAAGAGGGAGATGCAAGTCCTATTTGATTCTGAGTTCACCTGGCTCTGCCCAAAGACAGATTAATTTAAAGGGCTTTGGACAAACCAGGGCATATTCATTGATTAGATGCATGAGAGGGAACTTACTTTGCTCTTTATTTGTTCAGAGCATGCAGGCGAGAGGTGAAGTGTCTGTTATGTACAGACACTAGATCTCTAAACCAACAGGACAGTGGTGAGTGAGACAGAGAAACACGCATAAGACCTCTGTTCTGGAGGGGACTGATAGACACTTTCCAACAGTGGTGACATGGAGAAAATAAAGTCAGGTATTGGCTAGAGCGTAATGGGGGATGAGATTGGTTATAGCTTGGTGAGTGGGGTAAGGAAGGGGCTACTCTCTGAGGAGGTGGCATTTGAGCTGAGGCCTGGAAGATGAGAGGGAGAGAGGGTGTATGGAAAAGAGCCATGAGTGGAAAGGCCCTGCAGCCACTGTGAGCTGGGTGTGTTGCTGGGATGACAGAAGGGGGTGTGGAGCTGAAGCGTAGTGGGGTGGGGGCTGGTAAAGGGAGCTGGGAGTGGAGGCCAGGTCTCAGCAAGGTTCAGAGGACAGCAAAGGCATTTGAATTCGATCCCCACTGTGATGGGGAACCAGGCAGGGAAGAGATACGATCTGATTTATATCCTAAACCCAAATTGAAGAAATTTAGCCTTTGAGAGTCACTGACTATTAAGAGACTGAAAAATCACAAGCTGGGAGAAAATATTTGCAAATCACTCATGAAATACTTGTATGTGATCAAATACTTGTATCTGGAACATATTTTTAAAAAACTCTCAAAACTCAATAATGAGGGGGGAAATCAACAACAACAACAAAGAAAAATTTCAACACTTCACCAAAGATGTAGGATGTTCCACATGGTGAGTGTTTAATAACTGTGGGAGTGCTCCATAGCTCGGTCATGTCCAGCTCTTTGTGACCCCCATGGATTGTAGCCCACCAGGCTCCTCTGTCCATGGGATTCTCCAGGCAAGAATACTGGAGTGGGTTGCCATTTCCTACTCAAGGGGATCTTCCCAACCCAGGAAATGAACCTGTGTCTCTTGCTTCTCCTGCACTGGCAGGAGGGTTCTTTATCTCTGTGTCACCTGGGAAGCCCCGATTAGTGATTAGGGATGAACGAGTGAAAACCATGGCATAATACCATGATATACTGAGTAGAAGGACCAAAACAAAGCCAAAAAGCCGACAAGTGCCAGCCAGGACACAGAGGAGCAGCCAGAACTTTCCTAAATCGCTGGGGGAATGCAAAATGGGACGGCCATGCGGCAAAATAGTTTCTAAGTTTCTTACAGAGTTAAACATACAGTTAACCTGTGACCTAGCAAGGCTACTGCTTGGTGTTTATCCCAGAGAACTTGAAAACATACCCATCTAGAAACCTCTACATGACTGATATAAAACTTTATAATGGCCCCAAACTGGAAACACCCCAATGACCCCTTCCCTGGTAAGTGAGCAGACAGGTATCTGTTCATACCATAGACTACTATTCAGCAATAAAATGGAACTGCCGTTACACATAACAACATGTATGAACTGCAAATGGCAAGTGAAAGAAGCCAGACTCCAAAGGCTCCATACTGTGTGATTCTGTATGCATGATGGTGTGGAAAAAGACAAAAATGTGGAAATAGAAAACAGACCAATAGTGGCTAGGGGCTGGGGCTGGGGGAAAGAAATGAGGACACCTGAACAAGATTCATCTAAACACACAAACACACACACAAGCATGCATGCCCCACTCAGCCAGGCAGAGTGCTAGGCTGTGAGCATGTGGCCTGGGTCCAAGGAGCTTTCAAGGGATAATTCACCAGGAGAAGGCTTGACTGGACTGCTGGGGAAGTGTGGGAACAGTTGCCTTCAAGTGTTTTAAGCTCTGCCAGAATGAGGGGTGCTCAGCATGCTTCTGATGGCCCCCAGACTTCCGGTAGTGGGCGGAGACTCTGGATGAAGATTTTCTTCTCTGACAGTCATGATTCAGGCATCACTCTCTGGGGTTAGCTCGAGCAAGATGGGAATGAAATTGTAGGGACGTGGGCATGACTGTGAATGCCAAGAGCAGGAAGCGCCATTGAGTTTTCAGCGGTCCTGTTCCCAAGAACCAGGTGCCCTTGATCAAGGCAGTGACACTTGCCTCTGCATCTTTCTGGCTTGGAACGTGTTCTCTCTCTACTGCTGACTCTCCAGGCTTCTCTACACGTGGAGGAAGGTAGTCGGCACTTCCTCCTGTCCTGTCTGCTGAGACAGACACACCTGGGTATTTCAACTGTCACTAAACAGGGGCTTTAGTGTGCAGATTTCGTTAACACAAGTAGCCAGAAGAACACCCAGATAAGCCAGAAATGGGGACTGCAGCTAACAGCCAGTGTGCAGGCAACAAGTTAGATTCCTGGAGTGGAAGTCTGGTGGTTGTGCTCAGGTGTGCTGTCCAATCCTGCTCCGGTGAATTGTGGCCCTATGTGGGGCCGATAATGAGCACCAGCAGGGGAAGGGGAGCTGGGCAGGTAGACACCACAGAGGCCCACGCTGTGGGCAAACTGTCTACAGGTGAAATAAATGGAAGGTGGTGAGGTGCCTGTCAGTGGAGGTATGCAAACACAGCACTTGTCTCAAATGCTGCAGGGGGGCAGGCAGGGAGCACAGACCTTGTGAGAGTGGCTCTGCATTTGAAGCCTTAAAGATGGTGACTGCCGCCATGAAATTAAAAGATGCTTGCCCCTCGGAAGAAAAGCTATGACAAACCTAGCTGCTGCTGCTAAGTCGCTTCAGTAGTATCCGACTCTGTGCGACCCCGACGGCAGCCCATCAGGCTCCCTCGTCCCTGGGATTCTCCAGGCAAGAACACTGGAGTGGGTTGCCATTTCCTTCTCCAGTGCATGAAAGGAAAAGTGACAGTGAAGTTGCTCAGTCGTGTCTGACTCTTAGCGACCCCATGGCCTGCAGCCTACCAGGCTCTTCCGTCCATGGGATTTTCCAGGCGAGAGTACTGGAGTGGGGTGCCATTGCCTTCCCCATGACAAACCTAGACAGCATATTAAAAAGCAGAGAATTACTTTACTAACAAAGGTCTGTCTAGTCACAGCTATGGTTTTTCCAGTAGTCATGTATGGATGTGAGAGTTGGACCATAACGAAGGCTGAGCACCAAAGAATTGATGCTTTTGAACTGTGGTGCTCTCCAGACTCTTGAGAGTCCCTTGGACTGCAAGGAAGATCCAACCAGTCCATCCTAAAGGAAATCAGTCCTGAATATTCATTGGAAGGACTGATGCTGAAGCTGAAACTCCAATACTTTGGCCACCTGATGCGAAGAACTCTGATGGAAAAGACCCTGATGCTGAGAAAGACTGAAGAGAGCAGGAGAAGGGGGTGACAGAGGATGAGATGATTGGACGGCGTCAATGATTTCATGGACACGAGTTTGAGCAAGCTCCAGGAGTTGGTGATGGACAGGGAGACCTGGCGTGCTGCAGTCCATGGGGTCACAAAGAGTCGGACACAGCTGAGCGACTGAACTGAACTCCATCATTTATCAGCTCTGGGCCTCAGTTTCTGTATCTGTAAGTGGGTATTAATAGTTCTTGTTAACTCATGGTTGTGTTGTAAAGCCCTTGGCACACCTGCCTATTACTGCTGTCATTTACTACTAGTAATAGTAGTATAGTTAGCCATTTGAGGTTCAGATGACTTGGTAGGGTCCCCTCTGTTTGGACTTTGCTGTGATTTCATGATTTCTGGCCTGAGGTGGAATAAAGTGAGACTAGATCTTTCCCTCTGTGACACCTAGCCAAGTCTCAAGGCCACGGGCACTGGGGCTTGGGAGTTGCTGGGTGCAGAGCAGGGAGGCGAAGGGGCAACAGCACAGAGTGGGGGCCTGAGGCTGGGCCATCACTTCCCGCTTTCTACATGTTTCCAAGCCCCTTTGGCCCAGACCTCTTCTCTGGATGCTGTTTCCTCAGTTGTGCTGGGGCTCAGTGGAGGGAGGCATGCAGATTTGGTTGGGGATGTGAGACAAGCCTGTAAACCGCACACCCCAAAAATGTCAATGCTGTTGACCTTGCGTTTCCAGCCTCAGGCCTCAGCAGATGAAGGCCTGGGGCCCTGTGGGCCCTTTGCCAGGGGTGAGCTGACCTGAGGGGAGGGGCGTGCTCCACCCGCCCAGCCCAGCTGTCTCTGATCCCCGTGGACACCTCTCTGCTCACAGACGCTGGCAGAGACAGCACCTCCTTCTCGCCGTCCTGAGAGCCTCACTGCTTCTCAGTCTTCATTATCGCCAAGGGGGTCTATAAGGGGGATCACCGATTCCCAGCCATACACAGCAGGCCTCTGACAGGTGGACAGGCTCCTCGCAGAACTGGCCAGGAGGTAGTTATAACAGCTGCCCCCTGGGTGGATGCCTAGTGTGGGCCAGGCCCTCTTCTAAGCATTTTGGGTGGATTGTATTCACCGGGGTCCTGTGATGTAGGCTCTCCTTCTCCCCATTGACTGATGTGGAAACTGAGACTCCGAGAGGTTAAATGATTTGCCCAGGGTCACTTGCCCATGGCAGAGCCACAGACAAAGCCAAATCGTCTTCACCACCAAGGCAAACAGAAATCCTCCAAAGTTTAAATGAATTGCCATTTATATGAGCTAATAGATTTAAATGAGGCCTGCGGTGCTGAACTATAAAAAGCCTTGTGTCAGGGGACCCAGAAACTATTTTAGTAGTTGGGCCAAGCAGGTAGCACAAATAGCAGTAACAGGGGATGCAGAAGATCCTGCTCGTGGGTGGGCCCCAGTGGAAGCACCCTGGGGACTGTTCTGCGGAGCCAGTCCTGTGTAGCTGTGTTTGCAAGGCTGCAGCTTGAGGCCAGGAGCCCGCAAATTTTCTCACAATGAGCAGTCAGCTCAGGCCAGGCTTAGGGAGAGAGGAAAAATGGGGGCCAGGTTTGGGGAGAGGAACCTTACAAGCTCTCACTCTTCCTGGTGATGCATCTTCGTGATCATGAAGCTTTGCCGGGTGCTGTCACAGGAGGCTGAGCCGGAGAAAGGTCTCTGATGCTGGGATGTCTGGCATCCCAGACCTTTGCAATGGGGCTGGGACGGGGGAGTGGCGGGCCTGCCCCGTGCCCTGGAATCTAGACTCCGTCACCGACAAAAGCCCGGGGCTGCAGGAAGCATATCCCAAGCTGGCCCGCAGCGGCAAAGCGGCCAGCCTGGCGTTGAGCGGGCGCATTTAAAGGATTAGCTCACGCTGTTTGCTTGTGTGTGCCTAATCATGCCGCTTCCAGCTAAATGATTACAATTGATTAAAAGCAGAGCTAGGTATTCTAACTAGCAACCTGGAGCCCTTCTGATGGGGCCAGCTGGGCCCTACTAGGTGGAATCCTGGTACCCAGCCAGGGGGAGGTGTCTGTGAGCCAAGGGCGTGGTTCCCCCAGGGGAACCCCTCCTTGTGAACACTGACTTTGACCTTTTCCCTCATTCCATTTCACAGACATTTACTGAGTACCCGTTACAGTCATCATCATGGGGGCCTGGGCTGCGGCTGTGAATGGGTAGATAGGTCCCTACGCTCACGAAGCCGACGTTCTGCAAGAGATACCAAATTAAGTCAGTAAATATGTAGAGCTGGAAAGGGAACCACCAGTGCAAAGGCTCAGAGGCACGGACAGATTTGGGGAGTCCGAGGAACAGAGAAAAGGCAGTCAGGAGGGAGGGGAGGAAGGCCCCCTCTTGCTTCACTCTCTGGCTGTGCTTTTCTCAGCTTCTGTGACGCAGTGCACCTGCCGAGCCTTCTGCCTGAACGCCCTTCCCTTCTCCTGAGTCTTCAGGCCCCAACCCAAGTGGTCCCTTCTCTGAGAAGCCGTCCCTGATCCTCCCTCCTTGGACTTCTCCAACCCTGCGTTTAACTCCCCGATCCCTTTGTGTGTCTACACCTGACTTCCCACTCTAATGTGAGTCTGGGGAGGGCGAAGCCTCTTTCTGCCTGCCATCCATCCATCCATCCATCCACCCACCATATGTTTCACCATAGTTGTTTTTAGCTCCTGGAAAGTAGGGAACAAAGGGACGAGAACACACACAAGGAAAGGAGTAAAAGAAGAAGTGCAACCGCGGATTCTAGGAGCCCATTTTTAAAATTTCTGGTCCTTAAAAGATGGGTAACCAAGGAGCCAGTTTCCTTGCCTCTTTGCGCTGCTGCTATCAGATCTAGCCAGATAATTATAACTAATAATAATTAAAAACTGAAAGTGCTCTAGGCATGTACTTAGCATTTGACTCTTTGGCTGAGCTTTCCTTGAGCAGCAGCATCTTCCTCCTTCCTGTTTTAAAAGACAGCCTGTCTGTGCCAGCCACCACTACACAGAGAGCTGGGCCTGGCTGGGCTTGGCCAGGGGAGCGAGAGGGAGGTGCCAGTGCCACCCAGCCATGGTCCTGGGCAGCGAGCGCCTGTTGCAGGCACTGGAGTCCTTCCCAGATTGCCCCTCCTCCGTCATCTCCTGCTTCAGATGCTTACCCCTTGCTGGCCTCAGTTGTTCAGTGGGTTGTACCATGGCCCTATCTGTACAATGGCGTGGGACCTACTGCCTCGGGTTTTGTGAGGATGGACAGTTCTCCTGCGGAAAAGCACTTGCCGAGCACTTAGAATATAAAGCTTCCTGTCAGTAATTATGGCACATTTAGGGTATGAGCCCTGCATGCCCTGCCTTCCCCACTAGGGCAGAAAACCAGAGCCCAGCACACCCCGATTTCTGTTCACCTTGGAGATGTGGTGTGGTGGTGCCCACAGAGCCTGGCTGCAAATTCCAGCCCCACTACCGAGTAGCCCTGTGACCCTGAGCAAGTCACTGACCCTCTCTGGGCCTCAGAGAATGGGGCGGGTAATGACAGTGCCTGAAAGGCCTTCAGCCCCAGGTCTGGTAAGAGTCCAGGTTTGCTGAGCATCAGCCACTATTGTTGTCACTGTTGTGACCTGTGGGCTTCGGTTCACTCCTTCACGGCTGATTCCTTCAGCCCATCATGCATGGATGCACTCAGTGCAGCCCACGAGGTTTGCTGAGCACCTACTATGTGCCAGGTGTGTACAGGTTCTAGGGATACACAAAGGCCTACATCTCTCAAGTGCTGCCCAGAGAGAAATAGGGAACTGATGAGGCCAGACAGAGTATGGATTCCGCATTCGGGGGTAATCTAGCATAATATATGCGCTAGAGCACAGCGTCACAGCAGTCATGCCGTGTGTGAGTCTCACGCAGCGGGACTGCCGCGCCCTGCGGAACGCACAGCTGGGCCCCATGTGGCATCGAAGAGGCCCGAGCGTGGCCCCTTACTCCCCGTGTCTGCAGGCCTGTCTGTGTCTCTTAGTGTTTTACTCCTGGGTGGGGCAAGGCCTTGCCTGCACATCGTCGTCCTCTGTCACCGCTGCCACCCTTGGGGTGACTGAGCCTCCTGAGGGGCTGTGTGTGCTGGTCTAGGATCTGCGTCTGGAGAAGACTGAGGGGTGGGCAGTGGCTCATCCTTGTCCTTCTGACGCCCGGACACAGGCCTGAGCCCCTCACCCCACCGAAGTCAAAACGAGGCAGATTTCCTGAGTGTTGCCGGGGGGCCTGACTCCATCTCTTCACACGTAGAGTCTTTTGAGGCCTCTCGGTGTCCCTCGGGTGTGGCATCTTACGACCTTCGTGGCACCAAGGGGTAAACCGAGGCTTCCTTGGGTCACACAGCTGCTGGAGCTGCAGGGCTGTGAACACAGGCAGCCTGGCCCTAGTGACTGTGCTCTGGGCCCTGAGGTTGGGGCAGTGTAGGCCTCTGGGTGCCGAGCACTGGGCATAGGCCTCACCTCCCAGCAGGCCAGAGTTCCAGAAGGTGACTCGGAGGTCGCCAGCAGGTGACCGGAGCCTGTGAATGCCTTGCTTTGGGAGGGGGGGCTGCGGTTGCCGTGGTCACTGCAGAGAGGAGTGAGGGAGCGGCAGGCCCGGGAGGAGTCAGGCTTGGCTGTGCTCAGATGCCCTCGTGGCCCTGGGGCTCTGTCTGCATGAGCGATGGAGTGTGTGGAGGCCCAGGTGGGGACTGGGCGGTAGGGGGCGGGGTGCCCTGGAGGCCTGGCTCCGGGCAGAGATGGCACTTGGAATCGGCCTCGGGCTGCCCGTCTGCCCGTCAGAGCCTGTCATTCATGCCCTAGGGCGGGGGGCCAACCAACTTTAGAGGGGCACCATGCCATGGCGACAGATGGGCGTGGGGGAGCTGCCAGGAGCTGAGGCCGGCGGCCATTGTGTGTGTTGTAAGCCCAGCCCCTCGCCAGCACTCTCCCAGCCGGGACCAAATGCCTTCAGTTTCTTAGAAACACAAATGTGAAGAACAGTGGGTGCCGTGTTGGTCCAAGGCCCCCAGAGGTTGGCACCATACAGAGCCCTGCCCCCTCATTGACTTAGAGGCAGCTCAATGTCCTCTAAGACACAGGGCCTGGGGCCCAGGGGGCATGAATCTCAGTTGCTTCTTCAAGGTTTCTCTGACCTTGGCATATGACCTCCCCTCTGAGACTCACTGTCACTCACCGGACAGTGGGCCGATCCTGCCTCTCCTGGATCGTGAAGTCACTGCCCCACTTCCCAGATGGGAGGCTTCATACTGTGTCACAGAGCTAGTAGGTGGCAGAGCAGAGCCCGAGGGGCGGGGAGGAGTGGAGAAAAATAGAAACGGCAACAACCCCAGGCACTGCGGGGAGCCCTTTGCACTGCTCATCCTGTTTTATCCTTAGGATGATCCTTTGAGGCCAATGCTGCTGCCCCCATTTTGCAGAGGGGAAGACTGAGGCACAGTCAGCAGTAGTGGGATTTGAACCCAGGCACTCTGCCTGTGGCGCCTGAGTGTTGAACTGCTGCCTGGATACTGTGGGAGGCTCTCTGCCATTGCAAAGCCCCACACGTGTTAAAAATGAGGCCTGCTTTGTCTCAATACCTCGGTTTGTCCACTCTACCTGTTGGAAGTGGGCTGGCTGCCCCCTGCCAGGATGCCAGGGTCTGGGTGGCTGATGGCGGTGGGGGGATTGTTCAGCCCCCTTCAGCGGAAAGATGAGAACCAGTGCTCTCGGCGGAAGCCTGGATTGTACTCTTTGGTCGAGCAGGAACAATTACTAATGACATTTAGAAAGAAATTAATGATGAGAAATGCAAGTTGGCATTTCAGGAGCACCAGTCAGCAGCCGCGCGTCAGCGCTCACAGGAGAGGCGAAGGGCGGGGGCCGGGCATGGGGGGAGAGGGAGGAGACAGCAGAAATTAATTTTGCTGTGTCAATAATGAATGTGGCCCCACTAGCTCTGCTTCTGGAGTTTAGGCAAAATCAAGCATGGACTGACTGGGGCTCGTCCAGGGGTGCAGAGGGATTCTCTTGTGTGCTGTGATATGTAGGGGCCAGAGCTGGTGCAGGCCCAGTTCCATCTTTCTGCTCAGTGGCATCAGGGGCCAGAGTGGGCTGGGCAGGGGATGGTGAGCCGGGAGGAGGCAGCCTTAGGACCGAGCCACTTGGGCTCAGCCAGCTGCATCACTTAGCAAGCCGCTTTGCCTTTCGGTTTGGTTCATTTTTTGTTTTGTTTTTTGTTGTGATGCGTGGCTTGCAGGATCTTAATTTCCCAACTAGAGATTGAACCCAGGCCCTTGGCAGTGAAAGTGTGGAGTTCTAACCACTGGACCATCAGGGAAATCCCTACTTCGCCTCTCTGAGCCCTGGTAAAATGGGGACAATTGAGACATGTGAAGATAATGTATGAAGACCAGGCAGCCAGTTTTGGCACATAGCAGGCACTCAATATATGGTAATTGTTACTATATTCCACTGACATATTTTAAGATGCACAGCTTTTCTCATTATAACATCTCTTACATTGGAATACCTCACTTGGGTGTTATAGTGTAATTTTCTTTTTTTGTTTGTTTGCTTGTTGTGATACATCAAATATGGGAGCATCTTATACTCTCTGGGGTTTTAGAATGGATAAAATATGCCTTTGGTAGGAAGCATGGCAGAGGGTGAGGAGGAACCAAGTTGCTGAACTTGTCTGGGAGAGGGACTGGGGTTCCCAATGGGAGCATACCAGCCCCTTCGTTCTCATCAGAATGATGGAGAGGGGTCCCATCCAGCCTCCCCTCACATAGAAGGAAAGGTCATTATCGTGGTAACGTTGAACATTTTTACAGAGTGGAGGGTGAAAACTCATAGCCCATGGCCTTGGGATTTTGGAGACTTTAAAGGGCACAGTAAAGGACAGAAATGGTATGGACCTAACAGAAGCAGAAGATATTAAGAAGAGGTGGCAAGAATACACAGAAGTATACAAAAAGATCTTCATGACCCAGATAACCAGATGGTGTGATCACTCACCTAGAGCCAGACATCCTGGGATGCAAAGTCAAGTGGGCCTTAGAAAGCATCACCATGAACAAAACTAGTGGAGGTGAAGCAGTTCCAGTTGACCTAAAAGATGATGCTGTTAAAGTGCTGCACTCAATATGCTAGCAAATTTGGAAAGCTCAGCAGTGGCCATAGGACTGGAAAAGGTCAGTTTTCATTCCAATCCCAAAGAAAGGCAATACCAAAGAATGTTCAAACTACTGCACAATTGCACTCATCTCACATGCTAGCAAAGTAATGCTCAAAATTCTCCAAGTCAGGCTTCAGCAGTACACGAACTGTGAACTTCTAGATGTACAAACAGGACTTAGAAAAGGCAGAGGAACCAGAGATCAAATTGCCAACATCCGCTGGATCATGGAAAAAGCAAGAGAGTTCCAGAAAAAGATCTACTTCTGCTTTATTGACTACGCCAAAGTGTTTGACTGTGTGGATCACAACAAACTGTGGAAAATTCTGAAAGAGATGGGAATACCAGACCACCTGACCTGCCTCCTGAGAAATCTGTATGCAGGTCAAGAAGCAACAGTTAGAACTGGACGTGGAACAACAGACTGGTTCCATATAGGAAAAGGAGTGTGTCAAGGCTGTATATTGTCACCCTAACTATTTGACTTATATGCAGAGTACATCATGAGAAACGCTGGGCTGGAAGAAGCACAAGCTGGAATCAAGATTTTGGGACAAATATCAATAACCTCAGATATGCAGATGACACCATCCTTATGGCAAAAAGTGAAGAAGAACTAAAGAGACTCTTGATGAAAGTGAAAGAGGAGAGTGAAAAAGTTGGCTTAAAACTCAAGATTCAGAAAAGTAAGATCATGGCATCTGGTCCCATCACTTCATGGCAAATAGATGGGGAAACAATGGAAATAGTGACAGACTTTATTTTTTGGGTTCCAAAATCACTGCAGATGGTGACTGCCACCATAAAATTAAAAGACGCTTGCTCCTTGGAAGAAAAGCTATGACCAGCCTAGACAGCCTATTAAAAAGCAGAGACATTACTTTGCCATCAAAGGTCCATCTAGTCAAAGCTTCGGTTTTTCCAGTGG
This sequence comes from Capricornis sumatraensis, assembly GCF_032405125.1. Lineage (NCBI taxonomy): Eukaryota > Metazoa > Chordata > Mammalia > Artiodactyla > Bovidae > Capricornis > Capricornis sumatraensis. The sequence continues at coordinate 23,805,233 of NC_091088.1, read as the reverse complement.
TCATGTATGGATGTGCAAGTTGGACTATAAAGAAAGCTGAGCGCCGAAGAATTGAGGCTTTTGAACTGTGGTGTTGGAGAAGACTCTTGAGAGTCCCTTGGACTGTAAGGGGATCAAACCAGTCCATCCTAAAGGAAATCGGTCCTGAATATTCATTGGAAGGACTGATGCAGACTCCAATGCTTTGGCCACCTGATGCAAAGAACTAACTCACTGGAAAAGACCCAGATGCTGGGAAAGATTGAAAGGAGGAGGAGAAGGGAACGACGGAGGATGAGATGGTTGGATGGCATCACCAACTCAATGGACATGAGTTTGAGTAAACTCCAGGAGCTGGTGATGGACAGGGAAGCCTGGTGTGCTGCAGTCCATGGGATCACAAAGAGTCAGACATGACTGACTGACTGAACTCAACTGAAAGGGTTGTCTATGTTTCAAAATGCAGATTTCCTATAATTACAGTGGTTAACATTACTATAGTCCTTATTACATGCCAGGCAGTGTTTTTAGCACTTCTATACATTGAGATATTGAATCCTCACAATGCCTCTATTATTAAGATAACTGAGCTGAGGTGCCGAGAAGTTAACTAACTCCGAGGCCACAGAGCTTGTCAATGCTGGACTGAGGCCACCGGCCCCAGATTCTGTCTCTTTACTGCCACACTAAATTGGTAGATTTCTTGATTTTTCTGCAAATGAGAACTGACAGCCCCTAGACCACAGTCCTGCATGGCAACAATTAGCTGCCCTCTTTAGACACGGGAATGTGAGCTCTGGTTCAATATCGCCCCACCACGTGGTCAGCCTCACCTGGTTCATTACCCACCTGGGCTCTGAGTTTGGGGCCCTGGTGCAGCACTTCAGAGTCTGCAAATATCTCATTGGTGCCTCAATAGCTGGGAACCACTAGAAGCATTCTTTACTCTCACCATTTTGCAGACCCAAAAACTGAGGCTGGGAAAGGGTGATAAAGCTGGGAGAAGTGGGGCCTGGGGTGGGAGAGGGGATGTCTTCCACCCATCTGCCTTTGGATGTTTGAACAGGGAGGCAAGTGGGGCTCCCTGCTCTGCAGCTCAGAGCCTGGCCCCTACTCAACCCAGACGTGGACACACAGGTCAGTAGCTGCAGCCCTATGGTTCGTCTCCATTTCCCCATCCTTTCTGAAGCTGCCAGCTCAAAGACATGGGCTCATCCATGCTTTGATGTTGACAGCGATGGCAGACCCTTGTGATTAGTAGTAACTGTGATAATATTAAACATCTGTGTACCATTTCACATATTGTAAGCACTTTTCTATATATTACCTAATTTGAAACTCATAACAAGGCTATGAGGTAGATGCTGTTTGGCCCATTTTTCAGATGAGTGAATAGGTACTTAAGTGAAATGACTTGCCTTGGGTCACATCCATATACTAGGTGGCTGAAGCAGAGTTTGAACTCCAATCCTTCTACCTTCTTCCCGCTTATTTGTTTCGGCACTCCTCTTTCTTCTCCTATCCACTCCTCTGCACATTTGTCCATCTATCCATTCATCCATCCATACAGCCATTCATTTATCCTTCACCCACTCATGCACCATCCATTTCTCCTTCCATCTAGCTACACATCCAGCCGGCCGGCCATCAGCACTGAGTGCTAAGTGCTAGGAATTATACAGCTTCATGACATGTTTCGGAGAAGGCAATGGCAACCCACTCCAGTACTCTTGCCTGGAAAATCCCATGGACAGAGGAGCCTATTAGGTTGCAGTCCATGGGATCTCGAAAAGTCGTACATGACTGAGCGACTTCACTTTCACTCTTCACTTTCATGCGTTGGAGAAGGAAAATGGCAACCCACTCCAGGGTTCTTGCCTAGAGAATCCCAGGGATGGTGGAGCCCGGTGGGCTGCAGTCTATGGGGTCGCACAGAGTCAGACACGACTGAAGTGACTTAGCAGCAGCAGCAGCATGATATCTTTCTCATATGCTCTGAATTCCATGCTTAACTGCTCTCCATCCCTCCTCTCACCCTAGAGCTGGGTGTGTTCACACACACACACACACACACACACACGTGCGCGTGCATGCACGCACATGCATGCACACACACCCCTCTGATGAGTTGAAAGGAACAGGACAGACTGAGGATCTAGATGGTCCTTGGTTTGCCTCATGGAAATCAGCAAGTTCTGGTGGTGGAAGGGAAGGCAAAAGGCTGACCTACAAGATCAAGAGCAGACCCACTTTGTGTGTGGGCAGTGATGATATGCCTACAGTTCGGTTGGAAGATGAGTGTGTACAAGGGCAGACGAGGCCTTGCAAGCTGGGCCACAGTGTTCATCAACCTCGTCAGCAGGCCCAGATCCCAAGGAGCCCTGCCTTTCTAGGTCAGTAAAGGTCACCCTTAGCCCTCTGCTTTGTGCCAGACTGGACATCCTCTCCAAATGGATGAGGATATACCCCCAAGTGTTTTCATAAGAACCTTTGAGATCATTAAATATAATCGGTCTCAGCTGCAGTTTTGATCGCTGGTGCATGCACACAATTCATCACAGCAAATTAGGTCCATCTTCAGAACTTCTGGCCCTGTAGCCTGGGGGTCTGTCGGTGAGGGGCTGGGCCACGTGGCTCTGGAAACCGTTTGTGGGGGATGATAAGCCATGCTTTCCAAGGAGGACTACCCTCAGAATAATCTGCCAGGATAGCTCTCCCTCTGCAGGGGTTAATCTTCTAGAAATTTTGAGAATGCAGGAAAGTTTTCCTGTTAGCCAAAATTCGGAAGAAAGAAGAAATGGATATGATCAAAGTTTTAAAATACTATTTATAAGACCTGAAAACACTGGGTTAGTTAAGGGACCTGAACATATATGTTCTGTATAATTAGTGACCGTGTGACCTAGATTTTCCAGAACAGTCCTAATTTCAAGTATTTTGTCCCAACTGTTGGCTATTTGTCCTGGTTCTGGGGCTTGTGAAACATGCCGACTATCTATGGAGCTGAGTTTGCTCATCAAATTTTAAAGCTGTAAAGGTCTGGGAAGATTTCAGAAAAAGATTACAAGGAAAAATTCTCTCCCACTCTTTCTCCCCCAACATGGCAAAGTATGCCGTAGGTGCACCTCATGCTCGGCTTCCTGTCTCCCTCACTGAAGGAGCAGAGGAACACGTCCATCCCGCAGGGTTTGAAAACTGTCAGCGCCCCAGTCCTTTGGACTTGGCGGTGACCGCAGGGGAAGCCTGTCTGCAGTGTGGCTCAGGGCATGAAGGTCTACAGGTCTCACGAGGTACGCCGTCCTGCGATCTGGCCCCAGGAGCCAGGCCACTGGTGGTAGCCGTAGGCTCGGGCACTGCAGATGAACCCCTATGCACCACGGGGCTGGAAGAGGCCTTGGCCTTGCAGCCATGTTGGTCAGTGATGTGTCCCCTAGATGCTGCAGCTCCTGCTTGCCCAGCTGAGGCCTCTACAGCCTGCATCCCACTGCTACAGTCCGTGCAAGTTCCAACCTCCAGCCCTAGAACCAACTAGGTGAGGGTTACAGCTCAGGATCGGCCGTGGCATCTTAGCTGTAGAATGCAAAATCTCTCCCTCCCAATCTGCCTGTTTACAAAGTAAGATCCCACTCATTTTCTGAAAAGATTGTGGTAGAATACACTTGAGGCTTCTCAGGTGGCGCTAGTGGTAAAGAACCTGCCTGCTAATGCAGGAGGTAAGGTAAGGTAAGTCGCTCAGTGGTGTCCGACTCTTTGTGACCCCATGGACTGTAGCCTACCAGGCTCCTCCCTCCATGGGATTCTCCAGGCAAGAGTACTGGAGTGGGGTGCCACTTCCTTCTCCAGGGGATCTTCCCGACCCAGGAATCAAACCCTGGGTCTCCCGCATTCCAGGCAGACGCTTTAACCTCTGAGCCACCAGGGAAGCCCCAGGAGACACGGGTTCAATCCCTGCGTTGGGAAGATCCCCTGGAGAAGGAAATGGCAACCCACTCCAGTATTTTTGCCCAAACCCCATGGACAGAGGAGCCTGGCGGGCCACAGTCCATGGGGTTGCAAAGAGTTGGACACAACTGAGTGACTAACACACAACATAAAATACACTTACAGAACATTTATCATTTTAACCACTTTTTTTTTCCCAGCTGTGCTGGGTCTTCGTTGCTGTGGGTGAACGGGGACTGCTCTTTGCTGTGGTTCATGGGGCTTCTGATGGCAGTGGCTTCTCTTGTTCTGGAGCACAGGCTCTAAAGCACAGGCTTCAGAGCTGGTGCACGGGCTTAGTGGTTCCGTGGCATGTGGATCTTCCCTGACCAGGTTTCGAACCTGTGTCCCCTCCTTCGGCAGGCAGATTCTTTACCACTGGACTACCAGGAAAGTCCTTAACCGTTTTTAGGTAGACGGTTCAGTGGCACTAAGTACCTTCATGTGGTTGTGAACTATCACCAGCATCCACAGATCTTTTCCATCTCCCCAAACGGAAACCACGTCCCCGTGAGTGAGTGACTCCCCTCCCTCCTCCCGCAGCCCCTGGAAACCGCCATCCTCCTTCCTGTCTCTCGGAACCTCATAGAAGTGAGTCATAGCGTCTTTGTCCTTCCGTGACCAGCTCGTTGCACTTAGCGCAGTGTCTTCAAAGGATCCCCCGACTTCTAAGGGAAAAGTATAACATGCCCTGGGCAGGGCTGGGGACACGGGAAAGAGGAGCAGCCTCGCTTCTTCTCCTCTCCCTGAGCCTGTCAGTGGAGGCTTCGCCTCACCACCATCTCTCACTGGCTGTTCTTACTGCATTTTTAGCAAACACAGGCTTGGAGCTGACACTGCCCAGCAGAGAAGGGGGAGACAGGGTCCCTGCCTGCAGCCCACGGCCTAGGGAGAGCCAGGGAAGCAGCCTGGTCATGGCAGGTTGAGGAAAGTGCTAGAGGGATACCTGTGCAGGTGTAGAGCTGAACCAAAACAGGGGTCTCTCATCACGTGGGCAGGAAGGGCTTTCCCAGGGCACAGAAGTCAGAGGCAGAGGAGGCTAGGGAGACGGGAGGGAGCCTCGGGGCCGTGGAGTGGCTGCCAGGAGGGCTGAGCAGGGAAAGAGCTTGGCTTGCTTGGGGAGCTGGGAGGCTTCAAAGCCAGCAGGCGCTGGACCTTGTAGGACTGTCAGGCCTGGGGTCTAGGGCCTGGATTTCTTTTGGGTGTGGTTGGAACCCCCTGGGAGTTAGCAGAGATCTCACCTCCCTGCTCCCCGGAAGAGAGAATCTGGGACGTACCTCCCATGGCTCTTTATTCTCTCAGCATCCCATTGCCACAAAGAGGGAGCCAGAGTGGAAACCAGGGCCATTGGCAAGTGGGGCCTGGCAGGTGTGTCCCCGAAGTGGTGTGGGTCAGGGCAGGTTAGCTGCACTGTGTGTTAGTCGCTTTGGTCATGTCCGACTCTGCGACCCCTGTGGGCTGCAGCCCGCCAGAGTCCTCTGTCCATGGACTTCTCCAGGCAAGAATACTGGAGTGGGTTGCCATTCCCTTCTCCAGCGGATCTTCCCAACCCAGGGACTGAAGCCGAGTCTCCTGCACTGCAGGCAGATTCTTTACCATCTGAGCCACCTATGTGAGGAGACAAAAAGCCAAAATAACAATAACCAACCCTGAGCCATTTTCAGCATGTTGTCAGTGTAATGTCTGTGTGTGTGTGTGTGTGTTCACACCAGCGTACTGGGATTGGGTGGTGTTCGTGAATGTGTGTGTGACTGTGGCGTATCTGTGAGACTAGATGTGTGTGGCTGTCCACGGGTGTGTATATATCTGTGGGCTTCCCTGGCCCTGCCTGCAGTGTAGGAGATGCAGGAGATGTGGGCTTGACTCCTGGGTCAGGAAGGTCCCCTGGAGGAGGACATGGAAACCCACTCCAGTATTCTTGCCTGGAGAATCGCACGGACAGAGGAGCCTGGTGGGCTATAGTCCATAGGGTTGCAAAGAGTCAGACACGACTGAAGTGACTTAGCATGCATGCACACACGTGTGTATCTGTGTGCATTTCATTTGGGGGTACCTGTGTGTGTGTTTGGAACCCAGTGGGGGATCATGGAGAGATCTTCCACTTCCCCTCTCCCTGGACGTGTGACTGCAGGGCATCCGTGATTGGGGGTGGGCAGAGGAGCCCCATCATACCATGCTGAGTTCATAAGTGCCCCCAAGGGCAGTCCCCCCATGATGCCCGGCTCTCTCCTTCCCCATGAGGCACGATGGGTGATGGCTGGGATGATTCTCAAGTTCTTTAGAAGAAAGGGAGGTACGAGGGGGATTATCTTCGAGACTCTTGAACAGGTGGTCATGGCAAACTGGTGCTGTTCTCTCGGAGTGTTTGAGGGAGGGGCTGCCTGGAAAGATGAACATTTTAGCACTTCAAAATGTGACCCTAGGGAAGGCGGGTTTCCCAGACTTGCTCCCACCTGGTATAGCTGGAAACCTTCAGGCTGTGCCCTTGGAAAGCACCCATGTAGCAGCAATACCCGGGACCTGGGGGACCATGCTGGCCTCAGCAGAGCTTCCTCTGCTGTCCTCCATCCTAATGATGGGCCACGTGCCACCTAATAGCACTGGCTGCCCTCCCCACTGCCCTGGGCATCAGGCACTCAGTGTACCGGGAGACACCTCAGGTGTCTTGAGGGCCTCTCAGAATGCCTGCGGCCTCAAGCTGGCAGCCCCGGGAGCCAGATGTGACCTGTAGACATGTTCTCATTGGCTGATCATGCTTTACACATTGAGATGCTTTGTATATATATTTGTAAAATATCTCCCATTTTTCAGTTTTTCCTACAGAACCAGACGTGCTGGCCACACTGGGCCTGCATTCCCACAGGACCGCCATTGCCCGGAGCCCACGAGGGCTGCCTCTTTCCTGTGAGGCTTCGGTTCTTGGGAGGCCACAGTGCTGCCGTGCCTTACTGCTTTGCACCTGGCCAGCTTGCTGGTGGACCTCACAGCACCCTGAGCAGCAGGCCACGGTCCAGTCCGGGCATGGCTGTACACAGTCGGGGAGCCCTATGCACACAGCCCTGTCTCCCCAACATCAGCCTCTGTGTTTCAGTTTATTAACCTTTACTGTGAGTTTAGCAGTAGCAATGTTAGTCGCTCAGTCCTGTCTGACTCTTTGCAACCCCACAAACTGTAGCCCACCAGGCTCCTCTGCCCATGGGATTCTCCAGGCAAGAATACTGGATTGCCATTCCCTTTTCCAAAGGATCTTCCTGATCCAGGGATCGAACCCAGGTCTCTTGCATTATAGGCAGATTCTTTACCATCTGAGCTACAGGGAAGCTCTAACTGTGAGCTTGGGGCCCATTAATAGGCTGTTCCGTGTGTGGCGTGTGGTCTTCTTTGACCATCACTAAGACCAGCAGACGTGCTCTCAGGGACAGGAGAGCACCCTTCCCTCTCGTGGTCTTGGGAGCCCACTCTTCACACACCATTTTTTTTCCATGTATTTTCTTTTCTTTATTTGGCTGCCTTGGGTCTTAGTTGCTGCTCGTGGGCTCCTCGTTGTATCACACAGGCTCTCCAGTTTTGGTGCAGAGGCTCAGTAGTTGCGAGGCACAGGTTTAGGTGCCCCAAGGCATGTGGGATCTTACTTCCCCCACCAGAGATTGAACCCTCAACCCCGGCACTGCAAGGCGGATTCTTAACCACTGGGCCACCAGGGAAATCCCCCTGTGCCATTTTTAACGGAGCATCAGCACTGCTGCCTACATCTCTCCTCACACTCTGGTGGCCTGTGTGACCCGATTCCTGCCCTGTTCCAGCAGGGCGCAATCCCATCTTTCAGACACCTGACTCAGACTCTTTGGGGGCAGGGGGCCGTGCCTCATTCGTATTTGAGATGAACCCCAGGAGCTCGTTCCAAGCAGGCGCTTGGCTGTGTTTAGCGTGGACCTCCTGGTGACCAGTGTCAGGCCAGTGTAGTGTCCCCACCTGGGAGGGGCCCGAGTCCACACACGCAGGGAAATCGTGGCCACCCAGCGTATTATGGCCAAAACCCTCGGTTCTCGGCCCTTAATCCCAGAGTGTGCTGGGTACCCGGCCCCCGAGGGACCCCACCTCCCTTTCGAGAAACAGCAAGCGTGGCAGCCACATTAACTCCGGACTTGGGGGGTCAGGCTTGTCGCCGAGGAGAGGCGGATCAGTAAACGGCCCTGGAGAGATTTCACCTTCCTCTGCCCGTGACACGGCCATAAACCCTCGTTTTCCCTTGCACAGCCGCTTGGTAAAAGTCGAGTGGCTTGCCTGCGATTCTGTGCTCAAAAACAGACCAGCTGGGCCCATTTGCATGCTGAAGTGCAGCTCCCTGGAGCCTGCGGGCCCTCTGGGCAGGTATTATTAGCTCCCTTGTTTTGTTGGGTGACTCTGAATGGGAGCCTGTTTACGGGCTGAGTTCCTAATAGAAGGCTTCAGTTCCCTCCTAATAATCTATTCTCCGGTGGGTTTTATTTCCAAAGCACAGCCGTATAGAACCTGACCCCTTGGGAGTTCACTGGGCTTTTTTTTTTTTCTTCTTTTTCACAACAACATTTTCTCCCACATTTTCACTCAAAGGAAGATATTTTTCCCGTTCCTGGGACTGGTTGTTGGTCACGCTCCCTGCTTCGGGCTCTTGGGTCCTGGGTGCTGGAGAGAGAGGTTTAGAGCGGGTGCTCACTTGCCCACCTGAGGTCCTTAAAGCAGTGGAGATGATGAAAGAAAGAAGACGTTCAGCTCCTTTGGGGATATGAGCAGCAAAGGTCAAAGGCTCTTTCTCACATGCCCCCAGGTGACTTGAGGTCCCCAAAACTGCTCCTGTTTGGGGTTCTGCTAGAAAGTGGCAGACTCTGCCCCCCTCCCTGGAAAGCTAACCCCACTGTTCCCCAGAAGCTGGAATCCCCCTCCATGCCAGGAGATCTGGATGAACTGAGGCAGTCACAGGAGAGACAGACTTCCCAGCTAAACGGGTGCGGCGCTCACTTCCCACTGTTCCGGAGTGGCAGACGACAGCCCGTCTGGCTGTCTGGGAGGCAGGGCCAGGGAAGCCCCACACACGTCCCCACGCGTGGAGGGGCTGCCTGGGCCTTGTAGGACACCCCGGGCTTTGTCTTAGACTGGCGGGTCATCAGCTTCACTCCGGACCTTCCTGATGTTGAATGAGGTCCCTTCCACACCAGCGAACCTCTCCACGCCCTCCGTGCACACAGGCAGCTGTCAGCCAGAAGGGTGGGCCGGGAGGGGGAGAAGTGGGGCGCAGACACGTCAGAGCCGGGGCCCCCAGAAGAGCGACTGCGTCACCGGGCAGGCATTTAGAGGGAACCTCGGCCATCACTCATTCCTAATTTTCATGACGTGCATTAGCTAAATTGTGTTCTGAGTATTCATTCAGCGCTGTTTATGGCGTGCTCTCGAGTGCGCTTACCGTTTGTCAGAAGTGCAAACTAGCGAACATACGAGCCTTTAAGACAGGCCATCTGTTCGTCTTAGACCCTTGGACGATTGTCAAACGCTTCTAAAAATAAGTGCTCACTAGCAGAGAGGGGCTGCCCAGGTGATGCGCAGCGAAGAGGGAGGCGGGCTGCCTGCCCCTGAACCCTCCCCAAAGGGAAAGATACTGTGCAGGTACCAGGGGCCAGGGCTGGGGGGAAGCGGGAAGGGCCGAGGGAGATGAGAGCACGAAGGTCCTGCCAGAGGACCCTTCTGGCTGGAGGTGTGTGTAGCTCCCTGTTCCTTGACTCTCGCGTAACTCCACAGCTCAAATACCTTCGATGGCTCCCCATGGCCCAGATTTAAGGGCAAGCTGCCTCGTCTGGCATCAAGGAACCTCATCAATAAGGCCCCCGCCTTTCTTTCCAGGCTTGTCTCCATGGCACATGCCCTGTGCTTCTGCCAAGCTGAATTATTCATTGTTCCCCCAACATATGCTGCACTTTTCACATTTCGCAGGCAGACGAGGGCTCTGCTGAAGAGTGGGCTCTGCATACAGACTGCAAGGGTGCAGCCCCTGCACCACCATTACCAGCTGTGGGACCTCCATGCTGTGCCTCAGTCTTCTCATCTGTGAAATAGGGATAATGAGAGTACTTAGTCCCTGGGGTTGCTGCGAGGCTTACACGAGTTAATATAAATGAAGGGTTAAGAACAACACAGTGAGCTCAAGATCAGTGTTAGCTGTGATTGTTGTCAGGATCCTTCACACCATCAGCCTTTGTCTGGGTGGTCCCATCTCCCTGGAAAGTGAGTACATGCCCACACACATGCACACACGCGTGCGTGCACACCATTGCAAATCCTAACCTAAGCAATCCTCCAAAGGGCAGCTGGGAGGCCAGCTTTCTTGTTAAACTCCTCCCAATCAGAAATCAGCTCTCCATCCTTCAGCCATGAGCTGGTAGAAGGCCAGGATGCGCCTCACTCTCTCTCTCTGTCTCTGTCCACTGCACACTGCCAGGCTCCGTGTATGCTAAATGAACCAATACCAGAACCTCCCTTAGCCTGAACAGGGCTGTATAGCATTAGCCGGAAGGATCTACCTTTTTCCTGGAAATGAATCTTCCCGTGGCTAAGGCAGGTTCTTGGACTTGATCCCCGTTCCTGGAGTCTGCTCTTTGTAAAGCCAGCCTCGTGAGAGCTTCTAGGTCGGAAGCCACCAGGGGCTGGCCCGCCGGTGGGGAGAAAGGGGATGGACCACAGCCTTTTTCCCAACCAGAGGCAGGTGAGGTGGTCAAGGTGAGGGCAGCTGTGATCTGCAGGTGGGGCTGGGTGCGTGGGTGGGTCGATGTTCTCAGGGTGAGGAGCTGTGTCCCTGCACCCTTACATCTGCCTCAGGGTTGTGAATCCAGTCCCCTGCCACACTGTGGAGCTGTGAGCTTCTCAAGGAAGAGGCTGGGGCTCCCTCAACTCGGTGTGTCCGGGGCCTTTGTGAAAGACTGTTGGAAGTGGTGCGTGAATGACTGGAAGAGGACACGCCTCCTCCCTCCCTTACAAAGTCTCCGTGAGATTCCCCACCTCACCAGAAATCCCACTGTGTTCCCTGGCGGGAGGGAAAGCAGTGGCTTGTGGGTGCAGAGGTTGTAGCCAGGGGGCTTCAGGGAGGAGGCCATGAGGGGAGGCCCTTTATCAGACCCTGCTGCTCCAGGGATAGGACCATCCAAGGTGCTGCCTTCTCTGGAGCGGTCCTGAGATCTCGCCAGCCCTCCTGGTACCATGGGGGTACTAGCGGGAGCAAACGGCCCCTTGCTCCCAGAGCATCATGAACACCGTCTGTTGGGTGTATGGAGCATGTCCTCTTGACCAGTCTGCAATAACTACACTCACACTACCTCCTGAGGCCTCAGGGCATCTTAGGACGTGGGCTCAGTTATTGCTGCTCCCTCCACCCCAAGTCCCCCAGAGGTCAACGTCACGTGGCTAGTAAGTGGCAGAACCAGGTTTCAAACCCAGGAGCCAGCCTCTCTCAGCCCATAAGGGCTCGCCGCCTGCCTTGTGATCCCCTGAGCAGGGGCTAGCACGAATGGGGCACGTGCAAAGGACCAGGCGAGGTGCCAGAACTTTAGAGATGCTTTGTCATCAGCGTGGTGGGAGCACAGGAGGGGCAGCCCATAATGACCAGCAGTGCAGAGAAATCCTCTCCAGCCCACACCCGTGCATCTCAGGGGGTGCAGAGCAGTCTCTCATTGCCTCGCAGGCAGTGTTTTCCATGCCACCAGGCACCCAGCATGTTTAAGCATCACTAGTCTTTTCTACTTGACTCTGCGGTGGGTGGGCATCAAAGGGACACCAAGCAGGGTCCCAGACCAAGGGACAGAAAACAGAACCATGACCTGGAGAAGAAATCCCGACCAGGGAGGGACACACCAGTGAGTGTGTGTCTGCGTGTGCTTATGTGTGTGTGTACATGGTTCATACGCATGCCTGTTGTGGGGCCTGGAGGTGTGTTGAGCCAGGGATGCCTCCTGGGACAATGAAGCCAGAACAGGACCCCCACCACAGTCTCCACCTGGCATGTGCCAGTGAGTGCCTGCGCTTTGGAGAGAATGGTCCAGCCACAGAGTCCATGATTCTGCTGCCCCTCACTACCCGGCATACCCTGGCTTGGGCCCTGGATCTGGGTTATTTTACTGCCGGCTTCCTAGTGACAAACAAGGCGGCTCTCACCTAGCAGGGTATTTAGTAAAAAGGTTTGTTGAAGGAATGAATGACTATGTAAATGAATGTGGGGGTGTGACCGAGGGATCCTCCGCGGTGCAGTCCTCTGGGGATGACTTCCACAGACACAGCGTTCACCAGGACCCCAGTCGGGGCCCGACCTCTCGCGCCTCACTCACTTCTATCCCAGGGAGCTGACAGCTCGGCGCAGCAGGCAGAGGCGGCCGGCACCGGCCCTTCCAGAAACCTCAGCCACCAGAGCCGCACGGGCTCTGCCGAGCGGATGGATCTCCGCCGCAAACCAAGGCCACCCAACCCCCTCCCGTTCTCCTGTTTTATTTTTCTCACCTGCTCCTCGGCCCACACCTGCGTCTCCCTGGCAGGCACCGAGGCCCGTGTGGATGCCAGACCCCCCCTGTCTCTAGGCACCTTCCCCGTCCTTGCCGGCTGCCACCCCCGCCCTCGCCCCGGCCTTTATGAGGCCGGGAAAGTGTTCTTCTGCGGGGTCGGTAGCATCTTTAAAAAACGATTTTCTTGCTTCTCGGAAGGGGCTAAATATAGCACAGGCATAAACAGAGAAATAGACATTAAGCCAAAATGCCCTTGTGAGAACCATGCCGGGTGCAAGGAACTCTTTAAGAAGACTTGATGAAGCTCCCTCATCCCTGGAACCGACCGCAGCTCCAAGCCGTGGGGGGAAGCAGCCCAGCTTTTTAGGGTTATTGAACTGTGCCGTCGGCGGAGCTGCTCAGCGCACAGGTGCGTTAGTGGTTGGTGAGTCCTGGGGACGGTTCCTGCCACCCCTCCGCCCTTCCCGAGGAGGAGCTGGTGCCGGCTTGTCCTGGCCTGTGCGCTTCTCGGCACCCCCACCCCCGTACTTACTGGGCGGCCTTGACCCGGCTCCATCAGAGCTATCATACTGCACCCAAGTCTGGGTGTCTCTTGGCACATCCCCGCTTCCGCAGTCAGGATTGCGGGCTGAGCCGAGCTGGAGTCTCCTGCTCCTTCCCCTATGCCCGTCTCAGGGCAGAGCCTCCAGCAGGCGCTTCACAGCTCAGTGCTAAATGAATTCTGGTGCCTGGCCCCATCCCTGCATCGGGTTTCAACACTTCCATCTGCTGTGACATCCCGGGCTTTTTGTTCCTGGAGAATTTCAGGAATGGAAGTTTCACCCCACACTGTCTACGACCCTCTTTGAGGAAGTTCTTCCTTGAGTCTAACCGAAAAACCACCAGCTCCTGCTCCTTAAGAGAGAAGGCTGCTGCTATTTTCGCCTGAGAAGTGGCATTTGTTCCTGAACTGTCCTCATCAGCGGTCCTAGGCGTAGGTTCCCACCTCCAGGATTTCTGTACCTGGCTGAGCTGCTGTGGACCACGTGGGTCACACCGGCCCTGCTCTTGGCATCTTGGCAAGAGGCCGCTTCATTATCCAGAGAGCCCCGAACACTGCCTTTTCCCATGTTGCTGCTGGGTAGCCCTGAGGAGTCTGTGAAGATCAGACATCATCTGGTTTTCTGCTGCTTATGAAACAGAGTCCACGTTCAAGGGCATCCAGGGCTCCCGGCAGTCCTTTCTGTGACCTCTGTGCCGGGATCACCCCACTGGTGCCTGCACTGGTCGGGCTTATTCCAGCCTCCATACCTTCCTCTATGCTGTGCCCCTCACCCCCCACCCCCCCACCCCCGTTTGGACTGTCCTCTCCCCTTTCCATACATCCTCCCTGTACACAGGTTCATTTATTTATCCTTACACTGATGCAAAACTATTTACTCAGTGTCTACTTGGTACCAGACCCTCAGAACCAAAATTTGAGAACAAAGTCGGAGCTATACATGTTTACCTTCTTAATGCCCCCCTCCCGCCACAACCCCTTGCAAATCAAGAAGGACCTGACTGCACCCAGGGAGCCCGGGCAACAGGGCACTGTTAACTGACTGGCTGTTGGCAGGGTGGGAGAGTGAAACCACCACGTCATTCATTCCTGGAAGCTGCACCTTTGACACCGCTCCTGGGACAAACTTGGTGGGACTGAGAGAGGAGGTGATGCACCCCCCCCCCCCCATCTGCCGCTCAGCAGAGGCAGCCAGCCTGGCACTCGGGAGGCAGTTGCACGTGTGGGAGGTGGGCTGGAAGTGCCTTGAGTGGCTCCTGGGAGGGGAAGCAGAGGACTTCAAGAGGAGCGAGGTTGGGAGGAGAGAGGAGGTGGGAACTGAGTGAGCAAAGGCCCAGGAACTGGGAGGACGGTTTGATGTAGGGTGGGCTCGGCTCCCCGCAGGACTGGCTGGCTGTCCCTGCGCAAGTGCAAGGAGAGGTGCCTCGGCTGGAGGGTGGGCGTTCCCATAGAAACCGCCGCATCCCATCTGTGGCCTCAGACAACCTGCCTTGCGCCTCTGGGTCCCTGACATCCCCGCTGAGGTGCCAGGCCAGGATGGCAGAGTTGGCGTTCGTGTCTGGAGAGGAGTTTGGACGATCCACAGACTGGGTGCCCATGGGGATGTAAGGTGCTGTGGGAACCCTGCCGTCTCGCTGAAGCCCCTGGCTCTCTTGGATTCCATTTGCCACCCCCTCCTGCTTCCTGGCTGGGTGTATTTTAGCCTGTCTGAGCTTCAGTATCCATTTTACCATGTCCTACCTTGTAAGCCTGCGGTGGGGACTGAAAGAAGTGTGCCTGCAACCACACAGAGCACCCGTGCTGGTCAGACTCCGGCCATGTGGCCTGTGCCCCGGAGCACAGGGAAGGAGGCAGCAGGGCTTGGTAGCTCCGAGCTGCTGGAGTCAGCAAGCATCTGCCGTGTGTGGTTGGGGCTCTACCTCTCCCGGGCCGTGCGCTTGCCGGAGGAGTTGGCGACATCACCAAGGAGACAGCAGCCGTGCCCGCCGTGGGCAGCGGCTGCCGCAGGGGCCCTAGGCTGGGGAGCGGGGGTGGCCCCAGGCCTCCGCACGGAGCTGCGTGCATCCTGTGGTCGCCCTCGCAGTCCAGTCCTGGAGCCCAGGAGAGAGATGCAGAGCCGCGCCTGACCCCTGGTGGTCATCGGCAGAACTGCAGAAGCAGCCCCCCAACCCTGGAGGAGTCGCTGCGCTGGAGGGGTGCCCAGGTCTGCAGAGGCAGTCCATCCTTGGGGAGCTGCTTCTGTACGGGGGGTCCTATGCTGTTCCCCACCGCGGGGCTGCTCTGGCCTGGGTGGATTCCGCTTCCTTTCTCCAGGTGTCATGAGATTGAGTACCACCTGAGGCTTTGATGACATTGGTCAGGATTTGAAATACAGACCACTGGAAAAGAAATAAAAAGATAGGCTCTTAAGAAGCCAAACGCCAACCCTAGCCCCAGGCCACTGGCTTCTGGGAAACACCTACACTGCCTTTCTGCTCTGGCTGGCATGAGGGAAGAGCTGACTTGGGCTATGGAGAGATGGAAGAGTTTAGCCAGACGGTTCCACTCAGGCTCTCTATTCCCAGGCGGATTCGGACTAACTGCACACAAGGTCCTTCTGGCCAGAGCACTGTCATATGACGGCACAGGCAGGCTCCCTACCCCGGCCCCTCCCGGGGGGTGACCTGGCCCCTGCCTCAGCCATAGGCACTGCGGCCGCCCACTGTCTGATCACATCGGCGCCGCTCTGGCGTTTCTTGGCTGGAGAGCTGCATGGCACACAAGCCGTATCCCTCCACCAGGCTCCGAATATTTCCCCGGAAGGACCGTGGAGGGGATCTGGGGGAAGCCTGCAGGGGATCGGATATAATTTCCTCCTGATCATTAGAGCAAAAGGGAGATGGAGAGGTGAACAGGGATGTTTTCAATTCTCGCTGCCTGCGCAGCCTTTCCCCTCTCCCTCCGGATAGCCAGTCCCCTTGGTAAGACCTGAATGGTCTAAAAACAAAAATTCTCAGGGAGCCCAGGTTGGCAGCAACAGGAACCCATCCCCAAGCCCCGAATCAACTTGGCGTCTTGGCAGCTGCGTCGCCAGAGCACTTTTTCGTTCTTGCATTTTGTTTTGTCATAATCGAGATGCTTTTCTGTGGCTCTCGGCTTAAATGCACCGAGTGGGAGGGGATGGGCATGCTCTCCATTCTTCTGCCTTCATGCGTGTCTCCTTTCTTCGCCTTTGCAGAACCACACGATGAGCCAGCATGCACAGTGAGGGACCGCTCGACAGGACTCCTCTCCGCAGAAGGCTTGCCGGAGACGCCGTGGGGAGGGCCATTTGAACATTACATCCAATCAAAGTGTCATTTGCAACCCAGATGTAAAACTCTAATGATTTGGCCATGAGGCGCTGCTATTATAAGCAGCTGGAAATGAATATTAATGGCAGAGATTAAAAGTATTCCATGCTCAGTATTTTTTATTGTCCTGCTACAGCTAGTGTGCTTTTAGAGTTTCCGCTGCAGACTACATTTCTAGAGTTAGAGAAACCCGCTTTTGGAAGCGATTGTCCTTTGTTCCTTCATGTATTATATTGATAGTTTTTTTTAAAAAAGGATTAGTGTGATTTTTTTTTCTTTGCTTCTTATTTTTCTTTCTTGTTTTTCTTTCCCCCCCTTCGGTTAACTACTTTTTAATTGCAATTCTAGGTAATTGTGCATCGTGATGTGATTGCTTGGCTATTGTCTGAATATTTCCTTTTAATTTTTTAATTAAAGACTAATGCTTTGATTGGATTTGCCAGTTCACCGGACAGTGATTAAAACTATGTAATGAATATAATCGGTTTCAGTGCAACTGGATGGTCTGCTTTTAAATGTGACTTAATCTGACTGCAGTAACTAGTACAGTTCAATAAAGGGAATCCATGCGATTAGCATCCGCCTGCCTGGTTCTCTCCTCCCCAGCCCAGGGCTGCGTGGGGGCTGTCGTCACCTACAGGGTATGTCCCTGTGTGAGTTCCTGTGGATCAGACATGCTCGCGGGGTGTGCTTGGACTCAGTCACTCAGGCATGTCCAAATCTTTGCAACCCCATGAGCTGTAGCCCATCATGGCTCCACTGCCCATGGGATTTCCCAGGCAAGAATACTGGAGTGAGTTGCCATTTCCTTCTCCAGGGGATCTTCCCGACCTAGAGATAGAACCCAACCTGCACACATTTAGACCCAGCTCCTCTTGAGAAGGAAGAAGCATAGCAACCTAATGCACACAGACCAGATGAGCTAGTAGGGAGCACTGAAGTCAGAGCAGGAAACACCTGTGAATACCCTGGTCATCTCATTTATGGGTGGAGAAACTGAGGCCCAAGGATAAGTGAGTGGCTAAGCTGAGTGTATTAGTAGGGTGGCTCATGTTCATCGCTACCCCTTGGGTCTGGCTTTCCTCAATGCTGGATGCATCTGGTTACATGATTAATCCTTACCTAGCCAGGACTCCAGGCAAGCTCCAGGTAGGAGCAGCAGTTTTCCAATCACAGAGATATGTGGGATGTGGAAGGTGCTACCAGTGGCTGCAGCCAGAACTCTACTGGGGCAAGTGAAGTGCCTAGGATACAAAAATCTCAGGGAGGCCTGCTCTCAGGGGCCTGGACAATGGGTGTCTCCTGACACTTTGCACCCTTAGGTGCCTTGCTTGCCTCACTTCCTCTTGGTCTTGCTGGCACCCTAGGGCTCGCAGCAGCCTTAGCTTCCCACAAGCCTGTCCTCCCATGCCTCCATCATGCTGGTGCTCAGCCAACTTGTCAATCAGAGCCAGGGCTTCGGAACCTGCATGGGGAAGCCCTTCCTTGTTAACTTTTCACAAGGGGCGGGAAAACTGTTATTACCCTCTGCAGAGCGGAAATGAAACAGGCAGACAGATTGCACCTAATTATAATGGAATACTAAGTCGTGGCATGGAATTTGGAGCCACTATACCCAGCATCTTCTGACTCCCATATTGAGGGGCTTCTGTAAGAGTTCCGCTTGCTGTCACACATGTAACATCTGACATGGGTGGAGCTGTTAGTTTTTCTAGAGGTATTGTACGCCTGAGAATCTCAGATTGATCAGGCTTCTGCCAGTATTGGACAGAATCAAGCAGCTGCTTTTTTATTTCAGGGCTTCTACTTCCTGGAAGCCAAACATGGTGAACTCTAGCTTTTAGTCATCTGGAAACTTGATCATTTTAGGGGGAGACCTCAGGGTAGGCATCGGTATTCCCCAAAGTGTGGCTGGCCACAGCCTGGGTCTGGGGTAGGCTCCCCGGAGTCCCTAGCCAAACCTGCCTTTTGGACAATGATGCTACTGTAGGCAGGATCAGCGTGTCCTCGGGGCTTGCCAGATCACTGTCTCTGGGCCCTCCCAAGTCTGGATTTATCCCGAACCCCATGGAACCCAGGTGAGTCTTCAGTAAGTACCAATGGAAGATTTGATTTGACGGTTGGTGGCGTAGGGCTAAATTAGTCACTGCCCCCATTAAAACTACAGCGGGGGGTTTAAGAGCTTTTCACGCCGTGTGGGAATCAGCAGCGAAGCCAGAGGATGCCTTGGGTAAGGAGAGAGGCAGCCTAGGGGACCGCGAGGTAATGAGGTTTATGGCGATGACAAGGCAGCCAGGGAACCCCACCGACTCCCCCCTCACCCTGGCCCCATTGTTCTCGGGTTGGCTCTGCCCCCGCTGCTTTGGCTGAGAGAACCCCTCGTGACTTTGTGCGGGGTGGGGGCTGGTAGGGGGAATGGGGCAGCCCTTGCTGGGACTGGTATTTGTCACCATCGGGCAGTGTGGGGTGGGGGTAGTGCAGGGCTCTAAACATTTGCTTTGGCCCCACCCTCCCCTACTTTCTTTTAGTCAAATGATTTAAAGCTAGGATGAGCCACCTTACGTCTCAGCTCTGCGGGATCTGGGAGAGTCATTGGGAGGCTCATAGGAAAGTGTGCTACAGGAAAGAAGGGCTGAGCACAGAGAATGACCTGGAAGTGGCATGGTTACTGTTAGGAGGACAATGAAGCCGTACATAAGGTGCTAGGGATAAAGGGATGATGAGTGATGTGATGCTTGCCCTCGAGAAGCTCACACTGGAGGGACCCCTTCAGCAGAGGCAGCCGCGAGCAGTTTGGGTGCTGGAGTAGGGCATGACAGTGGAGAACAGGTGAGGTGACTGGAGTTCTGACTTCACTGGTGCTGGCTTTGCATGTGCAGATCATCAGTCTAGTGGCGCTATGAGCTGGAGAAATTTAGCTCAGGCTGAGAAATGGACCAGGACCCCGGGACACCGATCCCTGCTATTGGGTACCTGCCTAGAGCTTCTGGAAGCAGGTGGATAAGGGCTTTGGTCTCAGTGGAGAAGCCACCATAGGGAGAATCTTCTCATGTTGCCCCAGTCATAGAGTGTTCCTTCTAAACTCACAGTATGTTTAATATTGAACTTTCTGCTTTTTTATTCCCTTCTAAAACGTACATTCTTAGGAGTGGGATCTGCAGTTACAAGTGTTCAGTAAATGGACCAAGACTTTTTTCATTCATTCATCCAGCGGACACTTATGGATCTGCTCTTATGCGCCAGGTGCTAGGGATAAAGGGATGGATGGGGTGAGTTGATGCTTGCCCTCGAGGAGCTCACGGTCACATGACAGTCATTTAATAAACAAGCATGCCAGTAAACACCCAGCAGTGCACGCTCACAAGCACTGTGATGGGACAGGGCTGGACTGTGAGATACGTGGGGGACCCATGTTAGAGGCAGGCCTAGCTGAGGAAGTGACTTGTGTTCCGGCCTGAACAATGAAAGGAACTCAGCTGTCCACGAGCACTGGGAAAAGAGTGCAGTGAATGTAAAAACCCCAAGCTGGAAATGGCTGGAAGTATCCTTAGGGATCTCTGGTCATACCAGGTTTCAATTTTAGATGGATTAAAACAAGCCCACAGAAATTCAGAGTATTTTCCAAGGTCACACAATTCAGCATAGAACCACAACTATAATTTGGGTGTCTTGCCTTCTAGCCTTGGGTGTCTGACTCCCCTCTGCAGCCATTTCTATTTGTTGAAGGGAAATTTGATTGAATAATAATTATTATTATGAATAAAATGACATACTATGTAGGAAAGACTGCTGGCTCTCCTTCTTTTGCTTAATAAATTAACTCTGATTTTTATCTGAGCACATGTTACCTCGGAGAGGAGAAGAGTCAAATAATATACCCTATCTGTCCTAGAAGATGAACATGGCCATATTACTATTGGTGATTATATTGGGCTACAAATGGGGTAAAAATATGGTGGTATATGTAAATTCTAGGAATTGTCCTTAAAGAGAAGAAATGAGCTCAACCTCCTACCTTTCTTGATGGCTGGAATGTTGATGCAATAGCTGGAGCTCCAGAAGCCATTTTGAACCATGAGGTAAACTAGACATGGAAGCCTCACATGGATTGAGCAACAATATAGAAAGAGCCTGGATCTCTAACACTGTCAAATGCATACTAACTCAGTCTTGCTTCCCAAAAGATTTCTTGACCTTGAGAGAGAAATAAACGTCTCTCTTATTCAAGCCATTATTATCTGGGTTCTTCATTATAGTTGAATCAATTTGTAAATACAACAAATTGAATATATACATAAATGGCTTCCAAGTAGCAGCAAATTTAGAAGTTTCAAGGAAAGGATATGGGATAGTTAACAATACCTGAAGTCTAAGAAATCTACCTCAGTGACCCACTATCATCAATATCTATTTGGGTCTTAAGTTCGTGGGACTGGGCTGATCTGGGCTGGGCTGTGTTAGCTTGGCTGATCTGGTTTGGGTGTCTGACTCCTGATTAATGTGGGATGGCCTTGCTGGGATGACTGAGATACCTCAGCGCTGCTCTTCATGTTTCATCCTCTGGCAGGGTAGCCTGAGCATGTTCTTCTCATGGCATTGGCCAAAGAGCAGAGCAGAGCAAGCCCACTTGTGCAAGAACTTCAAACCTCTGCTTATGCATGGTGTTTGCTCACATGGCCAAACTAGACTCAGGAGCAAGGAAACAGACTCCACCTACTGATGGGAAGAGCTGCAAGATCCCAGCAGCTGGGATTCAGGGAGGGATGGAGAATCAAGGTCATTAATACAACTGGTCTACCGCAAAACTGAAAGGCCTCCCTCTCTCCTCCCAAGGCAAAACCTGTTGGTGGTTATTAGGTACCATCCATGACCACAGCTTAGGAAATGAACAAACTGAGGTGGTCTACCTTAGCTTTGCGTTTGGAGGAGAGAGAGGCACCCTCAAAGAACTGGCCACCCAATTGCTTGTTAGTTATCAAAGCAATTTCACAAGGTCACTATTTTTACAATTTACAGTTGATTTCGGTTCACTCAGGCTTGACAGGAGTATGAGCAAAGATATATGGCATCCTCCATTTCCCAGAAGAGATAAAAATTCCCAGCACTTAACAAAAGCCAAACATTTACAACTCTGTCTTGCTAGACACCAAGTAGGGTATACTTTGCCATGTACACCCCTGGCTGTGTCCTTCCATGCCTTCACTCATGCTGCTCCTCTTCCTAGAATGCCCTTCCCTTCTTTTTTACCTGGTTTACTTTTAAACTCAGTTCAAGTGTCTAATATTCAGGGTTGAGACTCAGTGAGGCGAGTAAAACACTTCCCTTGGATACAAAATTTAAGGGAACCAGAAAGCTTAGTAATGAAGATAAACAATATTAAACACAATATTCTAAAAAAATAAAATTGAAAAGCTATAGCCAACAGGACTGGGATTAAGGTGGGGCAAGTGAGGCAAAATTGTGCAAATGTACCACTGGATCCTGTCATTATTAAAATTTTTGCTGTTTTGTTTACTGTGGACTTTTTGCATTTATTTTGATTTTTAAAAAACATTGAAAGTATTATTCTGAGTTTTTTGCCATTCACTTAAATTTTGTGCCCAAGGCAAATGCTTTGCTCATTTCACCCTAGTCATGATCCTGTTTGTCTTCCAGGCAACCTACTCTGACCCCCCCACAGGAAAAATGTTCTGATAATAACGACTCAGATAATAGATGGTGTATAAGTCTATTTCCAGACATCTATACACTTTTATAGCTGTCTGTCTCTGGGACTGTGTAGCAGTCAGGATAGGTTAGGTTATGGCACAATAACAAAAAGTTTCCAAATTGTAGTGGTTTAACACAATAATGATTTATTTCTCACACAGATGACCAGTCATCCTTCATCGTAGTCACTTGGAAAGCCTCAGTCACTTGGAAGGCTCAGAAAACAGACTACCATAAATGTGTTCAGTGACCAAGCCAAAGAGAGATAGAGAACTTGGGAGGGTCTCACACTGGCAATTAAAAGCTCTTGCCTGGGAGTCTCATACACACAGACACACACACAGAGCACTTTAACACACAATTCATTGGCCAACAATTCTCACATGGCCCCACCCCATCACCAGGAGCCAAGAAGTGCAATCCTGTCATGTAACTGGTAGACCTAAAAGCTGACAAATTTGGCTAATTGTACTAATGGCTACCACCACAGACTCTGCATTGCCCCTCCACCCATCCCTACTATAATCTCTTCAAGAGCAAAGCCTCTTAGTAAATCTGGGTATATGCAGCACCCTTCATGGGATCTGGAACAGACAAATATTTACTGACTGTATGCAGAAATTAAACAGAAGGTAAATAAATGACAATTGAAAAGGTTCAGGGGAAGATAAACATGTATATGAAGACATCTTGTAGCCTAAAACCGTGGTGTATGCCAGACCTGGATTCAAACTGCACCGGCTGTGTGACCTCCGCAAGGCACTTGACTTCTCTGTGCATGGGTATTTTCACAGGTAGGTAACATGGGAAGAATAACAAGTAATGTTTATCTCACAAAGCTGTTGTGAAGTTGAAATGAGATAAAAACGACGATGATGTTAACATTATCTGGAATTATTCTAAGACCCGCACACAACAGTGTCACGTGGGTATTCTCATCTCCTTACATATGAAGAAACCGAGGCAGAGCAAGGCTACTTCACACTCCAGTTCTAACTCAGGCTCCAGAGCCCTTTTCTCAGCCCGCCAGAAGCACTTTTTTTAACAGAGTGACTCAGAAATGGTGGCTTCTGATGCTCGCATCACTGGAGCCAATTCCAGGTGTTGGTCGCCCAGTGTCTGCCTTTCCCTGGAGAGATCTCGTGGCCGGGTGGTGCCCAAGTCCTGGGTGGTCTCGGAGAGCCTGGGCGGTTCCGGAGAGCCTGGGCGGGGTGGGGCGGGGAGACCAGCCTTGGACTCGAGCGGTGGAGGCCGCGGCTCCACCCGCCGCCTCCCTCCCCTGAGCCCTGATTGGCCTGACTCGGCGCCAGCCCCGCCCACCCGGCTCCCGCCCTGGGCCGCGGGCTGAGCAGGGCTGAGCGCGAGCAGTGTGCTGTGTGAACTTATTTGTGGAGTTATTAATTACTGAAGGGCGCAAACCGTGCTTCTGTGCATAAAAATATGTTTGAGCAGTTTCTACTTAAACTTTAAAGAGAACGTTAATCAATTTTATTTTAACAAAATGACCTTAAGCAGGGAAAAAAAAAAATTGGTGTTATTTGCCCAAACAGGCAAATTAATTTCTCTCTCTTGAGAAATCTGATAAGTTTCCAGAAATAGCTTTGCATAATTTACACCTGCCCTGGCCGCTCCTAGTTTAACGCCAAGCCCAATCACGGGCCCTACCCAGCCCCAGGCCCAGAAAGAACTGAAAACAGAAAGGTCCTTTAAAGGCCCTGCCACTCACTGCCTGTCCTCTACTGTTCCTCGGCCCTCCCCGGCCATGACCTTGGGAAACGCTGAAAGGGAGGAACAAGGTAGCCTCTGAGAGGCCAGCCTAACCTGGGTCAAAGTCCCTGGGAGGAAGGATCCACTGTCCAGTAGTAGGGCCTGGGAATTCTCAGGAGGCTTAGAGAAGACCTCCATCCAGCGGATAACCATTCCCCACCCCATACCAGTTTTCCATCTCTCTTCTGAGCCTTGAAAGCTACAGGCACCAGCTTCATCCTCAATGCCTCTGGCCTCCCACCCTTGAAAGATTCCCAGGATGGCAGGCTCCAGAACTCTCAGAAGAGTCTGCACCACCTTCCAAATCCCTGCCTGCTGGATCTCAAGCCCCACACACCCAGAGGCCATACCCCAAAGACCCTGCTGTACTTCCCTTGGGGCGAGGGGTGGGAGAGGGGCACACACATCACCCTCTTGTACTGTGGGGCTTAGAGGCAGGGTCAGGGAGCTACTGGAGCTATCTTTGCGTCTATCAGGCTGCTGTGGGGAGGGAATAAGACTCTTAAGAGAACCTCCACTTCAAGAGGGTAGAGTTCTCAGTCATTAAAAAAGTAATAATAATGAAATAATGGCATTTGCAGCTACATGGATGGATCTAGAGATTATCATGCTAAGGGAAGTAAGTCAGAGAAGACAGATTCTGGATGATATCCCTTATATGTGGAATCTAAACTATGACAAATGAACTTATCTGTGAAGCACAAGGGGCTTCCCAGGTTGCTCTAGTGGTAAAGAACCCGCATTGACAGGAGGTGCAAGAGAGGCAGGTTCGATCCCTGGGTTGGGAAAATCTAGAGAAGGGAACGGCAACGCACCCCGGTATGCTTGCCTGGAGAATCCCATGGACAGAGGAGCCTGGCAGGCTACAGTCCATGGGGTCGGTCCCAAAGAGTTGGATGCAACTGATTTAGCATGCCTGAAATGGAAGTACTTTCATAGACATAGAAAACAGGTGTGTGGTTGCCAAAGGGGAGCTGGGGCAGAGGGAGGGTTGGATTGGGAGTTTGGGGCTAGCAGATACAACTGGCACATATACAGAGCACAGGGAACTGTATTCAGTATCCTGTGATAAACTATAATGGTAAAGGGGGGGAAAAAAAAAAAAGAGGCCATAGTTTCGTCTTTTTGTTTCTGCTGGAACCCCAGCACCTAGAACAGTGCCAGAACAAAGTAGTTGCTCCATAAATATTGAGCATTGAATAAATGAGCAGATGTTGAGTAAATGAATAGATAGAAGGTGCTAGTTATTCCACTATTCCTACTAGTATAATTGTTGCAAGTTTTTAAGTTTTTCCAAATATAAAGTTAGCTCATAATACAGAAAATTGTTTTTCAAACTGCATTTACCTGTTAGCTACCCTCACCACCCCTGGAGATTCTGATAGGATGAGTTGAATGAAGAGTTCCCTTCCTCCTCTCCCTGTGAAATCACTATTTGCATCTAGTAAATGTTCAATTCGTTTTTGTTGAACGAGTGCATGAGAACCCACAGCAGGAGCCACAGACTCAGGGCAGGCAGTCCAGGTGAATGAGGGAAGTGGGCTGGGCGTAGCGGGGCTGGATGGATTGGCGGGCCGTCCATGCCCATCTCAAGGAGGTCCAGCTCCTTGCTGCCCTGTGAGAATACAGACCCTGCTTATCAGACCTTCCAATCTTTCAAGAGGGGGAACTCCAGATTTTATTGTGAAAAGTCCCAATATTTCAGTGCTGGTAATTACTTCAGAGTTTAATTTAAAAAAAAGCAACCCCAAACAAAAAATACAAGTGTGCCAGGGCAGACAATTTTGAGGACTAGGTTTGGTGATTGGGCTACCAGTTGGAGGCCTCTTGAGACCATGTGAGAGAACACCATAGGCCCTGGAACTTCCAGCACCAAATGGAAGGGAATGGGTCACTGCCCCAGGAGCCTGTGAAAGCCTGTGGAGGCTGAAGGAAGCTAGCCGCCCTCACCCGGAGTGGTGGGCTGAAGGCAAAAGTGGGAGCATATCTCCGCCTCTCTTATTGGATGGATTTGTCTGTTTTCCTTTCTAGCAGTAGAGCTGGATCCTCAGGCTTTCCGTGCCTCAGTTTCCTCATCTATAAAATGGGGATAAATAATTGGGAATCTGTTTGAGTGGTGAGAATTTGAGATAACATAGTAGACTTTAGCACAGTTCCTGCTGACACGTGTAAGGTACTCATAGACCAGGTGGTCACCCAGCGCCTGCAGATAGCCTGGGGCTCCAGAGTCACCTGTAAGTCTCTTCTGGAGGGAGAGAACCTACATGGAAGCCAGTTTCTGTCCCTGAACGTTTTAGGGATGATCCTGCTACTGATGTGAAACAGACAAGCCCAGAAACAGAGGGGATTTCACAGCTCTGGGAGGCCAAGCCCTATGACACAAGGCAGACAGGGACTGGGGCCTGGCCGTGTGCATCCTGCGCTGAGCACCAAGCAGCAGGCTGGGAGTCCACACTCACTGCTCTCTGTTGCCAGTGCCCTGCGTGACTTTGGGCAAGTCCTTTCCCTACCCTGGGCCTCGGTTTCCTCATCTGTGAAATGGAAGTGTTGAAGCAGAAGCCCTCCAAGCTAATCTTGGCTTTAGCTTCCTATGTTTATGAGGATTTCTTGGGAGGGCTGGGGACCTGGGACCGGGCACAAGGATGGCTTCTGAGTAGGGACAAGGATTCCTGTACCCGGGAGGGCAGAAGGTCTGAGGATAGGCCACATTTGGCAGCACTCTGGTGGCATGTCAAATGCACGGCGGACAGTTGTATTAGCTGATGGTTCTTAGAGTCCCGTAGAAAGCAGTGGAGAAAATCAACCCTGAGAATATTAGGAGGAAAATATCCTAGCTCTTCTGATTTTTGAACAGGGTAGAGTTCTGATTTGCCCTTGGCATGAGAACTTCCTGCTCTGGCAGCCTGAGGGCTCCTGACTCTGTCCTGCACCCTGGTGCCTGTCCCCAGGCACTGAGGGTTTCTACTGCCTTCTGGCATCTCTGTAATAGCATTTATCCCTCCCCTGGGGCCGAGCCTTCCTATAGCTCCTTCAGGGCTTAGCTCCAGAACCACCGTCTGACCTCCCCTCAGGTACCTGCTGGGCTTGCCATGACAACACCCAGCACAATGCAAGGCATGAAGGTGCTGTTTTCTGAATTCCGAGTCCCTATTCTCCCAGACAGTTATCCTCATTATCTTCATTCTCATTTTACAGTAAATGAAACTAGGGCTCAGTTCTAACAGCTAGTGAGTGGTGAAGCCTAGACGTGAAACCTGGTGATCTGTCTGTAAGGCTGGACTCTAGCCAGGGAAGGCAGGTGGATATTCAACTTTAAAAGTTATTAAATAATAATAGGAAAATGTTTAAAGTATTCTGATGGATATAAGATAAAGTTAAACGTCATTTTAAAAAATCAACCATTCCTCCTACACACACTCCTTCCAGACTTATTTCTTCCAGAGATAGTCTATGCACATGAAAGCATACATTTGTATATACTGCTATCTTTTCTTTCATAAAAATATGTTATTGAACACATTGTTCTGTAACTCATTTTTCATTCCCTTATTAACATGCTGTTCCTTTCTCTCCTTGTTAGTACACAGAGATCTTATTCTTTTGCAGGTGAGGGGGGGTGGGGAGTGGGGAGTTTTTCAATTAAAAATTCAATTTTAAATTCAGTTAAAAATTCAGTATTTACAAGTTGTATGTAAGGCTATTCAAATGATCTATTTCATGTTGAGTGAGTTGAGGCAGTCTCTGTTTTTCAATGAGTTTGTTTATTTCATCTGATTTGTGAGGTTTCTGTGAGTAAAGTTGCTCATAGTGTTTCCTTATTGTGCTTTTGATGTCTGTAGGGTCTGTAGTAACATTCCTTATTCTATTCCGAGTGTGGGTACTTTGTGTCTTCTCTTTCTTTCTTTATAAGTCTTATTAGAGGTTCATTAATTTTACTGATTTTTCCCCAAAACCTTATGCTTTGTTTCACTTTTTTCTATTTTCCATTTCACTCACTTCTGTTCTTTATTTCCTTCTGCTTGCTTTGGATTTATTTTGCTCTCGTTTTTCTAGATTCTTGAGATGGAAACTTAGATTACTGGTTTTGAGACTAAATATATGTATTTAGTGGTATAAATTTCGTTCTTGGTACTGCTTTGGCTGTGTTCCCAAATATTTGATATGTATGTTGTATTTTCATTTTCATTCCATTCAATGTATTTTAAAAAATTTCTCTTGGGCCTTTCTCTTTGATCCATCAATTATTTAGAAGCATTGCTGAATTTTCAAGTGTTTGGTGATTTCTCTGTTATCTTTCTGTTATTAATTTCTAGTTTGATTCCACTGTGGTGGGAGAACACACTCTGTAATTTAAATTCTTTTAAATTTGTTGATTTCTTTTTATGGCCCATAATATAGTCTATCATGGCATAAATTCCATGGGATTTAAAAGAATGTGTATTCTGTTATTATTGGGTAGAGTGTTTTATAAATGTCTCAGATCCTGTTGGTTGATGGTATCGTTGAGTTCTTCTATATTTTTGCTGGTTTTCTGTCTAGTTGCTCTTTCAATTGTTCAGAGAAGCTTGCTGAAGAGTCCAGATGTAATGGTGGATGTGTCTATTTTTTCCGTTCAATTCAAATAGTTTTCGCTACACCTGTTTTGGAGCTCTAATGTTTGCATATACGTTTAGGACTGCTGTCTTCTGAGTGGATGAATCCTTATATCATTCTGCATTATCTTTTTTGTTTCTGGTAGTTTTCTTTGCTCTAAAGTCTACTTTATCTAAGAATAATATGGCCATTTGTGTTTTATTTTGATTAATGTTTGCGTTATATATTTTTCCATCCTTTACTTGCAACCTGTTTATATCATTGCATTTGAAGTGAGTTTCTTGTATTAAACAGGTAGCACATAGTCATATCATCTACTCTGCCAATCTGTGTCTCGTAATTGATACAGTAGGTCATTTACACTTAAGGTAATTATCTCACTGTTTTTCATTTCTCTGATTTCTTTTTACTGCTTTATTACCCTGAACACTTTCTTTTCAAATTTCATTCAGTTTGTATACGGTCTTTTTTGAGTGTATTTCCTTGCAGAACTTTTTAAAATAACATTAGATATTACATTATATATACATAGCTTATTAAACCTACTGATACTGTCATTTTACCAGTTTTGAGGTGCATAGAAATCTTACCTCCTCTTATGCGTTTACCCTCTCCTATTTATAATAGTATATTATTCTTTTACACACATTTACAAGCATACCAGACAACATTAAAATTTTTGCTTCAATCATTAGGTGTAATTTAGAAAAGTCAAGAGGAGAAGAAAAATCTATTTTGTTTATTCCTATTTTTGCTTATTGTCCCCTTCCTTCCTTCCTTCATGTTCCATGGTTCTTTCTTTTATAATTTATTTTTTTGTTTAGAAAACTTCCTGTAGCCATGCTTTTAGGGTAGATTGTCTGGCTACAAGTTCTCTTAGTTTTCCTTCATTTAAAAACATCATAATTTCCCTTTTGTTCCTGAGCAATATTTTCACTGGATGTGAGGTTATGGATTGACAGTTCTTTTCTTTCAGCATTTGAAAAATGTTGTGCCACTTCCTTCTTTATCATTTCTGATGAGAAATTCACTTTTATTCAAATTGTTTTCCCTCTCTAGGCAAGACGTTTCTGTCTGCTTTCAAGATTTTTCCATTCGCTTCAATTTTTAGAAATTTGACTATGACGTGTTTTGGTGTGGATTTCTTTGGGTTTATACTGTTTGAAGTTTGCTTATCTTCTTGAATCTGTAGATTTACATATTTTGCCAAATTTGGGATTTTTTTTTTCAGTCAGGTACTTTTCTTGACCCTACTGTCTTTTTCCTCTTTTCCCAGGATTCTAGTGACACTAATGTTTTGTTGTAGTCCCATATATCCCTCAGTTCAGTTCAGTTCAGTCACTCAGTCGTGTCCGACTCTTTGTGACCCCATGAATCGCAGCACGCCAGGCCTCCTTGTCCATCACCAACTCCCGGAGTTCACTCAGATTCACATCCATCAGGTCAGTGATGCCATCCAGCCATCTCATCCTCGGTCGTCCCCTTCTCCTCCTGCCCCCAATCCCTCCCAGCATCAGAGTCTTTTCCAATGAGTCAACTCTTCACATGAGGTGGCCAAAGTACTGGAGTTTCAGCTTTAGCATCATTCCTTCCAAAGAACACCCAGGGTTGATCTCCTTCAGGATGGACTGGTTGGATCTCCTTGCAGTCCAAGGGACTCTCAAGAGTCTTCTCCAACACCACAGTTCAAAAGCATCAATTCTTCAGCGCTCAGCTTTCTTCATAGTCCAACTCTCACATCCGTACATGACCACTGGAAAAACCATAGCCTTGACTAGATGGACCTTAGTCGGCAAAGTAATGTCTCTGCTTTTGAATATACTATCTAGGTTGCTCATAACTTTTCTTCCAAGGAGTAAGCGTCTTTTAATTTCATGGCTGCAGTCACCATCTGCAGTGATTTTGGAGCCCCCCCCCCAAAAAAAAGTCTGACACTGTTTCCACTGTTTCCCCATCAGTTTCCCATGGAGTGATGGGACCGGATGCCATGATCTTCATTTTATGAATGTTGAGCTTTAAGCCAACTTTTTTGCTCTCTTTCACTTTCATCAAGAGGCTTTTTAGTTCCTCTTCACATTCTGCCATAAGGGTGGTGTCATCTGCATATCTGAGGTTATTGATATTTCTCCCAGCAATCTTGATTCCAGCTTGTGTTTCTTCCAGTCCAGCGTTTCTCATGATATACTCTACATAGAAGCTAAATAAGCAGGGTGACAGTATACAGCCTTGATGTACTCCTTTTCCTATTTGGAATCAGTCTGTTGTTCCATGTCCAGTTCTAACTGTTCCTTCCTGACCTGCATACAGATTTCTCAAGAGGCAGGTCAGGTGGTCTGGTATTACCACCTCTTTCAGAATTTTCCACAGTTTATTGTGATCCACACAGTCAAAGGCTTTGGCATAGTCAATAAAGCAGAAATAGATGTTTTTCTGGAACTCTCTTGCTGTTTCCATGATCCAGCAGATGTTGGCAATTTGACCTTTGGTTCCTCTGCCTTTTCTAAAACAAGCTTGAACATCAGGGAGTTCACAGTTCACGTATTGCTGAAGCCTGGCTTGGAGAATTTTGAGTATTACTTTACTAGCATGTGAGATGAGTGCAATTGTGTGGTAGTTTGAGCATTCTCTGGCATTGCCTTTCTTTGGAATTGGAATGAAAGCTGATCTTTTCCAGTCCTGTGGCCACTGCTGAGTTTTCCAAATGTGCTGGCATATTGAGTGCAGCACTTTCACAGCATCATCTTTCAGGTTTTGAAACAGCTCAACTGGAATTCCATCACCTCCACAAGCTTTGTTCGTAGTGATGCTTTCTAAGGCCCACTTGACTTCACTTTCCAAGATGTCTGGCTCTAGATTAGTGATCACATCATCATGATTATCTGGGTTGTGAAGATCTTTTTTGTACAGTTCTTCCGTTTATTCTTGCCACCTCTTCTTAATATCTTCTGCTTCTGTTAGGTCCAGACAATTTCTGTCCTTTATCAAGCCCATCTTTGCATGAAATGTTCCCTTGGTATCTCTAATTTTCTTGAAGAGATCTCTAGTCTTTCCCATTCTGTTGTTTTCCTTTATTTCTTTGCATTTATCACTGAAGAAGGCTTTCTTATCTCTTCTTGCAATTCTTTGGAACTCTGCATTCAGATGCTTATATCTTTCCTTTTCTCCTTTGCTTTTCACCTCTTCTTCTTTTCACAACTATTTGTAAGGCCTCCCCAGACAGCCATTTTGCTTTTTTTGCATTTCGTTTCCATGGGGATGGTCTTGATCCCTGTCTCCTGTACAATGTCACAAACCTCATTCCATAGTTCATCAGGCATTCTATCTATCAGATCTAGGCCCTTAAATCTATTTCTCACTTCCACTGTATAATCATAAGGGATTTGATTTAGGTCATACCTGAATGGTCTAGCAGTTTTCCCTACTTTCTTCAATTTAAGTCTGAATTTGATAATAAGGAGTTCATGATCTGAGCCACAGTCAGCTCCTGGTCTTGTTTTTGTTGACTGTATAGAGCTTCTCCATCTTTGGCTACAAAGAATATAATCAATCTGATTTTGGTGTTGACCATCTGGTGATGTCCATGTGTAGAGTCTTCTCTTGTGTTGTTGGAAAAGGGTGTTTGCTATGACCAGTGCATTATCTTGGCAAAACTCTAGTAGTCTTTGCCCTGCTTCATTCCGCATTCCAAGGCCAAATTTACCTGTTACTCCAGGTGTTTCTTGACCTCCTACTTTAGCATTCCAGTCCCCTATAATGAAAAGGACATCTTTTTTGGGTGTTAGTTCTAAAAGGTCTTGTAGGTCT
This sequence comes from Capricornis sumatraensis, assembly GCF_032405125.1. Taxonomy (NCBI): domain Eukaryota; kingdom Metazoa; phylum Chordata; class Mammalia; order Artiodactyla; family Bovidae; genus Capricornis; species Capricornis sumatraensis. Next base: position 23,773,011 of record NC_091088.1, on the reverse strand, counting down.
TCATAAAACGGTTCAACTTGGGCTTCTTCAGCGTTACCGGTTGGGGCATAGACTTGGATAACTGTGATGCTGAATGGTTTGCCTTGGAGATGAACAGAGATCATTCTGTTGTTTTTGAGATTGCATCCAAGTACTGCATTTCAGACTCTTTTTTTGACCATGATGTCTACTCCATTTCTTCTGAGGGATCCCTGCCCGCAGTAGTAGATATAATGGTCATCTGAGTTAAATTCACCCATTCCAGTCCATTTTAGTTCACTGATTTCTAGAATGTCGACGTTCACCCTTGCCGTCTCTTGTTTGACCACTTCCAATTTGCCTTGATTCATGGACCTGACATTCCAGGTTCCTATGCAATATTGCTCTTTACAGCATCGGATCTTGCTTCTATAAGGCTTTGTTAATTTTTTCCAGTTTATTTTTTGTTTGTTAAGATTGAATAATTTCTATTACTCTGTCTTCCAGTTCACTGGTTCTTTTTCCGGCCCCTTCCTTTCTGCTTATGAGCCCATTGGGTGTTTTATTTCACTTACTGTGTTTTTCAGTTCTAAAATTTCCAATTGTTTCTTCTTTGTATCTTTTACTTCTTTACTAAGACTTTCCTTTTTTACTAATTTCAGGCAAGTTTGCAACTACTCATTTAAGCATTTTTATGATGGCTGCTTTAAAATCCTTGTCAGATAATGCTAACACATCTGTCATCTCAATTTTCTATCTATTGGTTGTCATTTTTCATTCTGTTTGTTATCCTCCTAGTTCCCAGTAAAACGACGTATGCTTTATTGAGATTCTCACATTTTTGCATGTTACGTAATGAGACTCTGGATGTCACTCAAACTGCCTCCTCTAGCTCTTTCCCTCTGCATTGGTAGCTGGTGGTGCGAGTGTCTTCTTAATATTAGGTAAGAGTGGGATTTCAGTTACCCACCAAGTCTCCATTGGTACCTAAGGAGGGTTACCTAAGTCTCCATTGATACCCAAGGTTCTTTATTACAGCTGGGTGGAGGTGGAGCTCTGACTCCTCATCACGTTTCCAGTGACACCTCTCTGAATGAGGAGTGTTAGGAGTGCCTTGTTGCTGCCTCCATTGTGGTCTCCATTGATCCCGTAGAAGGGTGGGTGGCCTCATTACTACTGGACAGAGGAACAGGCTCTGCCTCTCACTAGGCCTCCTCTGATACCTCCCCAGTGGACAGGGAGGCTGTGAAGCGCCTCACTACTGCCACTGGGAAGTGGAAATCCCGGTTCCCAAGCACAGTGGAGTAGGAAAAGGGACTTGTTACTGAACTTCAAGGATAGAAACTCCGTCTTCCAACTTGACTTCTCTGATTCCCCATTATGCTGGTGAGCACTGGGGAATGTCGTTACAGGCTCATGACAGTGGAATGTTAGGGTCTCTGCACTGTGGGGGTGGAGCCACAGTTTTTTTCTGCGGTGTTCGGCTAGGGTAGAATTGTTATTTTCCAAAAGTTTTGTATGGTATGGACCTAACAGAAGCAGAAGATATTAAGAAGAGGTGACAAGAATACACAGAACTATACAAAAAGATCTTTATGACCCAGATAACCATGATGCTGTGATCACTCACCTAGAGCCAGACATCCAGGAATGCCAAGTCAAGTGGGCCTTTCAGTTCAGTTCAGTCATTCAGTCATGTCCGACTCTTTGCGACCCCATGAATCACAGCATGCCAGGCCTCCCTGTCCATCACCGTCTCCCGGAGTTCACTCAGATTCACGTCCATCAGGTCAGTGATGCCATCCAGCCATCTCATCCTCTGTTGTCCCCTTCTCCTCCTGCCCCCAATCCCTCCCAGCATCAGAGTCTTTTCCAATGAGTCAACTCTTCGCATGAGGTGGCCAAAGTATTGGAGTTTCAGCTTTAGCATCATTCCTTCCAAAGAAATCCCAGGGTTGATCTCCTTCAGGGTGGACTGGTTGGATCTCCTTGCAGTCCAAGGGACTCTCAAGAGTCTTCTCCAACACCACAGTTCAAAAGCATCAATTCTTCGGCACTCAGCCTTCTTCACAGTCCAACTCTCACATCCATCCATGACCACAGGAAAAACCATAGTCTTGACTAGACGGACCTTAGTCAGCAAAGTAATGTCTCTGCTTTTGAATATACTATCTAGGTTGCTCATAACTTTTCTTCCAAGGAGTAAGCGTCTTTTAATTTCATGGCTGCAGTCACCATCTGGAGTTATTTTGGAGCCCCCCAAAAATAAAGTCTGACTCTGTTTCCACTGTTTCCCCATCTATTTGCCATGAAATTTTCCACAGCTTATTGAACAAAGCTAATGGATGTGATGGAATTCCAGTGAGGTATTTCAAATCCTAAAAGATGATCCTTTTAAAGTGCTGCACTCAATATGCCAGCAAATTTGGAAAACTCAGCAGTGGCCACAGGACTGGAAAATGTCAGTTTTCATTCCAATCCCAAAAGAAAGGCAATGCCAAACAATGTTCAAACTACTGCACAATTGCACTCATCTCACATGCTAGCAAAGTAATGCTCAAAATTCTCCAAGTCAGGCTTCAGCAGTACACGAACTGTGAACTTCTAGATGTGCAAACAGGACTTAGAAAAGGCAGAGGAACCAGAGATCAAATTGCCAACATCTGCTGGATCATGGAAAAAGCAAGAGAGTTCCAGAAAAACCTCTACTTCTGCTTAATTGACTACGCCAAAGCTTTTGACTGTGTGGATCAAAACAAACTATGGAAAATTCTGAAAGAGATGGGAATACCAGACCACCTGACCTGCCTCCTGAGAAATCTGTATGCAGGTCCGGAAGCAACAGTTAGAACTGGACATGGAACAACAGACTGGTTCCAAATTGGGAAAGGAGTACATCAAGGCTGTATATTGTCACTCTGCTTATTTAACTTATATGCAGAGTACATCATGTGAAATGCCGGGCTGAATGAAACACAAGCTGGAATCAAGGTTGCTGGGAGAAATACTAATAACCTCAGATATGCAGATGACACCACTCTTATGGCAGAAAACAGAGAACTAAAGAGCCTCTTGATGAAAGTGAAAGTGGAGAGTGAAAAAGTTGGCTTAAAACTCAACATTCATAAAATGAAAATCATGGCATCCGGTCCCATCACTTCATGCCAAATAGATGGGAAAGCAATGGAAGTAGTAACAGACTTTATTTTTGGGGGCTCTAAAATCACTGCAGATGGTGACTGCAGCCATAAAATTAAAAAACGCTTGCTCCTTGGAAGAAAAGCTATGACCAACCTAGATAGCATATTAAAAAGCAGAGACATTACTTTGCCAACAAAGGTCCATCTAGTCAAAGCTATGGTTTTTCCAGTAGTCATGTATGGATGTGAGAGTTGGACTATAAAGAAATCTGGGCACCAAAGAATTGACGCTTTTGAACTGTGGTGTTGGAGAAGACTCTTGAGAGTCCCTTGGACTGCAAGGAGATCCAACCAGTCCATCCTAAAGGAGATCAGTCCTGAATATTCATTGGAAGGACTGATGCTGAAGCTGAAACTCCAATGCTTTGGCCACCTGATGCAAAGAACTGACTCACTGGAAAAGACCCTGGTGCTGGGAAAGATTGAAAAGAGGAGAAGGGGACGACAGAGGATGAGATGGTTGGATGGCATCACCGACTTGACGGACCTGAGTTTGAGTAAAATCCAGGAGTTGGTGATGGACAGGGAGGCCTGGCATGCGGCAGTTCATGGGGTCTCAAAGAGTCAGACACAACTGAGCGACTGAACTGAACTGAACTGACAAGTTTTGTGTCTTGGTAGGGTGCTCCTTTACTGATCCTTTGGCTAGAGAAGTCAGGCTTTTGTTTGGGGGATTTTTTTTTCTATCTGTGCCTGTTGGTGTTTCTAAATCTGAGATATGTGAAGCAGGAAGTAAACCCAGTGACTTCACCATTGTGTTGTTTCGGGTCCTGAGGTTCTTAGTCAATCTGCCTTCTTCACCTTTTTGAGTCTGTACTTAAAAAAAAAAAAAAAAAAAAAAACACATAAATGTCCAGGGGTTTTAGTTGAACTTAGGATGAGAAACAGTGGGGGGGAATGTCTGTCCCAACTTGCTGCCAGTGGAAGTCCCTTCAGATAGTTTTCTTTTATAATGGCTCCAATGTTTCCTGTTAGATAAACAAATCCTCATTGATTGAACCTATTCCCTGTTGTTGGGCAGTTATGTTGTTTGCCGTCTCTGTGTTACAAACAGTGATGTTGCTGCTGCTGCTGCTAAGTCGCTTAGTCGTGTCCAACTCCTAGCAACCCCATGGACTGCTGCCTACCAGGCTCCTCCATCCATGGGAGTTTCCAGGCAAGAGTACTGGAGTGGGGTGCCATTGCCTTCTCCAAACAGTGCTGCAGTGACCATTATATATTTATTTAATAGTTCTGTGTGGTAGGGGGCTTCCCAGGTGGCACTAGTGATAAAGAATCTGCCTGTCAATGCAGGAGATGTAAGAGTTGTCGGTTCAATCCCTGGGTCAGTAAGATCCCCTGGAGAAGGGAATGGCAACCCACTCCAGTATTCTTACCTGGAGAATCCCATGGACAGAGGAGCCTGGTAGGCTATGGTCCATGGGGTCTCAAAGAGTTTGACACAACTGAAGTGACACATCCCTTGGTGTGAGCATAGAACAATTCCAGAATGTTGAACTAAGCAGATCGGACTTCACTTGGTGGGTTGGTTCTTAGGATAGACGATTTTGGTGGGGAAACACATGGAAGGACAGGAAGAGAGGAACAGGGGAGGGCAAGTTGGACTGGGACCCACCAGAGGAAGCACATTCCAGGCCCAGACCAAGCAGCCTGCCCCAATTTATGCCAATAGTGTAGCCCAGATCCCTGGAAAATCTTCAGCTGCCCTTGGCCCAGCCTGGTCCTGCTCTCCGGAAGGTGCCACCCTCTGACTGCCATCTTTTGAGGGCTAGTCCCTGAGATCAGTTTGGGAGAATATGCAACCTTCTCTCCACTAGTTGATCTTGCCCCCCAGGCAAGGCCCTGAGAAGGCTCACGGTGCCTCCTCTGCCTGCTTCCTATTGTGACAGAACGCCCCTGGCGACACCGCGCAGTACAGAGCACACTTTCTATGCATCATCTCAGTCGGGGCTCCCTACCAGCGGGAAGGCAGGCTGGGCCAGGAGAAGTGTCTGGTCTAAGGCCACACAGCAGCGGGGAGGGACGGGTGTAAGATTCAGACCTGGGTGGTCTGACTCTGAAGTCGGTGGAGGAACTTGGGATCCAAAGTGACCTTCTAGAACGGGCATGGTGGAAAAACGACCAGAAAGAGGGCTGCCCAGGTCTAGGCCTGTGAGGGAGAAGCCCTGAAGGAAGGAAAGTGGGAGGAGGAGAGAGGTTGGAGCCTGCTCCTGCCTTGATCACCTGCAAAGTCTTGCACAGGACGATGGGGCTAGAAGGGATTCCTGGGGTCAGGAGATGACTGGCAGGCCCCAAGCGGGCCCCTGTTGGACTATGTTATAGAGCAAAGCGGTGTCAGATGATGATTTTGACCAATCCTCTCTTAACCGGGGGCCTGGGAAACTCTGTTTATCATTAGAGGCAAAACTGCTTTTAGCAGCATGACAAAGGCAGACAAATAGAGACATACAGAGGCCCACGCAGATGTGCACAGCCCAGACACAGCCACCCACACACACACATGCACCAGTCCGCTTGGACACACACACGCATACATGGAGACAGGCCCCCAGTGCGTGAGCACACATGTGCACGCACCACACACACCCACACGGCAGCATATGGAGCAACCCTGCCTTCCGCCATAGTTTCCAGGAGGCTCAGCAGGGGGTGCGAGTTCTACATCTGACTTTCCTTGTGTTCGTTAGACTCTCGGTGTAATTAAACGTTACATTGAATAATCCAGCGCGGGCTCAGGGATGGCAGAGGAGGCTGTGGTGGGCCCAGCGACGGGGGTCTAGAGGGCTGTCTCAGTGACACCGTTCTCCTCCACGCTTCTCCTGGCCCAGGACCCTGGAGCGGAGGACCCGGAGCGGAGGACCCCTTGGCCACAGGGCCACATGGCCAGGTCTTGAGCAAGGATGGGAGTGGGATGGTGGTCCCGGGAGACCCTTGGGTGTCCTTAGCTTAGGAGTCCCTTGTCTTCCCCTCTAGTGAGGTGGAATTCCCACCTGGCTCTCAGGGGCAGAGGAAGGGTACCTGGACACTGAGGAGGCCCTCTGTCCAGCAGAATGGCCAATTTTCCCACTTCTCCTGGGGAGAAGAGGCAAGAAGGCCTTCCATTTCCTGCCTCTCTTTTCTTTTAAGTGGGTCAGTGATGCCCCCAGCCTGCAAGGCCGGAGCCCAGTGTGGTGGCTGCATACCACCTGCACGAGTATTACTTGCTACCTGTGTGACTTGGTGTGACATTCTTCCCATCTGTGAGCTCGGTGTCCTCATGGGTAAAATAGGGGTCATGGGAGGACTCACCTCATGGGTTTGTTGGGGGATGAACCTGGCTCCTAAAGCAGTGTTCCTCAGATTTACTAACAATCATACCTGGCCCAGCAGTTAAGCCACATGCTGTGTGTGTGGTTCTTTCCCACAAAGCTGATTTGGGTCGCACCTACTCATCTGCTGAAGGTGAGATTTTTAGATCCAGTGTGGATGATATCAAGGTACCATCTCGGTCCCCCGCTCTGAGCCTTGACTGCCTCATCTGTGGAATGGGGTTGACAGCTGTGGTACCCAGCATGGTGGCAAGGATGGAGCGGGCTTCTGCAATGCGATAAACCGGACAAACTGCTGGCTGCTGTGTCCAGAAGCAGCTTGGTCTCCTCCCCTCCCTTCCTCTTGTTTAGATCTCCCTTCTGGAGCCATAAGCGCCCCCTCTGCAGCCCTCTCCAGAGGACAGAGATGCGGCTGCCCTGCTCCCGGCTCAGAACCCAGCCAGCCCCCTCTGGGCAGGTTGCCTACTGGGTGGCAAAGACCTGGTGTGGAGAACCCCTGAGCCCCCAACCCAGGTCCAGGTGGGTCTGGGGTGTCCAGCCTGCTGTCCCAGGGCCAGCCCCTTTCCGGTGAGGACTTTGAAACAAGTGCCAGCCCCTGGTGTGTGCCAGCTGGACCATGGGTGGGGTAGGCTGAGGATAAGCCATGACGGAGGTGACGTGGCTGGAAAAGAACCGTGCATCCAAATCCTTGCTAGAAGCCGACTCCCGTCTGCCACCAACGGACTGGTTCCCAGAGGCAGTGAGTTCGGGGTGAGAGCTGACTCCCGCATGTCACACACGTGCGCTGATGCCCACTCGAGCCTCCATACGTGTACTCTCAGGCACACTTGTGGGCAGAAGCCAAGACATGCTGGTAGAGTTTCCTGGACTCTCACGTGCAAACACAGATGGGCTCACCCGGGGGCACTATCAGCTACACGTTTGCCCACAGAGATGCAGATAGATCTGAGCTCACTAGACACACACAACTGTGTGCACACGTTCAAAGACACGCGTAGCACCCAGTGACCTCCCACTGCTGTGACCCTTCCATGCTCTCGAGAGACATGCCACCGTGTCTCCCGTCTTGTCTAATCTGCACAACCCTTCCACTGCCTTTTTTTATAGGGGACTCAGGCTCAGTGCACTTTCCAAAGCCACACAGCCCCCGATAGCCTGGCTGCGTGGGATCTCAGGTCCCGGCCCCCAGTCCAGGGCTATAACATCTGTAGCTTCTCCACTGGCCTTCCTCCTTCTGTGGCTAGGCCATGGGAATGCCTGGAAAATGGGGTGCCTGAGACTTTCAAAGGATGTTTTGAAGATGGAGCGCGTCCTTGGTGCCTCTCCCGTCACCCGGCGACTCTGAGCTGTGCTGCGGCAGCCTGTGACTCTTCTCCGTTTCTTCCCCTGCTCCTGGTTTTGTGCTAAGTCTCAAGTGAAACCGATCTTTTCTTTTCTAAGGAGAGGGAAATCTGTCTTTTGTTCTTCTGCTGCTCCCCCAGGGCCCCTCAGAAGTGGAGGCCCCCCTGCCTGGTTTAGGGGGCACGCCTCCGAACCAATCGCTGCCTGGCACGGTTCCCTGGGCGCTGGGCTTGGGCCCGGTGCCATGCGAGCAGATGGCCGTGATTGCTGGCAACCCGGAGACCCTGCAGGAGAGTCGCGTATGGGTGTTTACAGCATCCTGGTCCTGCCGAGAGCATCAAAATGGCAGACTGAGTGGCTCCCGGCCCACCTGGGGTCGGCGTAGGGGCAGTGCACATTCCTGAAAAGGAGAAAGGGCCCCCTTTTTCTCCCAAGGAGACCCCTCCCTGTGGCCTAGTGGCCAGCACCCATCACCCATTGTGGTGTCCCATGCAGGGAACAGCAAGTCCCTCATCCTGGGGCCGGGGCATTCTCCCACTCTGCCACCTCTCACCTCCACCTCCTTCAAGTGCCCTTCCTGTGGTTCCGCAGGGTCTCCCTCCTCTCAGCAGCTCTACAGGAGAGTCCTGCATTTATTTAGAAAACCAATGTGGGCATCTCCTGTGTGCTCAAACAGTGAGGAGCAAGACCGAGGCCCTCAAGGCCTCGTTCCTTCCTCAAAGCCCCCCTTCACTTGTATTTGGTGATATACAAGTGCCTGTCCCATCGCCAGGCTGAGCTCTACTGGATTAGGGTCCTGGCACATAGTAGGTGCACAACAAATCTTTATTGACTGATTTAGGGGACCTTTGTTGACAGAGGTTGCAGTCTAGTGGGAATTCTCTCCTTCTGTCTCCCCTCCCTCCCACCCCTGTCGCAGTCCTTGCCTTTTTCCATTTCCCAGCCTTACCGAAGCCCCCTGAGGGCAGGGGCCATGGCTTTTGCCTCCCCAAGTTTCTGGCTACCTCGTGGCTCTGGTTACGTAGATTATGTGCCTAATATGGAAATGCAGCACCTTGAGGGCCACATAAATGCCTGAAAGGCGGGTCCCAGGGAAGATCTTTGAGCACGCCAACCCCACCCTGTGACTCTGCTGCCTGTCGACCAGGGAGGCTTCCCCATTCCTGCTCCTCAGACTGGCATTCAAGGCTCTTCATCTGGCATCAAGGATTTTTTTCCTTTTCATTCATTCAGATGGATGCCTGCCAAGTACCAAGTCCTCCCCAGGGGCTGAAAGTGAAAGTGTTAGTCACTCAGTTATGTCCAACTCTGGGTGACCCCATGGACTGTAGCCCACCAGTCCATGGGGATTCTCCAGGCAAGAATACTGGAGTAGGTTGCCATTTCCTTCCCCAGGGGATCTTCTTGACCCAGTGGCTGAAGACAAGACAATGAATAAAATCACAAAGTCATTGTTCTCTTGGAGCTGATGTTTTAACGGTGGAGTGGTGTGGAGACAAAGGGGAAATAAACAGATGGGTGTATTATGTGTGTGGAAGAAACAAGAACCATGAAGGAAAAAGTGGGTCACAGCCAAAGGAGGAATGGTGAGAGTGGGCACAATGGGTTCTCCGACATCACAGCAGAGATCTGAACAAAAAGAGAGGGTGGTTGGGCGGCCATCCTGAAGAAGGGCGTTCTGGGTGGAGGGAACAGTAAGTGCAAAGGCCCTGAGGCAGACGTGGGTCAGTGTCTCTGAATCCATCACTGCAGCTACAAGCAGGGACCATGAATTCCAGCGTCCATCGCTCCAGGCAGCGGTCACGAGGAAACCCATCGCCAGTGTAGCAACAAATGCAGCTGACACCAGATCTGAGTCAGTGAGGTGAGAGGGAGCAGGGGCAGCATGGCATGTCTGTAGCAGGCAGCCGGCTGGCAGTGTGGGACTGCAGGCCCGGAGCAGCCAGAGCTTCTCATGTTTCAAGCAAAGCTAAAATCTCCCTCTTTTAAAATGTGAACTATTCTAACTTTGAAGTGTTGGAAGCTAATTTAAAAATATTTTTTTAAAACCCTCCTCACACCAAACAAAACTCAGTGACAGGCCAGATCCAGCCTGTAAGTAACCAGTTGGCAGCTCTGGACTCAGCTCTCTGTGAGGTCCCTGTGGGGCATGAATCTGATCACGGACCCCAAGCCCAGTGGGCAGCTGGGAGTCAGGTGCTCAGGGGTGAGGGTCTGAGCAGGGCCAGGGGGTTCGCTGGTCCTGACTTAAGGGCCTAAGAGTCCTAGAGGGTTGTTCCGAACACCTGTCTCCTGGGAGCCCCTCTCCCAGGCCCTCCCTGGGGAGAGCGGGGGCAGAGAGGGGCAGGTCCGTACCCCACTTCCTGCAGTGGTACCTGATCTCTCCCACTGACCCACGTCTCCTGGCCCCAGGCAGGATCCAGCAGCCTGCTGGATGCAGCCCTGCCTGAGGATGTAAGGATGGAGAGTCTTCTGGCTTTGTGCGGGGGACCCTGGTGCTGAGCGTGACCCCGAGGATCTTTGACTGGGCCCTCTTCTCCCAGCCTCCTTGTTCTTGGCAAACTCAGGCAGATGAGGCTGGATCTGCACTCACAGCCCCGCCTTCCCTAAAGCCCAGCTTTCTCTGAGCAGCTTCATTAGGAATGATTTCCACATTGACAGACACCCGGCCCTCCCGGCACCTCCAACCAGAGCCCTCTGCCAACAGCCCCCCCGTTAATGCTAATGGAAGTCCCGCGGCTCAGCCAGGGCACCCCGCTGGAAAGAGGCCTCAGGACGCCCACCCGCAAACATGACCTTTTCCTGTGTAAGAGACAAGATTTCAAAATCAATCCGGCCCGCAGGTCCTGCCCATCCTCGCCACATGCACTGCTCAGGGAAGAGGCCACGGGCCCCAGGACAGGCGAAGGTCAATACCGAGTCTGGGGGAGCCTGGCTGGCCGGGCCAGCACACTTGGGAGGTTGCTGTCTGACCCCACTGCCAGAGCGCCTCTCTGCAGAAGCCACAGGAAATATTTCCTGTCTTCACTCCCTCCTTCCCCATCCAGCTGGAACCAGTGCAGCCATACTGGCGAAATTACATGCATAGAGTGAAGTTGCGGAAACTTACCTGCATGTAGTTTTCAGCAGACTGGTGAGGGAGGCGCGTGATTACCCCTACCTCACACCCAGGGAGACAGAGGGCAGAGAGCGCTAAGCAGCTTGCTCAAGTCTTGCCTCTGGACGATGGCGGTGCTGGGATTCAAACCGAGGACACTGCACTGCCTCTGTGATGTTCCCTGATGCTCTCTCATGCACTCAGTAAACACTCGGCAGCCACTGATCAGTGCCAGGCCTGTGCTGAGGGCACAGGGGCGAGTCATCTGTAGACACCCCCCCCCCCACCCCAGAGTCCCTGTCCCAAGGGGAGGGGATGTCACCAGTTCATGCAGGTGGCTTGGAGGTCCAGAGGAGGGAGGGCAGCTCTGGTGTGCTAGGTGATGGGCCGTGGTCAAGAAGGACTCCCTGGAGTAGGGGGTCTCTGGCCAGAGGGGTGGGTGCCCAGGAGCCTGCCCCTTAGTTTGTGTTTGGGGACAGGTGCTTGGATGCTCATACGTGCGTGTCTGGGTGCACCTGTCTTATTGTGGGACATCCCTCCTCTGAAGGTGAGGGGCTCTTGGGGAACATGAAAGCTGCTGATGGAGCTGGGTGTCATCAGGAAGGCTGCCCTGCCTATGAAAGACACCGTGCTAGCGGGCCTCCCTCGAGGCTTGGAGGGGGACAGGATTCAGAAGTCACCCCCTGGGGCCCTAAGCCGGATGTGGCTCTCACTGGCCTGTATAATAAGTGCTGGTTAGTTTTTGTGGTTTCAATACCTTTAGGTGTGACAGGTCTTCTCTGTCTGCCCAAAGCCCCCCCCCGCCCCGCTCCCAGCCCTTGGCAACGGCTGGTCCCACTCTCCTTTCCAGGACCTGCCTGGCCTCTGAAGTGAAGTTGCTCAGTCGTGTCCGACTCTTTGCGACCCCATGGACACCAGGGTCCTCCATCCATGGGATTTTCTAGGCAAGAGTACTGGAGTGGGTTGCCATTTCCTTCTCCAGCCTGGCCTCTGAAGACACTTGTTTTCCAGCTCTCTGCTTTTAGCAACTGCAAGTTCTTCAGAGAAGACTGTTCTCTACACAAAGCCACTTCACAATGGCTTTCATGGGAAAGCTCGGTGTGCAGCTCTGCTAACACCTCTGCCTCTTTCTCTTACTACAGAGCCCCTTCCCGCCAGGGGTGAGGGTCATTAGTCTCATTCAGCAAAGAGGTACGGAGTGCTTACTCTTAGCTAGACCCTGCTCCACACTCGGGGACTGATGGAGGAGCCACACCCTCGATAAGCTCCGCCCCCCTGTGAGCCCCTGCGAGTGCTCCAGGGCAGGTGTGCGGCAAGGCCTGCAGGGGACTGCAAGCTTAGTCCTTGTGTTGGGTTTTTGCTTCATCAGATCAGCACCTAAAGCCCTACTGAGTTGGTTGAGTCAGGGTGGAGGGAGGAAATCAGCCAGCAAATGCCTCCTGGAGGACTTGGCACCCGCCACTGGCAGGTTAACGGCAGCTGGGTGTAGGGCTGGGAGCCGGGATAAACAGTCAGGAGGAAGGGGGCCCACCACCCTCCCTGAGGATCAGCCAAGCTAAGCCACACAGCTAAGAAATGATGGGTTTGACCCCACGTCTGCCTGACTCCCAGACCAGTGCTGTTTCTGCTGCGAGGTCCAGACTCTCACCCTCTCTCCCCTTTCTCAAATCCTGCCTGATCTTCGGGTGCCCTCTGTGAAGCAGAGGCCGCAGTTTTGCCTTATTGAAGCTCTCCTTCCACTGCTATCAGCACGGCAGAGGTTGGGCACAGGTGTTATGCTGATAGGTGTCCTGTGCGGGTGAGCTGGTCTCTTTCTTAATCTTACGCCCCTTTATCTAGGAGTTGTGTCAGAGGCTGGCCCAAACCTGGGGGCTGTCATAGGTACTCGACAATTACTTGTGGATAACTTGTGGATTAATTCACTTGATCAGAAGCTGGCATTAGAGAGGAGCCTGGTGGAATAAGCAGACCTCTGAAATCAGTCAGATGTGGCCTCATCACTTAACTGGCTACAGGACCTTGGACCTGTGAGCCTACACTTAACTTTTTCATCCATTAAATGGGTTCCTTCTTCCTCCTTGCAGGATGGCTGCAAGGATGCATTAAAGTAAAAGCACCCAGAAAGATCTCCACAAATGCCCAGGTGGGCTGCTTCTCCTGGAGACCTGGAAAGTAGCATGATGGCCAAGAGGGCAGGAAGGCGGGGGGCCGAGTGCTGGAGGAAGGCCCATTCGTGAAACTGGGACCCTAAACAGGAGGATGGGGAAAGCATCTCGTGTGGATGCTTGAATTAAACAGCCTATGAATTAGGCTCTTCTGGTGCAAGTGACAGAAACACAATCCCAGCTGCCTTCAGCCCAGAGGGGATTTACCAGCTAGTGGGAAGGAAATGTCCCGAGATGATCAGCTTCAGGAATGGCTGGGGCTCAGGTGACCACACAGGCGCTTTCTCTTTCCTGGTTCTTTCCTGCTCTTCTGCCTGGGCCCGAGCCTCTCACGTGCGAGTGTTTCCCTCAAGCTCACACAATAACCGCAAGCAGCCCTGGGATGGCATTCTTCCAGGCTCCAAAACGTTGGAAAAGATGCCCAGCATCCCCAGGAAAGCACTGAGATGCTCTCTGATTGGACCGGCTCAGTCACAGGCCTGACCTACACAGTCCCACGGCCACCAGGTGTGATGCGCTGATTGGCTGGGGGCGGTCATGTGCCTGTGGTGCTACTCAGATCTGAGGTGGGGGAGGGGCAGACCGGCAGTCAACCAAGGGGCTGGGGAGGCTGCTGTCTCTGGCAGAGAGATGGACCGTGCCCACCACACTGAATGAGTCCAAACTCTGCTCGCTGATGCTTCTGGAGTCATCTGCCCTCCCTCGGCAACTCTTACTCATCCTTAAAAACCCGGCTCAAGCCCTAACTGCTGCTAGAAGCAACCTGGTACACGCCTACCCACATTGCCCTCCTCTGAGCCTCTGTGGACAGGCCACATAACGTGCTAGACTTGGGTCATTATCTCCCCAGCAGAGAGGAAGCCACGCCTAAGGTTTCTGTGTATCAGCCTCCTGTCAACGGAGAGAGAAGAGCTGCCTGACAGTCAGCTGGGCTGTTGGCCACAAACTGGTCCCCAAAATACCAGCATCAAGGCAAGACCACGGAGGGTCAAAACAAAGACAGGACCGCTCTGTAATCATGTCTGGACACAGACAGAGATGAGCACCATTAAACCACAAAACTGCCCAGACATCCCCCATCCTGGCTAAAACCTTTCTTTGCTAATTGCAGGTGTAGCTTCATTGGTTCCTCCTGCCTTGTAGGTAAGAATCATTAATACCCAGTCATTCAACTACCCCTATTTCCCAACAACATCCAACCCAAAGAAAAAGCCTGAAAAATCACTTAACATGAGCCAAAGTCCCAGAATAATTTTGGTAAAGGCCGGTTCCTGAGATGCCTAGGGATGTACATTCTCTACCATAGCAGCTGGCTCATAAAACCAACTCTGTTGGACAAAGTGTGCATTCTTGATGCTCTTTGGCTGGAGGGGGTTCTGCAAAAGAAATGTTTGTATTCTTATTTTGTAGGTAAGGGAACTGCGGGTCAGAGAGGCTAAGAAGTTGCTCAAGGTCATACACCATGAGGGGGGCGGGGAATTGGGGTCCCCGGGGCCCTTTCCATTTAAAATCCTGTTCTCGTTTGTCATTTCTTGCTTTACTGTTTTGTATTTTTGGCTCCCTAATCCCCAGGGGCTCTTTGGAGTCTGGCCAGGGGTGTCGGAACATAGGACAGCACGGGAAAGCCAGCCTAGGGCCACGTGGAGCCTGGCCCTCAGTGTCGGGTACCCCATGCTCAGGCTGCTCTTTCCAGCCCTCCTAGTCCCCCTCCTGCCACGTCCCACTCCCAGTCTCCCCACGCCCTGCCCCTGCTGCTTCCCTCTCAGCACCGCTCCCCCAGATCAGTCTCTCCCCAGGTTCTCTGCCTGGATCTGGAATCTCCCGGGCTCTTCTTGTCACCCTGACCTGTGTTTCTTAATATTCATTTTAATTTGTTTATTTGCCTCACTGGGTCTCAGCTGCAGCGTGCCAGATCTCTAGATGAGGCACACAAACTCTTAGCTGTGGCCTGTGGGATCTAGTTCCCTGACCAGGGATCGAACCTGGGCCCCAAGCACTGGGAGCATGGAGTCTTAGCCTCCAAATTATGGGAACAGTCCAAAGGGCTGAAAAACAGCCATACAAAACACAGACCTGCCCAGGCTGCACAGGCAGGGACAGAGAGCCGAGACCCTGGACCACCAGGGAAGTCCCCACCGTGACCTTCATTAGCTAACTGCCCATGAGGCCACCCCTTCAACCATTTCCTACAGCTTTTCTATGCTTTTTGGCTTTCCCTCTCCTTTCTGAACACCCTGAAGGTCACCACAATGAACTGACAATCATATCAGTGTGTCCGTGGCTGTGTGTCAGTGTTTGTGTATATGTGTGTGTGTATCTCTGTTTCTTTGTGTGTCCCCAGGTGCGACTGTGTATATAGGTCTGTGAATTTGCTCTACAAATTCACGCTTTCTTCCCTTGTTCACCTTGGATGTTTCTCAGCTCTTTGGGCTGCCCCCAGGATTTTGCCTGCCCATGAGGTGGGGTTAGGAGCACTCTGCACTTGATGGAGATACTCCCATCATGCATTTGGACCACTCCTCCAGTCTCCTGGGCACTTCCCCCTTTGTTACCTGGCAGCAGGCCTGTGGACCCAACAGGGTGGCTGAACCATCTATACTTGGCGCAGAGGGATAGTGACTTGTGACTAGTGACTCGTGTCACACATGGCTGGCTCACAATACGTTAACACAGGCAGGGCTAAAAGGGAACCTAGGGATCCTTTCACCCAGCTCATCATGTCTTTGTCCTGAATGGACCTCAGATCGACCCTGTTATCAAGGTCCCTGTAACACTTACTATTTTTGGTTGAACCATACGAAATAGCCCACACTGGACCATTTTTGATCCATGAAAATGTCAGTTCTGTTTGGTTCAACATAATATTGATTTTCAATTATACAGAACCTGTGACAGCCTCACCCATCCAACTCCAAAGCTGAATGGAACCTGGGCAGTGACTCACACTTATTCATGTGCGTCCCCTGGTTCTACAGATGGGAACACAGAGGCACAGGGAGGGAGGGGACCTTCCCAGGCTGCACAGGCAGCGACAGAGAGCCGAGACCCTGGTGCCCTGCCGCCCAGAATAAAGCTCTCCCACTTCCACATCCTTCTCCCTTCCCAGACCCCACCTCCTGATCTGTCGCCAGCCCCTCTTCCCTGTTAACTACAAGTAACTGAGATTTCATTCCAAAAATTATTGCAGAACACCCACACTGTACCAGGCAAGGAGCATCAAGCCTGTACAAAACAGCTGGGGTTCCCAGCCACGGTCGTTCAGGGGAGACAGAAAACCAACTAGGTACCCCGTGCAAGGACACAGACAGGGCCTCCCCTGGGAGCATGGGCAGGGGAGGCTGCCTCTCAGACGGGGTGGCGTTTAAGTCACCGTGCACCTGCAGCTCCCTCAGCACCTACCTTGCTTTTGTGCTGTCCTGACCTCTTGGTCCTTTCCTCGGCCATGCGTCCGAGGAGGTTTGAGTCATGAGGTTGACAGCTGTCTTAGGGCTGGAGCACTGTGGTCCCTGAGGAACAAAAGCACCTCATCAGGTTTCGTGAGAACCACCGGCCCCCATTCAGCACATCCCCCCGCCCCTTCCCCGCCACTTCCTGGCAGTTAATGTAGGACTTTTTCTTAAAGAAAGGAATAGGAGTTTCAGCATTTATTTCCTTGGCCTTTATGAGGCTGGGGTCCCTGGTGGCTCAGATGTTAAAGAGTCTGCCTGCAATGTAGGAGACCTGGGTTCGATCCTTGGATTGGGAAGATGCCCTGGAGAAGGGAATGGCTACCCACTCTAGTATTCTTGCCTGGAGAATTCCATGGACAGAAGAGCCTGACAGGCTACAGTCCATGGGGTGGCAAAGAGTTGGACATGACTGAGCGACTTTCACTCTAAGAGACTGGCACTGTGGAGCTGGGCCTGGGTCTGTACTGTGGGTAAAGTCTCCGGTCGGGAAGACATGAGTCTCAGGCCTTTGGCATCGCTGGCAGTGGGCAGATGTCCATGAGAGCGGATACTACCACCAACCTGGGTGCTTCTGTGTCCCTCGGGCAGGCAGAGGGATCCCAGAGTTGGAGGGGATCCTCATGAAGACAAGATCAGCAGACAGGGAGGCCCAAGGAGGAGGGATGGAGGCCCAAGGAGGAGGGACGAAGGCCCAAGGCCATGACCCCTCAAGGGGGCCTAAGTGGTGTGAGGGCTTTGAGCCCACAGCTCATGGAAGCACACAGTGACCCCTTGAGGGGGGTTGTGTTATGAGTCCCATTGCACAGATGAGACAAAGGCTCTGGGATGTGCCCAGGGGCCCTCTGCTGGTCCCCTCACCTTGGATGATCTGACCCCAGGGTCTGTGCTCTTAGTTTCCACTGTTCCTGCTTCCAAACTCACCAGAGTCCAGGCCCTGTAGACCCGTGCTGTCTCCTGGAGGCAGTGAGCAGCAGCCGGGGCTCCCTGACCAGGTGCAAACAGATGGACAACACTGAGCATGCGTGCAGCTTGCGCCAGCACCTTGGTCCCTGTGCATGTGGTGGGGAGTAGAGGGTGGTTCTGCCTGAACCCTTTCCCCTCCCCAGCCCTTCCTGTGTCCCTCTTCCTTGGGCTCAGTTTCTCTGTCTTTGGCCCACCGGAAGACTGTTTCCCTCTTTCTTGCTCTCCCTCTCTTCCCCCGATCTCTGTCTCTCTCTGATATTCTAGCTCATCTCCTCTCTCTAGCTCCCATTTTCTGCCCGATTCTGTCCCCCCAGCTCTCTGAAAGTGTGTATTACTCATAGTCTCCCTCCCAGGCTCAGCGAGCCCAGCAAGAATGGCCCCTTGTGACCCTCACATCATCGCACATGGCAGGCAGGGCTGGGGGCTGGTCCTGCCCAGCTGGGGAGGCTGAGGGGTGGTCATGCGCACATGGTCACTGGCTGGCAAGGGCTGGGGGGAACTGGATGAGAATCCCAGCCTGCGTGGTCCAGGGGGCAGGGTGTAGGTGCTTGTAGCCAAGTCCCTGAGGTGGGGACCCTGCCACATCTCTCCAGCCCCAAATGGCAACGAACCCCAAATGGCTCACAGCAGACACACACTGGAACTCCTATCCCGTGTCCTCCGGGAACCCTCTGTCCTGCCCCATGGCACTCAGAGTAAGTGCAAGGCTCTGCATGAGGCCAAGGGAGCTCCTGTCTGCCCTCCAGCCCTCGGACTGGGCTGGGAGACTCTGAAAGGTTAGTTGAGTCTCGGGTGAGGGGCCTCAAGGAGGGTGCCCACCTTCTTTCCAACTTTCCAACCTCCCTCTTCGGCTGGTTGGGATGACAAAGATATTTCTGAGAAATGCCAGGGAATTCCTGCTCTAAGTTAGAGTTTTACTGGGCCTTGTCTGGTCCTCTGCTCCCCAGGGGCCTGAGGAGAAGAAAGACCCTTGCGAGTAACAGGTGATATGACTCTGGCCACAGGCAGCCCACCAAGCCAGCCCTTGGCCCAAGGGTGAAGATTTAGCTTTCTCCAGGCAGAGCCATAAGTGCCCCTCCTCCTGCACGGGGGAGTTGGGAGGTGGGGGAAAGGATGGGAGGAGGCCCCCTGCCAATCCCTGCCATTCTCTGTGTCTTGAAAGGACTCCAAGTTTCCTCAGTTTAAAGGGAAAGAAATGAGTTTCACGTTGGAAGACTTGATGGGTGTCCAGCGTCTGGGCGCCGTTTTCAGCTTCGCAGCCCTGGGGGGAGGGGGACATAAAAGGTGCCAGGGGAGGGGGGGTGGGTGGGAGGCCAGAGAGGCAGGCCTGCCTGGGCTCAGGCTGGGACGCCCCGCCCTCACCTGCTTCAGAAGCCCCCCTTGGAAGCTCCCAGGTAAAACCCCTGCTCCCTCCCTTTATCCCAAACCTCTTTTTTGAGGTTTGGCTGCATTTTTGATCTTAACAAGTTTTTTTTCTTTTTTTTGTCATCTTTGCCAGGGCTTTTACAATGCGATTTCCTTTTATTTTAAAAACGGTGGCTTTCAAGCCTCCTCTCATCTAGGATTGTTTCATGTTTGCAGGTTTCTGGAAGGTTTGGAGCCAGACCCTGGGTGGGCGACTTCCCATCCTTGCTCTGCCCGTCGGCTGGGGAGGGGTGGGGGCCTCGGGGCAGCAGCCTCCTTTTCAGCCCCTCTCCAGCTGGGCCAGAGTGATGGAGAAAGAGGCAGGGCCCCCACCCGCCTGCCTCCCCTGGACTCCCACTCTCCACACAGCAGAGTACCTCGTGTGAGAGACAGGCTGCCTGAGTTTCAGCCTGGGGCAGGTACTTGCACCCTTAGCTGCCCCATATGTACGGTGGGAATTGCAACTGTGCTCGAAGATAATAGAAGCAAGTACTTGTTAATACTATAAGTAACAGTACTCTAAGACTATAGCAATAAGCACTTAGTAAGTGCCTACTGGGCTTCCCTGATGGCTCAGACGGTAAAGAATCTGCCCGCAATGTAGGAGAAATGGGTTCTATCCCTGGGTTGACAAGATGCCCTGGAGGAGAGCATGGCAACCCACTCCAGTATTCTTGCCTGAAGAATTCCATGGACAGGGGAGCTTGGCGGGCTACCGTCCATGGGGTTGCAAAGAGCTGGACACAACTGAGCATCTCAGCACAGCATAGCACAGTATAAGTAGTAATGCTATCAGATGACACATGGGAAGTGCCTGGCACAGAGCCTGCCTGGCACAGACTGGAGGCTTAAGAATGGTACCTTTATAAGAGGGCGGGCCCTTGATCTCCCAGACCTTAGACAGCTGACTCTCAGCTCTCTATCCAGAATCATCTGCTGCTTCAGCATCTGCTCTTTTCAAAGTGCCAGCTGGTGGCATGCCTCACCTTGCACCTTCCCCATTCTGGATCTTTACTGACCCTGCCCCCCATCCCTGGGCCCTTCTCCACACCCTCTCCTCATGCCAGAAGCCTCCTCCATCCCTCAAGAGTCAGCTCAGTGCCACCTGCTCTGGGGTATCTTCCTTCATCTCCTCCAACCCAGATAAGTAGTAATCACACCTTCTTCCATAGTTGCATGATTGAATTCAGTTTTTATTTTACTCAGGGATGCAAGAAGTATGGGTTTGGTTTGGCTTTGGAAGCAGGAAGATACAGAACAGAATCCAATTTTTGGTTTAAGTGTTAGCTTCCCCATTTTCCTAGCTGTGCACCCATGATTATGTGTCTTAATCCCTTGGAACCTCAGTTTTCTCATCTGTAGATGGGGATGGCTATACCCTCTGCAGCATAAGCTCCAGGAGAGAGCGCTCTCTGTTTCTAATACTCGGCTGTGTTTCCAGCAGAAGTACACAGCAGGTCTCAACAAACAACTTACTGTCAGTGAAGGATCACTGGGTTTGCAGAATTCTTTATTTGATGGTAATCCTCTTTATCGTGTCCATTATCATTGAGAAACTCATTCATTCACTGATTCATTAAAGGATTCAAAGATTGAGTGGCTATTATGTACAGGGCACTGGGTCAGGCACGGGAGACCTCCAGAGGAATGGGGGACATTTCCGCCCTTGTAGGGATTAAAGATGAGACAGATCTGTAGGCAAAAGTGATGCTGTCACATGGCATGTGACACGGCAGTGATGGACCTGACTATCCCGTAGTTCAGAGGCCAAGTGAAGTTTCTCTTGTCCATTGACGCCATGGGATACAGTCCATGTTTTGCACACTGCGTGCTTAGTTGTTCAGTCGTGTTCGACTCTATGGGACCCCATGGACTGTGGCCAGCCAGGCCCTTTTCTCTATGGAATTTTCTAGGCAAGAATACTGGAGCAGGTTGCCATTTTCCACTCCAGGGGGGTCTTCCCAACTCAGGGATGGAACCCCATCTCTTGAGTCTCCTTCATTGGCAGGTAGATTCTTTATACCACTGCACCACCTGGAAAACATTTTGCACACACTAGGTACATAATAAATGTCCCTGAATTGAATTAAGAGTGGTCCTTAGAAGCCCATTCCTTGAAAGCTGTCCCTCAACTTAACCAATCCCCAGTGCCCTAGAGCCCAAGGCTCTTCTCCACTCTATTCTGAAGTTAACTTTTGTAAGCACAGCTGCCCCAGGAAAGCCAAAGCAGGTGTGGTTTTGGGGAATGCACACACAGTAAGAACTTTGTTGCTTGCTAGACATCAGATGGTCCGTCTCCTGCTTCCCCTCCCTTTTTTTTCACTTACTTTTTATCACCCCCAGAAAGCAGAACATAAAGCTGACACGTCATTTTAGTGTTCCCCAAAGTGAAGATATTCAGATGCTTCTTTCAAAATCCAGCTCTGGGGCCCCAGGAGCATCTCTGCTTATGTGCCTGTGAAACCTACACCATGATAGCGCCAAATTTATATTTTGGAGCCCTCTTCTCCAATCAACCCACCTCTCCGCTCTCAGCCCAACCCGTGTGGCTCATTTCTCACCTCCAGGTCTTTATCTGTCCTGCTCGTTGAACTTTAAAGGCTTCCATCTCCTTCTCACTATTCAAATTGATGGTGGACATCTTCCATTGCTTGTGCAGCCTCTTTTCCCATTTGTGGGATCAAACATACTCTTTTTGCTTATCTTCCTTTGGGGAACCACACTCTCTCTCACTTGTAGTCCTTGGATATTAGATGGGATGAATGTTACCCATTGTCTCCAGGAGTGGAACATGTGTCCCAGGGCTGATCAATCGCAGCATCAAATTCTTCTGACCGTATGATTGGCTCATGGATGCCCACATGGCACAAAAGAAGCCAACTGCTTCCACAGCGTAGAAAAGATGCCCTCCCTGCCACTGGACACAGAGTGGGGAGGGTAGAAGCTGGTTGCTGGAAGGGATACAGTTTGTAGACAGACTGACTGGATGACATGATGGCCAGGTGGGGAAAGGAGAGTTCAAGTCACTGCATTCAGCTCGTCCTACCTATCCCTGGGCTTTCAGTTACAGAGTCACTGAATTCTGCAAACACACACACACACATACACACACACACTAGCACATGCACTCACGTGCGCAACTACCATTCTTTTTTTTTTTCTTAAGCCACTTGAAATTAGATTTTTCATCCCTAACCATTTGCTAGAGCCTCTGATGAATCTGAAACTCCAAGCCCTGGATGCAGGAAGACAGGAAACATGGCCCCAAAGCCCCTTGCTGCTGCTGCTACTAAGTCACTTCAGTCGTGTCCGACTCTGTGTGACCCCATCGACGGCAGCCCACCAGGCTCCACCATCCCTGGGATTCTCTAGGCAAGAACACCGGAGTGGGTTGCCATTTCCTTCTCCAGTGCATGAAAGTGAAAAGTGAAAGTGAAGTCACTCAGTCGTGTCTGACTCTTAGTGACTCCATGGGCTGCAGCCCACCAGGCACCTCTGTCCATGGGATTTTCCAGGCAAGAGTACTGGAGTGTGGTGCCACTGCCTTCTCCGAAAGCCCCTTATGTACTGGGATTCCAGATCCAGGTGCTTTTTTAAATAAATTATCCTCCACTTTCTCATTGGCCCTGCCTGGTAGAAGGAGGGGATCTGTCTCCTTATTTGAGCTGAGAGGAGGATACCAGAGAATGAATTCCAAACCGCCTTCTCTTCTGCTCTGTGGGCCGGGGGCCACCCTTCTTGGGTTTCTATATTGTTTTACCTTTTACTTTTTTTCAGATTTACCTTCCTAATTAGGTTTCATGCAGGCAAACATATTAGGATTAGTTTGTAATCCTTGAGCTCACAGACAGCGAGGGTGGGACGGCCCTGCAGTGGGCGAGAAGCTGAGAGGACGTGTTTGCTGTGGGAAACCCACAGGGTGGGGAGCGCGTGGGTAACGAGGTGCATCCACACGTGGAAACGGCTTTCAGATAAGTTGTTGACTCGTGTGTTTAGTCCACTGTTATGAGTCATTAGTTACGTGCCAGGCGTTGGCAAATAGGACAGGGTACCTGTCTTCCCAGGTCCCAGTGGAGGGAAGAGAAAAGCCAGCAGGACAGATCAGTCTGGGTGGACAGGCTCGGCTGGTGGGTGCTGAGTTTTGGGGGAAGTTGTGTCCTGCCTTCCGAGGCTGAGGCCCCCACTGTGCCAGCTCCCAACAGGTAGAAGGAACTCATCTGAGAAGAGTGCTCCACGCCCCCTTTGCCTATGTATGGCCTCCCTGGTTCGAGCACTTGGGCTTATCCCCCTGCCCCATGCCCACCCTGCTTCTCAAAGCCCACCCCCCAAGCCCAGCAGCCGGTCCAGGAGTAGGTCCAGGCCATGATGAGGCTGACACCCCCACCCGTCCCGACCATCCGGGTAGGCAAAGCCTCATCCATCAGTCCAGACTTTCTTGAGGTGAGCCTCCTTGGGGTTCTCAGCATCCCTTCCAGCCAGGGTTCATGGCCAGGGCCCTGTCAATTTCAAGGCAGTGTGCTTTAGGGACACTCTCAAGGGCAAGTGTCAGTTCTTCTCCCTGGCTCCCCGGCACCAGGGCAAATGGGTGCACAACACGCGAGGTGGGGGCTTGCGGGGCGGGGGAGGTGGGAATGGAGGAGTAGGGGGTGTGTAGCCTTGGTCAGGCCCCGAAGTTGTGGCCACACTCTTCCCCTAGTCCTCGGTTCCTTTTCGCTGGATCCTTGCCCTCCTAAGGGGGCCTCCTGAAAGGTCCCTTCATGAGCAGGGATCTGCTCTAAGATGGCTAGCGGCTCCACCTCTAAAGACAGGCATCTCTGCAGGTGGCACACAGCTCCTTACAGCACTGCCAAGTGGGCCTGGAGCTATGGGCCAAGCCCCACCCCTGGACCCCTACTTCTCCCATCAGGTAGAGGGGGAGATCTGTTCCAGAGGGCTGGGTGCCACCATGACTGCCTTGGGACCAGAGAGCTTTCTGAGCCGCCATGCCTGGGCCTCTATTGTGTGGGGGAAGCATGGGCACTGGGTGGTGAACAAGACTTAGATCTTTGCAGGGTGCCTGGGAGCCTTTGGATGGGGGATGCTTCCCACGAGGAGAGCAAGGGACCACCTGCCCTCCAGGCTGCCTGTAATCATCATTGTCAAATGGTCATCACAAGGCCCAGAGCTCTCTGAATCCACCTGTAATTAAAGCTCAGCCTCCTTGGAGTGGGTCAGAGGACGGGTGCTTATGGTCCATCACTCTCTCGCGTCGAGGGAACTTACATCTGCTGCTGCTGCTGCTGCTAAGTCACTTCAGTCGTGTCTGACTCTGTGCGACCCCACAGATGGCAGCCCACTAGGCTCCTCTGTCCCTGGGATTCTCCAGGCAAGAATACTGGAGTGGGTTGCCATTTCCTTCTCCAACGCATGAAAGTGAAAAGTGAAAGTGAAGTCGCTCACTTGTGCCTGACTCGTAGCGACCCCATGGACTGCAGCCTACCAGGCTCCTCTGTCCATGGGATTTTCCAGACAAGAGTACAGGAGTGGGTTGCCACTGACTGTAAATCAATGAATTAAATGGGGTTTAGATGTTACTACTGGAAACTCTGTCCTCTGCCTAATGTCTCTGCAGGCCCATTAGTAATTCCTGGGCTTGTACACAAGCAGGCTTCAAGTGACTTCTGCCTCCTGGTGGGGTTTGTCTCTCCCCACATCCACCCAGGCCCAGAACAACGTGGAGGGCTCAGCCTTGGCAGGCCGGGACTTGAGGAGTTACTGCTTCCTGTCTGGGTAAGCAGAGGGCTCCAGGAAGGAGGGGTTCTCAACACTGGCTGCACCATGGCCTCTCCTGGACAGCTTTGAACAATATGAGTCTTGATCTTGTCCAGTGATCCCCGTGTCATTGGTGGGGGCAGGACCCTGGGGATGAGTTTCTTTTGAAAGCTCCCAGGTAACTCCGATATACACCTGAGGACCACAGGGTGTCTACCTGGCATGGCTAAAGGCAGCAGCTCTGGTTCGAATGATGTTGCTAATGAATAATGTGACCTGCGTCTGCCAGAAGCCGGTCAAGCTGTCACTCAGTTATCTCGGGGGCTTTTCAGGCTTGTGTCATGTGGGCTTATAAGCCAACCTGCCAGTTACAACATGGCACAGGACTCTCTATCACGTGTTGGGTCGTGTCTGAGAAGCTGTTCGGAGTGACCCGGTCCTGCATCTGGAAGCCCTGCTCTCCAGTGCCTTGTCCTCTGTGCCTCCAAGGTCCTTTTTAATCACCATGGTGCCAGCCGGACACACCTTAGATCCTTTGCAGAGTCCAACCACCTCAATTGGGCCATCCTGTCTGCTGGCCCCACAGCCACCCCTCAGCCTATGTCTCCAATGCCGATGGGCTGAGCTTGAGCTGCCGAAGTCTTCCCACATGTTGGAGTCCTCCTAGCCCTGAGCTGCAATGGGGAGAATTTCCTTTTCCCCCCGTCTCCACTGCTCTCTGTCATTGGTTCTGATGTCTTACTTGAGTTTCAATAAAAACCATTTTTCCAATTTTTGTTGACAGCTTTTCTTGATCCCAGTTTGGAACTTGAATCTGGGCGTGGGGCATGGTCAGGAGAAAAACTTACAAGCCAGAGACTAGAATCCTGGCCCCCTCACTGCCCCATGCTCAAGCCTTGGCTATAAAGCTAAGCTGGGCTCTCTGGTTCTTCCTTAGGAAGGAATTCTATTCAAATGTTAGTCACTCAGTCGTGTCTGTCTCTCCTGCATTGCAGGCAGATTCTTTACTGTAAATCATCATGCAGGTGGACTTCTGGTCTACCTCAAACCCAGTATCATTTCCATTGGGATATATGATTTCGGTTCAAGTTGTCCCTTTAAGATCCCAATCTAGTTTGTATCATTGTCCATTCCTGCCATGCCTTGTGTAGGCCCTTTCCACCTCTGTCTGCCATCACCCTCAGGCTGGCTGTGTGGAGTTGCAGGTAAAGATGATCACACCTGAGGAAGAAGAGGGAGTCCCCCAGCATATTTCCCCCATAGCACCAAACCCGGGTGAAAACCTATGAAAATTTCCTTCCACATCTTTGCATACTATATCAGTTTCCTGAGGCTGCTGTAACAAATTACTATAAGCTTTTTTTTTTTTTTGCATGTGTGCTCAGCTGCGTCCAACTCTTTATTTGTGACCCCATGGACTGCAGCCACCAGGCTCCTCTGTCCATAGGATTCTCCAGGTAAGAATACTGGAGTGGGTTGCCATTTCTTCCTCCAGGGGATCTTCCCAACTCAGGGAGTGAACACGCATCTCTAATGTCTCCTTGCATTGGCAGGTGGATTCTTTACCACTAAGCCACTTGGGAAGCCCCTACAAGCTTAGTGATTTAGAACAACAGGAATTTATTCTTGCACAGTTTTGGGGCCAGAAGTCCAGAATCAAAGTGTCAGCAGGGCTGTGCTTCCTCCGAAGGCTCCAGGGGACACTTCATTCCTTATCTCTTCCCGCTTCTGGTGGCTCTGGGTGTTTCTTGACTTGTGGCCGCATTGCTCCACTCTCTGCCTCCGAGATCACATGGGCTCCTCTTCTCCTCTGTGTGTCTCTCAAAAAGGCATTTAGGTGCAACTGACTAATCCAGGAGGCTCTCCTCACTTCAAGATCCTCAACTGTATTATGTCTGCAAAGAGCCTTTCACCAAATGAGGTCAGTTAACAGATTCCAGGAGTGGAGGCATGTGGACATATTGATTTGACGGCCAAGATTCAGCCCACTCTACTGTTCTTTACTTCTGTCAGCAGATATAAGGGTGGTGGGGAAACTGTCCTTGTAGACAATCAAGATGGCTGAGCATCTAACAAAAGGAAGTCCATCTGAGACTTGAGCGATGCAGCCACCACCTGGATGTGTAGAGCCTGCTTGGAGGAGGAGAAGTTAGGTCTGCTCTGGGGTTTACTTCTAACACTCTCTCTGGTTCATTTTCCCACTGTCGAATTTGGTCTTGATTACCTGAATTTTTCTGTGATGGCAGAATTCTGTCATTGTGCCTTGCCCGATATCTGAAACAGCAAGTGGCCTGCCTGGCATTGAAAAGGAAAAAGTTTCTGGAGGACCCACCTGGGGCTAGAAGCCTTGAAGTGCTGTGGGTCTGGGGCTTGTGAAGGGAAGCTGAGATGGGGGAGGGCTGGGTGAAGGCAGGGACCGGGCCCAGAAAGGCCAGAGACGGTCTCCTGAGCCAGACTCCTGGCTCTCAGGGGTAGGGGGAAGTGGTGTGTGCAGGGGGGCACAGGAGTTGTCCACTCTGGGCACTTGGGGTCCTCTTGGGCCCCAACTGAGAGCCCCTATTGCTGCCTTTCCTGAGCCCCCAGGCCTGAAAGCTCGAGGCCCAGGGAGAATAAAACGGCTTGGGCAAAAAGGCTCCAAGGCAGTTCAAAGACAGAGAGAGACTGGGAATGAAGTTTTCAAGCCACATCCAAGGGGAGGGCTTTTCATCTGCCAGCCTTTGAATCGGGAATCAAGGCAGCAAAGTTACTACCAGGTTAAAGTTTAAATGGCACAGAAAGGGGAGACGGGAAGATGAAACAGCGGCCGTCTGGTCAGGGGAACAAAGCCGGAACCCAGCCTGGGCACCCGGCCGCAGAGGCGCTGAGTTGCAGCAGTCCCAGCAAGGAGGGGCCGTGACGCTGCCATTGTTCAGCTTAAGAAGGAAAGTAATTGAAAGGAAAGGTGAGCCAAGGAGAGGCAGCCTGCGCGTGCGACTGCCTGGATCGTTAGAAAATAATTTAAAGGGAACAGGCCTATCAAGCAGTTTCTCTTATGGAAATGCCATCATTGAAGGGAAAGGAAAGGGAGGGTGGGGGAAGCCTTTTCATTCTTTGTAAAAGAGTGAGGTGGTTTTTTTTTTTTTTTCCACTCACCAAGTGCAGACTTGAAATCCCTTTAGTTTGCAAACTTGCTTTACTCCCTAATGCCTGGGCTGGGGTGGGATGGGGTCTTCTCCAGAACCTTGAGGGTTTGGGGAGCTGGGGGTTTTGGAGGGACCACAAGGCTTCAGAAAAGACCCTGGTGCTAGGAAAGATCGAAGGCAGCAGGAGAAGGGGACGACAGAGGACGAGACGGTTGGATGACACCACCCACTCAGTGGACATGAGTTTGAGAAAGCTCCAGGAGATACTGAAGGACAGGGAGGCTTGACGTGCTGCAGACCATGGGATTGCAAAGAGTCGGACGTGACTGAGCGACTGAACAACAAGGATGCGCAGGCATTTCATTCTGAGACAGACTCCCTGCTTCCTTGGGGAGCTTAGCCCTTGTGTAGATGTCTCCCTGGTCCTGCCTGCTCCCTCTGCATCTGAAATACCTCTAGGGTGTGTGCTGTGCTCTGATAAGTTGGTTCAGTCATGTCTAACTCTTTGCGATCCTATGGACTGAAACCCGCCAGGCTCCTCTGTCCATGAGGATCTTCCCAACCCAGGGATCGAACCCTCATCTCTTATGTCTCTTGCATTAGCAGGCAGGATCTTAACCACCAGCACCACCTGGGAAGCCCCTGGTATACTGTTGTTTAACTGGCTACCAACTCTAACTTCTTGATGATAAGAACAAGTGTCTTGCCCCTGGGGACACAGGTGTACCTTACATCCACACCTTTCTAGATGAAACTTCCCCATCTCCCATATCTGATTGGACACAAGAGGAACCTCCCTGATCACGGTGTTTCTGTTTTCTGGAGCTAAGACACATTCAAAAATCTCAACATTCATCAAGCACCTGTTCTGTGCCAGATGAAGTCTAGTAAGACATAGATCTTTATGTTTAGGAAACTACAGTCTAACTGGTGCTAAGTTGCTGAAGCTGAAACGCCAATACCTGGTACACCCGATGCGAAGAACTGACTCATTGGAAAAGACCCTGATGCTGGGAAAGATTGAAGGCAGGAAGATAAGGGGATGACAGAGGATGAGATGGTTGGATGGCATCACCGACCTGATGCACATGAGTTTGAGCAAACTTTGGGAGTTGGTGATGGACAGGGAAGCCTGGTGTGCTGCAGTTTATGGAGTTGCAAAGAGTCAGGCATGACTGAGCAACTGAACTGAACTGAAGTTGCTTCAGACGCTGTGCGACTCTATGGACTACAGCCCATCAGGCTCTTCTGTCCAAGGGATTCTCCAGGCAAGAAGACTGGAATGGGTTGCCATTTCTTACTCCAAGGTATCTTCCTGACCCAGGGATCTAATCCGCGTCTCTTATGTCTCCTGCGTTGGCAGGTGGGTTCTTTACCACTAGTGTCACGTGGGAGGTGAGCAAATAAACAATAACAATTCAGATCGATAAGAACTAAGACAGAAGCACTGTGGCTGGGCTTGGGGTGGGGTGGGAATGGGGCATAGCAGGAGTGCTTAACCTGGTCTGTGGGCCATCAGAGAAGGCTGCCTGAAAGAGATGATATTTGAACTGAGTTGTGACTATTCATTTGTCACTAGTGAGGGAGCTTCTACTTCCAGCTGAGATGGAGTAGCACGGACTAGATTTACCCCCTGCCTGAAACAACCAAGAAACCAGACAAACTACAGGAAACAATGGTTTGCAAGACATTGAACATTAAGAAATGAAGGGCAGTTTTCCCTGAGAGATGGGCACCAAATGAACAAAGCACTGTGACTGCTCCAGCTTATTGCCTTGAGAGAGTTTCCAGGATATGACACAGGAGGGGAAACCTGGAGGAGACTGGTAGACTCCTCGTGTTGAAGAGACAGAGCTGAGAGCTGGGAGACAAAGGCAGCTGGAGTTTGCAGGAAAAAACAAGCTGAAAGGGGAAATTTGCACAGAGACAGAACTCTGGAGACCCACAGGGGCCCCTCCTAAGTATTTAGCAAAACATCAATCAGCACATGCACGTGGGGACGGTAACTGAGGCCCAGGGAAGATCCATAGAAAGGGTCGGAGTAAAGAGTGCTCTAGCTCAGCCCAGGATAAAGCACAAAATTATTTCTAGGAATACAAAAAATATCCAACATGCAAAAACATAAAATTTATTATATTTGCCATCTATTTACAAATTACCAGCCATGTAAAGAAGCAGCCATCAGGTCCCATCACTTCATGGGAAATAGATGGGGAAACAGTGGAAACAGTGTCAGACTTTATTTTTGGGGGCTCCAAAATCACTGCAGATGGTGACTGCAGCCATGAAATTAAAAGACACTCCTTGGAAGAAAAGTTATGACCAACCTAAATAGCATATTGAAAAGCAGAGACATTACTTTGCCGACTAAGGTCTGTCTAGTCAAGGCTATGGTTTTTCCTGTGGTCATGTATGGATGTGAGAGTTGGACCATGAAGAAGGCTGAGCATAGAAGAATTGATGCTTTTGAACTGTGGTGTTGGAGAAGACTCTTGAGAGTCCCTTGGACTGCAAGGAGATCCAACCAGTTCATTCTGAAGGAGATCAGCCCTGGGATTTTTTTGGAAGGAATGATGCTCAAGCTGAAGCTCCAGTACTTTGGCCACCTCATGCGAAGAGTTGACTCATTGGAAAAGACTCTGATGCTGGGAGGGATTGGGGGCAGGAGGAGAAGGGGACGACCGAGGATGAGATGGCTGGATGGCATCACTAATTTGATGGACGTAAGTCTGAGTGAACTCTGGGAGTTGGTGATGGACAGGGAGGCCTGGCGTGCTGCGATTCATAGGGTTGCGAAGAGTCAGACATGACTGAGCGACTGAACTGAACTGAAAGAAGCAGGTGAATATGACCCAGGATGAAGAGAAAAGTGACTCAGTCAAAACAGACCTAGAACTGGTATAGGTGTTCGATTTATCAAGGAAGGACATTAAAACAGCTCTGATGACATTCCATATGTTCAAACAGTTAGTTAGAGAAACGGAAGACATGGAAAAGACCTAGATCTAACTACTG
The DNA here is from genome assembly GCF_032405125.1 of Capricornis sumatraensis. Lineage (NCBI taxonomy): Eukaryota > Metazoa > Chordata > Mammalia > Artiodactyla > Bovidae > Capricornis > Capricornis sumatraensis. The sequence goes on along the minus strand of NC_091088.1, from coordinate 23,742,238 downwards.
GAAATGAAGCTACAGTTACTGAGACTGAAGAGTGCACTGGACGGGATTAAGGAGGCGCTTACACACCGCAGAGTACCAGATCAGTGAGCTTAAAGACAGAGCAACGGAAACTTTCCAAAATGAAAGAAAGAGAAAAAATAATAAAGACTGTAAACAGCATAAATGAGTTGTGACACTGTATTCAGAGGCCTAATATACATGTAATTAGAGTTCCTTAAGGAGACGGTGGGTGCAGTAAACACAGTTGAAGTAATAGTAGCTAAAATTTCCCCCAATTTTATAAGAATTATAAACCTATGGATCTAAAAATGTTCGATGACTCCAAGCACAAGAGACACAGAGAAAACTACACCAAGGCACATCATAACCAAATTGTTCAAAATCAGTCTTAAAAAGAAAATTTTAAAGACTCAAGATAAAAAACACCTTATGTACAAAGGATTATAGCAGATTTCTCTCTAGAAACAACGCAAATAAGAGCAACGCCTTTAAAACATTGAAAGACTGTCAACTCAGAATTCTCTACCTAATGAAAATATTTTTCAAAAATGGAGGCAAAATAGAGAACAGATTCTGAAAATATGGTGGAGTAGGAAGCACCAGAAATCTGTTCCTCTACCTAGAATATAATTACATTGGCAGAATCTGTCTGATATCATTACTTTGGAATTCTGGAGTCTATTGAAAGCTTGCAACTTTCCAAGGGAAGACTTGGGTGGTAAACTGCAGTTAATTTGGGTCAGCTTCAGCTTGTCATATGGTTGTAGCTCTCCATCTCTCTTCTTCATGTAGCTGTGCATGTATTCCTGAAGCAGCTTGAATGCAGCTTGTGGGACTCAGGATGAGCATAAAAGACCCTATCCTCCAAATACATGAAACCTGTGCTCTGATTGGTTGCTGATTGGTGCAGTTAATCACAGAGCTGCAAAGAGCTGGGCAGCTGTTTTAGTTGCACCCTCATGCATTGTGATAAGCACCTTTCCCTCCAGCTGAAGTGACTTCCAGGGGACATAAAGGGCCTAAAACCTTCCCACTTTTATTTCTCTCTGTTCCCTTTTTTGGGAGCCAGACATTAAAGTCTAGGACATTCATAAGCAGCTGCATATGCAGAGAAAATTAGAAAGTGACCACACGTGCTTAGGGAAAGACATAGGCTCAGAAGGACCTTGATTCTGGGAGGACCTTAAATTTCACCACAGGCTGATCCTTGGTAAAAAGATAGCCAACAATAATAAAGGAAAACCCAGTAAACTAAATAATAACAAACCCCAGCAAAACCTGAGGAAGAGAGAGAATCTGATTTCCAGAGCTACTACATTATTAGATTTAAGCATCCAGTTTTCAACAAAAACATGACAAGGCATGCAACGAAACAGAAAAATATAATCTGTTCAATAGGGAAAATATGTCAACAAAAACTGTCCTTGAAAAAGATTGGAAGGCAGGCCTACTAGACAGAAGGGAACAACAGAGCATGAGTTGGATGGCATCACCGACTCGACGGATACGAGTCTGAGCAGACTCCAGGAGGGAGTGAAGGACAAGGAAGGCTGTGTTCTGCAGTCCATGGGGTCAGAGTCAGACAGGACTGAGTGGACTGATCAACAGCAACGACAGCCACTAGACAGAGTCTGAACTAAAGGAAGATGTGGTGAAAGTCAGGAAAATGATGTATAAACAAAGTGGAAATATCAAAAAGAGATAGAAAAAGGAAACAGAAATTCTGGAGCTGATAATATAATAACTTAAATGAAAAGTTCACTAGAGGAATTCAAGGGCATATTTGAGCAGGCAGAAGAAAGAATCAGCAAATTTTAACACAGAAAAATGGAAATGATCAAATATGAGGACCTAACAGAAAAAAAGATTGAAGAAAAGTGAAGGGAGACCAGAGGACCTTCACCATGAAACACCATGAAACAGATCAATATACACAGGAGAGGGAGAAGGGACAGAAAAAAAGATCTGAAGAAATAATGGCTGAAAACGTCCCCAATTTAATGAGAGATGTGAGTATAAACATCCAGGAAGCTCAACAAATTGAAAGTAAGATGAACTCAAAGAGACCCACATCAACACACACTGTATTTAAACTTTCAAAAGGCAAAGGCAAAGAAGCAAAAAAGAGGTGGATCATCACGTACAAAGGATCTTCAGTAAGAATATCAGCAGATTTCTCATCAGAAGATTTGGAGGCCAGAAAACAGTGGGCCAATCTATTCAACATGTTGAAAGAAAAACTGTCAAGTGAGAATCTTATATCCAGCTAAGCTCCCCTTCAAAAGTAAAGGAGAAATTTAGACATTCCCAGATGAACAAAAAGTGAGGGAGTTTGTTTGCTCTAGACCTACCTTATATGAAATGCTCAAGGGATTGCTTCCAGGAGTAATGAGAGGACACTAGACAGTAACTTTAAGCCATATGGAGAAATAAAGATCTCTATAAAGGTAAATACATGGGAAGTTATGACTACTTTTCTATACATGACTTGAGAGATTAATGCATTTAAAAAACAAAGGTAGTACTATCATAACTTTGGTCTGTAACTCCATATTTTGTATTCTATGTAACTTAAGAATAATTCTGTGTAACTTTCAAATAATTACTAGTTTATGTTTGGGGGCACACAATGTTTAAAGATGTAATTTTGTGGCATGAGCAACCATAAGGGGTAGGGATGGAGATGAAAGGAGGAGAGTTTTTTTGTGTTACTGAAGTTAAGCTGGTATGGATTCAAACTGGAGTGTTCAACTAGAATGTTAAAACTTTAAGGTGCTGAATGAAATCCCTGTGGTAACCCCAAAGAGAATAGCTATAGGATATATACAAAAGGAAATAAGAAAGAAGTTCAAACACTTTACAAAAATCAACTAAACAAGAAAGAACAGTAATGTAGGAAATGAGGGTCTCAAACACCCCCAAAGTAGAAAACAAAAAGCAAAATGACAGAAGTCCCTCCTTGTTAGTAATTACTTTATATGTGAATAAATTAAACTCTCCAGTTAAGAGGCAGAGATTGGAAGGATGGATAAAAACACACAAAATTCAATTATATATTCTGTATGAGAGACACACTTTAAGTCCAAAGACACGAAACTAAGTTGAAAGTGAAAAAGTGAAAATAAATTCTCCATACAAATAGTAAACAAAAGACAGCAGGGGTGGTCATACTAATGATGGTGGTGGTTTAGTCACCAAGTTATGTTCGATTCTTGTGACCCCATAGATTATAGCCTGCCAGGCTCCCTTGTCCATGGGATTCTCCAGGCAAGAATACTGGAGTGGATTGCTATTTCCTCCTCCAGGGGATCTTCCGGATCCAGGGCTCGGACCTTTGTCTCCTGCATTGCAGATGGACTGAGTTGTGAGGCTATACTAATTCTGGACAAAATAGATTTAAAACAAAAAACAGAAGAGAGAAAAAAGTCCTTTATACATTAAGAGGTTTAATGATAGATGTGACAATTATAAACATTCATGTACCTAATGAAAAACCATCAAAATATATGAAGCAAAACCTGATAGAATTTAGAGGAGAAATAGACAGCTCTACAGTAACAGCTGGAGACTACAATACCGCATTCTCAATGATGGATAGGACAACCAGACTGACGATAAAGAAGGGAACATGGGACGTAACACCATAAGTCAACTAGTTAAAACATACATACACAAAACACTCTATCCAACAGTAACATACACATTCTTCTCAAGTGCACGTGGACATTTTCTAGGGTGGACAACATGTTAGACCACAAATTAAGTACAACAGATTTAAAATGATAGATATTATACAAGGATGAAGTCAGAAATCAACAACAGAAGTAAAGCTGGAAAATCCACAAATTTGTGGAAATTAAACAGCATTCTCTTAAGCAACCAATGACTCAAAGATTAAATCACAGATGAAATTAAATAGTACATAGAGAAAAATGAAAAGTAAGCACAATATTCCACAACTTATGGAACACAGTGAAAGCAGTGTTAAGGGGGAAATTAATAACCACAAACACTTGCATTAAAAAAAATGAGAAAGATCTCAAATCAACAACCTACCTTCATACCTTTGTTGTTGTTGTTCATTTGCTAAGTTGTGTCTGACTCTTTGTGACCCCACAGACTGTAGCAAGAAAGCTTTATACCTTAAGGAACTAAAAAAAGAAGAACAAACTAAACATAGCAGAAGGAAGGAAATAATAAAAATTAGAGCAGAAACAAATAAACTGGTAATTAGAAAAACAACAGAGAAAGTCAATGAAACTGCAAGTTGGTTACTTGAAAAGATCAACAAAATTGATAAGCTTTATTCTGATTGACTAAGAAAAAAGAGAAGAGACTCAAATTACTAAAATTAGAAATGAAAGTGGGACATTACTACTGATTTGTTGTTGCTGTTATTGTTCAGTTGCTAAGTCATGTCTGATTCTTTGCAACCCCATAGACTGTAGCACACCAGGCTTCCCTGTCCTTCACTATCTCCCAGAGTTTGCTCAGATTCATGTCCATTGAGTTGGTGATGCTATCTAACCATCTCACCCTCTGCTGCCTCCTTCTCCTCTTGCCCTCAGTCTTTCCCAGCATCAGGATCTTTTCCAGTGAGTCAGCTCTTTGCATCAGGTAGCCAAAGTATTGGAGCTTCAGCTTTAACATCAGTCTTTCCAATGAATATTCAGAGTTTATTTCCTTTAGGATTGACTGGTTTCATCTCCTTGCAGACCAAGGGACTGTCAAGAGTCTTCTTCAGCACCACAATTCGAAAGGATCAGTTCTTCAGTTCTTCAGTGCTCAGCCTTCTTAAAGGTCCAGCCTTCTTTACGGTCCAGCTGTGCGTGACTACTGCACAGCATGACAACTGGAAAAACCACAGCTTCAACTATATGGACTTTTGTTGGCAAAGTGATGTGTTTGCTTTTTAATACACTGTCTAGTTTTGTCATAGCTTTCTTTCCAAGGAGCAAGTGTCTTTACAGAAATAAAAAGGATTATAAGGAAAAGCTTACAAGAAAGAACAATTTTACACTAACAAATTGGATAATCTAGATGGAAAAATTCCTAGAACCACAAACCTACCAATACTAAATCAGAAAGAAAGAGAAAATTTGAATAGACCTATAACTGGTAACAAAATCAAGTCAGTAATAAAAAAAATCTGGCAAATAAAAGCCCTGGACCTGGTGGCTTCAGTGGTGAATTCTACTAAATGTTTAGGGAAGAAGTAGGAGCACCATTTCTCAAACTTTTCTAAAATATTGAAGACAGGGAACACTTCCTAACTCATTCTATGAGGCTGGTCTTCTTAACTCATCCAAACAAGACAATCACTACAAGAAAAGTACAGACCAACATTCCTTATGAACATAGATGCAAAAATCCTCAGCAAAATATTAGCAAGTCAAATGCAGAAGCATATCAAAAAGATTATGACCAAGTGGGATTTATTCCTGGAACTGTAAGGATGATCCAACATGTGACAACAGATCAATGTGATACACCACATTAACAGGATGAAAGAAAAGAACCACATGATCCTCTCAACTGATGCAGAAAAATTACTTAACGAAATTCAACACCATTTCCTGATAAAAAACATTCAGCAACCTATGAACAGAAGGAAACTACCCCAACAAAATAAAGGTCAGATGTGAAAATGATCACCTTACAAGATATAGAAAACACATTTGATAAAATTAAATATCCTTTCCTGATAAACTTTCTCCACAAGTTACAAGTAGAAGAGAACTTTGTCTTGAAAAACTTAGAACTAACGTATTTAATGATGAAAGACTGAATGTCTTCCTCGTAAAATAAGGGACAAGACAAGGATGTCTACTCTTACTGCTTCTATTCAATACTGTCCTGGAGGCTCTAGAAAAAATAGTGGGGAAAGACAATGAAAAGGAAGAAAGAAAGAAGGGGGGAAGATGGGAAGAGAGAGAACAAGGGGATCTTTATGGAAAAAGAAGTAAAGATATCTTTATCGCAAATGACATAGTTGTATATATAGAAAATCTGATGGAATCTATAAAATAGCTATTAGATTTAATAAAGATGTTTAGTGGAGTTACAAGAAACAACATCAGTTTACAAAAAGCCAATTGTATTTTTGTATATTAGCAAGAAGGGTCTTCCCAGGTAGCACTAGTGGTAAAGAACCCACCTGCCAGTGCAGGAGACATAAAAGACGTGGGTTCAGTCTCTGCGTCTGGAAGATTCCCTGGAGGAGGGCATGGCTATCCACTGCAGTACTCTTGCCTGGAGAATCCTATGGACAGAGGAGCCTGGCAGGCTACAGTCCATAGGGTTGCAAAGAGTCAGACACTACTGAAGCAGCTTAGCACAGCGCATACTAGCAAGAAACACTATGAAATTAAAATTTAAAATGTCATTTACTGTGGTATAAAAATTTGGAAAAGAAATAAATCTGACCAAAAGGTGTGCAAGAGTTGTACACTGAAAACCACAAAACACTACTGAGAGAAAATTTTTTAAAAAACTAAATAAATAGGTATGCCTTGTTTAGAAGTCATAAGGCTCAGTATTTTTAAGACATCAAATCTTCCCAAATTTATGTACAGATTCAAAGCAATCCCATTCAAAATTCTGCAGACTTTTTTGTTGAAATTATCAAGATGATTCTAAAATTCCTTTGGAGAAGCAAAGGGAAGACACCGAACAGACAAGACAACTTTGCAGAAGATAAAGCTGGGGGCTGTAATAACCTGATTTCAAGTCTTACAAGAAAGCCACAGTGATCAAGAGAGTGTGGCACTGGTGTAATGATCAAGAGATGAATGAAATGGAGAAACCAGAAATAGGGCTCTCTCTATATATGTGGAAAACTGATTTTTGGCTAAGGCACAAATATAGCTGTTTCAGCAAATACTGTTGAAACAACTGGATATCCATATGCAAAAAAATGAACTCTGATTCATACTTCTCGTCGGATACAAAGTTTAAGATAAAATAAATCATGAATCTAACTATATAATATAAATTTCTGAAGAAAACACAGGAGAAAATTTGTGAGCTTGGGTTGGCAAAGATTTCTTAGAAATGGCACCAAAGCCATGACCTCTTAAAGCAAACACTTGATAAATTGGACTTTGCTCTTTGAAACTCTTCTCTGAAAAGTTCCATTAAAAGAATGAAAAGACAAATGACAGAATCTGATAAAATATTGTCAATCATATATCTGATAAAGGATCTGTTTCTAAAATACATAAAGACTTTTCAAAATTTAATAATAATCATAATAAACCAGTAGAAAATGGCAAATGATTTGAACAGAAACTTTACCAAAAAAGAGGCATGGATGGCAAAGAAGCCCATTGAAAGATGTGCAGCATCATTTGCTTAGAGAAATGAAAAATCACTACCTCCAAGCACCTGCTAGAATGGCTACAGTGAACAAGGCTGACAATACCAAGTTGTTGGTTAAGATGCGGAAAAACTAGAATTCCCTTTTACGTTGACTTGAAAAACAATTTAGTAGTTTCTTAAACATTTAAACACATACTTATCATACAGTCTGGCCACTCTACTCCTAGAGATTTACCAGGGGAAGTGAAAGCATGCTGCTGCTGCTGAGTCGCTTCAGTCGTGTCCGACTCTGTGCAACCCCATAGACGGCAGCCCACCAGGCTCCCCCATCCCTGGGATTCTCCAGGCAAGAATACTGGAGTGGGTTGCCATTTCCTTCTCCAATGCATGAAAGTGAAAAGTGAAAGTGAAGTCGCTCAGTCGTGTCTGACTCAGAGACCCCATGGACTGCAAGCCTACTAGGCTCCTCTGTCCATGGGATTTTCCAGGCAAGAGTACTGGAGTGGGTTGTAATTGCCTTCTCCGAGTGAAAGCATATGTCCAGTCAAAAAACTTAAATGGGAATGTTCATTACAGCTTTGTTTTTAATAGCAACAGACTGGCAGCCACCAGTTGGATGAATGGATAACAAAATGTGATGTATCTATACATTGGAATACTCCTTGGCAACAGAAAAAAATGAGCACTGATACAACCTCAGAATAATCTTGCCAGGTGAAAGAAAACAGATATAAAACTGTATATATCATATGATTCAATGTATATAAGACTCTTTGTGACCCTATGGACTGTATCCCACCAGGTTCCTCTGTCCATGGGAGTCTCCAGGCAAGAATACTGCAGTGAGTGGCCATGCCCTCCTCCAGGGGATCTTCCCAGCCCAGGGATCAAACCCAGATCTCCTATGTCTCCTGCACTGGCAGGAGGGTTCTTTACCACTAGTGCCCCCTGGGAAGCCCATATAAAACTTGAGAAATGGCAAACTCATCTACAGAGATAGAAAACCAATCACTGGTTGCCTGAGTACTGGGGCAAGGGTGGGTTGGAGGAGTCAGAGAGTCAGGAGGCAACTTTGGATGGTGATGGAGACTATGGGAATGGTTTCAGTGGTGTATACATGCGTCAGATCTTAGTCTTGGCACAATGTACACTTTAAATGGGTACAATTTATCATGTCTAAATTATACCTCACTCCAATCCCAATTCTTGCTTGGAAAATCCCACGGACAGAGGAGCCTGGTGGGTTACAGTCCATGGGGTTACAAAGAGTCAGTCATGACTGAGTACGCACACACACACCCAATCCCAAAGAAGGGCAATGCCAAAGAATGCTCAAACTACAGCACAATTGTACTCACTTCACATGCTAGCTAAGTAATGCTCAAAATTCTCCAAGCTAGGCTTCAATAGTACCTGAACCAAGAAATTGCCGATTTTCAAGCTGGATTTCGAAAAGGCAGAGGAAACAGAGATCAAGTTGCCAACATCCATTGCACATAGGAAAATCAAGAGAATTCCAGAAAAACATCTACTTCTGCTTCATTGACTATGCTAAAGCCTTTGACTGTGTTGATCACAACAAACTGGAAAATTCTTAAAGAGATGGGAATATCAGACCATCTTACCTGCCTCCTGAGAAATCTGTATGCAGGTCAAGAAGCAACAGCTAGAATCAGACATGAACAATGGACTGGTTCAAAATTGGGAGAGGAGTACATCAAGGCTGTATATTGTCACCCTGCTTAGTCAACTTATATGCAGAGTACATCATGCAAAATGCCAAGTTGGATGAAGCACAAGGTGGAATCAAGATTTCTGAGAGAAATATCAATGATCTCAGACATGCAGATGACATCACCCTCATGGCAGAAAGAGAAGAGGAACTAAAGAGACTCTTGATGAAGGTGAAAGAGGAGAGTGAAAAAGCTCAACATTAAAACTCAACATTCAAAAAAACCAAGATTATGGCATCCGGTCCCATCACTTCATGGCATACAGATGGGGAAGCAATAGAAACAGTGACAGACTTTATTTTCTTGGGCTCCAAAATCACTGCAGATGGCGACTGCAGCCATGAAATTTAAAAGACAATTTCTCTTTGGACGAAAAGCTATGACTGACCTGCCATTGCTGCTAAGTCGCTTCAGTCATGTCTGACTCTGTGCGACCCCATAGTTGGCCTCCCACCAGGCTCCCCAGTCCCTGGGATTCTCCAGGCAAGAACACTGGAGTGGGTTGCCATCTCCTTCTCCAATGCATGAAGAAAAGTGAAAGTGAAGTCGCTCAGTCGTGTCTGACTCTTAGCAACCCCACGGACTGCAGCCAACCAGGACCCTCCGTCCATGGGATTTTCCAGGCAAGAGTACTGGAGTGGGGTGCCATTGCCTTCTCCAATGACTGACCTAGAGAGCATATTAAAAAGCAGAGACATTACTTTGCCAACAAAAGTCTGTCTAGCCAAAGCTATGGTTTTTCTAGTGGTCAGGTATGGATGTGTGAGTTGGACCATAAAGAAAGCTGAGTGCCAAAGGATTGATGCTTTTGAATTGTGGTGTTGAGAGTCCTGTGGACTGCAAGGAGATCAAACCAGTCTATCCTAAAGGAAATGAATCCTGAATATCCATTGGAAGGACTGATGCTGAAGCTGAAACTCCAATGCTTTGGCGACCTGATGTGAGGAACTGACTCATCAGAAAAGACCCTGATGCTGGGAAAGATTGAAGGCAGGAGGAGAAGGGGACGACAGAGGATGAGATGGTCGGCAACACCGACTCAATGGACATGAATTTGAACAAGCTCTGGCAGATGGTGAAGGGCAGGGAAGCCTGGCGTGCTGAATAGTTCATGGGATCACAAAGAGTCAAACATGACTGAGCGATGGAGCAACAGCAAAATTTTACCTCAATAATGTCGTTTTTTAAAAGGGATGTAGTGAGGGAGAAAGAAGGGGAAAGTGCTCCAGGTGGAGGTGTAACGCCTGCATAAAACCTGGAGGTGAGAATGAGAGAACTTCTAAGAAGTGAGAAGGGCTCAGTGCAGCTGAGAATGGGGCAGGAAGCAATTCTTGGTCCCTTGTTATCTGCTTTTAATACGTTCTGTGCTTCCTTCCAGAGTCTCTGGGAAGCTTCAGACAGTTCCCAGGCCTGACCCACTGTGATCCTGCTTTTTCTGGTTCTCCACATTCCTGTGACTCTCAGTCACTCTGGGGATGTTCAGATAAGCCTGCCCCTGGAAGTTGGAGCTCAGAATGGTGAGGCAGGGTCTGGAGGAAGGAGACTATTGGCTGAAGCGTCAGGGTCTGGACACCAGAGGCTGGAGGACGTGGCCTGAGGGGTCAGGGAGATGAGTCCTAGACCAGGTTCCAGTGTTGCTTCAGAATCTCCTTCCCAGACGGCCAGGGTATCTGTGTTAATTCACAAAAGCTGATGCGCGGAAAATTCACGTAACAAGTCCAGTTTGCTGAATGAGCGAACTGTCAGACACACTCCTTAGGCATGGCCTAGCAGAGTTATCTGTAGCAATTTCAAATCCAAAGGCAGGTGGGATGGGGGAGTGCATAGACACTTAGCAAGCAGCGTTTAGCACAGCCCGTGCCCTGCCACAGCAGTGGCAGAATCAGAGTGAAGATCCGAGATGGGGAGCGGAAACTCCCAGAGCAGCCCTCCGTTGCTATGTCGGCTGGCCACTAGGCAAACTGCTCTTCCACAACCTGATTTCTACAAATCAGCCTGCAGCTCCTGGAGCAAGTGGCTCACACTGATGCGATTCTCTGAGGGAGAGCAGACGTCCAGACATTGTTCCCACTCAACTGCTGAAGTCAGAAGGTGTTCTGGGAGGTTCTGGGTTGGGGCTGCTGTCTGGAGCCTGCCTTGGGCCTGCACTGGGCTGGGGGTGTCCGATGGGATGCAGACAGAGGCAGAAAGGGGGAAGGCAGGATTTTCCATGGGAATGAAAAGACAGGAAAAGTCAACGGGCAACAGGGCCAGGAAACAAGACAATCTAAGAATGAAGCACAGTGTGGCGAGGTGAACAGGACTTGGGGGTTCAGCAGAGGGAGAGACTGGGCCAGAGGGCAGCAGGCCCCACTGATGGCTTTTTGGGGAGACAGGATTGAAATGGGTCTCCAAGATGAATTTAGATTTGGATAGGAAAAGAAGAATGTTCTGGGCACAGAGACCGTCCCAAAACTGAGAGCAGGGGATGAGACATACAATGGCCAGTATGTTCTAGATTATGTCAGAGGGGAGTAGAACTTGTCATTGTTGTTCAGTTACCAAGGCATGTTTGACTGTTTGTGACCCCACGGACTGCAGCATGCCAGGCCTTCCTGTCCCTATCTTCTGGAGTTCACCCAAGTTCATGCTCATTGAATTGGTGATGCTATCCAACCATCTTATCCTCTGTCATCCTCTTCTCCTTTTGCCTTCAATCTTTCCCAGCATCAGGGTCTTTTACAATGAGTTGGCTCTTCATATCAGGTGGCCAAAGTATTGGAGCTTCAGCTTCAGCTTCAGTCCTTCCAAAGAGTATTCATGTATTAGAGCTACATAATATTAAAACCACCCCTTGATAAATGGTACATAGCCAGTCTGGAAATGCCCACGCGGTTGAGATTAGGGGTGATAGAGTTTGCATGTTTGTCAATCTGTTTTCTTCTGATTACCCACCACGACTATATATTACTTGTACATTTCAAAACTGTGACCAATCCGCAAAGTAACTAGCTGGTTTCCCCTCAGTCTAATAATCCCCAAACCAGACCTTCCAGGGACAATGGCTCGAAGACAGACTGTTCTCCCTGTGATGGAAGCCCAGGGGTGTCCGGCCTCCATCTGTCTGTGAGGCCTCCCGGGGGCCTCAGATGCTCTTACCAGGCCATGGGCTTGACTGGACTTAGGCCAGGGGTGGGAGAACCTGCTCTGGCTGGCATTGCAAGGTGCCAGGCGCACCTGAGCAGGAAGGCAGGTGTGACAGATGCCCATGCCCACACGGAGCTGGCTGAGCCTTGTGCACACACAGCCGTCCCACCCCACCGCCCCTCCCCAAACCTCCCTCCGCTTCCCGGCTAGCTCAGGTGTGGTGCATCTGTGGCCCGTTGGCAGCTTTCTGCCCGCAGTGCTAGGGAGCTGTCAGGTTAAAAGCTGGCTTGCTCGATTTGATCCCACATGTGAGCTGTTTTATTTCCCTCTCTCTCCCTTACATGGCTTCGGTGTGCTTTTATAAATATTTCACTAGCCTTGCTAAAGTCTATTTCATCTCTCTCTTAAATTTATTAAATATAAATGCAGCGACAACTCTACCATAAGTCTCTCTTTGCTGTCAAAATCTCAGACTCCTGTGGAAGTCAATATAATTTGCTTTGTTTACTGTGGGTAATTCAGAGCTCTATCTGTTGTATCAATACCTCCCGTGCCCCCCCAAATCTCCCTGCTTTCATTAGTGGGGGTGTCTGCCACATCTCCACGTAGAACACAGGGATGTGGTTCCCTCTTTGAAGACGGCACGACAAAGAACCAGCAGGGGCTGTTCTGAGACCCGCACGGCCTTGGTCTCTTGGTCTCCCAGTGCGCCCTTGATGAATACAGGGGAGTCTGTACTCGTCACCCCTGACCTGAGTTGGCCTGGAGTTTGTTCGAGTCGTGTTCTTCTCCTTGCCTCTCTTGGAGAGTAGGCCTGTCTGCTGCAGCTGATGATCTGGCCCAAGAAATGCAGACCACTGTGAATGATGGGGGGCGTGGACACCCCTCCCACCCCCAGACCTGGAGTCCAAAAACCAGGGGCAAGGCAGGGATTCTGGTCCCGCAAAGCCAACCACAAGCCCCACCCCCGCCGCATCTTTGTTCTTTGTTAATTGCGAGATAAACACAACCCTGCCCACCAACTGGGAAAAGAGCTGTCTGCCAACCAGGGTAACCAGCAGGCAGTGGGCAGGGGTCACCTCTGGTGCTGGCGTTTGCCCTCCACTGGCCATGAGTGCTTTCTGGGAGGGAACCAGGGCCCTGGAGAATTGCAGTATCAGAGTTGGGAAGCACCCAGTTTAGGGCTTGGGCTTCCCTGGTGGCTCAGTGGTAAAGAATCTGCCTGCCAATGCAGGGTTTGATCCCTGGGTCAGGGAACATCTCCTGGAGAAGGGAATGGCAACCCACTCCAGTATTCTTGCCTGAAGAATCCCATGGACAGGGGAGCCTGGCTGGCTACAGTCCAAAGGGTCGAAAAGAGTCAGACACGACTGAGCGACTGAGCACGCACAGCACAGTTCAGGGCTTGCTGGGTCGGGTAGGGGAAGAGTGAAGTGGGAGTCACTAGGAGCCAGGACTTACTTACATCTGAAGTTGGGGGGAAGAGCGTCCTCTTTCACAAAGAACTGGGTCTCTTTCACAAAGAGATGTGCCTTTTCCCATTTTTTATTTAATAAGAATGGTCCTCTCAGTCTGTCCTGTGCTTCCCTAATGGTGGTGGTGACATTGATGCAGAGAGGGTTGCATATCCTTTGCCTGTGAGAAAATTAGAGGCAAGGCTTGGCCCAAGACCCCTGCTCCTAACTCCCAACCTGGAACCAAACTTGCCCCAGGAAGGCAGATGATGGCAAAGCTCTCGTGACCTGGGGGACAGGTCAGGATGCTCTTAGGGGTTCAGATCTGTGCTCTCCATAGCTCCAGAACACTGGCTCCCACCATGGGGTCTGTGGGGCAATCCTGCAGAGTCAGAGAGAGGAGGACTGCGTGGGCTCAGAGACCTCCTGTCTCCATATCCCATTCACATGCAACAAGGTAGGAGAATTTTCACCCCCAGGAGGTGAAAAGAATATGTCTCAGGGGCCAATTTAAGATCTCTGAGAGGCCCTCCTCCGTATCAGCATTTAAAATTCACTCAGCTGAATGTGATTGCTTCAAAAATGATTTTGCTTAAAAACAGTGTACACAACCACCCCAAACTCCCTAACTATCCCTCCCTGCACCCCCAGCAACCCCCCACCCTGCCCCTGCCACTGTGTTTTGTAAGTTCGTGAGTCTCTTTCTGTTTTGGAAGTAAGTTCATCTGTATCATTTCATACACACATGACTGTATTTAAAATGGATAACCAACAAGGACCTATTGTAGCACGTGGAACTTTGCTCAGTGTTATGCGGCAGCCAGGATGGGAGTGGGGTTTGCAGGAGAATGGATATGCCCAAGTCCCTTCGTTGTTCACCTGAAACTATCACAACACTGTTAATTTGCCATACCCCAGTACAAAGTATGGAGAAGGAAATGGCAACCCACTCCAGTGTTCTTGCCTGGAGAATCCCAGGGACGGCGGAGCCTGGTGGGCTGCCGTCTATGGGGTTGCACAGAGTCAGACACGACTGAAGCGACTTAGCAGCAGCAGCAGCAGCAGTCCAAGATAAAAAGTTCAAAAGAAAAAATAGTATTAAAAGAGCTCTGGAATCTTGCTTTTGAAATTATTAGTAATTTTGATCTTACAGTTTCCTTCTCGTACTTTAGAATCAATACGCTTTTCTTTTTCCTTCTTGGATCTCAAGCATATTTAATAGCCCCTGAAATATCTGTAGACTTTGCCGCTTACAGGGTAAACCCAGCTGAGTCTTTGTGTCTGGGATGGCAGAGCCAGGGTGGGGAGTTTTGGTGGTTGAGAGAAGCCCCTTGCTATCTGTAGACTCCACTGCTTATGGGATAAACCTAGCTGAGTCCCTGTGTCTGGGATGGCAGAGCCAGAGTCGGGGGTTCTGGTGGTAGAGAGAAGCCCCTTGTTCTAGAACTGATCCTTGCCTTCCCTGGGATGTCTCCAGGGAGTGGACCCTGGCGGACCCCTGCCAGCCTCCCTGCCCTGGCCCCCGGAAGTGAATGGCAGGGCAGCATCGGCTCTCTGTGTCAATTGCGTGAGAGCTCTCTGTCATGGGGATGGTGGCTTCCTGCCTCACCGCTGGAAGCGAGGCTATTGCGGGCGTTCGCTGCTTCCCTTCAGTTCCGGAGGGGGAAGGATGGAGGGCAGGCAGGGGAGGAAGGCAGAGCCAGTGCATCTCTGCTTCCACCAGGTGTTTCAGAGGCAAACTTTTCTTTTCCTGCTTCTGCTGCCCACTGCTGGTGGAATGGGTCTGTCAAGTTGGCATAACTTTCTTTGGTATGTTTTTTTATTCACTTTTTTGGAGTAAAAGAATTAAAAAAAGCCCAATCTTATTCTACTCGACATTAGGAACGTTGCCATAAAAGGCAAAATCACCTGTAAGTTTTACCAAGTGAAATTTGCCTCAAAATCCTATTAATCATTAGGACCTGGTGGGTCCTGAGAGTTTAACTTATTTTGTTTCTTGGGCATTTGAGCAGGGACGTCCCTTTCCCTGCTGCAGTGGGGATAAGAGAAGGGTGACCGTGTAAATAAAGACCCCTCTGCCCGTCTGCCTTTCTGTCCCTCTCTTTGGGTAAATCGATCGTTGGTATGAATCAATTTTATTGTACTTCTGCACAGTACTTTATTTTGTCAAAATGCTCTCCCACCTACCAAACCAAATGTTTTTATACCCCCTGCCCCCAGGAGGTCAGCAGGAATGAGCTGACCTCTCTATTCCTCATCTGAGGACCCTGAGGCTGGGAGAAGTGACGCCTTTTCTGGGTGATGAAGTGCTGGGACTTGAAGCACTGTCTCTGCCCCATGTGGGCTCCTCCCACCGTCCTGTACCACCCCTTGCCCTGGCTGGGATTTCCTGTTTCCTGTAAACAAGGCCTGGGAAAGGCCCCTTGGTCAACTTTTGCAGCTAGGGTCTCCCCCAGCTGCGGCTTGATGAACTCTGATGGTCTGGGCAGTGGCTCTTACTGGGAGCAGTTTTGCCTCTCAAGGGATGTTTGGTAACGTCTGCAAACATTTTTGGTTGTCACAACTGGGGGTTGCTACTGGCATCTAGTGGGTAGAGGCTGTTAAACATCCTGCAACACACAGAACAAGCCCCTCCTCCACGACCATAGAGAATGATTGGGCCCTGAATATCAGTCGTGGGGAGATGAAGAACCTCCACCTTAGGGAATAAAGTCTATGAAGTTAGCAACAATAACCATGCATGTACCACTTTCTCCTATACACTCAATCCCCGATGCACAGTGAGCATTTATTGAGCACCTGCTGCATGCACTGAGCCATCCTGACTCAGCTACCTCCCCCTCCAGCAACTCATTACAAACTCACAGGACACATTAAGGCAAGTGATTCTCTCCATGGAACACGTGAGGAAACGAGGGCTGAACAAGGCATCACTGCTGGGTTTTCGGCTTGGGGGGGGAATACCCCCATGCCCTGGGTCAGATGGTAAAGAATCTGCCTGCCAAGCAGGAGACGTGGGTTCGATCCCTGCGTTGGGAAGATCTCCTGGAGGAGGGGATGGCGACCCCCTCCAGTGTTCTTGCCTGGGAAATCCCATGGACAGAGGAGCCTGGCGGAGGGATAGCCTGAGGGGTTAGCACTTGGAGGGAGTAAGGGAACAGAGGTGGGCAGAAGTAGAAACCGGGTTACGATGCAGTCACAGCCAAGGCCTCTGGCGGTCCTGTTGGGAGCCCTGGAGCAGGTGTGGGCCTTCAGAGATGCTCCAAGTTGCCCCAGAGAAGTCCAGGCCCTATAACCGCCCCCAACATCAGCCCTTCCGTGTGGGCTCCCCCAGGGAGGCGGCATCCACGTGTGAAGTGTCTCCTTCAGCCCCGGTGACACCCTGAGACGGCCCGGCAGAGAGCAGAGTGCCAACACCCCTCACAGCCGTTGGCTGAGTGGAGGGCCGTGGAGGGGCGCGGGCACGCGGGGGTGGCCACTGTGAGGGCTCAAGCTCCTGGCCAGGGGCTGCTCCAGAGCCCAGCTGCCACCTCTCCTTCACGGCAATGTTGGGAGTGCGAGGGGACCCAGATCTCCTAACGCAGGGCCTTTAATCCCTCGCAGGGGATGAGTTAGCCTTTCTGGACCCTGTAAGTCACAAGTCAGCAACACCAAGACGTGTTTTATGGCGTAGACACTAGAGCCCTAAAATATTTTAGGTTGGTTGCCACCATCCTTCAATGAGGAGACTTCCCATACAGTTCCGTTTCTACTTTTCATGGAAACATGCGCAGGTCTCTCACAGGCAGGCCACGGGCCACCTGTGCAGTTGGGGGCTGGCCTGGGCAGTGGTGGCCCCTTTACCAAGTGGGTGTCTCAGCCCTCCACTGTCGCACACCTGGTCTGCCACCCCATCTCCTCATTTGTGTTATGTTGCGGTCTACACAGGCTGCTGTGGGAGTCACTGTTCTGGGCAAGTGCTGGCTGTTGCTCGCCTTAACCTGTCTTTCCTGGCAGACGGAACAATGGGTTTTGCTTGTTCTATGACCCCAGGGCCCGTCCCTCTGCCTGTTTCCCATTGTGGCTTTTAAAGAAAACCTCAAAAATCTGGAAGAAAAAATAATAGGACTGAAATTTGCCCTTTGTCCCAGGACACCCCAGCCCTTCTGGCTGACTCTGAGGCTGCAGGCACTGGAGCCGGGTCGGCTCCGTCCCGGGGCTCCCTCTGCCAGTGGGCTTTGGTTTCCGTGGGTGACTCCATTGTTCCGAGCTGGCCCCATTGTTAGAACCACGGGGCAAGGACGCTGACAGGCTTCTGAGCGCGTTTGCGATCGTGCGAGGTAACAGCTTCATTACTTGGTGATGTAGTGACCCATATTCCTAACATGATTTCCCTGCTGTAACTCAAATTGAGTTCATGTTATTCTAATGATATCAGTTGACCTTGAGAATTAGACCAAGAAGCCTGGGGTTATTCTTCCAACTTCCACTGCAGATTTCATGTGATGTGTTTGGAAACACAATCTGCTTCTCATTGCCCTGAAGTGGGCAGGGGCAAAATAGAAAACAAAGATCCCAATTGGTGCTGATTTTTAGAAGATGCAATTTCAGACCACAGGAGGTTCTTTCTCTCTCAGTCCTGCTCCTGCTGCAGCGCCCAACTGGCATCTTCTCCACACCCACGGACTGAGGCAACAGACGTGCCTGGGCTTCCTCCGCCCCCCCACCTCTTCCCCAGGGCCTGGGGTCTCCCCTGCCAGGGAAAGTCCTCAGCCAGGTCAGATGGGGCAACCTGCCCCAGCCTCTCCCTGCCCACTCATCCTGGCAGGTCTATTCTGTCCAAATCACAGCGTGCATCCTGCCACTTCTTCAACTCCCCGTTGCCTGCTGGTAAAGCCCAAGCTGCTTAGCCTGGCATTCAAGGCTCTTAATTCCAGCCCATCTACAATCCGAGTCCTCACAGTCAGGACGGGAGATGCCCTGAAGCATGTGGCACAGAATATTTGCATGCCTGAATATGCCCCGTGGTTTTATACTTCCATGCCCTTGCCCAACCATCCTTTCCTCTCAAAACACCCCTGACCTCATCTCTCTTTGTATGTGTATGAGCAAGAGTCTCACTCTTTTTGCCTTTACTCTTTACTCAGTCTTTCTGGAGCTCTGACACAGTTCTGGATAGTGGGGGTTAATCTGGAGAGGAAAGAAAGTAACCAAGAATACATATAAAAAGTAGCAATAAAATCCCCAGTGTGATCAGATTTGAAGGAAATAAATAGTGTGATGTCCTGGGCATCCTGGCTGGGGAGGGGGGTAGGTTTCCTTTACTGAGGGGCTCAGGGAAGACCTGAGAAGCTGAGGAGGAAGAGCCCTGCAGAAAAGTGAGGGAAACGGAATCCAGGCTCAGAACCCCAGAGAGGGAAGAGGCAAGGCTCTTCCAGGAGCTGACAAGGTCAGTTTCCCTGTCATCCTGAGCAGGGAAGGCTCTGCACAGAGGGTACCTGTGTCCCTCTGGGTGGGCTGGAGGGCAGGCCAAGGGCAGGCCAAGGGCAGGCCAAGGGCAGGCGAGGCAGCAGAGCACAGCACAAAGAGCCTGAACTCAGGGCTGGAAGGCTGGGTTCAGATCCGCACTGGGTGGCTGTGTGACCTCGGCAAGCTGTTTAACCTCCCTGTGCTAAAATTTCCTCATCTGTAAAATGAAGATTTGTTCAGATTTGTAAACTGCTTAGAATTTTGCACACGTGTATTCATTCACCTAAATAGTCAAATATCTTTACCCTATTTTATTTAGGTTCTCATTTTTTTTCCTCCAAATTGTAACAGAACAAAATACAATTGGAAACCAGTCAATACTAGTTTTTAGAATAGAACGGAATAAAATAAAGAGTGAAGATGCGTGTGTGCTAAGTCCCTTCAGTCATGTCTGACTCTTTGCGACCCCATGGACTGTAGCCCACCAGGCTCTTCTGGCCATAGGATTCTCCAGGCAAGGATACTGGAGTGGGTTGCCATTTCTGGATCCTCAGAAAATCTAAGCTGACCCTCCCTTCCTGAGCCTAGGCTCACTCTGGGTGGTGAGGGGGTGAGGGTTCTGCTGGAATTTCCCAGCCTCACCCTCCACGTGTCCTTCTCAGGGGAGCAAAAGCACTGAGAAGACCGCGGAAGTGTGCCCCCTTCTCGGGGGGAATGGGCAAGCCCTCATCTGGGGAGGAGAGGAGAGAGGTTTCTCCGGGGCGGGTGGGGAATGTCTGATAAGCCAGGATACAAAGTGGCTGGAATCTTCGCCCTTGCGGAGCGGGAATGTGAAATTAAGCGCTCAGACCCGGAAACACTCCCCGTCTCCGAGGATTCCACTCTGTTGGAAGACAGCACCTCTCCCAGCACAAAGGAGCAGGAAGCAGCCCGGAGGGCTGGAAGAAAAGGCTATCTTGGGATGAAGGAAAAGACGATTGTTAGGGGCAGAGATGAGAAGAGATGTGAGGAGGGAGGGAGAAACGTAGTCCAAAGGAGAGAAACTGTGAGAGACGGGGACACACACGCAGACACAGACAAAGAGAGGGGAGCAGAGAGACAGAGAGAGACTAAAAGAAACTGAGAAAAAAAGACCTTGAGACACAGAAAGGGCCAGACAACAGGGAAATCCTAGAGACAGAGGCAGAACAAGGAGGGAAAGTCAAGGGTGAAGAGTCCTGACGGGTCCCTTTGCCTCCTATCATTTGTCTGAAATAAAGCACGCAGCCCCTTCCAAGGCTGTGTTTGGGAAAAGTTCTCTATTTCGCTGCCACATACAACACCCTCCTGGTGAACAGACATGCACTCACATGCACTCACCAGTACACCAACACACACTCGTCACACGAAGAGTCCCACTCCTGAAGCCCCAGACTCGGGCCCATGTCCCCTTAGGTCCCATGTCTTCCTCTGCACCATCTGTATTTGAAACTTTCGCTCGCATCTGGAGAGCAGGTGCCATCTCTTTAAAGAGCCTTTGCGTTACTTATCTTGATTGTAACAAACAGCAAGACCTCAAGTCCTGGAGTCTTTCCATTTGCCTTCGCTGCTCCCTTGGCTGGGGTTTGCTTGCAGCCTCGGCTGAGACTGTCCTCAGCAGGGCCCCCAGGGCCGGCTCAGCTGCCGCCCCCGCCTACATCTTCCTCCCATTTCCGGCTCCTGGAATTATTGCGGCAGATTTAGCCTGAGGCTGGTTCCATGGGGAGCCCAGAACCTGGGCTATGACAGTGAGGCTCGGCCAGATAAGGGACAGCGGGGCTTCTCTTTAAGATAAAACCTTGGAATCGGCTTGCCTTGGCTCCTCTGCCACCCCTCACTCACCCCCACCCTATCCCTGACAGGGCTGTTACACTGGCACGCAGGAGGTGGGGTAGGAGCACTTTGTTAGCACCAGACCGGCTTATGCCAGGCTCAGAAATGTCAGATCTAGAGGGGATCAGATCATAATAGTGATCACTATGGATGAGTCCTCACTGTAAGCTAAGGTTCCATATGCGCAATTTTATTTCATCTTTATCATAACCCATGGGACAGGCACCATTACTATCCCATTTTACAGATGCAGAAACTGAGGTTCAGGAAGGTGCAGTCGTTTGCCCAAAGTGACCTTCCTCCTCTGAAATGCATGCTTCTTGATCGTCTGTGTTACAGTGATTTCTGTTTCCCTTGCGGTTTCTTTGCTCAGTGAATACCAGCAGGAGGGTTTGGGAGCCCGCTGTTAAAGAACAGCATAGCTTCCATGTGCTCCTGGTTCCAAGTGCTGGGCTGCTCGTTAGAAGTGTGCCTTTTCAAAGTGTGTTCGTGCTATTACCTTACTTGGTCCTCATGAAATGTCCCTAGTAGGTCAGGTTGTCTGTCCATTTGAAAGATGGGGAGACTGAGGCCCAGAAAGGGCCACCCTCTGAGTGGGAGGAAGTCTGCATTTGACCAACAGTTCCTGTGTCCAACCTGTGTGAGGTGGTCTCAGTGTTGAGGCAGCTTTTGCCTTCCCCAAACCCGTTTTTCCCTTTAAAGAAACATGTTTCTAAGAATCTCGACTGGCTCATGCTGAGGTCAGGCCTGGACACCCAGGCCATCTGTGGGCCTCCATGGTAGTGGGAGGGTGCTGGCTTCTGTGTTTGATCTGAAATTGAACTTGAATTCATGTATTCTTCCTGGTTTGAAGACAGGGAACAATTATGTCTTGATCAAAAATTCTCTCCTCTGAGCTTGATGCGTGTTGTTCTTTGCTGACATCTGACCTTCCTGCCCCCATACTCCTTCAGCCTTTCTTAGTTCCTTTCCACTGGCCTTTGATGTCTCCTTTCCCAAGCTATGATCTGCACTAGACCTCTGTGATAAGCTGCATTATCACCTTCATCACTCCCTTCCAAGGTTAAATGATACATGCGTGTGAGCATTTGCTCAGTACCTTGCTCTCCTGCCAAAGTACAGCCCCATGAGGTCCTGGGCGATGGTGTGACTTCACTGTGGAACCCCTGCCCTGGGTCTAGTCTGTATGGATTTACCAGTCTAATGAACTATGGTCCTTTGGGCCAGATCTGTGCCAGCGATGAGTGAAGGTGGGTGACACAGAAGTATGTCGGAAGGAATAAATAGGGAACCATGTATTGGGACCCTGCGGAAGACAGTGAGTTTAGGGGCATTTGTAGCTCTGGAAAGACAATGTCATAGATTTCTAGCCATGGTGCCATTCTTAAGAAAAAAATAAAGATATTCATAGAACCAACTGTACGGTTCAATCCATCTTCCATTTCCATCTTATCCAGACCTCACCCTAGGGCCACATTCAGCTCTGGTCCAGCTGTGTTCTTTCATTAAACCTGAATGAAAGAAACCCAGTATAAAATCCAGGTCCTTACCATGTCTATAAGACCTTCTGATATCTCTCCCTGCCCTTACTTACTGACCCAATCTCTAGCCCCTCATCCAAGTCACTCCAGTCAAAGGAACCTGCTTTCTGTTCCCAAATATGCAAAGCTTATTCCAACCTCTGGGCCTTGGCACATACTGTCTCTTCTATCCCAGTCTTTGCTTGGCTAGTCCTTATTATTATTTAGACCTCAACTCACATTTTACTTCTCCAGAGGGGCCTTCTCTGACCACACAAAATAAAGTAGCTTCTGTATTACTCCCACTTCACATTCCCCACTTCACATTATGCTAGTTTGTGGAACTTGGCTTATTCATTTACTTGTATGTACCTGTCTTCTCTTGTGAGAATGTAAGCACCATGCAGGCGGGGTTCCATCTGTGCTGCTTGTAGCTGTGTCCCTGGAGCTGAGAAAATTGTCTGGCATGTGGTAAGTACTTCAAGAACGTTTGTTCAGTTCAGTTCAGTCACTCAGTCACATCTGACTCTTTGCAACACCATGAACCACAGCACTCCAGGCCTCCCTGTCCATCACCAACTCCCAGAGTCCACCCAAACCCATGTCTGTCGAGTCGATGATGCCATCCAACCGTCTCATCCTCTGTCGTCCCCTTCTGCTCCTGCCCTCAATCTTTCCCAGCATCAGGGTCTTTTCCAATGAGTCAGTTCTTTGCATCAGGTGGCCAAAGTATCGGAGTTTTTCAGCTTCAACATCAGTCCTTCCAGTGAACACCCAGGACTGATCTCCTTTAGGATAGACTAGTTGGATCGCCTTGTAGTCCAAGGGACTCTCAAGAGTCTTCTCCAACACCACAGTTCAAAAGCATCAATTCTTCTGCGCTCAGCTTTCTTTATAGTCCAACTCTCACATCCATACATGACCACTGGAAAAACCATAGCCTTGACTAGACGGACCTTTGTTGGCAAAATAATGTCTCTGCTTTTGAATATGCTGTCTAGGTTGGTCATAACTTTCCTTCCAAGGAGTAAGCATCTGTAGGATGAAAATAAACAGATGAGCAAGATCTGGTCCTAAAAGAGCTATGTAAGACATCAAGGTGAGGAGGAGGTTTGGCTGCAGGCAAGGTGAACTCCCAGGTGAATTTCACCATTACCCTTCTTGGGTGGGAACTTAAGGTCCTTCTTTTCCCTTGGCCTGCCTTTTTGAGCTTCCCTTGTCCCCTGTGAGAGAGGAGTGCCTCAAGAGGAGGTGGTCAGGGACCAACCATCCAGTGCTCATGTGAGGTCAGGCATGTCTGGATGCTCAGGTCCCACTGGTCATGGTTGGTGAGATTCCCTGAGAGGAGCACTTCCTGGGCCTTGAAGCTCAGCGGCCTATTGGCTGGCCCCTCCCTGGGGTAACCAATGCAACCTGCTCAAAATAAGCTCCTTCACAAGGGATCTGGAGCCCCAGATTAGTCATGAACCTGGGCTCGAGAAGTCCCCTGCCTGTGAGCTCTTGTCACTGAAAATAGCCACCAGTGGACCATGAGTACCTGCTGGAGGTGAGGTCCTCTGGAGGTGCAAAGATGGGGCAGGGGTCATGAGCCCTGCACTTGGGAAGCAGTTCAGAAACATGACACAAAATATCCACACAGGCACCTGTGTTTACAGAAATAAAGACTGGAGGCGAAGACATCAAGAAGTTCCCAGTGATGGGTGACTTTCAGATTATCCAGTAGACATGCAGAGTTTAGGCTTACTGCAAAAGGATTGCTTGTTTTAATCCAGGACAGCCTGCGGTACAGGGCAGTGCATGTCCCCTCCTGTGAGACTGGCCCAACCAAGGGTGCCAAGGGTTCAGAGACTTGGTAGGCTGCAGGGCCCTGGGAGGCTCTGATGGGTGGCAGGCTTGGGAGTAGGAGCAGGCTCTGGGAAGATGGAAGAGGACGCACTGGGAGGGCAGAAAGCAGAGTGTCTGTGTCCTGGCTCAGTGGACACACCCAGAGGGTCAGAGCTAGAAGCCGGAGCTGGTGAGGCTGGGCTGGGTGTTTTCTGCTGTCTACGCATCAGCCAAGATTTTACTTGCTTAGTTTCTCACTGAATGTGAGCTCCTTGGGGGAAAGAAGCTGGTTTCATTTGACATGGAATTGTTAATGCAAGACACAGAGTCAGTCACTGAAGGAGAAATAACAGCAAAAATAACTGGTTCCAGTGGAACAGTCAGTTCATACCTGGTTACCAACAGAAGTCAACTGGCCAACCAGGTCCCGACCCAGTTGCGAGAAACGGACCACCTGAGTGCCGGCGGCTGGCACTGGGCAGCCCAACACCTGGTTAGATGGAACTGATCAGATACTTTGGCATCCAGTCTGGGTTATCCCCATGATGCCAGGACAATCAATCACTTCAGCTGAGGAAAGAAATAGAACGGCCAAGTCCATTTAGAGCCCTCTGCACTCTGAACACCTGGTCACTGTTTTCCTCTTTTGCCTTTTAATTGTATTGGGTGTCACAAGCTCAGGCGAGGTGAGGGCGACATGCCACTGCCTTTCGTCCAGTGGAAATGGAGAGTGGAAGTTCTCCCGGGGCAACCCCAAAAGGGGCGTGTGGTACCACTGATACTCCTGACACCTTTCTGAGGATTCTCCCTGCAGCATCCATAACATCAGCCCATCTTACAAGTCAGGAGACAAGGGTCAGGGAGGTTAATCACACCACTGTGTGGTCCAGCTAAGACTTGGAGCTGGTTCTTCTGACCCCAAGTCCTAGTCCCTTTCATCACAACTCATGTCTTGGAGTGCCAGATTTTAAAAATACTCTGGTTAGGCTTTAGGCTAAAATGATGGCACAGATTACATCTATGTAACCAATCAATCTATCCCAGACTCAAGTCCAGTGCACAGTGAAGTGGGTGAGAGCAAAGCCTCTGGAGACAGACCTCCTGGGTTGGAATCCCAGTTCAACCACTTAGAATCTGTGTGGCTGGAGAAATCTACATTACCTCCCTGTGCTTTCCTTTCCTAACATGTCAAAGGGGACTAATTATAGCATATCCAACTGATTGTTGTCAGGATTATAAGCCATGAAGTTTTGCCCATGGAGAACACTCAAAACACATGCCCTGACTTGGAGCTGGGCACCATGCACTCATGGGGGGTGCAACACCAGGGCACCTGCACACAAAGAACCTGCCAGCAGTCCAGAGGAGGACTCACATGCATGATCAGACTTCTCCAGCCTTTTGTGTCTGTGGTCATACGTGCCCGTGGTCATGTAAGTGAGGATGCTCAGAGGTATTGTGCTCTAGTTATTATGACGAGCTTTGGGATGCTGTGAGTAGTTCACCAGCTGCAGTATGGAAAGAGTAGTAGTAAGTAGTAGTAAGTGGGGACATAAACGTGGATTCACAGATGAGTTGAAAGCCAGACATTGTAGGAAATGGTTATTTGTTATACACTCACTCAGACATACATTTAAGGAGCTCCGTGTGTTAGTTGCCATGTGACAGACACATTGAAAATACCAGGATGGCAGGGGAAGCTCAGGACTGGAAAGACAAGGACACTTGGCATTTAAGTAGGCTTCAGTGGGGTGAGTGCATGGGGAGATTTGCATGGGGAACTTGGAGGATGACTGTCCAATCTCTACCTGTGTGTGTGTATGTGTGTGTTGGCAGTGGTGATGGCAAGGGAGGGCTTCTCAGAGGAGATGATATCCGACTGAGTGTTAGAAAGCAAGCTGGACTTACTCAGGGCACAGGTAGGAGGGAGCTGGTTAAAAACTGTCCAGAAAGAGGGGCAGTAGCAATGGAGGCAATGGGGTGATGGGACAAGGGTCCCGGCATGTACAGTTGGAGGATGGGGTGAATGAGGGGATATTATAGGTCTTGGTTAGGAGTTTGGATAATGATATGGGCAACAGGAAACCTTAGCATAAACTGATTGACATGGCCAGAGGTAAAATTTTGATAGTTCTTACACCATTCCCGAAAGGTCTGGGCTGGGTGGCAGAAGCTGGGAGTGGGAAAACCAGATTGAAGGGAACAGTAAAGGTTATCGGAGGCTGTGGTCAACATCTGGGGAACAGTGGTGGGTGGCTAGAACCAAGCACGTGACGATGGGACAAGTGGGGCGGGGGAGGAGAGCACGGATTTGGGACATAAAGTGTGCTGCAACATTCAACTGCTGGGATGCAATAGAAGAGTGAGAAGTCAAGGACGACTCGAGGATTAAATGGACAAAAGAGCCACAAGTGGAGATCTCAAGTGGGGAGAAGGGATAGGTTTAGGGGTATCTGTGAAGCAGCCAGTGGGATAGACTCAGCAGATGACTAAACTTTTAAAACTAAAGCTTAGGGGATAGATCTAGGCTGAAGATGTGGACCTGGGAGTCTTTGGAAAGACAGTGGAATCAGGGAGCATGGAGAGTGAGATAACAATTGGTCAAACACAGAACAATGGGGCACCAATATTTTTGGGGTGGACAGAGGAAGAGGGGGGAAGAGACTGAAAGAGAGAGCAGCGAGAGCGGGAGGTGGGAAACAGAGAGTGGAGCTATAGCAGTCAGGGGAATTCTGCATTAGTCAGGATGTGTTATGTTATGCTGCAGTAACAAGCAAGCTCCATGTCTCAGTGGCTTGCCCAAACAGATTTATAGTGTAAGCTACTTAATCACCTCTGGTCAGCTACTGGCCTCTCTCAGGACCCAGCCTGATGGTATAGCCAGTCCTTCTAACATCACCAGTCTCAAACCAGAGATAAAAGGGGACATTGAAACTGCATACTGCCTCCTGAATCTTTCACTCCAAAGCGACAGATATCAATCCTGTTCACATTTCATTGGCCAAAGTCAGCCCCAGGTCAAGTCTAAGGTCCACAGGGCAAGGAAGTATAATCCTCCCCAGAATGAAATCGCAGATACCCTGAATCACAAGTACACTTGACCACAAATAGAGAGTTTCAAGAAGAAATGAAAGCTCCATCATGTAAAACACAGCCAAAAGAGTCAGGGTGATAAAGACTCAAGAGTACTGTCCGGATTTGGTGACAGGAGGCTCTCCACCATTCTCACTGAGTCAGGCTGGGTAGGGTGGTGTCTGTACCATGGTGAGGACAGGTAAGCAACCAGGGCAAAGACAGCGAGTGAGAAGTGTCCTTTATTTAGTTAATTTTTAAATTGGAGGATGATTGCTTTACTATATTGTGCCGATTGTTGTTTCTGCCATACAACAACTTGAGAAGTTTCCAGTGTAAAGAAGGGTAGTGGCTGGAAAGAAATGCTAAACAAAAGAGAGGGATTTCATTGATTCTCCTGCGTTTGTGTTTTCTCTCAGACGCATATATGTGGCAGATCATAAAGGTGCCCGTCATTCTTCCCTGTTTCGTCTTCACACCCATCTAAAACTTCGTATCCATGCCCATCCTATAGCTCCTCCTGCAAGGAGAGTCTTTCTTTGTCTCTTGAATCTAATGGCCCTGAAACTCGCTGTCGTCAATGGACAAGTGCAAACCTGACACAAGGGCTTGAAAAGCGCTTTCTGTCTCCCTGCTCTTGGAACCCAGAGACACCTGTGCATGAGCCTGGGCTAGCCTGCTGGGTGATGAAAGACCTGTAGTCCAGCTGCCCCTCCCCTACTCCTCATTGCCCCAGCCAAGAGTCAGTTCACCTCCAGGAACCTCCACCCTGCTGACCTGCAGCTGACCACAGACACACAGTGGAGCCCAGCCCAGATCAGAAGACCCGCCTGGCTGAGTCCAGCCCAGAGTGCCAAATTATGGAATTGTGGAGCTAAATAAATCATTATTTTAAGCCACTAAGTTTGGGGGTGGTTTGTTATGTAGAAAAACCCAAGTAATACACTCTATATAATTGAAATTCCTGCTGCTGCTGCTGCTGCTGCTGCTGCTAAGTCACTTCAGTCATGTCCGACTCTGTGCGACTCCATAAACAGCAGCCCACTAGGCTCCTCTGTCTCTGGGATTCTCCAGGCAAGAATACTGGAGTGGGTTGCCATTTCCTTCTCCAATGCATGGAAGTGAAGAGTGAAAGTGAAGTCACTCAGTCGTGTCTGACTCTTAGCAACCCCATGGACTGCAGCCTACCAGGCTCCTCTGTCCGTGGGATTTTCCAGGCAAGAGTACTGGAGTGGGGTGCAACTGAAATTCCTAGCGATGAGCAATATATCTGTAGGTTTGTGTTAGGGTTCATGAGTCTTTCCTCTCGGGATGTCTACTTGATAGGAACTACTTAAGGGTAGAAGTACATTTTATTTGCTTTTATTTTTTATATCTCCTTAACAGGAGCCCAGCATGTAGTAGGTGCTTAGTAAGTGTTTGTAGAAAGAATAAGTGAATTTCACTTACAAACAGTCCACAAGGCGATGGGCTTTGGGTGATACAGATATGTCGCTCTAGGTTCAACAACTGTAACCAATATACCAGTCTGGTCTGGGATATGGACATTTGGAGAAGTTGTGCTGGGGGTATGGGGACTTTATACTCTGCTTAGTTTTGCTTGGAGCCTAAAATTGCTCTAAAAATGAAGTTTATTAATTAAAGACACACACTTACACACACACAAATCACCAGAGCTTCCCGTTGGGTGTTGGAAGCTGATGTGGCAATCAGCTGACTAAGTCTCCACTTTACTTATGAGCAAGAAGAGAAGTTCTTTTTAATTGAACAATGTAAAGAAATAGAGGAAAACAATAGAATGGGAAGGACTAGAGATCTCTTCAAGAAAACTGGAGATATCAAGGGAACATTTCATGCAAGGATGGGCGTGATAAAGGACAGAAATGGTAAGGACCTAACAGAAGCAGAACAGATTTAGGAGAGGTGGCAGGAATACACAGAAGAACTGTTACAAGAAAGATCTTACTGACCTGGATAACCACAATGATGTGGTCACTCACCTAAAGCCAGATATCCTGGAGTGTGAGATCAAGTGGGCCTTAGGAAGCATTACTATGAACAAAGCTAGTGGAAGCAATGGAATTCCAGCTGAGCTATTTCAAGTCCTAAAAGATGATACTGTTAAAGTGCTGTGCTCAGTATACCAGCAAATTTGGAAATCTCAGCTATGGCTACAGGACTGGAAAAGGTTAGTTTTCATTCCAATACCACAGAAAGGCAATGCCAAAGAATGTTCAAACTACTGTACAATTGTAGTCATTTCACATGTTAGCAAGGTTATGCTCAAAATCCTTCAAGCTAGGCATCCGCAGTATGTGAACTGAGAACTTCCTTATGTACAATCTGGGTTTAGAAAAGGTGAAGGAACCAGAGATCAAATTGTCAACATTTGCTGGATCATAGAAAAAGCAAGGGAGTTCTAGGAAAACATCTACTTCTGCTTCATTGACTATACGAAAATCTTTGACTGTGTGGATCACAACAAACTGTGGGAAATTCTTAAAGAGATGGGAATACTAGACAACCTTACTTGTTCCCTGAGAAACTTGTATGCAGGTCAAGAAGCAACAGTTAGATCTGAACATGAAACAATAGACTGGTTCAAAATTGGGAAAGGAGTATGACAAGACTGTATATTGTCACCCTGCCTATTTAACTGATATGCAGAGTACATCATATGAAATGCTAAGCTGGATGAATCAAGCTGGAATCAAGATTGCCAGGAGAAATATTTACAACCTCAGATACACAGAAAATAGCACTCTTTTGGAAGAAAGTGGAGAGGAACTAAAGAGCCTCTTGATGAGGCTGAAAGAGAAGAGTGAAAAATCTAGCTTGAAAATCAACATTCAAAAAACTAAGATTGTGGCATCTGGTTCCATCACTTCATGGCAAGTAGAAGAGGAAAAAAGTGGAAGCAATGACAGATTTTATTTTCTTGGGCTCTGAAATCACTGCAGAAGGTGACTACAGCCATGAAATTAAAAGAGACTTCCTCTTTGGAAGGAAAGCTATGGCCAACCTAGACAGTGTATTAAAAAGCAGAGACATCACTTAGCCGACAAGGGTCCATAGAGTCAAAGCTATGGTTTTTCCAGTAGTCATGTATGGATGTGAGAGTTGGACCATAAGGAAGGCTGAGCTCCAAAGAACTGATGCTTTTGAACTGTGGTGCTGGAGAAGACTCCTGAGAGTCCCTTGGACAGCAGGGAGATCAAATCAGTCAATCCTAAGGGAAATCAACCTTGCATATTCATTATAAGTGCTGAGGAGGAAGCTCTAATACTTTGGCCACCAAAGTATTGTGAAGAACCAACTCATTGGAAAAGATCCTGACGCTGGGAAACAGTGAAGCCTAAAGAAGGGAGCAGCAGAGGGTGTAACGGTTAGTATCACCAACTCAGTGCACGTGAATCTGAGCAAA
Organism: Capricornis sumatraensis; assembly: GCF_032405125.1. NCBI lineage: Eukaryota > Metazoa > Chordata > Mammalia > Artiodactyla > Bovidae > Capricornis > Capricornis sumatraensis. The sequence goes on along the minus strand of NC_091088.1, from coordinate 23,711,466 downwards.
CTCTGGGAGATAGCGGAGGACAGAGGAGCCTGGTGTGCTATAGTCCACGGGGTCACAAACAGATGGGACAGTACTTGGCAACTGAATAACAACAATAACAGAGAAACAGGACCAGACCCATGTCTTCTGCCCCACTGAGGAGTCCTGATCAACCTCCACCTCCATCTCTATGTGCAGGCAATTTCACTGAAGAGAGGATGAATATGAATATTTTATCTTCTCTCCCATCTTGTCAAAACCTACAATATTGCTTTCCATAAGTCATTTTCACTCAAGCACTTTGTTTGGGGGCATGCATGCCTTAATGTATTTAGTCTTTGATTCTGCCTCTGGCCTTCCTTTATGAATAACCTCGCTCTCAGAGACCCTTCAGAGTGGGGACATTTGGATGGTAAGTGGGCAGCTGTCTGACTTGGGCTTCTCATCAACTTCATTGCTTTTACATTAGCTGGGGCGGTGGAACCTGAATGTTAGCTGCTTAATTGCACCCACTTTTTAGCCCTCTTCTCGAAGATTGATTCCAGGGCTTTCTTAGCATACTACATGCCACCGTCTGTAAAAGCGGAAAGCAGCAGCTCTCTTAACTGGAACAGCAAAGTCAATTGATGCGTTTCTCCTGTTAAATTTACTGGCTTTATTGAAAGGTCTTTGGGGAGTTGCTTGCTCATTAAATACACCAAATACAAAATCTCTCTTAATACATTATTATCTAGGTAATATAGAAGACTTCCCCAGCATGAGCTCAGAGAGAGAGAACTGTCAAAGCTTTTCAGAGGCCACCTCGTAAAGGTTGCCCTTCTCCTCCTAAGCATCCACTGTGCGCTTCTGCGATTCAGGGTGTCTTACTCTGCTTGTTCTGGTCCAGCCCGTCAACCTCATTGCCTGACTCCCTGCCCATCGCGGTCCAGGCCAAAGTGTGGCAAGAGCTATGGCAGCTCCCAGAATGGTAGAAAAGGTGATGTCAAATCTCAATGGCTTTTTGAATTGAAGAGTTGGAAATGACTTAGAAACAGCAGCATCTTACTGTGCACACACGCACGCGCGCACACACACAGACACACACACACACACACTTTCTCTCTCTCTTTAGCCAGGTGTCTGCCTTATCTTCAGATAGTGGCAAGAGGATTAATTGGTGGTGAAAGTGGAGAAGAGGACAATGGCTGGCTGGTCCCATCTCAGACGTTCTGGGACCCCCGACCCTCGTGAGAATGTTGAATTAGACCCTGGCTGCAGCCAGATGAATTCTGCTTCCCGTGGGACATAGTTGGGTGTACATAGAACCACTCCACCCGCTGGACCACTGGCCCCAGAGAGTCCTTACTTGATGTGAGATCTTTACTAAGTCAATTCCCAAGTTCTGACTGTCAGTTTCTGAGTAAAATCAGGTTAAAAATTCCTTTCCCTCTTTACAAGTTTGGTTCAAAAAAAAAAAAGATTCCATCACTTTCCTAAAAGGATATGGGTCAGCTAACAGCATAGGAAGCCTCAGATAATTTTAACAGAATAGAAATAGAAGGGAAAGCCCAGAGTGAAGGGGAGGAAGGGGAGCTTGCACATGCTTAGTCAGGGGAGGCGTGGGGCACCAAGGGCTTCGTGAGCAGAGGACCGGCCAGTGATGCCTGGGGGGATGTTACATTTAGAACAGGGCACACACACAACCCCAGCATTCTCGCCAGCCTCCCCCTTCCCTTCAGACTCCAGTTCTGCATCAGGCACTGTACTCACCGATTGGAGGTGGGGCTCTTAACCTCTATTGTGGTAGGGGGTCCACTGGCAGTCTCAGAATGATGCTTTTAAATGCGTAAAGTCGAAGATATGGCCTTGCAAAGGTGGCCAATTATATTAAAAGCCAGTCATGAAAATATTTTAAAAATTATCTAGTGATGTGCCTTTGTTGGCCTATTACGTAATATGGTGGAACTAACAATGCTTTTTGAAGCAGTGATAAGCAAAAATGCTTTTCTGATGTATCTGCAACAACTGTGGCAGCATGATTGGAAAACTGTGCTTTCTCTTGGTGACAAAGTCACAGGGACTGGGGACATCATTGCCATTTGTTGCCTGTGTTTGAGAACTCCATGGACAGAAGAGCCTGGCAGGCTATAGTCCATGGGGTTGCAAAGAGTCAGACATGACTGAGCGACTAACACTTGCTTTTTCAGGAATGAACGCAAGTGCACATCCTCTCCTGTGACCAGACCATGCTTTCCAGAAAATAGAAGGGATGCCCTTCTCATTTCAATCACCTTTTGGTGATTTCCATCTCATGCAGCAACTCACAGCAGCTGGTAAGACCCTGTCTCCTCACTTATACTTTCCCTGGCTCCACCCATAGTCCTTCTGGCCACATTTTCCCGGAATGCACAGGACCGATGCTCCTGCCGTGCCTCTGCCTGGCACACTGTCCATGCGTGTGTCTCGTCTTGTCCTGCTTCATTTTCCTTCCTGGGCTGTATTGCTATAAATGTGTCTCATCTTGTCCCTGCTTTATTTTCCTTCCGGTCTGTACTGCTATACGTGGCAGAGTGTATGTATTCGCTAGTGTGTGATCTGCTTGCCCAGCCGTGCTGTGCCTCCCACGAGGGTGAGGACTCGTTTCTTACTTGCTGCCCACATGCACTTCACGTGTAGTTAGTGCTTGAAAATACTTGCTGACCAGGAAAAGACATTTTGGAGAATAACTGAGTAAGAACTAGCTATTAGACGAGAAATTATTGTTAATTTGATTGAGTGTAATTGTGTCATTGAGGTTACAGTGAAATAAAGAAGCCGAAGTATTTATGGGTAACATGGCATCCTGGGATTTGCTTTAAAATATTCCAATTTAAGGAAAAATAGGAGTTGATGAAACAAAAATGGCCAAATGTTGATAACTGTTCAAATTAGGAAATGAATACAATGTGGGTTAATTACATTACTCTCCCCTCCTTGGTGGGGAGAGGCTGTTGAACATTTCCATAATGAAGAGTTAAACATGCTTGTTGACCTCAGGGGTGAGGGAGCGAATAGTGTATAAAATGCCCTTAGTCCACTTCCTAGCACAGGACAGGCACTTACTACTATTAGCTTGTAAAATTGTCCATAAAAGTAATGAAGAAGCAGGTAAGAAAGTGCACTGGGGACTGGAGCAGCCTGGACTTGGAGGGGGATGACAGATACCATTGTTGCTGATGCTCTTGAAAAGCAGCCCCCTGTCTGCCACACTCATACCAGGGCCTGGGCAGGCAGGGTGAGTGTATCTTGTGCCCATGGCCAGTTCACCCTCCATGGCTCCCAAAGGATGTGTCGCGGCTGAGCCGGGTTGAACAGACTTGGAAGGTGGAGGGCTCAGTGAAGCTTTCAGGACGCTTGTCCAGCAGCCACACCACACCCGCTCCATGGCACTGGGGCTCTAAGAGGCATGGGGTGAGCTAAAGGAGCCCTGGCCTGGGCAGGGAGGGCAGGGGCGCCACGGAGCCACACACTTATGCAATGCTGAGTCATGGATGTCTGGAACCCATGCAGTCCAGGTTCTCTCTGTCCACTCAGGGAGCCAGGTGCCCTGGGGAGGATGGCATGTCGTTTTTGTAGTCAGAAGGGCAGAGGGAGTCCCAGTGGCTTTCAGTGGGGCCAGGAACACCGGTCAGATAGGACTGAGTCTATCGCCTGGAGTGTCCTGCAGGTCAGAGCTATAAAGGTTCAATTAGTGCTCCTGGAGGTAGGGGGGGGAGGGGGGCGGCTGCACAGCCCACCTGGCTAAGGGCCTGCTCCGCTTTGTGGCTTTTTGCACAGAACACTGATGGCTGGAGGGCAACAGTGCTGGGTGGGGACGTCAGCTCACCCTGTTAGCTCTGCAGCCTTGGGCCAGCCACTTCTCTTTCTGAGCCTGTTTTCTAGTCTGGAAAATGAGGCTAATGATAGTCCCCATTGGGGAACCCTTCTACACTGCTGATGGTATGGCCTCTATGGAGAACAGTATGGAGCCTCCTTTGGAGGAGGGCATGGAAACACACTTCAATATCCTTGCCTGGAGAATCCCATGGATGGAGGAGCCTGGCAGGCTACAGTCCATGGGGTTGCAAAGAGTTGTACATGACTGAGCGACTAAGTACATGGAGGTTCCTTTAAAAACTAAATATAGAGCTACCATATGACCCTGTAATCCCACTCTTGAGCATATATCTAGAGGAAAACACAATCCAAAAGGATACAAGTGAAAGTGAAGTAGCTCAGTCGTGTCTGACTCTTTGCCACTGCATGGACTGTAGCCTACCAGGCTCCTCCCTCCATGGGATTCTCTAGGCGAGAATACTGGAGTGGGTCGCCACTTCCTGATCCAGGGTATCTTCCCGACCCAGGGATCGAACCCTGGTCTCCTGCATTGCAGGCAGATGCTTTAACCTCTCAGCCACCATTGCAGCACCGACTTAGCATAGCCAAGACTTGGAAGCAACCAAAACGTCCATCAACAAAGGAATGGATAAAGAAGACATGGTCCATATATACGATGGGCTATTACTCAGTCATTAAAAAGAATGGAATAATGTAATTTGCAGCAACATGGATGGATCCAGAGATTGTCATACTGAGTGAAGTAAGTCAGACAGAGAAGGAGAACTACCTTATGACATTCTTTATATGTGGGATCAAAAAAGAAATGATACAAATGAGCTTACTTACAAAACAGAAAGAGACTCACCAACTTAGATAATGAACTTATGGTTACCAGGGGGAAGGTACAGTTAGGGAGTATGGGATGGACATGTACACACGGCTATATTCAAAATGAATAAGCAACACGGCTCTACTGTACCTTGAGCACATGGAACTCTGCTCAATGTCATGTGACAGTCTGGATGGAAGAGGAGCTTGGGGAAGAATGAATACCTGTATAGGCACGGCTGAGTCCCTTCTCTGTTCTCTTGAAACTATCATAACACTGTTAGTCGGCTATACCCCAACACAAAATAAAAAGGTTTTAAAAAAAATTGATGGCCTCCTCTTAATCAGGCACAGTGCTTAAGGGAGGCAACGTGGGTACCATGCCACACATAATGCCTGGCCAGAGCAAACACCCTCTTCCACCAACACAAGAGAAGACTCTACACATGGACGTCACCAGACGGTCAACGCCGAAATCAGATTGATTATATTCTTTGCAGCCAAAGATGGAGAAGCTCTATACAGTCAGCAAAAACAAGATTGGGAGTTGACTATGGCTCAGATCATGAACTCCTTCTTGCCAAATTCAGACTTAAATTGAAGAAAGCAGGGAAAACCATTAGACCATTCAGGTATGACCTAAATCAAATCCTTTATGATTAGTGGAAGTGACAAATAGATTCAAGGGATTAAATGTGATAGACAGAGTTCCTGAAGACCTATGGATGGAGGTTCATGACATTGTATAGGAGGCAGAGATCAAGACCATCCCCAAGAAAAAGAAATGCAAAAAGGCAAAATGGTTGTCTGAGGAGGCCTTACAAATAGCTGAGAAAAGAAGAAAAGTGAAAGGAAAAGGAGAAAAGGAAAGATACACCCATTTGAATGCAGAGCTCCAAAGAATAGCAAGGAGAGATAAGCAAGTCTTCCTCAGTGATCAACAGACAGTTCAGTTCAGTTCAGTCGCTCAGTCGTGTCCGACTCTTTGCAACACCATGAACTGCAGCACGCCAGGCCTCCCTGTCCATCACCAACTCCCGGAGTTCACTCAGACTCACGTCCATTTAGTCAGTGATGCCATCCAGCCATCTCATCCTCTGTCATCCCCTTCTCCTCCTGCCCCCAATCCCTCCCAGCATCAGGGTCTTTTCCAATGAGTCAACTCTTCGCATGAGGTGGCCAAAGTATTGGAGTTTCAGCTTTAGCATCATTCCTTCCAAAGAAATCCCAGGGCTGATCTCCTTCAGAATGGACTGGTTGGATCTCCTTGCAGTCCAAGGGACTCTCAAGAGTCTTCTCCAACACCGCAGTTCAAAAGCATCAATTCTTCGGCACTCAGCCTTCTTCACAGTCCAGCTCTCACATCCATACATGACTACTGGAAAAACCATAGCCTTGACTAGACAGACCTTTGTTGGCAAAGTAATGTCTCTGCTTTTGAATATGCTATCTAGGTTGGTCATAACTTTTCTTCCAAGGAGTAAGCATCTTTTAATTTCATGGCTGCAGTCACCATCTGCAGTGATTTTGGAGCCCAAAAAAATAAAGTCTGACACTGTTTCCACTGTTTCCCCATCTATTTCCCATGAAGTGATGGGACTGGATGCCATGATCTTTGTTTTCTGAACGTTGAGCTTTAAGCCAGCTTTTTCACTCTCCTCTTTCACTTTCATCAAGAGGCTTTTTAGTTCCTCTTCACTTTCTGCCATAAGGGTGGTGTCATCTGCATATCTGAGGTTATTGATATTTCTCTCAGAAATCTTGATTCCAGCTTGTGATTCTTCCAGCCCAGTGTTTCTCATGATGTACTCTGCACAGAAGCTAAATAAGCAGGGTGACAATATACAGCCTTGACGTACTCCTTTTCCTATTTGGAATCAGTCTGTTGTTCCATGTCCAGTTCTAACTGTTCCTTCCTGACCTGTATACAGATTTCTCAAGAGGTAGGTCAGGTGGTCTGGTATTCCCACCTCTTTCAGAATTTTCCACAGTTTATTTGATCCACACAGTCAAAGGCTTTGGCATAGTCAATAAAGCAGAAATAGATGTTTTTCTGGAACTCTCTTGCTTTTTCCATGATCCAGCGGATGTTGGCAATTTGATCTCTGGTTCCTCTGCCTTTTCTAAAACAAGCTTGAACATCAGGAAGTTCACAGTTCACGTATTGCTGAAGCCTGTCTTGGAGAATTTTGAGCATTACTTTACCAGCATGTGAGATGAGTACAATTGTGCGGTAGTTTGAGCATTCTTTGGCATTGCCTTTCTTTGGGATTGGAATGAAAACGGACCTTTTCCAGTCCTGTGGCCACTGCTGAGTTTTCCAAATGTGCTGGCATATTGAGTGCAGCACTTTCACAGCATCATCTTTCAGGATTTGAAATAGCTCAACCGGAATGCCATCACCTCTTCTAGCTTTGTTCGTAGTGATGCTTTCTAAGGCCCACTTGACTTCACATTCCAGGATGTCTGGCTCTAGATTAGTGATCACACCATCGTGATTATCCGGGTCATGAAGATCTTTTCTGTACAGTTCTTCTGTGTATTCTTAGCTATTCATTATTGTTGGCTTGGGGTGGGGGGCAGAACTTCACAAATATTTCTCAAGTGATCCAGTTTGTTTCACCTATTGCCCACTATTCCCCTGGAGTGGCAGAGGGTTGGTTTTTACTGATAAAATTGGGAGCAGTTATCAGGAGAAGGGGAAGGATGCTGGGGCATTGCTCCCCAGCTGCTCATCTCCCAACCCCATCTGGCCAACCCTCCCTTGTCATGATGACCACCATGGCCCTGCTGAGATGCACAGCAGGGACTTCCCTCTGCAGAAGGGCTACTCTTTGATTGCTTAGTCCGCACTGGCACTAGGCTAGGTGCTTCATCTGTGTGATCTTATTGAACTCTATGACAATGCTATAACTTAGATATTTGTATTATCCCCATTTTAGAAATGGGGAAGCAGAGGTTGCTGGAGTGAAATACTTTTCCTGGTAGAATGAAGACTTGACTGTAGATAAATCAATTATGAAAGTGAAAGTCTCTCAGTCATGTCCACCTCTTTGCGACCCCCTGGACGATACAGCCCACGGAATTCTCCAGGCCACAATATGGGAGTGAGCAGCCATTTCCTTCTCCGGGGGATCTTCCCAACCCAGGGACTGAACCTAGGTCTCCCACATTGCAGGTGGATTCTTTACTGGCTGAGCCACCAGGCAAGCCCTATATCCCCAATATAAAATAAAAATTAAATTTTAAAAAATTTAAGAAGAGACTTGATCAAAGAATCCGAGGGATCAAACACTTGTTCTCTTTCCTCTGGGCTGGTTACAGGGGAGACTCGATGCCTGCGGGGGTGGGGTTCACCCTGGAGGGGCTTGGAAAGGTGAAAGCATAAAAGTCACCTTGCCTTGGACCCGAACCACACTCTTGAGGGGAAGGAGGACTGATCATGACAGATAAAAGAACACCTGCCTCACTCTCTGGAAAATAATATTTTCCTAAAGTATCGTGGGGCTTCCCAGGTGGCTCAGGAGTAAAGAATCTGCCTACCAGTGCAGGAGACTCAGGTTTGATCCCTAGGTTGGAAAGATCCCCTGGAGAAGGAAAGGGCAACCCACGCCAGTATTCTTGCCTGGGAAATCCCATGGACAGAGGAGCCTGGTGGTCTATAGCCCATGGGGTCACAAAAGAGTCTAAACAGCAATAACAGCAAGGTGCAGCAGCCTTGGCTGAAAGCATAAACTGGTTTGTGGCTGAACATCTGCTGATGCATCCTCCTGGGCTCCAGAGATAGCAGGTAGGACTGTGAGGACTGGGGGTGTCCCAGGATGAGTGCTAGCCTAGAAGTTCCTAGCTCGGCTTCCAGGTCTAACACTTAGAGCCTCCATTGTCCTCTAACCTGGTGGGACCCAAGCCAACCCTCAGAGACAATCCAGGGTGTGTTTGAGTGACCAGGGTGCAGCGCTGGGTCTCCCTCCTCCTGGGCTCCAAGCCAGCAGGGGAACCTCTGGAGCAGCTATAGTCCCCTTGCCATCTGACAGGAGAACCTATTAGAGAACAAACCCTGCAAAAGCAGGAGAGCTGAGAGATGGGAGAAGATTGTTTGGATCCTAGGCATACCATTAAGCTCCTGGATCAAGCTGTGTCTGAAGGCAAACTGGCCGTGGGCTTGTCCCTTAATAAAAGCTGGCTCATTGCTCTTTTAGGTTAGCCACTCTGGGTTCTTGTTTTCATCACTTGCAAACCTAACGGCTCCAACATCATTGGAAGTTTGAACACCCATTTGAGGGGGCCATGGGGAGCCATTGCACGTTTTTGAGCTGAGGAAAGGCAAGCAGTGAGCCTCACTCCAGAGGGTGTCTAGGGGGGCTTCTAGGAAGGGGGAGAGCACGCTGGCCGCACCTGCCCTGGCGGTGCTTCGTGCCTGTCTCTGCCTGTTGCCTCCACCTGCTGGGGAGAGCGAGGCTCTGAGCATCCATGTGCCCTGGCGCTGGCTTCACTCATAAGCATCTTCTCTGTGAGAAAATGAGCTTCACATCAAAGTGTTTCCTCAAACAACAGCCTTCCCCTCCCCACTGCCTTGCAGAGGCAAGAAACCTCATTTAACCACCTGCAAGTTTCCATTCATGGTCCCGTTTCATTACGGGAATGCTTTAATGGGGGCTGGGCGGGCCTGGGAGAGATGCCTGCCACCATTACAATTAACTTGTTAGGAACAATGACGCCCAGCCAGGGCCCTGCCGGCTTGGGGTGTCGGGTGGGTGTGATGAAAGCGTGGGCCCACAGAGGGGGTCTGCAGCATGGCCAGGCCATGGCGCTGCAGGAGGAGACCATTGAGTGGGGGCCCAGCTCCCTGCTGGCTCTGGGAACATGCCCATCGGTGTCCTAGTACAAAGGGACCACATGTGCCACCAGACACCAAGTGCCATCTTTTGTGACTTAACCAGGAGGCTAAAGCCTAGCATTTGGCATCAGACAGCTTCACCACTGGACTGTCATCAACCCATGCCGCTTTCTGAGCCTGGTTCTTACTGGTAAACTGGAATGGAGGGTGAATGCTTGTAATGGGGGTAGCAGGGTGTGTGGCCTCTGTGCTGGCCACTGTATCCTTATTTAACAAGGAGTGGGCCTCCAGTCCAGGAGTCCTGGGAGAGTAATGGGTCAAATATCACCACCAAAATCGCGGTGTAAAATCTCAGGGTCCTAGGACCTGGGCTTGGGCCCCCTCCCTTAGCAGGGCAGTCCCCCTGGTTGGGGAGGGGCAGTGATATCTACCACCCCCTCCCCGACCCTTTGACTCACAGACTCGGGGGCATCCTGGGACTTAAGGACTGGGAGGGTCCTCGAAGTCCTCAAGGTCGGTCCTCATCATCCCCAGCCAATGCTGACTCCTGAGTCACTCACTCCCGCCTTGAAATACACAGCTTCGAGCCCCATAAGAAGTCCGGTCAGTCCCTGTGGTTCCTGAAAACTCAGGGTCTGGGGGGCAGGAGGTTGGCTGTTATCTTTGGGTCACTGTGCAAAAGTCTTACCATCATTCTCGTTCACCATCACCTCCTCCAAGCAGGTGCCTGAGAGCTAAAGTTAAGCCTGTCCTCTCTGTAGATCTGGCTCTCTGCCGGCCCTCAGGCTTGTGCCCGAGCAAACGTGGGTTTTAGAGGAACATGGGTCCTCCATCCTTGCTTGTATGGATGGCTCTCTTGGCACCTGATAGAGCTGGAGGTGGGGAGAGATTGGCAAGGAAGGAGTTGAGTTGCGTGTCTCCAGCCTCAGCAGCACCAAAGCAGCCCCGTCACGCTCTCTCCCTTTCCTGGGCCCTCACCTGGGGCCACTCTTCCAAGAACTTCCTGCCCAACTCCCTGTTCCCAGCCCATCTCTCTCCACGAGCCTGGCTCGTTCCGGTGTCGCCTCCTTGTGCCTGGCACGATCGCCCCTGTAGCCCCATTTCCGGGCCTTTGCACGTACCGTTCCCTCCACTGGGGCACACAGCCCCTCACCCCGACTCCCGTCTGTTCCCCTGAGGCCTCCTGTGGCTTCCCCATCCCCCACTTTGAAGCAGGGGCCTGTCCTCCTCACCCTCAGCTCACCTTGAACTAGTCTTTCACTCTTGTTAGCTCTGATGGTCTCTCCCCTGCATCTTCCCAGCACCCAAGGGGTCTCACGGAGATGTGGGATGCTGCTTTGCTCCCCTTGTGTCCCCGACCTCTAGGTAAAACCTCCTCACCTGGCTTGACGCCTGGCCTGGGCTGCCAGGTAACCAGGGAGACCTTGAGTAAAGGCCCAACGTCTGGGTGAACCATCCCGGCTTCTCCCCAGTGCACAATAGCACCTAATAATTAACTCTCCAATTAGGCCCGTAATAAAGGCTTAATCTGGGGCTCACTGGTAATGAGGCTGTTCACAGCCGGCCTTTCATCCTGGGCCCAGGCCGGGGCTCCACGGCCCCCACCCTGGCTGTGCGTCAGAGCCACCCCCTTGTTAAGCCAGGCCTTGGCCCTCTCCCTACCCGGAGCCCGGAGCGCGGAGCCCAGGGCTGTGCACCTCACAGGAAAGCCTCTGTCTGTCTGCCGGGCCGGGACCAGCTGCTGGGAGCGTGTGCCTGGTGGGCAGAAGGCCCTCCTCGTTACGGAGACGGGGACGCACCAATTGGCACAGCCCATGAAAGACTTCAGGTCTGCGAACGTTAAGACTTAATTGCCTTATGGACGCTCAAAGAATGGAGAGGCTTCTCCAGGGAGCCGTCCTCGCCTTGCTTCTTTCCCCCTCCCCGCTGGATCATGACAGGGCCTGGGACAGACTAGAGCGGGGAGACGAGCTCCCCTGTTGCAGACTAGTGACAGGTTCCACCTCCACATCCCATCCCCAGTGACTCGCTTCCTCCCTGACTTCTCAGAGGTGATTCTTCTTCTTTTTTTAAGCTGGAGTTTGCATAATTGCATTACAGTGCTGTGTTAGCTTCTGCCATAAGGCAACGTGACTCGGCTGTATGTTTACGCAGCTGCCCTCCCGCTTGGACCTCCCATGCCCCGACCCCATCCCACCCGTCTAGGTCATCACAGAGCGCAGAGCTGAGCTCCCGGTGCTACACAGCGGCTCCCTATGAGCTGCCTCTTTTGCACACGGTAGTGTCTATGCCCATCCCAATCTTCCAGTTCATCCCCCCCTCCACCCCATCTCCACATACCTACTCCCTATGTCTGCGTCTCTATGCCTGTCCTGCAAACACATTCATTCGCACCATTTTCCCCCTGATTTGGCATATCTGTGTTATTATATGGTATTTGCTGTTCTCTTTCTGACTTACTTCACTCTGTGGGACAGACTGATTTTTAATTGCATTTTCCTAGCAGAGACAGGGCGTTGAGATGGGGGGCAGGGAGGGCCAGTTCCGGGCACATTCCCAGCATCCCCCATTTAGTGGGACTCACTTACCTTGCAGGGCTGGAGTTCTCAGTAAATCCGGGGACGGGGTCAGTGTGAGGAGGAAACCGTGGCGCAAAGCTTCGCTGGCTTGGTGCTGACCTCCAGGCCCTGTGGAAGCGCATCTGCCTCTGCAGCCCTCACCTGGGCCCACTCCCTGCGCCGTTCGCTCGCTCCCGCCTCACTGGCCACGCTGACCTCGCTGCCCTCCTGCTCATCCACTCCAGGCCTTGCGTGTTAGCGGTTCCCCTCCATGCAAAACACAACTCCTAGATCTTTGCATGGCTCACCGCTTGCTATCATTTAGATGTTGCTTCCAATGACACAGACAACCTGCTCTGTACAATGTCAAGTTCACCCTTCAGAGGCATCCCCTCACTTTACTCTCATGCTCTCAACGTTTCATTAACATGCATTCAGCAAGCATCTCTCTCCCTCTCTGAGACGTGCTTGGGACCCATCCGTTTGTTCACTGTGGTTTGCCTGGTGCCTAGCTCTGTGTGGGTATCTAAATATTTATGGAACAACGAGGCAGACTTTCTCCTTACTGACCCGCAAATGCTCTTTCAGCCCCACGGGTCTGGTGGAAAACCTCTCCTAGCCTCGTCGGGGACACACCCCTCTGAGGACTTCGCTGTTGACAATGGTACCTTCTTGAAGTCACCTCCATTTCCACGCTGGCCCAGTGGGGCCAGGATAACGAAGCTGCTTTAGCATAAATAATTTGCTTCCGAGGTGTAAGAAATAGGGAATATTTTTAGAAGGCCTGCCCTCCTAGGGGAAGTAAATGACTTATGAAAACGGGATTTTTCAAAGTGGCCTTCAAGAGAAAAGGGAGCCGTGTGTGATGACCAAAATGGAATTCTATGAATTAGTGCGATTCATTATTCTGGCCGTGTGCACAGACACACACACACACACAGGCACACACACACACTCGCTCACTCACTTTTCCTCCCTGCCTTCCATTTCATGGTCTTAGCTCGAATCTGAAATAAAACCACCGCAGCCCTCCTCCCCTGGCCCTCAGCGGCGGCCTGTCTGATTGGATCCCTCCCACAGCCCTGAAGACCGGAGCTTCAAGGAGGAAGCTGTCGGGGACACGCTGAGCCCTCGCCTCTTAAAGTGCGCACCGTAAGTTACCTTGAAATGTTATTTTATTTTATTTTTTTTAAGTATTTTAGGTTCAACAGACACTTGGGTTCCTGTTAACAACTCATTTAAGGAGAAAGTGGGGGGAAGGCATTCAGATCAAGGCTCCTTTGACAACACGAACCTCCTTACTTTGAATCCTTACACTGGGGATCGGATGAAAGATCTCGTGGAAGCGCAGATGGGCAGGCGCGGGTGAGAGAGGACAGATGTTAGCCGCAACAGAGACGCAGGCATCTTGGGACGGTCTTTGTCTGCCCAGTAATGGAGAATAGATTTTGGAAGGAGGGGGTGAGTGGGAGGCCCAGAAAACCAAGAGACAAAAGCCCCCACTTTTGTGGCCATTGTATTTCCACTGGAGTCTTGATCTATGGAAGACGTACTGTTTGGGGAACTAATAAGGCAACCAGCTCGTTTGAAGAGGCATGTCTGAAAACCAAGGTCTGGAGGAGTCATCCATTGCTGACTCCTTGGGTTCTTTCTTCCATTGTCTACAAAATCTGGCCTCCAAGGAGGCATGGATCCGTCTGCCCATCACTCCTGAAGCCCCAGATGACTGGCTCTGGACTCCTTGTCTGGAAGATCATGGTAGCTTTCCACTGTGCACAGGCTCGACTTCCAAATCCCAGGCTGGTCCTCCATGAAGTGAGTTGGGTGCACTCTGTGTTATTCCCCAGTCCCCACACCTACCATGACCTCTACTCCCATCACACCCACGTCCTCGCCCATCCCACTTCATTCTTGCCTCTTCCATGGGAGGCCCCCTTCTCTGAGCAGTCTCTTCTCTCCCTGGATGTCCAAAGTCTACACGTCCTGGCAGACCTGACTCCCAAGAGCCTCCTGAGACTAGCCCATCCTCACTGAACTCCTTGGTGAGTTCTCACACACTGATTCCAAATGCATTCGACCCACCTCACTGACTGTCATTCTAGTCTACTCTCCCCAAAGGACTGTCAGCTTCCTTGGGTTAAGGATTTGGCCCCATAGGTGGCAGCACAAGGCATAGGACATACAGAGTGGGCTCAAGAAGTGCTGGCCTCTTGTAAACTGTGAGAAGTGGCCAGGTTGTGGGCAGGAGAATGCAGCCTCACCACCTTCTCCTGGGGCTCTTCCATTCTTGAGGCTGGGGAACAGGACTCAAAAGGAGCTGCCACCCTCTGCCAACTGCTGTCCCCGAGGACTGATGATCCCTGGGGCCAGGCTAAAACTCTCAGCTGCTCAACGTTGTCTCAACTCTTTCTGTTCTATGACAGTTCACTCCATCGGTAAAGAATTGTTAAGTGGCCCACAATGTGCCAGGCACTGGTGGCTAATGCCAAACACTGTTCCCCATTCTCTTAGGATTTACCAAAGACAGGCTTGACTACAGTTGTGAAAAATGCAGGGAAGGGTAGGTGAAGGCTGCTCCAGGAGTACTCTGATGGACCTAAAATTGCTTCTCAATGTGAGCCAGCTGTGCAGCTGTGGAGGACATCGAAAGCCCTGAGTTGTCCTGATGGACCTCTTGATAGGATGCTCAGGGTAGTGAACTGACGGAAGGTCAGTTCTCACTGAGGGTCTCTGGTGAGGCCGGTACTCTGAGAACGTATGGACAGAAGCAGGGCTTGTTATGAATGTGGAGGCAATCAGACTGAGGCCAGAGAGGCTCCGATGTTCTCTGATGCCAAGTGCTGTCTCCTCTGTGAAATGAGGCCCTTCTCCCAAGTGCCATGTCCTTCAAAGCCTCACTAACGTCACCCTAGTGGTAATCGATCACTCCCCCTCTGTATCTATCTCACTTCCTTGATTTTTCTGTTAATGAAACTAGTGAGCTACCTTGTATCATGGCTTCTTCTGCAAATGTTCATCCACTCTGCCTCATGGTGAGCTTTAGGAGAATTGGAATTACATCCAGTTTTCTGGGTAATAAGGATTCTAGGTGAGGGCATAAACCAGGTACAAGTTTCTGGCATGCCTGCTATCACCTCCTAATTCAGTGGCCATGACAGACATTATTAATCAGTCTTAATTAATTTCATTTAATCTCATTTATGGGCTTCTCTGGTAGCTCAGCTGGCAAAGAATCCACCTGCAATGCAGGAGATCCCAGTTCGATTCCTGGGTCGGGAAGATTTGCTGGAGAAGGGATAGGGTACCCACTCCAGTATTCTTGCCTGTATAATTCCTTGAACAGAGAAGCCTGGCAGATTACAGTCCATGGGGTTGCAAAGAGTCAGTCAGACCCAACTGAGCAACTTGCAGTTTCACTTTCAATCTCATTTCTGCTATACTTAAGCAGGATTTAAAAGCACCTTCTCAGAAGCATCTTCTCTGATCACCCTCCAAAGGAGGTAATCCCTTCCCCAATTGTTTTCTATGAATAAACCCATTCTTTACAATGCTTGTCACACTTAGCCATTATGTATTTTTAACTTACTTAATGCCTGTTTCCCCAACTAACAACCTAAGCTCCATGCAGTGGGATTATGTCTGGTTTTGCTCACCACAGAATCTCACAGCTGAGCAATCTTTGTCACATAGGAACAGCCGAGTAAATGTTTGCGGCAAGTTGACTGAATACTTTAGGCCATGAATGATTTATTAAAGAGAGAACCCAGGCTTCCTCATTAAAATGTGTGTGTGTGCGCATGCGCTCAGTCATGCCCGACTCTTTGTGATCCCATGGAGTGTAGCCCACCAGGTACCTCTGTCCATGGATTTCCCAGGCAAGAATTCTGAAATGGGTTGTCATTTCCTTCTCCAGGGGATTTCTTTCCAACCCAGGCATTGAAATCTTGCATTGGCAGGTGGATTTTTTACCGATTGCGCCACTTGGGAAGCGCCCCCTTGTCAAAAAACTTGGGATGAATCCCACCTCTGCAACTTCCTAGCCAGGTGTACTTGGCCAGTCCTGCCTTTCTCCAGGCCAGGGCTCAGACTGGTTAAGAGTTTAAGCTGTTAAGGCCTAAACCTGCCATCTTAGGGGTTTCCTGCAGATCTGGGACAAATCCTGTTCCTTTGGGCTTGGTAACCACGGGGATTTGATCTTGAACCTGAGCGTTGGTTTACTTTGGACCTAGTGGGCTGGTGGTCAGTGTGGGCTCAGGAGATGTGTCCTGGGGGCAGGGAGCAGAGTTGCAGCCCTACCCTCCCACTTGGGTCCGTGGTGAGACCCCCTGCAACTCCTGGGACCCTGTGGGGTGGGGCCCTCGGCTCCCAAGGACTGGGCTCTGCTGGCACGAAGCATGGACTTGACTCTAGCCCTTGATTATTGAGGATGTGGTAGTGCCATTCTGCCTGGATCCTAATTTCCTCTCTTCCTCTTCCTCCATCTCCCTTCTACCAAGGTGGGGGTGGTGAGAAGGGTGCTGTGAACCCCACTTTGTTGCTTCTATGGCTGGGGCCAGATGGCCCCCTCCGCCCTGGAGATGTGAGTCCTACCCCCCTGGAGCCCATTTCTCTGCAGACTCACCCTGCTCTGACCACTGAAGCCTGCTGAATGCATCCTGGGGGAGGCGGGTGCCTTAGGCAAAGCAGGTCCCCTGGCCCTGCAGCCTGTGGGAATTTGCGTGTGTTTCTGGCAAGTGGAGTGGGGGATAGGGGATGGCCCTGTGGATTGGTAGGGCCCCGACTGGCTGCCCGCAACCCCAGCCGCCTCAGCTGGGGTGGAGGGCAGTGGCCATCAGGAGTCCAGTCTTTCTTCCGGAATGGCAGGCCCATGATCTCTCCCCCTGGGGGACCAGTTAGCTGGGGGTAAGTGTGTCCTTCCAGCAGAGAAACCAAGCAGAAAGCCCAGGCAGGCTGGAAGCAGGCAGCCCTTGGGTCGTTTCAAAGGCTTTCTCTTCAGCAGAGCTGACTCCACCCTCCTGCTTTTGCCTGGCCTGCCCTTCCTCCCATCTCTGCCCGGTGAGCTTCTACTTATGCTCGAGATCCAATTCACATGTCACCTCCTCAGAGAGCCTCCTGTGACTCCTCCAGCCGAGGTTACTTGCTGCCTCTTTGGGTTCCTACCCTCTTCATTCCTCTTCCATTAGGGGTGGGGGGTGCCCTCAGCTGAGTAGTTACTAATCAGCTCTGACGTCTTACCTTCTGCCTCTAGACAGTGAGCTCCAAGGCCATCATCCTTGTGTGAGCATCTGTTCTTTCTGCTTATCTTACCTCCTAGTGCGGTGCTTGCAGCAACCAGTCCCCGTGATGTCCTCTGTGTCTCTCGACTCCCGACCATGGGTGGTCCCCTCCCACAGTGAATAAGGCAGAGCTGTGTGACCAACAGATGTTGCGTTACTGATGGTGTGTGTGGCTTCAGAGGTGGAAGCATCAAGGGCAGGATGCTCCTGCCTTGCTCAGAGGTAGTTGGCACCATGTCATCAGGATAGATGAGCGGCTCTAGGGAGAGAGACCAGCGTGGAGAGGAACTGGGGCCTCCTCCCCACCACCAGCACTCACCAGCCACCCACGTGAGCCACCTGGGCAGCAGGTGCTCAGCCCCGGCCACGCCTTCAGATGACCTCAGCTGACTCACAGCTTGACTGCAACCTCAGGAGCCATGCCAGCCACGCTGTTCCCTGATTGCTGACCCACAGAAACGGTGAGACAATCCATGTTAATTATTGTTGGAGGAAAACCCTCCCCAGCAATAGATGACTGATAAGGCCCCCAGAGGAGAAGGCAATGGCAGCCCACTCCAGTACTCTTGCCTGGAAAATCCCATGGACGGAGGAGCCTGGTAGGCTGCAGTCCATGGGGTCTCGGAGAGTCGGAGACAACTGAGCAACTTCACTTTCATGCATTGGAGTAGGAAATGGCAACCCACTCCAGTGTTCTTGCCTGGAGAATCCCGGGGACATGGGACCCTGATGGGCTGCCGTCTATGGGGTCGCACAGAGTCGGACGCAACTGAAGTGACTTAGTGGCAGCAAGGCCCCCAGATCCCCTGGGGGAAATACCTTCCCCCTTCTCCGCTGTGTGTGGACTTGGTGGAACCGTCTGTGAGGATGTTCCATCTTCCCTGGACCAAGGGATGCGGACCTGACCTTGGAGAGGACAATCAGACCCTCTCCCTGAAATCTGTCTGTCAGACAGAGATACCAGATCAGGAAGTGGTTAGGGTGATCCTAGAAACCACTTGATATCACCCACCCCCACATACACACATGCTTTTTGTGAGTGTGCCAGAGTTGGTTACTGGCAATCAAGTAACCTGGACTGGCACAGCTACCTTGCAGTCATCAACCCCTGCCCACCATGCTGAGATCACACACCATTCAGTAAGAGTTCAACCACTGTGTGTCGGATAAACAAAAACCCGGACATGTGAATGCTCTCAGGGCTATCTATGGTGAGTTTAATTTGTGTTTTGTTTGCGCTCTTGGAGAAGTTAAAAGCCTGAGAATTCTGTGTGCTCGGCTCTCCGCATTTCTCCCTCCACACCTTCCTGGAGGAGACAAGCTCTGGGTCACCTGTGCCCAGGCCGGGAGCAGCAGGTGTCTGCAATTCAGTGGCCCGCCTGCCTTGGCCTGGAAGCCTGGGCTCTTTGAGGTGAGTTCTGGGGTGACAAGAAAGCACAGGCAGGAAAAGAGGGCCAGCCCAGCCTTGACGGCCAGCACGGCCAAGCTGCACAGGTACCTTAGTTGCTGTCAGCAGCTTGGAGGTGCCAAGCCCCTTCTGGGAGAGCCAGCAGTGCGGCCCATCTCAGGAGGCAGGACCGTGGCCGTGGGGCCTCCCAGCGGAAATCCTGGAGCCCGCTCGGGGCAGAGCCAGTGCAGCTGCCCACCTGCAGGGCACCTGGAGGCGTTGTGGGCTGTGACCCCTATAACTCAGCAGTGACTAGTGTAGATTGCCCCCAGTCTGCACCTGTACTGCTCTAGGTAATGTCTGGGCTCCTGGGGGTGTGAGAGAGGAAGCCCCACCCATGACTGAAATGGAATTTCCCACCAGACCAGCAAGGCAGAGGCACAAAACTTAATCCACAAAATGAATTCATAGTAACTGAGGAAAATGTTCCATTTTTTTTTGCACCTCTGTTTGTGGAATAAGACTCAAAGCTACTAGAATGTCAGCTCCATGGTGGAGGGAACTTTCCTTTTTAAAAATTTATTCCTGTATTACAGGGTCTGGTACGCTGCCCGACACACAGTAGGTGCTCAGTAAGTATTAAGGTATAAAGGCACAGGTAGAAAATAAATTAGTGGGCCGCCCACTAAGTGCTCTGCTTCCTAGCTGGCATTAGTGATAAAGAACCTGCCTGCCAGTGCAGGAGATGTGAGAGGTACGGGTTTGATCCCTGGCTTGGGAAGATCCCCTGAAGGAGGGCGTGGCAACCCACTCCAGCATTCTTGCCTGGAGAATCCCGTGGACAGAGAAGCTTGGAGGGTTACAGAGAAGCCCAGCAGGTCACACAGAGTTGGACATGGCTAAAGTGACTTAGCACACAGCAGGCATCACTATGTGCTAGAGACTTATGGAAACTCCCCCAAGCTTCTTTCCACGACAAGCCTAGAAACCTGGTATTCTCAGCCACATTTTCTCTTCCTCCCTTTCTTTCCTTCCCTCCTTTCTTGCTTTCTGCCTCCTCCCCTCCCCGCTCCCTCTTTCCTTCCTAACCCCATTCCAGCTGTCCCAATGCACTGATACATGTTCTTACAGTGCACTGTTTATATATATATATATCTCTAGTTTATACGATGGTTAGTGTGTCACGTCTCATCCCATTTCCCACCTTTCCCCCCACCACATTTTGCCATCCACCATCCCTTGTGTGGAAGGCCTCTAGTGCCCAGCTACCCTATCAACACTGAGTGAACATCCTCCAGCGTGTCTCCAGTGAGAGAATTTGGGGACGTACACCCGGGTCCAGAATTGCTGGTCACTGCAACGTCTGGGTGTAACTTCACCAGGACGGGTGGCAATGATCTACTACCTACGTCAAGGTTTGAGGCTTCTTTCATTTCCATAACTGGACCATCCTTGGCATTCCGTGGCTAAGTATAAGTAGTATTTTCTTGTCTCATTAGGTATAGAGTAATCCCTCATTGCTGCTTTAAATTGCATTTCCTTGCCTTCACCTGGGGGGCAGGGAAGAATGGCAGCTTCAGAGAAGTGACATGCCCAGGGGCTCTCAGCTGGTGTGAGAGCAGCTGGGCTTCACCCGCCCACTCTGGGCTCAAGCTGGAGACACGGTCCAGCGGCCCTCGTCTGGGCTGAGGGCTCTATCCGCAGCCGGTCACACTTGAGCAGATGCGCGTCTTCCGCTGTGATCGAGCCCCACCTGGTGGGGCTGAGAGGGAACTGCCTCTGTGGAGGGGGCGAGAGAGGACGGGAGGGGAGGGCACATGAACTGATCACTTTTCAGGCTCTCCTTGATTTCTGTTTTTAAATTTTCAAAATTGAGATATAATTGACACACACTGTTATATTAGTTTTAGATGTACAACATAAACTTTTCTTGTGATGAGAATTTTCAAGATCAACTCCCAAATACACAGTACCCCATCATCAACCATAGTCACCATGCTATACACTGATCCCGGAGACTTATGTATCTCATGACTGGAAGTTTGAACCCCTGCCACTTTCACCTTGCAGGTGAAGAGAAGCTGAACTGTGTCTATTTTGAGGCTTCTATTGTTTTTAGCAAATAAAACTAGAACTCTCACAAAAACATTTAGTATACCTTTTCTTAAAGGGACTTTCAATAAAATACAATATACCAGCATAAGTTATGACCAACCTAGACAGCATATTAAAAATCAGACACATTACTTTGCCAACAAAGGTCCGTCTAGTCAAGGCTATGGTTTTTCCAGTAGTCATGTATGGATGTGAGAGTTGGACTATAAAGCTGAGCACCGAAGAATTGATGCTTTTGAACTGGGGTTCGAGAAGACTCTTGAGAGTCCCTTGGACTGCAAGATCAGACCAGTCCATCCTAAAGGAGATCAGTCCCGAGTGTTCATTGGAAGGACTGATGTTGAAGCTGAAACTCCAATACTTTGCCACCTGATGCGAAGAGCTGACTTATCGGAAAAGACCCTGATGTTGCGAAAGACTGAGGGCAGGAGGAGAAGCGGACGACAGAGGATGAGATGGTTGGATGGCATCACCGACTCAATGGACATGAGTTTGGCTAAGCTCCAGGAGTTGGTGATGGACAGGGAGGCCTGGCATGCCACAGTCGCAAAGAGCTGGACACGACTTAGTGGCTGAACTGAACTGAACTGAACTGAGCATAATGGACACAGATACCAAAGGTACAGCTCAGTGAATTTTCACCAGTGAACACTTGTGTAACAAATGCTCAAGGCACCCCTTCCAGCCCGTCCTGCCACCATCTGACTCCTAATGCTGGAGATTCTAGATTCCTTTGCTGGACTGACTGCTGTATACTTGGAATTAGACAGCTGTTCCTTTTTCTGTCTTGCTATTTTTGCACAATATTGTGTGTGGATCATGCACCCATCTTCTGTACAGTATTCCATTATATGAATATACCACAAGTTAGCTTTCTCACTGTTGATGGATATTTGGGCTGATTTGAGAATTTGGCTCTTTTGAATAAAGCTGCTATGGACATTCTACCACAGATTTTTGTTGCAGCTAGGCATACAGTTCTATTATGTACGTGTCTAGGAATGGAAACTGGAGAAGGAAATGGAACCCACTCCAGTGTTCTTGCCTGGAAAATCCCATGGACGGAGGAGCCAGGCAGTCTACAGTCCATGGGGTCACAAAGAGCTGGACACGACTGAGCCAGTTCACTATATATAGGAATGAAAACAGTGCAGCGTGGGGAAGGTGTGCACTCGACTTTCGTAGACACTGCCAGTTTTCCAAAGTGGTTGTGCCAAGTTCCCATCCCAGTGGCGGTGTGAGTATAGCTTGCTTCGCATTCTCCCCTGCCCTTGGTATTGTCCTGTGTTTAGCCATTCTGGTTGGTGTTAGTGGTACTGCTTAGCATTTTTATTTTTTTAAGTCATTATCATTGTTATTGGTTTGGCTGCCCTGGGCCTTTATTGTGGCACGCGGGCTCTTTGTTGCAACCCTTGAACCTTTTCTGGTTGTGGTGCACGGGCTTCTCTCGTCGCAGAGCAGGGGCTCTAGAGCATGCAGCCTCAGCAGCTGTGGCACACAGACTCTAGAACGCGTGATGCCTAGTCTTTTTCATTCGCAGTCCTGATGACTAATGAGATTTCTTATGTTTACTGGCCACTTGACTAATCTCTTCGGTAAATTGTCTTTTGGCTACTTTTCTGTTGAGTTGTCTCCATTTTTCTTACTGAAATATAGGACTTAACCCATGTCATCTGGATATGAGCACATTTTTAGAAATATTTTCTCCCACTTGGGTCACTTGCCTTTCCACTCTCAGTGATGTCTTCTAATGAGCAGAAATCCTGGCTTTTACTGTAATATAATTTATTAATATCTTCTCTTACTATTAGGGCTTATTGTGTTGTATTAATTTTTTTTTTTTTTTTTTTTTTTGCCTATGCCAAGGTCATGGAGATTGTCTTCTGGTTCTTCTAAAAGCTTTCACAATCTGCACCCATCTGGAACTGATTTTTGCATCTGGTGGGAGGCGGAGGGTCAATATCTTCCATATGGATATCTAATTGACCAGTCTGATTTATGGAAAAGATCCCCACTGCACGGCAATGTCACCTTTGTCATAAACCAGGGGATGGTACCTGTGTGAATCAGTTCCTGGTGTATATGCCTGTTTCTTTCAGAAAATACTGTGTCATGGTCCCGTGCATGAGGTCATTTCAGAGTTTATAAACTGTTAGAATACAGCGTGCAGCAGGTGGGATCGTCTGGCTTGAGCCTGCTGACAAGCATTACCTTTTCTTTGTTATCTTGGGGTTGACTGGGGCTTATTTGACCAGAAAGTCAGGAACCTGACTCAGTGCTCCCTGTAAGGTTCCTGAACCCCCAGAGGAACACTCATGGGTCCCTAGAAGCTGGGGTGAGGCAAAGTCTCTTCCCATTTCCTCATCCATGCTGGACCCCAGGGAAGCCTACACCCAGCCATGCAGGGGCACCTGGGGTCTGAGACGTGGGGTTCCCATAAGGACTCCCCACCTGAGGGGCTAGGAGCACCAATCAGCCCCTTGAGGATGTGGCCTTCCTCTCAGCAGGGGCTGGAGCTGCCCTCCTGCTAAGATTACTTTACTTTGTTCAAAGGGGTTGCATGTTGATAAGAAAATCCAGCAACCAGGGCCTGGGGGTGTGGTGGTGGGGGACCATCTCTTGGAGGCCCTGGCTCTCTGAGTATCTCAGAGAGTAGTATCTCTGGTCCTGAGCCCACCAACCTGGGGCCCAAGCTCTGGGACGTCCTCTGGGCCATGATGGGCAGTGTGGGCAGCAGGGTGTGGTGGGAAGGCTGGGTCAGGGAGAGGTCGGGGTGTGGGTATCACAGCTCTCTCATGAGCTCAGGGGGCTCTAGCTGAACACCCCACCCCTCTCTAGGCCTCTAACTCCTCATTTTGGTCTCTCTGTGTCATGGGTTGCATTGTGTCCCCAAAAGGATATGTTGACGTCCCAACCCCCTGGAACCTAGGAATGTTACCCATTCAGAAACAAGGTCTTTGCAGATATAATCGGAAAAGATGAGGCCATAGCTGGGCCCTGATTTAATCTGGTTGGTGTCCTTCTAGGAAGAACAGAGACATACAGAGAAGACAGGCATGTGAAGATGAGGACAGAGATTGGAGTGATGCTTCCACGTGCTCAGGAACACCTGGGACCACCAGAGGCTGGAGGAGGAGGGGAAAGGCCCTTCTCCAGAGGCTACAGAAGGAAACCGGCCCTGCTGACACCTTGATCTGGAACTTTCATCCTCCAAAACTCTGAGAAAACAAAGGTCAGTTGTTCTCAGCCAGCCACTCTGTGGTCTTCTTACAGCAACCCTAGGAAACAAATGCAGCCTGTTTCTGGGCTGGCTCTGCCCACCTGTCCATCATCACATCACTCTCCTGGTGAACACCTGTCAGTTCAGTTCAGTCGCTCAGTTGTGTCCCACTCTTTGCGACCCCATGGACTGCAGCACGCAAGGCTTCCCTGTGTATCACCACCTCCCAGAGATTGCTCAGACTTGTGCCCATCGAGTTGGTGATGCCATCCAACCATCTTATCCTCTGTCATCCCTTTCTCTTCCTGCCTTCAATCTTTCCCAGCATCAGGGTCTTTTCCAATAAGTCAGTTTTTCACATCGGGTGGTCAAAGTATTAGAGCTTCAGCTTTAGCATTAGTCCTTGCAATGAATATTAAGGACTGATTCCCTTTAGGATGGATTGGTTTGATCTCCTTGCAGTTCAAGGAACTCTCAAGAGTCTTCTCCAACACCACAGTTCAAAAGCATCAGTTCTTTGGTGCTCAGCTTTCTCTCACATCCATACGTGACTACTGGAAAAAACCATAACTTTGACTAGACGGACTTTTGCAAGCAAAGTAATGTTTGCTTTTTAATATGCTGTCTAGTTTTGTCATAGCTTATCATCCAAAGAGCAAGCGTCTTTTAATTTCATGGCTACAGTCACCATCTCCAGTGATTTTGGAGCCCAAGAAAATAAAGTCTATTAATGTCCATTGTTCCCCCATCTATTTGCCATGAAATGATGGGACCGGATGCCATGATCTTAGTGTTTTGAATATAGAGCTTTAAACCAGCTTTTTCTCTCTCCTCTTTCACTTTCATTAAAAGGCTCTTCAGTTCCTCTTCACTTTCTGCCATAAGGGTGGTATTATCTGCATATCTGAGGTTATAGATATTTCTCCTGGAAATCTTGATTCCAGCTTGTGCTTCATCCGGCCCAGCATTTCACATGATGAACTCTACATATAAGTTAAATAAGCAGGGTAACAATATACAGCCTTGACATGCTCCTTACACCATTTGCAACCAGTCCATTGTTCCATGTCCAGTACTAACAGTTGCTTCTTGACCTGCATACAGATTTCTCAGGATGCAGGTCAGATGGTCTGATATTCCCATCTCTTGAAGAATTTTCAACATTTTGTTGTGATCCACACGGTCAAAGACTTTGACGCAGTCAATAAAGCAGAAATAGATGTTTTTCTGGAACTCTCTTGCTTTTTCTATGATCCAATGGATGTTGGTAACTTGATCTCTGGTTTATCTGCCTTTTTAAAATCCAGCTTGAACATCTGGAGGTTCTTGGTTCATGTGCTGTTGAATACTTGCTTAGAGAATTTTGAGCATTACTTTGCTAGCGTGTGAGATGAGTGCAATTTTGCGGTAGTTTGAGCACTCTTTGGCAGTGCCTTTCTTTGGGATTGGAATGAAAACTAACCTTTTCCAGTCCTGTGGCCACTGCTGAGTTTTCCAAATGTGCTGGCATATTGAGTGCAGCACTTTCACAGCATCATCTTTTAGGACTTGAAATAGCTCAGCTGGAATTCCATCACCTTCACTAGCTTTGTTTGTAGTAATGCTTCCTAATGCCCACTTCACTTCGGACCCCAGGATATTTGGCTCTAGGTGAGTGATCACACCGTCATGGTTAACTGGGTCATGAAGATCTTTTTTGTATAGTTCTTCTGTGTATTCTTGCCACTTCTTCTTAATATCTTCTGCTTCTGTTCCATACCATTTCTGTCCTTTATTGTGCCCATCTTTGCATGACAGTTTCCCTTGGGATCTCTAATTTTCTAGAAGAGATCTCTAGTCTTTCCCTTTTTATTGTTTTCCTGTATTTCTTTGCATAGATCACTGAGAAAGGCTTTCTTATCTTTCCTTTCATTTCTTTGGAACTCTGCATTCAAATGGGTATATCTTTCCTTTTCTCCTTTGCCTTTAGCCTCTCTTTTTTCTCAGCTATTTGTAAGGCCTCTTCAACCATTTTGCCTTTTTGCATTTCTTCTTCTTGGGGATTGTCTTGATCACTGCTTCCTGTACAATGTCATGAATCTCTGTCCATAGTTCTTCAGGCACTCTGTCAATCAGATCTAACCCCTTGAATCTATTTGTCACTTCTACTGTATAATCAATCATAAGGGGTTTGATTTAGGTCATACCTGAATGGTCTAGTGGTTTTTCCTACTTTCTCCAATTTGAGTCTGAATTTTGCAATAAGGAGTTCATGATCTGAGCCACAGTCAGGCCCTGGTCTTGTGTTTGCATAGAACTTCTCCATCTTCTGCTGGGAAGAATATAATCAATCTGATTTTTGTGTTGACCATCTGGTGATCTCCATGTGTAGAGTCATCTCTTATGTTGTTGGAAGAGGGGATTTGCTATAACCAGTGTGTTCTCTTGGCAAAACTCTGTTAGCCTTTGCCCTGCTTCATGTTGTACGCTAAGGCCAAATTCGCCTATTACTCCAGGTATGTCTTGACTTCCTACTTTTCATTGCAGCCCCCTATAATGAAAAGGACATCTTTTTTAGTTAGTTCTAGAAAGCCTTGTAGGTCATCATAGAACCATTGAACCATTGGCCAGGGGTCATCCTTGACTCCTCTCCCTCATGCCTGCATCTAACTCAGTGACAAATTCTGTCAACTCTGCCTCCGAAGTGTATTTAGGTTCTCAGTTCTTTGCTCCCACCATGATGACAGTATTTTAAGACTGCAACTGCTCTTTCTTGAACTACATGACAGCTTCCTGTGGTAGGTTGATTGCAAAAAAGTGGCTATAATCCTTTATTCCCCTCTCTGTGCAGACCCTTGGGAATGGGACTTTGCAGTGCCCTCCTTCAACAGGCAGAGTCTCCTTCTCCACCGTGAGCTCTGAGCTGACCTTGGAACTTGCTTTGGCCACTGAGAACTACGTGAGGTGATGGTATGGTGAGCGTGCCAGTTTTGAACCTAGATCTCGGGAGACTTTGTGCACTTCCTGGAACACTGACACCACCGTCACTTTACTTTACATTATCACACTTTACTTCCATCACCAGTCACATCCAAAACTGAGCGTTGGTTTCGTTTCGGCTCTGTCTGCACAAGCCCAGGCTAGCCTGTTAGAGGATGATGTGCACAGAGCAGGAACTAGACATCCCAGTCAAGGGCACTGTAGACCAGCCAATCCTCAGTGAAATCACTAGCTAACCCACCAACACATGAGCCCAGCCTAGATAGGCCAAGCCTGGCCCAGATCAGAATGGTTCAACTGGCCAGTCAACTCATCAAGAATTACATTCTTTAAGTCAGCAGCCCCCAACCTTTTTGGCCCCAGGGACCAGTTTCATGGAAGACAATTTTTTTCCCCCACAGATTGAGTGAGGGTGGGAGATGGTCTGGGGATGATTCGAGCACTTCACATTTATTGTGTGTTTTATCTCTATTACTGTTATTACATCAGTTCTACCTCAAAGCATCAGGCATTAGATACTGGAGATTGGAGACCTTTGCTCTAAACCACGTTTTGAGTAATTTGTTATGCAGCCGTAGCTAACTGATACACCTCCTTAACTAGTCACCAGGCTCTCCCTTCCCCTCTCACAATGTTTTCTCCTCTCAGAAACCAGAGTGATCTCTCCTCTATCACCCTCCAGTGATTTCTTGTTGCAATTGAATGAACTCCAAACTCTAGACTTCAGACTCGGCTCGTTACGGCTTGACTGATTCCCTCCTCTCCTTCCTCATTCTCCTTCAGTCACAGTGACCATTCTCTCAGTCCCATCAATGTGCCTTTGGTCTTGCTGTCCCCTCTGCTGGAGCAGACCCTCCTATATCTGCACATGGCTGCCTCCTCCACAGCCATGTATTAACTCAAATATTTCCTTGGAGAGGCCAGTCTAGCTAAAGATATCCTTCCTCCCCATCCTTTGCCCAGTTCTTTACTTCCATTGCACCCTTTTTATTTTCTCATCAGTTGCTGAAATGTGTTGAGGGACATAGTAACTCCTTTAACTAGAACACTCGCTTCCCTGGTGGCTCAGATGGTAAAGAATCTGCCTGCAGCACAGGAGACCCTGGCTCAATCCCTGGGTTGGGAAGATCCCCTGGAGGAGGGAATGGCTACCCGCTCCAGTAGTCTTGCCTGGAGAATTCCTGGCGGTCTACAGTCCATGGGGTCACAAAGAGTTAGACATGACTGAGTGATAAACATGAGCACGAGGCAACAGGAAAGCAGGAATGGTGTCTTTTTCTGTTTAATGCTCTATTACCAGTAGTTATAGTTCCTGGCAAATAGTAAGTGCTCAAGAAATATTTGCTAAATGAACAAGCCCAAGAGGGGAAAAAAAAAACCCCTTTGTGGCATAGCTTACAAATCCTTTGTAAGCATAGGATTTCCTGCTACTGTTCTTGTCAGTTCTCTGCACCACGCAGACAGACTACCTGCAGTTATTCCATCACGCTGCCCCTGACCTCAGAGCTTTCTGTACACACTGTTCCTTTGGCCTGCCCTTCCTTCCCAGACAAAAATACTTGTTCGTCATCATTGCATTAGAAGTTTCACCCTTCAAGGAGCTTTTCTTAAAAATTTCGGTGTTAGCAGATGCAAATTATAATATATAGAGTGAATAAAAAATAAAGTCCTACTGTATAACACAGGGAACTATATTCAACATCCTGTGATAAAATGTAATGGAAAAGAGTACTAAAGATGTATATATGTACATATAATTCTTGCTGTACAGCAGAAATTAACACAACATTGTAAATCAACTATTTATTGTTGTTCAGTCCCTTAGTCATGTCTGACTCTCTGTGACTCCGTGGACTGCAGCACACCACGCTTCCCTGTCCTTCACCATCTCCCAGAGTGATGCCATCCAACCATCTAGTCCTCTGTCATCCCGTTCTCCTCCCACCTTCAATCCTTCCCAGTATTGGGGTCTTTTCTAATGTGTCAGCTCTTTGCATCAGGTGGCCAAAGTATTAGAGCTTTAGTTTCAGTATCAGTCCTTCTAATTTTAGTTCTTCTAAATTCAGGATTGATTTCTTTTAGGATTGACTGATTTGGTCTCCTTGCTGTCCAAGGGACTCTCAAGAGTCTTCTCCAACACAGTTCAAAAGCGTCAATTCTTCAGCATTCAGCCTTCTTTATGGTCCAGCTCTCACATCCATACATGACTACTGGAAAAACATAGCTTTGACTATACGGATCTTTGGTGGCAAAGTAATGTTTCTGCTTTTTAATACACTGTCTAGATCTGTCAACTCTACTTCAATTTAAAAAGAAAAGGAGGGATGGATTTCCCTGGTGGTCCAGTGGCTAAGACTCCGCACTTCCAACATAGAGACTCTGAGTTTGATCCCAGGTCAAGGAACTAGATCCCACATGGGACAGCTAAGCTCGTATATGTTGCAACTAAGGCCTGATACAGAAAATCGCATTTTAAAAAAGAAAGAAAGGAAAAGAAGAGAAGCTTTCCTGTGTCCCACTCCCAGCCATGGTGGGGCCCTCTTCCTCCAGGTCTCCCTAGGCACTCCACATGCTCAGTGCCCTGCGCTGACTGACTGGCTACTCCTGCCTTCAGGGCTGTATACTCCAGGCTGGCAGGACCTGCCCTTCTTAATGCCTGAGTTCCTGATCCACCCATAGGACCTGGTGGGACTCTGTAAATATGTGAAATGATCAGAGGCCGATGAAGCAGGTGAGCTAAAGTTCTGCTCTTTCCTGGGTGGTCTGTCCAAACCTTTGAAGCTTCAGGGAGAATGTGGACCCTGGTGGATTTGAGGAGCTGGGTGATGCAGTGGAGATAGTTACTGGAGTGTTGGAATCACAAATGTGCTGCTGTGAATCACTGACCACTCCGTCAGGTGAGAGAGCTCCAGATTAGAAGTCGGAAGGGTGGCACCTCCCCTGGCTCCTTTGTGACACCAGAAAGGCTGGGCTTGCCCCTCCCTGAGCACCCCCCTGCATCTGGGCCTCCTAGTGAGTCATGGACAAAAAGCTGATATACAGCTCCAGCCCTGCAGAAAAGGGCCCAGCAATCTCAGTGGACCACAAGGGGAATACAGAAAGCTTGCCATATAACACAGTTGGTGAAGGGAGAGAAAGTGAATGAATGAATGCAATCCATAGCCATCTTAGAGTCAGTCCTTCCTGAGTTCCAGAAAGGAACTCGGTCTTTGGCATCTTGTTAGAAAACAGGGCTAGACCCATCTTCATCAATGAGCGTTAAGAGGGCTATGGAAAGGAAACTGGAGAAATAATTAAATGGAACTGTATGACAGAGAGCTGGAAAAAATGGTCATTGTCGTATCACAGGCTGCTTTTATTGATGCATCTGACATTTAACTTCCCAGGGCCTTTCATCTGTTCATTTGTTCCTCAGCACACATCCTCCAGAATATGAATATTTATCAGAATATGAAGACCAGCTTCTCCTCTCTTTCCACTGTGGCCCAAAGGAGAGAAAACAGGCTCACACTGCAGCAAGAGAGAGGCAGATTAGACAGGCAGAAGGACTTCCTGGAGGCCAGAATGCTTGATGCAGGAAAACAGTTGGCAGTGCTTCATGCAGACCACTGAGTCGGCAGCACAAAGTGGATGTCTCTGAAGATGGTTGTGGGCTTTGATTTTGAATGAAACAACACTGATAAAGTGCCTGATACTCAGTAATGCTCAGGAAATACCTTTCTTTCCCATTTTTGAAGAGCTGGTTCTCCCCAAGAACAGGTACTTACTGGAGAGAAACTATTACCTAATCATTTACAACTGGTTTCTTGACATTTTTGCCAGGGCGCAGTGCTCTGTGCACGTGTTTCTGACCTGCCTGCAAGCCTAAGGGTCTCTGCCTTCCCTTAGGAAGTCCCTTAGTGGGGACTTGAGTGGGTGCATGGCGGCAGGCAGGAGAATCAGAAGCCTCCAACTTTAATCTGATTCTCAAGGGCAATGACTCTCAGCGGAGAGAGCCACTCACTTCTGAGGGGTTGCTTTGTAGTTGTGAAGTGGGGCACGGAGATTTAAAAAGCATATGGTGGAGACTTCCCTGTTGGCCCAGTGGCTAAGGCTCTGCACTCCCCGAGCAGGGGACAGGGGATGTGAGTTCAATCCCTGGTCGGGGAACTAGATCCCACATGCTGCAACAGAGAGTGTGCATACTGCAGCTGAAAAATACCATGTACTGCAACTAAAAAAGGAAAAAAGAAAGGATCCCACATGCTGCCATTGAAAGATTCTGCATGGTGCAACTAAGACCCAGCACAATCAAATAAATAAGTAAACAAATAAGTATTTTTAAAGTATATCCATATTTTAAATAAATAAAAAACACGGTGTAGGGGTGTGGTGGGATCCAAGCCCTTTTTGAATATGGAAGCAGAAAGTAAAGTGGGGCTTGGCTAGTGAGGCCCGTCTGGAGCACGGCCACATGTCACCCTCTGGGGTGCACAAATAGCCCCTGGGGGCTGAGAGACCATTTAATTTTTGGACATACCACAAAGTCCAGGGGCTTGGAATCACCATCCTAGACTCAACACCAATCGGCCCCGTTTTCAGGACACCTTCTGAGGAAGCCAGGGCTGGGAGGGCTGAAGCTGCTCCTCGTCCACCTCAGGAGCTGTGGGAACAGCACATGCTTGCTGAGCTCTGTATGTCATTGTCTGTGCTTTTGCTTCACACGTAAACTCCCGTTTCCTCTTCTCAGGAGCCTCCCTCAGCAGGTTCTATCATTAGCCCCATTTGATAGATGAGGAAACAAAGGCCCAGAAAGGGAAGGTAATTTGCCAAAGTCACACAGCTAGTCAGTGTGGCCGTTGGAATTTGACCTTACTCGAAATGCTTGCAGGGATGTCAACTGGCATTTGCTCCACGGTGGGAAGGAAGTGGCTCTGAATCGTCCTGCAGGATTTGCCAGAGGCTCCATCACAGGAGAACGGGAGTTGAGGCGAGGACAGTCTTCCACCCCAGCCCTGCTGCTTCTTTCCTGTGTGACTTTGAGCCAGCCTTGCCCTCGGTGACTTCTTGGAGTAACCCATGTCTATCTGAACAGACTCCTCCCTCTTCCTTTCTCCCAATCGACTCTCCACCCTGCACACCGGAGGACCAGCTTCCCACAGTCATGTCCCCCAGGAGAGGTGGTGGGGATGGTTGGACAAGACCTGGAGTGTGTGTGTCCCTGACAGCCCCTTACCAGGTTCTCCCCCCGAAATCCCTCTGGAGACTCTTGCTGTTGTTCAGCCACTAAGTTGTGCCTGATTCTTTGCGACTTCATGGACTGCAGCATGCCAGGCTTCCCCGCCCTTCACTATCTCCCAGAGTTTGCTCAAACTCATGTCCATTGAATCGTTGATGTCATCCAACGACCTCATTCTCTATCACCCCCTTCTCTTCCTGCCTTCAATCTTTCCCAGCATCAGGGTCTTTTCCAATGAGTCAGCTCTTCACATCAGGTGGCAAAAGTATTGGAGCTTTAGCATCAGTCCTTCTATTTGCCATGAAGTCACAGGACCAGATGCCATGATCTTAGTTTTTTGAATGTTGAGTTTTAAGCCAACTTGTTCACTCTCCTCTTTTACCTTCATTAAGAGGCTCTTTAGTTTCTCTTCACTTCCTGCCATCAGGGTGGTATCATCTGCATATCTGGGGTTATTGATATTTCTCCTGGCAATCTTGATTCCAGCTTGTGATTCATCCAGCCCAGCATTTCTCATGATGTACTCTGCATATAAGTTAAATAGGCAGGGTGAATATATACAACCTTGATGTACTCCTTTCCCAATTCAAAACAGTCCATTGTTCCAGTTCTAACTATTGCTTTTCGACCTGCATACAGGTTTCTCAGAAGGCAGGTAAGGTGGTCTGCTATTCCCATGTCTTTAAGAATTTTCCACAGTTTGTGTGATCCACACAGTCAAAGGCTTTAGCATAGTCAATTAAACAGATGTTTTTCTGGAATTCTCTTGCTTTTTCTATGATCCAGTGGATGTTGGCAATTTGATCTCTAGTTCTTCTGCCTTTTCTAAACCCAGCTTGAACATCTGGAAGTTCTTGGTTCATGTATTGTTAAAGCCTAGCTTGGAGAATTTTGAGTATTACTTTGCTAGTATGTAAAATGAGCGCAGTCGTATGGTAGTTTGAACATTCTTTGGCATTCCCTTTCTTTGAGATTAGAATGAAAACTGACCTTTTCCAGTCTTGTAGGCACTGTTGAGTTTTCCAAATTTGCTTGCATATAGTGCAGCACTTTAACAGCATCATCTTTTAGGATTTGAAACAGCTCAGCTGGAATTCCATCACCTCCACTAGCTTTGTTCATAGTGATGCTTCCTAAGGCCCGCTTGACTGCACACTCCAGGATTTCTGGCTCTACGTGAGTGCTCACACCATCATTTTATCTGGGTCATTAAGACTTTTTCTGTACAGAGACTGGAGACTTTGGACTCCCATTTCTCACTTCTAAGATTTCTTTTCTAGGGAGTGTTCTTTGGGAGGTGGGGAGAAAACCCATAGTTTCTCCTGCGTTGGTTCTGACTTGGATGACAAGGACAAAATATCACATCAACACAATGATCCAAGCAGTCTATCCTTGTTTCCTAATTGCTACTGTCTAAAGGGGGTGCCCCAGGTCTGAAGTGCCAGGTGCGGTGTACCAGAGGGTGGCATCTGGCGGTTGAGGACCCAACAGCAGGGGGAGCTCGAGGCGGCCAGGGAGAGGGGCTCTTCAGAGGGCTACACTGATGTTTTGGTTGAACACCTTTTTAGCGTCTATCTCTCCTTCGATCATGTGGGGGTGGATGTCCACGTTCATTCCCGCATCCTTGCACAGCTTGAGCAAGGTTCGAATGTTGTTCTTGGATAACCTCAGGTATCTGTGCAAAGACAAGGCCAAAGAGGTCAGTTGAGGGTGGAGTCACCGCAGCTCCAAACTTTATTGAGAAGAGCTTAGATTTAAGCAGTGTCAGTGTGGGGACCTCTGAAAGCACTAGCTCTCCAGACATTTCTGGAGCTGACAGAGGTCTCATAAAAGACTTGGTGGGAGTTTTTACTGGCATAACTCTTTAAAATTTGTTTTTAATCGAAGAATAATTGCTTTACAATGTTGTGTTGGTTTCTGCTGTACAACATGGATCAGCCATAAATATATCCATACCTACTCCCTCTTGAGCCTCCCTCCCGCCCAGCCACCCCATCCCACCCACCTAGGTCATCACAGAGTGCTGAACTGAGCTCCCTGTGTTCTAGAGCAGCTTCCCACTAGCTATCTAGTTTACATGTGATCGTGTATATGTGTAAATGCTACTCTCTCAAACTGTCCCAACCTCTCCTTCCCTCACTGTGTCCACAAGCTCACTGTGTCTCTATTCCTGGCCTGCAAATAGGTTCATAAGTAACATTTTTTCTAGAAGAGAAAAACAAATATCGTATATTAACACATATATATGGAATCTAGAAAAATAGCATAACTCTTTTGGAAATAAATTGGGCAACATTTAGGCCAAACAAGTTGCCTCTCCACCCAAAAAATTTCATTATTTTTGATTCAGTAATTCCACTCTGGTCCTCAACTTATCCCAAGAAGAGAAGTCACTGGAAGAAAATCTATATCAATAAAAGTATTTATTTGGGGGGTTATTGACAATAAGAAAATAGTAAATTCCATCAGTAGAGGAATGGTCAAGCAAACAATGGAATATTCAATTCAAGAAATCTTCTTAATGTTAAAATTTCATTTGCGAGAAGAAGGTGCAATATGGCTGTGACGTTATGCCAAGTGGGGAGGAAAAACTTGAATGCAAATTGTTAGGTGTTTTCTCTCATCACTGCCTTGTGTGTACAATCTGAGTGAGGCCAAGGGCTGGGGGAAATACAGGACAGTGGAAATAAAGGCTGAGAAAGTTGTAGAAATAGAGGTGAGTATTTTTTAATAGTATTCAAACAATTAAAATTAAAACATCATTTAAAAATATTAGCTAAAGCCCCACCGTTCTGACTTGTAACTGAAGAACAGGACTGATGCCATCTCTGCCATGCAGTTTAGAGAGTGTCTCTGCCGTCATGCCCCTTATCCCACCATCAACCTTGGCCTTGCTCTCAGCTTTAGTATAAGGAGGGAGGCCCCCGACTCAGGCTGCTTTCAGGCCACCTTCTGGTTGCTTACTTTGCTACACATGGTGGGGAAGGAGTTGTATATTGTAGAAACTGGGGTTTCTATCCATGGGAAATGGTCTCCCTTCTCTTTCCTCTTTTTTCTTTTTGACTGTACCCACAGCCCACAGGATCTTAGTTTCCTGACTAGGGATTGAGCCCAGGCCCTCAGCAGTGAAAGCCTGGAATCCTAATCAGGAGGCCACCAATGAACTTCCCTTCTTTTTCAAGATCTGCCCAGAGCTTCCTTGTTCTCACAGTCAGCTCCCGCCAGTCCTGCCTTTCCCTGATGGCTCCAGCCACAGTCCACCCCATCCCTCCCTGACCAGCCCAGCCCCTGGGGGGAGGGTTTCACACACATCTACCCGTGCGCCCTCACTAAGATAACAAAGGACAGTTTCATCCTTTGTTTGGATGTTTTTCTAATGGCTTGTTTTTTGCCATCTCCAAATATTCTCTCCCCCTACGCTGTCCAAGTCTCTTTTCTCCCCACCATGGAACCCAGGAAGACTGTCTTTGGCCAGAGTCAATTAAAACCACGCTATCAGTCTGAAAGCCATGGCCAACTCATTCAGCTGTGGAAGTGGCAGGAGCCAGAAACCCCCTCTAGTCAACAAGGCTGGCTGCCCATCTTTCAGCCAGTTAGCCATTCCACCCATCCACCCCCCCCAACCCGTCAGCCAGCAGAGCAGGACTGTGTGATGGGGCCTGTGGATGCCAGGTGTCTGAAACGTGCAGGTGAGTTTGCTGCTGTGAACTCTACAAAGACGACTACCTTATTCTGTTGTCCTGTATCCTCCTCTACTGAAGTTTCTGAACTGTGTCAGATACATCTTTACAGTAAAGAGTAACATCAGGCTGGGGAGGGATGCTCAGATTGGGGGCAGAAGCCCTGATGTTTGGTGTTACTGAAAACCAGTAGGTCTCGTAACTAGGACAGAGAACAGCAAGAAGGGAGACCCCTTGGTAAGAGCATACATGCCAAATGGTTTCAGACTTTGTTTATGGTCACTTTAGAGTCTGAAACCCCAAACATACACCAGGTAGCCCCTGGGAATGGTGGCTACTGTCCCAGCGATTCAACACCACAGTGTAAAGGAACTTAGGGGAGTTTCCTGTTAAAACAAGGCCACACAATCTACAGATTCAATGCAATCCCTATCAAGCTACCAGCTGTATTTTTCACAGAGCTAGAACAAATAATTTCATAATTTGTATGGAAATACAGAAAACCTCGAATAGCCAAAGCAATCTTGAGAAAGAAGACTGGAACTGGAGGAATCAACCTGCCTGACTTCAGGCTCTACTACAAAGCCACAGTCATCAAGACAGTATGGTACTGGCACAAAGACAGAAATATAGATCAATGGAACAAAATAGAAAGCCCAGAGATAAATCCACACACCTATGGACACCTTATCTTTGACAAAGGAGGCAAGAATATACAATGGATTAAAGATACTCTCTTTAACAAGTGGTGCTGGGAAAACTGGTCAACCCCTTGTAAAAGAATGAAACTAGAACACTTTCTAACACCATTCACAAAAATAAACTCAAAATGGATTAAAGATCTAAATGTAAGACTAGAAACTATAAAACTCCTAGAGGAGAACATAGGCAAAACACTCTCCTACATAAATCACAGCAGGATCCTCTATGACCCACCTCCCAGAATATTGGAAATAAAAGCAAAAATAAACAAATGGGATCTAATTAAAATTAAAAGCTTCTGCACACAAAGAAAACTATAAGCAAGGTGAAAAGACAGCATTCGGAATGGGAGAAAATAATAGCAAATGAAGCAACTGACAAACAACTAATCTCAAAAATATACAAGCAACTCCTGTAGCTCAATTCCAGAAAAATAAATGACCCAATCAAAAAATAGGCCAAAGAACTAAATAGACATTTCTCCAAAGAAGACATCCGGATGGCTAACAAACACATGAAAAGATGCTCAATAT
Organism: Capricornis sumatraensis; assembly: GCF_032405125.1. Lineage (NCBI taxonomy): Eukaryota > Metazoa > Chordata > Mammalia > Artiodactyla > Bovidae > Capricornis > Capricornis sumatraensis. Next base: position 23,674,317 of record NC_091088.1, on the reverse strand, counting down.
CACTCATTATCAGAGAAATGCAAATCAAGACCACAATGAGGTACCATTTCACACCAGTCAGAATGGCTGCGATTCAAAAGTCTACAAGCAATAAATGCTGGAGAGGGTGGGGAGAAAAGGGAACCCTCTTACACTGCTGGTGGGAATGCAAACTAGTACAGCCACTATGGAGAACAGTGTGGAGATTCCTTAAAAAACTGGAAATAGAACTGCCTTATGACCCAGCAATCCCACTGCTGGGCATACACACTGAGGAAACCAGAATTGAAAGAGACACGTGTACCCCAATGTTCATCGCAGCACTGTTTATAATAGCCAGGACATGGAAGCAACCTAGATGTCCATCAGCAGATGAATGGATAAGAAAGCTGGGGTACATATACACAATGGAGTATTACTCAGCCATTATAAAGAATACATTTGAATCAGTTCTAATGAGGTGGATGAAACTGGAGCCAATTATACAGAGTGAAGTAAGCCAGAAAGAAAAACACCAATACAGTATACTAACACATATATATGGAATTTAGAACGATGGTAATGATAACCCTGTATGTGAGACAGCAAAAGAGACACAGATGTATAGAACGGACTTTTGGACTCTGTGGGAGAATGGCATTGAAACAGGTATACTATCATGTAAGAAACGAATCGCTAGTCTACGTTTGATACAGGATTCAGGATGCTTGGGGCTGGTGCACTGGGATGACCCACAGAGATGATATGGGGAGGGAGGTGGGAGGGGGGTTCAGGGTTGGGAACTCATGTACACCTGTGGTGGATTCATGTCAAGGTATGGCAAAACCAATACAGTATTGTAAAGTAAAAAAAAAAAAAAAATATATATATATATATATACATATAAAAAAAAAGAAGAAAACAAGGCCACAAACAACTCATTCTTTCCTTTGTGAATAACAGTCATGGTTTCTTCTGTCAAACAGAAATTTGGTGAAAGTTGTGTACGTGTCCTAAGGCAGGGCATCAAAACGCCAGCACCTAAATGTCGTGTTCGTTAGTGGACCTAACGGCTTCAGCTCTTTGGGACTCAAAGCAGAGCCCGCACATGCTGCAGCCACCCTCCCTTGCTCGGGGCTCAGCCCAGGTGTCTGAACCACAGACCGTCGTGAGAAGAGCCTGGTCTCACAGGACACACCCAGCCCCACCCGCGCAGGGCTGCTTACCGGCAGCTCAGCACCTCTTCTGGCTTCAACATCTTCATCATCTCCATCTTGGGCTCCGTGCCCTTGTCCATGAGGCTTTTCAGCTTACGCTCATAAGAGGCATCAGGCATCCTGCCCCCCCACTCTCTCAAGACGGTTAACTTCCGCTGGGCAAAGGCAGTGTCCTGTAATACGGGTTCCACGACGCTTTGTCGACGGTATGGCACTGGGCGCTGAGTGGACTCTTGAGCGACCGCATCTTTGATGTCTAAGTCTGAAATTAGACAGATGTCACCAGGGAGAGTTAGGTCCTGGTCTGGCTGCTGGTAAGGTGGACAGGAAGGGGATGGGACCTGGAAGGCTGCATGGGCTTCAAACCTTACGGGATCTAACGTCTCTCCAAGACCTTGGTTAGTTCTCATTCAGCATTTGTTTAATCCCTATTCATCTTATCCTCCTCACTTTCTCCTTGTCTCTCATTCTTCTCAACTCTCACCCTTTTTCGCCTTTCATTCATTTCCTTCTCTCAATCTTCTCTCCTTCCCTAGAGAAAATTCACCTAAAGTGAACTTTAGCCTAAAGGGGGTTTAGAAGGTGTCAGAGCAGATCAACTTTGAACTGGGATTTTAAAGGACAAACAGTTTATCACATGATAAAAAGGAAGAAAAGTATTGCAGGCAGGAGGAACAGTGTGCACAAAGGCGCACATATATTAAATGAAATGGTGAGGGTCTGATGTCACCCAGATATGGAGTTTGTACTGAGTGAAGTACTGGTGGGACTAGAGCTTGGCAGCCTTAATTATTTGCTTGTTAAATATGCTCTTCTGTATTTTACAGACTTTTGCTTGAACGAGTAGAGTATTTCCTTCCCATTTCTAACTGGTGAGACTGGTATAGAGAAAAGGTTACTGTTAAAATTTTGTTTTTTCTAGTACACAAACAACCACACCATACAGTATCATTTCGGGCCTAGAATTTCTTGAGTTTTGCAGAAAGACGGTCATATCAGGAGAAAAGTGAAAACATATTCTGCTTAATATTTATAAAAATTATGTACTCTTCTTGACACGCTGCATTTGACACTCTCCAAAACAGTGTCAATAATGATGAAGGGAGTCATGCTTCATTTCGTTTCTGATTTTAATAAAGAGATTGAACATTCCATCATTTAGAAGGATGTATGCCAGAATTTTTAGAATGCTTTGTAATATTCAGGAGTTTTACTCCTAGTCTACATAAGGTTTTATTAGCGATAATTTGTTGTCTGTTTATTGCCTTTCTATCATCTACTGATACGATCATATAGCTTTCCTTTAATTTACTGATAAATCATGTTATTAGATACCTTGATATCCTAACCATGTGCAAGCTGCTATAATAAATCCTACTTGGTCATGGCTTATTATTCATTTCATAGATGGATATATTTGCCATATTTTCAAACATTAAGTCTATTTGCTAACATTTAAAAAATAACTTTGCATCCATATTATGTGAGGTCGGCCTGCTTTTTGCCTAATATATATATATTTTTTAATTTAATGTTTAATTAGAGGATAATTACTCTACAATATTGTGATGGTTTCCACCATACAGCACCATGAAACAGCCACAGGTGTACATATGCTTTCCCCCACCCATACTTCCCTCCCACCTCCCTCCTCATCCCACCCCTCGACACTGTCACAGAGCACCAGCTTTGGGTTCCCTGCATCATCAGCATGGTGGCTTGTCAAATTAATGCAGAAATACCTATATTTTCTTATTTTTTAATTTTTAAGTTATGAAAGTACAGTAACACATTTATAGGAGACTTGGAAAATACAGAACAAAGTTACATATGGTTCCACTATATATTACAATTCTCTTTTTAAGTAGATAAATTAAGACTTTTAGTTGAAGTTTCACTATCAAGCTCTCAAAAATTAATAGAGTGAACAGACAAAAAAGTAGATGGATATAGTAGACCTGAAAAGCGCTATGAACCAATTCAACACAATTAAGATTTATACAGTTTTCACACAACAACAGGTTACAAATTCTATTCAAGTTCCCAAAGACTATAAATCAGGAGGCTATAAACTGGAACATATCCAGGGACATAAAACAAGGGGCAAAAATTTCATGATCTGAATGACTGATTCTGAATCATACAGAATCTGTTCTCTTATCACTGTGGAATTATGTTAGACATCAATATCAAAAGATATTCAAAAATAACCCACATATTTTCAAGTGCAATGTGACATTTACCTTAGCCATTGGAAGCCTCAATAAAGTTAAAAGACTGAAAAAACACAGAGGGTGATTGCAGAGAAGAAAGAATATAAGTGAGAAATTAATATCAAAATGATAAATTAATATTAGAAATACTTTAAAAACTATGCATTTGAAAATGAAACGTGTACTTTTAAATTACAGACCTTAATCTAAAGATCATAACAAGGAAAATTAGAAAATAGAAATGTCTATATCTATGTAGCCTGAAATAGCTGAAGTAACATTGGGATTATTTGATTTTTAATGTTAGGTAGAACTTGGTGTGAAACCATTTGTCCTTGTGACTTTTTAGTGGGAAGGTGTCTACTATCTTCCAATTTTTACCTCAGGAATTGCCCTGGTCAACTTTTCCACTCTTTATTATGTCCATTTAATAGTTTATAGTATAAGAAGAAGTTATTCATTTATGTTGGGTTTTAGTTCAGTTCAGTTCAGTTCAGCCACTCACTCATGTCCAGCTCTTTGCGACCCCATGGACTGCAGCACGCCAGGCCTCCCTGTCCATCACCAACTCCTGGAGTTCACGCAAACTCATGTCCATTGCACTGGTTATGCCATCCAGCCAGCTCATCCTCTGTCGACCCCTTCTCCAGCCTTCAATCTTTCCCAGCATCAGGGTCTTTTCAGATGAGTCAGTTTTGCATCAGGTGGTCAAAGTACTGTAGTTTCAGCTTCAGCATCAGCCGTTCCAATGAATATTCAGGACCGATTTCCTTTAGGATGGACTGGTTGGATCTCCTTGATGTCCAAGGGACTCTCAAGTCTTCCCCAACACTCTATTATAATTCACTTAATGTATTTCTTACCTTTGCTTATGCACCTTTTCTCATATAAAATCTTGTATATTTTTGACTCTTCTTTTGACAAGGCTTATGATATACACACTATTTGTCACATGTTTTTTTAAAAAGCTAGCTTTGGTTTATCTTTTTAGCTACCTTTAACTTTGTATTTCATTCATCTTAGTTGGTATTGAATGGATGAATTCTCTTTTTCATATTAATTATTTCTTCTATGTCATTGAATTAATAAAGGTATTACTTTTTTATTTGTTTTATATAAGATAAAAACCATTGCTTTCAGCTTTTGCTGTAAAATTTCTCCTAGGCATAGATTTTGCCTTCATCCCATAGATTTTGGTATGAAACAGTCTTATTTCCATTAGTTTTTGTCTTTAAATCATGGTATTTTGGAAGTGTGGTTCTTAATGTTTGTTGAGATTATCTTTTTAAATTTTATTTCTAATTATTGACTAACTGGCCCTAAAATCTTTACTATCTTGAATGTTAAAGTTTCCTTTTGGTGAATATGCTTTGGCCACATAAAAATGTGTATTCTCTATTCAAATATAAAGTTGTGGTTTGTTAATGGCATTGTTAAATTCTTCTAGGCACTTCCTAAAATTAGCTATTTGATCTGTCTTGAAAGAGGTATATTGCAATCTCCTACTGTAACTATTTTTGTCAGACTTACTTTGCATATCTAAATGTTTATTTAACTCTATTTTTGGTGTGTGTAGGTTTATGGTTTACTCTCTCTAACATTTTAAAATCTCTCTCTTTCAGCCTGTTGTTTCTTTTAGCATTAAATCCACTTCATCTGTTTGCATATCTCTTTGCCTATCCTTTTTCATTCTTTCTAAAAAATATGATTTTAAGTGCATATCAAGATTTTTATTTTTAAACTATTTCCTAATTTGATGCCTCTGCTCTCTTCTAGAGCATTTTCTTTAGATAAATGAATAAATGGCTGAGAAACTCCCTAAATATTTCTGACTTTGCAAATATCTTTCATTCACCCTAACAATAACTTATGTATGGACTAAGAATAAGATTGTGAGACTGTAATAATCAGTAGTCTATAAGTATCATTTCTAGATTGATGCTAATTTGACTTTTTTTTTTGTAAGCAAGTTGTTTTTCCTATAAACTTGCAAGAATTCATGAATAAAATGCAGAAAATTTACCAGAATACATCTAGGAAAGTCTAGACATTCTATAACATAAATGGAGGGACAACAGCCTAGAGAGAGGCTCTGACTTGCCCAAGGCCTCACAATGAGTCCATGGCTGAACTGGGATCTTTGTGTCCAGTACAGCTCTCTAAGCTGACAGCTGGCCCCTGAGAGAGTGGTGGGGTCAGGTGGCATCAGCAGTCCGTTTGTGCATGGTGGAAATTGATACCATGTTCCAGGAGAATCATGAGGTACACATCTTCATTGACACAAATGGAAATCCCTTGGAGAAAGGGCCATGGACTTTCTTGAGACATCTGAGCCTTTTCTGGATCAAAGTAGGTCTCATGCAGGGAAGATGAGTACTAAAATGAATGGTAATGAGAATTATACACATTGGCTAACACTTATTGAGTAACTCATGTTTCAAGCAGTTTTCTAAAGGCTTTCTAGGGAGGGGGCACTGCAGTCTCATAACCATATCATGCCCATTGATCAAATAAGAAAGTGGAAGATCAGAGAGATTAAGTCATGTGACCAAGATGCCAGGAAAACGTGAACCCAGGTTATCAATGCCTTTTTCTGGGAGCCTGTCCTGGCTACCCTCTTGGACAAAATGTCCCATATTTCTGAGTTCATTGCTGAATGAATACGTTAGATTTCTGGTGAGCTGTGTTTGGGACTCTAGGGGTTGACTCTATAATCACCTAGAGACAGAAGGGGTTAACTGCACCCCAACCCTCTGCATTAGGAATACACCCTTGCCTGGCATTGACAGAATGCCCTGAGCATAGGTGGGCAAGAAGAGAAAGCCAAATGAATTCCATTTTCTTAGCCTAGATACTCAGACTTTGTCAAGATTTACTTTGCAAGTGTGTTCCCAATGCTTTCCCAGCATCTTTTAGTGGCCCTTAGCCACAGTCACCTTTTAAGAATTCAGATCCAACTTCATAAACGTTTTCCATGTCTTGTGACTGCACTCAATTAGGGCTGTGTTTTGGAAAGGCCAATATGAGATCTCTGCTTTCAGCCAAGGTGTGGCAACAGGAGCTAGATTTACCTGTCCATCTCAAGCAGTTAAACACTGGGGCCTGATAGGTGAAATGGCATTTTTCAGACGTTGGCCATACAGGGCAGTGATCCTTTAGAAAATGAAACAGAAGGGGTGAGTCCCACGAGAACCCCAGCTGATGGCTGGAAGATGCTTTAGGGTTGCAGCATGGGTAGAGAAAACCTAGACAGTTTTCCCTGAGTTGAGGAGACAGAATAGACAATTCAGCTAGAGTCTACAGGGCAGAGTAGAATGGAGAGCTGCAGAAATCCACACAGGCTTCTCTAAGTTGATAACAGGATGTGCAGGAGAGGAAACCACACAGAATTGGTGGCCAAGACCCCTAAAACAGCTGGTTCTTGAAAATGACGCCAGTTATTTGGGCGCTGAGTGGGGTTGAGGGAGGTTAGTAAGAGATGTTCTGGCTAGAATATTTCTCCTTGTTTGGGATCAATAGGTACACACTGCTATTTTTTAAATGGAAGTCTAACAAGGACCTACTGTACAACACAAGGAGCTCTGCTCAGTGTTATGTGGTAGCCGGGGTGGGAGGGGAGTTTGGGAAAGAATGGATACGTGTATTTGTATGGCTGAGCCCCTGTACACGTATCCTGTATCCCCATAGATGTATTTGCTGTCCACCTGAAACTATCACAACATTGTTAATCCGCTATACTCCAATATAAAGTAAAAAGTTTTTAAAAATTTTTTTTAAAAAGAATGCTTTTTCTTGATCCACACTTATCCTTCTTAGACTTTTGCCATAGCCCTTAACTGCTTCTACACCCTTCCTAGAGGCTGCTTTGTCTCGATCTTGACTCCCAATCCAGATCCTGCTCACTCGTTTCAGGCCTCCTGACAGCTTTCACAGTACGTTCCTCTTTCTGTGTCCAGACTCAGCCCTGACTCAGTCCTGGTGCCACGCGTGGATGCCCAGGTGGATGCCTATGAACAACCGCCCACTTGTCTGCGTGAGCTCCGGCTGACCCCCAGTGGCCATTGGTTGTATTACATTTGGAGAGGGCCGCCTGCTCTCCAACAGGGCGGCTTTGTGGGGGACGGAGCTGGGCAGATCGACGCAGGAGGCAGTGCAGAGTATCAAAGGGCTGGCGAGCCAGCCTGCCCTGCTGGCGCCCTTGTGCAGCGAGACGGAAAAAACTAAGCGGCTTGTGTGAGAGTTTCTCTTAGGGAAGGAACTGCCTTTGTTTAGGAAAATATCTTTTTTTTCAGACTACATTGAAAAAAATTCGGTTTTTCACAGACTACATTGAGTGTGGAATGAGACAGTGGCACAAAGTGATCCCTTGAGGTAAGAAGGCAATGGGAATGTGTGGGTCGGGGAAGGCGGAGGATAGAGAAGGGAGAGGAAATAAGGGAAGACGGAGAGCTGGGCAGAAGCAGGACTAGAGTGAGACGAACCAGGCACTCAGGGGGCGAAACTCAAGGAGGTGTGTGCTCTCAGGCTCATGAAAGGGCAAGGTGGGCGGCTGAGAGAGACCACCTTCTTAAATTTTGTGTCCTGGGTGCCTAGCTTGTCTGACCCTAGTCCTAGTCCTGGAGTTGAGCAAAACATCTGGAAACCAGCCCTGCAGGAAATGGAGCCGTCTGGGAAATCTGATGGCAGGGGACAAAGGACTTTGAAGAACATCATAACAGACTTCTAATATGTTTGCTGTGTAAGTCTGTGATGTAATTATTTACCTTCGTTGCCACAAACCTTCAGTAAAGTTTGCTGACACGCAATGGCTTCATGTGAGAGGTCTGGGGAGAAGGGATGTGTTCCCTGTCTGGGTTGGCAGAGAGCAGGGAGAAGGAAATAGTCCTGGAAGTGAGATCCACAGATGCTCAGCCTCCCAGCAGGACCAGGACATGGAGAACGACAGGAACCTTGGGGAAGGGGTGGGGCTTCCCATAGGGCATAAGTTGAACTCCTTCCACTGTTTATAATAGCCAGGACATGGAAGCAACCTAGATGTCCATCAGCAGATGAATGGATAAGAAAGCTGTGGTACATATACACAATGGAGTATTACTCAGCCATTAAAAAGAATACATTTGAATCAGTTCTAATGAGATGGATGAAACTGGAGCCGATTATACAGAGTGAAGTAAGCCAGAAAGAAAAACACCAATACAGTATACTAACACATATATATGGAATTTAGAAAGATGGTAATGATGACCCTGTATGTAAGACAGCAAAAGAGACACAGATGTGTAGAGTGGACTTTTGGACTCTGAGGGAGAGGGAGAGGGTGGGATGATTTGGGAGAATGGCATTGAAACATGTATACTATCATGTAAGAAACGAATCGCCAGTCTATGTTCGATGCAGGATGCAGGATGCAGGATGCTTGGGGCTGGTGCACGGGGATGATCCGGAGGGATGATGTGGGGTGGGAGGCGGGAGGGGGGTTCATGTTTGGGAGCTCATGTACACCCATGGTGGATTCATGTCAAGGTATGGCAAAACCAATACAGTATTGTAAAGTAAAATAAAGTAAAAATAAAAATTAAAAAAAATAAATAAACTTTTTATTTTGGAATACTTTTAGATTTATAGAAGAGAAGAATTGCAAAGACAACTCTTACAGACAGCTCCTATACGTCCTCCCCATAATGTTAACATCTTACATAAGCCAGGAATGAGAGATTAACATGGGCATGTTACAGAGTTTTTTTTCCTGGATTTCACCAATTTTTTTTACTGAATAACTAGCCTAGGATTCAGTCCTGGATCTCATGTTGCATTTAGAGCCAATCATATTTAATTCTAACTGGCAAGTAACCGCAGTTTTGTTACAGTGGCTTTGGTACATTAAATGAAAAAGAAATGAACTTTTTGTTGAGCAGAGTGTGGGACAACACAGGAGAACTGGCAACCCCTACTCCAAGGCTCTTGCCCCTCTTCCTTTGAGCTAATTGGAAATCCCCTCCAGAATTTTTTTTTTTAATCATACACCTCCATCCCAAGAGGCCAGGTACAATAAATGAATTTGTTATTCCAACACAGCCCACCTGAGAATGTTAGCAAAATGTTTACAGAGAAGTTCCATATGCTTCCCAGGTGGCTCAGTGGTAAAGAATTTGCCTGCAATGAAGGAGGTGCAGGAGATGGCGGTTTGATCCCTGGATTGGGAAGATTCCTTGGAGTAGGAAATAGCAACCCACTCCAGTATTCTTGACTGGAGAATCCCATGGACCGAGGAGCCTGGAGGGCTATAGTCCACGGAGTCACAGAGTCGGCCATGACTGAGCAACCGAGCGCGCACGCAGCCCTTTGCTAACATCTATTGAGCACCGACTCTGCATCTGGCGGAGTGTGGTCTGTGCCTTGACTTGCTAAAATACTACAGTATACTGTGAGGCTGGTTGTGTAATTGTTGCATTTTGCGGATGTGAAAACTAGACCCCCACGGATGGAGTGGCTTGCTTGGGATTATACAACTCTGAGTTTGTTACCCATCAGTGGGGCTGGGACTCAAACACAGTCAGTCTTGGCAATAAGTATCTGGCATAGCCCAAGCCCACTTCTTTTTCTTGGGTACTAGCATCAGCTGGCAGCTTTCAGGCCAGCAGCTGTGGTACCTTCTGTAGCGCCTTGACACTGTCACAGTATCTAAACTAGTTTGATCATTTGGGCATGAGGATGATGTCACAAAAATGACTTCAGGAACCCTGGGGACATGATACTAACTTCCTGAGAAGAAATGCCCCCTCCTCCCGGGTGCCAGCTGAGGCTTGACACCCACTTGTCTCCTGTCCAGGTCACATCCCCTGATGCTATGATCCCTAGACATGGGGGTTCCTGCATCCACAGAGGTGGGGTTGACAGAGATGGTGCTGCCTTAAAGATGGTGCCATCTCTGGGCCCCTCTGATAGGAGGGCAATGGCGAGGACAATTCTGGCATCCCCCCACCGAGGTTCTTCCCTTACCAGATTTCCTGGGTGTGTCCTTGGGGTTGGTGCTCGGGGTCAGGCTGCTGAGGCGTTTTCCCTTTGCTTCCACTCTGTAGAGCCTTCGGTACAGGGCAGAGGTTTCGTCCTCCCTGGAGGAGTTTTGCCCTGAGGCCTGGGAGGAGATCTGGAGAGATGTTATAGGCTAGAGAATGGGTTCTGGCTCTGCTTCCTTCATCCCCCAGCGAGTGAGTTCAAGGGTTGGCTGAAGGGCAGATGAGGGGGACCCAAGGAGAGGCTGACTCTAGGTGCTGGGTTCCTGGGACAGGAACGCACACTGGTGTCTGCTCACCAACTTCTTTCTTCTGTCCCCAGAGCTTGTGAGGGACCCTGGAGACCACAGCCGTCGCTGGTTGTCCCCTCTGCCCAGTGGCATTCCTGAGTGGTTTAGGGGAGGGAGGTGGTACTCAGGAAGAACAAGCCCTACCGCAGGGGTGCAGGTCTTCCCACTGGGATTGCGCAGTGTGTTGGGTGGGAGCTGGCTGGCTGGAGGGGGTGGGTGACCTGTGTGGGTGCTACTGTGTGGCAGGGATGAATTTTAGAGCCCCACATGTAAAAGAAAAAGTAGCCAATTCCGTGCAAGAGCAGAGTGGGCACCCCCTCCTTCCTGTGAAGGGGCTGGGGTAGGCGGGGTGATGTCACCTGCTCAGAGAACGCCACCTGTTGGTTCCCTTGGCTCTTGCGGCGGGCTCCCTGATGTTTTAGGGCACTTTTGGTTTTCTTTCCTTCCTTCGCAGGTTCTGCCAAGCCTATCACCACCTTGGGTTTGTTCTTCTGAAACAACAGGGAGAAAAGCCCTGTGGCCACCTCAGTGGGCACAGACCAGTCCTGCACACCACGGAGGGGAAGGACCACCCAGGCTGAGCACCTACTCTTGTCCTACTGTTCCCCTTGTGGCCCCTCTGCCTCCAGACACACCTGGTGACCTCATCCCAATTCCAGCGCCAGGCGTGGCTGTTCCTCTCCACTTCAGGGTCCATCACTAGCTCCCTGTCACCCTCCACAGGAGGGCCCCACTCTCCAGTCTGGGAGGAATTCCTTCCAGCCCTCAAACGGCCTTGCTAGCTGCCACTTCCTTACGTGACCTCCAGTCATCGAGCCCAGCCAGGGTGCTCCCTCCTCTCTTCCCCCCACCCCCATCCCATCTTGTCCTCCCCGAGCTGTCATCGCAACTCCTCCTGGCTTTCTCTTTCCCCGGATGCTCCAGTCTGCCTGGTGGGAATGGAAGGCCAGGTAAGTGCAACAAGTCCATTCGAGGCATGTATGCTTGGCTCTCCCAGCTGCCGGGAGAAGCCAGTAAAAGAGTCAGTTTCATTAGTAAGTCTCATCACTGCCCAGGAGGGGAGGGGCCCACAAAGGTGCATCCAGGCCCATCCTTAATGGGTAGACTTGGGGTGCTGGAGCATAGCAGGGAAACTGAACTGACTGGATCTCCTCTTGGGGTATGCTGCGGGTTCTGAGGGTTGTGCAGAGATGGCCAAGACTGGTCTCCAGGGCTGATGGCCTGGCTTGCAATCCTGCTCTATGGCTGTCTGGCCGAGTGACTTTGAGCAAGGGACGGCTCTCCGGGCAGTTTAGTTCCCTTATCTGAGGATGGGGATGGTAGCAGAAGCTACTTCATAGGGTTATGGTGGGAAATAATGAATTACTGTGGGGAAGTGCTTAGCGCTCCCTGATTGTTAGCAGCACTCTGAATGGAAGGAGGGTTTTGATAAGCCAGTCTGGGTGTGTGGAAGGAAACTGTCCAAAGACCGTCTAAGAAGTGGGTGCTAGCTACCTTCAAGATTTTGTGGGGCTTAATGGGGGAAGGGGTGCAAGCTGGGGCCAGGGCTAATACTCCCAGTTGATCAGAGAGAAACTAAGTCTAGTTACGCTGAGAGTGGCCCACTTCCCTCCTTCCCCTCTCAACCTTCAACCTCTCTTCAACAGCTGCCCGAGTAGCTACAGTCCCCTCTTTTGAAGGAAGCTGAGTGGAACTGATTTGGTACCACAGACCAATCAGGAAACTGTCACAGAAACTGACTTGGTGGCCCCTGTGCCCGAGACCTTAAATCTCAGGGGTCTTCTTTTATGACAAATGTTCACAAGGGGCACAGCCCTCTGGGTAGACTATAACCCAGAGGTTATAGTGCTGAAGTGGGGGAAAAGCCTGGACTGCCAGGGGAAGGGAGACAGGGGCACAGAGAGCCCTCCTCCAGCTGTCTTCACTAAAGGGCCCCCTGCCACCTGCCATCCGAGACCTGCCATGGAAACATCACCCTCTCTCTCAGGAGCTTCTTTCAAAATCCAAATGCTTCTGGAAAGGGTAATGATGCTTGAAGATTTAATTGTATTTTGAAAGTAAATTTGTTCCCTTTCTGGGTCCAAAATTATTTACAAGAAAAGCCACATAGAAGCTACAGCTGTGAAAACATTATTAGAATGTAAACTTAGCAGGAAGAGATGGGATCAAGTATATTCATCAAAGGAGTGAGTAAGATTCCTGTAACTGAGTTCTGAGAAGCCCAGCAGTCAAGCCCTAACACCTCCCCCCCAAAATGAGGGGTAATTGGTAGGGTAGGTAAATCACTAACTCCTTAGAGTAAAATATGTTCGTCAGATGTGTTTCCATGTATCTGATGAAACTAGCCCTCCAAATTGCTCTGACTGTGTGTTAGTTGCTCAGTCGAGTCTGACTCTGTGACCCCATGGACTGTAGCCTGCCAGGCTCCTCTGTCCATGGGATTCCCCAGGCAAGAATATTGGAGTGGATTGCCATTCCCTTCTCCAGGGGATCTTTCCAACCCAGGGATCGAACCTGGGTCTCCTACATCACGGGCAGATTCTTTATTATTGGAGCCACCCTCAGTAAATGACTATAATGATAAATAAACACATAACCAGAACAGAAGCTCCCATGAAAGGCAGGGGCCGATGAGCTGGGAGAAGCAGGAAAGGACAGGTGGTGGCAAAGGTGTGGGGGGGGGGCCTGACAGCCCATGAGCTGGGGAACTGGGCGTGTCTGGCTGAGACCCTCACTAGCTCCGTGAGCTCCTCTCTTCCTTTCAGCTTCCTTATCCTTCAGCTGGTGGGTAAGATCAATGTCTACCTTGTAGCCTTGCTAGGAGCAGTTGACCAGACAACTCACTGCAATGCCAAGCACAGGGCCTGGCACGCAGCAAATGCTTAGTGAAATATATCACTGTTGTCAGTAATGCCATTTTCACCCATTTTTTCTCTGGGGGCCAGGGGAGTCAAGATCAGGTGGCCTCCTCTGCTGAAGAGACCACTTTCCAAGGGTATGGCTTGACCTTCTGTAGATGAAGGGACCAAAGGGGAACTCCTGAGGGAAACTGGGGCAAAACTGGTTGTTCCTGGAGAAAGAGAGAAAACTAGTGTTGCAGACTGTTTCGTGTGCCCCCCTCCCCCTAAATTCACGTATTGAAATCCTAATTCCTAATGTGATAATGTTGGGGAGGTGGGGCCTTCGAGAGGTATTGAGGTTATGAGGGTGGAACCCTCATAAATGGGATTAGGACTTTAGATAAGAGGCCCTGGAGAGCACTCCTGTCTCTTCCTCTTTACAAGAACATAGCAAGAAGCAGCCATCTATGAACCACAAAGCAAGCCTTCATCAGATATCAAATCTGCTGGCACCTTGATCTGGGACTTCCCAACCTCTCAGTTGGGAAGAAAGAAATTTCTGTTGTTTCTAAGCCACCTGGTTTATGGCACGTGATTGTAGCAGCCCAAATGGATAAACTAAGTTCTGATGAAGGATAGAAAGGAAGAGGTTCCCAGGTGGCGCTAGTGGTAAGGAACCTACCTGCCAATGCAGGAGATGGAAGAGACACAGGTTTGATCCCTGGATAAGGAAAATCCCCTGGAGGAGGGAATGGCAACCCACACCAGTATTCTTGCCTAGAGAATCCCATGAACAGAGGAGCCTGGCGGGCTTATGGTCGATGGGGTCCCAAAGAGTCGGACTCAACTGAGCGTCTGAGGTTTTTTGTGTTATCAGGAGTTGCAGAGAGGACAGTGGAGGTGGAAGACGCCCTTTGACCCTGGGGCTATCACGAGGCTGGAAGTGCCTGGGGACAATGGGAAGGACACAGCAGCAAGACCCTAGAAGCAATTGTCCCTCAGCCCTTCTGAAAAGCGGACAGAGACAGCTTTAATGTCTCTCATTAAGTGAAACCTCAGTGAAACTAGACAGGAGTGTTCCTGACGGTAGACCCTTGACCTCCCCTTTCCTAGAACAATTTCTTTAGAAAATTTACACTTGTAAATTCCTTTTCTGCCCCTTTGAGATATAAATCCTCTTTCAGCCTCTTGCCCAGGTTTACGATCCAGGAATGTTTTTCTCCAGATGCTGGGTCAGGAAGATCCCCTGAAGGAGGGCATGGCAACCCACCCCGGTGTTCTTGCCTGGAAGTTTCCATGGATAGAGGAGCCTGGTGGGTTGCAGTCCAGGTTCGCAGAGTCAGACATGACTGCGCACAAGCATGCAGAGAGCCATCCTTTGAAATGCGAACATCAAGAAAGACAGCATCCCCACCTCCCAGTCTCTGTGGCAGGGTGGGAGCTTAACTACATGGGGCTCCTTCGCAAACAAGGATGGCCTGACCCTGTGGACAATCTCCCCCACGCCCTCCAGCGCTCTCCTACTGGCTCACCCCCGTGCTGCAAACCCGCCCTCGCCCCATTACATCAGGCTTCAGTCGCCTTGAGCGAAGCCTTCCTTGTAGGGTTTCTGGGACAGTACATACCTGGAGAGCTTGCTTCTTCTTCCCCTGCCTCCGTTCCAGCCACTCCAACACTCGAGTCAGGTCTGACATCCGCCTCTCCTCGGCCGTCCTCCACACGAGCTTCCTCTCTGTGGGCAGGGAGTTCTTCAGGTCCTCTGACTTTTCTGTCATCGTGGAGCCCTGGCCCTGCCGTGGGCAGGAAGGTGGCCCACTTCCACTTTGTTGAGCCCTCTGCCTCTGGTCGCTGGTCCTGGATGACTCAGATGGTGCGGTGTTTCCCTCTAGACATGAACATATATGCAAGCATAAAGGGCAGTGTTGGGGCAGAGCCGGGGATCCTGGCCTCCAGGGGCAGGAGGTCCAGAGGCTGATTGTGAGGTCATTGTCAGGCTTTCGGCAGGGGTCAGAGTGGGGCAGGCTTCCCCACGTGGATCCTGTCCCCTCTGTTGTAGCCACGGGTTCTGGGAAACAAGCTCACTCAGAAGGTCAGTGCAGATAGTGGAGTGCAGTTTATTACACCGGCAGGCCCAAGGTAGAGTCTCCTCTTAGCCAAGGACCCTGGCCAGTTTTTGAGAAAACCTTATATACCCTAAGTGTAAAAGGTCCCCTGAAACTAGCCTGAACAAAGGAAAAAGAAAGATACAATCAAAGTTCACCCGTGATTGTATGCGTTAAGCCTAGGTAGTTAACAGTGGACAATTATCAATAGGCCTGTGGTCATACCCCAGTAAGCATAATAGAATGTATGATTCTATTTGGTTACACAGATAATTAGGGTATTCTTTTAGGCGATGGAGAACCCTGGGGCTCTTCTTCTGGGGGCCTGGTTTTCCAGTTGGTATGTTGTTTCCATAAATACTGGACATATAGCTCAAAGTCCACAATCCGGCCCGAGATGGAGTCCTGCTTTCAAGATAGAGCCTGTTCTGTTTCCTCCCTCACCTCTTCAGCCACTGTCCATCTCCTGGATTCTGCCACAGCCTCTAGTATGGGCTCTCCACCTCCATTTCCATAGAGATCTTCCTAAAACAATGGTCAACCCACCTATCTCCTCAGAAACCTTCAGCGGCTCGCTGCAGCTTATACAAAAATCTAAATTTTTTAGTTTGGTAGGCTTTCCACAATGTGCTCTAATTAGAATGAGGATTTGTATAGGCTTAATTACTTTTATATTCATTGACTAGATATCAGATGCCTGCTATATGCCAGCATGGTGCAGGGGATATAAGGCAAGATAAAAACATCATCAGGACTCCTAAAACATATGGGCTAGTGGGAAAGACAGCAGTTCAATAATTACTCTGTGAATCCATCAGGACAAATGAAGAGGAGTACTCTGAAGGAAAGAAACATAATTCTAAGAACTAAACAAAAGAACTAGACTCGGATGGGTTAGTGGGTGGATCACACTTGGGGAGTGGCTGAAGTTAAAGGGTAAACTGGTCTTAATGGGGGTCTCTGGACCAGGAGGTCGAGCATGTGCAAAGGCCCTGGGGCAGGATAGAAGCAGGGAACACTTGTGTAATAGCAGAAGGCCAAGGTAGCTAGTGTTGTAGCCATGCATTCTGGGAAACAAATTCATTCAGAAGGACAATGCCAATAGTGGAGTGCAGTTTATTACACCAGCAGGCCCAAGGCAGAGTCTCCTCTTAGCCAAGGACCCCGGCTGACTTTTGTGAAAACCTTACATACCTTTCGTGTACTGCTCAAGCCCACATCCCCCAATTCCTTAAACCTAGCCTGGAAAGTGTTAAAGGGAGATACAGTCTGGTTACAGCCACAATTCATAATCAGAAGGGTCAGCTGGTTATATGTCGTAGCCTACACCACTGGGTGCCATAAAGATTACAAAGGTGATTGACTTCACAGGGGATTATCACACTCTTTTTGGCACTGGGAAATCTTGGTATGAAATCTGGTGTTTATCAGTCTGGGAGGTCAGTTCAGCTGTAGGTATGTTATCCCCATGGCTACTAGGCATATAGTCCAAAGGTCCCTGAAAGTGCGAGATGGAGTTTCCTGCTTTTTCAAGAGGGAGGCAGCTCGGCCTGTCCCTTTCCTCCCACACTAGATTACAAGGTAGTGAGGAATGCTGCTGGGGCGGCAGGCAGAGGCCACACCAGGCAGCTCCTTGGAGGCCACTGTTTTGCTGAGTCTGGAAAGGAAAGGGAAGCAAAGGGAAAAGGAAAGGGATTCAGACAGGGGGGAGGCAGTGACATGACCAAGCGTCCTTCTTTGTTTTAGTAAATTTTATTGATTTAAACTACATGCAGAAATGTGCCAGAATCATAAATAACTAGTGCTCCAGAATTTCCCCTCTATGTCCCCTGCTAGTCACGCCCTCCCTCCAAGGGTAAACACTACTCTGACTTTTAATTTCACATTTGTTCTGTCTGTTGGAATTTTATCTATACAAAATCATATACATGTAATCTTTTGTATCTGGATTCATTTGCTTTATATTTGCAGAATTTTAGCAAAATTGTTAGTCTTCGTGTATGTGGAGATATCTGTATTTTTCTCTTCATTTCTGAAAAAAAGATTTGCTGGATGATAGACTTCTTGGATGGCACCCCACTCCAGTACTCTCACCTGGAAAATCCCATGGACAGAGGAGCTTGGTGGGCTGCAGTCCATGGGGTCGCAAAGAGTCGGACACGACTGAGTGACTTCACTTTCACTTTCCACTTTCCTGCATTGGAGAAGGAAACGGCAACCCACTCCAGTGTTCTTGCCTGGAGAATCCCAGGGACGGAGGTGCCTGGTGGGCTGCAGTCCATGGGGTCGCAAAGAGTCAGACACGACTGAGCGACTTCACTTTCACTTTTCACTTTCCTGCACTGGAGAAGGAAATGGCAACCCACTCCGGTGTTCTTGCCTGGAGAATCCCAGGGACGGGGGAGCCTGGTGGGCTGCCATCTATGGGGTGGCACAGAGTCGGACACGACTGAAGCGACTTAGCAGCAGCAGACTTCTTGGTTAACAGTTTACTCAGCACTTTGATGCATCATCTTGTCGTCTTCTGCTTCCTGTTGTTTACTATGGGAAGTCAGCTGTTAGTCAGGTGGTTGCTCCCCTACGTATGCCATTTTTCTCTTGCTGATTTTTCTGTTTTTGCCTTTCAAAAGTTTGCTATGATGAGTCTAAGTGTGAATCTCTTTATATTTATTCTACGTGGGATTTGTTGAATTTTTGGATATGTATTTAATGTTCTTTCATTAAATTCTGGGAGATGTTGGCCATTTTTTTCCATTATATTTTTCTGTCCATTTCTCTGCTTCTAGACGCCCATGCTTAATGTTGTCCTCTTGGTCTCTAAAGCGTTGCTCATGTTTCTTCAGTCATTCTTTTCTCTGTTCTTCAGACTGGATAATTTCTATCTATCTATCAACCTTCTTTCCTCTGCCATGTATAATCTGTTGTTGAGTCTTTCTAGTGTAATTTTCATTTCAGCTGTACTTTTCAAGTCCAGAATTTCACTTTAAAAACGATTTCTGTCTTATTATTTAGAATCCCTCTTTGTTGATTCATTATTATCATATTTTAAAATTTAAGACATGTTTTACTTTTGTTATTTGACCATATTTTAATAAGTATTTAAAGTCTTTCAACATCTGGGAACACTCAGAGACAGCTTATAATGACAGTTGCTTTTCTGAATACAGTTCACACTTACCTTTTTTTTTGGTATAACTTGTAATTTTTTGTTGAAAATTGGACATTAAGAAATATAATAGCAACTTTGGATTCTGATTCACCTCTACCCTCGCCCCAAGTTTATTGTTGCTACTTTTTCATTTGGTTATTTTTAAAATAACTTCTCCAGGCTCTATGAATCAGGCAATTCTTGTCTGATGTCCTGTTTTCTCTATGGTGTGAAGCTGCTGAAGTTCTGATTAAAATTTTTATATTCTTGCTTTTATACTTAAGTCGAGCTTCCAAAACATTCTCTCTGTGTCTGTATCTGCATATCTGACTGGACAGAGATTGTGCTCAAAATGCCAACTTTCTGTCCTCTGTTGATTAGTCTGTGTCTGGGTAGGGGAGCTGTGTCAGCTACCATGTTGTTACATAACAAATCAACCCAAAGTTTAATGGCTTAAAACAAAAACATTACTATTGTATGCTTTTGTGGGTCAGAAGTCCGGGTACACTTTAGCTGGGTCCTTTGACTCAAGCTAAATCAAGGTGTTGACCAGGTTCCTTGGCCCAGAAGCCTTGACTGGGAATGGAGCTGCTTCAAAGCTCCTCATTTGGTTGTTGGCAGGACTGGGTTTCTTGCAGTCCACTGAACTGGGTTCTTTCTTTGCTGGCTGTTGGCAGAAGGCCACCCTCATTTCCCTGTGACATGTGCTTTTCCATAAGGAATTGTATAACATGGCAGCCTGCTTCATCAGAACAGCAAGGGAGAAGAACTAAAGAGAGAAGGAGAGCAAGAGAGAAGCCAGTCTTTTATAGCCTAGCCTTGGAAGTGACATCCATCACTTCTCCCATGTTCTATTTATTAGAAGCAAGTCACTATGTTCAGACTATGCCCAAAGAGAGGACACTAATTTTAGAGGCAAGGGTTATTGGGAAACCTTTTTAGAAGCAGCCTATCTCAGGAGCACAGTCAACATTCAGGCCATTTTCACATGTTCCCTGTCCTTTACTTTCTGCTGGGCTATCTCCTGTCTCTTTTACACACATGCACAGCCTCAGGGTTGGCCATGAGCTTGTGGCTTGATTGGCCTCTTCTAGTTTCCGAGGCACATGCATGCAGCTTTAGCCAGAAATATATATGTCCAATCACGATTGGAAACTTAGTCCAGTGGAACTGTTGGTTTTCATGTTTCTCTGACTTGGAGATTTTCCCTTAAACCGATAAGGTTGCCAAGAGTGAGTGCTATTTACTGATCAAAATCCACTGAGCCCCCTTTAACCAAACCGGCGAAACTGCCCCACCCTGGTGGAAACTCCGTTCTGGCTGAGTTGGGAGGAAGGGAATAGAAGACTCAGGCTAAAATGATATAGACCCTCACTGTTGCTGCCCAAATTTCCAGTTTCCAAGCACAGATGTTGCTCCAATTGTTATGTGCCTTTGGTTGATATCCAGAGTACTACATGGTTGTTTTAATCAATTTTGCCCAACTTTATATAATTGCTTTTTGGGGAGAGGCTTTACCATCTCCTCACTCAGCCAGAGGCAGAAGTGCTCTGCCAATGCACCCTTATGTCACACATTTTGTAAGGGCTTTGCTATCTTGCAATAAAATTCATATACAACTTAACCTATTTGCAGATACACACTGCTAAAAATTACTAAGATCTTCCAAACCAAAAAAAGAGAAAAATTTAAAAGATATAATTCTTCTTTGGATGTATTTCAGTATTTTAATGCATTCTCACAACTAAAAGCTGGTAAAGAATCTGCCTGCAATGTGGGAGACCTGGGTTCGATCCCTGGGTTGGGAAGATCCCCTGGAGAAGGGAAAGGCTACCCACTCCATATCCTGGCCCTGGAGAATTCCATGGACTATGTAGTCCATGGGATGGCAAAGAGTCGGACATGACTGAGCGACTTTCACTTTCACAACTAAAAGAGAAGACAACCCCCCAATTTTCCAAATACCTCTTAAGGAATAGTACAACTCCGCTGAAAACCAATGAAATAATTAATTGCAATCGATCAAGAATGGTCATGATGGGTGGAGACAGGCAGGAGTGGGATCGTAGAAGACACCACCAAAGTCGTATTGGAGCTAAGTAGGTCTTGAAGGATGCAGAGGACTTTACAACAAGGATTATACACTCCACCTGGAGGGAACTGCACCCACACTACAGTCACGCCGCCTGTCCCCTTTCAGCAGGGGCTATGGGCTGAGGAGGCAATGATAAATAGGCAACAATACAGTGAGCAGGTGAGTGAGCAAGTGAATGGACAATACCTGGGGACTAATCTCAAGCCTCTTTATCCCAGGTTTCTCTTCCTCAAATCTTCAGTAGAGGTCGGTGGCCACATGTTTCTAGAAGCCCAATTCTGAGGCTGAAATTGGGGTCGCAGAACTCTACTCTTGTGAACCTAAATATTAGTGCTGTCAGTCATCTGACAGCCATCACTGTCGTTTTTGGAGGCCAGGGGACAGGCCCCAGTCCCCAGAGTATCATCTTATGGGTCAGAAGGGTGTTCAAATCAAGGAATATTTAACCTTGTGTCTCTGGCGCCAAGCACCATGCTGGGCTCTGAGTAAGGAGGGACCCCCAGATGAAGCAGAGTCAGCCCCTGCGCTCACAGAGATTATTGTTTCCTTGGGGAGACATTTACAAAGCCCTGTGGGCACTGTTGTGTCTCCCCAAGCTTCCTTCATTGTTCCCCATTGTGGTTTGGGTGAGTAAACATTGCTCCAACTTGAGGGAGGGAACCAGGTTGGTCTAAGCCAATCAACATGCAGCATTCCCCAGCCTACAGTGACTGGCACAAGAGAGGCCCAATCAGCATGGAATAGGGACAGACATGTGAGGAAGCCTACTTCCGGTGAATCGTGGGAGATTTCGACCGTGAAGCCTGCAATGGCGGTGGTCATGTTGGGCTGATGAGGGAGGGACGCTACCATTGAAATGAACCTCATTCAAAGAGCAGGGCAGAGCCACGAGACTCACTGAAAAATTAAACCAGTATTTTAAGCTTTTCATAGTGTAACTCAGCCTGAGTTGTGTCTTTTGTTACTTGTTATCAAAATCTTTTATGTGATACAAATAGCTAAAGCAGAGGAGATGGTTAATAGTGTTGTGGGTGTCCAAGAGAGGGCATGGTAAAGTCTGTTGAGGGGATCAGAGAAGAAACCACCAAAGTAGTATTGGAGGTAAGTAGGTCTTGAAGGGGGCAGAGGACTTTGACAACAAGGATTACACACTCCAGCTGGAGGGAACTGCACCCACCAAAGCATAGAGGTGTACAGGGAGAAAATTAATCTGTGTGTCTAAAGAACGAAGGCCTGGGGAAGCAAGTGGAGAATTAGTTTGGAGCAACTGGGAAAGGAATACGTCAAGTCTGTATATTTTCACCCTGCTTGTTTAACTTATATGCAGAGTACATCATACGAAATGCTGGGGCTGGATGAGGCTCAAGTTAGAATCAAGATTGCGGGGAGAAATATCAATAACGTCAGATATGCAGATGACACCACCCTAATGGCCGAAAGCGAAGAGGAACTAAAGAGCCTCTTGATGAAGGTGAAAGAGGAGAGTGAAAAAGCTGGTTTAAAACTCAACATTCAAAAAACTAAGATCATGGCATCTAGTCCCATCACTTCATGAAAACTAGATGGGGAAAAAATGGAAACAGTGACAGACCTTTATCTTATTGGGCTCCAAAATCACTGCGGATGGTGACTGCAGCCATGAAATTAAAAGACTCTTGCTCCTTGGAAGAAAAGTTATGACAAATCTAGACAGTGTATTAAAAAGCAGAGACATCATTTTGCCAACAAAGGTCTATATTGTCGAAATGATGGTTTTTCCAGTAGTCGTACATGGATGTGAGAATTGGACCACAAAGAAGGCTGAGTGCTGAAAAATTGATGCTTTTGAACTGTGGTGCTGGCGAAGACTCCTGAGAGGCCCTTGGACAGAAAGGAGATCAAACCAGTCAATCCTAATGGAAATCAACCCTGAATATTCACTGAAAAGACTAATGCTGAAGCTGAAGTTCCAATACTTTGCCATCTGATATGACGAGCTGACTCATTGAAAAAGACCCTGATGCTGGGAAGGATTGAGGGCAGGAGGAGAAGGGACGGACAGAGGATGAGATGGTTGGATGGCATCACTAATTCAATGCTCATGAATTTGAGCAAACTCCGGGAGATAGCGAAGGACAGGGAAGCCTGGCGTGCTGCAGTCCATGGGGTTGCAAAGAGTCAGACGTGACTGAGCAACTGAACAATAAGGGAATGAAGGCACCAGGATGTGCTGCTTTTGTTTCATTCAACCAACCACTCTGGACTGCTTCCGATGGGCCAGGTGATATGAACAGAAATAGGAGCAGGTAGGGAGGAGAGTGGGCAGGCTGAGCTGGAGAAAGCCAGGAAGACACCTTGCATATGTGGAGATAGCATCCAATAGAGCACTGTTGCTGGCAAGCCCAAGTGCCAAGCCTAGATTGGACCTGGGATTGAGTTGAGGGTTGGCAGAAAGAAGTGAAACTTGGGAATTTGGGGGTGAAGTGGAGAATAATGCCCTGCCATTGCACCTCCACCCCCAACCATTGGCATGATGTTCATCTTTAATAAAAGATGTTAGGAACAGTGGTGAAAAAAAAAAAAAAAAAAGAGAGAGAGAAAGTATAGTCAGGGGGAGACAGTGTTTTTATATGTTTTCTGTCATCCAGTCCTGCCCCTGGGCTGGCCAGCCTCTAAGCTCACTCCTGCTGGCTTCAGAGCCTGGCTCTGTCTTATGAACAGTAGGCGGTGGGTGGGTTAAGAGAGACAGAGACTCAGTGACTGGTACCCCGGGAAGCTCGAACAGCTTCTCCCCTCTTTCCCTGTCTCCTTCCCTTTAACAAATATAATGGCAGAACCTAAGTAGTCAAGAGGCTCTTGGACTGCTGTTGAAGAGAAAAGTTTGCAAGACCAGCTCCTGGAGGCAGTCCGAGGGTCAAAGCTGGAAACGCTCCTGGAGCCTTCTAGTGCTCGCTCTCGTTTCACAGATTTGGAGCCGACCAGAGCCCAGAGAGCCCGAGAGACCTGCCCAAGGTCAAAGCCAAACAGTGGGATCCAAAAATTCCATTAATAATAATGAAGCCCAGAATCCGTAGACTTCCCCCAAAGACTTTTCATATCTGTTGCATTAAATCAGAGGTCTCAAATTCAAGTGTGAAGGAGGTAACATAAAGGAGTGAAGCTGGCTGGGTACCGGAAGTCAGGAGTGGGTGGCGTCAGGGGTACCGGAAGTCAGGAGTGGGTGGCGTCAGGGGAACAGGCAAGCTGTCACTCAGCTGTAGCCCGTTGTGACCACATGGGAAGGTCAACCCTGTGTGGCCAGATCTTCTGATTTTTCAAGAGAAGCCAGAAATCCAGATGTTTATGTGAAATTAGTCGGAGACAAACTTAAAAAGAAATGCTGATTGGGCAAAACCCACGTGGCCTCGCTCACGCCTGGGGATGGATACCCGTTTGTAGCCTCTGCTTCACTGGAGCTTCACCACAGCTGGGTGCGGTGTCAGCGCAGAGGACAGAGGATGAAATTGAGGGGGGTGGGAGGGCAACTTGCTCACATCTGCTGAGCTGGGAATATGTCCATCCAGGACCGGAACCCAGTTCGTCTGACCCCCAGCACTGTGAGAGCACTGTGGAGTTCCAGGAGAAAGGAGTCTGAGAACAGGGCTCACGTAGCCCCCCACCCCCATACCTACCGCAAGAGTCAAGGAGACTAGGGGATGCCTGGGGGTGAAATCCACAGGGAGTTTTTAACCTGGTGCTGAACGATTCCTGCAGAAATGAGCTGATGGTCTTTTTTTTTTTTTTTTTTTTTTAATACTGTGTCTTCCTTTCTGGCATTTTAGGACGGACACGACTGAAGCGACTTAGCAGCAGCAGCAGCAGCTCCTTGCAATACACAAGGGCCACTTAAAAAATATATAATCTTGTTAGTGAGAACCGGCTTCCCTGGTTGGTCCAAGTTCCAGAGAACAGCCATCAGTCCCCGGTCTCGGCGGGGTGTCCGCGGCGGGTGGCTCTGACTCTCAGAGCGCCGCATCTGCCCTAGTTTTTGAGGACACTCCAAGCAAATGTCTCAATTAGGCCTCAGGATGGATGTGCTATGATGTACATACTCAGAACCCTGCAGTGTCCTTTGTCCTGAGAGTGTCCTTCCTTTGCTCTGCAGGGCTCCCAGGAGTTCACTGCTTCCCAGGGGCACAGACTTCGGGCTGGATGGCTCGGAGGGTGCTGGAAACCGCCACGCAGCATGGAACTGGGGAGAGCGGACTGGTTGGGGAGCCAGAGGGCTGGGCTGAGGCTTGCCTGGCTCTGCCTGGTTGACTATGTGACCTTGGGCTTGCTGTTTGGCCTCTATGCTTTTCTAGCAACTAGAACTCCCATTAGGAGTTACAAACCGGTGCAAGTGACATTTGGTCCACAGAGGTATGTTATTCAGTCTGCAAAGTGTTTTAGAAATCAGGGCATTTCATTAAAAAAAAATCAGATTTCTGATTTGTTTAATAAATGGTGATCTGGTACAACTGGGCTGGCATCTTTTCCCCTTGAGATGGAGGTATGTGCCATCTATTGCCACAGCTTCTACCTGGCCAACTTCACCCACCTACCTGATCCATTTGTCTCCTGATGACACATGAGTTTGTGACCCCAGACCCCCTATGCAGTAATTCTAAATAAACATTTTACAAAGTCACAAAAAACAAATGTGTTTCCTCCTATTGGCTCAGTGGTGAAGAATCTGCCTGTAATGCAGCAGGCACTGGCGATGCAGGTTTGATCCCTGAGTCAGGAAGTTCCCCTGGAGGAGGGCATGGCAACCCACTCCAGTATTCTTGCCTGGAGAATCCTGCGTGGACAGAGGAGCCTGTGGGCTATGGTCTGTAGGGGTCACAAAGTTGGACATGACTGAAGCAACTTAGCACACATGCACACACACATCCTTGATCTGGATAAGTAAGGATTCTTATCTGATTCCATAGGTGTAGAGCCCAAGATTTGAAGTGGCCTGGGCCCTAGGCTGTCTGACTGTTGTGTGGTAGGGCTGGGGTCACACCTGTCTGATCACACTCTCAAGCCCACCCTCCTTCCAGGTCTGTATTAAGTAACAGGTTGATCCCCAAGGGCTTCCTGGGCTGACCAAGGCTAAGGGTTCTTCCAGATCTTATTGGTAATGACACCTCCAAATTCCGCTGCTCTGTCTGGGAGAAGAGAGGGGAAGGGTTGAGGGGCTGGGAACAAGTAGCATATTCTCTGAGACTCAGGTCTTGTGTTCCCCCAGGGGACTAGGAGGGCACAGGAGACCCCTGTGGCAAGGGATTCCCAGAGAGGCTGGGCTGGCTGTCAGGGGGTTGACTATGTCCCTTCTCTTTTCTGAGGCTTCCTGAGTGCATGGCCACAGGAAGGCTGATTCTCCATAGACCCTGGTTTCCTTATCTATAAAATGGCATTAACCTCAACCTCACTTTGATCATGGGGATGTTGGGAGGAGCTCATGGCACAATCAAGGGTTTTGAAAATTTGCAGAAAGTTTGGTCATAAGCTAGTGGCATATTATAGCATCATAATTAAGAGTATAGACTCTGTAGGAGAATCCATCATGTGCAAGCTGTATATACTTCGGTGAATAGCTTAACCTCTCTGGTCTAAGTTTTCTCTTCTATAAATAAAGCCAATTATAATTCCTACTCCAGCAACTGTGAGCATTCGATGAACTATCTGAGTAAAGTGCTTACTTCCAGGCATACAGTAGGTGCTTAATAGGTGATAGCCACATATATGCAGTGGACAAATACATGGGCCTATGATAGCCAAAGGAGGGAGTGGTGTAGGAACACTGATCCCAAGAACAATGGGCAAGACCCTTAAGGGCAAGACAAAGGGGCCCAATGCAAGGGAAATAGCCAGGCCTTGGTCTCCCTACCTTCCTCCTCCACGGGGGCACCGAGGCAAGAATCAGCAAGGAAGAGGGGCTTGGCCTGGGCTCTGGGAGCTTGTCCTGCTGCCCAGAAGGACAGCTCAGGGCTCATTCCTCTCTACCCCCCACCTCTCAAGGAAAGCCAGCCTGGAGGCCTGGCCCAGCGGGTGGGCAGGAGGCAGCTGATTCCAGATGATGGGCAGCTTATTCCAGATGGGGACAGTTTCAGCCTGGTTAGGATAAACTGGTCCTGCTCCCTACCCCGGGCCTGTCTGTGGTGAGTTCCAACCTCCCTCTGCTGTCCCAGCTCAGCTATTATTATCATAATACAGAGAAGAATGACTCCTGTACTCCCAGGGGAGTGGCAGGAGCCTGTGGGGCTTCAGGAAGGTGGAGCATGCTATGAGAGCTAGCTGCATTCCCCTCCGCTGTTCAGGAAGCAATCCTGCAGCAGCCAGATCTTCAAAGAGCCCTGGATGTGGAGTGTGCATGCCCAGGGGTGGGAAGGGAGGCTAGGCTGACACCTGCTCTGAGAAACAGCTATTTGGCCACTTAACTCTCTGATACATGTGCTGGGGGTAGGATGAGGGCCCACTAGCCCCAGGGGAACAGCTCAGATGTGATCCTAGGGCTGACATGGGTTCCTGAGCACTGTTATCTCATGTGCCAGGCACTATCTCCAGGTTCACAGGTAGTTTTTCATTTCACTCTCCCACTAAACCAGCCACAGAGGTATTATTATCCCCTCATGATACCGGAGACAGGAATAGGAACGACGATGGGCTGTATTTTACAGAAGAGAAAACATAGACCAGAGAGGTTCAGCAAGTTGCCCAAGGATACACAGCTGGCACATGGTGGACTCCCCTGTAGGGTCTGTACTCTTAATTATGAGGCTATAACTATGACACTATCTTATGCCCCAAGTTTCTGCAACTTTTCAAAACCCTTGATTGTTTTGAGGGTCCATGAGGTCCTCCCACCATCCCCATGATCGAAGAGTTGAAGTCTCTTGTGAAGGTCCCACCATTGGTGGGCAGGGAAGCCTGGGTCCCTCCTGTTTTCCAGGGAGGTGGGTGTGACTCTCATTGGGTAGATGAGGAACCTGGGGTTAATGGAGGGACCCAGTGGTCCCACTGCTGGGCACTGGAGGGTCAAGAATTTAAACAAGCCCTCAGCCTTGGAATACAACACCCTCTCCAGGTAGCCGAGCTTGGGGAGGTTCTCAGGGTGCAAACCCTGGTCCCTCTTTGAAGAGCTTTCTGCAAGTGTTTTCTCCATGTCACTCCCAGAGCTGTCTCCTCCACTGCAGCCCCACAAATGCTGAGGACAGCCTGGACGGCTGTTCTGCCCTCTGGTAAGGTCAGTGGAACATTCCAGGCAGGAGAGTGGACTCAGAGGCCAGACTAGTGGGATTCGAATCCTGCCTCTGCCACTTGGCATCTTCAGCAAGTAAACAAACCACCACCACCTCCACAAAACCCTCAGTGCCTCTTTCCTCACCTGTGAAACGGGATAAAATGGTGTGATGTGTTTCATAGGTTTCCCTGAGGAATTACTAGGTCAGGCCTTACAGCAGTGCCTGGACAGAAAAGGGCCGTCTGCTGGTATTTTGCTGCACATAAGCAGCTATGTGGGGGCACAGGGTGAACATTGGGCTGGTCCCCACCTGGGCCCCTCCCTCTCGGGGTCTGAGTTTTCTTGCCTTCTGCTCAGTTTCTTAGTTCCCACTTACATCTGATTCCGAGTGTGGGGTTTTGGTGTGCCCCAAGGGTTCCTTCATCACCCTGCACAGACATTCAGCCCTTGCATGCAGTGGTGCCCACACTAGCACATGACTGCCCTCTGTCACGTGTGGAGCCCACACCAGCTGTTCTGTGCGCGATCACTTTCTTCTTCCCCCTACCCTTGCTTCTGCCCTCCAAGTATCGTGGGAATCCCATGAGGTCTCAGACCCTGCACTGGACACTTCCTTTGTCTCATCTTCGATCCCAGGGACTTTCAGAGGGGCGGCTCCTGCCCCTGCAACAGACGTTCAGCCATGTCTGGAGACGTTGTTTTGGTTGTGACAACTGGGGGAAGGGGTGCTACTGCATCTAGTGGCTGGAGGCCAGAAGTGCTGCTGCTAAACGTCCTGTAAGGCACAGAAAGTGAAAGTGAAGTCGCTCAGGTAGGTCCGAATCTTTGCCACCCCATGGACTGTAGCCCACCAGGCTCCTCCGTCCATGGAATTTTCCAGGCAAGAATACTGGAGTGGGTTGCCATTTCCTTCTCCAGGGGATCTTCCTGACCCAGGGATCTAACCCAGGTCTCGTGCATTGCAGGCAGACGCCTTACTGTCTGAGCCACCAGGGAAGGTGCAGAATACCCCCACAACAAAAACTTTCTGTCCCCAAATCAATAGCACTGTAATAGGGAAATCTTAGTCTCTTGGACAACACAGATATGTGACCAAATAGTTAAAATCAAATGTGATAAGGCTATAATAGATGTCTGCCCAGAGTTATCTTGAGGTCCAGAGATGGGAGAAGATAAATGAATCAGCAAGAAGCAAGGGAAGTCCTTATCTGGAAAAGTTGTCTCATATGAACTCCCTGTGCTCAACTGACCCATCTAGGATCCAAGTACTGTTCCTCTGATGGTTCAGCCCCCATCTGCTCTGGTAATTTCATTTGTATTCCTGGATTCCCTGGGTAAGATTGACGGTAGGAGGAGAAGGGGACGACAGAGGATGAGATGGTTGGATGGCATCACTGACTCAATGGACATGAGTTTGAGCAAACTCTGGGAGTTGGGGAAGCCTGGCATGGTGCCATCCATGGGCTCACAAACAGTAGGACACAATTTAGCGACTGAACAACAGCTCCTGGATCCAGCCATGCCTGAAGTACACTCTGGTTATGTGGCACCTACAGATTTCTTTCTTCCTTACATTTGTACGAGTTGAATGACTTCTACTCTGTAGATAAACGTCCCAGCCCTGTCTGTACACTCACAGATCTTGTGCAGACTTCCGCTCAGCCTTACACACCCAGTGGCCCCCCAACTAATAGCTGCTTTCTTTTCTCTTTCTTGTGGCTGATGCTTCCATCAGGGCTGAAGTACTGGCAGCTGCCATGCCTGCAGCATCAAAATATCCAAGCAGCAATTGCGTGATTGAAGTGTTCCACCAGCCCAGATGGGGGCGGGAGGCAGGGAGCCATGATCAGATGTGGTTTGTGGAACAGCTGCCCGTGCAGGGCTGGCAGTTAATTAAAAGCCCCATGCACTTAGTGATTAACTAATCACAGCATGGTGGCAGCTGGCGATGATGTGGTGACTTCTCTGCGGGAATCAACTGAAGCTCCAAATGTCTGGCCTAGGGCGGCGAGGCGGCAGGAGGCTTGGGTGGCCCCAGTGTAGAAGTCCCAAGGAATCTGAAGAGCAGATTCCCAGTTGTCTCTCCTGCTTAAAGCTCCCAGGAGAAAGTGGCAAAGGGAGCCTGGGCGGGAGAGTGAAGATGGAAACATCACTGCAAGGGATGGGGTGCGGGTGGGGCTGGAGAAGCGGTAGGGGGTGCTGTCAGGATCTTGGAACCAGTGAGGTGGGATGTCGGGGAGGGGGTCGGTCACAGGGGTCGGGCAGAGTCCTGGGCTAGCTCAGGGAAGGGGGAAATGGACGCCCCTGTCCATTTCAGGGCAGTGTGGCACAATGGTTCAGGAATGGCTGTCATTTACTGCCTGTGTGACTGGACGTTGTTTTCAACCTTTCTGCCTCAGTTTCCTTACCTGTAAAATCTGGGGTTAATAACCATACCTGCTTCCCAGAGTTGTGGCGAGGATTAATTCGTGTGAAAGGTTTCTAACACAATAAGCACATGGGAAATATCAACAGGCCCTCTTAGCAGCAGAGGGCCACTTCCTCACGGTGAGGAAATGAAGGCCTTGAAAGTGAAGTGGCTTTGGCTCCAGTGTACCAGGCAACCCCCTCCCCGACCTCCCCTAGGAGAAGCCTGGGGACTTTGGAAGCCCGGAGGCCTTGGGGCTGGGAGGGCAGGGGTGGGGCTTCCCTGGTGGTCCAGCGGCTAAGATTCTGCACTCCCAATGCAGGGGGCCCCAGGTAGATCCCTGGTCAGGGAACTAGACCCCACGTTGCCGTAACTAATAGTAGTAATTGCCGCAACTAGAAAGATTCAGCGTGCCGCAACTAAGACCTGGTGCAGTCAAAAAAAGAGAGAAAGGCAGGCTGCGGTCTCAGTAAGTGGAACTGGGGGAGCCCCTCCAGAAGCTGCATTTCCCCGAGGGCCCTGGGCTGCTGCTCCCGAGGCTGCACCTTACCACCTCTGTCATGCTCCTGGGCCGAGTTCCCCAGCTCCCGATTCTGACCCTGCCCATCAGGGTGACCCCACAGGACTGCAAGTAGCTGTGACTCGGACATCTTGGCCGAATGTTGGCCCCCAGACTCCCTCTGACTCAACTGGAAAGAAGGTCATACTTTCCCAACCTGGCTTACGGGGCCTGGAATCTGCTCCAGCCTCTATTTCCACTTCTGTCTCTCATTACTTCCCTGCTGCCTGCAGACCCCAAAGCTGCCACTTTCTTGGCTGACTCTCTTCCTGCTGAGGAATGCTTTGTCTACCGTCTTCCCACTTTGCTTCTGGAAATCTGAATCCTCACCTTAAGCGACAGCGTTGTCTGCAGAGATGCACTGCTGTCTCTCTCTCCTCTCTGTCTCTGTCTCTCTCGTGCGCGGTGTGCTGCTTTGGAAAGAGGTCCTGTGATGGGAAGGGGTTGGGGGAGCCCATGGAGATGACCAAGGTCGAGGAGGCTGGAGCCAGGAGGAGAGTGACGTGAGATTCAGCATAGGAGGAAGAGCAGCAATGGGCCCATAGTAGTGCCATCGTCTCTCACTGGAGTGAGGTGGGAGACTCACCTGCCTTGGGGCCAGCTGTGCTTGGCTGGACATCACATGGCCTGTGAAAGTCCAAGTGGGGAGGCTGGGTCCTCAGAAATTGACCAAGCATCCAGGACGTGTGTGAAAGTGATAGGGAACAATCTGACTGGTTGAGCTGCTGTCAGTGATCACCTGTCTGCTACTAGAGATGCTTAACTAAGCACTCCACGTGTGTCCTGGGGGAGAGATGGTCTCCAAAAGTAATAGTGGGGGTGCTTGTATCACAAGTGGGAAAAACCAACAGACATGTCCCCCCCACTGCACCAGGTCTAGTTTCTGGGAGGGGGAGCTCAGCTGGAACCCCTGGATGACACCCTCCCTCCACCCAGCATCCGTCCTGGCTCTCCACTAAGGGGCCAGGCCACCACTGGGAAACAGAATGTGAGTGTTCTTTCTTGTTGCCCCCAGATCTGTTGCCCAAAGCCCAAGCCTCTGGGATGTTCTCGAAATTCTGAGGGCCCTTTAAAGTGGGTCGATGCACTGTCTCTGGCTGCTGTGTGACTGTGGGAGAGGTCTCTGCCTTTTCTGAACCGTTTTGTTCTCCTTGGGAGTAAGAGACATAATGGATGAGAAAGCTCTTTAGAAACTATGATGTGTACGCCCACATAACTCATGACTGCTTTCATCTCTGCTCATGGCTTAGGAAGGAGCTGCCTGTTTCCGCCGTTTGAAGTTGGTCCTGCTCCCCTCCAGTTCCCCATCTGTCCTTCCAGTGCCCTCTGCCCTCTCCCCGTCCCCAGCCTGGGGTTGGGACCTGTGTTCCTGCTGAGAGTGCTGCCGTGGGAGCCTGTCCCATGGCCCTGTCACTGCCTAGCCCAGAGGAGACACAGCTGTACAGTCAGCAGAATGGGGCAGGTGCAGGGTGTCTGGGAGGCTGAGGGCCAAGGCGGTGCCAGGGTGGGGTTGGGGGTCTTGGTAGTGACAGTGTGTGATGATGGTATGAAGGGCAGGAGCCCATCCCCACAGCCTTGCCCTGAATAAGGGACAGTCAGGTCACATTCCCTGCAGCAACATCAGAGGGACTTAATTTCTCAGCCAGAATTCCTGGATAAAAACATCTGGGACTTGGGGGTCATCATTGATTTTGGGGGAACTCTTGGTTGTTCATGGGACTGGTCATCCGTCAGATAATTCAGTAAATAAGTCTTAGCTCTAGCCGCTATAACAGAAATATTACAGACTGAGTGGCTTGAAGCACAGAGATTTATTTCTCAGGGCTTTGGAAGCTGGGAATTCTGAGATCAGGGTGTCAGCATGGTGGGGCTCTGATGGTTTGACCCTCTCCTGGCTCTGATGGCGACCCTCTTCCTGGTTTGCAGATGGCCGTCTTCTTCCTGCGTCTTCACGTGGCAGGGAGCAGAGGGAGGAGGAACACCAGCGTCTCTTGTGTTCTTCTGACAAGGACACAAATCCCATCATGATCTAATTCCCTCTCTAAGGGCCCTACCTCCTAATACGATCACACTGAGGGTTAGGATTTCAACCTACAAGTTGAAGGAACGTCCATTTTCAAGCCCATTTCAGCACGGACTTGGTGGGGTGGGGGACACAAGCATTCAGTCCACAACATATCTCTTACAAGTTTACAAAATTCATTCATGTCTATTTTCTCATTGGGCTTTATCTGCATTTCACAGAGGGGAAGCCTAAAGCCAGAGGGGCCAAGAGACTAGCCCAAGTTCCCACAGCAGGGCTTAAGCTTGCTAGAAGTTCCTCTCACTTAATGAAAGTATGTGGTGAATGGTCCTGAATGACTCCTGGACCCAGCTGGACTGCAGCCTAACTGGACACCACACAGGGTGTGAGAGATGGACACCACACAGGCTGTAAGAGATCAAATGAGGAGGGAGGGAAGTCATAGGTTGGGTTTCTAGAAATAGACTCTGCACCCAAGACTCCCGAGAAAGTAATTTATTAGGAAATGTTTCTGAAATGACCAGGAGGGACTGGAAGTGGTCTACATAGAGAGAGAGGCCTTGCCTCTGAGGAGGGGCAGGCTGGGTGAGCTCACATGGTCTGTGTCTTGCTGGGACCTGAACCTGAACAGAAGTGCGCAGGCCTCCCTACGTCAGAGGCCTAGCCCCTTCTCTCCTGCGCTTCTCCATCCTCCAGCATAGCAACACAGGCTCCAGCCATCATGCCCATCTTTCCAGCCAACAGAAAGGAGGCAAAGAGAAGAAAAGGGGTGCTTCAAGGCCTGTGGGTACCCCCAGCTAGAAAGGAAAGCTCAGAAACGAAGGTCTTATTCCAGGCAACATGGGCCAGCTAAATTTGGGTTCTGTTTCTGAAGAAGGAGAAGGGGTAGAGGTTGGGAGAAAAGTAGCACCCATTGTCACAGCTAGAGAACGTGAAAAGGAGCCAGACTACAGTCCTCGAGATCTCTCTGCAAAGGAGCACAGAGTTGCAGCTGTTGGGAGAATAGTCTTCTTAAGAGGAGGGGTGGGTTGGAGCAACAGCATCTCTGGGTCCCCTGAGGCCTTTATTTGTGGGATAAGACTCCACCCAAGGAAAAACTGACTCCAGAAGGACAGTGGTGTTGACAGAGCTCCCTGGAAGTGTCTTGGGGGTGGGCAGGCATGGGAAACTGTATTGGCCTGTATCCTTAGCTGGGAGCTGGGCCCTTGGCTTTCAAGTTCCTGGCTCACCTGGAATTTTCTCACTGACCTTCAGAAGGCCTCTAACATCCTCAGGCTCTTTCTACCATGTGTAAGATAGGGACAGTATGAGGAATTCAGGGTCGGACAAGGCAGGAGGTACTTAATTCAGTCATAACATTTAAAAGGGTGTAAAAAAAGACTCAACAATGATATTTTAATGCAGTATTTTTATTGTAGCAAAATATAAAAAATTTACCATTTTAACTATTTTATATGTTCGGTTCAGTGGCATTGTATAGTCACGTTGTTGCGCAAGCCTCGCCTTCATCCATCTTTAGAATGCTCTCCTCTTCCCCAGCTGAAAGCCAGGACCCACTGAACACTAACCTCCCAGTCCCTG
This sequence comes from Capricornis sumatraensis, assembly GCF_032405125.1. Classification (NCBI taxonomy): domain Eukaryota; kingdom Metazoa; phylum Chordata; class Mammalia; order Artiodactyla; family Bovidae; genus Capricornis; species Capricornis sumatraensis. The sequence goes on along the minus strand of NC_091088.1, from coordinate 23,639,643 downwards.
CTCTCCCCAGCCCCAGGGGTAACACTGCCTTCTGTCTCTCTACATTTGACTGCTCTAAGGACTTCATGTAAGTGGAATCACGCAGCACTTCACTTTTTGTGACCGCTCATTTCACTTAGCAAGACGTCCTGACGGTTCTTCCATGCCGCAGCACGTGTCAGAATCTCCTCCCCTTTCAGGGGCTGAATACAATTCCATTATGGATACACCACACTTCATATATCCCCTCATCCATCAGTGGACACCTGGGTTGTTTTCTATTCTTTGGCTATTGTGGATAATGCTGCTAAGAACACGGATATACAGATATCTAAGTCCCCACTTTCATTATTAAAAAAAAAAAATCAAAATTCATGCAAAAAAGTCCGCAATGAATAAATTATCAAAAAGTGAAAGACGAGATCAGGAGCAGCACAGTACTGAGCTGCAGGAGAGCCGGAGGCGAAGGGAAGGATGGCTGGGAAGGATGGCTGACACTCACCCTGTATGATCCTGCTCGTGGCGCCCCCTGAAATCTTGTGCCCCAGGTGAGTTCCTCACTCTCTCCACCTTCATCCTGGACTGATGGGGATAAAAGGAGCCTGGCTGAGCACACTTGGCCAGGAGACTCCCTTACCTCCCCACCCCTGCCTCCCACAGCTGATTTAGGAACCAGAGTGATGGAGCAGCCTTTAAGCTAGAAAGCTGAAGCTGGGGTTTCCTCTCCCCTTGGATAGATTCATCTTAATTAGCCACCTCAGATACAGTTCCTTCCCGGGCTGAGGGGGCTGAATTATGGAGACAGTCGCTTTGTCTTCCTTTCCTCTGAGTTGGTTTGCCAAGTGACAAACCAAGAGATGCACGTCCCCTGCTCCAGGTTGGCTGGTGGAGCTGGGTGGGAGGCCACTTAACGAGGCAGGAGACGGGGCTCCCCATCTGTCACCCTGTAGCCTCGGTGGGCACTGCTTGGCGCTGCGTGCAGGGAGTGAGCGTGGGCACCACCCAGACACCATGTGAAGTGTGCATATGGGGGGCTCCACCAGAGGGAAGAGACGTTCCCTTCCTCAGTCACAGCCTCACCCCACCCACCCAAAACAAGAACTCATTAAATCCCCATAAGTGAGTGTCTTCCCTTAGTCACTCATTTAGTGAGCACCTACTGTGTGCCGAGCAGTGAGTGAGTACGTGGGCATGAGGATTGGTAAAGAGATGGGTCAGTTGTGGCCCTGACTCAGGAGCTTAGAACAAAAAGTATTTGCTCATGTATCAGGGATTACGGTGTGTTGGGTTATTGGATGTGAGGGAGGGCAAACGAAGGGCTGGTGAGATGCCATCCGACTCTCATCCTGGGGAGTGTGTGCGGTGTGTGTGTTGGGGGGAGGGTGGGAAGATACTGCCTTGGATGAGACAGACCCTCTCTGAGGCCCGGACCTTGCCTGCTAACCCGAGACTGGCCAGCAGAGGGCGAACGTGCTGCGGGAAAGTCAGGGACTGCGGGGAGGGAGCGAGCAGAGAGAGCAAAAGAGAGACGTTACAGAAGCAGAGAGAGTATATTAGTCTCTTTCGGCTGCCATAACAAAACATTACAGACTGGGTGGCTTGACAAAGACATTTCTCACAGTGCTGGAGGCTGGCAAGTCCAAGGTCAAGGTGCCGGCAAGGTAGGTTTCCATTCTGACGCCTCTCATCTTGGTTTGCAGGCTGCTGCCATCTGACTGTGTGCTCACAAGGCCTTCCTTAGTGTACGCACGTGGTGGTGGTGGTGGGGGGGTGGTGCAGAGAGAGAGGTGGCTTTTCCCTTAAGGCAACCAATCCTGAGATCAGGGCCCTACCCTTATGACCTCATTTAACCTCATTACCTCCTAAAGACCCTCTCCCCAAATAAAGTCACACCGAGGGTTAGGGTTTTAACCTAGGAATTCTAGGGGGCACAATTCCATCCACTGCAGAGAGCAACAAGGAGAGAAGGAAAGAAGGGGAGGGGGAGAGAGAAAGACAGAGATGGGGGTGGGGTGTGGGTGGGGAGGCGCTGGGTGGGGATCAGAACTCCTGGTTCTGGGCCAGCTTTACCCATAACTTTGCTGTGACCCCAAGCAGACGCTTCTGTCCTTTGGAGCAGCCACATCTTCCCTTGCAAAGGAGGTAGGTGTGCCCCACTCCATACCCACTGAAGTAGCTACAAGTTCAGAGAAAGCAACTCTCAAGGGTTCTCCCCCCTCGCCCACTATTTTCCCAACCAGTGACAGAGCAGCCTTATGAGATGGGCATGAACATTACCTCCACCTTTCAGATGAGGTCAGGCACGTTGGGTGACTGCCCAAGGTCACACCCAGGTCTTCTGACCCTGGGGGTCTAGTCAGTCAGGTGAGCGCTCTGAGAGGGCAGAAGATAGAACGTAGATGTGAAGGAAGCTTGGAACTCCTTACCTTGGCACAGGTAAGGTGAACTTGTCGGTCTCCCACTGGGGGTCTCTGCCGGGGCTTCCAGAAAACTCTGGAGAAAGGGCAAGTTTGGTGGAGGATGCTTTCAGGGAACACAGGCTTCCCAGTTCACGTTTGGGGAGCTGGTCCAGAGACTTATGAACCCAGAAGAACACTCCCTGGACATAAGGATACCAAATAAAGCTCTCCAGACAGAGGCCCCCATCCTGCCTCATTTGCTGGATGGTGAAGCCTCCCCAGCTGCTGGCTTCCACTGCGTGACATGTGGAGGGCTGTGTGCAAAGGAGAATCTTAGCTGCTGGCTTCCACTGCGTGACATGTGGAGGGCTGTGTGCAAAGGAGAATCTTCTGCTTTTCTCTCAGAGACACACGAGGGACGCCTAAATCTAATAAGTTAATCTAGACTCCTAGAAACAAGATTAAATTTTCAAATAAAGGCCGGCTCTGACAGCTAAGGCATAAATCTTTTATTTAAAATAGAGACTAAACCCATTCAAATGCAATCAGCGATGACAGATGCAGATAGAAACAAGCTCTGATAGAATAGACACGGTGCGGATTTGTTCACTCTCCGTGACATATCACAAAGGGTGACCTTAAGTGCAGCCCGAGTGTCAGCCAACGGTGGGGGATTCTGCATCCATTTCCATGTGGCTCGTTGGCCCAAGACTGTGCCAGTGGAGTTGCCGAAGGAGGTGGGAGGGAGCCAGTCTCAGAGGTCATGGTCCCATTGCTACCCCCTCAACTGCCACAAGAGGGCAGGGAAAAAGGACAGCAGGGTTTAGAGGTAGAACCTGCCTGCCCTGGGTGGGGAGATCCCCTGGAGGCGGGCATGGCAACCCACTCCAGTACTCTTGCCTGGAGAATTCCATGGACAGAGGAGCCTGGTGGGCTACAGTCCATAGAGTCACAAAGAGGTGGACAGGGCTGAAGCAACTTAGCACGCACACATGAGCAGCAGCCAAGGGGCCTGAACGGGAGAAAATGGGGAGCTGTCAAGAGCAAGGGGGAGAAGGCTAAGGCAAGAGGAGAAGGTAGGCAAAGATCACCGGGACATTTCCTGCAGCTGTCAGAGGACAGTCAAAGGAAGCCCTGCAGGTTTCAAAGAGTCTTCTACCTCGGTTACCGATGGGTGAGCATTCCTGAGTGCCAAACACTATGCATTCCCTACATGAGCTCACCCATTCCTCACATCAAACACTTTTACAGATCACAGACTGAGGCTCAGAGGGGTTAAACCCATGCCTGAATTGCACAGCCAGTTAGTGACAGTCAGGAGCCCTCCCCGGGCGTGCTGACTCCAGCCCCTTGCTCTTCTTGACACTACATGGCTCACAGGCATCGAGAGACGCCAGGTGTCTCTCAAACATGCTGGCATCTTTTTTGTTCTGACTCAGGAAAAGAACAGAGAATGACTTGTTCTAAATACCACCCCTCTTTGAAGCTTTTGGATGCTTGCTGCCAGTTCTCTTCACAGCAGCAGAAACTCAAAGTCACACCACAAACACACATCCCTGCGGACCAGGGAGGTCCCCAAATGGATAACCCCTGAGTTCGTGTTTAGGGGCATGTTTTTACAGGATGCTACAAAAAAAAAAAAAAAAAAAAAAAGGCAAAATCCTCATTCAAGACCGTGCTTGTGTTATATAAGTTTGAGAAACACTGCCTACCATAACGGCTTCTGAGGAGTCACAAAACATTGGAATATTAAAGTCTCTTGAGAAGTCCTGCAGGAAAGAAGCCTGTTTAGTCTCATTTAACCTAGCATTTCCCCAACTGATCTGAACATGAAATGTTTGTGTTTCTCTCACTAGACACAAGATCACAACAATCTCTCTTCCAAGGAACCTGTTTTGGGAAACACTGATCGAAGAATATTTCAAATTGGCCCATGCCAGCAGCTTGGAGAAGCTCCCTGCATCTTCAACAAGTGTATTATGGGACATGAAACTTCACCATTAAATACCTGAAGCAGATACCCAGAGAAGCCACAGTTGACAATGGTGGTTCTCAGTCTTTTTAGGATTAGTCTCTCTGGGTAACCTGATGGAAATTCTCAATTTTTTCTTCCCCAGGTGGAGAGATGCATATACATATATTATGTACATACACTTGAGTGTTGATTTCAGTTTTAGGGCTTCATGGGTTCTTTGTTGCCCAGAGGCCTCAGGTCATGAACCTGTTTTAAGTTAACACCAGCTAAAGTCCTTGGTGCCACTGGCACCCAAACACTTGGTCCTGGGAAGAGGGCCAGGCCTTTTGAGGCAGGGCTGCTGAGAGTGTCTGAGTGAAAGGGCCAAGCATACTCCTGTCCTTCTGAAAAAGGAAGGCTAGAGGGTGGTCCAAGTTCCATGTGTTCAATGTATAGAGACCTCAACAGGATCTGGGGTGGGTGCAGAAGGCATCAGGCAGCTTGGTGAGCAGAGACCCCTCTCTAGTTCTGAAGACCTTCCCACAGACCTGTGGGGAACCTGAAGCTCAGGGCTCCCACATCTCTCAGAGCCCCCCTAGCCTGTGCACGAGGGTCTCTGTTGCTGATGCTTGCCCAGCACCCATTCCCCGTGTCCCTTCTCGGTATAGCACCCTTGTTGTCCTTGGGGAACCACCCTGCCCCACACGTCCACGTGTATGGTATGGATTGGTCAGGTCTGGCTCATGACCTGGGCTCATGCTGGACAGTCAGAGGATTGCCATCTTTCAGGTCACATGACTGGCTTAGGGACAGACATGGGACCCAAGCCAGAACAATTAGTGCCAAAGGGATAAATTATGGAACTTTTCCTGAGAAAGAGCAGTTCTCTTGGAGATGTGGATAAAAAAACAGTATGCCCGGAGCTGCTAGTGGCCATCTTGACCCATGAGGGGAGATTGCCTGAAAATGAATCTTCTACTGAAAAGATCAGTTGGGAGGCAGAGGGCTGGGGTGTCCCAGTGAGGCTGTTTGAGACTACATCCAGTTACGACTCAGAGTAGTCCTACCCCTGCAAGGTTACATGGACCAATGCATTTCCTTTCTTGCTTAAGAGCATGTGTGTTGAATTTCTGACATTTGTAACAGAAAGAGTCCTGACACATCCCCTGTGGTTGAAAATACATTCCCGGGTCCACATCAGGTAGCTGAATTAGAATCTCCAGAAGTATAGATTGATTATCTACTTATCTATATGTAGATATACATATCATCCTAGGTAATCTAATGATCTAACAGCTCTCAGTTCAGTTCAGTTGCTTAGTCGTGAAAGATTCTTGGCGACCCCATGGACTGCAGCACACCAAGCCTCCCTGCCAATCACCAAGTCCTGGAGCTTGCTCAAACTCAGGTCCATCAATTCGATGATGCCATCCAACCATCTCATCCTCTGTCGTCCCCTTCTCCTCCTGCCTTCAATCTTTCTCAGTATCAAGGTCTTTTCCAAAGAGTCAGTTGTTTGCATCAGGGAGCCAAAGTATTGGAGCTTCAGCTTCAGCATCAGTTCTTCCAGTGAATATTCAGGACTGATTTCCTTTAGGGTTGACTGGTCTGATCTAAAAGCTCTAGTTGTGATCATTTTTCCTGCCTTTATACCTTTGGGGGTGCAAGATGCCCAGCAGGGGATTCCAAGATTATCCACATGTGGGATTTTCCAGCACAAGCCCTGCAGTCAAGATGTTTTACATGGTTGGTCCTTGGTTTATTCCCATTCTCAAGCTCTCAAATAGGGTTAAGAATCATGTGATTTGGACAGCTTCTCAACTTAGCACAGAAATGAGAAACTGCTCTGTGTTAAACGAGACTCATCTCCTCATCTTCCTGTACACACAGCTGGACCACACTTCCTATAACCTCTTGTAGATAGGTGAGGCTATGAGCCTGGTTCTAATGGATAGAATGTGAGCAGAAGTGATGTGTACCACTTCCAGACTCAGCTTGTGAAAATCTCCCTAGGTATTCTTCATGATTTTCCTTTTGGCTTGATGCAGATAAACATGGGAACTTTAGAAGCTGTGTTGTAAGGTGGCAGAGCCACGAGGAGAGGAAGGACCCTGGGTACCAGAATCGCTCTGGGAAGTGAGCTTCATGGCTACCAGGAATTCCTGTTTGGGGCTGTACACAAGCTAGGTTGTGTTAAGTCACTGGGGATCTGGGGTTGATCTGTTACAGTTATTTCTTTAACAGTGGATTTTTATGAACTTCAGATAACTTTTCCATGCATGGATCCATCTGTGTTTTATAAAAACTCTGGGTGGCAGTCTGGGAATGGCATCTTACAGGTGACAATGCTTGTCCTATCTTAAGTGGTTGGCAGGAGAACAGAAAATGGTTCTAAGAAGAGCAGTTTGATGTGGATGTGAAGAGTTATGATGATGACTCTTTCCTTGGTCCTGGCCCCCTTCCTATAGCTCACACATGTCTGTAGTTAGAGCTCATCCTTGGGACTCAACACCCATCTTCTCACCCTCTCTGTCCCCAGTCCTTTCCCAGTGAAGACTCTAGGAGCTCTGTCTCTGTCCCTGGTGCTGAATCCAGTGGGGTTTAAAGAGCCTTGCCACCGAATCACCCTGGACTTAAACCTGAGAACTGGGCTTTACTTCTAAACACTTGTTCCCTTGGAAAGTCTTTTAACCTCTCCAAATGTTAACTTCCTTATCTGTAAAACAGAAAACTATACTTTCCTCATGAGAGTGTTGTGAAGATTAAATACTATGGAGAAACCACTGGTGCAGTAGAGGGGTCGTTTTCTATCCCTTCCCTCCCTACTTAAAAATTATTGAACCATCTCATCCCCTCCCTCCCCTCTCACCAAGAATAGCAGGTGAACTGAGGACAATTCACGCTTCGGTGAACACTGACTTCAAGGGTCAGCTCTATCATTCACTGAGTTTGAGTGGATTAAGAGGAAAAAGTGAAAAGATTCTAAAGAGACTGTCTCTCATGATTCTAGCTGCTATAGGCTACAAAGAATTACGGAATTTTCTAACATCTAAGGGAAATAGAAATTTGAGGGAAAGTATTTTTTTTGTTGTTGTTGTTTCTGTAGTTTCTTCACTCGTAAAATAGGGTGGTGGCGGGTGGTTGGTGGCAACTTGGTTTTTCCCAACCCTATTGAAAAAGGACACCTTCTAGTATTCTCACCACTCGTGGGTCCTCTTCTTTGTAAAGATTTTGTCAACTAAACACACTGTGCCTATTAAGGAATAACTAATTCATTTCCCCAATTTTATTAATAAAAGACATTTAGAAGTGATTGTGCAATAAAAACAGTATTAAGCTTCCCAGTTTAATGAGGTGGCTGATGCTTTAGTTAGTCTGTGTGGCCTCATTATCGGCTAATGTGTGGATTCCCTTAGGTTTTCTGAATTTTTGCCAGGGATTCATGGAACCCAATGCTACTTCTGCGAGCCTCAGTGCAGGAGTCATTGCTTTCAGTGGGCTCTCAGGATCCTTCAAGCCCTGACATGATTCTGTTGAGCTCTGATATACCTGGAGCGGGGAGCAGAATGGCCTGGGAGAAGAGGAAGGAGAGGAAGCTGTTGTGGAGAAGCAACATGTACCTTGGGGATCGGAATTGAAGGGACATCCCCTGGCATTTAGTTTAATGCACACCTGGGATATGGAATGTACAATCCATACTACTCCCTTCACAAAGGATGTAGCAAGTGACACACACACACACACACACACACACACACACACACACATACAGAGAGAGAGAGAGAGAGAGAGAGAGAGAGAGAGAGAGAGAGATTGGAAAACTGGTTTATTAATGAAAACATGCTTGCCAAGGAAAATAGTTGCCTCCCTTTCTGTCAACATTCTCTTGCACACAACATAGGAAGCTTATTTTAAATAAGAAGGATGTTTGGTGGGTATAAAACTGCTGCTGCTGCTAAGTCACTTCAGTCGTGTCCGACTCTGCGCGACCCCAGAGACGGCAGCCTACCAAGCTCTTCTGTCCCTGGGATTCTCCAGGCAAGAACACCGGAGTGGGTTGCCATTTCCTTCGTTAGGGAATTCATAATTTTAATGGCATTGTCTTCAAACTATGATGGCTGTTGGGATATAGCTTCTGGGAGGTTTTATTCAGGCCCTTTCAGGAATGGAGACCCCTTCTGTCCCAGGTCGTGCTGGAAGCAACCCACCAATGCTTTACCTTTGGGTTCTGCCCTCCACTTGACCTCCCAGCAGGGAACCCCCCTGAGATACTCAAGTTGCTGCAGTTCTTACCTGCTTGGTGGGGTTCAGTGAAGCTTCTCTTAGTAAGGGGAAGCACTGGCTCCTTCTTCATGCGGCTGGCCTCCTTTTGTAATGTCAGTGGGTTTCAGCCTCAATGGTGTCACCTCAAGTTAGGATAAGAGCCATTCTGTATTTGAACTGATGTCATTCTGACATTAGAGCCCATTCTCTTGACCACAACCCTATCCTGCCTTTCTAAGGCACCTGGCCCTTGAACTCTAGAGGCACCGCTCCTCTTAGCCTGCCCTGTTCAGAGAGCTCAGCCAGGGGGCCAGGGACCCGGAGCAGGAGGAGTCATCCCCCAGGGTGGTCTGATCTGGCCTCGGCTCTGCAGTCTCGGTACAGCAGGTACTCCCAAGGTCTCGGGGCTCCGTCGCTCCCCTGGTTTATGAGCTGAGGAGGTGGAGGCCCTGTCTGACTTTTCCAGTCACTTCTCTCTGCTCCTCACTGTAGCTGCTACAGAAAAATGAACGTCTTTTATGTTTTTCCAACTGCCGAGAACACAGCAGCTGCTGGTGAGGACTAGATGTGTGATCTTCTGTGAGCCTGGGACCTCACCCTTCCGGCAGCCTGCCACTGCCACAGCCCACATGCTGAGCAGAAGCCTGGTGCGACTTCCCCTGGGTCCAGGACTAAAGCTCCCCAAGAAGGAGAGAAGCCCAGAGGGCTACACAAGACCCACAGTAGCCATTTAACTTTAAATCTGCTGCCAGCAGCCTGGTCTCCTCTCTCGCTCTCAATCCCAGCCATTACCCTGATCTTCCTGGCCAGCTCACTCTGCTCCTGACCCCTGCTGCTGTCTCCCAGACCAGGCACAGCTCTCCTACCTCCAGCGCTCGGCGTCCCCACGTCCTTCCAGGCCCACCCTCTCCCTCCCATGGGCTCTGCGGGGGATGAACTGCCCCTGCCTGGTTCATTTTATGATGGGTATTGCGTGTTTCTCTCCTCTATTGTGGCCCCTTAATTTCAGTCTTGGGCTCTGTTTATTTGCAGGCTTTCTTCTCCTAAAAACAAAACAAAACAAAACCCAACAACAACACAAGGGACTATTGTCCGTATTTTGAGAAATTGTAGAACCCTCCTCTTCTTTCTGCACTGCTGGGTACATTTCTTGTTCCCATCCAAATGACCTGCCAAGGCGAGAATGTTAATTTATCTGAGTGGGAATATGCCAATATCACCCTGCAATAAAGGTGCTGGCACTCAGAATATAACTCGAACTCCTCATGATCTGGCCCCATTCACCCTGACCTCATCTCCCATCTCTCCTCATTGCCAGCTAAGCTCGGGTCACACAGCCTGGCCTCTGGTCCTCAGGTGTGCCAAGCCTGCTCCTGCTCCGGCCTTTGCACCCACCATTCCTTCTGCCTAGAGTACTTGCCCTGCACCCTGGCAGACTGGCTCCTTCCCAGCATGTGGGCTCAGCTCAGCTCCGCATTCTCCCTCTTGTCCACACGCCCCAGTGTCTCTCTATTGGAATATATTTTCCTGGTACATTCTTCCTGCTGCACTTACTAGTTTCAGGAAGCCTTTCTTTAAAAAGTTAGTTTCACTTTGTTATCTTCATCCTCCCCTTGGGCGGGGATCTTGCTCATCTTGCTTTGCTGTATCCTTAATGCCTAAGACTGCTGGGTTCACAGGAAGCACTTCACTTCTGATGAATGAATAATGGTGAGGTGATCACACACCAGTATCATCTGAAAATGTCTGTCCTTCCCCTGTTTGGGGAGTTTCTACCCCAGCAGCCCGTCTTGCCTTTAGCATGGATTATCCCTGGTGGCTCAGTTGGTAAAGAATCTGCCTGCAGTGCAGGAGACCTGCGTTCAGTCCCTGGATTGGGAAGATCCCCTGGAGAGGGAAATGACAACCCACTTCAGTATTTTTGCCTGGAAAATGCTATGGACAGAGGAGCTGGGCAGGTTACAGTCCATGGGATTGCAAAGAGCCAGACGAAACTTAGCGAATAAACCACCACATGTGAATGAAATGAATTAAAGGGCCCCTCACCCACTAGATTACCTTCTAAGGGGACAGACCAAGCTGTGTGTTTCTCTGACTCCCCAGCATCTTGAAGCTGTTCAAGGCACCTGCTGAATTGAATAGAATCCTTTGAAAGTATTGCATCCACTTTGGTAATTGAGGAAGAAGGGCCTGTCTGGTCCTTTGAATGTACCTTGCTGGACAAACTAACACCCGGCGTTCTCATTCTCAGTTGTGGGTTCCAGGTCATGAGGGTGCAAAGGCTGCATCTTGCACACTAGACGTGTTGATGGAAATGCGGAGAATCTGCCTAACGTGCAGAGTGTCAGAGGAGCGGCACCGCATCCTTCTGACACTTGAAAATTGCAGATTTGAAAGATTCCTTCTCACTTGTCAGGAGTCCAGGCCTCTCCTGCACAGACGGCTCCCAGGCCTCACTCCCCCAGGTGGGATTTCCCACTGAACTGAGCCAGCCCCCCGGTATCTTTGAGACCCACTGTTGGCACAGCAACTCAAGCGTCCTAGGCACTTGGTTTCAGAGTGTTTTATCAGGACTCTTTCAGTTACAAGTGACTTTAAAAAGGAATATATTGGTTCAAGCATAGAGAAGATGTTGGGTAGGGGTGGCTGGATTCAGGGGACTCTGTATGATTCTTCTTATGGGGTTTCCCCACGTGGCAGCTGTTAGGGGCCGGGTAGCCCCGAGAAGCCTTAACATCCTCCATCTAGTTCAGCTGTCCAAATGTTGCTCAATCCATTTTCACCGCCCCCGTTTTCATGTTCCTTAAATCAACCAGGCATATTCTTGCCTTAGGATATTTGCACTATTTCAAGTGCCCAGAAATCCCTTCCTTCTCTGCTCCACAGCTGTATGTGTTAGTTGCTCAGTCGTGTCTGACTCTTTGTGACCCCATGGACTGTAGCCCGACAGGCTCCTCTGTCCATGGAATTCTCTAGGCAAGAATACTGGAGTGGGTAGCCATCCCCTTCTCCAGGAGATCTTCTTGACCCAGGGATTGAATCCAGGTCTCCTGCATTGCGGGCAGATTCTTTACCATCTCAGCTACCAGGGAAGCTTTACCTCTCACAAAGCTTTGCTCAGATTTACCTTCTGAGGCTGCACCTGACCACCCGAATTAAAACTGGACTGCATCTCCCTAACATTCTCAGTCCTTACCTTGCTCATCCTTTGCCTGCTCCATAGCAATTAGTGCCTTCTCACTTACTCCACATGGTAGTTACTCACTATCTCATTGTCCTCTAGCCCACTGGAATGTCTGTTTCGTTCACCAAAATTTTTTCATCAGGGACAATATTTTTTTCACCAAGGACCTAGTAGCTGCTGCTGCTGCTGCTAAGTCGCTTCAGTCGTGTCTGACTCTGTGCAACCCCATCGATGGCAGCCCACCAGGCTCCCCCGTCCCTGGGATTCTCCAGGCAAGAACACTGGAGTGGGTTGCCATTTCCTTCTCCAATGCATGAAAGTGAGAAGTGAAAGTGAAGTCACTCAGTCGTGTCTAACTCCTAGTGACCCCATGGACTGCAGCCCACCAGGCTCCTCCGTCCATGGGAATTTCCAGGCAAGAACACTGGAGTGGGGTGCCATCGCCTTCTCTGAGGACCTAGTAGAGTCATGTCATATAGTAGTTGCTCAATTTGTTGGGTGAATGAATGAAGCAGAAAGAAATTAATTCAACATCCACACATTGGAAATACAGCAGTAAACACAGCAAATTAAAAACTCAGCCCTTTGGGAACCTCACTTTATGGTTGGCGAAGGCAGAGAATAAGTGAGATTTTTAGAAAGTACTAAATACGTGGAGTTTCAGGTGACAACAAGTGCTGGGCTGGCAGACACAGCAAGTGTCCACAGTTTAGATGAGACCTAGTTCCTTTTGTATGCTGAGAACCTGACAAGGATGGAGATGATTCTTGGCTCTTCTGCCGTTTTAATATTACTCTTTTTGAAAGGGAGACAGGATAAGCACGTTGCTAATGACAGTAATAAAGCATCTCCCAGATTTGTTTACAGGTTGTGTTTGCTTTTATTTTCATTTCCTTCCCGATTCAATTCAGGAGCGGGCGTGGGCAGCCCCCTGCCAGTCCACATTCCCCTGACATTTCCCACTCACATGGTGTAAATGAAGAAATATGTAAACAGGGCTGGGAGCTGCTGGTGTTTGGAGCCCCTCTTGGGGACAGCTGCTGCGTGAAGAAGAAGCGACCCAAACCAATAAGCGGGTATTGATTTGCATTGACATTAATGTCTCTTTGTATCGACACAAGTATTTTATCAAAACCTGCCTGGGGGGAACATCCATCTTCATACTGACTTAAATAGAAGATATTACAGTGTGGGCGTTCTATCTACATAGTGTAGACCTCTGCATACAAACACAGATGCATAATCAATATTTCATCATCAAATTATGATCTGGCTTTTGATGTTTTGCAAAAAGAATCTCAAGAAGTGCAATAATAATTTTGAAATGCAAAGACTGTTTTCCATTTTAATAAGAGTTGGGGGCTTCTGTTAGCCATCCTTGTGTGGGCAGCAGGAAAAGACCCCTCTGGCTAGAGCAGGGATACGGTGGGAGCATTTGTAGACCAGAAAGCTGCCTCAGTTTTGCTGCTTGAGGCTCAGTCGTGGACATGCTCTAGGCCTGTTTATTTATCTACCCTGTGGCCCCCATTGCTGGACCATACCCAGACCCTCTTCAATCCCTTTCATCACTTCCGCATACCCTTCGGCTAGCTTCGCTGTACGCTTGCCTCCAGTGGTCAGCAGGTGCCACTCTTGTGCTTCTGGAACCACTTTAACTGTGAGAGTTGAGAGCTGAAGGGACTGAGTTTTCGGTCCCCCTGGAGTGGTCCCCAGGCCGAGAGTGAGGAGCGGGCTTACGAAAGCCCAGCTCCCTGGGTCAAGTTCCTTGAGGTATCAGGTGGAAACTGCCCTGGGGGCTTTGTCTGATCCTGCTGCTGTTCTTCCCCTCCCCTACTTTCTTGCCTACTTCTGCTTCCCCCAGAGGGGACCCCCAGGAGCACTTCATACTTGACGCTTGCATGGGCAGCCTTGTCTGCTCTAAGAAGTCTGACTTTACACATGCCATTCATTCCCTGTGCCTAGTTATGGAGTCTTTACTGTGTTTCAGGCACTATGGTAGCACTTAGGGACAGGACAATGAGGGAAGTACTGATAGATACGGCCCATATCTCTGTGTCAGGTTTGGTACTTTAGATGGACTATTAAAAAAAAAAAAAAAGGAAATCTCACATGGACAGGAAATCAGAGGGCTCCAGGACCCTCACAGTTCATTAGCACCACGCACCTGGTTCTTCCACCTCTCTGCTCAGCCAAGCATGGGGCTGGCTTCACCCTCAGGCTGGGAACAGGAGGCTGTTCTCTTCTTGGGCCTTTCTCTTTAAAGCAGGGGCTCTTTCCTAGGTCCCTGTCTTCCCTAGCAGGATGACCTTTGTCTTATTGGCCTGATGAAGGTCACATGCAACTTCCTGAGCCTGTCCCTGGCAAGGGGGTAGAATTACCCTTGGACCAATCAGGTCCACCCTGGGGCCTGGGGGTTGAGGTGGTTTCTCCAGAGGCTTAGGGGATGTTCGAGGGGGTGGACTGCTGAACGCAATGGCCAGAGTTCTGTTAGAAGAGAGGGAGGGTTGATGCTGGGTGGGAACCGCTGTTCCTCTGTCGCTCTGCCCTCTAGATTCCTTCCTGCACCTCCCTCTGGCCACCACTTAACACCCACTGTCTGTTTTTGCAGTTTGGTCTGTCTACATGGTGACGCCCCGAGGGCAGCAGTCTGTTTTGCTTACCCCTGTATCCCTATGAATAGCACAGTATCACACATATAATTACACTCAGTAAATATCTGATGAATAAGTGAACGGGAATAATAAGGGGACTGAACGAGTGCATGAATGAACATCTGTGATCTGAAGAGCAGATGCGAAGAGACGGTGAGGCAGTTCCCCATCCCCCTCCAGTGGGGCGCGCCCTGGGATGATGGCAGGGCAAGCGGACTGCTCCCAGAAGAGGAGCTGGGACACAGCAGGAGGGACGCCCTCCCAGGCAGCGAGGGCCCTGGCTTTGGGTGAGAAAGGCTGGGGCTCCCCTGGGCTCTGACACCGCCTTTAGGTATTACCTCTCCTGCCTGGGTCTCACTACTGTTTTTCCAAAGATTTATTAATTTTTTCATTTTTGGTCGTTCTGGGCCTTCACTGTTGCGCTGTCTCTAGAGGAGGCTGCTCTCTAGTTGTGGTGCACGGGCTTCTCATTGCGGTGGCGTCTCTCGTTGCAGAGCACAGGCTCTAGGCCCACGGGCTTGAGGAGTTGTGGCTCCCGGACTCCAGAGCTCAGGCTCAGCAGTTGTGGCAGATGGGCTTTGTTGCTCTGTGGCATGGGGATCTTCCCGGACCAAGGACTGAACCGCTGTCTCTTGCATTGCAAGGCAGATTCTTACCCACTGGGCCATCAGGGAAGCCCCTCTTTCTTATACTTTTAATTGGAGGATAACTGCTTTACAATGTTGTGTTGGCTTCTGCCATACAAAACCAGCAATCAGCTATACATAAATTTATATATATATGCTCCCTCTTGAGCCTTCCTCCTATCAGCCCCCATTCTACTCCTCTCTGTCATCAGAGCACTGATCTGATCTCCCTGCGTTATGCAATGACTGCCCACTAGCCATCTATTTTACACATGGTAGTGAATATATGTAAATGCTGCTCTCTCAATTTGTCCCATGGACCTCACTACTTTCTCGAGAGAAATTGGGAGGATTCGATCACTGACCAATTTGTTGGACACTTATTACGTGAAGATGGCAGGATCCTTGCAGGAAAAGCATAGGATGTGATGCAGGCATCTGGGGGGGATCTCGCTGTGGGGCTTAGAGCTGGGTCTTTAAACTAAGGTTGAAGGGTGAGGTTTGAGGGATGCACAGTTGGGCAGCTGGAGGTGGAAATGGGGACGCATTGCAGGCAGAGAGAAAAAAGCAGGGGGACAGACTGTGGGCAGGCTTGTTTGAGGAAAACAAGGCTGGCCTGGCATGAACTAGGGGTGGGGAGCGGTACGTGGTAGGAGACGAGGCAGCGAGGTCAGTGGGAGCCCAAGCCAGGAGGCGGGACAGCGCAGGCTCTTGTGCTTTATTCTCAGGGTAGCAAACATTACTGGTGAGCCTGGGAGTGGAGGGGCGGTGCGGAGGGGAAGGCAGATGGAGGGCAGACGAGGTGAGGGGCTGCTGCGGTCTCCCAGCTGGAGGTGAGGTGGCTTAGAGCAGTGCAGTGACAATCACAAAGGAGAGAAAAGGCCTGACTGGAGAGGTCCTCAGGAAGCGATCTGGTAGCAGGGAGTCCGAGATTCTGTCTTGGCTTGTTGTCAAGGACACGTGCCCTGTCCTGCTTCACGAGCAGTATAAACCAGGCTCTCCTCATCCAGGAGAGAAGCTTTCTTTCACCCTGTACCCAGGGAAGGAAGGGGTGAATCAAACATAATGCAGTTAAGAAATACTATGTAATCAATCATGCTAGCTTAAATTAAATGCATTGTTCAAACATGTTGCCTAACTTTTTTCCATATCAAGCAGAGGCCATACCAGCACATTTATTGTTATTTGAAGCTGGAAAAAGGCATCCTCACATTTTTGGTGAATGAGAAGGTTTTTTGAGGGGAGGGAATAAGGGAAATGTTTTGGGGCATAAGTTCTAGAAAAATGGACTTTTTCTAAACTCTGTCCAAAATGAGGTATAATGTCATGAAAAGTGTGTGGAATTTGGAGTTGGAAGGCCTACACCTGAATCCCACTCACGCTGTGTGACCTTTGGTAGGTCATTAGCCTCTCTCATTCTTATTTATTTATTTATTTTTGCCTCTAAGATGGGGATGATAACAGCTGCTTCAGACGGTGACTCTGGGTATGAAATGAAATAATGTTAGTGGAAGTGCTTTATCAGCTGCAAAGCACTATTAAATGAAAGGATTATCAAGAAAGTATTTTTTTTTAAGGAAAAGACAAATAATTGGGTGATATTATTGAATTAATGTTAGTTAATTCATTAACTAATGTGTTAGCTAACATCTAAGGGGTGTGTTAACGTCTTTATCCTTAGGAGACACATGCCAAAGTGTTTAGGAGTGAAATGTTAAGATGTTTAGAACATTCAAATTGTTCAGCAAGATCCAAAATTGCACAGCTCAATGCATTATCTGTCTATATGTATATCTCCATCTATTTATATCTATATCTATATATTGAAAGACATAAGGAAAATGTGATATAACATTAACCACTGGGGAATCTAGCTGAAGGGCATGAGTGTTTATTAAGTTATTCTAAACTTTTCAGTAGATTTGAAAACTTTCAAAATAAAAAGCAGGAGGAAAAGCCACTTAAAACTGGACTGTAGATCTAAGTACAAAAGGTGGAACCAGCACCTCAGGAGGCCACCAAAGGCAGTGTCTTCCTGCCCTTGGCCTTCAGTAGGGAAGGGCAGTCAGGGCACACCGGGGCCTGGCAGGGATGGAGTGGAAGGAAGAAAAGCCCCATTTCTCTTCCTGCTCCCTCCTGTCTCTTCCTGGTGCCTCCCACAGGATGAACCCACTCAGATGCCAAGGGCAGAGCCTGGTGATGAAATCTGTGGGCATCAGCCTCCAAGGGCATGAAGCTGGGAGCGCACGGCAGAGGATGAATACAAAGAGAGCGGAGAATGACCAGCTCCCTCCTCCTCCAGCAACGGGCAGGCAGATACACATTTCTTTCAGTTCTCTTAAGGCTAAGTCACAGGAGAACGACATCGTCCTGACCAACCCTTCACCTGGATTAAATCATGTGCTGCTGCGGCTGCTGATTTTCAAACCCCCCAAAGGAGTTCAGGGTGGATGGCAGAAATGAGGCACTCCGTGCTCCTTGGGGTGGGTGGGTGGGGCAGGGGGGACTTCAGATAGGTATTTTCAGGAGCTGATTTTATGAGCCCAAATCTTATATCTTTGGGAAATATATTCTAGAGAAGTACCTAAATGCTTCATGGTGAAGACTGCTCCTCGTGCCTAGGAAAAGCTTCACAAGACAAGTAGAAACCTTCTGGAAAAATATGTGCTTGATTGCAGGTACTCCCTCTTCTCCTGGTGGCTCAGCTGGTAAAGAATCCGCCTGCCATGCAGGAGACCCTGGTTCAATTCCTGGGTCAGGAAGAGCCCCTGGAGAAAGGATAGGCTACCCACTTCAATATTCTTAGACTTCCCTGGTGGCTCAGATGGTGAAGAATCTGCCTGCAGTGTGGGAGACCTGGGTTCGGTTCCTGAGTCAGGAAGATCCCCTGGAGGAGGGCATGGCAACCCACACCAGTATTCTTGCCTGGAGAACTCCATGGACAGAGGAGCCTGGCGGGCTATAGTCCATGGGGTCGCAAAGAGTCAGACACGACTGAGCACCTAAGCACAGCGCCTCTTCCCCAATATCATACATATACTGACCGGTTCCTGGACTCTTTGGAGCAGTCTCGCAGAGCTATCTGAGTGTTGTCTCCTGGGCTGCAGGCCTCATTTTGCCCCCAATAAAACTCAACTCGCAACTCCCATGTGGTGCATTTTTTAAAGTCAATAGACATGATGCCAGAGACGACTGCAGCCATGCTGCCACCACGATGGAGGGAAGGCCAAGTGGGTGGCAGAGCAGCCGTTACAATTCTGTGCCCAGAGCCAATGGGTGTGGGGGTTTCCCACATGTACATGCATGCTAAGCCACTTTAGTCATGCCTGACTCTTTGCGACCCCAAAGACTGTAGCTTGCCATTCTCCTCTGCCATGGGATTTTCCAGGCATGAATACTGGAGGGGGTTACCATGCCCTCCTCCAGGGGATCTTCCTGACCCAGGGATCAAACCTGCAACCCCTGAGCTCCTGTACTGCAAGCGGATTCTTTACCACTGAGCCACTGGGGAAGCTGGGTGTTTCCCACCTAATCAAGCAATACTCTGACACCAGCCATGTGTCCCATAATTCCTGATGCTGCATCAGATCCCATAGGTTAAGGTCTCCATCCTCCAAGGCTGCCTGATATCCCACTTCGGATGCCAGTCACAGCCCAGCTTGCTCTCGACTGCCTGTAGGTCAGAGGTTCCAACGACCCCCTGCTTTGGTTCCATTAATTTGCTGGAGTGGCTCAAAAAACTCAGGAAAAAAAGAGTTTACTTAGTAGATTACAGGTTTATTATAAAAGGATAAAATACAGGAACAGTCAGACAGAAGAGATGCACAGGGCAAGGCTGAGAAAGGGCAGGGGACTTCCAAACCCTCTCCAGGCACAACACTCCAAATTTCCATATGCTCGCTCTGTGAACCCCAACTTTCCAGGTTTTTAGGAGGCTTCATCACGTAGGCAAGGTTGATTAATTCACTGACCCTTGGAGACTGCACTCCATCTCCAGACTCTCTGCCCTCCTAGGAGGTTAGGAGTGGGGATGGGGGTTTGGGCTGTGGTTCTCCTGGCAACCAGCCTCCGTCCTCACTAACATAACAAGGCATCTCTATTGCTCTTATTTCTTGGGAGATTCCAAGAGTTTTAGGAGCTCTGTGCAGGAAACAGGACCAAATAACATATTTCTTCATATAAATCACAGTATCACACTCTTACTAAGAGTCCGGACACTGTTGAACACCAGGGTCAAACTGGGTCACCCGCTGCCAGGCTTCTTCCTGTGTGAGGAGGTCTTCCATTATGAAGCCCCTTGGCTGGACATCTGGTCTCTGGCTCCCAGGAGCACCCTAACTAAGGAACAAGTTTAAGTGGCCTCCTTGTCCCGTTTGCCTTAGTCACATTCTCCCCCTCCCCTTCTAGAATTTCCACCCTGATGGCAACAAGAGTCACAAAACAAACACAGCAAGGGAATAGGCAATAAGCAAGAGAAAGGCACTGAGAGGAGATCTGGCGAATCAGGGGAGGAAAACGTAGAAATATGCTCTGTATTGTAAAACAACTGTACTCCAATAAAGACCAGTTAAAATAAAGAAATATGCTCTATTGTTTGGTGATAGACATACAGGGCACTAAGCTAGTGGATTTAGGAGACATTGCTGTAGCCTGTGTAGCAAATGCTGTCAGTTCCAGGCCAGACCTCCCAGGTCCCCTAATCAACTGTGCACCCATCTCCCAGCTTGTATAGGCTCTTTTCCCACCTGTGACCTTCAGGGGACGGTCCTTGTTCCTTAGAGCTGCATCCCTTCTGCAGAGAGCCTGAAGCACCCAAGGTGGCCTTTAGCCAATGTCCAGTCCCCGTGAAAACAAACAAGCCTCGCATCCTCTATCCCAAGGCTGGACAAACCTGGAGATGCCATCTGTGTGTGCCTAAGCCCCTCTTGTGACCAGGCTGCATCTGGGATTTCACCTCAACTGCTCTGGATTACACCAAACTGGTTTGGCTTCCTCCCCTTCCCATCCTGCTCCCCACCCCACTCTGTTGCCTCCGGGGAACACTGCGGGCGATGACGGTGTGAACCACCTGGCAGAGGTTTCTGGAGACTTTGTACCTGGGAGCCCTGGCCAGCACCAGCCTGTGGTCTCTCAACTGCCCTTGACCTTAGCACAGACCTCCCTCACTGCCCCTCCTCTGAGGTGGAGCTGCCCAGGCCCGCTATTGCCCAGCCCCTGACCCTCTCTCAAGTACTGACTTCATTTGCAAGTGTTTTTTTCTCACCATAATGTCATTAACTCCAGGAGGGACCTGAAAGCCAGGCATTTATCTGACAGTGATGTCTGTCCTGCTCGATGCGGTTTCTGCAGAGCGAGAAGCAGTCAGGAAGTCACAGAAGGAAGGGGACGTCTGCTCCAATACAGACGTCTTTAACATTTCCTGCTAAAGCTTCTCCCTTCACAGTCAGTCCTTGCCCTTTGCTGACCCGGGGACATGCTACGACCTTGAGCTTGGCAGAGTGTGCCACCAACGTTACTTCCCTGATTACCCATTTTGGTCACTAATCTGGGACTACATCAGTGGTTCCCAATCCTGAATGCTACTTAGAATCCCCTGGGAGCTTTTCTAAATGCACCTACCCCCACTGTCCACCCCATGGATCACTGGGCAGGGGGCTCAGGCATCAGCATTTTTCTAGCTCCCTCCTCCCCAGGTGACTGCAGTGTGCAGCCAGGACTAAGAACTGCTGCTGTGCAGGAAGGAGTGTGTCCTCGGGGAGTCACTGCTAAGGGACCAGGATTCTCTCCATCTGGGGTCATTGGTCACCTTTGTTCTGGGTAAGAGGCTGCCGGATGCTTCTGGCTTCTTTCCTGCTGCTCTCCTAGGTCCTACCTCTACTTTGTAAAGTGTCTGTTTCTTTAAATAATCAAGTTAAGGGCTTCTCTGAAACTGTGAGCATTTCTGAAGATCATCAATTTTTGGTCACCACAATATCCAAGGAAGCAGAGTCTGAGGATGGATATGGGGAGAAGGGCATTCTTCCCAGTGTCAGGTGTCATCTGAACTTATGCTTTGATGGAAACTTGTGTCTTCCTGATGAGCAGAGGAGCAGAGACTGTGTTAGAGGAAGGAAGGCCTAACAGGGAGGCTTAGACACTCTGCTTACAGACTTTCTTAGAACATACTGGTTTACTTTTTTGAAGGGCCTCATGCTCAGCTGCTAAGTCATGTTCAACTCTTGAGACCCAATGAACTATAGCTGCCATATTCCTCTGTCCATGGAATTTCCCAGGCAAGAATACTGGAGTGGGTTGCCATTTCCTTCTTTAGGGGATATTCCCAACCCAGGGACCAAACCCATGTCTCCTGCATTGCAGGTGGATGGTTTACCACTGAGCCACCTGGGAAGACCTGTGAAAAGCCTAGTGGATTGCAAAGATTGCTTTTTTTTAAAAAAAAAAAAAAACAAACAAACTCAGTTTATCACTTAGACATCAGACAGAAGTATTTTACCAAGGCAGTCAGAAGTGCCACTCTGAACAACAATTTAGCCTTTTAAAAATTATCCTCACTTTCCTGTTCTTTTCATCTATATTCAGGGAGAAAAAAGCAAAGCTTGATCTTCAGCTGAATAACATAAACCTCCATTAATTACCTAGAAAGATTTGCTTTCCCCCCTCAGTCTAAACAGTTTAATGCCCTCTATCAAAGGCACAGGTAGTCTGAGGGAGTTTCAGATCACCTCCACCACCACACTTCAGGAAATTCTGACCCTTTAAAATAATTTTAGAGGACGTGTTAATTTCTTCCCTTTGATGGTTACCCTGTGGATTCTCATATTTTCCTTTCTCTCATGTCTACCAGTTAGGAAAGATGCTGCTTCTTTATTTGATTAAAGATACTTTATCCAATTCTTGGCTTACATAGAAAAATAAAATCACTTATTTGAGCCTATGTAGAAAAAATAATCATTTGACAATGGTATCTGCCACTTTTTATCAGTTTGGTGGGGGAGGGAGTGAACACATGCAACATTTATGTATTGTATGATACCAGGTCATCTAGCCTCTTGACCCT
The DNA here is from genome assembly GCF_032405125.1 of Capricornis sumatraensis. NCBI lineage: Eukaryota > Metazoa > Chordata > Mammalia > Artiodactyla > Bovidae > Capricornis > Capricornis sumatraensis. The sequence goes on along the minus strand of NC_091088.1, from coordinate 23,617,530 downwards.
GAAAAACATTTCTGAGTTGGATTATGCACCACAGAGAAATAATTGCCATTTTCTGGTGCACAGACACCAGGTGTTACTATGGCCCTTGTTCCATTGCCTGTGGTTCTTTCCTTATGCATTCATCCTTCTTCTAGATCAGTGGGTTTCAACTCTGTCTGCCCAGAACTTGGGGCTTAAAAATATATGGGTGTGTAAGCCCCCAGCCACAGAATTGGAAGTTCTGATTCAATTGGCCTGGGAGGCAGCCTGGCCAAGGTATACACCATCGTTCCCTAGGGGACTATAACATGCAGGTGGGTTTAGAACAGCTGTGGTTGACATCAGCTCATTCTGGTAGCAACACTACCTCCTTCACCTGGTACCCCAGCACCTGCCACAGAGTCTGGTACATGACAAGCATTCACAAGTCTGCTGTGAATTATATCCCAAATGGAAGCTGGAATCCTGATACCACCACAATACCACCTCTTCTGATGTATTTCCCAGATGCTATTATTAAGCAAGGTGTCTCAGGGTCATCAATTCTAAAGAGGCAGGATTGCTGTCATACTAATGTGTCATGGTTCACTCTGGGTCACATTCCATTACTTGCAAACACTCAAAGACAATGACATAGCATTTAGCCTATAAAAATGAGTCAATATATTGAAAAGAATTATTAAGTCATTTAAAAAGGCACAGCAGTAGATCCTAGACACATAAAGCCAAGCAGCACAAATATCAATAGTACCTAATTACTTTCATTCACCCAAAACTGTAGAGAACACTACTCAGAATAAACACCCATTTCTTCCATGTAGCTTTCAGGCAAAATTCTGAAGTAGCTACCTGAATTCAAAAGCAAGCAGCTGAACTGTCAGTTTTTGGCCTCATTTTGGCTGGTTAGCTGACTGACTGACTGGTCGAGTCATATGTTTCTTCATTTGTCTCAGGCTTTTGAGCCTCTTCTTGGCGCTGGGCAGTGCCCTAAGCACTGGGAAACAGTGGTGAAAACAGGCAGCTTGTGTCTGATCTCAGGGAGTTCATATTTAGTTGCGGGAACTAGACAGGACAGAAGTGAATAGCATGCAATTCAGGTAACACCCAGAGAAGGCAATGGCACCCCACTCCAGTGCTCTTGCCTGGCAAATCCCATGGGTGGAGGAGTGTGGTGGGTTGCAGTCCATGAGGTCGCTAAGAGTCAGACATGACTGAGCGACTTCACTTCCACTTTTCACTTTCATGCATTGGAGAAGGAAATGGCAACCCACTCCAGTGTTCCTGCCTGGAGAATCCCAGGGACGGGGGAGCCTGGTGGGCTGCCGTTTATGGGGTCGCACAGAGTCGGACATGACTGAAGCGACTTAGCAGCAGCAGCAGCAGCAGGTAACAACTGTCATGATGAAAACAAAGCAGGTGGGCCTAAATGAGGGGCCACTGACCTACTGAGGGGCCAGGGGTCCACTTCTGCCTGGTGGTCAGGGAGGGCTTCTCTGGGAGGTGACCAGGCAGGTGAGGTCTGAGTGTCAGAGCACAGAATGCATTGGGCAAGGAGATGCAAAGGCATAGGCTGGAAGTGGCTGGCGGCTTGAGCAGCAGAAAGGCCAGGGGCTAGAGCTTAGCAAGTTAGGAAGGGGTGGTATGAAATGTGAAGCGGGAGCCTGATCACATAGGGCTTTGTGCACCGTGGTAAGGAGTCTGTGTGCATGCATGCTAAGTTACTTCAGTTGTGTCTGATTCTTTGTGACTCTATGGACTGCAGGCCGGCAGGCTCCTCTGTCTATGAGATTCTTCAGGCAAGAATACTGGAGTGGGTTCCATGCCCTCCTCCAAGGGGTAGGTAGTTTGGGTGGATGCAATTAAGATGGTCAATGATCTCATCAATTTTATGTGTAACAGAGTCGCTACCACAGAAGGGGGCTACAGTGAGAAGGTTGATTGTGTGAGTTTTGTAGCTCTTGGAAGCCATTCCATTGGGTCAAGCCAACAGAAATAATTACAAGAATTTTCTTTTCTTCTGGAGTGTCAGAATGGGAGTTGGGATGTTGTGCCAATTCACCTGAATGAAACACTCTTCCCCATAAATAGCCATATGGCTTGTCTTCTCTCTTCATGTAAACCTCTGTTCAAATGTCGCTTCCCCAAAGAGGCCTGTCCTCCCTACCATGCATCTCTCTCAATTCCCTACTCTCATTCCGGTGGTCTTTACAAGTCTGACCACTACTGGATATTACACATCTGCTTATTTCAGACTTCCCCCTCCCCACTGGAATATAAGCCCTTGAGGTTAAGGACTTCATTTGTTTTGTTTTATATTTTTTGTTTTGTTTACATTTTGTTTTCTGCTATATTCCCAACACTCAGCATAATCTCTGGCACAACAAACACTTAGAAAATAAATTTCTCGGAATAAACACCATTGGATTTTTGCTGCATCCATTTAAGCACGAGGGACTTGGGAGAGTCCTAGGATTCTTGGGCTTCTATCTGCCAAGCACATTCGTGTCCCTTCTAATCTTTCTGCCTTAATCACTTTAAATGTACTGACAAGCACAATTGACCAATTAATAGCGCTTATGCTTTCGTTACATCATTTGTAATCCACGATGCTCTTTCTATTTGTAACGGTCTTTCAATTTTTCATGACCCAAAATGGAGGACGTACATAATGAATACAAATAGCAAATTGATTAAATGTAATGCATATTCTACTGCTTGCTGGGTTTATGCCTGTTATTAATGACAGAAATCCAGCAAATTCTCATGAAAACACCGATGACATACAACCTTTAATGCAAGACGTTGGAGCACTAGGGGTCCTAAATTTTCCTAATTACTGAGCAACAGCAGACATTAATTTCCCAGACGGCAACCTTTGTAAATAAGAACATCAGCATGGCTGCTTTGTCCAAGTTCTTTTTTGCTGAACACAAAACCCATCACCCAATCCATTTTTATCCACCAGACTATTTGTGTTGTGTTTCCAAAAAAAAAAAAAAGATACACTTGAGAGATTGCTTTATGAACAAAGTATAAAGGACACCACTTGTGCAAAATCAAATTTACTGTCTACTGAGCGACTGCATGTTTTTTGGAATGCTAATATACTATGATACAGATTTCACATAGCTTCAGCTGGTGGGCTGAGCATCAAAGCATCACAAAGGTGATAAAGCAAAACAAGAAAGAAGAAAGGGATTAGAGTCTGAAATGGAGAATATGGGAGAGGAGATGCTTTCAAGAGACCCACCTGGCTGAATGTGCAGTCTTGGTCTCAGATTGCCAGAGGATGAGCTGGTTTGCAATGAGAGGCCATGGGAACCAATCTTTTCTTCTCCCCACTAGATAGAAAACCTTCTGGGAAGCAGGACTGGTGGGTAGGCTGACTGGTTTAGCTTGATTGGTACTGGGAAAACAGTGAAGCGCTTGTCTGATGGGTCTGTAAAGAGAGTGGATGAGATGCATAGGAGCATTTGTTGAGGCCCACTTGTACTTAGAAGCCAGCATTCACAGCAGGCTCGATGCTACAAGCCTGACCACTGCTACTAAAATCTTCCTCCTCCGATACAAATTGGCTGTGCTGCAGAAGGAAGGCTGAGTGAGCGAATGGCTGGCTATGGTCCATGCCTACCTCCCCAACAGTCAAAGCCCTGACAGGTCTGCAACCATGACTAGCTGAGCTCTGGGTGAGGAGAATTCCAAACCCAGGGGAAGCAGGGGTCTGCCAAAGTGTGCCCAGCCAACCTGAGACCCACAGCGGTTTTGGTGAAGACTAAACCAGGCTTAACAGATTCCCTTCTGTATTTTAAGTGTGTGTACCATCTTAGGTTGGAAACTCCAGAAAAGACCCAGAGCCAAGGATGTGAGAACCACATTTACTGGGAAGTAGAGGGAGCCTGGAAAGTGGAAGGAAACAGGGAAGGAGACAGGGAAGAGAAGGTGGATGGACAACACAGGGGAGGGGGGCCATTCCTAAGTCACCTACCATGGTGGGTGACCGCAATGTAACCTCAGAGGGAACCTGGAAAACTGTGCCAAACACATGCCTTGGAATTACCTTGTTCAAGGTGCGTGAGGGGGCAGGCTATTTATCCCCATATACTCCACAGTCATTGGTTAAGGATGCCCCAGAGACATATTAATTCCCAGGTACTTTGTCTGACAAAGTGAAGCATATGTGGGTAAAGCACTAGCAGAGTTGGCTTCAAAGGTCACCCCGAGGGCTAAGGATTCCCTCTGGTGGATACAAGATCCACACCCACCCCAAACTTCTGAAGCTTCACCATCACTCATGATAAACATGTCTGATAGACATACGCTGGGCATTGAGTACACTGCTGAATGCGATTTGAAAGGGGAATGAAACCTACAGACTCTTTGCTGAATTTTCCACTCTAAGGAGACGGCAAGACAGATTTCTTGCTAAAATTTAGGAAATACACATGCCCTCCTCCCCCACTGTCATATGTCTATGTGAGAGAATAAAGAATTCACAACTAGTTCTATAAAAAGAGCCAAACTCAGAAGAGAAATACATTCACAGACCATAGAGTAAGAGACAGTGCAAAGAGACAGGAGGGAAGGGCAGAGGGAAATGAAGATTTCATTTATTATAATTTGAAAAAAAAAGCCCCAAATAATTTTGGTACCTTTAAACATTTTCCCCAGATGAAGCCCAAGGTAATATACCTGTGCTGGGACATTCTGATTCTCACCTTGGGTCTGGTTGTCAAGACCTCATGTTGTACTGGAATTTATCTTTTTAAGCCAAAGAATTCCTCAGTGTCTCTACTTCTTTAGGTATCTTAGTTGTGAAAATCCATTCTTAACAGATAATAATAAAAATGGCACTATGTAGCATTTATTTAGTCCTTATTATTCATGAATTGTTTTTGATGTATTATCAGATATAACAAACATATGGTTAGCTATTATTTCCCAAATTTAACACAGAAAGAAGCTAAGGCTCAGAGAGGTTAAGTGACTAACCCAAGCTCCCTCAGCAAGTGGAGCTAGGATTTCAAACCAGGTATTCTGATTCCAGACCCACATCTGTGCATTATTTTTCTTCCATGTGCCCTATTTAATAACCAAGTGTTTTGATAAACATAAATCCTGTCCTATTTGCTTATAGCCCAAGAATGTGAAGATATTTGACATTTTATTCCATGGTAATATAACACCTCCACATGAAACGTCCTAGGACAAAGCCGTTCAAAGAGAAGAGAAGCTGCAGCTTCCCAAGGGCCACATTTGGCTTCTCCAGCAGCACGCCCAGGTCACTGTACTAGCAAAACCATTTCAGTTCTATCTAACACCCAAAACACTGCTCTCTAAATCTACAGAGACCCCATGAGATGCAGGAAATCAACTCTCTTCACCCCTCTCGGCTCCCAAGTGAGACTATTCACCGACTGGTCGCCATACTGAGTAAAACCATGAAACAAGCAAATGGCACTGCCTTCGTATTAGCTTTTATTGGCATTTTCTAAAGAAAACAAGGCTGTGTGTGTGATGAGAGATAGAACCACTACTTAGAAAGCACTTGAGCAATTGCTTCGATTCACATTTATTACAGTGTGATCCCGTGCCTAAAAAAGAATTGACATTTTTTTTCTGGTGCGGCTTATAAATGCAGAGGCAGAGAGGCCTCTCATGCTTCTAAACATCTCTTCAGGAAGAGATGAGAGGGAAAAAGCTCATGCCTGACAGTGCTAAAAGCTTATGGTTTGCTTTTCCATGGTATTTCTATTACAGTGTAAGTGTGTAGATGGCATAAGCACATATGCACATAAATGCTATTTGCTAAATTTAAAAGATAGATGGTTTTCCCACTTCTAACACTTAGGGATTTATAAAAGATAATGCTTTGAAAGCCAGCAAAATCAACTACTACTACACACATAAAAGACCCTCTTATTTCTCTAAATATTTAGAGAATTAGTCTAGAGAAGGCCCACAGCAGGATCTACCACAGTTAGATTGGATGAAATACAGAAAGCACACCAAGGGGACAGTTTATGTACGCAAGCGTGGATGTGTATCCAGTGTGTGTGTGTGTGTGTGTGTGTGTGTGTGTGTGTGTGTGGATATGTATATCTATACCCACACACAGAACAGAATATATACTTTTAAGCTAAATCACTCAAGAATTTCATCATTCTATCTTCACTTATTCTTTCCACATGATTGTGTTCAGTACTAACAGCAGCATTGGCCGTGTCAGACCCAATCTGTCAGACCCAATAAGTCAGGAGGATATATTTAGGGATTGGGACTGGTCATAATGTGACTATTTAATCTGCATGCTATCTGACCCTTATAATAAGTGATTGCTGCAGTGTGATGAAGTGCAGCCTGCTCTCTAGCTAGACAGCCCCAGCGCCTTTGCCTTCAACACACAAGAACAATGGCAGCCCCAGCGTGGGGAGGGAGGCAGAGGTTTGAGCAGCATGGTTTGAGATCCCCTTGTCAGGTCTTCTGATGCTGAACAGGACTGGGCAGCACTAACAGCACCTCTAACTAGGGTATTTAGGTCTTAGAAACATCATTGTTCTGAAAACTACTTGCGAGTCTGCCTCCCTTGCCCCAAATATCCAGCCAGAAACAAATACAAGAATATGGCATTGCGCACAGAAGTCCCCAAAGATGGCATTATAAGGACTGAGACCATGGAATAAAAGGCATAGGTTAATATAAATTTCAGAAAAGCCCTTATGTATACTTATAGCTGATTCATGCTGTTTTACAGCACAAAACCAACACACCATTGTAAAGCAATTCTCCTCCAATTAAAAATAAATTTAAAAAAATTCTAGCCTTTCAAACAAAACTGATTAGTTAAGTCATTATTTACAAAATAAAGTCAAGCATTTACTGTTGCTTAAGCTTTTCTTGACAACTTCCTAGTAGTATGGACAAAAGATGCTAAGGCAATGAGCAGATAGATGATGCTAAATAATAATATCATACTGTTATTATATTAAGTAATAAAATAATAAATACTTTTTTATTATCATTTTAATTATTTAATTATTTAATTATATTCTTTATGATTACAAGATCGTCATGAAGGTGTGATCATTCACACTCACCTAGAGCCAGACATCCTGGAGTGTGAAGTCAGGTGGGCCTTAGGAAGCATCACTATGAACAAAGCTAGTGGAGGTGATGGAATTCCAGTTGAGCTATTTCAAATCCTAGGTGATGATGCTGTGAAAGTGCTGCACTCAATATGTCAGCAAATCTGGAAACTCAGCAGTGGCCACAGGACTGGAAAAGGTCAGTTTTCATTCCAATCCCAAAGAAAGGCAATGCCAAAGAATGCTCAAACTACTGCACAATTGCACTCATCTCACATGCTAGTAAAGTAATGCTCAAAATTCTCCAAACCAGGCTTCAGCAATATGTGAACCATGAACTTCCAGATGTTCAAGCTGGTTTTAGCAAAGGCAGAGGAACCAGAGATCAAATTGCCAACATCCGCTGGATCATCGAAAAAGCAAGAGAGGTCCAGAAAAACATCTATTTCTTCTTTATTGACTATGCCAAAGCCTTTGACTGTGTGGATCACAATAAACTGTGGAAAATTCTGAAAGAGATGGGAATACCAGACCACCTGATCTGCCTCTTGAGAAACCTACATGCAGGTCAGGAAGCAACAGTTAGAACTGGACATGGAATAACAGATTGGTTCCAAATAGGAAAAGGAGCACGTCAAGGCTGTACATTGTCACTCTGCTTATTTAACTTATATGCAGAGTACATCATGAGAAACACTGGGCTGGAGGAAGCACAAGCTGGAATCAAGATTGCCAGGAGAAATATCAATAACCTCAGATATGCAGATGACATCATCTTTATGGCAGAAAGTGAAGAGGAACTAAAAAGCCTCTTGATGAAAGTGAAAGAGGAGAGTGAAAAAGTTGGCTTAAAGCTCAACATTCAGAAAACTAAGATCATGGCATCTGGTGCCATCACTTCATGGCAGATAGATGGGGAAAAAGTGGAAACAGTGGCTGACTTTATTTTTTTGGGCTCCAGAATCACTGCAGATGGTGATTGCAGCCATGAAATTAAAAGACGCTTACTCCTTGGAAGGAAAGTTATGACCAACCTAGATAGTATATTCAAAAGCAGAGACATTACTTTGCCAACAAAGGTCCGTCTAGTAAAGGCTATGGTTTTACCAGTAGTCATGTATGGATGTGAGTTGGACTGTGAAGAAAGCTGAGTGCCGAAGAATTGATGATTTTGAACTGTGGTGTTGGAGAAGACTCTTGAGAGTCCCTTGGACTGCAAGGAGATCCAACCAGTTCATTCTAAATGAGATCAGTCCTGGGTGTTCATTGGAAGGACTGATGCTGAAGCTGAAACTCCAATACTTTGGCCACCTGATGTGAGAGCTGACTCATTTGAAAATGCTGGGAAACATTGAGGGCAGGAGGAAAAGGGGACGACAGAGGATGAGATGGTTGGATGGCATCACTGACTCAATGGACATGGGTTTGGGTGGACTCAGGGAGTTGGTGATGGACAGGGAGGCCTGGCATGCTGCTGTTCATGGGGTTGCAAAGAGTTGGACATGACTGAGCAACTGAACTGAAAGTAATAAACTTTCTAATATAAAATATATAATATAAATTACAAATTAATGCAATATCTAAATAAATCAGGGGTAAAGAAACTTCCTACAATGCAGGCAGGTTCGATCACTGGGTCCAGAAAATCCCCTGGAAAAGGAAATGGCAACCCATTCCAGTATTCTTGTCTGGGAAATTACACGGACAGAGGAGCCTGGCAGGCTACAGTCTGTGAGGTCACAAAATCAGACACGACTTAGCCACTAAACCACCACCAAATAAGTTAAAAATGGAAAAGGAATGATTAGTCAAAAGTAATTCTTTAACAACTTGAAATAATTCTGCAAGCCTTAGATACCTGTGAAATTGGAACACTATAGAAAAAAAATGTAAATTAGGAAGAACTCCACAGTTGGAAAATATATTTATGGTGTTAAGGTATCCTGAATATTCATTGGAAGGACTGATGCTAAAGCTGAAACTCCAATCCTTTGGCCACCTGATGTGACGAACTGACTCACTGGAAAAGACCCTGATTCTGGGAAGGTTTGAAGGCAGGAGGAGAAGGGGACAACAGAGGACGAGATGGTCAGATGGCATCACCAATTCGATGGACATGAGTTTGAGCAAGCTCCGGAAGCTGGTGATGGACAGGGAAGCCTGGCGTGGTGCAGTCCGTGGGGTTATAAGGGGTCGGACAGGACTGAGCGACTGGAGTGAACTGAAGGTATCCCAGGCATTAGCTACATAACAAAGGTGAGAGTAGATGCAGAATGGTATGATGGATGATTCCTAGTATTAACTTGGTGATGAGAAGGGGGTGCTTCAGAGCAGAGTTTTAAGTAGAATTGAGGAAAACTGAAGGTTGCTATTAAAGGTACCAAGGAAAAATCCTACTGAACATGACCGAGTGAGAAAGGCAGGGAGACAGGAATCATGGCTGCATAAAAGATCTATAAGAGGAAATTAGGAAAGGTTCTTTTCCCTCAATATTCAACTGTTTTCCAAAAATGAAGCCTGCTGACAGAAATATTTTCATAAAACAGAGAATAGAATATTTACTTCTTGGGAAAGGCAGATTAGATAAAATGCTGAAAGATGGAATAAAGCTTTATCTTTATTTTATTCTATTTCACTTAATTTTATCTTATTTTAATTTACTAATGCTTATATGGGCTTCTCCAGTGGCTCAGAAGCAAAGAATCTTCCTGCAATGCTGGAAGTGTGGGTTTGATCCCTGGGTCAAGAGGATTCTTTGGAGAAGGAAATGACAACCCATTCCAGTATTCTTGCCTGGGAAATCCCATGGACAGAGGAGCCTGGTGGGCTATAGTCCATAGTGTCTAAAAGAGTCGGACATAACTTAGTGACTAAACAAAAACAACAAAAATGTTTATATAGTACTTACCATATATCAGGCACCATTTAAAGTATTTCATAAGCAATAACCAATTTATTATTATTTTTATTTATTTTAATTGGAGGCTAATTACTTTACAATATTGTAGTGGTTTTGCCATACATTGTCATGAATCAGCCACGGGTGTACATGTATTCCCCATCCTGAACCCTCCTCCCACCTCCCTCCCCATCCCATCCCTCTGGGTCATCCCAGTGCACCAGCCCTGAGCACCACCCTGTATCATGCATCGAGCCTGGACTGGTGATCTGTTTCACATATAATATACATGTTTCAATGCTATTCTCTCAAATCATCCCACCCTCGCCTTCTTCCACAGTGTCCAAAAGACTGTTCTATACATCTGTGTCCAATTTAATTTTCAAAACAATCTGAGAAAATACTGTTGTTATCCTATTTTGCAGATGAGAAAACTGAGGCTCAGAGGAATTGAGTTACTTGCCCAAGTCACACCACTAGTAAGAGATGAGGCTGTACACAGGCAATTAGGCTCCACGGTATATGAGACCACTATGCCATGCTGCTTTTATAGGGCAAGGGATTAGTAAGTAACATGCTTTGATTAACATGCTCAAATATCTTAGCTTCTGAATCTTTGAAAGATTTCATGAATATATAATACGGTTCCACACTCTCTAGAAAAAGAAAACGTTGAGGAAATTTGGCCTTTGAGGTCCATTTGTCTTTTTAATTATACATTGAACCTGAAGGGTTCTTCAAAGGATTAAATTGTTATTACACAAAAATAAAACAAGAGACTAGAGAATTGGAAAGATATATTTTTCTGTTATTCCACAATAATTTTCACACTGAGATCAGATTAGAAAATGATCAGGATAAATGGCCACAAATATAATTCCCCCAAATGTGCAGACACATTCTACCAGAACAATCTGTGACAGCATTTTTAAAGAAGTGTTTCCTGCCACAAAAGTGCTAATGTTAACAGCTCCAAAAAAGCTGTAGCCTGAAAGAATAATGTCTTGAAGGGTGAACTATTTTCCCTACAAAGGCTTAACTATAAGTACGCTTACGTTCAGTCTTGACTCATATTCATGGCCTTACCAGTAAGAACATCATCCTCTCACTCATTCATTTATCAAAACTTTACAGAGCTCCAGTTGAGATAATTCCAGAACAACTGAGAGACAGTCATCCACTCTTCAGGAAATCCATTTAGAGATTATGAATTTGAATAAATAATTATAAGGCTACAAGTTCCTGTTAACAGAGATTCCAAAACCACAAGAAACAGTATCTTTTAAACAATGTATAATGTGCTTCTGGGTCAATATGGTGGAATGACGACATGCATTATTTTCTCTGACTAAAACACCACTAAAATGAGAGTAAATGTCAAATTCCTACTTCTGGCCAATACCAAGTAACAGGAACTTGACTTGCCCTCCCATCTAAAACAACCAAAAAAAAAAAAAAAAAAAAAAAGCAGGGCGGTTGGGGGGGGTGGCGGGGAGCAAAATATATGAAATAACAGGATGGAAGACACTGGACATCAGCCAATAAAAACAACGGTCTTTGAGAAAAAGGACACCAATGAGATGAGCCCTAAGCCAAATGATACACAAGGGAGGTTCCAGGAAGAGGAACCTCCACAGCAGGAAGAGGGCAACTCAGGTGAAGCCTGGTGGACTCATGGAGTTGAGTGGCTGAAGCTAAGTGCTGGAGATGTAGGCAGCTAGAGTTTACAGAGGAGAGTCCTGGAGAAGGGTGTGCTGTACAGTGAGAGAGATCCAGAGACCAGAAGATGGTCCTCTGTAAGCATTCAGCTGAGGACTGAAAAGTGTATGCTTGGAGGAAACTACCCAAGGTCAGGTAAAAAAAAAATTAAGGAATTAAAATAGTGTTGACTGCTCGCACAGACTTGGGAACAGTCCTTAATCCAAAACACTCAGATCAGAAACCTCAAGATTTAATGGGCTGTGTGTACATCCACAGAACAGTTTGCTTCAACTGTGGGAAATAATTACCCCCAAACCAAACACTTTTTTGGTTTAAAGCAAACTACAATATCTAAGATAAGAACTACGCTGGATAGGATTCATGGTAGCTTAGACCTTGCAGAGGGCTTCCTTGGTGGCTCAATGGAAAAGAATTCACCTGCCAATGAAGGAACCCCAGGTTTAATCCCTGGGTTGGGAAGATCCCCTAGAGAAGGAAATGACAACCCACTCCAGTATCCCTGCCTGGGAAATCCCATGGAGAGAGGAGCCTGGTGGGCTGCAGTCCATGGGGTCAAAAACAGTTGGCCATGACTTAGCGACTCAAAAACAAAAACAACAAGACCTTGTAGAAGAAAAGCTTATTGAACTTGAAGACATGGCAATAAGGAGCATTTAGAATGGAAGACCAGGAGAAAGAGAATTTTATAAAATGAGCAGATGATCGGTGGGCTGTGGGCTAACTTCAAGAGGCCGAATACACAGGAAAGTGGAGTCCCTGAAATGTGAGACAGAGAGGGCAGGAGAGAAAAAGAAAATGAAGAAAGAATGGCTAAAAATGTCCAAATTTGATATATACAATACGACCACAGATCCACGCAGCTCAGTAAGTTCCAAGCCAAGAAACACGAAGAAAATGACAGCCAAGTACATCATAATTAACTTGCTCAAAGCCAGTGATGAGAAGAAAACCTTAAAAGCAGCTTCAGACAGACATATCACATAGAGAGGATCAAGGTAAGATAAAGGCAGCTCTCTAGACAGAAATAATGCATGTAAGAAGATAGTGGAGTCACGTTTTTTAACTCCTGAAAGAAAAGAACGGTCAACCTAGAATTCTTTATTTAGTAAAAAGTATCTTTGAAAAATGGAGACAGAAAGCAGACAAGCTGAACGGGCTGCACTTGTGCGGTTGAGTGGCCTGGGTCCAAGCATGCAGGTGTGGTCTCTGGGGGCAGAGAATGGAGAATGGCGCCCAGCCATGTGCCTCATCCACTGCGGAGATCTCTCCAGCACCCATGCTGTGAACCCAAATGGCTGACTGGCACAGGGAGACACAAACCCAGCTCCTGCAGGATATTCAGTAGCTTGGTGCCTGCCCAGAGCAAGAATCTGGTGTCAGGGCTCTGGCTGTTAACAAGAGGATGGCTTTAATAAAACTTCGCTATAGGATTCAGAAATATTTCATCTCGAAGGAAATCAAACTAAGTAGCACCAAGACAAATGCCACCACAGTAAACATCACCAAATCAGGCAGTACCAAAGCCAGGGATTTAACATGCAAAATGGCAATGACATCAGACTGGCATACTTTGAATCCTTGCACAGGAAAATTCTCATATTTAATACCCCACTCCTCACCACGTAGAGTGTCAATGGTTTCCAAAATACATCCATCTCCTCTTCTTCAAGTGAGGATTCATGAACAAATAATCACTTCCCAGGTGGCACTACTATTAAATAATCATTTTCCCAGTGGTAAAGAACCCACCCATCAATGGAGACATAAGAGATGCGGGTTTGATTCCTGGGTTGGGAAGATCCCCTAGAAGGAGGGCATGGAAACCCACTCCAGTATTCCAGCCTAGAGAATCCGTAGACAGAGGAGCCTGGCAGGCTACGGTCCATGTGGTCACAAAGAGTCGGACACGACCGAAGCAGCTTAGCGCACACTGTCTGTTTAGTACATACCAGGCTCTATTTAAAGCCTGCACATACCATTTCATCCTCATAAGAACTATATGAAGTGGATTTTATTATTGTCTCCATTTTCTATATGGAGAAACAGAGACACAGATTAAGTTACTTGCCCAAAATTTACCAAGTTTTTAAGTGGCAAGGTCAAGATTTGAACCCAGATTCATACAACAGTTATACTATAAAACTACTACATATATTGCCTCGTTCAGCTTTAGAAAAAGTTAATGGACTTAAAAAATTTTTTTTAATTGGAGGTTAATTACTTTACAATATTGTATTGGTTTTGCCATACATCAACATGCATCCGCCTGGACTTTTAAAATTAGTTTTTAAGTTTACAGAAAAATTGAGTACAGAATTCCCATATACTCTGTCACTCCTCACCCCAGTTTACCCCATTATCCCATGCATTATGTGTGATGTATTTGTTACAACTGATGAAGCACTACTGATACATTCAGTTCAGTTCAGTTCAGTCGCTCAGTCGTGTCCGACTCTTTGTGACCCCATGAATCGCAGCACGCCAGGCCTCCCTGTCCATCACCAACTCCCGGAGTTCACTCAGACTCACGTCCATCGAGTCAGTGATGCCATCCAGCCATCTCATCCTCGGTCGTCCCCTTCTCTTCCTGCCCCCAATCCCTCCCAGCATCAGGGTCTTCTCTAATGAGTCAACTCTTCTCATGAGGTGGCCAAAGTACTGGAGTTTCAGCTTCAGTATCATTCCCTCCAAAGAACACCCAGGGTTGATCTCCTTCAGAATGGACTGGTTGGATCTCCTTGCAGTCTAAGGGACTCTCAAGAGTCTTCTCCAACACCACACTTCAAAAGCATCAATTCTTCGGCACTCAGCTTTCTTCACGGTCCAACTCTCACATACATACATGACCACAGGAAAAACCATAGCCTTGACTAGATGGACCTTTGTTGGCAAAGTAATGTCTCTGCTTTTGAACATGCTATCTAGGTTGGTCATAACTTTCCTTCCAAAGAGTAAGTGTCTTTTAATTTCATGGCTGCAGTCACCATCAGCAGTGATTTTGGAGCTCCCCAAAATAAAGTCTGACACTGTGTCCACTGTTTCCCCGTCTATTTCCCATGAAGTGAGTGATACATTACTATTAACTAAAGTCTACAGTTTGCATAAGAGTTCACTCTCTGTGTTGTACATTGTATGGGTTTTGATGAATGTATAATGGCATGTGTCCAATGTTACAGTACCACACAGAATAGTTTCACTGCCCTAAAAATACTCTTGTGTTCTGCCTATTCATTCTCTCCTCCCTGCTAACCCTTGGCAACCACCGATCTTTTTATTGTCTGTATAGCTTTACCTTTTCCAGAATGTCATATAGTTGGAATCATACAATATGTGACCTTTTCGGTCTGGGTTCTTTCACTTAGCAGTATGCGTTTATGTTTCCTCCATGTCTCTTTGTGGTTTGATAGCTCATTTCTTTTTATTTCTGAATAACATTCCATTGTATGAATGTACCACAGTTCATTTATTCACAACTGAAAGATATATTGGTTGCTCCGTGTTTTAGCAATTACGAGTGAAGCTGCTAAAACATTCACGTCCAGGGTTTTGTGTGGACACGAGTTTTCGTTTGGATACTTCATTCAGTTTTACAGCAGTGAAATCTGTCATTATATTTTTTTTAAAAAAGGTAAAGACTTTTTCAGGCATATAAAAGCTAAAATAATTCATTGCCAGCAGACTGCACTGTAAGAAATGGTAAAGAAAATCCTTTAAGCAGAAGGAAATGATATGAAATGGAATCTACACAAAGGAAAGAAGAACATAATGGGTACATAAATAAAATTTGCCCCTAATTGAAAACAACTACTTTTTAAAACCTATTTTTTAACAAAAGTAATAAATAATGTGAGGTTTATAATATCTATAGAGGTTAAATATATGGCAATAACAGCACAAAAACGTTAGAGGGGGAGAAACAGAAATATACTGTTGCAAGATGGTTACACTCCATGTGAGGAGCATAGAATCACTTGAAGTAGTCTGTGATAAACAGTACACACACACATACACCTTTAAGTAAAACTAAACGGACAGTCACAGCTGAAAGGCCAATAACTGATACAAAATGGAACTGTAAAAAAACATTCAAGTAATCCAAAATAAGGCAAGAAAAAAGAGGAAAAAAGAGAGAATGGGACAAACAGAAAACAAACAGCACTGAAATTGTGCCACATTAAACATACATGTTGAAACATGTATACTATCATGTAAGAAATGAATTGCCAGTCTATGTTCGATACAGGATATAGGATGCTTGGGGCTGGTGCACAGGGATGATCCACAGAGATGACATGGGGTGGGAGGTGGGAGGGGTTTCAGGATTGGGAGCTCATGTACACCCACGGCTGATTCATGTCAATGTATGGCAAAACCAATACAGTATTGTAAAGCAAAATAAAGTAAAAATAAAAAATGAAAAAATAAATATACATGGTCTAAATGCCACAGTCAAAAGGCAAAGACTGAATTTTAAAAAAGGCCCAACTATATGTTGCCTGTAAATAACACATCCCAAATATAATGGCACAAATAGGTTAAAAGCTTACGGGATGAAAAGAAATATAATGCTAACAACCAGTCAAAAGAGACATAAGGTCTTTTTAAAAAACTTATTTATTTTTTAACTGAAGGATAATTGCTTTACAGAATTTTGTGGTTTTCTATCAAACCTCAACATGAATCAGCCATAAAAAAAAAATGGGCAGGAAATGAGAGAGAGAGAGAGAGAGAGCGGTATGTTAACATCAGACAAAGGAGATTTCAGAGCGGAATACTAGCTAGGATGAGGAATGTGCTTTCATGATGATAACGGGGTCACTTCATCAAAAGGACACAGCAATTACAAGTCATAACTGTCTATGCACCTAGTAACAGATCTTCAAAATACAAGAAACAAAAACTGGAATAATTACAAGAAGATACAGACTAATTCACAAATATAGTAAGGTACTTTGATACTCCTGCATCAAAGGTACTTTGGTCAATGATATATAGACCAAATAGACAAAAAAAAAAAAAAAAAAAAAAAAAAAGGAAATAGAATATCTAATCAACACTATCAAAAAACTTGTTTAATTCACATTACAGAACATTTGACCCAACAACAGCAGAATACACATCCTTTTCATTTCACATGGACATTTACAAGGATAGACCATATTGTGGGCTATAAAACAAGCTCAGTACATTAAAAAGGATTCCAGTTACACAAAAGTATATTCTCTATGATAATGGGATTAAGTTAAAAAATCAACCACAGAAAGATCTCTAGAAAATATTCAGATTTTGGAAAGGAAATAACATACTTTCTAATAACTCATGGGCCAAGGATGAATTCAAAAGGGAATTTAGAAAGTATTTTTAAGTGAATATAAATTAAAACAGCAACATACTAGAATTTAGAGATGCCATTAAAACAGTACATACGGGTAAATTCACAGTACCAGCTGCCTGTGTTAGAAAGGAAGAAAACTCTGTTTCTTCCTTAAAAAAACTTAAAAAGAAAGAGTGAGTTATAAGTATATAGAAGGAAGGAAATAATAAAGATAGGAACATAAAACAATGATACAGGAAAAAAGAAAAACAATAGAAAAAAACCCCAATGAGACTCAAAGCTGGTTCTTTGCAAAGATCAATAAAATTGATTAACCTGTAGACAGTCTTTTCAGGGAAAAAAAAACGAGAAGACAGAACTGCCAATAACAGGACTAGGAGAACTGACATCACTATAGACTCTACAGATGCTAAAAAGATAATAAGGGGGATATTGTCAAGAACTTTAGGCCAACAAATCTGACAATTCAGATGAAATGGACGGATTCCTTTAAAGACAAAAATTATTAAAACCCACTCAGGAAGAAATGGATAAACTAATAGCCCTATATCTATTAAAGACATTTTTAATAGTAATAAAAAAAATCTTCCTATGAAGAAAGGCCATATGGCTTTTTCACTAGTTAATTATATAAATCACTAAGAAAGAAATAGTATCAACTCTACACAACTCTTTCAGGAAATTGGAAAGGAGGTAATATTTTCCAATTTATTCTATGAGGTCGGCATTGCCCCAATACCAAAACTAGACAAAGGCATTACAACCACAGAAAACAGAACAATATCCTTCACAAACTTAGAAAAATTCTAAACAGAATTTTAGTAAATCAAAGGCAATAATACATAAAAAGTATCATATATCATGATAAAGTAGAATTTATCCTAGGAATGCAAGTTGTTTACTATTAAAAAATCAGCCACTATAATCCACTGTTAACAAGTTGTAACGAAAAAACATATGGCCATCTTAAAAGTGGTGGCTCAGAGGGTAAAGCGTCTGCCTGTAAAGTGGGAGACCCGGCTTTGATCCCTGGGTCAGGAAGATTCCCTGGAGAAGGAAATGGCAACCCACTCTCGCCTGGAAAATCCCATGGGTGGAGAAGCCCGGTGGGCTACATTCCATGGGGTCGGTCGCAAAGAGTTGGACACAATCGAGCAACTTCACTTTCATCTTAATAGATACAGAAATGGCTTTGATAAAATTTCACATAGATTCTGATAAGAGCTCTCAATAAAGGAATTAAGAATTAAAGGGAACTTCCCCAATATGATAAAGGGCATCTACAAAAAAACATACGCTAACATCATACTTAACAGTAACAAAGTGAATCTTTTCCCCTAAGGTCAGAGGCGAGACAGACTTTCACACTCACTGCTGTTCAATAGTTCACGGGGGCTCCTGGCCGAAAGAATATGGTAAGGAAGAGAAATAAAAAGTTAGATTGGAAATAAAAAGTAAAACTGTCTTTACTTACAGATAACATGATTGTCAATGTAGAAAATCCAATATAATGCATGAAAAAATGCTTCTATTGGGCTTCTCAGGTAGCACTAGTGGTAAAGAACTCACCTGTCAATGCAGGAGACGAAAGAGATGTGGGTTTGATCCCCAGGTTGGGAAGATCCCCAGGAGGCGGGCATGGCAACCCACTCCAATATTCTTCCCTGGAGGATCCCATGGACAGAGGAGCCTGGAGTGCTATAGTCCATAGTGTCACAAAGTTAGACATGACTGAAGTGACTTTTATGAAATAAATAAACGGCTAGATTGGAAAGATGAAGTAAAACTGTCTTTATTTACAGATAACACGATTGTCAGTGTAGAAAATCCAGCATAGTGTACAAAAATGCTTCTATAACTAACAAGTGAGTTTAACAATGTTGTAAGATATGAGATCACTATGCAAACACCAATCTTATTTGTATAAGCTAACAATGAATCATCAGCAATTGAAATTTCAAAACGCCATGAAAAGATAGAAAGTATTAAGAAATTACCGAATATTGCTGAATTGACATCTTTAAGAAAATCTGAAACACTTATTCATTAAAATCTTGTACATCACAGTGAAATTTCAGAACCATTAAAGCGAAGAGAGAATCCTGAAAGCTTCTACAGGGAATTAATAGATCACCCATAAAGGACTTAAAATCAGATTGGCATTAGAATTCTCAATAGCCAAAATATAATGAACCAAGAGCAAAAGGGAAGCTGTGATGGCACTAATTGAATGCTCATCTCACACAGCAAGAAGCTGACAGATGTTGTTTAAAGGTGGTAAATCACCAAATAAAGGTACGAGCATAATATACAGAAAACTCAGCAGTGGCCACAGGACTGGAAAAGGCCATTTTTCATTCCAATTCCAAAGAAAGGCAATGCCAAAGAATGTTCAAATTACTGCACAATTGCACTCATCTCACATGCTAGCAAAGCAACGCTCAAAGTTCTCCAAGTCAGGCTTCAACAGTACGTGAACTGTGAACTTTCAGATGTTCAAGCTGGATTTAGAAAAGGCAGAGGAACCAGAGATCAAATTGCCAATATTTGCTGGATCATCCAAAAAGCAAGAGAGTTCCAGAAAAACATCTATTTCTGCTTTATTGACTATGCCAAAGCCTTTGACTCCGTGGATCACAGTAAACTGTGGAAAATTCTGAAAGAGATGGGAATACCAGACCACCTGACCTGCCTCCTGAGAAATCTGTATGCAGGTCAAGAAGCAACATTTAGAACTGGACATGGAACAACAGACTGGTTCCAAATAGGAAAAGGAGTACGTCAAGGCTGTATATTGTCACCCTGCTTATTTAACTTCTATGCAGAGGATATCATGCGAAATACTGGGCTGGATGAAGCACAAGCTGGAATCAAGATTGCTGGGAGAAATATCACTAACCTCAGATATATAGATGACATCCTTATGGCAGAAAGCGAAAAAGAACTAAAGAGCCTCTCGATGAAAGTGAAAGAGGAGAGTGAAAAAGTTGGCTTAAAGCTCAACATTCAGAAAATGAAGATCATGGCATCTGGTCCCATCACTTCATGGCAAATAGATGGGGAAACAGTGGAAACAGTGAGAGACTTTATTTTGGGGGCTCCAAAATCACTGCACATGGTGACTGCAGCTATGAAATGAAAAGACGCTTGCTCCTTGGAAGAAAAGCTATGACAAACCTAGACAGCATATTAAAAAGCAGAGACATTACTTTGCCAAGAAAGGTCTGTCTAGTCAAAATTATGGTTTTTCCAGTAGTCACATATGGATGTGAGAGTTGGACTATAAAGAAAGCTGATTGCCAAAGAACTGATGTTTTTGAACTGTGGTATTGGAGAAGACTCTTGAGAGTCCCTTAGACTGCAAGGAGATCCAACCAGTCCATCCTAAAGGAAATCAGTCCTGAATATTCATTGGAAGGACTAATGCTGAGGCCGAACTCCAATACTTTGGCCACCTGATGTGAAGAACTGACTCATTGGAAAAGACCCTGATGCTGGGAAAGATTGAAGGCAGGAGGAGAAGGGGATGACAGAGGATGAGATGGTTGGATGGCATCACTGACTGTGGACATGAATTTAAGCCAACTTTTGAAGTTGGTAATGGACCAGGAAGCCTGGCGTTCCATGGGGTTGCAAAGAGTCGGACATGACTGAGTGACTGAGCTGAAATGATTATACAGAAATATGGAGCTTATCACCAGAAGGCCTGTAAATAGGACGGGTTAAAACTGGCTGCCTTGGGGAGTATGATTAGAGGAAGAGGATGATGGGATAGAAAACAAATATAATCATTTAAAAGTCTTATTTGTATTACTTAATTTTTAAAACCTTATGCATGATTTCAAAGTATGAGATAAAAATACATGGGTACATGCTGATATCAGAGCCCAAAGCAAGGGAAATGAATTCTAGACTAACATTGCTTACACTTTTCAAAATATGGCCATTACAGCCTATGTTACTGCCAGTAAACAGTTGTTTCCATCATAAAATATGCATGGATTTCACAGAATGTATTTCTTCTCTCCCTCTCTGTCTGTCTCTCTCCCCTCAGCCCCTCTCATGGTCCCTTGATAAACAGACTTGCTGGGGTATGACTCTGATGGAACAGTGCTTATATGTGAGGCTAACTGGTCTACGACCAAGCTAAACCATCTAGAGTGTATGATCTGGTTATACAGAGCAGTGACCTCACACCCAAGCTCTGTGCATCAGTCAGCTCATCCTGAGATGATGTGCTCAGTCAAATGCACGCTAAGGGGAGATGGGACAAAGGAAGTATTTTGGAGAAACAGACAACTTGACTTCAGAATTACTAGCGAAGTGGGTGGTAGAGAATGTCATATGCTCTCTTCCAAACTAAAGAAATGTATTCCATTTTCAATTCTCTCTTTATTCTGTTGACTACAAGGAGAAAATCTTAGTACCATTATGTATTTAACACCTTTCTGTAATAGTTACTAAATCTCCCTTTTAGATGAGAGATAGCAGACCTTAGACACAGAGCTTTCCACTACTACAAAATTACTGTGCTTGGGACTTCTTTGGTGGTTCCGTGGCAAAGATTTCACCTTTTAAATCAGGGGGTGTCGATCTCTGGTCAGAGAGCTAAGGCCCCACATGCCTCAAGGCCAAAAGCCAAAACGTTAAAAAAAAAAAAAATCAATACCGTAACAACTTCAATAAAGACTTTAAAAATGGTCTCAGTTCAGTTCAGTCACTCAGTCGTGTCTGACTGTTTGCAACCCCATGAATTGCAGCACGCCAGGCCTCCCTGTCCATCACCAACTCCTGGAGTTCACTCAAACTCATGTCCATCGAGTCGGTGATGCCATCAAGCCATCTCATCCTCTGTTGTCCCCTTCTCCTGCTGTCCCCAGTCCTTCCCAGCATCAGGGTCTTTTCCAATGAGTCAGCTCTTTGCATGAGGTGGCCAAAGTATTGGAGTTTCAGCTTCAGCATCAGTCCTTCCAATGAACACCCAGGACTGCTCTTACTTAGAATGGACTGATTGGATCTCCTTGCAGTCCAAGGGACTCTCAAGAGTCTTCTCCAACACCACAGTTCAAAAGCATCAATTCTTCGGCGCTCAGCTTTCTTCACAGTCCAATTCTAACATCCATACATGACCACTGGAAAAACCATAGCCTTGACTAGACGGACCTTTGTTGGCAAAGTAATGTGTCTGCTTTTCAATATGCTATCCAGGTTGGTCATAACTTTTCTTCCAAGGAGTAAGCGTCTTTTAATTTCATGGCTAAAATCACCATCTGCAGTGATTTTAGAGCCCCCCAAAATTAAATCTGACACTGTTTCTACTATTTCCCCATCTATTTGCCATGAAGTGATGGGACCAGATGCCATGATCTTCGTTTTCTGAATGTTGAGCTTTTTTTTTTTTTTTGAACTTTTTCACTCTCTTCTTTCACTTTCATCAAGGGGCTTTTTAGTTCCTCTTCACTTTCTGCCATAAGGGTGGTGTCATCTGCATATCTGAGGTTATTGATATTTCTCTCGGCAATCTTGATTCCAGCTTGTGCTTCCTCCAGCCCAGCATTTTTCATGATGTATTCTGCATATAAGGTAAATAAGCAGGGTGACAATATACAGCCTTGACGTACTCCTTTTCCTATTTGGAACCAGTCCGTTGTTCCATGTCCAGTTCTAACTGTTGCTTCCTGACCTGCGTATAGGTTTCTCAAGAGACTACATCAAAACAAAAAAATCTAAAAAAAATAACTGCACTTTATTTTCATAGCTACTGTCTTTTACATGTGACAAATGAAACATTTGTGGTAGAGACAAAGGTAAAATTTATCCTTTTAAATAAAGTTATTTACAATTAAAAAGAAGGTGATTTAAGAAGAATGTTAAGTAAATACTAGCATAGGATGAAATCATGGCAATATTTGTAAAGGTGTTTTCCAAATCACCGAGGTTTGGGGAACCCAGGCTACTGAAGCTCTGTCCCAGTTTCCCTTCTTCATATGGCTCCTTGCAGGGCAGAGAAACAAGGGAAGAATGGCCTCATTCAGGCTGAACATGAACAGCATTTTCTGGGTGAAAAACCCTGAATCTGCTCATGCTTTTTAATAATCTCCCAATTAAATATAGCTGTTGTGAGATATACCCCAATTTGAAATGTACAATAAAACCCAGAATACAGCCTTGGGAATTGTGAGCCCATAGTTTCTGAAAAGTAGATGGCAGGTAAACTGCTGAGCTGTTGTTTTCCCTTTCAAATTACACTTAAAAAAGAAAAACTCCCACTGAAGATTGCGCTAACTCCACATATATGTTGCCTCAAACTTTAAGCCCTCAACCAAGATAAACATGTAGAAGAGAAGTTTCACATCAAAGCTAGGCAGCTGCAAAGGGATTCTAGTCCCAGTCGACTATTCCTTCCCACGTGAGCCTTTCATACAGCTGTGGATGGTGGATGGCAACAAGGTCACTACGGAAGTTTCAGCTCTAAACCTCACTTAAATATGATTATTAGTAAATGTAACCAGCATTGGAGGAGGAAATGGCAACCCCATTCCAGTATTCTTGCCTGGAGAATATCCATGCACAGAGGAGTGAGGCAGGCTACACTCTGTGGGGTCACAGAGAGTCAGGCACGACTGAAGCGACGAACACACATGCAACCAGCATACAGTAAGCTCAGGATGGTAATCATTGATGTTTCCAAGGAATTCTCAAGAAAAGAAAAATAACATTGAGAAAAATAAGTCACACAAAAAAAATGGTGACAAGAAGATATCACAAACGAATTGAAAACACAGGCCATGTTCTGAAAAATCACAACATATTTAACAGATACAAGATTACAATAGAGTATATTGTGTATATTTATGTTATACACATGTGCGCACACACACACAATCCTTTACAAATCAGTAAGACAAATGTCCCAATAGAAAAAGGGTCGAAGTGTTGGAATAAGCAAATTATAATGCTGCTGCTGCTAAGTTGCTAAGTCGCTTCAGTCATGTTCGACTCTGTGCGAGCCCATAGATGGCAGCCCACCAGGCTCCCCTGTCTCTGGGATTCTCCAGGCAAGAACACTGGAGTGGGTTGCCATTTCCTTCTCCAATGCATGATAGTGAAAAGTGAAAGTGAAGTCGCTCAGTCGTGTCCAACTCCCAGCCACCCCATGGACTGTAGCCCACCAGGCTCCTCCGTCTGTGGGATTTTCCGGTTATAATGAGGAGATTCCAATAACCAATAAACATATAACAAATGGTTAAATCTCATTAGAAAAAAGAGAATTGTACATTTAAATAATTAGACACTATTTTGCACCCATTAAAGTAGCACACATTTTAACGTCCCGTAATATTAAGAGTTAGTGAAGATGCAGGAAAACACCAACCCTCATCCCCTGTTGGCTGGAATGTAATCGGTACCTCCAGTCTGGAGAACAAACTGGCCCTAACTGTAAAATGTGCATATTCTCTGGCCCAGCAAGAATAAACCTAGGGAAGCGCTTCTGTGCCCAAGAAGTCATATACTACTGAGCATTTTTAATAGCAGAAAACTGGAAAAACGATCACATGCCCCATATGCCAGAAAAGCTACACAACTATAGCACAGGCACACCATGAGATGTCAGGTCTATATTAATGAGAAGTCTATCTATATTAACTAACATGGAAAGATCTCCAAGGAATATTAATCAGTAAAAAAGCTAGCTACACAAAGATACATACAATATTATACTGACGTAGGGGGGAAAATCTTTGAAAAACAATGCTGTCTAGTTGGCTTAATGCTACTGAATCACAGGTACTGCGCTTGAAAGTATGAAAACCATTTCAGAGGATACAGACTAAACTGACTGTGCTTCCTACAAGAGTGGGAGGCAACAGGAACCTGTATTGGTGGTAGGGGTCCAAGGTGACTTCAACTTATCTGTAATGTTGTAAGGAGTTGATATTTATGTATTACTTGAATAACCTAGATAATACGAAAACAAAACAAAACAAAAAAAACGTTGAAAAGGATCACTTCTTAGCAATCCCCTACGAAGGACGGAGAGAAAGGCCAGGGAAGGGAGGGCAGCAGAGCAGGGAGTGTCGATGCTTTTATTGAAATTTATGAGAAAATCATCTTAATTCACGATGAGGAAGGCTGTCCACGTGGGGGTCCCTTCCTTTAGGAAGGGATTCTCTCTGTAACTGTGCAGGGCCCCCAGGTTCCTGGGGCCCATGTCTTCCTCACTCAACATAACAAAAGGCTGAGACCTCACTGCTGCTGTGCTCAGTGGCTCAGTCGCATCTGACCCTTTGCGACCCCATGGACTATAGCCCGCCAGGCTTCTCAGTCCATGGGATTTTTCAGGCAAGAATACTGGAGTGGATTTTCCGTATCTTCCTCCAGGGGATCTTCCTGACCCAGGGGTTGAACCCGTGTCTCCTGCATTGCAGGTGGATTCTTTACCTGCTGAGCCATCTGGGAAGCCCACATCACTAACAAGACCCAAAGCTGCAGTCCAAGAACCCTTGATGGGTAAAAATTCAAAAAGAAAATACACAAGCAGTGTAAAGGAATCCCTCTACTTCAGTATTAAATTGTTATATCCACACCCAGCACTTCAGCAGGCAAGATAAAGCTCCCTAATGTGGTCTCCCGGTAATAATATTGTAAAACAATACAAAATGGCAGCAATTCTACAAGGTGGAGGTCTGAAATCTGCAGCATTTTCCTCACAAACTATAACTTGGTAAAATGCAGAGCTATTAGAAAGCAGATCCTCTTCCTAAATGTCTTCAAATTCATGTCCTTTTTAATTGCCCAGAATTCATGTCACTTGTGTGGAGAAGCTATAAACATACACAATCATAAAAATGCATTTAGACACCCTGAACAAAATCAATGCTATATTATTTTAGTTTATTATTCCTTGTAGAGTTCACATGGGCCTTCCTACTTTGATATTTATTTATAGCAAAGAAGAAAACGAACATAAATGCCACACTTGGGATAACTCTAATGCTAGAATTGAGTAGAATACATAGAGCTTCTGCCTTAATTTAAAAAACTAAAGCCGTCTTTACGAATCAACCTCACATAACATAGGACAAAGCTGAAGGTCACTGTATTATTCATTTAAAAAGGCATTGATAAGGATTAAAATTAAGGTTCATGAGATTTGAAGGACTGTTAGCTTGCATAAATGGCTTCTTTCTTCTTAACAGGGCAGATGGGGTGGGAGGAGGATGATAAATAGTATTAGAAAAAATATACTTTTCCTTTTTCCCCTGGGCTTTGTTATTTGTCTCTCTTTGGAACCTCTAAGCTCTTTATTGAAGAGGTCCTCCACTATTCACAACTTTGCTGCTCTTATGAAAAATTAATGATTGCTTTCTCTTCAACAGAAGACTGCCTTATTTTGCAAAAGATTAACAAAGGGGACTCGGTGCAGAAGAGAGTCCCTCAGCATGAGAAGCTCTGCTCACACCAACCCATTCATGGCTGGGGGAAAATACCCCTTAGTTCAAGGATGGAAAGTAAACAGATGATGTGCAGCCTGTACAGACTGTAGAACAAGGACTACACCCTGCACAAAAGGAACGTGCCAACAAAAACAGGCTGCCCCCAACAGAAGGCTGACCCCATGCCCTGCCCACTGACGCCTTTATGCCTCACGCACTGAGTGCCCGAGCTGTGTTTGCAAGCTATTGTTTGGCAGGCGGATTTTCTGCTAGGGGGTTAACAGGTGAGAACAGATATTCCATATGCAGTAGCAAGAACAAAATAGAGAGGATGCTTTCAGTTTAGCTGCCAGTGCTCAGAAAACACTTCTGAAAACATCACAGCTCAGCATTGCCATCATTCTTGAATGAGGAGCTGGAGAGGGTGGGGAGAGGGGAGCTTGTTTCCAAATGATTTACCAAGGCAAGGAGAGAGTGTAAATTGCAAAAATAAAATACTTCAAGTTCATATTTTGTCATATGTATACACCAGTCTTCATTTTAATATCCAGTGCAGTCCTCAAAGGAATTTCTGATGAAATTCTACTTTCACCATTTAAAAGCCTTATATTTTTATCTACATCTCTATAGTTGAAAAAACTGAAGTGTTAGGAGGTTATCTCAATTACTAGTCAATTTGTGGGGGGCCAGGTCTCAAACTTGGCTCCTTTCACTTCACCCAGCATTCTGGGAAGCTTGTGGAAGGGCATCTGGCCAGGGACAGTGGGCAGAACAAATTACACGACATTTGATAAGAACAAAGAATCCACCCAAACTGACTCAATACATATTAATAAGTGAACTCAACCAATATATATTTGGTATCTACATTGCCTTGGACTTCAAGGAGCTTACAGACTAGTAGGGGAGGAAGTGAACACATTTTTACACAGATAACCATACAGTTACACTTATAAAGAACCAGAGTTTGGGAGATGCGGTTCAAGGTTATATCTTTTGTGGGATTTTTTTTTGGTTTAGCGCTGAGCTTGGGTGGTTAAAGGCGTGTCACGGAGAATCTATAAACGATAGTTCTGCATTGATCAGTTGCTCTCAGCAGTCTTTTGTCTGTTTTTGTGTATCACTATTGGCATATAATATAACAATTAGAGAAATGAGCTGCTCTTTAACTTCAGCATACTTTCCAGAGCGTTCAATGTACAGTGCTTTTTCTCATTGTAAGAATCTTAACAGGGAAGGCAGACGGTGGGATGAGCTGAGAGAGAGCAGCGTGGCCATATATACACTACCATGTGTGAGACAGACAGCAAGTGGGGAGCTGCTGTACAGCGCACGGAGCTCAGTTCTGTGATGACCGAGAGGGCTCGGGTGGAGGGGTGGCAGGGAGGGTCAAGAGGGAGGGGATCTATGTATACTTAGAGCTGATTCATGCTGCAAAGCAGAAACGAACGTAACACTGTAAAGCAACTATACTTCAATTTTAAATAAATTTTTAAAATATTTAAAAAACAGGATATAGTGAAATAAAAAGAATCTTAAAATACTCGAGGGACAATGCCTGTCCTCATCTGTAGTGTATGCTCTCTGTGCCAACCTCTGCTCTAGGATGCTCTGATGGCTTACAACTCATTTAATCTTTGCACTGGTCCCCAGAGGAGACTGGGACTCAAAGGGTCAAAGTGATTTGCCGAAGTTTTCTAGGTAAGAGGTGGTAGAGCTGGGATTCAAACCTGGCAGACTGGTTCCAGTCTGTATGATTTATGTATGATTTCTGTCTAAAGAGGGACATTATTTAAAATAATTTTTAAACATCTGAAATCACTTTTGGCATAATTATAAATAGCTGAACCCAATAACTAGAAAAGAAAAAGAGGAAAAGAGCCTAGAAAAAAGCACTCTTTTAAAAGTATACAATGAAAGGCAAAGTCAATTCTTGCTTTAAAAACACCTATTACAAGGATTTTACCACTGTCAACATTTTATTATTAAATACAAGAAAACAATTACCACAACATTCACAAAGACATAAAAATGAACTTTGTCCCTTAAGGAAAATGGTAGAAGTATTCAGAAGAAAATATTCTTTTCCTAGAAGTGGCAGCCAGCCAATAAATCACCAAGTCATACATGTCAGCTTTCATTTCTTTTCCTAGAACGTCACGCATGAAGATCTAGTAGAACTTACAAATGGTTCAATAAGGATGAGGAAAGCTTGTTAAAAGCCACTGTACTAAAACTTAAAATGCCTATATGACAAAATAAATCATACAAGGGCAAAAAAGAGTTATAAATAGGGAGTAAACATTCACAACATTTAATATTTAGTAAATGAAATACTGTTAACTAGAAATTACAAACAACTTCTAAAAGTCAATAGGAAAAGTGAAAGTCACTCAGTTGTGTCCAACTCTTTGCAACCCCGCAGACTGTATCCATGGAATTCTCCAGGTGAGAATACTGGAGTGGGTAGCTGTTCCCTTCTCCAGGGAATCTTCCCAATGCAGGGACTGAACCCAGGTCTCCTGCATTGCAGGTGGATTCTTTACCAGCTGAGCCACCAGGGATACCCAAGAGGACTGGAGTGGATAGCCTAACTCTTCTCTAGCGGATCTTCCCAACACAGGACTCAAACTGGAGTCTCCTGCACTGCAAGCAGATTCTTTACCAGCTGAGCCACCAGGGAAGCCCCAAGTCAACAGGATAAACAACTCAATAGGGAAAAACCATAAATGATATATTCAAGACTGTCAGAGAAAAGGAATTTCAAGTGGATAATAAACATGGAAGGATGAGAAACCTCATTAGTAATTATGGGAACACAAATTGAAACCACAAGAAGCTACCTATCTCAGATGAACAAAATTTTTAAGTTGGTCAATATCAGATGTTGATGTTAGTGTGGGAAAATGAATGCTTTGATTCACCTGGTGGGAGTTATAAATGGCACAATTTGGAAGTATTAAGTACCTAAGTGAAAGAGAAAATGAGCAAATTCTGTGATTTTAAAACTGTCCGTCCCAGAGAAACACCTGTGTTGATGCACTAGAGGATATGGGTAAGGACAGTGGTTGCAGCATTATTTGAAATAAACTGGATCTAACTTAAATATCCATTAGCAAGGGAATGGGTAACTAACCTGTGGTATGTTCATTTGATTTAATAGTTAGGGACACTAATATGGATTTAAATGTAGCAAAAATGCATGAAGCTAAACATCAATGATAAAAATGAAAAAAGTTGCAGAACAAAATACAGTGTGATATTATTTATATAAATGTCAAAAATCCATGCAAACAATCTTATGTGTTTCCAAGTATATATGCATAAGTATATATATGTAAAACTATATGAAATGACTGGAAGGATATACACCAAGTTCAAAGTGTTTACTTCTGAAGAGTAAGGAAAGAAGACTGTAGTTGGATGGATATGCTATTTTTAAAGGGAGAATTTACTCATATATAATTTGTATAGTGAAAAAATATATACATATAAAGAAGACTAGATCAAATATGCCAGTGATTAATTTCAGGTGGTGGAATTATCTCTGGTAGCCTTTCTCCTTTTTAAAAAATTAGTTTTATATTTTTTCAAATTTCAAAAATAAAAGAAGTAATCCAAAAATCAATAGATATGTGACTGTGATTTTTAGCTGAACCTGTGGTGTCATGCTCTATCTTTTGTCATTAGTTTCTCTTTATTTCTATCTTACATGATTATGCTCTTAAATAAGGAAAAATTAGAGTCAGAACATTTTGATCTAGCACTTTTTTTCAACAAAGAAGAACATAATGCATTTGGACAACACTCTTTTTTGTTCTTGTCTGAGAGAGCTTTGAAATCAGAGAGGCATTCATTTCATAAGTTATGGAGGCATTGTTTGGAAGACATCAAGTTCATGGGTTGCACCATTGCATGGAATCCCACAGAGATGCATCCTTAAATAACAGTTATTAACAAAGAGTTAAAGAAATCTTTGCCACTCTGACAGTTACATCTAAGAGGCACTATTATAAGTGATTTACAGCTCAGCTGTCCAGTACATTAACAACATGCTTTTATTTAAATTTAATTAAAAGTGAATACAAAACCCAAACTTAGCAGATAGGAAGAGATGATAAAGTTCAGAGCAGAAATAAAAACGAGACTGCAAAAACAATAGGAAAGGTCAATGAAATGAAGAGCTGGTGCTTTCAAGACATAAATAAAACTGATACAGCTTTAGCCAGATTCATAAAAACAAAAACAAAAACAAAAACAAAAACAAACAGAGAGAAGGCCCAAATCAACAAAATCAGACATGAAAAAGAACATGTTGATTACAACACCACAGAAATACAAAGGATCACAAGAGATTACTATACACAGTATACATCAATAAAATGGACACTCTAGAAGCAATGGACAAGTTCCTAGAAATGTACAATTTTCTAAGACCGAATAAGGAAGAAATAGAAAATATAAACAGACCAATTATCAGTAATGAAGTTGAATCAGTAATCAACAAACACCTAACAAACAAAATTCTTGGACCAGATGCCTTCACAGGTGAACTCTACCAAAGATTTAGAGAAGAATTAACACCTATCTTTCTTAAGCTATTTAAAACAATATTGCAGAGAATGGAGCATTTCCAAATACATTCTATGAGGCCAGCATCACCCTGATAACAAAACCAGATAAAGACACTACAAAAAAGAAAATTACAGGTGAATGTTGCCAAAGAACATAGGGATTTTGCCAATGCAAAAATCCTCAACAAAATATTACCAAACTGAATTCAACAATACCTTAAAAGGATCACACACCATGAGCCACTGGGATTTATCCTAGGGATGCAAGGATGGTTTAATATCCACAAATCAGTGCAATATACCACATTAAAAAACTGAAGAATAAAAATATAATCATCTCAATAGATTCAGAAAAAACTCTGACAAAATGTAAAACCCATTTATAATTAAAAATCTCAACAAAGTGAATACAGAGGGAACATACCTCAACATAGTAAAGGTCATATGTGACAAGCCCAGAAATAACATCATAGTCAACAGTAAAAAGCTGAAAGCATTGTCTCTTAGATCAGGACAAGATAAGGATACCCACTCTTTACACTTTTATTCAAAATGGTATTGGTAGTCCTAGTCATAGCAATCAGACAAGAAAAAGAAATAAAAGGAATACAGATTGGAAAGGAAGAAGTAAAGCTGTCACTGTTTGCAGATTACATCATATTACACATGGAAAATGCTAAAGATGCCACCGAAAAACAAATAGAACTCATCAACGAATGTAAACTTTACAGTTAATGTAAAGATTCATGATATGAAATTAATATATAGAAATCTGTGGCATTTCTATACACTAACAACAGACTATCAGAAAGAGAAATTAAGAAAACAATCCCATCAAAAAGAATAAAATACCTAGCTAGGGGTAAATTTGAGAAGGTAAAAGATGTGCACCTGCTTACTATAAGACACTAATGAAAGAAACCGAAGATGAAACAGACAGACGGAAAGACAGATCATGTTCCAGGATTTGAAGAATTAATATTGTTAAAATGAGGATGGTAGCAAGGCAATATACAAATTCAATGCAATCTCCATCAAAATACCAATAGCATTTTTCATAGAACTAGAACAAATAATTATAAAATGTGTAAAAAGACTCTGGATAGCCAAAATCATCTTGAAAAAGAAAAACAAAGCTGGAGACAGCATGTTCCCTGATTTCAAACTACTATGATGGACTATTATTCAACCACAAAAAGACAGTGAAATCTTGCCATTTGCAATGGCACAGATGGACACAGAGGATATTATGCTAGGTGGAATAAGTCAGACAGAGGAAGAAAAACATGATTTCACTTATATAGAAATCTAAAATCAAAACAAATGAACGAACATAACAAAAAAGACACAGAGTTATAGATACAGAGAACAAAGAGATGGTTGCTAGAGGGAAGGAGACTGGCAGGAGGGGAAAAAAAACCACAATGAACTATTCAGTTCCTCAGGAACACAAGTCACATTTCAAATGTTCAGTAGCCACTTGTAGCAAGAGGCTACCATACTGGACAGCTGAGATACAGAAAATTCCTTTCATCACAGAATATTCTATCAGACAGAACTGGTTTAGAGCATGAATTCTCGAGGAAAACACTCTAGATCCTGGTCCCATCTCTAACACTTATGAACTACCTGGCTGTGAGCAAACTTCTTAATCTGTTTATGCCTCTGGCCTCATCTTTAAAATGAAGAAAATAATAAAACCCACCTCACTGGTTTTCTGTAAGGATTGAATGACTTAATACATGTAAAGCAATAGACATCATATACATGGTAAGCTATTATTATTATGTTTGAGCTATCTTACTGATGGTAGGAGAGTGCTACATAGGTCTCATCATTTCTCACTTCAGAGTACCAGGACATAGGAGAGGAAGAAGCAATGCTCTGGTCACTGGGAAAAGATCCTTGTTCACTTGGAGGCCTGTTGGTGAGTATATTGCTGAAAGTTTATGCAACATTGAGTCATAGTTTGGTAACTTTCTCCATTGGAATTCAGAACATTCTTACTTATTCAACAAATATTTACTGCCTATTATGTGTCAGGCAATGTTCTAGGCAAAGAAGAACTGTACAAAAAAGATCTTCATGATCCAGATAATCATGAAGGTGTGATCACTCAACTAGAGCCAGACATCCGGGAATGTGAAGTCAAGTGGGCCTTAGAAAGAATCACTACGAACAAAGCTAGTGGAGGTGATGGAATTCCAGTTGAGCTATTTCAAATCCTAGGCGATGATGCTTTGAAAGTGCTGCACTCAATATGCCAGCAAGTTTGGAAAACTCAGCAGTGGCCACAGGACTGGAAAAGGTCAGTTTTCATTCTAATCCCAAAGAAAGGCAATGCCAAAGAGTGCTCAAACTACCACACAATTGCACTCATCTCACACGCTAGTAAGGAAATGGCAACCCACTCCAGTGTTCTTGCCTGGAGAATGCCAGGGATGGGGGAGCCTGGTGGGCTGCCATCTATGGTGTCGCACAAAGTTGGACACGACTGAAGTGACTTAGCAGCAGCAGCACACGCTAGTAAAGTAATGCTCAAAATTCTCCAAGACAGGCTTCAGCAATATGTGAACCGTGAACTCCCTGATGTTCAAGCTGGTTTTAGAGAAGGCAGAAGAATGAGAGATCAAATTGCCAACATCCGCTGGATCATCGAAAAAGCAAGAGAGTTCCAGAAAAACATCTATTTCTGCTTTCTTGACTATGCCAAAGCCTTTGACTGTGTGGATCACAATAAACTGTGGAAAATTCTGAAAGAGATGGGGATACCAGACCACCTGATCTGCCTCTTGAGAAACCTACATGCAGGTCAGGAAGCAACAATTCGAACTGGACATGGAACAACAGACAGGTTCCAAATAGGAAAAGGAGTACGTCAAGGCTGTATATTGTCACCCTGCTTATTTAACTCATATGCAGAGTACATCATGAGAAACGCTGGGCTGGAAGAAGCACAAGCTGGAATCAAGATTGCCGGGAGAAATATCAATAACCTCAGATATGCAGATGACACCACCCTTATGGCAGAAAGTGAAGAGGAACTAACAAGCCTCTTGATGAAAGTGAGAGAGGAGAGTGAAAAAGTTGGCTTAAAGCTCAACATTCAGAAAACTAAGATCATGGCATCTGGGCCCATCAGTTCATGGCAAATAGATGGGGAAACAGTGGAAACAGTGGCTGACTTTATTTTTGGGGGGCTCCAAAATCACTGCAGCCATGAAATTAAAAGTCGCTTACTTCTTGGAAGGAAAGTTATGACCAACCTAGAAAGCATATTCAAAAGCAGAGACATTACTTTGCCAACAAAGGTCTGCCTAGTCAAGGCTATGGTTTTTCCAGTGGTCATGTATGGATGTGAGAGTTGGACTGTGAAAAAAGCTGAGCACTGGAGAATTGATGCTTTTGAACTGTGGTGTTGGAGAAGACTCTTGAGAGTCCCTTGGACTGCAAGGAGGTCCAACCAGTCCATTCTAAATAAGATCAGTCCTGGGTGTTCACTGGAAGGACTGATGTTGAAGCCAAAACTCCAACACTTTGGCCACCTCATGGGAAGAGTTGACTCATTGGGAAACACTCTGATGCTGGGAGGGTTTTGGGGGCAGGAGAAGGAGATGACAGAGGATGAGATGGCTGGATGGCATCACCAACTTGATGGACATGAGTTTGGGTAAACTCCGGGAGTTGGTGATGGACAGGGAGGCCTGGCATGCTGCAATTCATGGGGGTGCAAAGAGTTGGACACTACTGAGTGACTGAACTGAACTGAATGTTCTAGGCACTGCGAATATGTCAGTGAACAAAACAGATAAGGATCCCGACACTTGTGGAACTTTTGTTCTAATGGAGGATACAAGCAAGAAGTATGATATACAAGCAAATTATACAGTGCGATTGGAATAAGTCCTGCGGAAAAAGTAGAGGAGCTACAGGAAATCTGAATTTGGAGAAGAGGTCAGGTTAGAATTGTAAAAGGAGGCAGGGTCCAAAAGACTGTTCTATAACCTCCAATTAAAATAAATAAATTTATATTAAAAAAAAAAGGCAGCAGGGCGGGGTTCACTGAGAAGGTGAGACTGGAGCAATTACTTAATGGAGGTGAGAGAGTGAATATTGCAGATTTCAGAAGAGCTCTCAATCAAGGGCCCTGGGGCAAGAACACAGGAAAGAGGGCCGAGTGGAATGAGTGAGCGAGAAGGAAAGGAGGGGGAGAGAGCGTGGAGATAAGGAGGGTGGGGAGGCAACAGTCTCTACCTGGCGGTCACTGTAAGGGCCTGGCTTCCACTCAGACTGAGATGGGGTCCTCTGCGTAGTTTTGAGCAGAAGACTACCAGGATCTGACTTTAGTTCCAAAGGGTCACGACGGCTGCTGTACTGTGAAATGCCCACGGTGGGTGGAGGGTGGCAGCAGGGACAACAGGAGAAGGCCACAGTAACAACCCCTGGGACAGACGCTGGTGCTGGGCTATTGCGGTAGAAGTGGGGGTTATGTGAGAAGTGGTTAGACTTTGGATTTTGATGTTGACAGATTAGAGAAGGGAAGGACTAGGGAGGGCCAGGTCAGGGAATTCTTTCTATAGGATGAGGGATGTGAGCAGCTTTCGAGGTCCTCCAGATACATCTCTAAAATCCACATGGAAAATTTAGTATGCTTGATGTAATCCTGCATTCTTACGCTCACATCAAGTATCAATCATACTTATTTCTTGAACACCTCCTAACAAAAGTATAAATATTCTGTTCTTGGCCAGGAAATGCTCTTGGTATTTGATGTCTAAAAATGCCAAAAACCACACCAAGAGATTTCAAGTATTCATTAGCAGTAGAGTCCTTCATCCAAACTTAAAAAAAAAAGAAAAAAATTAACAAGGCAAATCTCTATTTTGTTAGGAAAGTGGCAAGTTAGAAACTTACATTATCACTTAAATAAATGGATGGAAGGAGCTCAGGAACTCCTTGTAAGTGGCTGCCATGTGGCACAGCTCAGGTTTGCAACTTGGCAAATGATTTTTTGCACTCACAGAGTGAGATGCAGATTCTATGTTCTCTCAAGGCTACATGGACCTTGACAGAGTAAATACTGCTTCAAGATCTCACCTTCAACAACCTAGGATGACACAGTCATTTTAATGTGATTAGAAAAAAATCTTTTTATTTTCTGCCATACTGCTAATGTTGGTATGGGTATAGGTGAAGAGCAGAGCAGAGGAGGAAGTGGACACGCAGGAAGGATGGCATCTGCCCTTAACTCCATATTTCTCTATCATTTGCATTTTTAAAGTAAGAATTCTAATAATGTAACTTTTTAGACTAAAAATTAACACTCTACTTTTATCTAAATATCTCATGAAAAAATGTAAAAGTGCAAGTGTTAGTTGCTCAGTCATGTCCGAGTCTTTGCGACCCCATGGACTGTAGCCTGCCAGGCTCCTTATGTCCATGGAATTCTCCAGGCAAGAATACTGGAGTGGGTAGTCACTCCCTTCTCCAGGAGATCTTCCCAACCCAGGGACTGAACCTGGATCTCCTGCATTGCAGGCGGATTCTTTACCATCTGAGTCACCAGGGAAGCCCTGATCTCATGATATATCTCAATTCCCCTAGCAGCGGTTTCTGGGAGGATGGAAAACAACTAGTCTCTAGATTCTGTGAACGAAAGTCACTCAGTTGTGTCTGACTTGTGATCCCATGGA
Organism: Capricornis sumatraensis; assembly: GCF_032405125.1. Classification (NCBI taxonomy): domain Eukaryota; kingdom Metazoa; phylum Chordata; class Mammalia; order Artiodactyla; family Bovidae; genus Capricornis; species Capricornis sumatraensis. The sequence goes on along the minus strand of NC_091088.1, from coordinate 23,580,809 downwards.
CTGTGTAGTCCATGGAATTCTCCAGGCCTGAATACCAAAGTGGATAGCCTTTCTTTTCTAGAGGGGTTCTTAACAACCCAGGGATCAAACCCAGGTCTCTCACATTGCAGACAGATTCTTCACCAGCTGAGCCACAAGTGAAGCTCAAGAATACTGAAGCGGGTAGCCTATTCCTTCTCCAGCAGCTCTTCCTGGCCCAGGAATTGAACTGGTGTCTCCTGCATTATAGGCGGATTCTTTACCAACGGAGCTATCAAGGAAGCCTCTATTCTGTGAAGGTACCCATAATATTGGAGAAGGAAATGGTAACTTACTCCAGTATTCTTGCCTGGAGAATCCCAGGGACAGGGGAGCCTGGTGGGCTGCTGTCTATGGGGTCACACAGAGTTGGACATGACTGACGCAACTTAGCAGCAGCAGCAACCCATAATATACTCAAAGACAATGATGATGCTTTCTTCTCAACATTCTTTTCCTGAGGAAACAGCCAAGAACTGGTTATTTTTGTGCAAGTCACCATATACTTCAAAAGGATTATGGGTTACACTGCACAAATTCTTGAGGGGCATGGGACTCATTTCAAAGACAATTCTTACACCTACTTTCTTTAGAAGGCTAGATTTTAATGAGGAGGAGACAGAGGCTAGCAAGTAGCAGGAAATTTGCTGTGGCAGGAAATTTCCTTCTCAATATGAGGACACTTTTTAAGGCTGGCGTGTACAGTGAAAATGTACAGTGACATCCCAAAGGAGATATTGAGTAAAGTGAAAAGAAAAATGCTGGTGACGTATTGATTAAGCTTCATGTGCTGCATGTCTTCAGTTATGCTCTCACCCTTCACCAGCGTGCTTGGTGCCCTCACGGCTGATGCTTGAGAACAGCCTGAATGGGCTCTGCGGGGTGCTGGTTTCTGTGTGGTGCCAGTGGGAGCCTCAGCAGGAAAGGAAGGGGGAGAGTTGAGGCTTTTACACCTCTGGCTCTCTCCCTGAGGGCTTGTCCAGGGCAGACGGCATCTCTTACAGGGTCTTGGCTCTAGTCAGAGAGTGCTCCTTCAGACCTGGGGTGGTGACAACTGTTATTAGCCCTGAGGTACTGCTCTATACCCTGTCCATCCTTTGTTCATTCCTCCTCCAATTACCCAATTTGATCATGCCATTTTTTGTTGTTGCTGTTGCTGTTGTTAAGATTCAGATATACCAACAAAGGAAGCTCTTAATTAGGTTCTTTGTGTCTTGAAAATTCTAGTGGACATATGCCACTCTTTTTGCACCTTTCTTAAATCCCTCACCCCCATCCTAACCCCCAACATGTGAGCTAACTTTCTTGTCTGGGGATTTCCCTACCTCATGGCTCTCAGTGAGAGATGGAGACCAACAACCACATGGAAGACACATGCTCATTTTCCCAGCCTCCCTTGCAGCTAGGCTCAACCAATCAGATGGAGCTTGACTCCTGTCAGGACTTAAGGCAAAGTGGACTTCAGAGAACCCATTTTGGCTGAGGTGGTGGCAGCGCTGGGAGTTTCCAGAGGGAGCAGCTGAGCCTAGTGTCAGGCTCAGGGTCCCGGGGGTGCATCTGAAGGAATGCACACATCGTGGTGGCTCAAGTTGGTTCCCTGTAGAGAGTTTCTGTATTGCTCCTGCTTCTCATATTCTGCTCCTGCAATGCAGGAGATTCCAGTTTGATTCCTGGGTCAGGAAGATCCGCTGGAGAAGGGATAGACCACCCATGCCAGTATTTAGACCACCCGCTCCAGTATTCTTGGGCTTCTCTTGTGGCTCAGCTGGTAAAGAATCCACTTGCAATGTGGGAGACCTGGGTTTGATCCCTGGGTTGGGAAGATCCCCTGGAGAAGGGAAAGGCTCAGTCCAGTATTCTGCCTGGAGAATTCCATGGACTGTATATATAGTCCATGGGGTCTCAAAGAGTGGGACACAACTGCACGAATTTCACTTTCAGTTTCCTGCTTCTGGATTACCCAACATCTGTCTCTGTGGACCTCTCAGGACATCTTCAAGTAACCCAACAGTCTTCAATTCATCCATTTCTTGCTTGAACGAGCTAGAGTTGGTTATACTGCTTGAAACTAAGAACTCTGTCTGATTGAAAAAAAAAAAAAAACCAAGCCAATTCTGTGAGATTCTGGCATCCTAAAATCTTCATCTCATTTTAAGTTAAAAATAAATCCATGTGTGCGTATCTACTATGTTTCAATTATTGTGCTAGGTGTTACAAAGCTAATTAAGATGGAAAAGTAAATAACCATAATCAAATGATAAATACTACAATGGATCCTTCACATCTGAAGTACAGATGCAGAAGTGATTAATTCCGCCTAGGAGGATTTTGTAAAGTTTCTGTAAGGTAGTGAGCTGAATAGAGGCATGGGTACAGGTAAGGAATAATATGAAATGTTTGGCATGTCCAGAGGATGTAAGTGAGCTCAGAGAAGCTGCAGTAGAGCACAGCAAAGAGTCCACTGGAGGGAAGGCTGGGAAAGTGAGTCAAGGGCCAGCGGCAAACCATCCGAATTTCATTCTCTAGGCAAGCAGGAGAAGCCACAGCCATAGGCTCTGGAAGATGGGTTGAAGAGGGCAAGAAGAGAAGCAAGAAACCCATTTGATCTCACAAAGGGCTATGACCACAGCAGAGACCACTGTATTGAGAAGGCAGGTAGAGGCTTAAGAAGCATTTAAAAAGATACAAGTGAGAGTTCCTGCTCTGCTAGGTGTGGCGAGCCAAGCAGGATTCCCAGATGGTCTTAAAGTTCTAGCTTGAAGGAGTGGGTAAGCAGCAACAATTCCTACTAATGTAGGATACTCATTAGTTAGTATAACTTTGGTTGGTATGGAGGGAGAAAGTAACATGCTCAGATTCTTTCTTAAGAATGTACTAATACATGCATTTTTATATGCTGGGATTTTGCTTCTATCATTGCTACAAACAAAGGAAGGATAGAGTTGTTTCAAAGTTGGTTGCTATTATTTGATTTTCCTGCTATTTATGGGGCCATTCTATTTGCTATGGATATACCATAGCCTAGCCTTAAACTGCACGATCATCTGGAATGTCCCTGGGATGGCATTTAGGAAAATATAATGCTTTAGAAGGGCTAAAAGTAAGCTATTTAAATTCTCCCCACACTAACCTCTTTCTCACCTCTGGCATAAGGGTGACCTAGATACACTTATACCAAGCCCACTGCCAGATCCATGCTAGAACCTTTGGGAGGTCATTGGACCCCTGGGCCAACACTAATTGTCTCCCTTGTTCATCTGCTGTTGACCATTTTCATTCCATTCCTGACCCTGACTTCTCCTACCAAGTGCAATTCAGAGCTGACAATGGCAAGCTTGGCTTCCCAATACACTCCCAATACATCCTTTTTATGTAAACTTACAGACTTCAAGAATGTAATTGGCTCTGCATCCCTGTGGTACTAAGCCTCATTCTTGATAGCATTTTGCCTTTGTTGTGAATAGCAAAGTTCTTCTGGTTGGCTTTTCGTTAAGTGGACCTGGGGTTTGACAACATCTTTAGACTTGGATTCTAAAAAGGCACTACCACTGTGCACTTGGCTAAAGGAAACACATTTTACCAGTGAATGACTTTCACTTAAAAATTCTCCACCAGCACAAAAAGCTAAGGACGTGCAGTGAGTACTATCCTACAACACTCCTCATTTCTGAAAGCACAACACAATGGCTGGTAGCTTTAGAGATGTTATTTGGAAACCAAATACAGGAAAAGTTTTGTTATTCCACACCTTACAGAATCAGAAGATGCATGGTCCTGTATTCATTTTTGCTCCCTTTTTGGACAATCACCTATAAGGTGGTATGATTTTCTACTAGGTCATGAGGTCCCTGAGGACAGGATAAGCTTCTAATCTATATCTAAATTCACATGACACAATGAATGTTACATGGCTGGGATCAAATAAAAGTTCACTGAATTAATCTATAATATATGGCAAGAGAACTCACACCAAGAGGAGATTTCAGCCACAGCAACTGGGCAAGTGAAACTGCTGTGCCTCTAGCAGAACTAGGGGCAGAGTCAGCGACCATCACCATGCAATACGAAACTCCCAAATGAACGGAGAAACCAGACTCATGGATAAGCAATGCACTCATCAAAGCAACAGGGTCTTAAGAGATTTTTTTTTAAGTCAAAACTACGCCACATAAGCAATGAAATATGAATGTTGACCATGTGAATAAAACTTAATACTGTCAAAAATTTTATGACAAACTTTATTTGATACATATTCAATGACATGCATAATCGTTATTATGCAGGACCGTAATCAGGCATTAGTAAGTGCCTGTTGGGACTTCCCTGTAGCTCAGATGGCTAAAAAATCTGCCTGCAGTGCAGGAGACCTGGGTTCAGTCCCTCGGTCAGGAAGATTCCCTGGAGAAGGAAATGGCAGCCCACTCCAGTATTCTTGCCTGGAAAATTCCAGGGACAGAGGAGCCTTGTGGGTACAGTCCATGGGGTTGCAAAAAGTCAGACATGACTGAGCGACTAACACACAACAATGACTTAAGGATCCTTACTTGTGTTTAGCCAAACTAACTGCTTAGCAATTTCCCCTCTTCTTAGTAATTCTCCACACCTACCACATGCATCAGTTGGTGTTTAGTCGCTAAGTTGTGTCTGACTCATTGCGACCCCATGGACTGTAGCCTGCCAGGCTCCTCTGTCCATGGAATTTTCCAGGCAAGAATACTGGATGGGGTTGCCCTTTCCTTCCCCAAGGGATCTTCCTGACCCAGGGATTGACCCTGTGTCTCCTGCATTGGCAGGCAGATTCTTTACGATCAGTAGTGATGGGCTTCTCTGATGCTCTGAATAGTTTAATCCTCGATGCACAGATACAGAAACCCTTACTAAGCAGGTAAGGCTCTCCACACTCCCTCTACTATCCGAGACACCTGAAGCAGAAGCATACGGGTGCTCTGCCCATAGAACTTGACCATCTTCAATGTATTCCAACTCTGATTGCTGGATGTCTGCTGTTGGGAGGTGGGTCACTGGGGAAATGGAGAATGTTCTCTGGCTTCCTGACAACTTGGAAGAGAGTAGAGGCCTTCTGGCTTGAGCAGAAAGGGGAGAAGAGAGAGCGAGCTCAGGCTAAGAGTCCCATTGCTCAGGATGCCTGATATGCAACAACTATACAGTCCAAGTGTCTTGGGCAATAGGTCTCTGGGGATCCTGATGTTGAGACCAACTCCCAGCTCATGCTTCTCAGGGAGGAAGCCAGGATATTCCAGAGGCTTTCATCTTAGAGTTAGAGCAAAAGTTAGGCACAGCCAGCCATACTAAAGTCTGAATGACTCATAGATTCTTTTCGATTTTTATGGTGGGGGAGGTGCTTAAGAACACAAAGGCACTAATGAACTAAAATGGGAAGGAATGTCCCTGTCAAATAAAAGGCAGAGAAGGGGGAAGGCAGCAGGGCCAAAGGCCAAGCCCCTCTTCTAGATCTGGCCAGCAGCTCTGCCTATTACAGCTCTGGGGCTGGAACGGGGACAGAGACGCTGTATAAAGGGGTATCCCATGCCATTCCTGCCACAGTGGGCGGCAGCGTGCAGGGGTCCCTGATCAACACAGCCACCCACAGAGTGTTAAATTCCAAGCCAGAAACACAAAGGTAGACAATACACCCTCACTAGTGTCAGAAGAAGTCTGAGTAGCAGCGCAGGAAAGGGTTACATGTAGAGCTCACGGCCCAGTGCCACTGCTCATTATCCTATATTTTGGTGGGTCACCTGCAATAGATTGACATTGATTTTGCCATCTGTGAAACAGGGGTGCAGAATCCTGCATATCTCAGAGTTGAGTACAGGGCTCATGTGATGCGTCTCTGGGAAGATGTGGTGTTTAATCGTCTAACAGGTTGAAATCACTGTTTAACACGTTGCAGCTGAACCTAGGTAGTCTATTTACTCTTGGCTTCCCCAGCTGTGAAGAGATTTTCAAAAATCATAATTATGGTCGTAAGTTTTGTACGGTCTTGCATAGTCATAAGACTATACATAAGTCTTCCATAGGCATAAGACTGTAAGACTGTTACAATGATTAATTAACAATTTGTTGTTGTTGTTTAGTAGCTAAGTCATATCTGACTCTGCAACCCCACGGACTGCAGCCCATCAGGCTCCTCTGTCAATGGGATTTTCCAGGCAAGAATATTGGAGTGGGTTACTATTTCCTTCTCCAGGGGATCTTCCTGACCCAGGGACTGAACCCCTGTCTCCTGCATTGGCAGACAGATTCTTTACCACTGAGCTACCGGGGAAGCCCAGTGCATGTAGAGAATTTAGCCTGATCTTTGGTACTTATCATATTAACTATTAAAAGCGATATGTAAAATACAGAGTACTATCTAGATGTTTAAGGCATTGAAAATAAACTCGTTGCTTGCTGCCATAGTCCTGAGTCCTTTCAGAGGGCTAAAGTCAGAACAGAAAAGGTTCATGATTTGGCTATGTAAACATGGCATGCTTCTCTTTGCTCTGGATACAGTGGGCTTACTCTGTTATTAAAACTTGTTTAGTGGATATTGAGCTGCCAAGAGGCCTAACATTTAGTGCCAGTTATTAGATTAAATATTTGCTCAGAATGGTATTTGAATTGCCAGGTTCTAGATGTTTCTGGTTGGTAAGGTCTCCTTTGTATTTTGTACAGAGGCTAAAAGTGATAGACTGACTACAGAACAGATGCGCCATTTCTCAAAGGATATTAAAGCCATGGTTCACTATAACATTGTGCCTGGTGGCACAGGATTTAAAGAGTAAACTGAACTTTATTTGGTGAAGAAATATTGAGTGGAAGAGATAGGACTTTATTTTAGGTATTTTTCATGATCCAATCATTCTGGCTTAAACACATAGGACATTGGTGTCATTCTCTTTTACCGTTACTTTCAGTAGGCTGAATGCACCTTTCTGATTTAAGAGTTTTTGATTTCTAAGTAACTTTCGATTTAGAGTTTACTAACAAAAGAAGATATCATAATATGGCCAAACCAGTGTTAAGAATTATAAAAGAATTTATAAAATTATAAACTAAACACACAGATGTGACTATGCTAACTTTTGCTAACATATGCTTACCCAAGCTCTCTTCATGGGCACATTCCTTCATGCTAAGGTTCTAACATAATATGAAAATAAGGCAGATGCATTTTTGAAATCAAAACAGGACTAAAACAAAAACACACGTTCAGCAAAATCTTAGACATCTCAAACTCATCTCAAACCCTAACCCTTTAGGTTAATCTCCATGTTGGGTGCTTCTTGATCTCTGGGGATTTCTGGATCCATGCTACACAACAATCGCATGACACTTTCCAAAGTTACCCATCTCCGCGCATCAGAGGAGGAAAGGTCACATTCCAGGTATATTCTATGTTTTTACGCCGTGTGCTCAGAACATCTATGGAAATGAGCCTGGTATTTAGAAGATGATTTAGAAGTGGTGTCAGAGATGTGTCAGGCTAATCAGTTTGCAACTGTAAAAAGAACACTGATCGGTACAGAAGTGGGACAGGAAAGGGGCAACAGAATAAAGGACGTCTTGTTAGGTGATAAGAAAGAAGCACTAATAGTGTATCTCAATAAAATAAACTTTAAAAATATCTGAAGTTAAATCTTCAAAATGACAGGAAAATACAAGCGATTCACAAATAAACCCAACAGGTCAAATCCTATTAAGTGCCCAACTGAGAAGTTCAGTGAGTTCACTCTCTGTGTTTAAACCCACTGGCTCACTCTGCACAGTTTCTACTTACTTCTCAGAGTGTTATTAATAAAAGTTTTGCAAAAGGACATATTGGCAAACTGTACACGTCTACTTCTAGGTGCCATCATGTAACCTGGTACAAAGTTCCAGGTTCTTCCTACAGTTAAAAAATGTGGATGGTGTAAAAACTAGACAGAGAAACATCCTACTGCTATGTTCTGACCAAGTTTAAAACATGTGAATTTCACCTTTATCCTGTGAAAGGTTAAAACCTAGATATTAAAAGGTAATGCAGTAGTAATAACTCATTTCCCCAAATGTCAGATCACAAAAGTTATCACTTATGTAATTGCTTGTAGTTTATTCCTTTGCTTTCTTCTTTTCTCTGTGCATTTAAAAAAATTTATTTAATTGGAGGATAATTTTTTTACAATGTTGTATTAGTTTCTGCCATACATCAACATGAATCCGTCTGTGTTCCCTCCCTCTTGAACCTCTCTCTCTGTGCATCTTTGTAACAATGTTTTAAAAGTGGAAATGTAATTGTCATGTGAACAGCTGTAGAAATGATTAAAAGGTATGGAAAGCATAACATGAATACCGATAATCTGTTTCTGACAGTAATATATGTGGGACACTATTTAGAGGCATCTCATAGATATATTTTTCTTCCTCATTTAGGAGGGAGAAGAAAACATGGAGAGAGGCTTATCATCTTCGAAATTTTAAAATCTGAACTTCGTTGCATAATAGGAAAAAAAGTTAATTAGAGCTAACCCCTAGCTAGAAACATCATTGGATACTTTGGATACAGCAGGGGCACCTTTTTAGAGGTGCAATGTTGCAAGAGAAAGTGGGGAGGTTTTTAGAACTTGGGGGACAGAAAATAATGCCACCTCTGCCAGCTGAATGGGCTTAGGCAAATACATCTGCCAGACTACATTTTGACATCCAAAAATTTGACATAATAACTACCTGAAAGCTTCACATTGAGGGGATTATTTGTCTGTTAAAGGTTTACTGGTTTTTAAATAGATGGCACTGTGCAAATGAAGCTATTGCTTTGCATGGTCAATTGTCAAACATACTATTTAAAATACTATTTAATTCTATCCAACTTACATACCTATTAGGCTCCCAATGGTCTTTTCAATGGCTAAGGGTTTATGGATAAGACAATTTTCCTTCCGGGATTCACCTGATGCTTTTCTTAAACATGTAACCTCGAGTCCAACCCACAAAATAATGCCTTGATTAAAGCAATGTACATAATAAAGGTTATCCTAATTTCTAAGATGTCAAACATCAATCATAAAAGAGAACTACTTCTGAAAGAGATGTATGTGTGCTGGGAAGAAAAGATTTCTGTTTCTAATTACAGATGGTTCATTGACGAATGCAAATCATAGCCTGTCTGAGAAGCACTGCTATGACCATCCTCAGGTCTGGTTTGCTGGTTTAGGAAGAGGGAAAATGGTAACAGTGGACAGTAGGTGGACTTTAATATTGCTAAAAGGAATTCTCTTTCAAGGCACTAAAAAAGTTGCATGAAAACACTTTTATTGAAGTTTATAGAAAGCTAAAAAACCCCATGATCCTAACCAAAGACAGTGACTAAAATGCTGATTAATATATTCTACCAGTCATCTCCTGTAAACAGTTCATAGAAATTTCATAATTCCTGTACATACATCCTATAAATATAATTTTGCATGTGGTCTTCCCATTTAATATCCAGACTTTAAAGGGCAGTAACTTGGAAACTGTCTCAGATATGTGGTGAAATCCGTTTCAAATGAAATAATTTAATGGACAATAGAAATATCATGAAGAGGCCCTATTTTTTCCCATATCTTTGTTGAGTGGAAACAAAGATTCTTAATTAGAATGAGTGGGAATAACCAAACTAATTTAGGCCTCTATTTATCCTCTAGTTTAAAAAGGTAGCCCCACCTAGGAACAATATTATGGGGGAACTAAAGGGAAAAAAAACCCCCACAAACCTGTGTCAATTTGCAGTAAGGTCGTTTCCTTAGACTACCAAAGCACATTTATAAACCAGCTCCATGCTTCAGGCTTAAAATGAATCTCTCTGAAGCAATGACAGACTTTTTGCCAAGTGACTAGGATATAAACACCATTTTGGTCAGACAGTGAGACATATGCTATGAAGAAAACAGGTTCAAACTAGGCAAGTGGGTTTCTCTAGAATAAATGAGAGAGAGCTCGTGCAAACAGCTTCATCTTCAGAGCTTCACGTCTCCGCTGGTGTGAAGTCTTTGCTTCTTCCACGGGGGACAGTGGCACCCTGTTTTCCTGATTCCTTACACTAATGAACTGCTATAAATTTGTTTGCGATATGCCAGAGAGCCCTAACTTCAGCCTTCAGGTAATGCTGAGGATGCATCCTACATTCTAGACTCACCTTTTGCAAGGTGTACTCTCAGCACTGTGGGCGATTTCCAGGGGAGAATATTCTATTTAAAGAACTACTGTCCCAGCATAACACAAAGAAATCACTTAGGAAGATGTAAGAGACAGGGAAAGCTTTCAATGATGTTTACACAAGCCCAATGTCAGGGCCTCCCTTTCCGGTTCCCCAAGAGGATGGGGAGGAGAGAGTTCATTTGTGACGAAAGGCATACGAGAAAGTACTCAAGCAGCCATGGGAGTGGGAAAATGGAAGTTCTTCCCAAGACGAGTGCACAGACACTCCTTGAGCCCAAGCGTGTGCTGTGCGACCAGGCACTAACATAAAGGAGGGAGGGAGTGAAGGAGCCTAAAGTAGAAACCCAGGCTCTGCGTGCCCTATTTTTTACTGCAAGCACAGATATCAAATTCTTCTCCTAGCATGTTTTAAAATGGAATATCTTTAAAACAAGACATATTTAAAGGGCACATTAAAATATTTTAAAAACTCCCCACAGATGAACACCAAGCCGACCACTCTCCATTGACAAAATATGCCAAGGCAACATGATAATTACCTTCACCTTTCACTGATGGGCAGCCAGATTCCCAGTCCTCAAATTTGCTTACATTTAAAAATGGAAATAGGCTTCCCATGTGGCTCAGTTATTAAAGAATCTGCCTGCAGTTCGATCCCTGGGTTGGGAAGATCCCCTGGAGAAGGGAAAGGCTACCCACTCCAGTATTCTGGCCTGAGGAACCCCATGGACTATATAATCCACGGGGTCGCAAAGAGTCGGACATGACTGAGTGACTTTCACTTCAAAAATGGAAATGACAACATACAGTTTATAATGTTGATGATTTCCCAATTAAATCGCATGATAGGAGAAAAATTAATGTCAGTAAAACAAAAAGATAGCCAACTCCTGAGTTGTGTGATGCTTTAGCAGGAAAAAAACTGTGGTCTCATAACTGTGTGACCCAACGAGATCAGAGTGATTTAGCTTTAGTATTACAGGGATAAACTCATAATGAGAAGAACATGGCTGTCACAACACCACATCTCTCCCACAGATAACTTCCACAGACGGCAGGAAGTTTGGCTGGTAGTGTTCCCTGATGTATCCCGGGCAACCACAACAAATACCTGTTAGTATTTGAGGTGGTCAGTTCACATCAGTTGAATGAATACAGAAAGAGGAGCGCACGGTATGCCTGTGGAACTGCGCCAACTGTAGGTATCGTGGTCCATTAGTCGTTGTTTTAAACTTGGGAATGAGGACTTTCCACGGACTATATCTACTGAAATCAAACAAAGACATTCTTCCTTGGACTTCTGTGTGGCAAGAGCATAAAAAAATCACTGGCACAGAGCCAGGGGGAGTGGCTGGGTCACGTCAAGAAAAGTCTGGAGCAAGCATGGGGCAGTGGGGACTGCACCTGGGCATCTCCTTCTAGAACTACCTGGGCACCTGACAAGGAGGAGAGCAGAGGCGCACATGGGCTGGAGAGCCCAGGCCAGGTATAGGCTAATCACATGGGTGGATTAGCTCACTCCATCCTGAAAACCAGCCTTTAAGGTAAATACTGACTGTTATTCCTGCTTTGCGAATGAGGGAGCTAGAGGGAGATTACCCCTTCTCAAAGGATTCTTGCCTATGAAGCGCCACTAAACTATTTCAACTGAAACAGATTTCTTGCCTATGAGGCACCCACTAAATTATTTCAATTGAAACAGATTTCTTGACTATGAGGCACCCACTAAATTATTTCAATTGAAACAGATTTCTTGACTATGAGGCACCTTGATTTTAGAGCCTGTGTGAGAGGCACCGTCTTAGAGGAACTTACCCTCCCTGGGCTTCCCAGGGGGTGCTAGTGGTACAGTATCTGTCTGCCAGTGCAAGAGTCGCAAGAGACCCAGGTTCGATCCCTGGGTCGGGAAGATCCCCTGGTGGAGCGCATGGCAACCCACTCCAGTATTCTTGCCTGGAGAATCCCATGAACAGAAGGGACTGGTATACAGGGTTGCAGAGTCAGACACAGCTGAAGCGACTTAGCACCCTCCCTGGGACTCAGTCTGCAAAATGAAAGCAGCTGACTTATAAGAATTAGCGTTCAATATTGAGGTTCAAAATACTCCGGATGAAGACACAAAATCCCGATCTTTATTGATCTAAAAAGGCCATAGAGGTCTCACTGCATTAATACCCTATCATCTTGATGCATTAAATAGTAGGACCAATTTCATCATGAGGACAGAAGAACATATTCCTGCAATTTTACAATATACTGACAAAATCAGATAAATTTCAATACATCTATAATTACTTAAAACATATCAGCATGTTACTACAATAGCCAAAAGAAACAGGAATTTAACTAGCCTATTCTCCTAGACCAGTAAACACCAGAATTGAATAGGTATCCTAACTTTTATTGCCATCTGTGAATAGCTTACTTTCTAATTGCTCTATATTTCCTAACTAGCCTTTAATACTGTTTTGGTAAGGACCTCAAACAATACTGGGCAGCAGGTATGAAATGGATAGCTAAGTTGAATGGATGACTTAAAGGATTCTCTCATAAGTACCTATATATTAAAACATATTTTATTATGGCTTGCTTTCAAACTGTTGTTTTAAAACCTAAAACAACAATTACCTATTTCAGAGAATAATAGTAAAGCCCTTATTTGTTAAGAAATACAAGATAAAAATTTTAAAAGTGAATAACAGTAATTATCATGCTTTTCAATAAGAAAATCACATTTCATTTTCATATCTTAAAAGGTTTTTATATTTTAAAAACTCAAAAATAATTTTATGAGCTCACAAAGTAATACTGTATTTTTCTCAAGCTATTAATATATCCTTATATTGTAAACATTGGAGATATTTTACTTGGAGTATTTGCTTTTTTAAGATATGCTTCTTTTGATTTTTTTCATGTTAACATTCTGAAAACAGTACAGTTACATTTATTAGCATTTAATTTTTAAAGCACAAGATGAATAGTTTTGTTTGAAATATATAACTTGGTAACATCATGCACCCAAAATGAATTCAAATTGTGTCAGGGTTTTAATTCATACTGACTTTTAATATGACCCAACTAGTTACTAAACAGCCAACAGTTCCACAAGAGGATAAAATATATCAAATCTGTTGGTTCAAGATGTAGTAATGATACAGCCTATCACTGAGATCCCAGAAGGAAACAGAATTAAACTCAGTTTGAATGGAGGGATTTTATCGAAGGGACAACCTACAGAGGTGTTGGCAGGGTCTGGAGAATTAGCAGAAGATGCTGAGAACCCAGAGAGCGGCAAACCTCCTGTCCTCAGTCTGAAGATACAGGGGGAGGGAAGAGTATCACAGGCGGGGGAGCTGGAGCCCAGGAAGGCAGGAGGGGTGCTGGGCAAGAAGTGCAATCTTGGAAGGGGGAGTCATTGCTTCATACCACCTAGACTGAAGCGGGGAGAGCGCTGGAAGAAACACCCCAGCTTCTCTCTCCCCCTGTCTCTGATCCCCTACTTCTGCTGGCCAAACCAGAAGCCAGTTGGAAGGAGTCCAGCTTTTAGGGGCAAAAACAGCAAAAAGGAAAGGGAGTGGCTCCAGGGAGGGGCTGGGGGTGGAGAGGCAAAAAGCACTAGGAAACTCAATTACGTCAACTGTCCCTGGGGTGTGACTCTGGGTGGCAGGATGAAGTGTGAGCCTCTGATCTCATTTCTCAGAAGTCTACCAGGAAATACCATTTTGGGAAAATAATTTGTTTTAAAAAAATACAAAACCCTCTTGGTCTTCTGCATTCCTCCCCCTCTTCAAGTTTTATTTAAATCTTTCCTTTTGTTTACCTCCTAGTAACACAGAGGTATTTGGTTCAAACAGCCCTCTGGTTGGCAGACTTTGTTTCTATCCTGAGAGCCTTCTGAACTGCAGGAAATCTTCATACATCTGTCAAGATCTGGGAAATTTCCCTAAGATCCCTATTAAAGTTAGTGATAACTTTTCACAAAAGTCAATCCAGCCTCCCACAGATGATAGCATTCATCATTTCTTTGATAAATGTCAAATGCATTTGAAATAAAACTTGAAGTATTTAGTTTGAATGTTCTCTAATCTATTAATTTTGTACATGTGCATAATTTTTGTGTAACTTCTGGTTATAGGGCAACTGTAAACAAAGATAGGGACTAATCAAAGCTACACTGTAAGGACACATACTAAGAAGCCTTCTCAGCAGAACCAAAAGTTCTTAAGTGGAGATTCCCTAGGGTGTAGCCCTGACCACTGTCAAACATGAAGTCTAGGGTGAGGGGGACAGGGATCATGGATGATTCATCTTTGCAGTAGCCAAGGCCCTCAAACAGTGTCTTCAACATTTCATGCACTCGATAAATGTTTGCTGAATTGGCCAAACCTTCGTTTGTCCCATAATCACTACCCAAAAAAGCACATAGATAATTACTTCTTGGAAAAATTCCAACAACTAGTGTTTGATGTCATCTATGTGGTTTCTCTCTCAAGAGCAGTTCTGTAGGATTACATAATTTTATGTTTCTTTCTTCCCCCTTTGGCCTAAATGTAATACATGTGAATAACAGCTTTATACAAAATTCCTACCAGCACAACCACAGCAGATTCAAGGCATCATTTTAGAGATGATGCCAGCATCTTTCAATTTAGCAGATGACAATGGCTAGGGAAACGCATAATTTGGTATTAACTAAAGAGCTAAAGATATTTTGAATATATTCTTTGATTTTTAAAGAATTAGTGTTATCACAAACTTAGTGTTCATTAAAAAATAATTCTGCATTTCTATGCATTGAATGAAAGTGTCCAATTACAAAGTTAATTCTGTAACATACTTTTAAAATTGAAACAGCAAAAACGTTCATCCAAAATGAATCTCTATAGCCCCAAAAGAGACATATATGTAGGAAGACCAAGGATTTGGTGAAAATTAAAAATATTTCATACTTTGAAATTTAGAATTAATTTAATTTAGAATCATTCCCACATTTTGTAGTCTATATTGAAATATTAACTTGAAATGACCTTGACCACTGAAATCCTAAATTTAACACTCTTTAGAACAAAATAGCCTTTCTCTTCTGCTTTATGGGCAAATGAACTAAATGCTAGGAAATGGTACTGCCTCGGTCTTTGAACCAAGGCTAAAAGAGATGAAATGCTATCTGATGTGTATAAACATTAGAGGACCCATTCTGAGTTAATAAAAGGATGAGTTTGTTTCATATCCTGTGACACAATATTCCCTCTTTTCTGAAAATGCTCTCATTTCAACAATAGGGGGTTGTTATTTTTTTTCTCCTTCAGGGTAGGGGTAGAGGAATCAAGATAGCTGTTATATTCCTTTATTACAATGCATTGTGACAAAAAAATTCAGAGTGTGGATGGGGAAACAAACCTTGACTTTACCAAAACATAAAGCTGCATTTAGGGCAGCAGGTAAAGGATTAACAGCAACAGTACAAATTTATTATTTGCAAACTCGACATTCCCTAAATCTCTCTAACACATTGCTTTAAAAACCTCAGACAGATGATTTTATAATGCTTTACCAACATTTCAACACCTGAAAAGCCTCAACAAGTCAAACCTCTAGTCTTAAAATTTCAGACATGACCTCACTCAATTTTTTCATTTTTTATTGCTCAAATTCTCATTTGTTTTCATTAATCAATGAAAAATGAGGAATTTTACATACCTATACACAAAGTAGATTTTCATTTTTTAGGAACCTAAGAAATGAAAAGGAGAAAAAAAAAAACAACAAAATGCTGCCACAGAAATATTTTAAAATAGAATGTTAATTATTTATCCTTATCACAGCTCTACCATTCAAAGTGCATTCAGACTTCAAAACAAACCCTTTAGTAACATCAGTGCTGATAGTACCTGACTGTAGGTTTAGCTGAAATCTTGAGGATCCCAAAGGACCAAGATAAACACATATATACTGTTCTGGCTATTTCCTCACTCTTCATCACTGTTCTTTTGGGGTGACATATATTGCAGTTGACTCTTTGAGAGGGACTAAAATAGACATGTATTGTTCCTGCTTGCCCAGCGTCCTTTCTCTAATTTTTCTTGGGAGAACTCCTCTACTCCAGATAATGTGGATCTGACATCAAACCCCTTTCTGAAGGAAGACATCTGAATCCAAGCTTAGTCAATGGAACAGTCTATTCTTCATGTTCAGGGAGGGGCAAGTGACTGACACCCCTGTAAGAGCAGCTCTACGACTTTTGCAGAAAATATTGAAGAAACAGTGCTATCCATCCTTTCCTTGCTCTGAGTTGGCAGAGGATCTATTGGGCTATAAGTCAAAACTAGAAAACAGATCCTGATAACCTTGCCTGATGGAGCCAACAATGCTATAACAGGCAAGACCTACCTGTAGGCTTGTTCATCAAATGAGCGAAGTCCTTTATACTTAAGTCAGTTTGAATTGGTTTTGTCACTTGCCGCTAAAAGAATATTGAGTGTAAGAATGTGACAATATTTAAAATAAACATGACTGCTTTTGAGGTTTCTCCTCCTCCTATACATTCTCACATTTCATCTCACAATTCAGGAAAGCCTATATCCATTAACATTAAATTCATTATTTTTAAACACATAGGATGTGGAAGAGGGACAAACAACGCCAGGGGCGTGATCATTCTGAAATATGGTGGTCAGGGAAGTCTTCCTTAGATGGAAGAAAAGCAGGGATTACATATTTCAGAGAACTCAATTGTTATCCATCAAATGAAAGAATAAACAGTTTCTAGCAGAGCCAGGAGTGATCCTTATATTAATTCCCTGAATGATAAATTAGGAAGCTTCTGCAGTATCCTAGGCCAGATATGATGAAGCCCAAACAGACTCAAACAAACAGGACATAAAGTAGAGTCAAGTTAGATGTGAGGCTCCCTAGTTGGTATGTGTTGTCACTGGCATAGGGTAAGGGACAGAGTTTGCGTGATAAAGGGAAGGAGACAAAGTACGGGTCAGTTAAATATGCCTGCAGGATATCTGAAGGAAAGCGATCCAGCAGGCCCTTAGAATGGTAGGCCTGGGATGCAGGTAGGCTGAGACTGGCCATACAAGATCCCCAGTGGCATAGGGATGGCAGTTCCGGCTTGGGCAACGCCCACTAGAGCCTCCCCGACGAAAGAAGAGGAGAAGGCTGGAGATCCACCATCTCCCTCTAGATAATCTCAGTCCTGTCTGTGAGCTCCATGAGAACGGGCTTCCTCACCAGACAGCCTTCAGTAAATATCTGTGGAATATCGGAGTGTGTAGACCCCGGGCACTGAGCACATGCTGTTGATTCTACACGGGTATTGCTCCAGGTACCCTCCACTGCTGGGGCTGCCAGGCTCCGCGGCTATGCAGGGTACAGTGTCATTATTCAGATCTCACCTCCTAAATTAGTTCATGCTCTCACATTAGGTGTAATCATAGCTGGCAACGCTTTCGGGGATGTCTCAAACAGATCTGACTTAAAAAAACAGTTTTCTGTCAATTAACTTGAAGTAGAATTGTTGCTCTTCCCCCGCCTGTTCTCTTTCTCCTGGGCGAACCCAGTGACCCCAGCAGGCAGGCATTCCAACAGAGGCGAGGTTCCGAGATGGGTGCCTCCAGATGAGTCTTTAAACATCTATCTAAGTCTCAAAGACACAAAGCTGAAATGTGCGGCTGTTGGCCATTCCAAAGCTGTCTTCCTGCGTAGGGGAGAGTCTACCCTAGGCGGCCGCAGACCCCGCCGGCGGCGAGCCGGGAGACCGAAAGGAGGTGCTGTCAGCCCGCGATCCAGGTTTGTCCAGATTCCCGGGCTTGCGGCTGGCCGCCGCCTGCCGCACGTCTGCTTTCGTTCGGCAGAGCACGCGAGTTCAAAGTCGCCCGGCGGGGACCCAAGCGCCAGGTGCTCCGGGGGACAGCATTCCCGCCCGCCTCTCATTCGGGTCCGAAGTCTCTTGCTTTGGACTTGACAGAGAGGTCTGATCGCCCTCCAGCTTCCACCTAATGGCAGGTTAACCGCCTTCATTCCACGCCTTTCCTCTTACCACCCCTGTAGCTCCCCTCTCTCTGTCACTTAGCAAAGCTGTGGTTTACTGTGTTGACTACGTGTGTGTAAAGCTCTAAGTTAACGCGTGAGGTAAAAATTCATTAGCGTTGAAATTTCAAAATCATCCTTGAAAAAAACTCGCCCATAAATCACAAGATTTGGTGTCTATATGCAAGGCAATAGTATGTAACTACACGTGGACAGAACATGCCACAAAGGTGCACAGTAAATAAAATGAGAATGCAAAGTATAAAATTTTAAGTGCAAAAGATTAAAATGGTATCAGAGAAATGAACCTGTCTGCGATGCCACTGTACTTGCCAGTGCCTCCTGCACTAGACTGTAAGAGGCACAAAGGCAGGCCTCGTCCGATTTTGCTCATCACTATGTCCTCAGCGCCTGGAAGCCTGGCACTTCGGGTCCACAAGTGTTCAATGATCTATCTCGAATAAATGAAATAAAGAATAAATGAGTGCACGCTCGATCCGACTCCGCGACCCGCAGAGTGAGCACTTCGAGAAGCGGGATAGAGCTGCCGGCCCAGCGCCACACTCTTGGCCGCGAGGCCAGGATGTGGACACTGGCTTCGATGCCCCGCGGCGCCAGCTCCCAGAGGCTGCACGTGCGCCTCCTTGCACAGCGGCCTCGGCGCACGCCCCGCCTCACCACGCACGCACGCGCCCTGAAGCCCGGCCGCCGGGTCGGCCCGCTTGCCGAGGCTCACCCGCGCGCCCGCTGCCCCTCACCCCTTTACCCACTGGGGGGCGCTCCCCTCCCGCCCCACGCGCCCACACTCGCGCCTCTCTCGGTCTCTGGCGACTCTACTCCGGAACCTGGGCGTGCGCGCAGCCTCCTACCTGAGGGCCGGCGAGGGAGGAGGGCAGAAGGGCTGAGGGGGCTGAACAAGACCGTATCGGGAGGCGGGAGACAAGCGAGCGGCCGCCGCTGACGGCACAGAAACGCGGGCGCGCGCGCGCGCGTTCCCGGCCCTCGCTCCCTCCGTCTACTCTCCGCTTGAGCCCAACCCTGCTGCCGCGCGCCGCCGGCCTCGCCGCGCCTAATAACAACGGCGCCCAGGGTCAGGTGGCCGCGCGCGGACAGCGCCGTCATTGGCTCGGCGGGGAGCGCGGCGCTCCAGGATTGGCCGGGGGGTGGAGCTTCTGCCGGTGCGGGGGCGGGGCTGGAGAGGGAGGCGGGGAGGGAGGTGGTAGGGGCGGGGCCAGGCCGCGGTCCGCGCCTTTGTGCCCGGCGCGCGCTCTCCGCCGGCTCCGGCTGCATCGCCCGCTGCATCAATAATTCAGAGCGGCGGCGGCGGCGGCAGCGGCCGGTGTGGGCAGGAGGCGGCGGAATCAGCGGGGATCGAGCGGCAGCGGCGATGCATCCAAGTGCGGCTGGGCAGCCACGGTACCCCTGAGGCCCGGGCGGGGCTCCGGGAGCATCGCTCGGGGGGCACGCTTGCCCAGGAGTGCAAGAAGACCCGAAGTGTCCAGAGCGGCGTTGGCAGAGCTGAACACGGATCTGAGGAGGGGGCTTCGGAGCCGGGCTGGGGCGGGGGGGCGGCTGGTGCAGGCAGCCCCCGGGGTGGGGGGCGGGGTGGGCGCCGGCGCCGCGATGCTGGGCGTCGTGGAGCTGCTGCTGCTGGGGGCAGCATGGTTGGCGGGCCCTGCCCGCGGGCAGAACGAGACGGAGCCCATCGTGCTAGAAGGCAAGTGCCTGGTGGTTTGCGACTCCAACCCTACGTCCGATCCCACGGGCACAGCTCTGGGCATCTCTGTGCGCTCCGGCAGCGCCAAGGTGGCTTTCTCTGCCATCAGAAGCACCAACCATGAGCCGTCCGAGATGAGTAATCGCACCATGATCATCTACTTCGACCAGGTGAGTGCTCCAGAAAGACTGGATTGGTGGGGGTTGGGGGAGAGGTAGTAGGTAGATGTTCGACCCTCTCCGAGGTCTCAGCGGAAATGCGGGGACAGGAGTTCGGGACAGATTCTTGTCCACTCCCCTTCGTTCCCGTCTCGTTATAGGTACTAGTGAACATCGGGAACAACTTTGATTCAGAACGCAGCACTTTCATCGCCCCGCGCAAAGGAATCTACAGTTTTAACTTCCACGTGGTAAAAGTCTACAACAGACAAACCATCCAGGTCAGCTGCCGCCTCAGGGCCAGGCCCCAGCCCCGGTAGGGGGCTGCTGGCCGCGGGAGTGAGTCGGCCCGGCGGGGGTGGGAAATAGAAGGGGCAGCCGCATGTCCCCGGGGCAGCTTGGAGGAATGGGTAGCAGGGCCTCACGGTTCTCTGGCTTGGACTCTCCCTTGTTTTCCAGTCATGGGTTCTTGAAACCACCTCCAGGCACAGTTTTCTGCCTCCGCCTTGTGGGACCCTCCAAAGAGGTCCTCCCGCGACGGAACCCCGGGGATTTCGCTTTAGAGTTTCTGTTAGCATCCCAGACAGTTCCCGCTTCCGGAAGCTTTCCGCGGATCATCTCCTTCAGCACCACGGACAGTATCCCCGACTCCTGTCCCAGCTCTGAAGCGGCCGAGAAACCTGTGCGCTTGCATTCAGTGCCACGCTCCGGGGGAGTCCTAGCGTCCCTCTGGGGACCCACTCCGGATTTCTGAACAAGTAGCGCCTAACTATATCAGTTGAAAGGTGGAGAGAAAAGGGAGGGGCGTAGTGCCACACCCTCCTGGCTCCAGCCTTGCCCCCAGCCAGCACTCACTGGCTCTCCAGGGTTCCCAAAGGTTTTCAGGTTTTCTTTGGGCGGACACAGAAGGCGGAACGCGCGGCTGGGGAGAGGGCCCTGGGCCTTTATCTGCTGATGCCACCGCAAGGGCAAAGCCAGGCGGTGGAGGGCAAGGCTGGATCTGGGACGAAAACTGAGCCCGGAGTTTGGGGATGAAGCACGGAGTGCAGCTCTGAGAGAGATTTCTCATCTGCCGAAACCTTGCCTGGCTCCTCCGCTGCGTCTCTGCTGTGTTCCGGCATCTGGAATCGGGAGGAGCCAGGGTTTTTGTTTGTATTTGTTTGTGTTCCCGGAAGCGCCAGTTGTCTGACTTTCTCTCTGAGGCTGGCGGGGAGGGCAGGGCGGAAGGTCTCTGGGCGCCTGAGCCATCTACGGGTTCACTAAACTGGATAAAAAGAGCGCAGTCAGGGTTCGATTCGTTTGGGGAGCAGACCCTTTCTGTCACCCAGATGGGCCGTCTTTCTCCTCATTGGGCCCTCGGCAGTAAATTACAAAGCCCCTTTTCTTGCCGCCCCCTGCTTCCAAGCTTTACGTCTGTCAGCCAAGCGGTGAAGGTTCGCTATTTTATCTACGCTTCGGTACTCCACTGGGTTGCCCCTCTGAAGCCGGCCTTTCTCTTTCTCAGGTGAGCCTCATGTTAAACGGGTGGCCGGTGATTTCAGCCTTCGCTGGTGACCAGGACGTGACCCGGGAGGCCGCCAGCAACGGAGTTCTAATCCAGATGGAGAAAGGCGACCGAGCATACCTCAAGCTGGAGCGAGGAAACTTGATGGGGGGCTGGAAATATTCGACCTTCTCCGGATTCCTCGTATTTCCCCTCTGACTGGCTCATCTCGGGAATGGAGGCAGGGAGAGGGCGAAGGCAGGAGGGGAAAATGATAAAGAGGCTGAACTTTAGAGGACGAGAAAGCGGCACGACTTGAAACTTCCTACTTGTTCCCCAGCTGTATCCGGTAAACGAAGCGCAGCCCGGCGGTTGGACAACTTAGTCCATTTCCTCTTTAGGAGAAGTAAATTCCGCTTAGCTCTGCGCACTCCCATTTCCAAAATAAACTCGTCCCCAACTCCAGTTGCAGTAATCAAGAAAGACAGACTGCCTTGTCACTGTTTCTTACCCCGTGTTCATGTTCCCTACAATTTATGTAAAAGAAACTTTGCATTTCACTGTATAATGTGAAATATCTTCCTCCTCTGAGTCCCGCTCTGAATCTTTTCATCCCCTGAAATCTAATATGTCCCTCCCCCTTTTTTTTTATTTTGGAGAGGGGGAAGGATTTTTTTTTTTTTGGATGGGGAAGTAGTTTTAATTTGGCAAGTACTGCTCTTAAAACACCGCTCGAATTAATTAGCTGAAGGTACTTTGTATGTATCCTCGGCTGCTTGTTAGCAGAGAAAGGACTCACCTTAGTGGTGACTGGTTTAAAAAAAAGAAATATATATATATATATAAATATATATCATTTGTACACGAAGAACTGTTCCCAGTGGAAACTGGCTGTATTTCGGTATTTCTATGTCCCATTTGGAGTGATCGTGAAATCTAAGGCTGCTTGGTGTTCTGATGCTTGTCAATGCCCTCGTATTCTGTGGCTCCACTAAACGCCAGGAGGTTCTTCCGGACGCTTCCTCGTCCTCTGTAACATACCTGTGAATAGCCAAGATTTAATTTTGCTTTAATCCAATAAAGTTCAAGTGGAACTTTTATTTTTCTGAAACAGCTTTCTAAACTCCGCACCTCCCCTGGTTGCGAGGTCTGGGGGCAGGGGTGCGGAAGGGTGAGATTCAGAGGTGTAGGGGACTTGGCGGCGTGCAAGCCGAGAAAGGCTAAGGCAGGAGGGCTTCCTCGCGATGTCGGCCCTCGCTCCTTCCTGCGCGGGCCTAGGGCCAACCCTGCATTCCGCCCTGTGCTCCCTGCTTTGGCGCAAACGTAAGAAATTTGGCTGAAATCTTGCTAGGCCAGGCCCGACAGCCGACCTGGAAGCGAAAAAGGCTTTTCGCAGTCCAAGTGCATCAGGAATAATTCCAACTCGAGGAGCCAGAACCTTTTTGCCCTTTCGTCACGCTTCCCACGCCTCTGCCTCCGGAACCTCCGCTCCCAGATCCCGAAGCTAAGTCTGTTTTATTCCGCCTCCTCTGAATCCCGAGTCCGCGCCGGCGGTATTACCGGGCGCCGGGGACCTGTAATCGCGCTCATCGCAGGACTTTTATTCAAGAGGTTCGTCCAGGAGTTTTGATTGTATCGGAACATAATGTGAAAGCAAAATTGAAATAAACGACTTCATTTTAAGTCTGGAAGTCTGACCAAGTCGCTTCGGCAGAGGGGAGGTCGGGCCGGGGAAAGCAGGTGGGCGGCCAAGGGGCGGGAGCCGCGGCCTGCATGGGACCCTCTGGCTCTGGTCCTTTTGGAGGTTTCTCCTGGCCCGAGATTCAGAGATGAATTTAATTAGAGACGGAGAGAAGCGGGAAGGAAGTTAATAACAGCACCGTAAACAATGTTTCTCGATTTACTCCTGCGGCTCCTCTTGAGTTAGAGTCAACAAGCGAGCGGCCTGAGCTGAAACTCAGTCGGGGCTTCTCCTCCCACAATCCAGGGGCTCGGGCGTCTAGCTGGTGCCCTCAGCGACCCCAGCGACCCCGGACCCCTCAGGGGTTAAGCAGGGACTTGGGAGTGAAGAGGGGAACCGGTCTTTTTCCTGCCCCATAGTTCTCTACCCTAGTCAGTACCCAGGAAAGTGAGGATAAGAAGTCCTAGAGGAATTTTTAAACTATTCTTAAAGGAAAGAAAAAAGACTGTACCCCCCCACCCCACCCCAACTTTCCCCGCATTCTTCCCATTGGGAGGGAGAAATCTGAGAGAACTGGAGCGCCAGGCAGTGGAACTAGCTCGACCCTCGCTCGGCGGGAGCACAGCCAGCCCCCCAGGCACCCGCATACCGCACAAGCTAAGGCTCACCAACGCGCAGGTTGGGTAGCCACCGCTCACGGGAACTGAGCCCCAAGCACCCTTGAAACTGACTCGCCTGTGAGTGGGTGGTCGGCGAGCAGACCGGCACTGTGGATGTCCAAGCGGTGAGACCACCAGGCGGTGCTCTGCAGGGATACTTTGGCAAGTCCTCTTGCTTGGCCTCAGTTTGCCCATCTGTATAAAGAGGGAGGAATCTGAACATCTCCAAGAGTCCTCCTGCCCCGAGGTTCTAGCCTTTCTCTCTGGTCTTTTGCCTGGCTTTAGGGAGTCCTGGCTGCAGCCAGGTTGGTCTGGAGCCTGTAGGCTAGCCCGGAGGTGGAGAGAAGCGGCCTATCCAGGAACTCAGGTTCACTTTGAACCCTTGCTCTGGGGCCTGAAAGGTCAACACAGATAGGGAGTGAAGGGGCCCTCAGTGGGACCAGAGTGTGAAGTTATCCCTTGATTTTGCTGGGGCTCCAGCTGGCCCCTTCCTGGCTGGAGAGCTTTCTCTCCAAACTCTGACCTTGGCCTTGAGGATCCTTATCTGGTTTCAGCCACTTCTTTCATCTCCTGATTCCTTCTCTCCACCATCTGATGAAGCGGTCTCCCACTCCCGTTTTCACCTGCTGTTTCTTTGCTTCAAGTTGAAACACCTTTTTTCTTTTTCCCTGCTTGGCAGAATCCTCTCTTTCTGGAGATCTAAGCAGTTCAACGAAAAGGCCTTGTCCTCTGGGAAGTGGTCCTGTCCATACAGCACAGACCCTGCCTTCCCCAGGCTCACAGCCCCCTCCTCAACCTTCCACCAGGCCCTACCTGGAGTTGGCAGGGAGGACAACTTTGAGCTGTGGACAGCTCTTTCTTTAAGACCATCTGGGGCCTGGCACTTGGCAGTTGGGCCACCTCCCTCACCTCTGGGGCAAATGTGGAGGTGATTGTTATTCTGCCAGAGGCAGGTGAATGACCTTCATCTGAAAATTGTGCTCCAGCTTCAAGGAGGGTGTGTTGGGGATTGAGAGGGTTAGACAAAAAGGGGGTTATTAGCTCAGTAGGGACTACCTCCCTGCCCCCAAACAGAGGCTAGGAAGGTGGGGGGAGGGTGTCATTCTAACCCACCTCAGAATGGCTTTCTTTAAAGCTTAGAATCCTCTGGGCTTTTCTACATCTGGGTCCTGCTTCTTGCTTTTATCTCAAATAAACCTGATCAGAATCAAGGCTGTAGGAGTTCCAGGACTACATCTTGACTCAGCTTCATCTTCTGTCTGAAAGACTCCTTTCCTGCCCGGGTCACCTTGGTTACTTCCTTCTATTCTGCCTCAGTGGTCACCTCCCAACGGGAAGACCTCCTCACCCCAGATAGGAGAGTGGTTACCTCTTCCAGGCCTTCTGCTTTGGAGTGTGGTCTCTTACCACACTGCCTCCTCCCCCACCCAGTTCCCGAGCGCAGAGCGTGAGTTAGGGTGGAGGGAAACAATGGAACTACTGGGGCGGGCTGAAGCGGGGGTGGGGGTGGTGAGGGTGTGTGTGGGGGGAAGGGGTGGTCAGATGGGGGGATGTAGTAGGGTGGTTTCTAGGATTCAACAAGCCCAGACCAGACTCGGAGGTCGAGGTGTTCCAGGCAGCACCCTGAACTTCTGGGTGTCTCCGGACCAGCGCTGGATCCCTGCCGCCTGTGTTGTCTGCTGCGCAGAGCGGGGCTGCGCGACGTTCCGCGCAAGGTCCCAGGGATCGCTCGCTCGCCGGGGCTTCCACTGTCAGCAGAGCTGGGAGCGCGCCCTCCAAGCTGCGCTGGAGCTGATGCTCGCAGCCCGGGCGGATTGGCTCCTAATGAGAACATAATTACCCAGATGGAGAGGGAGCCTCTCCCCGCTCCTTAATTGTTACCATTATGGGGTAGTGGAGAGGCGAGAGAGTGCTGGGCTGAGCGACTGGGCCAGGCGTTTCCGGGCAGACAGGGCGGGGTCCTGGGACCCCTCGCCCCCGCCCGCACACCCAGCTAAGGTGAAGACTTAGCGCCCTGCTCTGACCCCTGGCGCGCAGCGCGTCCTCATACCACTTCCTCCCCCAGCCGGAACCGCGTTTTCCTCAACTCCTAGATGCAAGGGGTGGATTAGATGTCTAGGGTATCCTCCAGGTGACCTGACTTTTCTGATCAGCCCGTCGGTGAGTCGTCTTCCCCGTGCCCCATCCGCCACACACCTCCAGGCTGCGTTTGTCACCCCTACTAGCTTTCAAACAAAGCAGTGCCACCTTTTGCCGGGTCTGCGGAGGCCAGCGGTGCCCTTGAACGGCAAGGTCAAGCTGGGAGGGAAAGTGGAGGGACCCTTCCAACTCAGCGGAAAAGAAAAGCTTTCTGGAGACGACGACAAAGGTCTCTTGGCCTCTTTGCACAGGGCTCCTCATTGAAGACACACGCACACTCTATCCGAGCCTCAGTTTGCTCACATTTCAAATGGGAACAATAATATCTACACAGCAGGGTGGTTGCTAAAAGGTATAAAGATGCTCAGCACTGCCTGTGGCAAGGCAGGTGCTGAGTAAATGGAAGCAGTAATGAGGAGCAACGGCCACAGTCGAGCTATCACGATCCGATCACAGAAGCAAGACTTGAAGGAGCACTAAGCAGACAGGAAAGCTAAAACCACAGAGGGAAGGGACACAGAACACGTGAGTTAGGGTCCCGTGTCCTCTCTGCCCGTGCACATTCATCTGCCCACCCACCTCCAGTTAATCATGAGGACAGGAGGGTGCTACCTGGAAGTGGCTTTCATCTCCATCCCTGTTGCCCATATATTTGCGTCAACCACAGTGGATGAATACTCTAGCTTCATATCTGCATTCCCTTTGGGTATGAGTGCTGTTTACATATCTGTGTTCATTTTTAAAAAAAATGATGCCATTTTTATTTTTAAAATTAATTTATTTATTTAAGTTGGAGGCTAATTACTTTACACTATTGTAGTGGTTTTTGCCATATATTGTCATGAATCAGCCATGGGTTCCCCATCCTGAACCCCCCTCCCATCTCCCTCCCCATCCCATCCCTCAGGGTCATCCCAGTGCACCAGCCCTGAGCACCCTGTCTCATGCATCGAACCTGGACTGGCAATCTGTTTCACATATGAGGATATACATGTTTCAATGCTAACAGTCTTTTGGATTCTGTGGGAGAAGGAGAGGGTGGGATGATTTGAGAGAAGAGCATATCTATGTTCATTAAGAGGGTGAGCTGCTTGCATCCCACTCATCTTGCTTGGCCCTGTGCCCTCTGTGGTGGGCACAGAGCAGGACTCCTGTGATTGTGTCAGGAGTGACTGGCCTGGTTGCAGGATATGGACCCAGCCAGTGAAACTGCCCTTCAGGGGGCCTCTCAGTCCTGGAAGCACCCCATCACTGATAGGGATGCTGGCGTGGACGTGCTTCCACACTCTGTGCTGGCTGGGAAACCTTCCTGGGCAACTGCACTTCTCATCTCTCCCTGTTTCATCTGTGCTCAGCCTGTCCCTGGAAGTCCCACCTTTGACCCTGGGAAAGTAGTGAGCAGGGACAGTGAGGAAAAGGCCAAGATTAGACATATTGGTTGGTGTTTGGATTTGTTGCTAGGTCTTAACGCTGAGAAAATACTTCTGGCAGCAGTTAGAAGACACTGTGCAGCTGAAGTCAGGAAGGAGAACTTTATGATTATAAAGAAAGAACTTCCAGGTGTGTGACCACAGTCCAGAGCCCATGGGGGTCTTTGTTCATCTTTCTCAACCCTAAAGAGGTCAGGGAGAAGGTGCAGAAGGAAGGAGCAGGGTAGGGGAGCAGGCTCCAATCTGATTTTGAGGTCCACCCAATATACGAAGTCCTCTCTGAATGCCACACATCAGGGCTTGGCCCTCTGATGACCCCCTGAACTCTCTTATTCAGGTCACACCCTGACCACTTGGATGTTAAGCTTCATGGGGCATCCGCTGTCATCTGTGGTTTCTCACGGTGCATCCAGAGCCTGGCACAATGTCAGGGTTGGTAGATGCTCAATAAATGCTCCCTGATTGAATGAGTGAACATGTGAGTGGGTGAGGAGCAAGGAGGGAGGGATTACTGATTGTGTGGTGAATGGGTTTGTCTGATCCACCAGACTGTGAACTCCATGAAAGTATCCACCTTGTTACTGCCTTATTTATAGTTACATTCTCAATGCCTATCACACTGCCTGGAATAGAGTCAGCATGAACAGTATTTCCTGAACAAATGAACAAAGAATTATGGTACTTTGGACCATGGGATCCTGGAATGCAGGCTTGAAACATTGTACACTTCTTGAGATTCCCACTATCCTCATGAACAGTCACATTTTATAGAGTGAAATTGAATTGTACTAGTTGTCTGCAGTTGACATTATAACACAACTCTTTCTTGCATGCAGCTTGCCCCATCCTGCCCCCAACATATGGTCAGCTCCTTAGAGGGCAGGGGCCCTATTTTCTTTTAAAGGGTAACACCTAATAACATGATTCACTATTGGTCGATTGATTGCTTTATCAAGGATCAAGCCATCAAGTCTGTGGCAGTGGGTAGGGTTGAAGCCCCTGGTGATGGCGCCAATCAGCTGGTGAAGCCCAGCAGGATTTTCCATGGTGCCAGCAGAGTAGTCAGGTATAAGCAGTAGCCACACAGCACCTGGATCAATTGGGGAGCTGGGATTTCCCCAGCAGACCCTGGCTTGTGGCTGGGAATGGGATTTCTGGGGTTTTGCTCTAGCTAAATGCAGAATGACCTCTGAAGTCCCTTCACATTTTGGATTCACTGGTGACTCAGATGGTAAAGAATCCACCTGCAATGCAGGATATTGGGTTTCGATCCTTGGGTTGAGAAGATGCCCTGGAGAAGGAAATGGCTACCCACTCCAGTATTCTTGCCTGGAGAATCCCATAGTCAAAAGAGTCCGGCGGGCTAAAGCCCATGCGGTCCCAAAGAGTTGGACACAACTGAGTGACTAAGCACACAAGCAGACCATGGAGGTGGAATTGGTTTCATCTAAAGAAAATCTCAGTTGGTTTCATCTAAAGAAAATCAAAGATTTCCCAAATCCCCCTCCTCTCTCTGACTCAGTGTCCGGCTGGGTGTTCAGCCCAACAAAGAGTTTTCTAGAATGCTCTGCTTGCCAGCAGCAATCTGCTTCCTCAGGTGAGGCTCTAAGAGCCCTTTATTCCATCATCAGAAATTGCCTGCTTTCAGGAAAATTTACACAGAGGGAAGAGGGAATTAAAAGGAGAGACAACTGGGCATCGTGTCCTCCTCATTTAAAAGGGAGCTGTGTGCTCTGCCCAGATCCTGTATTGGAAGACTATCCTTTGTATTCTGAGAGGCTCAAAAATAAACTCCCCAAAGTGTACTTCCACTGAGAAGTTCAGATGATTTTATAATGACTCCAAATATGGAATTAAAATGCAGCTGATGAGGAGCCTACAATTTTACTAACTCATCATGATCAAAGTTGGTCAATTTAAGTCTCAGCAATGTTCCAAATGCTCACTCACTCTCTCTTTTTGAAGGAGTTCATTTCAGGTAGACAGATTATTTACTTATTCTGAAGATGCCAAGGGAAAGGGCGCGTTAGCAATACCAATTGAGCTGTGGGTGCAGGCTTGCAGCTCAGCCTTCATGTGGCATCTGAGTGTCTGTTGCTTTTCCTTCTTTTCCCTCTGGGTTCTCTGTGCTTCATAAGTGGGACGACAGGTCCACCTAAATCACCTCCAGCATCAGTATGAGTGACAGTGGTGTGTTCTGAGGCTGTGAAGTTTGTAGTTGTTTTTCTTGATTGCCTAAATGTGTCGCTGTCTCTTGTCATAAGAAGCTGGGATCCAGGCTGAGGACAGAAGCAAGCCTGTTCCCCCAGGAGGGAGACCATAGCACCTCCACATATGACCTCTACAGGGGCAGTGGGGGTCTTCATGTCTGAATTTCCACCTTACATCTGTCACCAGAGTCCTGTCTTCTAGCCTCAAGCCTGCAGAGAAAGCCACCTGGTGACTAGCTTTCAAAGCTGTCACATCGATCTTCTTTGGGCCCCTCATAATTAATTCTTCCCTCGGTAGCCAGAGTGAGCTTCTCAAAACATAAACCAAAAGCCACACCGCGTGAAACCACCTTGTGCTTCCACAATGCACTGTGCCTTTTTACTGTGGCTGGCTGGGCCTCTCTCATCCAGCTCCAGCTGACCTCAAGGAGCTCACCTTCTCCTGTTTTTCACTACTGCAGAGGAGCTTGTTCTGGCTTTCCGTCAGCTCCTAGAATATGCCAAGCTCTCTCCTGTCTCAGAACCTTTGCACCGGGTGATCCTTTGGGGCCATTTCCTTCTCTTTCCGGTCTCAGCAGGCCACCTTTGATTACTCTCTCTGATACCAAACCACTTCCTCTATTACCAATTGAGCTCTATTTCATTGCCCTGAAATGCTCATTTATCTGTTTGCTGGTTTGCTGTTTCTCTCCCTCCCTAGGAATACAGACCTGGTCTGTCCTGGGTGTCACTTTGTCTGCAGGGTTTGGAATAGAACCTAGAATGGCAGGAGCTGGCTTAAAATACACATGAGTGAGTGAGTGAAAGTCACTCAGTCGTGTCCTACTCTTTGCGATCCCATGGACTATACAGCCCATGGAGTTCTCCAGGTCAGAATACTGGAGTGGGTAGCCTTTCCCTTCTCCAGGGGATCTTCCCAACCCAGGGATCGAAGCCAAGTCTCCCACATTGCAGGCGGATTCTTTACCAGCTGAGCCACAAGGGAAGCCCAAGAACACTGGAGTGGGTAGCCTATCCTTTCTCCAGCGGATCTTCCTGACCCAGGAATTGAACCGGGGTCTCTGCATTGCAGGCAGATTCTTTACCTCCCTGATACAAATATACAAATGGCTAATTAGAAATTAGCCATCTGATCATAATTCATTAGAGCAGAGGTGTCTTCTTATTGGTCCCTTCTCCTCAGGAGTTCAGAGGAGCCATTAAACATGTCACCCACCAGAAGCATATCCATTCAGAGGAAAAGCCTGCTGGAAGCCTTGGGGTTAAAGATGGGGGCTGGAAAATTGACCTCTTATCATTTACAGGCCCAGAGAATGTTTCAGATGTTGTTTTGTTGTTTGTTTGTGTTTAACTCAGCTAACCATGCTGTGCACTAGGGAAAACTGAAGGGAGCTGTGAATGATTGGATTTTTTCCCACTGAAGTTATCCTGCAACAGAGAAGCATGAACAAGAGAGCAAGGAGGCAACAGACCTTGGTCTGCTGCAGAGGTGGGAAGCAGCCAGGGTACCGTTCCTGGAACTGTAACTCTGCTTGGAGCAAAAGTGGGCAGTGAGGCGGGGACTAAGAAAGGAGAATGAGGGCTGGGGACTCATATGCACAAGACAGAAGGCAGGGTCTTGACTCTCTCCGAGACAGGAAGAGGCAGCACTCTGGGCAGAAATGATAACAGTGTGAATCTAAGGCTGTAGAGAAAGGACATGTATGTTCAGACTGCAAAATATTCACCGCTGAAATACCCAGCTAGCCCGGAGCTCTCAATCACATTTATTCAACAATACTCACAACACTGCATGCAGGCCCAGCATCGGCTCTGCTCTATAGGTCCAGTAGAAAAGCCCAGGCAGGGGGCCAACCTTGCCCGAAGTCCAGCTGAAGGAAGAACAGTACAGAGAAAGATAGGAAATTAGGGAAAGGGGCTTAAGCTGTCTGAGCTCCTTGACTTAACCCTCTCACTGCCACACCACTGTGAACTCCTCCTGGGCATGACCTTTGGGTTTCACCCGCCTTTCTGTGGCAGAGAAGGGGGCACTGGTTAAGAGAACAGGCTTTGAGTTAAGTAGAGCTGCTTTTGTGGGTTGCCTTTGTTGCTATATTCATCAGAACTCTTATGGCGTCAAATCATAGAAACCCAACTCAAACTGGCCTTAACGCCATCCTCCCTAAAGAATTTATTGAATCCCATTACAAACAAAACAAAACAACAAGGATAATTAAATTTAGGTGTGTTCAATCCAGACACCTTAAGCAATGTCATTAGGAATCTGCCTCTTTTTACAACTGGATTCATTCCCAGGCCCCTAATTGTGGCAGCAATATCAGACTCACATTTTATCCAGTTTCCCCATCAGAAAGATAACACTTTCTTTCTCTATTGGTCCAGAAAAAATTCTAGAGCTGATTAGTATTGGATTGACTTCAGGATAAATCGGAACTAGTTTCCTTGAGCAGAGGGATAAAGTGAGCTAACTGATCAGGCATGGAGCCTGCTTGGGGGTGGGGGTGAGGATGGGGAGAGGCAGTCCTTTCTGGGGCCAGCTGTACCAATGAAGGGGGACTGCAGGTGAGGTGAGCATAAGCAATAAATGTTCACCATACAGCCACTTCCTATAAGGGAAGTGTGACTTCAAGTAAGGGGTTAATTTCCCTGAGTTTTGGTTTCCTTCTCTGTTACAGTGAGATGAGCCATAATATCTAATTCTGGATTAATGAGGTAATATATACAAAAGATTTAATAGAGTGAAGGACATAGTAAGCGCACAGTAAACTGTAGTTATTATTTTTGCTCCTGAGACAATTTTGCCAGTGCCCATGCACTCTGGCATTGTTACTTATTTATATCACAAAGATATCTGTTTTTTCCCCAGGAAGAGCACAAGCAAGCAACTCATGACCTATTCATGCTTATTTGTGCATTCCAGTCAGGTGGAGATCTTGTTAAAATGCAGATTCTGATTCTTTATATCTGGGCTGGGGTTTGAGATTTTTCCAATTCTAATAAGCTTTTTAGAATTCACTTTTTAAAATAATTTTTCAAGTTTAATAATCTTTGCCAAATTCTGCATGATGAACTCACTACAGATGACATTTGAGTAGCAATGGTATAGGACCATGTGTATCTCATAGCTATTTCCTAAATATTTGTCCACAGATGTGTTATATCAGAATCAAATGGGACTTTTTTGGGGGAATAGAATTTACTGGTGGCTCACATAATGCAAAGTAAACATGAGAGATAAAGAATGATTCAGCCATAATTTGATTACCAGTGCCTGGTCTCTATCTCCCTCTCTCTTATGCTCAGCCCCTTTCACTCCTCACAGTCACAGGACAGCTGCAGGAGCCTTGGCTCTTTCATTTTCTCTGCTTCAAATTCTTTACCCAGAAGTCTTTGCAAAATGGCTCTAAAGGAGTCTCAGGCCAATTTCTAGATCCATTTCCATGGAAAGACAATGCAGGCTCTGGTTGGTCAACATAAGTTTTATTCCCCTTGGGAGGTCAGAAAATGAAATCCACTTCATTGAAGCATTCAGGATAAAGTGTGTGTGTGTGTGTGTGTGTGTGTGTGTGTAGGAGGAGGAGGATTTTCAAACTAGAATTGAAAGCTAGCACAGAAAGTCAAGGGCCACCCCACTCCAATCCACCCCCAGGTTCTTATACCCAATTCTCCACTCACATAGTTAACAGGCATCTCAGATATATATCTTCAAAATGGACCCCTAATCTGCTCCTGCCGCAGCATTTTCTGTCTCAGTTCTGGCAAATTCATCCTTCTGGTAATTCAAATCAGAAACCCCAGCATCACCCTTGACTACTCCCTTCTTATACCCAACATCTAATCCATCAGCAAATCTTATCACGTTCCCTTCAAAATAATCCAACAGTCAGCTGATCCAGGCCACCAGCCAGTTGTGTCCCTGGGACAATTGCAGTCAGCCAATTAGCCTCCCAGCTGGCACTCTTGCTGCCCTACGTCTACACACACACATGATCATGGCAGCTACAGAATGACCCTTCTAAGCGGTGAGTCAGATCATGCCATTTTTCTGCTAAAACTTCCAGATGGGTTCTGTGCTCATTTTGAATAAAATCTAAACTATTTGTCCCCCATCACAGCCCACCCCTCCTGACTGCTTCTCTGACCTCATTTACCTTTCACTTGAGAGCTTATGTAAAATTCACCTGCCATTCCCTGCCCCTAGATATTCTAATTCAGTAAAGCCCTCAGCTGGGTCTGGGGTGGGTGGAGGGGAGGGGTCTTCTGTGTTGTTACAAGTCCCATGTGTGATTTTGATGTGCTGCCCAGGTTTGCAAACAATTGCTCCCAACACCTGGCCTGGGTTCTGGCACAGACATAAATGTCTGCTGAGTCAGCATCTCATCTTCCCTCTGTGCTTGTGTGTGGTTTTTAGGGTGGTGCAGAAAGTGGGAGGGGAGCGGGATTACTTATGAATTCCTATAGTGAAATCTGATTATATAAAGGTCGTCACTTGTATAATACTGGGGGAGATCTTCTGACGAGTGTAATTAGCGTCAGCTCACTTTGCAGAAGGAGGGATGTCCTGGCCCTGTTGGCTAATGTGCCTGCCTCTCAGTGGGATGCCTGGGGGGCTGTTTGGTGACCGCGTCCTTCACTTTCATTTAATGGTGACAGCCCCCTAGCAGCACACGGTGTTTCTGCCCAGCTTCTGTGCTGATAATGAAGGCAGCTTCACAAGAGCCCTTGTACAAACTGTATCTGCCAGAGAGCCAGCCCGCCTGACTTGTGTCATTTTAACTTGGCCCTTCACAGTGCCAAAGCTACCTTGCCTGCCGTCCCTTCTTGCCCACTGCCATTCTTGGGGCTGCCTGCCTCTGAGATGCGAGCAACAGCTTCTTCCCTCCCTCACCCCTACTCCCTGACTTGTGGAAGCCCCTGCCCACCCGCCACCAGCTCTTTCAGCTGTCCCTGTGAGCTGGCTCACAGGCTCTGAGCTGGAGTTCTGGGGAGTGTCTATTAGATTAGGGGTCCCCAACCTCTGGGATCTAATGCCTGATGATCCAAGGTGGAGCTGATGCAATAATAATAGAAATAAGTGTGCAATAAATGTAATGCACTTGAATCATCCAAAAACAATTCCACCCTCCACCTGCTCCCCTCACCCCAGTGTGTGGAAAAATTATCTTCCATAAAATCAGTCCCTGGTGCCAAAAAGTTTGGGTATTACTGTATTAGGACAATTTGGTTGTAAGAAACAGAAATTGACTAGCATAAGCAGAAGAGGAATTTCTTCATATGCCTTATGGAAGCCCATAGAATGGACATGAAGCCTGGAGAGCTAGGCTCAGGAAAAACCTGGGATTGGGACAGCCCTGAGGTGAGGGACTCAGGAGCAGGAACTGATGATGATGCCTTTGGGAGCCCACCGTCAGGATGCAGTGGTGAGTGCAGTTTCCCTTCTCGTGTCCCTCAACACTGAACAGCCCGGGAGAAAAGATTGCCTCATACGCTCCCCCCTCATCTAGGGGGAGCGCTGAGCATCCTGACCGTCCATCACACCAAGGCTGAAGACCACACGGCTGAGAAACTTTCTCAAGATGAAATGTGGGCTCTGGAGGCAGGCTGCCTTGGTTTGTGTCCCAGCTCTCCCTTGATCCATGGTGTAGCTCTCAGCAAGTTATTTACTTTTGTCTGGACCTCAGTTTTTGCATCTGAAAAATAGAAATAATAATAATATCTACTTCGTTAATTAAACAGACATATGTAAAGCATTTAAAATAGTGCCTGGCATACAGTAGGCACTCAGATCAATGTTATTAGTAGTAAGACCAAAAGGAGGGGTGTGGAGGTGGGGTGCTGGAAAGGCAGGGATTCATGTGCTCTTTCCCTCTCCCCAGCCCTGACTCAGGTTTCCACATGGTTTGTTACCCTCTCCTCCAATGTGGGAAGTGCCTGGTCAGGAGGAAAGAAGCCTTGGGAGCTTTCTGGCCCATAGGTCTCACTGGTACAGAGGGACAGGTCAGGAAAAAATATTGATCGAGAGCTTTAGATGTAACTTGACCCTGTTTAAATTATGGCTCTGCTACAAATTGCTGTATGACCAGGTTGGTTGTCGAGTGTCTCTGAGCTGTGCAGGAATCAGGATAATAAAAACTTACTTCTTAGGGTTGTTAGGAGGGTCCACTCATTCAAGTAAAGAACAGTTATTGAGCTCTGGCTGGAATCAGACACTGTGCTAGTGCTGGGATGACAGCTTGAGGCAAAGAGATATCTCCCTGCCCCCATGTGACTGGGCATACCTGAGGCCAAGCATCATTCAGAGTTGCGTAATTACAGAGCAATAAGGGCTCTGGAGAAACTGGCTGCACAGGGAGCTGTGAGCTATGAGGGGATCTGACTTTGAGCTGAGAACTGAAGTTTGACCAGGAATGAGCTAGGCCAAAGTTGGGGGAGGGGAAAGCATTCCAAGCAGAAGAATCACATGTGCAGAACCCCACAGTGGGAAGCATCATGCATCTGGGGGCTGAGGAAGGGCCAATGCCACCCCCATTTAGGGAAGGATGGGGGATGGAGGTGGGAGGCTGGTGAGCTGAGAGGCCAGATCCTGTGAGGCCAGATAGTTCAGGGCGAGGATTCAGGGGATTCAGGTCTTCATTGTGAGACCGATGGGTCCCTCTTAGAAGACTTAATCACAACTGTTTTTATGTTTTCAGAACGTCAGGTTGGCTGCTGGGAGGAGCAAGCCTGGAAGGGGCTAGGAGAGGGTGCAGCAGTCCAGTAACAAGGCTGCAACAGCTATCTGGCTTAGGGATAGAGGCAGCTAGGACTACAGCAGGGACAGCGAGGGTGGAGACCAGCAGATGGATTTAAGAGGTGTTCTGGACAGAGGAGCCTGGCAGACTACAGTCCATGGGGTTGCAAAGGGTCCAACGCAACTAATGCAACTTGGCACACAGACGTATATGTGGAGTCTAGAAAAATGGCACAGAGAACCTGTTTGCAAGGCAGAAATGGAGACGCAGATGCAGAGACTAGATGGGTGGACATGGTGCGGTGGGCGAGAGAAGGGGAGTGGTGGGGTAAATTGGGAGGTTGGGATTGACATACGTACGCTACTATCGTGGCTCAAATGGTAAAGAATCTGCCTGAAATACAGGAAACCCAGGTTTGATCCCTGGGTTGGGAAGATCCCCGGGAGAAGGGCATGGCTACCCACTCCAGTATTCTTGCCTGGAGAATTCCATAGACAGAGAAGCCTGGTGGGCTACAGTCCGTGAGGTTGTAGTCCATGAGGTTGCAAAGAGTCAGACACAACTGAGCAGCCAACACTAACGTGTAAAATAGGTAGCTAGTGGGAAACCGCTATAGCACACGGAGCTTGGTTTGGTGCTGAGTGGTGACCTAGAGAGGCGGGATGGGGGTGGCTGGGCGGGAGGATCAAGAGGGAGGGGATATATGTACACACACAGCTAATTCATATCACTGTACAGCAGAAACCAATATAATATTGTAAAGCAACTATACCCCCAATTTTTTTTAAAGGGGTATTTTGGAGTTAAGGGCTTAGGATTTAGTGATGGATTAGGACACAAAGGTGAAGGATAGACCACCAAGGCTAGTTTCTGATTTCTGCAGGATTTCTGGTGATTCTATAGTGACATAGGCAGCGTCACCACTCCTGGAGAGTGAGATCTGGGGACAGGAAGGCTGTGGGCTTAGCAGGGGATGTGTTGTTCTGGAGGTTCCTTTGAGACAGCATGTGTCAAGGTCAAACAGACAGCTAGATAGGAGGGTCTGGAGGCCAAAGGGCAAGTCTGAGCTGGAGGCATAAACTCGGGCCTCACAGGCATTAAAGAAAGTCAAGAGCCCTGAGATGAACAAGCTGAAGGGAAGCACGGAGACAGTGATGGGAAAGCTCTGAGGAAAGTGTGTGTGTATGTGTGTGTGTGTGTGCATGTGTGTGTGTGTGTGTGTGTGTACCTGCAGCCAGATCTCACCTGACAAGGCTGCTGCTATGATTGGCTTCTGGTTGGGTGGGCTTCACCTCATATTGGGGCTTATCTGTCTGATTAGCTCCTGCTGCTGCTAAGTCGCTTTAGTCATGTCTGACTCGGTGTGACCCCACAGAGGGCAGCCCACCAGGCTCCTCCATCGCTGGGATTTTCTAGGCAAGAACACTGGAGTGGGTTGCCATTTCCTTCTCCATGATTAGCTCCTATTGTCACCTAATAAATCTTAAGACCCACAAGCGTCTACGTTATGATGAGGTGGGGGTGAGGGAGAGGGGAGGGAGACAACAGTGGCACAGAAGGGAGCTGTGTTAAGCTCCTCTCACCTATACCGCAACATACACACAACTCAGACCTGACACTTTGATTGGGCTTAATTTCTTTCTTTCTAAAGCCTTCCCTGGAAGAATTACAAGCCCAGCTTCCCCTGACAGCACCAGGGGGAGGACACGGTATTGGCGATGGCATAAAAGTGGAGGACAGAGGGAAGAGCAAAAGACAGAGCATTTATCCCAAGCAGAGTCCTGGAGCACCAGCCACCTTCTGAGCAAGACACAGAGAAACCAAGGGCTTTAAAAATAGAATGGCTTCACAGCTTCAGGCGGGCAAACAATGCAGACTAAAGCCAGCCTTCCTGATTCTAAGTAGCTGATCCCCACTGAGGTAGAGGGCCCCCTGAGCCCCAGAGAAGAAATTGGACAGGAGTGGGGGTGCATACCTGGACTATGGGCCTGGAGCTTTGTCCGGAGTAATCAAACTGTTCTCTGCCTCTGAAGAGAGACCTCAGACCATGGAATACAGGAGACTTATTGCAGACGGCAATCTCCAGAGAAGGGCCCCGGGACAGGCTCTTTCTGGAACAGATCAGAGCATCTGTGTACAAGCACAGCTGGTTGTCTCCAAACAGTTTCTAGAAGATGCAACTCCCCTTCTCAGAGGATCTGAGGGTTACAAAGTTGAGAACAGCAGGGTTGGTGTGCTGTGGACAGGTTTAGGGTCTAGTGAGGATAGGCTTGGGGAAATGCCCTCAGGGCCATGGAGGGGGAGGTACCAAGTCCCATGGGATCTTGGAGGAAGCACAGGGCTTCAGGGAAGAGGTAAGTTTGTTTTTATTAGACTTGATTTTTTAGGACAGCTTTAGATCTGGGGCTTCTCGGGTAGCACTGTGGGAAAGAATCCACCTACCAATGCAGGGGATGCAAGACACGTGGATTCGATCCCTGGGTCAGGAAGATCTCCTGCGGTAGGAAATGGCACCCCACTCTAGTATTCTTGCCTGGAAAATCCCATGGGCAGAGGAGCCTGGTGGGCTACAATCCATGGGCCCACAGATCTAGAGAAAAACTGAGAATATAGTACAGAGAATCCCCCCATATGCCATTGTCCACTTTCCACTATTACTAACATCTTACATTTATTACAATTAACAAACTGATATTTGCGCATTATTCTGAACTAATGTCCATGTTTCACTCAGATTTCCTCCAGGATCTCCTCCAGAATGACACATTATATATATCCAGTAGTCAGGTTTTCTTAGTCTTCTGCTACAATAATTTCTCAGACTTTCCTTGTTTCTGATGATCTTGACAGTTTTTAGGAGTGTTGGTGAGGTATTTTGTAGAATGTGCTTATTCCAGAATTTGTCTGGTGTTTTTCTCATGATTGGAGTAGAGTTGTGGGTTTGGGGAAGAAGAAGTAAAGCACCTTTTTCATCACGTTCTATCAAGGAAACATACCATCAACGTGATTTGTCACTGTTGCTACCGACCTGAGTGGGCTGGCTGAGGCAGAGTTTGTCAGGCTTCTCCATGGTAAAGCTGATCTTCCCACTCGCCTTGCCACACTGCATTCTTTGGAAGGAAGTCAACATGTGCAGCCCACATTGAAGGGGTGGGAGTCATTCTTCCTCGCCTTGAGAGCTCAGTATCTACATACATTTTTTGAAATTCCTCTGACACGGAGATTTCCCTCATTCACTTATTCAATCATTTATGTGTATCACTATGGATTCATATCCATCCTAAAGGAGATCAGTCCTGAATGTTCATTGGAAGGACTGATGTTGAAGCTGAAACTCCAATACTTTGGTCACCTGACGCACAGAGCTGACTCATTTGAAAAGACTCTGATGCTGGGAAAGATTGAAGGTGGGAGGAGAAGGGGACAACAGAGGATGAGACAGTTGGATGGCATCACTGACTTGATGGACATGAGTTGGGGTAAACTCCAGGAGTTGGTGATGGACAGGGAGGCCTGGCGTGCTGCAGTCCATGGGGTCACAAAGAGTTGGACATGACTGAGTGACTGAACTGCACTGATGGACTCATGGGTACTTATTTTGTAGTTTAGGTTATAATCCAATACTACTTTTTTTGTTGCCAGAATTGTTTCAGACATTAGAAGCTCTTTCAGTTGGCTCCTATCTCTTTGGCATAACCTCTTTAATGTATTTTTTCATTTTTTTTAACTTCCTCGATTTTTTGGCACTACAGATACTCTTGGACACTACTTGCCCCAGTTCTAGAATCAGACATTTCTTTAAGGAACGCTGGTTTCTTCTGTTGGAAAATGGTATCCAAACCAAGGTCTAGTACTAGGTATGCTCATTGCTACTGGTGCGGGTGGTGGGTGGGGGTGGTGGTCATTTCTTCTAGGGCCTTTTGGCTGATAGAACAAGAAAATGTATGAGGTATGCTCACTCATATATATACAGACATCTGTAAGTATTTCTATATGAAACCATCTGTATCTATATCTATATTAAACTAAAGATGAGTTCATACTGACATCTCCAACTCTAACTCATTACCACATGGATCCCTGTGGCCTCCTCCCTGTAAATTCCCACTCTAACAGAGTGAAGTCTGGCTCCCAACATCTATATTCTGACTTGTTCAATCCCAGTATACATTTATAGTGACTTCAGAGTTATTAACTCCCAACACTCCTATAAGAAGTAACTTGATTGAGTGAAGTGCTTATGTGAAGTTCCTTTTGCCTTTCCTTTTACAGATGCACTAGGTCAGCACCTTTTCTCTCCACCCTCTTTCCTGAGATTGTGCTATCCATTTGTAATACAGGGAGAATACAAGAGAGAATCTCCCTGTCTTTTCATTCTGTTAATAGCATCTTTTGCAGAGCATAAGTTTTAAACTTTAATAAAGTCCAACATACCTTTTTTTTCCTTTTATGGCTTGTGTATTTAAAAACTCTATATTCCATCCCATGCTCCCCTAACCTGATTAAAAAAAAATTGCATACATTAAGGTTCATTCTTTGTGCTGTAAATTTCTATGAGTTTTTAAAAATGCATGATGTCATGTACCCACTATTAAAGTATGACACAGAATAGTTCCACTGCTCTAAACACTACTGTGCATGGTATATTAATTCATTTCCCTCTGCTCTCCCTTAAACCCTGGCAAACATTGACCCTTTTTCTATTTCTATGGTTTTGTCATTTACAAAACATTATAAAATTGGAATCATATAGTTTGTGGCCTTTTCAGACTGATTTCTTTCACTTAACAATATGTTTTTAAGATTCCATGTCACTTCATGCTTAATAGCCCATTTCTTTTTATTGATGAATAGAATTCTTCACTGCATGGATGTATCAGTTTCTCTCTTCATCTACTAAAGGGCATCTTGGCTGTTTTTAGTTTTTGGCAGTTATGAATAAAGCAGCTGTATACACTCATATGCAGGTTTTTGTGTTGATTTCATTTTTCAGATTAGTTGGGTAAATATCCAGGAGGGCAATTGACAGATCATATGGTAAGATCATGTTTAGCCTTGTAAGAAACTGCTAAGCTTTCTTCTAAAGGGGCTGCACCATTTTGCTTTCTCACCAACAATGAAAGAGTGCTTACTGCTCTGCATCATTACTAATATTTGGTGTTGCTAATTTTTTTGGATTTTAGCCCTCCTAACTGAGCACCAAAGAATTGATGCTTTTGAACTGTGGTGTTGGAAAAGACTCTTGAGAGTCCCTTGGACTGCAAGGAGATCTAACCAGTAGCCATTCTGAAGGAGATCAGCCCTGGGATTTCTTTGGAGGGAATGATGCTGAAGCTGAAACTCTAGTACTTTGGCCACCTCATGCGAAGAGTTGACTCATTGGGAAAGACTCTGATGCTGGGAGGTATTGGGGGCAGCAGGAGAAGGGAATGACAGAGGATGAGATGGCTGGATGGTATCACCGACTCAATGGACATGAGTCTGAGTGAACTCCGGGAGTTGGTGATGGACAGGGAGGCCTGGTGTGCTGCGATTCATGGGGTCACAGAGAGTCGGACATGACTGAGCGACTGAACTGAACTGAAGAGTTTTGTAATGGTACGCTATTGTTTTAATTTGTAATTCCATAATGGGAAATGATGTTGAACATTTTTAAAAATGTGCTTATTTTCCATTTGTATATTTTCTTTTTTTCCATTTGTTGAACATTTTATTGGAATTTCTCTTTTTCATACACATGCTCATAAGAAAACTTTATTTCTTTCTGATGTCATACTATTTTTCTCCATTTCTTATGGGGGCGTGTC
The DNA here is from genome assembly GCF_032405125.1 of Capricornis sumatraensis. Taxonomy (NCBI): domain Eukaryota; kingdom Metazoa; phylum Chordata; class Mammalia; order Artiodactyla; family Bovidae; genus Capricornis; species Capricornis sumatraensis. The sequence continues at coordinate 23,538,557 of NC_091088.1, read as the reverse complement.
CTTTGCGAATCTTCCCAGTAGAATTACAGCGTTATCTCTGGGAAACTTTAATATTTTTTTTACTTTTATCACTTCATAAAAGTTTTAGCATATCTTTTTCTTTCTTTAAAAAAGTCATCCACCACACCATTTAAATAATAGATATTTGCCTTCTGCTTCTGACTTATACTGTGACCATGCTACATATTCTAGGTTTAGCATTTTGTAGAATTCAGCGAAGTTTCATCTTTCTTGTGGCTGTATAGTTTTCCATTGAGGATGCATTAATTTGTCTTTAAATTTTTAGTTCTTAAATTATGAAAGTATAATAATACATTTTGAAGAGACTTGGAAAATACAGAACAAAGTTACAGGTAGCTCCACTATATATTATAATTATTTTTTAAGTAGATAAAGTTTTTAGCTGGGGTTTCAATATCAAGTTCTCAAAAATTAATAGAATGAATGGGCAGGAAAGTAGACATATATAGTAGCCCTGAAAAGCGCTATAACCAATTCAACACAATTGAAATTATACATTTTTCACACAATAGCAGGACATAAATTCAATTCAAGTTCCCATAGACTATAAATCAGGAGACACTGGAACATATCCAGAGACATAAACCGAGGTGCAATAATTTTATGGTCTAAAGGTACTGAAATCATACAGAGTCTGTTCTCTTAACACTGTGGAATTATGTTAGAAATCAATATCAAACAATATTTGAAAATAACCCATATATTTTCAAGTGCAATGTGACATTTACCAAGACAGATCTTTGACTTAGCCATTGGAAGCCTCAATAAAATTAAAAGACTGAAAAAACACAAACGGTGACTGCAGAGAAGAAAGTATTTAAATGAGAAATTAATATCAAAATGAGATTAATATCAAAGATACTTTAAAAACCCCATGTATTTAGAAATTAAATGTTCACTTTTAAAAGATGGGTGTATCTATATCACTGTTTACAATAGCTAGGACCTGGAAGCAACCTAGATGTCCATTGGCAGACAAATGGATAAGGAAGTTGTGGTACATATACACAAGAGAATATTACTCAGCTATAAAAAAGAATGCATTTGAATCAGTTATAATGAGGTGGATGAAACAGGAGCCTATTACACAGAGTGAAGTCAGTCAGAGAAACACCAATACATATATATGGAATTTAGAAAGACGATAATGATGATCCTATTTGCAAGGCAGCAAAAGAGACACAGATGTGAAAAACAGACTTTTAGATTATGTGGGAGAAGGCGAGGGTGGGATGATTTCAGAGAATAGCACTGAAACATGTATATTACCAAATATAATATAGATGACCAGTGCAAGTTCGATGCATGAAGCAGGGGACTCAAAGCCAGGGATCAGGCACGACCCAGAGGGATGGGATGGAGAAGGAGGTGTGAGGCGGGTTTCAGAATGGGAGGACACATGTATACCTGTGGCTGATTCATGTAGATGTATGCAAAACCACCACATTAATGTAAAGTAATTTGCCTCCAATTAAAATAAATAAATAAATTTTAAAAAGATGGATGTATCTAAGAAGCCATACAAGGAAAATTAGAAAACACTTGTAACAAAAAAAAAAAAATAAAAAGAGAATTTATCAGAATTTGTTGCATCAGATGAAGCTGGTCAGTGCAACTAAATTCAATGTGGAATCTTGAATAAGGTATGAAAACAAATAATGGATACTGGCATAAAATTTTGTGAAGTTTGAACAAAATCTGTACTTTATTTAATTGTACTGTATCACATATTAATTTCCTGTTCTTTTTTACATTACTTCATATTCTCAGAATTGGATTAAAAGTTTCAAGACTTATTCAATGTTTTTTAAAATCACTAAAATAAGCATTCTAGACATCTAGCAGTAATACTAGATGCCAGAATAAATGGAACTATATCAAGTTTTCAGTTGAGTACAAATTAGAAATCTAGCATTCTATTCATATTTAGTCAAACAAGTGGAACCAAAATGTCATAAATTTTTATCTAAGTAAAAATGAATAAGTTTTCTAAAATATATATATTTTACACACTATATAAAGTTCCTTGGTGGCTCCAATGGTAGAGAATTTGCTTGAATGCAGGAGACCTGGGTTCAGTCCCTAGCTCGGGAAGATCCCTTGGAGAAGGGAATGGCAAACCACTCCAGTACTCTTGCTTGGAGAATTCCATGGACAGAGGAGCCTGGTGGGCGATAGTCCATGGGGTTGCCAAGAGTTGGACATCACTGAGTGACATACACACATGTACTATATACATGTCTGTATGTTGTATACATAAACATTTCTACTAAACTTGAAAAAGGTTTGAGAAAGAAAAACAGAAAAAAAAAAGAGGTGGAAAAATTGGAAAACAAACTAAATGAAATGGGAGTCCTGAATATGAAATAGAAAAAGTGAAACAAACTAGATACAAGTAAAAGATCATCATGTGGTCCAGTTGTTTTAAACAAGGCTCCTCATTAGAATCACATCTGGAGCGTTGGCAAAAAAAAAAAAAAAAAAAAAAAAAAGACAATACCTGGGCATTTATATTCAAATAACTCCAAGATAATTCTAATGTCATTGCTCAGTCACTGAGTCGTGTCTGATTCTTTGCAACCCCATGAACTGAAGCATGCCAGGCTTCCCTGTCCTTCACCATCTTCCCAAGCTTGCTCAGATTTATGTCCGTTGAGTCAGTGATGCCATCCAACCATCTCATCCTCTGTTGTCCCCTTCTCCTGCTGCCTTCAATCTTTCCCAGCATCAGGGTCTTTTCTAATGAGTTGGCTCTTTGCAGCAGGTGGCCATAGTATTGGAGCTTCAACTTCAGCATCAGTCCTTCCAATGAATATTCAGGACTGATTTCCTTTAGGATTGACTGGTTTGATCTCCCTGCAGTTCAAGGGACTCTCAAGAGTCTTCTCCAACACCACAGTTCAAAAGCACCAATTCTTCAGCACTCACCCTTCTTTGGTCCAACTCTCAATTCCATCCTTGGCTACTGGAAAAACCAACTTTGGCTTGTACAGACCTTTGTTGGCAAAGTAATGTCTTTGCTTTTTAAAATGCTGTGCATGTTGATGTGTGGCAAAACCAATACAATATTGTAAAGTAAAAAATAATAATAATAATAATAAAATGCTATCTAGGTTTGCCAGATGTTTTAATATACATCTGAATTTTAAAAAGTGATTACAGATTTTTCTATTAAGTGGTAGTTTTAGTGATATAGAATCCTATTATTTTCTGTAAGCCAATCATGATACAATGGTATTAAAACAATAATAGTTACATGGAAAGAGGAGCCAGACCACAGTGCATGGAGATGCAGAGTCAGACATGACTGAGCGAGTAAGCGCAGCATAGCACAGTTGCATAATCACAATAGTAAAAGATGTTTATCACTTTCCACAATCAATAGCTAGACCCCCAAGATACAGTTGCCAGCCATATGGAAACACAATTAACCTAACAATATAATTGCATACAATTGGAGGGGTTAAGTAGGGTGATGTGTAAGTGAAAGTGCATGTATGCACATGTTTTTACCCATCCATCCAGTCTATGCCTTTGGGTTTACATTTACATTTAAGATAATTATCAATATGTATGATTCTATGACCGCTTTCTTCACTGTTTTTGGTTTATTTTGTGTACGTATTTTCCTTCACTTGTGTTTTCTGCCAAGAGAAGTTCATTTAGTGTTTGTTGTAAAGATGGTTTGATGGTGCTGAACTATCTTAACTTTTGCTTGTCTGGAAAGCTTTTGATTTCTCCATCAAATATGAATGAGAGTCTTCTTGGTTAGAATATTCTTGGTTATAGGTTCTTCCCTTTTATCAGGTTGAACATATAATGCCATTTCCTTCTGGGTTGTAGAGATTCTGTTGAGAAATCAGCTGATAACCTTATACAAGTTTCCTTGTATGTTATCTGTTGTTTTTCCCTTCTTGCTTTTGGTATTTTATCCTTGACTTTAATTTTTGTCAGTTTGATTACTATGTGTCAGTTGGTAAAGAATCCACCTGCAATGCAGGAGACCCTGGTTCAATTCCTGAGTCCGAAGATCTGCTGGAGAAGGGATAGGCTACCCACTCCAGTATTATTGGGTTTCCCTTGTGGCTTAGCTGGTAAAGAATCCAGCTGGTAAAGAATCTTAGTTTTCTGAATGTTGAGTTTTAAGCCAACTTTTTCACTCTCCTCTTTCACTTTCATCAAGAGGCTCTTTAGTTCTTGTTTGCTTTCTGCCATAAGGGTGGTGTCATCTGCATGTCTGAAGTTATTGATATTTCTCCCAGAAATCTTGATTCCAGCTTGTGATGCATCCAGTCCAACATTTCTCATGGTGTACTCTGCATATAAGTTAAATAAGCAGGGTGACAGTATACAGCCTTGATTCATTCCTTTCCTGATTTGGAACCAGTCTGGTGTTCCTTGTCCATTTCTAACTGTTGCCTCTTGACCTGCATAGAGATTTCTCAGGAGGCAGGTCAGGTGGTCTGGTATTCCCATCTCTTAAAGAATTTTCCTCAGTTTTTTGTGATCCATGCAGTCAAAGGGTTTAGCATAGTCAATAAAACAGAAGTAGGTGTCTTTCTAGAACTTTCTTGCTTTTTTGATGATCCAACAGATGTTGGCAATTTGATCTCTGGTTTCTATACCTTTTCTAATCTCCCTTGAACATCTGGAAGTTCATGGTTCATATACTGTTGAAGCCTGGCTTGGAGAATTTTGAGCATTACTTTACTAGTGAGATGAGTACAATTGTGTGGTAGTTTGAACATTCTTTGGCATTGCTTTTCTTTGGGATTGGAATGAAAACTGACCTTTTCCAGCCCTGTGGCCACTGCTGGAGTTTACATATTTGCTGGTGTATTGAGCACAGCACTTTCACAGCATCATCTTTTAGGATTTGAAATAGCTCAAATGGAATTTCATCACCTCCACTAGCTTTATTCCTCACAATGCTTCCTAAGGCCCACTTGACTTCACATTCCAGGATGCCTGGCTCTAGGTGAGTGATCACACCTTCATGATTATATGTGTTCATGAAGATCTTTTTTGAATAGTTCTTCTGTATATTCTTGCCACCTCTTCTTAATATCTTCTACTTCTGTTAGGTCCATACCATTTCTGTTCTTTATTGTGCCCATCTTAGCATGAAATGTTCCCTTGGTATCTCTAATTTTCTTGAAGAGATCGCTAGTCTTTCCCATTCTATTATTTTCCTCTATTTCTTTGCACTGGTCGCTGAGGAAGGCTTTCTTATCTCTCTTTGCTATTCTTTGGAACTCTGCATTCAAATGGGTATATTTTTCCTCTTCTCCTTTGCCTTTCACTTCTCTTCTTTTCACAGCTATTTGTAAGGCCTCCTCAGACAACCATTTTTTTCCTTTTTGCGTTTCTTTTTCTTGGGGATGGTCATGATCACTGCCTCTTATACAATGTCAGGAACCTCTGTCCTTAGTTCTTCAGGCACTCTTGTCTATCAGATCTAATTCCTTGAATCTATTTCTCACTTCCACTGTATAATCATAGGGATTTGATTTAGGTCATCCCTGAATGGTCTAGTGGTTTTCCCTACTGTCTTCAATTTAAGTCTTAATTTGGCATTAAGGAGTTCATGGTCTGAGCCACAGTCAGATCCCGGTCTTGTTTTTGCTGACTGTATAGAGCTTCTCCATCTTTGGCTGCAGAGAATATAATCAATCTGATTCGGTGTTGACCATCTGGTGATGTCCATGTTTAGAGTCTTCTCTTGTGCTGTTGGAAGAGGGTGTTTGCTATTGATTCCTTCTAGTGCATTGTTCATCTCTGTTTGTTCAGTCTCCTGTGGGATCACTACTCTTTCCCCCTGGGTCCTGGTTTGCACAAGATTTTGTTTGTCCCCTCCAAGAGTAGACTCTTGGTTTCCCCCAGTCCTGTGGAAGTCCTGTAATCAAATCCCACAGGTCTTCAAAGTCAGATTCCCTGGGGATTCCTGGTCTCTTTGCTGGATCTCCAGGCTGGGAAGCCTGATGTGGGGTATTATTTTTCTTTGGTGTTTTTCTCCAGTTTGTGGGTTGCCTACCTGGAGGGTATGGGTTTTCACTTTATCGTGATTTGTGCCCCTCCTACCATCTCACTGCAGCTTCTCTTTTGTCTTTGGATGTGGAATATCTTTTTATTTTTATTTTTTTGTGGGTTCCAGTGTCCTCCTGTCAATGGTTGTTTAAGAACTAGTTGGAACTTTGGTTTCATGCTTTTTTTAATGAGGTATCTATTCAGATAATTTGCCCATTTCAAGTTTAGCTTATTTGTTGCATTAAGTTTAAAAACTTTATGTATTTTGGCTACAAGGTCTTTATCAGATATGTGTTGAAAATATTTTCTCCCAGTCTGTGGCTTGTCCTTTCATTTTGTTAATAATATCTTTTGTAGAGCATAAGTTTTAAACTTTAATGAAATCCAACTTACCGTCTTTTTCTTTTATGGATTGTGCTTTAGGAGCTATGTTTAAAAACTCATCACCAAACCTATGGTCACTTAGATTTTCTTCTCTGCAGTTTCTTTTTTGTGGAAATATTATAATTTTTACCCTTTATATTTAGGTCTATAATCCATTTTGAAACAGGTGTAAAGTCTATGTCTAGATTTATTTATTTATTTTTTTGCATCTGGATGTTGAGTTGTTCCAGGACCATTTGTTGAAAAGACTATCTTTACTGACTTGGCTTTACTCCTTTTATAAAGAATGGTTGGCTATATTTGTGTTGGTCTATTTCTGGGCTCTTTATTCTGTCCCATTAATCTATGTGTCTGTTCACTCACCAGTACCACATTGCCTTCATTTTTGTAGCTTTATAGTAACTCTTGAATTTGGGTAGTGTCAGTTCTCCAACTTTGTTCTTTCCAGTGTTATTTTGGCTCTTCTGGATCTTTTGCCCGTTCATGTAGAAGCAGTTTATCAATATCTACAAAATACTTGCTGAAATTTTGATTGCGATTTCATTGAATATATAGATAATGTTGGAAAGAATTAATATCTTAATAATATTGAGTTTTTCAATCCATGTACATGGAATATTCATTTATTTAGATTTTTGATTTTTTTCATCAAGAATTTTATAGTTTTATAAATAGATAGTATGTGTGTTTTATTAGATTTATACTCAAGTCTTCTTTTGACTGATTTTAAAATAGTATTATGGTTTTAACATGGGCTTCCCACTTGGCTTAGTGGTAAAGAATCTGCCTGCCAATGCAGGAGATGTAAGAGATCTGGGTTCAATCCCTGGGTCGGGAAGATGCCCTGGAAAAAGAAGTGGTAACCCACTCTAGAATTCTTGCCTGGAAAATTCCATGGACAGAGAAGCCTGGTGGGCTACAGTCCATGGGGTCACAGAGTCTGAAATGACTGAGCACAGCAGCAGCGTGTTTTTAGCTTTAAATTCTATTCATTGTTAGTGTGGGGAAAGCAATTGATTTTTGAACATTAACCTTGTAACCTCCAACCTTATGAGTTTCAGTGGTCTTTGTATTGATTCTTTGCGATTTTCTATGAAAAAATCATATTGGAAAACAAAGTCTATCTTTCCAATCTTCACACCTTTTACTTTCCATTCTTGTCTTATTTAATTCGCTAGGACTACCAGTACAATATTGAATAGAAGTGGTGAGAAGGAATATACTTGCCTTGGCCTCAGTCTTTGGGGGAAAACATCCAATTTCTCACTACTATATATGATGTTAGCTGTAGGATGTTTGTAAATATTCTCTATCAAATTGAGAAAATTCCCCTTTATTCCCAGTGTGCTGAGAGTTTTTATTGTGAATGGGTGTTGGATTTGTTGATTGTTTATTCTGGATCAATTGATATAGGTATATAATTTTTCTTTAACCTATTGAAGTGATGGATTATTTTAATTCACTTTTGAATGTTGAAACAGCTTGCCTACCTGGAATAAATGTTACTTGACCCTGGTCTAGTCAAGGCTATGGTTTTTCCAGTAGTCATGTATGGCTGTGAGAGTTGGACTATAAAGAAAGCTGAGTGCTGAAGAATTGATGCTTTTGAACTGTGATATTAAAGAAGACTCTTGAGAGTCCCTTGGACTGCAAGGAGATCCAACCAGTCCATCCTAAAGGAGATCAGTCCTGGGTGTTCATTGGAAGGACTGATGTTGAAGCTGAAACTCCAGTATTTTGGCCACCTGATGTGAAGAACTGACTCATTTGAAAAGACCCTGATGCTGGGAAAGATTGAAGGCAGGAGGAGAAGGGGATGACAGAGGATGAGATGGTTGGATGACATCACCGACTCAATGGACATGAGTTTGGGTAAACTCTGGGAGTTGGTGATGGACAGGGAGGCTTGGAGTGCTGTGGCTCATGGGGTTGCAAAGAGTTGGACATGACTGAGTGACTGAACTGAACTCACCCTGGTCTACAATTCTTTTTATACATTGTTGGATTTGATTTGCTAATATTTTGTTGAGGATTTTTTATCTGTGCTCATGAGAGATATTGGTCTTTGGTCTTTCTTGTAATGTCTTTCTTGGGTTTTAGTATTAAGGTAATAGTTAAAAAGCTGGCTTGAAACTCAACATTCAAAAAACTAAGATCATGGCATCTAGACCCATCATGTCCTGGGAAATAGAAGGGGAAAAGTGGAAGCAGTGACAGATTTTATTTTCTTGGGATCCAAAGTCACTGTGGATGGTAACTGCAGTCATGAAATTAAGAAGCTTGCTCCTTGGAAGGAAAGCTTTGACAAACCTAGAGAGTGTATTAAAAAGCAGAGACATCATTTGGCTGACAAAGGTCTGGATAGTTAAAGCTATGGTTTTCCCAGTAATTGTGTAAGGATGTGAGAACTGGACCATAAAGAAGTCTGAGCACCGAAGCACTGATACTTTCAAATTGTGATGCTGAAAAAGACTCTTGAGAGTCCTTTGAATTGCAAGGAGATCAAACCAATCAATCCTAATGGAAATCAACCCTGGATATTCATTGGAAGGACTGATGCTGAAGCTGAAACTCCAATACTTTGGCCATCTGATGCGAAGAGCTGACTCATCGGAAAAGACTTTTGATGCTGGGAAAAATTGAAGGCAAAAGGAGAAGAAAGCAGCAGAGGATGAGATGGTTGGATGGCATCACCGATTCAGTGGAGAATTTGAACAAACTCCAGGAGATAGTGGAGGACAGAGGAGCGTGGTGTGCAACAGTCCATTGTTGTTGTTCAGTCACCCAGGTGTGTCTGACTCTGCGACCTCATGGACTGCAGTATGCCAGGCTTCCCTGTCCTTCATCATCTCCTGAAGGTTGATCAGACTGATGTCCATTGAGTCAGTGATGCCATCCAACCATCTCATCCTCTGTCATCCCCTTCTCCTCCTACCTTCAATTTTTTTCAGCATCAAGGTCTTTTCTAATGAGTTGGCTCTTAACATCAGGTGGCCCAAGTATTGGAGCTTTGTCTTCAGCATAAGTTCTTCCAATGAATACTCAGGATTGATTTCTTTTAGGATTTACTCGGTTGATCTCCACACAGGCTAAGGGACTCTCAAGAGTCTTCTCCAACACCACAGTTCAAAAGGATCCGTTTTTTGGTGTTCAGCCTTCGTTGTGGTCCAACTCTCAATTCCGTCTATAACTACTGGAAAAACCATAGCTTTGACTTATACAGACCTTTGTTTGCAAAGTAATGTCTCTGCTTTTTAATACATTGTCTAAGTTTGTCAGAGCTTTTTTTCCCAAGGAACAAGCGTCTTTTAATTTCATGGCTGCAGTTACCATCTGTAGTGATTTTGGAGGCTAATAAAATAAAGTCTGTCACTGTTTCCGTTTTTCCCTTCTATTTGCCTTGAAGTGATGGAATAGGATGCCATGATCTTTGTTTTTTGAATGTTAAGTTTCAAGCCAGCTTTTTCACTATCCTCTTTCACCTTTATCAAGAGGCTCCTGAGTTCCTCTTCACTTTTTGCCATGAGGATGGTGTCATTTGCATATCTTAGGTTATTGATATTTCTCCTGACAATCCTGTTTCCAGCTTGTGCTTCATCCAGCCTGAGTTTTGCCTGATATACTCTGCATATAAGTTAAATAAGCAGGGTGGCAATATACAGCCTTCACATACTCCTTTCCCAATTTGGAACCAACCCGTTGTTCCATGCCCAGTTTTAACTGTTGCTTCTTGACCTGCATACAGATTTCTCAAGAGACAGGTAAGACGGTCTGGTATTCCCATCTCTTTAAGAAATTTCCACAGTTTGTTGTGATCCACACAGTCAAAGGCTTTAGCATAGACAATGAAGCAGTACATATTTTTCTGGAATTCTGTTGCTTTTGCTATGATCCAACGGATATTGATAATTTGATCTATGGTTCCTCTGTCTTTTCTAAATCCAGCTTGAACATCTGGAAGTTCTTGGTTCAGGTACTGTTGAAGCCTGGCTAGCTTAGAGAATTTAGAACATTACTTTGCTAGCATGTGAAATGAGTGCAATTGTGCAGTGGTTTGAACATTCTTTGGCATTGCCTTTTTTTGGGATTGAAACGAAAAATGACCTTTTCCAGTCCTGTGGCCACTGCTGAGCTTTCCATATTTGCTGGCTTATTGAGTGCATCATTTTAGCAGCATCATCTTTAAGGATATGAAATAGCTCAGCTGGAATTCCATCACCTTCACTTGCTTTGTTAATAGTGATGCTTCCTAAGGCCTACTTGACTTTGCACTCTAAGATGTCTGGCTCTAGGTGGCTGATCACACCATCATGGTTATCTGGGTTGTTAAGGTCATTTGGGTCATTAAGGGAAATGGCAAGCCACTTCAGTATTCTTGCCTTGAGAACCCCATGAACAGTATGAAAAGGCAAAATGATAGGATACTAAAAGAGGAACTCCCCAGGTCATTAGGTGCCCAATATGCTACTGGAGATCACTGGAGAAATAACTCCAGAAAGAATGAAGGGATGGAGCCAAAGCAAAAACAATACCCAGTTGTGGATGTGACTGGTGATAGAAGCAAGATCCGATGCTGTAAAGAGCAATATTGCATAGGAACCTGGAATGTCAGGTCCATGAATCAAGGCAAATTGGAAGTGGTCAAACAAGAGATGGCAAGGGTGAAAGTCGACATTCTAGGAATCAGCAAACTAAAATGGACTGGAATGGGTGAATTTAACTCAGATGACCATTATATCTACTACTGCGGACAGGAATCCCTCAGAAGAAATGGAGTAGCCATCATGGTCAACAAAAGAGTCTGAAATGCAGTACTTGGATGCAATCTCAAAAACAACAGAATGATCTCTGTTCGTCTCCAAGGCAAACCATTCAATATCACAATTATCCAAGTCTATGCCCCAACCAATAATGCTGAAGAAGCTGAAGTTGAACGGTTTTATGAAGACCTACAAGACCTTTTAGAACTAACACCCAAAAAAGATGTCCTTTTCATTATAGGGGACTGGAATGCAAAAGTAGGAAGTCAAGAAACACCTGGAGTAACAGGCAAATTTGGCCTTGGAATGCAGAATGAAGCAGGGCAAAGACGAATAGAGTTTTGCCAAGAGAATGCACTGGTCATAGCAAACACCCTCTTCCAACAACACAAGAGAAGACTCTACACATGGACATCACCAGATGGTCAACACTGAAATCAGATTGATTATATTCTTTGCAGCCAAAGATGGAGAAGCTCTATCCAGTCAACAAAAACAAGACCAGGAGCTGACTGTGGCTCAGATCATGAACTCCTTATTACCAAATTCAGATTCAAATTGAAGAAAGTAGGGAAAACTGCTAGACCATTCAGGTATGACTTAAATCAAATCCCTTATGATTATACAGTGGAAGTGAGAAATAGATTTAAGGGCCTAGATCTGATAGATAGAGTGCCTGATGAACTATGGAATGAGGTTTGTGACATTGTACAGGAGACATGGATCAAGACCATCCCCATGGAAAAGAAATGCAAAAAAGCAAAATGGCTGTCTGAGGAGGCCTTACAAATAGCTGTGAAAAGAAGAGAGGCAAAAAGCAAAGGAGAAAAGGAAAGATATAAGCATCTGAATGCAGAATTCCAAAGAATAGCAAGGAGAGATAAGAAAGCCTTCTTCAGCGATCAATGCAAAGAAATAGAGGAAAACAACAGAGTGGGAAAGACTAGAGATCTCTTCAAGAAAATTAGAGATACCAAGGGAACATTTCATGCAAAGATGGGCTTGATAAAGGACACAAATGATATGGACCTAACAGAAGCAGAAGATATTAAGAAGAGGTGGCAAGAATACATGGAAGAACTGTACAAAAAAGATCTTCACGACCCAGATAATCATGATGATGTGATCACTAATCTAGAGTCAGACATCTTGGAATGTGAAGTCAAGTGGGCCTTAGAAAGAACCACTATGAACAAAGCTCCTGGAGGTGATGGAATTCCAGTTGAGCTATTTCAAATCCTGAAAGATGATGCTGTGAAAGTGCTGCACTCAATATGCCAGCAAATTTGGAAAACTCAGCAGTGTCCATAGAACTGGAAAAGGTCAGTTTTCATTCCAATTCCAAAGAAAGGCAATGCCAAAGAATGCTCAAACTACTGCACAATTGCACTCATCTCACATGCTAGTAAAGTAATGCTCAAAATTCTCCAAGCCAGGCTTCAGCAATACATGAACCATGAACTCGCTGATGTTCAAGCTGGTTTTAGCAAAGGCAGAGGAACCAGAGATCAAATGCCAACATCCGCTGGATCATCCAAAAAGCAAGAGTTCCAGAAAAACATCTATTTCTGCTTTATTGACTATGCCAAATCCTTTGACTGTGTGGATCACAATAAACTATGGAAAATTCTGAAAGAGATGGGAATACCAGACCACCTAACCTGCCTCTTGAGAAATCTGTATGCAGGTCAGGAAGCACAGTTAGAACTGGACATGGAACAACAGACTGGTTCCAAATAGGAAAAGGAGTACGTCAAGGCTGTATATTGTCACCCTGCTTGTTTAACTTATATGCAGAATACATCATGAGAAACACTGGGCTGGAAGAAACACAAGTTGGAATCAAGATTGCTGGGAGAAATATCAATAATCTCAGATATGCAGATGACACCACCCTTATGGCAGAAAGTGAAGAGGAGCTAAAAAGCCTCTTGATGAAAGTGAAAGAGGAGAGTGAAAAAGTTGGCTTAAAGCTCAACATTCAGAAAACGAAGATCATGGCATCCGGTCCCATCACTCCATGGGAAATTGATGGGAAAACAGTAGAAACAGTGTCAGACTTTATTTTTTTGGGCTCCAAAATCACTGCAGATGGTGACTGCAGCCATGAAATTAAAAGACGCTTACTCCTTGGAAGAAAAGTTATGATCAACCTAAATAGTATATTCAAAAGCAGAGACATTACTTTGCCGAATAAGGTCCGTCTAGTCAAGACTATGGTTTTTCCAGTAGTCATGTATGGATGTGAGAGTTGGACTGTGAAGAAGGCTGAGCACCGAAGTATTGATGCTTTTGAAGTGTGGTGTTGGAGAAGACTCTTGAGAGTCCCTTGGACTACAAGGAGATTCAACCAGTCCATTCTGAAGGAGATCAACCCTGGGATTTCTTTGGAAGGAATGATGCTAAAGCTGAAACTCCAGTACTTTGGCCACCTCATGCAAAGAGTTGACTCATTGGAAAAGACCCTGATGCTGGGAGGGATTGGGGGCAGGAGGAGAAGGGGACGACCGAGGATGAGATGGCTGGATGGCATCACTGACTCGATGGACATGGGTTTGGGTGGACTCAGGGAGTTGGTGATGGACAGGGAGGCCTGGCATGCTGCGATTCATGGGGTCGCAAAGAGTCGGACACGACTGAGCAACTGAACTGAACTGAACTGAACTGAAGGTCATTTTAGATAGTTCTTCTGTGTATTCTTCCACTATTCCACAGTCCATGTGGTTGCAAATAGTCAGACATGTGTTAACTACTGAACAACAACAACAATCGCTCTGGTCATATAATGTCAGAAAATATTCCCTCTATTTCATTTCTTTGGAGAAGGCAATGGCACCCTACTGCAGTACTCTTGCCTGCAAAATCCCATGGATGGAGGAGCCTGGTGGGCTTCCGTCTATGGGGTCGCACAGAGTCGGACACGACTGAAGCGACTTAGCAGCAGCAGCAGCAGCAGCAGCAGCAGCAGCAGCAGCAGCAGCAGCAGCAGCAGCAGCAGCATTTCATCTCCTGGGAGAGATTATAGAGATCTGGGATTTTTCTTTAATTTTTTTCAATCTTTGGTAGAATTCACTTGTGAAACTATCTGGGCCTGCTTCTTTCTTTCTGAAATGTTATTAATTACTGATAATTTTTTTTAGTAAATATAGGTCTGTTCAGATAATGTTTCTCCTTTTTTGAGTTTTATTCTTAGAGTTTACATCTTTCTGCTTATACTACCCATTTGTTCTTGCATGCTGCCTACTTTTTTGCTTTGTGATCTTAAACTATTAATTATAATTATTTTAAATTTCCTGTCTGATAAGTCCAAAATCTGTGTCATGTCTGAGTCTGGTACTGATGCTTGCTTTGTTTCTTCAGACTGTGTTCCTCCTGCTTTTACAGGGTTTTGTAGTTTTTTCTTGAAATCCAGACATTCTATGTTAGAAAATAGAAATGGAGGCCTTTATCACTGTTGAGGTTTTGTATTAATCTGGATAGGTGTTTATCTATGTTTAGTGTCTACACAGGTACCAAGGACTTCAAGTTCCTCCAGTATTCTTGTTTTTTGCCTCTCCTGTTTCCTTGGTGTTTTCCTAAAATCTCCTTCTTGAGTAGAATCTGAGCCTCGTGGGTCTGTCAGCTATTGATATAACCCACTATTATTTCATTGGAGCCCTGTTAACTGCAGTGGTAAGGCACGGGGAAGGGAGGCGTTTCATAGTTTCATGGTTGAATCCACTGTTATGGTGAGCCTGTGTCTCTGGCCTGTGACCTTCACCAGGATGTGGTATCTTTCTTTTTCTCTCCTTCTCTATATGTGAGCCACAGATACATGGGGCAGTAGTTGAGTAATCACCTGCTTGCCTTTGTGAGATAAGGCTCTGGTAAAATGGACTGTATAGTCCATGGGAACACAGAGTTGGACACAACTAAGCGACTTTCACTTTCAAAGTTCTTTTAACTAGAAGGTAGGCCTTTGTTACGGAGAACACACTGGGCACATATCAGAATGTTACATCTCCTTCTCTTTGCCAGAAATAAGAGGGATTTGCCTTCACTCTTCACAGCG
This sequence comes from Capricornis sumatraensis, assembly GCF_032405125.1. Taxonomy (NCBI): domain Eukaryota; kingdom Metazoa; phylum Chordata; class Mammalia; order Artiodactyla; family Bovidae; genus Capricornis; species Capricornis sumatraensis. The sequence goes on along the minus strand of NC_091088.1, from coordinate 23,523,314 downwards.
AAGATCTGGTGGGGTTCTTGCACTTAAAATCCGTGAAAGTGTGTGGACCTCTGTAAACTCCTGGCCCCATGGTTTTCTTACTCTCAAACTAGTCCACGCTTTTCTTCCAGCAAGTCACCAAAATTATCATTTAATTGTCCTACAACTTATGGCTCTAATGGCTTCTGCTTCAAGGAAGCTGATTTGACTCTTTGACTGTTTACCTGTCTCCTCAGATTTTGAGACGTCCATTTGCCCTGCAGTCTTAACAATATTCCCTAAGAGATGCAGGAAAATATATTTTCAGCTTGTGTAGCTTTTTTTTTGTTATAAGGATGAGAATGATGATTCCTAAGATCTTCCCACATCAGACCTGAAACCAGAAGTTTCCTGGTGGCTTTTGAGCTGGATCTTGAAAGACAAGGATGATTTTCCCAACAGTGCAGCTGATTGGTTACAAGCAACTGAGAGCACATGGATTCACCCAGACTTGTCTTCCTCTACTTTCCTCTTTCATCTGGGGAGTTGTCATCAGGAATTTACTTGTGAAAGTCATAAAAGAGTGGACATTAGTTGTGTTTTCATCCCCAACCATTCATTCGCTCTGCCTTCTGCTGTTGTTTAGTTGCTAAGTTGTGTCCAACTCTTTGCGACCCTGTGGCCTGCAACATGCCTGTCTTCTGTAACAATGCTCATTTTTCAATTAGACATAAACCCCATTTCCCCTCCTCCTGCAGTTATCTGTTTGCTTTAGATGAAGCAGATTCTTCCTTGGACTCCAGGCATGCATGTGACTCTGGTCTGACCAGTCAGAGTCTCAAATTTTGGGGGGTTGGTTCAGGGATATTCCAGTGATCTCACTTTAGCCAATGACATGTGAGAAAAAAATGTGTTCTGGAGCTACTAGTAGGCATTATGGGCTCAGAAAGGAGACAACCACATTGACACAGAGGAAAATAGACTTGAGAGGATAGCACAGTAGAAAACCACGTCCTCGTGATATGGTTTAAGCTTCTGCTTCCAGCCCTGCCTGAAAACGGACTTGTGGACAGGATCCTTTTGCTACAGGATTCTCATATTGTTTAAGCCATGTGGGCAGGGAGTAATTCTGCTGCTCATGACCTCTACCTCAAACCCTAAGTGATATAGAAATCTTCAGTCAATCAACTGTTTTGATGCCAGAGTACAATGCCTTACTAAAGAGATGGACTGTTAATTTCAGACCCCCTAAGGGAGATACAACATTGAAAAAAAATCATTTATTGACTGTGCTAGGTCTTAGTTGCAAGTGCATAGGATCTTCAATCTTCACTGTGGCCTGCAGGATCTTTAGTTGTGGCACGAGAACTCTTTGCAGACTGTGTGATCTAGTTCCCCAACCAGATATTGAATCCAGCCCCCTGCACTGAGAATGCAGAGTCTTAGCCACTGATCCACCAGGGAAGTCTCCCACCCCTTGGAAAAATAAGTCCCACAAAATACATGCCTATATCCGGGTAACTACTTTGCAGTGTGTGGTACTGGGGCAAGTACTTGTCGTATATTGGGGGTCTTCACCTCTTTATTATCTGCTCTTTACCTACAGTTTACTGGACAGTTCCCCCATATCCTATTCATTCATGAGTTAGATTTTGAGATGTGTAAGATGTCTTCTTGAAGATAAGTCTGCCTCTCCCTGTCATTTTATATCCTCAGCCTCTCAAGACGTATCTCCATCTGTTGCTGCTGTTTAGTCACTAAGTCATGTCCGACTCTTTTACAGCCTCATTGATTGTAGCCTGCCAGGCTCCTCTATCCACGGGATTTCCCAGGCAGGAACACTGGAGTGGAGTGTCATTTCCTTCCACAGGGGATCTTCCTGACAGTGTGGTGTGAAGGTTATTGCTGCAGCTTTTACTCTGAGGAAGCCAACCACAGCCATAGGAGCTACCTACAGACTCAGTGCCTTAAACAAAATCTTATTTTCTCACAATTCCGAAGGCTGGAAGTCTAAGATCAAGGTGTGGGCAGGTTTAGTTTCTCCTGAGGCCTCTCTTTTGCTGGGAGAAATAGCAATAACCTCAGATATGCAGATGACACCGCCCTAGTGACAGAAAGCCAAGAGGAACTAAAGAGCCTCTTGATGAAAGTGAAAGAGGAATGTGAAAAAGCTGGCTTAAAACTCAACATTTAGACAACTAAGATCATGGCATCTAGTCTGATCACTTCATGGCAAATAGATGGGCAAACAATGGAAACAGTGAAAGACTGTATTTTCCTAGGCTCAAAAATCACTGCAGATGGTGACTGAAGCCATGAAATTGAAAGACACTTGCTGTTTAGAAAAAAAGCTATGATAAACATAGACGGCATATTAAAAAGCAGAGACATTACTTTGCCAACAAAGGTCTGTTTAGCCAAAGCTATGGTATTTCCAGTAGTCATTTATGGATGTGAGGGTTGGACCATAAAGAAAGTGGAGTTCTGAAGAATTGATGCTTTTGACCTATGTTGTTGGAGAAGACTCTTGAGAGTCGCTTGGACACAAGGAATTCAAACCAGCCAATCCTAAAGGAAATCAGTCCTGAAAGTTCATTGGAAGGACTGATGCTGAAGCTGGAGCTCCAATACTTTGGCCACCTGACATGAAGAACTGAATCATTTGAAAAGACCCCGAGCTGGAAAAGATTGAAGGCAGGAGGAGAAGGGGATGACAGAGGATGAGATGGTTGAATGGTATCACTGACTCAATGGACATGAATTTGAGCAAGCTCTGGGAGTTGGTGAAGGACAAGGAAGCCTGGTGTGCTCTAGTCCATGGGGTCACAGAGAGTTGGACATGACTGAGTGACTGAACTGAGGCCTCTCTCCTTTTCTTGCAGCTAAGCACCTTCTGGCTGTGTGCTCACAGTTCCTCCCTCTGTGGTTGCCTCTCCAGCATCTTTCTCTTCTTACAAGGAAACCACTCATATCAGATTAGAACTCTGCCTTTATGACCTCATTTTACCTTAAAGTAAAAGTGAATATCACTCAGTCATGTCTGACTCTTTGCGACTCCGTGGACTGTAGCCTGCCAGGCTCCTCTGTCCATGGAATTCTCCAGGCAAGAATACTGGAGTGGGTAGCCATTCCCTTCCGCAGGGGATCTTCCCAACCCAGAGATCGAATCTGGGTCTCCTGCATTGCAGGTGAATTCTTTACAGTCTGAGCAATCAGGGAAGCCCTCGTTTTACCTTAACTACCTCATTAAAGGCCCTAGTGCCAAACACAGTCATTTTGGGAGTTAGAGCTTCAATATATGAATTTTGCGGGACATAACTCAATCTATAACACCACTTTTCAGCCAGTCCTGGCACTTTCTTTTCTTTTCAGATAGATTTTAATTAATTGTCTTAGTTGAGTGGTGATCACGAGAAGTTCTTCTACTCAGCAAACACTGGTTGAGCGCCGTTTCTGTACCAGCTACTCTGCTGAGCCAGTGGGGCCCTCCTCTCACCCTGAGGCTAGATCATGACCTGGAGCGCCAACGAAAGGAGAACTGGCCTTTGACTGGGTGGTTTGTCCTCGCTGACCTTCTCTCTCAAGCCTGTTCCACTCCTGCTATTTTCTGGCCATACACTATCTTTCATTCAGGCCTCCTACTCCCAAAAAGTGCCCCCATGGATAGAACCAATGTAACTTACTAACTGATATACCCTACAGCTGCCCCCCCCAAGCTTGCCCTTGACTATCTATCCCCAGGAAAAGTGATCCTGTGTACTAGTCCATACTGAGAGGCTAGTGATGGGTAATTGCTTGGTGAGGTACCTCTCCCAGGAACACAGTGCAGGAGCCAAAAAAAAAACAAAAACAACAACAAAATTTTGTAAGGGATGCCACTGGAAGCGTGGAGAAATGGCTTAGTAGAAAGCCATCCACAAAGATATGGGTTTTAATCCCATTGCTGGCAAGGGTGTATTGTATAACTGTCCTCTTTCCACACCTCAGTTTCTCTACCTGCGCAATGGAAAGAATAGTTCCTGTCTGGCTCACTCTCCTGGGACACAGAATGAATGCCATAACAGACAGAAAAGTGTTTCAGATGGAAAATGCCATCAAATAAATTCAAGGTGTTATTATTTTAAGGTGTAAAATCAGAACTTATAAAATCAGGCATAAAAATGTCCTGGTGGATGTATTTTCACTCTGGAGAAAATTAATGTCTTGAAGTTTCCACAGAGTCAGTCCCAGCATGTTGGAGTTGGAAACATGCTTAGAGATATTTAGTTCCTCCCCTCCTCATGGGGAACTGAGGCCCAGAGAGGGCAGGGATTTGCTCAGGGTCACACAGCAAGTTAGTGGCTCAGTTGGGACTGGGACCTGGTAGTACGGATAGCTTTTCCTGTGTTCTATTCTTTTTCATGGGGAAGGCAGGGAGTGGCAAGGCTAAAACCTGTGAACATCTCTAAGCAATCCCTGAGGTTTGTGAGACCCACCTCAGAATCCAGGCGCATCTCTTCCTGATGAAGATCTCTGATCCCCAGTAAACTCTCAGAGGACATGTCCTGCCACTGTAGCTCCTCAGCGCCACAGACAGGCTTGACCTGGGAACTCTTCTGGGGTCACATCTCTCTCCCTGGGCTGGCTCCTGTACAGTGTGGCTTGGTCTGGCTTGAGTGTAGAGGTAATTGCAATATATTGAGGTTTGGTATTGTAATAAAAATAGAGGCCATTACAGCTACCATTTATGTCATTAGTATTTAGTGGTGGTGTGTTGCAGCTTTTTTAGTGCTCATAAAACTGTCGCTGCTTGCAGATATGTCACGGTGCTGATATAAATTTAAAGGGTTGGAAATCCATAAGTCATAAAAACTAGATAGTAAATAGCAACAGAGCAGGATGGACAAGAACTGTTGCATTAGGCATGCAAATGCTTATGGATTTGCATGTCTAGTGCTGGCATTAGCATAATGAGAAGCCCATTTACATTACAGATGGACGTGATTAACTAGACCCTTGTAAATAAGTCCACTCAGCCTAGATGAAGGGGCCACAGAAGAGGGATTGTTACAGGACCCAAAGGGCAAGCAGAGGCCCTTTCTGCTTCTTCTCTTGTGGCTTTGACTTAGTAGAGAGGTCTTCAGAATCATTGACAATGCTCACATGGGAATGGATTTGGACTCTTGGCTAATGTGAGTTGAGTGCTTTCTATGTACTATCCACTATTTAACCTTTTACCTATAAGAATCTGTCTGCAGTGCAAGAGACACAGGAGACATGGGTTTGATCCCTGGGTCAGGAAGATCCCCTGGAGGAGGCAATGGCAAACCACTCCAGTATTCTTGCTTGGAAAATCCAACGGACAGAGGAGCCTGAAAGGCTACAGTCCTTGGGGTAGCAAAGAGTCAGACACGACTGAACGACTGACACTTTCCTTTTCTTTCTATGTTAGCTCAATTAACTGTTACAACAGCCTCTATTATTGTACCTATCTTATAGAAGAGGAAGCTGAGGTATAGAGAAGATAATGGAATTTATCAAAGTTTATTATGAAGTGGCAAAACCAGGATATGAACCCAGGCAGCCTGGCTCAAAGTCCAGGCTCTTAACTACTACACAGCTGCCTCTTATTCACTCAGTTCATGCATGCATGCCACTAACTTAATAAACATTTGCTACATGCCAGGCTCCATGCTGTTGTTAAGGGTATAAAAACATCAAGATAGAGACTCACTCTGCTTAAAAAGCTCATGGAGACATTGAGATAAAAGCAAAATTCTCACATTGTGCTCAACAAGCTCAGACAAGAATACTTAACCTCCAGAAAAAGTGGGTAAAAGAAGGAGATGCCCCGTAAACTGAGATTGAAGTATGTATAGGAGTTCAGCAGCTAAGGAGTAGAGGATTAAAACCCTTCCTCAGGGAACAGCAAGTGCAGAGTCATAAAAATGTGTTCTCAGACCTTCAAGTCCTTCCACACTGGAGGTGGAGTACATATGAATAGGCGGCAGAAGAAGTAGAGACTGCTCATGATGACTTGCAGGACATGGGAAGACTTGGAGCGTTCAATTAATGAAAAAATTCTCTGAACAAAATCCTCACTTCAGATTGTGCTGTGCTGTGGTTAGTCATTTCTGACTTTTTGCGATCCCCTGGGCTGCAGCCCGCAAGGATCCTATGTCCATGGGGATTCTCCACACAAGAATGCTGGAGTGGGTTGACACTACCTTCCCAGCCCAGGGATTGAATCCGGGTCTCTGCATTGCAGGTGGATTCTTCACTGACTGAGCCACCGGGGAAGCCCACTTCAGATTAGGCGCTAGGATTTGTTTCTCAAACACCAACTCCCTATTACAAATTCTGGGCCAAACTCTATCCCAGAGCCCTGTGCCTCTGACATCATTTTGTAGAGTCAATGTCCAGCTCCCAGAGTTGGTTAGGCCACTGGCACCAGGACGCTACGGGTTCTGCTATGAGTCCTCATAACTGGTGGGTTGTTTAGGACTCTCCATCTGAGGCTGGGCAGGAGTAGAATTTGAGCTGGCTCACTTTTGGGAGCCCAGCTGAATGAGAGGTTCAAGGAGTCCACAATGTTTCAGGATGTTTTCATTAACGTTTATCTGTTCCACAAGATCTCTTTGTGGTAATAGCTCTTAATAGGAAATACACTACTCATCCAAAGTTCATTTGATTGGAAGCCTCCAATAAATTATTTTTTATGGTGGCAGACGACTTGGGGAATTCCTGAGAGCTGACAGTTCTCTTTGAATCACTCAAGACACTCAAAGCGGGACACATAATCTTTTGTACCATCAGATAATATGCTGCGTAGTTTATTTTAGGCTGAATCTTCAAGTTATCCAGTGATACCAGCCCTCTTCTCCACTGCTTGATACCTTCTATTTCTCTTGTTGGTAGCTCTGGGATCTTCGCCCATCAGGAAGAAGTTGTCATCTTGAAGTAGGCAATAGACGCTGTGAGGACATTGGTCCTGGGTCTGTAAGCTGTAAGTGGCAGAAAGAAGGCATCTGGAAACAATGAGCCATAGGTGTTTTAGAATCACCAAAGGATCAGGGAGAAATATGGCAGAAATGTCTCAGATAGAACTTTCTCATAGGATCAGTTGAACGTTATGCTAAAGAGACTATTAGGTCATGGTTCTCCCCAGTCCTCTTCCACCTCACCCGTAGGCCCCTACTCCTGGTGAACTCTGGCTAGAGTTCATTGTGTTTCTTCTTCCCCTAGTGAATCCAATCAAAATAGTTTGCCACATTCTTGGCTGCCTCTGCCCTTTGGTCAGCCAGGAGCTTCTAAAAAATTCCTCTTCAGTAGATGGTGGGTTTGGCGCCTGGAGGCCTAAGAAACAGAATACTCCTACCTAGCCCATTGACTTGCAGCATCCACGTCCATGGTCTTGGGGCCAACAAGTCTCTCACAGCTGGATCTTCCCAGAGCCTGTAGGGCATTGTCTCCTCTGACCTGTCTTCATCCTCCACCCTTGGTCTTCAGCACAACCTCAAAGTGGGTGTGTGTAGTGTTGACTTCAAGCTAGAACTAAGGCTGAAGGTATGGTTTCCTAGGTCCTCAGTTCCTTGAAGGTGCTGGACATTTGGTCCAGTTAATGGATGTATAATTTGTGACAGTGTAACCATATGCCAAATAATATTTTATTAGTGGACACATACATGTGAATATTTGTCTCTTTTTGTGATTGTGCATCAGTATATGTCTCTATATATTACGTATACATATATGTATACCTTGATCTGCATAAGTGTCTATGTGTAAGCATATCTGCGTACTTTGCCCTCAGCATTATATAGGTGTGTACAGGTGCTTATGTCTGCGAACATGGGTTCCTGTGTGTATATGTGTATCCATACAAACCTGTGTGCACAGATGCATCTGTCTATATACACATCTGGAAATGCCAAGGAGTGTTAGACAGGTACTTGGGACAAGGCTAAGAGCTGACGTCATCATTTCTTCCCTGTAATTTCAGAGCCTCCGAGGACAAAATTCCTTCATAGGAGGCAGCAGCATGAGTTGCCAGCTGGTCTGTAAATCCCTTTTATGTCACCTAAGGCCATTGTCTGAGGGATCAGCCCTGGCCTAGCAGTCTCCATGATGAGAGGGTCTGCAGGAAGGCGTGGTAAGAGCTAAAGGGGCTGCAGCCTCCTCGCCCTGCACCTCCTGATCTCCACTCACCAGGAAATAGGATCACAAGGCAGAGGGGAAATAACAGTGACGGAAAACCCTTAGTGAGCTGAGTTTTACATATATGAACGCATTTGATTAGTTCAAATTTCCAGATGAAGACACAAAGGTACAGTGAGCTGAAGTAACTTGTTGGGATTGGATAAGACAGACAAAATTCGCTCAGTCGTGTTTGACTCTTTGCAACTCCATGAACTATACAGTCCATGGGATTCTCCAGGCCAGAATACTGGAGTAGGTAGCCGTTCCCTTCTCCAGGGAATCTTCCCAACCCAGGTATCAAACCCAGGTCTCCTGCATTTCAGGCAGATTCTTAACCAGCTGAGCATAGGGAAGCCCAAGAATACTGGAGTGGGTAGCCTATCCCTTCTCCAGCGGATCTTCCTGACCCAGGAATCAAACCGGGGTCTCCTGCATTACGGGTAGATTCTTTACCAACTTAGCTATGAAGGAAGCCCAAAGGATTGTATGTCAAGCAGTAGTCCTCCAGATGCAGTCTAGTTCTTATGCATGGACTGAAGCACACAGACCTAGATGTCTTACTCCCAAGGACCAGAGGCCACTCTTGGCCAAAAGACCCACAAAGTGAGGGGTTTTTACCCTTTGTCATTCTTCCCTTCCTTCCTCATTCTTCTCTTTGCTCTGAAGATGTCCCCACCTCATACCTCAGTGAGCTTCCCAATGGGGTGTCATGCTAGAACTTATCTGCCCAATACTCCCCAATCTTTTGTCTTCATCAGAATTGCTTGTCTTACAAATGGACATGCCCTCACTGACTGGCTCTCTGCTTTCCAAAGTGTTTCCATATTAAGCAAAGATGCTCAATCAGTGCTAAAATGATTATGGATACTAATGAAATCAAGTGTCTCACTTGGGATAGAATAGAAGGGTTGAAAGTTCATAAAGTCCAATGTCCTCCTACAGGTTTACAAGATGGAAGGGACTCCAAGGATAAACAACTGGGAAGATGGTGTATTGGTCTTGAGTCGAGTCTTGTAGTTTTAAATCTAATAATTCTCTCACTTCACCAACTTCTGATTTTACAGTTAATCCCAAAGAAATGTGATGATGGTGGAAACTACAGCATTGAGACTGGTGAGTGGTAGAGACAGTTTGGCCATGCTATAGGTCTCTATCTGTGAGGAGAGCTGGCTTCTTGGAAGTGCTGTAGTGGGAGCCTTTCTGAGTGTATTCAGTATGACAGTTTGCCTATTCATCTCCAGAGTGTTTGTCTCAGGTCATGAAAATCCCTAGCTGATATGACTTTTTGTACAAATCCAAGATGACTGCAAGTGTCAGCCACCCAAGCACCAACATTATTTTAAGAATAAGGTGCAGGAAACATTTAGGGGGCTGTTCTTTCATGGCTCAGCTGGTAAAGAATCCATCTGCCATGCAGGAGACCTGAGTTTGATCCCTAGGTTGGAAAGATCCCCTGGAGAAGGGAAAAGCTACCCACTCCAGTATTCTGGCCTGGAGAATTCCATGGACTGTATAGTCCATGGGGTCACAGAGAGTTGGACACAACTGAACGACTTCCACTTCACTCTCGTGGCTCAGTGGCAAAGAATCCATCTGTCAGAGCAGGAGACATGGGTTCAATCCCGGGGTTGGGAAGATCCTCTGGAGAAGGAAATGGCAACCCACTTCAGTATTCTTTCCTGAGAAATCTCATGGACAGAGGAGCCTGGCAGGTTACAGCCCATGAGGTCACAAAAGAGTTGGACACTACTTAGTGACTAAACAGCAACAACAACAAAAGGAAAGGGAGATAAAGGCTAACTTTTACTGTATTTGGGCTAAATATTTGATGCAGACCCCCTGTATGAAAAAGTCTGCAGAGAGGTGACTCTGTGAAGCAACTCAGCAGCTGTCATTATTGAAATTTATTTGGCTCTGTCAGGTGTTAGTTGTAGCATGCTCAAGAGCTCAGTAGTTGCAGGACAGGGGCTTAGTTGCTCAGAGGCCTGTGGGATCTTAGTTCCCCATTCAGCTATTGAACCTGTGTTCCCTGCATTGCAAGGCAGTCTTAACTACTTCCCACCAGGGAAGTCCCAGCAGCTGTTCTTGCAATGTTTAAATAAACATGGACATTCAAATTGTGGTAGTTGCTCAGTTGTGTCTGACTCTTTGTGACCCTATGGACTGTAGACCACCAGGCTCCTCTCTCCATGGATTTCTCCATGCAAGAATATTAGAGTGGGTAGCCATTCCCTTCTCCAAGGGATCTTCTCAACCCAGGGATCAAACATGGGTCTCTTGTATGGCAGGCAGACTTTTATATGGTTATCATGTATTTGATTTCCTTTCCTGATGGAGCATTGAATAATACATAGAAGAACCAGCAAGAATCTACAAACCCAATGTTGGGGAAAGGAAGCCAGGGGCATCTTTCAACAGTGGGTTCTGGCCTCTCCTAGGATAAGGCCCCAGGATGCCTACCAGGCTCCAAGGGACTCAAGGACTCCAGACGTCCTGCAGCACATTTGGCCTCAGTGTTTCCCTGTCTCCAAGAAACTCATGAGCTGCTTTAAATGAGTTTCCAAATGTGTGTTTAGGCTGGATTTACGTCCGGGTGGCTGCATATTAAATGCTGATTATTAAAAACATTTGCATGGCGCTTTAACAACGATAGATTATGTATCTGTTACCTAAGTCTCAGTGAAAGCTTTATTAATTCATTATTATTTTATCAACATACAATAAACTGTTCTATTAAATCTAAATTAGACAGATATTTGGGGAGGGATCATCTAAAAGGACCTCAGCCGAGACTATCCCCAGGGAAGGACTTAATGAAGTTTCAAACAGTTAATAACCCTCAGTTCATAAATAAACCATGGGTATTTAAAGACCTGCAAAATACTAAAATAAGATGTTGAGACTCAACAGAGGAAGTATAAGAGAGTCCCCTTGGAATCACCCTCCTTGCTACTCACAGGTAAAACCTCTACTTTTAGGGACTATTTCTTGAATACCTGGGAATATGTGACATTCCTGGGGACTTTAGGATAGCTTTGCCTTTGGTCCCAAATTCACTAAGGAATTGGGAAGAGTCTTGAAAAATTTTTTTACTTTTCTTAAATAATCCATCTTTAACTTTAAAAAATATTTTGGCCTAAAGGGTGAAGAGTGATAAAGAGATTCTGCTCTGACATGAGATAATGTTAAAATCTCTTAACTATCTTATAAGATAAATTGAAAGTCAAATCTCATAACTCCTACTCTGGAGGCAGAATTAGCTACATAATTTTCAGGACCCAGTGGAAAATAAAATGCAAGTCACCTTGTTCAAAAGTAATTGAGAATTGTAAGATGGCAGCTGTAGAACAATGAACCAAGCCTGGGTCCCTTTCTGTGTGTGGGTCAGAGTGTATACAGGTTGAACGACCATGCAGCTGGCCTGTCTGGATGACTCCTAAGCAAGGTGGATGGAGGCTTGAGAGGCAAAGGCCTCCAGGTGGAGAGGTTCTGGTCTTCCATTGGCCATGCGGTGTGTAGAGATTTCAAAGAACCATTATAGGGAGAAGAGTAAGACTGTAAGAGTAAGTGGGAGCCAGATCATAAGAGGCTTATCTGACAAGCTAAGGGGGTCAGGAAGTTATGGAAAGTTTTAGAGCTGAGTGTGAAGACCTCAGAAACTCAAGTTCACTGATGTCAAGGTCCAGGGACTAACTCAGTTGGGAATATTTCTTCCTATTGCAAGGTGTGTACTTCCAAACTTACTCATTTTTTGAGTACTGCGCTGAGCCAACACTTGACTTTTTTTTTCTTTCTCTTCAGCTTCAGTTCCCAGCAAACACTATGTGGGTTTTTAAGTGGTGACCAACTATAGAAGGATTGAGTCTTTCTTATTTCAGTTTGGCCCTGAAAGAAGATGGGTTTCCCTGTTGGCTCAAATGGTAAAGAATCTGCCTGCAATGTGAGAGACCTGGGTTTGACCCCTGGGTTGGGAGGATCCCCTGAAGAAGGGAACAGCAACCCATTCCAGTATTCTTGCCTGGAGAATTCCATGGACAGAGGAGCCTTGTGGGCTACAGTCTGTGGAGCTGCCAAGAGTCAGACATGACTGAGCGACTAACCCTAACCCTAACACTGAAAGAAGAGCCAGAGACATAGGCTTGAGGGTAAGTGGTTTAACTATGGGAGTGATCCAAGTAAGCAGAATGAGGAAGCAGAGAGAAAAAGAGAAAACCAAACAGAGGGAAAAGCCAATAAAAATTATATCGTGGAGTGATTGACCACACTGGGCAACTGGGATTCAGTTTCCTTTGGGAACCCTCTGTAGAATCATGCAAAATGCACTACAGAATTCTCACTCTAAAGAACAGGAAGCTGGTTTATCCAGTGACTCCCATGCCCCATAGGTTGAGGATGCCCTTTTAGAGGTATTATCCAGCATGCACTTTGGGGCTACGTCTGCCAAGATCTGGGACATTTGTGGATTCAGGTAATATTCTGGGACAGAAAGAAATGGAGAGATGCTGAAACACAGTTGAGGTGGGATGCTGATGCTCAGAGATGCCCCTACAGCTGCATAGAAATCAGGTGGGGCTACAGAATATGGCACGGGATACAAAAACAATTTGTAACAAGCTCCTTAGGCCACTGAAAAGCCTTCATGGCCCAACCTAAGCAGGACTTATTTTCTGGGGACCCATGGGCAAGTGGAAATGTTTGGGGAAAGAAGTTGGTTTTCCTTTCCACTGCCAACTGTAGAAGCAGAGTGTGTGTCCTATTTGGGGATAATATAGGATATAGGTTAGATCACAAGGCTGCCTGGAGGGTACATTGAGGTCCCTCACATCTCTCTTCCTGTTGGATGCCTATAATTCCACTTCTACCCTGAAACTTTTAGTGGGAATGGCAGCTTAGGGATGCTGGACTCCTGGCAGCATGGACTGGATGGGAGACACATGACTTTGCCAATGGCCAACTCTGAATCCAAAAGCCATAAGGTAATCTTAAGAGCATGAACTGTGGAGAGGGGGCAGCCCTGGGTTTAAATCCTGGTACTTGTCAGCTGTGAATTTGGGGCAAGTCATTCATTCATTTATGTAGCTATTAATCAACTAAAGAGTTACTGAGCATTGATTCTGTTCTAGGCATGGAACAAGGCCACCTCAGGTTTCTAGGCTAGAGGAGAAGATAGGCAATAAAGGATAGGGAAAAATCGATAAGCCTGACTTCCCAGGTGGTGCAGTGGCACAGAATCCACCTGCCAACTCAGGAGACAGGAGATGTGGGTTCGATCCCTGGGTTGGGAAGATACCCTGGAGTAGAAAATGGCAATGCACTCCAATATTCTTGCCTGGGAAATCCCACAGACAGAGGGGCCTGGAAAGCTACTGTCCATGGGGTCACAAAGAGTAGGACACGACTGAGAAGGCACACACTCACACTCACAAAAATGGATAAAAGCAAAGGGTTATGCCTATAAAATGACTCATGTGAAATGGTAGAGTATGATTGCAACGAGGAAGGTGAATAAACTATGTAGATAGGATAGTAAGGCTGGGTTCTTTACTGGAATGAAAAGAGACAACCACGGGAAAAGCAGGGGTAAGAGATTTCTAGGCAGATAGAACAGCATGTGTTAAGGCCATGACATATTAAAGAGTTTGCATGTTTGTAGAACCAAGAGGAAGCCAGGTTAACTAGACTGTATTAAGTGAGGGTAAGGAAGAGAGGCAGGAAATAAAGTCCCAGAGGAGGGCAAGAGTTAGACTTTGTTGGCATCATAGGCCAATTAAAGAACTTGAGATTTTTATTTCAAGTGCAAAGGGGAGCCATAGACATATTTTAAGCAAAGGAGTGATGTGATACAACTTTTCATTTTAAAAAAGATCACTCTCAATAAAGTGAGGTGACTCATTTGGAAGAAGGACAAGAATAGCCATGGAGGGACCAACCAAGAGGGTTTTGTGATATTTCAGGGATGGCAGTAGTATTTGGGACGAAGGGAGGTGGGTAGATTTGAGGTATATTTGGGAAGTAGAGTCAGCCAGACTTGCTGATGGGTTTGATGTCAGAGTGGAGAGAGGAATTTCAGTGATGATTCTCTGAAGAAACAGGGGCATCATTAACTGATGTGGGTAAGACTGAGAGAAAACGTGTGCATGTGCCTGTGGGGGATCAAACATTTGGATATGTTGAGTTTGAGACATCTATAAGGCCTGCAGGTAGACATGGAAACTTGGTATTGGCTTTTTGGGCCTAGAGTGTGGTGAAGGCATTTTGGCTGGAGACTAAAGTCCTTGGTATACAGATGCTTTTTTAAAAGCCTGGGGAAAGATGCAAAATGTGAAGTCAGGGCAAGAAGACCTTCTGCAGAGTCAGATACTGCTCAGAAAGTTCAAGTTCCCTCTTCCCTCTCCCATGCCTCCTGTCCTTCCTTGTGGGGACTAGTGGGCAGGCCCTGTGGAGGCTTGTCCAGAGGCTAGAGTGAGGGGCCCAGCCTTTGAATAGAGGAGCAGCACAGTCTCAGCTCAGCCACAGTGACAGGCTAGACTTGCATAGGCTCATGATTTCTGAACAACATGACTTACTGGATTGTGCTGGAGGACTGTCACAAACAAGATGGGACATGAGCCTTTGACACTGAACTCATTTCCAAGGCAGAAGCTGCACTGATTCATCTTTCTTTCAATGTGGTGAGCTGGCAGAGGAGAGGCAGACCTTGGTGTCAGGAACCTGAGTCCCACATGCAAAGTGAATGTGAGCCCATTTAAAGCTGTGATGACGAAAAGCCTTGGTTGCTAGGAAGAAAGCAGTGGAGAGGCCCCACATAAGCTGTTTGCCAAGGTGGATTAAATACACATTGAAATATGAATCACTGGAGGCCTTTTAAAGACTGTCACCTGACATGCAGAAATCACATTTCTCTTCCAGTGGAAAATGGCAGCAGGTATCAGTTGTTAGGGAACCCCGTGTGAATGGATGGCAGGCCTTCTGCAGTGCTTTGTTTCACGTGGAGCATTTCTCTCGCACTGTGACAGTGTCTGCATGATGGCTGCAAACGCACACAGGCAAAACCACACACGCACATGCACGCACACACACATACTGGTTATTCATTTGTAGGTATTTTAGAGCTTCCTTTGAATTCTTATTAATAGAGAGGATTCACATGCTTTAACTGCCTTCTCCTAGCTCCCTAAAGTGTACTGCTGAAGAGTTTTCAAGCAACCATCATGTTAGTTTCAGCCATAATATTCCCTTATGTTAAGAATCCTAGTTCTGGTCTCAAATAGACTTGAGTCCAAACGTTCTGTCATTGTAATCTTGAACTACCAACTTCATCTTTCTAGGCTTTATACATTTCTTTTCATATAAAATGGAAATGACAATATACTATCAATATATACGGAGCTGTTGGGAGTGATAAGGGGTTTGATGCAAAGAATACTTAGCACAGAGCCTGGGAGTGATAGGTACTCTCTCTGTTACTCACATCCCAAGCTGAGACTTTCAAATGTGTTAACACAGGTCACTGAGGGGATGGCAACCCACTCTAGTATTCTTGCCTGGAGAATTCCATGGACAAGAGGAGCCTGGAGAGCTACAGTCCAGTGGGTTGCAAAGACTGGGCAACTAACACTTTCACTTTCAAGGCTAAGTGAGTCAGCCAAGGTCATGGTTGCTATGGTGTTAGGGACTGAATACTTGTGCCCCACCCTCCCCCCCAAACCAAATTCATATGTTGAAGCCCTAACCCCCAGTGTGACAGTATTTGGAGATGGGGCCTTTGGGTGGTAATCAGGGTTAGCTTAAGTCATGAGGGTGGAGGCTTAAAATGGGACTTAGTGGCCTTATAAGAAAAGGAAGAAAGAACTTTCTCCCTCTTTCTCTGAGCTCACACCTGGAAGAAAGAACATATGAGGACATAGCAAGAAGTTGGCTATCTCTAAGCCAGGAAGAGAGGCTTTATCAGGAACTGAATCAGCCAATACCTTGGTCTTGGACTTGCCAGCCTCCAGAACTGTGAGAAACAAATCTCTATGATTGAAGACACCCAGTCTGTGATATTTTGTTATGGCAGCATGAGCTGCCTAAGACATATGGTAAGTCCCAACTGGAGCTCATATTCTGTCCCCAAATTTAGGCACAAATCTCAGACAAGCCCCAGAAATAGGCTTGAAGCATCCACAGGCATAAAGGAAATTAGAAAGTGGGCCTACACTCTGCCTCCTTCTGGTCTTTCTCCTTGGTTTCCATGGGATTCTATGTGGTAAAGCACACCTAATTTCCAGACCGAAAGTGTCCAAGTTACCAAGCGTGGGCGTGATATTTTCGTGTGTATATGCTTAGTCACTCAGTTGTGTCTCACTCTTTGTGACCCCATGGACTGTAGCCCTCAAAACTCCTCTGTCCATGGATTTCTCCTGCCAAGGATCCTGGAGTGGGTCTGTTCAGTTCAGTCGCTCAGTTGTGTCCAACTCTCTTCAACCCCATGGACTGTGGCACACCTGGCTTCCCTGTCTATCACCAACTCCTGGAGCTTGCTCAAAGTCATGTCCATCAAGTTGGTGATGCCATCCAATCATCTCATGCTCTGTTGTTCCCTTCTCTTCCTGCCTTCAATCTTTCCCAGCATCAGGGTCTTTTTTAAGGAGTCAGTTCTTCTCATCAGGTGGCCAAAGTTTTGGAGCTTCAGCTTCAGCATCAGTCCTTCCATGGAATAGTCATGACTGATTTCCTTTAGGATTGACTGGGTTGATCTCCTTGCTGTCCAAGGGACTCTCAAGGGTCTTCTCCAACTCCACAGTTCAAAATGGAGTAGGTAGCCATTCCCTTTTCCAGGGGATCCTCCCAACCCAGAGACTGAACCTGGGTCTCTTGCGTGGCAGACAGATTCTTTACCATCTGAGCCACCAGGGGAGTCCCATGACCTTTTTACTCACAATCAATATTCATTTGATTCATATTTATTTATTTATTATTATTTTTTGCCATTCTGCTTTTATTTCCTTTATTTATTTATTTTTTGTAATAATTTTTTTTCCTTTATTTTAATTTACAATACTGTATTGGTTTTGCCATACATTGACATAAATCAACCACGGGTGTACATGCGTTCCCAAACATGAACTCCCCACCCACCTCCCTCCCCATAACGTCTCTCTGGGTCATCACTGTGCACCAGCCCCAAGCATGCTGTATCCTGCGTTAGACATAGACTGGCGATTCGATTCTTACATGATAGTATACATGTTACAATGCCATTCTCCCAAATCATCCCACCCTCTCCCTCTCCCTCTGAGTCCAAAAGTCCGTTATACACATCTGTGTCTTTTTTGCTGTCTTGCATACAGGGTCGTCATTGCCATCTTTCTAAATTCCATATATATGTGTTAGTATACTGTATTGGTGTTTTTCTTTCTGACTTACTTCACTCTGTATAATCGGCTCCAGTTTCATCCATCTCATCAGAACTGATTCAAATGAATTCTTTTTAACAGCTGAGTAATATTCCATTGTGTATATGTACCACAGCTTTCTTATCCATTCATCTGCTGATGGACATCTAGGTTGTTTCCATGTCCTGGCTATTATAAACAATGCTGCGATGAACATTGGGGTACATGTGTCTCTTTCAATTCTGGTTTCCTTGGTGTGTATGCCCAGCAGTGGGATTGCTGGGTCATAAGGTAGTTCTATTTGCAATTTTTTAAGGAATCTCCACACTGTTCTCCAAAGTGGCTGTACTAGTTTGCATTCCCACCAACAGTGTAGGAGGGTTCCCTTTTCTCCACACCCTCTCCAGAATTTATTGCTTGCAGATTTTTGGATCGCAGACATTCTGACTGGTGTGAAGTGGTACCTCATTGTGGTTTTGATTTGCATTTCTCTAATAATGAGTGATGTTGAGCATCTTTTCATGTGTTTGTTAGCCATCCATATGTCTTCTTTGGAGAAATGTCTATTTAGTTCTTTGGCCCATTTTTTGATTGGGTCGTTTATTTTTCTTGATTCATATTTATTTTTTGACTCGTTCATTCATTCATTTGGCACATTTCCATTCAATAAATCACTCAGCACTTCCTTAGCACCCACTCTGTCCAGATTCTTTGCTAAACTGTGAAATACAACTTTGCAAACTGTGTAGGTCAGTGGCTTTGAAGAGGCTGCACAGCATGTTCAGGGCTTGAGGCCTTTCCTCCCCATCTGCTATCCTCCCAAGTCCTTGCATCACACACATGCCAGACAGCATCACGGTACTTATCTGGTTCCCTCCCAGCATCCAACTGCAGCCTACAGCCTCTGAATGGTGAGGATGAGTATGCAGTGCCTGTCCTTCTTACACAGTCTTGCCCAGATCCATGTTTTTTTCTATTGCTGCTGCAACAAATTGGGCTTCTCAGGTGGCTCAGTGTTAAAGAATCTGCCTGACAATTCAGGAGACTTGGATTTGATCCCTGGGTCGGGAAGATCCCCTGGAGAAGGGCATAGCAACCCACTCCAATATTCTTGCCTGGAGAATCCCAAGGACAGAGGCTCCTGGTGGGCTATAGTCCATGGGGTCACACAGCGTTGAACACAGCTGAGCACACACACACACACTGCAACAAATCACCACAAATTCAGTGGCTTACAAAAGCACAAACGTATCATCTTTCAGTTCTAGGGGCTAACTAAAGTTCGAGGAGGGTCTCACTATGCTAAATGGGAGATGGCATCAGGCTGCATTCCCTTCTGCAGGATCCAGTGTAAAACCCATTTCCTTGTTTTCTCCATCTCCTAGAGGCCACCCACATTCCTTGGCTCATGGCCCCTTCTTCCACCTCCAAAGCCAGCACTGAGGCATGTTTCTGACTCTTCTCATCACACCAGCTCATCTGACTTGGTCAGGAAAGGTTCTCTGCTTTTAAGAATTCAGGTGACCAGATTGGGTCCACCTGGATAATCTGGGATAATCTCCGCTTTCAAGTCCCTTAACGTTAATCCTATCTGCTGCTGCTGCTGCTGCTGCCAAGTCACTTCAGTCGTGTCTGACTCTGTGTGACCCCATAGACGGCAGCCCACCAGGCTCCCCCGTCCCTGGGATTCTCCAGGCAAGAACACGAGTGGGTTGCCATTTCCTTCTCTAATGCATGAAAGTGAAAAGTGAAAATGAAGTCGCTCAGTCGTGTCCAACTCTTAGTGACCCTATGGACTGCAGCCCACCAGGCTCCTCCATCCATGGGATTTTCCAGGCAAGAGTACAGAAGTGGGGTGCCATTGCTTTCTCTGTTAATCCTATCTACCAAGTCCCAAAAGGTAACATATTCACAGGCTTCAGGGTTAGGGTGTGGGTGTATTTGGAGGTGCATTATTTTGCCTACCACGGTCGCTCAGCAGATCACTGGGTGGGGCCAGCACCACCTGGTGGATTCAGAGTGTCTGCACTGGGCTCTGGCAGGACTGCAGAAAGGTTTTATGTCTCAGTCTAAGAGGAGCAGGGAATTAAAGTTCAGTTTCAGTGCAATGGATGGAGGCTCTCCAGTCAATCAAATTATAGTTCAATCAGTTCATTTTAATCACTCCTCTGGAGAGAAGTAAAACCCTGTGTTGAGGAATACACAGCAATTTTATTGATGACAAGTTTAATTGTTTCATTTTTCCTTACTGTCTCCAGCACAGTCGACTTTTAATCAGTGGGAACTGAAGTTCTAATGAAGTAAAGTCCACTTCTCCGCAGTTCACAACTAGCTGGAAATAATTGGGCTGAGACTCCCATCCAGACACTGCAGAGCCGCTGGCATTTTCCTGAAAACTGGGCTTAATTGCTTTGCTGATGTTGTTAAGTAGTCCTGAGGGGGTGGTAGTAGTAACGCTGCCCACATATGCTGGGAAACAATATCCCAAATGTCTTAAAAAGGTCCTCAAAGTTTGTCCAACTGGTAGTGGGAAAGAGAGAAATGAAACAGTGTGTTTTCTGCAGACAAGCCCCAGGGGTGGTGTGCGGGAGTGATGACATGGACCACCACAGTTTGATCCAGAGCAACTTCCACGTCAACGCCTGCAACTTTCTTCCCTTCTCTGAAAGCTAAGCAGGATTTTGAGTGCAGGGGTGTTCGCACCATTCCTCTGTGTTTTGGGGAGTTTCAGAGGAAGGTATTGGGATCTTGGGAGAAGGTGGCTGGCCTAGCCTCTGAAAAAGCAGGACTGGTGATGAGAGAGATGGAGAAGGCAAGTGGCTGGTGTCTTAGCCCTGAGCAGAGACAGAGGGGGTTGGCTGGACTGGAGAAATCCTAGGATCATGGAGTCAAGGCTTGGAAGAAGTAGTGAGATTACCTCCTTTCTCCCCCTACCCCCCACAATTTAGCTTCACTTGATGAGACGATGCTAAGCTCTTAGTTTTTGCTCACTGTGGGCAGCCATTTGGACTCAGTATTTTAAATGTGCTCCTTTATTCTGCAAATCCAATAAATCAGGTGTTCTTATTATCCCTTATTACAATAAAGAAATCCGAGTTTTCCAGTTTACAAAATTTACCCAAGGCTGCCAACTTGGAGGATTTGAACCTAGATCTGCAGGACACCAGAATCAGTTCTCCTGCCCACCCCCACACCTCCATACCATATATTCAGCCACCACCACATCATTCAGTTCAGTTCAGCTCAGTCGCTCAGTTATTTCCAACTCTTTGCGACCATGAACTGCAGCACACCAGGCCTCCCTGTCCATCATCAACTCCCGGAGTCCACCCAAACCCATGTCCGTTGTGTCGGTGATGCCATCCAGCCATCTCATCCTCTGTCGTCCCCTTCTCCTCCGGCCCTCAATCTTTCCCAGCATCAGGGTCTTTTCAAATGAGTCAGCTCTCTGCATCAGGTGGCCAAAGTATTGGAGTTTCAGCTTCAACATCAGTCCCTCCAATGAACAACCAGGACTGATCTCCTTTAGGATGGACTGGTTGGATCTCTTTGCTGTCCAAGGGACTCTCAAGAGTCTTCCCCAACAACACAGTTCAAAAGCATCAATTCTTCAGCACTCAGCTTTCTTTATAGTTGAACTCTCACATCCATACATGACTACTGGAAACACCATAGCCTTGACTAGACAGACCTTTGTTGGCAAAGTAATGTCTCTACTTTTTAATATGCTTTCTAGGTTGGTCATAACTTTCCTTCCAAGGAGCAAACATCTTTTAATTTCATGGCTTCAATCACCATCTGCAGTGATTTTGGAGCCCCCCGCCTCAAAAAAGTCTGCCACTGTTTCCATTGTTTCTCCATCTATTTGCCATGAAGTTATGGGACCGGATGCCATGATCTCAGTTTTCTGAATGTTGAGCTTTAAGCCAACTTTTCCCACTCTCCTCTTTCACTTTCGTCAAGAGGCTCTTTAGTTCCGCTTCACTTTCTGCCATAAGGGTGGTGTCATCTGCATATCTGACGTTATTGATATTTCTCCCAGCAATCTTGATTCCAGCTTGTGCTTCTTCCAGCCCAGCGTTTCTCATGATGTATTCTGCATATAAGTTAAATAAGCAGGGTGACAATATACAGCCTTGACGTACTCCTTTTCCTATTTGGAACCAGTCTGTTGTTCCATGTCCAGTTCTAACTGTTGCTTTCTGAGCTGCAGATAGGTTTCTCAAGAGGCAGGTCAGGTGGTCTGGTATTCCCATTTCTTTCAGAATTTTCCATAGTTTATTGTGATCCACACAGTCAAAGGCTTTGGCATAGTCAATAAAGCAGAAGTAGATGTTTTTCTGGAACTCTCTTGCTTTTTCGATGATCCAGTGGATGTTGGCAATCTGATCTCTGGTTCCTCTGCCTTTTCTAAAACCAGCTTACATATCTGAAAGTTCACAGTTCACATATTGCTGAAGCCTGACTTGGAGAATTTTTAGCATTACTTTACTACATTACAAATAGAAAACTTTTATCATGTATTTATCATGTCCCAGGCCTAGTACTAAATGTTTTCTGTATACTATCTTATTTCATCTCAAAAGCAACCCTGCAATGTGGGAGACCTGGTTTGTTCAATCCCTGGGTTGGGAAGATCCCCTGGAGAAAGGAAAGGCTACCCACTCCAGTATTCTGGCCTGGAGAATTCCATGGATTGTATGGTCCATGAGGTCGCAAAGAGTCATACACGACTGAGTGACTTTCACTTCACTTCAAGAGGAATGTTCCCATTTTGAGAATAAGAGTAAGGGAGAGAGGTCCAGAGAGGACACTGTCAAAGATGACTCCGCTGGGATTGAGTCTAACCAAGTCTGTCTGTGTTGAGATTGTGTGTGTATAGACAGCAGGATGCTGGGGAAAATACCCAGTTCCTAAGTGGGGACTGATATTGGTGCTCTCTCAATCCATCCAAACCTGAGATTCCTTACCTCCATGGTCCTAGATCTGGATGAGGTAGGTAAACATGGGAGAATCTCTTTAAATATCAGAGGGAAAAAAAAAAAAAAACACCCAACAGAGTCCTAACCTATTAACAACTGAGGTTTTGGAGACATGAGTTTGATTGCTGCCTCTGACCAATGTCTTGAGAAAATAATTAAACTTTGGTAAGCCTCCATTGTCTGAAATGGGCTATTGTGAGAATTGAGTGAGATCATGTATTCATTCTTTTATTCTAGAAATTTTTATTGGGCTTCTGTTCCATGTTGAGAACTGTCTTAGATGCCAGGGATGCAGCAAAGAGCAAGGCAGGTAATGCCCCTGTTCTAGTGGAACTTAGATTCTCCTTGCAAAGTCAGATCAGAGCAAGTCAGCAAATCAATAAATAGAAGAATTCTTGCTTGTAATAAGTTCTACAAAAAGTAATACTATGGAGGGTAACTCCCAGGAGTGGGCAGGAAAGGCCTCTGAAGAGAAGAAAAGGGACCTGGGACCTGTGCTGTCTGCAGGAATCAATCACACAGGCATCTCAGGGAGTAGCTGGTTAGAGAAAGGTAGCAAAATGTGCAAAGACCTCAAAGCAGGAATAAGTTTGGCTCATAGAAGAAGAGAGAAAAAGCCAGTGTGGCTGGAGTGAAATAAATGAGGGAAAAGAGGTAAGGTAGGAGGATTAGAAGGAACCAGTGAACAGATCATGCAGGACCTAAAGAAACAGGCTGCAGAATTTGGATTTAGTTCTAATCTCCGTTGGAATCCATTCCAGGGTTCCTTCTTAGGAAGAAGAAGGACAACATTTGATTTACTTTTGAAAAGGGGATTTGAAAAGTCAAATTTTTAGTTGACTTAAGGAAGCAAGTTTAGAAACAAAGAGATCAAGTAGGTAGTTCTCTCTCTACAACATCCTGCTCCTGCTGCTGCTGCTGCTGCTAAGTTGCTTCAGTCGTGTCCGACTCTGTGCAACACCATAGAAGGCAGCTCACCAGGCTCCCCCATCCCTGGGATTCTCCAGGCAAGAACACTGGAGTGGGTTGCCGTTTCCTTCTCCAATGCATGAAAGTGAAAAGTGAAAGTGAAGTCACTCCGTCATGTCCGACTCTTAGCGACCCCATGGACTGCAGCCCACCAGGTTCCTCCGTCCATGGGATTTTCCAGGCAAGAGTACTGGAGTGGGTTGCCATTGCCTTCTCTGACAACATCCTGAGGCCTCAACGAACAACGGATTGTTACAACGATTAGCATTCCCCAAGGGAGTTAATGCTTGGGGAGATAAATGGTTAAATATACAGGTGCATGCATGCTCAGTTGCCCAGTCATGTCCCACTCTTTGCTACCCTATTGACTGTAGCCTGCCAGGTCCTCTGTCCGTGGAATATTCCAGGCAAGAATATTGGAGTGGGTTGCCATTTCCTCCTTCAGGGGATCGTCCCAACCCAGGGATCAAACCTTTGTCTCCTGCTTTGACAGGTAGATTCTTTACCACTGAGCCACCTGGGAAGCCCAAACACACAGGTATCAGGAGGAAGAAGGGTATGGCCAGTCACATAAAATATGATGAATATTTCTAGAGACAAGTATTTGTGAAGCATTATGTTCCTTAATGAATGGAAAAGTGGTGAGTGCAGAAAACAGAAAAAGGAGCCTAGTGATAATGATGAAACATGAGTGATTGATCAGCCTGTTTTCTTATAGCAATTACGACTGTATGATTGCTGAGTCATTTCGACAATAAATAACCGAAAGAGTCCTTGAATGGATGAATCTGGAGACAGTAATATCATCCGAACCTTGTCTTTAAACCCCTACTACCCAGGGAGAATCTCAGTTTTTGCCAAAACAGTTCTTTCCCAAGCCATGTTGATACTTTTACTTGAATTTTTTCTGATTTTAAGCAACAAAGGTTGAATTAAAATACTATAAAAAAAATCACAGGGGAGAAAAGTGAAAAGAAAGACAACATTCTCCTGGTATTTGTTTCAGAGTTGCAAAATGTAGTGTCTTGACAGCACCAAGAGAGGCTTTTCTCCTTTAAACTAGGTGTTGGAAAATGTGCTCCATTTAAGCGAATCAATATCTTTAATTTCAGCCCATTGCTCTGATTTAGTGCCTGATTTCCAGGGAAATGTAGAAAGAGTCAAGCCTCGTAACTTTGTATAGTCTCTGTGAAAAGGAAGCAGAAGACCAACGGTGACAAAGTGGCTCTTTTCGGGAATGATTCAACTTTCTTCTACTTCTTGGTGGAATATGGACTGCTTGTGAAGCAATAGTGCATTGAAGAAAAATAAAGGAGGGAAGGGAGGGGAAGTTTTGAGTGTTGAGGGAGTAACTGTAAATTTTACAGCCTGAAAATGTCTCACAGAGAAGGTGACATTTGAATAAAGCCATACAGGGGATGAAGGGGTGCTCCAGATGGAAATCTGGGGGAAGAGGAGCCCAGGCAGAGAGCAAGAAGGGCAAAGGCTGTGAGATTTGAGCAGGCTTCAGTGTTTGTGAGTGTCCTAATATGGCTGGGGTGGAGGGAGGAAGTAAGAGCGTAGGGATTCTGTGGGGTTTTGTGGTTCATTTGGAGGAATTTTGCTTTCATGCTGAGTGAGATGGGAAACTCTCAGAAAGTTTTGAACGGAAGAGTGACATGATCTCTCTTGCTTATTAACGGGGTCTCTCTGATGCTCTGTTGAAAATATCCTGAAAGGGAGCAAACTGGAATCAAGGAGAGCTGAAGGGTCATGTTAGGTTGGGCCAAGATTTGAATCAGAGTAAGTGGTAGGGAGTATAAGATCTGGTTGTTTCGATGAGTTAGAACAAGACAAGCAAGACTGGCTGATGGGTTGGATGTAGGAAGTGACAGGAAGAACAGAGTTGAAGATGGTTCCTGGGATTTTGGCTAAAGCCATCAGAAGAAGGGAGTAGCCGTTAATGGATATGGGGAAGACTGTGGGAGGATCGGGCATGGGGCATTGGAGATCGGGAGTCCAGCTGGATCATGTTAAGTCTGACAGATCTTTTATACATACAAGGGGAGATGAGGCAGAGACAGCTGGATGGATAAGACTGAAGTTCAGGTTAAGGTCCATGTCGGAAATACAAATCTGGGGATTGTCATCATTTAGACGATAAAGTCATGAGACTATATAAGCTCAGCAAAGAGGTGAGGGTGTATATTAAAGAGAATGACTTTAAAACTGGTTCCAGGGACCTCCAACTTTCCCATTTCATTGCTTTAATTATGGGAGAATTAAGGCAACTAAAGGAGATGAAGGAGATGAAGAAGCAAGTGAAAGAAGAAACTGCTGATCTCAGCTTTCATAGCGGATTTGTATTACAGCAAGTGCTCCACTTGCCAGGGACCCATCCCTTCATCCATCTATCCATTCCTCCACTCATCCATCCAGCTATCCGTCATGCCTTTCCTTTTCATGGAATGAAAGAGCATAGACAATTACACAAAATTGGGCTTCTCAAATGAGCTTTGACCCTAGCTAGTTACTCACCTAACCACCCAACTTCTTTGGCCTCACTCTCCCCATGAGTCAACCGAGAGGACTGACCTATGAGATCTCTAAAAGCATGCCTGCTCTGATGTTCTAAGATTTGGGGGATCTTTTTGGGAGGCCTTATTTGAGTTATCTCACATGTATCCCACTGGACAAGCATGGCAATTGTTGCTCTTTGTTTCCCACTACTTCATTTATTCCTGACTGTCCAGGAAAAGGCACCCATACAAGATAACATCAGTCCTCTGAGTTCACTGTCTCTAGGTCCCCACATTCCTTTCTTTCCAAATTCCTTGAGCTTCTCTCTGCTTTGGAGATGACTTTGCTGTACTGAGGTGCTGACGTGAAGATGCTGGAAGGTTTGCTGATCAGGCCGTTTGGGGAGCAGAGTGTCACATTGTTCAGGGACAGAGAACGGGCGGTTCTCATCGGGACCACTTGCTGATGGACGTGTGCCAGTTGGCTCATCTCTTCTTGTGATATTGTTATTTTAGAGGCAAGAAAAGGCCAGCAGGTTTAAAAAAATATGTATCTCAGAAGTTGTCTTTATCATCAGTCAAGCTGCGACAGCCCTTATCCATATGCATGATAGAATACTAACTTGTCTCTTTATTTGACCTCCTGGTGTCTCTTTAGGTTGATAAGCTGATTCTTCCACAGATGCAGACAGAAGACCCTTGTCCCTACCCTGTCCCAAGTATCTGACTGGGCTTAAGTCTCAGAACTTGAAATTGGGGGTCCTTTCTGGGACCTTCATATAATTTCTTGTTTACCCTGCTATGATAATCGAGTATCTTTCCATTAACTGTCGTCTACCATTCAAGCCATCTGCTCATTGCTAGTAAAACTTATTAAAATAGATGACCACACCCAACATCTGGACAGCTCAAACCTAGCCTGGGTCACCTTGATGGCTCCAGTTATCGGTAATGTGTCTGAAGCTTTGGCATGGACCAAGGATGGCATAGCTAAGCATTGGCCATTGGCTTCCAGGCAGATACTGGGCCTCTGGCCATAAGCATCTTTATTTATGATCTTCCTTTCAACTCTCTCAGGCAGAGCAGTTGTCATAATAAAGTAGGTGCAATTTATTTTGGTCTTGGCAAAGGAATATCCCCCTTTCCCAGGCTTTCATCTTCTTTCTCCCTCTTTCTTTGACATTATTTGTCAAATGATCCAAAGGTAATTTTTAATACCTTTACATCACACTGGAGCTAAGTTCTGTTTGGATTATTAATGATTAAATATCTTCTAGTCATCCACCTGCACGGTGTGTAACAAATTATCCCTAAAATGAGATTAATTCCATTACAATTTTGAAGAAGAAAATGACAAGAGAATGCCCTGCAGTCTCTAGAACTGAACAGCTATACACTCAAAAATCTCCTATATATCTCAGAAATTGTTGGTTTTGTGGAAAGGACTTGAATCTCTCCTTCAAAGGTCATTTAGCAGGTATTTATTGAGGCTGTGTGGGGTATTAGTCTAGTGTGGGGTGCTGCAAATCTTGGTTAGTCCTTAGGTTCACATGGGGAGCTTTGTAGAAATGTTCACTTTAAACCTACTGAATTAGGATTTTTATGAGTGGAGCCCAGGAACAGGCATTTTTGAAAGACTCTGCAAGTAATTCTGATGCAGCCAGTCTATAAAATTATTTTGAAATCTCTGCTTTGGGGGAATATGAGAAGATAGATTCCTAACCCAAAGAAAGTCTACATTTCACAGAGTCCTACGATTTACCCAGGATGCATTACCAGATAATAAAGGCTGTCAATTGTTTAGGGCAAATGTTTTCTGTTAGGAACTGGGAAGCAACAGAGGAGGTGAGTGGTGGGCAAGCATGTGAACTTCATCTGTATTTACAGCCCCTCCCCATCTCTCTCCCAACACCCCCAGATGGGATCATTTACTTGCAGGAAAACAAGCTCAGAGCTCTGACTGATTCTGTATTACAGGGAGTTGTATAATTATTTCATTATATATCACAATGTTATAAAAACAGAGATAAAGGGCACAATAAATGCAATGCACTTGAATCATCCCAAATCCACCCCCTCCTTCCACCCTGGTGCATGGAAAAATTGTCTTCCACGAAACCAGTCCCTGCTGTCAAAAAGGTTGGGGATCACTGGTTTAGGGTGAATGAACCTGCTTCTGAGTGAGATAATGAAAGTATGTGTTGTAAATTGTGACCAATGTAGAGGTGAAATCAATATGAGAAACAGACTGTTCTGAATGGAAGGAAGACTTGGAATGACTTCTTGAGGACATAGGTGAAGAATGAAGCTGCTCATTAAATTAAAAAGTGGGGTGCTGTGCTGTGCTTAGTTGCTCAGTCATGTCTGACTCTTTGCAAGCCCATGGACTGTAGCCTGCCAGGCTCCTCTGTCTGTGGGATTCTCCAGGCAAGTATACTGGAGTGGGTTGCCATGCCCTCCTCCAGGGGATCTTCCCAACCCAGGAATAGAGCCCAGGTCTCCCACACTACAGACAGGTTCTTCACTGTCTGAGCCACCAGGGAAGTAGGGTAGTAAGTAGTTAAATTTTGATTATCCAAGTATAT
Organism: Capricornis sumatraensis; assembly: GCF_032405125.1. Taxonomy (NCBI): domain Eukaryota; kingdom Metazoa; phylum Chordata; class Mammalia; order Artiodactyla; family Bovidae; genus Capricornis; species Capricornis sumatraensis. The sequence goes on along the minus strand of NC_091088.1, from coordinate 23,494,767 downwards.
GAGGAATGGAGACTCTGACATATGGATCTCTTCCTATCAATCTAATCTACTCTGCTGCTGCTGCTAAGTCACTTCAGTCATGTCTGACTCTATGCAGCCCCATAGACGGAAGCCCACCAGGCACCCCTGTCCCTGGGATTCTCCAGGCAAGAACACTGGAGTGGGTTGCCATTTCCTTCTCCAATGGATGAAAGTGAAAGTGAAGTCACTCAGTTGCGTCCAACTCTTAGTGACCCCATGGACTGCAGCCTACCAGGCCTCTCCACTCATGGGATTTTCCAGGCAAGAGTACTGGAGTGGGTTGCAATTGCCTTCTCCACTAATCTACTCTAGTTTTGGTTTATTAAGTTGGCTTTCATTTTATTAATGGTCTTTCTAGCACATAAGAGGTGGGCAAAGGTCAGGTATTTAAGTCTATAGAGTTAAGTTTGGCTCTGTTTGTTAGCTTGTTTACTTTGAATAAGTCTTTCATTCTCTTCAAGTCTTAATTTTTCCATCTGTGAAAGAAGAGATTGGATTTGGTGACCTTTAAGGTCACTTCTAGCTCCTAAATTCTATGAAAACAGGAGTCCACTTTCTTGCCTTAGCAAGGACAGTTTAGTGGCCATGGTGGAGTCTTCTTTCACACTGAAGGGTCAGGCAGAATCTTAAGTTCTCACCCTGAATATTATCTCCCATGTATCAAGGACTGAGTTGAGAAAGGTGTAAGAGATTTGGTTGAATATTATTGGAGCACAGGCTAAGCTATGGAAGATTATTTATTCTAAAAAGCCTAAATACCAGTTTTGAACTTTTTAAAAAATTTCTTTCAAAAGCAGATGCAGAAAGCAAATATACTAGTGTTTTGGGTAATTATAGTGAATGGATACTATACTTAATTTGTAAGGTATTCTAATCATTGTTATCCGAGATAATGGAGAGGGCAGTGTCATTTACAAACAAGAGCTTACTGAGCACCTTTATCTGAAGTCTCGATGCTAATTCAAATCACCATGTTGACCCCAAGTTGGAATACTTGGGAAATTCTGTTTGTTGCAATTAGGATTTTGTTTCATTTCATTTTCAAATAGACGAATGGTAAGAACCACCTTGCATTCCCTGAGCCTCCAGACTGATGAGTTGGGTTGTTGGTGGTAAGGAGGTTACAGGGTGGGTGTTGGGCCATTTCCTTTAGTGTCTTCAGTATGGGTCATGCTTTTGGTCCAGCTAGCCATACATTAGAAGTGGTATTTTTGCCCTGGTCAAATCACTTAAAACCTGCATACTCCAAGAAAACTTTTGTGGCTCATCTCATTCCTCTTGTTTCTGATCCAACTATACCCTTTGCTGTTTATGGAACATTTAGTGGGTGCCAGGCTGTGTGTGCCAGCCCTGTAACATTACCTTACCTCTGATGGAAGTGCTAGGATGTTACTCACATTTGGCAGAAAAGGAAGTTTACAGACATTAATCCACTTATCTGAGATCCACAGCTATTAGGAGGTGGAGCCAAAATCGAAACGCAGGTCAGTGTGGGTTTTGGCCCCTTCATTCTCCTTTCCTTCTTGGTTGGACTCTCATTACAGGGCTCCCCTGGTGGCTCAGACAGTAAAGAATCTGCCTTTTGTGTGGGAGATCTGGGCTCAGTCCCTGGGTCAGGAAGATCCCCTGGAGGAGGGCATGGCAACCCACTCCAGTTTTTGTTGGCTGGAGAATCCCAATAGGCAAAGGAGCCTGGCAGGCTACAGTGCCTGGGGTTGCAAAGAGTCAGACATGACAGCAACTAGGCACAGAACAGTTGAGTTCAGCATTGACAGTCCAATTCCTTTCTTAGTAAACACTTGTGGAGTTGAATACAAGGGGTATAGTTGGTTACCATTCAGCTGCTGCCTGGCTTTAAGGGCTCGAAGGTGAGTGACTGGAAGTCCCTGGATGTCCACACCTGTCTTCTCCCCCACCAATATTACCAGAGAGTTGTCCCTGGGCACCCACTGAAAAGAAGCCTATGGGACCACAGTATCAGCTCCTGAACACAGAGAACTGCCTGTTAATAGGAAACAAATTTCTACTGTCTTTGTATATAATAAAGAGGGTGGATGGGGAAAGGAGTGATCATTTCATTGAGTAAAAAATAAGACATCAGAGCTTACTAGAAAATTACTTTTTTTTTCCTATAGAATTAGTCTAATCATCTGAAGAAAATTTTGCTTATTGGAGACCAATTATTCTAATGATTCAATAATCTCTCTGTCTTTCTCCAAATGAAAGAAAGACAAGTCTACTATGGAAAGGAAATCAGCTTCACATCTTAGAAGACTGGGTAAGATCCTTGAGCCATGGATTTGTCAGCAGATATTTATGATTTGATCTTATACAAGTGCAAAGCTTCAGTGGACAGGCTGCTTTAAAGATCACTGCTATCCCTGCAGCTGCACAGATGATGAAGAGCAACACTCTAGATACTACACATTTGATGTTCAGTTATTGCTAATTTTTTGGAATCTGGGGAAGTTCAGTTTCCAGAAATCAGATGCAATATTACAAGGACACAAGGGTTTCATTTTCAGCACTATTTATATAAATTTAAGGATTTGATGCAAAAGCAAATTAGAAAATGCCTCCTTAGAGGTTGTTTGATTATGTTCACAGGGAAACAATCGCCTCAAACCTGCTAGGTTTTGGCTTGTTTTGTGTTTGCCAGAGACGAATGCTAGACCAATAGTACATCAGCAGCTTGAAAAATGCACTGGGGCTTTATATTGCATTCAAGACAAACAATGTCTCTTTTGTTTTGCATTTAAAATAAGAAAGATGCATCAACAACCCCAGCCTAACCTCACCCAGCACCTGCAAAGGGAGATGGGAAGGCTGACATAGTCGAGTATGTGGTTTCCTCCCTAAACAAGGGACAAGGGCAAAAGTAGTCTTACCCTTGTGAGGGGTTTCTGGAAGAAGATAGGATTTTTTTTTCTTTTAAAGATGGCTGCCTTAAGGCCTTGGTTGAATTCTGTGGCTTTGTGATGCAGGCCAACAATTTAAAAAGTGGACTTGAGGCCCTCCACCTGGTGCAGTGAGGCTGAGGATGTTTCATCTACCTGCAATACATTTGGTCCCAGATTATCTCTTCTCACCCTGCGACAGCGCTGCCTGCTGCTGCTACTAAGTCGCGTCAGTCGTGTCTGACTCTGTGCGACCTCATAGACGGCAGTCCACCAGGCTCCTCTGTCCCTGGGATTCTCCAGACAAGAACACTGGAGTGGGTTGCCATTTCCTTCAGGTCAGAAGAAAAATAACTTGGTTACCTTGACCAGTAAATAAAGTGGTCTAGGTTTATTTCACCTCTCTGGGACCCAAAGAGGTGAAGGGACTTGCTTGCAGTCACAAAGCATGTTTTGGGGAGGAGGGATCTGGAGAGAACTGTTGCCCTGTTGCTAGAGCCTCTCTGCCTCGACGCCATTTCTCCTAGCTATGGTAGTAACTTCCCCTTGCCCTAGTTTGCTTAGGGCATGGTTTTCACTCTTCTTTTCAAAGCTCAATGACCCTGCATTTCTAATGTCCTGGGTGGAACCCAGTAAAGTGGGATAGAGCATTAAGAGGTGGCAACTGGGAGATCTGGCGGTTAGACTCAGATTTTAGGATCAGGCAGAACCAACGTTGCCTCCTATGCTATCTTAGGCAAGACACTAACTTCACTGATCTTTGCTTGTTCACCATGAAAATGGAAATACAGGTATCCTCCACTTTTTTGAAAGTTCGCTTTATACCACTTTGCTTTTTTAAAAGATCTACATTAGTACCTATCTTCACTAATCAAAAGACTTCTGAAGAGGATTTTTGCTTTTACACTAAAAGGTGAAAAGCAAAAATTGCTTCTTCATTTTACACCATTTTGGCTTACGAAAGATTTCATAGGAATGCTCTGCTTTTAGATATGGGAATAAACCTGTAATAATATGAATCTCAGAAGAGATAGAATGATATACATTAAGTATACAGGAGTCAACCATTGTGAGCCCCCAGTTCACACTGTGATGATTATCTTTCATAGCTTAATCCAAAGGGGCTGGGTGGAAGACAAAATTAGAGTGAAGGCACCTTTTGGGGTGCCGTTGGAATGTTCACATCGTATTTCACGGGTGGCTGCTTCTTTCCACATCATCTGAGACACAGAAATAGAACTTCACAATGGAGAAGATTACTGGGGGTCGTTGTTTAATCCAACTTCATTTTATGTACGGGCTCATTGACTCCCAGAGACAGGAAGGGACACATAATGCAAATGAGGAGAGAAATAGAAAAGAAGAGTGAAAATAAGATGGATGAGACAAGATCCAGAGCACAGTACACAGATTTCTCCAAGCCTAGGAATTTGCTTAAAATAAAATAAAAAAATTTAAAGTTTTAATTATGTCTACAAAGAAAACTAAACTTATTGACTAGAAAAACTTACCAGAAGATAGAAAATGAGTGTCTAATAAGATTTTCTCCTCACAGATTGGTTTCTGCCCTGACAGAATCAGAACTCATGCTGGTACTTGTCTTTCTTCTTCATCCTTTCAAATTGCTCTTTTCCTGGCTCTTTGATCTCTGCTTCTCTCCACCTCACCCCCTTCTTCTCTTCAGGTTCCTGGGTAAGAACAGAAGAGAGTCTGCTAAGGCAGGTGTCCAGCTCACTCAGATTCCTGCAGGGCACCTCCTTCTCCATGGGGGAGACCAAGACCTCCATGGAAAGCCCTGGTGTTATACCAGGACTGTTTCCTGGCTTCAACCTGCCCTCTGTCTGGATCCCTGATAATGTTCTGGTATTTCCTTTTCTATCACACTGTTTTAAACCTACTTTATGGTCCCAATTTCTTTCTTTCTTTTTTTCCTTTTTTTTTGCAGCAAGGTTTATCAAATCAGTTATCCATAACTGCTATTACTACTTTCTTACCTCCTATTCTCTCTTCATGTGAATCTCTCTTACATCATGTGAAATGCTGGGCTGGATGAAGCATAAGCTGGAATCAAGATTGCCAGAAGAAATAGCAATAACTTCAGATATGCAGATGACACCACGTTTATGGCAGAAAAATCAAAGAGTAACTTAAGAGCCTCTTGAAGAAAGTGAAAGAGGAGAGTTAAAAAGCTGGCTTAAAACTCAACATTCAAAAAACTAAGATCATGGCATCTTTTGCTATCACTTCATGGCAAATAGATGGGGAAACAATGGAAACAGTGACAGAGTTTATATTCTTGGGCTCCAAAATCATTGCAGATGGTGACTACAGCCATGAAATGAAAAGACCCCTGTTCCTTGGAAGAAAAGCTACGGCCAAGCCAGAGAGCATATTAAAAAGCAGAGACATTACTTTGCCAACAAAGGTCCTTTTAATCAAAGTGACGGTTTTTCCAGTAGTCATGTATGGATGTGAGAGTTGGACCGTAAAGAAGGCTGAGCTGAAGGATTGATGCTTTTGAACTGTGGTGTTGGAGAAGACTCTTGAGAGTCCCTTGGACTGCAAGGAGATCAAACCAGTCAATCCTAAAGGGAGTCAGTCCTGAATACTCATTGGAAGGACTGGTGCTGAAGCTGAAGCTCTATACTTTGGCACCTGATGTGAAGAACTGACTAATTGGAAAAGACCCTGATGCTGGGAAAGACTGAGGGCAGGAGGAGAAGGGGGCAACAGAAGATGGTTGGATGGCATCACTAACTTGGTGGACATGAGTTTGAGTAGGCTCTGGGAGTTGGCAATGGACAGGGAAGCCTAGCATGCTGTAGTCCATGGGGCCTCTATTAGTCGGACATGACTGAGTAACTGAACTGAGCTGATTCTCTCTTCAACCCATTGGAGCTCAAAATTTCATCTCTACAATGCCACTGAAATCACTCTTGTCAAGATTACCAACAAGATCATGTTTCCCAAGTGAGTAGTCACCTCTTCATACCAACTAGTCCAACTTCTTCTTAAAATACCATTGATCCAATGGAGAGATACCTTTGATCCATCCACCCTCTCCAAAATGCTAGGCTCCCTGAATTTTGGCACTCCATAGACTCTTAGGATGGTGCTTAGTGTTGGGAGGCATCAGGGTCAATTCTTGACTGTCTTCTCACCTAAGTGCATCTGTTTAGTGCTCCTATTACCAACTGTGTATAACTCCAAATACCTATTTCAAACCTAGAATTCTTTCCTAAATTCAGGTTTGTGTTTCTGAACACTTTATTTGCCTCTTCAAATAGATGTCTAACAGTCCCTCCCTGATTTACTTTTCCTGTATCTTCTCACATTAGAAAAGGGCACAAATATCCACCCATCCAATCCAGCTAAATATCTGGATATCATCCAAGATTCCTTGTTTTCCCACCCTCTTCTTGCTAACCCAATGCTCCAGGATACTGTAACAAACCCATAAAAATGTGGAAATGGCTTTGGAATTGAGTACTGAATAGAGCATGGAAGAGTGTTGTTTCTGCTTGTGTTTTCTCCCCAATTTTTTATTGTGGTAAAATATACATAACATAAAATTAACCATTTTTAGGTAGAGTTCAGTGATATTATATAAATTCATAATATTGTACAGCCATCATCACTGTTGATCTCCATAACTCTTCATCTTATAAAACTGAAACTCTAACCATTAAACAATACAGCCCATTCCCCCAGCCCCTGACAATCACAGTTTTATCTTCTGACTCTATGATTCTGGCTACCTTAAGTACTTCATACATGTGGAATTAACAGTATTTGTCTCTTTTGGTTTGGCTTATTTCACTTGGCATAACGTCTTCAGTGCTCTTCCATGTTATAGTATGTTGAAGAATTTTGTCCTTTATAATGCTAAAAAATACTCCAATGTGTTTATATAACCACATTTTGCTTATTCCTTCATCTATCAATGGATAGATGGATTGAGTCCATGTTTTAGCTATTGTGAATAATGCTGCTATAAACATGTGTGTGCAAACACTCTTCAAAATTTCTGGATCACATGATAATTGTATTTTTAATTTTTTGAGAAGCCACCAAACTGTTTTCCATAATGATGGCACTAGTCCCACCAGACATGCACAATGGTTTCAATTTCTCCACATCCTGACCAGCATTTATTATTTTCTGTTTGTTTATTTTTTTTTACACATACCATCCTAATGGGTGTGAGGTAGCATCTCACTGTAGCTTTGATTTGCATTTCCCTAATGATTAGTAATGTTGGGCATCTTTCCATGTGCTTATTGGCCATTTGTGTATCTTCTTTGGAGAAATGTCTATTTAAGTCCTTTGCACATTATTAAATTGAGTTGGTTAGTTGTTGTTGTTGATGTTAGGCATTCTCTGTATATTCTGGATATTAATTCTGTATCAGATATACGTCTTGCAATTATTTTCTCTCATTTTGTGGTTTGCCTTTTTCCTCTGTGGATACTGTTTTTTGATGCACAAAATTTAAAAAATTTCATGAAGTCTAATATGTCCATTTTTTCTTTTGTTATCTGTGCCTTTTGAATCATATCCAATAAATCATTGCCAAAGATTTTGTCTCACATTTTCTTCTAAGCTTTTGTTTCATATTTTATTAGGTCTTACTTCTATTTTGATTAATTTTGTTTAAGCTCCAGTACTTTGCTCATCTGATGTGAAGAACAGACTTATTAGAAAAGACACAATTGAGTGACTGAACAACAACAATAATGGTACAATGTATCATTCTTCTACATTTAGATAACTTCTTCTACATTTGGATAACTGAGAACTTCCAGATGTTCAAGGTGGATTTAGAAAAGGCAGAGGAATCTCCACACTGTTCTCCATAGTGGCTGTACTAGTTTGCATTCCCACCAGCAGTGTAAGAGGGTTCCCTTTTCTGCACACCCTCTCCAGCATTTATTGCTTGTAGACTTTTGAATCGCAGCCATTCTTCTGGCATGAAATGGTACCTCATTGTGGTTTTGATTTGCATTTCTCTGATAATGAGTGATGTTGAGCATCTTTTCATGTGTTTGTTAGCCATCTGTATGTCTTCTTTGGAGAAATGTCTGTTTAGTTCTTTGGCCCATTTTTTGATTGGGTCATTTATTTTTCTGGAATTGAGCTGCAGGAGTTGCTTGTATATTTTTGAGATTAGTTGTTTGTCAGTTGCTTCATTTGCTATTATTTTCTCCCATTCTGAAGGCTGTCTTTTCCCCTTGCTTATAGTTTCCTTTGTTGTGCAGAAGCTTTTAATTTTAATTAGGTCCCATTTACTTATTTTTGTTTTTATTTCCAGTATTCTGGGAGGTGGATCATAGAGGATCCTGCTGTGATGTATGTCGGAGAGTGTTTGCCTATGTTCTCCTCTAGGAGTTTTATAGTTTCTGGTCTTACGTTTAGATCTTTAATCCATTTTGAGTTTATTTTTGTGAATGGTGTTAGAAAGTGTTCTAGTTTCATTCTTTTACAAGGGGTTGACCAGTTTTCCCAGCACCACTTGTTAAAGAGAGTGTCTTTAATCCATTGTATATTCTTGCCTCCTTTGTCGAAGATAAGGTGTCCATAGGTGTGTGGATTTATCTCTGGGCTTTCTATTTTGTTCCATTGATCTATATTTCTGTCTTTGTGCCAGTACCATACTGTCTTGATGACTGTGGCTTTGTAGTAGAGCCTGAAGTCAGGCAGGTTGATTCCTCCAGTTCCAGTCTTCTTTCTCAAGATTGCTTTGGCTATTCAAGCTTTTTTGTATTTCCATACAAATTGTGAAATTATTTGTTCTAGCTCTGTGAAAAATACCATTGGTAGCTTGATAGGGATTGCATTGAATCTATAGATTGCTCTGGGTAGTATACTCATTTTCACTATGTTGATTCTTCTGATCCATGAACACAGTATATTTCTCCATCTATTAGTGTCCTCTTTAATTTCTTTCAGCAGTGTTTTATAGTTTTCTATATATAGGTCTTTAGTTTCTTTAGGAAGATATATTCCTAAGTGTTTTATTCTTTTCGTTGCAATGGTGAATGGAATTGTTTCCTTAATTTCTCTTTCTGTTTTCTCATTATTAGTGTATAGGAATGCAAAGGATTTCTGTGTGTTGATTTTATATCCTGCAATTTTAATTTCATTGATTAGCTCTAGTAGTTTTCTTGTGGAGTCTTTAGGGTTTTCTATGTAGAGGGTCATGTTATCTGCAAATAGTGAGAGTTTTACTTCTTCTTTTCCAATTTGGATTCCTTTTATTTCTTTCTCTGCTCTGATTGCTGTGGCCAAAACTTCCAAAACTATGTTGAACAGTAGTGGTGAGAGTGGGCACCCTTGTCTGGTTCCTGACTTTAGGGGAAATGCTTTCAATTTTTCACCATTGAAGATAATGTTTGCTGTGGGTTTGTCATATATAGCTTTTATTATGTTGAGGTATGTTCCTTCTATGCCTGCTTTCTGGAGGGTTTTTATCATAAATGGATGATGAATTTCGTCAAAGGCTTTCTCTGCATCTATTGAGATAATCTATGGGTTTTATTTTTCAATTTGTTAATGTGGTGTATTACATTGATTGATTTAAGAATCAATTGAAGAATATTGAAGAATCCTTGCATCCCTGGGGTAAAGCCCACTTGGTCATGATGTATGATCTTTTTAATGTGTTGTTGGATTCTGATTGCTCGAATTTTGTTAAGAATTTTGACTGCAGGTAACTGCAGAAAGCAAAACCACAGACAAGTTGGGGTGGGGGTTACTGCAATGAGATGGAGGGACTTCTACTATTTTCCTATTTATTTTACACAGGTTATCCCACCCTCCCCCCATTTCCTACATTACTCTCTTCTTTTGGGTTGAGTTGATTTTTTTTTTTTTTGTAGTGAAATGCTTAAATTCCATTCTCATTTTCTTTTGTGTATGTTCTCTATTATCTTTGTGGTTACCATGGAGATTACATTTAGCATCCTAAAGTTATAGCAATATAATTAGAATTTATACCAGTTTAATTTCAATAATATATAAAATTCTGCTCCTTGACAGTTTTGTCTCATCCCTTTCAGGTGTTGATGTCACAAAATAATATCTTTATACATTGTGCCCTCAAAAAATAAACTAATAGTTCTTTCAAATGCATTAGTCTTTTAAATTATGTAGAAAACAATAAGACTAATACTTGTTTTTAAAAATGTTTCAGTCTCTTAAATCATGTAGGAAACAAAAGAGTACAGTTACAAATTGTCATTGTAATAACACTAGCTTTTATAAGCCCATCTATTTGCCTTTTTGATATTTCTCCATCTGGCTTCCAAGTTACTGTCTAATATTCTTTACTTTCACATTGCAGGACACCCTTGATCATATCTTGAAGGACAGATCTAGTGGTCACAAACTCCCTCAGGCTTTGTTTATCTTGGAAAGTCTCAATTTTCTCCCTTTCTTTTGAAGGGCAGTTTTGCTGGATATAGCATTCTTGGTTGACAGTTTTCTTCTTTTAGCACTTTAATTATTTATCTACCCAGTGCATTTTGGCCTCCAGTATTTCTGAAGAGAATCTGCTGATAATCTTATTGATGATCTCTTCTTTCTTGCTGCTTTCAAGATTTTTTCTTTGCTTTTTGAAAGTTTGATTATGTCTTGGTGTGAATCCTCTGAGTTCATTTTATTTGGAGTATTTCAAGCCTCTTGGATGTTTATATTCATGTATTCATCAAATTTGGGGAAATGTTCAGTAATTATTTCTTAAAATTCTCTTTGCTACCTTCTCTTAACAACTTTGATTTTTTTTTTTCTGTTTCTTTAACTTGGTAATTTCTATTATCTTATATTCAGGCCTGAAGATTTTTTTTTCACTCTCCCTGTTCAAATCTTCAAATCTTCCTAGTGAATTACTTCGGTTGTATTTTTCAGTTCCAGAATTTATTTTTTATTTTTATTTTTTAAAGATCTTTACATCTTTATTGATGTTTTCATTTTGTTCATACATTATGTTCTTGACTTTGTACACATCTTCATGTAGTTCTTTGAGTAAGTTTATGAATCTTGTTTTAATATCTTTGTCTAGTATATCTGTCATCAGGTCCTTTTCAGGGAAAATGCCTTATTTTTTCCTACTGAGTAAGCCATACTTTCCTGTCTCTCTGTATGGCTTGTGACTTTTTACTGAAAACTGGACATTTGAATCTAATAATATGATATCTCTGGAAATCAGATTCTCTCTCTTTCCCAGTGTTTGCTTTTTTTTTGTTTGGGGGAGCTTTTGTTTATATTTTTTTGCTTATTTGGTTATTGTAGCTATCTCTGTGTGGAGGACCAGTGTGGGTGTAAACTTAAACTTGAGGTCTTCTCAGATCTTTTCTGAAACTTTCCTTAGGCATGTGTCATTACTTTCTAATTTTTCCCACACATGCTGTTTAAAAAACGTACGTGAACACCTGTGGTGGATTCATGTTGGTATATGGCAAAACCAATACATTATTGTAAAGTAAAAATAAATAAATAAATAACTTGACCACTTATCACTTAAAAAAAAAGTCCTAATATTTAATGTTTGACTTGCAAATGGAAAAAAAGAAAAAAATGAAAGGGAGAGAAGTGTGTCAGCCTTTTACGTCCCCTGGAATTCACCTCAGCTGAAGGGGGTGGGACTTGTGACAATGAGCAGTACAACAATAACTGCCCACCTCCTTGTTTACAGCACTGTGATAAGAAGCAGCAATCAGCAGTCAGAGCATAGATCCTTAATATGTGGAGGACAGGGTCTCTTTTGTCTACCCTGGCTCCCACAAGCTGTGTGCAAGCTGACACAGAAACACACACAGCTGCCTTCCATGGGACAGGGGTGGGAAATGACTAGCAGTTACTGTGCTGAGAACTAAAACTGACAGAAATTAACGGCAATTTTTTATTCTCTAAATCCTTTCCTGGAAGTTCCAAGATTTTGATTCCAGAGTTCCAAAATAGTCATATCAGACACATTCTGCCATTTCAATTATTGTCTAAGTGGGAAGACAGATTGCTGGTGCTTGCTACTTAACCATCTTACTAGAATCCTATGAGACCTGGAAGAGTTTTGAGGTTCATGATAGGAAAAAAATCTAGATTTCCTTGAAGAGACTATTGTTAGAAATATAAAAGTTAAAATTGCTTGTAGTCTTAAATGGAAATGAGAATTGCTATTAGCAACTTGAGAAAAAGTGACCTTTATTATAAAGCAGCAGACAACCTGGCTGCATTTTGTTCTACTCTTTTGTGGAAGGTATAACTTAAAAGTGATGAACTCGGATATTTAGCTAAAGAGGTTTTTGTTTTTTAAACAAACTGTTGAAAGTGTAACATGGCTTCTCCTTGGCTTCTTATAGTAATTAGCCTCCAATTACTATAAATAATTAATTTTAAAAATTAAAAGTAAACAATATATGAGGGAGAAATTTTAAGATGTTAATGACACACAAGAAAAAAGAGAAATCAAATATACCAATTCTATCAATAGTTAAAAAGAAGAAGAGGAAAGAAATAAGTTGAAGAAGTAGAGAAACTAGAACTTGAAATTTGGAAAGTTATCAGCCTATCCATATTACAAAAAAAAAAAAAAAAAAAGAAGGCATGCTCTGGACAGAAGTATGTAGCTGGACAACCATTTGCTAAAACAATTATCTGTATGACTTAGGAATCCAGTTGACCATCTCAGCAGCAATGCTACCAGCTTGGACTGAAGAGGATGAAGATGGCACAAAACAAGGGAAGACTGTTGGACTTCTGGGATTGTACATGTCATGCATGACCCTGTCTTGTTGACTTTACTTCCATGATATATCCCCAATCCATTTCCTTCCACTGCTGTTCCTCTAAACCTGGCTACCACCATCTCTTACTGAAATGACTTCAGTACCCTCATAAATATTCTTCATGCTTATACCTTGCCTCCTGCCCATCCTGATTCATTCTTTATGCAGCAGCCAGAATAATCTCTTACAAATGTAAACCATATCACTCTCCTGCCTAAAACACCTTGATGTGGTCTCATCATGCCTCATATAAACTGTGGCCTTTAAGGTCGTACATATGGGTTCATCACTACTTCTCTGACATAATCTCCTATTGTCTTTCCTTCCTTCCCTCTGCTTCAGCCACACCAGCTTCAAATATTGTTGTTGTTACTCTTCAAATAAACTAGGCTTGCTTCTGCCACAAGCCCTGGGATCCTTCCATTTCCTCTGCCTGGAAAGCACTTTCCCCAGAAATTCACATCTAGATTTGTCTCAAAATTAGGTTTCAGTTCAAATATCACCTCCTCAGAGAAGGCTTCTTGGACCAGTAGGTATTTGACAATGGGAAAAGAAAGATCCAAGAAGTTTAGCAATATGTCTGAGGCCATAGAGTTGGAGAGTATAGTAGGATTCAGGATAAGAGGGCAGGGTTCCAGCACCGTGGCTCTAGGTCTTCTCTAACTGAATACATTGAGTAGAAATACAAACATTGGTTCCACTCATCCTGGGAAAGTGGGAGATTACTTAAGCCTCTTCTGTTTGTCTCTCTCACTTGGGAAAGCCCCCCACCGAACCCTGACTTTGAGCTGAAGCAGTGCTGTTTGCATTCCTCCTATGTTCATCTTGGTTTGATTATTATATGATGAGTGGCTGGCTCTTGAAAAATTACAGCTCATCTTGGGTGAGTGAGATGCAGAGCACAGTGGAGCTTTCTGAGTGTTAGCTAGATATCAAAAATGCCTCAGAAATGGAGGCAATGAGTGCCATTCTTAGCTTTCTCCTGAAGGCAGACAACCAAAATCACCAAAAGTAGCGTAGATACTACATAACCTACTGGTCTATCTGAAAATCTTCCTTCTCTGTGGGACACTAGCTGACTTCCTGTGCTTCTTCTTAGAAGAAGCAGATGATGCTCACAACAAGTCCCCAGCACTCTGTCATCCTGGACCAATCATCACACAAGCACAGGCTTGAGACCTCTGTCTTTTTCCTTCTATCTCCTTTCTCCAACTTCTAATTGCCCGTTCTCCTGTAGGATATGGTTAGAAACCTCACCCCTTCTAGAAAATCCCTAATGTGTTGGCCTTTAGTTTGGTTTCTGGCTTGATCTGTTTCCCAACCCATTTGGCTTTGCTATGTGCTTGGTGGGCTATCCCGCTCCTGTAGCAGGTCTTGGACAACCAGAGACTCAGGAGATGAGCAGGCAAAGCTGTTGGGATTTTGTGCACAAACCAACAGTGCCCAAACAAGCATTTTCCACTGGAGGAAGATCTCTGGTCCTAGATGAGGATATCAAAATGGGAAACTGGCTTGCTTTGACAACTGAAATTCCGCGTTGGCTCAGGGCTTGTCAGGAGCAGGAGAATTGCTGTAGGTGTTTATCCAGCACTTTCTTCCATTCCTCCATCATGAATCACTGGTCTTGAATCACTTAGCAGCCAGAAATGATGGAATTGTTCAATATCATGGATTCAGGGGCCCTGACCTCAGCAATCATCTTCTGGCTCAGCAGCTGGCTCATTTCTGGCCTCAGTGAACTAAAAAACAAAAGGCCCTTCCAAGCACTTGCAGGGCAAGTTTAGCCTCTCTGGGAAAGGACTTCCCATATTACTCTGATCGAGGATGACTCTGCCTGACTGCCCTGGGAGACCTACCAGGGGCATGGCTCCAGTGCCAAGACTACTAAGCACATCTATTATGATGCCATAAAGAAGTTCACTTATTTATCCATTCACCCATTCATTCACTCATTCATTTCTTTTTTCATCCTTTATTTAAGGGTCTAATACGTGTCCCCTGGAGAAGGGAAAGGCTACCCACTCCAATATTCTGGCCTGGAAAATTCCATGGACTGTATAGTCTATGAGGTCACAAAGAGCCTAACTGAGCAACTTTCACTTCAATATGGATCCAGCGCCGTGCTAGGCACTGCAGATGATAAAAAAACAGACTTTCTTGATGCTTTTATTGACGCATGGAGGAAACAGACAGTAATGAAATTGTCACATTTATCAGTGTTTTATTGGGAATTGGAAATTCCCTGTGAAGGGGAGGTAGAGTGCTCTAAGTGTGCGTTAACAAAACCTTGCTGGCAACAGCAGGAAGCTGGAGGCATCCCCTAGGCAGTGAGGCTTGAGTTGAGAGGTGAACAATTTAAGTCAGTTGAGTGGCATAAGAGGATAATAATAATGCATGTGCAAAGGTCCAGAGGCAGGGAAGAGCTTGACACTTTTCAGTAATTAAAGTAAGGCTGATGTGGCTGAAAGAAAAGAGGGACAGGAGGGACTTCCCTGGTGGTCCAATGGTTAAGACTTTGCCTCCCAATGCAAATGGTGTGGGTTCAATACCTGGTCAGGAAGCTAAGTTCCCACATGCCTTATGGCCAAAAAACCAAAACATAAAACAGAAATAATATTATAACAATGTTGTAACAATTCAAAAGAGTCTAAAAATGGTCCACATTAAAAAGAAAAAAGAAAAGCTTAAAAAAAAGTGGGAGGAGAGGTGGGATGGAAGGGCCTGACACAGCAATGCCTTTGGAACGATGCTTTCCTGGGGCCTGGAATAATGCCCTGGGCAGGCAAAGCAGGGACTTTCCGATCACAGTCTCTATCCTGGAAACTTAATACCCAGCAGTTGTCACTCTTGACTTACAACAACATTAACCCAATCCTGTTAAAATGCAGGAATTATGACTGATATGAGACAAAATGCCTTGCTGCTGCTGCTAAGTCGCTTCAGTCGTGTCCAACTATGTGAGACCCCATAGACGGCAGCCCACCGGGCTCTCCTGTCCCTGGGATTCTCTAGGCAAGAACACTGGAGTGGGTTGCCATTTCCTTCTCCAATGCATGAAAGTGAAAAGTGAAAGTGAAGTCACTCAGTCATATCCGATTCTTAGCTACCCCATGGACTGCAGCCCACCAGGCTCCTCCGTCCATGGGAGTTTCCAGGCAAGAGTACTGGAGCGAGGTGCCATTGCCTTCTCTGTTGGGGTCCCCATATTAGGGGATAAATTTTGCTGCATATCAGTTTCTCTCTTGGGCTTCTCTATTAATTCTCATGCCAGTAACCTGGAAGTCACCATGGACTCTTCTTTTCCATCCCTCAACTCCAAACCCACTCTAGCAACAAACTCTGACAGTTCTACCTCTTAAATATATTGTGGATCTATCCACTTCTTTCTATTTCCACAGCCTTTATTTGAACTGTAACAACAGGTTTCTCACTGCTCCACTCTCAGCTGGTAGACAGAGATCATTTCAGCATGGAAAGCAGATAACATCACTTTTCTGCTTAAAACCTCGATAGCTTCCCATTGCATTTGGGATAATCTCCAAGTTTCTGCCCCAGCCCCTAGCCCTGCATTATCCCTGATTTGCCCCATTCCCTCTCCAACCTCACCCCATTCACCTTGTTCCCCACTTCAACCATCCTGGCCATTTGATCGCTCCTTCTTTGTTTTTTTTCTCTCTCTTTTCTTCCTTCCTTTCTTTCATCCTTCCTCCTTCCCTCCCTCCCTCTGCCCTTCCTTCCTTGATGATGATATGAACACTTACATATGATTTACTTTCTAAACAGAATTTTAATTGCAAAATACAGTATTGTTAATTATAGGCACAAGCTTAGACAGCAGAATCATAGAACAAACTCATTTTGTATAACTGAAATTATACCTGTTCTTGTCTTAGGGATTTCACATATGCACTTTCCTCCTTCTAGAATGGCTGAATTTCCTTCGCTCCTAGCCTGAACGGTCACTATATATCCTTTAGTTCTCTTTTTACATGTCATTTTTTCAGACAGCCTCTCACTGACCTCCTCCAAGCTGATCACCTAGCGTGTCCTGCACAGCTCTGACCATAAGATGTAAGATGCATTCACTGAAACTTGCTGCTTCCCCCACTAGATGCTAAGCCCCATGAAGGCCCTCTTAGTTCACCACTGTGCCCTGTGTGTGTTATGCTTGGCATGTGGTAGATGGCTCACGTGTTTGTTGAATGAATGAGTGATCCTGTCAAATCGGTGCCTGGATGTATTTGTACCCCTTCCTCTGGTGTTTTTTCCCCATAGTCCTTATGGCCTTTTGCACAGCTCAGCAACATTTATTCCCACGCTCACCTTGCATAGCCAAATCCCAAGACTCACTGGCCCTTTTTCCTTCTTTACCATTTGTCCCATGTTGCTTACAAGACATCTCTCTCTAAAAAATAAGAGAATTTTTTCTAGTAAGTTTCTCTCTCTTTTTTTTTAAATATAAATTTATTTATTTTAATTAGAAGTTAACTACTTTACAATATTGTATTGGTTTTGCCAATAGGGTCATAAAGAAAGTAAAACTGACCTGGAGGGAAAGAAGACAGACTCAGAGGAAGGGGCCCTCCCCAGCTTGAAAATGCACTTCATCCTTCAACATCTTATGTCCTCATTTATACATTAAAAGGAGAAGGCAATGGCACCCCACTCCTGTACTCTTGCCTGGAAACTCCCATGGATGGAGGAGCCTGGTAGTCTGCAGTCCATGGGATGGCTGAGAGTTAGACACGACTCAGTGACTTCACTTTCACTTTTCACTTTCATGCATTGGAGAAGGAAATGGCAACCCACTCCAGTGTTCTTGCGTAGAGAATCCCAGGGATGGCAGAGCCTGGTGGGCTGCCATCTATGGGGTCTCACATAGTCGGACACAACTGAAGCGACTTAGCAGCAGCAGCGTACATTAAAATGTTTTCTTTTAAAAAATTAATTAGTTTATTCATTCCTTCATTTTAAAAAAGTTAATTAATACATATGGTGGGGAAAAAAGATACAGAAGCGTACAGAGTATAAAACTAAACCTTCCTTCCAGAGTAAATAGTAGTAGCTTCACATAACAAGTGGTAAGCTGGCAGAAAATTAACATCTTTCAAGGACTTTAAAAGTTTTCACAGTAGTATCAATTTGTTCTAGGCAATACAGATGAGTAATGATAGAAATCATGACAGAAAATACAGGTTAAGAAAAGATAAATGATAGAAAATCAAAAGCACTTAGAGAATAATATGATTACAATTTTAGTCTATATTTTCAGAATTTTTATTTTTATTTTTTGGAAAAGATTTCTAAAATATTTATTGAGCATATATAGTATACCAAGCCCAGCACTTGCTGGTTTCAGACATGTGATCTCATTTAATCCTCACTAAATTCTGTGGAGAGAGTTTGGCTCTGCGTAATCCTCTGTGATTACTGCAGGAGGCACAGCTCAGGATGATAAGTCACAGCTTGGTCCCCAACATTTTTTGGCATCGGGGACCAGTTTCATGGAAGACAATTTTTCCATGTGATGGGGGACCTTTTCAGGATGATTCAAGCATCTTATGTTTATTGAGTACTTTATTTCTATTCTTATTACATCAGCTCCATCTCAGATCATTACACATTAGATCCCAGAGGTTGGGGACCCTGATCTAAAGGACTGCCAGGGGCTGCACCAGAATCTACATCAAGCTGGGCCCAGTTTCAGACCCACTGATTTCCCAGCTCAAGCTCTTCCTAGTTGTTCACAGACCCTCTGACTTCAGCTGGGGCCTAAAGCTGCCCTTCCCTAAATTGCAAGTAGCCAGGAAGGTGGAGGGAGGTCTGAGGGAAATACCCTCCCTTCCCTGTGATCTGTGTGTGTGTGTGTGTGTGTGTGTGTGTGTGGGTGTGAGTGTGTGTGTGGTGTGGGGTGTGGGGAGCTAATATAGAAACGATGCCTTATTTTAGGGGAGCACCTCCTATTCCAGTAGGGGATAGAAAGTGCTTTGGTGGGAGTTCTATTTTTAATCACTTTCCTGGGGTCAGAGCCTGGGCGCTTAGCACAAGATCCAAGCTCATACTCCACGCTGTACATTAAGATTTAATGTGCCTTCCTTATTTATACCTAAATGAGGTTTTTAATGGTTTAATTAGCAAAATATATCAGTTTGCTTCTTTAAACCTTGCCTCTCAGAGGTAGCACTTTTAGCCATTTCCAGTGTTTAATAAAAGATGAAAACCTTTATTTCTCCCAGTTAAGGAGGGCTGTGACCCCCCTTCATCTTATTAACACAGACTTGGGGGTGCCTTGAAGGAGTCAAAAACAAAAAGTCAATCAATGGGGATATTTCCAACCTGGCCAATGAGAACTGTGCTCTCCAGGAATTTCTGTCATCAGCTTTGCCATGCTCATTTGAATCCAAATTAAATGGCTAAAATGAAAGCCTTGTAGATGAAACCATAGTTCATGAGGGGCTTTTTCTTTAATTTGGAAAATCTTGTAGAAATTCAGATCAAGGATAAGTGCAAAGAGAGCCTTCGCCTGGGCATTCAGAACCGCCTCTGTTCACCCTGCCTGTTTGCCCCATAGGACAGCACTCCACACAATGCACATGACAGAGCCTTTTATTTCGTTTCTTTTCAGGATGTATCTGGGAAATTGGGGGAACATTTACTCTTAATGACTTTCAGCGTTATGCAGTATATTATTTTTGTGCTGTAACATTGCAAAAAAAAGAAAATAAAAAATCATGTGTGTGTGCTCACTCCTTAGTCGTGTGACTCTTTGTGGCCCCATGGTCTGTAGTGTGGTCAAGCTCCTCTGTTCATGGAACTTTCCAGGCCAAAACATGGGAGTGGGTTGCCATTTCCTACTCCAGGAGGTCTTCCCAACCCAGGAATGAACCCACAACTCTTGCATCTTCTGCAGGCAGAGAAGGCACCCAAACAGCACAAGCCTAAGATAAAAGCTGCCCACAGTTCTATTACCTGATCAAATTAGTATTTTTGTCTGTTGCATTACAACCCTTATATGGTTACTTCATTTGTAAGTTTTTGCAGAATTGTTGTAGATAATGTCATATCTTGCATTTTTACTTACCCTGCTATTTTTTTCCAGTTTGTAATGGACCTTTTTTCTTTCTATACCCTCTTCTCTCCTCCTTTCCCTCATCCGTCTCTCTCCATGAGGGAGATAAGGTAACTACTACTGTCTACAGTTCCAGGTCTTTCTCCAAGCCCAACAAACATTTACATACATATATACTCTAATGTGGGTTTTTTTTTTTTTTTTGCCCTTTTTTCTCCAAAATGGGATTTTACTATATATGTTCTTCAGCAGCTTTCCTTCCCACACCCTCACTTAATGCACTGTGGGCAATAGAAATAGATATAACTTAGTACTTACATTTTTTGATCTTAATTGTCAGAGGTCTGTTTCCTTCCAGGCATGTAGTCAGTGATGCCAGCATCCTTTATTAACCAGGACAATCCAATCATTGTCACAGCTGCCCAGACCCCTTGAAGTCAGAGGTGGGGATGCTTCCTGGCTTGTGGTCCCAGGTCCCATCATCAGCCTCTGGAGTTTACAGCCTTGAGAGTGTGTCTGGTCTGCTACCTGCATTTACAGGTGACCGCACTGAAGCCCAGAGAGGCCATCAGGGTGAGAGGTCAAGGTGATGTCATAGGAAAAATCCAGGGCCAGGGGTCAGTCAGGCCTGAGTATTAATTCCACTTCTGATACTTTTTATCTATGTGACTTTGGGCAAATTACTTAGCCTCCTCGAGACTCAATTTTTCTCTTCTGAGAAATGGTTATTCTAATACATATGTAGTATGAGATGGAGGCGACTTATGTATAGTGTTCAACACACAAACAGCCCTTATGATTTATAGAGGCAGCCCTAGGACTTATACCAGTTATTTTTAATCAAGTCCTTTTCCCACTGGACCAGTGTTCCCCTAAATATCATACAAGAGATTTCAGGAGGTGTAGAGATGGATATTTTTATTTTAATAACTATGTAATTGTCAGACAGTGGCCTTTTCCAGATGACAAATGATACTGCTTTTTTCACTTTCAGAAGTATTACAAAGTTTATTTTCAAATATAAATGTAGTCAAGGTCAAGTTAGTCGATTTGCACAAATTAATAAGTAAATAATAGTGCTGTGCCGTGCTTAGTCACTCAGTCGTGTCCAATTCTTTTTGACCCCATGAACTGTATCCTGCCAGGCTTCTCTGTCCATGGGGATTCTCCAGACAAAAATACTGGAGTGTGTTGCCATGTCCTCCTCCAGGGGATCCTCCCAACCCAGGGATCGAACTCAGGTCTCCCGCATTGCAGGCAGATTCTTTACTGTCTGAGCCACCAGGGAAGCCCCAATAATAGTAGAGGTGGTATAAAAATATGGCAAAATCAGGCAGGTAGCTTGTCAGTGGCTGAGGGCTTTGGACACAGTATCTGTTCATGCCCCTTCTTCAGTGCTTTCCCCAGCGTGCAGGTAAGCACATCAGCGACTCCTGTCTTGCTCCTCTTCCTTGGGGTCCACCCTACACATCCTCATAGAACAACAGCCTCCGATGACTTTTGTTCTCACTGTTGAAAGGAACTATGAACTTTCAGCTGCACAGATTCTCTCTGTGTGTGTATGTTTGTGCATGTGTGTGTAGCTTTCCCGGATATGCGTGCGTGTGTGCTCAGTCATGTCTGACTCTTTGCAACCCGTGGACTGTAGCCCACCAGGCTCCTCTGTCCATGGGATTATCCAGGCAAGAATACTGGAGTGGTTGCCATTTCCTCCTTCAGAGGATCTTCCTAACATAAGGATCAAATCTGTGTTTCCTGCATTGGCATGCGGATTCTTTACTGCTGAGCCACCCGAGAAGCCCTAGGTTTCCCCAACACCGCCAAGCAATTCTCTGCAACACCAGCTGAGTGTTCTATAATTCAACTCAATTCTGACATCATCTAGCTGGAGACAGCATCATATCCCACAGGTAAAGAGTTTATCCTAAAAGACTGCCTTCCTCTTCAGGTGCCAGTCACAAGTCCAGGTTGTCACTTGTGCTTCTGGTCGAATGACTGTAAGATCTCCTCTCCTTGGGTTTGATTAATTGCTAGTGTGACTCACAGAACTCAGAGAACCATTTTACTCACAAGATTACTGTTTATTATAAAAAGAATAGCCGAGTGGAAGAGATGTACAGGGCAAGGTGCCTGGAGCTTCCATATTCTCTCTGGGTGCTCCACTCTTCTCAAATCTGCATGTATTTATGAACTTAGAGGCTCTCTAAACCTCATCCTTTGGGGATTTTATGGAAGCTTCATTAAGAGACATGAGTGATAAAATCATTAGCCATTGGGGATTGAACTCAATCTCCAACTCCTCACCACTCCCCAGCAGTCAATGGGGTGAGACTGAAAGTTCCAAGTCTCTAATCACCTGGCTGACTCCCTTGGACTACTAGCCCCCATTTTTAAGCACTTCCTAAAAGTCATCTTATTAACATGGCAAACCCTTACTGCTTCCCTCACCTAACAAATTCCAAGGGTTTTAGGAGCTCTGTGCCAGAAAATGAGAAGAAGACTAAATATATATATTTTTATTACAAATCACAATATCTCAACAGGGTTCCCTGGAAAAGAGGTCTCATTTTCACTTCATTATTAGCAGCTAATATTTAAAGCTGAGTTCTGCACCCTGTCCCATGAATCTTACAATTGTCAAAGGTCCCACATCCTTTGGTGGGGGCTCAGCCCTGCTTCGAGCATCACTAGGAGGACAGCTCAGACCAGCTCCTTACCTTCCTGCCCACCTGTGTGCACCTTTTGCCTCACTCTTCCTCTTGAGCTGAGGGTGTGAGGGGCAGGGCTCCAGGCAGGGCCGAGGGAGGGCTTCAGTGGGAAGGCAGCAGTTTGCCTCCACAACCCTAATTTCCCTGGAGGAGCACTGCCTAGGAATCGCAGTCCAGACTCAAGTTCTAAAAAACTGAAGTCAGTGTGGAATCTGGACGGAGGCATGCAAAAGGGGATCATTCTCAGCAGAGGGCATTTTCATGTATTTGATAAATATCTACTTGGCATCCGCTATCTGAGGAGATACTGGTCAGTGACGTGCAGATGCAACAGTTTCTGAAACAGGGCTTGTGTTCTGGTGCAGAAGTCAGGGACTAAACAATTGGAAATATAGAAAAAAGTAAACACACACCATGAGAAACGGTTTGAAGCAATAGGAAGCAATGACTGGCTGGGCTGGATAGTGTGGTCAGAGATGGCTTCTCTGGAGAGGGATATTGAAAAATCAGTCATAATAACATGACTCTAGAATGTTCCAGGCAGAGCAAGAGCAAATTCCCTGAAACTGAACCAGGTCAGATTTGTAAAGTCCAGGCAAGTGGAGGCAGTATCGAATGACAAGGAAGGCAAGGATAGTGAGTGAGGCCAGATCTTTATGTGGCCTTGAGGGCCATGGAAAGGGCACAGGAAGGGTTTCAAGGGATGCCATACAGGGCCTGCTGTGGTGAGAAGAATGGACTGACTGCAGGGGGCCAAGACTGGCAGCAAGGAGACACAGAGGATGGGGGCAGGTGGCCGTGGTGCTGCACGCATCCAGGGTGGGTTCCTGGGGTGTCTTCTTGGAACTGGAAATTCATTTTCCAGCCCTTCTGGTCCCTGGAGCCATGCTGGTCCCCATCCCACAGATGCTCTCCTGGAAGTCAGGAACTAGGACCTTCATTGGTGGTGTGGTCTGTGTTACGGCAGGGGCTAGGGGGCACAGGGAGGCCTGGGCACAGTGGGGAAGAGCCTCCCAGGGGTGCTTCTAGGACTAGATGTTTCTAAGAGGTCAGCAAGGGGGCAGTTGATGCCTCTGGAGCTGCGGGTGACTTGCTGAGTTGGGATGAAGGAAAGGCATTCTCTCAGACAGGTTGGACACCCGACAGACCCTGCTGTGGCTACAGTTTCCTGGGCTTCTCTGATCCACCACGAGAGATGCTGGCGTCAGCATGCCCAACCAGCTGGCAAAGCACTCCCTTCTGGTTCTGTACATCAGCTCAGCCGTCTCCCAGCTGTGAGGAATGGAGAAACAGTTGGGTTGAGCAGCAAGAGATAGATGCCTGCTATCTGCTCTTTGGTAATACAGCTTTCAACTCATAACTCTGTAGGTTAAGAAGGGGGTGGTCAGGGTAGAAATATTCTCAGTATTATTTGTATGGCAATTGTGGTCACTTCTAAGTGCTAGCACCCATAAGCCCTTTAAGTATATTTTCTCATTTGATTCTCACAACAATCTATAAAATACATACTATTCTTATCCCTATTTTACAGATGTGGAAACAGAGTCCAGGGTCATAATACTGTTACTGGCCCTGGCCTTTGGACTGTTTAATTAATAGAAATTGATGAAGTCAGATGAAAATGTCAGGCATGGCTTTGCAGGGACTTGTGCTGCAGCAGAAGGGAGCCAAAGCAAGAAACAGTTACTCTTGCCCAATCCCAGAGAGGAACTGCTTCTTAAATGGGGTAACAATGTGGGCAGGTCCATGGATTGGGCAGGAGACGAAGCTGAAGCTGTCTACCCTCTTGGTGGGTGGGATCATGTGTAGTGTCTGCTTTTGGCACCTCAGGTATGGCAGTTGATTTGTGGCCTTTTTTTATCCTGTTGCTCGAAATTGCCCCAATGGTTGATGCGTGCAGTTATTTTTAGTTACTTATAGTTTTTTGGTGGGCTTCCCAGGTGGCACTGGTGGTAAAGAACCTGTCTGCCAACGCAGGAGACACGAGAGATGTGGGTTGGATCCCTGAGGTGGGACGATCCCCTGGAGCAGGGCATGGCAACCCACTCCAGTGTTTTTGTTTGAAGAATCCCATGGACAGGGAGCCCAGTGGTCTACAGTCCATAGGGTCGCACAGAGTCGGACACACCTGAAGCGACTTAGCACACATACATAGTTTTTTGGTATCCTATTGCTCCAGGAGTCTCTGTCCAGGCGCAAGCTCTCTGGTTAGGGATCCCGGGGCCCAGCCTATCTTAGTGTTAGTCAGTGTACAAACAAGCATCAGAACCCAGGCAGTCTGGCTGCAAGTGTATCTGCAACATTATACTGGCCTTAGCTTGGGTGGGTGAGGAGACCCACTGAGGGCTGAATGGGGCACTTTAGGGGTGTTATTTGGAGACCTTGCTCCAGCTGAATTGACGTGATATTAGTAGGGGAGGACCAAGGTTGAGATGACCTAGGAATGCTGGAACCAGAAGGCAGAATTCTATCAGAGAACATCTGAAAATAGACAGAAGCCACTGGACGATCTAGCTGGGGCATGTGGGGTGGGGTACTGCTGGGGACATCAGTCATTTCTGTCTGCCCAGCACTGATCCTCCCCTTCATTTTTCCTTAAAGGACTCTTTTCCACTCTTATCCATCAGGTATGGCTGAGGCTGACTTCATCCCCCGCTCAGTGGTGGACATAGGACCCAAGTGTCATCAATAAGGGTGATAGGATTTTTGTAGAACCATCAAAAAAAGAAGTGTTTTTCCTTTTCTGGGGGTCCTAACCTGGTAGGATGTTGTTGGCCACACTGTCTGAGAATCAAGCCCACAAAGAAGAAAGCAGAACTGAGATACAGGGAGGGAGATTCCCAACAAGATTGCTGGATCCAACCATACCTGCAGCAATTCTGGACATTTTGGATATGCTAAGATTAATCCTTCTACTGCTGCATCCTGAGCGGGATTACTGTCACTTCCATGGAAAAGACATAGATGCCTCTCTCCAAAGCCAGCCAGTTCCATTTTAATGGGAACTCAAAGTGTGACTTCTGCACCCAGCCTATTCTTCTTCCTGGGCTCATGGGTCAAGAGCTGCTTGTGTGTCTGTGTATATGTGTGTGTATATGAGTCAGTATATGTCTGTGTATATGTGTCCATGTCTGTATGTTTCTCTCTTTACGTCTCTGTGTGTTTACGTGTCTCTGTGTGTGCCTGTAGTGTGTATGTGTGGAGGGTGAAGTACATGATGCTGGGGCTCAGATGGGCCTGCACTGCTGTAGGGGGCACTGGGCTGCAGGTTCTGGAGCTATGGCAGAGATGACATTGGATTAGGCTCTGCCAGATGCTGGCTCTTTCTTTCCTTTCCACATTGGCTGTGCAGTGGCCAAGACTCAGGGCCAAGCTTGCCCCCATCATCTTGATGAGTGGTACCCCCGAATCATGGAGCTGGTATAACCAACCCTGGGCCCACATTTCTATGCACCACCTTTTCCTGCTGTTATGTTTTTTTCAACTCAAGTGGCCTCTGCCTGCAAAGACTTGAAGCAGAGCTTTGGTACCCTGGCCAGAGATTGAGGTTGGGTCACAGCAGTGACTGAATCCTAGCCACTAGACCAGTGGTCAGTAACAAGGCCCTGGCCCTTCAGCTTTGCATGAAAAGAATTCCCACAGAGATGCAAAGTAGTGAAACAAGTACTTATTAGTAGGAAAACAAGAGTACAGTACCTGTGGATAGACACACAGACAGACTCCAAGAGTGTCCCCGAGTTGTGCCCTCATGGTAGTTTGAATCACTTATATGGGACATTTCTTCTGGTTTTCCTTTGGCCAATCATTTTAATTTGCCTGGTTCAGAGTACATACTTGGTATCTCAGGGTCCTCCCATGTGCTCACATGCACCTTTTAGCCAAGATGGATTGCACCACAGAGGCATATGGATAGTGAGCATCAGTTAGCATCACTCCCCTTTTGAGCTGCCAGGAGACCTTCTGCATCTATGCAGTTGAGGATCACAAATTTCTCATACTGATTTTAAGAATGAGAAATATATGGTCTGAGAAGGGCCCAACCTCCTCTCTCAATTGTCCTGCCATTATTGTCTTGGAGTATCAGTCCATAGGGCATGAATCTCCAATTGCTTTACCCTGGGGGCCCATTTACCTCCTGTCTTTATTTTCAAGAAAGAATAATCCCAAGCCTCATTTAATTATCTAGGTGAGTGGTTCCTAAGTGAGGATCCACTAGTCAAATTGAGCCCAAATGTTTGTCTTATTTGGTCCAAAGAATGTGTAAAAATCTAAGAATGTTAAAAATAAGTTTCCAACTTTAAAGAATCAGGGAATTCCATCTTCACAAAAAATCCTATTTCTGGGTTTTCTTGAAAAACTGAGAAGATCTAAGAAGTTTGTATCAAATAGTGCTGTCTTACTCCAGCTGGGGAGCAGGACGCCTGCTCTCAGCTTCACCTGGACCCCTCTGTCACTCACCAGCTCTGTGACCTCACACTTGGGGATGCCAGCTTCTCTCACTGATCTTACTGCTTGGCCATTGATTTGTGTGTGACCCTGGCCCTAGACAGAGAGAGCCCCAAATGTCAGAGCTAGACAGGACCCCAGCAATAATTGCATTCGTGCAGAGAACTGAAAATGGTGGTGGAGAACGCCGAGTTTCTGAGCACTTTCCCAGGGAATGAGCAAGATAGCTACCATCACTCAGATGATTTTGATGGACTAGGCGTACTGTGCATGTCATGGCAGCAGCTTCTTATCCTCACTATGAGTGTGTGGTACGTGTCACAGAGGAAAACTCAGAGGTCAGAGAAATTATGTAACTTAAACAGGGTCATAGGGAAGGCAGTTGAAGGCATTTCGGTCTTGGTTTTTCTGATTCCATTATCAGATGTCAGGTTGGAGCAGCTGTCTTTTGGAGTCCTTCTAGCCCTACATTTCTGTGGGTGTTCACACTTGATCTTTCTGGACCATTTCTCCATTGTCTCTCCTTTTGTCCCTTGAACTTGGGCAGGACAACACTCCTCTGCTGCAGAAATGGCCCCGAGATTAGCCTAAGTAGCATTTGCAACTCTTGGTAAGTTTCAAAAGTGTCCAGTCCAGTTCTAGATTGGGGGTAGTCAGAGGGAAGTAGCTATGGCAACTGCTGCCAGCCAGGACAGGTGCAATTTAACCTCAGTTAATGGTCTCTCTACGCACAATTATAATTTAGTATAAGAAGTCAAAAGTGGCAAAGAAGCTGTATTAAGATTTCTAGTGGTTTGACAGTAATTACCAAATAATCACTATGGGAATAAATGGGCTTCTGTGTTAGTGAAGAGTTTTATTGTTTCTTTAAAAAATATTTGGGAATGAAGATCAAGGTCTCATATACATCACTTAAATCCCCAAGAACCACAGGTCCACAACGTATTAGAGCAAGACTCTGTGGATCAGCTGAGTCAAATAACTGCCCACAGGCGAGATCAATAGAAATCACCCCAAGAAAGACTTAAAGACAGTCACTCAGGGTTTGCTTGCCCACCCTCAGCAGAGGGAGGCACATACATTGAGTTGAAGATGAATTCATTATTTCTAGATAGCCCCTTGGTGTTAAGAGCATGGCTCCTAGAGTTGACTCTCTGGGTTCAAATCCTGGATCAACCCACGGCTTTAGCTTGTTCCTGAGTCTCTCGGTGCTTCTATTTCCTCATCTGTTGAATAAGAGTAATTGTGGTACTAAAGTCTCGGGTGATTGTAAGCACTCTGCAAGGTGATGTACACAAAGCACCTGGCCATGGCAATTGCCTAGGGAATTGTTACAGGGGATTGTTGTTGTCATTGCTATTATTATGAACCTAGATGAGCTCTGTCTCACTGTGTGATGCTTGATATCACAGAGCCTTTTCTTTGAATGTCAGCAGTGTCTTCCCTGAGCCTCAGTTATATGTGTCCCACTGTCAGCTTCTCAGTTCAGTCGCTCAGTCATATCTGACTCTGCGACCCCATGAACCACAGCACGCCAGGCCTCCCTGTTAATCACCAACTCCCGGAGTTCACTCAAAACCCATGTCCATTGAATCAGTGATGCCATCCAACCATCTCATCCTTCATTGTCCCCTTCTCCTTTGGCCCTCAATCTTTCCCAGCATCAGGGTCTTTTCAAATGAGTCAGCTCTTCACATCAGGTGGCCAAAGTATTGGAGTTTCAGCTTCAACATCAGTCCTTCCAATGAATACCCAGGACTGATCTCCTTTAGGATGGACTGGTTGGATCTCCTTGCAGTCCAAGGGACTCTCAACAGTCTTCTCCAACACCACAGTTCAAAAGCATCAATTTTTTGGTGCTCAGCTTTCTTTATAGTCCAACTCTCACATCCATACATGACTACTGGAAAAACCATAGCCTTGACTAGACGGACCTTTGTTGACAAAGTAATGTCTCTACTTTTTAATATGCTGTCTAGGTTGGTCATAACTTTCCTTCCAAAAAGTAAGCATCTTTTAATTTCATGGCTGCAATCACCATCTGCAGTGATTTTGGAGCCCAGAAAAATAAAGTCAGCCACTGTTTCCCCATCTATTTGCCATGAAATGATGGGACTAGATGCCATGATCTCAGTTTTCTGAATGTTGAGCTTTAAGCCAACTTTTTCACTCTTTTCTTTCACTTTCATCAAGAGGCTCTTTAGTTCTTCCCTTTCTGCCATAAGGGTGGTGTCATCTGCATATCTGAGGTTATTGATATTTCTCTCAGAAATCTTCATTTCAGCTTGTGCTTCTTCCAGATGAGCGTTTCTCTTGATGTACTCTGCGTATAAGTTAAATAAGCAGGGTGACAATATACACCCGTGACATACTCCTTTTCTTATTTGGAATCAGTCTGTTGTTCCATGTCCAGGTCTAACTGTTGCTTCCTGACCTGTTTATAGGTTTCTCAAGAGGCAGGTCAGATGGTCTGGTATGCCCATCTCTTTCAGAATTTTCCACAGTTTATTGTGATCCACACAGTCAAAGGCTTTGGCATAGTCAGTAAAGCAGAAATAGATGCTTTTCTGGAACTCTCTTGTTTTTTCGATGATCCAGCAGATGTTGGCAATTTGATCTCTGGTTCCTCTGCCTTTTCTAAAAACATCAGGAAGTTCACAGTTCATGTATTGCTGAAGCCTGGCGTGGAGAATTTTGAGCATGACTTTACTAATGTGTGAATGAGTGCAATTGTGCAGTAATTTGAACATTCTTTGGCATTATCTTTCTTTAGGATTGGAATGAAAACTGACCTTTTCCAGTCCTGTGGCCACTGCTGAGTTTTCCAAATTTGCTGGCCTATTGAGTGCAGCACTTTCACAGCATCATCTTTTAGGATTTGAAATAGCTTAACTGGAATTCCATCACCTCCACTAGCTTTGTTTGTAAGTAAAGTTGCTTAGTCGTGTCCGACTCTTTGCAACCCCATGGACTGTAGCCTACCAGGCTCACCTGTCCATGGGATTTTCCAGGCAAGAGTACTGGAGTGGGTTGCCATTTCCTCCTCCAGGGGATCTTCCCAACCTAGGGATCGAACCCAGGTCTCCAGCATTGCAGACAGACATTTTATCATTTGAGCCACCAGGGAAGCCAGCTTTGTTCGTACTGATACTTTCATTTTGAAGGATTATTCTGTAGCTAAGCTCCTTGATAACCATTGAGCTTGCTTGATTCCATCTGATAGATGAGGAAATTGGAGAGCAGAGAGGGAGAGACACTTATGTTCCCAAGTCAGCCTGCCAGATGTAGCCACAAACATACATGATGCCAGTAAAATTTGAATGTCAGATTTAAAAATGTCATCTCTACAAAAGCACATCCCAAATATTCCAAAGGGACATACTTGTTTACCTGTAATTCAAATTCTGTATTATATCTGACAATCCTATCCCCAGGTCACATGACAAGCAGGTTCCACAAACTGGACTGGGAGCCGGTCTCCTGAGTCTTACTTTACTATCTTCACTAGACCAAGGATTTCAGGGACACAGTCTGTGTACTTCCCTCCATTCCTCCTGTGTCCAGGGCAGCCTGTACTTGGTAACCATGGAATCTCTCCTCCTGAGTGCCACCTGGACCTCCGGACTCCTTGCTTGCTCAAGGCTGCCCTTCCTCATAAGCCCATCTGCATCCCTGGCTCTAGATGCTGCTCTGTGTCCTCAGAGTTCCATGAGTGAGTCAGTTCTACCTCCCCTGTCTTGTCCAGGGGTTTTACTTGTGTCTGACCCTTTCCACGCTGTAAGCCCAGTCCTGGAACAGATGTCAATAAGGTTTGCTAGATGAGGCAGCACAGCCTCCAGCAGACTTGGGGAGGAGAAATCATTTCTGATGCTCTCTTCCTAAGTAAGAGCCGAGAAAATAAAACCAGTAAGAACTGGGTTCAAATCCGGAATGGGTCAGGGAAAGGCCTTCCCATATTTGAGGTTGAACTGGGTCTCCTTATTTTCATTTCTCACAAACACATCTGAGGTTGGCCCTGACAGGTATGTAGGTGAAGTGGGCCAGGTGAGAATCATGAAAAATAGCTCACATGGGCCCCATGCCCCTCCGGCCTGGCTGCTCTTTGCCCAGTAGGCATAGGAACCTGGGCTGGCCAGATGTTCCCATTTGTCTAAAGAAGTCTAAATCTGGATCTTTATATGAAATCTTCTGTTTCGTAAATAATGATTTCACCTTTTCCCAAGGACCTCACGAACGGCAGCAAAACAGAGCTGACCACAGCTTCAGTCAGAGGGGAACAGCAGGTCAGGACCCTTGCTTAGTATTCCTATGGAGGATTCACCTGCCACCAGCTCTGAGCCATCCCAAGCCAGCCTACCAGGAGACCTCACTCCCTGTGCTGGGAGCCTGGGAAAAGGTGGCCCCCACCTCACTCAGCGACAAAAGCAGAGAGATTAATAAAGATTCCAACTCTGCTGATCTATCATCTTCTGGCACCAAATTACACACGTATCCCATTATCATTACAGAGCTTTTGGGTTAATTGCAAATCAGGGAGTTAAGATTATTAATGTGAGTGGAAGCTTATGGGGGTAAGGGGAGGGCTCAGACCCAGCTGGCCGCTGGCTGGACCCCGGCTGGCGGGGGTGGGGGCCCTCCCACCAGCTGCTGACCTCCTACTCTCTCCTACTTCGGCCACACTCCACACCTCCCCCCTACCGACTTGGGCACGTGCCTTCCAACCATTTCCAAGGAACTCTGCAGCAGGAGCATTAAAAGCAAATGTGCTCATTACACCTGATGGCGTACAAGCCAGGCAGAGGAAATTAGTAACGATTAGGGCGTCATTAGAAGGAGATGTCTCTCTTCACCCAAAATATTGATGGCAAAAAACCCAGCCGTGCAGGTAACAAATGGATGAGACTCAGACACACAAAGCACTGTTGTGATGATCAATGTCCCGAATATACCCCAGACATCACCCAAACAGAACAGTTAGCAGCTGTTCCAGGTCTTTTTAGCTGCTGCAAAACAGTATTTGGAGGTCCTGGTACATTCTTTTTATCACAATGTTTTATCAAACTCCCTAGGACAGTAAAGTAGAACACCTGAGTGATGTGGATTTTTAATTTTCAAAGGTCACAACGGGCTGCCCTAAGCTGCCTTTATAGCTCAGTTGGTAAAGAATCCTCCTGCAATGCAGGAGAGCCTGGTTTGATTCCTGGGTTGGGAAGATCTGCTGGAGAAGGGATAGGCTACCCACTCCAGTTTTCTTGGGCTTTCCTTATGGCTCAGCTGGTAAAGAATCTACCTGCAATGCAGGAGACCTTGGTTCGATCCCTGGGTTGGGAAGATCCCCTGGAGAAGGGAAAGGCTACCCACTCCAGTATTCTGGCCTGGAGAATTCCATGGACTGTATGGTCCATGGGGTCGCAAAGATTGGACATGACTGAGTAACTTTCATTTCACTTCAAGCTGCCTTCAAATACAAGTTG
Organism: Capricornis sumatraensis; assembly: GCF_032405125.1. NCBI lineage: Eukaryota > Metazoa > Chordata > Mammalia > Artiodactyla > Bovidae > Capricornis > Capricornis sumatraensis. The sequence goes on along the minus strand of NC_091088.1, from coordinate 23,462,370 downwards.
TTTAGGCTGCTTTGAAAAATTAGAATAGATTGCTGATGTGGTTATAAACTTTCGGATTTCTTGATTCTCTGGAAAAATTGGACTAGTTCTGGGCCCAGGACTCTATACAGACAATAGCCCACAAGAGGTGAGTGTTGACTGCCCTGTTAAATACACTGCCAGCTTTACCACAGTCTGCACCACTCCCATCTTATTCACAATAACATGACAGAGTGGCAGTTCCCATTTATTATAGCCCTTATTATATAATATCCCTTGGCCCTCTTCCCTTACTGAGTAGCTAACTCTGTGGGCATTTGAGTTTGTAGATCATGCTCGAGTTTATCCTTTCTCTTAAGACAGACATAGTTCTTAAAAACACAGTTTGGATTGTGTTCCCCATTTCCTCAAAATCTTCAGAGTTCTTCCTCCCATCACATACCACCATCACCAGCATCACCAAGTACCTGTAGGATAAAGGCCATCAGTTCATTTCAGTTCAATTCAGTCACTCAGTCATGTCCAACTCTTTGCGACCCCATGAACTGCAGTGCGCCAGGCCTCCCTGTCTATCACCAACTCCCGGAGTTTACCCAAACCCGTGTCCATTGTGTTGGTGACGCCATCCAGCCACCTCATCCTCTGTTGTCTCCTTCTCCTCCTGCCCTCAATCTTTCCCCACATCAGGGTCTTTTCAAATGAGTCAGCTCTTCACATCAGGTGGCCAAAGTATTGGAGTTTCAGCTTCAACATCAGTCCTTCCAATGAACACCCAGGACTGATCTCCTTTAGGATGGACTGGTTGGATCTCCTTGCAGTCCAAGGGGCTCTCAAGAGTCTTCTCCAACACCACAGTTCAAAAGCATCAATTCTTCTGTGCTCAGCTTTCTTCACAGTCCAACTCTCACATCCATACATGACCACTGGAAAAACCATAGCCTTGACTAGATGGATCTTTGTTGACAAAGTAATGTCTCTGCTTTTTAATATGCTGTCTGGGTTGGTCATAACTTTCCTTCCAAGGAGCAAGCATCTTTTAATTTCATGGCTGCAGTCACCATCTGCAGTGATTTTGGAGCCCATGCAGCAATCTAAAACCCTTTGTGACCCTGGCTTTCTTTCTTGCCCCGCTTCATCACCTGCAGTGCTCCGTGCACTCGGATCTCCAGCTACTCTGGACTGCCTCCCACATGGATGTGCACAGCTTCTCTCACCACCCGGACTTTGATGCCACAGTCTCTCCAGCCTGGAAAGTTTATCCCTTGTTTATCCTTTCCCAGAGAACTTTTCTCCACCCTTCAGGGCCACCTCCCATTGTCCATTCTGGACGTTCAATCAATTTGGCACTCCAGAGTGACTTGCATGCCCCTCTTCACTGCTTCTCAGCTGCCCACTGGCCTATTTGCTGGACTCTCTCGCACCAAAGCAAGAGCATCTCCAGGGCAGGTTCCTGCCTTTCCATCCATGCTACCCATGCGGATGCAGTCAGCTTTGTTCTTAAGTACTCAGTAGACCTCTATTAAGTGGATTTGCTTGGCAGTAGACAAGTTTCTTTTTCCTCATGAAAACCTCATGTGGTTTCTAATTGAGTTCTCAGACTTTGCTGATATTCTGAAGAGTGTTAATTCTCACCAAGTGCTTTAATGAGGTCTGGTGGTCCTGTCCAGTGCCCACCAGCCTGGAGTTTATGGTCTCTCACTTCTTGCTCTAATCTGGCAGTTTATTTTTAAACTGGCTCTTCCCAAGGTCCCCACACTGATGAGGGGTCTTCCATTCTCCTTGATGAACCAATTTAATACAAAACACATTCACTGGATTACTAGAATAGTTTAAGGGAAGACTACAAAGTTGGCTTAAATTGATCACTCAGAATTCACTGAAAAACTACTATGCTGGATGTCAAAGACAATTTCCGAAAGGGACTCACAAACTGATCTTCTATACAGGAATTGTGCAGATCCTAAGAGTATGGGTTTCCCAGGTGGCAGAGTGGTAAAGAATCCACCTACCACTGCTGGATACACAAGAGATGTGGGTTTGATCCCTGGGTTGGGAAGATCCCATGAAATAGGAAATGGCAACCTGCTCCAATATTCTTGCCTGGAAATTTCCTTGGACAGAGGAGCCTGGCCACAAACATTTGGATATAACTGAGGTACTGACCTCACACATAAACGTATGGCACAATTTTTATGGCACAAGCTACACACCTATGTAACTGCACCCAGATCAAGAATCAGAACATGGCAATAGCACCAAAGTCCCCTTCAGGGTCCTCTTCACTAAACTCTCCTCTAAGAGTAACCACAGTATTGACTTTTCATGGAAGAATAGTTTTCTCTGCTTTTGTACTTTAGATAAAATCATATGGTATGCCCTGTTTTGTTTCTTTCACTCAGTACTATGTTTTTAAGTATTAAGTATGCTGGTATGCTGGGAAAGATTGAAGGCAGGTAGAGAAGGGGACAACAGAGGATGAGATGGTTGGATGTCTTCACTGATTCAATGGACATGAGTTTGAGCAAACTCCAGGTGATAGTGAAGGATGTGGAAGCCTGGTGTGCCGCCGTCCATGGGGGTCTCAAAGAGTCAGACACGAGTGAGTGACTGAACAACAACAATAATGCTTTTAACATTCATCCATACTCCCTATGTATTGGTATCATCCATTCTCCCTGCCTTGTGGTAGTATTCTGCCACATGAATATACTACCCTTTATCAGTCTGTCCTTCCATTGATGAACATCTGGGTTTTTGTTTCCATGTCTGGCTGTTGTGAACATCCTAGTCTAAGTCTTACAGTAAACACACAGATGCATTCCTGCAGGATGTAGCCCTAGGAGCGGAATTGCTGGGTCAAAGACTGGTGCATATTCAGACTTGGTATTTACTGCCAAAAAGCTTTCCAAAGTGGTTGTCACTCATTAATTTTTAAGATTTATTCCTTCTTTAATTGATTCATTCAATAATGACTTAACACCTGCTTTGAGTAAGCCATTGTGCTAATTGCTGGAGAAACTATAAAGATGCATAAGAACTAGTCACGACATTCATGTATTTTAAAGCTGTCAGTGGATATTCATTGCCTGTAGGATAACTCTAAATACCTTAGACAGGCACACAAACCACTCATCCATGTAGAGTTATGTTATTTCACCTGGCCATAGGCTTGGAACTTAGTGTCTTACCCTCTTCTTCATCTGGCAATTGCTTCCCGTTCCCTGAGGCCCAGATCAAATACAACTGCCCGCCTGAAGCCCTCTTCTCTCATGTAAGCTTCCAAACCACCCTCTATCCTAGTTTTGCTGCTGCTAAGTCACTTCAGTCGTGTCCGACTCTGTGCGACCCCATAGACGGAAGCCCACCAGGCTCCCCCGTCCCTGGGATTCTCCAGGCAAGAACACTGGAGTGGGTTGCCATTTCCTTCTCCAATGCATGAAAGTGAAAAGTGAAAGGGAAGCCGCTCAGTTGTGTCCGACTCTTAGCGACCCCATGGACTACAGCCCACCAGGCTCCTCCGTCCATGGGATTTTCCAGGCAAGAGTACTGGAGTGGGGTGCCATTGCCTTCTCCTAGTTTTATCTCACTGAAAAACAGTGCTTGATTACTTCTCTATTCAGCTGAGACATGAGCATTTACTTATCTTTGTATCTCCAGCATCTCGTTCACAGAAGAGTCCCAGAAGTGTTTGCTGAGTGAACCAATGATATCCAAGTGTACATTTCCTATTCCTTCAGTTCAGTCCCCGGCTTTGATTTGGGGTGCACCCCTCCAGATCACAGACAACCAGACCCCAGTGGTGGTTCAAGGGAGAGCAGGTGATGTGATCCTACCCCATGGAGTAGACTTCAGAGCTTCTGTGAGAGCTTCCGGTAGAGAATACATGGCTGGAGCATCTGGCTGCCATCTTGCTACCAGGTAAAATCTGAGACTGGAGCCAATTTGGCAAAGAGAAATATACGTGTATACACACCCCACTCACTCATACATGCCTGTATGATATATATGGATATAAGAATAAATGAATATAATTCTTTCCCCATTAAGCCTTCCAAGCCTATTCCCTGTGTCTCCCTTCTTCTTGTTCATCTTCACTGCACCCAACGTAAGTTCCTACAGCTGTATACTTCATCATCTCCACTCATTTCCTGGGTCACCTCTCATCTACCCAATGTGATTGCAATTTCTCTTGTGAGTGAGATTCTTTTTTTTTTTTTTTTAGCTAATTTTTTTAAAATTTTTTTTTGAATTTTAAAATCTTTAATTCTTACATGTGTTCCCAAACATGAACCCCCCTCCTCTCCCTCCCCATAACATCTCAGTGGGTCATCCCCATGCACCAACCCCAAGTAAGCTGTATCCTGCGTCAGACATGGACTGGCGATTCAATTCTTACATGATAGTATACATGATAGAACCCTCTGCATATAAATACTTTCTTTTCATGTAAGGGAGGGAGAGGGAATAACATATATCAAGAAGTGTGCTAGCACTGAGCACTTTGAACAATACAAAGTTTTAACATTAAGGAGGTTATATTTTAGTGAAGGGAGATAGACCAAAAACAAATTAACCAAACTCCTAATTTATTCCTACCCCCCTCTCCACTATCCTCTTTGGTAACTAAAAGTTTGTTTTATATGTATGTAAGTCTATTTCTGTTTTGTAAATAAGTTCATTTGCATCATTTTTTTTTTAAGGTTTCACATATAAGTGATATCAGGAGGCTTTCTTGGTGGCTTAGTTAGTAAAGAATCCACCTGTGATTTGGAAAACCCAGGTTTGATCCCTGGGTCAGTAAGATCCCTTGGAGAAGGGCATGGCAACCCACTCCATTGTTCTTGCCTGGAGAACTCCAGAGGAGCCTGGGATTGCAAAGAGTTGGACTCGACTGAGCAACTAATACTTTTACTTTCACAAGTGATATCACATGATATTTGTATTTGTCTGACTTATTTAACTTAATATGATAATCTCTGGGTTCATCCATGTTTCTTCAAACAGCATTATTTCATTCTTTTATGGCTAATATTACTATATATATATATATATATATCCAACATATATATTTACAATAGTGCTGCTATGAACACTGGGGTGCATCTATCTTTTCAAATTAGAATTTGGGATTGATATATACGTATTACTATATATAAAATAGGTAAACAGCAAGGACCTATTGTATAGCACAGGAAACTATACTTAATATCTTGTAATAGTCTAAATGGTAAAATATCTGAAAAAGAATGTGTGTGTGTATATATATATATATATATATATATATCACTTTGTTATATGATTGAAATGAATGTAACATTGTAAATTAACTATATTTCAATTAAAAAAGAAAGGAAAAAGCCCTGAATAACCAGACAAGTAAAGTAACTGACAGGTTACTGCAGTGAGTGCTAGGACAGAAATAAACAAAAAACTCATGGAAAGACACTTTTTTGTATAAAGAGTTCAACAAACTTCCTCTTTGAGGAAGTGGCATTTAAGCTGATATAAATTATGACAGGGCTAGCCACGTGAAGAGACAACCTAAGGGCACCCAGATGAGGCAACCAGCATGTGCTGGGCACTGGAGTGGGGATGCGCTCGCCAGGCTCAAGGAAAGCAATGGCCAGTGGGACAGGTACATGGTTAGTAAAGTATGTAGTGTGTCCTGAGAGCTGGGCAAGGGCTGGATCACACAGCATCTTACTGGTTGTGGCAAATCAGCTGGTTGTGATTTGGGTTTTTTCCATGCAAAATTGGAAAGCACAGAAAGGTCTTGAGCAGAGAAATGACATGATCTGATTTGTGTTTTTAGGTCACTCTGTTGTGGGGAGAATAGGCTGTCAGGAACAAGACCAGTATCTGGAAGTTACTTAAGAAGCTTCTGGGTGAAATATGGTCTTTCAGAGCAGATTTTAGGAACGGAGATAAGTGTACATATTTGGAATCTCTTTGGAAGGAGAGTAAAACATGACAGACTCATGGATTAGGAATTAAGGAAAGAGTAGAGGCAAAGATGTCTCCTAGGTTCCAGCTTCAGCATCTTGGTCCATGGCAGTTCCACTCACTGAGATGGGGAAGATGTGAGGAGAGGGCAGGACGGTGTGCTTGGCTGCAGGAGGGTCATGAGTTCGCCTTGATGACTTGGTGTGGCCCTTGAAAAGAATAAATGATTTGGACAAGGGAAAATATGAAAGTGTTTGCGTTCAGGAGAGATGATAAGCAGGGGGCTAACACCTGTTGGTGTTTGAAGATGGTTGAGCCAGAGCCTCAAAATAGTTTCGATTATCCCTGGGATTTAGTCATGTAACCTTTGCTCAAACAAACAAGGTTTGATTTGTGCTAGGGGAAAAAATATTTGGGGAGATTTGATCAGTAATTCTTTCCATGCAGTTAAACACAGCAGCCCAAGAGTGAGCGATGGTATAATTTAATAATGCACACCATGCCACTGAGATGCAGTCTGGCTAACAGGAGTGATTAATAGCCACATACTGCATCTGTGACTTGTTTTCAGTAATGTTATGGGAAAGGAGGAGACAGAAATTCCTATTATATTATGACAACAAGGTCTAGACTTTGTAATTGCTGCCATAACAGGCAAGATCCATGGTGCACACAGCATGATCCCCAAATTATAACACACACACACACACACACACACACACACACACACTTCATAGTCTTTGCAAGGTCAGAAAACCTAAGTAAACCAACGATTCCAGGTCTTAGTTGGATATGGCAGACGATCAAGTATAGACCAATGGAGTCAGGAAACTCAACTTACTGTACCATTGTAGGCTGTAAGTTTCTTCCATGTGACTTTTGACCAGTTCAGTTCAGTTCAGTTCAGTCACTCTGTCGTGTCCAACTCTTGGCAACCCCATGAATCGCAGCATGCCAGGCCTCCCTGTCCATCACCAACTCCCGGAGTTCACTCACACTCACGTCCATCGAGTCCGTGATGCCATCCAGCCATCTCATTCTCTGTCATCCCCTTCTCCTCCTGCCCCCAATCCCTCCCAGCATCAGAGTCTTTTCCAATAAGTCAACTCTTCGCATGAGGTGGCCAAAGTATTGGAGTTTCAGCTTGAGCATCATTCCTTCCAAAGAAATCCCAGGGCTGATCTCCTTCAGAATGGAGTGGTTGGATCTCCTTGCAGTCCAAGGGACTCTCAAGAGTCTTCTCCAACACTACAGTTCAAAAGCATCAATTCTTTGGCACTCAGCTTTCTTCACAGTCCAACCAGTTAATATGGGTCAAAATTTTCTAAGTCTCATTCACTCATTCTTTCAGAAAAATATTTTTTGAGTGCCAGCTTCTTACTAGGAAATATGAAGACACAGGGGTTATTGTGATGATTGTAACAAACTTAGTTTCTGTTCTCATGGAGCTTACAAGTCTAGCTTACTAGTCAAAGGGCCAATATTCCCATCTGTTCAATGAGTTCTGTGGACTAAATGATCTTCCAAAGTGAAAGTGAAGTTACTCAGTCATGTCCAACTCTTTGTGACCCCATGGACTGTAGCATACCAGGCTCCTCTGTCTGGAATTTTCCAGGCAAGGGTACTGTGGGTTGCCATTTCCTTCTCCAGGGGGATCTTCCAAAGCCTTCTTTATTTATAAACTTCTTGAAGGTAAAAGTAGGCATTAAAATTATAAACCATTCCTGAAAGTCTTTAATTGATTTTCTTAAAAATATCTATTAAAATTTTCTGGTTATAAAAGTATTATTTTCTCCTTTTAAAACCTTAAACATGACTGGTAATGTGTCATGTAGTAAATGAAATTCCCCCATTACAAATCCCTCCAGTAACAAAGGGGAAAATTGAAGTTGTTACTGTATTTAAGCAGTTCTAACATCTATATTTTATTTACATCTTAATATTTCCTAAATCAGAATGGGTCTGATAATTGTTATTGGCAGACAACAGTCATTATATGGTTGTCAGCGTTTATGCACGGCCTCAAAGGCGGTAGCAGAAGAAACAGCAGGCTGGAATAAAATCCCAAAGATAGTAATTCAGCACTATTTTAAAAAATTATCTATCAACAGTCCTCTTGATAGCAAAGAAGACAACACTATGTGGAAAAACAGAGGCATTGGTAGTTCAGAGATGAAAAGTGGACTCCAAATGTGAAAACATTTTAGGTATATCTAACCTATCTGAAACAAGTAGCTTATATTTTCATTTTTATGTATGCCTAAGATGATATTTGATTTTCACACCTAAACGTACAAAATCAAGCTTTTAATACTTATAAAACAAAAATTAAGTTATAAGAAAACATTGTGGAGTTTATTTCAAGAATGCAAGGCTGGCTTAACAAAACAAAAGGGAAGAAATCCCCAATCATTTTAGTAGATGCAGAATCAGCACTTGATAATTCAGAATCAATTTCTGATCAAAATTCTCAGTTAACTACAAATAGAAAAGATCTTTCTCAACAGAAAAAAGGGTATCTATCAAAAATCCCTCAACTAACATCACACTTCATGATGAAGTACTGAATGCATTTTCCCTAAGAAGTCAGATCTGTCAGCTTTCACCCCTGCTATTTAATGTAGCACTGGAGGTCTGTCTAGTGCAATGATGCAGGTAAAATAAATAACAATTACAAGGATCAAAAAGAAAGAAGCAAAACTGTAGTTATTTGTAGGTGACAAAATTGTTTAGATAGAAGACCCCAAAGTTAGCTATAAAAACACTGCCCAAACTAATAAATGCTTATAGGATGTTTGCAGGATACAAAGTTAATATACAAAAACCAGATTCCCTGTTGGCTCAGTCAGTCAAGAATCTGCCTGCAATGCAGGAGACCCAGATCAATCCCTGGGTCGGGAAGATCCCCTGGAGAAGGGAATGGCAAGCCACTCCAGTATTCTTGCCTGGAGAGTCCCAAGGACAGAGAAGCCTACAGTCCATAGGGTCACAAAGAGTCGGACACAACTGAGTGACTAACACACACAGCAAACAATTAGAAATGAAATTTAAAAAAAAATCATCTTAAAAAGTCAAAGCATAACATATTTAGGAATGAATTTAATATGTAAGTCCTCTACTAGAAGCCATTGTTGAGAGAAATTAATAGATATTTAAAGAAATGGTGAACAAAATAATGTTCAGAGATGAAAAGACTCCATACTGTTAAGGAGTCAATTATCCTCAAATAATCCTAAAGATTCAATGTAATCCCAAACAAAATTCCAGCAGGCTTTTTAATTTTTCTGGTAGAAACTGGCAAGCTGATGATGAAATATATGTGGAAATGAAAAAAGACCTAAAATATCCAAAATTATCGTTAGAAAAAAGAAAAATTGGAGGACTTCTACTTGAATTCAAGACTTAGTATAGTGCTACAGTAATAAAGACATTGTGATATTGACATAGTGACTGAAAATGTGTAAAAAAGAGTAAAGAATCCATGCCTATGTAACTGTTTTATTTTTAATAAAGGCAACAAAGCAATAAAATGGGGAAATCAAGTTATTTTCAACCAGTTGTACTGGGAGAACTCTACACTCACATTAGTGATTACATTTCCTACTTTATGCCATATACAAAAATTAATTCAAGATGTATCTTAGATGTCAATGCAAGAGCTAAAACCATAATGCCTGTAGAGAGGTAGGCACAGAGTTTATAAGCAGGTCACAGAAAGCAATTTTAATAAGAGAAAAAAGATCTTTGGCATTAATTAAAATTTAAATTTTTGCTCATCTAAAGTTAAACTTAAGAAAACAAACAGACAAGCCACAGATAAGTAGAAAGTGTTGTTAAAACATATCTCTGGCAAAGGACTGGTATTCAGGATCTATAAATAACTCCTATTACTCACTAATAAAAAAGACAAACCACCTAATTAAAAATGGACAAAAGATTTGAAAGGCACTTCACAAAAGAAGATATATGAATGGCCAATAAATGCATGAAAAATGGACAACATCATTAGTCATCAGGGAAATGCAAATCAAAACCATAATGAGGTACCTCTTCACATTTATCAGAATAGCTAAAATTAAAAAGAATGACAACATCAAATATTATAAAGGTTGTGGAGCAACTTGAACCCTCATATATCGTTGGTGGGGATATAAAATGACCTAATTATTTTTCAAACAGGCTGACAAGTTTCTTATATAACTAAACATACCCTATGACCCAGTGATTTCAATTCTAAGTATTGTCCCACAATAAATAAAAAAATAAATCCATAAAAAGATGTGTACATGATGCTCGTGGCAGCTCTATTCATAATAGCTATAACTGGGAAGAGCCTGGTTGGTCCACGAGGAGGAGAATGGATAGACAAACTGATCTAGTCATTCACTGCTATATTACTCAGCAATAAAAAGGAATTAATTTCCAAACACATGCAACAACATGGATGGATCTCAAAAATATTATTCTGAGTGCAACAAGCCTTACATGAAAGTGTAGGTACTAGAATTATTCATATGAAATTATAGAGCAGAAAAAACTAATCTACAGTGGGGGAAAAATCAGAACAGTGGTTGCCTGTTGGGGAGTGGAGGCAAGAATTTACTTGGAAGACGCAAGAGGGTACTTTCTGGTAGTGATGGCAACATCATGGAAGGGGGTCTGGGTTGCACAGGTGTATACATTTGTTAAAACTCCTGGAATGCACTTTAGATCTATGCACATTTATGTGTAAATTTTACATCAAAACAAAAAAAACTGTAAACAAATACTGAACTCTAATTAATGAAATCCATGCTGAACTATCAAGGAGGGAATATATGATGTCTTCAATTTACTTTGAAGTACCAAATAAGGTGGATTAATGAGTAGACAGAGAAGTGATAAAGCAAGCATAGTAAAATGCTAATGATAGATTCTAGAAACCTTGGTTCACTGTAAAATTCCTTTAACTTTACTGTATCTTTGAATATTTTCATAATAAAATGTTGGCAATAAAAGAACACTAAAACATTTTTAGAAAAAGAAAAAATTCCAGAACTGCCATTGACTTTTCAGGTGACCTTGAGTCTCTGAGTCCTCCAGGAGTATGGAAAGGATATGTAACCTTTAGAATGTGAATGAGTGCTTTGCAGACCATCAAGGTCTGCACGTTCATGACCACGTTGGTCACTGAACTCTGCAGAACAGGCTGCCAGCATCGTGTATTGTTGTCTACCCCACACCCACCCGGCATTGCGTTCCTGCCCCCACCTCTAGAACAGCTTTGATGCCCATATAAAATAACCAAACAGCAGACGCAGACGGCACTTTACAGAACACGGCTTAAAAACTCCCTGATTACATATTTACTCCAAACCCGTCAGAAAGTAGATGGCTGTGGGTCTGTAATGAGGGCTGTCTGAAAGTCAAGTGTTCAGCAAATTTGGCCAGTGGGCACTGAGGGAGTTCCAACCTCAGAATTACCAAGTAGAGTTGTGCATGCACCAGGAGAATCCTCTTCTGCCTGCTGTACCCACTCCCAGCATATACCCTACGCCTGTCTCTGCATCCTCCTTGGAGCCCACATATCCTGGGCCACTGGGCTTCTTGGATTGAGCCCACCAGAGACAAGCAGTTACAGGGATAAACAAATTCATGGAAAACCAGATCCTGCAATTCCGAGGGGCTGCTGCCGTGCACTCTCATTAAAGGGAAGAGGCACTAGTTCCAAGGCAATGAGAGCCAAAGTCTGCTTCTAACTGGAATTGGGGGGTGATGGGACAGCTCTAAGAGCAATGCAGGAGCCATGCTTTATACCTTTCTCCCTGTGTGATTTGGGGCAGATCCCTTCCCCTCTCGATCTGGACCCCTTTCTGCAAAACCAAGGTAGATGTGTGAGATGGTTTCCCAGCTTGGGACTGTAAAGACTCTGTGATGTATTTGCCATATTCCCTCAAACCTAAGAGGCATTTGGGCAGCTGGGCAGCACAGGTTAATACAGCAGTGGGTGTCATTGCTTGTGCCAGGAATGGGGTCCACTTAAGGTGATAGCAGTGGTGGTCACCTGCAGATCCAATGCTCTCATCAGCACTTACAAATGTCTTTTCTTTCAAAGAATTTTTAAATGTATTTCTTTTATTAAAAATATACTATGGGACTTCCCTGGTGGTCCAGTGGTTAAGAATCCACTTGCCAATGCAGGGGACCCTGGGTTCAGTCCCTGATCTGGGAAGATTCCATATGCCACAGGGCAGTAGCCCGTGGGCCTGTGGGCCACAACTACTGAGTCTGTGCTCTGCAACAAGAGAGGCCTCTGCCATAAGCAGCCTGCACACTGCAGCTAGAGAGTAGCCCCAACTCACCGTAGCTAGAGAAACCTGGGCACAGCAACAAAGTCCCAGCAAAGCCAAAAATAAACATAAATAAATGAATGCTATTAATGCTTTCCCAAAATAGGACACAATATTGAACACCTGCAATGTGCCAAAGTCATTGCTAAGCTCTCCGAATGTATTACTTCATTTAACTAAACAGCCTTCATTCATAGGCATCATCCCCACATCACAGATGAGCAAAGCAAGGTTTGGAGAAGTTGATACCTTGCCCAAGACCCTCCAACTGGTTAGGAAATGAGCTATGATTCCAGTCCAGGGTTGTCTTCTTTCTTCTCTGCTACATGACCTCCAACTCCACAAAAAATCAAGCCAGCAACTCTAACACAACTCCTGTTGGCATCTTGATAACTACGTATCACACATTTTTAGTTGAAGACATACATACATGTACATCCTTCATAAATTAAAATGTGAAAATGAGGTGTTAATAAATGCTGCTTAGTAAAAATGTCAGATTAACGGATAAAGAATAATAGAAGGTGCGTTATAGTCTCCTGATCAGAGAAAGTAGTAGATGAATCAGCAGAAGCCCATAACCTTTGTTGGCCAGACCAGCTACCACTCAGATCTAAGCGTGCAGGCCAGCGAGATCCACTTTCAAACAATAGTTGACCGCAATACTTCTCCAAGGACCACTGTTTTATGTCTAGATTATGTTCAGTGGCTCTTCAAATTGTCAAACTGCTTCTCTCCACGTTGCACCAAGTCAAGTAAAAGAAGAAAAAACAAAACACCATTTCTCTCTGTGTGTCCTTAAATGCCAAGTTGAGCTCTGTGCAGGTTTTTATGGCTGTTATAAACCCTCCACCCCAGGCTGACAACAGTGGCAGAGCTTCAGTGAGGCTACACAAACACAGGCGCCATAATAAAGCACGTCTTATTTGATATTATATTGTATCAGAAGCATTAAATACACATTAAAGGGGTGTTTTAAGGCTCTTTTCAGTAAGTGGCAGATGTTATGAATAATAACCTGCAAAATCCTTCTGAATTCTAAAAAGGTGTGTTCCATAAAGCTTTCATATAAATCTTTAATAGAGCTGAAACACATTGAGCAGCGATTAGAGGAAATCTCTAATCGTATTAAGCTATTAGAGATCACTGAAGCAGGATGGTAGACTCAAAAATAAAATAAAATAAAGCAGGGAAATGAACATATCATGGATGTGAAGGATTTCCTAGTTAAACCTTTTGACGGCTCTTTCCTGGTGGGAGCCCTGCAAGTCTGTGCCGCACACACAAACATACATGCGGTGTTAAACCCAAACTGCCGTAATTCACTGAAATTTATGTAAATGAATATGCATTCCTTTATATGAAAAATCGGCAACATCTGCGCTCCATTTAAACAACCTGATTTAATGGAGTCACTGAGAGATACGAGCAGGGCAAGCCGGGGATGACCTCATCCACCGTCCCTTTAGAATATCTCGAAAAACAAATAAAATAAAATATAGGTTACAGGCAAACTAAACAGCGTTGGACATATTGTCCCGGGGGACTCTGGCTTCCCAGGAAGCAGAGGAGTTTAAGGAGAGAGACAAGAGCCAGCTGCAATAAACTCTAGCTCAATAAAACTTAATTAACCCCTTGGGGCCTTTGCAAGTAAGCTTGTCAGCAGAGAGAGAGCATGGGGGCCCAGGGCCTGCCACTAAGGGGCTAATCTGGCATTGCCAGATGCAGAAATGCCAGGCCTAAGTGCATAAGTGACCCCATGCACATGCACTCATGCACATACCCACCCACCCATCCACCAAACCTGGCTATGCATGGCTCTCATCTAACATTGGGAGGGATCGCTACCTTTGAGTCCAGAGTCTCAGAGTCATGGCATCTGAAGACCAGAAGGCCCTTCTGAATAATCTCATCCAAACCCTTATAAGGCCTAAGGGGTCTACCAGCCTCCATTTGAATACTTTCAGTGCCAGGGAGCTCACTGTTTCTCATGGCAACTGGCCCTGCCCTGGCTCAGTTGATCCTTCCACCTGTCCCCCCACAACTACCCACCAACACATCTGTATCTGCTGCAAGGTCCTGTGCTTTCTTTTTCTGGGAGGATCGAGGATGAACCAAACCAAATCCACAAAAAATATCAAATGCTTATCCTTTTGCCTGCTGGATGTCTGGCTGGTTGTTTCAATTCAAACTCCTGCTTCTATATTAGAGGTTGACTGGAAGTTAATAAGTTTTCAATACCATGAGAAAGAATATATCCCCATATGTTAGGTGGGAAGTGCTGACTGCTCCAGGAGCTAAGGACTGGGGGAAGTCAGAAGAAGAGAGTGTTTCCTGATAGTCAATCAGGGGCGGCTTCATGGGGGAAGAGGTGGTGCTTGATTTTAGGCCAGTGTCTCCCAAGGGGTGGGCTGGGAAACTTAGAGTTACGTGGTTTGGTGGTGCCTGACTCCCTTGCTTCTGCAGTTCTGTATCAGCTCACCTCATTATGCCAAGGAGAAAGTGCTAGCATGTCTTAACATGTTAGACTGCAGGCTCAGAGCCTTTGGCATGAAGCTCTGGCTGAAGTTTACCAAGTACTTTTGTTTTTCTTATATTGATTTTTATTTTTATTTTTTATTTTATTTATTTATTTTTTATATTGATTTTTAAAGCAAGCAGTATTAGTTTTCTACTTCTGGAAGTATTATAAAACATATTTCAAAATAAATTTGGAAAATTTTAAATGGTGAATTAATGTGAAGAAAAATATCAAATAATACGGGAACCACGTGGCAAATGGTGAGTGTGGTATACAGGTACCTGGGGTTTGGGAAGCAGACCCTGGTGGGCATCAGAGTGGGTGATAATGAAAGGGGGGGGTCTCTCTCTCTCCTCCTGATGATAAAGGATCTGCCGGCAATGCGGGAGACCTGGGTTCGATCCCTGGGTTGGGAAGATCCCCTGGAGAAGGGCATGGCGACCCACTCCAGTATTCTTGCCTGAAGAATCCCATAGACAGAGGAGCCTGGTGGGCTACAGTCCATGGGGTTGTAGAGTTGGACACGACTGAGCTGCTTTCACTCATCACCTGACTGCCTCAAGGTGCTGCTGCCTGGAGAGTCAAATTCCTCCCTGTGGAATGTGTGGGAGTCTGCCACTCCAGGAGCCCAGAAGACCAAAGGTTTACAGCCAAGCTGCTGGAGGATGCCCGGCTCATGGCAATAAAAGTGAGCTAATATTATCCTGCAGCACGGAGGTTCTCCCTAGCACAGCAGATCTGCAGACCTGCAAGCCTCAGCTCACCTGGGCAGCTGGGGAGGAGTGGGTGGGGTAGGAACCCCTGCCCATCTCAGGGCACCAGAGAACCAGCTGCTGCCCTGGCAGGGTTTTTGCTTCTTGGCCAGGACAACCTCACTGGTTACTCAGCCTTACTTCTGTCCCTGTCACTGACTGACTCTGTGGTTTTGGGAGAGCCACTTGCCTTCTCTGTGCCCAATTTGTGTCTGCAGGAGGCAGGTTATTAAGGCAGTAATTAGCTTGGACACAGTGATCAATTCATTCCAGAAAGAGCCCATTCAGCTTCTCGTGCAACCCAGAAATGGTGAACTTCAGGCCAGAAAGAAGAGCTGCCAGACTGTGAGTCTACAGCAACATCCCTGGCCAAGCCTCATTTTCCTCCACGGCTGCCTGATCTCTTAGCATATTGAGTGACAGCTTGACTGTTTTAGAGCCTGGGGGAACTTCCTTCCTTTTGTTCTGATTCTCGGCTTTTCAGCACAGATGTCTAAGCCTATCTTTCTTCTCTTGCCTCATGGTTGGCTCACTAATTCTCTTTAAATTTCCCGTTTTTCAGGGAGACAGAACAGAACTTTCAACTGTCAGGATCCTCTTCAGCCCAAGAACCACTATAGTGCAGCTCTGGCCAAGAGTGTGGAAAGTGGAGACAGGCCCACAAGAGCACACTTACCCTGGACTTTTATCTGGTGCAACAAACAGATACACTTCCAGACTCCTGTTCCATCTTAGATAATTATACCAGAGATTCTTATAGCCAGTGTCTCCTAGGAATCTTTCAGATTCCCCTATGTAGTAGGGAAAATGGTGTTTTGCAAGTAATTCAGTTTTGATCAAGTGCAAAGATACTCAAGCAAACAGAATAGTTCTGTCCTGCCTGGATGGTAACATCGTCTCTTTGGCAATTCTTATAATAGGGGGAAGGATAGAAGTTATCTGAGAACATCCTAATTCTTCTCACCACTTTACAAGCCATCTCTTAGTCTAAAAAGTTGCTTACTCTTTATGCATACGATTCCTGTACAAACAGCCATCTCTAACTCGATAAGTGATCTTGGACAACTCATTTGTCCATCAGCGCCTTACTGTACAGTGATTTGATTTAATTAATGCAGCCCACAGAATATATGTTAAAGCGACCTTATAGATTTTTGTGTCATCCTTTAGTTCATTGTTGACTTTTCCCATGGCTCTGAAACATACATTTCCTCCAAAGTAAATAAGTTCTTATTTCCAGGAATTCTTAGTGGTGAGGGTCTAGCTCTCTCTGGAGGGAGTACTCTTCCCATTTCATTCACCCATTCCAAAAGGAGTTTCTGAGTCAGGCTAGGAGAATTTGCAGATAATTTCCACAAAGTCATTTTTGAAAATCAGGGCATCCTCAGAGCTTCCTTTAACTGACCCATCATGGATAAAGTGCAGCTATCCATGGAGACAAGAGAACACAGTGATGGCATCCTACTCAGAGCACGACTCTTCTCTGACCCTCGAGAAGCATCCTGAGTGGTTCACATTTGCCAGGCTGAAATGTCCTGAGTGTGTACCTTGAAGTGCCCAGAGAAGCAGAGTGGTCTTGATGGAGGATGTGGGGTAAGCAGAATGGGGTAGAAAGAAGAACAAGGGCATTGCCTGGTGAGTAGGACATCTCCCCTCTGATGCCTTCATGCTATTTGACCTGAGTCAGTGGTTAGCTTTCCTGGCTTTCACACTCCTGATCTGTAGAATGGCAGAGTTAACAATGCCTGCCTCAGTGCTTTCTCTCAAGGATAGACTGAGATAATATGCAACTGTTGAGTAAATTATTAGGTGGTAGCACACATAACAAATTTCGTTCTTCGTAAGAGTGGGTGGGACTGTGCCAGCTCAGGTCCCTCCAGTCCTAGAGCTTCCTGAATGGACCATTTTCAGTCAGCAACATTCAAACACATGGAAAATAATGTGAGCATGAAAGCTAATAACCAGATCAAAAACGACAGGCACGAGGAGGGAGGCCAGCCTGGGAAATGTGTTATGAGCTGATCAGAAAGGAGAAAAGAAATAAAGTCATTAGCTTAATTAAGGGACAGGAGGGAATGATGAAACACATCTCCAGCAAAACCAAATTAAGCATTTAGAAGATATTAAAAATGCATTTGAACTCCACTGGTGCTGCAGTTCTAATAACATTTTCTGGGGCTGTAGTCAGCTATCAAGTCAGTCTGAGATCAAGAAAAGGTACCATTTCTCACTGTCTCAGGTTCCTGCCACCACCAAACCTTTTCCCAGTTAAACCTTCTGACTTCCTGCTTCCTTCTGTAGTCTAGTCCCTCTTTCCCAAGATCACCTTGGGTCAGCATATTACTGGCACAAACTTTCTACTTTTGACTAATCTGACTGGTATTCCTGTATTCTCCGGATGTTGATTTCTTTAAAATTTTGTGTTCCCATTCTGAAGAGAATCTAAAAGATTTAACATGGTCATATTCTGGATCATTAAGATAACTTTTGTATATGATTCAGTACCCAATAGTATCAGTACCACTAGTAATAAAATGGACAGTTGTGTCAGACACTCAGCATTTACTGAACATTTACTATGTGCTAGGCACTATTCTCGGAGAAAGCAATGGCAACCCACTCCAGTACTGTTGTCTGGAAAATCCCATGGACAGAGGAGCCTGAAAGGCTGCAGTCCATGGGGTCGCGAAGAGTCAGATGTGACTGAGCAACTTTACTTTCACTTTTCACTTTCATGCATTGGAGAAGGAAATGGCAACCCACTCCAGTGTTCTTGCCTGGAGAGTCCCAGGGATGGGGGAGCCTGGTGGGCTGCCATCTATGAGGTCGCACAGAGTCGGACATGACTGAGGCGACTTAGCAGCAGTAGCAGCAGGCACTATTCTGGGGCTTCTCCAGTGGCTCAGCAGTAAAGAATCCACCTGCAATTAAGATCCCTGGAGAAGGACATGGCAGCCTACTCCAATATTCTTGTCTAAAGAATCCAGGGAGCCTGATAGGCTGCAGTCCTTAGGGTTGCAAAGAGCTGACCACAACTGAAGCAACTTAGCACGCACACAATTCTAAACACACAATGTATCTTCAGTTCGGTTGAGTCACTGAGTCATGGGACTGCAGCACACCAGGCGTCCCTGTCTATCACCAACTCCCAGAACTTGCTCAAACACATGTCCATCGAGTTGGTGATTCCATCCAACCATCTCATCTTCTGTCGTCCCCTTCTCTTCCTGGCTTTAATCTTTTCCAGCATCAAGGTCTTTTCCAATGAGTCAGTTCTTCACATTAGGTGGCCAAAGTATTGGAGTTTCAGCTTCAGCATCAGTCCTTCTAATGAATATTCAGGACTGATTTCCTTTAGGATTGACTGGTTTGATCTCCTTGCAGTCCAAGGGACTCTCAAGAGTCTTCTCCAACACCACAGTTCAAAAGCATCAATTCTTGGGCGCTCAGCTTTCTTTATACTCCAACTTTCACATCCATGCCCCTGGAGAAGGAAGTGGCACCCACTCAGTGTTCTTCCCTGGAAAATCTCATGGACAGAGGAGCCTGGTGGGCTACAGTCCATGGGGTCTCAAAAGAGTCAGACACGACTGAGTGACTGATACACACACATCCATACATAATTATAGGAAAAATCATAGCTTTGGTAGGATGGACATTTGTTGGCAAAGTAATGTCTCTGCTTTTTAATATCCTGTCTAGGTTGGTCATTGCTTTTCTTTCAAGGAACAAGAGTCTTTTAATTTCATGGCTGAAATCACCACCTGCAGTGATTTTGGAGCCCCCAAAATAAAGTCTGTCACTATTTCCATTGTGTCCCCATTTATTTGCCATGAAGTGACAGGACCAGATGCCATGATCTTAGTTTTTTGAATGTTGACTTTTAAGCCGAGTTTTTCACTCTCCTCTTTCACTTTCATCGAGAGGCTTTTTAGTTCTTCTCTTTCTGCCATAAGGGTGGTGTCATCTGCATATCTGAGGTTATTGATGTTTCTCCCACCAATCTTGATTCCAATTTGTGCTTCACCTAGTCCAGCATTTTGCATGTTGTATCCTGCATATAAGTTATATAAGCAGGGTGACAATATACAGCCTTGATGTACTCTTTTTCAAATGTGGAACCAGTCTATTGTTCCATGTCCACTTCCAACTGTTGCTTCTTGACCTGCATACAGATTTCTCAGGAGGCAGGTAAAGTGATATGATATTCCCATCTCTTGAAGAATTTTCCACAGTTTGTTGTGATCCACATAGTCAAAGGCTTTAGCATAGTCAACAAAGCAGAAGTGGATATTTTTCTAGAACTCTCTTGCTTTTTTGATGATCCATGGGTGTTGGCAATTTGGTCTCTGGTTCCTCTGCCTTTTCTAAAACCAGCTTGAACATCTGGAAGTTCTTGGTTCATGTACTATTGATACCTGGCTTGGAGAATTTTGAGCATTACTTTATTAGTGTGTAATCAAACTACCACAATTGTGTGGTAGTTTGAGCATTCTTTGGCATTGCCTTTCTTTGGGATTGGAATGAAAACTGACCTTTTCCAGTCCTGTGGCCGCTGATGAGTTTTCCAAATTTGCTGGCATATTGAGTGTAACACTTGAACAGCATCATCTTTTAAGATTTGAAGTAGTTCAAATGGAATTCTATCACCTCCACTAGCTTTGTTTATAGTAATGCTTCCTAAGGCCCACTTGACTTCACATCCCAGAATGTCTGGCTGTAGGTGAATGATCACACCACCATGGTTATCTGGGTCATGAAGATCTTTTTTGTACAGTTCTTCTGTGTATTCTTGCCACCTCTTCTTAATATCTTCTGCTTCTGTTAGGTCCATACCATTTCTGTCCTTTATTGTGCCCATCTTTGCATGAAATTTTCCCTTGGTATCTCTGTTTTTCTTGAAGAAATCTCTAGTCTTTCCCATTCTATTGTTTTCCCCTATTTCTTTGCATGGATCACTGATGAAGGCTTTCTTATCTCTCCTTGCTATTCTCTGGAACTCTGCAATCAAATGGGTATATCTTTCCTTTTCTCCTTTGCCTTTTTCTTCTCTTCTCAGTCATTTGTAATGTCTCCTCCAACAACCATTTTGCCTTTTTGCATTTCTTTTTCTTGAGGAGGATCTTGATCACTGCCTCCTTTTCCAAGCCATGAACCTCTGTCCATAGTTCTTCAGGGAGTTTGCCTATCAGATCTAATCTCTTGAATCTATTTGTCACTTCAACTATATAATCATAAGGAACATGATTTAGGTCATTCCTGAATGGTCTAGTGGTTTCCCCTACTTTCTTCAATTTAAGTCTGATTTTGGCAATAAGGAGTTCATGATCTGAGCCACAGTCAGCTCTCAGTCTTGTTTTTGCTGACTGTATAGAGCTTCATCTTTGGCTGCAAAGAATATAACCAATCTGATTTCAGTATTGACCATCTGGTGATGTCCGTGTATAGAGTCTTCTCTTGTGTTGTTGGAAAAGGGTTTTTGCTATGACCATTGTGTTCTCTTGGCAAAAGTCTGTTAACCTCTGCCTTATTTCATTTTGTACTCCGAGGCCAAACTTGTTTATTATTCCAGGTATCTCTTGACTTCCTACATTTGCATTCTAATGTTCTGTGGTGAAAAGGACATCCTTTTTTTTTGGAGTTAGTTCTAGAAAGTCTTGTAGGTCTTCAGAGAACTGTTCAGCTTCAGCTTCTTTGGCATTAGGTATTGGGGCATAGACTTGGATTACTGTGATACTGAATGGTTTGCATTGGAGTGAAACAGATATCATTCTGTCATTTTTGAGATTGCATCCAAGTACTGCATTTTGGACTCTTTTGTTGACTGTGAGGGCTGCTCCATTTCTTCTAAGGGATTCTTGCCCACATTAGTAGATATAATGGTCATCTGAATTAAATTTGCCCATTCCAGTCCATTTTAGTTCACTGATTCCTCAGAATGCCGATGTTCACTCTTGCCATCTCCTGTTTGACCACTTCCAATTTCCCTTGATTCATGGACCTAACATTCCAGGTTCCTATGCAATATTGTTCTTTATAGCATTGGACTTTTCTTCCATCACCAGTCACACCCACAACTGGTATCTTAGGTCATTTACTATTCAATATTAGCAAATTTTAAAATATTTTTTATTACTGTTAGAGATGAAAAAATGGAAGCATTAGTATTTCTGCTACTATCATCTTATATAAAGAAAAGCAGTGTGTGAAATTATCATAAGCTAATGAGAATGGAATTGAGATATCCTTAATATATATCATGCATCTGCTTATATAGTGATTTAAATAGAGGAAAATGATAGGAGCAGATGGTGAAATGGACATGACAAGCTCAAAAAACTATGGCTTCATGAAAAACAGTCACATATTTGTATAATCCATCATCAAAACCATCAACAAGTCCTATTATTTCTATTTGCAAAAGATATCCTAGTCATCCACCTCTGTTCATACCCATGTATAAATATTTCCCCAGTGGATGTAGCAGTTCAGAGGAACACAGATCCTTGCGGGATCCATGGTGTGAGGGGCTTGGAAAAACTTCATGGGTCTTGATCTGGGCCTTGAAGTCTGAGCTGGATTTGAAAGCATTCTTAGTGGGAATTCCAGACATAGGTATCTCATGAGCAGGGAGTGGGAATGAGGGGAACAGATTTGGGGTAAAAGGAGGGTTATGAGGCTTCAAAATCTTCTCAAGCTGAGGAACCCAAAAAAAGATTTAGTATGACAAGAGGCAGAGAGTTAGACTTTAAGCATGAATGGATGCTGAAACACAGGTCATGTCATGAGCCTGACCCTTCCTCTCTCCACCCTGAAGCTTGGCCCTCTTCAGTGTCAGCTTTACTCTAATGCAAGCACTTCTTACCAGATGGCCCCCAGAAACACTAGGCTTATGCTCTCCTAGCTAAGCAACCAGAGGGCAAAGGGTCTCTCCATGCCAGTGACTCCCAAAGAGCCCCTAGAATCTTAGCTGAGTTATCTGACTTGAGTCGCGTCTCCATTCCCAAATTGATCCCAGGGCCCATGGGGAATAGTCTTATTGGTAAGGACTGGGTCATGGATCCCCTTTGAAGGTGGGAGATGAGACCTCACATGGACCAATGGGCAAAATATGAAGAAGGGGTTGTTTTCCAGAGGAAAATTGAGGTTTTGTCACCAGAAGAGGGAAGATGGATGCTGGGAATGGAAAAAGATATATTTCTACCATGGAAGCCAATCACAGTGCAGAGATGGTTTGACATTTTTTTTCTGAAATTTTTGGCCAGCCTGGCAAGTATATGTTCTGAAGACCAAGGGAAATGCCAAATGTAACCTCAGGGTAGAGAAGAATTTATGATAAAAACACCCCCAACAGAGCAGGCTGTCTGTCCCAGACTCAGCAAATGAAGCTCAGCTTAACTGCTCACAGTCTTAGATGAACTTCTAACTCTTTAGCCCTAGGAGAGGAAAAACTGCATAGACAACTTCCTTTCTCTCCTTGGCATGCTGAGCCTCAGAGAAAGTTATTTAACCTCTCTCAGCAGTGATTCCCCAGCTATAAAAATAAGATGACGATCCTTACCCATTCAGGACTGCAGACAGACCTGGAGAGAGAGCAGGATCTATAACAAAGATTTTCCAGGCCGTGGGCTGGACAGCAGTTTAGAAATGTGGCATTAGGACTTTGGAGTCTTCACAAATTTTGTCATCTGAAGGATTTAGAGAAACCTTTTCCCCAACTCTCAAAATGCTTGGCAATGTTCTTTCCTAATTTTGGTGTTAATGAGAAAATGAAATTTCCTGAAAACATGCCTTATCTGTTGGCATTTGTACCTCCTGTGAATCCAAGCCATGATGGCAATGGCAAAATCTGAGAACTACCTGAATTTGGCAGTAGTGTCCTAGGGCAGAGGGGCTAAGTGCACTAGAAAGGTTTTCCTATGCCAGACATGAGTGATGGAGAGGTGAACATATGTCTATTCTTGATGAGCTCAGAATCTAGTAAAGGAAGGAGGGAGAGGTGAGATAGAAAGAGAGAAGGAGAGGAATGGAGGGAATATAAATGATTTTCAAACAAGAATAGGAGTTGGCAAACTAAGACCCACAGACCCAACCTGGCCCACTGTCAACTTGTTTTTATATGGCCCATGAAACTCTTTTAAATGGTTGAAAAAATCAAAAGAGAATAATATTGTGTGACAGGTGAACACTGCATGAAATTCAAATTTCAGTGCTCACAATTAAGTTTTATTGGCATACAGCCCTACTCTTTCATTTATAAAATCACTGTAGCTGATGTTGTATTTCAACAGCAGAACTAAGTAGCTAAGACAGAGAAGGCATGACTCACAAAGCTAGAAAGATTTTATAGAAAGAGCTTACTGTCTCCTATTCTAGAGAAACAAGCTTTGTTTCAATAAAAGAATTGATATGAATAAGAAAGCCCAAGGAGAGACAGCTTCAAAGTAACATGCATTCAATCTGGGTCTTGAAGATGGGTAGGTTTCTAATAGGAAGAGATAAAGTGAGGTGCCATTAACCTAGAAGACTGTAACCCCTTATTATAGATGAGAACCAGGTTGAGGGGTGGAGTTGGAATTTCACTTCAAGTCTGACTTACTTCATAGCTCAGTTGTTTCTGAATTTCCCTTTCTAGCAGTTATAAAGCTTAAAATGACTGGGTAAAAACTCAAAAGAGGCCTGAATCCCTTCTTAAGGAATCCAACTATTTCTGCACCTAGTGGGCTGTCATCTAAAGCTTGTCAGTTGGAAAGTCGTATGAGTCAAGCCATGATTATAGAATGATTATCAGCAGTTGCACACAGGGTAAGTTGAAAAGAAGAGGGAAATGATATCGAGTAGAACGGTCCATGGTGTTTTGAAGAGTCAGATACAGCTGGCAACTGAGCAATGAATAAACAACAGTTAGGAGACCAAGCCTGGAGTCTGGTTCAGAGATAATGAGAATTTCATCAAGGAACGAGGGAGTGGGGTCAGTGGGAGACACTGAGCAAAAATCAGTCAGTTCAGTTCAGTTGCTCAGTCATGTCCGACTCTTTGAAACCCCATGAACTGCAGCACACCAGGCCTCCCTGTCCATCACCAACTCCCGGAGTTCACTCAGACTCACGTCCATCGAGTCAGTGATGCCATCCAGCCATCTCATCCTCTGTCATCCCCTTTTCCTCCTGCCCCCAATCTCTCCCAGCATCAGAGTCTTCTCCAATGAGTCAACCCTTTCCATGAGGTGGCCAAAGTATTGGAGTTTCAGCTTTAGCATCATTCCTTCCAAAGAAATCCCAGGGCTGTTCTCCTTCAGAAAGGACTGGTTGAGTCTCTTTGTAGTCCAAGGGACTCTCAAGAGTCTTCTCCAACACCACAGTCCAAAAGCATGAATTCTTCGGTGCTCAGCTTTCTTCACAGTCCAACTCTCACATCCATACATGACCACAGGAAAAACCATAGCCTTGACTAGCTGGACATTTGTTGGCAAAGTAATGTCTCTGCTTTTGAATATGCTATCTAGGTTGGTCATAACTTTTCTTCGAAGGAGTAAGCGTCTTTTAATTTCATGGCTGCAATCCCCGTCTACAGTGATTTTGGACCCCCCCAAAATAAAATCTGCCATTGTTTCCACTGTTTCCCCATCTATTTGCCATGAAATGATGGGACCGGATGCCATGATCTTCATTTTCTGAATGTTGAGCTTTAGGCCAACTTTTTCACTCTCCTCTTTCACTTTCATCAAGAGGCTTTTTAGCTCCTCTTCCCTTTCTGCCATAAGGGTGGTGTCATCTGCATATCTGAAGTTATTGATATTTCTCCTGGCAATCTTGATTCCAGCTTGTGCTTCTTCCAGTCCAGCGTTTCTCATGATGTACTCTGTATATAAGTTAAATAAGCAGGGTGACATTATACAGCCTTGATGTACTCCTTTTCCCATTTGGAACCAGTCTGTTGTTCCATGTCCAGTTCTAACTGTTGCTTCCTGACCTGCATACAGATTTCTCAAGAGGCAGGTCAGGTGGTGTGGTATTCCCATCTCTTTCAGAATTTTCCACAGTTTATTGTGATCCACACAGTCAAAGGATTTGGCATAGTCAATAAAGCAGAAATAGATGTTTTTCTGGAACTCTCTTGCTTTTCCATGATCCAGCAGATGTTGGCAATTTGATCTCTGCCTTTTCTAAAACCAGCTTGAACATCTGGAATTTTGCAGTTCACATATTGCTGAAGCCTGGCTTGGAGAATTTTGAGCATTACTTTACTAGCATGTGAGATGAGTGCAATTGTGTGGTAGTTTGAGCATTCTTTGGCATTGCTTTTCTTTGGGATTGGAATGAAAACTGACCTTTTCCTGTCCTGTGGCACTGCTGAGTTTTCCAAATTTGCTGGCATATTGAGTACAGAATTTTCACAGCATCATCTTTCAGGATTTGAAATAGCTCAACTGGAATTCCATCACCTCCACTAGCTTTGTTCATAGTGATGTTTTCTAAGGCCAACTTGACTTCACATTCCAGGATGTCTGGCTCTAGGTGAGTGATCACACCATCGCGATTATCTTGGCAAAGATAGAAGTTACAAATCTGCCAATAGATCCAGGAGGAGGAATAAAGATGACTTCCTGGATTTGAGTCTGGAATGATGGAGGCAGTGGAGAAGGACAAGGCTGGCTGTGGAAAATGATGAGTTCCACTCAGCTTGTGCTATTTGGAGAGATGGCAGGATATCCAGTGGAGTGATCTAGCTGACTATGCCTAGCTCACAAGTAGGCTGCTTTGACCTGGATGGCAGTGGGGTAGAGAGGCAGAAAAAGATATCAGAAATGAGGAAGGGGAAAACTATGCATTGTGAGGAAAAGAGGGGGCTGAAGCTGGGACCAGGTGCAATGTAGGATCCAGAGCAAGAGTGACAAGCCTAAAAATGTATGGCAGTTGCTAACGGGTAAGGTAGGCCAGTAGTGATGCTAAAAGCTCATGCCCCATCTAAAGGGGGTGGCAGTGTCTTAGTTTGAGGGGATGTACATGCCACATCTCTAGATGTGACTTTCCAAGAGAAAGTGAAATATTGGGTATGTATTTGGAATCTTTTTATTTTTAAATGTTGGGAAGCAATTCAGTTTAATTTATTTAAATTCAGTTTTATGTGTTTTAATTAATAAAGTAAAAACACTGAAGAAATGAGTCAAACATTTACAGAAGGCTAGATCCAGTATGCAGGCCTCTAGTCTGCAGTCTCTTACCTAAGAAGATGCAAACAGTTTGAAACTGCTTGGGGTTCTCTCTCCAATCCCTCCTGAATCACTCTCTTAAAGCCCTTCCAACCTTTCCTCTGGGGACTGTTCTAGCCTGTATCCAAAACAGCAGCATTTGTGCTGGTGACAGCCTGTGGCTGAGATGACATGTTTCTTATGTGTTCCATACTCAAGTCACAATAGTCAAATGGGAGAAGAAACAAATCCAACAAAAACAAAGACAAACTCACAAAAGGACAAAGAATGTGTTTGTCTATGACAATGATAGAATAAAAGGGAAAATCCCTTGGGGATTCTGGCTATTCTCCTGGCCTTCAGGAAAAATCCAGACAATACCCAGAGGCAGAGATGTCTGGCTGCGCTGGGAGGGAAGATTGCAGTGAACAATCCTGAAAGGCCTTGAAGGACAGCATCAGGGTCACCGTTTGGCTCTTGATGGCTTGGAGATGAATGAATGTGAGCTTTCTGCTGGAAGACTGTCCTACTCTCTCTGCAGGAGCCTGCATCTGGGAGGAAGAGTTCTCATCATGAAATGTATTGGGCAAGTGTTCCTTGTATCTTCTTCTCTGGATGGTCAACTACACCTCGAAAAATCACTTAGTTTCCAGAAACTCATCAAACACCATTTTTCCTGCTCAGAAGCATGGTTACATAAATTCAGCAAACTTGAAGGCAGTACCTAACATATTCTCAGCCTGGTACTCAGGACTGCTGGACACATGAGGTGAGGAGCAAGTGAAGCCCTTCTTTCTCTTCAAAGGGCAGCAGAGATATATGAGCAGAGATATATCTATTTCAATTTGTGCCCAGGGCTTTCAAGAAGGTGAGATAAGCCTGGCTGGGTAGTTGAGAAGGGTTTCCTATTGAAGAGTATTAAAAGCAACGACACATCCTAGCCTTCTTAAAATAACACTGCTGTTTACATTGTTGGATTTTGGACTTGCTTGGTACCTGTCCTCTTTCCTTCTCTCCTATTTCTCCTTCTATGGATTGGGAATATTTGTCCTATGCCTGTCCTGCCACTGAGTTTTGGAAGCTCAATTGTTTGATGTCACATCAACAAGTTCGCATCTGGAGAAGGACTTGTCTCACCTTTAGGGCAAGAAGAGCATACTTTGAGTCTCACCCACGTTCAAAACAGATGAGACTTTGGACTTTACATGTTTAAGTTGATACTGGAATGAGTTAAATCTTTTGGGTCATGCATCCCTCTTTGGATGCAACAAATGTATTCTGCATATGAGGACATAAGTTTGGGGGTGAGCAGAGGTGTAATGCTATGGTCTGAATATTTGTATGCACTCAAAATTCTATGTTAAAATCCTAACCCTAAAATTAACGATATTAGTAGGTGGGGATTTGGGGAAGTGATTACATCATGCAGATGGGAACTTCATGAATGGGATTAATACTCCCTCAGAGATTCTTAGCCTTTTCCATCATGTGAGGGCTAAAAATTCTGTGATCTGTATAAAGGGCTCTCCCTCAACCATGTTGGCATCTTGAGCTTTGGCTTACAGCTTCCAGAACTGTGAGAAATAAATTACTGTTGTTTATAACTCATTGAGCCTATGGTATTTGTTACTCCAGAATGGAGTAAGACAGACATCACAGAGCACATCTGTATTGCCCCTTCTGAAGGCTCATCAAACATGCCCTGGTAGAAGGGGCTGAGCCAGGCCTTCTTCTGGTATTGTTTGGATTGTCCTTTGAATGAATAAACAAAGGACCAAATCGCTGGCTGCTAAAAGCAGTGTATAGAACCAGAAGAGACATAAAAGATCTAGGAAAAATAATGTGATTGACAATAAAATAGATAGTCAAGTTTGAACATCAATGTAAAGAAACACGTTAAGAAGTAAGAAGTGATAGGATGGAAGTGAGCAAGATAAGAGATCAGAAGAGGAAAGTCAAGTTCAGAGAGGAGTGGGAGTAGATACCTGAGAGAGAGTAGCGAGTGGTTTCTATAGACCCATGTGACCTCAGCCAAGGACTGAGCATAAATTATCTGATGAGTATTTTCATGAAGATAATCTGCACATACTGAGTGTAGTATATTGAATGAATATTGAATATGCTGCACTCAATATGTGCACCATTATATTGTTGCAAAGAGTTGGACATGACTTAATGACTAAACTGAACTGAACTGAATCTGCACATATACCCATCACTGTAATGGAAGATGTATTGAGTAGCTGGGGCTTGGAAAATTAACCCTAAAATATGACTTTGAGAGACAAAGATATCACACAAAAAAGAAAACTATAGGTCAAATTATCACTGATGAATACAGATGCAAAAATTTTCAACAAAATATTAGCAAACTGAATCCAACAATATATTAAAAGAATGATACCCCATGATCAAGTGGGATTTACTTCAGGAATGTGAGGGTGGTTCAATACCCACAAATCATTCAATGTAATACATGACATTGACAAAGTGAAGAATAAAAGGCAAATCCCAATGGACATAGAAAATTTGACAAATTTCTATAAATTTGACAAAATTCAACATCTATTTATGATAAAAACTCTCCAGAAAACAGGTAGAGCAGGAACATACTTCAACATTATAAAGGCCATGTATGATAAGCCCAGCTAGCATCATATTCAATGATGAAAAGCTGAAAGCATTTCTGTTAAGATCAGAAACAAAACAAGGATGCCTACTCTCTCCACTTTTATTCAACATAATATTGGAAGTCCCAGCCAGAGCAATAAGACAAGAAAAAGAAATAAAAGGAGCCCAAATTTGAAAGGAAGGAGAAAGTAAAATGGTCACTGTTGGCAGATAACATCATACTCTATATAGAAAATCCTAAAGATACTACCAGAAAACTGCTTGAGCTCATCAATGAATTTGGTTAAGCTGCAAGATACAAAATCAACACACAGTAGTAATCTGTTGTACTGTTTATGGGGTTCTCAAGGCAAGAATACTGAAGGGTTTGTCATTCCCTTCTCCTGTGGACCAGTTTGTCAGAGCTCTCCACCATGACCCGTCTGTCTTGCGTGGCCCCACACAACATATCTCATAGTTTCAATGAGTTAGACAAGGCTGTTGTCCATGTGATCATTTTGATTAGTTTTCTGTGATTGTGGTTTACATTCTGTCTGCCCTTTGACAGATAAGGACAAGAGGTTTATGGAAGCTTTCTGATGGGAGAGACTGAATGTGGGGGAAACTGGGTCTTGTTCTGATGGGTAGGGCCATGCTCAGTAAATCTTTAATACAATTTTCTGTTGATGGGTGGGGCTGTGTTCCCTTCTTGTTGTTTGACCTGAGACCAAACTATGGTGGAGGTATGAAGAAAATGGCAACCTCCTTCATAAGGTCCCATGCACACACTGCCCCGCTCAGTGCCCGTGACCCTGCAGCAGGCCACCACTGACCCACGCCTGCACCAGAGACTCCGGGACACTAACAGGCAAGTCTGGGTCAGGTGGAGTCACTGCTTTCAGCTGGGTCCTGGTGTGCACAAGGTTTTCTTTGTGCCCTCCAAGAGTCTGTTTCCCCTGTCCTGTATAAGTTCTGGAGGCTCTATGGTGGGGTTAATGGCAACCACCTCCAGGAGGGCTAATACCACATCCAGGTCTGTCACACCCAGAGCCAATGCTCCTGTGGCAGGCCACTGCTGACCCATACAGGAGTCACTCAGACACTCAAAGACAGGTCTGGCTCAGTCTGTGGGGTCTCCTAGTGCACACAGGTTTTGTCTGAGCCCTCTAAGTATCTCTGGTGGGGATGGGGCTTGATTCTAAGCACAATTTCGCCCCTCCTACTGTCTTGCTGGGGTTTCTCCTTTGCCCTCAGACATGGGTATCTTTTTCTGGTGGGATCAAACATTCTCCTGTTGATGGTTGTTCAGCAGCGAGTTGTAATTTTGGAGTTCTCTCAGGAGAAGATGAGTACACACCCTTCTACTCTGCCATTTTCCTTATTGAACAGTATGAAACAGTATGAAAAGGCACAAAGATATGACACTGAAAGATGAACTGTCCAAGTCAGTAGGTGCCCAATATGCTACTAGAGAAGAGTGGAGAAATAACTCCAGAAATAGTGAAGAGACAGAGCCAAAGCAAAAACAATGCCCAGTTGTTGATATGACTGGTGATGGAAGTAAAGCCCAACATTGCATAGGAACCTGGAATGTTAGGTCCATGAATCAAGGGAAATTGGAAGTGGTCAAACAGGAGATGACAAGAGTGAACGTCGACAGTTTAGAAATCAGTGAACTAAAATGGACTGGAATGAGTGAATTTAATTCAGATAACCATTATATCTACTAATGTGGGCAAGAATCCCTTAGAAGAAATGGCGTAGCCCTCACAGTCAACAAAAGAGTCCAAAATGCAGTACTCAGGTGCAATCTCAAAAACGACAGAATGATATCTGTTCCTGTCCAAGGCAAACCATTCAATATCACAGTAATCCAAGTCTATGCCCCAATACCTAATGCCAAAGAAGCTGAAGTTGAATGGTTCTATAAAGACCTACAAGACCTTCTAGACACCCCAAAAAAGATGTCCTTTTCATTATAGGGGACTGGAATGCAAAAGTAGAAAGTCAAGAGATACCTGGAATAACAGGCAAGTTTGGCCTTGGAGTACAAAATGAAGCAAAGCAAAGACTAACAGAGTTTTTCCAAGAGAACACACTGGTCATGGAAAATACCCTCTTCCAACATCACAAGAGAAGACTCTACACATGGACATCACCAGATGGCCAATACCAAAATCAGATTGATTATGTTCTTTGCCCCCAAAGAAGCTCTAAACAGTCATCCAAAAAAGACTGGGAGCTGACTGTGGGTCAGGTCATGAGCTCCCTATTGAAAAAATCAGACTTAAAATGAAGAAAGTGAGGAAAATCACTAAATCATTCTTGTATGACCTAAATAAAATCCCTTACAATTATACAATGAAAGTGACAAATAGATGCAAGGGATTAGATCTGATAGACAGAGTGCCTGAAGAACTATGGGCAGAAGTTTGTGACATTGTACAGGAGGCAGTGATCAAGACCAACTATAAGAAAAAGAAATGAA
Source organism: Capricornis sumatraensis (assembly GCF_032405125.1). Classification (NCBI taxonomy): domain Eukaryota; kingdom Metazoa; phylum Chordata; class Mammalia; order Artiodactyla; family Bovidae; genus Capricornis; species Capricornis sumatraensis. The sequence continues at coordinate 23,430,557 of NC_091088.1, read as the reverse complement.
AAAGGCAAAGTGGTTTTTTGAAGCAGCATTACAAATAGCTGAGAAAAGAGGAGAAGTGAAAGGAAAAGGAGAAAAGGAAAGATACACCCATTTGAAGGCAGAGTTCCAAAGAATAGCAAGAAGAGATAAGAAAGCCTTCCTCAGTGATTGATGCAAAGAAATAGAGGAAAACAATAGAATGGGAAAGACTAGAGATCTCTTCAAGAAAAGCAGAGATACCAAGGGAACATTTCATGCAAATATGGACACAATAAAGGACAGAAATGGTATGGACCTAACAGAAGCAGAAGATATTAAGAAGAGGTGGCAAGAATACACAGACCAACTATACAAAAAAGATCTTCATTACCCAGATAACCATGGTGGCCTGATCACTCACCTACAGCCAGACATTCTGGAGTGTGAAGTCAAGTAGGTCTTAGGAAGCATCACTATCAACAAAGCTAGTGGAGGTAATAGAATTCCATTTGAGCTATTTCAAATCCTAAAAAGATGATGCTATTAAAGTGCTGCACTCAATTTGCCAGCAAATTTGGAAAACTCAGCAGTGGCCACAGGATTGGATAAGGTCAGTTTTCATTCCAATCCTGAAGAAAGGCAATGCCAAAGAATGCTCAAACTACCACATGATTGCACTCATCTCACACACTAACAAAGTAATGCTCAAAATTCTCCAAGCCAGGATTCAACACTATGTAAACTGTGAACTTCCAGATGTTCAAGCTGGTTTTAGAAAAGGCAGAGGAACAAGAAATCAAATTGCCAACATCTGTTGGATTGTTCAAAGAGCGAGCGAGTTCCAGACAAACTTCTGTTCAAGACAAACTTCTGTTTGTTGACTACGCCAAAGCCTTTGACTGTGTGGATCACAACAAACTGGAAAATTCTTCAAGAGATGGGAATACAAGATCACTTTACCTACCTCCTGAGAAATCTGTATGCAGGTCAAGAAGCAACAGTTGGAAGTGGACATGGAACAATAGACTGGTTCCAAGTTGGGAAAGGAGTACCTCAAGGCTGTATATTGTCACCCTGCTTATTTAACTTATATGCAGAGTACATCATGTGAAATGCTGGGCTGGGTGAAGCACAAGCTGGAATCAAGATTGCTGGGAAAAATATCAATAACCTCAGATTTGCTGATGATACCATCTTTATAGCAGAAAGAGAAGAAGAACTAAAGAGCCTCCTGATGAAAGTGGAAGAGGAGAGTGAAAAAGTTGGCTTAAAACTCAACATTCAAAAAACTAAGATCATGGCATCCAGTCATGTCACTTCATGGCAAATAGATGGAGAAACAATGGGAACAGAGAGAGACGTTATTTGGGGAGGCTCCAAAATCACTGCAGAGGCTGACTTTAGCCATGAAGTTAAAAGACGCTTGTTCTTTGGAAGAAAAGCTATGACAAACCTAGACAGCATATTAAGAAGCAGAGACATTACTTTGCCAAAAAAGGTCTATATAGTCAAACCTCTGGTTTTTCCAGTGGTCATGTATGGATGTGAGAGTTAGACTATAAAGAAAGCTGAGAGCACCAAAGAAGTGATGTTTTGAACTGTGGTGTTGGAGAAGACTCTTGAGAGTCTTTTGGACTACAAGAAGATCAAACTAGTCAATCCTAAAGGACATCAGTCCTGGCTATTCTTTGGAAGACTGACTTGGAACCAGTCTATTGTTCCACGTCCATTTCCAACTGTTGCTTCTTGACCTGCATACAGATTTCTCAGGAGGCAGGTAAAGTGATCTGGTATTCCCATCTCTTGAAGAATTTTCCACAGCTTGAAGATTTTTGTTCAGCTGAAGCTGAAGCTCCAATACTATGGCCACCTAATGTAAAGAACTGACTCATTGGAAAAGACCCTGATGCTGGGAAAGATTGAAGGCAGGAGGAGAAGGGGATGACAGAGGATGAGATGATTGAATGGCATCACCAACTTGATCGACGTGAGTCTGAGCAAGCTCTGTGAGATGGTGAAGGACAGGGAAGCTTGGTGTGCTACAGTCCATGGGGTCACAAAGAGTGGGACACAATTGAGCTCCTCCACTGAATTGAACTGAATCTGTTGTATTTCTATACAGTAAAAATGAACTCTCAGAAAGAGAAATTAAGGAGATAATCCCATTTACAATCACATAAAAAAATAAAATATATCTAGGAATAAATCTAACTAAACTAAAGACCTGTTCTTGGGTACTGTAAGACACTGTCGAAAGAGACTGAAGGTGAAACGAAGAGATGGAAAGATGTACTCTGTTCCTGGACTGGAATAATTGACATTGTTAAAATTATACTACTCAACGCAAGCTACAAATTCAGTGCAATCCATACCAAAATATCAATGGTATTTTTCACAGAAATAGAACAAATAATTTTAAAATTTGTATGGAAACACAAAAGCCCCTGAATAACCGAAATAATCTTGAGGAAGAACTAGAGGTGTCATGTACCCTGACATAAGACTGTACTGCAATGCTATAGTTATCAAACAATATGACCTGGGCAGAAAAATGGACACATAGAGAAGGATAACAGCATAGAGAGCCGAGGAATAAACCCACACACTGATGGTCAATTAACCTACAATGCAAAAGGCACAAATAAATAATAGAAAAAGGCAGTCTTTAAAAAATGGTGCTGGGAAACCTGGAGAGCTACATGTAAGAGAAGGAAATTAGAATATTTTCTCACATCGTATACAAAAGTAAGCTCAAACTGGATTAAAGGCCTAAATGTAAGACTGGACACCATAAAGCTCCTAGAAAAAAAACATGGGCAGAACACTCTGACATAAATTATAGCAATACGTTTTGGATCTGTCTCCTAAGGCAAAGGAAACAAAGCAGAAATAAACAAATAGGACATAATTAAACTTAAACTCTTTTTCACAGCAAAGAGAAACATTGACAAAACAAAAAGACAACCTATTGAATGGGATATATAATGATGAGTTAAAATATATAAACAGCTCATAAATCTCAATATATGGGATGTGCTAAGTTGTGCCCGAATCTGTGTGCGATCCCCTGGACTGCAGCCCGCCATACTCCTCTGTCCATGGGATTCTCCAGGCAAGAATACTAGAGTAGGTTGCCATTTCCTTCTCCAGGGGATCTTCCCAGACCAGGGATTGAACCCATGTCTCCTGCATTGGAGGCAGATTCTTTACTGACTGAGCCACCAGAGAAGCCCATATCAAACAACAAATAATCCAATTAAAAATGAGTAGAAGATCTGAATACTTTCCCAGAAAGACTAGAGATGGCCAACAGGCACACAAGATGCTTAACATCACTAATCATCAGAGAAATGCAGATTAAAACCACAGTGAGATGTCACTTCACATCTGTCAAAGTGGCCACTATCAAAGAGGCAACAAATAACAAATGTTGGTAAGGACTTGGAGAAAAAGGAATCCTTATATACTGTTGATAAAAATGTTAACTGGTGAAGCCACTGCGGAAACAGCATGGAGGTTCCTTAAAAATACAAAATTAGAACTACTATATGATCCAGCAGTTCCACTCCTAGATATTTACCCCCAAATATGAAAGCACCAATTCAAAAAGACAAGCTTCCCAATGTTCAAAGCAGCATTATTTATGTTTTTCCTGTATCTGAATTTATTTTATTTTTCTTCTCCTTTAAACTTTTTATTTTGCATTGGGGTATAGCTGATTAACAATGTTGTGATAGTTTCAGGTGAACAGTGAGGGGGTTCAGCCATACATATAGAATGTATCCATTCTTTGCCAACCTCCCTTTCCATCCAGGCTGCCGCGTAACACTGGGCAGAGTTCCATGTGCTGTACAGTAGGTGCTTGTTGGTCGTCTATTTAAAATATAGCGGTGTGTACATGACCATCCCAGACTCCCTAACTGTCCTTTCCCCTCAGCAACCATAAATTCACTTTCTAAGTCTATGAATCTCTTTCTGTTTTGTAAATAAGCTTATTTAATTCTCTTTAGATTCTGCATATAACGGAATATCATACAGTATTTCTCCTTCTCTGACTCACTCTACTCAGTATGAGATTCTTTAGGTCCATCCATGTCAAAGCAGCATTATTTATAATTGCCAAGATATGGAAGCTACCTAAGTGTCCATCAAACATATCAGTGGATAAAAAAGAAGCTGTTTATATATACGATGGAATATTCAGTTCAGTTCAGTTCAGTCACTCAGTCATGTCCAACTCTTTGTGACCGCATGGACTGCAGCACGCCAGGCCTCCCTGTCCATCACCAACTCCCGGAGTTTACTCAAACTCATGTCCATTGAGTCAGTGATGTTATCCAACCATCTCATCCTCTGTTGTCCCTTTCTCCTCCCACCTTCAATCTTTCCCAGAATCAGGGTCTTTTCAAATGAGTCAGTTCTTAGCATCAGGTGGCCAAAGTATTAGAGTTTCAGCTTCAACATCAGTCCTTCTAATGAATATTCAGAACTGATTTCCTTTAAGATGGACTGGTTGGATCTCCTTGAAGTCCAAGGGACTTTCAAGAGTCTTTTCCAATACCACAATTCAAAAGCATCAATTCTATGGCACTCAGCTTTCTGAGTCCAACACTCATATCCATACACGATGGAATATTGCTCAGCCACAAAAATGAAATTTTTGCCACTTGCAGCAGCAGCCTGGAGGATATTAATGCTTAATAAAATAAATTAGATAAGGGCAAATAAACTGAAACTAGTGAATACAATAAGAAATAAACAGATAGATATAGAGAACAAACTAGTGGTTGCAAGTGGGAAGAGGGGTGGGACAATTTAGAGGTAGAAGCTTAGGAGGTAAAACTACTATGTATAAAGTAAATAAGGCACAAAGATACATTACACTGCACAGGGAATATAGTCAATACTTTATAATAACTTTGGAGTATAATTTTAAAAAATCATGAATCACTATGTTGCACAGCTGAAGTTTACATAATATGGTAAATCAACTCTATTTCAATAAAACTATGACTTTGTCTTCATCCCAAGGCCAATCAATTCTTTTTTTCTAGGCATTTTTTTTCTAATGCATCTCTCAGTTATGGATTTAAGGAGCCTTTAAAATTGGACCACAGTATTTCAACCCAGTTAGATGGTGAATTTGACCCTTGAGCTAATTACAACTAGTAGTTGCGCTAGCCTCAACTGTGAGAGATGACTGTGTAGAATTCCCCCAATTTTGTGTTCAGTGAAACCACATTGGTAGCTTGAGATTAGGCATAGTGAGAGTATTCACTGACAGAAATAGGTAAACACCACAAACAAGCCCTCCACCTCAAAAAACGCGTTGCTGAAGAACGTTTACCAGTACCCCACACAAATGAGTGTCAGATGGTATGATACCATGAACTCTCTGGCTGGACAACGGTTCTGACAGTCACCAAGTTGTTGTTTGTAGCAAAGACTCTTACTGTTTAAAAAGTTGTTCTGATAGTTACATTTTGCCCAGTTCAATGCTAGATGGTGTTGGTAGAGAGAGAGGGGAAAACAATAGAAGAAACAGATAGGAAGAAGTCATTTTCAGTGGAAATGACTCTTCTAGGGAATGTGATCAGTTTTGATTTATTTTCTGTTTATTTTCTCAGGGCTTCGCTGATGGCTCAGTTGGTAAAGAATCCGCCTGCCATGCAGGAGACTCCAGTCTGACCCCTGGGTTGGGAAGATCCGCTGAAGAATATAGGCTTCCCACTCCAGTGTACTTGGGCTTCCCTTTGTGGCTCAGCTGGTAAATAATCTGCCTGCAATGCGGGAGACCTCAGTTTGATCCCTGGGTTGGGAAGATCTCCCGGAGAAGGGAAAGGCTATCCACTTCGGTATTCTGGCCTGGAGAATTCCATGGACTGTATAGTCCATGGGGTCACAAAGAGTCAGACGATTCTGAGCCACTTTCACTGTTTTCTTATTTTTCCCACTCTGAGCTGAGCAACTGATCATGCAGCTAGGCTGTGCTTACACCTGGTAGTAAGATTTGGCAGGAAGAACTTGGAGATAGACAATGCCAAATAACTCATGCTAAGACTTAAAAACAAGTGGACATCTCACAACATTTTAGGCTAGATGGGACACAAATGGGTACTGGATGCTCCATCCACATTCCCTCTTCAGGTCAACATATCCATCTACCAGTTTCTGGGAATGCCAGCTTCACCAGCTCATAGATGCAACTCTTACTGGTAGTTTTCCTGTGGAATGAAGAACTAACTTTGCTCTCCCAGGAGGCAACCCACAGCCACTGACTGCCTGATGCAAAATGCCAACATCTTGTCTCAACTGGAACAACTCTGAAGAACCATCCCAGCTGCAGAATTAGGATTAGCTGAATCCTCAGCTGAAGCATCACTTCCCTCTCTTCAATACACTTTCCATACTTTCCTACACGTTATTCTTCCAAGAGCACTCTCTGATCAACCTCTGACCACAATGGACCTTTGTTCCCATGGGACCAAGTTTAAAACAAAACCCTACCATACACAAAAATAACCTTAAAATAGATTAAAGACTTAAAGGTAAGACCAGAAACTATAAAGCTCCTAGAGGATAACACAGAAAGCACACTCCTTGATATAAATCACAGCAAGATCCTCTGTAACCCACCTCCTAGAATAATCAAAACAGAAACAAGGAAGTTAGACCTAGTTAAACTTAAAATTTTTTGCACAGTAAAGGAAACTATAACTAATGTAAAAAGAAAACCCTCAGAATGGGAGAAAAATAATAACAAACAAATCAACTGACAAAGGATTAATCTTCAAAATATACAAGTAGTTCATATAACTCAATACCAGAAAAACAAACAACTCAATCAAAAAGTGGGCAGAAGACCTAAACAAACATTCCTCCAAAGAAAGCATACAGATGGCAAACAGATACATGAAAAGATGCTGAACATTCAGTTCAGTTCAGTTGCTCAGTCGTGTTCCACTCTTTGCGACCCCATGAATCGCAGCATGCCAGGCCTCCCTGTCCATCACCAACTCCCAGAGTTTACTCACACTTACGTCCATCGAGTCAGTGATGCCATCCAGCCATTTCATCCTCTGTCATCCCCTTCTCCTCCTGTCCCTAATCCCTCCCAGCATCAGAGTCTTTTCCAACGAGTCAACTCTTCGCATGAGGTGGCCAAAGTACTGGAGTTTCAGCTTTAGCATCAGTTCTTCCCAAGTACACCCAGGACTGATCTCCTTTAGAATGGACTGATTGGATCTCCTTGTAGGCCAAGGGACTCTCAAGAGTCTTCTCCAGCACCACAGTTCAAAAGCATCAATTCTTCGGCGCTCAGCCTTCTTCACAGTCCAACTCTTACATCTATACATGACCACTGGAAAAACCATAGCCTTGACTAGACGGATCTTTGTTGGCAAAGTAATGTCTCTGCTTTTGAATCTGCAATCTAGGTTGGTCATAAGTTTTCTTCCAAGGAGTAAGTGTCTTTTAATTTCATGGCTGCAGTCACCAACTGCAGTGATTTCGGAGCCCCCTCAAAATAAAGTCTGACACTGTTTCCACTGTTTCCCCGTAGAGAAATGCAAATCAAAACAACAATGAGGTATCACCTCATGGGTCAGAATGGCCATTATCAAAAACTCTACAAACAATAAATTTTGGAGGGGGTGTGGAGGAAGGGGAACCCTCTTGCACTGTTGATAGAAATGTAGATTGATACAGGCACCGTGGAGAACATTAAGAGATTCCTTAAAAAACTAGGAATAAAACTTCCCTATGACCCAACAATCGCACTACTGGGCATATACCCTGAAGAACCCAGAACTGGAAAAGATGCATGCACCACAGTGTTCATTGCAGTGCCATTGCCAATAGCTAGGACAGGGAGGCAACTTAGATGTCCATAGACATGAATGGATAAAGAACTGGTACATACATACAATGGGATATTACTCAGCAATAAAAAGGAATGCACATGAGTCAGTTCTAATGGGGTGGATGAACCTAGAGCCTATCATACAGAGTGAAATAAGTCAGAAAGGGAAAAAGAAATATTATACAGTAATGCATATATACAGAATCCAGAAAGACAGTACTGGTGAACCTATTTGCAGGGCAGCAATGGAGATGCTGACATGGAGAACAGACCTGTGGGCACAGAGGAGAAAGGAGAGGGAGGGACGAATTGAAAGAGTAATGTTGAAACATGTTCATTGCCTTATATAAAGTAGACAGCCAATGGGAATTTGCTTTATGACACCGGGAGCTCAAACCTGGGTCTCTGTGACAACCTAGAAGGGTGGGATAGGATAGGGTGGGAGGTGCAAGGGAGGCTCAAGAGGGAGGGGACATATATGTACCTATGACTGACTCATGTTGATGTATAGCAGAAATTAGTACAATATTGCAAAGCAATTATCCGCCAATTAAAAATTTTTTAAAAAGGCATGGTAGAATAGTACAAAAAAAAATTCACCAAGTTTTATTAGTCACCTGATGCCTAAGTACCCCACACTGCCTCTAACCAGAGAGGTCCATCCCTGCTGCTTCATCCTCTCACTGCAGCAAGCCACTCTTAAACTTGCTGAGAAGCTCTACTTTTTAGAAAGCTGTTCCTAGTTTGAGTTGAAATCTACCTCTCTCTTTAAAAACAGTCTGATTTTCCAGATATACATTGTGTGACCTGGTTTGTTCTGGTTAACATTTCTTTGGATGTATAAGAGGAGTGGTGTACAGTCTCTGTCCCAGAGAACCTTCCTGACAGAGAAATGACAGGCTGCCAAAAGGGTTGCTATTGGGATTCAGAGAAAGGAGGGATCCCTGAAGGGTGGTAATGGAGCAGCTTCTTTGGGGAGGTATCTCTTGAACAAGGCTCACAGACATGTAGGATATGTACAGGCACTTGACAGAACGCTTCTCAGAGGAGATGCTGGGCATGCTCACCAACTGAAATGCACCTCTGCTGTTTCCCTGTCTTAATTTCATTTTCTCTTCGTCCTCCCACAAGTTTTGACTTTCTCTTGGGATCTCCCCTCTCAGCCCACATGATTAAAATTGGGTGGGGACACTGTCTTGGTTTCAAGAATAAGCTTGTAACTCAGGTCTGGCCAGTCACCTTTTTTCTTCCTCTTGACCACAGTGATGGACATAGTTGATCTCATGGTTATTCAACCCCAGGACTTTTATTAGAGTTGCTGGAAAGTAGATGCTCTAATTTTGTTGCAGTTGCTAGGCTATATATGAGTAATCCAGGAGCCTCTGTGGACTAAACCAAGAAGAAGGGAGAGTGTATTAGACGTGGTTCTCCAGAGAAACAGAACCAATAGGAGATGCAGATATAGATACAGATATATAGATATAGGGGGCTTCCCCAGTGTTGCAGCAGTAAAGACTCCTCCTGCAATGCAGGAGATGCAGGAGACATCGGTTCAATCCCTGGGTTGCAAAAATCTCCTGGAGGAGGGCATGGGAACCCACTCCAGTATTCTTGCCTCGAGAATCCCATGGACGGAGGACCCTTGTGGGCTACAGTCCATAGGGTTGCAAAGAGCTGGACACGACTGAAGTAACTGAGCAAGCATACATGTATATAGATATAGACATATCAGAGGAAATTTGTCATAGGAGCTGGCTCACATCATTATGGAGCCTCTAAATGTCATCTGCATTGGCTTATAGCTGCAACCTCCTTGGGAATTTACTGCTTTGCTCTCCCAAGGGGTGGCTCACAGCCAAGAAGACTCACGATCTGCCATCTGCAAGATGGAGAGCCAGAAAAATCAGTGGTCCAAAGGCCTGGAAATTGGAGGCTGGTGGTGTGTGTCCTGAACTGAGTCTGAAAGCCTGGGAACCAGGAGTGCTGATTTCTGAGGGCAGGAGTAGATGAATGTCTCAACTCAGGCAGAGACTGAATTTGCCCTTTCACCTTTTTGTTCTATTTGGTCCCTCGGTGGACTGGATGATGCCCACTCATATTGGGAAGGATCATCTGCTTTACTCAGTCCCCCAGTTCAAATGCTAATATCTTCTGGAAATACCCTCACAGACATGCCCAGAAATAATGTTTTATTAGCTGTTTGGGCATCTCTTAGCCCAGTCAAGTTGACACATAAAAGCAACTATCACTCAGAGCTTAGCTCAGGACGGGAGTTAAAAAGAGGGAGGGAGAGAGTAAGGCAGAGAGAGTTGTATTTTTTTTTAATGTACTTTTAAATATTTATCTTTATTTCCTTATTTGGATGTCCTGGGTCTTAGTTGTGGTATGTGGGGTTTGTTCCTTGACCAGGGATCAGACCCAGGTCCTCTGTAAAGGAAGCTCAAAGTCTTAGCTACTGAACCACCAGGGAAGTCCCAAGAGTTGTATTTTAATTTAATGATATTGTTTAATCCTTGCTTAGTCTTTATGACTGAATGAACTTGAACCCAAAATTCTTTCTGTGTCGAATTTGATCATAAATCACTTGCAATAAAATGACACCTACTTAATGTAGTCATAAACAGTAGTTCAACTCTATTCTGATATCAGAGCCCTGTACTTGCTCTTCAGCACAGAGCAGGTAAACTTTGTGGCATTAGAAGGCTCTCTAAAGAAATGGGGCCTACAGTTCAGCCAGAGAAGTCTGTAAGGGCAGCTCCCTAATTCTTTGTAAAAGTTCATAACTTTGTGTTTGTTCACTGACAATCTACAAGTTTAGGACGCTAATAGTTTTTCTTTCCTGATTGGCCATCTCCATCAACTCGTCTGCAGAAGTTCCACATTTCTAGATGAATTGCTTTTAGAACAAGCAAGTCTTCAGGCTCATCTTCCATGAATTCTGGGAATCCAAGTAGCTTAAATGACTTCATTCTTGATGTGAATTTGAAAATGGTTCATTCAAAAGTGAGCTTTAATCTACAGACCATCTTAAAATCATGAGAATTACCACATTGGGTTGACCTCACCACTCTGTGTGTGATGTAGGTATTAAAGACATTGGGGGCTGGGTAAATCTCCAACCCATCCCTCTCCCCACCTCCCAGGATTTCAAAAACTTTGATCATTTCTTTCTCAGCCTTTATATTTCCAGAACAAAGCAGCCCATTTTGATCTATCCTTGGATGACATTCCTGCCCCCACCTCCTTGATCATTTTCGATGTCGTCCTCCTCACTTCCTCCAGCTTCTTTATGTCTTTTAAAGGTATGCCCAGAACTGCACACAATATTTTCAGAGATCAGAGACTCAGGCTTTTATCTTTACCTACTGATGTTAAAAAAAATTGATTATGATAAAACACATCATTCTAAGGAATTTGTATTGGAATCTAAGCCCAAAGTCATTCATTCCTTCATTCACCTACTCACTGAGCTACTTGATAAGAAATTAGGAAGATATTACTATTTTTCCAGGCTTGTGGTTGGCCTTTTGGAATACCAAACAGGATGAGATATCATTCTCTTTCCTTCAGGAGTGTTTAATAGAGCTAGTAATGCAAGACCAACTTATAAGAAGCCGCCAAGAATAATGTCTGCCATTCAAAATTTACTTGAAACACTAAAGAGCTTTTTCACCTATTATCTCATTCAATTCTCACACCAACTGCATTTTCATAGTGAGGGGCTGAGTGTCAGGGAAGTGAGGATACTCAGGATTCATGTGTAAATCATCTGTCTCCAAATTCATGAGCATTTTCTCTGGACCATGACCCTCCTTTCCAATCATCACCCAGGAAAGATCTTAACTCTGAAGTTCTGAGACCCAACAGTAAAGACTGAAACTCTGAAGTGAGTTACAGTCTGGGATAAATGTGAGAGTAAAAAGTTTCCATAATAGGAACACCTGTGCAAGGTGGTTTCTGAAATAGATGTTTAGGGTCTCTCTGGAGTATTTTTAGTGGATCTGAAATGAGCTGAGGTTACCTTCCATATCAACTCCATTCGAGAAGAACTCTATTTCCATTGCACTGCCTGCTGTCAGTCATTTCTTCTTCAATCAAATACAAAATCCTGATTTTGGTTGATATATGACTCTAGCTTCTGGGTCTGGGCTCCTCAGGTAGTGCAGTGGTCAAGAATTCACCTGCCAATGCATGAGATGCAAGGGACTCAGGTTCGATTGCTGGGTAGGGAAGATCCCCTGGAGTAGGAAAGGGCAACCCACTCCAGTGTTCTTGCCTGGAAAATTCCATGGATAGAGGAGCCTGGCAGGCTGCAGTCCACAGGGTGGCAAAGAGTCGGTCATGACTGAGCACTCACAGAATGCAACTTCTGGGCCTGGGAGGGGACACATGGCCTGGTCTGGCCATTCAGGCCACCATGACCTCCATGCTCCTGGAATTTGTCCAGAGATGTGGGCATGAAGATCAGCCCTGTGGTTTCTGGAAAGGTTGGCAAGTTCTCTTGCTGTTGGGAGGTAAGCATAAAGTCTGAAGATAGTCACACAGAGAAAAGTGGGGTGGAGACATAAGCTAGGTGGCTGATGAAATATATTGAGTAACATTTTACAGCCCTGCACTTTCAGTTACATGAGCCAGTGATGTCCTCCTTTTGCATAACCCAACTTGAGTTGTGTTTCTGTAATTTGCAGCCAAAGAGAGCCTTGACTAATATTCCCATTCACTTCCAAATTTCCTTCTAATGACATAATCTGCTTTCTCTGTTTCCCTCTGAATCCACTAACCTTGCTGTCCTTCTTCAACCATAGCTCATGGGCGTTAGCATATCTTCTTCTCAAATTCACTAGACTTAGAGCTTCATGAGGATTGGCACCGCATCTACTTTGTACTGTGCTTAGTTGCTCAGTCAAGTCCGACTCTTTGCGACCCCCATGGACTGTAGTCTGCCAGGCTCCTCTGTCCATGGGGATTCTCCAGGCAAGAATACTGGAGGGGGTTGCCATGCCCTCATCTAGGGGATCTTCCCAACCCAGGGATCAAACCCAGGTCTCCTGTATTGCAGGCAGATTCTTTACCATCTGAGCCACCAGGGAAACTCCTCATCTACTTTATTCACCACTTAATTCCAGCAGAGTTGACTAATAGAATCAGCTCCATGTGGATACTGGGGACAAAGCTACATTTTCTCAGTTCTGGCTGAAAGGAATACAAAGGTTTCAATAACCTAATATGTTCTTGCAAGTAACATTACTAAAAATAGTCAAATGAAAGTATGAAGTTTGTGAATTAATTATCTTCGTATAACCCATGTTAGACTCAAGGTTATCCCTATAACACCTCTGTCACTAAAATTCCAAGATGCCTTCATGTACGGATTGAATAAAAGAGTGTGTGTGTGTAGGACATTCTGAATAACTGAATAATCTAGAACCTTTCAAACTATGTGATGGCCTGCAGTGAGTGTTCATCAGAGTTTCATTTTATATTTCTTGAAATCACTAATTATTTTAGTGATTTGGAGGGCTATTGTATCAAATTTGGTCACACAAACTAGAGAATATTGTGCATTTTTATCCATCTTCTGGGTCATAGGGGGAAAATCTCGGGAATCAGGAGGTCTAGTATAGTGTCTTCTGTTTCTGTTCTTTAATCTGGCTTCTGAATTACTTCAAAATTCTAGTCCACAACTTTATTTTCCCCAGCTACCATTTTCTATAATAGCCAAGGTATTTTTACTCCTTGTCCAGCAAATATATCATGTCTGGCCTCACTGCTTTTCATGAAAATCACTCAACCAGAAAGTCTTTATTCTTATATATTCCTATCCTGCTCATTCTTCTTCACTATCTAGGTAAGTCTCACCTCTGCCATGAAGCCAAGTGCTATGTGCCAACCTGGAAAGTTTTCCCCTATACTTTAAAAAATTGTTCAATTTCTTTAAAATTTAGAAATAGTAAAATTAATTATTTTTTGGTGAATAGCTCCAGGAGTTTTAACAAGAGTGTAGGTTCAAGGCACTACCTCCAGTATCAGGACACAGAGTGGTATCAACAAGCTACAAAACTCCTAGGCTGTTTCCTTTGTAGTCACAGCCTCTCCTACTTCAAGTATCTAGAAACTACGGGGCCATCCTATGTCCCTATGACTTTCCTGTAGCAGAATGTTACATAAATGGAGTCACACAGCATATAACCTTTGGGACTGGCTTTTTCACTCAGCATAATGCCTTTGAGATTCATCCATGTTGTCGTGTATATCAATAGTTCATTCCTTTTGATTGCTGAGTAGTAATCCATTGTATGAATGTACACAATTTGTTTATCTATTCACCTGTCTATTCCAGTTATCGATTCTAGTTGAGCTATTTCAAATCCTAAAAGATGATGCTGTGAAAGTGGTGCACTCAATATGCCAGCAAATTTGGAAAACTCATCAGTGGCCACAGGATTGGATAGGGTCAGCTTTCATTCCAATCCCAAAGAAAGGCGATGTCAAAGAATGTTCAAACTACTGCACAATTGCAATCATCTCACACACTAACAAACTAATGCTCAAAATTCTGTAAGCCAGGCTTCAGCAATACATGAACCAAGAACTTCCAGATGTTCAATCTGGATTTAGAAAAGGCAAAGGAGCCAGAGATTAAGTTGCCAACATCTGTTGGATCATCAAAAAGCAAGAGAGTTCCAGAAAACATCCATTTCTGCTTTATTAACTATGCCAAAGACTTTGACTGTGTAGATCACAACAAACTGTGGAAAATTCTTCAAGAGATGGGAATACCAGACCACTTTACCTGTCTTCTGAGAAATCTGTAAGTAGGTCAGGAAGCAAAGTTAGAACTGTACATGGAAAAACAGAGTGGTTTCAAATAGGGAAAAGAGTACATCAAGACTGTATATTGTCACCCTGCTTATTTAACTTATATGCAGAGTACATCATGAGAAATGTTGGGCTGGATGAAGCACAAGCTGGAATCAAGATTGCTGGGAGAAATATCAATAACCTCAGATATGCAGATGACACCACCCTTATGGCAGAAAGCAAAGAGAAACTAAAAAGCCTCTTGATGAAAGTGAAAGAGGAGAGTGAAAAAGCTAGCTTAAGACTTAACATTCAGAAAACTAAGATCATGACAACTGGTCCCATCACTTCATGGCAAATTGATGGGGAAACAGTGGAAACAGTGAGAGATGTTATTTTGGGGGGTTCCAAAATCACTACAGATGGTGACTGGAGCCATGAAATTAAAAGACGCTTGCTCCTTAGAAGGAAAGTTATGACCAACCTAGATAGCATATTCAAAAGCAGAGACATTACTTTTCCAACAAAAGTCCATCTAGTTAAAGCTGTGGTTTTTCCAGTAGTCGTGTATGGATGTGAGATTTGGACTATAAAGAAAGCTCAGCATTGAAGAAATGATGCTTTTGAATTGTGGTGTTGGAGAAGACCCTTGAGAGCCCCTTGGACTGCAAGGAGATCCAACCAGTCCATCCTAAAAGAAATCAGTCCTGAATATTCATTGGAAGAACTGACATTGAAGCTGAAACTCCCAATACTTTGGCCACGTGATGCGAAGAACTGACTCCTTGGAAAAGACCCTGATGCTGGAAAAGATTGAAGGTGGGAGAAGGGGATAACAGAGGGTGAGATGGTTGGATGGCATCACTGACTTAATGGACATGAGTCTGAAAAAACTCTGGGAGTTGGTGATGGACAGGGAGGCCTGGTATGCTGCAATCTATGGGGTCACAAAGAATCGGACATGCCTGAGCAACTAAACTGATCTGAACTGATTCACCTGTCAATGGACATTTGGGTTGTTTCTAGTTTTTAGTTTTTATGAGTAAATCTATAAACATTGGTATAAATGTAGAAAAATATTTTCATAGTTCCCAAATAAATATATAGGAGTGACTTTCTGGGTCAGAGTAAGCATATGTTTAACTTTATAAGATACTGTCCTTTTTCCAGAATGGAGTATACCTGTATTAGTTTGCATTCCCAGCAGCAATGCGTGAGAGTTCCAGTTGCTCTCTGTTGTAATCAATGCTTGATATAGTCAGCTTACTTAATGATGTTGAGTATCTTTTCATGCACTTATTTTGCTATCAATGTATTTTCATAGAAAAAGAAATTCTTCAAATCTTTATTAAATCAGTTTCTTATTGTTAAATCTTAAGAGTTCTTTATATAGTCTAGATGTAAGTCCTTTGTTGACTATGTTACTACTTGCAAATATTTTCTCCCCGTTTGAAGCTTGAGTTTATTCTCTTAATAATGTCTTTCGCAAGGTAATAGTATAGTCCATGGGGTCACAAAGAGTTGGACACAACTGAGTAACTTTCACTTTTTATTTTTATTTAGTGTTTTTTATTTTGATGCTTTCAACTTACCAATTTTTTTCTTCTAAGAATCGTGCATTTGGTTCCATATCTAAGAATATTTTATCTAACACAAGATCATAGATTTTCCCTATTTTCTATAAGTTTTATAGTTTTACATTTAAATATATGAATTAATTTTGTATAGGGTAAGCTATATGAATCAAGGTTAATTTTTTGGTATCAGTTCAGTTCAGTTCAGTTCAGTCGCTCAGTTGTGTCCGACTCTTTGCGAATCCATGAATCGCAGCACGCCAGGCCTCCTTGTCCATCACCAACTACCGGAGTTCACTCAGACTCACGTCCATCGAGTCAGTGATGCCATCCAGGGATTTCATCCTCTGTCGTCCCCTTCTCCTCCTGCCCCCAATCCCTCCCAGCATCAAAGTCTTTTCCAATGAGTCAACTCTTCACATGAGGTGGCCAAAGTACTGGAGTTTCAGCTTTAGCATCATTCCTTCCAAAGAACACCCAGCACTGCTCTCCTTCAGAATGGACTGGTTGGATCTCCTTGCAGTCCAAGGGACTCTCAAGAGTCTTTTCCAACACCACGGTTCAAAAGCATCAATTCTTCGGTGCTCAGCCTTCTTCACAGTCCAACTCTCACATCCATACATGACTACTGGAAAAACCATAGCCTTGACTAGACGGAGCTTAGTCGGCAAAGTAATATCTCTGCTTTAGATCTTCAATTGTTCTATCATTTTTTGTTGAAAACTTCTAACCAGACTGAAAAAGATAAAGAGAAGATACAAAGTACCTGTAAAAGGAATTAGAAAGGGTTAACATCACAAGCCCTAGAGACACCAAAGTTATGCACATAACTTTGCTATCCTAGATATAATGGACCAATTCCTCTAAATCCAAAACCAGCTAAAGATATTCAAGAAGAAAAATATACCTTTACAGGGTCACCTGTATTTTTAAAACTTGGGGTGAGAAAAATAATCTATTAAATATACCCAAATATTATCATTTCTGTTGCCTTTCCTTTATTCACAGCACTGTAAGCTTTCTTATGTTAGTATTTGTCTTCTGTTTTAAGAAATTTCTGTTATATTTATTTTTTAAACTTATCAATTGCTTTCCATTTTGGTTCTAAGATTTATGTCTTTCTTTTTTTAAAAAAATTATTTATTTTTATTATTATTTTTATTACTTTACAATATTGTATTTGTTTTGCTGGTCAGAATTCTTTTTGTTTTCCTTTAACTGAAAATAGTTTCAACTTCATTCTTTTAAAAAATATTTATTTATTTGGCTGCACTTGGTCTTAGTTGCGGCATGCAGTATCTTCAATCTTCTTGGCGGCATGCCTGATCTTGAGTTGCAGCATGCGGACTTTGCTGCTGTATGTGGGATCTAGTTCTCCAACCAGGGATTGAACCCAGACCCCTTGAGTTGGGATCATAGCCACTGGATCACCAGGGAAGTTCCTCAACTTCACTCTTGAAAGTTACTTGCTGTAACACTTTGGGTCAACAAGGTGGATATTTATGTTTGTTTTGTTTGCTTTTACTGTTGCTGCTGCTGTTGCTAAGTCGCTTCAGTCGTGTCCGACTCTGTGCGACCCCAGAGATGGCAGCCCACCAGGCTCCCCCGTCCCTGGGATTCTCCAGGCAAGAACACTGGAGTGGGTTGCCATTTCCTTCTCCAATGCATGAAAGTGAAAAGTGAAAGTGAAATCACTCAGTTGGGTTCGACTCTTCACAACCCCATGGACTGCAGCCCACCAGGCTCCTCCGTCCCTGGGATTTTCCAGGCAAGAGCACTGTTAGCACTTTCAAAAATCCCAATTACTTTAAAGCTTCCATGATTCATGATGGGAAGTCATCAATAATTTGAACTGTGTAGTGTTTTTTCTCTCTAGCTGCTTTCAAAATTTTTTTCTTTCTCTCTGGTTTTCATCAGTTTAATTATGGTATATCTCTGTGTGTGTTTCTGTGAGTTTTTCCTATTTGGGATTCACAGAGGCTTTTTTGAATACACAAGTTTATGTCTCTCACCAAATTGGGAAATTCTTAGACCTTATTGCTTCAAACATTTTTTCTGCACCGCATTCATTCTCCTCTCTATCTGATGCTCTAACAACACAAATGTTAAACCCTTTTGATATTGTCCCATAGTTTTCTGAGGCTCTGTTCCCCCCTTTTTTTCCTTTCATTCTTTCTCTTTTTTTATTCAGATTGGCTATTTTAAACTGAATTTACTGACTCTTCTGAAATCTACATTTTGCTGTTGAGCCAATCAACTAAAAATTTTATTTTGGTATGTTTTTTATATCTAATATTCTTATTTGATTATTTTTATAGCTTCTGTTTCTTTCTGTATTTCCTATATTTCAAGAGTATTTGCCCTTATGTTTTGAAATATGATTATAAACAGCTTCTTTAAGTCTATTTGATAATTTCAACATCTTGGTTATCTGAGTGATTGTTTATTGATTATATTTTCCTTTGCAAATTGTTGAGATGTTTTTCATATGTCAAATAATTTTGCATTGTATCCTATACATTTTGAATATCATGTGATATGACTTTGGATTTTGTTTTAATACTATAAATGCTTTGCTTTAGCAAAGCAATCCACTCAGTTCAGGTCACATCAACTTTTAATGGACTATGGTTCCCGTGTCAGTTCAGTTTCAAACCATTGCAGTGTTATTCAGATTTGTTGCCTATGTTTGCCACTCTGGGTAATGATCGACTCTTTGTTTAGTCCTGAAAGCCTCTAACATACTGTACAGGATCAGGTCCAAGCATACATGGCTTGTGGGTGAGCCCTGAAGTTCCTATATGACTTTATGACATCTTTCTCAAACTGTGTCTATTCTTCATTCTGACACCTTGGATCTCAGAATCTCCTCTTCTTGGTCCTCCTCTGTTCTGTAGATGCTCTCCTTCTCATTCTTTGAATGAGAAATAAATGACTTCTCTTAGAGCTATTTCTGCTCCTACCTAGTGAGAAGTTACAAGATTTGGGGGTTAGTATTAGCCAGAGGGCTAAAAAGGTGAGTCTTAGTCTCCTGAGTCTGCTGCACCATTCCTGCAGGTAGATCCATCTCTGAGATCAAGTGGAGGAAGATAGAGATTTCCTTCCATTTCCTAGTTCACATAATTTCTTTGGTCAGAAAGAATGCTTCCTCTTCCTGGGAATTTCAGGTATCCAGCTGGCAGCCGCTACAGCCACTGCCGTTTCTGCCCTGCCCTGCCCATCTTCCAACAAGCCACTGTGAGATTAAGCTTTGGGACTGGGGATTGCCTGGGAGCTGGAATAAAAGGAAAAGAAACACACACACATCACCACCACAACAATAACAACAACAACAAAACCCAGGAGATTTACTCTTTTTGTTCTGCAGATGCCCTCCTTCTCATTCTCTGGATGAAAAATAAATGACTTCTCTTGAAGCTCTTTCTGCTCGTTATCTAGTGTGAAGTTACAGGATTTGGGGCTTAGTTTGAACTCAGGTCTGCAGAATCAGAAGGAAGAAAATCATAATCTGCCTGCTACTGTTAACTCTTCATCATCTTTAGATATTGATAGCTGCTCCATTCATTCTACATAGGTTTGCAATTACTTTCAATGGACAATACAGAGTGGACCCTGCTTTGTCCCTCTTACCCAAACCAGAACCTCTCTACTTCTATTTTTTGTTCCTATACCTTATCCATTTTACAGACCAAGAAATAAGGTCCAAAGAGTTAAACACCTTATTTGAGGTCACACAGTAACAAATGAACCAGGATTTGGACTTATGTCTATAGATACTTTGACTTGTGTCAAGGATGTAAATCTTACAATAATGTTAAACACTGAAATTATTATTAGTTCTTTATTATAAAGAAAGAAACAGTCTCAGAGAAGCAACACAGCAAGTCAGGATTCAAACCACATAATTGAAAGCTAAGCTCCACATTAACTGTGTTTGTGCTCAGTTGCTTTAGTCGTGTCTGACTCCTTGTGACCCCATGGACTGCAGCCCACCAGGCTCCTCTGTCCATGGGATTCTCCAGGCAAGAATACTGGAGTGATGTTCCATACCCTCCTCTAGGGGATATTCCCAATCCAGGGATTGAACCCTGGTCTCCTGCATTGCAGGCGGATTCTTTACCAACGGAGCCATCAGGGAAGTCTGTATTAACTACTCCATGGGAAATTTATGTGGCTAGATATATAAAAAGGACTCAACAAATATTTCAAAACAGACATTTTCTAAGGGAAAAATGTGCCTCAACATACACACACAATATTTTTATCATTGTGAAAAAACTGGATTAATGTTTTAGATCCCTACAGCATTGCTTATTAACTCAAACAGTGTGTTCATCCATCTCTTATGGACGTATTTTTCTCTTTGTTTCGTTGATTACAACATTCCAACTATTTTGTTTCCTGTGTGTTTTCAGCTGGAGCAGTCAAATTGCAGTCTGGTTGTTTTCCTGGGTTCTTCACATTTCCCATGTCAAGGCAAAGGAAAAACCATGGAGGTGTCTCCTGCTTCCCTGAGCACAGATAACATTGCTGTAAACCTGGAGCCACGTGACTGCTCTCATCAGAATGGAGGAGATGATCACAGCTGGAATTTACACAAGACTCCATTCAGTGAGGCCGACCCTCCCCCCAGATGGGAACCCATTCACCATGGCCTTGAGTCCTTCAGGTGGAATAAAGATGTTACTGTAATGATAGTTTATAAAATGAGAGTAAATATTGTGGCCTTGTACCAGAGAGCTTTCTATAGCAGAGAAGATGATAATAAAGACAGAAAATGTATTGTGACCCCCATCTTGCTGCATTACCATAACAACACAGCTCTGTGGCTCCAGTGGGGCAAAGAATCAGGTAAGAGGTTTACAAATGTTTTATTTATGCGTGGATCTTTCAGTGTCAAGGTGGAAGAAGGACTTCTCTTAGGTGTATTTTCCTAGGTAGTTGATAGATAAATTCAACAAACTGATCAGTCTTTGGAAAGCTTTTTTACCAGTTGATTCTCAAACTCTCTTACTAGTGAATTTTAAAACACATATTTGAGAAAGAATGGGGAAAAGGCTTGTATCATCAAAATAAAACACACTTCATTGAAATTGAACACTTTGAAAGAGTTCCTTGGTGTCTCGGAAATGTTCTGCCCTCTCCTTTGAGCTGTTCCTTTTATGTCTTTCCTTTGGAGGTTTTAATTTAGTGAACACAGAGGATATTCTGATGTGCACAGCCAATTCAGGACCTACCCTAAAGAGACGCGCCCCACTACCTGCCCCCCATCTCCCCCCGCCCTGCAACAACACACACACACACACACACACACACACACACACTACTGCAGCCAATTGCAGAAGGAAGAGGACAGAATTTTGAGAAGCAGGTTTGGAGATAATCTACCCTGAAGGTTGGAAGTGAACTGAAATTTTCATTCTGTGGATAAACGATATGGTCAGAAAGACCACTAAGAGTTTGAGATTGTAGATTACAGTGTTTCTCTGGGTAAGAAACGGGCTTCCCTTGTGGCTCAGCTGGTGAAGAATCCACCTGCAATGTGGGAGACCTGGGTTTGATCCCTGGGTTGGGAAGATCCCCTGGAGGAGGGAAAGGCTACCCACTCTAGTATTCCAGCCTGGAGACAGTCCACGGGGTCACAAAGAGTCAGACACGACTGGGTAACTTTCACTTTCACCTTCAGGGTAAGAAATGGGCTCTGCATCCAGTGGCCATTGAGAGTCAACCCCACATTTCCCTAAATCCTCTAGTTGGCAGCACTAGAGTCACCTGGAACTTTTAATATTGATGTCAGGGGTGGCCGGGAGAAGCCACCTCGTGCCCGAGGCCAGGGGTGGTGACCCTGAGGAGCCACCCTGAGCCCGAGGCCAAGGGTGGCAGCTGGGAGGAGCCATCCACGCCTGAGGCCAGGGCCGGGGGCCGGGAGGAGCAACCCGAGGAGTGGTGGCTGCACAGGCACAGGAGGGCCTAGAGGAGCTATCCCACGTTGAAGGTCAGGAACAGCGACGCGAAGGAGATACCCCTCGTCCAAGGTAAAGAGCAGCAGCTGTGCTTTGCTGGAGCAGCCGTGAAGAGATACCCCACGCCAAGGTAAGAGAAACCCAAGTAAGATGGTAGGTGTGGCAAGAGGGCATCAGAGGGCAGACACACTGAAACCATACTCACAGAAAACTAGTCAATCTAATCACACTAGGACCACAGCCTTGTCTAACTCAATGAAACCAAGCCATGCCTGCAGAACAACCCAAGACGGGCGGGTCATGGTGGAGAGGTCTGACAGAATGTGGTCCACTGGAGAAGGGAATGGCAAACCCCTTCAGTATTCTTGCCTTGAGAACCCCATGAACAGTATGAAAAGGCAAAATGATAGGATACTGAAAGAGGAACTCCCCAGGTCATTAGGTGTCCAATATGCTACTGGAGATCAGTGGAGAAATAACTCCAGAAGAATGAAGGGATGGAGCCAAAGCAAAAACAATACCCAGTTGTGGATATGACTGGTGATAGAAGCAAGATCCGATGCTGTAAAGAGCAATATTGCACAGGAACCTGGAATGTCAGGTCCATGAATCAAGGCAAATTGGAAGTGGTCAAACAAGAGATGGCAAGGGTGAAAGTCGACATTCTAGGAATCAGCAAACTAAATTGGACTGGAATGTGTGAATTTAACTCAGATGACCATTATATCTACTACTGTGGGCAGGAATCCCTCAGAAGAAATGGAGTAGCCATCATGGTCAATAAAAGAGTCCGAAATGCAGTACTTGGATGCAATCTCAAAAATGACAGAATGACCTCTGTTCGTCTCCAAGGCAAACCATTCAATATCACAGTTATCCAAGTCTATGCCCCAACCAGCAACGCTGAAGAAACTGAAGTTGAACGGTTTTATGAAGACCTACAAGACCTTTTAGGACTAATACCCCAAAAAGATGTCCTTTTCATTATACGGGACTGGAATGTAAAAGTAGGAAGTCAAGAAACACCTGGAGTAACAGGCAAATTTGGCCTTGGAATGTGGAATGAAGCAGGGCAAAGACTAATAGAGTTTTGCCAAGATAATGCACTGGTCATAGCAAACACCCTCTTCCAACAACACAAGAGAAGACTCTACACATGGACAGCACCAGATGGTCAACACCGAAATCAGATTGATTATATTCTCTGCAGCCAAAGATGGAGAAGCTCTATACAGTCAATAAAAACAAGACCAGGAGCTGACTGTGGCTCAGATCATGAACTCCTTATTACCAAATTCAGACTGAAATTGAAGAAAATAGGGAAAACCGTCAGACCATTCAGGTATGACCTAAATCAAATCCCTTATGATTATACAGTGGAAGTGAGAAATAGATTTAAGGGCCTAGATCTGATAGATAGAGTGCCTGATGAACTACGGACTGAGGTTTGTGACATTGTACAGGAGACAGGGATCAAGACCATCCCCATGGAAAAGAAATGCAAAAAAGAAAAATGGCTGTCTGGGGAGGCCTTACAAATAGCTGTGAAAGAAGAGAGGTGAAAAACAAAGGAGAAAAGGAAAGATAAAGCATCTGAATGCAGAGTTCCAAAGAATAGCAAGGAGAGATAAGAAAGCCTTCTTCAGCGATCAGTGCAAAGAAATAGAGGAAAACAACAGAGTGGGAAAGACTAGAGATCTCTTCAAGAAAATTAGAGATACCAAGGGAACATTTCATGCAAAGATGGGCTCGATAAAGGACAGAAATGGTATGGACCTAACAGAAGCAGAAGATATTAAGAAAAGGTGGCAAGAATACACGGAAGAACTGTACAAAAAAGATCTTCACAACCCAGATAATCATGATGATGTGATCACTAATCTAGAGCCAGACATCTTGGAATGTGAAGTCAAGTGGGCCTTAGAAAGAATGACTACGAACAAAGCTAGTGGAGGTGATGGCATTCCAGTGGAGCTGTTTCAAATCCTGAAATATGATGCTGTGAAAGTGCTGCACTCAATATGCCAGCAAATTTGGAAAACTCAGCAGTGGCCACAGGACTGCAAAAGGTCAGTTTTCACTCCAATTCCAAAGAAAGGCAATGCCAAAGAATGCTCAAACTACCACACAATTGCACTCATCTCACATGCTAGTAAAGTAATGCTCAAAATTCCCCAAGCCAGACTTCAGCAATACGTGAACCGTGAACTCCCTGATGTTCAAGCTGGTTTTAGAAAAGGCAGAGGAACAAGAGATCAAATTGCCAGCATCTGCTGGATCATGGAAAAAGCAAGAGAGTTCCAGAAAAACATCTATTTCTGCTTTATTGACTATGCCAAAGCCTTTGACTGTGTGGATCACAATAAACTGTGGAAAATTCTGAAAGAGATGGGAATACCAGACCACCTAACCTGCCTCTTGAGAAATCTGTATGCAGGTCAGGAAGCAACAGTTCAAACTGGACATGGAACAACAGACTGGTTCCAAATAGGAAAAGGGGTACGTCAAGGCTGTCACCCTGCTTATTTAACTTCTATGCAGAGTACATCATGAGAAACGCTGGGCTGGATGAAGCACAAGCTGGAATCAAGATTGCCGGGAGAAATATCAATAACCTCAGATATGCAGATGACACCACCCTTATGGCAGAAAGTGAAGAGGAGCTAAAAAGCCTCTTGATGAAAGTGAAAGAGGAGAGTGAAAAAGTTGGCTTAAAGTTCAACATTCAGAAAACGAAGATCATGGCATCTGGTCCCATCACTTCATGGGAAATAGATGGGGAAACAGTAGAAACAGTGTCAGACTTCATTTTTTTGGGCTCCAAAATCACTGCAGATGGTGACTGCAGCCATGAAATTAAAAGACGCTTACTCCTTGGAAGAAAAGTTATGACTAACCTAAATAGTATATTCAAAAACAGAGACATTACTTTGCCGACTAAGGTGCATCTAGTCAAGGCTATGGTTTTTCCAGTAGTCATGTATGGATGTGAGAGTTGGACTGTGAAGAAGGCTGAGCACCGAAGAATTGATGCTTTTGAACTGTGGTGTTGGAGAAGACTCTTGAGAGTCCCTTGGACTGCAAGATCCAACCGGTCCATTCTGAAGGAGATCAACCCTGGGATTTCTTTGGAAGGAATGATGCTAAAGCTGAAGCTCCAGTACTTTGGCTACCTCATGCGAAGAGTTGACTCATTGGAAAAGACTCTGATGCTGGGAGGGATTGGGGGCAGGAGGAGAAGGTGGCAACCGAGCGTGAGATGGCTGGATGGCATCACTGACTCGATGGACGTGAGTCTGAGTGAACTCCGGGAGATGGTGATGGACAGGGAGACCTGGTGTGCTGCGGTTCATGGGTTCGCAAAGAGTCGGACACGACTGAGCGACTGAACTGAAATGAACTGAACTGGAGTTTGTTTACTTTGCATATGGCTGAGGATTCTTTAAAATTACAGAAGAAATTTTTTTTGAAGAGAAAAAAAATGTTCCAGCAATAATTATAAAACAGAACTTTATCCCCACTGAGTTTCATAGATTCTAGTTGCAGGTGGTGAGCTCAGAGGTGGCAGAGAGTGAAGTCACCAGCTGAGGAGAAGAGCCTGCCTTGTGCCAGAGAACCACGTTATGGGGGGGAAAAAAAGAGCTGCACAGAGCCAGGTGTCCCAGGCTCTAGTAACTGAAGTCAGGCTGGGAGGAGTTTCAGATGTCAACTTCCTTGTTGGGCAAACTCTCAGAGAGGGGTCAGCATGCCAATGGGCTCAACAGTGTGATGAGGGCTTCCTGAACTGTCATTAGATTATCCCCCTATTTTGTAATTTTCCTCCAGCACCAATTTCCTTAATATGAATTTTTAGTTAGAGATCTGGGGCGGGCCATGTAGAGAAACATAAAACATTTTTGAAAGAAGAAAAAAGCAAAAGGTGAAGCATTTTGTGTGTTTGTGTGTTTTGATGACATCATTGCCAGGTTATTTTGTATGTGATTAGACCACTTGCTATTTAAAAAATAATTTGGTGATTTATGTAAATTATCAAATTAACCAACATTTTTGTTTTTTCAAATAATGTATTTTTCTTTAAAAAATGTTTATTGTCCTATCTCATACACATGAAGCACTCTCCAAGGCATTTGAGTTTCTAATATGATGACTGAGATATGTTTTTTGTCCTTAAATCATTTAGCTTGGATTGGGATGGAATCACAATGAATATGAATCAGCAGAACAAAAGGTACAAATGTAGCAAATGCAATAAGATGTTTCAATTCATGACATGTTCGTTTAACCAACCCAGTTTTTAAGTACAATGTCTGGTTGAGTGTAGTCTTCTTTGCCCAATGAGTAAATTAACAAGTAAATGAAGTAATGAATCATTTAGATGAGATTCTATGGGCATTAGGGGGAAGCAGAAATTATTTCTCTGGAGCTGAAGTCAGGGAGGGTAACATGGAGGAGTTACCATTTGAGCCTTAATTGTGGAGATTTGAGTATTTGGAGATGAAAAGAAGGTCTTTCCAGGACAAGAGAGCCACATGAGCACATGCTCAGCAGTGGATAATGAGAGATGTGCTTGGCAATGTGTAAGCCATCCAATTCTGCTGAGCAACGATCACAGTATCATTGAAACACACTGGAACAAAAATAAAACAAACTAAGCCAGGCACTTGCTGCCCTGGCAGGATGTGGGATGCAGCCCCACCGGGAAGTGGTTTGTCATTTGGAGGAGGCCAAGTCCTGGAAACATCAAAGTCAGCCAAAATGACATTAAAAGGTGGACAAGCAATCTAAATTCTTTGGACCTTGGTCTCTTCATCCATAAGATGGAATCACTAATACCTATATCATGGGCTTCCCTGGTAGCTCAGCTGGTAAAGAATCCACCTGTAATGGGGAGATCCTGGTTTGATTCCTGGATTGGAAAGATCCCCTGGAGAATGGATAGGCTACCCACTCCAGTATTTATGGGCTTCCCTGGTGTCTCAGATAGTAAAGAATCCATCTGCAAAGTGGAAGACCTGGGTTCAATCCCTGGGTTGGGAAGATCCCCTGGAACAGGGCATGGCAATCCACTCCAATTTTCTTACCTGGAGAATCCCCATGGACAGAGGAGCCTGGCGGGCTACAGTCCATGCTGTTGCAAAGAGTTGGACACGACCGAGCAATTAAGCACACACACACACAGTACCCATATCACAAGGTCATTTTGAGGATTACGTGAAGTTAGGGCTATAAATTAGCTGGCAAATAACAGACATGTGTTTATTATTTTGTTAATAATAATAGCAGACATTATTTAGCCAGGTGTGGTTATGTGAGTAACATTCATTTGAATTCTACTGAGTTTATGTAATTACAGATAATAAGACATCTAAACAACTTGCCCATTAAGTTCATTCTGTATTTTGTGATTTACCTCATGCATTGATCTGCTCAGCTGCATCTGGTTAGAAATGTTAAACACTGTCATCACCAGAGATTTACTGCATTTCATGTAGATGAATATAAAACTAAATATTTTCAAAGAAAGCAAGCTAAAGAAGAAAATGGGAAGGTGGCATAGTGTGCTGGTAAAGAGGAAGCCCAATCTAAATTCAAATCCCTGTTCAGTCACTTACTATCCCTGTAAGCTTGAGTTAATTACCTAATCTCCTAAGGCTTGATTTCTTCATTCTAAAAAGCGATGATGATGATAATTTTGGCAGCAATAAAAACCAAACAAAATGATGACAGTAATAATAATATATAGTTCAAGGAACAGTGTCTGGAGTATGGTAAGTATTGTTATTGCTTATTGTTATCTTTTCTCCCTTATATGTTCTCCTTAGATATTCCAGTACCAGGTGACCAGGACTTGTGGGAATGATGAATTTCCATGTGTAGTGATGGAGGACAGAATATTTATTTTGTTGTTGGAAAATCAGAATCCTGATCCTAGCTCTGCCACTAGCTCATTGCATGATGTTGCTTGATTTATTTCAGTTTCTCTGTTAAGCTTAAAAGTTAGACATCCGTTGGATCATAGAAAAAGCAAGAGAGTTCCAGAAAAACATCTACTTCTGCTTTATTGACTACACCAAAGCCTTTGTGTGGATCACAACAAACTGGAAAATTCTTCAAGAGATGGGAATACCAGACTATGTTACCTGCCTCCTGAGAAATCTGTATGCAGGTCAGGAAGCAACAATTAAAACTAGACAAGGAACACAAGATTGGTTCCAAATCAGGAAAGGAGTACTCAAGGCTGTATATTGTCACCCTGCTTCTTATTTAACTAATATGCAGGGTACAGCATGAAAAAATGCTGGACTGGATGAAGCACAAGCTGGAATCAAGATTGCCAGGAGAAATATCGATAACCTCAGATATGCAGATGACACCACTCTTATGGCACAAAGAGAAGAACCTGTTTGTGAAAGTGAAAGAGAAGAGTGAAAAAGTTGGCTTAAAACTCAACATTCAGAAAACTAAGATCATGGCATCTGGTCTTACCACTTCATGACAGATAGATGGGGAAACAATGGAAACAGTGATAGACTTTATTTTGGGGGCTCTAAAATCACTGCAGATAGTAACTGCAGCCATAAAATTAAAAGACGCTTGCTCTTCAGAAGAAAAGCTAGGACCAACCTAGACAGCATATTAAAAAGCAGAGACATTACTTTGCCAACAAAGGTCTGTCTAGTCAAAGCTTTGGTTTTCCCAGTAGTCATGTATGAATGTTTGAGAGTTGGACTATAAAGAAAGCTGCGTATTGAAGAATTGATGCTTTTGAATTGTGGTGTTGGAGAATACTCTTGAGAGTTCCTTGGACTGTGAGGAGATCAAACCAGTCAATCCTAAAGGAAATCAGTCCTTAATATTCATTGGAAGGACTGATGCTGAAGCTGAAGCTCCAGTACTTTGGCCACCTGATGTGAAGAACTGACTCCTTGGAAAAGACCCTGATGCTGGGATGGATTGAAGGTGGAGGAGAAGGAGACAACAAAGGATGAGATGGTTGGATAGTACCACCAACTTGATGGACAAGACTTTGAGTAAGCTCCGGGAGTTGCTGATGGACAGGGAAGCCAGGTGTGCTGCAGTCCATGGGGTCACAAAGAGCTGGACACGAATGAGGGACTGAACTGAATTGAAGTGAGACTAGGTAAGCTCCATCTTCAAGGTCTGTCATTTTAGGATTCTGTGTACCTAGTGTGTGACATTTCCCACCAAACTGAGTCTTTGTGTACATTTCAAGAGACAATTTTAAAGGTCAACCAAAACCAATGCACCACTTCACATATTTAGTTTGTTCATTTAAATAATGAAAAACCACAGAAAATAGTTTTTAAGGAAAGTCAAACATTTGTCTAAATGCAGGCTGTCACAGAGGAACCCATACTTCTTCCTTTAACTCAGGTCTATATTTGGAGAAGTTGTGCCGTGTAGGGTAAAATTTAGTAGGGAAATTTTAGTCTTTCCAAATTTTTGGCATCATAAGTAAAGACCATTCAGGTGTTTACTGAGATTTTGACTTAGTCATTAGGTGTGTTGGATAGATTCAGACTAACTCTTTAAATAGCTGCTAGCTCTCAGGATTGAAAGAAAGATATCCCTAAACTATCTGAAAATTCCTATATGTTTTTGATACAGGCAATTTGGAGAACACTTTTTTTAGGAGTTGGGGGCGAGTATTTTTCAAGCTTCTCCCAGCACCTGAGCATGCACAGCATCTGTTTTTCAGAAGCCAAATGTCAGAGGCGTATTCAGTCTGATCTCCTTGGTGCCTTTTGGAGTGCAGCCTGGACCCTGTGGTGTGCCACATACCTTAGCCACTGAGATCCTCAAGCAAAGATCTATGGAAAACTGGGTCTGCAATAGGCAAAGGAAGCCAGAGATATGCAGTTTCTAAACAGAACCTTGAACAGCCCGCAGAAGACTTTATCCTCTGTCCAGCACCCTGGACAGTTCACACAACTCATCCACCCATCCCCACAGCCCTTCCTGTAACCCATGGCTGCTAATGGCTGTCAAGGTCATATTAGGGTGAAATAAACAAGACATCTAGGGTACACTCCATGAAGGAGTGTCTAGGTGACTCGCTTACCTTGTTCTGCTTTTACCTCTGTGACTGTCTACAGTTCGTTTATTCAAGAACCTTCACTGGATTCCTAGTAAGTGCCTGTCACTGTGCTACATGCTGGCAAGATTAATAAAACAGTCCCTTTCCTCATGGGGTTTTGTTCCTTTAGGGAACTGCAAGTCAATATGACTAGAATTGTTTGCAGAGGTGGAAGTGTTTCAAGCAGTAATTTCAGGAAATGAGCAGAAAGTAGAACACGGATGGATCTGTGCACCACATTCAGGAAGATAAAGCTTTTCAAAGCTCCATGACATTCAAAGCTCCATGACTATGGAGACATGTTTTTGTGGTTAGCCACTGTAAACACAACACCTAGCAAGAGAAAACATAGGGTCTCAATATTTGTGTGATATGTGTGATAGTGAGCCACTGAAATTTAAGAAGAGTAGCAATATTTTTTTTTTCCATTTTGCAGTTGAAAAGTATCACTCTTATCCTGTTATGGAGGATGGATTAAAAGGAAAAGAGACTAAATTCAAAAATGCCAGTTATAAGATGATTGCAGCAGTTAAAGTAGAAGATGACAAAAGCCAGTATCAAACTCAAAATAGATATGAGCAACAGGGTATGAGAAAAGGAAGAATATAGAATTAACAGAAGTTCAGTAGGAGATGTAGATTTTTTGGAAAAGATTATTCACTTTGGGATATCTTTGAGTTTGAAGTAACTGTGCAACATCAAAGTGAAGGTCATTTAGGGGGCAATTGTTCTGGAAGAAAACCAGAAGTCTGGGCTGGGGAATGTAAATTTGTTTCCAAAAACAGTTATGGGATTCATGGAGTCATTTATACCCTCTCATGAGAAGAATAGTAGGGCTTGGGGTGTAGAGAGAGGCAAATAAGGAGGGAGAGCAAGACTAGAATATCTAAATTCTATTGCTTCCATAACAATTACGTTTTGATGGACCTGTTTTCTCACTCATACAATAATGGTATAGATTCAGGTCATCTCTTCGTTCCTTTAAATGTTTATGTTCTTTGACTATTCTAATTCAGGGTTTAAAAATCTAATGTCTATAGAGGTAAGGTAAGATTTTCTGAACTAGTAAAGCTGGCCAGGAAACCAAGATAATTTGGAGATTATACAAGTACGTGTAGGGTACATACAGAGTACATATAGAAAACATATTGAGTTCACTTCTTATCTCCAGATAACTGTTGCCACATGAAAACTTAGACATTAGAAGATGTCTTTAAAGGGGGATGTCCAATCCCTGGGCCATGGGCCAATACCAATCCGTGGCCTATTAGAAACTGGGTCACACAGCAGGGGGTGAGCAGCAGGCAAGTGAGCCAAGCTTCACCTGTATTTACAGCTGCTCCCCATTGCTCACATTACCACTTGAGCTGTTTCCTGTCAGATCAGTGGTGGCATTAGATTCTCACAGGAGCATGAGCCCTACTGTGAATGCGAGGAGTCTGGGTTGCATGCTCCTTATGAGAATCATCCTGAAATCATCCCCCTGGCCTCCCTGGTCTGTGGAAAAAGTGTCTTCCACAAAACCAGCCCTTGGTGCCAAAAAAAGTTGGAGACTGATGTTTTAAAGGTAGATGAAGATACCGTGTTACATCCTCATAGCCCAATTCCTATATTATTTCAGCTGTAGGGGGTACAGATTCATGTGAGCTCTAAATCATTATAGGACAACAACACCCTGTCTTTCTGCCTCAAGATCTGTCCTAATGCTGTGGGACATACTGGTTTGTATACAAGTTAAGTTCAAAATGTGGGCAAGTTACATCCCAGGGGGCCAACCCTCAATGAATGGGTGATGGGAGCTTGTGGATAAATGCTCTATCCTCTCATTTTCCTGGTGAATAATTCTAGGAGATTTTTCTTTATGCTTTCCAGAGAGTAGAGTGGAATTGAACCCTTCTTGTGCTTGGAAAAGATTTTTTTAATATAATTCCTTTATATTGCAAAAGTCTCCATGGCAGTTTTAAAGTGACTCTTGTCTCCTATGACTGGAGATAGAATGCATACATTTAACAGATCTCCTATACTAACAGGACTATGTTAGAGAGGGAGTGGGGCCCTGAAACATGGACTTGGGACCCTTGGGTAGACGGGTCTAAACTTGAACTCCTTGATTTCCCTGAACACTTTTGGGCAATAGACACAGCCTCTTTTCTCTTCTTAGAGAATAGCTTTCTCTCTCCAGCAGACATTTCCTAGGTGGATGTTTCTCAAAATAATGCCACTTTTCAACTAATCTACTCCTACCTCTTGGTATTGCTTCCATACCAGTAACTAGATCAATAATAGGTCTCAACATAGATAAAGTGAAATAAAACCACTTTCCAGAGAATAAAAAAAAAAACTCACTAAAAACAGTTTAGGAGTATGGTTTATATGCACCAGTATGAAGCTGGGAAATATTCAGGAGAGAAGATCTTGATGGAGTTGGACCAGGTGGAACAGAATGCAAAGCTATATGTGGATGAATTTATTGATATGAGAGCACTTTCCTGTGACTTAAGACTTAGCATTCTGGTGAGGACACTTGGAGCCAGTCTGGTGGCAAGCTCCTGGAATAATTATTTAAAGCTTCTGAATGATGATGGACTATAGTAAATGAGTTGGGTATGGCAAAGCATTGAAAAATGAGTAGTAAAGTTTAGGGCAGTAAAAATGTGGGAATGGGGTACCACCAAATGCCCACTACCTAACTGTTTCCCTGGGAGGGCTCAGAAGTCCTACCTTCCATTGGACAATTAGGAATATACCACTGCGGGAGTAGCAGCATGACTGAAAAATACAGTGATATTTGACTGCTGAAAGACAGCAAGAGACACTGTGGTGGAACAGGGCTCCAGAATTTCAGAAGCCAGCTGGAAGTACTTTGTATCAGAGGAGAGGTGGTCACAGTTGGTACCAAATTTAAGATGGCAACCAGAGTTCTTTTACTCACAAGGATCTGTCAGAATTGTTAATAGATGATGACATCCTTAGGGGTGAGCAGCTTACTAGGGTATTGCTTGATTTGTATAATGGGAAATAGTTGAGAATTGATAAGCAAAGGCTGACATCAGTCATAGCAATGGAAAACTACAATTCCTCATCAATTTTTAGACATGATCAGTTTTCAGATTCAGGGCCTATTGGCAGAAGGGAGACTGGTTCCTCATGAAGAAAGACACTGAAATGCCACTACAATAACATTTATAATATTTTGTTTATTTAAAATATTGTCTTAATCCTTCCCTAAAGAATTTGAAGCAATTTATGAGAGTGAGTATTAACAGAGAAAATAGGAATACCCAGAATGTACTAGGGCTATTGCATATGAAGTCAGAGACCACAGTGATGCTATGATCAAAATATAATCATGGTCCCTTGGTTAGAATACAAGTTTAGAAGAACTGATAACAAATAAAATCCTGACCCAAGTCCATCTAACAGCAGATCCAGGGGGTTCATGGATCTACCTAGTCCTGGAACATATAAGTGGGGTGGATATACTTAACTGTTGGTATAACTCTCACATCAGCCCTTGACCTATAGAATAAGAACCATCAAAGCAGAAAAAGACAAATTGAAATAAAACACTCCATCTTCTAACCAAGATATATATCAAAAGAAATGTTGCATACTTGGAGGAACTATAGTTATTAGCTAGTGCATCTAATAGGTCCAAGGAGTAGATGGTAGCATATGCTCTTTTGGTACTTTGACACATCCCCATGTTCTGCTTCTGATTTAAACTGCAACTGTGGTGGATATTTCTAACTCACCAAGGACAGCATCTCACCTCAAACTTGTACTCCATGTCTTTCTTTTTATAGCTACATTCTTTTCCAGTTATGGCAGTCAAAACAGCCTATCAACAAACCTGGCTTGGCTTGCAATGTATGCAGAAGTGTTAGGAAGTTAATATCTCTCAGGGAGAGGGGCACTGGGGCATAAATATCACAGCCTCTGGTCTTTCAGGTCATTAATTTTGGAAAGCTTTCCGCCTATATCCTAGAAATTCCAGTGCAATCAAGCCTCTGTTTCTTCCAGCAATAGTTACTCTTTTGTCAGCTTTTAATCCTTGTCCATTTTATCTTCCTGCTCCCTTACTATTGATTTCTGGGATTGATTTCCACAAAAACTACCTATACCCAAAACTTTGTCTCAGTGCCTACTTTCTAGGCCAATCAAGCTATGACATCAACTTGATGTTGCCAGATCTTCCATTTTTTAAAAGTTAAATACAGTTTTATTTGATTCATTTATTTGGCTGCATTGGGTCTTTGCTGCTGCCTGTGGGCTTTCTTCAGCTGCAATGAGCAGGGGCTACTCTTCATTGTGGTGCCCATGGATTTCTCATTGCAGTGGCTTTTCTTATTTCGGAGCATAGACTGACTCTAAGTGGGCAGGTTCAGTAGTTGAGATACACAGGCTTAGTTACCCTGCAGCATGTGGAATCTTCCCGGACCCAGGACTGAACCAGTGTCCCCTGCACTGGCAGGCAAATTCTTAACCACTGGACCACCATGGAAGTCTCAGAGCTTCCAATTTTTTTTAATTAATAAATTCTTTATTGAAAGATAATTGCTTTACAGAATTTTGTCGTTTTTCTGTCAAACCTCAACATGAATCACCCATAGGTATATATATATCCCCTCCCTTTTGAACCTCCCTCCCATCTCCCTCCCCATCCCACTCCTCTAGGTAGATAAAGAGCCCTGTTTGACTTTCCTGAGCCACAGAGCAGTTTCCTGTTGGCTATCTATTTTACATATGTAAGTTTCCATGTTACTCTTTCTATACATCTCACCCTCTTCTCCCCTCTCCCCATGTCCATAAGTCTATTCTCTATGTCTATTTCTCCATTGCTGCCCTGTAAATAAATTCTTCAGTACCATTTTTCTTAAAAAAAAAAAAATATATATATATATATATATACACATTAGAATATGATGTTTATCTTTCTCTTTCTGACTTACTTCACTCTGTGTGATAGGTTCTAGGTACATCCACCTCATTAAGACTGACTCAGATGCATTCCTTTTTATGGCTGAGTAATATTCCATTGTGTATATGTACCACAACTTCTTTATCCATTCATCTGTCCATGGACATCTAGGTTGCTTCCATGTTCTAGCTATTGTAAATAGTGCTGCAACAAGCAACGGGAGACATGTGTCTTTTTCAGTTTTGGTTTCCTCAGGGTGTATGCCTAGGAATGGGATTGCTGGGTCGTATGGTGGTTTTATTCCTAGTTTTTTAAAGACTCTCTATACTGTATTCCAGAATGAATGTATCAATTTACATTCCCACCAACAAGTGCAAGAGCATTCCCTTTTCTCCACACCCTCTCCAGCATTTATTGTTTGTAGACTTTTTGATGATGGCAGTTCTGACTGGTGTGAGGTGAGAGCTCATGGTAGTTTTGATTTGCATTTCTCTAGTAATGAGTGATGCTGAGCATCTTTTCATATGTCTGTTAGCTATCTGTGTGTCTTCTTTGGAGAAATGTCTGTTTAGGTCTTTTTCCCACTTTTTGATTGGCTTGTTTGTTTTTCTGGTATTGAGTTGTATGAGCTGCTTGTATATTTTAGAAATTAATCCTTTGTCAGTTGTTTCATTTGCTATTATTTTTTTTTTCTCCCTTTCAGAGGGTTGTCTTTTCACCTTGCTTACAGTTTCCTTTGCTGTGCAAAACCTCTTAAGTTTAATCAGGTCCCACTTGTTTACTTTTGTTTTTATTTCCATTACTCTAGGGGATGGGTCATAGAGGATCTTGCTTTGATTTACGTTGTCAAGTGTTCTGTCTGTGTTTTCCTCTAAGAGTTTTATAGTTTCTGGTCTTACATTTAGGTCTTTAATGCATTTTGATTTTATCTTTGTATATGGTGTTAGGAAACGTTCTAATTTCATTCTTTTACATGTAGCTGTCCAATTTCCCCAGCACCATTTATTGAAGAGGCTGTCTTTGCCCCATTGTATATTCTTGCCTCCTTTGTCAAATATAAGGTACCCATAGGTGCATGGGTTTATCTCTGGGCTTCCTGTCTTGTTGCATTGGTCTGTGTTTCTGTTTCTGTGCTAGTACCATATTGTCTTGATGACTGTAGCTCTGTGGTATAATCTGAAGTCAGGAAAGTTGATTCCTCCAGCTCCATTCTTCTTTCTCAAGACTGCTTTGGCTGTTCTGGGTCTTTGTGTTTCCATATGAATTGTGAAATTTTTTGTTCTAGTTCTGCGAAAAATGTCATAGGTAATTTGATAGGGATCACATTGAACCTATAGATTGCATTTGGTAGTATATTCATTTTCACAATATTGATTCTTCCTACCCAGGAACATGGAAAATCTCTCCATCTGTTTATGTCATCTTTGATTTCTTTCATTAGTGTCTTATAATTTTCTATGTACAGTTCTTTTGACTCCTCAGGTAAGTTTATTCCTAGATATTTAATTCTTTTGTTGCAATGGTGAATGGGATTGATTCCTTAATTGCTCTTTCTGATTTTTCATTGTTAGTGTATAGAAATGCAAGTGATTTTTGTGTATTGATTTTGTATCCTGCAACTTTGCTAAATTCACTGATTAGCTCTAGTAATTTTCTGATACTATCTTTAGGGTTTTCTATGTACGGTATCATGTCATCTGCAAACAGTGAGAGTTTTACTTCTTCTTTTCTGAACTGGATTCCTTTCATTTCTTTTTCTTCTCTGATTGCTGTATCTAGGACTTCCAGAACTATGTTGAATAACAGTGGTGAAAGTGGATGCCCTTGTATTTTCCCTGATCTTAGGGGGAATATTTTCAGTTTTTCACTATTGAGAATAATGTTTGCTATAGGCTTACAATATGTGGCCTTTACTATGTTGAGGTAGGTTCCTTAATGCACATTTTTTTGAAGAGTTTTAATCATAAATGGTTGCTAAATTTTGTCAAAGGCTTTTTCTGCATCTATTGAGATATCATATGGTTTTTATCTTTCAATTTGTTAATATGGTATATCACATTGATTGATTTGTGTATATTGGAGAATCCTTGCATCCCTGGAATAAACCCAATTTGATTATGGTGTATGAGCTTTTTGATGTGTTGCTGAATTCTGTTTGCTAAATTTTGTTGAGGATTTTTGCTTCTTTGTTTATCAGTGATATTGGCCTGTAGTTTTCTTTTTTTGTGTTGTCTTTGTCTGGTTTTGGTATCAGGGTGTTGGTGGCCTTGTAGAATGATTTTGGAAATGTTCCTTCCTCTGCAATTTTCTAAGCATAGGCATCAGCTCTTCTCTAAATGGTTGATAGAATTCACCTGTGAAGCCATCTGGTCCTAGGCTTGTTTTTTGGGAGATTTTTGAACACAGCTTCAATTTCAGTGCTTGCAATTGGGTTGTTCATAATTTCTATTTCTTCCTGGTTCAGTCTTAGAAGATTGAACTTTTCTAAGGTTATCCATTCTATTGCATACTGCTACTGCTAAGTTGCTTCAGTTGTGTCTGACTCTGTGCAACCCCGTAGATGGCAGCCCACCAGGCTCCCCCATCCCTGGGATTCTCCTGGCAAGAACACTGGAGTGGATTGCCATTTCCTTCTCCAATGCATGAATGTGAAAAGTGGAAGTGAAGTCTCTTAGTCCTGTCCTACCCTCAGCGACCCCATGGACTGCAGCCTACCAGGCTCCTCCACCCATGGGATTTTCCAGGCAAGAGTACTGGAGTGGGGTGCCATTGCCTTCTCCTTTATTGTCCCATAGTCGTTCATAATAGTCTCTTATAATCCTTTGTATTCCTGCATTGTCTCTTGTAACCTCTCCTTTTTCATTTCTAATTATGTTGATTTGATTCTTTTCTCTTTTTTTCTTGATGAGTGTGCCTAAAGGTTTGTGAACTTTGTTTATCTTCTCAAAGAACCAGCTTTTAGTTTTATTAATCTTCACTATTGTTTCTTTCATTTCTTTTTCATCTATTTCTGCTCTGATCTTTATGATTTCTTTCCTTCTACTAATTTTGGGGGGTTTTGTTCTTCTTTTCCCAGTTGTTTTAGGTGTGAAGTTAGGTTGTCTGTTCGATATTTTTCTTGTTTCTTGAGGTAGGACTGTGTTCCTATAAACTTCCCTCGAAACTTCTTTTGCCGCATCCCATAGGTTCTGAGTTGTTGTGTTTTCATTGTCATTTGATTCTAGAATTTTTTTGATTTCCCTTTTTATTTCTTCAATAACCTGTAGGCTATTTAGAAACGTGTTGTTTAACCTCCATATGTTTGTGTTTCTTACCATTTTTTCCTTATAATTGATATGTAATCTCATAGCATTGTGATTGGAGAAGATGCTTGATATGATTTTTTTTTATTTTTTTAAATATAAATTTACTGATATGATTTCAATTTTCTTAAATTCACTGAGGCTTGATTTGTGACCCAAGATGGTGTATCCTGGAGAATGTCCATGTGCACTTGAGAAGAAGGTGTACTCTTCTGCATTTGGATGGAATGTCCTGAAGATATCAATGAGATACATCTCATCTAATGTATCATTTAAGACTTGTGTTTCCTTATTAATTTTCTGTTTTGATGACCTACCCATTGGGAAGAGTAGGATGTTAAAGTTTGATACTATTCTTGTGTTACTGTCAATTTCTCCTTTTATGTCTGTTAGTGTTTTCCTTATGTATTGAGGTGCTCCTATGTTGGGTGCGTAGATATTTACAATTGTTATGTCTTCCTCTTGGATCGATCCCTTTATCATTTTGTAGTGTTCTTCCTTATCTCCTGTGATCTTTATTTTAACGTCTATTTTGTCTGATATGAGGATTGCTACTTCAGCTTTCTTTTGCTCCCTATTTGCATGGATTATATTTTTCCATCCTCTCACTTTCAGTCTGTATGTATCTTTAGGTCTGAAGTTGGTTTCTTGTAGACGGCATATATATGGGTCTTGTTTTTGTATTCCATTCAGCCAGTCTGTGTCTTTGGTTGGAGTATTTAATCCATTTACATTTAAATTAATTTTTCCTATTGCCATTTTCTTAGTTTTTTAGGGTTGATTTTGTAGATCTTTTTTTTTCTTTTGTATTTCTTGACTATATAAGTCCTTTAACATTTGTTGTAAAGCTGATTTGATGATACTGAATTGTCTTTTTTGATACTAAATTTCTGTTTTGCTTATCTGAAAAGCTTTTGATTTCTCCCTGAATTTTGAAGTAGATCCTTGTCAGGTAGAATAATCTTGGTTGCAGATTTTTCCCTTTCAGTACTTTAAATATATCTTGCCATTTCCTCTGGCCTGCGGAGTTTCTGCTGAAAGATCAGCTGTTAAGCATATGGTATTTCTCTTGTATGTTACTTGTTGCTTCTCCCTTGCTGCTTTTAATATTCTTTCTTTGTGTTTAGTCTTTGTTAGTTTGATTGATATGTGTCTGGGTGTGTTTCTCCTTGGGTTTATCCTGTATGGGACTCTTTGTGCCTCTTGGGCTTGATTGACTATTTCCTTTTCCATATTGGGGAAATTTTCAACTACAATCACTTCAAAAATTTTCTCATGCCCTTTCTTTCTCCCTTCTTCTTCTGGGACTCCTATAATTTGAATGTTGGTGCATTTGATATTTTCCCAGAGGTCTCTGAGACTATCCTCAGTTCTTTTCATTCTTTTTAGTTTATTCTGCTCTTCAGAAGTTATTTCCACCATTTTATCTTCCAGCTCACTGGTTTAGATAGTCTGCTATTGATTCCTTCTAGAGTATTTTTAATTTCAGTAATTGTGTTGTTTGTCTCTGAATGTTTATTCTTTAATTCTTCTAGGTCTTTGTTAATTGGTTCTTGCATTTTCTCCATTTTGTTTTCAAGGTATTTTTTTTATCATCTTTATTATCATTACTCTGAATTCTTTTTCAGGTAGTTTGCTTATTTCTTCTCAATTTATTTGGACTTCTGTATTTCTAATTTGTTCCTTCATTTGTGTAGTATTTCTCTGCCTTTTCATTATTTTTTTAAACTTATTGTGTTAGAGGTCTCCTTTTCCCAGGCCTCAAGGTTGATTTCTTTCTTCCTTTTGATTTCTTCCCTCCTAAGTTTGGTCCAGTGGTTTGTGTAAGCTTTGTGCAGGGTGAGATTTGTGCTGAGTTTTATTTGTTTGTTTTTCCTCTGATGGGCAAGGCTGAGTGAGGTGGTAATCCTGTCTGCTGATGATTTGGTTTGTATTTTTGTGTTTGTTTATTGTTTAGATGAGGAGTCCTACACAGGGTGCTACTGGTGGTTGGGTGATGCTGGGTCTTGTATTCAAGTGGTTTCCTTTGCGTGAGTTCTCACTATTTGATACTCCCTAGGGTTCAGTTCCAGAGAAGGCAATGGAGCCCCACTCCAGTACCCTTGCCTGGAAAATCCCATGGACGGAGGAACCTGGTAGGCTGCAGTCCATGGGGTCTTTAAGAGTTGGACACGACTGAGCAACTTCACTTTCACTATTCACTTTCATGCATTGGAGAAGGAAATGGCAACCCACTCCAGTGTTCTTGCCTGGAGAATTCCGGGGACAGGAGAGCCTGGTGGGCTGCTGTCTATGGGGTCACACAGAGTCGGACAAGACTGAAGCGACTTAGCAGCAGCAGTGTTCAGTTCAGTTCAGTTCATTTCAGTCGCTCAGTCGTGTCTGACTCTTTGTGACCTCATGGTCTACAGCACACCAGGCTTCCCTGTCCATCACCAATTCCTGGAGCTTGCTCAAACTCGTGTCCATCGAATTGACAATGCCATCCATCTCATCTTCTGTCATCCCCTTCTCTTCTTACCTTCAATCTTTCCTAGCATCGGGTCTTTTCTAATGAGTCAGTTCTTCACAGCTGGTGGCCAAAGTATTGGGATTAGTTCTCTGGTAGCCTAGGATCTTGGAGTCAGTGCTCCCATTCCAAAGGCTCAGAGTTGAGCATGAAGGTGGTGCAACTGCTTGACTAGTGCAGACCCTGGTGGAGCCAAGTGTGCAGGGACATGGACTGCCTCTGCCACAGGAGTTATGGCCCTATTAGAGTCTTTTTATGAGCCTCTTGTAGCTGGTGATCAGAAGGCCTCTTTGACCAGTCTTTCTCCAAAGCTTTGCTCATTCAGGCACATAGAGAGGCCCCCCCAGCAGGGGTCCTACTCGGTAGATTGGCATGTCAGGCACTTAAAGGGGCACCATGGATGGGGTCCTATTCTGTAGTTCAGTGTGTCAGTTGTATGATGGGCCAACCTCTCTACCGTTCAGCTGCTGATGCTGGCACGCGGGGAGAGAGGCTATGGCGATGGCTCCGCCCGCTACTCATGACTCAGCATTACTGCCTTGCTTCCATGGCTGCCCAGCTTTCCTCCACAAGCATTTCCCACCACAGTCTCCTCCCTCACATCCCCTTGACCTGTCTCTCCACAGTCAACAGCAGCCCTTGCCCTGGGATTGCGCCACAACCCTTAAACTCCAGTTCTCAGCCACTGCACCTTCCAGGGGACCGGTGTCCCTGTCCAGGGTACCTATGGCTGCATCAAGGCCTGTCTGATTCTCATTCCATTTAGGCTGCCACAGATCAGCTCTTTCACTCTCAGCCTTAAACGTTTCTCCTCTGACTCTGACAATTACCCCGATGTGAGGATCGGACTCCCGCTTCAGTTCCCCCACCCACCAAGGGCAGGTCAAGTCCTACTAACACTCCTATTTTCCCCCTAGTTCCTTTGTCCTACTGAGTTATGTGTGGTTCTATATATTCTTTTCAGCTGGTCAGGTACTCCTGTCCACTCTTAGCTGGTGTTCTGCATGCACTTGTGTGTCTGAAGGTGTATTTCTGATGTATCTGTGGAGAGAGACGTACTCCACACCCACCTACTCCTCCACCATCTTGTCCTCCTCAAATCTTCCAATTTTTAAACAGGATCTGGAAATCTGGATTTCTATGAGAAACTCTTGATTTTTAAATGACAGCTACCAATTAATTAAGAGATGTACTATGTTGGCCAATCATAGTAAAAAAGCGAAAATGTAGTTACTCAATTGTGTCTGAATCTTTGTGACCCCATGGACTGTATGTAGCCCACCCTGACTCCTCTGTCCGTGGAACTCTCCAGGCAAAATACTGCAGTGGGTAGCCATTCTCTTCTTCAGGGGACCATCCCCCCTCCAAGGGACTGAACCCAGGTCTCCTACATTGCAGGCATATTCTTTACCATGCAGGCATATTCTTTACCATCCAAGCTACCAGGGAAGCACCTGACCAATCACAATAAGCCTATTCTTCCCATAATCCTCCAGTGTACAACTTTTATACTTCACAAAGTTCTGTATTGCTATAACTTGAGACTTTGGTGGCATCAATTATTAGGCTAATGGGGTAAAGGGAATTGTGGTCACGGCCTTGTCTATCCTCTTGAGCAAAAAGAAAGGCAAAGTGAAAGGGAATGTATTTAGTTTAAAATACTAGACATGGCTTGTCCATGTGTAGAAGAATGTGCTATTTAATTTTTGTCTGGTTTCAATAGCACAGCACGTATGCAAGAAAACATGAATAAACATACCGCTCCATCTTGCACAGACTGGAGCTTGAGCATTCTTTGAAATTGGATGTAAAAGTTGTACTTGTGTTGGTCACTTTGTCCCCTAAGAGTCTGAATCTGGCCCCAGAGATGAAGCCACTGAACTGGTTGTTGGCCTCAGGCAATGGTTCCTTGAGGGAACAAAAAACAAGCAGCTAGTATCTGAGTCTTCAATGCTTATATCCCTGGGAGAGTCCTGCTTGGTCATGTGTAGCTATGCACACAACCTTGGTTACCCAGGAAACCAAGGCCAAGTAGGTTTGGATGCTTTTTCTATGGCCATCATATCAGATGAGATATTTCCAGAGAGCTCAGCTGTGAGCATCTTAGAGATGAAGGATTCACATAGATGCCTTCATAAATGCATGTGACGAGTGTGATCAGGGGCAATTTGTGGTGACAAATACCACTGAACACTGAAGTAAATTGATATTACTCTGAAGGTCTTGTACCTTGGTATACAAAATGAAGATAGACTTTCATTCATTCAAAGATTAATTACTATGGGACAGGCAGTAAACCAGGGCTTGAGGATAAAATGATAGTTGAGAGAAAGTGCCTGATCTCATGACTTTACATTCTGTTAAGAGAGATAAGTATTACCTAATCTCATGAATAAATACACAAGTTTAGTTGCTAATAGAACCTTTAAGAAAATAAAGCATGGATATGTGGAAGGAGGTACCTAGCACATGTTTGTGGGATGGGAAAGAATGCATTTTGTAAGGGGAAGGGAGTAAAAAACTACTCTCTGAGGTCACATTAGATCAAGAAGATCTCACTGCCACTAGTGCACCAGCTGAGTGAGTGTTTGCAGGAGCATTTGGGACAGAGGGAATGTGTAAGACCTTGAGACAGCAAAGAGGGCTCTCCAAAGTGTTAGGGGGCCTCTGCCAATTTAAACAGGTCCATTTTCCGACTGAGTGTGGGAAAAGCTTTGGAAACGGAGGAACTGGAGTGTCAGAAGAGGGTGGTAGATGAAGTCCTGGCAAGAAGGAAAAACCATCAGCACTTCTGTCTCATGTTACACTCCATGCTGAGCCTCAGTTTCCGTATTTAGAAATGAAGGGGTAGGGCTAACTCAGTGATTTCTTTTGGCTTCCCACCCCTTAAAGATATCAAACCTTTTGTTCAAAGAAAATATATAAAACAATGAGGATACAGAGTACAGTTAGCAAACTCTGGATTAAATGATGTGTGAATCCTCCCCCACTAGACTTGAACTTCTAGGATCATAAGGGTCCAGGCTCCCTTGATGAAATCTCAGATCCAAGAAATCTGCTTGTATCTTAATGTCAGTCTGACACTCCTGAGACTTAACTAGTGACATGTAAAATCCTGGGGCCCTATTTGTCTGGACCCC
The DNA here is from genome assembly GCF_032405125.1 of Capricornis sumatraensis. Taxonomy (NCBI): domain Eukaryota; kingdom Metazoa; phylum Chordata; class Mammalia; order Artiodactyla; family Bovidae; genus Capricornis; species Capricornis sumatraensis. Next base: position 23,386,430 of record NC_091088.1, on the reverse strand, counting down.
TCCAGAAACTTGCACAAGAGTCTGAGGATCATATCGTGCCTGACTCTGTGTGACCCCATAGATGGCAGCCCATCAGGCTCCTCCGTCCCTGGGATTCTCCAGGCAAGAATACTGGGGTGGGTTGCCATTTCCCTCTCCAATGCATGTGTGCATGCTAAGTCGCTTCAGTCGTGTCCGACTCTGTGTGACCCCATGGACTGCAGCCCACCAGGCTCCTCTGTCCACGGGATTCTCAAGGCAAGAATACTGGAGTGGGTTGCCATTTCCTTCTCCAAGGTCTGCTAAGTCAAAGTGAAAGGCTACACTCAGGACCACAGAGCCTAAGCCCCAAAGAGGACTCAGGGGCCCCTCTAAGGACTTTGCCCCCTCTAAGACCAGAGTCATATAGTTTCTAGGATCCAAGGCACACAGATAGGATCTCCGCCCCAAAGGCTTCTCCTCCTTGGCTAAAATATGGAATAGAAAGGAGAAGCAGGAGCAGGTGTGCTCCCTGAGCCACCTGGAGGGCCCATGGGGCTAGTGAATGCTCTGTGCCCCATCTATGCAACACTCCAAAATGGCAGAAATGGGACCGAGACATCTTCAAGTGGCAGGCCTGCTGCCCTCCTGCACTTCCCATTCTCTGACTTTGCCCGTGTCAGCCCAAGGAGAATTATTTACTCTGCATGTAAGCAGAGCCTGTGGTTCTGCTGCCTTGGCAACTTTGCTTTGCGAAGCACTGGGGAGAAAACTCCTCATCATCACCCTAGGACCCACACACACTTAGGGAAGTGATGAAGAGCCCATTAAGTGTTTAAATGTGAATTATCATCTAACTGCATTTTGAGTTAATTTCTCTGAGCATGGTGGCGGGGGTGGGCATCTGATTATGTAAATAATGCATAAATCCCCAATGTAAAAGGTAAACGTTTATCAGCCTCAGTAACTCAGGGTAAGCTTAGGACTTTGGATGTGAAGAGAAAGCTGATTTCCTTAAGCATGTTTGCTTGTTTTAAAATGTAATTTAGGGAGGCAGAGGAATATGGTGCAAGAAGAGAAGAGTACTGGACAGGGTGTCCAGGGCCCTGGGGGACCTTCGATAAATCCTTTGCTTTTCTAGGACAGTTTTCCATATCTGATTCAAGTGGACCACAGAATCCCAGTTTTCCTACCTGCTTGGGGCATGATGAAGATAAGGTCAGACAATGGATGCAGAGCAATGCTGTTCAAGGTGTGACATCACTCTGCCAAATGCTTGTTACCCATCTGCAGTAAGAGAATTTCAGAAAGCAAGAGCAAGCATTTCATAGACCTCTGGACACAGCAGGGGAAAGGAAAGGGTGGGACAAATTGAGATTAGCATTGACATATATATACTACCATGTGTAAAAGAGTTATCTAGTGGGAACCTGCTGGATAACACAGGCAGCCCAGACTGGCACTGTGTGATGACCTAGAGGAGTGAGATGGGGTAAGCGAGAGGAAGGCTCAAGAGGGAGAGAATATAGCACAGTTATGACTGATTTGCACCAGTCTATGGCAGAAAGAAACATTCCATTGTAAGGCAATTATCCTCCAATTAAAAATAAACATATTAATTAAAAGCAAACAAACAAAAAATGTGGCAGCAATTTGACATGGCTGCTGCTGCTGCTGCTAAGTCACATCAGTCATGTCCAACTTCGTGTGACCCCATAGGTGGTGACCCACTAGGCTCCTGTCCCTGGGATTCTCCAGGCAAGAATACCGGAGTGGGTTGCCATTTCCTTCTCCAGTGCATGAAAGTGAAAAGTGAAAGTGAAGTTTTGACACGGCAGTGACAGCCAAGTGTGTGATCGGGGGCCTCACTTCACTCAATAGAGTCTAAAGCAGTTTGAATGCTGTCAGCTTGGCATGATGAGTTGTTCCTGGCAGGAGCTTCATACTAGTGAAAGTCCATGATGGATTAGAAATAAAACCAACAAAAAGCAACCGCAATGGAAACTGGCCCTTCATCGCAAACACTTTGAGAAGCACAGATGTAGATTCTTGCTTGTAGAAGTCCTGAAGGGTTAGGAAACAACCTGTAACTGAATGAGGTGTGGTGCAAAGTGGCTGAGAACAGAACAGAAATGATGTAGGAAGTACTTGGCCTGGCTGCTCTGCTCACTTGCTCTATGACCTTGGATAAATTACCTATCTCTGGGCCCCTGATGCCATATGCAATTTCTACCTGAGGCTTTTTCTTTTTGTCAAAATGACTGGTATAACATTAAGAATATCAGCATATCTGTTAATAAAAGGGACCAAAATTGGCTAATGGGGTTAGGAGTGGTGGTTGATTGCCCCCCAAAAGAGCCACAATCCTTCATACCTCCATCTATCCATGCTGCAGTGTCGGTCGTTCAGTCCTGTCTGACTCTATATGACCCCATGGACTGTAGCCTGCCAGGCTCCTCTGCCCATGGAATTCTCCAGGCAAGAATACTGGAGTGGGTAGTCATTCCCTTCTCCAGGGGATCTTCCCATCCCAGGGACTGAACCTGGGTCTCCTGCATTGCAGGCAGATTCTTTACCATCTGAGCTACCAGGCAAGCCCAATCAATGTTTCAAAATGGATTTATATCCCATTCCATCAAGATCAGGAATCCTTCCTTTGAATATGGGATTGCTGGGTGACTTGATTTGACTCATACAATGCAACAGAAGTCATAGTAGCTGATTCTGAGCCAGGGCCCCACGTGGCTTCCACATGCTCTGTTAAATTCCTGCCCAGTGGCCATGTGAACAAGCTACGAGCCACCCACCTATGGCCACCCTAGGTCAGTCAGTTCCCAGACAGCCTGACAGCTAACTGGTGATTCCAGAGTGAGACCAGCTGAGATCAGAGGAAGCACCTAGCTTTCCGGTCCAAACTGCTGACCAATAGGATCACATGTTAAGTAAATGCTTATTGTTTTAAGCAATTAAGATTTGAGGTGATTTGTTATACAACAGAAGCTAATTGATCCAGGAATAAAATATTACAGGGTTCAGGCAAAGTAATGATGGTTCAGGCAAAATAATGATAGAGCCAGTTTGATGAGAACATCCTTCTTCCCCTCATTCCAGCTCAAATTTACTTTTGCTAATACATGAGGCATGGACATAAAATACACAGTGTGAGGAGTATAGTCAGTAATTACGTAATACCATTGTATAGTAACAGATCAAAACTAGACTCATCATGGTGATCATTTAAAAATGTATAGAAATATCAAATTAGTGTGTGGTATAATAGGAACTAACACAATGTTGCAGATCAATTATACTTCAAAAGAAATTCAAACTTGTAGAAAAAGAGATCACATTTTTGGTTACCAGAGGCAGGGGATGAGGAGGATGGGGTAGCTGAATGAAGGCAGTTAAAAGGTAAAACTTCCAGCAGTAAGATAAATAAGTACGTGGTATGTGGTGTACAACATGATAAAGATAAATAATACTGCTCTATGTTTTATAGGAGAGCTGTTAAGAGAATAAATCCTAAGAGGTCTCATTAAAAAGAAAAATATTTTTTCTATTTTGAAAATGCTGTATCTATGTGATATGATGAGTGTTCACCAAACTTACTGTGATCATCATTTTGTGTGTAGGTAAGTCAAATCATTATGCTGTATACCTTAAAATTATGCACTGCTATGTTTCAATTGTATCTCAATAAATCTTTTTAATTCAAAAAATTTAAATGTATTTTTAAAGTTGCTTTTGCTTTACTAATACCGTTCAATGAGTTGTGCTTTTTCAAAATGTGCCTCCCACTATCACAAACCAACAAATCTTCAACATTGTAAATAATAGACATCTTTGAGAATCTGATGAAAACTGAGGCTCCACAACTCAGACAAAATGCATATCTTCACATTTACATATGCTCTTTATACTATTTTAAGATTCTAGGGTCCAACTGTGAACCCCTCTTCTCTGGTTACGAGCTGTAGGTAGAGACCTAGCCTGTCTCCTACTCTTTTCAAATCACTCTCTCATCCTGTACTGTTAATATTCTCAGTCCTCCACCTGAGCTTCTGAAGGTCTCTAACCTTATAAATTAATCCAGACAATCCAGTCCTAGTATTAGGACAATAATTAATTTAAAATGTACAAAATGAAAAACAAGTATCATATATTAATACATATATATGAAATCTAGAAAAATGGTACTGACAAACCTATTTGCAGGGCAGGAACAGAGATGCATAAGTAGAGGACAGACTTTTGGACACAGTGGGGGAAAGAGAGGGTGGGATGAATTGAGAGAATAGTGTTGACATATATACACTATCATGTGTAAAATCAATAACCTTAAATATGGAGATGACATCACCTCTAATGGCAGAAAATGAAGAGGAACTAAAGAGGCTCTTGATGACAGTGAAAGAGGAGAGTGAAAAAATTGGTTTAAAACCCAGCGTTTAAAAACCTCAGGTCGTGGTATCCAATCTCATCACTTCATGGCAAATAGATGGGGAAAAAGCGGAAGCAGTGACAAACTGTTTTCTTGGGCTCCAGAATCACTGTGGATGGTGACTGCAGCCATGAAAGATGCTTGCTCCTTGGAAGGAAAGCTATGATGAATCTAGACAGCATATTAAAAAGCTGAGACATCATCTTGCTGACAAAGGTCTGTACAGTCAAAGCTATGGTTTTTTCCAGTAGTCGCGTATGGGTGTGAGAGTTGGTTCATAAAGAAAGCCAAGTGCCAAAGAATTGATGCTTTTGAACTGTGGTGTTGGAGAAGACTCCTGATGTCCCTTGGACATCAAGGAGATCAAACCAGTCAATCCTAAAGGAAATCAACCCTGAATATTCATTGGAAGGACTGATGCTGAAGCTGAAACTCCAATACGTTGACCACCTGATGTGAAGAGTTGACTCATTGAACAAACCTCTGATGCTGGGAAAATTGAGGGCAGGAGGAGAAGGGGTGATGGACATGAGTTTGAGCAAACTCTGAGAGACAGTGAAGGTCAGGGAAGCCGGGCATGCTGCAGTCCATGTAAAGAGCCGGACATGACTGAGCAGGTGAACAACAGCAAAGTGTGTAAGATAGACAGCTACTGGGAAGCTGCCGTATAGTACAAGGAGCTCAACTCAGCGCTCTGTGATGGCCCAGAGGGGTGGGATGGAGGCTCAAGGGGGAGGGGATATATGTATCAGTTCAGCTCAGTTCGGTCAATTCACGTTGTCATAAAACAGAAACTAACACAACATTGTAAAGCATTTGTACTCCAATTTAAAAGTAAATAAAATGGAAAAGAAAACATTAAAATGTTTAACTTGAAAAAATATAGAAAATGTTCAAAACATTCTCATCCATAGTATCTCAGTTAGCCCTCTTAAGAGCTCAGTGAAGTATGTGGTCAGGACCTACTCTTCCTGTTTATCTAATGAGGAAACTGAGCCCCAGTCCAAGGGCATTACTGCCCAAGAACACTCAGCTAGGAGAGGGCAACATCTGGCATCCTATTGCCATTCCATGTTACTTTGCTTTTTAGAGACATGTCTGACTAATGGCAGCAAATCCAGATAAGGAATGCTTATCCTTCTGTGAGGAGCCTTAGGGAGGCCCATGTGGCCATGTGGAAAGCAGGAAAAAAGTGGTGGAGTTGAGGTCAAGAGGTCAGAATGCTTAACAGACATAGGATCTTGGAAGCCTATACTCCCAGAGGATGAGCAAGAAGATTGTAATATTTTAAGTTTAGCCTCACTTAAGAAAATTCCATCATTAATTGCATCAGTCTATATATATCCCCTTTCTCTCCCTCCTCCCAAAAAGGAAGGAATCTCAGAGTCTTTCACACAGTCCAAACTTAGAATGATTTACACTCTATCTTAAACATGCCAGTCTATACCTTTCACAGCAAAACACAACTTGTTGAATTTTATTTTTAAAACAACGGAGAAGAGTCTGACTTGCGGACCTGACATTCTTTGAACGGTTCAAGTGCCTACTAGGTGCTTTATTGAGCACCTATTAGGTTCAATGCCCTGTCCAGAATGTGAGATTGATGAGCATGAGAGAGGGTTTCAAGTTGGATGAAATGTCTTGGATCCTCAAGAAAGACCAGGAGAGGTAATAACCACTTCACCCACCTTGCAGGGGCTTCCCGAGTGGCTCAGCAGTAGAGAATCTACCTGCAATGCAGAAGATGCCGATTCATTCCCTGGATGGGGAAGATCCTCTGGAGAAGGGCATGGCAAACCCCTCCAGTATTCTTACCTGGAGAATCCCATGGACAGAGGAGCCTGGTGGTCCCCAGTACATGGGGTCACAAAGAGTTGGACATGACTGAAGCATTTTAGCACACATGCACAGCAACACCCAGACTACTTTTCAACCCTGAAGCAAGTTTAATGTTATTTTCTTCCCTGCCCTTCCCACACCGTAAGGAAGTGTTTTCTCATTTGTACCTGCTCTCTATAGCCAGAGAACTGGAAAAGGTATAAATGGGAACCTGTAATGTATTGTGACTTACCTATTAGCTTTTTTTTCTTGGTCTTTTCCATCCATCTGTGAGCTCCTTGAGGGCAGGCACATGCCTATTTCTCTCCTTTATACACTTCCTCCATTATAGTTTTCCAACACTAGGCCAGTGAATACATTTTGAATTGACCAGAATAATCACAAAACACAGAGAAAATGCTGTGACCAAGAAGAGATTCAGACAAAGTCATCAGAGTTGTGTGGTAGGGAATCTACTCACATTACATGATTATTTTTCTTTTGGAAGACATAGACAACAACTCCATTAGGGGGAAAACATTAATTTTAAGCACTTAGTACAATGCTACTAAGATAGCAACTGCTTAAAGCATTGAATATTACTATTACTCTTGCTGCTACTATTATATTATTATTCTTTCAAGCAAGAGCATCTCTGTAGAAAGGAATTCTGAAATCTTTATAGAACCCTCCCCTATTTCTGTGGTCCAGAGAGCTGCCCTGCCCATTCACTCAGTTTAATAGAGAGAAATTCCTTTTCTTTCTCCAAGGAAAATGAACTGCAGAGTATCCTTGCCCTGAGATATTTGTCTTTGACTAGCCTGGGAGCCATGGGATTCAATAAGCATATTCTCTCCTTTAGGGTTCAAGGTAATAAAGCACGCATCTGCATTGTTACCATGGCTCCACGGCTTGGTTGGTTTTCTGTGAGAGCATTTCCAACATCACACCCCTTGTTGTATTTAAAAATTGGTCTATTATCTACTCAGGAGCTGGAGAAGAGGGCATGCTGGGCATTGAAAGTCTCAGTGAATAGAAATGAACAGAGTGGGGACACTGGTCTGAGGCCACCATGCACAGCTCATTTGGTTAACACTATTTCTGATCACTGATTTCTTATGGGCCAATACACAGGTCCCCAATCAATACACAGGTCTCTTTCACATGAGGCCCAAAGCTGAGGTTCATTTCTTGCAGAAAAGGAGGAGCAGGGTTTCAGTTAAGACTCTTTCGATTGAAAGTAATGTAAACCACTCAAGCTGGCTTAAACAGAAAAAGAAATTTGCTGAAAGGATAGTGGGTCTTCTTATGGAATCCTAGAAAGACAGAATAGTCTCATCTCTAGAACAAGGTGGAGCAGGATATCTTTGTTGACACTGAATGTTGTTGGTTTTGACTGTTCAACATTCATCTCTCTTTCCACCATTACTCCCATTTCCTTTTGAAAAAGCATAATTTCTCTTTTGAGTACAGCCTGGTGGAATTATAAATTGGGATCCTACCTGGGCTTCCCAGGTGATGCTAGTGGTAAAGAACCCGCCTATCAATGCAGAGACTTCAGAGATCTGGGTTCAATCCCTGGGTTGGGAAGATCCCTTAGAGAAGGGCATGGCAACCAACTCCAGTATTCTTGCCTGGAAAATCCCATGGACAGAGGAGCCTGGCAGGCTACATGTCCATAGGGTTGCAAGGAGTCGGAAACAACTGAAGTGACTTAGCGCATACTGCCCTAGTGAAATAGGAAGCCACAGAATCCAAGATAGGCCAATTAGATGTTTGCTCCCAGGAAACTGTTGAAATTCATCTATTCTGGTCGTAGTACAAGGAGCAGTCTGTTTTCCCCATAAAATGATTCCTGAAGTTACCATTTATTAAAGTCTCAGGGTTGTCTTGGTTCTCTGATTTTCAGGATTTTTAGCTTTCCCAATAATTCTCCAAGTTATCCATATTCTAATAAATATTCATTACAATAAATGAGCAAAGTCAGTTTTTTGGCTGGTAACAAAGGAACTCTGGCCAATATACAGATCATCTCTGTAGCAAGTTGCTATTGACATGGGTCAGTTTATTATCCATACTTCCTATCTCATTATTAGAATATTTTAGGACAGAGAGTTTGGCTTATTTTGGTCCAGTGTCCCCGTGGCCCAATCAGCTGAACCTAAGGGCTGTTGTTGCTAAGTCGCTTCAGTCATGTCCAACTCTGTGCGACCCCATAGACAGCAGCCCACCAGGCTCCCCCATCTTTGGGATTGTCCAGGCAAGAACACTGGAGTGGGTTGCCATTTCCTTCTCCAATGCGTGAAAGTGAAAAGTGAAAATTGAAAGTGAAGTTGCTCAGTTGTGTCTGACCCTCAGCGACCCCATGGACTGCAGCCTTCCAGGCTCCTCTGTCCATGGGATTTTCCAGGCAAGAGTACTGGAGTGGGGTGCCATTGCCTTCTCCGGAACCTAAGGGCAGGGTCATATATTCTGAACATATCGCCTGAGGATAATCCCTGTAGAAGAAAGGCAGTTCCCAGAGATAAGGCTAGGACTGCTGGACTGAGCCAACCCTTTCTCTGAGACAAATGGACTACAAACAGAAAATCTTTGCTGATCAAACACATGGCATGATGTGTTGAAGCAAATCGGGTCCTGGGAACCAGGTGTGACCAGTAGATCAGGTACTGATTGAATCTGAAGAACGGTCATAAAACCCACGTTTTGAATAGCAGCACAGACTTAGGTTAAAGCTGTCCAGAGGCTCTGTTTAGAGCCATGTTTTCATCTATAGGGACTGTTATCCCTTTAATATACCCAAACAGTAAGCCTAACTTTGAACGTCCAATGCGTAAATACTCATCTGACCAAAGACATGCTCATGTAGTGTTGAACCTCAAAACTCTTGTCTCCTAAAGTTATGTTTCTTTCCCAATCTCTTCTACCAACCCAGTTCTGTGATAGCAGATATGAATTATCTGGATATTTGATTTAATTCTGCATTTCATTAGGCACGAATAATCACAGTTATGTTCTTCCAGTGGTACTCTTTTCCCCAGTCATTGGTTGGATCATTAAGGGAAGGAGTCTTGCAAAATCTGCAATTCTGATTTTATGTGCCTTCTCTGGTCTGTTTTAGTCAAACGTTTAATGTTTGCTTGCAGTCTCTTGCAAAAAAACCTTTCTGCATGCTTGCTTGACTTGCACATCTTTAAGAGGCTAAATTTCCAATATCTTTAAATCAAAGGCTACAGAAGCAGCGAACCATCAGTAGAAGCCCATTTGCCTTTGAAGGGAATGTCCTGAGAATCCTTCCTTGATTGGTTAGAACTAAAATTTCCAGTGCTCTCCTATGTTACCTTATGAACATACACAATGTGCAAAGATACAGTCTTGAGGTCATTTCTGACTCTTCTTATTTTTTCCAAAGGATGCTAAGGCAACCAGAACTCATATCGTGGGCTGTCAGTGCTGCGAAAACCCACATTCCCTGCACTTCTAGTATTTCTGATCAGAGAGAAGTGCTCCATTTCTTTATATGTAATGAGTTGCATAGTACAGTATCCAAAATCCCCATATTGGACAATTGGACATCTATTATACATGCAAAAAAAAAAAGAATCTAGACACAGACTTTATACCCTTCACAAAAATTAAATCAAAATGGATCGCACACCCAAGTATAAAATGCAAAACTACATCTCGATGACTTTAAATTTGGTGATGACTTTTTAGATATGACACCAAAGGCATGATCCATAAAGGAAAGAATTCATAAGCTGGACTTCATTACAGTTAAAATTTTCTGCTCTGCACTGTCAAGAATATGAAAAGACAAGCTACAGATAGGGGAAAAATGTTTGCAAAAGACATCTGATGCAGGAGTGTTTTCCTAAACATACAAGGAATTCTTAGAACTCAATAGTAAGAATATAAGCAGCTTAATTTAAAAAATGGACCAAAGACCTTAACAGATACCTAATCAAAGAAGATGATGGGAAATAAGCATTGGAGATGATCCACATCATATGTCAGGAGAGAAATGCAAATTAAAACAGCAACAAAATGTGACTGCATATCTATTAAGACAGTGAAAATCCAGAACACAGGCAACACCAGATAATGACAACAATGTGGAACAAGAGAAACTCTTATCCATTGCTGGTAGGAATGTAAAATGGTACAGACACTCTGGGAGAAAATTTGGTGGTTTCTTAAAAAATGAAACATACTTTTACCACAAAATTCAGTGATCACATTCCTTTGTAATTACTCAAAGTCACTGAAAATTTATGACCAGGTTAAAGCCTACACACAGATGTTTATAGCAGCTTTATTCATAACTGCCAAAACTAGGAAGCAGCCAGGATGTCCTTTAGTAGGTGAATGGATAAAAAGCTGTGGTACATTCAGACAATGGAATATTATTTAACACTTAAAAGAAATGAATTATTAACCCATGAAAAGACATGAAGGAAATTTAAATGCATGTTACTAAGTGAAAGAAGCCAATCTGAAAAGATATTGTATGATTCCATCTCTACGGTGCTTTGGAAAATGTAAAACTATGGAGACAGTAAGATCAGTGATGGTCAGGGATAAAAAGGAAAGGTGGGGGGGTGGATGAATAAGTGGGTCACAGAGGATTTGAGGGGCAATGAAACCTCACTGTATGATACTACAATGGTCATTTAAGTGTGTCAAAGTCGCTCAGTCGTGTCCAGACTCTTTGTGACCCCATGGCCTGTAGGGTGCCAGGCTCCTCTGTCCATGGGATTTTCCAGGCAAGAATACTTGTGTGGGTTACCACTCCAGGCCATCTTCCCAACCCAGGGATTGAACCTGGGTCTTCCGCATTGCAGACACCCTTTACCATCCGAGCCACAAGGGAAGCCACACAATGGTTGTTATGTGTTATTATTTATATATCCAAACCCACAGAATGCACAACACAAAGGGTGAAGCATAATATAAGCTATGGAGTTTGGGTGATAACAATGCATCGGTGTAGGTTCATCAATTGTAATAAACATACCTCTCTAATGGGGGATATGGATAAAGGAGGAAGCTATACATGAATTGGGGAAAGGAGTATATAGGAATTCTATTCCTCTCCATTTTGCTATGAACCTAAACTTGCTCAAAAAAAAAAAAGTCTTTTTAAAAAAACATCCCAATATTTAACAAAGAATCAAGTAACCAATGCTATCTTGTGCTGAGCCCTGCGCAGTGTTGGGGAGATGGAGGTATAGTCCCTGTACTCAAAGAGCAGCCTCTTGGGGAGCATTTGTGATGGAGAAGCCCTGTGCTGGAACCCTTAGGTCAGCATGATGGCATATTCTCTACAAGGATCCCCATTTTACTGGTGAGGAAACTGAGACACGGACAAGTCCATGAGACTAGTGATTAATAGAGCTGGGATTCAAACACAGGGATCTCTGGTAGCAAAGCCCAAGCTTCCTAGAAAACACAGGAAATCACTCAAACAAGATAAGATGAGGAACTAGGGTGGGTCAAACACAGAGGTCTGAGGGGAGGGCAGGTGCCAGAAGGCGGGAAGGAGGGGAAATCATGGTTATCTAAATGAAGAGAAGAAGTCTTCCTGAAGGAGGTAGAGATTTCCAGATCTTTGACATGTATTTTAGAAAGAAATAATTAATTGACTGGGCTTCCCTTGTGGCTCAGTTGGTAAAGAATCCGCCTGCAATGCAGGAGACCTGGGTTCAATCCCTGGGTTGGGAAGATCCCCTGGAGAAGGGAAAGGCTACCCACCCCAGTATTCTGGCCTGGAGAATTCCATGGACTGTATAGTCCATGGGGTTGCTAAGAGTTGGACACGACTGAGCAGCTTTCACTTTCACTTTCATTTAATTGATTGAAGAGCCTCTTGATGATGGCAAATAGATGAGGAAACACTAAAAACAGTGACAGAATTTATTTTCTTGGGCTTCAAAATCACTGCAAATGATGACTGCAGCCATGAAATTAAGACACTTGCTCCTTGGAAGAAAATCTATGACGAACTTAGATGGTGTATTAGAAAGCAGAGATATCACTTTGCTGACAAAGGTCCATCTGATCAAAGCCATGGTTTTTCTAGTAATCATATATGGATGTGAGAGTTGGACTATAAAGAAAGCTGAGCATTGAATAATTGATGCTCTTGAACTGTGTGTGGTGTTGGAGAAGACTCTTGAGCATCCCTTGGACTGCAAGGGGATCAAACCAGTCAATCCTAAAGGAAATCAATCCTGAATACTCATTGGAAGGACTGATGCTGAAGCTGAAGCTCCAATACTTTGGATACCTAATGCAAGAACTGACTCCTTGGAAAAGACCCTGATGCTGGGAAAGATTGAAGGCAGGAGAAGGGGTTGACAGAGGACAGGTGCTTGGATGGCATCACTGACTCAACAGACATGAGTCTGAGCAAATTCTAGGAGACAGTGAAGGACAGGGAAGCCTGGTGTGCTCCAGTACATGGGGTCTCAAAGAGTTGGACATGACTCAGTGACTGAACAACAACTGCTGCTGCCGCCGCCAAGTCACTTCAGTTGTGTCCGACTCTGTGTGACCCCATTGACGGAAGCCTACCAGGCTCCCCCATCCCTGGGATTCTCCAGGCAAGAACAACCACCACCAAACTTAATTGACAACATTTACAAATAAGGAGATTTCACATATAAAAATATGAATTTATATCTTCTTTCAAAAAATCATCTCTGGAAACCCAGAGTCTCCGCCTGCATGTCACAGTTGGCTATACTGAGTAGGCACTCCTCCTTTTATAAGGAGTTACCACTCTCTGGCTGTTCGTTTCCCTCTCCAGGGCTGCTTCAGACATCAACAATAACTGCCCGGGCTCTGTAAACTTTTGAGTTTGGGACACCCACTCAATGTCTAAAGGACTTCACCACCCACTTCTGCTCTCTTCCTTCTGACCTTCAGCCTCATTCCAGGAAAGAGCTGATCTACCGCATTCCCCAAGACCAAAGCCAGGTTTGAGCCAGAGTGTCTGGAGATGAATGGGTTCACGTGGTGAGATAAGAGGTGAAGAGCATTTCCTCTGGTGGGTGGGACTCTTCGGAATTCCTTCCCTTAAGCCAGAATGTCGGAATGCGAACTTTCAAGAACAGGCCAGAAGTAGGACTGGGCGGGTAAAAATAAAAGATCTTAAATTGTCCTGAAAGAAATTTGAGTCACACATCTTCAAGAATTTCTTGTGTTTTTATTAAAATGGCTATGGACTACTGGACAATTTTTACACTTAGACTAAGTCCTTATATCAGATCTGCCAGGTGACCTCCTCCTTGCAAAAACCCCCCAATAATCATCACAATTATGACAATAATAAGAGTGGCATCAACTACCGAGAACTGACAACATATGATTCTTAACTAAGGGCTTTGAACATCTTAGCTCGTTTAATTTCCACAATCACGCTGTAGGTGGGTATTGCCATCCCCATCATACAAATGAAGAAACTGGGGCTCAGAGAGATTAAGAAACTAAACCCAAGGACATAGCTGGAGAGTGACAGAAATGAGACCAGGCCCAGCTTTCCGAATCCCGAGCTCATGTCCTTAGCAACCATGTCCGGGTCACTCAGCGTGTGGGACGCAGCTTCCTGGCATCAGAATTACCTAGAATGGCCAAGTCATAAAAATGCATCTTCCTGGGTCCCACACAGGAGCGCTGCAGAGCCACAGGGGCGGGGAGATGGTGCCTGATGCTCGCTAAACTTGGAGGGGCTTTAGTGAGCTGCCTGGGCTCCCTCACTCCCAAGGCTCACTCTTGCACTTGCCAGGCGCAGCCTGGCTCTCTGCTGCTCCAGCCTGGGCTCTGCAGGCTGATAAATTATTGAAGTTGTTTCATGGGATCAGAAGGAATCTTCAAGGGCATTACCTTTGTCTCCTTCTTTTTTTAGGAGAGAGTAGGCTGAGCTCAGAGAGGAGGACTGACTATACCCAGGACACACAACAAAACAGCGATGCTGCCTCTCCATCTCCCTGTGTTGAGTCCCTGCTTCCTCTGTCCCTTTCTTTCCCTTTTTGGACAGATGCCCTTTTCTTCTCTCCTGCAAGGTGGACAGAGCCTGAGCTTTTCTTTCGGGCTGGCACTTACAGAGACTGAGAAAACCTACAACTGGGTCACTTCTATAGCATTCAGGAAGGCATGTGGCCTGTCTTGCACTTAGGGCAGAGAGTTGTCACCTAAGGGTGTGCAGCCACACCATTTGGAACTGCTGAAAACAAACAGCTCTATCGGAAAATCAAGAACTTCCCCCATGACTGCCCTCCACCATGCCCTCAGGTGAGCCCTTTGCTCTTAAAATCCCTTGCCTCAAACCTTTAAAAACCAATCAAAATCTTGAAGTGCCACTTTCCCTGGCTTTGTGGTTGATTTTCCTCCTCCTCCTTCTCTCTCTATCTTTTCAGCTGCCTTCAAAACAGAGAGGAGAAGCCTCTATTTGGCTCTGACAATAAGATCTCCTGGTGCATTTTTCGCCTTGTGTTTTACTTCTGTCATTGATCAATAGACTTAAATGCCAGGCCTCCATCACAGCCGCAGACTTTGATTGCCCAAACTGTCTTGGCCCAGCGGAGCTTGTCTGCTTGAGTTCTGATGCTGAGAAATGTCACAGTAGGGAGGGGTTAGGAGCCTCTGTCAGTGTGCAAGGGAGGGGGGCCAGTGACAGCTCATTCAGGGCCTCTCCAGGCATCCCACAGGCCCCAAGGGTTACCACTGGCTGGAATTCATTCCAGACTGGGGCTGTTTGCAGCCACAGGTAAAATCTGTCACAGCACAAGCACTGAGTGGGGGAAGCATCCACTGTACCCATGGCAACCAAGCCTCATTAAACTGCTTGTTTTGAAATTTGCAAGGAAAACAGACAACCAAGAGAAGACCCTGAATCCTGGTCTCGGCTGGGACACTCACTAGCAGTGTGACCTTTGTCCTGTCACTCAACTTACCTGTGCCTCAATTTCCACAGCTCCTATGCAGCTCCCCACCCTCCCCACAGTCTGATAAATAAATCCAACAGACATGAAAGCGTTCTGGGAAGCGTACAGTCCTATAGCAGGGGGGAGCATATCATTCTTATCCCTGTTGAAAACTAGTGAAACAAGTGCTGTTTTAAACCTCCGTCCACTGAATTGTGTCTCAGCGCAGAAGTCAATCAGGAGCTGTGCTGTTTACAGAACAATTCTAAAGTACTAATGAGAAAATTAAAATTGTAGGTAGATGTGGGAGAAGGGAGAACTAGGCAGTTGCTAAACTATTTGCAAATGCTCTTGTTCAACAGTTCCGTTTCAGTGATCCTCACCTCCATCCGCCTCGAGTTTGGGAAAGCTTTGCCTGCCCAGAAGCATGCCTGCCTCTCAGGAAGCTCAGTCTTGCAAGGAAAGCACGAGGTGTTGCGTGGCATCTGTCTCCTTTCCCCAGTTGAGGGGTATTATGTCTTTACTTTGTCAGTTTCCTCTGTGAAGCATAGTGTCAGTCTCAGCCGCTGGGACTGAGGGTTATACTCCACTTTCATTAGCAGAAACCTGCACAGCCAGCACTCCCTGATGGCTGGTGTGATGTCACGGGTCAGATCTGAGATTAGCCTTCCCCACCTGCCTGCCCCCGCCCCAGGGAACTGGCTCAGTATCTGTTTGGGGGCAGAACTACCAAGAGAGTGTATCCAAGAACCACTTATCTCTGCCCACATGCCCACCAACTCTTTGACCACCAAGGCAGAGAGTAGGATCTCCTAGGCCAGGCCATCAGTGGCAAGTTGACAATAAAGACAAGTACAATGGATAGCTAGTGGGAACCTGCTGTACGGCACAGGGAACTCAGCTCAGCACTCTGTGGTGACCTAGAGGGTTGGGATGGAGGGGTGGAGGTGGGAGGGAAGTCCAAGAGGAAGATGACGTATGTATATATATACACCTGATTCGCTTTGTTGTGGAGCAGAAACTAATACACTGTAAAGAAACTATGTGCGTGCATGCCAAGTCGCTTCAGTTGTGTCCAACTCTTAGCCCACCAGGCTCCTATGTCCATGGGATCCTCCAGGGAAGAATACTGGAGTGGGCTGCCATGCCCTCCTCCAGGGGATCTTCCCGACCCAGGGATCGAACCCTCATCTCTTAGGTCTCCTGCATTGGCAGGTGGGTTCTTTAACACTAGTGCCACCTGGGAAGCAAAAGAAACTACCCAAATTGAAAAACCAAAAAAAAAAAAAAAAGACAAGTTTATCTGGATGAGTGGATTTTTTTCTGAATCAAAGAGTGTTCTTTCAGAGAAAGGGGTGCTATTACACAGTTTCAGCACCTTGTTGCTAAGGTGAGGCAGGCCCAGAGCTGTTAGGTCCCCTGGTGCTTTAAGAGAAGACTGGAATGGGAATGATGATGTAAATGCAGTGAAATTTTCAAAAAACAAAAAAGCACTTGTGGGCCACCAGCTTGGAGTTTTTGGTCTAAGGAGATGCTGAGTGAGGGTGAGCAGGAATCCAGAAGGGCAGGCGTGAGGAAGCCCAATCCATTTCCTTTTCCTGCCTTCGAGCTGACCGGGTCATGAAGGCCGGGCGCTTTCAGCGCAGACTCCGCATCTCCCACACCCCCGCTGCCTCTCAGGTTTCAGCAGTTACTACTCACACCCCTTCTCCCAGTAGGACCAGTGACTGGAATATCTATGTGCTTAGTAGTTGCCCCTTACGCTGGTGTTGGATACACAGCCTCTCTCTCGAACGTCAGACGCAGCACAAAAGCTAACATTGTGCGTCATGCCTGTTGGGGTGGGAGGAGTTGGGTCATTCGCCATTATTTTCAGAAGTTTCCTGTTCATTTACACTTAGCTCAGGGAAGCAGTGAAGCCACGACCTATGTGAATCTCCTCTATGTTAAGGAGACTACCCAGACGTTGCTAGAAAAAATATTTTTTTAAAAAAGGCAATTGAAGCGATTCTAGTGATTTTGCTTAGGAGTAAGACTGGAATGAGAAGCCTGCAATCGTTCAAACACCACTTGCCACTGTTAGTGGGTTTCCATTTTTAAAGGACAAATTGGTGTGAAATGGTACCTCATTGTGGTTTTGATTTGCATTGCTCTGATAATGAGTGATGATGAGCATCTTTTCATGTGTTTGTTAGCCATCTGTATGTCTTCTTTGGAGAAATGTCTGTTTAGTTCTTTGGCCCAGTTTTTGATGGGGAGGGAGGTAGGAGCGGGGTTCAGGATTGGGAACTCATGTACACCTGTGGCGGATTCTTGTTGATGTATGGCAAAACCAATACAGTAAAGTAAAAGAAAGTAAAAGAAAGAAATAAAGAAAGAACTAATTGTTCATAAATACAGGCTGAGATGTGCAAGTCTCTACTTTGAGCTGCTCCCACATGGCACTGAATACTGGACTTAACTGGTGATTTTAAGCCATGCTGAAGAGCAATTTGGGCTGACTTGGTTTTCACCTTACGCTCTAGAACCCACCATCTGGTGAGAGAAGCCAACCCTGAAAGTAGGAGCTAAGTTTGGACCTTAATTTTTATCATTCAGAGCTCATGCAAACAGATATAATGGCATCTTTCATATTAATTTTGATGTGAAAAAGAAAAGGACAGTGGTGCAGTTGGGGTGCTGAACCCTGAGAGGCTGCTAATGACGTCACCAGGCTGGTTGTGGGCATTACAGAGCTGTTTGCTGCAGTTCCCTGCAATGTCTTGGCAGGCTTCATCAAAATCGGGGATTTGAAGATCACCTGTTAAGTGCATCAATAGGAGATTATAAAATGAAGATCAAAGTGAGTCTATCTTTCTTTTTTCATCTCTTGGGAAATAAGCTAGTACAGTTTAGCCCCCCCTCCACCCCCCCGCTTTTTGTTTCTTCCTCCTTCTCTTCCAAGAGGAGAGCTGCTTTGTGTTTTTTTCCTTGCATATTTTTGACATTTCACTCTGTATTAACATACACGGCTAACAGAAACTTCTGCTTTTTATGTGCTCAGACTGACATCATGCTACCAAGCAGCACAGGCTCCTTTGGTTTTCTGCTACTCTTCTTCCTATAAAGCAACTTTGCCCAGTTCTCTGAGTGCACGTGGAGTCTCGCACTCTCCAGGAGGCTGCCCTGCTTGTGCCAGCACTCACCAGCTCTCCTCTCATCAGGACCCATCCAGCACTGACCTGGGGGCCCTGCCACTCCCTGGTTTATCTGTGCTAGTCTAGCTCCCCTAGCTGGATCAGACCCTCTCTGAGGGCAGCTGCTGAGTCACACTCTTTTTTGTGCCTCAGCCTCCCCTCCAGCCCGGCCGTAGCGTAATACCCTATGGAGTGCAAGTAGACATGCACTGTTAGTGTTAATCAGTGTTCTGTGGGTGGTGAAGGCATGAGGTGTAATTCTCTCCTTCTTCAGGCTGGCTTTCATTCCTTAAGGCCTTTGGAGGACCCAAGAGAAAGCCAGAGATGTCCCCCTGCAATGAGTCTCAGCTCCACAGGAAAAGGGTAGTCAATTGACTGGCCATTTCATCCCCCTAACTTACATCTTAATCATACATTTGGAGGGAATTTTAGGAACAGGTCCAGCCAGAGTTTCATTGAGATATTCTTTTCTCTTTGAGCAGAGGTTTCCAAAGTTGGTGCTTTTCCAAACTCATCGCACTTCATAATGACCCTAATAAATGTGAGGTTTCTGGTCTGATTGAGGTAGCCAGGGGCTGGTGACTCAACATTCCATTGGTCATATATATATATTTTTTTCCACATCCAGTATCAATTTCACAGGGGCAAGTTAACTTCCTCAAACATGCCCCATCATCAGGCCCACCTGAGAGGGCTGCTTAAAAATGCACAGAGCAGAGGCTCCACCCCAGCTCTACTGAAGCTGAATCTCTAAGAAAACTTCCTAGAAAATTCACTTTTAAAAGCAATATTCCAGGGGATTCGAATCAGCAAAGTTTGCAAAATGTTCATTTTTACAAAGTAACCCTTTCCTCAGTATTTTATTATGAATATTTTCAAACATACAGAAAAATCCAAAGAATTTTCAGTGAACATCAGTACACCCATGATCTAGATTCTACCAGACACTTTACGTGTTTTATTATATTACATGTCTATCTGCCTATCCATTCCACTCTCCATCCAGCAACCCAGCTTTGCTTTGGGGGCATTAATGTAAATTGCAAGCATCAGTACATTCTCTCCTAAATACTGCAACATGCATATTATCAACTGGAGTTCAATATTTGTTTATGGTTTTTTCTTTTGAGATAAAATTTACAGAGTGAAATGCATAAATCTTACATGTATTACTGGATGAGTTTTGACAAATACCTTCACCCACGTAACCCAAACCCCTGTTACGATATGGGGTATTTCATGTCCTTTTGCAGATAATTTCTGCCACTGCCCTTCAGAGACAATTATTTTTCTGATGTTGTCTACCACAGTTTGTGTGTGTGCTCAGTCATGTCTGGCTCTTTGCGACCCCACAGACTGTAATCTATGAGGCTTCTCTGCGCATGAGATTCTCCCAGCAAGAATACTGGAATGGGTTGTCATTTCCTCCTCCACGAGATCTTTCTGATCCAGGGACTGAACCCACATCTCCTGTGTCTACTGCATTGCAGGCAGATTCTTTACCAGGGTTTTCCTTAATGAAAACAATAAATAAATTTAAATTAAAAAATAAATAAAATTTTTAAAAGGAAAAAAACTGTGAAAAACAAACAAAAATAATTCTAACAAAATCATAGTCAGACCTATTTTATTTTTTATTATTTTATATATTTTAAAATATTTATTTCTTTTATTTATTTGGCTATTCCAGGTCTTAGTTGTGGCACACAGAATCTTTATTTGCAGCGTGTGGGATCTAGTTCTCTGACTAGGGATCAAACCCTGGCCCCCTGCATTGGGAGTGTGCAGAGTCTTAGCCACTGTATCACCAGAGAAGGTTCCCCCTGTCCCCAATATTTTAAATAACTAAAGTAGAGGTGCTGCAGGTAGCACTGAGTGGGGATTCTGAGTCCTGACCCCTGGGTCTCCATATTATCCCCCTAAGCACCCCACTAAAGTATTCTTGCCTGGAGAATTCCATGGACAGAGGAGCCTGTCAGGCTACAGTCCACAGGATCACAAAGAGTCGGACATGACTGAGAGACTAAGAAGCATCCTTCCTGGTATCACTCTGGTACCCTGGTACTTCCAGAAACCCTTCCTGAAGCTGCTACCCTAGAGGCCTGCTCTGGCAATGATGGCCTTCCTTCCTATGGGCCTTAGAGTGCCTGCCACTTTATTCTGGGGAAAACTTGCTCTAAGTGAAAAAAAAAAAAAAAAAAAGTACTAGATTCCTGGCTACAGCTTGCTACAATAATTTGACAGAAAAGAAGAAAAATCAGAGCTCCAGTTATTGTTTTTGTTTGTTTGGGGAGGAAAGCTTTCTCGTTCAAATGTGGGCACATGGGTAACACAGTTTCATTTCACAGTTCGCAATAAAGATACCTGAACTCTGATGGTTTCAGCAACCTCCGGCTACTTCCGCAACACGCGCCCTGCAATATAAGCTGTAATTTTCACTGTGCGGCAGGGGCAGGCTTTATGGGCTGGGGGATGGAGCAGAGAGTCATGTCGCCGCCTGCTTGCCACAGGCTAATCGCGTGGAACAGAGCTCACCCTCCAAATGTCACAGAGAATGAGGGAACAGCTCCACCCCACCCCCACTCCACTGGCCCTTTGGACGAGAGAAGCAAGTGGTCTCTGGGCCCTTCTGGCCATGAGCCGTCTACCAGGCTCATCTCAGGTTTCATTTCAACTTCCTGCTCCAGGGCACAGTGGCTCCTCCACAGAGCCGCTGCAGCCCAGCTCTGTTCCGCTGGGTCTCTGTTCTCTATTTCCACAGCTTCTCTACCCCTCTTCTTGAGGTGTGGTCAAATATTAACACACAAAGCAGGTTTTCAGTGACTGCTGAATTGTTACATAAGAGGCTGGATCATTGTGACCTCATCCCCACATGGCCACCATTCCTTGGCCTCAGGCCAGATTGCTGTCATTCATTGCAGGCAGCCGGTTATTGCTTCAAAGGCTGCAGCAGGGACTCTCTTGACCTCAGCACTGAAAATGGGGTTTTAATCAAACACAGGAAAATTCATAACCACTCCAAGCTCCTTGTCTGTCCATTTTTGGAGAGTGGTATTACTAGTAAATGAAGATGTCTGGGAAGACCAATGGATAGGTCAAGGCTCACTCTTGTGATATGAAGCATGGCTTTTTGTTAGCTTGTAGCTCAGGCTGTAATAGTCCAGATTGTAATAATCCATCCATGGAAGTGTTGACTGAGCCTAAATCCCTGTTATAAAATTAAAATATATTTAGTAGGTGGAAATTCAAACACATTTAGTAGATGGAAAGCCCACAGATGCCTGAGTTGCAGGAACTATGTCTACCCTTTATTTGCTTTGAACAAATCAGTGGGAAATCCATTCTCAGCCATGAAGAGCACAGTCCACACCTCAGGTTTGCTGAGCTGCTAGTGCTTTAGAGACTGATGCTGTTTGCAAAATATTTTGATTTTCCCCTGTTTCTGGGACGTGGTACTATTTCACTTCGTGAGTCCCTTTTGATTGGGTGTAGTCTGTTGACTATTTGTGACCAGTGTGTTGTGAGTAGAAGTAATTAACCTGATCCTTGGCCCTATGAGAACAGGCAGCCACAGTACCTCACGCTCAGAGGAGGAAAGTGTGATGTAGTAGAAAAGCCTTGGGCTTGAATTAAAACCCTGGGTTTGTAACTGACCTGCTCTGGGGCCTTGACAAGTGACTTAATGGGCCTGAGTCACTGTTTTCTTTCTTTCTTTTTAAAAATTTTTTCACTGTTTTCTTACTTATGAATTAGTACTCAGGATGCTTATTGCTCCATGGAGTATTTGAGGATTAAGTGGTATCATTTTTGTAAGATCCCTGGTAGAGCACCTGAAACATAGTAGGGGCTTAACAAACAAGAGTTCCCTTATGCCAGCCAGTTAGAGTCTCACAGTGTCTCTCCTTACCTGTCTTGATAGAGGTGTGGGTGGGCCTGGACTTGAAAGCTAATGTTTCCCTCAGAGTCTGCCATGTTCTGTTATAGGGGCACATCTGAACACAGAACCAAGGAAAACATTTACTGGCAAGGAAGCAGGCAGCTGCTGGAATGCACTGACTCTCTGCATCAGGTCGCTGTTTCAATGGACTGTTAAATGTCAAGTGAATGTTTTCCTCCTGCCTTGAGACCTTACTGAGATCATCTCTCTGTTATCCCAGTGACAACAGGTTGGCAGTCTTGATCTACTTTAAGGTTGCATGCTATGACTTGGAGGAGGGCAGTTAACTAGGTGTATGCATTAAGACAAAATTATATCTCTAGCTCAGGAGGTTTGCATGAATTCAGTTCAGTTCATTTCAGTTGCTCAGCTGGGTCCAACTCTTTGTGACCCCATGGACTGCAGCACATCAGGCTTCCCTGATCATCATCAACTCCCAGAGCTTACTCAAACTCATATCCATCGAGTTGATGAGGCCATCCAACCATCTCATCCTCTGTTGTCCCCTTCTCCCACCTTCAATCTTTCCCAGAATCAGGGTCTTTTTAAATGAGTCAGTTCTTAGCATCAGGTGGCCAAAGTATTCGAGTTTCAGCTTTAGCATCAGTCCTTCCAATAAATATTCAGGACTGATATCCTTTAGAATGGATTGGTTGGATTCCCTTGTAGTCCAAGGGACTCTCAAGAGTCTTCTCCAGAACTATGGTTCGAAAGCATCAATTCTTTGATGCTCAGCTTTCTTTATAGTACAACTCTCACATGCATACATGACTACTGGGAAAACCATAGCTTTGACTAGATGGACCTTTGTTGGCAAAGTAATGTCTCTGCTTTTTAATATGCTGTCTAGGTTGGTCATAGCTTTTCTTCCAAGGGGAAAGCGTCTTCTCATTTCATGACCTCAGTCACCATCTGCAGTGATTTTGGAGCCCCCCAAAATAAAGTCGGTCACTGTTTTCACTGTTTCCCTATCTATTTGCCATGAAGTGATGGGACCAGATGCCATAATCTTAGTTTTCTGAATGTTGAGTTTTAGGTGAACTTTTTCACTCTCCTCTTTCACTTTCATCAAGAGGTTCTTCAGTTCTTCTTCGCTTTCTGCCATAAGGCTGGTGTCATATGCATATCTGAGGTTATTGATATTTCCCCAGGCAATCTTGATTCCAGCTTGTGTTTCATCCAGCCCAGCATTTCTCATGATGTACTCATGATGTACCATGATATAATGGTCATATGAGTTAAATTCACCCATTCCAGTCCATTTTAGTTCTCAGATTCTTAAAATGTCGATGTTCACTCTTGCCATCTCCTGTTTGACCACTTCCAATTTGCCTTGTATGAATTATGTTACTAAAAACATGTGTGTATGTAATCATTCAAAAATATTTATCAAACCCTATTATGTATCAGGCATTGCTCTAGAATCTAAGGATACAGAGGTAAGTAAAAGATAAATATGCCTCCCCTTGTGGAGTTTACATTCCAGTGGCAAAGGCAGATCATAAGAAAGATAAGCAAGTAAAATTTTAAAAAAGAGTTAAATAGCAACAAATGCTAAGGAGAAAGATTAAAGCATGGAAGAGGAGTAAGAAATGTTATCATTTAGATTGGATTGCCTAGGAAGGTCTCATGAGATGGAGCCTTCTGAGCATACATAAACATCAGCATCTCCAGGCTGTGAAAATGCCTCTCCATGCCCAATCTCGTACTACCATTCTAGATAAATCCAAAATGATGACCAGGATTTGGTTCATATGATTGGTACTGGGAATAGTCAGAGAAAGGGTGAGCAGAAAGTAAGTGCACTTGAGGACAGATGGTAGGAGTGCTGGGTGCAGAGGTGACCCTGAAAAGGTGAAACTATGCTCTTTCAATTGTTTACCCAAAACCTATTTATGCTAAACATGTCATTTTAAAGGGTTTTGGGACTTGCCTGGTGGTCCAGTAATTAAGAATCCACCTTGAAATGCAGAGGATGTGGGTTTGATCCTAGCCAGAGAACTAAAATCCCACAAGCTGCAGAGCAACTGAGGCTTCATTCTCTGAGCCTGTGTGCAACAACTAGTGTTGATATGCTTCAATGAAAGATCTCGCATGATGCAATGAGGATCCCCATGTGGTGCAACTAAAACCTGACACAGTCAAATAAATGAATTGAGTATTAAAAAAGGGGGGGGGGCTCAAAAATTATGACTAAGCTTTTTAGTCTGTCTCAGGCCCTGTCCATGGTTCTGAAGTCATCAACCCATTAGAGTACTTGCAATTAGGAAAAGGATCCAGAAAAATATTAGTATTAGTAAACACTTACATAAAGTGTGCTGCCTATCAAGCGCTATTCCAAGGGTTTACATATATTAATTCATTTACTTCTTATCACAACCCTATGGAAAGAACTATTATTATTCCTATTCTGTAGATGATGCAACCAGGGAAGAGAGGTTAATTTCTTGCCTCAATTCACACACCTAGCAAGTATCAGAGCCAGGAGTCTGAACTCAAGCAATCCTATTCCAAACCCTTTGCTTTTAACTACTACACTGCCTGTCTATAAGCAAAACAACTGAAGATTGTAATATAGCATAATAGGTGTTAGGACAAAACTTGTAGTTTTTTATATCATCAATAATGAAAGAGATGGAAGCAATCAGATTTTGACAAAGGGTCAAGGATTCAGGTGCAAGAAGAGAAACTTATCTCATGCTCATCTTCCTAGGACTGGAGCATAACTGACTTGCCCAAGAAAAAAGGATTTTTGATGTTGAAGACTGGCAGAGAGAAGGAGAAGGAAGTGGGAGGGTCCATGTTCATATATAAACTCTGTCACCCTGTGTGAACTTGAAATGTGTCTAGGAGGAGCTGTTAACAGTGTGTGTTTCTGGTAAACACCTTTGTTCCTTGAGTTGACTATTTTTAAACTTTTCAAGCTGAGCTAACTTCAGGTGTGACATTTTAAAGCACTTGGCCAAATTTCTGTTAGGTGAATGAGGGAGGGGCATAGAGGAAAGAACCCAAGATAATTTATTTAGACTTGAGTAGACAATAAGGTAGAATTTTGGACTGACACTTCAGCCATCTGGTATACTTCTGGTGAAACTGGTATGGCAGAGGGCAGGAGGTGAGTGAGGTGGAGTGGAATATCCTTTATCTTTTTTTTCCTTCAGTTTAACAAGCATTGATGTGACCACTGGCTCTTCACTTAGATTGTGCTGAGTCCCTACTCTCCAAGATGTTCTTGGATGCATTATAGCAATAGTAGTTTCTGATGCATATTTATTTCCTGTGCTTCTTGTTTTCCTGGTTAGCTTTGAGTCTGAAAGATAACATTTTAAAGACCATAGTTGTCAAGAGGAAACACATATTCTAAATTTCAAGAGCTGCCCTATCTATCAACCAATAGATAGGCCTAGCTAACTCAGACTCTAATCTTCATTCCTCACCATGTTAGAGACAATTTTTGAACTGGAGAACTTGTTTTTTATTTCTATGGATTCAGTTTGGAAAATACTGCAGGCCCCCTAAGAAAAAGCTTCACGTTCAGTGTGGAGATGAAACAACACAGTTCCTCACAGTTTGTAGCCTGGATGAGTAGAGGGAATTGTATAAGCAATGAGCGGTTTGCCATTAGCATTTCTCAAGCCTTCTTGACTCCAGTCATGGGAGAAGCACAAAGATTTCACTGGCTTTCTAAGGGGATGAGGCTGGTGGCTGAGTTGCATTGCAGGACCCCTCAGAGCTTGGGTGAGGCTGTGGCAGCTGGGACCGAGGAAGGATTGGTTCTTTGGGACACTATACATTTTAACACTATGGCTACAAATGTCAAAATATGGCCATCTCCAAATCAAGCAACCCAGAACCTCTCCCCAGCCCCTACCCCCCAAAGCCACACTTTATTCAGAAGCTCCTCATCACTAGGCTACCACACAAAATCTCCCTTGAACTCAGCATGACCCAGAAACACAAAAACAGAGAACATGGAGAGAAGATAGTACTTATGAAATTTTGTATTTCCCAAATGTTTACCTAAGAATGTTAGGTATGATGACTTTTTCCCTTTCACAGAACTGGAAAGTTATCCTCCCTGGCAGCTTCTGGGATGCAGGCTATTCCATTGCTCCCTTCTGAAATCTTTGGGGCAGGGACCCTTCTTCCTACCTGAGGCTGGTAAACACTTCACAGGCACTTGGTACACACAGAGGAGAGGAAGGAGTTGGGGGTTTGGAGGACTTGAGATGGAAGGAGGAGGAAGCTATATTGGGAAAGTAAAAAGGGTGTGAAGAGCTCTTAGCCATCTTTCTGTGTGGAGGCTGCAAAGGGATCAGGCTCCATCCTGCTGATTTCTACAGTTCTATTTTAGAGGCCTATGTGGTCATGTTCTGAAGGACTAGACCCTTAATGATAAGAGCCTTTTTCATGAAGTATTCACACACTTGAGGGTCACATATTCTACCAACCTTAAGGAAGAAACTGGAGTAAACTTATCACACACACCCCCAAGACACTGGTGAGCCAAAGTAGAACAAGACTTTCCTCAATGTCCTCTTTTCTCCACTTTTAAAACAGAAAATATAAGAAATGCAGAATAACAAAATATTCTGCTTAACATATGTGCGATCACCCCCAGAATGAACAAATATTGATATTTTGTCATAAATGCTCTAAAATACATTATAGACACAGTCAAATTTACCTTTTTAAACCTTCATGAGTCCATCTCTCTCTCCTTCCTCAGGTATAACAGCTGTTATAGAGTTTGTGTTTATCCTTTCTGTCCATGCCTCTATTATTTATGAATTCATAAACAAAGGTATGACATTAATATATATGCTTCAAATTTTTTTCTAAATGATAGCACATAGAATGTATCATTCTGCAACTTGCCTTTTCTATGCAACAATTTTTTTTTAGATCATTCTGTGTAAATTTATGTACTTAGACTCTGTTAGAGGCTGAATTGCATCCTTCCCAAATTCATATATTGAACTCTTAATCCCTAGTACCTCAGAATGTGGTTGAGTTTGTAGTTAGGGCCTTTAAAGAGATAACAAAACTGAAATAATGTCATTAGTGTGGGCCCTAATCCAATAGGAATGGTGTCCTGAGAAGAGGAGGGAATTTGGACACACACACATATAGAGACAAGAGCGTGTGAAGACACAGGCAAAAGATGGTCATCTATAAGTCAGGTAGAGAGCCTAGACCTTTCCTAATGGTCCTCAGAAGAAACCAACTCTGTCAACACCCTGATCTTGGACTTTCAGCCTCTGAAATCATAAGAAAATAAGTTTCTGTTGTTTAAGTCAATGGTACTTTGTTATGGCAGCCATAGCAAACTAATACAGGATAAACCTAATACAGGATACTTTGCAAAAAGAAATATTAGTGGAGCGTTACCAGCTATTCACAGACTACTATGTCACTTTTCCTTGGGATTTGTGGATTTTATCAGATGAATTGACAAATGTCTAATGCCACTACCTTGTTGGATTTGAGTTGTAGGTACCATCACAGGTTTTTGAAGAATTAATCTCAGGGTGAGAGATCCTTCCAGAGCCCAATAATTATCTCTAGGAAGTTGGTCTTCTATGATGATCACACAAAAATTCCCAGATCAGAGACTGACACATCACTGGACACATCCAAAGAGCATTATTGGAGAAAGCTATGGCCACTCCAGTACTCCTGCCTGGAAAATCCCATGGACAGAGGAGACTGGTAGGCTGCAGTTCATGGGGTCGCTAAGAGTCAGACACGACTGAGCGACTTCCCTTTCACTTTTCACTTTCATGCGTTGGAGAAGGAAATGGAAACCCACTCTAGTGTTCTTGCCTGGAGAATCCCAGGGACGGGGGAGCCTGGTGGGCTGCCATCTATGGGGTCACACAGAGTCAGACATGACTGAAGCGACTTAGCAACATAGCAACAACAAAGAGCATTATTAGCCACTGGCTTCTAAATTCTTTCTAGTCTGCAGAGTTTGATCTGTTCTCCAAGGGGCTGCTCTCAATCCAACAGATCAGCATGAGAGCTGTTGTTGTTTAGTCACTAAGTCATATCTGACTCTTTGAGACCCAATGAACTGCAGGACACTAGGCTTCCTGTCCTTCACCATCTCCCAGATTTTGCTCAAACTCATGTCCACTGAGTCAGAGATGCCATCCAACCATTTCCTCCTCTGTCACCCCCTTCTCCTCCTGCCTTCAGTCTTTCCCAGAACCATATTCTTTTCCAATGAGTGGGCGTTTCATATCAGGTAGCCAAAGTATTGGAGTTTCAGCTTCAGTATCAATCTTTCCAATGAATATTCAGGATTGATTTACTTTAGGATTGACTGGTTTGATCTCCTTGCTGTCCAAGGGACTCTCAAGTCTTCTCTGGCACCACAGTTTGAAAGCTTCAATTCTTCAGCATTTAGACTTCTCTATGATCCAACTCTCATATCTGTACACAACTACTGGAAAAACTATAGCTTTGACTATACTGATCTTTGTTGGCAAAGTGATGTCTCTGCTTTTTAATATGCTCTCTAGGTTTGTCCTAGATTTTCTTGCAAGGAGCAAGTGTCTTTTAATTTCGTGGCTGCAGTCATCATCTGAAGTGATTTTTGAGCTCAAGAAAATAAAATCTGTCATCATTTCCACTTTACCCCATCTATTTACCATGATGTGAGGGGACTGGATGCCATGATCTTAGTTTTCTGAATGTTGAGTTTTAAGCCAGCTTTTTCACTCTCCTCTTTCACCCTCATCAAGAGGCTCTTCAGTTTCTCTTGATTTTCTGCCATTAAAGTGGTATCATCTGCATGTCTGTGGTTGTTGATATTTCTCCCACAGTCTTGATTCCAGCTTGTGAGTCATCCATCCTGGTATTTCTCATAATGTACTCTGGATATAAGTTAAATAAACAGGGTGACAATATACAGCCTTGATGCACTCCTTTCCTAATTTTGAACTAGTCTGTTGCTCCATGTCCGGTTCCAACTGTTGCTTCTTGTCCTGCATACAGCCTTCTTAGGAGACAAGTAAGGTGGACTGGTATTCCCATTTCTTGTAGAATTTTCCAGTTTTTTGTGATTCACCCAGTCAAAATCTTTAGCGTTGTCAATGAAGCAGAAGTGCTCTCAGTTCAAGAGATCACATTTCAGAAGTCTCCAATAACACTAAAAGGTCTTAGAAAAGCAGAAGATGTCATCATACATCCTAGAACAAGCTTGGGACATCATGCATCATTTTTAATAAGGCATTTGTGGCGCTATGGAAAAGGCTTCTGCACCTCTAACACTGACCCACAACTGAAGGAAACACCTGGATAGATTCCATCTGGTCAAAGGCCAAAAAGTCAGCAGGTTCTAAACCTACACTTCAGATTTGCTCACAGAAACTTCGCAAGTTGACCTGCATACTCTGACCTCCTGGCCTTGCTGCAGGGATGGAATAAAATAACAGCAGCTAGGAAAACTCTTTGCTGTGTGCAGGCAGCTCATAAAGAAACCACAAAGTTTGCTTGAAAATTCAATCCTAAAATGAAAAATCCATTTTAGCCCATGTGTTTAACATGCTCAGGGAAAAGGAGGTGTTTGGTCATCTTCAGAAGCATTTGGGAGACATTGTCTATAGTGGTGAAAAATTGGAAACATCCCAAATGTCCACAGAAAGAAATCTTTAAAAGTGAAATTTGCTAAAGTAAACTGAAGCATATAAATGTATACAGCATATACAATACACCAATGCAGCCATTAAAAGGGTATAACACTGACATGGAAAGATGTTGAAGATGGTATGACTTGGGGGGAAAAAGGATAACTTTCATTACTTTAATAGTCATTAGGCTCCCCTGGTAGTGGTTAGGAATCCACCTACTGGTGCAGGGAACATGGGTTTGATTCCTGGTCTGGGAAGATCCCAAGTGAAGCAGGAAAACTAAGCCAGTGCTCCACAACATTGCTACCACAATGTGAAGCCCACGCATAGCAACAAAGAGTAGCCCCAACTCACCACAACTAGAAAAAGTCCAGGCACAGCAATTAAGACACAGCACAGCCAAAAATAAGTAAATAAATAAATAAATAAATCTTTAAAAACAATGAGTACACTGTAATTCTATTTTTCTTTTTAAGTAATACATTTACAAAGAGGAGACTAGTCATATGTAAAAATGATAGCTGAGTTATCTCTGAGTGGTAGGTTTATAGATATTTGTATATTTTCTCCTTGCTGCTTCTTTAGGGATGCATATACCCATACACAGGCACTTCACAAAGTATAATTTACTCACTCTGAGATTTAGTTTCTCTCCATGTAGTGAGAGAGAACTAGGCAATCTTTAGGCCTCTACCAGATGTAATATTCCAAGACTATGATTCCAAAGAATGGGAACTTAACTAGACTAAGTGACATAAAACATGATTACCAGAAGACTGTTTACTTGATTGAACAATCAAGTTGTTGAGGACCCAGAGCTGACTGCCACACCTACACAATCCATTGTCTTCCATGATGTGTTTCCTTTGAGAGAAAACAGTAATAGTTCATAGGTACTAAATATATCATAGTCTTGGCACTGTACCAAGTGTTCTCAATGAATCATTTTAGTTAACCCTCATGATAACCCTATGAGGCAGGTGCTACTATTGTCAACATGCTTCAGATGAGGAAGCTGTGACTTTCAAGAGATCAAGTCAGAGTTCAATGTTAATAACCAGAAAGGATAGGAAGGTGGATTTGAACACAAACCTGAGATTCTATAGCCTCAGTTTTATACTCTGCAGCCACGGGAAGAGCGCTTCCTCCCAGCCCCGAGCAGCCCACCATGAGTCGCCTGAGAGCTTAGAGCCAGGCGAGGGACCAGGAGGCAAATGTAAGCCTCTAAGGTCCAGGAGCAGTGGTGGAGAATGATGAACTTGCATCTCACTAGGGCAAAGGACGCCACTCCCAAGAACTAGAGCTGAGCTTGGCGAGGGATGCCTTGGAAATGTCAAAGTGGTTTCTCTCCATGCAGACTCAAAGAGACTGGATTTAGGTGAAGAACTGCTAGTAACAGAGGACCAGTGAGAGAAATAAGCTATACCTAGGTGCTTGTATTTTCTCAAAAGTGTTACGTAAGGTTTTTCATATTGGAAGTGAGCTAATGGATCATGCTGTAATTTTAATAAAGTGTGCTACTTTTAGAAGTAATAGGTATTGGATTGGAGCTATGCTATTTCATCCTTGCCCTGCTCTGCAGGGCAGGGCAACCCAGGTTCTCAAGCCAGCTGACCTCCCCCGGGGCTCCACAAAGGCAGCACTTGTTGAGCCAGATGACACTGATGGAGTCGAATGATCAGAGGAAGAGAAGAGCCAGGCTATGTCCCTTCTACTGCCTTTAGCAACATTCCTGTTAATGACTGTATTTCCTCTGAAACTCACGCTTTCACTGAATGACCTGCTACATTTCCAGCTTCTGCAGAGTCACCGAGGGTCCAGTAACCCCACCTCCCCCACTGTCCTCCCAGTCTTGCGGTAGTAGCAGCTTCTTGCTATCATTAATCTTTGGCTAGCTTGCCATCCTTTGCCTGATTTTTCTATTCTTACATCCTTTGTGTAATCAATAAGTTTCCCTCTTCTTGGAGTGTTTTCCCCCTTATTGGGTGTGGTTGATATGTTCCCTCAATGATCAATTTCTGCCATCAGAAATATCTGCCATATACGGCAAAGTGTTTCAGGCAGTATAAAGGAATTTTAAGGGAGTGCTGCAATAACTTAAAGATGGGTGATATTAATACCAGTCACGAGTTATCAGGTGTGACATTTAACTTGGCCATTAAAGAATAAGGGAGTTTGGAAGACAGAGAAAGCAAGTAGAGCTGCAATCCCGCAGTGGCTGGAACCAAAACCACCTCACAGAAAGTTAACCAGGATGAAAAAAGTGGAGAGCTCTGTCCCAGATAAAGAGGCAAGTTAAAACTCCAGAATAACAACCAAATGAAGTGGAGATAGGCAATCTCCCAGAAAAAGGATTCAGAATAATGATAGCAAAGATGATCCAGGATCTCAGAAAAAGAATGGAGGCAAAGATTGAGAAGATGCAAGAAATGTTTACTAAAGACCTAGAAGAACTAAAGAACAAACAGATGAGCGATACACTAGAAGGAATCAACACCAGAATAATGGATAAGTGACCTGGAAGATGGAATGGTGGACATCATTGCCACAGAACAGAATCTAGAAAAAAGAAGAATGAAAAAAAATGAAGACAACCTAAGAAGCTTCTGGGACAACATTAAATGCACCAACATTCACATTATAAGGGTCTCAGAAGAAGAAGACAGAAAGGACCCAAGAAGATATCTGAAGAAATAATTGCTGAAAACTTCCCTAACATGGGAAAGGAAATAGTCAACCAAGTCCAGGAAATGCAGACAGTCCCAGGCAGGATAAACCCAAGGAGGAATACACCAAAACATATAGCAATCAAAATGATGAGAATTAAAGATGAAGATAAAATATTAGAAGCAACAAGAGAGAAAAATGGCAAGTATCATACAAGGGAACTGCCATAAGGTTATCAGCTGATTTCCAACAGAAACTCTACAAGCCAGAAGGGAATGGCATGATATATTTAGAGTGATGAAAGGGCAGAAACTACAACCAAGAATACTCTAGCCAGCAAAACTCTTGTTCAGATTTGATGGAGAAATCAAAAGCTTTCCAGACAAGCAAAAGTTAAGAGAATTCAGCACCACCAAACCAGCTTCATGACAAATATTAAAGAAACTTCTCTAGGCATGAAACACAAGTGAAGGAAAAGACCTACACAAAATAATCCCCAAACAATGAACTTTTGTTTAATAATAGGATCATATATATATGTAATATAGTAATAATAGGATCATATATATCTACAACTACCTTAAATGTAAATGGATTAAATACACCAACCGAAGCCATAGATTGGCTGAGGATGAGAACACTCACGTGTATGTGCTTCCTCTTACCACAACACTCTACTTAACTCTCCAAATTGTATGTATTATTTTACGCTGTTAGGTTAATCATGTTTACACTATGGCTTGCAATTGTAATTATCTTTTATTTTTTGTCTGGCTATCGATAATGAAAACACGATAAACATCTTTTACTACTGCGATTATGCAACTATTATTTGCTTAATACCATTGTATCATGATTGGTCAACAGAAAAGAATAGAATTCTGTATCACTAAAATTACAGTTTCATAGAAAAATGTGTAATCCCTTTTTAAAATCCAGATGCATGGCAGAGTTATTCTGGAATTTTTTGAATAATACAAATGCCCAGGTGTTGCTGCATGAGTGTGTGCTTAGTGGCTTCAGTCGTGTCCAACTCTCTGTGACCCTATGGACCATGGCTTGCCAGGCTCTTCTGTCCATGGGATTCTCCAGGCAAGAATACTGGAGTGGACTGCCTTTTCCTTCTCCCAGGTATTGCTATTCTTCTCCAAAGATCCAGATGTGTTTCTAATGAGCAGTTTTGTTTAAAAACAGCTGGACTATGTATATATGATGATCTTTTACTTTTATCTAGTTTGTTTCACTTTTTCTAGTTCATAGTTAGTGCTTCCATTTCATTTAGTTTATGTCTTTCAATTTCTCTGTCTCTTTGTTGTTGTTCTTTCTCAAGACTTTGTCAAACATAGTAGAAAAGCTTTTGTTTACATATATAAATATGTATTTTAGAAAATTTAGAAATTTATTTAAAAAAAAGAATAGGGGAGCTTGAGGGGATAAGAGCATTGTGGTTGGGGAATCTGTATAAGCAAAGGCATTATCCATGGCCTTATTGTAAATAATGAGAACCCTGGCCTTATTGTAAATAGTGTGTTGGTAATAAAAGACAAAGTGGATAAGTGTCCAACACTGTGTGCAGAAGTTTCTCAGTCAAGATACACCTGGACGTGGGATGCACAGAGCGTGGGGGAAATTATAGATGGTGGACAAGCCTAGAATGTAAAGTAGGAGGGTACTGGAAGGGGTAAACCAAGCCGGGCATATCAGGGTCTGACAAAATACCAGCTCAGAGGTTTGGGTTTCATCTTAAGGAAACCTCAGTCACCATTGATGCCCAGTGCCTGGCATGTGAAAGGTTGAGTAAATGAGCAGCTACTGACAATTTTGATAAAGGGGAGGGAATGGAGGCATGCTCTACAAAGCTTGCTCTGGCAGAAATGTGGGGTAGCTTAGGGTGGGGAGAAAGGAGAAGGGAGAAGAAAGGACCCGTTAGAAAGCTATTGCAATCAATCATGGACATGAGAAAGACAAGAAGGACTCAGGTCTGTTAGATATTTTAAAAATGGAGTTGCAGATCTCAGATGTGGGGGATGATGGAAAGAGCAGTGTGAAGTTGTCTCTGGGGCCCAGCACCTAAGTGACTAGGGGAGGAGATATTCCACTGAATTAAGCAGAGATCCAAGGACAGCAGGAATGAAGACGCAGGAGATTCATATTTAGTAGTGACAATTATTTAAAACCCACCCTTGGATCTTCTGATTTTTTTCTTTCTTGTTATTGTAAAGACATTCATTTTTCTTCCAACCAAATAAATTATTCTCTGTCAGCAAGCTAGGGGGGAGGGGATGAAGAAAAAAGATCTTGGTTTGCTCTTGGCTTTTCCTCTGTCTAGTCCAAACACTGGAAATGTCAAGTTTGCACACTAATTAAACATGTCTGTCTCGGACTGCACTTGTATCTTTCACTGAGAAGGTGTAGATTTCCAGGGAGACATTACACATTCATGTTTTCAAATAACAGCATTTTGAAATCTCCCTGTGTGACACAAATACCAACTTTGTGAAAGTGTCTCCTGATAGGAAAGACACCTGTGTAAGGCAGCTTGGGTCTGAGAGAGCCAGGTTGTGCTCAGTCCATGCCCTTTAATTTATTTTCTAGGAGAGCCACTCTGGGAGCCTCTCTGGGCCATCCCTGGGCCTTTCTGGATTTCCATGAATTCTACTGCGCAGCTGATACCTCCCAAGACTGGGTCTCAGAAAAGCTTATTCCCTGGTTAGGTTGAAATTGTCCTTGTCATGATCCCTGGTGTCTGCAATTTTGTCTTTTTGCCAAGACTTTGCAAAGCCTTACTAGAATCTTATATGGGAGGCATCATTATCACCCACATCCCACAGACAAAGAAATGCAGCCTTGAAACCCTTATAGAATGAGATTCAGTGATTACATATTTTCTATGTGATAAGTATATGCCAGACATGGTTAGATGCTGCAGATACAATTGCAAACGTGACCAACATGGCCCCTGCCCACATGGGGATTTAGTCTGGTGGAGAGAAAGTAAATTATTGGGAAAATGGAGAATCAGAGAGTTTAGATCCTTTGCCAGTGACAAGATACTAATGGTTAAATGGCCATGCCCACTCAACTTCAAATCTTGAATTTGTCTTCTTAGGGAGTAAAACATGGATCTTAAAAATGGGAGGAAAAGTTGTGGGTATCATCTGAATCCCTGCAAAGTCAAAGGAAAATGAGAGTTGGAGGGGAAATGGCTGAGACTTATATGTGTGAAAATGCTTATGTTATGCTGCCCAGAATGCCTAGAGGGGCTGACTTGCATGGAGGAGGCCACCACTGACCTTACCATGGCCAAGTTACCACATGATGAGGATAAATAAAAGCAGCAAGGCTGTTCAAAGGCAGAGTTTTCAACCAGCATTCCAGGACCTGTTTTAAGTCCAAAAAATCTCATCTTCCCCAACTGAACATGGGCACTTTGACTCATGACTTGATCAAGAGTTCCCAGTCTTGGGGATTCCAACTTCAGTTCAGTTCAGTTCGGTCGCTCAGTCATGTCCGAGTCTTTGTGACCCCATGGACTGCCACATGCTAGGCTTCCCTGTCCATCACCAACTCCTGGAGCTTGCTCAAACTCATGTCCATTGAGTCAGTGATGTCATCCAACCATCTCATCCTCTGTTGTCCCCTTTTCCTCCTGCCTTCAATCCTTCCCAGCATCAGGGTCTTTTCCAGTGAGTTGGTTCTGTGCATCAGGTGGCCAAAGTATTGGAGATTCAGCTTTAGCATCAGTCCTCCAGATAAATATTCAGGACTGATTTCCTTTAAGATTGACTGGTTTGATCTCCTTGCTGTCCAAGGGACTCTCAAGAGTCTTCTCCAACACCACAGTTCAAAAGCATCAATTCTTCGGTGCTCAACTTTCTTTATAGTCCAGCTCTTACATCCATACGTGACTATTGGAAAAAACATAGCTTTGAAAAAGAAAAGCTATAGATCTCTGGGAATTCCAAAGATCTGTAATATTTTTTCATGTTCAGGGTGGGGGTTCAAATTAGAACATTAGTAATATGTTTTTATAAAACCCCACTGTCTACTATTCAGAGAAAGAAATGGAAACCCATTCCAGTATACTTGCCAGGGAAATCCCATGGACAAAGGAGACTGGTGGGCTATAGTCCATGGGGTGGCAAAGAGTTGGACATGATTTAATGACTAAACAACAACTGTCTACTATTACCAACTCTTGTTAAAGAAAAGACATTTCCATATCAGGTAAAGAGAGAAGGAATAATATCAACGGGAATATGAAATTTAAAACAACTCTTTAAATTGAATTATTTTAGTCATTAAAAATAAACAAACTCTAACTTGTTGCCATTTTCCTCGTTTCCCTGTGGGCTATGGTAAAAGCTACACCATGGAGCAGCCCTATCTTTGGACCCAAGCCCAGCAATTGGGAAGATGGTCTCTAGGCTCCTGTCAGTTGCTCTCTGCTTGCACTGGCCAGGAGACAGTCTGGGGTCTGCAGCTATTCTTCTTGGAAGCGGACCCATCCTGGCAGCATTCCAATCTCAGGGTTGCGTCTGGAGGCCTCTGTTTGGTCTGTGATCACTGAAATGGCCGTGTCCTGCCAAAGCAGCTGTTTCCAAGTCCTCCCACATGGGGGCTGCATTTCCACTGTGTCTGCAGGCTCTTTTACTCGCCACATCAGTCCCCACTGACAGATTCAACCCAGTCACTCTAGGAAGGGAAACAAGGCTGCCTGATTAAAGGCAAGAGCCTTTAGTTATACATATACATCTATCCATCATTTTCCAAATTCTTTTCCCATTTAGGTTGTTACAGAATACTGAGCAGAATTTCCTGTCCTATACATTAGGTCCTTCTGGTTATCTATTATATATATAGTAGTATGTATATGTTAATCCCAAACTCTCAATTTATCCTTCCCCAA
Source organism: Capricornis sumatraensis (assembly GCF_032405125.1). NCBI lineage: Eukaryota > Metazoa > Chordata > Mammalia > Artiodactyla > Bovidae > Capricornis > Capricornis sumatraensis. The sequence goes on along the minus strand of NC_091088.1, from coordinate 23,348,960 downwards.
TCTTTCTCCTTTGGTAACCATAAGTTTGTTTTCTAAGTCTGTAAGTCTGTTCCAGTTTTGTAAATAAGTTCATTTGTATCATTATTTTCAGATTCCACATATAAGCAGTATCATTTGATATTTGTCTTTCTCTGTCTGACTTACTTCACTTGGGATGATAATTTCCAGGTCCACCATATTACTGCAAATGGCATTATTTCATTCTTTTTAATGACTGAATAGTATTCCATTGCATGCACATACCGCAACCTCTTTATCCATTCATTTGTCGATGGATATTTAGGTTGCTTCCCTGGTTAGGTTATTGTAAACAGTGCTGCAATGAACACTAAGGTGCATGTATCCTTTTGAAACGTGGTTTTCTCTGGATATATGCCCAGAAGTGGGATTGTTGGATCACATGGTAGCTCTATTTTTAGAATCTTAAGGAACCTCTATACTATTTATTCTCCATAGTGTCTTTACCAATTTACATCCCCAGTGATAGTGTAGGAGGGTTCCTTTTCTCCACATACTCTCCAGCATTTATTATTTGTAGACTTAAAAAATATTTTTATTTTGTGTTGGAATATAGCCAATTAACAATGTTATGTTAGTTTCAGGTGTACAGTGAAGGGAGGCCACATATATACATGTATCCATTCTCCTCCAAACTCCCCTCCCATCCAGAGTGCCACAGAACACTGAGCAAAGTTCCATGCGCTACACAACAGGTCTTTGTTTGCTATCCGTTATAAACATAGCAGCGTGATTATGTCCAAGACTTTTTGATGATGGCCATTCTGTCTGGTGTGAGGTGACATCTTATTGTAGTTTTGCTTAAACTTCACCAGTGGCTTTGTGAATCCTCAGCATTGTAAGTAGACCAGATGGAAGAGCAGATCTATTATCATGAAGGCCAGTGCTCCTCCCCTTCCAAAGGATTCCGCAGTCGTGGAGTCACCTACTCTCCTCGCGGATGGGGAGTTGAGGATGGTACTTCCACTGTTACCGCCCCATGAACACGGGAAAGGTCTACTTCACCACTAATACAGTTTGCTTTCCTAGGGTATTTCCATCAGAAAGTCAGTGGTTCAGATGTGCCCCTCTTGGCAGAAAGGGAGCCAGCATGGAGGAAGGGGGTTACAGATGAGGCAGACGTCCTCCGAAGGGGGGTGTGGCTGGGAGGCGGCAGTGGGGAACAAGCAGTTTCCAGGAGGTCATCAGGCAAAGCCCTGGAAGGTTAGACGGTATTTGCCAGCCCAGATCTGGACCTGGCTCTGGGGCTTTGTGCCAGGGGGCGCCTACTCTCTTCTCTCTGTTGTTATCTTTGTTGGCCTCACTGTGAGGCTTGCAGGATCTCACTTCTCTGAGGATCTCTCTGGGTTCCAAGCTGGACCACAGCAGACAAAGCCCATAATCTTAACCACGAGGCAGCCAGAGAAATTTCCTTTTTTTTTTTTTTTTCAGCCATACTTCGAAGCTTGCAGAAACCTCTGGTTCTGCAGTAGAAGCAGAATGAAGTCCAATTAGTTTCTTGAGATTCCTCCCTCCCTTCCCTGCTCTGTTCCATGTCTCACGTGACCTGTAAGAACTGTATTTCTTGTCTTCATATTCTTTGGCTGATAGGGGCTGCCAGTGGAGATGGTGGGGTAGATGGAGGAAGAAGTTGGTGTACTATCTTCCCCACTCCCTCACTTCTCTCCCCATCAGGTCACTGTGGGCTAGGCTCTTCAGATCAGAGTTCCTGCCAAGTGGTTCTTTCCCTGCGCTCCTCTCTCTAGTTTGGGACACCATTTCTCCCCTTCCTCCTTCAGATCCAGGCCAAGTGGACAGTTCTCTGCTGAGCCTGGCTTTAGATACTCTGCCACCCCATGGTACTTTCTCTAAACCTTGTAAACTAGTCCTTTTATTAATACCCCTCAAGTTACCGACTTCGATCTTTACTACCAGAACTCTGACTGGGTCAAGAGGCTTTAGAAATAGCAGGCCAAAAAAAAAAAAAAAAGTTCCCCTGCCCTCTGAGAGTTTACAATGGAATTGGAGATGTAAGCAGCAAACAGAAAGGGAACAGACATTGCTATTCAGCTGTATCTTCTATGTGACATTCGCAAGGCATTTATGTGATCAGAGAAAGGGGACAGAATGGACTAGAGCATCAGAGGAAGCTTTTGAGAGAAGGCAGTGACTCAAGTAGGCCTTGAAGTGTGGTCGGTGTTTTGGGAAGTGGGGAAGAGGGCAGTGGCCCACTGAGTGGAAGAACAGACTAAGTAAAGAACAGGGGTCAGAAATACCCTGGGGCATGTGACTCCAAGTCTGAGCATCAGTGGCCTGACTGGGAACAAAGTGGGGGAATAAGAAGGGAAATGTCAGAAGAGGCAGAAGATGCATCGCCAGTCTGGGATTTGTTAGAATCAACAGAACCAAAGTCTGTTTGAGGCACTGTCTCCTTCATCTGCTCCCATCACTGAGCTCTCAGATCAAATATCATTTTTTTTTTCTGACAAGCCATCTCTGGTACCCAGCCTCCAAGATTTGCCCCAATGATATCTTCCTCTTGGTATTTACAACGTAGTCCCTTTCCATTGAGTGAGTGGGGTCTGGACTTGGTGCCTTGTATTTAAAGAATAGAATAAGGTGAGACGGTGTGTGTGTGTGTGTGGTGTACTTGTGTGTGTCCAAGCCTAGATCATAGAAGGCAGTGTGGCGGCCCTCTCTCTCTCTCAGATCACTTGCTCTGGGGGAATCCAGATGCCATGCCGAGAGGCTATTCCCACTACCCTGTGGAGAGACCTACCCAGCAGGAGTTGAAGTTTTCAGCCAGTTGCTGTGTGAGTGGGCTTGGGAGCAAATCCCCCAGCTTCCCCCAGTCAAGCCTCAGATGACTTCAGTCCCAGTTGACAGCTTGATTCCAGCCCATGAGAGATCTTGGGTCAGACTCACCCCAGATAAACCACTTCCAGATTCCTGACCTATAGAAACTGAGCAAACAAACATTTGTGATTTTAACCTGCTACTTTATTAAGCAGAAATAGAGGGTAAATGCTCTGTCCTTGATCACAGATATTAAATGCCCACCTCCCTCTCCATACTGCACTTCCCATCACTTTCAGTTATAACCTAAGCATCAGGAGGACTCATTATCCTGGCTCTTGTTATCTCTGTGATCCCTTCTTAGCCCACTCTTCCCCTCACTGTTTCAGCTACACAGCCTTCCTTGCTATCCCGTGAACACACACACCCATTTCAGCATGATTGTATTTACTGGTATTCATTCCTAGAAACGTCTTTCTCAGTTATGTGCTTGGTTTGCTCTCTTCCTTCTTTCAGTTCTCTGCCCACAAGTCAGTTTCTGCATGATCCCTTCCCTGACCATCTTATTCAAACTGCAACCACATCTCACCAATGCCATCTTAGCCTCCTCTCTGATTTGCTTTTGTTTGTAGGATATAGCCTTTTCATACTGTTCATGGTGTCTCCATGAAAGGACAGAAATGGTATGGACCTAACAGAAGCAGAAGATATTAAGAAAAGGTGACAAGACTATACAGAAGAACTATACAAGAAAGATTATTTTGACCCAGATAACCATGATGGTGTGATCACTCACCTAGAGCCAGACATTCTGGAATATGAAGTCAAGTGGGCCATAGGAAGCATCACTGCAAACAAAGCTAGTGGAGGTGATGGAATTCCAGTTGAGCTATTTCAAATCCTAAAAGATGATGCTGTGAAAGTGCTGCACTCAATATGCCAGCAAATTTGGAAAACTCAGCAGTGGCCACAGGACTAGAAAAGTTTAGTTTTCATTCCAATCCCAAAGAGAGGCAATGCCAAAGAATGTTCAAACTACCACGCAATCTCACTCATCTCACACGCTAGCAAAGTAATATTCAAAATTCTCCAAACCAGGCTTTAACCGTACATGAACCGTGAACTTCCAGATGTTCAAGCTGGATTTAGAAAAGGCAGAGGGACCAGAGATCAAATTGCCAACATCTTTTAAATCATCAAAAAAATAAGAGAGTTCCAGAAAAACATCTATTTCTGCTTTCTTGACTATGCCAAAGCCTTTGAGTGTGTGGATCACAACAAACTGGAAAATTCTTCAAGAGATGGGAATACCACACCACCTTACCTGCATACTAAGAAATCTGTATGTTGGTCAAGAAGCGGCAGTTAGAACCGGACATGGAACAACAGACTGGTTCCAAGTCGGGAAAGGAGTACGTCAGGCTGTTTATTTTCACCCTGCTTATTTAACTTGTATGCAGAGTACATCATGAGAAATGCAGGCTAGAGAAAGCACAGGCTAAAGCAAGATTGCTGGGGGGAATATCAATAACCTCAGATATGCAGATGACACCACCCTTATGGCAGAAAGTGAGGAAGAACGAAAGAGCCTCTTGATGAAAGTGAAAGAGGAGAGTGAAAAAGCTAGCTTAAAACTCTTCCATCACTTCATGGCAAATAGATGGGGAAACAGTGGAAACAGTGACAGACTTTATTTTTGGGGGCTCCAAAATCACTGCAGATGATGACTGCAGTCATGAAATGAAAAGACACTTACCTCTTGGAAGAAAAGCAATGACCAACCTAGACAGCAAAGTAAAAAGCAGAGACATTACTTTGCCAACAAAGGTCCATCTAGTCAAAGCTATGTTTTTTCCAGTATTCATGTATGGATGAGAGAGTTGGACTATAAAGAAAGCTAAGTGTCAAAGAATTGATGCTTTTGAACTGTGGTGTTGGAGAAGACTCTTGAGAGTCTCTTGGACTGCAAGGAGATCCAACCACTCAATCCTAAAAGAAATCAGTCCTGAATATTTATTGGAAGGACTAATGCTGAGGGTGAAACTTCAATTCTTTGACCACCTGATGCGAAGAATTGACTGACTGGAAAAGACTCTGATCCTGGGGAAGATTGAGGGCAGGAGGAGAAGGGGGTGACAGAGGATGAAATGGTTAGATGGCATCATCAACTTGATGGACATGAATTTGAACAAGATCTAAGAGCTGGTGATGGACAGGTAAGCCTGAAGTCCACGGAGTTGCAAAGCATTGGACACAGCTGAACGACTGAACTGACCTGATAGCACATGGCAATACCTCACATAGTACATATTTTATTATTTATCCTATTTGTTGGCATCTTTTCCTATTCAAATGTAAGCTTTAAGAGATTGGAGCTTAGAGGTTACTATCTATTTGCTCCCTGTTATATAATCAGAACTGAGGTCAGTACCGGGAATATAATGGGTACACAGCATTTCCTGCATGAATGACTGTGATATTATCTTTTCTATAAGAGTCTGTATCAGGCAGGATTTTGGTTCACATGACTTTTGTGCCCTGGTATCGTGCTTATAAACATCGTGCTTATAATACAAGTGTTAGTCACTCAGTTGTGTCTGACTCTTTGCAACCCTATGGACTATAGTCCTCTGAGCTCTTTATGCCCTGAAATTCTCCAGGCAAGAATACTGGAGTGGCTAGCCAATCCTTTCTCCATGGGATCTTCCCAACGAAGGGATCAAGCCCTGGTTTCCTGCATCGTAGGCAGATTCTTTGCCATCTGAGCCACTAGGCGTTAAAATAAAGAGATTACCTTGGATTTTCCACATGGACTCAATATAATCACATGAGCCTGTAATAGCAGAGAGTAAGGGCAGAAGAGGCAGTCAAAGAGATTCAAAGCTCAAGAATCTGAGAGAAAGCCTGAGAGAAGAAATGTGGGCAGACTTGAGAAACTAACTGTGTGGTCCCCAACTAGCAGTCAGCAAGGACACAGACACAGACACTGCAGTCCTGCAACCATAAGGAATGGGACTATGTCAACAACCTCAGAGCCTCTGGGTAAGAACCTAGCTAGCTGACACCTTGATTTTGACTTTGTGATACCTTGATTTTCACTTGCACTTCTGACCTACAGTTCTGTGGGATAACAAATGAATGTTGTTTTAAGCCCCTACATTTGTGGTAATGGGTTACATCCATGATAGAAAAGTAAAGCAAATTTCCTTTATGATTGGATAGGGCTTCCCTGGTGGCTCAGCAGTAAAGAATCCAGCTGCCAGTGCAGGAGATGCAGGAGACAGGTTTGATCCCTGGATCGGCAAGATCCCCTGGAGAAGGAAATGGCAACTCACTCCAGTATTCTTGCCTGGGAAATCCCATGGACAGAGGAGTCTGGCGGGCTAGAGTCCATAGGATCACAACGTTTCTTTAGCATCCGTTCAGAGCTATTGTCTGTCTTGTAGTCTCAGTGTTCACAATAGTGCCTGCACAGAGTTTAGTATATATTTGCTGCATGAATGAATGAATGGACCCCCACTTTGCAATGTGGAGGGGGTATTTGTTGGCTTATCTAGAAGTTCACTGTGAAGCTCTTGGAAGCCACGGCCAGTTGCATTTAGCTCCATGGCTTCACTGCCCTGCTCAGACCCACCACAGAAGAAGCACCAGTACACCACTGGTGAATTTGTGGGCAGCCTAGCACCAAGCCAGAAGTAAAGAGCCTATGTTGCTGGAACTGTTTGCAAAATTCTTACTCTCCCACAGTCTAGAAATCAGATTCTGGCTATACTGGCCAGACTTGCTTCAGAAGCAAGTTTTGGCATCAGATTGAAAGGCTTTTAAAACTATCTGTGTTATCTTGGGAAAAGATTCCACTTCTCTAGACTTCAGTTTTCCCGTCTATCAAACGGGAATAACAATAATATCTGCCTGCTAGAGTGTCTTTGTGGGGATTAATGATACTGTGCTAGCAGAGGACTTTGCGTACAGTATGTGCTCAACAAACAGCAGTTCTTGTTTTGCCTTATGTCGAACAGTGCACTTTGGTGTTTTCTGGGGAAAACTTCAAATGAGTTTTCAAAGAGAATTACCCTGACATGAATGACAAATCTGATCAACAACGTCTGCTTTGGCTTCAGCCGTGGATTTTTCCCAGCCCCACCTCAGTCTCTGCTTCCACATTCACACCAAAGGGATCAATTTGCTCTAGCCTCAGTCATCCAGAGGTCAATTTACACAAAGCAAATATAACTGATATTAATGGAAACATAACAATTATAAGACACTTAGCAAAAATTACATACTTCAGTCGATCTATTTAGAAATGATAGAATAAGATAAGTAGGTGATGTTATGAAACCCACACATATACTCACCATACAAACACACATTTGCACATGCACACACTCCTCTGAAAAGGTTAAAGACCCTTAAAGTATCATGGGAAAAGACACAAAATATTGCATGGGGATTTAGAGGCAAGCAATACGAGGAAACATAATGCACCATAAATGAAAGTCATTTATAAAGTGCAACTGGCACCGAGAAAGAAGGGGAAAATGATTAGTCAGCAAAAGTGGGGTATCTTGTTATTTATTTACAGAATATTTCCAGGGACAAAAGAGAATGTGTTTATTAAGGGCCTGCTGGCATACAAATACAAACATATTAATGTCGGGCACTGAGGACATCTAGCTAAATTATTTTCTTCAAACTTGTTTGTTAGTTTTAAGCCCAGAAGATCCCTCTGGCATTCCTTGGAGAGTCTGCTCTCCCATGGACAGGGATCTCATTTGACTACTGGCCCTGCCCAGCTCCATGGACACAGCATGGGAAGGGTTACTCCCAGAGGTTGGCACAGCCTCACACTTCCACAGCCCTGCTGTCTTTATTCAAGGGTACTGACATGACCATGTGCTGGATTTTTCTGCCTTGTCCCTGCAAGTAAGCACAGTTTTTTGGTGTCTGAGGAGAGTTACCAGTGGCCCAAGGAGCAATGGATTTGGTTTATTCCCCGGACCTCCGGTTTTCAAAAGAAAAAGTATGTGTTATCCAGGTATCAATTGGGGTTTGTTGTGAGCTTACTGGAAGCAATGGATAAATCTGGAAGAAAAATAGAGAAGACAAAGAAGAGAGTGGGTTATATATTGGAAAAGATAGAGTTGATGGTAGAAAAGAATTGAATGGTTTTGATGGGGAGAGGGGAAGGGAGGAAGAGACAAGAGCCTGGACTTGAAAGAGTAAAGTGAGATCATGCATGTAAAATGTTCAGTATAATATTTGGCACCTAGGAAATGCTCAAGAAATGATAAGTGATTATTCTTACTATCATTTTTATTATGTAGTAAAAAATATTAACAATAAAGAGCCATACCTTTCAATAATCTTCTCTTACCTAAACAGCTTGCCTGAATTTTAGAAGCATACAGAATATTTTTTGTCATAAAGATCATGCTTTCTAAGGCAGTACTGCTAGTTCTAAAACAGAAACCCAACTGAAGCCCCATGGGGACAGTTACCCAAAGCAAATATAAAACCAACACCAGCTCTGATATTTAAAGAGGAGGTATTTCCTAAGATGAAAGAGAAATAGAAAAAGTTACATGATACCACCTGATGTGAGGTAGTTTAAAAACTTGATTCCTCTATTTTCCACCCTACAGTAAGAAGACAACAATTGCACCCCATTGCAAAGTTTAGTTACTTCTGAACTTTGCAATGGGTAATACAAGGCTAGGAAGTAACTAAAAGTACAGAAGCTTATGATTTAGGAGCTATAGTTCAGCCTTCAATAAACAGCAAAAAAAAAAAAAAAAAAAAAAACAAACAAAAAAAACCTGCTTGAGTCCCTAGAAGTGATTAAAGGTAGGACTGAATACCAGACTCCAGACATAATGGACAAACTCCAGGTGTAATGAACATCTATTTTTTTTCATGCCTGGCCAGTTTCTTCTCTTCCTTCCAGCAACACTCCTCCTAGCCCTCCTTTACAGAACCACACCTCTTCCATTGTCAGTCCATCTGCTTCAGAATGTATCTAACTTTACTCCAGTCCCAGAGGGGAGCTTGTGACCCAGGCCCGGCCAATGGAAGCACCACACACCTAACTGCGGTGATTGGCTCCGGGAAGACCACATGATCTGATTGGAGGCAGTAAGATTCAGTTATGGGACTTTGATTGAAATTACTGAAAACAGACAACCTCCCCTTCTAAAGGAAGAAACGGAGGAGGAACCATTTGAGCTCCTGGGATCCAGCAGAGATTTCAACCAGTTACCTGCTCATGCTGTTATAGCAAAATACCAGAGACTGGGTGGCTCATAGACAACAGATATTTATATCTCACAGTTCTGGAGGCTGGAAGTCCAAGATCAAAGTGCCAACAAATTCACTGTCTAGCCCACTTCCTGATTCATAGCTTGTGCCTCCTCACTGCGTCCTCACATGGGGGAAGGGGCTAGGGCTCTCTCTGAAGCCTCTTTTATAAAGCACTGATCCCTTTCATGACTGAAGCCCCAGGAGCTAACACCATCATGTGGGGCATTAGATGCTCAGTGTAAGAATTTGGAAGAGGAGAGGAACACAGACATTTAAACCATAGCACCAGTAAACCATATCTATGTCTATGTCTATATCTCTATGTATATGTCTATCTGTCTCTCTATCCATCAAGAAGGATCACATTTACATTAATCTGAGTTGGGTTTATGTGATATGCACCTGGAAGAACCTGAAAATCCATTCCCCTCCTGCTATACCACCCTGTCTCTAATGTTGTCATCTGGGGAGATATTATGGTACAGTAAGCACTATGGTTTGAGTGTGATCTCAGGGAGAGTCTTCCTCTGTGAATCCAGCACTGGTTCCTGGAACTGGTACTATGGAGGTGCCCTGGCTTCTGTGCAGAACTGGCTTCTAGGAGGAGGAGGAATGATGGGGAGCGGGGTAAGGGAGGTGCTGTCAGTGATGAGCACACTTCTGCTGCAGGCTTCGTGGTGACATAGCACCTAAGCAGTAAAAGCTCTCGGCTCAGTGTCAGCTCTGCCACGGCAACCTTCCTCCAAAAAGACATGTTACCACAAAGCAGCGATTCTGCCTCTGGGGGACTGTGAGCATCGTGAATGAAAACAACTGGCCGAGGAGTAGAGAGATGGTGACTGTGATGCAGAGAATATTAAGGAACCAGGAATTGCAAGATCTGAGGTCCAGCTTGGGCTTTTTTTTTCTTATAGGGGTCCTCGAAAACATTACAGACCCGAATTCCCAACCTGTGACATGGGTATAAAGATCCACTCTGACCTCACAGCCTTTCCCAAGGCTGGAAGGTGGTTGTCAATAGCAGTGAAAGTTGCATTTTGTGTTTATTGATGTGTCCGTCACAGTGTTCAGCACTTTGCCTACCTGTCTTCACTGAAATGTCACAGGATCCCTAGGAGGGAGGTACTAATATTATGTACATTGAGTTGATGAGAAAACTAAGGCACAAAGAAGTGAAGTGATTTTCCCAGGGGCATTTGAACTCACTGTGTGACTCAGGACTACACACCACTTTGTTGCCTAATGTAGTCAAGGAGACCAAGAGACTCTGAAGAGGTGGGCAATGAGATCCAAACGTTCAGAATAAAGCTCTATGTGGATTAATTTTTTCTATTTTTCCATTAGGTTTTATGTTATTAGCACAACAATCCTTATTAAAAAGCTTTGGCTTCCTGGGATAACTTATTGTGTTAGTCCAGGCATGAGAGTCGTTGTAATAAACAACTTTAAAACCTCAGTGACCAAACACAGAATTTTATATCTCAATCATATAACACACTATGAGTTTTTGGTTGGTGACCTTTTATAAAGTCACCAGGGGCACAGAATGTTTCTATCTTATAGCTTTACTGTCCTCTGTGGTCCTGAAAGACAGGATAAGAGAGAGAGACTTGTATCCGCAATGGTTTTTGTGGACCAGGACAAGTAGCCAACTTCACATTGTGTACATCTTATTGGCCTGGTGCAAGACCATCGCTGACAGGCACAGAGATGGTGCACGTAATCCAACTGTGTCCCAGAAAGAAATGGGTTTTGTTCATGTTGAAGTATGGCAAAACCAATACAATATTGTAAAGTAATTAACCTCCAATTAAAATAAATAAATTTATATTAAAAAAAAAAAACCAGACTGTTTTGGTTTACAAACTCTTAGGAGATCTTATCAAGTTTGTGTGGCCTATTTGAACTGCCCTGGAAGAAGGATGTCTTCAGCCCAGTCCTCAAACTGATACTTTGAATAAGACTTAATGTATGCAAGAAAGGAAAACAAGACAACGTCTCAATGAAACATCTGACAATCCTGTCAGTAGCGGATGATGTGGTGTGTCACCCAAATTGCTTCCTTAGGACTAAGGCACTCATTCGCCCGAGCTGTTGGCAGAGTTGTTGGCAGGCAGATCTCAGCTGAGTTGTTTTTATGGGATTGCCCTCAGATGAAAAGAGCCATCGAACCCAAGGTCGTAGCCTAGAAAATGTACCTCAGTGTGGGACAGGGGGGTGACCCCAGTTCCAAAGTCCTCTAGGAGTTAGCTGAAATCTTTCATTTTATTTTTAAAATTAGTTTAATTGGAGGATAATTACTTTAAAATATTGTGATGGTTTTTGCCATACATCAGCAAGAATTGGCCACACGTATACATGTGTCCCCTCATCCTGAACCGCCCTCCCTCCTCCCTCCCGACCCCATCCCTCTGGGTTGTTCCAGAGCACCAGCTTTGGGTGTCCTGCTTCATGCGTCAAACTTGTACTCATCATCCGTTTTACATATGGTAATGTACATGTGAGATCTTTCATTTTAAGCCCATCCTTTCACCCAATCCTATTGGTCATTCTCCAGCAGATATGGTCCTCAAGATACTCCTGAATGAACTACTTGTGGACACATTTCCATTTCAGTCTGTGTCCCTGGAAGCCCAACAGAAGGCAGTTGGTGCCAAGAGCCATGTGAAGAAGCAGAGCTGGGTTTGAGGGGTCTGTCAGCCTGCTAACTGGCTGACAATGATACAAGCCCCTTTGCTTGTGGGCAGAGCATGGATAACCCACTGAATACTACAGCATTTATGAATGCTAGTGCATTTATAGGATAAGATGATGGTGGAAGAGAAACTGCTAGAAGCGTCGGTATCTCTGACTTGTGAGAACTGGAAGGGAAGTACTAACTGTAAGGACTGGGATTAGATAGCTGTTGTGATAATCTATGCACTGTAAAAAATACAACGAATGGCTGAGGCTGTCTGATTACCAACTAAAGGCTAAACTGAAAACCAGACAGTGTCTTCTGAGAAAGTTTCTCATCCTTTGCAGCCAAAGGTTATAAAAGTTAAGGACCAAGCCACACGTTTAATTACCAAAACATCAAGATTCACAGGTATCTGAATTTAGGCAAAAGAGCTCTGCAAGAGGCAGGCTTAGGAAGGAGTGGGACCCTGAGATGTGGGATGTGGTAACATCTGATATTCAAAGGTTGGAATCCGTAGATCCCTTAGAACATTCTGTGATGAAAGAAGTTGTCCTTTCTCCCTTACCTCACCCTCAGCCCCTGGCAAAGTGTAGCAGGTCTGACTTGCTTGGTGATGATGTAGAGGATTCTGCCTCACAAGAAAACATGCCCCCCTCAGGATCGACCTTCACCTCATCTCCTTGCCATGAGACAAATTACCAGGGCTGAGTTACAACCTAACTCAGCAAAGGAACCACTGGGCTTACAAAGAGAGCACAGACCTATAACCGGAAGGAGCTGCAGGACCTAGTAAGCATTTCCTGGCAGGAGATAGGATAGTAAGAATGCTGTCTGACACTGAGGATCCTAGATGGAGGGGGCAATTGGATAAGGGAGAACTTGTCAATACGGGCACATTAAAGAGAGCAACACAGTGTTAGAATGGAAACATGGAGAGAATAAACACGCATGCTCAGTTGCTCAGTCATGTCTGACTTTGCAACCTCATGATCTGTAGCCCACCAGGCTCCTCTGTCCATGAATTTTCCAGGCAAGAATACTGGAGTGGGTTTTCACTGCCTACTCTAGGGAACTCCCTGACCCAGGGAGCAAATCTGTATTTCTTGCATCTCCTACATTGGCAGGTGATTCTTTACCATTGTGCCACCTGGGAAGCCCTGGATAGTATAAAGATAGATAGTAAACAAAAATGCCAGAATTTCTAAGGCAATTCAGAATGAAGGGATCAAAAGGCTTAGGGAAGTGGTCAACCTACAGTGACTATATTAGATAAAGCCAAAATATTCCTTTAGCCGGCTCTGTTTGGTAGGTGAGAGCAGACAACACTGTTTGCCAAAATGATAAGGCTTGTGCTGGTAAGAGAGGTATGCACATTGCTGAGTAGTACAGTGATGGCTAACCTCTGTAGTCCAGCGTAGTGATGGAAAATGCTGTATCAGAACTGGGCTCCCTGATAGCAATGGGGGTGGCAGAATCTTCAGACACCAGAGAAGGCAGTGTCTGCTGTGGTGTGGCAGTGTTCACCTGTAAGATGCAAGGCAGGTACAATCAAATCAGAGTGACAGCTGAGAGACTTGATTCTCAGAGAGCTATGGGCATTGCTAATAGAACTCAGCCTTCCTACGGGTGAGGCAGATGGACAGTCAACAACTATATTGCTCAACCTATACAATTAAAAGTCTTCCCTGGTGGCTGAGATGGTAGAGTGCCTGAAATGAAGGGGACCTGAGTTTGATCTCTGGGTCAGAAAGATTACCTGGAGAAGGGAATGGCTACCCATTTTAGCATTACTTCTACAGGGACTCAAAGCACCATCACACTGTCTTATTAAAGTGGGACACCTGGAGTTCACTGGAGTTGTGACCCAGGTTTAGGCTATATTGGATCCACCAGGTCCACAGTCCCATCCAGGAGTCATTTCCCCAGTTCCCAAATGTGTAATGAGAGCTGTTATGTTAGGTAATGGTCAGTAAGAGCCCTCACAGTGGAAAGGCCAGGTGGAAGCGCCTGACACTGCCCCCCACCCCATTCCCCAGGATGGTAAATCAAACAGACATAGGGAATAGACTTATGGGCATGGGGACAGGGGAGGAGAGGGTGAGGTGTGTGGAAAGAGTAACACGGAAACTTACATGACCATATGTAAAATAGACAGCCAAGTGGAATTTGCTGTTTGGCTCAGGAAACTCAAACAGCGGCTCTGTATCAACCTAGAGGGGTGGGATGGGGAGGGAGATGGGAGGGAGGTTCAAAAATGATGAGAAATATGTATACCTATGGCTGATTCATGTTGAGGTTTGACAGAAAACAGCAAAATTCTGTAAAGCAATTATCCTTCAATAAAACATAAATTAATTTTTTTTTAAATGTCAGAAGCCAGGTGACTGGCAGAAATCAGTGACAGCCCAAAAAACTCATCCCCATCATACTCTTGATTCACAGGCTTGGCCCCTATAAAAACCAGACAAAACTTGGGAGGATGAAAATGTATAATGGTAAACTCAAGTAGGTAGTAATCCTAATTAAAGTTGTTGTGCTAACTGTGGGATCATTGCCAAAGCAGAGTAACTCAGTCTCAGTTACAAGGTATGGTGCTATGTGTTTGGTGAAAGAATGTATTCTTTTCCATTCCTGTGAGTAAAGTGTAAAAAACAGTTGACATTCTCTTGAGACAGGAAGTAGCTTACATTTACAGTCTTGCCTGGGGCAAGACTTGCTTGGGGCAAGACGTGCCCATTTTGTGTTATAATGGAGCTCAAAAGGATATGGACCATCCAGACATTCAGCAGGATATTGTATCAGTCACTTTATTGGTGACATCATGTTAATCATACCAGATGAATTCATGCCTCCATCCTTCTCAAGAGGGTGGAAAACAAACCCTACAAATATTTAAGAACTACCATATTAGGGAAGATGTTTTTTAGGCATCCAGAGGTTGGAAGAATGCTGACCTATCCCATCCAATCCCAAGAGAAAAAAATTGCATCTCCTGCTTCCTTTCACCAAGAAAGTACAAATCCTGATTGATCATTTTGGGTCCTGGAGGCCACATATTCTATACTTAGGAATATCGCTATGATCTATTTATCAGGTTACATGAAAAGCTGCCAATTCTGAGTAGGCCCAAGAGCAGGAAAGGGCTCTTTTGTGGGTTCAGGCTGTGGTGCAAACAGCCATATGACCCAGCAGACCCTGAGTTATCAGAGGTGTCTGTCGTGGTTCCCAGGATTCCATCTGGAACCCATGTCAAGTCTGTAGAACCTTAGCTTCAAGAGAAAAGCCACGACATGTGCAGCAGAGAATTATACACCATGCAAGGAATACTTCTGGCATGCTGCAGGCCTCTGGCAGACAGCATGGCCATGGGATATAAAGTGATCACAGAGCTAGGCACGAGCTTTGTGACCTGGATTCTGTCACATCCATCCAATTATGAGCAATCCATTGTTTCACTGAAGAAGTACATCCAGCCATGATCGGGGACAGAGGCACAAGTGGGCTGCATAAGTGTGTGACCCAGAACTCCCGCATCATCATTCCTATTGCAGGCATCGCTCCCTCAGTTCATATGTATATGGCCACATGGGAATTCCTCATGCCCAGCTGACAGAGGAAGAAAGCGCTGAGCTTGGCCCATAGATGCACTAGCCTGGGATGACAGTGTGAGCTGAAAATGGATTGCTGATAAACGACAGCCCCATTTAGTGGTGTTCACGTGAAACAGAAATGAGACAGAAATCCTCCCAATTAGTGGAATATTGGACATTGCACTGGATTATCCACTTTGAGTGAAAAGTGGCATGAATTGTGTGGGCTGCTGGACAGTGGGAAAGAGCTAAGTCAGGCATCTAAAAGGAGAAAAATGGAAAGATCAGGATCAGGTTGGTTGGAGAAGGAAGCATGTGGATATAAACATGCAAATATAAAGAGTCAGGGTTACTATCTCATAGTAACACTCCTTAGAGAGATTCATCACGGACAAGCTACTAAGCAATCAACTAAACAGAAAGTCTTGTCCTCAACCAATGACATCATTCAGCCTCTGCCACTAGCTGGCCGAGTGCTGCACAGTGGGCACACAGGTGGAGTAGGCATAATGGCAGTACGTGAACTGAGGGGATGCATGAACCCAACAACCTGGTTCCCGTTCACCAAGGCTGATCTACCTGCTGCCACTGCCAAATGTCAACCTGCTAACAACTAGACCAATACTGAGTTCCTAATATGGCACCTTCCCTTAAGAAAAACAACCTTTCAACAGTGGGAAAATGACTCCTTGGACACCTTCTACCCAGAAGAGACATTGATTCCTCTTGGCTGGAATTCACACATATTCTGGGTAGAAGTTTGCCATTTCTGCTGTTGAGACCTCAGGCAGTACCTCTATCTGAGGCTGAGTACCTAGTTCATTGACGTGCGTGTGTGTGTGCTAAGTCACTTCAGTTGTGTCCAACTCTTTGTGACCCCATGGACCATAGCCCACCAAGATACTATGTCCATGGGATTCTCCAGGGAGGAATACTGGAGTGGATATCTGCTCCCTTCTCCAGGGGATCTTCCTGACCCAGGGATCAAACCCTGCATCTCTTACGTCTCCTGCATTGGCAGGCGGGTTCTTTACCACTAGGGCCTCCTGGGAAGCCCTCATTGACATGGGCTCCCAATAATACTATCCCCAATAACACTACTCCCCAAAATACCACCCCTATAAAGGACTCACTTTATAGCGAAAGAGGTATGAGTATGAGCCCATGACCATGCGATCTTCTGGTCCTTTCAAAACTGCAACCATCTGGAAGACATGGGAAGGCTTTTTGAAGGTATAGCTGAGGCACCAGTTTGATGATGTTACCCTGGAAGGATGGAGGCATCATCCTCTAGGTCACACCAGACACCCTGAATCAATGGCCATTTTTCTATGATGCTATAATTCCAATGGGTCTGGGAACCAAGGGGTGGAAGCAGGGATTTTCCTACTTGTCATGCCTTCACAACTGAACCCATAGGGGGAATTTGTATTCTTATCCCCATGATTCTGCACTCTGTGAGGCTAGTGGTCCTAGTTGTGAGAAGGGGAATGAATGTTTTCAGTAAATGACACAGCATGAGGCTCACTCAACTTTAAGGTATGACTGGTGTTTAGTCACTTTGGACTCAAAAAAGTACAAGTCTCTCAGTCCTGTCCAACTCTTTGCAACCCCAAGACTTCAGTCCATGGAATTCTCCAGGCCAGAATACTGGAGTAGGTAGCCTTTCCCTTCTCCAGGGGATCTTTCCAACCCAAGGATCAAATCCATGTCTCCCGCATTGCAGGTGGATTCTTTACCAGCTAAGCCACAAGGGAAGCCCGAGAATACTGGGGTAGGTAGTCTATCCCTTCTCCAGCATATCTTCCTGACCCAGGGATCGAACCCAGGTCTCCTGCATTGCAGTTGGATTCTTTACCAACTGAGCCACAACGGAAGCCTGAAGCAAAGAGAGAACCAATCACATAAGGGAGGCCATTCTAGCAGGAATATTGACCCTGATCATCTGATGGAGGTCACATTGGCATTAAAAAATGGCAGCAGAAAAGAATTTGTATGGTATCCCGGTGATCTATCGGAGTGTCTCAGTACCTTGTTTCTCAGTTTTGGTGGAAAATGAAGAACTACAGCTTCCTTAACCTGGTTAAGATAGGGTACTCCTCAGGAACGAGGGCCTGGGTCACCCAAGTGAGCCACCAGGCCAGCAGATGTGCTAATCCAAGGATGAGGGGAATCTGGGATGGGGTGGAGAGGAGAAGGAGTGAGGATCAGCTGTGCCTTGGAATCAGCTCTAACTGCAGGATTGTAGTTCTTGCCACTAACCCTCCTCTCATGAATTTCCCCAGAAAAATAGACCAATCAGAATCTTGGAGAAACTGTCCCAGGAACTTGTTATATAAATAAAGTATATCTAAATGTTACAATGGTCCTAGAATAATGGTCCTTAGTGGGTTTTTTGGTGTACTATCCGATTTTCCCTTTAGGACTGGGGCTCTCATTCTCCAACTACTGGGAATTTTGGAGGCCAATGGTATCAGCTGAGTTCCTCTCCAGGAGTTGCCCTCACCCAACATCACACACCATCTAGAGAGGGGATGTGTGGCCTATATCCAATGATTTTCTGATACAGCTCTAACAGCCTAGTCCTCTTATCTTGAGACAACTCTGAAGAGCCAACTCAGCTCCAAAGCTCTGTACAGGAATTCAACTCCATCCTCTACCTGTTCCCACTGCCTTCACTCCCCACTATGTGTTGCTCTTTGAGGGTACTCCTCAGTCAACTTCCTGCATGTGCCCAGGAACCAGACCTCCAGTCTCAGCCAGTTCTGTGAAAGCCACAGTATAAGTTGGGCAGTGGGAGTAACATTATCAGGAGAGTCAACACATTTTCCCCTCACCTTTGTTCATGGCCCCTTCTGTTCTCTCTTTGATTTTGGAACATCTCATGTTATTCCACCCACCAGCTCAGAAGATGCAGGCATTCCTGAACATCTTAGCATCAAAGGCATCACATGGTCCCTTCCCTTCGGGTCTAATATCAGTTGAATGAAATAAGAGAAAATTCCATAAATCTAACATCAACTTGGGAAAGGTGAAAGGCAAATAGTGAAGAAAAACAATCAATTGTGTATTATCATTCAGAGAGGTATTATCCTGGGAGAGTTTGGGGATCTTTCTGCTCACAAGGCATGGGAATCATTTTCTTTCAACAGTAATTCTTGGTGAATTTCAAAAGTTGGAAAGAGCTGAATATAGATGATAAGAGCAGCCCAATAGTCCCTTTGGGGCCCAGCTGTTAGCAGTTGCCTCCAGGTTCTGTGTTGGTCTAGCCTAGGAGTGCACAGAACCTATGGAAGCAGAGGTGTAGGGCTCTCCTGGGTACTTTTGCACAATCCAGGGATGTCGGTTAGTGAGAGTCAGCGCTCCCTTTCCAGCACAGGTGGTGTGAGGTCCTATGTAGTGCTCCAGGACCCTTTGCAGCATAATCAGGCAGATGAATACCCATGTCTTCATTTTATTTTTTTAACTTAAATTTTTAACATGAAGGGGAAAGTATTGCTTCATATAAATGAAAACTCTGGAGCATAGGGCTGCAGTCAAGACTGGATCCAGGTGCTGAAGTCAGTAGGACTTCACCTCTATTCCTCTCTTGGCTTTGGTTTGCTCTGTGCTGGCCTCATGCAGGCTACCCCACAGGGAGGCAAAGATGGCCCCCAGCAACCCCTAGTCTCCATCATCTATGTGCCTACAGCTATTCATTGTCTCTTGTGGCTTCATCTACTTTTCCTGGTTCCTGGCATTTGGCTCCTTTTGACTAACTGCTATTTTGTGATTTCCCATCCCAGATCTCATAATTTGTCTTGTTCTTTTACCTCGTGGCTCTCAGACTGGGTCAGACAAGTCTCCGAGTCTCTGTTTAACTTGGTTCACACGTTTTAAGTTGAACAAATGAACAATTAATGATTTTAATTCTTCCTTGCAGGAGAAATTCCATCCTGTTCTTTAACCATGTTTGCTCAGTACAGGAAGAAATCCATATTCTCATATGGCATCATTGGAAGCAGGAATGGAGGAGGATGGGTGGGTTTTGAAGATCTGAAGGAGAAGGTGGTAATACAGGGGTGCTGCCCTGGTCTTTGCTCATCCAAATGTGCGCCCTTTTCAATGCAAAAGCGATCATTGTCCACTTGCTACCAGATCCATGGGTGACATTGTGCAGGGATTGGTATTTGTTTAAGAGAAATCTCCCCGACTGACCCAATTCCTGTAATGCATTATAAAAATGACAGAAGTAATATTTTTGTTCTTGTTTCACTTTCATTCATCTTATTTGATCAGGGCTGAGCAAAACTGACATCTCATCAAACTCCAAAGTGTGTTTCGGCACCAGGTTCATCGGAGGGTGGCATTTAAAACACAGACGTTGCAGGAACAAATGTATTTGCCAATCCCATCCAGTGATGTAAACCTGACCTTTCTCCTGTAGGTTTATTGACACAGGCCTGTTTGGTATCATATTTCATTATTGTGCATAGAAGGATTGAAAGTTCTCTGGGAAAACAACTCAGTTGGGGCCAGAGCGGCCAATATGTCTTCCTTTCACGGTGAGAAAGAGAGAATTACGAAGTCAGGTGCTAGTGGGATTAGCGCATTTCCTCAAAGAGTGTCTTTAATTAAAAAACACCCAGAGCCAAAGGTATGAAACTGGAAGAAATTTCCTTTTGGCAAGTGGCTAAAGCAGAGGAATCGCATCCAAGGTTGCTGTCATTTACTTGTTGTGGGCACCTCATAGGTTCCTTACATCAAGGAGCTCTGGGAAGTGCTCCCCACGCAATGCAGAAATCCATCTCTGATACAAACTCACTCAGTCTGCTCTGATATGCTCAAGTGTTAGAAACCCAACACTTCATCAGGCCAAATTTGCATTTGTGTGATAAAGTCTCTGAGTCCAGTTATTCTTCTAGGCGTCTGGGATGTAGCAGTGAACAAGAGAGCTCTGTTTTTGGAGTGTTTCAATCTTATGGAAGAAGGTAGTCTATAATTTAATTTTTAAAAACAGTATAAATAGGACAGTCGTAGAAAGTGAGGGGTGTCTGTTATTGTGTACAATAGAGAAAGGTAACAGAATGGCTGCGGTGAGGAGGGGCGATGAATTAGCACAGATTGCTCAGGGGAACCCTCCTAAGGTAGAGAGTGAGCATTTGAGCTGAGACATGATTAATGACATGGCTAGTGATGTGGGAGCCGGACAGGAGATTGTTGCAGGTAGAGCACAGCACAAGAGCAAAGGCCCTGAGGTGGAAAAGGTCTGGCAGAAATATCTAGTGTGGAGTGTGCTTGGAGTTTTAGGAGTGAGGAAGAACAGGCTCTGAGATAAGCCCAAGAGGTTAACAGAGAGTGATTAAGTAAGCCCACCTTAGGAGATTTAATCGATTGTGACCAGGGAGCTATTGGAAGTTTTAAGCAGGGGAGTGACAGCAATTGGTTTAGACTTTTTCTTATTGAAATAAAACAATGTTCTATTAGTTTCAGATGTACAACAAAGTGATTCAGTTATACATGCATATCTATTTTCTCTCAGATTATTTTCCCTTACTCCCGGGCCATGGACTGGTACCAATCCACGGCCAGCTAGAAACTAGGCCACATAGCAGATGAGCAGCAGACAACTGAGTGGGTGAAGCTTCATCTGTGTTTATAGCCACTCCCCATTGCTCACATTCCCATCTGAGCTCCACCTCCTATCAGAACAACAGCAGCATTAGATTCTCATAGGCGCATGAACCCTACTGAGAACTCCACTTTGGTTCATTAGCGAGGGATCTAGGTTGTGAGCTCCTTAAGTGAATCTAATGCCTGATGATCTGAGGTGGGGAGTTGGGGTGATGATGCTAGCCTTGGGGAGTGGCTGCAAATATAAATTATCATTAGCAGAGAGGTTTAACTGCACAGAGACTACAATAAATCAATCACTTGCAGACTAATATGAAAACCCTATCAAGTGGCGAGTGATCGTGAGTTGCATAATCGGTTCATTATATATCACAATGTAATAATAACAGAAATAAAATGCACAACAAATGTAATGCTCTTGAATCATCCTAAAACCATCTCCCACTCCCATCCACAGAAAAATTGTCTTCCACAAAACTGTTCCCTGATGTCAAAAGTGTTGGGGACTGCTGCCTTATAGATTATCACAAAATATTGTGCTATACAGCAGGTCCTTTTGGTTATCTATTTTACCCATTGTTGTTGCGCTTAGTCACTCAGTCATGTCCAACTCTTTGTGACCCCATGTACTATGTGTTAATCCCTCCTAACTTATCCCTCCTCCCTTTTCCCCTTTGGAAACCATACATTTGTTTTCTGTGCCTTTGGGTCCATCTCTGTTTTGCATTTAAGTATATTTGTATCATTTCTTTTAGATTCTACACATAAACCATATCATATTATATGTGTCTTACTTTGTCTGACTTACTTCATTTAATACGATAATCTCTAGGTCCATCGGAGTTGCTCCAAATGACATTATTTCATTCTTTTATATGACTGTGTAATACTCCACTGTATAAATATACCACATCAGATTTAATTGACAGTTGATTTAGACCTTTAAGGGTTACTCTGATCGTAGAGTGGATGCTGAATTGGAGGAGAACAGGTTGGTAATAACAGAAACCACTGTGTGGCTGTTGAAGCAGTTTGAGCAAGATGTTATAGTGACCTGATTCCTGCGAGGAATGGAGCCAAAATCTGTATGTGTGCATAAGGTCTTCCCTCACCCCCAGCCCCAGCCATGGAAGCAGAGTGACTCAAGGTCTTCCCTGTCACTTGAAACCCTTGGTGGAAGTGTTTATGATTCCCTATTACCTTATCTTCTCTGGGGAAAGAAATCCCATTTCTCCCAGTTCTCTTCTATGTGACAAGATTTTAAATCTCCTTCATCACCCTTATCACTCTTCCTGGATCTGCTTCATTTCCTTCATGCCTCCCATTAAACATAAAGCCCCTGTGTGTGTGCATGCTAAGCTGCATCTGACTCTTTGTGACCCCATGGACTGTAGCCCACCAGGCTCCTCTAACCATGGGATTCTCCAGGCAAGAATACTGGAGTTGGTTGCCATGCCCTCCTCCAGGGGATCTTTCCCACCCAGGGATCAAATTCTCATCTCTTACATTGGGAGGCAGGTTCTTTACCACTAGCACCACCTGGGAAGCCCAAATATAGAGCCCAACACAGAGCAAAATATCTTATTTGTGGAATATCATTTTGCATCTGACCTCTGCACTGTGCTTCAGTATCTGGATTCTACCTCTAGCTGAGAGGCAGATCACTGGACCAGTGAGGTTTAAGTCAGTCAGTGAGTCCCATCTCCCCACTGCGATTTGTCCAGACCTGATCACATGATCCAGTCTGAATGAGATGCAGATGGGCTCTGGTTGGGATGCTGGGTTAAGATTCTCATTCTTTACCACTGAATTCAACTGGAAACAGAGAAGCTCATACTCGAGAGTTTCCATCAGGTGGCTAAAGACCACAGAAGGAGAGTTTGCCTGAGAATAGACCTCCTTTCCAGTAAGCCGAGTGAAGTAGGGTAGGGGTAGGGAGGTAGAATGAAGATTAAGGCCTGGCATTGGCACCCTGAATCAAGCAACTTCTGAAGTCTAATTCTGGATAACTAAGTTCATCAATGGAGAAGGCAATGGCACCCCACTCCTGTACTCTTGTCTGGAAAATCCCATGGACAGAGGAGCCTGGTAAGCAGCAGTTCATGGGGTCGCTGAGAGTCAGACACGACTGAGCGACTTCACTTTCACTTTTCACTTTCATGCATTGGAGAAGGAAATGGCAACCCACTCCAGTGTTCTTGCCTGGAGAATCCCAGGGACGGGGGAGCCTGGTGGGCTGCCGTCTATGGGGTCACACAGAGTCGGACACGACTGAAGTGACTTAGCCGCAAGTTCATCAAGGCATTTTTTCCTTTCTCTACTTAAGCCAGTTGGGTCAAGTTTTCGTACACCTGCTATCAAAGACTCTTAACTGACAGACAAGCAGAAAAGAGCAGTGCCATGACCTCCCTTGAACAGGTTACTGTACCCCATTTGATGTTGGCTAAACTTGTCACCTCTCCGTAGCCGCTGTATTGTCCTGTCTATTGTTTGAGCTTATAGCCAATGAGAGCTCACATCTTCCTGTTCAGCAATTTCTTTCTCAGTTTCTCTCTGAGACATCTTCTGAGGGTTTATGTAAAGCCCTTTTATGAATTTAGTATTTATTAGGTCTCCCTCTTGCACTTGACATGTATCCATTTTTGCCTGAGATGCAAACTCCTGAGAACCCAATATTATGACCCATTTGGGGAGAAACAGCAAAGAGAACCAATAAAACCTAACAAAGCTAAGTCTAATCATTGCCAAAAACACCCATTTGGCTCGCTAATGGGTCAAAGGGGAGGGGTCTGTGATAGCTCAGAGCTTTCGCTTTTCACAGTCATTCCTGTGATGCCTGGAAAGCCTTCCATTAAGCTACACAGCTCAGCCATTTGTAAGGGGCCCCCGAGAGTAGTGTCTGTGTTTTGGCTTTTGCAGCTTAACTGGATGAATTCAGAGTGCTTGGTGCTCAGGAATGGACCAACTGCCTTGAGGCAGCTGTGAGCCTGCAAGCCCAGCTCTCAACCCTCCTGACACAAGTGAGCCACCATTATGAGAGAAGGAAAATACCCAACTCTATTACCTTAGACAGACAAAGAGGATGTGAATAGTTTACAGCTTCTCATACTGAGAGCCAGAAGGGCCATTTGGAGGCTGCTAGTCCTACTGGGGAAACTGAGGCCTAGAGAAGGTTAGAATCTTCCCCAACGGGGGTCCAATGAGTTAGCAGCTGAGTGATCCTGGATTAGAGCCAAGGTCTTGTGTTACTTAAGCTACCAGAGTGACAGAATGGTTAAAAATGACCACAGACACAGCTACTCACCATACAGGATGTCTGCTTTCCTAGCGCATGACAGCCGGGCCACCCAGTGGGTGGGGAGATCCCCCTGTTCACCCAGGGTATCTTGGAGACAAAATTCCTAGAGATGAGATGTAGGGGCTTGTGGCTTCTGGCTCAGAAGGCAGGATAACAGCCTTCTAATCCCAACACCATCAGAGCAAATCGCATCACCTCCAAACCTCACTTTATCCATCTGCAAAGTGTGTACAAATAATCACTCTTATGTGTCAGGCATTGCCTCATCACTTTACGTTATGAACTCCTTTAAGCCTTATAACAGTTCTGGGAGGTTTTGCCTTTATCTCCAAGCCAAAGATGAGGAAACAGAGTATAGTACAGGCAAAGTAAGTGGGCCAAGATGACCGAACTCAAATCCAGTCTGGCTCTAGAACTGGCTTTTACTTTCTATGATAAAATTGTCAAATGATAATAATTAATAGTAAAATAATCTAAATAACACAATGCACCCCTCATAGACCTGGTCTTTTATTTGCTATATTCTGATGCTTTGACACAAGGAGCCTTGCTGACTTTCGTGGAACTGCCCCACCCAGGATCAGCCGATACCTAGAGGTAGTAAACAACTCTCTTGGGGGTGTGCTGTTCAAATAAAAACCAACCTACCCAGAGACCACACCCTCAATCTGCTCCTTCACCAAGCTCTCATACTCCAGGCTAAACTCCTGCCCTAATCATTGAGGGCCAGGCAACAGACCACTAGAACAGGCCTTATATTCCAGGGTCCACTGAAGTCATTCAGATCCTAAACCTGCTTGTCCTGACTTTCTCTTTCCTTCTTGCAAAAACCACAATGAAGGGTCTGGTCACAGGGTCCCCCTCCCCCTCTACCTCCTAACCGGCCCTGGTGCTTCCTTGTGTGGCCCCTGTGGTGTGGTGTGCCCCCATCTCTTGTGAACTGTGAGCAACAAACTATCTTTTCAACAACCATCATCTCTTGATCTGTTGAACTTATCATATCCCAAATTTTCTATCAATACACTATATTTTAAAACAATAAGTGAAAACTCTTTGCATAATGTAATGCTGAAAAAAATGTAAGTTAATTTCCCCCATCCATTCAGTAATATATACTGAGAGTTACCAACTTTGTGCCTTATATTTTACACAGATAATTTCATTCAATCATTAGTGTTGTGATGGTAAAAACTAGGAGTTACTACCCCTACTTTACAGATAAGACTCAGAATCAACAGATTTGAGCAGTTTGGTTGGTCACCCAGCTAGTAGATGGCAGCTTCCAGACTTAGCTCTCAATTTGTCTGATCTTAAAACATCTGTCCCCTATTCCAGACAGAAGGGGACTCAAAGAGGATGCTGAGAACCTCAAACCAGAGAGAATACGAAAACTAACAGAATCCCAAAGAGACGTCTTCTGCTCCTTCCCTACTAAATCAACTTTCCTTTGTGTTACATCTTATTTTCAAAACTTATATTGGAGTAGTCTTGTTTTACACAATTGTGTTATTTTCTGCTGCACAGCAAAGTGAATCAGTTATATGTATATATTTATCCCCTCTTTTACGGACATCCTTTCCATTTAGGTCACCATATGGCATTGAGCAGAATTTCCTGTGCTATACAGTAGGATCTCATAAGGTATCTATTTTACACATAGTAGTTGATACATGTCAATTCCCATCTCTCAATTTGTCCTACCCTCCTTTTCCCTCACTTGGTAGCCGTAACGTTATTCTCTATGTCTACGTCTCTATTTCTGCTTTAGAAATAAGTTCATCTGTACCATTTTTCTAGATTCCACATATATGTGTTATTATATGATATTTGCTTTTCTCCTTCTGACTCACTTCACTCTGTATGACAATCTCCAGGTTTATACAGCCACTGTAGAGAAAAGTACGTGTGCGTGCGTGCATGCTGAGTTGCTTCAGTAGTGTTCAGCTCTTTGTGACTCCATGGACTGTAGCCCACCAGGTTCCTCTGTGCAGGGAATTTTATAGGCAAGAATACTGGAGTAGGTTGCCATTTCCTCCTCCAGGGGATCTTCCCAACCCATGTCTCCTGAATTGCAGGCAGGTTCTTCCCTCACTGAGCTACCTGGGAAGCCCTGAAGAATAGTATGGAGGTTCCTTTAAAAAAAAAAACACAAAAAACCTTCCTTTTCCATGGAGGGAAGGGATAGTTAGGGAATTTTGGATGGACATGTACACATTGCTATATTTAAAATGGATAATCAACAAGGATCTATTGTATAGCACAGTGAACTCTGCTCAATGTTATGTGGCAGTTTGGATGGGAGGAGGGTTTGGGAGAGAATGGACATATGTATATATATGGCTGAGTCCCTTTGCTGTTCACCTGAAACTATCATAAAATTGTTAATTGGCTATAATGCAATACAAAAAAAGTTTAAAAATTAAAATTAAAAAAACCCTTCCCTTTCTGCTACATCTTAAGGAGATTTTCTCCATAAAGAAATTTCACTTTCTATGAGCCTTTGCTTCTATATGTATTAATTCATTCTCTGACTCATTTGCAAGACAGAGGGGGAAAACCCGGTTTTCAAATAACACACACTTCCATTTCACCTTGACCTGGAACAATATTTCCACTTGTGCCAAACCAGCAATTCATTCTCTGTCATCACCCTTATTGCCTGTTATCTGTCTTCTCACTGCAGTTCCCTTGAGAAACTTTCCCTTGAGAAAGATTGCTCATTAGGATCCACTCATATCCTCGAACAAGGGACTGGCTATTAGAGTGGGCACTCCCACGTTCCATTGCCCTGTGACAAGGGACTCCATCATGATGGACAGTTCCTTTGGTGTGAGAAGATTTTCTGATGAGAACGCTTCAGAATGAACCCTTTGAGGGGGAGAAGGCATGCACTGCCGTCCAGAAGAAATGGGATGGAGGACCATGTTGGGGCAGGGACAATAAGGGCTCAGGTTTCCAAAAAAGGAAAAAGGGCTGCCATGTGGATTTGCCCAATCTCCACTCTGACTATAGCAGCATCACACTTAGCACACAGAAGCAGGTGACAGAGGACATCAGCGTTCTTGCTTCCTCTTTCCCATCTCTGTGGACTCAGCAGCCATCTCTTCCTCTTGGAGAACCACTCCCTCCACTCTCAATGCCTGTGGTCTCAGGGTGGTCAACCCTATGCCCCTAGTGCTGGAACTTACCAGTTAGACTGTTGCAACTACAACCAATTTAGGTTAATGAGAATCACTCCTGGAATTTAAAATGAAAAAAGTGTCCTTTCCTTGGGGGTGGGTGAGCTAGTGGAAGTTGGCACAGAGGTGCCAGTTTCCAGATTGCTACCAGTTGGGGATAGCCTATATGAGAACAAAGCCAGTGACAAGGAAAGCAGGGCTTGGAGAGACAGGCATTCAACTGGCTTGGTCTGTACAGCCTGGTCAAGTTCAGCCTCAAATTAGATCCCCTGACTCTCAGTTGTGTGAGTTGCTACTGTCTCTTTTATTCTTAAGCCAGATTTAACTGGGTTCTGTCTCTTGCTTCCATAGCCACTACCCCTCTGAGCTGCACAGAGAGGACCCTATGTCTGCTGCAACCACAAAGGCTTTATTTTCTCTTCCATGATAGCTCCAGCCTTATCTCTTGAAGGAAACTTTCCTGAGATTGTCCTCTTCCACCGCCATTTCCCCTGGATATCTTCTATTTAATCTCTGAACCTTGCCCACCAGACCAAGGCAGGCCCTCTGTTGTACACTGCACACACCGTTCAGCCTTCCTTCAGAGCACATTGTGCAGTTGTAACAGTGTATTCATTTGGTAATTCTCTGGGTGTTCTCTTTCTGCCTGGCAACCCCACCACAGCAGTGATTCTGTCTGCTTTGCTCTGCAGTAGGTCCCAACATAGTGCCCGGCACATAGTATGTGCTCAACAAATCTCTGCTAAATAAATGTATGAGGAAAATAGCTGCTTATGCTTCTATGGACACCACATGGTAGGAAAGACACTGACCCATCAGATTTATGCCTGAAAAGACGAAGCAGTGGCTGTTTCATCCTTTAAGTCTCAATAGAAAGAAATGGGACTTGAGAGAGTGGGGGCACTGTCATCGTATATTCAAAGGAGAGTATTCAGATGGAGGGAGGAATCTTGCTTCTACTTCTCTACGTAATGGGTCTGTAGACAATGGGGGTAGTACTAAGGAGGTGGGTGCTGACTCTGTATGAGAAAGGACAAGCTAAGAGCTACACCGGGAGTTCTAAAGACAGATTGTATAAAGTGTTCTTTCTTTATTAAAGTTTCCATAAGGACAGTCTGAATGGGTCCTCTGGGTCTTTGGCTGTATGTGCCAATCCTGAATCACAATCATGGGTCTTAGTTTTATAGAATTGCAGGGCTAAGGAGCATCATAGAGGTCTAACTTCCTACCCTTCTCCTCCCTGTAGCTTGACCCTCAAGCAGTGGTGATAGGCAGGAACAGTCCTCCTGATGAGGAATTTCCACCTTACCCTCTTATCTAAGATGGCATGCTGGTGAGCTTCCATCTCTATGCTTCCTTTCTGCTCCTTGAGCAAGATGCCTTTTGGAAAAGGTTTGGGCTGTGCCTTCAGACCCTTCTGGCTGGTCTCTGCATGGTCAACAAGCTGCAGGCTGTCAGTACCAGCCTTATAACTAACATTGCTCAGAAATAGGATTTTTGGTGAGAGATGTTGCTGCTCCTAAAGACAAACCTGCTCCTAAACCAGCGAATATCTTGGCTTCCCCCAGCCCCCTCACTACCTCTACACAGACGACTCCAATGAGAGAATTACTTTTCCACCAAAATAAACATGACTGCAATCAATACGGTTAGTAAAAAAAAAAAAAAACAACAACAACAAAAAAAAAAAAACCACACATGGTTTTCCAAAGAAAAGAAAATATTAATATTAAATACGTTTATATTGACACGAAGCCAGGTTGGTCTGCAGCCTGTGTGAGTGTGTGCTTGGTCCATTGGAAATAACTTGGGGCTGTGCATCTCCCAGTGTCCCAACCTGGCTGAGAGCACACCTTTTCCTCTGCCCCAGATGTAGGCTCTGGGGAAAGCAGAGTGAGAATCATGCCAAGGAAAATTAGACTTTTAGGAAAATATTCTTCAGGGACTCAAATCTCTTTGGGAGCTTTGAGTTCCCTGTTGTTCTTTCCTTGGGCTGTGGAGAATTTTGCCAATTGTTTTCCTTCTCTGGATTTCATTTGTGTCATCTGCTGCTACTGCTAAGTCACTTCAGTCGTGTCTGACTCTGTGCGATCCCATAGACAGAAGCCCACCAGGCTCCCCCGTCCCTGGGATTCTCCAGGCAAGAACACTGGAGTGGGTTGCCATTTCCTTCTCCAGTGCATGAAAGCAAAAAGTGAAAGTGAAGTCGTTCAGTCGTGTCTGACCCTCGGCAACCCCATGGACTGCAGCCTTCCAGGCTCCTCCATCCAGGGGATTTCCAGGCAAGAGTACTGGAGTGGGGTGCCATTGCCTTCTCCCTAAGACAGAATAATTCCCCCCAAATGAATCATCCTCTAAGCATTGCTGTAAGGAACTGAGGACAAAATTGGAACAGTTTTGGAAATCACAGTGTCTTCAACATATGGGAGATGGTCTTCCCAATCCTGGTTGCCTCCTTGCCTCTTTCAAGATTCTCATTTTATAACACCGGGGGGAGAGGACATTCTTCTCACCTGGAAGTTGACATTGGCTCCTGTGGAGTTAATTTAACTAAAGTAGAAGCTGTCAAAGCAGAAGAGTTGGAAGGAAAGAGAATATCAACAACATCCACAGTATCAAATATTTATTGAACACTCATTATGGATTGTCCCTGGGTTAAACATTTTATGTCAATTATTTCATTTGATTGTTAGAACAGTTATGTACTCATATAAGCCCTATTTTAAAGATGAGCAAATGTAGGCTGGAGTGATGTGTGTAAAAGAGTTGAGAGTGCTCTTTTAGAAAAATAGACAGGAGAGGCATCACTGAACAAGAAATAGTTGAACCAAGAAGTGAACCCTGAAATCATCTAAGAGAGAGCATTCCAGGCAGAGGTGCTGAATCAGGAACTTTCTCAGGGTGGCTGTCAAGTTGTGGGCCAGGAGAAGAGTTGTAGGAGAAAAGTCGAAGAGGTGGGCAGGGTAAGACGATGGTGGGTCTTCAGGATGGTGGCAAGAAGTTTGAGTCTAGCTGTGAATGTGGTGGCCATGAGAATTAAATAAAAGGATAGGTCCAAACTGGCTTATAAGCTGCAAAATATTAAAGTGATATGATATGCCATTGTAGTCATTCATTCATTCAACACTCTCCCCACCCTCACCCTTGTGCTGATCCATGTTCCATGCGCTTTACTCAAGGATCTCAGATTCAAAACAGTTCTCATCATTTCCTGGAATCCAGACGGACTGTTAATGGACTAGCACTGTCCTCTGAGGACACACGAACTAAGAACCGATCAGGTGGGAGAAGCCCAGAATAAGGCAGTCCCCAGGAATCCCTCCTCCTGATTCCTTCCAAACTAACACGACGTTAGAAGAAGACCTGCTCCCTGGGTATGGAGAGATGTGTAATGGGGCATTGCAAGATGAGCCATGACTACTTTGAAGATAGGCTTGGAGCAATTCCAGAGAGAAAGGCTCATTTCTAATCATCCAGGGATTTCCAACTGGGATTTAGTGGAGCCTGGGAAGAAATGACATTAAATACTCTTCTCCAGCACCAAAGGGAAAATGCAGAACAGAGAATTTACAGACTTACAGACTTTATAGCAGAGGATTTGCACAGCCCCACATTGGTTTGCAGCCTCAAATCTAGAATCACCCTATGAATATATGCAAGGAAACAAACCAATACAGACATGCCAGAGGCATAAAGTAATTCATGGCTAATGGGTCCAAGCAACATTCAAGTTAGGGCGAAATTATTAGGCAATCACCCAAACCTGGAATCCTCTATACTTGAAAAGGTAGGATAAATTTTCATTATCCTTGGTCTAAGACTTTGTAGTTCTGCCAATTTAATGGCCATCTTGCCAATTTAATGGTTGAATATTTTCTCACTGTTGCTTTTAGTTTTCTTGATTATAAGTAAAGTGTATTTTTTAAAAGGAAGAGAGAGATGTATTTGTAAATAATGACTGTAAGCACTGCCTATATCAACATAAAGCAGATCACCTTATGTTTGTTCTGTGCTTTGCTTTCATATTGCATTTTCTTCTCTTTCTGCAGATATGTGAGTAGAAGTAAAATATGTTATCAAAAGTAATACCACTTAGCCAAATACATGTCTGATATGCCTGTTTGTCTCTTGGGCATTAATTCACTCAACAGGCTGGTATGACACACCGCCTCTATTAGTAAAGTAGTTGCTGCTGCCTTCTGCAGCAGAAGCCTCTCCCATCTCAGTGGCTTGAAAAAATAGAGGGTTAGTTCTCACTCAAAGTCCTGTGTGGGTTGGGTGGCTTTGCTTCTCAGCTCCATTCCAGGTGGTGACACTGGGATCCAGGCAATTCCTATCTTGTAGCTATGCCTTCAGAACAAGGGATCCTCAGACCATGGTGGCAGGGAAAGCAAGGACTGAAGGATTGTGTGGACTAACTTTAAGGGCTCACCTAGGGAGTGACTTGCAGCACTTTTACCCACATTCTATTAGCCCAGATGCAGTCACATGACCCTGGCAAGCTGCAAGGGAGTCTGCAGTGTAGCAAAGCCCACAGACAGAGATGAGCATCCATACTCTCTGCCATAAACTTATATGTCAGTGCTGTGCATAATGAGAGGGATACAGAGGGGACTAAGACATGGACCTATGCTTCATTTCACAGTCTGATCAGAAAAAAAAGATCATGCATAATTATGCTGTAAGTCTGGCTATGATTGATTCTTTACCACTGAGCCACCAAAGCAACTGTCTATGACTACTACATAATGAGAATTATCAACTAGGTGCTACAAATCTCTCAGCCTTTTAAATTATGGTATAGGCAGAGAGAATAGGAAGACAAAGCTGTAGAGGCCAGAAACCATGAGGTGTGTCTTGGTAATAGTGAGAGAACACTGTAACAAGGACATGTGAAGGGGACAAGTGGCAGGAAATAAGTCTGAAATTTTAATTTAGGTGCAGATCAGAGAAAAGCTAAGGAGTTTCAGAAGTCATTGACCATTTTTGATAAGGAAACAAAAAGATTAAGCAAAGGGGCTATTTAATAAACACCAGTTTAGCCAAAGCAGGAAAAGTATATAATCACTTTGCGCCTTGATATTCTTATGGGGATAAGAATAAACGGGGATATTAATGCTTACTTTTTGATTGTTATGAGGATTGAATGAATAAAACATGTTAAATGTTTACATATATTAGTATAAATACATGCAATAGTGTTTGACAAAATAATCAGTTTGTATTAATATTAGCTGAAGAATATATAATCTTGTTTTACTAACATCTCTAAGGGAGAATGTTATAACTCAAAAGACAGTCTTGAAAAGGCCATTAAAGAGATGGCCCAAATGTGTTGATAATCCGGTAAAAGGATCAAAATATCCATAGTGATAGTGGTGATTTTCTGGGAACTCCAGTAGTTCAGGAAGGTCACATTCCCTTCCACATACCTTCTTGCTTTAAGACAGAAAAAAACATTAAGGCACATTCAGGAGGCATATTGTGGACACATTCTAGCTGTCCCAGGAGCCCTGGGCAAAACCATACAGCAGTTAAGAGAGTCAAGACTGGCTTCAGAATGTCTGGGATAGAATTCTAACTCTGCCATTTACTAGCTGTTTGACCTTGCACAACTTATCTAAAGCCTCCTTAAGTCCCAGTTTCCATGGGTGTAAGGCAAGGATAATACTTACCTCACAGGTGATTCATAACTATATGCATATGACATTTAGCTTGGTGGTACAAGATTTTCACTAAATGTTCAAAAAATACCACTTATTATTTGCAATTATTAATTAGAAGGCATTAAGCATAAGCAAAAATTAGTTGTGCATAATTCCATTAATAGTGAAACTCTGAATCTAGTTTGGACTCAGTGACCCCTGTCCCAACCCATCTTTAATGATATGAAAGACTGATGCAGAGACAATAAAGAAGAAAGAGTGTAGACAAGTTGACCACTGTATACAAATTAATTCTGCAAACACATATTGATGCCTATTGCATTCCAGACCCTCTGCTGGGCACTGGGGGTGAATAAAATCCTGCCAGTGGCTTAGGGACACAAGTCAAGTGGGGGAGATAAAAATATAGCCAGTAAGTATAAGGACCATAGAGCAGGATGAGTATCACAATGAAAGTAACCAGCATGTGAGGCATCTGCACACTGGAGTAGGAAGAGGTGTCAGAATAATCTCCTGGGAGATGTGATATTGAAGCTGGGTTTCTGAGACTGAATAGGAGTTTGCTAGGTGGAAATTGGGGTATCAGTGTGAATCAAAGGGGAGAAGTGCTCGAGGGTTTTGCTTCTCAGAGTGTGGTTCAGACACCAGCATCTCATAATCACATGCACGATTTCAAGCCCCATCCCAGATCTGCTGAATAAGAATCTGATTTTTAACATGATCCCATTGTTCTTCATGGGCATCTTAACCTCTGAGAGCACTGGTACAGGAGGACTACACAGTCAGAGCAAAGGAAAAAAAAATAGAAATTTGGACTTGCTCAAGGACCAAGAACCAAGTCTGGAGAGGGGGAGTGGACCAAGAACCAGCCAGGGGCAGAGGCAAATGGAACTAGAGAGACAGATCCCACACCAATACCACATCTGCACGGAAGGCAAGACACTTCTAAACTCAAGGCTCTTTACTTGGAACTCCCAGGCCTGTCCAATAGCAGCTGAGACTCAAACCATGGTCAAGTGAAGGGTACTGGCACTTTGACCCTGACATCTGTCCCACTTGAGAGAACTGACCTCTGTTTGCATTTCTTCTTCCAGACCTGGATCCATTAGAGCCAAATCAGCTGTTTACCTCTGCCCACATCACAGGGCTGCTCTGATGAAAGTTCATACAGACCAATCAATCAGGCCGATTTCAATTAATCCTAATTGTCCTGTTGGGATTCCTTGCCAATAACTAAGATGTGATGAGATGCTGGCATGGCTTCATCATGACTTTCGGAATTCCCATGGATGCTGCAGGCATCTGTGCACAATGCTGTGTGTCAAGGTGCGGGGGTGGGGGAGGAGTGCATGTGCATCCAAGCGCATGCGTGCACGGTCAGTCATCTCTGCAGCATACACAAAGAGCTTCTCAGAGCAACCTGCCTTCTTCCCCCTTCCTGCGGTCCCTCCTCCAGGAGTAAAGGTGAAGCCACCAGAAAGAGTGGAGATGCAGACACGGGTGTGGATCACGAAACGTCTTTCAAAGAATCTGTGGAGAGTTGCTTGATCATCTGAGTCTCTTTCTCTTCACCTGTTGGCACAATTATGAGGCTATTTCCTTGTCTTTTACACATTCTGTGAGAGTGAGTGAGTGAAATTTGATCAGTCGTGTCTGACTGTCTGTGACCCCATGGACCATAGTCTGCCAGTCTCTTTTGTCCATGGAATTCTCAAGGCAAGAATACTGGAGGGGGTAGCAATTCCCTTCTCCAGTGGAACTTCCCAGCCCAGGGATCAAACTCCGGTCTCCTGCATTGCAGGCAGATTCTTTGCTATCTGAGCCACTAGGGAAATCCTACTCATTCCGTCCTTATCCTCAGCTCTTTAAGGCATGGCAGTAGGCACATGGATGTAGATCCTTCCAAATTCCTTAGATCTCCTCAGACTTTCTCTCCCCACATGGGTGCTCTGTGAATAAGCATCTCTTAATTGCCTTTCTCCCTACCACTTGAATCACCACTACCCCACTCCAGACTGTGATATAGATGATCTGGCTCCAAGTACAGGGACATAATGCAGTGCCAATCATGGGGCTCTTTCCCTTGTAATCCTGTGGTTATAGCAATGCTAGTCATGGGAGCTTGTGGCTAGAGTTCATAGGAAATTCATAGCAACTGTATTCATAATATCCAAAAAATGAAAAGCAACTCAGGTGTCCATTCTACCATCCATTCTGTTACTGTAGAATGGCTAAAAATACAGTGGCATCTCCAAAAATAGAACACTAGACAGCAATGAAAATGAACAAACTCCTGATACATACAAAAACATAGATGACTCTCAAAAAGCTGAAGCTAAGCAAAAACAAAGTCTTACACGAAGACTGTGTACTATAGATGTTATTTATATGTAATTCTTCACACTGAAGGGAAATAGAAACAAATAGAAACTCAAATCTAAAGGTCCTAAGCACTAAAACAAATCAAGAGGTAGCACAGTGGTCAAGTGGGGAGGGCAAGCTCTGAAGTCAGGACGCAGTGTTCAAATCTAGCCTTCAGTTCAGTTCCGTTCAGTTGCTCAGTCGTGTCTGACTCTTTGTGACCCCATGAATCGCAGCATGCCAGGCCTCCCTGTCCATCACCACCTCCCGGAGTTCACTCAGACTCACGTCCATCGAGTCAGTGATGCCATCCAGCCATCTCATCCTCTGTCATCCCCTTCTCCTCCTGCCCCCAATCCCTCCCAGCATCAGAGTCTTTTCCAATGAGTCAACTCTTCGCATGAGGTGGCCAAAGTACTGGAGTTTCAGCTTTAGCATCATTCCCTCCAAAGAAATCCCAGGGCTGATCTCCTTCAGAATGGACTGGTTGGATCTCTTTGCAGTCCAAGGGACTCTCAAGAGTCTTCTCCAACACCACAGTTCAAAAGCATCAATTCTTCAGCGCTCAGCCTTCTTCTCAGTCCAACTCTCACATCCATACATGACCACAGGAAAAACCATAGCCTTGACTAGACGGACCTTAGTCGGCAAAGTAATTTCTCTGCTTTTGAATATACTATTTAGGTTGGTCATAACTTTTCTTCCAAGGAGTAAGCATCTTTTAATTTCATGGCTGCAATCACCATCTGCAGTGATTTTGGAGCCCAAAAAATTAAAGTCTGACACTGTTTCCACTGTTTCCCCATCTATTTCCCATGAAGTGATGGGACCACATGCCATGATCTTCGTCTTCTGAATGTTGAGCTTTAGGCCAACTTTTTCACTCTCCGCTTTCACTTTCATCAAGAGGCTTTTAAGTTCCTCTTCACTTTCTGCCATAAGGGTGGTGTCATCTGCATATCTGAGGTTATTGATATTTCTCCTGGCAATCTTGATTCCAACTTGTGTTTCTTCCAGTCCAGCGTTTTTCATGATGTACTCTGCATATAAGTTAAATAAGCAGGGTGACAATATACAGCCTTGACGTACTGCTTTTCCTATTTGGAACCAGTCTGTTGTTCCATGCCAGTTCTAACTGCTGCTTCCTGACCTGCATACAGATTTCTCAAGAGGCAGGTCAGGTGGTGTGGTATTCCCATCTCTTTCAGAATTTTCCACAGTTTATTGTGATTGCTTGCTAACTGCATAGCCTTGGATAAATTGCGTTAATCTTTTAATTTAACCATGTTTCATTTTCCTCATTTGTAAAATCTGGATAATAGTACTGATCTCTTAGGATTATTCTGAGATTTAAATGAGCAAGTTTATATACTAGTTCAAACATCTAGTGCCTAGCACATGCTTAGTACTTACCATTATTACTACTACCACTACTATTACTATTACTGTTATCTTTATTCCACAAATTATATCTCAAGTGGTCTACAAAGCATGACAACAACTAAAAAAGCAAAGATGAATAGAGCTCCTAGATGTGAGGGAAGGCTTCCTGGAGGTGGTGGCACTAAGCCCAAGCTTTGAAGAATTATCAGCCTGCTGGTTAACAATTACCTCGGTAGCACACAATCATCAACTCTTAGGGTACAAAACAGTAAGTGTTTATTTAGTTCACAGGTCAGCTGAGGTCTCTGCTAGCTTGAATGGGTTACTCTAAGCTGTAGGATGGGATAAATAGTTAACCCACACATGTCCTTCTCCAAGTGATGGTACAAGTTCAATGGAACAAAAGACCTCTTAAGACTTAGGCTTGGAACTAGCAGTCACTTCTGCCTCATTCTCTTAGCCAAAATAAGTGTCATGGTTTAGCCCAACATCAAGGTGGAAATATACTCCACCTGTTTATTGAAAGGAGCTGGCACTTTCATGTGGCAAAAGGAATGGATACAGGGTGAGTTGAAGAGAGGAGGACAATGATGCAGTCTTCTCAAGGGCGAGAGACTAGGGAAAAGCCTGCCCTGTGAACAAATGTACAGCAGCTGTCATAAGATTAGACTGGTTGGACTGAAGAGGAAGGGGCCATCATGAAAAGAAAGACTCAAAGGGATCGGTCACAGAAAGCTTATCATATAAGGCGGCCAGATGTAGATAGATGGGATAAATCCAATGACCCTTCTTTGTTCTTGGGATAAAGAATCTAGCCTGGAGCATCCTGAAAAGTAAGAAGGTACTTTAAAAACCCACAATAATAAAGAGTATGTCAAATAGACTTAGAAGCCAACTGAAAGAGCTCCCAAAGGCCAAATTTTAGCAACAAAATAAAGTAATACTGGATTATATCTCTTGGTATAAAATAAATACCCATAAGTTCATCATGATAAAACTACATACATACAAACACATGGGAGAAAAGATAAATTTCCTCTGTGGAAAACTCAAAACTCTTCTCAAATGTACAAGACCCCATGTGATCTAACCCTGGCCAACCTCCCCAACTTCATCTCCTGCCATTATTCTCCCACATCCACAGTGTTTTAGCCGCACTGTACTTATCTGGGGCTTTGCATCTGAAATTTCCTTTTCCTGAAACATTCTACATCTAATTCTTCACACAGCTGGTTCTTGTCATCTAGGTCTCAGCTCAACTGTAACCTCCACAGAGAAGTCTTCCTTTATTGCCCTTTTCCTTCGACTTGTCTTACTTCCTTCATAGCATTCGGTATTTTTAATGTCATCTTATTTTCTTATTATCTTATTTGCATCCTCTCCAATTTACAAAATGAACTATGAAGACAATAACCTTCTTTATCATTTGAGTCCCTGATGCCAAGCAAGCTACCTGGCACATAGTAGATGCTCAATAAATATTTATGGCATAAATGAGTGGATAAATGAATGCTTGTCAGTCTCCAGGTTCTTGGAGTCAGGCACAGTGCCTAGCATACAGTGAGGATGAATATTTGTTTTGTGGTTGTGCACATGGCTTAACATAAAAGTAAATTAATAGATTGATGAATGAGTGAAGAAAACAAGGACTGAACATGAATAGTGATTAAAATATGTTTATAAAATCCTGAACTGTCCTCATGTAATGCATTGGTATTGAGTGCATTAATCCAAATTAATTCTGCAAAGTTCTCTGGCATACAGGGCTACAGAAAGCCACTATGGTTGGAATTTATGGATAGTTTGGAGCTCAGCTCTTAGGGGTACCTCTCTGAGGTAAAGAGAAAAGGTTGTCTGAGAACTTCTCCTCTCTAAACATTTAATGAGGCTTCTGGAACAGATCATTTGGAGAGGAAGCTACAGAGATAAGGGCCAAGGTATAAAAATAGATGGATTTCCTTATTGAAATGAATCCCAGTCGTATTTCCCCTGTGTGGCATAATGATTAAAACTCATAAATTACCATTAACTGTGAAGCAAGCAAACATTAAATCTAGAGTATCTGCTCTATCTCAGATCTGGGTCCCCAGAGCCCTTGGGGGTAGTGTTGATAGCTGCAGGAACCACATCTGGAGAAGAACCTCAAAGACTTCCAGGTCCCCAGACACAGAACAAATGGGCATGTAGCACTTGGAATCTTCTCCCGAAAGGAAAGGGCTAGAGGAATGAAGGGCTGAGGATGCCTCAACTATAGATGAAGTCTCCTCTCAGGTTATGTGGCTACTGTGTACACAGTGTATTGCTTGTGGAAAGACCACTCCCCTGCAACACTTAAAGTAGCAAATCTATAATGTAATCCTTTCAGCCAAGTGGAAGGCTATGAGATCCTAGAGAGAGGAAAAATGTCTTTCCTGCCCTAGTATGGCCCCTGTGAGACTTAGAGTGATAAGCCCCAAGCTAAGCGTTGAATCAGCATCTTCCTAGGATTTTTAAAATAGAAATTTACAGGTCTCAGCCTGGACCAATGAGTCACAATCATCCAGTATAAGGCTCAGGGAAGCTGTGTTTGTAAAAATTCCTTACTAGCATTCTCACCATCATCAGAATAGAAATGAATAAAATAAGAGAGGCAACTCTTTCCGGGCACCAGACAAAAGTGCAGAATTGTGATTCACAAGAGAAATGAAATATTCAAGAAGAAGAGAACTGTGTTTGTTCTGACTTTCTGACCTGTGGTTCTTTCCAAAGTGAATCAGAGAGAGGGGAAACCTAAAGAGATCCAAGTGATCTGATTGAGCTGAGCAGAGTTTGGAGTTTGGGCTGCTGAACTGGCTGGGATTTGAGGAGCAGACACTAAAGGGGGAGAACTGTGGGGAGGAAAGACCCCAGAAGTCAATGAGGGCATGTCTTGTGGCATGTTGGTTGAAAGGTGGCTTGCAGAGTCCAGAGCAAGAGTTGATGAGGCCTGTTAGAGAGCAACTGCCAAGAGTCTGAGAGCTAGATGGAAATGCCAGAGGCTCTGCTGGATTGGGAGTTTCAGTTCTGCTCCAGTTCTGCTAAAGTCTAGAAGCTCTAGTGTGTATCTCAGTTAAGACTGCAGAAAGGGGATATACTAGGGTAAGGATCACACCTTAGAGCAGCGTTTCTCAACCTTGGCACTACTGTGCTAACATTTGGAACAGATAACCCTTCATTGTGGGGAGCTATACTGTGCACTGTAGGATGCTTAACACCAATCCTGGCCTCTACCTATTAGATGCCAATAACATCCACCCTACTTGTGACAACTCAGAATGTCGCTAGACATTGCAAAATGTCCTTGGGGAAGCAATGCACCTCAGTTGAGAAACACTGCCCTAGAGTCAGGGCACCATCTCACGACTAATGATGAAGTTGAAATAGAGTGGTCCTAACAAAAAAATAAGACAAAGGCAAAGAAGATCAAGAGGATTCAACAGTAATTTAAATGTCTTCAATACTCACGTTTTTAATTTTTTAATGTTTTATTTTGTTTTTTAAAAATATAAATTTATTTATTTTAATGGGAGGTTAATTACTTTACAATATTGTATTGGTTTTGCCATACATCAACATGAATCCGCCACAGATATACACATGTTCCCCATCCTGAACCCCCCTCCCTCCTCCCTCCCTGTACCATCCCTCTGGGTCGTCCCAGTGCACCAGCCCCAAGCATCGTGTATCATGCACTGAACCTGGACTGGCATTCGTTTCACATATGATAATATACATGTTTCAACGCCATTCTCCCAAATAACCCCACCCTCTCCCTCTCCCACAGAGTCCAAAAGTCCACTCTACACATCTGTGTCTCTTTTGCTGTCTCACATGCAGGGTTACCATTACCATCTTTCTAAATTCTATACTATATTGGTGTTTTTCTTTCTGGCTTACTTCACTCTGTATAATAGGCTCCAGTTTCATCACCTGATTAGAACTGATTCAAATGTGTTCTTTTTAATGACTGAGTAATACTCCATTATGTATATGTACCACAGCTTTCTTATCCATTCATCTGCTGATGGACATCTAGGTTGTTTCCATGTTCTGGCTATTATAAACAGTGCTGCGATGAACATTGGGGTACATGTGTCTCTTTCCATTCTGGTTTCCTCGGTGTGTATGCCCAGCAGTGGGATTGCTCGGTCATAAGGCAGTTCTATTTCCAGTTTTTAAGGAATCTCCACACTGTTCTCCATAGTGGCTGTACTAGTTTGCATTCCCACCAACAGTGCAAGAGGGTTCCCTTTTCTCCACACCCTCTCCAGCATTTCTTGCTTGTAGACTTTTGGATCGCAGCCATTCTGACTGGTGTGAAATGGTACCTCATTGTGGTTTTGATTTGCATTTCTCTGATAATGAATGATGTTGAGCATCTTTTCATGTGTTTGTTAGCCATCTGTATGTCTTCTTTGGAGAAATGTCTATTTAGTTCTTTGGCCCATTTTTTGATTGGGTCGTTTATTTTTCTGGAATTGAGCTGCAGGAGTTGCTTGTATATTTTTGAGATTAGTTGTTTGTCAGTTGCTTCATTTGCTATTATTTTCTCCCATTCAGAAGGCAGTCTTTTCACTTTGCTTATAGTTTCCTTTGTCGTGCAGAAGCTTTTAAGTTTAATTAGGTCCCATTTGTTTATTTTTGCTTTTATTTCCAGAATTCTGGGAGGTGGATCATAGAGGATCCTGCTGCGATTTATGTCGGAGAGTGTTATGCCTATGTTCTCCTCTAGGAGTTTTATAGTTTCTGGTCTTATGTTTAGATCTTTAATCCATTTTGAGTTTATTTTTGTGTATGGTGTTAGAAAGTGATCTAGTTTCATTCTTTTACAAGTGGTTGATCAGTTTTCACAGCACCACTTGTTAAAGAGATTGTCTTTTCTCCATTGTATATTCTTTCCTCTTTTCTCAAAGATAAGGTGTCCATATGTGTGTGGATTTATCTCTGGGCTTTCTATTTTGTTCCATTGATCTATATTTCTGTCTTTGTGCCAGTACCATACTGTCTTGATGACTGTGGCTTTGTAGTAGAACCTGAAGTCAGGCAGGTTGATTCCTCCAGTTCCATTCTTCTTTCTCAAGATTGCTTTGGCTATTCGAGGTTTTTTGTATTCCCATACAAATTGTGAAATTATTTGTTCTAGTTTTGTGAAAAATACTGTTGGTAGCTTCATAGGGATTGCATTGAATCTATAGATTGCTTTGGGTAGTATACTGATTTTCACTATATTAATTCTTCTGATTCATGAACACAGTATATTTCTCCATCTATTGGTGTCCTCTTTGATTTCTTTCACCGTGTTTTATAGTTTTTTATATATAGGTCTTTTGTTTCCTTAGGTAGATATATGCCTAAGTATTTTATTCTGGGCCATAAATCTAGCCTTGATAAATTCAAAAAAAATTGAAATCATTCCAAGCATCTTTTCTGACCACAATGCAGTGAGATTAGATCTCAATTACAGGAGAAAAACTATTAAAAATTCCAACATATGGAGGCTGAACAACATGCTGCTGAATAACCAACAAATCACAGAAGAAATCAAAAAAGAAATCAAAATATACATAAAAATGAATGAAAATAAAAACACAGCAACCCAAAAGCTGTGGGACACTAAAAGCAGTGCTAATGAGAATGTTCATTGCAATACAGGCATACCTCAAGAAACAAGAACAAAGTCAAATAAATAACCTAACTCTACACCTAAAGCAACTAGAAAAGGAAGAAATGGAGAACCCCAGGGTTAGTAGAAGGAAAGAAATCTTAAAAATTAGGGCAGAGATAAATGCAAAAGAAAGAAAAGAGACCATAGCAAAAATCAACAAAGTCGAAAGCTGGTTCTTTGAGAGGATAAATAAAATTGACAAACCATTAGCCAGACTCATCAAGAAACAAAGGGAGAAAAATCAAATCAATAAAGTTAGAAATGAAAATGGAGAGATCACAACAGACAACACAGAAATACAAAAGAGCATAAGAGACTACTATCAGCAATTATATGCCAATAAAATGGACAACCTGGAAGAAATGGACAGATTCTTAGAAAAGTACAACTTTCCAAAACTGAATCAGGAAGAAATAGAAAATCTTAACAGACCCATCACAAACACAGAAATTGAAACTATAATCAGAAATCTTCCAGCAAACAAAAGCCCAGGTCCAGACGGCTTCACAACTGAATTCTACCAAAAATTTAGAGAAGAGCTAACACTATCCTACTCAAACTTTTCCAGAAAATTGCAGAGGAAGGTAACCTTCCAAACTCATTCTATGAGGCCACCATCACCCTAATACCAAAACCTAACAAAGATGCCACAAAAAAAGAAAACTAGAGGCCAATATCACTGATGAACATAGTGCAAAATCTTTAACAAATGCAAAAATCTTTAACAAAATTCTAGCAATCAGAATCGAACAACACATTAAAAAGATCATACATCATGACCAAGTGGGCTTTATCCCAGGGATGCAAGGATTCTTCAATATCTGTAAATCAATCAATGTAATACACCACATTAACAAATTGAAAAATAAAAGCCATATGATTATCTCAATAGATGCAGAGAAAGCCTTTGACAAAATTCATCATCCATTTATAATAAAAACTCTCCAGAAAGCAGGAATAGAAGGAACATACCTCAACATAATAAAAGCTATATATGACAAACCCACAGCAAACATCATCATCAATGGTGAAAAATTGAAAGCACTTCCCCTAAAGTCAGGAACCAGACAAGGGTGCCCACTCTCACCACTACTATTCAACATAGTTTTGGAAGTTTTGGCCACAGCAATCAGAGCAGAAAAAGAAATAAAAGGAATCCAAATTGGAAAAGAAGAAGTAAAACTCTCACTGTTTGCAGATGACATGATCCTCTACAGGAAAGCCCTAATAAGTCAAGTTTTTAAAGGAAAACAGTATAATCCAGCTTCCCTAAGAGGAATTATCCACAATCCAGCATAAAATTAAAACTCTCACTGTTTGCAGATGACATGATCCTCTACACAGAAAACCTTAAAGAATCCACCAGAAAATTACTAGAGGTAATCAATGAACATAGTTAAGTTGCAGGATATAAAATCAACACACAGAAATCCCTTGCATTCCTATAGACTAATAATGAGAAAGTAGAAAAAGAAATTAAGGAAACAATTCCATTCACCATTGCAACGAAAAGAATAAAATACTTAGGAATATATCTACCTAAATAAAGACCTATATATAGAAAACTATAAAACACTGATGAAAGAAAT
The DNA here is from genome assembly GCF_032405125.1 of Capricornis sumatraensis. Classification (NCBI taxonomy): domain Eukaryota; kingdom Metazoa; phylum Chordata; class Mammalia; order Artiodactyla; family Bovidae; genus Capricornis; species Capricornis sumatraensis. The sequence continues at coordinate 23,304,825 of NC_091088.1, read as the reverse complement.
CAAAGAGGACACTAATAGATGGAGAAATATACCATGTTCCTGGATCAGAAGAATCAATATAGTGAAAAGGAGTATACTACCCAAAGCAATCTACAGATTCAATGCAATCCCTATGAAGATACCAGCGGTATTTTTCACAGAACTAGAACAAATAATCTCAAGATTTGTATGGAAATACAAAAAACCTCGAATAGCCAAAGCAATCTTGAGAAAGAAGAATGGAACTGGAGGAATCAACCTGCCTGACTTCAGGTTCTACTACAAAGCCACAGTCATCAAGACAGTATGGTACTGGCACAAAGACAGAAATATAGATCAATGGAACAAAATAGAAAGCCCAGAGATAAATCCACACACATATGGACACCTTATCTTTGAGAAAAGAGGAAAGAATATACAATGGAGAAAAGACAATCTCTTTAACAAGTGGTGCTGGGGAAACTGGCCAACCACTTGTAAAAGAATGAAACTAGATCACTTTCTAACACCACACACAAAAATAAACTCAAAATGGATTAAAGATCTAAACATAAGACCAGAAACTATAAAACTCCTAGAGGAGAACATAGGCATAACACTCTCCGACATAAATCGCAGCAGGATCCTCTATGATCCACCTCCCAGAATTCTGGAAATAAAAGCAAAAATAAACAAATGGGACCTAATTAAACCTAAAAGCTTCTACACGACAAAGGAAACTATAAGTAAGGTGAAAAGACAGCCTTCTGAATGGGAAAAAATAATAGCAAATGAAGCAACTGACAAACAACTAATCTCAAAAATATACAAGCAACTCCTGCAGCTCAATTCCAGAAAAATAAACGACCCAATCAAAAAATGGGCCAAAGAACTAAATAGACATTTCTCCAAAGAAGACATACAGATGGCTAACAAACACATGAAAAGATGCTCAACATCATTCATTATCAGAGAAATGCAAATCAAAACCACAATGAGGTACCATTTCACACCAGTCAGAATGGCTGTGATCCAAAAGTCTACAAGCAAGAAATGCTGGAGAGGGTGTGGAGAAAAGGGAACCCTCTTGCACTGTTGGTGGGAATGCAAACTAGTACAGCCACTATGGAGAACAGTGTGGAGATTCCTTAAAAACTGGAAATAGAACTGCCTTATGACCGAGCAATCCCACTGCTGGGCATACACACCGAGGAAACCAGAATGGAAAGAGACACATGTACCCCAATGTTCATCGCAGCACTGTTTATAATAGCCAGAACATGGAAACAACCTAGATGTCCATCAGCAGATGAATGGATAAGAAAGCTGTGGTACATATACATAATGGAGTATTACTCAGTCATTAAAAAGAACACATTTGAATCAGTTCTGATGAGATGGATGAAACTGAAGCCTATTATACAGAGTGAAGTAAGCCAGAAAGAAAAACACCAATACAGTATACTAACACATATATATGGAATTTAGAAAGATGGCAATGATGACCCTGTATGTGAGACAGCAAAAGAGACACAGATGTGTAGAGTGGACTTTTGGACTCTGTGGGAGAGGGAGAGGGTGGGATGATTTGGGAGAATGGCATTGAAACATGTATACTATCATGTAAGAAATGAATTGCCAGTCTATGTTTGATGCAGGATTCAGGATGCTTGGGGCTGGTGCATGGGGATGATCCAGAGAGATGATATGGGGTGGGAGGTGGGAGGGGGGTTCATGCACACCCGTGGTGGATTCATGTCAATGTATGGCAAAACCAAAACAGTACTGTAAAGTAAAATAAAGTAAAAATTAAAATTAAAAAAATATATTACTTGGCAAGTGAAACAGGAAAATTGTGACCCATCATCAAGAAATTGGTAGGCAAATGGTTAACAATACTATACTGTATAATTGAAAGTTGAGAGTAGACCTCAAAAGTTCTCATCAAAAGAAAAAAAGAATTTGTTAACTATGAGAGGTGATGGATACTAAATAAACTGTGGTAGTCATTTTTCAATATATACATAGATCAGTATGTTGTACACCTTAAACTTATACAGTGTAATATATCAATTATATATCAACAAAACTGGGAAAGAGAAAATTCGTAATCAATAGAAATAGACTCTTAAATGGTAGGGGTATTGAAATTAACAAAAGGACTCCAAACCATTATTATAAATATATCCAAACACTCAAATGAACAAATGGATAAAAAAGCAAGGAAATGAATTTCAGCAGAGAAATGGAAACTATGAAAAACTGTCAGATAGAAATGATAAAACTGAGAGTTACAGTATTTGTCTTAAAAAATTCCCCAGATGGGGTTAACAACAGATTGACAACTACAGAAGAAAGGGTCATGAAACATGAAGATAGATCAATAGAAATTATAATTACTCAGTGTGAAGAACAGAGACTAAAATGAATGCTTTTCAAAATGAACAGGCACTACCTATATAGCCAACCACCTTGAGATAAATGTGTCAAGATTATTCAATGGGAAAGAAAGTCTTGTCAGCAAATGGTATTGAAACAACTGGATTAGCAATATGAGGGAAAAAGGACCCTCTATCATATATAACAATTCACTTGAGATGAACCATATTTAAATGCAAAATCTAACATCTGAAAGAAGATTTATTAATAAAACACTTAGAGTAAGCCAAGATTTTGTGGTTTACAACAGCAAAGGACAATAATTAGAAAAGAAAAAGATGATAAGGTGGATGTAATCAAAATTAAAACAGTTTGTCTTCAAAACACACCATTAAATAATTGAATAGGTAAGCCACAGATCTGGGGGAAAAAACATTCTCATAAATATATTTCACATTATATATATGTACCACATCTTCTTTATCCATTTCTCTGTTGATAGACATTTATTACTCAGCCATTAAAAAGAATCAAATAATGCCCTTCATGGCAACATGGATGGGCCTAGAGATTATCATACTGAGTGAAATAAGTCAGACAGAGAAAGACAAATATCACATGATTTTGCCTCTATAGGGAATCTAAAAATAAATAATATAAATGAACTTATTTACAAAACAGACAGACTTAGAGAATGAACTTACAGTTACCTGGGTCAGGAGGAACATTTACAGAGTTTGGAATTGGCATGTCATTCTTAAAAGAAATAACCAACAAGTAATATATATATATATATATATATATATATATATATATATATATATATATATATTTCACAAAGGACTGGTATCCAAAATATAAAAAGAATGTGTATAACAGTTATTTTTTAAACCCAAAATTTTTTAAATAAGCAAAATATTTGAACAGACATTTCACAAAAGGAGATACATAGCTGGCTAATTAGCACATAAAATATTCAAGATTGTTGGTCATTAGGGAAATGAAAATTAAAACCAGAACATGTAAACATACATACAATAAAGATTGACAGCACTCAGTGCTGGAAAACATACAGCACAATCAGGACTCTCAAACATTGCTGGTGGGAATATAAAATGTACAACCAGTTTAAAAAGTGTGCTGGAAGCTTCTTACAAATTTAAACAAACACTATGACCTAACAATTCTATTTCTGGTTATTTACCCTCAAGAAAGTGTGCACAGAGACGTGCATACACACATACACGCATACACACACACTGAAAAACTTGTACAAGGAAATTCAAAGCAGCTTTATTCATGATATCCAAAAACGGGAAAACAGCCCAGGTGTCCATTTTACTGTTGTAGAATGGCTAAAAATACAGTGATGTCTCCCACAGCAGAAAACTACACAGCAAGAAAAATGAACAAACTCTTGATACATACAAAAGCATGGCTGACTCTCAAAAAGCTTAAGCTATGTGAAAAAAAAAAAAGAATGAAAAGTTTTACATGAAGACTATATACTGTAGATTTTATTTATATGTAACTCTTCAAACTGAAGGGAAACAGAAACAAATAGAAAACCAGATCTAATGTGATTATTGTGCAATGCAAAGGTCTTAAGTACTAAAATAAGAAAAAGAAAAAATTGGAGGACTGACACCACCTGATTTAAAGAAATGCTAAAAAGCTGCAGGAAGAAACAATACGATATTGGTAGTAGACTAGAGTAGGGAACAATGAAACAGAATTGAGAGTTTAGAGACAGAACCACATGTCTACAGTTAACTGATTTTTCATAAACTTATCAAAACAATCAATGAGGAAAAAGAAAGACTTGAACAAATGGTATTATACAAGTTGATAACTGTATGGGAAAATTTTAACTTCAACCATACCCCATACCATACAAAATTTTAATTTATACTTGATCAAAGGTATAAATGTAAATGTCCAACCTCTAAAGCTCTAAGCTTCAAGAAGAAAACATATGAGAAGATCTTCAAGGCCTTGAGGTAGGCAAAGATTTCTCAGAGAGGACCTTAAAAGCACAAATGATAAAAAAATAAAAATTGGCAAATTGGGCTTTATCAAAATTTAAAATGTCTGTTTACCTACAGACATCGCAAAGAGAAAGAAAATCAAAGCACATACTAGGAGAAGTTATTTGTATTTCTGACAAAGGACTTGTATTATAAATGTGTTCTTTTCCCTAGAACTCAATAGTTAAATATAACACCCTGAGAATGACCAATAAGCTCATGAAAGGATGTTCAACACCATTTGTCATCAGGGAAATTCAAATTATGATTCTAATAAGATTCTACCCCATACTCACTATTTTATAACATTAAAAACCTGTCATCACAAAACGTTGAAAATAATGTGAAGCAATGGAAACTGTCATATTTTGCTGGTGGGTGTGCAAAATGTCACAGATCTTTGGAAAATTCTTGGGTAGTTTCTTATAAAATTACCTCTACACCTACTCTGTGACCAAGCAATTCTACTCCAATGTTAGCCTCATTTCTAGTGGTGAAAGTGAAAGTCACTCAGTCATGTCCGACTCTTTGAGACCCCATGGACTATACAGTCCATGGAATTCTCCAGGCCAGAATACTGGAGTGGGTAGCCTTTCCCTTTTCCAGGGGATCTTCCCAACCCAGGGATCAAACCCAGGTCTCTCGCATTGTAGGCAGATTATTTTATCAGCTGAGCCACAAGGGAAGCTCAAGAACACTGGAGTGCATAGCCTAACCCTTCTCCAGTGGATCCTCCCAACCGAGGAATCGAACTGGCATCTCCTGCATTGCAGGTGGATTCTGGTGGAGGAGATGGTAATAAAGAGGTAAGCAAATGAGGAAATAAGACAGTTTCAGATTGTGAGTGTGAACAGATAGGTAATGCCTTAATGCACATAGCAAGGTTGTGGTATGGTAGTAGCTGCTGTTATTTTTATTGATCTAGGAGATCCTGGGAAGATGGAGCTGGTTCTGAATAATTCCTAGTCTTGAGCACAGAGTCTGAAGACAATCAAAATGTGTTTGATTGAATGGCTGAGTTGGCATGAGTGAATGAACTAAAGCAACCAATGGAAACTGATGAACCCAGATCCACAATTAAAAGAAAGCAATGAAGTCCCAAATCATGACATACTGGTGATGTGAACAGGCACTTAGAGAAGGGAGATGGGCTGGAGAAGTCTGTGAAGGCTTCCTGGAGGAGATAAACTCTGAGCTGATTCTCCAAAGAAGGTTTGGAAGGCAAAAGTGAATGAGAGGAGAACTGGGTTGGGCTGGAGAAGATTCACATGAGGAGGAGACTCTGGGCAAGAAGCCTGATTGACATGGAAGGCTCTGCTGATGACAGCCATGCAGCAAGAGGGAGGTCTTCTCAGCCTGCTGCCAGATCCTCTACCAGCTCATAACCTAGCAGCACTCAACATAGCCAGGCAGGGCTGTCTAGGAGGTGGTTTAAGGGCATTTATTCCTGCTGAGCTCTCCTGCTCCAGCCCTGGTAGAGTGTCTGGGCTATATTCTGCAGCTTTCTAAGAGCACCTTTAGCTGACATCCTAGTAAGGCTCTGATGGGGTGGAGGGGTGGGGGCACTTGTTTCAGAGGTAATTTGTAACTGCAGTGTGTGAGCACTCAGTCGTGTCTGACTCTTTGCAACCCTATGGACTGTAGTCCACCAGGCTCCTCTGCCCACAGGATTTTCCAGGCAAGAATACTGGAGTGAGTTGCCATTTCCTTCTCCAGGGGGATCTTCCCAATCCAGGGATGGAATCCACATCTCTATGTCTCCTGCACTGTGGCAGATTCTTTTACCACTGAGCCACGTGGGAAGCTGGCAATTGCAGGAGGGATTGGAAAGGAAGCAGGGCTGGAACACAGTCAGCTTGAGCACTGACCTCAAATTTAAGCCACCTGCACTGATTTGTTGGCTCCTAAACAAAACCTTACTTTTCAAACTGAATCCTATACCTAGGTGGTTTTTTTAGAAACATTGATGAATCATTTCAAACTAGAAAACCAGATTTTTCCAAAATTGATGACCTAGAACAGTAGCCTTGAAACATTAGTGAAGACCAGATTCTCCTGGAGGGCCTATTAGACCATGGACGACTGGGTTTCCCCTGCAGTTTCCCACCCTGTCGTTCTGGAGTTAGGCCTAAGAATTTGCATTTCTAAGGACTTCCCAAGAGATGCTAATACTGTGGGTACAGGCATCACACTTAAGAACTACTCATCCAGAGTTATCTAGAAGCATCAAAATATCCTCCAAAATTAAAATAATAAACAGCTTAAAATTTCTCATTAAATTTCTTCTTTAGAATGACAACTGTAACAGTGACAACTATTGTATTTCCTAAGTCACTACATCTAATGCTATGGTTGTCAGTCTTGGTTGCTTAAGGTTTACCTTAAATATCTGGTTTTAAAAGTAATGTGAGCCATTTCTTCAGTAAAGTGCAAGCATACAGGCACACACAGAATTTTATCTCTATGTTGTTGGGGTTGAGTCCAGACCACACTGTTTCAGTTGGTTCATACTTAACCCAAAAATCTGTGAATGCACCCACAGGCGGCACCTATGGTCAGGAATGGGGTTTTAGTGCCTTGGTCCAGCGAGGTGATTCTAAGGTAACTGCTTACCCTCTCTGGGACTATGAAGTGAGGCTACTCAAACCTCTGGAGAATGAGTCTTTCTTAGGAAGCTAGAGAACAGTTGTCCACTTTTGATTTGACATTCTTTTTCACTGTTTAAAATTTTGGCCATGTGAATATTAAAACACAAACATACCACACACTTTTGTGTGTTAATTTTCTGAATATATACACACAATCTTTTTCATGAGGTCCAAATCAATAGCCAATTACAAATCTTTAACACCTTTGTGTTCTACACACAAATACAATTTCTCAAATCTACAGCCATGTTAATTTTTAGTTGCCACGTTTACAATCGTAAAAATCACATTAAAATGGCAAACAAATCAGGTATCTGGATGTAGTATAAATATTAAACATGTACCATCCCCCACGAGTTGAGACTTCAAGTGGGAAAATATATGAACAAGAACATTGGGAATTGGTTGTCTGCATTTAAAGGTTATTTTTACTGTATGGTCATCATCATAATGCCTAAGGGGTTTGAAACGCTTCCAAGGCCTCCTAGAAGCTCCTTTCTGCAGGAACCAAAACCTGTTTCCCTCACACTTGACTCTTCAGGTGGGAGGCAGGTAGAAGGTTCTTCTTAGAAAGAAGCTCAATTCCTCAACATTTAAATTCCAGTGTGAATATGTGTGTGAGTGTGTGTGCACATGTGTGTGTATGTGTGGTCTTTAATGAATGCTTCCTACTCACCCGCCTCCTCTCTCTTTCCCCAAATACATACACACACAGACACACACACACACACACACACACGATAAACATAAATGACAGAAAAGCTGCTCTGGCCTTTGCTTGGCAACCCAGTCCCAGAGCCAGGCCAGGCCCTCTTGCCCTTCTTTCCCAAAGTCACCTGCAGCTCCAGACTTTTTGCAGTGAGCTCATCACTGTGGCCCCAGCAGTCACTCAATGACTCCCTGGTGGTGCAATTAGCATCCGCCTCACACAACAAGCAGATTCTAATGGGCTCTAGGTCCCCTGCCCTGAGGTTCTCATCTCCTGCTGCCTTGGTGGCCTCAGCCAAGCTGCCCTCATCAAGGGTCCCGCTGTCCCCCGCTGACACTGCCTAGGCGGGGCTGAGTCTGTGAGGCACATGGAGCCTTGACCTGGGAGCAGGACCGTAGGTCCTCACTGTGCCTCACTCGTGGGCTTTAGGACGTACCTGCAGTTGGATTAGATCAATGATTCTAAGGCTTTCGGAGAGCTTTGGGCCCCTTTGAGAATCTAATGCAGCAGTGGGGTCTTTTCCTGAGAAGAACATAAATGTAAAGGCATAAATAATGGACATTTGGTTTTAGAGGTTCATAAATCTTCTAGAGCCCATCCATAAACCCCAGGAGAGTCCTGAGTTTCCTTCCAGCCCTGACAACCACACAAGTTGGTGATAAACTCTTTCCTCTCTCCTTCTGTCCATCTTGCCCTCTCTCTCTTTCTGTTCTTCAATGTGGTCATGTGGGTCAAAAAAGGCGATGAATGGAGAACCTCTTCAAAAACTGCTACCTATGGTGCGTCTGTGAGGGGTGGTCAGTCAGTTCAGTCAGTTCAGTCGCTCAGTTGTGTCCGACTCTTTGTGACCCCATGAATCACAGCATGCCAGGCCTCCCTGTCCATCACCACCTCCCGGAGTTCACTCAGACTCACGTCCGTCGAGTCAGTGATGCCATCCAGCCATCTCATCCTCTGTCATCCCCTTCTCCTCCTGCCCCCAATCCCTCCCAGCATCAGAGTCTTTTCCAATGAGTCAACTCTTCTCATGAGGTGGCCAAAGTACTGGAGTTTCAGCTTTAGCATCATTCCTTCTGAAGAAATCCCAGGGCTGATCTCCTTCAGAATGCACTGGTTGGATCTCCTTGCAGTCCAAGGGACTCTCAAGAGTCTTCTCCAACACCACAGTTCAAAAGCACCAGTTCTTTGGCGCTCAGCCTTCTTCACAGTCCCAACTCTTACATCCATACATGACCACAGGAAAAACCATAGCCTTGACTAGATGAACCTTAGTCAGCAAAGTAATGTCTCTGCTTTTAATATGCTGTCTAGGTTGGTCATAACTTTTCTTCCAAGGAGCAAGCATCTTTTAATTTCATGGTTGCAGTCACCATCTGCAGTGATTTTGGAGCCCCAAAAAATAAAGTCTGACACTGTTTCCACTGTTTCCCCATCTATTTCCCATGAAGTGATGGGACCAGATGCCATGATCTTCGTCTTCTGAATGTTGAGCTTTAGGCCAACTTTTTCACTCTCCACTTTCACTTTCATCAAGAGGCTTTTTAGTTCCTCTTCACTTTCTGCCATAAGGGTGGTGTCATCTGCATATCTGAGGTTATTGATATTTCTCCTGGCAATCTTGATTCCAGCTTGTGTTTCTTCTTATTATCAACATAGAGTTACTTATACTCCTTATTGACCCCATGATGATGATAACAGCTACCATTTACTGAGCACCTATGTAGTGCCAAGTGATATCCTAAGAACTGTCCACTCATCATCTCATTTAAGCTTCAAAATTATCCTCTGAGGAGCAGTGCTACAACTACTCCTATTTTCAAATGAGAAAACTGATTACAAAGAGTTCAGTTACCTCACCAAAGATCACACAATCTGTATCTGGCAAAAACCAGGTTTTGACTAAGATAAAATACCCATATAATGCAATGTCTAGTTGTCAGTGATGAATTTTAGCTACTGGATAAAATATTATAAGTGAGCCCTGGGCTAAAAGAGTAGGGCGCCTACTCAAGGACAGGCAGACAGATAGACAGACATGGGGACTGAAGAATCTACATTAGACCATTGTGGATGGACATTACACTTGACCAATCTGGGCTGAGGTGCCCCAAGGGACCAGGCAACGAAATTAATCAGGAATCCTTCCCACAGGAGGTGAGACTGGGCTAAGGTGAATAAAGGGGAAAGATAAACAGCGGTTTAGGTAGGAGGTAGAGAAATGGCAGAGAGAGCCTGGGTCACAGCAGCCCAGCAGACACGTTTAATGAGGCTGGGCAGTTTGCTGCAGCATGATAGATCCTGCCCTCCAGCCACTCAGTCAGTACCTAGTGAGGACAATGGCACCCATGGGACTCAGGCAGCCAAACGTTTGTAGAGAGCTCATGGTCATGGTGCAGCCAGCAAGACATGGCTTCAGTGTCAAGAGGTCCTAGGTTTGAATCCCATCTCTGCCACTTACTGAACTTGTTTATTAACCAGTCCCACCTCAGTTTTCTCATCTGTAAAATGGGAATAATCATAGGATCTGCTTGGAAGAGTTGTTAAAAGTATTGAATGAGATAATGCACAGTGCTGACCAAGAATATGCACTGCTGCTGCTGCTAAGTCACTTCAGTCATGTCCGACTCTGTGCGACCCCGTGGACTGCAGCCTACCAGGCTCCTCCGTCCATGGGATTTTCCAGGCAAGTGTACTGGAGTGGGTTGCCAAGAATAAGCACAAAAGATGGTAATTACTGTTGCTCTCATCATCCCTAACTGTAATAAAGCTATTAGAACAATGCTTGGCACATACAGTGTGCCTAAATATTAGTGCGCTTTCCCTTGAGTCTGCTCCTGGGGCCCATTTATTCAAGATAGAAAAAATATATATAACATCAGAGAGGGAAAGGAAAGCTTCCCCTTTCCCCCCTGACTTGTGTCCAGAGAGAATCACACAGTTCTTTAGAAGAGGGGTGATGTGCTAATAAACTACAGATCCTGAGAACTGGGCATCTTTCAATGACAACTGTAACTCTGACAGGTGAAATTGAACACTTAGAACATTTCACTTGATTCCTTTCAAACACAGAGAGAGAGAGAGACAGGCCTGCATCTAAGCTTATTTCTTAATTGGTCACATTTTGAAGCATGCTGCTTCCTTGTGACCCCAGAGTTAATAAACAGCCAGTGAGAGTGCCCACTGTATTGAAAGGCAGTTTCCAGGAAGGAGATTTGCTGGGTGCCAACAGTCATCAGCTGGGGTTTTAGAGCAAATTACCCATCCATCAATTTCTCTTCTCCTGGGAGGTATGTTTGGGGCCAAGAGATCCTTGCTAGAAGTGAGATCAATACATAGAAATTCAAATTTACCCCGAAGGCACCTAAAACAAAACATGCTCCCAACTGGCCCTGTTGTCATGCCCTGCCCGCACAGCTGGCCCGGTCCCCCTCTTGCCTTGTCTGGCACCAAGCTGCAGATTCGGCATCCTCTTAGCCACCTCTCTCACCCCCACCTTTAATCCATCACCAAATCTGATGATTCTGCTTCTGAAGAGTCTCTCACTCCCATCCCCCTGTCCTAGCCCCTCATCTGCACTGCTAACGAGACACCTGCCATTGTTCCCTAACTGCTCCCCCTGCCACCATTCCTACTCCCTTTCAAGCTATTCTCTGCGTGGCGGCAAAGGAGATCCTTCTAAAATGCAAATTCGGTCCCATCACACTCCTGATTAAAACTTTCCAAAGGCTCCCTGTTAACTTCAGGATAAAGTCTCTGCTTCAAATGGCGGCAAGAAAGAAGCTTCAAGGTCCCAAGGCTGCCTATCTCCCCACCTCCATGCTCCTTTCTTCCTGCAAGATGCTTTAGCAAGACCAAAGGCTCTAAAAGACTCCCAGTTCTGCCCAGCTATGCACCTGTTACTTCCAGTCCCAGGATGCCCTCCTTTTTTTCTGTTAGCCTGGAAACTTCATTTCTTCCCTACCTCTGAAGCAGCTTGGCTCTGACATTACAACCTATGTGAAGCCTTCTCCAACAATCAAGTCTCACAGAAACAGAGGTACGTTACCCTCTTTTGTAACAATGGGAATATATTTCAATTGTTGAAGGCATCTTATTGCATCCAAGTTTCCCTGTATTCAAGTCTGTTGTCTATCCCAAGCTGCCAGCAAGTCAGCATCAGTGGTCCTTGCATCTTTCTATCCCCAATGCCAAACCCTGTAGGCTTCATATGGGTCATTTCATCTTACCATCACAATATTTATAAGAATATGCATACTACTGTGTCCATTTTACAGAGAAGGAAACTGAGGCTCAGAGACATAAAGGAATCTGTCCAAGAGCACACAGGTAGTATTAGGGAGAGACTTGAACTCAGATCTAAGTAACCTGAAAGGGCTCAAGAAACACTGGTATCATTATTTAGTGTTGATCATTTATATTCTTATAAACGATCCCCCCAACCAACCCTCATCCTGAAAATACATTTTGAGCAAGAACCTAAAGAATCTTAATGAAAATGTTCTGGCAAATATTTATTGTTTTAAAAGGATTCTTCCTATATGACTGCTTTCAAAACTGAAAATGCAGTCATGGAAGGAGCCTGAATTTAGAGAAGCTTGGGTTCCTACCAAGCCTTGGAAGGAACTTTCCTTCTTAGGTGTATCTCTTGCCACACCTTAGTCCCAGCCTTGGACTTGGCACAGAGAAGTTAAGTAACTTGACAAAAGGCACAAAGGAGCTAAGTGACCATTTACTTGTTGTGTAACTTTCTTCAGGTAAAAAGCTTCAGGTGCCTGCAGGTGGTGTGTATTGCAATAGTGGGTACCTAGGAGGCTGCCACTGGGGGCAATGACAGTGTCTACTACAAACAGTAACAACAATAATAACAAAGTTCTGTTCATTGAACATTGATGATGTCCCAGGCACTGTGCTAAGCACTTGGCACAACTCAGCTCTCTAATAAGGTGCCCGGGGGTGGCACACTGCCAGCAGCAGCACAGCTGGAACCTAACCCCATGTTCACCTGAGGCCAGAGCTCATGCTCTGGTCATTAATGCACCCCTACTATCTGTTGCTGCTTTTGTATTACCAGCTGAGATTTAAGCAGGTTCAGTGGCTGGTACAGATAACCAAGGTGGGGCTGCTATGGCCTGGATGCTCTGTCCAAGACTGTGTGATCATCATGTTATCTATCCACGGGGCAGGGAACACTATTACAACCAGATAGCAAGGGTCCAACTGCCTAGGTGAGCTTAGGGTCTCTTCTTCCATGTTAAAAACTTCACCTTGCGTCTACCCAGCAGGATAGAAACTTCCCCAGAATTTAGGAAGGCAGAAGCAACAGAGGTCAGGAGAACAAGAAGATCCTGAATTCTCAACCAAAGAAGCCCCCCAATTCCTGGCACTTCTCCCAGCTTGGCACTTAAAGAGTTAACCTGAAACTGCCTCCATGATGAATGGCTATAATACTGTCTACGTAATGGGTTTCCTATTTAAATTTTGTGAGGATTTAATCAGTTGGGCGCAGCTGTGCAAGATGCACCATAAACTATGTTGAAAAATATGTAGACATATACATTTATCTGCTACAAATTAAGCTCACTTAGAGGTGGTCTTAATGGCCCATGTAGCCATCATTACAAGCATAAATTCTAAACTGTCTGTTTCCAGTGAATTTGCTTTGAGAAAAAAATTAATGCTCATCCTTGGCAGAGCACAGTAATAAATGAAAGGACCCTTAATTTGCAAAGCGCTAATAGTCCAGCCATTTTTCATTAGGAACCCCACGCTGGACCATATATGGCAGGGTGGCTTCGTGGGAGATTCCACTGCCCAGTCTAGGGAGGGAAGCGTCTGGCTTCCTGGAGGCTGACCCTCTGTGGTTTGCTTGATCTGCTTGGAGGAAGGCTGAAAACCTGGTCCTAAAACCTGGTCCTAATGAGAGGTGCTGAGTTGGCTAGCCCTTCTGTTTCAGCTGCATGCTCTCCTCCAGAGGTGGTCACTGGGCTTTGCTCTGTCCATGATGCTGAAACTTACTCAGCACATAGTCCAATGGTGAGCACACATCTTGGGGCTCATGAGAATAAACAGCAAATGGAAGTCCTCCCACTTTTCCCTAGGTCCCAGCAGTGGGAAATGGGACAAGGTGGCTGGATTTGAGTCCCAACTGCTACTTGGGCATATCCTGATCCTGGCAGTTCCCTTCCTCTCATAGTCACTGGAGCTGCCAGTTTGCAAGACAGTCTCATTTCCCTTCTCATATCTCAGTTGATTCTTATAACAACAGTCCCAACCTTTTTGGCACCAAAGACCAGTTTTGTGGAAGACAATTTTTCCATGGACCAGGGGTGGGGGGAAGGTTTTGAGAGGATTCAAGCACATTAATGTCATTGTGCATTTTATTTATATTATTATTACATAAACCTCACCTCAGATCATCAGGCATTAGATCCCAGAGGTTGGGGACCTCTGCATAACAACTATAGGAAGTAGGTGTAATTACTTCCCCCGCATTAAACATGGAGACAAGGCCAGGACAGGAGTGAGGCAAGAGGGGCACCCAGGATGCTAAGTTTAAGGAAGTACTGCGCTCAGGGTTGTGCAAGTGACCATCTATACTTGCAGGACTCTGATAGCATGTTCCTCCTTAAACTTTGCTTCTTACCTGTCTCTTTTGCCACACCCTAGTCCCAGCCTTGAACCTGGCACAGAAAAGTTAATTAACTTGATGAAAGGCACATAGGAGCTAAGTGAGAGAGCTAGAGTCCAATTCAAGCCATTTAATTTCAAATTCCACTCTCTTTCCCATGTGCCACAAGGATGCACATTTGAACTGAAAAGTTTGATTTCATTCATCCCAAGCTGGGCATTTACTGTGAGTCAGACTGTTTAGTAGAAGCTTTCACATACTTTGTCTTGTTTCACCTTCTTCATAGCAACTTTTACTTTCAGAAGTAATCTTATCAATTCAATTTTTAAAAAATCTTCGTTTATTTGTATGGGTGTACTCAGTCTTAGTTGCAGCATGTGGGATCTTCTATCTTCCTTGCAGCCTGTAGGATATTTAGTTGAGGCGTGTGGAATCTAGTTCCCCAACCAGGGACTGAACCATGACCCCCTGCATTGGAAGAGTGAAGTCTTGGACACACTGGACCACTAGGGAAGTCCCTTCATTTTTTTTTTAAGTTTGATTATGGCCTGTATGCCTCACTAGAATATATACCACTTTAGTGATCAGAAAAGTTCTTGACACATGTTAGGTGTTCAATAAATATTTGTTGAATAAATTATTTTATTTGACAAACATTTGAGATTGTGTGAAACATGTATATGTCCTCAGATGTGGTCCCAGGCACCCAAAATATGAGACAGAACCATCTAAAAGGTAGGTTGATTTTCTCTCCTCTGAGTATCAGGTGTTCCCATACCCAACCATCCCGGGAGAAGGAATTGGTGTTGGAAAATTCAACCAAATATAAATTAAAATCTGGGTTGGTTCTTTTCCAGCAATCAGAAACGCAGAAACACTCAACATTCACCAAAGTTTCTGATGGTGAGAGTTGGGGTTGCACTAGAAAGTGGTAGGAAAATTAAAAAGCTGAAAATCAGAATCTCAAAAAATATTAGCTTATTGAAATTAGCAAGGAGATCAAACCAGTCAATCCTAAAGGAAATAAACCCTGAATATTCATAGGAAGGGCAGATGCTGAAGCTGAAGCTCCAATACTTTGGCCACCTGATGCAAAGAGACAACTCAGCAGAAAAGACCCTGATGCTGGGAAAGACTGAGGGCAGGAGGAGAAGGGGACAATGGAGGATAAGATGATTGGATGGCATCACTGACTCAATGAACATGAATTTGAACATGAGCCCTTGTCAGACAGTAAAAGGACAGGGAAGCCTAGCATGCTGCAGTCTGTGGGGTTGCAGAGTTGGACATGACTTAGCAACTGGACAACAACATTGAAACCTGACCACTGACAGAGGCATCAGCACTTTAACGCCAAGGAGTGCATTGAGAGATTTCTTTGTAAACCTTAGAAGCAGCTCCCAAGCTCTTTCCCTATGCATCTGGTCAGTCAGCCCAGCCCTTTTATTTGAGATAAGTTGTCAAATGGGAGGACAAGTCGTCTCCCTCCAAACCGCCTCTAGGAAGGCTCCCGGCATGCCCTGCAGCATTTCCATAGAAAGCACTGGAGAAGGAGAGTGAATCTCTACATATCTGGCCTGTGGGTTCTGCACAATTTAACAGTTGACAAAGTTGTGGAGATAGGCAAGCATCATTGCCATCAAAATCTGAGATGGAATTACCAGCCACCAAAGAGAGGCGCTGTCCATGGTACTGAAAGGCTTGGCAGTCAGGGGAAACTGCACCTCTCAAGTTTCTCTTGAGCAGGTTCCACCAGTACAGTTTCAGTGGACACCGGGCAGATGAGGATTGAGTAGCCAAGTACAGTACTAAGGTTCACATACAGAGAAGGCAAGCTGAATTCCTAAAAGATTTCCGTGAGAACATATTGAAAGTTAAATATATGACCAGACACTTCACAGAGATTCAACTATTTATTCTTTTTTTATAATAGCACATTACTGTGGAACTCTGATCAGAATCCTCCTGGCTTTTCACAAGGCCAGGAAAAGACAGGGGGCCTCTCATCTGCCCTTGACAGCATCCAAGCCAGCTCCCCGGCCAGCTCCCCTCTGCTGTGGACACAGGTCCCACTCCCTCACCTGTCTCTTTTGGCATCACTTCCTCTAGGCACTTTGCTGCTTTATCCTGCCCCAGACAATTTTCTGCAGGGCCCAGTGGGGCTTCTGGGCACAAAGGCTTTCTGTGTCCCCTATTTCCTTAGTTATAGGAAAGAGCCTTCCCCCCAGCCTCCATGACCTTCCTTGAGTTGAAATGGGCAGATTTAAACAGCTGCTAACAAGAAAGAGAGGGGATGCAAGATCAGGGAGAAATAAGTCAACAGCTGCCTTGGTTCATCCACCTCACTACAACTGACTCAAATTTGTTTCTTTTTACTGCTGAGTAACAATCCATTGTGTGTTTATATCACAACTTCTTTATCCATTCATATGTCAGTGGACAACTAGGTTGCTTCCATGTTCTAGCTATTGCAAATAGTGGTGCAATGAACATGGTAGTCCATGTGTATTTTAGAATTGTGATTTTCTCAGGACATATGCCCAGTAGTGGGATTGATGGGTCATATGGTAGTTTTATTCCTAGGTTTTTTTTTTTTTTTTAAAGAATCTCCATAGTTCTCCATAGTCAGTCAGTTCAGTCACTCGGTCATATCTGACTCCTTGCGACCCCATGGACTGCAGTACACCAGGCTTCCCTGTCTATCACCAACTCCTGGAGCTTGCTCAAATTCATATCCATTGAGCCAGTGATGCCATCCAACCATGTCATCCTCTGTCCCCTTCTCTTCCTGCCTTCAATCTTTTTCAGCATCAGGGTCTTTTCCAATGAGTCAGCTCTTCATACCAGGTGGCCAAAGATTTGGAGCTTCAGCTTCAGCATCAGTCCTTCCAATGAATATTCACGACTGATTTCCTTTAAGATTGACTGGTTGGCTCTCCTTGCAGTCCCAGGACTCTCAAGAGTCTTCTCCAACACCACAGTTCAATAGCATCAATTCTTCAGCGCTTAGCTTTCTTTATGGTCCAACTCTCATGTCCATACCTGACTACAGGAAAAACCATAGCTTTGATTACACAGACTTTTGCTGGCAAAGTAATATCTCTGCTTTTTAATATGCTGTCTAGGTTGGTCATAGCTTTTCTTCTAAGAAGCAAGCATCTTTTAATTTCATGGCTGCAGTCACCATCTGTGGTGCTTTTGGAGCCCCCCCCCCCCCCCCCCGCCAAAAGTCTGTCACTGTTTCCATTATTTCCCCATCTATTTTCCATGAAGTGATGGGACTGGATGTCAAGATGTTAGTTTTTTGAATGTTGAGTTTTAAGCTAGCTTTTTCACTCTCCTCTTTCACTTTCATCAAGAGGCTCTTTAGTTCCTCTTTGCTTTCTGCCATAAGGGTGGTGTCATCTGCATATCTGAGGTTATTGATATGTATCCTAGCAATCTTGATTCCAGGTTGTGATGCATCCAGCCCAGCATTTTGCATCTGCATATAAGTTGAATAAGCAGTGTGACAATATACAACCTTGATGTACTCCTTTCCCAATTTGGAACCAGTCTGTTGTTCCATGTCTGGTTCTAACTGTTGCTTCTTGATCTGGATACATGTTTCTCAGGAGGCAGGTAAGGTGGTCTGGTATTCCCATCTCTTGAAGAATTTTCCAGTTTCTTGTGATCCACACAGTCAAAGGGTTTGACATATTCAATAAAGCTGAAATAGATACTTTTCTGGAATTCATTTGATTTTTTGATGATCCAGCAGATGTTGGCAATTTGATCTCTGGTTCCTCTGCCTTTTCTAAATCCAGCTTGAAGATCTGGAAGTTCTTGGTTCATGTACTGTTGAAGCCTGGCTTGGAGAATTATTAGCATTTCTTTGCTAGCGTGTGAATTGAGTGCAGTTGTGCGGCAGTTCGGCATTGCCTTTCTTTGGGATTGGATTGATAACTGACCTTTTCCAGTTCTGTTGTCACTGTTGAGTCTTCCAAATTTGCTGGCATATTGAGTGCAGCACTTTGACAGCATCATCTTTTAGGATTTGAAATAGCTCAACTGAAGTTCTATCACCCCCACTAGCTTTGTTCATAGTGATGCTTCCTAAGGCCCACTTGGCTTCACATTCTAGGATGTCTGGCTCTAGGTGAGTGATCTTGCTATCATGATTATCTGAGTCATGAAGACCTTTTTTGTATAGATCTTCTGTGGGTTTTTTTGCCACCTCTTCTTAATATCTTCTGCTTCTGTTAGGTCCATACCATTTCTGTCCTTAATGTGCCCATCTTTGCATGAAATATTTTGTTGGTATCTCTAATATTCTTGAAGAGATCTCTGGTCTTTCCCATTCTATTGTTTTCCTCTATGTCTTTGCATTGATCACTGAGGAAGGCTTTCTTATCTCTCCTTGCTATTCTTTGGAACTCTGCATTCAAATGGGAATATATTTCCCTTTCTCCTTTGCCTTTAACTTCTCTTTTCTCAGCTATTTGTAGTGAAGTGAAAGTCATTCAGTCATTTCTGATTCTTTGCAACCCCATGGGCTACACAGTCCATGGAGTTCTTCAGGCCAGAATACTGGAGTGGGTAGTCTTTCCCTTCTCCAGGGGATTATCCCAACCCAGGGATCAAATTCAGGTCTCCCACATTACAGGTGGATTCTTTATCAGCTGAGCCACAAGGGAATTCCTATTTGTAAGGCCTCCTCAGACAACCATTTTGCCTTTTTGCAATTCTTTTTCTTGGCGATGATCTTGATCACTGCCTCCTGTACAATGTCACAAACCTCTTTCCATAGTTCTTCAGGGACTCTATCTATCAGATCTAGTCCCTTGAATCTATTTGTCATCTCCATTGTATAATTGTAAGGGGTTTGATTTCATGCTGTTCATGGGGTTCTCAAGGCAAGAATACTGAAGTGGTTTGCCATTTCCTTCTCCAGTGGACCACATTCTGTCAGACCTCTCCACCATGACCCATCTGTCTTGGGTGGCCCCACACAGCATGGCTTAGTTTCATTGAGTTAGACAAGGCCGTGGTCCATGTGATCAGACTGGCCAGTTGTCTGTGACTGTGGTTTCAGTCAGTCTGCTCTCTGATACCCTCTGTCAGTGCCTACCATCTTACTTGGGTTTCTCTTACCTTGGATGTGGGGTATCTCTTCACGACTGCTCCAGCAAAGCACAGTGGCCGCTCCTTACCTTGGACGTGCGGTAGCTCCTCTCAGCCGCACTCCTGCGCCGTCTGTCACAGGCGCTGAGCTTAAGTTGGCTTAAACCTCAACATTCAGAAAACTAAGATCATGGCATCCAGTCCCATCACTTCATGGCAAATAGATGGGGAAACAGTGGAAACAGTGTCAGACTTTATTTTTCTGGGCTCCAAAATCACTGCAGATGGTGATTGCAGCCATGAAATTAAAAGACGCTTACTCCTCGGAAGGAAAGTTATGACAAACCTAGACAGAATATTAAAAAGCAGAGACATTACTTTGTCAATAAAGGTCCATCTAGTCAAGGCTATGGTTTTTCCAGTGGTCATGTATGAATGTGAGAGGAGTTGGACTATAAAGAAAGCTGAGTGCTAAAGAATTGATGCTTTTGAACTGTGGTGTTGGAGAAGACTCTTGAGAGTCCCTTGGACTGCAAGGAGATCCAACCAGTCCATCCTAAAGGAGATCAGTCCTGGGTATATTGGAAGGACTGATGTTGAAGCTGAAACTCCAATACTTTGGCCACCCAATGTGAAGAGCTGACTCATTTGAAAAGACCCTGATGCTGGGAAAGATTGAAAGCAGGAGGAAAAAGGGACAACAGAGGATGAGATGGTTGGATGGCATCACTGACTCAATGGACATGGGTTTTGGTGGACTCCGGGAGTTGATGGACAGGGAGGCCGGCGTGCTGAGGTTCATGGGATCACAAAGAGTTGGACATGACTGAGCAACTGAACTGAACTGAAAGATCTAGTGGTTTCCCCTACTTTCTTCAGTTTAAGTCTGAATTCTGCAAGAAGGAGTTCATGATCTGAGTCACAGTCAGCTCCCGGTCTTGTTTTTGCTGACTATATAGAGCTTCTCCATCTTTGGCTGTGAAGAATCTGATTTCAGTATTGACCATCCTGTGATGTCCATTTGTAGAGTCATGCCTTGTGTTGTTGGAAGTGGGTGTTTGCTATGACCAATGTGTTCTCTTGACAAAACTCTGTTAGCCTTTGCCCTGCTTCATTTTGTACTCCAAGGACAAATTTGCCTGTTACTCCAGGTATCTCTTGACTTCTCACTTTTGCATTCCAGTCCCCTATGATGAAAAGGATATCTTTTTTTTTTGGTGCTAGTTCTAGAAGGTCTTATAGACCAGCATAGAACCTTTCAACTTCAGCTTCTTCAGCCTTAGTGATTGGGGCATAAACTTGGATTACTGTGATATTGAATAGTTTGCCTTGGAACTGAACAGATATCATTTTGTCATTTTTGAGATTTCAACCAAGTACTGCATTCCAGACTGTTTTGTTGACTGTGAGGGCTATTCCATTCCTTCTAAGGGATTCTTTCACACAGTAGTAGATATAATGTTCATCTGAATTAAATTTGCCCATTCCAGCCCAGTTTAGTTTTCCATAGTGGCTGTATCAATTTACATTCCTATAAACAGTGCAAGAGGGTTCCCTTTTCTCCACATCCTCTCCAGCATTTTGTTGTCTGTAGATTTTTTGATGACACCCACATTCTGATTGGTGTGAGGTGATACCTCATTGTAGCTTTGACTGGATGAATTGAGAAAGTAGCATGGACATTCACATATACATTTTTATGTGTAAAACAGATAACTAATGGGAAGCTGCTATGTTGGGTGGGTGGGAGCGAGGCTCAAGAGGGAGGGGACAAATATATATAGTTATGACAGATACAAATTTTGTAGAACAAAACCAACACAACATTATAAAAGCAATTAGCCTCCAATTAATTATTTTTAAAACTACAAAAAAAACAAAAAACAAAAAAGAGCAGCCTTGTGTCAAGGTCCTGTTTCCCCATCCATCAATGAGTATGCACAACAATATCTTTGAGCTGTTTTTCAGATACTGAAACCCTTTCTGGCTGGGAGAAGTTAATGATTAACAGTGGTAGGCTGCCCACAAGCATGTATATTCCAGACCAGTTGGACTTGAAAGCTGATGATGCTGACTCCTGCTTACTTCCCACCAACCCATCGGAATGTGTCTTCTGACCCTGCCACTGACAGCCTGTTGGACCCCTGTCAGGTTACTCAAACTTCCTGTGCCTCAGTTGTGCCATTTTTAACATGAGATATTGTAATACTTAGTGTGATAAGGGCTGACCAAGAAAACACCAATAAAGTACATATTCTGGATGAGTCCTGAGTACTGGACCAGTGTCAGCTGTTCTTACTCATTACTTCACACACAAGTGGAGGTATAGCTTCAGCTGGCCTCGATCCATAAGAATTTCAGGGCTGTGCTCAAACCCAAACTAGAAGCCAAGCAAGCTTCCACCAAGCTGTTAGGGTTGAAGTGGTGCAGTCATCTGCCTGTAATAAAGCATATACCTCTCTCTGTATCTATCTATTCATCATCCATCTATCTATATGTATATGAGCCAAAAAAGGTGGTAACATATACTAAAATATAATAAATCATATCAGATTTCAGCATGCTTATCATGTTTTCCTCATATTTTTGTTTTAGTGTGTGTAAAAGAGCATGTCCTAGGAATCATTAACCTACCGAGCTCCCTGGGCAGGATGTGGGTTTTAGTCCCCCATTATTTTATTGTTTGAGGGCCTGTCTCATGCTTCTGTGGCACGTTTTGTTGCTAAGCAAGCCTGCTTGGTTTTGTGGTTAAGCAAACTTGCTTTCTGGAGTGATCATTAACTTAAGGGGTCTCTCATGCTTCTTTCTTTACTGACGATCTCCTAGAGGGTTTAACTATTTAATCTTCTGTTTTGTCCCTTTACTCTGTCCATCTGTGCGGTCCCCAGAACCTTGGTCTCCCTGGGGACCAGCTCTTTTCATGTAACTTCATCTCTCTCCATGGGGCCTGCTTCTTCTTCTTCTTTTTTTTAATACGTATTTATTGAGTAGGATGTGCCAGGTCTTAGTTGCGGCACATGGGGATCTTCAATCTTTGTTTTGACCTGGGAGAGCTTTAGCTGAGGAATGTGAAATGGAGCATTTCCTGCCATATCAATAGACAAAGATGTCACAGCCATCAGTTATTCCAGCCCTCCAAATGTGAATTTCTGAGCCTGGGCGACACCCAGAAAGAACAATCACAGTTCAGTCTGCTGCCACTCCCTTATGGTGAATGAGGAACTAAGGAAATGAAAAATCAAATCACAGGATGCTGGCTCCAGGTAGCTGAGATGCATAGGAGAGGAATGATTTCAATAAACCCAGACTCTAGTATCTTCCCAAACATAGAAAAAGTGCTATTTAGCATAGAAAAGTGCTAAATTTCTTGAGATACCTGATTTTCCTACGTTAGCAATACTCTTTTGACGCTCAGGCTACTTGGCCCTTGTTGCAAACTTTTATATAACCTGGCTCCGCCCCCTGCCCCTTTGGAGCAGTTCTCTCAGATCATTAGAGAGGCTGTCTCCCAGACTTGAAATCCTAAAAATTCCCACCAAATAAAATATAATGCTCAACTTTCAGGCTGTTGACTACTTTTTTAAGTCAATAGGCATGTGGGATCTAGTTTCCTGACCAGGGATTAAACTTGGGGCCCCCTGCACTGGGAGCTCGGAGTTTTAGCCACTGGATCACCAGGAACATCCCAGGCCTGCTTTTTGTCTTTAGCAAAATGGCAGGATTATGAGTGTTGCCTGATGGAGAAAGCTTCTCTGCAGCCTCACAGCAGGTAAACAATGACAGGTCACAACAGCCCAGAATGAATGCATCCTTCCCAAAGAGGTGCAGTTAGGGTGCTTCTGAGTCGATGTGATGGAGTCAATCCCAGATAAAAAGGAGCATCTTGTGTGGCCTTAGAAAATGTTCTTTCCTGCATACTCCAGGGAGAGAGGCCCTAGTACTCTCCAGCTTGTGCACACCACCCTTGCCCTGGCTCTCAGCCCAGGGTCTCCTCATAGGCTGCTCACTTGGTCTGAATCACTGCTCAGTCCTTTTTGTAGCTGGTTCAGTCTCACCCTTCAGGTCTCATTCAGATAGTCTTCCCAGGCAGGTCTGACTTGATGCCAACACCGAAGAGTATAATGATAGCCCTCAGCATCCTCATCTCTCAGCACCCTGTCTGGTTCCTGCACTGCGCTTGCCACAGGTTCTAACTGCATGCTTTTGTGTACTTGTTTTCTGTCTGTTTCTCCTACTCAACTGTCATTGCCATGAGGGCAGGACCGCATGCTTTTGACTCTACTCCGTCCCAGCACCAGCCCAGGGTCACAGTGGCTGGCACAGAGCGTACTGACTTACCCTTTGTGCTCACACTTTCCTAAGGAATTTTCCACACTGCATTTTCCTCACAGCCCCTCTACCAGGTGAGTCCCATTATTAGACCCCCTTTTTTTTAAAAATAGATGAGGAAGCTGAAACACAGAGGCATTCAGTAACTTCTTCAAGATCACATAGTAAGTAGAGGATCCAAGAGCCTTTCCAGGTAGAGCTGTCATTGGAGCCGGCCCTGGTGCACAGAAAGCCTTGCCAGATGCTGAAAAGGAAAATTCTGAATGGATAGATGATTAGAATCTCTTGTTCCCATACAATCCAGTCTGAACCCACCCAACTCAGTTATTTCTTTCACCCGACACTCACAGTGTTGTGATGTACTGTGGGGACCTTACCCTCAGGGAAGTTCACAGCAGCGGTGACAAAATAAGCCACTGTGTGAATAACCAGCCAGCTTTCCAGGGTTCTCTACCACCTGGCTGATTAGCTCATCAGGTGCCCTGGGGACACTTGAATCTCCTGGATGAGTCTGAGATGCCCACAACACTCCTGGTCTTGGCTTCACCTCTTCATCCTTTATTTAGAAATATAGACACCAAGGCCCAGGGAAACTAAGAAACCTGCCCAAGGGCTCATAGCTAAAAAGGAGTAGAAAGAGGATTTGAATGCTTCCAACCTGTTTCTTGAGAGTTCCTTGCATAGCAAGGAGATCAAACCAGTCAATTCTAAAGGAAATCAACCCTGAATATTCACTGGAAGCATGGATGCTGAAGCTGAAGAGCCAATACTTTGGCCACCTGATGCAAAGAGCTGACTCATTGGAAAAGATCCTGATGCTGGGAAAGATTGAGGGCAGGAGGAGAAGGGGATGACAGAGGATGAGACGTTTGGATGGCATCACCAACTCAATGGACATGAGTTTAAGCAAGCTCCAGGAGATGGTGAAGGATGCAGAAGCCTGGCTCGCTGCAGTCCATGGGGTTACAAAGAGTCGGACACGCCTGAGCGACTGAACAACAGCAACCTGACCCTGGAACTCCCATGACAACCTCCCAGTTAAAGAACAAGGAAACAAACAAAAATGTAAAAGGTGCATAGATTAGTCATTCAGCCTGAGCTTTCTGAAGTACAGTTGAAGACAAAGTCAGTGGCAGGCGGGCAATGGCTTGGATGTAGTGAGGGGAGGGGCTGAGCTAGGACCCTCAGGCCAGCCCTGTAAGCAACAAGCCTCCATTTATGTGGGCAAGATCCTGCTTCTACTAGAGGAAAATGGTCAGGAACAAGGAGTGGGGGGAAAGTCCAATAGCATACTTCAGTAAGGCTGAGACCTAAGCAGGCAAGAGAAATGAGTTCAAGTTCAGCACCCTTTTCTGAAATTCTTTCCAATGGACTTTAGCCCTGAAGCCATTTATGGGAAGTACCAGGTACAAAGCAATAGTTATTAATAGTTTCCAAACTTCAGGCTTTCACATTGCTGCCTTTAGGAGCTTTGTCACAACCACAGACCACCTACATTGTTAATTACTTACATGAATTCACTTTAAAAAGCTTAAACAACATTATTTTTTAATTTATGAAAAATACAGTTGTTTGAAAACAGTCATTCAAAAAAAAAAAAAAACCCTCAGTGGGAAATGAGCCATATTAGGTGGTAACATTACAAATAAACGTAATGAAAACAAAACAATGTTATTAAATACAAACCAGATATCATTACCAAGTCTCAAACAGTGGTCTGCTCTGTAATTGTGATGAAGAGAGAGAAATATTGTCACAGAAGTGCTGAAGATACCAAACTAAGCTTTTTTCCCCGCTACCATCAGGAGTAAAAGTAAAGCTGAAAGGGAATAATTTTCTCTCTAAATAAGTCAATATAATTTAATGTCATTTGATGCCACCAGAAACCACTTTGGGCACCATCAGTAGAACATGTCACAAGCCTGGGAGACACTGGGGTTGGAGAGGAAGGTGTCTGAGCACAGACCTTTCTCTGCCACCCACTACTTTGTGACTTCAGATAAGTCACATTTTTTTTCCCCTCTGGGCTTCAGTTTTCCCACCTGTAAAATGCAAGGTTAGACAAGAATTTAGTTTCTAGGTGATTCCTCTGGCCCTTCTGAGCCTCAGATTTTATAACTCAATCAGGGCAAGTGATATTACTTGTCACAAATTCCAGCATACGGAAATCGAGGCTGTGTCCTAGAAGAGCCATTCAAAAAGACCATCATTTCCACAGGGCTCATTTCTGGGCTGAAATCAAGTTTCACAACTTTCCAGAAAGGCTTTCTCCATTGGCAAATGCCATTCAGACCCGTGAAGAAGAGCTGGGGTTGGCGGGGTGGGGGGGTGGCTGGGTAGGAGGAGGACTCATCAAATAAAAGCCCATCGGATTCTAGAAAACCAGCCTTAGCAGACAGCTGGAGTGGCTCACTTTGTTTAGAATATTTTGTAAAGCGGTAGGATTATCTGCAATGATAAAATTCATACCTCCCAGCCTTCAAATAAAGATGTCCCCGGGAGGGTATTGATAGCATCATTGTTGTTGGAAAGAGAAAGCCAGAGCAGCCGGTGATCCCTTTGTGTGTGGAATAAAAGGGCTGGGAAACAGATCTATTTTCGTATTAGTGAAACGCAGACCGCAGAGCCCCCAGATCGACTCATTCTTGGGCCACAACAGCTCCCCTCCAGGAAGCCGGGATGTGCCTCCAGCAAACAAGCACAGTCCTGGACACCCTCAGGGCAAGGGCCTGATTTAGGGGCACAAAGAAGCGCAGGTCTCCTGTGCTCCTGCGGTTGCCCCATGTGCATCCTCCACACACCTGGGCCCGCTGGTCCCAGCCCTCCCGCTCAGGACTCACAAGCTGCCGGGCAAAAGACCCCCCACCCTCTTCTCTGCCCATCGGATCGCCTCTGGCCACCCCTGGGGACACAGTAAACAGTTGGATATTGTCCTGTCCAAGGATGAGGATAGCTTGGGAGCCACAAATGCAACAGCTTCATTCCCTGGAACCAACTGAATAATATCAAGCACCAATTATTTACATTTTCCCAGTTCTGCTTGAAATCTACAGGGTTCCTTCAGGAAGTGCCAGGGCCAGAATCTGAGCCCCGGCTGACTGTCTCCAGTTTGGGCTCTTAACCACCATGCAAGACCCGTGGAAGAACTGCCATGGGTGCCAAGAGCTCAGCTCTAAAATCCAGCAACGTCAAGTTTGAGTCAGAGTTCTGCCATGTAGCCTCTCCCCCGCCAAGCCTCAGTATTCTCATCTGTAAAATAGGGATATGACATTAAGTACCTTGTAGAGTGAAAAGAATAAATAAAGTAAAACCTGTTCTGCCCTCGGCACAGCGCCAGGAACACAGCAAGTGGTCAGTAAACCCTAGCAATTATAATTATGCATGATGGCAACAGTGACTATTTTACCATCCTCTCTGCTGAGCCTGGCCCTTGCCTGTTCCTGCAGGTACCACGACGGAAGTCCCACAGCTTCCTCCAGCTTCACCTTGAGAGTTTTGGGGAAGGTCAGTGCTGGGAATGATGGCAGAGTCCCTCTGGTCAGTTTGTGGATGAGGCCAGAAAAAGGGGAAAGTCTTGCCCAGCCTCACAGAGTGAATGGTCAGAACCAGGAATCTCAGGGGACTGACACCAGCCCAAGGCTGGGCTCCCCATGCCCCATCCCCGCCCTTCAGCAGTTTCTGCTGACCTCCTTTCCCACTGCACTCCAAGGCCCTGAGGGGTTCACATCCTTCTCCAAAACTGGCTCCCTGGCAGGACTGGGCCAGGCCGGGGAAGAAGCAGCCTGGACCCATAACTCAGCCAAGTCACCTGGCAGCTGCTCCCAGCTCGTAAGCCATTAAATCCTCCACATCTGCTCTCGGCTCCTACAGCGGGCGGAGGGGCCTCTTTCTTCCCCCCTCCTTGAGAGGCTTGGCTGCTGCACATGCAGTAACTCTTAAATTTCAGCCCTGTGCTGCCTCCCCAGGCACCCCTCCCTCCTTGTGTCCTGTCCTCCCCCAACCCATTAGCCACCACTCCCCCAAGTCCTGGTGGTGGTGGTGGTTTAGTCGCTCAGTCATGTCCAGCTCTTTGTGACCCCATGGATTGTAGCCTGCCTGGCTCCTCTGTCCATGGGATTCTCCAGGCAAGAACACTGGAGTGGGTTCCAGTTCTTCCTCCAGCAAATCTTCCCAACCCAGGGATCGAACCTGTGTCTTCTATATTGCAGGTGGATTCTTTACAGCTGAGCCACAGTGGAAGCCCCGCTTCACCTAGTCCTGAAGTGAAGTGAAGTGAAGTCGCTCAGTCGTGTCCAACTCTTTGCGACCCCATAGACTGTAGCCTACCAGGCTCCTCCATCCCTGGGATTCTCCAGGCAGGAATACTGGAGTGGGTTGCCATTTCCCTCTCCAGGAAATCTTCCCAAACCAGGGATGGAACCTGGGTGTCCTGTATTGCAGGCAGATGCTTTACCATCTGAGCCACCAGGGAAGTCACCTAGTCCTCAGTTCAGTTCAGTTCAGTAGCTCAGTCGTGTCCGACTCGTTGTGACCCTATGAATCGCAGCACGCCAGGCCTCCCTGTCCATCACCAACTCCCAGAGTTCACTCAAACTCACGTCCATCGAGTCTGTGATGCCATCCAGCCATCTCATCCTCTGTCGTCCCCTTCTCCTCCTGCCCCCAATCCCTCCCAGCATCAGAGTCTTTTCCAATGAGTCAACTCTTCGCATGAGGTGGCCAAAGTACTGGAGCTTCAGCTTTAGCATCATTCCTGCCAAAGAAATCCCAGGGTTGATCTTCAGAATGGATTGGTTGGCTCTCCTTGCAGTCCAAGGGACTCTCAAGAGTCTTCTCCAACACCACACTTCAAAAGCATCAATTCTTCGGCATTCAGCCTTCTTCACAGTCCAACTCTCACATCTATACATGACCACTGGAAAAACCATAGCCTTGACTAGATGGACTTTTGTTGGCAAAGTAATGTCTCTGCTTTTGAATATGCTATCTAGGTTGGTCATAACTTTTCTTCCAAGGAGTAAGCATCTTTTAATTTCATGGCTACAGTCACCATCTGCAGTAATTTTGGAGCCCCCAAAAATAAAGTCTACACCCAAATCAGAGAGCTAGGCCAGGCACAAAAATCACTCAAGTAAAGGCTGATTACCTGCATGGGTAATAAGTGAGGCAGGGCTACCCCTGATGGGGGAAATGAATGCTCTCCCAACCCTTTCCCTTCCTTTAGAACAGCAGTCCCCAACCCTGGGGAGATCTTAAAAATTCCAATGGGCAGACCCCACCCCCCAAAAATCAGAAGCCCTATTTCAGGACCAGGTTTAGCAAATCTTTCCCGGTTATCCTAACACCCAGCTGTGGCTGACAACCACAGGCTTCCCTCCAAATCAGGCTTTTCGCCTGCAGACATTCTCAGGGAGCCTTTGTCAGCCACACCTGAAGTTGCAGAGACCTCCTGGCTGCCAGCCTCTTCAACGACTCAGCAATCAGATGCTCAGGCTCTGGAGTCAGCCTGGGCTCAAGTCCTTTTCTCATCACTGACTAGACAGACACGTGACCTCTAGGTGAGGATTCAGCCCTTTCCTCAACTGTACCTTAGACTAGAATGGTGATACAGAGCAGGATCCTATTTCTATTACAGGAAATAGGCTTCATTCAGGTCCCCCTGACCTTCCTTCCTTGATTTCCAAGGAGCAGGTTCAAACAGTTGCTAATTAGGGAAGGGACGGGATGCAGAGACAAGAGGGGAACTGTCAAGAGAAACAGTAGTGCAGCCTTGGGGCAAGGTCCTGGTTCCGCATCAAGGGATGTACACAACAGTATCTTTGAGCTGTTTTGCAGATACTGAAACCCCCTACCAGGTGGGAGAAATTAACAGTGTGCTGCCCACAAGCAAGTAGACCCCAGACAGTTGGAATCAGAAGGCTGGTGATGCTGACTCCCACTTACCTCACCGCAAACCAACCAGAAGAATTTCCATAAGGCCTCTCTGAATTATTACCATAAAACTCCTCACTATCCCCTCCAGGTCGGGAGACACAGTTTTGAGGGCATTAGCTGCTGTGGGGTGCCCTTTGCCTGACAAAGAAATAAAGCTACTCTTCTCTGCTTCACCCAAAACTGTCTCTGAGATGACATTTGATGTCAGGATACAGAAGCCAGATTCGGCTTCAATGGCACTGACATCACAGTGGTGCTGAAGGAATGAAGGAGGTGGTAATGTAAGAAGCAGCCAGAGCATCAGCAGGCACATAGCAGGGCTGCAGTGACTGTGGTGCTTCCGTCTCAGGATGTCTCCACTGCACCGGATCCACGGCTTTTCCCCAGAGCATCACGGGAATCAAACAATACAATGACATCTGAAGGAGCTGACCATGCTTCTGCCTCTGCTTCCTGTCTCCATGGCACATGACGTGTCTCTCGGTGAGCTCACTGGATACACGAAAAGAGACAAATGCCAAGGATGGCTCTGCGTGTTGCTGCAGAAAACAAGAGCTTCCATCTCTCAGTACTTGTTGGAGCAACACTTCAGTGATGCCACTTACCATGTTTTGGTGATTGTAGAGCTTTTTTTTTTCAATGCTCTAGGTTTTTAAAAAATATGCAATTAAGAATAAAAAATAAATACAAAATTAAAAATATGCTATGATGTGACCTGTGCAAACCATCATTTTTAAACTCCAGATGCTAGCCCTCATTGTAAACACAGTGATGAATGGTGCCTGTGGGTCCCCCTGCTATGAAGAGGGTGCCTGAGGGGCAGGGTGTTCTTTTTTGAGTACCGCCATCCCCTGTGAAGAACTGGAACTCAGTACCCTCAGTGTGATGAATTTTGAGGCAGACTTGCGAGGGCATCTTCTTTCCTGTTGCAATTCCTCACTGGCTCTTCACAGAGGCATCAGAGGAGTACCCAGACAAGCTTCCCTCAGAGCTGGGGTTTGAGCTTTAGGTCTTTAATTAATCGTGGTGACTTTCAGAGCCTCGGTTTTCTCATCTATGAAATGGGGATAATGACATTCTCCTCGCTGGGCTATTTGAGGGGTTCGGTGAGAAGACAAAGGTATAAAAACACTGAAATTGCTGTAGAAAAGTGGAGCAGGCCCAGCTTGAACAAGCTTGTTTTTCTCCTAAATCCTTCATCCTGGGAAACTCGAGCCAGCTCCTCCTGCCTCGATGGGGAAGCCCTGGATGTTTGGGAGCCTATTAACTGAGCCAAGTGGAGAGTTAAACATCCAAACTGACAAAGGGCTGTGGAGCTATTCAGAACACCCCACTGCCCCAGCAGATGGTCCTGGGCCAGATGGTTCACAAGGAGGGGTGGGGGCGGGGGCAGGTGTTTGTTGCGGCAGGAGAGCGGTGAGAGGGAGTTTGCTGGTCCGTCCCCTGCCCTCCCTTGGATGTGTCCTGCAGGGGAGGGGCGCTGCCCAGCCCTGACAGATGTGCAGACTGGGAAGGTTTCCAGGTACAGGGTAGGAAAAGTGGGCAATTAACCCCATGCCAGGACCTGCTCAGGCACATTGGGAAGTAGGTGAGTGTGCCTCGGTGCTTTTCAGCTCCTTTGCTCCTGTTTCCTCACCTTCAACCAAAGACCTTCTGTGAAACACGGGTTGATGCTCCAACCGGGCAGATCCTGCCTCTCTTCTCTCTCCCTCCAGCCCCGTCGAAGCTCACTCATCTCAGTTCATTCTCCCTAGGACTTTATTCCTGCCTGCTGAAATAGTTAGGCAGCAGCAACCATGCATGCCGAGGATTTAGACCCTAGAGCATCTCCTCCCAGGACCCTCCAGGCCATGACTTACCCTTGTAGAATTTACGTGCCACCTGAGGTCAGGGAGGGCTTTTCACATTGTTTGGGAGAGTCCCTGTTCCTCCCAAGAGAGAGGCCACTGCAGAGAGAGGGAGCCAAGGAACTTCTACTTGCGTGCTGTGCAACTCGCAGTGAGTCGTTACCCTCTCTGGGCTGTGGCCCTGTGCAGCCACAATTCAGTCGAAATCAGAGGATGACAGAGCAGTGCGAAGATCCGATGGCACCAGCATGAAGTGAAGGGATGCATGTCAGGCACTTACCCCATTCCTTTCGATTTCAGACACACAGCAGTAACTGGTAGCTTGAGGTAAGCATTGAGATGTAGCTGGAAGTGAGACCTTAGTTTCCTGAGCAGGAATTGGACTCTGGCCACCTGGGTGAAAAACAGAAGCCTTAACTACTAGGCCATAAAGGCCAGTGACTTGAGCCTAAATCCCCAGGCTTTGCCTGCCTCAACAAGAAAACTCTGATGAGGAGGCAGAAGGTAAAGAAAAAAGTGGAACATTTGTTGGAAAAAGGAGAGTCTATGCAGAAAGACAGCCAGGCAGGCACAGCGGGAGAGTTACGCCTTTGAGAAGTTTAAAATCCTTTACCACCAGGCAAGTTTCAGGGTCTTTGTCTTCCCTTTGGCCAATTGTTTTATTTTACCACCCGCCCAGCCCACTAATTTGACTCAAGACCTTCCCCTAGGCATGCATGCACCCCTCAGCCAAGATGAATTTCAGCGAAAGGACATTTAGGGAGGCGGGGACAGCAAAAATCCTTATGACCTTGCATCCCTGCCTTTTAACCCTGAGAAGCTTTTCTGTGCCTATGTAGTGTCTCCCTTGCCTCAAAGAGCAGGAATATGTG
This sequence comes from Capricornis sumatraensis, assembly GCF_032405125.1. Taxonomy (NCBI): domain Eukaryota; kingdom Metazoa; phylum Chordata; class Mammalia; order Artiodactyla; family Bovidae; genus Capricornis; species Capricornis sumatraensis. The sequence goes on along the minus strand of NC_091088.1, from coordinate 23,272,391 downwards.
ATCCTTTGCTCAAACAGGGTTTAGCTCCTCTTTGTTCCTTCCATGACTGTTAACATAAGATGTCCTCAGGAGACAAAGCCTGTCTCTTCACCCTGTTTCTGTTATTTCTGTTTTGGAGAGTGAGCAGGAGGCAGATTGTAAGTGCCCGGTGCCCACCTATCTCCTGCCTCACTTTCACCCTTCTAATGGTGAGTTGCATGTTTGGGGGCCAGAGACCAATCGAGACCCCCCATCATGCAGAGATTCAGTATTTAAAATACTGTGGTTTAGGAGTTTGTATTGATTTTCTGAAGTCACTGTAACAAAAGACCAGGTAGCGTAAATGGCATAAACATGTGGACTCACAGTTCTAGAGGCTGGAAGTCCGAGATCAGGGTGTCAGCCGCCTGCTTCCTCTGAGGGCTGTGAGGAGCATCTGCCCAGACCTCTCTCCTTGGCTTGTAGGTGGCCATCCTCCCCTAGCATCTTCCCATTGTCTTCCCTCTATGCGTGTCTGTCTCTGGGTCAACTTTCCCTCTTCTATGAGGACATCGGTCATCAGCTTAGGCAGCCCCTGCTACTCAGAAAGACGTCATCTTAACTAATCACATCTTTAAAGATCCTATCTCCAAGTAAGGTACTTGGAAGGTACCACATCCTGAGGTACTAGGATTAGGACTTCAACATGTAATTTGGGAGTTGGTGGGGGGGCGGTGCACAGTGAAATCCATGATAAGGCTAAACATGGCTCAGCTATCATACAGGCCTGAATTCCAGTGATACGAGATCTTACTTAGATGAGTGTCTAAGCCTCAGTTTCTTCATCTGTATAATGGGTTCTGCCTGGGAAGGACATTATCTAGCAGAACAGAGACAGTGTCTGTAAAGCATTCAATATGTGGGTTTGTGGTTGTTGTTTAGTTGCTAAGTCGTGTATGACTCTTTTGCAATCCCATGAACTGTAGCCCGCCAGGTTCCTCTGTCCATGGAATTCTCCAGGCAAGAATACTGGTGCAGGTTGCCATTTCCTTCACCAGGGGATCTTCCTGACCCAGGGACTGAACCTGCATCTCCTGCATTGGCAGGCGGATTCTTTATCACTGAGCCACCAGGGTGGGTTGGCACCAGGTACGTTTCAAAAGACATCAGTTGTTGTTATGTGTATTCCACAGACTCCCACCTGGGGAATTGTCCACGATACCCTCCAATCAGGGCTCCTTAGTCCATGTAACTGGGGGATGAGTTACAAATCCTCAGCAGTGGATTGCGGGTGTGGGTGTCTAACCAAATCTCCTATAATCCAAGGCTTGAGAAAATGCTATATTGAAAGGAGTAAAGATTTCCATTGCGATTACAATTTCTTTGGCGAAAGATTTTCAGGGGCAAGGCAGAAGTAATCATTCAGACAATAGCAATAGATGTTATTTTATGTGTTAATAGGAGCAAGATTTTTTTTCAAGCAGTCACTGCTTTGAGTCTTGGTTTTGTTTGTCTTTGGAGGGAATAGGCAGCTCAGGATTGAAGTTCTAGCGGCTTGGAACCATTCTCTGAGAATCCTGCTATTACTTCCATTTCAGTCATTTTCAAATATTTTGAGGGACCAAAGGGAACAGATTCCTACTTACGTGTGTCTCTAGTCCCCCAAACCTAAAGGTCTCCTGTCTGCCCCTGAAAAGCACCGCATTAGCCATGCTTCCATCCAATTAGGAGCATGAACTGATAAAATATTTCCTGCCAAGAGAGAATAGCAATTCAAGAGAAAGCGAGAAAGATTTTCTTTTTCAAAAGTATGGAAAAAGAGCTTTAATCAGAGAAGCAGATCTTTCTTTTCATTACTAAGGATAATATGATATGAAATTCTCCTCAAAACTGCACGTAATGAAGGTAAAAGGTACTATGGGAAAATTCCCTTATGTTACTGTAAAATTCTGATGAGAATGGGAGAGTTTTGGAATGTTGTAGTTAGTCTAAATTATATCTACTTTTTCTCAAAAGAGAATATTGTCTTTGCATTCAAAACCATAGCCCTAGCAGATTGTAATAGGCTGAATGAGGCCCCTCAAATATATCCATACCCTAATCCCTGAAGCTTTATGTGCTGTGATCATTAATTTTATGTGTTAATTGAGTTGCTTGACCTAACAGTAGTATCGATGTTGCAATGAAGATAACTTTTAATGGATTAATGGTTAGATTGGTAGACTTTGGGTAAGTAGATTTTTGACCCTTCGTAATGTGGGTGGGTCTCCTCCAGTCAGTTGGGGGACCTAGGAAAGAGACTGAGGCCTCTCAAAAAGAAAGAATTCCCACCTCCAGACGGTCTTCAGACTCTGACTAAATGTCAGCTCTTTCTTGGGTCTCAAGAATTACAGCCTATCCGGCAAGTTGGGACTTGCTGGCCCTTAAAATCACCTGAGCCAAAATCCTTTTATCTATCTATCTATCATGTATTTATCTATCTACACATCCCATTCATTCATTCTGTCTCTCTGGAGAATTCTGACTAAAATATATGACATGATACTTTGTATAAAATAGATGACTGATAAGACCCCTCTGTGTAGTACAGGGAACTCTGATCAGTGCTCTTTGGTGACCTAAGTGGGAAGACAATCCAAAAGAGAGGGGATGTATGTATATGCGTAGCTGATTTGCTTTGCTGTACAGTAGTGACTACCGTCTATGGGGTCGCACAGAGTCGGACACGACTGAAGTGGCTTAGCAGCAGCAGCAGCCGCAGCGACTAATACAACATTGTAAGCAACTATACTCCAATTAAAAATTATGTAAAATAAAACTGAAAAATATGACAAAGGAGACCTCACAGATGTGATTAAGTTAAAAACGCTGAGTTCGGGATATTCTCCTGGATTTCTGAGTGGACCTGGTGCAATCACAATCGCCCTTATGAAAGGGACGTAGGAGAAGTTAGAAGCAGAGGTGATGTGATGGCAGGAGCAGAGATTGGGGCCGTGTGCTTTGCGTATGGAGAAGGGACGCCCAAACCAAGCAATATAAGGTGTGCCGCCGCTGCTGCGGAGTCGCTTCAGGCGTGTCCGACTCTGTGCGACCCCATAGACAGCAGCCCACCAGGCTCCACCTTCCCTGGGACTCTCCAGGCAAGAACACTGTGGGTTACCATTTCCTTCTCCAATGCATGAAAGTGAAAAGTGAAAGTGAAGTCGCTCAGTTGTTTCACGACCCCATGGACTGCAGCCTACCAGGCTCCTCTGTCCATGGGATTTTCCAGGCAAGAGCACTGGAGTGGGGTGCCATTGCCTTCTCCGATAAGGTGTCCATTAGAAGCTAAAATGGCAAGAAGACAGATTCTCCCATCCCAGCCTTAAGGAGAAACCAGACGCTTGCAGACACCTGATTTTAGGTCTTTTGACCCCTATAACTGTGAGAGAATACATCTGTGTTGCTTTAAGCCACTAAGCTTGTGGGAATTTGTTACATCAGTAATACACCATGATACAGTGAACAAGAGCTGGCAAAGAGAACTTGTAGGATATGTGAAATTAGAAGTGCTTTTAGAGCCTTGTATTTTCAAATATTTACAATTATTACAACTAAGGGCTAATAGTCTTACCATTTAAATAGCTCTTATAAATAAATGAAAAGGCAGAAACCTCACATCAAACATTATTGACCAGAAATCCACCAAAGAAGAAATGACAATATCAAATAAACAGTGTAAGAATTTTGGCCTTGCTGATAATCAGACATGTAAAACAAAACAATGAGGTACTCTTTTTTGCCGATCTATTGTACTTAAATGGTTTGAATATAATACTCACTGGGAATAAGGTAAGGGTGAAGCAATACTTTCAAACATGGCTGGTGGAAGTAAAAATGATACAATCTGTTAAAAAACAAAATTCAACTGAGTAAATTTTAAAGATCTTATCGACTTTATTCAGCAATTCATGAATCAGGCAGCATCTAATCTAGCAGATAGAAAGGAACTCTGCAGAGCCATACAAGGCAAGAGATTTTATAAGCAGAAGGGAGAAGAAACAAGCTGTACTAGGCCAAAAATAATGGACTGGTTTTTGCAAGGTTATTGCCTTGTAAAGGGTTAGCAGGTAGATTATCTAACTAATGTTGATCAGTTAATTCCTGATTGGCTGGTTTAAGATTCTATTTCTGAGAGAGCCAAATTATTGGTTTGGTGACATGGATTTAGCATAAGTGAGTCCATTTGGGGCCTCTTGTCTTATTTTTATTAATTTTTTTAAAAGTATAATTGATTTACAATGTTGTGTTATTTTTCGGGTATACAACAAAATGATTCAGATATCTATATGTATTTATATATAGATAGATAGATAGATATGTGTGTGTACAGATATTCTTTTTCATTATGGAAATTCTTTTCCGTAATGGATGCAGGATATAAACTATAGTTCCCTGTTTTACATGGTAGGACCTTATGTTTATCTATTTAATGAATAGTAGTCTATATCTGCTAATCCCTAACTTCTAATTTGTCCCTCCCCAACCCCTTACCCCCCTGGGTAAGTTTGTTTCCTGTGTCTATGAGTCTGTTTGTTTTGTAGTAAGTTCATTCATTTCATTTTTTATATGCTCCATGTAAGTGATATCATATGCTATTTGTCTTTCTCTGTCTGTCTGACTTCACTTAGTGTGATAATCTCTAGGTCCATGTTGCTACAAATGGCAATGTCATTCTTTTTTATGACTGAATAGTATTTTATTGCATATATATATATACACCACATCTTCTTTGTCCATTTATCTGTTGATCAACATTTATGTTGCTTCCATACCTTGGCTATTGTAAACAGTGCTGCTATGGATAGTGGGGTGCATGCATCTTTTTGAATTAAAGTTTTCTCCCTATATATGCCCAGGAGTGGGATTGCTGGATCGTATGGCAACTCTTTTAAGGAACCTTCATACTGTTCTCCATACTGGCTGCATCAATTTACATTCTCATCAGGAGTGTAGAAGGACTCCTTTTCTCCTCACCCTCTCCAGCATTTATTGTTTGTAGATCTTTAGATGATGGGCATTCTGACCATGTGAGGTAATACCTCATTGTAGCTTTGACTTACATTTCTGTAATAATTCATGATGCGAGCATCTTTTCTTGTCCGGTTGCCTTGTATTTTGTCTTTGGGGATTTTTTGCCACATCATGCAACCTGGAGGATCTTAGTTCCCTGACCAGAGATGACCTCAAAACCCCTGCAGTGGAAGTGTGAAGTTTTAACCACTGGACCTCCAGGGAAGTTCTAGAGTTGTCTTATTTTTAGTAGATCAACTTGGAGATTATTCTCTTAATATATATCATTAATCTTGACTATTTATATTCTTTGACCTACGTATTCACTCTAGGAATCTAGCCTAGATGTGAGTGAAGGGGAGTGTACATGCTGCAGCACTATATATGATTTAGTGAAAACAATTGATAAATGCCCATCAATATAACAGGGGTTAAGGAAATCACTGTAAGTATTATGCACCCATTAAATATGTTGCTTTAAAATCTCTGTACTGTAGTGATAGCAGCAAAAATGATGGAATAAGGATTTCAAAAGCACACCACTCCATAAAACTAATAAAAGAACTGGAAAAAATTAGTCAAAATCAACTTCTGACAATTGAACTGGAAAACAAAACCTTACAAAAACCAGGTGAAAGCTTAATCAAGAAAAGTAGCTGACTATTTATAAAAAAGGAAAGCTCCATCATGTTGTAACTGACCCTGGTTCATTTCCTGCTCTCCAGTACAGTGGTAATCTTGAAAATAACAGCCCATATTCCCAGTAACAGCCCAGAGGAGCAGAACAAACTTCAAGAATGATGACAATTACAGCAGAATCTTGTTGTTTACCTACCCTGTATATAATCATTTGCATCTGCTAATCGCAAACTTCTCACCCTTCCCCCTCTCCCCCAACAAGGTTCTACTATATAGCACAGGGAACTATGTTCAGTATCCTCTGATAAACCATGATGGAAAAGAATATGAAAAAGAATATATAAATGTATAACTGAATCATTTTGTTGTACAGCAGAAATTAACACTGTAAATCAACTATATCTCAATAAAATTAAAAAAGAGAGAATTTTAACCATTAGTTCTGACCAGTCTGGTGGTTCCCTGGAAAACCAGCTTAAAAGCTTAAAAGGCTTGCCTGCACCTTGCCTAATTCAGTATCCAGCTAGAACTAAAGCAGCTACACAAACACTCACAGGCAAATGTTTTGGCTTCTCCTGCCTGAGGCATTGAATGCTTTGGGCAATAAAGTTTTTGAAAAGCTCTAATGGCAATGGCACCCCACTCTAGTACTCTTGCCTGGAAAATCCCATGGACGGAGGAGCCTGGTAGGCTGCAGTCCATGGGGTCGCTAAGAGTCAGACACGACTAAGCGACTTCACTTTCACTTTTCACTTTCATGCATTGGAGAAGGAAATGGCAACCCACTCTAGTGTTCTTGCCTGGAGAATCCCAGGGACGGGGGAGCCTGCTGGGCTGCCGTCTATGGGATCGCACAGAGTCAGACATGACTGAAGCAACCTAGCAGCAGCAGCCTCTTCCTGGGAATCCAGAAAGCCATGCAAATTCTCATGGCTCAAAACCCCTAAACTCTCACTTCTGGCTGAACTTGAGACTGTGCAAACAAGAAGTGAAGGTTTCAGCACAGTTGTGAATTGCCTGGATGATCACTGAATGCGTGCCCCAGCACACGCAGTCTGTCTTCAAAGACTGGAAAACTGTTTGCTTCTAGGCATTTAAGAATATCTCTGCCCAATCATTATCTGACCAGTAAGTGGAACAGAGACTTCAGTGTCTGCATGTGATGAAGAATAAAGACTCTACAAGATTATTTTTACAAAGTCAACAAGCAGCAACAACAAAGTCCTGTCTCTTGAATTCCATTCTATAAAAATTTATCAGAAGATCTCACTAGGAAAATTAAAGTAATTTACCTAGCCTGTGCAAACTGGCACCATTTCAGACATGGAATAATGTAACTTCTGGAAAACATCTGATTGTTACACATTATGGTTTTAATTAGAAATGTTAATTAAACACATATGCTAACCTGAAGCTGTCAATAGAAAAAAAAATGATATTTGTAAAGGATAAGTGATGCAGTGTGTTGTCATGTGATTTGGCACAGAAGTAAATATCCTGGCAGAAAACTTGTGTTTGGTGGCAAACATGTCAGGCTGGAGTTTGCATATATGATTTCTAGTGCCATTTTTGCTCTGTCTGGTTCTAGGCAAATAAGTCACATTTCCAATCTGTGCCTCAGTTTTCTCATTTGTACAACAGTGGAGCCATAATCTCCTTCACGTGGGATGGTGGAAAGGTTCAGATGAGAAAATTTCTGCTGTTTCGCAAAGTCTAGGGTACTCTCTGGAGGCCTCGCCCAAACCTCCCTGGTTCCTGGAGCTCAGCTCACAGGTTTTGGGAACAGCTGAAGGGTCTGCTTCCTCCAGCTCCAAATGGAATAGCAAATAACTCACAGCAGGGCTGAGAATTCCAAATATTAAGAGCCTTCTTCTGTTTGTCACTCCTCTCCAGTGCTTGGCAATAACATAAGGCAAATATCAGGAACCCAGAGGGGAATTCACATTAAAAAAAAAAAAAATCCTGGCTTGCTCTGGTGTAATTAAGCAGTAAAATTAATATCCTCCTGTTGAAATCAACTGACAGGGGACACAGGCCACCAATTCAATGACAGCAAAGGTGCCAAAGTCCGTTCGTTCCCTCCGAGATTTATCCATATTTCATGTTTTATGTCATTCTGCTTGTGTCAGAAAAACAGAAAAAGGCGTGTATGTGTCTCTCTCACCCTACCAGGCTGACTTTCCTCGAGGGATTTTGTCGTGTCTTGTTCATCTCTGCTTCCCTCTGGGCACCTATGTGCTTGACACGTGATTAGTCTTCCCCAAACTCAGGGTGGCCCAGTGTCTCCCAACACCTATTCTGGGAAGACACCATAGACTAAATTTGCATATTTCTCTGTTGATAGAGATAAATCATATGGTTATCCTAATTCTAAGTAAAATAAATGTTCAATTTGTTAATAACATACTGCAGTAGTCCCTGGCAATGGGAGTTTTCAGAATGGTGCCTGAGGCCTACTGGGCATTCATTCATTTGATCATTCATTTAACAAATATTTACAGAGAATCTTTTATGTGTCAGGTAATATACTGGATGCTGGGAATACAGTGATAAATAAGGTTGTCAGAGTTCCAGCCCTCATGAAGTTTATATTCTAACAGGGGTCCCCAACCTCTGGGATCTAATGCCTGATGATCTGAGGGGGGGCTGATGTAATAATAATAGAAATAAAGTGCACAATAAATGTAATGTGCTTGAATCATCCCCAAACCACCTCCTGACCCCAGTCCACGGAAAAAATGTTTTATACAAAACTGGTACCTGGTCCCAAAAAGGTTGGGGATCAGGATCACTGTTCTATAGAATATAGAGAAAGCAAAGAAGACTCATGGTGATACACACGACAGAGTAAACCAAAGACACTGGGAAGTCCTGTCTAAGGAAGAGACCTGAATGAAGTGAGAAAGGAAACCTCAGAAGGATCCAGGCGAGAATACCTCCAGTTAAAGGGAATGTGTGTGCTCCATATCCAGGGATGAGGACCACCTCAACATGACCTAAGAACAGAGAAAGACCAAGTCTGCTCGAACACAAATACGGGAAGAGCAGCAGAAGATAAGGTCAGAGAGACAGGTGCTGTCATATTATAGGGCTGTATGGGCCATGGTATGCAGTCCAGAGTCTGAACTGCATTCTAACAGGAATGGCTATAGGGAGTGATTCTATCTGATTTGCCTCTTTAGAAGATCTCTGGGTGCTGTGTGATGAAGTGACCATGTGGGAAGGAGTGGAAGCAGGCAGTCAACTTGGGAGGCTGGTGAAGGAGGGAAATGATGGATGGTGTGCTGGACCCGATGGTGGAGGTGAAAATGGAAGTACAAGAATATGGAGCAGATTCCTGTCCCAGAGAGACTGGACCAGATTCCTTCCCTGATCCCTCCCAATCCTAGACCGTTACAGCCCTAAGATTGGATATATTATTCAATACTGGGAAAGGAATACATCAAGGCTGTATATTATCATCCTGCTTATTTAATTTATATGCAGAGTAAGTCATGCAAAATGCTGGGCTGGGCGAATCACAAGCTGGAATCAAGATTGCCAGGAGAAATATCAACAACCTCAGATATGCAGATGATACCACTCTAATGGCAGAAACTGAAGAGGAACTAAAGAGCCTTTTGATGAGGGTGAAAGAGGAGAGTGAAAAAGCTGGCTTAAAACTCAACATTAAAAAAAAAAAAACAAACCTAAGATCACAGCATCGGGTCCCATCACTTCATGAAGAACAGAAGGACTGATGCTAAAGTCGAAGCTCCAATACTTTGGCCACCTGATGTGAAAAGCTGACTCATTAGAAAAGACCCTGATGCTGGGAAAGATTGAGGGAAGGAAAAGAAGGGGATGATAGAAGATGAGATGGTTGGATAGCATCACTTACTCAAAGGACATGAATTTGAGCAAACTCTGGGAGATAGTGAAGGACAGGGAAGCCTGGCATGCTGCAGTCCATTGGGTCACAGAGTCAAACATGACTTAGTGGCTGAATGGCAAGGTTGTATGCTTTTGTGACTCCCAAGTTCAGGGTCTCACTTTCCAAGGCTGGGCCCCGTTATTCATCTGAGCATGTTTCTTAGAGGTGCAGGGATGAAATCTCATGATGCTTCCTCATCCCTAACCTCAGAACTAGAGTCTCTTCTTGTCACAGATACACACAACAGCATTATGACTGCAATTTCAGGCCACCAAATTTGGTGAGCAAAAAAAAAGGATATTTACTTATCTATTCATTGAATCCTGATGTTGGGAAAGATTGAAGGCAGGAGGAAAAGGGGATGACTGAGGATAAGATGGTTGGATGGCATCACCAACTCAATGGACATGAGTGAGCAAACTCCAGCAGATGGTGAAAGATAGGGAAGCCTGGCGTGCTGCAGTCCATGGGTTGTGAAGGGTCGGACATGACTGAGCAACTGAACAGCAACAAATCACTGAATCCAGCAAGCAGAATAATAGCACCTCCAAGATATCCACATCCTAGTTTCCAGAACCTGCAGTTACATGGTAAGGGGGACATAAGATTGCATACAAAATTAAGATTGCTAGTCAGCCACCTTTTAAGGTTATGCTGGATTATGCAGGTGGGCCCAGTGTAATCACAAGGGCCCTTAAAAGAGCAAGAGGGAGGCAGCAAGGGAGATGTGACTATGGAAGACCAGAGTCATTCAGTGTGAGGAGGACTTGGCCCACCATTGCTGGCTTTGAAGATGGAGGAAGAGGGCCTCAAGTCAAGGATCATGGGAAGCTGGCAAAAGTTGAAGAAGCCAAAGAAACAGAGCTTCCTCTAGCATCTCCAGAAGGAAGACAGCTCCACAGACCTCTTGGGTTTTGTCCAGTGAGAAGCCATGTCAGACTCATAACCCACAGAACTATAAAATACATAATAAATGTGTGTTGTTTCAAGCCATTACATTTGTGGTCTTTGTTACAGAAGCAAGAGGAAAGTGATACCCTGAACTTAATCATCGTGTTATGCCTCCATTCATTAAGGTAGTGGAAACTTAGGCTGTGACCGTTCCCTCTTCCCCTGGATTGTTGCTGAGTTCTAGGGGTGGGGTACCAAGAGATTGGGGTGAAGGAGCTCTGGACCTTTGTGGTCATTTATCCACACTGATGTCCTTTAAAGCAGTGTATCATGTTCCCTGATTCTCTGTTGTCAAAACACACAGGTTGAGCCTGTGGCGTCCCTCACTCTGGCCTTTAGCACCCCTCCCAGCCTGGCTCCTGCTCTCAGCTGCTTGCATGCTCCTCTCAAGGTGGTGGTGGAGGGGGTCAGATGCTGTGCATCCTTACTCTGAAACCCCAAGAAATGCTGGGAGGCTGCCTCATGCCTTTCTTGCCTAGACAGGCCTGTAGCTTTCAGCTCTGCTCTCCTTCTCTAGGCTGGTCTCTGAGCACTCAGAGTGAGATGTCCCATCTGAGGAGGGAGGCTGAGCCCCGTCTGGTCTTAGGTTCCTTGGCATGGGGGAATCTTTTCTTAGGAAGACACCAGCTTCTATCCTGTTTTACTTCTGTCCAATTCTCTCTCTCTCTCTGATTAGAAAAATTTTACATCCTTTGAGGCAACAAATCCTGCCTGAAACCATCAAATATTCTTCTAAATCTTTGTTCGAAGCCTGAACCTTAGCCATGAATCTGATTCCTTCGTGCTCTGATTCTGGTAAGAATCCTCTCTTTTTAAATGCTTTTTATTTCTTAATTCTAAAAAAAAAAGTTTTGGCTGCACTACAGTGCATGTGGAATTTCAGTTCCCCAGCCGGGGATCTAACCCATGCACAGCCTGCGGTGGAAGCATGGAGCCCTAACCGCTGGACAGCCAGGGAGTTCCCGAGACATCCCTCTCTTGAAGTCTGGAGGGCCCACGGTCTGCTGTCCCAGGGGGGAGGGTTATGAGATGACGATTGGAAATACTGATGGGAGGGAGAACACCTTGATTCACACTACTAGATGATTTCCTTCACACCAGTAGTGGGGTCTGCCAGTCACTATCATTCTCAAGAGGAAACGGGTCTGACCATGATGCGTGTGTCTGGGGTAATCCCATTCATCATGGGGCTGGGGAGATATGGAGTGGTCAAACTTGAGAAAAAAGCTAGTATAGTTGTCGTCTCGACCAGACTCTACCAGTCTGGAATATGAATCAGGAAACAGTGGATTGCCCAACAGGCTGCTAGCATGCGGAAGGACAAGAGAACCCACAAAGAAAGCAGGGAAGCTGAAGATCAGAAGCAGACTTGTAGTGAAAAACAAAGGAAATGAACCACAGCTCCTGGTGTGGAAGACTCCAGACATGGGATCCCAGAGGCTTGCTGAACCACACAGCTGACAATAGCAGTTCCTAGATGCCGAAAGCTTGCTGTCCTCCTTGGGCCCAGGTGGCTGTGTAACAGTCCCATTATTTTAAGCAGCCAAATGAGGCTCTAACACATCACTTCACGTCCTTGATTCCAAAGACCATGTTATGCTGAGTTGTGTCCCCTCCAGATTCACATGTTGAAGACTTCATGCCCAGTAACTCAGCATGTGACCTTATTTGGACATAAGGTCTTATGTCCAATAGGATAATTAAAGCTAAATGAGATCTTTGGATTGAGCCCTAACACAACCCAAGATGACTGGTGTCTTCATAAGAAGAGGCAATTTGTACACAGATAAACCCAGAGAGAGGGGCTTCCGCGGTGGCTTAGTGAGTCCGCCTGCAATGCAGGAGACGCAGGAGACACAGGTTTAATCCCTGGGTCAGGAAGATGCCCTGGAAGAGGGCTTGGCAACCCACTCCAATATTCTTGCCTGGTGAATCCCATGGACAGAGGAGCCTGGTGGGCTACAGTCCATGGGGTCGGAGGGAGTCAGACACGACTGAAGCAACTGAACACACACATAAACCAGAGGGAAGCCGTGGGAAGACACAGGGGGAAGGCAGCTGCCTGCAGGCCAAGGAAAGGAGCTTCAGCGGGAACCAACCCTGCTGCTATCTCGACTGCCAGCCTCCAGAACTGTGAGAAAGTAAGTTTCTCTTGCCCAAGCCCCTGCTCTCTGGTGCTCTGTCATGGCAGCCCGACCAAACTGTGATGGGCCTTAAGATCCTTCGTCCTCGGGTCCTGTGGTTGAGAGACAGTGGCTCGGCAGAACAGCATGCACCTTCCTTCTTGCCACCTCCTGAGGGACACTTTGTCAAACACAGCCCCCACCCTACCACAAAGGAAAGCCAGTGCCCATCTGTCAGCCCACCCCTCCCTATTCTTCTTTACACCTCACTATCCTGCCTGGATTTCTTTCTTTTTATTTTTTCCTGTCTGGATTCCTAAATCCAATATGTTGGCTATCCTTCACTTGAAAGATGGGTCAAGTCTCTTTTGGGGTGAAAATGCATCTCCAAACCCCATCTGAGGGGATTGCCTCTTTCACATTCAGGCTCTGAATTCAACCTTGTGTCGCAATCCCTCCAAGTTTTTCTGCCATAACAAATTCTTCCCAATGCCTCCAGAGCAGTGTTCCAGAAGTTTCATACCTTCATTACTGGTTGTTCACAAGATAATGTTAGATGATATGCAAAGAAACATTTTCTACATTGATAGTCATGCATTTATTTGAATGTATAGTAGAAAAAATAAAGCCCACATGTCAAACCTGTGATTTCACAGATATTGTTGCTTATGCTGAGGCTAACATAGGTGCTTGAATTGACTAAGTAAGTACTGACAAAGAGATATGGCAAAAATCAGGGCAGGGGCATGAGAATGCCTGAAGTTTGGGGGACTAGGATTGTCATGGCCAATGTGTAGGGCAGGGAGGTGTGGAAATTGTTTGAGTATGACAAGCCTCCATCACTCCTCTGCGTAATCGACCCAGGAAAACCCAACCTTGGGTGTCACAGGCACTAATACGCCTGGAAAGCTGCCCAGGAACTCTCAGGGGAGCCAGAAAGGCCCTCAGGAATTCATGCTGCTGCAGGACCTTTTGCTTCCAAGTTGATAGGTGTCTAAGGGGTCTGAAGGGGCTTCACTTTTCCCAAACTCCTTGGCCTTTTCCAAGGTGAGCAACCTCAGCTGTGAAATGAATTTGGTTCCCCCTGTTTGTGCATTAGACAAATGCAAGCCCTGTCTGTGAGAGCAGCCACTCAGCAGCACCCTGCAGGGAACACAACTGTCACCTACAACCGTCAGAACCCAACCCGCTGCGAAGCTGAAGCGGCATCCTGAGGGGGGCATGGAGAAGGGGCGGCAGGTGACACGGGGCTTCAGCAAATGGTCAGTCCACCGCACATGGACATCCAGGCAAGCCCGGAGGCCTGTGTCCACAAGCCCAGGGTGACAGCAGCCGCCAGGTAGGTCTTCCTGTGCAGCCGAAAAATCACTTACCTGCGAATGGTTATGACTCCCTCATTTGACTGAGTTTTAGCTTGTTAGTTCTAAGGAGCCTTTAAAAAATTGAATATTATGGGAAAGCGTGCAACTGTGTGGGCCCTTTGTGATGTAACTGCATCTCCGGCTATATTCATCCAATGGCATTTAAGGCTCATTAAATTTTGAATCCCATGTCACCTGCCTTGGGCTCAGAATAGTTCTCCGTGTGCCTTTTGTCTCCCAACTCCATTTTAATGGAAATTGCTTCCATTCACCTCTCTTCTTCCTGCTAGCAACACCGATCTTTAATAATCTCCAAAGCAGAATCATTCACTCTGTGAACCTGTCATCTGGAGAATACACTGGACCCTGGCTGCTAACGGTGACAACATGAGGAGCAGGATTAGAATATTCCCCTTCTTCCTGCTCTGGCTTTGTGAAAGGGTAGTGCCTGCTCACTCTCAGTGTCACTGCTGGCTGGTAGCTTCGTCAGACCCTGGACTGTGTCTTGTGTCTTAACCCAGGAAATTTCTGTGGTCTAACACAGGAGAAGCACATACCCTACCTAAGGGCAGCCACTGGTCATAATAAATCAACCTTACATACCGCTTAATGAGTGCCAGACACTATTTCCCATGCTTATAACTGGCTGATGTGGGGATTATCCTCTTTTTGGTAGATAAGGCAACTGAAGCACAGAGAAGTTACGTAAACCACCCAAAGTCACACAGCAATCAGGCTGTGTGGCATGGATTTGAACCAGGCCATCTGAAGCTAGAGGCGTTACTTCTATCCACCGTGTTATCCCATCGCCACACACCTCTAACTGATGGCTTTCCCATGGTAACATCAGACAGGCATTGCCAGGTTTTCAGATTTTTTTTCAGATAAGCCAAAAATCTGAACTTTTACATAAACTGTCTGAATTTTTTAAAACTGGCGAATAAAACCATTTTTTTAGCATTGCAAGGGACAACCAAAATGTTTATCTACAGAGCAGTTTAAACGAACTCTTTAAAGAGAGCCAAGTAGCCATCAAGTTCAGACCCTTCTGTGATAACAAGAAAGTTCCTTTCTTCAAAGCTGGACAGCAAGCCCTGAGGGCAGGAGAATTCAGTGCTGGGACCCAGGTTGGATACCCCGAAAGCCACTATGCTTCACAGAGCAGGGGGCTCCTCCAACCGTGGGAGTGACGTGTCTCTAAAGAAGGGTTCAAGGAGACCGGCTTTGCGATTGGTTGACGCCTGTGCGGCGCTAAATCAATGCAGCCAGCGTAGCAACCAGCGTAAGAAATGTCAGCTTTCATTAGCCTGTGTATAAATCTGCCTCCACGAGAAGCGGGATGAGAGAACAACAGGGAAAATGCCAGAAAGCAGGAACATATGTTGTTCACACGAAGAGAACCTCCGACAATGGGTGTCTTCCTCCACCACCCGGGCACCTGGAGCAAGAGGGCTTGGTTTTGCCTCCCCGACTCCCTGACCCCACCCTCCTCCGTAACCGGAGCCCGGGAAATGTGTTTTCTCATCCGTGGTAGGAGGTTCTGCTAAGTGTTTGCTGACACAGCTGAACAGTCGTGAAATGTCATAAAGAGTAAATGACTTGATAATGCAAAACAGTAATTAGGATGTGGTACATGTTTATGCTATTTACATATTTTAACACCCTGGTATTAACGTGTCTTTCCGGGTAGTACATAAATGCCTTTGTGCTATGCATCCTGGCTGCCACAGACAGGCATGCTGAGACAGGCACCCCACGTCTCCCTCCCTCTTCTCTCCTCATCCTGAATTTGCATTCTTGGGAGCCCACCTGGCAGGAAAGTGGACCCTCCACAGGACACACGGGCATGGATGCCATTGGAGGAAAGTCGGAAGAGAAGGAAGTTCTGCCCTTAGTGGGAAATCCCACTGCAGGCTGTCTAGAGGGGCTGGAGGCAGTAGGTGAGCTGATAAATGAGTAACAACAGCTCTCCTAATAAAAACAAGGAGCCATAACCCCTGATTTGTAGCATTTGCCAGTTTCCAGGGAGTAAACCCTCCCACCATGGCCAATTTCAAGCTTTCAACGCAGAACACGGTGTTGGGAAGAGATGCGCCCAGCCGGCTCTCAGAGGCAAGCTGTTTCTATCACACATCAGTTGGAGGTCATGGGCCACTATCTGATTGGCCTCAGCCACTGCCTTAACCCCTTTGCTTGCAGAGAGTTATGATAAAGGCTGTAGCTACAAGGCTATATTCCACATGTTTTCCAAGGTGCCAGGGCCCAGTTCTTTTTTGTGCAAAAGAACTTGCATTGGGAAGCTGGTAGTCAGTTGCATAGCTCTTGCTGCACAAAAGGGGAAGCTGCAGCTCAGAGCGGGGAGGAATTTCTGCAAGGGCACACAGCAATCTGGCCTCAGTGTCGGGAAGCTGGAACTCAGGTTTTCTTATTCTCAATTCAGTGCTCTTTGCCTGTGCCTCCTGATTCCTGTCCAGGCGTCAGAGCCTTCTTCTGTGCTTTCAAGGTCTCTTCCTCACCAGCCCCTGTGGGTTAGTGTGTACATGCATGCTGGAAGACAGGGCCTAGCGGGCTTACAGAGCCCTGCACGGTGATGATGGTTGCCAGGTAACAGGAAGGCATCATGATGGGGAGTCTTCCTCTGCTGATATGGGTAAATGGGTGCAGCAGGAAATAGAACCTTCCTGGAGAAGAAGAAATTGGCAATGTCTGGTGTGAGGGTCTTGATTTAGAAACGGGGCATATCCAAGTCTTCCCTGGTGGCTTGGTGGTAAAAAATCCGCCTGCCAAGCAGGAGACATGGGTTCAATCCTTGGGTCAGGAAGATTCCCTGGAGATGGAAATGGCAACCCACTCCACTCTTCTTGCTTGGGAAATCTCACAGACAGAGGAAGCTGGTGGGCTATAGTCCATGGAGGTCACAAAAAGTCAGACACGACTAAGAGACTAAAACAAGGAGTGGTGTCCAGAGAGATGTTATGGATCAATCAAACCTTGAATAGGAGCTGGGCTCTGCCCTCAGTTGAGAAACGGAGGCTCAGCGCTAGGAAAGGACTTGCCGAAGCTCACGCCATCAGTTGCTAGCAGAGCCAGGGCTGCTGGAAATGGATGAGGTAGGATCTGGGGTTCCCACTGAACCTCAGCGAACACGAAAGAAGCCTCATAAGGCAAAAGCAGGCACAACACCAAGCCGGGAGGTTTAACAATAGCATCCATGGACACATGTCTGGGATGTGCTATGCGGAGTTGTCCCTGCCCACCATGAAGCCTTCTCTTCCCATCCTGGACCCTGGGGAGGGGAGAGAGCCAGGACGCAGCGAGAAGGAATGATGCTGACGTCATGGGGGGCCGTCAAATTCTGAGGGGTCACTCGGCTGAACAGATGGCAGGCAGATATTGGTTTTAACTCACACATGGTTGAGTAAATAATGTTTAAGTTTTTCTTGCCAGCCTGGGGAGCCGAGCAGATCGCACTGAGTGGAGGTGCCTCCACCTCCCGCCCGCATCATCTGCTCTTCCCGGGGTTTTCATTTCCTACCCTGTTTGTGCTTTAGAGCATGGCTGGCTGGTCAGGAAGCCATGCCCTTGGAGGCAGGAGCAAGTATGCAGAAAGAGGGAGGGAGGGAGGGGGCGGAACGGGGTGGGGAGGCAGCCTGGCACTTGATTGCGACATGTGCCTGGGTAGTACCTGTCAGGCAGGATCACAGTCAAGGGCGTCATAGGCAAATTGCCTGGAGGTTGGTCATATTTTAATTCTTGGTAACAGAGAACCTCACAAGACAGGACTAAGGATGCATTTGATCTGCCTGCCAGAAAGATAATCTCTCCTTCCACAGATCAAAGAGCTGGGTCTGGGGAAACTTCCAGGCAGGACTTCTGGGTTCTGACCCTGACTCAAGCGCTCACTGGTTTGAGGCATTTCTCTTAATTTCTCTGAGCCTTGGTTTCCCCATGTGTCCAGTGAGGCTGTTGACTACTCTCAAGGCAAGAAGGATGTGAATGAACAAAGTGTGCATGAGTGGAAGAGGAAGAATGGGGACTTGGATGGTGAATTAACCTGTGAGTCCCTGATGCAGCAGAAATGGGTTTACTGCATCATCATTTTGGGGCACCTCGTCAATCAAGCCTTGAGACACAGAAAGGAGGGAGACACAGCTCCTATGCCCAAGGAGCTCGCATATGAGTGGGGCGACAGAGAACAAAATTACAAGAGTGGTCATTACGAATGGGCTCTGGGGTCAGATTCCCCAAGCTCATGTTCCTGTTTGTTGCCTAAAATTGTATATCTTTGGTCTAGCAACCTCTGTGCCTCAGCTCTGCCATCTTTAAAATGGGTATAATAAGAGTAGCTACATCACTGGGATGTGTGAAGACCAAAGAAAAGAGGCAATCAAAACCAGTGACATGGTGGTGCCCAGGCCTATGGCAAAGGCTTACAAATATCAGTTGTTGTTATGACCATGTGCTATGCCAGCAACTGCCCAGGATGCCAAGAGCACCAGGAGAGGGACTCATCCCAGCCTTTCGGGGAGCTCATCAGGGAGGGCTTCTGAGGGCGGGGACTCAGCTGAATCTTGAAGAACACATTGAGTCAGCCATGAAAAGGCAAATTCATGAGGCAACATATGTATACCTATGGCTGATTCGAGCTGATGTTTGGCAGAAAACAACACAATTCTATAAAGCAATTATCTTTCAATTAAAAAATAAACACATTTTTAAAATTCATGAAAAAAAGAAAATTCAGTTAACAAATACTGTGGAGCAAGAACTTTGGTGAGAGTAGAGAGCAAGATGGACAGGGCCCATGCTTCCTTGCAGCTCATTCTCGACCTGAGGTCAGCAAACTTAAAGAGTCAGATAGTAAGTGTTTTCGGCTTGGTGGTCCATGCAGTATCTACCACACCATCCAACTCTGCTATTTTGGTGTGAAAACAGCCACAGGCAGTACAGGAATAAACAGGCATGCCGTGCTCCCATAAAACTTCAGTTTTGAGGATGGTAACGAGACATCATTTCACAGTATATAAAAATGCAGAATCGTTATACGGTACACCTGAAACTAATTTCACATTATATGTCAATTATACTCAATTAAAAAAAAAAACCTTAATTTTGAAAGCTGAAATTTGAATTTTATATAATGTTCATATTATGAAATATCACTTTTCTTTTTTTCCTTCCCATTAAGAAATGTAAAACACATTCTTACCTCCTGGGATATACTGAAAATAGGCCATGGGCTGGATTTATCCCATGGGCCATAGTTTTCAGGTTCCTGTTTCAGGGTAACAGTAGACATGAAATCAACAGAAACATGAAAATTTTGCATAGTGGCCAGTGCTAAAAAGATATCACTCTTTATGTGGTGAGGCAGTGAGAATGGAAAAGATTCTGATTTAGTTAAGGTGGAAGGCTCTATGATGAACTGAAATCTGGGCTGAAGTCAAATGATCAAATAAAACTGAATATTCCAAATTCTGGGCAAAGGGAGGACCCATTCAAAGGCAGGCTCAAAGCCTACGCATGTGAAGGGCAGAAAGAAGACCAGGAGAAAAAGACACGTAACATAGGATTTGTAAGAGAATTGGCTGGAAAAGAGATGAAAAAAACCAGAAAAATAGTGAAATCTTGAGTTTATAAGGAGACCACATGTGATTAATTCAATGTTTATGGAAATGGCCTTGGTTTGATTGAAGGAAAATACTTGAAAAGGGATTCATTATGTAAATAACTTCTGTGATTTCTTGTTTCTACGTGCAGACAAAGGAGGGGATGTGTTAAAACTTGCTGAAATACTCAATCAGTGTCAGTCGTTATCAGCTCCAGCTCCAAATCTCTGTCTTCTGCAGAGGCTAGGACCAGGCTGAGACTCGCAGAACCTCCAGGCGTGGACCGTGCGTGACTTCTGGCATATCTGTTAAGACTTGTTTCTCATTCATCACAGCGGAAATGCTGGACTCTGTAGCCACAGCCTCTGTGCCCCTGGTTTGGCTCTTCGGTGGTGTCACCAAAATAGAGTGACAAGAGAGATTTGGGCCAGATGTCAACTTCCCAAGTTGTTGAGGAGGAGTGTTCTGGCTTTTGAAGCTCTTAGTGATGATATGGGTCCTGGCCCTCTTTCCTGGTGGTCCCTCTCACTGACATTGCTGCTTAGGCAGGGAAGAGAATTGAATGTTTCAGGAAGAAATTAGAATTTGAAAATCTGTTGAAAAAAGCATTTCCACACATCCCTGGGTTGAAGAATCAGATGGAGAGGCTACTTCCAGGCTTGGCAATTGTACCTGCTGAACCTCTAGATTCTGAGAGCTGAAAAATCTGGAATCTCACCTCTCATGTCTACACTCACACATATGCATGGGTACACACACACACACACACACACACCACACATACACACAAAACTCCCATAATTCCAAACTAAGTGGTTTCCAAAGCCATACCCAATTTAACTTGAGCTTTATCAATTAAATAAGTAGTACTTTTTTTTTTTTGCCATTCTGCAGCTGTTGCCATCTGCCTAATTTCAATCAATTAACTTTTACTTAAAAACATTAAGTTTCTTGTTGTTGCAGCACTGGGCCAATTGCACAGTAAACTGTGAGTGTGAAGGAGACGAATCAGTCACAGTGGCCTTTCTAGGGAACAAAGCTGCTGTCAGAGCCACGTCTTCCCTGGAATCTCAGGCACGGAGCAAGGTGAGGGTGACTGAAGGGCCTGGACAGGGATTCAGGCCCGGGGGTGGGCATCCTGACAGTCTCCTGTCTGAATGGCACCCAACTCAGGAGCCAGGGCAGGGGCTTGGAGTGGATTACTATGTCGACAGAGTGGGTGTTTCATTGGAGGAGGGGACCAGCAAGATTGATTTCCAGACTGAGCACTGGAGAGAAAGAGGGAAACCTGGGGGCTTGGGCAGAAGGTGAGGAAGGGGGAAAGGGTGCTTACATCTTAGAGGAAGAGTAGGGAGGCCCCCCCTCGCAGCTCCAGTCCCCGAAGCCAATCTCTGGTCCCCACACCCTCAGCCCACAGCCTCAGTCGGCAGACATGATCTGGTCCAAAAGTTGGCAAAGCACAAGATTTTAAACTTTAATCTAAATGCTCCCCGCCATGGTCTTCAAGGCAGGTGGAGTCTAGCTCTGCCCACCTGCCAGCCTCTCCTCCCAGCTCTCGCCCTGGTTCCTGCCACTCTGCTCTTGGAGAAGCCCTGGGAATACTCCCAGCAAACTCTGCCTCCGGGTGAAGCGTCTGTGTCCCCGCCCTCACGGCTCTTCCCTGACGGCTGGCTTCCCCTCCTCACCCCACCCCTGCTCATCCTTCCAGGGGCCTTCCCTCAGCTCTGCATGCAGCATTGTCTTCTCGCGTCTTTATTTGCAACCAACATGTCACTTCCCATCTGACTCACCTACAGGTTCAGTGTGTGAGATGGTGCCCAGCACACAGTAGGCACTCAGTAAATGTTCGTTGTGTGAATAGACAGGCGGCTCAGGCTGGTGTCTGCACCTACAGCTGTGACCACCTTCCTGTGTCCTGGCCTTGTCTCTAAGCCTCCACTCTGTACCTTTGCCCTCTGACTGAAGAGACCTCTTCATTCTCCCCGCAGGAGGTACCGGGCCTGCGCCGCTCTGTCCCTGCCCCTTCCCTGCATGAAATACCCCTCAAAACCCACCACAATGCTTGAGCTTCTCCTCCAGGAAGCCTTCCTTTCTAAATGAATTTTTATTGGCGTATGGCTCCTTTACAGGGTTGTGTCGGTGTCTACTGTAGAGCAAAGTGAATCAGCTCTTCATACACGTGTGACCCCTCTTTTTAGTCTTCCCTCCCATTCAGGTCACTGCAGCACTATACAGTAGGTTCTCAGTAGTTACCTGTTTTATATATAGGATCAATAGCGTACATACATCAATCCCAGTTTCCTCCTTTCCCCCTTGGTATCCATACACCGTTCTCTATGTCTGTGTCTCTATTTCTACTTTGCAAATAAGATCATTTGTATTATTTTTCCAGATTCTACCTATTTGCGTTAATAATAGACAATATCTCTTTTTCTCTTTCTGACTTACTTCACTCTCTGTGACAGTCTCTAGATCCATCACGTCTCTACAAATGACCCAATTTCATTCCTTTTTACGGATGAGTAATATTCCATTGTATATTTTGCACCACGTCTTCTTTGTCCATTTCTCTGCTGATGGACATTTAGGTTGTAGATAGCCTTCCTTGACTATGTGTGTCGTGTCTCTTTGCGACCCTACGGACCACCAGGCTCTTCTGTCCATGGGATTCTCCAGCCAAGAATACTGGGGTGGGTTTCCATGCCCTCCTCCAGGGGAATTTCCCAACCCAGGAATTGAATGCTCATCTCTTATGCCTCCTGCATTGGAAGGTGGGTTCTTTACCACTAGCACCACCTGGGAAGCCCTCCTTGACCACACCAACTTCCAAAAATAATTTCTTTCTTTGAGTCTGAGCATCGTGGACTCTTCATCCCATCACAATTACCCAGGAACCTTCCAGCAGTCCAGATGTCAGCACCCTCTCCTAGACTTGGGCTAGGAGGCCAGGATGAGTCTGAAACACATTTTTAAAGCTCTTCTGATGATTCTTTGAGTCAGGTTTGCAATTGGTTTGGTGGTTCTGCTTGGTTTTTAGTTCACTTCAACTCTCCCATGAGGCAATAATCAGCTGAAAGGTTGGCAATGTTATTCACTCCCTCCCCATTATCCAACCCATTCAAGCAAACAGGAAGTGCTCCAGAGATGCCACTGCAGAAAACGCAGCAGGAGCCTCCGGAGTACGGTGGAGCGCTGGGTGCAACACTGTCAGGAGACAAAACGGGTATTTGGAGTTGAATAGACTTAGGGCTGAGTCCTGGTTTTGGCACTTAGCCCAACGTAACTTCAGGCTGCCAACTTCGCTCCCTGAGCCCCGTGTCCTTCATCGTAGAGTGAGGACGATCCCAGACCTCCTGAGCTTGTGTTATGGCGAAGATTCTTAGTGCCATCTATCAAGGACAGGGCTTGGCAGAGTGCCCAGTATGCAGTAAGTGCTCAATGAATGGTTGAGCTTTGTTACTTTTGTTACTAAAGCAAGCTTTGCAAAGAGGCTCCACATCCCTCCATGGGCCGCCAAAGCTGACTCAGCAACAACACAGGGCCCATGTTGTAATTGCCCAGCCCCTCTGCCTCCCACTCCCAACTCAGGTTGGGGGTCTACTCAAGCAGCTGGATCCGCTCCCGGGCCCTCTCTCCCAACCCGCCTGCCAATCATGCCACATGGCCACACAGCCCGCCCCCCACTCAAGGACCCTGGCCGTTCAGCAGCCTCACAGCACACGCGGGGCTCACACATGCTCGCCTGGCCACCCGGCATGCAGGCCTGTGTGCTGCCATGGCACGGTGCCCACTCCCAGGCACAGCGAGGCCAGTGCACAGCCCGGCAGATGGCAGCAAGGTGGGGGCCAGGAGAGAAGTGAGAGTTCCTGCTGGTGCTAGAGGTGAGGGGTTGGGGGAGGCATCGGCAGGGGGAGGGAAGGAGGCTTGGCAGGCAGGCCAGAGATGTGGTCATGGCTTGTGTTTGTGGAGCAGACTCCCACACTGCAGTTCCTGGCTGGGTTTTCCCCAAGGCCTGGCTCAACCCAAGCCCGGTCATGACAGCAAAGCCACTTCTGATGAACTGAGGCCTGCAGACAAGGACGATTCTGGGACTGAGAGTCTAGGATTGCTCTCAGTAGATTCCCCTGCTTCCCGATCTGAAAGCCATCCTCCTTTCAATTCAATCCAGACAAATTCAACGATTCTGGGAGTGTCCGCTCGAGCCCCAGCATGGTGTTCTGGAAGACGGCTGAACTGAAGTCAGGGCACTCAGGCTAGTCCCAGACCTGCTGCTGGACTATCATACCTTAGCCCCCAGAGTCTGGGCTGATGCATCGGGTGATGAGATGGGGTCACAGTGACAGTGATCATACGTGTGCATGGTCCTCAGTGCTTTAGAGACGGTGGACTCAGTCATATATCCTTAAGGAGAGAAGCAGGAGAGATACATGTCTGAGTGTCATCTCTGGGTTTGGGGAGAGAAGTGTGCCATATGCGTAGTCTCCAAAAAGGGACAGGAGAACTTTTACAGAGACCTCTGCACAAAGGGGCCATGAACTTGGACTCCAGAGTCAGCTTCTCCTGTGTCTTCCATTCTGGCTGTGCCGTGTGCCAGCTATTGGGGTTTTAGAAAGTCAGCTGACTTCTCTGGATATCATGTCTTCATCTGAGAGATGGGATCAGAGTAGTTCTTACTCCTTGAGTCCCAAAGATTTCATCAGGTCTATTAGCACAGAGACTGGGACACAGTCAGATTCTGTTTATAGATATTCCAAAAGGACAACAGAAATAAAGAACTTACCTCTCTTATGAAACCCTCAAAATTAACACAGCCCATTAAATATAACCAATGTGGGATGCATGCTAAGTTGCTTCAGTCATGTTCAACTCTTTGTGGGCCCATGGACTGTAATCTGTCAGGCTCCTCTGTCTGTGGGATTCTCCAAAAAAGAATACTGGAGGGGTTGCCATTTCCTTCTCCAGGGGATCTTCCCAACCCAGGGATCAAACCCTCATCTCTTATGTCTCTTGCATTGCCGCGTGGGTTCTGTACCACTAGCACCACCTGGAAAGCCTCACATATGACCAACAACTATATTTAGGGAGTATTACTCCATGCTAGAATTCACTTAGGCCCTCCGACAATGCCTGGGAAGAGTGGGTATACAATTATTCTCCTTTTACAGATGAGAAAAAACTGGAGCCCAAGTTACGGAACATTCTCAAGACTGAATCTGGAGAAGGCAATGGCACTCCACTCCAGACAGTTGCCTGGAAAATCCCATGGACAGAGGAGCCTGGTGGGCTGCAGTCCATGGGGTCGCTAAGAGTCGGACACGACTGAGCAACTTCATTTTCACTTTTCACTTTCATGCATTGGAGAAGGAAATGGCAACCCACTCTAGTGTTCTTGCCTGGAGAATCCCAGGGACAGAGAAGCCTGGTGGGCTGCCGTCTATGGAGTCACAGAGTTGGACATGACTAACTAAACCAACTTAGCAGTAGCAGCAGCAAGACTGAATTGTCGGAATGTTGACCACGGAGATTTGGGCACAGCTCACTGAAGATTCTCCATCCTTCACCGCTTCATTGTTCTGCCCCCACCCGAGAACGTTCCCGGGCATCCCTCACCAACCCCCTGAAGCTAGCAATGGAGCAAGTTTCTCTGGGCGCCTGCACTGGGCGGTCCTGGTCCCCAAGGATTTCAGAGGAGCCAAAGGAGAGGCCAGTGCCCCTTCTGCCCTGTGACCCACATAGCTGCAGGGTCTGGCCCCTGGTGACCTCCAACCTCTGCTATTCCTCCAGTTCCCTCCAGCCCTCCTGACCTCCCTGCTGTTGCCTAAACCCTTGAAGTTCATTCTCAGCCAATTCCTTAGCAGAAGAGGCCTTTGTTCTTGCTGTCCCTAGTACCTGGGACACTTTCCTTGTTCTTCCTGGAGCTGCTCAGTATACCGTTCTCAACTCAAATGCAGCTCCTCAGAGATTTGCTCCCTGATAGCCTCAACCCCTGTTCCATGCCACCATGTTCCTCAGATCTGAAAGGATCTTACCACCCATCTCCTTGCTTTCTAGCAGTCTCCTCACAGGAGAAGATCTCTTGAGTGAAAGGAAAAGTCCTTGTCCACCTATGGACCAAGTGTGCACTCCCCAGCACTGAGGGCAGAGACCACCCCCAAATAGGTGCCCAACTAAACCTTGTCAGCTGCTGTCCTAAATGCCAAGGCATGGAGGATACTAGGGTCGGGGTGGGGAGCTGTACCCCCTGCCTGGGCCAACGCAGGCTCCCTTGGAGGAGTTCTAGGGCTGCCAGAGAAGGGCACCTGCCCCAGGAGAAGGCTGGCTCCAGGCTTCCTCCGCCTCCTCTGACGCTGCAGCACAAAGTCTGGGTCACGGTGACCTGTTGGAGGGGGAGGATACAGCCTCTGGCAGCAAACCCTCTTCAGATGCAAGGAACTCTGAGTCACGGCTCTTCACAGAGAAGCCAGCAGGGCGCCTGGAACCCAGCCCCTGGAGTCTCCCGAGGGCAGGGACCCTGCCTGAGCCTCTGCTCTCCTTTCTGGTCTGAGCAGGCACAGCGGGGAGGCCTCTGGGCCCCGTGTGATGCTTCCACCTAAACACCGTCTCCATGCCCAGGAAACTTTCTCCTGTGAGGTGCTTCTGTCGGAATTATGTGCTGGCTGTGTTAGAAGCCGAAGAGGAACAAGGGCTCTTCGGAGATGCTAAAGAGTCCTCCAGCCTAAAGACACAGCTTAGAAGAGTGTGTGCCTCCTTTGGCACCTCAGTTTCCCTGCCTTGGAAGCAGGACTTTGTCATGGGTGTGGGCAGCTATCTTATGATCACATCCTGAGTCTCCAAACACCCCCAGCTCAGGGAACCGCATGTGACTCCAAGTCATTTTACTTTGCTTTCCCAGTGGTTTTCCACCTCCTTGGATTCTCCTCCCTCTGCTTCTCCTCTGCTCCAGACGAGCATTGGAAACATAATTTCCAATTAGTAGCTATATGATCCTGGGCAAGTCATTTAACCTCTCCATACTTCAATTTCTTCACTGTAAAGTGGAAATATTAATAAAAATGCTTATCTCAGAGAATTGCAATGACTTATTAATTTGATAATGTATGTAAAGCACCTAGATCAATGCCTAACACAGAGGAAGCACTTAACAAATTATTCTTGTCATTATTGTTGCCACTGTTAAGCAAATGATAATAAATAAAATCCCCAAATCTCAGTGGCTTAACAAAGTAAAAACTTGTTTCTTATTCACATCACAGTCTAAGGCAGGTATCCCCTCTACACAGTGAATTCAGGGATCTAGAATCTTTGCAGGATATGGCTACAGCTTCAGAATCTCAATACTCAGCTGCTGAAAGGGAAAACAAGATGGAAGCTGTCACTTGAGAGAGTTAGGAGTGTCAGGTTAAAAAATGCTATCGCTGCCACTCACATTGGCTGAAATTCAATCACATGGTCTTGCCTAACTGCAGAGAGTGCTGGGAAATGCAGTCTGAGTATCCAGAAGAGGGGTGGCTTGGTGGACAACTGGTCTCTGCCACCATTTTTCTTTTTTTATTATCATGCCGTACTCCCACTCAGAAACTATTCCATAATACTTCCATGTCCACAGTTAAAGCTCCCACTTGCAGCAGCTTGCCTCGATTGACACCACTTGTGGGTGAGCATCCGTGCTCGGCCATGTCAGATTCTTTGCGACTACATGCACTGTAGCTTGCTGTCCATGGGATTTCCCAGGCAAGAAATCTGGAGGGGGTTGCCATTTCCTCCTTCACCTCCTCCAGGGAATCTTCCTGACCAGGGAATCAAACTTGTGTTTCTTATGTCTCCTGCATTGGCAGACAGATTCTTTACCACTGAATCACCTGAGAAGCTCCTCAATTTGATAGTGCCTTAACTCTTAACCCCACCCTAGCTCCTCTCAATACATATACCTGCTTCAGCCAAACCAGCAACCTGCATACTTAATAAGGGTATAAAAGATGTGAATTGAGACATGGATATAGAAACCTTTTCTCTGTGACTGCCTCTCACTGTGGGCAAGAGCCGTGCCGACTTTCTATTGCCACCTCCCAACAGTCTCCTAGGAATAGTCAGTAGCAAAGAAATGTTAATCGATTGAATCAATGTCTTTATCTCAAAGACATTCTGAATTATTTGATAATTGATCTGGGCAGCACAGCATGATGACAAATGGGGCTGATCCTTAACTTCAGCATTGGGGAGACATTTGGGAATGGTGGGGGCTGTGGGGAATTTCTGACACTCATAAAAACTGAAAGTACAGCTGTTGCTTCACGACAGCTGAATGTGGTCATTGTGGAATCTTGTCTTTTTGTTTTTAAAACAATAAAAGTGGAATTTTTATGTAAAATCCCTTGGCTTTTAAAATATAAGTTTTAAAATGCTTAAAACATGATATGTTAAAAAGAACCACAAAAAAATATAATGTGGGGAAGAACACCCACAGTGTGGGCCAAACAGCACATCTGAGGGCAATGGCAACCTGGAGCGATCTTTCTGCAGCCTCTGCTATAGACCGTTTGAGTAGCTGAAGAAATAGCGCAGCAGTTTCAACAGCTAGAATTGCTCTTCTACGTGAAAACAGACAAAAGAGGGAGTCCATGGAGAAAGCAGATCTTGGCCCTTCGGTAATGATCCATTTGTGAATTCAGGTAAGGATGCTAAATATTTCTTTTAGCTCTTCCAGATGTCAAGCTTTTGGGTGAATTATCACTTTTTCTTTTTCTCTCTCCTACTCATGGGCACTGTATTAGGGTTCTCCAGGGAAACAGAACCAAAAGGATATATGTATGTACGTATTTATAAAGAGATTTATTATCAGGAATCGGCTCACACAAGTATGCAGGCTGAGAAGGCTCCAAAATTGGCAGTTCACAGGCTAGAGACCCAGATGACGCTGTGATGTAGCTCCAGTTTGAGTCTGAAGGCCTGAGAAGTAGGATAGACGATGGTGTACAATCTATTCCAAATTCTAGCAGGCTGGAGACCCAAGAAGAGCCAGTGCTTTCAGTTCAAGTCCAAAGGTGGGGAAAGATCCATGTCCCAGCTCAGCAGTCAGGCAAGAGTTCCTCTTTTCTCCGTTACTGTTCCAGCCAGTTCTTCAAATGATTGGATGAAGCTCCTCTCAGGTTAAGGAAGGCATCTGCTTACTCAGTCCATTGATTCAAGTGTTAATCTCACCCAGAAACACCTGACAGATGGATGCATCCAGAATAACATTTGGCCAAATGTCTGTGCCCAACCCTGTGACCGAGTCACATTGACACGCAGAGTGAACCATCACAGGAACCTATCGAGGCTCCTATCTTAACTGCCTTCACATTTGGCGACAGCATCGTGCAGTCACTGCTCCACGTTCTAACTTCACTCTGTGACCCCAGGTACCTCCCCCAGTCACCCTGCCTTCCATTATTCACACTAGGAAGTCAGAGTTGAATTCCGTGCCCACCAAGATCTCTTCTACCTTAGCACTTCCTGCTGCAGGCTGCCATGTGTGCTTGAAATCAGAGCAGACCGCATTTGCCAGACACATTGCTTGTGACTTTATTGAGTAATTTGTACAAAACCTCCAAGAATAATTTATTCACCCAGTGGTGTGAGATCAGAGAAAGAAAATCAATAGAGCGGTGTCTCAGTCATTTTTTATTTTCTAAACCTCGAAGAGATTTTTATTCCATTTCAGAGTTCTTGCAGGCACCTTCCCCTACCATGTGTCTTCATGGCCAACTTTTAGGACGCCTAAAGAGACTCATTTCAGGTACTGAAGTCCTGCCTCTCCTGGAAAGCACAGGGGAGAGCCCTCCTGGGAGCAGCCTTTCCCAGGTGTTATCTTGACACTTGAGAAATTGCTGGAGAAGAAAAGGGGGATGGTTTAGAGGGAAAGCCACATTGTCTGTCTCCCTGCCTCAGCTCAAAGTCATTCTGGGAAGAAATTTAAAGGCCAGTTGTTTCCATTCAATTGCCACCTCTCCAACAACTTAAAGTTGTTACACACAATTCTCTTCCGTCAAGGTAATGGGCAAACTGACACTTTGCTTAAACAGACTCACTGCTCCGGCTCACTGTAAAGAATGTCCATAGATCTTCCACTTTCTTTTCTGCAGCAAGTGGAGAGCATCACCAGCCCAGGAGGTTCAGAACTTCTTTTATCTTCTGGACTTAGCTGGTCAGGTGAGAAGTAAAATGAGAGGGAAAGACTTTGGTCCTGGCACTGCCACGGACCAGGTTTGAGTAGGAGACTTGATCTCATCAAACCTCAATTTCCTCATCTGTAAAATGGGTATCACACTTTCTATCAACTTTCTCATGGAATTATTTGAGGAACACGCAGCTATTAAGCTCTCCCTGCTAGCAATAACCTGCAACTTGCAGGTTGCTGGTTAGGTACCTATAATCTGCTAGTTAAGCTCCACCTGGTTACAAGCAAGAGAAAACAACTCTGGCTGCCTGGACAAAAATAGATTGGGAGAAATATCAATAACCTCAGATATGCAGATGACACCACCCTTAGGGCAGAAAGTGAAGAGGAACTAAAAAGCCTCTTGGTGAAAGTGAAAGTGGAGAGTGAAAAAGTTGGCCTAAAGCTCAACATTCAGAAAACGAAGATCATGGCATCCGGTCCCATCACTTCATGGGAAATAGATGGGGAAACAGTGGAAACAGTGTCAGACTTTATTTTGGGGGGCACCAAAATCACTGCAGATGGTGACTGCAGCCATGAAATTAAAAGATGCTTACTCCTTGGAAGAAAAGTTATGACCAACCTAGATAGCATATTCAAAAGCAGAGACATTACTTTGCTGACTAAGGTCCTTCTAGTCAAGGCTATGGTTTTTCCTGTGGTCATGTATGGATGTGAAAGTTGGACTGTGAAGAAGGCTGAGTGCCGAAGAATTGATGCTTTTGAACTGTGTTGTTGGAGAAGATTCTTGAGAGTCCCTTGGACTGCAAGGAGATCCAACCAGTCCATTCTGAAGGAGATCAGCCCTGGGATTTCTTTGGGAGGATTGATGCTAAAGCTGAAACTTCAGTACTTTGGCCACCTCATGCGAAGGGTTGACTCATTGGAAAAGACTCTGATGCTGGGAGGGATTAGGAGCAGGAGGAGAAGCAGACGACAGAGGATGAGATGGCTGGATGGCATCACTGACTCGATGGACATGAGTCTGAGTGAACTCTGAGAGTTGGTGATGGACAGGGAGGCCTGGTGTGCTGCGATTCATGGGGTCACAAAGAGTCGGACACGACTGAGCAACTGAACTGAACTGAACAGATGGGGCCACAGTTCTTGAACCACTTATCACACCTGCTGGGTTCTAGCTCCACATCCATGCTTGAACTTGTTCCATGATGCTGGGGTTCTAACTTTCCAAACTCCACCCTTCCTGCTGGGGCTTCCCAGGTGATGCCAGGAGACATAAGAGATGTGGGTTCGACCCCCGGATTAAGAAGATCCCCTGGAGGAGGGCATGGCAACCCACTCCAGTATTCTTCCCTGGAGAATCCCATGGATAGAAGAGCCTGGCAGGCTGCAGTCCATAGGGTTGCAAAGAGTTGGACACAGCTGAAGCGACTTAGCACACGCTGACCTCATTTGAGGTCAATAAAGGGAAAGTCTCTCCTTTCCTTCACGTCTCAAATATCCTTCTGCTTTTGTAAGGATACCTGTCATTGGATTTAGGCCCCATCCTAAATCTAGGATGATATGACCTCATGATAATTTATTAATTTCTTCTGCAACGACCCTTTTTTCCAAGTAAGACTGCATTCATGGGTCCCAAGTAAACATATCAACCCACTATAGTGGGAGAACCATTCAACCCACTATAGAGACATCTCTTTTCCTTTTCTGATTAGTTGCTCAATCCTTCACTTTTATGATTAGAATAGTTTATGTCTCTCTTAAGGCCTCTTCCAACCATGGTTTTTCCTAGGAATCGTAGGTGGTCCACGGCAGCTCTCCATGTTAAGAAAATTCTAGAGGTGGATTGGGCCGCTTTGCTGTAGACCATCGCCCACTACTTTGAGGGCTGCTCACACCCAGGACGCTGGCTGACTGCTGCGATTTCTGTAGTCTAGATGCCTCTTGGGGAAGGGGCAGCAACAGCAGCCCGTGGCTGCCAGGCTTGGCTCAGGGCTCCCTAGAATTGGGTGTGCAAGTGGGCAGCTCATTTTCCTCCCCAGCCCACCACCTCCAGAGACTTGGGCAGCTCCTGGGATCCCGGGTCAGTCCTGGACCCATTTCCCACCACCTCTTAGGACCAGAGCCACTGATCTCTACCTCCCAGGGATCCTTCCATGTGGGACAGACCATCTCCCTCTTTACCCTCAAAGCACCAATGGTCTGACTGCATAACCTTCATTCCACAGACCCTAGGCCATGGCCTTTCCTCCTGAAGGAGGCTCCCCAAGGATCCCAAACTGTCTACATCTACTCTTTGGAGGATGGAGGAGATGACCTTTGACAACTCCAAGGTGGCCTACTAGTTCTGAATAGAGGGAGGAAATTCCACAAGTTTAATCTCTGGCAAAGCATACCTCTGAGGATTCGTGTTATGTGAAAAATCAAGCTACCAAATAGCACAAAGAGAGTTGTCCCATTTCAGGTAGATAGATGTAGATCTTAGCATGATATCTGTTAAATTATTTACAGCAGTTCCCTCTAGGTGATGTGATTATGGGCTATTTTTATTTTCATCATTTTCTTATCTACATTTTTGAAGTTTTCCCCAACGAACAGATAACATTTTTGTAATAAGATTTTTAAGGTTATATAAAAATTGATACCAGTACCTTACAGTCACATTGTGCTTCTCCATATTTCAAATCTCTAATCTAATTTTCTATCTGTGAGGTCAGGAGGGCAGGTATTTTCATCCCAGTTTTATAGATGGGGACTCCGAGGAGCAAAGAGTATGAGATGTGACCTCCCCGAGATCTGAGAGCACCGCTAGGATCAGAACTCAGGTAGGGCTGCTGGCTCTCAGTTCAGATGACTTCACCTGAGTCTGGGACGGGGAATTCTCAAACAAGGGTTCTAGAAACTGCGAATCTGTAAAGTCAAGACATCACAGAGCCGAAGGCAACAGTTGCCCCCAGGCTTTGGCCAGCTGGGAAGCTGGCAGGATGGTGTGAGGGGCACACGTGCTGATTCTGGATCCTCAGGAAGGGAAAAAGGCCCTGATGCACAACAGAAAGGAATGGTGGGAGGTGCTTCCCCAGTTGGGTTGCTCAGGTTAACATGAGCCCGAGGTCTGAGCCATGAAATGTCCAGGTGCTGTGACATTTTGGGGGAAAATTGCCAAGCTGTCATATAGGTAGGAGGCTGCTACGAATCCACTGCCTCCTTAGCCCATCAGGGGTCTGGAGGAAGGGCAGGTAGGAATACCCTCCTTCCCCACACCTCTCGGTTCTTCTTCGAGGGTGCTGGAAAGAAGAAAGACGAGGGCATATACAATTCTCAGAGTACTCTGCATGAACGTGCACTGCCAGACTCAGGGCAGCAACTCGACAAAGGATTGTTGAATTCATGAACTCTTCCATCCAAACACACCCCCACGGTGAGACAGGCGTGACATGTGTTATCTTCTCCATTTTACAAATGAGGATACTGAGGCCTGGGCCTTGACTTGCCAAGTTCACATTCATAAACAACCAGGCAGGGGTTTGAACTTGGGTCCCCTGGCTCCCAGATCAGCACACCCTCTGTTCCACGTGCTGGACTGCCTCTCAGAGGACCTCTTCAGAGACACCTGCATTTGCTCTTTCGCTAGTAAATTGTCCTGAGGCAACATCTATAAACATTGCCGGAAAGGACTCCAACAGTACTAATTAACTCCCAGGGACACAGCATTCCACCTGCCCCGAAACCCCTCCAAGTCCTGCCTTACCCCACAGCAGATGTGGAAATAGAGGATAAGGGCGAAGTTGAAGACCAAGTTCTGATGGCATGCAGATGGGCAGGAGAAAGAGAAAGTGTTGGACTGATCACTGTTTTAATTAGAACTTGTTTTGTTGTGAGTGAGAGAAACCCAGCCCAGACAGACTCTCTCAGGAAGGAGACCGTTTGAGAAGGATGAGGAAGTAGCCTCATGTAACAGCAGGAGCTCAAAGGCTTCAGCCGGCTCTCAGGGCCAGTTGGACCAGAGCAAGAATATCCCCAGGGCTGGCTTGCTTGCTCTCTCTAGCTCTCTCTTTCTCCACTTCTTATGTCTGTTTCTCTTTACATGTGTTGGCTTGATTCTTCCCTGCTGCAGATCAGTCCCTCTGCCTGGGGGACCAGGAATCTTGGTGCCAATAGGTTTGGGCCTCACTTCTGTTGGCTCCCATCGCCAGAGAAGGACTGAACTTCCCCCTTAGATCTTATTTTAAATCTCTTGAAACAAACATGATTGGCTCATCTTCCATCCAATCATCTCGTCTTCTGTCATCCCCTTCTCCTCCCACATTCAATCTTTCCCAGCATCAGGGTCTTTTCAAATGAGTTAGTTCTTCACATCAGGTGGCCAACATATTGGAGTTTCAGCTTCAGCATCAGTCCTTCCAATGATATTCAGGACTGATTTCCTTTAGGATGGACTTTTTGAATCTCCTTACTGTCTGAGGGACTCTCAAGAGTCTTCTCCAACACCAGAGTTCAAAAGCATCAATTCTCCAGCGCTCAGCTTTCTTTAT
This sequence comes from Capricornis sumatraensis, assembly GCF_032405125.1. Lineage (NCBI taxonomy): Eukaryota > Metazoa > Chordata > Mammalia > Artiodactyla > Bovidae > Capricornis > Capricornis sumatraensis. The sequence goes on along the minus strand of NC_091088.1, from coordinate 23,238,094 downwards.
AGTTCAACTCTCACATCCATACATGACTGCTAGAAAAACCATAGCTTTGACTAGATGGACCTTTGTTGACAAAGTAATGTCTCTGCTTTTTAATATGCTGTCTAGGTTGGTCATACTTTTCTTCCAAGGAGTAAGCGTCTTTTCATTTCATGGCTGCAATCACCATCTGCAGTGATTTTGGAGCCCAGGAAAATAAAGTCTGCCTCTGTTTCCATTGTTTCCCCATCTATTTGCTATGAAGTGAAGGGACCAGGTGCCATGATCTTCGTTTTCTGAATGTTGAGTTTTAAGCCAACTTTTCACTCTCCTCTTTCACTTTCATCAAGAGGCTCTTTAGTTCTTCTTCACTTTCTTCCATAAGGGTGGTATCATCTGCATATCTGAGGTTACTGATATTTCTCCTGGCAATTTTGATTCCAGCTTGTGCTTCATCCAGTCCAGCATTTCTCATGATGTACTCTGCATATAAGTTAAATAAGCAGGGTGACAATATACAGCCTTGACGTACTCCTTTCCTGATTTGGAACCACTCTGTTGTTCTATGTCTAGTTCTAACTGTTGCTTCTTGACCTTCATACAGGAAGCAGGTAAGGTGGTTTGGTATTCTCATCTCTTTCAGAATTTTCCACAGTTTCATGTGATCCACACAGTCAAAGGCTTTGGCATAGTCAATAAAGCAGAAATAGATGTTTTTCTGGAACTCTCTTGCTTTTTTGATGATCCAACAGATATTGGTAATTTGATCTCTGGTTCCTCTGTCTTTTGTAAATCCAGCTTGAACATCTAGAAATTCATGGTTCACGTATTGCTGAAGCCTGGCTTGGAGAATTTTGAGCATTACTTTGCTAGCATGTGAGATGAGTGCAATTGTGCAGTAGTTTGAGCATTCTTTGGCATTGCCTTTCTTTGGGATTGGAATGAAAACTGACCTTTTCCAGTCCTGTGGCCACTGCCAATCAACAAGACCAGGACGATGGAGTCACACTGCAAGGGGTATATCTGTCAGGCTAGGAATGTCCAGAGAAGACGCAGCATCATGTGTTGACCCTATTTGGCTTCCAATTGGATTTCTCATCTTTGAAGGCTATTTGTGTCATGGGTTCATTTCGTGCGTGATCTCATCTGTCTTCACAACTACTCAAATAGTGATCATCATCCCAATTAACAAAAGTGAAAGCTGAAACCCAGAGAGGTCAAATAACTTGCTCCCATCCTGCAGCTGGTGAGTGATGAAGCCAAACTTTAACATCATTTCCACCATTCCCGCTCAGCTACAAAGCGTGTTCCCTTCCCCATACCACATTGCCTCACCTGATGTGTGCGAAATCCTGCCAGGCAGGCATGAAGTACTCTGAACCAGAGTAGTGCGTTTCTAGAGTCTATTTGCACGACCTCACTCATCCACAAGGAGGTGTAATAGCAGCAAGGGAGTTACGCACAGGGTACCAGGGGCCACGTAGTGGGGAGGAGGAAAGGGAATGCGCAGTTATGAGTACTGACTGGGTGCCGCACTCTGTGCGAACCATTTTCACATTTATCTTCTAGACCCGTGCTAATAGTCTAGCCACTAATTATGTATGGCTATTTTAACTTATATCAATTAAAATTAAATACCATTGAATTTAATCTCCACTTCATGTCACTAGCCACATTTTGAGTGCTCAGTAGCCACATGTGGCTGGCAGCTACCATATTGGACAGCACAGATGAGGAACGTTTCTATCATCACGGGAAGTTCTATCAGACAGCACTGGTTGGGCTGGAAACTCCATGAGAGCATGTGCTCGATCTGCTTTTTTGCTCTCCATTCTATGTCCAGCACCTTGCAGAGCACCTGACCCATGGTAGGCATGCAAAAGTTACATGAATCCATGAATACATATATTTTATATTCAAAGATGATTTCCATTAAAAGACTTATCATATATTTCATTATGATTTTCTGTAAAAAAACTCAAAGGAGAGGAGGCAGTGCGATAAGCCTGGATTCCCTGCAGGCAGCACATTTAAAGGTGCAGGCTAGGGATTGGGGAGAGACAGATAACCATCCTGTATTGAGTACCTGTCATGTTCACACTCAACTTATTATGTCTGTAATTTTATTGACTCTTAACAGCCCTATAATACTATATCCCCATTTTATAGGTTAGGAAGCTGAGATTCAAAAGGCTAAATATCTCATTTAAAATCACACACCAAGTAAGTCTCGGAGATTTCGGAGCCCACACGGATGCTCACCACAATGCTTCCAACTTCATTTCTTCCATGTACCGCTGGGATCTGCTTGCTCCTGGCAGAGAATTTTCAGACTTGGGGTGAACCAGCCTCCTCCAGGGGCAGACAGATATTGAGTTCCCTTTCAGGGCCCCCAAGCCCAGCAGACCAAGTCACCGGCCACACTTGGCCTAGAGGTGAGAGGCCTCCCAGGTTTGCCTCTCCACGCAGAAGAAAGCGACTCGTCCGCGCCCCCTCGTGGCCAGGTGAGGCATAACCTCTCCCAATCTGATAGCAGACACCCACGGGGGCGGTCTGCAAGCGCGGAATCAGCAGGGTTTTCCCCCATCCTCAGGGTTTCTGGGCTGGGGGTGGTAAATGATCTTGTCCAAGAAGTCCTGTTTTCTACGTGTGCACTTTCACCCAGAGGAAAAAGAAAATCACCTTTCTGTCAAGGGCTCTCATCTGGAAGTGTTCGGGGTGTTTCTTTATCTAATAGCTCCTTTCTTGTTTATTTATTTATTGCCCATATTTGATTAAAACATATTCTGCTCTCAGGAGACCCCTCTCCCCAAAGGTCACTTTCCACAGGCTCGATTTAATTAACGAGTGCTGACTTGAGGATGAAAGGTAGGAAACAAAAGGTCTTCCTTATCCAATCTGAGCCCAAATAAAATCATATTAACATTTCACCTTTTGTTCCTGTGCAAGAAAAAGCCTGTGGTGTATTGTATCAAAAGTTATTGAAATCATTAGGAAAGAAAGAAAAGGAGTAGATAGCTATGGCAGTGAACTTGGATCTCCCCAAGTACTAACAGGAAAAAAAAAAAATAGAAAGAGGAAGGGGGAGAAAAAGACAAAGACAGACCCAGAGTGAGAACACTGTATCCTAAGCCTTGTTTTAAAAGTCAAATCAGGAAAAAACAACCGTTTTGCACCAACTATGTGAATATTCTAAATCTGCCTCTATTTTCAGATGGATTCCAAGAATGTAAACTCCAGAAAGCAGAAACCCAACTTTCCATCAGCCTCTCTCACCAGCCCCTGGAAAAACTCCTGGCACATGGTAGCAACTGCCTAAATATTTGTCAAACACTCTAAAAAACAAAAATCCAGGCCAACTGGATTCTCACTAAATCTGAATCTCACCCTGGACCCTGAGGCAAGTCCCTGCTCCTTTTTGGAGCTCAAACAGCTCCATCTGCAAACAGAAGGACAATCCTCCTTGTCGGGCTTTCCTGGTGCGGAAGCTGTGAGGATAAAACCTACACGCGGAGGCCCACTGGAAAGGTCAGAGCATCACACAGCATAAGCCATCTCGTTATTACCACATCCTCACGTGCTGCCCGAGTCAAAACCACAAGCCCACATCTCTCTTCCACCATCGCAGATGAAACATCAAAAGAAAGAAAGAAGTGAGAATATAATCACTGCTGCAGAGAGACCGGAGAGGAAGAGGGCAAACACCAGACATAAGCAGTCTTCCTATCATCTGAAGGGAGATGGTGGCCAAGTCATGTGTTTTTGCATCTCTAATGTGTATCAAATTGCAACAAATCTCTGCCTTCTTGCTTGAACTCTCAAGGTGGTAAAGAAATAGCTGGGACACAGGGAGGCCTCCCCAGACGGTAAAGGTCCACAGGTGTGAGCGGCTGCCGTGAAGAGTTTATTAGAGGCCTGGCAGATAGAACTTCCTGCAGGCGTAGCACAGAATCCCCATTACCCAGCGTGACCCAGGTGGCTCTACGACCAGGCCAGGCTTTCAGCCAGTTAGAAGAGGCTCACACAGGTTTCTTCTCCCTGACAGTGGAGGCTAATTACAGACGTGTCTTGTGTCTTCTGCCTGCAAGAGGGAAGTAAAGTGCACTCCTAAGGTTGCCAGCGACAGTACTTACAGGGTGAGAAAGCTGAATTTGCCACAGCCAGAAAGTGAGGAGGAAACCTCTACCAGCCTTCCAGGCTGGGCTCTTCCCCCTTGGCCATGGAGTCAAGCCCAGTGGCTCCATGTGTCTGATGCCTCTCTTTGTTGTTTAGTCACTAAGTCGTGTCCGATTCTTTGTGACCCCCTGGACTGAAGCCTGCCAGGCTCCTCTGACCATGTGATTTCCCAGGCAAAAATACAGGAGTGGGTTGCCATTTCCCTCTCCAGGACTCCTATGTAGCCTCTCCTTGAATTCTTTGATCCAGATCCACGGATCAGGACAATTTGTTCTTGCTCAAGACAGCCTTTGCCACTGCCATTCAGGAAGCACGAGAGAGCTGGTTCTCCTCTCCCACTCATGGGTGATCAGGGAGTGAAAATGCAGCTCCCCGCCCCTGGCTGCCACCCACCTCCTCTTGTTTCCTCTGGCTTTCCTTGTTCTTTGTGACACCCTCTTCCCTGAAACAAAGCCCTCCCTCTCTCTGAGCCTCAGTTTGTTATTTTTATTTATCTTTAACATCCTGATAGGCAGAGATGCTGATCACGAGATACCACATTTTTGGAGGAGTATAGTTCCCCTGACAGAACATGATAATTTAGAAAAAAGTTTCCCCATTTTCTGCACCACAGATACTGGAGAACTCAGGCACTACTGGGAGGTCCCTCAGGACATTTGGCAAATATTTATTGAGCACCTTGTACATGCCAGGCACCATTCTGGATATTTGGGAAATATCAAGAATAAAATCGAGCAAGATCCCTGACCCTGTGGCATTCAGATTCTAGGGATGGGGTACGGTAAATAATATACGTAAGGGATAAAGTACGTGGTGAGTCGTAAGATGATAAATTCTTTGGGAGCAAAAGCAGGAGAGCAGCTAAGGAGAAGCAGGGTGCTGGCAGGCAGGACACATGCTATTGGGACAAAGAAGTGCAGCATTGCATATTCTTGAGCTGAGGTGTGGCCACGTGACCTCTTTGGGCCACTGGAATCAGAGCGGAAGTACCATATGTCCCTTCCGGGGGAAGCACTGAAGAGCTGGTGTGCTGTCTCCACAATGACCCTACAATTTTGGGTGAGGCTCCCTCAGCCTGAGTCGTAAACTCATAGAACACTGGCCAGTTGCCCTGGACAGCTGCCCAGGACTGAATCGACTTTATGTGAATGAGAAATAACTTTTTAGATACTAAGTCAGGGACATTGGGGTTGTATTTACTGCAGAATAACCTACCCGCTCACGGCTAACGTGAGGAATATTTCAGGGAGACCGTTCCTCCGCAGACCTTCCTAGAAGTTGGACAGAATCTTCCCAGTTTCAGTGCAACTCACCAGTCATGTCCTGTGTATTTTGACCCATTAATGATTGATGCCAGGGGCTCTAATATTCTCCAGAATGTCCTGAAACTGCTTGTCTCCTGTTTTATTTCTTTTACGTAATAGTGCTGTGAGGCAAGCAAAGAGTGACCACAACATTCCATAGATAGAAATGAAGGCAAATGTGAGCCAAATGACATGACCAATGGCACAGATCTGAGGAGACACAGGGTTGGGCCTTAAGCCTGGGCCTTCTAAGCCGTTGAGGGGTTGGGGATCCTCAGAGATGGAGACCACAGATTTCTAATCATCCGGCCATAGGGTGACCCTCCACCCTTCATACCTGGCTGCAGCTGAACTGGAGGCAGGCATGCTGGCATGCGTCGCTGGACTCCCCCTATCTACTTTCTACCCTCCATCTGCCCAGATGGTGGCCACCTGTGAGCTCTGCTCACAGCTCAGGCTGCTGCCTGCCTCACAGCTTCACACAGGCTGTTTCTCAGCCTCAAAAACTCTGCCCCTCACTTGGTCATCCATTCCAAATCGACTGTTACTCATGCTTCTGATCTGGGCTCACATGTCACCTCCTCCAGGTGGGCCTCCCTGATTGCCCAGACAGGTGCCATTTTACTGATTCACTTGCTGCCACATCCCTGCAGCAAGTTCTTGAAGTTGATGTTCTTCACCAGTGCACTCACTTTGGCTAAAGGCCCTCTTCTCTTCTAGGCTGTAAGCACCATGAGGGTAGGGTCCTTTGCTCTTTTTCTCATCCCAGGGTCTTGAACTTAATAAGCCACATTAAATGTTTGTAGGTGGAATGAAAAACTATCAGAAGCTATACAAACAGAAGGGATTTTTGTCCGTCTACACTAAATGGAAATTCCACCTTCCCCAGCTTAGGCAGGATTTCACAGATCGTCTCACCGTAGGTGCTTGATTGTGTTTTAAATAAAAAGAGTCAGTCCCCAGACACCGTGGGCAGCCGCATCAGAGCCATTCCCGAGTAATGAACTTCCCCGGCATTATTGCCGCATTAAATTGTGTTAATCAAATGGGAAGTGGTAAGCGGTTTTCTCCCTCCCTAATCCTTCCTGAGCCGTACATTCTCAGTGGGAAAATGAAAAGGCCGGCGCAGATCAGAGTCCAGGCTGGATCAAAGAAACGCAGTTTGAATGTATGTTAATTTTGCATGAACAAAACCCCTCCTTGTTTTTCTTTATTAAAAAGAGGCAGATGCACAATACTATGCTGTTTGAAGAGCGACAATCAAAAGCAGAACATTTTGCTCAGACACTCAGAGGCAGGCAGAGAGAATGGGCAAGCCACTCAAATATGATGCCACTCTCTCGCTCTGAGCCGAAGAACAAAGGCCCTTAGCCAACACTCTCTTGGAAAAACAGGTATCTTCAGGTGTGTGTGGGTGGGTGGGAGCATCACTTTCCTTTGCACAGAACAGCTATCAGTTCACAATTCAAATGACTTCATCCTCCACTGGTGCTTCCGGTGGCTGATTACTAAACTCGGAGTTGGGAAGAGAGAGACGTCAGATTGGACTGGTGTTTCTAGCTCTCAGAAAGTTCCTGGTTGGGTGGGAGGGTGGAAACGAAGCAGACACCAGTGTTACAGACACACGTGTTGTCATGGATGGAGACCCAAGACACGGAGAAGGGGTGGGGATGCCACCCAGGTGGGTGTCTGGCCAAGGGCTTGGGCCCCAAGGTCCACACTGTCCACTGAGCCTCTAGTGTTAGTGCCAGTCAATCAGTCGTGTCTGACTGTGACCCCATTCACTGCAGCCCACCAGGCTCCTCTGTCCATGGGATTCTCCAGGCAAGAATACTGGAGTGGGTTGCCATTCTCTTCTCCAGGGAATCTTCCCAACCCAGGGATTGAACCCAAGTCTCCTGCATTGCAGGCAGATTCTTTACCATCTGAGCCACCAGGAAAGTTCTAGTGGACATGGACAATTAGTTTCTGAAAGTCCCCTTCAGGGTCAGGGGGTCTCCCAATTTCCAAGCTCCAGAGAAACTTCACCAAGCATTCCAAGGATATGCTCTTCCCTTGAAAAGGGATCATTTAAAGGTAAAGTCCTCCCATGACATCCAGGGCCAACTCATGTGGTCAATTTCAGGTTGTCAAGGGTGCTACTGAACAAACCTGGAGGTGAAAAGTCCTACTTATATCTCCCTACACTCTTATCCCAAAAGGAGGCCAGAGAAGCTGCAGATCTCTGCCATCAGCAATGGCCATTGAGATGTGCAAGAGAGTGGGGAAGGAAGAACAGGTGAAAGGAAAACAAGCCAAACAGGTGAGGTAGGTATGCGTTAGGCAGAGCTCAGCTTGATTCCAATGGTCTCCTCTTCCCTTGAAAGGGGGTTCTTTAAGAGGTAATTCGGAGCACAGTTGTCAGCCACAGTTGTCGAATTACAACAAACCCTCTGTATTGAGCCCTCACTATCTGCCAGACACAAGGGGCCCATCCTTTCAGCTGTGATACCATCTTAATGCCCACTTTCACAAGTGGGGCAGATGAATGCAGAGATCCATTCGTGTGCCTGCATTCACACAGTGACAGAACCCGATCTCTGATTGGGTCACCCCCACGCCCATTTCATTTTCACTGGATCCTGCTGAGGGGCTTCGGGTGTCTCCTGCAGTACTTTGTGTTGTTTTATAAAAGCTAGAAAGTGGCAAAGCACAAGTCGCCTGGTTGCCCAACATTTTTTTTAAAAAAAGCAATTACATTTCTCAGACTGTTGGTTGCTATGGCAGACTGTGGCCTTTTGGTATTTGGGAAATGTAAGAGCCAGTAAGAATGCAAGGCCACGATGGCATTTCATGTGATGCAGAAAACCCAGACACTTCTGATGCGGGCCGCACAGCCTCGAGTGGAATCAGGGGCCCCAGATGCCCTGGAGTCATTATCTCTGGAAGGACAGGGCTGCTAGCCCAGGGCACTGGAAGGGAAGGTCGTTGGGAGAAAATACCCTGCCCCGAGATCTCCCTGTGACATGAACTCACCTTGGGCCTAGAGGAGAAAGTCACATTTGTCCACACGTCCTTCAGAAAAATGAGGTGACTTATAGCTACTAATTGTGAGGTCATCATTATAATATCTGATCGCTATAAACGTCCTTCCTCCAAACAGGAATTGTTTCACAGGTGAAGAGGAACAGCTGGGTGAAATGGATCTGGAGTCACACGGAAAGTGTGGGGAGGAATACATATAACTTAAAGGCAGAGTAGGAGCAGGAATGCAACTCACATCAAAAGAGAGGCAGCAGGGATTTCCCTGGTGGTCTAGTGGTAAAGACTTTGCCATTCAATGAAGGGGGTGTAGGTTCAATCCCTGGTCAAGGAGCTAAGATCCCATATGCCTCATGGCCAAAAAACAAAACATGAAAGCAGAAGCAATGTTGTAATAAATTCCATAAAGCCTTTCAAAATGGTCCACAACAAAAAAATCTTTTTCAAAAAAAAAAAAAAAGAGAGAAGACCAAATTTCATAGAAGTGTACATACATACATATACGATATACATATGTACAATAAATTATAATAATTATATAATACAATACGATAATGTTGTTTTATATTATATATTACATAGTAATATATTACTATGTGCCTGTACTGTAAAAAGAGGAATAAGAAAGAGAACCAATGTCTGTTGTCTCATTGAGCTTACATCCCAGTGGGGGCATGACAGAACATGAAGGACTTAATATAGATCATCATTCCTTCCCATGGCACTCCACATTCTTCCTCAGAATAAGTTTCAAAGGCTGCATAACATTTCATTGTCTGGATAACTACACTTTAGCTAATCAGTCCCCTATCCCTATTGTTTGGCATCTCAGTTTTTCCAAATTTGGAGGATGGCACAAATGTCTGTGTGCATTCATGATTATTTCCTCAGGATACAAGCAAAGAAGTGGAACTGTTGTGTCCAAATATATGAACATTTCTAAGGCTTTTGCTACAATTATCAAGATACCCTCCCAAAGTTGCCCCAATTTCTATCTCCAGCTTTAGGCCCATGAGATCCAAATCCTAAGCACCCTGGAACTAAACTGGAAATTAATAACAAAGATATCTGGGAAAAGTACTCAAATATTTGGAAATTAAACCATGCACTTCTGAATAATTTGTGGGCCAAAAGGAAGCTCAAGGGAAATTAGAAAATATTTCGAACAAATAACTGAACAAAAATAAAATGCAATATATCAAATTTAGGGGATGCAGATAAAGCAGTACTTAGAAACTACAGCATTAAGTGCTTTTATTTTTTAAATGAAAGATCTCATATTAATAACCTTATTTTTTACCCTAGGAAAAGAGAAAGATAAACCCAAAGCAAGTAGAAGGAAATGGTAAATAATGGTAAGGGTGGAAATCAATGAAATTAAAAATAGAAAAGTCAATGAGAACAGAAGTTGTCTTTCTACAAACATCAATAAGATTGACAAACCAGTAGCCAGACTCTCAGAGACATAGAAAAGACACAAACATCATTATCAGAAATGAAAGAAGGGCTGTCAGTACAGACTATACAAACATTAAAAGCTTAATCAATGAATATAGTAAAGTTTCAGGATATAAAATCAACACACAGAAATCCCTTACATTTCTATACACTAATAGTGAGAAAATAGAAAGAGAAATTAAAGAAACAATTTCATTCACCATTGCAACAAAAAGAATAAAATACTTAGGAATATATCTACCTGAAGAAACAAAAGACCTATATATAGAAAACTATAAAACACTGGTGAAAGAAATCAAAGAGGACACCAACAGATGGAGAAATATACCATGTTCATGGATCAGAAGAATCAATATAGTGAAAATGAGTATACTAACCAAAGCAATTTATAGATTCAATGCAATCCCTATCAAGCTACCAACGGTATTTTTCACGAAGCTAGAACCAATAATTTCACAATTTGTATGGAAATACAAAAAACCTTGAATAGCAAAAGCAATCTTGAAAAAAAAAGAATAGAACTGGAGGAATCAACCTGCCTGACTTCAGGCTCTACTACAAAGCCACAGTCATCAGGACAGTATGGTACTGGCACAAAGACAGAAATATAGATCAATGGAACAAAATACAAAGCCCAGAGATAAATCCACACACATATGGACACCTTATCTTTGACAAAGGAGGAAAGAATATACAATGGATTAAAGACAATCCCTTTAACAAGTGGTACTGGGAAAACTGGTCAACCACTTGTAAAAGAATGAAACTAGAACACTTTCTAACACCATACACAAAAATAAACTCAAAATGGATCAAAGATCTAAATGTAAGAACAGAAACTGTAAAACTCCTAGAGGAGAACATAGGCAAAACACTCTCTGGCATACATCACAGCAGGATCCTCCATGACCCACCTCCCAGAATATTGGAAATAAAAGCAAAATGAACAAATGGGATCTAATTAAAATTAAAAGCTTCTGCACGACAAAGGAAACTATAAGCAAGGTTTTCAGCCTTCAGAATGGGAGAAAATAATGGCAAATGAAGCAACTGATAAACAACTAATCTCAAAAATATACAAACAACTCCTGCAGCTCAATTCCAGAAAAATAAATGACCCAATCAAAAAATGGGCCAAAGAACTAAATAGACATTTCTCCAAAGAAGACATACAGATGGCTAACAAACACATGAAAAGATGCTCAACATCACTCATTATCAGAGAAATGCAAATCAAAACCACAATGAGGTACCATTTCATGCCAGTCAGAATGGCTGCGATCCAAAAATCTACAGGCAAGAAATGCTAGAGAGGGTGTGGAAAAAAGGGAACCCTCTTGCACTGTTGGTGGGAATGCAAACTAGTACAGCCACTATAGAGAACAGTGTGGAGATTCCTTAAAAAACTGGAAATAGAACTGCCGTATGACCGAGCAATCCCACTGCTGGGCATACACACCAAGGAAACCAGAATTGAAAGAGACACGTGTACCCCAATGTTCATCACAGCACTGTTTATAACAGCCAGGACATGGAACAACCTAGATGTCCATCAGCAGATGAATGGATAAGAAAGCTGTGATACATATACACAATGGAGTATTACTCAGCCATTAAAAAGAATACATTTGAATCAGTTCTAATGAGGTGGATGAAACTGGAGTCTATTAGACAGAGTGAAGCAAGCCAGAAAGAAAAAACACCAATACAGTATACTAACACATATATATGGAATTTAGAAAGATGGTAACGATAACCCTGTATGCAAGACAGCAAAAGAGACACAGATGTATAGAACAGTCTTTTGGACTCCGTGGGAGAGGGCGAGGGTGGGATGATTTGGGAGAATGGCATTGAAACATGTATAATATTATATATGAAACGAATAGCCAGTCCAGGTTTGATGCAGGATACTGGATGCTTGGGGCTGGTGCACTGAGACGACCCAGATGGATGGTACAGGTAGGGAGGAGGGAGGGGGATTCAGGATGGGGAACACATGTACCCCTGTGGTGGATTCATGTTGATGTATGGCAAAACCAATACAATATTGTAAAGTAATTAACCTCCAATTAAAATAAATAAATTTATATCTTAAAAAAAGAAGATTCTATATAAATTCTCCCAGAGAACAGAAGGGAGAACATTTCCCAAGTTATTTTATGAGGCCAATATTACTGTAATACTAAAATGTAGGGAAAGATAATACAAAAAACTATAGACCAAGATCCCTCACATGAATATAGACACAAAATCCTCATCAAAATATTAGCAATTTGAATTCAACAATATACAAAAAAAAAAGATGAATACATCACAACCAAATACAGTTTATCCCAGGAATGCAAAGCTGGTTCAACATCTGAAAATCATTGCAATCTTCATGTTATCATATTAAAGAAGAAATGTCACATAGTTATATCAGCTGGATTTAGAAAATGAAGAGGAACGAGAGATCAAATTGCCAACATTCACTGGATCATAGAAAAAGCAAGAGAATTCCAGAAAAACATCTACTTCTGTTTCATTGATTATGCTAAAGCCTTTGACTGTGTGGATCACAACAAACTGTGGAAAAGTCTTCAGGAGATGAGAATACCAGACCATCTCACATGCCTCCTGAGAAACCTGTATGCAGGTCAAGAAGCAACAGTTAGAATGACATTAACAATGGACTGGTTCCAAATTGAGAAAGGGGTATGTCAAGGCTGTATATTGTCAGCCTGCTTATTTAACTTATATATAGAATACATCATGCGAAATGCCAGGCTGGATGAAGCACAAGCTGGAATCAAGATTGCCAGGAGAAATATCAGTAACCTCATTCATAGATGACACCACCTTCCTGGCAGAAAGTGAAGAGGAACTTAACAGCCTCTTAATGAAAGTGAAAAAAGAGAGTGAAAAAGCTGGCTTAAAACTCAACATTAAAAAACTAAGATTACGGTACCTGGTCCCATCCCTTCATGGCTAATAAATGGGGAAACAATGGAAAAAGTGAGAGCCTTTATCTTCTTGGGCTCCAAAATCAGATGGTGACTGCAGCCATGAAATTAAAAGATGCTTACTCCTTGAAAGAAAAGCTATGACCAACCTAGACGGCATATTAAAAAGCAGAGACATTACTTTGCCAACAAAGTTCTGACTAGTCAAAGCTATGGTTTTTCCAGTAGTCATATATGGATGTGAGAGTTGGACCATAAAGAAAGCTGAGTGCCAAAGAACTGATGCCTTTGAATTGTGGTTTTGGATAAGACTCTTGAGAGTCCCTTGGACTACAAGGAGATCAAACCAGTCAATCCTAAAGGAAATCAACCCTGAATATTCATTGGAAGGACTCATGCTGAAGCTGAAGCTCCAATACTCTGGCCACCTGATGCAAAGAGCTAACTCATTAGAAAAGACTTTAATGCTGGGAAAGGTTGAAGGCAGAAGGAGAAGAGGATGACAGAGAATGAGATGGTTGGAAGGCATCACTAACTCAATGGACATGAGTTTGAGCAATCTCCAGGAGATGGTGATGGACAGGGAAGCCTGGCATGCTTGGGGTCCATGGTGTCACAAAGAGTCAGACATGACTGAGTGACTCAGCAGCAACAACATTTCCATTGACTCAGATATCCATCCATGCTGAACACTTTCAGTAAACCAGGAATAGAAGGGAACTTCTTTAACCTGGTAAAGAATATCCACAAAACCTTACAACTAACATCAGTTTCAGTGGTGAAAACATGCATGCTTTTATCCTAAAATTGCAAACAAGGAAAGGAACATCCATTTACTCACATGACTCCTATTCAATATCAGACTAGTTATCCTATCCCAGACAATAAGAACCAAAACAAGAAAGGTCATAGAGATTGGAAAGGAAGAAATAAGACTGTCTCCATGGATTGTGTGATTGTCTACTAAGAAAATTCCAAGGGAATCTGTAAAACACAAAAACTAGAACTAAAAAGTGAGTTTAGCAAGGTCATGAGTTAGATTCAAGGGGAACATATAAAGCATCAACTGTATTTCTATAATCCAGAAGTAGGCAATTGAAAACTGAACTATTAAAACAATAACATATACAATAGCTCCAAAAATATAAAGTGGCTAAATAGCTATAAATCTAACAAAGAGGTGTGTAGGATATGTCTGCTGAAAACTACAACACTAATGAAAGAATTCAAAGAAGATCCAAATGATTGGTGAACAATACTGTGCTCATGAATGCAAAACTCAGCGTATTTAAGAAACTGATAATTCTCTCCCAAACCGATCTAGATATTTGATGCAATTATAATCAAAATTCCCAGAACTATGGCTATAGAGAGATTAATTCTAAAATTTATATAAAAAAGTAAAGGAGCCAGAGTAATCAATTAATACAAGAGAAAAACAAATGGAGAATTCATACTATACAATTTTAAGACTTTATAAAACTACAGAAAACAGGATAGTATGGTGTTTATATTGACCAAAGGTTAGATAGACATAGATCAATGGAACAGAATGGAGAGCTAGCGATAGACCCACACAAGTATAGCCCATTGATTTTTTACAAAGTTGCCAAGGCGGTTCAATGAAGGAAGCATAGTCTTTTCAACAAATGATGTGGAACAACTGAACATCCATATACCAAAAGAAAGAACAAATGAAAAAAACTAAAAAGGAAGGGAGGGACAGAGGGAAGGAGGAACATTAGTGTGTATCTCATACCTTACACAAAAGACAACTCACATGACCACAGATCTAAATATAAAATATAAACCTATACAACTTTTAATGGAATATATAGGAGAACATTTTTGTGACCTTGGGTTATACAAAGAGATCACCAAAGTCACAAAATAATAAAAAAAAAAAAAGATAAATTGGGCCTCATTAAAATTAAAAGCTCTTGCTCTGCAAAAGACACCATTAAGACAATGAAAAGACAAGATACAGACTGAGAGAAAATATTTGCAAATTACATAAGTGTTGACTCCAGAATGTGTAAAGAACTCTAAAACTCAACAATAAGAAAATGAAAACTCAAAAAGAGGCCAAAGTATTTGAACAGACACTTCACAAAAAAAAAAAGATGTGGATAGCCAATGAACACAGAAAAACATAATTGATATCATAAGTTGTTGGGAAATACAAATTAAAACCATAGTGCAATACCTCCATACCCCTATTAGAATAGCTTTTTTAAAAATCCAAATCTTGTTATTGCCAAGTGCTGCCAAGGATGCATAGTTGCTGATTGGAATGCACAATGGTACAGCCAATCTGGAAAATAGTTTGGCAGTTAAATATAAACCTATCATATGACCCAGTAATTCCAATCCTAAGTATTTACCCAGAGAAGTAAAAGCTTGTCCTCGGACAAAATCCTGAATATGTCTACAATATCTTTGTTTATAATCACTCCAAACTGGAAACAAACTAAACATTCTCCAACAGGTGAATGGATGGCTCAGATGGTAAAGAGCCTGCCTGCAATACAGGAGACCCAGGTTCAATCCCTGGATTGGGACGATCCCCTGGAGAAGAGAATGGCTGCCCACTCCAGTGTTCTTGCCTGGAGAGTTCCATGGACAGAGGAGCCTGATGGGCTACAGTCCAAGGGTTCGCAAAAAATTGAACACAACTGAGTGACTAACACTTTCAAAGAAACATTGGTACATCCATATCATGGAATACTACCCAACAAAGAAACAAGCTATTGATGCCTGCAAGACATGCCTCCCACAGGCATGGTGCTGATTGCAAGGAATTGCACACCATGATTCCATTTACCTGACCCATGAAAAGCGAAATGATAAAGATGGAGAGCAGATCAGCAGTGGCCAGGGATTAGGAGAGGGTCAGGGTTTTACCATATGGGGCAGCGTGATGGAATTTCTGCAGAGAGAACTGTCCTGTATCTTGACGATACTGGTGTTTGTGTGTTCAGACTCATAAACTTGTACACCCCAAAGGGAGGTGTGGTTTCACTGCATGTAAATTATTTTTTAGTTAAGCTTCTTGTTCAATTTTCTTCCCACTTCACTGCACGGTATCTCCAAAGAGGGTAGGTGTCACTTAAAGCAACTCAGAGCACTTAGTATGTTTGTTTGCTGTTTAGTCACTGAGTCATGTCCTACTCTTTGTGACCCCATGGACTGTAGCCCCTCAGGCTCCTCTGTCCATGGGGTTTCCCAGGCAAAATTACTGGAATGGGTTGCCATTTTCTGAGACAGGGATCAAACTCACATCTCCTGCATTGCAGGTGAATTCTTTACTGCTGAGCCACCTGGGACGCCCCTTATAGAGTCTAATTCTCAGCTATTCAATGCTGTCTCCCAGAACCAATTTTCTGCCTCAATTGTATTTCTAAACAGAGAAAATCTTGCCTGCCTATATAGGTATTCTGGGTGGATGGGTAATTCATTTTGGCCACGAGAATGCTGTTTTTCTGTGTCCTCCTTCTAGATCTGCCCCAACTTTTAGGCTGCTGCTTGCTTCTAAGCCTTGTCCTGCCATTTCTTTTCAGTTAGCCTGCTTGCGGTTACAAGTAACAGCCTTTGGATAAAATGGAGATTTTATCCCTTCACATGACCAGCAGTTCAAAGGTTTAGCAATGTCAACACCACAGTTCAAAAGCATCAATTCTTCATCTGCCCAATTCTTACTTTTTGGGTTAATTTTGTCAACACATGTCCATATTCAAGAATCTGTCACCCAGGAGAAAGGCAAAGGGCAAGATGGTTCTGGCATGAGGCAACCTGCCTTGCCTCCCTTCTCTTCCCCCTTCCCTAATAGCCTTCCAATAAATTATCTTTTGCTGAAGGTAACCTGCATCTGTTCCTGTGGCTTGTAAACAAGGAATCTTAACTGATGTGCAGATCCAGTGAGAATCTGTGCTATCATTGGAATATTAACCCCTGGAGGGCAGAACCACCACTACATCCCCAGCACTGCCCGGCATAAAGGAGAGATCAGAAAATTCAATTGTCAATGTCCCCCGTCAACAAAATGACTAGAACATAGGCTGTACAAGGCTTCCTATTTTTATTTTGCTCTGTGCTGTATCTGTAATATCCAGAAACATGCCTGGCACCTGGTTGGCACTCAGTAAATATGTCTTGAATAAACGAACTCATTTTTAGAGCATCTGCAGGTAAACTTGGTCCTGCACTAAAGTCTGGAAATACAGCTGTAAACAAGCCAAACAAATAGGCTCTAACTCCCCCAGAGATATTCGGGACACACAGATAATTAGCCTTGGAAACTTACCTCTACCAACCACTCTCAAGAACAAAGAACAAGAGTCTGCAAATCCAAGGGCAAACCAGGCCACTTTCCTTAGCATCGATCTGCCCTTTCTTATTGCCATCTGCTCCCTTCAGGATGTTCCTCGGGAGAAAAAGAAGAAACCAAATAAAATTAAAGATGTTGCCAGATGCTCCCAGCAGAAGTAACATCTTGGGTAAAAATTCCCCAGGCCCACTGATACATTAATTGGTGCTGGGAGGTTGGGGACATCAGGATGAGGCAGATACAAAACATGGCTTTGTCTAGAGACAGAGGGAGAAGGACTGAGGGTCCCAATTAGAGGTCACAGCATAGCAGCTCGGAAGATGGGCACAGCACCTTGAAATGGCTTACAGAGCCCCATCTGCCCTTCCGCACTCTCCCCCTCGGGCTCTTGAAGGGCAGAGGCAGTGGTTCTCTTTTCTACACAAGTGGTTTCATTCTGGGGCTGGTGAACAGCCTTCCCTGTCTCTGTTCCATCCCACCATCAGTTACCCCTGGGCCATCCCCATCGGGAGGTCCAGAGGGCACTTCTAAGTCAGCATGTCTGAAATGCAGCTCTTTACTCGCTTCCCGTCCACCACATCCCATCACTGCTGTCTTCACTACCTCAAAACTGACGGAGCAGCCAGTGTTCCTAGTCCTGCTTTTGGCCACCGCTCATCACTCCATCCCACAAGCCAAAAACTGCAGTCATCCCAAACCCACCCCTCTCCCCCACCCCCCACGTATGGTGGGTCTCTCACTGTGGCTGTGAATGCTTCCGCAGCCTGCCCTGCCTTTTTGTCCTGTAGTCATGGCCCTGGCCAGCTTTCCCCACCCCTCAAATGAACTACCTCAGTGATGCCCCTGTGATCAGCTTGTTCCCATGGCTCTGGCCTTCACAGTCACTCCTGATGATTCCCCAGACTCCACCTGATCCTGTCACTCCCCGGCTCAAAACCCTCTGATGACCGCTCTGCTTTGTCTTCAGGGCACTGAGCGCTTGTCCCAATCTGGGGCCGCCCTCCCCTTCCAGCTCTGTTGTCCTCCGCCTCTTCCTCTGCCCCACACGCTCCAGAGCGCCTTCCGCATTTAGTCCTGCTAAATCTGCAATGTACAGATTACATTCTCTGACAGTCATTCGCATGCCCGTTTCCTCCCCAACGTGGGACCCTTGGTGATCCAGAGCCATGACTGGTTCATGCGTGTGTCTCCCTCTTAGTAGCTCGCTACTTCCACAGGCAAACCACTCCCAGCCAGTTCAGCTGGTCTCACAGCCATACTCACTCATGGTATTTATTCCCACCTCTATTTGAGTGCTCCTACTATTGCTCCACTTCATAGGCCTCTTATCCCTGGTTCCCAATACCCAAACCTTGCTCATTTTGTAAGCCGCCTCTTTATGCCGTCTCCCCTGATGGCTCCTGCACTTGCTGGCTAGCTCCAGCTTCCTGGAATACGAGTTCTATGTGAGTATGTATTTTATCTGTCTGGTTTACTACTCCATCCCCACTGCTTAGAACCAAGTACACTTTGTTGAAGAAAAAAGAAATGGAGGAGGGAGGGAAGGAAGGAAGGAAAAGAAGAGAAAAGGAAGACTGTCCTCCTAGACTGAAACCTTGGACGTCCTTCTCTGTGTTCTTACTTATTGTTTACTCATTGCTCTGGTCTACCTTATAGAAAGATGTCAGAGCAGGGAGAAAAATTATTCCACAAAGTGATCAAAGGTAGCTTCCTGGCATATGCAGGACTTACCATGCATGGACCAATTCAACTAGTATTTATGGGGCACCTACTCAACTGTGCCAGGCACTACATCCAGTGGTAACCAAGATACACACATGGTTCCTGACGTGTATGAAGTTACAACCCAGCAATAAAAAGTGTTTGGAATAAGGGGAGAATCAGGGCAGACACCCAGTCCAAGTGTACCAAGAGCTGTATCAGCTGTTTAGAAGTTAAAAATAATTCCATTATCATTTGTAAATAGTTATCGCCTTGCACTTCCCAGAGGTGCAACCCCAGATGCCTTGGGCCTTTTTCCAAGAGTCCCACACTTCCCCACAGCCCAACAAGTGAAGAGTTAACACTTGGCAGAGGAGGGCCTGGGTGCTATAACCAACTGGCACACTTTTGGATCATCTGATGCTTCTGTCCCAGAGCTTGTTAAATTTGAATATCATCTCTGGGTGGAAGGAAACAGACAGCGGGGTGGGTTAGTAAAGCATGGAAACAGCCCTGTCTGCTGAATGGATGGTCTGCAAGAACCATAAGAGGGGAGAGGCGGGCGGCGATTCAGAGTCTGCAACTCTCCAGGAATTGCTCTATGGAAATGATAGCTCAGCCATTGCCAAGAAAGTGAGAAGAAAGTTTAAGAAACTCAGTTTCCCACCTTGAGGAAGGGGATCCAGCTTTGGTGTTGACTTGCATTGGAAACTCCTTGATAAACTAATTCCATCTTAGACTTCCCACACCAGAATTCAGCTTGTTTTAAACCTTGGGTCAGGTGTCACTTGGGCTTCCCACTTCAGTATTCTTGCCTGGAGAATTCCAGGGACAGAGGAGCCTGGCGGGCTACAGTCCCTGGGATTGCAGAGTCAGATATGACTGAATACACATACAGGTCTCTCTGAAATTTTTATATGCTGGTTATCATAGATAAGCCTTCTCATCTTTATATTCTTGCTCACAGATGGAGAGGAGGCTGTTTTGTTTGTGTTTTTTTAAAGGGAAAGCATTTGGGAAAAGCCAAACTTAGGGAACTTTTATTTCATTTTGTGTCAATATCAACATCCCAGTTGTGATATTATCAGAAGATGTTAACAGTGAGGAACCAGGCAAAGTGTATGGGTGACCTCTGAATGATTTCTTACAACTACCTGTGAATCTACGAGGATCTCAAAACAATCAACAGTTATTTAAAGCCTCCTCTCACAGTGAAGACCTGGCAAGTTCTTTATATATTGAATGGTAGGCCAGAGAGGGTATGAGGACAAAGCAGACTAAAGGTCCTTCTGCTAAAAGGGAGAAAGGTCTTTGACAGCTATTGGAGCAACCCCAGCCAAAAGGCTCAGACCCCAGGACTGGGATCTTGTCAACTAGGACCACCAGCCCTGTGGCACCTCCAGGCTCCAGAAGGGCTATCAGTTGTTTTGTCTGCCACAGTCCTTCCATCCCACAAGAGCCAACCACTTCTACTGGTGAATTCCCCCTTTTCTGCTCCATGTGCTCCAAAGGGGCTGCCAATCACACTGCCCTACCCCATGGATCAAAGAACGGGGACATAGCACAAGCCTGGCTTATCACAGTCTCCCTCCCTGTGCACAACAATCACTGCCCAGAGATGGCTCAGTCACACACCACCGTGGATTTCTCTTTCCTCCAGTACTAGCTGGTGAAGCGCTCTTTCTTTTGACATGGCAAAATTGTTGTTATTTAGTCGCCAAAGTGTTAGTTGCTCAGTGATGTCCAACTCTTCTGCCACACTGTGGACTATAGCCCATCAGACTCCTCTGTCCATGGAATTCTCCAGGCAAGAATACCTGCGTATGTTGCCATTCTCTTCTCCAGGGGATCTTCCTGACCCAGGGGTTGAACCTGGGTCTCCTGCATTTCAGGCAGAGTCTTTACCATCTGAGCTACCAGGGAAAGTCATGTTGAATTCTATTCCAACCCCATGGATTGTAGCCTTCCAGGCTCCTCTGTCCAGGCAAGAATACTGGAATAGGTTGCCATTTCTTTCTCTAGGGGATCTTCCCAACCCAGAGATCAAACTTTCATCCCCTGCCTTGGGAGGTGGATTCTTTACCACTGAGCCACCAAGGAAACCCATTCCAGAATTAGGTGATATTAAACCTAGAACTGGATAAGGCAAAGACTACTCTCCTGGCACTTCAAGAAAAGAGTCCATCAGTGGTGGGAGAAATTGAGACCAAAGCATGAAGAGGATTGAAGAAATGAGAGATAGAGAAAAAGCAACATCACTCGAGCCTCTGGAGACCTCCCCAGGCCTCCAGTTATACGAGACAGTTCATCCTCTGTGCTTGAGTCGTCTTGAGTTGGGTTTCTGTCACTAACCCACACCTTAACCCTTCATGAGCTGGGCTGTCAGTTTATGCCTATAGGCCTCAGCTCATACCCTGGCTGGCTGGCCCCAGTGAAAGTCCACTAAACTCTTCCCTCAAGATGCTGATGCCAAAAGCAGAGGCATGTTTCTAACAGTGACAGGCCATTAGTTCCATGGATGATGAATGACACGGGGTGCAGAAGGGCCATGCTGAGCCAAGATGCTGCAGCCAACTCTCCCGTACAGGGAGATCCTGCGCTTAGAGCCTTGTGGCCCCTCTGCCAAGGCAGCTGGCTCTTCCAGAAGATTAATACTGTTTACATGAGCTATTAGCCTCCATGCAGAAAAGGAGGAGCCTGGGAGAGAAGCTTCGATATAAACAATGCATTTCTATCTCAGAGTATATAGGTCGCAGATCCAGGCACTTAACTCAGGGATGGTTTCCTTGGTACCCACTAGGTGCTGACCCAGGATCCTGGGCACTGTGGGAGAGAGAAGATGAGCAAGACCAGGTCTTCCTCCAGGAACCTGGGCTGTTGGGGAGGATGGGCACCACATCACCTAGGAGGAGTATGCTGCTGCTGCTAAGTCGCTCCAGTTGTGTCCGACTCTGCACGACCCCATAGATGGCAGCCCACCAGGCTCTGCCATCCCTGGGCTTCTCCAGGCAAGAACACTGGAATGGGTTTCCATTTCTTTCTCCAATGCATGAAAGTGAAAAGTGAAAGTGAAGTCACTCAGTCATGTCCGACCCTCAGCGACCCCATGGACTGCAGCCTTCCAGGCTCCTCCATCCGTGGGATTTTCCAGGCAAGAGTACTGGAGTGGGGTGCCATTGCCTTCTCCATAGGAGGAGTACAGTGAGGTTATAACCAGAGCTCTGGAATTAGGATGCTCAATACCCCCAGCTTGGCTTAGTCTGTGATTGGCCAGGAAGTAGTTGTAGACATCGGTTGCATTTCTTTAGCAGACAGTCCAGCCTCTTTGGTTTTAGTGCTGCTGTTTTCTTTCTTTCTTCCTTTCATTTCAAAGGTATTGGGGATTCTTGTTTGTTTGTTTGTTTTGGCTGTGCCTCACAGCTTGCAGGATCTCAGTTCCCTGACCAGGGATTGAAATCTCTCATGGCAGTGAAAGTGCTGAGTCCTGACCCCTAGACCACCAGGGAATCCCTGGTGCTGCTGTTTTGTTCTCAGCAGAATGAGGTGACAACAATCGGGGGCGTAGTAAGGATGGAGTCAGATAATGCATGTACAATCCTCGGCAAGTACTACCTGCTTAGTAAGTGGCATCTCTATCGTCAGCAGCAGCAACAGCAACCTCAATTATTATTACTATCATTATCACCGATCCTACAATGAGGAGTTTGAAATAAGCCAGGATGGTGGTCAAAGTTTTATGGGAAATAGGAGGAAAGAACTTAATTGGGATCCAGGGAGGCTTTCTAGAAGAAGTGGCACCCAAGCTGGATCTTGAAGAGGAGGTAGGGAGTGGGGAGGATGTTAGAGCTACAGGCACCAGGAATCAATAAATAGAGGCAGGGCCACTCCTGATGCGCTGATCTCCCAGGTTTTAATGCACACCTTCCCGGAGAAGCAAGGGAGCTCAAGCACCTAAGAACACAAGATCTGATCCACATCATTGACCTTGACCTCATCCTCACTGCTAGATCCACAAGGTGGGCTTGGAGGTTAGAGGAGTACAACAACCACTCATATCTTCTCCCAGACTCCTGGGGGAGGCAGCCTGCCATCTCCTCTTTCTGGGCTAGAACTTCAAGCCCCACAGAGCTCTGGTTCCCAAGCTTGCTGTCCAGTGAGCCTCAGTGCCCAGCCAAGCACAGCCCACTTGGTGTCTGGCATGTGGGCATGCGGTAGGTTCTCAGCACATAAATTATGAATAAGTGAGTTATCTGAGAATTTTATTTTCCCAATTAACCCTAAGCTTTCACCTCAACAAGTGGATCAGAGCATAAAGCCTCGGCTGAGCTATAAAATGTCTGATCTGATCCTATATGTGGGCATCCAGGAGCCCAGAAGTGGACATCAGTTCCTCTAGGAATGCGCTCTCTCCTCTGGGTAGTTTCCCTTCCTTGTGCCCAGGAGTCTTTACAAAGAGGGCCCACTTGGTCATATGGTCCTAGAAACAGTTAGAAAGCATTTCTTATCAGAGAAAGTCTTAGGTAGTGATTACCCACCATCACACACACACACACACACACACACACACATCTAAGAGCCCTCAGTGGACAGCTGTTGTTTCTGCCTGCCCAAACCCATTCTCCCCTTCTTCTTGCAATGGTTACTTAACTGTCCGCTAGAGTAGGGTCCATTCCCCACTCTCCATCCACGTGCTGAGGTGTGACTAACACTCCATGCCCACCTGTTCCAAACATCAGCACTTAAACTAGGCTTAGCCAGTCACCACATTCCCTCCCCTTGGCCACGGCAAGCTGCTCAAGGGTGAGGAGATGACCTCAACTCTTCCAGTAAGGGTAAAATCTGAAACTTTGGAACTATTGGCCATAGAAGTTCTCTTCCCCCAGAGCTGGGCATAGTCCACTTTGATACTACTTTGCTACCTCATGAGGAGAACCTGCCCGAGGGTGAAGCCCACGCAGGAGAGCAGAGCCAAGATGTGACCAGGGAGTGTTTGGTCCCCTGAAGCCAGCCATGTCTGAAGCCAACCTAATCAGGTAGGGTGATCAGTTCTCGTTTTTGCTTTAACCAGTTTAAGCCAGGTTTTCTGTCACTTTGGAACTCAGAATCTTAATGGGACACATTGGACAGCAGGAACATATGTCCAAGAAAATCTTGCTTTGGACTCTTGGAGGTCAAAGAGCTTTTGTCCCTGGGGAATTGTTGTCTTTTCTGTTCATTCAACAAATATTTATTGAGCCCCTAAGAAGAGTGTTGAGAAATTCAATCTCTAAAACCGTGTGTGATTGATGTATCATGGGTAATCAGGACTGAGTTTCTGGGGAGGTGAGTGGTAAATGAGACCTAAAGAGGAGAGAGATGCACAGTGTCCAGTAGGACATGAGCACGCAGGGGCTTGGGTTCTGAGTACCAACTCTGCCATTTGCCTGCTGCGTGAGCTTCTCAGGCCGGCATGTTTAACTCACTGGCCCTCAGGTCTTCTACCTTTAAAATGGGTATGTCACATCTGTCCTACTGAAGCCACCTGGTTGTGGTCAAAGCAAACCAACAAAAAAAGTACTTCAAACTGTGAAAAGCAATATCTATTTGGATGAGAGAAAATCATTTTATAAATTGATGAGACACTTTAGCCAAGATAAAGCAACGAAAAATGGATTTATCCTCCCACTTTCAACAGCTAAAAATCCAGACAAAATATATGAAGCAATGGTTTCAGACACTGCACTACAGGTGATACAAGATTTCTGAGAAAGGGAAAACAAAGTGTGATGCCTGAATCTAGTTTCCAGGATGTAGCACAGGGAGGGGCAGCCAAAGCAGAGCCTGGTGGTCTCTCTGAGTTGAAGAGATACAAGTAGAAATTTGGAGACGCCAAAGGGTCCAGGGTTTTCAGAGCGGAGTGTTACAAAGGAGAGACCTGCACAGCGGGAACTCCAGAAATCTTCCCTCTAGTGTTCAGCAGAGTACAGAACTGCATGTATATGTAGGGAGATTCTCCAAGGCTGGGGAAAGAACCAGTGCAGATGAACAAGAATTATTTCCAGAGGCCAAACAGCACTGAACATAGTTCTCACTCCTTAAAGCCAGAATAGAGAAATCTCATAATACACCGGGCTTCAAGTGGAGTACTCAGAAGGACATTGCCTCATTACTAAGGTCAAATGAGCTCTATACTAAAGACTTGTGGGGGCTTCCCTGGTGGCTAGATGGTAAAGAATCTGCCTGTCATGCAGAAGACCTGGGTTTAATCCCTGGGTTGGGAAGATCCCCTGGAGAAGGAAATGGCAACCTACTCCAGTATTCTTGCCTGGAGAATCCCATGGACAGAGGAGCCTGACAGGCTACAGTCCATAGGATCACAAAGAGTCTGACACGACTGAATAGTCAACACTTTCTTTAAAGAATTGTGGAATCCAAAGTTTAAAGGAAGTCTTAACAGGATCAGACTGTTTCCACATAATTTAATTAAGTCTCAGAACAAAATTCAAAAACATTAAGAAAATAAAAATAATTCAGCACACAACAAGGTAAAATTCACAGTGTCTGCTGCTGCTGCTGCTAAGTTGCTTTAGTCGTGTCCAACCCTGTGCAACCCCATAGACAGCAGCCCACCAGGCTCCCCCGTCCCTGGGATTCTCCAGGCAAGAACACTGGAGTGGGTTGCCATTTCCTTCTTCGATGCATGAAAGTGAAAAATGAAAGTGAAGTCACTCAGTCATGTCTGACTCTTAGCTACCCCATGGGCTACAGCCTACCAGACTCCTCCGTCCATGGGATTCTCCAGGCAAGAGTACTGGAGTGGGGTGCCATTGCCTTACATTCAGTTAAAAATTACCAGACGTGCAAAGAATCAGGAAACTACAACTAATAATGAAAAGAAAAATCAGCCAGCAGAAATAGATCCCCAAGTTATATAGATGATATAAATCATAGACAAGAACAGTGAACTATCTAACATAAATGTATTTCATATGTTCAAGAAGGTAGAAAAGAGCATGAGTGTATTCAGGACATACATAGAAAATATAAAAAAGACCCAAACTGAGCCTCCAGAGATGAAAAATACAATATTTGACATGAAAAAAAACCCACCGGCAGGAATTATATTGACATGAAGAAGGTGAGGAGCATCCTGGGTTGGGTGCTCTGCAAAGGTGAAATGAAAGCAAACTGTTTGGGCATGAAAGGTGGAATTGTAAATTCAGAGCAGCTGCCAGCACACACTGGGTCTTTGTGAGAGGACAATTATAAAAAGAATTATTTTAGAAGGCACTCCTTCGTTAGGACTGACACAGCTCTGAGCTAGGGCTGCACAGGGTGGTGGTGAGCAGAGCATCTGCTACGTTTTGGTCCCACGTGCACATCAGCCAGACAACTTGGTTCATGGTCATGATCTGCACAGTCGCCCCCCACACAGAGCCTCAGTCTAAATTAGTTCAAATAAAGGAGAAAGACTATCACAGTGTCATGGACTAGTGCTGTCTTGAAGACCCATGGATTGAACCATGTTCCAGCTCTGTCTGAAAGCTCTTTGACTTGCTTTCTAAGAATCAGCAGAAAATACACCAGCTAACTGCTCCTTCTTCCTTCTCTCCCACTTTTCCTCCATTGCAATCTCTGTTCCCCTCTGTCCCCCACTTTTTTTTTGCTAAATGTAATTTTTAAAACTTTTATATTGGAGTGTAGTTGATGTTTGGAGAAGGCAATGGCACCCCACTCCAGTACTCTTGCCTGGAAAATCCCATGGATGGAGGAGCCTGGTGGGCTGCAGTCCATGGGGTTGTGAAGAGTCAGACATGACTGAGCGACTTCACTTTCACTTTTCACTTTCATGCATTGGAGAAGGAAATGGCAACCCACTCCAGTGTCCTTGCCTGGAGAATCCCAGGGATGGTGAAGCCTGGTGGGCTGCCATCTATGGGGTCACACGGAGTTGGACATGACTGAAGTGACTTAGCAGCAGCAGCATAGTTGATTTACAATTTTGTGTTAGCTTCAGGTGCACAAAAAAGTGGTTCAGTCATACATATACATATATCTATTCTTTTTCAAATTCTTTTCCCTTTTAGATTATCACAGAGTATCAAGTAGAGTCCCCAGTCTGCCTGCAATGCAGGAGACCAGGTTCGATTCCTGGGTCAGGAAGATCTGCTAGAGAAGGGACAGACTACCCACTCCAGTATTTTCGGGCTTCCCTGGTGGCTCAGCTGGTAAAGAATCCACCTGCAATGTGGGAGACTTGGATTTGATCCCTGCATTGGGAAGATCCCCTGGAGAAGAGAATTGCTACCCACTCCAGTATTCTGGCCTGGAGAATTCCATGGACTGTATAGTCCATTAGGGTGCAAAGAGTCGGACACAACTGAGCAACTTTCACTTTCCTGTGCTATACAGTAGGTTCTTGTTGATGACCTATTTTATATTTAGCGGTGTGTATGTGTTAATTCCAAACTTCTAATTTATCCCTTTCACCCACCTGTCCCCTCTGGTAAACATAACCTTGATTTTGAGATTGACGAGACTGTCTTTGTTTTATAAAGAAATTCATTTGTATATTCTTTAGATTCTACATATAAGTGATATCATATGATATCTGCCTTTGTCTGACTTACTTCACTTAGTATGATACCCTCTAGGTCCAGCCATGTTGCTGCAAATGACATGATTTTAGGCTTTTTCTGACTGAGTAATATCCCATTGTATTGCATGCTATATCTTCTTTACCCATTCCTCTGTCAATGGGCATTTAGGGTGCTACCATGTCTTGGCTAATGTCGATAGTGCTGCTATGAACATAAGGGTGCGTGTATTTTTTTGATTTATGATTTTCTCTGAATATATGCCCAAGAGTAGGATTGCTGGATCATGCGGTTGCTCTGTTTGTAATGTGTTAGGGAAACCCCATAATGTTCTCTGTAGTGGTGGTATCAATTTACATTCCACCAACAATGTAGGAGGGTTCCCTTTTCCCACACTCTCTCCAGCATCTATTGTTTGTAGACAATGAGCTCATACCTCATCGTAGTTTTGATGCCCCTCACTCTTGCATCATCTAGGAGTTGATTTCGCACTGGCCAAAGTCAATTGCATGACACATAGAAGAGATGACTGAAGGGGCTTCTCAGTGCCGTGGCTAACCAGGGGACAGGACTCCACACAAACACCACTCTGCTGTGCTGTGCTAAGTTGCTTCAGTCGAGTCCAACTCCTCAATCCTATGGACTGTAGCCCGCCAGGCTCCTCTGCCCATGGGATTCTCCAGGCAAGAATACTGGAGTGATGTTCCATACCCTCCTCTAGGGGATATTCCCAATCCAGGGATTGAACCCTGGTCTCCTGCATTGCAGGCGGATTCTTTACCAACGGAGCCATCAGGGAAGTCTGTATTAACTACTCCATGGGAAATTTATGTGGCTCTGTTGTTGTGCCCTCCTTCAGGGGATCTTCCTGATCAAGGGATTGAACCCACGTCTCTTACATTTCCACATTGGAAAGTGGTTTCTTTACGACTAGTGCCACTTGGGAAGCCCATAGAGAACACTACTAAGATTTAAATGCTGAAACAACATATCCAGGAAATTTCTTGATGCAAATCCCTTCCTAACAAGAGTCAATGGTTAAAAGATATAAGTAAAAAAACCTTTGACCTGCTACTGGGCCCCTCAGCATCAGCACCAACAGGTTGCACAGAATCCTCTCAGAGAATCTACTTACTTCACATTTGCCAAGAAGACGACTTTTTTCTGATTTTATTTAGCCTGGTAACCTCAGAGAATATTCAGAACCCCAGAGACAGAAACAATATAAAGATGGTTATTTCTCTCTGAAAGAACAATTTGTATTTTCATATCTTTGATACACAGTCTAATACTCAAATCAATAGGCCAATGGAGACTCACCCAGAGCAAGTTTAATAAGAAAAATAGTTAAAAAAAAAAAAAAAAAGGTTTGGAAAGCTAGAGTTACATTTCCTGCAGGTGTGTTAGATTGTGGAGGTGGGGTTAAGATGACTGTTTCTTTCTTCCCTTGTGTAATGAAACAGAAAAGCTAAACCTCTGAGTTGATTATAATCACACAGGCATGGGAGCTCCTGGCTGTTTATTGCTCCCTTCTTCTTTCCTACCCTTACCCCAATCAATACAACAAGTTTTATCTTCACTGATGAAAACTCAACTTTCTGGCTGTTTTTGTTATTTAGGCTTCCTTGTGTCTGATCTGGGTTTGCAGGCAGGCAAATCAGCTTCCAAATTCAAGGCATGCATTTTGGAAACCCGAAGCAAAGACCTGTTCCAGAAAGAGGGTAAGAAAAGGTGATAAAAACAAGCTCCATAAAACAGAACTTTGACAGGGTAAAAAAGGCCCAGAGAGGTTGGACAGCACGGGGTGGGGCTTGCTCTTACGACCCCTTACTATGATTCTCCTGAAGCCAAGGTCAAGCTCAGTTCACCAAGCCAATAGCTCCTGGCTCCTTTAGGAATAAGAAATGTGGCCACAAATCCTCCATTTGTTGTTATTGTTGTTGCTGCTCAGTCACCAAGTTGTGTCTGACTCTTTGAAACCCCATGGATTACAGCACGTCAGGCTTTCCTGTCCTTCACTGTCTCCTAGAGTTTGCCCAAGTTCATGTCCACTGAACTAGTGATGCCATCCAACCCACCCTCTTCTCCTCTGCCTTCAATCTTTCATAGCATCAGGGTCTGTTCTAATGACTCAGCTGTTCACATCAGGTGGCCAAAGTATTGGCACTTCAGCATCAGCCCTTCCAGTGAGTATTCAGGGTTGATTTTCTTTAATATTGACTGGTTTGATCTCTTTGCTGTCCAAGTGACTTTCAACAGTCTCCTCCAGCACTACAGTTTGAAAGCATCAATTCTTTTGCTCTCTGCCTTTTTTATAGTCTAGCTCTCATACCCAGAAAACTGAGCGGCTGGGACAGGGGTTGCGATAAGCTGCAGCCTTCACCTGGGGGCTACTACGCTCGCCAAACACCTGAACACCCGAGCTGCTTGGACCTGGGATGGGCTCAAAACGCAGACCCAGCCAAGTCTGAGCCTCTTTGGAGTACTCGAGAACCTGAACCTGAGCGGCTTAGACCTGGGGAGTGCATGCAACCAAGGGCCCACATCACAGTTCCCAGCAAAACTCTCAAATCCATACATAATTGCTGGAAAGACCACAGCTTTGATTGCTTTAATCAGAGCAATTACTTTCCAAGCTATATGAATATTCAGTAAATATTCACTGAGTGCCTACTATGTACCAACTACTGTTCTACGTCCTGGGGACACAATGTTCAATGATGTAGACTAGATTATAGAGCTTATATGCTAGTATAGGAAAGCAGAAAATAAACATATAAGCAAACAAATGAATAAGACAGTATCAGGTAGTGAAACTTCTATAAAGAACATCTTAAAAGGGGCTACTCTAGGTTGGAATAGCATTTCTGAAAAAACAAGGAAGGGTAGGTGTCATTTGAGCTTATATTTTGGATGTAAGGAAGGAGCCAGTCATGCCGTGTGAAGAACTGGAAGAAAGTCATTCAGACAGAGGAAACTGCCAGTGCAAAGGCCCTGGGATGAAAGCAAGTTTAGTTGAAAGAATAAAGAATCATTTCTTTGTGGCCAGAATGTAGTGAGTCAAAGGAGAGTTGGAAAAGAAGTATTAGTCAAAACACAGATCACATAAGACCTTGTGGGCTTTTATAATATGAAGTTGAAGTTGTAATGGAAACAATTGCTCTGATTTATCCTTTAGAACAGAGAAGGGAATGGCACCCCACTCCAGTACTCTTGCCTGGAAAATCCCATGGATGGAGGAGCCTGGAAGGCTGTAGTCCATGGGATCTCTGAGGGTCGGACACGACTGAGCGATTTCACTTTCATTTTTCACTTTCATGCATTGGAGAAAGAAATGGCAACCCATTCCAGTGTTCTTGCCTGGAGGATCCCGGGGACGGAGGAGCCTGGTGGGCTGCCATCTATGGGGTTGCACAGAGTCAGACACAACTGAAGCGACTTAGCAGCAGCATACTTTAGAAAGATCTTTCTAGCTGCTGTGTGGAGTGGACTGTAGAGTTTATAGGACTAACTGATGCATTACAGGACTTCCCAGGTGGTGCTAGTGGTAAAGAATTTGCCTGCAAATGCAGGATGTAAGAGACATGGGTCTGATCCCTGGGTGGGGAAGATCCTCTGGAGGAAGGTATGGCAACCCACTCCAGTATTCTTGCCTGGAGAATCCTATGGACAGAGGAGACTGGTGAGCTACAGTCCATGGGATCACAAAGAGTCAGACACGACTGAAGTGACTTATCACACGCTGGATACATTCCATAATAGAGAAGTAGAAAGGGAGGACCCAAAGATGACTCTTGGGTTTTGCCTTGAGGTGTTCACCTGCTCCTGAGATGAGGAAGAGAGGAGAGGAATCGAGTCCTGTCTTGGGTGTCTTGATGTTTGAGATCCTTATTTGACATTCAAATGAAGACTTCAAGAAGGCATTTGGAAGCAGGAGGCAAGAACTCAGTTACAGAGGTCTAAATTCTCTGGACCCATTCTTCTACCCATCTAGCTCTGAATTTCGCTCTTTTAGTTGGCCCATTGTTCACTTGGCCATCATCATCGAGTACCTCCTGTGTCCTGGGACCTGAGCTCATGGTGACTAAGTTACAATGGAGTGACTACAAATTGACACAGGTCCCTGTTATCAAGGACAGGACCATCAGCCTTGGATCCTTGATATATCATAGGACCGCCTAGAGTTTATTTCCTGAAAGGCCACCTCTGTGAACATCAACGTTCTACTTATTTATTCCAGGAATTTCCCAGTCTGGTATCTCAGAAACTCACTTAGGAAGGAGTCTTAAAGAGTTATTACTCAAATTTCCTCCAAGTGTTTGCTTAGCCCAGACTTGAGTAACCCCTGGTGACATGGCACTCACTATCTACTCTTTGAAGAGTTTCTAAGAGGTCTTGGGAATTGAGCTTCTTGGGGGCAACAGAGGGCACAGATTAAATTGCCAAATTTTGCAGTTTAAATGGTATGTCTTGCTACTGTAGGCAGACACAGGGCCACAATAGAGGGTCTTCAGGGGGTTCCAGACTTCCCCCAGGGACTTAAGTGTAGCGTTCCTTTTTATCTCTGGCAAGACTGCACTTAGAAGCTGTTGGGTTATGGCCTCAGCTGCCGTGTTTCTAAAAATCTGCAAAGGCAGAATGCATAATTGTATATTGCAGATAATTTTGCTCACGTTTCCAGGTGTCTGCAGAGATGGGTCTTGGTTAAGATTTATTACACTCCTGAGGCTGACAGAGCCACACACAACATCGGCAAGCTTTATTTATGGACTTTCTTCCCTAGCCAGAATGAAAGCAGTAAAGCCCTCACTCCTTGCTGGTGGAGAGCAGGAAAGTCAGTCCTTGCGACTTTCATCTTTGGCACCTAGAAAGTCTGCCCTGGCTTTCCTCCACCTTCCCCCAGATGTTGGGAGCTCCCCCACCCCCTCACCCTCCGCCCCCACTTGCTCGCCTGTTTCAGCTCTCCTGAGTCGCTGAGCTTTAATTTGGGCTAATCTCTACTCCTGACTCAGGTAAGTGTGGTGATGATAAATCAAAAGGAGGACACAAGCTGTCCGTTAAAAAATGGAGAGGCTTGTCAGCCTAATGAACTTTATTAGCAGCGAGTCACAGGAACATCTCTGGCAGCTTTTCCTCCCCTTTTCCTGACACCTCCCTCTAGTCTCCAGATATTGCCAGAAGAGCAGATACAACCTAGTGGGAGCTGAATTGGTGATGAGGAGGTGGGGTGGGCAGCTCCACGTGACATCCCTGTGGACAGCCACACGGACTGCTGTCATCAGAGTGGACAAGTGTGGAGACAGCAGCCTGACTTTTATAGGTGGAATTCCGAGGGTCTTCGCCCCCATGGATGGTGAAACTGTACAGTTTAGAGACCCAGTTTATGCTGTCTAGAATCCTGCAGCTTGCACAGGATGGAAAGACCCCATCTAAGCCAACTTTTTGCTTTGGGGCAGGGGAAGTTCTTTTAAAAGCTCTCCCCAGACCACAGGGAGCATGCATGTGAAAGAGAAAAGTGGCCTTGATGCCTGATAGCTTTGCAGCTCCTGGTTCTAGACTTTGCCAAGGCCACGCTTCTTGCACTGGGGTCTCAGCTCTCTGTCCCCAGGATGTAGCTTTTCCTTTTTGCTTTAGCAGTTTGAGCAGATTTCTGTTTCTTACAACCACAGCAGTCTTGATTAAGAGAGTGTATGAAAACACAGCATTTTGCAACCTGCGCTTGCTGAGCCAGTTTCCAATCTGGGTTTTCTCTGACCTCAGAGCTGTATATCCAGCTGCCCGGTGGGCTTAAGACATGGGGTCCTACTGGTCCCTCAACTCAGCAGTATCCTACTGTAAACATTCAAACTTTGGAGATAGAGCTATATCCCCCTGAACCACATTTCCATCCCCAATCGTTTGCTTGGATGTCAACACCATTGTCAATTGACTTATATGCTGCCAGGCATTTTAAAATGGATTTACACAGAGATACATAGACACAAATATGTAGATATGTGTGTTTGTTTTTGTTTTCTACATAGAATATCTACATAGAATTGTAGATTTCTACATAGAATATCTACATCTAGAATTCTACATAGAATTATCTACATGCAATATCTAATGATATTCTACATATCATTAGATAACTCATTTTTTTTTTCTGCTCAATATGTTAAGGCCATCTTTCCACACCTGAATATTTACTTCTGTCTTTTAAAATGCTGCATAGTGTTCCACAGACTGGTTATACCGTGATTAATTTAGCTATTTGTTACTACAGAACACTTAAGTTGTACCCCCTTTTAATTTTTTCAATTACAAAGAGTACTGAGGGGAAATTCCTTGTACATTCTCTTTGGGACACATGCAAGGACTCCTCCAGGATAGGCACTGAGGGCTGGACCAGAGTCTAGAGAACGAACCCCTTCTATCTCTCTGCTCATCATGAAGCCCAAGGAACCCAGTAGTGTTCCTTCTCTCTTCCAGGCAATCACTGGCGCTGGCCCAGATCTGCAACTTTCCTTCCAAGTGTGTCTCCTGCTGTCTGCCCCACTGGCCCCTCTCTCCTTCAGACCTACTTCTCCCCTGCCTAGACCACCACCACCACCTCCTCATTTCCCACTCCCCAAGCTCAGGCTTTAGCCCTTCTGATCCACGTCCACCCTCAGCTGGAGAGACCTACTGAGGATGGAAAGCTGATGGGGTGATCTGCTGCTTGCCCCAGGCTCACCAGTGCCCCAGGGGAAAGTCCAGGCTCCCCACAGTGGCATGCAAAGCTTTCTGTGGCCCAAGCTCCCCTATCTAGATCATTTTTCTGTCACTTCTGCCTTAACTCTCTAGAAACACAGAACCGGCTGTAATTCTCCTCTTGTCTCCACTCTGCTATTTCTTGACTTCTCTTTTGCTCATTCTGTGCCTTTTGCTTGGAACTCCCTCAGTCTTTTGCCTTCCTCAGATTAACCCCTATTCATCCTTCATTACCCACCTCATGTGCCTCTCCTATGTTCTCTGGAAGCACACTCTGCTCCCTCTAGCACTGCCTTGCTCACCTGTACTCTAATTATTCATGTACTTATTTATCTAGTCTCCCACCAGACTAAGATCCATAAGGGGAATGCTTGGTTTCAGCCACCCTGTGTCTGCTGAGCATAGGAGTAGCTCTCTCCCACTTTTAATCAAGAACCCTTTGAGGTTTCTGGCCCTGCTTTCCATCTCCATGAGGTCACTGTGGGACCCAGGATTTAAGTTGGTCAGTTGGAAGGGGCATCAGGCCCAAAACTATTTGTTCAACTTTGGGGGGAAGAAAGACTCTCTTGTCAGCTGGAATTGACATTATAGGGATATAAAGCTGGTGAGGCTATAGCCATCTTGGCGTGTTTAGGAGCTCATCCATGTGAGAATGGAAGCCACAAGAAGGGCAGAATAAACACTGAGTCCTGATAGCATCATCTGAACTCCTAGATCCAGCCATCTATACTCCACTGGATTTTCCAGTTCTGTGAACCAACACATTTCATTTCTGTCATTTACTGCTGAAGGAGTCCAGTGCACAGGCAAAGAAAGAGCATGTATTATGTCTCATGCCCTTGTGTAGTCCCCTCCTATGTTGAATAGTCTGTGACCATTAGGATACTGCAGAAGTGACCATGTATCACTTTCAAGGTTAAGCCAGGAGGAACCCTGTAGATTCTACCTTGCTTCCTTTGGGGGATGCCAGGCAACATGTTGTAAAGACACTCAAGAAGTCCTGTGGAGAAGGCTCTGTGGGGAGGAACAGGGACTTCCCACCAAATTGTCCGCTGTTCTTGGAAACACCTTAAAAGCAGACCATCCAGCATCAGTCAAGTCTTCAGAAGACTGAAACTTCAAGAGAAACCCCAAGCCAGCTCCCCGAATTAAGCCTCTTCCAAAGGCCTAACCCATGGAAACTGTGGAAGATCATAACTGATTATTGTTTTTGAAAGTCACTAAGTTTGAGAGTAATTTGTTTCACAGCAGTAAATGACTAGTTCATCTCCCTAATCTGCTGCCCCAACATGGAACCCCAAACCCTCAAAGCTCCTCAGCTTTTAAATGGTACCAGCATTTATCCAGATCTTCAGGCAAAAAAAAAAAAAGTCATCCTGAATCCTCCATTTTCCTCCAAGTATTAATTCTGTTGGCTTTGCTCCAACCTATATCCTGAATCCCACCATTTCTTTCCATTTCCACTTCTACAACCCCAGCCCAGTCACCATAATCTCTCAGTATAGCTGACACAATGGTCTCCTGATTGATATCTTGGCTTTACTCTTAAACCCACATAAAAGATTCTTTGTAGACAGAGAACTTCTATGCAGAGTACATCATGAGAAATGCTGGACTGGATGAAGCACAAGCTGGAACCAAGATTGCCAGGGGAAATACCAACAACCTTAGATACGCAGATGATACCATTCTAACGGCAGAAAGTGAAGAGGAACTAAAGAGCCTCTTGGTGAAAGTGAACAAGGAGAATGAAAAAGCTGGCTTAAAATTCAACTGAAGATCATTGCATCAGGTCCCATCGCTTCATGGCAAGTAGATGGGGAAACAATGGAAATAGTGAGAAACTATTTTCTTGAGCTCCTAAATCACTCCAGATGGTGTCTGCAGCCATGAAATTAAAAGATGCTTGCTTCTTGAAAGAAAAGCTGTAAGAAAGCTAGACAGCATATTAAAAAGCAGAGACATTACTTTTGCCAACAAAGGTCCATCTAGTCAAAGCTATGGTTTTTCCAGTAGTCATGTATGGATGTGAATGTTGGACCATAGAGAAAGCTGAGCATCAAAGAATTGATGCTTTTGAACTGTGGTGTTGGAGAATACTCTTGAGAGTCCCATGGACTGCAAGGAGATCCAACCAGGCAATCCTAAAGGAAATCAGTCCTGAATATTCATTGAAAGGACTGATGCTGAAGTGGAAGCTCCAATACTTTGGCCACCTGATGTGAAGAACTGACTCATTGGAAAAGACCTTGATGCTGGGAAAGATTGAAGGCAGGAGAAGGGGATGACAGAGGATGAGATGGTTGGATGGAATTCCCGACATGATTTTGAGGAAGCTCTGGGTGTTGGTGATGGACAGGGAAGCCTGGCATGCTGCAAGCCATGAGGTCGCAAAGAGTTAAACACAGGTGAGCAACTGAACTGAACTGAACACGCATATGATAACTGAATGATTTTGTTGAACACCTGAAGCTTACCCAATATTGTAAATCAGCCATGTGTGTTAATAGCATAGTCATGTCTGACTCTTTGCAACCCCATGAACTGTATCCCATCAGGCTCTATGTCCATGAGATTCTCCAGGCAAGAATACTGGAGTAGATTGCCATTTCCTTCTCCAGGGAAATCTTCCTGACCCAGGGATTGAACCTAGGTCTCCTGCATTGCAGGCAGATTCTTTACTATCTGAGCTACCTATACTTCATTGAAAAAAAAAAAAAAAAGAATCTTCTTGCAGACAGCATTATCTTCTTAAAAGTCACAGCAGATTCCATCATGTCCCGATTTGTTCCAGTGGCTTCTCAGCCTGATTTGTATAAAACTGCTATTTTCTGTCTCCCTACCTCATTTTAAGGCCCTGCATTATGTGGACCTGACTCCCTTTCCAAACTCATCTCTCTCTTTTTTTTTTTTTTTTTACTTTAAAAAAGGTTTTATTGGAGTAACCATAAGTTTGTTTTCTACATCTGTGACTTTATTTTTGTTTTGTAAATAAGATTCCACCTGTAAGTGATATCACATATTTGTCTTTTTATATCTGACTTTTTTGCTCAGTATGACAATATGTCCTCCATGTCACTGCAAATTGCAACCATTTTATTATTTTTTATGGTTGAGTGATATTCCATTGTGTATATATACCACATTTTCTTTATCCATTCATCTATTGATGAACATTTAGGTTGCTTCCATCTCCTAGCTATTGTAAATAGTGCTTCACTGAACACTGGGGTACATGTGTCTTTTTGGATTATGGATTTCTCTCAATACAGGCCCAGGAGTGGGACTGTGAGATCATATGGTAGCTCTCTTTATAGCGCTTTAGAGTCGGACACGGCTGAAGTGACTTAGCAGCAGCAGCAGCAAGGAACATCCATACTGTTCTCTAAAATGGCCACACCAATTTACATTCCCACCAACAGTATGGGAGAGTTCCCTTTTCTCTGAACCCTCTCCAGCACTTGTCATTTGTGGGCTTTTTGTTGGTAGCCATTCTTGACTGGTGTGAGGTAATATTTCGTTGTAGTTTTGATCTTCATTTCTCTAATAGTGATGTTGAGCGTATTTTCATGTGTTTGTTAGGCATTTGTATGCCCTCCACCCCATGAGAAGGAGAAACTTGCCTTCTCTTTGTGCCTGGAGTTTTCCCATCAACCAGTCAAGGTGGCTGTGGCTTAGACAGGACTGGTGGTTTCCTGAAAGTGACACAGCCAGGCTGTGTCAGGGCTGGAAACCTGAGTCCCACTCTGCCAGACGTGAGGAGCTGTGAGATGAAGGAGAGGCAGGAAAAAAGGCGTGGCAGGATCCAAATATTAAGGGAAGTAGGATCTCTATGAAGCCAATGAAGTTCCTGGGTTCTGATACAACCTGGCCTCTTCCAAGGCCCTACGAGAGGCACTGCCCATGGCTGACATGCTCAGATGTTATTGTAAGATGTGCAAAAGTAAGATTCTTGAACCACACCAGTTACAACTGCTGTTTCTTTCCCCACTTTATGCTCCCATCAGGCAGGGTTGGTAAGCTGCAGGTGTTTTGGAATCTGGCTAAGCAGAGATTGAAGCTACGCTTAGCATGAGTACAGTGGATAGATGTATATTATTTCTAGCTAATTTCATTTAGCATTAAGCTACAGCCAGCTGTTCTGGTGTGGAAACAGCGTCCAGGGATATTCCTCCTCTGACTCTTACTGACAACATGAAAATACGAGGCCAGGGGTCATATCACTAGAAGAATGTGTCCAATGTGCTTGACACCAGAAGAAAGTGAGGTAAGGAACAGAGCTAGAAACCAGCCTATGGAGCACACTTCTAATCCTCAGACACAGGAACACAAAGTTGTTTGTCTTCACCAAATGGGCCTTCCTATTCTTCTGATCCTTTCTCTAGAAAAGTCATATTATGTAATCATTGTCATTTAAAGAGACAACCAGAGGATGATGAAGCCAAAACATGGAGAGAATGCAAAAAGTATTTTAGAGGTGGTGGTGGTGGTGGTGGTTTAGTTGCTAAGTTGTACTCAACTCTTTGTGACTTCATGGACTGTAGCCTATCAGGCTCCTCTGTCCATGGGATTCTCCAGGCAAGAATACTGGAGTGAGTTGCCATTGCCTTCTCCAGGGGATCTTCCCAACCCAGGAATCAAACCCAGGTTTCCTGTATTGCAGGCAGATCCTTTACTGACCGAAGCACCAGGGAAGCCCATATTAGAGCTGCGCTAGCGGTTCATCCAAACACTGTTATCTTCTCATTCTTCGGATATTTGTGGGGCTTGTCAGTGTTTCAAGTTTTCTTTCTCATCATAATGTATTTCTTTCACTGTAAATCAATATTCACTTTCCGAGGTAAATTTGTGTTCTTGTTTTCTTAGAGAGGACCCCGAAGTGGACCAGCTCCCCCAAGGATACATCCCCACACCTGATTATCAGCTTCCACTGGGACGTGAATGCGGAGGCTGTAGGAGTAGGTGGCTGAAGCCAGTGAGGGCATTAGGGTGGGATCCTGGGCCCAGAGATTTGTTCTGGCCAAAACCAGTCCTGCTTTGCACAGGCTTTAGAACAGCTGTCATTCTTCCTCCAACACTGAAATCCTCATCTCTCCAGCCTTCATTTTGAGCTGAAGCCAAATGATTTCCTGTGTTATCTCTGTTTATCAGCTCTCTATTATCATGATGGCCTGGGCCACCCACTCAATAAAACAAAGCAAACAAACTCCCACAAACCCGCAGACAGCTCTGAGCTTACAGGCCTGCTTTTATTTCCTAATTAACAAGCCATCCTTAGCCAATCAGCTGATCCGCTTGTCATCCCTTTCAGATTTGTGGGCAAACAAACCACTCCTGGGCCCCAGGCAATAGCTCCGAGGCCTTGTCCCCTGCTCTTTGCTGGGGCTTCCTCCTTTTTTGCCCCTGTTCTGTCTGGCTGCAGAGTTAATAGGCTTGTAAGGCAGTCTGTTCAGACCGCCATGGCCTAGGCTTCTGGACTAAGCCCCTCTCCCCTTCAGTTTCACAGCTCTGTTCTTTTGTCTTGCTCCACTTCTCAGCACTGAATCCCTAAAAGGGGACGAGGCCCAACCATTAGCGTGGTTAATGCAGAAAACATGCAGGTAACCTCTTCATGACAATTAGATCTTAGACAGTGGCCGCTGTTTTCAGAGCCTCCTTCCAGTAGACTGGGTAGGGAAGCTCCAGGATACCAGGGAGAGAAGGAGGGACGTCTGTCTCCCCAGAAGGCAAGCAGATGCTCCCAAGTGCTTCACTTGCCTCCCTGCCCGTCACAACTTCCTGTGGTCAGCACCTCTGCAACCTTCAGCAAGTCACTCCCCATCCCTGGGCCTTTGTCTTCTCACCTGTGAAAGAAACAGGTCAGGATAATTTGAGGTCTCGGAGGGCTGGTTCTCACACCAAACCTGGCCAGCAGGTAAGTTCTGAGGACTCCACACAATGTTCTGTCTTCTTTTTGTATTTGGATTAGTTGCCAACACTTTAGAAATGCGGAATCATCATCTCTTTAAATGTAGATTTCAGGGTGCTTTCAAAATACTCAGAAGACCTGACTTCATTGAGCCCACATTCCCTTATGGCGACAGTTAAGAGAAGTAGCCCCCAAGAGATGAGGCATGGTCTTTCCAGTTCACCACAGTCCCCACCACTCCCTGTCATCTACCTAACACACTTTACTCTTGAAAGTTAGTTGTGTGAGCCGCGAAGGTATATGAGTTTGTGATGGCAGTACTATTTTGTACTTTTAATTCTGCATTCCCTGTGAATATCCATGGTCCATTCTACAGGCGTTTACTGCCCCCTTCTCATATTCCTGGTCCTTGGCTAGGATACAGAAAGGCGCACAGACTAAAAAGTGGCTCCCACCTCGGAGCCCCTGGAGTTAGTGCCAGGGGCACAGGGATGAACCAGATGGAGGAAGGCTTTCTCCCAAGTGTGAGGAAACATGAAACCAGTTTACGCTCTCTGCTTATCCTTGTGTAACCACACTTACTAACATATATATGGCCCATGAGAATGTTCAGGACTCTTTCCTATCTATGTGATCTTTGAGTCAGTACTAGAACCTAGAGAGGTAGATACAGTTTCTAGATGCTGACAGATGCTGCTATGGAGTGAATGTTGGTGTGCCTCCCAAATTTATTGAGAACTTAAGGCGCGCGGTGACGGTATTAGGAGGAGGAGCCTTTGGGAGGTGATTAAGTCATGAGGGCAAGCCCTCTTGAATGAGACTAAGGCTCTCATAAAAGAGGCCCTAGAGAGAGAGTTAGTCTCTTCCACCATGGGGGACACAATAATCTGGAAGACAGCCCTCACCAGAACCTCATCATGCCAGCATGCTGATCTCAGACTCCCAGCCTCCAGACCTGTGAGAAACAAATGTCCATCATCAATAAGCCACCCAGTCTCTGGTGTTTGTTATAGCAAACAGACCAAGACAGAAGTCGAGTGACTTGCTGTAGTTCTCCACGGGCTGTGGACTTAACACTCAGCACAAACACCCAGGTGCAATTTTAAAACTTGGCATCTGGCATTCCGAATGCTTTCTGTGCTATGTCCGTCACACACCCTTTGCCCCAGTAATTGGTGTCTGAGCTCCAGGAAACAGCCCTGGTTCATAGGCTCAGGAGACATTGGAGAAGTGTCTCACTTCACTAGCAGAGAGCTAGTTCTCTGCACGGCACCTGCCTTGTAGCTCCCTGTTTTCTCCTAGGTCTGCTGGTATCACCAACCAGCACTGCAAAGGGCAGCAGCCAAGTCCTGGTTTCCAACTTCCTGTGGTCCAGCAAGCACCCTACTTGGCCGACTTGCCCTAATCGTGTATATGAGGAGTAATCGTTGTATTCCACTCCCACTTTGGACTGAGAAGTGTGTAAGAGTCCATGGTCCTAGTGAATGACAGTCTTCCAGTTCTAGAGAAATGATCAAACTGATGCTAACAAACTACAGAGATGGGAGTCGAGGTCTATAAATGTTTTTCTCCCTCCAAGGACACAATTTTGAGTCCTCTTTCTAGGCTCCATGCCAAGGGTCAGAAGCCTGCTTGCTTGGCCTTCAGGGACTGCCAGAAAAGGGGTGGGAGAGCAGCAGATGAGCCCCCTGACAAGCTGCCAAGGACACTGTGCTGGGCCATGGCTTCACATTCATGGACAACTTCCTCTTGTTACAAGCTTCTCCCCGGTTGAAAGTCATAAATCTCCCGTGATTTAGGTGACAGACTACTGGAATCTTTTCCTTTGACATAAAGAGCAGATGTGAATCCAACACAATCTGGTGTGGAAGGAATCCACCAGATCCAAAGCCTGGGATTTTTCCAGCTAGGCAGGACATGGAAGATAAAACTTGTTAGGGACCTGAGACTCCTCAGCTGGTGGATGGAATAGTTAAGATACAAAGCGAGGCTAGTTCTCCATCACTTGTCTCTTCACTGGTGTTTGCAAGTTCCCCTACTTCCACTTAGATGCCCGAGACCCCATGATTTAGCACATTGCTATCACCCAGTTGAGCTGCCTTCGTCAGGGTCCCAGACCTTTTCTCTCGCATCCTCTCACCCAAACTCATCGGTCCCATTGAATACATGCTGACTCTCTCCCTAGTGCCAAAGGCTAAAGGTACCACTAAACCTCCACTCATACAGTCACATTATCCCTTCCCACATCATATGGGCCTAGAACTGGCCAGACTTGGACGCCAGTCAAACAGATGGACTGAGATAAGTGAGTCAGGAAAGTTCACTGAGCCTGGAACTGGAGGGGACCAAAAGGATGCTCAGGACAAAGGAGTCCAAGTCCCTGACCCAGTGCATGATATTCTTGTTGGATGAATGAGCTAATGCATGAATGAATCAAGACCTGGGTTGAAAACTCAAGAGGAATGCTGTCAAGCGCCAAGTTCAGCAAATGAAAGAGTGGAGCATGGAGGATAGAGCACAGATAGGTGTAGAACTTCAGGATCTGTGGTGGGGAGAGGCTGTGGCTGTCCAGTGCCCATGCCCTCTTTCTCTGATGACAGACTTTGATTGTCCCTCTGCCACACTGCAAGCCATCTGAGAGATCCTGGCAATGCCAGGCACATCACTCCCACCAGACAATTAGTCTCTCTCCGTCTTGAGCACTAGAGCCTTAGGCAAGAGTGACGCAAGGACAGAGAATGCCTGCTGCTGATTCATCCCACCAGAGATGCCTTGAACAGACAACTTGTCCACCAGGACTGGCCTAGTTCTGTCTCCTCCAAGCTTTATGGTCATGCTGTTCCTATGAGTAACCTCATAGCCTTGTAATACATTTCTTGTTTTTCATTTAGGTCAGCCAGAATGATTTCTGTCCCTGGCAGCCAGAAAACCCCTAAATAATGTGAGCTCAAAGGTCAAGAAGATTGGAGGTGGCAGGGTCTTGGACAGTTTTCGAGGCCCTGGAAATTATGGCTTACTGTGTAGCCATTAGTGGCCTAATGTGTAGGAGAATCTGCCTGGTTTTCGAGACTCAGAGAAATGACGGTAGTGTGTCCCCGCAAGTGCTGCTCGTAAATGCTGTGTCAGTGGATGGGGGTCATCACTGAGAGCTCTATCCCAGACAGGTGTCTTCAGTCTCAAAGCATCAAGCCCACCTCAGACTCACTGTGCTCTGATTCTCTTAAAAGGGGGCCTGGGACACACAAAGGGAAGCACTGATGAAACAAAGTGCCTCCAGCACACTGAGCACAATTAGAGACTTTTTTTCTCTGCTTCTACCAAAGACTGACAGTCCAGCCAACAGGACAAACAGGTTGGTGTAAGAATCTCCTTGACAGATTTCTCCAGGGCACCCTCTCTCTGACTCTCTCTTTATCAAGTAAAATCCTCCCACACCTTTGTCAGACAGAGTTTTAAGAGAGCACTCACTGTCCCACTGAGCAGCTCTGAAGTCTCATTTGAGAGAATGAGAGAAACCAAGACAGACAGATGGGGAAAGAGGCAGGCAGGTAGGAGGGAGAGAGGCAGGAGATGAGGGTGAGCTTCTGAGAGGCACCTAGGGCTGCTCTGATGAGGACTGGACAGGAAGAGCTCTGGAGAAGTGATTCAGCTGGACAGGAGAGAGTGACCAGTTCCCTAATGAGCTGAAGTCATTAGCAGAGTCTTAGCATCACGAGGTGAGTTCATTTGGGCTTTTTGGCTTCCAGGGCCAGAGCCGTGTTCTAGCCCCTCACAGAAGTTACATCACATTCAAGTTGAGATGCAGGGCAGGGGAGGTAACAAAGGACAGCCCCACTCCAGGACTCAAGGCAGGCAGGGACCGGTCGGGGGCAACTCCAGCACCTGGATCTCATGTTTCCCCCTCATCCAGCTCATCCTTTAGTCCCTCATCCCCAGTGTCTCTCTCTCTCTCCGTTGAGCTGATTCATCCACTTTCATCTTGGCTGCCACCGTTTCCACCACCACCTCTTGTTTTTGCTGTGTCTTCTGTTTCCCCATGACTTTCTCTCTGTGACTCTTTCTAGGACCTCAACTCCTCCTCTCAAATTCTCAATCTCTAGAGTCAAGTTCCAAGTCCTCAAAAGGGAGGATATGACAGATACAGCTAATTGCTGTAAAGGGTAAGAAGCCCTGGGCTTCCCTGGTGGCTCAGTGGTAAAGAATCTGCTTGTGATGCAGGAGTTCGATCCCTGGGTCAGGAAGGTCCCCTGAAGGAGGGTTTAGCAACCCACTCTAGTACTCTTGCCTGGAGAATCCAATGGACAGAGGAGCCTGGTGGGCTGCAGTCGATGGGGTCGCACAGAGTTGGGCATAAGAAGCCCTGGCAGGCAGAGCGTGCACATCAACTTTTCTCTGGTTTCCAGGCCTGCCTGGGGATTGGCTGCCCTCTCTGATCCAACCCGCTGTGGCCAGGGTGC
Organism: Capricornis sumatraensis; assembly: GCF_032405125.1. Taxonomy (NCBI): domain Eukaryota; kingdom Metazoa; phylum Chordata; class Mammalia; order Artiodactyla; family Bovidae; genus Capricornis; species Capricornis sumatraensis. Next base: position 23,193,513 of record NC_091088.1, on the reverse strand, counting down.
CAGAGTCATGTGGAGTTGAGCAGGCGATCACTGGAGATAACCCTCAGAAGGAGGTGGGGCTCCCAAAGGAGGTGGGGCTGCAGGGAGCTGTGTACCTGGCGGACGGTGGGTCCTACTTGCCTGTTGCTATCGCAGAGACTTCTGAAGGGGGCATCTCTCACTCACACCCTGGATGAGAGGACCATGGTTTTGGAGTAGCAGGCAGTGACTGTTTAATGAAGAAGTCTGAACACAGAGCTGGTCATCTGAGATCTCAGAACTTTTATAGTCCAAGAGAACGAATCAGGATAAAACCTCTTCCATTCATCCCTGGGGCATTCGGATCCTGTAGATCAGATGAGGGTGAGAGCCCAGGCTAGAGCTTCTATCTAAGCAGGCAGACAATGAGAAGAGTCCCTCGATCTCTGGATTCTAGGTCCTGATCTCTATGAAAAGATAATTATAGTGCCGACCACGTGGGGTTGCAGGAAGAGTAGGTAAGATCACTCATGGATGATCCTCCTTAAGGGTGTGGCCCACAACAAAGCCTTCATATAGTTAGTCTTTTAAAAGAAGTTTTTATCTATAATGAAATGGGTTTTATTTAAGATATTTAGTAAGAAGCTGATTGCCGCCACAATGGAAAGTACTATGAAGTTTCCTCAAAAATATTAGTTTTGACTAAAAAAAATAAATTAGTAAAACCAATACAATATTGTAAAGTAATTAGCCTCCAATTAAAATAAATAAATTTATATTAAAAAAAATTAGTAAACCTATCACATGATCTGCCTATTCCACTCTGAGTATCTATCAGAAAAACACAAAAAACACTAATTTTAAATGTTCATCGCAATGTTATGTTCAGTAGCCAAGGTATGTGAACATTCCGTAGTATCCATTGACAGATGAATCGATAAAGATACAGTATATATGCACAATAGAATGCTATTCAGCCATAAACATGAATGAAATCCTGCCATTTGTGATAACATGGATGGACCTTGAAGGTATTATGTTAAGTGAATTAAGTCAGACAGATGAAAATAAATACCATATGATTTCACACATACATGGAATCTAAAAGTACAAAACAAGTAAATTGAAAAAATAAATAAAACAAACTCACAGACACAGAGAACAGTTCACCTGATACCAGACAGGAACGGAGTTGAATGGTAGGTAAAATGGGTGGAGGGGGTCAACTATATGACGATGTATGGTAACTAGTCTTGTGATGCCGATCACACAGCAGTGTATACGGATGTCAAATTATAATACTGTACCTCTGAAATTCACGTGATAATAATAATAAGATGGTGATTATTACCAGACCCATCCACCAGAAGAACAGATCTGATCCAAGCGGGAAGAGATCCTGCCAAGCAGACAGTCTTTCGGCCTTTTCTTCCCTTTGTTTGCAGCCACACATACCCTGGTCGTGGGCACATAAAAGAGGTTATAACAAGAGTCACCCAGAAAATTATTCATCCTTCATTTTCAACTGTGGTAATGTAATGCTTTTGCTCCCGAGTTGCCTGAAGCCAAGTTGGCTGACCTCTGGGGTAGGATTTTTCCACTGCAGTGCAAACAGCATTCTCCTGGAAGAGGAGCGGCCTCATGCTATGGGAAAGGCACGATGTGGGGGCTAGGGTCCCTCCCACCAGAGCAAGTCGTGTTCTTTCCTGGCCTGTGCCCTGACCAGGAGATGACTGACATGGATGGGTGCTAAGGAAGAGAATGGTGGGTGGGCAGTGGGAACACTGGCAGCAAAACCAGTGGCTCCTCATGAGACAAGAGCTTTTCAGAAGGCTACTGGCATCACAGACATGGAGGGTGGATCAGAAGCCCTCCTTCAGGGAGGATCAACTTCTTTTTTTTAATTGAGGTACAGTTGCTTTACAATGTTATATTATTTTCTACTATATGTATAAAAATATCCCTCCCTCTTGGATCTCCCTCTGACCTCTCTCCAATCCGTCCATCTAGGTTATCACAGAACACCAAGCTGAGCTTCCTATGCTATACAGCAGGTTTCCACTAGCTACTTATTTTACATAGCGTAATGTACATACATCAATCTAAGTTTCCCAATTAATCCCACCCACTTCTCCCCCACTGTGTCCACATGTCTGTTCCTATGCCTACATCTCTATTCCTGACCTACAAACAGATTCATCTGAACCGTTTTTCTAGAAGCAACTCAGAAAGATAAAAATGTCATATATTAATGTATATATTGGAATCTAGAAAAAATGAAGGATCATCTTTCATTTTTCTCTCCTAATCCTAACCATCTCCAGAGAGAAGCATCTTTCTCTAGATGGTCTCTTCATGAAGCCTTGTCATTTTTCTCTTTTTCTTCTTTCCATATATCAGTCTCTCTCCCTCTTTCTCTCTTTCTTTATTTCTTCATATCCCTTGGTTTTTAACTTAGTTGACTGGTCTATAGGTCTAGCAGAGTCAAAGAATCCAAGAGCAAGGCCTTTTTGTGCACCAGGGAAGCTTGAGGTCTAGAGAGAGGAAGAAACTCACCAAGGCCATGCAGTAAGCAAGGACAGAGAACGGGGAAAGCAGAGGTGTCCAGGTAGGACCCCAATTCTAGGTTCTTTCTCCAGCAGGTGTGTCCTGGCTGGATTCCACCTAACACTCCTTCTGCCCCCATGCTAATAGAGATGAAATCCAAGTACACAGGTCTGTGGTCAATTATGTTGGGTAGGACTGAGTTGAAGGCAATGGCACCCTATTCCAGTACTCTTGCCTGGAAAATCTCATGGACGGAGGAGCCTGGCAGGCTGCAGTCCTTGGGGTCTCTAAGAGTTGGACACCACTGAGTGGCTTCACTTTCACTTTTCAATTTCATGCATTGGAGAAGGAAATGGCAACCCACTCCAGTGTTCTTGGCTGGAGAATCCCAGGGATGGCGGAGCCTGGTGGGCTGCCGTCTATGGGGCCGCACAGAGTCAGACACGACTGAAGTGACTTAGCAGCAGCAACTTAGCAGGACTGAGTTGAACAAGGAACATGGAACATACTTGCCGAATGCATTACTTTCAAAGCCTTTCTTCTATGGCTGTGCATGGGAAATCTGCTGATATGCAGGCTGGGGGATCATGCTAGAATATACAGTATTTTCTTAATGTATTTGACATTTGTTTCTTTTTTCCAAGGATCATCTTGCAGATTTACGTCTAGCAAAACACATTGGAAAACTGTGCCACATGACCCAGCCCGTGCCAAGAGACCAGGCTGGGGTTCTGGAAATACAAACCTTAAAGAAGAGAAGTCGCAGCATAAAACAAACCCAAACCAACAAATGCTCTTTCTTTCACCTTATCTTAGTTCCAGAACTCCGCATTTAATGAAATATTTCAGGATGCAAGAGGTGAGGACAGGAAACGTCTGCCCTGCTCCCCAGACTCTCTGAGCCACACTTCAACCCAGAGCAAATTAAAGCACAGGCTCCTTAGACAGAAGTCCTAATGATGAGAGCAGAGAGCAAGCTGGAGGGTTCGGGGCTGAGCCCTGGCCAACTGCAATAATAAAACAGTGCATGGACGTGGAGGCTTTGGAACAAAAATACCTTGTAGCTATTATTTTCCTGAGTCTCTACCCAAGCATACACCCCCTCTCCCATTCTTTTAATCTGGAGCTACTGAGAAGCGGTATTTTTCTCACCTTTGCAATATGAGAAACAAGTTAATTAAAAATTGCTCCCAACTCCAGTCTCAGAGCGTCTCTGCTTTGGCTGCAGATCTATCAACAGTGTATTTTGATAGCAGTGCACGAAGCTGGTTATTCGGAGACACTGATAATTGCATTAATTTAGGAGGCATTAGCTAAGTCCTACGATTAATTACACAGGCAGCAGACAGAGCTGTAACCCACCAGATCGCTGGAAGAAAAAGGCAGAAATGCCAGTTCCCTTTTATTCAGATCCAAACACCCAGACACTCAAATAACCAAAACTGTTTGTAACGGTGACCCTGAGAAACACTGAGACCTTGAAGGTCTTTCTGAATCCTAAAAGAGAGATCAGAAGCCTATTCGTATAATGTTCACTTTAAGGGAATTTTACTGGACTCTAACTCTTTGAAAGCTGGTCATTTAGGAGGGGTATTTGTGACTTAGCTCATGGAATCAAAATATCTAGTTAATTAGTTTTGATTCCATTTCTCCATTTATTAATCAGTCTGAGATAAATAGAAATTAGAAATTCTTTCTCTCTCTCTCCCACTCCTCTATTTTCCACATTTCCCCCTCTCTCACAAACACATACATACACACAAGCACCAATCTTTCCTCCAAATAAAAAGACTACATGCAAGTCTATACATAGGTGATGGGGGGATGTGGAAAGGACTAGACAAAGACAGCCCTGTGGCGGGGGTTGGGGGGGGGGAGGTGGGAATTAAATATAGAAAAGGCAGGGATTATGTGGAGACGTGGGAGGGAATATTTCTTTTTCTCCTGTCACTGTACCACAGCTCCTTTCCCTCCACCCTTTTCTCATTTCTACCCATTTCTTAAGGCCCAACTTAAGAATCTTGCTTTCTCTGGAAGGGCTTCACAAATTGAGATGACAGAGTTCTGGGCCAGAGCTTGAAAAGTGCTTCAGGCAGGATTTAGACCTGTTATCTGGCTCATAGATGAAATTTGGACAGACAGGTTTCTGGAAATGGTGCTATTTCAGGAGGGGTCCCTCTGTTGAAATGGGCAAGGGACCCGAGCTCAGAGATATAAAAGAACACGTGTAGCACTCATGACTGCCTGGCTCAAAGACCCAGGCTCTTGGCCTTGTACTGTCCTACCCCTCCAGCAGGGACTCGGTGCCCAGGGGCAAGGAATGATCCCATCCTGCCTGGGTTCGAAGGCCACTTTCTCCAAGGAGCCATGGAGACACCCTGGGAGCCATCTGGTTTAAGAACTTCATTCGTTGGGTCCAGCTTGGCCGCTGACTGTGGAAAGAAAGCAATTTTTATTTATATTCCGCAAGTAAAATGTGAGTGCATTTCTCATCAGAAAAGAGTCAGATAATCAAAGTCAGCTGGAAAATCCCACAGGGCCCTCGAGCCCTCCAGTGCTCCCTCTCTTCTCACTAGAGCTTACAGTCAACTGTTGGGTTCATGCATGCTTCTAATCATCTCTAAGTACGCTGACATAAATCAGGGGTTTTGTTCTGTTTTGTGATCACACCACCTTTTACAAGATGCTGCTTTATTTAATAATATGCCTGAGAAAGCATAACATAGTAAGACAAACAGATCTCCCTCCTTACCGCCTTCTTTTTTAAGGCATAACATTTAATTTTGCCTTTGCCAGACATCTACAATACTTCTTTGTGAACCCATACAAGTAGATTGCCAGGCTAGATTCCTAGAAGTGAAATTTCCAGGTGTTGTGGACTGAACAGTGTTCCCTTCCCCAAATTCATATATTGAAGACTTAACCTTCAGTATCTTAGAATGTGAACTTATTTGGAAATGAGGTCATTGTAGACATCGTAAGTTAAGGAAAGGTTATCAATGTGGGCCTGACCCTACATGACTAGTATCCTTATTAAAAAGAGACATTTGGACACAGAGACAAGCCCAGAGAAGAATTCCATATAAAGATCAAGTCAAACACTGGGAGGCCACTTCAGCCAGCCAGGAATGCCAGAGATTGTCAGCAAATCAACCAAAAGGTAGGAGAGAGTCAAGGAACAGATTCTTTCTCATAGCCCCTGAAGGAATCAACCTCGCCGACACCCTGATCTTGAGCTTCCAGCCTTCAGAACTATGAGGCAAGACATTTCTGTTGCTTAAACCGCCCAGTTGTTTGTTCTTTATATTACATTAGCCCCAGAAAACTAATATGCTGTGTATGCACTTTTAAGCTTGATAAATAGTGACAAGTTGCTCTTCACCCCTGCCCCTCAAAAAAAAGTTTTATCATTTCACAACTCCAAGTGTAGTGTGTAAGAGTAGTGCAGATTTCAGGCCCAGCAGGTACTGTATGCACATACATTACCAGCAGTAAAGAAAAGGTCTGGGTTATCACCTTTGTGATCCCACTTAGGGCTAGAACTGAGTCTCTACTGATTTCACATCTGCTGTCGTTATTTAGTCTCTAAGTCATGTCTGACTCTTGTGAGCCCATGGACTGTAGCTCACGAGGCTCCTCTGTCCAGGGGATTTCCCAGGCAGGAATACTGGAGTGGGTTGCCAATTCCTTCTCCAGGGGATCTTCCTGACCCAGGGATTGAACCTGCATCTCCTGCATTAACAGGTGGATTCTTTGCCACTGAGCCATCAGGGAAGCCTGATTTCACATCTACCAACTTGGATTTTCTCAGCAGTATAATCACAACGTTTTTAGGATGAGAATGAAAAGAAGATGCCTCACTACAAAACAGGCTGAGAATCAAATAAGAAATCCAGATAGGAAAATATCGAAGTTCAGAGCAGAGAGAATTTACTTCCAGCTGACATGACCTATGGAGAAAAGGGCCTTAGAGCCCGGGCAGGATGGAGTCATTGTTTGCCCACTGGAGCCCAAGACTCTCTGCTCAGAGGGATGGGGCAACACGATAGCCAAGAGTCTGGGCTTTAGAATTAAGCAGTCATGAAACTTTTTGATCTCACACAAGTTTTTTCATGTCTCTGAGCCTAGGTTTCCCATCAGTAAGATGGGGTTAACACCCATCTCAAGAGGCCCCCTCTGAAATCATACCCTGACCAGTTTACATGTGACTATGAACACTTCCCTCCACCACATCCTTTGGTTTATGCTTGCCATTTGAGACGCCTTTGTCTAAAAAAGAAAGAAAAACAAAAGAAAACTAGCAACGACATGATGATGATTGCAGCTGGATTGAAACTGCTCTTTCTCCCATGGTCTTTGTTGAGGTTTAGGGCAGCAGGACATAGAAAGTAGTGTGGACACCTTTCTAATGTGTTTGAGAAAAGAACAAGACCGGTAATTAGCTCTAGAATTATATAAAGTGTTCAGTTCAGTTCAGTTCAGTCGCTCAATTATGTCCAACTCTTTGCGACCCCATGAATTGCAGCAAGCCAGGCCTCCCTGTTCGTCACCAACTCACGGAGTTCACTCAGACTCATGTCCATCGAGTCAGTGATGCCATCCAGCCATCTCATCCTCGGTCGTCCCCTTCTCCTCCTGCCCCCAATCCCTCCCAGCATCAGAGTCTTTTCCAATGAGTCAACTCTTTGCATAAGGGGGCCAAAGTACTGGAGTTTCAGCTTTAGCATCATTCCCTCCAAAGAAATCCCAGGGTTGATCTTCAAAATGGACTGGTTGGATCTCATTGCAGTCCAAGGAACTCTCAAGAGTCTTCTCCAACACCACAGTTCAAAAGCATCAATTCTTTGGCGCTCAGCCTTCTTCACAGTCCAACTCTCACATCCATACATGACTACTGGAAAAACCATAGCCTTGACTAGACAGACCTTAGTCGGCAAAGTAATGTCTCTGCTTTTGAATGTGCTATCTAGGTTGGTCATAACTTTTCTTCGAAGGAGTAAGCGTCTTTTAATTTCATGGCTGCAGTCACCATCTGCAGTGATTTTGGAGCCCCCCCAAAAAAAGTCTGACACTGTTTCTACTGTTTCCCCATCTATTTCCCATGAAGTGATGGGACCACATGCCATGATCTTCGTTTTCTGAATGTTGAGCTTTAAGCCAACTTTTTCACTCTCCTCTTTCACTTTCATCGAGAGGCTTTTTAGTTCCTCTTCAATTTCTGCCATAAGGGTGGAGTCATCTGCATATCTGAGGTTATTGACATTTCTCTCAGCAATCTGGATTCCAGCTTGTGTTTCTTCCAGTCCAGCGTTTCTCATGATGTACTCTGCATAGCAGTTAAATAAGCAGGGTGACAATATACAGCCTTGACACACTACTTTTCCTATTTGGAACCAGTCTGTTGTTCCATGTCCAGTTCGAACTGTTGCTTCCTGACCTGACCTGCACACAGATTTCTCAAGAGGCAGGTTAGGTGGTCCAGTATTCCCATCTCTCTCAGAATTTCCCACAGTTTATTGTAATCCACACAGTCAAAGGCTTTGGCATAGTCAATAAAGCAGAAACATGTTTTTCTGGAATTCTCTTGCTTTTCCCATGATCCAGTGGATATTGGCAATTTGATCTCTGGTCCCTCTGCCTTTTCTAAAACAAGCTTGAACATCAAGGAGTTCATGGTTCACATATTGCTGAAGCCTGGCTTGGAGAATTTTGAGCATTATTTTACTAGCATGTGAGATGAGTGCAATTGTGCAGCAGTTGGAGCATATTTTGGCATTGCCTTTCTTTGGGATTGGAATGAAAACTGACCTTTCCCAGTCCTGTGGCCACTGCTGAGTTTTCCAAATTTGCTGGCATATTGAGTGCAGCACTTTCACAGCATCATCTTTCAGGATTTGAAACAGCTCCACTGGAATTCCATCACCTCCACTAGCTTTGTTCATAGTGATGCTTTCTAAGGCCCACTTGACTTCACATTCCAAGATGTCTGGCTCTAGATTAGTGATCATTAGATAATCATCATCATGATTATCTTGGTTGTGAAGATCTTTTTTGTACAGTTCTTCCATGTTTTCTTGCCACCTCTTCTTAATATCTTCTGCTTCTGTTAGGTCCGTACCATTTCTGTCCTTTACCGAGCCCATCTTTGCATGAAATGTTCCCTTGGTATCTCTAATTTTCTTGAAGAGATCTCTAGTCTTTCCCATTCTGTTGTTTTCCTCTATTTCTTTGCATTGATTGCTGAAGAAGGCTTTGTTATCTCTTCTTGCTATTCTTTGGAACTCTGCATTCAGATGCTTATATCTTTCCTTTTCTCCTTGGCTTTTCGCTTCTCTTCTTTTCACAGCTATTTGTAAGACCTCCTCAGACAGCCATTTTGCTTTTTTGCATTTCTTTTCCATGGGGATGGTCTTGATCCTTGTCTCCTGTACAATGTCACGAACCTCATTCCATACTTCATCAGGCACTCTGTCTATCAGATCTAAACCCTTAAATCTATTTCTCACTTCCACTGTATAATCATAAGGGATTTGATTTAGGTCATACCTGAATGGTCTGGCAGTTTTCCCTACTTTCTACAATTTAAGTCTGAATTTGGCAATAAGGAGTTCATGATCTGAGCCACAGTCAGCTCCTGGTCTTGTTTTTGCTGACTGTATAGAGCTTCTCCATCTTTGGCTGCAAAGAATAGAATCTATCTTATTTCGGTGTTGACCATCTGGTGATGTCCATGTGTAGAGTCTTCTCTTGTGTTGTTGGAAGAGGGTGTTTGCTATGACCAGTGCATTTTCTTGGCAAAACTCTATTAGCTTTTGCGCTGCTTCATTCCACATTCCAAGGCCAAATTTGCCTGTTACTCCAGGTGTTTCTTGACTTCCTACTTTCACATTCCAGTCCCCTATAATGAAAAAGACATCTTTTTTGGGTGTTAGTTCTACAAGGTCTTGTAGGTCTTCATAAAACCGTTCAACTTCAGTTTCTTCAGCATTATTGATTGGGGCATAGACTTGGATTATGGTGATATTGGATGGTTTGCCTTGGAAACGAACAGAGATCATTCTGTTTCTTTTGAGACTGCATCCAAGTACTGCATTTCAGACTCTTCTGTTGACCATGATGGCTACTCCATTTCTTCTGAGGGATTCCTGCCCACAGTAGTAGATATAATGGTCATCTGAGTTAAATCCAGTCCATTTTAGTTCTCTGATTCCTAGAATGTCGACGTTCACCCTTGCCGTCTCTTGTTTGACCACTTCCAATTTGCCTTGATTCACGGACCTGACATTCCAAGTTCCTTGCAGTATTGCTCTTTACAGCATCGGACATTGCTTCTATCACCAGTCACATCCACAGCTGGGTATTGTTTTTGCTTTGGCTCCATCCCTTCATTCTTTCTGGAGTTATTTCTCCACTGACCTCCAGTAGCATATTGGGCACCTACTGACCTGGGAGGTTCCTCTTTTGGTATCCTATCATTTTGCCTTTTCATACTGTTCATGGGATTCTCAAGGCAATAATACTGAATTGGTTTGCCATTCCCTTCTCCAGTGGACCACATTCTGTCAGACCTCTCCACCATGACCCGCCCGTCTTGGGTTCCCCCACAGGCATGGCTTGGTTTCATTGAGTTAGACAAGGCTGTGATCCTAGTGTGATTAGATTGACTAGTTTTCTGTGAGTATGGTTTCAGTGTGTCTGCCCTCTGATGCCCTCTTGCCACACCTACCGTCTTACTTGGGTTTCTCTTACCTTGGCGTGGGGTATTTCTTCACGGCTGCTCCAGCAAAGCACAGCCGCTGCTCCTTACCTTGGACAAGGGATATCTCCTTATCGCCGCCCTTCCTGACCTTAAAAACCGCCACATGAACATTAAGTTCTGTGATTAATTATTGCACTAAACTCTACCAAGTCCATTCAATAGATGGGCTCAAACTTGCCCCTCCAGGACACTTATTGGGGCCAGCCATAGAAGTATTAGTGGAAGTTGATGTGTGTGTAAATGTGGTCAACATCAAAGATAGGGTGTGACAGAGTGTCTCATCAGCAAGATGAGATCAGATTTGCTGTCTGCCAAGCTACTGCAAGAGAAGTATCATGTAATCAAGGCTCTCTGATTGCAGGTGAAAGTGTGTTAGTTGTTCAGTCGTGTCGAACTCTCTGTGACCCCATGGGTTGTAGCCTGTCAAGCTCCTCCATCCATGGGATCTTCTAGTCAAGAATACTAGAGAGGATAGCTATTCCCTTTTCCAGAGTATCTTCCCAACTGAGGGGTCAAACCTGGGTCTCCTGTACCATCTGAGCCACCAGAGAAACCCCTGATTGCAGATAGTGAAGATTGATTCACATCAGTTCAAGCAAAAAAGGAGATGTTTGGCCACTATAATTTGGTCCCCACCCCCTCTACCTCTCAGCTCCACTTTCTTCTGAGTCAGTTCTATCAGGCAGGATTTTCTGTGGTGGAAAGAAGCTCATCAGTGTGTTTTGGTTTGTAGTCTTCTCTGAGAAATTCCAGTGGAAATCATGATTTCTTTTGCAAAATTAATCTAATAACCATCCAAGGATAGCAACTTATTGAGTCAGCTTGGATCATGTGCCCATTCTGAACCAATCAGTGTGGCCAGAGGGATGGATATATGCTGATGGGCCACCTGGACCACATGACACCCAGATTTGGGGAGAAGATTGAGAGCTGGGGAGGCTGTTGGTTGGTTATCTGAGGGATAGTACATAACATTCTTGTTTTTCTCTGAGTTGAGAACAACTGAAAGATGGACAAGGGGTCAGGTAGACACAGCTCAGAAACCACAGTCATTACTGGTAATACTAAGTTTGGAGAAGATAGTTTCAGCACTTCAACAACAGTGAGCTTCTAAACGCTAGCATCCCAGAACCAGCCAGACTACCACAGGAAGAATTGGTAACTACAGTTTTCCCTCCCTCTTAGGGCTCTGACCTGTATGTAAAATCATGGCTTAGAAGAGGAGGGGCTGTGTGATCCCTGAGAGAAGTGGGAGGAAGAGGTTGAGCAGAGAAAACCCAGTTCCTTCCCTCGAATGTACCAAACCAACAATTCACTCCCTTTACTGTCGAAGGATGGAGGACAAAGAACGTTACTCTGCTGGAAACAGGCAGAGTAGAAACTAAGAGCCCCACCCCTTGCCCCATAACATGGGGGATGATCAACAGGAAGTCAGGGAGATATCATACAGGAAGTGGGATGATCTCAGAGCCGGTGAAAATGGTGCAACTCCATTACAGGCATAAACGATGAACTGCCTTCACCTCTTTCCCAAGGATGACAATCATCAATAGTAACAGTAAGGTGTATACTCAACACGTTTACATAAGAGTTACATATGCTCATCTGACTTCGAGATGGTCAAGAACTCAAATTGTTTATAAAGTCATTTTTTTTGTGTGTGAAAAAATTAAAAGGCAAAGTAGAATCAGTCACCAGTGTGATCTGGGGTCAACACTAAAAATCACAGGTACCATTGCACAGTCCTGGATGTGGATTCAAAAGAACTGGACTCTGGCCCAGCTCACCCCTGCTGGCAGGGTGCCCCGGACAAGGACCCTCACTCTCTTGAACTTCAGTTGCTTCCTATGATGAGGAATCAAACCCTTTGGCCCAGCTGATCTCATAGTGCTGTGAGGGTCAAATGGGACTAGTAGAAAAGCACCTCAAATGATAATAATGATAGTTAATATTTTTAAAACTTTTTTTTTTTGAGGTGGAACATTTTTTAAATCTTTATTGAATTTGTTGAAATATTGTTTCTATTTTTTTTGCTTTTTGGCCACTAAGCATGTGAGATCATTGCTTCCTCTCCAAGCATCAAACCCACAACCCCAGCACTGGAAGGCAAAGTCTTAACCACTGGAGTACCAGGGAAGTCCCAATAGTTAACTTTTGAAGCCTTTTCATATGCCAGGCACTGGTCTAAGAGCTTCACATCATTAACCCCTCCAGTCTTTAAAGCAACCCCACAATATAGGTACATGGCATAGGTTCCCTCTTGCAGACAAGAATACTGAGGCACAGAGTGGTCGGGAAGTTTGCTCGGGGCCTTACACACTGTAAAGGATATTGTAGCTGCTGTCATTGTTGTCGGCAGGACACCTTAGGGGAGCTGCCTGAAAGGAAGGAAGAGTGGTCAGGCACTCTTGCGGGTGGTGGAGGTGGTGGTGACTTTGCTAGCCCTTTGTCTCTTCACAAAAGGGCTCTGAGCAAGAAAACCTTGAGACTCAGGCGCAGGACAGGGTATCCAGACCTGGGCAGCAGCTTTATTCATGTCTGGTGTATTCCTGGGGCCAGCAGAAGTAGTCAGTTCCAGAAGTTGACATGACATGGGTGTCCAGCACCCAGCCTAGGTACAGGCAAGATGCTCAAGAAATGTGGTACCAGCATTAGCAGTTTGGTATGGGCATCACTAAGCCCTCTGCCCACAGGTTAACCCTAACCTGCTACCTCCCCCTTTAAAGTAGGGAGATGAGGGGGAGCTAAGTCGGCTGCAACGGCCGGGCACCCAGCGCAGGTGGCTGCAATGGCTGGTGTGCTCAGCATGGCCGAGAGGAGCTACCCCGCGTCCAAAGTCAGGGGCAGCAGCCGAGAGTACCAGCCTGCGACGGCGCAGGAACGGCTGAGAGTAGCCACCCCGCGTCCAAGGTGAGGGGTGGCGGCCAGGAAGATCAACCCACGTCCAAGGAGCAGTGGCTGTGCTGGTGCAGGAGGACCTAGAGGAGCTATCCCACGTTGAAGGTCAGGAAGGGTGGTGAGGAGATACCCTTCGTCCAAGGTAAGGAGCAGTGGCTGCGCTTTGCTGGAGCAGCCGTGAAGAGATACCCCATGCTCAGGGTAAGAGAAACCCAAGTAAGATGGTAGGTGTTGCAAGAGGGCATCAGAGGGCAGACACACTGAAACCATACTCAGAAAACTAGTCAATCTAATCACACTAGGATCACAGCCTTATCTAACTCAATGAAACCAAGCCATGCCCACGGGTTAACCCAAGAGGGGCGGGTTATTGTGGAGAGGTCTGACAGAATGTGGTCCATTGGAGAAGGGAATGGTAAACCACTTCAGTATTCTTGCCTTGAGAACCCCATGAACAGTATGAAAAGGCAAAATAATAAGATATTGAAAGAGGAACTCCCCAGGTCAGTAGGTGCCCAATACGCTACTGGAGATCAGTGGAGAAATAATTCCAGAAAGAATGAAGGGATGGAGCCAAAGCAAAAACAATACCCAGCTGTGGATGTGACTGGTGATAGAAGCAATGTCCAATGCTATAAAGAGCAATACTGCATAGGAACCTGGAATGTCAGGTCCATAAATCAAGGCAAATTGGAAGTGGTCAAACAAGAGACGGCAAGGGTGAATGTTGACATTCTAGGAATCAGCAAACTAAAATGGACTGGAATGGGTGAATTTAACTCAGATGACCATTATATCTACTACTGTGGGCAGGAATCCCTCAGAAGAAATGGAGTAGCCATCATGGTCAACAGAAGAGTCTGAAATGCAGTACTTGGATGCAATCTCAAAAACGACAGAATGATCTCTGTTTGTTTCCAAGGCAAACCATCCATTATCACAGTTACCCAAGTCTATGCCCCAACCAGTAATGCTAAAGAAGCTGAAGTTGAACGGTTTTATGAAGACCTACAAGACCTTGTAGAACTAACACCCAAAAAAGATGTCTTTTTCATTATAGGGGACTGGAATGTGAAAGTAGGAAGTCAAGAAACACCTGGAGTAACAGGCAAATTTGGCCTTGGAATGTGGAATGAAGCAGGGCAAAAACTAATAGTTTTGCCAAGAAAATGCACTGGTCAGAGCAAACACCCTCTTCCAACAACACAAGAGAAGACTCTACACATGGACATCACCAGATGGTCAACACTGAAATCAGATTGATTATATTCTTTGCAGCCAAAGATGGAGAAGCTCTATACAGTCAGCAAAAACAAGACCAGGAGCTGACTGTGGCTCAGATCATGAACTCCTTATTGCCAAATTCAGACTTAAATTGTAGAAAGTAGGGAAAACTGCCAGACCATTCAGGTATGACCTAAATCAAATCCCTTATGATTATACAGTGGAAGTGAGAAATAGATTTAAGGGCCTAGACTGATAGACAGAGTGCCTGATGAACTATGGAATGAGGTTCATGACATTGTATAGGAGACAAGGATCAAGACCATCCCCATGGAAAAGAAATGCAAAAAAGCAAAATGGCTGTCTGAGGAGGTCTTACAAATAGCTGTGAAAAGAAGAGAAGCGAAAAGCCAAGGAGAAAAGAAAAGATATAAGCATCTGAATGCAGAGTTCCAAAGAATAGCAAGAGGAGATAACAAAGCCTTCTTCAGCGATCAGTGCAAAGAAATAGAGGAAAACAACAGAATGGGAAAGACTAGAGATCTCTTCAAGAAAGTTAGAGATACCAAGGGAACATCTCATGCAAAGATGGGCTCAATAAAGGACAGAAATGGTACGGACCTAACAGAAGCAGAAGATATTAAGAAGAGGTGGCAAGAAAACATGGAAGAACTGTACAAAAATGATCTTCATGACCCGGATAATCACAATGGTGTGTTCACTCACCTAGAGCCAGACATCCTGGAATGTGAAGTCAAGTGGGCCTTAGAAAGCATCACCATGAACAAAGCTAGTGGAGGTGATGGAATTCCAGTGGAGCTGTTTCAAATCCTGAAAGATGATGCTGTGAAAGTGCTGCACTCAATATGCCAGCAAATTTGGAAAACTCAGCAGTGGCCACAGGACTGGAAAAGGTCAGTTTTCATTCCAATCCCAAAGAAAGGCAATACCAAAGAATGCTCAAACTATCGAACAATTGCACTCATCTCACACGCTAGTAAAGTAATGCTCAAAATTCTCCAAGCTAGGCTTCAGCAATATGTGAACTGCGAACTTCCTGATGTTCAAGCTGGTTTTAGAAAAGGCAGAGGAACCAGAGATCAAATTGCCAACATCCACTGGATCATGGAAAAAGCAAGAGAATTCCAGAAAAACATCTATTTCTGCTTTATTGACTATGCCAAAGCCTTTGACTCTGTGGATCACAATAAACTGTGGAAAAGTCTGAGAGAGATGGGAATACCAGACCACCTGACCTGCCTCTTGAGAAATCTGTATGCAGGTCAGGAAGCAACAGTTCGAACTGGACATGGAACAACAGACTTGTTCCAAATAGGAAAAGGAGTGCATCAAGGCTGTATATTGTCACCCTGCTTATTTAACTGATATGCAGAGTACATCATGAGAAACGCTGGACTGGAAGAAACACAAGCTGGAATCCAGATTGCTGAGAGAAATGTCAATAACCTCAGATATGCAGATGACACCACCCTAATGGCAGAAAGTGAAGAGGAACTAAAAAGCCTCTTGATGAACGTGAAAGAGGAGAGTGAAAAAGTTGGCTTAAAGCTCAACATTCAGAAAACGAAGATCATGGCATCTGGTCCCATCACTTCATGGGAAATAGATGGAGAAACAATGCAAACAGTGTCAGACTTTATTTTTGGCGGGGCTCCAAAATCACTGCAGATGGTGACTGCAGCCATGAAATTAAAAGACGCTTACTCCTTGGAAGAAAAGTTATGACCAACCTAGATAGCACATTCAAAAGCAGAGAAATTACTTTGCCGACTAAGGTCTGTCTAGTCAAGGCTATGGTTTTTCCAGTGGTCATGTATGGATGTGAGTGTTGGACTGTGAAGAAGGCTGAGCGCCGAAGAATTGATGCTTTTGAATTGTGGTGTTGGAGAAGACTCTTGAGAGTCCCTTGGACTGCAAGGAGATCCAACCAGTCCATTCTGAAGGAGATCAACCCTGGGATTTCTTTGGAAGGAATGATGCTAAGCTGAAGCTCCAGTACTTTGGCCCCCTTATGCAAAGAGTTGACTCATTGGAAAAGACTCTGATGCAGGGAGGTATTGGGGACATGAGGAGAAGGGGACGACAGAGGATGAGATGGCCAGATGGCATCACTGACTCGATGGACGTGAGTCTGAGTGAACTCCGGGAGATGGTGATGGACAGGGAGGCCTGGCATGCTGCAATTCATGAGGTTGCAAAGAGTCGGACACGACTGAGCCACTGAACTGAACTGAAGGCAAAGGAAATTACCCAGGCCTTTCAGGAAGCGAGCAGCTGACTGAGGATGGGTCTTAGGCCAATGATACCTGCCTTACCATACAGGCCTCATGTACCATGGCATAGAAATCCTGGCTCTTCTAACCAAACAAACCCCTGAGTTTTCTTGGCAAAATTAATATTGTGTGTGTGCTCAAATTGTGACCCCATGGACTGTAGCCCACCAGGCTCCTATGTCCAGGGAATTTTCCAGGCAAGAATACTAGAATGGATTGCCATTGGCTCTTTTTCTAACCAGACAAATACCTGAATTTTCTCAGCAAATTTAACATCAGACATGGGATGATTTTTCTATTGTAGCCTGTGCTTTCTAGAGAGGAGAAACAACATTCTTTACAAAGGCCTCCTAGCTCCCCAAAGACAGAAGGATATAGATGTTCCCTCTGGCTAAGAGAGAGACTGAAAAGAAATCATTTTTTAGCACCTGTCCAAATTGTGTATACTGTATTAGATGATTTAACTTTGTATTTCAGCCTACATTTGATATTGCTTGAAGATTTATAGTAAGGTTTTAAAAGGATGAGTCATAGTGTTTCCTTTTCCCAAATAAGAATGGCAAATGGTTACCACACATGGCTTCACCTGCCCCTCCCATCAGTGGCAGACATCACTAATCAATCATGGTACTCTGTCCCACTGACCCCCAGACATGAATTTCAAAGCCTGAATGTAGCTCTCCAGGGGATCTGAGCTGGTGCAGGAGATGAAAATTTGTTCTTCCTGAAAATGAAGGAGAGTTAGCTAGGGAGAAACAACAGGAGAGGCAGACATAATATCAGGTGACTGGGAGGAAAAATACAGAGAGAGGGAGAGCTGAGAGCTTTGCCAAGTGGATGGTTCCGAGAGACAAGTGATAGAAAACAGACATGGAGAATTGAAGAGAGCTGTTGATAAGCTGTAACTCTGGTAACCAAAGAGAAAGTGTCGACATGACACTTAACACATGGACTGTAACTCTTTCAGGGTTGAAAGCAAGCTGGGCAAAGAGTCAGAGCTGTAAAGGGAGCCAGAGACAGTCAGCAGTATTTGTAGGAAAAACACAGCAATTGCTTAATCCCGAACTTTAGGAGTGCGGAATGGCTCTAAAACTAGGTACACATACAGATATACCTACACACAAACAATCCCTTTCTAATCATACTCATAACTGCTGACATTTGAGTGATTATTGTGGGTCAGGCACTGTGCCAACTGTCTTTCATGAAGTCTGATAATTATGGTCCCTCTTTTCACATATGGAAATTGAGGCTTGGGCAGGCTATATAACATATAAGATCAGATGGTTGGAATATAGGGGAATCACGACTGACTCTAACCCATCTTATACATCACTTTCCTGAATAAATTAAAAATCTATATCTGAACCCCGCAATATACAATTTTCCTGGGGAAGAAGCTATCCCCGGTCTTCCCATGTCTGGGGAACTTCTGTTCTTATGCACATGTTGCTTGCTCATTCATTCCTTCCCTCATTTACTCACCCACAGTGTTTACTCTGTGCCTCTGTGTGCTAGACAGTGTGTAGGCACTGAAGACACCAGATGATCAAGACAGTTACAGGCTCTGAACTCACATGGCTTTACTGCCCTTTCCCTGAAAGTCAAGAGTTTTGCAGCAGTTAGGATACCTGAGACCAAGCCCTTTGGGAACTGGGGTTGGAACTCATCTCGTGCAGCTCTGAGCTTAACAAAATCAGCTGGACCCACGTCATACCCAGCACTTGCCTTGGCCCATTTGGTGGGAACTGTGGTTTCTTGGTTGAACTAGGAATCAAATCACCTCTCTGGTCAGAAAGGTTCCTTTGCTCCTGAATGATTTTGGTGCATAGCTGACATTGAGAACCACTGGGAAGGAGGATGTTTCAACAAATGCATCCATCAGAAAATAGATGAGATGGCCCCACACACTCTGGACCTCCTCCCCTTCCTCTAACATGAAAGGGTGTTATCCAAGTCTCCAAGGCTCTTTGACCTGTAATGTTCCCTGGTGGGGACCAGCTTAGAACCGGCACTATGGTGATTCAGGGTCTTAACACTCCTTAGAAGGCCTTGCAAAGAGGTACATAGGGCCCATGTAGCATCAAACTCTGGGCAGCGGGCAAAGGGCACAAGTTGAGCTGGGGCCCCAGTAAACCAGCCTGATGACCCAGGGCCAAGACTTGTTTGCATTGATTTCTGAGACTATTTTGAAGACCTGGCTCAAAAGCATCAGAAAAATTTCAAGCTTATTATAAGGTCAAACTGGCTCAGTGGATATTAGGGACTTCTGCTGATGTTTGAAAAATAAAAATTAATTTGGCTCAGTTCATAAATCTATGAAAAGAAAAAGAAGTCTGAGTTGGTTTAGATACAATTTGGGGTTTTGAAGGTGAATAGATGTTTTTAGTTCATGGCTTCTTAGATTCAGACCCCAGAGTACAGCCTTAATGGTCAACATCAGTCCAATGGTCCCAAGCAGGATGGGAGGCCAGGGAGGAGGGGGACGCAGCAGCCGTAGACACAGACTCCCAGAGTGAGAAATGTTGTTGTGGAAAGTGAGGAAAAGTCTGGAAAGGAAAAACTCACCTCTCCTATGTGTCTCTCCATTGCTCCTCACATAGCATACTTCACTTCTGACACTTCCAGTAACCAAGTGTGTATGAGATTTCCCCCACCAAGCAGGTCTCTGAGACATCAGCTAAGTGTCCTACAATTTAATTCCATTCTGACACTAACAAAAATTAACACAGATTAAGGGCTCTGTCCCGAAGACTGTGCCCACTTCAAATGCCAGTCACCAGTAGTGGGTCCTCAGGTTACCCACAACTTCTGTCTGGCTTGGCTACAAATCAGAGATTCCAATGACCTACCCCCTGGACTTGATTATTTGCTTGCTCACAGAACTCAGGGAAGCACTTATTATGTTTGCCAGTTTATTAAATCAGAAAATAACGAACATGATCAAGGATACAGAGGAAAAGCCAGATGAAGCGATGTATAGGATGAGGTCTGGAAGGGTCCTATGGAGCTGGGGTGTGCTACCCTCCAGGCATGTAGGTGAGTTCACCAGCCCACAAGCTCTACAGACCGCATTTTTATGCAGACGTCATTACCTAGGAATGATTGATCTTTAACTCAATCTCTAGTCTCTTTCCCCTTTCTGGAGAATGGGAGGTGGGGTTGAAAGTTTCAAGCTTCTAATCATGGCTTGGTCTTTCTGGTGACCAAGGAACCATCCAAGCACCATCACCCAGGAAGCATCCAAGAGTTACATTAAAACAAAACACTACTTTATTCCCCAGGAAATTCCAAGGGATTTAGGAGCTCTGTGTCAGAAACCAGAATAAAATACAAGAATAAAAGATTCCCCTAGCACTTCTACTTACAAGGGTTTTGGAAGCTCTGTCTCAGAAACTGAGGACAGATGTCAGTGTATATCTGTCATTTAGTTACTCAAGAGTCCAACTTGTTGCAACCCCATGGGCTGTAGTCCACTAGGCTCCTCTGTCTGTGGGATTTCCCAGGCAAGAATACTGGAGTGGGTTGCCATTTCCTTCTCCAGGGGGTCTTTCTGACCCAGGGATTGAACCCATGTCTCTTGTGTCTCCTACACTGGCAGGCAGACTCCTGACCACTGCGCCACCCATATTTCTTATTATTTCACAGGTTCCCAGAGAAAAGAGAAGCAACTCTCACCCTAGAGACAGTTCTCTTATGACAGTCACCTCAGTCCCTCTTGATCTCAGGATAAATTAAATGTGATTACAGATACATGTTAGTGGAAAGTCCATGGAGACAGTTATAAAACAGGACCTAGAAACACAAAGGTGAGAACCAGGCAATGGGGTGGTCTGAGGCTGATTCAGACAGGTGCCAAGAGCTGACTTTCTGCTTCATCAACAAGTGACCTTGCAGGCAGACAACTCACCACAACTCCTGGAGAGGAGAGAATGGTCCCTGGGGAAGGCAAGGATGAGCCAGCACTCCCTCCTGGACAGAACAGATGGAGTCAAGTCTTTCCCTCCCTCGCCAGGTTTCATTAAGTCCAGTTGCTAATTCACTCTCTTCATAAGGATTCCTGGCTGACCTAAGGGAGAAAGAAGTGTCTGCAGGGAGGAAGTCAATAAAAAAGCTCATGCCCTGCTCAGGCCCACTCAGTGTGGCAATGGGAATGTCTAGGGCCCTGAACCCTGAGTCATCCCCAGAAAGATGTTGACAATTACCCCATCTGAGGTCACAGTTCCCCAGCTTCTCCCTATCCCATTGTGCTGAGCTGACCTTCAAGACATTCGCCATGGTCTTGTTTATTTACCTTCTTCAATTATTTATATTCTTGTCCATGATATGTTGCCCAAATCTGAACTTGAAAAGACAAGGATCTTTTCCAGCTTAGTTAATGTAGAATCTCCAAGATATGAAACAAGGCTTGATGCATAAAATCCCTCAAAATTTGTTTGAAATGAATGAGTGAATGAATGGATGCGTCAAGAATCCAGAACTCCATCCAGAGTTGTCACAGGGTGGGTATAGAGAGGAAGCTGTAATCAATGACTCAGGGAAGAGAAGAGGGGAGGGGCCAAAATGAGTTTGAGGGTCTGGGTTGTTGTGTTCCAATCCCTTTCCTGGGGCACCCAGGGACAAAGGGAGTGGGAGGGAGAGAGAGGCAGGCAGTTTAGGAAATGTGTGCTGGGACGTAAAAGGATTGTTAGAGGCAAAGGCAGGAGGGGAGAAGGAAAGAGAAGAGCCACAGAAGAAGGGAACTGCTGAACCAAGAAAAGAAAGCAAGATCTTACCATGAATGAGGACTGGGACAGGAAGACCTGTGCGATAGAAGACAGGGCTGCATCTCTCTGGCGACCGACTTACCACTCCAAGTCCCAGCGCTACCCCAGGGTAATAAATCATCCTGCTGAGCTTCAATTCCCTCATCTATCCGGGGGGGTAGCAAGAGCCTTCTCTGTTAGGACTGTGCTGAGGATGTAGAGAGGTAAGAGCTTGACACCAGGCCTGGCAGGTAGCTGTTTATCTCATGTCAGCTTCTCTAAGTGCTTTCCTCAACCCCTGGCATAAATGTGTCATCGCCACCCTGTACAAGAGTCCTCCTTTGGGAAACTCACCTGGGATGGAGCTGGGACAAGGAATCACTCAGTGCTAGCACTCTAGCACTTGGTTGGGCTTGGGGAGGACAGAGTCTGTTCTGAACCACTCGAATATTCAAATCACAGGAGGGTCCTTGAACAACAGGTGGCCATCAGATGCTGGTGGCTTGTTCTGTCTTCTTTACTGGTTTGCAATGCTAATGGACATTTCTGGCTGGTTATTTTGTTGTTCAGTCACTCAGTCATGTCTGACTTTTTGCCACCCTATGGACTGTGGCATGCCAGGCTTCCCTGTCCTTCACCATCTCCTGTAGCTTGCTCAGACTCATGTCCTTTGAGTCAGTGATGTCTTCCAATCATCTCATTCTCTGCCATCCCCTTCTCCTGCCTCAGTCTTTCCCACCATCAGGGTCTTTTCTAATGAGCTGGCTCTTTGCATCATGTGGCCAAAGTACTGGAGTTTCATCTTCAGCCTCAGTCCTTCTAATGAATATTCAGGATTAATTTCCTTTAGGATTGACTGGTTTGAGCTCCTTGCAGTCCAAGGGACTCTCAAGAGTCTTCTCCAACACCACAGCTCAAAAGCATCAATTTCTTTGGTGTTTAGCCTTCTTTATAGTCTAACTCTCACATCCGTACATGACCACTGGGAAAACCATAGCTTTGACTAGATGGACCTTTGTCAGCAAAGCAATGTCTCCGCTTTTTAATATGCTGTCTAGATTTGTTGTAGCTTTTCTTCCAAGGAGCAAGTGTCTTTTAATTTCATGGCTGCGATCACCATCTGCAGTGATTTTAGAGTCCAAGAAAATAAAGTTGGTCACTCTTCCTGACCATAAACCAGGTAATTCTCCCTGGCTGCAGGCAAGCTCTAACCCCCTACAGACAAGATGCTTGTCCTTGGAGACCTTCTTCAGAGGAGCAGACTTTGAGAAATCCTTTCCCCCTACCTTTCTGCACCATGGACAGTGCCTCACTCCCAGGACCAGAAGGATCCTATGCTGTGAATCAGAGGATGAAGTTGTGAGAGGGACACAGAAGTTTTTCTTCTGTTGAACAGAGTTTCCCAGGGAAGCTGACCAGCCACCATCTCTAATTGCCTCAGGATGGACTAGCAGTCTGGGGAAGCCCATGATACTTCAGATGGGGACCTGGCAGTATTCCCAGCAGGTGGTCTGCGTGCTTGCTCTTCCTGGAGGGAGGTAGAGGTCTGAGGACCAGACTTTTGCTGCCAGGAAGCAAGGTCTTGATTTTTCAAGAGCAAGTTAAATATCCATAAATTTCCACCAAACAAAAATGCCATTGCCAGGCAGGATCTTTTGAGAGCTGTTTCACAGTCTAGAATACTGAAGACATTCTATGATCCTCTCTTGAGATTTCCTGATTTTGGGGGTGCCTCATTCCCCACTCCATGGCCCCAGCCATGGGTGGTGGGAAGATACTGTTGACTGCCTCTGGGCAGAGATGTGTGTCATAGAACAGTTGTGAACAGGGAAAACAGAGGTGAGAAATAGGCTCGTTCAAACCAGCCCAGGTAATAAGGACCCTGAAAGGATATGAGTGGTTGAGGACAGAAACTCAAGAGCAGCTGGACCATGTAGAGTCTGGGACTGGATATAGTGTCCAAGGCTGTGTCTCATGATGTTGCTCATTCCTTCTCTCTGCTGCTGCCACTGCCAAGTCGCTTCAGTCATGTCCGACTCTGTGCAACCCCAGGGACGGCAGCCCACCAGGCTCCCCTGTCCCTGGGATTCTCCAGGCAAGAACACTGGAGTGGGTTGCCATTTCCTTCTCCAATGCATCAAAGTGAAAAGTGAAAGTGAAGTCGCTCAGTCGTGTCCGACTCCTAGCAACCCCATGGACTGCAGCCCACCAGGCTCCTCCATCCATGGGATTTTCCAGGCAAGAGTACTGGAGTGGGGTGCCATTGCCTTCTCTCTACATCTCCCCAAATATCTGCTTCATTCCTTAGATGCTAGCATGTGACCTCCCTACTTTTCCCAAGCACCGTTTTCAAGGTGGCTTGGCTTACCTTAGTTGAAGTCCCACGTCATCATAATCCAGATAACACAGGCTTTAGAACCAGGGACCTGGGTTCCAATCCTGCTCTGCTTATGCCACCTCAGAAGCCTCAGCTTCCTGCTCTGTGTAAGTAGAATAACTAGTGTTTCTGCCTGGTAAAGCTTGGGTGAGTATATAATGGGTTGATTGATGAAAAATACTCAGCATAATGCCTGGCAAATAAGTGCTTAAAAACATTAGCTTCTGTCAACCTGATGAGGGATTAAAAACTCAAATGCCCACCCAACCAAGGCGATTCCTGAAGTCATTTTCAAAGCCAAATTACCCAAAGAAGACAGGGACAGGGCTGGGGAACAAAAATAGCATTTATCCATTCCACAAAGATCATTATTTCTAAAGAGCTGCTAGACAACTCTGTTAAAAAAATATATATGTTTGGATATTCAGCCAAGCCCTGCCTGTTTTTTTCTGCTCATTCTATCCATTGCTCTAACTCTGTCCTTCAAGAGTCAAGAAGAAAAATTTTGCTGTCAGTTTAGGTTTGAGAGTCCAACAACCCTGGCTTTGAACCAGATTTGCCCTTTTGCAAACTACTCAATACTTTGATTCTCAGTCTCCTCATCAATAAAATGAGGATAATAACTCTATCCACTTGTCATCATTGTAAAAGAGTGAGGAAAAAAAATGTAAATAACACCTATTTAAGAATTCAAAGCTAGGCCCGAATACCAGGTCTTTTTGTTTCCAGGCAAAAGAGCCCTAACAACTTCATTCATTCTTTGGCTGGCATGGTGCCCAGATCCCTCCCAGTTGTAGTGGATTTGTGTTAATCTTGGCCTGCCTGCCTGAAACATGTCCCCCTTCTCTGGACAATGGCATCCTGTTTTGTTTGAGAGAACTACCTTTAGCATTCAACAGTATGATGGGACTGTCAATCAAAATGCCCTGGTCTCTGCCTACCAGGCTCAATCACTTATTCTCCCTGCAGACTTCCACCTTGAGCTGAATGGTATAGCGATGAACAATGGTTGACACTTCTCTGCCTTGACTAGAAGGTAGAAGTGGTCCAGCTGTCCTGCCATCTTAGTCCCTTTCTTCCTCACTTCTTCAGCCTGGATCTCCAGTCTTCCAGTGATAATGTGAACTGCAAACAAATTCCTCTGTTTATTAGAGTACATTCCTATTGCTTGTACCCAAGGAACACTAGCAATCTACAGCTCAGATGGAAATTTAGGGTTCTTGGTGGAGTTGTGAGTATTCCTGCGGGCAAGCTTATGGTGAATTCTCTGGGTCTGGAGAGATGGAAAGCAGGAGAAGTGAACACTGGACTGAGAATATCTAGAAGAAAGATCTCATTAAAGAAGGAGGGCCTCGTGCCAGTATGTGGTCTGATGAGGTATGCAGAGGTGGTGGGATTGTATGAAGGATCTCTGCTTTCCCAGGTGAACTATTTGGGATATATCACCAGAACCCCACCTGCCCTTTCTGTCTGCTGCTGACATAACACCATACCTAGAATTGAGGGGACACAGGAAGGTTTTTCTAGCTGGCGCAATTCCCAGGCTTTGAGGGAGAAAGAGAAAAAAAAAAAGTGCTAAAATTTGTTTCCTTCCAAATGTTCTGGAATACAGCCAGGCCCACCCATAAAAGAAAGCTGGCACCCACCTCAGAAGTGAGGCCATATATTTCTCTAAACTGCAGTCATAATTCCTAATTGAATGTCTCTCTCAAAAATTCATGACACGAAAGACTGAATTATTAAGTAAATAAAATCATAAATGAGGACCATAACGGAGCTAATAGCTGCACCGAACAGCTTTCTATTGTGTGGAGCCCTCAAACAGCTCCCCGGTTGGTCGAGGATGGGGCTGTATCCTTGCAAACTTCCAGAACCATCTCTTCACCCAATGAAAAAATGGTGCCCCTGCATTTCCAACCTTGACTTTGGTGGGTTGGGCTTTTCTACCAATGAAGACAACTCAACAGTACCACTTTCTTTTCCCCAAGATGATCTGCGCTTGGAGGCAGTGCCCAGCTCTCCTCTTTCTCACTGAGCTGTCATTCACAGACTCCCACGTCAGCTGCTGCAACCCTGATAGCCTTTGACAGCTACGAGTCAATGTACCCACTTAGACCCCCCAAATCTGATTTTGATTTCTAGATAGCTTGATCAATTTTTTAGAAAGTTCAGCAGTTTTCTTCCATGACCTTGATATTTAAGTCTGAACTCTAGAAACTAGTAGTAGAGATGGATTCTTTTAAACAACTCATGGTCTGCCCCTTCTGACCTTCCAAAAATTTATTCAACTGATGGATAGTGAGTTTGGCTCTGTGCTCAACACTGTGCTGGGTGGAAGGCAGCCTGTGGCAGCCAAAATAGCCACCATCCCATACTCCATGACCTCACCAGAGGGGAGGAGTTCAGCAAAACAGGTCCAGAGATGATGTTAGATTCACAAGCTGAGATATGTGCTGTGAAGGAAACAAAATGATGTGTTACAAAAAATCATAATGGAAGCAATCTCATTTGAGAAGAGGAGGTTAGGAAAGGTTTACTTGAGCAAAAAAGATCCTTAAGGATGAGCAGGACAGTCAAGCAGGGAAGGCATAGGATGGAAAGCATTCCAGGGAGGGAGTTGAGAGTATAAATCCTCTGAGAGAGCCCAGACCTTGGTCTGTTCAAAGCATCCACTGAGAGCCGGCCAGTGTGGCTGGAGAGGAGGTGGTCGTGCTGAGAATGGAAGGAAGGGTGGTTAGCTCTCTCTGATGGAACCTGATGTGGGCTCAGCCTGGGCTCCCCTGAAAGGGAATTAGCCCCATGTCCTCGAGCAGTAGACACTGGGGTACAGTGTGAACCTTGCTGATCTGAAAGTCAGAAGTTGCATGGAACCTTCTAGTGCTTGTGTGACAGGGGGTAAATGCATAAAGTGGGTGGAGCTCTGACGTAGGTCTTGCACACTGGAAGCACGGTATATTTTGTTATTTCCTTTTGGCTGCCTAGGCCTTGCTGTGTCTGGGCTTCCTCTGGTTGTGATGAGCAGAGGCTTCTGTTCATTGTGGTGTGTGGGCTTCTCACTGCGGCAGCTTCACTTGTTGCAGAGCACCAGCTCTAGACATGCAGGCTTTAGTAGTTGCGGCACGTGGGCTTAGCTGCTCCTGGGCATGTGGGATCTTCCTGGACCAGGGATTGAAACCATGTCCCCCGCATTGGCAGGCGGATTCTTAACTACTGGATCACCAGGGAATTCCCACAGTATATTTTCAATACAGGTTGGTTGTTATCATCATTGAATTATTATTTTTAAAATTACTTTTGTCATCAGGCACTATGTCATAATAGCAGGTCTCTAAAACTTACCATCTTGCTTAATGGAAAATTTATACCCATTGAACAACCCCCTCCCTAGCCCCTGGCAACCACTATTCTATTCTCTGCTTCTATGATTTTGACTATTATAGATACTTCATATAAGGGGGCCCATGTAGTATCTGTCTTCCTGTGACTGGCTTATTTCACTGCCAACCTTTGAAAGTTCCAGCAAGATAATCAACAGTCATCATACCAGTGAAATAATTCAATAGTCTTTTTTTTTTTTTTTTAGTCTTCCACAGAAGAATAGAAAGAAAAGAGATTACCTTTTCAAAGTTCTTCGAGGGCTGTTGAAACGCTTTCTGACTCCTCCAGGCAAATGCCTTCCTTGTATTTCTCTGATTTCTCTCTTCTGCTAATTGTACAGCATCACAGCCCAGTGGCTCCTGTGTTTTCTTTCCTCTCTGCTAGAGCAGAGCTGAGAGCAGAGGGTGTGTTTTCTTGCAGGACAGGGCCAGGCATGTAGTAGGTGTTCAGTAAACGTTTCACAGGTTGGGAAGGAGGGGGAACTACAACTACCACTTATCCTCCACTTCCAAGCACAGTGTCTCCACCACCCAAGAGGGCCACATGCTCGCTTAGTCAGTAAGTCGTGTTCGACTCTTTGCAACCCCATGGACTGTAGCCCTCGAGGCTCTTCTGTCCATGGGATCTTCTTCAGGCAAAAGTCCTGGAGTGTGTTGCCATTTTCTTTTCCAGAGGATCTTCTCAATCCGGGCATTGAACCTGTATCTTCCGCATTGGTAGGCGGATTCTTTACCACTGCACCACCTGGGAAGCCCAAGAGGGCCACAGTTGCTACTATTGTTATCTCAGTTCACAGGAAAGCAAATAGGGTGGGAGAATTTAAGTGGCTGGAACACAGACACAAAACTGAAATGTGGGTTGGGGCTAGAATGCCAGTGTATCTGGCTGAGCCCATGCTTTAAAAAAAAAAAGTTTTACTTTATATTGAGTCTAGTTGTTGTTGTTTTTTAACTTCTTATTTCCTATTGGAGTATAGCTGATCAACAGTGTTGTGATAGTTTCAGGTGGACAGCAAAGGGACTCAATCATACATACACATTTATCCATTCTTCCCCAAACTCCTCTCCCATCCAGGCTGCTGCCCTGGATCTTTAAGCAGAGTTGTTTGTGCTATACAAGGTCCTTGGTGGCCATTCATTCTAAAATACCATTGTGTATACACCAATCTCAAACTCCCCAACCATCCCTTTCCCCCATTTACTCCCCATGGCAACCACAAGTTCATTCTCCAAGTTCATGAGTCTGTTTCTGCCATGCAAACAAGTTCATCTGTATCATTGTCTTTAGATTCTACATAAAAGGAATGTCATACGATATTTCTCCTTCTCTGTCTGACTCAGTTCATTCAGTATGACAGTCTCTAGTCTATCCATGTTATTGCAAATGGCACTATTTCATTTTTTTAAATGGCTGAGTAATTTTCCATTGTGTGTGTGTATAGCTGATTAACAATGTTGTGATAGTTTTAGGTGTATGGCAAAGGGATTCAGTTATGCATATACGTGTATCTATTCTTTTTGAAATCCTTTTCCCATTTAGGTGTTATATAGTATTGAGTGAAGTTCCCTGTACGTGAGCCCATGATTTATGTTCCCTCCAGGATGCCAACTGTTTCCCAG
Source organism: Capricornis sumatraensis (assembly GCF_032405125.1). Lineage (NCBI taxonomy): Eukaryota > Metazoa > Chordata > Mammalia > Artiodactyla > Bovidae > Capricornis > Capricornis sumatraensis. The sequence goes on along the minus strand of NC_091088.1, from coordinate 23,164,714 downwards.
AGTGAAGTCAAAGGAAGCCTGTTACCATTACCTATGTCCATTCTGCAGATAGATGAAGAAAGGCTTGAAGAGATGCAAATTAATAGCTAATAAGGAACATGGTCAGGTCATGGCACCCAGAGATAATGATGTCTTCCCAGGCCTGGCAGCATGGTGTTCTACGTGCCTCCCTTCTCTGCTTGAGCCTTGCACCAGCTGCTCCCTCTGCTGGGACCTCACTCACTCACACATGTGCACGCAAACTTCACCTGGCCCTCACTGTTCCCTAATGGCCTGCTATGGGCTGAAAGTATGTCACTTCCCAAAATTTGTATGTTGAAACTCTAAGCTGAAATGTGATGGAGTTTGGAGATGGGGCATTTGGGAGGGAATTGGGGTGAAGGTGGAGTCATTGTCGTGAGATTAGTCCCCTCACAAGAAGACACATGAGATCTATCTCCCTCTCTGCCGTGTGGGGACACAAGAAGAAGACAGATATCTGCAAACCGGGAAGCAGGTCTGCACCAAGAGCCCAGCCATACTGGCACCCTGATCCCAGCCTTCCAGCCTCCTGACTGTGAGAGAGACACTTGTTGTTTAAGGCAGCAGTCACCAACGTTTTTGGTACCAGAGACTGGTTATGTGGAAGATAACCACTCCCCTCCTGCTGTGCAGCCCAGTGTCCTAACAGGCCACAGCCTGGTCCATGACCAGGAGTTGGGGACTCCTAATTTAAGCCATCCAGTCTGTGCCCTGCTATAGCAGCCTGAATGAAGACATGACCAAGTGTCATTGGAAGCCCCACTTCCTGATCCCCTGGTGGGTCCCTGAGCTCACCTCAATCACATACCTGAACAATTTAAGCCCTGCCTGATAATTGTTGAAGTGCTTTTGGCCTCCCATCCACCGTGAGCTCCTAGAGGGCTGGGCCTATGGCATGCATGTCTTCAGATCCCTGAGGTCACCAACCTACGATTATAGGCGACCAACTCAGAGCCGGCAGTCCCACCCACCCCCCGCAGGTCAGCTCCTCACTGCCTACCTGACCCTTAAGCGTGCCGAATCAGCCTATTCAGTTGAATCATAGGGTGATCGTCTTTACAGCTCACCCCAACGTTAGGGGAACCCAGCAGGCTCTACATCAATGGTAGGAATGAGTACTGGCCCAGACTTTCTGAAGGAGAATTTGGTGATTTAGCCACACATGTTCAAAGTCTTGGAAATGTGCGTGCCTTTACCCATGACTCCTCTTCGAGGAATGCATCTGCAGAGATAATCCATGCTGTCCCCCAGGATTTGTGTTTGAGGACATTCAAGGCAGCATTGTTTGGAATAGAAACGAATTAGACTCATCACTTTCATGCATTGGAGAAGGAAATGGCAACCCACTCCAGTGTTCTTGCCTGGAGAATCCCAGGGACGGGGGAGCCTCGTGGGCTGCCGTCTATGGGGTCGCACAGAGTCGGACACGAATGAAGTGACTTAGCAGCAGCAGCAGACTCATCATAATTATCCAACAAGAGAGGAGCTGGGTAGAGCAGTTTTGTTTTATCTGAATAAAAAATACTCTACATTCAGCCTACACACTGTGTGACATGCCTAAAGACATGGGAAAATTCTCACGAAAAGGCGTAAACTCTTCTTAAGAGTATATAATAGTGCATAATAGGGATGGTTATTTAAGAAGCAAAGATATATGTGCATATTAAAAAGATTAAATTAAAACATACCAAACTTAGCAATGCCTGTCTCTGGACTGTGGCACTATATGAGATTGTTTTTACTTTTTCTTTCCACCTTTCTGTATGTTCCAAATTTTCCACATATTTTGGGATGAATGGCCAGTTATTATTTCTATTATTTTTATTACCTTATTATTATTACCTTACAATTATTAACATCTTTATTCTACTTTGTTAGTTAACAAGAGGTTTCCTCTTAAGAAAAGTGAAAGTAGGAGTCGCTCAGTCGTGTCCAACTCTTTGTGACCCCATGGACTGTAGTCTACCAGGCTCCTCTGTCCATGGGATTCTCCAGGTAAGAATACTAGAGTGGGCTGCCATTTCCTTCTCCAGGGGATTTTCCCGACACAGGGACTGAACTCTGGTCTCTTGTCTTGCAGGCAGATCTTTACCATCTGAGCCACCAGGGAAAGTTTTGGATAATCAGTCTTTATAAAAAATATGTAATTAATCCATTTCAGTTCAGTTCAGTTCAGTTGCTCAGTCATGTCCAACTCTTTGCAACCCCATGGACTGCAGCACGCCAGGCCTCCCTGTCCATCACCAACTCCCAGAGTTTACTCAAACTCATGTCCATTGAGTCAGTGATGCCATCCAACCATCTCATCCTCTGTCGTCCCCTTCTCCTCTCACCTTCAATCTTTTCCAGCATCAGGGTCTTTTCAAATGAGTCAGTTATTTGCATCAGGTGGCCAAAGTATTGGAGTTTCAGCTTCAGCATCAGTCCTTCCAATGAATATTCAGGACTGATTGTCTTTAGGAGGGACTGGTTGGATCTCCTGCAGTAAAAGGGACTCTCAAGAATCTTCTCCAGCACTGCAGTTCAAAAAGCATCAATTCTTCAGTGCTCAGCTTTCTTTATAGTCCAACTCTCACAGCCATACATGACCACTGGAAAAACCATACCCCTCACTAGACAGACCTTTGTTGGCAAAGTAATGTCTCTGCTTTTTAATATGCTGTGTAGGTTTGTCATAACTTTTCTTCCAAGGAGCAAGCGTCTTTTCATTTCATGGCTGCAGTCACCATCTGCAGTGATTTTGGAATGGGTAGACCAGGACCACACCTCCTCTCCTTTCCTAGGGTCTCCTGGAATGAAAGCCCTTGCTCTCTCCTCAAGTAGCCCCCTAAAGCCACCCAAAGAATCCCTAAATCAGGAACAGCTGGGGGAACCCACAATAAATAAAGGGGAGGGTGGTGGCATGGTGCTGGGGGCGGTCTACCCGCTATGCCATCTTTGGAGCACAGAGCTCATCATTAACTGCCACGTGATATTCTCTAGAGCAGGGCATGCATGCTTCATGCTTTCTTTCTAGTCCATCACGTTTAGAGAAAAGCCTGGCGCCTGCAGGGTCCAGCACACGGGACCCATGCACATTATATGTCACTGTGATGAAGCTCCTCCTTGCGCCTTGTGCCCCTGGATGCTCAGCTCCCCTGCAAGGCTCCCTCCTCAAAGCAGGTCCACCCATCCTCCTGCCTCCACGTGGTTCACTGACCTTGGTGGGGCCATCCCAGGTTGTGGCAAAGAAGGCTGGTTGTTCACATGATATCTATCCTCCCTTCTTCCTTAGTTACAGACTCCAAGATTATTCTGGACTTGACATGCCCAGCCAAGAGGCTACTGTCCCTAGCCTCCTGCAGCACGGTGTGGCAGGAGGCTGTACACAGACATGTCAGGTAGGAAGTCAAGAGGTATGCACTTGAGCAGATGGCAGATGATGCGTGCCCGTTGATCATTTCTTCCCTCCTGCTTCCTGGCTGATACGTGGCTATGACTATGGGAGCCCGAGGCCCTTCAGGACCAAGGATAGCTGCAATGATGGTGGCATGGGATAGTGGAGCAGAAAGAAAAGAGCCTGGGACCCTGATAATGATGTAACTGCCACACCAGCTCTCGACTGCCCACATCCAGGCTTCCTGCACTGCAGGAAGAAACTCCCACCTTGCTTAAGAACTGTATTTCTGGCCTCTGTTACTGTTAGCAGTTCTCAGCAATTACACATCTCGGAAAATTCCACGCAGACCCTAGCTTAGCCAGTAATGAAGTGAGACCCACCTTCATGTCTATGATTGACACTCATTTACACAGCTCCCTCTTATAGGAATCTCAGAGAGAAGAAGACTAGACTGGGGGATAAAGGCACCTCTAACTCTCCACCTGTCTCTAAACAGCACAGATATGGTCAAGAGAACCTTGCTCACCAGGGGAAATGGAACGAGAAGACAGTCTCAAAGAGGAGTCAGATACGCATACACAGCCTCACTTTCTTTTGTGATGCTACTTGCTGTTTTAATAATATTTTCAAATGTTAATTTGGTGTAAGTCTTGCTGGCACATTCAGTAAAAATAGCCTTGTCCAGCTCACAGCTACCAACCAATTAATCTAGACAGACAGGAGGTTGAGTCTTTAAGAGGGGACTGTCAGACCCTATGAAAGCAACACCACAGCAACCAAGAAGCGCCAAGACACCCCCTTCCTCATCTGCAAAGCCCATCGCAGCTGACAGAGCTGCAATTAGCAGCCAGTGGCCTTTGTAAAACTCTGGAGCTCTGAACACAGCTGAGAGATGGTTTCTGGGAGATCACAGGGCCCTAAAAACTTGCCACTGAAACGTGCCTCTTTGAGATCGTAATAAATAATAATTCCCAGGGTCCTCATGAAATTTCTATTCTCAAATATCCCTTCTCACTCTATTCTTTGCCTAAAAGGAAAATGGTCTCTGTTTCTCAGTCTTCCTTCTCAAGACCCAGCTCAAATGCTACCTTTGAAATCCTTTCCTGACTCTCTCAAACAAAAAGGTTGACTCATCTGCCCCACCACCCACTAAAGAGCACTAATATCAATCATTTCACATCAATTACTTCATCTTGCCTCACTTGAGCTTTACAGAAATCTGGTAAATAAATAAATATTATTAGCCCCACTTACATTAGAGAGATCAAGACATGAGCTCAAGACCACACAGCTAAGCAAGTAGAAGTTCTTGAACTTGAACTAGGTCTTCAGAGTTCAAGTCCTAACTCTTCAAAGTCTGTCTTCTCTGTTCCTGATAGAGCTCTTCACACTGCTGCACTTTTATTCATTCAAAAACACTACTTGAGGTCATCTTAGGTGCCTACACTGTCCTGAGGACTGGAATCTCATCTGCAACAGGAGTGAGTAAACATGGCAAGTTGGAGTCCCCTCTTAGACTCTGCACACCAGACCTATGGGGACAGCCTGAGTCTGACTTGTCTCCGCGTCCCCTGCACCTACTGGAGATCCCAGCACATCACTGTTGTTGTTCAGCCACCAAGTTGTGTCTCACTCTTTGCAACCTTATGGACTGTAGCACACCAGGCCTCCCTGTCTGTCGCCATCTCCCAGAGTTTGCCCAGGTTCTTATTCATTGAATTGGTGATTGGATGGCATCTCATCCTCTGTCATCCTCTTCTCCTTCTGCCTTCAATCTTTCCCAGCATCAGGGTCTTTTTCAATGAGTTGGATGTTCACATCAGGTGACCAAGGTATTGGAGCTTCAGCATCAGCCCTTCCAATGAGTACTCAGGGTTGATTTCCTTTAGGATATGTGGAATTAAATTAATGAGCTGTAAGGATGAGCATCAAGGGAAGAGAAACAAAGGAGAGATTTGAGTCCTTGAGCCTAAAACAGAGATTTGAGTCCTTGAGGTCAGTGGTTGAGTCGTCTGCTCCAGCAGTGACTCCTCCTGGTATAACCTGTGAGTGAGTAAAAGTTGCTCAGTCATGTCTGACTCTTTGTGACCACATGAACTGTAGCCCACCAGTCTCCTCTGTCCATGGAATTCTCCAGACAAGAATACTGGAGTGAGAGTATGAGGGAATAACAAGAATAAGGGAATTGCCATCCCCTTCTCCAGGGGATCTTCCTGACCCATGGATTGAATCCAGGTCTCTTGCATTGCAGGCAGATTCTTTACCATCTGAGTCACCAAGAGGAGGGGGTGTAATCTGTGGTTAGGAATCATCTCGAGTGTTGCTGAAGTGGCGCTGAGCACCTGCCAGTGCAGGAGTTGGTGAGGGGAGCTCCTCCAGAGGGGAAGGGAGGCCCAGGCTCTCAGGGTTTAGAGTAGCTGCTCAGCCCAGCCTGGGGGAGCATCGATTTCATCTCAGAATCCTAGGAAGAAAGGTGGGGATGGAGGGCTTGGGGAGAACGCAGATGGGCTTGGTTAACTCCTGAAAGGCCACCTTTGGAAGCGGAAGTTGGAACTGTGAGAGGTTTTAAATCGAAACAGAAAGGAGGGATCCAGTCTGGGGAAGACTTTAGCATGTCCGCAGTGATCCCTACAAAGGCAACAGAGGCCTGGGTCCAGTAATGGCTGGGTGGTGAGCAAATTTCCATCAACTCCCATTCCATACTGGAGGATGTGGGGAAGGGGAGAGGGAAGGGAGGGCTGGTTTTTCTTAGCAGCTCCTCCTTACTAGGGAGTGGTGCACAGCAGGGGGCTTCTTTACAATCCCAGGATTCAGCTCCCATCAGACTCTGCAGCATCCAGCCGAGGCTCTCTCTTCTGCCCAGCAGCTCATCACAGGCTCTCCACGGTGAAGGGCTTGTCCCCACTATTGCATGTTTCCTATAAGGATTCAGGGGAGGTAATGGGAAGCAGAGCCCTGCTGCCTTATAATTCAGCATTGACTGTTACTCGTGTCTGTACTGGGCCCTCAAGGGGCCACCACAAACAAGACATGGACCCCAACTTCAAGGAGCTTAAAATCTGGGGACCAGAGAGGGATGGGGCCAGTTTTGAGGCTGAAAAGTTGCTGGAAGGGTTCCCTGCACAGAATCCTGGCTGGCTCTTCATCGTTTCCTCCTTGCTCTCCTTAGCCAAACCCTGGCCATCTTTTAGATCCAGCTCAGGTCACCCTTCCTCCATGAAACCTCTTGACTGCTTCAGCCCATGGAGTGCTGGATGTGGAAGTAATTTCAGACCAATAACTTCATGTTATCTTGGGGAAGCTCTGGTTCCCAAAAGAAGCATGGCTTACTCATGGTCACATGACAGGCTCCTTGCCAGTCGAGAATGAGAGTCCACATCCTGAACTCCAGAGTTCCATCTAATGAGACACGTCACAGAGCGCTCTGGATGCCTGGCCCAGACCCCATCCGCCCCCAGCTGCCTGGAATCCCAGATGCTGTGGCTCAAAGCACATCCTTCTGGGAATAGCCCTCACCTTCAGAGACCTGCCTCATCCAGGGTTTGGCCCTTTCCCATGGACAAAGAGGGCTTTCCAGGTGATGCTAAGGAACCAGCCTGCCAATGTTGTAGGTAGATGTAAGAGACACAGATTTGATCCCTGGGTCAGGAAGAACCCCTGGAGACAGGCATGGCAACACACTCCAGCATTCTTGCCTGGAGAATCCCATGAACGGAGGAATATGGAAGGCTATAGTCCCACGGGTCACAAAGAGTTGGACATGACTGAAGTAACTTAGCACACATGCATGGCCAAACACTGGCTGATGCAGGGATACAAAGACCACCCCCTGTCTCTAAGTGGGACCATCTGAAGGGCCACCCAGCTCCAGAGCTCCCTGTAGGACTTGTTTTACTACCTGCCCACTCCTGCCCCCCTCGCCCCCTCACAGGGGTATTTCCTAAGAACACTCCCCACTGAACCTTCCACACATGGTCCCCAACTCAGGCTGCTTGCAGGAGCCAAGCTAAGAATGCACAGTTATTATTACTAATAAATAAGCATAGCAATTTGAGTAACAGTTACTGAACAGTACTTTCAAAAGACTGAACATGTATTGAATGTATACTATTTTCCAGGACCTGTGATTCTTCTTCACATTAACCTGAAAGAAAGAGTTTGTTATTGGCCTTGCTTTCTTGATGCAGAGGTCGAGCTTTTTGGTGTGGTTTCTGAAGCTCACAAGTAAACATGGGGTTGGGCTTTGAAATTCTGGTTTGGGACTTTCTGGTCTGGAACCAAGCTCTTAACCACCCCACCATCACTTGGTGGTTACTGGATGTACATTGCACATTTCCTAGTTGGCTGTAAGCTCTTTGAATACACACACCAGACATGTGTCACCAGGCAGACAGCTCAGGAAGTACTGGTTGTTAAGTGTCCACTGACAAATGAATGGATAAAAAAGATGTGGTATGGATACACAGAATGTAATATCATATAGCCTTGAGAAAAAAGGAAATCTTGCCATTTGCAAAAACTTGGAGGAATTAAGAGGGCATTATCCTAAGTGTATAAATCAGACAGGGAAAGACAAATATTGAATAATCACGTTTATATGTGGAATCTGAAAAATGAAAACTATTAAAGAGCAGAAAACAAAGCAGTTGAAAAATAGATCATATTCAGAGATGGGATGGAGGAGGGGGAATTGAATGAAGGGAGTCAAAATGTACAAACTTCCAGTTACAAGATAAATAAGTGCTAGGGACATAATGTAAACATGATGTCTACAGTTCCCCATGCTCTGGGATATATGAGTAAATCCTAATAGTTCTCATCACAGGGAAATTTTTTTCTTTTTCTCTTTATTGTATCTAAATGAGATGATAGATGATATTAACTAAGCTCATCGTGGTAATTATTAGATAATATTAGTTAGCGCACAATGTATGTAAGTCAAACGTATTTAAACAGTGATTTAAACTAGCATTTATATAGTGATATAAACTTTTAAAGTGCTAGTTGGTTAACTGGCTGGTTGGTTGATTCAGAGAAAAGTTTTCTGAACATGCTAAAATCAGGTCAGTAGCACAAGCTGCATGCAGGGCCAGTCATCAGAACTCGGAAATTCCAGCTGAAGGTTCCCACTCCCACACCCGGCTCACTGCTATTTACCTGAAGACATTTAAAGGTCAAGGCGGTATTGTTCAGCTGTGAACTTTTCACTTCCACCAGGATCATAGGTATTAAAGAGGTGTGTGTGTGTGTGTGTGTGTGTGTGTCTCCCCGTGAGGTAGCTGCTATCAGAGTCTCTTCTGGGTTTACCCCAGAGGATCTGTTTTCTCCCAGAGGTTTGGCAGAACTACAGTTCTTGTGGGAATCTTCCATCAGGGGCCCTGGCTGCTGCCGTGGTCTACGGGAATTCTAAAATCTGTCATCTGCGTTGCTAGCTCTCTGAACTCCTATAACCCTCGATTGCCTATAAGCCATCCAATCTAACAGTGAATTTTGATCATGCCTTAAACCACTTGGGTTCCCCTGGTGGCTCAGATGGTAAAGAATCTGCCTGCGATATGGGAAACCTGGATTCGATTCCTGGGTTGGTAAGATCTCCTAGAGGAGGGCATGGCAACCCACTCCAGTATTCTTGCCTGGAGAATTCCTTGGACAGAGGAGCCTGGCAGCTACAGTCCATCGGGTTGCAAAGAGTTGGACACAACTGAGCGACTTTCACTTTTAAACCTCTTACTAATTATTTCAGGCAAGTCTTAACTCCGTAACTAGACCAAGCTCCCTCTAGGGTGTGGGCAGAGACCTCAGCATCCACTTCTGGTCCACAGCCTCCAGCTCAGTTCAGTGCACAAGAGAGACGCTCAAATAACAACAACAACAACAGCTGATGACTGAAGAGCAAGTGGGATTCCTACATCCTCAGGGCAGCTCACAAGACCATCCTGGTTGTGGCCCCATCATCCTGCCTCTGGACTGTGGCGCAGGGTGGGGACAGAAGGAGAGTGGCTCAGGAAAGAGGCTACTCCCAGGAGCGTCATCCCTAAGTGGTGCATTTGACCAAATTTATGGTAATAGTTTGGCATGACCAGCTGTTAAGAATGTGACAAAAAGACATTAGAGGAAGCAGCAAGAACATCACAGTCATCTAGTTTATCAGATATGCCAGTTTCCTGCCTCTTGTCTCTAGAGTATTTCTGTGAAAGCACTAGACAGTCTGAACTCCTCACTCAGGGCTGCAGCAGATGGGGTTTCTGGTAGCTCTTTCTTCATCTCTCCCTCACTCACTGCCCTCCAGCCTCACAGGCTTCTGCCTGTTCTGCATCACAGCAAGACCACCTCAGGACCTTTGCATGTGCTGATGTAAGGTTCTGCCTCCAGAACCTTATACGGCTTTTTCTCATCCTTCATATTTTTGCTTAAGAAGCCCTTCCCCCGAGACAGCTTTGCTGACCATCCAATGGAAACCTAAAAAACCTTCCATCCTCAGTCACCCGCCATGACAGCACTTATCATACCTGGTCTTTTCCTGAGTTTCTGTTTCCTCCTCTGTTTCCACTCACTAGAATGCAATCACCTTCACAGGAGATATCTATTTGTTTTCTTCATGCTGGATCCCCAGCACCCTAAAATGATCCTGGCTTGGCCCGAGCCTGCAGTCTGTGCTGGTTGAATGATAACTAGAACACCTACGCTTTACTGAGGACTTCAAAACCTTTACATAGGCAGACTCATTTAATCCCCACAATAAGCCAAGACATAGGCACCACTATTGGGCTTCCCTGGTGGCTCAGTGGTGAAAAACCCACTTGCCAGTGCAGGAGATGCGGGTTCAATCCTTGGGTTGGAAAGATGGCAACCCACTCCAGTATTCTTGCCTGGGAAATCCCCTGGACAGAGAAACCTGGCAGGCTGTGGTCCATGGGGTTGCAAAAGAGTCAGACACGACTTAGCAACCAAACAACAACAGGCACTACTATTATCATCCTTTTACAAATGAGGAAAGTGAGGCACAGAGAGGCAGCATTTGTGGCTCACAGTCCCACGACCGGTAAGAAGGGGACAGGGCTCTGAACGCAGTCTGACTCCAGAGCCTCTGCTCTTAACCTTGACAGTGACCATGATGGCACATGCTGGGAACAGTCAGATATGGAGATGAAAGGCCTTTACCATCTGCTCCTCCTACAGTCAGTCTGGGTGCAGACAGGAGCTGGTGCTAATGGTACACCTCAGGTGTCCTTCCCTTTCTTCAGCAGTCCATCCTAAGGGTGGTCAGGATGCCGGTTTTCGCATGTGGGCACACACAGTCTGCCCCACCTCTGCATGACCTCAGGGAGGTCCTGCCTCCCCAGGTTAGGTCCGGCCTCTGTGGCACATTCCTCCTATAAAGGCAGAGCTGGGCTTGCAGCCTGCACTTCCCAGTCTGCCCGAGCCTGCAGCAACCACCCTCCGTTCAACAGTTATATCAAGTGTGGCCTCTTCTGGCCCTCTGGCATAGCTCTCATCACATTGGAGCCCAAATTTAATGTTTGATTATTCTCCCATGTTTAAAAATAATCCTATGATCAATGGTTAGCAGTGGCTAGGGGTGGGAGGAGACTGGTGAATTAGCAGAGCACAAAGGACTTTTAAGGTATAAAACTACTTCCAATGATATTACAGTGGTAGAGATATGTCATATGTATTTGTCTAAACCTATAGAATGTACAATACCATGAATGAACCTTAATATAAACTGTTCTGTGATAATGATGTATCAATGTAGGTTCTATTGATTGTAACAAATATAGCACTCTGGTGGGGGTGTTGATAATGGGGGAGTTATGCATATGTGAGGGCAGAAGGTATACAGAAACCCTATACTTTCTGCCTAAATTTGCTGTGACCCTAAAACTGTCCCTTTAGTCTTCTAAAAAATGGTTAAACTGGAAATTTTAATGTTTTATATACATATGTTTAAACACAACTTAAAAATAATCCTATGAAGCAAGGCTCTTAATTCCAGAGAATCCCTCTCAACCTCCAACCTCTCCTCCCAGAGTGGATCAGTGCTTGACTTCGTGATATTTTCAGAATAACCACAACACCTGTGATTACTGGATTGAATAAAGGCAAATTGGCAGATTTTCTAACAAGCAAGACAGAGATGACCCTAAGGCCAAATCTCTGAATGTTGATTTTTTTATCTGGGGTAGGTTTAGGTGGAACCATCCCCATCCTCCCTCAACCCCTCTGTGTTTCATTGGTGGTTGGTGGGACTGAAATTTGATTCAACACCTATAGAGGTCATGTTATCAGTATGTATCAAGTGATGCAATTTTAGAAATTTAACCTAAAAAAGTAATTGAATATATATCCCAAGATGCATGTGCACATATATGCATAATGGTATTTTTTAAATAATGAAAACTCAGAAACAGCCTAGATATCCAGGAGTATAAAATTTATTAAAGACTTGACTCAATAAATCCATATAATTAAACACTAAGGAGCCTCTTTTTAATCAAAGTAACTTTGTTGCAGTTTCACTTGTATGCAATAAAACATACTCATTAATTCTATGAGTTGGCAAATGTATATACACATGAGACCTTCGCCCCAGTCAAGACACATAATATTACCATCACTTTAAGAAGTCTCTTCATGATCTTGACAGTCAATCTCCCCCAACCTCTCAGCTGTAGGCAAATAGGAATCTGTTTTCTGTCACTGTAAATTAGTGTCTGTTTTAGAATTTCTTCTTTGAGTTATGACTGACCTACCAAAAAAACTACACATATTTAATATATACTGCTTGATGAAATAATTATACATCTCCGGGAGATGGTGAAGGACAGGGTAGCCTGGCATGCTGCAGTCCATTGGGTCCAAAGAGTTGGACACAACTGAGCAAATGAACAACAACAATACATCTGTGAAACCACCACTACAAGCTATGTCAGAAACCTGTCCCTCACCTCCAAAAGTTTTGCCCCACCTTCTTTATTTATTATTACTTTTCGTAATACGAATGTGTAAGAGCCACCCTCTTAACTGTATTTAGCTGTGCAATACAGCACGGTTAATTATAGGCTCTATACTGCACAGTAAATCTCTAAGACTTAGCCATCTTCCGTAAATGAAACTTTATGCCCCTTGAATAATGCCTTTCCATGTTCTGTCCCTGTCTCCCAGCTCCTGGCAACCACCATCCAACTCTTCCCTGTATGCGTTTGACTGTTTTTGATTCCTCATGTAAGTGGAATCTTTTGTGCCTACTTTATTTCACTTAGTGTAATGTCCTCCAGAGTCATCCATGTTGCAGATGGGAGAATTTCCTTCTTTTTTAAGGTCAAATAGTGTTCCATTGTACGTCTATTCCACATTGCCCTTAATCCTTCATCAGTGAATAGATGCTTCCATGTCTTGGCTCCTGTGAATAATTCTGCAGTGACTATTAGAACGAAGAATTTTATCTAAGTTGAATCATATGATATGCAGTCTTCTGTGCTTGGTTGCTTTAGCTAAGCATAATGTTTTATAGATTCATCAATCGTATCTGTATTAGTGGCTCCTTGTTAATTGTTGAGCAGCATTTCATTTTGTGCATATTGTATAGCTGTTGGCGCATATTTGGGTTGTTGGTTGGCTGTTTCTAGTTGGGGCTATTCTGGGTAAAGCTCCTATCAATATTTCTGTGGGGATTTTTTGTGTGTGTGTGGACATATGTGGTAAATACTTAGTAGTGAAATGACTGCGTCGTATGGTAAGTATACGTTAAACTAGTTTTTAAAACTGCTGAATTAGAGATACAGATGTAGACAATAAACTTGTAGATACCAAAGGAGGAGGGGTGGGATGGGTTGGAATTGATATATATACACTAAAACGCATAGAATAGATAACTAGTGAGAACCTACCGTATAGCACAGGGCACGCTACTCAGTGCTCTGTGGTGACCTGAATGGACAGGAAATCTGAAAGAGAGGGGACGTATGTATACCTGTAACTGACTCACCTTGCCATACAGCTGAAACTAACACAGTGCTGCAAAGCAACTATACTGCAATAAAATGAAGAAACTTTAAAGACTGCTGAACAGTTTTCCAAAGTGATTGTATCATTTTACATTCTCACTAAATGCAGGGGAGTTCCGGGTGCCCCACAGCTTTGCCAACACTTGGTATTGTCCTTCTTTTTCATTTTGGTCACTCTAATCGTTGTATAGTTATATCTCATTGTGAGATATATTTCTTTTCAGATTATTTTCCATTAGAGATTATTATAGGATATTTTGAGTATAGTTACCTGTGCTATGTAGTAAATCCTTGCTATTTATCTACTTTCTCTATATTGGTATGTATCTATCCGGAGAAGGCAATGGCGCCCCACTCCAGTACTCTTGCCTGGAAAATCCCATGGACAAAGGAGCCTGGTAGGCTGCAGTCCATGGGGTCGCGAAGAGTCGGACACGACTGAGCAACTTCACTTTCGCTTTTCACTTTCTTGCATTGGAGAAGGAAATGGCAACCCACTCCAGTGTTCTTGCCTGGAGAATCCCAGGGACAGACGAGCCTGGTGGGCTGCTGTTTGTGGAGTCGCACAGAGTCAGACATGACTAAAGCGACTTAGCAGCAGCAGCAGCATACAGAGTGAAGTAAGCCAGAAAGAAAAACATCAATACAGGGGATGTTCTTGACCCAGGAATCAAACCAAGGTCTCCTGAATTGCAGGCAGCTTCTTGCCCAGCTGAGCTACCAGAGAAGCCCAATTTCACACTCCTAGTTAGTCTCACACTCCTAATTTATCCCTTCTCCTCTTTCCCCTTTGGCAACCATGTGTTTGTTTTCTATGTCTGTGAGTCTATTTTTGTTCTCAAATAAATTCATTCGTATTACTTTTTAGATTCCACAAACAAGTGATATCATATAATATTTGTCTTTGTCTGACTGACTTCACTTAATATGATAATCTCTAGAGCCATCCATGCTATTGCAAATGGCATTATTTCGTTCTTTTTATGGCTGAGTAGTATTCCATTGTCTGTATGTACCACATCTTGTTTACCCACTCATCTGTCAGTGGACGTTTAGGTCATTTCCATATCTTGGCTATTGTAAATACTGCTTCAGTGAACATTGGGGTGCAGGTATCTTCTCAAATTAGAGTTTTCTCTATGTATGCCCCATGAATGGTATTGCTGGATCATATGATAACTCTGGTTTTAGTGTTTAAGGAACCTCAGTACTGTTTTCCACAATGACTGCACTGATTTACATTCCTACCAACAGTGTAGGAGGATTCCCTTTTCTCTGCACCCTCTCCAGCATTGATTCTTTGTAGACCTTTTGATAATGTCCATTTGAACTGGTGTGAGGTGATTCCACATGGTAGTTTTGATTTGCGCTTCTCTAATAATTAGCAAAGTTGAGCATCTTTTCCTGAGCTTGTTGGTCATCTGTCTTCTTTGGAGAAATGTCTGTATTTTGTCTATTTTAAAATTAGATGATCTGTCTTCTTAATATTATATCGTGAGGGTGCTTTAAAGATTTCATATACAAGTCCGTTGCCAGATGGATGTATTGTGAATTAATTCCCAATTTTGGTTTACGTTTCCTTTTTTAAAGAGTGTTTTTCAAAAGAGTACCTTTTGGGTTTTTATGAAGTCTGACTTAACCAACTTTTATGGTTTGTGCTTTTTATATCCTGTCTAATACAGTATCACCTAACAAAATTGCAAAGATTTTCCTTCTATATTTTCTTCTAGAAACGTCATAGTTTTTATTTCAATGTTTAAGCCTATGATAACTTCTAGGTTTATGTTTTAAATTTTATATGTAATGGTTGAGGTTTATTTTTTCAACACTGATATCCAGCTCTCCTGCATCAATTATCACATTGGGCCTACATCTTTGTTGAAAAGACTAGCATTTCCTCACTGAATTACTTTGGTGCTTTTGTCAAGAATCAGTTGGCTTTATACGTGCAAATTTATTTCTGGAATCTCCCTTCTGTTCCTCTAATCTATATGTTGATTTTTTTATGCAACACCATACTGCCTTAATAAGTGTAACTTATCAAGTTTCAGTAGGTGTATCATACTGATCAAGTAGTGAATGTCCTCCAATGTTTTTCTTTTTTTTCAATATAAATTTATTTATTTTAATTGGAGGTTAATTACTTTACAATGTTGTATTGGTTTTGCCATACATCAACATGTATCTGCCACAGATATACACGTGTTCCCTATCCTGAACCCCCCTCCCTCCTCCCTCCCCGTACCATTCCTCTGGGTCATCCCAGTTTTGAAAAAATTATGCTGGCTATTCTAAGTTATTTGCATATTCATATATATTTTAAAATCAGCCTATCAAATTTAAGAAAGGCTATTAAGATTTTGATTGGGATTACAACGAATCTATAGATTGCTTTGGGGAGAATTGACACCTTAACAATAAGTCTCTCATCTATAAATGTTGCTATACCCATTTATTCAGCTGATCTTTAGTTTCTCTCAGAAATTTTTTTAGTGTACAGATTGTGCACTGATTTTATTAGATTTACACCCAAGTTTTGTCTGGTTTTTTTTTTAATTTTTATTTCAGTTTCCCATTTCCCATTGCTAGTACATAGAAAAACAATTGATTTTTTGTTTTTTGACTTTCTATCCTGTACTGTTTCTAAAATTCACTTCTTTTTCCAACAACATTTTTAGGATTTTCTTGGGATTTTTCTGCATAGATGATCATATCGTCTGTAAGGTAAAAAGGTTTACTCCTTCGTTTCCAATCTGATTACCTTTTATTTCTTTCCATTATTCAATTTATGACTTGTTGAATGTCATATGGGAATGAGTCGCGATCTTCTCCTCCAGGGGTTTGACCCAGGGGATCAAACCCGTGTCTCCTGCATCTGCAGGTAGATTCTTTACTGCTGAGTCATTGGGAAAGCTCTAGAATTGGTCCTGAGATCTGTCCAATTCTACCAAATACAGAAGTTCTCTAATGAGCAATCTTTTCTATAGAGCTTCAACGGCTAGTCAAGGCTTTGTCAGAGCTGCAACTTCCTGACCAACCCTACCTTCTCCCCTTCCTTTCACAGGCATCAGAGCTGCTTCATGGTTTGACAGCTTTCCCTGAAGAATTGTGCTCTCGTCCCTTGTGTTTCACAAGTGTTTGGTGGTGGTGGTGTTAGTCGCTAAGTCATATCTGACTCTTTTGTGATCCCATGGACTGTAGCCTGCCAGGTTCCTCTGTCCATGAGATTTCCCAGGCAAGAATACTGGAGTGGGGTGCCATTTCCTTCTCCAGGGGATCTTTCCCAGCCAGGGGTCAACCCCACATCTCCTGCATTAGCAGGCAGATTCTTTAACACTGAGCCACCTTGAAAGCTCTTTCACAGATGTTACCCTCAAGTAAACTTCAGGCAGTCCTTTCTATCTCATCATCTGTTTCCTGGAGGACTCAAGCTAACATAATGCATTATACTGTCTATATATTGCTAGATTCGATTTGTTAGTATTTCTTAAGGATGCTTTCGTTTGTGTGCATAAGGAATATTGTTCTATAGTTTTATCTTGTAATGTTTTGATCTGGTTTTAATATCAATGTAATACAAGCCTTGTTAACCAACTGAATCTGGAAGTGTTCTTGATTCTTCCTATTGAAAGATAAAAGGGTCAATTCATCAAGAATACAAAGCCATCCTAAATGTGAATGCACTTAGTAACAAAACTTAAAATACATGAGCAAAAACTGACAGAAATGAAAGGAGAAAAAGACACATTTGCAGTTACTGTTGGCAATTTTAGGACACCATTTTCAGTATTTGATAGAATAAGTAGACAGAAAAATCTGTAAAAATACAAAACACTTGAAGATCACTCTCAACCAGCTCGACTGGCTGGTGTTTATAGAATGCAACAGCCAGGGACTTCCCAGGAGGCCCCGTTAAGATTCCACCCTCAGCTCAGTGCAGGGGGTGCAGGTTTGACCTTTGGTCAGGGAACTAAGGTTCCTTATGCCGCAAGGGGTGGCCAATTTTTTTTTTTTTAATGTAACAGCCAACATCAGTAAAATCCATATTGCATTTTTAAAAAACATTTACCAAGATAGACTATATGCTGGGCCATAAAAACCAAACAAAAAAGCTTTAGTAAATTTAAATGGATTGAAATCACATTACAACTGTAGTCTGATCAAATTGATCAAAGGAAATCAAATTTTAAAACATTAACAACAAATAAATAATTTGCAAATGAAAAGATATTTAGAAACTAAATAACACATTTCTAAGGAGCTTATGAGTCAAATAAAAAATTACAAGGAAAACAGGAACTATGTTTAAAATGAAGAATGATGTAAATACAACTTATTGAAATTTGTGTGATGCAGCTAAAGTAGTGCTTAGAAGGAAATTCATGCCTTTAAATGCTTATATTAGAAAGGAAAAGAATGGTTAAAATCAATAAAACCGGCAGTCAGTTTTTTGAAAAGACGAATAAAATTTAAAAATTCCTAGCTATACTGACAGGAAGAAAGGGTAGGGGAAAGAAAGAAAGAAAGAGAGGGAGAGAGAGATTACCAATATCAGAAGAGATGTCACTATAGATCCTATCTATAGAAATCAAAAGGATAATGAGAGAATATTATGAACAACTTTATACCATTAAATTGAAAAGAACATGTGAAACGGGCAAATTCCTTGACAGACAAAAATTATCAAGTAAAATATCTGATTCACCTTATATCTATTAAATAAATTGAATGTTTGATCTAAACCTTTACCTTAGAGAAAACTCCAGGCTCAGATAGCTTTACTTGTGAATTTTATCAAAATTTTAAGGAAGAAATTATACAAATTCTATAAAAATTTTCAGAAGAAAGAAGAGATAATACTTTCCAATTGATTTTGTGAGACTGGTTTAACTCTAAAACCAAAACTTGACAAATATATTACAAGAAAAGAAAACCATTAGAACAATATTCCTAATAAACTGAGGGAGACACTTAAGAATGATACATGATAGATCATTCAGATTTCAGAATATTTTATAATTGAGTCCATTTTACATATATAGGTATATATAAATATGTACACACACACACATATATATATGTAGGCACACATATATGTGTGCATATGTGGGGGGGGGGGCAGTAAGGGGAGAGAAGAAAGAAAAGAAGCAGAAGGCTATACATTAAAATGTTCCCAAGTGGAAAGTGTGCTTTAGAGTGATTCTTGTTTTGCTCTTTGTTTATCTGATTTTAACTTATTTCTGAAATAAACATTGTGTATTGTAGATACTCTTTAATTTTTTAATAAAAAGGAGAAATAAAATTATAAAATGACTTCTTTAGGAAAGTAAGCCAAGTGTCAACCAGAGAGATGTACCACCAGTCCCGGTCCCTGCCTAAGTGCTGAAGTTGCCATCGTCAGATGTAATCTCGGCCAGCACTTGCCTCTGGGGAAGAAGGCCACTCACTCCACTCAGAATGATTTGCCCTGGAGTAGCTCAACGGTTGCTGACTTGTATTAATAGTCATTTAGGAACCCTCTCATGCCTTCCTATCCCTAAACGACTGGCAGATGTAAAGAACAGTCCAGATATGCCGGCCCTCTCCTCTTTGTACCTCTCAGGCATCAAACCTTTTCAGAAACAGAGAAAGGACATCTTCATCCGAATAGCACTTTCTAAGAAGGGCGCTTCCCAACTCCACAAATCAGTGAGCTTCCTCTGTCCTTGGACACTGCCTTGTCTGCATAATTCTCTCTTCCCACCCTTCACCTCCATACTTTTGGGGAATTGTTCTTTCCCCATTCCCTGGGGTTCAGGTGGAACTCAAGTCTCTCTACCCTCTAGTTACAGACCTTAGCAAGTGACTCCTGAGCTGCCAAAGTCCTCTCTCAGGAGTTTTGCAAAGTGCACTGAGAGCTAATTTCCATTTCTGCTTGGATTACAAGCCATGCAGACATATCTGCAGGGCTGCTGGAAACCAGGACCCTTGGCAAGGGTGGAGGTGGGGTGGGAGGAAGCCCAAAAGAAGAAGGCCAACAAAAGAAAGGCAGTGAGATAAAGACCCAGTTACTTGAGCCAATTTATCTTTCTGCTTAGACAGTTTTGAGTTGGGTTTCTCCTATTGCAAATGAAAGAATCCTACTAAGACCTTCAAAGCATATTTTCCATTATAACCCTTAACCAATCAGTGTTATGTATTCACTTGCTTCCTTCTTTAATGCCTTTCTCTACCAATCTGTTCCCCTGGAGAAGGAAATGGCAATCCACTCCAGTATACTTTCCTAGGAAATCCCATGGACAGAAGGAGCCTGGCAGGCTACAGTCCATGGGGTCACAAAGGGTCATACATGACTTAGTGACTGAACACAGACGTACCACCAATCTGTGAGCTCCCTCCGGCTAAGTTCCATGTCTATTTAATTCACTTCTGTTTACCCAGCCAATGACCCAGCCAATAAATATAAAGTGAATGAACAAATGCATAGTGAAGAGGAACTAAAAAGCCTCTTGATGAAAGTGAAAAAGTTGGCTTAAAGCTCAACATTCAGAAAACGAATATCATGGCATCCGGTCCCATCACTTCATGGGAAATAGATGGGGAAACAGTGGAAATGGTGTCAGACTTTATTTTGGGGGGCTCCAAAATCACTGCAGATGGTGACTGCAGCCATGAAATTAAAAGACGCTTACTCCTTGGAAGAAAAGTTATGACCAACCTAGATAGCAGATTCAAAAGCAGAGACATTACTTTGCCAACAAAGGTCCGTCTAGTCAAGGCTATGGTTTTTCCAGTGGTCATGTATGGATGTGAGAGCTGGACTGTGAAGAAAGCTGAGCACCAAAGAATTGATGCTTTTGAACTGTGGTGTTGGAGAAGACTCTTGAGAGTCCCTTGGACTGCAAGGAGATCCAACCAGTCCATTCTGAAGGAGATCAACCCTGGGATTTCTTTGGAAGGAATGATGTTAAAGCTGAAGCTCCAGTACTTTGGCCACCTCATGTGAAGAGTTGACTCATTGGAAAAGACTCTGATGCTGGGAGGGATTGGGAGCAGGAGGAGAAGGGGATGACAGAGGATGAGATGGCTGGATGGCATCACTGACTCGATGGACGTGAGTCTGAGTGAACTCCGGGAGTTGGTGATGGACAGGAAGGCCTGGTGTGCTGCGATTGATGGGGTTGCAAAGAGTCGGACACGACTGAGCGACTGAACTGAACTGAACCCAGTGGCTAGCTATGTCAAATTCTTCTGTGACTTCCTATAAACTTAGATTCAACTATTAATAGAGATCTTGAAAGAGAAGTCTCCTGTTCCCCACTTGGCCCAGCCAGGCAAGGTAACTTTTGAGCTTCAAGAAGTCCAGACTCCAAACTGAGCCATCTCTCATACTTCCTCACCCCACCCTCATCCTCCCATGAGGCTCCTCCAAGCTCCCTGCTCAGTGGGACTCTGTGACTTAACCTTCCAGATTTTATTAAAAGGAGAACAAGCTTGTAAATGCTTAACTACTATTGGCTCTGACCTCCAGAACCAAGTGTTGATGGAACTGGAAAGCCCTGACCCACTTTGCAGGGGCAGGGGTACCTTTAAGCAGGAAGACAAAAGAGACTACACAAAGGCAGTGAGACACTGTATTTCCTACACGTCCCGGGATTCCCTGTCAACATCCAGACTGCAAGGAGAAGCTTTGGAAGCCATAGCTGGATATCACCCAAATGAGAATAACCTGGGCCTG
This sequence comes from Capricornis sumatraensis, assembly GCF_032405125.1. Lineage (NCBI taxonomy): Eukaryota > Metazoa > Chordata > Mammalia > Artiodactyla > Bovidae > Capricornis > Capricornis sumatraensis. The sequence goes on along the minus strand of NC_091088.1, from coordinate 23,143,590 downwards.
TCAGAATGCAGATTCTTAGGCACCACTCCAGAACCTTCAGAAACTCTAGAGTGTAAAAGCACATTTTTAACAAGTGTTTCAGATGATGCTGATGCACTTAGTTCAGACCGAATCAGGCACCCTTTGTTTTAAGCCCCATTCACCTTGTCGGTGAGGGAGGGAGGGAGGGAGGGAGGGATTCACCTGGGAGGGATTCCCACCCTAGAGTTGTGGGGATGGATGAACACACAACACCCGATCCAGGACACATGAGATCAACGCAGCCTCTTATTAGTCATCATACTCATAGCCTGGGGATGGGAACACAGCACACCGTGCAGGACCACTCAGGAACAAAGTGAACAACCAGGCTCTGGGAGAGGCAGGCTCTGCAGCATCGAAAGGTGTTCCTTGGTTCCCCTGGGAGGATGTGGTCTCTGTCTGAATAATTCCATTGACAGGGAAGGGACTGAAACCCACCAGCCAGGGATAAGCAGGAACTATGCCTGGTCCTTTGATAAGGAGGGTTATTGACAGGGGATGGTGTCCTTGGGAGCAGCCTTAGGAGAATAACTTATAGTTAAACCATTGGAGGCCATCTCAGTTTTACCAGATGTCAAGGCAACATGTAATATTGAGTCTTAATTTTCGTTGTTACACCACACCCTTCTGTCACCTCTTCCAGCAAGCACAGCCTCCTTCAAGCTTCCTGGATACCTGTCCACTTCAAAGTGGGGACAAAATAATGGCAGGTGTGGGTGAAGGACTAAACTCAGGACACAAGTCTCTCAGGAGCAAACTACAGTGCACACGGCTTGCCCTAAACTATTAGCTTTAGCACAGACAGAAAGTGGGAGAAGAAGCCCTCATTTCCAGGCGGATTCATCCTCCTAGCAAACATAAAGGTGTCCCGGAGTGTGAGGCCGCATGGCATGTCCCACATCATTATCCTGACAGCCTACAGCTGACCACGGCAGCTCTGAGCCATAAACCAGGCTGCACACGCTAGCAGTCAGCCACAGATGACAGCCAGCGCACTTTCACATTGTCTCTGCCCGCAAAGAAAACAAACAAAAGCACAGGGAACAAATCCAGACGACAGTCAAAAATATCAGCGGAAGAATGGACAGGATTCATAGAGCACCAGCTGAGACACCACCTGCTCTTCAGGGAAAGTCCCAGAAGGTTGGGTTCTTACGTTTAGTTCCACTTGGGGCCCCTTTGGCGTCTTCTTACTTTCCTCTTCCCCGAACAAGGCCACTACCCTACTCCCACCAAATACACATGCCTTATTTTGGGTGGGAAATCCTTCCACGTAGTTGACGTTTTCATATCCCCGATGCACTAATTAAGATCTCTTAGCATAGAGAGGTTTTTCTTTTTTTTTTCCATGAATTAAAAATCTGACAAAAGCTCATTGACCACCTACTATAGGCTGGGTCTGCACTGGAAGCCTTTGGAAATCCAAGATGAGTGAGAAAAGAGGTAGACTCATACAGTGGAATGCCACATTGCATTTTTAAAGTTCTATACATACTTTAAAAGACCTTCAAGATAGGTAGCTAATTGTTTTAAATGTAGCAAGCAGAATAGCGTGAACTATATCATTCAGATTAAAGAGACAGAGGGAGGAAGATAAAGGATGACGGAGAAATAGGAAGGGAGACAGAAAAACACACTCATTTCTGCATCCACTCCCTAGACAAACACACAAGAAGTGGAAACAATGGCTTCCCTGAGGGAGCGGGGCACAAATGGGGGCTCCAGCTGGGGGAGCCTTTTTATCACAGATCCTTTTATACTGATCTAATTTATTAACACCTTTATGTGTTACCTACCTCTCCCTCTCAAAATAAAACAATTTTTAAAAAGAAGAGTGAGAAAATTCAAACCCTGGCAGAGGAGAAAGACCAATAATCATACAGGGAGTGAGCAACATAGTAAAGGCAACAATAAGACTTTCAGTGACAAAATGTAATTCTTGGGGTTCTCGAAGAAGGGCACCACTGTGGGTGGAAAAGTCAAGACAAATGTATAGGAGGGAGAGATATCTTGACAGACTCTCCAAAGTTGAGTAGAATCGAGGGCTGCTCTCCTCCACATCATTCAGCTGTCAAAAAAAAAAATCTAGAGGCTCCCTGGAGAGACTTCGTAGGTCTCTGTGGCCTCTTGGGACAATTAAAGACTGATGCCTGGCACTCACAGTGGAAATGGCAAATCCCTATATGCCCTGAGGGTGCTTAGTTATCCAGGGAAAATAGCAAGCCAGTTACTGAGCCAGTCCAAGCTGGGAGCAGTAAAAGTGAGCATTTGCAGACATCATTTCTTAATTAGCATCACAGCCTTCTTGCCAATTCCAGATCTCCAGCGATGTGCAAAGCTGGGTAAGGCCTCCCTGGCTTTGATTCCTCAAGGTTATCTTTTAAGTGGTCCCTTTCTATCCGGTGAAGTGAAATTTCTAAATTCCAGCTTCACGAGAACCACCCATTTCTTCCCCACCCCCATTCCTGAGCAACATCTCAGAACGAGTGTTCTTTTAAATGAGACAAGGTCTGTGCTGACATCTCTCTTTAGAGAGCTCCATCAAAATCCTGCACTTGCCCAGCGTCCTTTCCTTGGCCACCGGTAACCAAGGAAACGAAATACTATGGTAACACAGGGAGGAGAGGAAGGGAGGCATCCACATCCAGAGCCCTTCCCTCTCTCTCTGTCGTTTCTCCTGGAATCAAGGCAGCTATGAGGACAGAGAGAACATGCGTTCTCAGCTTCTGGGGAGAGAGGACCAGGACACCCCCCAGGAAGCTTAATGGCTGACACCCAGAGCTTCTGAGTCCAAAACTTGGTGCTCTGAGGCCACCCCCAAAATATGCCCTTTCCCAGTCCGAGGGCACAGCACACTCTAGAACCTCTAATGTCCGAAATTCCAGATGTAAAGCAAGTTTATTTAAACGAGTGGGATAATACAGATTGGAATCACGTCTAAGTAAAGCCCTCAACATAACTGAACTTACGACGTATGAGAAAATTACTAAGTGTTTGCACAACCCTTCGCAAGTGTTGAATTTTCCTTATGGTTTCTTCCCTCTCCTCTGCCTCCAACCTTCTGCCTCCTAGCTCAGCCCCCAGTGATCTCTCTGTTTCTCAGACTCCCTCCCACTGTAATTTCCTCTGTTTACCTGCCTCTCCCTCTGAGGTCTGCCTTCGGGCTTCTCTCTGTCTCTCTCTCCTCTCTCCCCTCCCCCCTGAACTTTTACTTGTCACTCTCAGGATGGAGATGCTTACAGAGAAAGGCTCCCAATGTCCCGGTGTCAGCTTGGGCCCTGCCATCTCCTCTCCACGTAGAGCACCGTGAATCACCCACTGGACTCACTGTGGACACACATGATGTGAGACTCAGAGGACCTTGAGACAAATGAAGTGGGTCAAAATAGTACACATTGTGAGACATACGGTGACGTCATAAGTAATCCAAGCTCCAGGGCAATGGGGAAACCTACAATTTGTCTCCCATCTTTTGTTTGTTGAATCTTCTTGTGCAACCTTAAGAATTCTCTTTAGAGCTGCAAAACCTTTTCTTCTGATTCCTACATGAAATCCTCTGGATCAAGAGCCCTCTGGTCTAATTCTTCAGCACTGACTCCCTGTGTTGAAACAGTGGTCTCTGAGTTGTGTGATAACACAACCCTATAGTCAAAACATTTTGAACATGGAGCCCTCCCCACCTTGATACAAGTGCAGATGATTATTTATAAGTCACATACGTGACCTACTATACTAATAGTTTGTACATGATAAAATAAACACAAAAATGGGATTTAGGATGAAATGATAATATGTTATGGGCTTCCCATGTAGTGCTAGTGGTAAAGAACCCACCTGCCAAAGCAGGAGACAAAACAGACACAGGTTCCATCCCTGGATCAGGAAGATCCCCTGGAGGAGGACATGGCAACCCACTCCAGTATTCGTGCCTGGAGAATCCCAGGGACAGAGGAGCCTGGAGAGCTACCATCCATAACATTGCAAAGTGTTGGACATGACTGAAACTGTGATAATGCCATATCCTCTTCCATCATCTTAATTGACAATACTGTACATCTCATGTTAGTCCACTCAGTCCCTTTAAATGACTGAGGCTTTGTCCTCCATATCCATGGGTTAGGGTGACTTGAGAAGCCAGGGAAGATTGACAGGAGAATCAGAGTGTGATAGGGTTTCTTTGTCAGGGGGTATATTTATTTCCTGGGGCTGCCACGGCAAAGCACCACAAACTGGGGGATTTAAACAATAGAAATATGTTGTCCATAGTTCTGGGTGTTTAAGTCTGAGATCCAGGTGTCAGCAGGGCTGGTACTTTCTGGGGGCTGTGAAGGAGACCCTGTTGCACCCTTTCGCCTGGATTCTGGTGGTTTGCTGGCAGTCTTTGGCATTCCTAGCTCGCAGATGCTCCCCCAGAGTTCTGCCTTCATCCTCACATGGCATTCTCTCCGTGTACGTGTTTCTCTGTCCAAATTCCCCCATTCTGTAAAGATGCAGTTGTATTGGATGAGGACCCATCCTAATGTGAATCCTCAGCTTAATAATCTTAACCTGATCATTCTGTTTCAAATAAGTAAGTAAGTGAAGTTGCTCAGTCATGTCCAACTCTGTGACCCCGTGGACTGTAGCCTACCAGGCTCCTCTGTCCATGGGATTTTCCAGGCAAGAGTACTGGAGTGGGTTGCCATTTCCAAATAAGGTCACTCCAAATAAGTGTCCCCTCCAAATTTCATACATTGAAACCCTAATCCCCAATGTGACTGTGTTTGGAGGGTGGACCCTTAAAGAGGAACTAAGATTAAATGAAGTCACAAGGGTGGGGCTTTGATCCGATACTGGTGTCTTTATGAGATGAGGGAGAGATGCCAGCAACACATGTAGACAGAGAAAAGGCCAGGAGAGGACACGGGGAGAAGGAGGCATCCCCAAACCAAAGAGAGACCAGTCCTGCCAACACCTCGATCTCGGGCTTCTGGTCTCAGAACTTGGAGGATCAATTCCTACTGTTTAAACATCCAGGCTGTGGTGTTTTGTTATGTCAGCACTTGCAAACTAATACGGTCAGATTCACAGGTACTGGGGATTAGCACTTCAGCATCTTTCTAGGGCTCATGGCAAATGGGACAACAAATCAGGCCATTAGCCTAAGAGTCACGCTTGATGCTTCTCCAAGGTGGGCAGCTTGGGGCAGCCAGGAGACGTGGGAAAGGGACCCCTTGCCAGGCTGCTTGGTACCAGTGGATGGCACAGCCTCTCTCTGAGGGTGGCCATCCCCAGACTCAGGTCTACCATGCTTGGGGCTCTGACCAACCACTAGTTCTAGAAAAGTCTACATTCACCAAAGCAGTCTTGCATTGTCTTTCATTCTGAGGTTCCCAAACGCTTTGTAGCTGTTATTTCTAGAAGAAACTTCTGATTCTCTGAAGAAAAAAAAAATGTGTTTGAAACAGCGATGCAGCCAGGCTGTTCCTGGAAGAACAAAGACACACCCTCCCAATTCTTGATGGAAAGGAAGACAGATTGGGGCTTTTGTTTCCTAAACAAGAATTGAACATTTATTACTTGTACTGTTTAATTATGACCCAAGAGGTTTACTAACCTTGCACATTCTGTCTGCAGTGCCTGTTTAATTTTGGTATTAAAAAGACATGGTTGCTATATAGCTACCAAGTAACAGGTGTTTAAGCCTCAATAAATAACATTTTTAATAATAAGATTCCAAAATGCATAGATCACATTTCCCTGTTAATTCTCTAAGAAAAACGTTTTAATTATCTATCGACATGTATTGCACATGGAACAACCGTCATTTCAAAAGATAAATGGGTTTATAGGCTAGTCGGGTTAATTAAAAGCCAGTGGAGTATTGCAAGTGTATTTACTGGGGAATATTCATTGTAGGAGAGGAACGGTTCTTCCACAGTTGTCAGAATTCTGTGAATGTATTGTTTAATAACCACTTGGCACTTAATTATAGTGAGATGGTGAGAGCTTAAATCTAAGAAGAGTGCACTCCAGTTATCTCTTCTATAGTTAGGGTTCTCCTCAATCACACAGATTTTTTTAGATCAGACCACACCAAGCAAGATCTGATGGTCAGGATCACTGCTGACTGGAATCTTTCCACGTCCCTGGCACTGTTATGAGCAAATGCCTGTTCTGATCTTGGAAGACAAAAAGGAAAGTTGAGGCTCAGCTCCAGACGTGAGGCCAATTCTGAGGAAGAGCTACAAGATGAGGTAAAAGCCCGTGGTGTTCAAGGGCCTTCACCACTGTCCATTTTTCTAGATGTTTCACTCCCCACCCCATTCACCTCTAACTCCAGAACCCACTGTGTGTCTCACAAGCACCACAACCCTGGCCACAAAGAAAGCTGTGTTCCAGAGGACAGCTGCTCCACCAGCTTGATCTGATAGGAAGGATGGACAATAAACCCCCAGCCAACGAATGAGGACAACCAGCATGAGCAAGAAACAAGCTTTTGCTGACTCACAGAGATATGGGAAATGTTTGTTATTCTGGCAGAACTTAGCCTAACCTGACTCATACGCTTCACCAATCCCAGACCCTGGCATGGGGAATGTGTTCTGTGCATACCTGACAATGAATAAATACATACGTCCACTAATGGATCTTTCCCTACTTCTCTAGAATATTACCTGATTCTGGAGAATTACTTCCAGGCTTCTGAGGAACTTTAAGGATCTCTCCTTGTGCGTATAGCAAGAAGATCCTCCACTGAGCTGAGAAGCTTAATTTCTGGGTTCTACTCAGAACCTCCTAAGGCATACTGATTCATGGCTGTTATTGTGAGCAACCTGGCTTTTTGTGAAGGGTTTGGGAAAAGAATCAGAGGAGCAATGATCCTCTGAAATGAGAGTCCGTGTGCGTGTGTGTGCTTGTGTGTGTGTGCGTGCTTGTGTGTGTGTGCTTGTGTGTGTGTGCTTGTGTGTGTGTGCTTGTGTGTGTGTGTGCTTGTGTGTGTGTGTGCTTGTGTGTGTGTGTGTGTGTTGGCCTTTCCGTTGTCCATTTCCTTGCCCCTCATAAAGGCTCCCCAGTTTTTCTTTGTGGAACAACTCCCACCTCATCTCAGATCTTGTGGTTTGTGCGGTGCTGACCATGCTCTAAGTTCTAGGAGTGGGTATAACTTGCCATGGCCACAAAACAAGGTAATGATAAAGACAAAGCAAGAACCAAAGCCTCCCAATCCTGGGTCTAATCCATCACTTTGCATTGATTTTCTCTGATTCGCTCCCAGGACCTGGGACTATAGTGGTGAGAAAACTAGATGGAGAATCTGCTGTCAGAGTGCTCCCTTCAATGCGCTATCCACCCAGAAAGCACCCCCCATCCGCCCTGCCTCCCATCCAGCCCCCTATTCCCCCAAATCTATGCTAACTGCCTCGACCATCTCCAGCCCTTCTCTTTTCTGAATTCTTTCTGTTACAAGCCCTGGCAGATGAAACAGACAAAGGTTGGACAAGTCACCCACAGGAGTGGGTGGGTGTCTAGGCCAGGGAGTCTATGGCCTAAAAGAGGAGGGACCAGGGGATGATGGGGTGATGCTCTTTCAGAACACCACATAGCCCCCCACCCCAGCACTGAAGCTGGAGCTGCTTGGCCTCATGGAAGGCCCAGGGACTCGGCGAGCTGTCCCCTCACCCCAGATCGGGGAGCTCCTGACTGGCCCTCCAGGCAGCCCACCTCTGACCAGATCCTAACACTGCTTCCCCATCTTCCGGAAAAGAAAGCAGAAAGTCCTGGAAGTGACAAGGGCCCTCAACCACTCTGTTGGAAACAGAGGCATTGGAAGCCACAGGGAGAAGGAATGGGCCAAGAAGCTGATTGCATTGCCCTTGGCAACCACACGTCCCAGCAGTTCGAGTCAATACTGTAGCGTTCACTGGGATGTGGTTTCCTGAAGCTCACAAAAGGAATCTATATTGTTCTCAGGAGCCACCAACCTTTCTGCAGGCAGCACGTGTCCCCTCCAGGCTGTGGGCAGTTTAAAGGGACAAAGAAACCCAGCCCAGAAGATGGCTAAGCCCCAGTCCCCAGACCAATGGCCTAAGGGGAATATGGCATTTCACCTGCTCTCTGTCCCTCTCCCTTACCCCATAGCCACAAGCCTCAGTCCCACAGTTTCAGTGGCCTCCAAATGAAGATGTGATCTTTGTTTTGGCCTCTTTCCTTCCCAATCCAGCCTAATAATAGTAGGTAACAATTGGTCTGTTTCCAAAGCCCTTTAGAATTGGGCCGTTATTATATATTAACTGTCCAGAAGACACTTCACAGTATTAACTCATTTGATTCTCAGAAAGCCCAACCTTATGGGGTAGATATTTTAGTATCCATGTTTGTTGACTGAGGGATCTGAAGCACAGAGCAGTTAAGTGATTCACTCAAAGTTACACAGCTCCTCCTTCATGGAAGCAGGCAGTCTAGCCCACATTCTTCACCATTATGCCATACCACCCCTCCCAGAGAACTCTCCCTTAGCTCCCATGCTTAAAGGAAAGGGCTTTGGAAACAGACCAATCAAGATCAAATTTTCAGTTCTAGCCCTTACCAGCTGTGTGACTTGGAAGAGCTACCAAACCCCTCTGATCTCATTTTTCTCATCTGTAATATCAATACAATGACAACAGTGTCTATCTTATAGGGTAATTCCAGGGGTCCACTTATATGGCCTATCACCCTTTAAGTCCCCACTGCCTGTCCTATTCTCGGCTGCTGCAACAGGAAACTATTCTCATTTGCCCACATGTGCTCTGCATACCCCACTGCCTCTGCCTGGACCTCTCTCTAACCCTTAACTGGCCAGCTCCTCTCATCTCTCAGGTCTCAGCTGGACATGCCTCCTCTGAGCAGCCTTCCCGGTTTTCTATTATGTACTGATCGTCTCACTGGTGTTCTGCACAGCCCAGCACCTCCTACCATGGTCCCCATCGCACTTGACTGTAACTATCCCCGGATGTGTCCTCCACTGTGCTCTGAGCTCAGCAAGGGCATGACAGTGACCTCATCCCATCCTAAATCCACAGTGTCCAGCAAAGTGCATGGAATAAGTCAGTAAATATTTGCTGCACAAATGACTAAATGAAAATTCCTTTGTATTGATGTTTGTATTCTTGCTTTGCCCTTCTTAATAGATAGTAGCAGCTAGGCCATACTATTTGTCTCTGAATTCCCCACTAGACCTGGCACATAAAAGCAGAGCCGGGACTGGGGAGATGAGTTGCAGTGCCAAGGGCGTGAATGTAAGGAGGACTCAAGCTTCGTTCAAGTGCAGGGTGGGCTCAGAGTCCTCTGTTAGTGACACCTAATTTAAATTAATGGATGGCCCAACAGTTGAGTTATAAATCTCTGTATCTGTCCTCAAGGAGTTCTCAGACTCGCGATGATTTATATTCATCATTGAAGACTGGCAGAGCCACACCTACCAGCTTCCTTTGGGCTCCTCTTTGGTGCTACCCCCATCATCTGACACTCTGCTGTGGAGCCGCCCACACGTGGACCAGGCTGTGGGAGGAAAGGATGTTCACAGAGACCAAGGAAATGTGAAGGGCTGGACTGAAGTCAGGCGGGCAGGGAAGGGCAAGAACATGGCAGGTAGAGAACTGGATGAAGAGAGCCAGAGGAATGTCAAATCCATCAGGGCCCCAGGGAAACTCCTCTGACTGAAACTCAGCCTATAAGCCAATGAGCATAGCTGAAAAGATAGCAATAGCCCCCTCCCCTTTGCATAAAGAAGTTTTCCATCCAGTGTTTCATTTGACCCCTGCGTGTGCTCAGTTGCTTAGTTGTCTGCAACTCTTTGTGACCCCAAGGACTGCAGCCCGCCAGGCTCCTCTTAGAGCCCTCCAGAATCCCTTGCCCATGGGATTCTCCAGGCAAGAATACTCGAGCGGCTTGCCATTTCCTCCTCCAGGGGATCCTTATAACAAAGGAATTTCAATTACTCCCATTTTATTGATTAGAACACTGAGATTTAGAAATCAAGTGGTTTGCCAAGGATACACAACTAATATGGTTAGGTTTGAAGACTTATTTAGCTACTTTGGCAGTTCCCACCCTCACGCCTTAGATATAGTTGCCCTATATCTAGTATGACTTTCCGCCTCCCATGGAGCATTCATGGGACCAGATTTTCTTATAATCAAGATTTAAATACTCTTTGCTGAGAGCGGCTGCAAAGCATTTTTGATTACAGTCTTTCTCTTAAGCAACTAGACAGAGGTCTGGGAGAATCAGGAGGAAAGTGCCTTGTTCCATTACCCTGGCTTCTTGCTCAGTCCAGAAAATGGAGTAGCTGAGACCTCCAAGGCAGTGTCTGGGCTTAAGTGAAAACAGAGGTTCAAAGAGTCTCAGGCAAACAATGCGGACAGCACGTCACGGCTCTCTGATGTGTGATCCAGATCTTCACCCATTGTGCCTGCCGCCTTTGTTGGAAGAACACAGCAGGATGGATTAGCTAATCCCCTGCTGGTGGCGAGATGGGAGCCTGAAATTCAGCTCTGAGGGTTCCTTGACTCCAGGGGTCAAGAAGTTAGCAGTGTCTGGAGCCAGCGCTGCATGGCTCCCATTGCTGACAGCTAGCTGAAGGGCCCACATGGGCTGCAGGGAGGTCACAGTGGGGGGTTTCCATTTTAACCCCATTGTTTAGCCAAATGAAACCAAGATGTTCCTGCTCCCCACTGGAAGAGTCAGCCCAGCTTCAATGATTTCTGAGTGCTGACAGATAATTCAGAGATATTGGATATTTCACCACCTGGGGACTGCCCTTCCCTACCATAGCAATCAGTTACTGCCCGCCAACCAAGGGCCATGTGGAGGCCCTGGGCCCCCTCACGCCTTTACGATCAGGCTCCAGCGTCTTGGAAAATATTGCTTGAATTTATTTATATAATCGTGTTAGGAAGGCAGTGAGTTATTGTGAAGTCAGCATTCTTCCATCTTCCTTCCCACTAATCCTTTGTTTGAGATTCTGCTTGAAGGACTCCGATTACTAATGCAATTACACGCTACCTGGTAAAGGGTAATCCAAAAAAAATTAAACCCCTCCACATATTGTATTTTTCACTCAGAGCCACCCTTCTCCTAAAACCAAGTGCTCACATAAATCAATTAACTACTGATTTTATGACTACCTGCATTTAAGAACACGTAGGCTTTTGACACCACCCTTGTCTTAAAGATAAACGCTGCTGCTCATTTGGAGCACCAGTCTTTCAGAGCTCTCTGAGTAACGGTAGACACTCTGAGTGAGTTGATTTTAATAACAACAGAACACAAGGCTACCACCAAGCAGGACAACAAGTGTGCATTTTATCCTGGTAGCACTAAAACCAAAGGTTGCCCTCTTGACAGTCAATGGCCTTGAAGTCACACCATCTCTCTTCCATGGACCATAGAATAAATGTGGAAATAAGTAAAGTGGGGCTGCAGGGAATATTCTTCTTTGAGTGGTTCAGGAACTTTGATATTGAACCTGTGGATTGCAATCCTACGATGCTGGTTCTCCAGGAAACAGTATTATAAAAATCACCTAAACACTATTTATTGTATTTAAACAATTACTTTTACCTACAGACAAACTACACAGGTGAAACTATGGTTACAGAGCAAAATATAAGTGTTATCCAACTTAAAAGTAAAGATACAGCATGTCTGACTGTGTGGAAAGTATTTGGAGGGAATTAAAAGGCAAACGATATTGTCTGTGATGAGTGAGACAAATGGAAGTCTTAAAAAGTGGCTGAAGTTGCCTAGATGATGAGTAAGGAAAAACAGTGATATAATTGTCTTTGGAGGAGAGAAGATAGAAACCGAAGGCCGATATAAGGAAGCTAATTTTTTTATCACAGAAAGAAGTTGAACAACAGCATCCAGGATTGATCAACCAAAAACAACTGTATAATTATATTATTTAGAAATATGGAGGAAACTGTCAGAACTAAAAACAGAAACCATTACAGTGCTTGCTTCGATTGCCTCTGACCTTCCCAGGTGGCGCTAGTGGTAAAGAACCTGTCTGCGAATGCAGACGATGTAAGAGATGTAGGTTCGATCCCTGGGTTGGGAAGATCCCCTGGAGGAGGGCACAGCAACTTACTCCGGTATTCATGCCTGGAAAATCCCATGGACAGAGGAGCCTGGTGGGCTACAGTCCATGGGTTCGCACAAAGTCGGACACTACTGAAGCAGTTTAACACTCATGCACACATATCCTATGGTTAAGAGAATGACAAGCCTTGAACTGGGGGTGGATAGTGGCTTCTGGGTGCTGTTCATGCTCCATTTCTTGATCTAGGTGCTCATTACAAGACTGTCTTTATGAAAATAATCAGCCACATACTTAAGATATAAATGATTTTTCCATTTGTAGGGTATATTTCAACTAAAATTTCCTCATTAAAAGTGACTGCCTCTGGGGAGCAGGACTAGGAGAAATGAGGGGAGAGACAGGGCGTTATTGTTTTCTCATGATCAGCTCAGTTGATTATTCAACCCAGTTCAATCACTTTTAGCCATGCAAGGTACTCACCTGCATGAAAATTGTTTTTATGCTGTTTCGTACTGGACCCTCAGGTGACATGGAATGTGAGAATTTCCATATCCTCTAAAGGTGACACTTCAGGATGTAAGTTCCTGGGGGATGGATACCAGCAGACTTGGGGGAAGTGCTTTCAGAGCCCCCAGCAATTTGGGTAGTGAGATGCTATCCTAGGAGATGTTCAAGTCGAGGAGACATGGAATGAGCTCTGCCTAGGGGCCCTTGGGGGCAGTCTGGTTCCCACTGAAACTCTAGGGAACACACATACTTGGGTCCAGAGTACCTGCATCTTTTCTTTTCCCTTTTTTTTTTTTCCCTTGGTCCAGAAGGAAAACTCAAAAAGTTAAGAGTTCCAATGGAAAAATACTCCTTACCAATTGGGATAAGATCAGAACTGGAAACAGGAGGGTCAAAGGAAGCCCTTTCATTCACTTTGATGTAGAAGGCCAGCAGCTTGAGGTGGGAGGGTGGGGAGGATTGACTCTGGGGAAGAGAATATACCAGCAGGACCAAGCAAACTATGATGCTTCACCAGCTGGGGACCAACCTTTGCCCCTGCAGCAGTTACTGCCCTGCAAGCAGGGGTGAGGCAGATGGCTGATGACATCAGGCATCCAAGGGCTGGGAATTTAGCATATCTTCTGCTCTGAGATCCCTCCACTAGGGATCAGCAGACTGTGGTCCAGAGGCCAAATCTGGCCCACTGCCTATTTTTGAACAGCCTGTCAACTAGGAATGGCTTGACATCTTTTCCAAAAAAATTTATTGTTATTTATTATTTGGCTGTCCTGGTTATTAGTGCAGCACTCAGGATCTTCAGTCTTTGTAGCAGCCTGTGGGATCTAGTTCCCCAACCAGGGATAGAACCTGGGCCCCCTGCTTTGAGATCAAGCAGTTTTAGCCACTGGACCACAAGGGAAGGCCCAACTTGACACTTTTAAATAACTGAAAAACATCAAAACAAAAATAAAATATGCCATGACACATGAAAATTAAACAAAATTTAAGTTTCAGTGTCTATAAATAAAGTTTTATTGAAACACAGTCGTGCTTATCATTTCCTTTACATACAGTCTCTGGCTGTTTTTGCTACAACAGCAGGTTTGAATGGTTTCAACACAAAGCCTAAAATATTTATTATCAAGTCTTTTGCAGAAAAAGTTTACCAAGTCCTGTTCTCCACCATGACTAGTGTTCATCCAGTACTTTTAACTCCCAAAGTACTTGTCTCGCTTTGTCATTATTTTCTTATTTAACATGCTGTAGGAGGAATTTGAGGGCTTCCCAGGTGGCGCCGGTGGTAAAGAACCCACCTGCCAGTGCAGGAGACTTACAGACATGGGTTTGATCCCTGGGTCAGGAAGATCCCCTGGAGGAGGGCACAGCAACCCACTCCAGTATTGTTGCCTGGAGAATCCCATGGACAGAGGAGCCCGGCAGGCTACAGTCCATGGGGTCGAAAAGAGTCAGACACGACTGAAGTGACTTAGCATACAGGCACACACGCAGGAGGAATTTGTAATCAGAATTGGAATGAAAGAACTTGCAATCATGGAATATAACAGGCCTTCGTTTGCAGACTGCCCCATCCTGAATCTCCAATTCTATACCTGAGAAAACTGGAGTCCCTCCTAAGAAAGTGCTCCCCTCTGCACTCAGGTCACTGTCTTGGGGCTCATGCTCTGTGAAATCAAATCCCCCTCAAGCTCCCTTGCAGCATGAGGTTCAGAAGAGAAACTCGGAAACTCGGGACCAGAACTCAAGCACAAGAGCCTTGGTCCATGCCCCAGATAAGGCAACTCATCGAACTGCCAATTTACTGAGCTCATGGAGGTTTTGTTGATGGGAAATTATAATTTCCCCCAGTCCTCCTGCTGTTTCTGACAGCAAGTGGGCTTTTCCTTAAGCACGCGCAGTCTTCCCTGCCTTTGCAGTAAGAATGCCCCGTTCTGATTTTTGGTGCAAAATGACTATAGAGAACTGCCCTGACTCAGTTACTGTAGGGTTTCACAGTCTCTGGGTACAAGGAAGGCTAGGATGAAATGTTGATGGATTCTTCAGTTGTTGGGTGAGGTGATGATTGGTGTGTTGCTTGTTTGACAGATTGATTTTTGGTGAGCTGATTCTTGCTAGCTTCCAAACAAAGCTCAAATCTGAGGCTGGATGTTGGAGACCACTCATTTGGGGGATTTTCTGTGGCAAATTAAAGCTGGGAAGGGAGACCAGGCCCCTGCAAAGGCCTCAGTCTCTCAGCTGCATCCAGCCAGGCTGCCTGTGCTTAGCTCCCGGCTATGTGCCTGGAAGTGGCCTCCCAGTAGGCAGGGCTCTTCTTCACTCGGCCTGGTGGTTGTCTTGGAGACCAAGAGCTCCAGGGAGAAGAGAGGCCCTTGCAGTCTCCCTGGACTTCTCTAGGGACAAAAGAAGATTCCCTAAGTAGTGGGCCTTTTTACCCCTTTTTCCTTGCACAAAGAACAGCATCCATCAGATAAATTCATCTCATTGAAGCTGGAGAACAGCTGGACCCCAGCCGATCCTGGCAAGCCCCATCTCTGCCACCCCCAGCACAGTGTGCAGTAAGCCAGCAGCTCTGCCCCCAGGGGCACCCACACCTCCACCTGCTGCCCCATCTGTTAATAGCCAAGTTCTGAAATCAATCTACCTGGATTCAAATCCTGGCTCCCTGTTCTAGGAGAGTCACCTGAATGAAAGATTTTGCTCCTCTAAGCCTCAGTTTCTTACCTGTTAATCTGTGAAATAAGGCTATTTTTCCAATGTATCTAAATCCAGAGAGTAGTAAAGATTCATTGAGATAATACATGGAAAGCATTTGAACAGTACCGGACCCACAGAAGCAGATACCATGCTGTTAATATTTCCTTTTGGGGCGGGTGGGGCGGGGGAAGCCCTGCTAAATGTGAACAGCAGTGCCTAAAGGAAGAGTTGGAGTCCTTTGGCCTGTCCATCACTGGAGCCCTGGAGGGTGGCAAAGATGAGTCCCAGGGGTCTCGGGCTGGTTATTTGTTTGGCCAGTCCAAATGACTTATTATACCAGCCCCTGGCAAGGGAGTAGAAAGGAAGAAGATAAAAAATCATAGCATCGATTTTTCCAGCACGTGAAACCAGCAATGTTATTTCCAGATCCATCCTTTCTGAAATTAAATAAAGTTTAGCTCAGTTTGTCAATTTGCTGAAAACCATCTTCATCCGAGTTTCTGCATTGTAGTGAAGGGGCTCATGGATGATGGTTTTTTCCAGGTAAGTGTTATTGCCTTAGAAGGGAGGGATTTTGACGATGGTCCAGAATTTTAAGTGCTTTTCAACCCAGTGAGGTATCAATTTGCAAGTGCGTCGTCCATAACCATTAGGTGGAAGTTTTAACAAATGGGGGCTGTGGTGAGAGAGAGAGTCCTCCAGGAGTGAGTTACAGCTACAGAACTCCTCTCTCTTACACAGTGTACAGTCCCCAAGGTGAGTGAACACTCTCCCCACTTTGAGACACATTTTTGAAAAACCAGAAGCATATTCCTCTTTTTACTTCAATTATGAGATTTTGCTTTCCTTCAAAAACAATAAATGTGCTGGTTATTTCAGGTGAGAAAACATAATCTTGAGATTGCCTTAAGGAGAGGTGTTTTCCAAGCCCAAACTCACCCAGGTAAAGGGCTAATAAAAGCCTCCTGAGGTGCCAGGCAGGGGCAGGCAAGAGTAATAAGTGGCCTGTCAGTCATTGTAAACAGGCAGAGCCAATCAGATGGGCTTGGAGGAGATCATACATGGTAAACAGACTGGAAGTGGGGAGGGGTTAATAAAAGCAGGTTCTATACACCTGACTCACTGTGAGAATGGTTCACTAATTAACCCCATATTGCCTAGAGCTTCAATCTGTCCCTGAGATTCCTGACCACTGAAAGGGCAGGACCATGGTTCCCAGGAAGAGTAAATAAAAAATGGCCAAGAGAATCAATCTTCTATCGAAAGTCATGGCCCAAGGACTTGAGCTGCTCCTGGTGGTCTGAGTTGTTCAAAAGTTTGGTCCTAGGTCTAGGGGGATGTCCAGAGTGGCTTCAACAGGGCCAGGAGGTGAATTCAGTCTTTCAAAACTGGTTCCCACTTTTTATTTTAAACTCTGAGTTGTGGGCCCTCCTACCATCTGTGAGCTTCCCAGGTGGCACCAGTGGTAAAGAGCTCATTTGCCAGTACAGGAGATGTAAGAGAGGTTGGTTTGATCTCTGGGTTAGGAAGATCCCCTGGAGGAGGAAATGGCAAACTTCTCCAGTATTCTTGCCTGCAGAATCCCATGGACAGAGGAGCTTGGCAAGCTACTGTCCATGGGGTTGCAAAGAATCAGACAGGATTGAAGTGACTTAGCATGCACACACCATCTGAGGAAATCATCCTTAACCTTCTTGAGAGAGGATTAGCCAGTGCTCTCTCCCTACTCCCAGAACATTTCACACATACCCCAGTGTATACACTCCAGCACCCAGTACTGCAATGATCTGCCTGGATGCCCATCTCCAGCCTGGCACAGAGGAGAGGGACTTGGTAAAGGTTGGCTGATTGCATAGGATCCCAGGGAAATCCCTCCACGACATAATGACAGTGGTTTGTCAGAAATTCTGGTTTGAGTTTCATTACACTGTAGTTTGTAGTTGGGGACATTTTGGAAAAATGCTAAAGCTCCATTTAAGTAAATCATGGCATATTCAGTCAATAGGCTATGATACAGCCATTAACAATGATATAGCAGGTTTGTATTTGCTGCTTTGAAAAGATGCTTGTGATGTGTTACTGCAGGGGAGAAAAGGCAACAGGATCCCATATTTTACTGAGGGAAGACACACACATATACTTTTGGGTTACATCAATAGAGGTGACCACAGGAACTACACTGAAGTATCAGATTTCAGAGGAACATTGACAAGGTGATCTTCATCCAGAAGAGGGTGATTCGAATGGAGAAGAATCCAAAACCATGTCATTTGAATAAGGATCAAAAGAACTGAGTGTTTTCCCAATTGGGATAAAAAGACTTAGAGCTGTGCTGAAGGATATTGGTCCAGTGAGAACACTCACAGTGTGAGCTGAAAGCTCTTAAGAGACACAGGAGAGCTGGTAATACTGCAGAGAACAAGATCAAGTAAGTCCCCATGAACAAATTGTCCTTTGAACTTGGCTCTGAACTCTAAGGGCTTCCTAGGTGGCTCAGTGGGTAAAGAGTCCTCCTGCAAGGCAGGAGACTCAGAAGATGTGGGTTCAAGTCCCTAGGTTGGAAAGATCACTTGGAGGAGGGCATGGCAATGTACTCTGGTATTTCTGCCTGGAGAAGCCCATGGACAGAGGAGCCTGGCAGGCTACAGTCCGTAGGGTTACACAGAGTCAGACACGACTGGAACGACTAAACACACGTGCACTGAACTGGAAAGATGAAGGCAGCCTTTTTGTTATGGGCATCCCACTCTCATAGTTTTGGCATTTCCTTGTACCACCTGCATGACTGTTTATTCATGTTCTTCTTTAAATTCTCTTATTTTGAAATAAATTAGTTCCAAAAGGTAACTCTGTTTCACTAATGATGTGGGAAAACCAATATTGCCACCACAAAGAAAGCAATCATGAAAATGCATTTTTAAACACTCCAGAGTTGTTAAATCCCAGTTAAGTGATTGGTGCCTGAAAGCTCTGCCTCTAAGATCTGTTTCTTCTTAGTAACAGAGGAGAGTAACAAATATTATAAAGGCTTTAAAGTTAGGCTCATCGCCACCACCTCCTCCCCCCCAGGAACTCCATCTTGGCCAGAGGCGCATAAGAGGTGACCCTCTTCCCCTCCCACCAGGGATCCAGTGTGATGGGACCCACCATCCAGTAAGCAGAGGAGAGCAGGAAGGCCTCCAAGACAGGGAAGAGTACAGCAAAGGCGGGGAGGTGCCACAGGCTCCCCCAACGAACAAGCACAGATTGCTCATTGTAATCTTGTTATACTGCTTTGATTGTTGTGCCATGTGAATATATTAACCATTCAAGACAAACCTATATATATATATGATTTTATTAAGATGCACACTTATACACATACATATATAATCCCTTGTACGGCAATATTCAAAGCAAACGAGTGGTCCAGATGTGCTACAGAGCAAAGGCTTTGGAGTTGAGCTGCCTAGAGTTGACTACAGCCCTTCCACTTAGCAACAATGTGGTCTTGAGTAAATCCCTTAACCTTTCCAAACCTCATTGTACTAATCTGTATAAAAGGGATTCAATCTCCACCTCTGGATTATGGGACACATTAATAAGATGATTAGTGTAAAGGCCTTTGCCCTTCACAAGTATCCAGTGAATTATTGGGTCACTACTTCCTCACCTGTCTCTGTGGTCCTTTGCTTATTTCAAGTGCATCGCTATATGTATCTTTTCCTATCTGTCTCTGTCACCCTCATTTCCTTCAGTTCTTTAAAATAAAACTGAAGCATACTTTGTGTCATTTATTATTTGTAGTTAATAGACTGCTCTTTTTCCTGCTCTTAATTTTAATAAGCTAACAAGGAGAACGTTCTGATTTCTAGAAGCAAACAAGCTGGCTGCATTAAATTGCTTTTTACTTCTTTGGGTTTCCAATTGATTTCAGGAGCACAGGTCACTGACTTCTAAGAGCAAACTGATCACCAGCTCTGGTGCAGAAACCAAGGCCACACACACACACACACACACACACACACACACACACACACACACACACAAAGATGTGTACGGGTAAGAATGGGCCTTTCCCATTAAGCATTTTCCAAACCACAATGGTAGATGAAGAGCCCCGGAGAGATTGAAATGTTTCTGTTGAGTTTCATTTCTTTGAATATTTCTGCAGCAACTCTTAATAGATGTCAGTAAATCTCAGTTTAACCGCCACTATTGAAAGGGGAGGACGCAAGCAAAGGTGCAAAAGGGTTTTGGCGGCTTCTGAAGTGTCCATTACAGACGGCCTGACAGACATGACGAATTTGTTTTCTAGTTTGCAGACGCACGCACAACTTCATCACCCTCTCTCTCTCCATCATCCAGGGCTGCTTTCTAAAGATAGACAGACAGTTCCTGCAGGACACTCCTTTTTCACTCATTAACGGTGATCAGTAAACCCTGTGGCGTTCATTAAAATGTTTCTCTTCTGCTCAGAAACAACTTTTTTTTTTTCCTTTAAAAGGCAAGTTTAGCTGCTGCGAGGTCAAAGAAATATATAACAATTATGAAGAAGGTAATCGCCACAGTACTTTGTTATTTTGAGTACGTCCTGGGGGCGGGCAAGCAGTTGTGATTTATTTCCACTCAGACCCTTGAGCCTCATTTGAATATTTACTGGGGTTGTGCTCAGCTCCAATGGGTCCATCCAAATATGCGGCAGAGTACAGAGCCAAAACCTGACAGCCCTCCGCACAGAGGAGCCCGTGACTTCTGACCCTACCTGGGTTTGCTTTTATGACTTTCATATCCTTGAAGTTATTTAAAAGAAGATGAAATATGACAGGTGCTGGGGTTGGCAAAAGCCGCCAGTTGATTGCATTCCGGGCTGCCAGTGGGAACCCCCTCCCGGAATGCCGTCAGCACATTTAAAAGTGTGCAGTTCATTGCTGTCCTCTGCACTTCTCTCCTGACCTGCAGAGCAAACCTGGCTCAGTGCGTAGACAGGTGGAGCTGGACATTTGTTTCCTGCTGGCCAGCGTTTCCTTTACGTATGTCTCTATCTCTCAACCTCTGCGCTTGGGGTTCAAGCGAGCTTGACCGCTCCGGGTTCCTCAGCAGCCATGGATAGGCATGTGACCAAAGTTAGCCAATCAGAGCACACCTCTGATTGGTTCAAGGGTAGTCATGTGACTTACCCTTGGCCAATAAAAGCCTTCCCTCGGGCTTTTGGATGACTCTGAGAAAGAGCTTGTTTCCTTCCACCATGGTTAGCATCTGGCTTGAGTTAAACCTGGGGCCACCATACAGGAAGAGCCTGCATCGTGGGAGGATCCAACATTATTAATAATAGCTGAGATCAGAGACAACAACTCTGAGGACATTCAGTCCTGCTTGAAGCCAGTATTGGAATTTTTAAATAGGCAATAATTCCTTTGGATTAAGCCATGCTCCATACTGACCTGGGTCTCTGACACAATCAAAAGATGCCTGACTAAAGGAGATGTGCTTTTACTATAAACCAGCAGAGCAGAATATTCTCTACCTATAATGCTTTCCCCGCTGGTTCTTTAAAACCAAAGCATAGCCCAGAGTTTGCCACTCCCTACTGCCTCTCCTGAGAGCAGGTCCTTAAAATATCATTACACAAAAATTCACCTCTTAGGGACTGCTTCTCAGGACCCCAAACTAGGAATATGAGGCTCCGTAGAAAATATTTAACACAATGATTGACTCATGTGCTTGATAAATGTTGAACATTATTCTCATTCTTGCTACCATTGTTGTTATGTTGATAGAAGAGCTTGAATCAGGATCCAGTTTCCAACTGTACGTTTTTCAACTATGCCAGTGTTTCCTAAATGTCAAATATATTCCACAGTTGAGTAACAAAAATGATTTTAATTATTAGGCATTTTAGTCATTTTAAAGTTACATAGTTATGGCAGGTACGTGTTGTCTTCTACTGATGGTAGTGGTCATAAAGTCCCTTTATAAAAAAATATGCCTCTCAGTAATAAATATAAGCCAATTTTCTAAGTAAGTAGAAGATATACTGAAGTTTATGAAGATATGGGAAAAACTTTGGAGTTGGTCTACTCACAGAAAACTCTGTGCCACCCACACCGCCCACCAGCCCAAACCTTCCTTGCAAATGGCTTTCCGGTCACAGCTAAGGTCTTGCTGGCCCTGGCAGAAATGAGCAGTGAGCCAGAGCTCCCATCGTAGCCATTACTGTGGACGTGCTGACACTGGACTCTGTAAGTGGCTGGAGCGGGGGAGGAGGATGAGCAATGGCCTGCGAAGAGAAATGTGGCATCTGTGGGAGCTGGAAAGAAATGTAATTTGGGTTTCTTGGCCTGAGAGAAAGATAAATAAGAACACAGTAAGTGTGAAACCAAAGCCTAGAATTTGTCCCAGGTGAACAGAGATGCCCCAACACAAGACTGGCCCCAGAGAACCTCAATAACTGAGGCTACTCTTCCTACCCACCTTTTCCAGTCCCACTCCTTTGGACGCTGTGATGGTCTGGGTCCAGCACCAAATTCCACCAACTAAATAACTGTTTAACTTGAGGCCAGCTACATTACCTCTCTAACCCCTCTGCGCCTCCATGACCCCATCTGCAAAATGTGAAAGGTGAGCCTTGTGCCAGACAAGGCTGGTCAGCAGCACAGAAGCCAGGTACCGAGCCTTTATCACAGACTGTGGTCCAGGTTGGGCATTTTCAGGTGTGCGCTCTCTTCATTCCAGTTCTAACCAGGGCAGAAAGTCCAGTATCACCCCCAGCTCAGCAACAGGTAGAGTCCAGGGATTAACTGGCCTCTGCAGCCAGGGTCTGAAGCATCTCCTCTGTATCTGCCTGGATCTTTGGCCCAGCTTCAAGCTTCCCTCCAAGGAAACACACTGTGCCCTTTATATAAAGCGCTCTTGGTGCACTACCCAAATCCCCGTCACTGGGCAAGTTACAAACCTGTACACTGCATGTTTGGGCTGCTAAGGGCTCATAGCTGTACCTTCCTCCAGAGAACTTCCCTTGACCAATAGGAACCACTTCACCCAGAGAAGCCTGGGGGCCTGCAGGCAATGACTGGCACAGCAATATAAAACCTAGTCATCTTGCTTCAAGACACTGCAACTCCGTGAAGCTATTCATGCTCCAGAGCCTTCAGAGGGATCAGGCTGAGGCTAGATGTCAGCTGAAACCACATCTTTGCGTCTTTCCCTACACTACACTTGCCCTCCTCACTCCATTTACAAGTTTCTTCTGAGCATATTCCCTCAATGGATTACCTACACAAAATTCCCCTTCCCAGCTCTAATTGGAAGCTGATCAAAGATACCTTTGTACATCAGACAAGATGCTTGCCATAGAAGGAAAGACGCGCTAGCTCCTGCAGAAGCCAGCTCTGGCTGACATTTTCCCTAAACGAAGACAGTGTAACAGAGGATGTTGAGAGCCAGGGGGCTGGGTTCACTCTGTTAGGCATTGCTGAGGAGCCAAAGTTCTTGAAGGGCAGGAGCCTGGTCATCTCCAGGCATCTAAGCACTGTTGGCCACCCTTCTCCATAAGGCCCTGGCCTTAACAGGACTCAGCTCCTCAATCTAGAGCATGTGTGACAAAAGCCAACCCCTTCGATATGGCGATCAAGTCCTTGGTGAGCCAGTCACTGCAGACCTCTCCAGGCTCACTTATCACTCTCCACCTTGCTCACCATCCTCCAGCCACACCAGCTTTCCTTCTGACCCCACACAATGCCAAGTTTTTCCACCTTAGGGGACTTTCTGCCCTCCTTTTAGGAATCTCCTTTTCTGCCTCTTCCCATGTATAAGTTCTTACTCAGGACTCAGCTTCAATGACCCTTCTCAGAGAAGGCTTCCCTGATTACTGGGTCATTCTTTGTCAGACTCCCCTATTTTATTCCTTTATAGTGGTTATGATCTGATAACTTTATATTTATTTGTGTCCTTATAAATCTAGCTTTAAAAATCTGTGTTGACCCAGAAAAAAAAATGATCTAAATCCCCAGTACCTAGGACAATATCAGGCATTTAATAGATGCTCAATAAAGTTTTGCAAATAAAGGAATGATCATGCTTAAGCTTCTGAGTCTCTGAACCAAGTGTTCTAGTCCCAGGAGGACCTGATGGGCTCAGCTTGATCACACATCCTCCTCCCCAGGCTAATCAGAGTCTAGCCATACAGACAAGCCCATTGGAGGCTGCCTCTTTGGGATGGAGCACCAGTCCTAGACAAGGAAGGTCTTAGTCTGTGGAGCCCCCCACTGGTGTTTGCCATACCCAGGAGCCGTGGCTCAAATTTACAGTTGCTGCTGCTGCTGCCGCCACTTCCCAATGCTATGCTTTGTGCCGTATCCTCACTCCATGGGCACTGGTTCCTGCCTCTCTGGCTGGAATGTAATAGTCCCTTTGGGTTTTGTGTGCTGGAACCTCAACTTGACCTCTGCATCAGGATTTACCCTCTGTGCCATTCATTCTCCCCATCTCCAGTGACAGAGGAAGCACTTAAACTCTCATCAGTTAACACTAACCAGCTCAACACCGATGTTTATACTTCTCTTTCCTTCATAATCACGTTCATACACATCATTTCATCCAGTCCTTAAAAACTCCCTGTGAGAGGAGAGGGTGAGTCGTATGGGGAGAGTAACCTGGAAGCTTACATTACCATATGTAAAGTAGACAGCCAATGGGAATTTGCTGTTTAGCTCAGGGAACTCAAACAGGGGCTCTGTATCAACCTAGAGGGGTGGGATGGGGAGGGACATGGGAGGGAGGTTCAAGAGGGAGAGGGCATATGTACACCTATGGCTGATTCATGTTGATTTTTGACAGAAAACAATAAAATTCTGTAAAGCAATTATCCTTCAATTAAAAAGTAAATTAAAAAAAAAAAAAAAAACTTCCCTGTAAGGTGGGAAGGACAAAAATACATCTCTTCTGGGGCACTAAGCTGGAAGATAGCCTCTTTGCTGTCCTCAAGTGGGAGGCTGCCTAAGACTGAAGCCCAAACTGATGGAAGCAGAGTAAAGTGACGAGGGGCAGGGGAACAGTGTCCTGAGGAACTGTCTGAAGCTCCGCTCCTAAGCCAATTCTAGCCGTAGACTATTTAGATATACACTTGTAAAAATACCAGTGTAAGTTGAGTTTCTGTCACTTTCAGCTCAAAAAGCCCGGATGATGAGGTCCTGTCAGCCTGACACTCAGAACTTTAGAAAGAGCTTTGGATTCTACCTTTTAAGTTCCAACTTGGAGACCTTGCGTAGGTATGCTATGTGCCAGAGTGGGAAAGGCAGTCAGACTCTGGAGTCAGGGTATCTGGGTTCAGGTCTGTTCTCCTTACTAGCTGTGTCAACTTGAGGAACTCAATCTCTCTGAGTTCAGTTCCTGTGTCAGCTGGAATAGGATAGGTTACCCTATGATATCAGTCCCAGAACCGCAGTGATTAAAAATAATAATCTGTTTTGCGCCCGTGCTCCACGTCCATCCTGCGTCACTGGGGCTTTCTGCTGCTCATTCCGCATGCTGGGGCCCCGCCGACTGAGTACCTGACCTGCAGAGCGTTGCCAGTCTCTGTGACAGAAGGAAAGGGCCCGATCACCCGCTGGCTCTTAAAGCTTCCACCTGCAGGAAATGCATGACGCTTCATTGTGGTCGCTGTTCAGCCACTAAGTTATGTCTGATTCTTTGGTGTCCCCACAGATGGTGGCCCGCCAGGCTCCTCTGTTCATGGGATTTCCCAGGCAAGAATACTGGAGTGGACTGCCATTTCCTTCTCCAGGGGATCTTCCAGACCCGGGGATTGAACCCACATGTCCTGCACTGGCAGGCGAACGCTTTACCACTGAGCCACCAGGGAAGCCAGCATGACACTTATGCTCACATTATTTTAATCAAAACAACTCACATGGCTATCTCTAACTTCCAAGTGGGCAGGAATATGCAAATTCATCACATGTTTAGAAGAAAAAGCAAGATACAATCTGCTGAACAGCACTAATAATGAGCACAGTTCCCTCCTATATAGATGTGGATAATTATACCTACACTACAGGTTTGTCCTAAGCATTAAGTGTGTTAACTCACATAAAGCACTTAAAACAACATCTGGCACATATTAAGTATTTAATAAATGTTATCGATAGCTGCTGATATTACCATGCCCCCTGCCCCTGGGAATCGCCGTACATGCAAAGAAACTTGCATTGCTGAGTGACCTGCCTACAAGAACTAGAAAAAGCATGTCCAGGTCACATCTTACTGCCAGACAGCAGCAAGAGGCACAGAGGCCCATTGGTGACTTGATTACAAATAACATGATAGGTTTGTCATCAGGCATCACTAGCCCTTTAAATCCTTCCAAGTTGAAAGAAGCAAAGAATGACTTGCTACTTAACAATGGGCACTTATTTGGATTGTCCACACTGTGTCTGTTTCTGAATCTCCCACAAAATATGGGGATAAGACTCAGCAAGCATTTCCTCACAGCACTGATATAATAAAAACTTGTGGGGTACCTTCCCCTACTCCCCACCCCATTCACCCACCACCCCCATGCCACCAACAGTGACATTTTCATGGTCTCCAGCAAAATACTTCCTCATCTTGAGGGTAAACACTGAAGCATGTGATAAGGAACACTTATTTTTTAAGTAACCTCAAAATATCTCTAGGAGTTATCCTAAGAATATGCTGCTCTCCAAACCATATGTTCAAAGTGCTCATTGTTTGTGCCCCCAAAACTGGAACAGTCATCAGGTGTCATGTGGTTACATAACACATGGTGAGCCCATCAAAAAAAAAAAAGAATTAAATGAAAAATGTAAGAAAATTAGAAATAAGTAATAGCCTTTAAAAGAATTAGAACTGATAGTATGTCCATTGTGTGTGTTACTTGCTCAGTTCTGTCTGATTCTTTGTGACCCCATGGACTGTAGCCCGCCAGGCTCCTCTGTCCATGGGATTCTCAAGGGGGGAATACTGGAGTGGGTTGCCATTCGTTTCTCCAGAGGATCTTCCTGACCCAGGAATTAAACCTGGGTCTCCTGCATTGCAGGCAGATTCTTTACCATCTGAGCTACCAGGGAAGCCCAGTATGTCCACTATAATAGATCAAATAGATTTGTATGTACTGATATCCAAGAAATATTAATAAGTCAAAGGGTAAGGTGCAGAGCTGTACCTGTATTATAACCCATTTGTATATATTTTAAGTATGTATACCTATGTAGGCTAGTATGGATCACCGTGCTGTGCGCTGTCACTTCAGTCATGTCTGACTCTTTGTGACCCCATGGACTGCAGCCCACCAGGCATCTCTGTCCATGGTATTCTCCAGGCAAGAATACTGGAGTGGGTTGCCATTTCCTCCTCCAAGGGATCTTCCCGACCCAAGGATCGAACCCACGTCTCTTATGTCTCCTGCATTGGCAGGCAGGTTCTTTACCGCTAGTGCCACCATAGGAAATCATTAATTTTCCCAGGGAACAAAATTCTGAAGGGGCAGATATATGTGGTTAGAGGTGAGAGAAAAGAGGTGTGTAGTTTTCATGATTTACCTTCTTGTGTTATCTACATTTTTATCACTACTGAGTTATGTTTATATTTAGAATTTATCTTAAAATTTTAAGGAGTATTAATCATTTGACCACACAGGAGCAGAGGTTAACATCTTTGGAGAGTGTCGGTGATATTTATTGGAGTCAAGGAACTGGAACTCTTTATTGTTTTAATTGAAGTATGGTTGATTGAAAATGTTGTGTTGGTTTCTGGTGTATACCAAAGTGATTCAGATATACATATATATGTGTGTGTGTGTGTGTGTGTGCGTGTGTGTGTGTGTGTGTGTGTATAGATTCCATTTCATATTCTTCCCCATTAGAGTTTACTACAAGATACTGAATAAAGTTCCCTGAGCTATATGAAAGAACCATGCTGTTTATCTATTTTGTATAAAGTAGTTTGTATCTGCTAATCCCATACTCTGGGTTTACCCCCTTCCAGCCTTTCCCCTTTGGTAACCACAAGTTTGTATTCTATGTCTGTGAGTCTCTTTCTGTTTTGTAAATAAGTTTGTTTGTTTCCTATCTTAGATTCTACTTATAAATGGTATCTTTCTCTGTCTGACTGACTTCATTTTAGTCTGATCATCTCCAGGTCCATCCATGTTGCTGCAAATGGCATGATTTCACTCTTTTTACAGCTGAGTAGTGTTCCATTGTATATATGTACCACATCTTTATCCGTTCACCTGTCAATGGGCATTTAGCTTGCTTCTTTATCTCGGCTGTTGCAAATGGTGCTGCTCTGAACATTGAGGTGCATGTATCTTTTTGAAATAGAGCTTTCTACATATATATGCCCAGGAGTGGGATTGCTGGATCATATGGTAACACTCTTTTTTGTTTTTTAAGAAAACTCCATATATTTTTCCATAGTGGCTGCATTGATTTGCAGTCCCAACAACAGCATAGGAAGAGGGAACTGGAACTCATAAACATCTTTCTGGGATGGGGAGAGGGGCTAGGCTTGCCCCAGGAAAGACCTCTCACTCTGCCAAGTCTGACTTCACCCTGGGGTGCAAGGGGGGCCCCCAATGATGAAAGCAGCCAGAGGCAGTGTGTGAGTATGTAAGGGGGTCTTTATCTGGGCCACGGTAGTGTGGCATTGTGTGACAGCCTTACTTGCCGATGAAAGAGGCACCAGCTGACAGAACATCTAGGCACCAGGGGTGGGAACTGGAAGCATCGGTCCCTGGGGCTGGGATAAATTTCATCACCACAAGCACCCAGCGGGCATACATTTCCAAGTGGCCACCTTGCATGGATGTTTTAAGGGCTGAATGAGATGATGTGCATGAACATGGATTGGAAAGGACATAGAAGACGCGTGCTGCTGCCATCAACCTATTTTTCCAGATAAGGACACTGAGGAAATGTAAGGGAAATGCACCCCCGTTCTCACAGCCTGTGAGTCTGGGAGCCAGGTTTCAAATCTAGGCTGCCTGCCCCCAGGCTGGACTCTGAAGCCACACAATTCCTTGCATCTCTAAGATACCCTACAGAACTCTACCCCTCTGCGGCCAGGGACCACCTGCCACGTTCACTGCTGTGTCCCCGGTCTGCATGAAGCACCGGCCAGGGGACCAGGGGTCAAGTTGCTCTGTGACTTCCCCTGCTCTGGCCCCAGGTCCTTGGAGATGCTCCTTCAGGGATGCTGAGCAGCCTGCTCTCGGTACCCAGGCCTAGAGGGACCAGAACTTATTCTTCTTGGGTCCCGTGAAATGACGGGCTTTCCTGGTCCTTTCTAGCTGGTCTGCCAGAGGCCAGCAGACACCTTTATCTCCCATGGAGGAAGCCCTGTTCTTTGACTCAGACCCTCCAGGACACAGCCCAGCCTCCCAGGTCCTCTTTGGCCCTAAACCCTGACCCTTTCGGCAGAATTCTCAAGCCTATGCCTCAGGCAGTGGCTCAGTGGACAGTCTGGGAGTCAGAGTGCCTGACTTCTTGTCGTGGCCTTGCTCACGTGATTCTTAAATAGATGCATTCTCTTCCTTTGTGAACTGGAAAAATCTCATAGGTGCTCTATGCCTCAGTTTCCTCCACCAATAAAATGAGTCCCATTCAGCTTGCCCTAACTCGCAGCTTGGCTGCCAGGCACACGTGTTTTCTGGTAGGGGTACTAGATGCTGTGATGCACTCCCCAGATCCTTCTTTCAGGACCAAAATACCTTCCCTCATTTGTGGACACTGGCTGCTGATGGCTCAGAGCTGAGTTCCCCTCCACCCTTCCTCAACCAGGAACTGCCTTCAGCTGAGGGGAGCTGCCCTTCCCAAGGGTCCACCTTCTCCCAGTTCCTGTCCTTGTGTGGGCACAGAGGCTGGTCCCCTTGTCCCACTTCAGGGCATCTGAAGTCCATCCCAGCTTCAGAGGTCTGCACCAGCTTGGCTGAGAACTTTGCTGCAACTGCCTTGCAGCCCAGCCTCCCCTTCTGAGCACTTCTGTGGTCCTCACCCCGCACAGATCTTGGTCCTAGGGGCTCTTCCGTGAAAACTTCTGCATGCAAATTTCTCTCTCAAAGTCTGATTTACAGAGAAACTGACCTGAGACAATTAACGTATTGATTAAAAACCAGGGTTATCACATTATGAGATATTTGGGGGGAACAGAATCAGAAACTAGAAATACAGATCGCATCTCACTCTAATAACTTAAAGCACATTCAATTGCTTATTATTAAATTTGTGAGAAAACAGTGACAGGCCCTTATGCAACAATTTGTTCTGTTTCTTTCCATCTTATTCTATAATGTGTATTTTTATAAAATTATAATCAAACAACGTTATATATGCCATCTTCAACCTGCTATTTTTTGTTCAGTACATTGTAAGTATTATCCACGTATTTGAATCTCTTGCAACGTTTTTTATAGCATAATAACCCATTGAGTAATGACTTATTGGCAGACTATTTTCCTAATGGCACACATCTAGCCTGACTTGGGGTTTAAAATTATGAATTATACTGGTGACCATACTAGGGAGATAGCCATATTTAGAATGGCTTCCTCAGGCTGGATATCCAGAAGTAGAATGATTGTATGCAAACCTATAGAAGCACATTGAAAACGGTTTGCCCAATGGATGATGTAAAATCAGGAGAGTGGGATTGGCCCACTCTCTCACTGTTTTAGCTCTGTGACCTGGGGCAACTTACTCAGCTTCTCTGAGCCCCACAGTGGAAAGTGTGGAAGGAGAGGGAAGGAGTGAGAGCTCTGACGCCATATCCCCTCAGCTGACTCTGTGCTAGGACTCTGCTCTGAGATGAACCTTGGAGAGATGGCCCCCAGAGCCTCACCTCCTGGCTTGTGAGAGGAAGGATGTGGCGCTTAGAGACGGGGTGTAATGAATTCTCCTCTCTCCTTTCAAGTCGTCGGAAGTTTTATGGTTGGATTAATAGTGTTATGAATTGAGTTAAACAAGGCTCTTCTTCCCCCAGGACCTCAAATAGCGGAAATCAGATGAAGCAGTAATCCTCTTCCACATGCAGCAAGTTTATTAAAATCCATCCCAGTGTAAAGAGAGGAGCTGAGCTGGGGAGGTGGGGGTCTGAGGCAAGGGCGGCAGTGGGCTGGGAAGGGCTTCCGGGGTCCTGAGCAGGACACGTGAAGCTGGGGCATCAGGTGTTTGTAACTGCCTAATTAACATTTTTTGAGTTAGAACATTCAGATAAACTTAGTCCTCCTTGTCATCCTCCCAAATCCAGCTCCCACTCTTCGTGGAAGTGATCAAGGACTTGGGATTGGACAGCACAGTGCCCAAAGGGACTTTATCCATAATATTTGGATGCTTTTAAGCTCTTAATTTGATATATTGTTCTGGACCTGCTTTATCCATCACCAGAATACAAATATAGATGGAAGATTGGTTGATCAATTGATTGATTGATTAAGATACTTTATAGAATGTGTATAAAATTATTTTGCATGAATTTCTTGGCATAAATGAGATCCTGCTGTATATATTAGGTAGCAGTTCACCACCCTCTATGTTGACATACAGAGATCTAGGTCAGTCCTTGTAACTGACTGTAATATTCCATCATTTGAATACAGCATATTTTATTTAGCTGTTCTCCTATTCTTGGACCCTGGAACTGTCTGCTGTGCTTTCCTAGTAAATTCCATGGTGCAAAGAGCACCCTGGAGCCTGGATCTCTGTGCACACAGACAAAGTTTCTCTACAGTGAGCATGGAGCAAAGGAGTTGCTGGTTTCTAAGGGATGGCATCTCCCCAGCCTTCTGGGGTTTCTGGGAGCAAACCAAACAACCAGAAATACCAAATCCATGGTCTAAAATTTCCATCATCCATCCAGCCTCCTGCATGTGAACAGGGAAAATAGATGATTCCATTTTACAGATGGGGTCCAGAGAGGTAAGGGGAATTGCCCAAGTTTGTAGAGGCTGTAAGAGAGGAAAGGAAGATAAACCAGAAAGTGGCACAGTCAGAGGAGGTCAGGGAGGAATTAGGATGGGAGTGACGTGATTGCAAGGCAGGGGAAATGAAGGGCCTCCTCCACAGAGGTGTCCTGGACTCAGCAGCACCTGTGTTGTCTAAACACACGCAGAACCCCCGGCAGAAAGAACTGCAACAAGCCCTCGCTAATTGCTATCATCTAAATGAAGTGATTCATACCCCTTTGCCCATGCATAATTAGCTAATAAATTACGAATGAGTAATCGTCTCTCATGAGGCAGCAGGAAGGAGAGGAGCCGTCACACACAGACCCTAATTTTCCTTTGGGACTATCACTAAATCATGACTCCCTTTGGAATCGCAAGCAATTTTTTCCCTTTATTATTACAAGGCTATTCTTGGCTTTGACAAATCAGGGCTTCTAAAATCACCAAGCCAAGCACTCGTTCCCCCAAACTACCTCTTTTATCAGGGAAGAACTCTCTATTACAACATACATTCGGTTTGCCAAGTGACCTTCAACAGCCCTTCAAGAAGGAAAAGAAGAGGAAATGCAATGGAAATAATATATCAGATGCTCTCAGAAGCAGCGTTTCTGCTGGCCTGGGAAGTCTGCAAGGGGGCACCAGCAGTGTCTATCCCAAAACAAATAGTTACTTCCACCTCTAAATTTGGGAATTATCTGGACCCAAAGCATGTCCTCCTGAAGAATCCCCCATCCCGAGGGAAGAGGCAAGGCCCTGACACTGATGTTTTGAACAAGTGATTGGAGCCAGTGGACTAAGAGGATGAGCATTTGTTTCTGTTAGACAAAAAATTGTTCTCCAGGGCAGCAAGGTGGCAGAGGCCTATGTGTGTGACCTCACACATCAAGGTACCCTGAGTTATTCTCCGCCTCCTAAAAAGTGTCTCCTCCAACTTCTCAGGTGCATTATCACTCCAACTCAGAAATTCTAGGGCTCTGATTTCCCTGGTGGTCCGGTGGTTAAGAATCCATATGCCAGTGC
This sequence comes from Capricornis sumatraensis, assembly GCF_032405125.1. NCBI lineage: Eukaryota > Metazoa > Chordata > Mammalia > Artiodactyla > Bovidae > Capricornis > Capricornis sumatraensis. Next base: position 23,111,341 of record NC_091088.1, on the reverse strand, counting down.
TGGGGGCATGGGTTCAATTCCTGCTACAGATGAGATTCCATGTTCTGTGAGCCACAACTACTGAAGCCCACGTTCCCCAGAGCCCATGCTCCACAATTAGAAAGTAGCCCCCACTCACCACAACTGGAGAAAGCCTGTGCACAGCAACAAAGACCCAGGGTGGCCAAAAATAAATAAATAAATTAAAAAGAAATCCTAGGGCAATGCTTTCTCCTACAACCATCAAACCCACCCACTGCTACAAACTAAGAATGTGCTGACATGTTGATGCCCCAGGGAACTGGGGTGCCTTTTACTGGGGTTGTATAACTTAGGGCTCTTTCATTGGAAGCCATAGTGCATGCTAAGTTGCTTCAGTCATGTCTGACTCTTTGCGGTCCTATGGACTGTAGCCTGCCAGGCTCCTCTGTCTATGGGATTCTCCAGAGTGGGTTGCCATTTCTTTCTCCAGCAAGTCATAGTGACCAATCCCAATTGTTTCAACTGTTTGCAGGATGAAAGAGTTCTGGAGATGGGTGCACAACCATGTGGATATTCTTATCTCTATTGAAATATACACTTAAAACTGGCTAAGGTGAGGCAAGGACGTGGAGAAATTGGAACCCTTACCCACTGTTGGTGGGAACGTAAAATGGTATAGCTGCTGTGGGAAGCAGTATGGAGGCTCCTCCAAAGCCTTAAAAATAGAACTGCCATATGACCCCACAATCCCATTTCTGGGTATGTATGCAGAAGACTTGAAAACAGGGTCTCAAAGAGCTGTTTGCCTCCTCATGTTTCCTGAAGCATTACGTACAAAAACCAAGATGTGACAACAACTTAAATTCCCTGACGGATGAATGAATAAAGACAGTTTGGTATATCTACAATGGGATGTTATTCAGCTTTAAAAAAGATGGAAATTTTGTCATATGTTACATTCATATGAAGGAAACTTAAGGACATTACGGTAAGTGAAATACATCAGTCATAAGAAGACAAATCTTATGTGATTCCATAAGTGAGGTATCTAAAATAGTCAAATGCATAGTACAGAAAGTAGACTGGTAGCTGCCAGCATCTGGGAGAGAGAAAGATAGGAGGTGTTCTTCCGTAGGCGTGGAGTTTCAGACATGCAGAATAGGAGAATGTTCTGGGGATCTGTTATGGGAAGTCTAAAGAGATCAACAGTGGCAGTGGTTGACAATATTGTACTGTATACCTGGAAATTGTTGGGTGTGTCAATTTATGTTTTGTGTTTTATTGCCACAATTTTTAAAAAAAGAATATATTGTGCAAATATTCCCTTGTCAATAAAAATTACATCATCCTCCCAAATGATGAAGCTTGGTAAATTTTATGTAAAGATTATTTTACCGCAGTTAGACATTTTAATTTTTATTTAGGCCAACAGAGGAATTTGAAATCTTATATAGTTAAAAGGAATCATCTTGGGTGATAGATTTGAGAACTGATTATATAAAACATCAACTGCCAGGAAATTACTTGATTCTTAGAAGAATAAAGAAAGATAAAACCACAAGTCACCACACTGTCCTGTGAGGAAATTCCAAGGGGGACCTGGAGGAGACTCGGGAACCAAAGGTGGCGCTCCTCCAGTGGGCTGTGCTGGACCCCTGGCCTCCCCTTTCGCCTTTGGACTTGGGGGTGGCCCCTCATCTCCCTATCAGTTTCCGTCTCTAGACCTTGGGGGCTGGAGCAGTTCATTGATCTTTATTCCTCTTTTAATCATTAACCTTGTCTGACCCTATCTCCAAAGTTTTCTTTTCCTTTCTCCTTTTTCCTTTTTTACTTCTTTTGTTTTGGTAATCTCAAAAAAAAAAAAAAAAAAGAAAAGAAAACCCACACACTTTCCATATGGTGCCCTTGCTGGAGACCGGCCAACTCCCCAGTTCCCCAGGGCTGCTCCATGCATATGCATGGGCCAAGAAGGCTGTCCAGCCACCCGCAGTGTGATCACAGCCACCAAATGTGCCCGTGCCAGCCGGTCCCAGCACTGCCCTCCCTGCCTGTCAGTCCTCAGGTCTCCACTGCCCTGTCAGGCATCCGAAATAGCGGCAGTAAAGGCACGTCCGCAAGCCCGGTGAGCGCACCGCTGATCATGGCGGGTGTGGACAGAAGAAAGGGGAGGTGGGGGTGGCTGCAGATTCACAAAAGGCCTCAAACTCAGATTTCCCATTTGCACCAAAGGACATTATACCTAAAGTCACAGGGACATACAAAAGGATGGAAATAAGACCCTCATTCTCCAGCTTCCAACATGGGTCCCCTCGCCCGACCCCACCACCTGGCATGCACTGTGAATTAAGTTCTTAAAAATAAATCCCGTAATTATCTTGTGAATAGCAAATTACATTGTAGGACATTGCCACCTGTGGTAGAACACTGAAAGCAGAATTAAGTCGGGGGATTATGAGTGATGCATAGCTATCATTCAGATCATAATTGGTATAACACTATCTGTTGTATCAAAAGTTCTGAAGTGTCATTATTTGGCCGTAAATGTTCTGCTATTTTGCATCAATCAAAATTATTTAGACATGTATTTTATGGGAACAGGGTAGTAAATTATTGTGTTACATTTGCTTTAGAGTTAAAGCACTAATTTGTTCAAAGAAAACATTTGAAATACACAATTTTTGTTGCCCTAATTTGGCATTTCTTCATTTCTTTAATATAGAGGAAGAATCAAATATAGAAGTTACCCAGGTCTAACTCCTGAGCATCTTTTGAGCACCTACTGTGTGCAAGATATTGTCAGGGGATCTGGGATGAATGACACACAGTTCTACCCTGGAGGAACTCATGGGATAAGAAGGAGACAAAATGTGTAAACTAATAGCCAAGACTCAAGGCAAAATCAGAGCCATGCAGGTGGATATAACAGGGGGCTGCTTGGAGGAGGTGGCACTTCAACTGAGCCCTGGAAAGCTTAATATTTAGGAGCTAGAAGAAGCCGTGGAATCTATTCTAACCCTCTCTTTTTGCATAAACTGAGACACAGAAAGAGGAAAGTAATATATTGTCTCCAAGTAAAATATTGACATCAAATTGACAGCTAACTCGACATGAGCGGGCAGGAGGTGAAGGGTAGGGAAGCCAAGTGAGAAGGAGGGACAATAGCTCCAGGTGGGAAAATGGCATCAGCAAAGGCTGAGCAGCTGGCAAGTTCAAATGTCTGCAGTGGCCCTTTAATGGATGTTAGCTTTGTTCCCCTCCCTGGACCCCACTCTGGATCCATGTGGTTTACATGGCATTGACCCAACTCCGAGTTGGGCACATGCCCAGTTGTGACCAATCAGCTTGTTGCCCTCTCCAGGCTTTCATGATTGGCTCAGAGACAGGTGTGTAGCCTAGGTGGGTCCAGCGAGACTCAGTGTCCAGAAGTCCACCAGAGCAACCAAGAAAAAGACGTAAATCATGGGCTGCTGGTGGCACCACTGGGGACCAGCTTGCTTGAGATGAGTGAGCCCAGAGGAAAAGAACACTGATAGATGGAAAGAAACCAAGTTCCAAAATAAACACTCGAGTCTTGAATTCTGCTGCCTGAATCCACAGTTGCTTATCAACTGTAGAGACCAATTCATGCTCCCTTTGGTCAAATCAATCTAACTTGGGCTTCTATCATTTTCCTTGGAAGAATCTTGATTGCCTCACTCCAATGAAAGGGTAGTCCAGTTCTAGAAGGAGAAGGAGACCTCCTCAGCCTCCTGCGTTGGAACATCTGCATAAGTTAGTTCAACAGGTAAGCGGACTGAGCCCTGGGAAATCCCCTAGAAAGATGCACGAGACAGTGAAATCTCTGTGGAGCAGGTTGATTGCCCTCCAAATCAACCTTCCTCCTGGGGTTCACCTAGGGCAGAGGAAGCAGGGTGATCTGAGTCTGCAGGCAGCGTGTGAGCTGCTGGGTAGGATGAGAACCTCCTCACGGCGGACTGTCTGTAGATCCCTCTGTGCTTCCCGAAGTCTCCTCTGTTCCTCCTAATCCTTGTTGTCTCCAATTTCCAAAGCCCCACAGCACTGTTAACTTCTGCCCAAGTTTGATCAAAAGCAGGTGAAAAATACAAAGCCTGACAGACAATTGAAGACCAACCTTCAAAACCAACTTCCAAACAGCCTACAGTCCCACAGATTCAGCGTCACAAGAGTGCATCTCTGCAAAAGCCTGAGTCAGCCTGAACTAGTAACAGGCAGGGAAGAACAGTCTCATGAATTACAGGGCTCGAAGCTGCGAGCCAGGAGGCAGGGCTGGAAGTTCCTATGTTACGAGGCTGCTGAACAAAGGTTGGCAGGGTGCTATGTGCTGAGAGGTGACAGTATCTTCAGTGACACCTCCCAGGACTATTTCCATTCAAGGTGCAAGGGCCCCAGGGCTTAGCTGGTGCAGGAAGAGATGAGGTGAGCCTGAGCATGCAGGAGAGTTAACAAGAACTGCAGGGCCCCAAGCTCTGCAGGGGCACGGAGGACACTGGAAAGCACCCGGCCTCCCACAGCGAATGATCATGCACTATGAGGGGAGTGGGGAGCAGAGAGAAGGATGAGACAGGCGGGGAGCAGGGAGCAGCGAGAAGGATGAGACAGAGGCGGCTTGGGGCCATCTGTTTACAGAATGACGCAGCCCTGCCAGGACGGCAGAGTTCTGAAAGGCCTCCCAACCCCAGAAGCCTGGGGAGCAGGCCTCCTCTGCCATCCGCACTGGGACCAGCATTGCTGACTGACATGGCTCCTCCTTCAGTGGAGGGCCCAGTGCCCAGAGCGAGAGGAAGGGCCGGAAGTCTGCTCTCCCTCACCTCGCCTGCCTACCTCCCAGAGGACTGTGCCACCCAAGAGCGCAAGCTTTCAGCCTGGACTCAGGACCTGGCCCTCTTAGGCCCCAGCTCAGGTGCAACCTGACCACTGCCTCACCTGGCTTTGCCTCAGGAGACACTGTCTGCCTACAAAGTCTAAGGAAAGCAAGGAGTCCCAGGGATCCATAGGGCAATACCAGGAGGAGTCCCTGGCCTTGGGCTATAAACATGATGGGTGAAGTGGCTGCACATTCTGGCGCCCACTCCATCACCTGGGGTGGTCCTCCAACACCAGAGCAGTCCTACATCCCCCAGGGCAGTCGTCCACCAAGTCAGTCCTCTGTGGTTTGAAGGAATGCCTCAGAGCAGGCTTGTTACCCTCCATGGGTCTATCTGATTCAAGCCTGCTTCTCCACCCCCAGGGTGAGGGCCTTAGGTGAGAGGTGCTCACAAACGATGTGTTCAATCAGTGGCCGGAACTGAGAGTCAGGAAGAAGTACCTGCTCCCCTTCAAAGCATCAAGGGGCAAAACATCCATGGCAGGCATCTGGAGTTTGGAACAAGTTGATGATAAATGTGGGCTTTGTGATCAGACTCATGTTCTGCCAGACTTGGGCCAAGCCCCACGCAGCCACTCATGAGCTACACAACTTTGGTTAAGCAATGTAAGCTCTTCGGACTCCATGTCCTCACACGTCAAGTGGGGATCCTGGGATGATAGTGGTACCTTGGAGCCTTAAACATCAAGTGCTCAGTGTGTTGTCCGATGTTTGATGCTTCAGCCTCTTTTATTTTTGTGCACGCATGCTGCTAAGTCACTTCAGTTGTGTCCTACTCTTTGTGGTTCCATGGACTGTAGCTCACCAGGCTCCTCTGTCCTTGGGATTCTCCAGGCGAGAATACTAGAGTGGGTTGCCAGGCCCTCCTCCAGGGGATCTTCCCGACCCAGGGATCAAACCTGCATCTCTTAGGTCTCCTGCATTGGCAGGCAGGTTCTTTACCACTAGTACCACCTGGGAAGCCCCCTTATTTCCAGGACAGCCCTTTAAGGCAGATCTTAATATTTGTCTCCATCTTACAGATGAGAGCACCGAGGCTCAGAGAGATGAAATCACTTGTCCATGCTGAAAAATGGCAGAGTCATGATCTGAAGCCAGGTCTGTCTGGCTATCTAATCCCTGCCCTTCCTGGGATCTCCCATGGCTGTGCCTGGCATGTGGCTAGCGCTCAGAGAAGGTTGCTAAACTGTCTTGAGGGTAAGTGCAAGGCACTGGGGAACCAAGGGTTGAGAAGGCCTATGGTGAAAATTATAACACCAGCAGATGGAGTTTAAGAAGATGGAGTTTAAGAAGATGGAGGCAGGCCACACTGTGGTCCAGAGTTGGCAGCATCTGCGATGCCCACAGCTCTGCAGCCAAGCCAACGGGCTGACCAGCCACCTGGGGTGGAGTTAATGCCTTAGGGTGCAGTTGGAACTGATGGATAGCTTCATTTATTCACTGATTCATTCAACACATACTTATGCACAGTGTGCCAGGCACAAGGCAGCAGTATGAAGCTAATGGAATAGCGAGATGACAGTGAATGGGGGACCCCCAAGGAGGCCCAGGCTTTCCCCTCACTGCAGGAGGGAGGTAGAGAGAGAGGGAGAAACTGCCGCCCACCCACGAGGGGCTCCCAGGGCCCCTCCCTGAGGCCTGTTACTGCTCTCCTCTCCCTCCCCAAGCCTTCCCACTGGGGCACAGCCTTAGAGCACGTGAGGCCACTCAGGACCTTCAAAACCACCCACGTGTAGGCAGAGCAAACTGGAAATGAGCTCCCCACTCCAATTTTGGCAGGTGCCCACAGCCCTGTGGCAGAATTGCCAAGCTGGATGGCCACCTTCGCCAGCACTGATGGTGTAGAAGGGAGACTGGGAAGTGAAGTGTGGCCCTCATCTCCTCACTGAACCAGCATTTATCAAGCACCACTCTGGGCCTGCCAGAAAGGCCAAGGAGGGATCCGAGTGAACTGGCAGGACAAAGGCAGGGCCGTGGGAGCCTCAGCAGGCTAGCCTCCTCCTCACTGCAGGGGGCAGAGAGAACAGAGAGACCCGCTCTGGAGAGAGGACTACTGAGTTTGGTCCTCAGGGGCCTCGGTGCCTCCTCTGACTCCCCAGGTGCCTCACTGAAAGCCTGGGGGGTGAGGGGAGGAGCAGAGGGTACCCCACACCTTGAGAACCATCCTCCTGTAGGGATGTTCCTGAGTCCCAGGTGAGGCAGGTGCCCTCCCATATGTCTGCAGATGCCCGTAGCCCCCCACGCCCACTCGGTTTGTGTGCTGGCTCCAGCCTAGACTGGCCCTGGAGACACGGTTTTGTTTTTTTTAAAACCAACATGGTTCGACAACCCCCACCTCATTCCTGATACTAGCAGCCTGCCCTGCCCCTGGGCTGCTGCCCTAACCCCTGTCCTCGTGAGCACTCTTCTCTCTGGGGTCCTCCTCTGGTCATGGAATGACGAGGGCCGGGCTTGAAGGTCCTGCCCTGTTGAGTGGGCTCCTCTCATGGCTCCAAGAGACATTAGGACCAGCGGTGACCCTTGGGCGGTAAATGGGTAGGGATGGGGGCGGGGGGCAGGAGTCTTGTTCAACTCTGTCATTTGACAGATGGGAAAATGGAGGCCCAGAGTCCTAACCTGCCCCTTAGTCCCCCATCCCTACATCCAGCATCCCAAACGGGTCTCCTACAAACCTTCGCCCTGCCTGCATCCTCTGATGCCACAGCCTTCCTGAAAGGAAGCAGGGACAGCTCTTGAGGAGGTCAATGCTACTACGTTGGACAAGGAAGTGCAACCCAGCTGAGCGGTGTCTCGGGACCGCCTTTATAGACAGCATCTGAAACACACTGACTCCGCACCTGCCGCCTCTCCTGTCGCCAGCATCTAAACCCAGGTGAGAAATTGAGACTTAATCCCGGCAGGCCAAATGAACCTCGCAAATTAGCCCTCCTGGATGGAGGGACCCGGCCAGGAGGCAGCAAGGGGCTGGGTCAGACGGCGGCTCCCGGGTGCAGAGGAGCGCCTACAGGGCTTGCTCATATTTAAAACTTCCTTTCATATATTTTTAATAAAACAACTGATACAAATTCAAAACCAACTTCATAAATCAAACATTATTCAATGCTGGCGGCTTCAAGGTTTCCCGGTGCTTGGCTGGGAGCGTGCCTCTCTTCCAGACGGGTTTCGTACTCCAGTGCTAGAGATTTTGTGAAAGGTTTATTGGATTTCATAGTCCCTTAAGGGGAAACCCTTTAAATGTCTTTGCAATTATAAGTCTAATAACACTTTCAGCCCTTGGACACAGCCTTGACTTGACAGAGATAAGGAACTAAAAGTTGCTCAGTCAATACCAAGCTATTAATCTCTGTCACCTCGCTGTCACCACAGCTCAGGAAAACAATGTCGTTTCTTGACCTAGGTGAAGGCACGGAGTGATTTTATTCAGAATGTCAGCATTCATCAACCCAGATTTTGTCACCCCCTCCCCAACTGGAGTTCTTCAGTTCATCCTGCCTCTGATGACACCCTTCCAGGGAAAAGAGTTTCTTTCAGTCTTGGCCTATTATTATTATTATTTAGCTCTTATTCAAGTGTAAAAAGCCTTTAAGAATAAAGTTTTTCCTCCCCTGAAGAGACCTGGCAGATGAAATCACTTTGGGCTGCTCCTCAGTGACCCAAGCCAAGGGCGTCTGGAAGTTACCAAGGCAGTGTTTGTTTACATATTTAAATGAAGGGCAATTTTTATCCTGTCTCTGCTCAAAATTTGATTAGGGTGGGGCTCTCCCCCCTCCCTTAGTGTCCTCCTTCTCCTCGACCTTGAAAGAAACCCAAGAAATTGTTTAAAAGAAAAGCCAGTGAAAGTCCTGATGAGAAACTAGTAAGAATGAAATCAGATGGTTCCTAGCTGAGCAGTCAGTCAGCCATTCCCCCCACCCCAAGCAAAGGGACCAGGGAATGCCCACTTTTGCCCACCTGGGACCTGGGCTCTGGTATACAGGGTGGGATGGAGCAGTGCTGGTGGGCACCTACCCTAAAATTCAGGGTGCCCCTCCAGGCTAGAGAAGTGCCAGGCAGGCTTCCAAAGGCCTACATCTGTCCTCAGGCAGGACGGAAATCACTCCAGACATTTTGTGGCTCAATGGAAAACTTCGGGCTATGGGGGCAGCCAGAGAGGAGCAGGCAGGCCTCCAGGCCCTTAATCCATAGGTTGTAACTGTCCCATAAGGTGCACCCCTGCTTTAGATTGTTGGGATTATATTTGAGCCCTCAGGGATCTTCAAATCTGCACCACCTTAGCTCAACCACTTTCTGGATCACTTTCCCGACTTGTGCTTAACCAGATGCCTTGGCTTTTAGAAAGGGTTGGTATAATGGGCAGCTAAAAAATATGCCTGTACCTTTACAGGTAGAAGCCTTCACATACCTTCTAGGACTAAGCACCTTCTCCTAGTAAATCGTTCCTGTCTAAGAATCCTTTTGTTCTTTCGTTGCTCAGTCCTGTCTGACTCTTTGGGACCCCATGGGCTGCAGGATGCCAGGCTTCCCTGTCCTTCACTATCTCCTGGAGCTTGCTCAAACTCATGTCCATTAAATCAGTGATGCCATCAACCATCTCATCCTCTGTTGTCCCCTTATCTTCTGGCCTTCAGTTTTTCTCAGCATCAGGGTCTTTTCTAATCAGTTGGCTCTTCATATCAGGTGGCCAAAATATTGGAGCTTCAGCTTCAGCATCAGTCCTTCCAAAGAATATTCAGGATTGATTTCCTTTAGGATTGACTGGGTTAATCTTCTTATTGTCCAAAGGACTCTCAAGAGCCTTCTGCAGCACCACAGTCTGAAAGTACGCTTCTTCGGTGCTCAGCCAGATTGTAATTCAGCTATAAACAATGACAACCCTGTCTCCTTAGAGAAAACTCTAAGGGTTTTCCTTTTCCACTGTGGGTTCCAGGAAGCTCAAGGTCAAATCATCTCCTAGAACTGATGTGTTTGCATTAAACTTTAGTCTTGATTTTCTTCTGCTGGTTGTGTTTTGGCAACTTGTTATCACATCCTTTCCTATAAGTCATTTTGAACCCCTTTCCCACAGATATGGGGTTTAAAGGAATAAACACATTCCAGGAACCTATGAATTGATCCCATGACTGGGACTTGGTAGATCAAAATATAGTCACAGTTCTGCCTCTGACTTCACTGAGGTCTGCGTGCACATCAGCCAGATCTCAGTTTTCTCATCTATAGAATGGAACTATAGGACAAATCTGTGTATATATATAATGAGACAAACATATGTCAAAGCTATCTATGTCTGTCTGTCTCTAGCACAACTACCTCTGATTTTCTGATCTTCTGCCACACTAAGCAGATGCGGATTAAAAGCAGGAACTCTGGAGCCAGACTTCCCCAGGGGATTGAATGACTAGCTCAGCCTGGCTTACCTGGCAGCGTCCTGGTTTCAGCACTGAATAGTCCCATGTCCCAGGCAAACCCCCAGTCCCGGGGACATTGGGAAGGTTGGTCACTCTACAGGTTCACCTGCTGGCTTGCCATTCACTGTCTATGTCACCTTGGGCAAGTTAATTAAGTTACTAGTGTCTCAGCTTCCTCAGTCTTCAGAACAGGATTATAAATAGAGCTGCCTCCTGGCATTATTATAAATTGAAGGCACATTCATATTTGTAAAGCACATAGAACAGTTTTGGCACATAGAAAACACTATGAGTGTTCATTAAATAAATGCTATAGCCATTTGCTTTCTGCACAAGTTACAGAAATTTTTCACAATAATTGTTAACCAAAAAAAAAAAAAAAAAAAATTTACTGACTCTGATATTCGTGGAGCAAGAGATGTTGTCCCGAGAGTGGAGACTGTCTCCAAGCTCTTCTGGGTGAAAGCGGAGGGAGGCACAGCTCGCAGGGAGCATGGGGGCAGAGTGTGACTCAGGAAAACCATTCATTCCAGACAGAGGGACAGAACCCACATGCCCTGCCCAGAGAGGCCAGCGAGCCCCTGGCCTCAATGTTTTCTCAGTGATGCCAGCCATCAGGGAAGGAGGCTGGAATGTGGCCCTGGTGTCCGCCAGAGAGTTCAGTCAGACTCCCCTTCCAGAAAGAGCCACAGAAAGGGGCTGAGTTTGGATGTCACTGGTCACACCTTGTGAGAATGGGGACTGCTGCTGCTAAGCAGGCAGTAGCTGGGAGCCCTGGGCTTTCGCCGGGGATTAGACAGTATCTCTGCAGGGCTGTGCATCCTCTCCTGAGTTAGGACCAGGCTCGACTCCACGGAGTTCCTACCTTCCATCAAACCCAGCTACCTGGATGGCTGAGGGGCCCCTAAGACGGTGCCCCTCTTAGCACACTGGTCCTTATTAGGCAATCGCTGTGCACTCAGCCTGGGCTGAGCCAACCCCTGCCTTCCAGGAACTTACTCTCTGCTTGGCAGACAAGACTAACAGCACCTGCAGTTTCTTCTCCCAACACTGGCTTCCACTTCCTATTGTTCCAACTCCCTCTCTCCTCCCAGGTAAGAAATGAAACTTTTCCGAGGCATGGAGAAGTCACTAAGCCCGCTCTTCCCGTGTTCCCTGCAGGACCTGGCTCAGGTGCCGGCACCTTGGAGGCCCTCACAGAATTCCTCTTCAGCAAAGACTAACTCCATAAAATAAAAGAGAGACTGTCAAGAACTGTGCTGTCCAGTATGATAGCCCCAGTCACAGTGTGGCTATTTAAATTAATTAAAATTAAATTAAAAATTCAGGAGGAAGAGGCAGAAGAACGGAACCCCATAACGAGGACAGACACAGGTAAGTTCCCCATATTCCGCCCCAGCTGCAAATTTTGCCTCCTGTCCTGGGAACCTTGGGCATAGTACCTTTGCCAGCATCCTCCAAAACACTGAAGGTTCAGAAGTTCCTAGCCTAAAGGCTCTTTAGGTCTCTCCCTGGGCCCAGCAACATTTAAAGTCAGCAAGTAAATAGCAAAGTAGAGTCTAGACATCAGTTGGGAGAAAAGCCAAGAGATCGTATAAGGGAAACAAAATAGGAAGCTAAGCACTTCCTAATCTTGTAACAGCCAAAACTCCGACTTTGATCACTAAGTTGGGGGTTCCTAAAGTGAAAGTGAAAGTCACTCAGTCATGTTCTACTCCTTGTGACCCCATGGACTTTATACATGGGATTCTCCAGGCCAGAATACAGGAGTGGGTTGCCATTCTGTTCTCCAGGGAATCTTTCCAAGCCAGGGATCGAACCCAGGTCTCCCACATTGCAGGTGGATTCTTTACCAGCTAAGTCACCAGGAAAGCCCAGGGGGTTCCTAAAGCCCCCCAGATATGCTGAAGTCATCTGAATCAAGGGCCACCCCAGACTCACCTCCTGCTGAATCTGTTTAGGGGAAGCATCCAAGGGATGTTTAGGGGAGAAGGCTCACTCGGTCCCTGTCACCCAAAGCTGCCAGACACCGGAGGAGAGGCCACAAGACCCTGTGTGAAGTTAGGCAGAGGCCACAGGAGGTTCATGTCTCTGTTTAGCAATAAATGCAGCCTTTATTTATAAAATGATGGCAGTTCCCAGCCTTTATTCAGGGATTTGACTTTTATGAGAAACTTAGACATATAGTGTTTTTGGGTTTTTTTTATCTTGCTAGAGTCCTGGAGTGTGTTCGACTCTTTGCGACTCCATAGACTGTAGCCTGCCAGGCTCCTCTGTCCATGGAATTCTTCCGGCAAGAATATTGGAGTGGGTTGCTATGCCCTCCTCCAGGGGATCTTCCCAACCCAGGGATCAAACCCAAGTCTCCTGCATTGTAGGCAGTTTCTTTACTGTCTGAGCCACAAGGGAAGCCCTAGAAGGAAGTGGCTATTCCCATTTCATAAAATATGAGGATCCATCTGAGTAAAATACTTGTCCTAAGTCACGTGGGTAGAAACTCAGCTGGCCCAAAGATTACAAATTGACAGAGGAAATTTAACTCTGAAAGACAATCATATTTTTAAACAATACTATTAATAGGTAGGGGTTCCCAGGTGGCGCTAGTGGTAAAGAACTTGCCTACCAATTCAGGAGAGGCAAAAGACTCAGATTTGATCCCTGAGTCAGGAAGATCCCCTGGAGAAGGGAATGGCAGCCCACTCTGGCATTCTTGCCTAGAAAATCCCATGGACAGAGGAGCCTGGTGGGCTATAGTCCATGGGGTCACAAAGAGCTGGACACGACTTGCACTCACGCACATTAATAGGTAACATCTCTTGAACATTTATCATATACCTGGTATAGAGCTAAGCAGTCCACATTACCCCATTGAATCCACACCACCAACAGCCATCCTGTTTTACAGATATGGGAATTAAGTCTTGGAGAAGCCCAACAACTTGCCCAGTTACACACCAGGAAAGATAAAGATTTGGTCCAATTGGTAGTTATAATGTAGGTTTATAGGCCACATTATAGGGTCATAATCTTTTCAAGTTTGAATGAGGGAACTAAAAATTCAATAGAAAATGTCAAAGAAGAAATTAGCTTCTATAATAACTTCTAAATGGCCCAACGGAGCAGCTCTCTGAAAGCTCAGATGATTAAAGATGTGGTCGGGTGTTTCCTTTGGCAGGAGGAAATTGCCTTTGTCTTGAGAAACATTTTCTCTCCCATGTGTTCACTGAGGTGAGACCAGGGTTAGCAGCCTGGAGGGAGGGACTTCAACCCGGGCACAGGATGGGGGCAGATGAGGTGCCTTTGACCAGGAAACGTGTCAGCACCTAAGGCACCTCCCCACATGGAAGCCCATGGGAGTCAGGCCAGACAGTGTTAAGTTCTGCCAGCTGCAGGTATGGGCAGGGGCATTGGCCTGGCTCCTGGGGCACAGAGCCCATAAATCAGCCCCCAAGCCTGCTGCACAATTGCCATGCGTCTCTTTCAAGCAGCTCCGAGAAAAAATGGCTCCATCTGCTCACTGCTCGGTAATAAATAAAATGGAACTGGAGCAAAATGGATGGAAAGCAATTTTTGGAAGATGAATTTCTGAAAGAATTGGCCACCATTTGTGCAACTTTTCTGGTGCCCGAAATGGCCGCCTGAGACCCTGCCAGGCCCAATGGCTGGAGGAGGCAACTAATGGGCAAAAAAGAGAGAAGAATGGTCCTTCCTGGTGACAGACTGGTCAGGAAAGAGTGCTTTACAAAAAACTTCCCGCTCCTGACGCCTCCCCCTTCTCTTTGTCCTCTCCATCATTACCACCATCACCGTCATCACTATCACCACCATCTTCATCATCACCAGCCTTATCACTACCATCATCACTGTCATGCTTATTGGACTAATTGGCTTACGGATGCCCTGCTGTATACCAGCACGCTGCTGAAATCTCCAATATCTTTATGAGAATTACCTCCTTTCAAGTCTCGTTGAGGCCTGCCCTGCCCACACTATGTAAAACTGCAAAACCCCTCCCCATTGCATTCACAGATGCTCTTTTTCCCCAGTTTTCCTGAGGCATAATTCACATGTATCACAGTATGAGTTTCAGATGTACAGCATAAAGATTTGAATTGCAGATGTCGAGAAATGATTACCAGGATGTATTTAGTAAACACCCATCATCTCATATAAATACAGTAAAAAGAAATAGAAAAAATATAGAGAAAAAAATGTCACCTTATAATGAGAACTCTTAGGATTAACTTCTTAACAACTTTCATATATAGCATATGGCAGTGGTAACTAGCCATGTTGTATGTTAGCTCTCTAGTAGCATAGATGATCTTCAGGGGATTTGTCTGTTTCTCTGCCACTCTATCCTCAGTGCTAAGCATAACTCCTGACCTATGGAAAGTGAAAGAAAGTGAAGTCGCGTCCAACTCTTTGCGATCCCATGGACTATGGGGTTCTATCCAGGATTCTCCGTCCATGGGATTTTCCAAGCAAGAGTACTGGAGTGGGTTGCCATTTCCTTCTCCAGAGGCTCTTTCCAACCTAGGAATCAAACCCAGGTCTCCCACATTGTAGGCAGACGCTTTACCATCTGAGCCACTAGGGAAAGCCCTCAATAAATGTACTGGACAAGTGAAGGAGTGAAAGATCCCCTGGAATCCTCACAACCGTATGAGACATATCTGGCCTCTGCCTATCTCTTTGGACACATCTGTTGCTCCTGGCCTCACTACATCTTATATACACTGTGACACAGAGTGACAGTCCCTCTAACACTGTAGCTCCTGGCCTCCTCCTTGGTGCATGCCCTTCCCGTTATCTGACAGCCGTCTGCACACGCCTTCAGGCAGGCTTCAGCTCTTCCTCCAGCTCTGCTCTGACCACCCAGAAGAGTCACCCATGTTATTCTTCCTTTTCAGCTCTTACAAAGGATGTGCTTCTTTGTTTACTTGCAGGAGTGGACATCTGCCTGGATTCAGTCCACAGGGGCAGTAGATTTCTCTAGATCACCAGAACTCAGCATGGAGCCTGGCACAGAGCAGATACTCCAAGAAATATTCTTAACCGTTTTATAGATGAGGAAATTGAAATGAGGAGCTGGGACTTGATATTAGTCTAAATCCAAAGTCCGTAAACTTGGGCACCACCCTATGTGGTTCTCTGAGTTTGTTGGGTTCTTGTTAAGTTCAGCCACACCCATAGCCATGTCCATTATCTGCCCTGCTTCCCAGGTGACTTCCATCAGCACCTTTCTAAGGTAATCACTTCCTTGTTTGTACTTTCAGTGAATATGTATCAGGCACCTCTGGGCCAGATGCTGTTCTAGAAGATGTGGTCAGGGTAGACCAGAACCCTGCTCTCATGGAGCATACACTTTAGTGAGACAGTAGCTAGTAAGAAAAGGAAGGAGAAGTTTCAGAGCAGGACAAATGTAGTGAAGACAAAAGAAATGAGAGTAACGTGGCAGAGAGTGGTAAGGAGGTGAGCCGTTACTCTAAATAAGGTGTTTGCATGTCATTCTCCTATTTTTGCCTTCCATACAATCAGAAAAACCCTCTTAACCACATCTCCTGCTCCAAAATTCCTGGTCAAGCCTTGTGTCTGTCACATGAACCTGAAATTCCTAGTGTATCTGACACATCTGGAATGGAGACCAGCCCAGAACATGTACCCAGCAGATCTGGAGACTCAGACAACGTGACTCTTCTCTCTCTGGGTCACACGTGGATAATTTAGAGCTAACTGAGGTTTTACCTATAATTTCAAAGACCTACATCAGAAATGAGATTCTTACCCCCCTCCAAGAGGAGTAGAAGGGGCTTAATATGCATCTGTGTGTGGTTAAATAGTCGGTTTTCCCATGTAGCATAATGATGCTGAAGGTGAAGCTCCAATACTTTGGCCACCTGATGTGAAAAGCTGACTCTTTGGAAAAGACCCCGATGCTGGGAAAGATTGAAGGCAGGAGGAGAAGAGGACGACAGAGGATGAGATGGTTGGGTGGCATCACCAACTCAATGGACATGAGTTTGAGCAAGCTCTGGGAGTTGGTGATGAACAGGGAAGGCTGCTGTGCTGCAGTCCATGGGGTCTCGAAGAGTCAGACACGACTGAGCCACTGAACTGAACTGAAGACATAGCATAAGGCAACACAACTTTAAGGCAAGGGAAATGCCCTGTAAGCTCCTCCAGAAAGAGCTGGTCAACTGCCTGCCCCAGGGTCTTCCCCATCCTAAAGTCACCCACCCAGATGGAGGAAGTGGAACACTGCAGAGCTGGGCTCTGAGCTGACTCATCCTTTGTGACCCTGACACATCCTTAGCTTTCCTTAACCTCATCTTTTCTACATATACTAGGGGGAAGCTAGCTTTTTCTTGCCTTCCTCACAGGTCAGCTGTGAGGCTGTGAGTACTGACCTCATGCAACTTCTCCAGCCTTTCCTTATACTGACTCACCCCAGAGATCAAAGACCTCCACGTGCAAGTGTGCATGCATGCTCAGTCGCTCAGTTGTGTCTGATTCTTTGTGACCCTGTGGACTGTAACCCCCCAGGCTCCTCTGTCCATGGGATGCTCCAGGCAAGAATCCTGGAGTGGGTTTCCCTGCCCTCCTCCAGGGGATCTTTCTTACCCATGGATCAAACCCAGGTCTCCTGCATCTTCTGCGTCACAGCAGATTATTTTCTGCTGAGCCACCAGGGTTAGTAACTACCATCAAACGCATTGGATGGATGGATGGAACCCAATTAGCTCAAATGTCTTAGGGCAGCTTCCTAAGGGTAGAAAAATTGAAGGAAAGTTGGCTTAAGAGTGACTGTGAGAAGCTAGAGATGCCCTACTTAGGTCAAAAGGCCGATGAAGGTCATCTGTCTTCGTCATGTTATCTTGTATTTGTGAAAAGTGCATAGGGTTGACTGGGGTGGAACCTTTGACAGGAAAATAAAGGATTGTAAAACAGTAGCAACGGTGGCTCTTCTTGTTTCCTGGGGTGAGGGATGGGGAAGAATGCAGGACACTGAAAATTTCAAATGGCTTTAAGAGGTGTGGAGACTGCTGTACTTCAACGGCATCTCTCACTATGTCTTTCTGTCTCTGCCTCTCTCTCCCATTGGGCTGGGCCTGGCGTCTCTCAGGATGGCCTTTTGAATTGAAGGCTCCACAAGTATCAGGGCTTCCCAGGTGATGCTAGTGGTAAAGAACCCGCCTGCCAATGCAGGAGATGTAAGAGACATGGGTTTGATCCCTGGGTTGGGAAGATCCCCTGGAGGAGGGCACAGCAACCCACTCCAGTATTCTAGCCTGGAGAATCTCATAGACAGAGGAGCCTGGCGGGCTACAGTCCATAGGTTGCAAAGACGACTGAAGTTGGACACAACTTACGCGACTTAGCATAAACACCAAGCATCTTGGTGACAACACGATCTGTTGCTCACTGGCCCACCTCATTCTACATAGCAGGAAAGGATAAAGCACAAGGAAGAAGTGAGGTCAGTAGAAACAAAGCCAGAATGGAAATTGTGACAAAATATAAGATGTTTATTTCAAGGCTAATGAGGCAAACCACACTTCAGGAAAATGGCAATTATAACTCGATGGTAATAGATTTGAGGTGCTGTTGCTGCTGCTGCTGCCCACTCCCCTTCCAAGCAGTGTTGCTTCTGGGGCCTCCCTCCTCCAGGATCCAGCAACTCATAGGAGCCCAGGCTCAGGCAACAGGTGGACATCCTTGAGGGGAGGGGGTCCCATCACTCCTGGGGTCCAGGCCCTGCCCAGAGCCCTTACTAGCTCTGCCGTGCCCATCAGTGCCACCTCTTTCCTGCCCACAGCTCTTCACTTGCTCCTCTTAGGACCTGGGGTTTCCCAAGTATCACTCACTTGCATGGCATCTTCACAGCTTTTGCCATATCCACTTATCATCTGTACCTTCTTTTTTAAAATTATTTTTTTCTTTAATTTGATGTATTTCATTTACTTTTTTATTGGGATATAGTTTCTTTACAAAATTGTGTTGGTTTCTGTTGTCCAATGAAGCGAATTAGCCATATATGTATAAGTACTTCTCCCCTCCCTCTTAGGTCTCCCTCCCATTTCGCCCCATCCCACTCCCCTAGGTCACCACAGAGCACCAAGCTGAGCTCTCTCTGCTGTAGCACAGGTTCCCACACATGGTGCTGCGTGTACCTCTATCTCAGTCTCCCCGTTCATCCCACCTCCCCGCCCTCTGTGTCTACACACCCATTCCCTGCAGCTGCATCTCTATTCCTGCCCTGCAAAGAGATTCAGAGGTACCATTTTTCCAGATTCCACATACATGCATTAATATATGCTATTTATTTACTTTCAAAATGTAACTTTACAATATAATTGCTACTGATGAAAAACTGGATCACCCGTCATGGTTAATTAAGTGTATAATTCTTAAACACTTTCTTCCATGTTTCACCTAAAATCTTGCATATGAGGTAGAAGTGGTTCCCCTTCTGCCTGGAGACTTAGTGAGAATTAAAATCAATCCTAATCTGAATTCACCTCACTATGACTTTCAAGTCCCGAGATCCTTTTGGAACTAAGAGCGTCGTCCCCTATCAACACTTCATCACAGTGTACAGCTCTTCATTCTCTCACTCACTCATTCATTCAATTCATTCCATAGACAAGTATCAAGCTACCATGTGCCAGGCACTGTTCTGAACACTTGACATACAACAGTTAGTAAAATAGACCAAAATATTTCTGTCTTCTAGGAGCTTCCATTTTAATGACAAAAACAGGCCAATAATGAATATAATCTATAAGGAAATTATATAATAAATGAGTGTAAAAACTGCTAAGGGATTAGGAGATTCTGAAAGAGAGGATGAACATTTCAACTAGAAGGTAGGATAGCCTCATGGAGAAAGTAAGCTGGGAAGGGAGGGAGAGAGGCGGCCACGTGGCATCTGGTAGAAGAGGATTCCCAGCTGCAGACCAGCCATTGCCAAGGTCCTTGATGAAGGAGCAAGCAGGAGGCTGATATAAGTGATGCTGAGAATAGTAAGGAAAGAGGTGAGAGAAGGGTCAGGAACCAGACCACATGGGCCTTCTGGGCCAGTGGAAGAATCTGGGTTTTATTTTGTGGGAAGTTGGGAGCCATTGAAGGATTTCAAGCAGAAGCAAGGAATGATCTAACTTGTGTTTTTAAAGAACCACTCTGGCTATTCAATTCAGACTAGGCTATTAGGGAATGGGGGTTGGGAGAAGGTAAAGAATAGAAGCAGGGGGGGCCTGATATTAAGAGACCATCAAAATCATCCAATAATGAGATGTTAGTGGGTAGATAGAGTGGTTGATGCCTAGAAGTCAGATTCTGGATATATTGTGAAGATGCAACTTGAAGGATTAACTATGGGATATGAAACAGAGAAATCAAGAATGACACCAAACTTTCTGACCTGAGTAACTGGAAGTACTGAATCAACATAGACTGAGAGGGAGACAGGTGAGAAGGGTAGGTTCGTAGGGGAAGGAGTTCAGTTTGAGATTAGAAGGGTTGAAGATGTCCATTGGGCATCTCTGATAAACTCTGCAATTGCCACAAATGTTTGCTATATTTCCCCCACTTCACTGTTGTCAAGATTGATCATAGCACTTGATTTGGCCAATGAAATATGAGCGGAAGTTTCAAGAACCAGTTTATGGTTTGCCATGTTTTCTATTTTCCCTAAAATTGTGATCAGCTCTGTTCCAGGTGGGAGCCGCTGCATCAGCCTAAGTCCTGAGTGATGACACAGTGCAGAGCGTGAAGGATACATGAGGGAGAAACAAACTTTTTTGTGATATGCCACTGAGACTCGAGGTCATCATTAGCAAAGCATAACCGAGTCTCTCCTATCTGCTGCAGCATCCTGGTGGGAATAGCAAGTAGGCAGTGGGGGACACTTGTCTTGAGTGAAAGAGAGAGGTCCAGGCTGGAGAAATAAATTAGGAATCCACTGACATAAGGGTGGTATTTGAAACCTTAAGACCTGGTGAAGCCAAGGAAAGACACACAAGGAAAGAGGCCCAAGAACGGAGTCTTGGGACCTCCAACATTCAGAGACTGTGAGAGGAGGAAGAGGAGGCAGAGAAAAGCTGAGAAGGAGTTAAAAGTGTGCAGGAGGAAAAGTAACAGTGTGATTTCCTGAGAGTCAAAGAAAGGAAGTGTAGCAAAGAGAGGGGCGATTGTGACTGATGTTCAACCAAGATGAGAACACAAAATTGACCTTTGGATTTGGTAACATGGAAGTCACTGATGGTCCTGCCAATGGCAATTTTGTGGGGTGGTGGTGGGAGGAAAGATCAGACTGGGTTTGGTTTAAGTGAAAGGGGAGGGAAAGAGCTGGAGACAGCAAACACAGACAACAGGCTGTGCTGCAGAGGTGGGAAAAGAAACAGTGGTAGATGATACAGTAGAAGGGATCAGGTATGATATTAACTGGGGAGAAATAACAGCATGGCTTGCATGTTTCAGAGAAAGCCCCAGCAGAGAGATTTTTTGTTGCAGTAGGAGGTGGAGGAAAGGATTGTTGGAGTGATGTCCCTCGAGAGGCAAGTAGGAGCAGGACTTGGTGCACACCCGGAAGGATCGGTTTCATCCTGGGGCCCAGACAATTCCTCTGTGGTAACAGGCAGGAAAGGCTTCCCTGCTGGCTCAGTGGTAAGGAATCTGCCTGCCAATGCAGGAGATGTGGGTTCGATCCCTGGGTCGAGAAGATCCCCTGGAGAAGGAAATGGCAACCCATTCCAGTACGGAAATTTCTTGCCTGGGAAATTCCATGGACAGAGGAGCCTGGCGGGCTACAGTCCATAGGGTCACAAAGAGTAGGACACAACCGAGCAAATAAACAACAACAACAGGCAGGAAAGCAGAGTATTAGACATTGAGCCCTTCACACTCTAAATCCAGAGAGTCACTCCTGATGCCTTGGTCCGTCTCCATAACTTTGCTGCCACTTCCAGTTATTCCGTTAATACTATAGACTCATTCTTGTAATTTTTCCCCTTTAATCTCTGGCTTTGATTCAAAACCCCTCTTCTTCACTCCCCCGGCCAGACTTGAGCTGCTTAGAGATGAGAAAGAAGTACAAGGTCCAGATCGGAGGTTTGCCCTCTTCTTCCCTTTTTCACATTTTCTAGCTTGGGGGACAAGGAAGAAAGACAGTAGTTTCCCTCCCCGGTCTGCTGACATGTGGGTGTTGGGCAGGGGTCCTGCTCAGGCCAGTTCCATCTGAAGCTGTGGATTCCATGTAACTGTTCACAGAGCCAGATTCAGCTTCACCCCAGCCTCTGGACAGCAGAGGATCTCCCTTGATAAAGCAGCGACATCTCCCTCTGGTCCAGTCAGTAGAGCCAGCCTTCTCTGGGTCAGACATTGCACTTTTTGGCCCAACATTTGCCAGGGCACTCAGGGTTCTTTCCTTTCTGCAAATGTCATGTGCTGCCAGGGTATTGGTCCACAACTCCCAGAACGAGGGAGCCCTGGACCCACTCTTCCTCTGCCTTATTTTTGTCCATAGACAAGTGATGCCATCTGACTATATTTTGTTTATCATCTGACTCCCCAACTAGACTGTAAAATCCGTGACAGCAGTGGTGTTTGTCGTGTTCACTTTGTGAAATTCCTGTGCCCATGAATACCTGACATCTGGTTGATACTCAATAAATATCTATTTTAAATGAATGAATGAATGAAGTAGGAATCATATCCCATTTCTTCCTGAACATACTGTGGTAGATATTACAGTAAAAGACCCTGTGAAACTTGTCTTTCTGTATCCTCAACCTTGTATAGGCCTCTCCTACATTGAATCTGCCTGGCCACGTAGCTTGCCTTGGCTAATGGGACATTAGCAAGAATGACCCAAGCATAATCTTGTACAAGGGGGCTCATTTTCTTTCTTGCTACTTTTGGAACAGCCACCACATTTAAAAGGCCAGAATAACTTGCTGGGAAAGTGTGACTCAGCTAACAGCCAGCACCAATCACCAGATATGTGATAAGGCCATCTTAGACCACCCAGCCCAGCCAAGCCACTACATGACTGCAGCCACAGGGGAGACCCTTATCAAACTGGTAAACTCTAGAATCATGGGCAAATAAATGACTATAATTATTAGCCACTAAGTTTTCAAATAGTTTCTTATGCAGGGGTAGACAACTGTTACAACACATAACACTTTGGTCCCTTCCATCCTGCACAAAGCAGCTTCCCCAAAACAATATCCCTCTCGTCTTCTCAGCAGCATTGAAACTCAGGAGTCCAGAGGATTTGACAAAGCCCGGATTCCTCTTGGTGAGTCCTCAACCCCGTAAGTCGTTAGGGCAGCTGAAACCACAACCATAACCTAATCTGACCTTTGGAAAATAACCAGTGTTGTTTCAGCTCTCACTCTGCCTGTCCATGCACAGGAATGAGGGAGGGAGAGTTCACCTTGACTCTTGTAGGAGCCCCTGGCCAGAGAATCCATAGTCTTTCCCAGGAGAGAGTGAAGGAGGCTGGGCCAGGTAGCTGCAGCAGCATGAGCACTGAGCAGTATGCTCTGGAACTCACTCAAAGTCCCCTGTGACTTCGGAAACCCCCACCCAGAGGGCGCTGCAGGGTTTTGCTGAGACCTGCCATGCCTTTCCCTCTCAGTCGACCAGGTCCTGCTGCTCCCTCCCTCCAAGCAGAGATCTGCCAGTGGTACTCACTAGGGAAATCAAATTCCAGCCTTCTGACTCCATGGAATTAAAAACCTGGCCTGCCGTATTAGCAAGGGTGAATAGACAGGACTAGAGATACTACCTTAAACACACAATTCTGGCTCCACCAGCCCCGTCTGTGGTGTAATTAAGGTGCATGGGAATAGATGTGGCCTCATTGTGCACAGGCCACGGATCCCAGAGCCTTTGACGCCAGGCATCTGGGGCCCCAACAGGGACTGCTTCCCATTCCTAAGACCAGTTCACATCTGATGCAAGCACCCAAGGTTTCAACCTCAATCATATGTACTGAGTGAGACATGCTTGCAGATGGTGGATGTCCACACAGGGAAACACTGTGCCCCCCACTCAGGCCCTGCCCAGCCTTTAACCCCAAGAGCTCCCCAGCTCTGCAAGATGGCTCTGGACCCATCCAGAAACACCTCAGTCTTTCTCCTGCCCCCAGGACTACTCAAGATGAAAGCTAGTCCTCTAGATCAGAGGTCAACCCAGAGGCATTCAGAGGCATTATGAATTAGCTAAAGACATGGTGGTTTAAGAACCAGAAACTTTATGGAAAACTTGAAATGCCTAGAGTCTCTTGAGCTTGGCCACAATAAGCCTGCTTGTTCAAGTCAGATGGAGTTGAGTAGTGGCTATTCCCCAGGTATAATCCTCATGGACAGAGAAGCCTGGCGGGCTACAATCCATAGGGTCACAAAGAGTCAGACTCAACTGAAACAGCTGAGCACGGACGCACACATACCGCAGGCCGCCACAGTCCCCGCCACTCCATGTTGCATCACACTCAGCCCACCTGGCTCATTGGCATTACCTGCCTGGGGCCTATAGGTGTTTTCCTTTGGGTCCTGAAGTAGATGCGGAGATGTGCTGCCCAGATGGCCCTGCAAGGATGGGCTTGCATCCCAACTGCAGAGAGTGTGGCCCACAGACGGCCTCACCCTGTCACTCCTTCAGGCTCCACCTCAGCTGCAGGGAGCTCCCTCATCCTTGGTCAGACTGTGCCCAGGGCCGCCAGTGTCACATCCAGGGGCTGCCAGGCAGCCTGTGCCTCTTGGATGGGGCTGGTCAATGCCCAGTCAGGTCTCCAGTGCAGTTTCACTTCTTCATCTGCTCCTGCTTTCTCCCCACTTATCTCTCAGAAATTGGGACCTAATAAATATTTTGTGCCCCAGGCTCAGATTCTGGAAAGCCTAATCTGCATCACAGAACTAAATGAGGCTCAGACAGGTGCAGATTTTTTCAAGGTCTCATCAACAGAGAGGAACAGAGCCGTGGTCTCCTGACTCAGAAAGGAACCCTGCTGGGAAATTTCTTCTTGCAATCACTCAGACCCATCCTCTCTCCTCCCCTACAATAGAAAAAAAAAGTGTATTAGATTGGTCTCCCTCAATAATAGAGTCCAAGACATGGATGTTACATAGGTTGTTAATTCGGTGGGTGATCGCAAGCAAGAGTGAAGGAACAAAGAGAGTGGCCCAATGAAGGAGGAAAAGTCATTAAAATGGTGTATTGTTGCAACTGCTGCAATGGACAGCCAGGGCTTGAATCCACTAGGATCTCTGAGTGTCCATACCACCTCCCAGAACTGTCCACCTAAGTGTTGCTCCAGACAGTAATCACCCATTTCTGAGCTCTGCTAGAGCATGAGCCAAGCTGATTCCTACACTGCTGAACGAAAGCCCCAGAGACGGAAACTGGAAAGTTGCGCCCTGCACAGAGAAGCTGGCAATAGGCCATTACAATGAGTATAACCTACACTAGTAAAAGAATCGACAATATTCAGAAGTAGCATAGAACAGAGTTCCTAAATCTGTTTGTTGGGAAGAAGAAAGAAAGCTACGCAAAGGAGACTAACTGTGAGCAGTGCTTTGCAGGATGAATAAGGAGTTTACCTCATCAGTAAGGCAGAAGGCTCAGCCAGGAGGCGAGACTGCATAGCCCATTTGGAGTGCTGTGAGTATTTTGGTATTTCTAGTGATCCACATCCGGAGAAAGACCAAAGGCAGAACTGGTAAAGAAAGCAAGAACTAGACCTGAGATGCTCTAAAATTATTTCAAATAATTTGAATTTTTGCCCAAAGGGGTCTTTTAATTTTATTTTTTTAGTATCATATAGTAAAGTAGACTTCTTTTCTTTTCTTGTTACAATTCTGTGAACTTTAACATATGTATAGATTCATGTGGTCACCACATGAGTTGAGGGCCCTCCTACCATCTGTGGGCTTCCCAGGTGGCGCTAGTGGTAAAAAAAACTCGCCTGCCAATGCAGGAGATGTAAGAGACGCTGGTTTGATCCCTGAATTGGGAAGATCCCCTGGAGGAAGAAATGGAAACCCACTCCAGTATTCTTGCCTGGAGAATCCCATAGACAGAGGAGCCTGGAAGCCTGTAAAGTCTCAAAGAGATGGACACAATGGAAGCTACTTAGCATCCATGCACATAGGGGAGAGATACCCTGGAGAAGAACCCACAGAACTTGGGGTTAAGAAAGGAGTCTAGGATGACTTATTAAGAGTAGAGAGGAAGCTGGAATTTCAGTGTGCAGGGTGGGATTGGATCAAGGGAGTGGACCAGACTTCCTCCCCTGCTGCCTGTGAAGCTCTGTGCAGATGAGAGCACCAAATAGCTTGATTCCATTGACTCAGGAAAATGTATGTCCTACTCCATGAGGGGAGTTGTG
Source organism: Capricornis sumatraensis (assembly GCF_032405125.1). Classification (NCBI taxonomy): domain Eukaryota; kingdom Metazoa; phylum Chordata; class Mammalia; order Artiodactyla; family Bovidae; genus Capricornis; species Capricornis sumatraensis. Next base: position 23,085,693 of record NC_091088.1, on the reverse strand, counting down.
TCTATCTGCCAGGTTGATAGACAGGTTATAAACCTGCCTATAACCTGCGTCCTGGGAATGACCTATGCTGGGTGTAAACATGGATGCATATGCCCTGATAGTAAATCAGACAAAGAAAGAGCTCCAAACGTGAATCTTCTGGGGAAGAAATCAAACAAACAAACCTCACTACTCCAGGGAAGCATTCCTGCAGAATTCTCCAGTAAGTTCCCTTTCTGTCATCTCTGTAGCACCCACCCTTCTCTGAGAGCCTCCAATGTTGTGCCTTACTACAGAATTTTGAAACTCTATTTTTTTAATATAAATTTATTTATTTTAATTGGAGGCTAATTTCTTTACAGTATCGTATTGGTTTTGCCATACATCAACATGAATCAGCCGCAGGCATACACGTGTACCCCATCCTGAAACCCCTTCCCTCCTCCCTCCACGCACCATCCCTCTGGGAAATTCTATTCTTATCCTTGCTTTCCTCTGAACTTCACAGTAACTCTAGTATTATTATCCCACGTTCCACTGAAGGTTCAGAGAGAGTAAATGTCCCATCTAAGGTCAGACATCAGGCTAGTGGAGACTTGGGATTAGAATCCAGTCTTTGGATTCCACACCCAGAACAACTTTTCAGCAGGTTACATCACTACCTTTTACTTAGGAAGGGCCTTCAGATCCAAAGTAAACTGGATGTGGGCACCTCTCCATGCATCACAGCCTGATTAATCTGTGTATTGGATTGACAACCCCCACCCCCCACCCACTGTCACCACCTGACCCCAACTTTCTGGAAACTGTTCCCCCTGCCTTTCCCCCCATGGTTATGGCAGCCATGTTTTCATAATAGCATACACACACTTCACCTCACAGCTGATTGGTCCACAGTGGACACCTGACCCAGGGGGAGCCAGAGTCCCTCCTCCGGGAATTTAGGGCTGTGATTGAGAGAGAAAGAACATGTGACTTTTGGCCACATCTTCCACTACACAGCATGGGAAACTGAACCGACAGAAGCAGAGAAGGTGGGAAATAACATACAGAGCAGATCGAAGGAACAGTTCATGGGGATAAGTTGTTAGGAGCCTTCCAGAAAGGGGGCTCCATGGAAGCTGGCTGTGGCATCCCAGAGCTAATCTGGTTCTTAGATTTCCTGGGGCTTGGGGCTCAGATCTTCCTCAGAATTTGTGAGAATCTCGAATCCTGCCAATAAGCAACTGCCCTTGCCTTCTTCCCCTTAAACTTGTCAGTACTGTTCATATACCTTGGGAAGTAAAATTAAAAGCCTGATGAACACAGATCCTCTTGCTTTTCTTTACGTAACAGATCACTATCTAAAATTATCTCACATACCTGTTTTCTGTCTCCTTCTTTCACTGGAACATAAGCTCCCTTAGAGCAGAGACGTTTCTCCAAGCTATATCCCCACTGCCTAACACTGTGTCTGGCACACAGAGTGCTCTCAAGACATAGTCACCAAGCAAATCAATAAAGGAATAAGTTAGCTACAGAATGCCAAAGAACTAATGCTTTTGAACTGTGGTGTTGGAGAAGACTCTTGAGAGTCCCTTGGACTGCACAGAGACCAAACCAGTCAATCCTAAAGGAAATTAGTCCTGAATACTCATAGGAAGGACTGATGCTAAAGCTGAAACTCCAAAACTCTGGCCACCTGATGCAAAGAACTGACTCATTGGAAAAGACTCTGATGCTGGGAAAGGTTAAAGACAAGAGAACAGGAAAACAGAGGATGAGATGGTTGGATGGCATCACCAACTCAATGGACATGAGTTTGAGCAAGCTCAGGGAGTCGGTGATGGACAGGGAAGACTGGCATGCTGCAGTCCATGGGGTTGCAGAGTCAGACATGACTGAGGGACGGAACTAAATTGAGCTAGAGCGGCCCTTAGAAATCCTCCAGTTCTACGGCCTTGTTTTGTAGAGAAGAGAGTGACAGCTGAAGGAGGAGAGTATTTACACAGGGCCCTCAGTGAGCTGACAGGTGATCTGGGACTAGAACACAGGCCTTCGGAGTCTGTCCAGTGCTAAGGGAATAAGCTGCCCAGAACAATTGCAGGAAGAGCCCCAGATGCCCGCCAGTCCCTAAGTGCCTGGCACTGTGCTAAGAGATTTCTAGTGCTGGCTTATGTAAGCCTTAGGCATACCTGGAAGAGCAGTCTCCTGACTCCCATTTTACAGATGAGGAAACAGAGGCCTGGAGGCATTGCACAGCTTTCTCAACACCCACATGAGGAGTAAACGCACATCTTTCCTTGTCCATTTGCCCACAATCTTTACCCTTTTGCTTCAAAATCTTCAATGTACCCGTGTCCTTCTGGGGACTCTAGCAACCCAGGACCCCCACTCCATCAGGACCATTCTTTCCTGGGCCACAGACCCAGATAGTTATGCCATCTATCTGACCTGTTAAGATGTATCTGTCCCACATCCTGTACCTATGAATCCTTGTAGCCTGTGACTCCAGCTAAAAAGTAAATTTACCTGGCATGGGCACATTCGCTAGGGCTATAGTGACTGGGAGAGGTTGATGGCAACTCTTTTAAGAGGTCTTTGCACTTTGACACAGGACTTAAAGATCCAACTCCTCCTTCAGTCATAGGGATCATTCTCTAAGATGGGATCCAGCCCTGTGTCAAATCAGTGGGAGTGAGACTTTGAAGCTGGAGTCCTTTGGGCCCATTATGTCATGGCCTCCCACTGACTACTTCATTCCAGCCCTGCAGACAGTCAGTTTTAGTCATGGGACACAAGAAACGGCTTGAAATGGAGAGAGGGAAAAAACAAAACAAAACAAAACACTGGGGTCAGAAGGCTGAGTTCAAGGCCAAAATCCACCCCCTGCTAACTTTGTGACTGGATTAGTTATAGGCTTCTGTGAATGCCATGTAGCTTTTGTAAAAGGGTTGAGTTGGGAAAGGTGAAGGTGAAGTCGCTCAGTCGTATCCGATTCTTTGCGACCCCATGGACTGTAGCCTACCAGGCTCCTCCGTCCAGGGGATTCTCCAGGCAAGAATACTGGAATGGGTTGCCATTTCCTTCTCCAGGAGATCTTCCCGACCCAGGCATCGAATCCAGGTCTCCCACATTGGAGGCAGACACTTTAACCTCTGAGCCACCAGGGAAAAGAATGCATTAATATGCTTTCCAGAATGATGATCTAGAGTAATTCTCATAATAAAAAATAAATGGGGGAGGGGGGCAGTGACTTCCCTGGTGATCCAGTGGTTAAGAATCCACCTGCCAATGCAGGGAACATGGGTTCCATCCCTGATTCAGGAAGATCCCACGTGATGCACAACAGCTAAGCCCGTGAAGCCCATGCACTCTGGAGCCTGTGCATCACAAGCAAAGTCACCTCAATGAGAAGCTCATGTACCACAGCCAGAGAGTAGCCCTGGCTCGCCACAACTAGAGAAAGTCCATGTGCAACAGCAAAGACACAGCACAGTCAAAAGTATATAAATAAATGTTAAAAGATAAAAGGGAAATAATTGCTATAGACTCTTTGGGCCCTTATTCACAGCACTTACTGTGAGCTCTTACTATGAACCAGGCCTGTGCCAAGTACAGAAACAGCCCAGAGCCACTGACTTTTCTGACTTTGAGCTGAAAAAGCAAAGACTGAAGCTTTCCTGATGAGTGCCGCTGGACTCCAAGAATTAAAGACCATCCCAGCAAAGGTTAATTGGTTAAATTTATCAGCCACTAGAAGAGGAATTTCCACTTGGCAATTAAGTTTGCAAATATTGTACAACCTTATAGAGTGTATTTGTCCAAATTGATGTGTTCTTTTTCATGTAATAATCAATTAGTGGGTGTTTCAGTTGCTTAATTAGCTCTGCGTGTAAATTAATCTCTGCATATTGAAATTGCAAACCCAGCCTTGTAACATTGGCTTGTTTCTGAGATAAATCAAATTACTGCAGCCCCAGCAAAGGTTCTTGGTTTTAAGAGTCACCAAAAGCCAGCAGTTTCCCTTTGCCACCTGAGTGTAGGGGCTTAGGGAGGATTTGGAGCATAATAGCCAGGCTAATTATATTTACCCATAGAGAGGACTCTGCGTCAGTTCTTATTTCTGCTCTTAGGCAAAGCTGCTTGTTGAATGATTAAATTCACTGAGCCAGTCAGGTCTCATGCCCAAGTCTTGATATTACTGAGGAGTAAAAGCTATGTTTCCCATTCCCCAGGCAGAGGTGAGAGCTAGCAGGTAAAACCCACCCCCTGATATAGTAAAGAAGATGGAAAATAAAAACAAGGGTAAATTCATGACTAGTTCTGACTCAATCCAAAGGAAATTCCAAACTCTCCGGCTTCACCTCGTGGCAGTGACCCCTCCCTGCATCTAAGGAGGCCACCCCTCAGCTCTCATAGGTTACACACTGGTGCGTGTTCATGGTACAGACGTGTGATATGGAACAAAACAGATACCGGTTCGAATTCTGACCCTGCTGTCTGTCTCTGCTGTCTGACTCTGCTGACTGTGGACAATTCCAGCAGTCTTTTCACGTGCAAAATGAAAGTAATAGCATCTCACCTCCTCACACAGTCCAGGTGAGGAGCAGACGAGAAGGGCCATGTAAAAACTGTTTGTACATGATATACAAGTGTTGGTTATTTTGGGGTTTTGTGTTTTTTCCTGTGCTCAGTTGTTCAGTCAAGTCTGACTGTTTGTGACCCTATGGATTGTAGCCCACCAGTTTTCTCTGTCCATGGGATTTCCCAGGCAAGAATACGGCGGTGGGTTGCCATTTCCTCCTCCAGGGGATCTTCCCGACCTGAGGATCAAACCCACATCTCCTGTACAGCAGGCAGATTCTTTACCTCTGAGCCGCCAGGAAAGCACCATGTTTTTTCCTGGCATCTTTCAAAATCATGGACTGAGTTGTCTCTTCCCTCTTGGGTCCCACATGATTCCCACCACGGGGCTGAGTGCTCAATAGGGCTTACGAAGACAGGACATCTGACCTTGGGCAACCTTTCTGGGAATTTTGGTGCCTGGTTCCTGAACCCCTACTTGGCTTGGTTTCCTATAGGTATTTTGAGACATAAAGAAATAAAATCCAGGAAATGGGATGGATTGGGAGATTGGGATTGACATATGTACATGTATATACTATGTATAAAATATATATATACTATAATGGCACCCCACTCCAGTGCTCTTGCCTGGAAAATCCCATGGATGGAGGAGCCTGGTGGGCTGCAGTCCATGGGGTTGCTAAGAGTCGGACACAACTGAGTGACTTCACTTTCACTTTTCACTTTCATGCATTGGAGAAGGAAATGGCAACCCACTCCAGTGTTTTTGCCTGGAGAATCCCAGGGACGGGGGAGCCTGGTGGGCTGCCGGGGTCGCACCGAGTCGGACACAACTGAAGTGACTTAGCAGCAGCATGTATACATATATATACACATTTATATACTATGTATAAAATAGGTAACTAATGAGAACTGACTGTATAGCACAGGGAACTCTACTGAATGCTCTGTGGTGACCTAAAGGGGAAGGAAATCCCAAAAAAGAGGGGATATGTGCCTACACATGGCTAATTCACTTTGCTGTACAGCAGAAAGTAACACAACATTGTAAAGCAGCTATACTCCAATTAAAAAAAGAAGAAGAATCCTATCTCTGGACCTCTAGATTCTCGAGGTTGTGTAGACAAGCAAGAAAGAACTGGGTGGCCCATATAATCAGATCCTATGTGCCTCTGTCACTGCCTTGTAAACCCAGCCAACCATACCAAGAAACGGAGACCTGGCTTTCCATAGTCTCAACCCAGAGAAAATCTACTTTGGGGCCAGAAGCGTCTCATTGGTCACCCACAGGAGTCCAGGCCCTAGAGGCATCACCCAAAGGCCCATAGACTCTACTGAACCTCGCAGTGACTCTGAGCACCCAGGAGCTCTTCACAAAGATGAGGTAAAACAGGCGTCATCCAAGGCTTGCCAAGGTGACTAAGCCCAAGAGGCCTTGGATTATGGACTATGGGGGAAGGATCGGCCACTCCAGCGGGAAGGAAGGCTCCCTGAGGCACGGATCCCTTTTGGCCCAGAAAACTCAGTACATCTCTGACAACATAGTAAGTGTTCAGTAAAAAATAAGAATGGGGGTGGGGGGGGATGAGCACTGATAAAGGAGGAAGTGAACCCATGAGTACATAAGAATAAAGGAATTCATGAGAAATGAAAGAATGCATGAAAGAATGCAGAAAGGAATGTATTTTAATAAGCAAACAAATACATGGTCTCAGTCAAGAATGGAGACCCCAGTCTTCCTGCCCACACCCTGCCTTGCACACCAAACATTCTCTCTCATCTCGTGGGTGCCCCTGAGAGCCACACAGACATGGGATCACTTTTTGTTACAACGAGAAATCCCCCTCATCCTTCAGGAGCCACGATGTGTCTTCAAGTCCTTGAGAAATTCATTTTCACACTTCATTATCTGTTGCCTGAGAATGCGGAGTGTTTCTGCAGCTGAGAGTTACAAGCCCCTAGAATTTGCACCCAGTCATGTAGCCCTCAGCTGCCGGTGCCATGGCACTGAACTTCCCTAAGGGACCACGGGTACCAGAAACGGCAACTGAGTGTCTACGGATGCTCTGATGACCCAAAGTGACATTTATTGGGCTCAGATAACTGAGGACTGGAGCTCTTCACTTGAAACACAGGGAAAATGAGCACTCTGCCTCCCTAGCTGCCACTTCCTCTCTCTCATTTTGGAACTAAAGTCTCCCCAGCGCTGCATCCCCAAAGCCTGGGGTTTGGCTGCACTGTAGTGTTCCCACGGGTTCCTGAGAAGTTCAGCTAAGGGAAGTGACACAGAGCTGGCCTAGCTTAGGGGCTGGTCTGCTGGAAGGACCCAGCCGACATGACCTGAGCACCCGCCACATCCGCTGTACAAGCTTTCCACAGAAACATACACAATTAAAATTGTCTTCTTTAATATCCTTCTCTATTCTTCTCAAGGACAAGGTGCACAACCTGGCCTCTTTTCTAGCTGCTAACTGATCAGTTTATCACCTCCTCTCCACACATACACACACACACACACACACACACCCCTGACAAATGCAAACAAGATTCACTGTTTCTGGCCTCACTGCAAATTTTTTCTCTCCCTCCTCTCTCCTCTCTTGTAAATTCTATTTTTTTCTTTTTGGCAAAAGTCCAAATTTCTTCCCCTTCTCTGCTAGGATAACCATTGATTTCATTTTGCCTGAGCCTGAGTGGGGTGGGGAGGTGTCCCTAGGATGCTGGACTTCCAGTTTTAGAAACAAGACAGTCCCACACAAACTAAGACAACTTTGTCACCTTATCACTTGCAAATGAGAATGTTTGTGTGCAGAATAACTGTCTCTAAGTTATTCTTTGAAGCTACTTAAACTGCTTAAACTGACTAAACTAAACTAACTACCCTTGAAATACTTACACACACTCTATAAAGCACTCCAAAATATTACTATTATGAATTTTATATTATAATTACTATTATAATTTTCATATTATAAATTTATATTATAATTTTTGTTGTTATTATGCTCTGGTTGCTCATGTGCAATGTCACTAAAAATATTTCTCCCCTCTTCTAGTGCTCAATTTGCCCCACAGTGTTTGTGATGAGTTGACACCATCATTTTATTTATTTTTAAATAATTTTTTAATATATATATATATATATTTGGCTGTATCAGATCTTAATTGTGGCACGCAGGCTCAGTGTTTGCAGAGCAAAGGCTCAGTTGCCCCAGGGCATATGGGATCTTAGTTCTCTGATCAGAGATCAAACCACATCCCCTGCAATGGAAGGCAGATTCTTAACTACTGGACGACCAGGGAAGTCCCAATGGCACCATTTTAATTTAACAAAACTTAGAGGGTTCCACTGTGTCCCAAGCGCTGTGCTAGACTGAGATTCAACAGTAAACTCCAAACACACTGAGTGAGGCTTATGTTGAGTGAAGGAGATACCCACTGGATGAATGGACCCCAAGTTAATGTCCATTGAGCAAGCAGTCACAGCTGAGCAGGAGATGGGCAAGGCACTGTGAGGGAGCACAGCCTGAACCGGGGTTGGGACTCAAGCCAGGCCTTTCTGGGGGAGTCACATTTAAGTTAAGACCCAAGTGTGGTGGGAGTTAGGTAGGCACAAAAAGGTAAATTGCCCATTTGAGGAGATACATGCAGCCCTGTGAGTCTGGGTTTTTCCTTGAGATTTTAGGATTAATGAACCAGAAACTCTAGTTATTATAAATGAAGCCAGTGGTGAAAACTGTACAGTTAAAGACTTCTCTGTGTCATACATAAGTTTTCCATATTCAACTGCTTCATGAGAATTGTGATTTATATATGGACCACAGTCTGAGCCACTATGATGCATGCAAGTCTAGTTTGACAGCAGAGCTGGCTATAAAAAATGTCTCCTGACTATCAAAAGCACTCCACCCCTTTCTCAGAGGCTCCTGAGTGAATCAGGATTGTGTGGGTGGAGGAAAGAGCATGAGAATTGCAGTCAGAAGCCCTGGGGTCCAGATGTTATCTCACCCTCAACAAGGTACCCTATGCTGGCCATTATCCCCTCTGGGCTTACCTTTCCCAGTCTGTAAATCAGTACAAGGATGATCCTGCCCCACCCCAGCTGATCTGCAGGGTTTATATGAGAAACAAGGGGTAAAGCCCTGGAAAGCATTCACTGTCCTGTCTAGCTCTCCCTCCAAGCTGTGAGCTACATCATGAGGGGCCCAGGTGTTCCTGGGACACAGTAGGAGAACGTGAGGGGTGGGGAGGCTCTCTGAGAAACAGCTGGAAGAAGTCATGCAGTGTTAAGAGACATGAGCCGAAACACAGGCAGGTTTGAGATTCAGGAAAACGCAGGCTTCACTCCAAGCCCCACTCCCTTTCTGGTTGTGTGACCTTAACTTGGTGACAGAATGGCTCTCTGCCTCAGTTTCCCCAACAATGGGATAATAATGCCCACTTTTCAAGGCTGGCTTGGGAAATAAAGACAGTGGAAATAAAGGGATGAGCCTAACATCCAGGCACTGACTTTTCAGTCACAACTCAAAATAATCCAAGCCCTTTCCTGCCGAAGCGCCTTTGCACGTGCCGCTCCCTTTGGCTGCAATGCTGTTCTTCTGGCGGTCTGTACATCCGGTCCTGCATATCCTTCAACCTTCACCTTAAACACAGTGTCCTCGGAGGGGCCTTTCCCAGCCACCCCACTTCCATAGGCCTTCCTCTATAAATCTCTATTCAAAAACTCTCTGAATAGCACTGTTGTACAAAACTCAGTTGCTTAACACAACCACCATCCAATATCTCACTGTATCTGTGGGCCAGGGGTCTGACTGTGTGCAGGTGGGTCTCTGGCTCAGGGTCCTGGAGAGGTTGGAATCAAGGTGTTGACTGAGGCTGCAGTCACCCCAAGGGTCAACCTGAGAAGGAGCCGCCTCCAGGCTCACTCACAAGGCCATTGACAGGGCTCGGGAACTAAAGCCGTAGTTTCCTGCCATGTAGGCCTCTAGTAGGGCTACACACAGGCAGCTGCCTTCCATCAGAGTAAGGGGTGGGAGAGAAAGACTGGTGGCAAGCACAACAGAAGTCACTTATTTTAATCATCTTCAAAGTGACAGCCCATCACTTCTGCCACCTTCCATTCCTTAGAATAGGCCCAGGCCACCCTAAAGGGGACAGCTTTAAAACAGGACCTGACTATTAGCACATGGGATCACTGGGCACCATTTCGAGGTTGCCTCCCAGAGTAACCTTTGCGACACTTTCTCAATCCACTATTTCTCATTTATTTCTTTCACTTTTTTATCATGCCTCGTCTTCTACAAGACAGCCAGCTCCATGGGGATAGGAACCACATGCCCAGTACCAGGCTAATAGGAGGCATTTAAAAAAGAATAAATTCACAAATTAACGAAAGCCAGCACTGGGCTGTGGGTTGGCGGAGAACAAGACGCAGGCTTGCTCACAGGTGTGTGAGCCAGACAAGGAAACGGACAGGCACAGCAGGCCACGTCTTCACTGTTGTTTTTTAAACCTCACAAGGGACCACAGTTCTTGCCTTGCAAAATAACAGAAAAAGTTCCCAGCTTCTGCAGAAGGATTTGTTTTGCCTTCTGGGTCCCTGTCATAATTTCCAATATTGTGCCAACTCCTCCCTCTGTGTTGGGTGGGGGTGCGGGAGTGGCAGGGGAGACACAGACAGACTGTAGAAGGAGAAAAGTTCTACAGGGCACAGTAATCCTCTGAAAGGTTTTGACGAGTCGACCGGCCAGGGGCCCTAGAGCTGACTGCCGGCTGCCCGCTGCCCTGCTTGACGAATCGCTTGCCAGAGAGCCTGGCCAGCGGGAGCTCTGACCTTGGAGAGAGAGTGATCTGTCTTCATGGAAACGCACTGTCATAAGCACATGTCTCAATTTTGCTAGGGCAGGCACTGGGGCTGCATGAGAAGAGAGCCTTGGACATGGCTAAGGAGGAAAAATGTGTGGCCCATCCAGGGGCAGGGAAGCAGCTAAAATTAACCCAGAGTGACCCTGGAGAGCGGGGCTGGAAATCAACACGTTTCCCTCCAGTGGTAGTGTGTTCCTAGCAAGGCCAGCAGCGCAGCCGCTTTTTCCTTGGGGAGCTAAAGGGGCCTCACCTCCCATCGTCAGGATCAGGCTCTCCACTTGTCACCAAGGACAAGCCAGGAGGGCATTTCTGGAGGCAGTGCCTTTGGCATCTCGGTTCCTGGCAGCAAAAACCATACACTGGTCCCGCTTTGTCCTGAAGGTCAAGGAGGAGACGCCCTAAGGGACAGGGTGGTGATAAATCTGGTGTCTCTACAGTTGCTTCTCTGAGGACCTGGTTGAGCCATTCCCCTCTGTCTGTGTTGACAGCTCTGGGGGAGATTTATCTGCCAGGATCTGGGGCCACTGCAGAAGCAGCCAACTCATGAATCTGGAGGAGAGGCATTGACTGAAGCCCAGGGTTTGCTTATCAGAGAAGAGAAAGGACAGGAAGAAGGGCTCAAAGCTCCTGCTGGGGCCCCATTTTGAGTGACACAGGATAGGGGTATTATGGGATGGCTGGGCCGGGCTATTTTGGGATGAATAGGACAAATAGATAATGTTCATGGGAGAAAATAAAGCCAGAGGTGCTCTGAGAAGCTAATTGTTGGCAACTGATAAAGAGACATTTGTCAGGGAGGGGAGACACAGGTGAGGAGCTTCCGAGGGCCTGGTGCTGAGGCTCACAGCCCCAAAGCAAACCTCAGGGGTTTCCTGTCAGAATAATGGGTTATCTCACCCAGGACCTGCAGAGGGTCATGGGGTCCAAGACGTAGAGAAGAGGGAAGTTTTCCATCATCCTAAGGTGGAGTCAGGGTCAATCTGCCTGGAGGCACAGGGCTGGACAAGATGACCTCCAAAGAGATTCTTCCAGGAAAACTGTGAGTTATCTCCCAATTTTTGGTGGATATTGTCTTTTCTTGTCTTCTATGTGCATGTTTGATTGTTTGCCAGTGCTGTTTTTGAGAACTAAATGTCAGGGAGCCGAAGATCCAGTCTGGAGCTTTCAAAAGGGTGATGTTATGTGTATTTATTGCCATTCTATCTTCACATTCCACAAGGTAGGGGCAGGCACTGCAACCAGAAAGCCTTGCCTCAGTGCAAGCCAATTGTTCGGCCCTGACCTCAGAGACATGAAAGTAAAAGTCACTCAGTCACGTCAGATTCTTTACGACCCCATGGACTATACAGTCTACGGAATTCCCCAGGCCAGAATACTGGAGTGGGTAGCCTTTCCCTTCTTTGGGGGATCTTCCCAACCCAGGGATCAAACCCAGGGCTCCCGCCTTGCAGGCAGATTCTTTACCAGCTTAGCCATAAAGGAACCCCAAGAATACTGGAGTGGGCAGCCTATCCCTTCTCCAGGGGATCTTCCCGACCCAGGAATTGAACTGGGGTCTTCTGTGTTGCAAGTGGATTGCAAGCTCATTACCAACTAAGCTATCAGAGAAGCCCAATCAGAGACATGATGGAGCTCAAATCAGTTCCACAAAGATGTCTTCAGCCCTAGTGGCCCAAGTAGGGAAGAGGGAATCCTAGGATTAGACCATCGGGATTTGTTAAATAGAACATCCCAAAACTCATCATGAACGACATAGCAAGCAACTATCAAGTGTCACTCAATAGCTTTACCAATAGCTGACAATTATTAAATATTACCCAATATCAGCAGGCTTCTCAGGTGGCTCAGTGGGGAAAGAATCTGCCTGCAATGCAGGAGATGCAGGACTCAGAGGTTTGATCACTGGGTTGGAGAGATCCCCTGGAGGAGAGAATGGTAACCCACTCCAGTATTATTGCCTGGAGAATCCCTTGGACAGAGGAATCTGGTGGGCTACAGTCCAAAGGGTCACAAAGAGTCTGACATGACTGAAGTGACTGAGCATGCACGTACCCGGTGTCACCAGCAGGGCCAAAGCACCATCAGACTGGCCCAGAGAACCTTGACTGATCATATATGTCTGTTCCATACCATGTGTGCATGTTAAGTTGCTTCAGTCATGTCCAACTCTGTGTGACCCCATGGACTGTAGCCCACCAGGCTCCTCTGTCTAAGGGATTCTCCAGGCAAGAATACTGGAGTGGGTTGCCAAGCCCCCCTCCAGGGGATCTTCCCAGCCCAGGGATCTAGCCTGCATCACTTTACATCTCCTACACTGGCAGGGGGGTTCTTTACCACTAGTGCCACCTGGGAAGCCCTCATCTTCAATTTAATCTTACCGTCTATGATGGTTAATTTTGTGTGTCAGTTTGACCAGGATTCGAGATGCCTAGATATTTGCCTAGACATTATTCTAGACATGTCTATGAGAGTGTTTCCAGATGAGATTAGCATTTGAATTGGTAGACTAAGTAAAGCAGATGCCTCTCCACAGCTAATCTACTGAGGGCCTGACTAGCACAAAATTCACCCTCTACCTGGCTACCTGAGCTTTGATCCCCTCCTGCACTTGAACTGAGACAAACACTATAAGCATCTCTGGTTCTCAGGCCTCTGAGCTCACCCTGAAACAGGTTTCCTGGGCCTCCAACTTGCAGGTGGCAGAGCAGGGGAATTTTCTGCTTGCATAACCACATGGGCCAATTCCTGATAACAAATCTGTGTGTGTGTGTGTGTATGTGTGTGTGTGTGTGTGTGTGTATTCTGCTGGTTTTATTTCTCTAGAGAACCCTGACACTCTCCATCCCCTCTCAGGGTGATATTAACCTACTGCAGCCTGTAAAATATTTTTATTCTTTGAATAAGGGTACTTTTATCTCCTATAAAGGTTTAAAATTAGATCTCTTAACAATGGTTAACTAGCTATTACTATTTCGAAAGGAAATAACACTTGGATGGCAACCACCTCTAGGGACAGTATCATATGAATTCCAGTTACATTTATGGCAAAATCCACCAAAATCTTCTTCCATCCTCCTTTTGAGTTCAGAGTGTGGTATATGCTAGTTAATCAGTTTTAGAAAGTTGCATACATTGGCAATGTTCAAAGAACTAGAGAAAAATAAAATACTCTCAAGTTTCATCACTGGACAGTTGATACTCCGTGGGCTTGAATAGCCAGATCTTCTATTTCAGAAGAGTTCGTACCTTTAGATTTTTATGTGATTAACCAATTTTAAAATGTAATCAACTAAATTTGATTATCATCAGTCACCAATAGATGATTTGATCACCATGAAGAAATACGCCATGACTGAGTGGCAAATTCTGCCCATTGACAAACGTCTGCTATACCTGATTTGGGGCTCTGCTGTTTCTGGATGTGTGCTGTGCTTAGTCACACAGTTGTGTCCTACTCTTTGCAACCCCACGGACTGTAGCCCACCAGGCTCCTCGGTCCATGGGAATTCTCCAGGCAAGACTCTTGGAATGGGTTGCCAGGCCCTCCTCCAAGAGATCCTCCCAACACAGGAATCGAACCCAGGTCTCCTGCACTGCAGGTGGATTCTTTACCATCTGAGCCACCCGGGAAGCCCATTTCTGGGTAAATGATGGTAACTTTATTTTCTGTTTTCTTTCTCTCTTTTTTTTTTTTTGGATTCTGAATTTCTTTTAACTGACATCAAAGGGTCATGAGGAGATAGTAGAAGAGAGAGAAAGGAAGAAATAAAAAGAGAGCAGTGTAACCCTGGGCAAGTTCCTTCTTCTCCTGTAAAAGTGCTGAGATCAGAGATGCCATAAAAGGGCACGATTCAAAGTGTGAGGGTCCAGTGGCAGTAGATTGAGAGGGAGGATCACGGAGAACACTGGAGTCTTTGCAGGCTAGACCAGGGCTGCCTGGCCTCCTAACAACACCTCCCCCACCCCCGCCCAGAAACCCTCTTTGGAGTAAAGTTGCTTCTGTAAAGTTTCCTCTTCTACTGGCTGACTATGAACAGTCACTGACCTGCTGAAAGAAAAGTCTTCAGGTTACTCTAATCTATGTTCTACACAACGATCAATAACACAAGAAGAGTCACACCCTCACCCAGAAACGTGTAACTCAATCAACACTGTGAAGGTGGGAGCAGAATTCGCCCCTGCAAGCCTGCTGCGAACAGCAGAAAGTGTGGGTGATTTCATTATCGGAGATTGCTTTGTCATATTTCTGCTGAACCGAAGGATAGCTGAAATGAACATTAATAATTCAGGACCATGGCCAGGGTTGCAGAACTTCTGGGCCCTGCCCTTCCCAGCTTTGGGTTCCTCCTGGGTTTGACTCTAGAAACAGCCTGGACCCCATGGCCTTGAGGAGCCTCAGAGGCCAGGTCTATGCCATTTATCAAGGTTAGTCATATCTGAGGGCTTTCCTGGTCCTCAAAGGAGATGGAGTCCTTATGGAAGAGAGATGAGTTGATCCCCAGACCCATCCTGTGGTCAGTTCTCCTAAACAGTGGAGGTCTCCCCCAGGCCAGAATGTTCTTCTTTCCTCTGATGTTGTTTCCTTCAAAGGTGGCCACGGTTTTGAGTTTTCTGTTTTTTTGCTTGTTTGCTTTTTTGACTGAAGGGACATGTTGGCGTAAACCTTGAATGGAACTTTCCTTCCTAGGTGACCTCTCCCTCCACGTCACTGTTCTCCTCCTCCCTCACCTTCTCCTGTTTCTTCTCTCTTTCTTCCCTTCCCTCTGCCCTTTTTCTTCTCTTTCACTCCATTTATTTTCCCTCTTGCTTTAATAGAATTCTAGCATGACAAAGCCAAAATGCTCCCAGAGGAGTCAGGTCCAGAGGTAACAAACTCAGATGTCCTTGGGGGCCAGCAGTTCACATAAGTGTGTAAAACAAGCATTAAGTACTGGGGCAAGCCTCTCCTGTGGACAGCTGGACAGTGTGTGTGCCCTGCCTAAAGACATGCAAGTCTCATATTTTTTGAAATCCAGTGCTGGCCAAAAAAAAAACGTTCAGGACCTGAAGGGGGTAATCCAGTCTAGGCTGGCTCACTTCTCTGCAGAGGATGAAACTAAGGATCAGAGAAAGGGAAGCGATTAGCCCAGGGTCACATGGGAGAAAGGAACTCTCAGCTTCCACAGTAGTACCCTTTCCAGAATATCTGAATTTTCTCCTCTGCACTCTTCTGTGCATTCATTCATGAGTTTATTTCCTCATTTAGCACTGACTTACCCCCAGGCCCAGGCACCAAGGACGCAGATGGATCAGCCATACTCTGCCCTCCCAGGACCCTCAGGTGGCAATAATCAGTGTGAAGAGGGCTGGGGAACAATCATAGGCCATTTGCCTAGGACCCCTACAGGCACCAAAGGGACTGTCGGGCATCAATTTAGGGAACCTTCCCTCTACTTTGGACTGTCATCTGGAAACCCAAGGTTCTTACATACTGGCTCTTGAGTAGCCCATTGAAGCAGATGAAACCATCAGCATGTCCGCCCATTAACTTACCTTGAGTTAGCCTGAGAATGGCCTTGGCATTCTGGGTCACCAGACTGCTCCATTTCTCCCCCTCCAAGAGCAGGACTGGATGAGTATGTCTGGGCCACCCACTGCCCCTGTGGGCCTGGGCCTCTGACATGAACAGGCTTGCTGCTGGAATGAAAATCATGATGTGGCCTCAGCAGGGTAGGAACAAACCCAAGTCCAGACCAGAAGGTTCACAGGCCAGGCCTTTATTTCTCAGGAGTCTCTAAGCTTCCGAGGAACGCGTTTGTCATGTGTGGGCCACAGGTACTTAGAAAACACACCATCTTGCTTACTCACTGGGACATCCACTCAACAGACATTAGCCAACTGCCTCCTGTATTCCAACAAAGAAATGGGTAGGACACAGACTCAGCCTCAACCACCCACTGTCCTGCCGGGAGATGGAGCCACCACCACTCGCTCTGGAAGGCCAGGATGAGAAGCCTGGGACTTGTACAGCCTGGAGATTTTCTTTTGTGCTTCCTGCCTTCTTCTCCTTGGAGTTTCCCCTGACCTTCAGCTTCATTCTCCAATATTGCTTTCTTACTCCATTTCAGAGTCTCAGAAAGTCTCTTGCATGCTCAGTTGCCAAGTTGTGTCTGACCCTTTGCAGGATCCCATGGACCACAGCCCTCCAGGCTTCTCTGTCCATGGAATTTCCCAGGCAAGAACACTGGAGTGGGTTAGTCCAGCTCGGATTCCCATCCCTTGAGCTTTCACCACCATCCCTCGGGGAACAGTGGGCTACATTTAGTCTTATCCAGCAGATAATGAAACCAAGGTCCAGAAAGGAGAGTTGATCGACTCAAGTCACAGGAGTGAGGGGCAGAGCTGGCATGATGTCTTGGTTTCCCCTGAATCACTGGAGGAGAATAGTGGGGTGTTTTGGAAACAGGCAGTTACCCTGGGACACAGGAATAGCCTCACCTCTGTGAACAAGCTATAGCTTTGAGACAAGGATCACCTCTAGGTGTGGGACCTGTACTCTATTCTCAGAGTCTAGGGCCCAGGCAAGCATCAAAGGGAAGAATTTGTTAAAGCTATAATAACCTCTAACACTGAGTACCTACTCCTTAGTTTCCACTGAATACTCTAAGAGATTTACATTTAATCTTTATAGTGACCATATGGAGATAGGTATGATTTTAATTCTATTTTGCAACGAGGAAACTGAGACACAGAGAGCTCATATCACTCAGCTAACCATGGGAGAAGCATAACTGTAGCTCCTAAGACCACGCTCTTAACTGCTCTTGGCACATGCTTTGGCCAGAGCATGCCTCCCATTTTTAAAGGAGACGTATTAACTGATTGTTAAAAGAGCATGGGAGATCATGGATTGGTATTTGCCAAGCAGATGGGTGGGAAATCATTTAAAACCTTTGTCGGCATGAAAACCCAAGAAAGCAAATCATGCCAGCCCCACTGAGGTAGGATGGCTAGGACTTGAGAGGTTTACTTTAGAAGGGAAAACCAAGATTCCATGGTTCCTTGCAACTGAGTGAAGTGTTAGTCTTCTGACAAATCAGAAATAAGCTCCAGAAACTTCCCACAACCTCTCCCTGCTAATAACCCTTGGATTGCCCATCCTGCCCACCACCAAGTCTCACCATCAGGGATGTGCTTCTTTGGCTTTACTGTGATGGAGCCCATGGACATGTGTCCTCTCTGGAATACACAGACCCCTAAGCCTTTGTCAGTCATACAAGTTCTCTATCGATGAACAAATAATCACAAATTCAGTGGCTTAAAAGCACACACATTTATCATCTCACAGTTTCTGTGGGTCAGAAATCTAGACACAACTTAGCTGAGTCCTCTACATCTGGTGTCTCACAAGACTATAACCTGTGTATCAGCCAGGGTTGAGGTCTCATCTGAAAGTTCATCTGGGAAGGATCTAAACTCACACCTTTGCTGGGGGCAGGATTCAATTCTTTGTGGTTTCCTGTTTCCTGTTGGCTGTTACCCAGAGGCTGGCCTCAGTTCTTGCCACAAGCGCCTCTCCATCCTGACTTTTGACTTCAGCAGGAGCATGCAAGCTGAGAAAGCAATAGAGAGGGTCTGCAAGTAAGAGGTATAGTAATCATTTCTAGCCTAATCACAGAAGAGGCATTCTCTTAATATTGAAGTATTCTACTGGTTAAAAGGGGACAGGTTTACACAGGCTGTGGGTACCAGGAGGCAAAAATACCTGAGGCCATCTTATGAGCTACCTACAACATAAGTTTTAAAGCTGAATTTGTTTATCTATTATTTAGCTCTTTACAGCTAAATAGTTAGGTGATAGCAAGTGAGTTCTGACGAAAGGATGGAGGAGGGACAATTTTGGAAACTGGTTTCTGTCCAGGTTGAGCCTGGTGTGCAAGCTGTGAATTGCCAATAAACCAAACGTGGGTTTCCCAGAAATTTGCATCCCTATTTGTAGACAGGTGGAGGCAAGGAGAACTAGGCCAGTCCATGTGGTTTTCTCCATTTGTCCCTCTGCCATGGCTTTGGCACTGAGTCACAACCTGAACCTCCCCCGGTGCAAAGACTGGCACTAAGCCTGCATTGTCCCAGTCACCAGAGCATCCATCCTCCCCTCTATAGCCTAAAGGACATCCAGCTCTAGCTTCCTGTGCATATTGCCTCCAGAGCCTGTGCCACAAATACTGAGCTGTTCCCTGGTCTACTGCTAAAATCCCAAGCCCGACACTTGGGGTTAGCCTTGTTGCTTACATTTTGGACATTGTGGCTCCCCGTGTTTTTAAAGCCATAGCATTCTCCCTGGAGAAGTTATATAAAGGAACACTTACTTTATTAAAAGCCCTCTGACAGAGACACATCATTATTCAAGACTGGCTTAACAAAGGCTTAATAAAGACAACAATGAGAAGATATTAACTCATTTGGCTCATGTTTGAGAACCTGACAGATCTGAGAGGGAGGGCTTTTATTTTGTAACATCAGTGATGGATCAAATCTGTTTGCATTGGAAATTGGCTAATGTGCTGATGCCCCAGAAATCTTGTGCTAAAGCCAAGAAGACATTAAACCTGTCTAAATGCATGAGCCACCTCCCCACCCTCAAAGCTCACCACCACCCAAGCCAGACCCTTCAGAAGCTGAGACGTGTGGCACACGAAGCCAGGAGTCTGTTTCATTTCCCTTACATAGCAACTCACCATTCTCGTCCATTTATTTTAAGCAAATTATTCAGCCAAGTTGACAAGCATGAAAAAAACATGACCTACCCTGGGCTTTTCAAAAGCGATTTCCTCCTAAATATGATTCATTGTGCTCTGATCTCTCGCTGTATTTTTATCAAATGTTCCATGCCAGCTCTTAAAAGGACACTGTCAACTCCGCTGGTTATGGCTGCTTTCTTTGACTCTATTGTCAGATGAATCTCATATCAACCTTCAATAGACAATTCTACCTTCCAGAAGCTCTGGGAGATGCCCAAAGTAACCTCTGGGAGTCTGGAGATAGTCAGTCACAAACATGAAGCAAATAATGATGATATGCCAGTCCCCATTCTATGTGCAATGGTACCAACTATTAAAAGGGTGCATATCATCCCTGACCTTGTGGAGGTTATATTCTAGGAGGGGAGATAGACTATAAACAAATAAAAGATTTTATGAATCAAATAATGTTTGGCATTGGTAAGTGCTATGAAGGAAACAGAACAGGTGATATAGCATGGAGTGATGGGATAGAGTGGATTGGGAATGCAGAAATTCTTCCCTGGGAAGCACCATTTGTGTGGAGTTCTGAGTAAAGAGAAGTGAGCCAAACAAGGTTATAAGTAAAGAGCACTGCACAGTGGCTCTCCAGCTCCTCTATTGTAGATGCCACCAATCAAGCTAAGTCAAGTTACTAACATTATAGACTGTGCGACATAAGGCCAGGTCTTCCCCTGGCCAGCAAGAAGTGGGAGCACTACAAGGGAGGCTCCTGGGATTGGGCTGTCATCTCTGCAGGAAGCATCAAGTGTATTGGAACACTCTGCCTTGTGTTGGAGAACCCTCCATCTCCAGAATCTAGCTCAGAGTCTGGCTAAGCAGGTTTTCAATATGCTGCTGCTGCTGCTAAGTCGCTTCAGTCGTGTCTGACTCTGTGCGACCCCATAGACCACAGCCCACCAGGCTCCCCCGTCCCTGGGATTCTCCAGGCAAGAACACTGGAGTGGGTTGCCATTTCCTTCTTCAATGCATGAAAGTGAAAAGTGAAAGGGAAGTTGCTCAGTCATGTCCGACTCTTCTCAACCCCATGGTCCGCAGCCCACCAGGCTCCTCTGTCCATGGGATTTTCCAGGCAAGAGTACTGGAGTGGGTGCCATCCCCTTCTCCTTTCAATATGGGTAGTGGAAAAAGAAAATGAATGGTAAATGGGAGTAAGAGGACTTAGAAGAATACAGATAACTAACTAAAAGTTCCTATATTAATCGTCCCTAGTATGTAAGGTCAAGGGGACATGTCACACCTTATTCTTGATAATAATTATTAACTTCCATTCATTAAGCACTTATTAGGTTCAGTGCATTCACTGAGCATTATTGTAGGCAATTTATATGGTGTTGCTTCTTTTAATCCTCCCAAAACTCTTTAAGAGAGGTATTATTTTCTTGCTACACACAAAGATATTGAATCACAATGATCCACAACACTAATCCATCCCATAAGTGGATGTGGGAAGCGATGGAAGATAAAATATGGGACATTTCAGACAATCCTGTGTCCCACTTCAACTTGATACCATTGTACTGCAGAAGTCTTAGGAGAATTTGCTTATAATGTCTTCTGATATTCTTAGCCCTGAGTTGGTGAGTCTATGACTTTCTGTTTTCCTTGCACTTCATTATTTATCCATTCATTCAGATATATTTACTGAACACCTACTATGTGCCAGGCACAGTACAAGGAGATATATCAGTAAACAAAGCAGATTCTAAAACTGCTGACCTACCCCTGAGAGGTGATTCTTAGCATGTGGAACAAGAGGAACATAGAGATGAGCAAAACAATAGCTCGTGTCTGTTTTCTTCGCAGCCCCCATATCCACGGCCTAGGTATTTCTAAAACATATGCACACTCGTTCAGCCAGCATATCCTAACAGGGAGACCAGTAGGGAAGAAATAATAGTGAAAAGCACTGCTGCTGCTGCTAAGTCGCTTCAGTCGTGTCCGACTCTGTGCGACCCCATAGACGGCAGCCCACCAGGCTCCCCCGTCCCTGGGATTCTCCAGGCAAGAACATTGGAGTGGGCTGCCATTTCCTTCTCCAATGTATGAAAGTGAAAAGTGAAAGGGAAGTCTCTCAGTCATGTCCAACTCTTAGCGACCCCATGGACTGCAGCCCACCAGGCTCCTCCATCCCTGGGATTTTCCAGACAAGAGTACTGGAGTGGGGTGACATTGCCTTCTCTGGAAAAGCTCTGAACACAAACATAATAAGACAAAAAGCAAAGTGTTTAGCCAGTACCAGGGAGAGTCTGTTTGACCACAGAGGATAAGAAGCAGCGGTGGCCAACCTTCTGTGTGACTCCTTCCTCTATACGGCAGAGGAAGGAAAGCATATCGATTTGACAAATATCAGCTCTCTTGGAAAGGGAGATGGAGGACACTGAGGTTTCTCTTCGGGCATTTCTCAAGTTCTTGGGTATACTGTTCTTCGTAGAAATCAGGTACGATCTTTAGCTTTGTGCTGTGCAGTCCATGAGGTTGCAAAGAGTCAGACACAACTTAGTGACTGAACAACAACAAAAAGGCACGGAATGTATGCTCATTGCACTAGGTGTGTGCCTATTCACGGACAGAGAGGTGTGTCCTCTCACCTGTCTCTACAAAAGGAAAACACTGCTGTTTGCCCATTTCTCCCATCAGTTTTCATGCTGTCTCTTCTCTGGCCTTTACACCTCAAATAATTCAACCATCCTGCACTTTGGAGAACATAATCCTCATAACCTGCCATCACTACTTATTAGCTGAGTGATCTTACATGAATTACTAAATTTTTCTGGGCATAATATCCCTGCCTATAAAATGGGGATTAAAAATATTTACCCTATTCAAGTTCCTATGACTATGTGTCTATCTGTTTACACAGTCCCTGGCCCACTGGAAACGTGAAATTGATGGGTCTCAATCCTGGGTGCTCATTGGAATCACCTAGAGAGCTTTTAAAAATATTGATGTCCAGTCTCCAGCTCAGACTCATGAAACTGGAACCTCTGGGGGTGGAAACCTGGGCATCAGTACATTTTAAGGCTCCCTAGGAGATTCTAATTTGCAGCTGGAAAGACAGCCACTTCACTAGATAAATGGTAGCTATTATGGTCATTGCCATTGCTGTTTATAATCCACATTGTCCAGACGCAAAGCCAAAGGTATCAGACCTCTAAGAAAAAAGGACTTGCTTGTATTGGAAAATAGTGGAACGCTTCTGATTCTCAGACAAACCACTATCATCTTTCAGAGGAAACTAAATGAACCTCAGAAGGGCATAGCCCATGGCACAGGATCTTAGGTAAAAAGCACCTAATCAACAACTTCAGGGATAATTGGCAAATCGGCTCTTCATAAGAGGGAAGTAATCTGAAGTAAGCACCGTGAGTTAGCGGGGAAGGGAGCCTACAGCTCTAGGCTCTAGACATGAGCCACATCTGCATAAATGAATCAGTCCCAGGGACCCAGGCTCCTTCCTCATGTGACCCTGCAGCAAGGCTTCACATCCAACATCACAGATAACAGCATTCAGAGAGGGGAGCTTGCTTCATGACTTTGAAATCCAAGGCTATAGATGTTGAATCTGCACTTACAGAAGTGCAAACCTTGGCGTCCACACAAACCCATGCAGGTAAATGTGAGAGTGAATCCCAGGAAACAAAACAGGCTCATGTTCCATTTGTGATCTGACTGGAACACACTGCCCATTTTGTAACATCACTGCCTCATGGTGGGATTTATGACATCACTGTCTTCAAAAGCAATTTAAAAAAAAAAAAAGGAAGGGAATTTTAAAAAGGAACAGTCTTCTTTCCCCATGTCTCTCTATCTCTGAATTGGAGTCAGAGCTCCCATTATTTCATTAGCCGGTCTCATTCTCTCGATGGTGACTGGGTTCATGAGCATTTGATTTAAGCTGCAATTAAAGTTCCAATCACAGAAATAGATTTTCAGGAGATAATTGGGTGCATCATGCCAGCTTGTTGGCCTGTTAGCTGGCTCTAACTGTTGGCCAGTAAATTAAAAGCAAGTGCAAGTAAATAGTTCATCCAAAGACATATGAAAAGAGAAGTAAGTCATGTTCCCATTGATTAAGGACTCACCCTCTACCCCCATAAGGATTCTTGCCTTTACTCACAGATCTATCACTCTGATCTAAATGATGTACGAATAGCAAGCATTTTCATTGCTCGGCACAGATTATCATGGAGAGCTCTTCAGAGGGTGGTTTTCTATCTCTCTTATCCTTTCTACACCCTGTTTCTTTCTTTTTCCTTGCAGTAAAGCCCCTCCAAGTCATTATTATGCTTTCAATTTTGTCCCCACTCTTGTATTGTATAAGCCCATACCAGTAGCTTGAGCTACAGAAAGATTTTTCACTACTTTTTTTTTTCTTGGAGGGATGGGCAACCAATCAAAATACAGAATAGTTTGCCTCTGCAGGTTACCTATCCCTTCACTGGAAGAGAGAGGATGGGTGTTACCTTGGGCAGTCCAGGAATTTCGGTCGTTGGATGCGGTGATTATAATATATCAGAGGAGGATGACTGATCTTTACCATTCTTCCAGAAAATTGCACCCTTTTGAGAAAACCCCCTTTTCCCCTCTCAGCCTTTATAAATTGGGAGCTATGGAAGATCGTATTACCATTTGCAAATGCTCACTTACCTCTCTCTCCATGGGAAAAGTATACATCCTAGCCCCTATGATACTGTTTTAGCCATGTGAATATCTTTGGCCAGGAGAATATAAGTGGTCACGGCATACCACGTCTGAGTAGAAGCTTCAGATTGACTGTATGGGTCAGCTCGGGTCCCTCCTCTTCTGCACCCCGGGGCTGCTCCTCAGCCTGAATGAGAAGGCGCGTGGTGGGCAGCCCAGCAGGGCCAAGCAGGACCATGGATGTGGCAGCCACTCCATGGCCCCTAACATTTCATATAAGAGGGAAATGCCTACAAGCAGTGAGGTATGGTGCATCTTCTCCTGGGGGTCTAGGAGAGAAACAGGCAGTGTTCCCCATGGGGCAAGTAGCTGGAACTGGAGAGATGGAGTTGCTGCCCCTTTCTCGCCACCACAAAGTTAAAATATAAGGCCCAGATGCATAGGAAAACCAGACCAAGCCACAGAGAAGCCAGGTTTGTGGCATCACCTGAGCTCAGACCAGACCCCATGGAAAGCTGGTCCTCCGCTGGACGTTTTGCTCAGGAAGCCAGCTTTCTCTCAGCTCAGGTCTGTTTGCACCCGGTTTTCTGTCACGGGCAATTAAAAGGCTTCTCACTGAAACAGATTCCAAATCTGAGGTTCTCACCCTCTCAGACCTTCCCTGCTGTTATCACACATGACAAAGGAGCCAAAGTGTCCTTGCTCAGAGAAGCACCTGAGGACCTGGAAACTCACAAATCCTTAGGATCTCCCTGCCTTGGAATCATCTTCCAACCCAGGATGGATTCCAGAAGGCTGAGCTGGAGAAAAGACTTTTACAAAAGTCCAAGGGGGAACTGATATTTCACCTGCAACTTTAGAGCTGCAAACTGAAGCCTTTTCAGCCAGCATTATCAATCATCATAGCCACGAAGATCAGCCTGTAAGAGACATGGCTAGTCCTATGCTAGGTTTTTATTTCTAGAAGCATCAATGACAATTTGATTTAGATGATTAATTTCTCCACCAATAGCCATTTCTTCCTGACTTAAGTCAGAAAGCGAATAATACAAACTGACTAAAATATCATTGCAGAATCAATAAAACATCCTCAACAGATAATTATAGCATTAATGCACTTATTCTCCGGTAGGAGCATCAATCATAGTTAATGGGGATAAGTTGAAATGATTTTAATTAAAGATGTTTGGGTTCTGTTGCCCTGAGTCATAGAATGCTAAAGCATAAGGGCCCCAAGAGCTAAGAGGCCAGGGTTTACTGGAACCCCAGGGATTTTTACAAGTGCTTCTTGGACCAATATAGGAAGCAGAGAAGGGAAAGAGAGTTGAATGTCAGAAGCTCTGGGATTTCCAGTCTCATTTCAAACAGAATATCTCTGAATTTGAATTTATTATAAAAATGGCTTAGGTTGCAATAGGATAAGAAGAGGGGAAAGAAGGGAACAAATAAAAGGACTAAGGAGGAAGAGGATGAGTTTAAAAACCACTAAAAAATAAAAAAATAATAAAAAAATTAAAACCACTTCATTTTTTTCCAGTGGGGAAACTGAGGCTCAGAAAGTGGAAGAGGTTTGTCCAGTGTCACACAGATGCTTTGCAACAGAGCCTGTGCTGAGATCCAGATGTTCCAGCCCCCAAACTAATATGTTTCCCATTGCATCTGCTTTGTGCATTTTAGATTTTTGGAACAAGGGATTTATTTCATGGTGGCAAGGAGAACTGAGGGCAGTCTGCTCCAAAACACCTTGGGGTAGGACTCCTGCCCTTGGTCCCTACTTCCAAGCAGCTCCTCAGCCAGGCCTTTTCCTTGACCCAGGATTCCAGCGAACGTGTTCTAGTCAAGATATTTCCAATGTGATCCAGAGTCCATGGCCAACGATTATTGGTAGGGAAAGCTCCAGCCTGAATTGGTGCCTGATTTTGCTATTAGCCACCTTTAATTTATTAGCACACCATTTACTATATGTGAAACACTATGCTGGGCACCCAAAAGTTACAGGAAAATATAAGATAGTAGCCGTGAACTTCACGGTCTGGAAAAGAAGGTAAAAATCAATATACCAGTCATTACAATACACACCTCAACTGACGTCTCTAACCTGTTAGACCAATCTCTATGAGGCAAGAGTGATGTCCATTGTTCCCAGTACATCTCCAGTGCTTTACATGAGACTGGTAGATGCTCAGTAACTAGTGCTGGATTCTTTAAAACAGCAACAATAAAGTTAAACCATACACTAGATGTTATTGGAAACCATCTCATACAAAAGTGCTCAATTCTTACCACAACCTATAAACTGATTATATTATTAATCTCATTTTCTAGCTAGGGTACAGAAGAGTAAAAAATACTGCTCAAGTTCATGCAACAAATAGAATTAGCATTTGATTCTAAAAGTAAAAGTGAAAGTCAGCTGTATCCGACTCTTTGCGACCCCATGGACTACAGAGTCCATGGAATTCTCCAGCCCAGAATACTGAGGTGGGTAGCTTTTCCCTTCCCCAGGGGATCTTCCCAACCCAGGGATCGAACTCAGGTCTCCTGCACTGCAGGCAGATTCTTTACCAGCTGAGCCATTTCCAAAGACTCCATCCTCAACCATAGTTCTGTTGTTGTTTAGTCACTAAGTCATCTCCGACTTTTTGCAACCCCATGGATTGTAGTCTGTCAGGCTCTTCTGTCCATGGGGTTTCCCAGGCAAGAATACTGGAGTGGATTGCCATTCCCTTCTCCAGGGGATCTTCTCAGCCCAGAGATCGAACCCGAGTCTTCTGCCTTGGCAGGATTCTTTACTGCTGAGCCACCAGGGAATCTCAACCATATTCTTAATACCCTAAAAGGTCACGAGAGCTCAGAAAAGGAAGTAATCACTTCTAGAAAGAGATTAAGGAGCACTTCATAAAAGAGGTGGAACCTAATCTTAGTCTTAACAAATTGATAGAATCTGCACTTACAGAGATGAAGAGGGGCATTCCAAGGAAAGGGGACAGAGTGAGCATGGCATGGCAAGGGAAGGCCACAGGCACATGTGAAAAACAGGTTCATTTTGACTGGAGAATGTTCTGTATGAAAGAAGCATAAGGAAATGGGCTAGAGAAAAGGAGCAGGGCCAGGCACATGGAGATAATTAAGAGCCATCGAACATGGCATGATTAGAGCTCAGTTTTAGACAGGCTTTCTATCAGGAGGTGAAGGTCAAATGGCAAAGAAAGACAAAAATTTAAAGACCAAATCTAGGCCTCCTTGAAAAACGAACCAGAGTTGGATGCAGTACCCAGATCCTGGACATCATACCATGGCTGATGCCATTATTCAAGCAAGTAGCCTGACCAATTTATCTCCTATTGACCCAGCATGATACTCTTGGCTAAAGAGTGACCTTAAATTCAGCTGTAATAACAATGTAGCAGGTGGCAAGATTTCCATCATCATGCAGAAAACAGCTTCTATCTGCTGCAGCAGTAAATCCAGGTGTTGTTTCTATTGAAAATATCTCTGGCCCCAAAGGATCCACATTTTTCAGGTCCAAATATAAACATGCACTCAGATACCTGGATCCTTCAGAAATTTCTTCAATTGAAAACCTATGAGCTCTGTAAATTCCTAGAATCTTATTGGAGGAAGAACACAGCAAAGATTTTAGCAAATATGTTAAAGCTATACATCCTGTTAAAACAAAAACAAAAACTTCAACTCTGAGCCAAAGTATCATTGGATATCAATTTTGAAATAATTGAGGTCTATGGGCTTCTCTGGTGGCTCAACTGGTAAAGAACCCGTCTGCCAATGCAGGAGACGCAAGAGATGCAGGTTCGATCCCTAGGTTGGGAAGATCTCTTGGAGAAGGAAATCATAACCCAATCCAGTATTCTTGCCTGGAAAACTCCATGGAGAGAGGAGCCTGGCGGGCTACAGCCCATGGGGTTGCAAAGAGTCAGACATGACTGAGTGCTCATGCATGCTGCTGCTGCTGCTGCTAAGTCGCTTCAGTCATGTCCGACTCTTAGCGACCCCATGGACTGCAGCCTACCAGGCTCCTCCGTCCATGGGATTTTCCAGGCAAGAGTACTGGAGTGGGGTGCCATTGTCTTCTCCGGTGCTCACGCATACACACACACAAAATCCATGACTGTATATAGCAGTCCTCACATCACATTGACTTCATTGCCATTGACTTTAGATTATACCCAGGGATGCCAAGGCCCTGCAGTGTTGCAACTGATTCTAACTAGTGCAGTACTGGGAAGTGTTTAGGAATAAGCAAATGGGGATGGGATGAAGGCTTCTTTGTGATAACTGACTATTGAGTTGATGGGAGAAAATCATCATGAAGTTAAGGGTTATAAACTTCAGTTGACTGCTCTCTGTGAAGCGTTGGGTTCACCCTGATAATTGAGGGTCTGCAATATCCTTCTGTTGATTGACTGGGTTGAGGGCCTCACTTCTTCTCCTTCCTTATATCTGTAACCTTTGCAATGTGAGTTTGCATTAAGAGGTGAGGTCTGTTTTTTCACCCCTTAAATCTGGCCTGGCCTTCTGACCAAGGCTGGGTCTAGAATATGGCAAACAAGGGGTCTAGGGCTCAAAATTTAAGGAGGCTTTCACTCTCAGGGTCATGTGTGTGTGATGTCAGCACCCGAGAGTGAGTGCCACCTTAAAATATGTGCCCTAGGTACCTTGCTCCCCTCACCCTGGTCCAGGTTCAGCTGGAGACTAACTTTGGCCAACAGAATGTGGCAGAAATGACATCATGCCAGTTCTGAGCCTTAGCCTCCCCTACTTGGAACCTGCCATTGCCACAACAGCAAGCCTGGGCTAGCCTGCTGGAGGACAAGAGGCCATGTGAAAGAGAGACATGCTGCCCTGAATGAAGTCATCCTGAACCATCCAGCCCCCAGCTGATCCATCAGCTGCCCACAGAGGCATGAATAAGTCCAGCTGAGATCAGCCCAGCCAGTCCAGCTCAGCAGAACTGCTAATGGACCTACAGACTCGTGAGAAACAATAAATGGTCCTTGTTTTAAGATATTTTGGAATGGTTTGCTATTCAGTGGTAATTAACATACATTCTTACCTTTCCTTTCACTGTACTATAGGTGTTTTCTTCTCCTAAGGAGCCTGTTCAAAACTGATACATAAATGACTCTATTTGGAATGGACAGGTTAAGAAGAGACTGGAGTTTCCAGGATGTAAAGTGAAGAGAGTCCCTCTGGTTCTAACTCTGCCATAAATCTTGCACAACTCTCTTTCCACCTCTGGGACTTGAGACCTCCTCTTCTTAGAAATGAGTGGTTTGCTCCAGAGCAGGATCTTCTGGGTTTCTTTACTCATGACAGCTCTAGTTTCTTGGGGATGGCTGCTCAGGATGCGGAGCTGAAGAGTTCCGAGGCTCAACAGGAAAGAAAGCTATTATCGATTAGTGATGTCTGTCATGATCAAAGACTAGGAGGACTAGGGAGGTGAGAGAGAGGAGCACCACCCTGGCCCCACGGTTGCCATGACTACACTGGATCTTTCAGCACTGAGTATCTCATGCTCCCTGCCACACCAGTCCAACTCCAAATAACTCTTACTACCACGGACAGCACTTCCTTTACTTCCTGCCCTCTGCTCTGCCCTTCAGCCCAAACCTAGCAATTCCTTTAAGCTGTGAACACACAGAGACAAACCTAGGACAGGGACCTGTGGGTGCTGTTCTGGGAAGAAAGACAACGTCCAAGTACAGGACAGTTTTTCTCCCAGTGTTCTTCACTCCACCCCGCAGGCCTGGCTGAGTTGTCTTTAGGCTGGAAGATTTAGTGCTGAGCCAAAAAAAAAAAAAAAGCAACTCATTATTGTACATTCAAATTTGGGGGGCTCATTTTTACTATTGTTACAGAAATTTAATCTGAAGAATGCCTCTTCTCTGTAAAGCACAGAACATTCTTATTAACAAAGTCGCAGGAAGGACCCACAAGTTGTGGATCCTCTCCAGAGCTGGCATCCTCACACCAGTGTGGACCATCTGCCTTGCTGCCCCCACTTTCATCGTCTGCATAACTGAATCGTGAATCCCCACTTGTGTAAGACTTGAGGCTGTAGGTCTTCTATTCTGGCTGCCCTCATTCAGCAAAGGAGGGTAAAAATAGTTCTTTGCATATGGAAATCACTTCACAGCTTACAAATTGCTTTCACAACCTTAATTTCATTTGATCCTCAAAACAGCCCTGTGATGAGAAAACTGAGGTCCAGACGGGTTATGTGACAAGCCTAAGGGCAAGTGGAAATAGGAAAAGCAAGGACTAGGACAAGGGTCTTCTTACTAAGATCCTGCGCTCTTTGCACAGCACAAAACTGTATCTTCTTACCTACCACCACCCGCCCGGGACAGGTGACCACTGCCAACAACATCACCATGTCCCCACCCACTCCAAATCCTTAACAACCAGGAGAACACACTTGTCGGCTCCCCATATGGGTGCTGACACTTTGGTTCTCCCACCTCCACCACTCATCAAGCCCCTAAATCGCCCAAACCCACCAGGACAGTGGGCCTGGCTCAGCTCCTTTCTGCACAGGGGGTCAGTGCAGAAGACTGGAGTGAGCACGTGCTCGTGAGCCAGGCAGGCGAGATAAACTTTGGTTTTGCCACTTCCTAATTAGATGATGCGGGCAAGTTACCTAATCTTTCTCTCAGTGTTCGTTTCTTTAAAATGGGGACAATTGTGTGTGTTAATACCCACGTCATCAGTTTTCCATAAGGAATAAACAAAACAATACCTCCATGAATAAAACAACAAACCTAAAGGGGTTTAACACAGTGCTTGAAGCATAAGGAATCCAACAAATGGTCGTAGTAGTAGGAACTGAACAATAAAAACAACAGCAGTCACAGTAACACCTGGAAGATAAGCCAAAGAAGCAGGCGAAAACCTGGCATCTTGGTCCTGCACATCTCCGCCCTGGTCTGTGGCTACTCGCAAAACCTCTTTCCGGTCATGGGTGGAATTTGAGGCCACACCCAGCAAACACCCCCATGCACCATCCATCAGCCCTAACAAGGGCTCTACATCAACGCTGGATTTATTGGGTGTGGGAAGCAGAAAATAAACTGGGGGAGGAGGAGTGGGTTGTATAATCAGGTATGTGATTAGTCATGCTAATGACATTTATTATGCTACACGTAGAACTAATTTACAATAATTTAATCATCAACAAACAACTGTGCGGGAAGAAGAAGCAAGGTTGTCAGATTTTCAAACAAGGGCTCTTGACTAAGAGTTCCACTGTGACCCTGAACTTGCATATCTCTGGAGGGAAAGATCAGGCCCAAGTCTCAGAGTGTCTACAAGAATGATGACCAACATTTGCATAGCAACTCTAGAGTTTACAAAATACCTACAGGGACAGAATCTCATTTGACTCCTTCCCCACAGTAATGCATTTTTGAGCTCACTTAAAGACAGGGTGGGGATGAGAGGTGAGAAGGGGCATCAGGAAGGGCTCAGATCCAAGACTCCTGATTCCAGACCTCTGTCCTCTTTCTAAACCAGCAGAGCTCACTTAGAGGTGTACATCAGGAGTACCTGCAAGGCCTTAAATAAATAAATACTTGGGCCCTGGTGTACTTATAATTGAGCAATTCTGGGATGAAAGACAGGAATCTGATTCAGAAACATGCTCCAAGTCGAAAACCACTAACTTGCAGGATGAAAAGAGGGGAGACCATCTGAGATGCTGGGAGAGCACAGTTACAGTCTCTTCTGCGTTTATTTGAAACTTGACTCCATCGTCTTACCAGCTGTGCTACCTGGGTCAAGTGACTTAATGTCTCTGAGTGTTTCCTCACCTGGAAGTGGGGAGAATAATATCTACATCACGAGAAAATGTAAGGAATGAGTAACTGAGTGAGAAAATGTAACTGAGAAACTACATAAGAAAAGATAGCTTAAAACCCTAATAACAGTAAATAAACGTTAGTTCTCCTCCATTCCCTTCATGGTAGATATTTGAAATATGAACTCAAGAATGTGATAGAAATATTTATCTATTGTGTTTCCAATAGCTATTCTGCTGAAAAAAAACCTATTGTGATTTTTTTAATTTAATGTTCAAAAAGAAAAAAAGCACCTGCATAAAGCAGCCTGCTCCCTAAGAACAGAGCCCTCAGCTTTTCCTGCCCAAAGATCAGCCACAGCACGCCCAGGAGGTTCTCTTAACACCCAATTACTGCAGCAGCTGTCCCTGCCACTCCAACCATCTTTCAGGACACAGACTCTTCCCTGGGCCAGGAGGAGAGCTCCAGTCCTGTTTTCATTTTTGCTCTTTCAGAAAAACAAAAGGGTCAAATAAAAGGCATTCTCCTTCTGCTAGGGTGTCCCTGGAAAAGAAAATCAGTGATTCCCTTGTAGCTGAAATCATTGCATTAACAATATTCCGAATTTCTGGTGCCCTAGAACTCAAGAAAGGTTCTTTGGTGTCTTCTCAACATTGATATAATTTACTGAGGTTCCTGCTGGCCCTCTTCCTGGACCGGCCCACCCTGGATGATGACCCAGACACTCCTATTGATAATGGTTGGGATAGCCGTCAGAAGCAGTGATGTGGTGAAGGCTAGTGGCAAGAAGACCTTGGCAGCAATGGATGCTCCAACACAAGCCTGAGGGCATCTCCCCTTTGCAAGCAAAGCAGTTCTGACCTGCTTCCATCCACTTCCTCTTGCAGGGCTAGGTCTTTGGACAGAGGGTGGTGCTCGAGAGAATCAGTTCAAGTACCCCAGGAGTTCATGATTCAGCCGCTGCTGCCCTCTCATCTCAGATCACAGAGAACCTGGTTACCAAATCTTCAGTACTCTCTCTCTCTCAACTGGTGCTAGAGGGGAAAAAAAAAAAAATCTGGCTTCAGCCAGCCTCAGGAATGCTTCAGCTGTCAAATTGGGAAACTTAATGAGCTGATGATGGAGAGCAAAATGTCCCATCTTTTTAAAACTAGCCTTAATCCTGGCTGCCTAATTGTAGCCGGCTATTCCACGGCTCTCTCCCACACCAGTTTCACCCTTCCAGTGAGAGAGCCTGACCGGCTGGCCACACAAGCAAGGTGCAGAGAAGGCCAATTAGTGGTCAAATTGGATCCAGAACTTGACTCAGAGAAATCCATGTCATCTGGCTATGGGCCCACAGATGGTGGTCCGTGACCCAGAAGCTTCACACAGAGAGCAGAGGCTAGGTCTAGCTTGGCGAAGCATGTTGCACTAAAAAATAATAATATTAAAATAACAAGAAACAATTATACAACTGTGTAATTCTAAAGTGTTAAAAAGTATTTACTTCAGAAGTTCTCCCCTAAAAAATTATAGATTTCTGGTTTCTCTTACAAAATCCAAAGAACCACATGAGGCCCAAGGTCTAAACATGTTGCTAACCAGCTAGAATCGGGTAGCCAGTGCCCCTGTGAATGGAGTGTGTGAGCCTCAGTTCACTGCAGTCCCCATCACTCCCTACTGCTGCCAACATTGGGGTCCTTGAAAAGACTGGTATTTGTCACGCCTGGTGACGGTTCCCTGACCTAACCTTCGGCTGTTCTCACCTGCACGGTGACGGGGTCAGCGAGAAGGGACTCTGCAGTCCTTAAAAGGCCCTGTTGTTTGTTGTTTTCTCACTCAGTATCGTCTGAGTCTTTGCGACCCCATGGACTGTAGCCCGCCAGGCCCCTCTGTCCGTGGGATTCTCCAGGCAAGAATACTGGAGTGGGTAGCCGTTCCTTTCTCCAGGGGCTCTTCCCGACTCAGGGATCAAATCCACGTCTCCTCCATTGGTGGGCGAATTCTTTACCACTGAGCCACCAAGGAATCCTGAAGAAGCTCTACCTGATCCCGTGACCCCTCAGAGGGCTGTGTGCAGGACGGCCTCTTGGGGGTCAGAGGCAATGAAATAAAGCAGAGCATTCACTCAGGGGTTAGGTGAGGAGGGGGTACTTGGGGAGACACACACGCCTTCCTCTCCAGGGCAGATGGCATCCTTGGAATTTCCCCATCACTGCCCACTGGCTCCCTAACCCTCCAGAGCAGTCCCAGCCTGGGGATCCTCAGACAGGCTGTCACTCTTTCCCTGTCCACCCTCTCTACCAGCGCTGCCACTCCGATCCCTTCCCACAGTCACATTTAATAAAGGACAAGCAAGAAGAAACGGCACGGCTCAAAAGCAAAGGGGTCTGGGGATGGGCTGGCGGGGTGCTTGCCTGGAGCTTGTTAGGGCAGGAACACCCTGTCAGGACAAGGTGCGTTCCTGCCCACCTCTAACCGCACACCCAGTTTGGCCCCGCTCGGTTCTGCCAACCCGCAGAGCATCCCGACGTTTAAAGATTACCGAGGCGAGTTTGTACCGAAGCCGCTCCCTCTTTGTCTGTCCTTGCGCCAACAGCAGCAGAAGGGATACTAATTAGAGGGTGAATTATTAGCTTCCCATGGTGCACTGCAGGGACATTAAAAATGAGGGGGCTTTGCTGCTTGCCTTTTAGATGGTTAGTCTTG
This sequence comes from Capricornis sumatraensis, assembly GCF_032405125.1. Lineage (NCBI taxonomy): Eukaryota > Metazoa > Chordata > Mammalia > Artiodactyla > Bovidae > Capricornis > Capricornis sumatraensis. The sequence goes on along the minus strand of NC_091088.1, from coordinate 23,051,348 downwards.
GTTTAATATATTCATGTTCCTAGGTGAGCAGCAGGGGACAGTTTTTATGATTATAATTGTTGCATAATTACTGGCCTAAGGTTGCCTATTGTTAAATAAAAATGCTGAGATACTAATGTTTTATTGAACAGTACAAGGAGATAAAATTGTAATATCTTTTCCTGAGCAATCGAGGCTGCTCATTTGCAGCCTACTGACAACCCTTAGCCGTCTTATGGAAGAGGTGGATGGGTTCTGCTGGGGCTCAGAGTCAGATGTGAAATACATGCTTGGGGTCAAAGGAGCAGAGGAAGAAAAGGGACGCCAAGGACGCGACCTCACGGCCTCTGCATGTTGCCAGGCGCAGGGCTAAGACCTGGGTTAATGTGCATGCTCTCAACAGGAAGGTCAACTCTCAGCCAGCTGGTCCTTGCACAGCAAAGGCCACAAAAGTCCTCTCCCATGAAGGACACCCACCTGCAAGAGAAAACAAAGGGACATGGAGGCAGAGACATCAGGGGCTGATGAGTCAGGGATGTAGTCAACATCAAGTCAACCAGCCTGGTCCAACATCCCTCCCTTGTTGTTGCGCAGTTGCTAAGTCGTGTCCGACTCTTTGAGACCCTGTGGACTTCAGCAAGCCAGGCTTCCCTGTTCTTCACTAGCTCAGTTTGCTCAGATTCATGTCCATTGAATTAGTGATACTATCTAACCATCTCATCCTCTGCCACCCTCTTCTCCTTTTGCCTTCAATCTTTTGCAGCATCAGGGTCTTTTCCAATCAATGAATCGCTTCTTTGCATCAGGTGGCCAACGTATTGGACCTTCAGCTTCAGCATCAGTACTTCCAATGAATATTCAGGGTTGATTTCCTTTAGGATTGACTGATTTGATCTACTTGCTGTCCAAGGGACTCTCAAGAGTCTTCTCTAGCACCACAATCCAAAGGCATCAATTCTTCTGTGCTTAGGCTTCTTTATGGTCCAACTCTCACATCCATACATGACTACTGAAAAAAAATCACAGCTTTGACTACATAGACCTCTATTGGCAAAGTGATGTCTTTTTCTTTTAATGCCTAGACTATGTTTATCATAGCTTTCCTTCCAAGAAACAAGCATCTTTTAATTTCATGGCTGCAGTCACCATCCACAGTGATTTTGGAGCCCAAGAAAATAAAATCTGTTGCTGCTTCCACTTTTTCCCCATCTATTTGTCATGAAGTGATGGGACTAGATGTCAGGATCTTAGTTTTTTGAATGTTGAGTTTTGAGCCAGCTTTTTCACACTCCTCTTTCAACCTCATCAAGAGTCTCTTCAGTTCCTCTTCACTTTCTGCCATTAGAACAGTATCATCTGTGTGTCTGAGGCTGTTGCTGTTTCTCCCAGCAATCCTGATTCCAGACTGTGAATCATCCAGCCTGGCATTTTGCATGATGTACTCTGCATACAAGTTAAATAAACAGGGTGACAATATACAGCCTCATCATATTCCTTTCCCAGTTTGGAACCAGTCTTGTTCTATGTAAGGTTCTAACTGTTGCTTCTTGACCTGTATACAGGTTTCTCGGGAGACAGGCAAGATGATCTGGTATTCCCATCTGTTTAACAATTTTCCACAGTTCGCTGTGATCCAAACAGTCAAAGACTTTAGTGTAGTCAATGAAGCAGAAATATGTTTTTCTAGAATCGCTTTGCTTTCTCTATGATCTGGTGAACGTTGGCAATTTGATCTCTGGTTCCTCTGTTTTTTCTAAACCCAGCTTGTACATCTGGAGGTTCTCAGTTCATGTACTGCTGAAGCCTAGCTTAAAGGATTTTGATTATAACCTTATTAGCATGTGAAATGAGCACAATTGTATAGTAGTTTGAATGTTCTTTGGCATTGCCCTTCTTTGGGATTGGAAGGAAAACTGACCTTTTCTAGTCCTGTGGCCACTGCTGAGTTTCCCAGATTTGCTGAAATATTGAGTGCAGTGCTTTAACAGCATACTTTTTAGGATATTAAATAGGTCAACTGGAATTCTGTCACCTCCACTAGCCTTGTTTGTAGTAATGCTTCCTATGGCATTAGGTCATACCTGAATTTTCCTACTTTCTTCAGTTTAAGCCTGAATTTTGCAATAAGAAATACATGATCTGAGCCACAGTCTACTCCAGGTCTTGCTTTTTCTGGCTGTATAGAGCTTCTCCATCTTCTGTTGCAAAGAATGTAATTAATCTGATTTTGGTATTGACCATCTGGTGATATCCATGTGTAGAGTCATCTCTTGTGTTGTTAGAAAAGGGTGTTTGCTGATCAGTATGTTCTCTTGACAAAACTCTGTTAGCCTTTGCCTTGTTCATTTTGTACTCCAAACTTGCCTGTTACTTCAGGTATCTCTTGACTTCTTACTTTTGCACTTCCTTGCCCTATGATGAAAAGGATATCTGTTTCAGTATTAGTTCTAGAACATCTTATAAGTCTTCATAGAACCATTCAACTTCAGCTTCTTTGGCATCAGTGGTTAGGGCATAGACTTGGATTACTATGATGTTGAATAACTTGCCTTGGAAATGAACCGAGATCATTCTGTCGTTTTTGAGATTGTACCCAACAACTGCATTTTGGACTCTTTTGTTGACTATGAGGGCAACTCCCTCTCTTCTAGGGCATTCTTGCCCATACTAGTAGATATAACGGTCATCTGCATTAAATTCGCCCATTCCCATCCATTTTAGTTCATGGATTCCTAAGATGTCAGTGTTCACTCTTGCCATTTCCTCCTTGACCATGTGCAATTTCCCTTGATTCATGGACCTAACATTCCAAGTTTTATGCAATACTGTTCTTTACAGCATTAGGCTTCACTTTCACCACCAGACACATCCACAACTGAGAATCTTTTCCACTTTGGCCCACCTTCTTCATTCTTTCTGGAGCTATTAGTAATTGCCCTCCACTCTTCCCCAGTAGCATACTGGACACTTTCTGACCAGGGGGCCTCATCTTTTGATGTCATATCTTTTTGCTTTTTTAATCTCTTTTTATCATGATGGTGTGATCACTCATCTATAGCCAGACATCCTAGAATGTGAAGTCAAGTGGGCCTTAGAAAGCATCACTACGAACAAAGCTAGTGGAGGTGATGGAATTCCAGTAGAGCTATTTCAAATCCTGAAAGATGATGCTGTGAAAGTGCTGCACTCAATATGCCAGCAAATTTGGAAAACTCAGCCGTGGCCACAGCACTGGAAAAGATCAGTTTTCATTCCAATCCCAAAGAAAGGCAATGCCAAAAAATGATCCAACTACCACACAATTGCACTCATCTTACACGCTAGTAAAGTAATGCTCAAAATTCTCCAAACCAGGCTTCAGCAATATGTGAACCATGAACTTCCTGATGTTCAAGCTGGTTTTAGAAAAGGCAGAGGAACAAGAGATCAAATTGCCAACATGCGCTGGATCATGGAAAAGGCAAGAGAGTTCCAGAAAAACATCTATTTCTACTTTATTGACTATGCCAAAGCCCTTGACTGTGTGGATCACAATAAACTGTGGAAAATTCTGAAAGAGATGGGAATACCAGACCACCTGACCTGCCTCTTGAGAAATCTGTTTGCAGGTCAGGAGGCAACACTTAGAAAAGGACATGGAACAACAGACTGGTTCCAAATAGGAAAAGGAGTACGTCAAGGCTGTATATTGTCACCCTGCTTATTTAACTTATATGCAGAGTACATCATGAGAAATGCTAGGCTGGAAGAAACACAAGCTGGAATCAAGATTGCTGGGAGAAATATCAATAACCTCAGATATGCAGATGACACCATCCTTATGGCAGAAAGTGAAGAGGAGCTTAAAAGCCTCTTGATGAAAGTGAAAGTGGAGAGTGAAAAAGTTGGCTCAAAGCTCAACATTCAGAAAACAAAGATCATGGCATCCGGTCCCATCACTTCATGGGAAATAGATGGGGAAACAGTGGAAACAGTGTCAGATTTTATTTTGGGGGGCTCCAAAATCACTGCAGATGGTGACTGCAGCTGTGAAATTAAAAGACGCTTACTCCTTGGAAGAAAAGTTATGACCAACCTAGATAGTATGTTCAAAAGCAGAGACGTTACTTTGCCAACAAAGGTCCATCTAGTCAAGGCTATGGTTTTTCCAGTGGTCATGTATGGATGTGAGAGTTGGACTGTGAAGAAGGCTGAGCACCGAAGAACTGATGCTTTTGAACTGTGGTGTTGGAGAAGACTCTTGAGAGTCCCTTGGACTGCAAGGAGATCCAACCAGTCCATTCTAAAAGAGATCAGCCCTGGGATTTCTTTGGAGGGAATGATGCTAAAGCTGAAACTCCAGTACTTTGGCCACCTCATGCAAAGAGTTGACTCATTGGAAAAGACTCTGATGCTGGGAGGGATTGGGGGCAGGAGGAGAAGGGGACGACAGAGGATGAGATGGCTGGATGGCATCATTGACTCAATGGATGTGAGTCTGAGTGAACTCCGTGAGTTGGTGATGGACAGGGAGGCCGGGTGTGCTGCGATTCATGGGGTCGCAAAGAGTTGGATACAACTGAGCGACTGAACTGAACTGATACTCTTCATGGGCTTCTCATGGCAGGAATACTGGAGTGGTTTGCCATGCCTTCTCCAGTGAACCACATTTTGTCAGAACTCTGCACTATGAACCGTCCATCTTGGGTGGCTCTGCATGGCAAAGCTCATAGCTTTATTGAGTTATACAAGCCTCGTTCACTATGACAAGGCTGTGAAGGAGATCCCTTCCTTGTCAATTCATAATCACTTGTCCTTTGAGTCACTAGGAAGTTACCTGGAAGCAGCCAGATAACACATCTTAAATATTTCAAATCCACTTCTTCCTAACCCCACCAACCCACCCTATCCCAACAGCCATCCCCAATGCCGCCTAACCATCACCCTGCCTCTAGTGTCTCCTACCTGCAACCTCGCATTCCCAGTCTGCCACAGTCTGCCAAAGTTTTTGCAACCAGGCAAGAGGTGATTTCTGCCGGAAGACAACCAGATGAGAAAAAATGCATTTGAGTCAGATCTGCTGCCTCAGCATGTCAGGAAAGCACAAAGAAGGCTGGGATATGCCCCTCAATTTGGGCGAAAAGGAACTGTTGAGAGGGTAACAGGTAGGAAGCCCAGAGGTCCCCAAGCAGCCGGAGGAAATAGACCACAAGTGGCAGACAGTTTTTTTCCCTTCTCTGTTCACCAGTTCTGCCTAAGACTAACCTTTTTTTCTTTTCTCAAACTTTGGGCTGATAATGGCTCAAACCAGTATTCCTGTCAATTGTTTTAATGGCAGGGGGATGATATACCTTATGCCATCCTATCTCAAAAATGAATATTGTGGGAGAGGGGCCTGGTGAAACTCCCTCAGCCTTGAGGTGTCTCTCTCTTCTGATTAATAGCTTTCTAAAAGGCATAAAACACTTGCTAAAAACTAGCAAGGGGGCACTCCTTCTGTCCCCTTCTGATGTCTATGTCAGAAGCTTTCTCTATGTCTATTATACTTTAATAAAAGATTGCTACACAAAAAGCTCCAAGTAGTAAAGCCTCACCTCTGACCCCTGATCGAAATCCTCTCCACTGGAGGTCATGAATCCCAGCATAACACACAGCTCACAGTGGCAACCATTCAGTGTCCAGGCCAGTTGTACTGGCTCGTCTGTGGTGTCCCCTTCCTGAGAGGGGTGACATGAAATCAGTCACTGTTCTTCCTGTGCATCCAGGTGTATTCAGTCAGGAAAGTGGAGGCAGGGAGTGGGCAGAGCAAACCTGAATTTCAGAAAGTCAGAGCAAGTGGCAACTTCCCTCCCCAGAGAAAGACAACCTTCTCCTTTCCCCAGGCCCGGCCCAGCAGAGGATCCTGGTTCTTCACTAAGACTTTCACAGCAGGTGTACATAACCATCAGTTTTCCATATGGTACTTCTAGGGCAAACCCCTCTTGTGGACAGAGCTGTGGGTTGGGAACCAGTCGGCCTGAGTTTCAATCCCAGCTCAGTCACTCCTCTGCAATTCAAGTCGCTTCAACTCTCAACTCCAGAACAGAAATCATATCACCCCTCTGCTTCCCTTACACAGTTCATGTGAGACCTGAGTGGACCTCAAAGAAGCAAGGACCGTCAGTGCTGGAAAGAGCTCATCTGGTCCAGTCTCTTTCCAAATGCAGGCATTCTTTCCAGAGCTTTTCTGACAGATGTTCATTCTCCCCCTACACAAAGACAGAGAATCCAGACAGCTCAGAGCAACTCCTCCTTTGGTTGGACACCTCTCTGGGCTGAGATCTGCCCAGCCCTGGTCCTGGGGCAGGGCTGCCCTTAGCTGTGTCTCCTTCACACAGTTGGTCCCTCAGGAACTTGAAATAGTGATTTGCCTGCCCTTGGTCTGTTCTTCTCCAGAACCATCTCAGATTCCTCTCTCTCTATGTTTCAAATCCTCTATCCTCTGAACTCCACCCCTCCTTATATATCCTACCCATCCAACTCCAGAAGAGAACACGAGCAACCTGGCCAGTCCAAAACATAATCTCCTCCCTCAATCTTGTCACTAAACTCCTATTAATGCAGCCCACAACTGTGCGAGATTTTTAGCAGGCACATCACACAGTTGGCTTATATTGAGACTGGACTCAACTGAATCCTCCAGATCTATTTCATATAAATGACTTTCATTTGGAAAATAAAGTCTCACCCTTCCTACACATATACAATTGATCATTTTGAAACTAAATGCAAGATTCTATAGTTCTATCTTTTGTTTTGTTTCAGTATGGTGGTTTGGATATGCCTTTCCAAACAATCATAAATCTTTCTAAATCCTGACTCTGCCACCCCATACTTGAATTAGAAAGTTCTGCCTTACAGGTTTTATCATCTACGAATTTTTAAAGCAAACCTTCACAGTCTTTGATGAAATGTGTTAACAGTACTGATCCATGAGAGATCTATTGCACCAGAGTGAAGAAAGGTATCAAGTTTAGTAGGAATCAAATTAGTTAAGAGAGTAAACTGAGGGAAAAGTGTACAGGACACCAAAACTTTGGGTGAAAAAAATAAACAGAAAAGAGGAGGAAATGCCTAACATTTGTATTTGTGCATCCGTAATGAGGGGACCCAAGATCAACCCCAAGATCAAGTTGGATTGGACCAAGTAAAGATTACGTAAATCCAAGCCATTCGTACTTCACTGTTTTCCTAGAAACAGGGTCCCTAGTATATGACAATAATGTAACAATGAGACAAAATGCACACAAATAAAGGAAAGAATTAGGATGATGTTGCACGTTGGTAAAGAACCCACCTGCCAAGGCAGAAGACATAAGAGACCAGGGTTAGATCCCTGGGTTGGGAAGGTTCCCTGCAAGAAGGCATGCCAACCTATTCCAGTAATCTTGCCTGGAAAATCCCATGGACAGAGGGGCCTGGCAAGCTATAGTCCATAGGGTCACAAAGAGTTGGACACAACTGAAGCAACTTAGCACACTCACATGCACGCACATGGCCTGGTTCACTTTGTCTTGGTGAATTCAACTCCCAATCATAAGGAGAAACATTTAAGTTATTTGTGAAAGATTTAAAAGGAGCCTGCAACCTGACAAGCCTCCAGACCTGTTATTTTATATCTGGTTTTAGCTGCAACCTGTACCAACATCAAGAAGTTGTACACACACATCTTCTGCATAGCTGCCTTGAAGGACCTTGTACCAGGAAATGGTGGGGTTCTCTCTTCTCCAGAAGCTCTTTTTAGATCTTACTTATAGAACGTTCCTTGTCTTCAGTATTGCTTCAGGAGTACAGAGACACTTCAGAGGGGAAAGCATAAGTAAAGACCACTAGATTTGTTTCCTGAAGCTGCTGTAACAAAGTGCCACAAACTTGATGACTTAAAAGAGCAGCAATTTAGTCTTTCCTAGTTCTAGAAGCCAAAAGTTGAAAATCAGTTTCACCTGGACACACCCAGTGAAATCAAAGGCCCAAACCCAATCCTAAGTCTCTAGGGTAGAATCTGCGCCTTACCTCCTTGAGCTTCTGGTGACTGTTAGCCTCCCTTGACTTGTGGCCACATCACTGCAATCTCTGCTCTGTAATCACATCACCTTCTCTTCTGTCTGTGTTGAATCTCCTTCCCTTATATATTAATAATACTTGTGATTGGATTTGGGATCCACCTAGATAATCCAGAGTTTCCCTTGTGACTCAGATGGTAAAGAATCTGCCTGCAATGCAGGAGACCCAGGGTCGATCCTCAGGTCAGAAAGATCCCCTGGAGAATAAAATGGCAACCCACTCCAGTACTCTTGCCTGGAGAATTCCATGGACAGAGGAGCCTGGAGGGCTATAGTCCATGTGGTTGCAAAGAGTCAGACACAACTGAGCTATTAATACTTTAACTAGATAATCCAGAATAATGGATTATCAGATAATGCCAAAACCCTTAATTTAATCACACCTGCAAAGACTTTTTTTCTTAGAGGATAATGTTTATAGTTCCTAGGACTGGGTCCTGATATCTCTGGGCAGTCATTTTTTAGCCAGAGTTACTAAAAAAAAAAAAAATTTGTTGACCTGGACAAAATTAGGAGTGAAACTCAGCATGGGCTAGGATCAAACATTCTAGGGGAATCACTCCTTAGTCAGCATCCTGGAGAAGATCATATATCTGGTTCTCAACAGAAGTCACCACAGGAATACACAATGTATTTATATACATATATAAAACCACTCCAAGAATGCATAAAGTGTTATTACTGGTTCCCAAAAAAGAAAGGACCCAGAGCCTACATATGGGAAAAAATGTTATTTAAATCTCCCAAGAGATGTTATTCTTTTGACACAGTTCCCTATATAGATACTTGAGCTCTGTGTCCCATCAACATGGAAACAGGCAGGCATGAATGCTATAGGTGGGATTCCTCAGAAAACAGACTCTGATATGGAATTTAGCATGCCAGATGTCTATGAAGGGGTGCCCTTGGGATCAATAACAGTGGAACAGAGGAAGGAAGAAGAAGAGGAAGGAAGAGAGAAGTTGAGATGCAATATAAGCCTAACAACAGGTTTGGCCAAGCCTGCCAGGAGCTATAGAGTTGGAATGATCTTCAGAATTGTCCTGAGTTGGAGCAAGAAGTGTGTGTGTGTTCAGTTGCTCAGTCGTGTCTGACTCTCTGAGGCCCCAGGGACTGTAGCCCGCCAGGCTCCTCTGTCCATGGAATTTTCCAGATGAGAATTCTGGAGTGGGCTGCCATTTCTTACTCCAGGGGATCTTCCTGTCAGGGATCAAAACCGAGTCTCTTATGTCTCCGGCATTAGCAGGCAGATTCTTTACCAACAGGACTTCCCGGGTGGCACTAGTGTTAAAGAATCCACCTGCCAATGCAGAAGGTGCAAAAGACACGGGTTCAATTCCTGGGTTGGGAAGATTCCCTGGAGTAGGGAATGGCAACCTACTCCAGTATTCTTGCCCAGAAAATTACATGGACAGAACAGCCCTGTGGGCCACAGTCCATAGGGTCTCAAAGAGTCGGACACGACTGAGTGCAAGCACACAGCACCACATGAGGTGGTGGGATCATCACCAGTGGAAGGAGAAGAAGGAAGCCGAAGAGGAAGGAAGCGTGAAGTTGAGGTACAACAACAGGCTTGGCCAAGTCTACTAGGAGCTATAGAGTTGGAATGATCTTCAGAATTGTCCTGAGTTGGGGCAAGAAGTTGCTGCTATTCAGTCACTAAGGTATGTCTGACTCTTTGCAACACCATGGGCTGCAGCATGCCAGGCCTCCCTGTCCCTCACCATCTCCCAGAGTTTGCCCAAAGTTCATGTTCACTGAATCAGTGATGTCATCCAACCATCTCATGCTGTGTTCCTCTTCTCCTTTTGCCTTCAGTCTTTCCCAGCATCAGGACCTTTTCCAATAAGTCAGCTCTTTGCATCAGGTGGTCAAAGTACTGGAGCTTCAGTTTCAGCATCAGTCTTTCCAATGAGTATTCAGGGTTGATTTCCTTTATGATTGGCTGACTTGATCTTCTTGCTGTCCAAGGAACTGTCAAGAGTTTTCTCCAACACCAAAATTCAAAAGCATCAATTCTTTGGTGCTCAGCCTTCTTTATGGTCCAACTCTCACATCCGTACATGATTGCTGGAAGGATCATAGGTCTTGACTATACGGACCTTTGTCAGCAAAGTGATGTTTCAGCTTTTTAAAACACTTGAGGAGGGAATGGAAAATCACTCCAGTACCCTTGCCATGAGAAGCCCAAGAGCTGTATAAAAAGGCAAAAAGATATGACACCAAAAGATGAGCCCCCCCACCCACAGGTCAGAAGGTGTTCAATATGCTACTGGGGAAGAGAGGAGAGCAATTACCAAGAGCATCAGAAAGAATGAAGGAGCTGGGCCAAAGTGGGGCAAGAAGATCATGCCTTTAAACCACCCAGGAAGAGGTGTGATCTTGGGCAAGGCAACCCAAATAATCCCTGAATGGACTGATAGCTGGAGGCCGTAGAGTGACTGCATTTCCCAGCAACTGGGTAACAAGTTCTTCCTTTGAGAGGCTTCTGGGCCAAGCCATGCAGCACAGTTTCCATTGTTTCAGGGTAATACAGTCTCTGCCAGGTCAGTGAACAATGAGGCACCATAATGGAGAGATCTCAGGACAGATAAACCTTCCAGAGTAGAATATGCATGGCTACAAAGTATCATGGACTTCCCTGGTGGCTCAGACGGTAAAGCATCTGTCTACCAGTACTTTGGCCACCTCATGAGAAGAGTTGACTCATAGGAAACAACTTTGATGCTGGGAGGAATTGGGGGCAGGAGGAGAAGGGGCCAACAGAGGATGAGATGGCTGGATGGCATCACTGACTCGATGGACATGAATCTGAGTGAACTCCGGGAATTGGTATAGACAGGGAGGCCTGGCGTGCTGCGATTCATGGGGTCGCAAAGAGTCGGAGACGACTGAGCGACTGAACTGAACTGAACAATGAGGGAGAGCCGAGTTCGATCCCTGGGTCAGGAAGATCCACTGGAGAAGAAAATGGCAATCCACTCCAGTACTGTTGCCTGGAAAATCCCATGGACAGAGGAGCCTGGTAGGCTACAGTCCTGGGGTCGCAAAGAGTCGACATGACTGAGCGACTTCACTCACTTCACTCACTCACAAAGTATCATGGTTTTGTTTTTTTTTTCTTTCCCTAAGAGTTTGTTTTTCACTTAAGATGCTTTCAAGAAACTTGCCATCTGAATTGAATTTCATTAAAAAAAAAAAATTATTACCAGGAATAAGGTAAAGATGTCCACTCTCAGCACTTCTATCCAACATCATGTTGAAGATTCTAGCCAAGTAAATTAGATTAGAAAATGGGATAAAATGCAGCCAACTGGAAAAGAAGAGGTAAGACTGTCTCTGTTTCCAGATGACAAGGTCTTGTATTAATATACAGAAAATCTCAAGAAATCCACTAAAAAGCTATTAGAATTGATAATGAGTTCAGCAAGGTTTCAGGATATGCGATCAATATATGAAGTCAATTGTATTTCTCTACACTTACAATGAACAATCTGAAAATTAAATTAATTAAATTAAGAAAACAATTTCACTAACAATAGCATTACAAAATAAAATACTTCACAATAAATTTAAGTGAAGTGTGAAACATATACTCTGAAAACTATAAAATGCTGTTGAAAGAAATTTTAAAAGAGCCTAATAAACATGAAAACATCCAGTGTTCAAGAACCTGAAGACTTAATATTAAGATATCCGTACTACTTAAGGCAATCTATAAATCTGAAACAATCCTTCTCAAAATTCCAATGGTCATTTTTGTAGAAAAGGAAAGCTGATTCTTAAATTCATAGGAAATTTTAAGGGGCCACAAACAGCCAAAATAATCTTGGAAAAGAACAAATTGAAGGACTCACACTTCCTGATTTCAACATTTACTACAGAGCTACAGTAATCAAAACAGTGTAGTGCTAACACATGAAGAGACATATGGACCAACGGAATAGAACTGACTACCCATATATAAACTCATACATGGGCCATTTGATTTTTGACAGGGGTGCCAAGACCATTCAATGAGGAAGAAATAGTCTCTCCAGTGCGTGTGGCATTGGGACAATCAAATATGCATAGGTGAAAGAATAAATTCCTTCCTCATACCATATTGAAAAATTAACTCAAAATCAATCAAAATCTAAGAGCTAAAACTATAAAACTCCTTAAAGAAAACATAGGTGTAAATATTAGTGACCTTGGATTAGACCATTATTTCTTAGATACGACAATAAAACATAAACAAAAAGAAAACTGAATTAAATGGACTTCTTCAAAATTAAAAGCTTTTGTGCTTCAAAAGAACACAATTAAGAAAGTGGAAAGAACCCACAGAATGATAAAATATGTGCAAAATCATATATTTGATAAGGAACTTGTAGCTAGAATATACAAAGGACTATTACAACTTAAAAGACAAACAACTGAATTCAAAATAGCCAAAGAATATGAATAGATATCTCTCCAAAGGAAATGTGTAAATAGCCAATAAGCACATGAAAAGCTGCTTAACATCATTAGCCATTCAGTTCAGTTCAGTTCAGTTCAGTTCAGTTCAGTTCAGTCGCTCAGTTGTGACCAACTCGTTGCAACCCCATGAATCGCAGCACGCCAGGCCTCCCTGTCCATCGCCAACTCCTGGAGTTCACTCAGACTCAGGGCCATTGAGTCAGTGATGCCATCCAGCCATCTCATCCTCTGTCGGCCCCTTCTCCTCCTGCTCCCAATTCCTTCCAGCATCAGAGTCTTTTCCAATGAGTCAACTCTTCACATGAGGTGGCCAAAGTACTGGAGTTTCAGCTTTAGCATCATTCCTTCCAAAGAACACCCAGGACTGATCTCCTTTAGAATGGACTGGTTGGATCTCCTTGCAGTCCAAGGGACTCTCAAGAGTCTTCTCCAACACCACAGTTCAAACGCATCAATTCTTTGGTGCTCAGCTTTCTTCACAGTCCAACTCTCACATCCATACATGACTACTGGAAAAACCATAGCCTTGACTAGACAGACCTTTGTTGGCAAAGTAATGTCTCTGCTTTTGAATATGCTATCTAGGTTGGTCATAACTTTCCTTCCAAGGAGTAAGCATCTTTTAATTTCATGGCTGCAGTCATCATCTGCAGTGATTTTGGAGCCCCAAAAAATGAAGTCTGACGCTGTTTCCCCTGTTTCCCCATCTATTTCCCATGAAGTGATGGGACCATATGCCATGATTTTCGTTTTCTGGATGTTGAGCTTTAAGCCAGCTTTTTCACTCTCCTCTTTCAGTTTCATCAAGAAGCTTTTAAGTTCCTCTTCACTTTCTGCCATAAAGGTGGTGTCATCTGCATATCTGAGGTTATTGATATTTCTCCCAGCAATCTTGATTCCAGCTTGTGTTTCTTCCAGTCCAGCGTTTCTCATGATGTACTCTGCATATAAGTTAAATAAGCAAGGTGACAGTATACAGCCTTGAGGTACTCCTTTTCCTATTTGCAACCAGTCTGTTGTTAGCCAATAGAGAAATGCAAATCAAAACTATAATGAGATAGATACCACTTCATACCCACAGGGATGGCTATAATAAAAAAGAATGTAACAAGTGTTGGTAAAGATGCAGAGAATTGGAACCTTCGTATATTGCTGGTAGGAATGTAAAATGGTGCAGCCACTTTGGAAAAACGTCTCTCAATTTCTCAAAAGTTTCAACAGTGTTACCATATGACCCAGCAATTCCACTTGGTATACATCCAAGAGAAGTAAAAGCATATTTCCACACAAAAACGTGTACAGATGTGTTCATAACAGCATTATTTCATTTTATTATTGAAGTATCATTGCTTTACCAGTTGCGTTAGTTTCTGCTGAACTAAGGAAGTGAATCAGTTATGTATATATATATATATATATATACCCCTCCCTCTTGTGCCTCCCTCCCATCCCCCATTGCACCCCTCTAGGTCATCACAGAGCCCTGAGCTGAGCTCCTGGTGCAATACAGCAGCTTCCCACTCGCCATCCGTTTTACTCATGGGAGTGTGTATATGTCAGTGGTACTCTCCCAATTCAGCCCACCCTGCTCTTCCCCTCCCTGTGTCGGCATGTCCATCCTCTGTGTCTGCATCCTCTGTTCCCGCCCTGCAAATCTGGGTCATTTTTAGTAATGTGGGTGGATCTAGAGTCTGTCATACAGAGTGAAGTAAGTCAGAAAAAGAAAAACAATTATTGTATATTAACAAAGTTTTTATAACACATATGTATGGGAAAATGATACAAATGAACCTAATTGCAGAATTATTTTTTCCAAAAGATAAATTTTTTTAATTGAAATGTAGTTCAGTTACAATGTTGGGTTAGTTTCTGGTATACAGCAAAGTGATTCATGTATACATATATTTTGTTGGTTCTGTTCAGTTGCTAATTCATGTCCAACTCTTTTCTGGACCCCATAGACTGTAGCCTGCCAGGCTCCTCTGTCTACGGGATTTCCCAGGCAAGAGTACTAGAATGGATTGCCATTCCCTTCTCTAGGGAATCTTCCTGACCCAGGGATCAAACCCACATCTTCTGCTTGTCAGGTTGGTTCTTTATCGCTGAGTCACCAGGGAAGTGTATATATATATATGTGTGTGTGTGTGTGTGTGTGTGTGTGTGTGTGTGTGTGTGTACGCGCGCGCGCATGTACATCAGTTCAGTTAAGTCACTCAGTCATGTCCGACTCTTTGTGACCCCATGAATCACAGCACGCCAGGCCTCCCTGTCCATCACCAACTCCCGGAGTTCACTCAGACTAAGGGCCATTGAGTCAGTGATGCCATCCAGCCATCTCATCCTCTGTTGGCCCCTTCTCCTCCTGCTCCCAATTCCCTCCAGCATCAGAATCTTTTCCAATGAGTCAACTCTTCACATGAGGTGGCCAAAGTACTGGAGTTTCAGCTTTAGCATCATTCCTTCCAAAGAAATCCCAGGGTTGATCTCCTTCAGAATGGCTACTGGTTGGATCTCCTTGCAGTCCAAGGGACTCTCAAGAGTCTTCTCCAACACCACAGTTCAAAAGCATCAATTCTTCAGTGCTCAGCTTTCTCTGCCTTTTCTAAAACCAGCTTGAACCTCTGGAAGTTTGCAGTTCATGTACATACATGTATATTATTTTTCAGATTCTTTTCCCATATAGTTTATTACAAAATATTGAGTATAGTTCCCCGTGCTATACAGTAGGTCCCTACTGATATCTATTTTATATATAGTAGTTTGTACATATTATTCCTGAATTCCTAATTTACCCCTCTTCCCCCTCAGCCTTTCTCCTTTGGTAACTATAAGTTTATTTTCTATGTCTGTAAGTCTGTTTTGTGTTTTTAAGTTCATTTTGTATCATTTTTTAGATTCCATATATAAGGATATCATATATTAATATTTGTCTTTCTCTGGATGACTTACCACACTTAGTATGACAACCTCCAGGCCCATCCATGTTGCTGCAAAAGGTATTATCTCATTTTCTATGGCTGAGTAGTATTCCACTGTATGTGTATATATATACACACCACATCTTCTTTATCCATTCATCCATTGATGGACACTCAGTTTGCTGGCAAGTCTTGGCTATTGTAAATAGTGCACAGCAGCATGATTTTTAACATTCAGAAAGTAAAAGCAACCCAAAAGTCCATCCATTAACAAAATAGATAAATGAAATGTGGTCTATCCATACAACGGGAAATTATTTGGTAATAAAAAGAAATGAATTAGTACATGATACAGTAAGAATAAATTTTGAAAACATTATTCTAAGTAAAAGAAGCCAGACAGGAAGGGCCTTATATTTTATGATTCCATTTCTATGAAATATCTAGATTAAGCAAACCCACAGAGATAGAAAATAGATTAGTGGTTGCCCAGGGCTGTGAGAAGGAGGGGAAAATGGGGAGTGACTGCTATTGGGTGGGGAATTTCTTTTGGGAGATGATGAAAATGTTCTAAAATTGATTATGGGGATGGCTGTACAACTCTGTAAGTGCAGTAAAAACCATTGAATTGTATGCTTTAAATACGTGAATTGTACAGTATATGAACTATATCTCAGGAAAGTTGCTTTGTTTTTAAATCTACTAAGTCCTTGTAATATACAAAATCAGTAGTCCTACAGGTAAAGGAACCACTGAAGTCACTGACCACCTGGTGGTCTGTGGTATATACACACAAGCCCAAAGCCCTTGACAACCCCGTCTCCCTCATCTCCTATAGCTAACCAGACAAGTGTTGATCAAATCTGTCCACTTCTGTCTGTCTCCACTGCCATACCTAATCCAGCCTGAATCCTTGTAATGGCCCCTAAACTCCCTCTGTTGTCTGGCCCTGCTAGCCAGTCTCCCCAGTGCAAACAGAGTAACCTTTGTAAAATATAGATAGTACCATGTCAAATTTTTTCAGTGACGTCCTGTGACACAAAAGGAAGACCTGGCAGTCCTTCCAGGAGTCCGCCAGAACTGTTTCTTCAGCCTTGTCTTCTCCTCATCCCCTTGTGCACTGCAGCCACGCTCCTCTTTCTTCAGTTCCTCAAATCCCACAAGTCCTTCCCACCCCAAGACCTCGGCCCACACTGTTCTCTCCCCCTGAAGTACTCTTGCTGCCCTCTACTCCTAATTTCTACCTATCTTTTATTTTCAGTTGAAAAAAAAAACACACTTCTTGGGGAAGTTATCTTTGGTCTTCTACCCCACAGAAGCAATCAAGTCACCTCATGATATTTTCTTAAAATGCCTAGAAGTCTCTGGAAACTACATCCTTATTTGTGCAATGTTGCTTCCCTCCTGTAACATGAGCTCTGTGAGAGTAAGGTTATGCCCATCTTGTTCCTCTTTCTCATATACAAAATCTAACATTATACTCATAATGGAGAAGTGAAGTCGCTCAGTCACGTCCAGACACTTTGTGACCCCATGAACTATAGCCTACTAGGCTCCTCTGTCCATGGGATTTTCCAGGCAAGGGTACTGGAGAGGGTTGCCATTTCCTCCATCTTGTTCATCTTTTTCATGCACACAATCTAACATTATATCCAAAATGGAGAAAAGCATAGATTAAATATGTGCTGAATAAATGAAGTATAAATAGATGAGTAAATAAACAATATACATGTACTGTGTGCGAGGGTCATACAGAAAATACTGCTGCTGCTGCTGCTGCTAAGTCGCTTCAGTCGTGTCCGACTCTGTGCGACCTCATACACGGCAGCCCACCAGGCTCCCCCGTCCCTGGGATTCTCCAGGCAAGAACACTGGAGTGGGTTGCCATTTCCTTCTCCAATGGGTGAAAGAGAAAAGTAAAAGTGAAGTTGCTCAGTCCTGTCCCACTCTTCGCAACCCCATGGACTACAGCCTACCAGGCTCCTCTGTCCATGGGATTCTCCAGGCAAGAGTATTGGAGTGGGGTGCCATTGCCTTAACGAAGGAAACTACCTGTGGGAATGCACGACTGGGAAGCCTGCTTGGAAGAGAGAAGACCTGGAAAACAGAGTCGGAATCACAGAGGTGGATGGAACCTTCAAAGTCATCTCATCTATATTCCTCCCTTTTTGACTGGATGCTAGGTAAGTCTGGAAAACCCACCACTTCCATTGCTTTGAAATATGATCTATGGAATAAAGTTCCAAACTTCTTGGCATGATGTATAAAACTGAATAATCTGGCCATAGCTGGAGCTATCCCTGCTAATTATCACCTCCAATCACATAAAATGACATGCCAGTCCCCAAATCAGTCAATATTTTTTCCTCTCTTTCCTTTGCACACTGCCTAGAACGTCTTTCTTCTGAATTTCCACTTCTACACCTCCAAGTCTGACAAACTTCTACTTAGGCCCTAGAGAAATTTTACATCTTCTGTAAAGCCTTCCTCAACCTTTCCCTCCCTTTATCCACCCCACCCCACCACATCTTTAAAGACAATCAGCACTTTCCTTGGACAATCACGGTATTTTCTTTATGATTTTATAACCAACACATAACATAGCATGCAAAGAGTAGGTTATAAAGTCAGCACACAAGGCAAAAGTCACTCAGGCTCAAAATCACCCTTGAAAATCTTCAGAAGGATGCCATCATGGCTTAGTCATCAACCCATCAGTAGTCCTGTTTTCTTTCAGTTTGGGGAAGAAATCTCTGTTTCTGTTGTTGAGGTACTAAGTGAAATGGTTGACTTGTGGTTAGGATCCATACTGAACAAAACATACACACACACCTAACCCAAATCATACTCAGCACAGAGAGCTCACACCATGAGAAATGTGTGAGAGCTGAGGCTGACAGGGGCTCGGAGCTTCGTTTCATGCTTCCTTCGGGAACACAGGCTGGAAAGGCTGGCAGAATCACCCTCATTGATTTGCTCTGTTCTCCTCTATCCCACCAAGCATGTTATAATGAATTCATCAAACTTACTCCAGATGAGTCATGACACTGAATATACTACGTGATACTTATATCCTAAATATAAGCTGTGGTTCCATGTCATTCAGGATTGCAAAAATTTACATTAAAAAAAATTTAGGATGGGGAACACGTGTATACCTGTGGCGGATTCATGTTGATGTATGGCAAAACCAATACAATATTGTAAAGTAATTAACCTCCAATTAAAATAAATAAATTTATTTTTTAAAAAATTCAGCCAACAGCCAAGTGAAAATTCCATAGAGGAATATCAATTTTGACTGGAGTACATTCAAAGTATCTAATTCATAACCCCAAAGCAATCTTGATCAAAGTCCTTTCCTCTATTTCAGATATCTCTCACACCCGACTACCTCCTTCAAGGGTCTCTCACGCAAAACCCTACATCTTCCCTCCAACCCCAAGATGTACAGTGTTTCGTTCTCTTGCTTTTTCATTCCTTGACCTTTATTTTGTACATCAACATAGCATCTCTGATTGTGTTCTCCCAATCCTTTCCTCCTTCACTCTCCAGACATTTTTGGAAGGAAGAAATTGAGGGGACAGTTGCTATGCCAAAAGGCTTGCAGGATCTCAGCTCCCCGACCAGGGATTGAACCTGGGCCACGGCAGTGAAAGCCCAGAATCCTAACTACTAGGCAACCAGAGAACTCCCCCAGACTTTCTCTTTCTACTACAGAGATGTAGTCACGACTTGTGGCCTAAAACTGACCTGTACACGTACATACATGTGTATGTGTGCACCGTGCCATGTTTTTAAATAACTAATTGAATTTTTATCAATTATTTCAGAGTTTCATATACTTAAAAATCCAGATCTCCAGCTTCTTTTGAAAAATCCAGAGATGTGGCAATCTGGGTCCATATTCCTCCATGCAGACAGGTGACCAGAGCTGAGTGATGCCCACTTTGGGGTGGGAATCGCAGCCACCAGGTCCCTACATTCCCCACCTGGCCCACCTCACTGCCTGGATCTCTAAGTATTTGAGTTGGTGCCTCCCACCCTGTACCCCCCTACTCTGTTTCTCTTCTGCTTCCCAGATCTGAAACCCACACCCTTCTTCAGATGTGGAGCAGGAGCAACAAGCAAAACAAGCTAAGTTGAGTCCCTGTCATATAATCCCACACCAGACACCGTTTCCTCCAAAGGAAAAGAGTGTCTGACCTCTCTCTGCCTCCCCAACACAGACACTACACCTGGCCCAGAGCAGACACTCTGGGAACCATCATCACAGGAAGGTCAGAGGAAAAGCTATGGAAATTTCTCTCACAGAAATGAAAGTAGCTATGTTTACAGACTTTCTCAGTAACCCTCCTCAGGCCTAAGTCACGGGTGGGATTCAGGTCAGGGAGCAGCTGGAGAGGAGGGGCAGGAAGTGGGGTCAAGGTACAAGCCAGTCGGGGATGTAGCTTCCAGCATGAGCCAGGGTGACAGTGAGCCCAGCCAAACCACTGTGTCCTTCCTTTGACCAGCCTGGCTCAGCAGCCAGATGGTAATGACTTTCTGATCCCCTTAGCCCAGGCAGGCTGTGAACAGGCACCGTCAAGTATGGTCCTCATAGACAAGGCCCCAGGGCCTGAAGCTGCCTTGTTCCAGCAAATGATGACTTTTTAATTTCAAGCCTTTTGGTCCCTGATGAGAGAGGTGGAGACAGAGGCGAGGATAGCATCTGGATCCTGCAAAATCAGAGACTTTGGGCAAACAGCAACCTTGAGAGGTCATTCACCCTCTGCGTGGCCAGATTCTTTCCTTGGCCAGCCCAGACCCACCTCTTTCAAGAAGCCTTCCTGGGCTACCCCTGTCCTAATAAGACTTTCTCTCTTTCTGCACCCCTGCAAACACTCCAATAGTTTGCATCATTCACAAAATACCCAGGTGAAGCACTGATCCTTGGAAGAGGCACTGGTTAAATTTGGAGTCAGACAAATACATTTGAATCTTGGGTTCAATTTTCACAGTGGGCCAGTGACCTTGGAAAGATAGCTTGGCCTCTCTGACCCTCAGTTCCATAAAATGGGGATAAATCCCTTCCCTGATTACTCACTAAGTTATTGAGAGATCATGATGAATGAGGTAATAAGGGGGAAATAACCTTTGTAAAGCTGACATAAAAGAAAAAGAAAGAAGATGCCAAGCTAGTTACCTGCCTCTCAATCTTTCCTCCTTTACAGAGTCAGCTCCTGAGAGCAGGCCCTCACTCCTGACCCCCCAGGAAGCTATGAAACGGGGGGATTCCTTAAAGGCAATCCTATCTCCCAGCAACAAGCCAAGGCCTCCCCCCATAGAAGGTGCTAGTGAGTATTGTTGTAACTACAGAGCCCCCAGGGGTCATGACTCAGACCTTGACCCCAAAGTTCACAGGCATCTCAGGGACTGCTCTGTGTCTGGGCAAAAAAATACTGGCATCTTATAAAATTTCATATGAACAGCCATTTCCATTTGTTCCCTTTTGCTCCATTTTTGCAAGGTAAGTGTTTGGGGTAAGTGCTCTCAAATCAAAGAAGCAATAAAGGTGCAGAAGGAAGGCACGGTGGGCCCCTGGGCCTAGGGAACAAGTTTGGCAGCCCTGAACTCTGCATTTGACACAGGAAGATGGGTCCCTAACTCTAGATGCAGGCCAGGAGGGGAGGGCACTTCACTGCCTGATGAAAACCTCTCAGCCTGCTGGGGCCCTTGGCTGGGCATCTCAGAAGCTACTCAGAGCAGCAGATGCGTAGAAAGGCCAAAGTAATCATACAAAATACATTCCTGACATCTTTCCAGACTAGCCTTGGAGGCAGCCAGTGGTCCCAGGGTCCCAGTCACTGCTCTACTTGTCCAACCGGAGTTGACCACCACCTCAGCCAGGAGGCAATATGGGGCCATGCTCTGATGGTTGTGCCAGCCCCTGAGGAGCCCACCTGTCCACAGGCCCAGGACAAGATCCAGGTGTCAAGGAATGCCTTAACAGTGCTTGCCAACCAGATACCACAGGTCTCTTGCCCCTCTTCCATTACAGGTCCAAGAGGATACAAGCCCACCAGCTTGGAAGGGTGGCAATGGGAAGATATGGAAGCAGACTTTGCTGCAGAAATGTAACTTCTTTCCTGGAGGCAGCCAGGAAATGAGGCAAGTTTTAAAAACAAGATCACCAGTTTTTATGCAATGGGTGAAAGGATGCAGATTCTAGACAAGGAAGCTTCCAGCTACCCACCATCCCTTCCTCAGCCCTGGACTTGGACTTCCAGATCCTAGCCGAGGCTTATTCCAGGTCATGATTCTTATGATAGCTTGCAGGCCCAAGACTGCTAGGAAGATGTTGGGAAGACTCTAAGCTATTCATTTATGTTCCTCACACTGACTAATGCTGTTTTGTTACCACTTTGTCTATGTACTATCCAATTTAGTTCCCACAATAAACTGGGGAAGGAGGCAGGGCCCAGAACATTATACCCATTGCACAGATAAGGGGACTGAGGCCTAGAGACAAAAGGAATTAACTGCAACAACCCATGCCCCAACCATTGTTATCAGTGCTTGGGATAGAGCTATTTATAACCTAGCTCTGATTATAACTCACTAACAGGAATGTTTTATAAATAACACAAGTGCTAGAAGTCAGTTAGTCTCAGGATCAAATCCCAGCTCAACCATTTACTCCACTATGAACTCTGGGGCAAATCACTATTTCTGACCCTCATTGGGAAACTGGGACCATAGCCTCATCGGGCTGTTTGTGAAGATAAAATGGGAAGAATCATGAAGAGAGTGTTTGGCGCATTTCTTGCTGCACCCAATCAGTATTTGTTCCTGTTAAGTTTGTAAATTATTCATTTCCAAATTGAATATGAGATGACTTATGAGATTTAGCGCAAAGAAGTCAGAACTGTGTGTCAGGGATGGAAGTAGAAAGAGTCAACGTGTATCAGAAATGTTTTTAGTAGGTTTTTAATGAAATTATTTGCTAATTTCAAAATTATGTTCTTAAACAAAAGAAAATTACATCAAATGTAAAGCAGGGATGCAAAAACAATGGAAAGGGACGAGAAATACGAACATGACCAGACACGGCAGGACAGGAAGTATTTTTGAGGGTGGAACTTGGCTTTGCATTGACCCTGGCAGCTGGCTGAGTTCTAAGTGACCAGTCATAGGCAGCAGGCAGATTTGTTCGTAAAGGCTGCCCAGCCCAGTTGCAAGGAGTCATTCTTGCAAGGACCCTTACATAAGCCACACCAGGTCACAGAGAGAACAGTGATTTTGCAAAAGGCAGAGCTCTCGTTTAGGAATGTTTCTCATTACAGAGGTCACCGGGATTCTGGCTGCCTGTCCCCAGGGCATACCGACCAAGCAAGCTCCCCTGCACCCAGGGAACACGGCCCAGTGGTCAGCCCCCTGAATGCAGCTGGACTTCCATCTGGGCAGTACCCTCACCCAGCACTGGGTCTCTGAATGCTGTGGCATTTAGGAGTCTCCAGGAGGGTCTCGGACCCTCTTCCCCAACCTCCTCTCCCCTTCTCGCCTTTCTTCAACATCTCCTGCCTCACTAATGATGACATTTTCACCAAGTGGCAATGACAGGAGAAATTAGTTCACAGCCTTTGGCAACTGAACATTGAGCATTCAGATTAAACTTTCAAGGGGAAAATAGGATCTGCGCATGCAGGGAAATCATTTGGTATTTGGGAAAGACTTGAGGGGGGAATGGCCAGCACAAGCCACAGACCCTCGGGGTGGGGGGGGGGTAGGAGGGGGAGCACCCAGGGGGGTGAGAGGCACAGACAGCCTGGCACACGCAGAAGTACACGACTGCACACACATGCAAAGTGGAGGGTCCACGTCGGCTCTTAACTACAACCAAAAACTGTCAAAGAGTTCTGTGGCTTAATGAGCCCGTCAGGCGGCAATGCACTGACTGTAACATTTCAGCTAATTGGCCACAGCATTTCTTTTCCATCAGTTCCCCTCTGGCTTCCCCACTCACCATCCCCCTCTTCCCAATCACCGAAAATTATTAAGAAACTTGGCATTCAGCAGGGCATGAGATAGCTTCTCCTCATGTGCCCCTGGCACTCTTCTCATTGTTTTTAAAGTCAGGGAATTAGACCTTATGAAGGGCTGTCCCATGTGACAGAGCAAATTCCTACAGGGCGGGGGCACCATGTCAAGTTCTGCATTCCAATCCACTGGGCTGACAATATTCAGGAATAACTGTTTACTGAGCCCCCAGAGGTGCCATATTGCTGTGCTCTGCACAATGTGAGATTCTGGCCCTTGATCCTCCTTGGGTTGGGCAGTGGACAAGGCACATAGCCCCTTTCAGGAGCCCACAAGCTCTTACTCTGAGTCAGCTTTGGCACACCACTGCACCCACAGTGCCTGACACAGTACACCTATTTGGCCTTTGACAGATATTTATCATATATCTGTATGAAATAGGAGTTGCTCCCAAAAATGTCTGAGTTTAATTTAATTAAAAGCCTAGATTTCAATTGTTTTATCACAGGACCTGCTTTTCCTTGGTCCCTTTTTCTCCACCATGGCCATCAAACTTCCTGTGGACAAAAGAACAGGGAATACTGGATTCTCAGGCTGGCTCTGGCTTTTTCTGGCTTCCTGGCCTTTAGGCCTTGGGGTTTTTCCTCTTGTGAAATGAGGTTTTGACCTTTAAACCCCTCATTTAGGCTAGAAGGACAATTCTCCCCGGCTTCAGTCAATAGCAGAGTGTGAAAGACTAATTCTTCTCTCTCTCTCCATCTCTGTCTTCTGTGTTAGATCCACTCACAGCGTATCTTCACCTCATGGTGGCAAAATGGCTGCCAGGAACCCAAGGCCTTCGCAGCCCCAGCAGAAAAGCACACAGCAGAGAGTGCTCCACAGCAGTCTAAAACAAAGTTCTGAAATTAACGCAATGGGAAATGTGGTCACATGACCATCTCAAGAAAAATCCAATAGTCTGATTGGCCGGTTAGGTCTAGGCCCACTATGACCAGAAGTTCTTGAGTTGAGAAAAGGTGGTCTCCAGAGGGAGTACTGAAAGGCAATGGGTGCTGGACTGGCTTCAGGATCGGCTCCCAGGGCCCCTGAGAGGTTAGAAGAGGGTAGACTAATTTTGTAAGAGTTCTGGTATGTTGAACCAAATGAATAAATGCCAGAAGATGCTTATAAAAATGATGAGATATTCTTAATGTCTACTTTCAACAAGCAAATGTTTTCACACAAAGGGATTAATACAGTGTCCTGGTGCTAATCACAAAACAAATGCAGTTGATTTAAAACATTAATTCACAGAGCACTGCCAGCTCTGTGCTCCATTAGTGACGCATACGTTGCTGCTGAAGGGATGGACGTGCTCTGACTGTGAGCGAGGCCTCCAAGGGCACCACTTTCCTCATAGTTATCATAGATTTGCACACTTTTCGTGACAATCTTCTGACAGCTGGCAGTAAAATGTCTTGTGAAAGAGAAGTCTTTCTGCAATTCACACTAAGCTATCACATGAATTTACAGCAGACTCTATTTATCAGTAGACTGTATCAGAAGCCTAATTTTGAGGCCCTTTTGTAAGAGTGAGGCAGAGTCTCTCTTGCTCCCATCCTCACACACAAATAGTAAAACCCCTGTTGTTGTTCAGTTGCTCAGTCATGTCCAACTCTTTGGGACCCCATGGACTTCAGCACGTCAGGCTTCCCTGTCCTTCACCATCTCTTGGAGTTTGCTCAAATTCATGTCCATTGAGTCAGTGATGCCAGCCAACCATTCATCCTCTGTCATCCCTTTCTCCTCCTGCCTTCAATCTTTCCCAGCATCAGGGTCTTTTCCGATGAACTGGCTCTTTGCATCCGGTGGCCAAAGTACTGGACCTTCAGCTTCAGCATCAGTCCTTCCAATGAATATTCAGGGTTGATTTCCTTTAGGATTGATTAGTTTGATCTCCTAGCTGTAAAACCCCTAAAGTCCAACTAAAAATAGGGGAGGAAGAGCGTAGGGAGGAAGAAGAAAGTTTGCTTATTGCAATTCTAATTTTGAGCTACTTTTAATCTACTAATACTGTGGTTCTTTTTTGTGACTAATTTTTCAACAAAGTCAGAAATCACTCAGGATAGGAAGGTGGGCTGAACACAGCAGAGGATGCTGCAGGTTAATCAGAAGCATCCTTCCCACCTATTTGAATCTGAAAGATTTGTAGGTAATGGGACACACCACTCTCAGGCTGGGAGAGCCCACATCCCAAGGGAACATCCCAAGGGAACTAGAATACTTTAGCTTAGTATTTTAAGGTTTCAAAAGAGAGATGGGGATTTGAACTTTCTGGAGTAATGGCTAGCAGAAAACCCCATAGAATCAGACTTTTTTTTTTTTTTTTTTCCTGATGGGAGCAGACAGAACCCTTTGGAAGATGATAATGCCTAGAGCAGAGTGTGACTCCTCAGGAAGGAGAGCGTTAGCAGCTGTCCTAGTACTGATCCTGCGCATTGGAAGACCTCCTTTTTGTGAAGAAAGACTGTGCTTCCCTGGTGGCTCAGAAGGTAAGGAGTTGGCCTGCAATGCAGGAAACCTGGGTTTGATCCCTGGATCTGGAAGATCCCCTAGAAAAGGACATGGCAACCCACTTCAGTATTCTTCTGCATGGAGAATTCCGTGGACAAGGGAGCATGGCGGGCTACAGTCCATGGAATCACATAGAGTCAGACACGACTGAGCAACTAACACACACATACATGAAGAAAGAATTAGGGGGGGCGGAGTGGGGTCACACAGTCATGGTGCTTTCAAATGTTTGGGGGCCTAAACAAAAAGCTCCCTCCGCTGCTTTGGGTTCTTCGAGTTTCTCTGGCTGTCTGTGAGGCTGGCGTTGCTGATTTTCTCTGACAAAGACTCATTCAACATGAGCTCAGATGAAAACATTAATAGTGAAATGAGGAGGTAATTAGAGGGCCGGAGTTTAATTTTGCTGACATTATCTTGATTCTGTTTGAAGGGTCGAGAGGGTCTTCCCACCCTCTAGTAAGCAATTACTACCCAGTGCCTGGTACCAGCGCCTCTGCCTGGAGGGCTGGCGATACAGCCTTTCAATCAATCGAGCAACGTTAAATGGGACGGCGCGTGGGGGAGGGGACTGTGGGGGTGGGGTAGGGGCGGGGTAAACCTCTGAAACTGACCCGCCCGGGGAGAGCAAGTCCGAGAGTGATCGAGAGACTCGCGGAGGGGAGGGAGAGGCCTCCAGGAGTGGCAGATGGGACTACAAGGGATGAAAAGGAGGGGCAAGGGCAGGCGAAGAGAGAGTGGAGAGGTGGGGGAGAGTGGAGAGGTGGGGGAGACGGAAGGTGGAGCCGGGGTGCGGGGAGAGCGCAGGAAAGAAAAGGGAAAGGCGAGATGAGACGTGGGGGAGAGAAAGATGGAGATGAGGCGTGGACAGGCGATGGGGCAAGGTGAGCGGGGAAGAGAGGGGACGGTGAGAGACAGCGAAAGCAGCCTTCTCTGCGGCCGCACGGTCACCACCCCGGCCCTGTGCAGTGTCCCCGGCCCGCTGTCCCCGCGCCCACTGCCCGAGGGCTCCCCCAGAGCCGGGTTGAGCCGGCCCGGGGCGACGCGGCACCGCGCGGCCTCTGCCCGAGGGGCCAGCTGTATCCAGTCCCGGGGAGGCCGCGGGAGCCCGCGAAGGTCGAGACGCATCGACCCGTCTCCCTCCTCTGGGATTGATGACGGGCGGGGCGGCCATCGATCCCGCCGCCCCGCCGCTCGGGTTGAAGACACGGGCGTTTACTGGCGGCGCGCTCCCCACAGGGCGGGCGAGGCCGGGATAAATGGGAGCAATTGGGCCGGGCGGCGACGAGGCACATCCGCCCCGCGCGGGTGCCGCAGCCCGGGCTCCCTGCAATTAGGGCTGAGTGTCTAAATCGGCCAGGTTCACCGCGGAGCATGTTCAGCGCCTTGTTTACCGCCGAGACGTGCTCGGCCAGCTCCCCGCAGCCCGCCCGCCGGGCGCTGTGCCCGCGCGAGCCGCGGGGAGGCCGGGGCGGTGGGCGCGGCGCCTCGGGGGGGCGCAGCGCGGGGTTCAGTTCTCCCATCTGCTTCCAGACCCGGGGTGGGCGCGGGCCGCTTGGGGCCTGGTGTGGTCTCCGCACTCGGGGACCCGGTGACACCGCTAGCCCATCGGTTGTTATAGGAGTGAATGGGATCCGGTAGCTTGGCTCTGGAGGTCATCAGGACCGTGCCCTCCAGGAAGGCAGGACCCAGATCCAGGAAGCTCACCGCAGTACGTCCAGTACCAGCAGATTCACCATCAGTTAACGGGTGCTCCGTAAACATGCGTTAAATCAATGAAGAAATAGGAATCACTAATACTCCTAATATAAACTCACTCTCACTGATGAGCAGTCCAATGTGCTAACACACGGCTAGTCTCATGCTCCATTTAATACCTGCTTAGGAGAGAGTGTTATTCCTGTTTCACTGTTGAGGAAACCGAGGTCAGGCAGTTAAGGACCTGTCTCCAGGGCCCCAGCTGCTAAGTGGGGAGCAGGGCTTGAACCCAGAACCTCGAGCTTCACTCCCAGCCTCCCTCTCCTCCCTTGTTGTTGTTCAGTTGCTCAGTCATGTCAGATTCTTTACCACCCCATGGACTAAAGCATACCAGGCTTCCCTGTCCTTCACTATCTCCCAGAGTTGGCTCAAACTTATGGCCATCCAGTCAGTGATGCCATCCAACCATCTCATCCTCTGTCGTCCCCTTCTCCTCCTGCCTCCAGTCTTTCCCAGCACCAGGGTCTTTTCTAAGGAGTCAGCTCTTCACATCAGATGGCCAAAGTATTGGAGTTTCAGCTTCAGCATCAGTCCTTCCAATGAATATTCAGGGTTGATTTCCTTTAGGATTAACTGGTTTGATCTCCTTGCTCTCCTCTCTACAGCACTCAACAGCAGCATTTACACAAGATCCTCCCTAGCAAATGTCTTGGGAAGGAATGACTATTTGTATATATTTCCAAAATCAGTCTTCTGACTACATGTCTTTTCTTCCATTCTTCAACCATCTACCAGGAATGGTATAGGGGAGGAAGGGTCAGGGGGTGAGTGCGGGGCGGGGGGTTCAGGGTGGGGAGACAAGGTAAGCACATGTGCCTGAGAACATCCTCAATGGACTGAAGGCAGGCCCTACCCTCTGGAAGCAGATAGACTAGGAAAGCAGGTTTATCAGTCTGCTCTGTCTGCCATAACAAAATATCCCAGACTGGGTGGCTTAAACAATAGAAGTCTATCTTGTCACAGCTCTGGAAACAGGAAGTCCAAGACTCCTGGCCAGGAGGATTGATCTCTGGGGTGAGCTCTTTCCTTGGGTTAAGAATGGATATTTTCTCTGTGCATGCCCCGACAGGGATCTCTGCTGATTCTTCCTCTTCTTATAGCGACACTGGTCTATTGGATCAGGGACCCACCCCATGACCTCACTTAATGTAATTACTTCTCTAAAGGCTCTATCTCCTGACACAGGCATGTTAAACACATGAATTGGGGAAGGGGGGCACACAATTCAGTCCTTCACAGCAGACTTTATTTTCTTGGGCTCCAAAATCACTGCAGATGGTGACTGCAGCCATGAAATGAAAAGACACTTGCTCCTTGGAAGAAAAGCTATGACCAACCTAGGCAGCATATTAAAAGGCAGAGACATTACTTTGCCAACAAAGGTCTGTCTAGTCAAAGCTATGGTTTTTCCAGTAGTCATGTAAGGATATGAGAGTTGGACCATAAAGAAGCTGAATGCCAAAGAATTGATGCTTTTGAACTCTGGTGTTGGGGAAGACTCTTGAAAGTCCCTTGGACAGCAAGGAGATCCAACTAGTCCATCCTAAAGGAAATCAATCCTGAATATTCATTGGAAGGACTGATGCTGAAGCTGAAGCTCCAATACTTTGGCCACCTGATTCGAAGAGCCAACTCATTGGAAAAGACCCTGATGCTGGGAAAGACTGAAGGCAGGAGGAGAAGGGGACAACAGAGAACAAGATGGTTGGGTGAGTTTAAGCAAGCTCTGGAAGATGGCAAAGGACAGGGAAGCCTGGCATGCTGCCATCCAGGGGGTTGCAAAGAGTTAGACAACTGAGGGATGGAGCAACAGCAGCAGGGCAGGGGGAGATGGAGGGACAACTATAGCCCATGCCCTTGGTGAGGATGAGCACAGATGACCAGCAAGGCACTGTGGGAGCCAGAGAAGAGAAGGGCTAACTTTGTGAACAAAAGGGCTTTGGAATCAAGTCCTAGAATCCTGGCAAAACAGAGTCAGATCAGAAGAGATAATATAATCCATCTCATTTGTTGGATGGGAAACTGAGGCCCAGGAACAAGAACTTGTGGCTGCAGTGCAGGCAGAAAATGGTGAACGGTCACCAGCCACTGGTATGCCTGGGCATCAGCTGCGCTTGCCCTAAGAAAGGCCAGAACCAAAGGTCAAGGCTCTTCCAACCATTGCATTGGGTTTCTCCAGTGGGTGACTGGGGAGGGAGAATTGGCAGGCTGGGCCCTGAGAGTGTGGAGCCAGCTGCAAGAAGGAAGGGGAGGAGAGGGTAGGGAGTCCAGTCCTAAGGGAAGAGAGGGATCAGGCCACATCAGGCTCCCCTCCCTCCAGATTTACTCAAAATCCCCCTCCTCATCTTCCCCCCAATCTAAACCCCCTCCACCAGGGTGCCCACTGGAAGCAGATGGGCCCAGACCGACTATGGTAGCCAGAGATGACCTTGGAACCCACAAAAAGCTGTTCTACCCCATGAGTGACCTGTAGGACAAGATGCCTAGGAAGGATTTTAAACAGGGGAGGGGAGTGTGGTTAAAGGGTCATCTTCACTTACTGATTCAACTAATCACTATTTATTGAATGCCTACCTGAATATTCATTGGAAGGACTGATGCTGAAGCTCCAGTACTTTGGCCACACGGCACAAAGAACTGACTCATTGTAAAAGACCTTGATGCTGGGAAAGATTGAGGGCAAGAGGAGAAGCGGGTGACAGAGGACAAGATGGTTGGATGGCATTATCAACTCAATAGACATGAGTCTGAGCAAACTCTGGGAGATAGAGAAGGACAGGGAAGCCTGCAGTGCTGCAGTCCATGGGGTTGCAAAGAGTCAGACATAACTTAGCACCTGAACAACAACAACTATACACCAGGCACTGACCTAAACAGGTGGGACATATCAGAGAACAAATGGGCACATTTTAATAGAGAGTACATTTCAATGGGGCAGGAAGAGAAGAATTACATAATAAAAATGAACATAGTGAATAAACGCATTGCATGGTATGTTAGAAGGGGACGAGTACTGTACTAATGGCATATGGAAAGATTAGGGGAAGGGAGACGGATATGATTATAAAGAGAGAAGCAAGGTAGGCCTCATTGACTAGATAAGATTTCAGTGAAGACTTGAAGGCAGTAGGGGAGGCTGCCATGCCGAGATCAGCAGGAAGAGCTCTCAGCAGAGGAAACAGCCAGTGAAATGCCCTGAGGCAGAAGCATCTCTGCCAGTGAGGACTAGCAAGGTTCTCAAAAACAAAAGTGTCACACTAACAGCAATATCAGCTTTTTAATGCCTCAAAATAGCCTTTAAAATATCCCAGTACCTGATGAACCTATTTGCAGGACAGGAATAGAGACACAGACATGTGGCCATAGAGGTGGGGAGAGAGAGTGGGATGAATTGAGAGAGTAGTGTTGAAACATATATCTTACCATATGTAAAATGGATAGTTAGTGGGATGTTGTATAACACAGGAAGCTCAACCCTATGCTCTGCGACAACCTAAACGGGTGAAAGGAAGGCTTAAGAGGAGGGAACATATGAATATTTATGGCCGATTAATGTTGTTGTATGACAGAAACCACATTGTAAAGCAATTATCCTCAAATTGAAATTAAAAAAAAAAAAAGTCACAGTACGTTGGAAAACTCAAAGCCAGCCTCAGGAGCAGTGAAGGAAGGGACTGGGCTGGTTGCACACACTAGTTCAGAGTGGAGGCTCTGGAGGTCTTGCTGCCATGGGCTCTGAGCAAACTCCTCATCCCTTTGTGTGTCAGCTCCTTCACCCACAACATCTGGATGAATGAAGATCCCCACCTCTTACAATGGTTTTGAGGCCTAAAGGAGAGGACTGATGTCAATATTTAACAAGTTATTCAGTACCTTTTCAGTGTGTGATAACCATGAACTATTATTTCCATACAATTATTATTTCCATACAACATCAGGTTTTGAACCTGAACCTCAAGTCTTCTGATTCCCAGTCCAGGACACTTTTGATTACCCCAGTAATAGTAGTAACAACTTAACATATTCTGAGTATTGACTCTGTGCCAGGCCCTGTACTAGCATTTCATATGAATTATCCTACTTATTTCCCCCCATTCACCACAAGACGACCTCAGACTCTAGAGGTGCTCACTGGCCCAGGGTCATACAGGTATAAAATGGGCAAATCAGAATTCAAATCCAAATGAGTTTGGCTGCAGGCCCTGCATTCCTCATCATTAACCTCCCCAGCCTCCTGAAGCTCCTGACAGCAGCCTCCTCCATGGGGACAGAGGTGTGAATATCTGTGCCTCTTGGTTCTTCACATAAATTAATTCGAGGTGGCATTACTCTGCCCACTGGTGACAAGCTGGAATGGCTCACTAGCCACCCATGATACAGACTATTTCTGGCAGTCAGACCAAGGAGGAGCTGATGTCAGCCACCAAGGTAAGGTTTATTCTGGATTCTGATGGCCCTTCTTCTCTATCACCTGCATGTGCTGCCGGCAAATGTCTCTATCACTTCATTTAGTGGTTTCTGGGGCTTCCCAGGTGGTGCTGGTGGTAAAGAACCTGCCTGCCAATGCAAGAGACATAAAAGACATGGGTTCGATTCCTGAGTCGGGAAGATCCCCTGAAGAAGGAAATGGCAACCCACTCCAATATTCTTGCCTGGACAATCCCATGGACACAGGGGCCTGGGGACTACAGTCCACGGGGTCGCAAAGAGTCAGACACGACTGAAGCAACTGAGCACGGGGCGTAATTTGCTGATGGAACCAGACAGCGTTGGAATCACCAGGAGAGAGTGGTGGAAAACATGTAAGTGGACTTGGGTCATGTCTTCCAATAGCTCACGGTTTCTGACTATCTCCTAAGGGCCCTTCCTTACGTCAGGCTGGGAGGGAAGAAGGATGGGGCAGTCATTCCTTGCTCTCAGGCGGCTCCTGAAGAGTGAAGAGTTAGATGCAAATGTACAAGCAGAAACCAGCTGCATCTTACATCCCTCCATCACTTGGGGATCTCTCTTTGGACTCTGATTCATTCTTTCCTGTCTCAGGATGAAACCTCTATCAAGTCCCATGGTTTTCTGGGCTCTTTCAATCATGAGATCTATTCTGTTTCCATAATTTAAAATCGGCATCTAGGTCACTTTTTCCCTCTTCCAGAAATGTGCCCGGGGGAGAAGTGATGAAGGACAGGAGACTTTTCCCGTACGTCTAAGTCATCGTGTGCCTTCGTTTGTTAAGGTCTGAGGCCCTCAGAATGATTGGTGCTCAGTGACCGTCCAGTGTAGTCTCCCGTCCTCGCCTCCGCTTTTGCAGGCACTTCTGGGATTCCTCTCCTTTGGTTTGGGCAACGCCTGTCCTCCAGGTAACAGATCAGATCTCAACCCAAGACTGATCTCCAGCACTCCACCTGTCCTGAGATGACTGACAGCTCCCCAAAGATGTCCACATGCTAATCCTCCCTGGAACCTGTGAGCATGTCACCTGACATTGCAAGGGGACTTGGCGATGTGATTAAGTCATGGATCTTGAGATGGAGAGATTATCCTGGATTACTGGAGTCGGCCCAGTGGCACCACAAGAGTCCTTACAGGAGGAAGGTGGGAGGGTCACAGTCAGAGAGAAGATGTGAGAACAAAAGCGGAGGTCGGAGAGGAGGAAAGATGCTATACTGAGGGCTTTGAAGGTGGAAGAATGGGGCCATGAGCTGAGAAAAGCAGATGGCCTCAAGATAACTGGGAAAAAAAGATGAATTCTCCCCAGAGCCTCTGGAAGGAACACGGTCTTCCCATGGGCCATTTTAGACTTCCAACGTCCAGAACTATGAGAAAAATAAATGTATATTGTTTTAAGCCACCAAGTTTGTGGTCATTTGTTACATAAGCAACAGGAAACTAACACACCCTTTTTTTTTTGCTAGGGTCCCTACACCCTTCCCGAAAGCCCCATGGTGATGATAATAGGCTGGCTGCCTTCCACAGGGTCCACATCTGGTCCTCAGAAAAACCATCCCTTAACACCCGCCTACGGAGAGCGTAGCTTGGAGACCGAGGAGGCAACTCTCCTCTCTGCCACAGGGGGTGGAGCCAGTCACAGTCTCACTTTAGACTCCAAGAATAAGTCTAGTCAGGATCCTCTATTTGCCAAACTCTGAGAGACCTACCGGAAAAGGAAATGGCAACCCACTGCAGGGTTCCTGCCTGGAGAATGTCATGGACAGAGGAGCCTGCGGGACTACTCCATGGGGTCGCGAAGAGTCGGACACAACTGAGCACACGTGCGCGAGAGGCCTACACCATGCCACCAAACAGTGCTCTGAATCTCCTCCTCCCTGGCCTGAGGTGAGGAGGAAGCAGCCCCTCTCCCACACTGCGTAGGCAGGAGAAACCGCTCACCTGAAGCACATTCTTCAAACATTCCCTCTCCCACCTTGCCAAGCCCCAGCCCTTCCTGGGACTAACACACCATTGTAAATTGACTATACTAAAGTTAAAAAAAAAAAGAATGGGAGATTTTATATTTAAAAATTTTTAATTAAAAAATAAAAAAGTGAGGAGAGAGGCACAGAAGAGATTTTCCCTTAGTGCCTCCAGAAGCAACCAACCCTGCTGACACTTTGGGTTTGGACTTCTGGCCTCCAGAACTGTAAGAGAATAAATGTCTGTTGTTTTAAGTCACCCAGCTTATGATTAGCTGCTGCGGCAACCCTAGGAAACTAATACAGATGGTAATCAATTTTGCCCCCCCTTAGCAAGATGAGTATGTAAAGTCAGTAATTACTTGGTCCCCAAGTGGATCTTTAAAGTAAATGAGCCCTAAGGATCCAGCTGCCATCTCTGATGGGAGAGATGAACCAGCGAAGACTTGGCCCCACTCTGTCCCATTCTGATGAATGGAGGAGAGAATGCTGTAAGAAGACCAACCACAGGATCAGCTGTTGCTTCCTTGACACCATGCCTCTCCTGGGTGCTGGGAGACCCAGTCAAACTCCTGACTTTCCCCAAAACAAGCACCTCTAACTCAAAACAAGCCGTGGACCAAGGCAACTCACTAATGCTACAAGCATCTCAAACTTATCCACCCCCAGGAAGAGCATCTGGGCCTCAGGGTATCTGCTAAGAACAAGAAACATGGGCCATGGATGCCTCTCCCATCTTCTTATTTATTGAGGGGAGGGGGAGACAGTTAAGCCCAAAGGAGGTTGCCTAAATTTCCATCTCAATGGTGTCACTTTACAATTCTGGGACATTAGGCAAATTATTTAACCTGTGTGTGCCTCAGTTTCCTTTTCAATAGAGTGAGGTTAATTGCACTTAATGTTGAAAGTCTAAAAGAAATAATACACATAAAGCATTTAGCATGGTGTCTTGTGTAAGCACTCAACAAATATTAGCTATGATGGGTATTAAGCATCCTCAGCATCCAGTCAGTAGGGCCCTGCTACCTTTAATACTTTGCGTTGAGTGATTTCTAGTCTATGGAGGTGAGCTTGGGACACCCAGAATAAGCTGTTTCCTCTTCCCTCACTTCATCCAGCTACTCAGGAGGCAAAAAAACAGACACACCTATCAGAAGGACATACACACAATAAAAGAGAAAGAGCAAGTAACCAAGAACAAATACAGAAGAATGGAAAAACCTTAACAGTGTCCGGAAGAGCTCTTCTCATGAACAAAATGTGTGTGTAAAAGAGTTAGAGAACAGAGAGTCTAAAAGCTTGTTTGGAGTAAGACGAACCTACAAGGAACAAACAGCTGGGGGCCAGTGACGCAATGTTTCCCGGAACAGCAGGAAAGCAGGCACATACTCAGCCTTCGTTTTGCTGGACTCAGGTTTGCTTCCACTTAGAGCAGGCAGAGCACCCACTGTTGGGAAATGAGGCCTAAATAGCTAAGGAGATTGTAAGCAAGCCCCAGGATCAGAGTAAGGACACATCCAGGTCACCAGGGAACTGCAGGCCTGGCTGCAGAACCTTACAGTAAGAGGAAGAATCACAGCGTTTGGGGATGCTAGGATATAAGACAGAAAAAAAGTGTCCTGATCTTTGAAATGAGTATAAATTGAAAAGATTCTATAGCCTTGGGAACTGAATGACAAAAGCCTGCACATTTTAGAATGTGTGCCTGTAGGGGAAAAAAATACAGTGATTTGAAGCTTGAGATTACAGGTGAATAAATGATACCTTTGGCCCTGGAAACATTATTCAGTTTTCTTTCTAACCTCCTCATCCCCTTCTCTGCATCTTTGCAACCTGAGGAATATTAACTTGGGCTCTACCGTTATCTACTGATGTGATAGGCAGAATAATGGCCTCAAAAGATGTCACCATCCTGATCCTTAGAACCTGTGAATATGTATGTTACATGGCAGGAGGGAATTAAGGTTGTAGACAGAGTCAAAATTGCTAATTAACTTTGAGATCACCTTGAAATGAGAAGATTATGCTAGACTGTCTGGGTCAGCCCAGTGTAATGACAAGGGTCCTTCTAAGTAGGAGGTAGGAATTTCAGAGAGAGGAGATACGATGATGGAATCAGAGGTAGCGGGGATGCACTTGGAAGATGAAGGAAGGAACCATGAGCCAAGAATAGAGGCAGCACCTAGAAACTGGGAAAGGCCAGGAAGGAGATTCTTCCCTTCAGCCTCCGGAAGAAATGAAGCTCTGCCAACACCTTGATTTTAGTTTATAAAGCCTACCCCAGACTTCTGACCTACAAAACCATAAGAGAATAAAGTTGTGTTGTTTCAAGCCACTTAATTGTTTTAACTTGTTACAGCAGCAATAGGAAACTAATACAACTGGTTTCTGCATCATCTTACAATGATTTACTAGTCAGTGAACATGGACTCTCTTCTGCCTTTGGCCTCTCTGCCTCATTTTCCCACATGGCTCTCCCTACTAGACTGGAACAAAAGCTCTGAGTTCAGGGTTGCTGCCAGAAAACAATAAAGATGAAGCTCTTCTCTTATTTCCAATTCAGATTTCTCCGTGGAAGCACTCTACTTGGCATGCCCAGGCAGGCAGCGGCTCCACCAGAACTGAGTGGTCTGCGGTGGGAGGCAGAAAAGATAGTATTTGCCTGAGAGGAGGAACTGGCACCAGAAGAGAGGGGAGCGAATGGCTGCTTCCTTCTACCAGCTGCAGAGCTGCAAGGACAGCTCTTTGAAAGACCATTTTCATCCTCTCTGGCTCAGGACCTGACACCAGATCTGATGCTTGGTGGATGCTCAGCTGTGGCTATTGATCAACAGGCTATGTTTTCAGTGGGTTGGGCCATGGGTGCTCCCAGATGTAAATGAGCAAAAGCACTGTCTGCAGTTGAAGGTGGAGGAATGCTTGGTGGGGCACATTGCATGCCATCGGGGGGGTCAGTCTCAAGAGTTCATAACTGAGGGGAGAGAGAGAGAAATTAGGAGTCTGGCATTAATATATACGCATTGCTATATATAGAATAGGTAAACGAGGACCTACTGTATAGCACATGGAACTATGCTTGATACCTTAGAGTAACCTATAATGGAAAAGAGTAGATAGATAGATAGATAGATATGTATAACTGAATTACTTCGCTGTACACTCAAAACTAAGACAATATTGTAAATTAGCTACACAGTTTATTCTTGGCCAGTACATCATTCATCCTTTTAAAGTCAATTAACTAATTAGGGTCATTCCCTGAACCTTGTTAAGACTGGTAATTGAAGTTGCCACAAATGTGTTTTAAAGGGAGAAGAAATAAAGATTGGCAGGTGGTAGGAACTGCTGTCTGGGGTGGAGGCTGGTGGTATAGTTTGCTTTTTTTATAAGTGTCCTGAAGTGGCTCAGAGGTTAAAGCGTCAGCCCGCAACGTGGGAGAAATGGGTTCAATCCCTGGGTCAGGAAGATCCCCTGGAGAAGGAAATGGTACCCCACTCCAGTATTCTTGTCTGGAAAATCCCATGGGCACAGGAGCCTGGTGGGCTACAGTCCACAGGGTCACAAAGAGTGGGACACTACTGAGCGACTTCACTTTCACTTTCACCTATGTTTTCATCATTCTTTTCCATGGAAGCACTAGCTGAGGGACATTAATTTGTCTCAGATTGCTCCTCTTTCAGGAGGGTTCTCTCATCAAAAACTGACTGTTCCCAGCAGCTGAGCCTGCAGACCCTCCAGGAAGTCCAGCTGTGCTCATGGCATCACTCATGAGGCTGTGGTACCTCAACATCAGGAAGCATCCCTTGGAAGAAGTCAGCCCAGGGCAGGACCTGGGTCCCCATCCCAGGCAGGGGTGAGGCCAGAGGGGGAACACCGGCCACCAAGTCCCAAAGGAGTTTCCTAAGCATAAGCCTCTCGAGACAGTAAGGTCAAAGATCAGGGAGGTTAACAGCAACGAAAGAAAGGTCAGAGCCAAACCTGCCACTGAGCCACTCTAAGAGGAAGCTAGGAAAGGTGGATCTGGCGAAAGAAAGGTCCAGATTCGTGCTGCAGAGGGAGATACTGTGGACACAAGTAGCGACTCTAGGTGTGGTTCCTGGGAACACTTGCCTGACTGTAACGTTTTCTCTTAAAGGGATAGGGTGCAACTTAATAATTGCCCCATCCTGTTTGTTTCTTTATTTTCTCAACCTCCATCCACCACTTTCCTTCTTCTTCCTTCTTCCACCCCTTCCTTACTCCTTCCACAAGCGTTTATCAAGGGTCTCTTTCGTGCCTGTATTACAAGAGGTAGATTACAGCATGGAGAGCTTGAATTCTTTGCATAGATGCCCAAGAGTGTCAGTGATTTAAAATTCAATACCTGTAAACAACTTGTGAGCATACCATATTTTAGTGCCTGTCTGTGTTTAGGCAAATCCTGAGAACATATGTCTCTTCGTAAATCTACTCCAAGGACTGCTAAGAGTGATTCAGAAAACACTCTGAAACGTGCCAGCTTCCGTTGGGATTTGCTCAGAAAGAGCTCACTAATCTGTCCCCAGACCTGCCCCACCTTCTCACCTTCCCTCACAGCCTGTGATCCCCAAAGAAAGAATCACCTGCAGTTCAGCCTCCCTGGCAAGGTAGACAGAAGTGGCATGCTGGTGGCCCCCTCCTGGTATCTATCCAGCTCCAGTGGTTAATAACAGTGCTTCCAAGAATGAAGTAAAAAGGGCCATATGACTCTGCAGGAAAAACAAAGGCACTAAAATTTAACAGGGGAGTAAAATTTGTTTATGGACCTCACTAAAAAAAGTTGCTGAGTATTGAGTCTAGAGACCCATGCTACTGCTGTTGATCGGGACTTTATTTATTTATTTATTTATTTATTTATTTATTTTGGTGGGGAAGGGAGGTACATGTGCTTTTTTCTGGTTTGGATAGTTGCTTATTATTGTTGTTTTCAGGAGACATTATTTAACGAGATGTTTATCAACAACCCAGGAAACCATAATGATGTAAAGACTACTTATTCAATAGATCACTGAGCTTAAAGCATGAATTTCATAGAATGCTCTAGCCAGAGTTTTATAGAGTGATTTTATGTGTGTGTGTGTGTGTGTGTGTGTGTGTGTTAGTCACTCAGTTGTGTCTGACTCTTTGCAACCCCAAGGACTGTAGCCCTCCAGGCTCGTCTGTCCATGGAATTCTCCAGGCAAAACTACTGGAGCAGGTTGCCATTTACTAAAGTACGACCTTGGACAAGTTACCTATGAACCCTGAATCTTAACTCCCTTATCTGTAAA
The DNA here is from genome assembly GCF_032405125.1 of Capricornis sumatraensis. Taxonomy (NCBI): domain Eukaryota; kingdom Metazoa; phylum Chordata; class Mammalia; order Artiodactyla; family Bovidae; genus Capricornis; species Capricornis sumatraensis. The sequence continues at coordinate 23,011,884 of NC_091088.1, read as the reverse complement.
GTGGGGGAAATAAAAACTACATGGAGAAGTTCTTAGAAGTTCTTGATGTAGTTCTTATTTCCCCTGCCTTACGGAAAAGGGAGTTGAGATTCAGGGTTCATAGGTAACTTGTCCAAGGTCATACTTTAGTAACAGTGTGGAGCCGGGACTCAGCTTTCAGTCCGTGTAACTTCAGAACCGGTGCTCTTTCTATTTGCCATACTGCTTCCCAACTGCGCGGTCCTGACGGGGCGTCCTGACGGGGCTTCCTGGGATGTTCTGATGGGCCATTGTGGGAGGGCCCAGACAGCCGGAAGAGTAGAGCCGTGAAATGTTTTCAATTGATCCTGACCTACTGCAATGATCATTCTTCACAAAAGGTAAGCAGAGCTGTTCACTGTTGGACCACAAATAATGAATTGCTTTGCTCTGAAGTATAGACATCTACCCAGTGACTCAGACTCCACAAAGATCAACAAGGTGGGACTTCCCTGGTGGTCCAGTGGCTAAGACTCTGCACTCCCAATGCAGAGGGCCAGAGTTCAATCCCTGGTCAGAGAGTTAGATCCCACATGCTGCCACTTAGAGTCCCCATGAGGCAGCTCAGCATTTCCAAGATTCCACATGCCACCACAAAGACCCCATACAGCCGTAAAATAAATATTTTATAAAAGGTCAAAAAGGAGATGTGTGCAAATCCTTATTTTATCCAATTTGGATCAAGATATTTCTCAAAACCAAACTCTACCATTTATCTTGTCTCAAAATGCTTGTTAATCTTCCATTCTTCATTTTGGAAAACACAGGATCACCAAGGCAATATGAAATTATTTTTTCTACCTTTTCTCTTCCTTTGACATAATTAATCTTACCAAGTGCCAACTGTGCCAAGTACTCAAAAATCATTTCTCACTTTTTTCACCCATTTCTTTCATTCAATAATCTTGTGCAGTAGATATTAACATATTCTCAAAATATCTTGTATATGAACTCTTTATTGATTCAAAGAATATTCACTGAGCATTCATTAACAGAATACCAGAAAATGTTCTAAGGTCTCAGTATAAAATAGTAACAGAGCAGATGTTTATGGTTATTTATTTATGTATAACAAAGCTTTTAAAACTTATTGACTTGATAAAAATTAAACAAGACCTAAATAAATAAGAATATGTACTCATAAATTGGAAGACTCAGTTGTTTCGTTATTGTTAAGATGTCAGTTTTCCTTAAATTGATCTACATATTCAACATTAGCCCAGATGAAAATGCCAGAAGGTCATTTTTATAGAAATTGACAGGCTGATGCTAAAATTTACATAGAAAAGCAAAGACTCTAAATGATCCAAGCAATCTTGAAAAAGAAAGAAGTCGTGAGACTCACACTACTTGATTTTAAAACTTGTTATAAACTGCAGTAATTAGCCTCCAATTAAAACTAAAAAATAAAAAAAACCTGCTGTGGGGCTTCCCCGATGGCTCAGCACTAAAGAATTCACTTGCTATGCTCCTTGGTCAGGAAGATTCCCTGGAGGAGGGGCTGGCAACCCACTCTAGTATTCTTGCCTGGAGAATCCCTGGACAGAGGATCCTGGAGGGCTACATTCCATAGCATTGCAGTGTCAGACAGGACAAAAGCAATGAGCACCCTCGCAAGCATAAATCTGCTGTAACCAAGACAGGGTGGTAGTGATGTTAAGACAGACATATAGGTCAATAGAACAGAATAGAGTCCACGAATAGACCCTCATTATATGGCTGATTGACAAATTTGCCAAGATAATAGGGGAAAGATAGATTTTACAACAAATAGTGCTGGAATAATCCAAGTCCAAAAACATGAACATGTGCCATATTAAAAAAACATGAAATGAATCATGGATCCAAACATAAAACCTAAAACTCTAAAATTCTTAAAAGAAAATAAAAGAGAAAATCTTGGTGATTTGGGGTGAGGTAAAGATTTTATAGATATCACATACTAGGTAACCCATATACATAGTAACCCATAAATATTTGGGTTATACATAGTAACCCATAAATAATTTGAAAAATTGAACTTCATGAAAATTAAAATATCCACTCTTCAAAAGACAGATAAGAAAATGAAAAGACAAGCCACACACAAAAAGAAAATATTCGCAAAACACATATCAGATCAAAGATTTCTATCCATAATATAAAAAGAATTATTGAATTTAATTCAATATTAAAATGGAAGTTTAAAAATGTGGGAAAGAATTTGAGTAGACACTGCAATGAAGAAAATATACAAACAGCAAATAAACATGAAAAAGTGTGCAACATGAGTCATTAGGGGAATGCAAATTAAAACTATAAAGAGGTAGAACCATACACTCAACAGAATGCTAAAAAAAGAACAGACAGCCCAGCGTGTTGGCAAGGACAAAGAACAACTGGAATTCTCACATGTTGCTGGTAGGAGATGCTAGAATCACCTTGGAAAATACTTTGCCTGTTTCTAGCAGCAACTCCTATTCCTATTTACCCCAAATAAACCAAAACATGTTCACACAAAGACCTGTACACAAATCTTTATAGCGAAAATATTATTAATAATAATAACTAAATATTTATCAATGGGTAATTGAATATAAAAATTTAGGGTGCATCCATACAGTGAGATATTATCCAGGAATAGAAAGTAACAGATTACTAATACATGCAAAAACATGTATAAAATAAAAACTTAGATAGCAAGGACTATAAACTGTATGATTCCACTTACTTGAATTTCTGAGAAAATAAAAAACAATAGAGAAAGAAATCAGTGGTGTTAGAGGCTGGGGATGAGGCTATGGGACTAAGAAATTATAATTACAAGCAAAATTTGGGGAGTGATGGTGGTAGATAACTATCACATTTGTCAAAATGATATCTTTTTAAAAATCTTCATTTCCTAATTGTTCCTAGTACCTAAAAATATAATTGAGTTTTATATATTTATCTTAAATCCAGGAAACTTGTTGAACATTCCTGTTAGTGTTAATGATTTTAATCTATATGCTCTTAGATTACCTGTATAGACAATTATATAACTTTTGAATTATGAGGGTTAGGTTACTTCCTTTTAAACATATTTGTATTTGTTCTTATTTAATTATGATGGCTAAGCCTGCCAGTAAAATATCATCCCTGAACTAAATAAGAATGTTTCTAAAAATTTTGGCATTAATTATGACCATTATAATTTTTTAGACTATACTATCAGATTCAGGATGGGTTCTTATAGTCCTAGTCCATTATAAATTTATATTATAAATGAGTATTGAATTTTTATTAAATCTTTTTTCTCCATCCATTTAGGTGATCATGAGACGTTTCTTTTTACTGTAGTATGATAAATTACATGCAGTACTTTTGAATGTAAAATCTTCCTTATATTTCTAAAATAAAGTCTACTTGGTCATGATTTATCATTTAACTTATGTATTATTGACAAATTATTTTGCTCTTATTAACTTCTTTGGAATTTTTGAAGTTATGTTTATAGTTTCTTTATTACTATTATTGTTTGTTTAAAAAAAAAGTTTCCTAAAGAAATAAGTGTGGAGTAAGCAAGACGATAAGGGGGAGACTGCAGTTATAAGGCAATAGTATACTTCAGAACATACTGCTTTTAAACAAATGAGGACGGCAACAAATGAGAAAGATACACATTCTTCCCCACCCCGAAGAAGTTACCGGGAAAGACACGGTTCTGCATGAGAAATTCTCCAGGTAGCTGTAACATGCCTCTTTAGCCAGTGAGCACTTGGCAATGTCAATCACCGTGACTCTAACACAGCCGTGGGGATGCTTATTATAAGAGCAAATCTGCACGCAGGAGGCTGAGACACCACAGCAAACACGTCAGCCCCATGTCTGCCCTTCTCCGTGGCACTTTGTTTGCTTAAGCAGAACATTCAATCTAGCCTTTTATTTCTGACTCGGGGCAGCCTTGTAAACCTAAGCTGGTGAGGGGATTGCAGCATCCCACAAAGATATTCTATCAGTGAAGCCTAAGGTTTTTGCCCTTTTCAGGTGTGTTATCATTATTATAACATCAGTTAGGAAGTACTTCATCCTTATTATTATGTGGGACAAATTATACAAAATTGGTATGCGCTCCTCAAAGTTTCACAAAGAAAGTGAAGTTGCTTAGTTGTGTCCGACTCTTTGCGACCCCATGGACTGTAACCTATCAGGCTCCTCCAACCATGGGATTTTCCAGGCAAGACTACTGGAGTGGGTTGGCGTTTCCTTCTTTAGGGGATCTTTTACAAAACTTGCCTGTAAATTCACCTTAGAGACTTTTTAAATGAATAAACTTTCCACTATTTTAATTTCCTTAAGAAGTCTAGTTTTTCTATTTTAAAATTTATTTTTAATTGGAGGATAATTGATTTACAATATTGTGTTGGCTTCTGCCATACAACACATGATTAAGTACACACATGTCACCTCTCTCTTGAACCTCCCCCGCCCTGCCCCCCCCCCTCTAGACTGTCCCAGAGCACCAGGCGGAGCTCCCAGTGCTGTACAGCGATTTCCCATTTGGGGTTCAGTCACTCAGTCGTGGCTGACTCTTTGCAACCCCGTGGACTGCAGCAGCCCAGACCTCCCTGTCTTTCAGTATCTCCTGGAGCTTGCTCAAACTCATATCCGTTGAGTCAGTGATGCCATCTGACCATCTCATCCTCTGTCGTCCCTTTCTCCTCCTGCCTGCAATCTTGCCCAGCATCAGGGTCTTTTCTAGTGAGTTAGCTCTTCACATCCGGCTGCCAAAGTATTGGAGCTTCAGCTTCAGCATCAGTCCTTCCAAAGAATATTCAGGATTGACTTCCGTTAGGATGGATTGGTTTGATCTCCTTCCTATCCAAGGGACTCTCAAGAGTCTTCTCTAACAGCACAGTTCTAAAGAATCAATTTCTCAGCACTCAGCCTTCTTTATGGTCCAACTCTCAATTCCATCCATGACTACTGAAAAAACCATAGCTTTGACTATAGACTATCTGTTTTACATATGGTAACATATATGTTTCATCTTGAGTCAGTTTCCTAAAAGATATCCATGTGTAAGTTTTCAGATGGCATTGGCTTAAGTTGCTCATAATATTCTCTTCTGATTTTTTTCACCTTTACTGAATCAGTAGTTATATCTCCTTTTAATACTATTACTTTTTGTTTGTATACTCTATTTTTATGTTGATTGAATTTATCAGAGGTTTATTTCATTAAGCTTCTCAAAAGCCTGGTTTTTAGTTTTACTTTTATTGTTTCTTTACATTCTTTTTAATAAATTTTTGCTTTTATCTCTGCTATTTATTTCCATTACTTTATTGGGTTTGCTCTGTGCTCTTCCATAATATCTTTTATGGATAAATAAATATCAATCACTAGTTCTCTCTTGTGATTACTGTGATGAATAATTACCTCATGCTTAAAAAATGTATACAGAATAATTTAACAAACACCTAGTTTCTACCACCTAGCTTAAGAAATAAGGTAAATGGAGACAATTCTATTCCCCTCCTACCCCTTCATACTCAGAAGTAAACCCCATCCTGATTTTAGATGTTTATCATGCATATTTATGTTTTTATACTTTTATTATATATATCCACAAACAACATATAGTAATACAACATTACTATGCATGGGTGATTTTAAACTATAAATAAAGTCATATTGTAGAAATCCTTCCAAAATTTATTCTTTTTTTCTTAATATTATGTGTTTGATATTGAACTAAATCAATTTAGTTTTAGTTTTTCCATTTAACTCATGTATAGTATTCACTCATTCATTCATTATTTGAGTGTGCACAATTTGTCCATTTTCCCATTGGTTAATACTTAGATTGAATTCCAATTATTTCCAATTGCAAATAATGCTGCAGTGAGCATTCTTGTAAATTGTTATGTCTTTTGCCTTTTTAAAAGTTTTAAGTATACTTACTTATAAACTATTCTATGAATTTCTCTGGTAACCAGTGCTATTGGTGTTTTAATCTTCTCTTGTTATTAATATTTATTTATTTATCAATCCATCCACTTCTCTATCTAGACATTTACGTAATGCTATGTCTCAGACACTAAAACAAATATAAAATTACTTAATGTTGTTTTGTCTGTTGGCTCTCTAATGCATGTTGTTTTGTTTCTGTGTGGGTTTTGTAATCGTGGATTGTGGATTCATCATTAGTCTCTCTTACTTGGTGGAATGCCTATGGTTTAGGAAATGGAAGTGCTCCTCCACAGAAGTTTTGCTTTACTTCTGCCAGGTATACCCACGAATAACCTTGGCTTAGAATCACTTTATATATTAATTTTTCAGTGTAAGTTTTACAGAAAAATTAGAATAGATTTTGATCCTAAATTTGCAGAAAGTAGAGATTCTGGATTCTCAAGGATAATGTTTTTCACCCAGAGCAAAACATAGACTTGCTTTCTTCTCTCCCTATGTTGGCAGGTGGAATTTCGTCTAGAGAATCTCATCTCTACAGATCAACCCTGCAAGCATCCTAGTTTATGTGGTTTTCCATTGCAGTCCCTTGCTTCATTCAGACCCAAGACAGGATCCCCTATCCCTGAATTTGACCTGAAGTTTAATTACTAGACCTAATTACACACTCAAGACTCCTCCTCCCAGGGAAAGTATGTCATGAGCTCACAGGATTTCCCTGTTCGCTACAGTTTCATTTATGTCACTGACATTTGTGTTCCTACCAGATCAATCATGTGCTTTGGTCTTTGTTGTTATATTAATAATTTAGCTAGAGTTTCAGAGAAGATACACTACTCTGGGCAGCTTCTACTAATTGATCAGAATGATCTTTGAAAACATAAATAAAATTTTATCTCTCTCCTGCCTAAAACCTTCCAAAGAACTGATTTCAGCCTGATGGCAGCTAAGATCATCAGAGAAACTTCCAGTTATACAGGTATACCTCAGAGATAGTGCAGTTTTGGTTCCAGACCACTGTAATAAAGTGAGTGCTGCAATAATTACTTGCAATAACACAAGTAACATGAACTTTTTGTTTCCCAGTGCATGTAAAAGTTATGTTTACACTATCTCATAGTCTACTAAGTAGGCAATAGCATTATGTCTAAAAGAAAACAATGTGCTTATTTTAATTTAAAAATACTTTATTGCCCAGAAAAATGCTAACCATCATCTGACCCTTCAGCAAGTCATAATCTTTTGCAACAATTACATCAAAGACCACTGATCACAGATTACCAAAACAAATATGATAATAATTTAAAAGTTTGAAATGCTGTAGAAACTACCAAAATTTACCACAGAGACACAAAGTGAGCAAGTGCTGTAGGGAAAATGACACCAATAGGCTTGTTTGAGGCAGAGTTACCACAGAGCTTCAACTTATAAAAAATACAAATCTGTGACGCACCATTAAACAAAGAATGCCTGCTAGATTACGAATAATAAACCCATGTCTGGACCCAATGAGAAAGGTTCATGATCCATTAGAAATGTCTGCCTCCTCCACATAGAAAGCAGAAGGGCAGCAGGCACACCACAGATCTCCTGCTGCTGCTGCTGCTGCTGCTGCTAAGTCGCTTCAGTCGTGTCCGACTCTGTGCGACCCCATAGATGGCAGCCCACCAGGCTCCACCATCCCTGGGATTCCCCAGGCAAGAACACTCGAGTGGGCTGCCATTTCCTTCTCCAGTGTATGAAAGTGAAAAGTGAAAGTGAAATTGCTCAGTCATGTCCGACTGTTTGCGACCCCATGGACTGCAGCCTACCAGGTTCCTCTGTCCATAGGATTCTCCAGGCAAGAACACTGGAGTGGGTTGCCATTTCCTTCTCCAATGCATGAAAGTGAAAAGTGAAAGTGAAATTGCTCAGTCATGTCCGACTGTTTGCGACCCCATGGACTGCAGCCTACCAGGTTCCTCTGTCCATGGGATTTTCCAGGCAAGAACACTGGAGTGGGCTGCCATTTCCTTCTCCAGTGCATGAAAGTGAAAAGTGAAAGTGAAGTCGCTCAGTTGTGTCCAACTCTTTGCGACCCGGTGGACTGCACTCTGTCTAATCTCTCGTGAACAGAAGAGCTGAGTGATTTGCCCAAAGTCACTGAGCTGGGAGATAGGTTTAGACATTTTACTTTTCAAATGGTTTTCTTCATTTTAATTACATTATTGAAGATATTATGACTTATATAAACTAAAGTCAGATTTTAATTAATTCTAAATATCCAGGCACCAGAGACTTTTCTCAGTGCTAACAACAAAAAGATGAACAAGAAATGGTCTCTGCCCTTGAGGAGTCCACATTCTAGCAAACCTTAAATAAGTACAACGAAAAATAAGGACTACAGCAGGTGAATATACATGGTGGTCTGGAAAAAAACAGAACCAGGAGCTGAACTCATTGGGGAGGTCAGGAAGGTGATGTTTAATCTATGCAAAATCTATTCAGGTTTGTTTGATCGTACATCTAGTCCAGTAGAATAAGAAAGTGTTCTATTTTTAACTCTGTATTCATTCATGTCATTCCATAAATATTTACTTAAATATTTGCTGAGTTCTCTCCTCACATCAGGTTCCTCATGGCAAAAGCCAAGGGAGAAGAATGACTGGGGGAAAAAGTCTACCCTTGGAAGAGGGGGTGGCACCAGGGCACCTTCTCCCAAGGTTATAAGCACAAGGCAAAGCTAGGATGATAAAGGAAAAAAATATAGAAGTTTTAGAAAACTTGGCTCCCAACCACAGGAGATTCCCAGGATACTTGTGGCACACCCTCTTTCCCTATGAAAACATGATTTAGGGGGAAATAAAAAAAAGGGATTACATCTGATAGACAGAGTGCTTGAAGAACTATATACAGAGGTTCATAACACTGTACAGGAGGTGGTGGCCAAAATCATCCCAAAGGAAAAGAAATGCAAGAAGGCAAATTGGTTGTCTGAGGAGCCCTTACAAACAGCTGAGAAAAGCAAAGTGAAAGGTAAAGAGAAAAGGGAAACATACACCCACCCGAATGCATATTTCCAAGGAATAGCAAGGAGAGATAAGAAAGCCTTCTTAAGTGACCAATTTAAAGAAATAGAGGAAATCAATAGAATGAGAAAGAACAGAGATCCCTTCAAGAAAATTAGAGATACCATGGGAAATTTTCTTTCAAAGATGGGCACAATAAGGGAAAGAAATGGCAAGGACCTAACAGAAGCAGAAGAAATTAAGAAGTGGCAGGAATACATAAAAGAATGGTACAAAAAAGGCCTTAATGACCTGGATAATCATGATGGGGTGGTCACTTACCTAAAGCCAGATACCCTGGAGTCTGAAGTCCAGTGGGCCTTAGGAAGCATTAATGTGAACAAAGCTAATGGAGGTAATGGAATTCCAGCTGAGTTATTTCAAATCCTAAAAGCTGATGTTGTTAAAGTGCTACATTCAATATGCCAGCAAATTTGGAAAACTCACCAGTGGCCACAGGAGTTGAAAAGGTTAGTTTTCATTCCAGTCCCAAAGAAAGACAATGCCAAAGAATGTTCAGACCACCAAACAATTGCACTCATTTCATGTGCTAGCAAGGTTATGCTCAAAATCCTTCAAGCTAGGCTTTAACAGTACGTGAACTGAGAACTTCCAGATGTACTAGCTGGAAAAAGCACAGGAACCAGAGATCAAATTTCCAACATCCGTTGGATCATAGAAAAAGCAAGAGAATTCCAGAAAAATATCTAGTTCTTCTTCATTGACTACACTAAAGCTTTTGACTGTACGGATCACAACAAACTGATGGAAAATTCTTAGAGAAATGGAAATACCAGACCACCTCACCTGCCTCCCGAGAAACTTGTGTGCAGGTCAAGAAGCAACAGTTAGAACCAGACTTGGAACAACAGACTGGTTCCAAATTGGGAAAGGAGTACATCAAGGCTGTATATTGTCACCCTGCTTATTTAACATGTATGCAGAGTACATCATGCGAAATGCCAGGCTGGATGAATCACAAGCTGGAATCAAGATTGCCAGGAGAAATAACAACAACCTCAGATATGCAGATGACACCACCCTAATGGCAGAAAGTGAAGAAGAACTGAAGGTCCTCTTGATGAATGTAAAAGAGGAGAGTGAAAATTCTGGCTTAAAACTTGACATTCACAAACTAAGATCATGGCATCTGGCCCTATCAATTCATGGCAAATAGATGGAGAAAAGCGAAAACAGTGGCAGATTTTATTTTCCTGGGCTCCAAAACCACTGTGGATGCTGACTGCAGCCACAAAATTAAAAGATGTTTGCTCCATGAAAGAGAAGCTATGACAAAAAAAAAAAAAAAGCTAGATGGCATATTAAAAGGCAGAGATATCACTTTGCTGACATATGTATAATCAAAGTGATGGTTTTTCCAGTAGTCATGTGAGATGTGAGAATTGGACCTTAAAGAAGCCAGAGCACTGAAGAATTGATGCTTTTGAACTGTGCTGCTGGAGATGACTCTTGAGAGTCCTTTGGATGGCAAGGAGATCAAACCAGTCAGTCTTAAAAGAAATCAACCCTGAATATTCATTGGAAAGACTGATGCTGAAGCTGAAGCTCCAAAACTTTGGCCACCTGATGTGAAGAGTGGACTCATTGGTAAAGACCCTGTTTCTGGAAGAGACTGAGGGAGCAACAGAGAAAGAGATAGTTGGTTGGCATCACCAATTCCATGGGCATGAGTTTGAGCAAACTCTGGGAGATAGTGAAGGACAGGGTGGTCCAATGTGCTGCAGTCCACGAGGTTGCAAAGACCAGAGACGACTGAGGGACTGAACAACAGCAACCAGAGAAGTGAAGGCTTTACCACATCACTGTTCTACCTGTTCTACCCAGACCACCCCTACACCCACTATCCAGAATAGTCAGTACATGCTTGTTGTTTGGAAGATGTTTTGGATACCTTTTGTATCCCCTTGAAAACCTTCTCAAAATCATGCTCTAATCACTGATGCAGAGACTGGTTTCAGCTAGGCTGTGGTCATCTCTGAGCAGCTGTATTCAGACCACTGACTCCCCCTGGGTTTGCACTGAGTACATCTCAGTTCCTGCCTGGAGCACCCACTGAAACCCATTCTGTGCTTAACACCCATGACCTGAAGTGCAAGATTCTGTGGGACCTATTCTGATCAGTGGGAACCTGAAGCCAATGAATAAATACTTCCCTCCTTGGTCCTCTGGGCAAAGAGTCCTCAGGCACATTCCATAAAGGTCCTCGCAAAGTCCTAGCAGAATCAAGTGCTATGACCTGCCAATAGTGGTAGCCAGCTCAATAACCCATCATTGTGTGGGCTTCCCCTCTTTCCCTGTTCACCCCCTGCCCTGTGCTCCTGCTCCCTACAATCACAGTTCTAAATAAGCTACCTCAACAGGGAAGCCTTTGTCTCAGGCCCTGATTTCTGGGGAACTCAGACCAAGACTGTTGCATTTTGTTATTTTATTCTACTCTTAAAAGTCCTTCTAAAGAGACAGAAGTTGCAATTGCGTTTAGTGACTAATCTAAAAATTCAACAGGAGTCCCAAAATGTCACCATGACTTCTTTCAAGATACAGACACTTAAAATCAGCTGGTCAAAGAATCAGAACTAACCCCAGAGATACACCTGCACTTGCTCCACAGAAACATATTGAAGGTGCTTTCAAGCTATTTCCCAGTCTAATTTCTCAAGTTTTCTCACTGCAGATCAGCTTGTCAGCAAGACTGCCTGAGTCATGAATGTTTCATCTTATTATTTTTTTCTTTTGTCCAAAACAGAAAAGTCAGTCAGTGATACATTCATCATGACTGCCAGAAGCCCATATAACTAAAGTCACCCACTGCTCATAAGAGCCCACACTCACCCAAGCATCACCCATCACTTCATATTGGGTGTCTGTGTTAATGGGGTCAGAAGGAAAGCAACTCTGACTTATCAGAAGCCCACTCCCTGGAGGCCCCCAGACAGGCCAGGTGATGATGGGCAGTGGAGGTATCCTGTTTTCACTCTTTCTTAAAATTTTAATTGGTGGATAATTACTTTACAATGTTGATGGCTTTTGCCATACATCAACATGAATCAGCCATAGGCATGCATGTGTCCCCTCCCTCCTGAACTTCCCTCCCACCTCCCTCCCCACCCCATCCCTCCACGTTGTCACAGAGCACTGGATTCGAGTGCCCTGCATTATTCATCAAACTCTCACTGGCTATCTATTTTACATATGGTAATGCTTATGTTTCAGTGATATTCTCCCAAATCATCCCACCCTCTCCTTCTGCTGAGTCCAAACGTCTGTTCTATATGTCTGTGTCTCCTTTGCTGCCATGCATGCAGAATCATCAGTACCATCTTTCTAGATTCCATATATATGCATTAATACATGGTATCTGTCTTTCTGTCTGACTTGCTTCACTCTGTATAACAGGCTCTAGGTTCATCCGCCTCATTAGAAATGACTCAAATGCATCCCTTTTCATAGCTGAGTAATATTCCACTGTGTATAACAACCTCCTTATCCATTCATCTGCCAATGGACATCTAGGTTACTTCCATGTCCTAGCTATTGTAAATAGTGCTACAGTGAACACTAGGGTACATGTGTCTGTTTCAATTCTGGTTTCCTCTGGGTATACACCCAGTGGTGGGATTACTGGGTCATATGGTAGTTTTATTGCCAGTTGTTTTTTTTTTTAAGTAATCTCCACACTGTTCAAATAATTTCACAATTTGTATGGAAACACAAAAGACTCTGAATAGCCAAAGCAATCGTGAGAAGAAGAATGGAACTGGAGAAATCAACTTTCCTGACTTTGGACTATACTACTATACTACAAAGCTACAGTCATCAAGACAGTATGGTACTGCCACAAAAACAGAAATATAGATCAATGGAACAAAATAGAAAGTCCAGAGATAAATCCATGCACCTCTGGACATCTTATCTTTGACAAAGGAGGCAAAAATATATAATGGAGAAAAGACATTCTCTTCAACAAGTGGTTCTAGGAAAACAACTGGTCAATTACATGTAAAAGAATGAAATTAGAACACTTTCTCACACCATAAACAAAAATAAACTCAAAATGAATTAGAGACCTAAGCATTAAGACCAGAAGCTATAAAACTCTTAGAGGAAAACATAGGCAGAATGCTCTCTGACATAAATCACAGCAAGATGATTACTCCTAGAGTAATGGAAATAAAAACAAAAATAAACAAATGAGACCTAATTCAAAGCTTTTAGACAATGAAGGAAACTATAAGCGAGGTAAAAAGACAACCCTCAGAACAGGAAAAAATAATAGCAAATGAAACAACTGACAAAGAATTAATCTCCAAATAAAAAAGGCAGCTCATGCAGCTCAATACCAGAAAAACAAACAACTCAGTCAAAAAGTGGGCAGAAGACCTAAACAGACATTTCTCCAAAGAAGACATACAAATAGCTAATAAACACATGAAAAGATGCTCAACATTGCTCATTATTAGAGAAATGCAAATCAAAACCACCATGAGGTATTATCTCACACCAGTCAGAATGGCCATCTGCAAAAAGTCTACAAACGATAAATGCTAGAGAGGGTGTGGAGAAAAGGGAACCCTGTTACACTAGTGGTGGAAATGCAAATTGTTTCCATTCTTGCCTCCTTTACTTAATCCAAGAGACCAGGGAAAATGTCCTGCATGCCTGCATACCCTAATCTAGTTAACATACTTAGGGGGGATTTACCATATCATATTCAGCTTTTTTCAAGGCAAGATTAGCCTTGTGGACCTGAGTTTGGTTTGATTCCTTGGAATCAAGAATCAGGTTCTTATACAATTCTTCTGTGAAAGCTAGCACAAAATAGCAAAAGATGGACAGTCAAAAAAATCTGCATTCTTAAGCTGACCTGCCTATAGTCAGTTTGGTACCACATCATTCCCTTCTAAAACTGGGAGCTACTTTTTCCAGAATTCCCTTTGCCTTATGTCTCCAGGTAAGTTTGTCAATGAAAGAAACATGTAAATGTTATGCTCACAGCCCGCAGAGTTCTGACCAATATACCAATCTCTTGCTCAAAATTCTTAGACCCCAATACACACCAAGAGAGAGATGGTAGCCACTATATGAATGACGTCAGTCTTGAGTTAGACATTTTGAGTTACTCAAAAATATTCTTTGCTCAACATCAAAACTTCCCCCAAATGCCTGCTTCTTTTACTCACAGTTGTTTTCCTAACTTTGGGTGCACCCATCAGAGTTTTTGACCCTCTTTCTAGTTTGAGGGTCTATTTAATAGAGCCCCTAAGAGCTTCCCTGGTGGCTCAGACAGTAAAGAATCTGCCTGCACTACAGGAAGCCTGGGTTCAATCCCTGGGTCAGGATGATCCCTTGGAGGAGGAAATAGCAACTGACTCCAGTATTCTTGCCTGGAGAATCCCCATGGACAGGGGAGCCTGGCGGACTACAATCCATAGGGTCCCAAAGAGTCGGACTTGACTGAAGCAACTTAGCACACAGGACTCTTACCTTCAGTCCCAAAGGCCTGTTCATCACTCCTTCCACTCCTCCAGATCCTCACGCCAATAGAATCTCTATAGCTTTCATGCCTAACACAGAATTCCAGAAATGCCCATGCAGAAAACACACAATTTCTAAAACATGATGCTGTCCTGGAGGAATTTCATCCATTAAAAAATTAAACAGTGAAACATCACCCGGTTGTCAGATTCATGGTCAAACTGGCCAGAGCTTTGACTCGGTGTGGTGGGGTGGGGAGGGGCTGGTGTCTGAGAGAAGGGAGAAAGTGCTTCCCCAGTGCCTTCCATTCGGGCCTGATCTCGTACAAGTCCCTCAGTAAATATCTTTTGCAGGCACTGAATGTCTCCCATGTTTCTTACTGTGAAAATGTGATAGCTCCATGATTGTATCCATCAGAAGCTGCATCCGCCTGCCAATAACAGAAAAAAAAAAGGACAGTGGCCTGTAAAAGGCTGATGAGGTGGGTGATCTGGGTGAGAGTTGCCAGACACCCAGGCTCCTGCCAACATTCTTCTCCACAGCCCTTCATCCCTTCTTATGGGGTGCCCGTTCTCAAAGTTACCTCATTGTCCCACATGGCTGCCAGAGCCCTGAACATCACATCCTGGTCCAGGGAAGAAAGGAAAGAAGAAAGAGTAAAGGGCACATTTTACCTATAAGTTGTTTCTTAAGGAGCTTCCCTGGAAGTCCCACCCAAAAGCCTCTGCCTACAGCTCATGGGCACCCCTGGCTCCAAAGAGGCTGGAAAGTATGGTCATGAAGGCAGATGCATTGGCACCTGAAACAACACCCAAGCTCGATCACTAAGAAATGGACAGGAAATGGGCAGGAGACAGGCCCCCAGGAGTCTCTGCCCCAGCGGTAAAGAGCGCGGGGCTGGAGACAAACCTGACGCTGTTGCCAAGCAGCTGAGCAGCTTTGACATGACTTAGCCTCCCAGAGCCCAGCCCATCCATCTTCACAATGGGGATAATAGCAAAGCCATCCCTTGAAGTGACTGAATGAGGTGGGCACCTGGGTTTGTCCTCACAGCACTAAGCACGCACTTAATGCAGGAAGTCAGCACCGTTCTCAGTCTGGACTTGGCAAGCAACCTGAAATACCTTTCCTTTTCTCCTGCCTCACATATGCTCACCTGCATCTCGCCTTTCTGTCCGGCATCGAGCTTCCCAGCTGATCCCACAGCTTCTGAGCCACTTCTGGGTACAGAAACACTCCAGTCTTTGCCAGTCCAATTCAATCTGGTTCGAATCTTTCATCTCACATCCTGTTTCAGGCTCCCTCCACCCCCCGAAGCAGAGGCTGTCAGTGCCCACCCCTGGCACTCATGTTTCTGGCACATATTGGGAGCTCATGGACTTTCCTGCTGTGTGCATGACACTATCAGGTGCGGGTCCAACCCTCAGTGAGTGACAGGGGGAGCTGCAGGTTGAACACCCACTGGGGCCCTGGTGGAAAATGCAGGGGAGGTGTTAGCCACGTGGCCCACAGCAGGGACCACTAAGTGTGGCAGGCAGTCTTTGATTGGCTTCCTTCCCTCAATATCTGTCCCCACTTGCTTAGCAGCATTCTAAGACCACTTATCAAGTATTCACCCTGAATGCTGTCCTTGGGCTCCCCCCAAGGACGTTTACTCAGGCCCCAGCAGTGGGGGAGGCCCCAGAACTGGTGAGAACAGCCCACTTTCGTGGCCCATGCCCCACTTCTGTGTTCCAGCTCCTACTGTGATCAGCAGGGAGAGGAAAGCACTGAGGCTGCTGGAACCCTCCCATTCCCATCAAACCTCTACAGGTGCATTTGAGTGTCGTAGGGTTTCATGGGGAGGATGTCAAGGAGTCCCTCCACTCTTCCCTGACATGGGCGATGCCCTCTAGCTGATCTCTTCCAACACCCCCTCAAAGCACCCCCCATCCCACGACTCCGCTGCTCCTTCTGCACAGCCTCTTGCTGCCAAGGGTCCTCAGTGAGGGGCAGTATCCTCAGACAAGGACTGCTGAGAATACCCAAGCCGGCCTGCCTTCTGCAGCATCCTCTGGGCCCCAAGGAAGCATATGCATCCTGGCCACATCAGTGGTGCAAAGTGCCTACAGCTCTACAACCCTCTTTCGCTGTATCCACTGGGACAGGCTGCTCCACCAGCCTCTCACCTTCAGCAGGTCTGGCCAGGAGCTGGTTCCAGTCTCTCTGCTTCTGTACATTTCCAGACTCCTGGGGAGACTTGCCAGGCTGTCCATGAATTCTTCCACTGGCAGCCCCAGAGGACCCACAGGTTTCATCAGCTCAGCCAGTGTCCTGCCTAGGAGTGAGATGCTTGTCGAGAGAGAGAGAGAGAGAGTTTGCTTAGCATTGCATCCAGGTGAAACCTACCCCCCTACCCAGGAAAGAGGGAAAATAAATTGATGTGTCACCCCCATTGAACTAATCAGTCAGGAATCCTAGAGATTCCCCAGACCTGTCTTCACCCCTGGGAGGGGAGCATGGCAGTGAAGGCAGCAGAAGCATTTCTGCCACGTCTTAGTAAGTCCTGGGGAAGGAGTTTGCTGGCCATTTTGCTGCCCTCAGGGCTGTGGAACTTCTCAGTGCCAGTTGTGCTGAGCCTGGGACTCTAACCAGAGTGCCGAGGTAACACGATAAGTCCCAACCAGTGTCCCCCAATTCTGTTACTCTTATTTTGATTGTGACTTTCACAGCTACATTGAGCATTTCATTCACAGTGGCCCTCCTCCAGGCAGTCCTCCTGGCTTAGGCACTTGTGGAAACATGGTTGTTTGCTTCTTCCCTTAGTGGCTCCACATTCTGATTTCCTGATGTTCCCCAGAATCTTATTTGGCTTCCAAGCCTGAATTTCCCAACCCAGGCTGGCACTAGAAACTCCTGTGGTCTGGCCAAAGCAGGGATCTGGAAACAAGTTCTGAGAAATTGCTCCAGTGTTATCACCTTGAGGAATGTGTGTGTGTGTGTGTGTGTGTGTGTGTGTGTGTGGTTGTTGTTTAGTCACTAAGAAACGTCCTACTCTTTGTGACTCCATGGACTGTAGCCGAACAGTCTCCTCTGTCCATGGGATTTCCCAGGCAAGGATACTGGAGAAGGTTGCCATTTTCTTCTCCAGGGGATCTTCCTGACCCAGGGATCAAACCCACATCTCCTGCATTGGCAGGCAGCTTCTTTACCACTGAGCCTCCATGGAAGCCGGGTTTATATACACTCATATCTTTATATGGAGATGATCTCTAGAACCTGTAATGGGAAGGGAATTGGGTGGTTGGGGATGGAAGTGTAAGAGTTATATTTATAGTAAGAGCCAGCACTGTGCTGAGCAGGTGACGTATGGTAATAGTAATTCATTTAATTATCATAACAACTCTCTACAGTAGGTGTTATTATTACGTTTATTTTACAGATGAGGAAGCTTCATTTTTTAAATTGTTTCCCTTTACACTCACATTATCTATTTAAATAAATAGAGATGAGAAGAGGCAGTGGACAGATGGCTGAACAGAGTTAAGCTTTTCCAGGTGAAACTATTTCACATCCCTAGCTGAAACCCTCTGCTCTGAGGATACCATTCCCACCAGAGTGAGTGCTAAGACTTTCTGGAAGACTCCAGAGGGTGGAGCAGGAGGCAAGAGAGCCCCCTGGCCATGACCTCTACCCACCTGTGCTTAGAGCTGAACTCTAAGAGGCTCGGTGTTAATGAGGCCTGGACCAGCAGCTGGAGTTATCACCTTCTTGTCCCATCTCAATAAATCACTGTCTTCCTGATGAATGGCTCAGAGGTGAGATCTGAGTCACCCTATACAACGCTTAATAGAAGACACAACCAAACAAGACTCGAAGGCATCAGATGAGCTCGGTACCTTGTAATGAGCCGTGGGAGCAGGCAGGAGCAGCCCAGGATCCCCTGTAACTTGGTTTCCTCCCAAGAATGGGGAAAGCACGTGTGCATCAAGGTGACTTCCCTCGACTGCAGCTGAAAACCAATGTGATCACGCCTGTAACCTCCTCCCAGATCCTCAGAGAGAAGGAAATACCCTTTGGTTCATGATTAATTCCAAGCTTGCAGGTGGTGCAAACTCTTTTCCCTCTAATCCAGCCATCCTTCAGAGTCCCCCCATCCCACAGAACCAGGTGCCTGAAGTTAGTAGATGGTTACTCTTCCCTGAAGATAACCCTTACTCCCATGCGTTTAATGGGTAAAGTGAGGCTCCACGATGGCTATGTGACCTTCAGTATTTCAGGACATTTCTGGACTCGGGTTGTGCTCCTCTCTCTGCTCCACTTTGCTCTGTTCCAACCCAGTTCTGAGTAAACGCTTCCTTCGTGGGGGCAAGCTCTGCCTGAAGCTCCAAGTCTCCGTCCTACCCCTCAGCACCCCCATTGTCCCAACAAACATCCCACAATGCATGCTCATTGGCTGGCTGGGGTCCGGCCCCCAAACCTGGACCATCCACAGATGGAATGGAAAGGTCTCCTTAGACCTGGAAAGCCAATACACACACAGCCCTAGATTCCAGGAGCAGGTGTCTGTGACACCCAATCACAGGGCCCACGGAGGTGGGGAAGAGTCCGCGGAGGAAATGCAGTGTGGCCCCAGGACTGTCCCGAGCCATGTGTAAAATCACACAGTGGTAGAAACAGAAGAAACTTTGGAGAACTTCTCATCCCACCCCCTCATTTTACAGATGAGGAAACTGAGTCCCAGGGAGGCCACCCAGGACCCTGCAGCTGAGCTGAGTCACACTCTGCACCATCACGTTACTCCATAAGAACAGTGCCAGCAGAGCCCAAGTGTGGGGAGCATGCACTCTGTCCCCCTCACCTTCTTGAGGGCACATTTTAAAAATTCTCTTAGAAATCGCAAGAGGTTCAATATCCTGGCTGACATTGTACGATAGTTTTGGAAAATGCTTGTCATTGGGAGAAACTGGGTAAAGGGTGCACAGAGCCCCTCTGTACTATTTGCAGTTGTTGGGAATCTACAATTATCTTAATAAAAATTTTAGTTAAAAATCTGTGAGAGGAATCTCCTCAGTGTTCTCCATAGTGGCTGTACCAGTTTGCATTCCCACCAAGACTGTAAGAGGGTTCCCTCTTCTCCACAACCTCTCCAGCATTTATTGTTTGTAGACTTTTTGATGGTGACCATTCTGACCAGTGTGAGATGATACCTCAATAGAAACAGGAAATAGAACTGCCATACAACCCAGCAATCCTGCTGGTGTACATACACATCAAGGAAACCAGAACTGAAAGACACACATGTACCCCAATGTTCACTGCAACACTGTTTACAATAGCTAGGACATGGAAGCAACCTAGATGTCCATGGGCAGATGAATGGATAAGGAAGTTGTGGTACATATACACAATGGAATATTACTCAGCTAGAAGAAAGAATGCATTTGAGTCAGTTCTAATGAAGTGGATGAAACTGGAGCCTATTGTACAGAGTGAAGTAAGCCAGAAAGAGAAACACCAATACAGTACATTAACATATATATATGGAATTTAGAAAGACAGTAACGATGATCCTATATTCAAGGCAGAAAAGAGACACAGATATAAAGAACAGACTTTTGGGCTAGGTGGGGAAGGTGAGGGTAGGACAATTTGAGAGAACAGCACTGAAATGTATATTACCATATGTAAAATAGATGACCAGTGCAAGGTCGATGCATGAAGCAGGCCACTCAAAACTGGTGCTCTGGGACAACCCAGAGGGTTAGGGTGGGGAAGGAGGTGGGAGAGGGGTTCAGGATGGGGGGACACACGTGCACCCGTGGCTGATCCATGTCGATGTATGACAAAAACCGTCACAATATTATAAAGTAATTACCCTCCAATTAATATAAGCTAAATAATTTTTTTAAATCTGTGAGAGGAATTTTTAAATAGCATGAAACTGTATATCTAGTTAAGACAGTGCTCGCTGTGTTTAGCTCATCAAACTACCCTCTGAACCAATAGAGAAATATTGGTCGTGTCCAACTGTTGGTGACCCTATGGACTGTAGCCCACCAGGCTCCTCTGTCTGTGGGATTTTCCCAGCAAGAATATTAGAGTGGGTTGCCATTTCCTCCTCCAGGGGATCCTCCTGACCCAGGGATCAAACTTGCATCTATTGGGTCTCCTGCACTGCAGGCGGATTCTTTACTACTGAGCCACCAGGGAGGCCCATTTAGAACAATGATAGGAAGAGTATTAAAATATATACCTAAGTGTGGCATTGACCCACTAAAAGACAAAGTAAACATCTCCCTAGATAAGATCAGAAGTGGGTGGAAACACTCAGGTGCAAGAGGATGTGGTGGGGGCGTTGTTGAAGCCAGGAGGGTACTGTACTCTGAGATCAGGGGTGGGAGGAAATGGATGAGAACTTGGTCCCTCTGTAGGAACAGGGACCAGACAGCCTTCTGTCAGTGTAGGGTACAGAGGGGCTGGATCAGGTGTCTCTCATCCATCATGGGTCATAATTCTACACCCACAGTGTTGGTATGGATAACAAAGTGCTAACCGGATAGCGGCAGAAGCAGAGACAGACTGGAGTCACTGGTTGGAGACAGCACCTGCAACATCTGTGTCGCAAGAGTGGTCAAAGTGGCCAGCGTAAGAGCTGACTCCAAACCGCCTGACCTGGAGGGATGAGCAAGAGGAGGGAAAAGACGTGCATGCACACAACACACACTCACACACACACACACACACAGACACGCACATGTGCACACATGCACACACACGTGCACACATGCACACACACGCACACACACGCACATACGCACGCACTCCATTTTCCTTCCCTCCCCTTCTTATGCTTCCCCTTGGTTTCTTCTCTCTACTGAGCAGGCAAAATTCAGTCCATCCAAGATAGCCAGTATTTCTGCCCCCAGAGGTTAAAAACAATGTAAGGTTCTTTTGTCACTGCCTTGGACACCTTTATACCTCCGCCTTGAAAAATCCTTTAGAAAAAGATGTGTTAAAAGGTTCTCAGAATTTCCAAACTGCTATTTTTCTCTAGAAGTTAATTGGCCTGGCCCTCCTAACCCCTGCGTGCTCACAGGCCCCAGAAGGACACAAGGAACCATCCTCCAAAGCCTCTTGGATTCAGCGTACCCTTAGAAGTTTCATCACTGAAAATGTGCTTCATTTTCAAATTCATTTGATCATAAGCAAAGCAGGGGTTTTGTCCTCATCTGGAATAAAGAACATGCATAAGAACAGAGAGGTCAAGAGCTTTCTCTGAGGTCCTCTGGGAGCAGAGTCCTCATCCTGGCATGCTTTCCCCTCCACCTCAAGGCCATCTTTTGACACTTCGAATACAGAGTATCAAAGAGAAAGTTACAATCCATTTTCAGTAAGTTCAGTTCAGTTCAGCTACTCAGTCGTGTCCAACTCTTTGCGACCCCATGAATCGCAGCACACCAGGCCTCCCTGTCCACCACCATCTCCTGGAGTTCACTCAGACTCACGTCCATTGAGTCCGTGATGCCATCCAGCCATCTCATCCTCTATCGTCCCCTTCTCCTCCTGCCCCCAATCCCTCCCAGCATCAGAGTCTTTTCCAATGAGTCAACTCATCACATGAGGTGGCCAAAGTACTGGAGTTTCAGCTTTAGCATCATTCCTTCCAAAGAAATCCCAGGGCTGATCTCCTTTGGAATGGACTGGTTGCATCTCCTTGTATTCCAAGGGACTCTCAAGAGTCTTCTCCAACACCACAGTTCAAAAGCATCAATTCTTCGGTGCTCAACCTTCTTCACAGTCCAACTCTCACATCCATATATGACCACAGGAAAAACCATAGCCTTGACTAGACGGACCTTAGTTGGCAAAGTAATGTCTCTGCTTTTGAATATACTATCTAGGTTGGTCATAACTTTTCTTCCAAGGAGTAAGCGTCTTTTAATTTCCAGCTAAAGTCTGTGGAGTCGCTAAGAGTTGGACACGACTGAGCAACTTCACTTTCACTTCACTTTCATGCATTGAAGAAGGAAATGGCAACCCACTTCAGTGCTCTTGCCTGGAGAATCCCAGGGACAGGGGAGCCTGGTAGGCTACCATCTATGGGGTCGCACAGAGTCGGACACGACTGAAGCGACTTAGCAGCAGCAGCAGCAGCCAGATAAAGTCAAGAAAACCTCAACTGTTCAGTATACCATAACTAGAGAATATTTTAGTTTCACACTGCTAAGCACAACTCCAATATTCAGATAAATATTATGTTAAAAAATTTTCATGAACTATGAATTGGAAGTGACCTGGGACATATAATCTAAGACCTTCACTCCTTGAGAAATCTGAGGTAAAATGGAGAGTTAGGATTTAATCTAGTTTGGAGGGCAGAGCCCAGAGCTCATAACCATGACCCCCAGCACCTACTGAACACTCACCTCATAGCTGGTGGTGCACAGCTGTTACCTGACCTAGTCTCCACACAGTCGCTCAGTCGGGTCCGACTCTTTGCGACCCCATGGACTGTAGCCCACCAGGCTCCTCCCTCCATGGGATTCTCCAGGCAAGAGTACTGGAGTGGGTTGCCATTTCCTTCTCCAGGGGATCTTCCCAAGCCGGGGATCGATCCCCCGTCTCCCACATTCCAGACAGACACTTTAACCTCTGAGCCACCAGGGAAGACCACATTTAAATGCATTTAAATACACATTTAAAGCCCACATTTAAATACATCCCCATCATACAGATGAGAATGTAGAGGCTAAGAGAGGTCAGGTAACCCATTTATGGCGACACACTTGGTGAGTAGCAGTATCTAGAGTTGAGGCCAGGGGGGCTAATTTCTCCAGGCTAGAATACTGGAGTGGGTTGCTGTGCCCTCCTCCAGTGGATCTTCCCAACCCAGGGATCAAACCTGTGTCTCCTATATTGACAGGCAGCTTCTTTACCACTGAGTCACCAGGGAAGTTCAGTATGGAGTCGTAGTCATCACCTACTTTTGGAAAAGACATATTTCACTTCTCCTATGTTCTGTTGGTCACATAGACTGACTCAGGTATAGTTTAGGGCAAGAACACACAAGGATGTGAATATCAGGAGGTGGGGATCATTAGGAATTAATTTGGAGGCTGGTTACCATATGAGGGATGCCCATGCATGCACGCATATATGCACACACTCACGCACACACGCAGGCACGTATTTAATCAGTAAATAAGAGAACAAAATTTATCTACTACGGCCAAGACCTGGGCTAGGTAATTTTCATAGATTATCTCAGTCCTCACAATAACTCTGTAAGGTAAGTGCTCTTATAATGCTCATCTTCTTGATGAGAATGACAAAACTGTATTTCAAAGAGGTTAAGTATCTAAATGTTGTCTGGTAGGAGGTGGCAGAGCCAAGGCACCAAATGAAGTCTGACTGATGCAAAACACTTCCTGGAGCCATGTGACTACTGGGTAAGGTGAGGATGGCACAGTGTGGTCTTGACAGTGGTCTCTGAAATTAGCCCCCCTGGCCTCAACTCTAGATACTGCTACTCACCAAGTGTGTCGCCATAAATGGGTTACCTGACCTCTCTTAGCCTCTACATTCTCATCTGTATGATGGGGATGTATTTAAATGTGGGCTTTAAATGTGTATTTAAATGCATTTAAATGTGGTCTTCCCTGGTGGCTCAGAGGTTAAAGTGTCTGTCTGGAATGTGGGAGACGGGGGATCGATCCCCGGCTTGGGAAGATCCCCTGGGAAGATCCACTGGAGAAGGGAACAGCTACCCACTCCAGTATTCTTGCCTGGAGAATCCTATGGACAGAGGAGCCTGGACGGCTACAGTCCATGGGGTTGCAAAGAGTCAGACAGGACTGCATCTGAGCACATGACTCCATCTTGATGGGTCTATCTATATATCTGTCATCTATCAGATCACTTGAGGATGCCGGCAAACACACCATTAATGGTTCTGTGGAAAGGAGCACACAGCACGGAACTGAAGCCTCTGGCTAACAACTGAGGTCATTCAACAACCACATGCATGGAAAGATCCTCCAGCCTAGCCCAGGATTCAGATGGTGGCAGCCTCAACAGACAACTTGACCACAGTCTCACGAGAGATCCTTAGCCAGAACAACCCGACTAAGCCACTCCTGCATTCCTGATTCTCAGGAGATGTTATTACACAGAAACAGCTAATGCACCCTCCTTTGATCTGGGGAGGGACGGGGGGGATCTGTAGGGTTGTGATGAAGGTCGTTTGGAGCCTCAGGCCAAGCCCAGAGGAGTTACTTTCGGAGCCTCAGGCTGAGCCCAGAGGCTTGGCCAAGGTTCTTCAAAGATCCATAACTACTTGATTAAGATTTGTCCCACTTAACCCTCCAAGTACATCTTCCCGTTGGCCTGCTTCACTGGGTTTGCATTTAGAAGCTGCTTTTAATTGTCTTGAAACAGAATCCCGTTCCAAGCCATCAAGCAACAGAAATAAAGGTGTTTGACATGGGGGAAATAAAAACATTCTTTTCATTTACACGTCAGCCATAGAGAACAACATGAAAACATGTTGCAAGTTTCTTGAATTTGGGCTTCTGCTTTTACTTTTTTTAAGTATAAATCAGCATCACAGCCCAAATCTTGGAGTGGCAGAGAGATTTAATTGGATGGTGGGATGTTTTACATACATTTGGTTTTTTTTTCTCTGTTGTTTTAAAGCTGACAGGATCACCCAACTGCTTAAACTATAATTGAATGGGGGAAGTGAGAAGAAAGACAGACCACCTAATTTGAAATTTTAATTTTAAACCAGAAGCCTGGGGGTAACTACTGATACTGACCTTGAACTTGGGGTTCTTTGTAAGCCGAAGATGGCTGTGTGTTAGTGAGAAGACTGTACCATCGGCTTCCAGCCTATGATAGTCATGAAGGATATTCACAAATATTCTGATTCTTCTCCCTTGGGGCAAAGGGTAGGACTGCGACTGCAATTCTCTCTGCCCTTTAGAGTTATGCAGGATCTTGTTACTCACTCTCAAGACAATGCGAGCAGAGACGATCTGCGCTGCTTTCAAGTGGGACCTCTGAGAGAGGACCCATCATTGTCTTCCTTCTGCTGTAGAGATCACAGAAGCATCTGTTGAGACACCACCATGGTCAGCCCGGTTCTCTGACCCCTGATGAACAGATCATCTCAGCCAGCCCACACTGAATGTATAAAAGGAATAATTTGTTCAATTAAGCTACTAAGATTTGGGAAGGTGGTGGTGTTTATTACACACCATTATCCAGCCTGCCCGACTAATACACAGATTTAAAAACTAAATATAAATGACTTGTTCAGTCTTTATTCATTCAGTGAACATTAGCTGAGCCCAAACTCTGTACTAAACATCTGGTTAGATCTTGGAGATGGCACCTAGAAGAATATCAGGCATCCAGTATTTGTACAATAAATATTTGTTGAATAAATAATCATTATATTATCAGCATGTAATAAGTACCCAAGAAATAATATATGCACTTAATTTTTTCAACAACCCTAGAAGATGAATAGTACCGCTGTGTTCTTTCCTACATATAAGAAATAGGATTTAAAAAGGATAAGCCACTCACTGTAAATTATATAACCAATAAGTGTCACAGCTAGCCTTTAAATCCATGCTGTCTCTAAATCCATCGCTCATGTTCTTAAACACTATACTATGCTGTCTCTAAACAAGTGAGTGAATAAATAAGAATAAGGATGAAGCAACAGTTAGAACTGGGCATGGAACAACAGACTGGTTCCAAATAGGAAAAGGACTATGTCAAGGCTGTCACCCTGCTTATTCAACTTATATGCAGAGTACATCATGAGAAACACTGGACTGGAAGAAACACAAGCTGGAATCAAGATTGCCAGGAGAAATATCAATAACCTCAGATATGCAGATGACACCACCCTTATGGCAGAAAGTGAAGAGGAACTAAAAAGCCTCTTGATGAAAGTGAAAGAGGAGAGTGAAAAAGCTGGCTTAAAGCTCAACATTCAGAAAATGAAGATCATGGCATTCAGTCTCATCACTTCATGGGAAATAGATGGGGAAACAGTGGAAACAGTGTCAGACTTTATTTTGGGGGGCTCCAAAATCACTGCAGATGGTGATTGCAGCCATGAAATTAAAAGACACTTACTCCTTGGAAGAAAAGTTATGACCAACCTAGATAGCATATTCAAAAGCAGAGACATTACTTTGCCGACTAAGGTCCGTCTAGTCAAGGCTATGGTTTTTCCTGTGGTCATGTATGGATGTGAGAGTTGGACTGTGAAGAAGGCTGAGCGCCAAAGAATTGATGCTTTTGAAGTGTGGTGTTGGAGAAGACTCTTGAGAGTCCCTTGGACTGCAAGGAGATCCAACCAGTCCATTCTGAAGGAGATCAACCCTGGGATTTCTTTGGAAGGAATGATGTTAAAGCTGAAACTCCAGTACTTTGGCCACCTCATGCGAAGAGCTGACTCATTGGAAAGGACTCTGATATTGGGAGGGATTGCGGGCAGGAGGAGAAGGGGATGACAGAGGATGAGATGGCTGGATGGTATCAATGACTCCATGGATGTGAGTCTGAGTGAACTCCAGGAGTTGGTGATGGACAGGGAGGCTTGGTGTGCTGTGATTCATGGGGTTGCAAAGAGTCGGACACGACTGAGTGACTGAAATGAACTGACTGAACTATCTTTGAAGATTTTATAGTGGAGAGGTGATATGCCCAGTTATAGTTACAAGTAATCCACGCCTGGTAGAACTGGGAAAGTTTTCCCAAGAAAGTGACATCTGAGCTGGGTGTTGAATGAGAAGGTCGGACAAGTTAATGGAAAAGGAGGAATGGGCATTCCTGGCTAAGAGAGTGGCATTTTCAAAAGCATGAAAGACAATGCCACCACCCAGAAATAGGCTACATTTCAGGAACGTTAAATCCTGTTTTGTCATTCGCTGTAATCTGCACCTGGTCTGAGAAAGCCCTCAATTGTGACGAAGTAGGCAGGAGGAGGAGGAGGGAAGTAAGCCTCCTGTTGGCTGCCTGCCTTTCAAGGCCACCGTCCATTTCTGAGTGTTCATTGAGCCTCTCCTCCTTTCCTGGCACTGTGTTGGCCCTGGAGCTAGAGCACAGAGTAGTTGGGCCTTGCAGACTTGAGCCGTAGGCTTCAGAATTGAGTCCTTATCAAGGGTAAACTGCACAGGCCAGATATGGCTCAAGAAAAAATCCTCACCAGCTAAATGACCTTTGGGAGGATTCTGAACTAGTGGCTAGGTCTCTGGGACATAAGTTCACCCCTTTCTCAAGCAACCTTTCTCCATGTCAAGTTGCTTAACCAAGTTGCAGTCAGCATGTCAAGTTGCTAAACTGGACCTCAGAGGCTGGGTCAGCAGATGCCTTATACAAAGATATGCTCACTTCCCTTGTCTTTCCTGGCCTCTGGGTGCTTTCATCATTGCTGCCTGAACAATGATGGGAGCTTCATTTTTTAAAAATCCCACAGCATAATATGGGAGCAGCAGTGTCTGAGGGCTGGCTGAAAGGGCTTCAGAGGCTGTAAGAGGATCAGGTTTCCCAGAAGCTCATGTCTGCTTGGCTCTGCTTCAAAGGCCACTAAATTCCTGCCTGAATTAAGGAGAAAGATTCCTCAAAATCCTTTTCACTCAAGGTGCGCAAGGCAAGAATTAGACCCATCACATACAACTGGACTTATTATCACTCTCTCTTTTCTGTGGTTTGAGCTGGCTCAGGAATGCTCTCCCTGGCTTCAGATAAATGGACTAAGTGGTCTTAAAATCTGACTCTGCAGCATCAGAAGGTCAAAACTGCAGACCTCCAACTGACTGGACTGACCTCGCAGAAACAGACCAATTTTCCACAAGTCAGTTAGTCAAAAGCTAACTTGCAAAATAACCCAGAATTTTTTTTTAAAGATTAATAAACAGAAAAATTCACCAAGTTAGGATTTTTTTCCCTAGATATTTCTACCTCTCATACTGCTTCTGCCCTTCCAATATTTGCCTTAAATTTTGTATCAAAATAATCAATTGGACATGGCAAACTGGTCATTGAGTGATTTCTCAGCTGACCGATTATTGGCAAATTGACCTCTGAGAGCCCCCTACCTGGTGTACACACAGGCTTCTGAACAACTCCTCTCTCCCCCAGTCAGAATTTGAGACCATCTGTCAGAAAATTTCCAGTAATCTCTACCCACGAAGCCAGGGACTTTTGTGTCTGAATATGGGAGAGTTGTCATCATCCCCTAGGGGGATGCAACATTCCTCCCCAACATGAGAGGGAGACTTTAGTGTTGAAAACTTGCCTGATGTGTGTTTTCTTAAATCTGGGCACTTTCTCTGACCTCGCTGGAAAGTCATTACGGAAGAGCAGGCTCCTGGCAGGTACACACGTTACAAGTGACATGCTTTAAAAATACCTCGTGTAAATCAGATATTGCCATAAAATGGAAATTGCAGCCACAAATTGCATCCTTATTACAACAGTGTCTGATAGATGAGGCAATGTTGACAGTATATAACAGGTAGCCTGAGAAGTAGAAAGTTACATGTGGAACATAAAAGATAATTATTTTTCAATTCACAATAATACAATATCTCTTCTTTTTTGACATCACAGAATCCTACATCAAAGCTGGGGAGATTCTTAAGGCCATTATCTAAGCCCTTCATTTTACAGATGAGGAGGCTGAGGCTTGCCAGGGGATGAGATCTGCCCAAGGTCACTCGGAGAGAGCCTGGCAGAGCCGCTATCTTGATATACAATGCCAGGAGGAAGTTCCATGGCTGTGTCCACTTTCTTTACTGAGTCTGTGAAGACAGGAAATCTCACTTGAGTCTTCTCTACAGCAAGGTCCAGGGGGCACACGGGGACACAAGGCAGGAGACACATGGCCCCAGTAGTAGAAGCTTTCACTGGGGTTCAAAAGAGAGACCAGGCTTAGGTTTTATCTTTGTGACCTTGGGCATGTCATTCAATCTCACTGAGTTTCCATCTCTTAGTTTGCAAGATGAACTTGATTTCACCCACCTATCTCACAAAGGTACTGTGGAGAATTAAACAAGACATTCTAAGTGCTGTGCTTAGTTGCTCAGTCGTGTTCTACTCTTTGCAACCCCATGGACTATAGCCCGCCAGGCTCCTCTGTCCATGGGGATTCTCCAGGCAAGAATACTGGAGTAGGTTGCCATCGAACCCAGGGATCAAACCCAGGTCTCCCACATTGCAGGCATATTCTTTACCATCTGAGCCACCAGGGAAGCCCAAGAATATTGGAGTGGGTAGCCTATCCTTTCTTCAGGGGATCTTCTCAACCCAGGAATCGAACCAGGGTCTCCTGCCTTGCAGATGAATTCTTTACCAACTGAGATACATTCTAGGTAGGTAAGATAATTAAATAAAGCATTTGACCAATCAAGAGCCAAATTCACGCCAGTTTGCACCAGGCTCTACAAAAGGGTCAACACTGCAGAGACGGTGAGTGTCTTCACAGGTCGTTGTCAGTCCAGTGGGACCCCTGTACTCAGGGCTGTACCCATGGCTGTATCCAGCCTTTGCTCCCAATGTCTCTCCCCAGAACCTGTGCAGCTTGCCACCTCGTGCACCCACAGTACCATCATCATTCTATCCCCCAATTTAGAGTTACTTCCAATTCCAAAGAAATTCTGGTTTCATAATTTGAAATTCTAAAGCCATTCAGTGGTACTCACACCTCTATAATGTTGCCACCATTAATACCAGCTCCCAGCATGTAAACCGCCTGATGACTGGTGTTTTGGTCTTTCATTTCACAAGTTCTGGATTTTAATGCAGCGCTTTTTTTATGCCAGACCTGAACTAAGCACTGTCAATGCCCTAAGGCACAGGGAATAAAACAGAAAAACTCTTGACATTGCTAAGACATGCAGTTAAGAAGAAGAAGAAAAGTAGGGGAGAAAAAGCTGAAAAGAGAACCATAACAATGTCAGAGAGTGATAGATACTCTGAAGGAAATACACTGATAGGGGCCACGCGTGGCACATGATCTGGTGTGTTCAGCCAGTCTGCAAAGATGCAGCTGTCCCAGTGGTGCATGGCTAACATCTGTTTGGATTAGCCAGTGATTGTGCCATCCCTGGGGTTAGAAAAGTTTAATGCCACCTCTGGTGTGTGATGATGCATCCTTAGACAGCCGAGGAAGGTGTCTTCAAAAGCACAGTATTGAGTCAGATCTGAATCCTGAGAAGTCAGCCATGATTAGGCATAGGGAGGAGTGCTCCAGGAGAGGACAGGCATGTGCAAAAGACCTGTGGCAGGAAGAAGCTTGGAGTATGAGAAAGAAGAGCCACAGCCAGAACGAAGGCTGCCAGGGTGACTAGAGTACAGCAATCATCCAAGTTGGTGAGGTGGGCACGAGGTATGTACAGAACTGGGGGGTTATTCTAAGTGTTAGTGGCTTTGGTTTTCTTTTTTTTTTTTAAGAGCACCCTGGCAACCTTTGTAGAGAGACCACTGTGTATCCTCAGTGCCTAGAATCAAGTCTACCACACAGCAGGTGTTGGCTCACCTACTACCAAAACAAAGAGGCACATACCTGTACACTCTCAGGTGCCAAATGAGGCCACTCCCCTTTTGAGCTTAGCTTAAGATCCTCTCTCTGAGCAAGAACAAAGTGTTCTTAGCTGCTGCTGGTACTGGAGCTTGCCATGAGTTCATGGGCCCTTGAGGCAGACTCGGGCCTGGTAGACGAGATCCTTGTTGAGCACCGTGTACACCTCCAGGCAGAAATGGGCTTCTTGCAACTTCCCACTCACAAACCTCAGCACCTAGAAGTCGGGGCTGGGGAGTTTCTATTTTTCAGTGGGTCTCTCTGCCACAATGGAAAAATTGGATTGTCACTCAAGTCCTGTTAGGCATTGCCATTAGCACTTCTGATTTTGCAATCTGGGGTGTGTATGTGATTTTCTCATTTTGCAGATTGTCTTGTGGCTTGTCAGTGGTGTTTTTCATTGCTTCCCTGAAGTAACTTTTCTTACCTCCACAGTCCCCCCACCCCGCTTCATCCCTTCTCATCATCCAAAAGGAAGGTCTTTGCAATCCTGCTGGGTCAGTAGAAGACCCTTTGACAGGAGGCAGGGAGTGCACAGGAGTCCACACTGAGACTTCAGAAACGTCTAGATCTAGCTGTACTGACATTTTTGGATGTTCAGCCAACACCCCTTCCCTTATTTTCCTTCCTGACAGAACAATTTTTGTTCTGGTGTGTGTGCAGCCAAGTGTTTTGTTGGAAACTAATCCCACCTCCAGCTCCAGAGATGAACCTGGTTGCTTTTAAAGTAATCCCAAACTCCCTGCAATGACTGGCTCATCAAATTTGACCCAGTGAAAGAAAAGGAGAGGCTTGCGAGAGAACTTTATTTATTCAACAATATCTACTATGCATCCACTATGTTCCAAGCATTGCTGTAGGTGCAATGGGCATACAAACCTCAGGAAACTTTTTTTTCTTAAAAATCACTGTCATTGTGAAGAGGGATATACAACAAACAAAATCATTATATATATACATATATATGTGTATATATATAATACACAATTATACACAATATATATTGGGCTTCCCAAGTGGCTGCAGTGGTAAAGAATCTGCCTGCTGATGCAGGAGACCCAGGAGATGCAGTTTTGATCCCTGGGTCAGGAAGATCTCCTGGAGAAGGAAATAGCAATGCACTCCGATATTCTTGCCTGAAAAATCCCATGGACAGAGGAGCCTGGTGGACTATAGCCCATGGGTTTGCACAGAGTCTGACACAACTGAGCACACACACACACTGAGCACATATGCATGAATATATATACATGCACGATACTTGGCAGTGTTGACTGAAGCAAGAGGAACTGAAGCAGGGAGGAGGAGAGAGAGTCCAGGGCCACATTTTAAATTGGGGTTCTCAGGGAAGGCCGCTTGACAGAGGCCAGGGATGCATCCCCATGGAGTCTGCAAACAGCACTTCAGGCAAATTGTCCTAAAATGGGAATGGATTCAGTGTTTTGGAAGAACAGTAAGGAAACCAGTGCGTCTGGAACAGAGTAGACAAAGGGGACAAGAGTAAGAGAGGAAGGCAAAGACATGATGCTTGGCATATCCAGTTGGCCTCTGTAGATCTGAGAAGGACTCTGGCTTTTACAGGTGGAGATGGGAAACACCAGAGAGTTTTGAGCAAATGTCATGACTTGACTTACACTTTCACAGGATTGCTTTGGTTGCTGTTTGGAGAACAGACAGAGAAAGCAAGGACATAGCCCTCCCTCCATCTTCTGGAAGGAGCTTCCAGAAGCTCCCTCTCTTGGTCTTTGTCATCACCATGTGTAGATGTGAGAGGTAACTGCAACAGCCTCTCCATAGCCACCTGAACATGAAGCCACTCCACGGAAAAGACAGCCTGGAGAACAGTGGGGAAATGAGAAAATGCAGCAGAACCACAGGGAACTGGGAAGCCCACCTTGCACCCGAATGTCCAGTTTCATGAGTCAATAAATATCTTTATGGTTCAAACCAAAGCAAGCCCAGTTCTCTGTTTCTCGCACTCAAGAATCTTTCTATCTGATTCATCATCCAACCTCACTATCCTTCATCTTTTCCACACATGCTGTGGTTTCCAAACAGTCTTTACTTGGTTGTGTGTGAGGTCTGAATTCAGGAAATGGTGTCACTTTTTTCTCTGTGAAATGTCCTTCCATGGAATCCTTCCAAATTGGAGTCCACAAACTATCAAGACTCATCATCTGCTCCTTAGCATCTGTGTATTAATTCACCTAATATTTATTGAGTCTTAATATTGGGCCTCACACAATCCTACAGGAGCAAGATCAGTCCCAGCTCTCAAGGGGTCAAGAATGTATGGAAGAGAGTTGATGGTTACATCGCAAGGCATCGAGTGTTAAAAATGGCTTTTCTTTAATGTAGCCCATGCATTAGTAAATACTTCACCCTGTCTGGATTTCAGTTTGACCTCTTGTAAAATGACCCTTACCAACTCTGAAAGTCCATGGGTCTGTGACTGATAGTAGCTTTCCTTTGACGTCTATCTCTAGAGTTAGATTTCTGTAATGCACAGAGCAGCCTGTGGGCTACAGTCCATGGGGTCACAAAGAGTCAGACACAACCGAGTGGCTAACACACAACACAACACAACAATGAGCCAGAGATCAGGAAGACCTCTCTATAATTTTTACTCCTCCAGAGTGAAAACCACAGTGACATGGCTCATGATGAAGTAAATTTGGCAATACCATGAGCCAAGTCACGCTCTTCAAAATATGCACAATACATTTTTTTCACTTTCAGTAATAAATATGGTTGCTGCTGCTGCTGCTAAGTCACTTCAATCGTGTCCAACTCCATGCAACACTATTGACCATAGCCTGCCAGGCTCCTTTGTCCATGGGATTCTCCAGGCAAAATAAATGTGGTTATCTCATAACAGAAATATTAGTCCTTTCCCCAGTATCAACATCTGATTTCCAATTTCTCTACATTTTCCCCTTCCTAACCTTTTGCTTCAAGTGCTGTACCACTATGGTTAAACCCACCTAGTCTGCAACCGGACTTTCTGTTTAGTGCCCGCATTCTTTTTGACACCTACATATCAATCAATCAATCCTCTGACTTCCTTCCCAACTCCCACTCCCTAAAATTCATCCCTGGATTCAGTGAGACCATGTTTGGGCTTTTATCCTAATACCTCTGGAAGGATACATAAGAGCCAGATACCAGGGTCACTTCCCAGAGAGAACAAGGGAACTTTGTGGATCTAAATGGGAAAGTAACTGACTTCTCACTATATCCTCCTTTTTCATACCACTTGAACTTTGCTCCATGTCAATTTTTCATATAAGAAAAATTTTCAAAATATTAAACAAAACACTTCTAAATAGCATGTACATCAAAGAAGAAATCTCATGATAAGTTTTTAAATATTTTAATTAAATGAAGGAATTCCCTGGCTCTCCAGTGGTTAGGACTCAATGCTTTCACTGCAGGGCCCGGGCTCAATCTCTGTCAGGGAACTCAATCTCTTGTGGGAACAAGATCCCACAAGCCACACAGTGCAGCCAAAAATAAAATTTTAAATATATATTTTAACTAAATAGAAATGAAAATACAGCTTACCAAATTTATGGGATGCAGAGAAAATGGTTCTTGGAGGGAAAGTCATAGCATTGAAATGCACATATTAGAAAAGAAGAAGGCTCTAAAATCAATATTTTAACCTTAAACCCTAAGACACTAGAAAAAGGAGAGCAAAGTAAGCCTAAAGCAAGCAGGAAAAAATAATTAAAAACATCTATTTTTGCTTTATTGACTACACCAAAGCCTTTAACCATGTGGATCACAACAAATTGGAAAATTCTTAAAGAGATGGGAGTACCAGACCACCTCACCAGAAGCAACAATTAGAACTGGACATGGAACAACAGACTGGTTCCAAATAGGAAAAGGAGTACGTCAAGGCTATACATTGTCACCCTGCTTATTTAACTTATATGCAGAGTACATCATGAGAAATGCTGGGCTGGATGAAGCACAAGCTGGAATCAAGATTGCCGGGAGAAATATAAATAACCTCAGATATGCAGATGACACCACCCTTATGGCAGAAAGCGAAGAAGAACTAAAGAGCCTCTTGATGAAAGTGAAAGAGGAGAGTGAAAAAGTTGACTTAAAACTCAACATTCAGAAAACAAAGATCATGGCATCTGGTCCCATCACTTCATGGCAAATAGATGGGGAAGCAATGGAAGCAGTGAAAGACTTTATTTTTTTGGGCTCCAAAATCACTGCAGTTGGTGACTGTAGCCACGAAATTAAAAGATGCTTGCTCCTTGGAAGAAAAGCTGTGACCAACCTAGATAGCATATTAAAAAGCAGAGACATCACTTTACCAACAAAGTTTCATCTAGTCAAAGCTATGGTTTTTTCCAGTAGTGATGTATGGATGTGAGAGTTGGACTATAAAGAAAGCTAAGCACCAAAGAATTGATGCTTTTGAAATGTGATGTTGCAGAAGACTCTTGAGAGTCCCTTGGATTGCAGGAGATCCAACCTGTTAATCCTAAAGGAAATAAGTCCTGAATATTTCATTGGAAGGATTGAGGCTGAAGCTGAAACTCCAATACTTTGACCACCTGATGGAAAGAACTAACTCATTGGAAAAGACCCTGATGTTGGGAAAGATTGAAAGCAGGAGGAGAAGGGGATGACAGAGGATGAGATGGTTGGATGGCATCACCGATGCAATGGACCCGAGTTTGAGTAAACTCTGGGAGTTGGTGATGGACAGGGAAGCCTGGCGTGCTGAAGTCCATGGGGTCACAAAGAGTCGGACACAACTGAGTGGCTGAGCTGAACTGACTGAGAGCAGAAATCAATGAAATTAAAAACAGGAAATCAGTACAGAAAATTGACCAAATTAAAGCTGGTTCTTTGAAAAGATTAATAAAATCAGTGAGTCTCTATCCAGGCTCCCCAGGTGGCCCTAGTGATAAAGAATCCGCCTGCCAATGCAGAAGACAGGAGGCCTGGTTTCAGTCCCTGAGTCAGGAAGATCCCCTG
Source organism: Capricornis sumatraensis (assembly GCF_032405125.1). NCBI lineage: Eukaryota > Metazoa > Chordata > Mammalia > Artiodactyla > Bovidae > Capricornis > Capricornis sumatraensis. The sequence continues at coordinate 22,975,806 of NC_091088.1, read as the reverse complement.
GAGGAGGGCATAGCAACCCACTTCAGTATTCTTGCCTGGAGAATCCATGGACAGTGGAGGCTGGTGAGCTACAGTCCATAGGTTCACAAAGAGTCAGACACAGTTGAAGCAACTTAGCACACTCACAAGACTCTACCCAAACTAACTGAGAAGGATGGAATGGGGAGGTTGGTGGGAGGGAGATTCAGGACAGGGGGAACGCATGTACACTGTGGCTGATTCATGCCACTGTATGGCATGGGAACATCACCATAGATCCTGTGAACATTAAAAGGACAGTAAAGGAATATTAAGAACAACTTTCTGTGCATAAATTTGGTACCCTAAATAAAATGGACCGATTCTTTGAAAGACACAATCTGCGAATGCACAAGAAGATATAGAAAATCTCATTAGGCCTATATCTATTAAAGAAATTGAATCAATAATTAATAACCTTTAACTAATTAATAAACAAAAAGCACCAGATGGATTCACTTGTGAATTCTACCAAACATCTGGAAAGGGATTATGCCGATTTTCTACAATCTTTTACAGAAAATATAAGCAGAAGGAATACTTCCTAACTCATCCTATGAGGCCAGCACTGACCTAATATCAAAACTAGACAAAGACATAATAAGAAAACTACAGATCAATCTCCTTCATGAGCCTAGATGTAAATCCTCAACAAAATATTAGGCAAGTTGAATCTAACAAACAAAAAGAATTAAACACCTGGATCCAGTGAGATTTATCCCAAATATGCAAGAATTGTTCAACATTATAAATTTAATTAATGTAATCTATTACAACAATAGCTTAAAAAGAAAAATCACATGATCATATCAATAGATATAAAAAATCATTTGACATAAATTCAACATCAACTTATGGTAAAAATGCTCAGAAGACTAGGACTAAAAGGAAACTTTCTTGACAAAGAACACCTACAAAAACCTACAGCTAACATCATACTTAATGATGAGAAACCTGAAACTCTCCCACTAATATAAGGAACAAAACAAGAATGTATCCTATCGTGACTACTTTTCCACAACATACTGGAAGTGCTAGTACTGCAATAAGACAAGACAAGGAAACAAAAGCTACGCAGATTGGGAAGGAAGAAACAAAGCTGTCTTTCTTCACAGATGGCAATCAACTAGGTAGAAAATTCAAAACACTTAATAACCAAAGTAAAAAAAGAAACTTCCTTGAACTAATAAGTGATTATAATTAAGTTGCAGGACACAAGGATAACATAAAATTGTGTTCCTATATACCAGCAATGAGCAAGTGGAATTTGAAAGTAAAAACAGATTTCCAGGACTTCTCTGGTGGTGCAGTAGATAAAAACCTCCCTGCCAATGCAGGGTACACAGATTTAATCCCTGGTCCAGAAGATTCCACCTGCCACAGGGTAACTCAGGCCACGCACCGAAGCCTGCACGCCTAGAGCCTGCATTCTGCAAGAGGAGCCACCACAACGAGAAGCCCAAGCACCGCAAGGAAGAGCAGCCCCCTCTTCACAACTATAGAACGCTCACACAAAGCGACAGTCTCAGTGCGGCCAAAAATTAAAAAAAAAAAAAACAAAGAAAATCATTTTTTAATTACCATTTCATTAGCATCAACCAAAATGAAATGCCACGTATAAATCTGAGAAAATATGTAGAATATCTAAATGAGGAAAACTACAAAATTCTGATAAATGAAATTAAAGCGGAGCTACGTAAATAGAGAGATATTCCAGGCCCATGGATCAGAAGACTCAACATGTTAGTTACTCCCAAATTAATCTATATATTCACTACAATATCCGTCAAAACCCTGGCAAGTCATTTCGTGGACACCAACAAACTGATTCTTAATTTTACATGAAAAAAGCAACTCAATATTGAAGGAGAACAAAATCAAGTGACTGTCACTACCCACCTTTAATGTTTACTGGAAAGTTACAGCAATCAAGGCAGTGTGAAATTGGTGAGAAAATAGATAAATAAATCAATGGAACATCTCAGAAATGACCCACATAAACATACTCAACAAATCTTTTTTTTACCTTTTTATTCTGTATTGGTGTATAACCAATTAATAACATTGTGATAGTTTCAGGTGAACAGTGAGGGGACTTAACCATATCCATACATGTATCCATTACATGTATCCATGCTCCCCCAAACTCCCCTCCCATCCAGGCTGCCATGTAACATTGAGTAGCCAACTAGCCTCTGACAGAGGAGCGAAAGCAATGCAATGGAGCAAAGGTAGTCTTTTCAACAGATAGTGCTGGAATAATTGGATATCCACATCCATAAAAATAGCTGTAGACACAGAGCTTATACCTTTCACTGAAATTAACTCAAGTGGACCACAGACCTAAATGTAAAATACAAAACTCCTAGAAGATAACATGAGAGAAAACCTAGGTGATCTTGAGTATGGCAAAGACATTTTTAGATACAATACCAAAGGTCCATGAGAGAAATGGTAAGTTGAACTTCAGTAAAATTAAAAACTTCTGTTCTGTGAAAGACAAGTCAAGAGCATAAAAGAAGACCAGCCAGTCTGGGAAAAATATTTTCAGACAAAACATCTGATTTAAAAAAAAAAACAACAACAACTTATCCTGGAAACACAAAGAACTCTTAAAGCTCAACAAAAAGAAAATAATGCAGTTATAAATGGGCCAAAGACTTAAGCAGACATCTTACCAAAGAAAATACATAAATGGAAAGTAAGCATGTGAAAAGATGTTCTACATTACACATCATTATGGAATCGAAATTTTTTAAAATAATGAGACACCACTACACATTTACTAAAATGGCCAAAATTGAGAAGACTGAAACCACCAGATGCTGGCAAGGATGTGGAGCAATAAGACCTCTCATATGTTTTCTGGTGGAATGCAAAAATAGTACCCTCACTTTGGAAGACACTTTGACAATTCCTTTTAAAACTGAACATACTCTTATCATAAGATCCAGTGATCACGCTCTGTGGTATTTACTCAAATGAACTGAAAACTTACATCCACCCAAAACCTGCACACGGAAGTTCTGCATGCGCTCAGTCGTGCCTGACTTTTTGCGACCCCAAGGACTGTAGCCCACCAGGCTCCTCTGTCCCTAAGATTTTCCTGGCAAGAATACTGGACTGGATAACATTTCCTTCTCCAGGGGATCTACCAGGCCCAGGGATCTCTTGCATCTCCTGCATTGGTAGGCAGATTCTTTACCACTGAGCCACATGGGAATCCCTACATGGAAGTTTACAGCAGCTTTATTCATAATTGCCAAAACTTGGAAGCAACCAAGATGTCCTCAGATTAAATAAACTGTGGTACATCCAGATAATAGAATATTATTAATTGCTAAAAGAAAGGGAAAAAAATGAGATGAGCAATTAAACCATGAAAAGACATGGAGGAAATTTAAATGTATATTTCTGAGTGAAAGAAGTCAGTCTGAAAAGGCTATGTACTGTCTGATTCCAACTACATGACTTTCTGGAAAGGGCAAAACAATGAAGAGATTAAAAAGATTAGTGGTTGCCAAGGGTTAGGTAGGAGGAAGGGAGAGATGAATAGGCAGAGCACAGAAGTTTTTTATGGCAGGGAAAATATTCTGTATAATATAATGGTGGATACATGCCATTATACATTTGTCTAAACCCAAGAGTAAACCTTAATGTAAACTACAGACTTTGGGGGCTAATGATGGATCAATAAAGGTTCATCGAGTTTGACAAAGGTACCACTCTGAGACAGAATGTAGATAATGGGAGAGGTTGGGTACAGATAAGAGGTATATGGAAACTCTACTTTGCCCTCATTTTTTTGTGAACTTAAAATTTCTCTTAACAAAATAGAGTTTATTAATTTAACAAAACTAATAGGGCCACCGAAAGGACACTGTTTGCAATCCTAGGGATCCTGAATTCCATTCCTTACTGTGACTGCCTGTCCCCCACCCCTGCCCCTGCCAGGTTCAAAGAGGTCAGTCTGCTTTAGCCCAGGATGCAGTGACTGAGAGGACTGGTTCGTCATGTAGAATCAAGCATTTGTTCTGATTGCCCACTCTTATTGCACAATTCCAGACTATTTTGCTTGTCTTTAAGACTGTAAAACACCAGCATTAAGGTAATAGGGCTATTTAGGGAAACATAATAACTCCTTAAAAATTAAGAAGTCTCTCAGAAACAGTCTTAATGGCAGGAATTTTTTTTAAGTTAACTTCAGTGTTCCAAGGCATGAGAGTTTATCTGAATTGTACAGCAATAGAGTCACCATCTCATCTTGCACAGAACATAAAGGCTCACCAATAGAATCTCATGCTCTTCAAGCACCACCACCACCACCACCTTCATCATCATCCCCGACATTTTGATGCACTTATAATATGTCAGCTGCTATGCCAAGCATTTTGCATTATACTGTATTATCTCATTTAATCATCATAACAGCTTTATGATGTAGCTACTACTATTGTAAGTAACTTGGCTAAAGTCACACACTTTGTGGGAAATTGATGATACTAGGACTACAACCCAATCAATTCAATTCCAGAACAAATATTCTTAACCATGGAATCCTACTGGTTTATGGTTTATAAGTCCAGGCCAAACTGAGAGCTATAATATCTGCCCTCCTAGGTTCTAGAGAAGGTCCTGCTGAGAATTCACTCAGGATCCCTCAGTCTGAGCACCCCCTTTACATTCCAGCAAAAATGTCAGAATACCTGGGAACACGTACACATGACCTCGAGCTTACTGATGCCTATTGGAGGTGAGAGACCCATCCGTCTAAACAGAAGATGGAAGACATAACTGTTTATTTTGATAAATGTAAATGAATTCAATTACTTGTCAAAATGTTATCAGGACCCCAACTAAATGAGCTCTGTTTTTTCCCCCCTTTTCAGGGTGAAAGGAGCGAAGAGGGAGAGAAATGAATGCTCAAGACAGATTGCTTTGATTTGAAATGAAAACAAACAACTTTAGGGGAAAAAAAGGCTTTCATTATAGGCGACCTTGGCATTCTTGCAGATACATTCATGAATTAATCATTAAAATCCTGAAATGTGGAATAACTCATGTGGTTTTCAAGGCCAGCCCATGATAAAAGAGGCCTCAAACAGCACTCTAAGCTGTGCTACTGCCTAGAACAACTTTTTCTCCAGGAATAAAATGAATGAGGTGAGTGTGTGTGTGTGTGTGTGTGTGCGTGTAAGGCAGCTCCAGGGTCCCAGGCTGGAACTGTGTGCAAGCCAGCTCCAACCGTGTGTCACCACACATATTAGTGCTATTTAATATCTGCTAATGGAATGCTTCTGTCTGCCATCGACAGCAGGATCAAAAGAGGGCTATGCAGCTTTTAAATTATTAGCACTAATTAGGCAAATCAAAACGGAGGAGGGCAAAGAGACCAGAGAATGCATTAGAAGGAAAGCAAGGGGATCACTACCTATTTCATACTGTCAAGATCTAGGTACCAAATAGCCAATTAGTACAAAAGACCCTTCCGGAGCAAGGAGAGAATGAGCAAGGCCTGCCCAGGCAGAAGCAGGATAGCTTCATTACAGTGACTCCCTAATTAAAATGTAAGGGTTGCTGATCATTGCATAATTAAATAAGGTGGAAGGTGGTAGGAGTCAGCTCTCCAGGAGTTTCTGGGCTCGTGTTACTAAAGCCACCTTCATGGGCACCTCCAAGGATCTCCCACAGGCCGTCCTGGAGCTGTCCATGGTCCTGACAAATATTTGACTTTTAACAGCTCTGTTAGAATGAAACTGCTTCCAGGAGACTTTTCTCCTAACTGCCCTGCGACCCCTTTAGCTGTCCTGAGAATCACTCCAATTTTCTTTGTAATCCATTTTCAAACTATTCAGGAAAAAGAAGTTGGGAGGTAGGAGTGGAAAAGACGTCAAGCATAATTAACTCCCAACTACTGCTTTCTCAGTGTAAAGTTGCTGAAGCTCAGGTTGACTCCTGCTGATGTAACCTTTATCCTTCTTCTGGTTTACCTGCCAGGAGGAAACTACTTCCTTCAGAGCTGACTGGGAGCTAATCTCAGGTTTGACACAAAAACCAAGGCTACTGAGCACAATATCTATTCAGGAATATTTGCAGGTGTGAGAGGGTAACAGCTTGGTGCACTAGATATGCAGTCAAATACCAGGAAAGAACCATCTTTCAGTATCAGAAGTTGAGTGCGATGAGTTCCTGGCAAAGTCAGGCTGGGAGAGCCTTATCTTCTTGGACCTTTAGGAGTAACAATTTTTCCCCCTCAGGCTTTTTAATCTACTCTTTTCCATCTCTTTATCCTCACCTATTTCCTCTCTCCTCTTGATTCTGTGTCCTTTCTTCCATGTCTTCTCTCTCACTTTTCTATCTCCTCTTCTCTTTCTTCTTCCCATCTCTCTTCTTTCTCTGTGTCTATTTCTCCTTTATTCCATGCCCCTGTGTCCCACTATCACATCACCACTGCTACTGCTGCTAAGTCACTTCAGTCGTGTCTGACTCTGTGCGACCCCATAGACAGCAGCCCATCAGCTCCCCCATCCCTAGCATTCTCCAGGCAAGAACACTGGAGTGGGTTGCCATTGCCTTCTCCAATGCATGAAAGTGAAAAGTGAAAGTGAAGTCACTCAGTCGTGTCCGACTCTTAGCGACCCAGTGGACTACAGCCTACCAGGCTCCTCTGTCCATGGGAGTTTCCAGGCAAGAGTACTGGAGTGGGCTGCCATTCCCCACTAAACTAGTACAAATATTAAATGTTCATTTACTCACTCTTTTATTTTTATCTGTAGTCTCCTTGGCTTAACTCATTTTTATTACATCTGTAGTCTCCTTGGCTTAACTTGTTTTTATTAAAAATGACCCAAATTACCATTAGAATAGCCAAACTCTTGAGGGGAAAAAGTCTGGAATGATCTTTGAAAGGAAATTCAGATCCTCAGAAGCAATGACAGAACGCAGGTGTGTGTTAGTGTAGGTGTGGTGGCAGTAACAAATACGTTATAATCATGCCATGATTCAACACAACAGAATTTTATTTTTACTAGATAAAATAGACATAAGTGGCCTATTTTATTTCAGATAAATAAAACACTGCAATCTAGGTCAGGGAGTAGGCTCTTCTCACCGTTATTCAAAGACACAAGCTAAGAGTGGCTTTGAAATCTTCAACGAGTGGCTCCCAAGACATCCAGAAAGAGAACCAAGTAAGAAGCAGGAGAGGAAGATTTGGAGGGCAGACCTGGGAATGCCACACATCACTTCCATTCATGCTCCACTGGCCAGAATTCAGTCACATTACTACCTATAACTGTAAGAGATGTTGGGAAATACATTAAACCATGTGCCATAAAGAGAAGAAAACAGATATGTGTGACCATTTAGCAGTCTCTGCCAAATGAGAGACAGGACAGGAGGTAAGGAAAGAGTCATAGGCAGAAAAGGAAACACTGAGTCAAGAGCTATATCCACACAACAGAAGAGAAGCAAGTCTTGCCACAGAACTCATCCTGAAAAGGGTGGTGTATAACCAGAGGTATACACCAGAAAATGTATAACCAGAGGCCCACTTTGGCTCAATTAGGATTCTCTCAAGAGCATAGCATTCAGTTTTAGAATTAATCAGACATGAAGTGAAATACAGATCGGCCTCTTTCTAAGTATGTGACCTTGAACAAACATTTCCAGGAGTCTTGGTTTCATCATTTGTAAAACAGGAGAAAAATATTGCTTACTCCATATGGTATTCCCTACACAATATAAAAGACTAGGGGTTTCCTTGGTGGTCCACTGGTTAAGACCATGATTCCAATGCAAGGGACATGGGTTCCATCCTTGGTCAGGGAACAAAGATTCTGCACGCCTTACTCTGCAGCCAATAAATTTAAAAAAGATGCTAAATTCTTAACATGATGCCTGGCATATAGTACGTACTCCACAGGTGGCAACTGTTGATACTGTTATCATGCTCGCCACTGCTGCCATATTAGTTTCTTCTGTCTGTCCTGGGTGCTCCCTACTCATCTCCCCACCTGATCCAAGTCACATCTTCTCCATGAAGTCTTCCCTCACATGGCATTCCCAGTGACTTGCTTGATCTCTGGGTCACCCAATTAAGCACTTTATTCAAGTTTGTTCACTATGAATACAAGTTTGTTCACTATGTCCATGGGGTTCAGGATATTATTTATATTGTTTATTTTTTGTATCTCTGAACCAAGTACAGTATCTGGTACATAATAGTTGTTCAACTATTATTATTGTTAAATGAATATTCAATGTATATGAGAGACACTCATGTTAAAGAGCTTGAGACATTCCCTTTATAGACACAGAATCATATTGCTTTGAGGTTATTCTCTAATTTTCCGTGTCAGTTAGTCTTGTCTTCCTGATGAAATTGAATTCAGAGTAGCCAGAGTAATCTTTTTAAAATGTAAATTGGATCTTTTCATTCCTCTCTGTGACTCCTTCTGATGACTTCTCATCACCCTTAGAATAAAACCCAGACTCCTCACTGCAACATGTAAGGCCCTATAAGCCCTGGTCCTGTTTACCTTCTCTCTCATTGCCTTTTCCACCACTACCTTCAAGCCCCACAGGCCTTCATTCTATTCCTTTAATACATCAAGATTTTTCCCATATCACAGACTTTGTATCAATACTAACTACCCTCTACTCCAGAGATATTTTCCCCAAGCATATTCTCGAAGCTGAGCCCACCCCCTACACACAGACACATTATTTAGGACTTGGCTCAAACACTACCCTTTCAGAGAGGTCTTCTAGCAACACTGTATAACTTAATTCTCCTCCATCAGTCACTTACTATCTTGAGTGGATTCTCTGGGAAACAGACTGAGTTGAAGACCTCTTTGCAAAAAGTTTATGGGGCCTCCCTTGGAACTAGCACTTGTTGGGGGTGAAGGAAACAGGACAGAGCAGAACGAGGAGTTAAGCTGAAATATGTTCGCAACAAAGACTCAAGTGACCCTCACTATGAAGACCTCTAGACCCTGGGAGCCCTAGAGCTGAGCCAAGGGGCCTGGGCTTTGTACTTCTGCACTGCTGGTTCTAAGACACAAGCTATCCTCATGAAGGAAACATGACTTTGGGAAAGGCACCTTTCTCTTGGAGGGCAGTTTCCAGAGAGTGATTCTGCAGAGAGTTATCAGCTAGCAACTCCTAGCAACTGGGAAATAGGAGCTTGTGTCCTGAAGAGGGTGTGTTAGTGGCATTTGATAGCATCTGCTACAATAGATTCATTGTGCTGCTCAGATCTGGTTCCTTCATTTGCTCAGTTCTGTGGACAGCTTCCCTAGAATTCTGGTTGGTGTCTTTTGGTGGGGGGAGGGGCAAACTTCCAAGAGAAGATTCATGGGATGAACTGAGACCACACCATCCCAGCCACCCTCTGGGTCACCCTCTTCGACTCATTCTACATTCTCTCGCCGCTCACAAGTATGGTGAGCTTACAGGGTGACAGGACTGAGCTGCTATCATCATGCCCTTCTTAGGCCTTAGCTGCTGCTTTTACTCATCTACTTACAAAACTGGGCAAGAGATGCCCCTATAGATCACCTGGATAACAAATACATTCTTCCCTGCCTCCACTATTTAATAGCAGCCCCCCTCCTACTGATGATCAGAGTCCATTATTAGGAGCTGAAGTGATCAGGCATCAACTATAGCTTGAGGTGTATGGCACTCTTGCTGTGGCTCCCTGTCGGCAATATCCCCCTCTGGGAACCAGAACATCTAAGCCCACAGAGCCTGGGGTTGCTGAACAAGTGCCTCAGCCCTGAGGGGAGAGATCTGTGTAGCACATCACAAATTCCTTCCTACCCAGCACACTTCTCACGTCCTCCATTTATCTTGTTCATTTTCCTATGTTGTCTGTCTCTGGTTCCAGAATTGGAAGGGCTCATTTTGCTCCATATCTCAGTGCCTAACACAGTGCCTGCTTCACAGTTGACTCCCAGTCAATACTTGTTGAGGGAGCAAACGGCAGCGTGATTGAACTGAGCTCAGAGTTACAAAGTCCTCAGAGGTGGGCTCTGCTTCCTGCTGTTCTTGGAGCACAGAGTAGTGACTCAGAGAACACCTGATTGACCGGCCCATCCTCTCTCACAGGTCACTTACGGCTCTCCGACTCCCTGAGAGTAAGAGGCCTCCCTAACACAATCACAGGTTATTTTTAGTCTGCTTCTTCTTCTCCGGTCTATTAAGGTGGTAAGAAGAAGCTGGCTACCTGGGGCTTGCAGTAGCTCTGAAGAAAACCAATCTTCCTCTCTCTGGAAAACCCTAGGAGGTGTCCTCTATACCAGGCTCCAGGGTGACAACTGCCCAGGCTGTGTTAGCTGAGAGCCTTGTGATTACATTTTTCATTTTCTGGCCAGGGGTACCGGGGAAGTGATTACTGAGGTATACACAGGAGCCAGAGTCTTCTCCCTCCCACAGACAGACAAACACGAGCCTCTCCCTTCCCTCCGATGGTTCCATTTTCTCTCATTAGACGACTTTCTGGGGCCTTAGGAGATTTCTCTGGTGTAGACTCCAAGGGGCCTCTTCCAGCTAATTAGATTGTGAGCTGGAAGACTGACTATGGGACTGCTTTAATAATCTTCTATTCAGGGCTTAACATGCTTATCTAGTTTGACTATTGGAGAGGAAATTCTTTTCTTTTTTAAGAGAGAGAGAGACAGTGAGGAAGAGCGTGTGAGGAAACAGGTTTTCTCCTTGAGACTCTATCAACGCGAAGGGCAGCTGTAATGATGCTCTTCCCATGGAGGTTTTAGAGGGTCTGCGTGTGGCTTGGAAAGAAAACTCTAAATCACTGGTTGTAACCCTTGACAATTATGACTCACTGCCATGATTCCTGAGGGGAGGGAGGAGAGAGAAGGACCATCCTTGTTATATATGAGAAGCCTCGGTGACACAGACTAATGCAATGGCTCTGAAATCAGTGGCTATACCCCGTCCTGGCTCTGGGACCTGTCTTACTGGGATTTGAAACACCCTGGATGTGAATCCCAGCTTCACCACGTCCAGCTCTGTGGCTTTGAACAAGTTCCCTAATTCTATAAATCTAAGTGCCTTCTTCTGTAATATGAGAATAATATTTTGGGGGTGTATTCAGAGGATTCAATTGATGCTTTTCAACACTTATGTTGGAGAAGACACTTGAGAGTCCCTTGGACTGCAAGGAGATCCAACCAGCCCACCCAAAAGAAAATCAGTACTGAATATTCATTAGAAGGACTGAGGCTGAAGCTGAAGCTCCAATACTTTGGACATCTGATGTGAAGAACTAACTCATTGGAAAAGATCCTGATGCTGGGAAAGACTGATGGCAGGAGGAGAAGGGGACGACAGAGGATTAGATGGTTGGACGGCGTCACTGACTCAATGGACATGACTTTGAGCAAGCTCCAGGAGTTGGTGATGGACAGGGAGGCCTGGTGTGCTGTAGTCCATGGGGTTCCAAAGAGTCAGAATGAGGAGCTGAACTGAACTGAGAGCATTCATTTAGAAAATAATTGCATGTGCTAAGAATAGTACCAGAAATTTAATAAGTGCTCAAAAATGATACTACTACTATTATTTTCCTAATCTGTAAAGTGGGAATGTTAATAGAATTTGCCTCCTGGGGCTGAATGTAAGGCTTAAATGAGATGATGTACCTAGTGATGCGGATAGTGCCTGGCATTGTGTATGTCTTAGCTTGGGCTTAGCTTCTCATTTTGCCATGACAGAATACCACAGATTAAGTGGCTTTACACAGATTTATTTCCTTACAGTTCTGGAGGCTGGAAAATCCAAGATCAAGTATCCAGCAGGATTCAGTTCCTGGTGAGGGCTCTCTTCCTAGCTTGCACTTTCTCTCTGTGCCTTCATGTGGATAAAAGAGAAAGACTACAAACCAAGAGAGAGAGGCAGAGACAAAAAGAGAGAAAGAGGCAGAGATGGAGACAGACAGTGTGTGAACTCTTTGATATCTCTTTTTTGGGGGGACACTAATACTGTTAGATCAGAGATCCACCTTTATGACCTCATTTAACCTTAATTACCTCCTGAAGACTTTCTCCAGATATAGCCATAGTGGGGGATAGGGCCTCAACATATACATTCAAAGGGACACAATTCAGTCCACAGCTGTAGCAGTAGTGTTAGTTTTTGTCTCTCAGTCCTGTCTGACTCTTTGCAACCCCATGGACTGCGGCCCACCAGGCTCCTCTGTTCATGGGATTCTCCAGGCAAGAGTACAGGAGCGGATTGCATTCCCTTCTCCACCACAGCAGTATGTACGCACAACAATCCCAAGCTTCAGGTAAGGAAACATGGTGTAGAGAAAGGCCAAGTAACCTACCCAGCATCACACAGCTAGTGAGTGGCCCAGTCCCATATCAAATTGTCTCTTTTCCCGCCAGTGTCTTGTCCTGCTCCTTGCCTAGACACAAACTCTTGGGGCAGGAACTGTGGCTTACTCCTCTTACTGCTCTAACTCACAGCCTGGCCTGCTCGGGGCAGAACAAAGGATTGAGCGAACGCCAATGGAGAGCTGCGTACAGGCCCCGCCCCCCGCCCACCGAAGGCAGAGAAGGCAAGGGGCTGCTGCAATCTTGGCCCCAAAGACCCGCATCCTCCACCAAACCGAGCAGGCTCCCAGTTGCTAACCACATCTTCCTGGGATCCTGGTTGGCTGACATCTGCCAGGAGAGTCACAGCCTGAGACCAGCTCCCCAGAGGAGATACATGGCACACCCGAGACGGTGCTCTCGCAGCACGCCTGTGAAACAAAGTGGCCAGGACTGGGGAAGTGATTAAGACACACAGCCCACCTGGGACAGTGCACTCGCCAAGCACCTGGTCACCTGAGCTGCTTGGACCTGCGAAGGGCACAAAACGCACACCCAACCAAGTCCCTAGGACTTAAACCTGAGCAGCTTAGACATGGGAAGTGCACAAAATGCAGGGCCCTCTTTGGACAGTGCCCCTGCAGAGCACCCTGGAGCCTTAGCAGTGTAGACCCGGGAAACACTGTAGCTAGGCCAAACCCAGTGTGGTCCATACACTGCGAGCACTCCCCACACACACCAGTGATATTTGTTTGCAGTGTTCCTCCCTCCCCACAACACAACTGAACAAGTGAACCTAAATAAGTGACCACCTTCGCCCCCTTGGGTCAGGGTGGAAATTAGACACTGAAGAGACTTGTAAACAGAGGAAGCCAAAACAAAGAAGAGGGAACCGTTCTGGAAGTGGCAGGTGCAACAGATGAAAACCCTGCAGTTAACATTGACTAAGCATTGGAAGGGGCCTACAGACCTTGAGAACAAATTCAAGCTGGAACAAGGAACTATGTGAAACTGAACTGACCCCTCATTGCCCACAACAGCTCCAGAGAAATTCCTAGATATGTTTTTATTATTATCACCTAGTGGAGGTGATGGAATTCCACTCAAGCTATATCAAATCCTAAAAGATGATGCTGTGAAAGTGCTCCACTCAATATGCCAGCAAATTTGGAAAACTCAGCAGTGGCCACAGGACTGGAAAAGGTCAGTTTTCATTCCAATCCCAAAGAAAGGCAATGCCAAAAAATGCTCAAACTTCCACACGATTGCACTCATCTCACATGCTAGTAAAGTCATGCTCAAAATTCTCCAAGCCAGGCTTCAGCAATACATGAACCGTGAACTTCCAGATGTTCAAGCTGGCTTTAGAAAAGGCAGAGGAACCAGAGATCAAATTGCAAACATCTGATAGATTATCAAAAAAGCAACAGAGTTCCAGAAAGACATCTATTTCTGCTTTACTGAGTATGCCAAAGCCTTTGACTGTGTGGATCACAATAAACTGTGGAAAATTCTGAAGGAGATGGGAATACCAGACCACCTCTTGAGAAACCTATATGCAGGTCAGGAAGCAACAGTTAGAACTGGACATGGAACAAGAGACTGGTTCCAAATAGGAAAAGAATTATGTCGAGGCTGTATATTGTCACCCTGCTTATTTAACTTATATGCAGAGTACATCATGAGAAATGCTGGGCTGGAAGAAGCACAAGCTGGAATCAAGATTGCCAGGAGAAATATCAATAACCTCAGATATGCAGATGACACCACCCTTATGGCAGAAAGTGAAGAGGAACTAAAAAGCCTCTTGATGAAACTGAAAGAGGAGAGTGAAAAAGTTGGCTTAAAGCTCAACATTCAGAAAACGAAGATCATGGCATATGGTCCCATCACTTCATGGGAAATAGATGGGGAAACAGTGGAAACACTGTCAGACTTTCTTTTTTGGGGCTCCAAAATCACTGCAGATGATGACTGCAGCCATGAAATTAAAAGACGCTTACTCCTTGGAAGGAAAGTTATGACCAACCTAGATAGCATATTCAAAAGCAGAGACATTACTTTGCCAACAAAGGTCTGTCTAGTCAAGGCTATGGTTTTTCCAGTGGTCATGTATGGATGTGAGAGTTGGACTGTGAAGAAAGCTGAGTGCCAAAGAATTGATGCGTTTGAACTGTGGTGTTGGAGAAGACTCTTGAGAGTCCCTTGGACTGCAAGGAGATCCAACCAGTCCATCCTAAAGGAGATCAGTCCTGAATATTCATTGGAAGGACTGATGTTGAAGCTGAAGCTCCAATACTTTGGCCAACTGATATGAAGAACTGAGTCACTTGAAAAGATCCTGATGCTGGGAAAGATTGAAGGCAGGAGGAGAAGGGGACAACAGAGGATGAGATGGTTAGATGCCATCACTGACTCGATGGACATGAGTTTCAGCAAGCTCCAGGAGTTGGTGATGGACAAGGAGGCCTGGCATTTTGCAGTCCATGGGGTCGCAAAGAGTCGGACATGACTGAGTTACTGAACTGAACTGATTATCACTTTTTAGTTTTTTTTTATTTAAGTTCTTTATACTCCTTTGATTTTCATTTTTATAACCTACTCTTACCTTGCAAAAAAAAAGGCCTTATTTTTAAAGTAGATTTCATATCTATTTTTAAATAATTTCTGTGATTGATTTTGTTTTGTATTTTTAATATTGCATTTTTGAGAGTCTGTCTCTACTCTAGATTTTTAATCTTTGCTTTTTGGTATTTGTTATCAATTTTTAACCTTTAAGAATTTAATTTTCAGTATCCATTTTCACATAGGGGTGTGATTACTGGCTTGATTGCTCTCTCCCTTTTTGACTCTCCCATTTCTCCTCCTGGTCACCGCTATCTCCTTCCTCCCTCTTCTCTTCTCTATGTAACTCTGTGAATCTCTCTGTGTGTTCCAGACTGTGGACAGCACATAGGGAATTGATTACTGACTAGATTTCTCTCTCCTTTTTTGACTCTCTCTCTTCTCTTCCTGCTCAATCCTATCTTCCTCCTCCCTCTTCTCTTCTCCATGTAATTCTGTGAACCTCTCTAGGTGTCCCTTGCTATGGAGAATTGTTTCACCATTAACCTAGATGTTTTATCATCTGTGCTGTATAGATGGAGAAGTCTTGAGGCTACTGTAAAAATAAGACTGAAAGCCAGAGGCAGGAGGCTTAACTCCAAAACTTGAGAACAGCAGAGAGCTCCTGACTCCAGGGAACATTAATAGATAAGAGCTCATCCAGAAGCCTCCATACCTACACTAAAACCAAGCTCCACCCAAGAGCCAACGCAAGACACACCCTGCTAATTCTCCACCAAAGCAGGACCACAGCCCTGAGCATTAAAAGACAGGCTGCCCAAAGCCATACAAAACCCAAAGACACCTCAAAACTCACTACTGGACACTTCATTGCAGTCCAGAGAGAAGAGATCCAGCTCCACCCACCAGAACACAGACTCAAGCTCCCCTAACCAGGAAACCTTGACAAGCCACTAACGCAATGCCACGCACAGGGAGCAAGCTTCACAATAAAGAGGAACCACAAACTTCCAGCCTACAGAAAGGGTACCCCAAACACAGCAATCTGAACAAAATGAAAAGGCAGGGAAATATTCAGCAGATAAAGGAACATGATAAATGCCCACCAAACCAAATAAAAGAGGAGGAGATAGGGAGTCTACTGGAAAAAGAATTCAAAATAATGATAGTAAAGATGACCCAAAATCTTGAAAACAAAATGGAGTTACAGATAAATAGATTCAGTTCAGTTCAGTTCAGTTCAGTCACTCAGTTGTGTCCAACTCTGCGACCCCATGAATCACAGTATGCCAGGCCTCCCTGTCCATCATCAACTCATGGAGTTCACTCAGACTCACGTCCATTGAGTCGGTGATGCCATTCGCCATCTCATCCTCTGTCGTCCACTTCTCTTCCTGCCCCCAATCCCTCCCAGCATCAGAGTCTTTTCCAATGAGTCAACTCTTCGCATGAGGTGGCCAAAGTACTGGAGTTTCAGCTTTAGCATCATTCCTTCCAAAGAACACCCAGGGCTGATCTCCTTTAGAATGGACTGGTTGGATCTCTTTGCAGTCCAAGGAACTCTCAAGAGTCGTCTCCAACACCACAGTTCAAAAGCATCAATTCTTCAGCGCTCAGCCTTCTTCACAGTCCAACTCTCACATCCATACATGACCACTGGAAAAACCATAGCCTTGACTAGAAGGACATTTGTTGGCAAAGTAATGTCTCTGCTTTTCAATATGCTATCCAGGTTGGTCATAACTTTCCTTCCAAGGAGTAAGCATCTTTTAATTTCATGGCTGCAGTCATCATCTGCAGTGATTTTGGAGCCCCCAAAAATGAAGTCTGACACTGTTTCCCCTGTTTCCCCATCTATTTGCCATGAAGTGATAGGACCAGATGCCATGATCTTCGTTTTCTGAATGTTGAGCTTTAAGCCAACTTTTTCACTCTCCTCTTTCAGTTTCATCAAGAGGCTTTTTAGTTCCTCTTCACTTTCTGCCCTAAGGGTGGTATCATCTGCGTATCTGAGGTTATTTATATTTCTCCTGGCAATCTTGATTCCAGCTTGTGCTTCTTCCAGCTCAGCATTTCTCATGATGTACTCTGCATATAAGTTAAATAAGCAGGGTGACAATATACAGCCTCGACATAATTCTTTTCCTATTTGGAACCAGTCTGTTGTTCCATGTCCAGTTCTAACTGTTGCTTCCTGACCTGCATATAGGTTTCTCAAGAGGCAGGTCAGGTGGTCTGGTATTCCCATCTCCTTCAGAATTTTCCACAGTTTATTGTGATCCACACAGTCAAAGGCTTTGGCATACTCAGTAAAGCAGAAATTCATGTTTTTCTGGAACTCTCTTGCTTTTTCCATGATCCAGCAGATGTTTGCAATTTGATCTCTGGTTCCTCTGCCTTTTCTAAAACCGGCTTGAACATCTGGAAGTTCACAGTTCATGTATCGCTGAAGCCTGGCTTGGAGAATTTTGAGCATGACTTTACTAGCATGTGAGATGAGTGCAATCGTGTGGTAGTTTGAGCATTCTTTGGCATTGCCTTTCTTTGGGATTGGAATGAAAATTGACCTTTTCCAGTCCTGTGGCCACTGCTGAGTTTTCCAAATTTGCTGGCATATTGAGTGGAGCACTTTCATAGCATCATCTTTCAGGATTTGAAATAGCTCAACTGGAATTCCATCACCTCCACTAGCTTTGATCATAGTGATGCTTTCTAAGGCCCGCTTCACTAGATTAGAGACAAAGGATTGAGAAGATGCAAGAAATGTTTAACAAAGACCTAGAAGAAATAAAGAATAGTCAATCAATAATGGCTAATGTAATAACTGAGATCAAAAGCACTCTGGAGGGAATGAACAGTAGAATAACTAACTGAGGCAGAAGACAGGATAAGTGAGGTGGAAGACAGAATAGTGTAAATAAATGACGCAGAAAGAGAAAAAAACAGAATTAAAAGAAATGAGGACAACCTTAGAGACATCTGGAACAATGTTAAATGCCCCAACATTCGAATCATAGGAGTCCCAGAAGAAGAAGACAAAAAGGACGGGCCTGAGAAAATACTTGAGGAGATGATAGTTGAAAGCTTCCCTAAAATAGGAAGGAAATAGCCAGCCAAGTCCAAGAAACCCAGAGATTCCCAAACAGGATAAACCCAAGGCAAAACACCCCAAGACACATATAATCAAAGTAACAAAGATCAAACACAAAGAGCAAATATTAAAAGCAGCAAGAGAAAAGCAACAAATAACACACAAGGGGATCCCCATAAGGATAACAGCTGATCTTTCAATAGAAAGTCTTCAGTCCAGGAGGGAATGGCAGGACATACTTAAAGTAATGAAAGAGAAAAACCTACAACCCAGATTACTATACTCAGCTAGGATCTCATTCACATATGAAGGAGAAATCAAAGGCTTTACAGACAAGCAAAAGCTCAGAGAATTCAGCACCACCAAACCAGCTCTTCAACAGATGCTAAAGGATCTTCTCTAGACAGGAAACAAAAAAGGTTTATAAACTCAAACCCAAAACAGCAAACTAAATGGCAATGGGATCTTACTTATCAATAATTACCTTAAATGTAAATGGGCTGAATGCCCCAACCAAGACAAAGATTGGCTGAATGAATAAAAAAACAAGACCCTTCTATATGCTGTCTACACAAGACCCATTTCAAACCAAGGGACGCATACAGACTGAAAGTGAAGGGCTGGAAAAAGATATTTCATGCAAATGGAGACCAAAAGAAAGCAGGAGTAGCAATACTTATATCAGATAAAATAGACCTTGAAATAAAGGCCATGAAAAGAGACAAAGGAGGACACTACATAATGATCAAAGGATCAATCCGAGAAGAAGCTATAACAATTATAAATATATGTGCACCCAACATAGGAGCACCTCAATATGTAAGGCAGAAGTTAACAAGTATGAAAGGGGAAATTAACAGCAACACAATAACAGTAGGAGACTTTAATACCCCACTCACACCTATGGATAGATCAACTAAACAGAAACTTACCAAGGAAACACAAACTTTAAATGATACAATGGACCAGTTAGACCTAATTGATATCTATAGGACATTTCACCACAAAACAATGAATTTCACCTTTTTCTAAAGTGCACACAGGACATTCTTCAGGATAGATCACATCCTGGGCCATAAATCTAGCCTTGGTAAATTCAAAAAAATTAAGTCATTTCAAGCATCTTTTCTGATCACAATGCAGTAAGATTAGATGTCAACTATAGGAAAAAAAAAAACTATTAAAAATACAAATATATGGAGACTAAACAACACGTTTCTGAATAACCAACAAATCACAGAAGAAATCAAAAAGGAAATCAAAATATGCATAGAAACAAATGAAAATGAAAACACAACAACCCAAAACCAGGAGATAATCAGTAAAAGCAGTGCTAAGGGGAAGGTTCATAGCAATACAAGCTTACCTCAAGAAACAAGAGAAAAATAAAAAATAAATAATCTAACTTTTTACCTAAAGCAACTAGAAAAAGAAGAAATGAAGAACTCCAGGGTTAGTACAAGGAAAGAAATCATAAAAATTAGGGCAGAAATAAATGAAAAATAAACAAAGGAGACTATAGCAAAAATCAACAAAACTAAAAGCAGGTTCTTTGGGAAGATAAATATAATAGACAAACCATTAGACAGACTCATCAAGGAAAAACAGGGAGAAGAATCAAATCAACAAAAGTAGAAATGAAAATGGAGAAATCACAACAGACAACACAGAAATACAAAGGATCATAAGAGACTACTATCAGCAACTATATGCCAATAAAATGGACAACTTGGAAGAAATGGACAAATTCTTAGAAAAGTATAACCTTCCAAAACTGAATCAGGAAGAAATAGAAAATCTTAACAGACCCATCACAAGCATAGAGATAGAAAGTGTAATCAAAAATCTTCCAACAAACAAAAGCCTGGGACCAGATGGCTTCCCAGGTGAATTCTACCAAAAATTTGGAGAAGAGATAACAGCTATCCTACTCAAACTCTCCCAGAAAATTGCAGAGGAAGGTAAATGCCCAAACTCATTCTATGAGGGTACCATCACCCTAAAACCAAAGCCAGACAAAGATGCCACAAGAAAAGAAAACTACAAACCAATATCACTGGTGAACATAGATGCAAAAATCCTTAACAAAATTCTAGCAAACAGAGTCCAAAAACATATGAAAAAGATCATGCATCATGACCAAGTGGGCTTTATCCCAGGGATCCAAGGATTCTTCAATATTCACAAATCAATGTGATACAGCACATTAACAAATTGAAAGATTAAAACCATATGATTATCTCAATAGATGCAAAGAAAGCCTTTGACAAAATTCAACATCCATTTATGATAAAAACTATCCAGAAAACAGGCATAGAAGGAACATACCTCAACATAATAAAAGCCATATATGATAAACCCACAGCAAACATCATCCTCACTGGCAAAAAATTGAAAGCATTTC
This sequence comes from Capricornis sumatraensis, assembly GCF_032405125.1. NCBI lineage: Eukaryota > Metazoa > Chordata > Mammalia > Artiodactyla > Bovidae > Capricornis > Capricornis sumatraensis. Next base: position 22,955,387 of record NC_091088.1, on the reverse strand, counting down.
CCCTAAAGTCAGGAAAAGGGTGCCCACTCTCACCACTACTATTCAACATAGTTTTGGAAGTTTTAGCCACAGCAATCAGAGAAGAAAAAGAAATAAAAGGAATCCAGATTGGAAAAGAAGAAGTAAAACTCTCACTGTTGCAGATGACATGATCCTCTATATAGAAAACCCTAAAGACTCCACCAGAAAAGTACTAGAGCTAATCAATGAATATAGTAAAGTTGCAGGATATAAAATTAATACACAGAAATCCCTTGCATTGTTATACACTAACAATGAGAAAACAGGAAGAGAAATTAAGGAAACAATCCCATTCACCATTATGATGAAAAGAATAAAATACTTAGGAATAAATCTACCTAAAGAAACAAAAAACCTATATATAGAAAACTATAAAGCACTGATGAAAGAAATGAAAGATGACACAAATAGATGGAGAAATATACCATGTTCATGGATCAAAGAATCAATATAGTGAAAATGAGTATACTATCCCAAGCAATCTATAAGTTCAATGCAATCCCTATCAAGCTACCAACAGTATTTTTAACTGAATTAGAACAAAGAATTTCACAATTTGTATGGAAATACAAAAAGCTCAAATAGCCAAATCAATCTTGAGAAAGAAAAATGGAACTGGAGGAATCAACCTGCCTGACTTCAGACTATACTACAAAGCTACAGTCATCAAGACAGTATGGTACTGGCACAAAGACAGAAATATAGATCAATGACACAAAATAGAAAGCCCAGAGATATATCCACTCACCTATGGATACCTTATCTTTGACAAAGGAGGCAAAAATATACAACGGAGAAAAGACAACCTCTTTAACAAGTGGTGCTGGGGAAACTGGTCAACCACCTGTAAAAGAATGAAACTGGAACACTTTCTAACACCATACACAAAAATAAACTCAAAATGGATTAAAGATCTAAATGTAAGACCAGAAACTATAAAACTCCTAGAGGAAAACATAGGCAGAACACTCTCTGACATAAATCAAAGCAAGATCCTCTATGACCCACCTCCCAGAATAATGGAAATAAAAGCAAAAATAAGCAAATGGGACCTAATTAAACTTAAAAGCTTTGGCACAACAAAGGAAACTATAAGCAAGGTGAAAAGCCAGCCTTCAGAATGGGAGAAAATAATAGCAAATGAAGCAACTGACAATCTCAAAAATATTCAAGCAGCTCATGCAGCTCAATTCCAGAAAAATAAACGACCCAATCAAAAAATGGGCCAAATAACTAAACAGACATTTCTCCAAAGAAGACATATAGATGGCTAGCAAACACATAAAAAGATGCTCAACATCACTCATTATCAGAGAAATGCAAATCAAAACCACAATGAAGTACCATCTCATGCCGGTCAGAATGGCTGCTATCAAAAGGTCTACAAACAATAAATCCTGGAGCGGGTGAGAAGACAAGGGGACCCTGTTACACTGCGGGTGGGAATGCAAACCTTGCAAATGCAAATGTAATTCAGCCACTATGGAGAACAGTGTGGAAATGCCTTAAAACCTGGAAATAGAGCTGCCTTATGACCCAGCAATCCCACTGCTGGGCATGCACACCGAGGAAACCAGAGCTGAAAGAGACACGTGTACCCCAGTGTTCATTGTGGCACTGATGACAATAGCCAGGACATGGAAGCAACCTAGATGTCCATCGGCAGACAAATGGATAAGAAAGTTGTGGTACATATATACAAGGGAATATTACTCAGCTATTAAAAAGAACACATTTGAATCACTTCTAATGAGGTGATGAAACTGGACCCTATTATACAAATTAAGTCAGAAAGAAAAACACCAATATAGTATATTAACACATATATATGAAATTTAGAAAGATGGTAACAATGATCTTATATGCAAGACAGCAAAAGAGACACAGATATACAGAGCAGACTTTTGGACTCTGTGGGAGAAGGCGAGGGTGGGATGTTTGAGAGAAGAGCATTAAAACATGTATATTATCATATATGAAATAGATCACCAGTCCAGGTTTGATGCATGAGACAGGGCGCTCAGGGCCAGTGCACTGGGATGACCCTGGGGGATGGGATGGGGAGGAAGTTGGGAGGGAGGTTTGGGATGAGGAACACATGTACACCCAAGGCTGATTCATGTCAATGTATGGCAAAAACTACTAAGATATTGTAAAGCAATTAGCCCCCAATTAAAATAAATTAATTAATTTTAAAAATAATCAGATCTGGAAATAATCAGATCTGGAACTGGAACCCACATTCTTGCACAGACAAGGTTGGCAGAGCTGAATAGAGACTGCTCCCTATGGTGGGGCGCTCCCTCTACAGTTTGCACCAACCTCACCACTCCCGGTTGTTTACCCCAGCCTTTCATTGCTCATTTGTTTTACTTTCCTGGGTTCTCTGTGCAACCTATGTGCTTGCAACCTCTGTATCACCCACTAGGCCAGAGCCCACTCTTACAACGAGATTGTCCTTCCCACCAGGGAAGATAACATGGCAGCATTCAGATGATGTGGATAATAATAATGTAGTGTAGTGTCCAAACTTCACATAGTATCCATTATTGTATTTAATCTTCAAAACAATAAACATTTCCCAGGTAATTAATCTGAGCCAAGGCCTGTTGCCAAGTACAGGAGGGGCAAAGAGAAATACAGCAGAGTGTCAGCCTCCCAATAGCCCACAGCCATGCAAGAGAGATAAACCACCAAAGTTGCAGGCCAGTATTATCACAGAAGACTCCATACCCAGCAGAGGGAGATCCAGAGAGACAGCAACTGGCTGCCCAGGGAAGCTGAAAGGGGTTTCATGGAGTTGATATTCCCAATGCATCCTGAGGGATGAACAGGACCGTGAATAAGAAAGGGATGAATATTGTTGCTGTTCAGCTGTTCAGCTGCTAAGTCATGTCCATCTCTTTGCAACTCCGTGGACTGCAGCATGCCAGATTTCCCTGTCCTCCACTATTTCCCCAAGTTTCCTCAAACTCATGTCGATTGAATCAGTGACTCCATCCAACCATCTCATCCACTGTCACACCCTTCTCCTGCCCTCAATCTTTCCCATCATCAGGGTCTTTTCCAATGAGTCGGCTCTTCACACCAGGTAGCCAAATTTTTGGAGCTTCAGTTTCATCATCAGTCCTTCCAATGAATATCCAGGACTGATTTCCTTTGGGATTGACTGGTTTGATCTCTTTGCTGTCCAAGGGGCTATCAAGAGTCTTCTCCAGCACCATAGTTTGAAAACATCAGTCTTTCAGTGCTCAGCCTTCTTTATGGTCCAACTCTCACATCCGTATATGACTAAGTGTATGTCTCTGCTTTTTAATATTCTGCCTAGGTTTGTCATAGCTTTTCTTCCAAGGAGCAAGCATCTTTTAATTTCATGACTGCAGTCACAATCTATAGTTATTTTGGAGCCCAAGAAAATAAAGTCTGTCACTGTTTCCATTGTTTCTCCATTTATTTCTATGAAGTGATGGGACCAGATGCCATGAACTTAGTTTTTTGAATGTTGAGTTTTAAGCCAGTTTTTTCATACTCCTCCTTCATTCTCATCAAGAGACTCTTTAGTTCCTCTTCCCTTTCAACCATTAGGCTAATGCCATCTGCATATCTGAGAGTATTGATATTTCTCTCAGCAATCTTGATTCCAGCTTGAACTGCATCCAGCCCAGTACTTCACATGATATACTCTGCATATAAGTTAAATAAGCAGGGTGACAATATACAGCCTTGATGTACTCCTTTCTCAATTGTGAACCAGTTTGTTTTTTCATGTCTGGTTCTAACTACTGCTTCTTGACCTGCATACAGGTTTCTCGGAAAGCAGGTAAGGTGGTCTGGTATTACCATCTCTTTAAAAATTGTCCACAGTTTGTTGTGATCCACACAGTCAAAGGCTTTAGTATAGTCAATGAAGCAGAAGTAGATGTTTTTCTGGAAGTCTTTTGCTTTTCTATGATCCAGTGGATGTTGGCAATTTGATCTCTGGTTCCTCTGCCTTCTCTAAATCCAGTTTGTACATCTGGAAGTTCTCAGTTCATCTTCTGCTGAAGCCTAGCTTGAAAGATTTTGAGCATTAATTTGCTAGGATGTGAAATGAGTGCAATTGTGTGGTAGTTTGAACAGTCTTTGGCGTTGCCATTCTTTGTGATTGGAATGAAAACTGGCCTTCTCCAGTCCATGGAGTGAGTACAATGCCCAGCAAAGGAAGAGTCAAAAGACTTCCCTGGTGGACCAGTGGCTAAGATTCTGCACACTCCCAATGCAGGGGGACCAGGTTCAACTCCTGGTCAGGTAACTAGTTTCCATGTGCCACAACTAAGACCCAGGGCAGCCAAATAAATAAATAAATAAAATTTTAAGGAACAGTCATGACAAGAATCCAATGCTAACAATCATGACAGGAAGCCAATACTCCTCACTTTCAAGACATGAGTTACTTTTAGGACGAAGACCAAAATCTTAAAGGACATGGCCCAGCCCACATCTCAAACTTCCTCTCATACCCTCTAGCCACACTTGCCTCCACCTGACCTAGGGTGCACCTGATGCTTCATTGTCCTGGATATCTTCTCCTACTCTGTCTTCCTTCTAGGTTGACATCCTTCTAGGTTCCGATTAGACTCTCATCTTAATCATCACCTCCTCTGTAGAGTTTCCCCTAGTGTCTCTAACCAAGTCAGATTTCTCTTCATATTCAGGAATTTCCCTCAGTGGCATGTGTTATAGTTTATAACTATATAATTGAAGCACTATTTCATCAATGTCCATCTCCCCTGTGACAGACTGGAATATTGGTCCTAATTACTCAACCCATTTTGTTACATAATTTCACAGTCTCATTTCCTGACTTTGGGCTCAGCCACATGATCTATTTAGGCAAATGGAGGGAAGTGATGATGACTCAGTTTTGAGCCTAGACCTTGAGATATTTTGTGCTTCTGCCATCAGCATGTGAAGAACATGCCCAGTGAGCCCACTAGCACAAGGAGGGTGGGAGTCATGAGGATTAGACTAACTTGACCTGCAGCTGAGAACTTCCCTGAGGAGCCCAGCTAGATCAGCCAAACTTGAAGTCAACCCACAGACACAGAGCAAAATAAATGCTTATTGCTGCATGCCCCTGAAATGCCATGGTTGTTTGTTACACTGCACTAGCAGACTGATACACCCTACTATATGCTAAGCTCCGTTTAATCATAGATCACATTTGTGCTCAACATTGCATCACTATCACATGACATATAGTGGACCCTTAATAAGCATTTGCTAAGTGGATGGATATTAGTGAACCACTCCTACACTACCGGGGGGCTTTAACAAAGCACAGTGCAGCTCCAGCCAGCCAGTACAGCCCAAGCTTCTGGGAGATTAGCAAAGAAAAGCTGGGTAGCCTGAGACCCTATCTGTGCCTGCTCTTCTCCAAGCCCTCTGCCTCCAGAACATCAAGGATTGGAGAACAGGCTTACAACAGAATGGGTTCATATACCCTAAGACATTCCTGCAGTCTTCAAAATCTACTTATCAATCAGCAGCCTGAGTCTGCCTTAGTACCTAGAAATACCTCCCAAGCTGCTTGTCATTTGGATCAACTTAGAGACACCGTGAATAAATGGATAGTGATGATGACTATCTTTAGTAAAATACTAATAAGTGTGGGTTAGCCACACTTAGTGTGTTCCTTTAATTCTTTGCCATCATTAAGTAGGGTTTGTCCTATTTTACAGATGAGAAATCTGAGCTTCAGAGAGATTTGTTAACTTATCCCAGAGCACACAGCTAACAAAATTCTGCGAGAATTCCAAACTGAGTCATCTAAGTCCCTAACCACAGAGCTATGGTACCTGGGCATTGATTCAGGAATCCCCAAATAGTTCCAACTCAGCCCACATCATCTACACCATCCATGTGGGCTTAGGCAAGGCTCTTCCTCTCTCTGAGCATGGATTCTTTCTCAATTAAGTCTGAAGGACTTTCCCAATCCGGCTGCCCTTGGCCATGGTCTGAACAACTATTCTTCCACCCTAGCTGCCATCTTCCAAAAGTATCCTATTAGGAGGAGCAGGACTCCACCTTCTCAGACAGTGCAGCTGGCAATTGGCACAGCTTTTCCTGGAGACAAGTGAGCAATGTATATCAAATACCTTAAAAATTCTCCTAGTATTTCCCTAAGAGAAAGCTCAAAAGTAATAGCACAAATGTTCATGAGTCAGAATGTCACATCAGCATTATTTACAATAAGGGAAACTCAGAAACAACCTAGATATCTATTTATGTGTGTTCTAAGTCCCTTCAGTCATGTCTGATTCTTTGTGACCCCATGAGCTGTAGCCCGCCAGGCTTCTCTGTCCATGGGATTTTCCAGGCAAGAATACTGGACTGGGTTGCCATTTCCTTCTCCAGAGAATTTTCTCAACTCGGGGACTGAACTCACGTCTTTTACATCTTCTGTACTGGCAGATGGGTTCCTTACCACTACACGGCACAGTTGGTAAAGAATTTGCCTGCCAATGCAGGAGACACAGGAGATGTGAGTTTGATCCCTGAGTCAGAAAGATGACAATTCATCATTTATAGTGGACTGGTTAAATAAACTGCAGCATGTCACTCAGCAGGAATACCATACAGCCGTTGAAAAGTGAAAAACAGTTCATTTACAATGTTATTCTTTAAAGTATTACTTGAAATAGTAAATACTGAGGGAAATATTCAAATGCCTATCAGTAGTGACTGTTAAATAAATTGCAGCATATTCAAATAATGGATTGCTGTAGCATGACAAAAAGAAATGAGGTAATTCTGTATATACTTGATATAGAAAGTCCTCTCAGAAACATTGTTCAGTGGAAAAGCAAGGTTTATAGTGTGGAACAACTGTTATAGTATAAAAACTTTTGTGAAAATTAAAAAACTATATGCCTACCTCCTTGTAGCATCATAAGGGGATCCTGGAAAAAAGATTCAAGAAATGAGCAACAGTGTTCAGTGAGAGTAGTCAGATGAGGACAGGAATCAGTGAAAGCACCTCACTGTAAACCTTCTTATTTTTTAACCATGTGAGTGAATTACTTGGTTGCAAAGTTAAATATTTGAAATTCTTTTTTTTTCTTCTTAATTTTTATTTTTACTTAATTTTACTTTACAATACTGTATTGTTTTTGCCATACATTGACATGAATCCACCACGGGTGTACATGAGTTCCCAATCCTGAGCCCCCCTCCCACCTCCCACCCCATATCATCTCTCTTGGATCATCCCAGTGCACCAGCCCCAAGCATCCTGTATCCTGTATTGAACATAGACTGGCGATTCATTTCTTACATGATAGTATACATGTTTCAGTGCCATTCTCCCAAATCATCCCACCCTCTCCCTCTCCCTCAGAGTCCAAAAGTCCGTTCTATACATCTGTGTCTCTTTTGCTGTCTCGCATACAGGGTTATCATTTGAAATTCTTAATTGTGTTTTAGAAGTATATTTAACCACATTGGGAAACACTTGTATTTTTAAGATTGGGGTATAGTTGCTTTACAATGTTGTGTTAGTTTCCGGTGTACAATGAAACAAATCAGCTATATGTACATATATCCCCACCCTCTCAGACTTTCCTCCCAGTACTCCCCTCTGCCCAGTCCCACCCATCTAGGCCACCACAGATTGAGCTGGGCTCCCCGTGCTATGCAGTAGGTTCACACTAGCTATCCGTTTCACACTTGGCAGCACACATTCATCAACCTCAAGCTCCCAGCTCATCCTAGCCCACTCCACGTCCACACGCCCATCTTCCACATCTGCGTCTCTACTTCTGCTCTGCAAACAGGTTCATTTGTACCATTTTTTCTAGATTCCATATACATGCGTTAATATATGGTATTTGTTTTTCTTTCTGACTTACTTCACTCTGTACAACAGACTCTAGGTCCATCCACATCTCTACAAATGACCCAATTTCATTCCTTTTTATGGCTGAGTAATATTCCATTGTATATGTGTAGCACATTGTCTTTACCCACAGATGGACAGTTAGATTTTTTCCATGTCCTGGCTATCGTAAATAGTGCTTCAGTGAACACTGGAGTGCATGTGTCTTTTTGGATTATAGTTTTCTCAGGGTATGTACCCCGGTGAAGGTGATGGCACCCCACTCCAGTACTCTTGCCTGGAAAATCCCATGGATGGAGAAGCCTGGTGGGCTGCAGTCCATAGGGTCGCTAAAAGTCAGACACGACTGAGAGACTTCACTTTCACGCATCGGAGAAAGAAATGGCAACCCACTCCAGTGTTCTTGCCTGGAGAATCCCAGGGACGGGGGAGCCTGGTGGGCTACCGTCTATGGGGTCGCACAGAGTCAGACACGACTGAAGTGACTTAGCAGCAGCAGCAGGGTATGTGCCCAGTAGTGGTATTGCGGGGTCATATAGAAGTTCTATTTTAAGTAGTTTAAGGATATAATATATTGTTAAAGGGCAGAAGTAGTTTACCAAAGAGAATGGTTGATCCTGAGCAAGTCACATGTACTCTGAATCTCAGCTTTATTATCTATAAAATGGCAAAAATGATACTCATCTCACAAAGCTGTGGTGAGGATAAAATGAGGTCAGAGGAAGTAAAATGTTAATAAAACACACAGTTAATACTAAATAAGTACAGCTACTAATGATTCCATAAAAACAGCCCTGGGCTTATGTATTGTTAAACATGGCTATCTCTTGGTGGTAGATACTGATGGTTTTTATTTTCTTCTTTGTTCTTTTCTAGACCTTTTTTCAATTTTGCCATAAAGAATAGACATTCCTTTTGCAGAACAACGGAAATGTTATTTACGAAGTGACCAAAAACAATATATAAAATATTTTATAGCTCTCCCCACCGCTCTCCCAAGGTTACTGAAAGGTTCCTGAGGGATCTGGGCAGCTGAGTCCGCAGGTTTTGGATGCCACATATTGGGAAGTCTCTGAATTGTGGGGTCACAGGCAATCGAAGGGAGCATCCAACAGTTCATCTGGCAGGAACACTCACAGTTGAGGATGCCGAGTCCTGAAGGTGAGGACACTGCCCCAGCTCAGAAGGTTCCCACTCGCAACAACACGGACGGACGAAGAGGGTATTATGCTAAGTGAAATAAGCCAGATAAAGACCACTACTGCATAACGGCACTTCTATGTGGAATCTAAAAGAAAGTATAACAAACTAGTGAATAAAACAAAAAAGAAGCAGACTCACAGATACAGACAAAAAACTACTGGTTACCAGTAGGGAGAGGGGAAGGAGGAGGAGGGGAAATAAGGGTAGAGGACTAAGAGGTACAAACTACTAGGTATAAAATAAATAGACTGCAGGGATATATTGTACAACAGGGGGAACATAGCCAATATTTTGTAATAACTATAAATTGAGTATAACCCTTAAAATTGTAAATCCCTATATTGTACATCTGTAACTTATTTAATATTGTACATCAACTATACTTCAGTTTAAAATAATAACTTTTAAAATGCACCTTCAGACTCCAAACAGACAGACATCATTATCACCAACCCATGCTAAGACCTGAGTGCTTAACCCATGTTAAGACGAAGACCAGCTGCTGCGCTAAAGCTTTAGGTGCCTTGATGCAGTTAACCCTCACGACAGTCCTATGAGGTATTACCCCATTGATAGCTTAAGAAACTGCAGCACAACTTGCCCAAGAGTGCTTCGTGGCTAAAGAACAGAGCCAGGATTTAAACCCCATAGATTTAACCCTAATGCATGTTTTCATAATCTCTATGCTCTGCTATGGATGATGCTCACTGGTGGCCAAACTGTATGATGAAAACAGATTTTCATCTCGGTAAATGTCAAATATCATTTGATGATAGATAGGCAAATAGATAAATAGATGATGGATAGATAGATAGATGAACCTCAGTCTAGTGAAGAAAACAAGGTATAAAATCCAGGTATCGTGATTGTGGTTAAGCCCGGGCACCACAGGGTATACAGAAACCAGTTGCCTTGTGAGTATCATCAACTGTAAATATGGAGGCAGTTTGAATTTCAAGATCAGAATCAGACATTCCCCATTGGAGCTGTTCTCAAAATGCTGCCAAATACTCCTCCATCCAGTGGCCAGATGCTCGCTGCACTTTGGGGTAACCTGTGCTAATTCTGCACATCACTAGCTGAAAATCTATAATCTTAGAAGTTTCCAAGAAGACTGTTTCCCAAAGAAATCCTCATTTAGGGGCATGAAGTCTTGGACTGTCTGTTAAAATATGGTTATCATTTGGTGTTTGTTCCAAATGTCATTTTCCAGGAGAGATCACACTCAAAATAAAGCATGGCCCCAGATCTCTAATGCCTCCCTTTGCATCCAGATCTTGGGAAATATACTTGCGCATCTCCAGTGGCCTTCAGGGGCGTGAGGGTGGTGGCTCAGCAGCCTCTGGCTGTTGAAGTTCGAGGTCTCAGGCCCCTACCCTACCTTTTCCATGTCTCCCATTTCACTTTGAGGGCATCCTCTCAGTGTGAGCTCATCAGCAGCTGTCACAGTCACTGGGCTGGCCTTCCACTTCATTTTTTAGCCTGTTAAGTTTAATGCCCCTGTGCTTGGTGAAATAGAGGGAACAGCTTCTCCTTGTGGCTGTAATAGTGGTTTCAATCTTCTCTCAGAGATTCTACCCAGATACACACAGAACATATTTATTCATTGCATGCAGTGGATGCCTAGATCAGCTATCATGGCTTAAATGTGGAGCACTACCAAAGCAGAGAAGCTCGTCCTGATCACTGACTTTCTGAGTGCCTTCTATGGCAGAATACCACCCAGCTCCCTCCATCCACACTGAGAATCAAGAAATCAAGGCATCATTCTTGATCCTCCTCCCTCTCTCTCCTGCCGTGACACCCCCACCATCAAGTCCTTTTGATTCATCTTCCTAAATGCATCTTAAATCTATGCATGTGCTTCCATCTGTAGCTTCCCTCATAGCTCAGTCGGTAAAGAATCTGCCTGCAATGCAGGAGACCTGAGTTTGATTCCTGGGTCAGGAAGATCCCTTGAAGAAGGAAATGGCAACCCATCCAGTATTCTTGCCTAGAGAATCCCGTGGACAGAAGAGCCTGGCAGGTTACAGTTCATGAGGTCACAAGAGTCAGACATGCCTTAGTGACTAAACCACTCCATCTGCGCCACACCCCCTAGCCACCATCAGCTCCTCCCTGAACTGCTGTAAATAACTTCTAACTGGTCCCCTACTTCTACTCCTGCTCCCATCCAGCCCACTCCACAAATCACAACCTAAAGAGGTTTTTAAATTACAAACTGGATCATGTAATACTCCTCCCCTGCTTAAGCTCTTCAGTGGTTCCCCATGCTTAGAATAAATTCCAAGTTTCCTGCCTTGGTCAACAAGGCCCTGTGTCATCTGGCCTTCACAGCTATCTGACCTCCACAGGCACCATTCGCCCTGCATGCATCCCAGACTGGCCACGCTCTCTGTGGAAGTTCTCCCAGAAGCAGACCTTGAGACAAGGAGTCGGGTTCAAGGCGATCATCTCTAGATGACCCCAGAAGCATTGTGAGGGAGTGCGAAAGGTGTAACAGGATACATTAATAAGTGGATCACCTCTATGGACAATAGGGACTCGGGCCTCCTGGGGACCCTCTGTGTAGACATATCCCAGAGTGGTCCCAACACAGAGTGAGGAAGCTGGGGAGTTCATCCTCCCTGTCCCATCCCTCACTGTTGAGCATCACTCTGGGGACATTAATTCCCAGTGCTCTGGCAGAGTGTCCATCGAGGGCTGGGAACACTCTTAAGAAAGAGAACACAGGACCACACCTGTGTGGATGGATGGAGTGAAGGTTCTAGTTGGAAAGCCATCAGCATCTGCTTCTGCAGGACTACTCAGTATGTGGTCCCAAGACCAGCTAACCATCCTCAAAATGCAACCTGTCTGTGATCAGAGGAGGAACTTGGGCCAGGATGTTGGTCAACCACATCACTAAGCACACTGCTGGGCTCCACTGACGTTTTCTTCATAACAAGACTCTCTCGAGGAAGGAAGCAGCATGCTGTTGTACACTTTGGTGTAAGCTTCTTTCCGTGTCATAGTCCGGCAGTGTCAGAGACCGGTGCTCCGAAAACTTTCTATCTGCTGCTGGGACACTCTGAGCATAGTCCCACCACATGCCCTATCCTTGCAGTTCCCACTGCCTGAGATTATTTTCTCCTGTTCCGTCCCAACTTTCTTATAGTTTTCATGGTCCCACCCCAGGGAGGCCTCCCAGACTCCACATGTAAAATATCCACCACCCCAATATTCATTGTCACAGCATCTATGCGTTTTCCTCAGGGGGGTAATTGCAATCTACTTTTTCTGTGTGTTTGTTGGGTAGCATGCTGTCTATCTCTCTACTTGAATATACATTCCACTGGAGCAGGAAACTGACCTTTTTTTGCCATTACAACACCAGCACCAAGCACAGAGTTAACACTCAATAAACACAGAATGGGTAAACGAATTTGCAATCAAAATCCACTCCAGCTCCCTTAGGGCATGTCCTCTTCCTCTCAGAAGGGGTAAAGTGCCCTCCCCTTGGGGTCAAAAATGAACACAGCTTCCCCCCGTGCTCACGACTGAGCTCGCACCATAGACCCTAAATTGTAGTTTATCCACTTCTTGATAACAGTGCTCCAGTTTCAGGTTTTCCAAGCCTCTTATCCATCCCAGAAATGCTGTATACCAACCCCTTTGGAGCCATCTACCTGCATGAGTGAGAGTCCTGGCTTGACACTCAACACGCATAGCTTCAGTCCTCAGCTCTGCCACTCACTCACTGAGAGACCTGGGGCATTTGCCTCCATCTCTGTGAGTCTCAGTTTCTCATCAAGGTTACTGTAAAGATGAATGTGGGTCACTTTTATAGAGCCAAGTTTCTCAGTTGAGGCACTATTGACCCTTTAAGCTAGTTAAGAGTGGGGATCTTGTCCTATATATTGAGGGGTATATATTAACACCCCTAATCTCTACCCATTAAATGCCAGTGGCAAAGCCCCTCAGCTCCATGTGACAACCAAGAATATCTCCAGTTGAGTTCAGTTCAGTCGCTCAGTCGTATCCAACTCTTTGTGACCCCATGGACTGCAGGACGCCAGGCTTTCCCATCCATCACCAAGTCCCGGAGCTTGCTCAAACTCAAGTCCATCGAGTCGGTGATGCCATCCAACCATTCATGCTCTGTCGTCCCCTTCTCCTCAGGGTCTTTTCAAATGAGTCAGTTCTTCGCATCAGGTGGCCAAAGTATTGGAGTTTCAGCTTCAGCCTCAGTCCTTCCAATGAAATATTCAGGACTGATTTCCTTTAGGATTGACTGGTTGGATCTCCTTGCAGTCCAAGAGACTCTCAAGAGTCTTCTCCAACACCACAGTTCAAAAGCATCGATTCTTCGGTGCTCAGCTTTCTTTATGGTTCAACTCTACTGGAAAAACCATAGCTTTGACTAGATGGACCTTCATAGGCAAAGTAATGTCTCTGCTTTGTAATATGCTGTCTAGGCTTGTTATAGCATTTCTTTCAAGGAGCAAGCATATTTTCATTTCATGGCTGTAGTCACCATCTGCAGTGATTTTGGAGCTAAAGAAAATAATCTGTCGCTGTTTACATTGTTTCCCCATCTATTTCTATGATGTGATGGGACCAGATGTGATGATCTTAGCTTTCTGAATGTTGAGTTTTAAGCCAGATTTTTCACTCTCCTCCTTCACCTTCATCAAGAGGTTCTTTAGTTCCTTTTCACTTTCTACCATGAAGGTGGTGTCATCTATATATCTGAGGTTATTGATATTTCTCTGAGCAATCTTGATTCCAGCTTGTGCTTCATCAAGCTTGGCATTTTGCATGATGTACTCTGCATATGGTTAAATAAACAGGGTGACAATATACAGCCTTGATGTAACCCTTTCCCAATTTTGAACCAGTCCATTGTTACATGCCTAGTTCTAACTGTTGCTTCTTGACCTGCATACAGATTTCTCAGGAGGCAGATAAGGTGATCTGGTATTCCCATCTCTTGAAGAATTTTCCAGTTTGTTGTAATCAACACAGTCAAAGGCTTTAGCATAGTCAATAAAGCAGAAGTAGATGTTTTTCTGAAAATCTCTTGCTTTTTCAATGATCCAGTGGATGTTAGCAATTTGATCTCTGATTCTTCTGCCTTTTCTAAAACCAGCTTGAACATCTGGAAGTTTACAGTTCACATACTGTTGAAGTCTGGCTTGGAGAATTCTGAGCATTACTTTGCTAGCATGTGAGATGAGTGCAACTGTGTGGTAGTTTGAACATTCTTTGGCATTGCCTTTCTTTGGGATTGGAATGAAAATTGACCTTTTCCAGGCTTGTGACCACTGCTGAGTTTTCCAATTTGCTGGCATATTGAGTGCAGCACTTTAACAGCATCATCTTTCAGGATTTGAAATAGCTCAGCTGGAATTTCATCACTTCTACTTAACTTTGTTCGCAGTGTTGCTTCCTAAGGCCCACTTGACTTCATACTCCAAGATGTCTGGCTGTAGGTGAGTAATCACACCATCGTGGTTATCTGGGTCATTAACATCTTTTTTGCATAGTTCTTCTACATATTCCTGCCACCTCTTCTTAACATCTTCTGCTTCTGTTAGGTCCAACAGTTTCTGTCCTTTACTGTGCCCATCTTTGCATAAAATGTCCCCTTGGTATCTCTAATTTTCTTGACGAGATCTCTAGTCTTTCCCATGCTATTGTTTTCCTCTATTTCTTTGCATTGCTCACTTGGAAGGCTTTCTTAACTCTCCTTGCTCTTTTTTGGAACTCTGCATTCAGATGGGTACATGTTTCCTTTCCTCCTTTGCCTTTCGCTTCTCTTCTTTTCTCAGCTATTTGTAAGGCCTCCTCAGACAACCATTTTGTATTTCTTTTTCTTATGGATGGGCTTGTCAAATGTCCCCTGGGGGTAAAATCACTGCCAGTTGATAGGTACTCGTATGGTCTTTAACAGAATACCTGTTAAGCATGTTACTACACTATGTACCTCAGTTTCCTTACCTGTAAAACAGGCATGATAATGATGTCTAATTCAGAGATTCATGTGAGAAGTAAATGAGATAATATGTATAAAGTGTTTAGCAGAATACTTCATACATGCAAGCGCTTTTAAAGCAAAAAGCTACCTTGTGAAATGATGGCTGTGTTAGTTAACTTGATTGTAATAATCATTTCACAACATATATTAAATTGTCACATAGTATACCACTGAAAAAATAACATTGTACAACCTAAATATGTACAATTTTTATTTGTCCATCACAGCTTAATAAAGCTGGGAAAGTAAAAAAAATAAAAACATGCTACTTTCATAAGAAAAATAAATAAAAAACTAACTTCATCAGTTCAGTTCAGTTCAGTCGCTCAGTCATGTCTGACTCTTTGCAACCCCATGGACTACAGCATGCCAGGCCTCCCTGTCCATCACCAACTCCTGGAGTTTACTCAAACTCATGTCCATTGAGGCGGTGATGCCATCCAACCATCTCATCCTCTGTCGTCCCCTTCTCCTCTTGCCTTCAATCTTTCCCAGCATTAAGGTCTTTTCAAATGAGTCATTTCAAATTTTGTCATTTCAAACTTCATTTCAAATTTTATCATTAAAGCTTCATAATTGGTTGCAATTTTCACTATTTGTATTAGAGCCCTCCTTGAGCCACTATTCTGAGTTCAGCCCAATCACCCACAGAGTTTTCCCAGAAAACGTTACAGTCCACACTGTATCCCCCAGAACTGGAACCCTTTTCCTAGCCCTACCTGCCCTGGAGCTCCCCAGATATCGAGATACCAGCTCACCTTCTAAACCCAGTGAGGCTGGCTCTGTTGGGAGCCTCATGGCTATGTCCTACTCATTTTGGGGGAATTTGATTATTTCATTGTGGCCATCTAGAGCTGACAGCTTCAGCTGGGTCAGAATATTAAAGACTGTTGGCTGACCTTCCAGAATACTGATTTTCCTGTCCATTTGAAACTTTTTCATTAGTAAGGCTTACATTGCGCATCATACCCAGCTCTGATTAGAGTATTTTAGAAGACACTGCAGGACTTCTCCAGTGGTCTAAGAAGCCTCCTGGTGGTCTAAGAATCCTGCCAGTGCAGGGGACACAGGTTCGATTCCTAGTCCAGGAAGATCTCACATGCTGCAGGACAAGTAGGCCCATGTGCCACAACTTCTGAAGCTGGTGCACCCTAGAACCCATGCCCAGCAACAAGAAAAGCCACCACAATGAGAAGCCTGCACTCTGCAACTAGAGAGCAGCCCCCACTTGCTGCAACTAAAGAAACCCCTCGAGCACAGCAAAAGACCCAGCCAGCATAGTCATAAATAAATAAATAAAATTGCTTTAAAAGACATTGCAGTAAATGAGGTCAATGAAGCACTTGAGGATGCCGAGCTCTTCTTTCCCGGGGCCCAAAGAATGAGATATGGACTCCCAATAAAGCAAGGGACTGCAGTCAGCCGTAAGAAAGAGTCACCAGGGAAATGTAGCTTTAAAAGGAAAGGGAGAGAGATGGTATGGGGAGGGAGGTGGGAGGGGGTTTCAGGATTGGGAACTCATGTACACCCATGATGGATTCATGTTGATGTATGGCAAAACCAATACAGTATTGTAAAGTAAAATAAAGTAAAATTTGAAAAAAAAAAAAAGGAAAGGGAGGAAAACAGCAGCTCCACATCACTGGAGACCCCTCAAGAAGAACTGGGCATGTCATATTTCCATGTGCTGGTCAGATGTCTATGTGCTGAAGGAAAGGCTGGTACCACTGATCTCTGTAAGTCCTTCCCAATTCTCAGATTCCAAGCAGCATCCCTCCAGTTGCCCCGTCTCCCCCAACCCCAGGTTCTGTGCACTGGCAGGACCACACTTCTAGTTACCCAGCCTGATCAGGTATCTAGCCCATCTCCTATCTGGCCTCTAACTCAGCTGATCCTTTTACAAAGTTGAACCCCACCCTCCCGGCTCTGGTTAGTTGCTGCTGTGAGCATGGAGGGAATAGAAATGACGTGTTCCTCAAATACCCAATTCTAGGTTCAGTCATTCCACCAAGCAGCATCTTCTAAGTTCCTGTGCCATACCTGGTGCATTACAGGCATCAAGGTTTCCAGGATGAACCACCTCTTAACATTATCCTCAAAGATTTCATAACCTGGTGAGAGAGTCAATTCCTAGGTAAGTTGATTAGAAGTCCAGGGTCCCTGAGGAGGAGAAGACGGGTCTGGGGCTCTGGCAGAGGAGATAAGGATCTGGAGTTCTCAAGGAGGAGAAAAGAACAAACTTTTTTTTTTGTTTTTCTACATTGCTTTGTCTTAGTCAATATAACAATGTATCTTGCTCAAGGATGTGTTTCTCCTTAACAAGAAGGTTTGCTGGCAAATCTTGTTATCTTAACACATTTGTTGTGGAAGTGGATCTGATAAGACCTTTCCATTGTTAGTTCTAATCTTGTTAGTTAATTTAAGATGTATGTTGTGGGAGTGGGTCTGATAAAATTACATAAGGCCTTGATAAGACTAGTGAGTGGGGGCACCCTCCGTCCCCCTTCTGATGTCTATGTCAGAAGGCTTCTCTGTCCCTTCTCATACTTTAAAAAACTCTGCTACACAAAAGCTCTTGAGTGATCAAGCCTGGTCCCCGGTCCCAAAGCTAAATCTTCTTTGGAGATCATGAATCAGACATCATTCACCATAAGCTATCACTAGTAGATTTAGAGGTTTTACTGTTTACATGACAATTTATGTGACTACAAGTATATACATGTGTTTTGGCTTTAATTATTCCTGGTGGAAACCTTGCTAAGAGTCTTACTGATGACAGTATCTCACAGGCCACATTCTGCCTGGAGCTCTCAGGCTGTGACTGAGAGCCCCAAGTGCTGTGTAGCTCTATGATTCAGAGCAGCCCTCTGCAGTCCCAAGTGTGGTTTTTGTTGTATCGTTATTTTCTCTTTCACTATCCTCTGCCACTCATGAACAGCACGATTCTGCCTACTTCTAAGAAACCATGTTCAGCAAGTACATGTAATGGGGCAACAGCTTGACAGCAGTTCTTCCTTATCCTCTGACCCTCCAGGTGTGCCTGGATACTCTCCTCCATCTGTGAACTCTGGGTGGCGGGTACTATAGTTATGCCTATTTTATAGACTGAAGAATGAAGTCTCAGACAGGTTAAGTGGCTTACCTGAAGTTACAATAGCGGAGCTGAAACTCAAACTCAGACTGGCTGATTCCCAAGATCGAATCCCTACCCACTGCACTACACTACTGGGAGCTTGTCGCCTTAGCTGGGATGGCCAGAGAGTTGCAGAGCTCTATCTGAATCTAGAAGGTTCTGAGCTTTAAAACAATCATGACTAGACACCCCATAAGTATTTCCTGAGAATGTAGTCCTGTCAGGGATAGGAAAGAGCATATCAAGTCCTTGGGAAGCTCCTAGTCCACCTGGGAACATGGGCAGGAAGCAGCAAGAGGACATCACCAGACAGCCCATAAGGAAAGTGCTGGAAGGGTTCAGAATAAATGGTTCAGCAGAGCAACCTCAAATAAATGTTCTGTTTTCCACCAGGGGTGTGCTGTCAGCCCTGGATCAGAACACCTATGAGAGGAGTGGGAGGTGTGAGCTCCCTGTCACTGGAATTGTTCCAGCAGGGACAGGCGTCAGAGGTGCTATGCAGTTCAGACACAGGCTATATGGCTCCAAAGACTCTCGCATCCATTCACTAAATCTTGGTTAAACATTTACAACCTGCAAGACACTATGATAGGCTGAACAAAACAAGCAAGCCTTCGGGGAGTTGGAATTCTAGAGGAGGAGACAGCCAACAATTTAATAAGCCAGAGAATTGGAGACAGTGAGAAGCAATGGGAAAGGAGCTACTTCACATGGGAGGAAGAGGTAAGGGACAGTCTTTCCAAAGATGTAGCATGTGGGGCTTCCCTGGTGTTCCAGTTGCTCAGAGTCTGCCTGCCAATGTAGGGGACATGGTTTGATCCCTGGTCTGGGAAGATTCCACATGCTGCAGGGCCACTAAGCCCATGTACCACAAGTACTGAGCCTGCGCCTCCTAGAGCCATGCTCCAGGAGGATGGGAAGAGAAGGAAAGACAAGAGAAGCCACCCCAGGGAAAAGTCCATGCACCTCAACAGAAAGTAGCCCTGGCTGGCTGCAACTAGAGAAAGCCCACAGACAGCAACAAAGGCCCAACACAGCCAAAAAAGAGATGTAGCATGTGAGTTAGGATGTAAAAGGATGAGGAGCAACCATGTAAAGAACGCCTGAGCATTTGGAAGAGTGTGTGAGAGGCTCTGAGGTTCTCCAAGGCCCATGTGGATGATGAAAAACATCCTCCCCCCAGCAGGCTTTGCAGGTGGGGCCGCCCACAAGAAACATTGACAAGAGGGCTGGCGGGGAGCGATCAGCCAGCTGTCTCTTGTGTGGCTTTGGAGATAAGACCTGAGAAAGGAAGATGGAAGCAAACGAAAGCTCCAGACGACCTGATAACTCTGAATATTCGGTGATAAATGTTGATGCAATTATTGATCATGATGATTAAGGTGACCAAGATATCAGGTGGTCAGGGGGCAATGCTGCCCCCAGCAATTATATATGTGGCCTTTTTCAGCCTCAAATAAAGGACAAAAGAGACAGTAGTGTTCTTCATTCTACCTCCTGCCTGTGTCACACCTGAGAAGCCCAGGGACCAGTCGCACTGCCACAGCTGGCCGATCCCTCACGTGTGAAGGCATTCTTGCTGGTGCCAAGTCCCGCTGGGGTCAGGCGCCATGACGCTCACAGGCTTCCCCTGGCTAGAGAGGCATGCTGTGGTTGAGCCCTTGTGGCTGGTAGGCCCCCTGTCTGGATCCCCCTCACCTGTGAGCATCTTGCAGGCAGAACCAGATCCTAACCATCGTTATGTTCCCAGCACCTCTCCTGGCATCTGCTGCATAGTACATGCTCAGTAAGTATCAGCTGAAGGGAGAGAGGGAAAGCGGAAGGAATGGATGAGTAGAGAATAAATCAACTGCCCACCTTCAGTCAGCACTAGGCACGTCATAGCTATTCAGTAAATAGCTGATCGATGTGCACACAAAATGATCGTTGTGGTGCTAAGTCACTTCAGTCATGTCCGACTCTTTTGCGACCCCATGGACTGTAGCCTGCCAGGCTCCTCTTTCCATGGGATTCTCCAGGCAAGAATACTGGAGTGGTTTGCCACGCTCTCTCCCTGGGGATCTTTCCAATGCGAGGATTGAACCTGTGTCTCTTATGTCTCCTGCACTGACAGGTGCGTTCTTTACCACTAGCGCCACCCGGGAAGAACACAGTAGATCTCAAAAAAATACTGTTGCTTGTGGCAGCTGGGCTAGGCTTTGAATAACTGTTTCTGTAAGACACTGATTCTTATACCCCAGGACACCTCCTCTGACATTCAGATCACGTAAGAGCACATTGCAGTATGGTACAAAAGCAAAAAGCATAAGGAACACAACTGGGGACCAGATTCTGCCACTTACTATGTTTGTGATTCTGGGCATGTTCCCATAAGTTTCTGTTTCTTACTATGAAAAGTAGGGGCAAGTGTGCCCACCCTAGAGAAGTGTGGTAGGAATAAAATTGAATGCCATTTTTGAAAGCACTTTTGGATTTTTGTGCATTTTTTTTGTATTATCAAATAAAATATGCATTTATTGAGTGCCTGCTGCATATTCATCACTGAGCGAGTACTCGAGAGAAAAATAAAAGACAGTGCCTGCCCTGGAGGACCCACACAAAGTTCAGCAGTTAAGACAGACCCTGGAAAGGGGATGTGATTGCTAATTTTATGTGTCAGCTTTGTAGGGTCATGGTGCCCAGGTAGTTGGTCAAACATTATTCCAGGTGTTTCTATAATGGTGTTTTGGGGGTGAGATTAACATTTAAATTGATGGACTTTGAGTAAAGCAGATTGCCCTCCATAACGTGAATGGGCCTCATCCAATTAGTTAAAGGCTTGAATAGAACAATGACTGACCTCCCCCAAGGAAAGAGGAATTCTGCCAGCAGAGGCCTTTGAACTTGAACTGCAACTCCTCCCGAAGTCTCCAGCGTTCCACATACCTGGTCAGATTTTGGACTTGACAAGCCTCCATGATCATGTGAACCAATTCCTTAAAATAAATACCTAAATATATTGCTGTTCAGTCACTGACTCCTTTGTGACGCCATGGACTGTAGCCCTCAGGCTCCTCTGTCCATGGGATTTCCCAGGCAAGAATGCTAGAGTTGGGTTGCCATGCCCTTCTCCAGGGGATCTTCTCAAACCAGGGATCAAACCTGTGTCTTCTGCTTGGCAGGCAGATTCTTTACTGCTGGGCCACCAGGGAAGCCCCACCCCACCCACCCCACCCCAAAATATATATAAATATGGATAACTTTGATTAATACACACAACAGCACAGTAATGAGTCAGACACCCTTAGAATAGTCCTCATGAACCCAGTGCATACAGCAGCAATTGCTCTATCTGGAGGATGTGAATAAAGGCCTTGAATATTGGAATAGGGCCCTAGAGACTAATTTTCTGTTAAGAGACAAGAAAAGCTCTCCTAATCTTCACTCCACAGGCTCCTGCTCACTCCCTGCATTACACAGTAGTTGTATGGATTTTGATCTGATCCTCTCTCTATCCTCTTTCCCAGGCCTTTCCAACCTATTGTTTACTTTGAATGCCCAGCTGTGTGATCTAGGCAAATCCTCTAACTTCTCTGAGCCTCAGTTTACTTCTAGCTAAAAGCCTATTTCAGTGACTTCGTTGATGGTCCCATGGTTAAAACTTCCCCTTCCAATGAAGGGGGTGTGAGTTCAATCCCTGGTTGGGGAACTGGGATCCCACATGCCTCCTGGCTAAAAACACCAAACATAAAACAGAAGCAATATTGTAACAAATTCAACAAAAACTTTTAAAATAATCTACATCCAAAAAAGTCTTAAAAAAATAAAAGTCTATTTCATGGGGTCCGGAAGGCACCTTATATACTTAAGGACTTCAGATTTCTTGATTGTTATTAAAGTATCAGGTAGATTCATGCCTTGAGTACTCATGCCTTAGAGTATCAGGTCGATCCATGCTTTAAGGAGTATCACTGAGTTACTTTAGATTTCTAAGAAAGCCACGGGAAGTGGGTTGACAGTACATCATGCACTATTTAAGTTAATTGTAAGAAAAGATAAATATTTAATAAATTTGAACTATCAGATGATGTCATAGAAGAGTGTGGAATCTTATACTCTGGAGTTTCATTAAAAACAGAGAAGCTCCTGGGACGTCAGTGCGCAAGGGGCAGAAAGGTGGGAAATGACATGTGTCCCTCTGAGGGCACAGTTGAATACAAAACCTAGATGTCTGGCCTTGAAATTGGCCTCAGAGGCAGGTAGGTGGGAGAGCTATTCTCTGAGATAGGAAGGCATTGACCGTAGAAGGATGGGGTCCTTTGACCACTCTCCCCACTAGACAGAAAAGCAGGATTTAATGGCAAAGCATCTACCTGACCAGAGGTCAGGGTCATCCTCAGACACCAGGGATGACCTTGCAGAAAGCCCCAGTGAAAGCGTTAGTTGCTCAGTCATGTCCAACTCATTGCAGTCCTATGGACTGTAGCCCACCAGGCTCCTCTGTCCATGGAATTCTCCCAGCAAGAACACTGGAGTAGCTAGCCATTCCCTTCTCCAGGGGATCTTCCCGACCCAGGGATTGAACCTGGGTCTCTCGCATCATAGGCAGATTCTTTTTTTCTTTTTAAATTTATTTATTTTAGTTGGAGGCTAATTATTTTACAATATTGTGGTGGGTTTTGCCATACATTGACATGAATCAGCCACGGGTGTACATGTGTCCCCCATCCCGAACCCCCCGCTCACCTCCCTCCCCATCCCATCCCTCTGGATTTGTCCCAATGCACCAGCTTTGAGTGCCCTCTTTCATGCATTGAACTTGGACTGGTCATCTATTTCACATATGGTAATATACATGTTTCAATGCTATTCTCTCAAATCATCCCACCCTCGCCTTCTCCCAGAGTCCAAAAGTCTGTTCTTTATATGAGTCTCTTTTGCTATCTCGCATATAGGGTCCTTTTACCATCTTTCTAAATTCCATATATAAGTGTTAATACACTGTATTGGTGTTTTTCTTTCTGGCTTACTTCACTCTGTAAAATAACTGATTCAAATGCATTCTTTTTAACAGGAGAGTAATATTCCATTGTGTATATGTACCACAGCTTTCCTATCCATTCATTTGCTGATGGACATCTAGGTTGCTTCCATGTCCTAGCTCTTGTAAACAGTGCTTGCAGGCAGAGTCTTTACTGTCTGAGCCACCAGGGAAGCCCCATGCAGTCATTAAATCTATAGAACCTGCCCATAGAGGCTTCAGAATCTGGGTGGTCAGTCCAATCAAGGACACTAACAGAGGACCCATCACTAGCCTATGCAGGCTGGCCTTCCAGGGGATAAACATCCTTACTTGGGGATCTCTACTTACCCACTAGACTCAAGTTGTTTTTCAACAAGCAGTTTTATTGTTCAAAGATGAGGGAGAATGCCCCATGGACAGAAGAAATCAAATCCCTGCAGAATTCATCTGGCTGCTGCATCCACTTAGAAGATTAAAAATATACCAGCACATATTGTTTCCTTCTTATGAGGAGAGAGCTACTAACTGGACTACTCCAGGGATGTTCCTTAAGTCTCAGACCAAATTAAAGTCCAGACACACCTCAGGGAATTGAAAAGTTCATATGTCTAGAGCCTCAAACTGGAAACAAAGAAAAAAAACCCAAAATTTTAAAAGGACAGAAAGTCAAGACATTCATGCAAGTATTCAGAGCCCAAAGTGGTATCATGGCAAGATCAGGGGCCTTGTGAGCCCGAGACCTGGGTGTTAATCCTGATTCTACCCCCTTATTAGTTTTGTCATCTTCTCATTTCCTGCTTACTATCTCCTTGTCTCACTTTCTTTGTCTATCAAGTCTAGGAATACCTACTCTCCAGGCAGCTGAATCAAATCTCGTGATACCTACTCCTCTCGTGATACTAACTAGTGTGCCTGACATACAGCGGGCCTTCAATCAACAGTCACAGTGATTGTGAATTCACCAGAAATGGTTCTATAGACTTGCCTTAAAACACATTAGATATTGTTGTACAACCCAGACATACAGCAAAAAGATTATAATCAGAGAAACAACACAGTCTGCGCTGTGCAGAACCTGCAATTCTGTGCTACCATTTGGTTTAGAATTCAATGTTTTCATACTTATTTTATGTCCAATGTAAACTTGCTTCAAGTTTGTTTACCAATTTAATTACCAGTTATTGACCAAAGCTAATATGCATTCTAGGGAAATTATTCTTACCAGGATCCAACTATGGTTGTAAAATGATAAGCAACAAATCACTTAGTGAAAAATACTTTTTTTTCTTTTAAATAAAAGATGAAAGAGATAGTGGAGTTCATAAAATAAGTCATATCTATGCTTTGCTCTCTTCAATACGTCACTAAAAACGAGGGTCCCCCATCTTCATTCATCTTAAACTGAACCGAGACTCCCAGTTCCTGGAAATGAGACCACAAATGATCAATTACACCTTAGTGCATGAAGGCAAAGGTTAAACATGTTATTGCTCACCACAGGTCGACCCTAACCTCGGGATTAATGCCATAAATAAAAAAGAAAAAATATAGTTAGGTCTGTGAAGGTACCAGCTTTAGTCTCCAAAGAAATACAAAAGGGAAATGGCGGCCCCTACTGGTAGGAAGTAGAACAGCCAGCCTGCCTGGAGCAGGCGGAGAGCTGAAAGCACGTTTCAGACTGAGGCCCAAGCTGAGCAAGAGAATCTCTGTGAGAAGCAAAGGATTAAGATCTCCTGTAGGCTGGAGCTGCTTTTGTATGTGCAAAAGGGAGATTGAATGATAGGGAGTGTTTCGACCCAGGGTGTGAAGCCCCAAGGCAGGTTCCGATGGACAAAGAGGGACATTCCCACCTCCAATTCTACCCTTTCTGCCTAGGCTGAGAAGACGACAGTGTGGCCACTCACCAGCCCCTTCCGTGATCTCAAAGTCTAGAGCCCACTTTCCAGCTTAAAGACTCGAGACCCCAGTTACAGACCCCATTGTAAGGAGTCTTTCCATGGGCAATTGAGAGGGATACATCATCCCTTAAAGTACCCTAGAGAAAGGACTAGAGATCTCTTCAAGAAAATTGAAGATATCAAGAGAACATTTCATGTAAAGAGGGCACAATAAAGGACAGAAACAGCAAGGACCTAAAAAAGAAGCAGAAGAGATTAAAAAGAGGTGGCAAGATACACAGAACTATACAAAAAAGTCTTCATGACCCAGGTAACCACGATGCTGTGGTCATTCATCTAGAGCCAGACATCCTGGAGTATGAAGTCAAGTGGACCTTTGGAAGCATTACTATGAACTAAACTAGTGGAGGTGATGGAATTCCAGCTGAACTATTTCGAATCCTAAAAGATGATGCTATTAAAGTGCTGCACTCAATACACCAGCAAATTAGGAAAACTAAACAGTGGCCACAGAACTGGAAAAGGTGAGTTTTCATTTCAGTCTTTGGAATTTGATCTTTGTTTGATAAGAAAGGAAAATGCCAAAGAAAGTTCAAAACTACTGTACAACTGAGCTGATTTCACATGCTAGCAAGGTAATGCTCAAAATCCTTCAAGGTAGGCTTCAACAGTATGTGAACCAAGAACTTCAAGATGTACAAGCTGGGTTTAGAAAAGGCAAGGAACCAGATATCAAATTGCCAACATCTGTTGGATCATAGGAAAAGCAAAGTTATTCCAGAAAAACATCTGCTTCATTGACTATGTTAAAACCTTTGACTGTGTGGATCACAACAAACTATGGGAAATTCTTAAAAAGATAGAAATATCAGACCACCTTATCTGCCTCCTAAGAAACCTGTATACAAGTCAAGAAGCAACAGTTAGAACCGGACATGGAACAACAAACTGGTTCCAGACTGGGAAAGGAGCACATTAAGGCTGTATATTGTTACCCTGTTTATTTAAATTATATGCAGAGTACATCATGTGAAATCCCAGTCTGGATGAATCACAAGCTGGAATTAAGATTGCCAGGAGAAATATCAACAACCTCATACATGCAGAAAACACCAACCTTATGGCAGAAAGCAAAGAGTGACTAAAGAGCCTCTTGATGAAAGTGAAAGAGGAGAGTGGAAAAGCTGACTTAAAACTAAACATTCAAAACACTAAGATCAAGGCATTTGGTCCCATCACTTCATGGAAAACAGATGGGAAAAAAATGGAAATAGTGGTAGATTTTATTTTCTTGGGCTTCAAAATCACTGCAGATGGTCATTGCAGCCATGAAATTAAAAGATGCTTGCTCCTTGGAAGAAAGGCTATGACAAAACTAGGCAACATATTAAAAAGCAGAGATATCACTTTGCCAACAAAGATCCATTTAGTCAAAGCTATGGTTTTTCTAGTAGTCATGTTTGGATATGAGAGTTGGACTGTAAAGAAGGTTGAGTGCTGAAGAATTGATGCTTTCGAACTGTGGTGCTGGAGAAGACTCTTGAGAGTCCCTTGGACAGCAAGGAGATCAAACCAGTTAATCTTAAAGGAAATCAATCCTGAATTGGAAGGACTGATGCTGAAGCTGAAGTTCCAATACTTTGGCCACCCAATGAGACGAGCTGACTCATTGGAAAAGACCCTGATGCTGGGAAAGACTGAGGGCAGAAGGAGAAGGGGACGAAAGAGGATGAGATGGTTTGAGCAAACCCCAGGAGATAATGAAAGAAAAGGAATCCTGATGTGCTGCAGTCCAGGAAGTCACAAAGAGTTGGACACGACTTAGCAACTGAACAATGAACAAGAGACAGTAAAATCCATGGTCTGCTGCACCAGACTCTGAACAACTGTGGTGAGCAGATAGAACAGGCCGAGTAGGCAAAGCTGACAGTAGCCACCACCAGGGCCGCTCAGAGAAACCACCCATAGGAGTCCACACGGCTGCGCACACACTGGGTCCTGGCTCTCCTCTGTCCCGGCACACGCTAAGAGCATGCTTTCTGGCCTCATTATGACCAGAGATCTTCCATCCGCAATGAGTGGAGTTCCCCCAGCCCTCAACCTGCAAGTGCCATGTGCCACAGTAGAAACATAAAACTCGAGATTTGGCAGTTGTTTGTTTTGCAGAATAAGCTAGTCCATTATGACTGACTCATCATCTAAGCTCACAGGTTGAGAACTTTCTTCTTAGTAGAATGTTGACATTCAGAGAGGATTTGTGAGGTCATATCTGGCAAGCCATGGCTTAGCTGCTTCTTAAATTGTTTAGAACAAAAGTCAGACGGATGGTGCTGTTGGTTTGGTGGCAGATGTCCCTGCCTTTTGCACATCTTGTCACATGTGGAGAATGTTAATATGCATATGGCACCTGAAGGTAAACTAAAGGAAAACTGGGCATATCTATATAAATTTGGTAAAAACTTCATTTTGTTTTCTTTTTTTTTTTAATCTGCCAATTTATTTTTTATTATTTAATTGGAAGATAATTGTTTTATAATTTTGGTTTCTGCTGCGCAACATGAATTAGCTACAAGTATAAACATGCCCCTTCCTCTTGAGCCTCCCTTCCCCCCATCCCACCCTCTGGGTCATCCCAGAGCACCAAGCTGAGCTCCCCGTGTTACGTAGCAGCTTCCTACCATGCTGTGCTGTGCTTAGCAGCTCAGTCGTGTCCGACTCTTTGCAACCCTACGGATTGCAGCCCACCAGGCTCCTCTGTCCATGGGAATTCTCCAGGCAAGAACACTGGAACGGGTTACCATGCCCTCCTCCAGGGGGATCTTCCCGACCCTGGGATTAAACTCAGGTCTCCTGCATTGCAGGCAGATTCTTTACACACTAAGCCACCAGGGAAGCCCAAGAATACTAGAGTGGGTAGCCTATCCCTTCTCCAGGGTAACTTCCCAACCCAGGAATAGGAACGGTAGTCGTACATGTTTCAATGCTACTCTCCCATCTGTCCCACTTTCTCCTTCCCCCATTGTGTAACAAGTGCATCTCTATGGCTGTGTCTCTATTGCTGCCCTGCAAATAGGTTCATCTCCACTGGTTTTGTAGATTCTATATATATGCATTAATATGTGGTATTTGTTTTTCTCTTTCTGATTTACTTCACTGTATAATGGGCTGTTTTATTTTCATAATGTTGTATAATGTTATATAATTATAATATGAGAAGATTTAGGGAACATGTTTATTATTAAATTTGACAAATCTTCCCTTTAAAATCTTTTAAAATATTTTAATAAAGAAACTTGGGCTTGATTTGGTGAATATAACTTTTCTGCATATTTTATGCTTGAAATGACCACACACAATTCCTGATCAAGACTAGCTGATGATCATCTCTTCAAAGTCTTATTATTCACCATGAGAAAACTTGTATAACAAGGAAACAGGTAATGATGAAAAAACAGGTAACGATGAAAATTTTAAATTATCTTTACAACAATTCCAAATGGTTGAAATTATACTTCTCGAACCAAATGACTTTTGAATGTTGGAATTTCTTGTAATAATACAAATGGGTTTTTTTCCATCCCAACTTTTTCAACATCATTTTATTTCAAAAGTGATAAAACTTTCATTTGCAGAACACAAAACACGTGAATTGTTAAAGTTGTCACCCTGTCTCTAGCATGGATACCATAGAGTGCATCAGAGTTCTGTCCACAAATGGACAGAAATATTCAAGATCCTTGATGTTTCCATGTCAGGGTTCCCACCAGGAGCTGTGCCCTCAGGGCAGCTGCATCTTAAACTCCTCATCATCACTTCATTCTTGTTATAACAAAAGCCAATCTCCTCCCTGCCCAGCTGACAAGGCCCTCCATCCTGGCCCCAGGACCTTCACACAAGCTATCTGTTACCTCTGCCTGGAAAACACTTGCCCTATTTTCTCCAGATAGCCCCTGTTGGTACAGCTAATTGTTCGGAATCCCTTCTCTCACCCCCAATCGCAATAAAGTCTCCCAGATGGAGCCTGGAATCTCAATGGTCCATTAGACTAGCTTTATGTTTAGGTTTTAAATGAACTACAAGGAGATTGTCCACTCCCACTGGATTAGGGGAGCATCAGGGTGGAGATTTGGGGGGAACTTTGAAATCATAAGAGCTAAGGGGTGGGGTTGGGGAGTTCCATGTCCATCCTCTCATTTATCTAATTGAATGATGCATCCATTGGTCCATCCATCCAATGATTCTAGCATTTTTTCAGTATATATTTAATGTGCACTTCCTGCATACCAGGACTTCCCTAGTGGCTCAGATGGTAAAGCATGTGTCTACAAGGCGGGAGACCCAGGTTCAATCCCTGGGTCAGGAAGATCCCCTGGAGAAGCAAATGGCAATCCACTCCAGTACTATTGCCTGGAAAATCCCATGGACAGAGGAGCCTGGTAGGCTACAGTCCATGGGGTCGCAAAGAGTCAGACACAACTGAGCAACTTCACTTCACTTTCCTGCATACCTAATGCCATATTATTGACTTACTGCTTTCTATTTCAGTACCTTTTACTTTTCCTTTATGATTCATATTACAATTATAAATAGATATTTATTTAGGCATATTTGTTTCCTGCTAGACTGTAAATTCCATAAGGCCAGAGAGTGTGTCTTTTCTTACCTACTACTGTATACCAAAGCCTGACACCGTCCCTGTATCAATATATATTTGTTAAATGAATAAATGAATTCATCCAAGAATGTATTTGGCCATGGAAATTCTATATAGCAGAAAATCCACATAAAATAATTAGAGGGACTTCCCTGGTGGTTCAGGGGTTAAGAATTCGCCTTCCAGAGCAGGGGATGCTAGATCGATCCCTGGTCAGGGAACTAAGTTCCCACGTGCCACGGGGTAGCTACTCAGCCCACGTACTCTGGAGTCTGCATGCCACAACAAAGATCCCTCATGATGCAACTAAGACCCAGAGCAGCCAAATAAATAAATAAATATTTTACAGATAATAATTAGAGAGTGAGCTGAATGAGATCACATTTTAGAGAGCATTGACCTACTTCCTCTTGTTAGTGACCTACTTCCCTAGCACCACTCTGCCCTCCCACCTTCCCTTGTCCACCATATCCCTTTCTGTTCCTGAATCTGTTTCTCTGGCATTCTGTGTTTCTCCATTCCCTGTACCATTCACATCTGTCATCTGGTACACAGTAAGTGCTCATTAAATATATACTGAATACACACTAGGATCATTGGATGGATGGATCATTCAATAGATAAATGAGAGGATGGAGCATACTACGCTCCACCCCTTAGCTTGGAGGAAATTTCTTCTTGTGATTTCAAAAATTCCTCCCCAAATCTCCACCCTGATGTTCCAGGGGAAGAGGACACTCTCCTTGTAGCTCATTTAAAACCTAATATGAATCTGATCTGATGGGCCCATGACACTCCAGGCTCCATCTGGGCAACCCCTCCATTACTCCTAATGACCAGACTTGAAATAGAATTACTTCATTCTTCAGAGGAGCATGTGGGGAGTTTCTCGCTCTCTGAACAGCAAGCACATACTGCAAAGACATTCTGCTTCTATAAATATGCTTTTCTAAATGTTAAAGGGTTAGAGCAATTTCTAAAGGTCTCTGCCGCAACGGAGCCCTTTGATGATATTTAATTGAACTACTTTTTGCTTTGAGAAGTGAAGAAACTAAAATGTAAAGATTGGAAATGTTTCTTGGTTTTATGTCAAAATACAGGTTTATAGATAAAATAATGGAAAGAGAATTCTCTGTTATTAAAGTCAGGAAAATGAAGATAAACAGATCATCCAAGGAGAGCGAAGCATGTATGGGGTTTCTGTAGGATGGTTAGAGGAAACCAATCTCTCTACTTTAAATTTTTATTGGAGTATAGTTGCTTTCCAACGTTGTGTTAGTTTCTGCTCTGCAGAAAGCGAATCAGCTCCATGTATACACATGTCCCGTCTGTTGTGGATTTCCCTCCCATCTAGGTCGCCACAGAGCACTGAGTAAAGTTCCCTATGCTAGGGGGTTCTCATTAGTTATACATTTTATACATGATGCGGAATTTAGAAAACAACCTCCTTTAAAGTCTGTTTTCAAACCCTTCACAACTACTGAAGGCACATTTGCTGAGCAAAATCACTAGGAATCTCTCTCCCTCTTTTGGCATTCAAAAGTGAACATTAAATATAAACATGTCTACAGCTAGTTTAAATATTAACTTCTTTCATAATATCCCTGTGGTGTTTCCAGAGTAAATTCCTTTGAACAGAGGAAACTGAATTTTGTAAAGGTCGAAAAGAGATCACCTAAGTGAAGCAAACTCTCTGAAAACGGGCAAATGATCCGTTTGTCATTTTGTATTTGTGAAAACATTTGAATGGCAATTTGCATACTTTCAAACCAAGTCACATCACATCAAGGAGGCAGAAATTAAATCCTCGCTCCTGTTCGATGTATTCAGAATGTTCATGTAATTCTGAATTTGACATGATGTTCTTTGAAGACAAAGAGAACTGGGGGCTGCTGGATCAGTCTTCACAGAATGCTGAGAAGAGAAGGTGAGCGTGTGCACTGGTTTTGCTTACAGCAGAATGGAATTGGCTGTGCACACAGAACCGTTCACTTAGACCACGATGCAGATGGCGCCCCCTAGCTTCTTCAGAGAACAACCCGCATTCTGTACTTGGCACAGGTTGTAGTTAGCAGTTGTTTTTTGTTAGGCTGCTGCTGCTAAGTCACTTCAGTCGTGTCCGACTCTGTGCGACCCCATAGACGGCAGCCCACCAGGCTCCCCCGTTCCTGGGATTCTCCAGGCAAGAATACTGGAGTGGGTTGCCATTTCCTTCTCCAATGCATGAAAGTGAAAAGTGAAAGTGAAGTTGCTCAATCGTGTCCAACTCTGTGCGACCCCATAGACAGCAGCCCACCAGGCTCCTCCATCCCTGGGATTTTCCAGGCAAGAGTACTGGCGTGGGGTGCCATTGCCTTCTCCGTTTGTTAGGCTACCTGGCATGAAAATGTCCCCTCAAATTGAGAGGCACCCAAACCACAGGACCTCAAATCCCATTATGGGAGCCAGAGGGTAACCATGGTTCCCCTTCCCCACAGCTGGGCTCTGGACCAGGCTTAGTCAAAGTAAGCCAAAATAAAACAGAGCTCTTGCCCAGAACTCTAAATCTAAAAGCAGTAATATGAGAAGAAAGCAAAAACATTAATTTGAAAATAAATATGCACCCCAGTGTTTGTAGTAGCACTATTTACAATAGCCAAGTTATGGAAGCACCCTAAGTGTCTGTCAACAGACAAATGGATAAAGAAGATGTGGTATACTTATACAATGGAATACTACTCAGCCATAAAAAAGAATGAAATTTTTTCATTTGCAACAACATGGATGGACTTAGAGGGCATTATGCATAGTGAAACAGCAGACAGAGAAAAATACTGTGTGACATCACTTACCTGTGGAATCTAATATAGAAAACAAGCTAATGAATATAACAAAAAAGAGACCCACTGATATAGCGAACAAATTGGAGGCTACCAGTGGGAAGAGGGAAGAGTGGAGAAGCAAACAGGGGTAGGAGATTAAGAGGTATGAACTACTATGTATAAAATAAATAAGCTATGGGATATATTGTACAGTACAGGGAATATATCCAATATTTTACAATAATTATAAATGGAATGGACTTCCCTGCGGCCTCAGGGGTAAAGAATCCACTTGCCAAAGCAGGAGATGCAGGTTTGATCCCCAGGTCAGGGAGATCCCCTGGAGAAGGAAATGGCTATGCACACCAGTGTTCTTACCTGGGAAATCCCATGGACAGAGCAGTCTTGTGTGCAGTAGTCCACGGGGTCACAAAAGAGTCAGACCTGACTTAACAACTAAACAACAACAACAAATAAATGGAATATAACCTTTAAAATTATGAATCACCATGCTGTACACCTGAAACTTATAATATTATATATCAGCAATACATTATTGTTAAGTATTAATTTATTTAAAAAGTTATCAATTTAAATAAATAAAAGTGGTCATACAAAAAATGCAGGCTAAGTGGAAATCATCATAGACATTAGCAGTGGAGTTGAGAAGCCAATATTAATGGGTCGGGTGGGTTGGCACTGACACCCTGTTCTAGGGTGGCCCCTGCCTGTTTAAGGACACATAGCGGGGCTGAGTCCAATCCAAAGCAAAGAAATAGAGGAAAGCAATAGGATGAGAAAGACTAGAGATCTCTTCAAGAAAACTAGAGATACCAAGGGAACATTTCATGTAAGGGTTGGCAAGATAAAGGACAGAAATGGTAAGAACCTAACAGAAGCAGAAGAGATTAAAAAGAGGTGGCAAGAATACAGAGAAGAACCATACGAAAATGTCTTAATTACCTAGATAATCATGATGGTGTGGTCACTCACCTAGAGCCAGACATGCTGGAGTGTGAAGTCAAATAGGCCTTAGGAAACATTACTACAAACAAAGCTAGCAGAGATGATAGAATTCCACCTGAGCTATTTAAAATCCTAAAAGATGATGCTTTTAAGTGCTGCATTCAATATGCCAGCAAATTTGGAAAACTCAGCAGTGGCCACCAGACTGGAAAAGGTCAGTTTTCATTCCAATCCCAATGAAGGACAATGCCAAAGGATGTTCAAACCACTGTACAATTGCACTCATTTCACACATTTATAAGTTTATTCTCAAAATCCTTCAAGTTACGTGCCAGCAGTATGTGAACTGAGATCTTCCAGATGTACAAGCTAGGTTTAGAAAAGGCAAAGGAACCAGAGATCAAACTGCCAGCATTCACTGGATCATAAAAAGCAAGGGAATCCCAGAAAAACACCTACTTTTGCTTTACTGACTATATTAAGACCTCTGGCTGTGTGGATCACAACAAACTGTGGAAAATTCTGAAAGAGATGGGAATACCAGACCACCTTACCTGTCTCCTGAGAAACCTGCATGCAAGTCAAGAAACAAGAGCTAGAACTGGACATGGAACAACTGACTAGTTCCAAACTGGGAAAGGAGTACAACAAAGCTGTATACTGTCATCCTGTTTATTTAACGTATATGCAGAGTACATCATGCAAAATGCCAGGCTGGATGAATCACAAACTGGAATCAGAATTCCCAGGAGAAATATCAACACTAGATATACAGATGATACCACTGTAGTGGCAGAAAGCGAAGAAGAACTAAAGAGCCTTTTGATGAAAGCAAAAGAGGAGAGTGAAAAAGCTGGCTCGAAATTCAATATCTGAAAAACCAGGATCATGGCATCTGGTCCCATCACTTCCATGGCAGATATTAATAGAAGGCGGGAAAGTAGAAGCAGTGACAGATTTTACTTTCTTGGGCTCCAAAATCACTGTGAACGATGACTGCAGCCATGAAACTAAAAGACACCGCTCCTTGGAAGGAAAGCTACGACCAACCTAGACAGCATATTAAAAAGCAGGGGGCATCACTTTGTCAACAAAGATTAGTATAGTCAAAGCTAGAGTTTTTCCAGTAGTCACATATGGAAGTGGGGGTTAGTCCATAAAGAAGGCTGAGCGCTGAAGAAGTGATATTGGAGAAAATTCTTGAGAGTCCCCTGGCCTGCAAGGAGATCAAACCAGTCAATCCTAAAGGAATTCAACTCTGAATACTCATTGGAAGGCCTGATACTGAAGCTCCAATACTTTGGCCACCTGATGAGAAGAGCCGACTCATTGGAAAAGATGCCAATGGTAAAGAACCTGCCCGCCAATGCAGGAGACATAAGAGTCGCAAGTTTGATCCCTGGGTCAGGAAGATCCCCTGGAGAAAGGGCATGGCAACCCACTCCAGTATTCTTGCCTGGAGAGTCCCATGGACAGAGGAGCCTGGCAGGCTATAGCCCATAGGGTTGCACAGAGTCGGATGCTACTGAAGCGACTTTACACGCATACACTGATGCTGGGAAAGAGTAAGGGCAGGAGAAAGGAATGGCAGAGGATGAGATGGTTAGGTAGCATCATGGACTCAATGGACATGAATTTGAGCAATCTCTGGGAAATAGTG
The DNA here is from genome assembly GCF_032405125.1 of Capricornis sumatraensis. NCBI lineage: Eukaryota > Metazoa > Chordata > Mammalia > Artiodactyla > Bovidae > Capricornis > Capricornis sumatraensis. Next base: position 22,920,154 of record NC_091088.1, on the reverse strand, counting down.
AAGGACAGAGGATCCTGCAGGCTATAGTTCATGGGGTCACAAAGAGTTGGACAAGACTTAGGGACTGAACAATAACAACGACAGGGGCTGAATCCAGTCCACACGCTGCTCACCAGGCTGGTCCTCAAGAGGGCGGTGACAAAGCAGGCTCCCTTCTGACCCACACAGGTGAACAGCAGAGGTCCCGACAGGGTCAGTGAAAAAGTGAAAGCCGCTCAGTAGTGTCTGACTCTCTGTGACCCCACTATACATATACAGTCCATGGAATTCTCCAGGCCAGAATACTGGAGTGGGTAGCTGTTCCCTTCTCCAGGGGATCTTCCCAACCCAGGGATTGAACCCAGGTCTCCCTCACTGCAGGTGGATTCTTTACCAGCTGAGCCACAGGGGAAGCCCAAGAATACTGGAATGGGTAGCCTATCCCTTCTCCAGGGGATCTTCCCGACCCAGGAATTGAACCAGGGTCTCCTGCATTGCATGCAGATTCTTTACCAACTGAGCTATCAGGGAAGCCAGAGGAATAAGCAGTTGACTCCAGGGCATGACTCTGGCTGTGTTCCGAGTTACTCAGCTTCCCCTGTCTCTGGTCTCCAGTCTTCCTGTGGATCCTCCAAGCTCCTCATTACCTTCCAAGAGCTTCACTTTTCTCCTTAAGGTTGTAGGAGTCAGTCTCTGTTGTTTGCACATCTGGTGCCAGTCTAGCAGAACCCTGACCACACACCCTTTCTTACCAGTTTATCCCAACATGCTTTGTCACATACAAGTGCCTGGCAAAGGCCAGACTTAATCAGGTGTGTGAAATCAGAAGAGAAATAACATGTTGGATGGGATTATCACTCTGTTACTCAGATAATAGGAATTCCATATACTGAATTTTTTAATGTTTATTTCGGGAGGAGGGCGTGGCAACCCACTCCAGTATTCTTGCCTGGAGAATCTCATGGACAAAGGAGCCTGGTAGGCTATGGTCCTTTGGGTCGCAAAGAGTTGGAGGCAACTGTAGCGACTGGGCATGCATGCATGCATTTATTTATTTGGCTGTACCAAGTCCTAGTTGCAGTACGTGGAATCTTTAGCTGCAGCAAAGCAAACTCTTAGCTGCAGCACATGGGGTCTGGTTCCCTGACCAGGAATTGAATCCAGGCCCCCTGTTTTGAGAGCTCAGAGTTTTAGCCAGTATAGTTTTTTAAACAGATAGCAATGTTAGAAAACATCTTTCCCAAACCCTTCATCTGGCAGATGATATCCAGAGAAGGCAGGGGAGTTGTGGAAGGTCACCTAGCTCGTTAATAGCAGCCTCCACAAGCCTCTCTTTTCTTGGCTGCTCAATTGTATTATTTCTGTGGGCACCAGGGTGTGGCTGGAGTTAAGTCAGAGAGGGGCAGCACTTCCGCTCACCAAGCTGGGCCCAAACGCTCACAAGAGACTTTGCTGAAATCAGTCTGCCTTCAAACTTTTAGTCCTGGACCAGAAAGCTGAAGGACAATGTTGTGAGACATTTTGAACATTAAAAAATTAAGATGTACAATACGGAGCTGCCTCCACATGTGATTCTTGGACTAAAGCACCAAGGACGTAGAGGGAGAACGGGAGATGTGTGCATGGGAGAGGCAGTGAGCCCCCATTCAGTCAGGTGTGTGCACCTTCTCTCCGGAGCAGAAAGACCTTCGTCCCACACGTGCTGCAAAAGATGTGGGGGAGGAGCAGCACGGGAGAAGGGCGGGGCTGGTCCAAGAAAGGTTTGGCTTCAAGTGCCTCATCTGTCCTCCTCTCGGTTCACAGGACGCAGGACATCAGGGAAAGACAAAGCAAATCTTGCATTTTTCTCAGTTACTGAGTGTGTGCTTGTTAGTGAGAAAATACAAAAATTCCTCCAACAGGGATCTCCCTGGTGGTCCAGGGGCTAAGACTCCAAGCTCCCGATGCAGGGGACCCAGGTTCGAGTCCTGGTCAGGGAATTAGATTGTACATGCCACAGTTTTAGTTCACATGCCGCAACAAAAAATCCCACATGCTGCAACTAAAACCCAGTGCAGCCTAAATAAATAAATAATATTCTTTAAAAATTCACTGGGCAATGTTTCAACTGTTATACCTCATACAGCATTCTAAGACACAGAGGGTAGGAAGGTTTAGCCCCATTACAGAGCTCTAGAAACCGAGGCCTGGACAGGAGACCACAGAAATCACAGTTCCTCTCCCAGGGCTTCATCCAATAGACCAGGGGTCCCCAGTTCCCGGGCCAGCGCCAGTCCAGGGCCTGTTAGGAACCAGGCTGCAGAGCAGAAGGTGAGCAGAAAGCATGTGGGGAAGCGTCATCTGCGGGTCCCCATCACTCACATTACTGCCTGAGACTTCCCCAACCCACTCCACCCCTAGTCTGTACAAAGACTGTCTTCCATGAAACTGGTCCCTGGTGCCAAAGAGGTTGGGGACCACTGCAAGATCACAAAGTCACTATGGTTCAGAGGTCAGCAAAGTTCTCAATAAAGAGCCAGATGGTAAATATTTTAGGCAGTGCAGGCAATACAGTCAACGCAACTCAACTCGTAAAAAAAAAAACAAAAAACAAACAAACAACTACTCAACACTGACTGTGTGGTAAACATAACTAATAGGAGTGGGCATGGTCCAGTGGAGATTTATTTAAGGAAATAGTGGCCCAGATCTGGCCCATGGTCTTGCTTGTTACAGCTGATCAGAGTGTGCCCTCTGATACCCACACATTTCCTCATCACAGACTCTCTAATGCAACTGCCACCATTTTCAGAGGGTAACATCATCTCTCAGATCCAGAGGTGGTAATTACTGCCGAAATAAAGTAAAAATAAAATTTAAAACAATAAATAAATAAATAAAACAAAGAAGCAACAGCTTTGGATTTTCGCAAACAATAGAAGGCAGAGAGCAGTGTCAGAGGAAGGAAAACCTTTCAGGAATATATCCCTGTTGCCGAGAGGATCTTCACTTACCAGGAGGCCAAAAGCCCCTCTCGTTCCCCCCGTGGGTCTCTCCATATACCATATGGAACATCACAATTCTATGCACAGAGTTAACATGCAACAGCTCTCCTCTCTCAGGCAACAGCATTTTTCCCTGAAAAACTGGGCGGCAGTCTCACCATGACAGAACGAGAATAACTTGTCATCCTGGTAATGGCCTAACTGCATCTAAGTGTCTGTCATAATGAAAATTGGTCTCTTCCATTTCAATTTATTTTGTCAACAAACCAAATGGAACCCGAATATATCTTCCAACACCACCACACCCAGACCACATAGGAAGAGAACTTTAAAAGGGACCTCATCATCATACAGCTAAATATTTACATTAAAAAAGATTCTCTCTTCTGGAAGACATCCCAGCTCCACCGCTCTTGCCTGCCAGTACACCTGCAGTTTTTTGCAACTAATTAAGGAACTTCAGAAAACACATTCAAAAGGGCCTGAGCAAACAGATGCCCACTCCATTAATTAAACAAGCCGGAGCAATCACCAGGCTGTAATTGGAAAATGTGCTTCTTTCCTCCATTTTAAGGCAATCAGTTATTTGCAAATGTTTTCTGATAGTTTCTCAAAAGAGAAAGTGGGCTAGCAGCAGGTGCTGGCCTCCTCTAGCAGGGGGGCAGATGTTTGGGAAAGGTTAGAGGTAGGAGGCAGTCACCCAAGTTCACTAATTAGCTCTTCTGCCCCTTCCTCTCCCTCCAGAAGACTGTGCTAATGAGAAAAAGAAGTTTAAGTGCTAAAAAAAGAAAGCAAGCTTGCTAATGCTACTTAAAGGCACAAAAATGTTCCCATGCAGTGCACTCTTCAGAGCTCTAATTGGGATGCAAGGTGGTCCAGTTTGTGCAGAAAATAACCACACCCCAGCCCCAGACTGTACTCACAGTCTTTCATTTAGCGGAGTTCTCACCAGTGTTGGGAGCAGGAGGAAGGTGAAGAAAGCCACTGAGGGGAGGAGGAAGGAAATAACAGTGTGGAGTCTCTCCTACTATCTCCTCCTTGGGTTCCAGGCAATGTTTTAAGGGAGCACTGGTCTTAAGTAAAATTCCCTTAGTTGTGGGTTATCCTTTAGCATCTCAATCAGGGCTTAGAGATGCCATGGCCTCCAGGAGCCAGTTCAGGTTATTAAACTATTGTTCTCAGCAACAAACCCACCTATCTACACTCTCTTCCGCAGTGTGGGGCTTTGTTGCTATTTTAGTCACTCAGTGTCTGACTTCCTGGACTCTAGCCCACCAGGATTTTCTGTCTGGAATTTTCCAGGCAAGCATACTGGAGTTGGTTGCTATTTCCTACTCTAGGGGATCTTCCCATGCCAGGGATTGAACCTAAGTCTCCTGCATTACAGGCGGATTTTTACCACTGAGCCGCTGGGGAAGGCCTGGTGTGGGGCTTCAATGCTACAAACTCCTTTCTCCTTTCCCAGCTGGATTCCTGTTGAGTGCCACTGATCGAGGGCGCTAAAGAGAGACTGAAAAGATGGAGGACGACAAAAGGACTTGCTCTTTCCTGTTTTGCTGTCTCCTGTTGGCATCAAGAGAAGGCCTTTCCCCTCAGCAACAACAGTTGGCCCCATTTCCCAGCTCCTTGCAGCCCTCCCAGATACAAACTCACCACATCCTCTCCACCCACACCAGCTGGTAGCGCTTCCTTCTCAGAGCTCTGAGTCCCAGTTCCATAGTGTCCCTCCTCCAAGAACCTAGGGTTCCAATAGCCCCACGTTCTTAAGTTTGCTTCTAAAGCCTTACAAATAATTACTATCCTTTGATACCTCTTTTGATTCCCTTTTGGCCCTTTCAGTTCAGTTCAGTCGCTCAGTCATGTCCGACTCTTTGCGACCCCATGAATTGCAGCACACCAGGCCTCCCTGTCCATCACCAACTCCCAGAGTTTACCCAAACTCATGTCCATCGAATCAGTGATGCCATCCAGCCATCTCATCCTCTGTTGTCCCCTTCTCCTCCTGCCCCCAACCCCTCCATCCCTTTAAAAGAGAGAATTTAAAATAGAGGAAGCTGGACTTCCCTAGTGCCTCAGGGGTTAAGACTCCCCCTTCCAATGCAGGAGGAGAATGTTCGATCCCTGGTCAGGGAACTAAGATCCCAGATGCCTCACAGCAAGGTCAATAACACTTTTTTAATAAATTAATTAAATTAAATAAAACAGAGAAAGCTAGTGAGGTTTTTTTTTTTCCACTTTGACTAATCCAATATTTGATACCAAAAGTGGTCCTATAAAGTTGATTCTCAGAGATGGGATTCTGAGATTGGCTTGGTCATCATGTCCTTGGTCTTGAAAACAGTGCTGTGGTTCTTGAGAAGCTGGATATTAGTAATAGTTGCCTCTAGTGAGCAGAGACACCATGATTAATCACATTATCACCTGTAATTGACCATGATGGAGCACCCACTGAAGCAGTTGCCTTGGTGACAAAAGGGCTCCTGCCCTTGACTATTACAGGAGTGATAATCACTCCAAAGACCCTACAGCAGGATAATTGCTTCTAACTACAGTGGAGAGATTAGAAAGAAAATGACAAACTCGGGGCTTTAAATGCTCAGCTTAAGATGTGGTCAGAGAACTAGAAAGCTTTGATGGTAGTCCTAAAAGAAATTCTTATTTTTTTGCAGCTGCAGGTCTCGCCTCAACAAAAAGCAAACCCAAACTTAATTGTATGAGCTGTAGAATTACAACTTGGTTTAATTCTCAGCTTCACCAAGTCTCATATGTAAAAGTTTAGGCATTGATTGGAAATGAGTGGGACCCTGGACTTAATACAGGGATATCTGGGCGGATCCAGATGAAGTTCAAGATCTTAAAACCCGAGGTCTTTCTGAGCCTCTTTTTCACTGAAAGGAGCAGCACTTCCTCCTATTTTTGGAGACTCAAAGGCCTTGTAATAACTTAACCTGCTGTCTTGTTTGGACACGCCTATTTTCCTTAAGACTCATTCAATATTAGTTAACAATAAATTCCTACAAAACTTAGTGGCCTAAAGCAACAGTCAACTTTTATTACCTCTCACAGTTTCTGTGAGCAAGAAATTCAAAGAGCGGCTTAGTTGGGCAATTATGGCTCAAGGTCTCTTAGGAAGTTGCCATCAAGATTTCAGTGGGGGGCAAGCTGAGGGAAGGCTTGACTGCAGTCTGGTGAACAGCTGGTGCTGGCTGTCAGCAGGAGGCTCAGTTCCTCAATAAAGGGACCTCTTCACAGGGCTGCTTGAGTGTCCTCACAAGATGGTGGCTGGGTCTCCCAAAAGTGAGTGACCCACGACAGTACAGAGAAGACACGGCCCCATCCCCCAGCCACAGGGGATTGAACCAGGGTTAGACCCTGACCCATGCAGTGTCCTGGAGGGAAAAGCTCTGCTAACAGAGAGAAAATGGAGACAGTAGAGCCTGTCAGATCCTATCCCTCAGGAATTCGATCAGGACTATTTGGTGATCAGAGTCTAGTTCCTGAGGGTACACACTGCAGGGATGACCTGAAGTAGCAGGGGCTTCTGAATTTATGCAAAAGCAAAAGTCATCCAGAGGAGAAAAATATCTGCCGGGAGGGGATATCTGTTGGGAGGGGAGGGACAGCGACTCAGGGAACAGAAAAGAATGATGTCAGTGATGGCAGGAATGGTAAAAGCAAATATTATGAGATGTTACATTACCTTAAGGTGGCATATCTGGAAACTCCAATGAAGGAGTCAAACAGAACCTCGCTGCTGCAAAGGCCTCGAACCTTCCAGTTTGTGAACTATGCCTCACTCTGACTCTCTGACAGCTCCCAGGATACGTCCAAGTCTTATCTCTTTTTTGCCACATGTATCCTCTTGGTAAAATCTCATTCTGCAGCCATCTTGGTAAGGTCCTCATCACTATACCAAAGCATCCTAATGGGCCAGCGCTTTTAATCAAACAATGCATCTGAGGGTTTACACAGCTCTTTCCAGCCCACTAGCATCAAATCCTCACAGCAGCTCAGAGAGGGAGGCAGCAGGGCTACCGCCCCATCCCCCAGGTGTGGAGACTGAGGCTCACAGAGGCTGAAAGAACTGATTGAGTTCACCCACCTAATAAGGTAAGTCAGAGCAGAGCTCAAATCCTATTCTACCTGCCAGCCCAGTGCTACCTGCATAAAGGAATAGCAGAAGAGACACCAAGCCACTGAGGACCCTCCATATACAAGCACTGTGCCAGCAGCGTTGGAAACACGAGGAAACAACAACAAAAAAGATTTCTGCCTCACTGAGCTTCTGTTCATGAGTGTAGCCCTGTGATGCACACTGTAGCTGGAAGGTGAATTCCAGAAGCCCACCATGCAATCTGCCTCATTTTCCTGCAACTTCGGCACTTCAGGCCTTGTATATAACTGTTAAGTATACCCAGGGACTTCCCCGGTGGTCCAGTGGTTAAGAATCTGCCTTCTAATTCAGGGGACGTGGGGTCAATCCCTAGCTGGGGAACAAAGATCCCACATGCCAGGGGGCAACTAAGCCTGCTCCAGGCAACTACAGAGCCCATGTGCTCTGAGCCCACATGCTGAAGTAAAGCCCGATCCAGCCACAAAGACAATAAATAAATATTTTTAAATAAATACACACACACATAGAGAAAGAGACATATTTGTTTATACATGTAATTGCTATAATTGCAAGATGCCGTCGTTATTATCCAGACAGTTTGGGCAATTCAAGCCAGGATCCACTTACTAGATTCAAAACTTCCAGCCCAGCTGCCTCATCCAAAGAGTGGGGATAACAATAGCACCTGCGCCACAGTTGGCTATGAAGATTCAACTAGTATAAATATGTAGGGTATTTTTATTATCTTTTTGGCTGCGCTGGGTCTAATATCAGCATACAGGACCTTCGGTTCTCCTTTGGGCATGTGAGATCTTTAGTTGCGGTATATGGGATCTAGCTCCCAGACCAGGGATCTCACACAGGCCCCCTGCATTGGGAGTGCGGCGTCTTAGCCACTGGACCAGCAGCAAGTCCCTGTAAAGTATTTAGAATGGTATCCAGCATATAAATTGGTTCAATGTTAGTAGTAGAATTAGTAGGATTGTGAGTATGCTTATTAAAATCCTTACTATTGAAAGTTAAAATTGTGTTTTCCTCAGAGGGGCAAGGGAAAGAACTAGAACTGTAAACCCTAATTTGAGTCGGGTCCTGTCTATCACTTGCTGTGTGTCTTTAGGTGAGCCGCTTCACCTCTGTACACCCCAGTCCATCTACCTACAAACTGCAGCGCAGTAACATCCATGGCTTTTGGTCTGTTGTGAGAATTCCCCGGTGTGTTGCCCTTAGCACTGTGACTGGCACAGAGTCGGCACTGAAGAAGCAGTACCCACTGCTATAAGTACAACTGCACTCGTCTCACACGCTAGTGAAGTAATGCTCAATTCTCCAAGCTAAGCTTCAATGTACGTGAACCAAACACTTCCAGATGTTCAAGCTGGATTTAAAAGGCAGAGGAACCAGAGATCAAATTGCCAGCATCCACTGGATCATAGAAAAAGCAATGGAATTCCAGAAAAACATCTGCTTCTTTGACAACACCAAAGCCTTTGACTGTGTAGGTCACAATAACCTGTGGGAAATTCTGAAAGAGATGGGAATACCAGACCACCTTACCTGCCTCCTGAGAAATCTGTATGCAGGTCAAGAAGCAACAGTTAGAACCAAACATGGAACAACAGACTGAAAACTTCCAAACTAGGAAAGGAGTACTTCAAGGCTGTATACTGTCACCCTGCTTAATTAACTTATATGCAGAGTACATCATGCAAAATGCAGGGCTGGATGAAGCACAAGCTGGAATCAAGACTGCTGAAAGAAATATCAATAACCTCAGATATGCAGATAACACCACCCTTATGACAGAAAGTGAAGAGGAACTAAAGAGCCACTTGATGAAGATGAAAGAGGAAGGTGAAAAATTGGCTTAAAACTGAACATTAAAAAAACTAAGCAAACATTATCCTCAATGGTGAAAAATTGAAAGCATTTCCCCTAAAGTCAGGAACAAGACAAGGGTGTCCACTTTCACCGCTACTATTCAACATAGTTCTGGAAGTTTTGGCCACAGCAATCAGAGCAGAAAAAGAAATAAAAGGAATCCAAATTGGAAAAGAAGAAGTAAAACTCTCACTGTTTGCAGATGACATGATCCTCTACATGGAAAACCCTAAAGACTCCACCAGAAAATTACTAGAGCTCATCAATGAATATAGTAAAGTTGCAGGATATAAAATCAACACACAGAAATCCCTTGCATTCCTATATACTAATAATGAGAAAGTAGAAAAAGAAATTAAGGAAACAATTCCATTCACCATTGCAATGAAAAGAATAAAATACTTAGGAATATATCTACCCAAAGAAACTAAAGACCTATATATAGAAAACTATAAAACACTGATGAAAGAAATCAAAGAGGACACTAATAGATGGAGAAATATACCATGTTCATGGGTCGGAAGAATCAATATAGTGAAAATGAGTATACTACCCAAAGCAATTTACAAATTCAATGCAATCCCTATCAAGCTCCCAGCCATATTTTTCACAGAACTAGAACAAATAATTTCAAGATTTGTATGGAAATACAAAAAACCTCGAATTGCCAAAGCAATCTTGAGAAAGAAGAATGGAACTGGAGGAATCAACTTGCCTGACTTCAGGCTCTACTACAAAGCCACAGTCATCAAAACAGTATGGTACTGGCACAAAGACAGACATATAGATCAATGGAACAAAATAGAAAGCCCAGAGATAAATCCACACACATATGGACACCTTATCTTTGACAAAGGAGGCAAGAATATACAATGGAGTAAAGACAATCTCTTTAACAAGTGGTGCTGGGAAAACTGGTCAACCACTTGTAAAAGAATGAAACTAGATCACTTTCTAACACCGCACACAAAAATAAACTCAAAATGGATTAAAGATCTAAATGTAAGACCAGAAACTATAAAACTCCTAGAGGAGAACATAGGCAAAACACTCTCCGACATAAATCACAGCAGGATCCTCTATGATCCACCTCCCAGAATTCTGGAAATAAATGCAAAAATAAACAAATGGGATCTAATTAAAATTAAAAGCTTCTGCACAACAAAGGAAAATATATGCAAGGTGAAAAGACAGCCTTCTGAATGGGAGAAAATAATAGCAAATGAAGCAACTGACAAACAACTAATCTCAAAAATATACAAGCAACTTATGCAGCTCAATTCCAGAAAAATAAATGACCCAATCAAAAAATGGGCCAAAGAACTAAATAGACATTTCTCCAAAGAAGACATACGGATGGCTAACAAACACATGAAAAGATGCTCAACATCACTCATTATCAGAGAAATGCAAATCAAAACCACAATGAGGTACCACTTCACACCAGTCAGAATGGCTGCGATCCAAAAATCTGCAAGAAATAAATGCTGGAGAGGGTGTGGAGAAAAGGGAACCCTCCTACACTGTTGGTGGGAATGCAAACTAGTACAGCCACTATGGAGAACAGTGTGGAGATTCCTTAAAAAATTGCAAATAGAACTACCTTATGACCCAGCAATCCCACTGCTGGGCATACACACTGAGGAAACCAGAATTGAAAGAGACACATGTACCCCAATGTTCATCGCAGCACTGTTTATAATAGCCAGGACATGGAAACAACCTAGATGTCCATCAGCAGATGAATGGATAAGAAAGCTTTGGTACATGTACACAATGAAGTATTACTCAGCTGTTAAAAAGAATTCATTTGAATCAGTTCTGATGAGATGGATGAAACTGGAGCCGATTATACAGAGTGAAGTAAGCCAGAAAGAAAAACACCAATACAGTATACTAACACATATATATGGAATTTAGAAAGATAGCAATGACGACCCTGTATGCAAGATAGGAAAAAAGACACAGCGGTGTATAACGGACTTTTGGACTCAGAAGGAGAGGGAGAGGGTGGGATGATTTGGGAGAATGGCATTCTATCATGTATACTATCATGTAAGAATTGAATTGCCAGTCTATGTCTGACGCAGGATACAGCATGCTTGGGGCTGGTGCATGGGGATGACCCACAGAGATGTTATGGGGAGGGAGGTGGGAGGGGGGTTCATGTTTGGGAACACATGTAAGAATTAAAGATTTAAATAAAAAAAAAAATAAAGTAAAAAACGTCAAAAAAACAAAAAAACTAAGATCATGATATCTGGTCCCATCACTTCATGGCAAAGAGATGGGGAAATAATGGAAATAGTGAGAGACTTTATTTTCTTGGGCTCCAAAATCACTGCAGATTGTGACTATATCCATGAAATTAAAAGACACTTGCTCCTCGGAAGAAAAGCTATGGAAAACCTAGACAGCAATATTAAAAAAAACAGAGACATTACTTTGCCAACAAAGGTCCATATAATCAAAACTGGTTTTTGCAATAATCATGTATGGATGTGAAAGTTGCACCGTAAAGAAAGCTGAGTGCCAAAGAATTGATGCTTTTGAACTGTGGTGTTGGATAAGACTCTTGACAGTCCCTTAGACAGCAAGGAGATCGAACCAGTCAATCCTAAAGGAAATCAGTTCTGAATACTCATTGGAAGGACTGATGCTGAAGCTGAAGCTCCCATACTTGGCCACCTAATGTGAAGAACTGACTTATTGGAAAAGACCCTGATGCTGGGAAAGACCCTGAGAGGGATGACAGAGGATGGGATGGTTGGATGGCATCACTGGCTTGATGGACATGAGTTTGAGCAAGCTCCAGGAGTTGGTGATGGACAGGGAAGCCTGGCGTGCTGCAGTCCATGGGGTGGCAAAGAATCGAAACTGAGTGACTGAGCGACTGAACTGAACTGACTGCTACCTAGCATCATTGTTGTTATTACCTCTGAACTTCAATGAGTGGCAGCAAAGCAAATTTAATTTTGAAAATATGCATATTTTATTAGGAAAATTAATAGTGTGGCCTATTATATAATTAGACATTTCTTTTATTTTTTTTACTTTATTTTACTTTACAATACTGTATTGGTTTTGCCATACATCAACATGAATCTGCCACAGGTGTACACGTGTTCCCAATCCTGAACCCCTCTCCCACCTCCCTCCCAGTACCATCTCTCTGGGTCATCCCAGTGCACCAGCCCCAAGCATCCTGTACCATCTCACACCAGTCAGAATGGCTGCAATCCAAAAGTCTACAAGCAATAAATGCTGGAGAGGGTGTGGAGAAAAGGAAACCCTCTTACACTGTTGGTGGGAATGCAAACTAGTACAGCCACTATGGAGAACAGTGTGGAGATTCCTTAAAAAACTGGAAATAGAACTGCCTTATGACCCAGCAATCCCACTACTGGGCATACACACCGAGGAAACCAGAATTGAAAGAGACACATGTACCCCAATGTTCATCACAGCACTGTTTATAATAGCCAGGACATGGAAGCAACCTAGATAATTAGATATTTCTTATTTGACCCTCGCTCTGATATGACACCTGGGAGGAATGTTTGACCCATGGGTGCTGTTCAACACAATTTTTAATTTAATTGACTAGTATGTTGTCTTGAATTCATTAATATTCAAGATCCATCTCCTCTTTGCATCCTCTTCTTCACTTGCCCAGAAAGGAGGGATCTCCATGGACTGGTCAGATCTGTGAACACTATTGGACTGAAGAGTGGAGACACTCCGTATTAGGAGGTGAGAGGGGTAAGGAGGCCAGCGCTGACACCCAGCCCCCTCCTCACCTCCTGCCAGCTCACCTCCTCCTCACCATCCCACATGGCACCAGCCCTGACATAGGACGAGGTCAGCCTGGTGCCAGGCCCTGGAGACTAGGGTTTTCTTTCTACACTGCTCTGGATGGAGGGGGTGGGTCAGCCTTTCTTCTTGATGTTAAGAACGGAGCAGGCTTCCCTGGTAGTACAGTGGTGGAGAATCTGCCTGCCAGTGCAGGGGACAGCAGTTCGATCCCTGTTCTGGGAAGATCCTACATGCCTCATGGTGACTAAGCTAGTAAGCCCAGATGCAGCAGCTACTGAAGCCCACGCACCCAGGGTCCATGCTCCACAACAAGAGAAGCCACCACAGTGAGTAGCCCATGCATCACAGCTAGAGAGTAGCCCCTGCTTACTGCAACTAGACAAAGCCTGCGCAAATCAATGAAGACCCAGTGCAGCCAAAAATAAATAAATAAATAATTTTTTTTTAAAAAAGAATTAAGCCTTCAATCTTCACACTGAGGGACCACAGAGGCAAAGCAAGACCCACACTCCACTCCACCTCCACCGTGTCTGTGCGAAAGGGCCAGCCTGTGTTATCCAGGTCAGCGTGCCAGCGTCCTCTGCACTGGGAGGTAGTGCCAGTTCCCATTTCATTGTTCATTTTCCTCAGGGTTCCTGGTGGCTCTGACAGTAAGGAATCTGCCTGCAATGCAGGTGACATGAGTTCGATCCCTGGGTCAAGAAGGTCCCCTGGAGAAGAAAATGGCAACCCACTCCAGTATTTTTGCCTGGAAAATTCCATGGACGAGCCTGGTGGGCTATAGTCCATAGGGTCACAAAGAGTCAGATACCACTGAGTGACTTCACTTCCACTTCACTTTCCTTGGGGGAGAAGAACAAGTGGAATTTGGGTTTTCCTGTCTTCTCGGCCAAACTTCACCTTCACACTATCTCTCATTAGGCTATATGACAGAATGAATAAACAGATGAGTATTTATACATTTATCACAGTGCCAACCTCAGGTAGCATATCCTCTGACTTCGGGGGCACACCAGGCACCCTCCAGCGCTCTCTTTTCACTTAGAGACTGACAGGACCGCAGGGTCTAGGTGACGCAGCTATAAGAAAGTGGTGACTCTGGCTCCCTGAGTGTCTGTGTGGAGGAGCCCCCTCCAGCCCACATGGCCCAGGGTTGGTTATTAGCACAGCATAGCTCAGACCATCCAGACTTTGTGGTTCAGGTGTGAAAGCAGCATGGCTTAATTTCAAAGACATGCTGCACATTGAGTATCAATAATCAATATCAATCTCCTGAGAGTCAAACTGTCTAGTTTGTTTTAACTTCTTTACATATAAATATAGGTATTTATTTGGCTGTGTCGGGTCTTAGTTGGGGCATGAGGGATCTTTCCTCGTGGTGCTCAGGAGTCTCTCTCTCTAGTTGTGGAGCACAGGCTTCAGAACGCATGGCCTCAGTAGTTAAAGCAAGCAGGCTTACTTTCTCAGTGGCACGTGGGGCTCTTGGTTCCCTGACCAGTGATCAAACCCTGCACTGGAAGGTGGATTCTTAGCCACCAGGCCACCAGGAAAGTCCCAAGGCTGTCCTAATTTCTTAAATTACATTGTTCTAGGATCCTAGGGATCATGACTCCTGAAGAGATAGGTCCTAGCAATCAAATATAGCAGCCAGGAGAGAGGGGGAAAAAAGTGGATGTCACCAAAAAAAAGAGAAGCAACATAATAAAAATTGTATTCTTGGAAGACATTTTTGTTGTAACATGAAGATATATTAGAGGAGGTAGTGACTTGAGGGGCGGAGAACAAATAAGACTAGGAATAAGAAAGATACAGGGGGGAAAGGCCATAAAATGGTGGCACTATGAGAATCATGGAAGATGATGGGAAGGGGGCCCTGGAGACTCCAGGCAGCCATGTGAACTTTGACTTTTCCTTTGCCCGTAGTCCTAGTGTCCCCAAATTACTTAGCTTCTCTGTATCTTCGCTTTCCTTGCCATCCCCACAAACGTAATCAAGCCTAACCATTTTAAGCAAAGCACCACCTTCCTCAGCTGATTAAAAAAAAAAAAAAAAAAACTTGTAACTCATCATAGGTCCACATAGTCTTGGATCCTATCTCCTCCTCTTTTATTAAAAAATACATATTAGTGCACAATTTTTTATTACGTTAAAATCAGTAATGGTCTGACAATAAAAAGATTGCTTGTGGAATACTGTTATATTCATCTTTACTTATAGGATGTTAAATCCTTAGAACTAAGGTTTTTTCCCAGAAAAAGATTCATGGAAACATCAATTGCTTTTCAGACTTGATAGTTGCTGCTTCAAAAGGTAATTTTGCACATATACTAAATTAAAAAAAAAAAAAAAACCCTTAGAACACAACGAATTGCTTTTATTTCGATACACATCCACATTTTAGCATTTCATGGTCCTAAACAGAAAATTGAAAAACACAGCAATTTACCAGGAATTTCAGGGATCCACCATGCACACTGAGTTCTTCTTCCATCTATGCTGAGGACCGTGAGAAGCAGCAGCGCCAAAATGAAAGTACGCACTGAATTCAAGGCTCTTTCTGTTCCAGTTGCCAGATTCCAAACCAGACCCAAATGGATTGCAAGTATGACCATACAAGAGCCCTGTTTAAAACATCTTCCATTTTTAAAAGCAAAAGCCATTACTGGAAAAGAAAACAACGCATTCAGAGGGATCATATGTGCTTACGAGTGTCTTCTGTGGCCTTTCTTCGAGTTTAACCACCAAGGACTTTGAGAGCTGGCAGGTCTGAGTAACCCAGGTGACTATTCTTCTCATTTTATCAAAACCTGAGCTTAAAAAACTGCATCAGCTGATGATCACAGCAGAGGGTGGCAGGGCTGAGAACCTAATATTCATTTCCCAGGCTGGTGGAGAGTAAATAAATGTGGCTCCAAAACTAAATGAGGGAGGTCAGAGACTCTTTCCAACCGTACCTGATGGCGACCATCCAAAGCAAGGAGGTGTCATGGAAAGTGCTGGGTGGTGATATTGCCAAAAGGGAACTTGAGGAGGAGGAAGGAGAAGTCATCACCCCTCATAAAAGTTGGAGGAGGAGATATGGGGAAAGCTAGGAATTCCTGAAGGGAGCAGAGCGGGTAACAATCTATGCTTTGCCCAAGGGTGATAGTAGAGAGTGGGGAAAAGGATGATGGCTTGGAAGGAGGAGCATCATTTAAGACAAAGAAAGAAACCAGGGATGCAGAAGAAGCAGCCACACACAACCAGCAGTAGTCGCACAGGCCGTGACCTGAAATCTTCACATCTACTCTCAAGCCACCCCAAGCTGGAGGGCTGTTGGAGGGAGGGAAGGAAGTAGGGGAAGGGAAGGGAGAGAAGGCGGAGACCCTAGGCCAGGTAATCAACAGCAAGGTGATGATGTCATGTGTCTTTTCAAGGTTGAGTCAGATGTGCCTCACCAGTTATAACGAGAATCAATGTAAATATACCTTCTTGATCCCAGAAGTTCAACTATGTGGAAAGTGGTTACACTTGACAGGATGATACGTTATAGCACAACTTAGGTATTTCAAATCGACAAAAAATTAGCATTGTTTGCAGTAACTTAAGTTAAACTGCCTTTGAATGGGGGTTTCCTTTCCAGTGGGCTTCCCTGGTGGCTTAGATGGTAAAGAATCTGCCTGCAATGTAGGAGTGAAAGTGAAAGTGAAAGTGAGGTCGCTCAGTCGTGTCTGACTCTTTGCAACCCCGTGGACTGTAGCCCACCAGGCTCCTCCGTCCATGGGGTTCTCCAGGCAAGAATACTGGAGTGGGTTGCCATTTCCTTCTCCAGGGGATCTTCCCGACCCAGGCATCGAACCCAGGTCTTCCGCGTGGCAGGCAGACGCTTTAACCTCTGAGCCACCAGGGACCCAGGTTCAATCCCTGGGTCGGGACAATCCCTGGAGAAGGAAATAGCAGCCCACTCCAGTATTCTTGCCTGGAGAATTCCGTGGACAGAGGAATTCTTTCCAGTACTTTGAGGTCTATAAGACTTGTCTAGAAAATTTACTACTATGGAAAATGTGTGTGCTCAGTCACTCAGTCATGTCTGACTTTTTGCGACCCCATGAACTGTAGCCCATCAAGCTCTTCTGTCCATGGAATTGTCCAGGCAAGAATACTGGAGTGGGTTGCCATTTCCTCCTCCAGGGGATCTTCCCAACCCAGGGGATCAAACCTGCCTCTCTTGCATCTTCTGCATTGGCAGGTGGATTCTTTTCCACTAGCACCCCCTGTGGAAAATGGAGACTGCTTAAAATCAAATAGGGGTTGTAGGGGAGGGCCTGTGGTTTTTCTTTTTGATTAATTGCTGTAACACTGTCCTTCAAGGGGCTGAGGGAGTTTCACATTTTCTTTAGATATCATTAGATGCTGAGGCTCTTGCAGGACAACTTTGATGCTCTATGAATTCTGCCATTTTGCTAGCAGGGATATGACTCTTGGGTCCACCACTCCATTAGAAATATTAACTCCATTCATATTTTTGCTATAAATCTTTCAAAACGGATAGTGCTTTGGGTATTTATGTCCACATTCTATTTTAAGGCTGTATATTCAGTTTTCGTAGAGTCCGAGCTCATGGTGGCGGCCATCTTGCATTGCTGTTGCTCTCTCCTCCTCTTTACTGGAGATTCTGA
The DNA here is from genome assembly GCF_032405125.1 of Capricornis sumatraensis. NCBI lineage: Eukaryota > Metazoa > Chordata > Mammalia > Artiodactyla > Bovidae > Capricornis > Capricornis sumatraensis. The sequence goes on along the minus strand of NC_091088.1, from coordinate 22,902,725 downwards.
GAGCTTTCAACTTTCCATTTTGACAGATTCTGCTAACAGAGGTGAATAATAGTAGCAAGGGAAAGCTCCTGTCTGAGGGGAAAAAAAATTTCCAACATAGAGAAATGCCTATCTTTTCCCTCAAACCATTTCTTCTGGTACCTGGGTGGGAATAATATATGGAGTCTGAATCATAGGTCCAGCTGACTTCAATAAAGACAGGAATACTTTTAGAATTGAAGCCACATGTTATAATGGTGGAGGAAAAAAGGGTAAGAAGTGACTCCCTCCAGACTTTGTGAAGCCTGCATGTTTACCACCAGATTTAATTTACTGATACATGAGAAAGAAACTTCTATAATATCTCATCAAAGTATTCTTATCTTCAGTTTTCAGTTATTCGTGGATAAGTCTAATTTTTATGAGTACCATGGGGCTTCCTACTTTCCCCACTCTTTATTGAAGAAGGAAGTGAAATATATACACTGACCTTTCATATCGCACAGTTAATAGAAAGCAAAAAAGCATAAACCCAGATCTCTCTGACTCTGAGCCTAAGCTCTTTCCACAGTACCACAGAGCTGCTCTGCCTAGCATTTTGATAAGCAAAGAACAGCACACCTGAGGTCGGCACAAAGTACCAAAAGTAGGGAAATCTCCTGGGGTTCGTGAGTAGCTTTTCTAAAGCTATATTCTATTATAAAAACAAAGGGGAAACTGTCCTAAATGAAATTCTTTCAGATATAAGTAAGAGAATTTCAACTCAAACTCAATTTAGCAAAAGGAAACTAATTACTTCAATGAACTGGTTAGTGTAGGGATTTGCCACCTTCTGCACATATGAATCAAGGGACTTAATGCTCTGTCTTGCATCTTCTCTATCTTTATCTCTGTCTCTTTGTTCTTCACCCATCGGGCTGATTCCATTTGCTCCTACAACAGTAAATCTTTCTCCATTAGGAAAAAGAAGATGGTCCTTCAGTTCAGTTCAGTTCAGTTCAGTCGCTCAGTCGTGTCTGACTCTTTGCGACCCCATGAATCGCAGCATGCCAGGCCTCTCTGTCCATCACCAACTCCCAGAGTTCACTCAGACTCACGTTCGTTGAGTGAGTGATGACATCCAACCATCTCATCCTCGGTCGTCCCATTCTTCTCCTGCCCCCAATCCCTCCCAGCATCAAAGTCTTTTCCAATGAGTCAACTCTTCGCATGAGGTGGCCAAAGTACTGGAGTTTCAGCTTTAGCATCATTTCTTCCAAAGAAATCCCAGGGTTGATCTCCTTCAGAATGGACTGGTTGGATCTCCTTGCAGTCCAAGGGACTCTCAAGAGTCTTCTCCAACACCACAGTTCAAAAGCATCAATTCTTCACTGCTCAGCCTTCTCCACAGTCCAACTCTCACATCCATACATGACTACTGGAAAAACCATAGCCTTGACTAGACGGACCTTAGTCGGCAAAGTAATGTCTCTGCTTTTTAATATGCTATCTCGGTTGGTCATAACTTTTCTTCCAAGGAGTAAGCATCTTTTAATTTCATGGCTGCAGTCACCATCTGCAGTGATTTTGGAGCCCAAAAAAGAAAGTCTGACATTGTTTCCACTGTTTCCCCATCCATTTCCCATGGAGTGATGGGACCGGATGCCATGATCTTTGTTTTCTGAGTGTTGAGTTTTAAGCCAACTTGTTCATTCTCCTCTTTTATTTTCATCAAGAGGCTTCACTTTCTGCCGTAAGGGTGGTGTCATCTGCATATCTGAGGTCATTGATATTTCTCCCAGCAATGTTGATTCCAGCTTGTGTTTCTTCCAGTCCAGCATTTCTCATGATGTACTCTGCATATAAGTTAAATAAGCAGGGTGACAATAGACAGCCTTGACGTACTCCTTCTCCTATTTAGAACCAGTCTGTTGTTCCATGTCCAGTTCTAACTGTTGCTTCCTGGCCTGCATACAGATTTTTCAAGAGGCAGGTTAGCTGGTCTGGTATTCCCATCTCTTTCAGAATTTTCCACACTTTATTGTGATCCACACAGTCAAAGGCTTTGTCATAGTCAATAAAGCAGAAATAGATGTTTTTCTGGAACTCTCTTGCTTTTTCCATGATCCAGTGGATGTTGGCAATTTGATCTCTGGTTCCTCTGCTTTTTCTAAAACCAGCTTGAACATCAGGGAGTTCACGGTTCACAAATTGCTGAAGCCTGGCTTGGAGAATTTTGAGCATGACTTTACTAGCATGTGAGATGAGTGCAATTGTGAGGCAGTTTGAGCATTCTTTGGCATTGCCATTCTTTGGGATTGGAATGAAAACTGACCTTTTCCAGTCCTATGGACACTGCTGAGTTTTCCAAATTTGCTGGCATATTGAGTGCAGCACTTTCACAGCATCATCTTTCAGGATTTGAAATAGCTCAACTGGAATTCCATCACCTCCACTAGCTTTGTTCATAGTGATGCTTCTAAGGCCCACTTGACTTCATATTCGAAGATGTCTGGCTCTAGATGAGTGATCACACCATCACGATTATCCAGATTGTGAAGATCCTTTTTGTACAGTTCTTCTGTATATTCTTGCCATTTCTTCTTAATATCTTCTGCTTCTGTTAGGTCCATACCATTTCTGTCCTTTATCAAGCCCATCTTTGCATGAAATGTTCCCTTGGTATCTCTAATTTTCTTGAAGAGATCTCTAGTCTTTCCCATTCTGCTGTTTTCCTCTATTTCTTTCCATTGATCTCTGAAGAAGGCGTTCATATCTCTTCTTGCTATTCTTTGGAATTCTGCATTCAGATGCTTATATCTTTCCTTTTCTCCTTGGCTTTTCGTTTCTCTTCTTTTCACAGCTATTTGTAAGGCTTCCACAGACAGCCATTTTGTTTTTTTGCATTTCTTTTTCATGAGGATGGTCTTGATCCCTGTCTCCTGTACAATGTCATGAACCTCATTCCACAGTTCATCAGGCACTCAATCTATCAGATCGAGTCCCTTAAATCTATTTCTTACTTCCACTGTATAATCATAAGGGATTTGAATTAGGTCATACCTGAATGGTCTAGCGGCTTTCCCTACTTTCTTCAATTTAAGTCTGAATTTGGTAATAAGGAGTTCATGGTCTGAGCCACAGTCAGCTCCTGGTCTTGTTTTTCTTGACTGTATAGAGCTTCTCCATCTTTTGCTGCAGAGAATATAATCAGTCTGATTTCGGTGTTGACCATCTGGTGATGTCCATGTGTAGAGTCTTCTCTTGTGTTGTTGGAAGAGGGTGTTTGCTATGACCAGTGCATTCTCTTGGCAAAACTCTATTAGTCTTTGCCCTGCTTCATTCCATATTCCAAGGCCAAATTTGCCTGTTACTCCAGGTATCTCTTGACTTCCTATTTTTGCATTCCAGTCCCCTATAATGAAAAGGACATCTTTTTTGGGTGTTAGTTCTAAAAGGTCTTGTAGGTCTTCATAGAACCGTTCAACTTCAGCTTCTTCAGTGTTACTGGTTGGGGCATAGACTTGGATTACTGTGATACTGAATGGCTTGCCTGGAAAGGAACAGAGATCATTCTGTCATTTTTGAGACTGCATCCAAGTTCTGCATTTCAGACTCTTCTGTTGACCATGATGGCTACTCCATTTCTTCTGAGGGATTCTTGCCTGCAGTAATAGATATAATGGTCATCTGAGTTAAATTCACACATTCCAGTCCATTTTAGTTCACTGATTCCTAGAATGTCGACGTTCATGCTTGCCATCTCCTGTTTGACCACTTCCAATTTGCCTTGATTCATGGACCTGACATTCCAGGTTCCTATGCAATATTGCTCTTTACAGCATCGGACCTGCGTCTATGACCAGTCACATCCACAGCTGGGTGTTGTTTTTGCTTTGGCTCCATCCCTTCATTCTTTCTGGAGTTATTTCTCCACTGACCTCCAGTAGCATATTGGGCACCTACTGACCTGGGGAGTTCCTCTTTCAGTATCCTATCATTTTGCCTTTTCATTCTGTTCATGGGGTTCTCAAGGCAAGAATACTGAAGTGGTTTGCCATTCCCTTCTCCAGTGGACCACATTCTGTCAGACCTCTCCACCATGACCCGCCCATCTTGGGTTGCCCCGCAGGCATGGCTTAGTTTCATTGAGTTAGACAAGGCTGTGGTCCTAGTGTGATTAGATTAACTAGATTTCTGTGATTATGGCTTCAGTGTGTCTGCCCTCTGATGCCCTCTTGCAACACCTACCATCTTACTTGGGTTTCTCTTACCTTGGGCGTGGGGTATCTCTTCATGGCTGCTCCAGCAAAGCACAGCCGCTGCTCCTTTCCTTGGATGAGGGGTATCTCCTCCCTCCACCCTTCCTGACCTTCAACGTGGGATGGCTCCTCTAGGCCCTCCTGCGCCCAGACAGCCACCACTCCTTGGGCGTGGGGTTGCTTCTTCCGGCCACCACCCCTGTCCTCGGGCGCTGCCCCTGGCCTCGGACACGGGGTGGCTCCTCTTGGCCATTCCTGAGCTGTCGCAGCCTGGCACTCTAGGCCACTGCCCCTGATCTCGGACATGGGGTAGCTCTCAGCCGTGCTTAGTGCGCCGGCCGCTGCTGCCGCCTGTGCTCAGTAGTAGTACACAATAAAAAATGCCAGCCCCATTTCTACTTCCAGTTGTGAGGGAATAACAATCTAGACTAACCTCTCATCACAAACAATTGGGAAACTATACAAAATATATTTTCAGATATTGGACAACAGGCAATAAAACACTGTGATCCCTGAGAGAAGGGAAGTAAACAAAGTAAATTCCATTATCACCCTGACTTACTGTCTGGAGTCAATTTCTGGATTGTGGTGAAGGGAAGGGGAACCTAAATAGAGAACAGAGGGTATTATTGAATTGAGGAGTCAGCGATCAGCATTTGAGAGAGCTGAGTTATCTAAAATTTGTAGAGCAGAATGTCAAGAAAGAGGAAACTATCACAAAATGAGTTCTAAATACCTGCACAGAGATTCCCTTGATTCTTTGTTCAAATAACAACCTATATACGGTGAAACTCGATAAAGCTGGGCAAAGGATAAACTCTGGGGAAAGAATAATTATTAAAGAGCTATAGGCTAAATAATTTGCAGAGCTCACTTTGGACCTGGAATCATTCAAGTTTTCACCAGCAATAGTGGAGAGACCTTACTGAATCACAGAATCTTTCAGTTCAGTTCAGTTGCTCAGTCGTGTCCGACTCTTTGTGACCCCATGAATCTCAGCACGCCAGGTCTCCCTGTCCATCACCAACTCACGGAGTTCACTCAGACTCACATCCATCGAGTCAGTGATGCCATCCAGCCATCTCATCCTCTGTCGTCCCCTTCTCCTCCTGCCCCCAATCGCCAAAGTACTGGAGTTTCAGCTTTAGCATCATTCCTTCCAAAGAAATAGTAGAAGGCCAAAAAAAAAAAAAAGTGTCTTAGTAATGGAGCTAAACTAACCCTGGAGGAAAGGTCACTCTTAAGTCACCCTTAAATAGTTTAAAAACAAGCATCAAAAGAATCAAGCTAACCTGGAGTAACTTAACTTACAGAAAATGTACCACTCAGTGCATAATATGCAACATCTAGCATTCAATAAAAAATTACTAGACATCTGTAGAAATGTGATCCATACAGGAAGAAAAAAAAAAAACAATAGAAACATACATATAAATGACAAAAATTACATATTTAACAAGTTCCTAAAACAATTCTTGAAAATACATTCAGAGTGCTAACTAGTTAAAGAAAAACATTAACAGAAAGAATCAAATGGACCTACCAAACATGAAAAATACAAATCACAAGAAGAAAAAACTTCACTGGATGGAAATAAATGCATACTAGACACTGCAGAAGAAAAGAATGAAAAAGTTGAAACCATAACAATAGAAACAGAAATGGTGAATATTAAAGGCTTTTTTCTCATTTTTAAAATTTCTTTAAAGGCAATTGTTTGTGGAGAAGGTTATGGCAACCCACTCCAGTATTCTTGCCTGGAGAACCCCATGGACTGAGGAGTCCGGTGGGCTACAGTCCATGCGGTTGCAAAGAGTCAGACATGACTGAAGCAACTTAGCATGCATTCACAAAAATAAATAAATAATTAAATAAAGGTAATTGTTTGAACCAAAAATAACAATATATTGGGGATTTATAACATATATAGAGGTAAAATATCTGTGCAAAGAATGGGAGGAGGAGATGGAAGATTCTTATATTGTACATAAGTCTGCAATGTTACTTTTGTTAATTTAATTTTAAATACTAAAACATCCACATAAAAAATACCTAAGGGACATCCCTGGTGGTCCAGTGGCTAAGGCTACACACTGCCAGTGCAGGAAGCCCAGGTTCAATCCCTTGTCAAGGAACTAGATTCCACATGCCACAACTAAGAGTTTGCATGCCATAACTAAAGATCCCACATGCCACAAGTTTAAAAAGATCCCACATGTGCAGGCATGCGTGCATGCTAAGTCACTTCAGCCATGTCTTTGCAACTCTTCACAACCTATGGAGGTAGCCCACCGAGCTCCTCTATCCATGGGACTCTCCAGGCAAGAATATTGGGGTGGGTTGCCATTTCCCTCTCCAGCAGATCTTCCTGACCCAGTGATTGATCCCAGGTCTCCCGCACTGCAAGCAGATTATTTACCATCTGAGCTACCAGAGAAGCCCAAAAGATCCCACATGCTGCAACAAAGATCCAGGAAAGCCAAATGAATAAATAAATAACTTTTTTTAATATTTAAAAGATATTTAGCTAATTAGACAATAGTAGAATAAAATGGAATGTTAGAAGACAATCCAGAAGAAGTTAAGAAAGGAGGGGAGAAGGAATGAAAAGTAGATGAGGGAAACAGAAAATAAATATCAAGCTGATAGACTGAAATCCAGTTTTTTTAATTACTACATAAATTTAAACAGTCTAAGCATTTCAATTAAAGGCAGTTTGCCAAATTGGATTTAAAAAACAAAAACAAAGAAAAACATAATCCAACTATATGATGAATTCAAGAAACTCACTTTAAATACTAAAATACAAAATGTAAGTGTAAAAAGTATAGTAAAATATATATAGTGTAAACAATAATAATAATACAGTTAGAGTGGCTTTGTTAATATCAAACAAAGTAAACATCAGATCAAAGACTATTGCCAGGGAAAGAAATATTTCATAATGATAAAGAGTCAATCTATCGAGAATATGTAACAATACTCAAGCGCGAACTGATAATAGAGCTTCAAAATATATGTAGCAATAACTAATGAGATTAAAAACAGAATAATCCATGATTACAACTGGGTATTTCAACACAGCTTTTCTTCATAATTAATAGAACTGGACAGTAAATCAATAGGGCCACAGAACACTTAACACTTTCAATCAGCTTGACATAGTTGACATTTACAGGGGAAACAATAGAATGGGGAAGACTAGAGACCTCTTCAAGAAAACTGGAGAGATCAAGGGAACACTTCATGCAAAGATGGTCACAATAAAGGACAGAAATGATAAGGACCTAACAGAAGAGAAGAGATTTAAAAAGAGATGGCAAAAATACACAGAACAACTATACAAAAAAGATCTTCATGACCCAGATAAACACAATGGTATGTTCACTCACCTAGAGACAGACATCCTGGAGTCTGAATTTAAGTGGGTTTTAGGAAACATCACTACGAACAAAGGTAGTGGAGGTGATGGAATTCCAGCTTAGCTATTTAAACCCTAAAAGATGATGCTATTAAAGTGTTGGACTCAATATGCCAGAAAATTTGGAAAATTCATCAGTGGACACAGGACTGGAAAAGGTAAGTTTTCATTTCAATCTCAAAGAAGGGCAATGCCAAAGAAGGTTCAAACTACCCCACAATTGTGCTCATTTCTCATGCTAGTAAAGTTATGTTTAAAATCCTTCAAACTAGCTAGGCTTCAGATTCGTGAAACAAGAACTTCCAGATGTACAAGCTGGGTTTAGAAAAAGCAGAGGAACCAGAGATCAAATTGCCAGCATGTATTGGATCACAGAGAAAGCAAAGGAATTCCAGAAAAACATCTACTTCTGCTTCTTTGACAACACCGAAGCCTTTGACTGTGTGGATCACAACAACCTGTGGGAAATTCTTAAAGAGATGGGAATACCAGACCACCTTACCTGTCTCCTGAGAAACCTGTATGCAGGTCAAGAAGCAACAGAATCTTACATGGAACAACTGACTGGTTCAAATTTTGGAAAGGCGTATGACAAGACTGTATACTGTCACCCTGTTTATTTAATTTCTATGCAGACTTGGTCAGTCACTCAGTCACGTCCAACTCTATGCGACCCCATGGACTGCAGCATGCCAGGCTTCCCAGTCTTTCACTATCTCCCAGAGTTTGTTCAAACTCACGTCCTCTGAGTCAGTGATGCCATCCAACCATCTCACCCTCTGTCTCCTCTTTCTCCTCCTGCCTTCAATTTTTCCCAGCATTAGGATGTTTTCTAATGAATCAGCTCTTTGCATCAGGTGGCCAAAGTATAGGAACTTTAGCTTCAGCATCAGTCTTTCCAATGAATGTTTAAGGTTGATTTCGTTTAAGATTAACTGCTTTGACTTTTGTGGGCAAAATAATGTCTCTGCTTTTTAATATTCTATATAGATTTGTCATAGTTTTCCTTCTAAGAAGCAAGCATCTTTTAATTTCAAGGCTATAGTCACTGTCCTCAGAGATTTGGGAGCCAAATAAAATAAAATCTACCACTGCATCCATGTTTTCCCTTTCTATTTGCCGTGAAGTGGTGGAACTGGATACCAGTTTTTTGAATGTTAAGTTTTAAGCCAGCTTTTCACTCCTCTTTTTCACCCTGATCAAGAGAATCTTTGAGAATCTGGAGCAGTGGCTGTGCTGTGCTGGAGCGGCTGTGAGGAGATACCCCATGTCCAAAGGAGAAGCCCCAGCAAGATAGTAGGAGAGGCAAAATCATGTTTAGAATCAAACCCCATATCTGCCAGGGACACTCAGAGGCTCAGACAAACCTTGTGCACACCAGCACCCAGAGACCACACAGAAACTGAGACAGAACTGTGTTTGAGCATCTCCTGTGGAGGTATGGGTCAGCAGTGGACTCCCACAGGGCGGGGGCTCTGGGTGCAGCAGACCTGGGTATGGCATAAGCCCTCTTGGAGGAGGTCGTCATTAATCCCACCACAGAGCTGCCAGAACTTACACAGGACTGACTCAGACTTGCCCATGAGTGTCCAGGAGTCTCTGGTGGAGGCATAGGTCAGCAGGGGCCTGCTGCAGCATTGGGGGCACTGAGTGTAGCAGTGCATGCTTGGGACCTCTTGAAGGAGGTTGCCATTATCTTCATTACCTCCACCATAGTTTGGCCCCAGAAAATAACAGGAAGGGAACACAGCCCCACCAATCAACAAAAAATTGGATTAACGATTTACTGAGCATCTGAAGAACTGTACAAAAAAGATCTTCACAACCCAGATAATCACGATGATGTGATCACTCATCTAAAGCCAGACATCCTGGAATATGAAGTCAAGTGGGCCTTAGAAAGCATCACTATGAACAGAGCTAGTGGAGGTGATGGAATGCTAGTTAAGCTATTTCAAATCCTGAAAGATGATGCTGTGAAAGTGCTGCATTCAATATGCCAGCAAATTTGGAAAACTCAGCAGTGTCCATAGGACTGGAAAAGGTTAGTTTTCATTCCAATCCCAAAGAAAGGCAATGCCAAAAAATGCTCAAACTACCGCACAATTGTGCTAGTCTCACATGCTAGTAAAGTAATGCTCAAAATTCTCCAAGCCAGGCTTCAGCAATACGTGAACCATGAACTTCCTGATGTTCAAGCTGGTTTTAGAAAAGGCAGAGGAATCAGAGATCAAATTGCCAACATTTGCTGGATCATGGAAAAAGCAAGAGAGTTCCAGAAAAACATCTATTTCTGCTTTATTGACTTTGCTAAAGCCTTTGACTGTGTGGATCACAATAAACTGTGGAAAATTCTGAAAGAGATGGGAATACCAGACCACCTGATCTGCCTCTTGAGAAATCTGTATGCATATCAAGAAGCAACAGTTAGAATTGGACATGGAACAACAGACTGGTTCCAAATAGGAAAAGGAGTGCGTCAAGGCTGTATACTGTCACCCTGCTTATTTAACTTATATGCAGAGTATATCATGAGAAACGCTGGGCTGGAAGAAACACAAGCTGGAATCAAGATTGCTGGGAGAAATATCAATAACCTCAGATATGCAGATGACACCACCCTTAGGGCAGAAAGTGAAGAGGAACTAAAAAGCCTCTTGATGAAAGTGAAAGTGGAGAGTGAAAAAGTTGGCTTAAAGCTCAACATTCAGAAAACGAAGATCATGGCATCTGGTCCCATCACTTTATGGGAGATAGATGGGGAAACAGTGGAAACAGAGTCAGACTTTATTTTGGGGGGCTCCAAAATCACTGCAGATGGTGACTGCAGCCATGAAATTAAAAGACGCTTACTCCTTGGAAGAAAAGTTATGACCAACCGAAATAGCATATTCAAAAGCAGAGACATTACTTTGCCAACAAAGGTCCGTCTAATCAAGGCTATGGTTTTTCCAGTGGTCATGTATGGATGTGAAAGTTGGACTGTGAAGAAGGCTGAGCGCCGAAGAATTGATGCTTTTGAACTGTGGTGTTGGAGAAGACTCTTGAGAGTCCCTTGGACTGCAAGGAGGTCCAACCAGTCCATTCTGAAGGAGATCAACCCTGGAATTTCTTTGGAAGGAATGATGCTAAAGCTGAAACTCCAGTACTTTGGCCACCTCATGCGAAGAGTTGACTCATTGGAAAAGACTTTGATGCTGGGAGGGATTGTGGGCAGGAGGAGAAGGGGATGACAGAGGATGAGATGACTGGATGGCATCACTGACTCGATGGACGTGAGTCTGAGTGAACTCCGGGAGTTGGTGATGGACAGCGAGGCCTGGCATGCTGAGATTCATGGGGTCGCAAAGAGTTGGACATGACTGAGCAACTAAACTGAACTGAACTGAACTGAGCACCAGAACAAGAACTAGTTTCCCCCTCAATCAGTCTCTCCCATCAGAAAGCTTCCATAAGCCTCTTATCCTTCTCCATCAGAGGGCAGACAGACTGAAAACCACAATCACAGAAAACTAACCAATCTGATCACATGGACCACAGCCTTGTCTGAGTCAATGAAACTATGAGCCACGCCATGTAGTGCCATGCAAGATGGACGGGTCATGGTGGAGAGTTCTGACAAAACATGGTCCACTGGAGAAGGGAATGGCAAACCACTTCAGTATTCTTGCCTTGAGAACCCCATGAACAGAATGGAAGGGCAAAAAGATAGGACCCTGAAAGATGAACACCCCAGGTCAGTAGGTGCCCAGTATGCTACTGGAGAACAGAGGAGAAATAACTCCAGAAAGACTGAAGAGATGGAGCCAAAGCAAAAACAACACCCAGCTGTGGATATGACAGGTGGTGGAAGTAAAGTCCAGTACTGTAAAGAGCAATATTGCATAGGAACCTGGAATGTTAGGTCCACGAATCAAGGCAAATTGGAAGCAGTCAAACAGGAGATGTCAAGAGTGAATGTCAACATTTTAGGAATCAGCGAACTAAAATGGACTGGAATGGGTGAATTTAACTCAGATGACCATTATATCTACTACTGTGGCCAAGAATCCCTTAGAAGAAATGAAGAAGCCATCATAATCAACAAAAGAGTCTGAAATGCAGAACTTGGATGCAGTCTCAAAAATGACAGAATGATCTCTGTTCCTTTCCAGGCAAGCCATTCAGTATCACAGTAATCCAGGTCTATACTCCAACCAGTAATACTGAAGAAGCTAAAGTTGAACGGTTCTATGAAGACCTACAAGACCTTTTAGAACTAGCACCCAAAAAAGATGTCCTTTTCATTATAGGGTACTGGAATGCAAAAGTAGGAAGTCAAGAGATACCTGGAGTAACAGGCAAATTTGGCCTTGGAATACAGAATTAAGCAGGGCAAAGGCTAATACAGTTTTGCCAAGAGAATGCACTGGTCATAGCAAACACCCTCTTCCAACAACACAAGAGAAGACTCTACACATGGACATCACCATCAACACCGAAATCAGATTGATTATATTCTTTGCAGCCAAAGATGGAGAAGCTCTATACAGTCAGCAAAAACAAGACCAGGAGCTGACTGTGGCTCTGATCATGAATTTCTTATTGTCAAATTCAGACTTCAGTTGAAGAAGGTAGGGAAAATCACTAGACCATTCAGGTAAGACTAAAATCAAATCCCTTACAATTATACAGCAAAAGTGACAAATAGATTCAAGGGATTAGATCTGATAGAGTGCCTGAAGAACTATGGATGGAGGTTCATGACATTGTACAGGAGACAGGGATCAAGACCATCCCAAAGAAAAAGAAATGCAGGGAGGTCCTAAGACGGCAGAGGAATAAGACAAGATCACTTTCTCCACCACAAATTCATCAAAAGATCAATTGAACACTGAAAACCCCACAAAACATCTCTGAATGCTGACGGAAGACACCAGGCACCCAGAAAGGCAACCCATTCTCTTTGAAAGGAGGTAGGACAAAATATAAAAGATAAAGAGAGAGACTAAAGAGTTAGGGATGGAGGCCTGTCCCAGGGAGGGAGTCGTGAAGGAGGAGAAGTCTCCAAACACTGAGAAACCCTCTCACCAGCAAGTCTGTGAGGAGTTTCAGAATCTCAGAAGGCAACATAACCAGGAGGGGGGAAAAAAACCCCACAGAATACGCGCCTAACTGCAACTCCCAGCAGAGAAGTAGCTCACGTCCACCAGCAGTGAGCGGGGGCTGAACAGGGAAGCGCGGGCCGCATGCTTAGGGTAAGGACTGGGCCTGAATGCCCTGAGGACAATCTGAGGGAGGTAATGTGAGTTAGCAACCTAAACTGTGGGATAGCCAGAGAGAGAGGAAAAAAGAAAAGAGAGAGAGAATTTTCCTGTGAAAAGCTCTAACCTGAGGCACTGCAGGGCCTGCTCACAGAACAAAGGACTGAGCAAATACCAGAGGAGAGCTAGCTGACTTTGGACCAGCCCTTCCCTCCAAAGGAGGCAGAGAGGCAGACGGGCGGCAGCCAGAGCCAGAAGGTAAGGGGCAATCTCCACCCCAGAGATGGCATCCTCTATCAAACTGTGAGCAAGCTCCCAGTTGCTAACCAAGTCTTCTTGGGACCCTGGACGGTTGACATCTGCCAGGAGGGTCACAGTCAGAGATCAGCTCCCCAGAAGAGACACATGGCACACATGAGACGGCGCTCTCGCTGCACACCCAGGAAACTGAGTAGCCAGGACATGGTTGGTGATAAGATGCACTGCACACCTGGGAGAGTGTGCTCACCAACCACCTGGTTGGCTGAGCTGCTCAGACCTGGAAAGGGCACAAAACACAGACCCAACTGAGTCTGTGCCTTTGTGGAGTACCCAAGAACTGAACCTGAGCAGTTTAGACCTGGGAAGTTCATGAAACACAGGGCCTGCTTTGGACAGTTCCCCTGCAGAGCAACCTGGAAGCCTGAGCAGTGTAGACCGGGAAAGCACACACGCCACGAGTGGGGGAAAACCCAGTGTGGCCAAGACACTGGAAGCACTCCTCACACATGCCAGTGATATTTATTTGCAGTGTTCCTCCCACCACTACCACCACCCCCCACCCCCGCCACAGCACAACTGAACAAGTTAGCCTAAATAAGTGACCACTTTCACCTCCTTGTGTCAGGGCAGATATTAGACGCTGAAGAGACTTGCAAACAGAAGAAGCCAAAATAAACAAAGAAGAGGGAACCACTTTAGAAGTGACAGGTGCAACAGATGAAAACCCTGTAGTTAGCACTGACTACATTGGAAGGAGCCTATAGAGCTTGAGAAGAAGTATAAGCTGGAACAAGGAACTATCTGAAACTGAACTGACCTCACACTGTCCACAACAGCTCCAGAGAAATTCCTAGATATATTTTGCTATTATCATTTTAAATTTTTTTTATTTTTAAGTTCTTTATTACTCCTTAAATTTTCATTTTTATAACCTACTATTACCTTGCCAAAAAAAGACCTTATTTTTAAAACAAATTTCATATATATATATATATTTTATAATTTTGTGATTTTGCTTTTTTTTTTAAATATTGTATTTTCAAGAGTCAAACCTCTACTCTAGATTTTTAATCTTTGCTTTGTGGTATTTGTTAGAATTTTGTACCTTTAAGAATCCAATCTTCAGTACCCATTTTTACTTAGGAGTGCAATTACTGGCTTGATTGCTCTCTCCCCTTTTGACTCTCCTTTTCCTCCCCCAGGTAATCTCTATCTCCTCCCTCCCCCTTCTCTTCTCTACCTAACTCTGTGAATCTCTTTGGGTGTTCTGGGCTGTGAAGAACACTTAGGGAACTGACTGCTGGCTAGATCTGTCTCCTTTTGAGTCCCCCTCTTCTTCTCCTATGGTTTTTCCAGTGGTCATGTATGGATATGAGAGTTGGACTGTGAAAAAAGCTGAGCACTGAAGAATGGATGCTTTTGCACTGTGGTGTTGGAGAAGACTCTTGAGAGTCCCTTGGACTGCAAGGAGATCAGCCCTGGGTGTTCTTTGGAAAGAATGATGGTAAAGCTGAAACCCCAGTACTTTGGCCACTTCATGCAAAGAGTTGACTCATTGGAAAACACTCTGATGCTGGGAGGGATTGGGGGCAGGGGGAGAAGGGGATGACAGAGGATGAGATGGCTGGATGGCATCACTGACTCGATGGACGTGAGTTTGAGTGAACTCTGGGAGATGGTGATGTATAGGGAGGCCTGGTGTGCTGCGATTCATGGGGTCACAAAGAATCAGACATGACTAGGCAACTAAACTGAACTGAACTTCTCCTCCTGGTCACCTCTATCTCCTTCATCCCTCTTCTCTTCTCTGTGTAACTCCGTGAACCTCTCTGAGTGTTCCAGACTGTGGAGAGCACACAGGGAATTGATTACTGGCTAGATTTCTCTCTCCCCTTTTGATTCCACCTCTTCTCCTCCTAGTCACCTCTATCTCCCTCTTCCTTCTTCTCTTCTCCATGTAACTCTGTGAAACTCTTTGGGTGTCTCTCATTGTGGAGAATCTTTTCACCATTAACCTAGATGTTTTATCATCAGTGCTGTATGGAGAAGTCTTGAGGCTACTGTAAGAATAAGACTGAAAGCCAGAGGCAGGAGGCTTAACTCCAAAACTTGAGAACATCAGAGAACTCCTGATTCCATGGAATATTAATTGAAAAGAGCTCATCCAAAAGCCTCCATACCTACACTGAAACCAAGCTCCAAGAGCTAACAAGTTTCAGAGCAAGACATACCAAGCTAATTCTCCAACAACGCAGGAACATAACCCTGAGCATTAAAATACAGGCAGCCAAAAGTCACACCAAAAGACACACACACATAGACACCCCAAAACTCACTACTGGACACTTCATTGCACTCCAGAGAGAAGAGATCCAGCTCCACCTACCAGAACACTGATGCAAGCTTCCCTAACCAGGAAATATTGACAAGTCACTCATTCAACCCCATCCACAGGGAAGAACCTCCACAATAAAGAGGAACCACAAACTTCCAGCATACAGAAATACCACCCCAAACACAGCAATCTAATCAAGATGAAAAGGCAGAGAAATATTCATCAGGTAAAGGAACATGATAAACGCCCACCAAATCTAACAAAAGAGGAGGAGATAAGGAGTCTACCTGAAAAAAAATTCAGAATAATGACAGTAAAGATGATCCAAAATCTTAAAAATAAAATGGAGTTACAGATAAATAGTCTGGAGACAAGGATTGAGAAGATGCAAGAAATGTTTAACAAGGACCTAGAAGAAATAGATAAGAGTCAATCAATAATGAATAATGCAATAACTGAGGTCAAAAGCATTCTGGAGGGAATCAACAGTAGAATAACTGAGGCAGAAGATAGGATAAGTGATGTGGAAGATAGAATGGTGAAAATAAATGGAGCAAGAGGAAAAAAGAAAAAATAATTAAACGAGGACAACCTCAGAGACCTCTGAGACAATGTTAAATGCCCCAACATTCGAATCATAGGAGTCCCAGAAGAAGAAGACAAAAAGAAAGGCCATGAGAAAATACCTGAGGAGATAATAGTTGAAAACTTCCCTAAAATGAGGAAGGAAATAGCCACCCAAGTCCAAGAAACCCAGAGAGTACCAAACAGGATAAACACAAGGCAAAACAATGTCCTAAGACACCTATTAATCAAATTAATGAAGATCAAACACAGAGAGCAAATATTAAAAGCAGCAAGGGAAAAGTAACAAATAACACACATGGGGATTCCCATACAGATAACAGGTGATCTTTCCATAGAAACTCTTCAGTCCAGGAGGGAATGGCAGGACATACTTAAAGTGATGAAAGAGAAAAACCTATAACCCATATTACTATACCCAGCAAAGATCTCATTCAAATATTAAGGAGAAATCAAAAGCTTTACAGACAAGCAAAAGCTGAGAGAATTCAGCACCACCAAACCAGCTCTTCAACAGATGCTAAAGGATCTTCTCTCGACAGGAAACACAGAAAAGGCTTATAAACTCAAACCAAAAACAACAAAGTAAATGGCAACAGGATCATACTTATCAATAATTACCTTAAACGTAAATGGATTGAATGCCCCAACCAAAAGACAAAGACTGGCTGAAAGGATACAAAAATAAGATCCCTATATATGCTGTCAACAAGAGTCCCACCTCAAACCAAGGGATGCATACAGACTGAAAGTGAAGGGCTGGAAAAAGATATTTCATGCAAATGGAGACCAAAAGAAAGCAGGAGTAGCAATACTCATATCAGATAAAATAGACTTTGAAATAAAGGCTGTGAAAAGAGACAAAGGAGGACACTACATAATGATCAAAGGATCAATCCAAGAAGAAGATATAACAATTATAAATATATATGCACCCTACATAGGAGCACCACAATATGTAAGGCAAATGCTAACAAATATGAAAGGGGAAATTAACAGTAACACAATAATAGCAGGAGACCTCACTCACACCTATGGATAGATCAACTAAACAGAAAATAAGCAAGGAAACACAAACTTTAAATGATACAATGGACAAGTTAGACCTAATTGGTGTCTATAGGACATTTCACCCCAAAACAATGAATTTCACCTTTTTCCAAGTGCAGACAAAACATTCTCTAGGATAGACCACATCCTGGGCCATAAATTTAAGCCTTGGTAAATTAAAAAAAAATTGAAGTCATTTCAAGCCTGTTTTCTGATCACAATGCAGTAAGATTAGATGTCAACTACAGGGGGAAAAAAACTATTAAAAATACAAACATATGCAGGCTAAACAACACGCTTCTGAATGTCCAACAAATCACAGAAGAAATCAAAGAATAAAGCAAAATATGCATAGAAACAATGAAAATGAAAACACAACAACCCAAAACCTATGGGATTCAGTAAAAGCAGTGTTAAGGGGAAGGTTCATAGCAATACAAGCTTACCTCAAGAAACAAGAGAAAAATAAAGTAAATAACCTAACCCTACATCTAAAGCAACTAGAAAAGGAAGAAATGAAGAACCCTAGGGATAGTAGAAGGAAAGAAATCATAAAAATTAGGGCAAAATAAATGAAAAAGAAACAAAGGAGACTATAGCAAAAATCAACAAAACTAAAAGCTGGTTCTTTGAGAAGATAAATAAAATAGACAAACCATTAGCCAGACTCATCAAGAAAAAAAGGAGAAAGAATCAAATCAACAAAAGTAGAAATGAAAATGGAGAGATCACAACAGACAACACAGAAATACAAAGGATCATAAGAGACTACTATCAGCAACTATATGCCAATAAAATGGACAACTTGAAAGAAATGGATGAATTCTCAGAAAAGTATAACCTTCCAAAACTGAACCAGGAAGAAATAGAAAATCTTAACAGACCTATCACAACCACAGAAATCAAAACTGTAATCATAAATCTTTCAAAAAACAAAATCCAGGACCAGATGGCTTCCCAGGTGAATTCTACCAAAAATTTGGAGAAGAGCTATCCTACTCAAACTCTTCCAGAAAATTGCAGAGGAAAGTAAACTTCCAAATTTGTTCTATGAGGCCACGAGGCCACCATCACCCTAATACCAAAACCAGACAAAGATGCCACAGGGAAAAAAAAAAAAAAAAAAACCTATGGGCCAATATCACTGATGAACATAGCTGCAAAAATCCCCAACAAAATTCAGCAAATGGAATCCAGCAACATATTTAAAAGATCATACATCATGACCAAGTGGGCTTCATCCCAGAGATGCAAGATTTCTTCAATATTTGCAAATCAATCAAAGTAATACACCACAATAACAAATTGAAAGAGGAAAACTATATGATTGTCTCAATAAATGCAGAGAAAGCCTTTGACAAAATTCAACAACCATTTATGATAAAAAGCCCTCCAGAAAACAGGAATAGAAGGAACATACCTCAACATAATAAAAGCTATATATGACAAACCCACAGCAAACATTATCCTCAATGGTGAAAAATTGAAAGCATTTCCCCTAAAGTCAGGAATGAGACAAAGGTGCCCACTCTCACCACTACCACTCAACATAGTTTTTGAAGTTTTTGCCACAGCAATCATAGCAGAAAAAGAAATAAAAGGAATTCAGATTGGAAAAGAAGTAAAACTCTCACTATTTGCAGATGACATGATCCTCTAAATAGAAAACCCTAAAGACTCCACCAGAAAAGTACTAGAGCTAATCAATGAATATAGTAAAGTTGCAGGATATAAAATTAACACACAGAAATCCCTTGCATTCCTATACACTAACAATGAGAAAACAGAAAGAGATTAAGGAAACAATTCCATTCACCATTGCAACAAAAAAAAAGAATACTTAGGAATATAGCTACCTAAAGAAACAAAAGACCTATATATAGAAAACAATAAAACACTGGTGAAAGAAATCAAAGAGGACACAAATAGATGGAGAAATATACTATGTTCATGGATCAGAAGAATCAATATAGTGAAAATGAGCACACTACCCAAAGCAATCTATAGATTCAACGCAATCCCTATCAAGCTACCAACAGTATTTTTCACTGAACTAAAACAAAGAATTTCACAATTTGTAGGGAAATATAAAAAACTGTGAATATCCAAAGCAATCTTGAGAAAGAAGAATGGAACTGGAGGAATCAACCTGCCTGACTTCAGACTATACTACAAAGCTACAGTCGTCAAGACAGTATGGTACTGGCACAAAGACAGAAATATAGATCAATGGAACAAAATAGAAAGCCCAGAGATAAATCCACACACCTATGGACACCTTATCTTTGACAAAGGAGGCAAGAATATACAATGGATTGAAGACAATCTCTTTAACAAGTGGTGCTGGGGAAACTGGTCAACTACTTGTAAAAGAATGAAATTAGAACACTTCCTAACATCATACACAAAAATAAACTCAAAATGGATTAAAGATCTAAATGTAAGACCAGAAACTATAAAACTCCTAGAGGAAAACATAGGCAAAACATTCTCTGACAAATCACAGCAGGATCCTCTATGACCCATCTCCCAGAGTAATGGAAATAAAAGCAAAAATAAGCAAATGGGACCTAATTAAACTTAAAAGTTTTTGCACAAGGAAGAAAACTATAAGCAAGATGAAAAGCCAGCCTTCAGAATGGGAGAAAATAATAGCAAATGAAGCAACTGACAAAGAATTAATCTCAAAAATATACAAGCAGCAATATAAATAAATAAGAGGCATCAAAATGAAAAAGGAAGAAATAAAACTGTCTTTATTTGTAGATGATATGACAGAAAACCCTAAAGACTCCACTTAAAAATTGTTGGAGTTAAATTAATTCAGTAAAGTTGCATGATACAAAATTAATATTAAAAAATCAGTTGTGTTTCTATATACTAACAACAAACCATCAGAAAGAGGAATTAAGAAAATAATCCCATTTATAATTTCATCAAAGAATAAATATATGGAATAAATTTAATCAAGGATGTGAAAGACCTATACACTGAAAACTGTAAGACATTAATAAAAGAAACTGAAGAAGATACAATAAATAGAAAAATATTCTATGTTCATGAATTGGAAGAATTAATATTGATAAAATGTCCATACCACCCAAAGCAATCTACAGTCAATGCAATCCCTATCAAAATTCCAAGGGCATTTTTCACACACAAAAAAAAAATCCCCAAATGCATGAGAAAAAAATAAAAGACCCTGAATAAACAAAGCAATCTATAGAAGGCAGAACCAACCTGGAAGTATCACATGTCCTGATTTCAAAACTATATTACAAAGCTATACAAATAAAACAGTGTGGTACTTGCATAAAAGTAGTCATATAAATCAATGAAACAAAATATAGAGCCCAGAAATAAACTCACACATATATGGTCAACAAATTTATGACCAAGGGGCAAAGAAAAACAATGGGGGGAAATAGTCTATGCAGTAAATGATGTTTAAAAAAAAACAGATACCCACATGCAAAAGAATGCAATTGGACCTTTATAATACACAAAAAGTAATCCAAAATAATTTAAAGACTTAAATTTAAGTCCTGAAACCACAAAACTCCTAGAAGAATACAGGGGAAAATCTCCTTGATATGGGTCTTATCAATGATTTATTGGATATGGCACCAAAAGCACAGCAAACAAAAGCAAAAATAAACAATGGAACTACATCAAACTAAGAAGTTTCTGTAAACAAAAGAAACAAACAAGAAAATGAAAAGCCAACCTCACAAAATTCACAAAAAATTAACCTGAAACAGATCATTAGCTCTAAACGAAGACATGGATAATTTTGAAGCAAGTTGGCAAAATTTTTTCAATAGGATACCAAAAGCACAAATCTTAAAAGAAAAAAAAAGATAAAATTAAACTTCATCAAAATTAAAAACTCCAAGGTTATATAAAAATTCCTTAGATGTGCCTTCACTTTCCATTTCTGAAGTTCTTTGGAATTACTTGAGGTTAATCCACCCAGAAAGTCTAAGTCTCAGCCCTTGCACTTGATGTGAAATTTGAGGCTGACATTTGCACTGTAACAGATGGCAATAAATTTTAAGGAAGTTAATAATACACACAAGGACTGCTGTTTAATTGGTTGCTTTGAAAAGAATGAATAATCCTTTTGGAATTCGTACATATAGTCATCCATGCTTACATTTATTGTCTTCGCAAATGGTGAATCTTTGAGGTCTTCCTCACATCTTATAGCTGGAAAGAGGGAAGCAAGGATTTGCTGCGGGCAGGAAAAGACCCCAGAAGAAAGATAGAAAGAAGAGTGGAGACAGAGGAAAGGCGGAAAGAGCAAATAGGTGTGATGAGACCCTTCATCACCTAACAGACCAGCAGGGGGTCCACAAGGGGAAGGGGGGAAAGATGAAAATCAATGTTTCCCAAGGAAAGGACTTCAGGCACATGGCCAAGAGGTGGGATTCTCCATGACTCCTGCTTATACGTGACAAGCATGTGTGCCCTGGTCTAAGGACAGACAGCCATGTGGGACCCTTCTCACTCACGAGTCAGAACTCCTGTGGACTTTGAGAATGGGAACTGTCAGCCTGCTCACCACAGTGCTGGAAGTAGGCTGTGAACCTTGCTACTATTCTGCAAATTCTTGGGCATTAAAACAGACAAGGAGGGCTTCCCTGGTTGTCCAGTGTCTAAGACTTTGCACTCCCAATGCAGGGGACCAGAGATTGATCCCTGGTCAGAGAACTAGATGCCACATGCTGCATTAGAGAGTCCATATACCACAATGAAGAGAGAAGATCCCACATGTTGCAACTAAGACCTGGTACAGCCAAATAAATAAATAAATAAAACTAAAAATAGACAAGGTCCCTGCCCTCAGAGACAGTCAAGGGGGAAAGACAGATATATAAACCCACCAAGATAAGATTACAAAATCAGCACAAGTGCTACAGAGAAAAAAAAGAGGATGTTTCTATTTTGATTCACAGCATCAGATGTTGCAAAGGTAGGGCCCCAGCAGGGAAGGAGCCTACCCTGCTGACCCAGGACTCATATTTGGTCCCTCTCCTCCGCAGCCAAGATGTCTGGGCCAAGGCACTTCCTAGCTGGCATTACTGACTGGGAGAGAGTCAGGGGGACAGATGGATCCCTCCCACACAGTGTGGTGAAACACTTACAGCAAAAGGGACTTGGCCAGAGGAAGACTGGGGACCAGGGCATGTTATGTGAAAAAATAAATAGCCTTCCCGCTTCTTCAGCACCAAAAGAAAATGTGAAAATAAAATCTTGAGAATCCACTTGGCAAAAGAAAAGAAACATTTAACTCCTGCTCTCCTAAAGAATTTTTTTTAATGAAAGTGCAAACCACAGAGTGAGAGAAAATACAGTATATATATTTGAAAAAGGATTCGTGTCCAGATAATGTTTTTAAAATTTCTACAACTCAATAATAAAACAATGTCCAACAAAAACTGAGCCAAAAAAAAAAAGTGAGTAGACACACCACAAAAGAAGACATAAAAATAACCAATAAGCCCACAAAAAGATACTAAACATCATTAGTCATCAAGAAAGTCCAAATTAAAATCAAAATGGAAAGATACCAGTGCACATTCAATAAAAGAGCTAATACTAAAAAGACTGGGGCCTTGTGAACTTCCACTGGCAGGGGATGGGCAGGGCAGGGGGCAGGGGGTGCTGGGGACGGGGGAGGCGCAGATTCAATTCCTGGTCTGGGAACTAAGATGCCACATGCTAGTGCAGCATGGCCAAAACCAAATAAATAAAAGTGGGGCGGAAATGGAGGGAGGGAAGACCAACATCACGCATCATCAGTGCGGATGTGGAGTGACCCAAGATTCTTACACATCGCTAATAGAAATGTAAAAAAATCTCCTTGGAAAGTAGTTGGGCATTTTCCTTAAAGGCTATCTGTTATCATATGTCTCCTCGGTACCTACTGAAGAGAAATGGAAGTGCATGTCCACGCAAAATCTTAAACAAGGAATGTTCATGACAGCTTCACTCACACGGTC
This sequence comes from Capricornis sumatraensis, assembly GCF_032405125.1. Classification (NCBI taxonomy): domain Eukaryota; kingdom Metazoa; phylum Chordata; class Mammalia; order Artiodactyla; family Bovidae; genus Capricornis; species Capricornis sumatraensis. The sequence continues at coordinate 22,879,605 of NC_091088.1, read as the reverse complement.
TAAAAACTGGAAACAACCTAAATGTCTGCCAAGAAATAAATGAACAAACAAATTAGAAAAACACAACGGAATCCAGTCAGCAACAAAATGAACACACAGGATCTATATGAGTCTCAAAACATGCTGGGAGACTAAAGCCAGCCATGAAAGGATTCTACTTACAGAAGCTCTAGAAATGGCAAATCACATCTTCAGTGGCAGAAAGGAGATCCGTGAACACAAGGAAGTGTGGAGTGATGTCAGTGTTCTATATCTGAACATGGTGGCAGCAGACGCCTGGGTGTAAACATTGGCCAGCGCTCATGCCACTGCACACAGAAAAGGGATGCATGTTATTGTGCAAATTCTATACCTCAGTAAAGCTGGCTTTAAAAATATCTCAGGCCTGGAGACTTAAAGCATGACGCCACTGAAATAAGGAAGTCAGGAGAATTTTCTTGGTGAGATAAGAGAGTTGAAACTTGCCTCTGGCCCTACCTTCTCATGCCAGCTCCACCCTCTGCTGGCCTTTTCTCCCAGTGAGTCCAGATTTTCCAGCTACCCAGACAGAGTGGTGTCTCATCCATACAATAGTCCTGCAGAGAATTCTCTAACAGTCCAGTGGGTAGGACTCTGTACTTTCACAACTGAGGGCATGGGTTCAATCCCTGGTCAGGGAATTAAAGTCATATAATTCCAGTGGCACAGCCAAAACAGAACAAAAAAAAATAGTCTTGCAAATATGTAAAGAAAGGAAAATACTAGGTTGTAACAAGACCTAGAGTGAGGAACCAAAAGCCCCTCAGCGTTACCATGCACCCCCCACCCCCAGCTGGGCAGCCCTAGTTAAGAAGACGCTTTACTCTGTGGCCCTTGGCTTCCCATCTGTAAAACCCCTGGTGACCTGCAGAGGGCAGCTTGCTGGAGTGACGAGGCTGGAGCTGGGCCACGGGGACTGAGAAGGGAGGCGCAAGAGAGCACAGTGCTCTGTGCTCCCGTCTCATCCAGCTCAACCACAGAACTCACGGTTCTTAATTCAGGGGATTAATACCGATGAATCCAGTCAAGAAAACAGGCCTGGGACTTCTGTGATGGGCCAGTGGCTAAGACTCTTTGCTCCCAATGCAGGGGGCTGGGGTTTGATCCCTGGTCAGAGAATTGGATTCCACATGCTGCAGTTAAGACCTGGCACAATCAAATAAATTAAGTAAATAAGTCAACTTTTTTTTAAATAAAGAAAACAGACCTGTGGGCCCTTTGCTCGAATGGTACAGAATCTGCTTGCAATGCGGGAGATCCAGGTTCAGTCTCTGGGTCGCAAAGATTCCCTGGAGACAGGAATGGTGACCCGCTACAGTATTCTTGCCTGGAGAATCCCACGGACAGAGGAGCCTGGTGGGCTGCAGTCCATGGGGTCGCAAAGAGTCAGACAGGACTAAGCGACTAGCACAAGCAATTGTAAGAGACTGGCATTTTGTCCCACTCCTCCTGCATTTTCTCTCTTAGCTTATTTCCTCAATGGATCTTGACAGGACAGTTTTCTCCTCCCTCGATGCATGTGCCTGCACATGGAGCAGGCACCTTATTTCACAGGAATTCCCTTTCTAACACTGCAAGTCCTTTTCCTTGGCCCTCTTTCCTCTTTTCTGTATAATCCAGTCTATGGGGAATTGGCAGTTTGAAGCAGCTTCGATACAGTCATTGTATTCAATCATTTTAATATTCAAGTTCATTCAGACCCATAAGCAGAGATGTAGCCCTTTTTCGGGGAGGGCACAACTCAACACTAAGCCTCTCAGAAAAACAGCCAGTCCTCAGCTCAGTGTTTCCCTGGAGTCATGTGAATATACCTTCCTTATCCTGCTGAATGGAGAAGGCAATGGCAACCCACTCCAGTACTCTTGCCTGGAAAATCCCATGGATGGAGGCGCCTGGTAGGCTGCAGTTCATGGGGTCACTAAGAGTTGGGCACGACTGAGCTACTTCACTTTCACTTTTCACTTTCGTGCATTGGAGAAGGAAATGGCAACCCACTCCAGTATTCTTCCCTGGAGAATCCCAGGGAAAGAGGAGCCTAGTGGGCTGCCATCTATGGGGCTGCACAGAGTCGGACACGAATGAAGCGACTTAGCAGCATCCTGCTGAATTGCTATTGCATATTCCCTTGAGCTGCACTTAGTTGCTCAGTCCTTTGCAACCCTATGGAACTGCAGCACACCAGGCTTCCCTGTCCTTCACCATCTCCCAACGCTTGCTCAAACTTGTCCATTGAGTCAGGGATGCCATCCAACTATCTCATCCTCTGTCATCCCCTTCTCCTCCTGCCCTCAATCTTTCCCAGCATCAGGGTCTTTTCTAATGAGTCAGCTCTTCGCATCAGTGGCCAAAGTATTGGAGCTTCAGCATTAGCATCAGCCCTTTCAATGAATCTTCAGGGTTGATTTCCTTTACCATTCACTGTTTGGATCTCCTTGAAGTCCAAAGAACTCTCAAGAATCTTCTCCAACACCACAGTTCAGAAGCATCAATTCTTTGGCGCTCAGCCTTCTTTATGGTCCAACTCTCACATCCATACACAACCACTGGAAAAACCATAGCTTTAACTAGATGGCAAAGGAATGGCTCTGCTTTTTAATACGCTGTCTAGGTTTGTTTCTTCCAAGGAGCAAGTGTCTTTTAATTTCATGGCTGCAGTCACCATCTCCAGTGATTTTGGAGCCCCCCAAAATAAAGTCTGCCACTGTTTCCATTGTTTGCCCCATCTATTTCCCATGAAGTGATGGGACCAGATGCCATGATCTTCGTTTTTCGAATGCTGAGTTTTAAGCCAATTTTTTCACTCTCATCAAGAGGCTCTTTAGTTCCTCTTCGCTTTCTGCCATAAAGGTGGTATCATCTGCATATCTGAGGTTATCGATATTTTTCCTGGCAATCTTGATCCCAGCTTGTGCTTCACCCAGCCCTGCATTTTGCATGATGTACTCTGCATATAAGTTAAATAGGCAGGTTGACAATATACAGCTTTGACATACTCCTTTCCCAATTTTGAACCAGTCCTTTGTTCCATAGCCAGTTCTAACTGTTACTTCTTTACCTGCACACAGATTTCTCAGGAGGCAGGTAAAGTGGTCTGGTATTCCCATCTCTGGAAGAATTTTCCACAGTTTGTTGTGATGCACACAGTCAGAGGTTTTAGTGTAGTCAATGAAGCAGAAGTAGATGTTTTTCTGGAATCCTCTTGCTTTTTCTGTGATCCAATAGATGTTGGCAATTGGATCTCTGGTTCCTCTGCCTTTTCTAAATCCAGCTTGAACATCTGGAAGCTCTTGGTTCACGTACTGTGGAAGCCTAGCTTGGAGAATTTTGAGCATTGTTTTGTTGGCATGTGAAATAAGTGCAATTGTGCAGTAGTTTGAGCATTTTTTGGCACTGCCTTTCTTTGGAATTGGAATGAAAACTGACCTTATCCAGTCCTGCAGCCACTGCTAAAAGAAAGTGAAGTCGCTCAGTCACATCTAACTCCTTGCAACCCCATGGACTGTAGCCCACCAGGCTCCTCTGTCCATGGGATTTTCCAGGCAAGAATACTGGAGTGGGTTGCCACTTCCTTCTCCAGGGGATCTTCCCAACCCAGGGATTAAACCAAGGTCTCCCATATTGCAAGCAGTCTCTTTACTGTCTGAGCCACCAAATTTGCTGATATATTGAACACAGCACTTTTACAGCATCATCTTTTAGGATTAGAAATAGCTCAGCTGGAATGCTATCACCTCTGCTGGCTTTGTTCATAGTAGTACTTCCTAAGACTCACTTGACTTTGGACTCTAACTAACCTAATTTTCTTTAAATCAACTTCATATCAATTTATTATTTTTTAAATATCATTTATGGCCTGGAAGAAGCACAAGCAGGAATCAAGACTGCCAGGAGAAATATCAATAACCTCAGATATGCAGATGACACCACCCTTATGGCAGAAAGTGAAGAGGAACTCAAAAGCCTCTTGAAGAAGGTGAAAGAGGAGAGTGAAAAAGTTGGCTTAAAGCTCAACATTCAGAAAATGAAGATCATGGCATCCGGTCCCATCACTTCATGGGAAATAGATGGGGAAACAGTGGAAACAGTGTCAGACTTTATTTTTTTGGGCTCCAAAATCACTGCAGATGGTGACTGCAGCCATGAAATTAAAAGATGCTTACTCCTTGGAAGGAAAGTTAGACCAACCTAGACAGCATATTCAAAAGCAGAGACATTACTTTGCCAACAAAGGTCCGTCTAGTCAAGGCTATGGTTTTTCCAGTAGTCATGTATGGATGTGAGAGTTGGACTGTGAAGAAAGCTGAGTGCTGAACAGTTGATGCTTTTGAACTGTGGTGGTGGAGAAATTCTTGAGAGTCCCTTGGACTGCAAGGAGATCCAACCAGTCCATTCTAAAGATCAGCCCTGGGTGTTCTTTGGAAGGAATGATGCTGAAGCTGAAACTCCAGTACTTTGGCCACCTCATGCGAAGAGTTAACTCATTGGAAAAGACTCTGATGCTGGGAGGGACTGGGGGCAGGAGGAGAAGGGGATGACAGAGGATGAGATGGCTGGATGGCATCACCGACTCGATGGATGTGAGTTTGAGTTGGTGACAGACAGGGAGGCCTGGCGTGCTGCAGTTCATGGGGTCGCAAAGAGTCAGACACGACTGAGCAACTGAACTGACTGACTGACCAGGTCTTAGTTGCAGCATGCAAGGATCTTTAGTTGCAGCATGTGAGATTTAATTCTCTGACCAGGAGTCAAACTCAGGGGTCAAACCCAGGCCATCTGCCTTGGGAGCACAGAGTCTTAGCCATGTGGACAACCAGAGAAGTCTCCAGTTTATTAGTTTTTAACTTAGTGCACTCTAAACAATAATAACCACAAAATCATGGGTATATGTGTTAATAACACATTTTCCCATTTTTCAAACAGAGCTTCCACTGTACATGCTCTGTCTGGACTGAGGTTTTTGCTTTGGGGGCTTATATTAGTTTGCTAGGGCTGCCATAACCAATTACCACAGCCTGGAAGGCTTAAACAACAGAAGTGTATTTCCTCTCAGTTCTGTAAGTCTGAGATCAACTTGTTGGTGGTGCTGATTTCTCCTGAGGCCTCTCACCTTGGTGTGTGGATGCCGCCTTCCTATGGAATAGGCAGAGACTCTATGAGGTCAGCAGCTCAAATAGTGTTACCCGCTGTCCTACAAACTCAGAAAGATCAGGCGAATGACTTGCCTGCGACTCCCTGGGTAGGAGAGAAGGGCACTCATGCCAGAACCCAGGTCTGACTCCTGGCCCAGCGCTCACTGCATGGCTCCAGTAAATAAAATAGCACAGGTCTAATGACAGTCTAAAACGTAGGGGTCTACGCTGGAAAGGCCTCCTTCTCTTGCTACAGAGGAAACATACCAAAAACTGTTAGGACTGGGGACTTCCCTAGGGGTACAGAGGCTAAGATTCCATGATCCCAATGCAGGGGGCCAGGGTTCGATCCCTGGTCAGAGAACTTAATCCCACATGCCTCAACTAAAGATCATTTGTGCATTTGAATCAGTTCTAATGAGGTAGATGAAACTGGAGCCTATTATACAGAGTGAAGTAAGTCAGAAAGAAAAACACCAATATGGTATATTAACGCATATATATGAAATTTAGAAAGATAGTAACAATGACCTTATATGTGAGACAGCAAAAGAGACACAGATGTAAAGAACAGAGTTTTGGACTTTGTGGGAGAAGGCGAGGATGGGATGATTTGAGAGACTAGCATTGAAACATGTATATTATCACATGTGAAATAGATCACCAAAAAAAAAGAAGAAATAGATCACCAGTCCAGGTTTGATGCATGAGACAGGGCGCTCAGGGCCGGTGCACTGGGATGACCCTGAGGGATGGGATGGGGAGGAAGTTGGGAGGGGGGATCGGGATAGGGAACACATATACACCCATGGCTGATTCATGTGAATGTATAGCAAAAACTACTACAATATTGTAAAGTAATTAGCCTCCAATAAAAATAAACTAATTTACAAAAAATAAACAAACCAAAGGAGGGGAACCATTGAGAAGTTTGCATTCTGGGGCAATTTCAAAGAAATAAATTAAAATGACTAATAAATATATACTGTTCAAAACTTCAAACAAATAAATAAATAAAGATCACACGTGTGGCAACTGAAAAAAAAAAAAGAAAAAGATCCTACCTGCTGCAAAGAAGATTGAAGATCCTATGTGCCACACCTGAGACCCCACACAGACAAATAAATACATAAGCACTAAGGAAAAAAAAAAGAAAGAAACTGTTAGTATTGTTTGCTCTGGAGCCAGGCTACCCTGAGTTCCCTCCTAGATCTGGCCTTCACCTCCCAGAGCCTGAACAAATCGCTTCATCCCTCTTCATCTCTGCTCCCGCAGCCCTGCAACATTACCTGTTGCAACAGTACCTGCTTCAAATAAGTTAATCCATGAAGGAGGACTTGGCGCACAGTATGAGAAAGGCTCAGTAGGATGTAGCTATCAATTATCCTGTTATCACAGACCGACTTCATTCTCCCCCGTGGCATTCTGAACGGTAATGCCAGGCTTTCGCCACAGGATGGCACTCTTGTCTCTGGCCTCCGTTCTTTCCTGAGACAGTTAAAGCTTCGTTTCTCAAAACTCCAGATTGAGCAAGGATGAAAGACACATAGAAAAAGATGAAAAAGTCTGGGTACTACAGCCAAAAGGATGTCTACCCTTTCACATCAAAAGTGCAGAAACTGCTTCATTCATTTATCTCTGCTGGCTCTTACGACTATGTTCCCAAGCCTGGCTGGTCCCCAAGCTTCAGAAAAGGCTGAAGGAGCTGATAAAACGAGATGGTCCAGCCCTCCACCCTCACCCCCCCACCCACCCCCACACACACCCAATGGTGAGGGGTCAGGAGTCTGGCCTGGAAGGAGTCTGAGGGAAAAGGGTGACTGAAAGACACTGCTGCAGAGCAGACTCTCAGACTTTTCTTCTTTTTTCCTTTTAACATTTACTTTATTTATTTGGCTGTGTCAGGTTGGGTCTTAGCCATGGCACATGGATCTTTGTCGTGCCATGCAAGATCTTCCTCGTGGAATCTTTAGTTGCAGCACGTGACTTAGTTCAGCATGCAGGATCCAGTTCCTTGACCAGGGATCAGACTCAGGTCCCCTACATTGGGAGCAGGTCCCCACTGGACCAGCAGGGAAGGCCCTCTCACAAACATTAATGCATATTCAAATCACCTGGGGACCGTGCTAAAATGCAGCCTCAGATTCAGCTAGTCTTGGAATCGGGACCTGGAATTCTACATTTCTAACAAGCCCATCAGTGACAGACTTTATTTTCCTGGGCTCCAAAATCACTGCAGATAGTGACTGCAGCCATGAAATTAAAAGACGCTTGCTCCTTGGAAGAGAAGCAATGTCAAATCTAGACAGCATATTAAAAAGCAGAGCCATTCCTTTGCCAACAAAAGTCCATCTAGTCAAAGCTATGGTTTTTCCAGTAGTCATGTATGGATGTGAGAGTTGGACCCTAAAGAAGGCTGAGTGCTGAGGAATTGATGCTTTTGAACTGTGGTATTGGAGAAGACTCTTGAGAGTCCCTTGGACTGCAAGGAGATCAAACCAGTCCATCCTAAAGGTGATCAGTCCTGAATATTCTTTGGAAGGACTGATGCTAATGCTGAAACTCCAATACTTTGGCTGCCTGATGTGAAGAGCTGACTCATTAGAAAAGACCCTGATGCTGGGAAAGATTGAGGGCAGGAGGAGAAGGGGATGACAGAGGATGAGATGGCTGGATGGCATCACCGACTCAATGAACATGATTTGAGCAAGCGCTGGGAGATGGTGACGGACAGGGAGGCCTGGTGTGCTGCAGTCCATGGGGTCTCAAAGAGTCAGACATGACTGAGCAACTGAACAACAACGAGCTCTCAGGGAATGCCTGTGTTGCTGGTCCTTGCACGGCTGAAGCCTGAGTACCAACACCCTAAAGGACCTGGCCCTTTGCCTGGAAAAGAGAAGCAACATACACTCTGAGCACTGACTGTGTGTAAGCTCCTTACGGGCACTGACTCTTCAAGGCCTCACAGTAGCGCCATGCAGTCCGTACTACTGTCCCTCCTTTACGGATGAGAAGCAAAAATGGTAACTATCCCAGAGTCATTACAGCTAATTAGCCCCAGATCCGAGGCTCGCAATACACTTTTGCTAAAGCAAAGGTGAAACGTGGCCCGGCTTTCCTCCTTCCCTTTCCAGGACAAACAGGAGAGGCCGCAGAGGCAGCAGTGCGGTGAAGAGCACAGACTCCGGAGCCAAACTCCCCAGACTCACGACCTCAGCTCTGCCACGCAGGAGCTGTGGGGCTTGGCCAGGTGGCCTGACCTCTCTGTGCCTCGTTTCCTTCATTTGAAAACTGAGGCTAACGATAGCACCTATTTCAGGGAGTCGTTACAAGGACAAAGTGAGGCGCTTGAATAAGGTGCTGAGCAGGCACCCGGGACAAGATCAGGGCTTGGTGTTGCCTGTGCCCAGGTGGTTCCTCCAAGGCTGAGAGAACAGCAGGGACGACGGAGTCTCCACTTCAGCTTTTTAGGAGCTCACAGTTCTGTGGGAGCGGTGGAAGAAAGTGCTAGTGGAAGGGCCGTCAGAGCACTCACGGAGTGCCCCCATGTGGCACTGGAAGAGGCGGCACCCAGCGTGTCTGCGAGCAGTTTACATGAATTAACTTGTGTGCATCCTCCCCCCACAAAAAACTTTAATACCTTGAGTGACTCCCCCACCACGCCACCCAGCTGATCTCTGCAGCCTTGGCCTGCGGTGGCTTAAAGCGGGATTTCGATTCCTGGCCGGAGACTGAAGTCAGGCCAAGGCAAGGACAGCACTGCATCCCAACCAAGAGAACACCGGGGATCCGGGACCAGGGACAAGACCGTGACCATCAGCTGTGCAGACATGAATTTCCACGTAGAGATGGAAAGTGGTGAAGCAAGTGTTTATTAGGAGGAGAAAGCGTACCTGTGGGTAGTCACAGGGGCGGGCTCAGAGAGAGACTTGCCGCACCCTTGTGATAGTTTGAATCATTTATACGGGCATTTCTTCCAGTTTCCTCTGGCCAATTAGCTTGCTTTGCCTGCTTCTGAGCCTGTATTTGGTCTATCCTTGGTGGTTCAGATGGTAAGGAATCTGCCTTCTGCAGATTCTGCAGATTCTGTCTTCTGCAATGCAGAAGACCCGGGTTTGATCCCTGGTTCAGGAAGATCTCCTGGAGAAGGGAATAGCAACCCACTCCAGTATTCTTGCCTGCAGAATTCCAAGGACAGAGAAGCCTGATGGACTACAGTCCATGGGGTCGCAAAGAGTCGGACACGACTGAGCAACTAACACATGCAGGCTCCTCCCGTGTGCACATGGGCATCTCTTGGCCAAGACGGATTCTAGGAAAGAGGCCTATGAGTAGGCTGGCATCACCTACTATGGGGTGACACCTCCTCCCTTTTTGATCTTCAAGGAGCCTTTCTGCGCTTGTGTGGTCAGGAAGGTCTCCTTGACTTTGAGAATGACGAATATGTGGGTTGTTTTTTTTTTCAAATCTAAATATTTTATTATATTCAGTTCAGTTCAGTTCAGTTCAGTCACTCAGTCGTGTCTGACTCTTTGCGACCCCATGAATTGCAGCACATCAGGCCTCCCTGTCCACCACCAACTCCCAGAGTTCACTCAGACTCACGTCCATCGAGTCAGTGGTGCCATCCAGCCATCTCATCCTCTGTCGTCCCCTTCTCCTCCTGCCCCCAATCCCTCCCAGCATCAGAGTCTTTCCCAATACACCCAATTGTGTTTTTGCTATATACTGTTAACTTGAGGACATCTGTAAAACCAGTACATTAGAGAAATCCTGAAATTCCATTAGCTATAAGCTATTTAAATATTGCTTATACAAAGTATTTAGGGGGTGGGGGACGTGGACAAAAGCTTATTTACAAAACAGAAGTCAGATGCAGAAAACTTACGATTATCAGGGGATATGGGGGAGAAGGATACACTGAGAGACTGACACTGGCATGCACACACTGCTGCTGCTAAGTCGCTTCAGTCGTGTCTGACTCTGTGCGACCCCATAGACGGCAGCCCACCAGGCTCCCCCGTCCCTGGGATCCTCCAGGCAAGAACACCAGAGTGGGTTGCCATTTCCTTCTCCAATGCATGAAAGTGAGAATTGAAAGTGAAGTCACTCAGTCATGTCTGACTGCTAGTAACCCCATGGACTGCAGCCCACCAGGCTCCTCCGTCCGTGGGATTTTCCAGGCAAGAGTACTGGAGTGGGGTGCCATTGCCTTCTCCCATGTACACACTACTATACATAAAACAGATGAGAGTAGGAAATGGCAACCCACTCCAGTATTCCTGCCTGGAGAATCCCATGGACAGAGGAGACTGGCGGGCTACAGTCTATGGTTTTGCAGAGAGTTGGACACAACTGAAACAACTTAGCATACATGAAACATAGAACTAAAACTCTGCATAGCACAGGGAACTCTACTCAATGCTTTGTAATGGTCCATATGACAAAACAATGAGTGGATACATAACTCATTCACTTTGCTATATACCTGAAACTAACACAACATTGTAAATCAACTACACTCCATTGAAAATATTTTAAAAGTACTAAAGGAAAGCCAGCACCATATAAACAGCAAACACTTAAATAAGAGATGAATGTTTCACATACAATGTTTTCTATTCACCGATAAGCTAAAGGTCCATTTCAAGATGTTTCTTTTGTATGCTTAATTAGTTTTATTAGCAAGCAAAGCCCTACGAAGGATGGCATCATCTAGTCCTCAGACGCAGATTCACCTTCATCTTGACTAATCTGGAAGTAACAAAGCTCATAAGTCTCCTTGTCAGATGCAACCACATGACGCCAATCACGAAGATTGTTCTTTTTAAGGTATTTCTTGGTAAGGTACTTCAAATACCTTTTAGAGAACTGTTTCTCAGAAATGACTATGAGTTTATCCTTGAAGCATTCAATGTGAACGACATTCCCAAGATTTCCAGTTTTTCCATTCACTTTAACCTTCTCCCGCAGAAACTGTTCCTATTTTAAAACAGAAAAAAATGCCACACTAGGGAAGAAAACCCTAGATATTCACTAGGGAAGGTACCAAAATTTCCAGAATCAAAAATTCCATCTTCTACTGGATGAGTAAGATCCAAACTAAACTTCCAAGTTGACTTCTTAGGCTTCTTGTCTTTCTTCGGCGCCAACTTGAAGGCTTGCTGCGCGATGAGAGAGCAGAATACGTGGTCTTCTGTCTCTTATCTGGGCAGGGCTGAGCTTTTTAGAGAATCTGTCCACAGGGGATGAATTCTGGTGCTCAGCCTAGGACCCATCTATTTCCTGCCTCACAACAAGCCCAGAGAGAGCCTGAGATGAGGACTGAGAATCTGCAGGACCCTCTGCGGCATAAGCCTCTCATGGTGTGGGGTGACCCCACCATGTGAAGACACTTGGTTTGGACCACAAGGCCCCTAAAGGCACAGCTGATACCCTATACGGCACGTGATCCATTCCAGTACTGGAAGAAAACCAACCTGGGATTTACTGAGAGAAGGGGTCAAGGCTTGAACGTGGGCCTGTCCATTTTCAAGGGTGAGTCTAAACAGTACATTTTATTTTGATGTCATGGTTTAAACTCTGGGTAAGTTGAATGGGCTCCTTTGGGTGATTAGTTTCTTGTGTCTTCAAGAAACTGGAATTAACCGTAACGCCCATCGGCAGGGGAGTGGTGAGTGCAGCCGTGGTGTCTGTACAGTGAGCAACTGGAGCAGCTAACAAAGGCAAGGAGGTGTGGCATTATTTATTACACAATAGCCAAGATGTGGAAACAGCTCAGGTATCCATGGATGAATGGATAAAGGAGACGTGAATTTGTATGTACACAATGGAACACTATTCAGTCATTAAAAAAAAAGAAGGAACTCCTGCCATTCGACGTGGGTGGACCTTGAGGGTATTAGGCTAAGGGAAATAAGTCAGAGAAAGACAAGCATCATATGATCTCACTTATATGTGAAACCTAAAACAAAAACCCACACCCACAGCTGCAGAGCAGGGCGTGGGAGGGTGGAAAATACAGGCAAAGGGGTTAAAAGGCACAGACTTCCAGTTATAAAATAGATGTCGTGGGGATATGGGGTTTCCCTGGTGGCTCAGACAGTGAAAAATCCGCCTGTAATTCGGGAGTCCTGGGTTTGATTACTGGGTCAGGAAGATCCCCTGGAGAAGGGAATGGCAACCCACTCCAGTATTCTTGTCTGGAGAACTCCATGGATGGAAGAGCCAGGTGGGCTACAGTTCATGGGGTCGAAAAGAATCAGACACAACTGAGCGATTAATGCTTTCACTTTTCACAGGGATATAAGGTACAGCATGGCAACTCTAGTTAATGCTGTACTAAACAGAGATGAAAGTAGCTAAGAGAATTAATATTAAAAGTCCTCATCTCAAGAAATTTCTGCAAGGTGGCAGATGTTAACTGGACTTATTTTAACTAACTTACAGACTTATTGTAGTTAATGTATACAGATGTTGAATCATTATGTTGTACACCTGAAGCTAATATAACATTACATGTTGGTTATACCTCAATTTTAAATTTTTCATTATTAATTAATTTTAAAAAGGAATGAGGGGCCTTGCTGTTCTGATATACAAAGATCTCCAAGACATAGTGTCCCAGGGCAATAACAAGATGCAGATTGGTATGGATAGTTTGTTATTCTTTGTGCAAAAAGGAAAGGAATAGGATGTGTTTCTATTTACTCCTGTGTGCTTTAAAAAGCAAAGATTGATATGAAACTAACAGCAATGCTTACCCATGGTGAGGGGTCACTAGACAACAGGGGACAATGGCAAGAGAGAATCCTTCCACAGAATGCTTCTTTTAAAAAATTGTGGTTTAAAAAAAAACACATATTAAAAAATAAATACATAAAAAGGAATAAATTTTAAAAACATAAAATTCACCATCTTTAAATTTTCAAGCACAGTGGTTAGGACTGTTAAGTGTATTGACACTGCTTTGCAATGTGCTGAATATGTTTTAGTATTAATACTTCAGAAAATTGCTGAAGGCGTCCCTGCTGGCTCAGTGGTTCAAATCCTCCTGCCAACGCAGGCGACATGGGTTCGATCCCGGGTCTCGGAAGATCCCACAAGCCTGGGAGCAAGTAAGCCTGTGTGCCACAACCACTGAGCCTGCGCTCTAGAGCCCCAGGAACTGCAGCCACTGAAGGCCATGCACCTAGAGCGCGCGCTCCGCAACAAATGAGAAGCACACACCGCAGCTGGAGAGCAGCCTGAGAAGGCCCTCTCACGGCAACTGGAGAAAAGCCGGCGCCAACAGTGAAAACTCAGCGCGGCCAGATACATGAATAAGTAGATATTTTAAACATTGTTGAGCCACATACCTGTATTGCCTGTTTTAAAAACTAACTTTAAAATCACTATACCCAAATAATATGAATAAAGAAAATCACTGTATTGAGACAAGTTGAGGGAAAAGAATATATGCCTTGAAATCAGAATGAACTGAATTTCAAGCCTCCCCCTGCCATTTACTGGTCTGGGGCAAATCAAGTAATCCTCTAAGCCTCAGATCTCCTCTTTCTTTAAAATGTACAGAAAGAAGGTGCCCACATAAAGGGCAGTTGTTTAGCTGCTAAAGTGAAGTCGCTCAGTCGTGTCCAACTCTTTGCAACCCCATGGACTGTAGCCTATCAGGCTCCTCCATCCATGGGATTTTCCAGGCAAGAGTGCTGGAGTGGATTGCCATTTCCTTCTCCAGGGGATCTTCCCGACCCAGGAATCGAACCCAAGTCTCCTGCATTGCAGGCAGATGCTTTACCATCTGAGCCACCAGGGAAGTCACTTAGTTGTAAGCCGTGTCAGACTCTTTTGTGACCCCGTGGACTGCAGCCCACCAGGCTTCTCTGTCCATGGGGAATCTCTAGACAAGGATACTGAAGTGGGTTGACATTTCCTCTCCAGGGGATCTTCACCACCCAAGAGTCAAACCCGCATCTCCTGCATTGACAGGCAGATTCTTTATCACCGAGCCACCTGGGAAGTCCCTTCAAAGGGCAGTGGTGAGTTTTAAATGAGAATTCTCATAATGTCCAGGTGTACTACCTAGTAGGAAGTTTCCCATCCACAGTTATTTTTTCACCATACCTGGAAGAAGCCTGGACAAAGAGGTGCCTTTCAGGCCAGTGCAGTGGTGTGCAAACTTTGGAGGACACTGCAAAGAATCACTGCAGGGGTGACTTCCTGGACCCAAACCCACTGCCCCATAATCTACGGGGTGAGACCAGAACACTCCACTTCTAACGTCTAACCCCCGCCGCCCATTCCATCGAAATGCCCCACCCTCCCATCCCCACCACAACTCAGACCAAAGCGAGAAAACGCCTAAGGTGGAAAGCCTGTGCTCCTGGGGGCATCCCGGCCTACAGCTGCAAAACCTAACTGGACTTTGAGCTGTTTGCTCAAGTTACCACTAAGTGGAAGTGGCGGGGTGCTGGGGGTGGGGGGGCAAGAGGTGGCAGGCCCAAGCAGACTGAAATGGAGATGTCACTCTGGATGCAGAGAAGTTCCAGCCTCCTAGCTGAGGCTGCTAAGAAAGAGAGCTTTGGGGAGCAATTTCAGTGTGTGTTGCCGGGGGTAGAAAAGGGGGGGTGCCGTTTCTGTACCTTCGATGTTGGATCGCCTTCAAAATAGCAAAAAGAATGCACTGCCCCAACTAAATTCATTCATCATCCACTTACTGAGCTTCTGGTGCAGCTCCGCAGCTTCTCTCTCCACACGGTGGATGTGGTGGGGCACAGTCCCAGCGACTCGTTGCTTGCCTGTGGGTGCCAGGTGTTAGCGTTTATGTCAGAGAAAAGCACGGCGGGACGGGGCTGCTGCTGCTGCTGCCCACTTTTCTTCGGTTCCCTCCGAGGCCCTTCCTGCCGTGGGAGGTTTTTTGCCTATCACCCGGATCTGTTTACTTTGCATTCCCTTTCGGCCTTGCCATTGCTCCCAAAAGATCTGCGCCTCGGAATTTCCCTGGGATTTTCATCCTCTGCCTCCGCAGGAAGGGCGCTCGAAATTGGCGGCTGCCCTGCCCCATAGAGACAGCAGGTGGCGCCCTGAGCTTTAGAAGGCCTTGCGTACCAGACTTTCCTAGAGAGAGCAGAGTTGCCGCGTGCGGAGGGACCTTATAAAGAAACCAGTGTGCACGTGAAACGTGAAGTCGATTCCCGATTCCCGTTACACCGTATCCCGGTCTAAGCTCTAGAAGTGGCAGGAGAGGGAAAGAAGAAGGCGTCTGCTGGAAGGGCGGCAACCTCCTCGTTGCAGAAAAGGGGAACTCAGCACAGGGCAGGGAGGCCCCCAAGAGGAAGGGCAAAGCCCAAATTCTAGTTCTGGAGCTGGCTCTAAGACCCACCGACTGGGCTCAAAAATTTCCACTATTCTCCCATCCCTGCTTACCGGAAGGTGTGCTGGATTCTGAACTAAGATGAACAGTTCCCACATCCAGGCTTTTACATCCCTCTACGTGATTCTGGACGTTATCTCTACATCACCCAAGTTATTATCTGGTTATCATCTGTCTTAAAATCAACTAACTTTTTAAAGTTAAATATAATTATACAGGAAACACTTTATTGCTATAATAACTAGAAGCCCGATATTTCTTGCCAAGACAGGACTGTAAAAATAAATACTTAACAATTATGATTCCTTAGAGGTCGAGCTATTTCCCAGTGAAAATTGTTTGCCATAGCAGCAGTGTCACGTTTTCCACATTTTAGGAAAAACAGATTCTAGCACAAGCTCTCCCAGGAACTCTGAATGAGAGGAGACAGATGTAGGGATGCGGGAGAAGGAGGCAGGGGGAGCTGGAGAGAGAGGCAGCTACACTTTTTACCCGGATGCTGAACAAAGAGAGCCTTGACGGATAGCCCATGTCCTTCCTGCAGTGTGCACATATTTCCGGAAACTGCAAGTTATTTTTTATTCTGGAGAGCTGGAGGAAAAGGGTGGAGGCCTGGCTTCCTGTGAGCCTGCCCCACCCTGGAGCTCTTATGGAAAGCAAGATAACATCTCAGGGTAAGGAGATCCTTAGAGTCGCCCAGCCAGTGTTAGAGTGGAATGAAGGCAGGCCTCCACCCTTCTGCTTTTGCAGAGAAGTCTTCAATATTCCAGACCTGCTCGGCCAGTTCTGCCTCTATCCCTTCCTCATGATGGAAACCAGATGAGTTCCTTCACCTCCCTAAATCTCAGTTTCCTCATCTGTAAAATGGGAATGATGCCTGATTCTTAGAGTTGTTTGTGGGAGCTAAATAGGATTGTTTGTGTAGAGTCAGCCAATCAACAATTTCCAGAACACCTACTATTTTAAGTGCTGAGTGCACAGCTCAGTTCCTCATGTAGGGTTAAGCATGCACGAAGTATTTGGAAAAATAGCATATGTAATATACATATAAGTTAGTATAGTGTCTCTTCCACGCTACAGCAGTTTCAGCCAATCCCCTCCTCACATGTGGTCTGCATCCTCTGAGCCCCCCTCAGCACTCCCTCATGGGGTGACGCATCCTCCCTTCCACTATGGAGACATCAACTTCCCTCTCCTTCTCCAGGAAGACAAGCAGAACCCACTTTAGTCATCGCTGCCTCCTCCCTCCCACCCAGCTTCTGTAGAACACCCTGAACATTACAGGCACTCAGGTGGTTTGTTGTCTCAAATTCCACTGCCCACATAGCTCAGACCAGAGGTCCCACAAAGCAAACACCTTTTGTTGCACCATTTTGTTCTGAAAGCCTAACGAGCCAGGTGCTAAACCTGATTAAGGTTGAGCACCCAGAGGCTCCCCATCCAACCCCCAACTTGGTGGCCTCCCCAGCTCGTGAACCCTACAGCCCCTCCCACCTCCCCGGCTCAACCATGCCTCCCACAAACAGAAAATCTAATTACCAGGATGCTGAAGCCCTTGCCTCTGTGATTTGGAGCCCTCATTTATCAAGGAACATTGATCATTCTCTGATGACTTTCCATCTCATGTAAAATAAAATCTAACATCCTTCCCCAGTTCACTTGGCCCCCGTGCTCCAGCCACTGCCCACCTCTCAACTTCAGTCCCTTCTCTTCTCACCCTTACTCCCCAGCTTCAGGCACACAGGTCTTCTTGCTGCTCTGCAAACACACTAACCACTATCTCTGCCTAGAAGCTCTTCTCCAGATGTCCCCATGGCACCCCCATCCAGATTTCTGCTCAAATGTCAGCCTCTCCAAGAGGCCTTCCCTGCGCAGCCTGTGTGGTGGTGGTGTTGTTCTGTCACTAAGTTGTGTCCAACTCTTTGTGACCCCATGAACTGTAGCACGCCAGACTTCCCTGTCCTTCACTATCTCCCTGAGTTTGCTCAAACTCATGTCCATTGAGTCGGTGATGCCATCCAACCATCTCATCCTCTGTTGTCCCCTCCTCCTCCTGCCTTCAATCTTTCCCACCATCAGTGTCTTTTCCAATGAGTGGGCTCTTCACATCAGATGGCCAAAGTATTGGAGCTTCAGCATCAGCATCAGTCCTTCCAATGAATATTCGGGACTGATTTCCTTTAGGATTGACTGGTTTGATCTCGTTGCTATCCAAGGGACGCTCAAGAGTCTTCTTTAGCATCACAGTTCAAAAGTATCAATTCTTTGGCACTCAGCCTTCTTTATGGTCCAAATCTCACATCCGTACATGACCCCTGGAAAAACCATAGCTGTGTAAATAGCACAAACACAGCTTCTCCTTTGCAGAATCCTTGTCACTGTCGGGACACTCTTTTTCTCCATTTTTCATACCTCCATGCGGAGGGAGACCAGCAGACCATCTCTCTTGGCTTGTCGCCCTACCCGTCACTCCCTGTTCTCCGCGGGAGGACTGGGTTGCCAGACTGATGAGTTTGGGGCAAGACACTGGCTCCCTTCTTGGGGAGCCAGCCTTTCTGAGGGAAGCAAGTCCTCTTCTCTGGTCTCAGTCTCACAAAAGAGGCCTCCCACCTGCCCTGGATGGAGGGGGAAGAAGAGCAGGCCCAAGGGTATCCAGCCGCACCAGTCACTGGACTCTAGTTCACGAGTAAAGCATTATCTAGACACATCCTTCAGTCAGCATTGCTAGTGATAAGCTCAAACATCTATTGCTCTTATGTTGACCTGTCAATTGGTTATGGATTTAGATGTGTTTCTGTTACCTACCATTGCACAACAAATCACCCCAAACTCAGTAGCTTAAGTTAAGAATGTACTATTTTTCATGAGTCTGTGGGTTGACCAGATAGTTCTTCTGCTTCCCAGGTTGTCAGCTGGAATGATGGACCAGCTGGAAAGTCCAAAAATGGCCTCCCTTGCATGGTTGGTACTTGGCGCTAGCCACTAGCTGGGAACTCATCTGGAGCTGTCTGCTGGGCCTGGAAAAGGGGCTGTGGGGGAGGGTCTTGGCTTTCCTCCATATAGCTGCTTGGGCTTCCTCTCAGCATGGTAACTAGGTTCCAAGTAGGACTGTTCACAAGCAAGTGTTCCAACAGGAAGGAAGTAGAAGTCGACAATCTTTTTTTTTTTTTTTTACATATTTATTTATCTTTAGTTTGGAGAAGGCAATGGCAACCCACTCCAGTACTCTTGCCTGGAAAATCCCCACGGACGGAGGAGCCTGGTGGGCTGCAGTCCATGGGGTCGCTAGGAGTTGGACACGACTGAGCGACCTCATTTTCACTTTTCACTTTCATGCACTGGAGAAGGAAATGGCAACCCACTCCAGTGTTCTTGCCTGGAGAATCCCAGGGACGGGGGAGCCTGGTGGGCTGCCGTCCCTGGGGTCACACAGAGTCGGACACGACTGAAGCGACTTAGCAGCAGCAGCAGTTTTGGTTGCACTGTGTCTTTGTGGCTGTGAGCGGGCTTTCTCTAGCTGCAGTGAGTAGGGGCTCTTCTCCATTGTGGTGCTCGAGCTTCTTCTCTTGTTGTGGTGCATGGGTTCAGTTGTCCCACAGCATCTGGAATCTTCCTGGCCCAGGGATCAAACCCATGTCCCCTTCATTTGCAGGCAGATTCCTATCCACTGCACCACCAGGGAAGTCTGCCAGCACTCTCCTTAAGAATTGGCCCTAGAAGCCCTGGATCGTCACTCCTACTGAATTCTATGGGTCAGTGCAGTCACAGAGCCAGCCCAGAGTCTTGATGTGAAGAGCAGTCTTTACATACAGGGAGGGAAGAGCCAGAATTGAAGATTACTTACCACAGATGGGGGATGGAATATTGAGCCCTCCAAATTCCTACAGTTACTTCCCCACACTATATCATTCAATAATTCATTCATTCATTATCTCTTCCCTTCTACTAAGTTCATGAGAGCAGACACATTGCTTTGTTGATTGCTGTAATCCCAGGACTCAGAACAATGCCGGACACATCGTAGGCGCTCAGTAAATATTTGTGGAATGAATGAATTAAACAGTCATTCAACAGCCCTCACCAACTACAGGAAGTTGAACAGGCCAACATGAATTCACGAAAGAAGATTTAAGCTTGTATTTAAAGGCAGGAAGTCCTGGCAAGCACATGTTCTACAGACAGGTTGAGGAGAAGCAGTGATAGAAGCTGAGTTGCTCAGCCACTTGCCTGGTGGACACATGACTGACCAGAACTCTCTTGAACTCTGCTGTTCAACATTTGATACAGACAGGAGAGCAAATTAAAAGGAACTCAGAGAGCTTTCATTACACTCATGTGTGTGTGTGTGTGTCCCTCAGGGAGTGTGCAGAAAGCAGGAGGAGGTGGAATCTGAGTTTCCATTAGCTCAGCCCCAGAGACAGGGCTTTCCCTGCACTTGTTGTGTAGCCCAGTCATTCCCATTAGAGATAATGGTGGGATTAGCGCCACCCCCCCCACCCCCGCCACCACACACACACTTCCTCAGGCCATATATCTGGACACACTTTTGTTGTGGTCACAAGTAAGGTGGGATGGTGCTACTGGCATCCAGTGAGTGAGGCCAGGGATGCTGCCAAACAGCTAATAATTCAAAGAATTAACTGCCCTAAATATTGACTGTGTCTTTGTTGAGAAACCCCACTGTAAAGAATGATGGGAAAATACCGTGAATTAGGAGCATCTGGGAGCTGGCAGTCAATATCTGTAGTAGCATTTGGTCCAGAAATTGTGTTCCCACTTAAGATGACTGAGTTTTATAAATAACTCCTTCTCAATATTGTAGCAGTTGTAGTACATTAAATTGATGTAAAGGGAGCTTCAATAGCATGGATTGGCACCCCACTCCAGTACTCTTGCCTGGAAAATCCCATGGACGGAGGAGCCTGGTAGGCTGCAGTCCATGGGGTCGCTGAGAGTTGGACACGACTCAGTGACTTCACTTTCACTTTTCACTTTCATGCACTGGAGAAGGAAGTGGCAACCCACTCCAGTGTTCTTGCCTGGAGAATCCTAGGGACGGTAGAACCTGGTGAGCTGCCGTCTATTGGGTCACACAGAGTCGGACTGAAGCGACTTAGCAGCAGCAGTAGCAGCAGCAGCAGCAATAGCATGGAAAATAAAAACGCAAAGGAGTTATAGAGGCAAAAAAATACATAATGAGAAGTAGCAGAAGCAGCAAGGTTTTTTCTGCAGTGAAGGAAAGAGCCCCTTGCACTTTAAAAAAATATTTATTTTTATCTATTTATTGGAAGGACTGATGCTGAAGCTGAAGCTTCAATACTTTGGCCACCTGATACGATGAACTGACTCATTGGAAAAGACCCTGATGCTGGGAAAGATTGAAGGCAGGAGGAGAAGGGGACAACAGAGGATGAGATGATTGGATGGCATCACCGACTCAATGGACATGAGTTTGGGCAAGCTCTGGGAGTTGGTGATGGACAAGGAAGACTGGTGTGCTGCAGTCCATGGGGTTGCAAACAGTCAGACATGACTGAGCGACTGAACTGAACTGATTCATTTATTTGGTTGCACTGGGTCTTAGATTTGGCACAGGGGATCTTCGATCTTTATTGTAGCCCTTGGAATCTTTGGGGGACTTCCCTTGTGGCTCAGCCAGTAAAGAATCTGCCTGCAACGTGGGAGACCTGGGTTCGATCCCTGGATTGGGAAGATCCCCTGGAGAAGGAAAAGGCTACCCACTCCAGTATTCTGGCCTGGAGAATTCCATGGACTGTATAGTCCATGGGGTCCCAAAGAGTCAGACACGACTGAGCGAGTTTCTCTTCACTTCTGGAATCCTTTGGCTTTGGCATATAAACTCTCAGCAGCATGTGGGATCTAGTTCCATGATCAGGGATCAAACACAGGCCCCTGCATTGGGAACTGAAGTCTTAGCCCCTGGACAACCAGGGAAGTCCTGAAGTCCTTTCATTTTAATGCCAAGATTACACCACCAAAATCCCACTCAAATTTCCCTTCTGTCTCCATTCCAGTGTTCCTGGTCCAAGCCTCTGTCATCTCCCTCCTAGACCCACGGTTTCCCCACTGGCTCAGCGGTAAGGAATCCGCTCGCAGTGCAGGAGCCACAGGAGACATGGGTTTCATCCCTAGGAAGATCCCCTAGAGGAGGGCAATGGCAACGCGCTCCAGTATTCTTGCCTGGAGAATCCCATGGACAGAGGAGCCTGGCGAGCTACAGTCAATAGGGTTGTACAGAGTCCGACACTGAAGTGACTGAGCATGCCTAGACCCATATCCCCTGAATGCTTTTCCCAGGTTCACCCTGCCTCCTTTCCCCCAGGCTTCCTCCCCCAGGGAAAGGCAAGAGATCCTGAAACATAAAACAAATGCACTAGCTGTTTAAAAACCTGGGAAGGCTTCCCGCTGCACTTAAAAATGAAACACAGCATCTGTAACTGGCCCGCCGGGTTCTGAAGGATCCAGACTTATTTGGGGCTTCCCTAGTGCTTCAGCTGGTAAAGAATCTACCTGCAATGCAGGAGGCATGGGTTCACTTCCTGGGTTGGGAAGATACCCTGGGGGAGGGCATGGCAACCCACTCCAGTATTCTTGCCTGGAGAATCCCCATGGACAGGGGAGCCTGGTGGGCTACAGTGCATGGGGTCACAAAGAGTTGGATGCAACTGAATGACTCAGTGAGTAAGCACAGCATAGCACAAACTTATTTTACTTGTGGGTGCCCCCTGCCTCACAGCATACTCCAGCCATGAAGGGCTACTCACCATTCCTGGAATACTTCCAGCTCAATTCAGTCTCAAGTCACTGCCCCCTTGAAACTGAAGGTCGGATGACATCTGGAGATGGGCATGGACCAATCATATCACACAAATACATGTAAAAACTGGTCCTAGTGCTGTGAGAGGGCCACAGGGACCCGGGAGCCTGGGACCAGGGGGCTTGACTCATCAGAGAGACCAGTGAATGAATTCCTGAACAAATCATTCCAGAACTGAGATCTGATGGGTGGGCAAGAGTTAACTCAGGGGGGAAAAAAAAGCTGGAGGAAGTAATGGCTTGTGCAAATACCCCCAGGCAGTGTAAGCTAGGCCAAGTGGAGAGAGGAGCAGAGGAGTAAGCAGATGGATCCTGCAAGTGCTGCAAATCAAGGTAAAGAATTTGAATTTTACTCTGAGCACACTGCAAAGCTCTTGTAAGGTCTTAAGCGTGAGATTAACTGACGAAATTTGCAATTTGAGAAGAGAACTCTAGACACAGCATCAATACTTGTAAATAATTTCTCCCAATCTTATAGCAGTTGTTGCTCCTGAAATTTAGAGACAGGCCAGGAAGAATTGTGAAGGAGACCCCACAACTGTCAATGGGAGAGATGACATGACTTGGACTTGTGACAAAGGAAATCAGAAACACTGAACAATTTGCCACTGTACTAAAATTTGTGTGTGGCTAAGCACAGTTGTATTCCTGTTTCTTAAGTCCTAGGTGTTATTACACCAAAGTAAAGAACTCAGGAAGACCTGTCATCTTGAGTCTGTTTATCAGATTAGTGGGTGAACCAAGCAATATGACAGGTGCAAGTCTGTCTAGTTTTGACAGCATCCCGAGGTAAGGAGGATCGAAACATTAAGGGGTTGGTGGGCTTCCCTGGTAGCTCAGACGGTAGAGAATCTGCCCGCAATGCAGAGACCCAAGTTCAATCCTTGGGTTGGGACGATCCCCTGGAGAAGGGAATGGCATCCCACTCCAATATTCTTGCTTGGAGAATTCCATGGACAGAGGAGCCTGGCAGGCTACAGTCAGTGGGGTCACAATCAGACACGACTGAGCAACTCACACACACACAGGAGATTATATTGTCTTCTGTTGCTTACTGTCAACGTAAAAAATATTTACAACCTAAAAGTTGAGAGTTATGTTTCATTTGGCAGGAATATTTAGGACAGGCAGCATCTCAAGTAGCTCTGAGAGAACTGCTCTGAGGAGGCGAAGGCAGGAACCAAGTTACATAGAAGTTCTGCGACAAAGGGCAGGTAATGTGAACAGCAAAAGATTGTTACAGGAAGATGCAAGGGTCGAGGCTCACTGGAATCATTCCTTTGACATGTACCTCACCTATCTGGGGTCAGTATCCTGTTTTCACATCTTGAATTTCCTCAGGGCTCACTGTAGGTCTGATGGCTACTAGGTGGCAGGTATTATTTCCTTCTTGAGTTCCCTCAGGGCTCACCATCAGTGGCGGCTGCAATCACTGAAGACTGTGATATCGCTGTTTACTGATATGGCAGGAAATACTTCATTTCTCCTTACTTTTGCATAAGGGCAGAAAAGGGGGCCCATTGCACATAACAACACTCAGTACAGAGTCAGACTGCCTAGATTCAAATGCCTATTCCTACCACTTCACTTACCAGCTCTGCGGAACATTCCAGAATCTCTCTATGCTTCTCTTTCCTCATCTTTAAAGTAAGCACGATAAAAATAGCAACCACTGCTGGAGTTTTTGGAAACCAATAAACACTCTTTCTGCCCCTCCTGTGTTCAGAACTGAGAAATAAAAGCAGGTGTCAGACAGGTAGAGATCAAAGTGTCTTTTTTATTACTGACAAAGCTGGACTGGAGGATGTGGCTGAGGTGACAATACTTCACCCAGTCACTGACATAGCGAGCAACCACAGACAGCAGACACACCCTCTCTGGGAGTGGAGATCCTTCTCGGAAAGTTGGCAATTGGTGGGGTCTGACAAGTTCTGCTCCTGCCCTGATGGAGCGTGGGCAAGTGGCACTGCACCTGTTCTTCCACAGTCAACCCTGCTGGAGACAAGGGGAATACACTTCCTCCCCTCCCATGAAAACGTGGCAAGGGGAAAAGTGATTCCCTCAACACCCTCTCATTGGTTGCTATGGAGACTAGAGAAAAACTGCTACAGCATCTGTAAGTAGAATAGAGACTCCATAAAGGTCTCTTCCCTGGTGCCAGCTGTCGTGGGTGAGAGAAACCAGCCAGATAGTCAAGGCTGACCAACAGATGGAAGTTGTGGTTCAGAAACTGCAGGAAGCAAGGGAGTTTCTTAAAAGGGGATTTCTCTCTCTCCTTGTTCCCTATACTCAGGAAACCTTGAGAGTTCCCTAAAGGGAAATGCTGACCAGGATGGGAACTGGCAAGTCTTCTAACCAGGGGAAAAAAAACCAAAGCTGTATCTCTGGCGATACACGAACTCAATGACTTCTGAACAGACTCCAAATGCCCAACTTTTTTTCATGGTTGTGTGTATGCACTACTTAAGTAGTTTCAGGATGAGCTTTGGTGGGGAAAGGGGAAGAAGCTGTAGTATGCTCTTCAAAGCAGTGTCTCTCTCAGTCCTAACAAGCAATTAGGACTCACCAGCAGGGAAGTCGTTGGGAGCAAACAGGAACCACCCGGGGAAAGCCCTGTCGGATTACTGAACAATAGAAACTCCATTTAAGGCGAGGGCACTGGGAAGACAGGAAGTAACATGCTGTGCTGACGCCAGCTCCGGGTGCAGTCTATTTGGGAGGCCACTGCTCTCCACCTGACCTGCCTCAGCCAATCTCGGGTCATGCACCTGATGGATGAAGGTGGCGGGCTATGCGGACACCTAGGGAAAAGTCCAGGGGAGCAGGAAGCTGTGCGTCTGTTAAGCCTAGTGGCTCTCTTCCCTGTGCTGAGTCATCCTTCGGTGGGGTACCAGCGGACCACACCTGTCTGAACTTCTGAGGCATATGGAAAACCCCAGCAGCCAGGATTCTTGAGAGGTTTTACCTTGGGTAATCCCTCTCACCAAGGCCTTTTCCCCTTTGGCCTTTCCAACGGCAACATTTTTAGATCCCCTTCTTTCTCTCAAGGGGTAATCCATACAGAGCAAGGGGGTCCCCAGGCTCACTAATTCAGTATGGCTGCATAATCCACACAAAGCTTTTCTGCGAAAATAGAGCCCTAAATATATTGCCAATTTAACAATAATAATAGCTAATAATGCATGCTCACTTAGGTACTATATTGATTTTCATAACAGCAGGAAGTACTGTTGCTATCCACATTGACAGATGAGAAAATGTGGGCTTAGACAAGTAATATGCTCATGGTCCCGAAGTCTCTTATTATATGACAACATTTAGGACAGAGAAAGGAAACCACTTTATCTTCCACAATCTGTTTTCATGGAGTCAGAGAACATAAAATCTGGAAAAGACTTCGGAGATATCTGGGAGCAACCCAGGTATCTAAACCCCAAGAGGGTTTAGAGTGTACTTGCCCACGTCCCACATTAAAAAATCACACAAGAGCCCCCAGTCCCCAGGTCTTGTACATCTCCTTATAACACAACCTCCTCCTCCCCTCCCAAAAGAAAACATGTTTTGACTTTTCTTTAATCATTCCCTTTTCAACTCTCCATACACATTATTCCCACTTTCTCTGTTACCATTTTTACTGAAATAACAACGGAAAGAGGGAAAACAAAGGAAGCGGGGAGGAGGGGGTAGGAGAGGAGGAGAGAGGAGAGTGAGAGGAGGAGGGAGGAAGAGAGAACCATCTATCAACGCATGAGAAGCTGGATAACTCAATTTGCTAGAGCCCTAGGTTGGGCTTCAAAATGTCTGAAAGCAAGCCAAATCCCTAGCGTGACACTGGGTCAGGCTCGCGTACTGGCTGGGGGCTTCAATTTCCCCATCTGTGAAACCATTAATTCACCAGCCACCAGGCCACTCAAAAGCCTCAGTGCCCTCACCGAAGACCACCCGGGGCCCTCTCGAGCGCCATCGTTGTGCCAACAACAAACATGGCGACTGAGCGTGACGTCCACTTCTACCGCCTCCGCCCCCACGCCCACCCTCACGCCCGGGGGGTGGCGACTCTCAATGACGGCGGCGGGCGGGGCGCATGCGCGGCGGCGGGGCCCGGCCCGCGGCGGCGGCGGCGGCGGCGGCGGTGAAGGGGCTATCTGCCCTCAGTTGACCTGTTGCGGCGGCCGCGGCGGGATGGTGTAGCTGGCCTTCCGGCCAGGCGGCGGGGCGCGGGCCGGGGCGAGGCGGCCGAAACGGCCGACGCCGCCTGACGGGCTCGGGTGCAGCGGCAGCACGCTGAGGGGGCGTCGCCGCCGCCGGCCCCCGGCGCCGCCGCGGGAGGCCGCGCCCGCCATGGCGGCCCGGGCCGTGCTGGACGAGTTCACGGCGCCGGCCGAGAAGGCGGCGCTGCTGGAGAGGAGCCGCGGCCGCATCGAGGGCCTGTTCGGCGTGAGCCTGGCCGTGCTCGGCGCGCTCGGAGCCGAGGAACCGCTGCCCGCGCGCATCTGGCTGCAGCTGCGCGGGGCGCAGGAGGCGGTGCACAGCGCCAAGGTGAGTCCGGCCGCCGCCCCCGCGAGATGGCCTTCCCCGGCCCGGCCCCCTGCCGCGCGCGCGGCCTTGGGTTAATCGGGGGTCCCTGGGCGGCCCACCCCCTTCTTCCCCGCGCCACCGCAGCCAGGCGCGGTGCTGAGAGCGCCGTTCCGAGCCTCGGCTCTCGAACCATGTGACCTTGGCTAGCGGTTTCATCTCCAGCGCCTCAGTTTCCCCGTGTGTAAAGTGGCGTTGACGAAAGCACCTGACTCGGAGGGCTGCGGCGAGGATTCGCCTAGGTGATGTGCTGAGGCTGGCCCGGAGTGAAGGCGTCGAGAGTGTTGCCTGTTGTTCAGGCTGGTGCGTAGGGCCTTGCTGGCTGGGCGCGCGACCTCCGGCCCACCACCTCAGCCACTCTTCTCTTCCCAGGCCTCCGCTACAGGGATTCTGACCCTTCGAGGGATGTCAGTCCCTCTGAGAATCTGACAAAACCATCGTAGTAGTGTAGTACTCAGAGAACATCAAAAAGAGAAGGGAATGTTTAATAGTGGTGCTAAAAATAGCATGATTCCTCGTATTGGTTTTGTGTGCCACTAACATTTATCGAATGGTTATAGCACATCAGACGTTATGTGCAATACTTCAGAAGGATTATCAGTTGCAGCCCTTAAAAAAAAAAAAAAATCCAGTGAGGTAGATTTTATTATCTTCCTGTCTGTAACAGCTGGGGAAACTGAAACTTTCGGAGAGGTGACTCACCTTCTCTCTAAATCAGCATTTCAGACTTACACCTACTTTAGACATCTACTCCCTTCCCTCCGCAAGCCAAAATACTGCAAGAATACATCCTCCCCTCACCCTCACCCCACCCCCACCGGCCAAGTTTCTCCAGCTTTTCCCATCAAGTAAGTGGGAGAGTCACAACTCAGACAGAAGCAGTTTGTGTTCTTGATACTATCTTCGAAATGATGAGCATTGGGGGTGGGGGGATCCTTTGTTCGTGTTCTCCTTCAGAAATTTCACAGTGCCCTTGAAGAATCTGATTAGCTGTAACTCTTGACTTTTCTTAGCTTAAAGAAAGAAAAAAAAAAAAAAACTGGTTGCTTGCTCTTAATGTGTTTAGAGAAGATAGGACATTTAACTGTATGATTCTTGTCCAAGCTTAAAGCAGTGCAGATATTGAATCAAGTTTACTTTGCTGTTCTTGATTTTTTTTTTTTTAATTACCTTCCTGATTTCAGACAGCTGGTCTTAACTTCTTCCCAGTCCTCTTCCTGGTTTTCTCCTCCAGCTACTCAGTTTCTTCCCACTCAGCAGGGCTGAAAAGTTTGACGTAACTAAGTCCTATAATGGCTTCTGAAGTCTCTTCCATGCACTCATTCCTTTCTTTTCCATTACTTTTGCAGCAATTAAGACCTTCTTTCTTGGTATGTGCCCTTTCTATTTCATTGCCTTCCGTCTCTCCCCACTACAACTTGCATGAGACTAATCCTCCCACAAGAAGTCTCCTATTGCCCAGCTCATTTCACTCTAAACTTTTCTGATTTACAAAACACTTATTAATCCAAGCCTACTTTATTTTTGCAGTTTTCTGCCTTAGCATCTCTCAGCTTAAAACTCAGCTGTAGTTTGACTACTACACTGCTTTTATTGTGTACTCTGCCTGCTCCAAGTTCAGCTTCACTCATGGCTCACTGCAAAGCGTGGAAAGTGCTGCTTTTGCTCTGCAGAAAAACCCTGCCAGACCCTCCCAGCTCCAGTCCTCTTGCCTGTCCCTGCTGTGCAACTCAGCATAAGCTAATTGGAAAAGGTGTGTCTTACCTTATCTTGGTAGTATGTGTCACCTGCCCGTTTATCTTTGTTATATGTGCTGTGCATAATCCAACCTTCCCACTTGTAAGAAATCTGTTTTTTTCCCCCATTGAGAGTTACTGGTAAGAGTTCAGTGCCATACTCAAAGGCTTTGTTCTCGTTAATTCATTTTGGAGTTTGCTTTACCTTCTTTTGAGAAGAGAAAATTTGATTTTTAAAAAATTTACTTGATTTCTAAAAACTAAGAACAGAGGGACTTCCCTGGTGTTTCAGTGGTTAGCACTCCGTGTGTCCACTGCAGGCAGGGGGCATGGGTTCATTCCTTGCCAGGGAGCTAAGATCCTGTATGTTAGGCAGTGCAGCCAAAAAAAATTCAAGAATAGGAGAACAAACTTCAACATCTACAATATTTTAAGTTAAGAAGAAAAGATTTAGGGGAAGGAAGTTTCAGGGGAAGGACTTTTTGAAGTTTTTTTAGCTTAGTTGTAGCTGACTCTGCTACCGTATGGACTGTAGTCCACCAGGCTCCTCTGTCCATGGGATTCTCCAGGCAAGAATACTGGAGTGGGTTGCCATTTCCTTCTCCAGGGGCTTTTCCCGACGCAGGGATTAGAACCCATGTCTCCTGCATCTCCTTGCATTTGCAAGCGGATTTTTTTTTTTTTTTTTTCACCACTGAGCCACCAGGGAAGTAGAGTCTCTGATTAATTGCAACTTTCTGGGTCTCATCAGATGGTTCATGTTGTTTTCCTGCTTTAAAAATGTTAAGTCACTACTCTTCAGCAAATGCTCAGGTAGAGGAGAATGTGGAGGTGTAGTTAGGGCTCCATGGAGAGGTGAGGTGTGGCCTCTGATAGAAAGTGATAATGTTCTGGGAAGGTTTTTTTTTTTTTAATAAAGGCACATGCTCTAGGAGTGACCACTTTTGTCAAAGGGGAATTTGTTGGAGGAAGTAACACTTGGGCTGGTCTTTGAAGAACCAGCACATTCCCAGGTAGAAATGGTTGCATGCAAGGACCTAGAAGCCAGAAAAACATGAAGTGTTTGGGTAGGAAGTGTCAAGGTGCCCTGTGAGAGGTAAAGCCTCCAGGGACCCAAATGCAGGCCAGTTGGGCCTTATCAGTAGGGAGTCAGTGAGGATTTAGGAAAAGGATTTGCTTGAAATTCTGTATTTGAAGACTCAGACAGTAAAGCCTCTGTTTACAATGCGGGAGACCCGGGTTCGAGCCCTGGGTTGGGAAGATCCCCTGGAGAAGGAAATGGCAATCATCTCCAGTACAGTTGCCTAGAAAATCCCATGGACAGAGGAGCCTGGCAGGCTGCAGTCTATGGGGTCCCAAAGAGTTGGAAACGACTGAGTGACTTCACTTCACAAGACCCAACTGTAGAGGGAACATTGTTCCAATTTAGAACTAGACATGAATAAGGTGAGGAGGTTTTCACTAGGACTGGCAACTAAGTGTATGTAGGGACTGAGGGAGAGAGTTGAAGCCCCAGTGCAGAAAGGATGGATGGTGGATACATTGTTTGACCTGTCGGTTGGTGGGATCAGCTTTCCCATACTTAAAAAACTTCTGTGCCAAGAAGTATGTTAGGTTGCCTCTTGACCTCAAGGAACCCACAGCCTAATATGAGAGACAAAGTTGGAAACATTAAAGAGTTGATGTGCAATGTGTTATATTAGTAGGGGAAAGGAAGGGTTGCTCTGCCCAAGGGGGTGTAAGGCCATCAGATTTACATTTCTAAGCATTGCCTGCAACGTCAGTGTTTATACCGCTTGTCTTAGGCTGCTATAGTACTACTTGCTGGTTAGTGATGATATGATTACAGAAATTGGGGACAAGTGTTTGCAACTTTCATAGCAATGTGACATTACTACAGGGGCTAGAGAAGCAGTGTCTGAAAGTGAGAGGGAAACCGGAAGGGGCATTGTGCATAAAGGACCAGTGGGCGGGGACTGAAGTCCAAGGTGGCAGACATCATGGAAACAAAGGAGATTGACTTTCAGAGAGGAAGTGGAGGCACTGATATGAGCTGCCCAATTTACAGAGAAATCAAAGATGCAAAGCAAGGGTGGGATCTTTGGAGTCTGGCATTGGTGGGGAGAGATGAGGCTGAAGAGATCTCAGCTCCCGAGAGTGCAAAGGGTTAGATCCTTACTTTAGATCAAAGAGCCTCTGGGACCAGGTGAGGAGACTGCATGGGGAAGTGGCTGGTTGGTAGGAAGGAACTGGTGACCAGGGTGCTCCTGCACAGTGTGGGCGTCTGATCTTCTCACCCAAAGGAACCCAGACGTCTTCATTTCATAATGGGAAGTCTGTTTTAAGAGACAACTAATTTATGTTTTGAAAACCATGCATGCTGTGAATTACAGCTCAATAAAAGTTCTACATCACTGTATTTTTCAAGTACATATTCTGAAAAATAAAAATAAAAATCAATCACGGATACTAAACAGAACATGTCAGTGGACCAGGTTCAGCTTTTGGATTACATTTTTAGGACCTCTGCTTTAGATAGTAGGAGACAAGGTGAATAAAGATACACTTTTTTTTTTTTTTTTTTTCCATTTGGGAAAGAGGGCATTTGAAGGCCTAGATTTCACTTTCACTTTTCATTTTCATACACTGGAGAAGGAAATGGCAACCCACTCCAGTGTTCTTGCCTGGAGAATCCCAGGGACGGGGGAGCCTGGTGTGCTGCTGTCTGTGGGGTCGCACAGAGTCGGATACGACTGAAGCGACTTAGCAGCAGCAGCAGCAGTACTGTCTTAGTAAAATAGGATGCCAGTTAACACCCCAAGAGGGAGGCTAAGTAAGAACTTGAAGACAGTGCAGTAAGTCAGCATAGATGCAGTGGAACTGTTGGAAGTGCATTGGAAAGGAACAAAAAAAGTACTGAAATTGAACTAAGGACCAGGGAAGATTAGATGGTTTGAATTTATTGTATCACTTGCTCTAGAAGTTCTCAAGTAGGTGATGATTTCCGGCACTCAGAATGTTGATGAGGCCGGCACGTAAAGACTGCGGGAGTCTAAGGTGCAAATGAAGAAGGCAGAATGGGGCCCAAGAAACGCTTCTGAATGGTCATCAAGGACAGTCCAAGAACATGTAAGACTTGCCTTCTACTGTCAGTGAACTGATAGCTTGAGAGATTCAGACCAGAGAGGAGGGAGGTGAAGGCAGAAAGAATATAAAGAACTGTAAGAATCAAGGAAGGGACAGGACCTTCGACTGTGTCCCCTCCTGCACTCAGGGGACCTTGCAGGCAGAGGACAAGTTCAGTGTTGAAGAATTCTAGAGGTGGTCGTTAGGCAGTTCAGAGATCAGAATCTTGGATATGGAAGATTTCTGAGGACCGAGGGGTGGTGCCTCAGTGGTCACGGGTAAAGCGAAAGAGAGAAACTTAGAGAAAGAAATGAAAGGCTAAAGGATGATAGTGTAACATCTAGAAGATAATGCAGTGCTGAGGTCACTGAGGTCCATAGCAGGGAGTTGGGTGCTAGAGTTAGTCCACGAGCTAGGAGCCTGTCCTGGAGGTTAACAAACGAGGAGTGATCGGAAGTAAACAGCATGGCTGCTTGTTGTATGACTTCTCCATGAGCCTTTATGGTACTGAATTTGCTACAGCTGCCCATCAGTTGGTGTTATTTCAGACATTACTTCATGGCAATGAATAGCCACCATGAAGCATAGCCAGTGACCTACCAAAACCATCAATCTGGAGGGCTTATAAGGAGGGTAATTTGGAGGACTTATCAATCTTAAACACTGAAATTATTACTCAGTACACCTGAGAAGCTGTGGTCAAGTAAACTTAACATCCAACCTGCTTTTACTTTGGGAGGAAAAAAAGAGAGGGTCTTATGAAGAGTTGGTGATTGTCTTTACCTGAGTTTTTGCTTACATATTTGTGGAGTAAGAGAGGAGAAAGATAAGGGTAAAGAAAATGCAATTCCGGTAAAAGTGGTGTATATTACTTCACTGACTTCAGAGGGTTAAAATGCACCCTGTGTTGTTTAATTTCCTTTCATGTTAGAAGAATTTGGTATCTGGTTTCATGAGCAGATTCTTGACCAGTAGATTTGTTCATGGAGGAAATAATCCATAGATGTAATAGTGGGTAGTGACAGTTTTTGTTTTGATTTTACCAGAAAAGAGGTTGGAGGCTTTTTTCCATTTCCTGGAATGATAATTTTTAACTGACTCTGGTTGTGAAAATCATCTTCTTAAGAAAAAGTGATTTGTTCAGTCTCGTTTTAATGGTTAATATTTTGGGGTTATATCCAGAATGTTGAAATAAGGGATACTTTCACTGCTCATACTAGGGTCAAAGTGATTGCTTATGATTGTAGTTTCCCCTTCCCGATTTGTTTACCAGCTAGTATTGCAGGGTTTTAATTAAATCAGGGATATTTTGTTCGGTGTTGACTTTCTACTAAATATAATTGTATGAAGTTAGAAATCTTCCATTTCAAAAACAGTTAATAGGGGGAAGATCCTTACTGTAAAGATCTGCTTTTTAAAAGTTCAGTTATGTCTTATGGAAACAACATAGGAAAATCCTTTTGTTTAAAGAAACCAAATTATTTCTTTTTTTTTAAGTTGTTTATTGAATTTGTTACAATATTGCTTCTGTTTTTGTTTTGGTTTTTGAGCAGTGAGGCATGTGGGATCTTGGTACCCCCATCAGGGATTGAACCTGCAGCCCCTGCATTGAAAGGCACAGTCTTAACCAGGGCACCACCGGGGAAGTCCCCCAAATTCTATATCTTTTTTTCTCTTTTTGGCTGCGCTGGGTCTTTGTTCCTTTGTGTGGGCTTCCTCTAGTTGCAGTGAGTGGTGGCTTCTCTTCATTGTCGCTGTGGTGTGCTGGCTTCTCACTGCACTGGCTCCTCGTGTGGAACACAGACTCTAGATGCTCGGGCTGCGGTATTGGTGACTCGCGGGCTTAGTGGTGCACAGGCTTAGTTGCTTCCCGGCATGTGGAATCTTCCCAGACCAGGGATCAAACCTGTGTCCTCTGCCTTGGAGAAGATTCCTATCCACTGCACCACCAGGGAAGTCCAGAATAATTTCTTTTAATTGTTAATTTAAGAGTTTCCTTTCAACTTGGAGAAAATTTTGTTCAGTTTTAGTGCTGACAGAATTAGCTACATTAATTGATGAGTAAGAGCTGTGTGGATTCACATCTGAATTTTCTGTGTAAAAGTCAGTTATGATTATGGCACCTTTTCTTCGAAACTGTCTACCAGTCACCTGGGATCTATATCCATTCTTGAACCTGCATGTTTAGTTCACAGTGTGTTTCATTATTAACCCTATTTCTAGGCCATTTAAAAAATTAAGATAGCTTAGGTTAATGCTGATGATATTATCTCTAATAGGCTGATAGATAGATCAAGATTTGGCTGAAGTGACAGAAATCTATACAATACAAAATGGTTTAGTTTTCTTTCACTCAACAAGAAGTCTTAAACAACAGTTCAAAGCTGAGTAGTAGTCAGGAGCCATCAGGGCCAAGGTCTCTGCAGTTCCTTTGGCCTTTCCCTTATGGTCACGAAGTAACTGATGCAGCTCGTCACCATATCTCTGTTTCAAGGAGGAAGAAAGAAGACACAGTAGCTTTCAACCGCATCCCAGCAGACTTTTCCTTATGGCCAGTATGGAAAAGGAGCTAGGAAATGCTCAGGTTTAACTAGATACATTACTGCCCTGAACACAGTCTGGATTCTGTTGTGAAAGAAGCAGAACATGGGTATTGGTAGACAGTAGGAAGGACCGCTGCACCATGTCATCTGCTTCTTAAAATAGGCCCTTAATCTCCACTGTTTTTTGGTTTTTTTTTTAGTTTTGTTTTCAGGAATAGGATTTTTTTTAAATGGGCACTTTAGTTTCATTTTTTTAAAAAATGTAATTTCTAAAGATACAAAGCGAGCACACATCAAACATTTACTTAACTCATCTGTGGGGTAACTAGCTGCATAGGAAAACTGGCTCAAGAAACAAGATATGATCAGAAGTACTGAAAAAAGAATGTTGGAATAAGACTGCTAGACTGGATACAAAACTTGTTCATACCGTACAGGATAATGAAACTGTGATTTTGGAGGTTATCTCAGAAATCATCTGTGTCTTTACTGGACAAAAATCTGCAAGTTAATGTGTTCTTGCTTTTTTTTCAATATGAAATAGTATGTTAAAAAGCACATACTCCTAGAGCATACAGACATGGGCAAACTTTTTCCATAAAGAGCCAGATAATAAATTTTCAGACTTTGCCATGAAAGGTGAGGAGACTCAGTAGAAGTGGACCGAGTTTCCCTTTTGACTTGACACAGTTAATAAATGTTCGCAATTTAAGAAATGCCGAGTGCCCCAAAGAAAGGAATAGTTTTAGCATCCTTATGAGGTGAAAGAGAAATCTTTGTGATTGATTGCCTGGTGACCTTTGCAAAACATCAAAGATAGTTTAGGTGTAGAAGACTTTCAGAGTGGTATACTGCAAAGTAATAGAAAAGAACAAATTATTCAGACATTCAGTAACATGGATGAATCTCAGAAATATTATGCCAAGTGAGAACAGTCTTACACAAAACACTGCATACTAATTCTATATGTGTGACGTACTAGGCAAGGCAAGACTTAATTGTGTAATTATGGTGGGGGAAAAAATCAGACTAATCAGAGCAGAACGACTGGAAAAAGACATTAAATACAGACTGGGTATTAGATGATACTAAGGAATTACTGTTCATTTTGTTGGGTACAATAATGACATTGTGCTTATATTAAAAAGAAAACATGTAGTGTGTGTGTTTAAACTATGCTTGGCGTCTCTCACTTGGAAATTAGCCATGTATCCAAAGAATGTCTGTTAGGGAACCATTTACTGTTAGTCCAACCAGGGTCTTAAAATTAAGATATTGGAAATTATGCTTAAACTGACAAGTACTGAGCAACATATAACTTCTGATATATATTTTAAAAAGTTATAATTCAGTGTAGTTGAATGTGTACATTTTTCTTCTGCATAATCAGTCTTTTCACGAAAGGAAAACCTTAAAGTAAAAAAAATATCTTACGCATGCATTGTACTCTGCACTGGTAAAATCAGAGAAAGGACATCTGTTTTTAAGTTAGCATTAAAATGATCTTTTTTTTTTACCCATGCCATATGACCTGGATTATCTTAGTTTTCTTCCAGGGACTGAACCCAGGCCACGGCAGTGAAAGTGCCGAGTCCTAATTACTGGACCACCAGGGTTTGTTTTTGTTAAGCATGAATTTATATTCTAAAAACAACTGCCTTTGGAGTTTCAGCTTCTGTGCATTTTCGGTTGTTTTTGTTGTTGAGAAGTTAACTCATTATGAGTTCAGATGTTTCGTTTTTTTATTTTCTAGGAGTAATATAGATTTATGTGAAAGCTTGTTGTTCTCTATAAACCAACTTGAACAGAAGTTCTTTAGGAAACTTTATTATCTTCTTTATTAATAACCCCTGGAGATAGGAATATATTTCACATTCACACCATGAAGAAATAAATGCTTTTTCTCATTTAGAGACACAGAAAACTTTTAGCTTTGGTTCCCTGATCTTAGCCACAGGTTGAAAAGTAATCCCAAACCACAAAACTGGTGCAGGTTTATAAGGGCTGTTCTGTCAGTAGGCCTGAAACACGTTCTTGCACAAACAGAAGAACAGAAAAAGCTAAAACCAGATAGTCCTGTAGTCTCTCATGCCACCAAAAGTGGTTCCCTGTTTCCTGCTGACAGGTTGCCGTGTGATCAGATGCTAAAATCAGATTCCTACAGACTAGATTCATGTGTGAAACTGAGTAGGTGGAAATGCCCAGGGGATAGTCTGCAGCCTAACAGTATTAAAGGCTAGATGGACATTTGGAGTTAACTGTCAGAGAAGTAAAAGTTATCTTTGGAACTTAAAAGAGCCTATTAGAGTATAATTGAGGGAGAGGCCCGAGACAGAACCTTATGGAATATCTGCATTTAAGGGACAGTAGAGAAAGGCAGCAAAGGATTTGGGGGGATAGTCAGAAAGACAGGCTTTAGTTGTCATTCAGGAAAGCGGTTTCAGTTTAAATGGGGGCAGAATCCAGATTTCAAGGGGTTGACAGGGAATGGGGTTTGGGATACTTTTTGACACAGCGTGAAGAGGAAAAGACAGAGTGGCTCTATGCATGCGCAGTTGGGCTGAAGGCAGTGTTTTTTTAGGATCAAGGAGACACGCCGGTTTGTAGACAGAGGGACATGGGTGGGTGGATGAAGGGGGAGTGATGAATCAAGGTCTAAGAAAATGGCATGGCTTTGAAGGAGAAAAAAGGAGAAGGGTTTATGAAAGGTAGAATGTTTAGATGAAAGTAGAGAGGCAGTCAAAGGAATTCATACATTCCCGGCTCATTTACTAAGAATAAGGAGAGTGACAAAAATGACATAGGAGACCCAAAGAGCTTACTTGGTGAAGAGTGAAGATTAAATTGCTCAGGAGAACTGAAAGTTTGGGAAGCTGTAGGATTTGAGAGACTCTCAGTTGTAATGTGGGTGAAGTCTAGGGTGAAGTGTGGCTCCTAGTACTGTCCCCAGAAGTACACTCAGAGTGAGCATGCGGGGAAGTCCCTGCAGGGCTCCTGGGAAGAACTTGTAGGCATTTCAGAAATAAAATTGAGAAGAAAGATGGAACAGAAAGCAAATGTTGGAAATGTACTGGGAAAATGGTTAAAATGGTTATTTTAATTCTCTAGCAATATTATTAATGTTGCTGGTCAAATAGAGACATGTTATCTTAACAGGTTAAAATGTTATCTTAACCTGTTACAGATTTGTCAGTCAGTTCAGTTGTTCAGTCGTGTCCGACTCTTTGCAACCCCATGGATTGTAGCACGCCAGGCTTCCCTGTCCATCACCAGTTCGCAGAGCTTGATTAAACTCATGTCCATCGAGTCAGTGATGCCATCCAACCATCTCATCCTCTGTCGTCCCCTTCTCCTGCCTTCAATCTTTCCCAGAATTGGGGTCTTTTCCAGTGAGTCAGCTCTTCACATCAGGTGGCCAAAGTATTGGAGCCTCAACTTCAGCATCAGTCCTTCCGGTGAATATTCAGGATTGATTTCCTTTAGGATTGAGTGGTTTGATCTCCTTGCAGTCCGAGGGACTCTTGAGTCTTCTCCAATACCACACTTCAAAAGCATCAGTTCTTCAGTGCTAAGCTTTCTTTATGGTCCAACTCTCAAATCCATACATGACTATTGGAAAAACCATAGCTTTGACTAGATGGACTATGCTGTCTAGGTTTGTCATAGCTTTTCTTTCAAGGAGCAAGTGTCTTTTAATTTTATGGCTGCAGTCACCATCTGCAATGATTTTGGAACCCAAGAAAATAAAGTCTGTCGCTGTTTCTATTATTTCCCCAATTATTTGCCATAAAGTGATGGGACTGGATGCCATGATCCTAGTTTTTTGAGTGGAGTTTTAAGGCAACTTTTTCACTCCTCTTTAACTTTCATCAAGAAGCTCTTCAGTTCCTCTTTCCTTTCTGCCATAAAGGTGGTGTCATCTGCATATCTGAGGTTATTGACATTTCTCCTGGCAGTCTTGATTCCAGCTTGTGCTTCATCCAGCCTGGCATTTTGCATGATGTACTCTGCATGTAAGTTGAATAAGCAGGGTGACAGTATACAGCCTTGACATACACCTTTCCCAGTTTTGAACCAGTCCATTGTCCCATGTCCAGTTCTTTTTTTTTTTTTTCCATGTCTAGTTCTAACTGTTTGTTTCTGGACCTGCGTGCAGATTTCTCAGGAGGTAGGTAAAGTAGTCTGGTATTCCTATCTCTTTAAGAATTTTCCACAGTTTGTTGTCATGCACACAGTCAGAAGCTTTGACGTAGTCAATAAAGCAGAAGTAGATGTTTTTCTGGAACTCTCTTGCTTTTTCCATGATCCACCAGGTCAATTTGATCTCTGGCAATTTGGTCTCTGGTTCTTCTCCCTTTTCTAAATCCAGCTTGAACATCTGGAAGTTCTCGGTTAACATACTGTTGAAGCCTTGCTTGGAGAATTGTGAGCATTACTTTGCTAGCGTGTGAGATGAATGTAGTTGTGTGGTAGTTTGAACATTCTTTGGCATTGACTTTCTTTGGGATTGGAATCAAAACTGAACTTTTCCAGTCCTGTGGCCACTGCTGAGTTTTCCAAATTTGCTGGCCTACTGAGTGCAGCACTTTAATAGCATTATCTTTTAGGACTTGAGATAGCTCAGCTAGAAGTCATCTAGCTTTGTTAGTAATGATGCTTCCTAAGGCCCACTTGACTTCAGACTCCAGGATTTCTGGCTCTAGATGAGTGATCACACCGTCTTGGTTATCTGGGTCATTAAGATTTTTTTTGTACAGTTCTTCTGTGTCTTCTTGCCACCTTTTCTTAATATCTTCTGCTTCTGTTAGGTCCATACGATTTCTGTCCTTTATTGTGCCCATCTTGCATGAAATGTTCCCTTGGTATCTGCTTTTCTTGAAGAGATCTCTAGTCTCCCATTTTATTGTTTTCCTCTATTTCTATGCATTGATCACTCAGCAAGGCTTTCTTATCTCTCCTTGCTATTTTTTTAGAACTCTGCATTCAGATGGGTATAGCTTTCCTTTTCTCCTTTGCCTTTAGCTTCTCTTCAGCTATTTGTAAGGCCTCCTCAGACATAGGTATGACCTATGATTTAGGTCATACCTGAATGGTCTAGTGGTTTTCCCTGCTTTCTTCAGTTTAAGTCTGAATTTTGCAATAAGGAGTTTGTGATCTGAGCCACAGTCAGCTCCTGGTCTTGTGTTTGCTGACTGTATAGGGCTTCTGCATCTTTGACTGCAAAGAGTATTATCAATCTGATTTTGATACTGACCATCTGGTGGTGTCTATGTAGAGTCATCTCTTGTGTTGTTGGAAGAAAGTGAAAGTCACTCAGTCGTGTCCAACTCTTTGTGACCCCATGGACTGTATAGTCCATGGTATTTTCCAGGCCAAAATGCTGAAACAGTTTGCCATTCCCTTCTCCAGTGGACCACGTTGTGTCAGAACTCTCCATCATGACCCATTACAGATTTGTAGGTATTTACAGTAAATGTTTGTTTTCTGCAAGGCATTGTAATGCTTCTAGTTTACATACATTCTGTAGGACTCATGTGTCAATGTCTAAAAATATTACTCTTCCTCCTTTCTTTTCTCTTAGAGATAACATACAGTTTATGCAAGAGCATCCTGAGTTACAAGAAATCTTTAGAATCCTTCAGTGTACAGCCAAAGTAGAGAACTACTGGTCGGAACGATTTTTGAGCTCTGCCTGTAGGACATTGAAGCTTCCTTGCCTGCGTAGTTTCTCCTTCCCCACTGATGTGTGGTTGACTTGTGTGTCTTCTGTTATGTTGTGCCAGGGCGCAGTTGCGCCCCTGGCACCTGCCAGAGTGTGTCAGCTCTGCAGCCATGATAGATGATCCCACGTTGCTATGCTTTTCCACCATTGTGTCTTCCGTATTTTTGCACCTGTGCTGTCAGTTACTTGCTGTTGCGTGCTCTGCAGGTAGCACCCTCTGCTGCTCCTTTTACACTTTTATTCAGCTGCCTCAAACCATATGTGATTTGGGAGACAAGCTGATAGAGTCCTTCAAGTGTGTGCCCATAATAAGAGATGGTAGCTGGTGAACAGTGGTGCCAAGAACCCTTTCCCCAGGGCGCACATACTCCGGAACAGCCACTTTGATCCTTTCTGTTTTTAGCTGCTGTGAGTAGCAGGGGTTGCCAGGAGCTTCTCCAATACATGAATTGTTAAGATCGAGTTAAGAAGAACTGAACTTGTAGAAAGTAGAATAATAGAAATCCGTTTTGCCATATGCAAGGGAAGTTACTGTTGTATATATTATATATTCTCCCCCACCCCACCCCACCCCGACTTTTTTCCTTAAAAGCCTGAGTAAAGTAAAACAGTGTTAACATTACAGGATGGAAGAAAACAGTTTTTGACTAATATTGAAATGTTCAGATGCCAAATACAGTCAAATGGAAATGATGACTGCTTGGATCCATAGAATCTTTCTTATCAATACAGCTGATGGCCAAACATCTAGAATGTAATAACACTGTATGCCTGTATACATTATTTCTCACTCCTGGAGTATAAAAATCAATTGTTGCTACTTCGTAATTTCCCAAAAGTAAATTATTTATGAAAAAAAATTGAATCTGAATCTCAAGGGATAATTACTCATTCCTCTTGGGAAATAACTCAAAGGAGTTTGGGGTAGGTGAAGCTATAACATTAGCTCCTAGCACAGCTCTTCCTCAAGCCTATGCAGTTCGTCTTGCATTAATAGTGTCGGTTATCTGGGGATAATGACAGGCAGCTCTGCTTGTGTTGGGCATGTCTCTGCCAGTCTTCCTAGCGCTCACACAACAGGAGTTCTCCTGAGGCCCTCTGTAATCTTGTCATACAGCATCAGAGCATGTTACACATCCACTTTAAATTTTTTAAATAAAATTAGGAAGGAGGGAAGGTAATAAAATAATATTTGCACATGGGTAAAATAAATCAGATATTACTGAAAGCTTTTATGGTGAAGAATAGCAGCCCCTTGGTTTCTTCCCCACCCCCAGCTTCCTAAAGGCATCTGCTGTTTTTAGCTATTTGTTCTGATGTTTACCTAAATAGTTATGAATAATATACTGCTATTTCTTATCAATATTGGACATTATTCACCTTCTTTAAGAAAAAGGATGAGGCAAAAACCAGATCCATTTGCCCAGTTGCTATGGTCTGAATATTTGTGTCTCCTCAAAATTAATGAGTGTTGAAATTCTAATGCCCCCTGTGATGGTATTAGGAGAGTGGGCTTTTGGCGGGTGATTGGGTCATGAGGACAGAACCCCCATAGATGAGATTAGTACCCTTAGACACTAGGCCTGAGAGAGCTCCACTGCCCTTCACCACATGAGGACACGAAGTCCACAGTCTGAAAGAGGGCCCTCACTCGACCATGGTGGCACCCTGATTTTGGACTTCCAGCCTCCTCCAGAGCTGAGAGAAATAGATTTCCGTTGTTCATAAGCCACCCAATCTGTGGTATTTGATACAACAGCTCAAACAGACTAAGACACCAACATTTTTTTTTTCATTTAAAAAGCTTATATAATTATGATATATGAATACTACTCATTGCAAGGGCAAGTTCTATATATATTACATTATGTTCTCTTTCTGATTTAGCCTTTTTTCTAGGATTTTTATCTGTCCCTTTCTCATCTACTTAGGAAATTTGCTCTAAGCGCATCTCTAATAGTTTATAAATATTCCTTTATATCAACTATTCTTTGAGTCTCTTTTTCCAGGAAAACACCCCTAAAGCCCTCGTCCCTCCTCCAGTCAGCTGGTTGCTCATCTCATCTGCTGCACGGCTGTAATCTGTGGACTTCTATTCTACTCTTGGATGGAATTTATTAATTACTTCATCTCCCATATTTTTGGTGGCCTTCATCTTAAAATAGTTTCTCAAGAAAAGAATCTGTGGGAGTAATTTTTTCAGCCTGTAGCATGCTAGAAATGTTTTTATTCTGCTTTATATTTGGTATGTAATGTGGACATTATAGACTGAAAATCATTTTTCCTTAGAATTTTGAATGCATTGTTAACCTTTTCCCCCTAATTTTCCAGAATTGCTATTGAGAATTTGACATTCTGATGGTCATTCTCTTATGTGTGTCCTGTTCCCACCCTGCACCCAGGATTTTTCTCTAGTGAACCTTTAAAAACTCATCATATTTGGATATTCTGTAGACCCTTTCAAAGTGGGATTTGGGTGCATTGGCTTCCAAACAAGACTTAATGTAATTTTTTGACTAATTATGCCTGGGGTCTTCTATATTTTAGTTCGAGGAAAAGATTTGTGTTATTTCTTTATTAAGCGTCACCCTGTCTTTTTGAAATGCCAGTTATTCAGATTTAGGATATCCTCGATAGACCTTTAAAGTTTCTTTTCTGTCATTTTTTTCTGATACTTTCGGAGGGTTCTCTTGCACTTTGCCTTTCAGTTCTTCTATGGACTCTGTTAATACTCTTTTTAAAAAATGTTCACTGTTTAATTGGGCTGCACCGGGTCTTCTCTGTGGCGCCCAAGCTCTAGAGCGCACAGGCTCAGTAGTTGCAGCATGTGGGCTCTCCAGTTGTGACACAGGTTTAGTTGCCCCTCAGCATGTGGGGTCTTAGTTCCCCAACTAGGGACCAAACCACGTCCGCTGCTTTAGAAGGTGGATTCTTAACCACTAGACCACCAGGAAAGTCCCTGGCCATTATATTCTTAATTTGCTAATGCTCTTATTCTGATTATTTTTCTTTCTTTTTTTTTTAAATTTGATTCCTGTTTTATGATTTCATTATCATCTTAAATCTGTTTGAAAGCACTAATTAAAAATTTGTTGAAGTTCTCTTTTCTACCCTGAATTACCTACTTTCCCTCTATTTTGTGTTCTGTTTTATTGGTTTCTGTCTTCATATTTGCCAAGCTTTCTTCTGACAGGTTTTTTTTTAATGCTAATGCTAAGTCGCTTCAGTCGTGTCCAACTCTGCGTGACCCCATAAACGGCAGCCCACCTGGCTCCCTCGTCCCTGGGATTCTCCAGGCAAGAACACTGGAGTGGGTTGCCATTTCCTTCTCCAGTGCATGAAGGTGAAAAGAGAAAGTGAAGTCACTCAGTCATGTCTGACTCTTAGCGACCCCATGGACTGCAGCCTACCAGGCTCCTCCGTCCATGGGATTTTCCAGGCAAGAGTACTGGAGTGGGCTGCCATTGACTTTATTTCATATTAAATCTGAAAAGCCAATTGGAAGCTTTGTGTCTGGGCAGGATCTGTTGATAGGTGGCCTTTATTTTAGATCAAGTAGAGAATCAGCCCTTGTTTAAGAGGGTATTTGTTTTAGAAGTCACTGTTGCTGAGTGGATATAACCAGCTTTTTCTCATCCAGTAGCTGCATAGTCGTCTCCGCATATTTGACTCCTGTGAATTCAACCTTACTTATGCTAAATAGGCAGCGTCATTTACGTATTAGCAGGCAGCAGGGAGCAACTCCAGTTCTGAGTAAGACTCCACCCTGCCACTCATACTGGTACAGTGATAAAACTTGGGCAAAAAGCACTGAGCAGCTACTTGAGAGCTCTGAAAACTAAACAGCAGGCAGAGTGGGAAGGAAGACCATGGTTCACAGTACAACCAAACCAGTGGTGAGTTTACGTTTTACCCCTCTGTTATCCCTCAGCCTGGACTCAGTACAGCCTAACCTGGAAGTGGAAATGGGCACTAGGGCACAAAAAGAGCACCAGGAGAAGCCCTCCAGTTTTAACTCAAGGGGCAGAGATTGGAGTATCTGTGATAGAATGTAAAGGTCTCTCTTTGTTTTTCTTCATTCCACTGGATACCAGCTTCTGAACACCCATGATGGTGGCAGTAGCCTGCAGAAGCCAAAACTCTGAGGGAGGAGAACCTTCCCCTCTGATTGGTAGGGCTGTCATCCTGAGAGGATAGGGCCAGTCTTGTTGCTTTCTCTCCCTCTCTGTCCTTTGGCTGGACCCAGGCACAGTTGCAGAAGTGCAACAAAATGGGATAACCAAAGCGCTAGCTTTCTGACTGGAAGACTGAAAAGAGGAGCCCAGGGCACCAGAAAGCACTAGGAAGATGGCAGAGAGGGAGGAGCTCAGAAAAAGGACTACCTAATAGTTGTTTATGATCTCCCAGGCTCATCCCCAAGCTGCACACATGCATGGATCTACTCCTTGTCAGCACAGCAAAGACTTTCGAGTACTGAACTAATAGGAAAACCACCAGCCAGGTCCAAGATTGGCCACTGGGTACCACACCTGTGGGACAGATACACATAGCACTGCAAAGGCTTTAAAAAATGAACTCATATTGGAACCACAGCTCACAGAAGACTGGGTACCTCTTGCAGCCTGAATCTAACTAGATTGAATACCTGCTAGAACAGAAGTGCTGACTTTCATCACAGACTTACTTAAATGAGCTAGAACTCACTATTGAAAATGGATACAATACAAAATTACTTGGTATATGAAGAACCACGAAAATGTTGGCTCTCATGAGAAAAGCGGAGAAGGCAGTCAGTGGCACCCCACTTCAGTACTCTTGCCTGGAAAATCC
Source organism: Capricornis sumatraensis (assembly GCF_032405125.1). Taxonomy (NCBI): domain Eukaryota; kingdom Metazoa; phylum Chordata; class Mammalia; order Artiodactyla; family Bovidae; genus Capricornis; species Capricornis sumatraensis. The sequence goes on along the minus strand of NC_091088.1, from coordinate 22,834,720 downwards.
CATGGATGGAGGAGCCTGGAAGGCTGCAGTCCATGGGGTCTCAAAGAGTCGGAGACGACTGACCAACTTGACTTTCACTTTTCACTTTCATGCATTGGAGAAGGAAATGGCAACCCACTCCAGTGTTCTTGCCTGGAGAATCCCAGGGACAAGGGAGCCTGGTGGGTTTCTGTCTGTGGGGTCACACACAGTTGGACACGACTGAAGCGACTTAGCAGCAGCAGCAGCATGAGAAAAGACAGAGGACATCAGTGCCAAGACAACACGGTGTTGAAATTATCTAACAAAGAATTTAAAATATGTATTATAAATATGCTTCAACAGGGTAATGACAAGTACTCTTAAAGCTATTAGAAAAATAGTTTCAGCAAAGAAGTAGAAGACATAAAGAAGAACCAAATGAAAAGGTTAGAACTGAAAGCTACAATAACCTAAATAGCACCTCTCTGGATGAACTTAGATTTTTAAGTGGAGATGACAGAGGAGTTCAGTGAACTTTGTAATCTGAACAAGATGAGTAGAGGACAAAGTGTGGTTCTAAAGAAAATATTTGGAGAAATAATAGCTGAACACTTCCCAAAAAATTTGGCAGAAGATGTAAACATAATGATTCAAGAAGTTGTGAATGCAAGCATAATAAACTCAAAGAATTCCACACCCAGACGTGTCATAACCACACTGCTGAAAACTGAAGACATATTAAAAATCATGAAAGCATCGAGACAAAAAAGTTCAGGGAGCAACTACAGTGAGTAGATGGTCAGGAACCATGGAGGCCAGAGAAGTAGCACATTGTTATTTAAGTGGTGGAAGAAAAGGACCAAGGATTCCCTGTACAGTGAAATTATTCTTTGAGAATGAAAGTGAAATAAAGCATGATAAAGTATTCTTGGCTGAGGAAAAAACTAAAGAGAATTCATTGCCAATAGCCTGCTACAAAAGAATTGCTAAAGGAAGCTTTTCAGACAGAAATGATAACACTGTATCTGGTAAATATAATAGATTACTGTCTCCTCTTGAGTTCTTTGAGTTAGTGGTTGAAAGTGAAATTTATGACATTGTCTGATAGGATTTCAACTTTATACTTATGTAATTTATGAGATAGCTATAGCTTACAAGAGAATAAGGAGGGTAGACCAAGGGTAAAGGAACTCAGGTGGTGAGTTCCTACAGGAGTTTAAGTTATGGAGGTGGCAGAGTGATGGCATGGAGAAGTCAGTGCTGTTAAAAGAAGATTCTGATTACTTACATTTTCCAAGAAAAGAGAGCATGCCTCCCCCTGGCCAGGCGTTTCTGGTTGCTGCTGTTGTTCAGTCGCTAAGCCGTGTCTGACTCTTTGTGACTCCATGCAACTCCAGCACGCCAGTCTTCCCTGTCCTTCACTATCTCCTGAACTTTGCTCAAACTCATGTCCATTGAGTTGGTGATGCCATTAAACCATCTCATCCTCTGTCGCCACCTTCTCTTGCCTTCAGTCTTTCCCAGCATCAGGGTTTTTTCCCCCTATTGAGTCAGCTCTTCACATCAGGTGGCCAAAGTATTGGAGCTTCAGCTTCAGCATCAGCCCTTCCAATGAATATTTGGGATTGATTTCCTTTAGGATTGACTGGTTTGATCTTCTTGCACTCCAAGGGACTCTCAAGAGTCTTCTCCAACACCACAGTTCAAAAGCATCAGTTTGTTGGCACTCAGCTTTTATGGTCCAACTCTCATACATACATGGCTAGTGGAAAAACCGAAGCTTTGGCTATATGGACCTTAGTCAACAAAGTGATGTCTCTGCTTTTTAATACAGTGTCTAGGTTTGTCATAGGTTTTCTTCCAAGGAACAAGTATCTTTTAATTTCATTACTGCAATCACCATTCTCAGTGATTTTGGAGCCCAGGAAAATAAAATCCATCACTGTTTCCACTTTTTCCCCTTCTATTTGCCATGAAATGATGGGACCATATGCCATGATCTTTGGTTTTTTTTTGAATGTTGAGTTTTAAGCCAGCTTTTTCCACCCTCATAAGAGGCTCTTTAGTTCCTCTTCACTTTCTGCCATTAGAGTGGTATCATTTATATCTGAGGTTGTTGATATTTCTCCTGGCAATCTTGATTCCAGTTTGTGAACAGTCCAGCCCAGCATTTCACATGATGTACTCTGCATATAAGTTAAGTAAGCAGGGTGACAATATACAGGAGACAGAATCCCAGATGCCACAGCAGTAAAAAACCTGCCTGCTAATGTAGGAGATGCAGGTTTGATCCCTGGGTCAAAAAGATCCTCTGGAGAAGAAAATGGCAACCCACTTCTGTATTCTTGCCTGAGAAGTCTCATGGACAGAGGAACCTGGCAGGCTACAGCTCATGGAGTCACAGAGTCAGGTACAACTGTGCAGCTGGGCACACAGGCAGAAGCAGGAGTAAGGGAAAGACACCAGGGCAGGGTGCAGCAGTTTAGGATTGGCTAGTCTGGATGACTCCTGTTGGTTCTGGGGCATAGGGGCTGTCCTTAGTTGTTTGGTACCTGGCCTTGGATTGTTACAAGGCTTGGTATGTGAATTAGATAAGGAAAATGGGCCTCTGTATGTGAAAGGGAAGCTCTAAGCAGGCTGCCCACAACTCCCAAGGAATCAACTAACCCTGGCTAGGTGGGGGAATCTCTCCCCATGTCTGAAAGGCCTCCCAAGATGTCAAAACATATAAAGATACAGGAAATAAAAAACAAAATAGTATGGGTGGTAAGGCTTATACATTCTTCTTGAAATGGTAGAATACTGATTTTAAGTGGACTGTGAAAATTAAGTGTATATTGTAGTTGACATGACTATTATAAAAACTAAATAAAGAGATACAGTAAAAAGAATGCAATAAATTAAATTGTAGTACGAAAAAATGTTTCTGTAAGGCACAAGAAATCCAGAGAGGGGAAAAGGAATTAAAAATAGAGAACAAGCTGAAAACAAACTAATGGTAGGCTTAAATCCAAACTTACCAATAATTTCATTAAAATTAAATAGTCTAAACACACCAGTTTAAAAAGAGATTGTCAGAATGGATTTTAAAAACAACCAAATTATGTGGTGTCTTGAAGAAACTTGTTTCATTAATATAGGTGAGTTAAAATTAAAAGGAAGGGAAAATATACTGTGTAAACATTAATCAAAAGAAAGCTGGAGTGGCAATACGCAGATAAAATATTCAGGCAAAATACCCTTCGGAGTGAAGAGTCAGTTCACTGAGAATACATAGCAGTGCTAAATGTGTATATTCCTAATAATATAACTGTAAAATAAAGATGAAAAACTGGTAGAACTGAAAGGACAAATGGACATATTCACAGTTACAGTTGGATGCTTCAACATGTATCTCTTAACAAATGATAAACCCATTAGACAGAAAATCAGCAAGAATATAGGAGAACTCAACACCATTAACCAACAAGGTTCTAATCAGTGTTTATAGAACATTCTACCCAGCAATAACACAGTACACATTTTTTTCAAGGCCTATAGAATGTATATCAAGATAGACCTAACCTGGGCATAAAACAACTAACAAATTTGAAAGAACCAAATCATATGGAATGTGTTCTCTGATCACAAAGGAATCAAACTAGAATAACAGAAAGATAATAAGAAAATATCCAGATACTTAGAAACTCAATAACAGACCTGTAAATATTGGATAATTTGAAGAGAAATTTTAAAATACATTGAACTGAAGAGAAAATGAAAATAATATATATCAGAATTTGTGAGATGTAGCTAAAGTGAACGTTGGTCAGTCGTGTCCCATGCTTTGCGACCGCATGGATTGTAGCCTGCCAGGATCCTCTGTCCATGGAATTCTCCAGCCCAGAATACTGGAGTGGGTAGCTGTTCCCTTCTCCAGAGGATCTTCCCAACCCAGGGCTCAAACCCAGGTCTCCTGCATTGCAGGCAGATTCTGTACCTTCTGAGCCACCAGGGAAGCCCAAAGAGAAAGTCTGTTTCCACCCAGTTTCAAACCGGGGACCTTTCATGTGAGGCAAACGTGATAAGCACTACACTATGGAAACAAGGTCTGTGTAGCTGAAGCAGTGATGAAAGAAATATAATACATAATTAGAAAAGAAGAAAAGCCTCAAATCAGTAATCTTAACTTTCACCTATCGTCTTCACTGGAAAAAGATGAGTAGAATAAACCCAAAGTGAGCAAACGGAATGAAATAAAGAGTGGAGGTCAATGAAGTTGAAAATAATAGATAAACTTGATTAAATAACAAGCTTGTTCTTGGGGAAAAAAATCAATGAAACTGACAGACTTCAGTAATACCGAAGAAGATATAAATTACTAATACCAGAATATCAACTACAGTCCCTGCAAACATCAGAGATAAGGAAATCCTGTAACTTTACACACACAAATTTGACAGCTCAGATGAAATCAGCCAATTCCTAAAAAAGTATAAACTACCATAACTTCAGTTCAGTTCAGTCACTTAGTCGTGTCCGACTCTTTGCGACCCCATGAATCGCAGCACGCCAGACCTCCCTGTCCATCACCAACTCCCGGAGTTCACTCAGACTCACATCCATCGAGTCAGTGATGCCATCCAGCCATCTTATCCTCTGTTGTCCCCTTCTCCTCCTGCCCCCAATCCCTCCCAGCATCAGGGTCCTTTGCAATGAGTCAGCTCTTTGCATGAGGTGGCCAAAGTACTGGATTTTCAGCTTTAGCATCATTCCTTCCAAAGAACACCCAGGGCTGATCTCCTTCAGAATAGATTGGTTGGATCTCCTTGCAGTCCAAGGGACTCTCAAGAGTCTTCTCCAACACCACAGTTCAAAAGCATCAATTCTTCAGCGCTCAGCCTTCTTCTGGCACCCCACTCCAGTACTCTTGCCTGGAGAATCCCAGGGACGGGGGAGCCTCGTGGGCTGCTGTCTATGGGGTTGCACAGAGTCGGACACGACTGAAGTGACTTAGCAGCAGCAGCAGCAGCCTTCTTCACAGTCCAACTCTCACATCCATACATGACCATAACTTACCCAATATGAAATAGATCATTTGAATAGACTTAAAGTTATTAGGGAAATTGAATTAATAATATAAAAATTCTCATAAAAGAAATTACTGGGCCCAAGTTGTAGCCGAGAAATCTGCAAGGTGTTTTTAAAAGTTAACATCAACTCTATGCAGTCTCGTGCAGAAACTACAAGGAGAGTGAAGACTCCTATATTCATTTGCAATCTGTTTTCTCAATGCCCAAACCAGACAAATATGGTACAAAATAATAGCAAATAGAATCCATCAATCTACAAAAGAATTATACATCAATGACCCAATGGTGATTATCCCACAACGCAAGGCTGGTTCAGTATTGAAAAATCAGTCAATGCAATCTATCATGCTAACAGGCTGAAAAAGCAAATCAGGACATGATTACATCGGTGCATTTAGTAAAGCATTTAACAAGTTTCAACACTTGAGTTTCATGTTCATACTCATAGCCAAGTAGGAAAATAGGATACCGTTATATCTACTACCGTGGGCAAGAATCCCTTAGGAGAAATGGAGTAGCCCACATAGTCAACAAGAGAGTCCAAAATGCAGTACTTGGGTGCAAATCTCAAAAGTGACAGAATAATCTCGGCTCATTTCCAAGGCAAACCATTCATCACAGTAATCCAAGTCTATTCCCCAAGCACTAATGCCGAGGAAGCTGAAGTTGACTAGTTCTATAAATACCTATAAGACCTCCTAGAACTAACACTAAAAAATGATGTCCTTTTCATATCATAGGGAATTGGAATGCAAAAATAGGAAGTCAAGAGATACCAGGCCTTGGAGTACAAAATGCAGCAGGGCAAAAGCTAACAGAGTTTTGTCAAGAGAACACATTGGTTGTAGCAAAAACCCTTTCCCAGCAACACAGGAGATCCCTTTAGAGATGACTTCACCATCACCAAATAGTATTGAAATCAGATTGATTATGTTCTTTGTAGCCGAAGATGAAAAAGTTCTATACAGTCCGCTAAAACAAGACATGGAGCTGACTGTGGCTCAGCTCATCAGCTCCTTACTGCAAAATTCAGGCTTAAATTGAAGGAAGTGGGGAAAGCTACTAGGCCATTCAGCCTAAAACAAATCCTTTATGATTATACAGTAGTTGTTGTTCAGTTGCTAACTGGTGTCTGACTTTTTGCAACCCCGTGAACTGCAGCACACCAGGCTTCCCTGTCCTTCACTGACTCCCTGAGTTTGCTCAACCTCATACCCATTGAGTTGGTGATGCCATCCAACCATTTCATCTTCTGTCATTCCCTTCTCCTCTTGCACTCAGTCTTTCCCAGAATCAGGGTCTTTTCCAGTGAGTCATCTCTTCGCATCAGGTGTCCAAAGTATTGGAGCTTCAGCATCAGTCTTTCCTGTGAATATTCAGGGTTGATTTTTGGGGGGATTGACTGGTTTGGTCTCCTTGCTGTCCAGGGGACTGTCAAGAGTATTCTCCAGCACCACAATTCAAAAGCATCAGTTCTTTGGCACTCAACCTTCATTACAGTCCAGCTCTCAAATCTGTACATGACTCCTAGAAAAACCATAGCTTTGAATATATAGATCTTTGTTGGCAAAGTGATGTCTCTGCTTTTTAATACACTACCTAAGTTTGTCAAGAGAAGTTGCTCAGTCTTGTGCGACTGTTTGCAATCCCATGGACTGTAGTTTACCAGGCTCCTCTGTCCATGGGATTTTCCAGGCAAGAGTAGTGGAGTGGCTTGCCATTTCCTTCTCCAGGGGAACTTCTCAACCTGGGGATTGAACCCGGGTTTCCCGCATGGCAGGCAGATGCTTTACCCACTGAGCCACCAGGTCTGTCATAGCTTTTCTTCCAAGGAACAAGCGTCTTTTAATTTTGTGGCCACAGTCACTGTCCGCAGTGATTTTGGAGCCCAAGAAAATGAAAGCTGTCACTGTTTTCTCTTTTCCCCAGTCTGTTTGCCATGAAGTGATGGGACTAGATGACATGACCTAGTTTTTTGAATGTTGAGTTTTAAGCCAGCTTTTGCACACTCGTCTTTTACCTTCATCAAGAGGCTCTTTAATTCCTCCTCACTTTCTGCCATTAATGTGGTATCGCTATATCTGAGGTTGTTGATCTTTCTCCCAGCAATCTTGATTCCAGTTTGTGCTTCATTCAGTACTGCACTTCGCATGATGTATCTACATAGAAGTTAAGTAAGCAGGGTGACGATATACAGTGTTGATGTACTCCTCTCGATTTTGAATGAACTCATTGTTCCATGTCCAGTTCTAACTGTTGCTTTTTGACCTGCATACAGGTTTCTCAGGAGGCAGGTAAGGTGGTTTGGTATTCCATCTCTTTCAGAATTTTCCACAGTTTGTTGTAATCCATGGAGTCAAAGACTCTGTAGCATAGTCAGTGAGGCGAAAGTAGATTTTGTTTTGAATTTCCTTGCCTTTTCTATGATCCAGTGGATATTGGGAGTTTGATCTGTTTACCTTGCCTTTTCTAAATCCAACTTATACATCTGGAAGTTCTTGGTTCATGTATTGTTGAAGCCTAGCTTGAAGGATTTTGAGCATTACCTTTCTAGCATGTGAAATGAGCACAGTTGTGCGGTAGTTTGAACAATCTTTGGCATTGCCCTTCTTTGGGATTTGAATGAAGGCTGACCTTTTCCAGTCCTGTGGCCACTGCGAAGTTTTCCAGATTTTTTGATATATTGAGTGCAGCACATTAACAGCATCATCTGTTAGGATTAGAAATAGCTCAGCTGGAATTCCATCATCTCCGTGAGCTTTGTTTGTAGTGAGGCTTCCTAAGGCCCACTTGACTTCACATTCCAAGATGTCTGGCTCTAGGTGAATGATCACACCACTGTGGTTATCTGGTTCTTTAAGACCTTTTTTGTACAGTTTCTTCTGTGTATTCTTGCCACCTTTTCTTAATGTCTTCTGCTTCTCTCAGGTCCTTGCCGTATTTCTGTCCTTTATTGTGCTGATCTTTGCATGAACTGTTTCCTGGGTATCTCCAGTTTTCTTGAAGAGATCGCTAGTCTTTCCCATTCTATTGTTTCCCTCTATTGCTTTGCTTTGTTCATGAAACTCTTTTTTTATCTCTTTTTGCTATTCTCTGGAACTCTGCATTCAATTGGGTATATCTTTCCCTTTCTCCTTTGCCTTTCACTTTTCTTCTTTTCTCAACTATTTGTAAGGCCTCCTTAGAAAACCACTTGACTTTCTTGCATTTCTTTTCCTTGGGGATACTTTTAGTCACCACCTTCTGTACAGCGGTACAAACCTCCATCCATAATTCTTCAGCACTCTGTCTACCGGATCTAGTCCCTTGAATCTATTTGTTATCTCCACCAAATAATCATAAGGGATTTGATTTAGGCCATACCTGAATGGCCTAGTGGTTTTCCCTACTTATTCAGGTTGAGCCTAAATTTTACAATAGGGAGCTGATAATCTGAGCCACAGTCAACTCCAGGTCTCGTTTTTGCTGAGTGTATAGAGCTTCTCCATCTTTGGCTGCAAAGAATATAATCAGTCTGATTTTGGTATTGATCATCTGGTGATGTACATATGTAGAGTCATCTCTTGTGTTATTGGAAGAGGGTGTTTGCTATGACCGGTGCGTTCTGTTGAAAAAACTGTTAGCCTTTGCCCTGCTTCATTTTGTAACTCCAAATTTGCCTGTTATTCCACGTATCTCTTGACTTCCTACTTTTGTATTCCAGTCCTCCATGATGAAAAGGACATCGTTTTGTTTTTTTTTGGTGTTAGATCTAGGAGGTCTTGTAGGTCTCAGAGAATTGTTCAACTGCAGCTTCTTTGGCATTACTGGTTGGGGGATAGACTTGGATTACTGTGATGTTGAATGGTTTGCATTGGAAATGAACTGAGATCATTCTGTTGTTTTTGAGAGTGCATCTAGGAACTGCATTTTGGACTCTTTTTGTTGACTATAAGGGCTAGTCCATTTCTTCTAAGCGATTCTTGTGCACAGTAGTAGATATAATAGTTATCTGAATTAAATTTGCTCATTCCCATCCATTTTAGTTCACTGATTCATAAAATGTTGATGTTCACTCTTGCCATATTCTGTTTGACCACTTCCAATTTACCTTGATTCATGGACCTAACATTCCAGGTTCCTATGCAGTATTGTTCTTTACAACATCAAACTTTTACTTTCACCACCAAACACATCCACAACTGGGCATTGTCATCGCTTTGGCTCAGCCTCTTAATTGTTTTTGGAGCTCTTTCCTCGCTCTTCCCCAGTAGCTTCGTCCAGTAGCATATTGGACACCTACCAACCTGGGGAGTTCATCTTTCAGTGTCATATCTTTTGGCCTTTTCATACTGTTTATAGGGTTTTAAGGCAAGAATACTGAAGTGGTTGCCATTCCCTTCTCCAGTCGACCACGTTTTATCAGGCCCTGACTAGCAGGGACGTGCCTTTTAGCTACTCCACATAGCTAGATGGCATGCCTGGCACACTGGTTGTCCCACTGCCTTATTGAGTGTGTAAACCTTCACTGGCCGTTCAGTGTTAGTCAGCGTACCACGTAGGGGCCAAGGCAGAGGCCCTGCTGGAGTCACCAGGAAGGGATCTGGAGAAGGGTGGAGCCGAAGTTGGAGGATGCCCAGGAGCAGAGGGCTCCCCGGCCCCACAACTGCTGCTGGCTGCCTCGGGCCATTCTGCTCCCCAGGAGCAGAGGGCACCTCACCCCTTCTCTGCCACCCACTGCTTTAGGATCAATCTGCTGCCCAGGGCAGATGGCACCCCAGATTATACAGTGGAGGTGATTAATAGATTCAAGGGATTAGGTCTAGTAAACAGAGTGCCTGAGAACTATGGACAGAGGTTTGTAGCATTATACAGAAGGTGATGACTAAAACTGTCCCCAAGAAAAAGAAGAGGTGGCAAGAATACACAGAGAAACTATACAAGAAAGGTCTTAATAACCACGATGGTGTGGTCAGTCAGATAGAGCCAGACCTTCTGGAGTGTGAAGTCAAGAGGGCCTTAAGAAGCATAATTACAGACAAAGCTAGTGGAGATAATGGAATTCCAGATGAGCTATTTCTAATCCGAAAAGATGATTCTGTTAAATTGCTGCACTCAACATGCCAGCAAATTTGGAAAACTCAGCAGTGGCCACAGGACTGGAAAAGGTCAGTTTTTATTCCAATCCCAAAGAAGGGCAATGCCAAAGAATGTTCTAACTATTGTAGAGTTGAGCTCACTTGACATGCTAGTAAGGTTATACTCAAAATCCTTCAAGCTAGGCTTCAACAATACATGAACCGAGAACTTCCAGATGTACTGGCTGGATTTAGAAAAGGCAGAGGAGTCAGAGATCAAATTGCCAACATTCGCTGGATCATAGAGAAAGCAAGGGAATTGCAGAGAAACATCTACTTCCGCTTCATTGACTCCACTAAAGTTTTTGACTCTGTGGATCACAACAAACTGGAAAATTCTGAAAGAGACAGAATACCAGATCATCTTACCTGCCTCCTTAGAAACTTGATGCAGGTCAAGAAGCAACAGTTAGAACCCTATGTGGAACAACTGACTGGTTCCAAATTGAGAAAGATGTACAACAAGGCTGTAATTATTACCCTGCTTATTTAATTTCTATGCAGACTATAACACACGACATGCTGGGCTGGATGAACCACAAGGTGGAATCACTATTGCTGGGAGAAATATCAGTAACCTTGCGTATGCAGATGGTACTACTCTAATGGCAGAAAGTGAAGAGAAACTAAAGTGCCTCCTGGTGAGGGCAAAAGAGGAGAGTGAAAAAACTGGCTTAAAACTCAACATTCAGAAAAATAAGATGGTACCGTCTGGTCCCATCACTTCATGGCAAATAGATGGGGTGAAAAGTGCAAATAGTGACAGATTTTACTTTCTTAGGCTCCAGAATCACTGTGGATGGTGACTACAGCCATGGAAATAAAGGCATTTGCTCGTTGGAAGGAAAGCTATGACAAAAGTAGATAGTGTTTTAAAAAGCAGGGACATCACTTTGCCAACACAGATTCCTCTAGTCAAAGCTGTGGTTTTCCAGTAGTCGTGTACGGAGCACCTTAAAGAAGGCTGAGTTCCAAAGAATTGACGCTTTTGAATTGTGGTGCTGGAGAAGACTCTTTAGAGTCCCTTGGACTGCAAGGAGATCAAACCAGTCAATCCTAAAGGAAATCAACCTGGAATTCTCACTGGAAGGTCTGATGCTGAAGCTCCAGTATTTTGGCCACCTGCTTCAAAGAGCTGACATTGGAAAAGACCCTGATTATAGGAAAGATTAAAGGCAAAAAGAGAAGGGAATGGCAGAGAATGAAATGGTTAAATGGCATCACCAGCTCAATGGATATGAATTTATGCAAATTGGAAGATAGTGAAGGACAGGGAAGCCTGGTGTGCATGGGATCAAAGAATGTGAGACATAACTTAGCAACTGAACAACAACAGTCCTTAATGTGATAAAGAATATATACAAAAATCTAACTTAGTGGTGAAAGACTGCATGTTTTCTTTATAGCTTGTGATCAAAGGAAGCATGCCACCTCTCATGACTGCTCTTTGGCACATTGCTGAAAGTTATAGCTGGGACGGTAAGGTAGGAAAGTAAAAGGCATATAGATGAAGAAAAAAAATCTACATGATGTGACTATCTAACTGGAATACCCCAGGGAATATAGGAAACTCCTGGAATTAGAAATCGGGTCAGCAGGGTCACCGGATATATGGTCAGCATACAAAAGTCGGTTGTATTTCTGTTTATTAGCAGTGAACACATAGGAACCAAAATTAAAATGCAGTGCCATGTTCAGTTACTCAGAAACAGGAAGAACTTGGGTGTAAACCTCATGAAACATGTATAGGACTTGTATGCTCCAAACTATGAAACAGTGACAAAAGAAAGCAAAGATCTAGAGAAATGAAGAGCCAGCATGTTCATGCAAGAGTCTACAGACGTAATTTATCCTCAAATCAAAGTGCAAATTTAATGTAATTGCTAAATAAGATTAAAATTTGATACAGAAAGGCAAAGGAAGTAGAACAGCTGAAAATAATTTTTAAAAGAAGAAAAATGTGGAAGCAGTCACTACTCAGTTTCAAGAGATTATATAATTACAGTAGTTGATACTGTGTGGTATTGGTGTGGTGTTGGTGAAGGGATTAATTCATAAGTTGATGGAACAGAATCAGGAACCCAGAAATAGCCCCACACAAGTATGGCCAGCTGATATTTGACGAACACACAGAAGCAACTTAATAGAGAAAAGATAGTCTTCTCAGGAAATGATGCTAGAGCAGCTAGATAACCACAACCAAAAACATGAACCTTGGCTTAAACCTTGCGTTTGATACTAAAATTAACTCAAAATGGATTCTAGATTTAAACGTAAAACTTTCAGATGCTGACACACAAGAAGTCTTTGGGACCTAAGGCTTGGTAAAGGAAAAAACCAATAAACGGACTTCATTAATATGAAAAATGTTTCCTGTCACGAAAGATCCTGTTAAGAGGATGAAACAAGCTATAGGAGAAAAAAATGCCAGCCTCTTACTTCACAAAGTATTCATGTCTATAATACATGAACTTTCAAAGTTCAGTAGTAAAATCTACACAGTCCATTTTTAGAAAGTGAACTAAAAGAAATGAGCAAACAGTTCACCCAAGAGGGACTATAGATGGTAAATAGAATATGCAGAACGTTCAACATTACTTGCCAGTAGGGAAATGGCAAAGACCACGATGAGATACGCTGCACTCTTACTGGTTTGGTGTAGTTGCTAAGTTGTGTCCAACTCTTTGGGACCCCATGGACTGTAGACTGCCAGGCTCCTCTGTCCATGGGATTCTCCAGGTGAGAATACTGGAGTGGGTTGCCATGCCCTCCTCAAGGGAATCTTCCTGATCCAGGGATCGAACCCAGGTCTCCTGCATTGCAGGCAGATTCTTTACTAACTGAAGTACGTGGGAAAAACTCTTACTAGCATTTCTAAAATAAAAGCTAGTGGCAATACCAAATTCTGGGAAGGATGCAGAGAAAGTGGATCTTTTATACATTGCTAATAGGAACATAAAATGGTTTAGTTGTTCTGGAACATACTTTGGCAGTTCCTTGTAAAACTAAACATGTACTTAACATAGCACCCAACAGTTGCACTCCTGGGCATTTATTCAGAGAAAGGAAAATGTAGGTCCACATTAAAACCTGTACATGATTGTTCACAGCATCTTTATTTGTAATAGCCCCAAACAGGAGCAACCGAAATGTCCCTCAGTAGACAGATGATTAGAAAACTAGTTAAGAGGACTTCCCTGGTGGTCCGTTAGGTAAGAATCCACCTTGCGATGCAGGGGAGGTCTGCAGAGCAGCTAAGCCCTGCATACGGCAACTAGACAGTCCGTGTGCCACCTGAAGCAAAAGATCCCACATGACACGACTATCCCGTGTCCTACAGCTGAGGCCCGACGCAATCAAATAAATAATCCATGTTGTAGAGTAGTACTCAGTGGTAACAAGAAATGAACTGGTCGTACATGCACCAACTTGGATGGATTTTAAAGAGTTACATTGAGTGAAAAAAGCCAGTCTCAAAAGTCACATATGGTATGAGTCTGTTTATATAACATTCTCAAAATCACAGATTAGTGGTTGCCAAGGGTAGGCATAGTAGATGGAAGTGCAGTAAAGTGTGATTATGAAAGGATAACATGAAGGAAATCTTTGTAGTGATAATTCTGTATCTTGATTGAAGTGGTATTTTCATGAAATCTATACTTGTGAATTAAAAGACGCTTGCTCCTTGGAGGAAAAGCTGTGACAAACCTAGACAGTGTATGAAAAAGCAGAGACATTACTTGGCTGACAAAGGTCCATATAGTCAAAGCTATGGTTTTCCTGCTAGTCATGTACGGATATGAGAGTTGGACCATAAAGAAGGCTGAGTGCCAAAGAATTGATGCTTTCAAACTGTGGTGTTGGAGAAGACTCTTGAGTGTCCCTTGGACTGCAAAGAGATCAAATCAGTCAATCCTAAAGGAAATCAATCTCAAATATTCATTGGAAGGACTGATGCTGAAGCTGAAGCTCCAGTACTTTGGCCACCTGATGTGAAGACTGACTCAATAGGGGAAAAATCCCTGATGCTGGGAAAGATCGAAGGCAGGAGGAGAAGGTGACGATGGGATGAGATGGTTAAATGGCATCACTGACTCAGTGGACATGAGTTTGAGCAAACTCTTGGAGATAGTGAAGGACAGGGAAGCCTGGCGTGCTGCAGTCTATGGGGTCACAAAGAGTCAGGCATGACTGAGTGACTGAACAGCAATACTTGTGGTAAAATGGGATAGAACTGTGTGCACTCACTGTATAAATGTAAATGTCCTGGTTTTGATTTTGTACTGCAGTTATTAATATGTATTATGTAATGATTGGAGGAAATTGGGTAAAGAGTACACAGAACTTTTATGTACTACCTTTACAACTTCTTTTGCAATTTCAAAATAAAAAACTTCAGACCACAGTCTACATGCAGCATAAGTTCAAACAAGTGATAGTAAAATGTTGCCCATTTGGAAATCTTAAAAAGACGCTCACGTTAATATTTAACGCTGCTTGCACATCTAGGGAAAAAGGACAGTTGATAACTGTATTTTGTGTTTAACACAGTTGCCATGGTACAAAAGTCAGTTCAGTTCACTCAGTTGTGTCCAACTCTTTGTGACCCCATGAACTGCAGGACGCCAGGCCTCCCTGTCCATCGCCAACTTGCGGAGTTTACGCAAACTCCTGTCCATTGAGTTGGTGATGCCATCCAACCGTCTCATCTTCTGTCATCCCCTTCTCCTCCCACCTTCAGTCTTTCCCAGTATCAGGGTCTTTTCCAAGGAGTCAGCTCTTCAGTCCTTCCAATGAACACCCAGGACTGATCTCCTTTAGGATGGACTGGTTGGATCTCCTTGCAGTCCAAGGGACTCTTGAAGAATCTTCTCCAACACCACAGTTCAAAAGCATCAATTCTTCAGCACTCAGCTTTCTTTATAGTCCAGCTCTCTCAAAAGTAGCTCTAATAAATTGTTCTTTTTTTTCTTTTAAGGCTCCTCTGTCCAGCATCAGTTATTTTATTCTTTACTAACAAGCCCACAAATATTCCAGGTTTATCTAAAGGAGGCTAAGGAAGTAAAGAACTCATGACTGAACATTATACTACTTGGGTCGAGCTTTTCCCCTTGTTGTTTTCCTTGTATTCCTTATGTTTCATCTCCTCATCAGGAATTTTGTATCTAATTGTGTAAACATGGAATATGTATACATTTGTATATAAATTATAGTAGAAGTTATGTGGCCATTGTAATATGTATACTACATGGTAGGTGCAGGTTTGTAAAGCCTCATAACTACATAGGTTGAACTTTTAAATAGCATCGTTTTGGATAACACCATTCCAATTTTAGTTTAAAATTTAGATTGGGTATCCCCAGGCTGTCTGTCCAGAAAGCTTTCACTGATAATTTAAAGTAACAGTGTTTCTATTACTTGGAAAGCACTTATGACACCCTGTTGTTAGAACTTTACATTCATTATTTAGTTGAATTTCTTCACAGCACCTCTGAAATGGCTTTAGCCTCTCTCTCTGTCTCTCTCTCTCTCTCTCTCTCTCTCTGTCTCTCTGTCTCTCTGTCTCTCTCTCTCTGTCTCTCTCTCTCTCTTTCTTTCATAGTTGCAGAAACCGGGCTGAGAAGGGTTAGGTAACTTGAGCAAGGTCACCAGTTGTACGGCTGCAATTTGAGCCTGGGAACTGACTCCAGTGCCCAAGTTACTAAGAACTGTGTTCCACTGTGGGTCTGAGGGCTCACATGTTTGCTTGATTCACACTTCTCCCTCCAGTGGCAACCAGATTGCTCAAGAACCCAGTTCCCTTTCTTACCTCGTACAGGCTTCTTTCAGTACCAGATTTCACTAGAAACTATGGCTTCATGTCTGCGAGTGGCGGCACTGTTCAGCATTCTCTGGTTCCTTATATTTAGATCTGCGTTTCAGTAGTCCGGTCATTCTTAGAGAACAGACATAAAATTACGTAGGGTATATACATTGTTCCAGCCAGCTAGGCAAATTTTGTTGTTAAACTGATCTTATTTTAAATGTCTTCAAAAATCCGTCTGTTTTATCTGGAAACAATAGTCGCAAAGAAAAGCCAAGGTTTGTTTTAGAGTAAATCCTTTGACTTAACTCCTCTCTGAATTATATCAGTGGTAATAAATGACAACTAGTAGCAACCAAAGATATTTATTCTTTATAGGCATAAATAAATCCAGTCTTGGTCATTATCAACTGTGCAGCTGGACAAACTCCTAAAGATTGCATTGTAAGATACACTATTGAAAATGTTACAAATACCTGCCTTTTATGCTTAGATGCAGAGTTTTCAGTTCCTCTGAAAACAATTAGAACAGCTTATATCTTTTGTTTTAAAAAAACATGTTATTTTTTTCAAAGATATTAGTAGGCTTTTGACTTTCGTAAGGTTTGGTATTTGTATTTCGTATGTAACATAATATGTGCTGTAAAGTGCTTTTATAAATTGATCTAATTTCTTATCTTTTCTTTACAGGAATATATTAAAGGAATCTGTGAACCTGAACTAGAAGAAAGAGAATGTTACCCCAAGGCCATGCACTGCATTTTTGTTGGGGCACAGAGCCTATTTCTGAAGAGCTTGATTCAGGACACCTGTGCCGATCTCTGCATTCTCGACATCGGTCTCCTTGGCATCAGAGGAAGTGCCGAAGCTGTGGTCATGGCTCGGAGTCACATTCAGCAGTTTGTAAAGCTCTTTGAGAATAATGAGAACCTACCCAACAGCCAGAAAGAATCAGAGGTAAAAAGGGAATTTAAACAATTTGTTGAAGCTCGTGCAGACAGTTACACAATGGATTTGTTAATTTTACCCACTTCCTTGAAAAAAGAACTCTTGGCACTCACCCAAGGTGAGGAGAATCTGTTTGAAACAGGAGATGATGATGATGTTGAAATTAGAGATTCTACACAAAGAGAGTTTACACAGAATGCTGCCACAGGGCTGACTATTTCCAGAGATGAAATTGTTTTGCAGGAAGATGCAAGAAATAAAGCGGGGACTCCCGTTTCTGAGCTTACAAAACAAATGGACACAGTCTTTTCTAGTTCACAAGATGTACTTTTTGTTCCAATGAATGGTGTAACCCCAGATGAAGAGGCACTTTCCAAAGACAGAGTTTGTCACAAGAGGAGGTTTTCTGATTCTGAAGAAAGGCATACCAAGAAACAGTTTTCTTTGGAAAATGTTGAAGAGGGAGAGCTTCTACATGATGGTAAGACATTAGCTGGAAGTGTAATCACTGACGTCTCTGATTCTTCCACTGAGGCCGAAAATTTAAGTCCAGACGTAAAAGACACTACTGAGGAAATGGAGTACAACATTCTCGTGAACTTTTTTAAAACCATGGGCTACTCCCAAGAAATTGTTGAAAAGGTCATTAGGGAGTATGGGCCATCTACTGAACCATTATTACTCTTGGAGGAAATTGAAAAAGAAAATAAGAGATTCCAAGGAGACAGAGAATTTTCACCTGGTACTGTGTATCCAGAGACCAACAGAACCAAAAATAAAGGTGTTTGTAGCAGCATAAATGAGCTTGCAGCAGATTCCACTCCAAAGAAAACACAAACTCACACACAGCAAAATATGGTGGAAAATTTTTCTCAGTTACCATTCAGAGTTGAATCAAAACCATGTACCTCAAATTGCAAAATTGATACTTTCAGAACAGTGCCAGTAGAACAGAAACAAGAAATCTGGAGTTCAAATCAGAACTACGTTTGTAACATAGACCTTGAGACTGATGGCCTTTTACCCTCTGTTGTCCCTTCAAGTCCCAAAGAAGTTGTCAGTTTTGTTTCAAGAGGAGCTTCAAGTCACCAGCCCAGAATTCCGGTTTTTCCTGAAAACGGTTTGCAGCAGCAAGCGGAACCTTTGCTTCCAAATAGTGTGAAGTCTGCCTCTGAAAACCGCTCGAGGTGTTGTAGCTCTCCTCAGTCTAAGCCCGGCTGTCCACCCCTTTCTCCACCGATGCCACTCTCCCAGCTGTTACCTTCAGTTACTGATGCTAGGTTGGCGGGACCTTCTGAGCATATTGATTGCTCAGTTACGGGGGTTCAAAGATTTCGAGATACTCTGAAAGTGCCCTACAAGCTGGAATTAAAAAATGAACCAGGGAGGACGGATTTGAAGCACATTGTTATAGATGGAAGCAATGTTGCGATTACGTAAGTCCACTCTCTTCAAATTATAGCTTTCAATAGGGCTCTTAGCCATGTCTCAGAATTGCAGTGTTTATAGGAACTATATCCTGTGTGTAGTTGACCCCATTCTCTGGCATTGTAGACTCTTCCTTCGCTCTGCTAAACCTATATTTCTGAGGACAGGGAATGATAGAAAATTTGGCTTTTCACATTGCATTTCCCAGTGATAAGCAGTAGAGAGACTTAAATCCTCAAGTTCTTAATGCTGTCTTAACACCACTGGGTTCTGAATACAAGGATGAAGCTTAAAACAAAAACGAGATTTCTTTTTCTATTTCTGTACATGCCAGGTCTTAACCCAAGAATGTGCAGTGGTAATAGGCGTGATGTATTTCTGTAATACTTTTGTTGATAAGAGTGACAGCAGTTTCCTTTCAAAGGAATTCTTCAGTTTGAGTTTCTTTATGGGCCTCTCCTCTTACTGAAAGTTTGTATAGTAAAAGAAGTTAAATGATTGTTTCTATTTAACCTGTCTTAGAACTCTTAAGGGGCAGTTTGATACAAGGAGAGTGTAGGGGTCAGAGTCAGAGTCTCCGCCCACTGGGAACCAGCTGTTTTGACCTCAGACGGGTTTCAGCCTGCTTGGTTTCACTTGATACAACCTTTTGCCCTGAGCTAAAGGACATCTTTATCATGCTATTTCAACAACTGCTAGGTAATAACTCTTCATGGTTTTCAAAACCAGTCACTCAACTGATTTTGAAGATGTCTTTAGTTCAGTTCAGTCGCTCAGTTGTGTCCGACTCTTTGTGGCCCCACGAACCGCAGCACACCAGGCCTCCCTGTCCATCACCAACTCCCGGAGTTTACTCAAGCTCATGTCCATTGAGTTGATGATGCCATCCAGCCATCTCAACCTCTGTCGTGCCCTTCTCCCCCTGCCTTCAATCTCTCCCAGCATCAGGGTCTTTTCAAATGAGTCAGCTCTTCACATCAGGTGGCCAAAGTATTGGAGTTTCAGCTTCAACATCAGTCCTTCCAGTGAACACTCAGGACTGATCTCCTTTAGGATGAACTGGTTAGATCTCCTTGCAGTCCAAGGGATTAGCATTTTAAGTAGTTGCAATTCAAGAAAAAGGGCATCTGGACATGGAATGAAGGAGAAGTTGAAATACAGTTGGCCCTCTAAGGTTGTGGGGTTGGGGGCCATCGACCCTCTGCATGGTCAGAATTAACCTTATTGTCAGCCCTCCATAAAGCTGTTCTGTATCTTATAGTACTGTAGTATTTACTATTGAGAAAAGGCCCATGTTTAAGTGGACCCTGTGTTCAAACTTGTGTTGTTTAAGGGTTATATGTACTTTCCTGAATTGCTGCTTATATGACCTCTTTCCTAGGAGTTCTAAAACATCAATTAATCCCCTGATTTTTCAGGAATACTTGATAAAATTGAAAAATGAATTGAAAACTATTATTAAATTATGCATCTATTACATACTTGTTATTTTTTGTTATAATTTTCAGAGAAATTCACAAGAAGATAATATGATGAATTCCATTCATGTTGGGATTCACATTCATTTGAGATTCCATTCATTTGAGATTCACATGTACCCATCAGCTAACTTCAGTAATTATCAACTCATGGCTTGTCTTGTTTTGTCCTTTCACTTTGTTTCATCTGTACCCTACCTGCTGCCTTTCACCCATTTTGAAGGAATTTTCAGATATATCATTTCTATCTATAAATATTTTAATATTTTAGTATCTATTTTTTAAATATAAAGATTCTTCTGATTTTTTTTGAATGGTGCTGTTCTTTGCTGTCAAAAATAAGAAAAGAAAATGCCAGCACTTCACATGTAAAAGTGAATATAGGCAGTAAAAATACGTAATCTGGTTGTCTTCATTTCCAAATAATGCTGTTTATTGTCATTTCACTTTGTTTTTTGGCAGTTCTTTTGGGGGAAACCCAGCAAATGGCCCACAACTGTATGGCATTATCTAAGTAAAAATGTAAAGTGCAATTTTAATTACTCACAGCCCAAGCCCGACGGCAGTTCCTCATTGTTAAACAATTTCTTGAGCCTAATGATGATATAAAATTTAGGTCACGATTATGAGTAATATTAATCCTTTTTCATTTTTCTGTATGTGGAGAGATTTGGGTGTTCAAAGACTAAGAAATGCAAATTAAGATGGAATGAACAGTGATAATGATACTTTAAAAAAGCCTTTTTGTAGTAACTAGTGTATTTCTCAGAGGAGTTACTGTTAGAATTTATAGAGTCACACTGGCTGTACAGAAAGGATGTTTTTGCATATCTGGTCCCTCCTACTTTGCCCATAATGCCCCCAGGCCATTGTGACACCCCAAAACACTGTTACATAATTCCTAACCTCCTTCAGTACAGTGCCATTTCTTTTGAAAACCACTGAATTAGTGCACTAAGGGAAACCACAGGCTGATTGAGAGGATTTTAATTTTCTTTGAATTCATAGATGTCTCAATTAAAAGCAACTCTTTTACAAAGGATATATTATCCTAGACAGACAGACTTATACTTAATTTAATGGAGATTGATCTCAAAATATCAGTAATTAAAATTAACTCTTATTCTTGGAAGAAACTGTTTACTGGGTACAGGGGTTTTTTTTGGGGGGGTGATGGAAATGTTTTGGAACAAGATACAAATGGTGGTTGCACAATATTGTGAATATGCTAAATTCACTTTAAAATGATTATTTTACATTGTGTGAATTTCACCTCAATTTTTTTGAGTCAGAAAAAAAATTATCATTCTAAATCAGCTGCTTCAGTTTAAATGGGAATTATAGACTATAAATTCCATAAAGGAAGTGATTCATGTGTGTTCAGCTCACTGAACTATCCCCAAGGATTAGTAACCACTTGGTGACAATGTGTTGAATGAATGAATGAATTAAAGACTTAATGAAGATTAGAATTGTTTAAATGACTTTTCACCACCTATTTATAGCTTGGTCTTCCAGTTGCTGTAGTAAATCAATTTGGATTACATTTCAACAAATATTTGGAATCTTAAAACTGAAACACTTGTTATATGTCAGGTACTGACTTTATCTTTTAAAACATAACCTTTACACCAGTTTTGTGAGATAAAAATAATCTGTAATAAACATAACATGAAATGGCTTGAAGATCTTGTCCAAGATTATGCAGCTACAAAGTTTTGACCCATGATATAGTTCTCCAGAGCCATCGTGCACCCCACCTCTTCCCACAGAAGTTGAGATTGAATTTTTAGGCCTTAGTGCCACTGGATACATTACTCCTGAGTTGCTTAAGCACTGCTGAGTAAACTTCACTAGCTTGACCTAGCTAGTTGGGGAAGTAGTTAAAAAGGAAACTTGAGTATTTGAGCAATAGGTTTGAACCCTTCCTTAAAGCCACTCAAGCCCACTCATCCCTGGGTTTCTGTAAAGCCTTATTTATTTGCCAGGCCAGTGTGAAGTCTGCAGTTTCTAACACACCGTGAGAAATTCCGAAATACCCTACTTAATGCTGCTGATTATGCATATCTCTACTTGGTTTTTCCCCTTTGTCACCGTGAATGAGTCAAACGATGAGTAAATGGAAATTGTATGTGGTGTATGGCTAGACATCACCGCAGTGGCCAGATAACATTTGGTCTCTGTCAGTCTGAAACTTCAGCAAAGAGCACCTGACTTATCTGAATAGATAATTTTCCATGTAGATGAGGTTTGTCCCCTCGCTCACCTATATGTTTTAACCATTTTTTCATGGTAGTCTTGTATATCAGGGTTCCATGGCTCTTGTTATTACATGGAGGCTGTAGAAAAGAATTACTCTTTCCTGGGTAACTCAGAAAGGGTTTTTCTCTCTTTCCCCACACTGCCCTGCTGCTTCTGTGATGGCCCTGCATTTTCATCGTTTTTATCAGGTATTTATCACCCATCTCCTCTGCTTTGAATCCTCTTCTTTCTAGTTGACTGCTATAATACAGAAGAGGAAAACAACACAGTGGTGTAACTTGTCTCCAAGTATATGGAAACAGAATCTCCCTTGAAAGCCTGCACATCTGGCTTCTCAGGCTTAATATCTGTTAATTCTCATTTGCATCTGGGAGCCCCAGAGCTTTGGCTTTCACCAGGGTAGAGAGGTATTATTGTATGTGTACCCTTAGTCTCTGAGTCAAAAAAGACAGCTGGTCTGTGTTTACCTGTCAGCAAGTTGTTTTTTTGTGATTACAGAGAGGCTAGGAGACAGCACATCTTTTGTTTGGTTATGATATGAAAATAGAAGTGGGACCTTATTATTTTAAACTCAATAATTTGGCTCTACTTGATTTTATTTATTTCTCTTCCGGATTAGTCCATATGTTCTTTACCAGAAGTTTGAACTGCGATTTATTCCTGAATCAGCTCTAGAAATTTTTCAGGGTATTAAAAACGTTTTGCTCTTATCACTGAGGATAACTAACCCTTTGAATTTTTTTTTTTTTAATCTGTGCTGTTTCTTCATTGCTGCTCAGGCTTTTCTCTAGTTGTGGACAGCAGGGGCTCTCCTAGCTGCAGTGTGCAGGCTTCTCTTTGTGGTAGCTTTTCCTGTTGCACAGGGCACAGGCTCTCGAGCACACAGGCTTCAGCAGTTTGGGCACATGGGCTCAGTAGTTGGGGCTTCAAGCTCTAGAGCACAGGGTCAAGAGCCTAGTTGCCCCTAGGCTTGTGGGATCTTCCCAGACCAGTGATCAAACCCGTGTCTTCTGCATCGGCAGGTGGATTCTTTACCACTGAGCCAGCAGGGAAGCCCCTGGAATTTTGTTTTCGTGCTAATGTTTCTAGAATTTCCCCCTCTAAGCTTGAGAGAGGTTCCAGGGCAGTAGAATTTTACCTACTGTCATTTCCCTCCTTTTCCTTGAAAAGCATTAGTCGCTTGATTGTGTCCAACGCTTTGTGACCCTGTGGATTTTGGCCCACCAGATTCCTCTGTCCATGAAATTCTCCATGCGAGAATACCGGAGTGGTAGCCATCCCTTCTCCAGGGATCTTCCTGACCCAGGAATTGAACCCAGGTCTCCTGCATTGCAGGTAGATTCTTTACCATCTGAACCACCAGGACCCAAAGGAATGGACTGAGACTTTATTTCCACTTAGTTTCTGCTGTTGCTGTCAACAGAAACATTTAAGGAAAAGAGGAAAAAGAGTTGATATACATCTGTGTCTGATGAATTAGCTAAGAAGGCACTTCAGCTTTTTTAGTGCATGTCTCTCAAGACTAAGACCCTCTGTACAAAAACTACCCCCCTCAAGCCGATTTTCCAGTAACAAATGCCATATTGCTACATTCCTGCCTCATTTAAATGCTTTTAGATAAACAAGCCACTGCTAAGTTATTTCATCAAGAATGGGTTTGTTTACTTGTGTACATTTCCTGGTGTGGAGCTGATGCCTGTGCAGTCTCTGATTTATGATTCACTGAGAAGAGTGGGTTTTAGCCTCTAAAAGGAGGCATTTCTGAGCCACTCCTCTGGATGTTAGATGCTTGTTACAGGTCCAGCCCATTCTTGCTCCATGAAAATGTAGATTTAGTTGGGGACAGTACCACTGGCGATAGTGGAAAGGGTTAAAACCTCTGCTTTTCCTTAACTGCTGGAGAATAATTTTTAAATATTGTTCTTCATTTCTTTTGAAATTGGTTTTGGGGTGGGGAAACAGTTTTTAATCCTCTGAACCATGAGTTACAAAGTAAGGGCCCGATCTGGCCACCACCTGTTCTGGTAAACATGGAACTTAGCTCCAGCCCCTCTCTTAGAGTTGACAGTTCTGTGGTGCGGCCGTGTCTGGTGCTCACTCGTGTTCCATACCGTCCCTTGTTTAATTACTTTCCCCTTGCTTTCTGCTTCCTTCACGAGAATCATATGCCAGGGCCCCCAGGTAGTTGCATGTGAGTCTTGCCATCAGCTTGTTTCCTGGAAGCTGTAAACTGAGTTGGTTTCCCAGTTGTCCAGAGAGGGGATGCAGCCCTCCTGGATGGAGGCAGATGCATTTGAACCCCCTGGGAGCTGTGGTGGTGAGAACATGTCATGGGATCATTCTGATCATAGCTGCTTCTGCTGCGGCCACAAATTCCTTCTAACATTCATCAAAGATTCTTAGAGGCCAGTGGACTAGGCCTCTCGAGAATGGGCTCTTCATCTAAAACCAAACATAAAAGGTTTCATAAACAAGTATAGCCCCGAAGCTCAAACTGCCCTCTACCACGGAAGCACACTCAAAGCAACTGAATAAAATAAAACAGAAATCACGAAACTACTGAGTCACATCTCCTATCATGGTTTCTCTTGGCTTTGCAAAGCAGCAAACTGTTAAAGGAAATATTGTCCTAATTGTTTTTGTTGTTTGTGGATTTTACTTTTTCACTTTATTCTGGTAAAACTTAACATGCTTGAAACATGCTTTCAACTGAAATAAATTTTACTTATTTTCATATAGCCATGGTCTGAAAAAGTTCTTTTCTTGTCGTGGAATTGCAATTGCGGTTGAATATTTTTGGAAGCTCGGCAACAGAAACATCACTGTATTTGTTCCACAGTGGAGAACAAGGCGTGATCCTAATGTCACAGGTGAGACAAACTGATTTTTCCAGGTTACTAATAATTAGGTAATCAGTTGGCTCTTAATTGCAGCACACACTACTTAGAATAGTGCCATAGTGCCATAGCAGCTTTAAAGCTTTAAAAACAGAACTAAATTTGTTGGACCCAGTTTAAAAAAAAAATCAGTTGAAGAGAGTGTTATAGCATAAGACATACTTGGGGGAGGGATGGAAAGTTTAATAGATGTTTATAAAAAGTTATGTTAGTCTTCATTATATATCACAAAAATTTCCTTGACTTTCTAAAAAGTTGGTTAAATATGTCTTTCTACTATGCTAAGATTTCTTCCTCTTTAAATAGTATTTTTGAAAATGATCATTTGATAAATTTGGAACCTTCACATAAGATGTCTTTTTAACAGTTTGTTTAATAGCTTAATATAAGTCATTTATGTTCACTGTGTAGTACTGCATGGCTGACCTGCAGGCCCCACACGGAAGATTTTAACTTATTATGGATCCTGAAATATCCAGAGAAAGTTAAGGTTTTTCTTCTCTTGGGTCTTAATAGGAAGATTGGTGAAAGGGCTGTGCCAAGCAGCTTGATGCATCAGACTGCTGCTGCTGCTGCTAAGTCGCTTCAGTCGTGTCTGACTCTGTGCAACCCCATAGACGGCAGCCCACCAGGCTCCCCCATCCCTGGGATTCTCCAGGCAAGAATACTGGAGTGGGTTGCCATTTCCTTCTCCAGTGCATGGAAGTGAAAAGTGAAAGTGAAGTTGCTTAGTCGTGTCTGACTCTTAGTGACCCCATGGACTGCAGCCTACCAGGCTCCTCCATCCATGGGATTTTCCAGGCAAGAGTACTGAAGTGGGCTGCCATTGCCTTCTCCGATGCATCAGACTACCTGGAAATAAAAGGTAGACTGGGAGGAGGAAGGGTGAGAACAGGACCCACGCAGCACATTCACCAGGAAGTAATAAAACTTAGTCGCTGTTGAGGGTAGAAATGGTGAAAGTACATTTCCCAGGTATCCCAGCTTCCCTCCCTCAGGGGAAGTGTATTTGTCCTAGCAGAGGGTACTTGAGAATAAGGCAGAACTACTCATTTCAGTCATTTTTGCAGTAGGATCCCTGAAAGAGTCTTGTGAGCCTTACGTGCTGTGCATTTCTAGAGCCGTAAAGCAGTGTGTGTGGACATTTCAGCCTGAGTCAGTGGTGAGCGCCACTGTAGGGAATGCAGCAGTGGGACTCTCGGACCCTGAGCCTGGAGCTGCTGTTTTGCCTATTACTCATTTGAGGTTTTGGCCCTCTTATTCTCTGTCATGACCCACTCCCATGAAAATCAGTAAATATTTGTACCGATGTACAGAGAAGAGATTAGATAGGGTAGCAATCAGAGGGAGGTTTGACAGACTCTTGGAATAGGGACCAAGCAGTCCTTTTCGGGATCAGGACAGAACAGTCTATCTGCCTCTCTGGCATCCCTCTTCTAGTCCATCCCCTGCCCTCAGGGACTTTGGCCCTCACTCTCTTTGTCCTCTATTGCTTGTAATAGAGCTGAGAAAAAGTTCTTAATAGTAAGATCCTTTATGTATAGGTTTATGGTTTATTCTTAAGAAGCAAATAAGTTGAACATTTTTAAGTTTAAAAAATGGCTAAAGTCAATTTTTACATTACATTTGTTTTGGAATATGTCTTCCTTGATTTTTTTCCCCCTTCCCAGTAAGTTCATAAAATGCAATCTTTGTGAGTCAATAGAAAAAGTGTTACCCACAAGTCTCCAAGTGAAACATTTGGGGGTGCTTTCGTTTATTGAAACATCTGGGTAGATAGCCTTTTTCTGAATGTGTATTCAACTTATTCCATAAACAGAACAGCACTTCTTAACCCAGCTCCAGGAGCTTGGAATATTATCTTTAACTCCTGCACGGATGGTCTTTGGAGAAAGAATTGCTTCTCATGATGACAGGTATGAAAGGCTATTTTCCTTTCTAAAGTGGGTGTGGGGTGGTGAGGAGCCAGCCACCTGCTCCACCAGACAGTTCATCTGGCACCTGAATCCACATCTTAAAAGGACATGCTTGACCCAAGTTTGAGAATTTTAACATTCATAGTCTTTAAGGTTATACATTCAGGGACATTACCAAAGAAGCTATTGAGTTAAAAAACTTTTTTAATAAAACATGGCTGAGAATCTGTAAGTAAAAGCCCACATTGAGTTGTAGTCTTTTTAAATACTTCCTAAAAGTAATGTTTGTTTTATCTTAGTGTGGCAGCCTCAAGAGTGCTTTTCACACTTCCTCTGTCTCCTCCTGGTTCTATCTGGCTGGTGACTTAGTCTGTCACTGTGATGCCTGAGCCCTCAGCATTTCTTCCATATAATAGAAGACGGTCTCAGCTGACCCTCGTGTTAAAGGAATAAGCCGCCTTTCTTAGGTTGGTACATTGCTCAGGGAGCAGGTGCTGAGGCGAGTGTCTAGGAACTGAAGTGCTGGCGTCCTGTTCTTTGCTCTCCTGCCCTCACCCTCTGTCACTCTGACCTCTAGCCCTTACAGCACCCTGGTGGTGTTGCCTCATTGTTCTACCACAGTGCTCCCTCACGTGGAAGACAGCGCTTAGCTTTAACCCAAGGTAGTGAATGATGGTCAGATGGGTGAGAGATGAAAGAGGAGCTTGGCAGGGGAAGATAACTTGGAGTGATAGCAGACATTCAGCAGAAGGTCCGAAGGGCCTCCTCACTGACAACCTCTTGCCCTTCACCAGGCTGGTATGAGAGACCAGATCTGGGGAGAATCCGAGATGGCATGAAAGAGTGCGGGAGGAAGCACCTGGGGGTAGGGGCGTAGGTGAGAAAGTATTGGGAGATTGGGATGGAGGGATTACCCTTGCTCCAGAGATACTTGGTAGGGACCCTGGAGAGCTCACATGAAAAGGCGGGTTGGACTGCCAGGCTCATGAACAGCCTTCAGAGGCTGTTAATGCAGCAGCTTCCTTCTCAAACCTGCAGAATTTGAATGCACACGCAAGTATGTAAACTACGTTTTCACTTAATTTATGTGGCTCTCTGGGTTTTTAGCAGATGTGAACATGTGTCCTGATTCACAGTACACGCCCAGAAGCTTTACTGCCTATTTTCATTAATACTTGTAGACAAACATTACTACTTACTGTTCATGCCAATTAGAAATAATTTAAGATATTCATGCTAAATCATATTTACTTATCAAGTTTTCCTAAGATTTCTGAAACTAATGAGGCTTATTTTTTGATCTCCTTTTAAGTACCCCCTACTGATAATAAAAGCAGTTGTTTTGCGCCTTTAATTCCAGTGATTTCACTCATTTTATTGTTTCATTATCTTTGTTTGCATTGCCTCAGACAAATGTGGTCATTCTGACTAGGGGATGAAACTCATATTATCCTCAGAAATCTCTCATTAAGAGGGTTTGAACATGAATAATCTCGAATGATGAAACAGAATTCTCTGTAATGTTTACTTGTTAAACTTTTTGGTCACCATATGAAAGTGAAAAGTGAAAGTGAAGTCACTCAGTCGTGTCCGACTCTTTGCGACCCCGTGGACTGTAGCCCACCAAGCTCCTCCATCCATGGGCTTCTCCAGGCAGGAATAGTGGATTGAGTTGCCATTTCCTTTTCCAGGGGATCTTCCCAACCCAGGGATCGAACCCAGGTCTCCTGCACTGCAGGCAGACGCTTTAACCTCTGAGCCACCAGGGAAGCCCATACGATCACCATATATCTTCTCATAATTTGCATTTGAGTGTATGTATAACTTGGACTAAACCTAATGCCAGTTCTGGACATCTTCTGAAGTCAGAGCAGAAAATGTGAATTTAGTCTAAAAAAAAAGTGCAAGGCTGACTGTGGCAAGGCTAATCTTAGAACCAAAGTACCGTAGCTTAGCAACTGAAAACTGAATAGTGATTTCACAGGCATCGATTCTGATTCATTCCTTCTCTAGTCCTTATGCATTATCATATTACCACTCTTTATTGATGATACAGCTTGTCTAGAAAAATGTGTAAATTGTGGTTAAGATTATTTTTTAAAAAGATTTATGAAAACCAGACCTTCATTTATAATCACTCTCGTAATTTTAGGTGTTCAGTATTTCAAGTTGATGTTCAGTTGACAGGGGCTTAACTTTTCTGCATCCCAACCTTGGTTAAATTCTTTGATTTTGCTGTGAAGAGGAAATCCTTTTGTTTTTATAGTAAAGCTACTCTGAGCTAGGGATGCCTGCTTGCCTGTTTTAACCACTCTTATATTACCATAGGTTTCTACTACACTTAGCAGACAAAACTGGTGGCATAATTGTAACAAATGATAACTTCAGAGAATTTGTTACTGAGTCAGTCTCCTGGAGAGAAATAATTACAAAAAGGTAATACATTTTTCTTTGTCTTTTGTCAGAGATGTTTTTTGTTGTTTACTGTTTGTGTTTTGTCCACCTTGGAAGCAGTTCAGGAGACCACAGGTACCATAAGACTGTGTTTCCAATCCGCAGGGTCGCTGGCTCCTGTCAGTGAGCGGGAGGGCTGAGCACAGAGCAGCACCAGCAGGCCACGTGTGAATGCACTCTGGTGTCCACAGGCATCTTCCGTAGACCACTGTCCCCTGGCAAGAGGAGTATCTTTGTGGCCCAGTTAACTGTATGATGGAGCAGAAATGACCACCTAGCTTGACCGTGGCCTGATGCCAAGGGACACTTGAGCAAGTCATTGGGCCTCCCCCGGGCTTTACTCAACAGTGAAATATGAAGGCTAGGTTTGATAACAGCTGTGATTTCAGCAAGAGGATAGTACCAAAATCAGTATGCTGACTGGGTTTTCACTTTGGGGAAAGGAAAGAGTACTTCTACTTTTTAATATTGGATACTTTTCTTGAGCATTTTACCATCAAAGTTTAGTCATCTGTATTGAAAGCACATTGAATATCCAAAATAACAAAGTAAGTTTTCTGTTTGTGATGACACCGAGTGTGTTCAGCTGCATTAAGATCAGTGAACACAGGCTTCCAGGACTTTCTATAAACAAGCATCATCTGACAAGTACTTACCAAAAACCAGTAGTCTTATGGTAGTGCCAGGGATGAGTCATAAGTGCTGGAAATCTAAAAAACATATCTTGAGCTTGTGTATATCTGGTATAACTGGTATATAACTAGTATAACTACATACTTACCTGTCTAGGGGGTTTCATGGTTGCCTCTTGTCTGATATTTATGTTTTTTGAATCATTAGAGGGGTTTAGAAAATGATACCCAGGTGAAAGTTAGTTACTATATGCATTTGACCCATATTCTGTTAAGAAACTTGTTGATAGCTGAAGTGAGAATTGGTCTTTGACCTTCTGGGCACAGTTAACAAGCCATTAATCTGCTAGCACATGTTTCTGTTGGATTTGTGCCCTGAGGTCATTGTCAGTGTCTATTGGACACTCATCTGTGTGTGCATAGAAGGTTTAAGTGAAGACTCACTCACACACCAACCCATTGCCTTCAGAAGTCATAAAGCAAGGCAGAAACCAAGATCTAGGCAGCAAATCAGCCATTTGGACTTTTAAAAACATTTTTCTAGACTTGATAAATCGTATTCAACTGACCTTCAGTATTTCTTCGTATACTAATTCCCTTTTTTAAAAGAACATCAGTAGGTTTGCTTATGAGCTCATTTATTCAAAAATTAAACCTTTGTTGAGCACCCATTGTATCCTATGGTGACAGTCTTTCCATCTTGTTTTTCAAAGTTATATTGAACCTTATATTAAGAAAGGAAGCTGCTTCCCAAGCCCAGATAAAAATATGAAAGTCTTGATAAATATGAGAGCCAGTAGGTAAAAGTTTCTCACTCTGTTGTATTTGTATACAAAAGAGAAAGTGGTTTCACTGGGGTGTGTGTGGTTTTCTTTGCTTTAGCTGTTAAGTGAAAGTCTCTCAGTCACGTCCCGCTCTTTGTGACCCCGTGGACTATCCATACATAGTCCATGGAATTCTCCAGGCCCGAATACTGGAGTGGGGTAGCCTTTCCCTTCTGCAGGGGATCTCCCCAACCCAGGGATCAAACCCAGGTTTGCATTGTTGCAGGCAGATGCTTCACCAGCTGAGCCACAAGGGAAGCCCAAGAGCACTGATAGAAGAATACCCCAAGAAGGCATGGGTAGCCTGTCCCTTCTCCAGTGGATCTTCCCGACCCAGGACTTGGACTGGGGTCTCTTGCGTTGCCGGTGGATTCGGTTAAGCAGTCTCCTAATTTACTTTTCTCCCCCACGCTGTAATCATTCTCCCTGTTGCAGATTGCTCCAGTATACCTTTGTGGGGGACATATTTATGGTTCCTGATGACCCTCTGGGAAGAAGTGGACCTCGATTAGAAGAATTTCTTCGGAAGGAAGTCTTCCTTAGGTATTTATTTCCTTTTCCGGGTTGTCCTGTGCTCACAAATCTGTTTCAGTTGGTTGTGCTTCAAGTGCAAGTGCACTCTCTCCCTGAATGTTATGAATGGTATGTTATTTCTAAGAATAGCCGTAGATTTAGTGCTGGTGAAATATAGGTGGAATGTCTCCCAGAGACCGAATCTTCATCTGTGGCTCATTTGGTTTTAGTCCCAGAAGAGAGGGTGGGGGCCAGACTTTCTGTGGTCAGAGAAGACAGGGCTGGCGGCCGCGCACTCGTGGGTGCTGACCAGGCTCTGTGTGTGTGTGTCTCTTTAAGGTCATTTCGTCAAGTCATCTACTTTGGATATTTTATGCTTATATGAATTTACTTACTATTCAGGAATCACTACCTGGGAAACTGTTACTATCTACCTCACCGAGTAGAGAAGCAAGTATTCTATATTTGTCTGAAATGAACTTGATAGCTTAGGTTTTCTTTCTTGTAGATTGGGGTTTGTTTGTTTTTTTGTGTTTAAAGATGTGTTTCCATTTTCAGAGTTCTCAAGAATGGACATCGTTAGTCCTGTGCACCTAAATGGCAGATTGTATTCCCCAGTGATAGGCCTTTTCTCTTTTTAAAAAGTGAAATAAGCTACATTTCTGTGTATTTCTCAGCTGAAAGGGGTGTAAGCTGAAAGGAATGAGAGACAGCTCCCCCAGCGATTCAAGACAGTGAGACTTTAGAGCTGATCCTCTCCGTTTATGACAGGGCCTTTGGGGGATTCTGGTTTTGGATTGGAAAGGGCAGGTGGCTCACACAGAACTGTCTTCAGCACACAAGACCAGCATGATTTCCACTCCCAGGTCTTGTGAATCATTTCTCTTTTGAGCCTTTGTGTTTCATTACACAGATGAGGGCTCCGTTCCCAAAGGTCCTACTTCTCTACCTGCCTCCACCAAGAGAATGGTAGCCATTTTAAGCACCTGCTGAATGGCCATACATCTTATTTTTCTTCCAAAGTCTTTACTTGGAAATTCTTTGCTAGGCTTTAAGACCTAAGGCCTGTGTGCAAGCATCAGGGTCCATGGGTCAAACTTAACGGAAGGAGAGTTCTTTCTCCTTCGCCAGCCTCAGCAGCCTGGCATCAGGGTCAGTCCTGCCTGCTCACGTAAGAGCCATTGAATACGAAGTTAGTCATTGCACACACACACACACACCCCCGCCCCCACGGAGGGACTGAGCTTTTGAAGTTGGGAAAAGTGTTCAGTCAGCCCCGTTTCTCTCCTGCAAGCAGAATCAAATGGGGGCTTTTTAATGGTAGAGATGCCCTAGACACACTCATTCAAGTTGTGGACACCAACATCTCACTCAGACTTGAGGGGCTGGGGAGGCAGCCTCTCTGCCCAAAGATCCCCATCAGCCTGGCCCCACGGAGAATCTGAATCTGCAAGAGAGTATGGTCCTGTGTCCAGATCTTTTGAAAGCTTCCTGGTACACCCTGGTTCAGAGCCAAGCAGCTGGGTGGGGTCAGTCCTCACAGCAGCAGGCCAGGAAGTGGAGTGGCTCCTGAAGAGCCAGCATTCCCTGTCATGACTGGGCTGGAATTGGTGTTAGTGGCATCCCCACCAGTCTGTCTGTGGGTGGTTGCCCTCCCTGCCATGGCTGCAGTCTTCTCTTGCCTTCAGAGGCCAGGGAGCAGCTCCTTGAGTTTTGGCGTCAGCGGCAGATATTTTTAGACAGATTTCTTGTTTGTCTCCTAACCTAGCTCACGAGGGCTTGCTTCCATTCACAGAGATATGCAGCCCCTACTCAACGCCCTGCCAAATGTGGGCATGTTTGACCCCAGCTTCAGAGTCCCTGGCGCCCAGGCAGCCAGCACCAGCCACCAGCCTCCGACCCGGATTCAGGGCACCCCACCCAGCCACTGGCTTCCTCAGCAACCCCGCTTCCCACTTTTGCCCAACCTTCCCAACATCCAGCAGAATCTGCCCATGCCAGCACAGAGATCTCCTGCAGAAACCAACGAGCTGAGGGAAGCCCTTCTGAAGATCTTCCCTGACTCAGAGCAGAAACTGAAAATCGACCAGATCTTGGCGGCTCATCCATACATGAAAGACCTGAACGCGCTCTCTGCCATGGTATTGGACTGAAGGCTGTTGGGAGCTGGGGCTCCGGGCTGAAGACACATACACGCAAGCTAGTATCTGCATGTGGCAGCAGGAAGTGACATAATGTGAAGAAACCAATTTCCCAGTGGAAATGCTGTTGTAGTGTATAGGAGAAAAAAAACACAGATGTTTTGTGTATAAAAAAATCTGGGTTTTCAAAACCAGCTTTTTTATATATATACAT
Organism: Capricornis sumatraensis; assembly: GCF_032405125.1. Taxonomy (NCBI): domain Eukaryota; kingdom Metazoa; phylum Chordata; class Mammalia; order Artiodactyla; family Bovidae; genus Capricornis; species Capricornis sumatraensis. The sequence goes on along the minus strand of NC_091088.1, from coordinate 22,801,060 downwards.
TATGCTGCTATTACAGATTTAACATTTTCTGTAAAAGGAAAGTCTACATTTTCTGCCTGTTCAGAACTGTTTAATAGCAGTTACTTTTGAGTGCACTTACATTTTTATGTTTTTTAAACTATTTTCCTTAATGCTGAAAATATTGACAAATGGATATGGTTAGCCTTTCTTAAAAAAAAAAAAAAGTTGCTTTCTTAGGGAAAGCAAGAACTCTTAAAGTATATTTTCTTGAGATGACTATGTCACGTCCACTGACATGAAGTGTGCTCACCCTCCTAGCCTCCTCTACCCTCACCCCTGGAATTAGAGTCCGTAGGAGTTAATTTTGCTCCTCTGGGGTCTTTCATTGGAGCCATTTGTGAGAGTGGACAAGTGGTGCCACTAGATGGCACCTTGTGCCTAGCCATTGTTAATGACCAGGGCAGAGTTAGATGCACGGAGTATCCGGCTGGGAGAAGCTTGAGAGCCCACATAGTCCAGCCCTTCCTCCCTTCCCACCCTGCAGAAGAGGGAACTGAGGCTCCAAGTGCCCTCTGTCTGGACGCGCCCAAGTCCACAGCAGTGGACTGGATCCCTCATGCATGGCTGGGACACTCACCACTCAGTCCCTGACTGACTCTAGAAGTCACATCTTAGCTCTGAAGATACTAGTGGGATGTGAGGAAGTTTAGTGAAGAGCGTCATTATTACAGTAGTTTGGTGTCCACAACCTTGGGAGACGCCCCATGTGAAGTTTGTGCAGCTTTGCCAAAAAACTGGTTTTCTATTCTCAAGAATGACCCAAGCCAATAAATAGCATTAGTAGCTTCTGTGGGGGCCCAGAGCCCCATATTTATTTTTCCTGTATTAATCTCTTTAGTGTTCTCCTAAGCTGCCCTTCCTATGGGTCTTTCTCAGAATTGATATCTTAGTATTGTGTTTTCAGTGTTGCCTAAATTCTGTGTCAGTGAAAATTCTTTTTCTGGATAATTAACTGTTAACATCATTCTTGTTCTCTGGACCTTCAAAGGGCTTTGTATTTTATACTTGTGCTTTCCCCAGGCTGCTCACGATCAGTTTCACATCTGCCTTGTAGATCACATCTCTTGTGGCCCCCAGAAACAATTTCAGAGGACTCAGTGCAGGTTTGTTCTTCATGGTGAAGGGACTTAGTTGGCCTTGAGCAGACCTGGCTGGCTCCCCACAGTGCTCCCTCCAGGCATGTATGATCCTGCACCCCTCTGGGGGTGAGTCCAGAGTCCTCGGGTGGACAAATTCGGACTTCAGTCATGTTTTCTCTTGGATGCCTTTAAGATGCATTCTGGTGTGGAGCTGGTTGTCAGCTGGGGGTAGGATACCCAAGTCATCCAGCTGTGCACGTGGAGGCCAGAAGGCAACTTCAGTCACAGCCCCTGTGCCTCAGCTTCACAAATGATGGTTTTTAAAAACAACAGCAGAGGTGTGAGGGCTGGGTCCCTCTCACAGTGACTTTACCTTCCAGGTCAAGTGGCCTTGCCAATCCAGCACTGCTCCTGTTCAGAGAAGGACCTGAGGAGCACGCCTTGACTGCCAGGACTTAGCCACTGGTCTTCCTGGAAGCGGGGCTGAGGCTCCACTGATGCTAGGTAGAGCTGGCTAGGCCTAGAGGTCAGGAGTTTTCTAGGCTCTAGAAGTGACCTGACCTTTGAATTACATAAGCCTCTGTGATCTTAGTATTGTCTCTGAGAGCTCCACCAGCCCCTTTCCTCTTTCTTGGGTGCAGGAAGGAAGAGTGCAGAAGGTAAGTGGGAGGAATTGCAGAAAAGCATTACTTACTTACCTTGGTAAATTATAACATGAAACAGAATCCGCAGTTCTTTCTGAAATCTTGTCAAGTGTAGTTAAATTTAATATTTTAAAGCTCAATTCTCAAACCGTTCTTTTAAGAAGTCATTACCTGTTCTCAGACTCCTCTTAATACCAGGCTCAGTGTTGACACTCCCGGTCTGCCTCCCCTGGTAGGTGTTCGGAGCCACCTTGGGGAGTGTCTGCAGCAGTGTTGTAACTCCTCCAGGCCACTCAGCACCCTGTATTCCATGGCATTCCTGCGAAGCAGGTGGCAGGGCAGAGGGCGCCACCCTCGTTCGGTAGACTCAGAGAAGTTGTCCGGAGTTAAAGAATAAGTAGGCAGTGATGCTGAATGATCTCTGGGCCTACATTCTTCCCCAGGCCCCAGACTGCCACCCAGGAGAAGAAAGACTGGTTTGGTCTTTCTGTCAAGTAGTCAGTGTTTGAGACCCTATAGTCCAGTGGCTAGAAAAACAGTAAGAAGGCTCAGCCGTCCTGGATGAAGGGTCAGCGTTGTTCTGGCAGGCTTAGCAGGGCGTGACTGCCACCAGGGACTCCGTTGACCTGTTGTAGCTTTTGGTGTCAGTGAGAGGAGGGATAATCTTCCTTTATCGCTTAGGCTTATTGTGGCATTTGTGGAATATGATCCGCAAATAGAATCCGTGATGCTCTGAACCTCCACCCCCACTGAGTCTCATGCCCTTCCCCCCACCATGGGAAATGACACTGGGCCCGCTGGAGTTGGGCCTTGGCACCACTCCCACCTCAGGCCCAGCCTGCCTCCCATACATCCCTGAGACGTGGCCTTCCTTAAGGAATTTCCCCCCACCTCTACCTCCCCAGCACCCTTCTACGTCCCCACCTGTCCTCTTCACCCTGGGTCCCTCAGCCCATCTCCTCTCATCACCCAGCTGTAGCTTGTTTGGTTAGTTACTCTAACTCACTCCATTTCTTATCTACCGCTCTCATTTTTCCCTACATACTTCAGATCCTGAGAGTAAAACAACCTGATTTCCCTAAGGATCTCTGTTCATTGCTACCTTCCTTCCCCCTCCCACTTTTCACTTCTGTGTCTGCAAACTTGGCCTCCACCCCATCACGTGGGATTAATTGAGGGAAGTCATTGGAGACCAGTCAGTTTCCAAATTCGGAAACCTTTTCCCAATCCTGAATCTCCATGTCCACATTCAGTAACTGTAGCATGACATTGTTGACCCTTCAGTTCAGTTCAGTCGCTCAGTCGTGTCCGACTCTTTGCGACCCCATGAATTGCAGCACGCCAGGCCTCCCTGTCCATCACCAACTCCCGGAGTTCATTCAAACTCATGTCCGTCGAGTCGGTGCTGCCTTCCAGCCATGTCATCCTCTGTCATCCCCTTCTCCTGCCCCCAATCCCTCCCAGCATCAGGGTCTTTTCCAATGAGTCAACTCTTTGCATGAGGTGGCCAAAGTATTGGAGTTTCAACTTCAACATCAGTCCCTCCAGTGAACACACAGGACTGATCTCCTTTAGGATGGACTGGTTGGACCTCCTTGCAGTCCAAGGGACTCTCAAGAGTCTTCTCCAACACCACAGTTCAAAAGCATCAATTTTTCGGCGCTCAGCTTTCTTCACAGTCCAACTCTCACATCCATACATGACCACTGGAAAAACCGTAGCCTTGACTAGACGGACCTTTGTTGGCAATGTCTCTGCTTTTTAATATGCTATCTAGGTTGGTCATAAGTTTCCTTCCAAGGAGTAGTTCAGTTCAGTCGCTCGGTCGTGTCCGACTCTTTGCGACTGTTGACCCTTACTTTCCCTATTTTCTGAGATTTCCCTCACTCCTTAACAGTCTTCATTCCTTTTCCTTCTTGTACCTAAAGGCCAGTTCAGCAGAAAGACCAGCTCAACAGGTGGTTTCCAAACTTCAGACCAGCTGTGGGACGCATGATAGGGAGGGCAGTTCTTAATAAAAACGCAGATGACTGGGCACTACCCCCAGAGAGGTTTATTCAGTAGCTCTGGCGTAAAGCGTGGAAATCTGCCATTTCAGCAAATTCCCTGGATGGTTCCCACACAGGTGGTCCATGGCCCACATTTTGAGAATCGCTCACCCTTAGAGATCAGCACACTTCCTTGACTCAAACCATCCCCTCTTTGCTGAAGTGACTCCCAAACTCCAGCCCTACCCCTTATGAGTGCATATTTAGCTCTACTTAGAAGCCCTGAGACATCCCCAGACCCACTGCCCCCAGGCCCTCTGCCTGCATCTGTTCTCTTGTCTTTTCCCACCCACCCTGCCACAAGGTCCCCTCATCCACCATTGTCCCTTTTTGGCCATTGCCCCCCGCCCCGCATCTTGTGCTCATGGCCTCCCTGTGGGCATCAGGCTCTGACCTGTCAGCCCACCTCACTGCTCTCCCCCTCTACCTCCCTGAGACTGCACAGCTGCTAGATTTATCTTCTGAAGATACGCTTCTGCACACCCCTCTTCTTGGCCAGTGGCCAGTGGCTCTCTTGACCAGACTATCAAGTTTAGACCCTCCTGAGCTTAGTATCCTTGGCAGTCTACCTCCCAGTCGTACATGATGGCCCACTCGCTGCAGCCGCACAATTTCCTCCGTCACCTGTGGGCTCCCACTCTGAGTGAATCTCTTCTCTGCTAAAATGCCCTTTCTCCCAGATGGCTTCCCCCTCAAAGGCCCGGCCCTGTGCCCTCTCTGCCTTTGCCTAAAGCTGCTGGCCAGAAGCAGCCTCCTGGTGTTCCGTGACCCCGCAGCACTGTGTCTTGCTCCCAGCACTGGCCACTCTGGTTGGTGTCACTGCGGCTGATCGTGTACTCTGTCTTACCTCTCTTTCTAGACTGTGAGCTCCTCGTGGGCAGGGCTTTCTGTGTTCACTCTCTGTATTTCCCTCAGCACCTAGCACAGTGCCTTGCACTTAATAGGTGCTCAATAAAGTCTGCTCAATTGACCTGGAGGATGGTGCCTTCTTGACAGCGGCATCTAGCAGCCAGCAAGGCCTTCAAGTATCAGATTCTCGGCAGTTGCTCCCTGGAACCCACTACACATTTTTCCTTCTTGTCAAGTCTCTACCACCACCAGGTCCAGGAATGGGCACCTGCCCCCGGCTGAGCCAAGCAGTGTGCTCTGACCTGCTGCCCACAAGGTGGCCCATCTAGGCCAAAGTATGCCTTGTGATTGCCCCCTCTGGTGGTGGGGGCTAAGACATGTCATGCGCAGATCTCATGGAGGCCGTTTTCTGCCCTGGGTCGGAGGCGGGGTGGAGAGAAGCAGAAGCGTGACAGTGTGATTCCTGTTGTCATGGAAACCTGATGGCACTCACATTCTTCCCCAGATGCCTGTTACCCTGACACGCTTCACTTTTCCTTTATGTTGGGTTTACATCCCTTGAAATCAAAGACTCTTTAAGTGAAATACATATCACTGTCCATACACATGGCAGATTAAATAAGGGAGGCTCATCACATCTTTAGGGAGATCCCAAAGACCAGCGCTCCCCAGGTGGCTCGGTGGTAAAGAATCCGCTTACCAAGCAGGAGACCCGGGTTTGATCGTGTGTTGGGAAGATACCCTGGAGGAGGAAATGGCCACCCACTCCAATATTCTTGCCTGGAAAATACCGTGGACATAGGAACCTGGCGGGCAACTGTCATGGGGGTCACAAAGAGTCAGGCACAGCTGAGCGACTGACAGCACACACCCCAAGGCCATGCGTCAGAACTGCAGGAGAGCCCCCAGTCAGCTCTCACGGAGCCTCAGGAGACTCCACCCCAAGGCCATGCGTCAGTGCTGCAGGAGAGCCCCCCAGTCAGCTCTCATGGAGCCTCAGGAGACTCCACCCCAAGACCATGCGCCAGTGCTGCAGGAGAGCCCCCAGTCAGCTCTCAAGGAGCCTCAGGAGACTCCACCCCAAGACCATGCGTCAGTGCTGCAGGAGAGCCCCCCAGTCAGCTCTCAAGGAGCCTCAGGAGACTCCACCCCAAGACCATGCGTCAGTGCTGCAGGAGTGTCCCCCTAGTCAGCTCTCAAGGAGCCTCAGGAGACTCCACCCCCACCCTCACACAGGCTGGTTCCTCCGTGGCATCTTCATCCTCTTGCGGTTGTGTCTCACAGACGCCTTCATGTGGATTTTCTTGCTCTGTCCCCTAGCTGGACAGAGGCCAGGCCAGCTGCTTGGGAGTTAGGCCTTCCACGTTCTGCCATGTCGTCACTGGTTAGACAGCCATGATGGGGCCAGCCCTCCTAGTCTGGGGCTGCCACGAGGAAGAAACGGGCCTGGAGCAGCGCCTGACAGAACCCCCTCAGTGATGGTCACGACCGGCTCTGCCCCGCAGCCCAGCGGACACTTAACGAGACTGTTCACACCCTGTAGGCCATCTCAGAGGTGGAGACCTTGTCTTCCGGATGCTGAATGTTCTCTGTTCCTGCCAACTCATCCTGAGTGTGGTCTAGACCCTCCTCAGGGCCACAGCGGTCCTGCTGTCTGCTGGGCAGGACGTCAGTCTTCTGACATGCTCGGTGCCCTTGAGTGCCTGGCGGGCTCATGGCAGGGAGGGACCCAGGGGGGATGCCGGCAAAGCCAGTGCTTGGCCACAGAGTGAGGGAGCGCTGATCCCCTGGCTGACACAGCCCCCCCCTGGCTGACACAGCCCCTCCAGGCTGCGTCTTGACTCATCCGCCCCTCCCACCGCTCCTTGAAGTCTCCATCTTGGAGGCTCGTGTGTGTGTGTGTGTGTGTGTGTGTGTGTGTGTGTGTGCGCGTGTGTGCGTGCGCGTGCGTGCTTGCGTGTGTGTGTGTGCGTGCGTGCGTGTGCGTGCGTGCTTGCGTGTGTGTGTGTGTCCAGGATGCAGGACTTGAATTCCTACAGGCCATTTCATCTCCCCAAGAGGCAGACTTCGCCAAGGTGACTTGGCAGCCAGAATGGCACCCGAGATGGACTGCCTGCCTCCATCCAGTAACCAGAATGGAGGGCTTGTGACCTGGGTCAAGGTGGTCAGCCCGCTGGCCAGAGGGAAGCTGTGGAAGGAAGCTGCCTCCCCCGTTCCTGAGGAGTGGGGCCCACGTCCAGCCCGGTTCCTGTGGGAGGTGCTGGGAGCACATTGTTGTTTCTTGTTTGTTTGTTTTAACTTGACCAGCACTGTAGAAGCGCCGTCCGGAGTACACTTCTGTGTGCGTCATGCCCTCCTTTCTACTCCTTTACGGGGACACAGAGCAGTCAAATGGCCTTTGATGGCTTTTGAAACTGAAAGCAGCCTTTTTGCAGCTCGGGTTCCAGTCCCCTGTCATATGTGGTTCCAGGGCTGGTGACAGCCATCAGGGAAACGGAGCCTGGGCAGGCAGGGGTTTGCCCAGAAACTGGTCATCAGCACCCAGAGTAAGCCCTGGAGCTGCAGCGCCTGCGCCTCGGGGCTTCTGGAATCAATCCCCTGTCACCTCCTCCCATAAGACTCCGCGCCACAGACGGTGGCCTTTGGGGCTTTCCTTCCCACTCCCTCCACAGGTCCCCAGGGAGCCCAACTTGGCCTCACAGCCTGAAACCCAGTCTGGGGTCAAGCCTGGGCAGGCCCTGCCCTCTCCCCTCGCGGCTCTCAGAGAGAGGAGGAGGGGGCCTCCCCTGAAAAGAATGCGCTTGTCTGCCCGCCTGTCTGGCTCTGAGATCAGTCTAGGGTTTCAGCCACCAAAACAGGCCGCAGGAAGGAGAGGGCCTCCTGCAGCTGGCCGGGAGAAGCTGTGGACACTGGCTCACAACCTCCCAGACCAGAGGGTCCCTCGACAGCGACAGCAGGTCCCACCCCCGTCTTGCAGCCCCTTCCCACTGAGGTGTCAGGGCCCTGGCGCTTACTCCCACTTTAAAGCTAAGGAACTTGAGGCCCAGTGGTAAGTGGTGGGGGGAGGGCTGGAGGCCCAGCACCAAAGCCTCTGTGCTCTACTTGCCCCTCTGCCCCGTCCCCCAGCTGTCCTGAGCAGCCGCTGCATGCCTTGGACGGGGCTGGGGTAGGCGAGAAGGCCAGAAGGGCCCTTTCCAAAGCGCCCCGTGCTCCCCCAGCCCTAGCAGTGAAGGTGTGTGGGCCCTACTCTGGCCCTTCTTGCTGTGAAATCAGAGGAAGTTACCCTCTCAGATGAGGCCAGTCCCCTCATGTCTGAATAAAAGTGAGGGCGCCACCCTCACAACGGGTGGTTTTCAATCCTGATGTGCGTCAGAGCCACCTGGAGGAAGGGCTGTAAATACACTGGCGCCCAGGCCTCACCCCGGACTGGGGAGATCAGTGAATGGAAGCCCAGGGATCCCAGCAAGCCCCTGACTGAGAACCAACGTCCCGTGAGGAGTTGGTCCCACTGGGATGAAATCCCAAGACAAGGCCCTGGCCCCTGACAGTCCTTCCCTCTTCCATCCCACATGCGGCTCCAGTAAGGGCTTGTCCTCGGTGTATCATCCAACTTCCGGTATTTTACAAATCCTTGGCCCCGCAGAGGCAAGACTCAGAGCAGGAGGAGAGCAGAGGGAGCAGGGGCATGGGGCCCTCTCTCCTGTGACCAGTGGCTGCAGCTGGCTTGGCCATTTCTCCCACCACCAGCCCAGCTGTGTGTCCTTGATTCCCGGCTCTTCCTAAACCTGGGGACGGTTTTGAACAAAGACAGAGTGGAGCTCCTGGTGACCTCCTAGCACATCAGCCTCTTTTCTACCAAGCAAGGGCCTTCCTGCCAGCCATTACCCACCCTGTAGACCCCTGTCACTGCTCCACACGTGCTGACAGGGCCTTGAAGACAGGAGGAGTCTGCCACATGAAGACCTCCTATTTCAACAGGCAGAGGCCAGCGGGCTTGGGCTCCAGCAGCCCCCAGCCGTTAGGTGAGGCAAGCCCTTGTCCAGATCTCATCTGCTGCCCCGCTGGGAGAGGCGGTGTCTTCCTTCAGAGTGTTTCTAGTCGTCTGACACTTCCAGCTTCCTTGGCCCAGGGCCTGAACATGAGCATTGAGCATCAGCCTGAGCATCACCAGCAGATGGAAGTTGTGCTGTGTGGGGACAGTGGAAGGTGACCGGCTGATGGCACAAGCCAGCTGGTGGGAAGAGGCCCTCATCAGGTGGCATCAGAGGGCTTCCTGCCTCAGAAGTCTCAGCATCCAGCTCGAAGCCATCTGCTGCTGCCACCTGAGAATTACTGTCAGAATTACTGTCCCGGCTTCACCCACCTTTGGGGCCTCCATATCTGCCATCACTGTCAAGGTGACTTCCTGGAAAGTCTGAGGCCGGGGGTTGAGAGCCCTCCCAACAGGAAGTGACTTGAAGACATGAACCTCGACCCTCTCCCTTCCCCACGGCCCCATCCAGACTGAACCCAGACCCCATTCGTCTGGTCTTTCAAGGTGTCCTTCACAGTCCCACCCACAGCTATTCACCATCTTCCTGCTTGGGTGGGTCTCTACAGCTGCCCAGTGGGGCAGGCAAGAATGATTCCCCTATCCTACAGGTGTGAAAACGGAGGCAGGGCTGTTCTGAGACAAGACCTAAAGGGCCAAGACTTGAACCCTTGTGTCCATACGCCTGTGAGTAACTGTCCAGTGAATGACTCCAAAAGCCACAGCGGGGTATCCATACATCCACTCACTGATGTCAGTCTCTAGTCCCTTCTGAGTACTTTTCTGCTGGGATGGGCAATGATAGGAGGAGACCAGAGACAGAGGTGTGAGTGTGGTGGATGGGGGTCAGCCTGGTGGAGGGGGTGGGGCTGTGGATGGAGAGCACTCAGGGCAGAGGATCAGCAGCTGGAGAGGAAGGCCATAGGGGAGGCTGGAGACGTCAGGGAAGAGGGCTGGGTTCATCCTAAGGGGTGTGTTCTGCCTTCTTATTTCTCTGAATTGGGGGCCAGCTGGGGTACATGGTCCTCTCTTTGGAAAAACCTTTCCCAAGCCTGTTCCCGCACCTTGCAGACAGCCCTTGCTCCAGCCCTTCCTGGCTCTTGGAACAGAAAGTTGGCCTAAGTTTCTGGCTAACCCAGCTCTGTTCCTGCAGTGGGTAGAGGAGGTGACTGGGGATGGGCTCCACCCAAGGAATCCCCGCTGGGCTCCCAGGAGACACCCTGGGAGCCCCACCTGTTAGCAGCATGTGGTGGCCTTTCACCAGATGGTCACACTTAGATCTTCCCCCAAGACGGCTGGGCAGCAACACCTCGGGCCCTCCATTTGTCACTTCCCTGAAGAGCCGGGATCGAGGTGTGTTCTGTCCAGTCGCCTGTGACCACAGAGTTGCAGGGCCTTCCCTGGTATAGGAAAGGTGCTTTGGCTCCTCTCTGGGAAAAGGGCAAGTTGGCTTTTGTAGGGGCGAAGATTCGTTCCTAATCACAGCAGTGTGTAACCTCCCTAACTCCTGCATGCCTCACTTTTGGTCATCCCCATTTCACAAGATAATGCCTGTTGTCTGCCTCATATTACTCAAACAGACTTAATTCCTGTGTCCTTTTTTCAAACTTCTTTGTTTTAGCCAAATTCATTTGTTTATTAAGTTATTGGGTTTTTATTATGTGCCAAGCAGCATGTTTTGCTAAATTCAGTATAATTCATGAGAGAAAAAGCTCAAGAAAGAGATCACTCTAATTCATAAAGCAGTTTCATTGCAAAATTTGCAAACCAAGTGATTTCGGATAAGCTTTTGTTAATAAAATATTTGAAATCTGATTTTTTTTTATGTCGAAACTTTATTATTTCTTTTAATGAAGCTAACATTTATTGATTTAACTCAGGCCTTGTTTTTTTTTTTTCTTTTTTCTTTTTTTAACTGAAGTGTGGTTGACATATAGATAAGCACACAAGTCATAAACAGGCAGTTCTCTGAGTGTTCCCAAACCCATCATACCATACCACCAGCATCCAGACAAAAAACAGAACACGTGAGCTTCCAGGAGCCCCCAGTGCCCTCCCCACCTCACCAAGGTAACCATGACCTTGACTTCCAATGGGCTTTAAGAAGGCATCACCCTCTTCCTTCTGTACAGGATGGACCAGGACCCTTAAAAAGAAGGTGAGAGAAAGAGCAGAAAGGCGGCTTCCAGGATTCCTGTGTACTCTCGTGCCCTGGAGCTGGTTGGGGCCCCATGAACTCTGGGGCTTTTCCAGCCAGCTGTGCCCAGGAGTAACCAGGAGTCCCCTCTGGCAAGTGAATCTACAGAAAAACACTTGTCCATTGCTTTCCAAGAAAAAGAGCACTCTTTTCTTGTTTTTAACAATTGTATGAGGTCTTCAGAATCACATGCCCAATTGATGTGGGCCAGAGAAAAGTAGCAAAGTTTCATTTTTTAGAAAGCTGGAACATTCAAGGAAGAGCCGTCCAGCTGGCTTGCATTCCAGGGCATTTTTTTCAGCACCCTGCCTTCCCTCACCCTTCTCTAAAGGCAGGGCGCCCCTCGCCTGCCTGTTATCCTGCCCTTGATAATTGCAACCAGCTGTCCAGAGCGGAAATTCACACTTCCAGGTCCATGCAGGCTGCTCTCTGGGTGACTGTGAAGGCGGAAGTCCCCTGCCACCCCCAAGCCCATCTCCTCTCAGGTCAAGGAACGCCCCCCCCCCCCCCACCACCAATTCTGGTTCCAGCTCTTCTGTGAACTCCGGGCTTGTCCCTTTCCCTCTTGGAGTATCAATATCCCCAGATGTAAAACAAGTGAGCCCCCACCCTGCTACTGGACTGGCCTTTGAGACAGACCCATGGAAGTAAGATTGCTGCAAGATTTGGGAGGGGTAGTTCTCCAGGCATCAGCTCCATGCCTACTCTTCCAGGAAGTCCCCCAGCAAGGCCCCTGTCCCTCAGCACATCAGCGTCTGGCAGCTAGTCCTGTGTATTCAGCAGGTCCTACATGCGCTGCAGGGAGCAGACACCTGTGCACGAGGCGCTGTGGCGTCTGTCCTACTGGCGCTGCAGGGAGCGGACACCTGTGCACGAGGCGCTGTGGCGTCTGTCCTACTGGTGCTGCAGGGAGCGGACACCTGTGCACGAGGCGCTGTGGCGTCTGTCCTACATGCGCTGCAGGGAGCGGACACCTGTGCACGAGGCGCTGTGGCGTGGGTCGCTTACCTGGCTGGCATCTCCCATTACTCCTTCGGGGTGAGTGTTACGTGAGTAGTAGGCCGGGGCTTGCGCTTGCAATTCTCTTCATGTATTTCTCTCAAGAAAACTGGTTCCAAGAACAGATGCGCTCAACCTGGCTGAAAATAGGAGCAAATTTTTCAGGAGCCACCAGTCCCAGGTGGCGCTAGTGGTATAGAACCCACATGCCAATGCAGGAGATTAAGGAGACCTGGGTTCAACCCCTGGGTCCAGAAGATCCTCTGGAGGAGGGCATGGCAACCCACGCTAGTATTCTTGCCTGGAAAATCCCATGGACAGAGGAGCCTGGAGGGCTACACAGAGCTTCACACATAGCTTCACAGTTGGACACGACTGAAGCGACTTAGCATGCAAGCACCAGTCCAGTTCTGGCTCTTCCAGGTCTCACCAGGCTTCCTTGGACAGACTCCACCCCTCCCCCACTTCAGGGTGAGGGGTGGGGGGCTGATCTCTGAAAACTCGTCCAGCTCTGATCTTTGCTGATTCTTGGAATCTGTTTTTCTCATCCAGAGAACAGGAGGCCAAGAGCAGGAAGAATAAACTGAGACTTCCTTAGAAAGCAAGCAGTTTGTTAAAAGTTAGATGAATATCTACCCTATGGCCCAGCATATTCCACTCCTAGGTATTTACTGAAGAGAATGAACACATATGTCCACAAAAAGACTTGTACAAGAACATCTATAGCAGCTTTATTCCTAATCACCCAAACAGGAAGCAGTTCAAGCATCCAAGAGGTGACATGACAAACCAATTGTGGAACATCCAGACGATGGAATATTACTCAGCAGATACTCAGACGATACCATTCTGGCTGTACAGGTGATGCAACAGGATGTATGAATCCCACAGTCGTTACACGGAGGGAGAAAAGCCAGAGGAAGCATACATGCTGCATTAATTACATATAGAAAGTTCTAGAACAGGCGAAACTACTCTATGGGAATAGCAATCAGAAAGTAGTGGTGAAGGGAAGCTCTGAGGGAACTTTCTGGGGCAATGGAACTCTTTTATTTTTTAATATTAATATTTATTTGGCTGCACCAGATCTGAGTTGTGGCGTGCAGATCTGGCCAGGGATGGACCCTGAGCCTCCTGTATTGGGAGCTCAGAGTCTAAGCCACTGGACCACCAGGGAAGTCCCCTGGAACTGTTTTATATCTTGTTTTGAGTGCTGGGTATATGGGTCAAAACTACTGTCAAAACACTGACTAAACAATTATATTTTTACATTTTAATGTACACAAATATTGCCTTAATTTAAAAATTAATTAAATCAGGAAAAGAAGGAAAAGCAGCTAAAACCTTTCGGTCAGGCCAGGAGGCCGCAGGCTGGGAGTGCAGTTTGTCTTGTTAGAAGTTAACAGTTTGCAGGCCGGAGACATGAGAATCCTGGTGGGCCATTTTCACAGGCACAATGTCATCAAGTGAGACCAAGAGGGTGGGGGTGCAGAGGAAGCAGGGACATGAGGAGCAGCTTAATGTTTCATTGGCTACAGCCCAGGAGAAGGGCTCATCTGCCCTTGAACTGGACGTTCACTGAGCTCTCCCCCGTGCAGACACCATGGCGGGCACTGAAGATACAGCAGTGACCAGAAGACGTGGTCCCTGCCCTCAGGGAGCTCTGTGAGAGAGAGACCTTGAACCGGGTGAATCACACCAACAAGCCCCTCACCCCAGACAGAGGACTGAGAAAGCACAGAGAGCTCCCAGATCACCAGCCTGGAGTCCTCCCCCTGTTCAGGTCCAGAAGAGTCACTCAGAAACCCTGAGTTTAGTTCTGAACTGAGTTCAGAGCTGAGTTCTGAACGACTGCAAGATTTTAACCAGATGCAGAGTACCGAAGAGGGCATCTTTCCGCAAAGCCAGAGCCTAACGCAGGAACCACAGACCCCAGGGCCGAAGGGGCGAGGCGGGCAGCAGCACTGCTGGAGCAGAGCATAGGGCAGAGCAGCGGAGACCGTTGCCGTGCGGCCGTTGCTACAGGCCTGGTGTGGCCCCATCTTCCTGTTTTTGTTTTTCAAGAAAACCTAGAAATCTGGAGTTTCTTCAATGTAAACACAAATCAGTTTTCAACTCTTGTCACATTTTAAAATCACTTTTATAGGTTTATCATTTCTTTAAATCACTTCAGAGCAGCTCCAATCAAACTTCCAGCAGGATTTTTTAGTAAAAACATGCCAACTGATTTTAAAACATGTTGAAAAGCAAAAGAACCTAGAATATCCAAAAACAATCTTGGAAAAGAACAACAAAGTTGGAAGAATCTCACTACCTGATTTCCGGATTTAGTAGGAATCTACCGTCTCAGGACATTGTGTTTCTGGCTAAGGACAGACGGGTAGATCAATGGGATAGAAGAGTGTCCAGAAATAGACTCACACAAATATGATCAACTGATTTTTCACCAAAGTGCAAAAAGGATTCAATGAAGAAAGGATCATCTTTTCATTAAATGATATGACAGTGTGACAGATGGACTCTTAGGTGGCCCCTCACGACCCCTGCCTTCTCGTGTTCACACCTTTGTGTAAACCCATCCTCTTGAGGGTAGGTGGGACCTGTGACTTGCTTCTAACCAATGGGATACGGCAAAGTGATGGGATGCCATTCCCATGGCTTCCTCATGTTGTATGAGGCTCCGTCTTGCTGGCCACTTGCTCCAGAGACTCTCCCTGATGACTTGTTGGAGTAGGCAGCTGTGTTTGGAAAGCCCGCAAAGCAAGGAACTGCAAGAGAGAGACTTCTAGGAACTAGGTGGCCTGTAGAAGCTGAAAGTCACCAGCAAGAGGAATTCCCCCAACAATTTGGATGAGCTTGGAAGCATACTCTTTCCAGTCAAGCCTCCAGATGAGAACATAGCCCAACGAGCCCCTACAATGACCCAACTACGCTATGCTCAGACTCCTGACCCATAGAAACTGTGAGATAATAAATGTGTTTTGTTTTAAGCCTTTTAGCCTCTAAATTTGTGATAATTTATGATGCAACACAGAAAATCCATAAGCCAAAAAATAAAATCTCTGGGCTTCCCTGGTGGTCCAGTGGTTAAAAGACGTGGGTTCCAGCCCTGGTCTGGGAAGTTCCAGCATGTCTCAAAACAGCTAAGCCCATGACTATAACTACTGAGCCCACACGCTGCAACTGCTGAAGCTGTGTGCCTAGAACCTGTGCTGTGCAACAAGGGGAACCACCACAATGAGACGCTCTCTCACAGCAACAAAGAGTAGCCCCTGCTCACCGCAACTAGAGAAAGCCCACACAGCAGCAATGATAAATTTTTAAAAATAAAACCTCTACCTAAATCTCATATCATATACAAAAGTCAGCTCTCAATGCAAAAGCACAAAACTTCCAGATAAACACTGAACACAGGTATATTTGGCCAGACAGTGGCCAAGGTGGGAGCCACGGGGCAGGGCAGAGGCAGTGAATGGAGGCAAGCACAGTTGTGACCCACTAGGACTCCAGGTCCAGAGCTGCCCAGGTGTCACGTGCATAGCAGCAGCTTCAGCCCTGGGATCTCTCTGGGGGCAACTCTGGTCTGCTTTTGCTCCCAGCTGCTCAGTCCTTCTGCTTTCTCTAATCTAGAACAAATCTGATCGGTTTAGCTAACACCACCCCAGCAGGGCAGAGTTCTTTGCCGCATCGTAGGTGACTGACCAACCTATGGATGCACAGTCCTGGCTCAGTGCCTCCCTAGTTCTTTCAGTTTCCACCCCTGAGCTTAGCCAACCACTGCCACCTCCCAGTGGGGCCGCAGGAGGGACACTGGATGACACAGATGCTGTGACTGTCTCCTGAGAAAGACACAGCTCTGTGCCTAAGTCCCTTTGTGCCATCATTCTGAGGTTCCCTGGAGAGGGACACAGGCCAGGGATGCCATGGTCCTCTGGTGCCCTCCGCCACCCCCTTATTCCTGCTGCGCTGCAAGCTCAGACAAGCTGCAACTGCCGGAAGCCCCACTGAAAACGCCAGGAAGCAACCCAGAGACAGGTGTTAGAAGCTGGGGGGGGGGGGTGCAGTGCAGAAAGCTACCTGGGTAGGGCAGGGCCATCCCTTTCTAAGAAGAGGCTCTGGGGAAATAGGCAGTGCTGCCCTGAGTCACCACTGCCAGCCGGCTCCCAGGGGCCTCTGGGCAGAGTGAATTCAGCAACACGTCTGTGTGCAAGAGTGATGCAGGGCCCAGGAGATGGGAGAACTCAAGTAACTGAAGAGAACGACTCATGAGCCAAGCAAGTGTCACCATGTGTGGAGAGAAGAGCAAAAAGGGTCCTATGGAACCAAAGTTAGGTAGAGGGTGCTGGGCTCCCCATTTAAGAGGGGCTAAGTTTTACACTGCTTTGGCTAATCTACCCAGATCAGTCCCTGACACAGCACCCCAACAAACACCCTCCTGTGTTTTTTCATTCACGGACAAAGCCCCAAGGGTTCTCAGAACACTCTGCCTCCCTCTCTCCCAGGCTGGTGATTCAGTCAAGTCTGTATAAGCACAGCCTTGAAAGAACAGAATAGAAGGATTAGCTGACTTCCCGATGGGCAGTGGGTGGCAGCAGGGTGGGGTGGGGACCATGACTCCTCCTCGAATGTCCAAAGGACACAAAAGCTGTCGCAACAATCACAAAAAGTAAATCTCAGTTTGTTTTTTCCTGTGGCCTTCATCAAGCTAGGAAAGTAGAAGAAAGGAAACGGGTACTATGCAGGAGAAGGGGTCACCGTGCTCTCCCTGGTCCTAAACAAGAGGTCAAGCAGCCATCCAGCCATTTGGAAGACCTTGGAGGTAAGAGACGGGGCAAAAACCCCTGAGGACAGATGGAGGCAAAGGCCTGTGACTCCCAGGCCTCCTACAATGCCGCTGTTGCTTGTCATGAGATGCAGGTTGCCATGGTGGTGGGTGGATGCAAGGTCCGACCGAGGAGGGGAGACTGGGAAAAGGTCTCAAGGGAAGATGCTGGGGGAGGCTATTTTCTTGTTGTGTACCCCACAATGGTCTGAGGACTTTACACGGCCTCCCCCTAGTGTTGACCAGGGGCCACTGGGTGCATGAACCATCCTGTGACAAGCGACAAGGGTGATCCAAAATATAAGGGACTCCATGGTGGGAGGCTTCCTGGAGGAGACACATGTGGGATGGGCCAGGCTGTAACAGCTATGGACTGTGGGAGCATGCAGAGGGACAGAGCACTCCAGGGTGAGGGGGCACCAAGGCCCCTTCAGGAATCAGCTAGTTGTGTGCAATGCCCTGGGAAGAGACCGAAGGATCCTCAGCCATGAGGGGGAGCTGCCAAGTGCACCAGTCTGAAGTCTATCAGCTCCAGTGGTCATCAGGGTCTGCCGTCTGCAGCCACCCACTGGTCCCCAGCCATCCTGGTGCACCTCCTCACTCACTGTCACCTGCCGGTGCCCAGGAGACTCCTGGAAGCATCGGAATTCTGCCCTGAGGTTGCTGGAGCAGGCCCCTGCCTCTCACCAGCTTCGTTCAAGCCTCATGCTGTGAACACAGAGCCAAGCACTGTGCCCACTGCGGGGACAAAACAGAGACAGCAGACAGGGTTCCGGCCTCATGGAGCTTACGTTCCAGTGGGAATGAAGCATCGCTCGCAGAACATGCAAATAGCCATCATGCCAGTGCTGCTGTGTGCACGTGATGGGGAGGGCGGGGCCACGGAGTCAGCCAATGCATCCGTAGCTGCATAGCAAATTACCCTCAAATGCAGTGGCTTAAACAGCAATGACCGTTCACTATCTTTCATGGTTTCTTTGGATCAGAAACATAGAAAGAAAGGACCCAGTGGGGGTGGCCTATCTCTGATGCCTGGGGACTCAGCTGGAGGACTTGAAGCCTGGGTGCTGGAACTACCTGAAAGCTCACTCACTTCTGTGTGAGCCTGGCTTGTTGGTTAGGACACTCCTGTGGTCTTTTTCTGAGGCCTGGGCTTCCTCACAGCATGACACCTGAGTTCTAAGAACAAGCAGCCCAAGAGAGAAAGAGCCTGGAGGAAACTGCATGGCTTTGAAAGGATCTTCAGGAATCATATAGTGTCACTTTGACATTTTCTTCTGGTTGCTGCTGCTGCTGCTGCTAAGTCGCTTCAGTCATGTCTGACTCTGTGCGACCCCATAGACAGCAGCCCACCCGGCTCCTCTGTCCCTGGGATTCTCCAGGCAAGAACACTGGAGTGGGTTGCCATTTCCTTCTCCAATGCATGAAGGTGAAAAGTGAAAGTGAAGTTGCTCAGTCGTGTCCAACTCTTAGCAACCCCATGGACTGTGGCCCACCAGGCTCCTCCGTCCATGGGATTTTCTAGGCAAGAGTGCTGGAGTGAGGTGCCATCGCCTTCTCTGATTGAAGAGAACCAACTTCAACCAACTTCTTCTGGTTGAAGCAGTTATAAAGATGGAGCCAGGTCCAAGTGTAGGGGACAAAGACTCTGACCCCTTGGAAAAGAAGCATCAGTGGCATTTGGTAAGAACCTGAGGGATGGATATATATAATACATATATCATGCTCACGCCTAGTTATTCAGTCTGACTCTTTGCGGCCCTTTGAACAGTAGCCTGCCTGGCTCCCTGTCTATGGGACTTTTCAGGCAAGAATACTGGAGTGGGTTGCCATTTTCCTCCTCCAGGAAATCTTCCCAACCAAGAGACTGAACCTGTGTCTCCTGCATAGAAGGCAGATTCTTCACCAGCTGAGCCATCAGGGAAGCCTATTACATATATATATAATATTAATGTATGTATACGATATATAGACACAGCCTTCTTTGGAAAATAGTCACTACATCCCGGAAGCAAGCCTTGCAGGATGCTCTGGAGTCAGCCAGATTCCAGGAAGGAACACTCCAGGCAGAGGGAGCGCACAGGGACCACTCAGGTAGAAAGGAGTCGAGTGCACGTGAGCTCCAGGGAGCAGCCCTGCGCTCCTAGAACGAGGGTGTGCGGGGTCAGAAAGTGAGGCCAGGAAGGCAGGTGGGGCAGACAACACGGGGTTCTGGGGCTGGGTGTGTAGGCCTGGGCTCTGAGCCTGAGGGCACACTGAAGCCAGGGAGTGACCCAATCAAACAGCTGTTCCAACAGGCTTCATCTGCTGCCGAGTGGAGATGGGCTGGATGGGGCAAGAGTGGGCGACGGGAGACAGAAGTGTCCGTGCCCCTTGGTCTGAGAACCACCTGCCTAGAGGCAGTGGAGTGAGGACTGAGCCCACCCAGGGGTGTGAAAAGGGCCCCCGGAGAAGGCAGGGGGTGGGATGGGCAAGGTGGTGCCAGAAAAAGAGGGAGATCCCAGAAGGAAACCTAAGCTAAGCGTGAGCTAAGAGCTGCCCCAAGAAACCCCCTGACCTGGACCTGGTGAAGAACCTGGTAAAATCTCTCTGACAGGTGCAAATCCCCCGAGGCCCCCTGGGTAAAAGGAATACAGTATTTCTTGGCACTTCGTGATGACATCTCTTGGTCTTTCTAAATAAAATTAAATCCTTTGGGGGCCCCATTTGCTAAGGTTGCAAAGATCAGATTATCTACCATGGTTCAAGGTGTCTTCCCCTGCCTCTGGTTGTGCAAAAACTGCAGAATGTTGCCATCTGGATCCATGGGGACAAGGTCCCACTACCCAGCTGGGGTGTTCCTTGCTGGGGGCCCTGGTTTAGGAAGATGAGAGCCATTCAAAGACATACCCACATCTATAGACCCAGGTCTGCATGCCAAAAACAGACTGGCCCTGACCAGCAGCTTCCTGGAGCCAGTTCTCTGGGATGGAGGGGAATACACCATCCTCCAGAAGTCCAGCTTCCCGTTCCGGGGCCCCTCCCTCTTCCTCCTTCAAAGCCCACAACCCAGCTCCTCCCCTCCTTGGCCGTCTAGCGCAGTCCTGCCAAAGAGCCCCCTATTCATCCACAAAGCCTCCCTGAGGAGCTCTGCCTGGAAATCAGACAGCCATTCATTTCCTCCCCTGGGCTTCAGGTGAGTCACAGACCTGACCTCTGCATTCTGGGGATGCTTAGACATCCTCCAGTGTTGACAGCAATGGAGAGCAGACCCCAGGCTACATGTTTACAGAAATCCTCCTGCTGCTTTGCCCTTAGAGGACAGCATGGTGGGGCCTCAGGTCTTCCAAGGGTAGAGGGAATTGTTGGCCCCCCTGAGCTCAGAGATCCCCTCCAGCCCTGCTGCTCTGAGATTCCGGGACAATAGAGCCACACGCAGGGCCATGGCATCAGAGGGAGCCCCTTCCCCCGGCCTGCTGGGAGGGCCATGGCATCAGAGGGAGCCCCTCCCCCCGGCCTGCTGGGAGAGCCGCAGACAGCACCCCAGAGGCTCCCAGAGCTCAGACAGCCGCCGCCCAGGGAGAGTTCGCCTCCCCAACAAAGGCTGCCGTTTCCTGTCTTCCCACACGCGATCCCAAAACAAAACAAAACCCAACACGCTCTTTCCAGCCACCTGGTTGCCCCTGCAAGTTACCTGCCTGGATGCCAGACAAGGCGGCCTTCCCTGGAGTTCCTAGGGATCCCAGCAGACCTGCATCCAGCCAGGCTGCCCTGGAGCAGGGAGTCAGGGCTCCAAGCTGGTGGGAGTCAGGCCAGCTAACAGCATCCCTGAAACTGGGTGAAGCCTGGCAGCAGAGGTCACCTGAATAGTTCCCTGCCTAAGACTGAGGGGAGCTTAGTCCAGAGCCAGGAGCCGGGGGCTACCCTCCCAGGGCTGGGTCTGTCTTCAGCATGGCGGGCCCTGAGCTGGAGTTCTGCCCTGGACTCCTAGCCAAGCCTCGCTGCTAGGACTGATTTCCCAGAGCCCTGAGCTGCTCCGAGGTTCTGAACAGTTTAGAGCCCAAGGCTCCTCTCTCCCCTTGACCTTTCATCCATCCTTGTCACCTCTCCTTTAATGGACCTATCGCCCCTCTGGGTAACTCCCACTCCGCCCTCAACCAAAAGTCACCCTCCCACCCAGTGCTGCGGCCTGGAGCCCTGGTGTCTCTCCAGCCGGTGATCTTGGAAGTGCTGCTGGCTTTCAGGGCAATGCCAGCACCCTCAGGCCCTCTCCTGGGACCAAGTAACAGCGCCTCACATCTCAGGTGCCTCTCATTTGTCTGAGGATCAGCAAAGTGATGACCACTTATGCATTCCTGTTTCACCTGGCTCAGGGGGCTAAGTGTTTCTCCCAGGAAGACACAATGGGAATTCAATTCAGGTCTGTCTGACCCCAAAGGCCATGCTCCCTCTCTCTCTGTCTTCTGCACAGCCTTTCCTCACTTCAACCCACCCCTGAGCCTCAGCTGAGTCCTAGCCCTCTGCACCCCAGCTTGGCTATTGTGGTGGCCAAGTGCCTCCTTTGGAGAAAGCAGCGCCCCCTGTAGGTTAGGACAAGGCTCCAGGAAGAGCTGTCAGCCAGATAATCTGCAGCCACCAGGCCCTGCTGGCTTCCAGGTGACTTTTCCACTATGCGCTCTGGTTCCCTCTGCTACTGGGCCCTGCCCTCCTGCCCCCGGGGAAGGCTGGCGGTCCACTTCATTCTCTGCACATCACAAAACTCTGTTCCTGACTTCCCTTCCTCAAATTTGGAAACCAGTCTCCTGCCGGGTCCCTATTACTTTTCTTTTTATCTTTTTTTAATTTAGTTTTTACTTTATATTGGAATATAGTTGACTTACAATGTTGTGTTAGTTTCAAGTGTAGAGCAAAATGATTCAGTTATATATATACATATATCCTTTTTGAGATTCTTTTCCTATATAGATTATTACAGAGTATTGAGTAGAGGCTCCTGGGCTATACAGTAGGTCCTTGTTGATTATCCAGTTTATATATGCACGAGTGCGTGCTCAGTTGTGCAATCATGTCTGACTCTTTGCAGCCCCGTGTGCTGTAGCCCACCAGGCTCTTCTGTCCACGGGATTCTCCTGGCAAGAATAATGGAGAGGTCCTGACCCAGGGGTCAAACCCGAGTCTCCTGCATCTCTTGCACTGGCAGGTGGACTCTTTACCACTTAGCCACCTGGGAAGCCCCATTTTATATATAGTAACGTGTATATGTTAAGCCTAACTCCTAATTTATCCCCACCGCCCCCATGTTTCCCCTTTGGTCACCGTGTTTGTTTTCGAAGCCCGTTTCCTGTCTCTGTTCTGTAAATATGTTCATTTGTGTCATTACACCCAAAAGTGAAAGTGAAGTTGCTCGGTCGTGTCCAGCTCTTTGCGACCCCATGGACTTAGCCCACCAGGCTCCTCCGTCCATGGAATTTTCCAGGCAAGAGTACTGGAGTGGGTTGCCATTTCCTTCTCCAGGGGATCTTTCCAACCCAGGGATTGAACCCGGGTCTCCTGCATTGCAGGTGGACGCTTTACCATCTGAGCCACCAGGGAAGCCCAATTATACCTGAGGAACTTTAAATACTGATGCTCAGATCCCACCCCCAGAGATTCTGATCCAGTTGTTCAAGAGTGTGGCCTGGGCGTGGGCAGCTTCAAAGCTCTTCAGGCGACTAGAGTGTACAGCCAGGACTGAGAGCCGCTACAGCGCACTGGAGCTGATCCATGCTGATCTGTCCCAGGGCTGGCACTTCAGTCTCATTCAGCGTTGGCTGGATGAATGAGGTGGCCCCCATAGTCCAGGGAGTTGGGGTGGCTGCTGCTAGTGCCCTGAGATGGGACAGTACTGCCTGTTCCCTCCTCCTGCACCTTTTTGCTCTCCCTGACCCCTCCTCCTTCTTCTATCAATGAATAAACTTCATTTCTTAGAGCAGCTTATGTTCAAGGCAAAATTGAGCAGGAAGCACAGAGATTTCCCATATACTCCCTTTCCCTACACACCTACCTATGCCCCCACCAGAGAGGTACATTTATTACAATCAGTGACCCTAAATTATCACCCAAAGTCCATAGTTCACTCTTGCTGTTGGACATTCCATGGGTTTGGACAAGTGTATAGTGACTTGTGGGACTTCCCAGGGAGCACTAATTATAAAGAACTTGCTGCCAAGACAGGAGACATAAGAGATGCAGGTTTGATCCCTGGGCTGGGAAGATCCCCTGGAGGAGGGCCTGGCATTGCCCTTGCCTTTGGAGAATCTCCATTGCCTTTGGAGAATCCCATGGACACAGGAGCCTGGTGGGCTACAGTCCATAGGGTTGCAAAGAGTTGGAAGATTATCTTATTGATTTTAAATCTTTATTCTTTTCTCAAACATACATTCAATGCTATAAATTTTCCTCTAAATACTACCTTTGCTACATCCCATAAATTCTGATAAATTGTGGTTTCATTTTCATTTAGTCCAAAATGTTTTAAAATTCCTCTTGAGACTTCCTTTTCGACCCATGTGCTATTTAGAAGTGTGTTGTTAAATCTCCAAATACTTTGGGATCTTCCAACTATCTTTCTGTTATTAATTTCTAGTTTAATTCTGTTATGGTCTGAGAACAGACTTTGCATGATTTATACTCCTTTAAATTTGTTAAGTTGTGTTTTGTGGCCCAGAATGTGGACTATCTTGATTAAGGTTTCATGTGACCTTGAGAAGAATGTAAAATCTGCTGTTGTTGGATGAATTAGTCTATCGATGTCAATTATATCCAGTTGACTGATGGTGCTGTTGCGTTCAACTACGTCCTTACTGATTTTCCTCCTGCTGAATCTGCACATTTCTCTTAGGGAGTGATAATGTCTCCAACTATAGTAGTGGATAATCCTTTGCTCCTTGTAATTCTATCCGTTTTTGCCTCACATGTTTCAATGCTCTGTTGTTAGATTCATATACCAGAAGATAGCTGTGCTTCTTGGAGAACTGACCTCTTTATCATTATGTGATACCCCTCTATCCATGATAATTTTCCTTGCTCTGAAGTGTGCTCCTTCTGAAATTAATATAGCTACTCTTTCTTTTAATTACTGTTCAGTTCAGTTTTTTCACTCTGTCATGTCCAACTCTTTGCAACCCCATGGACTGCAGCACACCAGGCTTCCCTGTCCGTTACCAACTCCCAGAGTCCACCCAAACTCATGTCCATTGAGTCAGGGATGCCATCCAGCCATCTCATCCTCTGTCGTCCCCTTCTTTTCCTGCCCTCAATCTTTCCCAGCATCAGAGTCTTTTCAAATGAGTTAGCTCTTTGCATCAGGTGGCCAAAGTATTGGAGTTTCAGCTTCAACATTAGTCCTTCCAATGAACACCCAGGACTGATTTCTTTTAGGATGGACTGGTTGGATCTCCTTGCAGTCCAAGGGATTCTCAAGAGTCTTCTCCAACACCATAGTTCAAAAGCACCAATTCGTTGGCACTCAACTTTCTTTACAGTGCAACACTCACATCCATACATGACCACTGGAAAAACCATAGCCTTGACTAGACAGACGTTTGTTGGCAAAGTAATGTCTCTGCTTTTTAACACGCTGTCTAGGTTGGTTATAACTTTCCTCCCAAGGAGTAAGCGTCTTTTAGAAGGGTATAACTTTCTCCATTCATTTATTTATAATTTACACATATTTTTATATTTAATGTGGGTTTGTTGTAGACAACATATAGTTGGGTCTTGTTTTACTTCACTCTGATAATCTCTTTTAATTGATTTATTATATTAAATAATATATTAATATATTATTTATAATATATTGATATTTAAAGTGATTACTGATATAAATGGATTAATATCTACCATATTTATTACTGATTTCTATCTGTTGCCCTTGCTCTTTGTTTCTATCTTTGTCTTCTCTACTTTTTCTACCTTTTGTGGTTTTAATTGAGCATTTTATATAGTTCTATTTTTTCTCCTTAGCATATGAATTATACTTCTTTTTGTAATGGTTGGCCTAGGGCTTGCAATATATATTTACAATTAATTACAATTAATCTAAGTCCACAACACTATACCACCTCACCTAAGGTAGTGCAAGGGCACTGTAATGTTTTTAATTTCTCTCTCCCATCCCTTGTATCATTGCTGTCCTGCTGCTTCTGCTTAGTCACTCAGTCATGTCCAACTCTTTGCGACCCCATGGACTGCAGCTGGCCAGGCTCCTCTGTCCATGGGATTCTCTAGGCAAGAATACTGGAGTGGGTCTCCTGCATTGCAGGCAGATTCTTTACCACTGAGCCACCAGAGAAGCCCCAGTGCTGTCAAAAATATATATGCGTGTGTTCAGTTCAGTTCAGTTCAGTTCATTTCAGTCGCTCAGTCATGTCTGACTCTTTGAGACCCCATGAATCGCAGCACACCAGGCCTCCCTGTCCATCACCATAAAAAATATATATATATATGCTGCTAAATCGCTTCAGTTATATCCAACTCTGTGCGACCCCATAGACGACAGCCCATCAGGCTCCCCTGTCCCTGGGATTCTCCAGGCAAGAACACTGGAGTGGGTTGCCATTTCCTTTTCCAATGCATGAAAGTGAAAAGTGAAAGTGAAGTCGCTCAGTCGTGTCCAACACTTAGCGACCCCATGGACTGCAGCCTACCAGGCTCCTCCATCCATGGGATTTTCCAGGCAAGAGTACTAGAGTGGGGTGCCATTGCCTTCTCCGATATATACATATATATTCAAATGCATTGTTGTTATTATTTTGAGCAAGTTGTTGCCTCTTAGATCAATTAAATAGTAAGTTTTTTTTTACATCCACCTTCTCATTCTGGCTCAGAGGGTAAAGCATCTCCCTGCAATGCAGGAGACCTGGGTTCGATCCCTGGGTCAGGAAGATCCCCTGGAGAAGGAAATGGCAACCCACTCCAGTACTCTTGCCTGGAAAAGCCCATGGACAGAGAAGCCTGGTAGAGTACAGTCCATGGGATTGCAAAGAGTTGGACACGACTGAGCGACTTCACTTTCACTTTCTCATTCTCTAATGCTCTTGGTTTATGTAAGTCAGAACTTCTGACCTATGTCATTTTCCTTCTTATGACAAACTTCTTTTGATATTTAAGACAGTTCTATGATAACTAGTTTCCTCAATCTTTATTTAGCTGAGAAAGCCTTGATCTCTTTTTCACTTTTGAAGAATAATTTTGTAGGACACAGAATTCTAGGTTGGAGTCTTTTCTCTCTCAACACTTTAAATATTTAACTCTACTTTCTTTTAGGTTGCATGGAGAGAAGTCAGATGTAATTCTTATCATTGCTCCGCTGTAAGTAGGAATTTTTTTTCCTCTGGTGTCTTTCAAGATTTTGTGTTTGTCTTTGATTATCTGAAGATTAAATATGAAAAGCCTAGGTGTAGTTTTTTTTGTGTTGTTTTGTTTTGGCATTTATCGTGCTTGCTGTTCTGTGAGCTTCTTAGATCCATGGTTTATTGTCTAACATTAATTTTGGGAAATTCTCAGTCATTATTGTTTCATATGCTGCTTCTGTTCCTGTCTCTCTCTCTTTTCCTGCTAGTTCCATTGCACTTTTTAAGTTGTTCCACAATTCTTGGATATTTTGTTCTGTGGGGTTTTATTTTTAAGTCTTTTTTCTCTTTGCTTTTTAATTTTGAAAGTTTCCATTATCCTGCTTTCAAGCTCAGAGATTCTTTCCTTAGCTAATGAGCCCATCAAAGGCATTTAGCGTTTCTGTTATTTTTTTAATTTCTAGCATTTCTCTTTGGTTCTTTCTTAAAAACTACATGTTTCTGCTTGCTTTATCCACCTGTTCTTGCCTGTTGTCTACTTTTCCCATATTTACCATAGTTCTTTTTTAAAAAAAAAATCCTGTTCTAGTAATTCTAACATTCTTGCCATATCTGACTCTGGTTCTGATGCTTGTCAGTATCTTCAAACTGTGGTTCCTGCCTGTTAATGTGTCTTGTATTTCCTTTGTTGAAAGGCAGACATGATATATTGGGTAAAAGGAACTGTGGTAAATAGGCCTTTAGTAATGTAGTAGTGAGATGGAGGAGGAGGGGAAGCATTCTGTAGTCCTGTGATTAAATCTCGGTCTTTTGGTGACCCTGTGCCCTGAATTATGAACTATCAGTGCTTCTCATTTGTCCCCCACCCCCTGCCTTAGGTGGGGCACAATGGCTGGAAGGGGCTGGAATTGTGTATTTCCTTTCCCCTGTATGGAAGGCTAGAGTGGACCAGAGATGGGTATTTCCCTTCCCCCAGGTTGGCGGTGGTTGTTCAGTTGCTAAGTCATGTACAACTCTTTGCAACACCATGGACTGTAGCATACCAGGCTCCTCTGTCCTCCACCATCTCCTGGATAGATTGATTAGGTTGATTAGGCTCTGATAAAACCCCAAATTTAGGGCCTGGCAA
This sequence comes from Capricornis sumatraensis, assembly GCF_032405125.1. Taxonomy (NCBI): domain Eukaryota; kingdom Metazoa; phylum Chordata; class Mammalia; order Artiodactyla; family Bovidae; genus Capricornis; species Capricornis sumatraensis. Next base: position 22,773,931 of record NC_091088.1, on the reverse strand, counting down.
ATGGTCTCCTTGCCTGTTGAGAACAGAGTGCTGTGGTGTATTTCAAAATGATGTCTTTTCCTTTCCCCCTGCCAAAAGCACAGGGGATTTTTTTATCTCCAGTATTCACTGTGAGACCCTGATAGAGCTCCTGGAGATAAAATTCACAAAAGCATGGTAGAACTCCCATGATCGGGTCCCCCTGGAGTTTTTAACCCTCAGAGTTGTTCATATTGAGCCTCCAACAATTCACTAATTACCGTTCAGGTTTCCTTACACTGGTTCTTGCAGACATTTCTGCTCTAATAAGTTGTAATTCTCTGTATCCCACCTATCTGAGTCTCCAGTTTTGCAACCTCACTTCTCTGATGGTCTTAAGAAGAGCTGCCTATTTTTCAGTTTGTTTCGTTTTTTAACTTGTTGTTAGGACACAGTGGCAACTTCCAAGCTCCTTCTGTGCCAGACTAGAAACCCAAAGTCCCTTCCTCTGCTTTCCAATGCCTTTGTTGCTGTTCAGTCACTCAGTCATGTCCGACTCTTTGAGACCCCATCGCACCAGGCTCCCTGTCCTTCACTATCTCCTAGACTTTGCTCAAATTCATGTCCATTGAGTCATTGATGCCATCCAACCATCTCATCCTCTGTCACCCCCTTCTCCTCCTGCCCTCAATCTTTCCCAGCATCAGGATCTTTTCCAAGGAGTCAGTTCTTCACATCAGGTGGCCAAAATATTGGAGCTTTAGCTTCAGCATCAGTCCTTCCAATGAATATTCAGGGTTCATTTTCTTTAGGATTGACTGGTTTGATCTCCTTGCCATCCAAGGGACTCTCAACAGTCTTCTCCAGCACCACAATTTGAAAGCATCAGTTCCTTGGTACTCAGATTTCTTTATGGTCCAACTCTAACATCCACGCATGACTACTGGAAAAACCATAGTTTTGACTAGATAGATCTTTGTTGGCAAAGTAATGCCTCTGCTTTTTAACATCCTGTCTAGGTTTGTCATAGCTTTTCTTCCAAGGAGCAAGCATCTTTTCATTTCACGGCTGCAGACACCCTCTGCGGTGATTTTGGAGTCCAAGAAAATAAAGTCTCTCACTGTTTCTGTTGTTTCCCCATCTCTTTGCCATGAAGGGATGGGACCAGAAGACATTATATTAGCTTTTTGAATGTTGAGCTTTAAGCCAGCCTTTTCACTCTTCTCTTTTACCTTCAACAAGAGGATCTTTAGCTCCTCTTCACTTTCTGCCATTAGAGTGGTGTCATCTGCATATCTGAGGTTATTGATATTTCTCCCAGCAATCTTGATACCAGCTTGAGCTTCATCCAGCCTGGAATTTTGCATGATGTGCTCTGCATATATGTTAAATAAGCAGGGTGACAATATATGGCTTTGACGTACTTCTTTCCCAATTTTGAACCAGTCCGTTGTTCCATGTCTGATTCTAACTGTTGCTTCTTGAAATGCATGCAGGTTTCTCAGGAGGCAGGTAAGGTGGTCTGGTATTCCTATATCTTTCAGAATTTTCCAATGCCTGCCCTCCAGCAACTCCTCCCCACTCATGGACAGGCCCATGCAGGTGAATCTTTGGGGCCTCAATGGTGAAAGAGAAGAGCACTTGCTGGGGAGGTTACATCTGACCAGGGAGATGGACCGGCAGGTGGTACACAGAAGAAGCACCCCGCCCCATCCCATTCCACTCTCCATCCTTGGGCTCCACTGCCTTCCTCTGGGAAGTAACTAAGTTCTAGGACCTGTACATTCTCAGTTTAAAGTACTCTCCACACACACTCACCCACCCCAGCCTCCCTCCTAACTTTCCTAATTAGCTCTGACTCAGCCTCCGGAATAACTCAGATTGGACCCCAATCTAGTTTGGGATTTTCTGATACACTGTCATGGAACAAAGCCTGACTGTAGAAGGCCTTCAATAAATCTTTGTGGCAGAGGGACTTCCCTAGTGGTCCAGCCCTTAAGAATCCACTTTGCAATGCAAGGGACATGGGTTCGATCTCTGGTCGGGGAACTAAGATCCCACATGTGGCAGGGTAACTAAGTCCATGTACCACAACTTCTGAGGCCATGCCTCAGCATGAGAATCCATGTGCCTCAAACTACAGAGCCCATGTGCTCTGGAGCCCGCCTGCCACCAGGAAGATCCCGTGTACCACAGCTAAGACTTGCTGTGCTATGCTGTCGCTCAGTCATGCCCACCTCCTTGCAACCCCATAGCCAGCCACGCTCCTCTGTCCAGGGGATTCTCCAGGCAAGAGTACTGGAGTGGGTTGCCATACCCTCCTCCAAGAGATCTTTTGAACCTAGGTCTTCCACTTTGCGGGTGGATCCTTTATCACCTGAACCACCAGGGAAACCCAAGAATACTGGAGTGGGTAGCCTATCCCTTCTCCAGGGGTTCTTCATAGCCTAGGAATTGAACTGTGACCTCCCGTATTGCAAGCAGATTCTTTACCAGCTGAGCTACTAGGGAAGCCCAACTAAGACCTGACACAGCCAAAATAAATTAATAAATAAATATTTTAAAAAATTCTTTGCGGTAGAAATGAGTGCACAGAACTGTGTTTCCTTCCTCTAGTGGGTGTAGCTCCTGCTGTAATCAAACATTCATTGAGGTTATTATAGATAATGTCCATCTTTCCCTTTAGGCCATGAGGATTTATTTTTCATCATTGAACTCCCTACATTTAGCCCAATGTGGTATGTATTAATAGTAGTTAATCAACAAATAGTTCATGAGTGGATGGGTGGATAAATGATGAGAGACGAATTGAGCCCTCACTGAACAGAGGGGTTTAAACGTGTTTGGGAGGCCATGCCACATACACGGCAGCAGGGGTGGGAAAGCACTGTTTGGGGATGAACTCACTGGCGTTCTGGGGAGACTGTCAGCAAGACAAGCTTGCACCTGGAGGCTAAATACCTCGTGGATTATGCAAAAGCATTTTTTGGTGGATGTGTTGGGGTGGTGGAGAAAGGAAGTATTTTACCCCAGTCTGCAGCTCATGTCAAAGGCAGGCTGTGGGAGAGCAGGCAGGCCCGGGTGGGAAGAAAGCTTGTTGGGACCAAACACCGAGAAACCAGTCAGTGTTCCCAGCAGCCACTGACTCATGGGCAGCCTCCAGGCAAGGGGCAGAAATGGGCCCTCCAAACCCAGTGTCTGGGGCCCTGCTTTGGTGGGGAGTTTCGTATCCTAGTTGACTGTAGGAAACAAACGTTGATAGGATAATGAAGGCTCATGGGGGCATCAGGATCCTGGTCGGGGGGGGGCGGGGGCTGAGGTCAGGAGCAGATCCTCCTTGGGTGGTCAGAGCCCTCAGTGGGAGGAATGGAGGCCAGGCTCTCACGGAGCTAGTCGTAGACTTCTGCCAGCCCATGGATGGAGCCCCATGCTGTGGACTGCAAGGTTCTGGCTCTTCCCGTGTATGAGACCTCAGATTTGTTGTGGCAACACAGAAGCCCAGAGACCCACGGGCTCAATGTATAAATGGGAAAATAGGCCTAGAGTGAGTAAGACAATGTCCAGGGTGCCACAGGAAGACAGCAGGGAATCTGAACCTGGGACCAATGTCCCAGGACACCAGGGCCACCCACTTACTATCTTTAGAAGGTTGCCCTAAGCTCTCTGAGCTTCAGTGCACTCATCTATAAAATGGGAAGAATAATGCCTACCTTAGAGGACTGCTGTATCAAATGACTCCTCCATTCAATAAGCACTCACTGAGGGCTATGGCAGATTCTGCTTGTTATTCTCCCTGGTTGGAAACAGAACCCCTCTTTTAGCTGAGAACACAGCCGCCTGGCATAGATTACATTTCCCTGGCATGTGTGGTGATGAGAAGGAAGGTAAGTGGAAGTGGTGTATGAAACTTCTGAGAAGCCTGACAAGAGAGCATGATTTGCATTCCCTCCTCCTTGCTGGCTAGAGTTTGGCCGTGATAGCCAGAGTGGCCGTCATGGACCATGGCACTGAGGTCAAGGTAGAAGATGCCTGGGTTCCTGACCATCATGGGGTAAGCAATGGGACTCCTTACCAGCAGCCTTTGATCACATGAGACAAGAATGAGTGTGTATTTCTTCACATCACTATTATTCTGGGCTTTCCGTCACTCACTGCTAAACCCAATCCTAGTTGACGTGAGAGCCATTTACGCACCAAACACCGAGAAACCAGTCAGTGTTCCCTGCAGCCACAGACTTAGGCCTCTGCACTGGGGATAACACAAAGTAGAACTGCATGCAGCGCCTTCCTTCCTGAAGCTTCCGGTCTGGTGGAGGCAAGAAACAAAGAGAAAAGCACAGACGGAAGTGAGAAGTACAAATGTGCCCAGAGGGTGGACGATGCACGGTTTCTGAGGAAACCACACGGAAGCAGCAACCTGAAGGGTGAGAGGATTCACCGGGAAGTGGAGAACTGAAGATGGCTGCAGCATAAAGAAACACCCTGCGGCAGGAGGCGCCGTGGAAGAGGGACAGGGCTGCCACGGGCAGAGCTGGGCCTGCCTGACGTGAGGCGAGCAGGGCAGACCACACCAGCCGCTGCAAGTGCAGTGTTGTTCCTCAAAGCAGTATGGAGGACAATCCCTGTAAGGGGCGCACGGTGTGCGCCCAGCAGCAGCCAGGCTGTCTGCAGTGTGTTTTGAGAGGATGGGACGGTAATAGGAGAACTGGGGCGCAGAAGAGCCCCAGGCCAGCAGAGTGAGGGCAAGACATCAGAGCGTGAAGAGGACAGGCCTGGAGGAGGCGAAGGGGAGGAGCGGGGAGCGGGCCAGGAAGGCCCTTGGTCACTTTAAGGGCTTGCTCTGTGGCCCATGTGTGACCCTTTCTCTTGAAGCCTCAGACAACTCTCACTCCTGAGCCCTGGGTGAGACTGTCCTTTTATCTTTTTGCACAGAAACTGACCAAGGGCTTCTCTGAGGTCCCCAAAGTGCAGAACAGAGACAGCAGACAGAAGGACAGCCAAGGCCAAAGCCAACGACATGAAAGTGAGGCCTCTGGGAATCTGCCCCAAACTCGAGAACACTGGACTCCCCAGAGCACAGTGTGGGTGTGAGCTGGCTTGTCTGGACCTCAGAGGCCAGATGCCCCCTCCCTGCTCACAGTCAGTGATGCAGCTCTGAGCTGCCTGTCTAGTAGGTGGGGGTTGAGGGTGAGTCACTGGCTGGGAGAGGGATTTAGGAAAACTTGAAAAGCCCCGGGGCCAGAGTGATGGATGGTCCTCTCAGCACTTCTGAGTCATCTACCTGCACTGGCTGGACCCCCAGCCCTCTGGGCATCGGGGGTGCAGTTTTCCCAGGCAAGGTGAAGGAGAACGCCCAGGATGCTGCTGTGGTTAGGATGGACATGCTGAGTTAAGGCTTCATCAGGCCCCTGAGCACACCTGCCCTGGGGTGAGAGCCCAGGATCAGGACAGCTGAGGCGCCTCTGAAGCTCTGAGGACTCATCTGGCAGGAAGGGACCCAGGCCTCCCTGCCTCTCACCTGAGACAGCCGGTGGCGGAGCTGGCTGGTGCTTGCCACTGCATTTACTCTGGATTTCCTTCCTCCCTCTGTCTTCCTCCATCCGCCCCCTCCTTCCCTTTCTTTCCTCCTTCCCCCCTCCTCTCTTTCTCTCCCTGTCTGCTTCCCTTGCTCTCTTTCTCCTTCCCTCCCTTTCTTTCTTCAAATTTTAAGGATTTAGTATAACAAATACAAAAAAAAAAAGAAAAATACCCAAAAGAATAAGGAAGAAAATAAAAATCTCAACACCCACACTCCCTGAGCTAATTACCATTCTGGTGACAATTTTATTCTTTCAAAAACCAGCATTTTTTCTTAAATAAATGGTTCAAAAATGGATTTGGATATTCAGAAAGTCTGCAATGATAATCCAGATAGTTCCTATATATTGCCCCTGTCTTAGTTTGGGATGGTATAACAAAAATACCATAGACCAATGGCTTAATCAATAAACATTTGTATCTTACAGTTCTAGAGGCTGAAGAGTTTGAGATCAAGGTACTGGCAGATCCAGTGTCTTGATGAGGGCCCTCTTCCAGGTCGCAGACAGCTGTCTTCTGTAGCCTCCCCTGGAGGAGAGCAGAGACCATAAACAAGCTGTGTCTTCTTATGAGGCACTAATCCTCTTCAGGAGGGCTCCACCCCCATGACCTAATCCCCACAAAGGCTCCACCTTCTAATATCATCCCATCTGGGGAGGACACAAATATTTAGTCCGTACACTCCCACAAGCAATTGCTCCTATTATTGTTAACATCTAACTAGTATGTTTCTCACATTTGTTACAACTAACTAGCCAACGCATCATTAACTAAAGCCTACACTTCCCTCAGATTCACATTAATTTTCCCTAACGTCCTTTTTCATTCCAGGATCCCATCCAGGATTTACCTGCCACGTTTCCTTAGGTTCCTCTTGGCTATGATAGTTTCTCAAGACTTCCCTTGTTTTCAATTAACTTGAGAGTTCTGAGAACTGGCCATATTTATTATACAATGTCCATCAGCCGGGATTTGCCTCAAGTTTTTCTCATGATGAGGCTGAGGCTATGGGGTGGGGGTTGAGCCCCTCTGGAAGAGGCAGCATCTAGTAGGTAGAGGAAAACCAAGAGCTGGGACTTCCTTTAAGAGGAGGAGCTTGTCTGGTTCCTATTGACACTCCCGCTACCGGCTGACTTCTCAGACCAGCAGAGAAGAGGAAAAAGGATGCAGCCAGACTAGAGGTCCCCCAGGGCAACGTCTGCCCCCCATGCTTCCTTCCCAAGCGACTAAGTTCATGACCTTAAGTTGATTATTAATAACGATGGATGGCATGTGTGCAGCCCTTCAGAGCTTACGAAGGATTCTTATTAATAACAAAATGAGTCACTAGAAAAGCTGCCCCAGAGCCCAGCACTGAGGTCAAGTAGCTATTGTGAGTAGCCCTGCAGCAGGCCAATACATGCCCATTTCACAGATGAGAAACAGGCTTACTGACACTACGTGACTCATGCAGTCACAAGGTTGAGAAGAGAGAAAATGGAGATTCAGAATCCAGATATGACCTGACTCAGTTCCAGGCTTTCTCTATTACACAGCCCTGCATGCATGTTAACTTACAACCAGGTCTCATGCGTACAGATGAAGAAACCCAGGCTCGCAGTGGCCCAGACCAGCCTTACCAAAGCACCTGCCCAGAGTCCAGGTGTCCCGATCCACCCAGGGTCAGTGTTGGGGCACTAGGGTGTAGTCTGAGGGGCCACTGGCAAGCGGCCCACCAGGTGGCATTCATGGGCAAGGCATGTGTGAGTGGAGCCTCGTTAGTTTGGTGGTCCTGTCTCTTTGCTCCCTGCAGGGCTGCCCAAGTGTGGTCAGCGTTACCAGCCACACCTCAGCAGCAAAGGAACCAGAAAGGACCTTTTCAGTCACCTCTCCCCAGACCCCGGAGAGCCTAGGGGTGTCAGCCCACAGCCATTCCCTCAGCACAGCCCGAGCCTGGCGCAAAGCAGTGCTCACAGTACTGAGGCGTGAACAAGTCAGGCCACTGCCTGCGGGCTGGAATGCCAGCCTCCCTGGCCCTACTGTGCCACCAGTCCCTCCTCTTTCCCAGAGATGGGGTGCTCGCTTCCCACTCTCAGAGCACCTGCCTCTGTTTTTGCAGGGTCCTGTCTCTTAACTTGGGCTTCCCAGATGGCACTAGTGGTAAAGAACCCACCTGTCAATGCAGGAGACATAAGAGACACAGGTTTGATTCCTGGGTCGGGAACATCCATGGAAAAGGAAGTGGCAAGCTGCTCCAGTATTCTTGCCTGGAAAATTTGCTACTCCTTGGAATAGCAAAGAGTCGGGCACCACTGAGGTCACATACACACCTCTTAACTTACAGGTTTCCCTTTAACTGAACCCAAACATCCTCCCTTTGGCTTTAGTTCAACTTTCTGGAGCCACACACAACAAAAAGGTCTTTTCTTTTTACGCTCAGGTGGGTGCCCCAGCCTCACCCGCAGCTTCCCTGGCTTCGTCTCCAGGCCCCGCCGTCCCCCTGTCCTCTCACCCTAATGCACTTTCACCTCCCGCCCCCCTCCTTCTCGTTCCCCTTTACAGGTTGAATTGCGCCCTCCCATAACCACCTTCTGTTAGCTGTTTGGGTTCCCCTGGTGGCTTAGACAGTAAAGAATCTGCCTGCAATACTGTAGATCCCAGCTCATTCCCTGGGTCAGGAAGATCCCCTGGAGAAGGGAATGGCAACCCACTCCGGTATTCTTGCCTGGGGAATTCCGCAGACAGAAGAGCCTGGCGGGCTACCGTCCATGGGGTCACAAAGAGTCAGACATGACTGAGGGACTAATATCTAACTGATACAGTGATGTCCCAACCATCAGTACCTCAGAGTGTGACCTTATTTGGGAATAGGGTGGTAGCAGAGAAAGTGAGTTAAGACAAAATCATTAGGGTGGTCCTAATTCAATATGACTGGTGCCCTTATAATAAAGGGAAGATGTGGACCCAGAGGAGAACACACACAGAGGAAAGGGGCTGCGAGGATTCACAGGAAGAAGATGCCAATCCGTGAGCCAAGGAGAGAGGCCCAGAGCAGTGCCCCCTTGCTGGCCTCAGAAGGAACCAGCCCTCCGACTCAGACTTGATTTCAGGCTTCCAGCCTCCAGGAGTGGAACATACTCCTGCTGTTTAAACTCCCAGTCTGTGGTCCTTGCCATGGTAACCCCTGTCATTTATTTGTTCAAAAACACTGGGCCCCTGACATGTGCAAGGGATAAAGCAGTGAAGATTAACGTAAGGGGCAAATGATAGATAACGTGAAGGGGTTGCCTTCACGGGGCTTACATTTCATGAGGCTTACACAGGAAGATAATAACTATCTTAAGATGAAATGATTCCACACTGCTAAAAGCTCTGGAGGAAATAAAATGTGGATTCCTTTGGCTCTTCATCACTTCTCTCCCCATCAGCCCTTTAGCCTCTCCTGAACAAATGGCTTAAGACGCTCCCAATCTAAGAAGTTCTTTGCCCAATCCTGCCTCCCCAGCCATCCACCATCCCATCTCTGGAGAAACCCTTGAGAACATGTCCCACCTCCTGGTGCCTCCGGTTCTGCTACATTCCCGAGACCGCAGCATCCTTTCCACAGTCCCTCAGACTGCTCTTCCGTTGCCCCCCACCTTCCCACCTACCTGCTGCCTTTGCTGCCTTTGTGGACTCACGTCCCCTCTTGGCTGCCAGGAGCCAGCCCTCTCCCTGCTGCTTTTCTCCTTTGCTGCCTCCTCTCACTATTCCCCCTTCTTTTCTCTAACTTTTCATTGGGAAGAATTTCAAGTCTACAGAAAAGTGGCAAGAACAGTACAGTGAATACCCTTATATCTTTCACCTAAATTCACCAGTCGTTAACATTTTGCCTCTTTGCTTTCTCTCTACATGTGTATACTTACTACTAGTATTTGCTGAACCGTTGGAGAGGAAGTTAGAGCCATCATGACCCACCATCCTGAAATATTTCAGCTGTATCTCCTAAGAGCGGAAATTCTCTTATATAATCACAATTTAAATATTAATTAAGGGAATTTGATATTGAATTGATATTTACTATCATTGAAACTACAATCCAAATTTAAATTTCATTCAGTTCAGTTCAGTCACTCAGTCATGTCTGACTCTTTGCAACCCCATGAACCACAGCACACCAGGTCTCCCTGTCCATCACCAACTCCTGGAGCCTACCCAAACTCATGTCCAGTGAGTCAGTGATGCCATCCAGCCATCTCATCCTCTGTTGTCCCCTTCTCCTCCTGCCCTCAATCTTTCCCAGCATCAAGGTCTTTTCAAATGAGTCAGCTCTTCGCATCAGGTGGCCAAAGTATTGGAGTTTCAGCTTCAACCTCAGTCCTTCCAATGAACACCCAGGACTCATCTCCTTTAGGGTGGACTGGTTGGATCTCCTTGCAGTCCAAGGGACTCTCAAGAGTCTTCTCCAATACCACAGTTCAAAAGCATCAATTCTTTGGTGCTCAGCTTTCTTTATGGTCCAGCTCTCACATCCATACATGACTACTGGAGAAAGCATTAGTTGCCCTAATTCATGTCCTTTGAAACATTTTTCTCCTGATTCAACAGCCAACCTGGAATCTCACATTGCACTGAGCTGTCATGTGCTGCTCCCCTTCAGAGAGCCACCAACGCCAAGGGCAGCCCAGAAGTGGCTTCGGTCACAGGGATGTATGGACGGCCCTGGGTTTGGACCTGTGCCATGATCTCCGGCCCTGCTTTGCCCCCTTCTCTGTCTCATGGTTATTCACTGTTCCCTGCACTGCCCGGTCCCCGGGGCAGGGATCTGAGTCACCTTGCTATCCCCGCTCCCAGACCAGGGCTGGAGGAGCACAGCAGGAAGAGCAGGAGAAACACCGACCTGGAGGCAGTCAGACCTGGGTTTAAGCTGTGGGCCCACCAGCCCCTGCCGTCACGCCTTCCATCAGGCTACTCAACGGTAGCTCTGAGCAGATAATACGGCCTACCCTGCAGGATTACTGTGAGTATTGACTTAGGTACCGGCACATAATAGCCTGGAAGGAAGGCAGGAAATAAAAAAGGGAGGGAGGATTCGAAGCAGTGGGAAGGAAGAAGGATGCCAGTAGAGCTCACAACCTAGGCGTGCAATCGCCTGTCAACCCTGACCACCCTGGGGCTCCCGGGTTCACTCGCACTCCCACCCCAAACCCCTGGCTCGAAGCAGCCTGACCCTCCCAAGCTTGGTGGAGAGAGGGCCTTGTGTGAAAGAAAGCACATTGAAGGACACGTGAGATCAAGCTAGTTGGACTCCTCTGGCGGTCCAGTGGTTTGTAATCCACCTGTCAGTGTGGGAAACGTGGGTTTGATCCTTGGTTTGAGAAGATCCCACATGTCACAGAGCCACAAAGCCTGGGAGCCACAACTCCTGAGCCAGTACACCTAGATCTTGTGTCTGAAACAAGAGAAGCCGTCACAGTGAGAAGCCTGAGCAACTAGAGAAAGACTGACCAACAACGAAGCCCCAGTGCGGCCAAAAATAAGTAAAAATTAAGAAAAAATATATATCATATATGTAATATATATAATATTATAAAGATAGTGGGATTTAAAAAAAAAAAGAAATGAGAAATTAAGCTGGTCTGGAGTTGACTCCCAAGATGAAGAAGTGAGATTCAATCACCTTTGAAAGAGACCAGCCCATCATCTTGACCAGATACTTGATCAGCATGATAACCGGGCCATATACCAGCCCAGCTGGGGAACACTGCCCACAGAAGGAATGACCCACAGAAGGAATGACCCACGTGGGGTCCAGTGGGCCCAGGGCCCTCTAAAACTACCAGAACTGAGCTGCAAGCTCAGGGCTGCCCTAGGAACACGTTTGTTAATATCAGGTTCCAGGGCAACAGCTGGACCCAATTTAGCTGTGGAACATCAACAGGGAGGCCTGGCTGCCTGCCAGCACCCCGCAGGAGGCCTGAGCCTGCCCTTCCCTTTTCCACGGAGATAGAGTTGCTGAGGGCTCACCCTGGCCCACCTAGCTGCCTTGCACCTTCCCAGCAGCCCAGGGAAGGAAAGGGGGCAACCAGCACTCACTGGCAACTCAACATTTGTCTTTTGCAGACTGGTCTCCCTGCCTGCCTCCCAGATTTTCCCAAACACTGAAGTGATTGCCATGGCTCTCTGTGTACACAGATTTGGGGGTTTCTGGGAGTAACAGCTCCATCCACCCAGTGCAAAAGGACCCAAGTATACTCATTATCCCCGAAAACACACACACACACAGGTGCACCATGCCACCCTCTGGCATTGGGCTTCCATCACGCCCTGCACTCGGCAGTCCCAGGTTCTCAGAGGAGGCAATACATCTAGCTCAAGCCTCATTGCCTAGAGATGGGCAGGGACTTGGCAGAGGTCAATCAGCAAAGCAGGTTCAGATCCCAGTGTACTCCACGTAAATAAATACTATTAATGAGAAAATAACATTATGCTTACTGGGTGCCTAGTCTAAATCAAATCTCCTGATGAGTATTTGAAATACAGCCATTCTTTTAAATGAATCCTCAGAATAACTGAAGGCTTGGTGAGATTAAATATTTCTCCCAAAGACACAAACTTCTAATAAGTGGCAAAGCTAAGACTCAAACTCAGGGCTGCCTGACATCAAATGATTGGGTTTCCTCCACAGCAGTTCTGATGTCTGAAATTCCACCAGTTAGCTTTCTCAGGTCCTGTGATTAAAATGTAAATGGCCCTGGAAAGGTCCCCCTTAAACCATTCTCAGCCAACCTGGGATGGGGAGCAGGAGGGAAGGTCACCAGAAGGGGACCTGCTACCTCCCACAAGGAGGTGAAAGGGTGTGAAAGACTCTTGTTCCAGCCTTCCCAACTTGTGAGCCTCAGAGATGTGAGTGAAGGTGGAGACTCCTGAAAATGCCTTCCTGGGAAGAGACCAATTCTGTGCAAGGATGGTTTTCTAGCTGGGCTGTGCTGGGACTCGGGAAGAGAAGAGGGTCACTGTGAGTATATAGATGGAAGCTTCTTGGGACAGTTTGGTCATTTAGATCAAGAGATCTTCAAGTATGCTTACTTTATGACCCAGTCTTACTGTCCCATGCTTCTTGCTAAGCTTAGATTACTGGGTACACTCAATGCTCAATAAATATATGAAAAAGACCATGTTACAAAAAGGTAGAGACTGTTCCCAAAGATACATCTGTGTAGGGATCATGAATGTCTTTGATGTTCCCACTGTGTCCTCGGTTCTTCTTGTTTTTTAAGTAGATATATATAAAGCCATTGTTCTAGTCTGACATTCATCCCCACCCTTTTTGATAACTTAACCCTGGTTTCCCTCCTACTCAATCAGTTCATGTATTCCAGGCACGTGACCTGGGCACGGCCAATCAGGATCCTCTGACTTGGCCACAGTGATTGGTTCATATGACTTGAACTAAGCTAAGGGGATTCGATTTTGAAACTATTGGGAAAGAGGGCTTCTATAGGGCTTCCCTTGTGGCTCAGCTGGTAAAGAATCTGCCTGCAATGCGGGAAACATAGATTGATCCCTGGCTTGGGAAGATCCCCTGGAGAAGGGAAAGGCTGCCTACTCCAGTATTCTGGCCTGGAGAATTCCATGGACTCTATAGTCCATGGGGTCGCAAAGAGTCAGACATGACTGAGTGACTTTCACTTTCTTTTTCACTTTCGTTGGGAAAGAGAGGCTTATTTTCACAGTTGTTATGAAGCTAGCAGGTGAGCCTGGTGCTGTCCACAGCCAACCAGACACTCATTCCAGGTGTGTGTGTAGAGGGGTTGCCCTCTTCCTCATTATGAGGGCTGGGGTGCGAAATGGGAGCCAAATTCTTCCCGACTGTTAACCACACCATGGGACATTCTTCCATCATTTTTCCTTTGCCTCATATAGGCTTTCTAGACTCAAAATGGTGATGCCCTTGGACGCATTATATGGGCTAGTGACTAAAATAGATCAGAATCCTCCAGTCTGGGCCTGCTTGCTGTGGTGTGTGGTGAAAATAAGACCAAAGCAGGCAGTGAGGTTGGCAAGATGAGGGACCGATTGACAGCGTCCGAGTTCCTCCGTCTATCCCCTGTAACTCCTTGAGAATATGAAAAATTCCCTTGGGTGGGTGGGGGCAGGGCACGAAGGCACATGAGAGTCAGGATGCTTAAAGAAAGTAGAGAGAAAATGTGAGATTGTGATATAAAAAGCGGGTTGAATGGGAAAAAAAAATCTTGCTGGGCCTGAAGATTTAAAGTGGCACAGACTGACTTCAGGGGAGTCTTCATCTGTGTTAGAAGCCAGAGATTTTTGCTCCTCATTCTGAGCAGGGAGTCATTTGTTCTGGGTTGGGCAAACAAGAGAAGTAGCCAGGAGAAACTGAATCTACATTTGAATCCATTTGCTTTAGGTTCTACTTATGGATGTGGCAGAAGTCACAGGGAGACAGACTCAGGGGTGAGGGGTGGGGAGAAACACACCATCCCTCTCCATGGTCACGCCCAGCCATCAGGCATTCAACCAGCTGCTGAAATCATGGGGCATCTTATGAAAGTGTGTCTTTTTTATTTTCTTCTAGAATTGCAGCCTGTAAGAAGTTGGGGCTGTGAATTCATTAAGGATCAATTGATTAAAAGCCTTGGATTACACAACTTTCATAGTTATTTGCAGGGGCAAAGTGCCTTCTTCAGGAAAATAGATCGCCCAGGAGGAGCCTGCGTTTTTGCTTTGACATCTGCAGAGGTCTGTCTTTAATGTCCATGTACACTGGTCCTTACTGGTTTGGAACTGAGCTCTGGATTGGGGTGATAGGTTTTTGCTGTTCAACATGCTCTTTTTAAAATTTTTTGTGTAAAGCTTTTAAAGAGATGTGGAGTTTATTTTTGAGTTAGAGACTCTTCACTTTTTCTCCATTGTGAAGAACATTGTGATAGTCATGGGCCTGAAGAATTACAAGTGTGTGATTTTAGTTAAGAATGTGCTTTTTATTTTTCTTAGACGCTTTCTTACTTCGAAGCTAGTTTTCAGTGTCTGACAACCATATTGGCAGAGACCAGAGGGAAATGAAAGGGATGTAAATTGGCAACCTGCCTAGAAATGAGAGAAAATTCTTCCTTACTAGAGTCACTAGCTTAGCCAAGTCTATAAAAAAAGAAATATTTTTGTGCCATTTTTTTCCTTTAAATTTTCTTGTACCAAAGTAACAAGAACATGTTAAGAAAAAAAAAAAAAGATACAGAAGGGCTAATAATGAAAAACAATTGTTTCTTGCTCCTAATAAAAAATTGCTTTGAAGTCTGCCTTTCCACGTATCCTTCCATATCTCCAATACTTCACTTACACAGCTTTTTCTGTTCTTGTTTTTGTTTTGCTTTTTATTGACATACAATTCACATGTAACAAAATTCACTGTTTTAAAGAGTACAGTTAAGTGGTTTTGTTTGGGGTTTTTTGGTATATACATAATGTTGTGTGACCCTCACCACTATCTGATTCTAGAACATTTTTATCCACCCCCCCGAAAAAATTATTCATTAGCAGTCATTCCCAATTGCTCCACCCCCCAACTGCTGGCAACTAATAATCTCCTTTGTGTTTCTATGGATTTGATTCATCTAGACATTTCATAGAAATAGAATCACACAATATATAATATTTTGTTACCTGGCTTCTTTCACTTAGCAAAATGTTTTCAAGTTGCATCTATGTTGTGCTATATATAAGTGTTTCATTCCTTTTTAGGATGGAATAATATGAGAGATACCAAGAGAACATTTCATGCCAAGACGGGCACAATAAAGGACAGAAACAGTGTGGACCTAACAGAGGGGGAAGATAAGAGGTGGCAAGAATACACAGAAGAGCTGTACAAAGATCTTATGACCCAGATAACCACGACGGTGTGATCACTCACCTAAAGCCAGATATCCTGGAGTGTGAAGTCTGGTGGGCCTTAGGAAGCATCACCACGAACAAAGCTGGTGGAGGTGATGGAATCCCAGCTCAGCTATTTCAAATCCTAAAAGGTGATGCTGTTAAAAAGTGCTGCACTCAATATGCCAGCAAATTTGGAAAACTCAGCAGTGGCCACAAGCCTGGAAAAGGTCAATTTTCATTCCAATGCCAAAGAAAGGCAGTGCCAAAGAATGCTCAAACTACTGCACAGTTGCATTCATCTCACATGCTAGTAAAGTGATGCTCAAAATCCTTCAAACTAGGCTTCAACAGTATGTGAATTGAGAAATTCCAGATGTAGAAGCTGGATTTAGAAAAGGCAGAGGAAACAGAGATCAAATTTCCAGCATCTATTGGGTCATAGAAAAAGTTAGAGAATTCCAGAAAAACATCTAGTTCTGCTTTATTTATTGCACTAAAAGCCTTTGACTTTGTAGATCACAACAAACTGGAAAATTGTGAAAGAGATGGGAATACCAGACCACCTTATGCAGAGAACAGATAACAGCATACAGGGAAACCTGTACACAGGTGTGGGGAGAGAGGAAATTGGCCCAGATGGCATGTTCAGGCTTTCCTGCCCCACGTTTCGTAAATAATGATGATGTAACAGCTGAGATCATTGTAGCACTGCGTATGTGTGTCACGAGGTACTCGCTTGGTTGTGGGCTACTTTGTGTGGCACCCCTATATCAGCTCCACCCTTAAAGCCAGGGGAATCACTGCTTTATCATAGCTGTTTGTTGGGTCAGCCAGGAGAGGAGAGAGCACAGCGTGTCTGCTGCCATGGCTGCCGTGCCAGCCAGGAGAGAATAAATGCACCTGCAGTGCCTATGGCTCCTTGAGTCTCCCAGCCTCTTAAGCTCATGCCTTGCCTATCCTGGCTTCAGTGAACAGTGTGGACAGGGAGATGCAGCAATATGGCAGGTCAAGAAGAGACAGTTAGAACCAGGCATGAAGCAATGGACTGGTTCCAAATTGGGAAAGGAGTACGTCGAGGCTGTATATTGTCACCCTGCTTATTTAACTTATATGCAGAGTACATCACGTGAAATGCTGGACTGGATGAAGCACAAACTGGAATCAAGATTGCTTGAGGAAATATCAATAACCTCAGATATGCAGATGACACCACTCTTACGGCAGAAAGCCAAGAGGAATTAAAGCCTCTTGATGAAGGTGAAAAAAGAGAGTGAAAAACACTTTCTTTGTGAAGAAAAAGAGAGTGAAAAAACTTAAAACTCAATATTCAAAAACCTAAGATCATGGCATCTGATCCCATCACTTCATGGCAAATAAATGGGGAAATAATGGAAACAGTGACAGACTTTATTTTCTTGGGCTCCAAAATCACTGTGGACAGTGACTGCAGCCATGAAATTAAAAGACGCTTGCACCAGGAAGCTTGGGCTTTACTGGTGGCTCAACTGGTAAAGAATCTGCCTGGAAAGTGATCAACTGGTAAAGAATCTGCCTAGAAAGTAGGAGACCTGGGTTTGATCCCTGGGTTGGGAAGATTCCCTGGAGAAGAGAATTGGCTACCCACTCCAATATTTTGGCCTGGAGAATTCTATGGACCATGAAAAGGAAGCTGAGTGCCGAAGAATTGATGCTTTTGAATTGTGGTGTTGAAGAAGACTCTTGAGAGTCCCTTGGACTGCAAGGAGATCCAACCATCCTGAAGGAAATCAGTCCTGAATATTCATTGGAAGGACTGATGCTGAAGCTGAAACTCCAATACTTTGGCCACCTGATGTGAAGAACTGACTTATTTGAGAAGACCCTGATGCTGGGAAAGAATGAAGGCAGGAGGAGAAGGGGAAGACAGAGGATGAGACAGTTGATGGCATCATCAACTCAATGGACATGAGTCTGAGTAAACTCCGGGAGCTGGTGATGGACAGGGAAGTCTGGCATGCTGCAGTCCATAGTGTTGCAAAGAGTTGGACAAGACTGAGCAACTTTCACTTTCAATTTTCTCCTAGAAAGAAAAGCTATGACAAACCTAGACAGCATATTAAAAGGCAGAGACATTATTTGGCCTTGAAAGGTCCATATAGTCAAAGCTATAGTTTTTTTTTTTTCCTGTAGTTATGTATGGATGTGAGAATTGGACAATAAAAACACCTGAGTGCCGAAGAATTGATGCCTTCAAACTGTGATCCTGGAGAAGACTCTTGAGAGTCCCTTGGACAGCAAGGAGATTAAACCAGTCAATCCTAAAAGAAATCAACCCTGAATATTCATTGGATGGACTGATGCTGAAGCTAAGGCTCCATTACTTTCACCACCTGATGTGAAGAGCTCGGTCATTGGAAAAGACCCTGATGCTGGGAAAGACAGGAGGAGAAGGGGATGACAGAGGCTGCAATGGTTGGATGGCATCACTGATTCTGTGGACTAGAGTTTGAGCAAGCTCTGGGAGACGGAAAAAGACAGAGAAGCCCGATGTGCTGCAGTCATTGGGGTCGCAAAGAGTCGGACACAACTGAGTGAGTGAACAACAATATTCCATTCTATGGATACACCATTCTTTGTTTATCCATTAATCAGGTGATGAAGAACATTTTGTTTGTTTCCTCTTTGGGGCTATTACAAATAAGGCTGCTATGAATATTCAAGTACAAGTGTTTATATGGACATACGCTTTTAGTTTTTGAGATACATATAACTATTTTTGATGTATCCCTTTAGACTTCCTGTTATGAGAGATGAGTATTTAGCTTGTTTATACTACTCTTTCTCCTGTGCCCCATCCCACCAATATAGTATTAGACATTTTTACTTCCTGTCTTCATTACATTTGAAACTATAGCAGTTGTGATTGCTTTCCACTCAAATAATAGAAACCTGACTACAGTGACTTAAATGCATATGGAGATATTTTTCTCACTTAATAAATCCAGTTTATTGCTAGTTCAGCTGCCAACAACTGCCAGTGGGGGCCCAGCTTCTTAGCTTTCCTTTCTGCTATCCTTAATAGACTAGTTTTTATATTCAAGCTTATCTCTTTTTGATTACAAGATGGCTGCTGCAGCTCCAAACATCACATCTGCATACAAGGAAGAAAGAAGAGACTGGATGAGAAACAGAAGTTATGTGGGTTGCCTTTTATCAAGAAAGCCTAAGATTTATTAGACCTCCTCTCACTAGCAAACCTCTACTTAAATCTCATTGGCCAGAACTATATTACAAAAACAAAGGGTGGCAGAGAATGAGATGGTTAGATAGTATCACTGACTCAATGGACATGAATTTGAGCAAACTACAGGAGATAGTGAAGGACAGGGAAGCCTGGCGTGCTGCAGTCCATGGGGTGCCAAAGAGTCGTACACGACTTAATGACTGAACAATAGCAACAACATCACATGGCCACGTCTTACTGCCGGGGAGTTACAGAAGCCTGCAAAAAAAGGGACTGACATCGTCATTTAGATCAGTGGTTCTCAACCGTAGCTGCGTATTAGAATCTTCTAGGGATATTTTAAGATGTCCTGATGTGCACATGGTCTAGTTTAGTGGTTTCCAACCAGGGGTGATTTCCCACCCCCCATGGGACGTTTGGCAATGTCTGGTGCTATTTCTTATTGTCATGATTAGGGGTGCAGTGTTCCTGATACTTCATGGGGAAAGGCTAGAATACTGCTAAATATCCCACAATGCACAGTACAGCCCCCCACAACAAAGACTTATTCAGTCCAAAATGTCAGTAGTGTCAAGATAAGAAACTTTGCCTTAGGTCAATTAAATTATAACTGGTAGTTCCAATGTGCAACCAGTGTTGGAAATCATTGCTTTGTGAATGACCCATGACCTGTGGCTGGGCACATTGACACTCTGAATAAAATTGGCATTCTGTTACTAAGAAGGAGAGAGGAGTAGATATTGGTTGGGTAGTATGTCTTCTTCGGAGAAGGCAATGGCACCCCACTCCAGTACTCTTGCCTGGAAAATCCCATGGATGGAGGAGCCTGGTAGGCTGCAGTCCATGGTGTTGCTAAGAGTCAGACACGACTGAGCGACTTCACTTTCACTTTTCACTTTCCTGCATTGGAGAAGGAAATGGCAACCCACTCCAGTGTTCTTGCCTGGAGAATCCCAGGGACGGGGGAGCCTGGTGGGCTGCCGTCTATGGGGTCGCACAGAGTCGGACGACTGAAGCGACTTAGCAGCAGCAGCAACAATATGTCTTCTTTGGCAACTTTTGGTCATATACTGACACTTTCACCTCTAATTCCATTAGTTATGTAGTATCTTTTGGGTCTTTCTTCGTGAGGTGTAATCAGCCCCCTCACTTTGCATTCTTATTCCCTCTTCTGCCTTTCAAACTTCTATAATTTGAACTTTTACACTGACAATATTAACAGCATTTATTGTCTTTCCTGTAATCAAAGTTATATCTGTATGTTGTCTCTCTGTAGCTTCTAAACACTGAAATTTAATAAACAGGATTTATATTTTGACAATATGAAATTTCACTGAAGAACCAAGAAATGTTTTATAATAACTTTTTTCCTTTATTGGTTTCATTTTCCTGGAGTTTGTAGTTTCCTTTTCCCCTTGCACTATTTAACTTAGGCCATTTTAAAGCATTGTTCATATAACCCCATTTCTATCTGATATAAAAAAAATGATCAAGGAAGAGATAAGCATGAAAACTGACCAAATTCCTTGAGAACAGAAAGCTTTCACAATCAATCTCAACTTTCTATTATATGAAAAAAAAATGACTTAGAAATCTAGTTAATGTGAAGTTGGGGAATACAGGATTGAATGCTAATATGAATTTTATGTATCCTATGTTTAATCTTTAGGATTTGAAATAGCTCAGCTGGAATTCCATCACCTTTGCCAGCTTTGTTCGCAGTGACGCTTCCTAAGGCCCAGTTGACTTCACACTTCAGGATGTCCGGCTCTAAGGTGAGTGATCACACCACTGTGGTTATCTGGGTCATTAAGATCTTTTTTGCAGAATTCTTTTGTGTATTGTTGCCACCTTTTCTTATATCTTCTGCTTCTGTTAGGTCCATACCCTTTCTGTCCTTTAGCGTGCCCATCTTTGCATGAAATGCTTCCTTGGTATCTCTAAGTTTCTTGAAAAGATCTCTAGTCTTTCCCCTTCTATTGTTTTCCTCTGTTTCTTTGCAGTGATCACTTAGGAAGGCTTTCTTATCTCTCCTTGCTATTCGTTGGAACATAGCGTTCAGATGGGTAAATCTTTCCTTTTCTCCTTTGCCTTTCACTTTTCTTAGCCATTTGTAAGGCCTCCTCAGACAACCATTTTGCTGCTTTGCATTTCTTTTTGGGGGGATGGTCTTGATCACCGCCTCCTGTACAATGTCATGAACCTCTGTCCATAGCTCTCCAGGTACTCTATGAGATCTAATATCTTGGCCACCCGATGCAGAGAACCAGTTCACTGGAAAAGACCCTGATGCTGGGAAAGGAAGAAGGCAGGAGGAGAAGGGGATGACAGAAGATGAGATGGCTGGATGGCAAAACTGACTTAATGGACAGGAGTTTGAGCAAACTCCAGGAGATGGTGAAGGACAGGGAAGCCTGGTGTGCTGCAGTCCATGGGGTCGCAAAGAGTCAGACACAACTGAGTGACTGAACAACAGCAAATGTTTAATAAGTATTTGGTGAATGTTGTTAAATATTTGCATCCATTTAGAATAATGTCACTGAATGCTTCTAAATAAAAAGAAGGAAAATCTCTTGATGCATTTGTCAGAAATAATACCACATGATTTTATATATCATGTAGGGTGACCTAAGGGTATAGTGATGGATCAGCTAGCAATGGAACAACTGCAAACATTTCTTATCTGCAATGGCTATTTGTCATTACTGACTGCCGTACAGCTGACGAACTTTAAGTGAAATTATGCTCAGACTTCCTGTTACCAGGAAGCAAGTTCCCTGCTGTTGTTAATGTCTGCAGCAGGGACATGCTGTGACCTCCAGGCTGCTGACCATCTACCCTGATTGCAGTTCCACATGTGAATTCCTTCTGGACCTCAGTGGCCATTTAAATAGCTTTATGATATACTTCCAAGAGCTCTACACAGCCGTGTAGATGAATATGTGGATTCCCAGAAGCTGTGTAATTTAACTTACCCTATAGGTAGTACAATATCATATTTCCACAGATTATTTTAGTATGCAGTATAGTTACATTTTTTTTTGTTACTACGGATTGGCTAATTTTTATTAAGATAAAGTTTATATACACTGAAACACAGATATTAAGTACGCTCAAGGGATTTTGACAAATGCATACAGTTGTGTTATCAACATCTTAATTGGCTAGTTTTCCCTTTGGTGAATTTAGTGTTATTTTGAAATAATGTCTAAAGATCTCTGAAAAGGATTTTTTCTCCTTTTGCTTTCTAGAACAGTTTTTGTGTGTGTGTGTTAAAATATACATATCATAAACTTTACTACTGGGGACATTCAGTGCCTTCACAGTGCTGTGCAATCATCTCCACTATAAACTTCCAGATCATTTTCATCACCCAAAGAAAAACTGATACACGTTAAACATATTTCTCCCTCCCCCCGCCCCTAGTCAACCACTAATCTGCTTTCTGTCTCTATAGATTTGCCTAGTCTGGGCACTTCATATGAATGGAATCATACAGTATATAGCTTTTTGTGTCTGGCTTAAAAAAAAAAATTTTTAGTGTAAGTGGGATTCCCTGGTGGTCCAGTGGTTAAACCTTTGTTGTTCCGTTGCCAAGGGCGCAACTTTAATCCCTGGTCAGGGAACTAAGACCCCACATGCCATGTGGCAAGGCTATAACTAATTAATTAAAATGAAACTAGCATAAGGTTTCAAAGGTCATCCATTTGGTCGCATGTATCAGTACTTCCTTTCTTTTTTTGCCTGAATAATAGCCCTGGTGTATATATACACCATGGTTTGTTTACCCGTTCATCTGTTGATGAACATTTGGGTTGTTAACACATTTTGGCTCTTGTGAATAGGACTGCTATAACCATTTGTGTATGAGTTTTGTTTAAACACTTGTTTTCCCTTCTGAAAAAGGTATTTTATTTGTCTTCCGAGTAGCCCAGACCCGGCAAGTATCTTCAAGATAAGAGAGGCACGGGGAGCAGGCTGTTTTGCTCTCTCACTGCCTGTTACTTCCACTACAACAGAAGAAAACAAAAGAAAAAGACCAAATCCGTGGTGAAACCACCAAAGAAGAAAAGGTTCACCGCTGTGATTTTTGACGACACCCTCGACCACTGCTCAGGAATGTGAGAGTCACAGGCATGGAGAACAGGAAGGCACTGGTGTGCTTTTAGTTATCAAAATCACAAGTTTTCCTAACATTTTGTGTGAAAGGTTTTGGTTCCCACGCCTGCATCCAAAGGGGATTGCTGTCTGAGCCATATGACTTCTTAGTAGCTAATTGTAAACCAAGTTGAAATGTGTAAAAACAGTAAAAGTGATTATTACCCAGCAGGTGGTCCTGGCAGTGGTTGTTAAGCTTGCACTGCAGTGTGCAGACATTAGGAAGGAGGGTGGAATGAGAGAGAACATTTGTTCAGCCTTGTAAAAGCGTCATCCAAGGTGAGTGCACCCTGCAGGTTGAGAATCCCATTAAGTTTCCCCTGCCCTCCAGCCTTCCAACCCAACGTGATTCCCCCATCCTTGACATCCAGGCAATTCTAGAACCATGAGAAAGGGATAACCCCAAGTGCAATGACCCTGTTGGATCAGTACAGACCGTGGGTGGGAGCTGGGGACGAGCTGAAGACCAGTAGCAGCTCAGCCCAGCACACCCCAGGGTAAAAGTCCCCGGAACCTGATGCAGATCCAGCCAGGCTTTTTCTCCTATTTCCATCAGCCCAGCCCACCAGAAATGGTCTGCCTTCCCTTGTCAGTGACTGCCTCGGGGTACATCAATTCCTTTACAACCTGCCTCTGACTGTGCGGTCTTGGGTGAGTTAGTTAGTACATCTCAGCTTAAGTTTCCTCAGTAAAGTGGTGTCCAACAAAGGGCCTACCATTTAGGATTGAAAGAATTGAGTTAATCCATATAAAGCGCTGAGCAGAGTTTCAGGCAGATCACTCGTGGAAAAAAAAATTATTCTGCTGACAGAATGAGAAGTGCACAGGAGCTCATCAGATGTGATAGAAACTGCAGGGCACCTGAGCCCCTCCTTACGGGCCTAAAAATGGGAACAGGCTGGTGAGAAAGCAGAGTATATCCAGATCTCCATATGGCATGGACCAAGAGAAGCCAGCTCAGCACCTTGACTGCTAACTGTATACCCATAGCCTGTCCTGTTAACCACTGTGGTTCAGCCCAGATGAAAGTGTTGCAGCTGATTAAAGGTCTTCTGATTGTACTAATTCTGCAGGTACATTTAAATCTATAAAACTCCCTCTAATACACTCATTCATTCATTCTATAGCCATTTACTGATCTCCTCCTGTGTGTCAGCAACTGTCCTAGAACCTGGAGAAACAACAACGAATAAGACAGATAAATGTTTATGCTCTCATGGAGCTCTTGTCCCAGAAGGGCTTTTTGCCACATGATGCCGGTATCCTTAGCTCCTTGTCACTGGACTTTTCTATGCTTCAATTTCCTAATCTGTAAAATGGAGATAATAATAATAGCTACCTCATAAAATTGTCATGAGGCTCTTGGTGGGGGGGGTCATTTGTCATTTGTCTTTATTGAGGTATACTCGACATATAACATTTTCTTAGTTTCAGATGTACAGCATAATGATTCAATATTTGTATATATTGAGAAATGATCACTGCAAGAAGCTCAGTCAACATCTGTCACCAGAGGTAGTTTGTATATTTTTTTTTCTTGTGATGAGGACTTTTAAGATCTATTTGCTTACTAACTTTCAAATATGAAATAGAGCACTATTAACTAAGGTCTTCATGCTACAGATTTCATCCCCATAAATTATTTATTTTATTATTGGAAGTTTGTACCTTTTGATTCCCTTCACTCATTTCATACAAACCCCAACCCCTGCCTCTGGAAACCACCAATCAGTTCTCTGTATCTATGAGTCTATGTTTTTTGTTAGTTGGTTGGTTAGTAGGTTGGTTTTAGATTCCACATATGAGTGAGATCGTATAGCATTTCTCTTTCTTTGATTTATTTCATTTATTATAATGCTCTCAGGATTCATCTGTGCTGTTACAAATGACAAACTTTTTCTTTTTTATGGCTAATATTCGTATATATCTAGGAGAAGGCAATGGCGACCCACTCCAGTGTTCTTGCCTGGAGAATCCCAGGGACAGGGGAGCCTCGTAGGCTGCCGTCTATGGGGTCGCACAGAGTTGGACACGACTGAAGCGACTTGGCAGCAGCAGCAGCAGCATATATATCTATCACATTTTTTTCATCCGTTCATCCACTGTTGGACAATTACATGGTTTTCATTACCATGATTCTTATAAATAATGCTGCGGGGAACATGGGGGTGCAGATCTGTTTCGAGTTAGTGCTTTGCTTTCTTTGGATAAATACCCAGACGTACAATTGCTGGATCACATCATAGTTCTAGCTTTGAGTTTTTGAGGACACTCCGTACTGTTTTCTATAATGACTGTACCAATTTACAATCTCAGCAACAGTGCACAAATGTTCGCTTTTCTCCACATCCTCACCAACACTTGTTATTCCTTGTCGTTTTGATAATAGCCATTCTAACAAGCGGTACCTTATTGTGGTTTTGATTGGTATTTCCCTGATGATTAGTGATGTTGAACATCTTTTCATGTAGCTATTGACCATTTGTGTGTCATCTTTAGAAATATATTTATTTAGACCTACTTCCTATTTTTAATCAGGTTGTTTCTCCTAATGAGTTAATATCATAAAGCACTTGGAACCGTGCAAAGTGTAGAATAAGCACTGGGTAAGTGCTAGCTAGTATTATTTGGGTTAAGTTCGAATGAAAAGCAGGTTTGGGAGAAGATCAGCAGTTTCTTTGGGGTGCTTGTAAATGCTGCCGCTGCTGCTAAATCACTTCAGTCGCGTCCAACTCTGTGTGACCCCAGAGACGGCAGCCCACCAGGCTCCCCTGTCCCTGGGATTCTCTAGGCAAGAACACTGGAGTGGGTTGCCATTTCCTTCTCCAATTGTTAATGCTGAGATGCCTGTTAAATATCCAAGAGAAGATTGTTGATCAGGAGCTCAGATATACACGTCTAGATGTCAAGGGATGGGTCTGAGTTGGGGATGTAAATCTGGGGATAATTGGCATAGAGTTGATTCAGATCAGCAAAGGAGCAGAGACAAGACATCCCGAGCACTGAGCCGTAGAGCACTCAAAGTTTGAGAGTTGAGGATCTGCGGAGGAATTAGCAAAGAGTACTGAGAAGGGGCGATCAGAGAGGTACGGGGAAACTGGGAGAGTGCAGAGCCCCAGCACCCAAGTGAAGCAAGCCTTGCAAGCAAGGAAAAGGGAAGGTGTGCTCCCTACAGTCCTGGTGGGTCAGGTGAGATGAGGACTGTGAAGTGGTCATTGAATGGGGCCACAGGAAGGTCCCAGGTAACCTTGCAACGGTTCTGTTGAAATGGTGGATACAGACGTCACTTTAGAGTATGTTTCAGAGAGGATGGGAGGTCATGAGCATAGGCATTACTTCTGAAGATATTTCTGTAGAGAAGAAAAAGGGAAAATGAGGTCAAGAACATTTTCTTGCTTGTCTTTATTTTTGTAATAGGCACTTTATTTGCAGTGATATGAAAATATATTTGAAGCATTCTTTTGTGAGACTTTTTGGCTGCACTGTGTAGCTTGAGGGTCTTAGCTCCCTGACCAGGTATTGAACCTGGTCCCAGCAGTGAAAGCACCAAGTTTGAACCACTGGTTGTTGTTGTTGTTCAGTCAGTAAGTCATGTTCAACTCTTTGAGACCCCATGGACTGCAGCAGGTCATGCTCCTCTTTCCTCCACTATCTCCAGAGTTTGCTCAAATTCATGTCCATTGAGTCAGTGAAGCTATCTAGTCATCTCCTCCTCTGCCACTCCCTTCCCTTTTGGCCTTAATCTTTCCCAGCATCAAGACCTTTTCCAATGAGTTGGCTCTTTTCATCAAGTGTCCAAAGTAGTGGAGCTTCAGCTTTGGCATCAGTCTTTCCAATGAACATTCAGCCTTCCCTTGGGGCTCAACTGGTAAAGAATCTGCCTGCAATGAGGGAGGCCTGGGTTCCATCCCTGGGTTGGGAAGATCCCCTGGAGAAGGGAAAGGCTACCCACTCCAGTATTCTGGCCTGGAGAATTCCATGGACTCAACAGTCCATGGGGTCACAAAGAGTTGGACACAATTGAATGACTTTCACTTTTCATTTAGGATTGACTCATTTAGGTTTGATCTCCTTGCAGTGCAAGGGACTCCAAAGAGTCTTCTCCAGCACCACAATTTAAAAGCCTCAATAATTCAGCACTTGACCTTCTTTATGGTCCAACTCTCTCATCTGTACATGACTACCGGAAAACCATAGCTTTGAACTTTTTTGGCAAAGTGATGTCTCTGCTTTTTAATACACTGTGTACATTTGTCATAGCTTTCCTTCCAAGGAGCATGCATCTTTTAATTTCATGGTTGCAGTCACCATTTGCAGTGATTTTGGAGACCAAGAAAATTAAATCTGTTACTGCTTCCACTTTTCCCTCTTCTATTTGCCATGACATCATGGGACTGGATCCCATGATCTCAGTCTTTTTAATATTGAGTTTCAAGCCAGCTTTTTCACTCTGCTCTTTCATTCTCATCAGGAGGCTCTTTAGCTCCTCTTCACTTTCTGCCATTAGAGTGGTATTATCTGCATATCTGAGGTTGTTGATATTTCTCCTGAAAATCTTAATTCCAGCTTGTGATTCACCCAGCCCAGCATTTCACATAATGTACTCTGCTTATAAGTTAAATAAGCAGAGTAACAATATACGGCCTTGACGTACTCCTTTCCTGATTTGGAGTCAGCCAGTAGTTTCATATCTGGCTCTAACTGTTGCTTTTTGACCCACATACAGGTTTCTCAGGAGGCAGGTAAGGTGGTATGGTATTCCTATCTATTTCAGAATTTTCCACAGTTTGTTGTGATGCACACAGTCAAAGGCTTTAGTGTAGTCAATGAAATAGAGGTAGATGTTTTTCTGGAATTCCCTTGCTTTCTCCCTGATCCAGTGAATGTTGACAATTTGATCTCTGGTTTCTCTGCCTTTTCTAAATCCAGTTTGTACATCTGGAAGTTCTCAGTTTATGTCCTGCTGAAGGCTAGCTTGAACGATTTGGGGCGTAAACTTACCAGCATGAGAAATGAGCGCAATTGTGCAGTGGTTTGAACACTCTTTGGCATTGCCCTTCTTGGGATTGGAATGAAAACTGACCTTTTCCAGTTCTGCGGCCCTGCTGAGTTTCCCAAATTTGCTGACATACTGAGTGCAGCACCTTAACAGCAGCACCTTTTAGGATTTGAAATAACTCAGCTGGAATTCCATCACCTCCACTCCACTAGCTCTGTAGGAAGGCTTCCTAAGGCCCCCTTGACTTCACACTCCAGGATGTCTAGCTCTAGATAAATGTCCACACTATTGTGGTTATCCGGGTCTTAAGACCTTTTTTTGTATAGATCTCCTTGTATTCTTGCCACCTCTTCTTAATCTCTTCTACTTCTGTTAAACATCCTTACTGTTTCTGTCCTTTATTGTGCCCCTCCTTGAGTGAGATGTTCCCTTGATATCTCCAATTTTCTTAAATAGATCTCTAGTCTTTCCCATTCTATTGTTTTCCTCTATTTCTTTACACTGTTCATGGAAGAAGGCCTTCTTCTCTTTCCTTGCTATTCGCTGCAATTCTACATTCAGTTGGGTATATCTTTCCCTTTCTCCCTCGTCTTTTGCTTCTCTTCTCTCCTCAGCTTTTTAGAAATAATTAATTTATTTTAATTGGAGGATAATTACAATATTGTGGTGATTTGGGCCATACATTAACATGAATCAGCCACGGGTGCACATGTGTCCCCCCAGCCTGAACCCCCCTCCCACCTCTCTCCACACCCCATCCCTCTGGGTTGTCCAAGAGCACCGGCTTTGAGTGCCCTGCTTCATGCATTGAACTTTCACTGGTCACCTATTTTACATATGGTAATATACATGCTTCAGTGCTATTCTCTCAAATCATCCCAGCCTCGCCTTCTCTCACATAGTCCAAAAGTCTGTTCTTTATATCTGTGTCCCTTTTGCTGTCTCGCATATAGGGTTGTCATTACCATCTTTCTAAATTCCATATATATGCATTAATATACTGTATTGGTGTTTCTCTTTCTGACTTACTTCACTCTGTGTAATAGGCTCCAGTTTCATCCACTTCATTAAAACAGACTCAAATGCATCTTTTTTATATCTTTGTCATCTATTTGTAGAGTCCTCAGACAACCACTTGGCCTTCTTTCATTTCTTTTTCTTTGGGATGGTTTTGGCCACTGCCTCCTGTACAATGTTATGAACCTCTGTCCACAGTTCTTCAGGCACTCTGTCTACCGGATCTAATCCCTTGAATCTATTCATCACCTCCACTGCATAATCATAAGGTTTTTCATTTAGGTCATACCTGAATGGCCTAGTGATTTTCTCTACTTTCTTCAAGTTAATCCTGAACTTTGCAATAAGGAGTTCGTGATCTGAGCCACAGTCAGTTCCAGATCCTGTTTTTGCTGACTGTATAGAACTTCTCTATCTTTAGCTGCAAAGAACATAGTCAATCTGATTTTGGTATTGACTGTGAAGAGTCATCTCTTGTGTTGCTAGGACCAGTGTGTTCTCTTGACAAAATTCTGCTAGCCTTTGCCCTGCTTTGTTTTGTACTCCTAGGCCAAACTTGTTGTTACTCCAGGTACCTCTTCACTTCCTACTTTTGCTTTCTAATCCTCTATGATGAAAGGACATCTGTTTTTGGTGTTAGTTCTAGAAGATGTTGTAGGCCTTCATAGAACTAGCCAACTTCAGTTTTTTTGGCATCAGTGGTTGGGGACTTGGATTACTGTGATATTGAATGGATTGCCTTGGAAATGTACCAAGATCATTCTGTTGTTTTTGAGACTGCACCCAAGTACTGCATTTCAGACTGTTTGGTTGACTATGAGGATTATTCCATTTATTCTAAGGAATTCTTGCCCACAGTAATAGATATCTGAATTAGTAGTCATCTGAATTAAATTTATCCATTCCATAAATGGACCACCAGGGAATTCCCTGTGAGACATTTTAATAAGATAGTTTTATCAAAGAAAGGCACAAAACCCTAGGAGAAATTGTCACTGTTCTAGTTATACTGTTTCATGTATTTCTAATACATTGAGTAAAGTAGGAATGTTAATTTAAGAGCTTGATAATAATATAAGCCATATGTATATAATAACTGATGTTACAAAATCATTGCAGAGCCTTGTAACTAATACCCTACATACAAGTAGTTCAATGTGACATATATCATGGTATCTAAAGAGAAGGAGAAAGCTGGGAACATAGAAGGAAGAAATAAAACCTGAAAAGTTCTTGTATAAAGTATGATGGGAAAGGCTTTAGTGAAACTCCTATACTGTCAATGAAATAAAGCTGCGTGGTGTCTCTGGGGTCACCCAATCAGAGCAGGTAACATAAAGTGCACCCCCAGGATCCAGAGTTTAGGCTTACAAACAAAAAACTTTCGCTGCAATTAAACCATCAGCTGTTGTAGCTGTCCGCCACAGCATGGCCTGCGGGGAATTCGGGATGGAGAAAAACAGGCTACTGGCCCTGAATAGCTATGATGCATATCAAAGCAATAATTTCAAGCAGCCGGGACCCTTGCACAGTGTTTTAGGAAAACACTAAAATTGTTGACTTGATATGTCTGTTTTCTGTGATTAGCAATAATATTTTGATGTTCAGCTACATGATTGTTTTTGTTGTTTTTCAGAAAAACTGTATCCTGACTCCTCCCCTGTCTTGTTGGAACAGTTTCTCAGAGCCATCTGAGAGGCTGATTCCCAGACTATAGTCCTCAGTAAGAGCGCTGAATAAAACATAACTCTCAAATTTTAGGTTGTGCATTTTTTAAATTTGCATTCTTTTACCAAAAGGAATCAGAGCCTTCCTGATGGGAGGTGGGGGTGGATGGGGACTTACCGGACAGTTAGAAGGCTTGAAGCATCTTGTGATGAAGAAGCAAGGATGCTTTCAAGACCTGAGGGTTCTGCGGAGCTAGGGAAAGAGGCCAGCCTGGGGGAGGACCTCACTTGGAAGGGTAACCAAGGAGTGAGGAGTTCAGAAGGAAAATTCATAATCTCAGCCTTTCTGAAGACGCTGAGACTGTAAAAGTTCTCGAGTCCTGAGAAGGAAATGTTAGCGTGGTATGTTTTATAAGGTAGTTATAATGCCCATGTGAATTTTCAGCATTGTTTACTAGACAAAATGTTATATATTGATTGAACCAAAGTATGTACCAATGGAAATGTTGTCTACTAAGATTTTGTTCAATAAGGAAAGTAACAGACTAATTTATCTTGCCCTATATCTTAATCAGTTTGGACTGCTATAACAAAAACACCGTAGACTGGGTGGCTTATAAACAATAGAACTCATTTCTCATAGTTCTGGAGGCTGGGAAGTCTGAGATCTAGGTGCCAGAAGATTCAATGTCTGGGTCATAAATGGCTGTCTTCTCTCTGTGTCCTCATACAGAGAAGGGGCAAGAGAGCTCTGTGGGCTCCCTTTAAAGCACATTGTTGACTGGGGGAAAAAATGCACAATCTAAAAGTTGAGAGTTATGTTTTATTTGGCGAACTTTCTGAGGACTTAAGCACAGGACACAGCATCTCAGATAGCTCTGAGAGACTGCTCCAAACAGGCAAGGGGTGGGCGGGAGGGGTGCGCCAAGATATATGGGAGTTTTTGCAACAAAGACCAGGTAGTAGAAACATCAAAAGATTGCTGTTAATCAAAGACAACCAGATATCTCAAGTTAAGGAATTTAGTGCTTTTCCATGAATGGGAAGATGCAAGAATCTGGATTCATTGAGATCATTCATTTGATATGCACCTCAGTTATCTGGGGCCAATATCCTGACTTTTTCTCAGGGTGTTTCTCAGGGTGCACTGTCTGGGGCAGCTGCAGCAGATGACTACTAAATGGTGGGCATCTTGTTTCTCTCCTAAGCTCACCATTGGCAATGCTCTAATGTGATGCCTTGATGGCTGCAATGTCCTGTGTTTACTGAGATGGCAGGCACTGTTTTTCACTCGCAATGATAATCCCATTCATGAGGGCTCTGCTATGACGAGCTAATCACCTACCAAAGGCCTTACTTCCAAATACCATTACAATGGAATTAGGTTTCAGCACGTGAATTTTGGGGAGAGCACCTTACAAGCCATTTGGTCTGTCCAAGTTGTTTGATTAAGTGGATATTCAGGATTTCTGAAGATTCTATCTGCTCCGAGTGGTTTTTGATTGGGAGGTAGTGTTGATTAATGTGTTAAAAGGTGTCTATGATAGTCTGTGAGAACTGTTTTAAACTCAGTGTACATACAGGCTTGTCAGTTGCCAGTATAGAAACTCAGGATGACATGTCCACCTGCTTTTTTCATGAGGAAAGTAGGTCTTGTTCTTAGTCTAAAGAATATTGAGGAAGTATTTCAACTAAAGACCAAGGACAGAGATGTCTTATTCCCTTGGTTCACTTGTCTATTTTGAAACTTCCATTTTAATTACCTACTCCTATGTCTGTTTCTGGTCTCAACCCACATTGCAGAAGCCAAGCTCTACTTGTACATTCTTCCTGCTGTCTGATTCCCACCAAAATTGACTTTGCCATCCACCTCGTGCTTGCTGCAACTAGAGAGAAACTACTTTCACACTTGGATTGATGAATAAGTCACAGGGGACCTTTCTGGAGAAACTAGAAGACTGATACATATAGAGAAGCATAAGGCAGCTGGAGTCAAGGGCCTAAGCTGCCCAAAGTGTCTCACTCTCAGAGCCAGAGCTTCTGCTGCCCTTCGTGGCTGACTGGGAGAATCTAGCTGTGATGTTCCAGGTTCCTGGTGCACAGCTCCTAAGACCCTTGGAAAGTCCAGAGTGATCAGTGTCTTTCGTATGCTAATGACGTGACTAGTGGCTTGGGGGATGGGGACTGACCACCAGAAAGACCAGGCAATTGGTCAACTGATTCAATTCAGTTCAGTTCAGTCGCTCAGTCATGTCCAACTCTTCACGACCCCATGGACTGCAGCACACCAGGCTTCCCTGTCCATCACCAACTCCAGAGCTTACTCAAACTCATGTCCACTGAGCCGGTGATGCCATCCAAACATCTCATCCTCTGTCTTCCCCTTCTCCTCCTGCCTTCAGTCTTTCCCAGCATCAGGGTCTTTTCAAATGAGTCAATCCTTCGCATCAGGTGGCCAAAGTATTGGAGTTTCAGGTTCAGCATCAGTCCTTTCAATGAATATTCAAGACTGACTTCCTTTAGGATGCACTGGTTGGATCTCCTTGCAGTCCAAGAGACTCTCAAGAGTCTTCTCCAACACCACAGATCAAAAGCATCAATTCTTTGGCGTTCAACTTTCTTATAGTCCAACTCTCACATCCATACATGACCACTGGAAAAACCATAGCCTTGACTAGACGGACATTTGTTGGCAAAGTAATGTCTCTGCTTTTCAATATGCTATCTAGGTTGGTCATAACTTTTCTTTCAAGGAGCAAGGGTCTTTTAATTTCTTGGCTGCAGTCACCATCTGCAATCATTTTGGAGCCCCCCAAAATAAGCTCTGTCACTGTTTCCATTGTTTTCCCATCTATTTGCCATGAAATGATGAGACCAGATGCCATGATCTTAGTTTTCTGAATGTTGAGTTTTAAGCCAACTTTTTCACTCTCCTCTTTCACTTTCATCAAGAATCTCTTTAGTTCTTCACTTTCTGCCATAAGTGTGGTGTCATCTGCATATCTGAGGTTATTGATATTTCTCTCAGCAATCTTGATTCCAGCTTGTGCTTCATCCAGTCCAGCGTTTCTCATGATGTGCTCTGTGTAAGGCAAATGCAGAGAAAAAGAGAGCAAGCCGGGCAGTCAGGCAAGAAAAGGAAATTTATTAGAGGGAAAAGAGGGGGTGGCTGGCTCTTAAGGACAACCAGCGTTCTCCCTTTCTGACGGTGTCCTTCTTATACCCCACCAATGAAAAATTTCTCCGAAGGGATGGTCACGTAGCTGGAGGTCTGGAATCCGGTGGTCTCACAGCTTTGAAAAGACAGGCGCCAGCGAGATAACAGGATGCCATTTGAGCAATTTGGTCAGTCTCATAGATCACTGTGATTTATTCTTTGTTTGTGAAGTTGACATAATGAGCCATCTTATCAATGAGACCCTTTGTGGGCCCTATCATTCCAGCCTTTTTGATGTAGGATAAGGGCTGAAGGTCAATCTTCTATAACTGCTTCCTGCAGGACAGGAAGAGGTGAGATAAGAAAAGGCTGGAATGCGGGTCAAGGGTATTTGTGTGGGGTCAAAGTTTTTGATAATTTGAGTGAGTCAGAAGTAGCTCGTGGATAGTTTGGTTGGTGAAGACTTGTAAGTGGTCCTGAAGAAATTTTTGAAAAAGGATGCATTAAACATGGGCCAGAAGTTAGAATAAGGGGAAGGGGAAGGAGAGGGCCTAGAAAAGGTGTGAGCCAAGGCACCCAATTCCAATTGCTTAACCAGTTTTCCCATGAATTACTGAGGTATTGGTGTATTCTCGAGGCCCTGTTTATCAGATTTCTTCCTGTTTCCTTTACAACGCCTGATTTATTGGTGGAGAAACAGCAGGCTTCCTCCAAAAATAGGCATAGACCTCCTTTTTCTGCTGTGAGGAGATCTAATCCCCTTCTGTTTTGGAGGACCACAGCTGCCAGGGAATCTAGCTGGTTTTGGATAGTGATAAGGCTGTTAGCTATGTCTTCTAGGCTGTCAAGGAGATCTTTAGAAAGGCTTTGATAGTAATTTAAAGAAGTTGTGAATCCTGTGGTCCCTGTCCCAATCCCAGCGGCTATTCCTAAACCAGTTAATAGAGGAATGAATTGAATTGCCCATCTGGTTTGGTTATGAGTTAGTGGGATAGGAAGGGTCTGATTTTAGGAGCCATAGAAATATCTGGGGCCAGATATAGCAGGGTGCATGTTTCTGTCCAGTTAGTGGGAAAACAAAAATAAGTAGTGGTTCCACATAAGAAAAATATTCCAGGAGTAAGAAGACAACAGCTGAAATCGATAGCAAATAGGAGTCTTTCTGGGACCTTGTCAGTGGTCTCTGAAACTGACAGTGAACTCGCCAGTGTATCCCCTACACGAGGAGTATTTACCCCACAGGCAGAAGGGAGTCTCCCTGAGAAAGGAAGAGAATGCCCTGCAGTTCCTGAGACATGATAGACAGATCGGCCTAAAGGGAAGGAGAGGTGTGAAGTGTGATTACAGAGGTGTGCCGGTATAGTTCCTAGTTGGGGGTAAGAATTGTTCATAGAGTTTTGTCTGGAAAAACAGAAAGAAGCCTGTTGTTGTAGATGAACTTCAGAAATGGTGGGTATTAAGGAGCAGTAACCAGACTAAATCAGAGAGTGGGCTTGGGATAGTAATAAAGGCTTTGAATGTTGAGAGAAGGTCTCTCCCAAGAAAAGGATTGGGGCATTTTGGGAGTACGAGAAAAGAATGGGAAAATGGGGTATCTGGAAGTGTGCAAGGTAGAGGCTCAGTTATCTGTGGTGTAGATGTTAAACCGTCAACCCCCATTACAGAGACCCGAGAAACCTTGGTTTTTCCGGAGTAGGCAGGCACAGCAGAGCAAGTGGCCCCCGTGTCAGTGAGAAAGGAGGTCGGCTTATCTTGCACTGTAAGAATTACCCTGGGCTCCGTAGAGGTCATGAGAGTCGGGGCCTGGGGCCCTGGGCACCTTCAGTCTTCAGCAGGGAGTCCGAGGAGGCTGGGCAGAGCTGGGTCAGAGGACTCCTGTTTGGGACCAGGAGGGGGTGTCTGGATCCCCGGAGGGGGTTTTGGGCAGTCAACGTTCCAATGTCCCTTTATGCCACAGCTGGGACATGGCCCTGGAGGGGGCCTTGGCTTTGGGCATGAGTGGGCCCCGTGGCCTTCTTTGCTGCATTTGAAGCAGGGCCCAAATGGCTTCCTGACTGTTGGTTGATGGAGGCTTGGAGCCATGTAGGGCAGTGGCTAAAATGTGGCT
Organism: Capricornis sumatraensis; assembly: GCF_032405125.1. Classification (NCBI taxonomy): domain Eukaryota; kingdom Metazoa; phylum Chordata; class Mammalia; order Artiodactyla; family Bovidae; genus Capricornis; species Capricornis sumatraensis. The sequence continues at coordinate 22,738,213 of NC_091088.1, read as the reverse complement.
TTTGGTCTCATCTCGTTGGGCCTTCTCTAGCTTTGCCTATTCTTCCCGGTTATTGAAAATCTTAAAGGCTAAATTTAAAAGGCCTCATTGAGGGGTTTGAGGGCTTTCTTCTGCCTTTTTTAGTTTCTTTCGGATATCTAGGGATGACTGGGAGATAAAATGGGTGTTAAGGACAATGGTGCCCTCTGCTGAAGTGAGGTCTAATTTTGTGTATTTTTGTAGCGCTTCCGTTAACCAGGCTAGAAATTGTGTCTGGTTTCCATCTAGTCTTTGAGTTATTTGCCGGAGCTTATCAACGTTGACGGCTTTATGCCCTGCCTTTTGAAGGCCCACAATGAGGCAAGCCATCATATGATTATGGGCTGCTCACCCAAGTCTCCCTACCTGATCATCCCAGTTGGGATCTTCTCAGGGGACAGCCATGGGTCAGTCCTGTGTATCTCATCAGCATGCGCCTGAGAGGCTTGCCATACTTGTTCCTTCTCTTCTGGGAGAAGAGTGGAGCAAAGTATGATGTAAATATGATGCCAGGTTAAGTCACAAGACTGGGTCAGATATTTGAATTCTCTTAGATAATTATTTGCGTCTGAAGGGAAGGAGCCAAGACGCTTTTCAGTCTGAGACAGATCGGTGAGGGAGAATGGGACATAAACCTGAGCATGACTTCTGCTCCAGCTGCTTCCCATAAAGGGAGGAGTGGAGCTGGGGAAGGAACGGGGTCCTGCAGTAAAGTTTCCTGTTTTTAAGTTGTTCAGACGGGTGGGGAGGGGATCTAGGCAGGTTGGGGTAAAGTCTTGGGACCCTCAGGGTAGAGGGTGGGGCTGAGGTCTCAGAGCTTATCTCAGGCACAGGATGGAAGGGATTTGGAAGGCCTGTGCTTGAGAAGGAGGGAGGGAGGAGGCGACATATGGTGGAGGTTGTGGAACTGGAGCTGCAAGGGGATTGGGAGCGATAGCGGGTGGGCTGTGGTCAGAATGGTCGAAGGAAGAAGAAGAAAAGTCTGAACGGGGATTGGAGACATTGTTTTTAGGAGGATGTGGCCCAGAGTGGGCTAAGAGTATTTGAGAAGTAGAACAGGATTCACAGAGAGAAGGTCGAGGGCAAAGAGCAAAGAAAGTCTGCACAAAAGGGGTTTCTAACCACTTGCCATCATGGCAACAGAAGTTATCGAGGTCACGTAGAGTATTATAGTCGAGAGCTACGTTTTCTGGCCATTGGGACCTGTTATCAAGTGTGTATTGCAGCCAGAGAGTGTTAGAATCGTAAATAAGTCTTTTTGGTCTTATCTCCCCTTGGAAGCCCAAAGCTTTTAGGTTTCCAAGAAGGCATCCTACAGAAGTAGATTTTAAGGGTTGGGACTGAGAATTTCCCATTGCAGTCGAATAAGGAGGTTAGACAAGGGCGAGAGAAAAGCAAGGAGAAATGTCCGAGAGAAAAGGCATCCCCGTTTTCAAGACTTTCTCAGAGAGTGATAGTCTGCTTTGAAATGGGCGTCCCCTGTGTAAAAGTCGGTACTTCCCTGGTGACTCAGACGGTAAAGTGTCTATCTACAATGCTGGAGACCCGGGTTCGATCCCTGGGTCGGGAAGATCCCCTGGAGAAGGAAATGGCAACCCACTCCAGTACTCTTGCCTGGAAAATCCCATGGACGGAGGCGCCTGGTAGGCTGCAGTCCATGGGGTCACTAAGAGTCAGACACGACTGAGCGGCTTCACTTTCACTTTCACTTTTCTATGTCAAAGTCAGACAGGGCGCAAGGCCGAGGGCCCGAGAGCCGTGGTGATCTTCCCGCCTAGTGCTAGGACTTGGAAACGAGGTGAGAGAGGATCCGAGGGAATGGGGTTTCACTCACCCCTCGTAACCCATGGATGAAATGTGGGCCGGTGTGTGGATGTCAGTCCAGCAAGACAAGTGGAGCGTCCTGTCCTGGAGCTCGTCTCCGTTTCTCGACAAGGTCCGAGGGAGGGGACCCCGGAGGTCGGCTCGTGAGAGGAGCCCACCCAGTTGCAGTGGGTCTTCCCTGCAGGGTTTCGCACCAGAAGGTAAGGAGAGAGCAGAGGAAAGAGAGTGAGCCGCGCAGTCAGGTTAAAAAAGGAAATTGATTAGAGGGACCAGAGAGGGTGCCCGGCTCTTAAGGAGAACCAACATTCTCCCTTTCTGATGGAGTCCTTCTTATACCCCACCAGTGAAAAAATTCTCTGAAGGGATGGTCACATAGCTGAAGCTTTGGAATCTGATGGTCTCGCAGCTTTTTGAAGACAGACGCCAGTGAGATAATAGGATGCAATTTGGGCAATTTGGTCAGTCTCACAGATCGCTGTGATTTATTCTTTGTTTGTGAAGAAGACATAATAAGCCATCGTATCAATGAGATCTCCTGTGGCCCTATCACTCTGCATATAAGTTAAATAAACAGGGTGACAATATACATCCTTGACATACTCCTTTCCTGATTTGGAACCAGTCTCTTGTTCCGTGTCCAGTTCTAACTGTTACTTCTTGATCTGCATACAGATTTCTCAGGAGTCAGGTCAAGTGGTCTGGTACTCTAATTTCTTTAAGATTTTTTCACAGTTTGTTGTGATCCACACAGTCAAAGGCTTTGGCATAGTCAATAAAGCAGAAATAGATGTTTTTCTGGAACTCTCTCGCTTTTTCAATGATCCAGTGGATGTTGGCAATTTGATCTCTGGTTCCTCTGCCTTTTCTAAATCCAGCTTGAACATCTGGAAGTTCACGGTTCTCGTACTGTTGAAACCTCACTTGGAGAATTTTCAGCATTACTTTGCTAGCGTGTGAAGTGAAGAAATGAAGTGAAGTCGCTCAGTCGTGTCCAACTCTTTGCAACCCCATGGACTGTAGCCCACCAGGCTCCTCCATCCATGGGATTCTCCAGGCAACAATACTGGAGTGGGTTGCCATTTCCTTCTCCAGGGGATCTTCCCTACCCAGGGATCGAACCCAGTTCTCCCATATTGCAGGCAGATGCTTTAACCTCTGAGACACGTGTGAGATGAGTGCAACTGTGCAGTAGTTTGAGCATTCTTTGGCATTGCCTTTCTTTGGGATTGGAACGAAAACTGACCTTTTCCAGTCCTGTGGCCGCTGCTGGGTTTTCCAAATTTTCAGCCCCACCTCCAGATCTCCTGGAGGAGAGGGTAGGACTGGAGACTGAGTTAATCACCAGTGGTCAAATTCAATCATTAATGCCTACATGATGGAACTGTTGCAGGAAGGGGGGACTCCTTCCAGGGCCAAAAGGAAGCTCTTGTCTAACACTAAGAAATGAATCGTTAGAGGAGACACACGTGCTGACAAAGCAAGAGACTTAATTGGGAAGGGGCACCCAGGGTGGAGAGTGGTAGATTAAGGGAACCCAGGAGAACTGCCCTGCCACATGGCTCAAAGTCTCAGGTTTTATGGTGATGGGGTTAATTTCCAGGTTTTCTTTGGCCAATCATTCTGACTCAGGATCCTTCCTGGTGGCACACACATTGCTAAGCCAAGATGGAATTCTCCAGGCAAGAAGGATTCTCGGAGGTGTCAGACCCGTGGCATCTCCTTATGACATTTTCTGAACTCTTCCTTACCAGGACCTCCTGTTGTAAAATAACTCATGTAAATGGTTACTATGGTGCCTAGCCAGGGTGGGTGGTTTTAGTTAGTGTGCTTCCCCTAATAGAACCCCTATACAAGCCCTAAATAATAGGGTTAAGAGAGTTTCCAGTTTGTGAACATGTTAGTGTGCTAGGAGGGTGGTCCTCCCCACTCCCCCCTCCTCCCTGCCCCCTCCCTCCTCCTCCCACCTTTCCCATGCCTTTCTTGCCCTGTGCACCTCTTCCAACTGTTCAGATCAGTTCAGTCGCACAGTCACATCCAGCTCTTGGTGACCCCATGAACCGCAGCACGCCAGGCGTCCCTGTCCACCACCAACTCCCAGAGTTTATGCAAACTCATGTCCATTGAGTCGGTAATGCCATCCAATCATCTCATCCTCTGTCGTCCCCTTCTCCTCCCACCTTCAATCTTTCCCAGCATCAGGGTCTCATCAAATGAGTCAGCTCTTCGCATTAAGTGGCCAAAGTATTGGAGTTTCAGCTTTAACATCAGTCCTTCCAATGAACACCCAGCACTCATCTCCTTTAGGATGGACTGGCTGGATCTCCTTGCAGTCCAAGGGACTCTCAAGAGTCTTCTCCAACATCACAGTTCAAAAGCATCAATTCTTTAGCACTCAGCTTTCTTTACAGTCCAACGCTCACATCCGTACATGACCACTGGAAAAACAATAGCCTTGACTAGATGGACTTTTGTTAGCAAAGTAATGTCTCTGCTTTTTAATATACTGTCTAAGTTGGTCATAACTTTCCTTCCAAGGAGCAAGCATCTTTGAATTTCATGGCTGCAATCACCATCTGCTGTTATTTTGGAGCCCAAAAAAGTAAAAAGTCTGCCACTGTTTCCACTGTTTCCCCATCTATTTGCCATGAAGTGATAATTTTGGAGCCCCAAAAAGTAAAGTCTGCCACTGTTTCCACTGTTTCCCCATCCATTTTCCATGAAATAATGGCACGGGATGCCATGATCTTAGTTTTCTGAATGTTGGACTTTAAGCCAACTTTTCCACTTCTCTTTCACTTTCATCAAGAGGCTCTTTAGTTCCTCTTCACTTTCGGCCATAAGGGTGGTGTCATCTGCATATCTGAGGTTATTGATATTTCTCCTGGCAATCTTAATTCCAGCTTGTGCTTCATCCAGCCAAGCATTTCTCATGTACTCTGCATATACGTTAAATAAGCAGGGTGACAATATACAGCCTTGACGTACTCCTTTTCCTATTTGGAACCACTCTGTTGTTCCATGTCCACCTCTAACTGTTGCTTCTTGACCTGCATATAGGTTTCTCAGGAGGCAAGTTAAGTGGTCTGATATTCTCATCTCTTTCAGAATTTTCCACAGTTTATTGTGATCCACACAGTCAAAGGCTTTGGTATAGTCAATAAAGCAGAAATAGATGTTTTTCTGGAACTCTTTTGCTTTCTCAATGATCCAGCGGATGTTGGCAATTTGATCTCTGGTTCCTCCGCCTTTTCTAAAACCAGCTTGAACATCTGGAAGTTCACTGTTCACATATTGTTGAAGTTTGGCTTGGAGAATTTTAAGCATTACTTTACTAGCGTGTGAGATGAGTGCAATTGTGTGGTAGTTTGAGCATTCTTTGGCATTGCCTTTCTTTGGGATTGGAATGAAAACTGACCTTTTCCAGTCCTGTGGCCACTGCTGAGTTTTCCAAATTTGCTGGCATATTGAGTGCAGCACTTTCACAGCATCATCTTTCAGGATTTGAAATAGCTCAACTGGAATTCCAGCACCTCCACTAGCTTTGTTCATAGTGATGCTTCCTAAGGCCCACTTGACTTCACATTCCAAGATGTCTGGCTCTAAGTGAGTGAGAACATCATCATGATTATCTTGGTCATGAAGATCTTTTTTGTACAGTTCTTTTGTGTATTCTTGCTGCTTCTTCTTAATATCTTCTGCTTTTGTTAGGTTCATACCATTTCTGTACTTTATTGAGCCCATCTTTGCATGAAATGTCCCCTTGGTATCTCTAATTTTCTTGAAGAGATCTCTATTGTTTTCCTCTATTTCTTTGCACTGATCACTGAGGAAGGCTTTCTTATCTCTCCTTGCTATTCTTTGGAACTCTGCATTCAGATGGGTATATCTTTCTTTTTCTCCTTTGTTTTTGGCTTCTTTTCTTTTCACAGCTATTTGGAAGTCCTCCTCACACAGCCATTTTGCTTTTTTGCATTTCTTTTTCTTCCAACTGTAATAGGAGGGAAAGGGGCAGGGCACAACTTTTGAAAGAATGACATAGCCCAAGCGCACAAGACAAACCAATTAGAATCAAATGCGTCCAAGATGGCAGACAAGTTGACTTCAATTAGACCTTGGTCCTCAATCAGCAAGCTAAATAACACACCTAGAGGTGCCATGACAATTCCAAAGCACTGTCAAAAGACCAAGGAATGGGCCAATTCTGGAAATCTCCACCCTTCCCCAAAATAGTTGGCATAATCCTCCCACTCATTAGCATATGAAACTACCCAATCCATAAAAAGTAATCATGCCACAGTTTGCGGCCGCAATCCCCCTCTGCGATGGCCCACACCCTGTCTATGGAGTGTGCTTCTCTCTGAATCTGAATAAATCTACTTCTTACCTATCATTTCGTCTCTCACTGAATTCTTTCTGCAATAAGACATCAAGAACCTGAGCTTCATTAAGTCCTGAAACCAGGTACTGTGGGTTTTGGCTGGGTTTGAGTCCCAATCTGAGATAAAGAGTTTCACAACTGTTTCTGAGTTTAATCCTTTCTGATTAACTGCTCATTGTAAGTAGGGTTTTCCTGAGTTCTGTGAACTGTTCTAATGAATTATGAAACTTGAGGAGGGGGTTATGGGACCTCTCTAAATTTATAGCTGTCGGTCAAAAGTACTCATGACTACCTGAGACTTGTAAGTGGCATCCGAAGTGGGCGCAATCTTGTGGGACTGAGGCCTTGACCTGAAGAATCTGATGCTGACTTCAAGTAGATGGTGTCGGAAATGAACTGATTTGCAGCGGTCTCGGGTGACCCAGGCCTGCAGGCGCTTGAAGCAGGATTGGGGTTCCTCAGCCGAAGACTGAAATCAGGCTGTGGCAGTGAGAGTACTTAATTCTGGCCACTAGACCACCAGGGACCAGGGGTCAGTGACAAGACCCTGGCCCATCCGCCGTGTAGAAATGAACTTCCGTGTAGAGATGGGAAGTAGTGAAACAGTGAAGTGACAAGAGATGAGATGGTTGGATGGTGTCACCGACTCCATGGATATGAGTTTGGGGAAACTCTGGGCGATAGTGAAGGACAGGGAAGCCTGGTGTGCTGCAGTCCATGGGCTCACAAAGAGTCAGACATGATTTAGCAACTGAACAACAACAACAACAAAAGTACTTACTAGAAGGAAAAAAAGTACAGTACATGTGGATGGTGGCTCAGACAGTAAAGCGCCTGCCTGCAACACCGGAGACCCAGCTTCAATCCCTGGGTCAGGAAGATTCCCTGGGGAAGGGAACGGCTACCCATGCCAGTGTTCTTGCCTGGAGAAGACCATGGACAGAGGAGGCTGGTGGGCTACGGTCCATGGAGTTGCAAAGAGTCAGACACGAATTAGTGACAAACACAAACACACACACACACACACCTGGATAGACATGGGTGGGCTCAGAGAGAGAGAGTCGAACCCTTATGGTAGTTGGAATCACTTATACGGGGCATTTCTTCCAGATTTCCTTTCTGGCCAATCATCTTGCTTTGCCTGGCTTTGAGGCAGTATTTGGTTTATCTCAGGGTCCTCCTCTAGTGTAAACACATCTCTTAGCCAAGAGGGATTCTAGCAAAGAGGCCTATGAGCAGGTTGGCATCCCCTACTATGGGGTGATACCCCCTCCGTTTTTGGCCTCCAAGGAGCGTTTCTACACATGTGTAGTCAGGAAGGCCGCCTTGACTTCTAGAATGAGGAGTATGTGGTCTTTTATCTCTTTTCTGGCCAGAACTCTGCTCCTCCCTCACTCCTGCTATTATCTTGGAGCATCTGTCTGCAGGGGACAAACTCCAGCTGCTCACCCAGGAGCGCATCTACCTTCTGCCTCAGTAGGACCCAAGCGGGAAAGGCAGTGGTGTTCAGACAACATCACTTGATGTCAGAAGTACTGTGAGTAAAAATAGCTCAGAGGACTGAAACAAGAAGGGGAGAGGGAGGAGGAGCAAGGGGAGACCCCGGCAGACCCATCGTGTGGACCAACACAGTGTTCGTGCTCAAGAAGCCATCTTTCAGAATAAAAATTTCGTACTTAAGAGACAAAGAATTGACACTTACTATTTTTACTTTCTGTAAACCCGAGGAGGGAAAGTCAGGAGGGGACAGCAAATATGAAGGCTGGATCCAATCACAGAGCAGCCAGGCCCAGGATTAGCACAAAATAATGGTGACCTTGCCAGCTGTGGGGAAGAGGAAATGAGGTCATGTGTACAAAACTCCTAGCCCAATGCCTGGAACACAACGGACTTGTCTATAGTCATCACAGGCAGAGGGAGGAAACTTCAATTCTTTTTTCCTTTCTGTTGGAAGTGAATGAAGCCATTCGGTTTTCCTTTTGTTTCTTTGCCTGAAAACTAGTTCGTTTGAATGAAATCCTGGGCCTAGAAGCCAACAAGCAGGGAAGGAGTGCTTCAGGAGAATGAGACACTGCTGGGGAAATAGAAAATAATAAAATCTCAACCTACTACTTGGAAATGCAAATATGTTTCATGTATTCATGGTCACTGATGTCTTTATTGGAGCTGGAACGTCTAACACTTCCAAACAACACATGATTATTCTCCATAATAGGAACGAAACAAGCTCCTGGTGAACTAATCAGCTGATCACGTTGCAGCGGGTGTTCAGTGCTTTTCCACAACAAATGCGGCACTTGGTTGGTCCCCTGGGGCCTCACGCTAATGTGCACATGGGGCATCATCTGTCCCAGCACCTGCTGACTTCAGATGCGTCAGCATCCTCAGTCACCGCAGCCTGACGCCTCCAGGTACTGGGCTCCAGGCCCTTGGGGGATCAACCTAATTCCTGACTAGGAGAGATCGTGGTGAGACTAAAGAGCGTTGGCTGCTTGTTTATTTGATTAAAGGAAGAAAAATCTCCACTGTTACAGAACAAAGAGTGCAAAGCAAGTCCCTGGGCCTGGACCTGTTCCTGGCTCCGTTATTTCACTTACATATGTTATAAAGCTTGGCCAATATGGAAAATTGCACTATTGCTTAGCAACCCAAATTATAGAGAGAATTAGATCTGAAAGATTCATGACAATAAGCAGAATTCTAATAGGAGATACAGTAAAGAGAAGGGTCCAGGAAGACTAAGCTCAAAGTTGGCTCCCATCTGAGCCTCCATTTGGTGCCTGATAATAATCATAGTTAGTGTGAATTAAGCACGCTGTGGGCAAGGTTCTATGCAAAGTGTTATACACTCATTGTCTCCTTTATTCCTCACAACAGGAATAAATTTCTCCCCTGACGTGAGTATGATAATCTCCTCTTTCTCACAAGGAAACAGAGGTATAGAGAAAAAGGTATTAGTCAGAAAGAGTGGATCCAGAGTTTGAATATCAGACTCCCAGTTGTTTGGCATCATGCATTCTGATCCAAAAATACAGCTCCTTGTGCCTCAGACATCCAAAAATGCAATTAATAGGAAACTATGCAAATCAGAGGCCTAAGTAATCCAGACAGTAAACAATTATTTTTTCCTTCACTGAGGCATAGTCATAGATCATTGTAACAAAAATGTTTTTCTCTGTTCTCTTTTTTATTTTGGGCTACACCGTGCGGCTTGTGGGGTCTTAGTTCCCCAAGCAGGAACTGAACCTGCACTCCCTGCCATGGGAGCATGGTGCCCTAACCGCTGGACCACTAGGGAAGTCCCTTTTTCTGCCATTTTTGCAAAATGGAGAAACCATTATTGTTTTTTCAAACTGATTTTAAAATAAAATACACGCTTATTATAAAATATGACAATGTACAGTTCAGTTCAGTTCAGTCGCTCAATCGTGTCTGACTCTTTGCGACCCCATGAATTGCAGCACACCAGGCCTCTGTGTCCATCACCATCTCCCGGAGTTCACTCAAACTCATGTCCATCGAGTCGGTGATACCATCCAGCCATCTCATCCTCTGTCGTCCCCTTCTCCTCCTGCCCCCAATCCCTCCCAGCATCGGAGTCTTTTCCAATGAGTCAACTCTTTGTATGAGGTGGCCAAAGTACTGGAGTTTCAGCTTTAGCATCATTTCTGCCAAAGAACACCCAGGACCGATTCTTTCAGAATGGATTGGTTGGATCTCCTTGCAGTCCAAGGGACTCTCAAGAGTCTTCTCCAACACCACAGTTCAAAAGCATCAATTCTTCGGTGCTCTGCCTTCTTCATAGTCCAACTCTCACATCCATACATGACTACTGGAAAAAACATAGCCTTGACTAGATGGAATTTTGTTGGCAAAGTAATGTCTCTGCTTTTGAATATGCTATCTAGGTTGGTCATAACTTTCCTTCCAAGGAGTAAGCGTCTTTTAATTTCATGGCTGCAATCACCATCTGCAGTGATTTTGGAGCCCCAAAAAATAAAGTCTGACTCTGTTTCCACTATTTCCCCATCTATTTCCCATGAAGTGATGGGACCAGATGCCATGATCTTTCTGAATGTTGAGCTTTAAGCCAACTTTTTCATTCTTCTCTTTCACTTTCATCAAGAGGCTTTTTAGTTCCTCTTCACTTTCTGCCATAAGGGTGGTGTCATCTGTATATCTGAGGTTATTGATATTTCTCCCGGCAATCTTGATTCCAGCTTGTGCTTCTTCCAGCCCAGCGTTTCTCATGATGTACTCTGCATATAAGTTAAATAAGCAGGGTGACAATATACAGCCTTGACGTACTCCTTTTCCTATTTGGAACCAGTCTGTTGTTCCATGTCCAGTTCTAACTGTTGCTTCCTGGCCTGCATACAGATTTCTTAAGAGGCAGGTCAGGTGGTCTGGGATTCCCATCTCTTTCAGAATTTTCCACAGTTTATTGTGATCCACACAGTCAAAGGCTTTGGCATAGTCAATGAAGCAGAAATAGATGTTTTTCTGGAACTCTCTTGCTTTTTTTGATCTCTGGTTCCTCTGCCTTTTTTAAAACCAGCTTGAACATCTGGAAGTTCATGGTTCATGTATTGCTGAAGCCTGGCTTGGAGAATTTTGAGCATTACTTTACTAGCGTGTGAGATGAGTGCAATTGTGTGGTAGTTTGAGCATTCTTTGGCATTGCCTTTCTTTGGGATTGGAATGAAAACACCTTTTCCAGTCCTGTGGCCACTGCTGAGTTTTCCAAATTTGCTGGCGTATTGAGTGCAGCACTTTCACAGCATCATCTTCCAGGATTTGAAATAGCTCAACTGGAATTCCATTACCTCCATTAGCTTTGTTCGTAGTGATGCTTTTCCTAAGGCCCACTTGACTTCACATTTCAGGATGTCTGGCTCTAGATGAGTGATCACATCATTGTGATCATCTGGGTCGTGAAGATCTTTTTTGTATAGTTCTGTGTATTCTTGCCACCTCTTCTTAATATCTTCTGCTTCTCTTAGGTTCATACCATTTCTGTCCTTTATCGAGCCCATCTTTGCACGAAATGTTCCCTTGGTCTCTCTAATTTTCTTGAAGAGATCTCTAGTCTTTCCCATTCTGTTGTTGTCCTCTATTTCTTTGCATTGATTGTGGAGGAAGGCTTTCTTATCTCTTCTTGCTATTCTTTGGAACTCTGCATTCAGATGCTTATATCTTTCCTTTTCTCCTTTGCTTTTCACTTCTCTTCTTTTCACAGCTATTTGTAAGGCCTCCCCAGACAGCCATTTTGCCTTTTTGCATTTGTTTTCCATGGGGATGGTCTTGATCCCTGTCTCCTGTACAGTGTCATGAACCTCAGTCCATAGTTCATCAGGCACTCTTTCTATCAGATCTAGTCCCTTAAATCTATTTCTCACTTCCACTGAATAATCATAAGGGATTTGATTTAGGTCATACCTGAATGGTCTAGTGGTTTTCCCTACTTTCTTCAGTTTAAGTCTGAATTTGGCAATAAGGAGTTCATGATCTGAGCCACAGTCCGCTCCCGGTCTTGTTTTTGCTGACTGTATAGAGCTTCTCCATCTTTGGCTGCAAAGAATGTAATCAATCTGATTTTGGTGTTGACCATCTGGTGATGTCCATGTGTAGAGTCTTCTCTTGTGTTGTTGGAAGAGGGTGTTTGCTATGACCAGTGCATTTTCTTGGCAAAACTCTATTAGCCTTTGCCCTGCTTCATTCCGTATTCCAAGGCCAAATTTGCCTGTTACTCCAGGTGTTTCTTGACTTCCTACTTTTGCATTCCAGTCCCCTATAATGAAAAGGACATCTTTTTTGGGTGTTAGTTCTAGAAGGTCTTGTAGGTCTTCATAGAACCATTCAACTTCAGCTTCTTGTTACTGGTTGGGGCATAGACTTGGATTACCATGATATTGAATGGTTTGCCTTGGAAACGAACAGATCATTCTGTCATTTTTGAGACTGCATCCAAGTACTGCATTTCAGACTCTTTTGTTGACCATGATGGCTACTCCATTTCTTCTGAGGGATTCCTGCCTGTAGTAGTAGATATAATGGTCATCTGAATTAAATTCACCCCATTCCAGTCCATTTTAGTTTGCTGATTCCTAGAATGTCGACATTCACTCTTGCCATCTCCTGTTTGACCACTTCCAATTTTCCTTGATTCATGGACCTGACATTCCAGGTCCATGCAATATTGCTCTTTACAGCATTGGACCTTGCTTCTATCACCAGTCATATCCACAACTGGGTATTGTTTTTGCTTTGGCTCCATCCCTTCATTCTTTCTGGATACATGCCAATGTACAGGACTACAGAAAATGAAAACCTCCCCAGTATTATGTATATAATTCCACTTGCCACAGATGTCAGACATAATCACTGTTAATAATTGTGGCAAGTAATATTTTAATAATTAGACAAGTAAATATTTTTCCCTAATTCTCCATGAACTTAATGTTCCATGATTGTGGACTGTTCTTAGAGCCCCACTTTCAACGAGTGTAGTACAGAAAGGGAAAAACAGTAACCTTGCAGTGGAGAAATATGACAGGCCCTGCTTTAACGAAGTGATCACAGTTAACATCACAGTTAATATCACATCACAGTAATAATCATGTTAACATCATGTACTCTTTTAATTTAGGCTGATATTAAAAACAACAACAATAACAAAACACAGACTGTGTGGGTTAAATGGACATTTATTTCTCACAGTTCTGGAGGCTGGAAGTCCAAGATCAAGCTTTGATAGATGATGTTCCTATTGAGAGCTCTGTTTCTGGCCTGTAGATGACCACCTTCTTGCTGCTTCTGACTGGCAGAGGGAGGGTGAGGAAACAAATTTCTTTTGTCTAGTCTTCAATTCAGTTCAGTCTCTCAGTCGTGTCCGACTCTTTGCGACCCCGTGAATCGCAGCACACCAGGCCTCCCTCTCCATCACCATCTCCCGGAGTTCACTCAAACTCAGGTCCATCGAGTCAGTGATGCCATCCAGCCATCTCATCTTCGGTCGTCCCCTTTTCCTCCTGCCCCTAATCCCTCCCAGCATCAGAGTCTTTTCCAATGAGTCAACTCTTTGCATGAGGTGGCCAAAGTACTGGAGTTTCAGCTTTAGCATCATTCCTTCCAAAGAAATCCCAGGGCTGATCTCCTTTAGAATGGATTGGTTGGATCTCCTTGCAGTCCAAGGGCCTCTCAAGAGTCTTCTCCAGCACCACAATCTCATCATGAGGGCCCCTCCCTCATCTAAACCTAATTCCCTCCCAAAGGCCTCACTTCCAAATAATACTATTATATTTGGGGCTAGGCCTTCAGCATATGAATTTAGGGGGATATTAACATTTAGTCCATAACATGTGCCCTCTGATATGATGCAATGAGAAGGGTACTTTGAAGCTGTGGTATTCTTCCTCCTAAAACAAGAATCCAGTCTATTCATGAGAAAACACGACAAACCCAAATTGACAGACCCTTTACAAAATGTCTGACTAGGACTCTTCAAAACTATCAAGGTTATGAAAAACAAATAATAATAAAGTCAATGTAGTATCCTGGATTAGGTATTTAGAACAGAGAAAAACCCAATGAAATCTGAATAAAGTCTATAGATCACTTAATAGTATTATACCCATGTTAAATTACCAGTTTTGACAAATGTAGCAAGGTTAGGCAAGATATAATCATCGGGAAAATGGTGAAGGATATACATGAGAACTCTTTACTATTTTGCAGTCTTCTGTAATTAAATTTTTTTTTTAATAAAAAGTTTATTTACATATTTTTGTTGTTGTTTGAAGACAGCTAGGACTTAAAGACACTGAGAAAAGATGGGAGCGTTGAAGTGAGCTCAGCATTAAGCCAAGCTCCTCTTTGAGGCATTAACCATAGAGCTAATAACTGCCACAGGGCTAAGAGCCTCAGAAGCTTCCCCTTGGCGTCTTTGCTGATTCATAAGTAGTGATGGCCTCCAATGAGCACCCCAGAAGAGAGCCACACCTAGGAACAAAGGTGAAATGGAAATAGGCTGATTCCTCTGAAGAGTAAAGAAAGAAGTAGAAAGTGAAGTCGTCCAGTCATGTCCGACTCTTTGCGACCCCATGGACTGTAGCTGGTGGGATTTTCCAGGCAAAAGTACTGGAGTGGGTTGCCATTTCCTTCTCCAGGGGATCTTCCCAATCCAGGGATTGAACCTAGGTTTCCCACACTGTAAGCAGACGCTTTCCCGTCTGAGCCAGTAGGGAATATTTCTCTGAAGACTTAAACTCGGTTTCCAACCAACTCAGACTCAGACTGGATTATGGTAATTTGCACATATTCAAACTAACTGCTAGAGGCAAAAATAAATTCTCTCTGAAGGAAAAGAATGCCATGAGAGCCTCAAATTAGCTGTACAATTTCTTATTCACAATGCCTAGCATTCTGTAAAAAATTTAAGAGACACTGGATATGGTTTAAAAAAAAAAAAGGCCAACATACATAGAACTGGAATTTCATAATGAAAAGGTAAAAAGGGAAAGCAGCACTGTTTGAAGAGTAAATGGCTGAGTGATAGAAGATATCATATCATAGATCCAAGGGGCCCTATGACTGCTATGAAGAATAAATATATAGAAAAGCACATTTGGGAACTTCCTTGATGGCTCAGTGGATGAGAAGCCACCCTTCAATGCAGGGGACATGGATTTGATCCCTGATTCAGGAAGATCTTACATGCTGAGGAACAACTGAGCCTAAATGCCACAACTACTGAGCCTGCAGACTGCAATTACCAAGCCTGCGTGCCACAACTACTGAAGCCCATGTGCCTAGAGCCTGTGCTCTGCAACGAGAGAAGCCACCACAGCGGAAAGCCCGTGCACCACAGTGAAGGGAAGCCCCTACTCACTGCAACTAGAGAAAGCCCGCCTAAAGCAATGAAAACCCAGCACTGCCAAAAGTAAAATAATCAAATGAATAAACTTATTTTTTAAAAAAGAAAAACTCATTTAGTTACACTATATAAAAACTGCTGAAAATCAAGGACAAAGAAAACTCTTAAAGAGGAGGGACTTCCCTGGCAGTCCAATGGTTAAGAATCCACCTTGCAGTGCAGGGGATGTGGGTTCGATCCCTGGTCAGGGAACTAAGATCCCATACAGAGAGAGAGTCCCTTGCAAAGACTGAGAGATTTGGTGTGGGGTGGGGGCAGGCCGGGGTGGGGGTGGGGCGGCCTCTGAAAATCTCTAATCATTAGTTGAGCACTAGGCCAATGGAACAGAGATTTCAATGGCTACACATGACAAAGAATACAAGATTAGTTCAGAAAAGTCACTAAAGAAACAATAGAAACAACAAATCCTGCAAAAGAAGAGAAATTTGATGTTCACAGTACATTATTTTAAATGTTCAGCTTTCAACAAAAATTTATGAGGCATGCAAAGAAAAAGGAATGTATGGCCCATAGACAGGCAGAAATAGCCGTCAAAAGTAACTTTCTCTGAGGAAGTCCAGATGTTGAACTTACTATACATCTTTAAACAAGCTATTATAAATACATTCAAAGAACTAAAGGAAACCATGCCTAAAGAATTAAAAGAAAGTATGAAAATGATGTCTTGCCAAATAGAATATGTCACTAAAAAGAAAAAAATTATTTAAAAAAATGAAATTCTGGAACTGAAAGTATAACTGAAATGAAAAATTCACTAGAGGTGCTCAACAGCAGATGTGAGTTGGTAAAAGATAGAATAAACATACTTTATGATAGGTCAATAAGATCATCCAGCCTGAGGAACAGAAAGAAACTAAGAATGAAGAAAAATGAATGGAATGTCAGTGACCTGTGGACACAATCATGTATATCAATATACACATAATGGAACCCACAGAAGGAAGGAATAGAGAGAAAGGGGTGGAAACAATATTTGAAGAAATTATGGCCAAAAAACTTCCCAAATTTGATTTTAACACATTATTGACCAGGGGATTTTTGCATAAGCTAACACCTGTGGTGTTAATATATCTCCAGTCGATGTGTTAAAAATTTAAAAATTAAGGAAACTTACTGACTCCAAATAAACTCAAAAGGACCCATATCTAGATACATCACAGACAAGTTTTCAAAATATAAAGAGAGAATGCTAGAAATAACAAGGCAAAAATAACTCATCACATACAAGAGATTCACAAAAAGTTTAGCAGCTGACTTATCAGAAGGCGGAAGGCAGACAGTGACACATCCAATATGCTGGGGGTGGAGGGAGACTATCAATCAAGAATTCTATATCCAATTAAACTATACTTCAGAACGTTAGGCATGCTCAGAAAACTCACCACTAGTAGACCTGCCCTATAAGAAATCCTAAAGGAAATTTTTCAGGCTGCAATGGAAGAACACCCGCCAACAGCTTGAAAATACACAAAAAATATAGAGTACCAGTGAAAGCGATTACATACATAAATGTAAAAGACAGTAAAAACGTATTTTATTTGTAAGTTTTTTCTACTCCTTTCTGATACTTTTTGGAAAATCATTATCAGTTAGTTCAGTTGCTCAGTCCTGTCCGACTCTTTGCAACCCTCATGCACTGCAGCACACCAGGCTTCCCTGTCCGTCACCAACTCCCAGAGCTTGCTCAAGCTCATGTCTATTGAGTTGGCGATGCCATCCAACCGTCTCATCCTCTGTCGTCCCCTTCTCCTCTTGCCTTCAATCTTTCCCAGCATCAAGGTCTTTTCCAGTAAGTCAGATGTTAACACCAGGTGGCCAGACTATTGGAGTTTCAGCTTCACCATCAGTCCTTCCAATGAACATTCAGGACTGATTTCCTTTAGGATGGACTGGTTGGATCTCCTTGCAGTCCAAGGGACTCTCAAGAGTCTTCTCCAACACCACAGCTCAAAAGCATCAATTCTTCAGGGCTCAGCTTTCTATATAGCCCAACTCTCACATCCATACATGACTACTGGAAAAATCATAGCTTTGACTAGATGGACCTTTGTTGGCCAAAGAATGGCTCTGCTCTTGAATATGCTGCCTGAGTTGGTCATGACTTTTCTTCCAAGGAGTAAGCATCTTTTAATTTTATGGCCGCAGTCACCATCTGCAGTGATTTTGGAGCCCAAGGAAATAGTCTGTCACTCTTTCCATTGTTTCTGCATCTATTTGCCATGAAAGGAAAGGCCAAAATGACATGATCTTAGTTTTCCAACTGTTGAGCTTTAAACCAACTTTTTCACTTTCCTCTTTCACTTTCCTCAAGAGGCTTTTTAGTTCTTCTTCACTTTCTGCCATAAGGGTGGTATCATCTGCATATCTGAGGTTATTGATATTTCTCCTGGCAATCTTGATTCCAGTTTGTGCTTCATCCAGCCTGGCATTTCACATGATGTACTCTGCATACAAGTTAAATAAACAGAGGTGACAATATATAGCCGTGATGTACTCCTTTCCCAATCTGGAACCAGTCTGTTGTTCCACGTCCAGCTCTAACTGTTGCTTCTTGACCTGCATACAGATTCTCATGAGGCATGTAAGGGGGTCTGATATTCCCATCTCTTAAAGAATTTTCCACATTTTGTTGTGATACACACAGTCATTATAAATTTTATTTATTTAAAAAAAATTTTATTGAAATATAGTTGATGTATTACCTTTTCTTATTTAAATGACAACCACAAAAGGCAATAATTACAGAACTATATAGTAAATGGGCTTATAATTTATAAAAATGTAATTTGTGTGATAATAATAGCACTAAGGAGGGGAAAGATAATTTGCTATATTGCAGCATGTTTTGTGTAAGATTGAAGTGACGTTAATATTAATCCGAGCTAGATTGTGTTAAATTAAGATGTTAATTGCAATACTCAGGGAAACCACAAAAAAAACTTTAAAAAGAAGAGTAAAAAAACAAGAAGGGAATTAAGTTGGTGCCCTATAAAATATTTAATGCAAAAGGCATCAATAATTGCAAAGTAGCGGAGAAGACATTGGCACCCCACTCCAGCCCTCTTGCCTGGAAAACCCCATGGACGGAGGAGCCTGGTGGGCCGCAGTCCATGGGATCTCTAAGAGTCGGACATGACTGAGCGACTTCACTTTCACTTTTCACTTTCATGCATTGGAGAAGGAAATGGCAACCCATTCCAGTGTTGTTGCCTGGAGAATCCCAGGAATGGGGGAGCCTCATGGGCTGCCGTCTATGGGGTCGCACAGAGTCGGACATGACTGAAGCGACTTAGCAGCAGCAGCAACAGCAGGAAAAAAGATGCAAATATGTAGAAAACAAGTAGAAAAATGGCAGGCAGTAATCCTACTTTATTAGTAATTACATTAAGTATTAATGGATTAAATATGCCAAGCAAAAGGAAAAGATTGGCATAATAAATTTTTTAATAACCCAACTCAATGCTGTATAAGAGACAAATTTAGATTCAAAGATTTAATAGATTGAAAATAAAAGGATCAGAAAGATATACCATGTAAATATTAGCCAAAGGCTGCTAGAGTGTCTATACTAATATCAGTCAAAATAAACATTAAGAAACAAATTTTACTAGACACGAAGGGAGCATACTTGGTTGCAAAGCAATTCTTTATAATTTTGGAGAATTAGAATCATATAGGATGTGTGTCTCTGACTGCAGTGGAAATAACTAGATGTGAATTATGGAAGGAAAACTAGAAAAGTTCCCAAGGGTTTGCAAATTAAGCAGCATAGTTATCAATAGTATATTAGCAGATCAGAAAGGAAATTATAATTAAAATTAGGAAGTATTTTGAAAAGAATTGTAAAAACCATATATCAATACCTCTGGAGTATTGCTTAGGCCATAGTTAGAGAAAATCATGTAGCTCCAAATACATGTATTTATAAGAAAAAAATATTATAAAACAGTTATCTGAGTATCCATATCAAGTAGTTAGAAAACAACAAATTAAATGCAGAGAAAGTAGAGGAGAGGAAATGCTAAAGATAGCAACAGAGAATTAATGAAATTGAAAACAAATATACAAAAAAGAATGTTAAAAAATTCATATTTATAAGCCCTTAACAAATAACCCCCTGATCTAGAATAAAAAATAGAAAAGGCACAAAATATTGATACCAGGAACAAATAAGAGCATCATTACAAATCCCATACATTGGAAATATAATACATAGAGGAATATTATAAACAAGGTACAATGAACTTGAAAATTTAAATAAAATAGAAAATCCTTAGAAAAATACAAGTTTACAAAATTGATGCAAACTAAAAAAAAGCAAAGACAACCCTTGCTGACAAAGGTCCTTATAGTCAAAGTTATGGTTTTTCCAGTAGTCATTTACAAATGTGAGATTTGGACTATAAAAAGGCTGAGTGCCAAAGAATTGATGTTTTGAATTGTGGTGCTCTAGAAGATTCTTGAGAGTCCCTTGGACTGCAAGGAGATCAAACCAGTCGATCCTAAAGGAAATCAACCCTGACTATTCATTGTAAGGACTGATGCTGAAGCTGAAGATCTGATACTTGGCCACCTGATATGAAGAGCCCACTTGTTGGAAAAGACCTGGACACTGGGAAGGATTGAAGGCAAAAGGAGTAAAGGGCAGCAGAGGATGAGATGATAGGATAGCATCACCTACTCAATGGAGAAGAATTGGGGCAAATTCCAGGAGATAGTGAGGGGCAGGGAGAACTGGTGTGGTCCATGGGGTTGCAAAGAGTTGGACATGACTTAGCAACTGAATGACAACAACAACCAAGAAAAAAAAGGCAGAGGGCCCAAATCAATAATATCAGAAATTTAAAAGGAGAATTTACAAACCAAATACCACAGAAATACAAAAGATCATAATAGGCTACTAATAGCAACTATACATCAATAAAATAGACAACCTAGAAGAAATGGACAAATTCTTAGGCACAATCTCCTAAGACTGAACCAGGAAGAAATAGAAAATAAGAACAAGCCAATCATCAGTAATAAAATTGAATCAGTAATTTTAAAACTCCCAGCAAACAAAAGTCTAGGACTAGATGGCTTCACAGGAGAATTCTACCAAACATTAGAAAAGAGTTGCATACTCCCTGGTGGCTCAGACGACAAAGCATCTGCCTACAATGTGGGAGACCTGGGTTTGATCCCTGGGTGGGGAAGATCCTCTGGAGAAGGAAACGGCAACCCACTCCAGTACTCTTGCCTGGAAAATCTCATGGATGGAGGAGCCTGGTAGGCTACAGTCCATGGGGTCGCAAAGAGTCAGACACGACTGAGCAACTTCATTTCATTTCACTTCACATATCCTTCTGAAACTATTTCCAAAAAGCTATCGAGAAAGGAACACTTCTGAACTCATTCTATGAGGCCAGCATCACCATGATACCAAAACCAGACAAATCTATCAAAAAGAAAATTGCAGGCCAGTATCACTGATGAACATAGATGCAAAAGTTGTCAACAAAATACTAGCAAACTAAATCCAACAAAACATTTAAAGGATCATATACCATTATCAAGTGGGATTTATCCCAGAGACGTAAGGATTTTTCAATACTCAAAAGTCAAACAATGTGATACACCATATTAACAAATTGAAGGATCATGTCACCAGGTGTGGAAAAAACTTTTGACAAAATTCAATGTCCATTTATAATAATAATTTAAAAAGCTCTCCAGAAGGTGGGCATAGAGGGAGCATACCTCAACATAATAAATGTCATATATAACAAACCAACAGCTTACATCCTACTAAATGCTGAAAAAGCTGACAGCGTTTCCTCTAAGATTAGGAACAAGACATGCATCCCCACCTTCCTCACTTTTATTCACCACAGTTTTGGAAGTCCTAGCCACAGAATCAGAGAAGAAAAAGAAATAAAAGGAATCCAAAAATGCAAGAAAGAAGTAAAGTTGTCACTGTTTGCAAATGACATGGTAATATACACAGAAAACCCTAAAGAAGACACTAGAAAATTACTAGAGCTCATCAGTGAATTCAATAAAGTTGCAGGATACAAAATTCATATACAGAAATCTGTTGTATTTCTATAAACTAACAAAAAACTATCAGAGAAATTAAGGAAATAATCCCATTTATCATCACATCAAAAAGAATAAAATACATAGAAATAAACCTACCCAAGGAGGCAAAAACCTGTACTCTGAAAACCATAAGATGCTGATGAAAGAAACTGAAAATAATACAGATAGTTGGAGAGATATACTCTGTTCGCAGATTGGAAGAATTGATATTTTTAAAATGACCCTACCACTCAATCTACAGATTCTAGGCAATCCTTGTCAAGATACCAATAGCATTTTTCACAGAACTAGAACAAATAATTTAAAATTTGTATGGAAACACAGAAGACCCCAAATAGCCAAAACAATCTTGAGAGAGAAGAACAGAACTAGAGGATAGAAGCTCCCGACTTCAGACTATTCTACAAAGCTACGATATTCCAAACATTATGGTTCTGGCACAAAACTATTGATCAACAGAACAGGATAGAGAGCCCAGAAATAAACCTAGCCTGTTATGGTCAATTAATCTACAAAGGAGACAAGAATATGCAATGGAGAAAAGACAGTCTCTTCAACAAGTTGTGCTGGGGAAACATGGCTTGTAAAAGATGAAATTAGAACATTCTCTAGTACCAAAAACAAAAATAAACTCAAAATGTATTAAAGACCTAACTGTAAGACTAGATACTATCAAATTCCTAGAGGAAACCATAACCAGAACACTCATTGACATAAACTGCAGCAATATTCTTTTGGATCCATCTCCTGAAAGAAAAGGAAATAAAAACAAAAACAAACAAATGGGACCCAATTAAAAGCTTACGGACAGCAAAGGAAACCATCAGTAAACGAAAAGACAATGTACTGAATGGGAGAAGATATTTGCAAATGAGATGATCAATAAGGGATTAATATCCAATGTATATAAACTGCTTATACAACTCAGTATCAAAAAACCAAACAACCAGATTAAAAAATGGGCAAGAGACCTGAATAGGCATTTTTCCAAAGAGGAAATGCTGATAGCCAACAGGCTCATGAAATGATGCTCAACGTTACTAATCATCAGGGAAACGCAAAATCAAAACCACAAGGAAAAATCACTTCATACCTGTCGGAATGGCTATCATCAAAAAGAGCACAAATACCAAATGCTGGACAGGATGAAGAGAAAAGGGAACTCTCCAACACTGTTGAAGGAAACGTAAATTAGGGTAGTTACGATGGAAAACAGTATGCAGGTTTCTCAAAAAGCTAAAAACAGAACTACCATATGACTTGGCAATTTCACTCGTGAGTGTATATCTGAAAGAAACAAAAACACTAAGTACACCCCGTGTTCACAGTGCAGCATCATTTACAGTTACTAAGATATGGAAGCAACCTGAGTGTCCGTTAGCAGCTGAATGGATAAAGATACGGTAGACATATACAGCAGAATGCTACTCAATAATGAAAGAAAATAAAAGTTTCCATTTGCAGTAAAATGGTTGGACATGGAGGGCATTATGCTGAATGAAATAAGTCAGACAGAGAAAGACAAGCACTCAGTGGTATCACTGATGTGTGGGATTGTAAAAATACAACCATTCTAGTAAATACAACATAAAAGAAGCAGATCCGCAGATACAGAGTGCAAGCTAGTGGTTGCCAGAGGGTGGGAGGCACTGTAGGGTTGGGGAGTGGAAGGTACAAGATACTGGGTGTCAAATGTTCTGTAAGGTTGCATTGTATAGCAAAGGGAATACAGCCAATATTTTGTGATAAGTGTAAACGGAAAGTAATCCTTAAAATTGTATTCATTTTTTTCTAATTTCTAAAAAAAAACAAAATGAGAAATTCAATTCCGTTACATATAAAAAGAGTAACATATCAAACCAAACTTGCACTCATTCTAGGAATGAAGGGTTGATCTAACAGTTAAAAATCAATCACTGTAACTCAGTACGTTAGTAAAATAAAAGAGAAAATTGCATAAAAAGTTAATAGATACAGAGAATGCATTTGCTAAAATTCAATCCCATTCACAATAAACACATAGTAAACTTGGAACAAAAGGTTTTTTTACAAAGAACTACTTTAGACTTACAGAAAAGTTGCAAAAATAGCACAAAAGTTGCAAATAATAGTTTTCATATGCTATTAACCCAACTTCCCCCTAATCTTCCCATTTTGTATAATCATAGTATAATTATTGAAATCAGAAAATTAACACTGATACAACATGATCTAATTTATAGATCTTATTTAAATGTGGCCCATTTTCCCATTAATGCCCTCTTCTGATCCAGGATCCAACCCGAGATTCCACCTTACATTTATTTGTCATGACTACTTACTGCCCTCGCTGCTTACTGTACTCTCTCAGACACAGTAAGCGGTGAGGGCAGTTCTTGAGAGAGTTCCTCAGTGCTTCTGTCTTCCATGACCTTAACGCTTTTGAAAATGAAAGTAAAAGTTGCTCAGTCCAACTCTTTGAGACTCCATAAATTGTAGCCCACCAGGCTCCTCTGTCCATGGAATTCTCCAGACAAGAATTCTGGAGTGGGAAGCCATTCCCTTCTCCAGGGGATCTTCCATACCTACGAATCAAGACGGGGTCTCCTGCACTGCAGGCAGCTTCTTTACCACTTGAGCCACCAGGGAAGCTCTAACACTTTTGAAAAATATGACAAAAGATGTTATGCCAGATAGGAACTTTCTTAATCTGATAAAGAACATGTTTTTAAAAATCTACAGCACACTTCACACCCAAGAGGATAACCATAATTTAAAAAATGAAAAATAACAAGTTTTGATAAGGAAATGGAGAAACTGGAACCCTCAGACTTTGCAAGGTGGGAATGTAAAATGGTACAGCCTCTGTGAAAAACAGACTGTTGATTCAAACAAAGAAAAACCCACATAATTATACATGTGTATACATTCAAAAGAATTGAAAGCAAGTACTCAAACTATGACATAGCTAGATAGCATATTAAAAAGCAGAGACATTATTTTTCCAACAGAGGTCTGTATAGTCAAAGCTATGGTTTTCCAGTAGTCATGTACAGATGTGAGAGTTGGACCATAAAGAAGGCTGAACACAGAACTGAAGAGACTCTTGAGAGTACCTTGGAGAGCAAGGAGATCAAACCAGTCAATCCTAAAGGAAATCAACCCTGAACATACATTGGTAGGACTGATGCCAAAGCTGAAGCCCCAATACTTTGGCCATCTGATTCGAAGAACTGACTCATTGAAAAAGACCCTGATGCTGGGAAAGATTGAAGGCAGGAGGAGAAGGGAGTGACAGAGGGTGAAATGATTTGATGGCATCACTGACTCAATGGACCTGAGTTTGAGCAAGCTCTGGGAGTTGGTGATGGACAGGGACACCTGATGTGCTGCAGTCCATGGGATTGCTAAGAGTTGGACACGACTTAGTAACTGAACAGCAACAACTCAAAGAAATCCTTGTATAATCTGTTCACATCAGCACTCATCACAATAGCCAAAAAGATGAAAGCAACTCAAATGTCCATCAGTTGTGCTGAGAACACACAGTGGAATATTATTCCACCATAAAAAGAAATGAAGTATGGCAACATGCTACAACACGAACAAATTCTGTAAACTTTACGGTAACTGGAAGAAGTCAGACACAAAAGATAACATACGATTTCACTTCCATGAAATATTCAGAACAGGCAGATGCATGGAAACTGAACGTAGATTGGTGGTTGCCAGAGGCAGGGGTTTTGGGGTAACAGGGAGTTCTTGCTTGATGAGTATGGAGTTTTATTTTGGAGAACTGGGAATGTTTGAGAACTAGATAGAGGTGGTTGCACAACATTGTGAATTTCTAAATACCACTAAATTTTTCACTTGAAATTAGTTAATTTTATGTTATGTAAAATTTCACCTCAAATTCTACAGCAAATCTGGTACTTAATGGTGGCACATTAAAAGCATTCCGCTGAGATGAGACCAAAGATGCCCATGGTCACCATTTCTATTTAACGCTGTAGTGGAGGTCTTAGCCAGTGCAATAGTTGCAAAGAAGAAGAGGAAGGGGAAGAAGAGACGGAAGGAGGAGGTGGAGGAGGGGAGGGTGAAGAAGGAGAGGAGAAATAAAATGCACGGGATCAGTAAGGAAGGAAAAAATGGTCACAACGCACAGATGACATAGACATTCTAAACAAATCTACAGATAAACTATTGCAATCAACAGTGGATTTAGCAAGGTCATTAGGTACAAAGTTAAAAATGTTTTTAATCCATTGCATTTCTATCTGGTTAGAAACTGAAGAAAAATTCAAATACCATACACAGTAGCATCAAGGATATAAAAAGATACAAAAGAACAAATGTAACAAAACTGTGAAGAATCTCTACAAAGAAAATTACAATACTGTATTGAGGAACATTAAAGAATTACAAAATTGAAAGAATATATTACGGTCATGGCTTGAAATACTCATTTCTAAGATGTCGGTTCTTCCTAAATTAATCCATAGATTGAAAGTAAAGTCGCCCAGTCATGTCCTTTGCCATCCCGTGGGCTGTAGCCTACCAGGATCCTGTGTCCATGGGACTCTCCAGGCAAGAATAGTGGAGTGGGTTGCCATTTCCTTCTCCAGGGGATCTTCCCGACCCAGGGATTGAACCCCGGTCTCCCGCATTGCAGGCACACGCTTTACCTTCTGAGCCATTGAATGCAACCACAATTAAAATCCCAGTAGGTTTTTTGTTAGTTTGTTTTGGTTTGTTTTTAGGGATGAAGGAGGTTCGAAATTGACACGCCAATTCTAGAATTCATAGGAAATACAAAAATCCGGAAACAGTTAAGACAATCTTGAAGAAAAAGAACACAGCTGGAGAGTTGAAACTACAGTAATAAGCAGCCTGGTATTGATACAAAGATATGGGGAGAAAAGAGTCTGGAAGCAGCCCACATATATATATATAGATTGTTAGGACAAAAGGTGACACTGCAGAAGGGAAAAGATGAGCTTTTCAGTAAATGTTACTAGGTGAACCAAATACCCATATAGAAAAAGAAAAAAAAAAAGAATATGGTTCCTATGTGATAGCATACATAAAAATCAATCCAGGTAGGGCCTGGGGTGTGGACATGCCCAGCCCACCCGGCTTCTGACCCGTCATCAGCCTGCTCTTGCTTGAGGCAGACCCACCCCACAGAAACCCCGGCCCCCATAGGGTTCCCCTGGTGGGATCGGAGTGGTGGCCTGGCCTGGGCCTCTCTGTGTTCCCTCTGGGCAAATGGCCAAAGGCGTCTGAGGTGAGACCTGACCCGGTGTCTGCAGCGTCAGGAAACGCTCTCACTGCGACTTTCCCTGAGGCCTCGGCCACAAGACGCGGGGACACAGTACAGTGTCCCTTCCTCCTCTCCAACCAAGTGAGCTTCTCTAGAAGTAGGTGCCTGTTTATCCAGGTTCCAAGTTCTACTGGGCTCTCTTGCTAGGGAAGTGAGGTCACCTCCTGAGGTCTCCTTACCCACACATCCTCCTTACACAAAGCTCCCCAAAGGCACCTGTGGGCTGGGGACTGCTCACCCCTCACCCCTTGTCATGTCCATGCGCTGTGACAACACCGCTGGCCCCACAGCCTTGGGGAAGCCTGGGTGCAGCCAGGGCGCCAGGTCTGAGGGCACAGCTGAGTTCAGACTCGGTTTGTCCTCGTCACCAGGGATGTGGCCCTGGACAAGCCATGTACCTCTCAGGGCCTTCCCAGTCTCCCCATCTGCTCAGTGGGGGTTGTTCCGGTGTCTGCTTCCTAAGGAGGCCATCAGGTATGTAGTCCTATAAACACATACAGTGCCTGTAAAACCCATGGGCTGGTATCACATGGAGCTCTTGCACAGACTTAACAAGATTCAATAAAGGTTGGAGTAGCACAGACTACAATGGAAACAGGCCTGGGTCTACTCCAGGGTCTGGGGAAAGTCACTCTCCTTCCTGCCTCTTTCCCAGTACCCCCAGTAGGAAAGCTGAAATTCAAGAAAATGCAGACATCGTCTCCTCCAGCAAAAAAAAAAAAAGAATAAATGATATGAAGTTAAAATATTAAGCCAAAGATGCACTTGTGGATAAGGATTTGGAAATGTCTCCAATCTGTCTCCAGAAAGGCTATAAGCATTTATCCCACCACAGTCTAGCAGAGGATTTTTCCCCTATAACCTTGCCAACACTGCTTACAGTCTGTCTTTTTGTTGTTGCTTTTCAGTTGCTCAGTCATGCCTGACTCTTTGCAACCCCCCAGGCACCTCTGTCCATGGAATTCTCCAGGCAAGAATCCTGGAGTGGGTAGCCATTCCCCTTTCCAGGGGATCTTCCTGACCCAGGGACTGAACCCTTTGCAGGCATCCTGCACTGCACGCAGATTCTTTACCCTCTGAGCTATCAGGGAAATCGAGTCTGTCTTTTTAATCCTCGCCAAATCTGATGTATGAAAATACCATCTTGTCTTTTTCATTAGCATCTCTTTGTTTATAAGCAAGGTTGAATCGACATTTCATCGTCATTTGCAGCTCTTCTTTTGTAAGAATTTCTCATTTTTAGTGAAGTATACGTCTCACTTTTTGAGTCTTTCATAGGTGGTAAAGAGGTTAAAAGAGTTTCTATCACATATGAAGCAATTATTATTTCTCAGTTAAACTTTACATTTTCTTTTGTGCTCTGTCATGTCAGACAGAAATTTTCCTTTGTTTTATGTCTTTGATATCAATGCCAAGAAACACTTTCCCTATCCCAAAGATTATAAAGATATTTTCATCTGTTTTCTAAGCCAAGGTTACATCTAAACAGTAAAGCCAGAATTTGAACATGAGTTTGACTTACTTCATACCTTGTGTGTGTAACTCTTTGCTATACTGTTAGCAGTAGTAGCAAGTATCTCTGGATATTAAGAATACAGGTTATCTTTATTTTTACTTACCTGTATTTTCATGCCTATACAATAAGGCTTGATATTTGTTCAGTCGCTAAGTTGTGTCTGACTCTTTGTGACCCCAGAGCCTGATAGTATAGTGATCAAAAGAGGGAACTCTGTAGTCACAGCACTGTTACTTCTAAGCCATGTGATTCTGAGAGTCGATTAGCTTCTCTGTGCCTAGATTTACTCATCCATAAAATGGGGACATGATAGCACCTAACCTGTAAAACTGTCGTGCAAGCTAAGTGAATAAAGACAAATGTTAGAACAGTGCCTGCCATAGCATAAGCTCAATAGAAGCTTTTTAAAAAAAAAAAAAACATACACTACTTCTATAACAAAAAACTAAACATTTTTAAAATGAAAGCATGTTGTAAGGGCAAGTAACTGACAAGCCCATCACCCCAGCCCCTTGGAGAGCTGTCCAGGGATTCCAGGGCAAACCCTCACTGTCCAGACCTTGCACTCAGCTGGATCAGATCAAGCCCCAGTGAGGATACACCAGCCACAGCTCCTGCCCACAGCCCTGGCCTCCCCTCTTATTTCCAAGAGGCAAAGCTTTCTGATCCCAAGTAGGTTTATAGGGAAAGAGCAATGATTTGGAAGACAGAAAGAAAGGGGAAACGTGTTTGATTCAATTTTCTGACATTTCCTGGGTCCCCATTATATGTGATCTACCTGCTTCAGGAACTCCTGGCATTTATGTGGACCTGTTGCATGCTGGTTGCTTAATAAAGATTAGCCCATGAGGCGGACACGACTGCAACCCCATTTTACAGAGGAGGAAACTGAAGTCCAGACAGCTAGGTGACTTGCTCCAGATGCCCAGAACTGCTAAGTGGCAGGGCCGGCCTTGTCCAGAGGTGGCCTGGCCCCGCTGCACTCTGCTGATGGGGCTACCTTGTCTCTCCTGAGGGTCCCCTGAGCTCCAAGCCCTGTTTAAATATCATTTGGGAAGAAACTGGGGCCTTGAAGAAGCCCCCACTGGTCAGGCATTTGGGGTGACCTGCCAGCCTCCCACCAGCCTTGGACAGAGCACCCACATATGGCCACAGGAAAGGAAAGGGTTTCTGGGCTATCCGGGGGCTGGGGCCTAGCCAGGACCCTGACGGGGGACCCCGACAGGGGACCCCGACAGGGGACCCCGTGTCCTGCTCTTCAGAGCTGAGCCCAGAATGCTGGAGCCGATTCCCACTCTAGCCAGGCAGAATGCGTGCACCAAGGCTTCCTTCCTTCCATTCTTTCCACATGCCTCTGGGCACCAGCCTCAGCCCACATGGTGCCAACCCGAAGCTGAGGCGTGTCGAGACTCTGAAGGGTCTTCACAGCTCCTACAAAGCCCCATCCTCCTCCAGGAAGCCCACACAGATCCTGCACCTGAAGGCAGCTCCCCCTGGCAGGTCCGGCTGTCCCCTCCTGCTTCTCAGCATCAGTTATGCCTCAGGACCTGTCTTCTCTTTCCCTCTGATCCCCAAGCCCTTCTGCTTCTGAAACTGGAAGTAGGCCTTCTCCACCTTTGACTCCCCGCGGACTCCAGCCAACAAATGCTGGTGATGAATGGGTGAATACAGAAATCTAAACACACCGATAATTCTCTTCAAGGAGCTGATAAATGGCCTGATGCTTTGGGAAAAATTGGAAAGTCTGCATTTGAGAACAAGCTCTGCTCTGACCAGCTTTAGTCCCTGGCTCTGGACAGATCACCCAGAACCTTTCTGAACTTGAGATTTCTCAACTATAAAAAATGGTCATGACAGGGCAGGTCCACACTCTGCACTGGCACGGTGCAGGGTGCGGGGGGAGGTAGGGACAGAGAGAAGGAGATAGAGGCCCTGGAAAACTCTCCACTTGGAAAGCAGCCCTGACTGCAGTTGCTCACCCAGTGGGAGGGGTAGTGATAGATCCTGGGAAGAGAGGGCTACCCACCCCCACCTCCCAAGCAGGTCTCTCTTTCCTTCCTTTACCCCAGGGGAAAGCTGTTTTCAGACATCGGGGAGCTGGACACTCACAAAAGGGGCTTTGAAATGTCAAAGCTTTGCCCTGTCCTGGAAGCCTGTCTTTCCTCCCAAGAACCCTCAGCTTCATTTCTGGAAGGTCTGAGGCAGGGGAAGGATATGAAACCATCCAGCTTGGGTGACAGGTGCCTGCCTGGGGACCTTTAGGCCCAGGCGGTGGCCTGCCAGCCAGGTCCAAAGCTCTGAGGTCATTTCCCCTGATACCAGAGACTTGGCACCTGCTGGAATCCTTGGTGGATTAGAATGCCAGGAGTGCCCCAGATCTGACACCTCCGGCCCTGGCGCCTGGAGAAGAGGCCTGGGAGGAGCACACGGCCCTCTGCTGCCCAGAGCTCAGGCCCTGCTGCAGGGCAGGGTCCACAAAGGCAATGGGGAGAGGTGAAGGCATGAGCTGACAGTCCAAGTCCTACAAGGCTGACCTTAGGCTCAGGCGCGCCCATCGGCAAGGGAAAGGGTAGTTCCCTTGTGGAGTCCTCAGAAGCTCTGAAACAGGATCCAGCCTCGCTCTGGAAGCCCCTTCAATGTTGACTCCACCAACAGTTGCTAAGAGACAGCAGGCATCACAGGAGCTGGCAGGAAGGGTTCCCCGGAGCCCTGCCAACCCCTGGCAGAGGCTGGGGCTCTGCCCACATCCTCAGCCTCTGCAGAGGCCAGAGGTCACTGGCAGGAGCCAGAACCTTTGCTGAGAAGTCGCTCACTCGGAGCAGGCAAGCTGCACCCTGTGGTCCTCAGAGAAGCGGCCGGGATGTTGGGGAGGACTCGGGGTGGGCACACTAAGCTATGTGTCATCGTGGCGGCTTCCTAGCTAGTGAGTAACATCACCACTTTGAACTTGAGGTTCCTTTTCAATAAAATGAGAATAATCAGAAAACATCAACAGACCTCCCAGAGGGACTGTTAGAATTAAAAGAGATAGTGGCTGGAGAGGGCTCAGTAAGTTGTGAAGTTCATGCCATTCCTCATCATTACAAATAAAGAACTGGGTTCAGGGCACCCCGTGAAAGAAGACACACCCATCCCCCACTTGGTCAAACTTTAGGTTTACCAAATCATGTCTAGGGTGAGTTCCTATCCCATTTTGTTTTAAATATATAATGTGTATGTTATCAAATATACAAAAATTGTAAGGCAGATTTGCTTTAGATGATACATTTATTAAATATAATTTCTGTAAATATAAAAATAAAATCTTTTTTAGAAACAATGGGTTCTGGGCCACAGCTCTGTAGAGGGGGCTCCTTCACCACTGGAAGATCTGTCTTGTCCAAACTTCTCCCACAGAGTGACTCAGGCTCTGCACAGGTGGCCTCCTCAGGACTGCTGCTGCAGAGTAAAACTCATTTTTCAAAGAAATTCCACACAGAAGCGGAAGGTGCATACAAGAGGGGGAGGCAGCCTGCACCGTGGATGGGGCCCAGCCTCAGAAATCAGAGAGGCCTGGGGCTGTGGGACCCCCGACAAGCCCCCCCCACCTCCAGCTCTTCATCAGTAAAATGGAATTCTACCTAATACTTCCCCACAGGGTAGCTGCGAGAATTCAGGGTAATCTCATTGTAATGTGCAAAGTGTGTTAGCAATTAGTAAGCAAAAGTTTTAAAACAAAAAATATAGTCAGAATTGCCTTGGTTAAGGGAGTGAAGACCTTCCCTGAGCCTCTCTGGTAGCCCGGACGGGACCCCCAGGGAAGCCTGAGCTCCAGAGAGAGGAGGTGGAGCCCACTGTGGCGGGAGGGGCACCGGGCTGGGGTCCGGAGGCAGCAGGCCCCCGCCAGGCTGGGCTGCTAGCAAGTTCCTGAGTCATTTTATCTCACTGTGTCCTGGTTTCGTTTGCAAACCAAACAAGAACAGTGTGAAAACTTTTGTTGGGCCTGAGATCAAGTTTTGCTTTGTCACAATGACTGTGAAATAGTCAGCCTCTCCTCTGATCAAACTTTGAATTGCCCCTTCACACAGCTTGGTATGCTGTTGGCCAAAAAGTTGGTCAAAGATTTTTCTGTAAGATGTTATATAAAGCCCGAACGAACATTTTGGCCAACACAACAGATGAAAGGCTGTTAATAATCCCGTTTATAAATTCATTTTACATATGATTTATATGTTTACATATAAACAGCAAGTAGTTCTGCAGTTTTAACCCATATTGGCTTTTCTGGGATTGCAACACCTGCATAAATCAAGGTAAGGTGTATTGTTCTGTGCATTAATTTACCAAGGCGGTTCAGAAATTCCAATCACCGTAGCAGCACAGCTCAGGGTGTTTGACACATCAAAACATCACACCACAGATCACACTCATGCTGATTCCACACAGCAGGGCAAACATCTACTTCACTAATTCTATTGACTTCGTTTGCCCAGGACAGTTGAAAACCTTTTTTTTCCCCTATGCCTCAATTTTTTATTTGCTATACTATTTTTAAAGGTTATACTGTTCACAGTTCAGTTCAGTTCAGTTCAGTCGCTCAGTCGTGTCCGACTCTTTGCAACCCCATAAATTGCAGCATGCCAGGTCTCCCTGTCCATCACCAACTCCCGGAGTTCACTCAGACTCACGTCCATCGAGTCGGTGATGCCATCCAGCCATCTCATCCTCTGTCGTCCTCTTCTCCTGCCCCCAATCCCTCCCACCATCAGAGTCTTTTCCAATGAGCCAACTCTTCACATGAGGTGGCCAAAGTACTGTTTACAGTTATGACAAAATATTCGCTGTATTCCCCATGTTGTACAATGCATCCTTGTAGCCTGCCTCACACACAATAGCTTGTACCTCCCACTTCCCACCCCTAGAGTGCCCCTCTCCTCCCACCACTGGGAACCACTAATTTGTTCTCTTTATCTGTGAGTCTGCTTTTTTTTTGTTGTTACACTCACTGGTTTGTTGTAGTTTTAAAATTCCACATATAAGTGATGTCATTCAGTATTTTTCTTTCCCTGTTTGACTTATTTCACTTAACGTAATATCCTCCAAGTCCATCCATATTACTGTGAATGGCAAAATTTTTATTCTTTTTTATGGCTGAGTAGTATTTCTTCTTTATCCATTCAGCTGTTTCTGGATACTTATGTGGCTTCCATATCTTGGCAGTTGTAAATAACGCCACTGTAAATACTGGCATCTGTGGATCTTTTTGGATTAGTGTTTCGTTTCTTTTGAATATATCGCCAGGAGTGGAATTGCTGGGTCATATAGTAGCTCTGTTTGTAGTTTTTTGAGAAATCTTATGTTTCCCACAGCGGCTGCACCAATTTACATTTCCACCAGCCGTGAATGAGGGTTCACTTTCCTCCTCATCCTGACCAACATTTGTTGTTTGTGCCCCTTTCGATGATCATCATTCTGATAGGTGTGTGATGATTTCTCCTTACGGTTTTGATTTGCATTTCCCTGACTAGTAATACTGAGTATCTTTTCATGACCCTGTAGGCCATCTGCATTTCCTCTTTGGAAAAATGTCTATTCAGGTCTCTTGTCCATTTTTTAATCAGGCTGGTTGGTTTTTTTCTTATGTTTAGTTGTATAAACTGTTTATATACATTGGATATTAACCCATTATCAATCATATTGCTTGCAAATATCTTCTCCCATTCTGTAGGTTGTCTTTTCGGCCTGTTGATGGTTTCCTTTGTTGTATAAAAGCTTTTGAGTTTAATTAGGTCCCATTTGTTTATCTTTGCATTTATTTCCTTTACTTTCAGGAGATGGATCCAAAAGAATATTGCTGCAACTTATGTCAAAGCGTGTTCTGCCTATGTTTTCTTATAGGAGTTTTATAGTATCCAGTCTTACATTTAGGTCTTTATTTTGAGTTCATTTTTGTATATGGTGTTAGAGAATGTTGCAATTTCGTTCTTTTCCATGTAGCTGTCCTGGTTTCCCAGCACCATTTATTGAAGAGACTGTCTTTTCTCCATTGTATATTCTTGCCTCCTTTGTTGTAGATTAATCAATCATAACTGGCTGGGTTTATTTCTGGGCTCCCTACCCTGTTCCATTGATTGATGGTTTTGTGCCAGAACCATAATGTTTTGATCACTGTAGCTTTATAGTGTAGTATGAAGTCAGCGAGCATGATTCCGCTAGCGCTGTTCTTCTGCTGCACACACAGGTACAAGCATCCGTTTCATTCATTCTACTAGCGTAGTTTGGCCAGAGCATTGACCTGTTTGAAAGCTTATTGTTTTATTTTACTATAAAGTGCCATTATTTTATATATGTAATACATATAGGCCACTTATATATACATTTCAGAATAAGGGATTTTACAAAATATTTCAACCAATTATTTGTTATAAGAAAGGGAGGTCGATAGCTGTATGAAATCGTGGGAAGAGACT
Source organism: Capricornis sumatraensis (assembly GCF_032405125.1). NCBI lineage: Eukaryota > Metazoa > Chordata > Mammalia > Artiodactyla > Bovidae > Capricornis > Capricornis sumatraensis. The sequence continues at coordinate 22,703,710 of NC_091088.1, read as the reverse complement.
CGGAAAAGGAGCATAGGTGTTGGGACTCTAGCTTGGGAACCTGCAGTCAGTTCAGTCGCTCAGTCATGTCCAACTTTTTGCAACCCCATGGACTGCAGCACGCCAGGCTTCCCTTGTCCAACTCCCAGAGTTTACTCACACTCATGTCCATTGAGTCGGTGATGCCATCCAACCATCTCATCCTCTGTCATCCCTTTCTCCTCCCACCTTCAATCTTTCCCAGCATCAGGGTCTTTTCCAATGAGTCAGTTCTTCGCATCAGGTGGCCAAAGTATTTGGGGACCTTGGTTGACAGTAAACCATAGATTTCAGACAATGATTCCCATCCTGCCTTCCCTGGCTATTGAGCAGAGTTCAGGAGACCACTTCAGGGCTCCTGTTTTTGGGGCTGGGGAAGCCATATCAGTTCCAATGGCCCTGCCCTGGAGCCATTCTCAGTCTGAGGCTCCCAATCCAAGTGGCATTTATCAGTTGAGAAAATCCCTGATTAAATGGAATTCAGTACAAAACACCAGGCATCTCCTGATGTTATTCTCAGCTTCCAGTCAGCTGCACTCATCAACTGGAACTGAGGCAAGGGGGCAGAATGTCTCAGGCAACATCTGGAGGGCGTCCCTAGGGTTCTGGTTGCCAGGGAAACTGCAGCAGCTGGAGCTATGAGCTCACAGGTTGCTAGGCACCCTGCTAGGGCTCACACTCTAGAAGATGTCAAAAGTTGGTCCCCACCCTGGGGCCTAAGGACAAATAAGAAATGTAAAGACAACATGTGTATATGAATGTAGAAGTTGTCAAGACTCCTTTCTCTGAAGCACTGTCCTTAAATCTGAGGTATGAATATTGCCTTGCTTTTATGAAATCTTGGTGATGGTAGGGGAGCTGGGGTATTTTCATAAACACACAAACACTGCAAAATAGTGAGCAACCCTCTTTGTTGGCCTCTTTCTCTCTCTCTCCCCACTCCCCTCCTTGCTCCTTCCTTCTCTCTATCTCCTCCTAAAAGCCTTGGAATGGAAGGAAACTGCTTGCAAACTGACAAGTTCACTATGATGGTGCAGGACGGAGCCATCCCTGGTAACCATCTGTAGCAGGCACCGTGAGGTCACCACAAAAGGGCGTGGCTACCTTTACCTGGGGAAACTTCACAAAGGAGGTGGTATTAGGGCTTGGTTTGAAATTTCAGGAGCTGCTTGCCAAGGGGTAGATAGATGGATGGTGGCGAACAGGGGAGGAAGGATGGGGGCAGAGACATGTGGGAGAGCATGCCCGAGAGCCTTTTGTCTGCGATATTGCCATCAGAGTGTCTAGTCCAAGAGGGGCCGGTTAATCCATGAAGCCAGAGCAGTCAGTGGAGGCCAGGTAACTGCAAGCCCTGGAGGGCAAGCTGAGACTTGTGGAGTCTAGCCTCTTAATTGATATCCTCAGCATTGAACATTTACTGTCTGGGATTTAAATTCCAAACTGAATATAAGTGGGAAAGTGAGTTGGGAGGCAAGGAGGTGCAGACGGCGTTCTGGAGGAAGCCACGTCTCTCTAGTGCAAGATGTCAGCAGGCCTTCCCAGACCACAGGGGGATTCTGAGTCACTGGGCTCCCCAAAGTGAGCAGAAACCTGTTGTGTAAACCACTCCCCAGGGACCTTCATGAAGAAACAAAACGAACAAATGTTGCTGAGAATGATGTCTGCACTCTGTGAGAAAAATATACCTTCAAAATAGGGTGTAGCAGACCAGCCTGTCTCCAGACTGGGGATGGAGGGGAGGGGAGGGGTGTTTAGGGGATCCCCAATTGGAAAAAAATGGGACTTCATTTTTTATCCTGTATTATTTTGCATTTTTTCCAGTTTTAATAAGAATAATTGACATATGATGGTTTAATTTACCTATATTGTAAAATTATTGCAATAGGTTCAGCTAACATCCATCTTCTCATAGAGATAGGATAAAAACTTATTTTTCTATACAATATAGTTTTGTTCTGCGCCTCTGTTTTGTTAGGTGGCAGAAATGTCATCTCAGGCAACTTGGAGTGCTTGCCTTTTTGTTCTGCGTCACCTCTAATTTCTGGGGGAATTACCAAGGACCTCGTATTATCGAGCGCCCATGTTCCATCTTTCCTCAGGGCTGCAGTGGAAGGACACGCTCTCTTCAGTCCTCTGGGTCCAGGCCTCTATCAGTGCTGGGGGGCCCAGCATCATTTCACAGCCCCCTACTCTAGGAAGCTGCCCATGGCCACAGTCCTTTCTTTGAGTCTTCTCATTTCCTCCCCTGAACTCTTCCCAAGAAGTGGCACTGGGTGTTCTGGTCACCGGCTGGGAGTCTTGCCTCCAACCCAAGGGTGAGCTAAGGGTCAAGGCCCCCATGGAGACCATTAGTATCTACTGCAGTTTTTCCCCTCTGCCCCTGTCCCCTCCCTCAACCTGTGACATTCCATCTGCCTGGGGTGGGGGGTTGATGATCTTCCTTATCATGCACCCACCTCCATCTTTAATCATCAGACTTATTCTATTTGTCTAAAGGCATATAGCCTTTTGAAACTCAAACATCAGGGAAAGAACATTATTCTCCACCTTCATCACATCTTTTCCCCAAGGCATCCAGCAAGTCTGGGCTTAGCTGTCTGAATGGGGCAAGAGGACCATGGGTGGGTCTGGATTCTTCGCTGTTGGGGCCCTGGGATCCTCTTTGTGCTGCTCTGTGCCAGATATTTGTTTCTTCATTTGGATCCCTCTCTAATTATGAAAACAAAACAAAGTGAAACCTCTCGGCTCCTTGTCGCAGCCCTTGCCTAGAGCGATCTCTGGCAGGTTATCAGTGCTCTCTGCGGGTGGTCTCGCCACACCCAGGCTGCTGTGCTGAGGGTGATGCGCGACTGCTAATGGGACAGGGCATGGATGCGACTGATCTGTTGGGGTAACTGGCAGTCAGGTAACTTGCTGGTCCATCACTGGTCCCTCTGGCTCTCAGTCCAGTGGAGAGAGATTTTGTTTCCTTGGCCACCTTACTGTATCTTGAGATGATGGAAGATTACCAACAAGGAAGAGTTATCTTGCTTGTGATTATTGCTAAAAATGAAGCCACATTTCAGGACTATGTTTCATGTTAAAAAAACATTTCCTCCAACTGTTAGGGGAAGCACACTGACTGAGACCGCCCACCCTGGCCAGGCACCATAGTAATTATTTTCATGAGTTATTTTACCACAGGAGGTCCTGGTAAGGAATACGGAACTAGTAAGTCACCACTAACCGGGAAAGTTCAGGAAAGGTCAAAGGGAGATACCACGTGTCCAACCACCAGCCAGAATCCCTCTCATTGGCATCCATCTTGGCTGAGCAACACGTGCACCACTAGGAAGGACCCTGAGTCGGAATGATTGGCCAAAGACAACCTGGAAACTAATCCTATCACCATAAAATCCGAGACTGTGAACCACGAGGCAGAACAGTTCTCCCAATTTCCCTTACCCTACTGCTCTCTGCCTGGACATCCCTTCTCAATAAAATCTCTTGCTTTATCAGCATGTGTGTCTATTCAGACAATTCATTTCCTAGTGTTAGACAAGAGCCCCATTTGGGCCCTGGAAAGGGTCTCCCTTCCTGCAACACAACCACCAACAAACATCCTCTAATTAGCTGTCACAAGCACAGTGACAGCTTTTTCTGTCTTCTTTACTTTTTTTTCAATCCAATATCCAGAAACAGGAGCTGCCTTTTTTGGAGATTTAAATGTTGGTCCTGATGAGATTGGGCTCTATTTTGGCACTTACCACCTCATAACTGGTAAGAGATGATTTGCATACACTAAGCCTCCGCTTCCTTGTCTTTAAAGGGAGAATGCTGATAGTATAATAGTACCTGCCTCAAAGAACTGTTGTGAGGATTAGATGAAGGAACACATATAAAAATGCTTTAGACTCATGCCTGTCACACAGTCAGACCTCAATAAGAGTCAGCTTGAATTATGGTGTGACCAAATTACTTTCCTGGGTCTTCTGGAAATTTATGAGGAAATCTGCATCAGGAATTCAAGGTTTTAAACTAAAGGAAGTCTGTGCCCAAGGAGGAAGTGAGAAAGGGAAATGCTAGAGACTTTAGGCCGCATGATATCATTTTAACTATAAATAGCAGCAGAGCCAGGAATTCCTCCATCATCCTGCAGAGCAAGGAGCTCCTTCCTTGAAGTCACTTGAAGGACAAGTAGAGCCCCACCCCCCGCTCCCAACATAGACATAGAGGGAAGTAACTTGAGAACCACACCCACTAACAGAGAACTAAGAAGTGCCCTACTTCTAGAAGTGCCGGCCCCGAAGCTCTGCCCCATCACTGGCTATTGCCCTCCAGCCTTCCTTGGCAGCCAGGCGACCTGGAACCCCACCACGAGCTTCCAGGGAAGCCCCACCTCGACAAGCTCTTGGATAATCCTTTGTGTGAGCTTCCAGGATAGGGTACCTGCAAGAGAGAAGCAGAGAAACATCCTTGTGCGTGGATTGCAGAAGCATCCTTTAGGATTCCAGAGCTGGATGCGTCCTCTGGAGCCCACCGACCCCGGCGTCTGTCTTCTTCAGGCAGCCCACCTCTTAGCTACTAGCGCTGCCACTGACATCATCACTGATGCTTCTTTTGAGCATTTATTGCAACCTGGCAGTGTTCTAAATAGTGTCTCCTCATACCAGGACACCAAGGCCCCTCAGGCTCCCTCAAAAACCTTGCCCCAAAGGCCCCCTCCTTCAGGAAGCCTCTGTTGCTTTGTGAAGGTGGGAGAGGTCAAGCTACAAATATCTATTGAGCACTTCCTGTGTATCAGACATTGTTCTGGAAAATACTCAATGCACATTGCTGTCATTAAACAACGAATTGCAAACATGACTAAGATGAGTAAGGGGGAAATAATACAAGGTGCCCCTGGGAAGTAGCCACCACTGAGAGCTGACCTCTCCCACGATCTCCAGAGCCAGAACCCCGGCCAGTCCAGTTGCCGAGCACCTCATGGATCAATTGCCCATCTTCTTAGCCACTGTTTCACACCGCTGTGTGTGCCCCTCATTCCCCTTGGTGGGTGGAAGGTTGAGCGACTTCATGAAGACAGCGCTGGGGAGAGATTCTGGGGTGTGTCCAGGCTGTGAGCTTGTCCAGGACAGGAGGTACTTCAGCCCTGCATTTTGGTGCCCAGAGTAGATACAGAGGAACAAATGTGGCTCAGCAAAGAAAAATAACAGTAAAATGAAAAGACAGCCTACTGAATGGGAGAAAATATTTGTAAATCATGTATATATCTGATATGTTAAAAAAAACTCTTGCAACTCAATAGCAAAAATACATACAATTTACTTTAAAAATGGATAGAAGATCTGAATAGACCTTTTCCCAAAAACATGCAGATGGCCAACAGACACATAAAAAGATGCTCAACATCACTATCATTAGAGAAAAACAAATCAAAACCACCATGAAATATCACCTCACACTTGTTGGAATGGCTGTAATCAGAAAGACCAGATGTCAGTGCTAATGAGGGTGTGGAGAAAAGAAAACCAAAATCCCTAGGGCACTGTTGATGGGCTTGTAAATTGATGCAATCATTATAGAAAACAGTACACAGCTTCCTCAAAAACTTAAAAATAGAACCACCAGGTGATTCAGTGTTTCCATTTCTGGATATTTATCTTCAAAAAATCATGAAAATGCTACCTCTGCAAGATATCTGCATCCCAGTGTTCATAGCATCATTATTCACAAGAGCCAAGACATGGAAACCACCAGTGTCCATCGATAGAAAAGTGGATGAAGAAAATGTGTATACATACGCACACCAGAACTTCATTCAACCATGAAAAAGAAGGCGATCTTGCTGTATGGGACCACATAAATGAAACTTGAGGGCATTATGCTAAGTGAAGTAAGTCAGATAGGAAAAGAGCAATATCGTATGATTTCACTTACATGTGGAATTTAAAGAAACAGCCACAAAGCTCAGAGAGAGAGAGGACTGATTAATGGTCGCCAGAGGCATGGGATGGGGCAGTGAATGAGCTGGGCTAAACAGCACAAACTTCCAGTTACAAAACAAATACGTCTTTGGGAATATAATCTATAGCATGGTGACTATAGTTAATACTGTATTGCATATCTGAAAGTTTCTAAGAGCAGATTTTTAAAGTTCTCATCACAGGAAAAAAATCTGTAACTATCCATGGTGACATGTTAGCTAGACTTAATTGTGGCACTCATTTTGCCACATATACAGATAAAAGTGAGTGTTAGTTGCTCCGTCATGTCCAACCCTTTGCAACCCTATGGACTATAGACCACCAGGCTCCTCTGTCCCTGGAATTCTCCAGGCAAGAATACTGGAGTGGGTTGCATTCCCTTCTCCAGGGGATCTTCCCAGCCCAGGGTTTGAAATGGGTTCTCCATCATTGCAGGCAGATTCTTTACCATCTGAGCCATATACATAGATATCAAACCATTATATTGTACACCTGAAGCTAATATGTTATAGCAATTATACTCCAGTTTTTTAAAAGACCATAAAATAATTTTTTATAAAAGAAAAAATATGGAATGAATTAACATAGGGAGGAACAACAGGATGGATGAAGCCTTCCTTGTTGCCTTTTTTTTTTGGCTACAACTCGACATGCAGCATCTTAGTTAGTTCCTCAACCAGGGATGAACCCATGCCCCTGTGGTGGAATTCCCCATCATTGCCTCTTTTAAGATAAAATTGTACAGGACTTGAGCTATTTCCCCTTCGTCTCTACCCGATGACTGCCTCAGTGCTCAGCTCAGAGTAAACAGTACTATTTATTGAATGAATAAAGGGATGCATACCTGAAAAAGTATGTCCGTGGTATTTATATTAGAAAGTATAGTGTACAGTGTGTGCACTCTATGAATGTCTGACAAACTAATGAATGAAATTATTAACATTATGCATATCCCTTAGAAAACTACCAAAATTATTTTCATAGTATCTTCTATTAATATTTACTGGCAACAAATTTCCTATAGTCACACAAGTGTTTATACTCCCTTTTCTGGAATTTCTTAGCAAATTAAAAAAAAAAAACCATTGGGTGAAAAATGAGCTGAGTCTACTTAAAATCTCTCCATCCAAAATAGACTATGGAGTCTGCCCTTGGCCTATTACTCGGGGTGGGGGGGGGAGGGGGGTGGGGGGATGCCTCAGAGTGAGGGTTAGAGACTAGGGTGGACAAGAAGGTTCCCGGAGCCAGACAGGCTACACAGGAAAGCACAACCATCTCAGTCATATTCTCTCTGGAAATTCACTTTTTCTATTTTCAACATCATTATCTGATTTCCATATGATTTTACAAGATGCAGGGTAAATATTAGTACAAGTCCTTCTTTGCGAAAAGAAGCCATTTAATCCAATGAAATATGGCTCACAGTGATGGATGATGTTTGGACAAGCCGACTTTGTACAAAGTCAACATTTACGGGACTCTCAGAGCAGCCTCCTTTGCTTGAGTAAAGCCGTCCCACCCTTGCTCAGCTTGATCTTCCATCAGAGAAAGTCAGAGCAGAAAGGGGAAACAGAGAAGGGCCATCTTTACGAAACTTGGAGGTTGAAAGACCAAGGCTGAGAGCAGAGACTCCTGGCTGAGTAACCTGGGGGCTGTCTCATCGTCCATCAGTTTCTCCAAGGTGGTCACTTGCATTCATTTCCATTGCCACCAACCACTCTTTTTTTAAAAAAGTCCTTTTTTTAATTTAAATTTATTTTTGACCGGGCTTGGTCTTCATTGCTGTGTGAGGGCTTTCTCTAGCTGTGGCAGGCGAGGGCTACTTTGTGGCTGTGGTTCTTGGGCTTCTCATTGCAGGGGCTTCTCTTTTTGCAGAGCACCAGCTGTTGGGAACGTGGGCTTCAGCACTTTCATCTCAGGCTCAGTAGTTTCAGCTCCAGGGCGCTAGAGCCCAGGTTCAGTAGCCGTGGCACACAGACCTAGTTGGTCCACGGCATGTGGGATCTTCCCCGACCAGGATTCCAACCTTTATCCCTTGTATTGCAAGGAGGATTCTTAAGCACTGGACCACCAGGCAAGCCCTTAACCCCTCTTCTTGTTCTCCACCTTAGCTCAAAGGCTGAGCAGGAGAAGACCTTTCTTCGTCACCCTCCTTAGGAACATCTTCCTTCCTCCTCCTTCCTCTCCTGCTAGGGATATTTGCTTAAAACAAAACAACAATGGAAGGGTCAAAAAAGGTAAGACTCTGCAGAGGCAGGGGCGGCTTGCTTTCTACTCTACCTGTTCATGGGGGAAGGAGAGAGAAGGAACCAAGGCTCTGCCCACCACTCTCCCCCAGCTGTCTGCATCCATCACAAGCATCAAGCCTGCGGTCAAGGGTCAGAGAGCATGGTGGGGCGGCTCCTCTGCCCCCAACCAACAGACCCTTCCAGGCCCGTTTACCTGCCTGGGAGGGACATGGTGAAGACTGGGATTACTCCCTCTGAAACACTGCCATCTTCATCCGCTTCAGCTCCTCTCCTACAATCGCCAAGATTTCTCCTGTGCCCATATTCAACCTGTACTAGTTTTTAAATTGACTTTATTAAGGTTTAATTTCTATTAAAAATTCGTGTAAAGTATAGCTTCCTAAGTTTTGATAAATGCAAACAGTATGTAACCACTGCTAGAATCATGATACATGGAACAGTTTCATCACCCCCAAAAGTTCCCACATGCTCCTTTGCAGACACTCTCAACCCCTCACCCCTGACACCTGGCAGCTACTGATATGCTATTTTTTTTTTTTTTGCCTTTTCAAAGTTTCATACAAGGAGAAATCATATAGTGCCAGTGTTTTGTAATTTTTTCTTAAAGTTATTTGACTGCACCAGGTCTTACTTGCTGCACATAGGATCTTTAATTGTAGCATTCGGAATCTTAGTTGCAGCATGTGGGATCTAGTTCCCTGACCAGGGATTGAACCTGGGCCCACGGCACTGAAGTGTGGACTCTTAACCACTGGAGCACCAGAGACGTCCCTGTGATGATTTCTTAACATAACACCTCTGAGCTTCATCCAAATTGTAATGTGTTACTGGTTCATTCTTTTTCACTGCTGAGTATGGAGTCTCCTTAATTTGCTCTTCCCTTCACCAGTTGAAACATACTGGGCTGTTTCTAGTCTGGGTGGGGGGGTCCTAGGAATGAAGCTGCTATGAACACTTGTGTACAAACTGTACTACATTTTATTTAATATTTTTCTTTAAATTGAATATTTAAAATTAAAATTACTATAAATGTAAAGCCTTTGTAGTGTACCATAAGTCAACCAGGCAAAGATGTGAAAACGGATAATAAAAGAGTTGTTACGTTCTAGCTGGATCCTCTTGCCTGCTGTCTTAGCATCCTTTAAATTTGTGTGCAAGTGTTTGATCAAGGGAGGGCTCCTGATGAAGGAGGAGGGTGAAACAGAAGGCGGCTACGTAAGGGAGTGGGTTCAGTTGAAGTCTGGCCTCCGCCTGTTCCCAGGAGCTCTGTCCACGAACGGCACTATGGCCTTGAACCACCCTGATGCATGGCCACTGGGCCCTGTCTCCTGCACCCAGCAGCCACTGCCCACAGATGGCCTCAGGAGTGATGGTACATTTCACCTATTTCCAGGTGAGGCAGCTTCCAAGAGACGGGTGTAAACTGTGAGTGGCAACACTCACAGCAGCTGGGTGTTCAGTGACAACTGGGTCAACGGGATCTGAGCGGGTCAACATAATCATTACGCCAGCCAGAGAATTAGACCTGAGGTCCCTGTCTTCAGAACTTAAGATGAGAGAAGAGCATGCGTCAGAGAGACGTTAAAGATCTGTTCACACTGAACAAAGACTACCTCCTTAAAGCTGTCCAACGAGGGGAAAGAGAATTAAAAAGAGGCCAGCATTCTCACATGAGATTGTATTATTCCCTGACACCTTTCCTGGTCTGTTTGCCACCTTCCTCAGCTCCGGTGTCTCACCCATGCTTTGGGACACAGTAGTCAGGCTTTGGGGCTTCCCAGGGGGCTCACGTGGTAAAGAAGCCACCTGCCCATGCGGGACACGCAGGATACGTGGGCTCAATTCCTGGGTTGGGAAAATCCTGAGGAGGAGGAACTGGTAACCCATTCCAGTATTCTTGCCTGGAGAATTCATTCCATGGACAGAGGCGCCTGGTGGGCTGCCTTCCACGGGGTCCCAAAGAGTTGGACACAACTGAACACACACACACAGTGAGGCTTTGAACAGGCTCTAGCCCCACACTGCTGGCTGAGTTCCCCTGCTCTATCAGAGCTTCCCTATTTCCTCGCTGTTTCATCTAGCAATTGACTTTTCGGAGACTCTGACCATTATTTGCTCCCAGGTCTGTTCCCTGACTCTCCTTTCCTCTGTGCAGTATATTTCCCATGCCCAGTGGCTTCCAGTTAGCTTTGCCCCATGGGAGAAGCTGGTAGGAGACTGGAGTGCAAGAGGAGGGGAGAAGACGGGCATTTTTTTCCCTCTCGCTCTGCCTTAGGTGGCACCTAAAGTATGGTCATGTCTCCTCTGTGGCTCCAACGTTCATACTTCAGCCAGCTCCTGCAGGACGGCTTTATGTCCACAGGGCCAAGGCTCACAGGAGCCTTGCCTGGTCCAGTGTCTGCCAGCCAGCACTCTCTGCTGGGCTCTCGGTCCTCAGCCTCAGGGTAAGGGGCTTCCTGCTCTTGCTAAGCTGTGCTCCACTATTTTCCGTTTAGCTTCTGGTCTCTTCCATGTCCTGTATAACCAATTTCTTATATTAAATTCCCTCTGTTGAAAGATCTAGTGTAGTTTCTGGATCCTGATTGATACAGTGAGATAGCAGTGAGCTAATCAAGAGTTTGCAAAATTTACTAAGAAGCTCTGTAGAAACCAATTAGATACAAAGTTCATTTGGTGATGGAAGTCAGCTAAAGCCCCAGCTTCATCCACTTGAAAATCCAAGTAGGATACAGGGGAAGAAGGAGGATTAGGTGTGTATCAATAATGTGCATGCCTTCAGAAACCCACTGTGTGTTAACAGTCCCGGCCTTGACCTTGCTCTTTCCCCTGCTTCTTCTCTGAGCAGTGCTAGCCCTGGAGGGCTTGCTTGGTAAGGAGGACTGACTCCTTTCTGCTGGCTCTTCAAAAAAAAAAGCATTTCTCATCTGTCCAATGGGACCTCTCATTAACAACCAGGATGTAAAGAAATAGAGAAACCACACAATGGGACTTAATTTAAAGCCACTTAAGTAGGTGGTTTTATGAGACCTAATTCCCTCTGTTATTTCTGAACAGTGCCACCGAGAATTGGAAGGCTGGCACTTTGCTCCCACTTCTAATTACAGGTGGGAATTGCCCGCCAGGTGGGAGAACCAAGGAGGGAGGCAATCCCTCCGAGGAGAGGACTCACCAAGGCTGAACTCTAGTATTTTGCCTGGGACTCTGCGGTCAGTTTCTCCTTGAAAATGGCCATGGTTAGAGAGAGGGCCAGAAGGGAGTGGCAGAAAGCCAAGGAGCAGACTAACCTGGTGTTGAAGCAGCACAAGTGCCCGGGACACTCCTTCCCTGTGGGCACCTCAACGCTTTCCCAGCCTCCCTCGCTGGAAGGCCACACCAGGAGCCCGCAAGGGCCTCCAGGAAGCGGGACCTGCTCCAATCCCTCAGAACCTTCTTCTCATGCATGACTTAGTACATTTTTTAAAAGAAAAAAAATAACACTGTAGGTTTGCAGCTGTCTATTTGGGCAAAGGCAACAACCATGGATTCAGAATCCTGCAAGCAGCCCTCACCTCCCCAGGCCTGGCTATCTGCAGGGGGTGGGCTCATTGGCTGAGTGATGGCAGGGGCTCTCCTAGCAGTGGCAGCTGTATTATTGTTCCAAGCAGGACTTACTGAACAACGAAATGGGGAGAATAAGTCCAGGACCAGGTTTGGGCAACATAGAAACAAGTGACGAAAGCTGGGTTTTCTTCCTCTTTTTATTTTGGGAGCATTTGCTGAAAACTCAGTGTGTCAGGCACCAGGCTAGGACCTTCTCATGTCTGAGCTCATCTGATCTTCACAGCAGCCCCAGGGGGCAGCTGCTCCCACTGATGAGGATGAGGAATTAAGTAGGCAAGTAAGTAAGCGAGGTAAAGGAACATGCCAAGGTCACACAGCTGCCAGTGGCTCGTTTTGCAAGAGCAATATTTAGACTCTGCAACGCTGGAGGCAAAATAAACCCCTGGTGCAGCAAGGGTCAGCTGCTAGAGAGGCAGAAGGGAGGGTCTCCAGGCCGGGGGACAGTGGAATCGTGCTAAAGTGAAAGTTGGGCCAAAATAGCCAGCTGAGAAGTGGGCAAAGGAGGAACTGGCTGGGCGTGAGTCTGTGAAGCAGAAGATGAGTACGTCTGGAAGCAAAAGCGGAGCCCCCGTTTCATCTGGACCTTTGCCCTGAAGGCATTGCCTGGAGTTTGTCTTCACTTCACCTTTGGCCCGAGAAGCCTTATTTCTCTTTTACTGCAGTTGTGAAGGAGCCCCTGCCGTGCCCTGGGGCCTACCGAGTGCTGCGGAGGACACAGATATCAGTGAAAGAGGATGAGAAGCCCACAGGATTAACATGAGGGTCATGTATCAGATAGAAATGACCAAGAGACGCCTGATGAGAGGAGTGAGCAAACAGTGCAAGATCCAGAAAGATGGGGGAATCGGGGAGGACTTCTCGGAGGAAGCAGTTTTCTGCCGTAGACCCAGAAGATGGGCTTGCAATTGCTGGATTGAGAAGGAAGACTAGCTCAGGCTGAGGAAGTAGCCTGAACACAAAGGTGCGGAGGAGAAAAGCTCGAGCAACGGCCAGGATGGCGGAGGGGCTGGATGTGGGTGGAGAGGGAGCTGTCAGGGCTGGTGCAGGGATGATGAGCCTGGAAAGGTCAAGTGTACAGGGAAGGAAAAGCCTTGACTGCTTAGGACCATACAATCAGCACTTCTCCAGGGTGTCCCCAGCCCTCAGGACACGGCTCCAGGCCAGCCCCGCTTCTCTTTGCAGGGGAAAACCAGGGGTCTTAGCAATTCTTACTCCCCCTTGGCTCCTCCTCCACCATCAGCAAGAGGTCTTCCTTTGAGGCTCCTCTGTTTCCTTGAGGAAACTTCCGTCCACAAGGTCCTGGTGATCACACATCAAGTTGCCACTTTCTGCAGCCTGCATGGCAGGGAGTTGGGGGGAGACTGGATGCCGGTATTTGTATGGCTGAGTCCCTTCACTGTTCACCTGAAACTACCACAGCATTGTTAATCAGCTATGTGGTTGTTGTTCAGCCCCCCAATAGTATCTGACTCTTTCCGACCCCATGGACTGCAGCATGCCAGACCTCCCTGTCCCTCACCATCTCCTGGAGTTTGCCCAAGTTCACGTCCATTACATCGGTGATGCCATCTAGCCATCTCATCCTCTGACACCCTCTTCTCCTTCTGCCCTCAATCTTTCCCAGCATCAGGGACTTTTCCAATGAGTCGACTATTTGCATCTGGTAACCAAAACTGAAACTTCAGCCTCAGCATCAGTCCTTCCAGTGAGTATTCAGGGTTGATTTCCTTTAAGATTGACTGGTTTGATCTCTTTGCTGTCCAAGGGACTCTTAGGAGTCTTCTCCAGCACCACAGTTCAAAGGCATCAATTCTTTGGCACTCTGCCTTCTTTACAGTTCAGCTCTAACAACTGAGGTTAAAGCGTCTGCCTGCAATGCGAGAGACCCGGCTTCAATCCTTGGGTTGGGAAGATCCCCTGGAGAAGGAAATGGCAACCCACTCCAGTATTCTTGCCTGGAGAATCCCATGGACGGAAGAGCCTGGTGGGCTACAGTCCGCAGGGTCGCAAAGTCGGACACGACTGAGCGACTTCACTTCACTTCACTTCACTTCACTTCTAACAACTGTGTGTGACCACTGGAAACACCACGCGTATGTGCTAAGTCGATTCAGTCATGTCCGACTCTTTGCAATCACATGGACTGTAGTCTGCCAGGCTCCTTTGTCCATGGGATTCTCCAGGCAAGAATACTGGAGCGGGTTGCCATGCCCTCCTCCAGGGGGTCTTCCCGACCCACATCTCCTGCACTGGCAGGCAGTCCTTCACCACTGGTGCCACCTGGGAAACCCCAAAGAGATATAAGACCAACCTAACCACTACCTCCTCAAGATACTTAAATTTGAAAAAAAAAGCAAGCCAACTTATTAGCTATTTGATGCGCTTAAAAACCAGGATTTGAAAATACCATCCTCAATCTAGAAAGTAAAGAAGATTAAGAAAAAGGCCTTTTGGAATTCCCTGACAGTCCAGTGATTAGGATTCCAAACTTCCACTGCAGAGAACACTGGTTCAATTCCCCACTTCAGCCCTTATAGATTGTGTCATGCAATTTAGCACTTATTTATTGTATTGTTCTAAATCTTTATATGGTTTGCCTTGGAAACAAACAGAGATCATTCTGTCGTTTTGAGATTGCATCCAAGTACTGCATTTCAGACTCTTTTGTTGACCATGATGGCTACTCCATTTCTTCTAAGGGATTCCTGCCCGCAGTAGTAGATATAATGGTCATCTGAGTTAAATTCACCCATTCCAGTCCATTTTAGTTCTCTGATTCCTAGAATGTCGACCTTCACTCTTGCCATCTCCTGTTTGACCACTTCCAATTTTCCTTGATTCATGGACCTGACATTCCAGGTTCCTGTACAATATTGCTCTTTACACCATCAGACCTTGCTTCTATCACTAGTCGTATCCACAACTGGGTGTTGTTTTTGCTTTGGCTCCATCCCTTCATTCTTTCTGGAGTTATTTCTCCACTGATCTCCAGTAGCATATTGGGCACCTACCGACCTGGGGAGTTTTGCCTTTTCATACTGTCCATGGGGTTCTCAAGGCAAGAATACTGAAGTGGTTTGCCATTCTCCAGGTGACCACAATCTGTCAGACCTCTCCACCATGACTCGCCTGTCTTGGGTGGCCCCACGGGCATGGCTTAGTTTCATTGAGTTAGACAAGGCTGTGGTCCTAGTGTGATTAGATTGACTAGTTTTCTGTCATTATGGTTTCAGTGTGTCTGCCCTCTGATGCCCTCTGTCTTACTTGGGTTTCTCTTACCTTGGACGTGGCCAGATGTTCAAGCTGGTTTTAGAAAAGGCAGAGGAACCAGAGATCAAATTGCCAACATCTGCTGGATCATGGAAAAAGCAAGAGAGCTCCAGAAAAACATCTATTTCTGCTTTATTGACTATGCCAAAGCCTTTGACTGTGTGGATCACAATAAACTGTGGAAAATTCTGAAAGAGATGGGAATACCAGACCACCTGACCCGCCTCTTGAGAAATCTGTTTGCAGCTCAGGAAGCAACAGTTAGCACTGGACATGGAACAACAGACTGGTTCCAAATAGGAAAAGGAGTACGTCAAGGCATATATTTTCACCCTGCTTATTTAACTGATATGCAGAGTGCATCATGAGAAACGCTGGACTGGAAGAAACACAAGCTGGAATCAAGATTGCCAGGAGAAATAACAATAATCTCAGATATGCAGATGACACCACCCTTATGGCAGAAAGTGAAGAGGAACTAAAAAGCCTCTTGATGAAAGTGAAAGAGGAGAGTGAAAAAGTTGGCTTAAAACTCAACATTCAGAAAACGAAGATCATGGCATCTGGTCCCATCACTTCATGGGAAATAGATGGGGAAACAGTGGAAACAGTGTCAGACTTTATTTTTTGGGGCTCCAAAATCACTGCAGATGGTGACTGCAGCCATGAAATTAAAAGACGCTTACTCCTTGGAAGAAAAGTTATGACCAACCTAGATGGCATATACAAAAGCAGAGACATTACTTTGCCTACAAAGGTCTATCTAGTCAAGGCTATGGTTTTTCCAGTGGTCATGTATGGATGTGAGAGTTGGACTGTGAAGAAAGCTGAGCACTGAAGAATTGATGCTTTTGAACTGTGGTGTTGGAGAAGACTCTTGAGAGTAACTTGGACTGCAAGGAGACCCAACCAGTCCATTCTGAAGGAGATCAGCCCTGGGATTTCTTTGGAAGGAATGATGCTAAAGCTGAAACTCCAGTACTTTGGCCACCTCATGCGAAGAGTTGACTCATTGGAAAAGACTCTGAACTGAACTGAACTGAAAGCTTTATATTACTGTATTAAAGTAACAGATGACGACAGCCTTCCATCAAATTCCTCCCCACCTCAAAAGCAATCTCTTTAACCACTAATGATTCAACTCTTTAAGTGGTTAATTACCTCTTGAGTTCAGTTCAGTTCAGTCACTCAGTCATGTCCAACTCTTTGTGACCCCATGAGTCGCAGCATTTCAGGCCTCCCTGTCCATCACCAACTCCTGGAGTTCACTCAAACTCATGTCCATCGAGTCAGTGTTGCCATCCAGCCATCTCATCCTCTGTCGTGCCCTTCTCCTCCTGCCCCCAATCCCTCCCACCATCAGGGTATTTGCCAGTGAGTCAACTCTTCGCATTGGTCAACAGCCTTGACTAGACGGACCTTTGCTGGCAAAATAATGTCCCTGCTTTTGAATATGCTATCTAGGTTGGTCATAACTTTTCTTCCAAGGAGTAAGCATCTTTTAATTTCATGGCTGCAGTCACCATCTGCAGTCATTTTGGAGCCCCCAAAATTAAAGTCTGACACTGTTTCCACTGTTTCCCCGTCTATTTCCCATGAAGTGATGGGACCAGATGCCATGATCTTCATTTTCTGAATGTTGAGCTTTAAGCCAACTTTTTCACTCTCCTCTTTCACTTTCCTCAAGAGGCTTTTTAGTTCCTCTTTCATTCCAATCCTAAAGAAAGGCAATGCCAAAGAATGCTCAAACTACCACACAATTGCACTCATCTTACACGCTAGGAAAGTAATGCTCAGAATTCTCCAAGCCAGGCTTCAGCAATATGTGAACCATGAACTTCCAGATGTTCAAGCTGGTTTTAGAAAAGGCAGAGGAACCAGAGATCAAATTGCCAACATCCACTCGATCATGGAACAAGCAAGAGAGTTCCAGAAAAACATCTATTTCTGCTTTATTGACTATGCCAAAGCCTTTGACTGTGTGGATCACAATAAACTGTGGAAAATTCTGAAAGAGATGGGAATACCAGACCACCTGACCTGCCGCTTGAGAAATCTGTATGCAGGTCAGGAAGCAACAGTTAGCACTGGACATGGAACAACGGACTGGTTCCAAATAGGAAATGGAGTATGTCCATTACACCTTGGAGGATGTCTGTTGACTCACACTCTTAAACATGAGGGTCGAACTCATTCATTCTACCTCGTCCCACAAGTCTTCTCAATGTTTCATTTCAGTTCAGTCGGTCGGTCGTATCTGACTCTTTGTGACCCCATGGACTACTCCCATTTAGTAGTTCTAATATTATTTTTCTTCTCTTCGTTGGTTGCCTTTGTAAATTTAAATATTTATAACTTTCTTTCCCATCAACGTAACATGCTCCCTAACTTTTCTCTCACTTTGTAAGATAAAGGTATCAGAACCTTCTACTATTTTTCTCATTCTCTGTCCCCAACACGTCATTGTTTGTCAACTACATTTAAAAAAAAAAAAACACCTTTTTTTTTAGTACAACATGAAAAAATGTGCACACATCATAAGAATACAACCTGATGATTTTTCAGAAAGAAAACACATCTATCTAGCCATCACACAGATCAAGAAACAGAACAGTATTATTCTTCCCAGAAATGCCTGTTGTGATAATGGAAGAGTCTCAAAGGTGTACAGAGCAAAGCTAATTTCAATACATGTTTTAAGAAACAGTTTAGGGACGTCCATGGTGGTCCAGTGACTAAGACTCATCATTCCCAATGTAGGAGGCCCGGATTCGAACCCTAGTTAGGGAGCTAAATCCCATGTGCTGCAACTAAAGATCCTGCATGACACAAGTAAGACTCAGTGTAGCCAAATCAATAAATATTAAAAAAAAAAAAAAAGGGAACAGGATTTTCCTGGTGGTCAAGCGGTTAAGAATCTGCTTGCCAATGCAGGAAACATGAGTTTGATCCCTGGTCTGGGAAGACTCCACATGCCACGGGGCAACTAAACCCATGAACCACAAGCACTGAAGCCCATTAGCTGCAGAGCCCATGCTCCGAAAGAGGAAAAGCCACCACAATGAACAAGGCCACGTGCTGCAGCTAGAGAGAAGCTCCGCCTCGCCACGACGGGCACGCAGCAGTGGAGACCCAGCACACCAAAAATAAATTTTAAAAAAACGGTTTATATTTATAAGCATTTGTGGGGATTATAAGACATGGGAAATCTATAAAGGAGTTGTGGGAAGCAGCATACAATTCAGTGAACAGTAGGGTTCTGTAATTAAAAAAAAATTACTGGGTTTTCCATGGAATCGGATATACTTACCTTACATTCTTTTTTGTTTGCTTCCAGTTTGGACCATAATTTTCTTATACTATCATTCTTTTTTCCTAGAGCTTCTAACTGACTTAGATTTTGTATCCCTTGCATTATGTGTCCATCACGTGCTATGCTGTGCTTCGTCACTCAGTTGTGTCCAGTTCTTTGCAACCTCATGGATTGTAGCCCACCAGGCTCCTCTGTCCGTGGAATTTTCCAGGCAAGAATGCTGGAGTGGGTTGCCAGGCCCTCCTCCAGGGGCTCTTCCCAACCCAAGGATTGAACCCAGGTCTCCCGCAATGTAGGTGGATTCTTTACCCCCTGAGCCGCCAGGGAAGCCATGGGTCTATGATACTTTTACATTAAAATAAAAGTCTCAGCTGAAGTCCTCCATTTTTCCAGATGCCTCTGACCGGAACGTCTCCATCTTTCTGCTCTGAGCTAAACGATTTCCTTCTTGGCAGTACTGTGTCTTCCTTTCACTGCTTCCAGAATTAGAGCCACTATTTCCCAACATCCCATTTTCCCACTTATTGTTTTATGCATCCTCACATAGCTTCCTATGACAGGAACTGTGGGAGTTAAATTTTCTGAGAACTTGCCTGTTTGTAAGTTTTTTATTTTGCTTTTACCTGCTAGATCTTTAACTGGGTATAGAATTTCAGGTTTAAAATAATATTTTGACACAACTGTGAAAGTATTTCTCTATTTTGAGTTACTACTAAGAAGTTTGAAACCAGACTGATCTCTGTCCTTTTTTTTAACTAACTTGTTTTGTCTCTTGGGAAACTTTTGGAACTTTCTGCTTCCTTGTGATTTTGACATTTCACTAGAATGTCTTTTTCATTCATGGTGGGTGCCTTCAATCTAAAAATCTGAATCCTGATTCCACTTGGAGGAATTATCTTCCTCCTTCTTTTTGTTTCTCCCTATTTTTTCCCGTTTTTCTTGTTTTCTCCTTTCTCTTGAATTCTTCTTTTATCACATAGCTTGACATTCTGCCACACTTTACTTTCTGCCCTTTAATAATTTACTTTATTGACTTTGCTTTCCACCTTTAATAATTTATTTTATTTTGGTGGTACTGTTTTCATCCTTAAAAGTGTCTTCTTATTCTTCAGTTGATCCTTTTCTGTAGCATCCTTTTCTTGTTCTACTGCTATAATATTGTCTTGAATCTCTCTGAGTGTATTCACGAAATGATTTTAAAAATAGATTTTTTTTTTCTGATTATTGGATTGCCTATTTTTTTCCTTCTGTTCTCATTTTTCATTTTTGGTTATTCCCTTACAAGCTGCAGCTTGCCTCAACCTAGTGATATGATCCATGATCTTCCATTCATATTTAAGAAAGAAAGACACGGCAGCTGGGGTGTGTTTCTGCTATTGTTGGAAAGGACTGACTGTTCACTCTATCTTCTTCAGAGAGGATGTCTTTGTGAAATGATCCCTAGGGCTGCCATAACCAAATACCACAAATGGGAGCCTTACACAACAGAAATGTGTTTTCTCACAGTTCTGGAGGCTGCAATCTGAGGTCAAGATGCTAGTGGAGCTGGTTTCTCCAGAGGCCTTTCTCTTGGACTTGTAGACGGAGGCCTTCTTGCTGCGTCCTCGCACCTTCTTACCTCAGTGTGCGTGCCCTCCTGGTGTCTTGTCCTCTTCTTCTTTTAAAGATATTATTTATTTACTCATTTGGCTGTGCTGGGTTGTTCTTAGTTGTGCATGTGGGATCTAGTTCCCCGACCAGGGATCACACCCAGGCCCCCTGCATTGGGAACGTGGAATCTTAGCCACTGGTCCCCCAGGCAAGTCCCTCTTGTCCTCCTCTTATGAGGACACCAGTCCTAATGGGGTCCTCTATGGACTCATTTAACATTAATTACCTCCTAACAGGCTCAATCCGGAGAAGGCAGTGGCAACCCACTCCAGTACTCTTGCCTGGAAAATCCCATGGATGGAGGAGCATGGTGGGCTGTAGTCCATGGGGTCACTAAGAGTTGGACACGGCTGAGTGACTTCACTTTCACTTTTCACGTTCATGCATTGGATAAGGAAATGGCAATCCACTCCAGTGTTCTTGCCTGGAGAATCCCAGGGACGGTGGAGCCTGGTGGGCTGCTGTCTATGGGGTTGCACAGAGTCAGACATGACTGAAGCAACTTAGCAGCAGCAGCAGCAGCAGCAACAGGCTCAATCACCAAATACTGACTGCAGACTGCCAGATTTTTGTTTAAGCTGAACAAGAAGAAAACCAGCTCTAAATTAGTCAGACCCCAAATGTTGCATGGGATCTCAGGTCTTTCCTCTGAGACACTGTCAGTTAGGAATGTTTTTTTCAGTCTTGGTTTTAAAAGCACTCAATTAGCAGAGGTTTGTTTTCTTTTTGCACATAAGAAATCTGGAAGTAGATAGTCCAGTACTGGTAGACAGTTTAGCGAGGTCTTTGAGCAGCCAGATTCTTTCGTCTTTTGCTTTTTACTCTCTTAGCATTTTGACTTTTCATCATCACGACTGCAAGATGAATCCACAGCTCCAGGCGTTGGCTGCATATTTGGGGCAGGTAGAAGGGGGAAGGGCTGGTACCGGCCAGATCTAGCTGGTTTATCAAGGAGGCAGAGCTTTGCAGAAGCTCCCTTTGTGATGTATCTCTTTGACCAGATCTGGGTCACAGGCCATAGCTACAAGCCAAGGGGGCCTGGGAAAGAGGTTGTTGGACAATAGAAATAGAAGCAGGGGTGCCCTGGGGCTTAGGATGGGTGCACAGGCAACCCGAAATGAACTTGGGGTTTTATAAGGAGGCTGGAAGGGGAGAATAGTTTTAGAGCAGATAACTAACTGTGTCCAGCACAGCCACCATCATCTATAACCACAGAGCGTGCCCTCCTCCTTGGAAGCTCATATACCTCGCCTCACACCTGCCCAGGTCACTGTGAGTGTCTCTCCTCTCTGCTCCCACAGCCCCATGGACACCGTGGTGTGGCATTAATGACCTGGTTTGGAAACTCAGTCTCCGTCTTCCCTCAGAACTCTGAGCTCCACACAGGAGGAATTATGTCACAGTCTTGGGATCTCTGGACCTGGAGAAGGGCCTGACCCAGACCCTTTGCTGCCTATTGATGGGGGAAGGCAGGACGAGGAACAGGGAAAGGAAGTCAGTACTTGGCCTCCCTTGGATTACTCTTCTGGCTCCTGATAGCAATTTCTATAGGTTTTGGACTCTGGAGTTTTTTCTATAGTACGGTCTAAACTGAACTTCATAGAACACTCAGATATTCAAAGAAAATGTGTCTTCCTTAGCTTTCCAGTGTCTGATGTGGCCATAACCTGCAGAGAAGTGCGAGTGAGAGAGAGCTCTGTCCAGTCTAGGCTAGACAATAGGATCCGAGATCGGTAATCTCACGTTCCCTTGAGGCACACTCGCTTCTCCTCCCCAGGATAGTGCCTTGGTATTGAGTGTCCCTGGGTCCTGCAGATGACAGAAAGGTTAGTCTCACCCAAGAAGTGCCTCAGAGATGCTTACTAGTCTCTGGAGCTGGGTACCTCCCCTGCCTTGCCCTCTGGGACTGGTGAGCCCTGAAGTGTGACTGTCCATCTGGTCTCTACTGCTAGTGTTTAAGATCCTGTTCATCCGATACAGGCCTCTGATGGGCCACAGGCTCTCTGCATCTCCTCCCTGTGACATGGGTTCCCAAAGGCCGAGGTGCCCTGCCATAAGCTAGTTATAGCTGCGTTTTGAGCCACGTCCTCACTGTTTCTCCTTTGCCATGTTAAAATGGTGCCAACATGGAGAGGACAGCATTTTCCTTCTGGTTGGCACTTCCTAGACTCTGACTAGGAGAGCCTAGCATGGGCCCCCATGCTCTGAGGCTTCCCCGCTCCCCACTGAATGAGCCTGAAATGCCCCCACTTCCTCACTCAGGGGATAGGTGCAATGGGCAGGAAACAGGAAGGACCCAACCTTCTCACCTGGCCTCTAAGGCCCTTTCTCCCAGGATCTCTTGAAGGTGAAAGAAGAGGACTTTCACATCCTCCTCTGTCTGACTGCAGTGCCCACCAGGTCCTACTCTCTTCCCAACTCCAATTTCATAGTTTAAATCCAACAGTACATGGTATCTTTGCAGGAAGAGAAACCAACTGACCAATAAGGGGAAAGGTCAAAGTGAAAGTCACTCAGTCCATGGAATCCTCTAGGCCAGAATACAGTAGTGGGCAGCCTTTCCCTTCTCCAGGGATCTTCCCAACCCAGGGATCAAACCCAGGTCTCCCACGTTACAGGTGGATTCTTTACCAGCTGAGCCATCAGGAAAGCCCCAGAAGGCATAAATATTATCACAAAATATCATAGTGGTATAAAATATTCCCAAATAAACTTGCAAAGAAGAAATACCTATTGTAAAGATATGGGATCTCACATGGACCCAAAGGCAGGGGGTGAAGCAGAAATGGCAGCATACCAGGCTGCCTCATCATGCCCTGGAATAATGCAGCATTTCTCAAAGTCTCAAGTACAGATTCTCAAGAGAGAAGCTGACTGCCCAGCTTGGGTCTTAAGCAGGGGGATGGGATCACAGGGTACAAACGTGGCTTCCAGGGAGCTGTCTATGTAGCGGACTATGCTGCAGGGGGGACGTGTCTGTAGAAGGAACAATGATTTATGGGCTGAGAAGACACCTGTCCAACTGTCCACTCTGATAGAGAGCCACAGAATTGACTAGGAAAACATACATACTCTTCAGCCAATATTCAGTAGAAAGATGTGGTTTCCCAAATATTTTCTTTATAGAAAGACAGTCAGTTGACCTGCCACTTCCGCTATGTTAATTCTTTTGTGGAACATTTATGTACCCTGCTTCTCTTACATAAGAGTCATGAGGTAGCAATGAATTCTTAGATGTGACACCAAAGTCACAAGCAACGAAAGGAAAAATAAATTGGGCTTCATTAAAGTTAAGAACTGCTGGTCATCAAAGGCCAGTACCAAGAAATTGAAAAGATGACTGTAGAATAGGAAAGATACTTGTGAATCATTTATCTGATAAGGACTCAATATCCAGAGTATGTAATGAACTCTTAAAACTCACCAGCAAAGAGGCAAACAACACAGTTTAAAAATCAGCAAAAGAGAGACTTATCTGAAGAAGATAAACACATGATTAACAAGCACATGAAAAGACGCTTGGCATCAGCAGTCATTCAGTTCAGTTCAGTTCAGTCGCTCAGTCGTGTCCGACTCTTTGCGACCCCATGAATTGCAGCACGCCAGGCCTCCCTGTCCATCACCAACTCCCGGAGTTCAGTCAGACTCACGTCCATTGAGTCAGTGATGCCATCCAGCCATCTCATCCTCTGCCGTCCCCTTCTCCTCCTGCCCCCAATCCCTCCCAGCATCAGAGTCTTTTCCAATGAGTCAACTCTTTGCATGAGGTGGCCAAAGTACTGGAGTTTCAACTTTAGCATCATTCCTTCCAAAGAAATCCCAGGGCTGATCTCCTTCAGAAAGGACTGGTTGGATCTCCTCACAGTCCAAGGGACTCTCAAGTCATTAGGCAGCAGCAAATCAAAACCACAACAAGGTACCACTCCACATCTACTGGGATGACTATAATGATTTTTTTAAACCTGAGTTTTTTAAAGTGTTGATGAGGATACAGAGCAATTGGAACCACTGTGCGTTGCTCATGAAACTGTATCAATAAAATGGTGCGGCAGATGTGGGAAACAATTTGGTGTTTACTCAAAAAGTTAAGCATATGAGTTACTACATGACTCAGCAATTCCACTCCTAGGTATGCATTCCAAAAATATGAAAACAAGGACTCTGATACTTAAATGCCAATTTCATTACAGCATTAGTCATAGTAACCAAAAGGTAGAAACAGCCCGTGTCTGCCAACAGGTACACAAAATCTTGTATATCCGAAAAGTAGAATATTATTTATCCATAAAAGGAACGTGTCCAAAGTTCTGATTCATGCTAAAACCTGGATTAACCGTGAAAACATGATGCTCAGTGAAATAAGCCAGACACAAAAAGACAAATACTGTTTGATTCCACTCACATGAAATATTGAGACTAGTCAAATTCTTAGAGAAAGTAGACCAGAGGTTACCAAGGGCTAAAAAAGAGAAAAATGGGGGGTTTTCTTAAGGAGTATAGAGTTTCTGTTTGCAGTGATGGAAAAGGTTGTGGAAATAGTGTTAAGCCTGGCGTGCTGCAGTCCATGGGGCTGAAAAGCACTGGACACGACTGAGCAACTGAACAATGGCTGGACAGCGTTGTGAATGCAACTGTTGCTGTTCAGCCATTCAGTCGTGCTCTACTCTTTGCAACCCAGTGGACTGCAGCACGCCGGGCTTCCTTGTCCTTCACCATCTTCCTGCAGCTTGCTCAAACTCATGTCTGTGGAGTCAGTGATACCATCCAACCATCTCATCCTCTGTCATCCCCTTCTCCTCCTGCCCACGGTCTTTCCCAGCATCAGGATCTTTTCCAATGGGTCAGTCCTTCGCATCAGGTGGCCAAAGTATTGGAGCTTCAGCTTCAGCATCAGTCCTTCCATGAACATTCAGGATTGTGAATGTAGTTAATGCCACTTAGTTTACTTTAAAATGGTTTAAATGATACATTTTGAGTTGTACATGCAATTTAATATTTACTTATTTGGCTGCCTCGGGCCTCCGGTGCCATGTCAGGATCTTGACTGTAT
This sequence comes from Capricornis sumatraensis, assembly GCF_032405125.1. Classification (NCBI taxonomy): domain Eukaryota; kingdom Metazoa; phylum Chordata; class Mammalia; order Artiodactyla; family Bovidae; genus Capricornis; species Capricornis sumatraensis. The sequence continues at coordinate 22,678,594 of NC_091088.1, read as the reverse complement.
CCTGTGAGAGTTCTCCAAGCAGCGCATGAACTCTCCAGGTGTGGTATGCAGGCTTAGTTGCTCCACACTGAGTGGGATCTTAGTTCCCCGACCAGGTATCAAACCCATGTCCCCTGCATTGCAAAGCAGATTCTTAACCACTGGACCACCAAGGAAGCCCCTCTGTTAAATATATTTTAACCACAAAAAAAAAGGGTCATGAGGTTGTTGTATTAGAATTCTCAGCCCTGTTGGTGCAGAGCTGCACTGAACCCCCAAAAGTGGGAGCCAGGTCTGGTTAAATCACTGCACCATTAGTTCTGTTTGCTTCCTTTGTGGAAAAAACAAACCACAACAAGCATGTGAAAAGCCAAAAGAGACATTCTTATTTGTACCCTCTTTCATCTTGTTTGGAAGATGAAATATCACACTGCAATTATCATGAAATGTAACTAAAAGATATGGGGCGGGTGACCGAGTGGAAAGGTTCTTCTTTAAGACATTAATACTATTGAGAGTTTATGTCTGCTTAAAAATGATAGCTGCACCCATGTGATATTACTTAAGCAGTCTTCTGCCAAGTGTATATCCATATATATATACATGATGTGGTTATTAGGGTTGATTGAGTTTCCCTGGATGGAAGGAAACTCACCATATGACAACTATGTTCAGTAGACAATGAGATCTTTTTCTGCTGAATGTCTAAACCAATATCATTACTATCATCTTATAAACTGACTAGGTTTGACCCAATAATCCCAATCCTGGTGATGTGTTCAAGAGAAATGAAAATGTATGTCTATACAAAAATTTGTACATATTCCCAACAGTTTTATTCATAATAATCAAAAAGTGGAAGCAACCAAATATCCATGAGTGAATGAATGGATAAATTAAAAAGCCATACAATGGAATATTATTTGTCAGTAAAACGGAATGAAATACTGACACATACTACAGGGTTCATGAACCTTGAAATCTTTAAGTGGAAGAAGCCAGACACAAAAGACCATATATTATATGATTCCATTTGTGTGAAATGTTCAGAATAAGCAAATCTATACAGAAAGTAGGTTAATGGTTGCCTAGAGCTGGTGGATGGGGGAATGAAGGGTGATGGCTAAAGGGTAAGAAGTTTCTTTTTAGGATGATGAAACTATTTTAAAAATAGATTGTGACAATCACTGCACAATACTGTGACTAAGCTAAAAATCATCGAATCATACAATTTAAACAGCTGAGTTGTACAGTAATGTGAATTATATCTTTATCCCCAGAAAAGTGAACTGAAGAGAACTTGGCTGATGGCCGTGAGGACTAAGGAAAAGTATGAGGTCCATAGGCACATATTTCTGAATCTACTGTATGTATAATTCCCCGTGGCTACAGTGTTCTAGTTTTGTAAAAGTGGTTATTAGAATATTAGCCCGAAGATGAAAACATGTGCATTGAATTAAATCAAATGTAAAAACCTAAATTACAAAAAGCTGTGTGTATTTTAAAGCCAATGATAAGTGGTTTAAATTGCATTTGACAGATCATTTATTTAGAGTGATGCAGAGAGAAAATCATCCTTCTTGAGTTACAATAGTGTAGTCATCTTTTAAAATAACTTTTTTAAGATACAATTCACCTACTACACATTTCACCCTTTCAATGTGTAAATTCAATAGATTTTAGCAGGTTCACAGTTGCACAATCCTCTCAACCAATTTTTATAATATTTTATTCACCCCCCTCCAAAAGAAACCCTGTACCCTTTAGCAATCACCCTGCAAACTCTGCTGCCTGTCATCTTCTCAGCTTTAGCCAATCATGAATCTTTCTGTCTGTATAGTTTTCCCTATTCTGGACATTTCACATAAATGGAATCATATCATATGTGGTCTTTTGTGATTGGCTTATTTCCTTGGCATTCTGTTTTGCAGGGTTTTTTATGTTGTGTCTCAGTACTTCATTTTTTTTTTTTTGTTTGACAAATAACATTTCATTGTCCAGATTTACCACACCTTATTTATCTATGTATCAGCTGGTGGACATTTGGGTTCTTTCCACTATTGTGAATAGTGCTTCTGTGAACGTTAGTGCATCAGTTCTTGTGTGGACATATGTTTTGCGTTTTCCTGGAGTGCATTAAAGTGGCATTGCTGGGCCATATGGCCCTCCTTTGTGAGGAACTGCCAGACAGTTTCCTGACGTGGCTGCACCATTTTGCATCCCCACCAGCCGTGTGTGAGGGTTCCAGTTTCTCCATATCCATGCCAACACTTGTTATTATCTGTCTTTTTTAAGAATAGCCATCCCACTGAGTGTGCAGTGGTATCTCACTGTGGTTTTGACATACACTTCCCTGATGGCTGGTGATAAAGATGGCATCTTCATTTGCAGCCAGTTTATCTTTGAGTATCTCTCTCCTCTCTAACTTCCCTGGCCTCTGCTTGTGTAAGCCCTCGACCTCTCTTCCCTGACTGATTTGCATGCCCCCTAACTGGTCTTTCCATATTCCATTTCAGTCCCTAAAATACAATTTCAGACTGTGTCATTTTCTGCCTAAAGAACTGAGCCATTTCCCTTTGCCCACAGGGCAGCACCCAAACTGCTGGGTGTTGCCCTGGAGATCTTCACTGCCCATCCCCAGCCTCCGTCTGTGTCCTAGCCCTCGCTGTTTCCAGCTGTGCAGCCGTGCTGTTTCTTCCGCATGTCATCCCTCCTCCTGAAATATCCACCGCATCTGCACATACAGTCCTTCAAACAGGATTTATGGAGAGAAGAAAGACGGGGCCGCCATGGTGTACAACGACAGAGGACGCCATTCTCATTGGAATCTACATCAGGGGTCAGCCACGTATAGCCCACATCCCAATTCTGGCCCGCTACCAGTTTTTGATTAGTGCACAAATTAAGGTGATTTTTACATTTTTAATGGTCAAAAAGAAATAAAGATTAGAATGTTTCATGGTACAATTCAGGGCCTATAAATAAAGTTTAACTGGAATTTGGGCAAGCTCATCTGTGTACGTATTATCTCTTGCTGCATTTGTGCGACAACAGCAGACAGAGTTGAAAAATTGCAGCAAAGACAGTATGGCCCACAAGACATAAAATATTTACTGTCTGGTCCTGGACAGAAAAGAATTTGCCAAGCTCTAGCCTATGTGAATGAAGTCCCGGAGTGTTGCAGTGGACAACCTAGGCAGATGGGCCCTCGCAACCCTGCCGCTAGGCTTCCCTGGAGCTCTCCTCAAACCTCTACTCTAATGTTCTCACATGCCTTGTGTCCTAGCTCAGTGAATCTGCGAGTCTCATTCATCTGTATATCCTTGGCATGTAGCCCACGGTCTGGCACAGAGAAAGACCTCAATAAACGTCTGTGTCACTGCTGAATTAAATATTTCCTGGGTGCCGAAGATAAACTAATAAAACACTAAATGTTTCAGGGTTATGTGTATGTGTGTGTGTTGTGTCCAACTCTTTGCAACTTTTGAACTGTAGCTTGCCAGGCCCCTCTGTCCATGGGATTTTTCAGACAAGGATACTCGAATGGGTCGCCATTTCCTCCTCCAGGATATCTTCCTGACCAAGGGGTCGAACCTTGTGTCTCAGGCAGATTCTTTATCCACTGAGCCAGCAGGGAAGACCAGTTTCAGGGTTAATGTAACTCATGCAAATGATGAGAGCACTGCTGGCGAATTTCTAGGTCCATTGTTTCCAAGTTTAAAACATTCCACATTCCGGCATATCTTGTGCAATCTGTCATCTCTCTTCTCCCAGAGAAGTGCTAATTGGCATATTTCATCGAATCAAATTAAAATCACTGTGGTTGGGGTGGAATCTTGGCAGTGTCACAGAACTTCTCCAGCGGCTAGAGACACCGCAGTAGAGAACCTTTCCTCCAAAGTGTGGTTCCAAGTAGGGTAGGTGAATGCACAGAAAGGTGCATCTGGCCAGATCACAGATCTCAATGAAGAGGAAGCCTTGGCTAGGTTTGCTCAAGGGGGTAGAATAAGAACCCTGAAGCTATTACACTCAAGAACTATTTGCGGAACATGGGGAAAGGCACCAGTCAGCATTGAACGTATGCTTTTGTGCTGGGGACTCAGAAGGAGGCATCTGAATTCCCTCATCGTATTTAGTCACTGAAAAAACCTTTCTCAGTTGAAAGCACAGACCCAGAGAAGTGATGCTGCTGGTCCATACCTGCCCCATAGAGCTTGAGTTCAAGTCCAGGTATCAGGGTTCTCAGCCTGTCCTCTGTCTATGGCAGGCACTGGATGGGGCTCACCAAAAGCTGGCTCTTTGAGCAAAGCACTTGCCCAGGCCTTTTGTGATCATGGCTTCTCTTTAGCTCCTCAAATGCATTTGTTCCCCTGTTGGAGAAAAGGCCTAACCTCTTGACATGAATTAAAAGGACTTTCAAGAACTGCTCCATGTCCTCCTCCTCACCCCCACCTCTTTCTCAGTCTCCCCCACCTTCCCCCCCGCCCAGTCACCAGACCAGCTACACCAAACTTAAATAATAGCTGAGATTTATTCTGTGCCCACATGTACTGTTCTAAGCCATTTCACCTATACCATCTAATTTACTTTTTTTTTTTCCTTTTATATTATATACTGTCTCATTTGGGTTTCCCAGGTGGCACTAGTGGTAAAGAATCCACCTGTCAATGCAGGAGACATAAGAGACATGGGGTTGATCCCTAGGTCAGGAAGATCCCCTGGACAAAAGCATGGCAACCCACTCTAGTATTCTTGCCTGAAGAATCCCATGGACAGAGGAGCCTGGCGGGCTACAGTCAATGGAGTCCAAAGAGTTGGACACAACTGAAGCAACTTAGCACGCACTGTCTCATTTATATCCTATGAAGTAGTACAATTAATATCTATCTTATAGTTGAGGAAACTAAGTACAGAGAGGTTAAATAACTTCCCTAGGGTCACACAGCTAGTTAAGTGGTAGAGCTGAAAATTGAACTCAAGCAGTATTATTTGGGAAAGCATAACGACTTATCCAATATGTTCATCTCAGTTCAATTCAGTTGCTCAGCTGTGTCTGACTCTTTGGGACCTCATGGGCTGCAGCACGCCAGACTTCCCTGTCCATCACCAACTCCCAGAACTTACTCAAACTTATGTCCATCGAGTCAGTGATGCCATCCAACCATTTCATCCTCTGTCATCCCCTTCTTCTCCCACCTTCAATCTTTCCCAGGATCAGGGTCTTTTCCAATGAGTCAGTTCTTTGCATCAGGTGGCCAGAGTATTGGAGTTTCAGCTTCAGTATCAGCCCTTCCAATGAATGTTTAGGACTGATCTCCTTTAGGATGGACTGGTTGGATCTCCTTGCAGTCCAAGGGACTCTCAAGAGTCTTCTCCAACACCACAGTTCATAAGAATCAATTCTTCAGTGCTCAACTTGATTTATATTCCAACTCTCACATCCATATATGACTACTGGAAAAAAAAGAGCTTTGACTAGACAGACCTTCGTCAGCAGAGTAACGTCTCTGCTTCTTAATATGCTGCCTAGACTGGTCATGGCTTTTCTTTCAAGGAACAAGCGTCTTCTAATTTCATCAGTCACCATCTGCAGTGATTTTGGAGCCCCCCAAAATAGTCCATCACTGTTTCCATTGTTTCCCCATCTATTTAGCAAATGCCATGTCTTTTATCTTTTTCAATGATAACTTTTAAAAAATATATGCTTATATATTTTGGCCATGTCAGGTTTTAATTGCAGTTTGAGGGTTCTTCATTGTGGCCTGCAGGCTTCTTAGTTGCAGTATGCAGGATCTAGTTCCCTGACCAGGGATCAGACTCGACCCTCCTCCATGGGAGCATGGACTCTTATCCACTGGATCACCAGGGAAGTCACACAAATGCCACTTCTTTCCGTTTCTCCCAGTGGGCCATCTTCTGTCTTCCACTCACTGTACTTACAGTTCTCCGTTCCTAATATACTCTCTACCTTGCCTGACTAACTACTTATTCTTCATATCTTGGCTAAAACATCACCTCCTCTGGAAAGCCCTCCCTGATTCCCTGGTCTGTTTGCTGCTCAGCTATCACTCCCTTGGTGCCCTGTTTCCTCTCCATGGCACTTAGCACTCTTTACTGACACAGCTGTTTGTACGCCTGCCTCCCTGACTAGATATATGGTCTTCCCAGGTTGCTCAGTGGTTAAGAATCTACCTGCCAGTGCAGGAGATGTGGGTTTGATCTCTGGGTCGGGAAGATCCCCTGGAGAAGGAATTGGCAGCCCACTTCAGTATTCTTGCCTGGAGTATCCCATGGACAGAGAAGCCTGGCGGGCTACAGTCCATGGGGTCACAAAGAGTCGTACATGACTGATTGAGCATGCCCTCCCCTACTAGTCTGTAGGCCCTGTGAAGCCAGGGAGCATGATTGCCAGACTTGTGTGAATGGGGTTCCCTCTCTGACACTCAGCCTGACACAGTCTAGGCTCTTAATACATATTTGTGCAACGAATAAATGCAGCAGCGAACTTCTTGGCAAAATCTCTACTATGGATCAGCCTGATGATAAAAATATCAAATCAGGTTTTCATGCTACTTGTTTTAAGATCTATTGGGGGGTTGGGAGGAAAAGGAGGGAAGAGAGAGAGAGAGACAGAGAGAACAGGAGTCAGTGTATTGGTGGGGTTGCTCATAAATCACCAAGAACACGTGGTATTAAATTTGAACATTTTTGGCACAGATCTAAACACCCTGGCCCTCACACTCAACAACCCGAAAGTTCCAAGAGCCAGTCTGTCCAGGTTCTTAGTCGACACCACTGTGGGCAGAGCCAGTAAGCAGCTGGGTGCCTGCTGATGGTCACACACTGCGCAGTGGACAGAAATGGAAGGCCTTTGACTTAACGGCAGGTGAGGAGGGTAGGTAGGGTAGAGGAGCCACATGCTTCATTAGTGTGGAAAGGAGGGGCCGGGTCCCTTCCTGGAAAGAAACAGGACGTCTGGTCACGGGGATTCCCCTGAGAGACTTCAGAACAGGGCTGGGAGGGAGAATTCCTTTTTCCTGTTGACTCTTTGAAATGTTGGAAATTTGCTTTATTTTTTGCATGGACATGTACTGTCTATTTTAAAATAATTGAAATGTTGATTTTGAAAAGTAAGTAGTTAGAATATTTGCAGGCTTCCTGATTCACCCCCCTGAACCCTTTTGGGGGTGGAGGGGGTTGGCTAATCAGACAGCACAGGCTTGCAGCCTTCCCCTCCTGACACTGCAGTTTCTGCACCTTCTTGGAATTTCAGGCCATCTCAGCTTTCCCCCCGCGTGACTTGTGTTTCCCTGTGCCCAGCTCCCTGCTGGCAAGGCCAGGCGCTGTTAGGGAAGGATGTACCACTTTCAGATCCCAGATCTGGCCAGTTAGACATCCCTGTGTGCTGTGCTTAGTCACTCTATCATGTCTGACTCTTTGTGACCCCATGGACTGTAGCCCACCAAGCTCCTCTGTCCATGGGATTCTCCAGACAAGAATACTGGAGTGGGTTGCCATGCCCTCCTCCAGGGGATCTTCTCAAGCCAGGGATTGACCCAAGGTCTCCCTCATTGCAGGTGGATTCTTTACCATCTGAGCCACCAGGGAATCTCTAGACCCCTCTAGTAAGAATAAATATGGGTATGGAGGTGGGTGGGGGTGGGGTGGGGAACTGGGAGGGAGTCTCTAAGATTTTTCCTTTTTAAAACACCTTTCTGAAAAAAAAAAAAGTTTTCTATATTCCGTGAATTTTTACAATTTGTATACGTTACTTTGCAAACAGAAAAATGTGAAGGTATAAACGGTGCCCAGTAAACACCCATATGTGACCAGTCTGCTGAGGGTCAATTCTGTGTCCTGGGGTGGGGTGCGGGGCTCCAGCCCCTGCGATAAGTTAGGAGACCCCACCTGCATCTGGAGGGTGCACAGCCAGGTGAAAACAGATGGTTTAGGCGAGAGGATTTTAAGCTGGGGAGTACAGTGTCTGGTCCACCATGAGCACTTGTGTTCTTCAATTGTTCTCTAGGCTTGCCCCAGGTGTAGTTTCTTGTAAACTTCCTATAAGTATTCCAAGTTTTTTTTTTTTTTTTCTCTCCTTCCACCTTGAGCATACAAACTCCTACCTTCCCAGCCTTTACCATCTCAATAAATACATAACCCCTGCTGGTGCTCAAGCAAAATGATGGTTTTTGTTCTTCCTTTTCTCTCCCTCCTGATAGCTAGTCCTGTGGATTTCCTCTCCAGAATATATCTCCAGGTCACTTCTCTCTACACTCAGCTGTGATCAAAGCGCAGACCACCCTTACCTGGGGCGCTGCTACAGCCTCTCTCTGTTCTCCTGAGGCCATTCTTGCCCCTCTGACTGCAGCGCCTGCGGGACTTGGCAGTCAGAATGCTCTTGCTCAGACGAAAATCGGATCTAGTTATTCACTTAAATGCTCTGATGGCTCCTCAGCACACAGTAGATGAAACAGAAACTCTATAATAAGACCTGTAAGATTGTGCCCCATATCATCCTCAGATTCACCTGCTGAGTTTCCCTTCTTCCATCCCACTCATGGATGCTTATTAGCAGATTCAGGGTTTTTCAAGCCATTTCGCATCTTTGCCCTAGCTTCTTTTCTTGGGATCTAGACTTCTTTATTAGAATCAGCTTTTTTCCTCTCTACTACCTTCTCCCAAAATTGTATCCACTTGGCCGTATCTGCATTTAGTAGAGAAATCAAACTTTTAGCTGCTCATCAAACCCTCCCCTACTCACTGACCAAATGATCAGGTTCCTCTAAACCTCATGAGTCATCTGGCTGATTTTCTTAAAAAACCGAATCAATCACTAGCTTGGGGGATATCGTTTGACAGCTCTCCAAGGGATCTAGGAAACAGTGCCACTGGAGTGGGGTGCCTAGAGGAAGGGCTGAGACGCTCATCAGGGCCATGAAGCCTCTATTGTGAGAACTGTGCTGAGCAGCAAGTGAGAGGCGTTTCCCAAGCCAGCCACTCACTTGGTCTAAGGCTCTCCTGCTTAGACATGTGCAGGGAGGGAAAATGGTAATGCTAATTGTAATGCTAATGGTAATGCTAACTAATTCTCAGAGCATCACACCTACCACCCACCTCCTCTGCCCAGATAATACCCTTAGCCACAAATAAATATTTGAGCTGTTTATTCCCTAACACAACTCTTGCATAAACTATTTTCAACAAACACATGCATGGTTCTATTCAAATGAACTCATGTTTGAAAGCCTGGTGGACTAGACTGGGTTCATGGACGATTTCAATGTACTGTTTCTGAGCTAGGACTAATGGCTTTGGGCGCTAAGTAACAAATCATTCTTAGTGGAAACAATGGGTGAGGTCAGGGTTGCACAACTGCGTCCTGCCCTGACTCTCTACCTTTTCAGTAGAGGCAGCTCCATCGGTGGGGGTTGCCGTGCATCTTGCCAAGGCAATTGTGTGTAGACTCACGTCTGTAATTACCATTTAGGAGGTGCAGAGGGATGTCACGAAATTCTCGTGTGAGTGCCAAGAAGAGGCAGGACTGGACAGAGGAGACGTCTGGCCTGCCCTGTGAGCTCAAAGGGCACAGCCCACCTCCCGGAGGTTGCCCATCCTTGATCCCTGTAGGGCCCTGAGTAAACCACCTTGTCAGCCTCACGACACAGGGACACTGAGATAGGAGGGGGCTGAGGGAGGAGAATGCACTCAGCTACATGGCTACCACTCGGTAGGCATTACTCAGGCATGAGCACCGTGACCCCTGGCCTACTCCCGATTCGTTGCTTCATGTTAGGTAATTAGTATGTGGAGCAGCCTGGCTGACTCATGGAGTGACTGATAAGCCCTCTCTCTCTGCAGCAAGGTGCAGATTTGAGTTTCCTTTGGAAAGCACGGTGTGTGAGCTCAGTTCAGACTATTTCACTCTGTCTGGAATGTCTCTCCTAACAGGGACTTCACATGTTCCACCTACATGGAAGAAGTTCCACAAACAGGTTTGTCTATTTGTTTTTGTTTTTTTAAAAAAGAAAGAAACAAGAAACAAGCCTCACTTTTACCTTCTAGGATGACAAGAATTGTTGCCCAATCCTTTAAGTTAGAGAACACTGGATATTAAATAAGGCTTTGTGAACTTTCCACTCAATAAGCATAGACATTTCTCCAGCTTTACCATTTTAAAATTTCATGAGCGTCAGAAATTTGCACAACTCAGAAATGTTTAGCAAAGTAAAATGAAGCCTACACACCAGCAGTATGATGTAAGAATTCATTAAAATTAAATCCTGAATCTATAAATGCTGAACTGGTACGGTGAAACAGGAACCAGATAAAGATTTGTGTTAACCCCCCACCCGCAAACAGAGCGCTTCACAACCCCTCTCCATGAGTGGGGGAAGGGTGCAGGACCCTATGGGGCTTTCCAGGTCAGGCTCTCCACATCCATCGCCATGCTGTCTGCCTGCCTCTTCTTCTCTGTTGCTGTCGTTTAGTCTCTAAGTCATGGTCGACTTGGAGACTTCGACCGCATGGATTGTAGTCCACCAGGGTCCTCTGTCCATGGGATTTCCCAGGTGAGAATACTGGAGTGTATTGCCATTTCTTTCTCCAGGGGATTTTCCCCACACAGGGATTGACCCCAAGTCTCCCGCATTGCAGGCGGATTCTTTACAGCTGAGCTATAGGGGAAGCCTGCCCTTTGTCTGTAGAAACACTTCAGTTGGGACTTCCCTGGCATTCCAGTGGCTAAGTCTTTGTCTCCCAAAGCAGGGGATGCATGTCCAATTCCTTGTCAGGGAGCTAAGATCCCACGTGCTTTGTGGTCAAACAACCAAAACATAAAACAGAGGCAATATTGTAACAAATTCCATAAAGACCTTAAAAATGGTGACATTAAAAAAAAAATCATATAAAGAAAGAAACACTTTAGTCAAAGAATAAGCTTAATCTGAAAAATGAGAAACTACAGAACCAAAGACAAATAGTCAAGCAGTCAACATATTAAAAGTTTAGTCATTAAAGTCAAGGACTTTGAGTTTCTCCTCAAGGGCTATAGGTAGCATTCTGAACTATATCCTTTCAGCTGTTTTGCAGATACCGCAACCCCCACCAAGCAGGAGAAGTTAAAGTTGACTACATGATGGCCGGACTACACCCATGACACAAGCCGCTCCATCTTGCAGTATTCTGAGAACTGGCTTCCAGGATGTGGGAGATAACCAACCCTGCAGCTGAAGATGAGCTATGCTTAAAACAAGACTACGGGCTCTGACCACCGCATGACCACTCTCAAGATGACCGTCAGAGCTGACTCTGATGTTCTGCACACAGCCACCTCCCTCCCTCCTAACTCTCTCCTTTCAAGCTCTTACTCTGGGACTTCCCTGGTAGTCCAGCAGTTAAGAATTGGCCTTCCAATGCAGGGGGCCTGGGTTCAATTCCTGCCTTGGGAACTAAGATCCCACATGCCCCCGGGCAAGTAAAGCCTTGCACCACAACTACAGAGAAGCCTGCATGCTGCAACCGAGATCTGACTTCCAAATAAATAAATATTTTTTTAAAAAGCTCTTGCTCCCTGATCAGCAATGGGGAGTTGGCCTGTGGACATGAATCCACCTTCTCCCTCAGTTGCTGACTTTCTGAACAGAGCAACCTTTCCCTTCCTACCAACACTTGCCTCTCAGATACTGGCTTTCAAGCAGTCAGCAGCTGAACCTGATTTGGTTAACAAAGGGAGCAGGTTTTCCAAAATGGAATCGCTTCCTAGACACTCTGGCCTCCAGTTGGCCCCATCTTTTTCTTCTGCATTTGCCTTTCCCTTCACCATGAGCTTCCCCCTCCCCCATTTCCCCATTCTTCCACTTGTCACCCTTGTATGACCTCCCTTCTCTCTTCCAGAAACTGGGTCCCACACATACACATACAGTAGCAATCAACATAGTCCCAGTTTCTTAGGTATTCAAACCAACCTGACTCCACCCATGTATCCAAAAGTATCTTCCCGCCTCCCAGCACGGACTCGTTTGCCCAGCGCCCATGCCTCTGTGCCCCTTCAACGTGCAAGGTCCCTCCACGGCCAGCCTTGGGTCCAGGTTAAATGCTGCCTCCTACTATGATGTGTGCTCGCTACATGAAATTCCTCACTCTTCTAGGGCAGAACTCACCTCTGGGGTTCTTCAAATTATCCAAACTATTTGTGTCCCAGTCACCTCCCTCATGATGGTCAACTCCTTAAGGGTGGAGAATGCGAAATTACACTTTTTTTTTTCCCCCCAAACTTCAAGCTTTTCATTTTGTACTGGGGTATAGGAGCTTTCCTGGTGACTCAGACAGTTAAGAATCCGCCTGCAATGCGGGAGACTCAGGTTCAACCCCTGGGTAGGGAAGATCTCCTAGAGAAGGAATGGCGGTTCACTCTAGTTTTCTTGCTTGGAGAATCCCATGGACAAAGGAGCCTGGCGGGCTACAGCCCATGGCGTTGCAAAGAGTCAGACATGACGGAGGGACTACCATATCACTGATTAACAATGCTGTGGTATTTTCAGGTGAGCACCGAAGGGACTCAGCCTGAGAGTATCCATTCTTGCCCAACCTCCCCCCATCCAGGCTGCCACTTAACACTAAGCACAGATCCATGTGCTATACAATAGGTCCTTGTTGGTTATCCATTTTAAATATAGCAGCGTGTACATATCCATCCTAAAGTCCTTAACTATCCCTTCCCCCACCAAAACCATAAGTTCTTTTTCTAAGCAGGTAAGTCTGTTTCTGTTTTGTAATTAAGCTCATTTCTATGAAAGCGGATACATTTTTGTAACCTCCATTTTGCTTAGTACAGATAGGAAATCAATATATTTTTTAAACGAGTGAATGAATTTTCAAAGAACTTTGGTTTTCTCTCAGTCCAGTTACTAACACCCTTTCCCCTATACCCAATACTTTGGCCCCCTGATGTGAAGAGCAAACTCATTGGTAAAGCCCCCGATGCTGGGAAGAATTGAAGGCAAAAGGAGAAAGGAGCTGCAGAGGATGAGATGGTTGGATGGCATCACTGACTCAGTGGACATGAGTTTGAGCAAACCTTGGAAGATGGTGTAGGAAAGGAAAGCCTGGTGTGCCACAGTCCATGGGGTCACAAAGTCTGACATGACTTAGGGATCGAACAACAACCCCCACACTGACCACACACACACACAAAAAAAGTAAAATCTTTACAAGACATGGAAAGGAGAGGGATGAACAACCACAGTGTTTACCAGACTCTAAAATTTTTTCTGTTTATTTGATGGTAGAACTCATTTTTGTCATTATTGTGAATTGCATTTTATTTTTCAGTATTTAAAATCTTTTTTATTGTAAAGTTATTTAGCTAACAGTAAAAAGTTAAAACAGTATACAATCATGCAATGCAGGACTGGAAGTTCGCCCCCCTGCCTCCCAGACCTGGACCAGGTTGCTCCATCAGGGTTATGAAGCAGGAGTCTCGTGGTGCTGCCCAGTTTCTGCATGAGGCAGTGATGCTAGCCAACACAAATGCACAAAAAGACAGTGCAAGGTGATCGAGAAGCCTCACTCTTCTTTTCCTCTGAAGATGATGCAAAATTGGAAACGTCTTTGTACTACAGAATCCACCTGCAATGCAGAAGGCCCTGGTTTGATTCCTGGGTTGGGAAGATCTGCTGGAGGAGAGGCTACCCACTCCAGTACTCTTGGACTTCCCTTGTGGCTCAGCTGGTAAAGAATCCGCCTGCAATGTGAGAGACCTGGGTTTGATCCCTGAGTTGGGAAGTTCCCCTGGAGCAGGGAATGGCTACCCACTCCGGTATTCTTGCCTGGAGAATTCCATGGACTATATATATCCATGGGATCGCAAAGAGTTGGACACAACTGAAGAACTTTCACACTTGTACCTACAGAGCTTATAATGTACTACAATGCTAATGGGAGAAGCAGGGTGGCAGAGGATGAGATGGTTAGATCTCATTGGTGATTGAGCATCACCGACCCAATGGACATGAACTTGAGCAAACTCTGGAAGATAGTGAAGGAAAGGGAAGCCTGGCGTGCTGCAGTCCATGGGGTCCCAAAGAGTCAGACACAACTTATCAACTGAACAATAACAATGCTAATGGGATTCCCTTACCATGTTATGACAACATCTAAATAACCTCTCTGGCAAATTCACACCCCAGAAATAGCAGAGACTTCTGGGTAACTCTGTGCTGTGTCTGGATGCTGGGAGCATGAATGAATTAAAGCTATATCATCTGAAGCAAAAACTTGACTGTGTGTGTCAAGAACCCTGAAAGTATCGAGCCTTTACGGGTCTTGCAGGCTAATTATTTATGCTGCCACAGTTCCACGAATGCTGGCAGAAGATGGGAGACTCTTGGGTCAGAGGCAAAAGACTCGATTACTCACAGCAATAGCAACAGCTGAGTACCAACCTTTTCTTGTGTGTTTCCTAAGCCCCAGTTCCCACAGAGTGATGTGAAGAGGGCCAGGTGGCACATGCACTGACAACAGGTTGCATTCCACGCGAAGAACCCTGAATGTATTTGGGAATCCAAACACTTTATAATGGGCAATAAGCTCATGTGCCTCCTGAGAAACCTGCATACAGGTCAAGAAGCAACAGTTAGAGCTGGACATGAAACAACAGACTGGTTCGAAATTGGGAAAGGAATACATCAAGGCTGTATGTTGTCACCCTGCTGTTTTAACTTATATGCAGAGTACATCATGAGAAACGCTGGGCTGGATAAAGCACAAGATTGACGGGAGAAATGTCAATCACCTCAAATACGCAGATGGCAGCACCCTTATGGCAGAAAGCGAAGAAGAACTGAAGAGCCTCTTGATGAAACTGAAAGAGGGGAGTTACGAAGTTGGCTTAAAACTCAGCATTCGGAAAACTAAGATCATGGCATCCAGTCCCATCACTGCATGGCAAACAGATGGGGAAACAACAGAAACAGTGACAGACTTTTCTTGGGCTCCAAAATCACTGCAGATGGTGACTGCAGCCATGAAATTAAAAGATGCTTGCTCCTTAGAAGAAAAGCTATGACAAACCAAAATAGCATATTAAAAAGCAGAGACATCTCTTTGCCGACAAAGGTCCAAATAGTCAAAGTTATGGTTTTTCCAGTAGTCACGTATGTGTGAGAGTTGGACCATGAAGAAAGCTGAGCGCCAAAGCACTGATGCTTTTGAACTGTGGTGCTGGAGAAGACTCTTGAGGGACCCTTGGACTGCCAGGACATCAAACCAGTCAACCGTAAAAGAAATCAATCCTGAGTATTCATTGGAAGGACTGATGCTGAAGCTGAAGCTCCAATACTTTGGCCACTTAATATGAAGAGCCGACTCACTGGAAAAGTCCATGAAGCAGGAGAAGAAGAGGGCAACAGAGGATGAGATGGTTGGATGGCATCACCGACTCAATGGGTATGAGTTTGAGCAAGCTCCGGGAGATGGTGAAGGACAGGGAGGCCTGGCATGCTGCAGACCATGGGGTTGCAGAGTCAGACATGACTGAGCAACTGAACAATAACAACAACAAACTCATTTGCTCCAGAGTATTCCACTATCTTTTCAGTAAACCTAAGTTGAGTGCCAGAGGGAGGTGCTATCTCTTGCTTCAAAAGCTGTTCCCTACACAGACATCCATAAGACATCCTGCTCCATTTAACAGATCCATGGACATCTGTCCCCCAAAAGCAGGGTTCTACTTTTGCTGATGCTTTGACTTAATCAATATGGTTTGATTTAATTAATAAACTTAGACTTAATCAATGGCAAACCTAGACAACGTGTTAAAAAGCAGAGCCATCACTTTGCCAACAAAGGTGCATATAGTCAAAACTATGGTTTTTCTAGTAGTCATGTATGGATGTGAGAGTTGGACCATAAACAAGGCTGAGCACTGAAGAACTGATGTTTTAAAATTGTGGTGCTGGAGAAGGTTCTTGAGAGTCCCTTGGTCAGCAGGGAGATCAAACGAGTTAATCCTAAAGGAAATCAATGCTGAATATTCATTGGAAGGACTGATGCCGAAGCTGAAGCTCCAATACTTTGGTCACTTAATACGAAGAATGGACTCATTGGAAAAGACCCCGATGCTGGGAAAGACGGAGAGCAAAAGGAGAAGGGGACATCAGAGGATAAGAGGATTAGATAGCATCACTGACTCAATGGGCATGAATCTGAGCAAATTCTGGGAGATAGTGGAGGACAGAGGAGCCTGGCATGCTGCAGTCCATGGGGTCGCAAAGAGTTGGACACAACTTAGCTGCTAAACAACAACAGCAACAAAATCAATAAGGAACAAAACCAACAAACGGTAGTAAGTTCAAATGAATGTTTACCGTGTGCCTCCTGGTTGGGGAGAGCAGGGTAGCCAGAAAAAATGAATGAACAAACTAACAGGGCTCTTCAAAGAGGTGACAAACAGAGGCTAGATTTATAGTCATGTGAAGATCAAGAGCAAGAGAAGTAGGCACGGGCCAGGTCGTACGAGGCTGGAGACTGGATTGTATTCTGGTTGATGAGAAGCCATCAGAAGGTTTCAAGCAGGATTCTGGGTTGTGTGGAAATACAGCTGATCCAAGGGGCACCTCCTTATTCTCACATCCCAGGCTCCAGATCATCTTTGTGAGTAATGGGAACATTCAACCAAAGTCAGCTTAAAAACCTAGTTTCCAGGGAGTCCTCATGGAGCGGCAAAAGGCCTGACAGCAGACAGCATCCTCTGCCCGGCTGCCTGGGCGTTCAAAAAGGAACTGCAGAACAGTGGAGTTGACGCCAAATCCTCAGCTCCTGGAGGGTGTCCTTCTTCATACCTGGCCCTGTGTGGGCAATGCTGCCTTTCCCAGGGCAGCGCGGCTTCTGTCAGCTACTTACCTGCTCTAGGTCTGTTCTGGCCTCTGTGAAGCGGGGCTGCCCGCGGCGCCCGTCTCATAAAGCCGTGATGAGGGTCACGGGAGCTCAGCGCAGCGCGGGGCTCAACTCGAGCTCACTGTCAAGGACACAGAGAGAGCAGCCCAGAGAACAAGAGTGCCGGGGACCAAAGGCTGTGACAGGCGGACGCGTGGCGGACTCAGGCCGCGGGGCGGCAGGGAGGGGTCATGGGCCCTTCCAGCAGACTCGCGCGCCTCAGTCACCAGTAAGGGCAGGTGGTAAAGAAGTAAAAGGCGACGGGAAGGGCGGCAGAGGGGAGGTGTGAACAAAGGACTTTGGCCTCAGACCTCGCTGTGAACTGAGGCCAGCGGCATGGCTGCCTACCTGTAGCGACCTTGGCTGGGCCGATTACAGCTCCTGAACCTTGTTTCTTCATTTACAGAGCGGGGAGACCGTCCCGGGGCTGTGAGGATTAGAGGGGTTCATGTAAGTGGCCTCCACAGGACGGGCGGCCAGTGACATCTATCTAGGAGGCTATTCGGAGAAGGCAGTGGCCCCCCACTCCAGCACCCTTGCCTGGAAAATCCCATGGATGGAGGAGCCTGGTGGGCTGAAGTCCATGGGGTCGCGAAGAGTCGGACACGACTGAGCGACTTCACTTTCACTTTTCACTTTCATGCATTGGAGAAGGAAATGGCAACCCACTCCAGTGTTCTTGCCTGGAGAATCCCAGGGACGGGAGAGCCTCATGGGCTGCCGTCTCTGGGGTCACACAGAGTCGGACATGACTGAAGTGACTTAGCAGCAGCAGCAGGCGACTATTACATCTCCTAGAACTTCTCTAGGCTTCCCAGCTGGTGCTAGTGGTTTAAAAAAAAAAAAACCCCTCCTGCCAATGCAGGAGATGTAAGAGATGCAGGTTCGATCCCTGGGTCGGGAAGATCCCCTGGAGGAGGGCACGGCAACGCACTCCAGTATTCTTGCCTGGAGAATCCCAGGGACAGAGGAGCCTGGCGGGCTAGAGTCTATAGGGTCGCAAAGCGTCAGACACGACTCAAGCAACTTGGCACGCATGCAGAGCTTCTCTTTGGTTATGATCTGCCTCCAGGCACAGGGCTAGAGCTGGAAAAGTGTTTCTGGGCCGACACCCCCATTTCACAAATGGGAGCCTCAGCGAGAAGGCACTGACTGGCGAGTCCCCAGTGGGCAGGCGGTCCAGGTCTTTTCTAGACCCTGGCCATTGCTTTGCGCCCTTTCCGTGGGGCCCTGTGACTCAGCTTTGCTGAGAAAGAGGGAAGACATCTGAGATCCTGGCCACGGAATGAGCCGAGAAACCTAACCCTGCTGGGAGTTTTGTCAGCTCCCCAGCAGGACCTGCATCAATTAGGTTAATGGAGGCTTTTGTGGGGCCCCCAGTCGGGGAGCAGGAGGGACGATATTTATTTGCTTTTTCCTTCACCACCTGGGTTTCACAAAAGCACATCCTTATGTTGACTTTGAGGCCCTCAGTGTCAGGAAATTTGCACTTGCCTGTCCCCGTTGCCATAACAACAAGGTCCTGAAGGGTGCTAGATACATAATGTCCTGCCTTGTTTCTTAATATTCAAGGCAGGGGCGGGGTGGAGGCGGGGCCGGGAATGTGACCATTCAGATCTTATACTTTTTCCAAGAAAAAAACAAACACCTTAGTCAGAACAGTTTACAGAATCACACAAAAATTATTTGGAAGATGCTGAATGGCTTACTTCACAAGAGGCCTACCTGCTCTGAGCTTTTGCTTCATGTCTCAGCCCTGGATGCCTTCCACTGTGGCCTTTGAGCCTTGTGATACCGACCAAACCAGCGAAGGGTGTCTAGAAATCTTATCACCCCTGTCCCTCCAAACACCACGGGCCCAGGTTCAATGGTAAAAACTCAGTTCTTCACTACATGAATATCTCACTTTCCTGGGGCAAAAGTTTAACAATCTGCTGGGGATTGAACTCCAAATCCATTTTCACATAAATATCTTGTGCTTTTCGGCTAAAACATACATTAGGTGGTGTTGGGCAGGAGAAGTCTGCATTATAAATTGGGGAAGGAAATATTTAAACTGAGTAGGGCATGCTAAGTCGCTTTGGTCGTGTCTGACTCTTTGCAACCCTATGGACTGTAGCCCACCAGGCTCCTCTGTCCATGGGATTCTCCAGGCAAGAATATTAGAGTGGGTTGCTGTTTCTTTCTCCAGGGGGATCTTCCCAACCCAGGAATCAAACGGATATCTCCTCTGTCTCCCGCATTGGCAGGTGGGTTCTTTACCACTAGCGCCACCTGGGCAGCCCCGAAAATACTGAGTAGAGGAACCTAGTATTTCTTCTCTTTGTGTTCATTTTGGTTGGCATATTCAGCCAGCAGGCAAGAGGGAAATCAAGGGATTGCCTACAATTTGAATTCTCTTAAATTCTAGAATCTCTTAAACAAATCCCTAACGACAATGATCATTGGTTTTCTATTTCTAGTCTCTTTTCATTGTAAAACTTCCCTTCAAGGAGTCTAGAAAGTATAAATCCAGAGGGGAGAAGAAATAGACACATATGCTAAGGGAGTTGCCCAAGACAAATTGAAGAGGAAGTGCTCTTTAAAGACAGGTGTGAAGGTGCTAGAGAGGTAACTGTCCCAGCTCAGCCCTGGTCACTTAGATCATGTTCTAACCTGCTTTTATCTTAGCAGCCCCACAGATTAAACAGAGACATCTCACACATCATTAATCAGTCTGAAATCACTGTTAGGACTCTATCCTAGCAGTGGAGTCCTATATATTTCTTTTCTCCATCATACCTCCCTCGTTCCCTCCCTCCTGTCTGTCCTTTCTCCCTTCCTTCCTTCCTTCCTCAAAAGCTTTTGTTGTCTGCTGTGGGGAAATAAAATACAGAGAAGTCACAGTCCCAGTGCAAGGGATGTTTTTGGACAATATATACAGACATTTAACAGAGGAAAAAAAAAAAAAAAAGACAGGATGTTGGCCAGACTGTGTCCCTGACTCTGCACCTTCACATGAAAGCTGGGGAGATTTTCTGAAAGGGTGTTCTGTGGATTGGCTCTTGAAGGAAAGAGGAGATGGACTAGCAGAGAGGTAGTCTTCCTGGTAGGGAAGGCAATGAGATGTCAGGGAAGAAATAATCAACCTGGAGTTAGGGAAACTCGGGATGCATCCAAGTCATCTTGAGGTGGGACCTGTATTTGGGGGGTGAGCTGGCCCAGGGTCCTCAAAGCCATTTTCCGATGCTAATTATCTATGATCCATCTATGATTCTGTGGTGTCAGGAATACAGAGATGTCAGGCTTCTGCTCCTAGCATGTGTTACATCTATCTGTAGCTTGATGGAGCTGTGTCCTTCCCATGACCTTTGCACATGACTTTCCCTCTGCCTGGAACTCCTCTGGGCCATCTCTGGTCAATAGAACTTTCTGGGATGAAGGCAGATTTCTTCCAGGTGGCGCTAGTGGGAAGAAATGGCAACCCCCTCCAGTATTCTTGCCTGGAGAATCCCGTGGGCAGAGGATCTTGGTGGACAGTTCATAGGGTCACAAAGAGTCAGACATGATTGAGGTGACTTAGCACGCACATGTGCGCACACAGGATGATGGCAATGTTCTGTCACCCTACACTATCCAACACAGTAGCCGCCAGCCAAATGTGAGTATTGCATACTTGAAATGTGGCCAGTGTGACTGGAATACATTTTTTATTTTATTTTACCTTAATTAATTCCAACTTAAATAACTACCATGGCCCCCATATTGAACAGCTCAGCCCTAGATTTTCTCGTGGTTGCCACCTTCACAACATTCAGATCTCACTTCTCAACCACTCCGTCAGAGAAGAATCCCTCAGGTTCGCTGCCTGTGGGAGGCCCATGTTTTGATCCCCAGAATCTGTGACCATATCTTGCTACATGGCAAAAGGGAATTAAGGTTGCAGATGGAATTAAGCAGCTAATCGGCTGACCTTGGTGTAGGAAGGTTAGCCTGCATTTTCTGGGTGGGCTCAGTTTAATCGTATTAGTCCTTAAATGTAGAAGTAAGTACAGAAACAGTATGGCTAGAGAATGAGAAGGGTGAAAAAGGAGGAAGGATTTGAAGTGTTCAAACACTTGCTCAAGAACTGGAATAAGCAAGGAAATGGGTTAGCCCCTAGGGTTTCCAGAAAGGAGCCAAGCCTCTGACACCTTGATTTCAGTCCTGTGAGGTCCTGTAGTTCTTCTGACTTACAGAATTAGGAGATAATGGATTTTGTATCTTTTTTTTTTAAGTTTTATGTTCTTTATTTTAATTAATTTATTTTTTGTAAAGTCTTTTCTGAATTTCTTACTATATTGCTTCCACGGGTTTTTGGTTTTGTTTTTAATGTTTTGGTATTTTGGCTGCGAGGCATGTGGGATCTTAGCTTTCTGACCAGGGATCAAACCCCCATGCCCTCCACTGGAAGGTGAAACCTTACCCACTGGACTGCCAGGCAAGTCCTCTGTCATTTTAAGCCACTAAGTGTGCGGTGATTTCAGCAGCAATGGGAAACTGATCTGTAGCAGACCAGCTCTGGCCCTCCTCTGGCTCTGCCCTTCAAGAGTGATGAGTCTAAGGTTCCAGAGAGAAGTGCCCACCTGGAGGCCCCCTTCTGGACCACACATCAGCTCCTGGGACCTTGGAATCCCAGGTCAAGGGCCCTGGGACTGTTCCCAAGGCCAGGTGCACCTCTGCCTCCAGAGAGTGGATGTAAGAACCACTTATGCACGTGTTTGGGAGGGGCTGAGGCCAGAGCTGGGACACTGTGCTGTGGTGCCATGTACCCAGGTGAGGTCCCTCGATGTGTGGGGAAGAGTTGGGTAAGGGAGCGTGGGAAGTGCAGGTCAGGAGGGGGCTACCGATCAAGTTGGCCTCTGGACTGCCAGGTTCTGGTGGGAAACTCTGAGAAGCTTCAGATTTTAAATTCAAACCTGGTATTCTTTTCTTTTTTAAAAAATATTTATTTATTTGGCTGCCCTGGTCTCAGTTGCAGCATACACATCTTTAGTTCCCCAACCAGGGATCAAACCCCATCCTCCAGCATTGGGAGTGTGGAGTCTTATCCACTAGACCATCAGGGAAGTCCCCAAACCTGGTATTCTTTATGAGGGTGTATTTGTCTTTGTAGGAGAATAGAAAATATTTTCATGAAGAGTCTATTATCTGGATTATACTTTTTCAATACTTAGATGTGTGTCTGAAGCCTCTATGTATTCTCACTTTGGCCCCCACAATAATTGGGACAGGCCCATTGCTTTCTCCCTACCAATACTTGTATTCTCCCATCCACTCAATCTCCCTATCACTTTATTTTCTCCACAACATCTAATGCTGTCTGAAATTATTATGCGCTTGCTTGTATTACCACTACTTTCCCCCATTAAGATGTAAGCTCCAGAGAATAGGTTTGCCTTTCTCAGCGCTGTTTTGCCAGTGCCTAGATGGAGTAGGTGCTTAACTGATATTTGTTGGATGGGTGGATGAACAAATGCATTGAGAAGGAAGGGCCGTGTGGCTGGGCAGAGATGTTTCACTTCATGTGTAGAATTTGGAAACAGGGGTATTTGTGTACTCCCTACCACCAATCCTTCCCTACTCTGGAGAACTAGATTAGGAGTCCTTGAGGTTGCTTTATGTTTTAAGTTTCTAAGCTATAGCGGGGGAAGATCCTAGTGGTTTCAGGCCAGGAGGCTCTTATTGTTGACTTTATTAGCTACCTGTTGATGTGTATTAAATTATCCCAAATTTAACAGCTTAAAACAGGAAAGAAAAGTGAAAGTGGCTCAGTCATGTCCAACTCTTTGCAACCCCATGGGCTATACAGTCCATGGAATTCCGTAGGCCAGAATACTGGAGTGGGTAGCCTTTCCCTTCTCCAGGGGATCGTCCCAACCCAGGGATTAAGCCCAGGTCTCCAACACTTCAGGCAGATTCTTTACCAACTGAGCTATCAGAGAAGCCCTAGACAAGCATAGATTATTAAACTGTTTCTGTGGATCAGGAGTTTGGGAATGGCTTAGCTTGGTGATTCTAATTCAGAGTCTTGTGAAGTTGCAGTAAAGCTGTTGACTGACTGGGGTTGCTAGCATTCTGAAGGCTTGACTGGGGCTGGAGAGTCATTCCAAGACAGCCTATTCACAAGGCTATTGCTGAAGGCCTCAGCCTTGGTTGCTCACCGTGCAGACTTCTCTAAAGGGTAACTTGAGTGTTTTCACAGCAAAGTGGTTGGATCTCCTAGAGCAAGTGATCCCAAAGAAAAAGAGCAAGAAGGAAGGCAAAATGCCTTTTTTTGACCTCTCTTGAAAGTGACTTCTTTCTTATTTTATTTGTAAGAAATGAGTCACCAAGTCCAACTCACCGTGAAGGGTTGGGGGATTAAGCTCTACCTTTTAAAAGAAGGTATATTTATGGATACATTCTTAAAGCATTACAATGACCAAGATGGGTCTTGCTTCCTTGCAAAGATTAATCTCCCTCCTTGATTTTTTTTAATTGAAGTATAGTTCACTTACAATGTTGTGTTAATTTCTGCTATACAGCAAAGTCACTCGGTTATATTATATGTGCGTGTGTGTGTTAAGTCACTTCAGTAGTGTCCAACTCTTTGTGACCCTATGGACCACAGCCTGCCAGGCTCCTCCGCCCATTAGACTCTCCACGCAAGAATACCAGCATGGATTGCCATGCCCTCCTCCAGGGGATGTTTGTGACCTAGGGACTGAGCCCACGTTTCTTACATCTCTTGCATTGGCAGGCGGGTATATGCATGTATATATATACACACACACCCATTCTTTTTCAAATATACACTATATATGTGTATGTATATGTATATACATGTATATGCATTTTTTCTTATTCTTTTCCATTATGGCTTATCACAGATGTTGAATATAGTTTCCTGTGTTATATAGTAAAATCGTGTCATTTATCCAAAAGAAAAAAGATACATGCAACCCAATGTTCATTGCAGCACTATTCACAACAGCCAAGACATGGGAACCACTGAAATGTCCGTGACAGGTGAACGGATAAAGATGTGGTACGTATATACAATGGAACACTACTCAGCCATAAAAAAATGAAATAATGCCATTTGCAGCAACATGGATAGACCTGGAGATGATCAGACTAAGTCAGAAAGAGAAAGACGAATACCGTATGATATCATTTGTATGTGGGAATCTAAAATGACGCAAACGATCTTATCTGTGAAACAGAGACAGACACAGGCCCAGAGAACAGACTGGTTGTCAAGGGGGAGGGGTCTAAGAGAATGTTGCATTGGGAGTTTGGGATTGGCAGATGCTATTTTTTTGTTGTTGTTCCTGGAGAAGGAAATGGCAACCCACTCCAGTGTTCTAGCCTGGAGAATCCCAGGGACAGAGGAGCCTGGTGGGCTGCTGTCTATGGGGTCGCACAGAGTCAGACACGACTGACGCGACCTAGCAGCAGCAGCAGCATTCTTTTTAAAAATTTGTTAATTAATTAATTTATTTTAATTGGAGGATAATTCCTTCACAATATTGTGATGGTTTTTGCCATACATCAACATGAATCAGCCACGGGTGCACACGTGTCCCCCCATCCTGAGCGCCCCCACCTCCCTCCCTACCTCATCCCTCTGGGTTGCCCCAGAGCACCGACTTTGAGCGCCATGCTTCATGCATTGAACTTGCACTGGTCACCTATTTTACATATGGTAATATACCTATTTCAATCTTATTCTCTCATATCATCCCAGCTTTGCCTTGTCCTACATAGTCCAAAAGTCTGGTATAATAGGCTCCGGTTTCATCCACCACATTAGAACTGACTCAAATGTGTTCTTAGAACACTTTCTAACACCATACACAAAGATAAACTCAAAATGGATTAAAGAGCTAAATGTAAGACCAGAAACTATAAAACTCCTAGAGGAGAACATAGGCAGAACACTCTCTGACATAAATCATAGCAAGATCCTCTATGACCCACCTCCCAGAGTAATGGAAATAAAAGCAAAAATAAGCAAATGGGACCTAATTAAACTTAGAAACTTTTCCACGACAAAGGAAACTATAAGCATGTGAAAAGGCAGCCTTCGGAATGGGAGAAAATAGTAGTAAACAAAGCAACTGACAAAGAATCTCCAAAATCTCCAAAACCCGGTCTACAAGCAGCTCATACAGCTCAATACCAGATGCTAATTTTTTTTTAACCATTGTTTTTTGCTTCTCTTGGGTCTGAATCTTTCACCATTTTCTCTCTCCCCAGCCTCTCCTATTTTCTCTGGTCACAGAAGTACACAGACCCCCAGCATTCTTATAAATCCCTTTTACCCCTAGTCACCATGCCGCCAGGTCTGTGATCAAGCCCCTCACTAGCGCCCCCTCCTCCCATCGTCTCTCTTTATCTCTCTTCTGCTGGCTCTTCTTCCTCCTTCCTTTCCCTGAACATGGACATTCCCTAATGCCCTTTTGTTTCTCGGTACCCTCTTGTCCTTGAAACTCATTACTGTCCATGGCTTTAACCAGATACCCCAGACCATACGCTTCTCTCAAGTTCCAGTCCCAAATTTCCTCCTGTCCGTTGTACATTTCCAACTGGATACCCCAGAGGCTGCTCAGCATGTCCTGACTGCATTTAGCTTCCGTCTCCCAATCTGCTCATCATCCTGTTATCATCAAGATTCCAGGGACTCTGACTCTCCCCTCTCCCTCACCTCACATGTCCATTTTGCCACTAAGCCCCTTGGATTCACCATCACGATAGTGTTACTAATCTACTATGAGAGGCTATGAATTGGTCTCTCTGTCTCCAGAGGACCCAGTCCACTCCTTCCTGCTGAGCATGCCTGGACTAATCCTTGAACAGCAGGCCTCTGATTATGTTACTCTCTGCCTCAGAACTTTCAAGGGCTCCTCCTGGTTACAGACTTTCAGCGGGGCATCCCACGGTCTCACAATGTGAGAGATTATGGTGCTTTAATGGTTAACCTACAATAGGCTTGACCTCTTAAGACCTGAGATGAAATCCTGAATGTGTCACTTACTAATAATGTGACCCTGGGTGAGGAGCCTCACCTCTATAAGCCTGTGTTTTCTTATCTCTAAAAGGCGAATAGCATTACTTCCAATCAGCTGTCTTGACCAGTCAATCTTAAAGGAAATCAACCCTGAGTATTCACTGGAAGGACTGATGCTGAAGCTCCAATACTTTGGCCACCTGATGCGAAGAGCCGACTCATTTGAAAAGACTTGATGTTGGGAAAGATTGAGGGCAGGAGGAGAAGGGGAAGACAGAGGATGAGATGGTTGGATGGCATCTCCGATTCAATGGACATGAGTTTGAGCAGACTCCGGGAGATGGTGAAGGACTGGAAAGCCTGGTGTGCTGCAGTCCATGGGGTTGAAAAGTGTTGGACATGAATAAGCAACAACAATCTTGAGGATTAAATAAGATAATATACATAAAGTTTTTATTCTTATTCAAGTGAAACCAGGAGCTACCTTGTAGCTTCTATCATTACCATCCCATTTAAAGACATTAGCAAAAAGTGCCTGCTGCAAAGTATTTGCTCAACGAATCACTGTTTTCCCAAGCTGTTACTTGAGTGTGTACCTCTGATGTTACTTTTATTTTTAAATGATTTGTTCCCGTCGCTTTTCATTATGACAAGTGACAGGATTTTCAAATGCATATATTTACTATAGAACAGAGGTCAGCAAACTTTTCTGTAAAGGGCCAGAGAGTAAATATTTTAGCTTAGGTGGGCCATGTATGGTCTATGTCACAACTACTCAATTCTGTTGTGATAGCACAAAAGCAGCTATGGGCCACATATAAATGACTGGGGATAGGTGTGTCCAAAAAAATCCTTTAATGGACACTGAAATTTGGATTAATATAATTCTTACACGGGCTTCCCTGGTGGCTCAGAAGGTGGTAAAGAATCTGTCTGCAACTCAGAAGACCAGGGTTCAATCCCTGGGTTGGGAAGATCCCTTGGAGGAGGACATGGGAACCCACTGCAGTATTCTTGCCCTCAGAATCCCATGGACAGAAGGGCCAGAGGGCTACAGTTGCCAAGAGTCATACATCACTGAGCAACTAAACACACAATTTTTACATGGCATTAAATATTCTTCTTTCGATGTTTTCCAACCATTTAAAAAAGTAGAATCTATTCTTAGCCGATGGGCCGTATAAGAACAGATAATGGGCTAGATGTGGTCTCTGGGGCCATTTGCTGACCCCTGGTACAGAGTGTTCATTACATTTAAACAATAAATGGTGAATTAACAAGAATAGTATGAAGTAAAGAAGAGCAGAGATGATACGTGGATCTGGAGAATATTCTGACAGTGGTGCAAGAATAATCTAAGTTGGGGAAACACATCGATAAAAGTTCATGGCCCACAAAGACCTGGTTCAACCTAGCTGTCCAGTTCCATCTCCTCCAAGACCCAGCTAGGCCAGGCTTCGGTCTCCCACATATCCGGCACCTTCCCAAGTCCTTTGTTTTCGAATACCCTCTCTGAGTCATTTTTATTCACAGTACTTCTGACATCAAAAGTGTGGGATTTTCCCAGAGCAACAACTAGATCAATTCTCCAGACACCAGCTGCATGTTCAACCCCATCCTAACAGTGTTCTTGGCCAGGTTCCTCTGTCCATGGGACTTCCCAGGCAAGGATACCGGAGTGGGTTGCCATTTCCTGCTCTAAGGGAACTTTTAGACCCAGGGATTGAACTCGCATCTCCTACGTTGGCAGATTCTTTACCACTGAGCCACCAGGGAAGCCCTTACTTCCCATTATCAGTTTATTATAAAGGATATGATGAAGGATACAAAAGAACAGCCAGATGGAGGGGTATACAGGACGAGAAATGGAATGGTCTGGAACAGAGGGGCCTCTGTCAGGAACAGAGACCAAATATACATTTCTTATTTTATCATATCACCCCTTCCCATGATGCTCATGAAAATCATGTCCTGTAAGAGCCATATTAAATACCATCTGTTAAAAGCCCTCCAGTGCTTCCTCCCCACCTCCCATATACATTATTTCCCCCCCTCTGCCCCTTCTTTTCATGCCCTCTTCTCTTGGTAACAGCCTGCAGCCACCTTCATTACTGTACTTGTATTACAGTCATTTGACTATTTATCTGACTTAAAACCAAGGTTGTTAAGGGCCTGGGACTTTATCTAGCTAGGATTGGGCAGTGCCTGGCACAAAACAGGCACTCAGGAAGCATTTATTGAATTTTGCTTCTTTGAATTGAAAATGGAATTTGACATTATTTTGGCCACTGTGTTGCTGGCATAATGGAGTGGAAGGGATTAGCTCATCCAATTGCAGTCAATGGAGCAGGTCTGGTGGCAAGGCCACACCCTCGGGGCATGGCTGGCAGGCGGAGAGTGGCATCAGGTCTGTGAGGCTGCGATGCTAGTCTGTATTAGTGAAACCTTCAGGAAGTAGGTCTGAAAAGAGAGAAAAGTAGGGCTTCCTAGAGCTTGCCATGCATCCGAGAGGCTAAACAAAAAGCCCAGAGCAGTTCAACTGCTGATTGTCCTGGGCCTCCAGAGAGCCCAGGGCTGAGAAGGGCGTCCCGATAGCATCACCATGCCCCAGTTCTCCGGAGTGAATCAGGCTCTGATGCAACTGGCAAAGGGCCTTCATCACGAGCCCCATCTCGCAGGTTCCGTACAGACGAGCTTTGTCATTTCTCTGAGGGAATCACTGCCATTTCTCTTCCAAGCTCAAAGCAGCTCCCCCTACCCCATCTGGCCCTCATGAGATGACGATTTAAACAGCTCTGATGACCAGGTTTCAATAGGTGAGGAGAACTGATTAAACAACAGTGACCCAAATAACCTTAGTGGTACCGATGCTTTCTTGAAGCCAGTGGAAGTTTTGCCAAATTAAAGGATGTCAGGATGAGATATTACGAATATCAGTTTCCTTCTCTCTGGCAGTGGAGAGGATTAATTAAATGCTTGTGAAATGCTTTGAAAATTTAAGCTGTTAAGAATTACTGTTCTGTGTAATAGGGAAAAAATAGAAATCTTGGCTCATTAAAGCTGTAATGTTGTAAGCCTGAGTGCTTTTTCCAGGATATCTTTGAGGGCTACATTTTTATTAAAAGGAGGGGAGAAGGAGAAAGAAAAGAAATGTTTCTACAAGTTGCATACACATGTGCCTGAAAGTCAACCTGATTAATCCATGCTTTTGTTGATTAAGAAATGAGCTGTGAGAAGCTGTTTCTTATTGCCTACCAAAGAGACAGTTACTAGGAATCGAGTGTTTAAACGTGCGGGGAGAGTTTATCAGCAGACACACACTTGCTTTCTCTCAATGGATTCAGGGATTCCAAGGCTGCGAGACTGAATGCATGTAAACAAGGAGTTCCATGTGCTTGGATGGCCTTTTCCATCTTAACATCAGCACGAGGCAACATTCTCCCGCCTTCACTCTGTTGGCAGATTTGCCCAGGGATGCCTTTGCTTTGTTTCCAGAGGTTCTGTGATATTCAAAAGAGCGCCATCCTCAGTGGACCCTCACCTCTCTTTCAACCCACACTGCCTGAGGTCTTAGACTTCCTTTTGTGTCTGCACTCCTATTGTTGCTGCAACATTACCACAAATGCAATGACTTAAAACAGCAATGTATTCTCTTCCAGTTCCGGATGTCACCAGTCTAAAATCAGTCACTCTGGGCTAAAGTCAAGGTGCTGGAAGGGCTAGTTCCTTCTGGCGGATCCAGAGGAGGATCCACTTCCTTGCATTTCCAGCCTCTGGAGGCCGTTTGCATTTCCTGGCTTGTGACTCTTTCCTGGCTTACTCTGATTGCTGCTTCCCTCCTCACAGCTCTTTCTATCAAACTTTCCTGATTGCCTCTTTCTTTAGAAGACCCTGTGATTACACTGGATGCTCCTGGATAGTCCAGGATAATATTCTCATCTCAAGATCCTTAACTCAATCATACCTGCAAAGTCCCCCTCCCAACATCACAGGATCTGGGAGCAGGGGCAGGGGGCTGGGGTGAGGGGGGAAGATTGTTGCATTTGGGGCGATCATTATTCTATCTACTACAGCCTCCATCTGTTTTTTGTTTGTTTTTTTTTCCCCCTGTCTACTCAAGTCAGGCTCTGTTCTAAATGTTTAACATGGATAATTTTCACACTCACCCTAGAAGACGGGGTCTGTTACTATAGATAAGGAAACTTGGACGCAAAAAGGTTAGATTACTTGCCTGGGGTCACTAATCTAGTACTCAAGCCTAAAACTCACAGACTTTGTCCTTAAAGACTTTTATTGCCTTTACTGTTTTTAATTATAAAAGTAGGGACTTTCCTGGTGGTCCAGCTTTCACTGCTGTGGCAGTGAAATTCTTGATCAGGGATTTAAGTTCCTGCAAGCCACTCAGCTTGGCCAAAAAAAAAATATAAAAGTCAAGCAATATAGGTGATTAAAAATAATTCAAATGAAAATCCTTCTCCCTCTCCTTCACCCCGACATTAGCCATATCCTAACAGTCCTTGTCAACTATATTGTTTCCAGTAATCACCCCACACCTTAATGTTATAATTTGCCTTAATTTTTCAATTAATATAGAGAGTTGTAGGTAGTTGTTCAGATAATATAATGTATACCTTTACTAATTCTTCTACAATTATTCAAATGAAAATGCTGAATTTAAAAATTCTCATCAAAGACCTCAGAGCTCTGGAGAAGAATTCATGCGTAAATCCTTAAAGATCAATGGACTTTTGCTGAAACACACAGACATAGAGCAAAGAGTAACGGCCTTGGAGCCAGGTGGGCCTGATTGTCAGCTTTCACTCCACTCGTTATTTTTAGGTACCCTTGGAAAAGTTACTTTTCCTCTCTATTTCAGTTTCCTTATCCATATGATACTCCTTTCATATATGTTGTTAGCTTTAAAGTAACTAACTTGTAAATTCAAGCACATTAGGAGTCCAATAAATGCTAGTTCTTCCAAGAAAGAAGGAACAAATGTCTTCCAACAGGGAATGAAAACATAGAAACTAAACATCGTAAATAGATTTCCTAGACAGCCAAGGTTTTTAGGACATGGTCCTTGTCTAGTATTTACTCATTTGCTCAGCAAAAATGTTAAGGGCTCTCTATGGCATTGTGCTAGGCCTTGATGGGGACACAATGGTGACTGCTGTGCCCTTCCCTGTAAAAGAAAGGCTGGGTGTATTCCTTAGCACAGAACAGGAAATCAACATAGAAGTTTTAAAAAGTCTAACTTCTGGTGACTATAAAGAAAAGATTTGGATCTGTGGAAATAAGTATGTGTGTATTGAGAGGTCAGGGGAGGCAGGCATTGTATCAAGAGCTCTGGATGGGATGGACACTAATTGCGTTTCATTGATGTAAGACTGCTATCTGGAAAGTAATTAGTCTTAATACCATTCATCCCCACAGACTGCCAGGTACCTAAAAACCTAAATGGTTTTCCAGCTTCTTGCAAAATTTAGTGCCTAGCACATAACATTTTTTGAGAAGAAAGAGATTAAGGAAAAAAAGTTGTGGACGAATGCACTTTCTGATCACTGAGGACCTTTCGGCAGTTAGTCCCTACCATGTTTTGGGGTATTTATGCTGTAGCTCCAATTTCTTCTCCACCTGGTTTGTTAGAATTTGTTTTGGATGCTGTTTAATACATTCACCACCCCCAGGAAGGTACTGGCTGTCAACAGGTGTGTCTGATAAAGAAAACATTGTTTCTGCTTTGCGTTAGACATGTCTGACATGTTGGGACCTGCTTCCCTTCTCAAAGCTGATAGGAATCTAGTATTTGGGAGGGAGGCGTGCATGCCTGTTTCAGGCCAAGAAAGGCTCCCGGTTTGGCTTGCGGCAGAGCTCAGCTTGGAAGGGAATGCTAATATGTCTTCAGAGCTATCCATGTTAGTTGAATGATAAATGGGTATTAACGAGCTAACGTAAGAGAAGATATTAATAGCAATGGTTTCCTGGGCAAAAGATATCTATGATTGCCTGGAAACAAACACAGCCCATCAGTGATCCGGGAATGATGGCTTTGGCCTTGTGAACCAATCTGTACAAAAATAATTGTATTGACATTAGACACTTAGAAATGAAGTATACTGTCTTAACTGGTTTTGCCAATTTTTATGGTGTTATCTGGAATTGCATGTAATCATGCAAAGGACGAGTTGCTTTGACTGTATGGAGGGCAGCCAGTGGGCCTTGAATAACACTAGCACATTCATCAAGTGAGCCAGTGAACTAGTAGAGGCTTGATGGAAGAGAAGTTTGAGAAACAGACCTTCCAAAAACTAATGGATTTCAGAGGCCCGCCCATATAGAAAGCTACCAGTTAGAGCAGGAGCAGGAAAGGAACTTAACAAAGGCAGGATTTATACTCTGGAAAAATGAAGCTGGTGACTGGGAGAGGGGAAGGTGATGCTAAGTTGAGGCTAAGGCTTTGAGCTTTCGGGGGAACATTTGGAAAGGTACTGTTGCATTGTATTGTCGTATTGGAGGGGAAATAACGAGTTGAGAGTTTTGTATAACTGAGGAATTCCCTGGCCATCTGGTGGTTAAGACTCGGCACTTGCACTGCCAGGGGCCTGGATTGGATCCCTGGTCAGGGAATTAAGATCCTGCCAGTTGAGTGGTGTTTCCAAAAAACAAAACTAGAATATATATATATTATTATTATTATAAAAGTTGAATTCATATTCCTTAAATTAAGAACATTGGTGTGCCCAAAGATTTACATAGGTGCACCTGAGTGCTCTTAATCCATAGAACAGTTTAAAACAGTCATACAAGAGAATGTGGGAGAAAGAATACGTATATGTATGTATTTTTGGCAAATTTCCATGTGAAAGAAATAATGATATCCAATTTTGAACATGACTCAGTTATTAAAAATCATGGACTAATGCAGTCAGTCAAAACACTTTCTACTTATTCCACTTGCTCCTACTTCATCTCTTGGTAAAATCTCACCAGACATCATGGAAAGAACAGTTCTTTTTGAGAAGATGTCAATAAATTGGTCTCAGACCTATATTAAATGTCAAGTTACTGTGAATTTATATAAGATCCCCAAATCTAGATTCTGTTATCAGTGTCTGCTTTATTCATGATTAGCAAAGAAGAAAGTCACATCATTTCCTATCACTAGAGTCTTTATTATGGGTCACCTACAGAATTAGCACTTTACATTCCACTGGAGCAGAGGAAATTGCCATTTGACGTGATTCAAGGGGACTAGGAAGGTTGAAATATTTTCCCCATCTGGCCTGAAAATATTTGGCACTCATCCTGAAATCCCATCAAGTAGAGGACTATTTGGATTGGCTTTAGAATTTATAGAAATGCTTTTCTTTAGATTAACTGTCATGGAAGCAGAGTTGCCTCCCTATTGAGAAAAGGATGTGTAGTTACTTCACAGTGGGGCTATTTTCCTTCCAATGTTTAAAACTTTAATAGTGTGTTCGTGTCCCACTCATATCTATCAGCCATTCATACCCTCAGTAGGAATGAACTAAACCAGATTAAGCCCCTCCCAAATCTAGATGAGATTAGTGGGGATGAAATTATTCTCATGAGCTAGTTTTGTATAAAAGGGAAGGGGGAGAAGGAAGCAGTAGTTCCAACTTTTCTACAGGAGAGCAGGTACCAACCTAGCCAAGAAAATCAAGTTCGAGAATTCCAGAAACAGACGTTGCTTCTGACACTTCGTAAGTGACTTGTGGTGTCTTCAGGCAACACTTTGTCCTGGGAACTCCTGCAGCTTAAAAGCATCCACCAATTTATAAGGTACTCCAGCACGGGGTGAAAGGAATTAGTGTCATTTTTGGACGGGCAAAATGCTGTTGATTAATGCATATTAATGGTCTAACAGGGAAAAGGGACAGGGATATGAGGGCCAAAATTTGATTTTGGCAAAGCATGATATTTGGAATTTTGATTGCTGCAAAACAATATGCACTGTAACTTATGGGCAATTCAAAGGATTTTCAAGGACAATTTTGATTATACTTACTTTTTTTTAATGGGCAGAGTTTAAACCCTAACTCTGGTAAGCTGTGATGTCACTATATGTTAAGCCTACCTACACATTTGTATGTACATATGTTTGTTTCATGTCTACCTCTAAAAATTAAAAAAAGGTAGAATGTTCCTCAGACTCTGACGAGACACAGCTCAAATCTCAGTGGGAGAGGAAGGTAAAGTTTGAAAACTGAGGGAATCTGGGAGTCTCTCTGCTCTCTCTTCTAAGACAATACCAGGTTTTCCTTGAGACCAACGCTCTCAGCTCTCTTTATAAAGAAGTAGCTTTTGCAAAGGTAGAGAGAATTGTGTCCCACTGGCTAATTCCACGTTTGCTCAGTCACTTAGTCATGTATGACTGCGCAGCCCCTTGGGCTGTTGCTTGCCAGGCTTCTCTGTCCATGGAACTTCCCAGGCAAGATTACTGGAGTGGGGTGCCATTTCCTACTCCAGGGGATCTTCCTGACCCAGGGATTGAGCTCGTGTCTCTTGCATCTCCTGGATTGGCCAGCTGATTCTTTACCTGTGGGTCACTTGGGAAGCCTTCCTCATTTCATTTTTTAAAAATTAATTTTATTGAAGTATAGTTGATTTACAATGTTGTGTTAATTTTTGCTGTATGGCAAAGTGATTCAGTATACATATATATATACTTTTTCATATTATTTTCCATTATGGTTTATTATAGGATGTTGGATATAGTTCTCTGTGCTAAAAATAGGACTTTGTTGTTTTTTTTTTTTTTTTTTTTGCACTAATGGATTTTATTTTTATTTTATTTTTTTTTAATTTTAAAATCTTTAATTTTTACATGTGTTCCCAAACATGAAAGGACTTTGTTGTTTATCCATTCTATATATGATAGTTTGTACTTGCTAATTCCAAACTCCCAACCCATCCCTCGCCCTTGGCAGCCACAAGTCTGTTTTCTATGTCTGTGAGTCTCTGTTGCCTTGATATGTTCATCTGTGTCATATTTTAGATTCCACGTTTAAGTGATATCATATAGTATTTTCTTTCTTTCTTGGCTTAGCATGATAATCTCTAGGGCCATCCATGTTGCTGAGCCCCGGTGGCTCAGAGGGTAAAGCGCCTGCCTGAAATGCAGGAGATGGGAGTTCGATCCCTGGGTTGGGAAGATCCCTTGGAGAAGGAAATGGCAACCTGCTCCAGTACTCTTGCCGGGAAAATCACATGGACGGAGGAAGCTGGTAGGCTACAGTCCATGTTGCTACAATGGCATTATTTATTTTTTTTATGGCTGAATAGTGTTCCATTCATATCTATCTTTTTAATTTAGTTTATTGAATTCTATCTTAAAAGTACGTACCATATTCCATCTTGTAATGTCCAGTTTTGCCTTAATTGAATTGAAATTGACAAACCTCAAAATGACTGTTGAAAAAGAAACCTGGGTTTTCCTCATTAATTCCCCTACTAGGCTCTGTTCTCTGTGACTCCAGAGAATCTGCTAGAACACACATCTCTGCTCCACCCTAAACAGGGGTGGGCTAGGATAGGGTTGGGTTAGGTGGAGCTGGGACTGTGGGGAATGACCCACAACCTCCTTCCTAAGTCCTGGGCTTCTGTTTCCAGCTCCTCTCTGCACGTTCCCCAGGCACTTCACACCTAATGCCTCCAAAACAAGAATTTACTTTTCTTTGTTTCCTCCCTGTCCATCACCATTTACCAAGCTAGAAATCTCAGAATAGGCTTTAGAGCAGAGCATGGAAGAAGGGCTTGGGTTTGAATCCTGCCTCTTGCCACTTAGTAGCTCTGTGACCTTAGGCAAGTTATTTGACCTCTTCATGCCTCGGTTGCCGTGTATCAAATGGGGATAATAATGGTATTGCTTTATGGAGTTTTTGTGAGGAGTAATGAGGTAATGCACGCGACTGAAACAGAGCAGATGCTTAAGAATGGTCACTAATACATCTATCGGGTCGCAACTTAGTGACTAAACAACAACAAAAACTATTTCTACTATATTTTTGTCATTATCACCAGCCTCAGGTCTTTGATCTCCACATCCTACCCTCCCTGAATCCACCTGATTGCTTTCTAGAGCCAATTGTCTCTCCAAGACTCTCACCATGTCTGTTGTCAGCTGTTTGGCTCAGGCCTTCATTTCTTGCCTAGACCGAAGCGTTCTCTGGTCACCCTTTGCTCATTTTGGCCAGTTTCAGCCAAACTCTACCTCCCCGTCACACTGTGACTTAGACACACGTTTTCCTTTTGTGATTGTCCCTTCCATATCTGACCTCAGTTTGGAAGGATTTTTTTTTTTTCCTCCTCCTACCTTTTAGCTGAGGCTCAGTTTCAAGTTTATTCCTGAGTGAATGAATCCTTTTTCAGCCTCACTAGCCTGAGAAGTGCTGTCCATTACATAATTTGGCACTTTGGCCCACAAAACCCAGCAGTCTCTGAACTCCATTGACTGTTTACATCACTTACCTATAACTTGTGCCCTTCTCTTATCCCCCAGAAAAAAATCTGCAGTGGAGTTGTTCTCCATTCCAGGAATTGGGAAATGCTTTCTTCTGAAATAGGGCTTCCCTGGTGGCTCAGATAGTAAAGAACCTGCTTGCAATGCAGGAGACCTGAGTTCAATCCCTGGGTTGGGAAGATTCCCTGAAGAAGGAAATGGCTACCTACTTCAGTATTCTTGCCTGGAGAATTCCATGGACAGAGGAGCCTGGTGAGCTACATACAGTCCATGGGGTGGCAAAGTCGGACACAACTGAGCAACTAACTCACTTTCACTTTCCTCTGAAATGCCTTTCATCTTTTTCAAGTCCTTCACTTTCCAGTAAGTCACCCCTGACCCCCAACTGGTTCAGTTCAGTTCAGTCGCTCAGCCATCTTGTCCAACTCTTTGCGACCCCATGGACTGCACTCAGGCTTCCCAGTCCATCACCAACTTCCAGAGCTTGCTCAAACTCATGTCCATCAAGTCGGTGACGCCATCCGACTGTCTCATCCTCTGTCATCCCCTTCTCCTCCTACCTTCAATCTTTCCCAGCATCAAGGTCTTTTCCAGTGAGTCAGTTCTTTGCATCAGGTGGCCAAAGTATTGGAGTTTCAGCTTCAGGATCAGTCCTTCCAATGAATATTCAGGACTGATTTCCTTTAGGATCGACTGATTTGATCTCCTTGCAGTCCAAGGGACTCTCAAGAGTCTTCTCCAACACCACAGTTCAAAAGCGTCAATGCTTCAGCACTCAGCTTTTTTTATGGTCCCACTCTCACACCCATACATGATTACTGGGAAAACCGTAACAC
Organism: Capricornis sumatraensis; assembly: GCF_032405125.1. Lineage (NCBI taxonomy): Eukaryota > Metazoa > Chordata > Mammalia > Artiodactyla > Bovidae > Capricornis > Capricornis sumatraensis. Next base: position 22,641,351 of record NC_091088.1, on the reverse strand, counting down.
GGACCTTTGTCCGTAAAGTTAATGTCTCTGCTGTCTAGGTTTGTCATAGCTTTTCTTCCAAGGAGCAAGTGTCTTTTAATTTCATGGCTGCAGTCACCATCTGCATTGATTTTGGAGCCCAAGAAAATAAAATCTGTCACTATTTCTCTATCTATTTGCCATGAAGTGTTGGGACCGGATGCCATGATCTTCGTATTTTGAATGCTGAGTTTTAAGCCAGCTCTTTCACTCTCCTCTTTCACTTTCATCAAGAGGCTCTTCAGTTCCTCTTTGGTTTCTGCCGTAAGGGTGGTGTTATCTGCATATCTGAGGTTATTGAAATTTCTCCCTGCAATTGCAATTTGATTGCAGCTTGTGTTTTACCCAGTCCAGCATTTCATATGATGTACTCTTTATATATGTTAAATAAACAAGGTGACAATATACAGCCTTGATATACTCCTTTCCCAATTTGGAACCAGTCCGTTGCTCCTTGTCCAACTTTAACTGGTTAATTCCTTCTAATCCTTAGCTTCTTTACTTAGTCACCTGTCATATTATATACCTGGCTTGTTACATACCTTCTTAGCACCAGGGACCGTCCACCACCCCCCTTTTTGCAACATTTTCCCCAGCCGTAGTCATAGATTTTTAAGACTGATTTTTTATGTTCCCCACTAGATACTATATACATGAATGTAGGACTGGTGGCTCTGTACTCCTAGAACCCAACACGGTGTTGAAGAATGAATAAATAATGTCTTCACTCAGTAAACTCCAAGCCCGACCAAGCAATGTATAACAGAACCTGTCAGAATTTATTGTTGAAGAAATTACTGCAGGGGCCTATACAATTCACCCAAGTTCTTCAAGTGACTTTTGGGCTTCGGGGACCAGCATATTAGTAGTATAACTTGCGGTTAAGAACACGTGATTTTTTTACTTTCCCAACCTCAAGAAACAGTGTGCTAATAGTCCCGGAGGAAGAGAGTAGCCACAAAAAGCAAGTACTAGGTTGAGAACAGAAGTAGAAGTATCAACACAGACACAGTCTACAGATTTGTTGGGGGAAGCTGGAAATTAGCAGCTTGCATTAGTACTTAAAGATATTAATAACCGTGTGCCTCTCACTTTCAAGCCGAAAGTTTTGTGTTCTCAGGGGTGCTTGCATTAAAAACTTCCCATCTAAAATGATTTCCTATTGATAGGAACTTGGACACAATGCGAGACTGTTCCTTGGTGGTTTCTAAAGTCTCATATAAAAAGTGCTTTTTGTTTTCACACAATACTATTTTTATGGAGGCTCTTACATGGAAATCCAGTTTAAGGTCTGACACTATAGCCTTTGCTCTGGTATATACTTTGTATTTGTTAAGTACCCTGCACGTGGGAAAAGAAGACCCCCGAGTCTCATTCAGCTTCCAGAGGAGGACACGGGGAAGGGCGTGCCACTACCCACATTTCCCCTAAAATAAGCTTTTGAAACTCGTTCCGCTTTTGCTGAAGAGCAGCTCAAAGCTAAAGGAAGCGGCTTGGACCTCTTCCCTTTTAGGGGTGGGGGTCCAGGTCGCTGGCTAAGGCAGCCCGTTTCTTTTTCCTTTGGGAAAGAGCGGAGTTGGGAAGAGCCGGAGGAGGCGCTGTGTGAAAACAGCAAACAAAACAGGAGAGGGTAGACAGCGGGGCCGCCGCGCGGGACGACCCCTTGGGCCGCGGAACAAAGCCCCGCGGGGGGGCGCGCAAACCGGGTCCCAGACGCGGCAGCGAAGCCCTGCTCCTCCCCAGGAGGGGACGGTTGCGGGCATGAGCGCGATGTTTGTTGGTCGCGAGGTCTTCAGTCACAGCAACTGGGCCCGCAGAACCCGGCCGCCAACCGCCACCCTCGAAACCCAGCACCTCGACCCGCCAAAGTCTCCGCCGGCCGCGCGAGCGCCTCCGCGCCTGCGCGCCCGTGGAAGCCCCGCCCCCTCCGGGCCGCCGGCGCGCGGGGCCGCGCCTCCTCATGGCGGCCGCCGCAGTGTGTGGTATTTAGCGGGAGCGCGCGGCGGGCTCGAGGACGCGCGAAACGGCGGCGGCGGCGGCGGCCAGGGGGGAGCCGGGGCGGCCGTTGCGGGGCGCACTCTCGAGCGGCAGCGGCGGCCCAGAGTGTCCCGTCGGTGTTGGCACGAGGAGGAGGCGGTGGCGCTGCCCGCGGTGGCGGGGGTTGACGGCGGCGACAGAGCGCGTTTGAGCCAGGACCGGGGTCCGAGGCGCGCTCTCCGCCCACAGGTAAGTGGGGCCCGGCCTGGAGGGAGGAGCCGGCCGCGAGGGGCTCCGCGGGAGGAGGACTTCCAGGCCCGGTCATGGCGGCGGACGGGAAGGTCGGCCGGGCCGGGTCGCGCCGCCCGGGAGGGGGTGCGGGCAGCCCCCAGACCTGGGCGCCTTTGTCTCGGCCCGAGCCCGGCCGCCCGGCCGAGCGCCGCCCCCCGCCCCTCCCCTCCCCTGCCCGGCCCTGCCCGCGGAGGCGAGCCGGCTCGCCCCCGCCCCCGGCTCCCGGGGCCCGGCAGGCCCGCGCCGGGGGTCGGCCCCTCGCGGCCGGGCGAGGGCGGGGAAGGGCCTCCTCGCCGACCGGCCCGGCCCCCGCGCGCCTGGGAGGCGGGCCTGGCCGGGGGAGGCGCCCGGCGCTCCCGGCGCCCGGGTGCCGGCCTTTGTTGTGAAGGGTCCCGGGGTTTGCGGCCAACATGGCGGAGGTCAGCTGAGTGCGGGCAGTGGCCGGCCCTTCCCTCCGGCCCCTCCCCGCACCGGCCCGGGGGCAGGACGGGGCGACTCAGCCGTCCTTGGCCTCCCCTGCCTGCCCCCGACCCCGGGAGCTGTCGTCCCCGATTGCGCTGCGTTCTTTCCCGCTCCGGCCTGCGCTTTCATTGTGCGGTGGGAAGAATGCAGCCTCCTCCCTTGTTTATGTCGATAGAGAGGAGATCGCGTGAACGATTTGCCAGGGAAGCTCCAGCTTTTTATTGTAAACGTTGGTTTTCCTAGGCTTCGTTTGTCGGGTAGTTTGGGGGCCTTTCTGGACGCTCCCAGATTTATTATTTAGGAATGTGGATAATCTGGGCCACAGTGTTGCGTAGGTTTTTCTTTTCCCGTTCCTGGAAAGATTGAGAATTTGCTCTGACATCCAGAGAAGTCCACTTTGTGTGCTCGGAAAATCAGATGGTGCAGCCGATTTGTCAGAGTCCTAGAAGCCGTGAGCACGGATCGGACTGCCCGTTTTTAGCGGTTGAACATTTACCATTTCTTGATAAGGGGCTGTCAAGGGTAAATTGTTAACTCTTGCAGCAGTTGAACGTTGGGAGCGCGGACTCTGAAGTCAGACTACCTGCTTTGGTTCCAGTCCTGCCCCACCGGTTTGTGACCTTGGGCAAGATACTTAACCTCTCTGTGCCTCTTTTTCTTTAGTTGCAAAATAGGGGTAATAACAGTACCTACCTCGTAGGATTGTTGGGAGAATTGATGAGATAGTAGGTGAAGGGCTTAAGGCTTAGAGCAGTGGCAGGCCCATGATAAGTGCTCAGTAAATGTTTGCTGCCAAGGCTGTTGTTAATAACTAGATTTATGAGATTATTTTGGCATGTTGGATATGTTGGAACTGCATAGGTTTTCTTTTAGTGCATTTTGTTAGTTCGTAAAAATGAAAACAAGAGGTTTAGATGATAAATGTCCAGGCTTTTGAAGATGATGGCGTTGGAAAATTTCTTTAGTAAGACATCTGGGTAAATCTTGTGTGATCTAGAATTTAATCAAATTCATGGGTCAGTTTGTTTTTGAGGTCTTAACTTAGAAAAGTGAAACAGTGAGTTTCTGAGTGTTACTTGTCTATGGTGTCACCATCTCGTTTGGACATTACTGAAGAGCAGAGTGTAGTGTGGTGATAAATGTAATGGTCTGGTAATTTTGTTTTGGGAGATACTGGCTTAAATTGTGGAGGAGAGGATTTTGGTTAGCTGTTAGAAGTTAATGACAAGTAGATTTTGACCTCAAATGGACTGTACAAATTATGTAATTTTTTGTTCTGGGAATTAAAATATACAACAGACATTTGTGATCTGGAATAATTAGTTGCAACCCTGAAGTTGGCTTTGCCAAAATAGTTTCTTTAACTCTGTTACAGAATTGCTTTGCATGACCCCTCTTGACACTGCAGCGTAATTGAACATTTAATAATATTTTAAGCTGAAGTACAATTTAAATGATAGATGAGGAACTTTTCAGGATAAATATTACTACAAGCTACAAATTCAGAACTTTAATTCAATTTAGTGTAATGTGTTCTAAGCTTTGGGAAATTTTTACAAAATTGTAGAACAATATACTTTAATATCTATAATTTAAAAGAATGTTAGCCTACGATTAATTGAAGTTACAAAGGAAACATCTAGTTATGGCAACAGTGACGTAATATGGAGAATAGGATTTTATTTTCAGCATATACAGTGTTTAGAAAACAGGTCTTACGTAAGGAGGGTAAACAAAGTTCAGTAAATTTGCAGAGCAACAACTTTGTATTTTGAAGGAATTGATATACTTGGTTTTTAGAGACTGAAGTTTTTCGTGGCTCAGATCTGTTTTACAGACTTCAGTTATAATTATGAAATGTCCCTATACGTCTTATAAAATGTTTTAAGTTTTGGTTATTTTTGCTCTAGACCTCACTACAAACAAAATCAATATATGAAAACCTCAGACTTCCTACTCACCCCTAAAGAAAAACCTAGGTATAAACTTTTCCTCTCTAAAAAAATCCTTAATGGTTTCTTTAAGAAAGATTTTTCTAATGCATTTTGAGTCATTTGGTTTTCCATGGCTAGTGTTACTAGAGTTTCTACTGCAAAAGGGCAGGGATTGTGGTCTTTTATTCCTATATCCTCAGTGGCTGACACTCAGTACAGACTTGTTTCCTGACCTACTATTTCTATTAATATATTCTTATGACACTCAGATTTCTTTGCTTGTGAAACCTAGACCCATGTATTCTCTTGCTCATAGGTTTTTTTTTAATGACTTCTTTTTAGAACAGTTTTAGGTTCACAGAAGAACTGAACAAAAAGTTCAGAGATTTCCCATATACTCTGCCCTACTCATGCATAACTTCCTCCATTATCACCATCTTCCACTACAGTGATACATTTGTTACAATTGATGTACCTACACCTTATCACTCAAAGGCTATGGTTTACATTATGGTTCACTCTTGGTGGTATGTTTTACAAGTTTTGACAAATGATATGTATCCACCGTTAATAGGATCACACAGAAATAGTTTCACTGCTCTAAAAATCCCATGTGGTCTACCTCTTCATCCCTCCCTCTTCCTTAACCTCTGGCCAGCACTGATCTTTTTACTGTGTCCGTAGTTTTGTCCTTTACAGAGTGTTACATAATTGGAATCATACAGTATGTACCTCTTTCACATTGCTGCTACTGTTGCTGCTAAGTCGCTTCAGTCATGTCCGACTCTGTGCGACCCCAGAGATGGCAGCCTACCTGGCTCTTCTGTCCCTGGGATTCTTCAGGCAAGAACACTGGAGTGGGTTGCCATTTCCTTCTCCAGTGCATGAGTGCTAGTCATGTGCATTTAAGTTTCTTTCATGTCTTTTTGTAGCTTGATAGCTTGGTTCTTTTTTAGCGCTGAGTATTATTCCATTGTCTGAGTGTACCAGTTTATTTATCTACTCACCTACCAGAAGACATCTTAGTTGCTGCCATGTCTTAGGAATTATAAATAAAACTGCTGTCAACATCTGTGTGCAGGTTTTTGTATGGACATAAATGTTAAACTCCTTTGGGTAGATAAATGCCAGGGAGCATGACTTGCTGGATATGGTAAGAATATGTTTAGTTTCTTTCTTTGTCTGTGCTGGGTCTTAGTTGCACCACGTGGGATCTTTTTAGTCACAGCATGGGAACTCTTAGTTGCAGCCTGTGGGATCTAATTCTCTGACCAGGGATCGAACTCAGGCCCCCTGCATTGGGAGCTCGGCATTTTAGCCACTGGAACACTAGGGAAGTCCCTGTTTAGTTTTGTAGTAAACTGCCAGACTGCCTTTCAAGTGGCTGTACCATTTTGCATTCCCACCAGCAATGAATGAGAGTTCCTGCTGAACCAAGTGCCTGCTAGCATTTGGTGTTTTCAGTGTCCTGGATTTTGCCATTCTAAAAGGTGTGTGGTAGTATCTTATTTTTGTTTTAAATTTGAGTCTCCCTGATGACAAATGATGTGGAGCACCTTTTCGTATGCTCCTTTACCGTCTGTATATCTGATGAGGTGTCTGTTAAGGTCTTTTACCCATTTTTTTAATTGACATGTTCATTTTCTTGTTGAGTTTTAAGAGTTGGGCTTTATTTTGGTTAACAGTCCTTTATCAGATATGTCTTCTGCAAACGTTTTCTCCCAATCTGTGGTTTATCTTCTCATTCCTTTAACCGTGTCTTTCCCTGCATGTCATTTTCCACTTTCACATACCAAGGTGCTCCCAATTTATGTATCCTAAACTAAAACCTTTGTTTCCAACCGTCCAAGGCTCTCATCTTCTGTGTCAGTTAGTCATGCTGCTGCTGCTGCTGCGTCGCTTCAGTCGTGTCCGACTCTGTGCAACCCCATAGACGGCAGCCCACCAGGTTCCCCGTCCTTGGGATTCTCCAGGCAAGAACACTGGAGTGGGTTGCCATTTCCTTCTCCAGTGCATGAAAGTGAAAAGTGAAAGGGAAGTTGCTCAGTCGGGTCCGACTCTTCGCGGCCCCATGGACTGCAGCCTCCCAGGCTCCTCCGTCCATGGGATTCTCCAGGCAGGAGTGCTGGAGTGGGGTGCCATCCCCTTCTCCGTCAGTTAGCTACAGAGCCCTGATTTTTCTGCTCTCTGGTTATTGCCAGAGATCTGGCGTTGCTTCTTTCCCTCGTTTTCACATGTGCGTTCAGTCCTCTTCTACTTTCTAAATATCTGTTTGCTTTTGGTCTCTGCCTCCTCCCTTCAGCTTTTCTTCTGCCATTTGAGGGAGCTTTCTAACATAGGTGACTTAAAGCCTTCAGTTTAAAGTCCCAAGTTCCTTGACATTATATAGACAGTAAGTCGATAGTTCCAACTGAAGCTAGCTTTTGTTACTTTCCTGCCACTTTCAACTACATACTTGCAAGGGCTTATGCACACCACACATTCTCTTCCAACTAAGCTCTGTAATCTCAGCTTGGACATCACTTAACTGATGTGCTCTTCCTGGATGCCCCACCTTGAATTGGATGTCATCTCTCTGTGTTCCCATAGCACTTTCTGCCTGACCCTACTACAAGATATATTCCTCTGAACTGTGATTTTTCTCTTCTACTTCGCCTTCACAGATATAAACTGCAGTCTCTATGAGGACTTTGCCTTGATCACCCCTGTCTAGAGTTTATTACTGTTGCTGGCATGTAGTTGGTGCTCAGTAGATATTTATTGAATGGCTAATACCTTCACACTGTTTTATTTTATGCTCTTCTAGCCTTATCCTCCCGGAGAAGGCAGTGGCACCCCACTCCAATACTCTTGCCTGGAAAATCCCATGGACGGGGGAGCCTGGTAGGCTGCAGTCCATGGGGCCGCAAAGAGTCGGACACGACTGAGCGACTTCACTTTCACTTTTCACTTCCATGCATTGGAAAAGGAAATGGCAACCCACTCCAGTGTTCTTGCCTGGAGAATCCCAGGGACAGGGGAGCCTGGTGGGCTGCCATCTCTGGGGTTGCACAGAGTCGGACACGACTGAAGTGACTTAGCAGCAGCAGCAGCAGCAGCAGCAGCCTTATCCTCCAGCATTTCTTCTTTGCCATGCCTGATTAAACTGGATTCTTTTTTGCTTCTTGAACATTCTCCATACTTAAATGAATCTGTGCCTTTTTTCACGACTGTACTTAATTCCTCAGGTAATCTTTCTGTGCTCCTTGGGGCAGATGACTTAACTCTCCAAGCCTTAGTTTCCATTAGCAAGTGAGCATCTACTAAGCATATTTCTGCCCCTTGAGCCAGTGTCCTGGGGCGAGAGGCGGTGTATCCAAGTGGTTAAGAGCCAGATCTGGGTGTGTGTCTAACATCTGTTACTGGTTGTTTGTGACCTTAAGCTCTGCAGGAGCAGGGACAATGCTTACTTGTTACATTTAAAAACACATTACTTAACATAGAAAGTACTTAAATAATTAAAAAAATTAGTTGTTGAATAAGTTACTTAATTTTTCTATTACTACTTACATTCTGGTAAGGGAAGAAAGCAGAATTACAAATTGTGATACATACTATAAAGGAGGAAAGAGTAATGGTGGGAGGGAGTCTTGCTGTGAGAAATGGTGATATTGGCTGTTTAGTTGCTAAGTTGTGTCCAGCTCTTGCGACCCCATGGGTTGTAGTCCACCCGGCTCCTCTGTCCGTGGGATTCCGCAGGCAAGAATAGTGGAGTGGGTTGCCATTTCCTTCTCCAGGGGATCTCTCTGACCCAGGGATCGAATCTGTGTTTCCTGCATTGGCAGGCGGATTCTTTACCACTGAGCAACCCGGGAAGCCCTGCGTTGCTATTTAAGCTAGGTTAAAAGGATAAGGACTTCTTTGAAGGAGAGAAGGAGAATATGAGGTTGAAGGAGCAGCAGAAGTAAAGACCCTGAGGCAGAAATGAACATGGACTGTTCCAGGAACTGAGAAAAGAGAGTGTCACTAGATCAAATGGATGAGGGGGAGAGATGGGCAAGGATCAGATCCTGCAGAGTCAAAGTAAGGAATGTGAATTTTACGGGTACTGAGAAGCTATCAAAAGGTTTTAATTAAAGGAGTAACAATCTTCTTTTAAGATTGCTTTAGCTCTTTGGGGGGCTTCCCCGGTGGCTCAGGTGGTAAAGAATCCGCCTGCCAGTGCAGGAGCTGCGAGAGATGTGGGTTAGATCCCTGGGTCAGAAAGGTTCCCTGGAGATGGAAATGGCAACCCACTCCAGTATTCTTGCCTGGAAAATTCCATGGATAGAGTAGTCTACAGTCCATGCGGTCGCAAAGAGTTGGACACGACTGAGCACAAATGCCTAACTCTTTAGAGAATAGGCCATTTCTTTGATCAGGCTTCCCTGGTGGCTCAGTAAAGAAATCTGCCTGCTCTGCCAGAGACCCGGGTCCGATCCTTGGGTCAGGAAGATCCCCTAGAGAAGTAAGTGGCAACCCACTCCAGTATTCTTGTGTGGGAAATCCCATGGACAGAGGAGCCTGGTGGGCTGCAGTCCGTGGCGTCGCAAAGAGTTGGACATGACTGCACAACTAACATGTTTACTTAGACCAGAAAGCACAGTAGTTGATTATGACCTGGATTAAGGTGGTGGTGGCTGTGAATATGAAGAGAAGTGGATGGATTCGAGATGTATTTTGGGGACAGAATTAACAGGGCTTACTGATGGATTAGATATGAGGTGAGGAAAGGAAAGAATTAGGTGGTTTCTGGCTTGAGCAACTGTGAATCATAGTGCTGTTTACCAGGAATGAAAGAACCAGGAGGGGGTTTGCAGATAACAATAAAACTCAAGAAACAGAAGGACAGCAAATAAACTTGAAGTTCTGATATGTTGGATTTAAAGGTATCTATGAGACATCCAAAATGATCCATTGAGGTAGAGGAACATCACAGAAGCCAGATGGGAGATACTAGAGTATGTTCAGGTGTTAGGGAATGGTCCAGTAGAAAAAGAGTTGAATGTGGGAGAGAGGGGGAATAGAAGTGTGAAGTCTGAGGGGGCGAGAGGACACTGCCCAAAGGCCTGGGTCACTTCTTCCATTCTGAGAGGGAAGGAAGTGGCAAGTCTGCATTTGATGGCTTCTGTTGTATTTTCTAAAGGAGGTATGAGTGAAGCCATCAGTTGAGTGTTTATAGTTAGTGACTACCGTACTACAGCTGGTTGAAGGCATAGTCGAGAGTGAGAAGCTGAGCCGAGGCCGGGAGAGAAGATTCTGTGATATGTCACCAGCTATGACACCTGATGCTTACTCTTCTCAGGAAATTGTAGAATACCTGGAGTATTACTTCTTTTCCCCTCAATGTAAACTTTTTTGAAGACATATAGGATAACTACATATAGAAATGTGCTCAGGATTTTAAGGATACAACTTAAGGCATTTTGCACACTATTGTGACCAGCTCCCATGTATCCCATTACTTTTATTTTGATTTTTGTGGGGAGGGGGAGTAAGTCTTCCAGAACTCTAGGCTAAAAGATAACAGGTAATACAGTTCACTAGGGTTCAATTTATTCTCCAGGTTTGAACCACAGTGACCAAAATGATATTGGCAAAGATCTTTCAGGTTTGAGGTTGCCCAGTCGTGTTGAACTTACTTGTGGCTTTTGTTTTTGCTTATTTTGAAAAGCAGGGGAGTTGGGAGCGTGTGAGAGTAGAAAAAGAAATAGAGGAAAAATCTTTGGAGAATGAATCTATATTTATAAAGCTGGTATTACCAGTGAGAAATGTTTTCTTAGAAAATGAGAAGAATTTAATACCAGCCTTGAATTTTATAGGAAGTATTGTACTTGTTGTTATTGTCATAATTGACAGGCTTAGCCTAGTAATGGTTGATACAGCAAAATTAAGTGTGTTGTACACTAACGTTTGTACTTCAGTTCTTGATTTGACTAAATGAAATAATCTAATTGTTAAAAACTTGCTTTTTCCTGCCTGTGTTTTACCTTTTAGCTCTTTGGAGCTCAGCTAAAGTTGAGTTGTGTTTTTTTTTTGTTTTGTCAGGGTCCCTGATTTAGCTTTGTTGGGGACAGCTTTGGATATTTTGTTAATACAGATAGTTTCTGAGTTAATTTCTACAGACATTCTTTTGATTTTGCTTGGAGAGGTGATCAGATAAATTTTGTCTTTTAGAATTAACTTTTAAAGTGCTAAGTTTAAGTTTTTTTATATAAACTAAAATATATGTACATGTATTTGAAATATGTAGGGTTTTAAAAATGTGAAGAGGCTGTTTTTAAAGTAATTTTTCCCTATAAGTAAGTATTCATCTATTTGAGGCATTTAAGAAAAAAAGCAGTAGGCAAAATCAGCTCTTGATCTCTTAATGTTTGTGTGAAATCACTAGCAGTTTGTTAGCAGAAAAGTGTGGGGACACAAAATAGGCACTAAATTTAAATCCCCAAAGTAATATATATGTTTTATGCACCATTTGAGAAACACATATAGAAATGCAACCCCCACCTTCCTTATGATTATTCCTAATGTGGTAAGTGAAAAGTGTAACCATTGTGGACATTTTGGTGTAGTTTCTAGTCTGTGTGTGTTACACATTCTTTTAAGATAGACATTTTAAAGTCAGTTTCTTTGCTTTGACTTAATCATTGTAGATACTTTCCCTTTAAATGATTACTACTTGTCAGTAACTATACGTGTTTGAGGGACTTCCCTAAACTGCTTCCAAATGCTGAAATTTGTGTTTGTACTCTGTAGTCCATATATTCTTCCATCTTGATATTGTGTGTATGTATTTGTAGTTCAGCGGTCCCAACTCTAGTCTTTGTGATTTCTGGTTCTGAACTTGACCTCCTTTCCCCCCTTTCTAATTCCTTACCATAAGTCTTTAAACCACATTTGGCAATTTGGATGCCCTTCTAGTTTTCTGTCCCAGTACATGGTATGTATGTACATGCGTACATATATAAAAAGACAGCTGTTTCTTTTTTCTCTTCTAACATAAATGGGATTGTAGTCTATTCTGTGGCCTTTTTTCCCTCTACCTGTTTAAACAATTTGATTCTTATATGTTAGTAGGTATGAGTCTGTTCATTTAAAAGAAAAAAAGGCAGCATAGTATTCTGTTGTATGGATCATCATTTAGTCACTTTCTTCATCTAGAGCACTTTTCAGTTTATTTGCTCTTACAAATAGGGTTGCTGTAGGCGTCCGTATATATACACCTTTGCCAATGTGTAAGTCATAAGATGGACTCTTGAAAACTACTGGATCAGAGAGTATACAAACTGCCAAATATTCTTAGAAACCTTCATCGTGGACATTCCAACAGTGTAGGGAAAGTATGTTTCTGCAGATCTTAGCCAATACTTGGAATCAAATCTTTGAAAACAAATTTATATTTGTAATGTCTTAAGTAATGCATGCAGTTTGTGACAGTTCATATCAAGTTTTTGAACTTCTTTTAGTTTAGAGTTTCACATGCAGAATAATCCAAAATGAAATATTCCACTAGACTTATTTTTTTTTTAAAGAAAAACTACCTGCCATATTCCTCTCCAGATGTCTTTTTCCAGAGGCAACTACTTTAACCTCTTTGAAGTGATTATATTTTATTTACCTTCATTGTCTCTAGATTACATGCTTATGTTGTTACTTCAGGATTTCAGTTTTAGGCCTTATTCCTGTTGTGTTTCTAACTGCCTTTCCTGCCCCTGTCACATGTACAGACCTTACCATTCCTATACTCTCCTAATTTAGTAACAGCGTAATTTTGTGTTTGCATTATTAGGACTGTAAAAGTTACAATTTGAGCCATATAGTAAATGGTTACTTTTTCTTGGACCTATTTGCATAATTTTCCTTGTAGTTAATACTTGTCCTTTCTGCTCTGTTTTCTCTGTATTTAATCATTTTCTTGTGGATTTTAACAAGTATTGCTCTATTACATCTAGCTTTGGATAACCCATTCCAGTACTCTTGCCTGGAAAATCCCGTGGATGGAGGAGCCTGGTGGGCTGCAGTCCATGGGGTCGCCAAGAGTTGGGCACGACTGAGCGACTTCACTTTCACTTTTCACTTTCACTTTTCACTTTCATGCATTGGAGAAGGAAATGGCAACCCACTCCAGTGTTCTTGCCTGGAGAATCCCAGGGACGGAGGAGCCTGGTGGGCTGCCGTCGATGGGGTCGCAGAGTCGGACACGACTGAAACGACTTAGCAGCAGCAGCTCAGAAGTCCAAAGCTCTTCTGCTTTCTAATTTATTTGTTCAGCTAACATATTTATTGAGCCTACACTATGTGTCAGGCACTGTGGAAGTGTTTGGGACACATCATTGAACCAGACAAATTCCCATTTTCCAGGTGGTGGAGGAGGGGTTACAACAACAACCATATTGCCAACAACCATAACAAATAAGTAAATTGTATAGCCTGATAGATGGTAGTACATTTTATGGACAACAATAGAGTAAAAATGGAGGAGGTGGAAGGAAGAGGAGGAGAGGCAAAGATTGACAACAGTGAATGAGCAAGGATTAGGAGAAGGGGTCAGTGGGCAGAGTGTGGTCACTGTTTTATTTAAATAGAGGAGACTGGATAGCCCTCATTGAGAAGGAGGTATACAAGCAAAGATTAGGAGGTGAGAGTCCTGTGGATATCTCGGAGAAAAGCATTTTAAGGCAGAGACCCAAAGGAGCAACCTACGCTCAGGGAACAAGGATGCCAGTCAGCCAGTGAGGAAGGAAGAGGTGGGAAATGAAGTCAGACAGTAATGGGGACATGTCAGCATTGTGCAGGGTCTTGTAGACTGTTGCAGGATTTATCTTTTACCTGGATATGGGAGATTTTAATAGATTTTTTTTTCTTATTGCTGTGCTCTGAATTGGTGGGTGGGGTGGGAGACAGGATGGAAGCAGGATGACTGGGTAGAAGGGTACTGCAATAATCCAGTTGAAAGATAATGATAGAGTAGTAGTAGAGGTGGTGAGGAGTGGTTGGCTTCTGGATTCATTTCTCAGGGAGGTACACGATTTCCTGGTGGTTACACATGTGATATGCAGAGAAGAATCAAGGATGACTTCAGACTTTTGGAATGAGTATCTGGAAGGATGAAGTTTCCATGAAGTGAGAGGAAGGCTATTGGTTGAGTATTCTGGGAGAAGATAAGGAGTTCAGTTTTGACCACCCTCCTGTAGAAATGTCTGGAGCTTCCGTGGTGGCTCAGATGGTAAAGAATCCACCTGGAATGCAGGAGACCCAGGTTCAGTCCCTGGGTTAGAAAGATCCCCTGCAGGAGGGAATGGCAACCCACTCCAGTATTCTTGCCTGGAGAATCCCATGAACTGAGGAGCCTGGCAGGCTAGAGTCTGTGCGGTTGCAAAGAGTTGGACATGACCGAGTGGCTATGCACACAAGCCGTGGGAATGTCTAGGAGACAGCTGGGTGTACACATCCGTAGTTTAAGACAAATCCGGGAGGGTTTTGTTTTCTAATCTGGACATAAAAATGTTGAGGTCCGTGACAATATCAGTGAAATTTTAAAAACACAGAGTGAATGAGATTACCAAAGTGAAGAAAAGTGGACCATGGACAACTTCTAATATCAAGAGTTTGGGGAGAAGAGCAGGAATCAATAAAAGAAACTGAGGAATAGCTGGTGAGGCAGGAAAACCAAGAGTGTGTAGAGTCGGTGACAGTTCACACAGCAGGAGCCAGGGATCTGATCAGCTCTGTCTGATGTTGGTGACAGTTCAAAACTTGCAAATTAAATACAAACAAAACTGCAAAGCGAGGAAAATTCAGATTACACTAATTTATGAAAGTATCGATTACTACCTGCAAAATTGAAGTCTTGAAGCAACATGACTTATGGAATTGACTTACGCTGTAGGTTCTTCGTGAGTTGAGCACACCAAAGTTATCCCATACGTGTGGTCACCACACGATGCGTTTTCTTACCAGTGTATTAGTGCTTTGGTGAAAACCATGGCGTCATCTGGGCTTCACTTCACATAAATGCATCACTTATGTATTAGGTCCCCCTCTATTTTCTCTTTAACTTCCTGTAACTAGAGTACTGTTAGTACCAACTTGTGACCAGTGTGACCATAACTGGACAGGAGCATTCAGTTACATGACTAACAGGTGGATTCAGATGGTTGAGACTGTGCTAATGCTGTTTTTAAAATAACTAAACCCAAGAGAATAAAACAGAGAAGTTTTTGTAGAGAAATGTGGTACCTGCCCAGAGAATGGAATCTTAGTTTGATGAAATTTAGAGTCTAAGTTAATTCATGTGTTATATCCTTATTCAAAGTATCTAAAATGATTTGGCTAGAGTTTGAGATGTGATGCTTCTGTGACCCCATGGACTGTAGCTCGCTGGGCTCCTCTGTCCCTCCTTGTCTCCAGGGAAGAATATTGGAGAGGGTAGCCATTCCCTTCTCCAGGGGATCTTCCTGACCTAGGGCTCAAACCCAGGTGTCCCACATTGCAGCGGATTCTTACCATCTGAGCCATCAGGAAAGCTTCTTTAACTACTTCAAAGGAGTGTAATTTAGTTTGAATAAGGCTCCATGAGTTTTTTAATATGGCCTTTCCCCCTATATATTCCATTGTTCTATAAAGGTAGTAAAGAACTGTCCATCATATAATGTATTAAGACTCTTCAGTGTGACTTTTTATCTCATTTAATTTCTTCATCTCTCAAGCTGTGTGTTCTTTTCTGTTTAGCTTAGTATCACCAACGCTTTGTAGGTTACTGCTAGTGTTGATCTGCTTTAAAATTTTTGTTCTCTGTTTATTTACCTACCATTACTTGTCAAGAAGAAAGCGAAGGTGGATGGGTTGTATGTTAAAGTGTAAAACTTGGTACAAGATACAGGGAAGAATTTTGAAAACATAGTTTAACATCAAGATGGAGCAAAAGAACAAAGACCTACTGGAATGTGTGACAGTTTTACATCCTGAGAGAATACAAAGCCCAGTCAGATTAGTAAGCAGTTGTGTTCAAACTTACGTAACTAAATGATGAGAGTTTGGTTGCTTTTATCTAGACACTGTGAGTCTTGGTGATATTGTAGAAGTGATTGTGTGTAATTATGACTGGTATGGTTTCGATAATTTCTAGTGAGTTCCCCAGAATTCTCTTTAGGGATATGTGGTGTGACTTAAAAAGGTTGAGAGCCTGTTTAATCTCTTCCTGCTTCTTTTATTCTTGCTGTGCAGCATGTGGAATCTTAGTTCAGTCTTAGTGTCCTGACCAGGGTCTGGCCCGAGATCCTTGTGGTGGAAGCTGGGAATCTTAACCACTGGACTGCCAGAGAAGTACCCTGCTTCTTTTTCTCTTATTTTTCTCTTCTCTTCTTGATTCTTTGGTTTGATTTAATGTCTAATGGCTTAATGACTGTTAGGTTATTCCACTTTAATACAAAAAATTCAAAAACAACTACTTGCTATGACTACAGGTGTAATTTAAAGAATTTAGGGATTTTTTTTTTTTGGTCAGTTTTTATGAATATTGAAGATTAGTTGGATGTGAAGTTGTAATATTCTGTGTAAAAGTGAGAAGATTATACATACTTTTCTTGGGGTTATTTGAAAGAAAATAAGATTCAGGGACAAAGCAGACAGTCTGGCTCTGTTCTTATTACTACTTAATTTTTCTGATCTTCAGTTTGCTCATCTGCAAAATGGAGATACAGCCTTTATTAGTATAGACTGTATGAAGCTCCTGACATGATGCTTTACAGGTTGGTAGGTGGTCAGTTAGAAGTTTCTATCATAGCAGACTTTGTTGTCTTTATCACATTTCAGACACGGTCCCAGGCTGAGGTTATGAAAATGAATACAATAGGTGGAAACAACAGTTTTCAGTAAAATCTTGGGTAATCTGGGTCTTTTTAATTTGGTGATTTGTCGCAAGTGTTATTAGTAATATACCAAATGTTTCCATATGCTTGATCTTAGTTAATGTCCAAAACTCTGTGTTTGTTTTTTTAATATTTTTAAAAATTTATTTGGCTGTGCTGGGTCTTAGTTGCAGCATGTGAGATCTTTGATCTTCATGGCAGCGTGCGGGTCTTTCTTGCGACATGTGGTGTCTAGTTTGACGCAAAGCCCATTATTAATGGTTCACTCTTAGTGCTATGGGCTTCCCTTATGACTCAGTGGCAAAGAATTCACCTGGCAGTGCAGGAAACTCGAGTGCAGGCCCTGGGTTGGGAAGATCCCCTGGAGGAGGAAACGGCAACCCACTCCAGTATTCTTGCCTTGGAAATCCCATGGACAGAGGAGCCTGGTGGTCTGTCTAGTTCATGGAGTCACAAGAGTTGGACACGACTTAGTGGCTAAAGAAACAACTTAGTGCTATATGAGTTTTGACAAATGTGGCCACAGCTATAGCATACAGGATCATTTCACTGCCCTCAAAATCCTTTGCGATCCGCCTGTCACCCCCTCTCAGCCAGTCTCTGACAAATACTGATTTTTTTACTGCCTCCATACCTCTGCCTTTTCCAGCATGTCATATAGTTGGAATCAAACAACATGTAGCCTTTTCAGATTGGCTTTTTTCACTTAACAGTACATATTTAGGGTTCCTTCATATCTTTTTGTGGCTTGATAGCTCATTTTCTAAAATTTCTGAATTATATTCCATTGTATGAATGTACCACAGTTTATCTGTTCACTATAGAAAGACATCTTAGTTGCTGCTATAAACATCTATGTGCAGGTTTTTGTGTGGACATAAGTTGTCAGCTGCTTTGGGTAAATTTTGGAGATCATGATTGCTGAATCTTACGGTATATTGTAATTTTGAATAAACTGCTAAACTGCCTTCCAAGTGACTGTACAATTTTGCATTCCCACCAGCAGTGAATGTTGCTCCACCTGCCCATCAGCATTTGGTGTTATCAGTGTCCTGGATTTTGACATTCTAAGAGGTGTGTGGAAGTATTTTGTGTTTTAATTTGCATTTCCCTGATGACAAATGATGTGGAGCACCTTTTATATGCTTCTTTGCTATCCATATATCTGATGAGGTGTCTGTTACAGTCTTTTGCCCACTTTTTTCCCTTTTAATTCATTTTTGGCTGTGCTGGGTTTTCATTGCTTTGTGCGGGCTTTGTCTAGTTGGGCCGAGTGGTGGCTAGTCTTTGCATGGACTTCTCACTGCGGTGGCTTCTTTCGTTGCGGAGCTTGGGCTCTAGGCCCAGGGGCTTCAGTGGTTGTGGCATGCCATTTAATTGACGTATTCATTTTCTTGTTGAGTTCTGTGCAATATTTTGGATGACAGTCCTTTATCAGATATGTCTTTGCAAACATTTTCTCCCAGTCTGTGGTTTGTCCTCTCATTCTCTTGATCATATCTCAGAGCAGACATTTTTACTTTTAAGTCCAGCTGATGAATCTTTCTGGGTTCATGCCTTTGATTTTTCTGAAAAGTCATTGCCAAACCCAAGGTCTTCCATATTTTCTCCTGTGTTATCTTCTAGGATTTTTATAGTTTTATGTTTTACTAGGCCTGTGATTCGAGTTAATTTGTGAAAGGTGTTAGATTTGTGTCTAGATTTCTTTTGTTTTGCCTGTGGATACCCAGCTGTTCCAACACCATTTGTTGACGTCTTCTCTTTCCTTCATTGTGTTGTTGCTTTTTGCTCCTTTGTCAAAGATAAGCATGGTGTTGTTGTAAAATATGGTTATTTAAAGTAAATTGTAAGTCTCAATTGTGAATTGAGATTCACAGTTGTGAATCTCTTTAAGGTTATATCAAGCAACAGATGTATTTTACCGAGGAGTCATCAGGGATGAGTGAGCTCTGTTTATACACACGCTAATCCTTCACACTGTTGTGCTTGATTTATTCGTTCGTTCAGAAATATTTGAGTACCTGGTCTGGACTGGGTACTGTCCTAGGTGCTGGAGATAGAAGAGAGAGCACAATAAACAAAGTCTGTTCTGATGAAGCTTATATTCTGCAGAGCTTCCGAATGAGAAGTTAATGGTCAGGGAAGCTGGGAGTTATTAAGACCCTTCAAGTGTCAAAGCTGTTTTTCATAATAATGAGACATGAAAGTAAAATGAGGTTCCCAGAGGCTTCATGACATATGGTGTCTTCACAGAGTGAAAGTGAAAGTGAAATCGCTCAGTGGTGTCCGAGTGTTTGTGACCCCATGGGCTTTACAGGCCATGGAATTCTCCAGGCCAGAATACTGGAGTGGGTAGCTGTTCCCTTCTCCAGGGATCTTCCCAGCCCAGGGATTGATCCCAGGTCTCCTGCATTGCAGGTGGATTCTTTACCAGCTGAGCCTCAAGGGAAGCCCAAGAACACTGGAGTGGGTAGCCTATCCCTTCTCCAGAGGATCTTCCTGACCCAAGAATCAAACCAGGGTCTCCTGCATTGCAACTGAGCAGATATTAAATATCCAACTTTTGTTTTTCTTACTGTATCATATTTAAAAGATTTGCAAAAAACAAAACATAGATGCTCTTCTCCCTATTATGGAAGATATTTTTCATAAACATTTAACATGTAGATTTTTACATGTTATATAAAAAATGTGATGGTAATTTTAACATATATTTAAAGTTCTTGACTTGACTTTCTAATATTGTAAAAATTAATACATATAAACCACATTGACAAAATGCTCTTTTGGGATCCTCAATTTTTAAAAACTTTACAACAGTAAAGACAAATGTTTTCTTATATGGCCAGATAGGCTTAAACGGCTTTAGGAGTCATGAAAGTGAAAAGTGTTAGTCGCTCAATCGTGTCTCTTAGTGACCTCAAGG
This sequence comes from Capricornis sumatraensis, assembly GCF_032405125.1. Classification (NCBI taxonomy): domain Eukaryota; kingdom Metazoa; phylum Chordata; class Mammalia; order Artiodactyla; family Bovidae; genus Capricornis; species Capricornis sumatraensis. Next base: position 22,621,855 of record NC_091088.1, on the reverse strand, counting down.
ACTCTTTGTGACCGCAAAGAGTAGCCCGCCAGGGTCCTCTGTCCATGGGATTTTTCCAGGCAAGAATACTGGCGTGGGTTGCCATTTCTTTCTCCAGGGGATCTTCCTGACCCAGGGATTGAACCTGGGTCTCCCACATTGCAGGCAGACTCTTTACCAACTAAGCCACCAGGGAAAACCTTAGGAGTCATACATAGGGTCTTTTCATCTCCACCCTTGGAAACAGTCCTGGATGTAAGTGAATGTGCTTAACTATATTCCAGTAAAACTACTTACAAAAACAGGCAAGTGGCCTGCAGCTGTAGTTTGCCAATCACTGGTACAAAGGGTTCCTGAAACCAAAAATGTTTGAAAATTGCTGTTTTCAGCGAAAAGCTGGTATTGAGGAGGAGAGGGAAAAGGACAGAAGACAGATAATAAGTAGTAAGAAATTATTTAGCAAGTGAATTTCATATGGCAAGATATAATATGAAGACAGTAAGAAGAGTGATCTGGCCTTTAGGAAAGGCCCCTCTAGGGTGCTGACTCTTACTCATCTCCCATCTTTTTTTTATTTACTCTTTCCTGGCTACATTAGGGATCCTTGTGTTGGGAGGGAAAGCAAAAGATGGTTGAATCTTACTGAACTTAAATTCAGAAAAGGTTAATTTTTCAAGTTGAATTAAAAAATGTCCAAAGAATATTTGCTTTACAAGGATCTAGGAAATTATAACATTGCCCAGATTAGAACATTGACCTACTTTATATGACATTTAGCAAGTTCTGTGTCATTTTTCTCTTCTGAAAATGAGAGAGTTGTTTAAGATCTTTTCCAAGTCTAAAATTTTTTTATAATGTCTGTTGGCGTAGGATGCCATTTACCACCCCTTCTAAGTCTTCCTTAGTCACATAGCTCTTCAACTCCCTTTTTTTTAAAAAAAAACAAAAACAAAAACAAACTAGCTCTGTGATCTGAAATTTATTTTGAAATCCATTTTCTTTTCTGTAACATGGGAGATAAATGCTTACCTTGGAAGCTCATTGAGGACAATACCTGGTACATACATCTGCTTGTTAATGAACGTCTGGGGGATCTGTTTTAGTGAGAATGGAAGAAAAGTCCCTTCTCTGCCTCCTTATTTATTTAGTTTGCTGACCCTGGAACTACTTGGGTTATAGCAGTGAGAACAAAACCACTAACCAACAGTGACGCTTCAATGAGGGACATGAAAATTAAACATGGAAACTTTAATAGAGAGGTTAAGGAAGTACAAGAGCAGTGCAATCTGAATTTATGTGGCCATTCCAACTTCAGGGAAAGGAAAGGGAAGCAGCTGTTCTTTCCATCATACTCTGCTCCCTTGTTGGAGGTTGAGGGTATCTATATAATTAAATGCTTTAGCATATCAGGATCGGTAACCTTAGCAAAACCAAATTTATGAATTAGAACTTGAGTTCTCTTGGAATGCAGTACAAAGCAAGGATAGGAATAATGAGAAAAAATATATTAAGACTTTCGAAGATAGATTCAGGAGAGTCATTATCAGCATTACGTGAAGAAAAGAACTGAGTAATGGTAAGAGTTAAAAAAGAACAATTAGAGGAAAGGTCCACAAAGGTGAAAGATTTGCCTTGAGATGGAAAATACTTGCTGTTGGCTTGTGCTGATGACATATATCTAGATGTTCTGATGAAAATATCTTCCAAAGATAAGAGTCCTAGAAGCCACCTGTTAGGGTAGAAAAGTTACTTGCAGAGGACCAAGAATAAAAGTGAGGTTAGATTTTTGATCTCTCTAGTTACTTACCAGAAGACAGCAGGATTTATGTAATTCTTAGGGGTAAATGGTATGACTGAAATTCTGAGCTTGTGCAATTTATGCAAGAGCTTCAGATTGTTAAGATTGAGGTTTGACCTGCCTTGTTTTGGGAGATGTTTATGGTTTCATTTTTGAGGTTAATTTCATTTTGAGGTTAGATTCACTGTGAAATAAAAATAATAAGGAAAATAGTGAAGTAAAATTAGGATATAGAATCATGCTGTCCAATGGGACTTTCTGCAATGACGAGAATGTGGTGTTAACTTATTTTGCATTCCCATCAGCAGAGCTTAAGAGTTCCATCTCTTAGATATCTCACAGGCATCTCATTTCTACTTTGCATTTCATCTCTTACCGTAGTTTGGTATTTAGCATAGTGCCTAATGGGTTCTGGTTAAGTATTTTTGTTGTTGTTGTTGTTTTACTAAGTATAGAAGCCTCAAATACAGTGATTTAGGGAGCAGAAAACAAATATGCTTCATACATGTAAGTTATGGCTTGCATTTTCCTCTCTGTTTACTGTCATCACCTCTGTTCAGGCTGAGGCTTTTACATCTTCTATCAGGCCTTTTGTCCTGGACTTCCCCCACTTCAGATCATTGCTTTATTGGATATATGAATCTTATTTTGTAGCTACAACGTTTTCTGAATTATCTTCAGAAAAAGAGCTTTTAGGAAAATACTATGTACAGTTTTTTTAAAATTACCATTAGTAAGGTACAGTTCTGGAAACTAAAAATAGATTGCTTATTTTTTTCCTGCTTGGCATTATTGTGTTATAATGAAGTTTGATTTTTAACTTAGCGTTTTAAGCTGTTGAATTTTTAAGGAGACTTGCCATAGTTTTAATTTTGTGGTGGGCATCTTTGAGGGGGGTCATTATTTGCACATCATGGTAACATTTGTAAACTGCAAGAAAATGAAAAGCACAGCATTGTTGTGTGTTCATTAAAATGCCCAGGCACAAGATTACGATTAACCAGAGAAATTGTTCATTAGTTATTTATAATTTATAATAGGAAAAAAACTTTCCCACATGAAACTGAGACTAAAAGTTTGAATCTGTTTACTTCAGTGGTAAGTTTGTTAATGTGGCATAGCAATGGTTAAATGCTCTAAAGTTACTAAGGCTACTAAGGCAACATTAAAGGGTGATTCTAAAATGTTTTTATTTAAATTAAAGTCTATTTAAAGTTTATACCAAACGGGGCCTGAGATGTAAGCTTTATTTTAGAAAGGGTAAGTAATAGTGGACTCTTGATAAATTTTGGAATTTTGCTAACTTTGGATTCTGTGGGCTTGTCTTAGTGTAATGTAGTTTTTGTAAAAATTTATCTCATAAAACCAGTTTAAATAAATGTTCTACCTAGTCGAGAAATTCTACTATATTGTGCTAAAAATTAGTTAAAATGGTAGTTGCTCTTTGGTAGACACGTTTGATAACCTTATTAAAGCTAAAGGCATCTTGTAGAGTATACATCGGGAACCCACAAGTTCTAGGTCTCTAACTAACTGATGACTTTAGGTCAGACAAGTTAAAGTTAACTTTTGGAATTGTGTAAGTAAGCACTTACATATTTTGGAATTTGTGCCACCTATGATATATATAACTTACCCATCTTCCTTAATCCAGACAAAAGCCGTGCAAGGCTAGAAATATTGTCCCAGTTTTACAGCTGAGCAGGTGGTGAAGGCTGAGTTTGAATTCGAGTGCAGATGACTCCAGACACTTCCATTGTTACTGTCCTGGCTCACTTACTCAGAGGTTTGTCCACAGATTAATGATTTTTAGATGGTGCTGTAAGGATCTGGGTATGGGTTCTTTGTATATAGGTTCTTTTTGTATAGGTTCTTTGGAAGTTTGGGAAAACATTTTTTTGCTTGAGAAATGTCATCCCTTTTACTTGTTTTTACACATTTGGACTCTGTCCTAAATCTGTCTGAAGTTTTTCTGCTCTAAAACATTTGGAGTCTCCTGGTCTAGAAACCTGAGACCTATCTAGAATGAATATGTATTAGAAAATTAAAACATAGATTATTGTAATTTATATTTTTCAGTGAACAGACTATCTTCAGTTATATTTCTATTCCTAATGATGTTTTCTGTAGCCTAATACCAAAATGACATTGAGGTGATTGAACACACTATTAATAGGGTGGGGAAGTGATCAAGAGTTAAAATTTTATGCTGAAAATGGCCAATTTAGAGCACAGGGTTCACACCCACACCAGGTCTTGGTGCCTTTAAAGGCTGCACTAAGCATGATGTAATGACAGGTTAAACCTCTGAATGCCTGAGCTGACGCAATGCAGATTGGAGGCCCTGGACTTTATTGGGGCAAGGGTAATGCTTATTTAAAAACAAAACAAGCTACTCTGTTTAATGAGGCCATTTAAGATGGTTTTCCTAGAGTAGGAAGAGAATAAAATCTAAATTTGAGGGTTAAAGCAGGAGTTTAATATGGTTATGTGTGCTCACTACTCTCACTACAAAATCTCGAAGGGAGAAGGAGTTTAAGGTGCAGATGGTAAAAATGGAGAAGCGAGTTACAGTTGTGGAGATAAGGTAGTTAACGCCCGTTAAATAGTTATTGAACGAAGTAAGGAGAATGCTTTTACTTTGTAAAAATCTAGCGTCCGCAGGGTTAACTGGCAGAGTATAGTGCAGAGATGCTTGTCTGGTCGCGTATTTCCCATATATTCTCTGTAGACCTTTGGGTTGAAACCATGCAAAATTGCCCATATCCGACTGTTTGGGCCTACAGAAATGGAGTTCAGCCTTCTAGTAAGCTGATGGCTTGCGCAGTATCGCCGGGGAGTGAGGATGGGGAGTTTTACGCCGGGTTTTACTCGGCTGGATGCCTGGGTGGGAGTTGCACGCTCCTTGCCCAGGAGCCGCTTGGGAGCTGCCCCAGACGGAGTGGGGCGGAGCCTTAAGCCCCGCCCCGGCACGCCGCCCCGCCTCTCGCCATCCGCGGCAGCCGCCGCCCTGTGCAGAGAGAGCCTGCGGCCCCCTGGCACTGCGTTGGCGCAGGCTTTCCTCCTGCGGGCCGGATCCTGCAGTAGTAGCTTGAGCTGGCACCGAGAGCGCACGTAGTCGACCAGTGGCCTCTACGCACCCTTCTGCCCTGTTCTTCACCGAGCTGGCAGGAGCCTAGCCGATGAATTTGGGGAAGACAGACTTCCAAGACAGACGAAGGTTTAGGGCCCAGCAGAGGACAGCTCAGCAGTGGCTCCCATTTTTGGAGACGCAGGCGAATTTCAGCTCCTGGGGAGGTGTGGTCGACTCCTCTTGGAACAGGAGGGGGCATCAGTTCTCTTCTTCAGTAGCCAGTGCTTCTGAGGAGTGAATGGAGTGTATGGAGTAGGGCATGTGCCTTCTTTTGAAAACTAGACCCAGGACATGTTTAGTAACAGAAGATATCCAGGAGAGCCCTCTGTTGCAAGTTGTCTTTGCTTCTGGGAGAAAGGCTATGAGCTCTCTGACTTATGACCGGGAAGTCTCCCTTACCTTTTCTGTACTCCTGGAGAGGCGTCTTGCTCACTTGTTTACCAGCATCTGGGACAAGGAAGAGAAAAGGTACTGCTATTAAGAGACTGTGTTGCTTAAACTGTGGAACGGGAAAGTTGTTTTGAGCCTCTGAAACGGAGCAGGGAATTGCTGCAACAAAATTGAGCTGGCAGTGATTTCTTTTGATCAGCTGTGCTTTTCTCAGTTTAAACCAAACTTCGGGTTATGTCATGACTGCTGCAGAGCTGTCCAGACACTTCAGTCCTTGGTTCCTACTGCACGGCTGCTGTGCTGTGTGTGGATTACTTTTCTGTGTAAGATGGACTGAGTTCCGCCTTCTGAACTTTGGGAAGTTTTAGCAGCTACTGTCCTGTAATACTTAAATTCACCAGAAATTGAAGCCATATTTTGCTTGTTTTCACACTTTGAATAGTAATTTTAAGTTGTGCTTTGTATGTTTGGGAAAATAATAATGTATATTGTAATGTGAGTCTGGACTATTGATAAATGTATAACTTTTTCTAGGTCACAGAATTAAACAGTAGTATTTTTCTTGCTTAGTAGTTATATTATGTTGAATACAAACTGAGTTTAGTGACCAGCTGGTTTTGGTTTAGTGATTTGAAAGGAATCAGCTTAGATTTTGTGCCCAGGTAATTACTTCCCAGTTATTATGTTGCTCTCTTAAATGAGCCGCATAAAATGGACCATGAAATAAGCATACATACGGGACACTTCGGCAATGCTAAGCCATTGTTTTACTAGTGACCTAAAATAAAATGCATGGATCATCATATGCAGAAAAAATCTCAGAGGTAAACTGGATTTCATGAAAGTGCCTCTGTATTGTTTTTGTTGTTGCTGAACACTTTGGTTATACAGGGCTTCAGTGATGAGAGTTGATTCCTGTCTTAAATCTATGCGATGAGCCATGTTATGATAGAATCCTTGTGATACATTTGTTTCCCCGTGAACTCTAGAATATCCCTTTAGTGACAGTGGAATTGACCTGTTTTGGGGTTTCCTGGGGGAGAGGGTTCACTCTCAATCCCCATTTAAGGTGTCTGTCCTTGAGTAATCTGCGAGTGTGTGCTTGTGCTCAGTCGATCAGTACCTGGGGTCTGACTCTGTGACTGTAGCCCACCAGGCTCCTTGGTCGATGGGAATTTCCCAGGTAAAAATACTGGAGTGAGTTGCCATTTCCTCCTCCGGGGGATCTTTCCGACCCAGGGATCGATACTGTGTCTTCTGCCTTGGCCGGTGGATTCTTTACCACCGAGCCACCTGGGACGCCCTATCCATGAGTAATAGAACCCAAATTGCATTTATGTGGTCTCATTGATAAACCAGCATTATTTTTTCAACGTTAAATTCTAACAGAATAACAATTATAATTAAGGAAACATTAACTTTTAGGAGTTGTTAAATTTTGATTTTGTAGAGATATGGCTTGTGGTTATTGAGTATATACTCTTAGGACATTAATGGACTGATTTTTTGTCATCCCCAAGAAAGCAGTGCACTACATCCTGGGAAAAGGCGCTTGTTGTATCTTTAGTTCAGCTTGACAGGTTAGTTAACGTTGTTGATCATTTCTTCCAGATGGCATTTATTTCTTAAATAATGTTTAGTACTGTGCTGATGAATGCTTCCGCAACACTGGTGAACTCTATGATAGAATATAAGGCATTCTTTACCTGTTGGCTCTGTCCCTCACCCCTAATGCTGTGTGAGTCTTTCTGATACTATTTATTCCTTATCTTTTCCTGACTTTCCTTCCTCTTTGCAAATTATACCTGATTTATATTGTAGAGTGGAAGTAGAACAGAATGATTTAGTTCTGAATACCAGACTCATACCTTTTAGAGGGTGGCCCTCTATTTCTCCTATATACTTCCTCACTTTTGAAGGGGGTCACAGATGGGTAGGAAATAAGATGAAGATCTAGCTGGGGTTAACATTCCATGGAGATGGATGATGGGATGGCAGGAGACCTTCCCTTCCCCAGATAGATCTCTTTAGCAGATAATATTCACCCTTAGAAAGAGTAATCAAAAGTCAGTACCCTGGTGATCCTTTGGATCATGTATAACTCACTGAGGCTGTCAACAGCTGACTTAAGAATGGGGAAGAAATAGAATGAGCAGGGCAGTTGAACACAGGCAGGGGAAATTCCAGTCAAAACTGATTTCATTGAACTTAAACTGTTTATACAGTGTTCCTTAGTTGTTTAGGATCCAGGTTTCTATTTTAGCATTTATTCCATGTAGTCCATTCAAGGATGATTTTTTAAACATTTTTTAGAAAAAGGGAATGTGCTCTGGAACATTGTGAAAACATTTTATCCAATGTACAATGCACATATTTCGTGTAATCTATGTTGTTTTAAACCCTGTTTGTTTTCCTTTATTTTGCTTACAGCAAATTTTGCACTAAACTTAAGTATTTTAGGCAAGTAAATGTTATTTATATAAAACATGTTATAGTTGTAATTAATTTTCTCCTGCCTCCTTATACTTTTATTTGTGTTTTTTATTACAGAAATGAGCCGTCAGACTGCAACAGCATTACCTACCGGAACCTCAAAGTGTGCGCCGTCCCAGAGGGTGCCTGCCCTGACGGGCACAACTGCCTCCAACAATGACCTGGCGAGCCTCTTTGAGTGTCCGGTCTGCTTCGACTATGTGCTGCCACCTATTCTCCAGTGCCAGAGTGGCCATCTGGTTTGCAGCAACTGTCGCCCAAAGCTCACATGTTGTCCAACTTGCCGGGGCCCGTTGGGATCCATTCGCAACTTGGCTATGGAGAAAGTGGCCAATTCAGTACTTTTCCCTTGTAAATACGCCTCTTCTGGATGTGAAATAACTCTGCCACACACAGAAAAAGCAGACCACGAAGAGCTCTGTGAGTTTAGGCCTTATTCCTGTCCGTGCCCTGGTGCTTCCTGTAAATGGCAAGGCTCTCTGGATGCTGTCATGCCGCATCTGATGCATCAGCATAAGTCCATCACAACCCTGCAGGGAGAGGACATAGTTTTCCTTGCTACAGACATTAATCTTCCTGGTGCTGTTGACTGGGTGATGATGCAGTCCTGTTTTGGCTTTCACTTCATGTTGGTCTTGGAGAAACAGGAAAAATATGATGGTCACCAGCAATTCTTTGCAATTGTACAGCTGATAGGAACACGCAAGCAAGCTGAAAATTTTGCTTATCGACTTGAGCTAAATGGTCATAGGCGGCGATTGACTTGGGAAGCCACTCCTCGGTCTATTCATGAGGGAATTGCAACAGCCATTATGAATAGTGACTGCCTAGTCTTTGACACCAGCATTGCACAGCTCTTTGCAGAAAATGGCAATTTAGGCATCAATGTAACTATTTCCATGTGTTGAAATGGCAATCAGACATTTTCTGGCCAGTGTTTAAAACCATTGCATTTGATTTCACAGAGAATAAGGCACCTGTCTGCCTACCAACCAAAAACTTGTGGTAGGTGGAAGCTAGACACATGAAGGTAAATAAAAGGAAAGGCTATTAAATACAGGAAACAGTTGCATGTAATAACACTAATATATTTAAAAATAAGTCAACAGTAAACCACTGAAAAATAAATATATATATATATATACACCCAAGATGGGCATCTTTTGTATTAAGAAAGGAAGCATTGTAAAATAATTCTGAATTTGTGTTTGTTGTAGATTGAGTGTACCGTTGAAAAATACTGGGTTCTTGTTTTTTTGTGTGCCTGTGCGTGTGTGTGTGCGCGCGTGTGAGTGTGTTTGGATTTTTTTTTCCTTTAACTGACAAGCCATGTTGAGTGGTCTTGGACCACTGCTTTTCCCCTATGTGAGTCAATACATAGTGCTGCTGTGTGTGTGTATTTTTTTTCTGTGTGTATTTGCTAATTTTTATTAATTCTAGTTTTTCATTAAATAAATTTGACTTTCTTTTCTGTAATTCAGGTTTTTCCTCACTTTTTTTTTGTACCTTTTAAAGTTAGTGTCTTTTTGATATGCATAATTGTTGATGGTAAAATTTATACATGTGTTCGATACATATTTTCTTTTCCCCCATTAATCAGTTCATTAGAAATATTTTAAATTCAACTGTTTTGTGAAGATACGAGTTTCAGAAAGGAAAGATAACATCAGAAGAATTGTCAGAAACTAGTTAAAGCAGGAAAGATAACATCAGAAGAATTGTCAGAAACTAGTTAAAGCAGCTCTAAAATGGTCTCCCTCTCTTCTCCAGTTGAGTCATACCTTCAGACTTATTCTTTGTAAGGTTAGGGAGTACTGATTTTTCTTTTTTTAATACTGGGGAAAAAAAAATCAGGCTCCCTGTTCCCCCCACATATCTTGGACAAATCACATATGTTTAAAATTTGTTCTTGTGTTTATTGGTTTTGCAAAAGAAGGCATCGTCTCACACAGTATTTGTAATTAAAAGCAAATCATTTGTTTAAAAAGCAGTTTGCAAAAAAATGTTTTTGGTCTTTTATAATTCTCATTAAAAGAATATCTGGCAAATTAAAAACTCTTACGTGTCTGCTTTAGCTCTTAAGTATGAAGATAAGCAAAAGAATGGGTTATTGCCTCTGTTCGGCCTGCAGTCTTGTTTTCTTCCTTTCTCGGCTTTCATTTTAATTCTCCTAACTCTATTAGGAGGCCAGTTAGTTAGAATACTGATCACTCCCCACCCCCAACCCCCCCACACCCCTTTAACAACAAAAAAATGAGTTAGTGTTCTGCAGCCTAGTGATTAGAGCCTGGCTTCTGCAGCCAGCCTCCAGGGACCTACATGCCTGTGCTGCCTTTACTCACTAATCAGCTGTGTGATGCTGCACCCCCGGTTACTAGTGTGTAAAATGGGGTTAATTATGGTAGCTACCTTCAAGGGTTAGATGGGATGGATACAAGTTACCAAGGACAGTGCTCTGCATTAATAAGCACCCAGCAAATGTTAGATACTCATATTATACCTGTAACTAGCACGATATAGTTAACTGTTGCTAGTTGCCCTGAAGCACCTAGAAAGATTCTGAAATGGCCCTCTGATTGGCTAGAGATCATTTTATTTTGTGCAGGTTTTATGGGTACCCTAAAGGTAGAAAAGTGAGGTCGCTCAGTTGTGTCCAACTCTTTGCGACCTGTGGACTGTAGCCCACCAAGCTCCTCCGTCCATGGGATTCTCCAGGCAAGAATACTGGAGGGGGTTGCCATTTCCCGAAAATCAATTAAAAAATAATTTGGACTCCCCCTCCCCCAGCCCCTCACTCTACCACCAATTCTGGATGTAACAGCTTACTTCTGTTAACCATTTACAGGAAGGAAGTTTCTTTCCTACATTAGCATTATTTTTTGAACTGATTGTAATGTGTGCTTCTATAGCTGTTTTTGTTGTAAAAGGGAGCAGATCAACCACCAGTGTATATCCATCCAGTACAGTTTAGTCGCTCAGTCGTGTCCAATTCTTTGCGACTCCATGAATCGCAGCACGCCAGGCCTCCCTGTCCATCACCAACTCCTGGAGTTTACACAAACTCATGTCCATCGAGTTGGTGATGCCATCCAGCCATCTCATCCTCTGTCGTCCCCTTCTCCTGCCCCCAATCCCTCCCAGCATCAGAGTCTTTTCAGTGAGTCAACTCTTCGCGTGAGGTGGCCAAAGTACTGGAGTTTCAGCTTTAGGATCAGTCCTTCCAATGAACACCCAGGACTGATCTCCTTTAGGATGGACTGGTTGGATCTCCTTGCAGTCCAAGGGACTTCTGCAGTACTACAGTTCAAAAGCATAAATTATTCGGTGCTCAGCTTTCTTCACAGTCCAGCTCACATCCATACATGACCACTAGAAAAACCACAGCCTTGACTAGATGGACCTTTGTTGGCAAAGTAATGTCTCTGGTTTTTAATATGCTATCTAGGTTGGTCATAACTTTCCTTCCAAGGAGTAAGTGTCTTTTAATTTCATGGCTGCAATCACCATCTGCAGTGATTTTGGAGCCCCAAAAAAGAAAGTCTGACAGTGTTTCCACTGTTTCCCCATCTATTTCCCATGAAGTGATGGGACCAGATGCCATGATCTTCGTTTTCTGAATGTTGAGCTTTAAGCCAACTTTTTCACTCTCCTCTTTCACTTTCATCAAGAGGATTTTTAGTTCCTCTTCACTTTCTGCCTTAAGGGTGGTGGTACCTGCATATCTTATGTTATTGATATTTCTCCTGGCAATCTTGATTCCAGCTTGTGCTTCTTCCAGCCCAGAGTTTCTCATGATGTACTCTGCATAGAAGTTATATAAGCAGAGTGACAATATACAGCCTTGACGTACTCCTTTTCCTATTTGGAACTAGTCTGTTGTTCCATGTCCAGTTCTAACTGTTGCTTCCTGACCTGCATATAGGTTTCTCAAGAGGCAGGTCAGGTGGTCTGCTATTCCCCTCTCTTCAGAATTTCCCACAGTTTATTGTGATCCACACAAAGGCTTTGACATAGTCAACAAAACAGAAATAGATGCTTTTCTGAAACTCTCGCTTTTTCAATGATCTAGCGGATGTTGGCAATTTGATCTCTGATTCCTCTGCCTTTTCTAAAACCAGCTTGAACATCTGGAAGTTCACAGTTCATGTATTGCTGAAGCCTGGCTTGGAGAATTTTGAGGTTTACTTCACTAGTGTGTGAGATGAGTGCAGTTGTGCGGTAGTTTGAGCACTCTTTGGCATTGCCTTTCTTTGGGATTGGAATGAAAACACCTTTTCCAGTCCTGTGGCCACTGCTGAGTCTTCCACATTTGCTGGCATATTGAGTGCAGCACTTTCACAGCATCATCTTTCAGGATTTGAAATAGCTCTACTGGAATTCCATCACCTCCACTAGCTTTGTTCGTAGTGATGTTTTCTAAGGCCCACTTGACTTCACATTCCAGGATGTCTGGCTCTAGATGAGTGATCACACCATCGTGATCATCTGGGTCGTGAAGATCCTTTTTGTACAGTTCTGTGTATTCTTGCCACCTCTTCTAATAACTTCTGCTTTCTGTTAGGTCCATACCATTTCTGTACTTTATTGAGCCCATCTTTGCATGAAATGTTCCCTTGGTATCGTAATTTTCTTGAAGAGATCTCTAGTCTTTCCTATTCTGTTGTTTTCCTCTATTTCTTTGCATTGATCGCTGAGGAAGACTTTCTTATCTCTCCTTGCTATTCTTTGGAAATCTGCATGCAGATGCTTAAGTATCTTTCCTTCTCTCCTTTGCTTTTCGCTTCTCTTCTTTTCACATGTATTTGTAAGGCCTCCTGAGACAGACATTTCGCTTATTTGCATTTCTTTTCCATGGGGATGGTCTTGATCCCTGTCTCCTGTACAGTGTCACAAACCTCAGTCCATAGTTCATCAGACACTCTGTCTATCAGATCTAGTCCCTTATATCTATTTCTCACTTCCACTGTATAATCATAAGGGATTTGATTTAGGTCAAACCCGAATGGTCTAGTGGTTTTCCCAACTTTCTTCAATTTAAGTCTGAATTTGGCAATAAGGAGTTGATGATCTGAGCCACAGTCAGCTCCTGGTCTTGTTTTTGCTGACTGTATAGAGCTTCTCCATCTTTGGCTGCAAAGAATATAATCAATCTGATTTTGGTGTTGACCATCTGGTGATGTCCATGTGTAGAGTCTTCTCTTGTGTTGTAGGAAGAGGGTGTTTGCTATGACCAGTGCATTTTCTTGGCAAAACTCTATTAGCCTTTGCCCTGCTTCATTCCGTACTCCAAGGCCAAATTTGCCTGTTACTCCAGGTGTTTCTTGACTTCCTACTTTTGCATTCCAGTCCCCTATAATGAAAAGGACATCCTTTTTGGGTGTTAGTTCTAAAAGGTTTGTAGGTCTTCATAGAACCGTTGAACTTCAGCTTCTTCAGTGTTACTGGTTGGGGCATAGGCTTGGATTACTGTAATATTGAATGGTTTGCCTTGGAAACGAACAGAGATCATTCTGTCATTTTTGAGATCGCATCCAAGTACTGCTTCAGACTCTTGTTGACCATGATGGCTACTCCATTTCTTCTAAGGGATTCCTGCCCATGGTAGTAGATATCCATCCAGGTAGATTCCTATTGGCATGAATGCTAGAAAAATGACTCCCTCCTCATTTAATATATTTTTGTGGCAGTATATCATTTTATATTGAAAATACTTTAAAATGTTTTTATTGTAAAAGCAGTATAGGTTTAATATATAGACTTTGGTACACAACAAGAGTAGTTTTATCCATTCAGAGATGATTACAAACATTTTCATTTTCCTAGTTCTTTATGTGTATTTACACACGTTTACACACATTTATTTTGAAATATAATTTGGGATCATGTAATTATGTAACTCTCACCCTCGCACACATCACATGATCATCTAAGCATTTCCCCACTTTAATAATCTTGGAAATACATGATTTTGGGTAACTTTTGTGAAGATTGACTATAATTTTAGCCAGGTCCCCAGCATTGGATATTCACTTTGTCCAGTTTGTCCAGGTAATTTTTCTGGCTAATTCTAAATAGCCTGTGAACATTTCTAATATATTTTCTGGTTATATTCTTTGGAGTTCTTTTTTTTTTACATTATTTTAGGGTCATGATACTGTTTTCATTGCTTTCCAGAGAAGTTTCAGTGGAAACTTATGGTAGTAAAATGAAGGGTTTTGCATTTCATTATAACCTCATGTTTTGCCAATTTATGCCTAAGATAAATTGCGTGTCTGCTGGTAATAAAGGTTGATATTTTGGTATTTGTTAACTGTATTTCTTCTTAGTAGTCTTTATATTCTTGGCCTGTAGGGATAGTGAGATCTAGAGCGGTAGTTCTTGGTTCATTTGAGATTTGATTTGTGAGGTCTAACTCTTGTTCTTAAATCATCTATACTGTAATCAATATCCTACTTTTGCAGATGCCCCTACTCCTGGAGTCTTGATGTTTTCTTTCAGGGGACTATATAGATTTAAGTGAAGTGAAGTGAAGTGAAAGTCACTCAGTTGTGTCCGACTCTTTGTGACCCCATGGACTATATCCATGGAATTCTCTAGGCCAGAATACTGGAGTGGGTGGCCTTTCCTTTCTCCAGGGGATCTTCCCAACCCAGGGATTGAACCCAGGTCTCCTGTGTTGTATGTGGATTCTTTACCAGCTGAGCCACCAGGGAAGCCCAGTAGAGTTAAGGCGAGGTGATATTCTTTATTTTATATTCTTAAATATTCTTGAATATGAATTTATCCTGTTGAATCATGGACTAGTTTAATATGTGAATTTATCCTGTTGAATCATGGACTAGTTTAATACGTTAATGATTGTTGGGGAATTTTTTTCTCCTGCTTTTTTTTTTCATCATATGTATGCCTAGGCCCACAATACTACAAACTTTAAACTTAAGCTAATGGCTATAAATGTTCTGGCTCGCCAAAAATCTTAGTTGTGTCTGCCTTCCCTGCAGCTCAGGAGCTCTTTATATCCAGGAACATCTGCAAATGAGTCTACTAATGGTGGAATTTTATTTCATTCAGATTGTTGAGTAGAAGAATTGGTAAGTAACCCAACTGAAAAAGCACTGAATGAAAAGCATTCTGGGGGCCAGCCCGTGATCGGCGGATTAGATCTAGAGTAAGATCAGAACACACAGGGGAAGACTGCATGACTTACCAACTAGTACTATAGTCATTTACGTAGGTTACACGAGAAAGGAACAGCCAGTGTTACGAAAACCGATGGGTTGAATGCACTGCTGGAACCTTGGTCATTCTCTTCTCCACCTACCGGTGTGCATGTTCTAAACATAAAGGATAATTTGGTGGCTCACTGCTTCCAATTTTAAGCTAGCTGAGTCGTTTACCAAAAGAAAGTTTTATCTAAGAACAGCATCCTCCAGATTCACCCACCAAAATGTACACTGTGGGCTCTAGGTTCTAACTGCCTGGGTCTCAGTCCTGACCTACTCCCTACTAACTGGTGTAACTTTGCTCCTAGTTCCATCTCTAGGTGTAATAAAAGGTGTAATGATGCCAGCCTCCTAAGAAAATGAGGATGGTTAAGTGTGCTGCAAAGTGCTTATCCTTATGTCTGCCATTATAGCCTCATTGTCTGCTAAAACAGACATTTTCCTTAATCTTGTACAGACTTAAGAATTTTCTTTGAAAATTATTTCTCTTGGGCTTTTCTAAATTTTGAAAAGAAGAAACAATGGTTATGAAAGAATACTTGGTTTTATAATAAAGGCACCTTTTGATAAATTTGTACTGTCATGTTAAGATTAGGGTTTAGCCCAAAAAAGGGTTTTAGTTCCTATTGCCTAGAAATGTACTGTTAGAATTGAATTTAGTTATAAAATTACGATTTTTTATTACATCCAACAATGTTAAACACATTCTTTAGCTCATTAATAGTACAAACCATACCTAAGGTGTTCCAAATAAGTGAATTTTCATATCAAATAAAGGTTTACCTAGATTAAAAAAGAAACTTTTGATACAGCTGTTTTATAACATTTCAGTAGTCATTCAATGCATTTGCCTGTTTGTGTCCCTTCAGATCCATTTAATGCTCCTTGTTTTGGTGCTGTAAAATTTATTTTTTAGTAACAGTCTAGTTGTCATTGCTGTATCAACTAAGTGTTATTAAAGCAAAAAAGCATAGGATTGGATCATAAATCATCAAATTGGATCATGACTGTAAAACTCTGTGGTCTTGACATTTTAAGCAGCTGGATAAAATGTTCATGAAGATGGGCACTCAAATACAACTTATTTTTGCCAAAATAATGTGAGCTTGAACAAGTTCAGTTCAGTTCAGTTCAGTCGCTCAGTCGTGTCCGACTCTTTGCGACCCCATGAATCGCAGCATGCCAGGCCTCCCTGTCCATCACCAACTCCCAGAGTTCACTCAGACTCATGTCCAGCGAGTCAGTGATGCCATCCAGTCATCTCATCCTCTGTCGTCCCCTTCTCCTTCTGCCCCCAATCCCTCCCAGCATCAGAGTCTTTTCCAATGAGTAAACTCTTCTCATGAGGTAGCCAAAGTACTGGAGTTTCAGCTTTAGCATCATTCCTCCCAAAGAAATCCCAGGGCTGATCTCCTTCAGAATGCACTGGTTGGGTCTCCTTACAGGCCAAGGGACTCAAGAGTCTTCTCCAACACCACAGTTCAAAAGCATCAATTCTTTGGCGCTCAGCCTTCTTCACAGTCCAACTCTCACATCCATACATGACCACAGGAAAAACCATAGCCTTGACTAGATGGACCTTAGTCAGCAAAGTAATGTCTCTGCTTTTGAATATGCTATCTAGGTTGGTCATAACTTTTCTTCCAAGGAGTAAGCGTCTTTTAATTTCATGGCTGCAGTCACCATCTGCAGTGATTTTGGAGCCCAAAAAACTAAAGTCTGACACTGTTTCCACTGTTTCCCCAACTATTGCCCATTACACTTAATTAAAAAATAAAATTTCTTGATTTTTTTTTTTACATCTAATAGTCCCAGATAAAATAAACTACAGATTTGGAAGGAGAATTGGCAAAATTAACATTCTTGTGGCTTAGTGTCAAGTCCCTTAATTCTAGGAAGGTTTTTCTCATTTCAGTGGTCAGTGAAAAAAAATAGCCCACTCCCCCCTCAGCAGTTGGTTACGTCACAACATGGTAGACTTTGATAAGGTTTAAATGTGCGCCAGTCACCTAGTCCAGGGAGCTCCTGATGGCAGACATCACTAGGTCACTGTGTTGAGATGACAGGAAGCAGAAAACCTCTGCATTTCAAGCAGCCTCTACAACTCAGATGGCACTGGAAATGGAAATGAATTTACAACTCCATTCTTGTGAAGGTGATCTGTACTTTGACTAGAAAGCAAATTTTTGTATATATATAAATTTATTTTAATTGGTGGCTAATTACAATATTGTATTGGTTTTGCCATACATTGACATGAATCTGCCACAGACGTACGTGTGTTCCCCATCCTGAACTCCCCTCTCACCTCCCTCCTCATACCATCCCTCTGGATCATCCCAGTGCACCAGCCCTGAGCATCCCTGTATCATGCATTGAACCTGGACTGGTGATTTGTTTCACATGTGATAATATACATGTTTCAACGCCATTCTCCCAAACCATCCCCCACCTCGCCCTCTCCCACAGTCCAAGACTGTTCTATATGTCTGTGTCTCTTTTGCTGTCTTGCATACAGGGTTATTGTTACCATCTCCATATATATGCATTATTATACTGTATTGGTGTTTTCCTTTCTGGCTTACTTCACTCTGTATAATCGGCTCCAGGTTCATCCACCTCATTAGAACTGATTAAAATGTATTCTTTTTAATGGCTGAGTAATACTCCATTGTGTATATGTATCACAGCTTAGAAAGCAAATCTTGACTGATGTCAAGGGAAGAAACCTTAATTTTTTTACCTCCCCTTATTTAGAAAAATTCAGATGTTTAATATCCTTTAAATACCACTCACATAGTCAGAAGACCTTAACTGTGGTCCAAGATGTGTGTTGTTCAGTTGCCAACTCATGTCCAACTCTTCATGACCCTGTGGACTGAAGCTCACCATTTTTTTTTTTTTTGGCCCAAG
Organism: Capricornis sumatraensis; assembly: GCF_032405125.1. Classification (NCBI taxonomy): domain Eukaryota; kingdom Metazoa; phylum Chordata; class Mammalia; order Artiodactyla; family Bovidae; genus Capricornis; species Capricornis sumatraensis. The sequence continues at coordinate 22,603,926 of NC_091088.1, read as the reverse complement.
TTCTTGTCCATTGAATCAGTGATGCCATCTAACCATCTGATCCTGTTGCCTTCTTCTCCTTCTGCCTTTAATCTTTCCCAGCATCAGGGTCTTCCAATGATGTGTAAATAGATGTTAAAAAGGATCACTCACTGTGATGACATCTTCCACTGTATTTGCATATAGGTGATTAAAACCACTAAAGATGTCTGACATGGTTTGCAGTAAGGTTCAAAACAGAAGGCTCAGAGCAAAGTAAAAAGCATGTGTGCCGCAAGCAGTATAAAATTTCTTGGTTTCCAAGGCACTTAAAAGTTTTATATAGTTTTCATACTCGAAAATTTTAAAAGCCCATGCATTAAAAGCAAGAGAGCGCTGGATAAGTCCATTGGTTAACAAGCCCTTGCCTGTAGGCCTGCTGAACTGAAATTTAAGTTAGCCGTTCTCAAAAAACCCAGCTGACATAAAGGGTCTATGGGAAACACAAACATTGCTAGAAAGAAGAAAAATACTATGGGTGTAGCCTATCAGGCTCCGCTGTCCATGGGATTTTCAAGGCAAGAGTGCTGGAGTGGATTGCCATTTCCTTCTCCAGGGGATCTCCCCGACCCAGGAATCGAACCCCGGTCTCCCACATTGCAGGCCAACGCTTTACCGTCTGAGCCACCAGGGAAGCCCACTATTAGTCACTAGGAAATGTAAATGAAAACCATGAGATGCTTCTTCATACCCTCAGGATGGTCGTTACCAATAATGAAAGTAGGACTTCCCTGTGGTACAACAGATAAGAATCTGGCTGCCAAAGCAGGGTTCGATCCCTGGTCCGAGAAGACTCCACATGCTACAGGGCAACTAAGCCTGTGTCGTAACAACTGAAGGCTGTATGCTTAGAGCCTGTGCTTCACAACAGAAGCCAGCATACCACAACCAGACAAAGCCTGAGCACAGTGAAGAAGACCCAGTGCAACCAAAAATAATTCTGAAAAGATAATGAACGTGAGTCCTGGCAAGATGTAGAGAAATAAGAACCTTGAGTGTTGCTGGTGGGGATATCAAATGATGCAGCTGTGGTGGGAAACATGGGTTGGGTTCCTCAAACACCTTTCCAAAAGAATGTAAAACAGACTCAGAGACAAGTGCTGTGTACACTCGTTCATAGCACAATAGCCTAGAGGCAGAAAAAAGATGAATGAATAAAATGTGGTATGTCCAACAATGGAATATTATTTAGTCTTAAAGATACGAAATTCTGATACATGATACAACATGGATAAACACTGAGAACATGCTAAGTGAAATACACCAGGCACAAAAGGCTAGATATTTATTATATGATTGCACTTACATTAGGTACTTAGAATAGGCAAATTTAGAGACAAAATAGTGGTTACCAGGGCCTAGGGAATGAAGGGATGTGACGTTACTTTTTTAATGGACACAGAGTTTCAGTTTAAGATGATGAAAAAGTTTTGGATAATAGTGGTGATGATTGTACATTAGTGTAATTAACAACTCCATATACACTTTAAAGTTAAAATGGTAAATAATTTTGCCATAATTTTTAAAAAGTAGAAGCTTAGATTTAAAACGACAAACCAAAAACAATACTAGAGAAATGGAAGGTCATACTGTTAGTTTCATACACGTGCAGACTTTCTTGGTCAGCTCCTTTAGTAAGGAAAGGGATGCTCAAGGGCAGAGGGCATGGAAGATGCTGCTGCTGTTAAAGGACTGGCACAAAGTTGCATGCTCAGAACTTCTGAGGAAGAATACAGAGAACTTCCACTTTGTAAAGTGTGCTATGTTGCACCACTGGGTGGGACAAGGGAGAGCAACGTGGGTATGGATTAGCTCCTTCTGGTTGCTGAAAACAACATCATAGCTTCTTTTCCTACCTTGTAAGATGATTGAGCAGAAATAATACATTCATAGTAGTGACAAGATAGTCAATGAAATGTTTTCAAAATCCCTGGTACCTGCTACCACTGGCCATAGTCCCAGATTTCTATTACCAGGTCTGAGCACAGTATTTGGGTAATTTGTACACCTTATTCTTATCTAGGGTTTCCCTAGTGGCTCAGATGGTAAAGAATCTGCCTGCAATGCAGGAGAAAGGAGTTCGATTCCCAAGTCAGGAGGATCCCCTGGAGAAGGGAATGGCAACTCACTCCAGTATTCTTGCCTGGAGAATCCCATGGACAGAGGAACCTGGCGGGCTACAGTCCATGGGGTTGCAAAGAGTTGGACACGACTGAGCAACTAACACAGTCTTATCCAAGAAATTTCAAAGTATCTTTACAAGTCTGTTGTAATATTTTGTAATAATAAGATTCTAAAATCCATTACTGGCTGGAATGATGATTAGAAATTGCTCAACATTATTTTCTATTGCATTCTAACTATCTTTACAGTAAGACTGATGAATACAATTATCTGCATTTTAAAGGTAAGGAAAACTAAGATACAGAAAGTTCAAATGCTAGTACGTAGAAGTTACTCATATCCTCAAGTTCAGTTCAGTTGCTCAGTCTTTTCCAACTCTTTGCGACCCCATGGACTGCAGCACGCCAGGCTTCCCTGCCCATCACCAAATCCGGGACCTTGCTCTAACTCCTGCCCATCAAGTCGGGGATGCCACCCAACGGTCTCATCCTCTGTGGTCCCCGTCTCCTCCCGCCTTCAGCCCTTCCCAGCATCAGGGCCTCTTCCAGTATCTCCTGCCCGTCTTTTCGCGACTCCTGCCACCTCCACTTCTGCTCCTTGTTCGCCTGCGCCAGTGCCCCGTGCTGGTAGGCTTCCTCCAGTAGACCTGTCTTCTCCCGTGACTCAGTCCAAGACCCGCGTCTCACAGGACCCGCATCCTGGGCTGAGTCACAGAAGACAAGTCTGCCAGGCCTGGGCCCTGGCATGGGCAAGCAAGGAACACAAGGAGCGGCGGCAGGAGTCAGGACACCAAGCTTGGGGACCATCCCCGGATGGACGGCTGCCTCCTCCTGGATCTTTTCCCTAAGATCAGACATTTAGGGCCGGTGTGTCCGTCACGTGAGCCAACACAGGCCACTCTGTTACTCCTCTCAGCAAGGAAGGGGCCTATACTGGGGTGTGTAGACCTCGTCAGAGTTTGCTTCACTCGAATATGCTCCACAAAGACCAACAGCTGGCTACAGTCTCACCTTTGCCCAGTTCCCCTTCTGATTGCTTTGAGGGTCCAATACAGTCCACAGGTGCACCTGCTAGGGTAATGGTCTATCCCAACGGTTCCTGACCTTGACTACACGCCAGAACCACCTGGTGGCTTAGCACAGATTGGCTCCTATCCCCTGAGTTTGATTCAGAAGGTCTGCTGATGGGTTTTGAGAGTTCACATTTCTAACAAGTTCTCAGGTAATACAGAGAACGTCTGTTTGGAACCATAAGAAAACCACTGTTCTGTAACTTGCCCGGGACAGTAATGAGCCCATTCAAGACAAGAGTTCAATTCCAATTTAATCAATTTATTAAATTAACATTTCTGTAATAAACACTAGCCACCACTTGAGTGAGGCTTGTTGCTGCTGTGATTATGTTCACAAATTAGGGACATTTTGCTTTACCCCTACCGGTGCAAATAAAATCATGTCAGTACCTGTTGGCACTTTGTAACTTAAAATTCTGTTGCGACCTGGGCTACAATTTGCTGTTTAGGAGACCAGGTCTGGCCTTGACAGTAAAGCCACCGTCAAAAGCTGCATTGAGAACTTCATCCAGGCAGCTTGCTGTGATGAAACTCAAATCCTGCCGGACGTTGGCTGGGATTTCTTCAAGGTCTTTCTCATTCCTCTGAGGGATGATGACGCGCTTCAGTCCAGCCCTGTGCGCTGCCAGCGCTTTGTCTTTAATGCCACCCACCTGTAAGGAGAGAAGAGGCTTATTTATGATCATCCTCAGCCCTTGAGATAAACCCTGACCCACCTTTCTTTCACTGCTATTTTAAAACATCCAAATCACCTTCCATTTCCTTAGAGCTTGAGCTGAGAAAGCCACTAAAAAGGTTAATAGTATATTCTTTACATTCAATTAGCACCATGTGAAGTCGCTCAGTCGTGTCAGACTCTGTGATCCCATGGACTGTAGTCTACCAGGCTTCTCTGTCCATGGGATTTTCCAGTACTGGAGTGGGTTGCCATTTCCTTCTCCTATTAATGGAAAATTCTCATCTTTTTTTTGAAAATTCTTAATTTTTGGCAGGTACGAGCACCTCTTCTGTCCAAGACTCCCTTTTATATTTCTGTTCCTTTCGGCACTCACATCAGTCTTGTTTGCAGGTAGCTCAGGTGTCTGAGGTCACCCCAGCTGTCTAGGCAGAGGCTCTAAAGTGGGGACCCGGGGCCTCCTGCCGGCCAGGACCAATCTGCAGTCATGAGTGAACCGCAACGGAAGCAGATCCCCCTGCCCCAGTCAACTTCTGGATGACAGACCGGGCTGGTATAGCGACCACACAGTGAGAGTCCCCGGGCCAGAAGAGCTCAACTAAGCCTCCTCTGAATTGCTGCCCCACAGAAACTAAGAGTAACTATTGTTTTGGGGTGGTGTGTATGCAGCAAGAGGTACCACATAGAGATAATCCCTGGAGACAGCCCTTGGAAGCCGCCTCCCACCTGCTACACACCTGCCATCCTATCACACTGTCTCTCCTTCCAGGCTTTTGCTTTATGCTGCTGGACTACACTTTCAAGGTTCCTTCGTCAGAGAGAGTGTGAGATGAACTCAGTCCCTGAATGTATGGCAATGTCTATTCTGCGTTCACATTTAACTGACAGCAAGGCTGTGTATACAAGACTTGATTAAAACTCATTTTCTCTCAGGGTCTTAAAGGTGCTATATATCTAGTGTTATCAATGAGTAAGCTTTGTCCTTGGTGACTGGAAAGTCATGAAGATGCAATCCTTTTTCTGAGGTGGTCCTTTCAATCTTTCTAAGGTCCTTTCAAACTGAACACAGCCTTCAATTCTAGGGAATGCTCTGTTATTTCCTTGCCATTTGTTCTACTCCATTGTCTCAGTTTAGTTAGATGCTGGATCTGTCAGATGGTGTTTTTCTATTTTTTTCTGAATAGTACTTTGAGCAATTCCTAAAACCATCATTTTAAATTCAAGAGCTTTGTCTTAGCCTCTGTTCTTGAATTCTGTTTTCTCTAGGCTTAGCAGGCCTTCTTAAGTGCTGCTGCTTTTCTCTGTGCTGCATGCAATAATTTAAATCTGAAGGCTTCCTCAGAGTTGCTGCGGCTGTCCTCCCCTGGGGGTGGGAAAGCCTTTACCTGGGTGCGAGGTGCTCTGAGTGCAGGGGGCCTAGCAGAAGAGCCGTCTGTTCCGTGGAGATTTCAGTGAATGCCCTGGGTTTTGTTTCCCATCCCCTTCCTGTTCTCCTGGTCTGAACCTTCTGGCTCTGAGCCAGTGCTTTTCACCAGGTTCCTGCAGGGAAGAATGTCTCTACCTCCAATCCTGTTACATCAGTGGGGATACTTTTATCTTCTAGAAGTTGGCTGAACTAGAAGAAGTTCCCCACTGATTGATGGCTCCCCACTCATTTTTGACCATTAAAATTTATTCCTTTAGCTTACCATTTCGAACTAGGAAGCTAAAGAGTTTATGGCTAGTAAAGCACTTGCTCATTTCCTTTTAGTAGTACAGCTAGTGTTAACCACCAAGTCACTAGAAATGCAGTAGTTCCGGGGCAGTGTGAAGAGAAGAGAGCAACATTCCTTTTGCGTATAGAACATAAATACAGTTTAGGATATGACTTCCTGGTTGAGTTAAATTTAAAAACCCAGAGAACTGCGAGCATTTTTAGTGATCTTAATTGGGGACTCTATGACCTACTTCCACCATTACTTCATTAAAGCAGAGGTGTTCCCAGAATAGAGAACATTTCTTTTTTTCTCAGTTTGCTATCAAACCTGCCAAAACTTTAATGTAGACTGGTACTGCTACCTAATGACTTAAACCTCTAAATGATCTCTCAAGTTTTATGCATTTTTCAGTGTTTTTATAAGTAGCTGCCAGATAGGCTGGAGCCCCAAAGCCTCATATGTGCAGAACTTTTTCAACGTTTAGCAATGAAGAATGGTTAGTCTTTACTACAAACTTCCATTTTGCACTACTTCTTTTCTATAAATTTTTCTATCAATCTATCAATTACAGTAATCTAAGTTATCTATAGGAGGACAGGAGGTCTCACAGGAATTTCGAAAGGTGAGAACTGGGCTTCAAGTTTAAAAACAGCTACCGTCCAGGACTGCCCTGGTGGTCTAGTGGTGAAGGATCAGCCTTCCAACGCGGGGGACACAGGCCTGATCCCTGGTCAGGGAACTGAACTCCCACATGCCACATGGAGTGACTAAGCTTGCCGCCGCAACTATACTCCCCACGCTCCACAAGACCAGCGCAGGCACTGCAATGAAGACTCGTGCAGCCAAAATAACATACACAGCCACCATCCTATTTCACACATATGCTATATACTTAACAATTCATTAACTAGAGCAAAGCCTCAAATCTTCATCTAAACAGCTAACATTTCTGGTAACCAGACTGGTATTTTTTCCTGTCGGCAAGTTTTCTTTTTTAGTGGAAGGGAAAACATGGGGAAAATCGTCAGTTTTTCCTTTATTTGATCGAAATGTTAAAATCTGAACTGCAGATATAAACAATACGTATTTAAAACTAAGCCATTCATAGGAAGACAGCAAACCACTATTAATTTAGATATTAAAATACTATTAATAAAAATTTTAAATTAAAAAAATTTAAAAACCATCTAAACAGGCTTTTTCATACTTACTGGAAGAACAAGACCTCGCAGTGTGATTTCACCAGTCATGGCTACATCTGAACGCACCAGCCGCCCACTGAAAAGTGAGGCGAGACAGGTTGCTATGGTGACTCCAGCAGATGGTCCATCTTTTGTGACAGCTCCAGCTGGGAAGTGCAGATGGATGTCTGTGTTCTCAAGAAGATCAAAACTTCCAGAAGCTTTAAGAAAGGAAAAAAAGATTTTGATGTAGAAAAATTAAACCGGTTTTCTCTTTCTCTGAAAAAAGAAAATCAAAGAGATAAAAATGAATGTTTGGGGTAAATACACCCTTCAAAATATTAGTGGGCAGTATAAGTTGGGGTGTGGAAGAACAGCTTCATTCTATTCCAAGTAGAAGGAAAATCAAAACAAACTTTTGGAATCAGTTTCCAGCTCAGGTTCCAGTCAAACAGTCCTCAACTGGGAACTAGAATTTCCACTCCAGTTCAAAAGCAAAGGTCTGTGCTTTAAGGTGAAAGTGATCATTTAAAGCTCTCCTTTATCTCTGTTTCAGAACTGTGGGATACCTCCTGGGTCATGATCCCAAGGCTCTTCTTTGCCCACAGCTTTGAGCACGCCCTCCAGCCCTGCCCCCACCCTGGGGCAGGCCACTCACCATTGGTCAGATGGTATTTCTTGGCATTGCTGCGGAGCCAGCTAATAGCGAGGTGGGCAGACTCCTTCATGACATTCCCCAGTTGGCCGGTGAGAGTTAACTGGCCTTCACCATCCATCCGACTTGCCTCCACGAACATGATTTCCCCACCTAAGGGAGTCCAAGCCAAACCGATCGCCACTCCTGGTTGACTCAAACGCTCAGATACCTTGGGAGAAGGAAGGAAAGTGAACAGTAAGGTCAACAAGAGCCAAACACTTTTCAGGCTGACCTAATCACAAAGGCAAGCTCCCCCTCAGAGGACCTGAGCGTACGCTGCACCTCAAAGAACTTATTACTGCGCTCAATTTGGAGTCACACAGGCTTTCTGCCACATCAGGACGTTTGGCATTCAACATAAAGAGTTTTCCCTTAAAGTACGAATGAGTGACTTCGATGCTTAAGCACCACATGCCCTAATTTTCAAGGCACAAACACAATCGTTTTATTTACCTCAGTATTTTTATTAGGCTGCATATTTAAAAACACTCTAGTGCCAAACTTCATTTCAGGCAATCATGAAATTGCTACCCTCTTTTTAAACATGCTGTTGAGAACTGTTAGCTCCAGAGGCCAAGGGTGAAGGTACTTATTAAAACCCCTGGATTGCACTTCTCCGCCACTCATCTTTGCTTTTTCCTTATTGCTGCAGAGATGCTGTACAGTGCTGGGTCCTCTCTGTGTGCTCGGAGGCCCACCATGCTGCCTCACTGCCTTTTTTTAAAATTCTCAGAAGCTGTCCATATAAATCTGAACAAACCCAAGACACAGCAATCTATATTAGATCAACAAATCCGCTTAGTCCCTCGTTAGTGTTGAGAATAAGCTCTCACTGCCATCTCAAACCGATCGTGTCACTCACCAGAGATTACGAGCCAGACAGGCTAACACATCCAAGTTATGAAAACATAAAAAGTAACAGCTGAAAAACAATCATGTTAACTTTTACTGCACACACTGAGCCTTCAAATTTCTTTTCCTATAGAAGCTATGCATGTTAGAGGAACTGGGCACAATACATCAACCCAGCACTAATGCAAGCATGAGATTTCTCCACTGAGAGGTAACCTCTCTCAGGTGCGGCAGAGTCTATAGGATGAGTTTCTGGTTAAAGGGCTGGTTGGGGGATGCTCCCTCCTTTTCCAAGGGGCTTAGATGCTGAAAATCCTGATTTTAAATGGATGTGTGAAATCCTTTGAAGCTGTTGGGCACTTATTTTTAATAGTGAACGTAAAAGCCTATTTTTAAAGTTGGTTTCATATTTAAATTTAAATTTTATATTTAATGATAAGTTAGACCCTGGGAAGGCCAGGCTGCAGTGATGGCTGAGTTGACGCTGTGCACCGTGGATTTCACCTTCGCATCTGCCCTGTTCTGTATCTATTCAAGGAGAAAGATGCAAAAAACAACGTGCAGAAGATCGTACTATTTAAGGAAAACAGAAACAACTATTTATAACAGTGTTCACAAGGCTTGTTCTTGCTAATATAAAAGCAGTTCTCTATACCTGAATGACACCTAGTGGGTGGGAACTTGCCAGGGCTTCCTGTTTTTACTTCATGGCTCTTTTCTAGGGCTGAGTGACCCTAACCAGCCCTAAACAATGATCCTCAATATACTCCTGTGCTAATTTAACAGAAAAACCATACTGCACAACTGTTAGCTATAAAAAGAACAATTCCCCCCTTTTTAAAATAGCTAAATCCTCAAAACTCATTTTGTCAAAATAATATGCCCAAAGCATCAAGAGTAAGATTCATGCTGATTATCACACTGCTTCAAGAAGCCAAGCCAAACGCTCCATTTACTGGAGAGTCGTGCTGCTCTGGGTAGAAGTAACTGGTACATAGTTCACTGAAAGGCAGGAGGGTAGGTAAGGACACGTGGCCAAAACAAAACCATCCAGGCTTAGAGTCACCTCATTCTAGCTTGATGGCAAGTGTTCTAATAGTGACCTGGAAATGGGACTAGTGACGAATCTGTGTAACTCAACCACGTACAGGGGTGGGGGAACTGAGGGCAGGAGCTGCTACCAAACCGAGAATCTCGCGATCAGGCAAATAACAGTCGGGAATCCAGGGGCTTCTCTGGTGGTCCAGCGGTTAAGAATCAGCCCTCCAACGCAGGGGACACAGGTTCGATCGCTGGTCAGGGAACTAAGACCCCACATGCTGCAGTGCCACTGGGCCCTCGTGACTAAACTAGAGAGAAGCCCACCCACCACAATTAAGAGTATAGCAATTAAGACCCCATGAAGCCCAAACCATGTATACATATAGTATTACATATTGGAAAAAAGGAATCTGTAACTCAAGAACTTGGAGTCATACTCTTCAAAGTCATTTGTTCTGAAATAAACAATTCTCTAACTACCAAGCATCCATTTTCTATGTATTTTTCCCTCAAAAATAGTGAGTACAATATGAATTTAAAAGATGAGAAATATGCTCTTTCTTGCTCGTGAATGCAGTTTCCCAGCCATCTTAAACTGTGTATAGAACAATTTGTATTTTATAGAATTCCCTAATGAGATTGAAGATAATAATTTCAAAACTCTATCTATTGGTGCTTTGCTACCAGTTTCTAACTCCATTACTGGTTTGCGGAATCATCAATTATATTAGGTAAGACAGGCCTCAGCTTGATGCTTAGAACATTTTTCCCTTTAAATGTCAAACTGGAACATGAGTATCTCAAGTTCACTTGTCATTCACTTTCCCTTCAAACTGGTGCTTCAGTTTCCTTTATCTGTTAACTTAAGCTTGTTCAAAGAAATGGTCAGTTTCTTCTGTAACAATTCTATCAATCATGTAAATATGCAAACTGAGGAAATGTTTAAAATGTTTAATAAAGTTGATGATAGGATATGTCTTATAGAGTATGGCTGCATCCCTAACACTTCAGTGATAGCAGTGTTTAAGGAACATTTGAACATCTAATCACTGCCAATTTCACTGTTCTTTCCTCTTGATTAACTCAACAGTGATATTTACTGATATTTGACTAAAATAGTAAATACATGCAACTCTTCGTGACCCTTCCACGCCGAGACCAACACCCGCAGTTTTAACACCTGGTTAGTTACTATTGTGGCCATTGGAGGGATGCAATTTTTCCTTCATCCATCGGGGCTTTACTAGCATCTGGCTCCAGGCTCCATCACAGATCACAGGGATAGCAAACCAAAACCTCAGGGCCGTGACAGACTACCTGCCTAACCACAAAGAATAAGGGGCCACTAATCCCCCAGCACGGGGAGGCAGCAAGAGGATCTAGCCAGTGCTTGTCTACAGAGAGCCCTGCAGGCGCGAGGGCCCGTGTCTGGGGAGCTGGAGCAGGTGTCCGCTGGGCAGAAAAAGGCCAGGATGCCTTTTCACAGCAGAGAGGCCAGCATGTGCCAAGGACTCAAGACAGGATATTGTGGGCCTTCTCTCCAAAGACAAACACAGCGCCTCACTGAACGCAAAACCTGCGCTGTCAGACGGCTGTGTATGTGTGCAGGTTTGCCCCGTGGTGGTGGTTACACCACACGATGGTTTCTGTTATAGCTCATACGGCATACTTTATCCTCCTGCCAGCGTTGTCACCACGGCAGCTCTCCATCTGCCAACTTATGTAAAGTCTTTGGAGGAATATCTGATTTTTCTAGTTGTAAATGTGTTTCGGCAGCGTTTCCAGCTTGCAGGGGCCCTGGGGTCAGCCTCTGGAAGCAGTGTGACACAGCCCTGTCTGGCCCGACACCAGTGCTGCCGAGAGCCAGCCGCTTTCAGATGCTTCCAGTAAGGAAGGCCTTTGCTTGGCACAACTGACTGGTGGTGGGCCAGGTGAGGGCAGCATCGGTGCAGTCTTAACGGGGGTGTGGGGCACAGCAGGTCTGAACCAGAGGGATGGAGGAGGAACTCACTACCATGACTCTCTGGGCATTTCCTCAGTGTTTACACATGCTGGTTATTCCTAGCAGCTGACTGTGTCTGTCTGCAAGGGAAGCACGTGGATGGTCTCTCCTGGAATTCATCTGCATTCTATTCAGGATGCTGTTTAAAATCTCCATGTCTAGTCTCTTCTTCTCTTTGTTACTGTTTTTTCTAAGGGTGGTGACATCTGGATAAGGACTTTTCATATACCATGGAGGCTTTCATGCTCATTATGAATGGAGTCACAAATACTCAGATGACAGATTGTCAGGATTAGCAGACTGGACCAAACAGACTCGTGGCTTGGATGACTGGTTTTCTGAGGCTGAAAATCAAATGCATCCTGGAAACCCTAGAATTTATGTGTTCTTCTGACTGAGTCACCATATTTGCAATCTGTGGGATTAAGACAGTGATCCCCAGAGCTATGTAGGAACTCTTCATATGTTGGGTTTGTCTTTTTTTTTTTTCGGGAGGGGAGTATGAACTGCAGGATTGTATATTTATGTAATGTATCTAATTTGTATGTATATCAATATGGAGATATATACATATATGTATATGTGTGTGTGTGTACCTAATCATGTGGAGGCTTCTCTTGGCTTCGCTAGGATGATAATGAAAGTAAGATTCTCATCTCATCCCAAAGAGGTTCACATAATGAATAAAAGTAATTATAACCAAGTTCACCATTATTAATAGCAATCTCATAACTGACTAGCTCAGTAAGATTCAACAGCTGGGCCCCTCCCAAATCCTCCATATCTGGATCCAGGCCTGCCCTGGGGAGTGATCTGAGAAGCAGTCAGGGAGAGGGAAGCCCAGACTTCCTTGGGCGCCTGCACCTGCTCCACTCTCTCCCATTTTTAAAAACTCGTAACAAAGGGAGGTCTTTTATTTTTATTTTTAAGTGGATTTAACTGATCTTGTTATTGTATATGAAAAAGTGACTAATGATACTGTTCCTAAATTTGAAACCTAGACGAAGTTTCTCATTTGTTCAGAAACTCCTTTTTCAACCTGCTGAGAGAATTCTAAAGGAATCTAACACAAGCAGAAGTGTGCCTTCCTGTCATTCCTCCTCACTGTCAGTTTCCTAGGTCAGTAATGTTTTTTGGTACTGACATATTTTTGCAGACTCATCTTCAATAGAAGTAAGGCACAGTAGCCACGAAATTGAAAGACATTTGCTCCTTGGAAGAAAAGTTATGACCAACCTAGATAGCATAATGAAAGCAGAGACATTACTTTGCCAACAAAGGTCCGTCCAGTCAAAGCTATGGTTTTTCCAGTAGTCACGTATGGATGTGACAGTTGGACTATAAAGAAAGCTGAGTGTCAAAGAATTGATGATTTTGAACGGTAGTGTTGGAGAAGACTCTTGAGAGTCCCTTGGACTGCAGGGAGATCAAACCAGTCCATCCTAAAGGAAATCAGTCCAGAATATTCATTGGAAGGACTGATGCTGAAGCTGAAACTCCAATACTCTGGCCACCTGATGCACAGAACTGACTCATTGGAAAGGACCCTGATGCTGGGAAAGATTGAAGGCAGGAGGAGAAGGGGACGACAGATGGCTGGATGGCATCACCAACTCAATGGATGTGAGTCTGAGTAAACTCCAGGAGTCGGTGATGGACAGGGAGGTCTGGTGTGCTGCAGTCCATGGGGTCACAAAGAGTCGGACACGACTGAGCCACTGAACTGAACTGAGAGCACAGTAAGGGATGGTCATGTTATTAAAGCAAATAATAATGAGGCTTACAATAAAAGTCACAGGGACTTTTACTTTTGTGACTAGACATGTGTTTTTAGGGTACATGGTGGTTGCACAAACTAGTATTTGTTCATTTTTTTTAGCATGTAATAGGCACTATGGTGGGCTTCCCAGATGGTACAGTGGTAAAGAGTCTGTCTGCCAGTGCAGGAGATGCAGGAGACTCGGGTTCAGTCCTTGGGTCGGGAAGATCCTCGAGAAGGAAATGGCAACCCACTCCAGTATTCTTGCCTGGGAAATCCCATGGACAGGGGAGCCTGGTGGGCTACAGTCCATGGGGTCACAAAGAGTCGGACACGACAGCACAAATGCACGCACACAGGTACAATCAAGGGTACTTTATATATATTAACTCACCAGCTTCTAAAAACTCACTCCCTTGCATCAGATGGGGCCAGCACAGTCCAGGGGGAGGGGTTCATCCCTGTGAATGACAGGCCTCTTCCTCCTCCTGCCAAGTCCTGTTGATGGTGGCTGGATTTCCCATCTTCATACTCTGCCCACCTCCTTCTATATTTAAAACCACTCTTCTCCCTTCTGGCCACCCTGAGTCCCGCCATCACCCTGGGCATCTTCAGCAAGCGCCTGAGACTCATGCAGCCTGGTTTCTTTGTCTCTAAACACCCCCGTGACCCCCAAACACACTCCTCAACCTAAGCTAGCCACCCTTACCCTGGTTCTGACTGCCAGCAGAAGCCATACAGCCTCTGAAATCTGAATTCCACCACTCCCTTCCCTGACCACTCACTTTCTTGTCCTTCCAGCTCACTTGTATTCAAGACCACCAACTCTACTATCCTCGTGTTATCCACCAGCTCTGTCCCAGCTTCACCGCTCTCCTTGGGCACCGAGACGCCTCTGCTCCAGCGTTATCATCTCTTCCTTGGCCCTTTCTCCATCATCCGTCGCACAAGGGATCTTCATCACAGATACCTCCTCCCATAGCACTTTGCCAGAGACTCTGCTCCCGGGGTACCATCTCTCTCTCCAGCAAACTCAGTCCAACTCTATGGGATTATTCTGGTTAGCAAACAGGCTGCCATGTGTAACCCCCTCCCTGTCACTCCACTGTCCCTTCCAGCCACCTCACTTGTGTGCGGTCCATCAAACTGCAGAAGGAGTTCGCGGCAACCTCCTTCTGCTCCGCACGGTCCAGAGCCTCTTCCCACACTCATCCCTCCCTGTGACACCCTCCACGCTGTCAGATCCAGGACCCAGACAGCAGACACAGCCGCACGCTCCCCCCTCCCGAGACAGGTTCCATGGCGGGGCCGTGTCCCCGTCCTGCTCCTACCTGATGGCCTGCTCCTTCTGTTTCTCTCTGCGGTGAAGGCCCCTCTTCTCCTACATGACCCTAACTGTTCAGGGCCTCTTCCCAGGCTCCCTGCTCTTCATCCTTTTCCCCAGGACTTTAAAACTCCTCTATTTTCTAACAACTCTATAATTTATACCTCCCAGTCCAAAACAGAGCACCACAGTTGGTAAGAACAGAAGTGAAACTCTTGAGGTAGAGCAGGTATGCCTTTATGTCACATTGCTGTACTTCAAGCAATTCTTTTGCGGCCGGGAGGGAAGGGCAGGAGTCATCTTGGCTGCAGGGTGTTGTAGGCGAGTGGAAGGAATGCTGGATCTGAGCTGGCTGACTGGCTTCACTAAGTGCACCTTCTGTGACTTTGCGTGATTCATTTAAGGTTTTTCCTGTGTGTAAATTGGACGACCCCGAGCACAAAGAAAGCCCTTGTGGATAACAAAGAGATGTTCCATAAACCTTTATTTCATAGATGCAAAAGTTGAGGCAGAAGGTGATGATCATCAGACTGCTAGAGGCAGAGAAGGAAACCCCCTGCACCAGTGTAAATTCTCTCAGCTGTGGAAGAGATGAGCAAAATGTTCCCAACGCCCGGACACCAGACCTTCTATTCTAAGATGCTCTTTATAGACGGGAAAATGGCTACAGGATTCATGATGGTAACAGTGTTCATAGGTAATAGCTCAGATGCTACAAGAAAAATAAAATCATTTTTGTAATGATATCAAACAGAGCTGTTAAGCAGTGTTTATAAAAATTTCTCTTTTCTGTCCTTTGGCTCTTTCTCCGCTAAAGCTCCAAGAATGTCAGCAATGTTTCCAAACTTAACAGGAGCAAATGTGGCTGGGAGAGAAGGGTCTATGCAACAGAAACAAGGAGCCATCTTTTGTTTTTATTAGCTGCTCTGGTGTAAATTCCCAAAGGATGACTGACATAGACTGTTCTGAAAGCCAAGAGCAAGAAGCCTGCTGGACATGCGGGAGCAGAACCTGTCTCCATTGTCACTCACAAAATCAATGGACTTACTCGGAACAGGTAACAGCTTTCTCAACCAAGAAACGTTTTGCTCCTCTTCTTTCAACACTTCAAAATTTAAACCCACAGTATCTTAAGAATTCAAATAAGCAAAATAATGTTTCTGATTCTACTGTTCAGGACCACATTTACTGTCAAGAGTAAATGTGTTCTTGTAGCTGATTGCTTTGGGAACTATTTCCCCTCAGTTTTAAGATTTGAGGAAAATCATATTTACTGGTAGTGGTTTCAAATGCTGGATGGGAGACTGTCTTCTGCTTAACTTACCAAATATATCATCTGAAATTTTTTTTTCCTTTATACAGAAAAGGTGATGGGAAAGCTTCTGAAGAAAGATGCCAGGAAGTTCAGTAGTACATACATATTTTTCTAGTAACTGCTTCATGAAAGCTTACAGAAGCATCCTATGAAATACATCACCATACCTCAGTAACCACAGCTTCAAATACCTATATCCACCCAGCTGCCTTGACTCGGTCCTGCTCCCAGGCCTTTATGGCTCGGCGTCCCACTATGAGGGATGGTTAAGGGAGCGAGACTTGCATGTGGGTTTAGCCCGAAAGGAACTAGTAATAACGTTGGGAGAATAAATCCTGAAAGATGTCATCTGGTCTGCACTAGAGCAGCCTTAAGCTAAAGCCAGGCTCATGTCCTTAGGTATTATGTACTAGGCTGTTTCCCTACCGCCTTCTGCCAAGCCTTTGATAGCACAGAGGAAGAATCCTTAATTAAAGCACATAAATAGGAATATAAGAATTTCTGAGGAGGAAAGTCAGAGACACTATTCTTAAAATGGAACTGAATGGAAAGAATAAGATCAGACTGGGTTTCTAAAAGAGCACCCAGGCAGAGTCTCTGGGGCTCTGCAAAAGCCATGTGTATTATCACGTTGTGTTGTGCTAAGTCGCTTCAAGTCGTGTCTGACTCTTTGCAACCCCAAGGACTGGAGCCCGCCAGGCTCCTCTGTCCATGGGATTCTCCAGGCAAGAATGCTAGAGTGGGTTGCCATGCCCTCCTCCAGGGGATCTTCCCCACCCAGGGATCAAACCCACATCTCTCAGGTCTCGTGCACTGGCAGGCAAGTTCTTTACCACTAGTGCCACCTAGGCAGCCCTATTATCACATTTAGTACCAACATTTAATACTAGAGAGAAAACAGTTTTCCAATCTGAAGACGAAATTCAGCCTCACCAAACAGCCAAACATATTTCTCCCTCGATCTATTAGGCAACCAACAGAGTTAACAGGTGGATATCAACGAAGAAACGAGAATGCTCACCTCCATTTCATACATAGGGGGCCCAAGGATGTCTTTCAGAGCATGGAAGTCAATCAAAATTGGCATTTCAGGTGGGAGGGCCAAGTCGGTAGTGTCACTGACAGGGTTGGATTTTCCATCTTCTAAGATGTGTTCTTTGCAACCTAAGGAAGAAAATTTTACTTAAGAACACTCAGAGACGTGCAGGATGAAAATTCATTATCAGTAAACATCAGTGGATTTCTAGTAGTTCAGTCACCTTTATACATGTATGAAGGCACAAAAATGTACCTTGTGTATCTGTGGGACACAACAGAAGAATTAGTCTTTCAAGAGCCCCTGAGGATGACACAGAGCGGTGCTCTGTTCAGTCACTTTTACTTGTTTGCCCTCATCTCCCCCTGTTAAAGAGTGAGCCCCAGCAGAGCAGCAACCCTGCCTGTCTTCTTCTCAACCATTACATTAAGCTAGGAGCAATGCCTGGTACTGCTCAACTGCTGGCCTTGAGAGGCCAGACACTCAAGGGTCAGATGCACAGATCAACGTGCACAATCCTCTGTGAAATCAACACAATCTAAACTGTTCAAGTCCCTTTTCAGAGGAGTTCCATCGGCTGTCCCATTTCTATCGGGCAACGAGAACTTGGAAATGACAGAACCCATAGAAGCAATGCCTCTTGCATAAACATACAGCTCAGCTCCAAGGTTATTATTTTCCAATAAAAACAAATATAATTGTCAGTGCCTGGTAAGAGAACATGAAGCCTGGCTCGAAACCCCTATAATAATGGACCATTTCCTTTACCTGCCTAAGAGCCCTGGTTGCTGACATCTTGTCAAAGGACTGACTCACTGTGGTTGGGATTAGACATCCCGGGAACAGGAGCCAGCTGCCCTAGCAGACCTTTTCTATTGGTCTTTGTAATTTCAGTCTGAGTAAAGAAAAATGTTACTTACGTCTATAGCCAGAAACCGAAAATGAGAAGAGGTTTAAAAATGCAGGAAATATCTGGCTCTATTCAGTTTCATTCCCTGCTTCTCTTTTCCTTGAGTTCTGTCATAATTCTTCTAGCTCTGGTTCTATCTCACAAAGTGTTTTAAAAATATTTTTCTTTTATTACTTTCTTTATATATACCCTTCTTTCTGGAGATGATTACTGTATATATTAACATACAACACATAATTATAAAGTCACCTAAACATTGTATATTCATATGTATTTATTCTAGTTTTGCTATGATCCTTCTGATACCTCATGAATTTAAAATTATTTTCTACTAACTCTTTTCTTTTCAAAAGTGACTACTGAATATGTTTAATAATATTAGACTCCAATGATAACTGGACACATCCTGGAGTGTCCCCAAGAGATCCCCGTGTCTTGTGGCCTTGTAACATCAGGGTGAAGGCCTCTGTTGGCTTACTCTTCTGCTGGACCCTACAGGGCTCCTCTTCAAGACTGAATCATGAGGGCAAATGGACAACAGCTCAGACTTTTTCCTGCTTGCTGGCTACTTGACTTTATACAAAGAATGAAAGAGAAAACTCTGTAGACTGCCAAGTGCAATGCACACACTGTATCCCAAGTGTGGGTGTTAACTTACAGATAATCTCACAGTCCTACTTCTGCAATGTCACTTGATCTTTGGCTCAATCAGATTCTGAGAAGTCTTCCCTGATCTTTCCAACTTCTTACAGTGCTTACTTATCTGTGTCACAAAATCGAGCAGTTCCTAGGTTACTCGGTGGCACGTGGGAGATTTTCTGCCTGCTGCTCTGTCTGCGACAACGTCAATGATTGAGGGTGGGAAGGCACTTAAATCAACAGCTTAGCTACACACAGATCTCAGAGCGGAACAGAAAGCAGGTGTCATTGCTTAATTAAAATTAATGCACAGAAAAAAAAGCACTACTGTCTAAGGTTACCGTACACTAAAAATGAAGGGCTCTGAAACTCTGGCTGATGCCTAGAAGAGGCTGCAAGCTTCTTTAACCTGTTGTGTTTTGTGTCGGGCTTTCCCGAGATCTGATTACAGTTGCCAGTCTGGAATTCACCATCACAGCAGGAAGGAAAACTGGATGGGTGAAAGCCAATCCACATTTATGTAATCGATGCTTTGGGACATCCCATCGCTTTCCAAGTGGAGTAGTGAATTCAGCGCTTTGAGCACAGAGTGGGTGGGGGTGGGGAGAGCTACTTCTAATGCGACTAGACCTTACAACGCAAAGGATGGCCATTCACTCCAGGCTCTAGGCACAGCAGCTGGGTAAAGAAAAACCAACAAACTTAGAACTAATCTGTGCTTTCAAATATTCCACCATGGAACACAAGCCTAGAGAACTAAAGCTTCATGTCAAGGAAATGGTGCCAGCCAATCAGGAAAGACAGGCTGGCACCGGATTTCACGGGCCATCTGCCACACCTTTGTTGTTGTTTGGTTGCTGGGTCATGTCTGACTCTTTTGTGACCCCATGCACTATTGCCCACCAGGCTCCTCTCTGTCCATGGGATTTTCCAGGCAAGAGTATTGGAGTGGGTTGCCATTTCCTCCTTCTTCAGATTCCTCCGCAGGAATCTTCCCAACCCAGGAATTGAACCCGTGTCTCCTGCATTGGCAGGCGGACTCTTTACCACTGAGCCACCAGGGAAGCCCCTACTGTACCTTGGGGAACACAAAGTGAGCAAGGAGATGGATTTTCACAGAGTGTACACTTTGATTCCTCATTAAACGTCATCTCGCCAACATGCCATTCCAGGAATCAGGACCAGGTTAGAGCTGAACCCTGAGTCCTCGAATAAGCTTTCAGTATTCAACTCAAATGCCCCGTTCTCCCTTGTCAGAAGGGATCAGCACCAGGAGAAGACAGCTGCAGCGTCCCTGGGACTCGTGATTGGCCTTGCCCCAGGATCACAACATTCATGCCAGATGGACTTTCTGAGGCACAGCAAACAACAGCAACAGACCAGGACCCTGTCCCACAGGTCCTTCCTGACGGAACTGCACAGGTTAACTGTCCTCTATGCCCTGATCTTGGGGTAAACAGTGGCTCTTAACAAACGGGTAACAGTCACATGAAAAAATGATTATTTCACCAAGAAGCTTTTAAAAAAAGTAATATTTATTTTTATTTATTTATTTGGCTGCGCTGGGTCTTAGCTGCAGTGAGGCATGTGGGATCTAGTTCCCTGACCAGGGATTGAACCCAGGTCCCTGGCACTAGGGTCTTAGCCATTGGACCACCAGGGAAGCCCAAGAAGTTTAAATTATAAAAGCCAAGTTACATTTTCTGGTTACCAAATTAATCAATAAAGTTTAAGAAATGACAAACATTTCTTCAACATTAAAGAGACTGGAGAGATCTTCTCAAATACTACAGCTTATGGAAATATAAGTTGGTTCAATCTTTCTGGAAAACCATTTGTCAACATATTGAAAGTGTCCTAAATATTCATAATCTCACACCCAGTGATTCTATTTCTCAGGAAACTAACTTTAAACAAATGCTTAGATAACAAATCTACTCACTGTAGCACTATTTTTAACAGCAAAAATTAGATCCAATATAAAGACGCAACATTAGGAGCATGATTAAGTAAACTGTGGTACACCCACGGATCTAATAAAATACTATACAGTCACTAAAACTGCTTTCTAAGTGTTCTTTTTTAATAATTTTTTTCCCTAAGTGTTTTTAAGTGATGCAAGAAAACCCTTTTGAAACAACATCAAATGGAGGAAAGAGAGGAGTAAAATTTCCCATGCCATGCTGCTGCTGCTGCTGCTGCTGCTAAGTCGCTTCAGTCGTGTCCGACTCTGTGACCCCATAGTCGGCAGCCCACCAGGCTCCCCCGTCCCTGGGATTCTCCAGGCAAGAACACTGGAGTGGGTTGCCATTTTTTTCTCCAATGCATGAAAGTGAAAAGTGAAAGGGAAGTCACTCACTCAGTCGTGTCCGACTCCTCGCGACCCCATGGACTGCAGCCTACCAGGCTCCTCTGTCCATGGGATTTTCTAGGCCATGAATCTTACTAATATAAATGTATATAAGAATGAAGTTATATAATACAAAATGTTAATACAAGTTGTTCCCTGAGTTATGAGGTTAAGATTACATGATGAGATAGTCAATAAATAAAAGTCTCCAATCTTGGCGCTGGCTTCCTAGCTGGCCTTGAAAAAAGCGACTTTACCTCTCCATATCTGGGTTTCCAATCAGTAAAACCATAACAATTATAGTAACCCTTAAAGAGTTGCTGGGCAAATCTGATAATGCTAAAAGCTTTACTATTCATAAATGAAAAACTGAATTATATAGAGCCGTATTTAACACAGACTTCTAAGACCCACATGTCTTACTCCTAGCCCATTTCACTGGAAGAAAACAAAATGCTTTCTGCTCCCCAACCCCACCCAGGGCCCCACAGACAGGGCTTTGACCACACATGACTTTAGGGGATGACATAAACTATTTTTTCTATTCTATTTAAGAAAATAGAAAAAGATAGCAAGACTCAAGACTCTGCCCCATGTTTCTCATCAGTATTATCAGCCCGTCCTGAGTCTAATTCAGGACATAGCCAGGGTGGTCAGGGGCTGAATGGCATGAAGGTAGCAGATAAGCAGATAGCACCAGAAGCTGAACCTGCAAGGTCCTTGCTCTGCTGGCACAGCAAATGTGAACCTTGGTACCGCAACGGTGAAACCCAATGTCACCACAGCTACTACCAAAGGATATTCTATAGCTGAGAACTCCTGGGGCACGAGGGGTAGAGCGGGGATGTCAGCCTTCCAAAGCAGCTGTCACCAGGACACGATCACGTGATATTTCCCAACCACTTTTCCCATCAGAGGAACATGATTTACATAAACAAGCCCTACTGCCAAAGAATCACTGTGGGAAGGAGGGACAAAGAAAGGTCCTGAGAGAGGAGGAGGACAGGAGGAAGAACAGAGGGGTGTAATACCTCAGCAAAGTCCAGTAGCTTTCTTGTTTGTTTTTAAAAAAGTGTCTTACCTTCTGAACAAATCTTGCAGCAAATGGTGTCTCTGAGCAAGTGATCCAACCAAGAGAAAGTAGCAGAGGCCAGGAACAGGTACCAACACCAACCGCTACTCCCAGAACGTGGCAGAAAGAAAACTTCACCCTACCACACACAGCCCCAGGTTATCTACAATCACCTTTACTCAAGACAGAACCTTGCAGGGATCACTTATTCTCTATATTCTGCTTAACTTGAAGCATATGCTACACTCTCTAGCCCCCTCTCATGAGTTCAAAAGCTACATTTTGTGGTATAGACATAAAACAAACCCCTTCTTCTAGATTGTGAAAGAAGTATTCATTTTCATGAATAACAGGTTGTTTTTTTTTTTTTAACTCCTTTGGGGTAGGGATGGAGGAGAGGATGGGGTGTACAATACTGTTGACTGCAACCAGCAATCAAGTAATAGGGGTGACTCAGACACAGAGGGTTAATTCTCCAAAGGAACAAATGCTACCTGTTCCTGTCATACTAATACGATGTCCCCAAGAACATCCAGATCTCATTCTGAAGCTTAGCAGAATTCAGGAAGTGTCAGGAAATTCAAGTACAGAATGGAACCACGATCCATTAAAATTTAAGAACTAGGCAGAAAGTAAAAAGTCTGGTCCAATCCTTCATTTTATACTCCAGGAAAGGGATGGAAGATTGAGCAAATCTCCTGACGTCCACAGTAAATCACAGACAGCCTCGGGATTCTGGATGTCTGGTCAAGGGCACGTTTTGTTCTCCCTGAAGTCCAGTTTAGGAAAGCTGCCTGTAGCTCAGGAGTTCCTTGACAAGCAGCCCGGTGGCAAATTTAGAGGTTATTTTTTCCTGACTGAAAATAATCAACTCATCTGCCATCACATACAGATTCCTATCTATGACTATTGTCAGAAAAAACCGTGAAAGACTTAGAAAAGAGCAAAACACAGATTACTGGGCGAGCCGTCCAGTGTGTCCTTCCAGGCTGTGCTTTGGTGCCTTTCAGCTATTTTCCTGTAAGCTGTAGGAAACCAACAGTAACAGAGATGACTCCTGTCCACAGAAATGAAACAGTATTTTGTCCTCTCCCTTTCCCAAGAAGCTAGTTTTGCAAATTAGTTTCAGCATTCCTGATCACCTATATAGATGTCTATGTTTTGAATTCTCCATGGAACCAGATCTTACTAAGATCGATCTTACTGGTTAACTCATTAATAAATGAGTTCATTTAAATCTTTAACACGTGTTCATTTTATATCTGTGTAACAGTGATGATTTTGCCATTAAAAATTATTACCCTCTAATACTGAACAAAAACAAATCTTTCTAAAAAGTGACCAATTCCCACAGGAGTCACCCCTTACTTAAGCTGAAATGTTTAGATTTTAAAACTTTAGGGCCTCAGACAGATACACCAAATTGCTTTAGATACAAAAACATGAACTTTCCATTTTCAGCATTCCTGATTTTGGGTAGATCCTCAGAACATCCAGGAGAGGCACAACTGATCCTCTTTATTTCCAAGAGGCCTTGGAGTCAGACAGCTTGGATTTGTGGTCCATTTCTTACAAGCTGGTATGATTTGGGGAAATTTCCTTTTCCTGGGGGGGTAACTCCCTTAATTATGATAATATGTATGTAACATACTGTTGATCATTTTAGCCACTTGAAGTGTACAATTTGGTGGCATTAAATACATTCACAATGTTGCTGCAACCTTCACCACTATCTATACCTGAAACTTTATCATCTGCATATAAACTCGGAACCCACTGAATTGTAACTTTCCTTTCTTTCACTCCTGCATCCAACTGGCAACCTCTATTCTACTTTTCTAGCTCAATGAATCTGCCTATCTAAGCAACTGTGTATTAAGTGGACTTCTGTAATACTTGTCCTTCAGGGTCTGGTTTGTTTTACTTAAGCATAATATTTTCTAACTCCAGTCATGCTGTGGAATATATATAAAAAATTTCCTTTTCATGGCTGAATAATATTCCGTTATATGCAGACACCACATTTTGTTTATCTGTTCATCTGCTGACGGACACTTGGGGTGTTTTCACCTTTTGGCTACAGCGAATAATGCTGCCATGAACACTGCTATCATTCCTGCTGTGAACTCTTTCGGATACATACCTACAAGTGGAACTGCCTGCTTACAAGGTAGTTCTATGTTTATCTTTCTGAAGAACTGATGGACTGTTTTCCACAGCAGCTGCACCACTTTATATTCCCATTAACACAGCACAAATGTTTCAATTTCTCCACAACCTCACCAATGTGTGGCTTTTTATTTTCTATTTTATTTTATTACAGCCATCATACTGGATATGAAGTAATGGCTCACTGTAGTTTTCATTTGCATTTATCTAATGACTAACAATGGCAGGCATCTTTCCATGTGCTTGTGGGCCATTTGCCCATTTTCTTTGGAAAAAGTGTCTATCCAAGTCCTCTGACTATTTCTGAACTGGGTTGTTTTTTGTCGGTTGAGTTGTAGGCAGGCGTTCTTTATGCATTCTGGATGTCAATCTCTTATCAGTCACATAATTTGCAAATATTTCCTCCCATTCTATAGGTTTTTTTTTTTTCTTACTTTCTTATGTCTTTTAATGCACTGAAGTTTTTAATTTTGATGAAGCTCAATTTACTTATTTACTTTTGTTACCTGTGCTCTCGGTTTCATATCCATGAAACCATCATTGCCAAATCTAATGTCATGAAGATTTTCCCCATTGCTTTATTCTTGATGCTTAATAATTTTAGCTCTTAAGTTCAGGTTATTGATCAATTTTTAGTCAACTTTTATATATATTATGAGGTAAAGGTCCAAATTCATCCTTTTGCATGTGAATATTCAGTATTCCCAGCAACAGTTTGCTGAAAACACTTTGCTTTCCCCACTGATCTAGGCATCCTTATTAAAAATCAACTGACCACATATGCGAGCCTTTCTTTCTATTTGTCCCGCTGGCTTATATATGTCTGTCTTTATGCCAGTACCATACCACCTAATTACTGTAGCTTTGTAGAAAGTTCAAAGTCAGGACATGTGAGTCCCATATTTTGTTCTTCTTTTTCAAAGATCGTTTTGGCTACCTGGAGCCCACTGAAATTTCACATGAATTTGAAGACTAGCTTTTCCATTTCTCTGAAACAGGATGTTGAAGTTTTGGAAGAAAGACTGCACTGAATCTATAGATCTCAACAATGTTAAGTCTTCCTATTCATGAACACAGGATATCCTTCCATTTACTTGGGTCTTAAAAAATTTCTTTCCATCAATGTTTTGTAGTTTCTAGCCTACCAGTCTTTTGCCTCCTTGGTGAGATTTATTCTTTAGTATTTAAGTTTTTTAGATGTTACTGTAAATGGAACTGCCTTTTAAATTTCATTTTCAGATTGTTAATTTTCCTAAGCCCTTTAAGCTCCATTTCCTCATCTGAAAAGAGAGAAATGGTATGAACACTGCAAATAGTTGTTATAGGGATAATGGATACAGGATATACAGGGATAATGAAATCATAGTATAGCTTCTAAGGTTAGGGTTGGAGCTGTTCGGCCTAAATTAAAATCTGACATTTACTAGCTGTGAACCTTGGGACTTTATTTAATCTGTGCCTTAGTCTTCTCATCTGTAAAATGGGCCTAAAAATAACCTATCTTATAGGATCATTAAGAGGATTAAATGAGTAAATACATACATGTAAAGTGCTTAGGAAGGAGTCTAGCAAACAGCGGGAACTTTATAAATGACAATTCAGGCCTTCTTGCCTGAATTATCACAGAGCCTTCTAATTTGGTTTCTCTTCCGAGTTTCCTATTATCCATTTTATTCACTCTTTGTAAATGAATCTTTCAAATCACTACTCTAATTACATTATTTCCAGACTTAAAATTAATCTTTACTAGGTTTTCATTACAAATTAACTTCCAAGAGTTGCATTCAAGACCTACCACCATATAGTGTCAAATTACCTTTCTAATCAAAGCTCCCACTGGAATGCCTTTTAAACTGAAAGTGTACATAACCACCACCCATAACTCAACTAACATTTAAGGAACACAATCCAGGGTAAGATACTTCACCCTAGAGCCCCTATCTGCAAAATGTCAGATTACAGGAACTCAAACCTTACCACACCAATTCATCGCAAGCGCTTCATACAAAACAGGTATTCAATTATGATCTGCTGAATTAAGTTGAATTTGCCTACTGCATTCTTTTTTTGAAAATGTTATTGGAGTACAGTTGATTTACAACGTTGTATTAATTTCAGGTGTATAGCATAGTGACTGCCTATTGCATTCTTAAATCTTAGTAACATGTGTGGACAAATGACAAATCACCAAAACACTTAATCACTACTTGATTTGCCAATAAATTACCAGATTTTTAATGCTGACTTTGTCAAATAAATGAAAATTTAGGCTGTAATAAAATTATTACTGAATGATTACAATTTTTTCTTGGACGTTGAATCCAGTCACACTGGGCTCCTGAATCCTGAAGCAGTGGCAGAATGAAACTTACAGACTGGCTCCACTGCATCTGTGCGCAGAGTGTAGGGTGTGTGCTACTAGGTGTACTAACAGGAAGTTGGCAGAGAGGTCGCGCATGAACCAATGAATGGGAATACTGTTGACATCTCAACTCCTTAGCATACATGGGAATGTAAACATGGATCCAGACCCCACTTAGCTATAAAGGAAAAGACTTGTATGGCTGTAGTTATAAAACTACTCTTGAAAAAAACTGAGTAGTCTACTTTAAAAACTGAGATGTGATGCTGAGATTGTAAGTGACTTTTGTTATTTCTTACAAGACAGTAGAAGTATGCGCCTCAAAGCTAAACTGACCACAGATAAAAAAGCATCTGAGAGCCTTCTCTTAGGAAGGCAGAAAGGGGAAAACAAAACATCTAAAAACAATTCAGAAAAACCTGAATATCTTCAACTATATAATTTGACTGTCAGTTTCAGGTTAATCTTTTCCAGAAAACCATCTTCCCAGCCAGAGGAAGTGTGCTGAATGCAACTGAGATTCAAGTTACTGACCCTGGCTGCCAAGGCATTTGTGCCTGCATATTTTCAATCTGTTTTTCTTTCTTTTTCTTTTTTTCAAAGGAACTAGTCATAATGGAGAAATCTGTGGATCAGATGCCCAGAAAAACCTTCATGCTAGCAAGAAAGTCTTTCAAGCCCTTTCTGCCAATACTTTCTTCATTATTTTGGGGAGCTACTAAACATTTCTATATAATAACTGTTGAGATAAAGATGGACATTATGATTGTGAACCATTTCTCATCTATTCATGAAAATAAAGAACATCAAAAAAGGTATCTGGAAAACTTTTCCCCCCATCTATTTCAATGAATTTTGAGATGTAAATAAATGATTATTTTGTCTCAATTTACTAAAACCAAATTTTAAAAGCTACAATATTTATAATAAATCAAATGAAGCTTTCAATGATCAATTCAATGCCTCTATAGCACTTTAAAAACCAGCATTTATCCCACATCTAAATATTATTTGTTTATATCTACCTCCCCTAATGGACTACCTGTTACAAGTTCTCTTTCATTTCCTGCCCAGAATCCAATCTAGAACCCAGCATATCATAAGTGTTCAGTGACTGTTAGTTGACTCATGGAATAAATCAGTGTTATACAATGGTCCAAAACATACGACCCTAACTTTGTACCAGACAAGAGAGCTTGTATCCTGTCTCCCAGGGGTTTTTTTTTTTTTTTTTTCATTAATAGATCTCCTTTCCTGTGTCAGAGATTCAGAAAATGGTCTTGGGGAACTACTTGGATTAGTGGTTAAGAAGTAGAGACTGTCTGCAGCTTTTTTTAAAGTAGGTATTATTTTACTACCTTGTAACTTAAGGCTGGTTTTGATAATATATGTCAATGCCACCCAAAAGCCACTGCAACTTCCTACATGATTCATTAAGTGGAACAATGCCTTTTTAATTCGTTGTCAATATTTGATTTTCCTGTTTCCAAATACAGTTTAAAGAGCAAACATTTATTTGCCTCCTATCATACGGAAGTAAGGTTTTTCCTTCATTACAGCTTCCTGACAGTCTACACAGTCAAACAAATCTCTCTTAAACCAGGCCAGTACTGAAGAGGGAACAATCAGTGAATCAGCATAAACATCAGAACAGAATACAGAATATCTTCATGATATGGCAGTACATTCCAACATGACACTTTCAACATTACAGCACCAGTTGGTTCTGGATGTTTGGACACAACATACTGCCTAATATCCCTACAAATGTAAAGGATTTAGCATAGAAAGTCTTAATCTCTAAATTTAATTGGATCTTGGTTTGCAAAATCCAATTAGCTGTAATAGACCCCTACAAACTCCTGAGACTTCAGAACCACCAGCAAGAGAGCCAGGTGCCCTGGGACTGAAACTCTCTCTTAAATCCATATTCCTTAACAGTTTACCTTAGCTGTCTCTTGGACGATTAGAAAACTATTTGTCCTGAGTCACTAATACAGTCAAAGGAAAGATAAGCATGGGCAGATGAAGAAAAGACTTTAAAATCCTAAAAATGCAAAAATGAACCAAAACTTCTTGGCCCTATCTGTGAACCTGGGTCTTTAATAAGAAACCAGCTCAAGTTTGATGGATGGATATTCAACAGTACAAACTTAAATGCTGGCTTAGAAAAACCCTTCTGATAATAAAGTGTCTTAGACTGTAATGACTATTGAACCATTGCAGCCTTTTAAGACAGTAAATTCTGTGAGGATCAAAGCTGTGCCGTTTAAAAATTAGGAAAATGTAGACCAATTTAAATTCAGCCCCCACAGCAACACTAAAACTGTGGCCTGTCACACTCTGTTCAAAGACCTCTTAACATCCAATGGAGGCATTTCTTCAGAAACTGAAAATCGGACTTCTGAGTATTATTGTAACAATCTAAAATGAACAGCTCAAGCATCTGGTCTGTGGTTTTGGGTTCAGAGGCAAGCACACAAATTACTCTCTCTTTTTTGTTCTAACACTCGCCAGAAAGGAAGATACGGGATTTAGGCTAAAATGTTTGAGGATTTTTATATAGAACTGGAACCAAGTAATAAGAAACGACTCAATTACTCTCACTTCATTAAAAACAGCTAGCAAAGTTTTTATGTGCTAAAACAAAACAAACAAGAACAGTATCAATGAAATCCATCCTCATTAAAAGTTGACTAAAGAAAGGTTGTTTCAGTTGTTACTAAAGAATCATTCATTTGCTTGTGGTCTCATTAAGCTTTCCTCCCCCAAGGCCTACCCAATTGTGCTTCTCTGTTTCAGCTGCACAACAATTTCCACCCTCTATTAACGACCCAAACCACAGGTTTTCTTTAAAACTCTAAACAAACTATTTTAATCTTCAGGAATGGGGGTTGTATCATCAGAAATGAAATGTATAACTTTCTTTAAAATAAGTTAAAAAAAAAAAGCCTGTGTGAGCCAGCTCTCAAGACGGTCCCCAGAGGCCCTACCCCGTGGAGTGCCATCTCTCTACGAGGATTGGCAGGTGTGACCCACGGAGCATAGCAGAGTGAGGATTATAAAAGCCTGCAGCTTCTGTCGCGAGCTCTCTGTTTCTTCCCTAGCACAGTTCTCTCACTAAGGGAAGCCAACAGCCATGTCCTAAGCCTAGCGAGAGGCCACCGTGGCAAGAAGCTGAACACCTGGCCATCAGTCAGCAAGGAAGCCACGTTGTCAAGTGATAGTGTGATTTTAAGAAGTATTCCTCATCTTGATCTGACCAACACTGTGGCTCACAACCCCCAAGGCGTTTAGAATATCCTAAGTATTGACAGTGATAAAGGTGTCTTTCCTTATGTGAATGAGGTGACTTCCAGGAGTACCCAGGACAGTGCTGGTGGCCAGGAGATTAGAGGGCTGGAACTTTCTTTCCCACTCCCTGATTTCTGGGGAGGGGCAGGGCTTGAGGTTGAAGAAGTCACCACTGGCCAGTGATCTAGTTAATCACAGCTAAGCAATGAAGCCTCCATAAAACCCCAAAGCAGAGCTCTTTGGTCCATCTTTGGAGAGCTTCCCTGTGCCCACCTGTTGGGCCCCAGGCTCCGTGAGGACAGAGGCTCCTTTGTTCTGGCCCTGGCCCTATGTAGTTGATTTGTATTCTTTAATATCCTTTCATAATAAACCGGTAATCTACTGGGTCAAAGGGGTCTCCTGAGTTTTGTGAGCTGTTCCAGCAAATTAATGAAGGTAGAGGAGGAGGTCATGGCAACCTCCAATTTGAGCCAGTTGATCAGAAGTCCAGGTAGTAACCTGGGCTTGTGACTTGTCTCTGAGTGAAGGGCAGTCTAGTGAGGCTGAGCCCTTTGTCTGTGGAGCAGAACGCTGTCTCCAGGTGGGTAGTGTCAGAACTGAGTTGAATTCGTGGACCCAGCTGGTGTCCCTGAACTACTCGTCAGTGTGGGGAAGCATCCACACGTGCACTGGAACCGGGTCTTGGAACCTTTTTCAGCTCACAGCCACATCAGTGAGCCTGGAGGCAGGTCCACCCCGAGCTGAACCTCCAGCTGGCTACAGCTTGATGAGAACCTCACTGAAGGTCTCAAGCCACAACTACCCAGCTAAACTGCTCCTGTGTGCCAGACCCACAGATACAGCGAGATGACAAATGCCTGCTAACTTCTGGGGCACTAAGTACAACTTTTGCTTTACCAAGTTTTGGAGTAATCTGTCACACAGCACTGAACAATGTAAAACTCCCAAAGATAAAGGGACAGATCCCATTTGGGCAGAAGACTGTTCCAAGAAGTCAAAGACAAAAGAACTTAGCGAAAAGTTGCACAAAGCTCAGAAGTTACTTCCTGAAGACATTATTATACATAGTGTTTTCAAAAATAAAAGAAACCCATGACATTAGACAAGAGAATGGATATGCTTCAGATTTGGAGATGACAAGTAGTGGGGCGAAAAGAGCTGAAAAAGAATCAAAAGCACTTGTTTCTCCTGCAGGAACAGCTTCCTGTTTTGGTTACAAAGGAGCCACGCTTAAAATAACCACTGTGAAGTATGCTGAGGGCTTGAGAAGTCAATGCCAGGAAGCCACAACAAAGAGCTGAAAGCAGCTCGACAGAAGAGGATTCCTTCGGAGGAAAGGACCCAAGAAAGGCTAAGGGGAAAGCCACCCGAGCAGATGAGTGGGATGTGCGGCGAGGAAGGCCCGTGGGAATGACGCCCTTCCCCGGCATGCCCCCGCCCCCGCCTGCCCTGGCACTGGGCAGACCGGCTGCCGCAGGCAGGAGGACCCTCCCCCTCAGGCAGCACACTCCCGCCGACGGCCAGAGTGCAGACACCTAGGGGAATCAAAGCCAAAGAAGGCAGAGAACAGCGCCATAAGCTCTGAATATTTTATTTTGATGCATTTTTAAATGTGAAGTCGCCTAGAAAGGATATCCAAAGTTAAGGATATTGTTATCTGCCTGCTTCCATTATATTCCATTGATTTCACTGTCCTACATATGGCAAACGTATCAGAGAACCAATACATGCTGAAATGCAACTCAGTCAAACTGCGATCCAGACTGAACCAGCGAAAACTGCCGCAGAGTTAGATCTATGGTCTGGCCAACCCGATGTTTTGTGGTCAGCAAGGGGCCCAGGGCATCTATCATGAGGGGACAGGCATGTTTTCACTGACATTAAATCCTATTGCTTCTGACTCATACCACCCAACCACTTAACCCTTTTTCCAAACTACAGCTTCTGTTTTCCTATGGACTGGGAAGTAGATGGCTAAGCTTATAAAGATGTGTCTGTTAACAGTTAAATAGGCAAGGCTTAGTCTTTACTGGGGAATTTTGCGAAGGGACTCACACATTCAATCAAGAGTCAAACTAGACAGCTTACTGAGACTCCTACTCAACTGCGATTTTATAGCAGTCAATCAAGTGGCCCAAATGTACAAAACAAAAGCTAAAGAGACTGGCAGTTCTTCACAGGCTTTTTTTTTCCTGATTCCTTTGTGTATCACCACTATTTCTCTTCAACGTTCTCCTAGAGGTCCCTGCTAGTTCATTGGGAAAGAACTGAAATAAAAGCTATAATGATCAGAAAAGAAAAAGTAAGAACTGACGTTATTTGCATTTGTGACAGCTGATGGTGTACGTAGGGCTTCCCTGGTGGCTCAGACGGTAAAGAATCTGCCTGGATTGTGGGAGACCTGGGTTCGATCCCTGAGTTGGGAAGGTCCCCTGGAGGAGGGCGTGGCAACCCACTCCAGTATCTCATCTTTGCCTGGAGAATCCCCATGGACAGAGGAGCCTGGTGGGCTACAGTCCATGGGGATGCAAAGAGTCAGACACAACTGAGTGAAAATTCAAAAAAAATCAGTGTTTCAATTTGGCAAGTCTGCTGGATTCAAGTCAATATAGCATTCTCATAGAGTATCAACCAAAAGAATTAGAAAATTAAAAATATTACTTACAATAATATACACACATAACACATACATACAAGATCAATTAACTAGGAATATATCTAAAGAAAAAATATGCAAAAGCTCACCACTTCAACTATTAAAACACTTAAAAACATTTATTAAGACTTAAATAAATGAAGCTAATCATGAATTAGAAGACTTGCTAATATCAAATTATCAGTTCTCCCCAAACTGATTTATAGATGCAATCACAATCAAAATATCAGAAGGTGTTATTTAGCCTCCAATTACAAAGTGTCATTTATTTAGTGATTTACTGGTACAGAGTCACCAAGCTGATTCTAAAATTAACACAGATATTTGATGAACCTACATACAATAGCCAAAGCAATCTTGAAGAAAACCAAGGCTGGAGGATTTACACTACTAGGCATCAAGACCAACTGAGATATAGTCATTCTTGAAACCAAGTATGATGCTAACACTGGAAATTTCATCCCAGGCCCAAAGTACCCATCTACTGACCGTAAGTCAGCTAGTTTAACTCATTTTTCCTTTAAGTATTTATCTGAGATCTCCATAACATAACCAAATACATACTGCCTGAAGTGACATTTTTAAAGTTTATCCATAACAACATCTAACACACCTCATGTTAAATCTGTTCATCTGTCTTTTTTTTCATCTAATCAATTTTTCAGATGACTTCTATAAGAATAGTTAAGAAACTAACATCTTGAGACACATTAAGTTTAATGTAGCTTCTCCAATAAATACCGCACTTTCCAAAAATAATTTAGAATGCTCCATCTTCTGAGAAACTTCATAAGCATTGGTTATAACTTGAATCCCTGGCTGGAGATAATTTTTGAGGAAGAAAATCTTATAGGTATTAAATGAACATATATGGTAAAAGAGTATTTGAACAAATGGACCTAAGCTAACTCTTTACAGAGAAACCTCCAAACTGTAAAACTGAATACATGGGATATCTGTGTCCTAGGCTAAAAGGCAGGCCAAAGTAGAATAAAACTGTAACCACAAACTTTTATCTTTCGATCCAACTAACATCGCAGAAAGGAAAAGGGCAATTTAGAATACACTAATAACATACGAAAAACATAGGCAGGGCTGCTTTCATGAAATAATTCCCATACTTTATAGGTAAGTGACCAACACCATAAATAGTCCTCCACTAACACAAATCAATTAGGGATCTCACTCGCCTTTTAAATTCTATTATTTGTTCTGTGTAACTGCCAGTTAAGACCTCACAAATACAAAGACAACTGTTCACAGACCAGTATTTCTGGGCCTACTCCAGAAAGTTTGCTCGATATGCTGGAGGCTTCTGCCTGTTTTTAAAGCTTGTGGCCTGAAATTACTTTTCTTCCTGGCAGTAACTCTAAGACCAGCAATATTTTTAACATTAAAAATAACTCCCTCACTGAATTACTCGAAATTTCTAAAACAACTTTCTACTCTAATTTTAAATAATTCAATTTCTTAATGAGAAACTTTCAGTTACTAAGCTAGCTCCATTTGAACTTTGTGACATGAAAACCTGAAAGAGATTTTTTTTGACAGAAAATCTTCTTTTGGCTTGCTTAAGGTCACAAACATCAATTCAGAATATCTTATAATTATTTTACTAAAATCTGGAGGAGGGTCACTTACAGGTAATTCAGGGGTATCTTAAAACGTAAGACCCAGCTTGGAGTCCCATATCTCCTAATAAGAAATACAATCAAAATCGTCGTCTCAAGAGACAAGTCCTTATCCTAATTATTCAATCAGACACGACTGAGCAACTTTCACTTTCGCACCATGGGTGTCCTTGGTAGTATG
This sequence comes from Capricornis sumatraensis, assembly GCF_032405125.1. Classification (NCBI taxonomy): domain Eukaryota; kingdom Metazoa; phylum Chordata; class Mammalia; order Artiodactyla; family Bovidae; genus Capricornis; species Capricornis sumatraensis. Next base: position 22,569,868 of record NC_091088.1, on the reverse strand, counting down.
TTAACCTAGATTTACTTAACTATGTATCATTTAGGATTTGTTCTGTCTGTGAATCATTGATTAAAAAACAAATAACCAAATAAATGTTACCATGAAACACTGTATGTTCTCATATGGTTCATAAGCAGTTTGAATAAGTTCTTGAATATCTCTAGGCTATTTTTAAAAAGCTAATATGATCACAGACATTATTAGGAATATGCTAATAGATATAATAAGCATTGTGTAACTATGAAAAGCTTCTTTAAACATCAAGTCCCCATTGTCGTACAGCAGAAACCAACACAACATGTAAAGTATCCTCCAATTAAAAATAAATTTAAAAAATTAATGCATACCTCTGAATGCATTATTATAAGTTCCAAAAGAAACCATCAAAATCATAAACACAATTTCCCAATTGTGTCAAGTAGATAAACTCACTTAACTCTCTGCCTTTCTATTATATCACAGACAAGAATAAAAGGACATAGGCTCAGGTGCTGGAGGCCACAGCAAAAGAGAATATTCTAAGAATTAAGAAGGGAAACTCATGAGGATTTAGGTGTTACATTCAGCAAGGGAAAAAAAGAGAAAACGATCTCAGTTCTCCACTGCCACTCAGCTGCAACAGTGATGCCATTCTTGATAGGCTATCAATCATCTAGAGTACTTTTCAAAAATTCAGATTTCTGAGAATCTTCTGAACATGTGTTTATCTTTAAACAACCCCCCACCCCGCCACCCTGCCCGCCACCAAATCCTATTAAAATGACAAGTAAGGGATTTTTTTTAAAAAAAGGATAAACCCAGAAAAAGAAAAAGAAAGAAGACAAGAGATGCTGACAACATTTTGGGTAACAGCAAGTAGATGGGCAAGAAGTAATAAACATTTAAGTAGAAACTTTAATGTCTGTGAAGGAGGTAGGTGGGGGCAGGGGGTGGTTATCCACAAAATCCTACAAAAAAGGGCTCAGGAATTTGAGGTATCCCTGAAAATATGGGTGAGATGTGGGATTAAAGACAAAACATTTTTTAAACTATGTAGGAAATAACTGACTGCCCAGGTGGCTCAGTGGTAAAGACTGCCTGCAGTGCAGATGTGGGTTCGATCCCTGGGTTGGGAAGAATCCCTGGAGAAGGAGATGTATCCCCGCTCCAGCACTGTTGCCTGGGAAATCTCATGAGCAGTGGAGCCTGGCAGGCTACAGTTCATGGCATCACAAAAGAGTTGGACACGACTTGGTAACGAAACAACAGGAAACAATTACAGGTTTAAGATCCCTATTCCTACTCTATGTAACAAGGGCACTATCCCTTACCAACAGAAGGTGGCAGGTTTACTTTTGGGAGAAATGAACCAGCGAGGTTCTGGGCACAGTGCAAGCTGGGATGAAGCACATATGAGGAATAGGAGGATTTGGGAAAGTCTACTTGTTGGATGGCATCACCTACTCAATGGACTTGAGTTTGAGCAAACTCCAGGAGACAGTGAAGAACAGGGAATTCTGGCATGCTGCAGTTCCTGGGGTCACAGAGTCAGACATCACTTAGCAAATGAGCAACTCTTTGGATGATATTGCTGTTAAAGGCACTGTGTTTAGCAACAGAAGGACAAGCAGGAATGATGCTTTATTGCCTCTGTTCCACTGAGCTTATTACAAATTATGGTTCTTCAGCCATATTCATCAAACTTCTGTCTAGAAAGAGCTATGGAAATGGTAGGACATCTAATAAATCTCTACTATGAAAGAATAAAGATTCTCTATTCAAGTCATGTTTGTTAAAGCAAATTTTGGCAACCATGCAGCAACACGGTCTTCGGTAAGAAGTTAAAACATTTTAACTTAAATATCCATATTTCATTAAGTCGAGGAATAGACCGCTTCCCTTTTTTTCCTTGTCACCACCTCCACAATTATTTTCCTCAGAAAAAATAATTTAAATTATATCTTAATTGTGTACCTATCAAAGAAAATGTGTGAGAAAAACAAATGATTATACATGAAGCCATTCCAGAGAATAAATATCTGCCCTTGCAGTACTTAGACAACTATGATTTTTTTTCTTTAACTGCTATAGCAACTTTCTATGCTGTAAATACTGAAAGACTTACCAATCTGGATCAGAAAGAGACACGTGAACACCAGAAGCCAAACATAAAGTGTACCATCATTATAAGCTCGAGAAATATATCCCTAAGGCATTAATACCAAGTTATTATTCCTGCCAAAATTCTGTATTCTTTGCAGAAAAGAATCCTCTTGATACATCAACCATTAAGTTTAACTTACACACTGGATGCCTTTCCCAGCGGAGGAGCGCATGCCCTCGCTGCAAGGACCACCCCACACCGTCCCTCCATGTCCAGCCTTGTTCCCGTTCACTTCCAGCCGCCAAGCCTGGGGGCACCAGGCCCAGGTCACCCACCTTCCCCCTCAGCCGCATCAGGGCGGTCCAACCTGGCTTCTCTGTGCTGCCCCTCTGCCACTTTCACAGCAACAGCTCGGCAAATGGCCCCCAGCTTCCTGTCCAAAGAGCGGACCCCTGCCTCTCGGGTGTACCTGCCATCAGAGAAAAGATATTTTAATTTTGGCTACACATCACCTGTAAAAGCAGGATTAATGTGCTTAACAACTATACTAAAAGAAGCGTGCATTTAAAAGTGTATTACAGTTTCTTGAGTATTAACAGCCTCATCTTTAAAAATTCCTCAGTATTCTTATTGCTTAAAATATTCAGAAGTAATTCCAGCTACCACTTTTCCTTTTGTCTTGAACTACTACCCTATACTGAAAAATGAATTATTGGCTCTTCAATTTTGCAGCACATAAAATATCATTTACTCTTTGATATGTATAAAAGCTTTCTTACAATTTGTTGATTTAAGAAAATTCTGACAAATTTATTACATGTGGAATACTGCTGAAAGAATCAGAAAAATAGAATTTTTTCCTAACTAAAGCAAAAAATAATTTGAGACAGAGAATGGAGTCTTTACCTGGAACTGTGCTAATTACCCCATTCAGTGTATTTTCATTGTAGAGACCTTCTAAAGAGAGAAATATGCTAACGATGCAAGCAGTGTGATTCAGTGGAAAAGGTTCTAGATGTGGTTAAGCAGAGCTGTCTTAAAAAACCTCCATGTCAGACTCAAATTCCGTAAGCCACTTCATAATCCTTTATACAGTACAATCAAGTTTGGCACCCAGCTTTGGGTGAGTTTGAACACACAACATCAGCTAGAGAATGCAGTTTTATCTGGAAAACTGCATCTGATTAGGCAGCCAACACACAGTCAAGACTCTGGGAAAGCAGTTTTTTAAGTTATGAGAAAAGACAAAATTCTTGGCGAAACACTCTATAAAGTAAAAAGTGTATTTCAATCAAAGGAATAGAAGGATATAGGAATAAAGTCCATATTATACACATGCATGTAATTTCATTAAGAAAGAAAATAGGGAGGCACCTTAAAAATAAACCAACATGTAAAAACAAACACCCAGTGTAGCTTCCTAGACAACTATTTGATGAGCTCAGACGAAAAGGTCTGGACAAAAGATAAAAGAGAAAAGGCCTGAGGATGCTTTCAGAAGGATGGCGTGAACATGCAGAAATGGGACCAGGAAGTTGAGAATGAACTGGAGCTTGCCAAAAATAATAAGGACATCATCAACAGCGAGATTTTTTTTTTTAGGGGTTTAGAACAATAACAGGCGAGGAACTAAGGCAGACAGTATAATATTAACCTCGACTAGAGGAAAGTAGACATATCAACCACTGGTTTGGTTTAGCATTTTTAAACCAAAAGAGGAAGAAGCACCAATGTCAAGTAATAATTGGTTAATGTTCCCTACCCACAACTAAATGATCGTGAAGCTGCTAATTTTCAGAGGACATAAAACTAATGCACTGGATGATAATCAAGATGAAAAAAAAAATCAATTTGCTGCAATGGTAGCTGAAACTAACATGGATATTAAAATATATGTAACTGTCAACTTCTACATCTGGGCTTTAAAAAACTCAACCCTATAAAGATAGAGTGAGACAGATCAAGTGAATAAGAAATTCATATGAAAAAGAACTAAGGTGTCAGTAACTATATTTACAAGAGACAAGAAGATAACCTAAAAAAGCTAAGACTCTGGAGATACAGTCATAAAATAATAATAGAATAAGACTAGTGGTCTTTTTTTTTTTTAATTCCTTATTACTGTTTAGCTGCTAAGTCATGTCCAACTCTTTGCAATCCCATGGCCTGCCAGGCTCCTCTGTCCATGGGATTTCCCAGGCAAGAATACTGGAGTGGGTTGCCATTTCCTAACCCACAGTGGTCTTGTTATACTATGGACTGTTTAGGCTACATAAGACACACTGAGTTCTACGCTGGGTGTTTATTTTAAAAGAAACACTGACATCAGAGGAATCATTCAGAAGAAAACTAATCGGGAAGGTGAAAAGTCTTGAAAGCGGGTCAAGAGGAATGGTAAGGAGAATAGGAATATTTAGCCTGAAGAAAACTAGATGACTTCTAAGACTCCCTCCTCTCCTCCTAAACACTACAGGTCTATGACTACAACACAGTAAAAATTAAAAAACTATGTCCTAATCTGGGTAACTCATTACATACCCAAAACCTGCCTGGAGTAGTAAATACCTGCGCCTTATCTATGAATAATAAAATTGCTCAGAGAAATTTCCTAATGTTCGTAGCTTTTAACAGCTGATGTTTTGAGCTAACAAGTATATAAAAAAGAAATAGCTCTCCAGGCAACAACTGGCAAATAGAAATAGCGATTACTCTTTGAGTCATTAGTATTTATATCCAGATAAGCTTTGAATGGATATTTTTCTCTATATTCATATTTTACAGATGGGGAAGCAATCAAAAAAGGTTAAGTAAGTTACTTGTTGAAAAGTTACCCAGAAACATCAGGCGTATTATCTGGCATAATGATATTTTTGGAAGACTGTGGCCCAGAAATCACCTACTTTATTTCCCCTGGCATTATCCACATAGTAAATCACAAGGTAAGAAAAGGAACTCCCAGGTCAGATTGAGTCTTACTGTTTCATAAGTAAATTTAAACAGACTTCCAAATAGACTTCCATAAGAAGGCTGGATTAGATCAAAAAGCAGTCCGACTAGCCAAGCTCTAAGTCAAAGTTCAAAACAGAGGGAGGAAAAAAGAAAAAACAAAACAGAGGGAGACTTCACTTCTCTTGAAAAACCTGCGGTTACTGGGATGGGGCTGCAGAGTGCTGGCAGCCTGACACTGTTTGCCAGATGATGCAACAGAGCTGCAATGCTGAGCCAGGAAAACTGTGAGAGGCTACTGTAGACAGAAATTCTCAACAGGATATATTTTCCATTCAAACATACGATCCATAAATTAGACTCAGCAGTACTCGACTCAGATAATTTATGTGCTGCTTGCTACAGGCTTAACCACTTGGTAGCTAACTTGGGAAAATACCTTCTCTGTTGTTCTGGCGTTAATTCCGAAGACAAAAACACTAAGGATTTTAAAAAATCTCTCGAAGTGAGGAAAAGAAAATCTGAACAACTTCTAACAGATGTCTGAAAGGACCATCTCACTTCCCAGGAGACTTCAACTTTCAAGGTTCTGGGATATGAAAAGGTGTCCCGGTATTTCCCATGTATTTGGCTGTTAATTTATCACATTAATCCCTTACATTGCTACTGTAGAAAAGCTGAGATTCTGGCTCCACTAAAGTCCTTAGTTAGCTATGAAGATACTCTAAATGCTTTCCCTGTGAATTTCTGCCTAATACAGAGCCCTGTGTAAATGAACAGTTCCGGAAATGCTTGCTGGGAATCTGCTGCAGAGGGAAATGGATGCTGTGAGTTGCCAGTGAAATAGGAATCTCCTTTTCATATCGGAACATTACTGAAGCCCCCGGTTGGCTGACTAACCTGGTGATGATGTCAAGAGTAGTAACCTGAGGTATCTGAATCTGCTGAGGAGTCAGCCCATGCTGCTCCAGCTGCTTAGGGATCAAGTGCCTGTGGGCAATCTCTATCTTCTCCTCTTGTGTATACCCTGGAAAAGAAGTCACCGTGCTTTATGATTATTCACATGGCTTCCACAGGGCCAGGCTTCATTAATAAATCCAACACAGCGCAATGGGTCTTGGATTTAGAATGGATTTAAGTATGACTTCGAGTAAGAGTAGAATAAATTAATCTAATTGCCAATCAGTAATTGCTAAACTTTCCAACTTTTTCGCAAACAAAACAAGCACTTACTAAATAAGCACAGTGTTTGAAAGTCTTTTGATTAAAATGGTATCTCTCTTAAAGAGAAAAAAAATCTCACTTTCATTAAGATAAAGATTTAATTTAAATCTCCTTAATTTAAATGCAAGTTTTATTTTATTATTTAAAAGAAAAATAAAGCCATCCTTTTTCTTTAGCATAATTTGCTGCGTAATCGAAAAAAACTTACAACAGTAACAACAGAGGCTTCTATTAAGACTTCAAGGCAAGAGCCGAAAAGGGGCTATTTCCAAAAGTCCAATTGTAAATTTTAGCAACAAACAAAACAGAAACTAAGACGTCTCTGTAAGAGTTTTTTCCTTACATGTTGGAATTACATAGATAATTTATATATTTAAAATACTTTATGGTCTTATCTACTTAAAAGTCTCAATAAGTGTAAATTTACTTTCTGTTTAAGTCCTGTAAGATGAGTGTCTCCTATAATGATTGCCCCCTTTCCATTTAACAAGCAAAAATTTAAAAGATGAATGGACAAGGAATCTATTTTTTGGTATAAAAAGGAGACTAAAAACCACCAGAAGAGCTAAAAGGTAAGATAACCAAACCTGCAGAAGGAGGTGGCATCAGAGTCCACCTCTGCAGCAGCGGTCCTGATTACTTCACTTCACGTTAATATGTCTTATGGTTTTTGCCTTAATTTGGAGTTTCCATGCAACTAGGTCTCGTTATTTATTTGTCTTATAAATAAGCACAAAGCAATTTTGAAATACTCCACCATATTTTAAAACTACAGGATCCTGCAGGGTTCACAGATAACTAAGAAATCGAACTATCATTTACTTGAGGGTAAAAATATATTTCAGTTTAATATGAAATATATATTCAGATTATATTTATTTTTATCTATTTTTATTTTAAAAGATACCCACTGACATTTGTTCATTTCTAGGGAGAAGTAATTCTGAACAATTTATATAAGGTTGAAAACACTGGGATTTATTTAGTGTTAGTAACTAAAAGGGGCTTCCCAGGTGGCAATAGTGGAAAAGAATCCACCTGTCAAAGCAGGAAACACAAGAGACACGGGTTCTATCCCTGGGTCAGGAAGATCCCCTGGAGTAGGAAATGGCACCCCACTCCAATATTCCTGCCTGGAAAATTCCACAGGAGCCTGGTGGATTACAGCCCATGGGGCCACAAAAAGTGACATGACTGAGCAACTGAACATACACACAACTAAAGGACTTTTTTAAAAACAGTCCTGTGAAAGAGAAGACATGGCTAAAAAAAAAAAAAAAGTATATAAGTATTGACAGATTCAACTAAAAAGAAGAATTTGAAAGCACTCTGTAATTTTATATAAAAATGAGGCCAGCTGTAACAAAGAGAAAGTCTTAGGATCTACTTCCTAATGAGAATAAATGATTAGATGTTCTAAGAGATAGTAAAAACTTCCAAATCTGATAGATAGGAAGCTACACTGGCAATGAGAAGATCTATTTTTGGTTTTTAGACACATACTTTGAAAAAGTAAATTATTTTATCTATAGTTTTAGAAATTGCTTCAAAGAATATCTTATTTTCCATAAAAATAATCAGTTTTTAATGCTAAGTTGAATCTGAAAGTGTTACAGAACATACAATGTATGTTGTATAGAGCATAAACATACTCTTATCTGTCATGTTTATTTTATAGATGTTGAATCTACATAAAAGCTGGTTTATATGCCAGATTCAGAACTTCTGATCAACACTGGCAAATCAATTTTTTACTCAAAATTTATTTAGCAAAGTAATGACTTTTGTTTACAAAGCAAGTACCTGGCACCTGAATGATCTCCATTCTGTCCAACAAGGCAGGTGGAATAGTAGCAGTGGTGTTGGCAGTGGCAATAAAAAGAACTTGGGAAAGGTCAAAGGCCACATTGAGATAATGATCTGTGAAGTTATGGTTTTGTTCAGGATCCAGCACCTGCGGGAGAACAATAAACACTGAAACACATGCAGCACTTCTGACAGAAAACCGTATAAATTAAAACTCACGATGATATTTCTGCTCGATACAGTTAGTTTGGGAAATACGGGGATAACATTAAAAATGGGAAACGTGTTCAATGTTAAAATTCTTTTAAACATATAAAAGCACAAAGAAGCAAAAATTAACCATTCAAACTTTGTTCTCAAAATCTATTAATGACTCACTATGTGGCCACAAATAAGTTACCAATCCCGCAGAACCAGTTTACCTCCTGGTAACACACCCTCTCTTAACTGCTATGAGAATATAAAGTGAACGTGTATGGAATTTTGAAATTCTAAGGTAATAGGTAAAATAGTAATCAGTATATTCCTCCTCAAACATTATCAGAAAGTCTTTAACAGTTTTTTTTCGGGGTGGGGGGCGGCTCACCATGGTAAGTAGGGTCTAGTTCCTTGATCAGGAATTGAACCCATGCCCTCTGCAGCTGGAAACACGGAATCCTAAAGACTGAACCACCAGGGAATTTTCCCGATGGTTTTTTAAAAAGCAAAATCTTCCTGCTTATAATGAGCAAAATATTACTATCCCTTTAAAATATTTTAATTGAATAAATTAGATATTTACTAATCAGGGTCTTAAAATGTTGAACAACTGTATATTAAGGAGACTATATCTTCTCAGATCCCTGTTCAAATGCTCCAAGTTGTAGGCACTCACAGGGGAGAGGCCTACACTGGACTTTAAAGAAGGCAACACATGGCTTCCACGTTCTAAACTTCAACATCTTAACACTTTCACTTACTGGATTAGTATAGATATAAACAGGGTTAACATGAAATGACTTAAATACTTAAATCAATCACAATTTTACTATATAACCAGCTTCCCTTGCTTCTGATTCCCTTTCTAAAGTTTTACTTACTTTTAAACATATCCACAAGTTAGTCTTAATTCGATGCCCTTTTCTTGAAGACTCCTGAATTTTGTTAAATATTCATTGTTATTGTTATTGGTAACTCAGTGTGTACCTAGAATATAACTCCCAGAGAGTTCTACTATTTATATTTTCACAAGACTTAAAATAATGTGTAATGTTATAAAAATGTTACTTACAAATCAAAGACAATTCTAATTATGTTCAGTATAAACTGATTAAGTGTAATATTACTGTCCACCAATGATCTGAAAATTGCTCATCTATATATGGCAATCTTAGTTAAACTGATTGCCTAGTTAAGTAAAAATCTCTCATTTAATGGCTGTAATTAAATTTAATACATACATGTTGGATATGGTGCCATCCAAGAGAAATAATTTTTTGCCCTTAAAATTTTAATACTGAGTTTTTTAAAAGTAGGAAAACTAATAAAGCAATGTTTTCTGGATTATGAATGAGGTCTTTTTAAAGTGTATTACTGGACGCCTAGGTTAGGAGGAGAGAAAATCAGTGATGCTCAATTTGCATACCTCTATCTTTTATTTAGGAAAATACAAAAAAAAAAATGTAGAGTTTGAACAACATCAAAAATAATAATGATCATTAGAATGCCAGTTAAGAAGCGTTTCTAGGAACCATTACTCTGATGAAACCTTAAGGTAAACTGTTGAATCCAGGGAGTGACACATTTTATAGTGTCAATTTTTCAGGTATCAAACCTCTGCTTCTTCCTCAAGCCTTAGAGTGAGGGCTTCCATGGCCCAACTCACCCACATAAAGGAGCAGATTTCAGGAATGACCAGAGCTGTTTTTGGTCTCTTCTCATTAAAAGTTATCTCTATGTAAACCCCAAACTATAATCCCTACCTATGCAGAATGACTGGGAATGGAAACAGCTGTGATACATTTTATCCTCAGGGATGTGAAGTCAGCACAGTGATTAAACTATGGGAAGGGGTGTATGCCGAGAACTGTTCTTCAATAACTGTTTCTGGCAAGAGAAGAACTACAGATACTTGTTAGGTAATCCAGGAATATACTCCACATATTATACATGATGAGGCAACTATCATCTCTAAGTATGATATTAATGGTATGGTGATACTTTTTAAAGTCTGAATCTTTTAGGGGTAGATGCTAAAGTATTTATGAAGAGATATGATGTCTGGAATTTGATTCAAAATAAGTAAGAATGGGATGAAGGAGAATGGGTAGAAACAGACAAAACAAGATTGGCCACGAGGGACTTCCCTAGCAACCTGGTGGTTAAGAGTCCGCCATCCAATGCAGGGGTCACAGGTTCAATCCCTGGTCGTGGAACCAAGATCCCACATGCTATGGGGCAACTGAGCAATGCAACTCCTGGGCCTGCACACTCTAGAGCCCAAGTGAGCCTGCGTGCCACAACTAGAGAGCCTTCACGCCACAACAAAGACCCAGCACAGTCAAAAAAAACACAACACTGGCCATGAGACGGCAATCGTTAAAGCAAGTGACAAATTTTATGGTTAATTATACTATTTTTTCAACTTTTGTTACAGCTATATTTTTTCACAACAAAAGTAAAAAAATAAAGTACAATAAAATAACTAAAATCAACTCTGGAAGTCACACACAAGTACTACAGAAATTAAATCAGTGCTAATGACAAAGTTGAAGAAAATGTCCAGAACATAGGAAACAGTCCTTAGAAGGCAGAAAGGCTATTCAGAGGAAAGGCATGGAAAAAAATGACAATGTCCAATTCATACCTAATTGATGTAACTAAAGAAGAGGTCTCAGCAAATGTAATTGAAGAAATAACTAAGAAAATATTCCAGAAGACTCAACACTACAGTCTGAAAAGCCTTAGACTCCTCTTGTGCAATAATAAATGACAGAACATTATTAGGATAACACCTACAGAATTTTCAAGCATACTTATGACTTCTTTAAAAGGTTTTAATAGTATTTTATTACACAGGATACATGTAGCAACACATAGGATACAATGGGTAACAACGTGAATACCTGTGAACCCACTATCCAATTGTGACTACATCTGTATTTGGTGTCTAGATCAGGGGTCATCAAAGTGGAATGTTTAGAAAAGCCCCCTGAAGTGCAAGTAGAAAATATGAGTCCATATATTCACCTTTATGTGTCTATAAAGACCAGAAAGAAATTAGTTTTTAAAATATTTACTACAAGAAGAAATGCCCTCCCTTGAAATACACATCACACACATATGAGATAGTCTAAGAAAAGAGCAGAACTCCCATAACAGAATGGGCTGATGTGGGGTCCTCACTCATCTGCTTTAACTGTGATCACAGTACAATGGCAGTCCATGTTTTCCTGATTCAGTAGTTTTATAGAATACAAATGGATCAATGGAGTGTTTAAAAAGATTTCTGCAACATATCATGAAAGATAATAGAGGCAAAACTGTGAATAGTAAGAAAATAATAGGAGTTAATACTTACTTCTGGAATAAGCTTTGACAGCCACAGTACAAAATAAAATAAAAACAATTACCTAATTAAAATCCATCATTTTCCCCAAAATAACTGCTTAACCTTTAGAAATGTATTCTGTATGGGCCGCATGTATAAATACCTAACATTAGTACAATGGCACATATATGTCATGTTTATGTTGCATATTTAGCTTTAGTTACAGATTGACTTGTATCCCCTCAATGTATAATTGGAAGAAGGGTCTTTAAGGAGGTCATTAAGGTTAGAAAAGGCCATTAAGGGTGGGTCTCTTATCCAATATGACTGGTGTCCTTCTAAGAGAGGGGAAGAGATGAGGCACGCATGAGCACAGAGAAAAGGTCATCTGAGACACACAGTGAAAAGGTGGCATCTTCTCAAGGCGGCACAAGTCAGAGACCTCAGGAAAAATGAAACCTGCCAACACCTTGATTTTAGACTTCAAGCTTTCAGAACTGTGAGAAAATACATGTTTGCTTTTTTTTTTTTTTTTTAAGAAATCCAGTCCGTGGTATTTTGCTATGGCAGCTTTAGCACACTGTGTTGTTCAGTAGTGAAGCTGTGCCTCTTTGCAACCCCATGGACTGCAGCATGCCAGCATGCCCTGTCCTTTACCATCTCCCCGACTTTGCTCAAACTATTTGTTCACTGAGTTGGTGATGCCCTCCAACCATCCCATTCCCTGTCATCCCCTTCTCTTTCGGCCTTCAATCTTTCCCACCATCAGGGTCTTTTCCAGTGAGTTGGCTCATAATGAAAGTATTGGAGCTTCAGTTTCAGCACCAGTCCTTCCAATGAATATTTAGGGTTGATTTCCTTTAGGATTGACTGGTTTGATCTCCTTGCTGTCCAAGGGACTCCCAAGTCTTATCCAGAACCTCAATTTGAAAACATCAATTCTTTGGCACTTGGCCTTCTTTATGTTCCAGCTCTCACATCTGTACATGACTACTGGAAAAACCATAGCTTTGACTACATGGACCTTTGTTGGTAAAGTGATATCTCTGCTTTTTAATAAGCTGTTTAGGTTTGTCGCAGCTTTTCTTCCAAGAAGCAAGCATCTTTTAATTTAATGGCTGCAGTCAACATCTGCAGTGATTTTGGAGCCCCAGAAAATAAAATCTGTCACTGCTTCCACTTTTTCCCCTTCTATTTGCCATGAAGTGATGGGACTGGATGCCATAATCTTAGTTTTTGAATGCTGAGTTTTAAGCCAGCTTTTTCACTCTCCTCTTTCACCCTCATCAGGAGGCTCTTCAGTTCCTCTTCACTTTCTGCCTTTAGAGGGGTGTCATCTGCGTATCTGAGGTTCTTGATATTTCTCCTGACAATCTTGATGCCAGCTTGAGATTCACCCAGCCCAGCATTTCTCACAATGTACTCTGCATGTAAGTTATACAGGCAGGGTAACAACATACAGCCTTATTGTACTACTTTCCCAATTCTGAATCAGTCAGTTGTTCCACGTCCAGTTCTGTTGCTTCTTGACTTGCATACAGGTTTTTCAGGAAATGGTTAAGGTGGCCTGATACTTCCACCTTTTTAAGAATTTTCCATCGTCTGCTGTGATCCACATAGTCAAAGGATTTTGCGTAGACAGTGAAGCAGATTGATTATATTCTTTGCAGCCAAAGATGGAGAAGCTCTATACAGTCAGCAAAAACAAGACATGGAGCTGACTGTGGCTCAGATCATGAGCTCCTCTCATTGTAAAATTCAGGCTTAAGTTGGAGAAAGTAGGGGAAACCACTCGGTCATTCAGTTATGATCTAAATCAAACCCATTATGATTATATAATGGGGGTGATAAATAATTCAAGGGATTAGGTCTGGTAGACAGAATGACTGAAGAAGTATGGACAGAAGTTTGTAACCTTGTACAGGAGGCAGTGACCAAAACCATCCCAAAGAAAAAGAAATCCAAGAAGGCAAAGTGGTTGTCTGAAGAGGTTTTATAAATAGCTGAGGAAAACAGAGAAGTGAAAGGCAGGGGAGAAAGGAAAAGATAAACCTAACTGAATGCAGAGTTCCAGAGAATAGCAAAGAGAGATAAGAAATGAACAATGCAAAGAAATAGCTGAAGACAATAGAATGGGAAAGACCAGAAATCTCTTCAAGAAAATTGCAGATATTAAGGGAACATTTCATGCAAGGATGGACACCATAAAGGACAGAAACAGTAAGGACCTAATAGAAGCAAGAGATTGAGAAAAGGTGGCAAGAATACACCAAAGAACTATACAAAAAAGGTCTTAATGACTCAGATAACCACAATGGTGTGGTCAGTCATCTAGAGCCAGACATCCTGGAGTGTAAAGTCAACCGGGCATTAAGAAGCATTACTATGGACAGTTAGTGGAGGTGACAGAATTCCAGCCAAGCTATTTCAAATACTAAAAGTTGATGTAGATAAAGTGCTGCACTAAATATGCCAGCAAATTTGGAAAATTCAGCAGTGGCCACAGGACTGGAAAGATCAGTTTTTATTTCAATCCCAAAGAAGGGCAATGCCAGAGAATGTTCAAACTACCATACAATGGTGCTCATTTGGCATGCTAGCAAGGTTATGCTCAAAATCCTTCAAGCTAGGTCTCAGCAGTATATGAACCAAGAACTTTCAGATGTATAAGCTGGGTTTAGAAAAGACAAAGGAACCAGAGATCACATTGCCAACACTTGGATCGTGGAGAAGGTAAGGGGATTCCAGAAAAACATCTACTTCTGCTTTACAGTTTACAAACTGTTTTTACATGTATTCTTCTTGCTTTAATATGCTGTGAGGCATGAGAAATTCTTACCCAGGATCTGGGCAGGTGGGGAGGAGGATGCCAGGGATCAAGCCCCTTGGTTCTTCCATATCTGCATCTTGCTTCACTCTACAGCACCACAGTCAAACTGCTGCTATTAGTCACTAAACCGCAGAGATGAGCACCCAACCCAGGGTGGCGCTTAAAGGTATCTTTTGAGATTTTTTTATTTTTAGTTTAGAATATTAATAAATCAATTGCCAAAAGAGTGACTATCAAGTTCTATGTCAGAAAATATCAATATGTCAGCTACTCATCATCAAACATCAATTCAACAAACATTACTGAATCGCTACAAAGCACTAGGTGAACACTTAAAATATACAGTCAAACAAACATACAGGGGTTTATTCCTCTCCTACTACTTGTGAAGCTGTCTTTGGTAGACTTGTCTCACAATTCCCAGAGACAGTCTGTTGGGAAATCTAACTATCAGGGAATCCATCTTAAGTTCTTTTCAACAAGGTAACAGTGTGCGTCTAATGAGAGAATCTGTTATATTATCTGAAAAATGCTCCAATTAAAGTCTTCAAGTCTAAAGTCAGCACCTAAGAAACAACTAAAATCTTAAATAATGTTCATTATTCTATCATTCATAGTACTGATTAGTAAACTAGTTACTGAGACAAAGGAGAACTGTTTTTGAATAAAAACAAGCAAAAATCAAACCAAATAAAACTCTTATCTCCAAACCCTGGGGCTTTTAAAGTGAGGTAACTATGCCTTTTATTGTCTAAAGAGGCCCCACTTCTAAGACTAAAAGAGAATGCAGTTAAGAATTAGGCATAACCAGGAGTGTCCCATGCAAAACAGAATGTATGGCCTCCCTATTTGTAAGTCACGTCTCAGTCCATCCTGTCCTCAGGAGATTACAACAACAGAAAAGAATCAGGAAGCCAGAGGGAACTCAAAGCAAGGAAATAAAGAAAAAAAAACCACTTTCACAAAGCAAGTTTTCCCTCAGTTTTAAAAACCAATCTGAATATTAATATTATTTTACATAAACCACGGTAAAGAGTGGGGCAGAAGTGGTAAAATACGGAGGACTGGTTAAAGTAAACTTAAGACGCAGTCAGATGCCAGATCCCTTCCCCATCCCAGTAAAGTACTGGGATTCCCTTAAGAACATAAATCAGCAGGCCCCTGCACAGGTGACACAACACAGCTGACCAGAGTACATAGTCTACTGAAAACAGCAGCTCAGGTGAGTGCATGCATCTGGGATGCTGAATGCTTCCCCTATGTGGCTCCCAGAGGCTGGCAGCTGGGCCTTCATTCTCAAGCCAAGAGACTTGTAGAGTCTTCCCTAAGAAATCTGACCAGCCTTAAAAAAAGACCTAAAGTTACTGACACATGAGGTTCCACAATCAAATATATTAGTCAGATGACCTACCCTGAAAATCATAATCAATAAACCCTCTCTAGGTCAGGAAGCAACAGTTAGAACTGGACATGGAACAACAGACTGGTTCCAAATAGGAAAAGGAGTACGTCAAGGCTGTATATTGTCATCCTGCTTTTAACTTATATTCAGAGTACATCATGAGAAACGCTGGACTGGAAGAAACACAAGCTGGAATCAAGATTGCCAGGAGAAATATCAGTAACCTCAGATACGCAGATGACACCACCCTTATGGCAGAAAGTGAAGAGGAAGTAAAAAGCCTCTTGATGAAAGTAAAAGAGGAGAGTGAAAAAGTTGGCTTAAAGCTCAACATTCAGAAAACAAAGATCATGGCATCCGGTCCCATCACTTCATGGGAAATAGATGGGGAAACAGTAGAAACAGTGTCAGACTTTATTTTTTTGGGCTCCAAAATCACTGCAGATGGTGACTGCAGCCATGAAATTAAAAGACGCTTACTCCTTGGAAGGAAAGTTATGACCAACCTAGATAGCATATTCAAAAGCAGAGACATTACTTTGCCGACTAAGGTCCGTCTAGTCAAGGCTATGGGTTTTCCTGTGGTCATGTATGGATGCGAGAGTTGGACTGTGAAGAAGGCTGAGAGCCGAAGAATTGATGCTTTTGAACTGTGGTGGAAGACTCTTGAGAGTCCCTTGGACTGCAGGGAGATCCAACCAGTCCATTCTAAAGGAGATCAGCCCTGGGATTTCTTTGGAAGGAATGATGCTAAAGCTGAAGCTCCAGTACTTTGGCCACCTCATGCAAAGAGTTGACTCATTGGAAAAGACTCTGATGCTGGGAAGGATTGGGGGCAGGAGGAGAAGGGGACGACCGAGGATGAGATGGCTGGATGGCATCAAGGACTCCATGGACGTGAGTCTGAGTGAACTCCGGGAGATGGTGATGGACAGGGAGGCCTGGCGTGCTGCGATTCATGGGGTTGCAAAGAGTCAGACACGACTGAGCGACTGAACTGAACTGGACTGAACATGCTTATAGCTTCCAATCAGCATTTTAAAATCCTATTAAATATGAATGGGGCTTCCCTGATGGCTCAATGGTAAAGAATCCATTTGCTAAGCAGCAGACGCAGGTTCAATCCCTGGGTTGGGATGATCCCCTGGAGAAAGAAATGGCAACCAATTCCAATATTCTTGCCTGGAAAATCCCATGGACAGAGGGGCCTGGTGGGCTACAGTCCACGGGGTTGCCAAGAGGTGGATAGGACTTAGCAACCAACCAATCAACTAATTTTATATATGAACAGACAAAACTGTCAGACATCTAATGAAAGATTCTAATATAAAAGACAGAGACCAGAAAAAATATATGTAATGAATAGCCAAATGAAGCTTTAGAGCAAAGAAAGAAAAAAATTTTCTTAATCTATTAGTATTTTTCTCACAGAGATAAAAAGACATTTTACAACTATGTAACAAGAGCAAGATACTATTAAAAGAACATGCAGAGAAGTTAAAAAAAAGGGGGGGTGGTCCTCTGAAATGACAAACTCAGAGAAGGATTAAAAGATAAAGCTGAGGAAGTCTTCAGAGGAAGTAGAGCAAACCATAAAAAAGGTGAGTAATAGGGGAGATAAGAAAATTACAGATCTAACATCAAATTAATAGGAGCTCCCCGAAAATGAAGAAGAATCACCAACAAAAAGGTTCAAGAAAACTTCACAGAAATAAAAGGAGAGGACTTCTCAATACAAAGAGTCTTCAGAGCACCAGCGAAAATGGAAACAAAGAGACCCATGCCGTGGCAGAGTAGTTAATCTTCAGAACACTGGGATAAAGTGGAGACCTGAGAAGGTTTCAGAGAGTAAAACAAGGCACAAAAGACAGGACCACAACAGCTTTGTTTCATCAACAGCAACAGAGGAGAGACTGTCTTTAAAAGTTTGCAGGAAAATTATTTCCACCCGGAATTCTACACCCAGTCAAACTACCAGTCAAGTATGAGAGAACCATAAAGACACTTTCTGATATTCAAAGTTGAAAAATGTTTACATTCAGGCTTTCTCAGGAAGCTACTGAGGGTCTAACACCAGGACAATGAGAGAATGAATCAAAACAGAGGAAGACATGGGCTGTAGGAATCAGGAAACCCAACGTGGGGGAGGTGAAGAGTGACCCTCGGACCACAGCTCCGTACCCAGGGTGGGGACAGCCAATTTAGATCGGAGGCTTACGGAAGACAAAATCGATGAAACACAAAGTGTTTGAAAGTCTCCCAACATAATTAGATAGTTGGTGAAAGTAAACAAAAGAAACAAGACAATCATTAACTTCAAAAAGATTTTTAAAAACACAAAAAAACACAAAGGACAGAAAAAGAAGAGTGATCCTGGTTCACAGGGTTCAGCTGAGAAAAGCACTTATATAACTGTAATAGCGCAAACCCTCAACAATGACTTAACAAAATCAGGATACGATTTATATTGGGAGGTTGGAAGTATAAGCAAGCAAACTCATCTCCTATAGAAAGGAATCCACAGATAACGCCCAAACCCCTAAAATCAAGAAAGCAATACAGCCACACTATCTCAAAAACGAACTAAAAGTCAGAGGGTCAAAGTGCAGAAAAGGAAATAAGGAACCCCAGGGACTAGACTTGCTTGCTGTTTTTTGTAACAATATTACAGAATTGCTATTCTCTAAACAATAAGAATGCATAAAATTTTATTAAACTAAACTGATAAAAACAAAAAAGGAAAAAAAGAAACAAGAGGAATTATTAGAAAAAGAACAAAGAAAATCCCTTAGACATTTTAAATTATCAGATGGCTTCAGATTTTAGTTTGTATCGAAGTATTTTTCCCATGACTAAACCCACATCAATGTATTGCATGTGTGCGTGCTAAGTCACTTTGGCCACGTCTTACTGCAGCCCTCTGGACTGTAGCTCACCAGGCTCCTCGGTTCATGGGATTGTCCAGGTAAGAGTACCAGTGTGGGTTGCCATGGCCTCCTCCAGGGGTTCTTCCCGATCCAGAGATGGAACCCAAGTTTGCAGGTGGGTTCTTTACCACTATCACACCTGGGAGATCCACATGAATGTATATATTCCCTAAACATGATCATCTACTCTTACCCACACTTTTCCAGTGTGAGTAAAGATGGAGACCTTGTAAATCTTACCTCAAGCAGAGCTGCTGCAGGATCACCCTGCAGACTTTTCCCTAGTTTGTCCACTTCATCTAACAGGAACACTGGATTGTTTACCCCTACAGTCTTCAAGCCATTGATTATCCGGCCAGGCATGCTGCCAACATAGGTGCGCCTGCAGAAGGCAAGCCATAGATTAGCAACAGAGAGATGGCAGGAGGCAGGCACAGTATCACTTAGAAATCAAAATTCTGGATCAGGAAAAAGTTATTTAGTTACCACAGGAATATAGTAAAGAGATACTATAAATTTTAAAAGCCCTGTGATACATCAAAGAATCATCAGATTCAATTCTTATTTTCTATTTAATTCTGGCTGTAAATTACCCATGATATTGGAAGCACTGTATCTAATTTTTACCACTTAGTGAAACTGAAAAAAATTATACTTTAGTCACATAGTTACAATTCTTACACTTCCAAGATTCCAAAACATCCAGAGAGCGCTATGAATTTAATTCCCATATTTTTCATAGCTTTTCAGGGCACCTTTCTGGCACTTCCCAAACCCCAACATAACTGCCTTTTTAGTCTGAAAAGGCTGTCTTGGGGCTGGCTAAAACATTATCACCATATTCATGGAGGAAATTAGAACTGGTTCAAAGGTCCACTCAAAATACTTGCAGACCCCACCAAAAAACAGAAAAAAATTCCAACTTTTTTGTGTTCATAGACAATAATTTGTTACACATAGTAGTAAGAGGATCTGGGACCAACAGTATTTATAGAAAAATTTCATTAATTCTGGCCTTTTGAATAAAACTGTGTTTACCCTATATACACCAACTGGCATAACCAAGCTCAGCCAGACATTTGGTTGTGCGTTCAAATGTTAGAGGCTGCTTTAACATATCTGATCAAAAATCAGCTACATAACTGACAGATGCAGAGCATGAAACGAAATAAAAATATGTTTGTCAAACTAAAAACAGTGCCTTTTTGACAAAGCCAGCGAAACTTTATTTTAAGCAGCAATTTCCTGATTTTAATTATAACCCTACGGCCTAAGCCATGAGAAATCAAATGCTGTTTGTGAAGAGGCATGAAAGGGTGAGAGCCTGCAAGAAAGAAACCAAGGACAAGTGGAACAGCGGCCATATCTCATGATCTGCACAAAGCCGGCTCACGGAGCAATCCTGCCACATGACTGGTATAAAGTAGGACAGAGTAAATAGTGACCTTTGAAAAGACAAGAAAGCCTCAAGAATATCGTAGGAATGCTTTTCATCTGGGGGCGTGATTGAGGGCCTGGAACCAGATACAATGAACACTGTCCGGTTATAATGAGGAGTTAGCACATTCGAGACTTCAGAACAGGATATAGGAATGACAAGACTCATAAGTAATAAGTTCTCCGAAATTCTCTCTCTGGAGAACTGACAGATTTGTCAGCCTTCTGTGAATAAGCAAGGAAGGGAAATTAAAAAAAAAAAAAAAAACACCTCAAAGCTCATTTCTCTCAAAGGGTCATTTCTTGCTGCATTAATTTCTTTTCCTTTCCTTACTGTTTTTGATAGGCAGATTTCAAAACCAAGTCCTGACAATTCTAGACCTACAGTCATGGAGAGAAAATAATATTCTAGACAGCTGCCCTAGAAATCTAAGTACTAGTCATAGTATACAAACAACTCCTCCTAGGCTTTCTACTGCTTCCCAGAACCTAGAAGATAAGGTCCAAACTCTTCAGTCTGGAATTCAAGGTTCTTCACAATCCAGTCCCCACCACCAGCTTTCCAACCACAACTGAGGTTCTATTAATATCCTTTACACTTTTTTTTAACCTTTGTTAATATGGTTGAGTTCCTGCTCTTAATACCCTCCCTGCCTATGTAAATCTCAGAGATCCTACTAAACTCTTCCTGACCACCTCTTACAAAGGGATCTTTCCAATAATGCAATGTCTGCAGCATGTACTGGCGCTATAAGTCTCCTGATTCACACTTAAGACCTAGGTTTCATCCATGGGTACCAAGCATATGGCCTCCTCTAAAGAGCCAGTGAGCACTCTGATAACAGAAAGTGGGTCTTAATACAGATTAGATACTGCATATAGAGTTGTAAGATCGTTTCCCAAATAGAAGCCTTTATTTGCTTAAAGACACCAGATCAATGACGCCAGGACCCAAAATATCTATGACCACTGTTAAGGTCGTATAAGTCTCTGAGTACTGCTTTGCATAAATAATATGACCCAAGCCTCAGTTTCCTCATCTGCTAAAATGGGGATAATGGCAGTACCAACCTGATAAATTACATGAGATCACTAGAGACTATTATAGGTAAAGCACACAGCCCAGTGCCTGGCACACAGTAAGCTTTCAAAAGATGTAATTGTAACTGTTATTTTAATAGCTACTTTAAGTCCACTTGTAATTTCCTGGAAAAAGATACAAAGGCAGGTGTCAGTACATCAAATTTGGGTCCCATTTCAATGTCTGTCTCACAGAAGCAACTCTTATAATGGTCTTTTCATAGTGAAACCGAGCCCCCCAGACCAAGTTCCCTTACTGAGTTAATGATTAATCTATCCAAAACTTTATTCCTTTTCTTGTCTCCTCTGACCTCAATCCTGCACTAATGCAACACTGACCAACCAGAGTCAGATGACTGTGCTGTTAATAACATCGCCAGTGTACTGAAATAGCTGTTATAAATCTCATTGTTTAACATACAACTCAGGTTGCTTCTCCAGGGCAAGGAGCCCCAAGCCATAGACCACCTGGCCAGAGAATCATAAACCAGAGACATTCAGACTCTTGAAACTACAATTAAGAAATGTCACAGAAATGTCACACAATGATAATTAACCCCAGCCTCTTTGTTCCCCACCTTTAGAAAAACCCCTTGCTCAAAGATCAAGTGGAACTGGATCTGAGGCTTGTCTCCCACAGGATTGCTGGGCACCCTGCAATAAACCCTTCCTTTGCTACAAACCTGCTGTCAGAGTTCGGCTTTCTGAGCCATGGGCACATGAGCCTTTTGCTCAGTTACAACAGCCCCAAGAGCATTCAATGCCCCTAGAGCTCCTCCATCACAGGTGACATCCCCAAATATGTACCACTAATCTAGATGTCAAATCAAGACAACTGTGAGCAGAGCCTGTGAGCTATGTAAAGTATCTGTAATGTGCTTGCGTTTTGCTAGAAGGTATGGGTAGCATGCAATTCACTGACTGAAGTTACAGAATATACTATGACTGAACCTTTGGACTAAACCTGATGCTGGGAAAGATTGAGGGCAGGAGGAGAAGGGGACGAGAGGATGAGATGGTTGGATGGCATCAATGACTCAATGGACATGGGTTTGGGTGGGCTCTGGGAGTTGGTGATAGACGGAGAGGCCTGGCGTGCTGCGGTTCATGGGATAGCAGAGTCGGACATGACTGAGCGACTGAACCGAACTGAAACCTTTGGAATATGAATAAATACACAAAAATGTTCTCTTTCAACAAACAAACACAAACATTAAAAAAAAAACAGAAACAAATTAGCATCCTAAGAAACTACAGAGGTAGAAAATAAATGATTTTACAAATTGTAACCTTTTTGAGGGCAAAGTACTCTCTTTTGAGGGCAAAATACTTCTTCCTTATGATACCACATCTAGAAAGCAATATAGTACAATACAGGAAAGCTTGAGGACATTTTCCTTTTATTTTTCTAAGAATGTATAGCTCCAATTACTTATAATTCAGCCTGAATATGTAACTATCTTGGAGTTTTTCTCAAAATTAAACCATACACGTGAACTTGAAAATATATAGATCCATAGTTGTAACTGTTACATAAGCTTATTGTTGTAATTGTTCATAGGCTTATCAGGAGAATTCAATCAGTGTATAAGATACAAAAACAAAAAAATGCCTACATAGTTCAAAATTTTAAGTGACAAGATTAGCATTCTTAATTTTCCCCAAAGCAATCTGTATTATGCTTGAGAAAACAACTACATAAAATTACAATATCACCTACTTACAGCTGCACTGTAATCAACTATTTTACTATATTGCATCATCTCTCAGTTCAGTTCAGTTTAGTCATGCATCATCTCTAGATATAGTCAAATCAAATCCAATGTAGTCCAAGAGGCTGGTCATTCTGTCACTGCCAAGGATATCTAAACGTTAGAAATAAGGGATGTCTTTCCTTACTTCTTTTCCAGTATGTAGAGAGGGAGAAAAAACGGCATTTTCCCATCAATTTTTTCATGCCTATCCAATGAAGGAGCACTTATGGACTACAAGACAAACTATTAAAGTGATATTCACAAACAATTTAAAGTAATATAAAAAGTTTATGTTGCAATGTTAAGTTGAAAGGGTAGGATGATAACTCTATTGCTTTAAAAAAGAGCAAAAGCTGCTTGATGAAAATCTGGCAGGTGTGTGTGCATGTATCTCAAGTTGGATAAAGTAATAAACCTAAAAGAAATCCTAATGAGCTCTTTTTAAAACAGAAAGTCTTTAAGGAACTAAAAATAGTCTTTAATATAGCATGTCTAAACAAATGAAACTGTTCTGTAGCAGTCATTCCTAAATCTTCTTAGACAGTCATTTGCATGGATGTGCTCGTCCAACGGACTGCCTGATTTCCAAGATGTTTTAATCTTACTTGAACTCACACAGCATTTACGGAGCACTTACCATGCTTGGCACTGTGCTCGGCAGTACAGAATGTACGGAGGATTAGAAAATACAAAATAATCCCTAGCCTACAGAGCTCCTACTTTCACTATATTTACATTTTACCTCCACAGGAATATATCAGAAATGCCAGAGACCTGTATTATTGAATCATTAAAGAGCACAATAGTCCAGAGGAGAGCAAGATCATCACTGACTTGGGTTGCAGCCTCAAGACAAACATGGAAGCTTTTCGGAGGCAAAGAAGAGCTATATGCAAATACATGTTATAAAGGAGGCTGATGAGCAAACAGTAACATGTCTGGCGTACTATGCTAAAAATATTTTAAAACCTTGCTGCTTCAGTTATTTTTCCCTTGTAGAGACTAATAATGAAACAGCTAATTTAGTTAAAACTTCACTATTTCAGGTTACATATGAAAATTTATCAACGTGGAAAGCAAAAGTTCATTTTTCTTCTCAAACTGGTTAAGAATTGAGCAGAGGATTCCTTACAATGATATAACTTTATCATTTGAACAAACAGCTAGTAAGTGACTTTTTTTTTTTAGTAAGTGACTTTCAAAGAGTTACTCTCATCAACAACCTGAGAAATATCACAACATATATTTCACTGAGGAACAGCTAATGAAAAAAGATCATTATCCAAACACGACTTTATAAAACCTCACCCCCAAAGAAGTCACTTTATCTTTAATGTTTATGAACTGATTTAAATTATTTATATTTAAATAATTAATTAAATTATTTAAATTACTAAAATACAAGTCAAAAACTGATAGATGGGAACAGAGATTCTGTGACTTATAAAAGTAGACAAAAGTCTCAATGGAGATGATGAGAAATATTAAGCTGAAAAAATGTGGTAGTTAATATGGAGCATAAACAAGACTATTCTTCCTCTAATCCACCGAGGTAACATGAACCTGAACAATGGGACAATATTCAGTCAGATCACTGCTATCTTCTCAGTCTAGGATTTTCATGTGAACCCAGTCTTTTTCTTCCCATCTCCCACCTCACTGTCATTTTAACTCTAAAAGATAATACCTTAGGTTGTTTTTAAAATCAATTTCTAACTTATTAGCACCTTCCTCCACATAAACAGGCACTTCTACCAAAAGGCTGGCGCTCCATGCGTGGGAAACTGGGGAAAGTGAGTGGCACAATCAAGAGAACAAGCAAGGAAGATAAGAGAACGCAGCTCTGTTTTTCCTTGACTATTTTAAGGCTGCTGAACAGCAGTGCCTACTCACAGGCGGAAGAAAAACAAAACTCCGCGTGAACTCTGCTTGTGAGCATGTGACCAGGACTAAAATGTCAAGACCTGGGTGTTGCCCGAATGCCTCAACTGTGACGTGGAGCCACTTGTTCTCACAAGCCCCACCCCATGGTGGTGCTATAATCCTCTGCTGTCTCCTCTCCCCTCATCACCTCCTCCAACCAGTAACTCCGGCACAAGCGCATACTCTGCTCTCAACTGGCCTTCCTGTCATCCAGCACTCCCGGCTCTCCACCAGCTTCTCAACAGGCTTTCAGACAGAAACTTTCTCCAGGCTTTGGCCATGTAGACGGTGGGTGGGTAATAAGTCCCCAATACCACAAGCACACGTTGCTGTAGTGTTCAGCAAAACATCTGGTACAGTGATGGCTAAGAAGTACATGTTTACCAGCAAGGTGTATCGAAAATACCTTAACAGAATGATTCACAGACAAACCCACATACCTTTTATTTGGCAGTGATCATAACCTCAACATGCACCATAAAAAAGCTTATATTTATACATATTTTAGGCAAATACACAAGCTTCTTTCACAAAAGATCCATAAAAAAATAAATCTTCATTTTCTTTAGGTTCAGTTCTCTTAACAACAGTCACACATACAAAAGTATACTCACTTGAAAAAAGAAAACAAATTTTCTATCTATCATTTTCAGTAAAGATTTAAAACAGGGATCTGTTTAAACCCAACAGTGTTTATATAAGTGGTAAGGATTATGACCTTATATATTGCCTACCAACCAGATTTCCCAGGTGGCGCTAGTGGTAAGGAACCCACTTGTCAACGCCCAAGACGTGTAAGACACCCAGGTTTGATCCCTGGGTCGGAAAGATCACGATCCCTGGGTCGTGAAGGGCATGGCAACCCACTCCAGTATTCTTGCCTGGAGCAGCCCATGGACAGAGGAGCCTGGCGGGCTACGGTCCACAGAGTTGCAAAGAGTTGGACACGACTGAAGCGACTCAGCACATATATTTGCACCAACAGGCATCATAAGGATACATTTTCCACAATTCTGCCACATAAATTATATAACGTCCCAAACAGGATATTTTAGGTACAATTTAAGAATCAGACTGAATTTTATAAAAAGTCATACTGAAGCTTATAAACCTAACCATGTCCTCCTGAGAACTGAGAATTAATGGAAGGTAATTTTTATTGAATGTTCAGTGTGTGCTGGGCACCAAGCCTTACTAAATAATCAACAGCAATGTAGGAAGAAATAAGGACAAATACCTAAATGTCATGTGCCTAAGACATTAACTGCATATAACAATAACTCCACAAACTCACTCTCTAAATTTCATCAAACACTCACACAAAAATGTGCTACAGATAAAAGGAAGAAATAAATGAAGACAACTCGGAGTGCAGGAATCAAGTCTCTTGCATGGAGAACACCTCCCTAAAGCTCTGTACGTAAAGCCTGAGGACTCGGGCCACAGATCTAGCTTCTCTAGGATTGGTCCACGATGCCAATTTCTTTACAAAAGCGAACTACAGCCTCTAGTGGCACGTAAGAGAATAAGAAAATCTAGGCAACAAAAACATGATTGGAAATTGCCAGAAAGACCAATCCCAATCAATTCCTTGACCTAATCTGCAGTCCTTATTGCTTGTTTATGAAAATCTTGAAACGATTTTTCTTCAATGCGTAAGAACTGTAAATAAGCAAGTAAAAGAGAATAAAAAGAACCAGTTTCCCACCCCTGCTTGAGAATCTCACGAATAAGGCAAATGAAAAATAAGGTGTCATGAAAACATCATATTCTTTTTTCTCCCACAATTCAAGTTTAAACCATATTCACCGAACTGTAAACATGCATTTAAATTACCCTTGGCTACTGGCAACTGCTCAATGCTTGCATTGGCAGGCCTGCCAAAGCCCCTACTTATAATCTGCAATGCTTTTGCAATTTCAAGATCAAGGGTATGATCTTGTGGACAGAGTTTATTTTGAGTTTAATTACTTTCTATTCAAAGTTACATGCCCTCTTTTTAAAAAAACTGTTTTGAGATATAACTGACATATTACATTATATTAATAGTATGTCAACATCATGTGCTTTTAAGTATACAGCATCGTATTTTTTAAGCAGGTCATAATTTCTACATTCTTAAATGTTCTACATTTTTAAATTACTTTAACACATACACCATAGGTATGTCTTCTCACAACCTGCAACTATGAAACAGAGGTTCATGCTTTCCCAAAGTATCTTCCAATCTGAGCCACAGAGAATAAAACAATGAACATAACATGAAAATCTCACTCTAATAATGTCAGATTAATCAGAGACCCAATTCTTATAGTTTAATGTATTTTTATGGAAAGGGTGTCAAAAATGCAAGGATAAGGCTTAATTATTTTTTCTCCTTATTACTCATTCTCACACTATAAACCAGCCTCCTCGAAAGAAAGTTTAAACTGCAAACAATAAATTTGTTATCAAAGATTTCTTACCTCCTCCTATTTGCCTGCTATTTGCACTTACTTCTTAAACTCTGAAAGTTATAGGTCATTATTTATGAAATGTTATAGGGTCAAAATGAATATAATAATAACTGATTTATAATTGCATTATAATGAGATTCCAGGAAAGCTGAGGCAAAGACTCCCCATCCACCGTCGCAGAGACATCAAGGTTAGTTTGGGTATACCTTGACGGCAGAGGCCTTAGGCTAGCAAGTAAGTACCATAAATGTCCTTTGCAATCAAGGTAACACAAAGAGCCATTTTAGGGAAAAGATCTATATCATGCATTGACTTATGAGGGGGCTCTGGAAAAGGGAGGAGAATCAGAGATTAAATTGAGAGAGGTCCTCTACCTGTGTCCTCGAATGTCAGACTGATCACACACGCCTCCAAGCGCAATCCTGTGAAACTCTCGGCCCAGGGTCTTGGCCACTGATCTTCCCACACTTGTTTTACCAACCCCAGGAGGGCCGACAAAGCACAGAATGGGGCCCTTCAGGTTGTTTTTCAGCTGCCTGACAGCCAAGTATTCCAGCACTCTCTTCTTCAATTTTTCCATGGCGTAATGATCATTATCCAGCAGAACGCGGGCTGCTCGAATGTCCAGACGATCTGTCAAGTAATCCAACAGAGACAATCTGAGCACATGGAGCTGTTCAACGGAAGAACTCCTTTTCAGACAGGCAAGAGCCAGAATAGCTTTTTGAAAAAAGAAGTGAGAAGAACAGGCTTGGTTTCTTCTCAATGAGTCTTCAGGAAGACCTGGACTTGGTTTTCTTGCTTAAGTATTTATAGAAATAATAGATATTACATAATTAAAAACTCATTATGGAATGATTTTGGAATGGAATGATGGAATAATCATTTGGAATGATTTTCTATATACACATTATTTCTATGGACACAAGTAGAATATTTCTACATATTCTACTTTCCACTGTCAGTTTTGTGGTTGTGGATTATCCTCTGGCTGCCACCCAGCTGACAAATGCATTTTGGCTTGACCTATTGTTTAATCTGTGATTATTTTAATAGAGTAGATAGTAGAATAGATTGGAGAAGGCAATGGCACCCCACTCCAGTACCCTTGTCTGGAAAATCCCATGGACGGAGGAGCCTGGTGGGCTGCAGTCCATGGGGTCGCTAGGAGTCGAACATGACTGAGCGACTTTACTTTCACTTTTCATTTTCATGCATTGGAGAAGAAAATGGCAACCCACTCCAGTGTTCTTGCCTGGAGAATCCCAGGGATGGGGGAGCCTGGTGGGCGGCCGTCTATGGGGTCTCATAGAGTCGGACACGACTGAGCGACTTCACTTTCACTTTTCATTTTCATGCACTAGAGAAGGAAATGGCAACCCACCCCAGTGTTCTTGCCTGGAGAATCCCAGGGATGGGGGAGCCTGGTGGGCGGCCGTCTCTGGGGTTGCACAGACTCAGACACAACTGAAGCGACTTAGCAGCAGCAGCAGCAGCAGAATAGACAGTAGAATATTTCTACATATTCTACTTGTGCTTGTATTTGTTCTTTTCCTTTTTAAGTGGTTTTTTTCTTATTATGTTAGTTATATATGCTCATGCCAGAAAATCTGATGACACTAATAAAAAAGGAAGAAAATACTCACCTGTAATCTCATTTCCCCACAGAGAGAATCACTACCTTCACTCCAGTACACATTATTCCACATTCTCTGTGTGTGTGTATGTGTGTACGTGCACACACACTTATATACCTATTTTTCAAACTAAGATTATATGAGGGCTTCAAATTTTGGGAAAATACGTTTCTTTCCCTTAAATAATACGGACATCTTTCAGTGTCAAATGTATTCCTCAGTAGCAGTTTAGTGGCTACATAATATTCCATTATTTAATTATCCATTCCCTTTTGCTGAGCATTTAGGTTATCTACAAATCTTTACAGCTATAAAGTATGCTTCACTGTGCATCTCTGTAACTAAATCTTCACATACCTCTGAAATTACTTCCTTCAGCTAATCTAAAACAGAAGAGCTAGGTCGAAAAAAAAATTACGACATGAAGAACTGTCTAGGTTCTATCCATTAAAATCTCACCAGAAATGTATGAATTAGGCCCTTTTTCCAGAGCCAAGCTTTCATCAGGTTTACTGGTGCTTTAGGATCTAAAATAAACACAGATTAAACAATAGGTCAAGCTGAAATGAATTTATCAGCTCGGTGGCAGCCAGAGGATAATCCACAACCACAAAACTGACCGTGAAAAGAAAATGGGAGAGAGAAAAACACAGAAGTCCACTCTTTCACTCAGTTATTTGGAACGTGCTATGCATTTTTCCTACAAGAAAAAAAAAAATGGCCTGGTTTTCAAGCTAGTCTGGTTCTCAAGCTAGTCTACAAAAATCCAGCTAAGCAATAATGTATGTAAATTAATTACAATACTACTGAATTTAGTCAGAGTCCTGGCTGAGCGATTTGGAAAGGGAAGAAAAAAATTTCTTTCCTTTTTTTCTTCCCTTTCCTGGCTTCAGAAGCCAATCAATGAATATATGAATAAATGAAACAAAGTCTCCTATTTCATGATGCTAATCCGGACACCAAAACCTACCACAGTAAAGAAAAAACCCACTTTAGACCAATTCCACTTTGCATAGCTCTAATTATTCAAATACTGGTAAATCAAATCTATTCAAAGAGTAATCTACAGAGTCCCAGTGGGATTTCAGTTATGCAAAGATGGTTCAATACTTAGTTACCAATATATTCATATCATGTCTAAGGGCACTTTCTAAGAAAATGTCATTTTGTATCTAAAAAGGCATTTGTTATAATGCAACATTCACTTCTGATGAACATTTAGTAAATATTTAGTAACTAGCTGGGCTGGATGAAGCACAAGCTGGAATCAAGATTGCCAGGAGAAATATCAATAACCTTAGATATGCAGATGACACCACTCTAATGGCAAAAAGCAATGAGGAACTAAAGAGCCTCTTAATGAAGGTGAAAGAGAGTGAAAAAGCTGGCTTAAAACTCAACATTAAAGAAACTAAGATCATGGCATCTGGTCCCATCACTTCATAGCATTTAGATGGGGAAAAAGTAGAAACCGTGACAGACTTTATTTTCTTTGGCTCCAAAATCTCTGCAGACAGTGACTACAACCACGGAATTAAAAGACACTTGCTCCTTGGAAGAAAAGCTATGATGAACCTAGATAGCGTATTAAAAAGCAGAGACATCACTTTGCAAATAAAGGTCTGTATAGTCAAAGCCATGGTTTTTCCAGTAGCCATTTACAGATGTGAGAGTTGGACCATAAAGAAGGCTGAGCATTCAAGAGGGAGGGAAGCCATGTATACCTATGACTGATTCATGTTGATATTTGGCAGAAACCAACACAATTCTGTAAAGCAACTATCCTTCAATTAAAAAATACATAAATTTTTTTTAAGAAGGCCGAGAGCTGAAGAACTGATGCTTTTTAACTGAGGTACTGGAGAAGACTCTTCAGAGTCCCTGAACAGCAAGGAGATCAAAATAGTCAGTCCTAAGGGAAATCAACCCTGAATATTCATTGGAAGGACTGATGCTGAAGCTGAAACTCCAATACTTTGGCCAACTGATGTGAAAAGCTGACTCACTGGAAAATATTCTGATGCTGGGAAAAATTGAGGGCAGGAAGAAAAGGGGCGACAGAGGATAAGATGGTTGGGTGGCATCACCAACTCAATGGACATGGGTTTGAGCAAGCTCTGGGAGATAGTGAAGGACAGGGAAGCCTGGCGTGCTGTAGTCCATGGGGTCACAAAGAACCAGACATGACTGAGCAACTGAACAACAACAGCAAAACTAAGAGCAGAATCTATGTACTTTAGAAAATAAATGAACACACTGAAGGAATTTCTAATATGCCAAGTAAAGATGATTTCAAAAGTCAATTCTTTCAAACTTTTAAGGAAAGAAAATTTCCATGCTACTTATTATTGTCTTATCTTTTCTATACAGGATGCATCTTTTCTGATTATTTTTTTAATTATTTAGAATGTATGCTTCCTATTATGAATAAAACTTACAGTTAAACATGAAAAATGTAAAACTTACTTCAACATTTATTTCTCTATTTACAATTGGAAGACTGAAATGGTATCTAACTGGCTCCCTCCATTCAAGATGGAAAATCAACAAACTTATTTCCTCCAACTCACTCCTCTTTGCTTGGGTAACTGTCTCTACTTAGGTAAGCTTCTCTTTTTGAGAATTATGAAAGACATTTTTCACGGTTTTATGATTTTACTTGTAACAAGTATTTAGGCCTAAAGTACTAGTTTAGAAGCTCACCATGACTACTTTTTACACAAATTATCCATCTTCAGTTCTCCACTGAGATGGTGAACAATACGAAGTGTTTTTGTGATGGGTACATGAGTGCCGTGCATCTCTAATGCTGACACAGGTCCAACAGAAACTCTGAGTTGTTAAAAAAAAAAAAAGCTTTGCTTTGTTGTTATATTCTCTTGGTTATTTCAGTAAAGAATTGGAGCTAGCACTCTGCATTCAAGTAAACATTCTGCCTTCAATTCTCTGCTGCTGCTGCTGCTAAGTCACTTCAGTCGTGTCCAACTCTGTGCGACCCCACAGACGGCAGCCCACCAGGCTCCCCCATCCCTGGGATTCTCCAGGCAAGAACACTGGAGTGGGCTGCATTTCCTTCTCCAATGCATGAAAGTGAAAAGTGAAAGTGAAGTCGCTCAGTCGTGTCCGACTCTTCGTGACCTCATCGACTGCAGCCTCCCAGGCTCCTCCGTCCATGGGATTTTCCAGGCAAGAGTGCTGGAGTGGGGTGCCACTGCCTTCTCCAAGTGACACTGTATGAACCTGACAAAAATTCCTAGTCAGTCATTAATTTCACTTTACAAATAGGACCAGTGTGGGAGGAGAGGAAGCTGAGGGCAACTTACTAGATTACTAACAGCAAACAGTAAAACCTGCAATTTCATATCTACAGGTCATTATACTATATGCACCCTGCATGTCTCCTAAGTCATTAGTCAAGATAAATCCTAGAGCACAGCAAAACATTACCAAGAGAACACCAACATTTCAAAACAAGACCCTCGGTGTTACCAAGTTATCTAGACGTGCTTCACATCATGCACTAGCCCTACTGTCAAGAGAAAATAACAGGGCTTGGAAATTAGACTCCATTAATATAAGACTTTGTATCTGCTAATTCCAAATTCCTAATTTATCTCTCCCTGCTTTCCCCTTTAGTAACTGTAAGTTTGTTTTCTATGTCTGTGAGTCTGTTCCTGTTTTGTAGATAAGTCCATTTGAATCATATTTTAGATTCCACATACAAGTGATGAAATTATATACCTTATGATTCCATTTAAGTGACATGTTTGAATTACAAAGTTTTAGAAATGAAGGACAAGCTAGGGATTGCCAGGGCTTGGAGAAGACTCTTGGGGATTGCCAGGGCTTGAGAGTCTCTTGGACTGCAAGCAGATCCAACCAGTCCATTCTGAAGGAGATCAGCCCTGGGATTTCTTTGGAAGGAATGATGCTAAAGCTGAAAGTCCAATACTTTGGCCACCTCACGTGAAGAGTTCACTCACTGGAAAAGACCCTGATGCTGGGAGGAATTGGGGGCAGGAGGAGAAGGGGATGACAGAGGATGAGATGGCTGGATGGCATCACCGACTCAATGGACATGAGTCTGAGTGAACTCCGGGAGTTGGTGATGGACAGGGAGGCCTAGTGTGCTGCCATTCATGGGGTCGCAAAGAGTCGGACACGACTGAGCGACTGAACTGAATGACACAAATACCTGTCAAAAACACACCAAATGTAAGGCGTCTCATTTCATGCAGACGACATGACAGCACTAAACTGCAACGTCACTTTCTCCCCCGGGTCTATACTAACAGTGCTCAGGGCCTGCTCCAAATCTCACAGAATGGGGCCGCTTCGCTTCAGAGCAGGCGCTGTAGAGCTAGGAGTTAACAGAAGACCATCTGAACCAAAACGGGATTTCCTAATAGCCCAGCTAGATCCAGATGGACCTCAGAACTCAAACTGCTCAGGGGATAGCCAGGGGCTAATTCAATGGGAACGCGTGCTCCCCTGCAGTCATCTTACTACGGCATTTCCAGAAAATGTCGAATTAAGAATTAAACCAAGAAATTCAGCTTCAGTTTATTTCATAAAACATCATCAACCAGAAGGCAATACACTGTCATGAATGTAAACATGAAGTAAATTTAGAAATAAATTTACCAACATAGCTTTATATACAGTTGCTCAAAACCTGGAAACAACCCAGATGGCCAACAACTGTTAAATGGATAAACCAATTACTGATAGATGCAGTACCATGGATGAGCTTTAAAGTAATTATGCTAAGTGAAAGAATTAAAAAAAAGGGAGCACATATTAAATCACTCCATTTATATAAAATTTTAGCCATACACATTAATAAATCCGCTAAGTGAGTCTGCCAAAAAAACTAATTAAAATAGGGTTGTTTTAACCTTAATACTGCCCTTGCCTAGTTAATATAACACAAATAATGCTTCATTCTAGGCCCTCTTTGAGACAAATGCTTGTTTTGAATTCTCAATACCAGAGAGTATGCTCCTCTGTAGATTTAACAGGAAAGTATTTTTTAAGAAAAACATTTTTTAATATTAAAAATTCAGCATTCTGAAATCTAGTATGTATGGCATAACTTACATGGGGCATAAACATTTTTTGGGGGGCTAACACTTCTCAAAATTTCTAGCGCTGCTTTACATGTAAGAATTTTACTAGCCAGGAAAATATATCTGATCAATTCTCAAGATTCAACAATTCTTATGCCAAAATTAGTTCAGGGAATCAACCCACTGCTGAACTTAATAAACCTTGTATGTAAATTTAACAAGAGAGTCCAAATACAGAAACAAATGCAAATATAATGATTCTGAAAATTCTGAAAGACAACTGAGTATATTTCTTACCCCAAGAGAAAGTACATAACAAATACATTAAAAAAAAAAAAACTGGTATAAAATCCTCCTGGTAGATAAAAAACTACTCAAAGATAGGAGAGATAAAAAGAAATTAAACTCTTTAAATAGTTTTAGTGGGAAAAAAACAAACTTTCAATGGTAAAACTGTTTTACTGTTATCCTGTCGATATACATAATTATTTCCTTTAGAAAATATAAAAGATTTGCTGTCTCTAGTTCTTGCCTGGAGAATCCCAGGGACAGGGGAGTCTGGGGGGCCGCTGTCTATGGGGTCGCACAGAGTCGGACACGACTGAAGTGACTTAGCAGCAGCAGCAGCAGTACTTATTTGGCACTTATTGCCAACTACCTCAAAACTGCTTTGTTTTCCTATGCTCCTGGCAAAGAGTACATAAATACAAAGCTTATTATCTGACTGACTACTGGTATTGAGAAATACATATTCACCAATTACAGAAAATCCTACCTTCTCCAGAATTAGGCAAAAGGCACTTTTACGCAGCACCCTCTTTTCCTTTACTTCCTAAAACCTATGACACAAGTTCAGTCTCTAAACAGTTTACATCGTGAACTACTACAACAGAAAGATAATCAATGGGGAATATTTCAGCAGAATTTGCTCGAGCTTCCTGAGAGACAATTAGACTGCAAGAACAGGTGTTATCTGTGCACTCACCAGTTGTACTTTTGTTCCAGGGAAGCTCCACCATAAGTTCTAAATAATTTCTAGTCAGAGCATATTCTGGCATTGACTGAGGCATTTTTTTGAGCCTGTGGGGAAAGAATACACAGCAAACCTGTTCAGGAACACAGAAAAATTCTGTGAAACAGAAAAACCAAGCACATCTCCCTTTCTTGGTCAGATATATCATGCATTTTTGGCTAAACAGATCTGAAAACGTTTTTATTAGGCTGATGCTAATGTAACTGTTAGCTTCCGTAACTTAGCTAAAGTAACTGGGGCTTCCCTGGTGGCTCAGGCAGTAGAGAATCTGCCTGCAGTGCAGATCTGGGTTCGATCCCTGGGTTGGGAAGATCCCCTGGAGAAGGGAATGGCTACTCACTTCAGTTCTCCTGCCTGGAGAATTCCATGGACAAAGGATCCTGGCAGGCTACAGTCCATGGGGTCACAAAGAGGTGGACAAGACTGAGCAAATTTCACTTTCACTTTTCAACATAACTGTGGTTTTTGCATTGTTGAACTCTGCCATTTGATATTGGAATACATTCTTAATAAATGCAGTTATGCTATACATCATTTTAATGTGCATTTCTATGTTTTTTGCTAATGACTTATTACTTGCTGTTTATTTTAGACTGGGGAAATGATGTTAGACAAAAAGCAAATTCTCTGATTTTCTTATTCAGGTTCAAAATGGATTTTAAAGCAGCAGAGACAAGTCACAACATCAATAACGCACATGGCTCAGAAACTGCTTAATGAATGTACAGTGCAGTGGTGGTTCAAGAAATTTTGCAAAGGAGATGAGAGTTGTGAAGATGAGGAGTGTAATGGCTAGCTAGCTATGAGAAGGCGATCATGACCAATTAAGAGCAATCATTGAAGCTGATCCTCTTACAACTACGTAAGAAGTTGCCTAAGAACTCGACGTCAGCCATTCTATGGTCATTTAGCATTTGAATCGAATAGGAAAGGTAAGAAAGCTTGATAAGCAGATGCCTTATGAGCTAACTGCAAATCAAAAAACTCATAGTTTTGAAATACGCAACAACTACAAACTACTTCTCAGTAATATTGTGATGCGTGACGAAAAGTGGATTTTAGATGACAACCAGCGATGACCAGCTCAGAGTCTGGACCGAGAAGCTCCACATGCTGCTGCTGCTAAGTCGCTTCAGTCGTGTCCGACTCTGTGTGACCCCATAGACGGCAGCCCACCAGGCTCCGCCATCCCTGGGATTCTCCAGGCAAGAATACTGGAGTGGGTTGCCATTTCCTTCTCCAAGGCATCAAAGTGAAAAGTGAAAGTGAAGTCGCTCAGTCGTGTCCGACTCTTAGCGACCCCATGGACTGCAGCCTACCAGACTCCCCCATCCATGGGATTTTCCAGGCAAGAGTACTGGAGTGGGGTGCCATTGCCTTCTCTGGAGAAGCTCCAAAGCACTTCCCAAAGCCAAACTTGCACCAAAAAAAGGTCACAGTCACTGTCTGATGTTCTGCTGCCCATCTGATCCACTACAGCTTTCTGAATCCTGGCAAAACCACTGCCTCTGAGAAGTATGCTCAGTAAATCGATGAGATGCACTGAAAACTGCAATGCCTGCAGCTGGCACTGGTCAACAGAACGGGCCCAATTCTTCTCCACAGTGATGCCCAACCACACGTTGCACAACCAATGCTTCAAACGTTGAACCAATTGGGCTACAAAGTTTTGTCTCATCTGCTGTATTCACCTGACCTCTCACCAACCGACTACCACTTCTTCAAGCATCTTGACAACTTTTTGTAGGGAAAATGCTTCCACAACCATCAAGAGGCTGAAAATGCTTTCCAAGAGTTCACTGAATCTCAAAGCACAGAGTTTACTGCTATAGGAGTAAGCAAACTTATTTCTCATTGGCAAAAATGTGTTGATTGTAATGGTTCCTATTTTGATTAGTAAAGATGTGTTCCAAAACTATTACTTTTGCATCAACCTAATAAAAATCTAGTTAATAAAAAGATTATTTTGTTTTAAACAGATACTTGCAAACTAGCGCTCTGATTCTATCCCTGAAATATGTAAGGCCTTATCAATATCTGTATCTCATAGGGAGAGTCTCAAGTCAATTACCCAGTGATTTATTTAGGTGCCTAATCATGTATAATACGATAATTACATATTGTCTTGTATCAGAGAGAAAGTGAGCTCATCAGATATTTAATTAAAATAATGCAACTTCCATAATATATGCAGCGCTTACGTGTTCTGTACACAATAGATGTTCGGCATTTGTTAACTAATGTCAGAGTCACTGTAAAATATCTCAACGACGTTTACTTATGTTCCTAACTGTGCATCTCAGAAGTCAAATCTTTAGTTCCTGAGCATACATTTAGGTTGATTACAATCCACTCATTAAAAAAAATGCAGTACAGTCAGAATGTTGTAAGTATGGAAAGGAAAAATTGGTTTTAACCCTGAGATTATCCAGAAAATGTGATCAACTCATGTACCCTATTCTGTCAGCAAGGGTCCCCTGTACTTTTATCTTGTACAAAGGCAAAACTGATTGTCTCCGCCTCCTAAAGTTTATAATCTAAGGATGAAAACAGTGATGTGCAAAGCACACAATAACTGAATAAACATTATTTCTAAGTAAAGTATGGCCTTAAGACTATGAAAAGGGAGTGTCAATAGTGACTGTGCTTGACAGCATAAGTAGATGAAAAAGTTATACCACTTATTATATTCAGCATTCAAGAAAAAGAAAATGCTGAACACGGTGTTGATTCAGGAGTACTAAGAATCAGATTTTGATGGAGGAACAAAGAAGAGAAAGCACTTCACAGACCACCACTACAACCTGAGAATCAGGAAAGCCATAACATAAGAAATATAAGAGATAAAGCGATAACAGTGGAAAGGTAAGATGAATAGAGTGGTCTGTGACTATATAAATGTAAGGGAAAGGAGAAAGATAGAAGACTATGAAACAAGAGATCAGCTTTGTAACACAGAGTAGCAGATTCACCTCCATGAGCAACAGTTTTTAACATTAATAAGCAAATGAAAATCCTAACGAACGAACAGCTTCTACAACCTACCTTTTTATCTCTTTGACACAGACTTTGTGGGCCTGTTCCGGCATGCTGGATGTCCGTATCTTTTTCTCCAGCATGACAATGTCATCGTTATCTTCATCCTCATCCTCGTCCGCTAGAGCACCTGGGACATGTGCAATCCTTCTCATAGGGCGTATTGCGATGACCTACAAGATAAAGCAGGAGTGAAAACCTGCAGGCCCAAATAAACTGGGGACGAAGCACCGAGCGGCAGTAGACATTTTTACGGGTGGAGTCTAAACCTTTAGGAACTAAAGTTCAGAATGAGGAGGAGGAGGCACACGTACATATGGAGGGAGCAGAATTTAAAAAGCAGATGAAGACGAGGTGCACGGGATTCTTCCATACCTGCCAACACTACCAGCATGAGAATAAAAGATTCAAGAAATTGGCTACTAGTAATAATGAAAACATCTAAGAATTGTCTCTTCTTGAGCTACTACTGCAGCCACTATTTTCTTGATGTACTTAATGACTACTCATCATTTGGCAACTGAATAAATTCCATTTTCTCCCTACAATACAAAGTTTCTCTTTAACATCATTAACCTTTCTGCTACTGCCTCTATTCTCTTCATCTGTAACAAGCAGAAAAGTCTTCCACCTTTCAAAATGTTTTAACTTATCTATGGTTTTTTCCAATTAACTACACTATTTACTTCCCTTGTGATGTTCTGCTTTTCCAACAAGAGGCACTAACCACCACTTCCCCTTCCCTGCTGGTTACTTAATAATTTGTACTTTGTACTTTGACTTTGTCTCCAGTGTGCGGAAACTGTTCCCTGAAACCCAACAACAGTCTCTGCCAAGTCAAACGGTCTTATTTAAGCTCTCCTTCTCCGTGACTCTCTACCGTGTTTTAAACACCACCTACTCTTTTGAAATTCTCAACTCATTAATATCATGAATCAACTCTAGCTGTTCCTGGAGCAAAATGATATACTGGCATTTAATTTAAAGGCCTTAGAATTTATTTAACTTACGAAATTACCTATTTAATACAGTCAAATATAAAAGTTAAAAACATAAAACAGCAAAAATATAATTTTATAAAAACAGAAATATTAAACTAAGACTAACAGTTTGTACAAATGAAAATTGAAATATTTATAAGTTAAAACAAAGTCAAGTCAAAAACTTAAAGCAATACAAAAGAATTTTTAAAAAGCCAAAGTATGGCACAACACATTCAGTCAGTCCTTTTAGGAAATAATTTTGTGGTATGTTCTTAATAAATACTGTATGCAGTGGGAAAAAAAATCATACTCAAAGACAGTCATCATGGTTATTTGTTAATTTTCAATATACTGAAAACATCACACACTGGCAGAAAAAGAAATGGCTCAGTAAACTATCCCTTTCAATGATTATCAAAACAAAACATGAGAAAATGTCTACATGCTTAAAAGGAAAAAAAAAAAGACCCAAACATGGAGAAGGGGCAGAGGGAAACAAACTAGAATTCAAAATTTTATCAGTAACTTGGGTGAAAGAGACAACAACCTTGTTTCTTCTTTGTTCCTTTCTTTATTCCCCCAATTTTTTTCTTAAAAAAAAAGAAAAGAAAACAATTGAACATTACATCACACAAAAACAACTAAAGAACCTAAAGAAATGGATTAAAAGGAGGATTTACCCGCTTATCATCATCTTGCTTGTGTTTTCTGGTTTTCTGAAGCAATTTCAGGCCTTCGATTTGTCGGACAAGCAGCGGTATGGTCATCTTGAACCGTTCCTCCAGACTAACAGCATCTAAAATCTGAAACGTTACAGCATCTCTCTCTCAGAAACACGTGCTCCAGAAATAAGGCAGTCAAGACTCATGACTTAAACTGCTAAGTAAAAAAGATAACGCC
Organism: Capricornis sumatraensis; assembly: GCF_032405125.1. Classification (NCBI taxonomy): domain Eukaryota; kingdom Metazoa; phylum Chordata; class Mammalia; order Artiodactyla; family Bovidae; genus Capricornis; species Capricornis sumatraensis. Next base: position 22,529,822 of record NC_091088.1, on the reverse strand, counting down.
TCTCAATATTCACAGCTACATTATGGCTAACACAACCAAATTATCCGCAAGGTCATCTGACATAAATACCAGAATCCTAAAAAAAAAAAAAGAATAATAGTATCTTGAGTTTCTATTTAAAAGATGAAGCCAAGATATTGTTCCAAGAGCAAGAACAAAACACATTTTATGTCAACTCTTTCCCAGGAATTTTTACACACACAAGAGTCTAAGAACATTTTAACCAACCTCCAAGAATGATTTGAGTGAGTAACGCTCTCTGGTTCCTCAGTAAAACGCCCTTGCTAAGCCCAAGCTAGGTCAGGCGGTAGAACTCCTGCCTTCTCTGCTCCTATCAGCTAAACCAAATTCTTGTGTTTAAACACAACCTATCTGCATTAGTTGCACTGGCTAGTATAATTTATTAGACTTAAGCATTAAATAAAGTGATGAAATAAGGAAGGTAGTTTAATGTTCTCGGAAGATTCAATAAAACAGATCGCTTAAAAATACTACAAAAATAAGTGTACAGGAAAACTTTTATAGTTTGGAGAAAGTGAAGTCACTCAGTCATGTCCGACTCTTCACAACCCCATGGACTGTAGCCCACCAGGCTCCTCCATCCATGAAATTGTCCAGGCAAGAGTACTGGAGTGGGTTGCCATTTCCTTCTCCAATAGTTTGGAGAAAAGACATTCAAATCTAAGAATCCACATTTGAATTATTTTTCAAGTGTCTTTTAAACTCATTTCACTTTAAACAAATAGAAGTTGAAAATCATAAAAAAAAAATCACAGCTAACACATCATAGCTGCGGTTTCTGTAAGAAACTCGAAGAATTCTAACAATGCAGACTTATTATATACAAGCGAAAGGTCACAGCTCCACATTTTTAAGAAGTCATTCTCACTTAAATTTTTTCCGTTAAGTTAACAAACTACCAGTACTGAAAATGCAAATGCAAGAACTGTCTGGGTACACAAAAATGTAAAGCAATCACTTTAAAGTCAATTTAAGTGTAAATGTATCTTAACTACTTCTGTGGGTCTCCAGTATCACTTACCTGAAAGTCAAAACTTACTACCTAGATCTGAATAAGTGACAAAGCAGCGTGGCATTCCAGAGGGGAACACTGACCTGGAGCTTCTCTTTGTTGCTTGTTCGGATAATTGATGTCAGAATGTCTGGTAAAGCTTCCCTTGGAAGACTGTCTAAAAGACGTCTCAATTTAGCCACTGCAGGGACAGACATATCCAACATTTCAACCAACTACAAAGGGAGAAAAAAAAGCTTTTTAATAAAATTGGGCATTATCTGTGAATTTAAAAAATCAAATTGTCATACAGGTTTAAGTTTGGGTCACAAAGAAAGTCTTTGCTTCTGAACCATCACTGATTATTAAGAGTCCAGGCATTTTTACAAGACTCAAAGGAAAAGAGAAGTACTGTTAAAATGTCAACTGGAATGAAAAGCAATGACTCAAAAGTGGGTAATAATAATGTTTATAAAAGGTTTTATACATCAGTGATTTAAGTATTTTATTTTAAAAAATTAAAATTTATAGAAAAGTTGCAGTAGTATAATGAAACTCCTTCCCCTAAGAAACTTCCCCTAAATTCATCACGGTTAACATTTTGCCACACTTGCTTTCTCTTTCCCCCACTCTATACACACACACAACACACAAATATTGCTAAACATGTAAGAATAAACTGCAGACATCAGGACCTTGATTAGAAACTACTGACTGTTGAAAGTGTGTAGGGCAGGTATTCGTAGCCTGTGGTGTTTGCACTTGATGTGGCATTTGAAGGGACACATTTCTAGTGTGATGAACAACAGGAAAATAGAGTAAGTGAATCCGCTATTTAGGAATGAAGGTGATTAAGGGGAAAGTAGAATTTATCTTCCTTTTCCTGAGTGATCATCCCTGAGTCTCACTTCAAAATTCTCTGTTTTCCTTGTTCTTAAGAATAAGAATATGTATTCTCTTACAGAGTATAATGATCAAATTCTGGAAATTTAACATGGCTGATTATGTTAACCAGTCAGTAGCTGAAATACTGTTTTTTGTAGAACACAGGATTAATTAAAATCTGAGCACTGACTGAATGATTTTTTGAAAAAAACACAAAAAACAAGTTCCAGGGTATAGCCTGGAGCTAAGACAGATCAAGCTCCAGGCAAGCTTACAGTAACTGTGATATTCAGTGGGGCTGTTGATAAAGTTCCCCTTTCCTTTTGCATGATGGTGGTATAACTGTGATGACGTTATAAAAATTCCTTGAATGTCATTATAAAATCTTTACATATTTAAAACTTTTTGTTGATTCAAAGTGGGGAGAAGTAAAGCGTAAAGAAAAAAGCTATGAAGCTATGTCCAAGAGAGGAACTGAGTTTATAATCAAGGCCTTTAGACACTGCCTGTCCCACATAGATCCAGCTTAGTGACTGGGTTACATCAAGAGAACATACAAGACTACATTTTGTAGTATACTTCAGGAAGATCTGTAGGGAATCAAAGCATAAAAGTATATGCTTTTGGGGTGAGGGGAGAAGCTTTCTGCTCAATCGAGAATTAACCCAAAAAACTCAAACCTAGAATTAAGGAGTCCAATGTTTAATGTAAAAGCTCCAGAAACACTCTTTGGAAAAATTTTAGAAAGGGTTGGCTAGCATGTCCTAGAAAGACTGAGATACAAGCCCAGACAAAAACAATTTGAAATCAATATATCACTAAATCTTCTAAGCACATACTGCCTGAACACTCACCACTCAACAAATTTATCACATCTTATGTGCCGGGAGCCAGTGTGAGGAATCCCGCCCGTGACAAGGTCATGAGGAAGGAAGCTGACATACGCAAGGCGTGCTCAGACTTCAGGGACCCCTCTGGAAATTCCTAAGCATGTACCCCAACAAAAATCTGCCGGCTTTTGTGCTCTGCTTTTCCACTCCTCTGACATTTTCTGGAAAGTCAATTCAGGGCTTTAGTCTTCTGCATTTGAAAGAGTGTTTCAATCCAAATACCCCTCTGATGGCTTTCTAACCTGCCTGCAGGACTCGTACAGCTGCGCATGTGATTGTTTGAGGCCTCCTGATCGCAGGAGGCACAGGAAGCTTAAAACATCCTAGGAATGTAGGGGCTTCCAAAGAGTCAAAATCTTTAGAATAGGACTGATTAAAAGTTTCATTTGTTGAGTCAATGCTTGCTGCCAAATTTTCATATCCTTTGTTTTTAGATATAGTTGGTATATAAAAAAACAAGTAGTAGACCCGGTATTAGCAACATTAGATCTTTGAGTTAAGTACCTTCTTTGTTATAACCCACTGTGCCTTTGTTCTATAGAGATGTAACTTTAGCGCTTTTAAGGAGATGCAGATTAAAGAAAAACACTTCAGGAGAAACAAAATTAACATTCATTAAGGAAGAGAGCCAAAAAGTGTTAACAAGCCTCTTGGCCAGAAGATAATGTAAATCACCTGAGACCTTTTGTATACAAAATGATGTATAGAAAGAGTCTGGGCTGCGAATGCTACATAATTTTGTGTTGCCCATTGATCTCCATGTTTTATCAAAAGTATAAAAGGCCTTCTGAACAATAAAGGACCGGACCAGCTTCTCAGACCAGCTTCTCGGACCAGTTTCTCGAACTAGTCTCTCGGCCTGGTTTCTGGGGAATCTGGCTCCCCCCGTGTCTCTCTCTCTCTCTCATTTTCTCTCCCTTTCCCTCTCTCTACTCTTTACTTTAATTTCAGGCTGAATTTTCATCTGGGGCGCGGAGGCTCGCCAGGTCTACTTACTTGCCGTGGTTGTTAAGACCCGCGCGAAAGGGAGCTTAAGGCGAGGCACCCTTAGATATCCAAGCGGGCGCCGGTGGCCCAACGTAGATGGTGCAAATTCCTTGTCTGGAATTTTATTGGTCTTCCGCGTAAACCAAGCTATTCAGCCCTCTTCCTCCACTTAATCTTCCTACTACACTATAGTTTCTTAATCTAATCTTATATTAATAAATAAACGAGTTTTTCCACGCCAACGCCGTCCACCCTTCGAATTCCCTGGATCCACCGGGGCTGGACCCCGGCACTTATGGTAACAAAGAAACCAAGAAAAGAGAATTTTAAGGAAACACTAAAAGCAACTCACTTGTACCGCATATTTGTAAAACTGTTCCGATAGCTCTCCGAGCTCCTCCCTAGTCTTACAGGTATTAGGGAACTCCTCCAGCCGGTCCAACTGTTCCACCTCGGCAACAGGATATGGCTTCTCTTTCACAACCTGTATGATCTGGAAGCGGCACAGGCCTGTTATCAGCAAAGTATAGTGGGGCTTGGGCCAGTTACTGCCCACAACCTGGACTGCCAGCGCAGCTGTCCCGATCCTGAAAAACACACAGAACATCAGCATTACAAATGCTCGGTATGGCAGGGCAGAAGCTCACCTCAAAAGGGCTGCCTTTTCTGAGAAATTCATTAAAAAGCAAAGGACACCTAAAGTGCAAGTGAATTATTTCTCTGTTAAATTTAGCATCCGGTGCACTGTCTGTTGGGCTTTCCTGGTGGCTCAGTGGGTAAAGAACCTGCCTGCAATGTGGGAGACCTGGGTTCCATCCCTGGGTTGGGAAGATCCCCTGGAGGAGGGAAAGGCTACCCACTCCAGTATTCTGGCCTGGAGAATTCCATGGACTGTATAGTCCATGAAGTCACAAAGAGTCAGACATGACTGAGCAACTTTCACTTCACTTCTTTTCACCAATGAAGGAGATCTGGGTTCAACCCGTGGGTCTAGAAGATCCCCTGAAAAAGGAAACGGCAACCCTCTCCAGTATTCTTGCCTGGGAAATCCCATGGACAGAGGAGCCTGGCAGGGCTACAGTACATGGGATCGAAAAAGTCAGACATGACTAAACAGTAACAACAACACGGTCTGTTAAGTCCCTACCACCTGCTATGGGGCCGTCTCATTCTAATTACATGTTTTAAGAATTAGACAGAAATTCCTAAGCATCTGGATTATTTAAACATAAAAACGTAAAAGCTGTTGAGATTTATAGTTGAAATTAATTTTGCCAGCTGGGAATGAGGTAATCGTTCATCAGGATATACACTAGCATTAAGCAGTTGCAAAGAGTTGGGCACTACTGAGCACGCGTGCGCACACACACACACACACACACACACACACACACACACTCGCATTCTAAGCAGATTTAAATACATCAGTATGATGTAAACCGACCTAAGTAATCCCTGTTCCAACCAGCTTTTCTACTAACAAACCAGGTTTTTTTTACATAATCAATCTATAAAACTGCCATCAAATCTGGGAATTAACATGTATGCCCTTGAATTCTGAATTTCTAAATATGGGGCTAAATAGCAGAGGCCACACTTATTCGTGGTCTGAGGAGACTTCGTCAGAGACCTAGACCTCAGGAAAGTGTAAACCTAGTTCTAAGTGGTAATCACCACACCTAACACTTGATAGAAAGTTATAAGCCTCAGCCTTAGAAAGTCATTTAAGCCTCAGCTCCTTATCATTCAATTCTGACCAAGCTGCATATAAACCAATCCACAGGAAGGAAGCCTCATCCAAACTAAGCTGCAGTAATACAAAATAGAAAGATCACCACTCAGAGGTGACTTCCAGATGCCATCTACACTCAGATTTTCTCCCCTGAGCCACCGGCTAGGTTGTAACTACAGAAAAGAAACTAAAACCAGAGTGCTCAGCGCTTTCAACGCTGGACAGTGGTGACACAGGGATATTAAACCTCCCCATCTCAAACACACTGATGGCACAGACAATGTGCGCACACTTCAGTGAGCTCGCTCACTTCCAGCCGCAGTGCATTCTTGACTCCTTCCTTGTACATGATGCATTCTGTATATAACCTGCAACCTTTGGCTTCCCACCGCCACTCCACTCAGTTTATTGTGAGTTATGCATGTATTTCCTTACCATCCTTGCGGGCATACCTCATGGACAGGGGATAAAACTTGACTTAAATAATAAGTGAAACCAAAAAAATCAGGGAAATAATTTGGTGGGGAGAAAAAAACATCACGGACTTCAAAAACCTGCTCTTGTGTTGCAGGTGCTTCTCTTTAGTCACTAATCCAACAGTAGGTTCTATCTCCCATTCGCTGAAAACCTGCCTGAGCGAGTTGCTGCTGCTGCTGCTGCTGCTAAGTCGCTTCAGTCGTGTCTGACTCTGTGAGACCCCAGAGACGGCAACCCACCAGGCTCCCCCGTCCCTGGGATTCTCCAGGCAAGAACACTGGAGTGGGTTGCCATTTCCTTCTCCAATGCATCAAAGTGAAAAATGAAAGTGAAGTCGCTCAGTCGTGTCCGACTCTTAGCGACCCCATGGACTGCAGCCTACCAGGCTCCTCCATCCATGGGATTTTCCAGGCAAGAGTACTGGAGTGGGGTGCCATTGCCTTCTCCTGCCTGAGGGAGTTAGCTGGACCTGAACTAGAAACTAATGAAGACTGTAGTTCACTGCAGATGACAACCACCAAAGCTTACACAATGCAGAATGTTTACAGTTCCATTTATAAGAAACACTGACAGATAAGAAACTGGATTCCTGGCCTCAGGGGTTAACAAACTAGAAACTGAAGAGAAACCAGAAATGAGTCTTCTCACAAAGCAAATAAAAGTTTTGCTAACTGTGAAAGGAGCTGTTCCGAACAGTAAAGTGATTAAGTTGGATTTATACTATGTTTGTCCTCCTAGTAAGAAAAAATATACAGGGGTTTTCAATGTGAATTGTTTCTTACTTTAAATCACTTGTAGTTGACAACAGACCCCCCCCAAAAAAACCCCAAAAGGTAGATAAAAAGAATGCACCCTTTTTAAAGAAGAAACTTGATGTGCAAAATAATTAGATGGCTAGAAATAGACTATTCAGTGAAAGACATTTGGGGTAAAAGCTCTGGGAAGAAGGATGACATTTATGTTATTTATTTTTCTTTAAGATTTTTTTTTTAATGTGGACCATTTTTAAAGTCTTTACTGAATTTGTTACAATATCGGTTCTGTTGTTTATGTTCCAGTTTTTTTTTGGCCGAAAGGCATGTGGGAGCTTAGCTCCTGACCAGAGATCCAACCGGATCCCCCTGTAGGCACTGGAAGGCGAAGTCTTAACCACCTGACTTCCAGGTAGGCCCCTAATGCTATTTTAGACAAGTTGTATTGTATGCTGGGCTCTAGGTTTTACATATAAAAATCGGTATTAAGTAAACAAAATGTTCAATTAATACTTTCCTTCTAACCATGATCAAACTATGATACATAGGGTTTATATCAACTTAGTCATCTTTCTAAATAATCTACTTCTTCTATTACTATGAGCTTTATTCTCGTTTAGATGCAAAGTCATGTCCGACTCTTTTGCGACCCCATGAACTATAGCCTGCCAGGCTCCTCTGCCCATGGGATTTCCCAGGCAACAATACTGGAGTGGGTTGCCATTTCCTTCTCCAGGGAATCTTCCGGACCCAGGGACTGAGCCCACCTCTCTGGCATCGGCAGGTGGATTCTTTACCACTGAGCCACCTGGGAAGCCCAAGCACTTTATTTGTTGTTGGTCAGTTGCCAGGTTGTGTCCAACGCTCTGTGACCACATGGACTGCAGCACACCAGCTTTCCCTGTTCTTCACCATCTCCCAGAGTTTGCTCAGACTCATGTCCACTAAGTTGGTGATGCTATCTAGCTATCTCATCTTCAGCAGCCCCGTTCTCCTGCCTGCGACCTTTCCCAGCATCAGGATCTTTTTCAATGAGTTGTTTCTTTGCATCAGGTGGCCAAAGTATGGGAGTCTCAGCTTCAGCATCAGTCCTTCCAATGAATATTCAGGGTTGATTTCCTTTAGGATGGACTGATTTGATCTCCTTGTTGTCCAAGAGTCTCAAGAATCTTCTCCAGCACCACAATTAAAAAGCGTCAGTTCTCTGGTACTCAGCCTTCTTTATGGTCCAGCTCTTACATCTGTAATGACTACTGGGAAAAAATTATAGCTTCAACTATACAGACCTTTGTTGACAAAGTGATGTCTCTGCTTTTTAATATCCTGTCTAGGTTTGTCATAGCTTTCCTTCCAAGGAGCAAGCATCTTTTAATTTCATGGCTGTAGTCACTGTCTACAGTGATTTTGGAGCCCAAGAAAATGAAATTTGTTGCTGTTTCCACTTTATTCCCTTCTATTTGTTATGAAGTGCTAGGACCAGATGTCAAGATCTTCGTTTTTTTAATGCCGAGTTTTAAGCCAGCCTTTTCACTCTCCTCTATCACCCTTAAGAGGCCATTTAGTTCCTCTTTGCCTTCTGCCATTAGAGTGGTATAATCTACATATCTGAGGTTGTTGATATTTCTCCTGGCAATCTTGACTCCAGCTTGTGAGTCATCCAGCCCAACATTTTACATGATGTACTCTGCACAGAAGTTAAATATGCAGGGTGACTATATACAGGCTCGAGGCACTCCTTACCCAATTTGGAAACAAGCCCATTGTTTGATGTCCAGTTTTGTTATTTCTTGACCTGCATATAGGTTTCTCAGGAAACAAGTAAGGTGGTCTGATACTTCAATCTCTTTAAGAATTTACCACAGTTTGTTATGATCCAAACAGTCAAAGGCTTTAGCATAATCAATGAAGCAGTAGATGTTTTTCTGAAATTTCCTTGCTTTGTCTATGACCCAATGGATGTTAGCGATTTGATCTCTGGTTCCTCTGCCTTTTCTAAACCCAGCTTGTACACCTGGAAGTTCTCAGTTCTCACAGTACTGAAAGCTAGCTTGAAGGATTGTGAGCATAACCTTGCTAGAATATGAAGATAAGGATAGCTGTGGTCTATTTGCCAACCACTTGCTTTTTTCTTTTCTTTCACTTTTTTTTTAACTTTATTTATTTGGTCAGGCCTCTTGGCTTGTGGGATCTTAGTTCTCCAACCAGAGATTAAATCTTGGGCTTCCCTTATGGCTCAGCTGGTCAAGAATCCACCTGCAATGCGGGAGACCTGGGGTTCAATCCCTGGGTTCGGAAGATCCCCTGGAGAAGGGAAAGGCTACCCACTCCAATATTCTGGCCTAGAGAATTCCATGAACTGTATAGTCCTTGGGGTCACAAAGAGTCGGACGTGACTGAGTGACTTTCACGTCACTTCACTTCACTTCAGAGATGAAGTGTCCCAAAATGAAGAGGGACTGAGCAATCAGTACTATGAAGAAAGGAAGGCAGGTATGCTGAAGACTGGAAGACTGGGAGAAGACGGCAGGGCCATCTCAAATGGCCGTCTCAAATGTCTGAAGACACTGTGCAGGGAATGTTAAATTATTGTCCATTTTCATTAAGAAAACAATGAGCTTCTGAGGAGTCACTAAAAAGACAGTCTGATGAAGCAGGGCGGCCCTGCGGTGGCATGAGAGCCAAGTTCTACAATGGGGCTAACCAAAAGTAGGCAACATGCCTACACATCAACATGCAGAAAAGGGACTGTACTGTCCAACATGGTTAAGGAAGTGGTTCAGGTAAGTCAACATCCGACCCTGCCACTTTATGACAAAGAGTCTGGGAAACAAATGATCACTGCTGTTCCTTGAAGACCAAGGCACTGTCTCCTGGATGGTCTAAAGGAAACAAGAGACGGGAGCAAAGCCCTCGCTGCGCCTCTGGGGTCCTACTACAATCTGAAAAAGCAGGTAACTGGGGAAGGGCAGATTTGCGCATTGAAACAGAACAACGTCGTAAGTAACTCAATACTTGTACTATTAAAGCTCTTTTAATTTTTTAAAATAAGAGCATTTAAAGCTCAATTGGAAAAAAAGACACTGGAACCTAATATTAAGGAACACAGTCTACATAGATTTTTCAAGTAGCAAATTATATTTCTAGGATAACGAGATGGTCTGGTGGGTCTCTGTAATACTAAAATTCCGTGAAGAATTTTCAATGTTGGTTTTCTAACTTAAATGATTAAACTTTAACATTGCTACTCATTTAAAACAAAAGCTGCAATAAGAACAGCAAGAACCACGTTACACCTCATCTGATTATTAGCGGATTACTTCCAAGGAGGCTAATTCAGACAGAATCATACCAACAAATAGTCACTCAAAACTGAAACACGACTAACTCTACTTTCAAAATTCACAGTGTATCCACGAGTAATCAAAAATATCTTACCATGAGCACACTTGCCTCAGCTAGCAACTAAGGACCTGTGCACAGAAAGCAAAAAATTATGGGAATACACAGAGGCTTAAGGAGCGGGGTCATGTGCAGGAAAACCAGAATCCAACACAGTTTATCACTGTTTACTGAAACTTGTAAAGTGTCAAGGGACTTCCCCGGTGGTTCAATGGTCAAGACTCTGCCCTTCCAAAGCAGGGGGTGTGGGTTTGATCCCTGGTCAGGGAACTAAGATCCCACATGCGGCCAATAAAAACATAAATAAGTAGAACTGTGAGAAAGCAAATCTGTTTTTAAAAAAGTATCCAATTTTACTCAAGCAAAGCAAAGCAGATCAGATGGAAACCAAAATGTTTTCCATGCTTGAGAAAAGCGAGGCTTAATGTGGACCAACAAAGGATTGCTATGTTTTTGTTCTGTTGCAGGAGGGGAGGGGAGCTGAGGGGAGCTGAGGGGAGCTGAGGGGAGGGGAAGCAAATCTGAGAATTTGAGTCAAGCCATGGTCTCCTTTTAAAAAATGTATATAATAAAAAGAATTTGGACAAAAACAAGACATTCCTAACCCTCTCAAAATCCATTAAGAGTTAAGTACACTTAATTTTAAAAAAGGTAACTGTAGGTGAAAGAGGAAGGGCTCTAAACTGAAAACATCTCAAGAAGAGTTAAGGACAGGAGGCAAGGGCTTGGGAGGCTGATAACAGCATTTGTTGAGCGCATAGGATATACCAGCACTGTCCAGTAGAAATATAACGCCAACCACCTATGTAATTTTAATAGCCACATTAGAAAGAAGAAACAGATGAAATGCTAATATTTTACTTAACTCCTAATATCCAAAATACTACCATTTCAACACAATCTCTATAAAATGTATTAATCAACAAAACTTTTCATACTAAATTTGCAAATTTCAGTGTGTAGTGTACACTTATAGTACATTTAGGATAACCAACCATCCTGGTTTGTCTGAACCAAAGGGTTTCCTGGGACACAAAAGTGTCAGTGCTAAAACCAGGATGGTCCCTGGCAACCCGGACAACTGGTCACTCTAGTATCTCAATTTGGACAAGCCACATTTCAAGCTATCCAGCTAGCCATGGACAGTACTGGACGCTGTAAGCATTTATCCAGGCCAGCACAAAAAAGACCACGTATGATCTCACTTCTTCATCACACACCTAAGAAGCGGATGCCGCTAGTTTCCAAATTACAGATGAAGAAAGAAATAAGCACAGGTTTCATCTGTCACCCAAAGTCACACAACTAGGGTCACACGTAGGGGAATCGGTGAGCTTGGGGTGTAGGTGGTGAGCTTGGGGCCTAAGAGCTGTTGAGATATGAGAATAGAAGGAGAGACAAGGGAAAACGTGAACAGGGAAGGCCCTTTAGGAAGGAAAACAGAAGAACCGACGGGACGAAAGAAGGCGGGGGTTGGAGGGTGGAGGGGCGACAAGGAGTGTGGAAGAACTGATAGCTTCCTCAATAAAGAAACGGTGCAATATAGGCTGGGACGGGGGGAGAGGAAACGTGACGGAGCAAGTATGAGTCAAGAGGACAAAAGAACTGGGAAGGAAGGAACAGAAAGAAGAAGGGGGTAGGGACAAGGAAGAGAGGAAAGAAAAGAGCCGGGCGGGGAAGGTTAGGTGCACCAGCTTAGGAGCTTCAAGATCCGGGGGGCGGGGGGGAAATTCACAACAGATGGTGAGCAGCTAACTGTGCAGTTTTCACGACTCCGTGGGTCAAATCATTTAACGGTCACGAGGCACTCCTGTCACCGCCTGTCTGGCACGGGAGTCTTCTGAAGAGGCGGGGGGTCCTCCCGAGGCAGGAGGCCGCGCCGCCGCCGCCGCCGGGCCGTCCGGCCTACCTGTGCAGCGGCGGCAGGTCCTGCGCGTCGCTGGCCGGGTCGGGCGTGTTGGGGATGACGCCCAAGATGGTGCTCTGCAGCGACGTGCCCTTGAGCAGGCGGCTCCGCACCAGCTGCAGGTTGCGGGCCGAGTCCACGCTGGTGCGCATGGTGGAGCCGGGCAGCAACACGCCCTCGTGCGTGAGCAGCAGCGGGAGGCGGCTGGGGATCTGGATGGGGTTCACGGACGACATGGCGACACCCCTCCGCGCCGGGACAGTCCCCGGGAGCCCGACGCCCGGCTTCGCGCGGCCTCCTCGGCTGAGACCCAGGATCTGACTCGGGCGCGCTGCCGCTTCCGGTCCCGAGAGCCCGCTCACCCGCCCCCAGCCTCCGCCGCCGCCGCCGCCGCCGCCTAGCGCCGTACACATGCGAAGAGAAGCGCACTCCGCCCGCGGATGACCCCCGCCTCCCCGCCCTCTCTTTTCTCTGGAGTTTCATTCATCGCTGAGCTGTGTGCCCAACGATGGTCCCGTGTGACTTATGTCCACTTGAAATGTTTGTACCTTTCTATTCGAATTGATTTTAGATGTTTTGTACATGTAAATATACATTTTTTCCATGTACCTTTCACACAGCTTGCCGTGTAATCATCTTACACAATCATGATTCGACTCTAAAAACCAGGAAATTAATCTTACTCTTATCTAATTTATAGATTTCCAGAAATTTTGCCAGTTTTCTCACAAGTGTCCTTTTTTCTGCTCCAGGATCCCACTTTTTGTTTTTTTTAGATACAATGTCACCTCAATCTTTTTTTCTTTTTTCCTTCAAAGTTTTGGTCTCTTATTTTGTAGAATGTCCCTCTCTTTGGGTTTATCTGATGTTTTCTCAAGATCACATTATACATTTTTGGCAGGAAGACCACAAAAGCGATGTGCCTTAGTGATACATTAAGGGTGAAATGTCTTACCAATGATGATTTCAACAGTGATTAAGTTCCCCACTTTAAGGTACTATTTATCTCATTATAAGTAAGAGTCTGTAGGGAATTAAGTCTATATTTATCAACTGGAATCTGTAAGAAAAAACTGCCCCATCTCCCTCATTTATTTACTTATTCTATTATTTTTTATGTTAATTTGGACTCGAATATTCAATGTTTTATGGGTTATCATGCAATGATATCATGTATTTCGTTGCTCGAATTTTTTCACATTTGGCCTTTGGGAGCTCCTTCACCCTGTGAGGAAAGTAGCACTATCTCCTTTTTATAAATGAGTAATTGAGATTCAAAAAGGGTAAACAGGTTAGTTATTCATGATTACAAGGCTATTAAATAGCAATAGGGAAATTGAATTTAACTAGCTTTTGGCTGTAGGTTGCAGAAGGAAATTTTTCCCCAAATAAGAAGTTTAGCAAGGTTCTCAGAATCCAGGAGGAAAATCAAGCCAACATGCATTTCTTGAGGGCCTGCTAAGTATAAGTTCCTCAAGCACCACTTGACTAGAGGGACAGACCCACAGGTGGCTGAGTCTGGTACAGAAATTGTTTGTTTCTGTATGTGAAGCAGGTAAGAGAAAGGAGAAGACAAGTGTACTAGCTGCTGTGCTGGAGACAGAAATTTGGGAACTCAGAGTCTCATGCCTAAAGCTCTTTCTCTGTCGTGATCCCACCACTTATTCATTCACTAAACAACTATTTTTTGAATGCCTGCTATGTAACGGATGTTACTTTAGGTGCTGGGGATACATCAGTGAATACAACAGACAAGGTTCCTGCTTTCAAATAGGAAAAGGAGTACGTCAAGGCTGTATATTGTCACCCTGCTTATTTAACTTATATGCAGAGTACATCATGAGAAACACTGGGCTGGAAGAAGCACAAGCCGGAATCAAGATTGCCGGGAGAAATATCAATAACCTCAGACATGCAAATGACACCACCCTCATGGCAGAAAGTGAAGAGGAATTAAAAAGCCACTTGATGAAAGTGAAAGAGGAGAGTGAAAAAGTTGGCTTAAAGCTCAACATTCAGAAAATGAAGATCATGGCATCTGGTCCCATCACTTCATGGGAAATAGATGGGGAAACAGTGGAAACACTGTCAGACTTTACTTTTTTGGGCTCCAAAATCACTGCAGATGGTGACTGCAGCCATGAAATTAAAAGATGCTTACTCCTTGGAAGGAAAGTTATGGCCAACCTAGATAGTATATTCAAAAGCAGAGACATTACTTTGCCAACTAAGATCCGTCTAGTCAAGGCTATGGTTTTTCCAGTGGTCATGTATGGATGTGAGAGTTGGACTGTGAAGAAAGCTGAGCGCTGAAGAATTGATCTTTCGAACTTGGTGTTGGAGAAGACTCTTGAGAGTCCCTTGGACTGCAAGGAGATCCAACCAGTCCATTCTGAAGGAGATCAACCCTGGGATTTCTTTGGAAGGAATGATGCTAAAGCTGAAACTCCAGTACTTTGGCCACCTTATGCAAAGAGTTGACTCACTGGAAAAGACTCTGATGCTGGGAAGGATTGGGGGCAGGAGGAGAAGGGGACGACCGAGGATGAGATGGCTGGATGGCATCACTGACTTGATGGACATGAGTCTGAGTGAACTCCGGGAGTTGGTAATGGACAGGGAGGCCTGGCGTGCTGCGATTCATGGGGTCGCAAAGAGTCGGACACAGCTGAGCAACTGAACTGAACTGAACATTCTGGGAGGAGAAACAGAAAAAAAGCAAGGAAAATCCTTTTGGATGGTGATATGCCCTTCAGATGCCAGAGCAGGCCTCGCTAAAGAGTTGAGCTTTGTTTGAATGGAGCCCTGCACGGCAGCCACACAGAGGTTGTGGGGTGGCTGCTAAGGGAGTGCTATTCCAGGCCGAAGGAGTGGTGATGGCAAAGGCTTTCTGACCGGGATGGATTTAGCATGTTTGTGGGGCCTGCTTCTGTGATTTGCTGAGGTGGGGCCTGGTGAGGGAAACAGGGGAGAAGTGGGTAGGGTGGAGTGGGGTGCAGAGAGCTCAGGAAGGAGAAGGGAGTGGGGGTCAGGAATCTGCTGAGGAATTTGGGTCTTACTCTGAGCTCAGGGCAAGCCATTGGCAGTTTCAAGTTGTGGAATACTTTTTCAGACTTAACGTTTTCAAAAGGTCATGTTAACTGCTGTGTGGAGAATGGAACACAAGTGTTTAAGGTCAGATGTGCAGAGCCAGTTAGGAGCTGGTTGAAGTTGCCCAGGCAATACGTGATGCGGACTCAGACAAGAAGCAGTAAATTCAAACCATATTTGAGTGTAGCTTCAACACAGCACACTGATGGGACTTCCCTGGTGGTCCGGTGGCTAAGAATCCACCTGGCAGTGCAGGGGACATGGGTTCCACCTCTGGTCTGGGAAGATTCCATGAAACGGGCAGCGAAGCCCATTCACCACAACTACTGAGCCAGATCGCTAGGGCCTGAACTCTGCAGTAAGAGAAGCTACCTCAGTGAGAAGCCTGCACACCATAGAAAGTAGCCTGCGCTCAGCAGCAAAGCCCCAGCGCGACCATAACTAACTCACTAAATGAAAACAAAAGCAGAGCATGCTGATGGATTGGGCATGACGAGGGAAGGAGAAGCAGTGCTCCAGGGTCTCCAGAGCAGTTGTGCTGGTAAGCAGGAGATCTTGGCTCCAACCAGTAGGCTCTGGATTGCTTTCCGATGGCCCTGGGTACCTGACACTGTGATAGACTCTGGCGGCGAAGCAAAGATAAAAACATGCAGGGTCTAGCTCCCAAAGAGCTTAGCTCTTCACCAAGTCTTCTCCAAGGGCAAGGGGGAATGTCCCCATTTTTTCAGAACTTCAAAAACCATCTTATAACCCTTGCAGTATATTTTCTGAACACACGTTTAACGCTTTTAATGTACACTCTCCCCAACAGCAACAAGCAATATGAATGTCTAGTCACATAATAATAGCTGGATTTATTTTAAAATGCAAATGCATTCCATGCCACGGAAGGTGCGGTATGGCACCGGGTCCACTATCAGTCTGTCTCTGCGGTGGGGTGCCAGTCCCCTTGGGAAAGCAGCAAGACTCTAAGTGTGAGGTCTCAAGTGACTGAGTGGCTCTCCTGGTTCCTTCTTTAACAACACTGCATCTACTTTCTTCATTTATCCACCAAATACTCATTCCACCCTGGTGTAAAAGGGCTGAGGTAGGCAGTAAATAAATAAGCCCCCAAAGAAATGGCAATTTCAGAAAGTGATAAGTAAAGGAAATCTAATAGGAACATGTGTAGAGAGTGCTAGAGAGAGGAGGACAAGATGAGGGAGGGAGATCTGGGAAGGTTACCCTGTGAAGATGGGGTGTAAGCTGAAACCTACGTGATGAGGAAGGCCAGGCTCTGCTGGGAGCTGGGAGGAGCATGCTCTTGACAGAGAGTAGACAAAGGCCAAGGTGGGAAGGAGCTTCCCAGTTTCTGGAACAGAGATGATCAGGCGCTGGGCTGAAGGGATTCAGCAGTCGAGCCGGTGGCCAGGGCCAGCAAGCAGCTCCAGGAGCTCTGAGAACTCGCCCCCAGAAAGTTTTACCTAACTCCCCAGGGAAGAGAAAGGAGAGGAGCAGGAGAAATAAGGTCTAGTCCTCTGAGCTTCTTCAGGCCTGGCTTGCCGGTGCCTCTGCGCCTCGCCCTGAGCATCTCCCCTACCCTCTGCTGCCCTTCTGGCCTTGGACACTAGACCATGCTGGGAAAGTGTCCAGAACAATGAGGAAAGAAACCAGTTCTTCCAGAAAGATCACCTCCCTCCAACGGCCCTCTCCTGTCCACAGGCTGTTTCACCATGTGCAAATGGCCATGACCTAATCCTAATGTTGCCTCTCCCCGGGAACGGGGGAGCAAGCACAGAGCTGGAAGTATCTGCCTCCTTCCCGGTTTATTCCCAGTCCTGACCTGGACCCCAGCCTGACCACAGTGATGGGCTTGTCACTATCTAGACTGAATCAACTTCAGCTCTATTGGGAAGCCAGGGAACTTTTCTATTTTCTGGGATACCAAAGGAAACTCTGGAGGGAATTCCTCTGGCCAGTCAAGGAATCAGGGGTGGGCCTCATAGACATGGAAGGTAGCCCAAGCCACTGTGTGACTCAGTTCCAGTTATGCTGAGATGAGCAGTTTCTGTCCTATAAGCATATCCATTATACACATTTAATGTGTATAATGCATTCCCTTCATTTGCATTTGGAGAAGGCAATGGCACCCCACTCCAGGATTCTTGCCTGGCAAATCCCATGGACTGAAGAGCCTGGTAGGCTGCAGTCCATGGGGTCGCTAAGAGTCAGACACAACTGAGCGACTTCCCTTTCACTTTTCACTTCCGTGCATTGGAGAAGGAAATGGCAACCCACTCCAGTGTTGTTGCCTGGAGAATCCCAGGGACGGGGAAGCATGGTGGGCTGCCGTCTATGGGGTCGCACAGAGTCAGATACGACTGAAGCGACTTAGCAGCAGCATTTGCATTTGCATTTGCCTTACTTTTCCCTGCTACTAGTTCCCTGGATAACATCTATATTTCTATCTGGAGTTACATCTTTGAAACCATCATGTATCTCTTTGCAGGTATTATGCAAATAAACCAGGTTGGCAAATCATGCTATAACTGAAAGGTGAGAAAAAAAAAAAATCTAATTTCTGTATTAGTGCTCCAAGAATCTGGTCTTCCTCATAAGTCCCTACTTGCCAATTAACTAGGAAAAAATAAATGTTTAGGCTCACCGTTTTAAGATACTGGTTTATGAAGAGTAATTGTCAAATTTTCAGGAATTTTGAGAGTCCAGTTGTTAAATACAAATAGTATTTAAATTATTAAACTTACAATTAATTATATTATGACAAAGATAATGCTCAAAAATCTATCACTTCCTAATTATTTCAGTATGTTTACTTTTTATACTTTTAAGTCTTTTTTACATCTACTGTAAATAGGGGCTTCCCAGGTGGTACTAGTGGTAAAGAACCCACCTGCCAATGCAGGAGACACAAGAGAGACAGGTTCAATCCCTGAGTTGGGAAGATTCCCTGGAGGAGGGTTCAGCAACTGAGTCCAGTATTCTTGCCTGGAGAATCCCCATGGAGAGAGGAGCCTGGTGGGCTGCAGTCCACAGGGCTGCAAAGAGTCAGACACCTCTACTTAGTATGCACACTTACTATATTTGTGCATAGAAACACTGTACAGTGATTTCTTAATGTGCCTCTCTTCCCAACATGTTGGTAGCTTGAAATCATCTTTGATAAGAATATTTATACCACAAAAATCGGCAAAGGCTACAAATCTGGATTTGTTTTTATTATTTTATTGATTGTGTAGGCTTAAGAAGTAAACGCAGGAAATGTTAATAACTCAGGTTAACAAGTGTGGTGCCATTACATTGTGAACAGCACAAAAAATGAGAAAATCCTCTTTTAGTACTTGGAAACTCTTCAGCAGTTACGTGGGTCATCGGCAAATGAGTAAAGATGCAACCAACATATGTCTTGGATGCTTCAGTTTCCTTGTACTCGTTAACATAAAGCACAATGTCAAGCTACAGCTGTGTTGGAACTACATTCACTCACCAGTTGCGACCACAGGCTAGTTGTAGATGCACGCCAGCACGCCATTGACAACACTAAGACCGTCCCTTGCCAGGGTGCATGACTTGCAATCTAGAATTTACTTCCTCCCCCTCCCCCAGCCCAGTCCCTCCACTGAGCACCTTTGTGTTTTAGTAAATAAACTGTAAGCCAGTATACCATGGTTCTACCCCCAGGGCTTCCTTCCACCGAATCATGCCAATTTCACTTTAGGCTGGTCTGACAGACAGAAACTGGACTATTCCCACAGTCTTAAACAAGAACTACCTGACAGCCTCTCTTACCTGACATATCTCTTTTATTTTAAAGTTTTCCATCACCCCGGAAAGGTCCACTTCTATCCTCACATGCAAGTACAGTTGCCCCTCAGTTCAGAGCTGGGATTGATTCCAGTGCCCCTTTGGATGTGAAAATCCAAGGATGCTCAAGTCCTTATGTAAAATAGTATAGTATTTCCATATAATCTAAGCACATCCTCCCATACACTTTAAGTCATTACTTATAGCTGTAAATACAATGTAATGCTATGTAAACAGTTTCCTTTGCCAGCTGAACCTTTCCTTTGGGGAATACTGAGATTTATTTTTTTTCCTGAATATTATCTATAGTCAGCTGGTTGAATCTTGATTGCGGAATCTATGGGAACAGAGGGCTAACTGTATACTTATGGCCTGATGCCATGGGTGGGGAATCTGTCTTGTAGGCTCTATAGCAGAATTCCAGAAACTGAGTCCACCAGATTTGGGTGTGATTTGCTGAAAGGAAGTGAGATGAGAGGGAATGGGGTAAAGGAATTTAGAGAATCTTCTCCCAAGACAATAGGCTAGTCTTCAAGTCTGTTTACTTGAGACACAATCCAGTATTTGAATGCCAAAAGCTATATCTGAGCAGGAGGACTGACTACATAATTTGTGGGACCCAGTGCAAAATGAAAATGTGGGACTCCTTGTTCAGATTATGAAGAATTTGAAGATGGTGGTGGCAGAGCATCCATCACAAGCTGGGGCCCTGTGAGACACCTATCATACCCCATGATGCCAGCCCTGGCGTACATTTCCTTTCTCTTTCCATTCCTTCAGAAACATTACTGACTAATATCCCCTACTGTCCCCTCTCCTGCCCCAGGCACGTGGATGTTCTGAGAGTGAATCCTATATTCACAAAAGCAAAATGAAAAGCAAATTAATATATTTTTTAGTTATTTAAATTTCCTAAATCAAGGACTTCCCTGGTGGTCCAGGGGCTTTGACTTTGAGCTTCCAGTACAGGGGGCCCGAGTTCCATGCTTGGTCAGAAAATTAGATCCTAAATCCTCAAATAAGATTTTGCATACCTTAACTAAAGAAGCCACATGCTACAGCTAAGTCCTGATGTGGCCAAATAGATAAATATTTTCATAAGTAAATAAATGTCCTAAATCATACCCAGCTCCACTCCCCTGAGTCTGAGAATAGCAAAATCACATTTCTTTCATTTATTTATTCATTCATTCACCATTGATTTCCTGAATATCTTCCCTCCTCCTAGGGGATCCCTAGGCCTGTGGGATTTAATAGTAAGCAAAGCAGACCTGTCTTTGTCCTTGTGAGGGTCTCTGTTTAGTCCAAGAAATGAACTCTAAAAAATCAGTGATTCACCTAAATAGACAATTACAGACTGGAATAAAAGAGGCATGGTTAAAGAAGCATGGTTTTAAGAGCAAGCCTTGAATATATTAAAGAAGATTGACCTGGCCCAAGGATATAGGTTGGGAATGGGTGGTTTGGGGTTTCCCTGGGTGATCTTAGGCTGAGCCCCAAGTAGAAGTTTAAAGACAGGGAGCCAAGCCCATTCCTAACAGAGGGAAGAGCAGGTGCTGTGACGACGGCCCCCAGCACACTCCTTGTTGAGCGATATCCCCCTCTCCTGCTTGGGGTTCCATCTAAGCTGTTCTTACCTGTTGCCTTTTCAGATTCCCTGATTCTGGGAAACAAACAATTGGCGGTACACCTGAAAATGACCAGAAGGAGGATGTACTGGGTCCCCAGGTCTTCTGGTGGCCTTGTGAATCTCGGCTTGGATGTAGATGATGACATGGTTTCGGGACTTAGCTATGTAAGTAGATCTCTTTTGCATCAAAACACCAGGAAACAGTTCACAGGGTACTTCCAGTGGTCATAAACTGGATCAAATTTTTTTGTCCCCTATTTATTTAATTTTGATTTTTTTAAAATGAAGCTCTGGCTTGTACAATTAGATGAATCATAATTGTTGGTTATGATGCATGTTTATGGCTCATACAACTCTCTCCAACTACCCTCCACTCCCCACCCCATCTCTGTCTCTCTCACCTATTTATGCATTTACTTATAATCATATGATAAGCACCAATAAATCTACCACCAACTCACCAGCTCGGACCTTGACCCCATTACATTCCCGAACTCTCCCTGGTTCCTTCAGGAACCACTATTCCAAACCTTTACCCATAGATCCCTTACTGTGTTTTCAAGAGAGTATTATTTATTCTATATGAAGTCCTAGAAATAATATACCTTTTTCATTTCAGTGGTTTCCTACTTTATCAAAAGGGTAACATGTAATGTCTTGTGATTTATTTTTTACTTCTTGATTTCTTTTTAATAGTTTTATCCTTAGAGAGTGACTTGGTTTTGCATTCTGTGGGTGACTAAACATAACGCCCTTTCTTCTCGTCTACAGTGTTTATGGTCAGAGAAAAGCCCAGAGAAGCTGAGGGAACTGCCCAGAGTAGGAGCAGAGTCAGAGCTGGGAGCTAGTTATTCTGACAAGTGACTCATTCCCTACCTGGCAGGCTTTCCTTTATTTATTTTTATTGAGACATAAGTGGCATAAAACATCATATGACTTTCAGATGTATGATAGAATGAGTCATTATTTGTCTAAATTATGAGAGGATCACCACAATATCCATCACCACCCATAGTTCAACTATTTTTTTTCTCATGAGAAATTTTAAGACCTACTCCCTTAACAACTTTCAGATATGCAGTGCAATATTATCAGTTATAGTTACCATGTTGTACATTATATCCCCATGACTTACTCATTTTATAATTGCATGTCTGTACTTTTTGACCACCTTCACCCATTTTGCCTATCCTCACCTCTGGCAATTACCAGTCAGGTTTTTGTTTGGTTGTTAGCTGGGTGGGTATTTTTTATTCTATTCAGTTCAGTTCAGTTCAGTTCAGTTGCTCAGTCGTGTCCGACTCTTTGTGACCCCAGGGACAGCAGCACGCCAAGTCTCCCTGTTCATCACCAACTCCCAGAGCTTAGTCAAACTCAAGTTAGTGATGCCATCCAACCATCTTATCCTCTGCCATCCCCTTCTCTTCCTGCCTTCAACCTTTCCCAGCATCAGGGTCTTTTCCAATGAGTCAGTTCTTCATATCAGGTGGCCAGAGTATTGGAGTTTCAGCTTCAGCATCAGTCCTTCCAATGAATATTCAGGGTTGATTTCCTTTAGGATTGGCTGGTTTGATCTTGCAGTCCAAGGGACTCTCAAGAGTCTTCTCCAACATCACAGTTAAAAGCATCAATTCTTTGGCACACAGCTCTCTTTATAGTCCAACTCTCACATCCATACCTGACTACTGGAAAAACCATAGCTTTCACTAGACAAACCTTTGCCGGCTCCATGATGTTGGAAAAGACTCTTAAAGAGTCCCTTGGACTGCAAGGAGATCAAATCAGTCAATCCTAAAGGAAATCAACCCTGAATATTCATTGGAAGGACTGATGCTGAAGCTGAAATTCCAATACTCTGGCCACCTGATGTGAAGAACTGACTTCATTGGAAAAGACACTGATGCTGGGGAAGATTGAAGGCAGGAAGAGAAAGAAGTGACAGAGGATGAGATGGTTGGATGGCATCACCGACTCAATGGACATGAGTTTGAGTAAACTCTGGGAGTTGGTGATGGACAGGGAGGCCTGGCGTGTTGCAGTCCGTGGGATCACAAAGAGTCAGACACGACTAAGGAACTGACCTGAACCTTTGTTGGCAAAGTGATGTCTCTGCTTTTTAATATGCCGTCTAGGTTGGTCATAGCTTTCCTTCCAAGGAGCAAGCATCTTTTAATTCCATGGCTGCAGTCACCATCTGCAGTGATTTTGGAGCCCAAGAAAATAAAGCCTCTCACTGTTTCCATTATTTCCCCATCTATTTGCCATAAAGTAATGGAACCAGATGCCATGATCTTTGTTTTTTGAATGTTGAGTTTTAAGCCAACTTTTTTCACTGTCATCAAGAGGCTCTTTAGTTCTTCTCTTTTGCCATAAGGGTGGTGTCATCTGCATATCTTAGGTTATTGATATATCTCCCAGCAATCTTGATTCCAGCTAGTGCTTCATCTAGCCCAGCATTTCACTTGATGTACTCTGCATATAAGTTAAATAAGCAGGGTGACAATATACAGTCTTGACATACCCTTTCCCAATTTGGAACCAGTCTATTGTTCCATTTCCAGTTTTAACTGTTGTCTCTTGACCTGCATACAGATTTCTCAGGAGGCAGATGGTTCCCATCTTCCCATCTTAAGAACTCCCATTTCTTTAAGAATTTTCCACAGTTTGTTATGATCCATACAGTCAAAGGCATCGCTATAGTCAATAAAGCAGAAGTAGATGTTTTTCTGGAACTCCCTTGCTTTGTTCTATTGGGGTGGCCAAAAAATTCCTTGGGTTTTTTTCCATAATATCTTATGGATGTTATATCTCAGATATATGTAAGTGAGATCATAGAGTATTTGTCTTTTTCTGTCTGACTGTGATATCCTTTCTCTAGGAGGCTGAATGTGGAAAGATCATCCTCCTTGGGCGGCTGGTCCCTCATTCCCTCAGGACAGTGTTTGTGAGGTCTGAAACTGATGCTCTTCTGTTTTTTCTCTCCCAAGAAAACAATAACTGTTGAAGATGGCCCCTGGAGACAGCAGGTGAGGGAATGCGAGGCACCAGAGAGAGGGAAGTATGATGCTTCCTGGAAAACCATGATTCCCTTCCGACCGAAGCCAAAGTGAGTCCTGAGTGGGAGCCGAGGGTCGGTAGCCTCCTGGGCAGTGATACTCAAGCCCTGACACCTGGACCCCTCCTAAAGCCTGCACAGCCCTGTCCCAACACTGTCCTGTCACCCTCCACAGCCAAACACCTCCCAAGAAACCTGGTACCCATCAGGGCATCACAGCCAGCATCTTCATTCGTTCATTCAGTCAGTCAGCAGGACTCATTGACCCTGTGCTAGACTGGGGGGTGGGTAACAGTGAGCCAGCCAGACAGGACCCTTGCCCATCACCGACCTCACATGGGGGGAAATGAGTAAGCTTGTAAGCATGCCAACCAAGTTCCATCTAGTCAAAGCTATGGTATTTCCAGTAGTCATGCATGAATGTGAGAGTTGGACTATAAAGAAAGCCGAGCACCAGATAATTGATGCTTTTGAACTGTGCTGTTGGAGAAGACTTTTGAGAGTTTTTTGGACAGCAAGGAGATCCAACCAGTCCATCCTAAAGTAAATCAGTCCTGAATATTCATTGGAAGGATTGATACTGATGCTGAAGCTCCAATTCTTTGGCTACGTGATGCGAAGAGCTGACTCATTGGAAAATGATGCTGGGAAAGGTTTAAAATGGGAGCAGAAGGGGATGACAGAGGATGAGATGGTTGATGGCATCACCAACTCGATGGACATGAGTCTGAGTAAGCTCTGGGAGTTGGTGATGGACAGGGAGGCCTGGCGTGCTGCAGTCCATGGGGTTGCAAAGAGTCAGACAGGACTGAGCGACTGAACTGAAACATATGATTATTGCTGTTTGGGGAAGGTGCTGTAAAGAAATGTGGGGGGGTGTGAGGGACCACAGATCAGCGACAACGTGACAGGTTCTGAGTGACACTGAAACTGAGACCCGGAGGGTGAACGGGAGGCTGGTGTGGGCAGCATGTGCAAGGGCCTGGCCTTGCAGTGGAAGAACACAGTGATGTGCGTGTCCAGGATCTGAGAAGGAGGCCGATGCCTCTCCAGAGTCCTAGCCATAGTGGATGGGGCAAGGCGAGACCCCCAGCATGTCTCCCCAGACCACATTAAGTCCATTGGTCTTCATTCAGAGAAAAGTGGGCAGCCATGGAAAGGGCCAGATGCCCTATGATGTTACCTTTAACTTAAGAGTTTAAGAAATTCATGGAGCCTCCTCTACTAAACTATAGTTTCAAGTAACCATCCCCAAAAGACTTTCTGGTTTATACACCTGGGGCTTCAGGGGCCTCCGCAGATTCACGCACACACTCATTTATGCAGCATTTGTTGACAGGCGCTTCACACTTTCGGTCTGATCCCTCAGTGTTTCGTCACTGGGAAAAATTTTGTATTTAGGAATTTCTCTTTGCTCCAGTGTTTTTCTAACAAACAAACAGCAGTGGTTTTTGTATTTTTTAAATTTGAGCTTCTGTCAACACCAGTTACATTATTACCCACCAAATCAATCGAGAACTTTGGTACTTGAGTTCACCTGGACAGCCTTAGAGAAAAATTGTTTCTGCTGGGCCCTTGGAATATCAGCCCCGGCACATCGGTTCCGGCCCAATCCTTGCCATCACAGATGGCCCCACACGTCTCCTACAATGTCTCACCTTCCCTCAGTTCTTCTCTCCCAGCATCTCCCACCGAGGCCCGGCCAGCATTGCCCAGAACGTACAACCATGATTGCTGGTGGGCTGGAAGGATGTAAAGGACCAGAATGTGGAGAAAAGAGGCCATAACCCCAAACAAGAGAATATCTTGCAAGTCTGGCATTCTTGTCTTCACATCTATCTTCCCAAATCATTTTTAATGTTGAATTTTCCTCATATAACATTAGAGAAAATGTTGGGAAAAAAGTGAAATTACACACAATCTCAACACCTTAATGAAATCATTATTTGTCTTTTGTGAACGATTCACAAAGATATGACCTTATCATTCTTAGTTATTTACTTTTTTTGTTTTTACAGTTTTTATGGAAGTTACTGCATTTCGGACTCTTCTGTTGACCATGATGGCTACTCCATTTCTTCTGAGGGATTCTTGCCCGCAGTAGTAGATATAATGGTCATCTGAGTTAAATTCACACATTCCAGTCCATTTTAGTTCACTGATTCCTAGAATGTCAACGTTCACCCTTGCCATCTCCTGTTTGACCACTTCCAATTTGCCTTGATTCATGGACCTGACATTCCAGGTTCCTGTGCAATATTGCTCTTTACAGCATCGGACCTCGCGTCTATCACTAGTCACATCCACAGCTGGGTATTGTTTTTGCTTTGGCTCCAACCCTTCATTCTTTCTGGAGTTATTTCTCCACTGACCTCCAGTAGCATATTGGGTACCTACTGACCTGGGGAGTACCTCTTTCAATATCCTATCATTTTGCCTTTTCATACTGTTCATGGGGTTCTCAAGGCAAGAATACTGAAGTGGTTTGCCATTCCCTTCTCCAGTGGACCACATTCTGTCAGACCTCTCCACCATGACCCACCCATCTTGGGTTGTCCTGCGGGCATGGCTTAGTTTCATTGAGATAGACAAGGCTGTGGTCCTAGTGTGATTAGATTGACTAGATTTCTGTGACGAGATTTCTATGGTTTCAGTGTGTCTGCCCTCTGATGTCCTTTTGCAACATCTACCATCTTACTTGAGTTTCTCTTACTTTGGGCATGGGGTATCTCTTCACGGCTGCTCCAGCAAAGCACAGCCGCTGCTCCTTACCTTGGATGAGGGGTATCTCCTCCTGCTGCCCTTCCTGACCTTCAATGTGGGGTGGCTCCTCTAGGTCCTCCTGCACCTGCACAGCCACCACTCCTTGGACGTGGGGTTGCTCCTTCCTGCTGCCGCCCTTGGCCTCGGGCACCGCCCCTGGCCTAGGACACGGGGTGGCTCCTCCTAGCCGCCGCCCCTGGCCTCAGATGCCGGGTATCTCCTCCCGGCCATCGCCCCCGACCTCGGATGTGGGGTAGCTCCTCTTGGCTGTTCCTGCGCCGTCACAGCCTGGCACTCTAGGCCGCTGCCCCTGACCTTGGACGTGGGGTAGCTCTCAGCCGCGCCTACTGTGTGGGCCCGCCGCTGACACCTGCACTTACAGGAGACAGGGATCAAGACCATCCCCATGGAAAAGAAATGCAAAAAAGCAAAATGGCTGTCTGGGGAAGCCTTACAAATAGCTGTGAAAAGAAGAGAAGCGAAAAGCCAAGGAGAAAAGAAAAGATATAAGCATCTGAATGCAGAGTTCCAAAGAATAGCAAGAAGAGATAAGAAAGCCTTCTTCAGCGATCAATGCAAAGAAATAGAGGAAAAGAACAGAATGGGAAAGACTGGAGATCTCTTCAAGAAAATTAGAGATACCAAGGGAACATTTCATGCAAAGATGGGCTCGATAAAAGACAGAAATTGTATGGACCTAACAGAAACAGAAGATATTAAGAAGAGGTGGCAAGAATACACGGAAGAACTGTACAAAAAGGATCTTCACAACGCAGATAATCATGATGATGTGATCACTCATCTAGAGCCAGACATCTTGGAATGTGAAGTCAAGTGGGCCTTAGAAAGCATCACTACGAACAAAGCTAGTGGAGGTGATGGACTTCCAGTAGAGCTATTTCAAATCCTGAAAGATGATGCTGTGAAAGTGCTGCACTCAATATGCCAACAAATTTGGAAAACTCAGCAGTGGCCACAGGACTGGAAAAGGTGTTTTCATTCCAATCCCAAAGAAAGGCAATGCCAAAGAATGCTCGAACTACCACACAATTGCACTCATCTCACACATTCGTAAAGTAATGCTCAAAATTCTCCAAGCCAGGCTTCAGCAATACGTGAACCGTGAACTTCCTGATGTTCAAGCTTGTTTTAGAAAAGGCAGAGGGACCAGAGATCAAATTGCCAACATCCGCTGGATCATGGAAAAAGCAAGAGAGTTCCAGAAAAACATCTCTTTCTGCTTTATTGACTATGCCAAAGCCTTTGACTGTGTGGATCACAATAAACTGTGGAAAATTCTGAAGGAGATGGGAATACCAGACCACCTAACCTGCCTCTTGCGAAATCTGTATGCAGGCCAGGAAGCAACAGTTAGAACTGGACATGGAACAACAGACTGGTTCCAAATAGGAAAAGGAGTGTGTCAAGGCTGTATATTGTCACCCTGCTTATTTAACTTCTATGCAGAGTACATCATGAGAAACACTGGGCTGGAAGAAACACAAGCTGGAATCAAGATTGCCAGGAGAAGTATCAGTAACCTCAGATATGCAGATGACACCACCCTTATGGCAGAAAGTGAAGAGGAACTAAAAAGCTTCTTGATGAAAGTAAAAGAGGAGAGTGAAAAAGTTGGCTTAAAGCTCAACATTCAGAAAACGAAGATCATGGCATCTGGTCCCATCACTTCGTGGGAAATAGATGGGGAAACAGTGGAAACAGTGTCAGACTTTATTTTTTGGGGCTCCAAAATCACTGCAGATGGTGATTGCAGCCATGAAATTAAAAGACGCCTACTCCTTGGAAGAAAAGTTGTGACCAACCTAGATAGCCTATTCAAAAGCAGAGACATTACTTTGCCAACTAAGGTCCGTCTAGTCAAGGCTATGGTTTTTCCAGTAGTCATGTATGGATGTGAGAGTTGGTCTGTGAAGAAGGCTGAGCGCCAAAGAATTGATACTTTTGAACTGTGGTGTTGGAGAAGACTCTTGAGAATCCCTTGGACTGCAAGGAGATCCAACCAGTCCATTCTGAAGGAGATCAGCCCTGGGATTTCTTTGGAAGGAATGATGCTAAAGCTGAAACTCCAATACTTTGGCCACCTCATGTGAAGAGTTGACTCATTGGAGAATACTTTGATGCTGGAGGGCTTGGGGGCAGGAGGAGAAGGGGACGACAGAGGATGAGATGGCTGGATGGCATCACTGACTCAATGGACGTGAGCCTGAGTGAACTCCGGGAGTTGGTGAGGGACAGGGAGGCCTGGCATGCTGCGATTCATGGGGTCGCAAAGAGTCGGACACGACTGAGTGACTGAACTGAACTGAACTGATGGAAGTTACAGAGGCAGAGCATATAAATTTAAAGTGATGAGAATTTAGTTTTGCTCCATTGCAATTTCTAACCCCTGCTTCAAAGTCAATCTATGAATGAGTTGATATAAATTGTTATATAATTTGATGTTTATTATATATAATATAGATATGTGTATATTGTTCTCTGTCTGACTTCCCTTATTTCTTCCTTTTTTATATAAGTAAAAATATGCTAAATTTCTTGATCTTCAAGTGACCTTTTTTTCAGTATGCTTAGAGCCTGTTCCATGTTCTACGTGTAGATCATCCCTATTTTTAGACCCTTCCGCACTGTTTTCTACAACATGGTGCAGGATATGCCATATTTGTTTTCTTTCTTTTTAAATCATTCCTCTGTTACTGGGTGTTTTTGTTGCTTCTGGTTTTTAACTTTGAGAACTGGGGAGAAAACCACAGTGTGGTCCTCTGGATGTAGGAAAAACATATTTTTTCATGACTATTATTTGTGATGTTAACAATAGTCATGAAAAAGATATTTTTTTTCCATGTAGACGGTGTAGAATCCACACTGTGGTTTTCCCCCAGTCCTCATTCATCTCTTCCAAGCTCTGCCTGTGACTGAGCTGCCCACCGCTGGAGCCCACGCCCAGCGTCACCGTGCTGCCTGTGGTCTTCTGCTAGGTCTCCTGAGCCCCAGCCCCTGGATGATGCTGGCCTGCTCTCCTACCTCATGCTGTCATGGCTCAGCCCGCTCATGGTTCGAGGTTTACGGAGATGCTTAGATGAGAACAACATCCCCCCGCTGTCAGTACACGATGCTGCCGACAAAAATGCCAAAAGGTAAAGTCATGCTGGGCGAGCCAGTGGGGTTAAAGACCATGTCTCGGCAATCGGTGGCCAGAGATGCTTCAATGTGTGTTTTAAGGGGAGGGGGGTAGTGGTTCATCTTCAGACGAGTGAAATATATCAGTTCTGCCTTTGTAGCAGGAACCCTCCTTCTATCGGAGGTTCTTAATCTGGAGTTAAGTAATAATTTATGTATTTCATATGTAAATATGTAAATATTGTTGCTTTTTATGCAGAACTTTTCCTGGAACGAGAATTCTCATCTTTTATTGGGTCTGTCTGAGGTCCCCGGACCCTGAGAAAGAAAGTACTGCTTCTTGTCCCTTTTGCCTTTTTTGGTGTGTGGATAAAGCATTTATCTGTGTCACAGATTATTAAATTTTGGCTAGTAGCCCAGGCTCTTAAGCCACCTTACGCAACCACTAATCATTGTGGGATTAAATTTCCTGTACCATCTACCTCACAGGTGAAATTAGATCAAAAGGGCGGGGGGGTGGGAACGAGTGACCTGGAATGTCCTGTACTAATGTTACCTCTAGGTTCTTCATGAGAGACCCCAGGTGTAGCTGGTATTTTCCAAATGTATCCCAGACAGGATGGCACTCTAAGAGCCTTCCTGAGAATATTCAGTGGTCAGGGAGTTTGTGAACCGTCAGATGCTATCACCAGGTCTCAGAGATTTATAAAGAAAATCAGTGTAGTGAAGCCACCGAGAAAGCAGAAACTGGTTGAATTTTGACCCATTGCTTCTTAGACTCAGAAAAAAAATAGAGGTTCCAGGGAGCACCTCTTGGATAATGTCAGATACTGGTAGAATCTCACTTCTTACCAGCTATGATGTCAGAGGAGTTTACTTACCTATGTTTTTATGTATAAGATAGTGAATTATAAAAAAATATCTCTCATTGCCCCTCATTGCCTCATTGTAAGAGTCAAAAGAGATAATAGATTTGATGTAAAGCACCTGGAAAAATGCTAGACGCATCATAGGCCGTCAGTTAAATGTTAGCTTGCTTGTTCTTCCCTAACCACTGCGAAGACCAGGTCTCCTAATTTACTTCTGTTCACTTTCCGCCCACTGGTGCTGCCTTTTTTATTCTGTAACTCACAATGCCTCACCACCAACGTTTTTGCAATCACTCCATCCTTACATGATTCTTTGAAATGGTAATTTCCCGTGCATTCACACTTATGGAGGGATTTTTTTCTATGTGTTCACCATTTAACAGAGTTTCCCAGGTGGCACTAGTGGTAAAGAACTCCCTTGACAAAGCAAGAGACTCAGGAGACATGGGTTCCATCCTTGTTTCAGAAAGATCCCCTGGAGGGGGGCCTGGCAACCCACTCCAGTGTTCTTGCCTGGAGAATCCCATGGACAGAGGAGTCTGATGGGCTACGGTCCATAGGGTCACAGAGAGTCAGACATGACTGAAGCAACTTGGCACACCATTTAATAGGCAGAGTCCTGGGTTGTGCCTTCCCTAATCCTTCAAAAGAGCTGCTTTGTTTTCTATGAGGATGGGCTGACAAAGTGCCAACCGTCATCCTCATCACCATTCTCGGCAGGATTACCATTGTCACCACCATCATCTTCATCCTATGATCACCATAATTCCTCACGTGTTAGCTATTCTTAATTATAGAGCATCTCCCCACCCATTGTCTCCTTTGACCATCACAAAAGGATTATGAAATAAACAAGGCAGATGTTGTTTCCCCCATCTTACAAATGAAGAACCAGAATTAAGAGAAGTATCTTCCTTGAATCATATCATGAATGAATGGAGGAGGTAAAATTTGAAACCACGTCTCTTGAATCTGAATCTAATAATCATGGCCAGAAACAGATAGAGTTGCCCAGAGAGCTGTGGGTAGGCTATGGAAGACTTGGATTTATTTAGTCAGAGTAGAACCGACTCTAGAGCTGGTTGTTTCTGTGGATTGTGTCATGTGTGGAGGGAGGACTAGAATGAGGAGAGGCAGCCCCGTGGTTTGATCTGAGCAATAGCATCTGCAAACAATAGAATCCTCCAACACGGAGGGGACATTTTTGCTTTGCTGAGCTAGGGTCCAGGCCCCTGAGGTTATCTGGTCTGCAGAGGTGGGCCTGGATGGAATGGGGTAGTTTTCTTTAATAACTCAGAAAGGAAGAAGCCTGGAGTTTTGATTGCAGGAGAAGGAAAGTAGGACAGAAAGGTCTCATGGTAATGGTTCCCTCTGGTTTAGGCTGGGCGGCAGTATCCATGGCTGGAGGAGTAAAGAGTTGAAAGGGCCAGAACTGCTTTGTCAAGAGGGACTTGGTGAGATTCTGGGAGAGCATGAGAGCCGGATGCTGACAGAGCTCTTGGAGAACAGGCACAGCTAGTGCCGCTGTCGGGCCCTGGGGGCAGAGGGCAGCCCAACAGGGGAGTCCGTTCTGTCCACTGTGTTCTCGCTGTCTAAGGAGCAGCACCTATGGCGAGGGCCTGGAGTCCCTTGGCCTGGTCGTGTTGCTGTCATCATTGCTGTTGTTCAGTTGCTAAGTCATGTCTGACTCTTTGCAACCCCGTGGACTGCAGCATGCCAGGTTTCCCCGTCCTTCACTAACTCCCGGAGTTTGCTTAACATCATGTCCATTGAGTCGATGATGCCATCCAACCATCTCATCCTCTGTCACCCCTTTCTCCTCCTGCCCTTAGTCTTTCCCAGCATCAGGGTCTTTTCCAATGAGTTGGCTCTTTGTGAGGTGGCCGAAGTATTGGAGCTTCAGCATCAGTCATTCCAATTAGTATTTAAAGCTGACTTCCTTTAGGATTGACTAGTTTGATCTCCTTGCTGTCCAAGGGACTCTTATGAGTCTTCTCTAGCACCACAGTTCAAAAGCATCAATTTTTCAGCATTCAACCTTCCTGATGGTCTAAATGTCACATCCATACATGACCACTGGAAAAACCATAGCTTTGACTAGACAGATCTTTGTAGGCAAGGTGATGTCTCTGCTATCATCATGCCCAGTGCTAACCGCTTTTCAAATAGTGGAACTGGACATAGGGAAGCAGGAGCCAGGACATCCAAGTTTAGCCAGCATGGTGCCTGCAGCTGATAGATTGGACTGTGGATGCATGGTCGGGGGAGAGGCGTCCAGAGCGAGATTAAGAGTCCGGAAGCCTTGAGTATCGTAATGACGATTGTCCAGTCACTTGTTCCTTCCTGAGTCCAGAAGCCTTGAGTATCGTAATGACTATTGTCTAGTCACTTGTTCCTGCCTCCAAAACAAAAGAGAAGTGTAGGAAAGTCAACACAATTTTAAATCTTTTCGTGAAAACTTCTTGGATGCTTTTTTAAAAAAGCTTATATACAAACAGTATATCGGTTTTTCCCCCAAAGAAATGGTTTAGGTGTCCATATTTTGCTGGTGTAGCACAAATCTCCCAGGCATCATTAACTTGGAATGCCAAAATTAGGATACATTTTTGGTTGCGTGATCCAACACTGGGACACCCTTTTGGGAATTCTGAAATAAATAAGGACACTTTTTGGAGATCAGAGTTCTGTATTTCATGAATCTTAATTTGTGTATAAAAAGGAAGGCAACGTTTTTCAGAGCCTTAGGCTGTTTCTTCAACTAACTGTATTTCAGGGTAACGAAACAGTTGATGAGGGAAATTTCTTCTTTAATATTTGCTTGTTTATTTTTGTTTGGCTGTGCCAGGTCTTAGTTGAAGCATGCAGAATCTTTAGTTGTGGCATGTGGGATCTAGTTCCCTGACCAGGGATCTAACCCAGGTCCCCTGCATTGGCAACTTGGAGTTTTAGCCACTGGACCACTAGGAAAGTTCTGGGAAAAAAAAATTTTTTTTTTTCAGAAAATTCAAGCTGAAAACGATAAATGGAATGATAGAATTAGACAAATCACCATTTTGCCAGTCCTGTCGGAGGTGGATATAGGCAATGATCATCAGCAATGGGGAACTTGGCAGGCTAACACAACTTAACTCAGTGATCCAGTTTAACATATCCAAAATTGGGATAGCACACTTTGTACGTCTTCTGATGTGATAAAAAGAACATACACTATATCATCTATTAAGTATTTTTGCCAGCTGACTTAAATTCTGAATTTTATTATGCCTCTAGATTTAGCTAACAGCTTAATAGGAAATACATGGCATAGAAACTTATACTAGCCCCACAGGGGTGCAATCAGTCAAATCCAGAATGTGGAAAACTCAACAGGATAAATCGTTCAGATTCTTTAGAAAGTAAATGGCAGAAAATGCAGAGGATTGAAAATTGTTACAGATAAAATGAGATGCAAGAGGCCTGTCAGATTTGTCTTTTAACTGCAATGAGTGGGACCTGTTTGGATCTTGATTTAGGGAAACTAACTGTAAGAACATATTTTTTAAATAATTAGAGAAAGTTGAATTAAATGCCATTCTTACTATGCTATTAATATATGGCTATTATTAATAGTTATTAATAATGAATAGTCATTCATTCATTAACCATTTTTATGGTTACTATGTGGCTTTTTAGGGTTTTATCTGGAAGAGATGCATACTGAAGCATTTATAGATGAAACAATATCTTTGGGATTTGCTTGAAATATTCTTGCAAAAAGAAAAATAATGGAAGGGGAGGAAAGATTAAACAAAAATGTCAAAATGTTGGTAATTCTTGGAGCTGAGGCATCTATATCTGTGGCATGCATGCAATATAAATGCCCTGTACTGTTCTCTCTCCTTGTGTTATCTTTGACAATTTCTGTAACCAAGTTCCTAGACCAGCAAGAACTGGGATAGTTGGGTGACACAACCAAAGAGATTTCATTTGCCTCCATTTCCTTCTATTCAAGGCTTCGTCATCTTTGGGAAGAAGAAGTCTCAAGGCATGGAATTGACAAAGCGTCAGTGCTTCGAGTGATGCTGCGATTCCAAAGAACAAGGCTTATTTTTGATACAATTATGAGCTGCTGCTTCTCCATCGCAAGTGTTATGGGGCCCGTAAGTAGCAGACTTGATGAGGTATCCGGTCTTCAGGCTTTGGTGATTAGCATGTTTAGATCCATGCCAAGAACTTGAGATGTCTTGAGACTTCCCTGGTGGGTCAGTGGTTAGGACTCCACACCTCCAACTAGGGGGAGGTGAGTGTGCAGGATCGAATCCCTGGTTGGGGAACTAAGATCCTATATGCCATGCAGGGTGGCCAAAGAAAATAACAATAATTTTTTAAAACCCCAAAACATAAACAAACAAACAAAAAGATTTGAAGATGTCGGTCTCTCAACGCTGCTCAGAAAATGACAGCTTTCTGGGGGCAGTTGAGCTAGTAGTAGTTGGAAGTGTGAATTCTGCAGCCAGTGCTTAGGTTCTAACCTTGGTTCTGCTGCTTAATTTCTGGGTGACTTTGGGCAAATTGTTTACCCCTTCTGTGCTTTGGTTCCCTCATGGAACCCCATGATGCTCTCAACCATAGTCCTCATGGAAACTCTCATGTTTGAAATGCAGAGCCTGACATTGTCTGCCTCATAGGGTGACATTAAATAAATTCAGTATAGAAAACATTTATAACTCAGTCTGTCTCAGGACATGGGAGCTGCTTTGAGAAATGGCTGAACAGCTCAGGGCATGCAGGAGATTCCACGTACCGTGGTTAGGATGAATGGGCTTGCTTTTCCTATTAGTTCCTCAACTGTAGACAGTGAACCTGGCTGACCCAGCTGGGGTCACGTGCTCACTTGGTTGGTCAGCAGTGAAATGCTCTGATTGACGATCCAGCCTAGGCTATGTGTGTTGGAGCAGGCGATCATCTTCCCAGAAGAAAATAGAGGCGTTGTTACCAGCTTGCAGGAGAGGGGCTGCAGGTCAGGAGGAAGCAACAGCTGATGACACCACAGAGATAAGTGACTTGGGTGACAGCATGTTCTCCATTCGTCCCTCTAGATCCACCCTCCACCCTTGTCCACCACGCTATGCTATGCCCCTAGTGCGTGACCTCTCTGGATCAGATCTGTGGGGTACCTCTGCCTCTGGCTTCTGGTTGAGTTTGACCAGTGGGAGAGCCCCTCTGGAGGCTGGAGGGAAGGAGAAGGTGAGGGCAAGATATATATCACTCTGACTTCCTCCCTCCCTGTCACTGAGGGTTGGTGACCAGCTCCTAAAATGCAGGGCCCTTTTTGTATGACTTTCTCCTTCTAGGCTTCAGTAAACTCATCCTCCCCTCCCCATTTAGTTCCCTGTGGTTGCTAGCTCCAAGGTGCTTCTCCATTCCTGTTAAATTTCCTCAGTTCTGCCCACATCTTTATAAATAGTCAGGTTATTAACCCCTGGATTACTCCATGTGTGTGTAATCTATTTTCCATTGGGACTGATGCTGAAATGTGGTCTCTGTACTCTGGTGCCAAATCAAATCTCAGAGACAGAGTTTTGGTGAAGGGCTTCCCAGGTGGAACCAGTGGTAAAAAAAAAAAATCCCTCTGCCAGTGCAGGAGATGCAAGAGACATGGGTTCAGTCCCTGAGTTGGGAAGAGTCCCTGGAGTAGGAAATTCCATGGACAGAGGAACCTGGTGGGCTACAGCCCATGAAGTCACAAAGAGCTGGACACAACTGAGTGACCAAGCACCCACACACTCACATAGAAAAGAATAGCTTTATTGCTTTGCCAGGCAAATGGGGACACAGTGGGCTAAAGACCTCAAAACTGTGTGTCCCAATTCAGGGGGATTTGGTGAGGAGTTTTATACCAATCCTCATGGCTCAGACAGTAAAGAATTTGCCTGCAATGATGGAGACCCAGGTTTGATCCCAGGGTTGGGTAGATCTCCTTGAGTAGAAAATGGCAACCCACTCCAGAATTCTTGCCTGGAGAATTCCATGGAGTGGTGGGCTACAGTTCATGGAGTCACAAAGAGTCAGACATGACTGAGTGACTAACATTTTCACTTTATAGCAATGGTTCAAGGGTAAGGTTTGCTGATGAGATCAGGGTGTGTGTAGGGCCTGCACTCCTTTAATCTGGCCTCAGGAGGTTTTCTGATGAGCTTCTGCGGTTCTTGAGGTTATCAGACTGTGACCTTCTCTCTGGAGTAGAGTATTTCATCAAGTAGTTAGCAGCTTCCATTTGTTGGGCATTTTAATTCTGCAGAAGAGCTCAAAAATATTGTCGTGTGTATCCCTTGAGGAGGAACCAGGACCCTGCCCAAGACTGCACTATTGTTTCTTGGCTGCTCCTTCCTTGTCTCCACATCCCCTCTCTTCCCTTAGGAATGCAGGGAAGGTCATGGAGGCTGGCATCTGTTCCCTACAAATGAGAAATAGGGGGCACAGAATAAGCTTCTGCATCCAGGAGCGCCAGAGCATCCTGCTTGGTTTTAGGACCAGTATGAGGTGGTGGAGCTGGGCTTCAGATCTGGGTCAGTTGAACTCCTAAGTGTCCTCCAACTGGACTGTAATCTTCTGAGTGCAGAATTGTGCTTGAGTCAGTTGTGATCATCTAGTAAGCCCCCTCTCTTGACCTGAGGCCCTCACACCCAGTGCACTTTGGTTAGGTGTTGCCTGAAAGCAGGATTGGGAAGTCAGAGTGATGCAAACTCCTGTTTCCTTTTAGATGTTTGTTGTACCAAAGATCCTGCAATATGCCGAAAACCCATCCGGGGACGTTGCCTATGGAGTTGGGCTTTGCCTTGCCCTTTTTTTCACGGAATGTCTGAAGTCTCTGAGCATGTGCTCATGCTGGGTCATCAACCAGCGCACAG
This sequence comes from Capricornis sumatraensis, assembly GCF_032405125.1. Lineage (NCBI taxonomy): Eukaryota > Metazoa > Chordata > Mammalia > Artiodactyla > Bovidae > Capricornis > Capricornis sumatraensis. The sequence continues at coordinate 22,492,546 of NC_091088.1, read as the reverse complement.
GAGTCAGGTTTCGTGCAGCTGTCTTCTCCTTTGCCTTTGAGAAGCTGATGCAATTTAAGTCTCTAACACACATCACCGTGGGAGAGGTAAGTGACGAGGCTGCACATTGAGGGGGTATTTCCTCCTCCTCCTCCATACCTCCTTACCCTGGAGGCCAAGAGACGGCGAAAAGGCTGGGGACAAGGAAGAAAGAGAAAGGAAATCATTTCCAGGGTGAGTGTTGATAACCATCAATAATTGCTTCTGGGATCATAAGAGCAGGTCAACAGTAAATGAGATTCCAACTGTATTTAGAGCCTTAGAGAGGATTTATCCATCCATTCAATAAATTGTTACTGAGGTATGCTTTGGGCCAAGCCCTGTTCTAGGCCCTACAGGTACGTGCTAAGTCACTTCAGTTGTGTCTGACTCTTTGTGACCCCATAGACTGTAGCCCACTAGGCTCCTCCATTCATGAGATCCTCCAGGCAAGAATACTGGTGTGGTTTGCCATTTCCTTCTCCACCTAGGGGTACAGTTCAGTTCAGTTGCTTAGTCGTGTCTGACTCTGCAACCCCATGGACTGGAGCACGCCAGGCCTCCCTGTCTATCACCAACTGCCAGAGCTTGCTCAAACTTATGTCCATTGAGTTGGTGATACCATCCAATCATCTCATCCTCTGTTGTCCCCTTCTCCTCCTGCCTTCAACCTTTCCCAGCATCAGGGTCTTTTCAAATGAGTCAGCTCTTTGTATCAGATGGCCAGAGTATTGGAGGTTCAGCTTTAGCATCAGTCCTTCCAATAAATATTCAGGACGGATTTCCTTTAGGATGGACTGGTTTGATCTCCTTGCATTCCAAGGGACTCTCAAGAGTCTTCTCCAACATCACAGTTCAAAAGCATCAATTCTTTGGCACTCAGCTTTCTTTATGGTCCAACTCTCACACCCATACATGACTACTGGAAAAACCATAGCTTTGACTAGACGGACTTTTGTTGGCAAAGTAATGTCTCTGCTTTTTAATATGCTAAGTTGGTCATAGCTTTTCTTCCAAGGAGCAAGTGTCTTTTAACTTCATGGCTGCAGTCACCATTTGCAGTGAGTTTGGAGCCCAAGAAAATAAAGTCTCTCACTGTTTCCATTGTTTCCCCATGTATTTGCCATGAAGTGATGGGACTGGATGCCATGATCTTAGTTTTTTGAAAGGAGCTTTAAGCCAACTTTTTCACTCTCCTCTTTCATTTTCATCAAGAGGCTTTTTTAGTTCCTCTTCCCTTTCTGCCATAAGTGTGGTGTCATCTGCATATTTGAGGTTATTGATATTTCTCCCAGCAATCCTGATTCCAGCTTGTGGTTCATTTAGCCCAGCATTTCACATGATATACTCTGCATATAAGTTAAATAAGCAGGGTGACAATATACAGCCTTGTATTCCTTTCCCAATTTGGAGCCAGTCTATTGTTCTATGTCCAGTTCTAACTGTTGTTTCTTGACCTGCATACAGATTTCTCAGGAGGCAGGTAAGGTGGTCCGGTATTCTCATCTCTTTAAGAAATTTCCACAGTTTGTTGTGATCCACACAGTTATAGGTTTTGGTGTAGTCAATCAGCAGAAGTAGATGTTTTTCTGGAACTCTCTTGCTTTTTCGATGATCCAGTGGATGCTGGCATTTTAATCTCATGAGCTACCAAGTCCTCTCATACTTTTCTTCCCAAGTCGTCTGAGGGGATCAGTCCAGGCCAGAATACTGGAGTGGGTAGCCTTTCCTTTCTCTAGGGGATCTTCCCAATCCAAGGATCAAACCCAGGTCTTCTGCATTGCAGGCAGATTCTTTACCAGCCACAAAGGAAGCCCAAGAACACCAGAGTGGGTAGCCTATCCCTTCTCCAGCAGATCTTCCTGACCCAGGCATTGAACTGGGGTCTCCTGCATTGCAGGCCAATTCTTAACCAAGTGAGCTATGAGGGAAGCACACCAAAGGTGTACAGCAGTGGCTAAAAAGACAAAAAATCTTGGGACTTCACAGGTGGTCCAGTGTTTAAGACTCCATGCTTCCATTGTAAGGGGATATGGGTTCCATCTCTGGTCAGGGAACTAAGATCCTTCATGCAGCTAAAAATTAAAACAAAAAAACATGAATCCCCAGTAGAAGCACATCAGAAACCACATCCCCTCAGACTCCCTGAGGAGGAAGGTATGGGAGGACTTGGTAGCTCAAGGGAAAACAAGCAGAGATAATCTCTCTGGGTGTTAATTTTCTTATCTGCAGAGGAGGAATACTTACAGCTGCCTGGTTATTGTTACTGATGGGTTATTTCCTAGCTGGAGCTTCTTATAGCATAACACAAGCAAGGGCAGAGACTGAAGAAGATATATGACCAAGTATGACCCAGAGTCATGGAGGGACATTAGAATTTTCTATGTGTAATTTCACTTTCTCTGTGTTTCTACTATCACTACTACTGCTGCTGCTAAGTCACTTCAGTTGTGTCCGACTCTGTGCCACCCCAGAGACAGCAGCCCACTAGGCTCCCCCGTCCCTGGGATTCTTTAGGCAAGAACACTGGAGTGGGTTGCCATTTCCTTCTCCAGTGCAGGAAAGTGAAAAGTGAAAGGGAAGTCGCTCAGTCGTGTCTGACTCTTAGCGACCCCATGGACTGCCGCCTACCAGGCTCCTCTGCCCATGGGATTTTCCAGGCAAGAGTACTGGAGTGGAGTGCCATTGCCTTCTCCGTCTCTGCTTTTCTACTGCTTACCAATTGCCTGGACGAGCGTGGATTACTTTTATATTGAAACAGATAATTTAATTTTTGGAAAGGACATCCCTGCTCTGGCTCTTTCCTCTCAAACAAATTCCTTTGTGATCTGGCCTCAGTGGCTCTCCTGCCTCATCTCTTCCTGTGTTCCTTTCTGGAGTCCTAGGTTGAGTTCTACCCTCCTGGCCAGGCAGGGCTAAACCTCTAGCCCCAGACAGACCAGGCATGTCCACCTTCAGGCAGCTTTGTTCACATCACTCCCCCTGCCCTTTCAAAATCTCATTCAATCTTCAAAGGCCTAGCTGAGATGGTCTCTCCTTCATGATAGTATCTCTAGACCCCCTCTTTCTGACCGTACTCCCCACCAAGCCCAAATCTGGTCTCTCCACTCAGATGAGCTCCCTTCAAAGACATGAATTATTTGAGATCCACAACTCTATCCCTCAAAAAGCCCAGCATCTGAATTACACAGGACAATCTCCAAAAAACAGTCTGCTAAATGAACCATTGCCTCCAAACAGATGCTTCTTCTAACTCAAGTACTAACAAATGTAAGATTTTTATCTTACATGATAATGTATTGTTACCATTATTACTGTTCTTCTTCACCATTTTACTCATTCTCTAACCTTAGGCAACTTGTTCAGCCTCTCTGGAGCTGTGGGATAGTAATAGGACCAACCTTGTAGAAGTGTTCTCTTACAGGATTATGTGAGTTAGCATGTATAAAGCATGTGGCAGAGGGGCAGTGATTCACGTGTTCAGTTGCATCATTAATTCCTTTTAGGCCTTAATCATCAAAGCTACCCTGTCCTCCTGCACTTGACTAGAGCTAAAGGATCCACGGCAGCCCTCCTCCCCGTTCTCAGCAAAGTTATCACAGTAACTGTGAACATCCTCTGAGCCAGATATTATCCCAAACACATCACTAAGTTAGCTCACTCAGTCCTCTGATGACCTCTTATGTGATAGCTTCTGTTATTGTTCCCATTGTCATGGAGGTGGAAACTGAGGCCAGGAAAGGGTATGAAACTTGGAAAAGGTCACACGATTGGTAAATGGCAGAGCCTGGCTGCAGATTCCAGGCTCTGAACCCTAGATGTCACCTGCCTTGCTAAGGAGATCTTCTGCATTCAGGCCAACGCTGCTTCCTTTTCCGTTTGTCTGTTCTAAGCCCTACTATATGTGAAGTCCAACTTTCCCAACATCTTCACAGAAGCAGAAAAGAAGACGATCCATTTGGAACTGAAGATGAAAGTAGTTGCTCATATGAGGATTTCTAGAGAGTTGCTTCCATAAATTTTATATGAAAATGAATTTTAAGGACACCTGGGTTGTGTCCCTGTCCCGGCTATCATAAAAGGTGCTGCTGTGAACATTGGGGTTACATGTGTCTTCTTCTCAGGATATATGCCCAGTAGTGGGGTTGCTGGGTCAGATAATAGATTTAGTCCCATCCTAGTTTCTAAAGGAATCTCCATACTGTTCTCTATAATGGCTGTATCAGTTTACATTTCTGGCAGAAACTAACACAACACTGTAAAAATTTTAATTAAAAAAGCAATAGAAAAAAAAGTTTAAAAAAAGCACACCTGAATACTTTCTCCTTAGGAAAGAAATAGGAAAAATAGTACAGGTGACCCCCTACACCTGGTCACTCCTCCTGTGCCTGAACTAACATCACCTTCCAACTTTTAAAAGTACATTTAGGTACACATGTGAATTACCCATACAAAACATAATATATTTTGTGTGCATATTTTTGCATAAATCATACTGCATTTTACATAGTCCTGCAACTTGGTTTTACCAATAGAAGATGTAAGGTATGTATTTTGAGTGAGATTTTCACACCAGTGGCACTACATCATGACATCATTTTGCAGTTTTTTCTCCTCTCCTCGCTATGTCTTGAATTTCCACGATGGCGCATTTAGATCTTCCTCATTACTTTTCAGTGATGCTTGCTCATAATTAAAGCACTTTCTCTTTTCTTTACTTTTTACCGTGATATAATTGATGTAGAACTTTGTATTAGTACAAAACATCCAGCATAATGGGCCTTCTCAGGTGGCGTTAGTGGTAAAGATCCCGACTGCCAATGTAGGAGGCATGAGAGACATGGGTCTTTCCTGGGTGGGGAAGATCCCCTGGAGGAGGGCATGGCACCCCACTCCAGTACTCTTGCCTGGAGAATCCCATGGACAGAGGAGCCTGGTGGGCTACAGTCCATAGGGTCGCAAAGAGTCGGACACGACTGAAGTGATTTAGCACGCACGCACGCAGACAGCACAGTGTGATGTATGCATGTATTGCAAAGTGGTCGCCACGATAAGTTTAGTTAGCAGACTTTTCATGTGATGAGGATTTTTAAGATCTATTTCCTTAGCAACTTCCAGGTATACAATACAGTTTCGTTAACTATCGTCACCGTGCTGTGCCTTACATTCCCAGGACGTACTTATCTTATGACTGGTAGCTTTCACCTTGGATCACTTTTGTCCATTTCTATCACCGCCATAGAGCCTTCTCAATGTGTGAAAATATTTTATATGCGCTACCTCATTCAGTTATCACATCAACGCTATAAAGTAGGTTGTTTTATTATTCCCATTTTACTGATGAGGTAACAGAGGCACAGAGTGACTGAGTCACATGTCTGTGGTTCCATAAATGACAAGCGTGAGGCATCAACACTGACAGTGTGCTCCAGGATCCAATATTAACTAATACTTCTTAAGTGAGTGCTTTAACCTTCCCCCACCAATGGACATTTAGGATGTTTCTGGGTTTGCTGCTATGGGCAGTGCTATAATCAGCATCCTTATATATGTGCTTCCTCCAGCACATCAGAGTGTTTCTCAATGGAGAAATCAAAGTGACAGTCATGGGGTCTGTGTAATTATTAGTTTTTAAAAGATACTGTTAACTTGTCCTCCAAACTGGCTGTACAAAGTTATGCTTACCCAACACTAAAAATTTTTAAAAGCTTAGCCTGGGACACATTCTGGGCACTGGAAGGAGACTGGGTTAAAATGAAAAGAAAACCACTTCTTAGGAATTCAGGTTGGTAATTCCAAAAGACATTAACGAATTGATTCCTTAAATATTTTGTGACTTGGAATGTCAGCTTTTATACAATGTACTAGGCAGTACATGTTGGGGAGGGAGGGAGTGGGCAGAAGAGTCTATAGCAAAAAAGAGAAAGGAGAAGGAGAAAAAGACTCAGCTCCCGCCAAAAAATGCAGCTATTATTATTAGAATGAATGGAATGGAGTGGAATGGAATAAAATACTAGAAGCAACTCTGTGGAATCTGGCTATTAGTAGTAGTAGCAATGTTAGTAGTAGTAGAAATAGTAGTAGCTAATTAGTAGTAGTAGCAATAGTAGCAATAGTTCAAAAATGTAATGTTCGTTGGGTGCAGTCTATGTGTGCAGGTATTTATCTCATTGACATTCTTACAGTAACCATGTAGAGTAGGTGTAATCATTCCAGCTTTACAGGTGGAGGCTCAGAGTGGCAAAGTAACTTGTCCGGGGTCACACAGTTAGCGACATGAGACCTGTGAACGTGGGTGTCTCTCCACTCTACCACCCTGCCTCCAAGCTTGCTGACCCATAGAAGGCATGGCGAAGCCACCTGTCACACGCACATGCAGCCTCTTCTGGGAACTGGAGGGGTGACACCTGTGTCCACGGGCTTCTTGTCTTACAGGCCATTAGCTTCTTCACCAGCGACGTAAACTACCTGTTCGAGGGAGTGTACTACGGGCCCCTGGTCATGCTCACCGGCTCACTGTTGACAGTCTGCAGCATTACCACTTGCTTCATTCTCGGGCCCACAGCGCTCATTGCCACGCTGTGCTATCTTCTGTTTTTGCCGCTGCAGGTAATGTCTTTGCCACCCATTGGATGCTGGACATTCCCCAGAACTCTTAGGGCTCTGGGATTGGGGGTGCTTGAGTGGGAAGGCTGACCCTTGTTGACTGCTCATTCTATTGCAAGTGAACTTCGGCGTCAATTCCTCTGTCAAATGGTTTTCTGGCCACCATGCTGGGGCCTCATAAATATTAATAAGAAGTGAATCTGATGGGTGAGGCCCACCTCGTGGGTTTCTGTGAGCGGTGATCTGCTTCACGGACTTTCCTCAGTAGCTATCCTCTGTGGAGTTCCTTCTCTTTTACCCAGAATTTGCTAGTATAATAGAGCTGACAGCATAGAACATTGGCACAGGTTAATGGGGGAAGAGAAGCAGATTTGCTGCCAAAGATTCAGCTGAAATAAATGGGCAAAACAGGAAGTGACTCTTGGATTTGTGTGCTCTGACTTATTGAAATGGAGTGTTTTCCTTTGTCAGTTCAGGCACTCTAATCAAAAGGTGATTGTAGTCCTACTGCATGGAGAAGGCAATGGCAACCCACTCCAGTACTCTTGCCGAAAATCCCATGGATGGAGGAGCCTGGTAGGCTGCAGCCCATGGGGTCACGAAGAGTCAGATATGACCGAGCAACTTCACTTTCACTTTTCACTTTCATGCATTGGAGAAGGAAATGGCAACCCGCTCCAGTGTTCTTGCCTGGAGAATCCCAGGGACGGGGGAGCCACCAGGCTGCTGGTGGACTGCCATCTTTGGGGTCGCACAGAGTTGGACATGACTGAAGTGACTTAGCAGCAGCAGCAGCCATCCTACTGCATAGCAAGGAAACCATATTCAATATCCTGTAACAAACCATAATGGAAAATTATTTATATATATATGTATGTATAACTGAGTCATTTTGCTGTACTGAGAAATTCAGTTCAGTTCAGTCGCTCAGTCGTGTCTGATTCTTTGTGACCCCATGAATCGCAGCATGCCAGGCCTCCCTGTCCATCACCAACTCCCGGAGTTCACTCAGACTCACGTCCATCGAGTCAGTGATGCCATCCAGCCATCTCATCCTCTGTCGTCCCCTTCTCCTTCTGCCCCCAATCCCTCCCAGCATCAGAGTCTTTTCCAATGAGTCAACTCTTCGCATGAGGTGGCCAAAGTGCTGGAGTTTCAGCTTTAGCATCATTCCTTCCAAAGAAATCCCAGGGCTGATCTCCTTCAGAATGCACTGGTTGGATCTCCTTGCAGTCCAAGGGACTCTCAAGAGTCTTCTCCAACACCACAGTTCAAAAACATCAATTCTTCTGCACTCAGCCTTCTTCACAGTCCGACTCTCACATCCATACATGACTACTGGGAAAACCATAGCCTTGACTAGATGGACCTTAGTCGGCAAAGTAATGTCTCTGCTTTTTAATATGCTGTCTAGGTTGGTTATAACTTTTCTTCCAAGGAATAAGCGTCTTTTAAATTAATATAGCACTAAAAATTAACTATACTTCAATAAAAATTTTTTAAAAATGTGATGTAATTTGTAGAGGGTTTAGTACTCTTGCCTGGAAAATTTCATGGACTGAAGAGCCTGGTGGGCTACAGTCCATGGGGTCGCAAAGAGTCGGACATGACTGAGCGACTTCACTTTCACTTTAGGGTTCCCAGAGGCAGAGGAGTCATGTTTCTGTTTAGTTAGCCAAAGCCTGGCTTGGAACTCAGAAGAGAAAGCCCCCCAGGATGTGTGAGGCAGGTGTCCTGAGGCATGATGGCCCAGAGAGGCTTCCAGACTTTCAGCGGGGACCAGGAACTGAGAGTGCAGGCTTAGCTCCAGGGATTCAGTCCACATGCGGAGCTGACTTGGGAAGTGCTCTCAGTTGCCACACTAACGCCAGACTGCACTTTCCTGCCCTTGTAAAAGGCGCTCTTGCTGCATCCTCACTGCAGGTATTCCTGACCAGAAAGATTGTGGAGTCACAGAATCATACATCAGAGGTCAGTGACCAGCGCATCCGCATGACCAGTGAAGTTCTCACCAGCATTAAGTTGATTAAAATGTACGCCTGGGAGAAGCCATTTACAAAAGTCATTAAAGGTACAGAATACCTGGCTTTCTGCTCTGAGCCTGGGATGTCATGGCGGACTGAACCTTTCACCTTCTGGGGATTCTTTCATCTTCTGGGGCTTGATCTATGCTCCTGGCAGAATGTTCTTGTGATTCATTTCTTCATTTTGAATTTTCCAGATCTCAGAAAAAAGGAAACAAAGCTCTTGGAGAAGTGTGGGTTTATCCAGAGCCTGACCACAGTCATCTTGTTCCTAGCCCCCTCCTTATCTGTAGTATCGCTGTTCCTCACCCACATAGGCTTACGACTGAAACTCACAACTTCAGTAGTAAGTGCTGGGGTCCTTTGCTTCCTCCCTCATATATAGGGAGTTTTCTCATGTGTCCTTTTCCAGTCCATGCCCCCCGAAAGATCTAGAGGTTTTGTAAACGAATAATACAAATGAATCTTGATTTTCCAGACTGTTAGGGTCTTGAGCTTTCTTCCATTTCAGTCCATATGTGGAGCTGGTATCCCCTGCATAGCAGCTGTGGGGGCTGGAGTGGGGTGGGGAAAGATTGTCATCTCGGGGTGCAGTGGAGGTGAAATGTGTAGTTAAAACCCAGATGATGCTGAGGTTGAAAATCCTGAAGTGGGGAGCTCCTCTGATCTCAAGATAGGGCCCTGAAAATGCATTTTAAATGCAAAGGTCTGGCTTCTTCTGTCTTTTCTTTTGTGGTCTGACCCTGGCCTTGGGGAGCAGCAGCTGCCTTTTAAGGTTAGGAATTTGATTATTTGACGTAAGACAGAGTGCTACTATAGAGGCTTCCCAGGTGCTCAGTGGTAAAGAATCTATGAGTTTGACCCCTGGGTTGGGAGGATCCCCTGGAGAAAGAAATGGTAACCCACTCCAGTATTCATGCCTGGGGAATCCCATGGACACAGGAACCTGGTGGACTACAGTCCATGGGGTCGCAAAGAATTGGACAAGACTTAGTGACTAAATAACAACAACCACAAAACAGCTCTTAGAGAGGTTAGAATCCATCCAAAGAGCCCAGGAGCCTGCATCTGAAACAAGAGAGGTGCATTTGACAGTCTGCAGCCAAGGGCTTGTTGATGCTCCAGACGGCAGTCACCTCTGCTAGCCTGGCACACACCAAGGAACACCCCAGGGAGTCGTTGGGTGGTAGGAAGACTGTGTAAGGAGAACGCTCAGTGGAACTTTAAGGTCAGACTGCACTTAGACCACGCCAGGTTTGACTGAAGGTTAGACTAAAGCTCTGTGGGAGTGGAGGTTCATCTGGGCCAAGAAGAGGGTAGAGACGGGGCATGAACGGCATGAATTGAATGGAAGGCTCCCAAGGTACCTTCCCGAGGTCATTCTCTGGGATCCTGAGAACCACGCGTGGTTTGCTACAGTCAGGAAAGGTCTCCTGACAGGGTAAGGTGAGGCATGGATTAAGCTTGATGCTTAGGGAGTTTTTCTTTCTTTTCTAAATTTTTATTGGATTGTAGCTCATTTACAATGTTGTGTTAGCAAAGTGAATCAGATATATCAATTCTTTTTCCTATTTTTTTTCCTATATAGCTCATTACAGAATATTGAGTAGAGTTCCCTGGGTCCTTGTTAGTTATCTATTTTATATATAGTAGTGTGTACATGTTAATCTCAATTTCCTAATTTATCTTTTCCCCCCATGCTTCCCCTTTGAAAACCGTAAGTTTAATTTTGAGATCAGTGAGTCTGTGTTTTGTGAATAAGTACATCTGTACCATTTTAAATTAGATTCCACATATAAATGATATCATATGCTGTTTGTCTTTCTCCTACCTGACTTAATTCACTTAGGATGATAATCTCTAGATTCATCCGTGTTGCTGCTAATGGCCTTATTTCATTCTGTTTTATGCTAAATCATATTCCATTGAATGTATGTACCACGTTTTCTTTATTCATCTGTCATCGGACGTTTAGGTTGCTTCCATGTCTTGGCTATTGTGAATAGTGCTTCCATGAATATTGTGGTGTACATACCTTTTCAAATTATGATTTTCTCTGAATATATGCCCAGGAGTAGGATTGCTGGGTAATATGGGATATATATATATATATATATATATATATATATATATATATATATATATATATCAGTTTGGAGAAGGCAATGGCACCCCACTCCAGTACTCTTGCCTGGAAAATCCCATGGACGGAGGAGCCTGGTGGGCTGCAGTCCATGGGGTCGCTAAGAGTTGGACATGACTGAGCAACTTCCCTTTCACTTTTCACTTTCATGCATTGGAGAAGGAAATGACGACCCACTCCAGTGCTCTTGCCTGGAGAATCCCAGGGACGGGGAGCCTGGTGGGTTACCGTCTATGTTCAGTTCAGTTCAGTTCAGTTGCTCAGTCGTGTCCGACTCTTTGCGACCCCATGAATCACAGCACGCCAGGCATCCCTGTCCATCACCAACTCCTGGAGTTCACCCAAACTCATGTCCATTGAGTCGGTGATGCCATCCAGCTATCTCATTCTCTGTCGTCCCCTTCTCCTCCTGCCCCCAATCCCTCCCAACATCAGGGTTTTTTCCAATGAGTCAACTCTTCACATGAGGTGGCCAAAGTATTGGAGTTTCAGCTTTAGCATCAGTCCTTCTAAAGAACACCCAGGACTGATCTCCTTTAGGATGGACTGGTTGGATCTCCTTGCAATCCAAGGGATTCTCAAGAGTCTTCTCCAACACCACAGTTCAAAAGTATCAATTCTTCGGCACTCAACTTTCTTCACGGTCCAAATCTCACATCCATACGTGACCACTGGAAAAACCATAGCCTTGACTAGACAGACCTTTGTTGGCAAAGTAATGTCTCTGCTTTTGAATATGCTATCTAGGTTGGTCATAACTTTCCTCCCAAGGAGTAAGTGTCTTTTAATTTCATGGCTGCAATCACCATCTGCAGTGATTTTGGAGCCCCCCAAAATAAAGTCTGACACTGTTTCCACTGTTTCCCCATCTATTTCCCATGAAGTGATGGGACCAGATGCCATGATCTTCGTTTTCTGAGCTTTAAGCTAACTTTTTTCACTCTCCTCTTTCACTTTCATCAAGAGGCTCTTTAGTTCCTCTTCACTTTCTGCCATAAGGGTGGTGTCATCTGCATATCTGAGATTATTGATATTTCTCCTGGCAATCTTGATTCCAGCTTGTGTTTCTTCCAGCCCAGCGTTTCTCATGATGTACTCTGCATAGAAGTTAAATAAGCAGGGTGACAATATACAGCCTTGACACACTCCTTTTCCTATTTGGAACCAGTCTGTTGTTCCATGTCCAGTTCTAACTGTTGCTTCCTGACCTGCATCCAGGTTTCTCAAGAGGCAGGTCAGGTAGTCTGGTATTCCCATCTCTCTCAGAATTTTCCACAGTTTATTGTGATCCACACAGTCAAAGGCTTTGGCATAGTCAATAAAGCAGAAATAGATGTTTTTCTGGAACTCTCTTGCTTTTTCCATGATCCAGCGGATGTTGGCAATTTGATCTCTGGTCCCTCTGCCTTTTCTAAAACCAGCTTGAACATCTGGAAGTTCACGGTTCATGTATTGCTGAAGCCTGGCTTGGAGAATTTTGAGCATTCCTTTACTAGCGTGTGATGCTGCTGCTGCTAAGTCACTTCAGTCGTGTCCGACTCTGCGTGACCCCATAGATGGCAGCCCACCAGGCTCTCCCATCCCTAGGATTCTCCAGGAAAGAACACTGGAGTGGGTTACCATGAGTGCAATTGTGCAGTACTTTGAGCATTCTTTGGCATTGCCTTTCTTTGGGACTGGAATGAAAACTGACCTTTTCTAGTCCTGTGGCCACTGCTGAGTTTTCTAAATTTGCTGGCATATTGAGTGCAGCACTTTCACAGCATCATGTTTCAGGATTTGAAATAGCTCAACTGGAATTCCTTCACCTCCACTAGCTTTGTTCGTAGTGATGCTTTCTAAGGCCCACTTGACTTCACATTCCAGGATGTCTGGCTCTAGGTGAGTGATCACACCATCGTGATTATCTGGGTCGTGAAGATCTCTTTTGTACAGTTCTTCTGTGTATTCTTGCTACCTCTTCTTAATATCTTCTGCTTCTGTTAGGTCCAGACCATTTTCTGTCCTTTATTCAGCCCATCTTTGCGTGAAATGTTCCCTTGGTATCTCTAATTTTCTTGAAGAGATCTCTAGTCTTTCCCATTTTGTTGTTTTCCTCTATATCTTTGCACTGATCACTGAGGAAGGCTTTCTTATCTCTCCTTGCTATTCTTTGGAACTCTGCATTCAGATGCTTATATCTTTTCTTTTCTCCTTTGCTTTTCGCTTCTCTTCTTTTCACATTTATTTGTAAGCCCTCCCCAGACAGGCATTTTCCTTTTTTGCATTTCTTTTCCATGGGAATGGTCTTGATCCCTGTCTCCTGTACAATGTCACGAATTGTATAAATATATATATATATTTAAACCTCCATATTGTTCTCCATAATGGTTGTACTAATTTATATTCTCACCAACAGTATAGGAGGATTCCCTTTTCTCTACACCCTCTCCAGCATTATTTTTTATAGATTTTTTTGATTTATTTATTTTTAATTGAAGGATAATTGCTTTACAGTATTGCATTTGTTTCCACCAAACATCAACATGAATCAGCCATAGGTTTATCCATGTCCCTTCTCGCTTGAACATCCCTCCAACATCCCTCCCCATCCCACCCCTCTAGGTTGTTACAGAGCCCCAGCTTGAGTTCCATGAGTCATACAACAAATTCCCATTGGCTATCTATTTTGCACTTGGTAATGTATGTTTCCATGTTAGTCTCTGCATACCTCCCACCCTCTCCTTCTTCCCTCTCCATCTGTCCATAAGTCTGGTCTCAATGTATCTTCACTGCCGCTGTGCAAATAGGTTCATCAGTACCGTCTTTCTAGATTCCATGTATATGCATTAGTATACCATAATTGTTTTTCTCTTTCTGACTTACTTCACTCTGTATACTAGGTTCTAGGTTCATTCACCTCATGAGGACTGACTCTCAAATGTATTCTTCTTTATGGCTAAGTAACATTCAGAGCCAGACATCCTGGAATGTGAAGCCAAGTGGGCCTTAGAAAGCATCACTATGAACAAAGCTAGTGGAGGTGATGGAATTCCAGTTGAGCTATTTCAAATCCTGAAACATGATGCTGTGAAAGTGCTGCACTCAATATGCCAGCAAATTTGGAAAACTCAGCAGTGGCCACAGGACTGGAAAAGGTCCGTTTTCATTCCAGTCCCAAAGAAAGGCAATGCCAAAGAATGCTCAAACTACCGCACAATTGCACTCATCTCACACACTAGTAAAGTAATGCTCTAAGTTCTCCAAACCAGGCTTCAGCAATATGTGAACTGTGAACTTCCTGATGTTCAAGCTGGTTTTAGAAAAGGCAGAGGGACCAGAGATCAAATTGCCAACATCTGCTGGATCATGGAAAAAGCAAGAGAATTCCAGAAAAACATCTGCTTTATTGACTATGCCAAAGCCTTTGACTGTGTGGATCACAATAAACTGTGGAAAATTCTGAGAGAGATGGGAATACCAGACCACCTGACCTGCCTCTTGAGAAATCTGTATGCAGGTCAGGAAACAACAGTTAGAACTGGACATGGAACAACAGACTGATTCCAAATAGGAAAAGGAGTGTGTCAAGGCTGTATATTGTCACCCTGCTTATTTAACTTCTATGCAGAGTACATCATGAGAAACGCTGGGCTGGAAGAAACACAAGCTGGAATCAAGATTGCCAGGAGAAATATCAATAATCTCAGATATGCAGATGACACCACCCTTATGGTAGAAAGTGAAGAGGAATTAAAAAGCCTCTTGATGAAAGTGAAAGTGGAGAGTGAAAAAGTTGGCTTAAAGCTCAACATTCAGAAAACAAAGATCATGGCATCCGGTCCCATCACTTCATGGGAAATAGATGGGCAAACAGTAGAAACAGTGTCAGACTTTATTTTTTTGGGCTCCAAAATCACTGCAGATGGTGACTGCAGCCATAAAATTAAAAGATACTTACTCCTTGGAAGAAAAGTTATGACCAACCTAGATAGCATATTCAAAAGCAGAGACATTACTTTGCCGACTAAGGTCCGTCTAGTCAAGGCTATAGTTTTTCCAGTAGTCACGTATGGATGTGAGAGTTGGACTGTGAAGAAAGCTGAGTGCCGAATAATTGATGCTTTTGAACTGTGGTGTTGGAGAAGACTCTTGAGAGTCCCTTGGACTGCAAGGATATCCAACCAGTCCATTCTGAAGGAGATCAGTCCTGGGATTTCTTTGGAAGGAATGATGCTAAAGCTGAAACTCCAGTACTTTGGCCACCTCATGTGAAGAGTTGACTCATTGGAAAAGACTTTGATGCTGGGAGGGATTGGGGGCAGGAGGAGAAGGGGACGACAGAGGATGAGATAGCTGGATGGCATCACTGACTCAATGGACGTGAATCTGAGTGCACTGTGGGGGTTGGTGATGGACAGGGAGGCCTGGCGTGCTATGATTCATGGGGTTGCAAAGAGTCGGACACGACTGAGCGACTGAACTGAACTGAACTGAGCACTCCATTGTAAATATGTCCCACAGCTTCTTTATCCATTCGTCTGCTGATGGACATCTGGGCTGCCTCCATGTCCTAGCTGTTATAAACAGAGCTGCTGTTCACTGGGGTACACGTGTCTTTTTCAGTTTTGGTTTCCTCAGGGTATGTGCCTAGTAGTAGGATTGCTGGGTTATATGGTAGTTTTATTCTTAGTTTTTTCAAGGAACCTCCATGCTGTTCTCCAATGTGGCTGTATCAATTTTCATTGCAACCAATACTGCAAGAGGGTTCCCTCTTCTCCACACTCTGTCTAGCATTTATTGTTTGTAGATTTTTTTATTATGGCCATTGTGACCAGTGTGAGGTGATACCTCATTGTAGGTTTTGATTTGCATTTCTCTAATAATTAATGGTGTTGAACATCTTTTCATGGTTTTTTTTTTTTTTTTTTTTTTCCGGTCATCTGTCTGTTCTTTGGAGAAATGTCTGTTTAGATCTGCTTATTTTTTGATTTTTTTTTCTTTTATTGAGCTGCATGAGCTGTTTGTATATTTTGGAGATTAATCTCTTTTAACAACAGTAATAGTTTAAAGCTATGTCACTGGTAGCTCTCTGGGTAATTTTTCAGTGTTTCCCAACTATTCCTGTACCATGGTCAGGATTTGGGGGGTTTTGCCAATGGGGAAACTGTGGTGGGAGTGACCTGTCTGAGTTAAGGAGTTATCCAGTGCTAAGCTATAAACGCAACCAGGCCTTCACTCAGTGACTTTAAGATGAGTGCTCTTCCCCACTTTTCCTAGTCATCCTGAAATACCAAATGAAGAACCTGCTTGCTGGAAGCTGCAGGTCTGGCTTTGCAGCTTGAAACTCCGGGATGGGGTCTTCCTTGGGAGGGGGAGCAGGACAGTGTCGAGACACTCACTGCCTCCTCTCTGCCTCATCCAGGCCTTCACCACCGTGGCCACCTTGAGTCCCATGCGGCTGTTGGTGTTCTTAGCACCCTTCGCAGTCAAAGGCCTCACAAACTCCGTGTCTGCCGCGGACAGGTTCAAGGTGAGTGGCCAGAGGTCTGACCATGCAGCCCTTGACTCCGCGTTCTCATGGGCCTTCAGCCCCATGCCGTCCCTCCTGAGTGTGACCCCAGGCCAGGCAGAGTCCAGCCTAGATGGAGAGGCACTAACTAGAAGTAGGATTGCTGATCCATCTCACTCGGTGATCTCCTGTGCTCAGGGTGGTGTGGGGCTGGGAAGACAGATGAGTCAGGCTAGTTACCAGGCCCCAAGGACATTCTAGGACATGGATCCAAACCACATCTCAGCCAGATGTGGTTTGACCTGCAGACCCTGTTCAGGTGTGGGTAGAGTTACCATGATCGTTTTGGTTTTTTAAAAATTGCATCTGTTGCTGGCATTTAAAAAACCGGAAATTGTATATTAAAAACTCAGATTTCTGGATTTTCTTGAATAATCAGAAGATCTGGCAATAGTGGACCCACATTATTCTGTGGCCACAGCAGCTCTAGCCGAGGTGGTAGCTGCCCCTCATTTAGTCAGAGAATTCAGGTGGAGTTTGCTGCAGCCTCCACCATGCCATCGCACACCTCCAGGCCTGGGGCTTACTTTCCATTCATCATCTCAGCAATGGTTTACTTCACTTCTTTACCTTTCTGGTCTTGTCCCTATAGGCATCGAAGCTGAGAAACTCTCATCTAAACCAATTGCTAAAAGCATTTTATAGTCATCTCTCCTAAATGTGTGCAGTCCCCAATCTACATCACCCATTCACTCATACACTTATTAAAAAATTAGCAAGAAGTTTCCTGGCAGTCCAGTGGTTAAGACTCTACACTTTCACTGCTGTTGCTCTGATTCAATCCCTGGCAGGGAACTTAGATCCTACAAGTCACACAATGTGGCTTAGAAGAAAAAACAAACAAACAAAAATAATGAATACTAGTCATGGAGAACACCACAGTGAGAATGATTGTATGGTTCCTGCTCTCAGAGGGTTATAATTGTTACCAAGTCCAGGCTCACTCTGCTCACCACACGACAGGCCAATTAATCAAGAGACGAGGTGTTGAGGCAAGGAATACAACTTTATTTGGAAAGTTGGCAGACTGAAAAGATGTCAGAATAATGTCTCAAAATAACCATCCTATGGAGGTCTGGATGCCAGGTTCTTTTATAGAACAGAGATGAGGGGAGGTGAGCAAGTAAAAAAGACCACTGGTTTTACAAATATCTCCTGGCATGGCCAGCCTTGGGAAGGAGATGTGTTAATTTTTTCCTTCCTGTAGCCATCCACAAGTGGACACGGTCCTGAACAAAGGCATTCTGGTTAAACATTCAAGCAGAAGGGCAGGGTCCCCTGAGGCAGGCCATTATGTACGAGCAGTACCCTTTTAGTGGATAAAAGCAATGGGAAGCAAAGGTTAAAGTGAAAGAAGCAGATCCAATACGGAGTCAGTTCTTTTCTATAACGTAATCTGGTATTGGAAACAGGTGATGTACAAGTGAATTAGCCATCAGAGAAGATAACATTAGCTCATGTGAAGGGCTGTGGTGCCAATAAAGCAGAGCGATGTTCTGGAGTGCATGCTGGGGAGGGCTGGGGCCACAGCGGTCAGGGACGTATCTCTCCCAAGGAGAGGTTTGAGTTGAGTGATAATGACAAAGCAGAGAGGACAGCAAGTACAAAAGCCCTGAGGCTGGAATTAACTTGTCTTGTCTGAGTAACACTAGTTCTTGACTTATCAACAGCCTCAGGAGCTCCCTAACTTCTCAGCTTCAGCTGTTGGGGCCCCTTCTACCTCCTCCTCCCCACTGGAGGAGTTCTCCTGCCCTCCCCTTCCATGCCTGTTTCTACCTGCAGGAGATGAGGAGGCTACAGCCTGGGCCCAGAGGGTGGGTAGGGATGCTGGCAGAAGGGATGACCGAGGAGACAGCTACAGGGCAGGGAAGGGGGTGGGAGGGATGCAGGAGGAGAGGAGGAGGCTGGAAGGGGAGGGTCAGGGCAAAGCTACGGTTTTCCCAGTATAGCCGTGTACAAATGTCAGAGTTGGACACAAAGAAGGCTGAGCACCGAAGAACTGATGCTTTCAAATTGTGGTGCTGGAGAAGACTCTTGAGAATCCCTTGGACTACAAGGAGATCAAACCAGTGAATCCTACAGGAAATCAACCCTGAATATTCATTAGAAGGACTGATGCTGAAGCTGAAGCTCCAGTACTTTATCCACCTGATGCGAAGAGCCAGCTCATTGGAAAAGACTCTGATGCTGGGAAAGACTGAGGGCAGGAGCAGAAGTGGGCAACTGGGATGAGATGGTTGGATGGCATCACTGACTCAATGAACATGAGTTTGAGCAAACTCCAGGAGATAGTGAAAGACAGGGAAGCCTGGCGTGCTGCAGTCCATGGGGGGGTCTCAAAGAATTAGACACGACTTAGCTACTAAACACCAGCGAGAGGGCTAAGATATCAGACCCTGGGCTGCACTTCCTCAGCGCCTCAAGGGGCTGGGGCTGTTACGCTGGACAAGTACTAACCCTCCAAGTCCCTTCACTTCAAGACCTCTTTTCAGTCATCTGCGTTTTCTGTCTGATGCATAGGCCTTTGTCTTTGAGATCCTCAGGCTGGAAGGGGGAAGAGAGATCTCTAAGGCCAGATTCTTTCTCCTCTGTTCCTCTCAGGGCTGTACTAAGGAGTCACCTTGTGGGTGGGGCAGGGAGAAGAAAGCTGCAGGCCCTCAGGAAGGCTGCCTCCATGCAGGTGGCCACAGGTAGGAGGCAAGCTGGCTGCTGGGTGCTGCCGAGGCTGCACACTGGGGCTCCAGGCAAGGCCCTGTGGTAGGCAGCCCTCCAGACCACCTTTTCCTTTGCACTGGTTATTAAAAAAATAATAATAATAAATGAAAAGTCACTGAGTGGCATCATTAAAGTTACAGACTGAGAATTTGCTGAGAGCATTTGGGGGTCACCCCATAACCCAGTTTGTTGGTGTCGATTCATGTCCAGGTGTGTGCTTGTTATACTGACACATTAAGGCAGTGTGCTTTTTTTTTTTTTTTAAAGCAAGGGAATGAAAACCACAAATCTGGGGACAGTGTTTGCCCAAGGGAAGGGCTTGGAAAGAGGGGGTTTCTTTGTCCCACCAAGCCAGAGGATGAGCTGGGAAGGAACCCATTGATCGATAAAAGTCATGGCTCCTGGGTCCACTTGTGGGCTCACAGATATTCAGTATGTTATTAAAAAATTGCTAAACGAGTAAATGCCCAACTAGCTAAATGAAATAAAGTGAGCCGTGCAGTTCCCGCTGATGACTGTAAGCCTTGACCCAAATATTATAGTTAATTCATTTCAATGTATCTGAGGTTCAATTTTAAAAAATAAACAAACTACCTTTTTTCTAAATTTTATTTTATGTTAGAGTATAATTGATTTACAATGTTGTATTGGTTTCATGGATACAGCAAAGTGATATATATATATATATATATATATATAAATATACACACACATTCTTTTTCAAATTATTTTTCTGTATAGGTTATTACAGAATATTGAGTAGAGTTCCCTGTGCTATACAATAGGTCCTTGTTGATTATCTATTTTAAATAGAGTAGTTATGTATCTGTTAATTCCAAACTCCTAATTTATCCCTCCGTCTACCTTTCTCCTTTGCTGACAATACATTTGTTTTCCAAGTCTGTGAGTCTGTTTCTGTTTTGTAAATAAAATTCATTTGTATCTTTTTTTTCTTTTTAGATTCTGGATTTTCTTCACTTAGTATGATAATCTCTAGGTCCATCCATATTGCTACATGTGGCATTATTTCTTTTAGTCCTCTGAAAATAGCTTTTTGTGGTGTTTTTGTGAAATGCTATATACTCTTTGCAAAGGTTCAGACAAGGCAAAAAGATACCGAAAATAAAGACTGCTCAGCATTTACTATGGAGACACAAACTCAATTGTCCAAAATGTCTGCAAGTGTTTTTCTAGATCTCTTTCTGAGCATGTCCCGGTGGAGAAATGCAAATGTAATTTGATCAGTGAGATCATACTTCCCACCCACCTTGTTTTGGTGCTAGAATTCTTGCAGTTCAACTCTTATTTCTTGCAGACAGTGAGATGGAGGTGTGGAGAAAAGTGACCTGCCAATACATTTTGAAATATATGACCCAAACAGCATTTTGCACAGTCGTGCCTGGACAGACCTTTTTACTTTTAATACTTAGAAATGAAAGTTAATGAGAAAAACCACACATCAGTATTATGTTTCAACAGCTCTTACCACTTAAGTAATGAGGCTAATGTAGGTTATGTCACTGCTGCTGCTGCTGCTGCTGCTAAGTCGCTTCAGCCGTGTCCGACTCTGTGCGACCCCATAGACGGCAGCCCACCAGGCTATGTCACTAGTTAATGTTAAGTTAAAATGGGAAAGAACTCATAGTACAGGAAGGGTACAAACGTGAAAGAACAGCCCAGTAGTCTGAGATTTGGAAAACCCTGATGTGGAATTTTCACCAGCAAAAACTAGCTTCTTCTAATTGATGGTGGTTCTTCAGACTTCTCAGTTTATTAAAAGTTCATAAATCAGACCAGTTGACAAGCCAGTAAAATGGGTATGTGTTCCTCCTGGACTAAAGAACTAAATTCCTCCCTGCTTCCTTTTCTTTTTTTTTTTTCTGTACAGAAATTCTTCCTCCAGGAAAGCCCTGTCATATATGTTAAGGCATTGGAAGACCCCAGCAAACCAGTGGTTTTAGAGGAGGCCACATTGTCATGGAGAAAGACTTGCCCTGGGATCGTCAATGGAGCCTTGGAGGTGGAGAAGAACAGACACACTCCTGAGGGGATGACCAGAGCTCAGCCACCCCTGGGTGGCCTTGAGCCAGAGGTTCAAGGGGACACCCGGGGCCCAGAGTTGCACAAGATAAACCTGGCGGTGTCAAAGGTACCCTCATCTGGTCCAAGCAGGCGGGCTGGTGGCCAGACTTTTAGGGCCGAAGACTGGAGGACTGGCCTCACGCACCACCATTTCCTTGGCTAAAAACTGCCCCCTCCAAGATCTCCCTCTAAAATAGAAATTTTCCATAGAAAGACAAAGAAAACTTCCATGGAGGGCAAATAGGAAGTCTTTCATAGTTAAGTGTAAATCAGTTGATCATCTAAAGTGTTTTGTAATAGCATGACCTAGAATAGCAAGCTGTATGTTTGCTGGTCTTTGGAGGGACCAAGGATAAAGGGAAAAGACTAAACTAAGGTTTATTAAGTTCCTCGTGTGTGCCAAGCACTGTGCTATATCTTTCAATTGGGTTACTCTGTGAACTGATGTCATTTGGCTTCTTCTCTGACTAATATTTGCGACAGTTGACTCCTCTGCTCTGTCCAAATCTCTTCTCTATTATCTACTTATATCTGTTAAAGTATAATAGATATTAATATCTAATAATCATATAGGTATAGAATATAGACATTGATCTATATCTAATGATAGATATATCTAAAATAGATACAAATATCTAATAGCAATAAATATTGACATCTAGTAATAATAAATATTAATTTCTAATATTAGTGATATATCTCTATTTTCCTCCTTGGTGGTCACCTGCAGTCGCATGGCTCTAGGTTCCGTCTCTATGCTGTTATTATCTCTAGCCTTGAAGTCTCCTCTGAGTTCCAGACTTAACTCTCTTTATTACCTCCTGTTCAATGCCTACCAGATATTTCAAACAAACAAGACCAAAACAGAACTTGGTTTTCACCCTCTCTGATCCATTCCCCAGGTCTTCTCCATCTCTGGAGGTGGCATCACCATCTTTCCAGTGGTTAAGGTCCTAGAAGTCAAACTTTCCTTTCCTTTCCTCCCACCCATCCAGTCTCCATCAGTGAGGCCTGGCAGCTCTCTGAAAGCATCTCTCCTGGACCAGACTCATCTCACCACAGCCTCCGCTGCCCCAGCCCCAGCCACCAGCATGCCATGCCCAGCTCCTCTAAGAGCCTCCTTGGCAGCCTCTCTGCTTCCACTTTTGCCCTCTTCCAGTCCATCCTGCATGGTGGACAGAGGGAGCCTTCTAAAACAGACCAGTTCAAGTCACTCTGCTGGTTCAGTCCTTCAGTGGCCCTCCACTGCACTTAGGGTAGAGTCCAGCTTTCCCTGAGCACCTGCCCACGTCCCCAACCTTGTCTCTCACTCGTTCCCTCCACAGCAGCCCTCTCGCTGCTCTTTGTCAGTCGCCTTGTTCCTGTCTCAGGACCTTTGCTCCTCGTGTTCCCGTGGTGTGAAACCTTCAGGCCTTCTTCTGTCTCACTCCTTCTTGTCATTCAGGCATCAGCTGCAGTGACACATGCTCTTACGAAGCCTTCCCTGGCCAGCCCATCTAACACTGCTGTCACGGTAGTGACATCCAACTGTCTGTCACGGTAGCAAATGTATTTAATTTATACCACTTACCACCATCTGTCTTCTTTGTTTTGTTATTTATTTCATGGTTTTTCTCTTCCCACTAGTTGTAAACTTAATGAGAGTTCTTTTCTTCGTTGCTTGGTACACAGAAGAAATGCACATGACTATTCGATGGAAGAATGAATGAATAAATGAAAGAATATATGCCGAACTGGCTTCATTATCCCCATTTTACAGATGAGGAAACTGAGGCATAGAGAGTCTAAGTGACTTGCCTAGGATCATAGAGTAGAATAGATGTAGATCTGGAATTTGGGTTTTGTGCTTGACAGGACCATCTGTGCATAATTCCTTTCTGCCACCCTCATGCAATTTCCTTCCTCTGAGGTTGCCCCATCCCACCTGTATAGACTGGCCTCTCAGCTCCTCTTGAGCTTTGTCTGAGGGGCCTTGGGGTGTGTGTCGCTGTTTTCTGTTTGTCATTTTGTATAAAAGATAATAGACCTGTCCTGGGCAAGTCAGCTGTCCCAACGCCTGTCTGTCCTCCTTGGCTTTGCAGGGTACCATGCTAGGGGTCTGTGGCAACACGGGGAGTGGCAAGAGCAGCCTGCTGTCAGCCATCCTGGGGCAGGTGAGTGTCTTGTGGCCCATGTATGCACCCCGCCTCTCTGAGGGCCAGGAACTCCCAGGTTCCAGGTCCCCCAGCAAGTCACACCACCACGTCTTTCCCACAAAGGGGTCTAAGCCCATAGAATTTTTATAAACTCAAAACAGTTGAGCATGTGCCGTGGGGGAGGTGAGTTATGAATGTGCTTCCATTTCACCTTCCAATGGGAGAACCACTTCTTAGGACACCTGGAGCTCCATCCTCATCTGTTCTCTGTGCTTTCCCTGCCCTTTGCTGTAATCAAGCAGCCACCAAGGTGATGATACAGGCACCTCGATGCTTAATATGATAACAGAAATCATCTCATGAAGACAAACTCAGAGTGGGACATGTGTCCCTATGGAGGCAGCATCAGGCCCTTGAAATCGGAACCATTTAATCGCATTGCCTTGGGACATTCTTGAGGTCTGCTTCATCTGCAGCTCTGCAAGCATGTGACTCACTCAGCCCACTCCTTCTCCAGTTTCCAACAAGACCAACCCCTTCCCCCCAAACACTGAGGTCATGTTGCACACCTCCTAGTGAACAACAGAAAACAGTCATAACACCTGGGCTCTATCCTAACAGCCATCTGTGTGTCTATGGCCCCCTTCCCACGGGGGATCTCTCCAGACCTTCCACACTCAGCCTCAGCCTCACTGCGTCCTAGGGCTTCTCTCCTACCCCCTCCCAACCTTGTCCATTGCCCTCCTTCCCACATGGTTGGGAGAACTATCTGATATCCCTCCTTCCTTAGCTCCTCCTCCTGAAAGCACATGGACAAACTCATCACCTCCTAGGAAAGCGGTCACCTTGTCAATAGCAATTCTCTCTGAATACATCAGTCTGATGGCTCATGTTTTTTGTGCACCACAGGTGATACAACTTCTTCCCCCAACTTCTTACAACTAAGGAGAAGAAAACTTCCACTATTAAAAAATAATTCATTCATTCGCTTATACATTCGGCTGTGTTGTGTCTTAGTTGCGGCATGAGGTGTCTTCATTGCATTATGTGGAATCTTTCATTGTGGCTCATGGATTCTCTAGTTACAGTGTGAGGGCTTAGTTGCTCCCACGCATGTAGAATCTTGGTTCCCTGACCAGGGATCAAACCCACGTCCCTTGCATTGCAAGGTGGATTCTTAACCACTGGGCCGCCAGGGAAGTCTCCACTTTTTTTTTTTTTTTAATAAAAATAGTTTGAATAGTATTTGAATGCCAGGCCCTGTGTTCAGAGCTTCCCATTTTTTCCCTTGGCCCCCAACCCAAAAACAACTCCATGAGGAAGGTACAGACATTGAGGTCAGTTTCAGTTCAGTTCAGTTCAGTCGTACAGTTGTGTTCGACTCTTTGAGACCCCATGAATCGCAGCACCCCAGGTTTCCCCGTCCATCACCAACTCCTGGAGTTCACTCAGACTCACATCCATCGAGTTGGTGATGCCATCCCACCATCTAATCCTCTGTTGTCCCCTTCTCCTCCTGCCCCCAATCCCTCCCAGCATCAAAGTCTTTTCCAATGAGTCAACTCTTCACATGAGGTGGCCAAAGTACTGGAGTTTCAGCTTTAGCATCATTCCTTCCAAAGAAATCCCAGGACTGATCTCCTTCAGAATGGACTGGTTGGATCTTCTTGCAGTCCAAGGGACTCTCAAGAGTCTTCTCCAACACCACAGTTCAAAAGCATCAATTCTTTGGCGCTCAGCCTTCTTCACAGTCCAACTCTCACATCCATACATGACCACTGGAAAAGCCATAGCCTTGACTAGACAGATCTTTGTTGGCAAAGTAATGTCTCTATTTTTCAATATACTATTTAGTTTGGTCATAACTTTCCTTCCAAGGAGTAAGCGTCTTTTAATTTTATGGCTGCAGTCACCATCTGCAGTGATTTTGGAGCCCAAAAAAAGAAAGTCTGCCACGGTTTCCACTGTTTCCCCATCTATTTCCCATGAAGTGATGGGACCAGATCTTCGTTTTCTGAATGTTGAGCTTTAAGCCAACTTTTTCACTCTCCTCTTTCACTTTCATCAAGAGGCTTTTTAATTCCTCTTCACTTTCTGCCATAAGGGTGGTGTCATCTGCATATCTGAGGTTATTGATATTTCTCCTGGCAATCTTGATTCCATTTTGTGCTTCATCCAGCCCAGCGTTTCTCATGATATAATCTGCATAGAAGTTAAATAAGCAGGGTGACAATATACAGCCTTGACACACTCCTTTTCCTATTTGGAATCAGTCTGTTGTTCCATGTCCAGTTCTAACTGCTGCTTCCTGACCTGCAGATAGGTTTCTCAAGAGGCAGGTCAGGTGGTCTGGTATTCCCATCTCTTTCAGAATCTTCCACAGTTTATTGTGATCCACAGTTTACAGATGAGTAAATGAGGCTGAGAGAGGTGACTTGCCCAGAGCTGCCAGCAGGCGAGGGATGCAGCCAGGGAGGACAGCAGTCCAGCTGATGTCAGAGCTCTGCTGCTCGTCACAGCTACGTTTCCCAGCAGCTTCCCTTCAGGGCCACCTTTCTACGTGGCTAGCGGCTTGTCGCTTCGAATGAACCTATCACTTAGCTTCCCATGAAGGAAAACAAAAAGATGTCATTTAAGGGTTTAGTTCTTATTAAAGCCTGTCTTCAGTTAAGAAGTAGGAAGCACAGGATAAGAAGAGAAAGAAGCATAACATCATGAGGTCCTCTGCTGGGGTCATGGGCGTGAGGGCTGTGGCCTTGATTCTTTTTAAATGTGTGCGTTTAAATTTACCCTGCAGAAAAGCAGGAATAACAGTACGGTCAGGGTCCGTATACCCACCACTGAGATTCAGGAGCTGATAGCATTTGTGTACTCGCCACATCTATGTAGAAATATACTTTGTAGAACCATTATTTATTCATTTTTTGGTAAACCTATTTTAAATTACAAAGATTATGACACTTTCCCCACTAATGTTTCACCATGATGTCCAAAAAGTAAATGCATTTCCTGATCCGTGATGACGTTATCACACCCACAAATCAGTAATAATTCCATGATACTCAGGGATGGACAGAGGTGGCCTGGAGCTTTCCATCTCACAGCAAAGAGCAGGGAGGCACTGCTTGCTACGGATTGGGGCTGGGGAAATAAGAGAAAAAAAGTGTGGGTGACTTCAATGCGAACCTTGCCTTCCTTCAGTCACAGTAGGAACAGATCTGGCTTTCCCCAACTACTGCCCACGGCCTTCTCAGGGCCTTCACAGTGGGCCTGGCAGGATCCTGTTAAGATTTCATTTACACAGGAGAGCCCCCAGGCTCCTGGAGCACAGTGGAGCCCTGGGCACTGTGGCTGCTGAGCCAGGGGGGATCTGTTCCGTGGCTGCCACAGGCCTGAGGCTGGACTCACTCTGCCGCAGATGCACTTGCTGGAGGGCTCAGTGGGGGTGCACGGAAGCCTGGCCTATGTCCCCCAGCAGGCCTGGATCATCAACGGGAGTGTCCGGGAGAACATCCTCATGGGAAGCCAATACGACAAGGCCTGGTAAGCAGGGCGGGACGTGGGGGTCTGGGGCTGGTTTGGAGAGGGCCCTCTTGCTGCTAATAATGACGTGCTGTGTGCTCACTTACATGCATCACTGTATTTCCTTCTCACTGGGAAGGAAAGATTCTCATCAGATCCATTTTCTAGCAAATCAGCCGAGGCCCCCAAGAGACTGAATAATTTGCCCGAAGTCGTTGAGCTGCTAGGATATGGTAGAGTCAGAGTCTGAACTCAGTTGCTTTCAGAAACTTCACGCTAAGTCACTTCAGTCGTGTCCCACTCTGTACAACCCTATGGACCATAGCTCCTCTGTCCATGGGATTCTCCAGGCTAGAATACTGGAGTGGATTGCCATGCCCTCCTTTAGGGGGTCTTCTCAACCGAGGGATCGAATTTGTGTGTCACACCTCCTGCAAAGGCAAGCAGGGCCTTTACCACTAGTGCCACCGCTTAACTATTACGCTCCTTTGGCTCAAAATAACCCTCCCCTTCCGAAAGTGTCACTTTGAAACTTCCTTGTGTTAATTAATTCCTAACCTAAGAAGGTAAAGGCAAAAGCTAAAACACACCGGTGATATGCAACAGCAGAGGAAGGAGCTTAGATTCCCAGCCGGGCCCACACCCTCCTTGCCCTTTGCAGCCTCTGCCTCCAGAGTCCTGGGTGGACCTGCTTGAGACATGCGCTTGGAAATCATGAGCAAAGTCTGGTCTGTGGAGGAGCAAGGAAAACTGCTCTGATTGCTGCAGCTGTGCTTCCAACTCTGGTGGACTCTGGCCCCTTTTAACTCTTTGCCTGATTTTGCAATCTGCCTGTTGTAACCTTGCTGAAAGGCACAGATATGTGGGTGTATAAACCAGCTATCTCCAGCCGGTTGTTCTGTGAGCTCCTCAACATCAGGTCCAATGTGCCCAGCCCCCACCCCACCTGCTTTTCCTCCCAAATTCCCAATTAGGCTTAATGGCATCACTGAACTGTGCACCCCAGGGAGCCCGACCCTGCCTCCTCCAAGAACCACCTCCTCCTTCCACATCCAATTGGTCAGCAACCCTGGAAGACTCAACCTCCTAAACAGCTCTGGTATAATATTTCCCTTCTCCATCTCCACTGCCAGCTCTGGTCCATGACCTTCTGCTCGAACGGTGCCCGCTGCCCCGCTCTTGGCTCCCTGTCTCCAGCCTTCTGCTCTGTTGAATTTTGTGCTCTGCCTCCAGGGCAGCTGTCTTAAAAGCCCAGTCTCATCCTGTCACTGCTCAGCTTTCAGACTGACTTGACTCATAGAGCAGTTTGTCAAAAATAAAAACACACTATCTTTTGACTCTGAAAATTCACCGCTAGGTACTTAATCCATGCAGCATCACCCATGAATGTCAAGATCCACGTACAAGAATGTTCACATCGAATTATTCAGGATAGCTGAAAGCTAGCAACAATCCAAATGTCCAGCATTAGCTCACTGGCTAAACAGCGCGTGGTGCTTCCCTATACTGGAATACGGTCGTGCCATTAAAACAATATAAACCTATATCTGTTGCACATACCATACATCACTAGATTATTTCTGAATATGCATAGAGGAAACTCTGTTAGTGACTAATTGAGAGGAAAGCAGCTGAGGGTCAACGATGCGAGGGAGACTCACTTTTCACCTTTTCTTCCTTTTGTTCTGTTCAAACATTTACCAAGTGCACGTGTTACATTAAAAAAAAAATGAAGGAAGGAAATGAAAAAAGCCTCCTGTGATTTACCATTAAATGCAGGATCGAGGCCAAATTTTTCAGCACGGAATGCAAGACCTTCCCTTCCAGCTCGAGAAGGCTGGAGGGCCTGCAGCCGGCCGCCTGGCCCTTTAGCTCCCTCTCCTTCGCAGGTATCTCCAGGTGCTCCACTGCTGCTCCCTGCACCACGACCTGGAGATTCTGCCCTTCGGAGACATGACGGAGGTGCGTGGGAGGCGAGGGTACCCCACTTCCGCTGTGATGGTGCCTTTGTCATGCTGTTCTGGGGTCCCCAGCCTGCCCCCCGGGTAGGTAGACGAGGGACCCAGCTCTTCATTCCCAAAGCAACCGGACCTGGTCCTGCAGTCTCAGAACCTTCCCTCCCAAGGGAGGGAAGTTGGGGCTCACCTGACCTTGGGAGCTGACAAATGGGCTACCTTGCCCCACCGAAATGGGAGTTGATCTCAGACTTCTTCTGAATCAAGAGCAGAGACCCTGTGAGGATGAGAAGCACCACCCCCCTCCACTCCATACCCCCACCCCTCCACTCCGACCCCCCCCCCCAATCATCCACCTTTGCCCCTCCCACCACCCTGCCCCTCTCCAGAGCACTTCCTTTGACAGTGGGGATGGCAGCTATAGCCCCGCTGTGGCAATGCCAGTTCTGACCGCTAGGTGTGCCTGATAATTCTCCATCTTTCACGTCAGTAGCCACCTTTACTCTACATAAGACCTTTGTAAGATAAAAGCAGTATGGTTGCCTTGATTTTATTATCTAATAATAGCTCAGTTGGCTGAGCAGTCACTACATTCAAGGTACTGTTCTAGCAACTCTAATATATTAGGTGAGCCTCAGATAACCTGAGGTCAGTTCTTTTGTTATCCTTGCTCTAACGATCAGCAGTGTACCCTGGAGGGCAGAGAGCTTGGTTGTTTTGTTCAGGGTCTCCCCTTCAGTAGGAAGAACCAGCTCTGGTCTGTAAAATGCATCCGTAATAGTTCTGACCCCATCAGGATGATTAGAGGTTTAGGTGAGTTGATACATACTTGCTTTGAATAGTGCTTGGTGTAGGGTAAGTGTTAGGCCATCATTAGGAGAAGGAAATGGCAACCCACTCCAGTGTTCTTGCCTGGAGAATCCCAGGGACGGCGGAGCCTGGTGGGCTGTCGTCTGTGGGGTCGCACAGAGTCGGACACGACTGAAGCGACTCAGCAGCAGCAGCAGAGGAGCACTTAGGCATTTCAGTCTGCTGAGTGAGTGAGGAAACTGAGCTTCTCCCAGGCCAAGCCCCTTATCTACAGTCACATGTCAACTGGAGGCAGAGCAGTGACAAGCGGCCACCCATTGCTCTTTAAACTCTGCTTCTCCTCTACGACATCACCAGAGTTCAGGGTCAAGCAGGGATAGAACTTAGACCCTGGCTGTCCCGGCCTCAGGACCTGACGTCGGGATGGGCCAGCCAGCAGCTGCCTGAAGTGCTAGTCTGCTAGGGAAGTCCAGACTCACTGCCCGGTGATTCTGGTTAGGACCCTCGACTCCTGACATAACACACCCGCCCACCACCTCACCTATAATACAGTCTTGGTCTTGGGCAATACCCCTAACCCAGGCCAGTGATCCCACCAGTCGACAGTTACAGTCAACAGAAATTTAAAACCATTGTAAGATGTAAGAAGGTGCTGTTTCTTGGGAATAAATGATTTATTTTTATGAGCTAAACTGTTAAAAGTTTAAGATGCTTCCTGACAAGCCAACCAATTTAGAACAAATTATATCTTACTATGAATTACAAGTTTCAGTTAACTGAGCATCAGTTTTTTCATCCCTTACTAGGCATATTGTGAACAATATTTTTATTTTCTTTTTAGTTAATTATTAATTTCTGTTTGAGTGTGCTGGGTCTTCATTGCTGCACCCAGGCTTTCTCTAGCTGCAGCGGGCAGGGGCTACTCCCTAGTTGCAGTGCTTGGGCTTCTCATTGCGGTGGCTTCTTTTGTCACTGAACACAGGCTCTAAGGGCTCCCAGACTTCAATAGTTGCAGCATGCGGGCTCTAGAACATAGACTCAGTAGTTGCGGGACACGGGTTTAGTTGCCTGGTGGCACGTGGAAGCTTTCCTCACCGGGGATCGAACTCACGTCCCCTGTATTGGCAGGTGGACTGTTAACCACTGTGAAGTCAAGATTGTGAAAAATATTATAGGTGCTGCTGCTGCTAAGTCACTTCAGTCATCTCCGACTCTGTGCGACCCCACAGACAGCAGCCCACCAGGCTCCCCTGTCCCTGGGATTCTCCAGGCAATAACACTGGAGTGGGTTGCCATTTCCTTCTCCAATGCATGAAAGTGAAGAGTGAAAGTGAAAAGTAAAATTGAAGTCGCTCAGTCGTGTCCGACCCTCAGTGACCCCATGGACTGCAGCCTTCCAGGCTCCTCCATCCATGGGATCTTCCAGGCAAGAGTACTGGAGTGGGGCGCCATTCTAAGTGCCAGGGGTGTCAAACCATTTGGTGTCCAGGAGTGTGCACCGAGGGGGATTAGTCTGTCTACCTGCCCACCTGGCTGGTGGGAGCACACCTGGCTGGTGGGAGCACACCTGGCTGGGTCACCCTCCAGACTCGGCGCCTTTGGCTGCCTGTCCACAGGTTGGGGAGCGGGGCCTCAACCTCTCGGGGGGGCAGAAGCAGAGGATCAGCCTGGCCCGGGCCGTCTACTCTGACCGTGAGCTCTACCTGCTGGACGACCCACTCTCGGCCTTGGACGCCCATGTGGGGAAGTATATCTTTGAGGAGTGCTTTAAGAAGGTGCTCAGAAGGAAGACCATCATCCTGGTGACCCATCATCTGCAGGTGACCACCCTTCCAGGGCTCTGGCCATGATTGACAGATAATGTAGCTCCTCAAGCCCCTGCCATCTCAACATGATCAATAACAGCCTCCCAGCAGATACCCCTTAGTATCTCAGACAGACCCTGAAGTCAGAGAAGATTGCAAAGAACTTGATGTCCTCTGTTTTCCATGTGGAGGAGATAAGTTGGTAAAAATGGAAACTACATTTTTAAAAATTGTTTTTTATTGAAGGATAATTGCTTTATAGAATTTTTTTAATTTGTTTTTTTGAAACTAAATTTTGAGGTCTCCTTTATCTTCAAAATTGTATGGGCGGGCCCCTGCTTTTGAAGTTACAAAAAACTCCCTCAGAAGAATTCGCCAAGTCTCACATTCTTCCATCAAGTACACTGGCTGTGCTGGGTGCTGCCTCTCATGGGTCATTTTCCCTAGATATGTTCATACCAGACCCTGTTATTATTTATCCTTCTCCTATCTGAGCTTTAGTAGTTTTGGTATAAAATATGTAAGACATAAAAACAGGTGAGAAAATAACCTAATGAAAGCCCATGTAACTGCCACCCAGATGACGCATCACAGTCCATTGTTGATGGCCCTCAGATCACAGCCCCTTCCCTCCTTCCTGCCCCTCATATTTAACAACTTATAATTGATGCTTTACTTTCTGTGTCCTTAGGTAATTTGCTTTTCTACTCAACATAATATTTTTAAGGTCTTCCATGTGGATACATGGAATTTTATTTCTTTCTTACTAGTATTGTATTACAGTATCTGAATATTCCAGAATTGAATTCTCCAGGATGGATATTCAGGTTGTTTCCCATTTTTCACTTTTACAAAAAAATGCTTCAGTATATTGATACATTCTTCTATATGTGTTTTTAATGCATGTGTTTGAGAGGGCTTTTTTGGGAAGTGTTTTAGGAGTAGAATTATTGGTTCATAATACTTCAAAAATCTTTAATTTTACTAGATATTGTCAAATTGTTTTTCAAAGTAGCTGTACCAATCTATACAGGCCTCCCCCTCCACCCCAATTTTGTAAGAGTCCCTTTACCCCTAGTCGTTACCGACACTTGGGATTGTTTTTGCCAAACTGGTGATATAAAATATTTTCTCAGGATTTAAATGTTTCCTTTTGAATAGTGAAGTTGAGCATCTTTTAGTATGCTTGTTGAAGATCTTATTTCTTCTGACTCTTCAGTATTTAGAGTTTTGTGACCAGATCATTTTATTTGAAGATGGGAAAATCTGTGAAAAAGGAATTCACAGTGAGCTCATGCAGAAACGGGGACGATATGCCCAGCTTATCCAGAAGATGCCCGGGAAAGCCACACAGGTGATTCCCCACCCCACCCTCACTTTCGACCCAACTGGGCGGACCATTCCCTGCAACCGTGGCTTCTGCTTTCTCCCCAGGGTGTGTTGCGGGGAGTGGCAAAGACAGAAGACGACCTGCAGCTGGAAGCTCAGGCCCAGACCACTTGCCAGGAAGAACTTCTCAATGAAACTGCTGGTAATATGCTGAAAGAAGTAGTGAAAGCACCTGGGAGCAGGGTGCAACCCTCCGCCTGCCTGTCTGCATCTTCCACAGGCCCTGGCATTTCGTCCTGAATGTGAGACCAGGCCTTGTCACTCACTGAATGGGGTGCCAGACGTTACTCATATAGGGTACAGATCCAAGTATTGGAGGGCTGTGGGGTAAGGACTGTGCTGGTCAGGAGGCCTGAAGCAACCAGGAAGTGACTATTGTTGGGGGGAACAGCTCAGGGTGTGCAGAGGCAGAATGAGGGTTGACCTCGAGTGACTCTGATATGAACTTTGCAAGGTGTCTGGGCCATGAATTCATTATACATTTTTTGAGAACAATGCCATTGGAAGTCAGAAATAAATTAAGCCCAGTTCTGGGCATTCAAAAGGTGAAGCTGAACATCTTTTAGTATGCTTATTGAAGATCTTGCTCTTTTCTGAGATAAGGTAGCAGATGAGAAAGACTTTCATTTTTAATGTAAGACAGGTTCTGGATTAGAATTCCAGGCCTACTGCTCTCAAAGCTGTGTGACTTTGGCCAAACAGGTTAAACTCTCTGAACCCTCAGTGGCAAAAGTGGAGATAATTGTTCTTATATTACAACACCACAGTGGAGATTAGCAGAGGTCCTGAGGGGTTAGGACAGTGCCTGGCATATCTGTCACAAATAGAGTCTTCAGCTGCAAAGATCAGAAGCCAATTTGGGCAGAAAAATAATGTGTTGGCAGAAAAGGGTGTAGATCACGGAGTGGAAAAAAAAAGTTGGAGTAGCAGACCTCAGTAAGTTTGGAGTCTAGAATAGCAGGAACAGGTATAGAATCCTTTTGAAGAAAACCTGCTTCAGATGTTTTCCATCCTAATCTAATTTCCCTCAAGATTAAAGTTCCGCAAAGAGAGCTGTCTTCTCCTGGGAAAATAGCGGTGTTGCTGTTAGAAGGGGGAGCGGCAGGCAGAAACAGTAGGTATCCCCCACAGTGCTGCCTCCTGTTACTGTTGTTGTCATTGACATTAATGACATCTACTGATATTTCAGATACTGATCTCTCTGCCCTGCTGTAGGCCGCGTGTCTGCTTGGGCTGGTGTTACACCTGTTTCGAGGCGCTGTTTCAGAAGCGTATTGCTACAAAGCATCCTAGTAATTATCTGTAGGCCTGCCAGTTGTCAGATGAGGAGACAGAGAGGTTAAGTGATTTGCTTCTTGAAGCTGTACAGTATCACGATTCTGATACTGATACAATTCTTGTCCCAGGTCACTGCTTTCTTCCTTCTCTCCCGCTCTCTCTCTCAACACATTCAGCCCTCAGGAACCTCAGGCTCTCCAGGGTCTATTGAATGGCTGGCGATGGACCCCCTTTTCAGAGTCCAGGCAGGCCTGCAGACTCTGCTGGTTAGAGTTAGACTTGGGTGGGGTACGGGTGGCAACCAGAACAGAAGGCTTCGCAAGGACTCTTCTTGACCAGGAAGGAGATATAGGAGATTGGGAGGCATACTGTTTCCTTTTTCTTTTCCCTGATCCAGTGCTGGAAAATCAGCTCGCAGAGAAGGAGAAGATGGAAGAAGGGTCCTTGAAGTGGAGAGTCTACCACCACTACATCCAGGCAGGCGGAGGTATGCGCTGTTAGCTGCCCCAGGCCAGGCCTACTCACGAAGCTGGGCCGGACTGGAATGGGCAAGGTCGTGGGAGGTAGAGGGGCACAAAGGGTCGTGCCATTCATGAGTTTACCTTGCATAATTCCAGCCATACTCAACTATAATAACTCTACCACTGTAGTCAGTGCCAGAAATTATGTTTCCATGTGTATCTGTGTTAATATACCTGGCATTTAAAAAATCAAATATGTCAAGGCATATAGACATATAAATTATTTTCACGAAGGGACAAGTTTACACTTTTTTGCCTAGAAATAGGCATGGCAGGCATGCCATGAAGGACCACATGGGGAAGCACCAAGGTTGGTCAGGAGGCTGGGAGTGGTAAGAGAGAGCAGGGCCCCGAGCCTTTGTTGGGGTTTCTGTGGGAAAAAGTGGGTGAGGCAGGGTAGGCACCCTGAGTAAGCTTAGGATTGGACAGCTTGAACAATTCTGGAGGGCTCATTGCTATAGTGGTGGTCCTAGTTGTCTGATACCTGGTCTTAGGGTGATTTAGGGGAGGGTAGATATTGGCTTGGTGGGTGAGAGTTTGATAAAAGAGGTTACTGGGAGGATGGGCTGTGGACTGGTTCGTTTGTATATCAAAGGTGTACTTGCAAGCAGTTACTTGCTGTCTAGGAATTAGCTAGCCTTGGGATGACCAGTCTGTCAGGATTAAGGCCCCAAATAACACAGTATTAGGAATATAGAAAATAAGAAATATAAGCAAATATCATTAATATTTTTACTGAAATAAAGAATGCCACAGAATTCTTTATCTCAGTGTTTTTCATACTACAGGTCCTAGCCCACTGGGCTGTGAAATCAACCAAGTGTGTTGTAAGGAGCAATGAGAATAGAAATGTGACTAGAGTAGAAAATATCTGCAGAAGTGATGTTGGTGAAGCTTTCATTTTATTATGTATTAGACTATATATCTGAAGGTGGATGACAATAAAAAGTTTCAAAGCTTCTGTTTTATTTAATAGTGTATGTTATCAAATTCACATATATATAACTGTACAATGTTGTAAACATGAAACGAAGTATATGCTGCTGTGGTTTTGAGTAACTTAATTTTTGAGAGTAATTTTGACTCCATGCCAACTTTTTATTCTTCACTGATTTTGGGACCTAACCCTGCACAAGGTGTGTCTTCTCTCTACCTGTCTAGGGAGGAAGGGGAAGGCTGTGCATAGGAGATTGCCATCCTCACCCCTTCCACTGTGAGCATCCTTACAGGATATAACACAGGGCCTGACCAGAGCAGGGGAGTAGCAGATACTTGTGAAATGCAATGAATGAACCAAAAAACCAATTGATCTGTATTTAGGAAGTACCTATTATGAACTAGGCTCTTGCTGAGTTCTGGAGGGGAGGGTGTATAAAGTTGCCTGAGAACCTACCCTGTAATCTAACTAGAGAATTAAAACATTCATCCACTGGTAGCAAGAGAGATTGATCTCTGGGACCAAGCATGGTCT
Organism: Capricornis sumatraensis; assembly: GCF_032405125.1. NCBI lineage: Eukaryota > Metazoa > Chordata > Mammalia > Artiodactyla > Bovidae > Capricornis > Capricornis sumatraensis. The sequence goes on along the minus strand of NC_091088.1, from coordinate 22,456,521 downwards.
CAGATGTCATTAAAGAGAGCTGGCCCTTGGGTGGAGCTTGAGGAAGAATTCAAGAAAAAGAATATGGGCATGAGGCACAGACTGGATAGGTGGGTAGAGTGCCAGGGCAAGAGGTAAATGGGAAAGGAAGGCGTGTACCCTAGGTTTTCTCATCCTTGGCTTCATCACTTACAAGCTCTATGACTTGGGGCAAGTTACTTCCTCCCTTGGAGACTTGGCGATAGGCATTCTGAATTCAAAAATAATTCATGTATTTAGTACTCTACCTGGCACTTGGTACATAATAGTGAAAGGTAGCTGTTGTTATTTTGAATGTTGAACCCTCAGGACTTGCATAAGGGGAACCAGCTTCTCTAGAACACTGCTCACATAACCAGGCACTGGGCTGGGTACTTGACACACATTATCTCATAGCGTCTCTAGAGCAGCCCCTTGAGGCTGGCAGGAGTACCATCACCATCTTGTATGTAAGGAAGTGGACTGTCACTGACATTTGGTCCCTTGCCCAGGCTCACATAGCTTGTAAGTAGTTTGAGTCAGGATTTGAACCCAGGGCTTTCTAATCTTGGAACCCAGCTCTTTCTAGTCTTCTAAGGTGTCTGAGGAAGATCCAAGGGCCTGGTGTGGCCACGTACCTTCTTTTGGCACCGGTGTCACGTTTCTCCCTCTCCCCAGGTTACCTGATCTGCGGCGTGGTTTTCCTTCTCATGGTGATGGTAGTCTTCTTGCTGGTGTTCAACTTCTGGTGGCTGAGCTACTGGCTGGGGCAGGGCTCAGGGGTGAGTGCCATGTGGGGGTGGGGTGCATTTCTGTGCTCCTGGGTGGAATGGAGGACCTTCTGATTCCTTGGGGCCCCATGGGTATGGGTTAGAGAAGCTCATGGCAAGCCCAGTACCTGCCCTTGCCATCCTGATGAATGGGGCTCTAGAGGAAACCCTTGGGGGCTGAAACTCTGGAGCTCCCTCCCAGGTGGGCACCCTGTGTTCACAGAGCAAGAGGTCACCTGTACAGCCTCCTGGGAACAAAATCAAGAGGTTTCTGTCCCCAAACAGCTCTAATGCTTTACAGTCTGCTCTAATATGAGTTAGAGAAGGGAAAAGAAGTTTTATCCATCACTCCTGACAGCAGGGAAAGAGCTGAGCTCCAGTATGACTTGCACAGAAGTGATTTGGGCTTTTGAAAGGCAGAATGAGAGAGGAGGGAAAGTAGTGGCTCTGCTGGGCCAGAGAATGAAAAAGTACAAAAGGCTGGCGAGTGTCAGTACAATTAAGCCATCAGTGTCTGCAGCCAGCTTTCTCCTCCCACAGAGAGTGGGGGACAGAGGCTCTGTCCTTTCCGAGGATTACATTTTAAAGGAATCATTCTCAGGTCTTTAAGAAAGATGCTTCTGAGTTGCAAGAGATATACAGTCACAGCTGTGAGTGTTTCTTAGTAAGTGCTCTGAGGAAGAGAGATCAGGAGCCCGGAACAAACAGTAAATTTTCCTGGTAGAGGCACTTTCATGAAGGTGGGGGGAGCTGGGGTCCTCCAAGGGACATGCCTTAGCCTCTAGGAGCCACACTAGGGTTCGGTCAAGTCTTTCAGTGCAGGAGTTTGGACAGGGTTGTTTGTGTTGAGGGTTCTGGACCTCTCAGCCATTATGTACCAGATTAATTCATTAATCTTTCCAACCTCATTCTGAGGTAGGTATCACTGTCCCCATTTTATATTTGCAGAAATTATTCTTAGAGAGGAGAAGGAGCCTGCCTTGAGATGTCAATGTGCCTTGAACTCTGTGCTCTGAATCCAGGCCGTGATTTTCAAGCACTCTATTTGGTTAACTTTGAGTCATGTTTCAGATGGAGTTTGGTCAGGAAAGCAGGAGCCACTTGAAATATTTAGAGCTTCCAAAGATTTAATACACAAGTTAGAGGCTACACAGCCATTGGAAGGGCTGGAGGAGAGAGGGAAAGCAGGCTCCAGGAATTTTAGCAGCAGGTGGCACTAAATGGGCTGATCCTTGGAAGGATGCCTGCTAACCGCTGGCTGAACTCCAAGCTCCATGCACCTGTCCACAATTGCCACCAGAGTATAATGGCTTCTCTTTCAGCCTTTAGATTTCCTGTGAGTGCCTCTCTTTGGTAGAATCTAACCTAAGACCATGCTGGCAAGGAGTTTGAGAAACAGTTCTCAAACTCTTCCCTGAATCACAGTGGAGAGTGTGGAAGGAGGCAGAGGTGATGTTAGATGACCATCTAGAGCAGATTTCTAACAGCATAGAGTGAAGTAATCTACCAAGCCATTTTCTACCCTGCCAGAAGAGAAGAGGCTCATATCAGACAGCAGGCTGCCTTAGGACAAAGACGCCTTGAGGAAGGGATGCACAGAAGTCCTAATGGGAGTGGCGTTGAGTTTGGAGCAGTCAGGGTAGAGCAGGCAATGGAGTGGAGGCAAGAACCAGATCAAGGAGACAGGCCACTGAGACTGACGCTGGAGTGGTCCAGGGGATCAGCGCAGGGCAGTGGGGAGGAAAAAGGGAAAAGCGATAGCACCGAGCAGGAAGCTTTTAACATATAGTGTCACCTTCTACTGGCTGTTGAGTCTTCTGTAGCCCCGGGAAGACATATTTTTCTCCTTGCTGAATTTCACCCTGAACTCAGATGGGCTGAACCTCTGAAAAAGGAAACTCACAGTTTTCCTCTCTCCGCACATAAGGTCTCTGATACGCTAAGTGCAGGTTTTGATTTTTGTTTTTTCCCTCTGTATCAACCAGTTCTCCAGCTCCCTGCACACTCGCTGGGTGTACTACAATTCACTTCCATTCTGATACTACCTATCCAGAGTTAGCAACACCTCACAGGTTAAGGGTTCAGTCCCATAAGACTGCTCATGTGCCAATCACAAGTCTAGACATTTTGTTCAGTTCAGTCGCTCAGTCATGTCTGACTGTTTGCAACCTCAAACAGTAGTATACTGTATACAGTAGTATACTGTAGTGACTGTGGTATACCAGGCTTCCTTGTCCTTCACCAACTCCTGGAGCTTGTTCAAACTCATGTCCATCGAGTCAGTGATGCCATCCAATCATCTCATCCTCTATCATCCCCTTCTCCTCCTGCCTTCAATCTTCCCCAACATCAGGTCTGGAGTGTCAGCTTCAGCATCAGCCCTTCCAGTGAATATTCAGGTCTAATTTCCTTTAGGATGGATTGGTTTGATCTCCCTGTTGACCAAGGGACTCTCAAGAGTCTTCTCCAACACCACAGTTCAAAAGCATCAATTCTTCAGCACACAGCTTCCTTTATAGTCCAACTCTCACATCCATACATGACTACTGAAAAAACACAGCTTTGATTGGACGGACCTTTGTTGGCAAAGTAATGTCTCTGCTTTTTAATATGCTGTCTAGATTGGTCCTAGGTTTTCTTCCAAGGAGCAAGTGTTATTTCATGGCTGCAGTCACCATCGTGGCTGCAGTGATTTTGGAGCCCAAGAAAATAAAATTTCTCACTGTTTCCCCATCTATTTGCCATGAAGTGATGGGACCGGATGCTGTGATCTTTGTTTTTTGAATGTTGAGTTTTAAACCAGCTTTCTCACTCTGCTCTTTCACTTTCATCAAGAGGTTCTTTAGTTCTTCTTCCCATTCTGCCATAAAGGTGATGTCATCTGCATATCTGAGGTTACTGATATATCTCCTGGCAATCTTGATTCCAGCTTGTGCTTCATCTAGCCCAGCATTTTGCATGATGTACTCTGCATATAAGTTAAATAAGCAGGGTGACAATATACGGCCTTGATATATTCCTTTCCCAATTTGGAACCAGTCTGTTGTTCCATGTCCAGTTCTAACTGTTGCCTCTTAACCTGCATACAGATTTCTCAGGAGGCAGGTAAGGTGGTCTGTTATTCTCATCTCTCTCAGAATTTTCCAGTTTGTTGTGATGCACACAGTCAAAGGCTTTGGCACAGTCAATAAAGCAGATGTTTTTCTGGAACTCTCTTGCTTTTTCTGTGGTCCAGCAGATGTTGGCAATTTGATCTCTGATTCCTCTGCCTTTTCTAAATCAAGCTTGAACATCTGGAAGTTCATGGTTCATGTACTGTTGAAGCCTGGCTTGGAGAATTTTGAGAATTACTTTGCTAGAGCGTGAGATGAGTGCAATTGTGCGGTAGTTTGAACATCCTTTGGCTTTGCATTTCTTTGGAATTGGAGTGAAAACCAACCTTTTCCAGTCCTGTGGCCACTGCTGAGTTTTTCAAATTTTCTGGCATATTGAGTGCGTCACTTTCATAGAATCATCTCTTAGGATTTGAAATAGCTCAACCAGAATTCCATCACCTCCACTAGCTTTGTTCATAGTGATGCTTCCTAAAGCCCATTTGACTTCATATTCCAGAATGTCTGACTCTAGGTGAATGATCACACCACTGTGGTTATCTCAGTCATTAAGATCCTTTTTGTATGTCCTTCTATGTATTCTTACCACCTCTTCTTAATATCTTATGCTTCTGTTAGGTCTCTACTATTTATTGTGCCCATTTTATCTGTCCTTTATTGAGCCCCTCTTTGCATGAAATGTTCCCTTGGTATCTCTAATTTTCTTGAAGAGATCTCTAGTCTTTCCCATTCTATTGTTTTCTTCTATTTATTTGCACTGATCACTGAGGAAGGCTTTCTTATCTCTCCTTGCTCTTCTTTGGAACTCTGCATTCTTATGGGTATATCTTTTCTTTTCTCTTTTGCCTTTAGCTTCTCTTATTTTCTCAGCTATTTGTATGTCTTCCTCAGACAACTGTTTTGCCTTTTTGCATTTCTTTTTCTTGGGGATGGTCTTGATCACTGCCTCCTATACAATGTCATGAATCTCTGTCAGTAATTCTTCAAGCTCTCTATCAGATCTAGTCCCTTGAATCTATTTGTCACTTCCACTGCATAATCACAAGAGATTTGATTTAGGTCATACCTGAATGGTCTAGTGGTTTTCCCTCCTTTCTTCAATTTAAGTCTGAATTTGGCAATTAGGAGTTCATGATCTGAGCCACAGTCAGCTCCTGGTCTTGTTTTTGCTGACTGTATAGAGCTTCTCCATCTTTGGCTGCAAAGAATATAATCAGCCTGATTTTGGTATTGACGATCTGGTGATGTCCACGTGTAGAATCTACTCTTGTGTTGTTGGAAGAGGGTGTTTGCTATGATGAGTGTGTTCTCTTGGCAAAACTCTGTTAGCCTTTGCCCTGCCTCATTTTGTACTCCAAAGCCAAATTTGCCTGTTAGTCCAGATATCTCTTGACTTCCTACTTTTGCATTCCGGTCCTCTATGATGAAAAGGACATCCTTTTTGGGTGTTAGTTCTGGAAGGTCTTATAGGTCTTCATAAAACCATTCAACTTCAGCTGCTTCTGCGTTAGTGGTTGGGGCATAAACTTGGATTACTGTGCTATTGAATGGTTTGCCTTGGAAACGAAGAGATCATTCTGCTGTTTTTGTAGTTCTGATGAGTCAGCTATAAATTGGGGATTCCCATGACTCCCTCTTTGGGTTTGACAATTTTCTATAATGGCTCACAGGACTTAGGGAAATACTTTTATCAGGTTTTAAATAAGGGATATAGTAAATGGTACAGACGCAGAGCCAGATGAAAACATACATAGGGTGAGGTACAGAAGGGTCCCAAGTGCAAGAGCTTCTGTTTCCGTGGAGTTGGGGTACACCACCCTTCTAGCACGTGGATGTGTTTACCAACCTGAAAGCTCTCTGAATACCATGCTTTAGGGATTTTTATGGTGGCTTCAACCTGTGGCTCAGTTTTAAAGAATCCGCCTGCAAAGTAGGAGACCCCGGTTTGATTTCTGGTTTGCGAAGATCTACTGGAGAAGGCATAGGCCACCTACTCCAGTATTCTTGGGCTTCCCTTGAGGCTCAGCTGGTAAAGAATCTGCTTGCAACGTGGGAGACCCCAGTTTGATCCCTGGGTTGGGAAGATCCCTTGGAGAAGGGAAAGGCTACCCACTCCACTATTCTGGCCTGGAGAATTCCATGGACTGTATTGTCCATGGGCTTGCAAAGAGTTGGACACGACTGAGCAACCTTCACTTCAACATGTAGACATGATGGATCATAAACTAAAATTCCAGCTCCTTCTCATTTCCAGAAGATGGGAGTAGGGCTGAAAGTTCCAAGCTTGGACTCATGACTTGGTCTATCTGGTGACCAGCCCCAGTCCTGAAACTATTTAGGAGTCCCCAGCCCCTAGTCATCTCATTAGCTACAAAAGACTCTCTCATTGCTCCAGAGGCCTCAAAGATCTTAGAAGCACCTGTGTCAGAAACCAGAGTCAAAGGCCAAATATTACCACGAATGAAGCCCCAAGCACCCCCATCACCTAGGAAACTGCAAGGGTTTTACGACTTGTGTGTCAGGAATTGGGGACAAAGATGAAGCATATTTCTTATCATACCATACTCCCTGTCCTTTCTTGAAGAAGAATAGCAGTCAAGAGAGCAACTGGACCACTGCAGACCCCGGTGACATACTGGACAATCCTCAGCTGCCCTTTTACCAGCTGGTGTTTGGCCTCAGCAGCCTGTTTGCAGTCCTCCTGGGCATCTTGCTCTCAGTGGTTTTCACCAAGGTGACGGGGAAGGCATCCACAGCATTGCACAACAAGCTCTTCAACAAGGTATGGGCCTGGGCACTGGGCATGGCCACAGGCTGAGCCTTGACCTTGCTCAACTCTTTTTTCTAATTATTAGACTTTATTTTTTAAGCAGTTTTTGGTTTAGAGAAAAATTGAGCAGAAAATATAGGGTTCACTCTTACCCTTCACCACATCCTCAATTTCTCCTATTATTAATAGCTTGCATTAGTGGGGGACATCTGTTACAGTTGATGAGTCAACATTGATACATTATTATTATCAATCAAAGTCCAGAGTTTACATTAACGTTCACTCCTTATGTTGTACCTTCTATGGGTTTTGACAAACATATACTGGCATGCGTCTACCATCAAGTATAATACAGAATAGTCAAACTACCCTAAAAGTCCCCTTTGCTCAGCCTATATCTATCCCTCCCCTAGACCTCTGAAAACTGCTGATCTATTTTGCTGTCTCTGTGGTTTGGAGAATACAATGTCATATAGTTGTGAGTTTACACTGGGTCACTAATTGGGTGGGAGCAGGCCACAGCATGAGATAGGTTCTTGAAACTCTCCCACGACTAAGTTTAATGCCCCTTGCTAGAGGATCAACCCTCAGCTATCAATGCTGGCCTCCGTTGGCTGAGCACAGTCACGTAAAGAGTTGCTTCTACTTTCCTTAAGTTCCTTTTGAAGTAGGTATTTTACCCTTATCTTACATATGAGAAAATGGAAGCCCAACATGTGTCATGGTTAGAATGTATGTTAGGGCTAGAACACCAAGTTGTCTATAGTATCACATTGCTTCTTGGAAATGTCCTTTCTTTCTTTCACTTATCAAATATTACTGGGTGCCAGGCTCTGGAGGAGGCCCTGGGTTCACAGTGGTAAGTGAACAACACCGATGTGGTTTGGGTCATCTTAGCCTACAGCCTAAGGAGGGAGATGGACAGGAAAATAATCTGTTGTAATATGATGTGCAGAGTTAACCATGGAGGGTGGCACACAGGACCAAAAGAACATGGCACACCTGACCCAAGCATGGGGGTGGTGGAAGGAAGGTGGGAGTCCAAGAAGGCTTCTTGGAGGAAGTGACCTCTATGCTAAGATCTGAGGATGAACGAGATCTCGCCAGGTCAAGATTTAGAAGTGAGCAGAAGCAGAACATTTCCAGAGAGCTGCATGGAGCTCCAGAAGGCTGGAGCTGAGAACTGGAGAGAGGGGCTTCTCAGAGGGATTCTCGGGAGGCAATGAGGGCACCCATCATTCCTTGTAGATTCAGAACAAATTTTTTAAAAATATATTTTTTTGATATGGGCCATCATTTTAAATATCTTTATTGAATTTGTTACAATATGTTTTGGTTTTCTGGCCACGAGGCATATGGGATCTTAGTTCCCTGATCAGGGATCAAACCAGCACCCCTGCAATGAAAGTCAAAATCTTAACCACTGGATCATCAGGAAAGTCCGACAAATTGTGTTTTGATTTAGGAGGGTGAGGCCAAGGCATTTCCCCACATCTTAGATAAAGCAACTGGCTTGATGAGCCAGAAGGCAGGAGAGGGAAATTTTACCCCAAGGCCTGGCAGTCCTTACCACCTAATCTGTGGTGGTGGCACCAGCTAGCTGGTCTCTAAGTTTCTGACTCCACATTCCCAGATTCTAGAAATACCTAGTGGCCAGGCCTTCTCAAAGTTGTATTCTATATTTTAATTTTGAGAAATGTTCAAGTTTTTTTCATTAGAAAATACATTTCATATTTTAAACATTTTCTTTTTGCTCACCCTTTTATGGCTTTATTGATCTTAAATTTGGCATGTAGTTTTAAATAATCACAAGTAAAGGAAAAATCTCTGAAAAAATTGGCTCAACTATAAAATCAACAAATATGAAAACAAAACTAGAACCAGATTATTTTGCTACTTCAGGAGGCAACCAGAGATCCTGACCCTGTGTCCCCACCATATACTTCTAATCCCTAGTAGCATGGGCTCTCACAAAGACCCCTTTCATGCCACAGCTGAGCTGAGTCCTGCCGCCCTAGCCCCTCACTCCCTAAAAGTGCTCAGGGTCCTAAGGGGGTGATTGCCTTAGTCTTTTATTTGTGATTGTGAATATTCTTTTTGCTCTGGCTCATGTATTTAACAAAAGATTCTGGAGATAAAATTAAAGACAGTTTAGAAGCAGAAGAAGAAAGCAAGGATCTCACAGTCTGCCCCGCTGATGTTTGCTGCTCTCTACCTCCTACCTTGAGCTTCCCTGGTGACTCAGAGGGTAAAGAATCTGCATGCAATGAGAGAGACCTGGGTTCAGTCCCTGGGTCAAGAGGATCCCCTGGAGAAGGAACTGGCAACCCACTCCAGTATTCTTGCCTGGAGAATTTCATGGACAGAGGAGCCTGGCAGACCATGGGGTTGCAAAGAGTCAGATATAACCGAGCGACTACTTGATGATGAGGACCTCCTACCTTAGGCAGCAACCAAACTATACTTATCAGCAGGATCCAGACATTTGCCATGAGAGCTGCTGTAAGAGCCACTTCATGACTCAAATAATAATATTAATGTGTTGATTGCTCAGTCATGTCTGACTCTTTGTGACTGCATGGACCCTAGCCCACTAGGGTTTTCTATTCATGGGATTTTCCAGGCAAAAATCCTGGAGTGGGTTGCCATTCCCTTCTCCAGGGGATCTTCCTGACCCAGGGATCGAACCTGCATATACCCTTTACAATTTTATTTATTTACTTATCTCTGTGCAGGTTTCCTTCAGCTGCAGTGGCCAGGGGCTGCTCTTTGCTGCGGTGTGCAAGCTTCTCATTGCAGTGGCTTTGCCTGTTGCAAGGCACTGGCTCTAGAGTGCAGGCTTAGTAGTAGCGGTGTATGGGCTTACTTGCTCTGAGGCGTGTGGCATCTCTCCAGACCCAGGATTGAACCGGTGTCCCCTACATTGACAGGCAGATTCTTAACCACTAGACCACCAAGGAGGTCCCAATATACCCTTTTAAATTGTATATTTTAATATATTTGCAGAGTTGTACTATCCTCATCACAACTCTGAAGCGTCATTATCATCCCCATTTTACAAATGAGGACCCTGAGACTCAGAGAGTTTATATGTAACTTGCTTACAGTCCCAGAGCAATAGGTGGAAGACGGGCAGCCCTGGAGTCCAGGCAAATTGACTCTGGAGCCTCTGCCTTTAAGCAGTGCTCTGCGTTGCCTTCCCTGGATATCCTTCAGGCTGCATCCCGTGCGTCTTTCAGAGCTTGAGGATACCTGCTGTTTTCATCAAGCCCCCACCACGGCGTGCAGACAGCCCTGTGATCTGGGTTGCTTTTGTCTCACAGGTGTCCCACTGCCCTATGAGCTTCTTTGACACAACCCCAACTGGCCGGCTCCTGAACTGCTTTGCAGGGGACATGGATGAGCTGGATCAGTTCTTGCCCATCGTGGCTGAACAGTCTATGCTCCTGTCTTTGTTGGTGATCATCATCCTCTTGGTAATCAGTTTCCTATCTCCCTATATCCTGCTGATGGGAGTCATCATCCTCTCTGCTTGCCTCATTTATTTTAGGTGAGTGGGTTCTTTTTGCTTGTGAATGAGGTTTGAGTCTAGGACCGACCTAGAAATGGAGGGTGTCAGAGGTGGATGGCCCAGGTCGCTCACTTCCGTTCTCAATGCAGGATGTTCAAGAGGGCCATCAGAGTGTTCAAGAGACTGAAGAACTACAGCTGCTCCCCTTTGTTTTCACACATCCTCACCACCCTGCAGGGCCTGAGCTCCATCCATGTCTATGGAAAAACTGAAGAATTCATCAATGAGTGAGTCCTTCTGCTCTCGGAGGGTGATGGGGAATGTGGCAATGGTGGGGAACAGGAAGGAAACAGAGCACCTGGGATAGCACCATCTTCAGAAGAATCAGGGGCTTCCCTGGTGGCTCAGAGGTTAAAGCATCTGCCTCCAATGCGGGAGACCCGGGTTTGAGCCCTGGGTCGGGAAGATCCCCTGGAGAAGGAAATGGCAACCCACTCCAGTATTCTTGCCTGGAGAATCCCATGGACGGAGAAGCCTAGTAGGTTACAGTTCACGGGATCGCAAAGAGTCGGACACGACTGAGTGACTTCACCTCACCTTCAGAAGAATCAGAGAGATCACTGTTTTATTCCACTTATTTCACTGCACCTCCAGAACCCCATCTGGAAGATGGTACTTATAAGAATGAAAAATGTAAGTGATCTGAAAAATGTCTGTCAGTTTTAAAGACCTGTGCGGTTATATACATATATTACTACAATGAATGGTAAGATATATTGCCTTGTTAGTACTGATTGCATTTGTTTTCACTTGCAAACAGATATCTAAATATAATAAAATAATAACAATAGCTTTCTAAACAGCAGAGTTTTCTTCACTATTCACACCCATAGATTTGCCTTCTAAATGTTTGTTGAAACAATCAAATCCTATGATTGTTGCTGAGGTTTAGTTGTGTAACATAAACTTATCTACTTGAAAGCATCAGTCAAACATGGTCTGCACTGAACTACAAGAAGTTTGCAGTCTAAAGGAAGACAGGGGACACAGGTGTATATTTTTGTAATACGACAAGTGTTGAATACAATGCAATAGGGATAAACGCAGGTAGAATGACTTAGGGTTTCAGAGGAGAAAGTGATAACCTGCAGCTTGGGATCAAGGAAGGCTTTGGGGAGGAGGCAGCATCTGAGGTGGCCTTGAAGCCAGGAAAGATTTGGGCATGGGTGATGGTGTGTGCTCGGTTAACTGAAATATTGGATGAACCATGGTACCAGCTCTCCCAGTGGCACTAGAGAGACCCAAGGACTGTGCAGAGACTAGGACTAAGGGATCATTCAGTCAACACTGATAACCTCCCAGGTGCTCAGCACCCACTGGGGACACAGCTGTGAGCAAGGTGGATGGATACAAAGAAGGGATTGCTTTCCTTCATTCACTCACAAATCTGGGCCTTTATTCATTCTTGTTGGCCCAGTAGAGTAACTTACCCATGCTGAATCGGCTATCGAGGCCAGGGGAAGAGAACTGCTAATAGGCCTAAATCGGTCTGAGCTCACTCCTAGATCTGGGCTCAGGCGAACTCCATGGCTGAGAAAGGAGTAGGGAGGAATCCTCTCCAGTTTTCTTTGCTGGTTCTTTGGTGAGACTGGGGAGCTGGATGCTGGAGAAAGCAACCAGTGTTAGGAAACCCTGGGTTAGACGAACACATGTGACTTTCACGTTGTCCTTTCTTTGTCAGGTTTAAGAAGCTGACAGACGTGCAGAATAACTACCTGCTGATGTTCATGTCTTCCATGCGATGGGTGGCCTTGAGGCTGGAGCTCATGACCAACCTGGTGACCTTGGTTGTAGCCCTGTTTTTGGTTTTCGGCCTTTCCTCTGCCCCCTATTCCTATAAAGCCATGGCTCTCAGCCTTGTCCTGCAGGTGAGGGATGGACCATCAGACAGCAGGGGGGCAGGGAGGAGGCTGGTGGGGGTCTGTGGCCTGTGGGCAGACGCAGGGGTCTGTGGGGCTTTGATTACACCTTGGGTTTTGGCCATTTGTGACCTTATGAACAGGATGCTTGGCTTTCTGAATCTGCAGCTTTGTTCTGTTTCCTTGTCACTTCTGAACTGGGAAGCCTACATTGAAAGGTATTTAACAGACTCATAGAATATTGGGATTGAAGAGGAGCCCAGAGACAGCAGAGTCCAACCTTCCTATTGTGTAAATGGGGCAACAGAGAGGGGAAGGAGTTGTCTGAATGCACAGAGCTTTAGAAGCAGAGCCAGGGCAAGACCCTTGGCCTCTTGGTTTCCTGTGGTGTCGTTTTTACTTACATCCCTGAGTCAGTTGTCACTTTTCTGAGGTACCTGGGGAGGCTATTTAAAATGTCGGTTTCCCAGTTCTCCTCTGGGGCAGGCCTGTGAGGCTTCAAAGTGCATAGACTTGAACCCGAGTGCTCGGCCCAGCCTGATAGGCTGATTCAGCTGGGCTCATGGAGCTGATGGGAGGGCCACACTCCAGAGCACAGGGGCGCGATTCAGAGTCAGGTTCTGGTTGGGCGGAGTCTTGGAATCTGATTTTTAAAATGGGTTCTTGAGGGGACCCTGGTGTAGAAGCTTTGCATGTCTCACGGCCTGAATTCTTCCATGCCCAGGATCAGGGCCAAGGCTTATGTCCACAAAGTCCTGGGGAAGGGCTCTCCCCGGAGGGCTGTGAGGCTAGTTAGGAAACTCAGGAAACTGTGGCCGCACAGTTCCATTGGCACCCTCTCCCACAGGGGCAGTCGTTAACCATCCTCTCTCATTCTTTCTCTCTAACTGGACTTGGGTCTTGTGTGCCCCCTGCTGAGGCATCCTTTTGGGTGCAGAGGGGCTCCTTCCTGCTCCTTGTTGAACCCTGTGACAGACACACATGTGTGCTGTGCCCACACGGCCAGGCCTGTGTGCAGACTCTTCTGAGGGTGCACAGGCCATACAGGTGGCTGTGTGGTGCTCATGCCCACAGACAGCCGCCCCAGGCCTTAAGTAGGCAGTTGGGGAGCTTGCACTGAGCCCATGCCCTGCTGGACACTTGCTGTGCTTCTTCCATTGAACTGTCACCACGTTCCATGAGATACGGCCAAGTGGTTAAGAACATGTGGTTTGGAAGCTGCAGGTTCTCAACAGGCTCTTGTCCATTATCACCTATGTGACTTTGGGGAAATCTGTTACCCTCCTTATTCCTTTTATGAAAGGGAGATAATAAAAGTTCTGGAATCATAGACTTGTGAGGAATATATGTAAACTCAAGGGTTCATACATGTTAAAAACCTTGGCCCAGAATAAATGCCGGATAAATGTTCCCTATTATGGTTCCCAGCTTACAGATAAGAAGCTACAGTTTCCAGAGTTAATTTGCCTGTGTTCCCACAGCTGCTGAGAGACAGGTTTGTCCGTGGTGGGACACACTCTTCTCTCTCTTTCTTGTTTTTTCTGACACACAAGTACATAAACACACACCTGCACACACATGAGCACATGTGCACGTGGCCCACCACAGAATTACCCTGAGCCTTCCAGATCTCTGGGGAGAGGCCCCACACTGGAGTCCTGGGGGACACACGTCACTAAGGACAGAGATGCCCCCTGCCTGCTGAACCCTGTGCCTAGGTTATCTGGTGCTGAAGCAAAGAGTGGGTGGAGGCTTAGCTCTCCCAAGTGCACCATCTATACAGGTCTTTGCTCAAGGTTGACCATTTGTCCCACCACAGGACACCAAGGAGAAGCTCTGCCAGGGAACTTGAGGATTTAAGAATGGCCCCACGTTCATCTTTTCTTCTCAACGTCTGGTGTTCTGTTTGAATGTCTATTTTCTATCCTGGGTAACAACTTCTCGGCCCCCCTGCCTTGCCCATCCCTGAGCCCCTTCCCACCCACTTTCTTCAGTTTAGCTGCTCAGTCATGTCTGACTCTTTGAGACCCCATGGACTGTAGCCTGCCAGGATCCTCAATCCATGGAGATTCTCCAGGCAAGAATACTGGAGTGGGTTGCCATGCCTTCCTCCAGGGGATCTTCCCAACTCAGGGATCAAACCCAAGTGTCCATCATTGTAGGAGGATTCTTCACCATCTGAGCCACAAGGGAAGCCCAAGAATAATGGAATGGGTAGCCTCTCCTTTCTCCAGGGGAACTTCCTGACCTAGGATTTGAACTGGGGTCTCCTGCATTGCAGGTGGATTCTTTACCAGCTGAGCTTCCAGGGAAGCCCCCACTCCAGAGTGATCTTTAATTCTGGTTTTCCTCACGTCATCACCTTGGTTAGATCCTCTAGAGACTCCTTGTCTCTTTATGCACTAGACCTAAGCCATCGACCTGCATTCCAGGCCCTTAAATCTGGCCCTAGACCCCACATACACTCTCTCCTCTGGTCAGACTTTGACTTCTGCATGTACTCTGGAGGAAATTCAGGCTCTGGGAGGCAGGTATCACACACAATGTTGCTTTGTAGCCTTAAGAGATTTCTTGGTAAATATTAGAGATACTTTTGGTTACAAGCCAAAACAAGTCATATAACCAATTCAAAACAGCCTTAGCAATCTGGGAACTTATCTGATGTGACCAGAAGGCTGAGGTAGGGCTGTCGTCTGTTGGCTAATTTACTGGCTTATCATGAACCCATGATCTTTGATTTTTCTGCTCTGGCATCCACAGTCTGACTTTATCCTCAGGATTGTCTACTCAGGTTCACAGAATGGCTGCTGCAGTCCCAGACAACTCATCCTCATCCAGAAACTGCTAAAGCCTGGAGAGGAGATAACTTTTTCCATGTGCCGCCTTGTAAGAACAAGGAGTTGTTTCCTAGAATACTCACATCTGAGTTTTCCTTGTGCTTTGTTGGCCAGAATTGTGTCATGGCTCACTGCTAAACCAGTCATTGGCAAGAGGATAGGGGTTGATATGATTGGTTTGAAGTAACCAAGCCTTCCTGGAATTCCAGGCTGCCAGACACCTGAACATAATAGAAGGTGTGTCAGCAAGGAAGATGGGACCGGCTGTTGACAGGCAATCAGCTGTGGCTGGTGTCCTCTCCCAGCTCAGTGACATTTCATGACGGTGGCCCCTTCTCTGACTTCTACAGGTTTTCCCTCCCTGGCCTCCCTAGCCCATACATACCCTTTGCTTTATCCACAGTCACTTGGCCTGAGGAGCCCTGAATGGGTGAGGCCATTTTACTACTGTCAAGACTGTCCCTCTACTAGGAAAACCTGTCTCCGTCCATGTTTAGCTGGCTAAATCCCACCTCTCCTTAAAAACGTGCCTCCAGTGTCAACCCTCCAGGAAGCCTACCCAGTGGCCCTCATCTGGTGACTGTCCTGTGGCCATGATGGAGCTGAGTGCTTCCTCCATCATGCTGCCTTCTCTATTAACCTGTCTTTCTCCCCATTCTACTGGGTGCTCCTTGAGGGCAGGGCCTGGGTCTGCTGCACTTTAAGTGTGGAGCCTGGCCCAGCACCTCCATCAGAGTTTGTTGACTGACTGTATAAGGGAGTTGTTGCCTGCCACCTTCTGCATGGCCTGAGGGGTGCAGAGCATCAAAACTGGGGCCCCCATCCCAGCTCTGCCGCTGGCTTCTGGGTGATTCTGTGTGTATCACTTCCTCTCTCTGGGCCTCTGTATCCTCGCCTGTGGTGCCTCCAATTCCTAAGAATCCCTGAGGCTCCTCTTGGTTCTGGGTTTCCCTGAAGGCAGAGCCTGAGACAAGGACTCGGATGCTCTCTAGAAAGGACCCAGGAGCAGGAGCATGCGACAGGGGAGGAGGAATTGCGCTGCAAGGGTGTGTCATCGAGAGTCACTGCCCCATCACCAACTAACAGGATTGTCCCTGAAGGCCAAGAGATATGAGAGTTTATCTAGTGGCTCCTTTCTCCACTAGGAGAGGGTTGCTCCCATGTTTCTGGGCTGCACTTGGGCTGAGTGGGCTTCTGTAGTATGGGCAAAGGTTTCGAAAGCAGAGGGCACCTGAGGTGAAACAGGCTTGGTGGGATTCTCTCCTACAGCTGCCCACCACAGCTGCAGCCACGCTCAGAAGTAGCTCAGCGGGGCTCCAGAGATACCTGCTCCTTCCCTGTAAGGGAAGTTGTCTTGGTTTGAGGAGCTACTTAGGAGGAATGGCAATTTCCCACCTTTGGAAGTGATGAGAACCTGAGGTCACCCCTACAGCCTGCTACTCAGATGCTTCTCCTTTGTTCCAGCTGGCGTCCAACTTCCAGGCCAGTGCCCGGATTAGTTCAGAGACAGAGGGGTGCTTGACAGCTGCGGAGAGGATTCTGCAGTACATGAAGGTGGGACACAGGTCTGGGCTTTGTGCAGGGAGATGTGGAAGTCTCACATCCAGCCTCTGCAAGCCCCAGCACCTCAGGGGCCCTGAGATTTTCCCAGGAGGCGACTGGCTTCTGGTCCTTCCCCTTCAACTCCCCCAGAAGGGTGTATATCATCTCTCAGAAGCTCTCCCACACTCATCAGCTCTTTTTGACCACATCCCTCATGGCGCTCTTGGATATAGATGGAATGGTCTGCCCTTTTTAGAAGAGAGAGGTTTGCTCAAATATAATAATGATTAAACAATAAGAATTGTTATTAATATTGCTTTTATTTTTGTCATAGTACTTAAGAATCCAGATTGTGGAAACAGATCACCTGGGTTCAGGTCTAAGCTTTGCTCCTTGAGTCAGCTGTGTAGCCTTGTGACTTATTCAGCCTCTCAGCTCCCCATCAATGAAATGAGACAGATCACAGCATCTGTGTCATTGGGTTATTACAAAGATTAGATCACATCCTATGTAAATCACTTAATGTAGTGCCTGGCCCATAGTAAAGGCTCAGTATAATGATATCTAGATTGTTTCATGGAATCACAAAACAACTTAATATGGTTAGCTGAATTATTATCCCAATATCCAGAGGAGGAATCTTTCCCCTCAATCCAGCCACCTTGCTCAATGCAGAGTTGTGGGCTTAGAGTCAGGCACCCCTGGGTTTGAGTCCCCATCAGTTGTGTGATCTTAACATGTCATCCGACCTGTGTGAGCCTCTATTTCCTTGCCTATGAAATCATTTAAAATTGCCTACCTCCTAGGATAGGAATAGAGAGAAATTGTCTGCCCAAGGGGTCTGAGCTCTAAAACACAACTCACAGGAGTGAGGTAACCCTGCTGTCCTGGTTATCATTATTCTGGATTCTGTGTCTTTAGAGCCTCACACAGTAAATTAGAGTTTTCTATGTTAATAACATGGGAACTACCCATATGGTTTCTCACTCTTTGGGGATAAAATCATGTGCATTTCAGGTGATTGGGGGTGGGATGTTCCTCTGATCACATGGTGATGGCTCAACCCAGGTTCAAGGGCAGGCTGGGGTGGTTCACACACCCAACAGCTAGAGGCCAGTGGGTCAGCAGGGGATGGGCAGTGATGGATAATCATTGACTTATTTTTCTCTCTTTGAAAACGAGATGTGTGTCCCTGAGGCTCCTTTACACATAGAAGGCGCGAACTGTCCTCATGGATGGCCACAGCATGGGGAAATCACGTTCCAGGATTACCAGATGAAATACAGAGACAACACACCCATCGTCCTCCATGGCCTCAGCCTGACGATTCACAGCCAGGAAGTGGTGGGCATCGTGGGAAGGACGGGCTCTGGTGAGCTCAGGGTCCAGGGCATGCCCTGTCTTCAACATTGGATTTGGGTGTCAGACTTGTCTTCAGACGTGTGGTGACTCAGTGACCCTACAAATAGTTACTGGGGACTCATTTTGTGCTGGAAGAACAAAACCCGTAGTCACTGCTGTCATGGGATTCCAGTGGAGGTGACAGATGTTGACAGGTCATCAAATAAGGAATGAGGAAGATAACTGCCTTGGTGGTGAAGGCCCTGGGGAAGGACAGGGGTGATGTTAACAGAGCCACGGAGTTGTTGGGCCCTTGAACTACAGTAGCCTGTACTCTGAGGCCAATGTTTGAGATGGAAGGGTGAACAGGGTGCAGGAACGAGTGCTTCCTGCAGGGGGCGTGCAGAGCTCTGCAAGGATGAAGACCAGCTTGCGTCGGCTTCCCTGGTGGCTCAGATGGTAAAGAATCTGCCTGCAATGCAGGAGACCCAGGTTTGATCCCTGGATCTGGAAGATCCCCTGGAGAAGGAAATGGCAGCCCACTCCAGTGTTCTTGCCCTAAGAATCTCATGGACAGAGGATCTTGGTGGGCTACACAGTCCATGGGATCACAAAGAGTCGGACAGGATTGAATGACTAACACTTTCCTTCTCCCCTCCCCCTCTCAGTCAGTTCAGTTCAGTCGCTCAGTCGTGTCCGACTCTTTGTGACCCCCATGAATCGCAGCATGCCAGGCCTCCCTGTCCATCACCAACTCCTGGAGTTCACTCAGACCCACGTCCATCGAGTCCGTGGTGCCGTCCAGCTATCTCATCCTCTGTCGTCCCCTTCTCCTCCTGCCCCCAATCCCTCCCAACATCAGAGTCTTTTCCAATGAGTCAACTCGTTGCATGAGGTTGCCAAAGTACTGGAGTTTCAGCTTTAGCATCATTCCTTCCGAAGAACACCCAGGGCTGATCTCCTTTAGAATGGACTGGTTGGATCTCCTTGCAGTCCAAGAGACTCTCAAGAGTCTTCTCCAACACCGCAGTTCAAAAGCATCAGTTCTTCGGTGCTCAGCTTTCTTCACAGACCAACTCTCACATCCATACATGACCACTGGAAAAACCATAGCCTTGACTAGACGGACTTTTGTTGGCAAAGTAATGTCTCTGCTTTTCAATATGCTTTCTAGGTTGGTCATAACTTTCCTTCCAAGGAGTACCTCTTTTTCCACCTGCTTCTCCCCACTTCCTTTCTCCTGGCTGACCTCTTCCTTCTCTTCCTCTCATCACTTTTGGGACATCTGACCCAAGGGTATTCACCCTCTTCCACTTTTTGCCTTGTTCAGACCCCAGCCTTGCGCTCCAGGGGCTGCCTCCTCCAGGCAGCCCCCCAGGATGACTGGAGCCTCCCAAGTCTGTCTCCTTAGGCCCCTGCAGGCCTTGTACTACTGCACAGTGAAGGGCTCCCAGCTGTATTCTTTCATGTGCTTTCCCCTTTCCGTTTCTCCCCTGCAGGTGGGCTGAGAGGGCTGGGTCTGATGTAGAGCTGCTCTCAAGTAGAGATGGTCCAGTTGACTGAATTCATCCAGTAGGTATTTAGTGAGCACTTACTATATGCCAGGCCTGGAAACACAAAGGTGAACAAGACACATGGCTGCCCCTCACACTGACCTTACCTTTTAGAGCAGAGGTTGAAAACTCAAATGTACGTGATGGGCCTGGGGTGTGAGAAAACGAGGGTGGGGAGGGCAGCACATTGGACTTGAATACTGTTCTCTCTCAAGGAAGCGGCTACGCTTGGCTCTAGCTGCCTGTTGCCTGAGGGGATATAGGCCCAGTGTTGCCCGTTTTACTGACTCTCAAGAGAATCATGCAATTTGAGCTTTTGTATACTGGGTCTTTGGATTTTTTTTTTTAATGCTGGCAAAGAATTAAAAAAGCAGCAATAACATCGTGTGTGTGAAACAAAACTTATGTGTGGGCTGGATTTACCCAGGGGCTCCATTCACACCCTCTGATTGAGGCAGTAAGAGCTGTTCATGGTTTCGAGCACCCCTTGGGGTGGAGACTGGAGACTCCAAGCCTCTTCTGCCCACTCTGGCTCATGATGACAAGGAGTGGGTCATGGGGAGGGGAGTCTGGGGTGGACACCAGGTCTGACCCGTGCTGCCCCTCCTGCAGACTCAGGAGATAGAGCCCCACTTACTCTTGCCCTGCAGGGAAGTCCTCCTTGGGGGTGGCTCTTTTCCGCCTGGTGGAACCAGCCGGTGGCTGCATCCTCATCGACGGCGTGGACATCTGTAGCCTTGGCCTGGAGGACCTGCGGTCCAAGTTCTCGATTATCCCTCAAGATCCAGTCCTGCTGTCGGGGACCATCAGGTGAGTGCTGGGCTGAGGCAGCCTGTGCAGAGGACAGTCTCCCAGCAGGAGTCGCTGGGTGGATCCCTAGGGCTGGGCTGCCTCTCGTCACCTATGGCCAGAGTCCCAATTTCTGGGCCTCTGTTCTCTCCTTGGTGCGAGAAGAGATGTCCCTGATGAATGAATGAGGCCTGGATACACACAAGAACATTTCAACCAAAAGGTCTAAACAAAAGGCCTAATTTTAATTTTTAAAAACCCTGATGGGATTGGTCAGATTTCAGACCACTATCAGTGTTTGCTCTGTGGTTGACCACATCTTTCCATGTCTGGATGTGCTTTATTCTGTTCTGTCTCCCACTGGATAAGGCCAACAGCAGTGTTTAAGCTCGATGTTTGCAATCCAGGCAGTCCCATCAGTGAGGCAGATGGAACTGGGTCTCTGGCCTCCTCTCCACACTTTCTTCTGAAGGCAACTTGGGGATTAAGCATCGTCCAGGTTAGTGCTGGTGCTTGATAGTGCTCCTTAGCTGTGTGGGAGTCCAACGCATGGAGTCTGAGGAAGGATGAGGCATGAAAATGAAGCTGGATGCCTCACATACAGGGATATCTAAGGGCATTTATCTTCTTAGAGGCAAGATGATAGACTAACCACAGAGCTTCAGTCATCCATTTATTTATTTACCCATCACTCGTTCATTCCTTCATCCTTTCATCCACTTAACCTGCCTTTTCTGAGCCTCTGCCAGGTCCAGACATTGTGCTAGGGAATGGGGACACTTGGATGAATGATCAGTGCCCTTATTCCCCTCAGAAGTTCACATTCAAGGGTGAGGGGAGTTGTAGACATGTAAGACCTGTCAAGTTATAATATTAATACAAGGATGTAATTTGCTAGATCAGAGATATAAACCAAGTGCTGAGGGAACCTAGAAGTAGGACAAATAACTCTGCCTGGGGGAATTCAGAAAGCCTTCCAGAGAAGCGGGGGAGGCCTTTGAATAGGGTCTTGAAGGTTAAGCAGAAGACTGCATGGCAGAAAAAGGGAGGAAACTCTTTCCAAGGAGAGTGCATACTGTGTGCACAGAGAATTTTGTACCGATTGTGTTGTTTTAGAGGAATGAGATAAAATTTAGTGATAGATTTCTGTGTTAAGGTAGAAGCTGGCCAAAATCTATCGTGCCTTGATATAGGAGTAGTAGAAATATGAATTAATGTTTATTGAGCATTTAAATGTGCCAGCCCTATGCTTTAATATTCTGTATCATTGCAGTGTCAGAGCAACTCTGGGGGGTGGGCACTATTACTTTCTACAAACTGAACTTAGGAAAGTGACTTATTGAAGGAGACACACGCATAGATGGTAAAGATGAGATACAACTCCAGGTAGTTCAACACCCTAACGAGTGATAGTACCACCCCTCCCCCCACCACTGCTTGCAGCAGAAAGTGTGGACCGGCGTACAGGAGACCTGGGTTCCCTACCTTTTGAGGTTTTGTCTAACTCTGAGTACCTTGATTCCAGCCTGTCTCTCTGACTTGTGGTATGAGTTTGAACAAGCCACTTAACACTGATAAGTCATAATTTTCTCATCAATAAGAGATCCCTCTCATGAGGAAGAAGATGCAAATGAACCCATCTGTGAAAATGCTTTGGAAACTATCAAATATCATGCAAGTAGGGCATTCTACCTTCTGCTTCTTCAATCTAGCCATACACACAAAATGTATTTGTTGAACTGGGGGGAAAAAAACCCCAGCGGTTAAGACAGGTTTCAATTGGGACGGAGTGGCTGCATAACAAGGATGTGTTTATAATGTTTCCTATGCCAAATGCCAGGGCAAACCTTAATGGGTATAAAGTCCAATTAGATCCAAATATGATGTTAGTTGCCTGGATGATCAGTTAGGATTCCTTCTCTGCAAGAGACAGAAAAAAACAACCTTACCACAATGAGATACCACCTTATACCTACTAGACTAGCAATAATAAGAAAAGAAAAAGGAACATAACAAGTGTTGGTAAGAATGTTGAGAAATTGGAACCCTCATGAACTATTGGTGGGAACGTAAAATAGCACAGCCACGGTGGAAAACAATGTGGCAGTTCCTCAAAGAGGTAAATATAGAATTATCGTATGATCCACCGAATCTGGTTCTACAGATTTGAAAGAATTAAATTTCAAGAATCAAATCTACAGATCTGAAAGAATTACCACAGAATTGAAAGCAGGGCTTAACAGATATTTGTATACCAGTGCTTATGACCTTATTCACAATAGCCAAAAGGTAGAAACACCCAAATGTCCATCGAGAGATGAATGGATAAACAGAATGTGACCTATACAAACTGTGGTATATCATTCAATCAGAAACAAAAGAAAAATTGATATATGATGCAACATGGCTGGACCTTGAAAGCATTATGCTAAGTGAAGTAAGCCAGAGGCAGGATGCTTCAGTCGTGTCCGACTCTTTGTGGCCCTTTGGACTGTAGCCCGCCAGGCTCCTCTGTCCATGGGCTTCTCCAGGCAAGAACACTGGAGTGGGGTGCCGTGCCCTCCTCCAAGGGATCTTTCCCAACCCAGGGATCGAACTGAGTCTATGACGTCTACTTGTATTGGCAGGCGGGTTCTTCACCACCAATGCCACCTGGGAAGCTCCAAATATTGTATATTTCCACATAAATGAGATAGCAGGAATAGGCAGATTTGTAGAAACAGAAAGAATTTTGAAAAGAGGTTACCAGGGGCTAAGGGAGGAAGGGGAGGGAGAATGTTTAATCGGCAGAGTTTTTATCGGTGTTGATGAGTTTTAGTGGATTGTTACCTGACATTGTAAATGTATTGAACACCACTAAATTGTACAATTACAGTTAAAATGGTAAATATTATGTTATGTATATGCTAACACATACAGGGACGCACACACACACACCCCAGATGGCTTAAGCTAAAAGAACCTCTTGGATCACAAAACAGGAAGGCCAAGGTTGATTCAAAGGACCAATAGCCCCTTCAGTCTGCCTTGGCTTTATCCTTGGGCTCCACTGTGGGCCGTGGGGGCTCCATGTCTCCTCTTCCCAAGGCAAGATGGTTGTAGCCTCATTTGTTCAGTTGGTGAGAAAGTACAAGCCCCTTTTCTGGTGATTGTTGTCTAGGTCCTGAGATATACTCTGATTGGTTACCTTCCCCACCCCTCAGCCAATCGCTGCGGCCGGGGGTTACCGCCCTCTGGTTTGCTTGCCCCCCCGAGTCTGCTCCACCCTGAGCTGGTGGTAGAGCCCCACCTGGACCACACAGGCTTGATGGCTAGGAAGGAGGTGGCCCCCAAACAAGACTTGGGAGCTGCTGCCTGCAGAAGGAAGGGGTACTGGGAAGACACAAGGAAGACCATTTGTGGGAGTTTGATGAGTTTCTCTGGATCCAATAATCCAGCTCTAACCATCCTGACTACCCTGGTGGCTCAGATGGCAAGAAGTCTGCCTGCAATGCGATACACCTGGGTTCAATCCCTGGGTCCGAAAGATCCCCCAAAGATGGAAATGGCAACCTACTCCAGTATTCTAGACTGGAAAATGCCATGGACAGAGGAGCCTGGTGGGCTTACAGGCCATGGGGTCCCAAAGAGTTGGACACAACTGAGCAAGTTTCACTTACTCAGGCATCCTCGATCACGTGCTCTGCGGGGTGCAGACGACTTGATGGGCAAGTGTGCTTCTTGAACACTTCTCTGTCTCTCCCGAGGCAGATTCAACCTGGACCCCTTTGACCGCTGCACAGACGAGCGGATCTGGGATGCCTTGGAGAGGACGTTCCTGAACAAGACGGTGAGTAAGTGCAAGGCTGAATTCTCAGTCCTGCTGGTCCTCAGGGCTCCTCTGGTGTGGTATGCCAGAGGCTGCGTGGATTAAATCATCTCACGGGAATGAGATGGTTTGAGATCCCTAGATAAAGGCTGATGACGCCAGTAGTAAGCCAGGCATGTACCAGCTCAGGGCAAGGGCGGTACAGCTTTGTCTTTCTGGTGCTTACAGTCAGGAGAGACTCAGATGGGACCAGTGCAGTGTAGGTATTGATAAGAGCTGCAGACACTGCAGTGGGTGCCCAGCCAGGGCCTCTGTAGAGACACACATTTAACAGACCAAATGCTGAGGGGGCAGCTGGGCACAGATCTTTGAGAGAACATTCCAGGTATAAAAGCTAGCAGGTGCAAAGACCTTCTGAGGGGAACTGGATGGGCAGAGCTGGGGACGAGAAAGGTCAGTGTCTGAAGTGTGGAGACGGGGGCGGGGAGGGAGTGTCAGGACAGGACAGGACAGGAGAGGTATGAGGGGGTCAGTTTTTGAACTCACCCCATTGTGGCTCACGGGCGTCTTCCTCGATATCACAGATCTCAAAGTTGCCACAAGGCCTGCAAGCAGAAGTTGTGGAAAATGGCTCAAACTTCTCCGTGGGGGAGCGGCAGCTGCTCTGCATTGCCCGGGCCCTCCTCCGCAGCTCCAAGGTGAGAGCTGGGGGCACGTGAGGGGTCTGGGGGATGCCCAGCTTGGGAAACACACTGCTGTTTCTCCCTCAGGCACCTGGGACCCTGGGCTCCACACTGGGTTCTGTCCACAAATCTACAAAGGGCTTGATGGTCACTTTCTGCCATTCTGGGCAACCCTGCCTGTGGAAGGGGGGCCTCTCTGTCCACGTGCTCTGCACCCTGGCACCCCAGCCTAGACTTGAAACGTCCCTGCCACAACCAACCCCAACATACTCCTCCTGCACAAAGCCACAAGGCTAGAGATACATTCACTCAAAGTCGCCTACTGTGTTTTCCTTTTAAAACTTGGGTGCAGGACATTCCCTCATCTTTGTTAGATTTGAGAATCAGATGACCCCTGTTCAGGAGCAAAATAACATTTTTTTAAAAAGTTTCATACAACAGTGTTTCTTCAGTTCAGTTCGGTTCAGTTCAATTCAGTCGCTCAGTCGTGTCCGACTCTTTGGGACCCCATGGACTGCAGCACGCCAGGCCTCCCTGTCCATCCCCAACTCCTGGAGTTTACTCAAGCTCATCTCCATTGAGTCAGTGATGCCATCCAACCATCTCATCCTCTGTCGTCCCCTTCTCCTCCCACCTTCAAGGTTTCCCAGCATCAGGGTCTTTTCCAATGAGTCAGCTCTTCGCATCAGGTGGCCAAAGTGTTGGAGTTTCAGCTTTAGCATCATTCCTTCCAATGAACACCCAGGACTGATCTCCTTTAGAATGGACTGGTTGGATCTCCTTGCAGTCCAAGGGACTCTTAAAAGTCTTCTCCAAGGCCACAGTTCAAAAGCATCAATTCTTCAGCGCTCACCCTTCTTTATAGTGCAACTCTCACATCCATACATGACCACTGGGAAAACCATAGTCTTGACTAGACGGACCTTTGTTGGTTTAAAATTTTCCAAATATTTCAGGTACTACAGGGGCTACTTAGGAGCCAACTTTCCCTCACAAGTGAGGCGCTGTACACACATACATACACATACTTCCACACTCACACATGTATACATACTTGCACACACATGCACGTGCAATACACAACATGGTCAGTCAATGAGCAGTGCAAAAACTGTTGGTGTGACAGTCAGAGCTGAGAAGAAGAGCAGACAGAGCTCGATGGGGCCTGGAGCAGGGAGATTTCAGAGGAGGAAGGACTTTCCCCTCTTGCTCAGAGAGGGGGCGGTGACAGGCCTGGCAATGTGTGGGTAACATTTTCTTAGCCCCTCAGTTCCGTATTTCAGTTACTGAGCCGCTTGGTGTGAAGGCTGCTTTCTCCAGATTGTTTTCCAAGTTTGTGTCATCACTTTATGATTTTTGTCATATCTGTGTACCACCTAGCCTGTGATTTACTTGTGATGCCTTGTCTTGTGAAGGAGCAAAAATCACACTTTCTATGCCGATTAAATTCTTCCAATGCCTATTTTTTTTAACTTTTTTATTTTGTGTTGGGGTATAGCCGATTAACAACGTTATGATAGTTTCAGGCCAATAGCAAAGGGATTCAGCCATACATATACATGTATCCATTCTCCCCCAAACTCCCCTCCCATCCAGGCTCATAACACTGAGCAGAGTTCCCTTTGCTCCACAATAGGATCTTGTCGTTTATCTATTGTAAATATAGCTGTGTGTGCATGTCCATCCCCAACCCTCTAACTCTCCCTTCTCCCCTTTCTTCCTCCCCCGAAACCGAAAGTTTGTTCTCTAAGTCTGCTAGTCTCTTTCTGTTTTGTAAGTTCATTTATATCATTTCTTTTTAGATTCTACTTATAAGGGATGTCATATTTCTCTTTCTCTGTCTTACTTCACTCGGTATGACAATCTCTAGGGCCATCCATGTTACTGCAAAGGGCATCTGATGCATATTGTTAATGAAAGAAATATAAACATGTTAAAGTAAAAAGTGCATTTATCCACATACTCGCTGCACCATCTCTTCTGCCACCCAGGATGTGTGCTTGGCTGTCCTGAGAGGAACATTGCTCTAAGTTAATTCAGACAAATAGGAAGGCAGTTCATAAAACAGGAAGTTGCTACTGGCACATTTTCACTTTTAAGAACTTAATTTTCTGGTCACTAAAGAAGGCGTCCCTGGTAGTTCAGATTGTAAAGAATCTGCCTGCAATGCAGGAGACCTGGGTTCTATCCCTGGGTTGGGAAGACCCCCTGGAGAAGGAAATGGTAACCCACTCCAGGATTCTTGCCTGGAGAATTTCATGGACAGAGGAGCCTAGCGGGCTACAGTCCATGGGGTTGCAAAGAGTCAGACACGACTAAGCTACTAACAGACACAAAGTATAGTTAGCTCTTGGTTGAGACTTAACATTCTCATCATAATGTGATGGATAACTTAAAGCTCTAAGTGGGTTTTGAACCAAGTCCAAAGATCTGATTTTCCAGCTGAGGTACTAGGCGGACTAGTGGTCACCCCAGGACTAGACCCAGGGTTGAGTCTGAGGAGGCTGCCTTCAGCCCTGCTTCTTATCTACCAGATCATCCTTATCGATGAGGCCACGGCCTCCCTTGACTTGGAGACAGACACCCTCATCCAGCACACAATCCGTGAAAGTTTCCGGGGCTGCACAGTGCTGATCATCGCACACCGCGTCACCACCGTCCTCAGCTGCGACCGCATCCTGGTCATGGGCAACGGCAAGGTGAGGGGACACCCCCAGGCTGCGGGGAGGGTGGCGCCCAGGCCTTCAGATCCCTCAGGACCAAGCTCAGCTGCACCCTGCTTCTCTCCCCTTCTCTCTCTGCCTCCCAGGTGGTGGAGTTTGACAAGCCTGAGGTCCTGCAGAAGAAGCCGGGGTCCACGTTCGCAGCCCTGCTGGCAACAGCCAGTAGTTCGATGAGCTGAGGAGGAGGGACTGCGTGGAGGCGGGTGTGGCTGAGCCGGCCACGGTGCAATCGTCAGAGCCGGCGGAGGAGACTGCAGCCTGCAGCCCTCTCTGCAGAGATGGCTGCTTCTCTGCAAAGCAGGGCTGGAGCGTGCTCGAAGTGCTGGTGATGGGCGGGAAAAGGACACTTAGGGAGCACAGCCTGGAGTAGGGCACTTGCTGGCTCCCCTGGAGACCACGGAAGAATTTCATAATAATGGTAAAGTTTATTACAATATTCTGATTGGTGTTAAAAGTGTTGCAAGTGGTATACTGATTTTGCAAAAAAGAAAAAAAAAGTTGCACTCTCAGTTCTGCTTTCTCTGTTAGCTGGTACTCATTCAGCTACAGGGAACAGAAACGTTCTTAAGCTTTCTGGTGAAAGGGACGTTATTAGCTCATGTGATGGAAAGTTCCAGAAAAAACTCTGGGTTGAGTGCCAGTATCAAAAGGATGTCTGCCATGCGGGCTCTGCCTTTCTTCACTCAGCCTCACTTTCATTTGTTTGACTTCACTCTCTGGCCTTCTCTCCTCATGGTACAGCATGGCTGCCAGCAGCCCGAGGCTCACATTCCACCAGCTCCTTACTCCCAGTCCTCTTTCTCCAGGGATTCCAGCAAAACTCCAGGGCTAAATCTCACTGGGCCAACTTGAGTTGCTCATCCCTGAACTAGTTACGTGTTAGGCTGCTGGAATGCAGTGAGGGGCCAGGCCCAAATTGTATGCCTGTACCCGGGCCTGGGGATGGGATCAGCTACCCTGAATCACGTAAACGAAGGATAGAGAGGGTTGTTTCCCCCAAATAAAATTGGAGTGTTATTACTACATTAGGAAAGAGTGAACAGCCCCCAAATAGTAGCTGTCTACCATGTGCTTGCTTACTAATTGGAGCATAGATGGGTGAAATAAAGAGTTAACTTATTATTAATACATATGTCAACTGGACATAAGATCATCTGTGGCCCCCCACCCCTAATGTTTATAGATACGTATAAATAGAAAAGGTAATTATTTTCAATTTACTGCCAGGAAGACCTCATTGTTCGAGGAGAATATGTTTCAAAGTACTTTCCTTTTGTTTTCAGATTAGTGTCTGATTTTGCCCTAAGAAAGATCAATTCAGTAAACGAGCATTTCTGACCCTGTTGCACTGGGGTGGATGCTGGGGACGTAATGATGTCCCCGCCTTCATGGAATTTGCCCTCCAGAGAGTAAGTAGTGAGTGAAAGTCGCTCAGTGTCTGACTCTTTGTGACCCCATGGACTGTGAAATTCTCCAGGCCAGAATACTGGAGTGGGGTAGCAGTTCCCTTCTTCAGGGAAATCTTCCTAACCCAGGAATCGAACCCAGGTCTCCCACATTGCAGACATTCTTTAGCAGCTGAGCCACCAGGGAAGCCCTCCCAGAGATTAAGTAGTAAGCAAGTAAGCAGGAGGCGACAGGAGGCAAGGGCAGGGTTCAGGAGACGGAGGCAGTCAGAGCAAGCTTCTTGCTGGAAGTGACGAGACCAGAAAGATGGACAAAGCTTTGCTCAGATGAGGGGGACTGGGCTAAGGAAGACAGTCCCAGGCAGAGAGAAAAGCAAAAAACCCGTGTGGGAGTGCACTGTGGCAGGGCTGATTCAGCCGCGGGACCTGAGCTAGTGCCACGCGTGCGTCGCCTCCGTGCCCTTCCTGGTTCTTAGGCAGCACCCGCTTCTCTCCTGAGAGTGTTTCCCAGGTGGATGTCTCCTCTCTCTTAAAAATCCTTTTGTTCAGTGGGTCCTCTTCCCCTCGTCCTTGCTTTGTCCTCCTGGGGCCCTGAAGAGCGGCCGCTCCTGCTCCCAGCCTGGCACAACTCTGCAGGGTCGCAGAGCTGCTCGTCGGCAAGTTGAAGACCACTCTCCTCGCCCTCCCTGCCCTCTCCCAGAGCTGCGGTGGGGCAGCTGCCTGCGTCACGTGTGGGAGGGCGCTCCACATACTCAGTGCTGCTGCCTCATGGGACAAGGTTAGCTGCCTGTTTTCCTTCAGTTGGCCAGCAGATGGCAGGCTCTTCCCAAAAATGCGGGGAAGGTCCCGCGGGTTCCAGGTCGAGATCCACTGAGAGCTACTGTTGACCCCTTAGTCAGCGGACAAGAGCCAGAGCCCGTTTCCACTTGGTCTCCAGGGCCTCATTCCACCTCTCCTCACAGCAGCTTCTCTTCAGGGCGGGTTCTCAGCCTTCCCAGCACACTGGAGTCACCCAAGGAGCTTAAAATATCCTGATGGAGGTCCACCCCTAGGTGTTTTGATTTCATTGGTTTGAGGTAGAGAATGTATACTGGGATTTTAAAAGCGGTAAGTGAATCTAATATGCAGTGGAAATTGAGAACCATTGGCTCCAAACAACAATAAAGCAAAACTGTTTGAAAAAATAATATATGATGCTTTCTGTTTTTCTTTTTTTAAAAACGGTAGACTCTTGAGAGTCCCTGGGACTGCAAGGAGATCCAACCAGTCCATCCTAAAGGAGATCAGTCCTGGGTGTTCTTTGGAAGGACTGATGCTAAAGCTGAAACTCCAGTACTTTGGCCACCTCATGCGAAGAGCTGACTCATTGGAAAAGACTCTGATGCTGGGAGGGATTGGGGGCAGGAGGAGAAGGCGACGACAGAGGATGAGATGGCAGGATGGCATCACTGACTTGATGGACATGGGTTTGGGTATATTCCGGGAGTTGGTGATGGACAGGGAGGCCTGCCATGCTGCAATTCATGGGGTCGCAAAGAGTTGGACACGACTGAGCGACTGAACTGGACTGAACTGATGGTAATATTTTATTCCTTAAGTTGAATGATGAGTCTATGAGTTTGTTTTCTTTAATTCTTTATATATTTGGGGGCTATCTGAACTATATTATAATACAGTTTTTAAAATTGCATTAAAAATAATTTTGGCTGCACTGGATCTTCACTGCAGCACACAGACTTCTTTAGTCGCAATGCATGGATTAGTTGACCCATGGCATGTGGGATTCTAGTTCCCTGACCAGGGATCAAAGCCAAATTCTCTGCATTGAAAGGTGAATTCTTAATCATTGGACCACCAGGGAAGTCCCTCCCAAAACCGATATTTCAAAAATAACCTAAAAATAATTATAATGAGAGAAGGCAGCTCTACTTCCTTGTATTTCCTTAGTGCTGTGCTTAGTCCCTCAATCGTGTCTGACTCTTTGTGACCCCCATGGACTGTAGCCCTCGAGGCTCCTCAGTCCGTGGGATTCTCCAGGCAAGAGTACTGGAGTGGGTTGCCATGCCCTCCTCCAGGGGATCTTCCCAACCCAGGTCTCCTGCATTGCAGGCGGATTCTTTACCATCTGAGTCACTAGAGAAGCCCATATTTACTTAGTGGTTTGCAGAGACATTACTTTGCCGACTAAGGTCCGTCTAGTCAAGGTATGGTTATTCCAGTGGTCATGGATGGATGTGAGAGTTGGACTGTGAAGAAGGCTGAGCACTGAAGAATTGATGCTTTTGAACTGTGGTGTTGGAGAAGACTCTTGAGAGTCCCTTGGACTGCAAGGAGATCCAACCAGTCCATTCTGAAGGAGATCAGCCCTGGGATTTCTTTGGAAGAAATGATGGTAAAGCTGAAACTCCAGTACTTTGGCCATCTCATGCGAAGAGTTGACTCATTGGAAAAGACTTTGATGCTAGGAGGGATTGGGGGCAGGAGGAGAAGGGGATGACAGAGAATGAGATGGCTGGATGGCATCACGGACTCGATGGACGTGACTCTGAGTGAACTCCGGGAGTTGGTGATGGACAGGGAGGCCTCGCGTGCTGCAATTCATGCGGTTGCAAAGAGTCGGACACGACTGAGCGACTGAAGTGAACTGAACTGAACTTGCCATTATCTGTATTTTCAATTACATCCCTATGGGGATAGGAGGGTATTTTTAGTGTTCAGGGATCTAAAGGCCTCCATCTGCCGTCAGGGCCTAGTCCCCCTCCAGGTTGAGTGCTGTGGACAAATTTCAACACAAACTCTGTGATGTGGACGTGGTCACAGAAACCTCAAGCAGATGTGCAGATCAAAGGAGACAGTGTTCCACCCGGCCCTGCCCTGCCTCTAGCTCTGGGCACTATTTTAAGAGAAACACAGCTGCACGGAGACCCTTCCAAGGGCGACCACTAGGTGGCCTGAGCTATGTTGTGAGAAGGACCAGGAAAGGAGAAGAAGAAGCCCTTTCCCTAAGGGCTTCCTCTAGGAACAGCTCCAGAGGGCAGCCCCAGGTGCCCAGGAACAAACATTCTTCAGCTGGAAAGGTCAGGCTAGGAGCTGCCCCTGGCTGGCAGCCTTTTCTGATTCAGACGGTTCTCCCTGGTGTAGGGCAAGGGACACTGCTGGTATTTCCAGGCTCGGAGGGTTCCCACAAGACTGAGTCCTGGCAGGGATTCTGTGTGCATGGGAGATCAGATTGGATAACTTCTAGGGCATATATGACTCCAGGATGCAATGGTGAACGTAATGATGCCAATGGCAGGGGTTCTTTAGCCTGGAGGGCTAAAGCAAACCTTGCCAGGGCCCATACCCCGACACACGTTCTGATTCAGGAGGTCTGGAGTGGGACTCGAGAATTTGCCCTTCTAATAAGTTCCCAGATGTTGTTGAAGCCGGACCCAGCACCACACTCTCAGAACCCAGGAGTTAGCAAGATGACTCTATCCTGTAGGGGCTAGACCGCGAAGGTTTAAACCTTGGTTCTAATGTGTTCTCCAAAGTTTCCCCAAAGTCCATTTCTGGGGCACTTTTATTTCTATGACCTCTTTTGGTTCAGACTCCAGAGCGACCCACTTGGACCACACAGACACTCGTTTCCTCCATCACGTTGACTCAGAAGGAGAACTCAGCACTTTCTCTTAATTTCCTTATTCCCTTTGTATGTGTGAACGTGAAAGCGATAGTCGCTCAGCGATGTAGAGGACTTCAGTGAAGTCTGGGCCAAGCGGGAGTTTCTGTGCTAGTCTGCCTCATACCCTCTGAGTTCTCTCTGCTTCCGCTTCCCAAGCCCTGACGCGTGCTACTCAGAACTGTTCATTTCTCTCTGTTGATGACTTTTCCTGCTGGGCAAGTCTTCAGGGTCGTATAGTTTACCTCAAGAGACTGGTCAGGGCGGTTCTTTAAACAAACGAACAAAAACCAGTTTCCACCCTATGATAGGTGCCAGCTGTTAAGACAGTACCATTTCACCCTCATTAACCTCAGTGTGGTAGTCTGTCCAACTCTGTGGAATCCAACTATGTCAGAGTCAGAAGCAACTTCAGACACTGTCAGGTCAGATGTTCTTAACCTGTAGTCCATGGACTCCTTAGCTAGATTCAGGGGAGCCATCAACTTGAATGGGAAAAATTGTTTCTGTTTTTACTAACAGAAATTTCCATTGACTCTGAATGAGACAACAAACTGTAATGGTATTAGCACTGCCTGTGACTTTGTCCTCAGTAGAAATCATCAGTATTCTCAAATCTCACTTCAGTTGTTTTAGATGTCTCAATATCATTTATTTTATTATGTATTTATCTAGCTGTGCTGGGTCTTAGTTGAGGCACATGGGTTCTTAGTTGCAGCATGTGGGATCTCATCCCCTGACCAGGGATCGTTCCCTGACCAGGGATCGAACCCAGGCCCCCTGCACTGGAAGTGTGGAGTCTTAGCCACTGGACCAGCAGGGAATTCTCACAAAATATCATTTATATGCATCACTGCTTTGAAATAATAGTAGTTATTTACTCTATCAGTAGAGAAGCACACATATGACAATATCTGAGTTTACTTTTTACATATTGTTTTGCTAACTATGTATCAGTGTAATCGGTTTTCTTCCCACTCCTGTGTAGTTTATTTTATGCATTAGAAACTCTATTCTGAATGTCAAAGAGATCCATGGCACAAAAAGGGTTAAGAACCCTCACTTATTTCCATTCTTGATTTTACAGAGGGAAGCTGAGTCCCAGACAGAGGCTTCTTGCCCACAGCTATACCACTGGCTTTTAACTGGCTGGCTTGGGACTTGACTCTAAAACAGGCAGGAATAGAAGGGGCAGGAGAGGGGACTTCCCTGGTGGTCTAGTGGTTAAGACTCTGAGCTCCCAATGCAGGGGGCATGGTTTTGATCCGTGGTAAGAGAACTAAGATCCCACATGCTATGCAGTGTGGCCAAAAATTAAAAACAAAACAAACAAAATAAAATTAGATTGTGGAAAAAAAGAAAGGACAAGAGGGTAGCAAGGGCTGGGGAGAAAGGCCTCACCCAATACTGTGCTCAGGTTTGCTCAGAGCAGGGAGTGAGCCCCTCACACAAACTCTAGTGTTGCTGTCCCTAGTTCCTACAGCCATTGCATGAGCTCTAAGCAGTAACAGGGCAAAACCATTTCTCGTTACAGCAAAGAGGAGTATAATTTTCCCACTTAATAATGATGCTTCCTGGCCAGTCCTTGGTTCCCAAATGCTTTGTCGTTTGTGCTGCACTCTAGCAACAACTGACTGATTCAGAACCTTCTGTTCCAATAGGACAGTCCCAGTGCCACTCGGCATTTACTGGGATGCTCCTCACCCCTTTCCCCACACTCATCAATACACTTCACAGTTCTGGGCTTGTGTCCGATTCATGATTTAGAGCTTACAGAGCATGTCCACACAAAATACGTGCCATGAGATTGTGCACCATAGCTAGAAAAGGCTAAGAGTTTTCACTCTGAGTTCCTTAACAGTTAGCATGAAGAAAGAAGGAAGATGTGTTACAAGAACTTCACGACCCAGTCATTAAAAAAATATATAGTTGTTGACAACGAGCATAGTTTTCCTGGTCCTGAGAATGGAGGGTCATCTTTCCCATGTGTGGAATATTACTCAGCCATAAAAAAAACACATTTGAGTCCATTCTAATGAGGTGGATGAACCTAGAGCTTATCTTACAGAGTGAAGTAAGTCAGAAAGAGAAAAACAAATGTTATATATTAACACATATATATGGAATCTAGAAAAATCGGCAGCAATGGAAATGCAGACATGGAGAACAGACTGTGGACACAGTGAAGGAAGGAGAGGATGGGACGAACTGGGAGAGCAGCACGGAAACATACACATTACTGCATGTGAAATAGACAGCCAGTAGGAATTTGCCGTATGAGGCAGGGAGCTCAAATCCGGCATTCGGTGACAATGTAGAGGGCTGGGATGGTGTGGGTGGTGCAAGGGAGGTTCAGGAGAGAGGGAACATGCGTCTGCCTACGGCTGATTCATGTTGTTGCATGGCAAGAACCAACACAATGTGGTAGACACTTCTCCTCCAATTAAAGTAAATAAAGATCACTGTCTTCCAAAGATGTGCCCAGGTCTTTAAACTCTAAGTGGCAGAGCTGAGCCAGAACACAAGTTTCCTGCCCAAGAACATGTTTTGTGTTTTCCAAGAGGCTTGCTTTCTCATCGCTGTATGCACACGTCTGGTTCACTCATTCATGTTTCTTCCGCTTCCTGTTTTAAAAGCCCATTCGAATTCCAAGTTACTTTGCAAAGTCATTTGACATCAGCTTTGTTTGATCTTCCCCTTGTATCTCTCTCCTGATATCACAGGCAAACAAACAAAAGTGAAAACCCCAAACTTCTTCCTTTAGCAGGTACTTTGTGTCCTTCCAACAGCAGCTCAGAAAGTAGACTTCCTATTTCCCTGTGAGATCTTGCTAATTAAAAAATTATTATTCACAAATAATAGCGACCATTTACTGAGTGTTTACTATGTCTAAGACACTGTGTTAAACACTTACATTATCTAATCCCCAATTAATTTACAATGCTTGGAAGTTAGTATTCTCATTTTGTAGCTGGAGAAATTGAAATCTAGATACTTTGAGCTCAGATCTAATTCCAGAGTTCCTGTTCCTAACGCTACATGTTGCTGATTCTGTACGACTCCATATGCCGACCTCTGTGTGCTTCCTGGGGTTGTCGAGCCAGGTCTCCCTGTCTGTCTCTTTCTCTCTTTATTATTTCTGCCCCCCCCTTTTTCTCTTCCTTCCTTCCTTCCTTATCTCTCCTACCTCCCAGCTTCCTCCCTCCTGCCTTCTCTTCCTTCCTTCCTTCACCTCTCTCCTTCATACACATACATTTTTTTAAATATTAAGCAATTTTTTGAGGTTAGTTGAGTTCATGCCTTTTATGATGAAGGCAGGAATAGGGAGGATTTCAGACAGAGAGTGACTTTGGAATAAAGGCCTCATAGAACTTCAGAGCTGGAAAATCCTCCAGAGGACCGGTCCTGAAACTTTGCACTGAGCGCAGCATCAGAGTCCTGATACAGGCATGGACACTTATTTACTATAATGTACTGCATATACGCGTAGGTTGTGCACAAACATATTTGTTCACACAAAAAATAGAATTTTTATAAGCCTGAGGACAATTTAGAAAGGATTTCTAAAATTTTTATTTCCTTCTTGTACTCCAGTGGATTCTCTGCCTCTGCAACCCCCTGCCATAGAGGTGTATACTCCCTGCCTGGGCCTCAGTGCCCAGGGCTTCTGTGAATGTTCTCACCACCTGGACAGAAGCTTGTCTATGCTTCTCCTAAGGACTCCCTGGGGTGGTGACTGCACAGGCCCTCTCCGTGATTCATGCCCCAGCCTGCTGCGTGATCGGCCAAATGATCTTCTGGAAGTGGCACCTCAAACTGTATCTTGGTAGAACCACTTTCTATAGACCTTCTATAGACATGGAGGAAAATTGCCTGTTCTTCTCCTTCCATAAACCCGATAGCATTTGAATCTGTTTGGAAATTGTGACAGTGAGTCTGTGCTGGGTTTCTGAGACCTCCTGGGGTTGTTGTGAAGATCAGGTGATGAAAGGAGGCAGAACTTTGTGATACACAAAGGCCCTACAAATGTCAAGTTATATTATTAGCTGTGATGTGCTTTTATGGAAGTAGGAATGGAGGCAAATAAAACGAGACCGCTTAGACTTGCAGAGAGAGAGCCTCCGCGGGCCCAGCACCCCCCTGAGTTCAGGGAAACTTCCTCCTGGGAAGGTTTTCCTATATTGTCTGCAGTTCAGTTCAGTTCAGTCGCTCAATCGTGTCTGACACTTTGGGACCCCATGGACTGCAGCACGCCAGGCCTCCTTGTCTACAACCAACTCCCAGAGCTTGCCAAACGTCTCATCTTCTCTTGTCCCCTTCTCCTCCTGCCTTCAATCTTTCCCAGCATGGGGGTCTTTCCCAGTGAGTCATTTCTTCACATCAGGTGGCCAAAGTATTGGAGTTTCAGCTCCAGCTGCCTGCAGACCTTCTCCATTTCCCACCTCCCTTTCAGGCACAAAGAGAGGGCAGCCTCCTCTGTGAATTTTAAAAAATTTATTTTATTGAAGTACAGTTGATTTACAATGTTGTGTTAACTTCTGCTGTACAGAAAAGTGATTCAGTTTTATATATATCTATATCTATATATTGATACATATATTTATTGTTGTTTAGTCACTAAGTTGTGACCTTGCGACGTAATGGACTGTAGCCTGCCAGGCTCCTCTGTCCATGAGATTTTCCAGCCAAGAATACTGGAGTGGTTGCTATTTCCTTCTCCAGGGGATCTTCCAAAAGCAGGGATTGAACCCATGTCTCTTGACGGATTCTTTACCCCTGAGCCACCTGGGAAGCCCAATATTCTTTTTCGTATTCTTTTCCATTACGGTTTATGACAGGATATCAAATATAGTTTCCTGTGCTATACAGTAGGCTCTTGTTTACTCACCCTATGTGATAGTTTGCCTCTGCTAACCCCAACCTCCCGCTCCATCCCCTACCCTCAGCCCCTTGGCAACCACAGGTTCACTCTCTGTCTGTGTGAATTACTCCCCTAGGATATGAAGGAGTCAGGAACAGCCAGCAGGGGGAGAAATTGATCAGGAGAAGAGTAGGAAGAGGATTGAAATGATTTCAGCAGGCTTGAAATGATGCAGAAAAATTTGTCGTAAAATCCATGTGAATCAAATGAAGAAGGCCTTCTAAAGTGGTAAATAGTTCTTAAGAATGAATCAAGATTTGCTATTTCTGGATTTATAGATGTTACTCTTTCCCAACCATTCACCGGCAACTGTGGAATCCTCCAGCCACCATTGAGCTGGGCATGTGTTCTGAGGAAGGTACCGAGGCTGGCCGCTCACAGAGACTCAATAAATTGGGAAAGACCTGTAGTTACTTGTGTTACAGAGTTTGCAAGCTTGAAGTGAGATAAACAGAAAACTTTTATATGCAAGAGAGCCAGTCCCAGACTTACTTTTCATTTAATTCAAGAAAGCAAAATTAAGCTCAAGTTGCATTTTACTTTTGGTTAAATGAATGGGGAATGAATCAATGAAGTTTTCTGTTTTGAAGATTGGATTTCCCCATCCGGCCTCAGAGTTGCTTCACCTTTGCAGGAACACGGAGGGAGAAACGCTTATCTCCTGGGAGTGGGGAGACTTGGCCCTAGTCTGAGCCTTGCCCCGAATCAGCCATGGAAAGCCCTCTGTTTTTTGGTCTCCTGGCTGCAGGGAAGCCCAGCTGGGGAGGGAATTTCTCCTCTTATAGAAGGCGGTGATGTGGCAGGCTGGCTGGGTAAGCCCATGACACGAGCTTGGACTGTCCCCGAAGGAGTGGGACCCTGCCCCAGGTCCATCCTGCGAGGGGGCAGTGCCCTTTAATGTGGGCAGAGGGAATCTTGGTCCCCCAGGGTTCCCTTCCCAGGCGTGGTGGGAGCGGCAGTTGAATGGGGCAGTTGGAGAGGAGGGCTCCAGGAGGAGGGGCAAGGAAGCTGAATCGGAGGTCCGAGGAGTGAAGGTGACCCGGCAGCAACGGCAGGCACCGCCCTGGGAGCCCCATGACTTCTGACCCCGCCTCCTCTCCCGCCCATCCTCAGGACCAGAGCGTTTCCTGCCCAGGTAAAGCTCCTCTCTGTAGCGCTCAGTGCCCAGTTGGGCTTCGAGGCCCTTGTCTCTCTCTCCCAGGACCGGCTGTGACAGGCAGCCTGTGTGGGAGGAGGCAGCGACCTGGGGCCCCCAGAGCACAAGGGGCAGCCGGGCACTGCCATTAGGGAATCCCCCTAGTGTTGTTAAAAAGAAGCAGAAATGCCAAGGCAGGATTTCCAAATCCGACATACAAAAGCCTACATGAATAGACGAAGTCCTTCACACACATACACACACACACACACACACACACACACACACACACACACACACACACACGTTCACCATTTAATCAAAAGATTTATTAAAAAGAAGCGCTACTCTGTGGTACTCTCCTGTACGGTTTTGGTGTAAATGGAAGTCTTCATCTGTCTTCAATCTTGTGAGAGCATCTCTGTAACTGAGAGGCTGCCTCACCTGGAAACCCCTTCACAGATCGCCATCGGGGCTCCCTGGGGACAAGAGGACTTGAGCAAACCTCTGTCTCCTTTCTGCACTCCAGTCCCCATGATCCCTTCTGCCCTCTCTCCCCTTCTTTCCTCGCTCCGACACCAGTCCCGGGACTGGCTGTCCACCTGGATGCTGGGGACCGCTAGACTGGACAGACGGGAGAGGGGAGGGGCAGGGGCTGAGGGAAGTTTCCCAGAGCTTCCCCCTCTGAGCTGAAAGCTGGTTAGACTCTCAAGGAAGGGGCTGCAGGATTGGCAGGGAAGTGCATGAGACCATCAGATACTGGTAATTTTGATGATTTTAAATTAAGAAAAGACTTGTTAAGAGAGGAATGGTGGCCATAATCTCTTATCTGGGAAGGATTTTATTTTTATCCATTTGACTGATGCAAGAGAGTCCTAAGGAAGGATTTCCAATATGGGCACCAGGGGAATCTGAGAATCCAATTCTCAAACAAGACATTGTTAATTGTTCATTTTCTGGGTTAGAGAGGAAGAAATAGATCATGATGGAACAAAGTGGGTAGGTGTGGAAAATGTTTCTTTTTGAAATGCTCTCAAGGCATCTTTTGTCTTCCATCTTTGGAGAGAGACAAGGTTAGAGAAAAATGAACCCACTTTAAGGAAAATAGCAAATGTGATGATAAATGCTAAGTCACCCAGACCCCACAGTCAAGGAGACATTAAAGAGTGGTGGAGACTGTGGCAAACTAAAACCCTTGTGCCCTACCTAAAAAGGGTTGACGTGGCTCTTTATGAGTTGATACAGAGCTCCTGATACTGAGCATACAGAACTCCTGACTTCTTGACAAAAGGCAGAAGTCTTTTTTTCTCTTTAACAAGAGTATCTTCTGATTTTTAAATGTTTTCTACAGGTTCAGAAAATTTGAAAAACTATACAGGCTAAATAAAATGGACTTGCAGGTATAATGGTCTATGATCTGTGAGTTTGTGTCCTCTGCTCTAAAATGAGACCTTCCTGCTTCTGCCTTTTCTAGTCTACTGAGGTCAGCTTAGGAAACGCCCTGCCAGCAAGCAGAGGGATGCACCAGGGACCTTCTTCCTTCTCGTATCATCCCTCAGATACTCTGAGTGGAAAACAGCAAGGTGGGAACAGAGTCATGACGGCTGCAGGGGCCCTGGCCTGTTGGGTCCTCGCCTTTTCCAGCTCTCATCAGTGGCCCCCACCCCTACCCACCCCATGACTGCCAGCAAGCAGATTTCTCGCTCCAGGCAGCTCCTCACTCCTGGCAGAGGATGGCACGACAGACGGGGTAGAGACGTTAGCCAAAGCAGACTTCCTGATTTAAAAAGCCTCGTTTCCCCCTGGGGCTGCCAAATTCTGCAAAGTACCATTCCAGCTGCAATGCTTCCAAGTGGTCTTAGGTAATCACAACTCTGCATTCCCTGTGGAGTGCTCAAGGAAATTACCTCCCAGCCCCAATTTCCTATGCACTCTGATTACCTGAACCCAACCAGGGAGGCCTGCTGTCCTGTGTTTGGCATCTTGGAGTCCAGACCCCTTACGACAAGCTGATGACAGCTTCCTGCCAGGACTCTTTGCTATCAGAGAAGTGAGGGAAATAATAGAGATCATAGGAGGGTTCTCCGCAGATGGGGAGGCACAACCTCTCAGAAGGAGAGTCAGGATTGGAGGCACTGGGGACGTTCAACCTGGACGAGAGAAGAATAGCAAATGGGTGGATGGGGTGAGCAGAGGGACACAGCAATTGTATTCATGTATGTGAGGGTGCATAAAGAGGGCTTAAATGTGATCTGCATGGCCCAGGTGAGCAGAGCGACTGTGGCAGGCCAATCGCTTTCAGTTCCACTGAAGAAAAACGATTTGTTCCCTGTAGGGCTATTTCTTTAAAAAGAAGTTTAGCTTTTTATTTTGAAATGACTTCAAACTTATGAAAAGTAACACGAATGATGCTATGAAATTCTAACTACTCTTCACTCTGATTTGCAAATTAACATTTTGCCACACTTGCTTTAACATTTTCTCTCTATGCATAATTATTATTTTTCTGACAAGTTTGAGAGTAAATTGCAGACATTTTGCTCCATTACCTCTAAATACTTCAGTATGTATTTCCTAAGGGTAAGGATGTTCTCTTACATAGTCATAATTATCAAAATGATCAATTATGAAATTGCACAATTATCAAAATCAGGATATACTTTAATATATTAATAATAATCTTATGTAACCTACAGTCCACATTCAAATTTCAATTGTCCCAGTAGCATCCTTATTTTTCTTCTGATCCAGGATTTAATACAGGATTGTATGGGCTTCCCAGGTGGCGCTAGTGGTAAAGAACTCACCTGTCAATGTGGGAGACATGAGATACATGGGTTCGATCCCTGGGTTGGGAAGATCCCCTGGAAGAGGGGATGGCAACCCACTCCAGTATTCTTTCCTGGAGAATCCCATGGACAGAGGAACCTGGCAGGCTACAGTCCATGGGGTCAGAGAGAGTTGGACATGACTGAAGCGACTTAGAATGCACGCACTCCTATTGCTTTTTGAAGAGTCAGACACGACTGAGCGACTTCACTTTCACTTTTCACTTTCATGCATTGGAGAAGGAAATGGCAACCCACTCCAGTGTTCTTGCCTGGAGAATACCAGGGACGGGGGAGCCTGGTGGGCTGCCGTCTATGGGGTCCCACAGAGTCGGACACGACTGAAGCGATTTAGCAGCAGCAGCAGCATGTCCATTTAGCTGTCTTTAACCTAGAACGTCTCCTTGCCTTTCTCTGTCTTCTGTTATACTAGCAGTTTTGAAAAGCACAGCCAGTGGTTTTGCAGAATGTTTCTTTAGGTTTGTCTGATATTTCCTTGTGACTAGATCCAGGTTATCCATTATTTGCAGAAATATTGCATGAGGGCTATCTTGAAAAGAATGACTGGGGTCTGTTGCCAAGCTTGTTGCACCACAGTGTGGTTGACCAGAAGGAAATTCTTACGCAAGACACTGAGTTTGCCATGTCTGATGTCTTCTTGGATTCTTTTAATTCTTGGATTCTGGGATTCTCACTCCTCAAAATAGTTTCAGTTGAGTTGCAGAACTTGTACTGAGCTCTTTCATCAGCTAATCTGCTTTTCTACCTCTGCTGTGCTCAATTGGAACTTCCAGGCAGCCCTCAGGGCCCAGAGCTCACAGGAAGGTTGGGCATCTGGTCAGGGACCACAGCATTGCTGTTCATAACACACGGCAGTAACAGGGAGGATGGGGAGGCTGTCAAGAAACTCTGTGTACAAGGCTGTGCTTCTGACCAGATTTCCCTCCTCCTGCCTCTCTGCCCAGAGCTGGATTGCATATATTCGGAGAGCCAATGACCCATCCAAGGGTGACAGCCCAGTTTCTTTACTTTTCTCAGTCAGAGCATCCCTACAGTAGCTACCAGCTCCCCTCACACACACTTCTCCCCTGCATATTCCTGCAGCAAAGCCCGAGAAGCCAGGAGGGCATGATGTTTTGGGTAGAGGAAGCTGTGAAGAGCTTTCTGGTAAACAGACAACGGAAGTCTTGTGGGGGAGGCTCAGGGTCGGACCCATGCAGGGCCCACAGTCTGCTGTCCACAGAAGCAGGAGAGGATCTAAAGCCCTCACTGGCGTTTCCAGTCTTGCCGCTCCTGACTCTTGCCTGAGCCTCATGCATGTAGTTCCCTTAACACCCTCACTGCACAGACACTACACACCCAATCCCAGCAAACGGCCCACCTGGGCTTCCCCTCAAACTCTTTCTCTCCTCTCGTCTGCTTCTAGCCACCCACCTCTAGCCTCACTTCTTATTAGAAATCCTCCTGAAAGCCATCCTCTTCCCAGACCATCCTGATCTGTCCTTCCGCAGAACTTGGGTAGCACAGGGGGCCTGCATTCCTCTGTGATACTCAGCACAGTCAGCCCAGTCCCAGGTTTGCGTTCTTAAATACGTGGTTAAATATTTCAGTGTCATGGGTCAAAGCCTGTATGACCTCCATTTCTCTACCTTGAAGGTAATAACCATCATCTTGAAATTGGTGTATATCTTTTCAAACTCATTCTTTAAAAATACACTTAAAAAAACAGTATTATGTTTACAGAAAAATTGAAGAATAGTATGGAGGATTTCCTCTCTTATTAACAGATGAGTATGGTGTATGTGTTATGATTCCATATATATTACTATTCAACAGTAAAAATTAATGAAATAAAGCTACACATCAACCTGTGGGAATATTGTAAATCAAGAGAGGAAAAAAAGCAGGTCTTAGGAAAATTTATTCACTGTGATAACCATATGTGAAAGTTCACATACTATAAAACACTAATATATTCATTTACTGATAAATATGTTTGCAGTAAAATCCCATTTCTCCAAGGAGCTTGGATTCCTTTTGTTGGGGAATGGTGTTAGAAACCAAGATTTGGCACTGGGTGTGTTATTTGTTGCTGAGATATATACATCTTGCTTTTCTCACTTCTGAATAAATTGTAGAAACAAAAAAATTAAGATTAAGAAGAGAAGTGACATGCTGGTGTAAACGTGACTCATTTAACTATAAAAAATTAATTACAGAACTTATAAAGAATGTGCAATAAATAATAACAAATACAATTAATTATCAATACAGTTGATACATATAGTTGATCAACTGGTTCAACTGTTGAACTGTTCAGCTGTTGATCAACTGGTTCAACTTTGGTTCAACTGATCAATACAGTTGAACCAAATTAACACATATAAAAATGCTTAACCTTTGAGTATCAGGGAAGTGTGTATTAAAGCCACAATCACAAAAGAGCTATTTATCATTCTTCAGATTGTCAGTATGTAAAAGCCTGGAAATTGTAAGTCTTAGTACGTACATGGAGCAGAGCAGCTCTTAAGCCCTGCTCATGGGAGTAAAATTTGTCCAAAGCAATTTGGTGCTGTCTGGTCAAGTTGAAGAGTATCTTACTAACATTGCCAGCAATTCTCGCTCTTAGGCATTTACCTGATCCGAACAGATTCTGCTTGCTGGAGGAGTCACCTGCAGAGTGGCCACCAAATTTGCATGCTTCCTCCCACTGTCCTCACAAATTCCCCCC
The DNA here is from genome assembly GCF_032405125.1 of Capricornis sumatraensis. Lineage (NCBI taxonomy): Eukaryota > Metazoa > Chordata > Mammalia > Artiodactyla > Bovidae > Capricornis > Capricornis sumatraensis. The sequence continues at coordinate 22,412,483 of NC_091088.1, read as the reverse complement.
ACCTCTGCTAGCCTTGTTGTTGTGGTTCAGTTGCTCAGTCATGTCTGACTCTTTGCGACCCCATGAACTGCAGCACGCCAGGCCTCCCTGTCTCTCGCTGTCTCCTGGAGTTTGCCCAAGTTCATGTCCCTTGAATCGGCGATGCCACCCAACCAGCTCATCCTCTGCCCCTCTCTTCTCCTCTTGCCTTCAATTTTTCCCAGCATCGGGGTCTTTTCCAATGAGTTGGCTGTTCACATCAGGTGGCCACAGTATTGGAGCTTCAGCATCAGTCATACTGGAGAGTTCTAACAAAACATGGTCCACTGGAGGAGAGAATGGCAAACCACTCCAGTATTCTTGTCCCAAGAACCCCACAAACAGTATAAAAAGGCAAAAAGTTATGACACCTAAAGATGAGCCCCATAGTTTGGAAGGTGTCCAATATGCCACTGGGGAAGAGCAAGGTCAGTTACCTCTGCAAGCCTCTCTCCTCTTATACTCACTGATGTCAACACAAGTTCAATTTAAAAAATGCAAGCAAACAATCCACAGAAAATAGACTCTGCACGAAATATCCTTGCGGCTTTCTACAGGAACATTTGTAGCAACTCTAACAGTTTTAAACATTCATCAATAGAAAAATGGATGGATTGTGTAATATGGATACAGAATGTTACTCCATAACTCATTTATTTTGTGACTAAGGGTGTTTTTACGTCTTAATCTCCCTCACTAGTTCATTCACCCTTGCCTCCCTCTGGCAACTACCTGTTTGTTTTCTCTATCTGTGAGTCTGTTTCTGATTTGTTATGTTTGTTCATTTGTCCTTTTAGATCCCACATGTAAGTGAAATCATATGGTATTTGTCTTTCTCTGTCAACTTATTTCACTTAACATAATACCCTCTGGATCTACCCATGTTGTCGCAAATGCCAAGATTTCATGAAGTGTAATCACTGGATTGTATGGCAGTTCTATGTTTAATTTTTTGAGGACTCTCCATATTGTTTTTTTATAGTGGCTGCACCAATTCACATTCTTCCCAACAATGCATGAGGGTTCCCTTTTCTCCATATCCTCCTCAACACTTGTTATTTGTTGCCTTTTGACAGTAGCCTTTCTGACAGGTGTGAGGTGATATCTCATTGTGATTTTGATTTGCATTTCCCTGAAGATTAGTGAGACCGAACATCTTTTCATGTGCCTGTTGGCCATCTGTATGTCTTCTTTGGAAAAATGTCTATCAGGTTCTCTGTCCATTTTTTAATTGGGTTGTTGGAATTTTTGATGTTGAATTTTAAGACTTCTATGTTTATTTTGGATATAGACCCCTTATCAGATGTATCATTTGCAAATATCTTCACCCATTCAGTAAGTGGCCTTTTCATTTTGTTGATAGCTTCTTTTGCTGTGAAAAAGCTTTAGTTTGATGTAGTCCCACTTGTTTGTTTTTTATTTTATTTCTCTTGCTTGAGAAGACATAACCAAAAAATATTTCTAAGGGCAATGTCAAAGAGTGTACTCTGCCTTTGTTTTCATCTAGTTTTATGGTTTTAGGTCTTTAAGTCTTTAATACATTCTGAGTTTATTTTTTTATATGGTGTGAGAAAATAGTCCTGTTTGATTCATTTCCATGTTGCAGACCAGTTTTCCTAACACTATTGAAAAGTCTGTCTTACCCGCATTGTGTATTCTTGCCTCTTTTGTGTGGATTAACTGGCCATACCAGTGTGGTTATTTCTCGTCTCTTGATTCTGTTCCACTGACCTATATGTCTGTTTTTGTGCCAGTATCGTACTATTTTGATTCCTGTCACTTTGTAATATAGTATGAAATCTGGCTTTGTTCTTTCTTAAGATTGTTTTGCCCACTTGGGGTCTTTTGTGTTTCCATACAACTTTTTGAATTCTTTATTCTAATGCTGTGAAAAATGCCACTGGTCTTTTGATATGGATTCTGTTGAATCTGTAGGTTGCCTTGGATAGTATGGTCATTTTAATAATGCTAATTATTCCAATCCATGAGCATAGTATATCTTTCCATTTGTGTCATCTTTCATTTCTTTCATTAACCTTGTAATTTTCTGAGTACAGGTCTTTTAACCCCTGCTTTGATTTATTCCTAGGTATTTTATTCTTTCTGAATCAATTGTGAATGGGATTGCTTCTTAATTTCACTTTCTGATAGTTCATTGTTATAGAAGTGCAACAGATTTCTATATATTAATTTTGTATTCTGCAACTTTACTAAATTCACTGATGAGTTCTAATAGTTTTTAGTGGCATCTTGAGGACTGTGTACATACTGTTATGTTATCTGCAAACTGACAGTTTTACTTCCTTTCTAATTTCTTTTTTTTCTTTTTTTTAATTATGAAAGTATGATAACACATTTATAGGAGACAGAAAATACAGGACAAAGTTACATATAATCCGGCTATGTATTCCAATTATTTTTTAAGTAGATAAATTAAGATTTTTTTGCTTTCGAACTGTGACTCTTGAGAGTCCCTTGGACTGCAAGGAGATCAAACAGTCAATTCAAAAGGAAGTCAACCCCGAATATACATTGGAAGGACTGATGCTAAAGCTGAAGCTCCAATACTTTGGCCACCTGATGCGAACAGGCAACTCATTGGAAAAGACCCTGATGCTGGGAAAGATTGAAGGCCAAAGGAGAAGGAGGGAGGCAGAGCATGAGATGGTTGGAATGCATCATCGACTTAATGGACACGAGTTTGAGAAACTCTGGGAGATAGTGAAGGGGAGTCTGGCGTTGCGGAGTTGGACATGATTTAGTTACTGAACAACCACAACAAAATTAAGATTTTTAGCTGGAGTTTCAATATCAAGCTCTCAAAAATCAGTAGAATGAATATAGAGAAAAGTAGGATATAGTCGACCTAAAAAGCACTATGAACCAATTCAACATATTTATGCAATTTTCACACAACAGTAGGATACAAATTCTATTCAAGTTCCCATAGACTATGAACTAGGAGATACTGGGACATATACAGGGACATAAAACAAGGTGCAAAAATTTCGTGGTCTTGTAGTAGTCTCACGATCTTTTTTATTTCTGTGGTGTCCATTGTCACTTCTCCTTTTAATTCTGCATTTTCTTTATTTGGCCCCTTTTTCTTTTTTTCTTGATGAATTTGGCTCAAGGGTTATCAATTTTATTTTTTCAAAGAAACAGCTATTACTTTCACTGATCTTTTCTATTGCTTTTAATCTCTATTTCATTTATTTCTGAGGATCTGTTCTGATCTTCATTATTTCTTTCCCTTTACTAACTTTGGGTTCATTTGTTCTTCATTTTCTAGTCCCTTTAGCATAAGGTTAGGTTGTTTATTTGTGATTTTTCTTATTTCCTGATGTGGGATTTCACTGTTATAAAATGCCTTTTTAGAACTCTTTTGCTGTGTACCATACATTTTGGATCATTTTGGTTTCATTTGTTTCCAGATATTTTTAAATTTCCTCTTTGACTTATTCAGTGATCTATTGGTTGTTTAGTAGCATATTGTTTAGCCTCCAGGGGTTTGTGTTTTTTGCAATTTTTTTCTTGTATCTGGTATCTAGCCTCATACATTTGTGGTCAGGAGAGATGCTTGATATGACTTCAATCTACTAAATTTATTTGGATTTGTTTTGAGGCCTAGCATTTGGTCTATCCTAGAGAATGTCCTGGGCTTCCCTGGTGGCTTATTGGTAAAGAATCCTCCTGCAATGCAAAAGCCCCAGGAGATGAGGGTTCAATCCCTGGGTTGGGAAAATCCCCTGGAGGAGGGCATGGCAACCCACTACAGTATTCTTGCCTGGATAATCTCATGGACAGAGGAGCCTGGTGGACTACAGTCCCTAGGCATGCAAACAGTTGGACATGACTGATGTGACTTAGCATTCACTCAGAGAATGTTCTACATGCACTTGAAAAATTTTCAGGCCAGAAAACTGGAGTGGGTAGCCATTCCCTTCCCCAGGGGATCTTCCAAACTGAGAGACTGAACCCAGGTCTCCTTCACTGCAGGTGGATTCTTTACCAGCTGAGCCACCAGGGAAGCCCAAGAGTACACGAATGAGTAGCTATCCCTTCTTCAGCAGATCTTCCTGACCCAGGAATCGAACTGGGGTCTCCTGCTGTGCAGGCAGATTCTTTACTAGCCGAACTACCAGAGAAGTCCAAAGAATGTGTATGCTGCTGCTTTTGAATTAAATGTTCTGTATGTATACCTATCAAGTCCCTTTGCTGTAATATTATTTAAGGCTTGTGTTCCCTTGTTGATTTTATGTATGATCTGTCCATTGTTGTAGGTGGAGTGTGAAAGTCCTCTAATATTATTGTGTTACTGTCAGTTTTCCCCTTTATGTTTGTTAACATTTGACTTATGTATTAAGCTGCTCTCTTGTTGTGTGCATATATATCTTCAATTATTGTATTTTCTTGTTGGATTGATCCTTTGATCTCATATAATGTCTTTATATCTTGTTACAGTCTTTGTTTTAAAGTCTATTTTTCTGATGTATGTATTGCTATTCCAGTTGAACTATTTCAAATCCAGAAGGATGATGCTGTGAAAGTGCTGCACTCAATATGCCAGCAAATTTGGAAAACTCAGCAGTGGCCACAGGACTGGAAAATGTCCGTTTTCATTCCAATCCCAAAGAAAGGCAATGCCAAAGAATGCTCAAACTACCACACAATTGCACTCATCTCACACTCTAGTAAAGTGATGCTTAAAATTCTCCAAGCCAGGCTTCAGCAGTACATGAACTGTGAACTTCCAGATGTTCAAGCTGGTTTTAGAAAAGGCAGAGGAACCAGAGATCAAATTGCTAACATCGGCTGGATCATGGAAAAAGCAAGAGAGTTCCAGAAAAACATCTATTTCTGCTTTATTGGCTATGCCAAAGCCTTTGACTGTGTGCATCACAATAGACTGTGGAAAATTCTGAGAGAGATGGGAATACCAGACCACCTGACCTGCCTCTTGAGAAACCTATATGCAGGTCAGGAAGCAACAGTTAGAACTGTACATGGAACAACAGACTGGTTCCAAATAGGAAAAGGAGTACGCCAAGGCTGTATACTGTCACCCTGCTTATTTAACTTCTATGCAGAGTACAAGAAACACTGGGCTGGAGGAAGCACAAGCTGGAATCAAGATTGCTGGGAGAAATTCAATGACCTCAGATATGCAGATGATACCACCCTTATGGCAGAAAGTGAAGAGGAACTAAAAAACCTCTTGATGAAAGTGAAAGAGGAGAGTGAAAAAGTTGGCTTAAAGCTCAACATTCAGAAAACGAAGATCATGCATCTGGCCCCATCACTTCATGGGAAATAGATGGGGAAACAGTGGAAACAGTGGCTGACTTTATTTTTCTGGGCTCCAAAATCACTGCAGATGGTGATTACAGCCATGAAATTAAAAGACACTTTCTCATGGGAAGGAAAATTATGACCAACTTAGCACATTCAAAAGCAGAGACATTACTTAGCCGACAAAGGTCTGTCTAGTCAAGGCTATGGTTTCTCCAGTGGTCATGTATGGATGTGAGAGTTGAACTATAAAGAAATCTGAGTGCAGAAGAACTGATGCTTTGAACTGTGGTGTTGAAGAAGACTCTTGAGAGTCTGTTGGACACCAAGGAGATCCAACCAGTCCATCCTAAAGGAGATCAGTCCTGGGTGTTCATTGGAAAGACTGATGCTGAGGGTGAAACTCCAATATTTTGGCCACCTCATGTGAAGGGTTGACTCATTGGAAAAGACTCTGATGCTGGGAAAGATTGAGGGCAGGAGGAGAAGGGAACAACAGAGGATGAGATGGCTGGATGGCATCACTGATTTGATGGACATGAGTTTGAGTGAACTCTGGGAGTTGGTGATGGACAGGGAGGCCTGGCGTGCTGCGATTCATGGGGTCGCAAAGAGTCGGACACGACTGAGCGACTGAACTGAACTGAACTGATGTACTTATTGCCATTTTGTTAACTGTTTGGAGGTTGTTTTTGTAGTTCATTTTTGTTTCTTTTTCCCTTTGCTCTTTCCCCTTGTGATTTGATGTCTATTTTAGCATTATCTTTGGATTCCTTTCTCTTTTTTGTGTGTATATCTATCACAAGTTTTTGGTCTGTGTTCCCATAAGGTTTACATATTAACAGACTGTATAATGATTGGCTGGTGGTTTAGTCACTAAGTTGTGCCCAATTCTGGGAACCCCATGGACTGTAGCCTGCCAGGTTCCTCTGTCCTTGGGATTTCCAAGGCGAGAATACTGGAGTGGGTTGCTGTTTCCTTCTCTTCCTGACCTAGGGATTGGACCCAGGTCTCCTACATTACAGGTGGAATCCTCACTGAATGAGCCTCCAGGGATAGTCTGTGTATATAGGGAATTATTTTAAGTTGATGATCTCTTAGGTTTGATCACATTTTGACCCTGCATTGTTTACTGCCCCCATCTCTCCTGTTTAATGCTTTTGATATCACATTTTACATCTTTTTTTTTTTGCTTATCTCTTAACTGCTTATTGTGGATATAGATGATTTTACCACTTTTGTCTTTTAACCTTCCTTTTATCCTTGTACGTGATTGATATATTACCTTTACTGTATATTTGCTTTACCAATAATTTTTTTTGGTAATTCTTATATTTCTAGTTATAGTCTTTTTCTCCATTTGGAAAAGTCCCTTTAACGTTTCTTGTAATGCTAGTTTAGTGGTGCTGAACTCTTTTAGGTTTTGTTTGTCTATAAAACTCTGCCTCTACGTATAACCTGAATAATAGCTCTGTTTAGTAGAATATTCTTGGCTTTGGGCTTTTTCCTTCCATTGCTCTAAATATATTGTGACACTCCTTTAGCCTGCAAAGCTTTTGCTAAAAAGTGATCTGACAGTCCTACGGAAGTTCTCTTGAATGTAACTGGTTACTTCTTCCATGCTGCTATTATGGAATTGTTATTATGGATTGTCTCTTTATCATATTTTTTTGCCATTTTAGTTACATGGTGGATCTCTTTGGTTTGATCTTGTTTAGGACTCTGTGGTTCCTAGACCTGAATGTCTGTTTCCTTTCTAGGAACTTACTAGGGAAGTTTCAGCTAGTAAGTCTTTAGATATATTCTTTGCAATTTCTCTTGCTCTCCTTCTGGGACCTCTATAATGTGAATGTTAATGTTTTTGATGTCATTCCAGAAGTCTTGAAAACGGTCCTTGTTTTTTAAAAATTCTCTCTTTTTTTTGGTTCAGTTTGGGTGTTCTCACTACTCTGCCACTTCACTGACCTAGTCCTGTCTTCTAATCCACTGTTGATTTTTCTAGACTCTTTAATTTCAGTTACCATGCTCTTCAGCTCTGTTTGGTTCTTCTTTCTATATTCTAACTGTTTGTTAAACTTACCACTGTGTTCATCCATTCTTCTCCTGAGTTCATTGAGCATATCTATAATCATTACTTTGACCTCTTTATTGGGGTAAATTACCTCCACTTCATTTTGTCTTTTTTGGGGGATTTATCTTGTTCCTTCATTTGGAACCTATTCCTCTGTCGCTTCTTTTTGTCTGATTTTCTGGTTTTATTTTTATATATTAGGTAGACGGGTTAGTTTTTTGATCTTGAAGAAGTAGGCTGTGTAAGAGATGTCCATGGGGCCAGCAGGACCCTGTCTTCTGGCCACCACATCTCTCTGTTCTAAGGGTGCACCCTGTGCAGACTGCATGCTCCCTTCTGTTGTGGAAGGGCCAACTACTGTGGGTGTGTTGGTGGTTGGGCACGCCTCCAGCCCTGTTGGTTCCTAGGCCCTGCCTCATATGTGATCTCCCTGTGGGCACATTCAGATCTCAAAGCAGCTGGCTCTGGGTCCCAGAAGGTCCCAAGGCTGGTGCTGGCCCAGTGATGGGTGGAGCCCAGAAGGTCCCAAGGCTGGTGCTGGCCTGCTGGTTGGTTAGAAAGATCCTAAGATAACAGGAGTGGGGCTTGGGTGGGCCTAGCTGGAATCTTAATTTATTTTAATTTACATTTTTAAAAAAGTATCTTTTGATTAATGACATATTTTCCCTTTTTGTATTTACTGTACTCTTGAGAGCACTTTATTCCGCTTGATTAAGCTGTTTATCAAAATGCTTTTGGGTTGACAATTCTGATACTGTTAGCATGGTTTTTTGCATCCTTTTTTTTTTTTTCAACCCATTTGTGTCTTTATATTGAATGGATCTCTCATAAGCAGCATATCACTGGGCATTACTTTTATATGCAATCTGACAATCTCTGCTTTCTAATTGAAGTATAATCTCCATTTATATTTAATGTAATTATTGATTTAGCTGTGTTTCTGTCAGCTTGATATTATCTTCTATTCGCTTTTCCTCTGTTCCTCCTTGCCTATATTTTTTGGGGGTTAATCTGCAACTTAGTGCTTCATTTTATTTCCTTGATTGACTTCTTGGCTCAAAGTCCTTATTTGTGTGTGCATGTATGTGTGTGTGTGTGTTTTCTAGGGCTAACACTATGCTTCCCTGGTGGCTCAGAAAGTAAAGAATCCGCCTGCAGTGTGGGAGACCTGGGTTTGAGTCCTGGGTCGGGAAGATCCCCTGGAGAAGGAAATGGGAACCCATTCCGGTAATCTTCCCTGGAGAATCCCCATGGATAGAGGAGCCTGGTGGGCTACAGTCCATGGAGTTGCAGAGTCGGACACGACTGAGCAACTAAGCACACACGAGACTATGCTATGGTTCTATATTTCCATGTGTGTTATTGTGTGATCATTTCTCCCTTCTGGAGGAAAGGAATTTTGTCTTAGAATTCTCTCCTATCATCGTTATTCATTCATTCAATTCATTTATTCATTCAACATATTGTTATCAAACATCCACTATGTACCAAGGACTTCTAAGTGTTAGAAATACAACTGTGATCCACACAGATATGAAGCCAACAGTCTGCTTGGAAATAGATAATTAAGTAGGACAGTTTTCCCCAAGGAGGAAACATCTGAACTAAGCCTTGAAGGCTCAACAGTGAAGTTCAATTTTTTTCAAGTGAAGGGAATAATGTTAGATTGTTTCAGATTGTGGCAATAGTGATTTCAAAGACCCAGAAACAGGAGCAACTGGTAATTCGCTCAGGGAGTGGTAAGATACTCAGCGTGGCTGGAGCAGTGTTAGATGGAGCAAATGGGGTGGAACGTGGAGTATGGAATAGGTTGGCAAGAAGTTTAAGGAGTCCCTATGCTGTGATTCATGGGGTCGCAAAGAGTCAGACACGACTGAGCGACTGAACTGAACGGAACTGATGATAACTTCTAATTTGGGGGGGAATCTATGATATATCCATGATATTCATGTTATTAATGTTCATTAATTGAATGGCTGAAGAGATTTTGAACCAAATTGTTGCCTATAAACCGTGTGCCTCGTCCAGTTGTCTATAATGCCTGTTTTCACTTTGAGAGATTTGTCTTTTGGAAGTGAAGACATTTTGATTGTCAAATCCTATTATAAAGAAGAAAACATTATTCCAGAGGAGTGCTTTTTGTAACATAACATAAGCAAGGGATTTTCCAAGGTTATTGGAGAAGAGAGTGTGCATCCATTTACCTATACCTAGATAGCCTCAGATGAGAAAGTGCTTTTTATTTTACATATATTCTCCCCCTGCCCAGCTTCATTGGGATGTAATCACTCTATAATATTGTGTAATTTTTAGATGTACAATGTGTTATTTTTCTGTTTTTTAAATTTATTTTTAATTGGACGATAATTGCTTTACAATATTGTGTTAGTTTCTGCCATACATCAGTGTAAACCAGCCATAGGTATACATATGTCCCTTCCCTCTTCAACCCCCCTCCCACCTCCCTTCCATCCCACCCTTCTAGGTTGTCAGAGAGCATCAAGCAATGTGTCAGTTTGACACATGTATATATTACAAAGTGATTACCACAGTAGCATTAGTTAAGTCCTCTATCTATTCACATAATTACCAGTTCTTTTTTATGGTGAGAACACTTAACGTCCACTCTTAGCAACTTTCAAGTGTATAGTACAGTATTGTAAACTATAATCGCCATAATGTACATTAGATCCCCAAAACTTATTCATCTTATCACTGGAGGTTTTTCATACTTTGACCAATAGCTCCCTATTTCTCCTGACATCCCAACCCTAACCCCTGACAATTGCTAGTCTATGCTCTGTTCCTATGAGTTTCTGTGAGTTGGGCATTGAATATATATATTTACTTGGCTGCATCAGGTCTTAGTTGCAGCCTGCAGGATCTTTATCGCATCATGTGAGGTCTTCCGTTGCGGTGCATTGGACTTTATAGTTGTGGTGCGACAGCTCCGCGGGCATGGGGCTCTGGAATACGCACATTCAGTTGTTGCCGTGCACAGGCTTTGTTGCTTCACAGCATGTAGATCTTGGTCCCCTGACCAGGGATAGAACCTCTATCCCCTGCATTGCAAGGTGGATTCTTAACCATTGGACCACTAGGGAAGTCCTAAAGCGAAAGTGAAAGTGAAGTCGCTCAGTCGTGTCTGACCCTTTGCGACCCAGGTACTGTAGCCCACCAAGCTCCTCCGTCCATAGGATTCTCCAGGCAAGAATACTGGAGTGGGTTGCCATTTCCTCTCCAGGGGATCTTCCTAAGTTAGGTATTTTTAGCTTTCACACATAGGTGATATCATACAATATTTGTCTTTCTCTGACTTATTTCACTTGGCATAATGTCCTCGAGGTCTGTCCATGTTGTCACAATGGCAGGGTTTCCTTCTTTCTCATAGATAAATAATATTCTACTGTCTCTACAACTGACCCTGGAACAAAGCAGAGGTTATTGCTGCTAACCCCCCAGTGCAGTGCAAACTCATGTACAGATACCAATGGACAACTATAAACTTGGATACCGATGATATCCAAGGAGAACTGGTTCCAAGACCTGGCACAGATATTCAAATCTGAAGATGCCCAGATCCCACAGTCAGCCCTCTGCATCTGTGGTTCTGCGTCAGTGGATTCAACCACCCTGGATCATATAGTACTGCAGTTATTGAAAAGAACTGTATATAAATAGACCCACACAGTTCAAACTGGTTTTATTCAATGGTAAATTATATATACACTTCATCTTTATCCATTACTTAGATTGTTTCCATATCTTGAAAGTGTTAGTCACTCAGTCATGTCTGACTCTTTGTGACCCCGTGGACTGTGGCCTGCTAGGCTTCTCTGTCCATGGAATTCTCCAGGCAAGAATACTGGAGAGGATAGCCTTTTCCTTCTCCAGGGGATCTTCCTGACCCAGAGATTGAATCTGTATCTCTTACGTCTCCTACATTGGCAGACAGGTTCATTACCACTAGCGCCACCTGGGAAACCCAAGATTGCTTTATCATGCTGTATTTTACTTTCATTCTCTTTTTTTGAAAAATATAAATTTATTTTTTTTTAATTTGGAGGCTAATTACTTTACAATATTGTAATGGTTTTGCCATACATCAACATGAATCCGCCACGAGTGTACATGTGTTCCCTGTCCTGCACCCCATTCCCGCTTGCCTCTCCATCCCATCCCTCTGGGTCGTCCCAGTGCACCAGCCCCGAGCACCCTGTCTCATGCATCGAACCTGGACTGGCAATCCATTTCACATATGATAATATACATGTTTCAGTGACATTCTCCCAAATCATCCCATCCTTGCCCAAAGCCGTGGTACTTTCATTCTCAAAGGATAATTTCACTGAACAAAGAATTCTTGATCCTTTTCTTTCATCCCTTTCAGCCACCAGGGAAGCCCTTCCATATCTTGGTTATTGTAAATAAAGCTGCCACATACATGGGGGTGCAGATATTTCCTTGAGATACTGATTTCATTTCCCTAGGATATATACCCAGAAATGGGATGGTTGGATCATATGGTAGTTCTATTTTTAATTTACTGAGGAACCTTCAGACTGTTTCTATAGTGGCTGTACCACTTTATATTTTTACTAACCATGTTTTCTGTATCTTTGTCAACACTTGGTGCCCTGGTGAATCAGATGGTAAAGAATCTGCCTGCAATGCCGGAGACCTGGGTTTGACCCTTGGGTCAGGAAGATCCCCTGGAGAAGGGAATGGCTATCCACTCCAGTATTCTTCCCTGGAGAATCCCATGGACAGGGGAGCCTAATGGGCTACAGTTCATGACGTCGCAAAGCACTTGACCGAGTGACTAACACTTTCACTTCGCTTTCAACACTTGGTTATGTCTCGTCTTTTTGATGCTAGCCACATAGGTGAAAGGCGTTATGTCCTTGTGATTTTGATTTTAATTTTTATGGTAATTTGTAATGGTAGCACCTTTCCATGTACGTTATGACTATTTGTGTGTCTTGTATTCAGTTCCTCTACCCATTTTTAAACTGAATTGTTTTTTGTTTTGTTACTGAGTTCCTTATATATTTTGGATATTAACCACCTATCAGATACACAATTTTTTCTCTTCTTCCATAGGTTACCTTTTCATTTTATAGATTGTTTATTTTGCTGTGAAGATGTTTCTCAGTTTGATGTAGCCCTACTTAATTGTTTTTACTTTTTATTTTGCTTGTGCTTTTGACATATTAAAAAAATACCTGCTGAGACTATTTCCCTATGTTTTCTTCTAGGATTTTTATGGTTTCATGTCCTATGTTTTAAGTCTTTGATTTAAAAGTGTGGGTTGTGTGTGATAGGAGTGCAATTTTATTCTGTATGTGATTAAATGGTTTTTCCCAGTGCCTTTTATTGAAGAGTTTATCCTTTCTTCATTGAGTGTTGTTGACTCTATTGTCAAATATGGGTTGACTGTGTATGTGAGGGTTTATTTAGGCCCTTAACTATGTTTTATTGGTCCATGAATCTTTTCTTATGCCAATATCATACTGTTTTGATTAATAAAGCTTTGCAGCATACTTTGAAATTAGGAAGTGTTGTGCTTCCAATTTTCTTATTCTTTCTCAGGATCGCTTTGGCTATTCAGGGTCTTTTGCAGTTTCATACAAATTTTAGGATTGTTTTTTCTATTTCTGTGAAAAATGCCATTGGAGTTTTGCTAAGCATTGCATTGAATCTATAGGTGGTTTTGGGTAGCATGGGCATTTTAACAGTATTGATTTTTCTGATCCATGAACACAAGATATCTTTCCATTTGTTTGCATCTCTTCAATTTCTTTCCTCTAAGCCTTGTAGTTTTCAATGTACAGATCTTTTACTTCCTTGGTTAAATTTATTCACAAGTATTTATTGTTTTTGATGCTACTGTGAATGGGATTATTTTCTTTATTTCTTTTTCAGATATTTTATTTTAGTGTGTGGAAACACAACTGGTTTCTATGTGCTGATATTTTATCCTACAACATTATTAAATTTGTTGATTAGTGATAATGGTTCTTTTGGTGGAGCCTTCAAAATTTTCTCTATATAAGGTCATATCATCTACAGAGACAATTTTATTTATTTATTTCCAATTTCCTTTTCTTGTCAATTGTTATGGTTTCCAATACTGTGTTGAATAGAAGTAGTGAGAGTAGGCATCACTGTCTTTCTGATCTTAGGTGAAAAGCTTTCAACCTTTCACCACTGAGTGCGATATTATGTATGGGTTTGTCAAATATGGCCTTATTATTTTCAGGTACTTTTCTTCTATACCTAAGATTTTTCTTTTTATTATCATGAATGGATGTTGTATTTTTAAAAAATACATCTGTTGAGATGATCGCATGATTTTATCTTTTATTCTGTAAGTATGGAGTATTTATTTAGTGATTTATGTTGTTGAACCATCCTTGCATCCCAGGGATAAGTCCCACTTGATCATGGCATATAATCCTTTTAATGTGTCATTGAATTAAACTTGCTAATATTTTATTAATATTATTACATTGATATTTATTAGGGAAACTGGCCTGTAGTTTTCTTTTTTTTTCCTTATAGCATCCTTATCTGGCATTGGTATCAGGTAACACTGGCCTCATAAAATGAATTTGGAAATATTTCCTTCTCTTTAATTTTTTGGAAGAGTTTGAGAAAGACTGTCATTTAACTCTTCTTTATTTATTTGCTAGAATTCACTACTGAAACCATCTGGTTCTGGGCTTTTCTTTGTTAAGAGATTTCCAATTAATGATTAAATCTCCTTACTCATAACTGGTTTGTTAAGATTTTCTGTTCCTTCATAATTCAATCTTGCTGTTGCTGCTAAGTCGCTTCAGTCGTGTCTGACTCTGTGCGACCCCATAGATGGCAGCCCACCAGGCTCCCCTGCCCCTGGGATTCTCCAGGCAAGAACACTGGAGTGGGTTGCCATTTCCTTCTCCAATGCACGAAAGTGAAAAGTCAAAGTGAAGTCGCTCAGTCGTGTCCGACTCCTAGCGACCCCATGGACTACAGCCCACCAGGCTCCTCCGTCCATGGGATTTTCCAGGCAAGAGTACTGGAGTAGGGTGCCATTGCCTTCTCCCAATTCAATCTTAATAAACTGTATATTTCAATGAATTTCTCCATGTTCTCTGTTACAGAATTTGTTGGTATATAATTGTTTATAGTCTGTTACGATTTTTTGAATTTCTGCCTACTCTTTCTTTCATTTCTTTTTTTTCCCCCTTAGACTAGTTAAATGCTTGTCAATTTTATCTTTGATATCCCCCTCCCCAGCCTTTTGTTTCATTGGTCCTTTCAATTGTTTTTAAATATTGTATTTCACATATTTCTTCTCTGATACTTATTTCCTTCATTCTGCTTTGGTAGACTTAGTTTGTTCCTTGAAGGATAAAGTTATTGTTTATTTGAGATCTCTCTTTTTTCTTAATGTAGGCATTTATCACTGTAAACTTTTATCTTGGAACTATTTTTGCTGCATCCCGTAGGTGTGGGTATGTTTTGTTTTCATTTGTTTCAAGATTATTTTTATTTCCCCTTTGATTTTTTTCTTTGACCCCTTGGTTGCTCAGAAGTGTGTTGTTTATTTCCACATACTTGTGATTTTTTTCAGCTTTCCTTCTGCTATTGATTTCTAGTTTCATACCATTGTGGTAAGAAAAGATACTTGTTATGATGTTAACCTTCTCAGATTTGCTAAGTCTTATTTTGTGACATATCATCCTCTATCCTGGAGAATATTCTATGTGCACTTGAGAAGAATGTGTATTCTACTCAGTTGGATGGAATGTTCTATACATGTTTGTTAGCTCCATTTGATCTAAAGGATATTTCAAGCCCAATGTTTCCTTATTGATGATCTGGATGATCTATTTAATGTTGAAAGTGAAGTATTGAAGTCCCTTATAATATTATATTATTATCTATTTCTCTCTTCCTCGTCTGTTAGTATTAACAATATATTTAGATGCTCTAATATTAGGGATATATATATCCCTAATATAATTATCATATCTTCTTAATAAAATGACACCTTTACTATTATGTAATAACTTTTGTCTCTTCATATAGTTTTTGGCTAAAGGTACATTTTCTCTGGGCTGGAAGAAGCACAAGCTGAAATCAAGATTTCCAGGAGAAATTCAATAACCTCAGATATGCAGATGACACCACCCTTATGGCAGAAAGTGAAGAAATAAAGAGCCTCTCGATGAAAGTGAAAGAGGAGAGTGAAAAAGTTGGCTTAAAGCTCAACATTCAGAAAACGAAGATCATGGCATCTGGTTCCCTTCACTTCATGGGAAATAGATGGGAAAAGAGTGGAAACCGTGGCAGACTTTTTATTTTTTTGGGCTCCAAAATCACGCAGATGGTGATTGCAGCCATGAAATTAAAAGACGCTTACTCCTTCGAAGAAATGTTATGACTAACCTAGATAGCATATTCAAAAGCAGAGTTTGCCAACAAAGGTCTGTCTAGTCAAGGCTATGGTTTTTCCAGTGGTCATGTATGGATGTGAGAGTTGGACTGTGAAGAAAGCTGAGTGCCAAAGAATTGATGCTTTTGAACTGTGGTGTTGGAGAAGACTCTTGAGAGTCCCTTGGACTGCAAGGAGACCCAACCAGTCCATCCTAAAGGAGATCAGTCCTGAGTGGTCACTGGAAGGAATGATGCTAAAGCTGAAACTCCAGTACTTTGGTCAGCTCATGAGAAGAGTTGACTCATTGGAAAAGACTCTGATGCTGGGAGGGATTGCGGGCAGGAGAAGGAGATGACAGAGGATGAGATGGCTGGATGGCATCATTGACTCGATGGACATGAGTTTGAGTGAACTCCGGGAGTTGATGATGGACAGGGAGGCCTGGCGTGCTGCGATTCATGGGGTTGCAAAGAGTCGGACACGACTAAGCGACTGAACTGAACTGAACTGAACTGACTGATGCTTTCTCTGATATAAGTGTAACTACCCTGCTCTTTTGGTCTCCACTGTCATGGAATATCATTTTACATCCCTTCACTTTGAACCTTTGTGTATTCTTAGAGCTGAAATGAATCTCTTGTAGGTACATAGAGTTGTGTCTTGTTTTTTCAAATCCATTCAGACACTATGCTTTTTGATTGGAGAATTTAATGCATTTACACTTAGAGTAGTTGTTAATACATATGGACTTTCTAGTGCCATCTTATTGTCTTCTGACTGTTCTGTAGTGTCTTTGTTTCTTTCTTCCTCTCTTTCTGCCTTCCTTTGTGAATTGATGATTCTCTGTAGTGTTATGATTTGATTCCCTTCTCTTTTTATCTTTTGCAAATCTATTGTAGGATTTTGCTTTGTGGTTACCATGAGTGTACACAAAACATTTTATAGATATCAGTTCAGTTCAGTTCAGTTCAGTTCAGTTCAGTTGCTGAGTCATGTCTGACTCTTTGTGAACCCATGGGTTGCAACATGCCAGGCCTCCCTGTCCATCACCAACTCCCAGAGTTTACTCAAACTCATGTCCATTGAATCAGTGATGCCATCCAACCATCTCATCATCTGTCGTCCCCTTCTCCTCCTGTCTTCAATCTTTCCCAGCATCAGGGTCTTTTCCAATGAGTCAGTTCTTCACATCAGGTGGCCAAAGTATTGGAGTTTCAGCTTCAATATCAGTCCTCCGAATGAACACTCAGGACTGATTTCCTTAGGATGGACTGGTTGGATCTCCTTGCAGTCCAAGGGACTCTCAAGAGTCTTCTCCAACACCACAGTTCAAAAGCACCAGTTCTTCAGTGCTCAGCTTTCTTCACAGTCCAACTCTCACATCTATATATTACTACTGGAAAAACCATAGCCTTGACTAAATGGATCTTTATTGGCAAAGTAATGTTTCTGCTTTTTAATATGCTATCTAGGTTGGTTATAACTTTCCTTCCAATGAGTAAGCATCTTTTTGTTTCATGGCTGCAATCACCATCTGCAGTGATTTTGGAGCCCCCAAAAGTAAAATCTGCCACTGTTTCCCCATCTATTTGACGTGAAGTGATGGGACTGGATGCCATGATCTTTGTCGTCTGAATGTTTAGCTTTAAGCCAACTTCCTCAATTTCCTCTTTCACTTTCATCAAGAGGCTGTTTAGTTCTTCTTCACTTTCTGCCGTAAGGGTGGTGTCATCTTCATATCTGAGGTTATTGATATTTCTCACAGCAGTCTTGATTCTAACTTGTGCTTCATCCAACCCAACATTTCTCATGATGTACTCTGCATATTAATTAAATAAGCATGGTGACAATATACAGCCTTGACATATTCCTTTTCCTATTTGGAACCAGTGTATTGTTCCATGTCCAGTTCTAACTGTTGTTTCCTGACCTGCATCCAGGTTTCTCAAGAGGCAGGTCAGGTGGTCTGGTATTCCCATCTATTTCGGAATTTTCCACAGTTTATTGTGATCCACACAGTCAAAGGCTTTGGCATAGTCAATAAAGCAGAAATAGATGTTTTTCTGAAACTTTCTTGCTTTTTTGATGATCCAGAGTCTGTTGGCAATTTGATCTCTGGTTCCTCTGCCTTTTCTAAAACCAGCTTGAACATCTGGAAGTTCACAGTTCATGTATTGTTGAAGCCTGGCTTGGAGAATTTTGAGCATTATTATTAGCATGTGAAATGGGTGCAATGGTGTGGTAGTTTGAGCATTTTTGGCATTGCCTTTCTTTGGGATTGGAATGAAAACTGGCCTTTTCCAGTCCTGTGGCCACTGCTGAGTTTTCCAAATTTGCTGACATATTGAGTGCAGCACCTTTTCAGCATATCTTTCAGGATTTGAAATAGTTCAATTGGAATTCCATCACCTCCACTAGCTTTGTTCATAGTGATGCTTCCTAAGGCTCATTTGACTTCACATTTCAGGATGTCTGGCTGTAGGTGAGTGATCACACCATCATGATTATCTGGGTCGTGAAGATCTTTTTTGTACAGTTCTTCTGTGTATTCTTGCCGCCTCTTATTAACATCTTCTGCTCCTGTTAGGTCCATACCATTTCTGTCCTTTTTTTGAGCCCATCTTTGCATGAAATGTTCCCCTGGTATCTCTAATTTTCTTGAGGTGTTCTCTAGTCTTTCCCATTCTTTCCTGTATCTGACAAAGATACTATTCAGAAATAAAGGAGAGATAAATATTTTCCAGATAAAAGCTGAAGGCTTCATTACTTCTAAACCTACATTAAAGAAATGCTAAAATGAGTTCTTCAGGCTGAAATTTAGATCTCTGATATGAAAACATAGGAAAATATACCACATATTGGTAAAGTAAGTATATAATCAAATTCAGAATGTCCTACTACTATAATATGTAATGTGTTAGCCATGATGGGTGAAGCTGTCTTCCCTCCCTGCTGTTTACCTGGAGCCAAACGGCGAGGCAAAAGCAAATGTTTAAGGAGAGCTTGCCATGTGCCAGGACCTGTTTGGGTGCGTTACAAACATCTCATTCACTCCTCACAATCACCCTGGATGTGATTATATTTATCTGATGTGTGAATAAGTGAGGCACAGAAAGGTTAAATGTAATGGATACAGGAATAGAGCTTTCCTCTATTTCTTTGCACTGATCACTGAGGAAGGCTTTCTTATCTCTCCTTGCTATTCTTTGAAACTCTGCATTCAGATGCTTATATCTTTCCTTTTCTCCTTTGCTTTTCACTTCTTTTCTTTTCAGAGCTATTTGTAAGGCCTCCTCAGACAGCCATTTTGCCTTTTTGCATTTCTCTTTCTTGGAGATGATCTTGATCCCTCTCTCCTGTGCAGTGTCACACACCTCCGTCCATAGTTCACCAGGCACTCTGTCTATCAGATCTAGTCCCTTAAATCTATTTCTCACTTCTACTGTATAATCATAAGGGGTTTGATTTAGGTCATACCTGAATGGTCTAGTGGTTTTCCCTCTTTTCTTCAATTTCAGTCTGAATTTGGCAATAAGGAGTTCATGATCTGAGCCATAGTCAGCTCCTGGTCTTGTTTTTGCTGACTGTATAGAGCCTCTCCATCTTTGGCTGCAAAGAATATAATCAATCTGATTTTGGTGTTGACCATCTGGTGATGTCCATGTGTAGAGTCTTCTCTTGTGTTGTCGGAAGAGGGTGTTTGCTGTGACCAGTGTGTTCTCTTAGCAAAACTCTGTTAGCCTTTGCCCTGCTTCATTCTATACTCCAAGGTCAAATTTGCCTGTTATTCCAGGTGTTTCTTGACTTCCTACTTTTGCATTCCAGTCCCCTATAGTGAAAAGGACATCTGTTTTGGATGTTAGTTCTAGAAGGTCTTGTAGGTCTTCATAGAACCATTCAGCTTCAGTTTCTTCAGCATTACTGGTAGGGGCATAGACTTGGATTACCATGATATTGAATGGTTTGCCTTGGAAACTGAGATCATTCTGTCATTTTTGAGATTGCATCCAAGTACTGGATTTCAGACTCTTTTGTTGACTATGATGGTTACTCCATTTCTTCTAAGGGATTCTGTGCTTTGCTGGAGCAGCTGTGAAGGTATACCCCACGTCCAAGGTCAAAGAAACCCCAGTAAGTGGGTAGGCCCTGGAGTGGCTATGAGGAGATACCCCACATCCAAGGGGCAAAGAAGAAGCCCCAGCAAGATGGTAGAAGGGGCTAGTTCACATTTAGAATCAAACCCTATTCCCACCAGAAATGCTCAGAGGGCTTAAACGAACTTTGTGTGCACCAGGACCCAAGTACCTCACAGAGACTGAGCCAGAACTGTGTTTGAGTGTCTCCTGTGGAGGTACAGGTCAGCAGTGGACTGCCCCAGGGACAGGGTCTCTGGGTGCAGCAGACCTGGGTATGGCATAAGCCCCCTTAGAGGAGGTCACCATTAACCTTACCTTAGAGCTGCCAGAACTTACACAGGACTGGGAAACAGACTCTTGGAGGGGCAGAAACAGAACCTTGTGCATCAGGACCTGGGAGAAAGGAGCAGCGAACCCACAAGAGACTGACCCAGACTTGCCTGTAAGTGTCTAGGAGTCTCCAGCGGAGGCATGGGTCCATGGTGGCCCACTGCAGGGTTGAGGGCACTGAGTGTAGCAATACATGCATGGGACCTTTTGAAGGAGGTTGCCATTATCTTCATTAGCTCCACCATAGTTTGGCCCCAGGTAAACAGCAAGGAGGGAAGACAGCTTCACCCATCATGGCTAACACACTACATATTATAGTAGTAGGACATTCTGAATTTGATTATATACTTACTTTACCAATATGCAGTATATTTTCATACGTTTTCAGATCAGAGATCTAAATTTCAGCCTGAAGAACTCATTTTAGCATTTCTTCAATGTAGGTTTAGAGGTAATGAAGCCTTCAGCTTTTATCTGGAAAATATTTATCTCTCCTTTATTTCTGAATAGTATCTTTGTCAGATACAGTATTCTTGGTTGGCAGTTTTTTCTTTTGAATATACCAGCCCACTCTCTCCTGACCTGTGAGATTTCTGCTGAGAAATCTACCAATACCTTTATGGGAATTCGTTTGCAAGTAATGAGCTTCTTTTCTCTTGCTGCTTTTTAGATTCTCTTGTAGTTTGATTTTTGACAGTTTTATTAAAATATGACTTGGAGAGGATCTCATTAAGTTCAGTTTGTTTGGTGACCTATTAACTTCATGAAATGGGATATGAAAATCCCTACCAAATTTGAGAAGTTCTCAGTCATTATTCCTTTAAATTAGATTTCTATCCCCTTCTTCCTCTCTTTTTCTGGAACCCCAATAATTTGCATATTGTTTCCTTTGGTTGTATTCCATAGATAATGTGGGCTTTCTTCACTTTTTTTCCTTTGTTGTTCTCTGTCTGGATAATTTCAAAGTTCTTATCTTCCAACTTTTATGTTTTTCTTGCTGTTGATATTCTTTATTACAATTTTCATTTTATTTGTTGCATTTTTCAGATCCAGCATGCTTTTTTTAATGATTTCATCTCTTTGATAAACTTCTCATTTGCATTTAAAGTAGTAGTCATCTCTTCTAGTCTTTCCTAACTGTCTTTGGGAGAGAAACACCTTCTGTTAGTCCTGCTAGGGACTCTGAGGTTTTCTCAGAGTCAGTTCTGTGGATTCACCTACAAATGGCTTTTGTTGGACAGGAGGCAGAGAAGCATCAGTGAGGTATATCTTAGCCATGAATCTGATGCCACTACTAAATATACTCTTGAGTAAATCCTTTCTCTTCTCTGGACCTCTGTTTACTTTTCTGAACAATGAGGAGCTTGTAAAGATTGCATTTGAGGTTGCTTCCAACTCTGAAATGCCATAGGTCTATCAGCCATTAAAACCTCAATGGGGATTGATTAATTTTATGTCTCTAGTCATGAAAAATTCCATAGTGAATTCATGTATTTATAATGGTGAGGGTTCCAGTTGCTAGTGACAGAAACTAACTTGGGATAATTTAGGTTAAAAAAGAGAATTTATTGATAGGATATGAGGAGCAGAATGTCATGGAACTTTAGGGCGAGAATAGAGCTACGTACCAGGAAAGAGTTTGAACTAGGCATAGAAAACCTTCAGGAACTGTTCTCTATTACTTAGGATTCGGTGATTGGTGAATGGGGTTGTTGGTTTGTGAACTGGACAGGCATTCCCAAAAGTGTCCTCTCAACCTAAATTTTTGATTTCTCTTGGGGACAGTTGTCACAGAAGTGGGGGGAAGGATGCAGATTTGATCAGATGTGCCTGGTCCTGAGAGGTGGTCTCTTTGAAGTTCTCTGATCCTTGGGTTTGGAGACATACCAATGTGGGTATCTGAAAGAATTAGGGAGAAAAGGCTGTCTGTATGTGTGACAAACTTCAATCTGGGTCACATTAAGGCAGCAAACACACCTTCTTGGGTTCGTTTGCTGAGCTGGTACTTAGGCGTGGTCATGGGCTGGCTCCTGGTAGAAAACTTGTCATAGCCTTTTCTCCCTAATGGGAAAAAAGAGGGACAGAATGTCTTTGCTAATAAGGAAGGCTCTTGGTGGAGTTGAGGGAATTATGGGGCTTCTGCACTCTCCTCCATGATGTGAAAGGTTGATTGGTGAAACCAGACTGGCACTGATCTGGGTGGAGTAGGGGCTGCCTAACCCCATTTCAGAGTGTCCTCATCTCCTCACCTTTCTGCTGCCGAGTGAAGGTCGCTAGACCAGGAGCCCAGGGCTTTAGACTGCCATCAAGATGGTGGGTGATGGCCCCTACCTTATCTCTGATCTGGACCGGCGAGGCCAGCGGAGATCATTCACAGAGAGATATGACCCCAGCCTGAAGACCATGATCCCCGTGAGACCCTATGCAAGGTAAGTCAGGAGGAGGATTGAAGGGAGGTCTGGGCAGAACTTCCAGGAATCATTTCCAGCCCATCAGGACAGTGGACACTGCCCCTGCTCCCCAAGTTGCGGCTCTGTATGCTTGTACTTTTGGCCTTCCATCCATCCATCCATCCATTTTAAAAATTTATTGACCATTCACTTCAAGAATCCTCCTTTCCTTTGGTGGAAAGGAGGCAACAGCAAATGTTTAAGGAGAGCTTGCCATGTGCCAGGACCTGTTTGGGTGCTTTACAAATATCTTCTCATTCACTCCTCACAACCACCCTGGAGGTGTTGTGATTATATTTATCTGATGTGTGAATAAGAGAGGCACAGAAAGGTTGAATAATGTGCACAAAGTTAATCACCTAGATATTACTTTGTAACAAACTGCCTCTGCACTTAGTAGCCTAAAACAATCACCATTTCTTTAGCTTGAAATTTTCGTGGTTCAGGAACTTGAGCTAAATAAACAGTGATTGTTTTAGGCTTGACCAGATTTTCTTATGCGTTGCTGGTCAGCAAGATGGCTGTGCTTCTGGGGGTGATGGGCTGGGGGAAGGTGGGCCCCATGGACTATGAACTTCCAGCAGGCACTAGGTTCTCCATTTCTTTCACTGCATTCTATTGGCCAAATCAAGTCACATGGAAGCCCAGATCCAAGGTGTGTGGGGAAACAGATCTGACATCTTGAAGGAAGAAGCTGCAAGGGTCTGGAACACAGATGGAGAGAGAGAATTGGGTTAAATTGCAGAATAGGAACTCGGGAAGTCTGATTTCCAAGCTCACATCCTTAACTATAATGTGATGTTATATTACTATATGTGTATTCTTAACATTACATTAACTATAATATTTTTAAAAGCTGCTTTTTCTCAGTGGTTAAGAGTCTGTCTGCCACTGCAGGAGCACAGGAGATGAGGTTTGAATCCCATGGACAGAGGAGCCTGGGGACTAAAGTCTATCAGGTCACAAAGAGTCGGACATGACTGAGCGGCTGAACGCACATGCACGCAAGCACACACACCTTTTCTACATGAGAAGTGCTCTATAACCTGTCTTCTGAGCAGCAGAAGGCCAAGTGACATCTCCATGGTGAGATGACATAGCACTGCTCTCCTTTCAGAATACATAGACCAAAGATAAACCTGTGAACCCTCTAAGGTGAGAGGTGAAGGTTGAAGGGTCATGCATGGGCTACCATCTTTAGTTCCAAGCAGGAGAGCTCTAACTACCCACTGTTTTGGCTCTGTTCACAATTTTGTGGAGAGGCAGTGTGATATAGTGTTTAAGAGAAAGATGGGAGTCAGCAAGTGTTGGTCTTGATTTCCTGCTTCACCACTGACTAGCTATAAGACTTTGGACAAGTACTATAACCTCTTTTTGCCTTGATGTTCCTGTCTATGAAATGGGATCATAATATCACCCCAATACTTGGGCTGTTGTTAGGATTATGTCATGTGATGCATTAACGTTACCCTTTGGGAAATGTTTACTGTGTACCAGGCACATAGTATTAATATGTTATTAATGAGCTGGCTTAAAGCTCAACACTCAGAAAATGAAGATCATGGCATCTGGTCCCATCACTTCATGGGAAATAGATGGAGAAACAGTGGAAACAGTGTCAGACTTTATTTTTGGGGGGCTCCAAAATCACTGCAGATAGTGACTGGAGCCATGAAATTAAAAGACGCTTACTCCTTGGAAGAAAAGTTATGACTAACCTAGATAGCATATTCAAAAGCAGAGACATTACTTTGCCGACTAAGGTCCGTCTAGTCAAGGCTATGGTTTTTCCAGTAGTCATGTATCAATGTGAGAGTTGGACTGTGAAGAAAGCTGAGTGCCGAAGAATTGGTGCTTTTGAACTGTGGTGTTGGAGAAGACTCTTGAGAGTCCCTTGGACTGCAAGGAGATCCAACCAGTCCATTCTAAAGGAGATCAGTTTGGGTGTTCATTGGAAGGACTGATGCTAAAGCTGAAACTCCAGTACTTTGGCCACCTCATGTGAAGAGTTGACTCATTGGAAAAGACTCTGATGCTGGGAGGGATTGGGGGCAGGAGGAGAAGGAGATGACAGAGGATGAGATGGCTGGATGGCATCACCGACTCGATGGATGTGAGTTTGAGTGAACTCCGGGAGGTGGTGATGGACAGGGAGGCCTGGCATGCTGCGATTCATGGGGTTGCAAAGAGTCGGACAAGACTGAGCGACTGAACTGAACTGAATACTATCTTAGCTTGGGTTCTCCCAAAAGCAGAGCATGAGTCAAAAGCTTGGGTGCAGGTAGCTTACTTGTGAGGCGATACCAAGCAGCAGGAGGAAAGATTTAGGGAGAGTGCGGCAGGGAAGGAGAGCGTGTGTGTTGTCAGTGTCACTGCTTGTAGACATGGGGACTGGATTCTACTAGGCCCCCTCCAGGAGTATGCAATTTTCTACCCATAGGGTGGGAGGTGGGGGCATTTGTCTGTGGGCTCTTATACTCCATTAGTTAGGTTTTCTTCCTGGGGGCATTGAAAGTGAAAGTGAAGTTGCTCAGTCGTGTCCGACTCTTAGTGACCCCATGGACTGCAGCCTGTCAGGCTCCTCCGTCCATGGGATTTTCCAGGCAAGAGTACTGGAGTGGGTTGCCATTGCCTTCTCCAGAGGATCTTCCCGGCCCAGGGATTGAACCCGGGTCTCCCGCATTGCAGGCAGACGCTTTACCGTCTGAGCCGTCATTAGCCCCCTAAAATTCTGGGCTACACTGATGCTCTGAGAAGACCTGAAGGTAGTGAAAAGAGGCACAACACACCTGTGAGAGGGGACACTGTCAGCAGAGCCCAAGCTGCACAGCGTTGTCCTCCACAGCTGAGATGGGAGGTAAATGTGACAAAGTCTACACAGAGTGACCCAGAGCATCTTGACAGCATCTGCTACAAGTACAAAGCTCTTCCAGGGCCTGGAATACCGCAAACACTCAGGAATTAGGAGGTAACACCCTGTGTCTCTGACTCTTATTCCATCTTACATGGTTAATTCCTCAAGGGCAGAAGCACAGCTCTTCCTCCTCCCTTATTGGTTTCCTTTTCCCCTTCCTTCTACCTCCCCTGTCCTCCTCCTTTATCTGCTAGCTAATATTTATATCGTAGTTGTTGTTTAGCGGCTAAGTTGTGTGCAGCTCCTCCTACTCACGGACTGTAGCCCACCTCTGTAGGCTCTGTAGGCTCCTCTGTCCATGGGATTTCCCAGGTAAGAATGCTGGAGTGGATTGCCATTTCCTCCTCCGGGGAGCTTCTCGACCCAGGAACTGAACCTGCGTCTCCTGCACTGGCAGGGAGATTCTTTGCCACTAGCGCCACCAGGGGAGCCCAGTATTGCGTAGTAGCTTACATATATTAATCCATTCCATCCTCACAATAAACCATGAGTTTGACTTTAGCTCTTGCCTCCTTGGGCAGGGTCACCCCCACACCCTGCTCTGACCCTCCCCGTCCTCCCAAGAGCAAAAGCCAGGTGCCCAACTCCTCTGATGATCAGCTACCTGGTCTCCATTTCCTCATGGCAAATGAAGCAGGTACCCTCTTTCCCATGGGGTGGTCATTGCTAAATGTTTAACAACTGGCTCACTAAAAGAATTCCCTCGTTTGTAGCACTTCTCATTTTTTATGGTGTAAATTCTCCCATCATGGCTTATTTCAACATGCTGTCACTGATTGCAAAGTTGAGAAGGGATGCATGGTAACAGAGTCCTATTATGTGTGCTATTTTCACCACAGAGGTCATAGACTTAAACAATTGAAAGAATCAGTTCAGTTCAGTTCATTTCAGTCGCTCAGTCATGTCCGACTCTTTGTGACCCCATGAATCGCAGCACGCCAGGCCTCCCTGTCCATCACCAACTTCCGGAGTTCACTCAGATTTACGTCCATGAGTAAAATCCAGTAAAATAATCTAGAAAGCTATGAGTTTTGTGTATTGATTGCATTTGTCTCTAAGATAATTTACTTACATTTATGTAATTCAATTTTAATACTGGCTATGTTTAAGAATTGACGCAGAATTCCTAAAAATCAGCTCTTACAAGCTAGCAAGGGCTGGCCCAGCACACGGCTGCTCACAGGGCTGTGATGTGAGTCACCACCTGAGAGTGGCTATGGTTATCACTGTAGTTTAGAATTCTAGCCAGGAACTCAAGGCAAGGACCCCAACACCCTGGGACACCGAGCATTTTGCCTGTTTCAGGTTGGCGCCCAACCCTGTGGATGACGCAGGGCTCCTCTCGTCTGCTACATTCTCCTGGTTCACACCCGTGATGGTGCGAGGCTACCAGCACACGCTGACTGTGGACACCCTGCCCCCGCTGTCACTGTATGACTCATCCGACACCAATGGCAAAAGGTACGAGGGTTTGTTCGGTCTGTTTTGTCTAGAGAGGAGCCCACCTTGGGAAGGGACCTTCGAGCCCTTTTAGGTGCTCCCGTTTTCCCATGGGGAAATCTACACCCACCAGTCTTGGTGGTCACTCTCCCTGGCTCCTCCCTGAGATGTGGGCTGGGCTGACTGGGCTAATATTTCACAGTTTGACTGGCAAAATCACACTTTTCATTGGTTCCTGGCCTAGTCTCTGGGGAGGTGAATACTGGGGAGAGTTGGTGGGAGAAAGAGCTTCTTGAGGGCTTGAGGGTTCAGGACCACTCGGGCGCAGCTGTCAGCTGGTTTGTAGGATCACCGCATCAGGACAGGAGTGTCTGGAATCTCACTTTGCTCTGTGCTGGCTGGACTCCACCTGCGCTGCTGCCTGCCGGGCCAGGCACGGTGTTTTGTTTCACTTTAAAAGTTGTCATTGGACTTAAAAGTTTTTTTTTTAATTTTATATTGGAGTATACTTGATTAACAATGTTGTATTAGTTCCAGATGTTACAGCAAAGTGATTCACATACACACACATGTATCTATTGTTTTTAAAATTCTTTTCCCATTTAGGTTATTACAGAACATCATAGACTTTCATATTACAAAATATGTTTTGGTTGAACCAAATGAAATATTTGATAATTTTGACTTGCCAAAACATACATTTCAGTGGTTCAACCTAATTCAGATTCATTACAGAAATGTTAAAGCCACAGAAGTTTAAGCAGTGGAAGTGCCCCCACTACACGCCCACCCGACTCCCCAGAGGTCAACAGTGTTAAATGCTGGTTTGCATCTGTCTGGAATTTTTCTACTCTGATTAAACACACCCTGTGCTACCGTCTTCTGCAGATCAATACCTCTTCTTCTTTCCTGCTCACAGGTCATCTTTTTTCCCTTTGAAGAAAAACTGAAGCATACTATTTCATGGTTAACCGTTTTGCTATTTTCAGTTAAGAGTTTGTATTTTTCCACAGCACGAGAACCTCCTGCTGTGCAGCCCAGTTCCTTCATTCTTGCTAATGGCTGCATTGTTTTAAGCAGTGGGGAAGCTCTCAAAGGCATCTCTCTGCATTTGTTTCTTTTGGAATTCTCCTTATTTTTGGTCTATATGCTTGAAGGGCTGTGAGTTCCAATCATGCTCCTACAATTGTGCCTTCACATCCCCTTATCCGTGTCTCGAAGAAATCTCAGTCAGTGGTGGTTTCCAAAACCTACGGTCCAGGGAGCAGAGAGAAATGGGCTGGACCAGTGTCTGAGGAGTACCAGGTTTTCCTTCTACCCCTCTCTCTCTTTTTAATGTTGCCTTCCTTCTACCCAACATCAGCTTAGATCCTTTTCCAAACACATGCTTGACAACCTTAATAACACGTGATCTTCAGTCCATGCCTCTCTTCCGGACTCTGAGTTCATACACCCACCATCCAACAGGACTTGGATGATTCACAAGTATCCTACATCAAAAGCTATGTTCTTGATCCTCAGCCCTACCTGATGATATTCCCTTTCTCCATCTCTGTCAACGCCATTCCCACAGTTCCCCTTTTCTCCCGCATCTAATTCATCTGCAAGGCCCAATGTCTCCCCTGTCTACCTTTCTGTAAATTCTCGGCCACCTCCCGCCTGGATGCCCATGCGCTTGCATGGTGGTCTGCCTGCTCCCCACCCTCATAACCCACCATTCTCACAGCAGCCAGATGTTCTCTTAGATTTGTAAAGTAATCTTGTCACATCAGCTTAAAAACCCGCAATGGCTTCCTTTGTACTTGGAATGAAATCTAATCTCCTTCCTGAGGACCATGAAGTCCCATGAGATCTGGCCTTGCTTTGCCTCCCTGTGCCCCTACATGCCTGGCACACTGGCCTCTGTTCTGATTTTTGACATGGACAAACTCCTCCTGGCACTGGAAATTTTCTTCCTGATTTCTCTATTGCCTCTGTGTTTCTGTCACAACTGGTATTGTGCCAGGGACAGGCAGGAGGAGGAAATCAGGGCCTGGAAAGAGCCCAAATGCCAGATCCCAGCTTGTTCTGTGTCAGGGCTCTGGCCACTGCCAGTCCCATGTCCCACCCACCCTGAGAAACAGTGGTCCCCAGTCATTTTGGCATCAAAGACCAGTTTTGTGGAAGACAGTTTTTCCATGGATCAGGGGTGAGGGGATTGGTTTCATGTTACATATTATTGATTTCGTATTACATATAATAAGCATGTTACATTTATTGTGAACTTTATTTGTATTATTATTACATTGTGGTATATAATTAGATAATTATAGAACTCACTTTAATGCAGAATCAGTAGGAGCCCACCAGTTCAGTTCAGTTCAGTCTCTCAGTTGTGTCCAACTCTTCACGACCCCAGGAGCCCACCAGATGCAGCTTAATTGTCCCTTGCCACTCACTGATAGGGTTTTGATATGAGTCTGGAAACAGTTGATTTGTTGTGGTCTCTGCAGTCAAATCCGGAGAAGGCAATGGCACCCCACTCCAGTACTTTTGCCTGGAAAATCCCATGGACAGAGGAGCCTGGTAGGCTGCAGTCCCTGGGGTCGCTAGAGTCGGACATGACTGAGCGACTTCACTTTGACTTTTCACTTTCATGCATTGGAGAAGGAAATGGCAACCCACTCCAGTGTTCTTGCCTGGAGAATCCCAGGGACGGGGGAGCCTGGTGGGCTGCTGTCTATGGGGTCGCACAGAGTCGGACACGACTGAAGCGACTTATGAGCAGCAGCTGCAGTCAAATCTCTCTGTTAATGATAATCTGTATTTGCAGCCACTCCCCAGCACTAGCGTCACCACCTCAGCTCCACCTCAGATCATCAGGCATCAGGTTCTCATGAGAAGCGTGTAACCTAGATCCCTGGCATGGCAGTTCACAGTAGGGTTCATGCTCCTATGAGAATCCAGTGCCGTCACTGATCTGACAGGAGGCAAAGTTCAGGCAGTAACTGAGTGATGGGGAACAGTTGTAAATACAGATGAAACCCGCTGCTCACCTCCCACTGTGCAGCCCAGTTCCTAGCGGGCCACAGACGGGTATCAGTTCGTGGCCCAGGGGTTGGGGACCCCTGCTGTAAAAGGTGACAGAACTAATGCTGTTCTGAAGCTGCCACTGCCAGGGATGTGGGTTGTGGATCCTTGCAATGTTTTATTCATCAGCATGGCTTTCAACAGCAAGTGGGAAGGAATATAAGTCCCTGTCCTTCTTCCTGTTCTTTTGTCACAGATTTCGAATCCTTTGGGATGAAGAGGTAGAGAGGATGGGTCCCGAGAAAGCCTCTCTGGGCCGAGTGGTCTGGAAATTCCAGAGGACGCGTGTTTTGATGGATTTCGTGGCCAACATCCTGTGCATTGTCATGGCAGCCATAGGGCCGGTGAGAGCAGTGGGCCTTCCCTGCCCTTGTCTCCCAGGTCCCCAGACTGGCAAAGAATGTCATTAGTTACTTTCTCTACGAGCTGGTGGGTTTAGTACATTGTTGTTATCTTTGCACTCCTTGGGGGAGAATTTTCATAAAGCTAATCCTTGTCAAGCACGGCAGCTACCACTGAAATTAATTAAAACGTTTGCCTCATAAAGTCTGCTTGCTGACATGATCTGAAGCCTCCTGTACCTGCCTCGAACCTCAGCGGCACTCTCCTCTCCCCACCGCACTGTTTTACAGACAGTTCTCATTCACCAAATCCTCCAGCAGACCGAAAGCGTCTCCAGGAAGATCTGGATTGGCGCTGGCCTGTGCGCAGCCCTTTTCACCACTGAGTTTACCAAAGTCCTCTTTTGGGCCCTTGCCTGGGCCATAAATTACCGCACGGCAATCCGGTTGAAGGTGGCCGTCTCCACCTTGGTTTTCGAAAACCTGGTGTCCTTCAAGACGCTGACACACGTCTCTGTTGGTGAGGTAAGCTGGTCCAGAAGGAGTCTAACTGAAGGAAGCTGCATTCAGACTTTTCTGAATATGAGTGAGGTGTGCTTCCTGGGTGGAATCTCTGCCCCCTCTTTTGGTTGTCTGTGTCCTGTCCATCATTTCCCTTCTTCCTGCTAAGTGAAGCGGTGGACACTCAAACCACCAGAAGAATTCAGAGAAAGGAGGATTCCATTCGAGCTGAAGAATTTGGAAAGGCTTCCCTGTTCCAGTGGGAACAGGGCTTAGGGGTGACCTCATTCAGTCCCTCTGATTGTCAGTGAGGACATCGAAGCAGTACAGAGCATACCACGGCATCTAATAAAATTGACTAATGGGTCTGATGATTCCAGCTGTGTAGCATTTTGGATGCCAAGTCACAACAAAGACCATGCCTGTTAGACTTTAGAGTTGACATTTCCTTAAGCCCTTAATCCTTAGCAATAAAAACTTCACCTTTTACATGGGAATATTTCCCTGGCCAAGGGAACCCTAGGTAGTGTGATGTAAGGGAAGAGACTGTTTCTTTCAGTTGCTCTGTCAGTTTGTTTAAAGCATCCAGTATCAATTGTGATTAGATTCACTTGTGTTAAACCAAAACCCCCCCAAATAACAGTGGGTTAAACAGGATGAATTTATTTCACTCTGTGTAAAAGGAGTCTGAAAGAGGGTGATCGAGGGCTGGAATGGGGGCTTCCAGGTTCGTCTATCTTTCTTTATCACTACCTTAGTACATGGTTTCCATAATTGTTCAGGATGGAAACTGCAGGTCCAGACATCCAGTCATGTTTCAGAGAACTGGTAGGAAGAAACAGAGAAGAGAAAGGGATAAGTCTTCCAAGTCGAGCTGGCTCCCTGTCAGAATTCACTCCCAAAGCTCCTTGGCTTGTGTCTCATTACCCTTAGCACAGCCGCATGGTCACAATGCTTCCGCAAATCAGGCTTGGAAATGTGCTCTTTTTCCTGGGCCCATGCATGCCCTGATTAAGCAGGGTTGAGCTAACAAAGAAGAAGGAGAGAGAGCTGTCAGGTAGACAGTGGGTTTTGGCGACGTACTCCTAGGTGGTATTTACGCCTTTCTTCATTGGGATTCTCAGTCCTAAAACATGGGCTTCTCCAGAGTCATACTAGCATGAAACTCACAAAACTCACTGTGTTGGTTCTCTGATGGCCTCCAACCCCTTTAAGGCCATTTTCCCTTTCCTTCCGCAGATGCCCCAGCCATTCCAAAAGCCATCCGTTGAGGAAATGCTCGGGTGGCCCTTCCAAAGCCTGAACCTGTGTGCTTTCTTTCCAGGTGCTCAATATACTATCAAGCGATAGTTATTCCTTGTTTGAAGCTGCCTTGTTTTGTCCCTTGCCAGCCACCATCCCTATCCTAGTGGCTGTCTGTGCAGCATACCCCTTTTTCATTCTGGGGCCCACAGCTTTCATCGGGATATCCGTGTATATGCTATTCATCCCCATCCAGGTAATAGCAGGTCTTTGCAGTTGTATTTCACGCACACTCTCACTGAAGTGGGTAGAAGGCTTTGCTTCCAGGGCCTGGCCCTGAAACCTGAGCCCTTACTTTGGGCTCATGGACAGTATAGTTTTTAAAGAACTTGACTTTGAATGCCCTGGGGAAGGGGGCATGCTTCTTCAATTTGTCAAAGTCCCCAGTGCGTCCCTTGTATCCTGGTGATTCATGCATTTATATCACCTGGCCAGACTCAGGTTGTGTCCCCAGAGAACATTGACCACAACTCAATGGAAGGATTCAGCTGAGAATCTCTCCCTTAGAACTTTTCCTGGCACTTACACTCCGATCCCTGGATTTTTAGGCCAACAACAACTCAGCAATTCTCTCTGAACACTGTACCTTGATTTCAGATGTTTCTGGCTAAGCTCAATTCAGCTTTCCGACAATCAGCAATTTCAGTGACAGACAAGTGAGTTCAGACAATGAATGAGTTTCTGACCTGCATCAAGCTGATTAAAATGTATGCCTGGGAGAAATCTTTTACCAACACCTTCCGAGGTAGGATGAGCAACTGCTGATAGAACCACTTACCCTGTAGAGTGTGCTTTTCCAATGGGTTCTTAAGATTCTGGGTTTGGGAATTCTGGAAATGGACTGAGGGGACCTCCAAGCTGATCTGCAGGCTTTTCAAAAGAGTATAGAGATTTTGGAATAGTCCCAGGCATCTCTTCTAGGGAACCCAAAGCTTAGTAGGTGAGTGGCATATGGTTTAGCCATACTGAGGCTGGTGAGTGCTTGTACTGGCCAGCTACCCTTCACAAAAATAATCCACTAAAGCATTATGAGCAGAAGAGCTGGCTCAGGCTATTTTGTTGACTTGGAAGCCATCCATGTGGGCACATGTATGCACTCACACTTATACACGTGTCCCCTCCTTGCTGGCAGCAGCCTCATCAGGATTGGATGTCCCACTGACTTGACATGCTTTAGGCAGATAGGAGAATGCATATATAGCTGTTTTGTTTTAAAGATGATATTTAAAACTCTCAATCAAATAAAAATGCAAATCTAATTGCAGGAATATTTACATAATTGCTGACATAGACTCAGGTGGTTGACCAGTTAATGATCTGAACCACTGTTACAACCGACTGTCTGGATCTACAATTACACGTGTAGACCAGCCTGTAATTGGACCCAAAGTTGTGTATCCACTGTTTCGAAAGTGGCTTTAGAAAATCTGCTTTTGAACTTGCCAAAGGAAGTGTCCCAGGTTGAGACACTGGCAGCCTTATGTACCCTCTTTCAAAAGCCAGAAATACTTCTGTGCACATTGAACTTCACTTTAATACAATTTATTTGATGTGATTATATTTGATTCCATTTTATGTAATTCAATGTAACTCAATTTAATTCAGTAAATATGTACCAAGTTTCTACTATGTACAAGGCCACAGGAGTCACACAAAATAATTAGAAAGGATCTCTATTTTTAAAATGAAGGAAGGATGAGCTAACTAAGTTCAAAAATAGCTATAAGTTTGTTGGCTCTGCTTCTAGGATATATCCAGAATCTGTCTACTTTTCTTCATTCCACTGCCACCCCAGTCCAAGCCAATATCCTCTCCCTTCCCATTTATGGAAAGAACTTCTAGATGCAACCTCTGCTTTCTGCCTGCCCCTTAAAATCCATGATGCACTCAACAGCCAGAATGACCTTTTAAAAATGTCAATCAGATCCTGTCTTCTCCCCTGCTGAAAAATCTTTAGTGACTTCTTATCACACTTAAGTGTTTTCAAATTTAGGACTTCTGAATGAAGTCCAGATTCCTTCCAACAGCCTATTAGATCCAGCACCATCTGACCCCTGCTGACCTCCTGACCTCATCACATCTCATCCCAGGCTGATAACTCTGCATGAGCCACTCGGATCCTCTGTTTTTAAAACAGCATCCGCGTCCATCCACTCTGCAGCTGCTGTTCCCTCTGCCTTGGATGTCTTCTGCTAGATTTTTGTGCTGACTTTCTCTTAACTGTGGGTCTCCTAAAGTAATGTCAGTGACGCACGAGGCCTTCTTGACCACAGTCCCAAGCAGGTCCTCTCCCTCTTTAGCTCTTAGTCTTGTCACCCTGTTCATTTCTTTCATATCACCCAACACAGTTTGTAATGATCTTATTTACTTGTTTATTTCTTGTCTATTGCTCCTACTGGAAAAGCTGAGACCCTCTTTACCCCTACATTCCCCAGAACCAGGCACAGCCCCTGGCATATAGTAGACATCAGATTAAAATTTATTAAAAATAATCAGCAAACACATGAATTAATTATAGAATAAAATGGGTAAAAAGCCACAAAAGAAACTGAGAGGAGATCCGTGGGCATGAGAGATGAGGAAAAGCCTCCTGGCAGAGGTGGCATTTTAAAAAGGCCCTGAAGGACAGGAGGGATGTGGACACCGCAGGAGCTGGGGAAGCCCCACTGGGCAGGAGCAAAGGCCTCGAGGCTGTGCTTGGAAAGGAGGTGGCTGCTGTTCTCGAGGGGAAGGGTGTGTGGACAGCAAGTGTTGAATCCCAGAACTGGATTCTAATTCTGCCCTGATCTCTTAAGGATCAAGTCACTTAGCCCAGGAAGACTTTCCTCTACTGTCGGGGGGCATAGTGATGGCTTCTCCTTTGTCACACGGTGGGGAGAGTAGCTTAATGAGAGCCTGCCTGTGCAGGGCTCAGCCCAGCACCTGGTCCATAGGCCGCACTCCCCGAGCAGGGCTGTGGCACCATGCTGCTAACGTGGAAGGGTTTCTGTGGAGGAGGCTGGTGTTGGTGTTGAGAACTTTAAACACCAGGGGACGGATGCTTGAATTCTATCTGAAAGTGGTACAGAGTCTTGGTGTCATCTGGACTACGGAAGGCAGACATGTTCTTGGGGTTTTGTAGCTGTTCCTGAGATACAGGGCAGGGGCCTCAATCTGGCAGTCGTCAGGCTGGCATATGTGTTTTGTTTGGCTCCTACAGTACTTTAACTTTTTCTATTAGTTCCCAAGATTTAAATGTAGGACGATGTCTCACAAAATTCCAGATCTCAGATTTCAGAACAGTCTAGTGAGCCTGGGACACCCTCGCCCTGGTCTTGCTCTCTGCCCGCTCCCTGTATTTACATTACTTACCTGTAGGCCTGAGCGTATGATTCCTGACACACAGGGAATCAGATCAGAAAGGACCTTGGAAGCCATCCAGCAATGGCAGCTGACAAGCACTGAGCCCCCAGTACATGCCGGCATTGTGCTCAGGGCTGTCTGTGCTTCCTCTCATTTAAACTTCTCAGCAGGAGCCCTTAACACTAATTTGCAGGAGGATCCAGCAGAAGTTATGCTTTTTTTTTTTTTAATTGAAGCAGGTGGCGCTAGTGGTAAAGAACATGCCTGCCAAGGCAAGAACTGTAAGAGATGCAAGTTGAATCACTGGGTGGGGAGAAGGGCATGGCAACCAATTCCAGTATTCTTGCCTCGGGAATCTCATGGACAGACTGGTGGGCTACAGTCCATAGGGTTGTGAAGAGTTGGGCATGGCTGAAGTGACTTAGCATGCACACACATAGTTGATTTACAGTGTTGTGCGAGTTTGGGGTAAACAGCAAAGTGGTTCAGTTATATATATATAGGCTTCCCAGGTGGCTCAGTGGTAAAGAACCTACCTGCCAATGCAGGAGATAAGAGAGATGGGTTCAGTCCCTGAGTCGGGAAGATCCCCTGGAGGAGGGCATGGCAATCCACTCCAGTATTCATGCTTGGAGAATTCCATGGAAAGAGGAGCCTAGTGGGCTACAGTCCATAGGGTCACAAAGAGTCGGACATGGCTGAAGCAACTCAGCACACATGTTTATGTATGTATACATGTATGGATGACATGGAAAAGAATCTGAAAAAGAATATTTTTCAGATTCTTTTCCAATATGGTTTGCAGTAGTTTAGTGGCTAAGTCATGTCTGACTCTTGTGTTTAGTTGCTAAGTTGTGTCCGACCAAGTCCTGTCTGACCAAATCATGTCTGATTTCCCAGGTGAGAATACTGAAGTTGGTTCCTGTGCCTTTCTCCAGGGGATCTTCCCAACTCAGTGATCCAGCCACCACCTAAAGGAACTGGATAGATTCTTTACCAGTGGGCCACCTGGGAAGCCCGAGTATCTGGTAAGACCAAACTCCCAATTTATCCATCTCCCTACCTCTTCCTCTTTGGTAACCGTAACTTTGTTTTATATGTCTATAAGTCATTTTCTATTTTATAAATAAACTCATTTGTATTATTTTTAAGATTCCACATATAAGTGATGTCATATATTTGTCTTTTCTGACTTCACTTACATTCATATATATATGATAATCATCCATGTTGTTGCAAACGGCAATGTTTCATTCTTTATTTATGACTGAGTAATATTCCACTGGACTTCCCTGGTGGCTCAGATGATAAAGAATCTGCCTGCAATGCAGTAGACTGGATCTGATCCCTCGGTTAGGAAGATCCCTCGGAGAAGGGAGTGGTTCCCCTCTCCAGTATGCTCGCCTGGAGAATTCAATGGACAGAGGAGCCTGGCAGGCAACAGTCTATGGGGTTGCAAAAAGCTGGACACTACTGAGTGAACAACACTTTCAATATCCCATTGAGTAATATGTTTCTCAGTGCTGGTGCTTGACATGCAAATTAAGACCACTATGGACCGTTGCTGTTTACTAGGTATAAGGAAGAAGGAAAGGAAGTTACTGGAAAAAGCTGGATTTGTCCAGAGTGGAAACTCAGCACTGGCCCCCATTGCATCCACCATTGCCATTGTACTGACGTTCACCTGCCACATCCTCTTAAGACGCAAGCTCACTGCCCCTGTGGTAAGCGCCTCTCTAGAACTGGCCTCTTCTGAACCAAACTCAGCCAAGTGCCGGATGGGGAGCTCCTCCCCACCTTTGCCCAGCCCTGACACCAGAACACCTTATCATGGTGAGCTAGGTGACACCAGAATTCCATCCCAATTTCTAAAACCAGTGCTTGGACTAACAGGGAGCAGAGGAGAGCTTAGTAGCAATTCTTGTTTAGTCTACCACAGGATAGGGATAGTAGTTAACACTGGAACACAGTTTTACATTTGGAAAACAAAATTGAAGCCAAACGAGCCCTTTGTTCATATGTATACATATCTACGACAGGAGCAGTTTGTGGACGTTCTCTGGGTGGGAGGAGGTATCGGTGTTGGGAGAAGCAGTATGGTGTCTAGATCAGAGTCCCCCTTGTTTCAGTCCCCACTCCACTCTTTGCTGTGACTTACAGCAGTTCATGGAGCCTCTCTTGCTTCAGTTTTATCATCTGTAAATGGGGTGATGACACTCTCTATGGCCGTGAAGACAGAAGTTTTTTTAAACAAAGCCCATGGGCCAGCACCTAGAATGCAGCAAATCCTGCAGAAGTGTTTGCTCTTCTTATTAGCCTGATGCTCACCCAGGCCGGGCATAACTGAGTTGAAAGCCTCAGAGGGAGAATTGGATTGAAGCTGGGGGGTCGGGCGGGTCTTGAATTACAAGGGGGCTGCGCATTCAAAGGTAAACCTGAGCTAGAGGGGGAATGGCTCCGAACTGAAATAAACAAACAGATATTGAACAAGTGTCTGAAGGGTGAACGGTTGGAGTAAAAAACACAAAGGCAAGAAAAAGAGAGAGAGGAAAGTAAATAAACTAGGAGAAGTATGCTCACGGGGGAAGAACTGCACCAAAATCAGGGAAGGTGGCGGGGACATTTGAGAAGGCAGGATCTCTTCTGGTGCATCCATGGTCAGGCCGTCCGTCCCGTTGCTGCCCATGTTTCTTTAGAAGGCACTTTTTTGCACAGTGTTCTGTCACACACACACACATTCTGGGAGCTTGAACCTAGCCACAAACCTAAAGCCAGTGTGAATGTCAATGATGATTGTACTGGAGCCTGAATGAATGCTACCTGATTCTTGTAACTGCTGTCTATGATCCCAAGCCAAAAAAAAAAAAAAAAAAAAAAAACCCAGAACACACCAAGCAAATTAATTTGAAGCCAAATTGAGTGCATGTAGTTAATATTTTCTAAAGCAATGATTTAGAAGAAATCTCGATCCAGAACAGTTTGACTGAACGTGAGGCTTGTATTTCTTTAGACTAATAATCCTTGCAGTCTGCTTCTCTGCCAGAGTCACATCAGTAGGAGGTCAGCCCTGAGGTGCTGTCACATCAGGCAGCCTGGGGGCTCTGGGTTTCCTGAGCCAAGAGGTACTTTGGAACCTGGAAGAGCTGAATTCTCTTTGGGGATGTATTTAGGATCAGATGTGATGAAGGCGGCGGGGGAGGGCGGGCTTCCCCAGGGCCTCAGTGGTAAAGAATCTGCCTGAAATGCAGGAGCCACAGGAGATGCAGGTTTGATCCCTGAGTCGGGAAGATCCCCCAGAGGAGGGCATGGCAACCCACTCCAGGATTCTTGCCTGGAGAATCCCATGGACAGAGGAGCCTGGTGGGCTACAGTCCATGGGGTCATAAAATGTCTGACATGACTGAAGCGACTGAACTCACTCATGATGAAGGGAGCATCCTTCATCACGCTCTTAATGAACTAAGTGGGATTAGTTGACACCTGGGAGCCCTGACCACAGGGCCCATTCAGCAGCGGGAAGGATCACTCCAGATTTGTTGAAGGAAGTTGTGTTTTTAATTTCTTAGATGGGTGGTTAGGGAGAGGCTGCTAATTACAAGTCGGACAGATGAGAAGATGAAATCTGAGTTCATGTCCCCCCTGGGGCACTCGCAGAGTAAGGAAACTTGTCTTCATTGAAGCTGTATGATATTAGCCACCCACTAGGCAAGGCTCAGTGGGGAAGGCCCTAGTGAAGAGGATGATTTTTTTGGAAATGGCGGCGGAACAAAGGCTCTCAAATCAGTCCCTTATGAGTGTGTGGAGGTAGAACATGGAGGCCAGCCCCTGAGGGCAGAACGAGCAACCAGCCTAGGCCAAGCACATCATTGCAGGGAGCGTCCGCCTTCAACACTGGCCTGTGAGGTGTGTAAAAGGATGCCCTATCTCTGAAGGGTCAGATGCCTCTGAAAGAAGGGGAGGATTTAGGAAAATCTGCATATGGTTTCAGTGAATTGTCTAGGCCACATAAGGATGTGGGATGGATGGGGCTTTCCAAATGCACTCAATTAGAGGCCCTTCTCGGACTTTATCCTCTGGACTGACAGAGATAAGGGGATAAGTTTCCCACCATGTTGATGAAAATCCAAAAACCAAATAGATTAAGATGCTGATATCTTTAATTTGCCATCCCATGATTTCTGAGCCATGAAATGAGAAAATTGTTCCTCTGAGAATCCCAACTGTGCTACTGTTTCTCATTTCAGCAAGTTTAATCCCCATGGACTTAATGGTTCAAAGGCAAGGCAACATCCCATCTTAAACTCTATGCCTCTCTTTTGTTCTTCAGGCATTTAGTGTGATAGCCATGTTTAATGTAATGAAGTTTTCAATTGCAATCTTACCTTTCTCGGTCAAAGCAGCGGCTGAAGCCAATGTCTCTCTAAGGAGAATGAAGGTATAACTAACACTGGGTGAGTAGGGAAGAGAGATCTCATTTTT
Source organism: Capricornis sumatraensis (assembly GCF_032405125.1). Lineage (NCBI taxonomy): Eukaryota > Metazoa > Chordata > Mammalia > Artiodactyla > Bovidae > Capricornis > Capricornis sumatraensis. Next base: position 22,372,370 of record NC_091088.1, on the reverse strand, counting down.
GGGTGGGAAAATTCTCAGAGAAGGGGAGGCTGGGGCTTCCCAGGTGGCGATAGTGGTAAAGAACCCATCTGCCAGTGCAGGAGAGACAGGAGAGGCTGGTTTGATCCCTGGGTCAGGAAGATTCCCTGGAGGAGGACATGGCAACTTACTCCAGTATTCTTGCCTGGAGAATCCCATGGACAGAGGACTCTGGTGGGCTACAGTCCAAGGAGTCTCAAAGAGTCAGACATGACTGAAGCAACTTAGCAAGCATGCACGTGCCAATCCTTTGGAAGGCTTGGTCCCTGGTTTGGTGGATATTGGGAGAAGACCCTCCATTCAGTGATGGATACATAAATATGCATCAAGCAGGAGAGAGGCAGAATATTATAGGCGGCCTGTTCTTTTAGTAAAAGCAAGATGGAGTCTCCACTCGGGGAGATGATGTTCCTGACCCTCTACTCTTTTTCCAAGCTATAAATCTTAAGTTGTTCCAGGAGTGGAGTTCAGTCTGCACTGAGCCATCCCCTCTTGCCTATCTAGTTTGTCCTATGATGGTGACAGAAGCGATGATAGCGTGGGGGTACCATATTTATACACTCATTTAGCCACTTTAGTTTTTTTAACTTTTCCATTCACCAAAGACTTATTGTATGAGTCTCAAACAGGACAAACCAAAAGAGGACCGCACCAAGACACTTTGCAATTAAAGTGGTAAAAGGCAGCAGGGACTTCCCTAGTGGAGCGGTGGTAAAGAATTCACTTCCAATGCAGGATATGCAAGAGACGCAGGTTCAGTCCCTGGGTTGGGAAGATTCTCTGGAGTAGGAAATGGCAACCAACTTTAGTATTCTTGCTTGGAGAGTTTACATGGAGAGAGGAGCCTGGCGGACTACAGTCCACAGGGTTGCAAAGAGTCAGACACAACTGAGCGACTCAGCCTGCACATTAAAAGCAGCAAGGGGAAAGCAACAAGTTATATACAAGGGAACTCCTATAAAGCTAACAGCTGACTTCAGCAGAAGCTCTGCAGGCCAGAAGGGAGTGGCACAATATATTTAAAGTGATGAAAGGGAAAAGTCTACAACCAAGAATAATCTACACAGCAAGGTTCTCATTCAGATTTGTTGGAGAGATCAAAAGCTTTCAGTTCAGTTCAGTTCAGTAGCTCAGTCGTGTCTGACTCTTTGTGAGCCCATGAATCGCAGCACGCCAGGCCTCCCTGTCCATCACCAACTCCCGGAGTTCACTCAGACTCACGTCCATCAGGTCAGTGATGGCATCCAGCCATCTCATCCTCTGTTGTCCCCTTCTCCTCCTGCCCCCAATCCCTCCCAGCATCAGAGTCTTTTCCAATGAGTCAACTCTTCACATGAGGTGGCCAAAGTACTGGAGTTTCAGCTTTAGCATCATTCCTTCCAAAGAAATCCCAGGGCTGATCCCCTTCAGAATGGACTGGTTGGATCTCCTTGCAGTCCAAGGGACTCTCAAGAGTCTTCTCCAACACCACAGTTCAAAAGCTTTACAGATAAGCAAAACCAAAAGAGTTCAGAACCATAAAACCAGTTTTACAAGACATGTTAAAGGGACTTTTCTAAGCTAGAAAGAAAAGGCTGCCACTAGAAACATGAAAATTACAAAAGGAAAAAGCTCATCAATAAAGGCAAATATACAGTAAAGGCAGTAAGTCAACCTTGTACAAAGTTAGTAGGAAGGTTAAAAGACAAAAGTATTAAACGAATCTAAATCCACCATAAACAGTTAAGGGATAGCAAAACAAAAAGATGTAAAATACACAGAACAGCACTCATGAAGGGAGGAGAATAAAGACACAGGGTTATTACAATGCATTTGAAATGAAAAGATGTGTAACTTAAAATAATCATGTGTTCATATATAATTGCTATATATAAACCTCATAGTAATCACAAATCAAACATCTATAAGAGACACACACACAAGAGAAAGGAATCCAAACATAACACTAAAGATAGTTGTCAAATCACAAAGGAAGAGAACAAAAGAAGAGAGGAATTTTTTTTTCTCAAAAAATTAAAAATAGAACTGCCATATGACCAGGAAGCCTGCAGTATATATCTGAAGAAAACCAAAACATTAATTTGAAAAGATACATGCACGTGTACCCCACTGTTCATAGCAGTATTATTTATAAAAGCCAAGATATAGAAGGAACCTAAGTGTCCATTTATAGATAAATGGATAAAGAAGATTGTGGTATATATATACACAGTGGAATACCACTCAGCCATAAAAAGAATGGAATTTTGAGATTTGCATCAACATGGATGGATTTGGAGGGCATTATGCTAAGTGAAATAAGTCAAAGAAATACAAATACTGAATGATATCACTTATATCTGGAATCTTAAAAAAACCCCACAAAACCCTGACTATAACAAAAAAGAAACAGACTCACAGATACAGAGAAAAAATTAGTGGTTATTGGTGGGAAGATGGAAGGGGGAAGGGGCAAAGTAGGAGTAAGGGAATTAAGATTTACAAACTACTGTGTATAAAATAGATAAGGTACAAGGATATATTGTACAGCACAGAGAACAGGGAATATAGCCAATATTTTATAATAAATTTAAATGGCATATAATCTATAAAAATTTGCAATCACTATATTGTACATGTGAAACTAATATAATATTGTAAATCAATTATACTCTGATTTTAAACAAGATTTACTGTGTGCTTCCATATACACAGCATTGTGGAAAGTGCAAATACAAAGAAGAGGCTCTTTACTCTGAAAAGCCTCCAGTTTAGTATAGGACCTGGTACCCCAGTAACTGCTATAAGTAAGGATGTGATGTGCAGGAAGGACTGATTAAGTGGCTTTGAAGTTGAGGCAAGAAAAGGAAAGGAGGGGATTTCAGTCAAGAGAGCAACATGTTCAGATGCCTGTGAATTGATGGGAAGATCTTATCCACTCAAGCCTGAAATGTAGATGTCGTTTTCAATGTCTTAGGGTGGCGCTAGTGGTAAAGAACCTGCCTGCCAATGCAGGAGACGTAAGACACATGGGTTCGATCCCTGGGTCAGGAAGATCCCCTGGAGGAGGGCCTGGCAACCCACTCCAGTATTCTTGCCTGGGAAATCCCATGGACAGAGCAGCCTGGTGGGCTACAGTCCGTGGGGTCGCAAAGAGTTGGACGTGACTGAGCACATGCACGTGGGTGCCTGCATCCCTCTTCTCCCGTCCTGTCCATATCCAACCAGTCATGAATCTTGCTGACTCACCTCCTGATTGCTGAATTCCTTCAAGTTTAAGAGGTACCATTGTAAGACTGGATTGGAAGATTGCATTATTATTATTTTTTAAATAAGACACAAGTCGATCTCATTACATTATTAGTATAACAATATCCGATGTCTTAGACTAGAGGAAAAATTCTATTTCTTGACTCCTCAACCTCCACTCTGTCCCTAGTGGGTGATCCCCACTAGGGATGGGGATCACCTCCATTTAAGGCCTCATAGTCTCTCACGTAAGTCTCAGTGACTTAAGAATCCATCGTCTTTGCCACAGTTGTCCTTTTCAAATCCATGTTGCACTGTTAATTGAGCTGTTAAATGATTTGTCTGATCACTGATATTAACCTGCTTGAAATCCTTGTCCTTCACCCTTCAGGGCTGAGCCCTTGATCAGCGGGTCCTCAGTTATTTCTCCACCTCATTTCCTTTCCACCTTGGGCTCTGGGCCTGGTGATCCTGAATTTCTTGCTTCATAAACCTTCTCCCTGAAAACCACTCTGTTCCATGTTTCCTTGTATTTGCTTACGCTGTGCCCTCTACTATAAGATAAAGCTCTCCTCCCACTCCCCTCCCTCATCACTGCCTATACAACACTGTAAGGACTCAGCTCGGGCATCAGTTACCTGGGTCTCCAGGATGGGGATCAAGGATCCCATCTCTGACAGTTATAGGGTGCAGTCCCTATCACGTTTCACTGAAATGACCCATGCGTGTTCCTGTCTCCTACGAGACTGCAATCTCTTCAAGGACAGGAAGTGTGCTTTATTAATACTTGCATTTCTGTTGCTTACCCCAGAATCTAGCATAGAATAAGCACTTGGCAGGTGTTTTGTTGAACTGAGCTGAGTGGGGACTTAGGAAGGTGACACAGCAGAGACTGAACATGTGACCTTAATTTCATAAGCATTAGTGCCAAGCAATAAAGCCCACTGCCCAAAGACTGGCATAAACTGGCCCTCGTGGGCATGAGGGTAAAAATGTAGCTGGAATCAGCATTCTCCAATGTGGGTGACCCAGACAGGCCTTGTGGTTGAAGAGTCATCTGTCCTGGATAGTATGAGCTAGTGGACTATTTTTGTTGCAGCTTCTCCTGGGGGGAATATCTTCAGAATACCTTTCCTGGATGTCCCAGGTAGAATTGCCGAGATTGTGATTTGAGGTCATTAGAAGATATATGGGGATGATTCTTGCAAATGGAGAACATCTGCCAAGTTAATTTTGTTTCTTTAATCTTAGAAAATTCTCATAGCTAAAAGCCCCCCATCTTACATCACCCAACCAGAAGACCCAGATACTGTCTTGCTTTTAGCAAATGCCACCTTGACATGGGAACAAGAAACCAGCAGGAAAAGTGGCCTAAAGAATGTGCAGAACCAGAAAAAGCATTTTCTCAAGAAACAGAGGCCAGAGGCATACAATTTGAGTCCGTCAGCTCAGGGAGCCTCTGACGAGGAGGAGCAACATGACAGCCCCAAATCAGTTCTGCACAATATAAGCTTTGTGGTGAGAAAGGTGGGTATGTGTTCCAAAGGTGCGGCCTGAATATGATTCAGTTTGAGCAGGAGGTGGTGGTGGGATGTCTCCACTTCTCCCCAGATTTTAAAGCTAGTAAATCAGCCATGGGCTTCTCTCTCCAAGCCGAGAGAATACCGTGGTCTTGGTGGTTGTTTGTGCTGATCTTCAAATTACAGAGGAGTTGACAACCAGCTCCAGCGTTGAACGGACACTCCATTTCAGGTGGCTAGACTCAAACTGACTAGCCTTCATAAATCTTTTCGGATTTGTTCTTAATTTCACATTGGAGTCCTATGATAGATTATAATAGCTGACAATTATGAGCAATTTCTATTTACCAGGCATGAAATGAACTCATTTAACCACCCCAATGACCCTATGAGATGGGTATATAGCCACCCCACTTGATGACTGAGGAACCAGGGGCACAGCAGGTTAAATACCTTGTTCAACTCACACAGCTCGAAAGTGGCAGAAGAGGGCTTCACACCCTGGGCGCCTGGCCCCACAGTCTGCACTTAACCATTATGAGACACCGCTCTTGTAAAAAACAGAATGAGAGCAATAAGCAGCCCAGCAACAGAAGCCAGCCAGAGTGCTGCCTGCCCCCCTGGGGATTGCGGGTGGGGTAGAGTGTTTAGAGAAGCTCTGCATTGGGGGAATGTCTGACCTTCTCCTGCGTGTGGTTTTCTTGCCCTGGGAACTCAGCAGCCATGCTCCCCGGATGGCAGTGTTGATTTTGTTGCAAAGGGCTCAGCATTAATCTTGTGCCTAATATTTTAATCTCCCCTCTTGTTGACTCACCTTTTCCCCATGTGAGCACTATAGAGGGAGAGATTCTTATGTGTTATGCAACGCTAAGCTCAATAGCTGGTGTAGAGTGGTACTTCTTGGAGTTAACAAGGCTGTCTGCACACATTCACTGGAAATGCTATTTGGTTGGCTGAGTGCAATCGAGCTTGGCTCTCAGCTAAGTCCTGCTGTGTGCAGCCCACTTGCTTGCTCATCACTTTCCCCCACCTATGACGTGCAGCACCCAGATTACTTCAACCATGCCTTCAGAGTTGCTCCCAAGAGGCCTCAGTGAACTGCTCTTGGGTTGTGAAGAAGCTGCCTCTGATCTCTGCACTTGCTTTCCTCCTTTTCAGTACATTGGTTGCTCCTGACTTGTCATCAACGACACGGTCAATGTTTTGTAAAGTAAGGTGAAGTTCAAAGGGGCAGCACACTGTCCTGGGGGTTCGGGCTCTGCCTCTCCAGCCTAGTGGACCTGGGCTCCAGTCCCTGCCACTGGTCAGCTGTGTACCTGAACATACTCTCTAACCTCTGAAGTCAGCTTCTTTACCTGCTCCATGGGTCTTTTAACAATCGTACTGGCTTCCCAAGGTGGGTGTGAGGACAGAAAGACATCACACACAATTGCTAAGTCCCCGTGGAGGTGAGCTATGGTTGTTGCCTTTTTCCTCCAATAATCATGTCCGGCTCAAGTGCTGCCCATAAGTGTCCTAAGTTCAAGACATCCATGTTTTCCCAAATTCAGTTCCAAGATTCTATTAGACTGTAGCTTCTTCAAGGTCAGGGCCCAGGTCTACACAGCTGTGACCTTACACTGGGCCCAGTGCCTGGCACAGAATAGATTCCCAGTAATGTTTTCTGAGTGAATGAATGAATAATCAGAAACTCAGGGATGAGGCCTCATGGATTTCTTGCTGAAAACAAGGATGAATCTAGGCTGAAACAAGGCTCAGACCTGGCTGCAGGTAGTAGACAGGACTCAGCGAAAAGCCAAATGCCTAGGCTGGCTGGATCCACCCTTATGTTTCTTTGTCTCAAAGTCTCCTTAATGCCCCCTTTCCTTGTAGTTCTCTTAGTGGAATTAAGATGATCAGTTTTATTTATGTGCAGCTCCGATGACTATGAGGCATCTGCCCTGATCACTGTTTTATCGCTAGTGCCTACTGCTGCGCCTGGTGTTCCGTGAAGACTTACCCAAGGGATGAGTGTGGACAGGCAGCAGCCCTCATGTGCTGGGGTAGCAGGCCAGCAAGAGGCCCTTCTGATCTAGCTCAGGTGGAAAAGGAGTCATATTTGGTCCCATGCTGGGCATCTTCATTCCGAGGGATTGCTGCAGGTCTTTTTTTTTTTTTTAATAATTTTATTTATTCATTTTTATGGCTGTGCTGGGTCTTTGACACTGTGCAGGCTTTTGTCTAGTTCAGGTGAGCAGGGGCTACTCTTCATTGCAGTGCAAAGGCTGCGCATTGCAGTGGCTTCTCTCGTTGCAGAGCGTGGGTGTTAGGCTGTGCAGGCTTGGTAGCTGTAGCATGTTGTCTGAGTAGTTGCGGTTCCTGGGCTCTCGAGCGCAGGCTCATTAGTTGTGGCACATGGGCTTAGCTGTGCATGTGGGACCTTCCCAGATCAGGGACTGAACCCGTGTCTCCTGCATTGGCAGGCAGATTCTTTCCCACTGAGCTGCCAGGGACGCCCTGGGAGCAGGTCTTAATGAGAATGTTCCAGATGTTGCAACCACAGCTTTGCAATAGCTGCTTGAACTCAAGTGGGTCTGTGCCAACCTCAGAGTCTCAGCGTGGACTCCTCCTCTGCCAGCAGCGGCTCCCTGCTGATAGCTACACAGCTCACCCCCTCACCTCCCCCGGGTCTCACTCAGTCATCACCAGTAACAGGTACTATCGCTGACCCATCCGTGTGTCCTGGCCACCTTCCAATGGCCAGATCAGCATGTGTGTGCCTGGGCGCCCTCCCCACCATGCTCAATGAGCCAAGACATCAACAGTTGAGGGAACAGCTCTCAAACACTGGCTGCGGGATATTTATCCTGATTCCTTCAACCATTGGGAGGATAAAGACTCCGTTTCTGCGATTCCTTGAGTTTCCCAGCAGCACTGAGCTTCATTTGCCTCCTGTGGGAGCTGACCCAGCAGCACACCCTTGATGGGCCACCTTCCTTCTCCTGTACCATCCCCCCCGCTCCCTGCACCTCCCCAATGAGCTACCGTCACTCAACTCCTTGCTTTGGGTCCTCTTTCTGGGAGAACTCAAGCTAAGATATCCACATTTCTGGTAAGACCCCTGCCCCCATTTCCTGCCTGCTTTGTTTGTTTCCACAGCATGCATCTGTCCTACTTCATATTTTATTCAATTATCTTGTTTGCTGTCTGCCCAACTAAAGCATAAGCTCCATTAGGGTAGACCCAGACTGGACTGTTGTGGTCTTTGCTATACTGTGCTGTTGCTGGGATTCAGAACAGCACCCGGCACAAAGCAGGCTTTAACAACGATTTACTAGTTGAATTAATAAATGGGCTGCTGCTGCTGCTAAGTCACTTCAGTCGTGTCCGACTCTGTGCAACCCCATCGACGGCAGCCCACCAGGTTCCCCAGTCCCTGGGATTCTCCAGGCAAGAACACTGGAGTGGGTTTCCATTTCCTTCTCCAATGCATGAAAGTGAAAAGTGAAAGTGAAGTCGCTCAGTCGTGTCCAACCCTCAGCAACCCTATGGACTGCAGCCTTCCAGGCTCTTCCATCCATGGGATTTTCCAGGCAGGAGTACTGGAGTGGGGTGCCATTGCCTTCTCTGTATATAAATCTGCAGCCATAGAAAAATCCATGAACCCAACATGCTGGAACAACATAACTGCTCAGTAATTCCGGACTGAGATGTTATGGTGGGAGGGTGCTTTAAGAGGACTTTTAGAAAGCTCCCAGGCCTCTGCACTTCAAGGCTTCCCCTGTCCCTTCAAGCGTCCACTGAATTTGCTTTCCTGGAGTCTGGGCACAGGACAACTCTCAGATTCAGGGCCTGTGTGTCCCAGACCAGCACAGGCTGTTTCGCATCAGTGCTTACATGTGATTTCTATAAGTCCTCCAGGCACTCTGCTGGGCTGTGCAGGGGAGGCACTCAGTTAGGGCTGAGGTTCCAGCATCCTCCCAGGCTGTGTATCAGGGCTGGGGTGTGAAGCTGTGGCTGCCACCTCACAGAGCCAGCAGTGACCCATTGGTCCTTGCCTGGCCTGGCCAGCACAATTTGCGGATGACCCTCTAAGAGCTGGAAGACTGACTGTCTTTTTTCTGTTTTTCTGATAGGGGAAGATCTTGGGCATCTGCGGGAATGTCGGGAGTGGGAAGAGCTCCCTTATCACAGCTCTGCTAGGACAGGTAAGCTGCGTGAGCAGTGCTGTGACAGTGGAGTGGTTCCCCGCCTGCTTTGTCCGGGGTCCTGGACTTGGCCGCACTGTTTGCTGTCCTCAGAGTTAACAGTGAGTCCCAGGCAGTCGATGCGCTTGGCAGCTCCAGGCCTGAGGGGCCGGACCTTCCACTCTCTCTCTGCTTTGCCCGCTGAGTTAAGCAGTGAGAGCTTTCTTGCCTGGAGCTCCATCTTGGTCAAAGGGAGAGACGGGTCATTAAACCCACGGTTTTCTCATGACGTGCTTGGCCTGCGCTGATTTGAAAGGCCAGCCAGGCGGCTTGACGGGGAAGCACCCGAGGGCCTGCAAGTCACCGGAACTTTAGATCCACCTCCATTTCCCCAGCGTCTGCCCAGAGCAGGTGCTGGTCCTTGGAGGAGGGGCCGAGTGGATGCATGAACCAGAGCACACCTCGTGGTAGGAACAGAGGGGGGACCCTTGTCCCTTGTTTGCTATTTCTAGCTGCGTGACCCCAGGTAAACGGCCAAGCCTTTCACTGTATCCACAGTAAATGAACTGTTCACAGTTACCAAGGCTTCCCAAGTGAATGAGAAACATTCAGGGGAAAATATTAAGTCCCTTTTCCCCTCACTCTATGCTCCAAAAGAGCTTGGGACCTGCGACTGCCTTTGCCTGCAGCAGAGATAGGGGAATGCCAGGCTCAGAAGAGCCTCTCCAAACAGGGTGACTTCTGCTGGCCTCAGTTGGCTCGCTTGTAGGAAGGGTGACAGCTCCTTCCCTGCTTGAAGGCAGAGGTAGGGACTGAGGCAGGTGAGCTGCTCAGCCCCTTGTGCTCTGGGATTTGGCATGTGTCTCTGTGACAACCCTAGAGTCGGCAGGTGCATGACAGGTGACTCAACCTAATTCTCCACCTGGAATCCTTTCCACGAAATCCTGTAAGAGATGAATGAGCCTCTACTCAGATACCTCCAGCGATGGGGGACTCATGACCTCACCCTGATCCCTCTTTGGAGAGTTTCGAGGTGTGTGGGAGTGAAATCTCCCTCCTTCTAACTTCTACGCTTGCCCTGCTCCTTTGGAACATCCCAGAGAAAACAGAATCCAGCTGCCACGTGACAGGTGCATGGTGTCCACAGCAGCCACACAGCCTGTGTTCTCCAGCATGCAGGGGCTGCCTCTGCCCCTTCTGGAACATTCCCACCTGGCCTCTCAAACGTGCTTGAGTGCCTTGGTCAGCAGAGCTGGGCTTTGTGTGTGGCGAGACATCCTGTCACCCTCCCTGCCTTCAGAATTTGTGCTCATGGGATAAGCAAGTGGCAAAGGCCCAGCGGGGCTTCCCTGGTGGCTCAGTGGTAAAGAATCCACTTGCAATGCAGGAGCCTCAGGAGATGTGGGTTCAGTCCCTGGGTAGGGCAGATGCTACCCCAGGATTGAGATGGGCATGGTGACCCACTCCAGTATTCTAGCCTGGATAATCCCATGGACAGAGGAGCCTGGTGGGCTACAGTCCATAGGTTCGCAAAGACTCAGACACAACTGAAGCGACTTAGCACACACTCATGCACACACACAAAAGTGCAACAGGGCCCCAAGGAGAAGACAGTGAGGCCTGGCTCCTGAGCGTTCTCTGGTGTTGTTGCTTCAGATGCAGTTACAACAAGGGATTGTGGCCGTCAGTGGGACTCTGGCCTATGTTTCCCAGCAAGCATGGATCTTTCATGGAAATGTGAGAGAAAACATATTATTTGGAGAAAAGTACGATCACCAAAGGTAATATTAACTTTGAAAGTGTGAAGTACTTTTGTGTTTGGTACACTCTGCTACAGAGGCTGATGTCATGGGTAATGATTGCTAAGTGGGTTTCTTTAATGAGTTCTGATTAAACATTCATCATATGTGGAAGGGTGCTGGTTTTTTTCTTCCTGATCCCAGAGTTCAGGAGAGGTGCCTTCTGCAGATCTGAGATCACACTCCCAGAAATGAATGGAATCAGCGCTCCATCCCAATGCAGAGTAGCATATGTTCTGAGGTTTTCTGTAGCAGCGCATATGGTGTCTGACTGCAGAAAGAGGAATCTGACAGTTTTGCTTTAGGCCAAGTAACAGGAACTTTCCTTGAAACTGTGTGGGGCAGGTATGCAATTAATCAACCCTGAAACTATTAACTGACACCAGAGCTATCGGGATATGTTGCTGTTGATGTCCTCAACATGAAAGGAATGAAAACAAAATTCATAATTTTTGAATCCATGGATAGGGCCATTATATTTAAGCTCTGGAAACATTCTTAAGGTTCTTTGCCAAGTTTGATCTGTTGCCACGTACATTCTTTTATTAGAGTCCCATAACCAACCGTTTAGGGGGACTCTGGCATCATATCCCCATTTAACAGAAGAGACTAAGGCCCAGAGAGGAGAGCTGACCTGCCAAAGGGAGTTGACCCAGCCAACCTCAATTCCTGCTGGCTGGCATTGGCCAGCATATGCGTTCTCAGCAGGAGAGATGTTACCTCCCCTCCTCGTCCCTGGTCATGACATCCTGCTGTCAAAAGGCTCCGTCAGGGAGTCCTTAGCCTTCAGGGAGTCCTTAGCACTGGCCACACTGTTCTTCCCAGCATCTCCTGGCCTGCCTTTTCCTGTGCCTCCTCCCAGCCCTGTCTGGAACGGCTTCTCTCCGCAGGGGCAGACTAGAGGAAGGGATTCTTGTCTTTATCTCTTAGGGCATCAGAATGCAAGTTTTACCAAATGCCCGCAAGACACAGGACTGTGCGTGACCAGGGGGGCCACCGGGGTGGCTCAGATGTGTCTTTGGCCTTCAAGCGCTCAAGTCTGGAATGCGTAGTAGGAGACGCACAGAAGTGACAGTGGGCCGAGGAGGAATATGCCAAGGGCAGGAGGCTGCGACTGTTCAGAGGCAGCAGAGACCACAAGAGGGAAGAGAGAGTGGCACTTGAATTGGGCCTTGAAGGATGGATTGAGTACCCTTTGTGTGTGGCATCTCTAGCAAAGGTTTTGCTCTTGGGATGGATATTGAGACTCTCAGGACCAAGGGAAGCAGGAGGGTGGGAGGAAGTTTAAGATGGGAGTGGAGGTGCAAGATGAAGATGTCCCGAGCAGCCTGAGTCTCATAGTCAAAGACTGGCCAAGGTGATAACATTAGTTGTAACTACTGCTGATGGAGAATTTGAGCATCAGACAGCGTTCCCACTTCTCCCAACCCAATGAGTTACTAACCTAACGTACAGAGTGGAGGGTGGGGATCAGGGAGGTATAGTCATTTGTTCAAGGTTACCCAGCTGGATTCAAACCCAGGTTGTTCTGATTCCAAAGCCAATGGTCTCAGCCACCAGGCGGGGCAGCCCTGAAGCTGACACATGGGCGCAATGCTCAGGGCATCAGGTGCGTCCCGAGCCTGGTGCAGACCTGTGATCTGCCTGCTCACTGTCTGCTGGTGCCACCCACATGCATCTTCTTGTCCATCAGTGGTCTTGCATCCTCTGGGAGGTCTCCTCCAGCGACCTCAGCCTTCACTGGTGACTCCCTGCTCTGACCCCCATGAGTAATTTTCCCTTCAGAGGTCTTGTGTGCACTGATTTCATCTTTCTCAAATGGTAGGAAGCCTGTGAGGGGAGGGACCGGGATCCTCCCGAATCAACTCTGCATCAGAGAGGCGGGAAGAAGTCAAGAGGGAGTTGCCCTTGGACATCAAAGATCAAGCAACCAGCCACCTCCTTGCCTACCCATGACACCAGTGTGCCTTTTGAGTCACCCTGGGGTGCATGGACGTGGGGTCTTTCTCACTGTACTGACCTCGAGCTTTGCTCCCACAGGTATCAGCACGCAGTTCGCGTCTGTGCCCTCCGGGAGGACCTGAGCAGCCTTCCTTATGGAGACCTGACCGAGGTGAGTAGGACCCGGAGCTCAGCCCCACAGCAGTGCCTAGCAGCCCAGATTCCCACTGGGCTGAAGCTCTGCAGGCTCTGGCTCCATCATATCCAGGTGCCCCGAGGACTGAAGGGTCCCAGGAGAGGTGAGGAAAGTCAGGCTCTACCATCCTGTATTCTCCACCTGGGTCCTTTCCTGGGAGATGTCACAATGGGTGTAACACCAGCTCCACTTGGGTTGGGCTCTGCCTGGCCACTCCTGGGGTCACTTCCAGTTTGTCTGCCATCTCAGGGATGGTTTCTGGCAACAGCTCTTCCCCACCTCCCAGGCTGGTTTGTCCTCCAAAGACAGAGGCTGGGGGTACAGCACTGTGGCTGGACGCTCCTAGGTCCCTTCTTGCTTTGCGGCCCCACCTGCCCAGGAGTGTAAGGGTCATCTCCAAATATCTCCCCTGAAGGGTGTTCATTTAAAGGGTGGGGGCTGAGCCTGCCAACTCAGGTGGCTGAGGGAAGCCCCCAGGCCACCTTCTGTCTCCCCATCCCAGTGGGCCCTCCGCGCAGTCTTCCGATCTGCCAGGAGCCCAGAGAAGGAAGGCTTCTGACAAAAGGCCTGTTCGGAGCCCACTGTCACTCTGCTGGTGCCGCAATGTGCCTGCATTAGGGGAAGGGCCGCCACAGCCACCGAGGCCCGAGCCACCGCCAGCGTCTGCTTTCACTCGCCCCTACGTGCTTGCCTAGCTGCGCCCTCCCTTCCAGGGTCTAGACCTCTGCACCTGCCGATTACCACCATTCGAGATCCCACTCCAAATCCATCCCCTTGAGAAGACTTCCCTGAGTCCCAGAGTCTAAAGTAATATGCCCCAGAGTACTCCATTTACGCTTCTCAGTTGGCACCTGTTAAAATCTCCCTTGTGCCGTTACTATGTGAACTAAAACTGCCCACCCCTGCTAAGATGTGAGCTCCTGGGAGAGAGGGGACTCTTCTTGTCTGACTTCACATATCCTGTCCTAGCGCTCAGTCCAATGCCTGGCTGAAGTCCCGGAGGCTCGCTTTGGGGTCAGTTGGATAGAATCACCTCAAGCAGGCAACCTAGGCTTTTCACCTTTTCAACAAATGTTTGCTGAGCACCTGTTCTGGTCCAGGCGTGGTGCCAGGCCTTAGGAATGTAATGGTCAACAAAGCAAACACATCTCTTTTCTTCATAGAGCTTAGAGTTGCCTAGTGGGAGTGAAAAGTTGACCCACATGTCGACAAATAGAGATACCCCCTGCTTGACCCTCTGCTCCCATCCACTTCTCCCCCCTGTTCACTTGTCTACTGGCTTTCTTGCTCCACAATGAGAGATTCCTGCTCAACAATGCCCTCTGGTGCTATTGGTCAAGATGAAGCCCTCCCTATGGGGTTGTACTGGGGTGGTGGTATTGTGAGCCAGGTACCCCTCACTCAACACTGGAAGGAGCATTTCCCTAGTTGCCACTGCCCACCAGGCTTCCTGCATAAGTGGAGCCTCCCACTGCCCAGGGTACCTGGTATGGCCAGGGCATTTCTGGAAGGGGGTGGAGGAATTGGATTATAGTGATGAGCGGTCTGCTGAAGAGTCTCCAGGAAGCTCCTGGTCCCCAAGGACTGCAGAGTGGGAGATGGGGCCTGATGATGGACGGTAGTATTACCCTTGTCCACAGATCGGGGAGCGGGGCCTCAACCTCTCTGGGGGGCAGAGGCAGAGGATCAGCCTGGCCCGCGCCGTCTACTCGAATCATGAGATCTACCTGCTGGATGACCCGCTGTCGGCCGTGGGTGCCCACGTGGGGAAGCACGTCTTTGAGGAGTGCATTAAGAAGGCGCTCAGGGGGAAGACCGTTGTCCTGGTGACCCACCAGCTGCAGGTGACTGGGACCAGCAGGACCCATGAGGCCATGAAATGAGTGTGGCATCTGATGCTCGCAAAGACTCCTCTTCTGCCTAAACCTGCAGTCCTCACCTGGACCAGGTCAGCGAAGGGGCAGAGGACACTGTGATGGTCCCCAGCCATCCAGGCTTGCGTGGAGCCCTGCCCAGTCCTCTCTGGGCTTGGCCTCCATTACCCTACCTTTGGGCTCAGTGGAGCCAAGACCATCCATCAGAGGGAAATTCTCCAGGAATACCTGACCCCTACCTGTGGGGTTGACACGGGCACCTCCTCCAGCTCTGGATCACTGATGGTGGGGAGGTGGGAAGCCAGGTAGGAACAGCCTTCTCCTCCATCAAGGGCTGGGCAGGCCTGAGGCCAGGGGTAGGGGGTGACAGGAGACGATGAACGCTTGATCGGGGTTCAGATGCCCCTTATATCACTCCCTAGGGGAAAGGGGCTGGAGACTAGGACTTCAGGGCTGAGGCAAGAAGCTTCTCCCCACTCAGAGCCACTCTCAGGCTTAGGAACATGAATATTGCCCAGGAAAGGGACTGACTGAACTCCCTGAATAAGCTTGGGAATTGGGCAAAGTGGCAACAGTACTTACTGTGTCAGCCCCACGGAAAGGGTTCAGGACCCCTCTCCACCCTGAGATAAGTTAGGTCGGTCCTGGCTCATCTACAGTGAGTAGGTAAGTGAGTCCCAGAGGTGTGCTCTGTGCGTCTGTGTGTGTATGTGTGTGTGTGTGTTGCTGGAGGAGAGAGCCCCCAGCATTGGACTATAATGAGAAGTCAGTTGGAGCAGCGGCAGCAGAAGTCCTATCTTCTGATTCGGGGGGAATGTTAAACTAGGAGTAAGAGATGGGACTCCCGGCCTTTGCAAGGGTAAGACAAGCTGGGGGAGGGCTCCGAGCTGACAGCATGTGAAGTTGCCATGGTTACCGGATGCAGTAGCCAGCATCCTTAGGCTCCTCTGTCAGTGGCCGAAAGGTCTAGCTGAAGAAGGCCGGGTTCTCAAGGACCAGGAAAACCAGGCCTTCCCATACCTGTGGCTTTGCCCCGACCTCTGCCTCTCTGTGCCGAGGGTTAGAGGTCGCAGAAGAAGCACCGAGCATCTGAATTTAGCGTATGGGGTTTACCTGAGTGGTGCCCATCACCTCCAGGAAGCCTCTTAGCTGGCCGGGTGAGATAAGAGCTCCTTGTTCTTCTGCTAGGCAGGGGCAGGGTGTGGACAAGGCTGGGCTTCTTCTGGGCCCCCGTGAGGTGACTCAGAACAGGCTCTCGCCCAGCCTGGGAGCTAAATGTGGTGACCACAGCTCTGTCCCGTGAGGCTCCAGTCCCTGGAGACCACAGGCAGTGGGAAGGGCTATCCTCCTGGAGGGTCCAACGGATGTGGGTCAGAGCTGTCTTTGCAGGAGTCCTCAAGGGGTACAACGTGACCTTGGCCCTGGCCCAGTCTCTGAACCTTGCTCACCAGCAGAATGACCTCAGACTAGATCCCAGGAGGCTCAGTCTCCTCAGAGACTCTCTTTTTCACCAAGGTCATTTCATCTTTCTTTTTGCGTGTTGAAAATACAGGCAGCCACTAGATGGCGCTGGAGTCTCAATCCGGTCATCCTTTATGGGAAGGAGGGGCTCAGAGGCAGACCTGAAGCCCCCTGGGCTTTTCCAGAACATTTCCCCAGCTACTTTCACTCGGGGGTCCACAGGCAATCTGGATGCTTTTGGGTGCTCAGACTGGACAATTGCTCTTCTGAAACTTGAGGAAACAAATGAAATGAGGCCAGCGGCCAACTGCTGACATCCAACCCAGGGCCAGATTTTGTGTTTGGAGAACAAAGCTGCGCAGATCACTCTCCATCTCACTGGAGAGAACTGGGAGCTCACTGGCCAGAGGGGCTTCACCGGGAGCGTCAGGGGCTGGGATGTGTGCTCTCACATCTGTGCCTTAGTTTCCCCATCTGGGAAATGGGCTGATAATCATGCTGCCTGTTTTCTTGATTGGATTGTGGGAGACAGAGAGAAGATGAAATCAGGCTTTGAAAATTAGAAGATGCTGTGCAAAGATAAGAGACTTTCTGTCAGAAAGTGTCTCAACTGGGTATTAAGACCCAGCAGTTCCTCCTTGCCCTGTCCGGGAAAGTGGACATGGAACCAGGCAGTTAGTCCAAAGAAGCCAGAAAGGCTGGAGCTGTCCAAGGCCAAGAAAAACTTGTCATTTGGCTTCTTCCCCACAAACCCCACCAGATGCAGAGGGACCAAATGTAGCTACTTCTTTCAGGGTTTCAATCAAGAGCATCAAGTGAACCCTTGTGTGAACCCCAAAGTACAAGGGAAGACCTCTCACCTTAATTGCAAAGCCCTGTTTAGGCTGAACTATCTTAGATCTCATAGCATCTTGTCCGCCTCTAGGAGGGTCTTCCTGCCCCCAGATGGGCTGATCCTATGGGGAGAGCTTAGTCTCATTCCAAAATGAAAGGAAAGTCCTCTTAGCAGCTCTTTGATCTCAGGCATGATACAGTAATGAAAGGAGCTCAAATTAGAAAAACAGAAGTGCTTTGGACAAAATGTAGGATGCTATCATTAAAGGTACAGATAAGGCTGGTTTAAACTCCTCAAGCCAGGTAATGTGGCCTGGAGGCCAGGGGCTGTGCCATGGGCTGCATCTCCTGGGCTGGATAAGGATGGCGAGGAGGGATTGTAACCTTACAACAGAGGGGAGCCATCGCTGAGGTCATGCTTTCCTTCTCCACCAAGTCATGGCTTCAGTGGCCTTGTTAATTTCATACTCCAAGTTCCCGTGATCAGATTTCTTAGCAAGGAGGCTCATATAGGGACCAATAGCAGAGGAAGTTTCAACGTGCTTCACAGTGACAGCTAAAGGCCCCCTTTGCTCTCATGAGACACATAGGCACTAAGTCAGTGTTTCTCAACTGGAGGCCACTTTATCTCCTAGTGGACATTGGGCAATGTCTGGAAACACTTTTACTTGTCACAACCTGGGAGTGGGGGGTGCTCCTAACATCTAGTGGATAGAAGCCAGAGAGGCTGCTAAATATCCTGCAATGCACAGGTCAGTCCCCACCTCACTCCCAACTAAAGAATTATCTGACCCTCAGTATCAGTGTTCCCAATATCGGGACCTCCTGGATCACATGAGCCCAGGACGCTACTGGATAGGAGTCCAGCACCATGCTCTTCTCTCTCTTCCAAGACAGAAGCTCACTGTAGATTGCTTTAATATCCCTGCAGTTCTTAGAGTCTTGTGATGAAGTCATCTTGTTGGAAGACGGGGAGATTTGTGAAAAGGGAACCCACAAGGAGTTAATGGAGGAGAGGGGATGCTATGCAAAACTGATTCACAATCTCCGTGGGCTGCAATTCAAGGTAAGTCTCTCCCTACTTGGGTGCAAGAGACTGGGTGCCTCCCCTCATAATTTCTGGCCTGAAGTTCTGTCATTTCGTTTTCAGAGGAATTTCATTTTGTCTCTAGGATCCTGAGCACATGTACGATGCAGCAGCGGTGGAAGCCCTGAAGGAGAGCCCTGCTGAGAGAAATGAAGACGCTGGTACAATCAGAGTTCCCATCACACTTCTCTTATCACTCATGGCTCATGAGTGGACACAGATCTTTCTTTGTTTCTCACCCTAGTTTTGGCTCCAGGAGATGAGAAACGTGAAGGAAGAGAATCTGAAACAGAATCAGAATTTGTAGACATAAAAGGTATTTACTGTTCATTCCCTCGGTTACATACTCTTGAGTATTTGTTGGGCATCTACCGTTTGCGATAGAGAAGTGCAGGCATGCTGTCCTTTGTGGGCAGCTGGAATTGTGTGGTTTAGTGTAGTGTGAGCCTTGGGGTTCAACTCCCTGAGTTTTAATTCTGGCTCAACCACTTAGTAGTTTTAGGACTTTGAAGCAAGATGCTTGGCCATGCTGAACCTTAGTTTCTTAATCCATAAAACGGGGGAAAATAAGAGCACCAACTTCATAGGTTCTTGCAAAGATTATAAGAGAAACTCTACATAGAATGACTAGCACGGTGCCTGACATATAGTTATTATTGTTATTAGTTGTTGTTGTCATTGTTATTTGGAAAGATCGAAACAATGCAGAGAGATCATGTGCATAATCAAAACAGTGCACACGCAGGAGATGAGATGCTTCCCAGCTTTTATGCTGAGTGTTGAGAAAGAATTGTATAGCAGAGAGGAGGCCGCGGTGGAATAAGGGTATTCATTCTTCCCACAAATAAGGACTCAGCATTCTACTCTATGCCAGTCGCTAAGCTAGACTGCCCCTGTCTTCAGGATCTTTTGGTCTGGTGGGGGCCATAGGTAAAAGGATAATCATGGGCAGATGTGATCAGAGGAATAGGGAGCTGAAGTGGGAGCAAGAAGTCAGGAAGGGAGGGCATCCCAGAAGAGGTGACCTTTGAACTGGTCCTTTAAGCATATGTAGGAGTTTGCCCAGGACACTCTGGTGAAAAGGTGGGGAAAGCAGGGGGATTTGGGGTCGAGGGTAACAGGTAATTCCAGGAATGCAGAGAGAAGAGATGTGGGAGATAAACCTGGCAAGGACCAGGCTGGTCAAACTCCGTCTCCTTCTTAGACTCTGCCGCCTTTCATCCCTTCATCCATTCAGCATTTGTTGAGCACCCGCTCTATACCCTGCCCCTCGAAGGGCACTGAGAAGACAGGAATCAAAATGCACCTTCCTAAACACGCCCACAGCGAGGCCCCTCAATAATGCGTGGCTGAAAAAAAAAACCTTAGTATATTTCATCACATTTAAGATGCCGTCTATTTTAAGAGCAGCGTCATTTTATGTACCACTAAGAAAAGTCTCTGCCAATTAAATGATATGGCATGCTACCGAACGGGGCACATCCTGATTTCAGAGATGTTAAAATGTGGGAAAAAATGTGAGTCTTCACATCGATGGAAGTTGGCACCATTAATGGTGCTTGTGACAAACGCATGCCCATTTGGACAATGTATTTTTGTCGCTCTGGAGGCGGCCAAGGCTGAAGTGGGGCCCTGGTAGTCTCTTCCATGCTTTCCTAGGAAAGCTCCAGGCTACTGAGGATTCGGGGTCTTGTGGGGAGAGTAAACCCTGCTCCTCTTCTCCTCCTCACCCCACTCCCTTCTCTGAAGAGGAAAGGGAAGGTGTGAAGCTAAATGCTCTGAGAGCTGTAGGGATGGAAGAGTTGAAGGCGGCACAGCCCGCAAAGGTACGCAGTGTCAACAGCAGAGCTGACTGGGTTGGGACTGCAAGGGGGTCTGACAGGTCCTTTAACGTTCCAGGATGCTGTTCATTAGGCTCTGCTGACCCATCAAGGCGACCCCTGCATGCTGCAGCCCCAGAGGGAGACACAGTGATGAGCAAAAGTCAGGCTGAACATTTTAAAGAAGCCCGAGTGAGTGTTCCCAGGCAGAGGGGATATTGGCAGCTCTGTTCACAGAGGCACCTTTGAGATGCGAGCTCTCTTTGCCGGGGCGGGGTACCAAGAGCCCTGCGCAGGGGGACCCCCTTGTCAGCCTCCAGTCATCTCTGTTTACAAGAGCCAGGCATAAGCATAGGATGCTCCTTCGGAGCCGACATTCTCGTACCTCTCATGCTGGAGAGGGGAGAGACGTGCATTCACTCGTGGCTGCTGGGAGCTCATGCCTGCACCTCTGGACGTTGCTCCAGCGGGAGCTTGGTGGTCCTTTGCCCTTACACCTGGGAAAATGGAAAGGACTTGGGGGAGCCACGTGGTGGGATCCAGGGACCCACCTGGGAGGATGCCCTGGTTTCTTCTCATGGTGTGATGTCTGTGGTGGAGGCCTTCCTGTTGGCCCTGTAGTAGACGGCTTGGGTACCCTCAGCACGTCTGCACCACCCAGCCCAACTCCCAGCTGGCATTTCACACCTGCAGCCCTTTGCCTGGAGCTCTCTCAGAGCTGCCAGCCACAGGTCAAACCTGAAGTGTGGGGAAATTAACCCCTTGGGGGGAGCCCTCACCGGATGCCAATGGGAGTTGGTGTAGAAACATCCCAGGTCTCACTGGTCATGCGAAAACCCTCTGAGGTGTAGTGATGCCCCAGTCTGAAAGTTCTCCGTGCTGAGATAAGCTACCATTGCCCATGGAAGTGGGTAGGGGGGGTGGAGCAGGGAGCGCTGCCTTGATGAGACACCTTTTACTGTTGACTTCCTTTCCCTGTACCCTCTAGCTCCGGAGTAAACTGCATGTGCTCACATCCTCTTCTTAGGATCTGCTTCTGTAGAGCTAGACAAAGACAACC
Source organism: Capricornis sumatraensis (assembly GCF_032405125.1). Taxonomy (NCBI): domain Eukaryota; kingdom Metazoa; phylum Chordata; class Mammalia; order Artiodactyla; family Bovidae; genus Capricornis; species Capricornis sumatraensis. The sequence continues at coordinate 22,351,366 of NC_091088.1, read as the reverse complement.
CTTGTCTCCCCCGAGCTGAGCACATCAGTTCAGTCGCTCAGTTGTGTCTGACTCTTTGCGACCTCATGGACTGCAGCGCTCTGAGCACATAGTAGTTGCTTAATAAATATGTCTCAGGGGACTGAAAGCCCCCTGCCTCACTAGGCTGTCATGAGGACCAACCAGGATAAAACGAGCAGAAGTGTGTTGGGAATTTCAAAGCATAGGGCTAGTGGAAGGAAGGATGACAGCTGGCCTTAGTGGTGGGGGTGGAGAGGTGGGCAGGAGGGGGCCACCCCGCTGGGGGTGTCACAGGACTTGTGTTTGTCTCCACAGTTCCTCCGCACCAGCTCATCCAGACTGAGTCCCCCCGGGAAGGAACTGTGACCTGGAAAACGTATCACACGTACATTAAGGCTTCTGGAGGTTTGGTAGAAAACAACGGGTTTCTTGATTTAATTTGCATTAAAAATTCTTTCTTAAACTGTTGGGTTCATGTTTTATGATTCCTCTAACAATTGCTCTCTTTATGCTAGGGTCGTTTATCAGTGCTTTTATTTTTTTCCCCTTATAATCCAAAGTCTGCTAAAGCAGCCTTTTAAATGGAATCATCCTTTATCTCCATTAAAGCTGCCAGACACTATTTATTGAAACTGAATGAGCAGCAGCGTGACCTGGCTGTGGTGCGTGTGTAACCTTGCACTCTAATCTCCGAGTGCAGTGCCATCTGCTCGTTGCCTGCCTTCAGGGTGAGAATCGCTGCCCTCTGCAAAAGATACCTATAGTTCCGTTTCTTGTCACTCTCCAGCAAGACCGGTTTTTTTTAACTTTGTTTGTTTTCTAAACATTGAGTCACTTCTATTACAGTGAATACTGGTGTTTTTTCCTGTTTAAACATGTTGACATTTGGATCCATTTTCCAACCAGGTGGAATAGATGTCCCCATTGGGGTTTCTGGGACCTAATGCTCAGAGTTGTCACGTCAGCCTAGAAAGTGGTTCCCAGGGTGGAAGCCCTTTCCCCATAGGCTTCGATTCTCCCCGCCAGGACTGGACCCCGAGGAAGAGGAGCCCACCGCTGCCGCGCGGCCTCTGCAACCCCTGGCCCTGTCTCTTCCCCTGCAGGGTACTTGCTCTCTCTCTTCGTGGTGTCCCTCTTCCTCTTGATGATTGGCAGCTCTGCCTTCAGCAGCTGGTGGCTGGGTGTCTGGTTAGACAAGGGCTCACAGGTGAGTTCCCCTTTGGTTCTGGCAAATGTTGAGTCAGTTGCTAACAGAGAGTCTGAATACAATGAGCCTCCCACAGCCCCCTGCACAAGACGGAGGTCAGCGGCTTATAACAACGCAACTTGACTCCCGCAATCCCCTTTGATCTTTCAAGACAAGCAGGGCATCTGAATTTGTATGTGCCACTTTCGAACTTCAAAGGATTGGCTAAAAAGCTTGTGCCAGGCAAATGCAGCCTGTCTGGAGTCACGCACAGGCAGGATAGGGTCAGTTTTTTGCAGCCTCTATCGTAAGGGACCTCCAAGGAGAGTCTGGGAGGGACTGGGGAAGCCTAACGTGGATTTCCATCTTCTTGTCTCTGAAGAGAAACTGACATCTCATCACGGACACTATCTGATATTAGTGGCTTCCACCTGGCTTGGCTCCCCAAAGTCCCTCTAAAGGAAGAGGACATGCGAAAGTCAGCCTGGATCTGCTGCAGGGCCCCTGCAGGCCTCTCCCTGCCCCTCTAACTTGCATCTGGGCCAGGCCCCTCTTGAGGACTGAGAAGTCTACTCTCCCTCAGGCCTGCTGGAAACTCTCCCAGCTTTTGGCCCATGGTTTCAAAGCTTTCCTGGAGCCCCCAGGAAATGCTGTGAGGTTGCCTCCCCATCCTCTAAGATTACATTTTGGTATAGTGCTGTTGCTATGACAACCAAAGTGGGGAGGCCTTGGGAAGACACAGGCAGAGGAGAGGATGGGATTGCTCTCCTGGAGTTTAGTACAGCTCCCTGAGACCAGTCTCAGGGGGATGGCTTGCACTTTGCAGAAAGAGAGGCACTTCTGGAACATTCCCCCAGATCCTTGCTTGCGCCTGAAGAGTCCTTTTCTTGGAGAGCCCAGGGTGTTAGTCAGAGTGAAGCCTCCCCAGTAGGCCAGTGCTAGGCTAACTGGGCAGCAGCCATGACTGCCTACCCACGTGCTGGCTCCACCCCCAGACACCGTGGACACAGCCCACAGCACAGAGAAGCCTCCTCTTCAAGCTGGTCCTTTGGTCGATTAGCTCCCCAGGGATGCTCTTGCTTTTATGGATGTGCATCCATCAGCCACCACCTCTGGTTTACATTTCCTCTAGGGCTGTAATCAGCAAAATGGCATTTAGAAGGAAGATGCTTGTTTGCGCCCCAAAGGCAGTCTTGACTTTTAGCACACAGCTCTGAAAAGAATGAAACTGCCAATTTCTCAGGAGGAGGAGATGGCCTCTCCCCAGAAATGGAGGCAAAAATGTGTTCTCCTGGGGCACGATGGAGCCAAGTGGGGTCACTTTGGATCCTCCCAGAGTCTTTTGTTCATCAGATTCCCTCCTACCCCCTGGAGACTCCAGGGCAGTGAACCAGTGCCCTCCTAGGTGCGCCCCCAGAAAAGGAAAGAAAGAGGGCCCTGGGGCTGACCCCTCCTACAGAGATGCTCCTGAGTCTCCCCAAAGGCCCGGTGGCTTCTGCCTTCAGGTCCCTGATTCCCTGACCTGTCTGCGCCACCTGAGGGCTGCACAGCCAGCCTGTGGAATCCATATGTTTTTGCTTCTGTGACTTTCCTGGCCCAGCATCACCTCTGGTCCCCTAAGGCACTGTTGGTTTCCAAGACGACTGTCCTGTACAGGTCTGGTCTGTCTGTTTTGCTTTTTCCACTGACTGTGCTGAGCCTCGTCAGCCAGGCGCCCTTGTCATCCCAGAGAGTCCCGCAGGAGGACCCACGCAAAGTTCAAGAGCCCCGCAGGGAACTGACTTGACTTTACCACCTGATTCATCCTTAACATTTTATGCTCATCCATTTAGTTTCTTTTCCCTGGGAACATTCTCTGGAAAATTCCCATTCTTTTGACAGTTGATCAGTTCTTGGTGCTTCTTGTTTTCCTCCCAAGATGATGTGTGGGGCTCACAGCAACATGAGCACGTGCGAGGTGGGCACGGTGCTGGCAGACTCCGGGCCGAGGTTGTACCAGTGGGTGTACCCAGGGAGCATGGTGTCCATACTGGTGCTTGGCATCACCAAAGGCTTCATGTTCACCAAGACTACACTGATGGCCTCCTCCTGCCTGCATGACCGAGTGTTTGACAAGGTACAGTCCCCCTGCCCCTCGCCCTGGGGCTGCATGCACATCCCGGTGCAGCAGTCAGTAGGGTTTATACGGATCACCTGCGATGCGCCAGACGCAGTGCTGGGCTCTGGGGTGGACACAGTTGCTCGCCGAGCTTACCGTTGAGTTTCCCATATCTGATTGTCAACAACAAAGGCAAACTCTGGGGAGCTGCAGGCGTGTCATGGACCCGACAGGGCTGGGGGTGAAGGTGAGGGTGGTCAGGTGTTAAGCCGGCGAGCGCAGGCCCAGAGAGCATCTCTTGAGTACCTGGGATCCCCTCCTCACTCCCCAGCGGCCCGGAGGTCCCTGGCTGGAGCGCACAGGGGAGGCCGCACAGAGACAGTGGAACTTGACTTTTTATTGCCCTGGGGCACAAAATCCCTCCATCCTTCATGGAGGCTGAATCCCTCCCCCGTCACGCTCCTCCACGGTGGCCACAGCCTCACTTTCCCAGGATGTCGGGCCCCGGAGGGAAACTCAGGCCTGGTTCGCGATCCCAGGCACCGGGCAGGCCTCCCGGGGTGTTGGCAGGCGGGGGGCGGCCACCAAACGCGCACCTCGACCCTGACTCTCCGTGGTCACCTGCAGATCCTGGAGAGCCCCATGAGCTTCTTTGACAGGACGCCCACCGGCAGGCTAATGAACCGCTTCTCCAAGGATATGGACGAGCTGGACGTGAGGCTGCCGTTTCACGCTGAGAACTTTCTGCAGCAGTTTTTTATGGTGCTGTTTATTCTCGTGATACTGGCCGCTGTGTTTCCCTCTGTCCTTTTAGTCCTGGCCATCCTGGCTGTAGGCTTCTTCATTCTGTTACGGTAGGTTGATGTGCTGTTCAAAGCGGAGCGCACAAAACCGGGGCAGGGACCGGTGGTGTCCGGTGGTGCTGAGTCCTTGCTGTCTTCTCTGAATGCCGGAGCATGTTGACTTGGGTGCTGCGCTAAGTGCTCGGCGTACATCAGGCATTTGATCCTCAGAGCCATGCTGAGAGGTGGGTAGGGTTGGGAGATTAAATCACTGGTCCCAGGTCAGGAAAGTAGCCACAGTCGTTGCTCTCTGACTGATGTTATGTTCTTAACCATAGGGCTCTGCGGTTTCTGCTACTGCAGGAGAGAGGAGACCAGTACTCAGTCTCTCTGAGCTTTGAGAAATAGCCCCATCTGACCACTGATGTGGTCAGTTTGGCACTGGGGGGGGGGGGTGGTCCCTGTGCCCACCTTCTCACTCACCCTGGGGAAAAGCAGGAGGGTAGCATCTGTCCCAGCCTTCCAGGAAACCCAGCTCTGCCCTGTCCTGGATGAGCAGGAGTTCTCAGCCGGCAGCTGGTGGTGTTTTATGAGGGCTAAGGATTAGAGATCAGATGAAATTTGCACCAGAGTCCCAACTCTGCTGCACAACTAGCTGGAGGACCTTGGAGAAGTCAAAGGAATGCTGCAAGCCTCAGTCTTCTCATCTCTAAAATGGTAATCATCAACACATGTGACTACCCTCTTCTAAAGGGGTTCTCGCAAGGAACAGATGAGACTAGGCTGCCTAAATGTTATACAAACTTTGAGTTTCAATAAAACTCAGCAAAATTGCTTTGGACTGGACACACAGCATCTTGAAGAGGGTCCCCCAGATTGCAAAGGATTCAGCCCACAAATCCAGGGACACCACACTCAGAGTTGAGCTTGCAAAATATTGCTTTGACCACAGTGTGGAGGGTGGATGAAGCTTCAGAGAGAATGGGGAAGGGCTATAGGACTAGAGACTCTTGCATGGCAGAGTCTGACTGAGAGATGAGACATAGGCAGCAGCAGTCCTGGCAGAAAACAGGTAGATCCTAAAGCCATTGCCAAGATAGTCCACTGAGGTTAGGGGATGGGAGAGGCCAAGGATGCATCCGAGATGGGGAGCAGTGTGAAGACAGATATGAGTGACACAGGAGGAGATGCAGGTGAGGGTGACCAAGATTAGGGGTTTGGTTTTGGATAGTTCAAGGCGGTGGATCAAGTCCACGGATGAGCCAGCCGACAGTGGGAAAGGTGAGTGCAGGGACGCATGGGTGGAGAGGCAGACTGCATCCTCGGCTGAAGCTGGCATCACCATGGGAACCAGCACGTGCGCCCTGGGAGTTGGGTGAGCTGGGCTCTCACTTCCGTCTCCCACTGCCCCCTTGGTGACTGTGAGAGAGGACACATGGGCCTCTGTGTCTGGCCTCAATGGTTTATTGTGATGATCTAAGAAAAATGATGTCTGCAGGTCTTTTTTACAAATATAAAAGGTGCGTGCCTGCTCAGTCGCTCAGTGTCAGACTCTGTGACCCCGTGGACTGTAGCCTGCCAGGCTCCTCAGTCCATGGGATTTTCCAGGCAGGAATACTGGAGTGGCTTGCCATTTCCTCCTCCAGGGGATCTTTCCGACCCAGGGATCGAACCCGGGTCTCCCACATCTACATTGGCAGGCAGGTTCTTTACCACTGAGCCACTGGAGAATCCCCCACGTCATGGGTGCCGCGTCTTATTAAGAAAAGTGATTCCCTGGGCTAGTGTTAGTTTTTACAATCCACGTGTTTGTCTGACCGTCGTTCCTGTCTGTTCTCCTCTCTGTGTTTTTTATTTACTTTGCAAAAGGTTCTTCTCTGCACTGCATTCTTATTTGCTGTAAGACAGGCCAGATCAGGCTGATCCAGACTGAATTGTTCGATGTTTCTAACCAGCTCACTTGAGCTCTGAACAAATGAGGTTTCCCTTCCTCTGCCCTGGGTCAGATTAATTGTCGTGGGTCAGCTGCCACTGTGCGTGCTGAGGGCAGTGATCTCTTACTGACTGGGGCCCAGGGGGAGTTACATACTGTGAAGAGTCTGGTTTTAAAGTCAGTTCCTAAGGAGATAATGTTTGTATATTGCTCAAAATTACCTTTGAAACTGCCTTTAGAAGACCACATGCTGGCAGTTGATATGCCAGACTCAGATTTTCCTCCAGAATTGGAAGCGATCCCTTTTTATTTGGTTGTGTGTATAGTCACTCAGGTGTGTCTGACTCTTTGCGACCCTTTGGACTGTAGCTGGCCAGGCCCTTCAGTCCATGGGATTTCCCAGACGAGAATACTGGAGTGGGTTGCCATGCCCTTCTCCAGGGGATCTTCCCCACCCAGGAATCTCGTCTCTTGTGTCTCCTGCGTTGCAAGTGAATTTTTTACCCACTGAGCCGTCGGGGAAGCCCTTTTTGTTTGGCTGGGCACCCCAAAGTGGCTGGCTTGTATTTATGAGTTGCAGTGTGTGAAAATCTCTAGTCTTTGAAAAGACTAGAGTCATAGCGTGTGCAGTGAGACCCTCATGCTACAGGAAGCCTTCAGAACTGAGAACGCAGGAAGGAGTGGCTCGACTTTCTGAGACCCTCCCTCCCTCCCTGACACACAGGGATGGCTGCTCCCGGGGGAGAAGGGCGGGCCAGCCCCTCCTCCCTTGTTCGGTGGCACCGGCCGCCTTACATTTGTCTTGAGCGCCCAGTTGGGTTTAAGTGAGCCAAGGGGAGCCCTGCGAAACCCTATCTGGGGCTCTCGTGGTCTCCCTGCAGCGTCTTCCACAGAGGAATCCAGGAGCTCAAGAAGGTGGAGAACGTCAGCCGGTCCCCCTGGTTCTCCCACATCGCCTCGTCCATGCAGGGCCTGGGGACCATCCACGCCTACAACAGGAGGGGAGACTGCGTTACCAAGTGAGTCCAGGGCTGCGCTGCCCCTGCGCTTCTGCTCCCCACTGGCCCAGCTCTGAGGAGGGAAGTCTGCGGGATGGGGACTGGCCGGATGGAGAGCCGGTAGAGTGGAGGGGGAGCCCCTTGTGCACTAAGCCTTTTTCCCCAGTGTCCGAGGCCCCCAAAGGCTCGAGTTCATCCAATGACAAGCTTACCATGGCGCTGTATGTGTTTTATTTTTCCTCTCTAAAAGTAGAATGTTTTTAGTTCAGGAAAATAGGAGAAAACAACGACGACAAAAATCACCCATAGGCCTGCACCCCAAATCCTAGTAATATTTTTGTGTATCTACTTCCAATCTTTTCTGGTTTCCTATTTCTGAAGCATTTTAGTCTTGTTTTATTTTTAAAAAGCAGTTTTTTCATGTTATTACATATTCCTTGTAAAGGTCATTCTGAAAGTGAAAGTCACTCAGTCGTGTCCGACTCTTTGTGACCCTGTGGACTATACAGTCCATGGAATTCTCCAGGCCAGAATCCTGGAGTGGGTAGCCTTTCCCTTCTCCAGGGGATCTTCCCAACCCGGGGATCGAACCCAGGTCTCCCACATTGCAGGTGGATTCTTTACCAGCTGAGCCACCAGGGAAGTCCCAAAGGCCACATTACATCTCATTTAATAGATGGACCAGTTTTCTTCCTTTTAAGATGCCAGGACTAGGTTAATAAATTTCTCTGGAGTCCTCCAGCTCCAAACTTCCAAAACACCATATAATCACATGTTATCACTGTGTCATCAGTCACAGCAGGCTCACTGTGGTAACAAACAGCTCCAGATTTTAGGGGCTAACCTAACACATGCTCATTCTTCCTCAAGTCGTAAGTGAACAAAGGTCTGTGGGGCAGGGGTCGGTGATTCTGCTCCGTACTCAGGCACACGGTCTCTCCATCTCACAGCTCCTCTGGTCTAATTGGAAGGTAACAGCAGAGATGTGAGTGGAGGACCCCAGTGAAGGTGCTTATCATTTGTGTACATTCACTGGCCGGATTGCAGTTACATGGGTGCGGCTAACTGCAAAGGAGGCTGGGAAATGTAGTCCACCTGTAAAAATGGAATTTGGTGAATCTATAGGACACAACTGAGCGGCTTCGCTTTCACTTTTCACTTTCATGCACTGGAGAATGAAATGGCAACCCACTCCAGTGTTCTTGCCTGGAGAATCCCAGGGATGGGGGAGCCTGGTGGGCTGCTGTCTATGGGGTCGCACAGAGTTGGACACGACTGAAGTGACTCAGCAGCAGCAGCACAGTGTCTCTGCCACACGGATGTTCTTATTCCACCCCCATCCTTTCCTTTCTTAAAAGCTTAATGTACACTTCAAAGGTTGCATCTCTTTCTCCCTGCCACCCACAACCTCAGTGTAGACCTGGCACTCCAGCCTGTCTTCACTTCAGTCAGCAGCTAGCCTTGTTACTGGTTTGACCTGAACATCATCTGTCAAGGGCCCTGCAACCCCCCTTCCAGTGTCTTGGTCATGGGCCATTCATCAACTCTCAACAAGCAACAGAGTCAAGCCTTGTCTTCCAGCAGATTGTCCTCCAAGGTTTCCGGAACGATCCTATAGGCAAGCTGAGCCCCCACAGTGTTGATGGGCTCTGCCGTCTTTATCCATTCTTTCCAGTCATGGACTTTCCAGAGGGCTTGGGCTTCTGACCTGAGTTGCTTTCGCAACCAGACAAAAACGCTGCAGCATGAAAAAAAGGTTTGAGGTCAAATTCCAATTTGACCCCAGCCAGTGGTTCTGTTTCTGCACAACCTAACCAAGCACGCATAGGAGACCACAGATGACTCCTAGGTCACTCAAGCTGTCAGTTGAATTTGTAGGCTTTACAGCGACATGGTAGAAAACATCATGGCGTTTGGAAGAGTATTTTAACTGAGGAAAGTAAGTTAGAGTGGAAACAGAGAGGGCCAGCCTGGGTGCTCAGAGGTGTTTCAGGCCAGAATCCTTGGAGGAGGTTTAGAACAGGATGGAGCAGCAGTGCCTGAGGATGTCATGACTGTGCCAGTGGAGGAATCTCAGCTCTTAGTGGTTTAAACCATTGAATGGTTTTCAATTTTACCAATAATTTCTTTTACCAGTTGTTCTGAAGAAGCCCCTTTCCCAGGAGGTCAGGGGAGCCTTTAGTGGCAATTGTGATTGATGTCCCTTCGGGTCTGTTTAGCTCAGTTAAGTTACAATTACACTCTTAAATGTACACAAGTCATAGCACACACACCCCCGCCCCCTGGGCATCTGCTCAGAGAATTGGAGCCGTCATGCTGTGTTGCCATATGTCTCGGGCAAGGGGGCAGGGTAGCTGTTAGGAAGCACCTGGTCTGTTGGATTAAACACCCCCTCCCTTTTCTCTGAGCCTGGTTCTCTGAGGCTGGCGCGAGGAGATGGAGTGGGGGAGTAGGGGAGGGACACACTCTCAGGTGACCACTGTCTATTTCTGCTGCCCATTTCTGCTGAGCCAGCTCCTCATGCAGATGTGGCGTGGCAGGGGAGAGCCCCCGCCAGGACCCAGGTCCCCAGCCACTCTGCTGGACACTGCCCATGGGCTCTGCTTTGTTCTTCTGTGAGCTCCGCCTGGCAGCTTTACTGCTTTCCTTTGATGTGGGGCCTCTTGCTTCATGCCAATCAGTGTGGCATCAAGATTGCAGCCCCACATGCCATCTTCCCTCTGAACCCCGACTCTAGGTACTGCAGGAATGGGCAGGACCATCTTCCACACATCTGGGGAATGAGCAGCGCCGGAAATGGGTCTTCCCCATCCCCTGGCCGTGTCATTGCTCTGTGGCTCTGCCCGGTGCCCCCTCTCCTCTTTGGCCCAGGAGATGCGCAGCAGGGGTGCAGGATGTCAGCTTACTCTTTTTCCCTCCAGCTTTATAAGCAATTGCTTCGAATCTTCTTTCCCTGAACTGGGGATGAGAATCAGTCCGGCACTCTCTCTTCCTTTCCCTACCATCACAAACACTGAGATTCCCCCTACCTCCCCCCACCCCCTCTATAGATCAAAGGGGTTAACAGTCGTTTCCACTGGGCCTTTGGGGTTGGCTACCCTGAAGACAAGGGTCCTTTGAAGGTTGAACATGAGGTTCTCAGCCCCTTTTGTTCTCAGCTATGGGTTCCAGCTGCCAGTTCTGGGAAAAACAGAACGAGCCCACTCAGCACCATACTCTGTTGCCACCTGGGATTTCTCAAAATACATGCAAATCAAAGATGCTTATGGTGGCAGGTTTTAGAGTCTGGATCTATGCTCATTTTTGTAAGAGATTCCTATGTACTAATGTGTTGGCCTTTGATTAAAAGTTCCTCTTGCCCTATTTCTCTGGTAGCCCTAACCCTAAGTCTATGGAAGCACAACCTGACCTCCTGTTCTGTCTCATCTCTTAATGTCAGGTTCAAGATGCTGAATGACAAAAACTGCAGCCATCTGTTGTACTTTAACTGCGCTCTCAGGTGGTTTGCTCTAAGAATGGATGTCCTCATGAACACCGTCACCTTCATTGTGGCCTTGTTGGTGACCCTGAGTTTCTCCTCAATCAGTGCTTCTTCCAAAGGCTTGTCATTGTCTTACATCATCCAGGTAACACCTAGTGTAAGGCTGGGCTTGGCCTGGAGGCTCTGGCATAGAGCGTATCAGGCAGGCTGGACGTAACAGAAAACCTAACTCGGATGGGCTTAAATAATAAAGAAGGCTCGCAGCAGCTCACATGGTTAAAAGGTCTGGCAGCTGTATGGGCTTCAGGCACAGCTGGATCATGGCCCCTGGCTTTTTCCTCCTATGATGACTTCCTTCATGGTTGTACAATGGTGGCTGGCAGCCTCTAGGGGCTCTAGCAGGAAGAAAGCAGGAGGAGAGTCTTTCCTGCTCCAGCCACTGAACAAAAGCCCTTGCTTTACTCTTAACTGGATTAATTTAGGCATCCCAGAACTATTGATAATTCGTGAACTGATGGGATTGAGATGATTGGTTTAGGCCAAGGGAGGGAGTCACACTCCATCCTGCCCCAAGTCACACAGCTGCCCCACAGTGGGAAGAGGGAAGGGCATACTGGAGAGGCAGCCACGATGTCCATGACAAATAATTACTGACTTCTCTTTTGAGTTGCTTTGGTGGTTTTCTTTTGAAAAATAACAACAATACGGAAATAACAGTAATAAGGAATGATAATGATAATAGGGAAACACGCTATTTTCGGCACTGTTTTAAATCCTTTACATAAATTAACTCATTTACCTTCACAATAACCCATGAGGTAGGCATGCCATGATCCCCATTTTACAGGTGAGGAGACTGAGGCCCGGAAAGACTTGCCAGGATCACACACCTGCATGTGTGAGAGCCAGGGTTTGAACCCAGGCCATCTGGGTCTGATACCCATCTGAGTTTGCATAGAGTAGACACGGGCTACATGCTTCACGTTTCTCTCTTTGGAAGCTGTTCCTATGCAGTTCTTATCCCCAGTGCTCTGACATTCTAGGACGACAAATCCGAGTGGTGGTCTGTTTCCACTGATTCTGTTCAGGCTGGGAAGAGAGTAAAGTCTCTCTGCAAGCGGAGAAATTCCTCCTTTTCCTCCCTGACTCTTCTTCCTCCTATTGATACTGTCTTTGTCTCCTTTCCCTTTGTTTTCTCTTCCTGTGACTCACGCATTGCTTGAATATTGGATTTCTTGCATCAGTGCTCTGTTTCCTTTCTTTCATCTCAAAGTCTCCCTGTTCTTGTCTTTTTATTTGTATTCTGGGAATTTTCCTTTGCTTTGTCATTCAGCCATTCTTTGCATACTTAATTTTCACATACTCTGTCTTAGCCTCTGAGTTTTTAAAAGAATCATCTTTAAACATGTATTTTATAGCTCTCTGAGGATATTAATCAGAGTAAACTCTAAACTCTGCCTTCCTTAAAGTCTCCTCTCTTCTTCGACTGAGAGCTGCTGTTTTCCAGGGTCAGGCGTTTTGTTTGTTTATCCGGTTCTGTTTGTTGTCTGGTTCGTGCTCTTCCCTGCATTGGTTTTGATCATAGGTCCCTTCATCCTTTTGTGTTTTAGTGTGAGGATCTGTGTTGGGTTTTCAGGGTTTCTTCTGTCTTCTTGTATGCTTCACTAGGTCTCTCCTGATGGGAGGTTTTAAGACTGTGGATGGGTGGGTTGGACTTGTCCACAGGCTGCTTCACTTCAGGAAGGCAGCCAGGGAGCAGGCCTCCAGGCACACAAAAGCTAGATTTAAAGGGGCTTTATCTAGGAGCCCCATTTTGCCCAAAATAATTTTTCAATTTCTTTAAAGAAGCCTCTGGGTGTGTGTGTGTGTGTGTGTGTGTTTGTGTGTGTGTGTGTGTGTGTGTGTTGGCCTAGGGGTAGTGTCCAGCTGGGAGGCAGATGAGGAAGGGGAAGAAATGGGCCCAACAGAAGTTTTGTCAAGGCACCATCTCTCAGTCAGTCTTTGAGGGCCCCTCATACCTGGTGCCTCTCTGAGTTCTGCTACATAGAACACTCTGGAAACCCCTGCAGCACACTCGGCCTCAATTCTATCAAAAGGCTTTCATCCTCTTTCCATCTTCCAGAAACTTGTAACTCTCATTCAATGCCTCTTCCCTAGCCCCTTGCTGTTCATGGTGCATTCCTTTTTGAAGTCTCTCTACCATCATTTTAATAATACTTTGGAAAAGAGGAGGAACAAAAATATGTGCTCAGGACTCTATGTTAAGCGAGGAAAATGGATTTCCCTTGGGTAGGCAGTTTCCCTCATTGATGGCTGATCTTATTTGTTGTTGCCTAGTAAAGTATTGAACAGATGATGTCAACTAGATTCCTGTATTGTTTCAGCTTTCCTCAACCGAGGTCATGCTCTTGGGAGATATCACCAGCTTTCTGTGAGACTGTTTTCAAACATGCCTGTAAGGCTGGAGAACTTGCCCACATCAAGATCTAAGGGATATGTTTCTTGCAACTGGCTTTCTTGAACATTAGCCCCCTTTGGAGAATACAGAAAATCCAGCTGACAGAGCTTCCCTTGAGAACAGAGGCAAATCCTAGATGGATGAGAATTTGTTGTGAAGTCCCACAGAGCAGAAAGCAAGTGCAAAGTAATATCACATAACATCATGGAGCGAACAAACACTTCCTGGGGCCAGCACTGTGCTGACAAGGGGATTCTAACCCTGTGGAGGGCTGCCTGGGGCCTTGAAGAGCTGATACCCTTGAATTTTTTTTAAACGTTTTATTTTGTATTGGAGTATCGACAGTTAACAGTGTTGAGATCTTTACAGGTGAACAGCGAAGGGACTTAGGCATGTATGTGCGTACATCCATTCTTCCCCAAACTCGCCTCCCATCCAGGTTGCCACATAACATTGAGCAGAGTTCCATGTGCTGTGCAGTGGATCCTTGTTGATTGTCCATTTTGAATATAGCAGTATGTACACGTCCATTCCAGCTCTCCAACTATCCCTTCCCCACTTCCTTCTCCCTCGGCAACCATAAGTTCGTCTCTTTCTGTTGTAAGTAAGTTCATTTGCTGATACCCTTAAATTTAACAACAACAACAACAAAAATGTATATGCCTTTCTCAAGAGCAGAGTTCGTTCACTCACTCACCAGATGTCCATTGAGCACCTGCCAGGAGCTGGAACCATGCCGGCTGCTGTGGGTTCAGCTGTGAACAAGCTGGGCAAGTCCGTGCACTCATGAGCCTACATTCTAGTGGGATGGGATAAATGAGTGTGCAAGTAAATAAATAAGATTTCAGAAAGTGTTGAACTGTTATGAAGATAATGAACCAGGGTAACTGGCTGTCAGTGGGGAAGCCGCAGGAGACCCCGTAGAGTCAAGGAGGGTCTCTGCCAGGAGGTGACTGGCAGGCTGATACCTGAACTTGACAAAGAAGGAGCCAAGGGAAGACGGAGGGAAGAGAGCTTCAGGCTGAAGGACCAGGGATTTGGGTAGGGCATATCTGTGGGGGAACCACCATCCAACCTGCCCAGTACACTCCTGCCCTCAAATCTCAGGGTTGGCTTCTGCGGGATCCTGCCCTAAGGCGGGTGTCCTTAGCAGGCCATGGTCTAAGGCTAGATTCTCTCATGTCTCAAGCAGGCTGATGGGCTTGATGGTTTTCTTCCTCTTCTGCCATCTGTGGTGACTAGGGCTTTCCGGCTGCAGGCGGGGTAATCGGGGAGGGCACAGAGGTGCAGGAGCCCACAGAGTGGCTTCAAGGGGTGGGCACCCAGCAGTGCAGAGGCCCCCTGGAGAATTTCTGCTTACAGGAATTCCCCGCCGCTCCAACCAAGAGATCTGTGCCGGAGCGATGCTGTGGTGGGTTGACTCTGACCATCTGGCGTGCCAGGGAGGATGTAATTACCATTTGTTTCTACATACAAAGGAAGTGTTTAAGGCAAAACAGCCCAACAGGAGTGTCTCTACATCTGGACCCTTGGCTGGGAGTGGAGGCCTGTTTTTGTGTGGTCCTGAGTGAGGCCGGAGGGTGATTCACAGCTGCCCCTGAAGGCGGAAAGGGCTCTGACTGCGGTCGCTTGCTCCCCCTCCATACCTAAGCGGGCTGCTCCAAGTGTGCGTGCGAACGGGGACCGAGACCCAGGCCAAGTTCACCTCCGTGGAGCTGCTCAGGGAGTACATTTCGGTAAGAAATTGGGGCCAGAGGAGCAGCCAGTTAACTCTGGCAGAACTTAGGCATTTGCTCCTTTTCCCGCGTGGATTTTCTTAAAATCTGTATTTATATAGTCTGAAGTCCTTAATGCTGAGGGAGAGGTTCTTTTTAAAAATATTTCCTCAAGGGGTTTCTGTACCCAGAAAAGAGAATTCAGTGGCTTACTTTAGTTTCTAAAAATTAATATTTGACTGACTAAAGTAAAAAAAAAAACAAAAAAAACTAGTCTAACTCTTCTTTAAAAGCTTTTTCTGTTCCCCTTATAAATCTTGCTGTTCTTTGAAAAGCAGTCTCGCCAATTCAAGCAATCACTTTTAAGGGCCTTTGAACAGCATTTGGCCCCATTTGCAAACTTAATTAAACACTTTAAAACATTTTAAACTGCATTTTAAAATTTAATGCATTCCGTTTTCTTTTTAAGTACCTCGATAATCTGATTCAACAAACAAACCTTCCTGAGGTTATATAAATCTAATAAATTAAACTTATAAATATGGAGAGCTTTAAGTTCTCCTAACAATCCCAATGCAGTATATAAACAGTAA
Organism: Capricornis sumatraensis; assembly: GCF_032405125.1. NCBI lineage: Eukaryota > Metazoa > Chordata > Mammalia > Artiodactyla > Bovidae > Capricornis > Capricornis sumatraensis. The sequence goes on along the minus strand of NC_091088.1, from coordinate 22,336,122 downwards.
GTTTTAAAACCTAAAACCATGTTAAGATAAGTTATTCAATTATACATTTTAACTTAGAATCACAGTCTGAATGTTATTAACATTATGAATAGTTAAAACACCAAGTATGCAGAGTTCATAAACTAAAAATATTACCATTATAATTTTGCTTCTCTTAAATACTATTATTACTAATTCTAAATCGTCTAGGGGTTAAAAATACTCACTGTCTAGGAATACTATTATTTTCTCAGCTAATTGTGGTTGCCTATCGTCCAGCAATTTGAGCTGGTCAGCCACCCTAATGGGGATCTCGGGAGCCTTATTTCTCCCTGGTTAACAGGGACTTTATAATTCAGAGGAGGGGTTAGTCTCGTAATGCAGTCACGTTGCTTCACTGCTTAACTAGACTTTGCATTTCTTGGGCTCTTAGGAAACTTTAATTCCTTTTCCCTGTAACTCTGAACTTGACATGCTGTGCTTCCTACTTCTAACACCACAGTGAGTCTTGCAGATAATGAAACTGTGTCTGACTGAATTCTGCAAATCTCTCAAGGCTTGGTCTGGATTGCTCACAATGCTGACACGTGCCGAGGCTCACAAGGACCAGTATGCCCTGCTCCTTATATTTATTCATCCCTCTATTCACTAAGCCCTGGCCGTACAACTTCTCTTTCTATTTCTCAAAGTCCTCAAGACTGTTCTGGCCTCAGGGCCTTTGCACTAGCAGCTCTCTGTCTGGGATGAATCTTCTCATAGTTGGCATTGTCTCAGCACTCCAGGTCTCGGCTTGAACGTCACATCCTCACAGATGCCTTCCTCAACACTGCTCCTTTCACTTCTACCCCTTTCACCACACATACTCTCTATTCTCCAGCAATAGTCTGTTTAATTGTCTTATTTCTCGCTTCTTTTCTTGTTTTATTATCTGAATTCCCCTTGCAGTGTGAGTTTCTGCAGTATCCTTATTGATCTAGTTCACCGTCATGAATACCAGTACCTAGAACTGTGTGAATGAATATGTGAATGAATGAGTGAAATGAATGGAAAAGCAAATGACTATTAACCTGCTATTTGTTATTCTGCTTTTTAGACCTGTGTTCCCGAATGTACTCACCGCCCCAAGGTGGGGACCTGTCCCCATGACTGGCCCAGCCACGGGGAGATAACATTCAGAGACTATCAGATGAGATACAGAGACGATTCTCCCCTTGTTCTCAACGGGCTGAACTTGAACATCCAAAGTGGGCAGACAGTTGGGATCGTTGGAAGAACAGGTTCTGGTGAGGACAAGCTCTGATTGTGTCTTTTGCAGGCTGTTTTATTTGCATTTCCACTGGGTGTGCTAGTTATATCACACCAGAGGGTGATGTGTGTGTGTGTGGTGGATTGGCTGTTGTTTTCCTGAAATGTCTTTATTGTAAATTGGGATTTCAGGTTGAATGGGTATGTATGCAGTTGGAAGTAAACACACATCAGTTTTTGAATTAATTAAGTGAGAATCATTCTGGTGAGACAAGGCCCAGAGGATGAGTCACACGCTAACAGCCCTGCAGGGACGGGCAGGGTAATAGTGTTAGGGCAGCCAATCACCCCTGCAGAGTGGGACTTCTGTCTGTACACTCATCTGTACAGAGCCATTTTCATTGCATTAAAAATTCACTTGATTAGACAGCTACTCAGATATGATGCAATGCAAACTTATGTGATATTTGCTGCTTCCTCATTTATTGTCCCAGGCAAGTCATCCTTAGGAATGGCCTTGTTTCGTCTGGTGGAGCCCGCTGGTGGCACGATCCTCATTGATGGCGTGGATATCTGCACTGTTGATTTGGAAGACCTCAGAACCAAGCTGACTGTGATCCCCCAGGATCCTGTCCTGTTTGTAGGTACAGTAAGGTAGCTGTTTTTGATTGCTGTGCATCCCTATTTTTGGATAATGAAATCAGAGTAACAAGAGCTTTGAGAAGTTGTCACACAGTAGCTGGCCTGGGGTAGTTCTATCTGAGGGAAGTCATGTCCTGAGATGTTCACAAGCATTGGGGGAGCTGAGGACCAAGGCGCTGAAACCTGTGTTTTATAAACTGCACTGCAAATAAGCAAGATGCTATGTGCAGGGTGAGCAGACATCCTGGTTGACTCTGGGATGCCTGTCCAGCATCCTGTCAGGTTTAGCCATGGCCACTCCCTAAATTACCCCACTTTGCACAATACAATAAATGGTTATTCTACATATGTAGCCATCCTTTGGAACCACATCAATTTATTCCCACTAAGAAGTGAACAGAGGCACTCACCTGGTGGTCCAGCGGTTAAGATTCTGTCTTGCAATGCAAGGGACTTAGGTTACATCCCCGGTTGGGGAACTAAGATCCCACACGCTGCAGAGCAACTAAGCCCACTTGCTCTGGGGCCTGTGAGCCACAACTAGAGAGAAGTCCTGACACAGCCAAATGAACAAATAAATATTAAAAGAGAGAGAGAAGTGAACAGAAGCTGCTCAAGTACAAGAAAAGTAGGGCCATTGCAACCTCTACAGGGTTCAAGATCTGTTGGCAAGGCACAAGGGGAAAACCACAGTTTCTCACTTAGCCCAGTGCAGCAGCTGCCCCTCTAACAAGAGGGACCTTTCCCTGACTGAGTTCCAGCTGAAGTAGGGGGCTATATTGAGAGTTGTGTGAAAAGAAGGACATTCCGTGTCTTGAAACACCAGACTCACACCCTGCACATGAGATGCTCACCCTCTGCGAGGCCCTGAAGCTGCTGACAAAGCTTTGCCTCTCAAGGCAGAGTGAATGCACCGGCAAGTGGAATTGCTTGCTCCCTCTTACACTGCCAAGACTTTGCACGAGGTCAGACCTGCTGTTCTGCACACAGCCACCGAGAGGACCGAATGTGTTTCCTTGGTGCCTCGCTTGGCGGTGGTCTGCCCACCTTGGTGTGGTCTCTGCTCCATCCGAGAGTCATGAGTCTGCGGTCTCTCGGCCTGAGGTTTGTATTCCATGGACCACTGTCCCAGGCTAAGCACTGCCCTTGTTGCCGCGGCATCATCACTTACCACCTCTGCTCTTCCCCTCGTGCTGTGGAAAATATGCTCTTCCATCCGCTCATCCTCAGAAATTCAGCTTCTTCTCCTTTCCTTCACTGCAGGTACAACTTGGACCCATTTGAGAGTCACAGTGATGAGATGCTCTGGCAGGTTCTGGAGAGAACGTTCATGAGAGACACAGTAGGTCACTGGGGCTGTCCAGGATGTGTCCATTTCCTAGCCCCAGTGCCCCAAATACCTGGTCCGGGTTTACATTTGGCTAGATGTTTGCTGGCACCACATCACTCCTAGTTAAAGGTTGCAATAGACTATTTATTAGGCCAGTTCAATGGCCTAAATAGAGTCAAGAGCTCTACCTGCAGTATCTCAGTTGGTCCTGATTACAACCCTCTGAGGTTGGTACTCCTACCCTCGCTTTTAGAGATGCGGCAGTTAAGACTCAGGAAAGTAAGGTATGAGTGGCAGAATGGAGACTTGAACTGAAGGCCATCTGACTCCAGAGCAAAGGAAGTGCCAGTAGCCCCATTTGCTTATGGAAACAGATAAGCTCTGGGAAGGTGAAGGGTGTGGTATGGAATGAACCATCTGTGAGACGTGGCCCTGTCCTGTATGAGGAAGCTGGGTCAGCAGGTGAGTGTGGGCACCTCTGCAGCCCAGAGGGAATTTTCCCCCAGGACTTGGGACCAAGGTGAGCATCTCGCAAAGCCGCTTTGATTTAAAATGCTAAATAAATCAGACCCTGTCTTACCTTTCCTTGATGACCAGAAAACACCCATCCCGTCTCTATTTTATCCGTGGAAACAGGGACTCTGAAAGCCGTTTACAGTCGTCTGCGTTTCTCTGGAGCCGTCTGTGCATCACTTGTACTGCTTTGGCAAGGTGTCTACGGGGTTCTGTGAATCACGCTGTGATTTTAAATTATTAATGTCTGCCTACTCCTTGGTCTCTCCCTGGTGCCTGTTCACAATATTGAAATGATTGTTGTTTTGCACTTTCTTTTCTGCAGTAAAATAAAGCCAGCTGATAAATGCGAGAGAAGGGGGCCATCGGTATAGCGGATGCAGGACAATGTTATAGATCGTCAGTACAGATATGGCATTCTCTGTGTTTCATAGATAATGAAACTCCCGGAAAAACTGCAGGCAGAAGTCACAGAAAATGGAGAAAACTTCTCAGTGGGGGAACGTCAGCTGCTCTGTATGGCCCGAGCGCTTCTCCGTGATTCAAAAGTAAGGAAGCAGCATGGAAAATGGATCGGTCAAATTTTTGATATTCCCTGCAGCGCCGCTCAATCCAGGGGATAGAGCCACGCGTTCGTCTTTCAGCAAAGAGAGAGGAATTGGTCCATTTAAAAACCGATCACTTTTCTCAAGACAAAGTTGTGAAGGGTAAAAATTGAAAAATAACAGCTATTTACAGCAATAGCACCTGCCTCCCCTGGGCCTTTCCCCAGGAGGGCTTGCTTAGGTATTCTTTCTGTCCTCCTAAGTGGTTTGGGTTTGAGAAATCAGCCTCTCAACATTTCTCCTTTGTCCCTGAACAATTCTGAGGCCGATAAACAGTACTCAGGATACTGAAAAAGGGCTTCAGTATGCCAGTCTATGAGGACTATACAATTATACTCATTTTTCTTAGTGACTTAGTCATCTTTGCTTACTGATTTCAAGGAAAGGATGCTGCGGCTTTAGAAATCCCATTCTCCAATCAACCAGACTTTTAAAAATACCGTGAAAACAAATAAGTGGTTGCCTATTTTGTCCACTCTTAAGAAGGTATTTAAACATTAGGTAGATAATTGTAAGTATATTCTGTGTCTTTAAGTTTGTTACAATCTTTCAATTAAATTCAGTGATTCAGAGAAAATTCTGCCATAAGAAATTCAGTTTTTTCCATAATGTTAAGTTGTATTTGGGCTTCCCTGGTGGCTCAGTGGTAAAGAATCTGCCTACAATGCAGAAGACCTGGGTTCGATCCCTGAGTCCGGAAGATCCTCTGAAGAAGGAAATGGCAATCCACTCCAGTATTCTTGCCTGGGAAATCCCGTGGAGAGAGGAGCCTGGTGGGCTGCAGTCCATGAGGTCGCAAGAGTCAGACACAACTTAAGTGACTAAACCATCAAGTTGTATTTATGATATACTTCAAAACTGTGATAGGTATAGGTGAACAGTCTTAGACATGGTAATTGACATGGTTTTTATTTACTATATTAAAGAATATTTTGGTAGAATTTTAACTTTATAATAAAATCAGTAATTTGAAGTGAAAAAAAAAAAAGAAATCATGTCCTCTGAACCCCGATCAAAGCGTAACCCATCACATGGGCTCTCCAGCGTGCTAATGGCAGGGAAGGGGGCCAATATACGTTCACTGCTGACTGTGGCCCTACACAGTGCTGAGTGGTTGATGGGTTGTCCTTGCATTTTACATACATAATAAGGTGTAACCCCATTTCACAGACAATGAAGTAGAGGCTTGGGGAAGTTATATAATTTAGCCAAAGTTAAGCAGAGTTAAAGCTGAGCTGATCAAGTCCTCTGATTTGCAAACCAGTACTGTGGCAGGCCGGAGAAGGCAATTGCACCCCACTCCAGTACTCTTGCCTGGAAAATCCCATGGATGGAGGAGGCTGGTGGGCTACAGTCCATGGGGTCGCGAAGAGTCGGAGACGACTGAGCGACTTCACTTCCACTTTTCACTTTCATGCATTGGAGAAGGAAATGGCAACCCACTCCAGTGTTCTTGCCTGGAGAATCCCAGGGACAGGGGAGCCTGGTGGGCTGCCGTCTGTGGGGTCACACAGAGTCAGACATGACTGAAGCGACTTAGCAGCAGCAGCAGCAACTGTGGCAGGCATAATAATGCCCCGCCCCGCCACCAAAGATGCTCATGTCCTGATACTCAGAATCTGTGAACATGTTACCTTACCTGGGGAAAAGGGTTTTGCAAAAGTCAAGGATCTTGAGATGGGAGATTACACTGGATTACCTTGGTGGGCCCAGTGTAATTACACAAGTCTTTGTAAGAGAGAGGCAAGAGAGTCAGAAAGACAGTGACGGTGGAAGTAGAGGTTAGAGTGATACCAGGAAGGGGTCACGAGCTAAGGAATGCAGGCAACCTCTAGAAGCTGAAAAAGGCAAGAAAAACATTTCTCCTTCTGAGCCTGCAGAAGGAATGCAGTGCCGACACGACCTTGCCTTTAGGACTTCTGACCTCCAGAAGTAAGTGTGAGATAGCCTGTGCTGTTTTGAGCCTCTGATTTGTGTGACTCTGTTACAGCAGAAACCGGAAATTAATACAAGTGCTGTTATTATGCCTCATGCTGACTCATCAGCGCAGTAGATAAAGATCCTGGGGCATTTCTTCCTACTAGTTTGTGGGATTAGAATGAACCATTTATAAAAGCAAAGAATGTACAGACTTGTTACTCCAGCAAGTCAATTCCCTCTGAGAAAGATAAAGATTGTGTGCATGACTTTTTTCTCTTGCTCTTTTTTCTAACTTTCTGAGATGGATACGTAGCTCCTTAACTTTTCAGCCCTTCCTCTTCTTCTTTTTTAATGAATTGAGCTAAGTAAGACTGTAAGTTTCCCTCCAGGTACAGCTTTGGCTTGGTGTGACATTCACCCCATTCCTTCCTCAACAGATCATTCTCCTGGATGAAGCCACTGCCTCCATGGACTCTAAGACGGACACCCTTGTTCAGAACACCATCAAAGACGCCTTCAGAGACTGCACTGTGTTGACCATTGCCCACCGGCTCAACACAGTGCTCAACTGTGACCGTGTCCTGGTCCTGGAGAATGGGAAGGTACAGAAAGTTGGTGTCACCTCTTCAGAGGTTTCAGTGGTTTGGGCTCTGTGGTGGGTAGCTTTCTTCTGACAATTTCAGCTCTTCTTCTCTGACTTTCAGGTGGTCGAGTTCGATAAGCCTGAAGTCCTTGCTGAGAAGCCAGGTTCTGCGTTTGCGATATTACTAGCCGCAGAAAACAAAGTCCGAATATAAGAGTTCCAAAGGACGCCATCAGCGGATTTTAGAGGAGGAGGAGGCTGTGTGAGCTGAGTCAGATGCGCCTATGCGGGCAGGGACTGTCATCTCGGGTTACATCTGGTCCACCATCCCGCCCCCCACCCCGCCCTGCCCTGCCCTGTCCCAGAGCCCGGAACACCGGAAGAGCCGGGGTGGAGGTTGCTTCCCTGCTTTGCCCAGCACATGCCTCCTGGAGGGCTCGGGCCTGGCTCTCAGTGATGAGCAGAGGCAGAAGAAGCTCATGGATTAGAAAACTGACCCTCAATTCCTAAGTCCCTCATCATCCTTCCTGTGTTCTCATCAGTACACCTCAGAGCCTGGGAATGAAAACATTGTAACTTCCAAAAAGGTTACGAACAGAATGGGAAAACGCCTAAGGATGTACTTTGTAAAGGTTTCCTGCCTGGTTATCAGAAGGAAAAAGAAGAGTTTTCTTCCCACTTCCTATTCACATCTATTTTGAGTGTGTGACAAGAGGTAACTACACAGATCTATAGCTTGAAAGATTGATTACAGTGTTTGGTGAAAAAATTAAAAAAAAAGAAATCATATTGTATGTCCCATTTGATCTATTAGAACAACCAGGGAAACAAAATGTTGGAGTTTGTCTGTAAACGGCATTTCTATATCTTCTATATTGGTCATTAAAATGCAGTAGGAAATTAAACTGCCCTGAAATGTTGCCTTGCAATTATTTTGCTGAAGATATTCTAGTCTTTGTACTATTTCCTCTCACAGACTCCCTTTGCTTTCAACATTGACTCAGTAATAAACCCCCACAGCGTTTCTCAAATAAAAGGCTTTTCTTTCCAGCCTTAAGGTTTGCTACAACGGAGGCTGTAAAGACATAGTCCCAGTGGCTCAGGAGTGAGTGCTGCTAATTCACAATAACATTTGATAAGGAAAAAAAAAAAAAATCCAAAGGGTTCTTCTACAGTATTTTCCATAGTCTGCTTCTTCTTCCTTAGGACTGAAGTCCCTGGCGCTGTTTCAGTGAGGTTTCCTGGACTCTCCTCCCGGCCCCCAGGCTGAGCGCTAGATGTGGCATGGGGCAGCCATGGTCCATGAACTCCCCACCCCAAACCCTTCTTAATCTTGGTCCTATACCGCACCCTACCCTTCCAAACAATGAGGAAGACAAGCCTGGTACATAGTAGTCAAAAATGAGTGACATGAGTGCTTGACACCATGAGGAACTCATCCTGGCAGGTACCCCTCATCTCCCTACTCCTTGGGTATATTTGCATGTTGAGGGTTTAACCTGGAGAGACTGAGATTTAGGGCAGACAAGCTATGGGCTAGCATTTCAAAGGCTAGGCTTGTGGGATGTGCCTTCAACAAGTCACTCTCCAGCTCTCTGACCAGGCCTGGGCAGGTATCTGCAGGACAGGAGGTGAAGTAAGTACAACCAGCTGCAGGTAGAGCTCCCCATCTGGTGAGCCTCAAGGCCCTGGCTAAGGTAGCTGGGCAGCAACTCTGCCACAGCAAAAGGGGTACACAGCAAAAACGATGTGGCTGAAAAGTCTACGAGTGAGGGGGCTCCTTTTGTGGGTAGCTCCATGCCGTTTGGATCTCCACTGTGAAAGGGCACAGTGTATCTTAGAATGCTCCACTGTCCCAATCTGATTCTTCCTCCATCATAGTATGTGACCTTGATCTGGGGTCATTAAACCCACGTGCACTGGGCAGCTGCCTCACGCTGAGTGTAGCCTTCACCTTGATGGATGTCCAGTGACTCCCCCATGTGACAAGCAGACCAGACAGTTTGTGCTGGTCATGGGAATCCATGCCAGCTGCGCGATGCGGGGAGGAGGCTTTGTTTTCTACCAACTCAGCACTAGCCAGACAATCAGGCTATGATCTCAGGAAGGCAGAGGGGAACCAAGGCTACAAAGATCCCTGTGGCTTGTTCAGGTGCACTGAAAGATGACTCACCTCCTACCACTTGCTTCTGCCCACACTTCCCTTGGCTGGTACCATCTAGACTAGAATACCAGCCTGACACCTAGTGAGCCCCTGCCATGTGCCAGGCACTGTGGTAAGCATTTTTACATGAATAATTTCATCGAATCTTCACCCCACTCCATGAGATGGACACTTTTATTATTCCCATTTTACAGAGGTGGAAACTGAGGCTCATTCAGGTTACTAACTGAGCTGTAGATGTATAAGAAGGGAAAAACAGAGGCAGGGATTGAACTCTAGCCAGTCTGACTCTAGGACCCTGCATGTAATCTCTCCACAAGAGCCCTTCCTGTCCCTTCCCCTGGCCCTGAGCAGGGACAATGATGGTTGTCAGCATGGCACACAGCAGAGACTGACTTCTGGTGGGAAGACTGTTGTTTGCATATGCAACGACATGGAGCAGTCTCAGAGAGCCCTCACCTCTCAACCCCTACTGTTGTCGAAACATCAGCCAGGAGGACAGAATGTAGAATAATAATAACCAATGTTTAGCCAGTATACGCAGACCTCCCAGAGATACTGCAGGTTTGGTTCCAGATCACAGCAATAAAGCAAATATTGCAAACACATGAGTCAGACAATTTTGGGGAGGGTTTCCCGTTGTGTGTGAAATTTATATTTGCTGTACTATATTGTAGTCCACTAAGTGTGAAGAGTATGTCTAAAAAGCAACGTACATATCTTAATTAAAAAATACTTTATTGCTAAAAAAATGCTGTTATCTGAGCCTTCAGTGAATTATTTTTTTATTGGCATCATTATTATTCTTTTATTAGCGTTAAAGATCACTGATCACAGGTCACCATAAGAAATACAACAATAACGAAAAGTTTGAAACATTGTGAGAATTACCAAAATGTGGCAAAGATACAAGAAGAGAGCAGATGCTGTTGGATAAATGGTACCGATAGACTTGCTCGATGCAGGGTTGGCATAAACCTTTGGTTTGTAAAACACTCAGTATGTACAAACTGCAACAAAGCAAAGAGCCATCAAATGAGCTGGGTTATAGTCCTTACAACACAGATTCGTTCGTTGAATCCTCACCAGATCACTGTAGAGAAGGTACTGATCTCTGTGTTACTGATGAGGACGCTGAGGCACAAAGAGCCCCTGGCCCGTCACATAGCTGAAATCTGAACCCAGGCAGACTGACGCTGGAATGTGTGCTCCTCACACACAGCCTGTGGCATAAACCCTTTCGGAAGAGATTGCCACTAGCCCCACCACAGAGCTGCCAGGTGGGTGACCCACAAACTGGAAAACAACTATACCAAGAAGTTCTTGCACTGCTGCGAAAGTTCTAGGCCCCGCAACAGACTTTCCCACCTGGGGATCCAGCAGGGGGCTGAGCATCCCCAGGGAATCTGACATTGACGGCCAGTGGGATCATAGAAGTTCCACAGGACTGGGGAGACAGAGGCACTTGAAGGGTGCAAACGAATCCTAGTGCACAAGGATCCATGAGAAAAGAGCAGTGACCCCACAGGAGACTGAGCCAGACTCGCCTGTGAGTGTTTGGGAGTCTCTGCCAGATGTGCGGGCCCACAGTGGACTGCTGTGGGGCCAGGGGCACTGGGAGCAGTGATCCTGGGAGGCTCGGCATAAGTCCTTTTGGAGGAGTTTCCATTACCCCATGATAGTCTGACCTGAGCCCAAACTATAGAGAGGGAGCGCAGCCCCACCCATCCGCAGAAAATTGGATTAAAGATTGACTGATCATGGTCTTGACGTACTCCTTTTCCTATTTGAAACCAGTCTGTTGTTCCATGTCCAGTTCTAACTGCTCTGTGTAACTCAATGAAACTATGGGCCACACGGTGTAGGGCCACCCAAGACGGACGGGTCATGGTGGAGAGTCCTGACAAAACGTGGTTCACTGGAGAAGGGAATGGCAAACCACTTCAGTATTTTTGCTTTGAGAACCCCACGAACAGAATGAAAAATCAAAAAGATATGACACTGAAAGACGAACCCCCCCGGTCAATAGGTGTTCAATGTGCTGCTGAAGAAGAGTAGAGAAATAGCTCCATAAGGAATGAAGAGGCTGAGCCAAAGCAGAAACAACGCTCAGTTATGGATGTGTCTGGTGGTGAAAGCAAAGCCCGATGCTTAAAGAACAATATTGCATAGGAACCTGGAATGTTAGGTTCAAGAATCAAGGTAATTCAAAGTGGTCAAACAGATGGCAAGAGTGAACATCGACATTTTAGGAATCAATGAACTAAAATGGACTGGAATGGGTGAATTTCATTCAGATGACCATTATGTCTACTACTGTGGGCAAGAATCCCTTAGAAGAAATGGAGTAGCCTTCATAGTCAACAAAAGAGTCTGAAATGCAGTACTTGGGTGCAGTCTCAAAAATGACTGAATGATCTCTGTTCATTTCCAAGGCGAACCATTCAATATCACAGTAATCCAGGTCTATGCCCCAACCACTAATGTCAAAGAAGATGAGGTTGAGTTCAGTGAAGACCTACAAAACTACTAGAACTCACACCCCCAAAAGATGTCCTTTTCACCATAGGGGACTGGAATGTAAAAGTAGGAAGTCAAGAGATACCTGGAGTAACAGGCAAGTTTGGCCTTGGAGTACAAAATGAAGCAGGGCAAAGGCTAACAGAGTTTTGCCAAGAGAAGAAACTGGTCATAACAAACACCTTCTTCCAACAACACAAGAGATGACTCTACACATGGACATCACCAAATGATCAATACTGAAATCAGATTGATTATTTTCTTTGCAGCCAAAGATGAAGAAGCTCTATACAGTCAGTAAAAACAGGACCAGAAGCTCACTATGGCTCAGATCATGATCATGAACTCCTTATTTCAAAATTCAGACTTAAATTGAAGAAAGTTGGGAAAACCACTAGGCCATTCAGGTAAGACCTAAATCAAATCCCTTATGATTATACAGTGGAAGTGACAATTAGATTCAAGGGGTGAGATCTGATAGATGAGTGTCTGAAGAACTATGGACAGAGGTTCATAACATTATACAGGAAGTGGTGATCAAAACCATCCCCAAGAAAAAGAAACGCAAGGCAAAATGGTTGTCTGTGGAGGGCTTACAAAAAGCTGAGAAAAGAATAGAAGTGAAAGTCAGAGAAGAAAAGGAAAGATATACCTATCTGAATGCAGAATTCCAAAGAAAAGCAAGAAGAGATAGGAAAGCCTTCTTAAGTGAAAAATGCAAAGAAATAGAGAAAAGCAATAGAATGGAAAAGAATAGAGATCCCTTCAAGAAAATTAGAGATATCAAGGGAACATTTCATGGAAAGATGGGCACAATAAAGGACAGAAATTGTATGTACCTAACAGAAGCAGAAAACATCATGAAGAGGTGGAAAGAATACACAGAAGAACTGTACAGAAAAGGTCTTAATGCCTTGATAACCACGATGGTGTGATCACTTACCTAGAGCCAGACATCCTAGAGTGTGAAGTTAAGTGGGCCTTAAGAAGCATTAGTACAAACAAAGCTAGTGGAGATGATGGAATTCCAGCTGAGCTACTTCAAATCCTAAATGATGATGCTGTAAAAGTTCTGTATTCAGTATGCCAGCAAATTTGAAAAACTCAGCAGTGGCCACAGGACTGGAAAAGTTTATAGTTTTCTTTCCAATTCCAAAGAAGGGAAATGCCAAAGAATGCTCAAACTACCACTCAATTGCACTCATTTCAAATGCTAGCAAGGTAATTCTCAAAATCCTTCAAAACAGGCTTCAACAGTACATGAACCAAGAACTTCCAGATATACAAGCTGGATTTTAGAGCTTGTAAGCAGAGGAATCAGAGACCAAATTACCAACATCCATTGGATCATAGAAAAAATAAGGGATTTGCAGAAAAACCTCTATTTATGCCTCATTGACTATGCTAAAGCCTATGACTGTATGGATCACAACAAACTGTGAAAAATATTCAAGAAATAAGAATACCAGACCACCTTACCTGCCTCTTGAGAAACCTGTGTGCAGGTCAAGAAGCAACAGTTAGAACCAGACATAGAAAAATCGACTGGTTCAAAACTTGGAAAGGAGTATGTCAGGGCTGTACATTGTCACCCTGTTTGTTTAAATTCTATGCAGAGTTCACCTGTGAAATGCCTGGCTTGATGAAGTTCAAGCTGGAATCATGATTGCCAGGAGAAATATCAATAGCCTCTGATATGTGAATGATATCACAGTAATGGCAGAAAGCAAAGAAGAACTAGAGATCTTAATGAAGATGAAAAAGCAGAGTGAAAAAGTTGACTTAAACTCAGCTTTCAGAAAACCAAGATTATGGCACCTGGTCCTATATCTTCATGGCAGACAGATGTGTAAACAATGGAAACAGTGACAGACTTTCTTTTCTTGGGCTCCAAAATCACTGCAGATAGTGACTACAGCCATGAAGTTAAAAGACGCTTACTGCTTGGGAGGAAAGCTATGACAAACTTAGACAGCATATCAAAAAGCAGAGGCATCACTTTGCCAACAAAGTTCAGAATACTCAAAGCTATGGTTTTTCCAGTAGTCATGTATAGATGTGAGAATTGTACCATAAAGAAGGCTGAGTGCCAAAGAATTGATGCTTATGAACTGTGGTGTTGGAGAAGACTCTTGAGAGTCCATTGGACTGCAAGGATATTAAACCGGTCAATCCTTGACAAAATCAACTCTAGATATTCATTGGAAGGATTGATGGTGAAGCTGAAGCTCCAATACATTGGCCGCCTGATATGAAGAACTGACTCATTTGAAAAGACCCTGACGCTGGGAAAGATTGAAGGCAGGAGGAGAAGCAGATGACAGAGGATTAGATGGTAGGATGGCATCACTGACTCAATGGATATGAGTTTGAGCAAACTCCGGGAGACAGTGAAGGACAAGGAAGCCTGAGGTGCTGCAGTCCATGGGGGTCACAGAGTCGGACATGACTGAGTGCCTGGGCAACAACAGTTCTGAGTAGCACCACTGGAAACCTGAGACTCTCCAGGTGAGAAAGAGCCCAGTGTTCAGAGCTGTAAAGCCTGTGTATTGGTCAGGAGTAGGCTCAGTTAAGCTGTTGTAACAAACAGCCTCACATTTCGGGGGTTTATTTCACATGCACATGGCAAGTCTATCACAGGTCAGCTGTATTGGTGCTACTTATCTTCTTCCCCCTGTAGCCCAGGCTGGAGGAGTAATCAGAAGGGCCATGTGCCCACTTCACCACACTTCATGGACAGCAAGTCACTTGGCCACTCTGGAGTTCAGCAAGGAGGTGGGTTATGTACTCTGGCTCCAGGGAGGGGCACGCCAAGCCAAATGTCAAATTTTTCCTTGCAGGAGTTTGTAGATTCCACCTCTTGGGAGGGGCAGCAGATATTTTGAACAAGATTACAACCTACCACAGCCTGGCTTTGGGTCTTAATTTTGGCACTGTGTGGCTGTGTGATCTGGGGAAAGTAGCTTGTCCTTTTTGAGCCTCCATTCCTTCATCTATAAAATTTGGGGGTTTGGACTGAGTTCTTTTCAGTCTTGACTTTCAATACAGGAAGAAGAAAAAGGAGATATGAAAATAGTTTCTAGGGCATAGAATTTGGACTTCCAAGGGGATTATAGTGAGCCCTAGATGTTTTGCAAATGTTAGTTTGTAAAGTAAACTACAAAGCAAGTACAGAACAAGGTTTAACTGAACTCTGAGTCTTCCCTTAATGTCTACTTTGGTGCTCATTAGAACGTAAGAAATTCTTTGAAATTTTTACTTCATTTGGTGTCCCAGTTTTGCTGTGTTCTGTTAAAATGCCTATTAGATGATCATACATTCAATGTTATGAATTAGAACTTCTCCAATATCTTTTGTTAGATGCCAGCAAAAAATAGAATAAGCCGCTTACAAGTATTATTATGAAATAACAAGTTGCTTGTGATATGTTTCAGAATGGTCGATCTAGAGCATGGATGGGTAAACTACAGCCCATAGGCCAAATCCAACTTGCTTGTTTTTTAAGGATTTTTTTTTTTTTGCCTTGCCATGTGGCAAGCAGGATTTTAGTTTCCCTGACTAGGAATCAAACTCATGCACCCTGCCGTGGAAGCATGAAGTCTTAACCACTGGACCACCAGAAAAGTCCAGTCGGTTTTTATCAATAAAGTGTTTTCGTAGCAGAGCCACTATCGTTTGTTAATGCATTACTGATGGCTGCTTTTTGGTAGAGCTGTGTACAGCCAAACACATGTCTTCAAAGCCAGAAATATTTATTCTCTTGGCCCTTTACAGAAAAAGTTTGCTGACTCCTGGTTTACGCATTGGTGTGTGATGCAATTCAGGCCAATGAAAAGTCAGCTGGGGGGGCTGGGTTCTGGGAATTATTCTCTCCCATGGCCTGGTGTGTGCATGGCGTCTGGAGCTGCAGCAGCCATCTTGTGCCCGCGGAGGAAGTGGAGAGATAGACAGAGAATAAGTCTTTGCTTATGACACTGAGCAGCTGGTTTGCTGACCCTGCAGTCATCCCCTCCTCTTCGTCATGTCAGAGGCTGAATTCTCCCTAGAGATGAGTTGCTGTTGCTGCTGCTGCTGCTGCTGCTAAGTCGCTTCAGTAGTGTCTGACCCTGTGCAACCCCATAGGCGGCAGCCCACGAGGCTCCTCTGTCCCTGGGATTCTCCAGGCAAGAACACTGGAGTGGGTTGCCATTTCCTTCTCTAATGCATGAAAGTGAAAAGTGAAAGTGAAGTCGCTCAGTCATGCCCGACTCTTAGCGACCCCATGGACTGAAGCCTACCAGGCTCGTCCATCCATGGGATTTTCCAGGCAAGAGTACTGGAGTGGGGTGCCATTGCTTGCAGCCAAAAACGTCATAAACGACGCAGAAGAAAATGAGGTCTTTCTTTTTGGGAAGACGCTGAATCTGACCCAAGGAAAGCGAATTCAGGTCCCTGCCCTGGAGTCATACCAGTCTTCCTCTAACCTTGGATGTGGTCCAAATGGGCACTAGATCACATCTAAGCAAGGAGGACTTTCCAATTCTCATCTTCTGCCCTAGGCTCATGCCACTTACGGCTATTTCCTTCCCTGCTGCCTGAGATCAGAAAGATCCAGAAAGAACTCACAAATTTTATTCTTGCTATTCAAGTGAACAAGTCTGAAATTGGCCCAGAATTACTGGTCAAAATGTGAAATATTCTTTGCTAAGAGGTAGAATCACTTTGGCCAGAACAGTGTGATTTAAAATGAATTGAAAAGCACAGGAGGTCAGTTTGTGGTCAGATGGACGATCAAAGAAATCACTTTTCTTTTGGCCCTGTGTAGAAGGTCACCTCTGGGTGAGGCTAAATCGGGCACTAAAACCTTCAAATACATGCTGATTTCCACAGAGAGGGTCTGCCTGACTTCCCAGTGTGCATGTTCACAGCTTCTGCTGAAAGACTTTTCCTCTGTGGGACTGGCATTAAAGGGCCAGACCCAGGTTGTTGCCACGGTTTCAGCACGAAGCACGGAGGCAGCTAGGCTGATCTTTACCCTCAGCTCCAGGAGCCTGTGGCAAATTTGGTTTATGGCAATTGTTTTATATTTCCTTAAAATATTTGTATCATGTTAGAGTATATATAATGTAAAATCTACCACTTTAACCATTTTCAAGTGAACAATTCAGTAGCATTAAATACATTTGCATTGTTATGCAACCATCCCCACCCACACAGCCTCAGATCTTATTCATCCTTCCAAACTGAAACTCCATACCCATTAATAATACCCCCAATTCCACCCTCCCCCAGCCCCTGGTAATCACTATTCTACTTTCTGTCTCCATGAATTTGACTACTCTGGACACCTCATGTAAGCAGATTTATACAGTGTTTGTCTTTTTGTGACTGGATCATTTCTTTTAGTGTACTGTCTCCAAGGCATGTGTCAGAATTTCATTCCTTTTAAAGGCCAACCTAGTAAGTGTGAAGGCTTCCCTAGTGGCTCAGATGGTAAAGAATCTGCCTGCAATGTAGGAGACTCAAGTTCAATCTGTGGGTCAGGAACATCCCCTGGAGAAGGAAATGGCAACTCAGAATCCCATGGACGGAGGAGCCTGGTGGGCTACACCCCAGCGGGTGGCAAAGAGTCAGACACGATTGAGCAAGTAACACACATTGGCCTTGCATTTCTTTTAATGAGAAATTTGTACCAAGGGCTCAGTGGTAAAGAATCCACCTGCAAGGCAGGAGATGTAGAAGTGAGTTCAATCCCTGGGTCAAGAAGATCCCCTGGAGGAGGAAACGGCAACCCACTCCAGTATTCTTGCCTGAAAATATATCCCATGGACAGAAGCATGGCGGGCTATGGTGCATAGGGTTTCAAGGAGCCGCAAAAGACTGAGAGACTAACACTTTCACTTTCTCTATAAAAAGGAGGACGTAAATGAATGTCAGAAGAGGTGAGGACGATTAACAGGCCCGGCAGGACATGGAGGGTCCGTGAAGGCGGGGAACTGGGAAGGGTGTTTCTGGTTGGGAAAGTCATTCAAACACGAGGTGAGCGTTCACCTTGTCAGATGACGGCAGTTGACTGCCTAACTAGGGTTGAGGACTGGTTGAAAAATTGTCAGGTACTTCACAGTCTGCATCTCCAAACACAGTTGGAGACCACCAACGGCTGGGATATAATTGGTGGTGGAGAACAGTTTGTTGTGGAAACAATTAGGGCAGTTGCTGGAAATAGCTCATTAGCAATCCAGGGAGTCTGGCCAGGGAGAGCAGGCCTTGGACAATCCCACTGCCGTGGAGCCAACAAGCCATGGGGGACAGAGTGGTTTGGTTCCACCACATCACCCCCTCCCCAGGGCAGGAGGCATGTCCTGAGGACAAACTGCCAGTGACATGCAAGGCTCACATTCACCAGCTGGTAACGAGCAGGCTGCCCACTCACTGGAAGCTCTCTCCCCGGCACGTGGTAGAAGGGAAGCCAAGTTTCCTCTGGCACACCCGTTTCTACTTCATGTCTCTTTGCTTGGGCAGTGGGTAAGTCTGAGGTGATCTGCACAGCAGGATCATTTAGGAAATGATGAGACTGCTCTGTGCAGAGTGCACACTTGGCTTGGCAACCGAAGGGCTTCTTTGGTAAGTGGTCATTATGGTGCTTCAACACTAATCAAATTCCTCAATGTTCTCTGACGTAGGAATTTTAGAGCCAAGTGTCCTCATTCTCAGTGAAGGCAACATGTTACTATCTGGACTGACAAAGTGGAGGGCATGGCGTGAAGGGAGAAAAACGAACCTGGACCCTGGCCTTCTAGGAAGCGCTGTCGGTGACTTGCCTGGATCCCTCTGGTCAGGGGATGCTCCAACCAGCTCTTGCTTCCTGAGGGCTCTACCATTTCCTCTTCTCCCCAGAACCACCCTGGGCTGCTGGAGTCACTGAGTTCACACAAGGAAATGCGGAAGAGCCTGGAAGTTTACAGTCTTCCAGGTTAAAGGAAGCTCTGAACTGATCAGAGGCCAGCCCCCTAGTCTCAGGGTGGGGCTCTCTGGAAGTGAAACTCACGCTGGCAGGGTCCCCTGTGGGATCAGGGAGCCTGCCCAGGACATGGCCAGAATCTGACCTCTCCTCTTCGTTGTCCTGCTTCCCCTTTGCCCTTACAGATGTTCCCTGGGGGCACTTCCTTGATAAACTGTGTGTGTATGTGCTCAGTCGCCCAGTCATGTCTGACTCTTCATGACCCCGTGTACTGTAGCCCGCCAGGCTCCTCAGTCCATGGGATTCTCCAGGCAAGAATACTGGAGTGGGTACCCATTTCCTTCTCCAGGGGACCTTCCCGACCCAGGGACTGAACCCACATCTCCTGCTCTGATAGTTGAATTCTTTATCACTGAGCCACCAGGGAAGGCCAGTATAGTCTTCCTTGATAAATGACTCTCATATAAATCCTTATCTCTGGGTCTGTTTCTGGGAAAGCCTACCTGAGACAGAAGATCAAGGAAATCTCAACTCAAATCCAAACCCATCATTTCCAAGATCTCAGCACTTCTTGGGGGACCACTACCCACTTTATTCTTAACCCAGGTCCTGGGCAGTTCAGATGATGCGGACTCACCAACTGTGTCTCAGGGTGGGCCAACTAGTGAGTTACACCTCTGTGGTGTTATGAGAGGTCTAGGATGGGTACATGACCCCAGGCCAGGTCAGTGAGAGTCAAACCCAGGATTTTAGCTAGAACTGAGGTGGGTCAGACAGTAAAGAATCTGCCTGCAATGCAGGAGACCCGGGTTTGATCTCTGAGTTGGGAAGACCCCCTGAAGAAAGGAAAGGCAAATCCATTCCAGTACCCTTGACTGGAGAATTCCATGGACAGAGGAGCCTGGCAGGCTACAGTCCATGGGATCACAAAGAGTTGGGCATGAATGAATGACTAACACTTTCACTTTTTCAAGGGGGAAGCCGGGAACTCTCCTTGAATGGAGGTGAGGGAGCCACAGACCTCTTTAACTTCCTGCTTCCAGATGTCAGTTTTGATATCCCAGGGAGAGCGTCTGCCTGAGAATGAAGCCAATACAGAAGAAAGACCTGAGAGATGGGGAAGATGTTACCATGTGCCCTGGGTGTTTCTAATCTCTTTTGGATGGCACAGTGCCTGTTGGGGATTTGCTGTTGACGGGGTGTTGACACCAAAGTACCCAAATTTTCCCACTCTGGAAGAGCCATACTGTGTCATGCCTTGAATGGGGAGAAGGACCTTCACAAGAAGGCTAGGTGGGGAGCCAGATGTTCTTTCAGGCCCAGGCCTGCCCTGCACAAAGCCTCCTCCTACAAGTCAATCCCAGGGGGTCCCCTGCACTATTACACTGTTCCATAAGCATCTTGAAGCACAGAACTAAGAACAGATTTGTTTAGAGCCTGTCATGTGCCAAATCCTGTTTTTCAACTTTTGTGGGATGACCCCACTCACTTCTCATAACAGATGTTGTCATCCCAACGTTGGGATCCATGCTTCACTAGGGCCTAGGGAAATGAAGTTACTTCCTCAAGGATCCTACATTTTAAAAGTACCATTGAATTTTTCCAATGATTTTACATTTTGACCTCCTTTTATCATCACGACAGTTTCCTGAATTGGAATTATGATTCTTCATTTAGAATTTTAAAAGGCTTCCCAGGTGGTGCTAGTGGTAAAAAACTTGACTGCTAATGCAGGAGACTGAAGAGACTCAGGCTCAGTCCCTGGGTGGGGAAGATCCCCTGGAGGAGGGCATGGCAACCCACTCCAGTATTCTTGCCTGGAGAATCCCACGGACAGAGGAGCCTGGCGGGCTACAGCTCATAGGGTGGCAATGAGTCAGACACAAATGAAGTGACTTAGCACACAGACAGAATTTTTTTAAAACCCCAAAGCATAAAAAGTTGAAATAAATTGCTTATGGTCAGATAGAGTCTCACATCAGGGTTCATTCACAGAAACATGGAAGCTCAGGGTTGGAAGAACTTTGGAAACCACACAGTTCCAACTGTTCATCTAACTGCAGGGGAGATGGACTCAGAGGAAAGAGAAGTTTGTCTGAAAGCAACTTGAGGTCTGGTGGCTTAATCTTCTCAGCTCTTTCACTCTACCATGCTCCCCGGAGGGGTGTGTTTCTGTCTCCCTGCAACTCTGTCTCACACACACACACACAGGCACACATGAACGCATATGGCACCCGCCCACCCTCTCAGAACTGCTCATTTTCACCCTCACCCTCCAACCCCTTATCTCTCCCTCTGACATTAGGAGGAGCAGAAGGTCTGTGCTAGCCACCATCCCTCTAATGAGCTAGGCAGCACTTCAGCTCAAACCCAGATGACTTTATTCCCCATCCCCACCCCCCAGGAAATATCCTTATTGTCCAAGGGAGTTTAAGGTTTCCCTGATTTTTTTCTGAGCTGAGGAGGGAGGCAAGTACATGATGGAGGGACCACCATCCTGGGGTGGGGGGCAGTGGTCAGAGCTGTGTGCAACAGGGCTGCTGTGAGGCCTCTGGTCTTTCTCTGCCCAGACTGTGAGTGTCCGGGAGAGCGAACAGGGAGAAGGTGGGAGTGGAGGGCTTACCAGCCAGGCAGGCAGGCCTGTGCACTGTCACTAATGCAGAGAAGACACAGAAGGAGGCTGCAGCCGAGAGGAGCTCATAGTTGGGAAGAGAAACCCATCACCCGCGCTAGGTGGAGAATGCAGATCGGCAGAGGCAATGCAGACTCCAACCGCTAAGCGGAGCCTCTTCACTCTCCCTTCTGCAAAGCTACCATGTGTAGATTGATGTATATCTACTGGGTCGAAGTCAGCAGCACAAACAAAATTAATGAGGGCAATAGAATGGAAATGCCTTGTATTAACAGACTCAAGCAAAAAACAAAACGGCTTTCATGAATGAGGCCAAGTGAGGAACAACAACAAAGCACAGTCAGAGGTGTTGGGGGCAGGGATGTGGGAAGACACAGAAAATGGTTACCAAAAGCTACTTGTTGGAAGCCCTTGGTGACAGCAGCCCCAGAGATGAGCTATCTGATTAAACTGAAACAGGATTCAAGAGACTGGCATCAGAAAGGAGGATGAGGGTGAGAGCAGAGGAAAAGTTGGAAGTTAAGAAAGTGAAGAGCATGATGCTATAAAATTTGATTTTGCAGCTGTGTGCAGAGTGGAGTCCCTGGGGCAGGCTTCCACCAGAGGAAGGCAGGGGTGTTTAGGGGTACAGCGGAGAATCATTGCTCCATGGGCTCCTGGCACCTGCCTGAAGATGCAGCTCTCTTGGAGGTGTTGGTAACCACACTGGGGAAGAAGGCTGGGGACCAGCCAGATCTGGGCAGCTTTTCCAAGGACAGAGGGACATAACAGGAGTGTTTCAAAGGCTTCAGGCTTCACAATTTCCTGTGTTCCTGGGAGCTGGGCAATGGGATCCCAGGCTGTGCTGTGCAGGTTGATGACTTTCCCACAGTGGTGCCCCTCTGCCTCCTCTGATGAAGAAAAAGCGGTGGGAATTTTAGCTTCTACCTGGAGAGGGGAGGTTGGGCAGCCCTCCTCTACATGTGCATTATACCAGCCCCATCACAGCAGCATTTTGTAATTTCTTGCCTGTCTTTCGCATTGTGTTGGGACTGCTTAATGTCAGAACTGCCACTGTATTCCCAGAGCCCAGTAGAGGGCTTGCCCCATAGCAGATACAAAACAAAATGTGAAAAAGTAAATAAAAACAGGAAAAACATACAGTCTAATTAAAAAACAACTCAAGATTCTGTCACAGACCTACAGAAGTCTGGGTTCTATCAGATTCCAGATTCTAGGTTTAATGAGGAGGAGGAGCGGGGCAGAGAGGGCTACATGAGGCAGGATTCTAGGGGCCTGGGAAAAATGCAGTCCAGCTGGGAGAAATCAGCTGAGCCAGGAGAGGACTGATCCTTATGAGCAAAGAAGGACCATGACTCAATGTGGGAAAGTCATGGAGGCCCAGTGAACTGCTATTGGCCAGAAAATAGCATCCTGTTTCCTGTGATTTCTAATTTATCCAGGAGCCTTTCTCTGGTGTTCTGGAATTTCTGTTAACTCATGTGCCACCATGGTAAATTCCAAATGCCTTTGTTCTTGTTGATGTTTCTCCCAGGCTGAGAACCGAAGCTGGTTCTGTGACTGGGAGTCAGCAAACGCTTGTTGAGCCCTTGCTCTGGAAGAGCTGTAGGCCTGGCAGTGGGGAGGACACCATGCAGACAGGACGTAAATGGGAAGGTACGGTTTAAGGGGAAATGGACATGTTCTACACCGTCAGAAGGGGTGGTGGGGTGCAGAGCCAGCCCAGATAGCATCAGGCATTAGGGTGGTCTAGGGACTGGAGGACTACTCTTGCCTGGAAAATCCCATGGATGGAGAAGCCTGGTGGGGTCGCTGAGGGTCGGACACAACTGAGCGACTTCACATTGACTTTTCACTTTCGTGCATTGGAGAAGGAAATGGCAACCCACTCCAGTGTTCTTGCCTGGAGAATCCCAGGGACAGGGGAGCCTGGTGGGCTGCCGTCTAGGGTGTTGCACAGAGTCGGACACGACTGAAGTGACTTAGCAGCAGCAGCAGCAGGGACTGGAGGAAGGCTGGGCTGTGCTCAGGCTGGAGGCTTAAGATAGGAGAGAACCAGAAAGAGAAAAAAACTGTTTCCTAAGGACAGCAAGGATCGACACCAGGGATGTCAACTTCCGTGCTCAAGTTCAAGGAGGATGCTCGGGCCCTAAAGGGGAGAACTACTGGAAAGTCAGAAGTCGAGAAAAAAACTGGTGAACGGTGAGGAACAGGATTGGAAGAAAAGGTTTCCTGACACTCTGCTGAGAACTGGGCTGGAAGTCCCGATGCCTCGTTTTATTGATCGTTAGCCATACATTGTGTGGATGAGTGGATTTGTTTAAAGTCTCGGGGTCTGGATGTGTATCTCTGCAGTGCTTTACACTGTGAGCCACAAAACCCTGTCCCAAGGTGGGTTTAGAGTTCAAGAGGCTCCACAATCAAGAGTAATTTCAAAGCAAGCAGTCTTATGCTTAGTTTATAATTTTCAGACACCAAAGAGCGCACAAAAATCTTCAGCCATTCTTAACCCGTTCCTGTTTTCTCTCTCATCCATCTTGCTCATGCACTGCAGCAGCTCTGATCTTATTTTTCTCAAGCCACCCCGGAAAACTCCCCCTCTAAACTCTGGCTCCCAGACTCCTTGTGCTTCTCTCCCTTTTCCTTTCTCTAGATTCTGTGCTTCCAGTTTTGAAGAGCTGGTCTGCTAAGCAGTGCCCTTCTCGGAGGGTGGGAAGCAGGCCCAGCCAGAATGTTCAAGATTGGGTAGAGGATCAGGAAAGATTCAGAACATACTCTTCTAAAATTATATCCCATCACATATATAACAGACCACCAAATGCCAAACATGAAGCAATTGCCAAGCGGAAACCTAAGGATCAGTGTGCAGGTTCAGACAGAGTTTCCTATCTGCTGTGGATCATCACAGAGATTTCCTGGGACAGTAGTGTGGAGTGTCCCAGGGAGGACATCCCATGTCCTTCTAGGGCAAAGTAACATTTCCCAGTCCTTGCCGAAACTTGGAGGGTTCCCTGCGCCTCTGTGATGCTCTGGATTCCAAACACATGTTCAACCCAGCATTTCATGGTTGATTTCCCTCCTCCCATCTTCTGCATCTTCCACTAACATTGTTAAATGCCTGTGCTTTGCTGGGCACACCTTAGATTTTCCAACTATAAAATGATCCTATTTTATAACACTGCAGGTTCTGCATCGCTTGAATGCCTCTCAGACCTGGACTCAATCCTGCTCAAGCCAAGTTGTTGGAAAAATTCCTCCCCAGCTATTTTCCATTCATCTGAAATGTTGAGTTTCCTGACATAATTGCCCAGTCCTGGGGTGTCTTTGTCTCTCCATCTCACAGCTGGAAGGAGATTGGTACCGTTTCCTTACAGGTAGGAAGAGGGCAGGACGGTTTGTTCCCTCTCAGGCAGCAAAATATTCTTTGTTTGTGAAGTGTGAATCCTCTAGGGATTAGCCTAATCCACACCCTGTCCTTGATACAGGAGAGCAGGAATTCAAAGCAGGCCCTGTAACAGCAGATGAAGCTGTTTAACGCCCACGTCAGAACTTCCAGGCAGCCTGGGCCTTTGGGAGGGCTCTGTCCCTGAGGAGTCCTAAGCCCAGGTATTTCTGGGAGGCTGAATATTCCCTCGCCAACATCTCTCCTGCCTCACATACTGCCAAACCATCCCTGACTTCTTCCCTTGACACAACTCTGTGACAAGTGCGCATCCTGCCCAGGATTTACCACCACAGGGCTTCCCAAAGACTATTCTCTAGAACCCTCACTCTCCAAGATAAACTGTGAGAGAAGGGTTCCTTGGTCAAATATATTTAAGAAGGCCCCAGACTCTGGGCCTTGGTTGGAGAGTTAACATGTGTCTTGGTTGTGTCTTCGTCTCCGTTTCCCAAGAGTACTGACTGAGATAAAGTTTCCTGATTCCAGAGACTTCCTGGTGATCCAGTGTTCAGAATCTGTGTTCCAATACAGATCCATCCCTGGCTGTTTGGTACGTGTGTTCCATCCCTGGCCAGGGAACTAAGATCCCACACACTGGGGGGAGGCGTGGGCAGATAAGCCTGTGAGCCACAGCTGCTGAGCCTGTGCACTCTGGACCCCATGTGCCACAACTAGAGAGCTGGCGTGCTGCAGCCATTGAAACCTGTGCACCACAATGAAAGATGCCGCATGATGCAACAAAGATCCTGCATGTCACCGCTAAGACCCAACACAACCAAAAAAAAAAAAAGAGAAGAGAGAGACAGGGAGGAAAGATCAAGGTTTGTTGTTGTTGTTGTTGTTTTTTAAAGTGCTCAAAAAAAAAAATAAATTAAGTTTCCTGATTCCTAATAGATAGGGAATGAAGGCAGGGAAGTGAGACAGCTAAGAATGAGTTGCAGGGCCAGCGACCCTGTGACTGAAGCTTGATCCTACTGGGGAGCTTTGCAGCAGTGAGAGCACAGGTCTGCTGCCCCCATGAAAGGGCGGGGTGGGAGATCTGGGTGGTCACACACCACCTCCATGGCTCTTTGGCTGGAGGGCTGCTCCTCAGGCGTGCCCAGGCCTTGGCACTTCTTGCTTGTCTTGGGTGAGCAGGGTGGACTCCAAGGGTCAAACAAAGCCTTTAGGAACAGAAATGTAGGTTCCGAGCATGGAATTTGGACCACATTCACTGAAGAGTCAGGGACGTGGCACCAACTGTGACGGCCAAAGTTGAGTAATCCAGCATTTTCAAGCCTATTTGACCACAGACTTCTACTTTCCTGCAGGGAATACCAGTTTCTACACTGTGACACGTATTGGATAAACCTGGCTCAGATGGTTAGCAGGCAAACATAAAACCAAAGGCTGAAAGTAGTGCTTTGGTATGAGAATAACAGGCTCTCTATCCAGAAGAGACAATACTTGAGAGATGGGGGAGGTCTGAGGGGTGGTCAGGGAGGCAGACTGCGTCCTTCTTCCCCTGGGAGTCAGTGCACAGATCTGGCTCAGAGGCAGGAGGAAGTGGCGCACTCGGGCCAGAGACGGTGGGGACGGAAGGACTGCGAGCTTCCCGGCCCCGGGCAGATCCTGACAGCGTCTAGGGTCTGTGAGAGGGTAGGGGAGGGGGCGGGATGTGTAAGGGAGGAGACATTTGTCAGAAGGCTGACATTCTAGCTCTGAGACTGTGTCATTTTCACATCGTCATTTTGATGCTAGCTCCAAAATTGGA
This sequence comes from Capricornis sumatraensis, assembly GCF_032405125.1. Taxonomy (NCBI): domain Eukaryota; kingdom Metazoa; phylum Chordata; class Mammalia; order Artiodactyla; family Bovidae; genus Capricornis; species Capricornis sumatraensis. The sequence continues at coordinate 22,309,854 of NC_091088.1, read as the reverse complement.
GGAGGCTTCCCAGGTAGCTCAGTGGTAAAGAATCTGCCTTCCAATTCAGGAGACACAGGGAACATGGACTGGATCCCTGGGTTGGGAAGATCCCCTGGAGGAGGGAATGACAACCTGCTCCAGTATTCCTGCCTGGGAAATCCCATGGACAGAGGAGACTGGTGGGTCACAGTCTATGGGGTTGCGAAGAGTCAGGCATGACTGAACATGGACACAACCCAGCCAGGATTGGAGGGCAGGAAGAGGGGAAAGCCAGGGCACTATTTCCCAATCTCTCTGCTTATTTGGCATCTCTAGCACTAGCTAGATGCCAACGCAGGAGATGCAAGAAACGTGGGTTCGATCATTAACTTTGGAAGATCCCCTGGAGTAGGAAATGGCTACCCACTCCAGTATTCCTGCCTGGAAAATTCCATGGACAGAGGAGCTTGGCAGACTGCAGTCCATGAGGTTGCAAAGACTCAGGCACGACTGAGCGCAAATCCTGGTATAGCCTACCACTAGCTGGGTCTCTCAGTGCCCCCAGGCAGTCTCTGCCATGGCTTCATTTCTGCCAGAAACCCCAGCTTGTGAGCTTTGTACCAAAGATGGAAGGCTCACTTCTGCTTGCAGTCGAATCATCTCCCTCAGTAGGCATTTACTTTTGGGTTGAGGGGAAACTGCCCTTTTCACACAGCTGGAGTGGGAGACAGTGGCGGGAAAGCAGTATCCAAGGTCCTAAAGTCTTTGCCTGGTGTGGCAAAAGCCATCCTCTTTCTTCCTTCCTTTCCAACTATGTTAAAAATCCCACAAGACATTCTGTGCTGAGATCCTCAACCAAGTCTCAAGCCTTCAGATTCCAAGGGGGCAGGGAGCTTCTTGGGGTTTTCACTCAAACAGCTGTGCTTTTCTGTTGATAAGAAATAATAATTGTCCTTTGTTCAGTCAGAGAAATGGATTAGCCCCTTGGGAACTGACAGATTTGGTTTAAATTAATCTTCTCAAAGATGTATGGAGAACATGAAAGAAAAATTTCAAATTAATAATAAAAAGAACGAAAGCACTTGTCAGAAAAAATTTAAAGGAAACTTAATTCCCTCAATCTCAGCCTCATTTTCCTTCCTAACAGCATTCCATCCCAACAGAACTGCTCTGGGGGTGGAGTGTGGTTCCAGGACCCTCTGATGCTTCTCAGGTGAGAAATGTCCCTTTGCATTTTAATTCACTCAAGAGACAAAATTCAGTGCTGGCTCCAGGGGAGATGAGTGCCTTAGCAACTTGAAGAGGAGGCTATGCCTGTCGACTACCCTTCTCTCTCATGCATTGCCTGCATTCTGTATCCCAAATTGGTGTCATAAGAAACTACATTTCCCAGACTCCCTTGCTCACTGGATGGAAAGAGAGGAGGAGAAAAGCCAGAGTTTTTTCCGGTCTCCCTCTGTTTACTATGCTGTTTTATAGCATACAGAGCAGTGGCTCTGTCTCTTCCAAGGCTTTGTTGTTTTTCAGGCTCAAAATCATGTCCAGCTCTTTTGTGATCCCATGGACTATGGTTCTCCAGACTCCTCTGTCCATGGGATTTCCCAGGCAAGAATATCAGACTGGGTTGCCATTTCCTTCTCCAGGAGATCTTCCTGACCCAGGGATTGAACCCATGTCTCCTGCATTGGCAGGCATCCATGGCTTTAGCTTCCACCAAACTGTCCCTCCCTCCAGTGTCCCAGGTACATTCTAGCAGCGCCTTATGGTTTTATACCTGGAAGCCTGGCCTCTGGGATCTGTAGAGCCATATTTCCTCATGTTCTTCCAGTCCTCAGATAATAGTGACTTCTTGCCGATGCTAATTTCTGGCTCACCTCACTGTCCTTTGCTTGGCTTCTTGGCCCTTGCTTTACCAGTGTCACCAGCTCCCCATACTAAACCTGCTTCTGTTTGGAAGACCTGGTGTGATTTCCACACTTTTGACTGGATCCTGGTTAAAATGGTCTATCTTATGGGCTGGGGACCAGTAAGACCTCCACTGGCCAATGAGGTGGGAAGCTGATTCCCTTAATTGAAGACTATGCTGAACAGAGGCCAGGCTGCAAAGAGCAAGGATCTGGGTCAACATCATTATCACACAACAGTCACAGAGGCTCCCTCAGTGTTCTAGTTCTCACAATTCATCTCTACCTGACCTAGAACATTCCAAGATTGTTACCATTACTATTACTGCCCTATTTTACAAATATGGAAATTGAAGCCTAGAGAAGTAAAGTTAAATGCCAAAGGTCAGTGTGGGGTTTGAACACAGGTAGGTTGACTCCAGAGTTCATGTTCCTGACCACCACACTACTCTGATCCCCTGACTTGTCCCTGTGGTCTCCCAAATAAGTGTTACCCAAGGACCCCTGTTTCTGAGCTGCTCAGACCTGCTTTGGTTTCTTTTGACTTTAAGTGGAAATTGGACTAAACAAAAAGAAAGTATATGCCTGATTTTTGCCTCTTAAATCTTATTTGACTTCTAACAAAGATAAAAGTCCTTAATTAATTATGCTATAAAATAGTCAAAGCAGCCCCCAGGTCCTGAATGCTTAGCTATAACTGTGGGGCTGCCTCACAGATAGAGAACAGTATGGAGGTTCCTCAAAAAACTCAGAGTAAAACTACCATATGACCCAAGAACCTCACTGCTGTGCAAATACCTTGAAAAAATGATAATTCAAAATGACACATGTACCCCAAGGTTCACTGCAGCACTATTTACAATAGCCAGGACAGGGGAGAAACCTAGATGTCTGCTGACAGATGAATGGATAAAGAAGTTGTGCTACACATATGCAATGAAATATTACCCAGCCATAAAAAGGAATGAATGTGAGTTAGTTGAACTGAGGTATATGAACCTAGAGCCTGTTATACAGAGTGAACTAAGTCAGAAAGAGAAAGGCAAATATTGCATATTAATGCATATATATGGAAGCTAGAAAAATGGCACTGTAAACCTATCTGCAAGGGGATCCAACCAGTCCATTCTAAAGGAGATCAGTCCTGGGTGTTCTTTGGAAGGAATCATGGTAAAGCTGAAACTCCAGTACTTTGGCCATCTCATGCGAAGAGTTGACTCATTGGAAAAGACTCTGGTCCTGGGAGGGATTGGGGGCAGGAAGAAAAGGGGACAACAGAGGATGAGATGGCTGGATGGCATCACCGACTCGATGGACATAAGTTTGAGTGAACTCTGGGCGTTGGTGATGGACAGGGAGGCCTGGCGTGCTGCAATTCATGGGGTTGCAAAGAGTCGGACACGACTGAGCGACTGAACTGAACTGAACTGAACTGAAGCCTGTTTGCAGGGCAGGGATAGAGATGTACAGGTAGAGAATGTAACTGTGGACACGGCAGGGGAAGAAGAGGGTTGGGTGGGTTGGGAGAGTAGCACTGATGTACATACACTACCGTATGTAAAATAGCTAGTGGGAAACTGCTATATAAAACAGGGAGCCCAGCCCTGTGATTGGTGACGACCTAGAGGGGTGGGATGGGGGTGGGGTGGGAGACAGGCTCAAGAAGGAGGGGACATATATATACTTACAGCTGATTCGTGTTGTTGTATGGGGGAAACCAACACAACATTGTGAAGCAATTATCCTTCAATTAAAAAAAGGATGCTCCCTCCAATCCAGCAGTAATGAGCCATCCTCCACACCCTCTTACCATCTGTATGAATGCTCCAAGGACCGTTGACAGATGCTGGGTGAGGTTAGGAGAGGACTTCGCTAACAGAACAAGCAAAGTTTGTTACTCTGTATAGGGGTGGAGCCCTGACCCTAGCCTCATTAGCAAATATCTCTGAACAACTGGTGACAACCGCTGATGCAAGTGCCTTTTCTTCCAAACACATTTTAGGTCATAGACGAAAAGTCTGTGTCCCTGTCCATCCCCTAGGAACCAGACCTTATTAAGAAAAGAACTAGTTGTACCCCAAAGTTCCTCAAAATGACAAATTAACTAAGCTTTTTATAAAATGTGGCCTTGGAGATGAGAAAGAACTGGGTTATTCCCAGTGAGTCTGCTCCACTGATGTCTTGCAAAGAGTCCTGTATGGAGTGACCAGGAAGGCACAAGGAAGGTACCTATTTGAGAAGAAAAGAATTTGCAGAGATCAAACTGGGGCTGACCTGATTTCTTATGGGGGAACTGTCCTGCAGCTGAGAATAGAAACACAAGAGTGAATATGTTTCAGGTTTTTATCACCATCACCACCATCATCATCGACATTACCATCCTCATCCTTAGACAGTGTTTTTAAGTCTACAGGATTAGGCACCTTGTGATGATAACCAAATAAACTTGGGGTAATCAATTATGAAATTTGGGTCCTCATCTGGTCTCAATTCAATCAATCAAATAACCATTGACTATTTTCTGAGTATCCGTGATGTGCTGAACCATTAGTTTTCGATCCTGTCTGCACAGTAGAATCACCTGGAAAGCTTTACAGTAAAACCTGAAATCAGTTAAATTTAAATCTCTGGTCATGGGACCTGGTGTTTATATTGTTTTTACAAAGCTCTGTTGGAGACTCTAAAGTAAAGCCAACATTGAGAGGAATTATAATAAGAAATGTGTTTGGAATCATGGCCAGAATTGAAAGAAAAAAACAATCCTGGCCTCTAAATATTTGCTACCTACTGCCTAGTTAGGGAAATAAGATATAGTTAAAAAATGGTGTACGTATTAGCAAATGAACTAAGACAAGACTCAAAAGAGGTTTCAAAGTAGAGAGAGAAAGAGAACTTTCCATATGAGAGGAAAGAAAAAATAAAGTTTAGAAGGTGTGGAGATGAGAGTAAGTTCAAGTGTTCAGGAGGACTTTGCAGGAGAATTGGAGCTTGAGAAGGGATTTAGGAGAATTAGATAACAGATGTATCATTCCAAGTTGAAGTGGTCTCAATTGTTCTAGAAAAGCAGATTAAACTTGTTATTTCCTGAAAGTAGTCTTTAGCTCAAGGATATATTCAATGGTGGGTCAGAAAGAAGATTAAAAAGGTAGGTCACAGGCTGGATTGAAAGGTCCTTGTGTTGTTCAGTCACCAAGTGTCTGACTCTTTGTGACCCCATGGACTGCAGCACGCCAGGCCTCCCTGGCTCCCATCATCTTCTGGAGTCTGCCCAAGTTCATGTCCATTGAATCGGTGATGCCATCCAACCATCTCATCCTCTGTTGCTCTCTTCTCCTTCTGCCTTCAATCTTTCACAGCATCAAAGTCTTTGCCGATGAGTTGGCTCTTCCCATCAGGTGGCCAAAGTACTGGCGCTTCAGCTTCAGCATCAGTCCTTCCAATGCATATTCAAGATCGATTCCCTTTAGGATGGACTGGTTTTATCTCCTTGCAGTCCAAGGGACTCTCAAGAGCCTTCTCCAGCACCACAGTTCAAAAACATCATTTCTTCAGCACTCTGCTTTCTTTTATGGTCCAACTCTCATGTCCGTACATGACTACTGGAAAGACCACAGCCTTGATTATGTCACACAACAGATTTCTAGAACTTATTCACTGTGTTTAACTGAAACTTTCTACCAATTGAACATAGTTAACAATACTGTATTGTGCACTTAAAAATTTTAAATTTGTTAAGAGGGTTGTTGTTTGATGCTGTTGCTATATTCAGTCATGTCTGACTCTTTGGGGCCCCACACACAGGCTATAGCCCACCAGGCTGCTCTGTCCATGGGATTTCCCAGGCAAGAATACTGGAGTGGGTTGCCATTTCCTTCTCCAGGGGACCTTCAAGACCCAGGGATCAAGCCTACATCTCCTGCCTTGCAGTCAGATTCTTTACCACTGAGCCATGGGATAAGAGGTTAGACCTCACATTAAATATTTTTTATCTCAGACACACAAAAGGACACAAGAAAACTTTTGGAGGTGATAGGTATGTCTGCTACCTTGATTGAGGTGATGCTTTCATGTGTGTATGCTTATGTCCAAACTTCCCAAGTTGTATATGTGTATGTGTATTTGTGTATATGTGTATGTAAATGCATAAGATTATGTGTAAAATTATACACAATAATTGTGTGTAATTTTTTGTATACAATTTATATCAATGAAGCTATTAAAAGAAAACAAAAAGAAAAGAAAGTGCACTTGGCTTTAAGCTAAGGTGCTTGGTTTTTATTCTGAGCAGAGGAGTCTCAAGAGGTAGAGAGTTGTTATTTTTGTTCTTTTAGGTTTGGCTTTATGATGTAATGAAATGTACACTGGAGTGGAATGGAAAGAGGGAGTATTTAGAAGACTGTGTTTCCTCAGGAATAAAAACCTGGACCAAGATAAAGGCTGTGTAGAGAGAGGAAGACAGAGAGATGCCTAGAAGAGTCAGCGGGCCCTAACGACCAAAGGGATATGAGTTGCTGACTTGTGAGACTGACTGAATGGTGGGGGCTCTTAACCAAACAAGAAGACACCAAGCCTGACATAGTAGAGTTGAAGGCAGGCAGCAAGGATTGGGCCTGAAGCTAAATTGTGACTCAGTCACTTACTAATCAAATGAGCTTAGACTCGGCGAGATGTAGTTACGTCACCTGATAGTAGGGCTTATACTATCTGCCTTGCATGTTAGTTGGGAAGACTACAAATGATTATATATTGCCTACTAGAGGGCCTTGCACAGAGCTCATTTGGTGCTATTGTTTTTAGTAGTATTATGAAACATAGGAGAAAATGTTTGGAGGGGTGAGGCTATATAAAGAGTTGAGTTTTAGATGTTATATTTGCAAGATTTCTCAGTAGGAGCATTCAGTAGACAGTAGATAGTATGAATCCAGTGGTAAAGTTAGGGCCTGAAATAAAAATAGGAAGGTCATCTACGTGAAGGTGACGGCAGAACCTCATGGACGTAGATAAGATTGCCCAGAGAAAGTACATAGAATAAAGAGAAAGGCTGTTCAAGAATGGGGTTGGTTTTGTATCAGTCAAGACTCTGGTTCCAAAAGACAGAACCCCAATTCAATTGGATTAAGACAAAATGGAGAAGGGAGGAATGTTTACTGACTCCTGTAACCAAAGGTACAAGGGAAGGCACAAAAGGCCTCATTCATGGCTGTGTGGTTGATCCTGGGGTGCTCAGAGATCACATGAGGATTCTTCCTTCTGCCTTCCTTCCAGATGGCTGCATTCTCATGCATGCTCTCCCCGTGTGGCGACAAAGATGACCCTGAGGACTTACTCTATTTATTTAGAAATCCTAATAGAAAAGGAGTATATCTTTTTCATCACTCACAGAAAAGGACCAAGATTACTTCTCATCTGTTCACCGGCTTTGGACCCATTCCTGAGACAATCACTACGACTTTGTCCGAGCCTGGGTCACACGACCACCCCTAGCCCTGAGGAGTGGACTCAGACCTATCCAAACACGAAATGAAATGGAAGAAGAGCAGCGTGTATTTCCAAAGAAAATGGGAGGTGCTGTTAATCCACTGAAACTGAAGTCCACAGGTCAAATCCCTCCCTCCTGCAACCCATTTTGTAAATAAAGTTTTATTAGAACCCAGCCATGTGTATTTATGCATTGCCTATGGCTGCTCTTGAGCTATAAAAACAGAGCTGGAAAGTTGGTCAACCGTTGCATGAGAATCTAAGGCCCAGGGACTTTTGTCTGTTATATTCACTGTTGCATCCTCAGCGTTGGAAGAGTGCCTGACAGATGGTGTAGGCATTTAATGAACATGACAGAATAAATGGATAAAAGGCAAGAGGCTTTGTACAGAGTGGATGCCCACCACCAAACCACAGAGAGCATCAACAAAATGATGCGTGTCAGCAAGACAGCATCACCAAGGGTGACTTGAGCACGAGGAAGAACAGCGGATGCCTCAGGAGCTCCATGAGGAGAGCAGCTCAGAGAGGCAGGTGAGCTGCAGGAAGGGCTGGGAGGAGATTCTGGGTCTGCATGGGGAGAGGGTGCGCAGTGTGGTACTGTTGCTGTTGTTTAGTGGCTAGATCGCGCCTGACTCTTTGGGACCCCATGGACTGTAACCTGTCAGGTTCCTCTGTCCATGGGCTTTCCCAGGCAAGAATACTGGAGTGGGTTGCCTTTTCCTTCTCCAGGGGATCTTGCCAACCCAGGAGCTGAACCCACATCACCTGCCTTGCAGGCAGATTCTTTACCGCTGAGCCACCAGGGAAGGCCACTCCACATGGTGCCCTTCCCCAAAGCTGGTTTAGCGAGGCAGCCAGCTGAAGGTGGATGGACAGGTGGAAACAGTTCATGTATGTCATATTTTGAGATTTGGGAGGAGCTTAGAAATATTCAATAACCCCAAGTCACCCACAGAAAGCTGAGAGCAGGCCTTGTGAGAAGGAGGCTCATGTTCTTAAACTGCCTGGATTCCTTGGGAAGGCTTCCTTCTCTCCTGGTCTTGGCTTAGAAGTTAATCCCTGAATGCCCAGCCTTCCTGCTCTGACATCCATCCTCCAAACAACCAAGAAGCAAGCCATACCAAGTCCAAGACCACACATGCCTGGAAGGATCTGCCATCCACTTACTGTCTAACTCATATTTCTCTCCAAGATCCAGAGCTCCAGGCTTTTCCTCGTGGGTTAAACATCTTCTGAGACTTTGAAATAAGCCCTAGGGGAACTGCCCTGTGTGCACTGTTTTAATTTCAAGCAGAAAGTATAAGGGCTGTTTATTCTTATCTTTTTTTTTTTTTTTGAGCTTAATTCAAAGACCCCTTCTGCTAACTTCATTGGAGTATACTAATTGATGTCAAAACCAACGAACTCAGTTTCAGTTGCATTTGAATCCATTTAAACTTCAGGGTCCATTAAAGGCAGGATCAAGAGTTCCATTCGCCTAAGCATCAATTCCCTCCCAGAAGGATTCTCCTCAAGCTGGGCTCTCTGTGCAGAGTCTGAAGTGAGCTAAATTCAGTGAAGGAAGCATTCAGTGGAGCCTCAGCCCCCAGTAGGCATCCACAGGTCCATTTCTCCTCCCTTCCCAGCCCCTCCAAAATGGGCCTGGGAGCAGCCTCGTATTTCCACAGCATCTGATTCCAGGAAGAGGGGATTGTGAAGGGATTGACTACTTAAATTCCCTTAAGAAAAAAGTAGTCTTTATATCAATTCATCACCTGGGTTAGGGATCCAAAGACTCCCCTGGGATGCTGTTTGAATAAGCATCTGCGTTTAGGTTTTCTTTAAGAAAAGTTGTTTAAACTGTCATCCAAGCTAGAAGTTTGAAGTATTATGAAGTCATTTCCTGGGAAGAGAGAAGGCATTCTCTTGCTTAATGAGGGGCTCTCTCTCTCAAGGGTGCCGTTGTGCCTTTCTCACCTCGGCTGCTGGCAGCTGCCTGTGGGGGTGTTGAGGATAAAGGCAGATATTGTGAGCCCCTGGGTGAGGCCTGCCCAACCCAGCCCTCACTCTTCAACAGCAGATTCTGCTGGACAAAGATCAAGTCAGAGCCAGGCCCCAGTTTCCCAGGCCACACTGGACCAGTGAACAGTGGGTTTTGCTAAGACACCCTCCCTCCTCGCTGATCTCCAGCTTTGCACCCCCTCTACCCGCAAGGCTCCTTGATCTGGGTGCCCCCCCCACACACACACAGAGTCAGTGTGAGTGAACATTTATTTGTATGCATTTGCATGCATTGAAAAACTAAAAGGTTAACCTCTGCCCGCAAGAAATAAACAATAGATGGATGAAGGTGAGCAGGGAGGGTGTGCTTGGAACTGTCTGGATGCCTGGGATCCTGTGCAGGAGTGCATGGCCCAGCTGGCTGCCACTAGGGGCTGCTGTGGGCAGGGAGTAGACAGAACGGAGTGCTGTTTACTCAGAGGGAGAAAGAAGAAAGACAAAGCAGGAGTTATTTCAGCTTGTGAATATCCTTGTGATTTCCGAGGATCTGGGTGCTTGCCCTCTGCCCCCATTTATCAAGTACGTGGGTCCTTTCTTACAGCGTGGCCCTGCCAGGGCAGTCCCACATGAAGGTCTCCTCTGGCTGATCAGGGACTTGTGTTGACAGGTGCAGGCTGCTGTGGCTGACATGGGCTGGGCTGGGCTGGGCTTCGGGCTTCATCTGCATCAGCATGGCTTAGGGAGAAAGAGCTTCTCAGAGGGTGCTGAGCAGAGCTGGACCGTCTGTGACAAACCTCGAATAATAAACAGGGAAGAGGGCAACCTAGATTAGGGAGGCAAGGTATCTTTCCCCCAGATTCTGTAATTCCCTATCAGGCTGAGGCCAAGATAAGGAACTATTGGTGCTTCAGTGTTATCCAGGGTACCCTTTATTAAGCACCTACCTCATGCAAGATACCTTACTCTAGTTTAACAATATTTACATAAACCCTATTCAGAAGAGCCATGTTAGAAATTTGGAGGGAGGGATGGGGGAGAGTTAAGAGGCTTTTGAGAACAGAGCTCACAGGGGGAAGGAGAGTAAGAAGAGCCTGTAAACTGCACCTATTTATTTACCAGGAAATAAAAATTCTCACTGCATGGGAGAAACAGTGAATTAGAGTAACATGCACTGCTTTCTTTATTTCCTGTGGTTTTGAAAATGATTCTCTGCTGAAGAGAGATTTCCTCCACATGCTAAAAAAGCATAGTGGCATTGTCATCGCTGTTGTTATTATTATCGTCCTTCTTACCTGGAACATTTTTTGCCAGTGTGAGCAATTGTCCATAGAGGATACCTATCGTTGCTTATTAATTTAGCCCTTTTCAATTTGAAAAAAAAAAAAAAAGACAAACCCATTCCTCCCCTATTGACAATAGATCTGAAACCAGCAGCATTGATACCAAGGTGTTTGTGCAACAGCATTTTGGTCTGGGCTCTGGCACTCTATGGATGGCATTTCAGGCTCCAGCAGAGGATTTGTAATGTTGGCGAGGGTAGAATCTGGGCAGGACTTCTGCCTTTGCTACCTGCAGCCACTCCTGGGAGCAGACAGCCCGAGGAGGAAATAATTTGGAGCCAGCCTCGCTCAAGTCTCATTGTGCAGTCAGGCAGCCTTGATCTGGGCACACTCTGGTGTCTGTCGTGGCCCCCCAGAGACAGTGGGAGGTTTCTGGATATAGTCAAAGTTGGGACCTGTGTGGAGGGACAGGAGAGCAGTTTGAGAACTGTTAGCTCACTCCTGACACTAATGCATAGTCAGGAAGCTTCTTGTTCTGTCTGTAGCCTTCACTGCCCTCTAAATGTAGTGCAATGTGCATTAGGGGAAAATGTGTGAATAAGCCTGGTCCATTGTCTGGCGCGCAGCTTGTGCACAGCGATGTGATTCCTCCTCCCCTTCTTCCTTTCCTGTCAACTTGCTACCCCTACTCCAAAGGGAAGCTGCCAATTCAGTGATCTCTGCTGAGGAAGGAATGGCCAGCGGTTTAGGAATGGCTGGTGTCCTCAGCTCAAGGGCCTGGAGGGCAATTTCCTGGGCTCTCCAGGGCCACGTGGAGGAACAGCATCAGGGTGAAAATCTGGAAGAAACGCTGGTAACCCAGAGCAACAGACTCAATGGAGACGCTGTGGGAGTATGAGAGACCCCGTTTTGCTGAGAGTATCAGCAAAGGGTCTTAACTCTCTCATGGGTTCTGCATGAGTTATGTATTTTCTGCTTGTAAAGCATTTGACAGGTTTTAAATGCATCAAACCAAGCAGATTCGTTGTGAAGTGTGGTACACATATGCTGAGTATTTTAGAATCATAGCCACCAGGAATGCTTTTCTCCTGGTGTGAAAACACAAAGACAAATAAATACCTCCTCCATCCTTTGATCACAGTTCCCAGCATCGAGATCTCTGGATTTACATAAATATAAAGACGCATTTGTATGTCTGGAAATCACACCATACCAGATTTCTCAACTTTGTCTTTTTTTGTAGAAGGTTCAGCACTCAGGGCCTCTTAGAGAAGGAAGTGATCTAAAGTGATGATTAACACTAACGTCGCTGAGGAATTTCACCTGTATCCTTCCTGCCCGAAGGATGGTCCACAATCAGCAGCATCACCTGGAAGCTTGTTGACAATGCGAAATCACAGCTCCACCCCAGACCTCAAGAGTCAGGATCTGCATTTTAGAAAGAGCTCCAGGTGATTCTGGAGCATGCTGAAATTTGAGAAGCACCGTTCTTCAGCTCTGACAGATACCACCCACTTCCCCCAAAGTCAGACAGCTCTTCGAAACTTTTTACTTATTAGCTATCATCGGGCTTTCTGAAGCAGCATGTAGTACGTCATCCCCTTCTTTTCCAAGTAAAGCAATTAAATCACTCACCCAACAAATATTTATGGTGAGCCCACTCTGCTAAGTGTTTGCATGGTAGGAAAGATGTGTATGTGAAGATAACAGTCTTCATCCCATGGCCTTTTCTTCTCCAGACTCCCAACGTATTCAAACAATATGGCTCTCAGACCCCTTTCCCATTCTTCTTCAGTTCATCCAAGTTGTCAAAGTAATTCTTTCCAAAGAATTATCCCTCTTAAAAATTGGCACTTAACCAAGACCCTCATAGCTCAGTTGGTAAAGAATCTGCCTGCAATTCAGGAGATGTGGGTTCTATTCCTGGGCTGGAAAGATCCTCTGGAGAAGGAAATGGCAATCCAGTGTTCTTGCCTGGAAAACCCCATGGACAGAGAAGCCTTGCAGGGTACAGTCCACAGGGTTGCAAGAGTTGGACACGACTTAGCAACTAAACCACCAACCAAGACTGTATTTTTTTTTTCCTTTTAAATCATATGATCCAGTAATCTCGATTTGGTGTATTCATGGACTAACCACTTGTTAAGATGAAATGAAGATGACACATGGTAGTATCTATCTTACTAATTCAATAGAATATTCTGTATTTGGGCTCATGTGTGCATGCTAAGTCGCTTCTGGTGTGTCTGCCTCTTTGTGACCCTATGGACTATAGCCCGCCAGGCTCCTCTGTCCATGGGATTCTCCAGGCAAAAAGGCTGCAGTAGGTTGCCATTTCCTCCTCTAGAGGATCTTCCCAGCCCAGGGATCCAATCCAAGTCTCATATCTGCTGGGTTGGCAGGCAGGTTCTTTACCTCTAGTGCCAACTGGGAGGCCCATATTTAGGCTTAGAGAAGTATATTACCACAATTGGAAGCAGATACAAAATGTAAAAAAAGCTTATTTGCTCAAAAGAACTGAAATCAGGATCTTGAAGAGGTACTATCACTGTAATGTTCATTACAGCACTATTAACTACAGCCCGGATGTGGAAGCAACTTAAATATCCATTAGCGGGTGAATGGATAAGGAGAATGTAGTATATACGCATAACATACATAACATATACACATAACAGGATATTAGTCAGTCTTAGAGAGAAGGGAAGTTCTACTACATGCAAAGACCTGGACGAACCTTGAGAGCGTTACATGAATGAAATAAACTAGTCTCGGTCAAATACTGCATGATACAACTAACATGAAGTAATTAAATAGTCAAATTCATAGGATCCAAGAGTGAAATGGCAGTTTTCAGGGGCTGGTGAAAGAGAGAACTGGGAAGTTACAAATCGAAAGGCGTAAAATCTCAGTTAAGCAAGGGGAATAAGTTATAGAAATCTGTGTACATCATTGTACTTATCATTAACAAAACTTTAAAATTTAAGGGGGTAGATCTCATGTTCAATGTTCTTACCACAATTCAATTATATTTTAAAAATCATGTATTTCCACTGTCGCCTGAAGAAATTACTATTTAGAGGGACTTATACTTTTGTGTTCTGGACAGAAGTGTCAGGAAGTCCTGTGGGGGAGGGGGGGTAAATCCTCTCACTTCTTTGGGCGTCTTCATCTAAAATCAGGCCATTGGCATAGATGCATTTAGATAAGAGCAGTGCTAATAAGAAGGCACTGAATTGTATCTAGGCATCAATTGCTTTAACACATCGCTTTAAAAAAGTCTTTAAAAATAAAGTGTTTTAGAGTTAAAAGAATTCAGGGGAATGTGGAATGATTCAATGCATATGGCGTTTCTCTTTGGCCTTGATGAAAATATTCTAAAATTGATTGTGGCGATGGTTGCACAACTCTGTAAATACATTAAAACCATTGACTTGTACATGTTTAAATGGGTGAACTGTGTGGTATTCGAATTATGTCTCAGTACAGCTGTTAATTAAAAGCATTTTTAAAAAAATAAAATGAGGCTGTTGGGACACATCACCAATTCCCTGCGTGTTCTATCTTATCATTCTGGGCTCTGACTGGAAGGAAAAAGACTCCCCACCACCACATGGCACCACTGGGGCACCCTGCTTCTTTTCACCCCACCCTCCAGGCATGTTCCTAGGCCCTGGAGATGCAGAGCACAGCGCCTCAGCCTTCATGGAGCTTCCTTTCTAAGAAAGGACGACAGAACGGAGGAGCCAGCAGAGTGGCACCGGCCTAGCAGCTCTCCAGCCCGCACTCTGCAACTCAGATGGGGGAGGCCAGAGAGCAGCATTTGCTGCTACAGCTGTAGGCCCATCAGTTATTCCTTATCTCTGTTTTGTCAGCAGCCCTCTTAAGAATGAGAGAATGAATAAAGCAAAAGAAAAGCTTTTTGTCTGGGGCTAAACCCACTCTTTTGTTCAACATTGACTCCCGCAAGGAGCAACTACATCGCTTTGCCTGGGCAGCAGGAGGAGGAAACGGGAAAAGCAGAGTTCCCGTGGCACCAAGTAAGCCGCATTTTCCACCCCAACGGCAGCAAGAAAGAGCCTGAAAGAAGTGGGCTCCGGGGTATGATTTACGGAGGCTCTTATGCCCATCCACTCCCCAAGTAAGTGCTCTGAAAACACAAGTCTGCCATAAAGTGCAAAATGTATGTTCAGGGGCAGCCAAGGGGGTGGATGCCGCCCCAGTGCAGATCCAGAGAGCAGCGCTCCAGATGACTCATTGACATTTCCTGGGCAAGCTCTCTCAAGCATCTCTACTGCAAACAGCAATCAGAAGCCAGAAAAGCCTTTGCCCAGGATGCCTGCCATTCTACTGGTGCAGGGAACCAGTTGTAGGAGGAAATAACACTTTGAAAAGGCTTTGTGATGGACAGGCACTTCTGAGAGGTTCCTTACAAAGCCTGTGTACAGGCAACCCCAGCTTAATGCAGCCTTTTGTCCCAGAGTCCCCCTTGAGACAGGAACTTCTCTGGTTGGCCAGGAATCTACCATTGTGGAGGTTCCAGGAGCTTCTCACTATGACCCAGTGATGTTGCTGACCATCCACCAGACTCCGGACCTGCTTATGTATAGCTGCATGGTCCAATGAGGACTTAGTACTCTCTGCTCCCTTCCCAGTTTCTTGGTTGTTCCGTGAGGGCCCCAGTGACCAAGCAGCGGGCTGTAGTTTTGGAAAGATTTTTCATCCTGCCAGCACTTCGTATTGGTTAGGGTTCTGGGTTGCCTGCAACAGCAAGCAACTTTGGCTTCTTTGTACAAATGGAGATTTATGGAAAGATATAACAGGCAGGTATTCCCATCTCTTTCAGAATTTTCCACAGTTTATTGTGATCCACACAGTCAAAGGCTTTGGCATAGTCAATAAAGCAGAAATAGATGTTTTTCTGGAACTCTCTTGCTTTTTCCATGATCCAGCGGATGTTGGCAATTTGATCTCTGGTTCCTCTGCCTTTTCTAAAACCAGCTTGAAGAGATCAGCCCTGGGATTTCTTTGGAAGGAATGACGCTAAAGCTGAAACTCCAGTACTTCGGACACCTCATGCGAAGAGTTGACTCATTGGAAAAGACTCTGATGCTGGGAGGGACTGGGGGCAGGAGGAGAAGGGGATGACCCAGGATGAGATGGCTGGATGGCATTACGGACTCGATGGACGTGAGTCTGAGTGAATTCCGGGAGTTGGTGATGGACAGGGAGGCCTGGCGTGGTGCGATTCATGGGGTCGCAAAGAGTTGGACACGACTGAGCGACTGAACTGAACTGAACTGATAACAGGCAGGAGCTGCTCCATCTGCCACAGCCACAGTGAATGACCTCTGACCATTAACCCTTTTATTTTCAGCATTTTTCAAGATTGAAGGTCTGGGGAGAGAACATGTGCTCTCATTATCCTGGGGTGGGATTGACTCAGTTTTTGTAGCGAAATTATTTTTCACCAAGACCATCACCAGTGGAGAGGGGCAGATGATTCTGCAATACAAAAGTGGTGGGCCATCAGGGAAGGGGCTATGGTGGGTAGTCAAAGCTGATGGATGTCCACTAGGTAGCTGGCCCAGCCTCCATCTTGCAAAAGGCAACGAAAAAGATTACAGTGCAAAGTCTTTTCTTTTTATTGTCTTTGAATATACTGGAGGCAGCACATGGGGACCTCAACCTGCGTTAGCACGCGGGGCCCTAGTCTCAGCCCCGCATCTCCAGGTTTGGCATCCTTGTGATGAAATGGGGCGAGTTCTGTCAGCTTTGCAGGGTGGCTATGAATGAGGAAATGAGTGTGAACATTCTCGAAGAGCAGAGCTCATCCTGTAATTGAGAGGTATTCAGCTAGCAGTGAATGGGCCAGCTGTGCCTGATCACCAGCTTTTCATTCCCTCCTATTCTCACTCCCCTGTCATTTGCCTTTGCTCTGATTGAGTTAGTTTCACTCTGCTTTTGCCTCAGAGGGTTCAGCTCTCAGGTGGCAGAACTCCTCCTTCAGAACTCCTCCTTCGTTCCCTGGCAGGCTCACATCCAGTCTTCTGGGATTTTGTGGTGCTTCTGCCCTCCCACTGGACTCCATGTCAGCTGGTGGGAGAGCTGGAACAAGTGTGGGAGTCACCCTCTGATGGGGGGCCCCTCCATGGCACCCGCAGAGGGCCAGGGTGCCTTCCCCTCATCTGGGCTGAAGCAGAATCTAGGCATTCCACCCGCTGCCGCTCTTGCACATTTTCCTCGGCCTCCTCCTCCTCCCCAGTTCGTTCTCCTTCTAAGCCTGACGATGTTGGGGCCACTGAGACCCAACAGACTGGGTGCCAAGTGGTCTGCATCTCTGAGGCTCTGAATGTAACACAGTTTCTAATCTATTCTACTCCAACAAGGTGTCATTTGGCTATAGCAGCAGCAGACCCAGATTTTCATTGGAAAGAACCACGGAAAAACAATACTGAGTCCTCTTGAAAAGAACACCCAACAGCACAGTAAAGAAGCCCTGGGGAAAGGCAGATTCTGAGCAATAGAGTCGCCTCAATAGAAATCAAGACGAAACAAATTGGGAATCATAATTATAGACTAGACTGTGCATGTCATGAACCTTAAAAGTTTTTGTTAACAACTAACAAAAGAAGGGAGGGTAATGCTGATTTTCATATCTTCCACAGAATGAAGTAAATCAATATTACTTAAAATTGATTTATAAAGTTAAAAATGACAATCATTTTCATGTTTTAATTATTATTATTATCTTGATCTAAGAAGGCTTTTTTAAGGAGTTAATACCTCTAGTGGTACTATAATTTTTACTTCAAATTTGTAAACTCTTTTAGTTTAATGTCATTTTTCCTACTAAATTTAAGTAAAATTAAATTTAAAACACAGCATGTATAGTATCATCCACTTCACAGAAATATAGTTTACATAATTTACGTGGCTTCCAATTCATATACATGGAGAGAAAGAGGTATTTGACATAATATTTTTATAATTTAAAAAATATTCACACTATTTTACTGGTATCTATTTCTAGGGGTTAGATTTGGGATAAATCTTTAACTTCATTCTGTATAGATTTGGCATTGCCTAAATTCTTTATAACGAACACAAACTGTTAAAAACAAAACAGCCCCGTATAATAATTACTCTCAAAAAAAAAAGCGTCTTGAGGAAAAGAACCCTGGGTTAATGGAAAATCTGCTGTAGAGATAAATAATTTAAAGTGGATTCTTAGGATAACATATGCGATTTTTCATGTTTACCCGGACTATTTGAATATGTCTATAAATCCTGGTGATTTATAGCTTAAGATACATGCTTTCTAAGCATAAAGACTTCTGCCAATTGAAAAAGCAGACAAACGAAAGAATCTGCTCTGCAACGTAAGGAATACAAGTTCAGCCTCTGGTTGGGCAATCTCTGGTTGTTGTCCCACGTGCCGGGGCAACTAGGCTTGTGATGTAACTGCTGAGCCCGTATGTTCTAGAGCCCGTATGCCACAGCTAAGACCCTAGGCAGCTAAATAAATAAATAAATATTTTAAAAGAAATTCTAAAAAGACTTCCAACTTAGCGATTTCTCTGTATGTTAACAGCAATGGTGCTGTTGAAGCATGACACTGTGCTTTCTTTATCCATGTCGGAGTGCAGAGCTGGTGATAAGTTTGGGGCAGAGGGTGAGGAATGAGCTCTTGTGTTAAAGGCAAATGAATTTATTTTGATCAGTCTTACCAGAGTGAAGCAAAAAGTGAATATACAACAGAGCTATGATGTGAGGGAAGAGCTGAAAGACTCCCGTCAATGACAGCAAGCTTAGCCTGTAGGACCTAAAGCCCTGTTTTACGTTTCTACCACCTCCAGTTTGGGCTTGATTATCATGACAGCCCCATGCTTTCAGACTCTCTCTTCCACGAGTAATTTTTTGGTGCCTGGCATCTTTTCTGCTCTCAGTTCAGGGAGAGTGAACTGAGAGCGAGTGGGTTGGTGGGAGAGGGCTAGCCTGGGAAAACAGGGCACTGCAGGCTGCTCTTCCAATCCCCAGCACCTACTGAGGAGATGCGCTAGGCAAAGTGGATCACATAGTGCCCTCTGTAAAAGTGGGTGGGTTTATTTTTCAACTGACCTGGGCAAATTACATTTCTCCAAATTTATGCCAGTCTTCTGACGCAAGCCCAGACATTGCTGCCACCCAAAGAACTGATGTTTAACTAGGGCTTTCCAAATGTATGCCCCCAAACAAGAAATAAATGACTAAAGTCTATTTCTACTGAAACTATGGGAAATCTTTGAAATTGCTTGCCATAAAGAAACAAGGGAGTATATGCATTTTTATTTAAACATGGAGAAATATGTGGCATTATTTTGTGTGCATTTTGAAATAAATATAACATATATAAAATACGATGAAATATAATATATATATATGGTGTTGGAGAAGACTCTTGAGAGTCCCTTGGACTGCAAGGAGATCCAACCAGTCCATTCTGAAGGAGATCAACCCTGGGATTTCTTTGGAAGGAATGATGCTAAAGCTGAAACTCCAGTACTTTGGCCACCTCATACGAAGAGTTGACTCATTGGAAAAGACTTTGGTGCTGGAGCGATTGGGGGCAGGAGAAGAAGGGGACAACCGAGGATGAGATGGCTGGATGGCATCACTGACTCGATGGACGTGAATCTGAGTGAACTCCGGGAGTTGGTGATGGACAGGGAGGTCTGGCGTGCTGCGATTCATGGGGTTGCAAAGAGTTGGACACGACTGAGCGACTGAACTGAACTGAACTGAACTGAATACACAGTATGATATAATAGTTATATAAATGCATCTAAAAAGTTCTGCAAATCTCATAACAACGGTGGCCTTTAGGGAGAAGGGAGGGGACCAATGCTGGCCATAGGGAGGAAAGAGACCTGAACAAAGGGACATGTGTAACATTCTCTCCTATTTTCCCTTTTCTCTTTTTTTTCTTTTTTAAGAAATAGGAACATACTTTACTTCCACAACTGAAAATTACTTTTAAGAATTTAGGAATAATACTCTTCAAAATCACTGCAGAGTGTGACTGTGTGGCTAAAAGATGCTTGCTCCATGGAAGAAAAGCTATGACAAACCTAGATAGTGTATTCAAAAGCAGACATCACTTTGCCCATAAAGGTCCATATAGTCAAAGCTATGTTTTTTCCAGTAGTCATGTACAGATATGAAAGTTGGGCCATAAAAAAGGCTGGGCACTGAAGGAAGAGTTGATGCTTTTGAACTGTGGTGTTGGAGAAGATTTTTGAGAGTTCCCTGGACTGCAAGGAGAGCAAACCAGTCAATCCTAAAGGAAATCAACCCTGAATATTCATTGGAAGGACTAATGCTGAAGCTGATGCTCCAATACTTTGGTCACCTGATGCAAGGAGCTGATTCATTGGAAAAGACCCTGATGCTGGAAAAGATTGAAGGCAGGAGGAGAATGGGGTGACAGAGGATGAGATGGTTGGATGACATCACTGACTTGATGGACATGAGTTTGAGCAAGCTCCAGGAGATGGTGAAGGGCAGGAAAGCCTGGCATGCTGAAGTTCATGGGGTCACAAAGAGTTGGACATGATTGAGTGACTGAACAACAACGAAAAACAACTCTCCAGGAAGTTCAGTTATAAACTTAATTATTGCCTAGTCGTAGTGCTTCTTTGTTTTAAAAACTGATATCTGTTATTTAATTTTTTCTTTTTTTGACAGGTGGGACTATGTTCCTTCTTACTAGTTGTTTGATGTATACCTGTGGTTGATTTCATATTGATGTATGGCAGAAACCAACACAATATTGTAAAGCAATTATCCTCCAATTAAAAAATAACATATTGAAAAAAACTGATATCTGCATGGTACCTATATTTTTTTATACAGTTGATTCCATAACATCATTGGAATGAATTAAAATGTAAAAATATGTCTGTTATCTGGTGTTTATACATGAATAAATATTATTTGCAACTGGGAAGAGCCATAAACTTGTTCATGAATGGAACACAGTATTCACTCAACAAAACACTTGTTAAAATGGCTAATTGTCTGTCTGGCTGGCTGGATGGATGAGTGGATGGATTACTGGCTGGGTGAATAAATGACTCATGTGGTGTGAAAGATAATCATTTGTTAGATTAAAGACGACCTTGAGCAGTTTATAAATTTGAAACAAAAAATGTGGTTAAAACACATTCTCATTTACTTTGGTTAAGAGCTGAATTTGATAAAGACAGTGTTTCTTAACTTAAAAAAATCCACAAAATGAGTGGTTGGACAAGATGATCTAAATCTAATGGTAAAGCTGAAGCTAAGACTTCTGGTGTGCAACTAGGGAGCAGTAAACTGTTTCTCTCTCTCTGTGAAATGAGAGGTAAACATACAAATGAGCACCAAAATCATTTAGAAATGTGGCGGAGTGATTACGCAAGTTACAAGAGAGGACAACAGTGCCCAGAGGTGCTGCAAAGCAGTCAGGAAAACCGAATCCACTGCACAAATATGGGTTTCATTCCAAAAGGGACAATAGAAAGAGACAGACAGTCACTGGCAGCCAAGTTTCTGCTCCACCACAAACACGATAATGGAACCAATAATCGCATCGAAGGAAGCAAGAGATGCATCTTCTCACAGGCACTCGGGGAAGGGTGCTTGACCAGAGCGATGTCACGTCCTTCCCTAAATGATCACCTTCTTCCTCTCTTTTCACTTCCCACCACAGGGTCACTGCCCTCCTCTCCCCACATTGTTATAGCTCCAAGATGTGGAAAATATGAAGAATGAATGACAGAGGATGAGATGGCTGGATGGCATCACTGACTCGATGGATGAGTCTGAGTGAACTCCGGGAGTTGGGGATGGACAGGAAGGCCTGGCGTGCTGCGATTCATGGGGTCGCAAAGAGTCGGACACGACTGAGCGACTGAACTGAAATGAACTGAACTGAATGTGTAGCATGAAACTTTCATCTTGGTTCCACTATCAGCCCACTCGGTCCCAGCCCATCAGGGCAAACAAAATCTTTTCTCTAAGCTCTAGAGGGCTTTTGGCAGGCATCTTGCCAGAAAGCATCTCCTGGTTTATGCAGCAAAGAATCTCCTAGACGACAGTTTGAAAAGCTCGGTATTATATGATGCCCTGGGGTCCATGGTTCTCCAGGAGCTTCTAAGTATCATCACAAAGGGAATACCAAAGCAGAGAGTGACTTGGAAATTAGTGGGAATGAGAGGGAAGTGATTTTGCCTATTTACACAACCGTCTAAAGAGGGCAGACTGACGCTCTGGGTGGAAGGAAGGAAGGAGAGAGAAATAAAGTCCCCCTCCCTCCCATCGTCCCCCCTCCTCACTGGCTGGCAGTGACTGACTTTGGAAGTGCCATGTACGAATCTCTGCTTAAAACACATGCTGTCAAATTTGTTTTTCTGCACCTTGAAAAATTCTGTCAAATGCCATAAGCCATTCTGTCAAGAAAACTCTTGTTCTTCACTGCCAGATCCTTTGCCTTGCCTCTTTCTTCTTCAGAGCATTAACCTTCTTCATGGGCTGTTGGCCAAAGATGATGGAGGAGACGGATGCTCTCCTTGGGCATCCCGATGATTGAATGGACGATTTGGTGATACATTAAACCACTTGCTTCAAACTCTAATGCCTACAGGAGCCAGCCAGGCCACATAAATGAGCAAGCAGAACTGCTGGCAGCTTTGACAAAGTGGACTGTCCCCTTCCCACCTGAGGACCTGGTCCTCCGCTCCAGCTGACTGTTGACCTGCAAGTCTACCGTTGCCAGATCTACTGATCTGTCCCATCCACTTCAGGAACAACAAGAAAACTCAGAGAAACATAAACGTTAACACAAACTGTTTTTCCTGCTTGCAGTAATTTTTCCACTGGCAAATCTGTGCTTTCTCCATCTTTCAGGGAATTGTTCTTTCTCCTATTCTGTACTCTTTTTAAAATAACATAAAACACTTTTTGTTATTTAAAATTTAAAAAATAACATAAAAATGTTATTTACAGAAGCTATTTTCTCCCTCCATCTGCAGTAACCTCTCCAAGGATGGGCACCTAACAGAGCCTGAATGATCCTGGTACCTCAGCCTGCTGGCCATGGACACAGTGATTGGTCCAGGTCTTGGGCATGGGGCCCAACTTGGTCAGTCAGTATCCCTTCCTGTTTCTTCTTCTCTCTCTCTTTCTCTTTTTTAAACAATTGGAGAGTTGGGCCAAGAGCCTTCTTTTCATTGTGAAGTTAGGAGAGTGTCAGTTAAGAAAAAAGACTCCAGCCTTGTGAAAGAAGCCAGCTTGAAGGAACACCTGGAGATCAGAAGCAGAGAGGCCTGATGGCAGTCAAATTCTCTGTCTCCATTGTCTCAGAAAGCCGCTCCCTTCCTGTTCTTTTCAAGGACTGGTTTTGTGAGGAAACAAACCCTACTTTTTGCCTAGCTAATTTGAGTTGAGCTTCTGTCACTTGTCATTCGAAAAACTCTGATGGGTATATGGACTCTGGCACTAGAGTTCAATTCAATCTCATCTGACTCTTGCTAGCTGTGTGGTCTTGAGAAAGTTTATTAATCTCATCACCTCAGTTTCCTCATCTGTAAAATGGGAACATGGGATGATTGGAAAGATTAAAATAGTCAGTACCCATAAAGCACCCAGAACATGTGTTGTCATTGATGTATGATCAGGTGGCAAAAAGCCCCAGAGGGAAGAACCCAATCTGTCTTCAAAAGGACCCAAGCTGTAGCTCTCCAAGAATAATTTGCAAGTTGAAAGGTGATTCTTCTTCTAAGCAGCTTCTTACTCTTTAAAGAATGGTAGCTACATAAGGAAGACATTTCTCTTTTCCTTTCCCAAAGAGAAGGAAAAAATAACTTTATGAAATCAAATTCATGTTACATCAAGAAATTAGAAGACAAACTAGGAACTCTAGAAGAAGGTGGAATTTATTGCTTTTCTGGGAGGGATGGAAAGTTGAAGAGGGAGCAGAGTCACTGTAAGATATTTAAACACCCACCACAAAGAGAAGTTACTAATGGGTGAGTGTAGGGATAATTTAATGCTTGCTTTTATGAGAGAATCCAGGAAATGACAGGCCTGTAATTTTGACTTTAGTTGTAGAGGGAATGAAAATTCTGTTCAGGATTAGAGCAGCAGAATGCTGTGAAAGTTATTATTTAATTAGGAGCTGTGAGCGCAGATTCAAACAAGGGAAGAATTCTCATTTTACAGGCAGTATGTTCATTGGATCCTAAAGAAATGAAGAGACAGCAGAGACGTGAGCTACCAACTTCTCCAAGACAGCCTATCTGAAATGCAGCCCGGAGCAAGAACGTGGGGTCATGAGTCCAAGGAAACCTCCCTGTGAACTGCTTTTACCCCCGAGAGCCCTTGGTGCCAGTCTCATCAGAAATGATGGCATGCGAAGAAGAAGAACGGGAAGAACAAGTTGAGTGTCAGTTGCTGTGTTTCAAACACCAAACTGAGAAAGGAAGAAGTTAAAAGGATGTTGATGGGGTTGCAGTTTTGATCAGGGAATCAGCTTTGTGGAAATCTCATGATAAAACACCAGGTAGAAGCTATGGAGTCAGGGCACAGCCTGTCCCTTCTTGGAGATTTTCAGGAAACGATGCGATAGCCACCCGAAGACAGCGCCAGGAGAGGGAGTGGGACAGGTCCTTTTTTTTCCTGTTAATTTTTACTAGAGTAGAGTTGCTTTGCAATGTTGTGTTAGTTTCTGGTGTCCAGCAAAGTGAATCAGCTATTCATACACATATATCCCCTCTTTGGTTGGATTTTCTTCCTATTTATGGTATCACAGACCATTGAATAGGGTTCTCTGAGTTACAACGTAGGTTCTTAATAGTTGAGGGTGATTTCACAGCTATTTTGCCCACTTTCACTTCCTCCACAGCACCATGAGTGATACTGACATTTACAGACTCTTGTGGAAAGTTTCAACACTAAATCTCCTTTATAGACAAATGAAGATTTCATGAGTTCATGATACCTGGGAAGCCCTCTCTGTTGAAATGGTGGAGAAGGTGGGTTAAATGACTAAGGAAACTCATGGTTATGTTTGAAATCACTATTTTTCCAAGGGTAGACAGCAGCCTTAAAAAATGGAGGATCAGCAAAAGGGTGGCTGATCAGTCCCAACGTTTAGTTTACTCCAATTTGAACAGGTTAAAAAAGGAAGTAAATCAGAGACTGACTTGAATAATCCATGTGCATCCACAGAGCATCCCAGGTTCAGTCTAATCAGCTGCAAGGTAACATGATCTGGTTACTAATCCCAGCAACCCATGACCTAAAGTATTTCTAGGTTGTCTCAGAGAGGATACTAATTTCAATACAGACAGTGTTATGTCTCACACTTTGTCAATTTAATCTCCAAGTTATACCCCCAGGAGGTGACCAGGTACAGAGAAGAAAGCTTATCTGAACCAAATGACACAGATTCTTGTCCCAACTCTCGTTCTCATTCTGGTGACCTTAGGCAAGACATTTTTCCCGCCTAAGCCAAAATTTTGAGGCAATCAAGGGAGAGACTTCTCTCAGGACCATCAGTGGTCTTTCATGGCCTAAAAAGTGGAGTCTAAAAATCCACATCTAGTCTCCAAATTTTTTTTTCCTCCTTATCTTTTCAGACTTCTCACTATACTGCCTCTGGCAAAGGCTGAACACTTCATCCCCTCCAGAATTTTCCTGAACATTATCCCACCATTTCCTTCTTTCTAGAAAGCCCTTCAGCTCCCTCTCTGCTGCTGGAACACTCTCTTCTTTCAAGATCTATGCCATCATTCCTGACCCCAAGAGGATTTATCCATCAGGCCCCATAGGGCATTCACAAGCCTGTGACAAGGTTTGAGACCCACAGTGGAGGTTCCTCTCAGAAAGAAAGCATGAGTTCCAAAATATGAAAACTGCAAAATTCAAATATTTTCAAGATAAAAGTTGACAAAAATTATTAAATTTAACATGAGAACTGGGTGTATTTTAGTATGATTACCATATCTTGGGTGGGAACTTCAAAGGAAAAAGTATATGAGGTCTTACAGATGTCTCATGGGGAAGACTCCTGCTGAACCTCAGGCTTGGAGGGCTCTCCCCCGCCTTATTGCTTTGCCAGGAATTTGCGGATACATCTATCCCACCACTAACCTCACTCTACTCTGTAGCAAGTGACCTGTGTCCACTGCCGCCTCTTGTTCTTGAGGACAGGAGTCCTGTCTCCAGTAGGGCATCCCAATTAGCAGCCATAGGCCCACAGACAGTTTTCAAATCAGAACATTTTACCAAATGCCCGAGTTCAGGGCTTCTTTTAAAATTTTAGATGATGTGGCCACATCTCTTCCTTTCACGTTTGCATGAAGTGATAGAGCTGAGAAGTCAGGGATGTGTGGTCTCCCGTTTGCTGAGTGCCTTGTGCCTACTTGGGCCATTTATGTCATCAGCCTGGCAACTGCAAACCCTGAATCTGGGGCCCTCCTTTCTTACTTTTTTGTGAAACTCCTCTTCTTCCTCTTTATACCCAACACAGTGTCTAGCAAGGTATGTATTTATTAAGCAAATAAGTGATCACAAGGCTTGGAGCTTAACATCCCCAAAATTCACTACTAAAATCAGACTTTGAGTTGCACAAAAAAAAACTTTATCCATTTACTAATGGCATGACATTCTTTTCCCTTTTCCAGCTGGTTGAGGGAGAGAAACTAATAATAAGCTATGTGGAGTGTAATTGGATCATTTTACTGAAAATGATCACAGCAGTAACAAATTATATCTGTATGATGGAGCTCCAGCATTACTGAATTTTTGGTCAAATTTGCAGGCAAATTATTGTCTTAACTCCAAAATGATGCATCCAAGGATTTGTTAACGCAAGAGTGTCAGATGCAATGGAAATGCATAATGAAACATGAACCAAAAGCAAGATGAGTACCTACCATCTAGTGTCTCTATTTTTCTTATATCAAATAAAATTAGTTTTCTTTCATCAGTTGATAAAAATATTCTTGATGAGATGAGAAATTCAGCTGAAAGGAATGCCAGAGAAGCCTAAGCACTACTGATAAAAGATTTGAAATCATCATTTCGGAAAATGGAATTTTTTTTTTTTTTTACATTTCATATTTGCTTCTGAGATTCAAGTTACAGAGGTCAGATTTGAGAACATGTGGGAAAATATGCTATTCTATGGCCTCAACTCTGGAACTTAAGGTGATATTTTCAGTGACGGTTTGACCTGAACCACACGTACACTGCAGTGCTAACGTGGCTGGCTTGTGTTGGCACAGGGGGCATATCATCTTCCCAACCAGACTCTAAGCTCCTTGAGGGTAGGCACTATCTCTTCCCACTCAGTCTCTTTGCTTTCCTACTGCAGTGCCCTATGCATAACTGGTACCCACACATCCAAGATTACTTGCTAACAAAAACACCCAACCTATTGCCTTTACACACAGCAAAGCTTCACAGAAAGCTCTTAGAAAAGTAGCAAGCTCTAAAATCTGGGAAGGCCAAGGAAAAGTGAGTAGATTTACGAGGGGAGTGTTTGTCATTAATAATTCATGCAGGGAGAAAACTACTATTGGAGAATAGTGCTCTCTTCCAATGCTATGGTAAGTTTCTATGTTATTGCAATGGAAATGTCACCACCTTGGTAATGGAAAATGAGATTTATATATTGGCAAATTACATCAAATCAGATGTAGTTCAGTTTCAGAGATGGGATTTAACCTGTGAAATATTGGAAATAATGGGCCAGAATGTAATAGAAATCTCTTGTAGCATTATTTTACAAACCAAGAATACACCCACTATTATCCTTGAAGCATGATGTGTGTTTCTATTCCTTGGTCAAATAGTCATTGACACCAATAGTCATATGGCTCAGGTCAATGAAGGGACATAGTAGATTGGATTATCCTCAAACAAACAAAATTTCCTCCCACACATCTCGTCCAGTCTCCATGGGAGAAGTGAATTTCCCTGCCCTGACTTTGAGGTGAGCCATGTGACTTGCTTTGACCAATTAGATGTTAGCAGATGGGCATATAAACCAAGGCTCAAAGTGTGCTAAAGGATTGCTATTACCCACTTGTGCTTCTGCCCCTGACTTGAGAAGAACGTTCCTTGAATAGTCATTGCCCCTTCAGTCTGAGCCCTGAGCCGAGATCTGTGAAGCAAAGATGCCGCCAGAGACCTGCACACATGTCCATTTGGGGGTATTCTGTAACATAGTAGTAACTGACTGATACAAGGGCCCTGCCTGCCCAAGGCCTCTTCTATGTGTATATACAGGAAACTTGAAGAGTCACAGCATCTCAGAGGAAGGAGGGGCACGGGCAACTGGGAAGTACTGTTTTTGAGGGTTCAGAACACCAGTGGTTGGATGGAGAAAGATGGCTGTTGATTCTAGAATTCTAGAGCTGGGTTCTTGCCACATAGCTGTGCTCTGAAGGAAAGCTCACCTGGATTGCTTTGAAAAATTCTATCATTGAAGACTTATCATTGAAGGAATTGAAAAATTGAAGAAATAGAAAAATTGAAAAGCTTATCATTGAACAATTCTATCATTAAAGGAAGAAACCAATGAATTACAGACCCCTCAAACTCTCCTTCTCTTTCTCTCTCCCTCTCTTTCAATTTAGGGATGGACGCAGTATGGTGCAGCTGACAGTACACCGGATAAAGAAGCAAGAAACTTTGCTGCTGACTCTGCCACTGCCTCTCTGAGACTTGGGCTATGTCACTTAACTTCTTGGAGCTTCATTTTCCTCATCAGTAAAGCAGAGCTGGTAATGCGACCTGCCTCACAGAGGCATTGAAGGGATTTATGAAATACCAATTCTAAAGTGTTCACGACAATGTCTGGCTCAAGCTCTGCCTCTGGGGAGAGGCCGATAGCTCTTCCTTTTACAACCTCCTGTAGCAGAAAAGGTTACATATTTTCCCTGTCTGTCAGGTAAACATGTGCAGAGCCAGCACCCACAAGTATCTTCCTGTCAACAAAACTGGCATGTGGCAGCCTCCCTGCAGAGCAAAACAGGCCTCTAGGGTCTTGAGCTCTTTCTGTAAGAGCCATGTGTTTCCTGCAATCCCTGAGCGGGCCATTCTTAGTAGAAAGGTAACACCTCGTATACTCCAATCTGGTCTTTTGACTTTACTTCCTGTTTCACACATCAGTCCCTACCAGGTTTGGTTCCTGGAGCTGCAGTCAGCTTTCAATCTTGCCCCAATAAACTTCACTCAGCAAATGCGGGCCACTCACTGTGTATCTGAGATTTGGGTACCCTCCCTATCTCCCAGGCAGATAGGCCCTGATTTGTCCTCCAGAAGTCCATAATCCTTTTGAGGAAGACTTCTAGTGGGGAATGTTGCTGTATCCAAGGGGTATTTTTTTTCTTTTTTATTGAAATATAGTTGATTTATAATATTGTGTTAGTTTCAGGTATACAGCCAAGTACAGTTAGTTTCAGTTACACACACACACACACTCATATGTATGTATATATATTATTTTTCAGATTCTTTTCCATTATAGGTTATTATAAGATATTGAATATAGGTCCCTCTGTTTGAGGTTCCCAGGTGGCACAGTGGTAAAGAATCCAGCAGACACAAGAGCCTTGGGTTTGATCTCCCATCGGGACAATTGCCTGGAGTCCTCTTTGGTAATCACAAATTTTGTTTCTTTGTCCCAATAGGTATTTATTATCTCTACTAAGATGCTATGCTCTGTGCCAGGAATGCTGCAGCAAATGAGACGATGCCTCATGGAAACATTTCATCTGGGGCAGCTCTGTCCAATAGAAATAGAATATGGGCCACACGTGTGCGTACTCAGTCACTTCAGTCATGTCCGACTCTTTGTGACCCTATGGACTGTAGCCCATCAGGTTCCTCTGTCCATGGAGATTCTCTGGGCAAGAATACTGGAATGGGTTGCCATGCCCTCCTCCAGGGGATCTTCCCAACCTAGGGCTCGAACCCTGGTCTCCTGCATTGCAGGCAGATTCTTTACCACTGAGCCACCAGGGAAGCCCTGTGAGCTGCATGTGTAATTTCAAATTTCCTAGAAGCTAGATTAAAAAAGTGAAATCAGGTGAAATTGATTTTCATAATGTATTTTATCTAACCCAATACCCGCAATATGTTATCATTTGCATGTAACTGAGATAGCCACATTCTCTTATTCATGCTAACTCTTTGGAATCTGGCTTTACACTTAGCACATCTCAGTTTGGCTGCCACGGTTCAAGTGCTGGGTAAACATGGCTAGTGGCTGCTTCAGAGGACAGCACAGGGCTAGAGAACCTGGCTAGCAGTGGAAGGCAATGGGTACCTGCATTCAAACAGGAATGGTGAGGTTAGGAGGGAGGTGGAGCTGGGCCTCAGAGAAGGAAGAGGGAGAGAGATGGCACATCAATGCTGCACCAAAAGTCAGCCCTGCGTGCTGATGAGGACTGTGTGAGGAGAGGGTGGAGCAGATGTGTTGGAGGAATTCCAACACAGATCATCAGAATGCTGCCACAGAAGCATTCTGAAAGGAGAAAAGCCAGCTGGGAGTACCATGGGCCCAAACGTGAGGTTTGGCCTTTGAACATGGGTTCACTTTTTATTCATACACAACTATTTATGGAATTTATTTATGGGCTTCCTTGATGGCCCAGTTGGTAAAGAATCCACCTGCAGTGCAGGAGACCCCGATTTGATTCCTGGGTTGGGAAGATCCCCCGGAGAAGGGATAGGCTACCCACTCCAGTATTCTTGGGCTTCCTTTGTGGCTCAGATGGTAAGGAATCCACCTGCAATGTGGTCTACCTGGGTTTGATCCCTGGGTTGGGAAGACTCCCTGGAGAAGGGAAAGACTACCCAGTTCAGAATTCTGGCCTGGAGAACTTCATGGACTGTATAGTCCATGGGGTCCTAAAGAATTGGACACGACTGAGTGACTTTCACTTTCTTTCATTTATGGAACACCTACAGTGTGCCAGAGATTGTGAATATGGTGGTGAACAAGATGGCCTCTTCTCCGCAGAAATCACATTATGTTGGAGGCGGGGAGTAGAGGAAACAATCAGTAAATAAATAGAACAGTTTCTGATAGTGGTAAATACACAGAAGGGTGGGGAACGAACAAGATGAAATGATGGGCACGGTCTGGTTGTGTGGTCAGAATGGGTGGTATTCCCCATCGTCCCCTACAGACCTGTTCTCTCCCCTGCCCTACATACCAGGAGGCTGAACTCTGCGGGGTACAGTAGCAGACACATCCTCTCTTTGTTTTCCCTATTGGATCTGGCCAATGGAGGACACTCACAGGAGATTGAAGAGTGGGAGGCAAAGGTTAGTACACTCCAAGACCCACCTCTGACCCAGCCTGGACCACGGGTTGGGCAGTGGTTGAGTTCCTGAACCTGTAGTTCCAGCTCTTGCCAAGCACTGTTGGCATTCTTTCCTCCTCTTGTGCCTCCAAGCCAGGGATCAGTAATGCCTCCCATCTGGCTCATCCCCGATGCTTCCTATAAGTCCATCCGTACCTCTGTAAAATAAGCCTTCATTAAATTTTCCTCAGTCACTCCTCTAAGTATTCCTATCATTTCACTCACAGTCAGGGAGGCCTCCTTGGGCTTCGACTTGAATGACAAGGAGCTAGCCAAGGTGACAACTGGGCAAGGATACTCCAGGCAGAGGGGCCCCAGGAGCAAAGGACTTGCAGATAACAAACTAGGTATGTCACAGGTGTAAGAAGAAACCCAGAGGGAGCTAAGCTCAGCAGGAAACAAGAGAGCAAGAAAAGTGAGGTCAGATTACACAGGGGCTCATGTGCTGAGGGAAATCTCCGGGTTTAGTCTGAGTACAACGAGAACCACTAGGAGGTTTCGAGCTGAAGACTAACATGTCTAATTGATGCATTAAAAATACATGGCTCAGGACTTCCCTGGTGGTACAGTGGATAGGAGTTCACTGCCAATGAAGGGGACACACGTTCAATTCCTGGTCTGGGAAGATTCCACGTGCCACCTGCAACTAAGGCGGTGCTCCACAGCTGCTGAACCTGTGCACTGAAATGAAGAGTAGCCCTCGCCCACCACAACTAGCAATGTGCAGCAGTGAAGACCCAGCACAGCCAAAAATAAATACATTAAAAAAAAAAAAAAACAGAGAGTAAACCCTTAAAAAGTTCTCATCGCAAGGAAAAAAAATTTAATATATGGCTCAATAATAATAATAAGATTAATAGTCAAGATATTTCTGTTCGCAGGAAGAAAGAAAAACAAAACAACCAAACCAAACCCAAACCAAACCCCTAAAGGCGGGATCATATTAAAAAGTCACAGACACCAACCTGAAATAGCTCCCAATGAACAAACTAAAATACTTTCAGCAACAAAATGAATAATAATGGTCTTGCATTTTAACCCAAAAAGGAAAATACATAGTCATGAGCCAATCCTGTATAAATAAATGATTGAATAAATAAATGAATGGAGGGGAAAGGCTGACTCTCCCTTCAGAAGAATTCCAATTAATAATTGGAGAAGGAGTGAGGGGAATAGAAAATCACTATTAGAGCACTGCAGTACTCATTGCTGCAGGCAAAATCCACCAATATATGCTAAAATTCATGGGAAAAATTTAAGAAGAAATAGGATATTTGCCTCAAAGTATCTTATTTCAAATATTAATTAATTACTGTGGTGGATTTAATATATACCTATTAATACAAGCTTTCACTGCAGATGGTGACTGCAGCCATGAAATTAAAAGACACTTGCTCATTGAAAGAAAAGTTATGACCAACCTAGACAGCACATTAAAAAGCAGAGACATTACTTTGCCAACAAAGGTCCATCTAGTCAATGCTATGGTTTTTCCAGTAGTCATGTATGGATTGGAGAAGGCAATGGCACCCCACTCCAGTACTCTTGCCTGGAGAATCCCATGGACGGAGGAGCCTAGTAGGCTGCGGTCCATGGGGTCGCAAAGAGTCGGACACCACTGAGCGACTTTACTTTCACTTTTCACTTTCACCCACTGGAGAAGGAAGTAGCAACCCACTCCAGTGTTCTTGCCTGGAGAATCCCAGGGACGGGGGAGCCTGGTGGGCTGCCGTCTTTGGGGTCGCACAGAGTCGGACACGACTGAAGCGACTTAGCAGCAGCAGCAACATGTATGGATGAGAGAGTTGGACTATAAAGAAAGCTGAGCACTGAAGAATTGATGGCTTTTGAACTGTGGTGTTGGAGAAGATTCTTGAGAATCCCTTGGACTGCAAGGAGATCCAACCAGTTCATCCTAAAGGAAATTGGTACTGAATATTCATTGGAAGGACTGATGTTGAAGCTGAAACTCTCATACTTTGGCCACCTGATATGAAGAGCTGACTCATTGGAAAAGACCCTGATGCTGGGAAAGATTGAAGGCAGGAGGAGAAGGGGTTGACAGAGGATGAGACAGTTGGATGGCATCACCGACTCAATAGACATGAGTTTGGGTAAACTCCAGGAGTTGGTGATGGACAGGGAGGCCTGGTGTGCTGAAGTCTATGGGGTCACAAAGAGTTGGACATGACTGAGTGACTGAACTGAACTGAACTGAACTGAATACAAGCTCTTTGACAGGCCTTGCTCCAGGAGGGTGAGCTTATCTCCTGTATCCTTGAGTGTGAGCTGGGTTCTGTGAGTCACATCTAATTCACAGAGTATGGAAAGGGGAAAACAGTAACTCTATAGGGAGAAACACAATTGACACCAATTTTACCAAGCGATGAAAGTTAACATTACCAGCAATAAGATATGTTGGTCTCCCCTGACATGATGGGATGAGAAGAACTCATCTTTGTGGTATACTTCCCCAACTCTACAGCCTCATCTAATTACAAGAAATCTTCAGCCAAATTCAAATAGCCTATGGTATTCTTCAAAAATCAAGGTCATGCAGGACAAGAAAGGACTGAGGAACTGTCACGGATTAGAGAAGACTAGGAGATGATGACTGAATGCTATGTGATGGCCTGGATTGGATTCTGGAACAGAAAAAGGGCATCTAAATAGAGCCTATAGTTTAGTTAACAGTATTACATCAATATTAACTTCTTAGTTTTGACAACTGTTTATGGTTATATAAGACATTAAAATTGGGGGAGATTGGATGAAAGGTATATATATGGAAACATTATGCTATCTTTGGAATTCTTCTATGTCTAAAATTATTTCAAAATAAAAGTTTAAAAAATACATGGTTATATAAATATCTACATATATGCACATATGTAGATTGGCTATATATGGCTCACATAATTATGAGGTTGAACCATCCTATGACCTGCTGTCTATAAACCATAAACCTAGGAAAGTTGTTGGTGTAATTCGGTTTGAGTTGGAAGGGCTGAGAACCAGGGGAACTGATGGTATAATTCTCATTTTAAAGTCAGGAGAAGACCAAAGTCTCAGTTCAAGCAGTCAGGCAGGGAAGGAAAAATTCTCCTTTCTTTTCCCTTTTGTTCTACTCATGCCCTCAGTGGATGGGATGTCGCCCACCCACGTTGGGGAGGGCCAGCTACTTTACTGAGTCTACCAATTCAAATGCCAATCTAATCTGGAAACACTCAAACATATCCAGAAATAACGTTTAGCCAAATATCTGGGTTCCCTGTGATCCGCCCAAGCTGGCACATAAAATTAACCGTGACAGTGGTCCAAGATGAAAGTGCACGTGACAGCAAGAAATTTACATCTAGTCATACCCACAAGAGAAAGGCAGGGAAATTTTAGTACACATCAAGTTAGCACGCCCTCGGAGCTCTCCTTTCTGCCTACACACTCTTTAACACAGGGGCAGAGGGACGAATCCATACTCCCAGTGAGTTTCAGGACCTGAGGTCTGGCCTCTCTGGGCCTCAGTGGTTCTATCTGTAAAGTGGGAGGTTGGGTTGTATATTTCTAAGGCCTTCTGGGTTTGAGATATTCAACTCTGAGGGCAGATTTACTGGATGATAATAATAGCTCAAGCCACTGCAGCCAAGTAAAAACTTGTTCTCCTTCTTGCATAGTAAGATCACCATGGTAAGAGGCAATCATAACAACAACAGTGTTATAAAGCTAACACTCACTGAATTCTTGCTGTGTGCTGGGCACTATTCTAAGCACTTGACAGGTATCAGCTTACTAAACCCTCAGCACATTCATTATTAGAACCTCAGAACACTATTATTATGATCCTCTCCCCTTTAGCGATGAGAAAGCTGAGTCAGAGAGAGCTGGAGGGAGTTGCCTGGGGTTACACTGCTCAGGAGCAGTACAGTTAGCACTTGAACTCTGCAGGATTATACCAGGGTTCTGGACTGTTCTGTGCAGGAAGGCACAGGATGGAGGCCCTGGAGAAGATGATGAAGTCCCAGTGAAGGCAGGGGACAGAGCCTGCCTCCTCTCCCAGAGAGGGAACAGTGCAACCTGGCTGGTGTCTGCCCCTTCTATGCATAGGACCACAAGGGGCCACGTTCTCAGGCCAGGCCTGGGCTCTGGAACGGCAGCACTGGGGGAAGGAAACACAGACTTGCTGACTCTGAAAGCAATTTCCTTTCAGCTGCCCCCCTGGGAACAGGGGAAGACCACTCTCTCATACGGATTCTCCCTATCCCTGCTCCGTCTCCTTCCCGCCTGGCTCTTTGTGGATGATGTGGGTTCACGGGTACATGCAGTTCATTTATTTTGCTTCCTCTATTGGTTTTACAGAAATTTCAAAGTGATAAATACTCACTGTGAAGATATTCAAACAACAAATAGCATAGACAGATACAATGAAAGAAGTGAAAACACCACCCTCCTTCTTCCCCACCGCCCCCACCTTCTGTGGTTTTTCCCAAATCCCACACCCTGGGGACAGTGGCCATTAGCAGGCATTTTCTGAGGATGTGACATCAACTTTTTCTATACCAAAAACAGGCCCGTGAGAACCAGGACTGTGTCTGTCTTGCTCCTTGTTGTTCTGTTGACCTAAAACAAAAAGACAGCCAGATATTTCTCCAGTGAAGATGAGTTTATTCAGGATCAACAGAGACCTGCAATTTGGGGTCTGCAACTGTGGTGAGCCACACACAAGTCCCCACAGGGTGAGGGCTTTTATAGAGGGGAAAGGAAGGCAGGAGGGCTCTAGTAAACAGCCCCTGGCTTTCCACTGACCAAACCCTAGACAGGAAATAAGAGAGGTCTTTCTTCTTCCTGTCGGGCTCTGCTGTGGTCGCAGGGTGTGAGAACTCCCCTTTTCAGTCTCCCAACTCTATTTAAAGGAAATTTCCATTTATTCTTTTTTTTTTTTTTTTTTACAGTTCCCAGAAGAAGTCCTGGGTAGGTGGCCAATCATGTGTGTTGAATGCTAGATGAATAAATGGTTTGTTCATCAATGTACTCTTTTTTTTTCTTCCCAAGAAGCAGATCTATTGACCTACTTCACTTTTTTTGAGAGACCACCAAGCATTCCATAATCTAAATGTACCTTCATGTGTTTAACCATCTCCTTGATAATAAACACTTGGGTATTTCTATAGTGTGTTTTTTATCACAAATACAGTGCAACGAGCCCTCCTTTTTGGAGGTCTTAGTATGTGTGGATGATCCCGTGATAAGGCTGATTCTCTGACATGGAAGTGCATTGAAGAATGCACTTAAATTCTGCCCTAAAGATGTTAAAGGACACCACAGCAGCTGGACAGAGGACAGGGGCTTGTGGGGGAGGGTGACAAGTACTTCCCAATGGGGTAAACTCAGCATCTCCTGTTCAGGCTTGGGTTGGGGCTTAGAAGGAGCCTCCTTCAGGGCTCTGGACAATGAACCTGCAGGCGGCTGAGGGGACAGACAAGGGTCTCTCTACCTGGGTGCTGACAACTCCTTCTTGGAACTCTTACTGTTAGTGCTTGTGATTTTCAAACTCCTTCCCTGGATAGGCTGCTCTGAATCTTCTGACCACCACAACGCAGGCTGGGAAGCTAATGCCACCTGCATCTACTGGAGAGGCGAATGACATAGCCATCCTGAAGCCAAACTCTTAGACTTTTCAAGGAAGACAGTCAATAAATTCCCCTTTTTCGTTTAATCTGGTTTGGTCTCCATCACTGAAGGACTCCTCATTAAGATTGATCCTAGGACACAAAATGTTAAACACAAGTAGAGTAATAATGAATGGTAATGATTTTACTTGTAATTTTTAATGAGGGTATAGTTTATACACAGTAAACCTCAGGTCTTAGATCTTCAGTTTAATGAGTTTTGATGACAAATGTATGAACACCCCTATTAAAACACAGGACAATTCCTTTACTTTTGCAAGACCCCTTGCATCTCTTCCTGGTCCATCTGTCCCCACCTCCCACCTCAAGGAGAACTGCTGTTTTAACGTCTTTTACCATAGATTTCTCCTGCCTGTTTTAGAACTTCCTCTTAAGGAAACCAGACAGTATGTGCTCTTTTGTGTCTGGCTTCTCTCACTCAACATGATGTCTTAAGATTCATCTACATTCTTTCAAATAACACCTAACATATTCCAAGCCTCCTGGTGTGCCAGGAGCTGTTCAGTGCTTTCCATTCCTTACGTCCTTGTAATAATCTCATGGCGTGTGGTTATCATCCCCATTTCGCAGGGGACACTGAGACTTGCGGAGTTTGAGTAACTTGCTCAGATCACATTGCCAGTCAGTGAATCAGTCAGAATTTGAACTTGAGGGTCTGAGTCCAGAGCCAGGGGACCAAGAACCTGGTGCAGGTCACGTGGCGCTGGAAGCAGGTCGTTAACCACCTCACCCAGTCCCCTCTGGGCCTCCCTGACCGGGCTGAGATCTCATCTCCGATTCCACTGTGGTGGGGGGTCACCTTCCCAACCCCCTCCCATGTGAGCCAGCTTGGGGAGAGAGAGCCGAGTGTGTGAAGGTGCCTTGGCTGCCGCGGTGAGTTACTGCTCTGTCTTCATCCTCTGAGTGATGATCGTCTGCGAAGCCTGACCCATAAATACAGTTACATTTCTGGGCCTGTCTGTGGAAAGAAAGATTATCTACGGCTATAAAAAGGGTAAGGTGAAGCTGAAAAAAACAACTGCCACCCAGATAACCCAAATTAAACAAAAGCCTTTCCGTCTCAGATGACACCCGATTCAGAGTGGAATCTGAGGGGACGGTGCAGAGCTATTAGGCTTACACAGCACGAGCCCAACAGCCCAGCCCACGACCTCCTCTCGGCCATCAGCCACCTAGGAGCCGGCAAGGCTGCAGCTGTTAGAAAGCTCTCAGTTTGGAAGAGCAGGAGCCCTGCTCCTTGTCCTGCTGACTTGGCTTCCTGCCACACCTTCCCATACCCATCAGCCTAGACTTCTTGAAATCAGAGAGAAAGGATCCCTGGAGTTCTCTGCAAGGGGAGTAGGGAGGCAGCTGTGGGCAACTGGAATTGGGAGGAATTTGGGCCAAAT
This sequence comes from Capricornis sumatraensis, assembly GCF_032405125.1. Classification (NCBI taxonomy): domain Eukaryota; kingdom Metazoa; phylum Chordata; class Mammalia; order Artiodactyla; family Bovidae; genus Capricornis; species Capricornis sumatraensis. The sequence continues at coordinate 22,271,774 of NC_091088.1, read as the reverse complement.
AAGCTGAGCAAAGGAAACAGGGAAGGACAGTAACTCCCTTGTTTGCTTTGATGGACCCAGGGCATTTCCTGGCTGTGTGATCTTGAGCAAGTGGCTTAACCTCTCTGTGCCGCTGTTTTCTCATGTGGGTAATAATAAAACTGACATGATCAGGTTTGGGGGGCTTCCCTGGTGGCTCAGCAGTAAAGAATCTGCCTGCAATGTAAGAGACCTGGGTTCAATCCCTGGGTGGAGAAATCCCCTGGAGCAGGGCATGGCAAGCTACTCCAGTATTCTTGCCAGGAGAGTCCCTTGGACAGAGGAGCCTAGTGGGTACAGTCCATAGGGTCGCAAAGAGTAGGACACGACTGAGGTGACCCAGCACGTACACATGAATCAGGATGTTGTGAGGCATAATCGAGTTTATACATATAACTGGTATGGTGTCTGGTAGATAATAGACACTCAATAAATGTTTATTATATTGCTATTACCTCCACTGTGGTCACTGGGACTGTGGAAGCAGCATTCTGGCCTGAAAGTCCTCGTCTTGTCTCTGCCACTAACTGGTTGTATAGCCTTCAGCAAGTCACTTCCCCTTTCTGAGTCTCAATGTCCCTATCGTTAAAGCTAAAAGGCAATTCCAGAGCACGTATTTCAGTCTATACTTCTTGGAAAGACAATATTCAAGCAAAGTTTTCCAGCTCTTCTTCCAGCTCTTCCCACTCCTCCTCAACACCCCAACTTGTCTGAAGATGTCTACAGCCCCTTCTCCCCCGCATCTGAACCTGGAAAAGGAGGGACAGCTCCAAGCCCAGTTCGGAAGACTATCCCCCTCCATAGAAGAATGCACTCTGCTGGCTGCCTCCCTTAGGGTGTTGCTTTAAGTCAAACTGTCCAAGTCCCCACTCAGCCACTGGCCAGCTGGTTGCCTGACATCTCTGAGTCCAGGCTCCTCTTGTGTAAAGTGGGGGTAATAGTAACAGCTACGCTGCACAGTTATTATGAACAGTAGATGCGACTGTGCCAGTTAAAGAGCTCAAATGTTTAACAGATGTCAGTCATTTTTATATTACTGTGATCATCATCATCATGACTGTCTCTTCCTTTCTCATGCTGCATCTCAGGGACAAGCAGTGCTCAGTTTGGGGAAATAGTGGCCTTGTTCACCACTCCTGAGAGCCATCTGTTTTTGCTGCCCTCCTCATGTGCACAGCCCACCCCCTGCACCCCCCTGAACCCCCACAGCCCCCCCCCCACCCCCAACACCTCTCCCTTGACCACCTGGCTCTGGGAGTGCCTGGACTGGCTGTCCTGTAGGGTGAGGGCAAGGAGCTGGCATATAGCTTCTGGCCTGAACACCATGAATTTTAGCCAAACTGGGATATTTCTGCAGGTTCACCAGCAATTTCAGCTGTTCAATAAATACAGCCTGTGAGTCAGGAGAAGGGTAAACTGTGTGCTCAGACACATATTTAACATCATCCTTGTGCCGTGATTGGCAGTCAGAAAGCCAAGGGTGTAATTTTCTATTAGCGCATCACGAGCCTCCAGGTTCACCTAGACCACCATGCTCTCTTCTGGAATTAATGGTGCAACTGACTGTGATCTGAAAACAAGTCAGTTCTAGACTTTTGCAAGAAAACAATCCATATGTGAGGATTTCTAAGGCTGACCCCCACCCCAACACACACAGCAGCCTGTTGAAGGAACTGCACCCCTTCCACCCCACCCTGGGTTCTCCCCACTCTGTTCCCCACCCTCCCCTTCTTCTTACTATTCAGTACATTAGGGATCATCCTTCATGATGTCCTGGCTTCATTTCCACCACTGCTTTATCCAGCCTTGAACTCCCAAATGACCACACTTCAGTGCATTCCTCCTTCTGCCTGATTTAAAAGCAGTAACAACCCCAATAGCAACAGTGATAATGATGATACTATTTAGAGGCCATTTTCTATGCCATGTCAAGCATGGTGTTAAGTGCCTTATAAGCACTGTTTCAGTTAATTTCAGAGCAGTCCTTGGGACTTAGATACAACAAACATGACTCCCACCTTGTCAGGAAGGAAATGAAGATTAGAGAAGCTAAGTAACTTGGCTGAATTCTCTATAGCAGTGATCTTGAACCAGGGGAGTCTGATTCCAGAGCCCAGGTTCTTAGCATCTGGGCATCGGTGTTCTAAAGAGTCACATGTCATCGTCCACAGCTTTCTTCACATCTTGGCTTGTGACCCACAAAGTCGTTTTAGTGAATCATGCACTTGTAAAAATAGACTGCATCAGGTTCCAAATGGGAACATCAAAGAGCACTGTCCATATTAAGGACTTTTATTCTTTCTCGACACTTGATTTCAACTCAACGCATAGGTGTGTGCACATCCCTGTTTACAGTGTAAGGAGTCCCTCCTAAGTTTAGTTACAACCAAAGAAAACAGTCTGAAGGTCTCTGGGCTATGGGGCCCCTCTGGGGAAATGTTGAATGTTTGCTCCCTCTCTTTGCTACTTCTTGTAATTATGTGATCAGTGGTAGAGATTTTTCCTTGCTCTGATGGACGTGAAGTTGCTGAGCAAATGCTGAAATGTTGCATATCATCAGTATCCAGGTTGATTTTCATTTCTGCTGAGTGGTTTTGCTCACATATCCAGGGGCAGATGTGTGGGCGGGGGTGGTGTGTATCACAGGGATGTCATCACGGGCTCCGAGTCTCCCATTTCACTGCCCTGTGGCCACTGCCACCTGCCAGCCCTCGGGTGCTGTTGCTTCCAATTAGAAGCTCGACGCCCAGAGGTTATCTGCTTAGGTGGTGGGGATAGAAAAGCTTCCAGTCCTTTGGGAAATGTTTCCAGGAAGATTTAGCCCTGTCAGTTTTTTTCCATACACCTGAGCGCTAGTCAGGGCAGGAAATCGTGCACCCCAGCAGCTGGGGAGACTGAGGCAGGACTCTGCTGGCTCCTCCTTGGCCCCTGCCAGCTTCCCCGACCCCAGCCTTTGCTCTACCGTTCTTTCACAGGTCAGACTTGACTCCCAGGCAACTTCAGACTTCACCATCAGTGCAGGAATCACAACGATCCTATAGATTTACATGGGGTCTTGCTTCTTACAAGCTCAGAACAATTTCTTGGGTGTGGACTCATTTCTTCCAAGGTCACTATGGAAGGTGTGCTTTCTCCTGCCTGTCCTTAATACCTAGGTGGTATAAAAGGATGATGGTCAGGACATTCTGGCTGTGACAGCCTGTAGGGAATGCAGGCTGGCATTGGATTTGCCTCAGTCTAGCTTCCCAAATCTTCCTGTGTGCTAATTTCTTCACCCTGTTTCATTATCACCTATCACCTTTATCAAAAGTATTTTTAGACATTTTTCCTTATTTGCCTTCCACTCATCCATGAAATATTAGTACCACAGATACACTGTATGTCTGTTTACATACTATATACATCTCTGCTTATGCCTAAAGAGAGAGAGATGTTTTTTTTACCCCTATCCTCCCAGGGACCAATTTTTACCCCCCTGGGGGTGATTTTGCCCCATTGAGAATCCAGGCTCTAGAGAGATAGTACAGATTAGCGTGGCCTCTGCTTCTGGTCTGTACAGGAAAAAACAGCACATCCTCATGGGGTTATTGAAGAACTAAAGGTCATACTGCAAGTAACAAGCTCAGCACATGCTTGGGGTCAGTTAAGCACTCATAACTACTATCACATTATTACTAGCGTTAATCATAAGAGCTAATGTTTACTGGGGAATTATTATGTGATGGGATTAGAGCTTGCCATAAAACTCAGTGACTTATTGCTCATAGAAACCCTGCAAATTAGGGACTGTTATTATCATCTTACAGATTAGAAAATTGAGGCACAGACTCATTGTCTGAGGTCACAGAGCCCATACTTGACAAAGGCAGCATTTGATTCCATGGAGTCTGGCTCCTCACCTTACTGTTAACCCTGAGGCTGTGTGCATTAGTCGTGTGAGTACAGTGTTAGTGGAAACATTAGGATTAATTAACACTTAAACTTTTTCAACGATGCAAGCGGCCTCACTGGTACTTTGACTTCAAATGGTTCTGGCCCCTGTGGTCATCTCAGGACTCTGCAATGAACTTGCCTGATCCTTTCATTGCAGGCAGAGCTGCCTGAATTCCTGATAAGGATCAGTAATTTGAGTTCCCACTTCCCGGCCTGGGGAAACTACTCAGGCATCCCCAGGACCATTTCTCCCTCTTCAGAATCAAGATGGCACCAAGTGTGGGCTGCTGCTGAGGAGACGCCTGTTGCCATGGCAGCAGCTCCTGCCTCCTTCCCACCCTCTCAGAGGTGCTCTGACACAGGCAGCAGTTTCTATGGTAACAAGCTGAGTGGAGGGTCCATGAAGAAAGAACTGTGTGTTCTGACACAGGGGAGTTGAAAACGAACCCTGGGCATTTGGAGGGCTACCCACCACATGTCCAAGGTAAACAGCATCATCACTGCAGGAAAGGTCCCGGCAAGCGGAGTACTAGAGATATCAGAGTTTTTTAGCTTATTGTCCCCTACAAGTTCACCTTTTGTCTTTTTTATATAGACAATTTAAGACTTCAGAAAATAAAATGAAGAGGAGGAGACTGTAGTTAGAGTATATAATTCAGGGGTGTATAACTCAATTCCTATGCAGGCAGTAGACCCACAAATAAACTTTTAAATGGTTCCAAGCCCTTTGGAGAAGTTTCAGAGCATGGAGGGACTGATGTGCTGTCCTTTTTGAAGCTGTTTGCTGCCCAGCTGCAGAAAGTCCTTCCTGCTGACTGCCAGCCCTGCAGCTGCTGTGCCCTTTGGAGCCAATGCCTTTCCCGCTGCCATGAAGATGGGATGCTCGCCTCACCTCTCTGGGGCCGTGGCTGGATGCACCTTGGAATCTTGCCCCACACATCAAGACTCCCTTTGCCCTTTGCAGGTTTTTAAGGTCACAGGAGGTGTGGGAGGAAAGCCCAGTACTCTAATAAGAGTAGGCACAGCAGGAAGAGACTCTGTGGCAGGGCAACTGTTTTGCACCTCTTCCTGGGCCAGCAAGTGGGATAAAAGATGGGGTGAGCTGGCTCATGTTTATTGAGAGCTTACTATGTGCGAGGCATCATTCTAAGCAACTGACAGCTGTTGATGCATTAATTTTGCCAACAATCTGATGAGATAAATAATACAATTATTCCCATTTTACAGATGAGGGAATAAGTACAGAGAGCTTTAGAAACTTACTCAAAGCCTCACACTTTGTAAATAGCAGGGCTAGCTTTCAAATCATACATTAGGACGCTGGATTTGGGCTGTGGCCATGGGAAGCAGCCAAATTAGTAGACGCGGGGAAAACTGGGCAGAAAGCTTGCAGCCAGAAGAGGCTTATTAGTGTGATTGGTTTAGTTTGGGTCACATCTCAGCCTCCAGACCAATTATTTGGTTGGTGCTTTCTTCATATTGGCCAAACCTGGCTTACCTGTCCAAACCTGGCACAATGTAACAGAGCGAAGATGTTAAGCATTGGTAAGGAAGGTCCCCATATGAAAATCAGGGTGCTGTGAGCAGAAGAGAGGGTGAGTATCCTTAACCCTTGCTCTCCAGGATCCACAGAGAAATGGGGACCAGCCATTCATCAGCCAAATCCTGCACCCACTGCTTCTGCCCACTCTTGAGTCTTCAGCTTTAAAAGGCACGACCCTAACCCTAACCTAACAGCGACAAACCAATCTCTCCTTGCCCCAAGGTGCAAGTGGCCAGCAGGTGGCGCTGTGCCAAGCTGGCCTCCGTGTGACTTGGTCACACTGCTCCGTGGATACCCGTCCTCCCCTGACCTGCGCTCCTTCTGCCTCATTCCTTTCGCTTTCTGTGTCTCTCACCCACCTCTCCTCACACTCACTTCATTCAGGCTCTTTCATCAGAAATGCTTCCAGTCTTTCATCTTCCCCTTCTGCCCACCCTTCTCCTGGCATTTTCCCACTGTCATTAGAAACCAGAGCCCGGCTTCTCTACTGCTTTCTGAGCTCTCCTTGAGGCCCCAGCTCAGACACCTATGAGTCCAGAGGCTTTTCTCGGTTGCTGTTTGAGCATTTTGAAGCATGTGCTGCAGGGAACTGAGATTTGGGGAGATGAAGCCTCTCTCGCTGGGTTTTGGTTGCTGAGGGAGAGCAGAGGCTGAGAGGTGTGGGGCCAGGTTTGTCTCCTTCCTCTCAGACTTCTGAGCCTGGAGGAAGAGCCAAGCACTTCTGTCAATGGACGCTTACTTCACCCTCGCAGATCTTGGCTTTCTCTGCATTTCCGCATGGTCTCATGGGTACTTTGGCTCCTTGGAGCTCTCTCTCTCTCTCTGTGGCTCTGGGGCCCTAAGGTAATAGAAATTAAGGCACATTTGTTTGGCTGCCGGATCTTTGGAGATTTTGTTGCCCACGGTGTCCTTCATTTCAGGGTAAGTGGAGAATGTTCAGATAGAAAAATGGCTCTGAAAGGCCCCCTCGTGACAGAAGGGGCTTATGAAGTTCTGAATGTTTGTCTCCTTCCTCAAAGTTTCCTGTTGAAGCCCCAACCACTAATATGATGGCGTATTTGGAGGTGGGACCTTCGGGAGGTCATCAAGTTTGAATGAGGTCATGAGAACAAACCACAACCTTGAGCTTTCCAGACTCCAAAACTGGGAGAAATAAGTTTCTGATGTTGATGCCATCCCGTTTGTGGTGTTCTAACAGCCTGAGCAGACTAAGACGGGGGTGTTCACAGCAGAAGCCAAGCTTGCTCCTTTGTTCAGAGAGCTCAGCAAGACTATGCCCAAACTGCTTGGGCTCACTGACAAACTTTGAAAGTGTAAATTCTTGATTTCATGTACCATTTCATGTACCACAGCATTTTATGTTTCATGCGAGAAACATAAATTCATTACTCTTCCCACATAATGTGTCATTAGCACTGTTCACTAAACATTTTTGTTCTTCTGATACAATGCAGGATTGCATTAGTGAACCCTTAGAGTTAGGTGTGCACATGGGACCCTCTTTGGGCAATATAGTGTATGCGGTCTCTTCCAGTTAAAGGCTGTAAGAGCCAGTGTGTGATTGATCCTTGTCTCTTCCTCTCCTTTCATTTGCCACAACATTATGACGTAGGCTGGGGACTTCCCTGCTGGTCTGGTGGCTAAGACTCCATGCTCCCAAAGCAGGCGGTCAGGTTCAATTACTGCTCATGGAACTAGATCTCACATGCCATAACTAGGAGTTTGCATTCTGCAATTAAGACCCAATACAGCCAAAAAAAAAAAAAAAAATCTAGGCTGTTCCATCACCCTGAGTGCCAGGGTGAGGAGACATGAAGAAACATCCCCTCTCCCCAGTACACTATGGACGCCTGCCACGAATGCCATGTTAGCCTGTATCACTCTGAACCACTGAGATTGGGAATCACTTACTATTATAGCAGAACACAGCCTATCTTGACTGATGGTCAAGTCCTTTTATGAGTGGGCTAAGTGATCAAGGCCTGAAGGCACATTTGTTTAATGGATATTTCCTACCTCCATTAGCCTAAAAGGGCCTCTCCTCCACCCACCCACCAGATCTTCACACGGTCCAGTACTTACTTATCTGCAGGTCTCAGCTCAAACATCACCTTTTCTTTTCAACTTTTTATTTTATATTGGCATATAGATGATTAATAATTCAATGGTTTCAGATGCACAGCAGAATGACTCAGCCATACATTAACCATTCTCCCCCAAACTCACCCCCCATCCACGCTGCCACATAACACTGAGCAGAGTTCTGTGTGCTATACCGTAGGTCCTTGTTGGTTACCCATTTTAAATATAGCCATTTGTACATGTAAGCATCACCTTTTCATGGACGTCCCTGTTATGAAGCACCTCCTAGTCCCTCACACTTTCATCCTTCACAGCACTTGTCAAAAGCTGATATAATCTTGTTTATTTGCACCAAAATAAAAGCTCCTTGAAGGCGTGGACTTTATTTTGTATGCCACTGTTTCCTTAGTGCTTAGAACCCTGCCTGGAACCTGGGACTTCAGTAAAGTTTGCGAAATGAATCAAGAAGTAAGTGAGAAAGGAAGCAACAAAGAAAAGGCTTTATGTCTGAGGACCCATGTCCTTCAGGGGCATTTTGGCTTACGATACATCTTGAAGCAAATGGGCCTTGGCAAAGTGAAACTCTTCTTCAAACTAATTGATAGTACCGTTCAGTATCAGACCTCAATATAATCAGGATACTTCCTGAGAATCCCCCCGTAGTAGTTAATTGTCCCAGAGTCTCCCCGGTGAACTCACCCCTCTGTGTCATCCTCTCTGAAAGGCTGCACTGGCCTCCAGTCGACATAGTATTTGCTTCACTGCACAATCACAACTCTCCACTGCTGCAGCTTACATGTTGTGTGTTGATGTCCCTTAGGCCAGGAGCCCCCTGTGGACAGGAACTGAATCATTACCCTGCATTTCCCACAGCACCAGTTCTGTGGAAGAAGTTTAGGAAAGCTGATTGGGAATGAACTGTCTTCTATTGTTCGTAATTATTACCCATGTGTTAGTTTGGTCATTGCGATGGACTGGAGTAAGGGGGTTGGAGAAGACTGCTTTGTTCTCTCCTTATGTCTTCTTTGCGTTCAGCATGTAGAGAATGTTCAATAAATATTGACTGATTTCTTTTTCCTCCATCGCATCCTACTGTGTTTTGCCTTCCTCCCGCTATGCAGAGACAGGTGCTCACAGAAGGAGCTGGTAAACTTCCTGTAAACTCCATGATCAGGGTATCTGGGCTTCTTCAGGAGAAAGATTAAGTTGCAGGGGGGAGGCAGCCACCACAGATGGATAATACAGTGGTTTTACCTCCAATATTTCTAAATCCCACATTATGACACTCTGGATAAAGATTTCTGTGTCATGTTCAGGTGCATGAGACAATTTGGAAGTTATTTTTCCCAGTAAATACTAGTCAAAGAAGTAAATGAACAAATGGCAAAGCTGAGATAAGCGGCAAAATTAAAATCTTGTCTCATATGCAAATGACATAAGAAAATGAATTATACCCAGAAGGAAATCTTCTCCTTTTCTAAAACTCTTCTATAACACGTAAATATTCTTCAAATGAAATCTGAAACAAACTGATTTTCTCCTTTGGTGTGAGATCTGTGAAACCCTTAGAAGTTCCGGTAGGATGCCAGAAAGATCCCGGTCGCTCCTGTCACACTCTGACAGTCAGGCAGGCAGGGCACATGCCTGGCGCCCTGCAGATGGCTGCTTGGGCAGGAGCTGCTCATGGGAGCTTTCCTCACAGCTACATGTCTTCATGCTCTGCACAGTGCAGATTTGTGACCACAGAAGCATCTCCTGCCTGGCATAATCCCTGCGCTAATTGAGACAGCTGGGGAGAGAATCATGTAAATAAGTACTGGTGGCGAAGTTTAATGTTCTATCAGAGGAGAATGCAAGGTATAGTGGGAACCATGGGGGAAATGACTAACTGTCTGTTTATAGTCAAGGAATGCTTTGAAAGAGATGCTTAAGCTAAGCCTTGAAAGAGGTAATGAAGAGGGCCTTCCAGCTCATGAGACATGATCGCAGAAACAGAGGAATGGGGAACAACAGGGCGCCTTGGAGCCTTTCCGGGAATAGCAGGTGTTCAGCATTGCTGGGGAACAGGGCAGTTCCATGCTGCCTTCAATCTGCTTTTCATCAAGTTTCTGTAGTCTTGCCAGGATGCAACGTCAATCACACACATTCGCATGCACACACGTACAAATACGCACGCATGAGCACACTTTCTGGCTTTGATCTAAAATACACTTGGTGTGCTTCTCCTGGTCCATGAAGTCTGTTCTGAAGCCTCAGACATATACAAATATGTGCACACACAAGCCAAAGAAATAGACTTGGATCTTGGTCCAGAGAAATGCTGGGGAATTATCTCAACAAATAGAGCAGATATGTGATTCCCTGAATAATTATTTTGGATTTGTTGTTGTTTTGTTAAATTTAACAATCGGCTCTCCTCCACATCTTTGTTATTAGCAAGCAATGGAGCTACATCAGCTGTTGATCTCAGACCTTCCCAGCTACCAGGAAGCCAGACAGGAGCTAACTCCATCATCTTCTCCTTCTTGGAACCAGTCATTGCAAGAACCATCATAGCACACACTTTATCTGACCAACGATCAGGGTCATTTTGAATGACAGCTTTATGGATTTCCACATAAACTCACACCCTCTAAAAAGACTTCAGTTGTCAGGGTCAGTGATAGAGATCTGTATGTCTCAGCATCAAAATAAGTTCTGAACTTCTTTTCCTCAGTGTTGTTCTGGTAGGCTAGCTCCACACCAGCAAAATCTAGAGGGGAGGTGGCAGTGGGGACCCCCCCACAAGCTGGAGACCCTCTCAGTCAATAGGCCCCTCATTCCGCTGCTGTGCTATCATTTTGGTTAGAGGTAATAATGGCCTGCCTTTTAAAAATACCAGGCAGTTACTTTTGTTTTCAGCAAACCCACAACCAGGAAAGTGAACCAGCGTGGTCTGGTGAGAAGGAAGTTAATCAGACATTAAGATTTAAACCTAGCGGCAGGCCAGGACCAGAGAGAGTGCCACCACCCCAACCACCTCCCAATCGCCCTATCTCACTGGACACCTGCTGTGTTTTAAATACCCTCCAATAACACCGATTGCACTACAAGGACGTGATAAAAACTTAAAAGTAGAGATTTTTTTTCTTGAAAATTAACTGAGTAGAGTTTGTTATCTGGTGACTATCACTGTTACCTGTTATTCCCTAGAAAAAAAGAAAGATCTGAGGGATGGAATACACGTCCAGGATAAGGGTCAGAGGTCAAATGATGCCAGCGTGGACTGTAGGAAAGCAAACCAGGTTGAGCACAGAAGAGTGATGTCGATGGGAATTATGGGCAACTGTGACTAGGACATACCTTATCTACTTCATGACTTTGTCCAAGCCCATTTCGAAGGATTTTGTGGGGAGAAAAAAGCAGAATATGTATTTTTATCAGTTTTTCTGAGGCTGAAGAAACTTCTTCCAGAGCAACTGGCTGTCTTGAAAAGGTGAATCACATTTTCCCAGAGGTAGAAACAGATGAACTCCAGTGTGTGCGTGTGTCCTTGAAAAAGGAAGGGGGAGAAAAAGAAGAGCAAGGCGAGGGTTAGGGCTAGTCTGGATCCACACAGCGCTGAGAGAAGGGCTGAGCAAACCTGCCATCAGCAGGATGGCTGGTTCCAGCAGAGAGAGCTGGTGGTCTTACTACAGCATCCCTGCCGGATGCTCAGAAGGGAACTGTTTTCACTTTTTTTCTTTTCTCGCTGCACAGTCTCACGATTCTCGCCTTCCCTCAAAGTCCAGCAGCCAGCATTTGCAGGATGGTGATTTATTTCAATTCTGCTTTTATTAATAGCTTCCCAAATTTGGTAAAATCAAATCATCTTGCTGCTGCCCAGAATATTAATATGTACATTGACAGTGGAGCCACCTCAGCAGGGTGTGCTCACAGACACACACAAGCATAGATTTAAAGCTGAAGGACTTTAAAATTTTACACTTTGCACTTTAAAACACATCTTGCATTTAGCTCGAAAAGAAATGCATGTCTATTATCCCCCATGCCATGGCTTCTTCCGTGTCTCTTAAAACGTAAACTCACCTTCACCACACATTTTATAAAAATCTTTTTCCATTTTCACATCTTGGCGGGGGGACAGATTTTCATCTTGACAAGTCAATTCCCTTTAAATGTTTTGAAGATTTTTATGTCTTTAATAGCACATTTTGCAAAGACAGGGATTTCTCGGTTTGTGGATAAGATTATACACTCAAATACAAAATATTTAGGTGTCTAGGGGACAAAGCTATGTAGTTGTGATTGGTAGGTCTTTTCAGCATGGTAAAGGGAAATCAGCTTGGGAGTTTTCTTTGTTGAAATCCTTTCTTTGTTGATTGCTTTGCCTCTGGCTGAGCCCTTGGAGGAAAGCTTCCCGAAGTGGGAAGACTCTCTGCCCTGTCTCCCTTATCACCGTCATTCAGCCAACTTGTGCTGAATGCGCTGGGCACCACACTGTGTCCATTAGAAGCCCCTCCCCACAATTTCAGCCCAGAATAGGATTTTAAGATTGAGCTGTGATCAGAGCGTCCTCTTAGCCTCTGTGAGACCCCCATCCAGACTGGGGCCCTCTTCACACACGCATGCACCTGCTCAGGCCGCTGTCCGTCATCGGGGCTGATGGAGGGTGGCTGCAGGGCTCAAGACCCACATCATTTCTACAAGGTTTGTGGTTGTGCTAGTCACTCCGTCGTGTCTGACTCTTTGCGACCCTATGGGCTGTAGCCCGCCAAGCTCCCCTGTCCATGGGATTCTCCAGGCAAGAACACTGGAGCAGGCTTTGGAAGAAACCAAATGAACTTGGTTCTGAGGGAACCAATGTATTTTCTAAATTACTTGTTAGAGCTTGGCCTCATAGACTCCATGTTCTTAAAATGAGGTCACACAAAGCAAAGATGATCAGGGATGGGATCTAGTCAGACTGGGGTGAAAAGAGCTTCAAGCTCAGTCACAAAACTGACACCAAGAAAATAATCAGTGGTCTGCATCCGCCACAAGGTTGACCCTCGACTTTGAGATTTGGGGGAAGCATGTTTTTTTGTGTGTTCTTTTCAGAGGCACTAAAAAATTGTGGTAAAATACAGTAACAAAATTTATCTTTCTAAGCACTTTCGAGCATAGTGTTCAGCAGTGGCAAGCGCATTCACTTTGTTGTGCAGCCAATCTCCGGAACCCTCTTCATCTTGGAAGACTGAAACTCTTTGCTTGTTAATTCCCCATCACTCCTCCTCCAAGCTCTTGGCAACACCTTTCTACTCTCTGTCTTCTTAGGACCATTTTAAGTGCCTGAGCTGTTAAGGCTTTTTCAGCTCTGAGTAACTGAAGCCACTGGAAATGGTCAAAGTAATAAAGGAATTTCATAGGCCCAAGGGAATCCAAGGAAAGTTTGGGCACTCAGCCACAGAAAGGCAAGAATGGGCCTCAGGGGCAGATGGCGGCCAGGCCTCAATTGCCACCAAATGCCTGCATCCCTGCTGCCTTCTATACCTTGGCTGCACCTCTCACTCTCCATAGAGAGGCTTTCTCTACACCTCAGAGAACGCGGCTCCCTGAAGCTCCAAATTTACTTCATCCACCAGAGAGTCATTGAATGGAGAAGATCTATGTTTCTAATATAAATTCCTAGTGAGTGAAAGTCGCTCAGTCATGTCTGACCCTTTGCAACCCCATGGATTATACAGTCCATGGGATTCTCCAGGCCAGAATACCGGAGTCGGGTAGCCTTTCCCTTCTCCAGGGGATCTTCCCAACCCAGGGATCAAACCCAGGTTCTCCCACATTGGAGGCAGATTCTTTACCAGTTGAACCACCAGGGAAGCCCTAAATTCATAGGGAGGAGGCTTATTGAATCAGATGGATCAAAGGTTCATTCCTAAACCAATCAGTCATGGCCAGGATGGTAGAGATACTATCATTGGCCCATCTTAGGTCAGGGTCCCACCTCTGACCATTCAACTATGGCTATAGGAGGTGCAAGTAAGATTAAGACAGACCCCATGCATAAAGGGCTAAAGGAATTCCAGGCAGAAGGGACCAGTGATGCTGGGCAGGTAAAGCAGACGGTGTTTACTAGCACGTCCTTCACTTCCTCTTCCTCCACCAGATGTCGATGAATTTCAGAGCCACTCAGGCACTGTTTTGCTCCCACCCACTTGCTGTGATGAGTCTTTCCAGGAGCTGCTCCCTTCTCCAGATCTTCCTTTTTTGCCATCAACAAGAGATGACATCATCATCTGCAGGGTATTAGACACACATGCTCATATACTCTCTCTCCATCTCTCCTTGTCTTTCTCTCTCTTTCCAACAAAAGATTACCTGTTAGGGTCTGATAATGTGATTCTTCCCATCATTATTCTTATATTTTAAAAAACGGATTAAAGACCAAAATCTTTTCAGAACCCCCTGCCTCAAATTCACACCTGCTGGAGGAATCCCAGGTCCCTGGTCACCCCCTCTCCTTCTCTGAGCCAGCCTGCAGCACTCCCTAGTTGGTGCAGCCTCAGAGCTGCTGGTGAGAAAACAGAGGGAGGTTTTCTCCTCATTCTTGTTATTATCCTAATTCCTTTATTTCGTGACATTTAACCAGGCGGCCTCCATCTGTGTTATATTGGTCAGATTATCCTTGCCTTTAAAGAACTGTCTCGGCATTTGAGCTTGAGCAGACTTACAGGCAGGAAAACACTTCCTTTCTACAGCATATTAACTGAAGAGCAAACCCCAACTGTGTCCTGGGAGGTCTGCATCCCAGGCTGGCTGGAGGCCACAAATCCATGGCAGCAGGTCCCCACAGGGACACTGGGACCCTACATGGTGTCCCCATAAAGCCCTGTTCCGACTGACAGCTCTGGACCTGGCTCATATTTGACCATGTATTTATGGTCCGCCTTGAGTCATGTGACCCACATGCAATTGAATGACTATTAATCCCATCTGAGTTTCCAGACACCTTGCAGCCTGCTGCTCAAAGCCTGAGTCTAAGGCTACTGAGCACCATTCACAACTTTGAAAAAGTGAGAGAAAGTTTTTTCAAGTGTTATGCTATATTTCTGATCCTAGTATTTCTCTAGACTTCTCTGCCTAAAAAGTAGGATGGGATCACAGTACTGAAAATCAAGGAGTTTTCAATATTAGTCAGGTTTGGTGCTAGCAGGCTAAAGGGAAGATTATTTATTGAGCACCTACTGTGTGCTTACAGAGCACCTGCTGTGTACTCAGAAAAGCATGAGGCTCACAGACTACCACCAGGGAGCTGTGTCCATTTTTCTTTATGCTGCTCAAGAAAGGTTGACTTCCTTTGAGGAACCATGCAGCCTCCACTCTTAGACTGTGTGGCTTTTAAGCACTGCCTTTTCTCCAATTTCACCACTGGCCATTTGACGCAGAGCTACCCATTCAGACTATTTCCCCTGGTTGATGCATAAAAGGGCATATGACTCAAGGCTGGCCCTCCAGACTCATTGCTTGGACTTTTGCTAGAATTATTGGGGAAAAGCCTTTTCTTTCTGTTTGTTTTTTAGCTTGTAAAATGGTGGTCTGCAGTGTCTGGTGGCTATAGACCTCCCCATTTTACAGACAGGTGAACTAGAGCACAGAGAAAATAAATAAATTCTGTAAGTCTATATAGTCAGTTTTAGGGACAGCTGGGGTTCAAATTCAGACATAGATTCCAGAACCTATGCTCCGCAAGGGTGCCTCTCACACAATCCCTATGCCTCGCATTATAGACAATAGGGGACTCCTTACACTCCCATAGCTCTTTCTTCCTGGAAGAAGCCCCTTCCAGAACTTTCTCCTGAAGCAATAATCCCTGGTTTAACATACCCTGGGTTAGAAGGGCTGATCTCTGGACAAAGAACCCAAAGACCAAAAAAAAAAAAAAAAAAGGCATGGACAAGATATGGCAAATAGCCTACTAGAGAGCATAGAAAAAGGACTCTTAATTTACCTTGGACCTCTGACGTCTTTGAGAATTTGGTTCCCCCAAAATAGTTTGTATACACTTGAAGGATTGAACATGACAAGGTTCTTTTGGTTGCAAATGACAGAAACACAATTTGAATCAGCTTGGTTAAAAGAGGAGGAAGTACTGGTTCATATAACTATGGTGAAGTGAAGTCACTCAGTCGTGTCTGACTCGCAGTTGTGTCCGACTTGCAGCGACCCCATGGACTGCAGCCTACCAGGCTCCTCTGTCCCTGGGATTTTCCAGGCAAGAGTACTGGAGTGGGTTGCCAGTGCCTTCTCTGATAACTATGGTAAGAGCAAGGATACAGCCAGGCCAAGGAACAAGGGAACCAAGGACAAGAGCTTTGCTTTTTATTTTTTTCTGTGCCACTTTCTATGTGTTAGTTTCATTCTCTCTGATCCATGGTAAACAAAATGTTTGAAATTGAGTCTCACTTCATATTGAGAAGCCATATCATTGCCCCAACTCAATTTCAAAAATATCCTCGGGAAGAACTCCAACTGGCCTTGAGTTGTTGACACAACTCTGTGGTTGTGAAAGCAGAGAACTGGAGCAGCAGAGGCTATCGCCACAGGAGAAGGGGCACTCTACTCAGAAGAGAGGGTGCGGTACAGACAGAACAATGACGACCTCGGTAAAGAGCCCAGTGGGACATTGTGCTGGAGCCTAGAGCTGTTGTTGTTCAGTTGCCCAGTTATGTCCAACTCTGTGTGACCCATGAACTGAAATGCGCCAGGCCTCCCTGTCCCTCCCCATCACCCGAAATTTGCCCGATTTCACGTCCATTGCATCGGTGATGCTATCCAGCCATCTCATCCTCTGTTGTCCCCCTCTCCTCCTGCGTTCACTCTTTCCCAGCATTGGGGGCTTTTGCAATGAGTCAGCTCTTCATATGAGATGACCAAAATACTGGAGTTTCAACTTCAGCATCAGTCCTTTCAATGAGTTTTCAGGGCTGATTTCCCTTAAGATTAACTGGTCTGATCTCCTTGCTGTCCAAAGAACCCTCAGGAGTCTTCTCCAGCACCACAGTTTGAAGGGATCAATTCTTTGGCACCCTACCTTCTTTATGGTCCAGCTCTCACAACCGTACATGACCACTAGGAAGACGACAGCCTTGACTGTATGGACTTTTGTCGATAGAGTAATGCCTCTGCTTTTCAACACGCTGTCTAGATTTGTCATAGTTTTCCTGCCAAGAAACAAATGTGTTCTGATTTCATGGCTATAGGCACCATCCACAGTGATCTTAGAGCCCAAGGAAAAGAAATGTGTCACTCAGTTCAGTTCAGTCTCTCAGTCATGGCTGACTCTTTGTGACCCCATGGAAAGCAGCACTCTACCCTTTCCCCCTCTATTTGCCATGAGGTAATGGGGCCGAATGCCATGATCTTAGGTTTTTTTTAAATATTTAGTTTTAAGCTGGCTCTTTCACTCTCCTCCTACACCCTCATCAAGAGGCTCTAGTTATTCTTTGCTTTCTGCCGTTAGAGTGGTACCATCTGTATTTGGGGCAGTGTTTCTCCCACCTATCTTGATTCCATCTTGTAACGCATCCAGCCTGGCATTTCTCATGATGTGATCAGAGTATAGATTAAACAAACAGGGTTTAAATAAATGGATTAAATAAACAGAGCCTAGAGCTATGTCTAAAAAATAAAGTGGAAAGCTGAGGATACTATATGAATAATTCAGAGAAACATTTATCCCAGGCCTGATTATCTGAATCATTCAAGGGAAATGTTTTGACCAAGATTACCCGGAATGTGGCCTTCAGATTTTCCTTTCTTTGCTCAAGAATTTATAGTACAGGGAAAATTACTTTAGAAAAAAAAAAAGAAGATATGGATTTCCTATTGGAAAAATATAGCACTCTTTGATTTGAAGTTTCTTGTTTCTGCACCTCAAAAGAGGGGGAAAAAAACTCATGTGATCTAATTGGTTTAGTCTAGACTCTCTGTATCCAATATTAATTGTGCAGAATCCTTAGGAAATACTCAAACAAGCTTTCATTTTAAATTAATTTTATTGTATTAGTTTCAGGTATACAACATAGTCATCCAATATTTTTATGGATTATACTCTCTTTAAAATTATAAAATATTGGCTATATTCCTAGTGGTTTACAATATAGCCTTGTAGCTTATTTATTTTATACAGTCATTTGTGCTTCTTTATCCCCTGCTTCTGTCTTGCTCCTCCCCATTCCTTCTCTCTACTGGTAACCACTAGTTTCTTCTCTATGTCTGTAAGTCTATTTCTGTTAGTAATATTCATTCTATTTGTTTCATTTCTTAGATCCCACATAAAAGTGGTAACATACAGTTTTTTGTCTTTGTCTGACTGATTTCACTTAGCATAATGCCCTCCAAGTCCATCCCTGTAGCTGCACATGGCAAAAGTTCATTCTTTGTTATGGCTTAGTGATCGTCATCTTATCCATTTACCTGCTGATAGCTACTTGGACATAGTATGCTACTGGTGAAGAGCAGAGAAAAGAATGAAGTGGCTGGGGCAAAGCAGAAACAATGCTTAGTTGTGGATGTGTCTGGTGAAGAAAGTAAAATCCAGTGCTCTAAAGAACAGTATTGCATAGGAAGCTGGAATGCTAGGTCCAAGAATCAAGGTAAATCGGACATGGTTGCGCAGGAGATGGCAAGATAAACATTGACATCTTAGGAATCAGTGAACTAAAATGGATGAAAATGGGTGAATTTAATTCAGATGACCATTATATCTATTATTGTGGGCAAGAATCCTATAGAAGAAATCCCATAGAAGAAGTGGAGTGGCTCTCATAATCAATAGAAGAGTCCAAAATGCAGCACTTGCAATCTCAAAAGTGACAAAATGATCTCGTTTCCAAGGCAAAACATTCAGCATGACAGTAATCAAAGCCTATGCTCCAACTGCTAATGTCGAAGAAGCTGAAGTTGACCAATTCTATGAAGACTTACAAGACCTTCTAGAACTAACACCAAAAAAGGACGCTTCTACTTCATAGGGGATTGGAATGCAAAAGTAGGAAGTCAAGAGATACCTGGAGTAATAGGCAAGTTTGGCCTTGGAGTACAAAACGTAACAGGGGAAAGACTAACAGAAGTCTGCCAAGAGAACATAGTAAACATACTCTTCCACCAGCACAAGAGATGACTCTACACATGGACACCACCAGATGGTCAGTACCAAAATCAGACTGATTATATTCTTTGCAGCCAAAGATGAAAAATGGAGTAGTTCTATACAGTCAGCAAAAACAAGACCCAGAGCTGACTGTGGCTCAGATCATCGGCTCTCATAGCAAAATTCAGTTTTAAACTAAAGAAAGTGAGGGAAAACCAACAGGTCATTCAGCTATGACCTAAATCAAATCCCCTATGATTATACAGTGGAGGTGATGAATAAATTCAAGGGATTAAATCCCGTAGACAGAGTGCCTGAAGAACTATGGACAGAAGCTTATAACATTGTACAGGAGGCAGTGACCGAAACCATCCCAAAGAAAAAGAAATGCGAAAAGGCAAGTGGTTGTCTAAGGAGGCTTTAGAGATAGCTGAGAAAAGAAAGAAGTGAAAAGTAAGGGAGAAAGGGAAAGGTATATCCAACTGAATGCAAACTTCCAGAGAATAGCAAGGAGAGATAAGAAAGCCTTCTTCAATGAACAATGCAAAGAAATAGAGGAAAACAACAGAAGGGGAAAGACTAGAGATCTCTTCAGGAAAATTAGAGATATCAAAGGAACATTTCATGCAAAGATGGGCACAATAAAGGCCAGAAAGGGTAAAGACCTAAAAGAAGCAGAAGAGATCAAGAAGAGATGGCAAGAATACATAGAAGGACTGTATAAAAAAGGTCTTAATGACCCAGATAACCACAATGGTGTGGTCACTCACCTAGAGCCAGATGTCCTGGAGTGTGAAGTCAAGTGGGTATTAGGAAGCATTGCTCCCAATAAAGCTAGTGGTGGTGATGGAATTCCAGCTGAACTATTTAAAATCCTAAAGGATGATGCTGTTAAAGTGCTGCAGTCAATATGTCAGCAAATTTGGAAAACCCAACAGTGACCACAGGACTGGAACTTCACCCCAGTTCTCAAGAAGGGCAGTACTCAAGTATGTTTAAACTACCAGAAAATTGTGCTCACTTCCCATGTTAGTAAGGTTATGCTCAAAATCCTTCAAGCTAGGCTTCAGCAGCACTTGTATCAAGAACTTCCATACATACAATCTGGCTTTAGGAAAGGTAGAGGAACCAGAGATCAAATTGCAGCATTTGCTGGATCAAAGAGAAAGCAAGGAAATTCCAGAAAAAACATCTACCTCTGTTTCATTGACTATGGGAAAGCCTTTGACTGTGTGGGTCACAACAGACTGTGGAAAGCTCTTAAAGAGATGGGAATACTAGACTATCTTACTTGCCTCCTGAGAAACCTGTGTGCAGGTCAAGAAGCAACAGTTAGAACCTTATATGGAACAACTGGCTGGTTCAAAATTGGGAAAGGAGTACAACAAGGCTGTGTGTTGTCACACTGTTTATTTAATTTATATACAGAGTACATCAGGAGAAATGCCAGGGTGGATGAGTTACCAGCTGGAATCAAGATTGCCAGGAGAAATGTCAACAAACTTTTTATGCAGATGATACCATTCTAATGGCAGTGAGCAAAGAGGAACTAAAGAGTCACTTGATGAGGGTGAAAGGGGAGAGTGAAAAAGCTGGCTTAGAACTCAGTATTTATTTATTTATTTTAAATGTTAATTAATTTATTTTAATTGGAGGCTCATTACCTTACAATATTGTATTGGTTCTGCCACACATCAACCTGAATCCGCCATGAGCGTACACATGTTCCCCATCCTGAACCCCCCTCCCACCTCCCTCCCCATACCATCCCTCTGGGTCATCCCAGTGCACATGTACCCCAATGTTCATCACAGAACTCAGTATTTTTAAAAAAACAACTAAGATTATGGCATCCAGTCCCATCACTTCATGGTAAATAGAGGGGGAAAGGTGGAAGCAGTGAGAAATTTTCTCTTCTTGGGTTCTGAAAGCACTGCAGGTTGTGAGGAAAGCTATGACAAACCTAGACAGTATTTTAAAAAGTGAAGACATCACTTTGTCAATAAAGGTCCATATAGTCAAGACTGTGGTCTTTTCAGTAGTCATGTACAGATGTGAAAGTTGGACCATAAAGAAGGTCCAGCTTCTTTATGTGGAAGAAGTTATCAGTGATGCTTTTGAACTGTGGTGCTGGAGAAGAATCTTGAGAGTCCCTTGGACAACAAGATGATCAAACCAGTCAATCCTAAAGGAAATCAACTCTGAATACTCATTGGAAGGACTGATGCTGAAGCTGAAGCTCAATACTTTGGCCACCTGATGTGAAGAGCCAGCTCATTGGAAAAGACCCTGATGCTGGGAAAGATTGAGAGCAGAAGGTAAAAGGGGAGACAGAGGATGAGATGGTTGAATGGCATCACCAATTCAATGGACATGAACTTGGGCAAACTCTGGGAGATAACAAGGGACAGGGAGGCATGGTATGCTGCAGTCCATGGGATCACAAAGAGTCAGACATGACTTAGCCACCAAACAACAAATAACCTTCTACTTTTCTGTCTATTCATTCTATTAATTTTTAACAGTTTTAAAAATCAATCACTTTTTAGAATCCAGAGGCACATTAGAATTTTGTTGGAATTTTTTTGTAAAATACAAATATCCAGCTTTTTTTCTCCAAAGATCCAGATGTGAATCTAATGAGCAGCCATATTTAAAAACAACTGACCTATATGATAGTCTTTCACTTGTATCTAGTTTGTTTCACTTTTTCTATTTCACATTCAGTGATCCCATTTCATTTAGTTTATCCTTTTCAATTTCTCCATCTTTTTTGTTATTCTTTCTCAAGACTTTTCCAAGTATAATAGATAAAAAAGCTGATATATATATATATATATATATATATACATATATATATATACATATACTTTTTAGAAAACAGGAAAAGAAATTGACTTGTTATGTACAAGTGGTCTTCTGTAAAATTCTCAGTTGTTTTTATCAGCAGAAACCTAACATGCCAGAAGGTAGTAGGATAATACATTAGGAATGCCGAAAGAAAAAAGAATCTATTCAAGGATGTTGTATCTGGCAAAACTATCCTTCAAAATGAAGAAGAAATGAAGACTTTCCCAGATGAACAAAGCTGAGAGAGTTCACTGCTAAACCTGTTCTACCAGAAATGCTAAAGGGAGTCCTTTTAGCTGAAACAAGAAGATGGTGGACAGCAACATGAAGCTGTACAAAAATAAATATTTCTCCAGTAAAGGTAAAATACAGGGACAAATGTGTAAACTATATTATTGTATTATTATTGTAATTTTGTTGCATGGAATTAGAAATAAAATTATAAATTTATGTTGTTAGGCATGCAACATCTAAAGGTGTAATTTGTGACATCAGAAGCATAAAGTGGGGAGGTAGGGTGAATTTGTTAAGGATAGAGTTTTTGTATATGATTGAAATTATCAGTTTAATATAGAATGCTATAACTTCAAGATGGTTTATGTGATTGCAGCAGTAACCACAATGAAAATGTTTAGAGAATATATGTAGAAAGAAATCAAAGTATATCACTATAAAATACAAAAGAAGACAGTAAGAGAGGAAAGGAGGGATAAAAAATTTTTTTAGCCCCCTAAATGTTATAAGGTACACAAAAAAGTTAATTCAATGGCAATAGTAAGCCCTTCCCTATCAGTAATTACATTACATGTAAATGGATTAAACTCACCAGTGAAAAGACAGAGGCTGACTGAATGTATTAAAATAGTATCCAACAATATACTATCTACAGGAGACTTGCTTTATATTTAAGGACACAAAGGCTGAAAGTCAAAGAATGGAAAGAGATGTTCCATGCTTTTAAATAGTAACCAGAAGAGAGAAGGAGTAGCTATACAAATATCAGACAAAGTAGAGTTTAAGTCAAAAACTCTTACAAGAAACAAATAAGGACATTATAAATGATAAAAGGGTCAATTCACCAAGAAGATATGACAATGGTAAACATTTATACCCTAACCCTCAGAGCTCCTAAATATATAAAGCAAACTTTGACAGAACTGAAGGGAGAAACTGCAATACAATAATAGTAGGAGACTTTGATATCACACTTTCAATATCACACTAAAGGACTGTAGCTCACCACGCTCCTCTGTCCATGGAATTCTCCAGGCAAGAAAACTTCTAGTGGGTAGCTGTTATGTTCTCCAGGGGATCTTCCCAACCCAGGGATCAAACCCGGGTTTTCTGCATTGTAGGCAGATTCTTTACATCTGAGCCACCAGGGAAGCCCAATAGCAGGAGATTTCAATATCACACTTTCAGTATTGGATAGAAAACTAGAGTGAATATCAGTAGGGAAAAGAGGGCATGAATAACACTATAGACCAATTAGACTTAATATATGTATACCAAACTCACCACCAAACAACAAAATATGCATTTCTCTAAAATGCACATGGACTATTCTCCAGGACAGACTATTACAAAACAAGTCTTAACAACTTGAAGAAACTAAGCATACAAAGGATCTTTTCTGATCACAATGGAATAAAATTAGAAATTAATAGAATGAAAACTGGAAAACAGATATGTGGATATTAAACATACTCGTTAACAACAAAAAGGGTCAAAGAAGAAGTCAAAAGGAAATTAGAAAATATCCTTAGACAAATGAAAGTAAAGACACAAAATGCCAAAGTTATTGGATGCAATGAAAGCAGTGCTAAGAGGGAAGTTTATAGCTATAAATGCTTACATTAAAAAAGAAAACAAGATCTCAAGTCAACAACTTTAAAGTTACTCAAGTAAAGTAAAATTACTCTTCAAAGAACTAGAAAAAGAAAACAAATTAAAGCCAAAGTTACCAAGGAGGGAGGGAATAGTAAAAATTAGAGCAGAGGTAAATGGAATGGAAAATAGAAAAACAGAAAAAAGTCAACCAAACGAAGAGCTGGTCTTTTTAAAAGATCAACAAAATTGGCAAACCCTTATTTAACTTAAGAGAAAAAAAATGGAAGTCTAGACTAAAATTAGAAATGAAATATGGGCCATTGTTACTGATGCCTCAGAAATAAAAAAATGTTTATAAGATAATACTATGAATAATTTTGACTCTTCCCTGGTGGCTCAGATGGTAAAGCGTCTGTCTACAATGTGAGAGACCTGGGTTCAATCCCTGGGTAGGGAAGATTCCCTGGAGAAGGAAATGGCAACCCACCCCAGTCCTCTTGCCTTGAAAACCCCATGGACAGAGGACCTTGGTGCAGGCTGCTGTCCATGGGGTCACAAAGAGTCAGGCATGACTGAGCGACTTCACTGAGCGACTTTTATATAAACAAGTTAGGTAACTTAAAAAAAAAAAGATAAATTCCCAGAAACACACAACTTATAAAGACTGAATCATAAAGCTTTATTTGATCACCTACTGAAAGTTTCTTTGAGGCAATATTTATGTTGAAATATTGATGAATGAAGTTTGAATGATAAGAAACAGTTTGGCAAATATTTAGAGCTGTAATGTCCAAAATGACCACTAGCTACCCAAATTTCATTAGTTAAAATAAATTTTTATAAGTTAAAATTTTTAATTAAGCTTAGATTTTAATTTTAATTAAGCTTTAATTAATTAATTAATTAATTAATCCAGTTCCTCGGTTGCCCTATTCACAAGTCAAGTGCTCAAGAACCACATGCGGCTTGTGACTAGTATATTGGACAGAACAGACACAGAATATTTCCGTCATCACCGAAAGTTCTGTTGGATAGCACTGGTATGAAGCAGCAATTTTCAGGCAGAAAAAATAAATAAGCAAAAGCTAAGATGAGAATTACCTTGACACTCTGATGTTTGAAAAGAAAGGCAGTGCAGCTGCAGGGGACTGATAGAAGGTAGAGATGCAAGTGGTGAGCTTGGAGAGTTAGGCAGGAACAGGTTATGTAGGCACTTGAAGGCCATGAAAGAAATCTGGATTTTTATTCAAGTTGCTATGGAAATAGACTGAGCTGTTTTAAACAGGGTGGTGACATATTTTGATTCTATGTTAAAAAGATCGTTCTAAAGGTTTTAAGATAAATAATTTACATCTCTGGTAGCTCAAAAGGTAAAGACTCTGCCTGCAATACAGGAGACCTGAGTTCAGTCCCTGGATTGGGAAGATCCCTTGGAGAAGGGAATGGCTACCCACTCCAGTATTCTTGCCTGGGGAATCCCATGGACAGAGGAGCCTGGGAGGCTACAATCCATGGGGTGGCAAGAAGTTGGACACGACTGAGAAACTTAACACTTTCACTTTCAATCACAAATACATTTTCATCTCAGTTGTGATTTTTTTTCTTTGAACAAAAAACTATTTTAAAGGCAGCTTAAAAAAAATTTCAAAGTAGCGTTTTTCAGGGGACAATTTTTATTTCATTGATGTGGTCCAAAAATGTTTATAATTGGAGAATTTAAGGCTTTTGTTTATAACCAAGTAAAGGGCCAGTTTTTATAAATAATTTGTGAGCATATCCAAAACATGTAGCAATGTGTGTTCTCTATTTGTAGTATACCAAATATATTTCAAGTTTGTCAATTGTGGTATTCACGTCATTTATGCCCTTTTCATGTTGAGTGCTTATTTATATTTGCGCTGGTCGTCATTGCCGTGCGGGCTTTTTTCTGGTTGTGGTGAGTGGAGGCCACTCTGTTTTGGCTCAGAAGCTTCTCATTGGGGTAGACTCTCCTGCAGCAGAGCATGGACTTTAGGGCAGGCAGGCTTCAGTAGCTGAGGTCCTTGGGCTCAGTAGTTGTGGTTCCCAGGCTCAGTAGTTGTGGCACACTGGCTTAGTTAC
The DNA here is from genome assembly GCF_032405125.1 of Capricornis sumatraensis. Lineage (NCBI taxonomy): Eukaryota > Metazoa > Chordata > Mammalia > Artiodactyla > Bovidae > Capricornis > Capricornis sumatraensis. The sequence goes on along the minus strand of NC_091088.1, from coordinate 22,246,305 downwards.
TTCACACCCTGTGGGATCTTCCCAGACCAGGGATCGGACTCGTGTCTCCTGCATTGGCAGGCAGATTCTTTACCACTGAGCCAACAGGGAAGCCTCCCTTTTCGTTTTGTTTAGTTGGCTTATCATATTCCAAAAGACCTGGATCAAAGTCCTTCAGTACTAATATGGTTCTATCAAATACTTCATGCATTTCTAAGCATTTCTATTATATGTATTTTCTTACTTAGTTTTTTATTTCATAAGGATTCATATCTATTATTTTCTTCTTTGTGTATTATAATTTTTGCTAACAAAAATTCTTCTATCCCTTTTAATGCTTTTGACCTACTACACTCTGTAATAGCCACATATTCATAGCATGGACTACTATTAATATATTTAACCAATTCTCTGTACACAGATATTTGAGTTATTTCCAATATTTGCTATCTTCAAGGTGCTTTTTACCTTTAACCCATCAAGCACTTATTTCCAACTTTTTGTTGATATAGATTAACAAAAAATATAAACTAATGTGTTTTAATGCATATATATGGAATTTAGAAAGGTGGTAATGACAACCCTATATACGAGACAATAAAAGAGACACAGATATAAAGAACAGACTTTTGGACTCTGTGGGAGAAGGTGAGGGTGGGATGATTTGAGAGAATAGCATTGAAACATGTATATTACCACATTTGAAATAGATGACAAGTCCAAGTTCGATGCATGAAGCAGGGCATTCAAAGCCAGTGCCCTGGGACAGCCCAGAGGGATGGGATGGGGAGGGAGGTGGGAGGGGGGTTCGGGACTCGGGGACACATGTACACCTGTGGCTGATCCATGTCAATGTATGGCAATAACCACCACAGTATTGTCAAGTAATTAGCCCCCAATTAAAATAAATAAATTTACTTTTTTAAGAAAGACATTATGAGACAGTTGCATTAGTCATGACTATAAGGGATATGTGTGATGTTTTTAAAAATCCAGCTTTCTCCCCTCTTGGTCTACCTCTATAGTTCATGACACTTGGGAATCAATTTAACTACTGGATCATTAAAGCCAGAGGCAAAATAAATTATGTTGAACAGCTTTAAGTTAAAAATTTAATACTAGTGATAAACGTATAGAATGATTCACCAGATAACTGAGAGCAAACTAAGAGTATTCAGAATAGAAGAGATCTTGCAGATGGTACAAAGACAACTTTGACATTTAATCTAACAGCATAAAGCTGAATGAGATCAGAGGGACTTTGAAATTATACTTCTGTACGGCTGCTGTTATAGAAAATCACCAGGGAATGTTACTGAATTTGTTAAGCACTACTTATAATAAAAAATTATTATCATCCAAGAAAAGAAGAAAACCATTGATTGCAAAGGTACACATTCCATGGCTGTAATTTAAATGAAATCACTGACATATTTGTGACACTGTGCAGAACACCATCTCCAGTCTTTTCCTGTCAAATTATTAATGGAGAACTGGAGATTATTTGATAAAAGGCTGAAAGGAAGCTACTCTGAGCAAAACAAGTTTCAGTGACAGAGAAGCAGGTGCTGATGAATAAAACATTGAGGTGGTGGAGTACAATGAGGTATCTAAATGATCTGAATGTGCAGCTCATGAGGACTGACTCGTGTGACACAGTCCATTCTGGGTTAAGAAAAACAAAACAACCACAGGCTTTAAAAAAGAGTTTTCCTGCCAAGGAAACTATACATGAATTTTTTCTTTTTGAATTATGACATTTCTTTTATAGTGAGTCCTTGCCTTTGAGATGCAACTCAGGTCAATGAAGAATTCAAGATAAGAATAGAAATGGCCCTGGAGAAAAATATCTTTCACACTTATATTCTGGGATAAATTCAATTAAATTCTCCCCTTGGATCAAAAATTGCCGTGGGTCTTCACGCTGAGATCCATCATGACTATAGCACATCTAAAAGGTGGGAGGAGTGATCTCAGAGAACTAGCAGAGAGAGACACGGAAACTCACCCGCCAACCAAACTGTTCAGTGTCCAGTGCCTTTGGTGGGAGCATTCCTCTGACTTGGTGAAATCCATGTCATTTTGCCCTTAATGAAAGTAAACTGCCTCTTTTTCTTGTATAGTTGAGTTAGTAGTAATTTACTGGCAAGGTTTAAACCACAGCGCAGGCACCACCCCAACACTGAGACAGCCCCATCCTCCTCAGAGGCCAAAGCTCCCCATGTGAAAAGGATGGGTAAGCTGGGTGGACTCTAAGGGCACCTGTGGACTTTACATTAAACGAAAATAAGAGACTCCACACTGCTTAAACGTCCATATCCCCTTAAACCCTGAACATGTGTGTAATAAGCTTGTTTCCCTCTGTTCATTCTCAGTGTTGAAAAACCTTAAGATACTTTGATCAAAAGGCCTTGGATTTAGTACCAAAAGCCCAGTTAACTAGTTCTTATCAGCAATGTTAATACTGTTACATCTCCAAACAGAAACAATAAAAAGTGTGAACACGGGAATTTCCTGACGGTCCAGTAGTTGGAACTCTGCGCGTTCACTGCCAGGGGCCCAGATTCACTCCTTGGTCTGGGAACTAAGACCCTGCAAGCCATTTGGTGTAGCCAAAAATAAGTGTGAACAGTATCTGACCACTCAGTTTCCTGTATACATATCTCATTTGATCCTTAGAAAACTACTATTACTCCATTTTTTTCACATTGACTACTTAACATTTTTGATCGTTTATTGTGGTAAGCACTCCTAACACGAGATCTTACCCTCTTAACAGGTATGTAAGTGCACAATACAGTATTGTCCTCTGCAGGCACTAAGTCACGTAGCAGATCTCTAGAACTTCAACATCTTGCGTAACTGAACTTTTATGCCCATTAGTTGGCATCTCCCAATCCCCTCCCCACAGCCCCTGGCAATCATCATTCTATTCTTTGTTTCTAGATGTTTACTCCCATTTTATATATAAAGAAACCAAGGTTCTAAGATGTAAATAAATTGTACAGACCACACAACCAACAAGTAGAGAAGCCAGAGTTTGAGACCATACTGACTCAAAAGGCCAGTGTTTCCATGACACCTGTGAAAGGAGGTGGGCTTTTGTAAAAATACTAATGGCTAACTATTAGTGAGGAGTTTCTATATGCCTGAAACTATGCTAAGAGTCCCAACATGGCAGTTCCTTATCAAAAACTTGAGAATTTAGTATAATTGTCTCCATTTCACAGAGGAGGGAACCTACGTAGGAACTAGAATATCACACTGAGAATCAAATCAGGCAAATTGGATCCTGAAGTTCAGTCGTGAAATCACTGAAAGTGCTGCCTCATTCCCAAGATGAAAAGGAAAGAGGGAGCTTACCTGCTCCCAAAGGTCCTGAAGGCATAGTTTTTTATACCAAATTATCTCCCGAAGAAAAGAAGTCCCCTTGTTCTCTGACAGTGCCCTAAAGTGATGCTATTTTGGTAGTGACCCTAAGGATACAAGGATCCACTGTGGCTGAAATGCTTGCCTAGGAGCACAGACCCTTGGCTCTCCCTTCTGAATACAATGCCCAGCTGAGTTCCTTGTACCTCAAGGGAAAAAATAGAGTTTGAGAAGTTCTGGGGCACAGTAGACAGAAACCCAAAGTAAGACTTAGGGCATCCCCAGAGCCTTGAAAGGAAATACAATCCCTCCATCTTGGAGGCATGCAGCTTCTCATTGCAACAGTCTCCACACCACTTTGCACACTTTTAATTTCTCAGTCATTTCTATTCTCATTCATTGATGACTCTGATACTGTGCTCAAGTCAGCCATCCTTTCCCATGGCTCACTCTCTCAGATCAAAAGTTCGAAGTGCTCTCTAAAATGCCCATGAAATTCTACCCTTTAAGCTACTCAACTCAAGCCCCCACCAATCTTTTCTCCAACTTCATGGAGACCTCCAGCCATTGGCTCTTATCAGTTTTCTCTTCTTATCCTTAGGCCAGCTAGTCACTAAGGACCATAACTAGTGCTTCAGTTCAGTTCAGTTCAGTTGCTCCGTCGTGTCCGACTCTTTGCGATCCTATTAATCACAGCACGCCAGGCCTCCCTGTCCATCACCAACTCCCAGAGTTCACTCAGACTCGTGTCCATAGAGTCAGTGATGCCATCCAGCCATCTCATCCTCTGTCATCACCTTCTCCTCCTGCCCCCAATCCCTCCCAGCATCAAAGTCTTTTCCAATGAGTCAACTCTTCGCATGAGGTGGCCAAAGTACTGGAGCTTCAGCTTTAGCATCATTCCTTCCAAAGAAATCCCAGGGTTGATCTCCTTCAGAATGGACCAGTTAGATCTCCTTGCAGTCCAAGGGACTCTCAAGAGTCTTCTCCAACACCACAGTTCAAACGCATCAATTCTTCGGCGCTCAGCCTTCTTCACAGTCCAACTCTCGCATCCATACATGACCACTGGAAAAACCATAGCCTTGACTACACGTACCTTAGTTGGCAATGTCTCTGCTTTTGAATACGCTATCTAGGTTGGTCATAACTTTCCTTCCAAAGAGTAAGCGTTTTTTAATTTCATGGCTGCAATCACCATCTGCAGTGATTTTGGAGCCCCAAAAAATAAAGTCTGACAGTGTTTCCACTGTTTCTCCATCTATTTCCCATGGAGTGATGGGACCGGATGCCATGATCTTCATTTTCTGAATGTTGAGCTTTAAGCCAACTTTTTCACTCTCCTCATTTACTTTCATCAGGAGGCTTTTTAGTTCCTCTTCACTTTCTGCCATAAGGGTGGTGTCACTAGTGCCTAAACTTCCTTTATCTTCTGCTGTTTCAAGGCACCTACCTTGACTCCAGCTCCAGATGAATCTAACTGCTTTCTCGTGGCTGCATCTGGACTACTGAGTACCAGTGGAGGAAATAACACAAGTTGGCTCATTGGTACCATTAGAAACTCATGGCCACCACCCTCAACTGTACAGGAAGTCTACTAAGTTTTCCTGGTCAGTTCATATTCCTATTATATTCAACATTTTCTCCTCTTCTTAAATCTCAGATTTCCTTGCCTCCTTCAGTTCAGTTCAGTTCAGTTCAGTTGCTCAGTCATGTCTGACTCTTTGCGACTCCATGAATCACAGCATGCCAGGCCTCCCTGTTCATCACCATCTCCCGGAGTTCACTCAGACTCATGTCCATTGAGTCTGTGATGCCATCCAGCCATCTCATCCTCGGTCATCCCCTTCTCCTCCTGCCCCCAATCCCTCCCAGCATCAGAGTCTTTTCCAATGAGTCAACACTTCGCATGAGGTGGCCAAAGTACTGGAGCTTCAGCTTTAGCATCATTCCTTCCAAAGAAATCCCAGGGTTGATCTCCTTCAGAATGGACTGGTTGGATCTCCTTGCAGTCCAAGGGACTCTCAAGAGTCTTCTCCAACACCACAGTTCAAAAGCATCAGTTCTTCGGTGCTCAGCCTTCTTCACAGTCCAACTCTCACATCCATACATGACCACAGGAAAAACCATAGCCTTGACTAGATGGACCTTAGTCGGCAAAGTAATGTCTCCGCTTTTAAATATACTATCTAAGTTGGTCATAACTTTCCTTCCAAGGAGTAAGTGTCTTTTAATTTTATGGCTGCAATCACCATCTGCAGTGATTTTGGAGCCCCCCAAAATTAAGTCTGACACTGTTTCCACTGTTTCCCCATCTATTTCCCGTGAAGTAATGGGACCGGATGCCATGATCTTCGTTTTCTGAATGTTGAGCTTTAACCCAACTTTTTCGCTCTCCTCTTTCACTTTCATCAAGAGGCTTTTTACTTCCTCTTCACTTTCTGCCATAAAGGTGATGTCATCTGCATATCTGAGGTTATTGATGTTTCTCCCGGCAATCTGGATTCCAGCTTATGTTTCTTCCAGTCCAGCGTTTCTCATGATGTACTCTGCATAGAAGTTAAAGAAGCAGGGTGACAATATACAGCCTTGATGTACTCCTTTTCCTATTTGGAAACAGTCTGTTGGTCCATGTCCAGTTCTAACTCTTGCTTCCTGATCTGCATACAGATTTCTCAAGAGGCAGGTCAGGTGGTCTGGTATTCCCATCTCTTTCAGAATTTTCCACAGTTTATTGTGATGCACACAATCAAAGGCTCTGGCATAGTCAATAAAGCAGAAATAGATGTTTCTCTGGAACTCTCTTGCTTTTTCCGTGATCCAGCGGATGTTGGCCATTTGACCTCTATTTATCCTTAAATCCAAACATGTAAATGCTCCTGCTCTACTCCTGCAGCATCTGTTATTGAGACCCCACTCTGATACCCTTAGCAGGGAGGCACAGCCGTACCCCAGCTGCTGTGGGTGTTGGCTGCTAATGGCTCACTCCTGCACCCTTCCTAAAAGATTGCCCTTGGTTTATGGAAGCCGCCTTCCACAGAGGTGCAAGAGAGCAGCTGATGGGTAATGGTGTAGGGTCATAAAGGTCCAGCCCCTTTGCCTCAAGGGTAGACAAACTCAGCAGGAGCAGTTCACAAGCCAGAGCTCCTTGAAGGGTTGGGCTGAGGCTGGATTTCTGAAACCACACCATTGCTTACCTTTTTTCCCCTTCAAACCCCTGCTTCCCATACTGCCTTTCATGTTTTTCTTGAGAACACTCCCACAGTAAATCAGTAGCACAAAATCCCCATGTCAGGCTTTACTTCTAGGGAACTGGACATAAGATAGCCTTCCCTTCTCCTGTGTTCTGGATCCTGTGCCATCCTGTCTTCCCAGGAACCTTGAAGAATCAACAGTCCTTTCTCTTTTCTTGGCTCATTCCCATCAGGACTGAAACAAGCTCAAGCTTCTTCTATCTTAAAAAATTAAATCTTTTCTCAGCCCTACCTTCTTTCCAGCTACTGCCTTCCTCTCTTCTCTCTCTCATAGCCAAACTTCCACATTAGATTGTCAGAGATTTTATGTAATTTTTTTCATGGTTACATTTCTCCTTCCTATGTAGACTATAACGTGTCCACTTTATGGAAGGATTATGGAGAACTCAAGCTATGGCCAGAAGCGAGCCCTTTCAGCATGTGCCCGACGTTCTTATTGTTATTTTGAGCTTTCCTGACATATGAGCTGGTGAACGCTGCCCCATGGTGCTGTTTACATGTGTCTCCTCCATTTCCTCACCTCCTACTCTTTTCTCAGCCCACTCCAATCTGGTTTCTTCCCTGCCACTTTACCTCTGACCTCAAAATGCTACTAAATCTAATGGATGACTTTCAGTTCCTACCCTGCTTGGTTCTCCCTCTCAGTCTTCAGCGCCTTCCCTTTCCTCGGCTTCTCTCTCTTTGCATCCCTCTGCCTATCCAGCTGCTTGGTTCTCCTCCTCGGTCTTCAGTGCCTTCCCTTTCCTCGGCTTCTCTCTCTTTGCATCCCCTTGGCCTATCCAGCTGCTCCTTTCTGGCTCCTTTTGACTTCCTCTTCTTTCAGTGCCCATTAAATGATAATCTCTCTCTCTCTTTGTCTCTCTCTCTCTCTCTCTCTCTCTCTCTCATATCTATCTGGAGCCTTAGTTTTTCTCACTATGCATGTGCCCTAAGCTACTATATATGCATTTCCAAGGCTTTAATTACCATCTTTATACAATGGATTCACAAATATTCAACTCTTGTCTTTCCTTTGAACTCCAGACTCCGATTTTGCCACATGTCCTTCTGGCTACTTTAAATATGCCTTAAACAGAATATGTACAGAATCAAATGCCTAGTTTTTCTACCCAAACTGCTCCAGTGCCAACTTGATAGACTTAAGGAATAGCACCATCACCCACAGAATTTCTCAAGTCAATAATTTATGAGCCACTTGTCATTCTTCCCCAATCACATATTCAATCAATCACGGAGCCCTGTTCATTCAATCTCTTAAATATCTCTCAGATATATCCCTCTCTACATACTTCCCCATGACAGCATGCCAGTTTACTCATCGATTCTCATGTAAAACATCACAGTCATCTCCATGTCTCTATCTATAATAATCTTTATACCAATCAGGGGTTAGTTGCAAGTAGAAACCACTTGAGCTTTTATGTATTGTTGTTTAGTCTGGCTCTTTGCGACCCCATAGATTGTAACCCACCAGGCCCCTCTGTCCATGGGATTTCCCAGGCAAGAATATTGGAGTAGCTTTGCCATTTAATACAGGAAACAAGGAGCTTGCACAATCCTGGAAGGACTGGAAGGCTCTGGGCTAGGCTTCCAGAAATAACATCCAGAATAATACAACAAGATGGGCCCAGAAGGGGAATTGCCCCCCTACCACCATCAGAAAGGTGGAGAATGAGGGAGCCATCACTATGATCACAAAGGGAATAAAGTTGCCATTTTTCTGGTGCCTGACCCTGGGCTGCTGCTGCCAGGAGAGCCAATGGCCATGACCAATCTTGCCGGTTTCTGGACCTCCCAGATGCGTGTAATTGATGGAACATTATCTGCTACACAACCTGAGCTGGAACCTGGTCTTCTGCAGCCTCTGTCATACAGGAAGGTTTGGAGAGGCTGAAGTGGACACTGAGCCAGTCAATAACCTCCCATCTGCCACCATCTTCCCATTGATATTCTCATATTTGCTCTTTCTCTCTCACCCCCTTTACTCTCTGCTGCCAGAACAATGCTTTTAAAGCTCAAGACAGATCACAAAATCTTCCTAAATGCTGGCTGATGGTTTCTTATTGCTTTAAAAGTATAATCCAAATCCTCATCATGGCCTATAAATCCATGCATAGTGTTTATCTCTTGCTTACTATGGGCCGGGCACTGTACTAAGTGATTTTCATGGATTAACTCATGTAATTCTCAAAATAAGTTTATGAGTCAGGTACATTATCCTGGTTTTATAGATGAGCCAACCTTCAGAGATCAACTTCTCAAGGTCAGCCTAATTTAAGAGACAGGCGATTAGGCTTTCTGACTCTGTAGGCTGTGCGCTTAGCTCTGTGCTGTACTGTCCCCATCAAGACAAGCCCCGGCAATGTCTCCAGCCTCATCTTTTACCACCACCTCCCTCACAGGCTGTGCTCTGCCCAGGCTGGCCAAACTCACTTCTAGAAGATGGTGTGCTCTCTTGTGCCTCCCAACTTTGAACTTATTGCTTCCTCTTTTAGAATGCTTTCCTCCTCTTTTTCCCCAGCTCATGTCTGCTCATCCTTCAGGACAAGAAGGCCAAGCACCTTTCCTCTGAGGAGCCCCTCCTGGTTCCTTGGAGGATGCTGAGTCCCTAGGATACCACATCTTTTCTACTGGAGCATGCCACCAAATTATCTAACAACTCTTTATTTAGGTGGAGGGACCTAGAGACTGTCATACAGAGTGAGGTAAGTTAGAAAGAGAAAAACAATTATCACCTATTAATGCATATATGTGTAATCTAGAAAAATAATGCAGATGAACCGATTTCCAGGGTAGGAATAGAGATGCAGACATAGAGAGCAGATATGTGGATACGGAGGCGGAAGGGGAGTGTGGGATGAATTGGGAGGTTAGGACTGACATATGCACGCTACTGGGTGTAGAATAAGGAGCCTGGTGGAAACCTTCTGTACAGTGCAGGGAGCTCAGCTCAGAACTTTGTGAAGACTTAGGTGGGTGGGATGGGGGTAGGTGGAAGAGAGGTCCAAGAGGAAGAAGATACATGTATACGTACAGCTGATGCACTTCCTTGCACAGCAGAAACTAACAACATTGTAAAGCAATCACGTGCGTGTGTTAGTAGCTCAGTCGTGTCCGACTCTCTGCAACCCCATGGACTATAGCCCCCAGGCTGCTCTGCCCATGGGATTCTCCAGGCAAGAATACTGGAGAGGGTTGCCATTACCTTCTCCAGGGGTTCTTCTCAACCTTGGGATTGAACTCGGGTCTCCCACATTGCAGCTAGATTCTTTATTATCTGAGCTACCAGGGAAGCCCAAGTGTAGTCATATTCCAATAAAAAATTGATCAGAAAAAAATTCTTTAAGATGTCTTCCTCAGAAAACTGCATGGTGACAGGTACCCTGCCTGTCGTGTTCATCACTCTCCCAGGTGTCTAGAATTTTGCCTGCTACAAAATGAGCACTCGTAAATAGTGATACACTGACTGATTAGAGGAATGAAAAATTTTAAACTCATTATCCGAAATAAGAGTGACAAAAATAAAAACAGCTCAACAAAAAGCATGGACAAATTCCTCCTGAAAAAAGAAAGAGGAGTGATTAAGGGAAACAGGGACGTTTACAGATGTCATCAAGCTCCTGGGTTCATTTAGGAGCAGAAGGCAGGGTGAGAGAGAAACAGAGCTGCAGACTGGATCCCTGCATATCAACTGGATCTCACCCCACGCCCACCTTGAAGGAAGTGAAGTGAAAGTCACTCAGTCGTGTCCGACTCTTTGCGACCCCATGGACTGTAGTCTGCCAGTCTCCTCTGCCCATGGAATTCTCCAGGAAGGAATACTGGAGTGGGTAGCTGTTCCCCTCTCCAGGGGATCTTCCCAACCTAGAGACAGAATCCAAGACTCCCAAATTGCAGGCAGAATCTTTACCATCTGAGCCACCAGGAAAATCCAAGAATACTGGAGAGGGTAAATTATCCCTTCTCCACTGGATATTCCCGATCCAGGGATTGAACCAGGGTCTCCTGCATTGCATCCCTGGTGGGCTTCCCTGGTGGCTCAGATGGTAAAGTGTCTGCCTGCAGTGCATGAGGCCCAGGTTTGATCCCTGGGTCGGGAAGATCCCCTGGAGAAGGAAATGGCAGCCCACTCCAGTACTCTTGCCTGGAAAATTCCATGGACTGAGAGGCTCCTCAGAGCCTGGTAGGCTATAGTCCATGGTGTCGCAAAGAGTTGGAAACGACTGAGCGACTTCACTTTCTCCTGCATTGCAGGCAGATTCTTTACCAGCCACCAGGGAAACCCATGCCCACCCTGAATTAGATCCAAATCCACAATGTTATATATCTAGGAGTTTGGGGTCAACCGGGGAGTGTATATTTCACACCACGTGGCCAAACTTCAAAAATACTCTCTTTAAACATTTCTGTTCCATCCCCAAAGTTCTCTCCAGATGCCAAACTACTGACCTCCCCTTTCTCCTCCAGAGTAGCCCTTCCCACAGCTTCCCCAACCAGGCCAGACCCAGCTTCCTTCTCGCCAGAGGCTATCCAGATTCTGTGTGTCCCTGTCTTTCTTTCTTTGGGTAGGGCAGCGGAGTCATCCTCCTAGAAGCTCCAGGGAGCATCTCCATACTCAGGCTCTGCTCAATAACAATCCCTCCTTCTTGGGATCCATCTCCCATGGAAGGCAGTGCTTAGTTGCTCAGTTGTGTCTGACTCTTTGTGACCACATGGACTGTAGACCACCAGGCTCCTCTGTCCATGGGATTTCCCAGGAAAGAATACTGGAGTGGGTAGCCATTTCCTTCTGCAGGGAGGACTTTCCTGACCCAGGAATCAAAACTGGGTCTCGTGCATTGCAGGCAGATTCTTTACCAATTGAGCGAGGGTGGATTGTAAATATCGTGAGGATATTTAAGGGGATATTAAACCAGTGTAACTTTTGTCCCTGTTAATCCTTCCTTCCTGGTCATATGAGCTCCCACATCAAGAACCGCACCGGTAGGCTCCGATCATAGAGTGTGTTCTATGATGTAGCAAGAATGCTTTTCCTTCTGCTATTAAGTCTGAGCCCTGAAACTCAGGGCCCTGGGAAATAGGGTAAGTGCTCTCCAAAACAAAGTGCGAAATGAGTCATTACTTCCACCATGATGAAGTATAGGAAGAAGTAGGGTGAAGATGTCAGACACGTGTCCCCTCTGTCTTCCTCGCTGGGTACAAGTGTTGCTGGAGTTGGTAGAAATATCCTGTTAGGTAAGCGAGAGCCAAGATTATCATCAGTCTGGACGTTGGAAAGGATCATACTTCACTGGGCACTGCCTGGGGAAAGTGGCCCAGAATCACTCAGCGTGAGGGCTCCGAGAGGGTACCCTGCAGTGGCATGCCTGGATCTCTCAGGCCTGTGTATGGCTTCCAGGGACCTGGAAGTTCCTATAAGTTCCTGCAAAGGAGACAAGGTACAGAGAGGACTACTAGTATATCAGAAGCCTGTATCAGGAGGCCAGCAAGGCTGGGACCTCAGCGACTAGAGGCAATGACAGTGGAACCTAAGCAAACACTAGTTCAGCCATCAGACAGCTCAGCCAACCGACAGTGCAGATGAAAGAACTCAAAACTTCCCTACACCCAGAAGGGAGGCAGGGGAAGCGGGTAGGAAGAAATGGCTTTGAATTGACCAAATATTTACCTCCTAAAGACAGTTCTAAACCAAAAGAGACTCTTTACATGACTCAAGTGGCAGAAACCATTATTTGGCAAGTTTTGAGTGTGTTGGCTGCCTCCTGCCCTCTGCCCACCCTCTAGGCCATTCCCAGCAGAGAAGGCTGGAGAGCTATGGGGCCTGACAGCCCCTGGGCAGCTGACCTAAGAGAGACCTCATCCTTCAGAACAGAGGCATCCACATGATGGCAAGAGGGATTCTGAGGGGCGCCATGCTGGAGCACACCTCCTGACTTTACCTGAAGGCTCTGGGTGTTGTCTGTCCCTCAGATCTCTCAATGTTGTCACTGCCTGTAGCTGGAAGGCTGAAAAAAAAAGCCCAATTACATTTTGAAACCCATTTAATTGTTTCTTGCAGTGAGCCCCTCTCCCAGGAGATGAGGAGGAGGCAGCCAGCTGCTATTTCACGTGAAAAGCACAGCCAGAGAAAGGCACCCAGAGGAACAGGGCAAATGTTTTGGAAGGCTACCAGGCTGCAGCCTGTCTGCACGCTGATTAGAGCATGACATCTAGTGAAGACAAGTTAAGCAACAGTGAGGAACCCAAGTGTGAGTTTAGTTTGAATGCTATTGCCATAGTCTTTTATTGTGGACTTTATAGAATGGTGGGTGATGGGATGGGAGGGCGAGGGTCCAGTGTGGAAGGGTTGAGCTTCTGGAAAAATGAAATTGCCAGGAGCAGCGGCTTTGGAAATGCCACTTCAGCTGTTTAAATGCTATGGTTGGTTGTACAAAATGATCGTTATCTCGAGGTCTAAATTCTGCTGATTCAATTGCTCTTATTTGGATTTTCGAATTATTCCTGACAAGATAATAAGTCTCTTTCAAAACATTAAATTGGATAAATCTCCCTGCTGGAGGTCTCCAGTTCGATTTAATTTTCTGCAGATATTCTAAGGATCTAATGGGAAATCAAAATGAAAGGGCTTAGTTGGAATTTCTCTAATTCCCCAACATGAGGTCTTTAGAACGTGAAGATGGTGGGCAACAAATGTTTCTTTTCTCTCTCTCTCTGGGTCTCTCTCTCTGTAAGTTCCACTCCTGACCTTTAGACCGTCTTGTTAAACTTCCATCTATAGAAGGCTAAGCACTAATCACAGAGCTTGATTTTTGTGACCAATTTTCATACATTCCCCAGTTTTCTTGAGAACTAGTAGGGCTGCATGCTGTGTCTTCAGCTGAGTTACACGGACACAGCACATCAAATGGGAATTTTCAGAGCTGCTGTTCTACAGAACCTGGAGACCTGAGAACTGAGCTTGTAAAGTCTCCTGGAAAATGGTAGGCCAAAATTCATTTCTTTGTTTCTCAGCAGCTGCCTTAGAGAAACAGCTTTGGGTGTTGTTACCATCTATGCTAGGCACTAACCATTACCATTTACTGTGTCTACTGAATGCCAGGCACTTGGTTAAGTCTTGGTTAAGTCTTATACAAGTGTGTTTTGTTTAATCCATCTCCACACAATATCCCAATGAAGCAGGTGCTACAGTTGTCCCCATATTATGGATGAACAAGTAGGGTCAGAGAGAAGTGATTTATCCCAGGCCATACACTTAGTAAACAGTCTGTGTATAGAGAAGAGGGCAGATTTTTATGAATCTCGATCTGTCTGCCTCTCAAACTCACACTCTCATTACCCTAAGAATAGACCATCAAAGTTACACAAAAATTGTCTTTAATGAGCTTCCAGGAGAGGCTTATTGAGTTCAAATAACAAAGTTATCTGTTATCTTGTCAACACATCCATCATAGAACTAACTCTTCAGTCGCTTTCAGGACCTTTTACAGAGATGGACAAAGAGGCAGGAGAGAGAATGAGACATAATTTCCTCACCAAAGAGGTTGCTGTCACCTAGGCAGGAGATTGACGTGACAGTAACTACCTCCATGTTCTGAGGGTTCAGGGAGAAGACAGAGGAGCCACATTCGCTTTGCTTGGCAGACAGCCCAACTCATTAGAGGTGACATTGGTCACTTGAAGGGTCCTGGGACAAATAAGGAGGAAGTGCCTCACCAGAGAACCACGTCAACAGACAAAAGAACCCCTCTGCATGGGCTTTAGTCTGGTCCCTGCTAGCTACCCGAGCTGACAACTCCACCCCCAGATGACAGATGCTCCTGTCGCCTGGTATTAATGGCCCTCCCAGATTAATAGAGCCACAAGGGTAAAGACCAGCCAGCAGCTGCTTCGAATGGTAATTTTCCATGTGGACTCTGCTCTTGCCCTATCACTTCTTGACTTTTATCATCTGCCATGATGATACTGCAGAAAAGAATGTGTTGGCCAGGACACTCTTTCAGATTGGGCTTGCTCACAAAACTTCACAATAAATACAAAACAGCCTGTGCCCTGGGCTTTTAAATCCACAGGAAAGGAGTTCAGTGACAAAGGCTGGAAGGAGCTTGCTTTGACTTAATCAGCACAAAAACTTTCAAAATGAGGAAAGTTGTGTGGAAATTTCAATTAAGGTCATAGGAACTTCCCCATATTTGGGTGACTAAGACCTCGGAGGGCTAGGCACCAGCATCTGGAATTGTTAGGGTAGAATTCTCACCGCCCACCCCCGCCCCCCCCCCCTCCCAGTACCTCCTATCTGTCCACAGTCCCTTCCCTCTTCACTCCTGCCCTATACTCTGATTTTCACCCTCCAGTTGCTACAAAGGCATTTGAGATGCAAGTAAGTTAAGGAAAGCCCACTTGGAAAGTTCAGCTCCAGGGTCTAAAAGGTCTTTAGTGAAGGATACTGTTCCTCCTCATTTTCAATGTATACCCAAAGAGCAAGTAGAGAATATATAATTTAAACAGTGACATCACAGCAAACAGGGAAGGGGCTCTGAGGGAAGGCCCTGTCACTTACCTGGGGACTGTGACACTTTGTAGTGAGACTTGATGTCACTGGCACTCAGACCTTGGCTGGATCAAACTCATGAGCCATATGTTACTTTTACTCCTGACTACTTTCCAAAAGATGTGAGGTGGCTTACACCAAAGACACATGTCTGTTAAGCCTGTAAAAACAAGACTCAGATGATAAGAAACAAATATGGATAGAGACAAAACAGAAAATATTGTTGTAGAGACCTAGGCTGGAGAAGACTCTTGAGGGTCCCTTGGACAGCAAGGAGATCAAACCAGTTAACCCTGAAGGAAATCAACCCTGAATATTCATTGGAAGGACTGATGCTGAACTGAAATTCCAATACTTTGGCCACCTGATGCGAAGAGCCAACTCATTGGAGAAGACCCCCATGCTGGGAAATATTGAAGACAGGAGGAGAAGGGGATAACAGAGGATGAGACGGCTGGATGGCATCACCAACTCAATGGACATGAGTGTGAGCAAACTCTGGGAGACGGTAAAGGAGAGGGAAGCCTGGCATGCTGTAGTCCATTGAGTCTCAAAGAGTAAGACACAACTAAGTGACAAAGCAACAAAGACTTGAATAAGTATAAAATGTTATTTTGAGCCTCCTGACACCCAAGATGAAAAAGAACCATGTCAAGGAACATATTTTTTCAATGCCTGAAATGTAAAAGCACACTTAATTTGTCAGGGGGTGTGGATTTCTCGGTTTGCTCCGTTTGGTGGTTGCCTGCCACATCCCAAGCAGAGGCCGGACAGAGAAATGATACCATGGTGATGGGAGGGCGAACCCTCTGCCTTAAACAAAACATTGTGGCCATGGCAATATCCTTTCTTACATTAAAACACCCTCTGGTCATTCTCCTGGACGTCTTCTATTCATTTCTTGATAAATACTTGGTAGGGTTCTGCATGAGAATTAACTTTGTTAAAATACTCCCTGCAGGAGTGGCTCAATAGTTGTCTTACAGCAATAACCAGAGTTTGCTTCTGAGCATTGAGAGGAGTAAGGGGAGACTAGTTACTATTTCCAAAGGTCTGGTTACAAGAGGGCATGATGGCGTTCCAGAGAGCACAGACATGGCAGAAGAACCCCTGGATTTTCAGTTGCCAAGTCGTGTCTGACCCTCTGTGAGCCCATGGACGCGAGGCCTCCCTCTCCCTCACCATCTCCTGGAGTTTGCCAAGTTCATGTCCATTGAATCGGTGATGCCAAACCACCATCTCATCTCTGTTGCCCTCTTCTCCTTCTGCCTTCAATCTTTCCCAGCTTCAGGGTCTTTTCCAATGAATTGGCTGCGTGTCACTAGACGAGCTCATTCCTGTCTCTGAGCTGCACTTTTCCCAGCTGTACCACAAGGAGTTCTCAACTCTGGCTGCACATTAGAATCACCTGGGGAGCTTTTAAAGATACCCATGGGCGGCTTCCTCCAGAGACAAACTAATGATCTGTGCTTTCCTAGTGCCCAGGTATCAGTGCTGTTGGGGCACTTCAGAAGATTCACGTGGAGCCAGGACTGACATCACTGGGTGATCTCTAAGAGACCTCTCCAGATCCATGCTTCCAAATAGACATTCCTATTTTGAGGGATGCCTCAATTTATGTTTCCTCTGGGTGTGGAGCTCCTTCTCGCAGAGTCAGCTAGGTTAAAAAGAACAAACTAGAAAGATCCTTATAAATCATGCAAAATGAGCTGCCTGCCTCTGCAGCTGTAGGACAAAAATACCTCGGTGCACGTGGTCTATTTCCTCCTCCTTGCTGGCGGAAAACAGCAGCCCTCCAACACAGAGCATGCGCTTCATCATCTGTGACCTCGATCTACCTTTCTGGTTTCTTCTTCTCCCTTTTACCTCACTTCACACTCCGGTCTTTCCCTAGTGTATAGTGACAAAGGGTTGATAGCAAATTCTAACCCTCAAGGATTGGCTGATTAAACACGGATAAAACACCAAAGCGTTACTTCAACTCGCATTTCAAGTAGACATTAATTCAGCACCTATGTGGCAGAGGCTGGGTTAGTCATGTTAATTGCCTCTTTCTAAGCATTTGATTGGCATTTGTGCAAAAGGAGAGATCTCTCTCCCCTCTGACATCACCATTTAAAAGAACAGCAAGCATAAGCCAAGCCATAGGGTTGGGAGTATGCTGGACGGGAGATGCTGGGGACTGGCCTTGAAGACTTGCCTCTTCTGAGGGACTTGGTGGAGAGCTTGAGGGTGGAGCCTAACAGATGGTCCTCTCCAGGGAATTTGGCAACCAATGGCTTCACCTAAGAACCGAATCGTCACAGCCATGGTTGACCAGCAAGCTAGTATTCCAGGCCTTTACCTGCATTTCTCAAATAATCTGGTCAGATTATACCCTAACTCCCATCTGTTGGCCCAAGATGGAAGTGTGTTAATATTTTGCCGATGCAAATAAAATAACATAAGTAATGTTTATATCCTGATACTCTAATCAATTATTCCCATTGCTGCTGCTGCTTAATTGCTTCAGTTGTGTCTGACTTTTTGTGCAACCCTATGGACTGCAGCCCACCAGGCTCCTCTGCCCATGGGATTCTCTAAGCAAGGATATTGGAGTGGGTTGCCATGCCCTCCTCCAGGGGATCTTCCCAACTCAGTGATAGAACTGGGGTCTCCTACACTGCATGCAGATTCTTCACTGCTGTGCCACCAGAGAAGCCCCACAATTTCAACACCACCCACCAAACCGACTTCTAACAAAACAGAATAAATACTATAAAAACAATTTCTGACAAGAGAGTTCACTAACACAGAATAAACATTAAGTTGTTGAGAGAATTATGGTTTTAGTACAGAATATAAACATATAACACTCTGATAAACTAAACTAAAAATAATATAGTTACCAAAAACTGAGTGGAGGAAGGAGGCAAAAGCATAAGCAGGATAATAATCAACTCACCTATCACAATAAAGATCAAAAGTTACCTCTAAAACTGAAAAGGAATTAAAACAGAGTAAACTCTTAAAGACTGTGTAACGTATGTTTTCTTGACCATAGAGGAATCTTTTGGAATTTAGTGAATCTTTGGAGAATTAATGACACCTATAGTAAAAAGTGTCTCCACTTTTGGTTGCAATGGCAACCCGCTCCAGTACTCTTGTCTGGAAAATCCCATGGATGGAGGAGCCTAGTAGGCTGCAGTCCATGGGGTCGTGAAGAGACCGTCAAAACTGAGTGACTTCACTTTCACTTTTCACTTTCATGCATTGGAGAAGGAAATGGCAACCCACTCCAGTGTTCTTGCCTGGAGAATCCCAGGGATGGGGGAGCCTGGTGGGCTGCCGTCTATGGGGTCGCACAGAGTTGGACACGACTGAAGTAACTTAGCATAGTAAAAAGTGTTAATAAAAGTTTGATAAGTCCTTCAATTTTTGCATTAGTTTCTTTCTCTTCTATTAAATTCAAGCAAAATGTAAATATTTTTATTTTCTCAAAAACACATTCTCACAAATTTCTCTTTCCCTGCACCACATACAGATATATTTGGAATCATGTTAACTGAGTGTTAATATTCGTTATTTCTAGGTACTGGTGCCTAGTTACTTTGTTGCTTCAGTACTTGTTCTTTTCTGTCTTGTTTGCATTTTTTTGCCACAATCATATAATATGTTTAAAGAAAAATAAAATTATGATTTGAAAAAGTCAGCAACTGATCCTGAATGGCTTCAAGATGAACTCTGAAATTCTATGTATAATACATATGTGTGTACATTTTTTTGAAAAGTATGTTATTTGCTCATCCAACAATCAAAAATGTTTATATTCCAGCATGCAGTTCTGTGCTTTCTGAGTTTCTTCTGCTTTTGGTTTTTAAGCTTCTGGCTAATAATAGAGCTGTCCTTGACTGTCAGCCAGATATGAGGAACTAACCAAGAACTTTATATGTATTTTTTTTTGTTTCTGCACAACTTTATAAGATAGATATTATCACTTCCATAATGTGAAGGAGAAATGAAAATCAGAGATGCCCAGTCATTTGCCCAGGGTCACACAGCAATCAGAAGTAGACTTTGTCATCTGAACTCATCTCTGTCTGGGTCTGAAGTTTGATCCACCACATTCATCTACTTCATCAGATAAATCATCAGAAGTCATCTGTTTACTACTGTTTTAGGGCCTACAATTAGCTGGCAACACCCCAGGTGCTGGGGACACAGAAACAAACATTGAACAAAAATCTCTACTTCTTTGAAACTAATAGTCAGAAATAGCTAAACACAGATTTTAAATATGCTTATGCTATTTCCTTTGATTGTTATAACAATCCTGTGAGGCAGGCAGGTAAAGCAACCTCTGCTCTATAGAACCAACTAAATCTGGGAGAAAGAGTTAAGTGAATTGTATAGCTCTTACAGGATACAGCCAGAATATCAAACCTGTCGAGACTCTGAGTCTCATCTTTAAGTCTTAAAATATCTATATATTCTAAAACTAGACCAGATTCTAGTAGTAAATGGCCTTCTAGGTGGTTAAAAAAACAGCTCACCTGCTAATGCAGCAGACACAGAGACATGGGTTCCATCTCTGGGTCAGGAAGATCCCCTGGAGAAGGGAATGGCAACCCACTCCGGTATTCTTGTCTGGAAAATCCCATGGATAGAGGAGCGTGGCAGGCTACAGTCCATAGGGTTGCAAAGAGTTGGACATGAATGAAGCTACTTAGCACACACAGCATGTATGCTAGTAGCAAATAGTGGTAGTGACAGAATATAAAAATTAAGAGTAAGTTTTGTCTTCAGTCTCACTTGATAAAGGTTATTGGACATTGTGAAACAGACTGAGTTTTTCCTTACCTCACTCTCATGTTCCCTTTCAGGGTCCTCTCCATTCCGGATGCTATTGATTTGTCACCCATTCTCCTCTACTTGCCCCAATGATTTAAACACAACTAACTCTCCATCATGAAACTGCAAGATGCTTACTCCTTGGAAGAAAAGTTATGACCAACCTAGATAGCATATTCAAAAGCAGAGACTTTACTTTGCCAACTAAGGTCCGTCTAGTCAAGGCTATGGTTTTTCCAGTGGTCAGGTATGGATGTGAGAGTTGGACTGTGAAGAAGGCTGAGCACCAAAGAATTGATGCTTTTGAACTGTGGTGTTGGAGAAGACTCTTGAGAGTCCCTTGGACTGCAAGGAGATCTAACCAGTCCATTCTGAAGGAGATCAACCCTGGGATTTCTTTGGAAGGAATGATGCTAAAGCTGAAGCTCCAGTACTTTGGCCACCTCATGTGAAGAGTTGACTCATTGGAAAAGACTCTGATGCTGGGAAGGATTGGGGGCAGGAGGAGAAGGGGACAACAGAGGATGAGATGGCTGGATGGCATCACGGACTCGATGGACGTGAGTCTGAGTGAACTCTGGGAGTTGGTGATGGACAGGGAGGCCTGGCGTGCTGCGATTCATGGGGTCGCAAAGAGTCGGACATGACTGAGCGACTGAACTGAACTGAACTGAACTCTCCGTCTGCCCTCTCTGCTTCCACTCCTGATGCATAGGACTCAGCTGCTAACTTGCAACACAGCTTTTCCATGCAGTCACTGGTCACTGAATACCTAGAGGATGCTGAGCATGATGGCAAGTATAAGAAGGCATATATGTAAGGAATATGACATAAGGTCTCTCCCAACAGGGGCTTGCATTTTAAATTTTTTTTTTTTAAGGTTTAAAGTATTTATTTATTTATTTGACTGTCTGGAGTCTTAGTTGCAGCACTCAGGACCTTTCACTGCAGTGCAAGCACAGGCTTCCATCCAGTTGTGGCTTGTGGGCTTTGTTGCCCTGTGGCATTTGGGATCTTAGTTCCCTGACCAGGGATCGAACTCACATTCCCTGCACTGGAAAGTGGACTCTCAACCACTGGAACACCAGGGAAACCCCTAAACTTGGATTTTTAAACCTCAAAAGACTTTAAGACGAAAAAAAAAAAAGGATCTCAAATGGGGATTTTCAGGTATACTTTAAATTGTATATTCCATTGGAGTCATTGATAAATTTTTCAAGAACTTGCTATAAATGCAAATTTCTACATTCCACTTTCAGAGAATCTTTAGTTCTGGGGTGATAGCCAGGAATCTGCACATTTAGCAAGCTTCTCAGGGACCATGCACCACAGTTCTGGAAAGCATTTGTGTATGGAGAGAGTGCATCGAGTAACCACTCCAAGAATCCCTACATCACAGTTACACTCACAGTACCTCTGTCAAAGCACGTACCAAACTCTGTTGCAATTGTCTGTCTGTGTCTATGTCTGCAACCAAACAGTGGAACCCATTCCTATTCATCTCTGCAGCCTGAGTCCCTGGTTCACGGTACCCTACCCAGAGACACTCCATAAATATTTACCAAATGTATGAAGACAGGCTCCACTCTGCATTAGTCATACACACACACACAGGCTCATCTCATTACCCACTGTATTTCCATGGAAAAAGCTGATCCTACCTCTGCATCACTACATGGCTCCTGGGGTGAACACTTGCTTTTACAATATGCTAAGAAGGAAGGTTTCATAAAACCATAGTGGGCCTAGCAGCTGGAGAAAAGCAAAAAGGCATATTACAAGAAGAGAGTTAAACTCCGGATGTATTCCCACAGCCATCTAGCAAATAAAGGTGGTATGAAATCTGCAATAATGAAATTGAGCATCTTGTTGAAGATCACAGAGCAAGTTGCTTAGATCTAGAACCGGAACTATAGTTTTTCCTTACATGCCCTTATTGCTCTGGTGAAACCTAAGAAATCCAAATATCTTTAATCTTGCACCACTATCAATCAAAATATAATAATACATTAGTAAACCTAACTTTAATATTGTAATACAGTTAATATTGTCACTAGAATTTCTGGTTCTGTGTAGGAATGGATCCTCTTGCAAACACTTCACCCTGAGAACCCCTGGACTGTATCAGCCCTCTTCATTAAAATAAGAAAATCTAGTTTGCTGACCAAAGCGGAGGGAAGCCCATCATAACATGCAGAAAGGAAGGAGAAAAAATGGAAAAGAGAGAGGAGGGGAGGCCAAAAGCAGGAAAGAGGGAGAGAGAAAAGAGGTGAGGAAGGAAGGAAGGAGTGAAGGAGGAAGCAGAGGAAGAGGTGGAGGGGAGAGGAGGGTAGGGATGGAGGGAGGGAGTTCTGAAGCCACACAGATTTTGTTTTTTTAGAAGCCAACTGCATTATATGTACAAGGATCATCTTATGATATTGTTATTCTAACTCACAAGCAACAAGCTTGGGTTAGTCAAAGGGACATCGAGATCAGATTTGTGATTTCCAACACTCCCCTCACTCCAATTTACAGTTTAGTGGCTTTGAGAAACACAGAGAGCAGCAATGTCCCTCCTCTGTGGCTTCCCTGATGCCTATGAGAGCCCGTGAATGTGTTTGTGGCCCATATCTCTTTAGTCCAGAAAGCACAGAGCAGCACTCTTTGTTTTTCCCCATTTCGTTTTCCAGGCGCTTGACTGAGCCCCCTGCACAACGCAGCCCTGATAATAGAACAGATAAGATACTTATGATGCCTAAGTTGAGACAATCCATTTGTGAACATGCCAGAATTTGTCTTCATAGAACTAAATAAGGTCAATACTACTGTGAGTCCAGAGAATCTCTATGAGTGCTGAAACTTTAAAATATTTGCTCTGTATTTCATACATTTGTAAAGAACTTTAAAGGTCATCTACTTCAATCTCCAAACTATGAATTAAATACTAAAACCCAAGTTACTTTATATTTTGGATGATGGGGAGAGGGGCACTGGATTTCTTCATCTGTAATATGAGAGGAATGGACTAGCCAAAGTCTAAGATCGTTGTGATTCCAACATCTCATAAATCAACCAGAATATCTATAGTTGGTAAGCAGTCACAGACTCCCTGGTGCATGGTCAAACATACTGAATAAGAAAATACAGCTATGGCTCCCTTCTGACCTTCTGAATATCAGCTGACAAATGCTAACTTAAATTTGAAGTATTTAGTGAAAATGTGATCTAGTCTGGAAGATATGTCTACGACATTGTGGGGAAATTAACAAGACAGCACCAGCCAGGCTCTCTCGGCCTGTGTTCTGTACACAATGACTTTGCCTGATTATGTAACAGCTGAGATCACTTATAGCACTGTGCGTGCACATCGCAAGGTACTCGCTTGGACACAGTCTACTTTTGTTACATAAACTCTACCTGAAAAACCCTGGAGGTTGTGTGCAGCCCACCTGTACAAGCGTCACAATGAAAGCCCTGGCTGCACTGGGGCTACCCTGGAGTGGCATCATGGTTATGCTATGGGAGATCATGCTATGGCTACTTTTTGGTTATGTTATGACTGCTGCTGTGGCCGCTGTGTCAGCCAGGAGAGAGGCTGTGTTATGGCCACCACGCCAGCCAGGAGAGAATAAATGTGCCTGCATTTCCTACAGATCCTTGCATCTTCTTCCAGCCTCTTAGCTCTAGCCTTGCCTACCCTTGGTTCAGTGAACAGTGCAAACAGTGTGAACAGCAAGACAATTGGCACAATGAACAGAATCAGCAACATATACATCTAAAAATGTAAACAACTTTATTTCAAGATAGTGAAGAGTTAATTACAGACATTGATGGATAACCTTTATTTCCGTGATTTTAGCTCATCCCTTGCCAAATGTGTGACTTCAAATAGATGTGTCAGAAGGGTAGTAAAGTTTCCAAAGCTAAAAAAGAAAGGGCAGGTCTTCTCAGGCTTCCAGAAATGCTAATTACTCATAATGACAAGTCATTACCCAAATCCATTTCTGGAAAGTCACAAGGACTTGACAGGTCAAAGCAAAAATGACATTTCAGGCTCCAGCAAGAGACTAAATTAACCCTCAGCACACACATATTTACCACCCTCTTTCTCCGAGGAGGAAAAAGCACAAAAATAATGGGAGGTTTGGTACTGTAGAGAGAAAATCAACTCAAGGCCTACACAAGGGAACCAAGAGCTGCTGTTGGGCTCCAGAGGTGGGGATTTGTACCACAGGTTTCCTGTAGCACAACTTTACCTGCATAACTGTGAGCTTCTTGGGAGATGGGACTCCAACAACAGACAGACATGCAGCTATCTGGAATTTGAAGGTGGGGATGCAGAAAAGCCAGAGCTCTTTGGGAACAGAAAAGTGAGGCTGAGATGTGCCTGCCCATAACAGTGAGTCTTATAAACCAACGCTGATCCCACCCAGATTTCTAGCAACCAGTTTACTCCATATTCCATTTGTGCATTCAAGTATGTATTCAGTCAATGTTTTCCAAGTATCTGCTTTTTGCCAATACTGTTCCAGGTTCTAGCGATAGACGGATGAATAACAAAGACAGTGCTTAGTCTCATTGAATTTCCAAAGAGATAATGAACAGTGACTAAATTACCATACAAATAAATAAGTATAATTAAAGTTCACACTTTATTGAATACAGTGAAGAGAATGGACAGGGTAGGATCAGAGATTTGAACAGGGCCGCTTGAGCTAGTCAGCTGGCTAGAGGCAGCATCATATCCTAGCTTTAGGCGATCAAGAACAAGGACCAGTAGCATTCCAGGTGAGAGGTCCAGTCTGTGCAGACGTTCTCAGATGGGCATATAGGAACTGGGAAAAAAGGGAAGTGTGGCTGGAACACAGCACATGTGTAAGAATGGGGACAGCAGAGCCTGGACCTGTGGGAGGGGCCTTTGACTTACCCAGGCCAGTTAGGGCAGGAGAATGTAGGAGAGAGCTCGTTCCTAAAATTCATAGGCAACAACAGGCCAAGACTGGCACAGAGAAGCAGATCCCTAGAACAGAGCAGGATGCCTGAGGACTGGAACACCTCAGGACTGTGAATAAACCATGGGACCACTAAGTAGTTCAGTTGGAGAGTGACATGATTTGATATTTTATTTTTAAGATCACGCTGGGTATACAGAGGTAAAATGATAGAACCAAAACCACTTGCATAGACATTGGAGCATCTTAGAAAAATACTGTGAGATATCATCTTTACAATGTTCAAAAACAAGCAAAATAAGCAATATATTATTTGAGGATATGGACAGGGTGAAAGAATATTTTTTAAACGGAAATATAAATGTGATCTTTTCACACTGTTAATGGGGTTCTCATGTATGAACAGTATGAAAAAGTCATGTTTATAATTCAAAGAATGTTCAAATTACCCTGCAGTCGTACTCATTTTATATGCCAGCAAGGTAATGCTCAAAATCCTTCAAACTAGGCTTCAGCAATATGTGAACTGAGAATTTCCACATGTACAAGCTGGGTTTAGAAAAGGCAGAACAACCAGAGATCAAATTGCCAACATATGCTGGATCATAGAAAAATCAAAGTAATTCCAATAAAAATCTACTTCTGCTTCATTGACTATGCTAAAGTTTTTGACTGCGTGGATTCACAACAGATTGTGGAAAAATTCTTTAAAACACATAGACATATACATATATTGTATACATATTCTCTGTAAAATTTTCTGATTCTGTTTGCCAGTCCTCAAGAATTTCATAAGCTTATGGAGGGCAGTATGTGAGCTTTCTCTGTTTTTGCAAGCTGTTAAGTTACTGGGAAGGTAAGCATACTGTGTCACTGTTACCATCACCCCATGGATCACCATAACTGACTCAGTTGCTCTGGTGGCTATGAGACTTTCCCCTTTTCCCCTCACAGCAAAAGGCTGAATGCTCTTTAAATGATAAAGCCTTTCCATAGATGAGGAAACTGGTATTCACACAAAGCTAATCAAGACTAGCTGTACAGTCTTGCTAGAAACTTCCTAAATTCTAGGTCTTGACACCAGACCCACAGTACTTGATTAATAAAATTTCCTCTACATTTTGGAGCAGTAATTATCAATTTACCTCATGCCGAGACACCTGATTTCTTCCTCCAAGGGCCCAAATCCCTGCCATGATTGTGTTAATTATGATCTGAGATGCAGTTCACCGTCAAGGATATCAGAAATATATTGCTGCGCAAGGGAGCAGCTAAGACTCAAGATCTGAGTCCAGAAGCAGAACCATAGAGATCGGAAGTAGAATGTGGAAGTGGGTGAATGAAAGGATCAGGCAAGATTAGAAGCTTGAGACATCAGAATCTGAATTGTCAAATGCAGGTAAGAGCCTAGAAGAGAAACTGCAGAAATAGTTGGGAAAAACTATATTCCAGAATTCACATGCTGAAACAAGCCAAATGGACAGAAAGAAGTCAATCCCGAAGGGAGAGGAGTCTTTCTGAAGATCTTAAATGCCTGGTTGATTTCTTTTTTCTAGAGTAAAGAACTATTAATATCTCTTATGTCCCAGGCACCACTATAAACTCTTTACATACAAAACTTCATTTAATCTGCATAAAATGATCTACTATTTTCTGCATTTTTCAGATGAAGAAACTGAGGCTTAAAAATAAAATGACTTGCTCAGGGTCACACAGCTCTTGGGAGAGAGGAAAGCTACTGGGAAAGGGAGAAAGAGGAGACAGACAGAGAAGCTGAGCTGGACTCAAATTTGACAGCTTCACTCGTGAGCCAGCATCTTAACCAACAGTTGGTACTGTGCCCAGATAAAGCTTTGCCTTCAATTCCTTTTAAGATTTCCTGACAACATATGTATGTTATAAAAAGTAAAAGCAAGTTTATATTCATTTGACTTTGACAGTTGAGCATTTTTTTTACATCCTTTTCAGTGACTTGAGAGAGCTTAGAATTGAGAACCTCTGCTTTGGGTTTAAAAAGACCCCACAGATGGGGCAGTCAGGATGCTCACCCTTGAGTTCCCCTTGGAGAATTCAGTGTCTCTATTATAACTCCACATGGGCCCTCCAGCCTGCTGTCTATGACTGTCATGCCTTAGAGTATTAAAAAGGGGAGAGTGTGGGCAAATCAGAGGACACACAAGGACAAATCTAAGCATTGTAATTCTGATTTTAAAAAAATCAAGACATCATAAAATTCTATTTCTGAAGATTTATACTCCACTTAAAGCCACAAGGACTTAAGGTGGCTAGAAAAATCTACTCGGAAAGCAAATAGAATTATTGGATTGTGAAATTGAGAGCCATAAAATTTAAAACAATTTTATATGAAACTCCAATTTTTTTGGTATTTCGAAGTAAAAGAGTTAGACGGCACCAAGGAAATTTGAACCTCGAAAGGCTTAAGGGTACAGGAACCAGGAGAGGAATGAAAGGCCTCCCTTTGCTGCCGTCACTGGGGGTGTCGGGCTAATGCTCGCTCTGGGCAGGAGCCTACCATTGACCTAGAGTCTCGCCGTGTAAGGCTTGTCTCCCGGATCTCTCTCAGTACCTGTAGGATCCTCTCTGCTTCCCCTGTGGAAAATCTGTTATAACTTCTCTGCCTCCTCCACACTCCTGGGGAACTTGGCACCTGGACTGCACATTTCAACACACCCTGTAAGACATTATCTTCTCATTTTCCCCCCTTTGTATTAGATTCTCTTTTTCCAGTTGAAGAGTAAGCCCTTTGGGTGGAAGGACACTGTCTGGTGCTTCTCTTGTTTTCCCTGATCCAGAACAGCAGTGTAGCACAGGGTTTAAGATTTGAGTTTGAATCAGATCAAAAGTCTGTGTGATATTGAATAGGTTACTTCACTCTGTATAATAGGCTCCAGTTTCATCCACCTCATTAGAACTGATTCAAATGTATTCTTTTTAATGGCTGAGTAATACTCCATTGTGTATACGTACCACAGCTTTCTTATCCATTCATCTGCTGATGGACATCTAGGTTGCTTCCACATCCTGGCTATTATAAACAGTGCTGCGATGAACTGGGATGAACCAGAGGGATGGTACGGGGAGGGAGGTGGGAGGGGGTTCAGGATGGGGAACACGTATACAGCCATGGTGGATTCATGTTGATGTATGGCAAAACCAATACAATATTGTAAAGTAATTAGCCTCCAATTAAAATAAATAAAGTTAAGTTAAAAAAAATAGGTTACTTACCTTTTTCTTCTTCTGTAAAATAGGGCATGAATTCAATGGGCATGGAGTACTTAACCCAGTGCCTAGCATATATTCATCACCTGGCAAGCTTCATTTATGATCATTATCCGTTATTGATCGAGAAGACTTGCTTCAGGGCCTGACACACAGTTGAACCCTCAAACAGAGGTTCTCTCCCTTTTCAAGATTTGGAGCTGACCCCTTGTTTCCCTGTAAAGAGGGACCCCCACCACTGAAACCACCGCAGTCCCTCTCCATCTGACTTGAATGTCTATCATCATCTCATTGAGATGCTATTAGACAAGGTCTTCAAAGGTGAAGCTGAGGAGGGGGCTGGGTTAGGCTGGGGTAGATTGCCGCCCCATTAACATTCATTCTACAATAGAGACCATTATCTTGGCAGCAAAATACCCCAGCGGTAGTGATGTGAGGAAATGGGGGTGGGTTACCAAAGCAACAGAGAGACTTGAGCTGCACCGTTTCTATGGCAACAGAGCAAGTACGAGCATTTTCCTAGTTGGAATGATGGTTAGTTAGACTCTCACCAACAGTATGGTGATTGAATCACAGAGTGTAGTACAGCGTTTCTCTTAAAATTTTGACCAGAATGAAGCCCACAGTAGAGATCCTAACTCTTTAAGCTGAAACCCAGACTTTTTCTTAGGAATCAGTGCTTTCTCTTAGGAATCAGTGCTAAAGATCACTTATTTCCCAGTATTATTAATTCTTGTTTATGACATGCAGTCTCCATGAGTGGCCAGCTTGAACAAAATCCATTTATGGAAATCCAACTCATAATATACATAAATTAAGTAGTAGACAAGTAATTGCCTGAGCAAGCTTTCCCTGTTTCTCTTTAATTTTAATTCATCAAAGAAATACACTCACATCATTAAAAAGTCAATTAGTGCTTAAAAGCTTAAAAGGAAAAACCAGCAGCCCCCATGTATATAACACACCCTCCTTTAACTCCATCCCTAGAGGCAACCACTTTTAACCATTTTACCTATGTGCCTTTTATTTACCACCCTTTCCAAATATTTCCATATTGAATACAATTTCCTATTCAAGTAAATAGATGTCTCTCTCACACCCTACCTCTCTTCAATGCAAATTTCTAAAGTGATTATATCATAACATTTGAATAAATCTGTGTGAAGTGTGTTCAACATTACAACCTCAAGAATTTTGACTCACCGCTGAGTAAGTTAGGGCACCGTTAATGGCATGATTTCACCCAGCCAAGGTGCTAGTGAGCTCCCTGTTCGAGGTGCAGTCCTGCACCCAATCCCCCAGGTCTGGCCTGGCACACCTTCCCTCCTCTGCCCAGTGTCTGTATCTGGAGGCTCTCTCTTCAGCTTCTGGGGAGTGTTACTGTCTGTTTGTTAGCAATAGCAGTGGAAATCTGGAGACTCTGCCTGTCCCTTCCACAGACCTTCACATAACTCCCCATCCTCTGCTGCTGCCTTTGCTCACACTCAGTAGTAGCTGGTGCCTCAGATTCCTGAGACTTCCTTCAGGCACCCTGGTTGACCTTCCTTCTGGCACCCTGGTTGACCTTTCTTCCACACATTCTGCTTATACACGAGTTACAGAAGTCTTGTGCTATTGTCTAAAATATAGCCATGTTTCTAGTTCATATTACCTTGTTTTGACGTGATCATAAGGTGTGTAAAAGTCGCTCAGTTGTGTCCGATTCTTTGCCATACCATGGATTGAAGCCCACCAGTCTCCTCTGTCCATGGGATTCTCCAGGCAAGAATGCTGGAGTGGGTAGCTATTTCCTTCTCCAGGAGATCTTCCCAACCCAGGGATTGAACCCAGGTCTCCAGCATTGCAGGCGGATTCTTTACTACCTGACCAGAATCATAATAGAAGACTCCATTTAATTCAGATGACATTATACCTATTACTGTGCACAGAATCCCTTAGCAGAGAAGGCAATGGCACCCCACTCCAGTACTCTTGCCTGGAGTACTGGTGGGCTGCAGTCCATGGGGTTGCTGGGAGTCAGACATGACTGAGTGACTTCATTTTCACTTTTCACTTTCATGCATTGGAGAAGGAAATGGCAACCCACTCCAGTGTTGTTGCCTGGAGAATCCCAGGGACGGGGGAGCCTGGTGGGCTGCCATCTATGGGGTCGCAGAGTCGGACACGACTGAAGTGACTTAGCAGCAGCAGCAGCAGCAGCAGCAGCAGAATCCTTTAGAAGAAATGCCCTCATAGTCAGCAAAAGAGTCTGAAATGCAGTTCTTGGGTACAATCTCAAAAATGACAAAATGATCTCAGTTCATTTCCAAGGCAAACAATTGAATATCACAGTTGTTGTTCAGTTACTCAGTCATGTCCGACTCTGCGATCCCATGAGCATCAGCATGCCAGGCTTCCCTGTCCTTCACCATCTCCCAGAGTTTGCTCAAACTCATGTCCCTTGAATCAGTGATGCCATCTAATAGTATCCTCCTCTGTCATCTCCTTCTCCTGCCTTCAACCTTTTCTAGCATCAGGGTTTTTCCAGTGAGTTGACTCTTCACATCAGGTGACCAAAGTACTGGAGCTTCAGCTTCAGCATCAGTCCTTCCAATGAATAGTTCAGGGCTAATTTCCTTTGGGATTGACTGGTTTGATCTCCTTGCAGTCCAACGGACTCTCAAGGGTCCTCGAGCACCACAGTTCAAAAGCATCAATTCTTCTTCATAAACCTTCTTTATGGTCCAACTACTGGAAAAACCATAGCTTTGACTATAGGGACCTTTTTGGGCAAAATGATGTCTCTTCTTTTTAATATGCTGTCTGCTGCTGCTGCTGCTGCTAAGTCGCTTCAGTCATGTCCAACTCTGTGCGACCCCATAGACAGCAGCCCACCAAGGTTCCCCGTCCCTGGGATTCTCCAGGCAAGAACACTGGAGTGGGTTGCCATTTGTCTAGGTCATAGTAATCCAAGTCTATGCCCTAACTACCAATGCCAAAGATACTGAAGTTGAATGGTTCTATGAAGACTTACAAGATCTTCTAGAACTAACACACACACACACACACACACACACACACACACAAATAGCTTTTCATCATAGGGGATTGGCATGCAAAAGTAGGAAGTCAAAAGATACCTGGAGTAACAGGCAAATTTGGCCTTGGATACAAAATGAAGCAGGACAAAGGCTAACAGACTTGTGCCAAGAGAACACACTAATCATACCAAATACCCTCTTCCAACAACACAAGACTACTCTACACATGCACATCACCAGATGGCTAATAGCGAAATCAGATGATTACATTCTTTGCAGCTAAAGATGGAGAAACTCCAAAGAGTCAGCAAAAACAAGACCTGGAGCTGATTGTGGCTCAGATCATTAGCTCCTTATTGCAAAATCCAGGCTTAAATTGAAGAACTGAAGTGGGTAGCCATTCCCTTCTCCAGGAGATTTCTCAACTCAGGGATTGAACCCAGATTGAGCACTAGGCCATTCAGGTATAACCTAAATCAAACCCCTTATGATCACACAATGGAAGAGGTAAATAGATTCAAGGGATTAGATTGGAGAGAGTGTCTGAAGAACTGTGGACAGAGGTTCATAACATTGTACAGGAAGCGGTGACCGAAATCATGCCCAAGAAAAAGAAATGCAACATGACATAACGGTTGTATGAAGATCCTTACAAATAGCTGAGAAAAGAACACAAGTGAAAGGCAAAGGAGAAAGGGAAAGACACACACCCAACTGAATGCAGAATTCCAGAGAATAGCAAAGAGAGATAAGAAAGCCTTCCTAAGTGATCAATGCAGAGAAATAGGGGAAAACAACAGAATGAGAAAGATCACGTATCTCTTCAAGAAAATTGTATATAACAATGGAATATTTCATGCAAAGATGGGCACAATAAAGGACAGAAACTGTGAGGCCCTAACAGAAGTAGAAGAGATTAAGAAGAGGTGGCAAGAATAAATAGAAGATTATACAAAGAGGGTTTTAATGATCCAGATAACCATGATGGTGTGGTCACTCATCTAGAGCCAGACATCCTGGAGCATGAAGTCAAGAGGGCATTAAGAAGAATTACTATGAAGAAAGCTAGTGGATGTGGTGATATTCCAGCTGAGCGATTCCAAATCCTAAAAGATGCTGCTGCTAAAGTGCTGCACTCAATATGCCAGCTAATTTGGAAAACTCAGCAGTGGCTCTAAGACCGGAAAATGTCAGTTTTCATTCCAATCACAAAGAAGGGCAATGCCAAAGAATGTTCAAACTACTATACAATTCTATTCATTTCACATGCTAGCAAGTTAATGCTCAAAATCCTTCAAAACAGGCTTCAACAGTATGTGAGTGGAGGACTTTCAGATGTACAACCTGGATTTAGAAAAGGCAGAGAAACCAGAGAGCAAATTGTCAGCATCCACTGGATCACAGGAAAAACCAGAGAGTTTCAGAAAAATATCTACTTCTGCTTCATTGACTATGCTAAAGCCTTTTTACTGTGTGGATCACAACTAACTGTGGAAAATACTTAAAGAGATGGGAATACCAGACCACCTGACCTGTCTCCTGAGAAACCTGTATGTGGGTCTAGAAGAAACAGTTAGAACCAGACGTGGATAAATGGATGCAGTTCAAAATTGGGGAAGGAGTACATCAAGGCTGTATATTGTCACCCTGCTTATTTAACATCTATGCAGAGTACATCATGAGAAAAGCCAGGCTGGATGAGTCGCAAGCTGGAATCAAAATTTCTGGGAGATATCAACAACCTCGGATATGCAGTTGACATCACTCTAATGGCAGAAAGTGAACAGACTTCTTGATAAGAGTGAAATAGGAGAGTGAAGAAGCTGGTTTAAAACTCAACATTCAAAAAACCAAGATTATGGCATCTGGTCCCATCACTTCATGGGAAATAGAAAGGGAAAAAGTAGAAGCAGTGACAGACTTTCTTTTCTTGGGCTCCAAAATCACTGTGTACTTTGACTACAGCCATGAAATTACAAGACGTTTGCTTTTTGGAAGGAAAGTTGTGACAAACCTAGACAGTGTATTAATAAGCAAAGACATCACTTCGCTGACAAAGGTCGATATAGTCAAAGCTATTGTTTTTCCAGTAGTCATGTATAGAAGTGACAGTTGGACCATAGAAAAGGCTGAGTTCCAAAGAACTGATGCTTTTAATTGTGGTGCTAGAGAAGACCCTTGAGAGTCCCTTGGGCTGCAAGGAGATCAAACTATTCAATCCTAAAGGAAATCAACCCTGAATATTCATTGAAAGGACTGATGCTAAAGCTCCAGGGCTCTGGCCAACTTTTGTACAGAGCTGATTCATTGGAAAAGACATTGATGTTGGGAAAGATTGAAGGCAGGAGGAGAATGGTGCGACAGAGGATGAGATGATTGGATGGCAGCACTGAGTCAGTGGATGTGAGTTTGAGTAACTCTGGGAGATAGCGAAGGACAGGAAGGCTGATGTGCTGCAGCTCATGGTGTCACAACAATGTATCAACTGAACAACAACAGTAATAGAAGAGGGCAGAAACATCTTTTTTTCATCATAAATCTGGACATTTTCTAGAAATGCTTGGCTGCTTGGGAGCTATCACTCATTAGAGTAATTTGAGGATGAGGCTCAATTATACAGAATACCTTCCTAAATATTTTCTCATAGCACCAGTATTTGAAATGACTATCTAAACCCAGACAAATACGATATGATATCATATATATGTGCAATCTAAAATATGACTCAGATAAACTTATCCATGAAACAGAAACAGACTTGCAAACATAGAGAACAGAGTTGTGGTTGCCAAGTGGGGTGGGGAGCAGGGAGGGATGGATTAGGAGTTTGGAAGTAGCAAATGCAAACTATTATATACAGAATGGATTAACAACAAGATCCTACTATATAGCACAGGGAAATATATTCAATATCCTTTCATAAGCCATAAAGGTAAAAACAATGTGTATATATGTATCTACACACATACAAATATATGTGTGTGTGAAAAGTGTTAATTGTTCAGTCATATCTGACTCTTTGCAACTCCATGAATTGTAGCCCACCAGGCTCCTCTGTCCCTGGAATTCTCCAGGCAAGAATACTGGAGTGGGTTGCCATTCCCTTCTGCAGGAGATCTTCCGGACCCAGAGGTCAAACCAAAGTCTCCTGCATTGCAGGCAGTTTCTTTACTGCTCGAGCCATCAGGGAAGCCCCCTCCCCCCACCACACACACACGTATATACACGGACTTCCCTGGTGGTGCTAGTGGTAAAGAATCCAGCTACCAGTGAGGAGACACAGGAGTCACACATTCAGTCCCTGGGTTGGGAATATCTCCTGGAGGAGAGTGTGGTAATTCACTTCAGTATTCCTGCCTGGAGAGTCGCATGGACAGAGGAGCCTGGTGGGCTAAAGTCCAGAGGATTACAAAGAGTCAGACACTTCTTAAGCAACTTAGCATGCAAATATAGATATAGATATAGTTACATATAAATAACTAAATCACTTTGCCATACAGCAAAAATAAACACTGTGAGTTAACATTCAATAAAATAAATTTTAAAAAAAGAAATGAGGGAGGTTCGATGGGATGATGTAAGCAAGGCAGCGGGACAGAATTCTACCTTTGAGAAAACTCTCTTTATAAAGAGAGGTCTGAGTGCATTGGTCTCAGGAAAACAGAGCCAGACCAGAGTTCCAGATTCCATAGTTTTCTAACTATGCCTCTCTCTCCCTTTGAGATTTGCATTGTGTCTCATCAGAGTCTAAGGAACACTCTACAGGATCAGCTTTGGTTCTCGGAAAATTTTCTGAGTTTCGTCTTGGGTATTTGCTGACAAGTTTCTATTCAAAAATGATGAAGAAATAAACATCCTGGTTTAATGTGATTTCCCCTCATTCCAATTTTCTCTTTTTTCTTTTATTATGTTGAAACTTTCATATTTTTACAATCATACTCAAATCTTTTATTTTAGGATTTTGCAGGATAAAAAAAGAAAACATAAATGCCAATCAGTCATTCTCTATATCTACTTTTTTTAAAAATTGAATCCTCATTTATTCAATCAGTGGGCATTTATTCAATCAGTAGGCATTTATTCAGTTCATTTTAAGGCATTTCTATTGAGAACTTCTAGGGGTACTGTGAGAGCTACAAAAGAAGCACTGCAATGCCCTTCTTTAGGAAATTTAGTACTATTGTTATTGGATGGAAAGAGAAACACCTGAAACAAACAAGGAAAAGTACGATAAATTACTGAGCTAAATATAATCAAATGTGAGAGTGCACAACCATGTGTTTAATGCTTACTATAGACTAGGCAGTGGCCTAAGTGGTATTTTCCATACACTACCCCACACGCTCCTGGTGCAACCCTGTGAGGTGATTATAAGGACAATCCAGCTTTCTGGGTCAGAGACTGAGCCCTGGAGCCTGACTGGCTGATTTACTGAACCTCTCTGCGCCCCCAGGGAAGATGGGGATGGTAACAGTCTTACCTAAATGGGCTGTCATGAGTACCATGCTCATTCACTCAGGGGTGTCTGACTCTGCAACCCACCGACTGCAGGCAGGCTCCTCTGTCCATGCGATTCTCCAGGCAAGAATACTGGAGTGGGCTGCCATTTCCTCTTCCAGGGGATCCTCTCAACCCAGGGGTTGCACCCTGTCTCCTATGTCTCCTGCGTTGCAGGTGGATTCTTTACCGCTGAGCCACCGTATCAGAGTCAGGTAAAGCACATAGCGCGCTGTCTTAATTACTTAACACACTTAAGGACCTGACACACAGAAGCTATTTATCATTGCTAGGTGGCAGTTTAATTCCATTTTCAAGATATGAAAACTGAGGTTGAGAGACGTTAGCGATACCACATTATCTTGACATAGCTGGACACCAGTGCCTGTGTGCTTTCTTTCCTTTTACTTGTAAAATCAAGGGCTGAAATACTTAGCTCAGAGCCGAAGCAATTTAGTTTTGTTTGCATTATACAAATATCTAACAAGCCCAATGTCAAACTCCATATGGTAAGTTTTACTTATTTCTTGATTTTTAATAAAGGAATTATGTCATAAGAAACATTAAGTTCCTCTTCTACTAACTAGCTCAGCCAGGTTCACCATGACATGAAACCTAAGCCCCAGTGGCTCTGTTCACTAGACCGCAAAGCTATTCCCCTCCCCCTCAAAGCAAACTCCCTTCCTGCCTCTATTCCTTTTCTCACCAAATCCCACCTCTCTTCTCTTCCTCTTATCACTCCCTTCCCCGTCCTCGAGCGTGTATGCCTGCTCAGCCATGGCCGACTTTGTCAACACCATGGACTGTACCCCCAGGCTCCTCTGTCCATGGGATTTCCCAGGCAAGAATACTGGAGTGGGTTCCTTTTTTTTCTCCAGGGGATCTTCCTGATCCAGGGATTGAACCTGTGTCTCCCTTATTGGTAGGCGGATTCTTTATCACTGAACCACCTAGGAAGCCCCAAACACTTAGTGTGCTGAAACTCAGGACTCCACATATTCCAAAGCCCAGGCCAGGTCCCTTCCTATGCAATTCCATCCCCCTACCACCTCCTTCCCCTCTTCCCAGAATCCGCACAGCCCCAGTCAGTCCTTGTAACCACAGCAAACCTTTGCTCACTGTGCACAGCATCCACCCCATTCACACTGTCTCCTTGAATCCTCCAACCCATCTTGATTTTCTGATTCTCACTTTACAGATTAAAACACCTCGGTTCAGAGGGGTTAAGAAAATGTTTTGGGGGTCCCACACCTCGGAATTGGAAGAGTTGACTCCAAACCTGGTCTCTTGCCTTGCACTTCAACACTCACAGTTGATGTTTATTTGTCCTGGCCCTCCTCCCGCACTGAGTTCTTCAAATTCAGTGGGCACATGAACAGGACACGGTAGAACTAGACGTCAAGCAACTAACCGAGTAGTCCTTCAGACAGAACTCTATGCGGATAGAATATTCCTTCCCATCACAAACCCTGCTTGTACAGCTAAGGAAACGCCACTAGGCAGAGCCTGACCCTGGGGGTACAGCAAAGAATTTCATGATAAAAGCAGAGACCACAGCGTCCCCCAGCCCCAAGCCAGACTTTCAGAATCAGTTGTCCTTTTTCTTTTTCTGTCCAGTATCTGAGGTCCCATGGTGGCTTATCTGGTCTAATTCTTGAATGGCATGAATTTCACCTGAATTTCACTGGTTATTTATTCATTAAAAAATATTTAGTGAGCACTTACTATGTGTGTGGTCACTGTACTTGGGGCTGCAACATAATGATGAGTGAAAAGAGATACAGCCCTGGCTGTCATGGAATAGAGCCCAGTAATCAGAGAATCCCACAGATCCATCCTCGTAAGTGCTGTGAGTGAGAGTCACGGGATGCTCCGAGAGCATTCAGGAGAAAGACCTGACCTGTCTGGGAGGTAAGGGAAAGCCTTCCCTGAGGGACTGATAATTCAGCAGAACTCTGAGCCAGAGTAAACATTGTCTAAAGTCCAGGGGAGGGGTGCGGAATGTAGGGAAAACAGCCTGTGAGGAAGTCTTGCTGTGATTGTCACAAAGACAGCCACAGGCAGAGGGAAGGCAAGGAGGGAGGGAGGGAAGTCTGGAGAGGGTCAGACAAGAATGGCCTTGCCAACATGATCAGGGTTTGGGGTCTTATAGTCAATTGGAAAACCCTGAAGGTTTTTAGGCAGAGGGTACACAGTTCAATGTATATTTTGGAAACCTTACTACATGAGAAAAAGACTGGGGCGGTGCACAGTAATCTCAGCCAGAAAGATGACGTGGGCCGGGCTGCGTCAGGCTGCCAAAGGCTGGAGCTGTTGGAGATATTCAAGAGACAGGGTTGCAGTGATTAATGACAAAGTGATAGGAGGGAGTAGGAGGAAGACATGGTGAGGAAGACACCTGGGTTTTTATTAGGAGGTTGATAGATGGGACCACCATCTGTGGAGATGAAAATCTCAGAAGAAAACAAGCCTCTGAGGGGAAATATTGAGTTCAAACTTTAACAGGCCAAGTTTGAGGAGCCTCTGACACATCCACATGGCAATGTCAGGAAGGCAGGGGGTATTGGGGTTTGAGATTTAGAGGCTAGGTTTAGGCTCTTCCAACTGGAGTCATGCACAAAGGAAGGAATGGAAGATGTGGGCACAGATGAAATCCAAAGAAGAGATTAAAGAATGAGAACAGAAAAGAAACTGGACTAAACCTGAGTTCCCTCAAACATTTAACGGCCAAGAAAAACCTATAAAAAATAAAACAACAGACAGACATAACGGTCAGAGTGGGAGGGAAAAACCAGCATAGGAAGGGAGCACAGTAAGGATGACTTCATGTGGAGGTCATGGGGTCCTCACCTGAGCTTTGCAGGGAGTGATGCCAGGAGCAATAGAATTGGAATCTGCTGTCATTTGTGATTTCCATGGATATGAATGCCAGAAGCCCCATGTTGCACTCCCTGCCAAATACTAATAACCTTGGTCTTGACATTTGAGTCCAAGCCAAGCTGTTTGAAAGAAAGCTGGCTTCATCCAACCTATTTCTCGCATTCTAATCCAGCAGAAGAAAACAGAAGAATTTGAATTTGTTGATAATCTTTTATCTTAGGGTCAAGACAAGAAACAGAGTAATTATTTGCAGCTGAAATAAAATCTCGCTCTCAACCTGAGACAGCGAATTCCCAGGTGGATGCAATGTGCACACCTAATGAAGAGTCCATTTGTTACAAGATGAAATGTGGCAACGCTCTGAGAGTGTCACAGCAGCCTATGACAAGACCACTTTGTCCCTTCAAGCATGTTACAAAGACTCAGGAAAGGCTTCATTTTGCACC
Organism: Capricornis sumatraensis; assembly: GCF_032405125.1. Classification (NCBI taxonomy): domain Eukaryota; kingdom Metazoa; phylum Chordata; class Mammalia; order Artiodactyla; family Bovidae; genus Capricornis; species Capricornis sumatraensis. The sequence goes on along the minus strand of NC_091088.1, from coordinate 22,207,305 downwards.
TGACATCAAAGAACCATTAAAGGATTCTGAATACAATCTCAAAGCCAGGCAATTCTGAGGGTGACAGAAGTCATGAACTCATCCCATTTCTCTTAGAGGGACAGAAAAATAAGGCGAACAAAGGTCTGTTTAAAGAACAGAAAAGCCCAGGAATGAAAGAGGAGGGATGTAACTGCCCGTGGAATCGCAGCTTTAAATAGCACACAGTGTGCCTGGCTTCCTAGGAAGGAGCTGCAGCTGAGAGAGCATCTGCGCTCAAACAGGCTGTCATGTGGGTGCGAGGCTTGAGCCACGCCTTCCAAAACTTGTGTACAGACAACTGCTACTCTCCTGGGGTGGGCAGGGGGCTCTCTGTCAGTGTGTTCCCTTCCAGGGTGTTCTGAGTTCCCACAATTCTCATCCAGTTCACAGTCATCTGGATAGCTAGTGAGCTCATCCCCAATCACGGGGGAAGGATGGAGCTCCCGTGGGGCTGGTGGGAGGCAGAGGAGCAGGTTTGTGGCCGCTCCATCTTGAAGGAAGATGCAGTGGCTGCCACTTAAGGGTCTGCTGTGGGCCAGTGACCACACAGAACACTTCATACAGGCTCATCTCTAACCTTCACAAGTGTCCTCAAAATTAGGCACCAGGCACCTCCATTTTGGGTTTCCTGGTGGCTCAGCGGTAAAGAATCCACCTGCCAATGCAAGAGATGCAGATTCGATCCCTGCATCAAGAAGATCCCCTGGAGAAGGAACTGGCAACCAGCTCCAGTATTCTTGCCTGGGAAATCTCATGGAAAGAGGAGACTGGCAGGTTACAGTGCATGGGGTCGCCTAGAGTCAGACATGACCGAGTGACCGAGCAACAACCTCTGTTTTACAGATCAGGAAACTAAGTCCAGGAAACATTAAGTGATGGTCCATGTCTGGCTCCAGATTCATATCTGGTTGTGTGCGACATCGGGAGGAGGCATTAGAACGTCAACCCCGTGGAAGGAGTCCATTGCTGCCTGCTAGTCCAGCCTCTATTGTTCCTTTGAGGATATTGCCTCCCACCCTGGGTTAAGTCATGTTGGAATGGAAACCTCAGCACCTGCCCTCCACCTGGAAGCTGAGAGCTTCCAGATTCCTAGAATCTCCTCCTCTATTCTACAAAGACCAGGGTTTGGCTCCTGATGGAGGCTTGGCCAACCAGCATCTCTCTCCTGGAATATTGTCTCCTGAGCTGAAGAGCAAGAGTGGAATCAGTCACAGAGTTCATTCTCTGGCAGCAGAACCCAGGTCAGATCACTCAGCCCTCCTTCCCACTCCAAACCTGGTTCCTTAGCCATTCTTCAATCAGTGAGATCTCTACTGCTTGCATCCAGTCTCTACGGCTCAGAGTCCAAGAACCCTAACTCAATAAACTTAGAATGTAAAAGAGTCCTAATATTTTATAAAACAACAAGGAGAATTACGGGAAAGCATTTCCAAGAATATATTTTGGGAATGGGGGATGTATGGGCCCTTGGTGAGAGGGTGGACCCAGCAACTGCTGTGACCAGTAGAATCTGGCAAAAGTGACTCTGGGCCAGTTCTGGGCATTGCCCTCAACTGGCTTGGACTTTTCCATTCATTGCCTTTTGGAACACTTACTCATGACACATTCCCTCTTGAGATCCAGCCACCATGCTGTGAAAAGCCAGTTCACATGAGGAGACCCCTTGATGTAATCCAGGTAACAGCCCCAGTAGAGCACTCAGTTCCCAGTTACAGGGACACTGTCCTGGATGTCCAGCTGAGCCTTCAGGTGAGCGCAGCCCCGCCTCAGTCTAGCTGCAATCACATGTGTGTGTGTGTGTTTGTTGCCCAGTTGTGTCCAACTCTTCGTGACCCCACGGACTATAGCCTGCCAGGCTCCTCTGTCCATGGAATTCTCCAGGCAAGATTACTGGAGTGGGTTGCCATGCCCTTCTCCAGGGGATCTTCCCGACTCAAGGATTGAACCCAGCTCTCCTGTGTGGCAGGCAGATTCTTTACCATCTGAGAAACGAGGGAAGCCTGCACTCACATGAGAAACTCCAACTGAGCTTCTCTTGGTCAACTTGCACAAGCACAAACAGTAATAAGGAGCAATTGTTTCAAGTCACCAAGTTCTCAGGTGGTTTGCTGTGAAACAACCAGAACAGAATGCTTAGAACTGCTGGATGGAAGGAAAGGGGCTCTACGATTTTGATAGATATTGTCAGTCTCCTCCCTGAAGGCTGCACCAATGCGCATATCCACCAAGGGTAGACGACAGTAAATGGGATTCTTCAGCCAAGCTCCTTACATTTCTCATTGCTGTAAGAAATAAAGGGTACTCATGTATCACCTACTAGCACTCATTATTTCAAATCTCTTGTCAAGAAAAAAGAACAGGAGGAAAGATATTTAAAAAGAAGGGCAGGCTGTTCTGAATTCCTTTTAATACCTGCAATGTATTTTTGGTCCATCACTCAATTTACTTTGGGCCCTGGCAGTAAATCATGCCTTCATTTGTGACTAGGGTAACTAAGCCGTGGCTTCTAATTACATTTCACTTGATCTGACAGATGCTGACTGAGACACTGGTCTGTGCAAAGCACTGAGGTGCCGTAGAGATGGCTGAGCTAGGGATGGAGCCCAGTCTGCAGTGCCTCAGGAATAAATGAGGCCTGCTTCCTCTTTTCTGCAGGGTTAGAGAAGCCTGACTTTGCCTTAACACCTTGACCCTAAAGCAGGGCCATTCCTACATATGGGTTCCTTTACTCACCAGCCTGTGTCTGCTGCCTCCATGCCTGTTAGCTTCAATTTCCAACTCCTTTAGGAATCTGTAGGAAGTGGAGTTACCCTCCTTCCTTCTCTACATCTCAGCACACTTCCAAGATGGTTTCATTAGCAGTGTGTGTGTATGTGTGTGTGTGAGAGAGACAGAGAAACAGAGATTTCCAGATGCTGAGATTTCTAGATCTCTGAAAGAAAACTAGAAAGCAAGTAGTTGAGACCAAGAAGACAGTGAAGTCAGGGGTGGGGGATGCAGAAGGGGAGTGAGGAGAAGAGACATGTCCTCATATCAGAGTCCATGTTCCTTCACCCAGCCCATTGATGGTGGCAGGTCAGAAGAGAAGTCAGTCTCACACATAATAATTAGATAATGTTGCAGGACTTGGGCTACAACAGGGCTCTCCTTGACCAAACTGGAGACAGGCTCCTCTGAGCCCTCATCCTGTCTCAGGCCTCCCTAGACCAGTCTAAGCAAAGGGCTCTTCTAGCTCATCTTCTACCCTTGATATCTGATCAAGCTCTTCATTCCCCCATCTTGGACGTCTAAGTCTTGACCCTGTTTCATCAGGAACTTTGTTGGGTCAGTTAGAATGAGTCTCTCTACTCTTGGTGCCTCCTTTTAGCAATTTCCCATCTGCTGCCCCGCCTCACCCTGCTCCCTGGTTCTAAGTACTCACTTGACTTTGCTGTAAGCAGAGTTAACCCTTGTCCCTCTCTGTTGCTTAAGACTCTCCAACAGTCTTAAGTAAAGTCGTGCTTATTGTTTTAAGAAGTGTCGGAATAATTTTTTCTTAACTACAGTTTAAGAATGCGGAAGGCCCTGCTCCCCTTGTGCATCTGACAAAACTTCATTCCTCCTTCAATGTCAATGTCACCTTGTTTTCCGTCTTTCCCTGAGGATGCCTCACCTCCCCAAACAGAAGGAAATTTTCTCATTTTAGCACTTGTCACATAGCATTATGGCTGTTTATGGTCTGTCTCCTCTGCTGTGAGCACCTGGAGGGAAGGCTTTGTCTCTGTGTCCCTAGTGCCCAGCAAAAGCCTGGCCCAGAGATGTGGTTCACATCAAGATTGCTAACTGAAGGGACTTCCCTAATGGTGCAGTGATTGAGATTCCTGCTCCCACTGCAGTGGGCATGGGTTTAATCCCTGATCAATGAACTAAGATCCCACATGCTGCTGCTGCTCCTGCTGCTAGGTTGCTTCAGTCGTGTCTGACCCTGTGCAACCCCATAGATGGGAGCCCACCAGGCTCCCTTGTCCCTGGGATTCTCCAGGCTAGAACACTGGAGTGGGTTGCCATTTCCTTCTCCAATGCATGAAAGTGAAAAGTGAAAGTGAAGTCGCTCAGTCGTGTCCGACTCTTCACAACCCCATGGACTGCAGCCTACCAGGCTCCTCTGCCCATGGGATTTTCCAGGCAAGAGCACTGGAGTGGATTGCCATTGCCTTCTCTGCCCACATGCTGCACAGTATGGTAAAAAAAAAAACAAAGACTGTGAACTGGACTACTTCAGTGTGGATTCAAGTCCGAAGGCTTGCTATGAACTGAATATTTGTGTGCCTCTCACCCCAAATTCATATATTGCATCCAAATCCCCAATGTCATGGCATTTGGAAGTGAGGCCTTGGAGGCATAATTAGGTCACAAAGGTGAAGGCCCTATGACATGAGAGAGATGACCTCTCTCTGCCATGTGACAATATGGCAAGAAGGCAGCCACCCATAAACCAGACAGAGAGTTCTTCCTAGGAATAAAATTGATCGGCACTTGTATCTCAGTCTTTCTAAGTTTCAGAACTGTGAGGAATAAGTTTCTGTTGTTTAAGTGATATAGTCTATGGTGCTTCTGTTATAGCAGCCCAGACATACTAAGACAGGCTCAAAGCACAAGAGCCCTTTCCAGGCTACAAGAGTCAGGGAGGCTTCATGGAGAATAAGGAGGACTCGCGTAAGCAGAGGGAAGCAGGGAGGACACCTTTGAAGTGGAGGCAACACGAAAAAATGGGGCAATGAAATAGTCATTTGGGGAGGTGTATAGTCATGTACCAATAACTATCTACCAACAGCAAGCCACTCAACATATGAACAGTTTGCTACTTACAAATTATATCTTAATCAAAAGTAGACTTATTATAAGATTATTTCCTGAAATTCAAGTTAAGCCAACATGCCTGGCTGTCAAGACGAACAGGAACAGGACCTAGAATGCTAGCAAAATCTTGCACCAATGGCATATTTTCTCTGTTGCTCTCTCCATGTCTGACTTCTCTCGGACCAGCTTCATTTATTACACTTGCACACGGTCCAGGCTGGAAACCCCAACTCTCTCTATAGCCCTCCAAGTCCATAAGACCCTCTAGTCTAGCTCTGTAGCCAGCTACAGCCTCTGTGAGATTCCCCAGATCTGATCCAGATCCAGTGATCAGTGGTGTGGAAAAGGGGGCTTCTAAGATGCAGGGATCTGCTCCCAGGGTGATGGGAGATTCCAGAGAAGGAGACCCACGAACTCCATAGGTGTGTCAACTCCAGAGCATCCTAACAAAATCAGCTGGACCAGAAAGGAGGGTTTATGTGGAAAGAACGATGGAATTGGATCACTGAGGTTGACCAGCTTAAGGCCCAGCAGCATTATGTACAGCATCTTTTAGGCAAGAGAAAGTCTATGCTGCAGAAATGCTGTAAGATCGGGTTTCTGGCTCCCTGGGGGCATATCCCGCACCTCTGCTAGAAATGCTTTCCTGAGGAAGAGGACCCAAGAGAGCAAGTCTGAGAAATCAGGGGCTTAGTGGCAGGACCATTTTCTATGCAAATAAATGCTTCTGTGAGCAGTTTAATGACCTGCCTCCTCTCATTACAGAGGCTGCCCTTCTTCACACCCACAGGAGCAGAGACCTCCACATCTCCTAACTGCACGGCAGGTGCATGTGGAGATCGCCAGGCCTCCAGATGGGCCTGTGCTGACTGACCCTAATTGCCATGTTGAGAAGATGGACCTGTATCATCTTGAAGGGTTCACACTGGGAGATGGAGCGTGTGCCCCACTGCCTTTCCTGACACCCAGGCAGGGCATGAAGGTGAGGAAGGGGCACTGAGAAAGGTAAGTGCTTAGCAGGCACACAAATCTTGGGGCACCTTGTGCAGGTCCCAACTCTTCTGGGTGCAATTACTGTTCTTCACTGGAGTTGACATTGGCAAGAAGGAGAAATAATGGGAAGAACACAAAAGTGCCTTCTAGAGCCCACTGGGTTTTGAGGACGGCTCAGAGCCAGGGGCTGGAGTCCAGTAGGGTCTAAGGGCCTCTCTGCATCTCATCTCTGCTTCTCTCCTCATGCCTACTCCTCTCTTTTCTCATCCAGCAGAGTGGCCACCTCTGCTTTCTTGTTTACAAGGCAGAATGGTGGTTACCAACAGCTCCAAATTCATATGCCCTTCTTTCAACAGAGCACTCCAGCTAAGCCAGCCATCTCTGGCTCCAGCTTGTGTTTGTGGGGAAGCAGTTTACTGGCCCAGTTACACTGGCCACTGTGGACCAACCACCAGCTCTGGCCTGTGGGTTGTCACCATGCTTTAGGAACATGGCTTCTCTCGTTGTAAAATGCTTCAGGTGAGGAGGGGACAGTTATCAGACAAAGAGTAATTACAAGAGAGCTGGGAGACACCCAGGCATGGAGGCACCCCTTACTATGGAGGCATTTGTACAGGAAATCCCATTCTCTAATATCATGGGATGATTATTCTGTGTTTGCATGTTTCAGGCATCTGTAAGCCATCTTGACAATTCTGGCCATCTCTGAGTACCACCTCTCCTGTTATCTACTTAATTTCATAATCAACTCACTTATTTTATTTAAGTAAATTTTGACCTTGGCTTGAGCAATAATAATCATAAAATTGTAGGTTTGGTTTCTTTATAAAATTTTTTTTCTAGCACAGATTATAATAAATGCACACTCTAAAATCAAGAATGTTTGTCCATGAATACCTGAAACCTTTTCATGTACCTCCAGTGACATGAATGCTCACTTTGGGACAGCTGCTGATAGAAGTTCTCAGTAAAGAGAAAGAAAAGGACAGTGGTTCTTGGAGCCAGGCGAGCCTGAGTTCAAATTCCCTTCCTAGGCTATTCAATCCTTTGGCAAGTCACAAAAACTCTGTAAGTTTCAATTTTTACATTTTTTAAAAAACTAGTTTTTTCAGTGATTGTTTCAATTAAGATATAATTGACATATAACGTTGTGTAAGTTTAAGGTGTGCAACATGTTGGCTTGGTACATCTACATATTGCAATGGGATCACCATTGCGTTAGCTAAGCCCTCTATCACATTACCTACTCACGCTCTCTTTCATTTATGTGGCAAGTACATGAAGTTCTAAGAAGGTAAGACGGAGAAAGACAAACCAGGTATGACTTCACTTATGTGTGGAATCTGAAAAAGCCAAACTCCTGGGAACAGAGAGCATGGTGATTACCAGAATGGGGGACCTGGGAAGCTCTTGTTGAAGGGCACAAAGCTGTAACCGGAAGATTAAACATTCTGGAGTACTAACACACAGCATAGTGATTATAATGTTTGCACCTGCCAGGTGGCCACAAGCAACATTCCTCTCAAAGGGATGTCCTAAGGCTTAGCTGGGGTGACATTTAGGAAGGGCCAGGCAGACTGTGGGTGCTGCAGGGGCGCAAACACACTAATATTCAAGGGTGCACATGGCTCCTGAAAGATCGCCACTGCAGGCTTCTCCCTGGCACCACCTCAGGCCCACACACCTCAGAAATCATCCTCCATCCCTCATGTGAACCACGCCCCCGTGTCACATCTTCCCATGGGAACACCGGGATGGCAGCTCAGATAGATGGTCAAAGTGTTGGGGGTTGGCAGAGCCAGATTTAAATACTGGTTCAGGCATTTACTTGGCGGAGTGACCTTGAGAAAGTAGCTGAACTTCTCTGAGCTTCTGTTTCTTCATCTGTAAAAACGATAATCATAACTCCTCATAAAAGGTTTTCATGAGTATCAAATGAGAGAGAGAGCCGGCCCTCCACCGCCTTTTATCTGCTTTGATTCTGTGCCAGCAATGTAACCACAGCAGTCACCTGCCATTAGCCACCATGACTGTGACATCGCTATACACGCCTTGACAAGAGCCGCTATTTCAGGGAAGTGACAAGCTGAGCTGGCGGCTGGAGAAGGGCTCCGTGGGAAAATAGGCCTGACCATCAGCTTCATGAGTTCTGACATTAATGTGTCTAGCAATGAAAACAGTCATCATTTTCCACAGCAAAAAAAGGAAGGGGGGAAAAAAGCATCTCCCAAACCTTTGTAAATGAGAAATAATTCATGCATGAAGAAAGTCATTCCAGGGAAATATTATTAAAATTCTATCCTTTCTTGCTATTAGAAGAACAAAATAGGCAGAAAGAACTGGGGGAAGTGGCAGGGGTTGGGTTGGGGGGGTGGATCTTTTCCCACATCTGCAGTTTCAAAACAAATGTGAGATGGCTTCTCTTTAAATTTTGAAAATGTTCCTTCTCACTCAGGACCAGCTAGGAAGGGACAGAAATGGGAAATCTCTGACCTACTCATAAGAACGCTTTATTCTTATTTATAACGCCACAGGCCCAGGTGGGCAGGGGATGGGCAGTGGAGGGAGGTGGGGGGAGAGGAATCTTTCTTGCTGAGATGAAAAGTCTGCCCTGATGGTAGTGGGGGTGGGAAGGAAGAAACTGCCAAAGGAAGGGGGCACTGCAGACTCCTTTAAAGAACTTGGGATCAGGACTCCACATTAAATCAAGACTGCAAACATGAATGCCAACAGGGTCAGGCAGGTAATTTAAATAAACTGAAACTTTAAAGAACAGGAGCAACTGAAGAGTCCATTCTCCATCTACAAGGAGGCAGCTCCTGCTCAGCTCCACCAACTTTCTGTGTGGCAAAGGGGCCCAGAATTACCAGATCTTCCAATCTTTCCAGACAAGCCAACATTTTGGATTTGTGTTTGCAATTTGCTTTTAATTCACAATTTAGATAGTTCTTTCAGGGACTTCCCTAGTGGTCCAGTAAGTCAGAATCTGCTTGCCAATGCAGGGGACACGAGTTTGATCCCTAGTCTGAGAAGATCCCGCATGCCGCCAAGCAACTAAGCCCTGGCACCACAGCTACAGAGCCTGCGCTCCAGCACGTGCTTTGAAACAGGAGAAGCCACTGCAGTGAAGAGCCAGGGCAATGCAATGAAGAGTAGCCTTGCTGGCTGCACCTGAGGAAAGCCCACACGCAGACCCAAACACAGCCCACAATTAATTAATTCATGAATGCAAATAAATAATTTTCTTTAATAGTCAACCAAAAAAGCCACATCTGTGGGGCACATTTGATCCAGGAACAGCTGGTTTGCAACCTCTAATTTACACATTTTGTCCTTGACCTACTCTCTCCCTTACTGGAAGTTTCCAGACTGTTCAGTGGGTGCAGCGTCAGAGATGTCTTTTCAGAAGCCCTGTCTTGTGACCACTGAAGGCCGCCTGCCCCTGTGCCACTAATGGAGGGAAATTTGCATCCACACTGCCTGCCAATCCTCTCCAGGACATCTGTTTCCCAAACCACTCCATTTTTTGAGGAGAGATATTTTTCAATCTCAGATGTATTTTCAGCCGAGGATGTTCTCTTTGACACCAGCATAATCTACTGTGACATCGCCTGTTTGCTTGACAAACGATGAGACAAGGCTTTGACAATCTGGATGGATTCCCAGCCTCAGGCTAGGCCCACCACTACCTTTGGGGTCCCCAGAGGCCCCGGGAAGCGCCAGCCACTTCCTCCCACCCCCGCAGATTGCCTGATACACAGCTCTGCCCGAGATGAAAACTTCTGGCTTTCTGTCATCAATCCAAAAGCTGTATTTTTCTGTTTCAGTCATTTAAACATGCAATCTTGGGATGGCTGTGGCCTCCCCGGAGGGTAATGTGTTTTGACATCCATATTTAGGGCTGACATTAGAAGGCTCCTAGAGAAATAGCCTTGCCATGATATTCTTCAGAATGGATATTACAAACTGCTTCCCGGCTGTTTTTTATGACAACTATTCCACGGAGTGCAAGACTCAGGCATATAGAATATAAGCCATTTGAGGGCCCAAACCATTCCAAGACTGTAACAGCAAAACGGGGTTAATCATGCTTAGTCTTGGGGGCCCTCACTGCCATTAACTGAGAAAATCAGTGTAATAGAGGGTTTTACAAGAGGATATCAAACATTGGTTCCATTCTGTTTCTGATCTAGCATATTTTACTCCCAAATCATTAGACAAATGCTGAGGGGACAATTATATTTATTGCAATTTAAATTTAATTTTTTTTGGTGGGGGGGGGGGAGGTGGGCTGTACCAAATGGCATGTGGGATCTTAGTTCCCAACCAGGGACAGAACCCATACCCTCCTTCAGTGGAAGCATAGAGTCTTAACCACTGGGCTGCCAGGGAAGTCTTTAAATGTTTTAAATTTAAACATTTTAAACTTTATTATTAGAGTTTACAAAAAATATTTTTCATAAAATCAGAATGTCTTGGATTTATCCGACAACTGTCTTCAATAGGAACCCAAAATTCTTATATGGTGATTTCACTGGTCCTCACATGATAATATGCCCTTGGATGTGTCACTTTTACAAATGTTCATTTATTTATTTCTTGTTGGCTCTGATGGGTCTTTGCCGATAGCTAAGGTGTCCCTGGTGGCTCAGACAGTAAAGAATCCGCCTGCAGTGTGGAAGACCCAGGTTCAATCCCTGGATCAGGAAGATCCCCTGGAGAAGGGATGGCTCCCCACTTCAGTATTCTTGCCTGGAGAATTCCATGGGCAGAGGAGCCTGGTGCGCTACGCATCCCAGGGTGGCAGAGAGTCAGACATGAGTGACTCACACTTTCACGCACCAGGTCTTTCTCTAGCTGTAGCGAGTTGGGGTTCCTCTCTAGTTGCAGGGCACAGGCTTCTTACTGAGGTGGCTTCTTTTGTTGCAGAGTCCAGGCTCTAGAGCTCAGGCTCAGTAGTACCAGCCCAGCCGCTCTGCAGCACGTGGGGTCTTGCTGGACCAGGGATCCAATCCGTGTGCCCTGCACTGACAGGCAGACTCCCAACCACCGGACCACCAGGGGAGGCCCTGATGCGCCACTTCTCCAGAGTTTCCTCTGCTTCTCTGTTAAATAGGATAGAATAACGCCTTTTCTGATGTGGGAAGAAAAGCATGGTAAGCTATGTGAAAGCACTTTAAAGCATATGAAAAATCAGTATGCACGTTCAAGGTATTAGTCAGCTGGATTCTTCCAGTCCGTTTGAGATTTCACCGCAGGATCCTGTCATTTTACACATCTGGTGCAATTTGGGACCTGCTAGGTGGCGCAAGTGGTGACGAACCTGCCTGCCAATTCAGGAGACATAAGAGATGCAGGTTCAACCCCTGGACTGGGAAGAGCCCCCGGAGGAGGATATGGCAACCCACTCCAACAGTTTTGCCTGGAGAGCCTCATGGACAGAGGAGCCTAGCAGGCTACAGTCCATAGGGTTGCAAAGAGTCGGACACAACTGAAGCAACTTAGCACGCACATTAGAAGGTGAGGTTGAATCCACCTCAATAAGAAAGCGGACAGTGGGGCAAACAGGATGCGCACTGGACCAGAGGGGCAGAAAGGCTTGTTTCAGGGCTATGCTAGGGCCTGGCAGGGTGAACCCTATTTATGCCCACCCACCCCTTATCTCACCCCTGGCTTCTCCCTTTCTCTCAAATCCCCATCTCTCAGGAAACCCTGTTGGCTTCCCCTCCAAAACAGATCCCAGCTATGACCACCTCACTAGTCCAAGGTGGACTAGTCTGTCTGTTACAACAGCCTCTTCATGGGTCCTGCCTCCCTCTCTGGTCTCCATGCAACAACCAGAGGCAAGTCTCACAGTGTTAGTCAGACCAGGGCCCACTCTCTCTGTTCTGCTCACAGCCCTACAGTGGTCCTTCTCCTCACCGAGGATAAAGCTGAGTCCTACCATGGACCTCATGGACTTGCGAGAGCTGAGCTCCGTCTCTAACCCTCTCTCCTCAGCTGCACAGGCCACCCAGGCACTTTGAACTTAACCTTCACAGCAGCCCTACCAGGAGTGGACCCTGGTATCAATTTACGAATGAGGAAACTGCAGCTTAGAGGGAAAGGCACATCCGAGGTCAAGGTGTTAGGAAGTGATAGAGTCAGGGTTTAAATTCAAGCATCCTTTTTCGCACCAGGCTTATTTACTTTCACCCTGTTGTATATATTTTACGTTATTGTATAGTTGCTAAGTCATGTCCGACTCTTTTGCAACACCATAGACTGTAGCCCACCAGGTTCTTCTGTCCGTGGGAATTTCCAGGGAAGAATAGTAGAGTGGGTTGCCATTTCCTACTCCAGGGGATCTTCCCGACCCAGGGAGTGAACTGTCTCGTTCAGTTCCTACATTGCCAGCAGATTCTTTACTCCTGAGCCAAGCCCCATATATTGTATAAGCCACTTCAAAGTCATTTTGGAATAGTCAGAAAAGGAAAGGAGAAAAGCAATGAGGCACACGTAATTCTGGGCCTAAGATCAGTGCTGCCCCTAGACCAAGAGTCTTTGGAAGCCAGGAAAACTGTTAGTTTGGTAACATCAGTCTAAAGGTCATAGCTTGTTTGTCTGCTACTTTAGAAATTTCTGCAGACACAAAGAGAGAAGCCTTTTTTCAACCAGCAGAGAAATCCTGCCTAACCAAGCCAACATTCAAGTTAACAGCACAGAAAATGTAGTTGAGCCATGAGAAAATTGTTTTAATGTCCAGCGTTTCTGTTCTTGTGCTGACATTGACATGATGCTAATGACATGTAATAAAAAGTGCGGCTTGAAAAGGAAGTCCATCTGCTCTGAAACTTCAATTAATATGATTAAGATATAGTTTTTACACGATAAACTTGCTTCTGATGCATATTCTGCACCATGGATTATTATTATTACATGGCACTAACGCAGTCACATAAAGTTAAATTGTGTTCAGTTAACACTCACAGTCAGCCCCAGAATCAGAGCCTGGCCCACGGGGAGGGTGTGGAGTGCCTTGGACTTGACCACCTCCCTGAATTGTATGGCCTCTCTGCTCTAGATCCTCAGGACCCACTCTCCCCTACCTTCTGCCTCCCTCCATTCCATCATGTGCAACCACATGGGTCAGGCAGGGAAGTGGCCACAGTGAAAATCTCATTCAAGAGAATGAGACATGAATGTCCACCCTGCTTTGATTAGAAGGGACTGGAAGTTGGGCGGCAGGGACTGCCTTTCTTTGCTTTTTTCCTCTCAATATTCTACCATCAAATTCATTTTTCTGAGCATCTACTATGCACAAGTCACTGGGGGTGAGGGGGAAAAGGTACAAAGAGAGCAGAGACAGCCTTGATCCTTATTAAGCATGGAGAGACTTCCAGAGTAAAGTGAAAAATCCTATATGGATCTTCTGCCTTGCTTCTCTCTTTTTTCAGATTCTGGCAGAGTCCGGCAGGACACAGGTAAGAGAGCTGAGCTGGGAGGCTGGTTGATGGGAGTCTGAGCAGAGGCTGTGGCCTCACATGGCCCAGACCCTCCCTGGGTCCCTCCCCACCAATTCCCTCCTCTGCTTCAACTCTTTCCCATGGAAATGACCCGTCAACCCTCAGAACTGTTGCAAGTACCTTGCTCCAGTTGATTCATTCTGAATGATTCATTGTGAATGATTTTGACCTTTGTTCTCTCACCTGAGTCACATTTTCAAGAGACTCATAAGCCTGTGAGCCTCCAAAATGCCAGCTGCCTACTGGGATGGGTTTTGTCTAGGCCCATGGCCTAGAGTTCAGGAGCTATTTCTTGGCAGGCAAGTAAAGAGGGCAGGGCTCTGCTCAGCAGATCAAAGATGCTACCCTCAGAGTTAGTAGACGTGGTACCCATGGGACAGCAACTTCAAGGCTTTGCCCTGGATTCAGGGTCCCTACACCTGCCTTTGGATTTACTTCCAAACCCACACTGATAGCCCTCAAAGCTGGGCTGGGCAGGAGGACATAGGAACGAGGAAAGAGGAGCCTTATTAAAAATTTCCAATAAAGACCTTGTGCCCCAGTTTCTGCATCGGCAGAGGATAATACTTTGATGGAGTTGTGAGGATTCCATGAGCTAAGGTGTATATTGTTCATCTCAGGGCTTGACACATATGAAACTCTCTGTAAACTTAATTTTTACCCTCTAGGCACCAAGCTAGGAGTCTTGGCATATCCTCTCACTTAATCATCACAGAATCCCTATTGAGTAGACATTATTATCCTTGTTTTACAGGCAGAGGCTGTGCCAGTCGCACTGTTTGGTTAAAAAAAAAAAAGGTCTGGCAAAAAGGAATGTGATGAAACATATCAGGGGTTTAAGAATCACTGGGAGGTTGGAGGACCAGGTTTGAGGGTGAGTGGGAACCAAGGTCATATCACAGGACCTGTCTGGCTCACACTCCCTACCAGGTTGGGCAAGGATCCCACCTCCAGATGGTCACTTCAGCTTTTAACAGTCAGCAAGGTCATAGGAGGGAGAAGCTAACTGACTGAGCTTACATCAGCTACCTGTCGCCTGGCTGGGATGGGGGATAGATGGAAAGTAGAGGAAGGATTCAAGTCTCTCAACTTCCTTGGTGAGAAGTGGGCATAGAAACTGCCCTTCTTCAAAAGCATACAATAGGGTATTTCCCAAATGGAGATCAGGGTATTAATAAGGTAAAGGACATTTGATTCAGGATAGCCTACTCATCCAGGGGACCACTCACAGGAATGGATTTGGAGATATTTCTTTCTTGCTCAAGCCTGTTCTCTTTCTCCCCTACACACACACACACTTTTAGTAGAAAATGAGAACTTGAACCTGTGTCTTTTGACTCTGGGTCTTCCTTTTTTTCCATCCTTCTAGGACAAACTGCCTTCAAAGTGAGGGAGATGTTAGGAGCAAAGGCATCAAATGGGAAGTGAATAATGACAGGGTGCTCGGATGGGCCTCACAATCGTACAGAGGGAGACCCAGGACAGGTCATACCAGCCCTGCTGACAAGGGATAGAAAAGGTATGTGAGATGGGCACAGAGGAGAGGCTGTCTTCTCCAGGGAAAGGGGGAAATTCTGAAGGTGAAGTGGACAAGGAATGAGAAGCAGAACATTCCTGGGATTCCTGGTCTGCACAGTGACTATATAGTCACATGTTCCCCCATGAGAGACCAGAACATCCGGTCAGGCTGCCCTTGGGTTGCTGAGTCAGCACGGGTTGGACTAGCCACTCCTCCAAACTCAGGAGCTCATAAATCACAGCTGACAGGGCAGGAGTTCTCTGCTGTGCATGCTTTTTGTTCCAGAGACAGGTGGCCACTTAAGCATGCATGTGGATTTTGTGTGCTTAGGGTGCCGTGTATGCATCCTAGAGTGGTTATGAGGACAAAGCTGAAATAAACAAAAACAACGGTGCCTGTCCCCACCTGCCATGGACCACAGACGTGTTCCCAAAACTCAAGCTATTATAACATCAATTGTGCTATTTAAGTAATGTTGTCTTTATATTCAGACTTGCTTTTAAAATGAAAACAAATCTGTATATTTTTTAAAATAAAATTTTAGAGTTCTAGTTTCTTGTCCAGCATGTAAGGAACTTCAAAGTTGTCGCTACACTCCAATGACAAACAAAAAGGTGAACAAACTGAAAAAACAACAACTCTTCTTAGGTCTCTCAGAGAACTGAAGTCAAGGGGCAAATCAAGGCCCCGCAGATTAGTGAGAGAAGCAAATACAGGGAGTTAAAGCCTAATGAAGAAGAAACCTCTTCAGGAACCAACACCTAGGTAGAAAAATTTAAGCTGTAACTGACAAATTGCTGGAAGTTGAGTGTGGACAAGTCTGAAAGTTAAAAACTCCAGAGGAACCCAATCACAGGGGTTCTCCCCAATTTTGTGGCTTTTACTTCCAAAACTTGCCCAGATTTTCACAGTTAATATCAGGGATATTGGAATTTACAGACCAAGAATCAAAAACAACTAAGATTAATATGTTAAGGCTCTAATGGAAAAGTAGATGACATACAAAAACAGGCAATATAAGCAAAGATGGAAATTCTAAGAAAGAATTTTTTAAATGCCAGAGATCAAAAGCATTGTAAGAGAAATGAAAAATGCTTTGATGGGCACATTAATAGACTAGACATGGCTGAGGAAAGACTCTCTGAGCTTGAGAATAAGTCAGTGGAAACTTGCAAATTTGAAAAACAAAGGAAAAAAGAACAAGAAAATGGATTATAATACCCAAGAACTATGGCACAACTACAACAGATGTAATATATGCATCATGGGAATACCAGAGAGAGAAGAAGAGAACACAGAACATTCAGAACATAATGGCTGAGAATTTCCCACTAAATCATCCCTTCATCAGATGTAAAGAGGGGAACTATATAATGATAAAGGGTCAGTTCTCCAGGAAGACAACAACCTTTAATGTGTATGCATCTAACAACAGAGCATCAAAATACACAAAGCAAAAATTGATAGAGCTGCAAGAAGAGTTAGACATGTCCATTATTATATATAGAGGTTTTGACATCCCTTTATCAAAAGTGGACAGACTCAGCAAACAGAAAATATTAATAGTGAGGACATAGTTGAACTCAACAACATCATCAAACAATTGAATATAATTGATATATACAGAATATTTAATCAAATAACAGCAGGATACATATTCTTCTCAAGTTCACCCAGAACATTTACAAAAATAGACTATATTCTGGCCATAAAGCAGAGCTTAACAAATAAAAAGAATAAAATTATATAATATCTGTTTTCAGACCTCAATAGAATTACACTAGAAATCAAAAACAGAAAGATAGTTGACAAATCTAAAAGTCAGTTCAGGTCAGTCTCTCATTCCTGTCTGACTTTGTGACCCCATGGACTGCAGCATGCCAGGCTTCCCTGTCCATCACCAACTCCCGGAGTTTACTCAAACTCATGTACATTGAGTCAGTCATGCCATCCAACCATCTCATCCTCTGTCGTCCTCTTTTCCTCCCGCCTTCAATCTTTCCCAGCATCATGGTCTTTTCAAATGAATTAGTTCTTCGCATCAGGTGGCCAAGGTATTGCAGTTTCAGTTTCAGCATCAGTCCTTCCAATGAATATTCCGGACTGATTTCCTTTAGGATAGACTGGTTGGATCTCCTTGCAGTCCAAGGGACTCTCAAGAGTCTTTTCCAACACCACAGTTCAAAACCATCAATTCTTCCATGCTCAGCTTTCTTCACAGTCCAACTCTCACATTCATACATGACCACTGGAAAAACCATAGCCTTGACTAGATGAAGCTTTGTTGGCAAAATAATGTCTCTGCTTTTTAATAAGTTGTCTAAGTGACTGTAGCCATGAAATTAAAAGACGCTTACTCCTTGGAAGAAAAGTTATGACCAACCTAGATAGCATATACAAAAGCAGAGACTTTACTTTGCCGACTAAGGTCCATCTAGCCAAGGCTATGCTTTTTCCTGTGGTCATGTATGGATGTGAGAGATGGACTGTGAAGAAAGCTGAGCACCAAAGAATTGATGCATTTGAACTGTGGTGTTGGAGAAGACTCTTGAGAGTCCCTTGGACTGCAAGGAGATCCAACCAGTCCATTCTGAAGGAGATCAGCCCTGGGATTTCTTTGGAAGGAATGATGCTAAAGCTGAAACTCCAGTACTTTCGCCACCTCATGCGAAGAGTTGACTCATTGGAAAAGACTTTGATGCTGGGAGGGATTGGGGGCAGGAGGAGAAGGGGACGACCGAGGATGAGATGGCTGGATGGAATCACTGACTCGATGGACGTGAGTCTGAGTGAACTCCAGGAGTTGGTGATGGACAGGGAGGCCTGGCGTGCTGCGATTCATGGGGTCGCAAAGAGTCGGACACGACTGAGCAACAGAACTGAACTGGACTGAGGTTGGTCATAGCTTTTTTTCCAAGGAGCAAGTATCTTTTAATTTCATGGTTGCAGTCACCACTGCAGTGAGCCCAAGAAAATAAAGTCTGCCACTGTTTCCAATGTTTCTCTATCTATTTGCCATGAAGTGATGGGACCAGATGTCATGATCTTAGTTTTCTGAATGTTGAGATTTAAGCCAACTTTTTCCAAAATCTAAAAGTACTTGGAGATTAAATAACACACTTCTAAATATCACATCTCAAAGAAAAAAAATCTCAAAATGGGTTTAAATATAGTTTGAACTATATGAAAATGAAAATAAACCATAAAAAGTTGGAAGTGCAATAGCAGAAGTGCTGAAAAGAAAATTATAATTTTTAACACATATATTAATAAAAGATAAAAATCTATGATCAATAATCCACGATTCTTATCTAAGAAAGTAGAAAAAGAGCAAATTAGATTTTAAAAAAGAGGAATAAAAACAATAAAAAGTTAGAGCAGAAACCAATGGAATTAACAGGAAATCAATAGAGAAAAATCAACAAAACCAAAAGATCAATAAAATCAATAAGTCTGTATCTGAGGCTAACTGAAAAATAGAACACACAAGTTACTAATATCAGAAATGAAAGAATAGCTCCACTGGTAACCACTAATTATGATCTTTGAATCCATTTCTGTTTTGTTATATTCATTTGTTTTATTTTGGGGATTCCACATATAGGTGGTAACATGGTGTGTTTTTCTTTCTCTACATTACTTATTTCAGTACTTATTTATATAAAATAATTTTCCTTCTTTCTTTTTTCCAATTTCTTAAAACAATTTAGTTTTAATCTTCTCTAATTCTGCTTTAAAATTTCTTCTCCTTAAAATTTCCATTTCTCTCTCTCCATTTTTCTTATTTTCACTGTAAGACTAAGTGAAATTATCCTGTTTTCTGCTATCACTATTATTACATTTTAACATTTATTTTTTACTTGCTATCTAAGATATTTGAAGTCTTCTAATAGAAAATAATAATAATAAAATTATAAATAGATATGTGTGTTTCAAAATCACTTTCTGATGTTTTAGTGTTTCTTATGATGTCTGTAATTTTTGTACATAGGAATATAAATTATGTAAGATAAAATGAAAAGTGATATTGAATAAGGGAGCCAAATTAATTTTTTTAATTTAGAAAAAAAATGAAAGAAAAGACATTATTATAGGCCCTATTGATAAAGGGTGAAGTGAAGGGAAGTTGCTCAGTTGTGTCTGACTCTTCGTGACCCCATGGACTATATCCTACCAGGCTTCTCTGTCCATGGCATTTTCCAGGCAAGAGTACTGGAGGGGGTTGCCATTTCCAATAAAGGGTAATAAAGGAATATTATGAGCAATCCTATGCTCTTAAATTTGATAACCTAGACGAAATGGACTGATTCCTTGAAAGGCACAAGTTGTAAAAACTCACACAAGAAAAAATAGTCTGAAAAAATCTATATGTATTAAAGACGTTAAATCAATAATTAATAAACTCCCAATGCGATATGCACCAGGCCTAAATGAGTTCACTGGTAGATTCTACAAAACATTTAAGGCAGAAGTTATACCATTTTCTATGATTTCCTCCTGAAGATAGAAGTAGAAGAAATATTTCTTAACTCATTCTATGAAGCCAGCATTACCCTAATACAAAAATTAGGCAAAGATGATAAGAAAGAAAACTACAAATCAGTATCTCTTGGGAACATAGATGCAAAAATCTTTGACAAAATATTAGCAAATTCAATCCAACAAAAATAAATAGAATTATATACCCCAACCAAGTGGAATTATCCCTAATATGCAAGACTGATCCAGCACTGGAAATCAACTAATGTAATCCATGCAACCAAAAGCCTAAAGAAGAAAAGCTGCAGAATTTTATCAGTAGATGCAGAAAATGCATTTGACAAAATCCAATATCCATTCATAATGAAAACTCTCAGCAAACTAGTTATAGAGAGGAGCTTATTCAACTTGATAAGAACATCTGAAAACTTACAGCTAATATTATACTTAATGGTGAAAAACTAGAAATTCTTCCACTAAAATGAAAACCAGGGATGTCCTCTCTCACCATTTCTTTTCAACATCATACTGGGAGTCTTAGCTTTATAAGACAAGAGAAGCTAGCTTTATAAGCCTAGCTTAACAAGGTGAGTCCTAGCTTAATAAGTCCTAGCAATAAGACAAGAAAAGGAGATAAAAATAATACTGATTGGGAAGGTAAAATAAAATTTTGTTCACAGATGATTTGATTGTCTATGATTGCTTAATAGGTAATTTTCAAAAAACTCTTGGATCTAATAAGCAATTATAGCAAGGTAACAGGACACAAGGTTAATATATAAAAGTCAATCACTTTCTTATATACTAGGAATGACCAAGAAGAGTTTGAAATTAAGGATACATTGCACTGACATTAACTCTCCCCCAAATGAATTATTCAGATGAATTATATATTCAAATGAATTATAATCTAACAAAACATGTACAAGATCTATACAAGGAAAACTACAAACTCTGATAGAAGAAATCAAAGGAGGAATAAATAAATGGAGAGTTATTCCATGTTCATAGGATAGAAGCACTCAATATTATCAAGATGTCAGTTCCTCCTAACTTGATATATAGATTAAATGTAATCACAATCAAAACTCCATCAGACTTTGTGAATACAGATATACTGATTCTGAAGTTTATATGAGAAGGCAAAAAAAAAAAAACAAAAAAACAGAATAACCAACACAGTCATGAAAGAGAAGAATAACTGACACCACAGAACTTCAAGACTTACGACAAAGTTGCATAGTCAAGACAGTGTGGTATTCATGAAAAAATGGACAAAACATCAATGGAACAGAATGGAGAGCCCAGAAATAGAACCACATTCAACTGATTTTTGACAAAGGCATATATACACTGGAGAAAAGATATCCTTTTCAATAAATGGTACTGGAACATATGGATATCCACATGAAAAAAAAAATAATCTAGACATCTTACATCCTTCATTAGACCTTATACTTGCCTCAAAAATTAACCCAAAATGGATCAAAGATTTAAATGTAAAATGGAAATGTAAAGAACTCTTCAAACCCAACAATAAGAAAATGAACAAACCAATTTAATTCCAAGGGAAACAAAGCAAAGAGAAGGTTGTCTCTTTGGATTACTGTTGGATCCCAAGTGTCATGGATGATGCCTTGCATATAGCAGGCTTTCCAAGGTGGTGAGGGGGTAGGACGTGGGGATCGGAGAACATCTCTCCACATAAATGCATCAAGAAGACATCTACAAATGGAATAATTCTCACAGCCCCTCTGCTGAGCACTAGCAGAGGACCTCAGATACTCAAAAGCACAAGAGAGATCTCTATGTAACCACATAGGACAAAAAATGGAGAAAGGAAAATGCAGAGGAGATGAAGCGGGATAGAACCCGCACCCCTGGCAGGGAGCTGAAGCTGAGGAGAGGTTCCTGCATCTAGTTGAGTCCCCTCTCCAGCAGGGGGATGACAAAAGAGGAACCTCAGGGACTCAGAAGCAAGCCCAGCAGCTGGTTTGTGGCAGAGAGGACAAAGTGAGACCTACACAGATGGTCCGTGCCACAGACCTGCACACCCGTCACACAAGGGCTGGGTGCTGGAATGTGCAGTTTGGACAGCAGACCCAGAGAGGGCACTGCTCTTGTCTGTGGAGAGACAACCTGAGAGAACGAGAGTGAGGAGCTCCACAGCCAGGAATGCTCGTGGAGGAAGCACAGACCACCGCAGAAGGGAAGCACCAGGGTTGAGTGACTTGCAAAGGGTCTGGCCACCATTGCAGCTTCTCTCCTCACACACTGGCCCCTGCCTCCACCGGCATTAGGGAGGGATCCCACCAGAGCCAGCTCCCACACCCCTGTCATCGCCTCCTCCATTTCCTCCCCCTCCCCCACCAAGCCTGGGTGACATGCTCGCCCTGATCACCAGCTACATTCCAATCCCCACCACAGTACCCTCCTGCCTGGGCAGCCTGCATGCCCCATTTGCCACCTTGGTTTCTTCCTGCCTGACGGGCTCATGTGTTCTGGCAACCTCTGAAGCAGAGGTGTGTGGGAGGGACATACCACACACACCTCACAGAGGTGAGGCTGAAACCACAGCTGAGCCCAGGGGCCATGAAACTAAGGAAGAAGAGCTTGAATCTCTCCTCACAGAGAGGAGTTGCACCTCTGCTGCTGGCTTCCCAAATTTAGCACCTGCAAAATATTCCAAAGAGTAAACAGTGCTCCTGCAGGTGGGAAAGGTATGGCTTTAGCAGCTGTGGGCTTGGTGGGCATGTACACATGGGAGGTGGGCCAGGCTAGAGTCTGAGGTGCCTCCATAGCTCCCACAGTGGGTTCAAGTACACAATTACTGTAGTCCTGGTGAAAACAACACCTGAGAGGCAGCAGGGCCAGTTTCCAGCATACTCCAAGTTAAGGTGGCATCAAGGACAGTGCCAACAACAGTGGACTTTGTGAGCCCACACAGAGGGTGAAAGGGGACACAACAGAGCACATTCACAGGAGAACAGCTGTAGAAGAAGATACTCAGTGGCTTCTCTCCCAATGGGAGTGCTCCAATCCAGCTTACCTCATCCCACAGATCAGAATCACAGCTTAGAAACATATCTGGGGGCCTCTAATCCAACAACTAGGGAGCAGACCCCATTCCTGAAAGGACAGTGACAGTCGCAGAACAAAAAAGAGGCCCTGCTCAGTAATCAGGGCAGACTCTGATCACCACCACACCAATCTCCGGCCTCGTATCAAGGGAATAAAGGTACAAGCCTCTGAATCAGCCTCACCTGCTAGGGGGCAGAGGCCAGAAGCAGGAGAAACTATTCCAGCAGCCTGTGGAGAGGAGACCACAAACACAGTAAGTCTGACAAAATGAGATGACAAAGAAGTATGTTGCTGCTGAAGGAACAAGATAAAAGCCTGCAAGAGCAACTAAACGAAGAGGAGACAGGCAATCTACCTGAAAAAGGATCCAGAGTAATGATGGTAATGATGATTCAATCTTGCAATAAGAATGGAGGCATGGATTGAGAAGATACAAGACACGTTTAACAAAGGTCTAGAAGAACCAAAGAACAAATAATGAAATGAACAATGAACAATGCAGTCACTGAAATACAAAATACACTAGAGGATTAACAGCAAAAGAACTGAGGAAGAAGAACACATAAGTGACCTGGAATACAGAACGGTGGAAAAGTCTGCCATAGAGCAGAATAAAGAAAAAATAATGAAAAGAAATGAGGACAGTCTCAGAGACATCTGGTATACCATTAAATGCACCAACATTTGAACCATACGGGTTTCAGAAGAAAAAGAAAAAGGGCCTGAGAAAATATTTGAAGAGATTATGGTTGAAAACTTTCCTAACACAGGAAAGAAAATCGTCACCAAGTCCAGGAAGCATAGAGAGACCCATACAGGATAAACCCAAGGATGGACATGCTGAGATACATATTAGTAGAACTAACAAAAATTAAATACAAAGAAAAAATATTAAAAGCAACAAGGGAAAAGCAAAAAATAACATGCTAGGGAATCCCTGTAAGCTTATCAGCTGATTTTTCAGCAAAAATTCTGCAGGCCATGATATATTTAAAGTGGTAAAAGGGAAAAATCCACAACCAAGAACACTCTTCCAGTAGCTATGTATGGATGAGAACTGAGCCATAAAGAAGGCTGAGTGAAGACTGATGCTTTCAAACTGTGGTGCTAGAGAAGACTCTTGAGAGTCCCTTGGACAGCAAGAGGATCAAACCAGTCAATCCCAAAGGAAATCAACCCTGAATATTCATTGGAAGGACTGGTGCTGAAGCTGAAGCTCCAATATTTTGCCCACTTGGTGCAAAGAGCTGACTCATTGGAAAAGACTCTGATTCTAGGAAAGATTGAGGGCAAAAGGAGAAGAGGGTGAGAGAAGATGAGATAGTGGAGTGGGGGGTGGAATAAATTGGAATACTGGAATTGACATATATACACTACTATAAATAAAATAGATAACAAAAAAGGGCCTTCTGTATAGCATAGCAAGCTCTACTCAATACTCTGTAATGGTCTATATGGGAAAAGAATCTTAAAAAAGAGCAGATATATGTAAATATATAACTAATTTACTTTGCCATACACCTGAAACAAACACATCGTAAATCAACTATATGCCAATAAAAATTTTTTAAATAAATTTATTATAAAAATGTGCCAAAGACTTGAACAAACACTTCACCCTAAAAGATACACAGATGGTAAATAAGCATCTTACCACAAAAAGATGCTCCACATCATATGTCATTAGGAAAATGCAAATTAAAATCATAAAACTTTGTTTTATAGTGGAATAGTTTAATAGTTCCACTACACAGCTATTAGAATAACCAAAATCTAGAACACTGACAACACCAAATGGTGGTAAGAATGTAAAGCAATAGGAGCTCTTGTTCATTACTGACCACTTTGTACAGCCACTTTTGTGGACAATTTGAAAGTTTCTCATACCACTAAACACTCTCTTACCATATGATACAGCAATCAAACGCCTTAGTTTTTACCCAAATGACTATAAAACTTATGTCCACACAACCCCTTGCACAAGGATGTTTATGGCAGTTTTATTCACAATTTCCAAGACTTGGAAGCAACTAAGATGTTCTTCAGTAGGTGAGTGGAAAAAGAAACTCTAGTACATTCAAGCAATTGAACATTATTCAATTCTAAAAAGAAATGGGCTATCAAACCAACAAAAGACATGGAAGAATCTTAAATGCATTATCAATAAGTGAGAGAAGCTAAAAGGCTACATACTATATGATTCCAATTATATGACCTTCTGAAAAAGGGAAAACTGTCTTCATAGACAGTAAAAAGATCAGTACTAGAGGATATGGATGAGATGAATAGGTAGAACACAGGATTTTTAGGGCAGTGTCATTCTGAATGATACTATAATGATGGATACAAGACACATATTTATCAAACTCATAGAATGTACTACATCAAGAATGAACCCTAATATACACTATGGTCTTTGGATAATAATATGTCAGTGCCAGTTAATCAGTTGTCACATATACTATGCTATTGTAGGATTTTAATATTGGGAGAAGCTGTGCATATGTGGGATCAGACTATATATGGGGAATCTGTATATGGAATACCTTCCACTAAATTGTTCCCTGAATCTAAAACCATTCTAAAAAGATAGAATGGTTTAAAATTTTAAAACCAAGTTTAAAAAAGAAATTTTATTCTATATAATTTTTATTAAAGATGAACATAACCACCCAAAGTCCATAATTCACCTTAGGATTCACTCTTGGCATTGTATATTGTACGGGCTTGAGCAAACATATACTGTCATCATGATATACAGAATATTCTCACTGCCCTAAAAATCCTCTGAGTTCTTCCTATTTATCCATTACCACCTGCCCCCATCCAGCACTGATCATTCTGCTGTCTCCATAGTTTTGCCTTTTCCAGATTGTCTTATAGTTGGAATCATAATTGACTTTTTCTTCACTTAGTAGTACACATTTAAGTTTCCTCCTTGTCTTTTTATGGTTTGACAGCTCACTTTTTTTTTTTTAAAACATTGAATCATATTCATTTGTCTGAATGTACCAGCTTGTTTATCCTCTCTTCCACTGAAGGGCTTCTTGGTCGATTCCAAGTGTTGGTTATTATGAATTAGTTCAGTTCAGTCACTCAGTCGTGTCCAACTCTTTGTGACCCCATGGACTGCAGCATCCCAGGCCTCCCTGTCCACCACCAACTCCCGAAGTTTACTCAAACTCATGTCCATTGAGTCGGTGTTGCCATCCAGCCATCTCATCCTCTGTCGTCCCCTTCTCCTCCCGCCTTCAATCTTTCCCAGCATCAGGGTCTTTTCCAGAGAGTCAATTCTTTGCATCAGGTGGCCAAAGTATTGTAGTTTCAGTTTCAGCATCAGTCCTTCCAATGAATATTCAGGACTGATCTCCTTTAGGATGGACTGGTTGGATATCCTTGCAGTCCAAGGGACTCTCAAGAGTCTTCTCCAACACCACAGTTCAAAAGCATCAGTTCCTTAGCACTCAGCCTTCTTTAAGGTCCAACTCTCACATCCATACATGACCACTAGAAAAACCAGAGCCTTGACTAGACAGACCTTTGTTGGCAAAGTAATGTCTCTGCCTTTTAATATGCTGGTAGGTTGGTCATAATTTTTCTTCCAAGGAGCAAGCATCTTCTAATTTCATGGCTGCAGTCACTACTTGCAGTGATTTTGGAGCCCAAGAAAGTATAGTATCTCACCGTTTCTATTGTTTCTGCATCTATTTGCCATGAAATAAATTTTCATATTTCATGAAATTTTCATATTTCATTTATTTCATGAAATATATTATTAATAAAGCTTCAATAATCATCCATGTGCAGGTTTATGTGTGGACATTATTTTTCAAGTATTGATGATAAACACCAGGCAGCAAAGCTGGATGGCATGGAAAGAGTGCACTTAGTTTTATAAGAAATAGCTCAACTGTCCTCCAAAGTGACTGTACATACCCTGCTTTGCTTCTTCCATGTCATTTACCATGTTCACAATGATGATATATTGATTTCTGTATTTACTTAATATTTATCTCCATAATTCTGCCAAGAGAGACGCTATTTTTTGTTCACCATTCTACCTCAATTGGGTAGCACAGTGCCTGATAAAATCCACTCAAAAATTATTTGCTGAAAGAAAAAAAGTTATTTTATAGCTGTAAGACACTATAACCTACAGGTCTCTTTGGAAGTTAGTCTGGGTATGGAATGGGTACCATAAATCAGGAAAACACAAACTTCTACTCATCTTTCTTTCTTATCATTCCATAACCATTGGTTTTCGTGTTCAAGACAGATCTTCTTTACTGAGGCAGTCCAAGAAAAACCACTTTATCCGTACTCTTGGCTTCATAATGCAATATCAGTTCTTCATCTGTGAAACAGGGATACATCTTCTCTGCCTTATATCTGCGGTCATGCTAGCAGATCTCTTAAGAGACATTCCTGGCCCAGACTGTAATTGTGTGATTCTCTGTCCAGAAGGCTGGTTTTCTTCTGGCAAATTTTTAACTAAGTAGATTAGTACAGAGGTTAATTGCACAGAAAATGTAATTTGCAGACAGTCAACTCTTTTTCCTCACATGTTTCTGCTATTAGGCCACCATGTGCACTTGGGTCAAAAATATCCTTCAAATATTAAGCAAGAAGGGAAAACAAGGAGAAATCTAATACCTGAAACATCATAGTCTGCATCATCCACTGTGTAAATGGGAGAATTGATGTTGCCCTAAAGAGAGCGTGCACCCTACTTGGAGCCATCCCCACACAGGCTGATGAGTAAAGCAAACCATCTCTCCTACAGCAATCCCCACCCCATAGCAGGAGAGAGATGGGTGACATACAGACAGACCTTCTCCTTAGATTCATAAACCAGCAGAGCTGGAGAGGACTTGGCACTCCTTGGCCCAAGCACAAATGTACACATTTGCCGAAGCAATACCACGTGCTGAGAACTTGAACTCAAGTGTCCATACTGGCAACCCCGAGCCCCCTTAGGGCATCATTGCCACAACTCTGGATAATAAATGGTTAAAACTGATTTTGCATAATGTTTCTTTCTTGCCTACTAAACCCAAGTTTGGCCCATCAGCAGTGACAGGCAGATATATCTGATCATGATGCTATCATCGGGATGTCAGGGGAAAGCTTCCATCCATGCATACCTGGAAAGCCTGACATTTGAATCTTACTTTGAATCAAATCAGAGAGTCAGAGGCACTCCATTTTTAAACCACACACCTACATCTTTCCTTGAATCAGCAAGACCTCTCACTCCTACTCCAGGATTAATTATTTCCACTCAAATGAGCAAAGACTTATGACCTTGTTTGGTCACCATTCTCCGTCATGACATATTTTTGTGCAGGGACTGGGGCAAGAAAGTGTCTCTCTCCTATTGCTATATCCATCCAAGAAGGGGATTACAATTTACCTGGTCTCACATTTAGAAAGTAGCCAAAGAAAAAACATTTTTGTTGGTTTCTGCCAAACATCAATATGAATCAGCCATAGGTATACAATTTGTCCCCTCCCTCTTAAAACTCCCTCCAACAAAATTCTGTAAAGCCATTATCCTTCAGTTAAAAAATAAATTTGTTAAACAGAAAACAGAAAAATTCTATAAAGTAATTATCCTTCAGTAAAAATTTAATTAAATCAAAAATCAATAAATTAAAAAAAAATTTTAATGACATTTTTTTCCTTCTTTTCCTGGGCAAATTGAGTCAGACACTGGGGTTAGGGAAACAAATATCAGAATAACATCTCTACTGAGATCTCATTTTGCAAGTAATTCTAATACAAAGTCATTTTAAATTATTTTAAAAGTACTAAAGTTCAAAAAATATGATTTGGGAAGCATGGCCAGAAAGGTCCCCAACAGAAGGGCCACAGGTCCAAGTGTCTAGAGGTGAAGAGTCGCTGATGAATCATTCTCTCTTCTCTTCCTCCAACCTTCTCTCTCCTCTCTCCCTCCCCACCCTGCCACTCACACCAAGTTATTTTGACAGTACGCTAAAACCTAGGAAATGTCTGTTCGATGGAAAGAAATCTAACTTTTTTTCTCAAAAGAAATATATTAAGGTGTATAGGCCACTCAGAAGGAAAAAAGATATTCTAAATTAAGTAGATTATGTGTTTGAAAGTGTTAATCATTCAGTCGTTTCTGACTCTGTAACCCCCTGAACTGTAGCCCACCAGGCTCCTCTGTCCATGGGCTTTCCCAGGCAAGAAAACTGGATTGGGTTGTCATTCATTTCTCCAGGGGATATTCCTGACCCAGGAATCAAACCTGCATCTCCTGCATTGCAGGCAGATTCTTTACTGCCTGAGCCATACCTGCCAGGGTCACTGTTTATAGACAAACAACTAGGATCCTTTATTCTGCTACAAAAACAGTGACTTCTCATTGGAGTTCCTGCTGTTGATTTGTGAAAAACATTGCCTGAGCTACCAGCAGGGCTGCTAATTGAAGAGCTGAGCAGGTTTTTCCCTGAAAGTCAGGATGACATGGAGAAACTGGGCACATTGCCTCTGCTCCCCAAGCATCCTTTGGAAAGCGTGCTCTTCTTCACATAAATCAAACTTGCACAGCATAGCAGACAGAAGGCTGAAGGTCAAGTGATAAATTTCAAGTGCTAAGACTTGCTTTACTAACTAAATTTCTATGTTCCACTGTGCCTCTGCTTAAATGAGGCAAAACTCCAGGAAGTAAAGAGCAGTGACTCACAAATTCAGGAAGAACTAAAGAATTCAGGTCAGGATTGAGGGAAGGATACTCCCTGGCTGGGAACTAGGTACTATTTGTTGAACATTCACAATGTTCAAGATAGATAATAAGTAGATGTTTAATTTCACACAGTAATGTGTATACATACATGTATAAAAGAGTGTGGTGTACATATCTTTCAGTGGATCAGTTCAGTTTCTCAGTCAGGTCCAACTCTTTGTGTCCCCATAGACTTCAGCACACCAGGCCTCCCTGTCCATCACCAGCTCCTGGAGCTTGCTCAAACTCATATCCATCAAGTTGGTGATGCCATCCATCCATCTCATCCTCTGTCATCCCCTTCTCCTCCTGCCTTCAATCTTTCCCAGCATTAGGATCTTTTACTGATGAGAAAAATCAAAGTTCAGAAAAGTTTAGTAGGTATATTGCTTTACCTCAAATTAGAACTTGAAGCAAAGATTTGAGTGCAGGTAATTTGTTTCATGGCGATGCTAGTAAATAGGAGTAAGGGAGAGGGCAGTGATTCAAGGAAGCAAGGTAGCACTAACAGAAAGCCTTTTATTGAGCCTTTTATTACTGTGGGCAACTGTGTCAATAACACTGGAAACTCTATAAGGAACTGTGTAGAATGTGCCTCAGAATTATCCCTTCAATGAACAGACATTAATTCCCTGCACTTCTGGGCTGTACCTGCATGTAAGCAGAGAGAGGGCCTCTAGCTTTGGAGGATACCCAGGAGGCAGGAAGGCTGCTAGACTGATGCAACTGGTCCTTCAGGGAAATGTTCAGTTCAGTCACTCAGTCAGGTCCAACTCTTTGCAATCCCATGGACTGCAGCATGCCAGGCTTCCCTGTCCAGCACCAACTTCCAGCATTTACTCAAACTCATTTCCATCGAGTAGGTAATACCATCCAATCATCTCATCCTCTGTCATCCCCTTCTTGTGCCTTCAATCTTTCCCAGAACAAGAGTCTTTTCCAATAATTCAGTTCTTCACCTGAGGGGTGGCCAAAGTATTGCATTTCAGTCTCAGCATCAGTCCTTCCAATGAATATTCAGGACTGATTTCCTTCAGGATGAACTGGGTGGATCTTCTTGCTGTCCAAGGGACTCTCAAGAGTCTTCTCCAATACCACAGTTCAAAAGCATCGATTTTTCAGTGCTCAGCTTTCTTTAGAGTCCAATTCTCAGATCCATACATGACTACTGGAAAAACCATAGCCTTGACTACACGGACCTTTGTTGGCAAAGTAACGTCTCTGCTTTTTAATATGTTGTCTAAGTTGGTCATAACTTTCCTACCAAGGAGCAAGTGTCTCTTAATTTCATTGCTGCAGTCAACCATCTGCAGTGATCTTGGAGCCCCTCAAAATAAAGTCTGTCACTATTTCCACTGTTTCCCCATCTATTTGCCATGAAGTGATGGGACCAGATGTCATGATCTTAATTTTCTGAATGTTGAGTTTTAAGCCAACTTTTTCATTCTCCTCTTTCACTTTCATCAAGTTCAATTCAGTTCAGTTCAGTCACTCAGTCGTGTCCAACTCTTTGCGACCCCATGGACTGCAGCTCGCCAGGCCTTCCTGTCCAGCACCAACTCCTGGAGTTTACTCAAACTCATGTCCATTGAGTCAGTGATGTCATCCAACCATCTCATCCTCTGTTGTCCCCTTCTCCTCCCACCTTCAATCTTTCCCAGCATCAGGGTCTTTTCAAATGAATCAGCTCTTCGCATCAGGTGGTCAAAGTATTGGAGTTTCGCCTTCCAATGAACATTCAGAACGGATCTCCTTTAGGATAGACTGGTTAGATCTCCTTGCAGTCCAAGGGACTCTCAAGAGTCTTCTCCAATACCACAGTTCAAAAGCATCAATTCTTTGGTGCTCAGCTTTCTTCACAGTCCAACTCTCACATTCATACATGACTATTGGAAAAATCATAACCTTGACTAGACAGACTTTTGTTGACAAAGTAATGTCTCTGCTTTTTTTTTTGCCCTTAATATGCTGTCTAGGTTGGTCATAACTTTCCTTCCAAGGAGTAAGTGTTTTTTAATTTCATGGCTGCAGTCACCATTTGCAAAAAATAAAGTCTGCCACTATTTCCACTGTTTCCCCATCTATTTCCCATGAAGTGATGGGATCAGATGCCATGATCTTCGTTTTCTGAATGTTGAGCTTTAAGCCAACATTTTCACTCTCCTCTTTCACTTTCATCAAGAAGCTCTTTAGTTCTTCTTCACTTTCTGCCGTAAGGATGGTGTCATCTGCATATCTGAGTTTATTGATGTCTCCCCTGGCAATCTTGATTCCAGCTTGTGCTTCATAACCAGTCCAGCATTTCTCATTATGTACTCTTCATATAAGTGAAATAAGCAGGGTGACAATATACAGCCTTGACATACTCCTTTTCCTATTTGGAACCAGTCTGTTATTCCATGTCCATTTCTAACTGTTGCTTCTTGACCTGCATATAGATTCCTCAGGAGGCAGGTCAGGTGGTCTGGTATTCCCATCTCTTTCAGAATTTTCCACAGTTTGTGGAAAGGCTTTGGCGTAGTCAATAAAGCAGAAGTAGATGTTTTTCTGAAACTCTCTTGCTTTTTTGATGATCCAACAGATGTTGGCAATTTGATCTCTGGTTCCTCTGCCTTTTCTAAATTCAGCTTGAACATCTGGAAGTTCACGGTTCACATACTGTTGAAGCCTGACTTGGAGAATTGTGAGCATTACTTTACTAGCTTGTGAAGTGAGTGCAATTGTGCGTAGTTTGAGCATTCTTTCGCATTGCCTTTCTTTGGGACTGGAATGAAAACTGACCTTTTCCCATCCTGTGGCCACAGCTGAGTTTTCCAAATTTGCTGGCATATTGAGTGCAGCACTTTCACAGCATCATCTTTTAGGATTTGAAATGCTCTACTGTAATTCCATCCCCTCCACTAGCTTTGCTCATAGTGATGCTTCCTAAGGCCCCCTTGACTTCTCATCTCATGATGTCCGGCTCTATGTGAGTGATCTCACCATCATGGTTATCTGGGTCATGAAGATCTTTTTTGTATAGTTCTGTGTATTCTTGGCACCTCTTCTTAATATCTTCTGCTTCTGTTAGGTCCATACTGTTTCTGTCCTTTATTGTGCCAATCTTTGCATGAAATGTTCCCTTGGTATCTCTGATTTTCTTGAAGGTATCTCTAGTTTTTCCCATTCTATTATTTTCCTCTGTTTCTTTGCCTTGTTCACTTAGGAAGACTTTATCTCTCCTTGCTATCCTTTGGAACTCTGCATTTGGGTGGATATATCTTTCCTTTTCCTCTTTTCCTTTAGCTTCTCTTCTTTTCTCAGCTATTTGTAAGGCCTCCTCAGAAAACCATTTTGCCTTTTTGCATTTCTTTTTCTTGGGAATGGTTTTGATCCCTGTCTCCTGTACAATGTCATGAACTTCCATTCATAGTTCATCAGGCACTCTATCAGATCTAATCCCTTGATTCTATTTGTCATTTCAACTATATAATTGTAAGACATTTGATTTAGGTCATACCCAAATTGTCTAGTGGTTTTCCCTACTTTCTTTGCCTTTGTCCTGCTTCATTTTGTACTCCAAGGCCAAATTTGCCTGTTACTCCAGGTATTTCTTGCCTTCCTACCTTTGGATTCCAGTCCCCTATAATCAAAAGGATGTCTCTTTTGGGTGCTAGTTCTAGAAGGTCTTGTAGGTCTTCATAGAACTGTTCAACTTCAGCTTCTTCAGCATTACTGGTCAGGGCATAGACTTGGATTACTATGATATTGAATGGTTTGCCTTGAAAATGAAGAGATCATTCTGTTGTTTTTGAGATGGCATCCAAGTACTGCATTTCAGACTCTTTTGACTCTTGACTATAATGGCTACTTCATTTCTTCTAAGGGATTCTTGCCCACAGTAGTAGATATAATGGTCTTCTGAGTTAAATTCACCCATTCCAGTTCATTTTAGCTCACTGATTCCTAAAATGTCAATGTTCACTCTTGCCATCTCCTGTTTGACCACTTCCAATTTGCCTTGATTCATGGACCTAACATTCCAGGTTCGTATGCAGTGTTGCTCTTTATAGCATTGGACTTTACTTCCATCACCAGTCACATCCACAGCTGGTTGTTGTTTTGGCTTTGGATCCGTCTCTTCATTCTTTCTGGAGTTATTTCTCCACTGATCTCCAGTAGCTTATTGAGCACAATACCAATCTGGGAAGATGACCTTTCAGTGTCCTATCTTTTTACCTTTTCATACTGTTCATGGGCTTCTAAGGGCAGGAATACTGAAGTGGTTTGCCATTCCCTTGTCCAGTGGACCACGTTTTGTCAGAACTTTCCACCATGACCCCTCTGTCTTGGGTGGCCCTCACGGCATGGCTCTCAGTTTCACTGAGTTAGACAAGGCTGTGGTTCATGTGATCAGATTGGTTAGTTTTCTGTGACTGTGGTTTTCATTCTGTCTGCCCTCTGATGGAGAAGGATAAGAGGCTTATGGAAGCTTCCTGATGGAAGAGACTGACTGAGTGGGAAACTGGGTCCTTTTCTCATGGGCGGGGCCATGCTCATTAAATGTTTAACCCAATTTTCTGTTGAAGGGAGGGGCTTTGTTTC
Organism: Capricornis sumatraensis; assembly: GCF_032405125.1. NCBI lineage: Eukaryota > Metazoa > Chordata > Mammalia > Artiodactyla > Bovidae > Capricornis > Capricornis sumatraensis. The sequence continues at coordinate 22,173,536 of NC_091088.1, read as the reverse complement.
CTCCCTGTTATTTGACCTGAGGCCAAACTATGGTGGAGGCAATGAAGATACTGTTGACCTCCTTCAAAACGTCCAATGCACGCACCGCTACACTCAGTGCCCCAACTCTGCAGCAGGCCACCACCAACCCACACCTCCTCCAGAGAGTCCTGGACACTAACAGGCAAGTCTGGGTCAGTCTCTTGTGGGGTCACTGCTCCTTTCTCCTGGGTCCTGGTGCACACAAGGTTCGGCTTGTGCTCTCCAAGAGTCTGTTTCCCCAGTCCTGTGTAAGTTCTGGCGGCTCTGTGGTGGGGTTAATGGCAACCTCCTCCAAGAGGGCTTATGCCACACCCAGGTCTCCTGCACCCAGAGGCCCTGCCCCTGCAGAAGCCACAGCAGAATGGTAGGAGGGGTGAAATCATGTTTAGAATCAAACCCCATAGCTGCCAGAGACACTCAGAGGTCTCAAACATACCTTGTGTGTCCCAGGACCCAGAGACCTCACAGGGAAATATTATCTGTGTGTATTGACCCGTCCACCAGGATTACAGCTGAAATCAAAGGCAGAAGTGATGCTGGGCACAAAATCTTTTTAGAGTGACTGATCTGCTGATTTTAAAACCCATGCTCTCTGCACTCTGATGTTATTTTTCTAGGACTAGAGATCAGCAGTATCAGGACACCTGTGCTTCTTAGGTATCCAGTGTTAGCCCACTTCTGCAGGTCCTTGCTCTTAGGTAGATGTCAAGCCTTAGCTGAAGACAACTCAACATTTTACCCAGGCCAGCAGTTCCTAAGTTTTGAGAAAGAACTCTGGAACAGTTCTTTTGAGGTATACCAAGTATGCAGCTCTTCATCATAAGATGTCCTGTAAGCCCAGGATGAATGACAGAAAGTCATAAAAATGTGTCTGCACCAGATGCTGAGTTAGAGAGTAAAGGAAATTCTAGCTTTAAGACTCTACTCCTTGTATGTGCATATATGGGTGTTGACTTACCTGAGAGCAAATTACAAGGTTCAGCTTGTTTTTTATCCAGTGATGTAGCTTACAGATTGTCTTAGTCAGTTCGGTCTGCTGACTTATAACATAGAGTAAGCGGCTTCCCAGGTGGCTCAGATGGTAAAGAATCTGCCTGCAATGCAGGAGACTGAGGTTCAACCCCTGGGTCAGGAAGATCCCCTGGAGAAGGAAATGGCAACCCACTCCAGTATTCTTGCCTGGAGAATCCCATGGACAGAGGAGCCTGGCAGGTTACTATCCATAGGGTTGCAAAGAGTTGGACACAGCTGAGCGACTGAGCACAAGGTCGTTTAAGCAACATTAATTTCTTACAGTTCTGGAGGTTGGGAAGTTCAAGGTCAAATTGCCAGAAACTTCAGCTTCTGGTGAGAACTCACTTCCTGGTTTAAAGATGGCAATCTTCTTCTTGTATCCTCACATGACAGAGTTCACTGAGAGGAAGCAAACCCGTGTGAATCTCTTCCTGTAAGGACATTAATCCCATTGCATGAGCTCTCCCCTCAAGACCTAAGTACCTCCCAAAGGCCTCACCTGCAAACCATCACAATGGGTTTTAGACTTTAACACATGAATTCTAGGCAGACTCAAATATTCAGTCCATAATGCAGATTAATCATTTTATATTAGCATATGTCTATTTCAACATTTGAGTATTATTTCGCTATATAAATAGTGCATGATGTATTTAATCAAATCTTAAATTTACATTGTTTCTAGTTTTTTGCTTCATAAACATGCTTTCTTATATATGACAAGTTTATTTGTAGGATAAACACCTAGTTATTGCTGAGAAAATTGGTCTGTGTATTGAAATTGATGGATATTGCCAAATAATCTTCCCAAGATGTTGAACCAACTGATAATCCCCAAAAAATTCTATGAGTGTCTATTTTATCACCTTCTAACCAAAAATACTTCTCATCAGTTTTTTGGTCTTTGGGGAGCCTTCTTTGCCTTCTGACATTTTTCAATTTGCAATGATATTAGGAATTGCTTTTCTTTGCATTGTACATCATAGATAATGACCTTCACACAGTGTCTTCACACTATTTCTATTTGTCTCACATCCATCATTGTACTAATTAGCTTTTTCTGTGTAATAAACCACCCCTAACTTACTGGCTGAAAACAGCAACCACTTATCTAACTCATAGTTCTGTAGATTGGCCATTTAAGAGGGACTTGACTGGGTGGTTCTTCTATCCTGGTGAGCTCACTCTTGCAGGCAGATTCACCTTTACCGCACGTGATCTCTCCTGCTCCTAGAGACTAGTTTAGCCTTGTTCTCATGGAAAATAGCAGAATTTCAAAGAAGGAACTGGACGTATGCAAGATCTCTTTAGACTTTGTCTTACAACTAGCGCAATATCAATTCCATCACATTCTATTTGTTAAAGCAAAACTCAAGGTCAGGCAGACCAAGAGAAATGAGGAAAGACCTTTACTATTGACCTTTTTATAGGAGAATTTTGAATTCTCCATTTTAGAATGAAGACATGAATGTTATCTTGGGCAACTGTTTCATTTTACAAATGTGGAAATAAGATTCTGAGTAGATGAGTGACTTATCCAATGTCACACAGCTTGTTAATGAATATATTACATTCCCTGTGGTGAGCTGACCCAACTGGACAGTATGGTAAAGGAATAAAACCAATGAGACAACCCAGGGAGGAGGACAAGATGAGCCATTAGTGGTGAAAATGAGGAAAATTTCTGGTTCATCTGCTAGCCCAGGATATGTATCGAAAAACTGCCCAGCCTACACATCAAGCCACATTACCACAACATTTCCTCAGTGAACCTATTCTTTTTGAGAATTAAATGATTTATAGCACAACGCCTGCAATTGTAGACATCTTTTAAAGACTTCTTCAAGACTGATGGCACAGGTATTGAAACACTCTGCTATGAGCCAATTTGGGCTTTTCAAAACAGAAAAAGAACACAAGGGACAGCAATTTTCAGTGAAATTGTCATTTTTCATTAATCCACCAAGAAGAATGTGGCAGTTCATTGCATGCAAGTCCTCTTTGTTCTTTCGTAGACATTTTGATGAGCTTTTTAAAATTCCCTCAGTAAACAGCAGATATAATGGGCTTTTTGTTAAAACTGGGGAGCAACTATGCATAAAATGAAATATGATGAGTTTCCAACAAGCCCAATATCACTGTTAATAGGAGTGTTCACTAACACAGGTTGCACTTGTAGATTTTGCTGAGTTATATTTTTCTACTTCACAGTTCTGATTTGAGATTAAGAAAAAACAAACTACCTATTAGGAGGAGTACATAGTTCATAACAAGAAAGAACAAAGATCCTTTATGTTAGCTATTCTGCGGAACCTACAGCCTTAGCTACTTTTGTACTTAACCTCCGGGTTGAAAAGGAGTGTGCCGAGCAGTTTATGATACACTTTGCCTTTTTTTAAGTTAAAATTTTACCTTGCACCTGAATTCTTATGGTAAAAATTAATACAAAGTATAAATAAGAATAAATAGTCAAAGTGAACTTCACTCCTACATCCCATTTCTGTCTAGTTCAAACTCCGCTCACTGCCTAAGAGGTCAACACTATTTGCGATTTAGTATGCCATTTCCAAGGTATTTTTCTTTGTCTTCACATTTGCAATATAAATATACAAAGGTCTTCCTAGTTCTACAGAAACAGCATTCTCCTTTACATTTTGTACATAAATATTTTTTATATTAATCTTAGGTCCCACAGGTCTTTCCATACTATTATATGTAGAAGTGCATTCTTTTTTCACTGATACATAGTATTTCACATAAAGGAAATATCATAATTGTACTTTCTCCCTAGTGGTGGGCCTATAGATTATTTCTGATTATTTTTTACTATTATAAGTAACGCTACAGTGAATATTCGTGTGTGTGTATGTATGAGAGAGAATGCTTGAGTATCTCGGTAGTCTAAATCCTTGTAATGGAATTTCTGGGTAAGGGAATAGGCATGTTAAATTTAATAGATTTTGTCAAATTGTGCTTCAAAAAGGTTGCATAAATTATGTTCGTGTTCAGTGCAGACAAGATGGGTCTCAGAAAGCCCTGGAATCAGACATATTCCACCATGTGCTGGGTGGTGACCATTTACCCACTGCTAACATGTAGCTAATCCTAAATGTGCTAATGCAGTTTTTAAAAATATCTTTGAGAGTTTTAAATCATAGTGAATTGAAAATTCCTGGTCTGTAACAGGTATGCAGCTTTCCCTGAAATCAGTAGTCTAGTTTTGAATAAACTATCCCTGGGGAGCTTATTGACAATACAGATTGTGGGGCATCATCCTCAGAAATATGACTGGGGTGACCTGAAGTGTGGTTGCAAAAGTCACACTTTTTAATAAGCCTGCTAGGAGATTTTAATGTGGTTCATGTTTGGACCACACTTTGAGAATCACCTCTTTACTAGGTAAATCCTATTTCCACTGATGACTTTCTTCTACCAAATACAATCTCACTTAATATAGATAAATAGATTGTTTCCTATCCTTCCTCCTAGCTGTCTGTCTCTGTCATTTCCAGGAAGTAAGAGTGAATGAGCCAGGAGCAGGGATGGGTATATCTATGCACATATTTGTTAAACAGGACTTGGAACCCCATAGAATTTGAGAATTTGTTTGTTTTGAGATGGAGAAAATTTTACATAATAATAATAATAATAAGTTACAATAATAATAATTGCTCTTGAAGAGAAATAGCCCTGTATTCAGCTGGAAGAAATGCCATTTTTTATCATTGCGTCTAAAATCCTAAGAAAGAAAAATGTTGTTATTTTGAATTGTAACGTGTCTATTGTAAGTAGCATTCCAATTTCAGAGATGTTAAAATAGGAGAAAATATTGGTCCCAGAGTTGAAGAAATATAGAAATTTGCATAAGCTATTTGACATGAAACCAGAGAAATACCAAAATTTTTGCAGCTACGAAAGAGGACCATGAGTGACTGAACTGAACTGAACTACATATTCTTGGAGGAGAAAGTCTTCTACAGGTTATTTGGTTTGCTGAGCTCCTAAATAAGTCACGGTATACAAGCTGAGGTGTAGGCAGAATTCCTATGTTTGTTGGAGGAAAGAGAAGTATGAAATTCTTAGAGGAACACCAGGAGGAGGAAGAGAAGTGAGGATTTTGGCTACTGCTTGAAGAAAGAGCAAGAATCTTTAAATACACACACACAAGCACACACATATTCATTCAAACGTACACCATCCCTTTGAAATATTCCTAAGGCACTGGAAGTGCAATGATATCCTTTTCTCCTTCTTACCAGATCATCAGTGAAGCTGGCACTGCTCATTCATACTCTTTATGTGAGTGAGTTTTTTGGGGAATACTTCAGTTTTATTTCTCCTTAGGTAGTCAGCAAAGATGAGAAATCTCAAAATGGGTAAACTGAAAGATTAAGAAATAGCTGCTACTGGTTATCAGCATTGTTTTTTTTAATTAATTTATTTGTTTATTTTATTTGGAGTCTAATTACTTTACAATATTGTGGTGGTTTTTGCCATACATTGACATGAATCAGCCACAGGTGTACATGTGTCCACCCATCCTGAACCCCCCTCCCACCCAACTACCTCCCCACCCCATCCCTCTGGGTTGTCCCAGAGCATCAGTCTTGAGTGCCCTGCTTCATGCATCAAATTTGCACTGGTCATCTATTTCACATATGGTAATAGACATTTTTCAATGCTATTCTCTCATATCATCCCACCCTTGCCTTCTCCCACATTGTCCAAAAGTCTGTTCTTTACATCTGCATCTCTTTTGCTGTCTTGAATATAGGGTCATCACTACTGTCTTTCTAAAATCCATATATATGCATTAATACGCTGTATTAGTGCTTCTCTTTCTGGCTTACTTCACTCTGTATAACAGGCTCCAGTTTCATCCACCTCATTAGAACTGACACAAGTGCATTCTTCTTTATAGATGAGTAATATTCCATTGTTCAAGCTGGTTTTAGAAAAGGCAGAGGAACCAGAGATCAAATTGCCAACATCTGCTGGCATGGAAAAAGCAAGAGAGTTCCAGAAAAACATCTATTCCTGCTTTATTGACTATGCCAAAGCCTTTGACTATGTAGATCACAATAAACTGTGGAAAATTCTGAAAGAGATGGGAATATCAGACCACCTGACCTGCCTCTTGAGAAACCTGTATGCAGGTCAGGAAACAACAGTTAGAACTGGACATGGAACAACAGACTCATCCCAAATAAGAAAAGGATTATGTCAAGGCTGTATATTGTCACCTTGTTTATTAAACTTCTACACAGAGTACATCATGAGAAACGCTGGGCTGGAAGAAGCACAAGCTGGAATCCAGATTGCCAAGAGAAATATCAATAACCTCAGCTATGCAGATGACATAACCCTTATGGCAGAAAGTGAAGAGGAGCTAAAAAGCCTCTTGATGAAAGTGAAAGAGGAGAGTGAAAATGTTGGCTTAAAGCTCAGAAAACAAAGATCATGGCATCTGGTCCCATCACTTCATGGGAATTAGATGGGGAAACAGTAGAAACAGTGTCAGACTTTATTTTTTGGCGGGTTCCAAAATCACTGCAGATGGTGATTGCAGCCATGAAATTAAAAGACGCTTACTCCTTGGAAGGAAATTATGACCAACCTAGATGGCGTATTCAAAAGCAGAGACATTACTTTGCCAACTAAGGTCCATCTAGTCAAGGCTATGGTTTTTCCAGTAGTCATGTATGGATGCGAGAGTTGGACTGTGAAGAAAGCTGAGTGCTGAAGAATTGATGCATTTGAACTGTGGTGTTGGAGAAGACTCTTGAGAGTCCCTTGGACTGCAAGGAGATCCAACCAGTCCATCCTAAAGGAGATCAGCCCTGGGTGTTCTTTGGAAGGAATGATGTTGAAGCTGAAACTCCAGTACTTGGCCACCTCATGTGAAGAGTTGACTCATTGGAAAAGACTTTGATGCTGGGAGGGATTGGGGGCAGGAGGAGAAGGGGATGACAGAGGATGAGATGGCTGGATGGCATCACTGACTTGACGGATGTGAGTTTGAGTGAACTCCAGGAGTTGGTGATGGATAGGGAGGCCTGGCATGCTGCAATTCATGGGGTGGCAAAGAGTTGGACATGACTGAGCGACTGAACTGAACTGAACTGAACTGAATATTCCATTGTGTATATGTACCACAACTTCCTTATCCATTTGTCTGCCAATGGACATCTAAGGTGATGACATCGTAAACAGTGCTGCAGGGAACATTGGGGTACATGTGTCTCTTTCAGTTCTAGTTTCCTCGGTGTGTATGCCCAGCAGCGGAATTGCTGGGTCATACGGCAGTTCTATTTCTAGTTTTTAAAGGAATTTCCAGGCTATTCTCCATAGTGGCTGTACCAGTTTGGATTTCTACCAACAGTGTAAAAGGATTCCCTTTTCTCCACATCCTGTCCTGCATTATTGTTTGTAGACTTTTTGAAGGCAGCCATTCTGACCAGCATGAGATGGTACCTCATTGTGGTTTTGATTTGCATTTCTCTGATAATGAGTGATGTTGAGCATCTTTTCATGTGTTTGTTAGTCATTTGTATGTTTTCTTTGGAGAAATGTCTGTTTAGTTCTTTGACCCATTTTTTGATTGGGTCATTTATTTTTCTGGAATTGAGCTGCATGAGCTGCTTATATATTTTGGAGATTAATTCTTTGTCAGTTGTTTTGTTTACTATTATTTTCTCCCATTCTGAAGGTTGCCTTTTCACCTTGCCTATAGTTTCCTTCATTGTGGAAAAGCTTTTAAGTTTAATTCGGTCCCATTTATTTATTTTTGTTTTTATTTCCATTACTCTGGGAGGTGGGTCATTGGGTTTTAACTTGATTTGTAAGTAAGGAAACTTCATCAGAAGAGCCAAGTGGCTTGTCCAATATCATTCAGTGAATCTGAACCCCAATTAGGATGCAGAGCCTACTGAGTCCTCTTTAAGCAGGTTGGGCTCCTTCCAGAATCAAGGAGTTGACCCTTCTGTAGCTACAAGTAATGTTTATTAAAATTAAATATCAGGTGAAAATTTCCAGACTCCAAGAGACTCAGGACATTCAATGCGTTAATCTGCTGCCTCTCTTTCTACTCAGATCATGTTATACAACTTTCATTCACTGACAGCAGCTATAGTCCTTCCCCTTTCCTCCATGTGTCCAAACAGCTGACCCCGGCATAAAGGCATGGGTGGTCATGGAAACAGACTTTTGCTCATAGGCAAGGATCTGCTACAAAGACAGGATGGCACATTGAGTTCTCTTGCGATCCTTTCAGAGGAGAAATGACTGCTTATGATGAGGGTCCAACAGTCCTGCCGTGAACCTCTGTGAGGGGACATATCACCATAACTTAGGAGCACTATAGCTCCTGGTACTCTGGGGCCCCCCAGTTTAAGACTCCAACTGTCTTAATCGAGAAGCCCAGATCCATAGGTAGTGTACTAACAGTGAACGTGGCTGTCAGCATTCATCCCAAAGGAGCCAAGCCATCAAAAACACTCCTTCTGTCTCTGCAAATTAAATGGAACGCTTAATAGTTCACACGAGGAAAATAACAAAACCTGTAAACTGCCCTTTCAGGTTTAACAAACGGAAGACTTAGCTGAATGTTTTTTGCAACTTGACAATCAGAAGTGACATCCACACAATAGAGTGTTGCTCTTCTTAGCAGATCCGTTCTTTCTCCACTAATAAACGCAAGTGTCACATGGAATGCACTTCTTGTTTCATTTTCTGCAACATAATGCAGAACTAAGTCATCAGCGCCCCAGCAGAGCTCTCACACGCTCCCACAGGATGAGTAGTCTCTCCAAAAGGACACGTGCTGAATCTACTGAGTCCATTTTCTTCCTGGGAAGACAGAGGGAAAGAGCAGAGTCACTACAGACAGTCATACTAACAGGTCCGTGCCTGCTTGTTTGTTTTGATCAACATTATTGAGATATAATGCACTTTCAAAAGATTGCATCCACTTTAAATGTTGACGTCAATAACTGACATGTAAGCACACAGCCAGAGTGTAGAACATCAGCCTCGCCTCAGAAATCTGCCTTCCACCTCTTTGCAGTTAACCCCTCTCTAAGCCACAGCCCCAGGAAATCGTGGACCTGCTTCTGTTGCTATAAATTAGATTTCTCTTTTTTGTAGTTTCACATAAATGAAACCATATCACTTATTCTTTTGCATCTGTCTTTTTCGCTAGGCATAATGTCTATGAAGTTTATTCCTTTTTATTGCTGAGTGGTTTTACTCCATAACTTGGATGTATCACAATTTGTTCATCCGTTCAGTGGATGATGAACATTTGGATTGTTTCCAGCTCGGGTTATTATAAATAAAGCTGCTAGGAGAATTTGTACATAACCCTTTGAGGGAAAATTAGGTTTTCATTTCTCTTGAGTAGTTATCTGAGAGTGGAATCACTGGGTCATATTATCCTGAGCACATGCTCAACTTTATAAATTATTGCCCAACAGCTGACAATGTGTTTGCACTACTCTATTCTTCTAGCTCCTCACTAATCCTGGGAATTTTCATTTTTCACACCTTCTAGTGGGTCTGAATAGGTATATAACTGTCATTTTACTTTTGCATTTCCCCAAAATCTAATGATACTGAGCATATTTTCATGTGCTCTTTGGTCATTCTTATGTAATGTTCAATAACATATTTTGCCTTTAAAAGAAAAAGTATCTCATTATGGAGTTGTAAGAGTTCCTCACATGTTCTAGATGCAACCACTTTGCCAAATGTATATTACATATGTTTACTCCCAATGTGTGAGTTGTCATTTTTAATTCCTAAGGGTTTTAGAAGAATTGGGGTTCCTTTTTTGTTTGTAGGGGTTTGGAGAGCAAATATTTTTCCTTCTGATGATGTCTCATTTGTGAGATTTTTAAAAATATTTTGTGTAAAATCAAAACAAGAAATCTTTGTCTGTTTCAAGGTCATGTAAACTTTCTCCTGTTTTCTTCTAGAAACTTTATGATTTTAACTCTGACATGTAAGCCTATGATCCTTTTAAAAAACACTTAGTAGTTTCTTATATGATTAAACATATACTTTCCATATAACCTAGGAATTCCATTACCAGGTATTTATTTAAGAATAAATATGCCACAGAAAGACTTGAATACAAATATTCATAGCAGCTTTATTTATGAGAGCCAAAAGCCATAAACAACCCAAGTGTCCATCAACAAAAGAATGGATAAACTATTTATATATCCTCACATATATATTCAGCAATACAAAGGAACAAATTACCTGCTGAAAGGTAATTTTGAACAAAATACAATACAGAAGAATCTTACAGATACTAGGCTGAGTGAAAAAAGCCAGATGCAAAAGATTATATACTATATTATTCCATTTTTACAAAATTCTAAAGAAGGTAAAGAATAACCTGTAGGGATAGAAATCAGATAAGTTTGGTAGGCAGGCAGTTAGCATTTGGGCAGAGGAAGTTTGGGAAGAGGCATGAGGAAACTTTTGGAGAGATGGAAATGTTTTGTATCTTAATTAATTGGGATACTTACATTTGTCAAAAGTCATCAACCTGTACACTTAAAATGTGTGAATTTTATTATCAATAATATTGACTTAAATTTGACACACTAAATTTCGTAATTGTATTAACCAAGGGTTCTCCAGAGAAGCAGAACAAATTAGGTATATAAAGAGAGATATATAAAAGGAGATTTAATTTAGGAATTGTCTCATGTGGTTATGGAGGCTGAGATGTCCCATGATGTGCCTGCCATCTGCAAGCTGGAGACCCAGGAAAGCTCATGGTATAATTCAGTCAGAGTCCCAAGTCCCAAGAATCAGGAAGCAGATGGTTTAAGTCCCTATCTGAGTCTGAAAGTCTGAAAACCAGTGCGCAGGAGTCTGAGGATGGGAGAATATAGATGTTAGCTCAAGCAGAGAAAGAGCAGAATTTGCCCTTCCTTCACCCTTTTGTTCTATTCAGGTCCTCATCAGATAGAGTGAGGCACACTCACCTTGGGAAGGGCCATCTGCAGTACTCAGTTCACCAATTCAAACCCTAATCTCTTCTGGAAATACCTCACAGATGCACCCAGAAATAATGTTTTACCAGTTATCTGGGCACCCCTTAGATCAGCCAAGTTAATACAGAAAGTTAACTATCACAATAATTGCCTCCTTATTGGGGGTGAATACTATTTAGCACGTCTTCCTTGCTGCTGCTGCTGCTGGGCTGCTAACTCACTTCAGTCGTGTCTGACTCTTTGTGACCCCATGGACTGTAGCCCACTAGGCTCCTCTGTCCTTGGGGTTCTCTAGGCAAGAACACTGGAGCGGGTTGCCATTTCCTACTCCAGGGGATATTCCTGACCCAGGGATCAAACCCATGTCTCCTGCAGCTCCTGCATTGGCAGGTGGGTTCCTTGTTACTAGCACCATCTAGGAAGCCCTCAAGCTTCGTGAGGCCAAGGACTATATCTGCCTTGCTCATCACTGGATCCCCAATGCCTGTGAAGTAACCAGCAAAGAGAAGGCATTCAGCAAACATTTGTTAAGGGCAGAGAAGAGGAGGAACTTGCAATCTTATTCAGGAGGAACAATACAAGGAGTTAAATACATTAAACTCAACATTCGGAAAACTAAGATCATGGCATCTGGCCCCATCACTTCATGGCAAGTAGATAGGGAAACAATGAGAGACTTAATTTTCCTGGGCTCCAAAATCACCGCAGATGGTGACTGCAGTAGTGAAATTTAAAAATGCTTGCTCCTTAGAAGAAAAACTAGGACAAACCTATACAGTGTATTAAAAAGCAGAGGCATCACTTTGCCCACAAAGATCCATATAGTCAGATCTACGGCTTTTCCAGTAGTCATGTACATATGTAACAGTTGCACCAAAAAGAAGGCTGAGCTCCGAAGAACTGATGGTTTCAAAGTGTGGTGTTGGAGAAGACTCTTGAGAATCCCTTGGAGGGCAAGGAGATCAAACCAGTCAATCCTAAAGGAAATCAACCCTGAATATTCATTGGAAAGACTGATGCTGAAGCTGAAGCTCCAATACTTGGGCCAGCTGGTGTGAACAGCTGACTCACTGGAAAAGACCCTGATGCTGGGAAAGACTGAGGGCAGGAGGAGAAGGGGTGACAGAGGAGGAGACAGTTGGGTGGCATCATTGTTCAATGGACATGAGTTGGAACAAACTCTGGGAGACAGTGAAGGACAGGGAAGCCTGGTGTGCTGCAGTCTACAGGGTCGCAAAGAGTCAGACATGACTGAGTGACTGATCAACAACAAAAGAGTAGAATTCACCAAGTGAAAGAGAAACCCAAGCTCAGGGAGAAGAGAAATATATCTGTGAGCTCTAAAGTAACTGAAGAAGACCCTGAAATAAGTGAGTTTTAAAAAAATAATAGATTTGAAAAATAGAAGTATACACGACGTGGAATTCCTAGTGGAGAAAACTTTAGGAATAAAGATGTGGAAGTAAATGTGTGATAAATGAAGAGGAAGCAAATTTTCATCTCAAAATCTGCAGAAGAAGAGACCCCCTCCTGCCACTCTAGCCCCCACCTCAAATCCAGACCACTATCCTTCTCCACCAACCTGTGCCGTGCAAAGCCCCCGGGTGCGGCTGTGATAGAACGTCCCACCCATGCTGAGAGCAGAGTGACTTTGAACCTCCTTGCTGCTGTTCTGTGAGGCCCTGGTGCTCAGCAGAGGTCCCAGCCTGGGGCACATATTAGTAAATGGGCTTCCCACCACCGCACACACCGGAGACAGCAAATTACAAGCTGAAAATTCATTACATTTGTGAAAAACCTGAATTTATTTAGACAAAAGCAGATGGAGAGGATGGATAATCTCGTTACATTTCAGCACACTACACTTTATTCAGAAGAAATGCAACATAATGCATTGTGTGTTCCTTTCTTTCCATCTGCTTCCCCTCTCTGAGTTCAGGTTATTATTAATGTAATGAATTCATCCTGCCTCCTTCTCGATTCCATTAGCCTGTACTCCTAATTAAGTTTTGTTCACATTGTCCTTTTCGACTGCTCAGAAACTCTTTCAATGGAGCTATTTTCCTCAGATCTGAAATCATTTCTACAGGTGAACCACCACTACCAGACATGTAAAATGTCTTAATCAAATTATAACTTTTTTTCTCAAAGATAGAGGGTTAGCCAGGCCCTTCTGTTCCCCCAAACAGTTCTGACAGACTTGAAAGACAGATTATTCAGAGGATTGGGATCCACTTTTGACTTGCATTTTGGGAAGAGGAAGTGAGCCATCTTCCTCAGAGTTCATGTGTCTTGATGGAGCTCAGTTCACTATTAAGCAGAATGCTAATTATCCCACTCCCCTACTCTGCCCAGAACCAGTGCATTTTTTCCCAAACAAATGGGAAATGGCTACAGAAAGTCTCTCAAGGAAAGTCCAAGGAGCAGAGACAGCAAAGACAGATGAACAGATTGTGAAACAATGCTTAGAGGGATTCAGTAACTCAAAGACTAACCCCAGTGCTTCTTATACTCAAGTCCATGTTCAAATATTGAGTTAGCCAAAAAGTTCATTCAGGTTTTTCTGTACCATCTTCTGGGGAAATCTGAATGAATTTTTGGCCAACCTAAGCTTATGATTGCTCACATTTCTGATCCCCACCAAGAATTGTGGGTGTGGTATTGCCACCAACTGCTCTGTCCTGAGGACACAGGCATTTTCCAGGCCTGTTGGTACTTTTCCAAAATTCCTTTAAATCAAGCATGCCTACCTGAGAGAGGGGTCCAGGCTGGCAGCTCAAAGACCACTCCTGGAGTTCAACTGTTATTGGACTGAATATGAGTCTGCTGGAAAGGAGCAAAGCCAATCTATTGACACCAGGTTGTGGTGAAGGAAAGCACAGTATTTATTTATAGAGTGCCAACCAAGGAGAATGGGCAGCTCATGCTTGGAAGACCTTAACTCTCCCATGGCTTTCAGGGAAGAGTTTATTTAAGGCAACATTTGAGGAGAATGTTGCAGATCCTGGACTTTCTTCTGATTGGCTGGGGTGAGGTAACAGGGTGATGTTTCAAGAATCTTAATCACCACCCTTATGGTTCCAATCAGTCTGGGGTCTATGTGCTTGTGGTCAGAATTTAGTTACTCCACCTCTGTGAGGGAGTTTTAATTTCTGCAACTCAAAGACATGCATCCGATTGTTATATATACATATCTGAAATGATTTGCTTTTCCTTTGTTTTTGCATTCCCTCACATCCCTAATTACTAACTGGAGAAGGCAATGGCACCCCACTTCAGTACTCTTGCCTGGAAAATCCTATGGACAGAGGAACCTGGAAGGCTGCAATCCATGGGGTCGCTGAGGGTCGGACACGACTGAGTGGCTTCACTTTCGCTTTTCACTTTCATGCATTGGAGAAGGAAATGGCAACCCACTCCAGTGTTCTTGCCTGGAGAATCCCAGGGATGGGGGAGCTTGGTGGGCTGCCATCTATGGGGTCGCACAGAGTCAGACACGACTGAAGTGAGTTAGCTTAAGTCTACTCTTTGGGACTTAAGAAAAGCCTAGACTAAAGCCTCTCTGCATAGGTAATGCAGAGAGATTTTTTTATCCAGGAGGGCTCCACAGGGCCTTACTCAGTTTCAATCCCCTCTTTTCTTTAGTATGCCTAAGTCCTAGGGAGGATCAGGGGCAGGACAAGAAAGGGAATAAAGCTTGAGGTAGAAAAGTCAGTCATAAATTCAAGAGAGGAACTCAGTTTTAGGAGGACTTGGTTTCAAAACTCCTGCAGTCAAATCCCAGCTCCACCCCCAGCTATCAGGGAGAACCTAGTCAAGTTAGTTATTGCCTCTGTTTCCTCACCTATAAAACAGGATTAATGATTCAAACCCACTTTGTAGAATTATTGTGACGATTAGATGCAAGAAAGTAGGAAAAGCACTCAGCACCGTGCCTGACACGTCAACGCTGGATAAATACTGGCTCTCACAACTACAGTACCTGCTGTGACTCTGCTGCCACACAGGGGACCTTTCAGGCCCAGAATTTGACTTCAACTCATGCTTGCTTACTCACTTCCACATCCAAAGATTTAATAAGTCAACCTACACCTAAAACCACAGGAACTGCACCAAGCATTAAAGAGAACAGCACATCTCTCTGGGGTCAGTTCCATAGTCCTTCGGCTGAGGAGCTGTCTCTCTGGTGGAGCTATTGAGGAAAATTCCAGTGTCATGATGATCCTCCTCCTGGAATCCAAGTCACAAAGAAGCTCTCTGTTCCCTTATTTCAATCCTCCTGGAGGTCATTTAGAGTTTTTCTCAGAACCTCCTCCTTGGGGCACTGCATTCCTTAGGGTGATAATGCTGGTGAAGTTCATCTTCCTTTTCTTTTGTTCCCAAGTCTGAAGCATGGATCAAGGAAAACTGCTGTTCATCTTCTAAAAATCAGTAAGATCTGCCCCGTCTCTTCATGAAGCTAGGACTTGGATCACAGGGAAGCTGATCAGGCCTCTGGTCTTTATCTTTAATTGACTCTGAGACCCTAATCACTGACCTCTGAAGATGCCAAGCTGAGGCTGGCCAGACGTTGTAGACAATTAAGAAGCTTTCTGGAACTCTTTAGTTGTTGCCTGTCCTGTGCCTTAAGCAAGACCCCTCTTTGACCAGGTGATGTTTTTCCTCAAAGCAGGGTCATAGCAAGCTAGCTGCGTACTGATGCTGAGGCCAGTCGACCCTGCAGTCAGTGGACAGCAGAGTCACTCCCACCTTTATTACACCCACTGAAAGCTTCTAGAATGACCTCACATAAACCACTGCAGAGGGATTGGTGAGAGAGTTTTTTATGACTCTGCTCCTGGGCTTTTAGGAGAGAGTACATTTTCCCAAACTTAAATCTTCTAAATTGGAGTTGCCACCTTTAAAGGGTGAACTGACCCAATGTCCTTGCTTAGCCAAGAACTTCTTTCAAATGCAGAATAAAAATTAACACCTTCCTTTTCAGACACTGGATGAAAGAGGCCACTCCTAGGTCAGAAAATTGGCTCAAATCAAATCACTGAAGGAATTTGAGTTTATTTTTATAGATAGAAAAATTGCAAAAGGTCAGCGCCTTCTACTTCCTCCCTCTGCCTCGGTCTCTCACTCATCCATCAAGTGTCCAAGCATTAGTGCCTCAGAATCTTCCAAGATGAGCTGCCCTCAGCCACCAAGCAGGCATGGTCTGGCCATAGTGAGCTAGAAAAGTCACAAGCCTGAAGAAATGTCAGTTCTGGAGAGGACTGGGAGCAACGACTAAGTCAGGACAAAATGTCATGATCACCTCCACTAGCACCTGTGCCTCTCTGACCCCCAACCATGCACACTTGCAGCCCCATTGCTCAGGTAACAGCAGGTGTGAGCAGCACCAGGCGGTGGAAAGAAAATAAGGGACAACATCTGATCTGCAAGAGTGTGTGGTCAGGTGGGAATCCAGTCCTAGGAAAGTGCTGCGTAGACATGGAAGGCAAAACAGCACGAGATCTCAGGCTTTGGAGCCAGACTCTCTAGGTTTGGACTCTGTCTTTGCATGATAATTGTGTGATCTCCATCCTGAGGGGCTCGCAGATGGCACGAGTGGTAAAGAACCCACCTGCCAATGCAGGAGATGCAGATTTGCTCCCTGGGTGGGGAAGATGCCCTGGAAGAGGAAATGGCAGCCTACTCCACTATTCTTGCCTGAAAAATTCCATGGACAGAGGAGACTGGGAGGCTACAAGGTCCATGTGGTCACAAAGGATCAGACACAACTGAGCGACTGATCACTCACACACACACTTCTTGAAAAGCTCATGGGATCGTTAGGAGGGCTAAAAATTAGAACCTGTACAATAACTGGTACACACTTAATTTTTAAACTTTTATCATCATTGAAAACTTGATCATCTCATATCACTGACTCCAGCAGCTTCACCCTGGGAACAAGATCCAACCACAGTTCACTGTGCCTCTCTCTAGCTTCAGTTTCCCCCTCTCCCTCTTGCTCACTCAGCCCCATGCACACTGGCCTTCTTGTTCAAATAGAGAGAACTCCTCCCACCCCAGAACTTCCTCGTTGGCTGTTCTTTCTTTCAAATTACTGTCATTATCCCCACTTTACCCAAATTTTATTTAACAGTGTCTTTCCTGATCATTTCATGTAAAATGAAAATGTAGAATTCCTGACACTACCTCCTCAGCTTGCTTTATATTTTTTGATAGAATATCCTTACCTAGGGACTTCCCTGGTTGTCCAGTGGTTAAGAATTCTTTCTTCAAGGCAAAGGACATGTGTTCAATCCCTGGCCAGGGAACTAAATCCCACTTGGCATGGGGCAACTCAACCCTCAACCTGCAATGAAAGACCCCACATGACGCAGCCGAGATCTAGTGTTCTGCAACTAAGACTTGATGCAGCTGAAATAGATAAATGTGCTTTTTAAAAAAGAATATCCTTGAAACTGTATCATTTTTTTCATTTTGTACCATTCACTGTAGTATCCTCAGAGGCCAGACCAGTATCTGACAAATAATAGGTTCTCAATAAATGTTTTTAAGTGAAGAAACGAATGAATGATATAAAAGCACTCAACTAGTGTTAGTGCCCCCAACAGCATCTGATTAAGGCCGCTTCTGATGGCGGCCGCAGCTGGGCACACAGTCCTGTGGTAGCCCTGACTCTCCCCTCACTGGCTGTCACCTCGAGCACTCAGATTTCCTTTCCTCACCTAAGGAGGATGCCTTGGTGTTCCACCGAGTCAGAACTCAAGTGTGGCCCCTGAGTGTGAGGTTAGTGCTCCAGGGGCAACCTATAGCCACAGGAGGTAAGAGCCACCACTGCTCTCTGCCCCACACCCCAGACAGCGAGCTCAGGCGTCTCAGGCGGTCCTGGTAGAATCCAGCCCCAAAGCATATGGTAGTGACCTCAACAGCACATCTTTTTACCAACTTTTCTTCATCTTCTGCCTTGCCCCTCACCTCTGTTCCCTGGGATCACCTCCCCAGTGAGGCACCTGCCCCCAAGTCCTTATCTCAGGCTCTGCTCTGAGGGCATTACCTGACACTGAGTCCAGAAGTAACTCTGAATGTGGTACACATGTCGGGGATGGGGAGGTGTTAGCACAGAGCATGGCCAGGCCATAGTAGAAAAGCTGAGAGGGCTTTCTGGAGGAAGTGAGCTCTCAGCTTAATTTCTGAGGAAAGAAATGTGGATGGGCACTTGGGGGAAAACAAAAGCAAAACCCTTCTGAGCTGCAGAGTTTCAGATCCCAGAGACTTGGAGCAGAGAGCAGAGGGGGAGGCCAGCGGGACCTCAAGGCTCCACCCTGGGCAGATGGTGCCCATGGATGCCAGGGCTCATACTTTCCCATCTTCAGCCCTCCTTCGCAGAGACAGAATTTATAAGCACGCTTTTGCCTTCCTAACAAAAATTTAGTCTCTCAAATCTTATTAACTGTAATGGCAGAAAAAATACCTCTTTTCTTTTTTCTGGAGGTAAGAACAATGATATTAAATGATCCAGTTTGCCCATTTCTAATACCACTCTGGCCACTAATGAAGATGCATCTGTGCACAATGTGTGGTTCACACACAGGGCATCCCTGCCTGGGTGGAGAGTGCTCAGACAGCTCCATGCAGACCAAAACGTTGGATGCAAATGAAGTTCTTGTGAATCAAATATTGCTCTCCTCAGATTCACATGATTAAGAATCATAGTACCTAATAGGCAGGGCCTTGGCGGAAGGTTCCCCCACAGCCCACCTCTTCTCACCGCCAGGTACTGACAGCCCAGAAGAAAGACGTGCCCACAGGAGAGGGATCATCAGGGGGTTGCACAGAGGGGGCTTTGGGCAAATGAGCATTCTGAGCAGTGTGCAGATAATTGTTCAATTTAATGGTAATCACAAACAAGCTGAGTGTTTTGTGAGTAGTACCTCATGACAATAGTCCTATGAGGCAGGTACTTTATTAATTTCATTTGTATAACTGGGAAACCAAAGGCCAAGGGGTTAAGTGGGTTGCCCAGGGTCACACAGCCAACTGAGTTTAACATACAGCCTTCACATGGGTGGTGTAGGGTCACTTCAGTTCACGATAAAGCACTAAAGGGGCTTGTGTGTTTGCGTTATCTTTCATACTCATGAAATCATTCACCAAATATTTTTGTAATTATTTATTTTGGGCTACACTGGGTCTTCCTTGCTGAATGCAGGCTTTCTCTACTTGTGGTGAGTAGGGGCCACTCTTGCTGGAGGTGCACGGGCTTCTCACTGGGGTGGCTTCTCTTGCCGTGGAGCACAGGCCCTAGAGTGCATGGACTTCAGTAGCTGTGGCGCACAGGCTTAGCACCAAGGCCTGTGGTATCTTCCCAGACCAGGGACCAAACCCATGTCCCCTCCTCAGGCAGGTGGGTTCTTAACCACTGGCCCATCAGGGAAGTGCATCCGAATATTTCTTAAACAGTTATGAAATGCCAGGTGCTGGGTAATGCCTGATATATAATTGTTGCCTAAGTGTTCTAGATGCCTCTTCATGCTTTAGGTCTCATCTCATTTAATTCTCACAATAACTTTATCCTCATCCCCCACTTACAGATGAGGAAACAGATGTAGAGATGTTAAATTCAAGTGCACACTTGCATAGTTAGTAGCTAGGGAGCTGGGAATCAAGTTGAGCCACAAAGGCCCCAGAGCCACTTTCTTGCCTTAAATCTAACTCCCTCCTAAGGAGAGATATTAACATTCCAACCTGAGTCTTATGATCCAGAAACCTATGTGTTTACTATGATATCGCACCGTGACATAGATTCACAAGCAATATTATATGCTTAAACCTGTTACATTGCTGATCCTGTTTGTGACACCAATTGTCTTGCTGTTCATACTGCTTGCACTGTTCACTGAACCCAGAGTAGCCAAGGCTCTAGCTAAGAGGCTGGAAGAAGACACGAGGAGCCGTAGGAACAGCAGACACATTTACTCTCTCCTGGCTGATGCAACCACGGCACAGTCATAATATGGCCATAACATGACATAACCATGATGCCTCTCCAGTGCAGCCCCAGTGCAGCAGAAGCCAGGGCTTTTCAGGCGAAGCTTATGTACATTTACAGAACAAAAGTAGCCCATGTCCAACAAGTCCTTCGTGACGCTCATGCACAGGATCTCAGCTGTTACATACCCCTGCAAAGTCATTGTTTGCAGAACATGGGACAAGAGCGCATGAGAGCATGGGGTGAGACAGCTTGACTGGCAACATCTTGTTAACTTCCTCACACTTGTTTATATTGAAACACACAGTGGTTTGAGCAGCAGTAGATGTTCAGGACATATTAAAATGGCAGTTCCATGATTTTCACAATTGAACTCCTCTCTGGTCTAGTACCCTTGCAAGGGAGAACTCTGACCCCAAGCTCTTCATGTTCCATTCACCCTGTAAGCATGCTGGAAAACATAGAAAATAATGGCATACCTAGGCAGAATTCCAGAGAAAAGACCAGTTCACTTGAACCAAGGGTATATAACAAACCCTTGACCCACTGGGGACACCAGCTTCCAAGAGAGAACCCAGTATCCCAGGAGCAAGGCGAGATAAATGAAGTTTCTCTTCTTGAACTCAAGTCTTAAACTTTCATCCCTGCTTTGGACAAATCTTGCTCCCAGGAGCCATCCAGCTGCCTTCGTAGTTCTCGCTTTGGTGGGAGCTCTTCGCAGATCCTTCTCTAATTAAGCGTCTTGTAAAAAACCCCAGTGAGTGCTATTTCAAATGCTAATGTGTGAGGTGAACAAATTAAAGGAGATGAAAAAATGCATCTGAATGTATTTATTTGTAATGATACATGAAGTCTCCTATTTAAGGGAAGCGATTCTCTAAAAGGAAAGTGACCCATCATGATGTCAGTCGTCAGGAGGCTAACTCAGAAGCAGCAGCAGCTCAGCATTTTTCTGCATATAAATGCACAATCAAAGAGCCATCTGCCCCAGATGATAATGATTGAAATTGACAGACAATTCCATTAAGTATAATCTTCAAATTGAGACTTTTTCAGGAACGGCATGCAAGAAGAGAGTATGTTAAAGATTTATTATGCTTATGAACTATTTTTGTACAATTATTCAAAACAGACTGGGAGTAAATTATTTTATAAAAGGTACTTGAAATGAGTGTGTACATTTAGGCCTTTAAAGTGTATGCATTTATTAAAGAGCTCTTAACATCCTGCAATTTTATTTGGCATGTGGTTTGTGTTTTAAAATATCAGTCAAGTATTTCTTTGTTTAGGGCTACTTTTCAAGCATTTCTATAAGAAATGTAATAAAAACAAAGTATGGCTGCTAATTCAATAAAATTACATCTGGAAGGGCCCTGAACTCTGGGTGTGTCCTCTATCCATTTTATAAACTGTGCTACATCAAACAAGGGAGGTGGTTGATATATTTTAAATGTGGATGGGAAATAAGTAAGACAGGCACTAATATCTTTATATATTATTTATAATGCCCTAATCCTCAGGCTTTCAGAAACTTTTAGCCACATTCTTGTGCCATAATTCAAGCTAAACTTCATTCACTTTCATGTCTGTTCTAGTGATCATTCTTATCCCTTTGTTTCTCCAGGCAGATTCTGACACTTCCCATTACCTCCTTCACTCCATCACTTTGATCCTGTAGGACTTGAAGGTAATGGAGCCTATTTCTCCTTCGTCTGAAGAGCTAGCCTTAAAACATTAAGTTTTGATATATGCAGCTAGACTCTTGAATCTGGTCCCCCTGCATGCCTTCTGAGAGCTCATCCCTTTTCACAGGGGAAGGCCAGTACCAAGGTGGGGAGAGAAAAGCTGCCTGATGTTTCTGCTCTTGTGGCAAGCAATGCTGAAGGGTCTCTGGTATCTTCCAATCCCCAGCTCCTGTGTCCTCAAGGAAACAAGAACAGTGCTCAGGAATCTACCTTTGGCCAAACCTTTGGAAGGCTTACCAGTTGCGATCAAATAAATTCTCCTAGGATCAAATATCAGCTTGACTAAGAAGAGAAAAAGTGAATTAGGGGTTGTTGTGCCACCAGAAGGCAATGGCACCCCACTCCAGTACTCTTGCCTGGAAAATCCCATGGGCCGAGGAGCCTGGTAGGCTGCAGTCCATGGGGTCGCGAAGAGTCGGACACGACTGAGTGACTTGACTTTCACTTTTCACTTTCATGCATTGGAGAAGGAAATGGCAACCCACTCCAGTGTTCTTGCCTGGAGAATCCCAGGGATGGGGGAGCTTGGCGGGCTGCCATCTATGGGGTCGCACAGAGTCGGACACGACTGAAGCGACTTAGCAGCAGTAGTGGTAGTACCACCAGAGGAAAGCATGAAGAATGAGCCAGATTATTAATATTTTTCCACTTAAGATTTAACAAACCAAGGCTCTCCCCTTGCCAAAACTACTCCCTGGGTATAAATCTAGCCCAGATGGAATTGGGAGGTTTCTTTTCCCCACTGAAAAATCTGATTTTTATTGTCTCTTCACAGTCCTTGAAATTGTCATATGCTCTAAATCTATTCTCGATCTACCCCCACTGTACAAAAACTCAACCTGCTCTTCACTTTGCCCTTGAGTTAAACACTTTCCCCGTCATTGAAATAGCTCGGAGCGTTTCCCACAGAGCTAGCAAGTCTCCTGCTGTTTTTTCTTCTCTGTCTCATGGTGACTTTAAATACAGAGAAAGAACAGGGACTTGTGACCAGATCAGAAAGTTTGAGCTGGAAGGCTTTGGAGAGAGATCGTTGAACCCCAAAGAGGAAGTAACTGTGCCAGGGTCACGAGATCCGCCTGAGGCAGGTCAGGGGTAAGATGTGTGATCTCTGGGATCGGGCTACCAGAGACCCAAGCCTGCTGCTACCACTTGTTAACTGAGTGTCCTCATGGAGCTTCAGGTTTTCCACCCATAAATTGGCGGTAATAATTGATATCTACCTGCTGTGAGAATTCTGTGGGGTAAGATAGAGATACAGAAAGAGCCCAGCTAATGTTAGTGGTCAACATATGTCGCTACTACAGAATTTCAATTTTTCCTTTACCACCATGAGATTTAGTGTCCCACCTAATATTTTGTCTGTAAACTTTGAGAATAAGCCTAGAGCAGCAATTTGCCATTTCTTCTGCTCCAAATGTTCTCAGAGACTTTAAATCATGCTCCCTGTTGCCCTTGGTAATATTTCAAATAAAAGAAGGGGAGTGGGTCAAAGAAGAAAGGGAAAAGAAAATGCACTTTGTAGCAGAAAGGCACAGGAGTCAGAGGGGGGAAATAGAGGGCACAACAACAGCAGACAGAATTCCTTTCTGGATCAGCTCAGTTCAGTTCAGTCGCTGAGTCGTGTCTGACTCTTTGCGACCCCATGAATTGCAGTACGCCAGGCCTCCCTGTTCAACACCAACTCCCAGAGTTCACCCAAACTCTTATCCATCGAGTTGGTGATGCCATCCAGCCAATTCATCCTCTGTCATCCCCTTCTCCTCCTGCCTCCAATCCTTCCCAGCATCAGAGTCTTTTCCAATGAGTCAACTCTTCGCATGAGGTGGCCAAAGTATTGGAGTTTCAGCTTTAGCATCAGTCCTTCCAAAGAACACCCAGGACTGATCTCCTTTAGAATGGATTGGTTGGATCTCCTTGCAGTCCATGGGACTCTAAAGAGTCTTCTCCAACACCACAGTTCAAAAGCATCAATTCTTCGGTGCTCAGCCTTCTTCACAGTCCAACTCTCGCATCCATACATGACTACTGGAAAAACCATAGCCTTGACTAGATGGACCTTTGTTGGCAAAGTAATGTCTCTGCTTTTGAATGTGCTGTCTAGGTTGGTCATAACTTTCCTTCCAAGAAGTAAGTGTCTTTTAATTTCATGGCTGCAGTCACCATCTGCAGTGATTTTGGAGCCCAAAAACATAAAGTCTGACACTGTTTCCCCATCTATTTCCCATGAAGTGATGGGACAAGATGCCATAATCTTCGTTTTCTGAATGTTGAGATTTAAGCCAACTTTTTCACTCTCCTCTTTCACTTTCATCAAGAGGCTTTTTAGTTCCTCTTCACTTTCTGCTATAAGGGTTATGTCATCTGCATAGCTGAGGTTATTGACATTTCTCCTGGCAATCTTGATTCCAGCTTGTGCTTCTTCCAGCCCAGCGTTTCTCATGATGTACTCTGCATATAAGTTAAAGAAGCAGGGTGACAATATACAGCCTCGACATACTCCTTTTCCTATTTGGAACTAGTCTGTTGCTCCATGTCCAGTTCTAACTGTTGCTTCCTGACCTGCATACAGATTTCTCAACAGGCAGGTCAGGTGGTCTGGTATGCCCATCTCTCTCAGAATTTTCCACAGTTTATTGTGATCCACACAGTCAAAGGCTTTGGCATAGTCAATAAAGCAGAAATAGATTTTTTCTGGAAATTTTTTGCATTTTCGATGATCCAACGGACGTTGGCAATTTGATCTCTGGTTCCTCTGCCTTTTCTAAAATCAGCTTGAACATCTGGAAATTCATGGTTCACATATTGCTAAAGCCTCGCTTGGAGAATTTTGAGCATTACTTTACTAGCGTGTGAGATGAGTGCAATTGTGCAGTAGTTTGAGCATTCTTTGGCATTGCCTTTCTTTGGGAGTGGAATAAAAACTGACCTTTTCCAGTCCTGTGGCCACTACTGAGTTTTCCAGAAAGAATGAAGGGATGGAGCCAAAGCAAAAACAATACCCATTTGTGGATGTGACTGGTGATAGGAGCAAGGTCTGATGTTATAAAGAGCAATATTGCATAGGAACCTGGAATGTTAGATCCATGAATCAAGGCAAATTGGAAGTAATCAAACAGGAGATGGCAAGAGTGAAGGTCGACATTCTAGGAATCAGCCAACTAAAATGGACTGGAATGGGTGAATTTAACTCAGATGACCATTATATCTACTACTGTGGGCAGGAATCCCTTAGAAGAAATGGAGTAGCCTTCATGGTCAACAAAAGAGTCTGAAATGCAGTACTTGGATGCAATCTCAAAAACGACAGAATGATCTCTGTTTGTTTCCAAGGCAAACCATTCAATATCACAGTAATCCAAGTCTATGCCCCAACCAGTAATGCTGAAGAAGTTGAACGGTTCTATGAAGACCTACAAGACCTTTTAGAACTAACACCCACAAAAGATGTCCTTTTCATTATAGGGGACTGGAATGCAAAAGTAGGAAGTCAAGAAACACCTGGGGTAACAGGCAAGTTTGGCCTTGGAATACAGAATGACGCAGGGGAAAAGGCTAATAGAGTTTTGCCAAGAGGACGCAGTGGTCATAGCAAACACCTCCTTCCAACAACACAAGAGAAAACTCTACACATGGACATCACCAGATGGTCAACACTGAAATCAAACTGATTACATTCTGAAGCTCTATACAGTTGGCAAAAACAAGACTGGAAGTTGACTGTGGCTCAGATCATGAACTCCTTGTTGTCAAATTCAGACTTAAGTTGAAAAAACCACTAGACCATTCAGGTACGACTTAAATCAAATTCCTTATGGCTATATAGTGGAAGTGAGAAGTAGATTTAAGGGACTAGATCTGATAGATAGAGCACCTGATGAACTATGGGGGGAGGTTCGTGACATTGTACACGATACAGGGATCAAGACCATCCTTTCTGGATAGAACTTTAGAAACCAACTAATTCAATTCTTGCATTACATTTGGGGAAACTGAGTCATGGAAATGGGAGAGATGGTGGTGATGGAGCTAAGAACTCAGTTTTCCCAAATGCCCTTCCCTCTGCCTCAAATGCCTTTCATTCTGCATCAGCTCCCTGTACCACCCTCTCACCTAGCTAATGCCTATTAATTCGGAAGTCTCAGCTCCAATGCCCCTTCCTTTGGCAAGTCTTCTCAGATCCAGCCCCCACCACTGGATCCAGGCCCATTACACATTCTCATAGCACCCGCCAGTGTGTTTCGTCCCCACCGTCCCATTCCCACCCACCACACAGCACATGCAATCTGCACTCCATAAACACATGAGTCACTGAGGGAGCAGGAAGCACAGAGCAGGTGTTCCACGTGGGATGCTTTTTGCTTCCCTAAAGAAACACCTCCACACAATTCATTCATAAAGCAACAGATAGAAACAGCTTCCACTGAGGCATTATCTTTCCACTCAAGGTTCAACTAGGATTCATTAAAGGGAACTTTGTTAATTGTGATGTCCTCCACCCCTGCAAAACCAGCGGGGCTCTTTCTCTCCAGCCCGCCACTCCCTTCAAGGTAATCAGGGCTAGAGAGGACAAGAACTAATAAGCAATTCCGTCAGTTGTTCTAGTGCTTAATTTTTTTTCCCTAACACTTGCTCTTATCACCCCAGACATACTTTATGTGGAACAAATTGATTAAAACATAAAACGAGGATTCACTTTCTGTTAGTCTCTGTGCTGTGTAGTTATAGGGATATAAAAAGATCCAAGTGGCTTAACTAAATCCAGAAAAAATCCATCTCCTACTGTCTTATCTTCAGCTGTAAAGTATAAGCTTCTTACAGAGAAGGGCGGAGAAAGAGAATTGATATTTACTGAGTTCCTACTACATGCCAAGCACTGGCTGAGACAACTTTCATCATTCATTCACTCAGCAAATACTTGAGTCCTGGGCACTGTTCTAGGAACTGCGGAGTCTGCAATGAAAGAGCTAAAGTCCCTGATGCCACAGAGCTTCCAATCCTGGGAATGGGGACAGACAGTAAGCAAATAAAACCACAAACTGTCAGGTAGGAATTTCAGGTGTGAAGAGAAATAAAGCAGGTTAAAGAAATAGGGGTGGTGGTAGCTTTTTAGTTGTGGGTCAGGAAAGGACTCTCTGAGGACATGGCCCTGGATAGAGACCTGAATGAGATGAATGCAAGGCTTGCGGCTGTTGGAAAGAAGAGTGTTCCAGTCAGAAGGAGCAGCCAGCACAGAAATCCTGAGGTGGGGGGTGTTTGAGCTGCTGGAGAGGCAGAGAGGCCAGCATGCGGGGAGCACAAGAAGTGAGGCAATAAAGATCAAGAGATAGGGACACGGAGGTGGGTCATGTCACCATGCTAAAGACTTTGAACTCTATTCCAAATTTCATAACAACCCTTTGGTGGGTCTTGAGTGAGAGCATGCCATGAGCTGATTTATTTTTCAAATGGTTGTGCCTCATATAATCCTCAAAATAATCTTAAGAGAGAAGTAGTATTGCTGCTGCTGCTGCTGCCAAGTTGCTTCCATCATGTCCAAGTCTGTGCGACCCCATAGACGGCAGCCCACCAGGCTCCCCCGTCCCTGGGATTCTCCAGACAAGAACACTGGAGTGGGTTGCCATTTCCTTCTCCAATGCATGAAAGTGAAACGTGAAAGTGAAGTCGCTCAATCGTGTCCGACTCTTTGGACCCCATGGACTACAGCCTACCAGGCTCCTCCGTCCATGGGATTTTCCAGGCAAGGATATTGGAGTGGGCTGCTATCGCCTTCTCCAGAGAAATAGCATTAACCTCACTTTATTGATGTAGGAATTGGGTGTGAGGAAGATTAAATATCTTGCCCAAATTTTAGACTTGCGGTTCTAACTCAGGACAGCATGGTTCCCAACCTGAGGCTCTTCATCCTCTCCCACTCCGAGGACAGGACCTATGTCCTGCATGACTCTCAAATACAGTCACAGCAACCAGCATGTGGTTCCTGCCTGGTGAATATTTTCTAAACGAATGCTAAGACTCACCCTTCTGCTAAATCCCTGGGACACTTAGATGTTTGGGTCATTGAAGAGATATATGTGAAGAATAAAGGGATCTTTATAATCAAAAAAGAGAATAAAAAAAAATAAGATGTTTTGATCTGTGCTCTATTTCAGGCAATACTGTTCCACTGAGAAACATGATTTTTGTCCCCGGTTCTTCAGTGTTTGCCTATTTTGATATTTAAAATTCCATTTTCTACATAGTTCTGTACACATACACACACACACATGTCAACTTTGAAATGAACTTGCTTGCTACTCAGGCCAAAGGTCTATTGGAAATGACACTCATTAAAATCTAGCTGAGTTTTAGTTTACTCCTGGTGGCTATTCATACCCAGAGATCATGTCAAGACTAGAAAGCTATGACTTGGATCTTGTGCCCTTTCTCCTTCTTATACCTGCATTACCCACCATGGAGCCAACCCTGTTCCCAGGGGTGAACTCAAAGAAAAAAGGCTATTTCCAGGTGAGGACACATGATACACCCCCACCTCTGACTCAGAACCCTGCACTGAAAGATCCCAATCCAATCCCAAAGTAGGGCAATGCCAAAGAATGTGCAAACTACTGCACAATTGCATTCATTTCACTTGTGTAATGCTCAAAATCCTTCAAATTAGGCTTCAAAAGTACATGAACTGAGAACTTCCAGATGCACAAACTGGATTTAGAAAAGGCAGAGAAACCAGAGATCAAAGTGCCAATATCCATTGGATCATTAAAAAAAAAAAAAACAAGGGAGTTCCAGAAAGACGTCTACTTCTGCTTCACTGACTATGCTAAAGCCTTTGACTGTGTGGATCACAACAAACTGGGAAATTCTTAAAGAGATGGGAATACCAGACCACCTTACCTGCCTCCTGAAAAACCTGTATACAGGTCAAGAAGCAACAGTTAGATCCAGACATGGAACAATGGATTGGTTCCAAATTGGGAAAGGAGTATGTCAGGGATGTATATTATCACCCTGCTTATTTAAGTTCTATGCAGAGTACATCATGCAAAATCCTGGGCTGGATGAAGCTCAAGCTGGAGTCAAGATTGCCGGGAGAAATATCAATATCCTCAGATATGCAAATGACACCACCCTAAAAGCAGAAATCAAACAGGACCTAAAGAACCTCTTGATGAAGGTGAAAGAGGAGAGTGAAAAAAACTGGCTTAAACTCAACATTCAAAACACTAAGATCATAACACCTGGTGCCATCACTTTATGGCAACTAGATGGGGAAAAAATGGAAACAGTGAGAGGCTTTATTTTTTTCGACTCCAAAATCACTGCAGATGGTGACTGCAGCCCTGAAATTAAAAGACACTTACTCCTTGAAAGAAAAGCTATGACCAACCTAGACAGCATATTAAAAACCAGAGACATTACTTTGCCAACAAAGGTCTGTCTCGTCAAAACTATGGTTATTCAGTAGTCATGTATGATTGTGAGAGCTGGACCATCAAGAAAACTGAGCACCAAAGAAGTTGATGCTTTTGAACTGTGGTGTTGGAGAAGACTCTTGAGAGTCCCTTGGACAGCAAGGAGATCCAACCAGTCCATCCTAAAGGAAATCAGTCCTGAATATTCATTGGAAGAACTGATGCTGAAGCTGAAAGTCCAATACTTTGGCCACCTGATGTGAAGAACTGACTTTCTGGAAAAGATGCTGCTGCTGGGAAAGATTGGGTCGGGAGGAGAAGGGGATGACAGAGGATAAGATGGTTGGATGGCATCACTGACTCAATGGACATGAGTGTGAGCAAGCTTGGGGCGTTGGTGATGGACAGGGAAGCCTGGTATGCTGCAGTCCATGGGGTTGCAAAGAGTCGAATATGACTGAGCGACTGAACTGAACTGACTCTTACCTGCAGAAAAGATTAATAAATGAAGTATTCCACATTTCAGTCTCTGTGATGTTCAGTCAACTGAACAACAACAGTCCCTCTCAGTCATTCATGCAATACGTTAATAAATGAAGAAACTTCTGGGGTAAGGAGCTCTCCATGGTGCTGGAGTGGTAGTGCGCTAAGTCAGGCTGCCCTTGCTTTCAGGAGCCTGCAGACTTGTCCTGGGGATAAGGCCAAGCATGTTGTCACATAAACATTAAGTTGCAAATGTGGAAAAGCACTGAAGGAAACAAACCAGCATTTCTAAGAGCTTCCAGCAGAGGGTTTATCTAACCTGGGGTGGAGGCACAGAGGGTTCTATGAAAGGGTGGGCAGGCATTAAGAGGATGAAGCTGAGACCGAAGGAGCAGTGTAGGCATGGAGCTTTCCCAGGCTCTGAGTGAAACCACTGGGTTTTGTGTAGGGGCCTCTGAAGGGCTCATTTTTATCTCAGTGCAGAAAGAATTCAGTGAGAAGCAATGTGATAGATAATAAGTGATTTATTAGAATAGGATACTTACGAGGCTTACAAGTGGGCAGGCAAGAGGGTGCCACACCCAGAGAACTTACTGGGCTACAGTTAATAATCAAAGGAAAAGTCTGTAGGTAAAGAAGAGTTTCTCTGTCTTTCTTGGGTAGATGTCACGTTTCCATCATCAGTTCCTCCACCAGGTTGGTCAGGGCAGTTTTCTTGTATCTACATGGTTAAGCCAAGTCCACAAATTATTATTTTTTATGTGTGCAAAGAGCATGGCCTAACTTACTCAGCTCGCTGGGCAGGGTGTGGGTCTTAAAACATCATTGTTTTATTGTTTGGGGTCATGTCTCCTGCTTCTGTTGTATGGTTTTGTTGCTAAGCAGGCCTGCCTGGTTTTGTAGTTAAGCAAGCCTACTTTCCTGAGTAACCGTTAACTTACTAACCATTAACTTAACTTAATAACCTGTAAGTTATTTTTTTCTACTTACAATCCCCTAGTGGGATTAACTGTTTAATCACCTACTTTGTCCCTTTACCCTGTCCTTATGAGGAGGCCAGAAGCAAAGGATCCTGGAGGACCTGGAGATGGCTGGTGTGACTAGGATCCAGAGAGAGTGTGAGGCACTAGAGAAGAGATGCAGAGCCTGGGTCTAGTCTACGCACATCCTTTGCCCCCAGTATTCACCAGATTAAGTGTCGAAGCTGCCTCCAGATGAAACAGCACAGTAAATAACCAAAAACAGGCTCAGGAAGTCCTAGAAGTTCCCAGGGCCACTCACATAAGGGTTCTACAATCCTGCAAGGAGATAAGGGTAGAGAGGGATTTACCAAAGAAAAAGTCATTATCATCACTTCCCCAGGGAGAGGAACTCCAGGTGAGGCTCTCAGGGAACCTGTCCTTGAATAGTCGTTTACATGTTTATAGCCTGGGGCTATAATGAGAAGAAATGAGAAGCAGTCATTAGCACAGCAAGCAGCCTTCATCCTTCCTTTCCCATAAAAACACAGTCACCAGAGGATGGAAAATTACCCTGATGTCTCTATATCTCCAAGTTGTACTTTGGAGACAGACTGTGTAAGGCAAACAGACCCCCAGTGAAAACCTCCTGGCTAGATTTCCAAGCCAGGGACTAATAAATCACTCTGAAATATACAATCTGACTGCAGCTTTGTTTTGTGACTCGTGGCTTCTGCCCTAGGGAGGACCATGAATTGCAGGGCCTGGCAGATGGGTCAGGAAAGTGGTATCTGCCTGGTGGGTTGAGGACCTGCAAATTAACCCCATAGTGGTGCTTACCTGGGGAAAGACTAACCTTTAAGTGAGGAGCGGGCTAGGAGGCGAGGCCTCCTGGGCATGAAAGAGGCAGCCCCAGCCCACAAGGTGCAGAGATGAGACATTCTCTCCCAGTGAGGGAGCACTGTGAGTCACAGGATCGAAGGAGGAAAACAAGAATTTTAGTGGTGATTGAAAATGCTCATTAGGAGAGAGCCTGGGCGGCAGTAAGTGAGCCCAATTGGAAAGTGAGAAATTTTCATAGTCTGTATTTTTCTTCCTCAGTCAAAAACACTCTCGATTTGCCAAAGCACTTTTGCAATCATTTGTAAATTGGTCTGCCAGGGTCTCCATGAGAATGTTAAATGACAAGAAGAAAAATCAATATCTCGTTGCTGACTTGGGGGTAGGCATCCATGTGAAAAACAAGATTCAAAACCCTGATGGAAGGATGCAGAGATGTCAATCTCTTGGGATGAAAAATAGTTAAGCAAAATGCCAAGCTAGAGAAAATTATCTAATGCAAGTAAATGTAGCATAAGGCAGCTGTGGGTGTTGACGCCTTTCTTTTTAAATTTGATTTTGTCAGGGACTACTGATAAGAATTACCTCAAATAAGATTATCAAGAATAAATTGATTCGCACTTAAGCAATGGCTGCAAAAAAAAAAAAATTGTGATGTGAATTATAAAGAGAAAACATGAACAACTTTGCAAATAGGAAATTTACAGAGAGTTTAGTACAAAATCTGTGTCCTGGAAGAGGCACTGCATTTCGGGATGAGAGACTGCTTTTGGGGGGGGCAACAGTCAGCAGCGTTTATCAGGTGTCAACCATGTACTGTTGCGGGTTTGTGTGTATGTGTATGCACGTGTGTGTGAAGACAAGTGGCTTTTATCAGCATTCAACGAGCCCTGTGCAGGATGAAGGTTATTATCCCTGTTTTGTCATGAGGAAACTGTAACACAGAGAGGTTAACTATCTTATCCAAGGTCACACAGCACATCAGAGTTGGGACTCCAGCCTCAATCTAGAGCTGCTGCTATTCGATACTACTTTTCATAATTGCCTATCCATTTGGCTGATGAGAAAGGAGATTTGGGAAGAGACTAGCTAATATTCCCATAAGAACAAGATGAAGAAATAACTGGATGGCTTTACCAGAGGAAACTTTTCCTGGAAAGAGAATAAAATGCCGCAGGAAGAGAGAAGACAGACATCACTGCTGGTATGGCCATCACCAAAGCTGTTTTCTTTCCCCTTGATGCCATTTCAGAGGTATTAAGCCTCCATTTGCAACTTCAAAAAGAATCCTGGTTTTCCCTAAAAACAGTAATATTTAAGAAAATAAATACAAATTGGGGAGCCAGAGAGAGTAGTATTACTTTTGCCTGTTTTTCTCAAGCGCATATAGAAAAGAAGAATCCAAGTAATCAATTGAAATAGTTTGAAGTAATTACACAAGTCAAAAAGCAAAAACATTCTCTTCTTTTTCAACACACTCTGGCTTCTTTTATGTTTTTACTTCTTGAAATAACCAACCATTCTCTTTTTGTTCCTTTTCTCTGTTAGAAAAGCTGCAAAGCACTTCTCAGGCTCATACCATGGTCTTCTCAGCAAATTACCAGTGTCTCCCGAAACGTTTTCCTCCAAGTTATAAAGGCTGGTAATCAAATCCTTCAAGAATAAAACAGAATATTTTCTTTTTCCTTTTTGGCTTGTGGTCTTATATCACCACTATCTTCTTTTCCCTCTCAAATAAATATATAAATAACATTTTCTTTCCAAATCACAAATGAACTCTTTTCTTGCTTTACTTTAAAAGGAAGATCTGGAGTGATTGTTGATACAGTTCAAGCCAACAGCTTCCACCAGTAGGTGCCAATGGTCCTCTTTTCTGTGTACTTAATAACCGCATTGCTTTTTCTATGGCTCTTTTGTTATCCAGACCCACCTGGCAGTAGACGAGGGCATTAAGTGAATTAATTGTGTTTGGATGCTGCCCGCCTTGTGTTCTGGGAGCCAGCAGATGTTTGCAAGCTTGGATGTGAGGAAAGAGTCTCAGCCGGGGTTGGGGAGGGGGACACAGATTGGATGACTTTGTGGGGAAGGTGCTGAAAGAGAACCCGTGGCCTAGGTGTTAATAGAATGGGACATGGAGAAGGCAGGCTTGCCAGAGCCCACTCAGCTGGGTGGGTTTCCTCCCCATGGCCAGCAGCTCAGCAACCCCCTCATGAGATCGTGGCTCACTCTCCTTCCAGCAGAGTCATTCTTTCTCTTGCTCTTTCGTTTCCTTCGCCATTCAGAAACCTTTCACTTCACGTCTTCCTCCCTTTCTCTCACTTCCGCACTTCCTCTGTCTCTGTCTCCTTCCCTCCCATCCTCCTCTTGTCACCAGTGTTTTATAGGATACACTCCATTTGGCTGGCATTTTCCTCCAGGGAATTGATATGCAATCTTTTGTTCTTTCAAGCTGTTTTTGTTTCCAAGAGACAAAATACCTACTTTGTGTCATGTTCTCTTGTGTGTGACTAATGATAACAGAACAGTTATGAGCTGTGCATTTGTAGTCTTAGAAAGCTTAAATTAGTACCATTTTTAATATAATAATTATATTAACATAAATTGTTTGCTTCTAAAACAAAACATGTGAAAGCAAGTTAAACGACTTAAATTATAGATGTCCGTTGACTAAGCCATTAGAAAGTAGGCTAGCAGTTCTCAGCTGCACTATTTCTGTTGCCTGAATGCTTCTAAGATGACTCCCTAGGCCTCCTAAAAACTAGAGAGTATCTGAGTAGGAGGAAATAGCAAATGATATCAAGGCCAATCAGCCGCATGTGCTCCCATTTCTGATCCCCACTTTCTGTGCTGATTGTCTCTCTTGAAATTTTTGATACAGCAGTTAATATTAGTCTAAGATTAAAGAACATTAACACCATAGATTCTGCCATAGCTGAGCTAACATTTAATAAACTTTTCTCTGCAGAATGGATGGATAGTTGGATGGATGTTGGATGGAAAGATGTATGAATGATGGATGGATGATGAATAGATAAGAGGGATAAATGATGGGTGGGTAGATGAGTAGACGGTCGGTAGATAAGTGGTTGAAGATGGATAGATAGATGGATGGATGGAGTAAGCAGACTCCTGTTGTCAAATTAGATCATCTGAAGAAAATTAGGCTAGCCTACTTACAATTAAATGAGTGCCTTCTCTATGCAAGACATAAAGGTGGTGGATATTTTGAGATAAAGAAGTAGAAGATATGGTCTAAGCCTTCAAAAAGGTTTCACTCTAATTTGGAAATAAGACAGTATATAATTAAACTTAAAATTATATGGTACAGATTGTTCAGAGAAAACTCATGTGGAAAAAACAAAAAATGGACTCAAATTAAGAGATGGAGTATCAAAGAAGGCCTAAAGGAAGAGATCTGATCTGAGCAAGTGTTTGAAGGGCACATTAGATTTGGATAAGTTGGGAGGAGGGGCCATTTCTAGGGAGAAACAAATGACATTTGGTGACACCAAGTCATTTTTCTTTTACCTATAGTTTTCCACTTTCACTGGTTTCCAGCAAGAGAAATTATAATTTTGTCTTTTCTTTAACTGTATACTCAACCTCTAGCACAGTATCTTACACAAATTAGGATCAATTAATATAAAGAAAGCTGAGCACTGAAGAACTGATGCTTTTGAATTGTGGTGTTGGAGAAGACGCTTGAGAGTCCCTTGGACTGCAAGGAAATCAAACCAGTCCATCCTAAAGGAAATCAGTCCTGAATATTCATTGAAAGGACTGATGCTGTGGCTGAAGCTCCAATATTTCGGCCACCTGATGCGAAGAACTGACTCATTGGAAAAGACTCTAATACTGGCAAAGATAGAAGGCAAGAGGAGAAGGGGATGACAGAGGATGAGATGGTTGGATGGCATCACCGACTCAATGGACATGAGTTTAGGCAAGCTTGGGAAGTTGGTGATGGACAGAGAAGCCTGGCATGCTGCACTCCATGGGGTTGCAGAGAGTTATACAAGACTGAGTGAATGAATTGAACTGAACTGAATATAGAGTGAATGAGTGAGATGAACAAATAGTCAGGAGTTACACCCAAAGTCCCTACCCAGACTGTGGTCTCTCCTTGAGATTTTGGCATAAAATGAAGTCCAACATAAAGTCTAATATGGTTTCACTTGATTAGGCTTTTCCTACATAAAAGAGCCTTGATAGCAAGTTTACAATATGGATTGGGAATAGGTTGATTAAATAAAATTTGTACTTTAGCTATAATGGAGACAAACCAATTTATTTACATTTTTCTCCATGAGGAAATTTTTCATATTTGAAATGAAAAGAGCCAAAGGGGGAAGTGGAGCCATGCTTTGACACAACCTTAATTAAATAGCTTTACTCCCAGCTTTTTAGAAAAATCAAATCTATATTTTTGCCCACGGATTGTTCTTCGAGGAGAGTAACACATCACTCTACTAGTTTTAGCCTTGCAACCAGCAACAGGCAGTAATTTAATTAGCTAATGTGCCATATCAGCAGTTTAGAGACTGTGATTCTGCTGTCTAAACCAACCAAACAAACAAACCAAAAAAAAAAAAAAAAAAAACAACCAGGACGTTTGATTGGGAAGTGGCAGCTGTCTCTACAGGTCCTGGGCAGTGAATGACATGTGGAGTTTTGCTAATGACTTCAGATCTACCCAAAAAAGTTGACCCCTGAATTCCCTAAAGTCCATCTGTTCTCTAAGTGCTATTCCTTTGGGAAATTCTTGCTCCAAGGCTGGAGAGAAAATTGAGAAAATAATGGAAAGAAAGGAGGGAACGTTATAGGCAAGAAGATCCTGCCTACCTCCCACCTTTCCTTATATTTTTCCTCCATCTAGAAGGCTCAGCATTCCCTCACTTTCTTACTTCCCTTTGCCTCTGCTCAAATGTCACCCAGCAGTTCATCCTAGCTATTTTTATACCCTTTCTCCTCACCTGACCTCCTTTACTCCTGACCCCTTTTCAGTTCAGTTCAGTTCAGTCGCTCAGTCATGTCCGACTCTTTGCAACCCCATGGACTGCAGTGCACCAGGCCTCCCTGTCCATCACCAACTCCCGGAGTTTACTCAAACTCATGACCATTGAGACAGTGATGCCATCAGCCATCTCATCCTCTGTCGTCCCCTTCTCCTCCCACCTTCAATCTTTCCCAGCATCAGGGTCTTTTCCAATGAGTCGGTTCTTCATATCAGGTGGCAAAAGTATTGGAGTTTCAGCTTCATCATCAGTCCTTCCAATGAACACCCAGGACTTATCTCCTTTAGGATGGACTGGTTGGATCTCCTTGCAGTCCAAGGGACTCTCAAGAGTCTTCTCCAACACCACAGTTCAAAAGCATCAATTCTTTGGCACTCAGCTTTCTCTATAGTCCAACTCTCACATCCATACACGACTACTGGAAAAATCTTAGCCTTGACGAGACGGACCTTTGTTGGCAAAGTAATGTCTCTGCTTTTTAATATGCTGTCTAGGTTGGTCATAACTTTCCTTCCCAGGAGTAAGCGTCTTTTAATTTCATGGCTGCAGTCACCATCTGCAGTCATTTTGGAGTCCAAAGAAAGTCTGTCACTGTTTCCACTGTTTCCTCATCTATTTCCCATGAAGTGATGGGACCAGATGCCATGATCTTTGTTTTCTGAATGTTGAGCTTTAAGCCAACTTTTTCACTCTCCTCTTTCACTTTCATCAAGAAGCTCTTTAGATCTTCACTTCCTGCCATAAGGATGGTGTCATCTGCATATCTGAGGTTTTTGATATTTCTCCCAGCAAACTTGATTCCATTTTGTGCTTCATCCAGCCCAGCATTTCTCATGATATAATCTGCATATAAGTTAAATAAGCAGGGTGACAATATACAGCCTTGACACACTCCTTTTCCTATTTGGAATCAGTCTGTTGTTCCATGTCCAGTTCTAACTGTTGCTTCCTGACCTGCATATAGGTTTCTCAAGAGGCAGGTCAGGTGGTCTGGTATTCCCATCTCTTTCAGAATTTTCCACAGTTTATTATGATCCATACAGTCAAAGGCTTTGGCATAGCCAATAAAGCAGAAATAGATGTTTTTCTGGAACTCTCTTGCTTTTTCCATCATCCAACAGATGTTGGCAATTTGACCTCTGGTTCCTCTGCCTTTTCTAAAACCAGCTTGAACGTCTGGAAGTTCATGGTTCACGTATTGCTGAAGCCTGGCTTGGAGAATTTTGAACATTACTTTACTAGCATGTGAGATGAGTGCAGTTGTGTGGTAGTTTGAGCATTCTTTGGCATTGCCTTTCTTAGGGATTGGAATAAAAACTGACCTTTTCCCATCCTGTGGCCACTGCTGAGTTTTCCAAATGTGCTGGCATATTGAGTGCAGCACTTTCGCAGCATCATCTTTTAGAATTTGAAAGAGCTCAACTTGAATTCCATCACCTCCACTAGCTTTGTTTGTAGTGATGTTTCCTAAGGCCCGCTTGACTTCACATTCCAGGATGTTTGCCTCTAGGTGAGTGATCACACCATTGTGATTATCCAGGTTGTGAAGATCTTTTTTGAACAGTTCTGTGTATTCTTGCCACCTCTTCTTAATATTATCTGCTTCTGTTAGGTCCAGACCATTTCTGTCCTTTATCAAGCCCATCTTTGCATGAAATGTTCCCTTGGTATCTCTAATTTTCTTGAAGAGATCTCTAGTCTTTCCCATTCTGTTCTTTTCCTCTATTTCTTTGCTCTGATCACTGAGAAAGGTTTTCTTATCTCTCCTTGCTATCCTTTGGCACTCTGCATTCAAATGGGTCCATCCTAAAGAAGATCAGTCCTGGGTGTTCATTGGAAGGACTGATATTGAAGATGAAACTCCAATATTTTGGCCACCTGATGCAAAGAACTGACTCATTAGAAAAGACCCTAATGCTGGGAAAGATTGAAGGCAGGAGGAGAAGTGGACCACAGAGAATGAGATGGTTGGATGGCATCACCAGCTCAATGGACATGAGTTTGAGTAAACTCCGGGAGTTGGCAATGGACAGGGAGGCCTGGCATGATGCAGTTAATTGGCTCAACAAGAGTTGGACACGACTGAGCAACTGAACTGAACTGAACTGAACTGAATCTTTGCTTTTCTCCTTTGCTTTTTGCTTCTCTTCTTTTCACAGCTATTTGTAAGGCCTCCTCACACAGACATTTTGCTTTTCTTCATTTCTTTTTCTTGGTGATGGTCTTGCTCCCTGTCTCCTGTAAAATGTCATGAACCTCCGTCCTTATTTCATCAGGCACTCTGTCTATCAGATCTAGTCCCTTAAATCTATTTCTCACTTCCATTGTATTTTACCCTGCACTTATTCCCACATGACGTAGATGCTAGTTTGTTCATTGCCAGTCACCACGATAATAGAAAGGGTAAGAACCTTGTCATTTGCCCATGGTATTTAATACTTTACCTTTGCTTGATGAGAGAACAGTACCTAGCACACAGAAGGCAGTAATATTTAAGGAATGAATTTTGGGGGTTTTCCTTGCTTATTTAGACTCTTCAAAGACCCAAGCTGAAAGAAAAGGTTCTAGTAAGACGTACAGGTAGCCTTTCTTGAATACTTATTACGTGCAAAGCAAACTAAGGTGAACAAACTTAGCAGTGTCTGCCTGTCACACTTTCGGCTGCTATACAGGGATTCCAGGCGAGGGAAATTATGTGTCAGATTATCACCTTGGCAGCCAGTATATGTTGAAAATAAAGACCTACTTGAGCTGAGTGATGATGATGATGATAAACTGGCATATAAAGCACTATGTGTTGGGCACTCTTCTGAGTGCTCATACATTTAATTTTCATCACCGCCCAATGAACTAGATCTTGATATTATCTTCATGTAACAAATCAAGAAAATAAGCCAGAGAGAAATAATTCATTCAAGGTTGCATATTCAAACTAATATCAGAGTCTGGCTCCAAGGTCATGCAGAGATTCCACTAAAGCAAAAAAAAAAAAAAAAGGAAGCCCAAAGAAGAGAGGTGCTCAGGACGGGAATCCAGGTCAGTTCTGTAGGCCCACAGGCTGGGACTCAGCAGGTGCTGTCATCAGCGTGGAGTTACGGAGGATCCAGAAACAAGAACACTACATTTCCTGAAAAAGCTCATGCAATATTTACAGAAAACTGCTCATTGAAGAGACTATTAAAGGTGGAGCTCTTACCAAAGGGGATTTTTATACCCAATAATCACTAGATAAGTGAAAAAATTCATGCTCCATGGAGCTAAAAACTCTCTCCCAAGGGGGATAGAAAAAGCAGTCCCTAAAATAAAAAAGGACATGTAGGATAATCATTATGCTAAATAACATATGTGAAAAAGCAAAAAAATCACCCAGTCTCTTGAATTTAGCTGAAGACTTTTTTTATTGAATGAGCTTCTTTTACTTGCATCTAAGTGATTTCTGTTTCCACTTGAACTGCCTCAAAAAGAGCGAGTCAAAAAGAAAAGTTACTGGGAATGGAATTCAATAATATTTAAATAGAAGTGAAATTAAATATTATTTGATGTGCCATTTCCTGGTTGGCCACACGGAAGTTCCTGGCAGGGTGCTCACTTAGCTGAGCTTCAGGAAACATGTTCAATGGATTGTGGTTCTACACAAGTGGGGATGGGGTAAGGAATAGAAAGGGATAACTTACATAGTCTGAGCTCTCTACTACGGCCCAGAGGGCAGCTCAGAGGTTCTATCTGAGGCTTCGTGTCTGTGCTCCTGTCATTTTCTCAGTCATCTAAAATCTTACTAATTTAAATATTAATAGTTATTATTGGCTGAGCACTTTCCATGAGCCCAGAACTATAGCTCAGGCTTTCCTCGTGTCTCAGACAGTAAAGAATCTGTTTGCAGTGCAGGATCCAGGTTCGATCCCTGGGTCGGAAAGATCCCCTGGAGAAGGGAATGGCAACCCATGACAGTATTCTTGCTTGAGAATTCCACGGACAGAGGAGCCTGATGGTCTACAGTCCATGGGGTTGCAAAGAGTCTGACACAACTGAGCAACTAACACTTTCACTTCTCTGATTATTATATCATTTACATTCTCACAACAAATGCATGAAAGAGATGGAGAAATGAGAGCTCAGAAAGGTGCCCAGGACGTGCCGAGCCTCCCAATAGCAAGGGTTGCCCTGTGGCAGACTTCACTCCAGAACCTGCATTGTCAGCCACCCCTCCAAGTAGTGTTAAGGGCCCTTTGGGGGTGGCTTTAGCTGGGTTCACATTCCACCTTCAACTGTCAGAGAGGGAGGTCAGGTGAGAAGTGGGCTCCTGAAAATGAAGAGGTGGGCTCTTAGACCAGAAGAGGCAATGCTGGGAGAAGCGCCAGATCCACCACCAGCTGTCACTCACGCGTGGCATGAGTGTGTTTGCAATCAGCCTTTCTCTGCACCACCAGCACAGAGATAACTGGAGTGCAGTCAAGGGACACTGTCCAGATGTGATGGTCTCCTGAGTCCAGGGCATTGCAGCAGGGTAACATCTAAGGGCACAAAGACCCCAGAGACAAGCCTGATGCTGCTCAGTGATGCCCAAGGTCACTTCCGCCCTGGAAGCATGGTTTGTCACCTGCCTCCTAGAGCATCCCCAGAACATGATCTTGGAGGACCCCAGATTCAGAAATACCAGGGGAGTCAAGTTCAGCTACAGGGTCTTCATTTCACTTCCCTTTTGAGATGGAATCAAGCAAACCATCATAGGTTGGGATCCCTGAGAAGTAAATCCTGAGATGATGATTTAAGTGCAAGTCAGTTGTTTGAGAGACGATCCCAGGAATCCAGGAGAAAAGGGGAGGGAAGGATGTCAGTGAAGGCATGTATGTGAGCAGGTTCTGCTGGGGGTAATTGGGGTCCAGTCCCACTGAGAACCTCAGGGACCACTTAGACTGTGCCTCCGTGGAGGTATTTATCCACCAACTCCCACCATCACTTTCTGAGTGTTGCTCCCAGGGGCAGCTACCTAACATTTCCACCCTCTGATGGGCTAAGAATGCTCAGGTCCCCAAGGAACACCTCTAGGGGAAGAAGCATAGGTCAGAGAGGTCAGAAGTCATCTGGCTAGGGTTTGTGGGGACTGGACAGGCACAGGGGAGATGGACAGGGCACTGATGGTGCCTGCCCCACAGGCAGAAAATCTCTCTACTATGAAAACACAGGAGCCTGGTGTCAGCGAGAAACTGCAGGATTCCTTCAGTTCAATTCAGTTCAGCTCAGTCTCTCAGTCATGTACGACTCTTTGCAACCCCATGAATCGCAGCACGCCAGGCATTCCTGTCCATCACCATCTCCCGGAGTTCACTCAGACTCACATCCATCGAGTCAGTGATGCCATCCAGCCATCTCATCCTCTGTTGTCCCCTTCTCCTCCTGCCCCCAATCCTTCCCAGCATCAGAGTCTTTTCCAATGAGTCAACTCTTTGCATGAGGTGGGCAA
The DNA here is from genome assembly GCF_032405125.1 of Capricornis sumatraensis. Lineage (NCBI taxonomy): Eukaryota > Metazoa > Chordata > Mammalia > Artiodactyla > Bovidae > Capricornis > Capricornis sumatraensis. The sequence goes on along the minus strand of NC_091088.1, from coordinate 22,131,590 downwards.
AGTACTGGAGCTTCAGCTTTAGCATCATTCCTTCCAAAGGAATCACAGGTCTGATCTCCTTCAGAATGGATTGGTTGGATTTCCTTGCAGTCCAAGGGACTCTCAAGAGTCTTCTCCAACACCACAGTTCAAAAGCATCAATTCTTCGGTGCTCAGCCTTCTTCACAGTCCAACTCTCACATCCATACATGACCACAGGAAAAACCATAGCCTTGACTAGACGGACCTTAGTCGGCAAAGTAATGTCTCTGCTTTTGAATATGCTATCTAGGTTGGTCATAACTTTTCTTCCAAGGAGTAAGCGTCTTTTAATTTCATGGCTGCAGTCACCATCTGCAGTCATTTTGGAGCCCCAGAAAATAAAGTCTGACACTGTTTCCACTGTTTCCTCATCTATTTCCCACGAAGTGATGAGACCGGATGCCATGATCTTCATTTTCTGAATGTTGAGCTTTAAGCCAACTTTTTCGCTTTCCTCTTTCACTTTCATCAAGAGGCTTTTTAGTTCCTCTTCACTTTTTGCCATAACAGTGGTGTCATCTGCATATCTGAGGTTATTGAGATTTCTCCCAGCAATCTTGATTCCAGCTTGTGTTTCTTCCAGTCCAGCATTTCTCATGATGTACTCTGCATATGAGTTAAATAAGCAGGGTGACAATATACAGCCTTGACGTACTTCTTTTCCTATTTGAAATCAGTCTGTAGTTCCATGTCCAGTTCTAACTGTTGCTTCCTGACCTGCATACAGATTTCTCAAGAGGCAGGTTAGGTGGTCTGGTATTCCCATCTCTTTCAGAATTTTCCACAGTTTATTGTGATGCACACAATCAAAGGCTCTGGCATAGTCAATAAAGCAGAAATAGATGTTTTTCTGGAACTCTCTTGCTTTTTCCATGATCCAGCAGATGTTGGCAATTTGACCTCTGGTTCCTCTGCCTTTTCTAAAACCAGCTTGAATATCAGGGAGTTCACGGTTCATGTATTGTTGAAGCCTGGCTTGGAGAATTTTGAGCATTACTTTACTAGCATGTGAGATGAGTGCAGTTGTGTGGTAGTTTGAACAATCTTTGGCATGCCTTTCTTTGGGACTGGAATAAAAACTGACCTTTTCCCATCCTGTGGCCACTGCTGAGTTTTCCAAATTTGCTGGCATATTGAGTGTAGCCCTTTCACAGCATCATCTTTCAGGATTTGAAACAGCTCAACTGGAATTCCATCACCTCCAGGAGCTTTGTTCGTAGTGATGCTTTCTAAGGCCCACTTGACTTCACATTCCAAGATGTCTGGCTCTAGATTAGTGATCACATCATTATGATTATCTGGGTCATGAAGATCTTTTTTGTACAGTTCTTCCATGTATTCTTGCCATCTCTTCTTAATATCTTCTGTTTCTGTTAGGTCCAGACAATTTCTGTCCTTTATCAAGCCCATCTTTGCATGAAATGTTCCCTTGGTATCTCTAATTTTCTTGAAGAGATCTCTAGTCTTCCCCATTCTGTTGTTTTTTCCTATTTCTTTGCATTGATCGCTGAAGAAGGCTTTCTTATCTCTTCTTGCTATTCTCTGGAACTCTGCATTCAGATGCTTATATCTTTCCTTTTCACGTCTCTTCTTTTCACAGCTATTTGTAAGGCCTCCCCAGACAGCCAATTTGTTTTTTTGCATTTCTTTTCCATGGGGATGGTCTTGATCCCTGTCTCCTGTACAATGTCACGAACCTCATTCCATAGTTCATCAGGCACTCTGTCTATCAGAACTAGTCCCTTAAATCTATTTCTCACTACCACTGTATAATCATAAGGGATTTGATTTAGGTCATACCTGAATGGTCTAGCAGTTTTCCCTACTTTCTTCAATTTGAGTCTGAATTTGGTAATAAGGAGCTCTGGCCAATTGTTCACCATGCGAAAAGGTAGAATTAGTGTTTAAGAGAAACCACGTACCTAAATTTTATTTGAAATCCCATTTTCAAATGAGTTGGTAACAAATTCAAAAATTTAAAAATACTGCCGGCTAAATAAAAACATCTACCGGTCACAGCTTATAGCTTCGGGTAAATGGGTAAGGATGCTCGCTCCTTCCTGCCAAAGGATTTTCCTTCTGTCATCTCATGAGGCCTTTATCGTATTCAGAGGAAGAACCCATTTTCTGAGAGAACTACCTGCTTAGAGCGTGTCTCTGAATTGTCCCACCTGGGAGGCAGAATTCAAGGTGAGGGACTTTGCTGATGCAGGAGTCTGCCAGCTTCATTTGTCTCTCCATAGTTTTGTGACCCTACCACCTCCTACAGCTGGTTGCCTTAGATCAAGAGCTCCTGGAAGGATGCAGTGCCCCCTTCTTTTTTTCACCCACCATAACGAGATGGGAATTTCTCAAGGGTGAGTAGCCACCATCAGTCGGTGCCTCTCCTTTAGTAGCTCTCATACTGGGACACTGCTCTCACACCTTTCAACAGCACTCTAAAAAGAAAGGTTTAACAGCCGCCAGGGGAAAAAGAAAATGACTCTCCAAACACCCACAAACTTCTTCAGAGGCCATGGTCAGGAAGGGAGGGCGTGACTCACGCCCTCCCACGTGACTCACGCCCTCCCACTAAAGATGACAGTGGTGCCCGCCCTGTGCTGACACTCTCTGGGTGCCAGGTCAACAAGACAGCCAAGTTCTTTTCTTGCATGACTACTGCTGCTAAGTTGCTTCAGTTGTGTCTGACTCTGTGTGCCCCCATAGACAGCAGCCCACCAGGCTCCCCCGTCCCTGGGATTCTCCAGGCAAGAACACTGGAGTGGGTTGCCATTTCTCATGGCAGCTACACCCGATTCAGGGAAAACCCCATCCAGACTGGAGAAGCTGAGAAAGCAGCTCCAGCAGGGCATCAACCAGCCCTGCGACCTCCTTGGCCAGAGGAGGGTACTAACACTCTCTGTCCTGCTCACCCAACACATTTGTGTCAAGGTCAGATGGGGCCATGGGTGTGTAAAGCATTGGGAAACTGGGGCCTTCAAGGTAAGGCACATGCATCACTTGCCTGGTCCGTCTCTCCTGGGTGATGAAGAACAATTGCATCTTGACGTGGCACAGGGAGAAGTGGGTGGGTAACATCTCCAGGATTTGCCCAGAGGTTGAAACTTGGTGGGGCGACTGCTTTATCGGTATTCAGAGTTTGTAAGAAAACAGATTCCCATCCACAAAGATTCATTGTTTCACAGTAAATTAAGGTATTTCACCCTATTGGTGGTGGTGGTTTAATCGCTAAGTCATGTCCAGCTCTTGCGACACTGTGGACTGTAGCCCACCAGGCTCCTCTGTCCTTGGGATTTTCCAGGCAAGAATACTGAAGTGGGTTGCCATTTCCTTCTTCAGGGGATCTTCCTGACCCAGGAATCGAACCCAGGTTTTCTGCATTGCAGGCAGATTCTTCACTGACTGAGCTATGAGGGAGGCCCTCCAAAAAAAAAATTAGTATTGCGGTATCTTAACTAAAGCCTACAGCCTTGTGTTTGGTTGTTTTTAAATGACAGTGGGCTTAGTGAATACTAATGCTATTCAAAATGTGAAAGTTGGAAAGCATTATCCTGGCCACTTTCCATTTCACATTGGAAATTCAAGGTCTTGGCGAGAAGTGATTTGTCAGAAGTTGCCAGCGAGTGAGGACATAGCAGGACTGGACCAGGACTTAGGCCCAAGCACTCTTCATAACACATCACAAAATGACCTTCTACACTACCAGCTCCTTTCCACACAGTCCTTGGGTAAATGCTCAGGACAAGAGCCTTCTAAATATCAGCATCCCAGGTGCTCTGGGGCACAATTCAGATTTCAGAGCTCTGAAGTGGGGGCTGGGAAACTGCATTGATAACAAATGCCCCACAAGTTCTTCTGGGAGCCAGGCCAGCTTGTGCAACACCAGTCTAACTGACTTGGGGCATGGGTCTTACCCACCTCTGAGCCTGACCATCTTAGAACACACATTCATGGGTTCCACCTCCAGTGACGTGTCCTCATTATTTCACCACATTTCAAAAGCTTCCCTGGGTGAGACTGATGTGCTTGACGTCATAAGACCACTGCTACAGAGACCACGCACCTGGTTCAAACCCAAGCTCCCCAGTTTCACTCCTGTCCCCACATCTAAACCCCATGTCTTCCAATGTGTCCCCCCAACTGCCAGCATCCTCATAAAGGAAGAGTTTGGAGTTACCTTTGCATCCAAGGCAAGACACACATTGTGGATTTCTCAGAACATTCTCAGATATTCCAAGTTTACCCCAGAACACTGCTGAACTGATGGAGAGGCTTTGAGTCAGGCCACTTTTTTTTTTTTAGCAACTTCCTTGATTAGGGGTTACTGTGAGCCATCCATTTTGGTGTTCTGCAAAGAGATTATCCAATTCCAGGGGATCAGACTATTTCAAAGGAGCCAAGAAAATAAACACACTTTCTCTGTCTTAAAGCCTCTGCCTCCTTTGAATCTCGCATTTTTAGAATATCTCCACTGATAAGGACAAATGCAATTTTCACCATCAGTGGATCTGAACAGACAATTACATTAAGGCAAATAAGACAGGGTGAGGCCAACGATATAAATCACACTGTGTGCATCTAATGTGCAAACAAAGCCCTTGGATGAAAATGAACACTCAAGAAGCAGTCAACAACCATTACTCTTTTTTTTTTTTGCATCTAATCAGGATGCAATTTGCATAAAAATGATTCTACCTACCACCTCCACAATTGCTGGCATTTGGAGGTCTAGAGAGAGAGGAAAAATCAATCCATTTTCAAATCATTTTCTCTAAGGAAATTGCTGGACTCCCTTGGGAAGAGGTTCCAGATGCCTAACAAAAAGAATGTCCTTGCTGTTACAACACTTCAGGTATACAAGTCTCCTTTCCCATTTGGTCCTCACTGCAACCCTGTGAGCTTGAGAAGAGCAATTGTTTCTGTCTAAATTATAATGGAGATCAACTCGAGATTGTAAATTGTCTCACTGTAAGTGTCAGGACTGGAACTGGAGTGTTACCTCCCTCTTGAAGGACCAGATTTGCCTCTAAAGTCTTTACCCAGGTGAGGAATATCCACCCAACCAGTGATGAGTATCAGCCCAACCAATGAATTCTCCAAGGCCTGGTATGCTCTGAATCCTCCAGGCAGAGCTGGATGGTGATTCAGAGCTAAGCAGGAGTTTGGAAAGGGGCAGCAAAAAAATGTACTCAGCCCAAATGAGGTTTGCATTTTTGCAAGTGGCGTTTGAGCCACCCAAGTGGGGAAGCAAAAGGTCAGGCTCACAGAATGAACTCTGCATTGAGCTTTTGTCTACTGGATAAAGGGAAAGAAATGATATTCAGGAAAGGAGAGTCTGGGAGACCACAGGGAGGATAAGATGGACTGAAGCCTGAATGTACACGCAAAGAAAGGCAGCATCCTGCTCTTTAAAGTCTCCCCAGTGCTTGGCATCAAAGAGAACAGAAGCACAAGCTGATGGGCCTCTGAAAAGATGCTGGCAGCTCCTGGGGTGTTTCTTGCTGGCTTCTTACACACAGCAATGTTTGATGAAGGCCTGGGGTGCTATCCAAGTTTGGGGTGCACTGGTGTCACACAGCAGATTAGGCTGTCTGTGGCCCAGCCCAGTGCTTGGCTTGTGACAGGCTTCTGCCTCCCCCAGGCTGCTGATGGGAGGGGGTGGGGCCCTCCCACTGTTTCTGTATGCAAAGGGCAGGCACGGGACCAGCGGAAGAAGGGGAGGTTTCCAGATTGGGTTTCTGGGGAGATTTAGTTTCCCCAGGGAACCAGGGAGACTCCATGCAAGGGTTCAGCCAAAGCAACTCTGCTTTCTGCTGTTTATGTATCACTTCCAGCTTAAAAAATAAAAGAAGACAAAAGGGCATCAGTGGAGGAAAAGAATGCTGACACAGCACTAAGGCCCCTTCTGGCTCTGAGGTTCTAAGATTCTCCCCTTTACATAAAAAATGGGTCTAACTTGAAGTTTTCCTGAAGTGGGATAAAAGTATTCCCAGAGATTTTACATAGTACTTGGGGAAAAAAAAATCATTGAACAGTTATACATTAATTTTCGAGTGGTATCTCATGTTTATATCAATTGATGCTGTTTTTGCATTAATAATATGAATATATGATATGAAATGTCTTTTTTAAAGTCAACCTATTTATCCCTTTACAAAGTGAACTGTTTTTGAAACCATTCACCTTAGATTGGGACTTAAACCCATGTGCCAGGACTCAAATCCAGCCAAAACCCTGCTTGGGATTCTAACCCACAGTCTTTTCATTAGAATCACTCACCTGGTATCTAGACTTTCTGAGGCTCAGGTTCTTTGTGTCTCAGCACAGAAGGAATTAAGCAAGAGGCAAAGTGAGAGACAAGAGACAGATTTATGAATAGAGCACACTTGTAAGAGGTGCAAGTGGGCAGGCGAGGGAGCTCTGCTCCAAGGATTAAATGGGCCACAATTTCACAGTCAAAGGAAAATGATGAAATCTGTTAGTTGCTCAGGCATGTTTAACTCTTTGCCCTCCCCCTGCCACCCCACCCCTACCCCCGCCCCTGACCAGACTGTAGCCCTCCAGGCTCCCCTGTCCAGGGAATTCTCCAACAAGAATACTGGAGTGGGTTGCCATTTCCTTCTCCAGGGGATCTTCCTGACCCAGAGGCTGAACCTGAGTCTCCTGCACTGCAGGCAGATTCTTTACCATCTGAGCCACCAGGGAAACCCAAAGGAAAGGAGGAAGGGAAAAGACCACCTTCTTTAAGTAGACATGAGGCTTACATCACTGGCTCCTCTTTCGTATCCGGTAGGAGAGTGTCTGACCCTATTTGGTTAAACTAGGATTATCATAGCACTTACTCAAATCAGTAGACGGGTGGTGACATTTTTCTTTTACCTAATGGCCTGGGGTTTCACTCTCTACCCATAGCTCCCTACTGGGACTTCTACAACTACCTGCATCCTATTCTATCCCTATCACTTTCATTACTGAGCCATTGTTAAGTAGCAGTACATGTTGGGCACGGAGAGGGCAAAAAGCATGCAGTCTGATGCCCAGCAGTTTGGGACTTGCTGTGCAGCCCCAGGCAGTGGAGTCAGCCCAGCAACAGCATGAAGCCCTTGGAGGGCCCGCAGTTCACTGAGACCAGCGAGTCTTAGACCAAGTCTCCATGAAGCAGCGGTTACACACAAAGATTCACACCTCCCACCCCAGGGGCAAGGACAGGCTAAAGACATGTCACTATGAAAGACAGCAACATTACAGGTCCTGCCGACCAAGGGTGAAGTGGGGGAGGCACCGTGGGGGGAAGAAGGGGAATCAACCTCTTGTGAGCTTGGGTGGACACAGACTCTGCCGTCCAGCCAGGCTATCGCCGTCGTACTACCCAATTTTCACCCCAATATTTTTATGTTTTCCTGCCAGAAATGACCTCTACTGTTCTGTCCATCTCTTGGAATTCAGGCTCTGCCTCTTCCGTCAAAGCTTCCCTGATCACTCCTCCCAAATGTCCCGGTGTCTTCCTTCAGCATTCTCCATGCACCTATCCAGACTGCTTCAGCCTGCTTTCGCACAGCAGTTATTGCTCCCCACTGATGATGTGTGAGATGATTGAAGGGTAGGCTGACTTGACCTGAAATTACGTTAAGCCACAGAATAGGAAAGTCTCTCCCTTCTTGCTTCTGCTTCAGTGCATCTGGTTAAGGCAAAATAAAGTCTCCTTTTGATATTAATAAGTCTGTAACAACTATGATATTTGATAATCTCCATTTTTTTTTAAACAAAGTAAGAGTTCTGGATGAGAACTCTCATTACCCATCTAGAATTTAGTGGTATTATTTTGTTTTCCTTATATCTATTTTTGAAGCAAACCATTTTGTTCTTATCACTTGAAGTCATGATTATTATTTTATTCTTTTATCTATTTATTTATTTGGCTGTGCCAGGTCTTAGTTTTGGCATGCAGGATCTTTAGCTGCAGCATGGAAACTCTTATTAGCGGCATGTGAAATCTCTTGCCAGGGATTGAACCAGGGCCTGTTGCATTGAGAGTAGTGAGTTTTAGCCACTGGACGACCAGGGAAGTCTCAAAGTTATGATTTTTAAATTATTGTATTTAAACAAAAATCTAATCAATTTAAAGCAAATATTATGTGGTAGGGGCTTTCCTGGTGACTCAGACAATGAAGAATCTGCCTGCAATGCAGGAGACTTGGGTTTGTTCCCTAGGTCAGGAAGATTCCCTGGAGAAGGGTATGGCTACCCTCTCCAGAATTCTTGTCTGGCGAATTCATGGACAGAGGAGCCTGGTGGGCTACAGTGCATGGGATCTCAAAGAGTCAGACACAGCTGAGCAAGACACAGCTGAGCAACTGACACTGTTATATGGTAGCATATCACAACAATAATGCATCTTATGTATCGGGTGTGTGTGGACCTGGCAAGTATTGGGAAGGTGGTAGACAAAGGACTGAAGTTGGAAAACACTGCCACACTTTCTTATGGGTATGATTAATCTGTTCAGCTTCACACGACAGTGGTTGACCAGGGGGAACAGGAGTTAGAGCCTGGTATCAGCCTTCCTTGATACCAGGACTGATGCTAAAGCTGAAACTCCAGTACTTTGGCCACCTCATGTGAAGAGTTGACTCATTGGAAAAGACTCTGATGCTGGGAGGGATTGGGGGCAGGAGGAGAAGGGGATGACAGAGGATGAGATGGTTGGATGGCATCACCGACTCCATGGACATGAGTTTGAGTGAAGTCCGGGAGTTGGTGATGGACATGGAGGCCTGGCATGCTGTGATTCATGGGGTCGCAAAGAGTCAGACACAACTGAACGACTGAACTGAACTGAACTGACTGATCAGCCTTCCCAGCTTCTCACCTCATTCCTCATTCTTCCACTAAAAATAGTGAGAGTGCAGGTGGCAGAGATGGATACTTACTTGAACAGAAATAACCAACAAGAGCAACAGAAGACAGACAGACAGAGAAAACAAATTTACTATAAGGAAAATGAGGACTCACAGAACCAAGATGAGCTTCTAATTAGGGCAGAACCTGAAGACCAAAAAGGGGACACACAAGAGTCTCTGGCAGGACGCAGCCATCGCCGCCGTGAGAATCCTAACGGAGCGCACAGGTGTGTGTCTCTCTCCCAAGATTCGAAGTTGGCTGCAAAGGTCTCACTGGCCAAACCATGTGCTGACCGCCAGACAGAGGGAAGGGGGCAAGCACGGCCCTCAGCTTCCTCCTCCAAGGCCAGACTCAACGGAGATTTCACCCAGCCCAGGAGGACTGGGTAGAAGCCGAAACACCCTGAACATGACAAATGTTTATAAATGTACACACACCCTGCCCAGACTCCACATCTCACTGCTGCCCCACTTCTGATGTGTCTTCCTCTCTCAGTCACCTCTCTCTTGCAATTCTGTTCAACCTCTCCCTCTCGGTTAGACCTTTTCCTTTGGCCTATTGATAATAACATGTTTGAATCTCTCCTATCATTAAAAAATCCTCCTCTATTCACCAGTTAACCTTTCCCTACGAAGAGTCAAAAAGTGTTCTTCACTCACCACCTACACTTCTTCACTACCCACTCACTGCTCATCCCACTGCAGCCTGACATCTGCCTCCCCAAGCCCAGCACTGCCCTGAAACCATTATACTGTACAACGTCAGCCATGAGCTTCGAGTTACTCACTCTAAAGAGAACGTACCCATCTTGATGTCTCTCGGGTGTTAACCATATTCTGCTTTCCTGAAACACTCCCTGAAGCTGGGCTTGGGGCCCCTTTCCCTAATTGTTTACTCAGGAACTGTTCAAAGCAGGCACTGTGGTCAGAACTGGGGAGACAGTAACAAGCAGGATGATCAGAGTCCTGCCCTGAAGGCACCAAGAACCCTGTGCGAAGACAAGTACGCAGGACAACACATAACATTTATGTCCATCCATGAATGTTAGTGTTCCTTTTACATAGGCCTTATGCTTCTTTCACTCCAGTACTCTTGCCTGGAAAATCCCATGGACAAAGGAGCCTGGTGGGCTGCAGTCCATGGGGTCGCTAAGAGTCAGGCACAACTGAGCGACTTCCCTTTCACTTTTCACTTTCATGCACTGGAGAAGGAAATGGCAACCCACTCCAGTGTTCTTGCCTGGAGAATCCTAGGGACGGGGAAGCTTGGTGGGCTGCCATCTATGGGGCTGCACAGAATTGGACACGACTGAAGTGACTTAGCAGCAGCAGCAGTATGCTTCTCTTTAGGATTGTTCTTGCTATTGTGAATGGGATCCTTTTCCCCTTATGTTTTCTAATTTATTATTAATGATATACAGGATAATCAATGATTTTGTGATTTCTGTATTTGACTATATTGCTAAACACATAAGAATTAATAGCTTTTTGGCTTGTTGTCTTGAATTTTCTAGGTGGGTAGTTAAATCATCTACAAACTAGTGCACAAAATAAGTGCTCAAAAAATATTTGTTGAATGACTGTTGAATTTCTGCATCTATTTTCTGTGAAATATAGACAATCTGATGCAATCTGAAAGTCCTTCAGGAAACTTGCCCTATAGTAGTCTCTCAGCTTTTCTGAATACATTGAATTTTCCTCTACAAATTTTTGCTTCCTCTATGACTTATTTCACCACATTACATAAGCTATACTCTGATCTTAAATAATTTAGGTGAGTCAGAATGTAAAGAATTCAAGCAGCATTCTCACAGAGAGTAGGGCCTCCGTGGCGAATACATTCCTGTTTCTGAAAGACCTTCCATGTCAAATCAAAGCATCAAGAGTGAGAGTGTTCAGACATTCAGTCATGTCCAACTCTTTGCGACCTCATGGACTATAACCCACCAGGCTCCTCTGCCCATGGGATTCTCCAGGCAAGAATACTTCAGTGGGTTGCTACTCCCTTCTCCAGGGGGTCTTCCTGACCTAGGGGTCAAACCCACATTCCTGCATTGGCAGGCAGATTCTTTACCACCAGCACCACCTGGGAAGCCCCAAGAGTGAGAAGTAGCCTTCGCTTTCCACACTGCAGATGGATGCTGTGGAGAAATGCCCTGACTTCTCTCAAAAGGCACAGTCTGACTTTCTGGGTCCACACACCCTTTCACACACAGACTCTTTCCGCAGAGAAGAAGCAGAGAAAGGGAATGCTGAAACTTGCCCTGGTGGCAACATCAATTCAGAAGGACTTGAAAAATTTGAGAAAAGCAAACTGTCCTCCCAGAGATGAATTTGCTCTTTTCATATCAGATTTAACCAATCCAAACTTAAAAAAAAAAAAAAAAATCAATGAGGGCTAGGGAGTAGAAAGGAGGCAGGAAAATTAGCCCTTTGAAAATTCCTCTGGAGAGCCAGCTCAGCCTATTAATATTAACACATGGCACCTCTATCCTTGGATGCTTTTGGAGCTGCGTGGACTGGCTCTTGGGAACCCTGCTGTTCCGTGGCGCTTTTTGAATGTTAGTAATAAAACCCACAGCCTCTGAATTAGGAAGGAAAATGTCCACTTTCCTTTGTGCACACACTTTCACAGGAAACTGCCTCAGGCATAGAAAAGAAGGAAAACGATGAGAATTCTTAACCACAGGCTGCTTCTTGGTGAGGAAAATCCTTGTTTAAGAATCTTACAAGGTGAAGTATGAACAGGAGACAATGAAATGAAGCTCAAATTCATCTTGGAAAATTATTTCTTTCTGAGAGAGACTCCATTATTGATACTGCTTGGTGACTTGAAACCATTTGTACTCAAAGTACAAAAGTGCAGTGAAAGCAGCGTGGAACATCGGGCTCAACACAAAAATGACTGGTGGGAAGAAAGACTTTTATAAATTAGAAGAAAGGAAAATAAGTGCCTCAGCCATTCCCTTAGATTCCTGAGGTTTCTTACTAGACAGTCAGACTTGACCCTGAATACAGAGATTCTCCCCACCAGGCATCCAGAATGGAATGGGACTTATTGAGCACTGCACACTCAGCCACAAGGCTCCACCTGGAGTTCTCTGAACCAGCCTGCTTGTCTGCCAAGTTCTCCCAATCCCTCTTAACCAGCTAATTCTTACCTGGCTTCAACGTCAGCTGAGACAACACTTCCTCCAAAATTCTCCCCTAATCATCCAGACCCAGGGGCCACCTTGTAGCATCATTACAATGGGTTCGTACTGTCCACTTAGTCATCTGTCTTTTCCCTGTAGACACCCCATCAGCTGGCATTGAATATCTCTCACCTGACAAAGAGCCTGGTACATGCTAGGAAACTCAATAAACTTTGCTGAATGAGTGAACAGGGTATAAACCAGCATAGCATTTCTGGGGGCAGCAAGTCACCCTTTTGCCTTAGGGCTGCATTCTGTTTGAAATGAAAACATTTTCAAGGTTAAATATATTCTTAGAGTCACATTTAATTGGCCTGCATCCCAAACACTAAATCATTTAGTTCCAGAAGGAAGTTTTTTTTTCTCCCTCAGCAAATATTTCTTTAAAAGTAGATGATGAAAATGGAACATTACCGTGGAGTGCAAAGATGTCCAAACACCCCTGAAAATGTCCCATGGGTTTGCCTACTTGGAGGGTATCTATAAATATCTCCCTCATTTAGGCTAGTAAGGCAAAATTATCTTAAAAACACTGTCTAAACAGTAAGTCACAAAGGTTTCCCAGTAATTCCTTGCCCTTCCTTACTCTCCTTTCCAACACCACTGGATATGAGATGTCTCTCATTTTAGGATTACAATGGAAATATTTGGCCTTCTTGATCATCTCTCAAGAAAAAGGAAAACAGTTAAATTTAGAATTTGGTTAAAAGAGTCTTTAACCTTTCATTCAGGTATATTTGCTTGCTCAGGCTACCATAACAAAGTACCAACACCTCCAGTAGCTTAAACAACAGAAATGTGTTGTCTCACAGTTCTGGGCTCTAGAAGTTTTGAGGTCAAGCTGTAGGCAGGATAGTTTACTCTGAGATCTCTCTCCCTGACTTGTAGATGGCTTTCTTTTCCCTATGTCTTCTCTCTGTTTGTATCTGCGTCCAAATTTCCCCTTCCTATAAGGTCGTAGGTCATATTGATATAGTACCCACCTTAATGAGCTTATTTTAACTTAATCACCTCTTTATGGACCCTATCCTCAAATATGGTCACATTCTGGGGGACTGGGGGGTTATGACTTCAACATATGACACAATTCCGCCTACATCAAGGTAGAGTTTATTTCCTTGTGGGCAGATATTTGTGGGCAGAAATGAAAGACACATAGGCATAGACCCATTGACTGCTTATCTTCAAGAGTGAAAAAGGACATGACATCTGTCCCTCCAATGTGGGATGCTCTCCAGCAGAACATCCCAAGATGAGCAGAGCAGTGGTTTGATTCTTCTGTGGTTTGAATGGTCCTCTTTCCATCAGAGTGGAAACAATATAGCTATAGACGTTGGTTTCCCCTTTCCCTTCCATTTCCAAAGAACTGGGATACTGAGAGCACAGGTAGAGTTGTCAGGGATGGGTGCAGGGTGGACCCATCTAGTCCACTCCCAGAGGTTAGATGCCCCTGTTATTAGTGCAAAGCTTTGCTCATGGTGAGGGTAATGAGTTGTTTCTCTGAGGGAAAGTAGAGTGAAAAGTGAACTTTTGGAGGTTGCAGATCACATCTGCTCTGACTTTGATTAAACATGCAGCTGACTGCTTTTAGGAGATAAACAGTGTTTAATAAGATAGCCTAAACATCCCATCACTCTTCCTCAAGACATGGAGATTTTTCTGAGCAGATGGGAAAGCCCACTAGCACCAATGTCACTTACCTTCATTTGCAGGAGCAAGAAGACTTGGAAAGACATACCGGAGATGTCCACACGTGTCCCTGCAGTGGACACTAATTTTTCCTTGTGTCCTCTCTCATTTCCACTTTACATGTTCAGATCACCTGGATTGTCCTTTAGGGAAAATCCCTGATATTCCTGCTACTGAAAATTTACCATAGTTCCTAGCTTTTCCAAAGGATTTTCTTTCAGAATTACCTTGGATTCTGTGAGCTCTTTATATCTCCTGCCCAGACTTTGCTCTCAGATTCCACTCACAAACCTGGCTTCTACTTGTCTCCTCCTCTTAAATATTTAGCAGACACCCCCAAATCCAGTCTAACTCCTGACCCTCCTCTAACCCTGCTCTAGACACGTTCTTCTAGTTACTCAGGCTGAAAGCCCTGGAGTCATCTCTGATTCCTGTCCATCACTCCTATTCCTCAAGCAGCATCTGAGGACCTCTTACTGGCTCTCCTTTCCAGCACGCCCAGAATCCAACTTCTCAGCCTCCTTCTGGCCACTGTCACCTTTTGCACCATTTGCTGCAACTGCCTCGTACTCAGCCTCCTTGTTTCCACGTCTCCTCCCCTAGCAGCCAGAGTACAACTTCTAAAATGAAAATCAGAGAGTATCACTCCTCTGTTCAGACCCTTCAGGCTCATCTCTGAACTTAGAGTCAATTCCAAAGTCCCTGCCATGGCCAACCAGAACCCACATGATCTGGGGCCCCTTTTTACTCTCCTCCTAACTCTGTCTGCACCAGCAAGAACCTGGCACTGCCTGCTGCCCTGAATCATCCCAGCATGTGTCTGCCTTCAGGAGCTCTGGCGGGCACGGCTGACCCTTCAACTACCTCATGTCTCCTCTCTCAATGAAGCCTGCCCTGACAACCTTATCAAAAGCGTCACCTCTTCACTCTTGACCCCTTTACCTTGCTTTACTTTTATTCACTCCACATAACAACCTATCACTTCTCATGTATGCTATAACTTATTTTTCTTTAATATTTACTGTCTGTTTGCCCACCAGCCCTTCCCCAACAAGAGACTAGTTCTATAAGCTCGAGCATCTTTATTTTTCCCATGAAGTATCCCAACACCTAGAATACTTCCTAGTACATATTAGGTGCTCAGTAAATAGTTTTTTGCCGGAAGCCAGTGTGAGGAATCCCGCCCGTGACAAGGTCATGAGGAAGGAAGCTGACATACGCAAGGCGTGCTCAGACTTCAGGGGCCCCTCTGGAAATTCCTAAGCATGTACCCCAACAAAAATCTGCCGGCTTTTGTGCTCTGCTTTTCCACTCCTCTGACATTTTCTGGAAAAAGTCAATTCAGGGCTTTAGTCTTCTGCATTTGAAAGAGTGTTTCAATCCAAATACCCTTCTGATGGCTTTCTAGCCTGCCTGCAGGACTCGTACAGCTGCGCATGTGATTGTTTGAGGCCTCCTGACCGCAGGAGGCACAGGAAGCTTAAAACATCCTAGGAATGTAGGGGCTTCCGAAGAGTCAAAATCTTTAGAATAGGACTGATTAAAAGTTTCATTTGTTGAGTCAATGCTTGCTGCCAAATTTTCATATCCTTTGTTTTTAGATATAGTTGGTATATAAAAAAACAAGTAGTAGACCTGGTATTAGCAACATTAGATCTTTGAGTTAAGTACCTTCTTTGTTATAACCCACTGTGCCTTTGTTCTATAGAGATGTAACTTTAGCGCTTTTAAGGAGATGCAGATTAAAGAAAAACACTTCAGGAGAAACAAAATTAACATTCATTAAGGAAGAGAGCCAAAAAGTGTTAACAAGCCTCTTGGCCAGAAGATAATGTAAATCACCTGAGACCTTTTGTTTACAAAATGATGTATAGAAAGAGTCTGGGCTGCGAACGCTACATAATTTTGTGTTACCCATTGATCTCCATGTTTTATCAAAAGTATAAAAGGCCTTGTGAACAATAAAGGGGGGGACCAGCTTCTCGGACCAGCTTCTCAGACCAGCTTCTCAGACCAGCTTTTCGGACCAGCTTCTCGGACCAGCTTCTCAGACCAGCTTCTTGGACCAGCTTCTCGGACCAGTTTCTCGAACTAGTCTCTCGGCCTGGTTTCTGGGGAATCTGGCTCCCCCCGTGTCTCTCTCTCTCTCTCATTTTCTCTCCCTTTCCCTCTCTCTGCTCTTTACTTTAATTTCAGGCTGAATTTCCATCTGGGGCGCGGAGGCTCGCCAGGTCTACTTATTTGCCGTGGCTGTAAAGACCCGCGCGAAAGGGAGCTTAAGGCGAGGCACCCTTAGATATTCAAGCGGGCGCCGGTGGCCCAACGTAGATGGTGCAAATTCCTTGTCTGGAATTTTATTGGTCTTCCGCGTAAACCAAGCTATTCAGCCTTCTTCCTCCACTTAATCTTCCTACTACGCTATAGTCTCTTAATCTAATCTTATATTAATAAATAAACGAGTTTTTCCACGCCAACGCCGTCCATCCTTCGAATTCCCTGGATCCACCGGGGCTGGACCCCGGCAGTTTTTCAATGAATAACAATATCCTTTTAGTGAATCCCTTTTAATTTAGTCTAGCCCAAGTCTGTTACTGTTGCTTGCAAGCAAAGCATCTCAACAACAGAGTGCCCTGCTCTGAGCAGAGTGCCTGAAAGGAGAACCTGTTATATTTTTCTGCATTGAAAAAGGGATCAAACAGCAAAGATTCAGTATATAGCACAGGGAACTATATTCAATATCTTGCAATAAACTGTAATGGAAAAGAAATTAGGGACTTCTCTGATAGCTCAGAGGGTAAAGAATCTGCTTCAATGCAGGAGATCCAGCATCTTCCAGGAAGATCCCCTGGAAAACAGAATGGTTACCCACTCCACTATTCTTGCCTGGAGAATGCCATGGACAGAGGAACCTGGGGGGTTGCAGTCCATGGGGTCGCACAGAGTCTGACACAACTGAGTAACTAATGCTAAAGTGTCACTTTCACTTCAAGAATATATATGTATACTGCTGCTGCTACTAAGTCGTTTCAGTCGTGTCTGACTCTGTATGACCCCATAGACGGCAGCCCACCAGGCTCCCCCGTCCCTGGGATTCTCCAGGCAGAACACTGGAGTGGGTTGCCATTTCCTTCTCCAATGCATAAAAGGGAAAAGTGAAAGTGAAGTCGCTCAGCCGTGTCCCACCATCAGCGATCCCATGGACTGCAGCCTTCCAGGCTCCTTCATCCATGGGATTTTCCAGGCAAGAGTACTGGAGTGGGGTGCCATTGCCTTCTCCGATATATGTATACATGTATAACCAAATCACTTTGCTGTATATCTGAAAGTAACACAATATTGAAAATCAATTACATTTCATTAAAAAAAAATGGATCAAAAGCAAAGAAAAGATACAGACTTTTTGCTTGTCTCTGTAATTGAATTCAGCTCTGACAGAACAGCTGGCCCTTTCTACCATCTCTGCTGACAGAAACCAGTAGAAAAATCTCTGGCTTTGGAGCTAGGAAACTCTTCTGTGTATCTTGATCTTGCTGTTTATGGATGATGTGAACTTGAATGTCCCTGGACCTCAATTTCCTCATCTCTAAAGCACAGCTGATAAACTCTAAACGTCAGGGTTGTTGTAAAGCTTAAATGAGACAATGAGAGTGACTCACCCAGCAAAGGCCTGGGAGTTGATGAAGGGACCCTGCTCCTTCCAGTCAGAGCATCTCAACATTGTGAGTAAGAGTATGGGCTTTGGGCCAGGCAATCTGGTTCAGATCCCACCTCCAACACTTATATCAATGAAGCTTGGGTACATCACCAGGCCCCTCTGAGCCTCCACTTCTGCATCTGTGAAATGGGTTATCAAGTGTAGCCTGCCTCAGAGGATGAGCAGAGGAATTACCGAGTTCATGCCCATTAGGTGTTTAATGCAGAACCCGACGCATGCAAAGCGCTCAGCAAATACTTTTTGCTGCTCTCCCTGGGCTTAGTGAATGTTCATCTTCCTCCCTGTGATGAGAGCTTCAGCACCTGAGCCAGACCACTTATTTCTTTTTCTCCTTTGATGGCAGCAATGACACAGAACTTGCCCCAACAACCTGACTCCCTGGAATATTTTAATAGGAAAACAAAAACTGTGTTTCTTGAGCTTTCTCCAGCTATAGTCCTACAACTCCTGGCCTGGAACTGTCAAAATAAGCCTGAAACACAGGCTTTCTGCCAAATCCTCTTCGGGAGGCAGGGATTTCACATGCAATCCTTTCTTTCTGCCCGCACCATCCCCACCCCCACCCAACCCAATTCTTCTTGGCAACACACTGTATCAGCCTTGCTCCAGCGGCCTGGGAAAACAAGGGTTTATTTTAGCTCCCTTCGGCAGAGCACAGTGGTGTGGAGGAGACTCGAGGGTAGAGACACATGAGGATGCAGTTCAAAAATGCATGTGAGAGGCTGCCAGACTACACCAGGGCGCTGGAGGCCAGGGTTATGGCCGCTGTGCCCTCACAGCTGACTCGGAGTCACAGCTTATGAAACCCTGCATGTTGATCAATAATCAGTGCAGCTAAGGACAGACAAGGATGCCTCTCCACCTTGGATTTAGTCTTCCAAGGCCATCTGAGATGCCAGGGCAGTAGCCAGCTACCAAACCTTGCTGAGGCATCACTGTAATTCCTTTGTCACTTCTGATTTTGGTATGAATATTGTAAAACAGAGACCCTCCTGCTTCCTAAGGTCTTGGAGTCAGGAATCTCTATAAACAATTTTGCCCCAGGCTCACACAAGCACACCATTTCCAGGGCATCTGCCCCCTGTTCTGATCAGGAAGTCTGGGCTATCATAGGTTAGCGTTCCACATGAATAAATGAAGCCCTTTTGGAAACCACCGTGTTGCACCTATATATTATCAGATGCAAAAATGTAGACCTCTGATTGACACAGAAGTCACTCCTGCGTCACTTCCCTCCAGGCACATGCATTTAGAAATAACTCTTCCTCTGGTCCCCTTTCACACTTAGAGAGGACTATATTGGTCATGACTCTTGAGGGCAGATGACAGAAGCCCGGCTGAGCTTAGCGTAAGCAAAAAACTGGAGGCCTAGGGGACCCTGTGACTGAGAAGCTGTAGTGGTCCATCTTCAGGCACAGTTCAGTTCAATTCAGTCACTCAGGTGTGTCCGACTCTTTGCGACCTCGTGAATCGCAGCACGCCAGGCCTCCCTGTCTATCACCAACTCCTGGAGTTCACTCAAACTCATGTCCATCGAGTCGTTGATGCCATCCAGCCATCTCATCCTCTGTCGTCCCTTTCTCCTCCTGCCCCCAGTACCTCCCAGCATCAGAGTCTTTTCCAATGAGTCAACTCTTTGCATGAGGTGGCCAAAGTATTGGAGTTTCAGCTTTGGCATCAGTCCTTCCAAAGAAATCCCAGGGCTGATCTCCTTTAGAATGGATTGGTTGGATCTCCTTGCAATCCAAGGGACTCTCAAGAGTCTTCTCCAACACCACAGTTCAAAAGCATCAGTTCTTCGGCACTCAGCTTTCTTCACAGTCCAACTTTCACATCCATACTTGACCACAGGAAAAACCATAGCCTTGACTAGACAGACCTTTGTTGGCAAAGTAATGTCTCTGCTTTTCAATATGCTATCTAGGTTGGTCATAACTTTCCTTCCAAGGAGTAAGCATCTTTTAATTTCATGGCTGCAATCACCATCTGCAGTGATTTTGGAGCCCCAAAACAATAAAGTCTGTCACTGTTTCCACTGTTTCCCCATCTATTTCTCATGAAGTGATGGACCAGATGCCATGATCTTCGTTTTCTGAATATTGAGCTTTAAGCCAACTTTTTCACTCTCCTCTTTCACTTTCATCAAGAGGCTTTTTAGTTCCTCCTCACTTTCTGCCATAAGGATGGTGTCGTCTGCATATCTGAGGTTACTGCTATTTCTCCCGGCAATCTTGATTCCAGCTTGTGCTTCTTCCAGCCCAGCATTTCTCAGGATGTACTCTGCATAAAAGTTAAATAAGCAGGGTGACAATATACAGCCTTGACATACTCCTTTTCCTATTTGGAACCAGTCTGTTGTTCCATGCACAGCTGCATCTAAATGTCCAAAAAATATTGCCAGACACGAGTTTCTCTGTTTACCCCCTGCTTTCTCCCACATCCACTCTTCTCCCAGGTGTTCTACCTTCATGTGCCTCAAGGATGGGTCCCAGCAGCTCCAGTTAAAAGCCTTGTTGCTGTTGTTCAGTCACTCAGTCTATTTGACTCTTTTCAAGCCTACATCTCGCCAGTTTGGTCTCCCCAGGAAGGAGAATCTGTCTTTGCCAGCATTTCCAGCAAAAATCCCAACAAGGATTCTGCCATGACTCTGACTGGCCCTGGTTGAGTCATACTTGCCCATGAGCCAAACATGGCAACGAGGGGCATGTAAAGTTCTCATATAACCCTTGTTTAAATAGCTGTTATTAACTGTCTACTATGTGCCAAGTTTAACTACATTATCTCTTTCCAGACAGTGAAACATAATTTAAAATGATAAATAATTTGCCAAACTTCAAATCCTTAAAATGGACCAAAATTTTGGCCCAGTTCTCCTAGGCCCCATATTAGAGTACCAGTCTCCCTGCTGCTTCAGAATAAGTGAATGTCCATATAATATGCATTCCATAAACATTTATTAGGCATCTGCTGTGCACCAGGCACTGAGCTAAGGTGCCTGTTATGGCTGGAAGGTCATGGGCGTATTTCAGGCACTAGTTTCTTTAGAAAGCCCCACCGGGGCCACTTCTGGAAGATGACCTGGGAGTACTAGGATGAGACATGGCTCATCAGATACTCCTGGGTAGCAGAACTTTGCCAAAGAGGACTAGGTCACAGTTTTCAATGTTTTCTCTACCTGTCTGACTTACTCTCAAGTTGCTCATCATCATAGGTAAAATAAAAATGAAAAACGTGTCACAAACTAGTTGGACCCCAACCATATTTCGCCTGTCCCACAAGATATTTTGGCTTACATTGGATTTGTTGCCAGTATTGAAGATAAAGGACATTTCACAATCAATGTCAAGTTTCTTTTTTTTTTAAATTTTTAAATTGAAGTATAGTTGATTTGCAATGATTCAAGTATACAGTAAAGTGATTCAGTTATACACACACACACATATATATATGTTTGAATGTGATCAGGGCCTTTTGCTGCTTCTCCCAGCTCCTTTCCCTGCTGCTCAGGCTGCTTCTGAACCCCTAAGACTAGACACACCAGTCCAACAACTAGCCTTCTCTCAGAAGGAAAAAAGTCCTCCCCTTATCCCAGCCACTGAGTCTCACTCAGTCCCCAGGGCTCTATATTGCCAGTAGGGGGCTGGGACCAGTGAGGGGGTTGAAAGAAGCACCCAGAAGCAAGTGGCAATGTGGCCAGCTGAGCTGGTAAGATTATCCCAACTTTACAAAGGAGGAAAGTGCAGCTTGGAGAAGTTAATAGCTATGACCCTGGGCATGGCCTCTCTGCTTCCATCTCATCTTCAGTATAATGAGAGTAACTTACAAATCTCCCAGGTTTTTTGTGAGATTTAGAAGTAGTGTATAAAGTGCTGGCCCTAAGCCTTGTATGCATTCTTTTGCTTAAGATAATTAGGGATTATCTTATACCTCAGGCACAGTACTGGGCAAGAATTGACAACACCATTGGGCAGACACAGTTCCTGCCTGTAGGCAGTTATAGGCAGGGTGTGCATGTGTGCATGTATGTGCACGTGCATGGGGTGGGGGGAAGTGAAGGACCACTGAGGGGCGTTCAGGAAGTTGACAGCGCATCACAGTGGCAATAATCTTGGATTCATTGGGGTTCAGGAAGGTTGTGCCATTTCAACATGGGGTTGTTATAACACAAAGAATATCAGTTTGACCAGGGCAAAAATGTGCCTGAGAAGAAAGACAGGAGACCAGGGAAGAACCCGGGCCTAGAGGACTATATAACTTGTGCTGAAGGAGTGGTATTTCTTTCTAAGGGCAATGGTGAGTCGTTTTAAGCAGGGTGGGTGAGGAAGTGAAGAGAAATGGGGGATTCCCTACAATAATCTTCCAAGGAGTCCTTTGGCACCTACAATTTATCTCAGTTCAGCAGGCTAAGCAATTCCGCTAAATGGCAGTCGGATCACACCATGCCTCTACTCAGTTCCCTCCAATGGCTCCCCTTTTACCTCTGTGTCGAAGTCCTCATGAGCCTTGGAGACCTGGCCAGTTACCTCCCTGCTCATTTTAGGCAACCCACCAGCCACACAGCTCCAGCCACCCCAGCTTCCCCCTAGGGCTTTCTGTTTGGCTGCTGCCTCGCCTTCAACACCATCTCTTCTTCACCTCTTTGCTCAAATCTTACCTTCCCGGTGAAGCTTACCAGGGTCACCCATATAATACCAAAGACACCCCCCCACAGGCCCTCAATACCTCTCTCCTGCTTTTATACCTTGCTTTGCTTTTTCTGTAGTGCCCACCTTCTAACAAACTGTCCGTGCCCTCTGTCCTTAGACCATCAGGAATACACCTACACTGGTGCACCCTCAGTTTATCACTGTTGCAGGTACCAGGGAACCATGGGCCATCTTGTTGGGTACAAAGAGCAATAAACTTATCCTGTTCAACTACTCTTGCGTTCCTGGTGGCCTCTGACTGGAAGACACGGACAACAGTATAAAAATTCCTGCTTTGTTCTGTTTATTTCCTGTCTCCCTCTTCTAGCTCCATGAAGGTAGAGATGTTTGTGCTGTTCTGTTAACTGATACAGCTGAGTGCCTAGAAAATGTCTAACATACAATAGAGGCCCAATCCATATGCACTGAAGGGATTAATTAACCCAAGAGCTAATAGGATGCGGGGATTGGTTGAGAAAGGGAGGCAGAGAGAAGAGCTACAGATGACCCCAGGCTGGCTTTGGTGATGAGTTGGGGGAAATATGTCATTTTCCAAGATTGGGAAGACTAGAAAATGGGCAGATTTGCAGGATGGAGGTGGAGGTGGGGAGGAATTGACAAGCTTGAGCTATTTCCAGGCACAGTATCATCCACTCATCTTCCTGTGTCAGCCTCTCCCACCTCACTGTGTCACCAACAATTACAACCCACACCCCCACCCCCCCTTTCCCCAGGTGTACCTCAGCCTTTACTGAGCTTCCCCAGCAGTACAACTAGTAATGCCATTATAACATATGCCAGGCACTGGTCTAAACAGTGGACACAGACAACCCTACTCAGTCAACATCCTTATGATTTTAAAGGTGGGTAAACCAAGGCACAGCGAGGCTTAGGAAGCAATGAGTGGCCAAGCAGGGATTTGAACATAGGTTGTCCCTATGTTGTCTGAACAACTCCAGGGCATTCAGCAGCCGTGAACCCAGAGGCCAGGAGGAAAACGTGGGTTGAGGAGATGACATCACCAAGGCAAACTTGCTTTGGGGCATAGCAGAGGAACCCACTTTTCTGTCCATGCAACAAACACTGCTCTGTGCCCCACAGGTAACCCCTGTCCGAAGTCCTCAGAGCCTCCAGATCTCACTCAGGCCTGTCACACCCCACTGAGTCAGCCCTGCTGCATTATGTAACAGGAAGGGACTGGCACCTCACACATGATGCACCAACTGAGAAATTCACAAAAATTTTAAAAGGAGTGAAGCCCAGCCCTTCTCTCCCCACCAAAGGAGAGCAGCCGAGATCTGAAAAACAGGGTTGTTAACTCCACCAGGCACCCGAGTTGCCATGGATACCACCAGCCCAGCGTGATGCTTCTTCTGCCCCTTAGTCCTGAAACCGCTTTGCTCTTCAGTCCTGACTCATGCTGGGAAAGAGGATTTTTCTCCCCACTTCCCCAAAACCAGTCCTCAGAATACAAAAGGTATTTGAGGACTCAGAGCTGGGAGAGCTCATTGTGCTCCATTTCTTCTTTTCAATCACTGATTTCTTTCAGACTCCTTTGTGCATAAAGCTAGCTGCATTTTCATTAACATGAGGGTATGTGCAAACATGTTTGTGCACTTAAAAAGTGTCTTCATACCCATGCTGCTCACCTTGGTCTGAAGAAAGGGGACCAAGAAGCAAATTAATCAGTTCAAGTATCTGTATGTTGCCTATTACAAAAATGGTCACTGGTGACCCTGAGACTACATTAAAATTTCAAAAATCAGCACTGTACAATGAAGCTTCACTTTGTTCCCTTAGTGAAGCCCCTAAGTTCCACCACTGAGGAAAGAGTCATTGATCCTTGTCTCTGTGATTGATCCCTGAGACTGCACACAAAACTGCCTTTGCCAAAATTCTCAATAAACATTTATTAGAGAAATATATTTGAATGCTGCTCTTAACTTTTTGAATACTTCTTACCTCATTTAGGGATTCCCTGGTGGCTCAGATGGTAAAGAATCTGCCTGCAATGCAAGAGACCTGGGGTCAATCCCTGGATCAGGAAGATCCCCTGAAGAAGGGACTAGCTACCCATTACAGTATTCCTGCCTGCAAAATCCCATGGACAGAGGAGTCTGGTGGGCTACAGACTCAACAGAGAGCAACTTTCACTTCACTTTACTTCTTTACCTCATTTAAGCCTCACAACTACATGGAATCAATAGTATAGTTGTCAACCCAGGTCAAAGTGAGCAACATAAATGATAACCATTTAAAAGCACTGTGGTAGAAGTAAAGTAGAGAATTCCTGAAAAACATCTACTTCTGCTTCACTGACTACACTAAAACCTTTGACTGTGTAGATCACAATAAACTGGAAAATTCTTAAAGAGATGGGAATACCAGACCATCCTACCTGTCTCATGCAAAACCTGTATGCAGGTCAAGAAGCAACAGTTAGAACAGGACATGAAACAAGATTGGTTGAAAATTGGGAAAGGAATATGTCAAGGCTGTAAATTATTATCCTGCTTATTTAATTTTTATGCAGAGTACATCATGTGAAATGCCAGACTGGATGAAGCTTAAGCTGGAATCAAGATTGTGGGGAGAAATATCAGTAACCTCAGATATGCAGATTATACCACCATTATGGCAGAAGGCTAAGAAGAATTAAAGAGCCTCTTGATGAAGGTGAAAGTGGAGACTCAACATTCAAAAAAATGAAGACCATGACATCCGGTCCCATCACTGCATGGCAAATAGACAGGGAAACAATGAAAACAGTGACAGACTTTATTTTCCTGAGCTCCAAAATCACTGTGGACAGTGACCACGGCCATGAAATTAAAAGACGCTTGCTCCTTGGAAGAAAAGCAATGACCAACCTAGACAGCGAATTAAAAAACAGAGACATTACTTTGCCAACAAATGTCCTTCTAGTCAAAGCTATGGTTTTTCC
This sequence comes from Capricornis sumatraensis, assembly GCF_032405125.1. Taxonomy (NCBI): domain Eukaryota; kingdom Metazoa; phylum Chordata; class Mammalia; order Artiodactyla; family Bovidae; genus Capricornis; species Capricornis sumatraensis. The sequence goes on along the minus strand of NC_091088.1, from coordinate 22,106,442 downwards.
AGTGGACATGTATGGATGTGAGAGTTGGACAATAAAAAAGAACTGAAGAACTGATGCCTTCAAACTGTGGTGCTGGAGAAGACTCCTGAGAGTCCCTTGGATGGCAAGGAGATCAAACCAGTCAATCCTGAAGGAAATCAACCCTGGAGATTCCTTGGAAGGACTAATACTGAAGCTGAAGCTCCAATACTTTGGTTACCTGATGCAAAGAGCCAACTCATTAGAAAAGACCCTGATGCTGGGAAAGACTGAGGCAGGAGAAGGGGACGACGGAGGATGATATGGATGGATGGGATCGCCGACTTAACGGCTGTGAGTTTGAGCAAACTCCAGGAGATGGTGGAGGACAGGGATGCCTGGTGTGCTTCAGCATGTGGGATCGCCAAGAGTCAGACGTGACTGAGTGACTGAGCAACAACTGGAAGCTCACCTGAAATGCGTCAATCCTAATTGGACTGATGGATGGGCAGAGGGTCTGTAGATGGAGAGTGATGCTGACTAGCAAATATAGCTGCATGGGGAAAGAACTGTGTTGGACAAATCTCAAAGGTCCTTTTGTTCTCCCAGATTCGATGCTCACATATTGATTTCCTCAGCATTTATCAAATATTTACTATAATATAATAGGAAGATAAATTAACATTAGTCAACTGAAAACCACTTGAGATTAACCTTTGCAGCTACTCAGAATTGAGCCAGAGGGTGAGTCAGGGGCTAGCTTATGCTGAGGTAGCAAATATCATTAAAATGTCAGGGCTTAAGATGACAAAGGCACCCCACAGATTAGCTGGGGGCTTTGCTCAGACCTTACCACCTATATTGTCATCTTTTTTGTTCTTAGAGCTCAGCTGACAGAGAACCAATATACTTGCCTGAAGGAAAGAAGACAGTCCAGCAAAGCATAGATGTCTCTGTGGCACCTTTTTATTTCCTCAGCTAAAGCAGTAGAGCCACACGGCCAAAGAAGAATCAGGTATGTTGAGCCATGACATTGTCCTAAGGCAGGGTGATGCACGAGCTGCCCTGGGCTTTCTCTTCTATTAGACTGCAAGCTCCTTGAGGTCCGTCTCCATGGGGTTTTCTTTGCCCTAATTATGCAAAATGTGAAGCCTAGGAAACTTCCACCTCTCTGAAACTCAGTAAACATTTGCCATTGATAACTGAATCTCTTAATAGCTTGACCCTCTGAGAACAGTAACTCATTTTAGGTACAATAGCCTTATCCTGAGCCTGCTCCAGGATGAAATGCCACAGATCGTATTCAAGGTGGTTCTTGGAACCTGTGGGAAAAGGCCTTCTATGGTTTTCTTTGCCTGATTGCGATCTGAGGCTCAGCGGTAGGACACCCTCTCTTCCTGGCAGCTCTCCACCTGACGCTCTGTCATTGTGCCCTGGCAGCAGGGAGCAGAAAAGAGGGAATCATTTAAGGACCCCAGGGCTGGTGTGGAATTTCTGCAAGACAGGCGTGATAATGAAAACTCACTGGAGTGGGGCAATTGGGAGGGAGATAACTAATAGCCGGCAGCATGGAGGGGGAGGGGCTTAAAAGAAACCAGAAGGTTTGTTTCCAAGGCACAGACTGCATCTTACCCTCGCAGCCCGCTCACCCCCTGGGCTCTTCCCCTCCACCGATGTCTTTGTGGCTACTCCTTGCCATGCTGTACAAAGCCAGGCCCCCTCCCCAGAGGCCATTGAGCCAGATGATTCACGCTGTACAATCTGGTACATTGTGACGCTGGCTTCTGTGAAAGCCAGCTTGGCTCTAAAGCTGCAAAGTACAAAGCCCTGCACAGCAAAAGCCAAACAGGTACATAAATGAATCAATACTCAAAACACTCAGCACATTCACACATATTTACTACAGAAACACACTGGCTCAGGCTCAATACCCAGGCTCCTAACTGTGTGAGTCAATATCACTCGTCAATTAAAAACGAAAGGAGTTTTATCACTCCTCCTGACACCCCAGACTCCTGGCTCATAAAATGGATTTCAAGTCGGTGTGAATAGCTTGCTTTGCCCAGCAGCTGTGTTCTTGAAAAGTTTCTTGTAAATCAAATCCTCTTTTAAAATGCATGAAACTTTCGGTTTAAAAGGAACCCTGTGATTAATCCTTTTGTAAGGCAAAGAATCTTTCTGTGATACAAAATCACCACTATCATCTGCCTCCATCTTACTCTTCCTCCTCCACTCCACCCTGCCTGGAGGTCGCCTGCCCCCACCCACTCCATTCGTAAGGTCAGCTTTAGGCATAAATAACATGTTTAAAAGAGTACTTACATTTTCGTGACTTGGAAGCAAACCAGAGATCTTTTTTTAACATGAATCTTACAAACACCCTGAAAGGATGGCCCGTGGAATATATATCGCTCGTTTGCAGATACCACAATGCACAATCACCAGAAATGCTGATGAGCTTGGCTATGAAAGGAACCGGCTGATATTCTCTGAGAGAATGGCTCATCATCTCTTGCTCAGCCCCAAACCAAAGACAGCAGAGACACAGTGAGGACACCTTTATCTCCCTCCCTAGTCCACCCCATCTCTGTGGCGAAGACTGAAAAATAGATTGAATCATGGAAAATACCATTTTCCAAGAGTCATTGGGCACATCATTCTATAACTTTGCCAAAGGTAATAACCCAGCATTTCTCAATCTTCACTCATCTAAGAGTTTTACTATGCCCGTGTACCTACTGCCTATAGTATTATTTACTCAATAGCTCTTGTTAAGTTGACTCGCTGCTTTTTACTTAGCCTCATGAGAGGCAATGAGATTTATAAAAGTGCAAGTTGGGATGTAGCTATATATTTTTGGATACATTAAAATAAATTTATCATTTAAAAAAAATGAGTTCATCCATGTGCCACCTAAAATCATCCTGTGGGTCACTACTGATATACAAGCCACACTTTGCCAATATCAGACTAGATGGCCTCTCCTAGTCTGAGTCATGGTGGTCTCAATTCTCTTACCACTGTTTACACACCTGTGTCTACATTCATTCAACAGACCCTGTTGAGTAACTACTGCCTATGGGTGCTGTGCTCGGTATGGGTTATGAGAAAGGAAGACCCTTTGTATCTTTGGAAGCTTACAAGTGGCAGAAGGACAGGCTAAATCAAAGAGAGTTGTAACACAGTGCATTGTACAAAGATCTGAGTGAGCACAGAAGAGGAGATATGAACTCTCCCTCAGGGCAAGAGTGTGCGGTAGCTCAGCTTGGAAGTATGGATGAGAGTCCCCCAATGGGAGGAGTGAAGGAAAGGCATTCCTGGAGAGAGAATAGCTATGTGCAGAGACCCAGGGTATGCAGCAGGACAGCATGGGGTTGGGAGAGCTGAGTGCTCTGCATGGCAGGACGGGGGCCATGTTTTAAGATCAAACTATAGAGATTTTTGTGTAGGACATTAAGTGATAATGTCTTCAAGGTTTATCCATTTTGCAGCACATTTCCTCCCTTTATAAGCCTGAATAATATTCCATTGTATGTTGTTTTGAACTGAATTGGACCTCCCCAAAATTTATATGTTAAATCCCTAATCCCCATGTGACTGAATTTGGAGAAAAGGGCTTTAAAGAGGTAATTAAGTTTAAGTGAGCTCATGAGGGCAGGACTCTAATCCGATTGGACTGAAGCCCTTAAAGAAGAGAAGAGACACTAGGGAGACAAAGATGCAGAGAAAAAGCATTGTGGGGACATGGCTGCTAGCCTCCCGCAAACCGAAGAGAGAAGATTCGGTACAAAGCAACCCTGCTAGCATATTGATCTTGGACTTCCAGCCTCCAGAACTGTGAGAAGATAGATTTTTTGTTGTTGTTTAAGCCACCTAGTTGGAGAAGGCAATGGCAATCCACTCCAGTACTCTTGCCTGGAAAATCCCATGGACAGAGGAGCCTGGTAGGCTTGCAGTCCATGGGGTCCGAAGAGTTGGACACGATTGAGTGACTTCACTTTCACTTTTCACTTTCATGCATTGGAGAAGGAAATGGCAACCCACTCCAGTGTTCTTGCCTGGAGAATCCCAGGGATTGTAGAGCCTGGTGGGCTGCTGTCTACGGGGTCTCACAGAGTCGGACATAACTGAAATGACTTAGCAGTAGCAGCAAGCCACTTAGTTTATGGTATTTTGCCACAGTGGTCCTAGAAAATTGATAGATATGTATGAAATGCATTTTATTTATCCATTTATTTGCCAATGGACGTTTGGGTTGCTTCCACCTTATGGCTATTGAGAATAGTGCTGCTATGAATTTGGGGGTACAAATATCTCTTCAAGATTCTGCTCTCAATTCTTTTGGATAGTTAACCAAAAGTGGAATTTCTGGATCATATGGTAATTCTATTTTTTAAAAAAAATTTGAGACACCTCTGAGAAATGGAATATTTCCTGCTATATCAGTAAACAATGGATGTCATAGTCACCAGCAATTGTAGCCGCATGGATGGTGGGCTGGTGAGCCTGGAGGGAACTCAGGAAGGAAAGAATTTCCTTCTACATGCCATCTACAGTCATCAGACTGTGTCCACTCTCTATGGTGAGCCCTGAGGAAATGCAGGATGTGAAAACACAGGACATTGGCCCCTGTAAATTGAGGACTGATTTCAGTAAGCTGAGGAATGATTGCATCTTCCCACATATAAAAAAGTACTAAATTCCTTAACTTGAGACATCTTGTTTTCTTTCATTTACAATAATCTTTTGATGTTCAGACTACCTTGCCCTTTGCTGTAAAACTTCTATGTAACCTGGCTCCCCAACTCCTCTTTGGAGTATTTCTTTCAGGGTTACTTGAGTTGCTATCTCCCAGGCTTGAAATTCTAAAAATTCCCACTGAATAAAACAGAGCTCTCAAGTTTTACATTGTGAATATTTTTAAGTCCACATATCTATACTGTTTTCCATACTGGTTGCACCAATTTACAGTCTTACCAACAGTGCACAATTTTGTTTCATTGTATGTGGATATCAGGTTTTCCTAACACCATTTGTCCTTTCCCTACTGAGTGGCTTTGCCACTCTTGTTGCAAATCTTTTGACTGTACATGTAAAGGTGTGTTTCTGGGTTCTCTATTCCTTTGCTCTATATGCTTGTCTTTATGCCAAATAAGACTGCCACTCTATTCTGATAACTGTAGCTTTGTAATATGTTTAGAAATTTAGGAAGTGTGAGATCTCTAACTTTGTTCTAATTTTTCAAGATTGTTTTGGATATTCAGGTTCCCCTGAGATGTCATATAAATTTTAGCATGGATTTTCTATTCCTACAAAACATGACATTGAGATTTTGATAGGAAATGCATTACATATGTAGATTGCTTTGGGGAGTAGTGAAACCTTTAAAAATAGAAAGGCTTCTAGTCCATAAACAAAGGATGTCTTTCATTTATTTGTGTTTTCTTTCATTTCTTTAGGCACTGTTCTGTAGTTTCTAGTCTATAAGCTTTAATCTCCTTGGTTAAGTTTATTTAAGTATTTTTTTCAGATTATAGTAAATGGAATTGATTTTTTAATTTCATTTTGCGATTGTTCTTTATTAAAGTATAGAAACACAACTGATATTATGGACTGCTTTTGTATCCTGCAATTTTACTGAATCCATTTATTAGTTCTAACAATTTTGGGGTAGAATCTCAAGAATTTTCTATATGTAAGATCATGTTGTCTGCAAACATATAATTTTATTTCTTCCTTTCCGATTTGGATGTGTTTTATTTGTCTTTCTTGACTAATTGCTTTGCCTAGGACTTCCACTACTATGTTGAAAGAAGTGATGAGAGCACCCTGTCTTATTCCTGGTGTTAGAGAAATAGCTTTCAGTATTTCATCACAGAGTATGATATTAGCTGCAGACTTTTCATATATAGCCTTTCTTACATTGAGGTTTTTTAACCTTTATTTCTTAAAAAAATGTCATGAATGTTTTTATCATAAAAAGTTCTTCCGTTTTGTCACTGCTCTTTTTGTATCAATTGAAATAATCTTTTTTTTTACCTTCCTACTATTAATGTGGTATATTAACTTGATTAACTTTTGTATGTTGACCCATCATTACATTCAAGATATAAATCCCAGTTGGTCATGGTAATAATCCTTTTAAGGGACTTTTGATTTAGACTTGCTAGCATTTTGTTGAGGATTTTTGCATCTCTAGCCATTAAATATATTTTTCTCTGTGATTTGGAAGTTTTATGGAGGTTTTGGCAGGAGAAGTTTGTCTTATCTTAGTGTATCTTTCTCTGGCTTTGGTATCAGAGTAATGCTAGCTTCATAGATTGAATTTGGAAGTGTTTACTTTTCTTCATGTTTTAAAGCATTTGTAGCTATAAATGCTCCTCTTAACATTGCTTTCATGCCATCCATAAGTTTTAATGTGCTGTGCTTTCATTCTCATTTATCTTGAGATATTTTCTAATTTCTTGTCATTTCTTCTTCAATTAATTGGTTAAGAATTTCCACATATTGAAATTTCCACCTGTGGATTCTTCAGCTTTCATTCTACTATTGATTTCTAATTTCATTCTACTGTGATTGGAAAAGACACTTGGCATGATTTCACAAGAAGAGATAAGAAAGCCTTCTTAAGTGAACGATACCAAGAAATAGAGGGAAAAAATAGAATGGGAAAGACTAGAAATCTCTTCAAGAAAATTGGAGATATCAAGGGAACACTTCATGCAAGGATAGGCACTAGAAAGGACAGCAATGGTGAAGACCTAACAGAAGCAGAAGAGATTAAGAAGAGGTACAAGAATGCGCAGAAGAACTATACAAAAAAGACTCAATGAGCCAGATGAGCATGATGGTGTAGTCACTCACCTAGAGCCAGACATCCTGGAATGTGAAATCAAGTGGGCCTTAGGAAGCATCACTAAGGAACTAAGCATTACTAAGGAAGCATTACGTGAACAAAGCTAGTAGAAGTGATGGAATTCCAGTTGAGCTATTTCAAATCTAAAAGATAATGCTGTTGAAGTGCTGCACTCAATATGCCAGCAAATTTGGAAAACTCAGCAGTGGCCACAGAACTGGAAAAGATCAGTTTCCATTTCAATCCCAAAGAAAGGCAATGCCAAAGAAAACTACCACACAACTGTGCTCATTTCACATGCTGGCAAGGTAATGCTCAAAATCTCTCAAGATAGACTTCAAAAGTACATGAACTGAGAAATTCCAGATGTACAAGCTGGATTTAGAAAAGGCAGAGGAACCAGAGAACAAATTGCCAACATTTGCTGGATCATAGAGAAAGCAAGGGAATACCAGAACATTTACTTCTGCTTCATTGACTACACAAAACCTTTGACCGTGTGAATCACAACAAACTGTGGGAAATTCTTAAAGAGATGAGAATACCAGACCACTTTACCTGCCTCCTGAGAAACCCGTATTCAGGTCAAGAAGCAACAGTTAGGACCAGACATGGAAAAATGGACTGGTTCAAAATTGGGAAACGAGTACATCAAGACTGTACATTGTCACCCTGCTTATTTAACTCTATGCAGAGTATGTCATGTGAAATGCTAGGCTGGATGAATCACAAGCTGGAATCAACATTGCCGGGAGAAATATCAACAACCTCGGATATGGAGGGAACACCTCTCTAATGGCAAATGGCAAAGAGGAACTAAAGAGACTCTTGATGAGGGTAAAAGTGCAGAGTGAAAAGGCTGGTTTAAAACTCAACATTCAGAAAACGAAGATCATGGAATCCAGTCCCATCACTTCATGGCAAATGGAAGGGGAAAAAGTGGAAACAGTGACAGATTTTCTTTTATTGGGCTCAAAATCACTGCAGACAGTGACTGCAGCCATGAAATTAATAGATGCTTGCTCCTTGCAAGAAAAGCTATGACAAACCTAGACAGCATATTAAAAAGCAGAGACATCAAAGCTATGTATAGTCAAAGCTATGGTTTTTCCAGTAGTCATGTATGGATGTGAGAGCTGGACCATAAAGAAGGCTGAGTACCAAAGAATTGATGCTTTTGAACTGTGATGCTGGAGAAGATGCTTGAGAGTCCCTTGGACTGCAGGGAGATCAAACCAGTCAATCCTGAAGGAAATAAACCCTGAATATTCCTTGGAAGGACTGATGCTGAAACTGAAGCTCCAATACTTTGGCCATATGATGCAAAGAGCCGACTCATTGGAAAAGACCCTGATTCTGGGAAAGATTTAAGGCAGGAGGAGAAGGGGACGACAGAGGATGAGATGACTGGATGGCATCACTGACTCGATGAACATGAATTTGAGCAAACTCCTGGGGATAGTGAAGGACAGGAAGTCTGATATGCTGCAGTCCATGGAGTCGCAGAGAGTCAGACATATCTTAGCAACTGAATAACAACAGAGAATATAAGATAATATTAAAATGTTAATTAAAGCTTTAAAAGTTGTTTTGTGATCTAACAAGTGGTCTATCCAGGAGAGTTCTGTGTACACTTGGGAAGAATGTTAATTCTGCTGATTTGGTGTAGTGTTCTGTATGTGTCTGTTAGGTCCAATTCATTTATAGTGTTGTTCAAGTCCTTTGTCCCCTAATTGATCTTCTGCCTGGTTGTTCTAACCATTATTGAAAATAAGAGTACTGAAGTTCTCTTCATTTATTGTAGAACTGTCTATTTCTTACTTCAATTTGCCAAGTTTGATTCATATATTTAGGAACTGTGATGTTCAGTGCATATAGCTTTATAATTGTGCTGTCTTCCTGGTGAATTGATACTTTGTCAGGTAATTCAGAGATGCATGTATTTTTAGGGTCGGTTTCTAGAGATTGGTTTCATTCTTTTGCTTGGTCTCAGTATCCCTGTTGTTTTATATACTTTGTGATCTTTTGTTGCTGCTGCTGCTCCTCAGTTGCTTCAGTGGTGGCTGACTCTGTGCGACCCCATAGACGGCAGCCCACCAGGCTCCCCCATCCCTGGGATTCTCCAGGCAAGAACCCTGGAGTGGGTTGCCATTTCCTTCTCCAATGCATGAAAATGAAGTCGCTCAGTCATGTCCGACTCTTAGCAACCCCATAGACTGCAGCCCACCAGGCTGCTCCGTCCATGGGATTTTCCAGGCAAGAGTACTGGAGTGGGGTGCTTTTGTTGAGACTTGCACATTTGACTGAAGAGTACTTCTCCCAGTTTTTATAGACTACATGCAAGGGAAGGCCTTCTCTAATCAGCCTTCCTAGAGGTTCTGAGACCTCTCAACACTTTTCTTGGTATGCTTATTTTCTGGACTTGTATGTTGCTTTTATTCCAGTACATACAGCTGCGTTTAACTATTCTTAATTTCACTAAGAAGCTCACCCTGCTGCATTTCAGGAGCTTTCAGTTTCTGCTTCTATCGCCTTCCTCTGCCTATAATCTCTTATTCCTCTGATGCCTGTCTCCAGAATTCAGACCCCCTGCTGCTCTGACATGCTGCAGTGCTTGCCTGTTTTCAGCATGGTCTCCAAGTTAACATCTAAACTATGCTACTATTGCCATTAGTTTTAATATCATAAGACAGAAACCAGTCCCTTAGGCAGCTACCAGACAAGCCAGAATATTGAATACAAGTTCCACTCTTTTTTTCTCTCCCAAGGGAGGAGCCAGGATTTGGAAGTTTTCCTCCCAATCAGGCTGCAAAAAGCTGGGCAGGAGAAAAGGCTAGAATGTGTATAATGCCACAAACTTTCCTACCATTTCCAGTGGTTTACTTCCCCTCCTCCTTGCCTATATATTCCCTGGGTTTTCAGCTTTCCAGCTGAGTTCTAGAATATTCACAATTGTACTTTGGTCAATATATTGCTATTAACTTGATGTCTATGTGGGTGAATGAGGACCTGCAGCTTCCTATTCCACCATCTTGCTAATGTCACCAATTGTTTCTTGATAAAGGCAAAAAGGCAGTTCAACTGAGAAATCATAGATATACATATGGATATACATATGCAACAAGTGAATCTTTACCATCCTTTGCACCATATACACAATTTTGCAGATGGGGTTATAGGCAAAATCATAAAAACAAAAGCTATGAAACCTCCAGAATTCATAAGAGAAAATCTTCATGACTTTAGGTTAGACAAAGATTTCTTGATATGATACAAAGAGAGTGATTCATAATTTTTTTAAATAAAGCAGATGATCAAAATTCAAAACTTCTGCTCTTCAAAGATCTTGTTGAAAATAAAATATATTTAAGATGATATATTTTGTTATGTATATTTTATTACAATAAAATATTAGAAATAAAAAGAAAAGACATGCTATGGATTAGAAGAAAAAAATGTGCAAGGCAAATATTTGATGAAAGATTTGTTTGTAGAATACATATAAACAACTCTAACTACTCAATAAAAAAGAAAATACAGAACCCAAAGATATGGCCAAATGTTTGAACATATACTTCACCAAAGAAGATAAATTGTTGACAAACATATGAAAGGATTTTCAGTATGATTAACATTTGGGTTAAAATTGAATTAAATTAAAACCTCAGTGAGATACTACTATACATCTATTAAAACGGATAGAATTTAAAAAAACAATATCAAGTGCTGGGGAAGATGAGGAGCAAATGTAACTTTGAGACATTGATGATGGGAATCCAAAATAGCTTGATCAATTTGGAAAATAGTTGGACAGTTTCTTTAGAGTTAGACCTTTACCTCCCATATGACCCAGTAACCCATTATTATTTACCCTACTAAAATTAAAAAACATGTTTACACAAAAACATATACATGAATGTTTATGACTTCGTTCATAATCATCAAAAAGTTGAAAGAACAGAAGAGTTCTTCAACTGATGAGTAGTGACTAAAGAACGATTAATCCATACAATAATTCAGCAATAAAAAAGAATGACAATTGCTTTCCATACCATGGATGCATCTGAAATGCATTATTCTAGGTGAAAAGAGCCAAACTCAAAGGGTATATGATTCTGGGTGCATTATTCCACTTACATGATGAAAATAGCTCTGTGGTTGCTGGGGCTGGGTTTGGGGAAGAATTGCCTACAAAGCAATATAGCAGTGGCTATGTGATTGCATGCATTATTCAAAGCTCATAGAATTATACACTAAAAAGGGTGAATTTCACTATATGTAAAGTATGCCTTAGTAAACCTGAGGCATATATTACATATATATATATGCATATGTGTGTGCCAAGTGACTTCAGTCATGTCTGACTCTTTGCAACCCTATGGACTGTAGCCCACCAAGCTCCTCTGTTCATGGGATGCTCCAGGCAAGAATACTGAAGTGGGTTGCCATGCCCTCCTCCAGGGGATCTTCCTGACCCAGGGATCAAACCTGCATCTCCTGAGATTCTCAAGAAATTATTCATATATGAGGTGGCATTTGAGCTGAGACTATAAGGAAGACAGAGGTTGAGTGTGCAAGAACTTGGGGTAGTATCATTAGAGCAAACAGGCTACGGGAGTCCAGATTCAAAATAAAAGTAGTATGAAGTGCATATAAGAAATTAATTAGTCAGGTTCAAGAAAACTATGGATTGCATAGGAAATCAGTAATTGTAAGCATAAAAAATGGTCTCAGATTAGGGAAGGCTTGAAAGTCAAGATGAACATGGGTTTTTTCCCAGAGGTTTTTTAATATAAGATCTTCCTTCTGAAGGTTTTTTTAAGCAGAGTACTGGCATGGTCAGAGCTTTTTATTACGCACAGCAAGATACTGGCCATAAGTGGATGCCTCGAGAGCATTCCCACAGCAGGTGGTATGGGTAAGATGCTGAAGCCTGAGAGGTATGATGAAGATATTGGGAGGACAGACCAGTACAGACTCTCAGAGCCCAACAGGAGGCTGGGAAGAACAAAGGAGGCATCCCAGCCCAATACGGTGAAGGATGAGGAAGGTTCCCATGTAGTTTGAGGGAAGGGCAACCTGGCATGGAGTGCTAGAGTTAAGGCAGGATGCACCTGCACAGGGGTGGCAGCCCAGCACCAGGTGTGAAATCCTGGTGACAACAGGGCAGCAGCCAGTGTGGGGTGTCAGTGACTGGATGCGGTGAAGAGGTGCCCACATTGGAGGGAAGGGCAGCAGCAATGGGAGGCTGGTCACATACAGAAGAACTGGTCAATAAGGATGGTAAGGATCATGGAGGCTTGATAAAAGATCCTTGATAAAGATTAAGGATCTTAGGATTGCCAACTCTGTGCCACGTTGCCCATCTCTTCTTGCATGCTGTCTTCTTTACCCATTAGAGTCTCATATTAATCCTAGTTGATTCCTGGTCAGATAATTTCAACATCCCTGCCATGTCTGGTTCTGATGCTTGCTCTGTCTCTTGAAATTGCACTTTTTGCCTCTTGGTATGCCTTGTAATTTTTTTCCTGATAGCCAGGTGTGACCTATTGAGTGATAGGAGCTGCTGTAAATGGATCTTTGGTACTGTGATGGTGAGGTGTGGGGGAGGGTAAGCCCTCTATAGTTCAGGGACTAGGTCTCAGCCTTTTAATGAATCTATGTCTCTGGACTGTGAACTTCAGAAGAGTTTCTGTTTTTTTCTCCCTCCTTAGTAGTATAGGATGACTAGAGTGGACTGGAGTTGGGTATCTCCCTTCCCCAGGTCAGTTAGGTTCTGCTAATACTCCAGCAGGTTATAGCGTCTAGTTAACTAGTTTTTCCTGAGGGCAGGGCTTGTTAAGAACAGAATGCTCTGGTGTATTGCAAAATGATTTCTTTTCCCCTCCCACTAATAGGAGAAAAGGGGCTTACCAGGTGGCTCAGTGATAAAAGAATCTGCCTGCCAGGCAGGAGACGTGGGTTTGATCCCTGGGTTGGGGAGATCCCCTGGAGAAGGAAATGGCAACCCAATCCAGTTTTAAACTCCCATGGACGGAGGAGCCTGGCGGGCTGACTACAGGGCTGCAAAGAGTTAGATACAACTTAGTGACTAAATCACCACCACCACCAGAAGCCAAAAGGGATTTTTCTCTGGTATTTACTGTAGGAGCTTATTCGAGTTGCTAAAGACAAATCCTCCCCTGGAGTTCAGCTCTCAGAGTCGTCCACACTGGGCTTCTAGCAATTGTCAATTACAGCTGTCAGTTTTCCGCCCTGGCGCTTGTTCCCTCGGTGGCGGTGGCGAGTCTCTACTGTAGTACGCTGTGACTTAACACTGCCTGTGATTGCTTCTCTCTCAATTTGGGGGGCAGCAGTTTGTCCTGATTCCAACCACTGATCCAAAAAAGAGTTGATTATCCTTCCTGTTCAGCTTTCTGCTTCTTATTAGGACAGAGTGGCGATTTTCAAGCTCCTTACGTGTGAACCAAAACTGGAAGCCTTTGGAGGCAGGTTTCTTATTGTCAGAGAAGGAAGTTAGAAAGAGGAAAAGGAAAAAAGTTAGAATGAATAAATAAATATGGAAATAAATATACATGTTAAAGTGTAAATATAAACTCCCCAGTGTATCACTGTGAAAGTCTAAGCACAGTGACACCCTAGCACCAATAAGCACACCAAATCTGAGCATCATTTTTCTATAAAAGGGTCCTAGATCCTTGGAGAAATGATTGATTTCTGGGCTGTAGTGGGGCAGGTACAAGCTGCGCCTAGGTGCTCAAATATTGATGGAGTCATGTCAAAAGACCACGGAAACCAGCTGGAAGGGACCCTGCTTGGATAATTTGAGCATCAAAATGAATGACAGTAACAAACTATGACAACTGGCTGAACTAAGACTTTGTGAATCCATACCGATAGACATACTAAATTGAAAGTCTGAGAAGAAATAGAATCTCTACATAGTCTCAAAATATTCACTCTCCAAAAAATAGAAAGAATGTCAATTGCAAAGGAAAGAATAATAATTTTATAAAGCCTGGCAGACAAATGACCAAGGTTAGTCACCAGTATAGGATAAGTCATAATTGTGTGCCATCTAATTTCACTTTCATATGTCGTCTAATATTAGATGCAATAAGATGAGATACTGTATCACTTCTGTGATATTCCTGCCAAAGATGTGTACCTTGTCTGATCATGAGGAAACATCAAAGAAACCAAAAATAAAGGACATTTTACATAACAAGTGGCTATAATCTTCAAAAGTGTCAAAGTCAAAGAAAAATGGTCACTCTTACAGATTGAAGACTAAATAAATAGAACATGTAATCCTGAGCCGGAAACTTTGACTAAAAGGAACTTTAGATCAACTGGGAAAACTTGAAGGGAATCTGTAGATTAGATTGTAATAATATATCAGTTTTAATTTCCTGAATTTGATGGCTGCATTATGGTTTTTGTAGTTACTAAAGTATTCAGGGGTAATGGAGCATGATATTAGCAACTTATTCTCAAATGTTTTTACAATTTTCTGTAAGATCGTTTCAAAAATGAAGGCTGCTTGAGTGATTGTAACAATTGTTCAAATGAGCCCCAGTGAAAATATGAACATGGAGTTATCAGGGAGAGGACAAGAGGATGAGGATGAAATTGGGAAGACTTGGAGACTGTTGTGGATGGGGGAGGGTGGGCAGCAAATAGCAGGTGAAGGCTAGGATGATTGTCCATTTTCAGATCCCAAAGACTGAGAAAGTGTTGGTGCCTTATAAGAAAAAGAAAAGCAGAAATGTATAAATCAGGAAGAAGGTTGAAGGAAGACAAGAATAGTTTGGTTTTTGGATATATTAGATACGTTGAGTTGAAAGTAGTTCACCATCTATTCAGAATCCAGGTCTCTCTGAGGATTTGGATGATAAGAGATGCTAAACACAAGTGTGTGTGTGTGTGTGTGTGTGTGTGTGTGTGTGTGTATGTGTGTGTGTGTGTTTGGTGGGGGAAGTAAAGCAGTGTTAAGCTTGGCATGTCCTGGGTCCACCCTCAATAACTATCTGAATAGGCAGCATTCCAACCATCATTTACCCTTTTCTCTAACACTCTGATTATCCACACCTGTGGGGAATGAGCCTAAATATATACTGATTACTCTTGGAAGGTTGCCAAGAGTGAAAGCATAAGTCAGAAATTTCCCAAGTTATCTCCAGAGCATTAGTATCTTTTCAGCTCATGCAAATCTATTGTTGCCAAATGATTTGTCAATGGCCTGGACATTTAAAGAGCCTGAATGCATTGTGGTGGGACAGATGTGTCCTCTGATTACCTTATTACCTTAAAAGTGTCTTATGGCCCCAAGACCTTATCTTGGCATTTGAGACTCTCTCCAAATGGAATTTTGTAGCCTGGTTCCCTCTGCTCTCCTACCCGAGTCCCCACTCCAGCCACCTCTGTCTCTTTTCCATTATCAAACATGTCATGACTTTTCCCATGTTTGAGACTTGACTTATCTCATGAGTTGAAATTCAACTCCTTGTGTCCACAGACACATTGCATCCACTTTGTTAGGCATCTGGAGGCACTGAGTTGATAAAGACACAACTTCTATCCTCAAAGAATTTCAGTCACAGTAAAAATGAAAGATGCTTCTCTTAGGGAGAGGAGGACCTTCCTTATGAGGGCAGATGTGTAAGAGGAGTGGGCACATGGAGCTCAAGAGTGGACAGGTGCTTCGTTTCATAACTATGACTCGAAGACATCAAGCCAGCCCACCCCAGACCTCCCATCTGCTCCTGGCTGCTCCTGTTGCCTGGAGAACACACACCACACTTTGTCACCATCACTACCCCTCCTTCTTTAGGTCTCAACTGAAAACAAACGTTTCCCTCAGAGCAGCCTCTCCCGATCCACCCCTGCCACCAACTAGTGCACAGTGAGGGTCTCCACTTACCCCTCCTTTCTTTCTCACCTGGGGGAAAACGGCCAGGTGCATTATAAAGAACTGGAAGCAAAAAATCAGAGTCTCGGAATTTCAGAACTGGAATGGACCTTAGCCTGCCTAGCCCCTTGCGAGACACATGAAGAAAGTGAGGCTCAGACAGGGAAAGTAATTTATCAACACCACATTCAGATGCTTTGACTGCAAGAAATAGAATTTTTCCTTTTAATGGCTGAGTAATATTCTGTCATACAAAGTGAAGTAGGTCAGAAAGAGAAAAACAAATATTGTATATTATTGCATATATGTGGAATCTAGAAAAATACAGATGAACCTATTTGCAAAGCAAAAATACAGACACAGACATAGAGAAAAAATGTATGACCACCAAGGTGGGGGAGGGAAGGGTGGGATGAACTGGAAGACTGGGACTGACATATACACACTATGAAAAAACAGATAACTAATGAGAACCTACTGTAGGGCACAGGAGACTCTGCTCAGTGCTCCGTGGTGACCTAAATGGGAAGGAAACCCAAACAAGAGGGGACGTATGTATACACACAGCTGATTCACTTCGCTGTACAGCAGAAACTAACACAGCGTTGTAAAGCAACTGTACCCCAATAAAAGCCTTTAGAAAATAGAAAATTCAACCCAAACTACCTTACACAAAGAGAGTTTATTGGCTCCTGTAATTCAACAGTCCAGAGGTTTACCAAGGTTTAGCTGAGACTTAATGATGAGGATTGGGATTAGGGTGCGGTCTCTTTCTGACTCTCGTATTGTGGTATCAGACATCCCAGAAGTATATACTTCCTCACTGGATTCCGTTTCTCCAGTAAGCCAGCTGGAGCTCCAGAAGTTGGTTTTATTGGCCCTGACTAACCTAGCTTGGTACGTGGTATATCTCAGAACTTATCATTGTGGCACTGGAAAAGGAGATGCAGGCTAACTTAGGGCAAACAGAGCCTTACCCTAGAGCTGGTAGTAGGATCAGTCCTCTGGAATCTCATAGCTGAAAAATTGTGGATGCCATTGTGAAGAGGATAGGAGAATGGAAGTTATGGATGCAATCCACAGCTGTCCACAACTGGCAAAGTCAAGGCTAGCAGCCAGGTCTCCCAGCTCTGATTCAATGGCTTGATCACATTATGGAAAAGCCAGCCAAGGTTTCATGGCACCAAGACATAGCCAACGGAGTTTAGCATTCAAATAATTTTATACTGATTCTGAAATGACAATGCTAAATTCACATTACTCCTCAGACACAGAGAGAGAAACTCCTGGATCTGAGTCCAGACAGAGATGGGGTGCAAGAAGAGATGCAATTTCTGAAAGAAGCTGCGGAACTAAATTAGGAATGAGAAGTAGAGAACTTGGGTAATAATTGTCCCACATCTGCGGCCAGGGGAATTGAATCAGCACATATAATTTAATCTACACAAAGTGAGACAGGTCTTCTGGAAAACTGCCCATGAGCAGATCATCAAGACCGTAATTGGCATATTAAATGAAAATAAAGTGAGACTAAAGGTGGAGCTTTTCCAACCTGAAATCCCCAGAACAATGCAAGACTGGCTGGTTGCAGGAGAGCAGGAAGAAGGGTGGCAGGTGTGACTTGTTTCCAGGGAGCCGGGGTTCAGAGCTGGTCCTTCGAGGATCTTTATTTGTGTATTGTACTAGAAGTGAAGCTTGCACAGAATACATTTTATTACCAATAATGTAGAATTTAAGATGTGCTTTCTTTTCCTTGGTTTAACCACAAAAACACTGCATTTGCTAATCCTCTTGGGATTTTCAGAGTTCCATAACAATAACCCCTCCTGGCACAGAATACTGTCAACAAATAAGCAGGTGATGACTTACCTCTGTTGATAATTTCACCTTCATCACTGTTAAGTGTTCTCTTGGAGAAAAGGGCTGAAGAGTTACAGGACAATTCTACCTTATGAGGCCCCCTCTAGGGCACATACTCAATATGAAGGAATCTTCCAAAGCCTTGGCAAGGCTCTCCATAGTCTAATACTATGAGACTTTCCAATTCAATCCCTCAGTTCTCCTGTTTGGTCTCTATTGCAACAAACCCGGAGCTAAAAAACTTTCTATACAGTTTCCATTCTTGTTTGAGGTCCTACTTTATATAGACGGTATCTTTCACCTTACCACACGTTTATGGAATAAATACAGATGGTGGCCTCCAGTCTGTGACCTCTAAATTAAAATTCCACCTTTGTGTTGAAGCCTTCTTTGATTCTCAACAAGAGGAGGTGAACACTCGACAGACACCTTATCATTTTGTTAATGCTGACCACTCATAACATGTCCTGCCTTGTATAATTGTGATTTGTGTATCCATCCTTTCACTTTGATCTCTGTATTTCCAAGACAGAAATCATAGATGACTTATCTCTGTAGTACCATGATGCCTAGATTAGATGGATTTCTTGAAGAAAATTCTTAAAGAAATTTCTTGAAAGTTTTCTGGGAGAAAATGCACACAGGCAAAAACTGTATGTTTTACTAACTGCAGCACCTCAAAAAACACAATCAGATTATATCCTGAAAGCTTTGAGGGTAAGAAAATGGGAAATGGGTATTCGTTGAGAAGACTCCCTGAAACCTCCCTTTCATTGTCCCCACCCTGGGTCTTTCACAGTAGAGGCTATTTTTCATTCTCAGCTCAGAAGAACCTTCATATATTGAGTTATTGTGACCCCAGGCAGTTACTAATCTGTAAGATGATTTCAGGCCAGCATTCTTGGTGGCACTAATCATCTATAAAAGTTATTGTGATACGACATCCAGCTGGTAACATGCCCTGGAGTGGGGTATTCCCAGGAAAATTGTCTAGATTAGAAAAATAGACCTGGAAGACACTAGTCAGAGAAAGAGATTCTGGTACTAGGCATCATATTGGTTCTTATTTTCTTTCATTCCCTTGTGCTGCTGCTACCAACTTATGCCCAAGCTGCTGCTAACCAAACTACCCTAACCCTGTCCACAGTGATAGTGACACTTTCAGGAGTCAATGGCATACAGGAAAATCTGAAGACAAAATGCTCTTAACTTCAGGAAAAAACAATCAACAGTGCACGTGTGTCATTAAAAGTAAAATGGAATGCAGTGGAGTGTCAACAACTAAAAATATGTTTGAGAGTTAAGATTTATGGTTTGAAACTGGCTCCCTTAGTTGAAGAAACTTGAGAAAGTTACTGACTTCTCTGAGCCTCAGTAAACTCATCTGCAAAGTGATGGCAGCAATAATGTCTACCATACAGAGACATTTTGCAGTAGCTCAGATGATGAGATGGCTGGATGGCATCACTGACTCGATGGACACGAGTCTGAGTGAACTCTGGGAGTTGGGGATGGACAGGGAGGCCTGGTGTGCTGCGATTCATGGGGTTGCAAAGAGTCAGACACGACTGAGCAACTGAACTGAACTGAACTGAACAGCTGGTAAAGACTCTGCCTGCAATGCAGGAGACCCTGGTTCAGTTCCTGGCTTGGTAAGATCCTCTGGTTCAATTCCTGGCTTGGTAAGATCCCCTGGAGGAGGGCATGACAACCCACTCCAGTATTCTTGCCTGCAGAATCCCATGGACAGAGGAGCCTGGTGGGCTATAGTCCATGGGGTTGCAAAGAGTTGAACATGTCTGAGCGGCTACACACACACACACATGCAAGGAAAGCTCCTAGCACACAATACCTGGCACATACTACTACTACTACTACTACTAAGTCGCTTCAGTCATGTCCGACTCTCAACCGAACCTGGGATTCCCCAGGCAAGAACACTGGAGTGGGTTGCCATTTCCTTCTCCAATGCATGAAAGTGAAAAGTGAAAGTGAAGTCACTCAGTCGTGTCCGACTCTCAGCTACCCCATGGACTGTGGCCCACCAGGCTCCTCCATCCATGGGATCTTCCAGGCAAGAGTGCTGGAGTGGGGTGCCATGTAGCACTCAAAAAAAATGTTACCTATTGTTTTATCAACTTTATTATCTTATTAGTAAAGTTTCTGGTGCTAAAATTCCCAGATTAACAACTGAAGAGAGCCATAAGACAGGCTCTTGACCATCATCTTTCCTGGAGCTGAGATACACACATGATGTCCAGGTTCCTCTTTTGCTGCAGGAATGTCCGTTTTCACACACTTTTAGAACAATGTTCCTCATCCTTTTGTCAATCCCCAACTAGTCCAAGAACCAGAGGTAGAACCACCAGTTGAAAAATATGGGGAGAAAGGTTTTCAACTCAATATAGCAGTAGAACTTTCTCACAGGTAGGACTATCTGAATATGAGACAGACTGCTTCTAGGGGAGTGAACCACCACTATAGGTAAAATTCAGCTGAATAAATGTCTGCTGGAAATACTCTGAAATAATTCAGGTGTCACACACAGGACTTGAACTGGAAGACCTTTGAGAACTTGACTAACCCCAGGGTTCAGTGCCATCTCTTTTTTAATTCTTAGCTCTTCATTACAGAAAAATAATATGATCACCTTGAAAAACATCCCAAACAATCATTTCAGCTGGGGACATGCTTTGGGAACAGCATTTTGCCAAGCAAAAGATCCCAATACTGTTATCTTTGGCTAACAGAAAAGAATTCCTAGTAAACACACTGACACCTATAAAAATCCTCACACTTGAGGACTGAAAGAAAATTCTACTTAGTAAATTCTTATTTTAGAAAGCATTCACTCAATTGCTTAGCTATGTG
The DNA here is from genome assembly GCF_032405125.1 of Capricornis sumatraensis. NCBI lineage: Eukaryota > Metazoa > Chordata > Mammalia > Artiodactyla > Bovidae > Capricornis > Capricornis sumatraensis. Next base: position 22,085,986 of record NC_091088.1, on the reverse strand, counting down.
TACCTTGAGGTGAATAAAGTTCAGGAGTCACATTTGGTCTAAAATATGCCAGTCTTCTATCTTTTGCTATAGCACACATTCTGGCTTTGGAATGTGTCTTTTATCTTCTGAGAGAGATAAAATCTTTCATCCTAATCAGAGCACTTATTAGATGCTATAGTATAATAAAGAATTTGTCTAATCTTTGTCCAAGTTTTTGGCAGGAAGATTCTAAAACACCCTTAAATTTCTTGAGTGACAGGAATATCTTTGTTCTGCTAATAAGGTGGCTAGTGGTGGAGCTCAGATAGCTTCAGAATGGTGCTGGTCACCAGAAGGACCAACCAGGTGATTAAGGGGCAGTGACCTCTGGCCAGACCAACCACTAGAAAGAAGAGAAGGCACTGGGTTCAAGCGCAAGGTCAAGGATGTAATCAAACATGCCGAAGTAATAAAACCACAATAAAGCCCTGGCCACCAAAGCTCAGCAGAGCTTCCTAGTTGGTAAACATGTGGATATGCCAGGATGGTGACATGGCCTGACTCCACAGGAAGAGGGCATGGAAGTTCTGCATTCAAGACCCTCCCAGACCTCCCTACATGTATCCTTTATAGTAAAATTATAATTGTAAGTATAGTGTTTTCCTGAGTTTTGGGAGTCATTCTAGTGAATTATCAAACCTGAGAGGGTCTTGGGAGCTCTCAAATTTATAGCCAATTGGTCAGAAGTGCAGCCTGGGAACACCCAAGCTGTAGCTGGTATCCAAAGTGAGCACTGTCTTCTGAAAGATATATTCCATGTATTTAAGCTCCTTTAAAAACACAGGTAGACCTAAAAATGTATCCACAGTTTACTAGTGGGTCATCCCAGGACAAGTGAAAAGTATAATATTCATTTGGGGAAAGGAGAAGAATTGAGAACTTATTTCTCCTTCAGAGATGTTACGAGGCAGACATAGGCCAGTTGTTTTCTTAATACAAACAAGAAGAGAATGTGCTGATATTAACACAGGAAAAATTGCTTGACTGTCAAGGAGATAAAAAAAGAATGGGATCAACAGAAACTGTGCCAAGAACACAATAGGCAAGTCTGCCTTTCTCTTGGTTGTCAACTTTTTAGTGAAAGTGAAAGTCACTCGGTCATGTCTGGTCCTTTGTGAACCCAAGGACTGTAGCCGGCCAGGCTCCTCTGCTTTGTCAGTGGAATTCTCTCTTCTCCAGGGGATCTTCCTGACCCAGGGGTGGAACTGGGGTTTCCTGCATTGCAGGCAGATTCTTTACCGCTGAGCTACCAGGAAAGCCCATCAACTTTTTAGGAGTTTGGTAAAGTTCTAATGTCAGGTTATCCAGTTTTTGCACAAACATCATGTCAAAGAACTCTAAGTTGGCTTTTTAATTTTCTGAATTTAAATTAAAGTCCTCTCTACCCTCTTAAGTAATGCTGCATATCTGAGGTTTCATAAAATTTGAATCTAGGCGTTAATCTGTTCAAAGTCACCTAATAAAGCAACTGACTTAGTAGGTGCCTCTCCAGTTCTGTGATTCTTAACTTTAGTTTATGTTTAATTTTTAACCTTTTTTATTGTGATATATTTGACATATTCAAAAAAACTGCACTATTCAGGTTTTCAAATTTTTTTATGTGGGTTCATTTTAGTAATTTGCCTTTTTATAGAAATTTATTTATTCTAATGCTGTATTATTGGCATTAAGTTGTTCATGAGATCCACATATCAAGTTTTTTGTATCTATGGGATTTAATGCTCTCTTTCTTTCACATCTGGCATTGGTTACTTGTGCATTTTCTCATTTTTTTAAAAATCAGCCTCCATAGGGGTGTCAAATATTATTCATCTTAATAACTTAATCTCATTTAATTAACTCTTTTATTTCCTTTCTTCTACTTCCTTTCAGTTTACTTTGACTTTTTTTCCACTTCATGCATTAGGTACTTAGTTAATTGATATCAGTCTTTCCTCTTTTTTATAAGCAAAATTTTCCAAGCCAGGCTTCAGCAATACATGAACCGTGAACTCCCTGATGTTCAAGCTGGTTTTAGAAAAGGCAGAGGAACCAGAAATCAAATTGCCAACATCTGCTGGATCATGGAAAAAGCAAGAGAGTTCCAGAAAAACATCTATTTCTGCTTTATTGACTATGCCAAAGCCTTTGACTGTGTGGATCACAATAAACTGTGGAAAATTCTGAAGAAGATGGGAATCCCAGACCACCTGACCTGCCTCTTGAGAAACCTGTATGCAGGTCATGGAACAGGACATGGAACAACAGACTGGTTCCAAATAGGAAAAGGAGTACATCAAGGCTGTATACTGTCACCCTGCTTATTTAACTTATATGCAGAATACATTATTAGAAATGCTGGGCTGGAAGAAGCACAAGCTGGAATCAAGATTGCTGGGAGAAATATCAATCACCTCAGATATGCAGATGACACCACCCTTATGGCAGAAAGTGAAGAGGAGCTAAATAGCCTCTTGATGAAAGTGAAAGAGGAGAGCGAAAACGTTGGCTTAAAGCTCAACATTCAGAAAATGAAGATCATGGCATCTGGTCCATCACTTCATGGCAGATAGATGGGGAAACAGTGGAAACAGTGACAGACTTTATTTTTGGGGGCTCCAAAATCACTGCAGATGGTGATTGCAGCCATGAAATTAAAAGATGATTACTCCTTGGAAGGAAAGTTATGACCAACCTAGATAGCATATTCAAAAGCAGAGACATTACTTTGCCAACAAAGCTCCATCTAGTCAAGGCTATGGTTTTTCCAGTGGTCATGTATGAATGTGAAAATTGGACTGTGAAGAAAGCTGAGCGCCGAAGAATTGATGCTTTTGAACTGTGGTGTTGGAGAAGACTCTTGAGAGTCCCTTGGTCTGCAAGGAGATCCAACCAGTCCATCCTAAAGGAGATCAGCCCTGGGTGTTCTTTGGAAGGAATGATGCTAAAGCTGAAACTCCAGTACTTTGGCCACCTCATGAGAAGAGTTGACTCATTGGAAAAGACTCTGATGCTGGGAGGGATTGGGGGCAGGAGGAGAAGAGGATGACCCAGGATGAGACGGCTGGATAGTATCACTGACCCGATGGACGTGAGTCTGAGTGAACTCCAGGAGTTGGTGATGGACAGGGAGGCCTGGCGTGCTGCGATTCATGGGGTTGCAAAGAGTTGGACATGACTGAGCAACTGAACTGAACTAAACTGACTGAAAGTTGAAGTAATCTCTCTAGGCACAGCTTTAACTACATACCATGAGCAAGTTTTGAATGTAGAATTTTAATTTTCAGTCAGTTCAAAACATTTTTCTCCAAATGTTACAATATATTTTTTTCTTAATGCTTTTGGGCACCAACGTTTTCTGATAATTAAATCAATACTTTAGTGAGAAACTCAACCATGGAGTAAGTACTGCAGGCCCTTGGCAAAACTGTGAAGTAAAATAGATATATCTGTAGACATTTCAGACCTTTCACCTTTTCCGTTTTGTTTTGTTTTTTTCATTTTTGACATTTTTTGTGATGAGAACTCTTAGGATTTTCTCTCTGAACATGTTCCTATATGTCCTACAGCAGTGGTAACTATAGTCATCATTTTGTACATTATATCCCTAGAACTTATTTATCTTGAAACTGTAAGTTCTTACCTTTGACCTCCTTCCTCCAATTACCCCTCCCCCCGCTTCTTGCCTATGATAACCACAAATCTCTTTTTCTAATGAGCAAAACATTTCTAATTTCAACTGAGATATCTCCTTTAACCCACCGTCAATAAACCCATGGGTAACATTACTTTGCCAACAAAGGTCCGTCTAGTCAAGGCTATGGTTTTTCCTGTGGTCATGTATGGATGTGAGAGTTGGACTGTGAAGAAAGCTGAGCACCAAAGAATTGATGCTTTTGAACTGTGGTGTTGGAGAAGACTCTTGAGACTCCCTTGGACTGCAAGGAGATCCAACCTGTCCATCCTAAAGGAGATCAGTCCTGGGATTTCTTTGGAGGGAATGATGCTGAAGTTGAAACTCCAGTACTTTGGCCGCCTCATGCGAAGAATTGACTCATTGGAAAAGTCTCTGATGCTGGGAGGGATTGGGGGCAGGAGAAGGGGACGACAGAGGATGAGATGGCTGGATGGCATCACTGACTCGATGGACGTGAGTCTGAGTGAACTCTGGGAGTTGGTGATGGATAGGGAGGCCTGGCGTGCTGCGATTTATGGAGTCGCAAAGAGTCAGACACGACTGAGCGACTGAACTGAACTGAAAATAGAAGTGTATATATTAATTTTTACGTATATAAGTTATATTTTTGTAATTGATTTCCAGCTTAAGTACATTAATTCTGAAAACATGCTGTGAGTTATTTAAATCCTTTAAACTTTATTGAGACTTGCTTTAAGACCTATTAATGCAAGAGATTTATTATAAACAGTGAATGAGTACAAATGTTTCCTGTGTGGTTTAAAACTATAAGTATTCTGTAATTATGGAGTACCATACTTTGATTTTCATTTTAAAAAGAATTAATCAAATATCTTATATTCTTATGATAGTTTGCCTTTTTTCCAAGCACTCACAGAAGGAAAAATGTTAAAAATTACCCACTATGATTTTAGATTTCTTGTTCTAGCTCTGTAATTTTTCCCCTATACATTTTGAGGCTGTGTTTTTGATTGCATATAAATTTAGAACTATGTTTTTTGTTTTTTTGTTTTTTTTTTAGTGATCCAAAAATCTTATCATTTTGAGTTATATCTTTAGTGGGTTTTTTTACTATCTAATTGTATACTTTTTTTACTGGGCTAACCTAGAGTTCATTGTAAATATACAGGTGAAGTGAAGTGAAGTGAAAATCACTCAGCCGTATCCAACCCTTTGCGACCCCATGGACTGTAACCTGCCAGGCACCTCTGTCCATGGAATTTTCCTGGTCAGAATACTGAAGTGGGTAGCTATTCCCTTCTCCAAGGGATCTGCCCAACCCAGGAATCAAACTCATGTCTCCTGCATTGCAGGCGGATTCTTCACCAACTGAGCTGCCAGGGTTTAATGCTTATTATTCATGGATTTCATATTTGTGAATTTGCCTATTCACTAAAATTCATTTGTAACCACAATACTTGTGGCACCTTCACAGTTATTCACAGACATGCAGAGAATGATGAAATTTTTGATTCATCCAATATGTATATTCCATTAGAATAAGGTGATGCTCTCCCTTCTTATTTCAGTTTCATGGTGTAACCAAACGTCCTTTTTGTGGTCTATTTAATGACACATTGTTCACATTTTATACTTTTTTGGTGAATTCAGTGTTTGAAATGGTCCCCAATTATAGTCTTGAAATGCTATCTACTATTTGCAAGTTAAAAGGGCTGTGGTGTGCTTTACAGGAAAAAAATATATATGTGTGTATTCAGAAATAAATTATAATGCTTTCAGTTGTGAGTTCAATGTCATTGAATCAACCATATAGATTAAATAGCATATCTTTAAATAAGAAACACACATCAAACAAAGTTATCTATTGATCAATTGATGTAAGTTTTGGCCAGAATCTTGCAGAAACCCAATCCTGTATTTATACTAAGAATAATGATTCAGTATTTGGTAAGTCAGTATTCATGGAGAGTTTATCGAACACAACTACTATAAATAACAATAACCTACTGTGTTTAACTTTTTGCAATCTACTTGGAATTACTATTTATCACTTCAGTTGGAATCTAGAAACTTCGCCACTATATAGGTCCTTTACCTTCCCTCCTTTATCCTATAATTTTCATAAGCAGTGTATCTACATACACTGAAAATCCTACTAGACAATGTTACAGGTTTTATTTTCAGTCATGCACATCTCATATCAAAAATTTAAAGGGGAAAAGCCAGTTTATTACATTTGTCCACATATTTACCATTTCTGTTGTTCTTTCCTTCTATCTCGAATTTCTAATTACTTTGGTATCATTTCTCTTCCACCTGTGAAATTTATTTTAACACTGACTTTAGTGCAGGTATATTGGCAATTAATTATTTTAGTTTTCCTCCAACTGAGAATGTCCCTTTTTCATCTTTATTCCAAAAAATTATTGATATCACTTTGCTAGACCTAGAACTCTGGGCCTTTGAGCGCCTTAATAGTGATTCCATTGCCTTCTGGCCTCCACGGCTTCTGAACAGAAATATGTAGTCATTCACATTATCGCTCCTTTACAAGTGATGTCCGTTTTCCTGCTTGGTTCACTATATTTTTCTTCAGCTTGGTTTTTAGCACTCTGGTTATGATATGTGTCTATGTGTGTATTTCTCTGAGTTTATCTGGTTGCAACTTCAGTGCTCTTGCAGCAGGATATGAGCTCACATCCTTCTACTCTGCCATCTTGAAACAATCTCTCTTGACCTACCTTTTGTGGTCTGTGGTTTCAATATCTGTTCTGTTTACAAACTTTTTGCAGTGTTATTCAGATATATTCTGTGTGAGTGTCACCCAGGGGCGAGTTGGGGACCTGAGTGGTCAACTACCCTCAAAGTTCAGTTCTCAAAGTAGTCGGTTGGCTGTTGGGATTAGAGCCACACATGTGCAGCTTAGAGACTGGGCGCATATTTCATCCACAGCAATCCCACGGGATCCCTTCCTCAATCTTCCTCCTTCCCACTGTTGTTACACTCTCTGCCAGGACTCCCTTTCCTGCCCTTTGGCTGGAAACCCAGGGCTTTCATCTCTCTAATGTGCTATGCACTTCTCACAATAGGGTCACCTCAAGGGCCAAATCGTTTGAGAATAAAGAGAGAAAAGGCAGTGGGGAATACCCCCACTTTTCAGACAACAGTTATGTTTAGAAAGAAGGATTCATCTTTCTCAGAATTTTAAATGTCTGCCTGGTCACTGCTGCTACCATCACCCCCTGACAGATTTCACTTTCAAAACTAAGGAGAGAAGGGAAAAATATGGGAAATTTTCCCCATTCTCTGACTAATAGGGGCTCTTTTTCTTAACCTTCTGTCAAGAAAAGAAGGGTTTCTCTTGGAGCTCTTTTTTTCTTTCTGTTCAGTGAGGAGTTCCAGAATTCTAGTGCCTTTGAACTAACACAGAATATGATAGAATGGCAGGAAAATCACCAATATATCAACCATACATCAAGTTCAAGTTTTTTTCCCAATCAGCCTGGTACCATTTACTTTTCAGAGTCTTCAGAGAGCTGCTCCATCTATTCTGATCAGGGCTTTTAGTTATATGCAGTGGGAGAAACAGGATGGAATGTGTTTACTTCCTCTTAGTTGAAACTTGAAATGTTTTTGTATATTTCTAAATCCTATATAGATTATTTATGTCAGACTATTTCATTCACTTAGCTTGCTAACTCCATTTAATTTATATTATCATGCCAATCTTATTTACACATGTTATTACCTGCTGTACTTACTAACCTACAACTGATCAATATTCAGTTTCTAAATTTTTACTGCTATAAAAATGTTGTAGTGAATACCCTTTTACGTGTTTCCTCATGTCTGTGCGTGAGAGTTTTTTTTAGAATATATGCTTAGAAGTGTCATTATAGAGAAAAAAGTTATATCTTATATATTATGAAATACTCTCTAAAGTAGTTGTGTCAGTTAACACTGCTTCATTCCTTCCCCACATCCTTGTAAGTAAATAGTGTTATTAGATTTGTAAAATATTTTCCATTCTGATGGATGTGAAATGATGTCTTATGATTGTTTTATTTTGCATTTCTCTTGTAAATTATTTTCTGACTCTAAAAGCACATATGTACTATAAAAGTAACATATGCTAATATAGAAAAATAGGGGAGACATAGAAGAAGACACTGTATATAATATACCAGACTGTTATAACTGATTATTTCACAGTGCTCAAAATGCATTTAGCCTTAGTGCAATATTTCAATTTTTTACATAAAAATAAGCTGTAATATTATGTAAGCAAGTCACCAAATATAGCTATTTTCAGAAACAAACAACAAAAAAAATAAAGATCTAGAAATGCTAAGTGTTGGCTAGGATCTGGAAAAACCAAACCCACAAATAATGCTGATGAAAAGGTAAAATGGCACAACTAACTTGGAAAAAGGTTTTGACAGAAGGTTTGCTCAGAAGACTAAATATATACTTTTCATATAACCAAGCAATTCCACTCCTAAGATCTACCCAGGAGAAAAGAAAACATATTGACACAAGGCCATGTATGCAAATATCTACAGCAGCATTATTCACAATAGCTCAAAACTGAAAACAATCTAACATCCATCAGTTGGTGAACAGATAAACAAACTATTATATATCAGTACAATGAAATATTGTTCAGCAATAAAAAGAACAAACCACTTATAAATGCAAAAACAAAGATGAACTTCAAAAATATTATGCTAAGTGAAAAGAGCCAAACACAAAAGACTACATCTTTATGATTCTACTCTACAAAATTTCTTTAAAATGCACATCTCTTAGAAGAGAGAATTTGCCCTGAGCTAGGATGGGAATGAGAACTGACATGCAAATAGGCAAGAGCAAACTTTTAGGTGTTACAGAAATATTCCAAAATGTATTCTGGTGATGAGCCAACAACTGCATAAATTTACCAAAAATCTCTGAACTGTACAGTTAGAGTAGGTAAATTGTATAGCATATAAATGATACCTCAATAAACCAACTGAAAAACAAAACAAAAAAATATATTCATGTGTTTCTTATAATTAAGAATTTAATTTTAAAAAGTATGATTCTTATTGGAATATTTATTTCCATACTATATGTAGTATGTTTTATGTTTATGTTATATGTTATTACATAGATATGAGTAGACTACATTTGAAATTTAAAATCTGTATTGTTTCTTACTAATCATGTCATAGTGATTTTTTCATTAAAAAAATCCCTCTGTGAACATCTCTAATGGTTGCACAAAGGCCCATTCATATAAGTATGTTTATAATATACTGAATCATTCACCCATTATGGGAGTCAGTTTCAGTTTTTCCTTTGAAGGAAAAATAACATGTCAAGGGACATATCTGTCACCCAGCAATACACCAAAGCATTTTACAAATATAGGGACATTTTGTGTTTTAACTTCTTTTTTTAAATTTTTTTTCCAATTTCTTGTTTATGTTTTTCAGAGAGAAATTTCATAAAACAGTCCTTTAATTTGTCTAAAATAGAGTTTCAGTATAGAGAAAGTGTGTGTGTGTGTGTGTGTGTGTGTGTGTGTGTGTGTGTGTGTGTGTACGAGAGAGACAGAGACAGAGTCTGTGAGGACAACCTCCTCTACCCCAGCCATTCGTAGGCAAGACCACACAAGTCATTGGGTGCAGTACCTGCATTTAGTCCACTCACTCCATCCTGCAAGAATGTGGAGGAAACTGAAGCTCCAATCTGGCCCAGAAAAATTAATCCATGCCTAAAAAACACAGCATACTCAGCCCATTTTACAATGAGACATTTTAGATCCCTTGAGAAATGCTCTTAGTAAATGACTATACTCGAAATATCATTTTATATTGTATATGTAAAAAAAAAAAAACTAGCTTTTTGCTCCCAGGAAATACATTTTTTGAAACTTTCAAGTCATATGAAAGTCTAACACACAGCATGTAGTCACAGAAAACAATTCATAATTCTAAAAGCTACTGTTAAAACTGAACATAGACCCACTTTGCAAAGATAAAAATAATTTGTGAGTTCACTAATGAGAATCCCATTTACAATATTACTTCCAGTTTTTCTATATACATATCTTAAAGTTATTGAGATAATAGTATGTAGATAATTTTTATCTTGCTTTTTTACTTAACTTTTAATGTGAGTATTTTACCTGCCATTCGTCACTCCCCATAGCATTATTTTTAATAGCTGCATAATATACTATAATTTAATACTTGCCTTTAGTTATCTGGAGAGTTCCTATGAGGCAAGCACTCATATTATCCCCACTTTCCAGATAACATTGTTGCCCAAGGCCTGGTATTCCATTTCAGAGATGAAAACAATGATCTTTATTGCTAACTGGAATTTCCATAGAAAATGAGAGTCCAAATAATCAGTGTTTTAAAACCTCAGTTACTTTATTTTAGCTGAGCTGGTGTCCATTTCCATGAAGTAGAAGTGATAACAGCAGTGGAGTGAGAATTGGCTTTGGTGAGCATCAGAAATAATTGCCGCCTAAAATCAGAATTGTCCCTGCCTAAATCGCACCTGCCCAGCCCAAGGCAAAAGATACACAGCTGGAGCTTGTAGGTTATTGACTTTGGAAAGAAAAAGAAAGGTCCTGCCAGATCTGACATCCAACCCCTCAGCTAAGCCTCGCCAGTCTAAATAGTTCAGGCAAAATTAGATTTTTTTTTTTATCCAAACTTTGCAAAAGAGCTTTGCAAAAGAGCTACCTTGTAGTTTTCAATATTTTCAAGATAATTGACAAACATTCTACTGCATTTATTTGCAAAAGGCTTAATTTTATCAAAATGTGATTACTGTTAAGTGACCATTTGCTCTATGCACAGAAATAGTAAGAATGCTGTAACTTGGTCTCACTCCTCAAGAAATTATCACACACAACTTTAGGCACTAATATTTTAACATTTTACTCTGGAAAATGTAAAACATCTACTAAACTGTACAGAATAAAGTGTGGGTCAGCAAATTGTGTTCCATAGGCCAGATTTGGTCTGCCACTTGTTTTTGCCAAGTTTTATTGAAACACAGCAATGTTCATTCAAGTACATAGCATCAATGGCTCCCTTTGCACTGCAAAGGCAGAGTTGGGTGTTTGCAACAGAGACCATATGGCCTGAAAACCTAAATTACCTGCTCTCTGGCCCTTTAAAAAGTGTACTGACCCTTGATCTAGTGAACCCCCATAGACCCATCACTCAGCTCCAGCAGTAATCAATTCATGAGAGGTATTCGCTAACAGGTGAGCTTTATTGTTTCAAGTCTCCATTTGTGCCTCTTATAAGGTATTCAATAATTTATACCACATAAATATCGCCAGCTAAAAACAGTTGCAACCAGAGGCATAATCACTACATCAAGCAAATGTTTAGATAGCAGCCTGGGATTGCTGTCATTTCTTCTTCCCTCTTTGACTGTGTCACTCTGGACTTGGTATGGAGGGAAAGAGAGGGCAACAGAGGTCAAAGCTGAAAAGGCACAGGGTGCTTCAGAAAGGTATGTAAGCAGTGCAGAAGTGAAGTAAGAATAGAATCCAGAGAGGAAATCTCCAGTACCCTCTCTCCCTCACCTCAAGCCCAGGAGCCTGCCCAGCACACGCTACCAGACCTGATTTCAAGAATTTCTTGAAATTCCAAGTACGGAAACGTGGTTTAGACTGTGGGGTGTGGAGAAAGAACACAGAACCCATAGCCAAGTGCTGGGCTCTGCCGCTAGTTTATTTCAGTGTTGGAGTGTCTTACACCAGTCTTGGGCAGATAAGTCCATGGTAGATGCAGTTTGCTCAGAAATCAAAGAGCGTCATTGCTGCCTTTCACCACCCCAACTCTCAAAATTCTAAAGATCAGATTGGGGGAACATGCATAAATGTACTTTGCAGAGCACCATAGTTCACCTACATGGTGGATATGAGGAATAACTTGTAGAAACCATCCAAATGACACTCAAGAACTGAGTGAAATGAACAAAAGAAACAATAGGGGGAAAAGTCTTTCCTTTGTTTTCCCCTTATCCTTTCACTTTTTTCGATGTGCTTTCAGATGTATTCATTTATTTTCTCTCCAGAACCTGCCTTTAAGGTATATAGGGAATTTATCTAAACACACATCTCATAGATGAGAAATATGAGGCATCGGGAAGTAAACACATTCCTCGGGGCCACAGGGAGATGACAGTGTGGTGCTCACAGCACAGGTGCTCAGAGCTAACCAGCAGGACTCAGGCTTCCAATTCTAACAGGTTCTATCTCTGTCTCCTTGAACAGATTTCTTGACCCCTTTTTACCTCTTACTCCTCCTTTGTAAAACAGGAGTAATACTTAATGAGTACTTCAGATTTCTTTTTCCGCTAATGTGTATCCTGGGAAGGAAAAAGGCTCAACACAATTTTTGCTTACTTGTTTGGGGCTTTTTCTAGGAGAGGTGTGCAAGAGCGGAAGAAAAGCGGAGTTCTGTCCTCACTCTGGGTAAGTGAGTCAGCACAGACACTCACTGTGAATGGCAGAAAAGAATAAATATTCAGCACTTAAGAGATGCTCTGGTTCTATTCTCAGACACAAATTTCAAAACAGCAGCTCTGAATGATAACACTACTTAGGCTAAGCTATTAGCTTTGACTTTTGGAAACTTTATCTTCAACCAAAACTTAAGCTAGATGACGTTTAGATTGCCTAAGTAAGGTGATATCTCCACCTAAAAGTTACTAAGGTATTAGGAATTCAAAGATATCTGTGCCCACAGGCTGCTGATCACTGCACCTCCCCAGCCATGCTAGCCTCCTTTTTGGAAGCAGAAATTCTACAGGTTCTGCCATGACGACACCCGATGCCAGCAGAGGCAGGCAGACACGCAAGAGCTGTGACACAAAATGAGCAGGGCTGCAGCCTGGCACATAAATGGCTAAGCACACAAACCATCAACATCATTCCCATCAACCTTTACAGAGTCACGCCTCTGCATTCCATTTGCTGAGGTGAGATTTTCTCCTCTTCAGCCTATTATCCTAGCGTTCATCTGTCCTGTCAACACATCATAAATTGTTTATAATGCATCGCTCCAGCACAGCACTGAAGTAATGAGAATAAATAGATCCTGATAGACATATTGCAACCCACCAAGACTGAACCATTAAACAGCTCATGAATATTTAGGAGGTGTTGACGTGCTTCTCACCTCATACGGTGTCTGGGAAATTTTGCCACATATGAGCATCTGATGTTTGGGGAACCATGGTAAAAGAATGAATAGTCTGAGGTGGAAATAGATGTGTCCTAAGCTCTGTCACTAACTGGACTAACTGGCTGTAAGCTTTCTTTAAGCAAGTCCCTTACCGTCTGTTAGAAGTTGTAAGTTCTCTCAGAGGTCTGAAATTCTGATTCTAGGGGAAAGAGGGCCTTTTCATAGGTCACTTCAGTCCTCTCAGCCTCATCTGACTCAGGGCCACTTGTTCCAGCCTTGGCCAGAACTGCAGTGACCAGCTCAGATTAACTCAGCATTAGCCTCACATGAATACAACTTGAGAGTGCCCTGGCTCAGGGCAGTACGTCTATCCTCTTGCCCTGGGACTTCTCCCATTTGACACTAAACTATGAATGTCCATGCTGCACAGTCTTAAAGGATGAGGGTGTTTAAGCCCTGTAGGTCAAGTGTTTGACCAATGGGAGATGGAATCTGGCAGAAACACTTCTCCCTTGTTGAACCAAATGGACTCTTCTAAGAAGCATGTTTTTATTTGGCCTTGCAGAAGATGACCTCATGTGCTAGAGGGATCGGTTACACTTACTGAGTGGTGGCCAGCTAACCAAGGCACCCCCACATTGGCCTTCCCCCCTGTGCCTCACTTTCCTGTCACTCACTCCTGCTCCCTAGAATTTTATTCCCTAATAAAGAGATAGCACATGAGCTTTGCCTCAGGCCTTGCTTTTTGGGGAAACCAAGCAAGACACTGGGAATATTTTTAGGCATTGTGCAATTTATAGACCAATAGATACACCCAAGTTCTACACTTGATTTGTGACTGGTTTTAGAAAGCAGAGTATCTCTAGGCAATTATTTTTGCCTATCTTTCTTTGTATCCACCTACCTAGAGAAAGAAATAAAATTTTCTTCAGAAATTATCTTTAAGTGAGGCAAGAAAACAATAAGACATAAACCTTCCCATCACTGAAACTTCTGAGTGAGAGAAAGCAGCCAACATTCTTTTTATTCCTGACTGCCTTGCTTAACTTGAACCCAATAAGACGACTCCTGCAACTGGCTCCCTGAGACTTTCCTTGCCTTTACCATCACCATTCCCTGCCCCAGTATCTAGAGTTTTGATATTGGATTTGTCCTGAAAATAATTCTTCCTAAAATCTTTATGCATTTCTTTATGGCCTCACTAGGGTCCTGGTCACAAAAAAAAATAAAAGATAAGTTCCAAGAAGAGAAAACTGAATTCTAAGATTCTATACAAAATGGTCCATGGCAATATATGTATCAGGTTATTCTCTTGGGCCCTGGGGACAGTCTTCAAGTTTGCAGTCACATGTGGGTACTTTGCTGCTATTGTCTACTGACCTGCTTTCTGCCTTCTCCTGTCCCAACTCCCACCTTCTGTTATAAACCATCATTCCCTGCACAAGTGTGGGTATATGACCTTAACCTCCCTCTTAGGTTAGTACCTTAATTTACCCCTTTTAGTAACTAACCTCTTAGCACCTTAACTTACCCTCAAGCCAGGAGTTTGTCCAGGGATCTGGCCCAATACAGGTTGAGCAGACGCTTTGGCTGTTTTTTTTTTTTTTTTTTTTCCTTAACAGAACTTACAAGGAAGATTCCTTTGCCTTTAATAGAAACTTCAGAGATGTGATGTGATCCCAGAGTTTCCAGTAGTGTTGAATGCTGCTACATAAAGAAAAGTTTTCTGGCATAGAAAAGAATGAAGACAAGATAAAATAAACAAAGAGATGGATAGAGGGAGACAAAGTCTTAGAATCAAGTTCCCAGGTCCAGTTTCTGAGTTTCAAATACTTCTGCAGCTCATTTTTATTCTCTGAGATGCCCCAGTATCTTGTTGCTAAATCCCCTTCTTTGCTTAAGCTGTCTGCAACTGGGTTCCTGTCACTTGCAATCAAAAGAATCTCAGCCAACATTGATGCATATAAAAACCAAAGCCCTTACTCTATTTTAATATGCCTTGCAATTCTCTTTGCCTTTGTGCAAAGGAATGAACTTGGTGTGGACCTTCCAGCTACCTGTGCACTAGTTATTTAGACTGGATTTATGAATTATTTTTAGACCTTGATCCATCACTCCTTTTTTTCTATGCCATAGAGAGGTTTTATGTGGATACCTGCACAAACCAGACTAGGAAGCCATAGATTTAGATGACAGAGAAAAGTTAACCAAGCCAGTTTCTTCTGCCATGCTAATGTTACGTTTCATTCATGCACGTGTACGGCAGATGGAAGAAAAACCCAGAGTGTTTAAATTTTATTTTGTCTAATTCAGACACATTGTCAGGTAGGTAGAAAATCCAGGCTTATTCTTTGGATGAAGGATTTTCACTATGGACTTTCACGATCATTTATTTTCATATCTTTCAGAGGCACAGACAGCTGAGTAATTATGCCGCACGGAATACCTAATTGCATTCAATAATTGCATGGAGAGCTGCAGTGCGGAAAATGAAGAGTTACCAAAATAACACGTTGTTTCTGACAAAATGAGAGGAAAGTATAGGTCTGAAAAATATAGCTCCAGCACAAACAGCTGCCTGCCATGAGGCCTGTGCCCTTCTTGCTCATCTGGGCAGCTCTGCCACCCATGTGCATGGATGTAAAGCCACCCCAGACACTCTGAGCACTGACTCTTGCAGCTAGCACATCTTTCTCTGAGATGTATTATTTGAATTCTTCTCATACTTGAAAAAGGCTCCATTTAAAAAATCGATTCTCAAGCATCTGTCACTCTAGCTTCTGAAACATTTTCTTTGAAGATATAGGCACTTCAGTTCGGTGCCTCAGAGCTACAAAACCGGATGTCTTAGTTATCCAGCTCTGGCAGGCCTGCCAGCACACACTCAGAATCTCTGAAAGCCAAAGTGTTAGTCGTTTAGTCATGTCCCACTCTTTGCGACCCTGTGGACTGTAGCCCACCAGGACCTTCTGTTCATGGAATTCTCCAGCAAGAATACTGGAGTGGGTAGCTATTCGCTTCTCCAGGGGATCTTCCAGACACAAGTTGCCTGTGTTGCAGGCAGATTCTTTATGGTCTGAGCCACCAGGGAAGCTCCCAGACCCTAGGGGAGGCCATTTATTCAATAAGCAACAGGAAATCAAAATCTTTGCATTTGTATTGCATTGTCTTTTCAAAGACCTTCCATTTTAAACTTGACTTCTTCCCTATTAAGTTTATAAGACTGAGATGATTGTCATCATTTGATGGAGAAGAAACCTCAGGACCATGAAAAGGTCCAGAATTAGTTAGGACTGATTCTAACTCTAGATAGCATATTCAAAAGCAGAGACATTACTTTGCCAAATAAAGTCCGTCTAGTCAAGGCTATGGTTTTTCCTGTGGTCATGTATGGATGTGAGAGTTGGACTGTGAAGAAGGTCGAGCACCAAAGACTTGATGCTTTTGAACTGTGGTGTTGGAGAAGACTCTTGAGAGTCCCTTGGACTGCAAGGAGATCCAATCAGTCCATTCTGAAGGAGATCAGCCTGGGATTTCTTTGGAAGGAATGATGCTAAAGCTGAAGCTCCAGTACTTTGGCCACCTCATGCGAAGAGTTGACTCATTGGAAAAGACTCTGATGTAGGGAGGGATGGGGGGCAGGAGGAGAAGGGGATGACAGAAGATGAATTGGCTGGATGGTATCACTGACTCGATGGACGTGAGTCTGAGTGAACTCCGGGAGTTGGTGATGGACAGGGAGGCCTGGCATGCTGTGATTCATGGGGTCACAAAGAGTCGGACATGACTGAGTGACTGAACTGAACTGATTTTAACTCTAATTTTCTTGAAGATATCTCTAGTCTTTCTGATTCTGTTGTTTTCCTCAATTTCTTTGCATTGATCACTGAGGAAGGCTTTATCTCTCCTTGCTATTCTTTGGAACTCTGCATTCAGATGCTTATATCTTTCCTTTTCTCCTTTGCTTTTCACTTCTCTTCTTTTCACAGCTATTTGTAAGGGCTCGCCAGACAGCCATTTTGCTTTTTTGCATTTCTTTTCCATGGGGATGGTCTTGATCCCTGTCTCCTGTACAATGTCATGAACCTCTGTCCATAGTTCATCAGGCACTCTGTCTATCAGGTCTAGTCCCTTAAATCTATTTCTCACTTCCACTGTATAATCATAAGGGATTTGATTTAGGTCATACCTGAATGGTCTAATGGTTTTCCCTACTTTCTTCAATTTAAGTCTGAATTTGGCAATAAGGAGTACATGATCTGAGCCACAATCAGCTCCCAATCTTGTTTTTGCTGACTGTATAGAGCGTCTCCATCTTTGGCTGCAAAGAATATAATCAATTTGATTTCAGTGTTGACCATCTGGTGATGTCCATGTGTAGAGTCTTCTCTTGTGTTGTTGGAAGAGGATGTTTGCTATGACCAGTGCGTTCTCTTGGCAAAACTCTATTAGCCTTTGCCCTGCTTCATTCTGTACGCCTTGGCCAAAATTGACTGTTACTCCAGGTGTTTCTCGACTTCCTACTTTTACATTCCAGTCCCCTATAATGAAAAGGACATCTCTTTTGAGTGTCAGTTCTAAAAGGTCTTGTAGGTCTTCATAGAACCATTCAACTTCAGCTTCTTCAGCGTTACTGGTTGGGGCATAGACTTGGATTACTGTGATATTGAATGGTTTGCCTTGGAAACAAACAGAGATCATTCTGTCGTTTTTGAGATTGCATCCAAGTACTGCATTTCGGACTCTTTTGTTGACCATGATGGCTACTCCATTTCTTCTGAGGGATTCCTGCCCACAGTAGTAGATGTAATGGTCATCTGAGTTAAATTCACCCATTCCCGTCCATTTTAGTTCGCTGATTCCTAGAATGTCAACGTTCACTCTTGCCATCTCCTGTTTGACCACTTCCAATTTGCCTTGATTCATGGACCTGACATTCCAGGTTCCTGTGCAATATTGCTCGTTACACCATCAGACCTTGCTTCTATCACCAGTCACATCCATGGCTGGGTATTGTTTTTGCTTTGGCTTCATCCCTTCATTCTTCTGGAATTATTTCTCTGCTGATCTCTAGTAGCATATTGGGCACCTACTGACCCGGGGAGTTCCTCTTTCAGTATCCTATCATTTGCCTTTTCATACTGTTCATGGGGTTCTCAAGGCAAGAATACTGAAGTGGTTTGCCATTCCCTTCTCCAGTGGACCACAATCTGTCAGACCTCTCCACCATGACCTGCTTGTCCTGGGTGGCCCCACACGGTATGGCTTAGTTTCACTGAGTTAAACAAAAAATAGAGGAAAAAAAACAGAAAGGGAAAGAGTAGAGATCTCTTCATGAAAATTAGAGATACCAAGGGAATATTTCATAAAAGATGGGCTTGATAAAGGACAGAAATGATATGGACCTAACAGAAGCAGAAGATATTAAGAAGAGGTGGAAATAATACATAGGAGAGCTGTACAGAAAAGAGCTTCACAACCCAGAAAATCATGATGGTGTGATCACTCACCTAGAGCCAGACATCCTGGAATGTGAAGTCAAGTGGACCTTGGAAAGCATCACTACCAACAAAGCTAGTGGAGGTGATGGAATTCCAGTTGAGCTATTTCAAATCCTGAAAGATGATGCTGTGAAAGTGCTACACTCAATATGCCAGCAATTTTGGAAAACTCAGCAGTGGCCACAGGACTGGAAAAGGTCAGTTTTCATTCCAATTCCCCAAAAAAGGCAATACCAAAGAATGCTCAAAATACCGCACAATCGCACTCATCTCACATGATAGTAAAGTAATGCTCAAAATTCTCCAAGCCAGGCTTCAGCAATACATGAACGTCGAACTTCCAAATGTTTGAGCTGGTTTTAGAAAAGGCAGAGGAATCAGAGATCAAATTGCCAACATCTGCTGGATCATGGAAAAAGCAGGAGAGTTCCAGAAAAACATCTATTTCTGCTTTATTGACTATGCCAAAGCCTTTGACTATGTGAATCACAATAAACTGTGGAAAATTCCGAAAGAGATGGGAATACCAGAGCACCCGACCTGTCTCTTGAGAAACCAATATAAAGGTCAGGAAGCAACAGTTAGAACTGGACATGGGACAACAGACTGGTTCCAAATAGGAAAAGGAGTACGTCAAGGCTGAATATTGTCACCCTGCTTATTTAACTTACATGCAGAATACATCATGAGAAACGCTGGGCTGGAAGAAGCACAAGCTGGAATCCAGATTGCCAGGAGAAAAAATAACCTCAGATATGCAGATGACACTACCCTTATGGCAGAAAGTGAAGAGGAACTAAAAAGCCTCTTGATGAAAGTGAAAGAGGAGAGTAAAAAAGTTGGCTTCAAGCTCAACATTCAGAAAATGAAGATCATGGCATCTGGTCCCATCACTTCATGGGAAATAGATGGGGAAACAGTGGAAACAGTGTCAGACTTTATTTTTTGGGGCTCCACAATCACTGCAGATGGTGATTGCAGCCATGAAATTAAAAGATGCTTACTGCTTGGAAGGAAGGTTATGACCAACGTAGATAGCATATTCAAAAGCAGAGATATTCCTTTGCCAACAAAGGTCTGTCTAGTCAAGGCTATGGTTTTTCCTGTGGTCATGAATGGATGTGAGAGTTGGACTGTGAAGAAAGCTGAGTGCCAAAGAATTGATGCTTTTGAACTGTGGTGTTGGAGAAGACTCTTGAGAGTCCCTTGGACTGCAAGGAGATCAACCAGTCCTTCCTAAGGGAGATCGGTCCTGAGTGTTCATTGGAAGGACTGATGCTAAAGCGGAAACTCCAGTACTTTGTCCACCTCATGCAAAGAGTTGACTCACTGGAAACGACTCTGATTTTGGGAACTATTGTGGTCCGGAGGAGAAGGGAATGACAGAGGATGAGATGGCTGGATGGCATCACCGACTCGATGGACTTGAGTTTGTGTGAACTCCGGGGGTTGGTGATGGACAGGGAGTCCTGGCGTGTTGCGATTCATGGAAGATGTGTTGAGTGACTGAACTGAACTGAACTGATCTTAACTCATATAGAGAGTGTGACCTCCCAAATGCTGTATACACACACACACACACACACACACACACACAGATACCAGTGGGAAGTTTCAATCAATAGTGATCATCTGCTACCTGATTATTTTCCCCTGGAGTTATGAGACTTTTCCCCATCTTTCTTTATCTTGATCATGGCTAATCCACCGTAGGATAAAAATCTTTGCTGTATTAATCAAAATATGGATATGTCGGTGATAACCCTCATTCAGGTAATCATTAGCCCACTTAGAATTAACTGTGTTTCGGTCCTCAAGACTTTGCACAAAAAAAAAGAATTCATACCACTATACTATATTCACGGAGAAGGCAATGGCATCCCACTGCAGTGCTCTTGCCTGGTAAATCCCATGGAGGGAGGAGCCTGGTAGGCTGCGGTCCATGGGGTCGCTAAGAGTCAGACACGACTGAGCGACTTCACTTTCACTTTTCACTTTCACGCGTTGGAGAAGGAAATGGCAACCCACTCCAGTGTTCTTGCCTGGAGAATCCCAGGGACGGGGGAGCCTGGTGCGCTGCCGTCTATGGGGTCGCACGGAGTCAGACACGACTGAAGTGACTTAGGAGCAGTAGCAGCATACTATATTCATATCACTATACTATACCAGTTATTTGAGCCTTAAAATTCCTAGCAGTAGTATGTTAATTCCAAAAAACTTAAAGTATTAATATCAACAAAGATTTTTAGATAGTTGTTCCAAAGATGATACAGGGCAAAGTGAAGAGAATATGGACAAAGCGGTAAGGCACTGAAATAATAAGCAATTCTCCTCAATCATTATTAAAAGAATGTCACCAAGTATTACCGAAAAGTTTTGCAAAAGAAAAACTTCAAACCCCCTCTCATAAAATATTTACATCATTAAGGTGAAAGTTATCAGGGAGAAAACTAAGGCAGAGATGGCAATAGAAGGCCAGCATCCAGGGTAAAGGAGAATATACCCCAGAAGGGTCTTGAGAAATCTTTGTGATTTTGTACAATATAAAATGTCACCACACAGTAAGAGCACTGGGGAGATGGCATTCAGAGACCACTGCCCGCTCTGATAAGACATGTTGTCTATTAAGGATCCAGGGCAGGTCTATCATAAATGGTTAGTGGGTAGAAGAAGCTGTAACAAACTGAATTCATTGGGTCAGCAGAGAGGAACCGTCCCTGCTATGCAGATAGTTTCTAGCTAGCTGTTTATTTTCCTTCTGGGCACTTAGAGAAGTTGCCTGAGAGGCAGTTAGTAACTTCTAACTGCAGAGAAAAGGAAAATAGCTCTGAGTAATTTTGTGAAGAAAATGGGAAAATATGTTTTTGCCTGTAGAAGATAATTTAAAACAAGGGGGCCAGAGTGAGAGAGAGGAAAAAGAAGAAGAAGAAAGAGGAGGAGAAGGAGAAAGAGAAACAGCTTCTATTTTCTGCCTGTTTGGGGCATTATATTGTATATATTCAGATTGTCATAGTTGTTTTTTCAAGTCCATGTGAAGTCAGTAGTGCCAGGACCATGAATAGATTAAGTAGGTGGTTGTCCTCACAGTGTGATTTAAGGGGTAGGCAGGCCGCAGACTCCAAAACAGTTCTTCTCCTGGCTTGACAGGGCACATTAAGTAGTGATTATTTTCAGTTTCCTCTATTTAAATGCAAATAACTCTGGAAAAGATAATACTTTATGAGAGTCATTAAGCATCATTGTGATTAGCTTCTCAGACTGTTCTCTCACTAAACTCCTAAGAGATCCTGGTTCAAGATTTGCCTTGACATAGGTACTAGTTAATCATCTTGGATAAGTGCTTTAGCCTCAAAGTGTCTCAGTTCCGTCTGTTATACAAATACCATGGTTTGCCCCATCTGCTTCTCCAAACACTGTAAGAATTGAGTAGGATAACGTGTAAGATATAAAGTAACAAAGACATCACCGGAGTCACTACATCTAGAATTAGAAACACTGGGAGCCTGAGGAGGAAGGGCCTGAAAACCAAGAACTACATTCCAATCTAAGGACCAGTCTCAGACACATACTTATTTTCATTAAAGCTGTGCCCTGCAATTCAAAGAAAGAGCTTTTAATTTAGAGTCAGAAGACAGTTTTCAAAACTATCAAGCAGGAATATAGACAAAGATTGTTAGAAGAAATGCAAGTAATAAAGATTCAAATGGCCAAAACACTTGAAAACATATCCAATCTCATTGGTAATATTTTTAAAAAAGAAATTAGAAAAGAAAGATGCCAATTTCACCCATAATATTTTTAAACTATGCTTTTAAATAATAATATTCAGAGTGTATGAGCATAGAGGAAAATGAGCTGCTGATAGTTGTACAGCTTGGACTATTTAACAATATAGATCAAAAGATCCAGCAATTCCAATCCCAATTTGCTATTTTCTGAAAAAATATAGAATAACATGCACAAACATTTATTTATGAAAATTCTTTGACAGTATTGCTTATAATCACAAAATGATAGAAATTATCTAAATGTCCAGCTAAAATGGTCATTAATTATGGTAAAATCCACAATTATGTACTATTATATACTATTTTGAAAAGCTGTAAAAATATACTTATAGACAGAGATAAAGTACCTAATAGTTTCCTAAGTGAAAAAATATCATGGTAAAACAGTATACACAGTATTAGATTATATATCTTCTTTCCATCAATCTAATCTATATCAAGCAATATTTATCAAAATGTTAATAGTAGTTCTCTGTGGGCACGGGACTATAAAGTTTTTTTTCTTCTTTGTTTACCTATATTTCCAAAATTTTCACAATTAACATTTTTTAACCTTGCAAAAAGTATGTTTTGAAGCATCTATCAAAATGAGAGAAATTTCAATCAGAATAGAACCTTTTAGATTTGAGCCAAGTATTCCCAGTCTATAAAATGTGGGAAGAGGGCACCACCTACCATACAAAGTTTACAAAACTCTCAGGGCAAAACCATGAGATATGCATGAAGAGTTCTGAAACCCGTAAAGCCCCCTGTAGCATCAAAATGGAAGACAGCTGAAACCTTATCTTCGCCTTTGTCACCTGCTGTTAAGAAAACTTGCTTCAGCACCACGGACAGCGAGGGCGCCCAATTATTTTGACATTTTTTATCCACTAAAGGAAATGAAAGTAAAAAAAAGTTTCAACCAACTTATAAGTGCAGAATTGTGTCAATCAATGCAAGAACTTATCATTTCATTAAAGTGACTGCAGAGTTATTAGTCAATTCATTCAGTCGACTGAAATACAACACCTCATAAGTATCTGCTCCTTCTACCTCTGGTGAGAACTGGTGATGGTGGCCAAGTAATCTTATTAAATATGGCTTGTTCTACATAATAGGGAGGACAAAATGCTCACAAGGAACAGCAACAGCTATCTTTTCCACTTCTCAAACTTTCTTTAGCTTCTCAACAAAATTTAATTCGTTCCTTACATGACCATACATGCATTCTAGAGTACAATCCAGCCACTGATATCGTACAATATCACTCACTGAGGGGCCACAGGCACCTTGCAGGGAATAGCAACACACTTCAACTCTCAGACTCCAGTCACAGCTCCAGTTCAGCAAGAGATCTGGTACCAGAGCCTAGGTAGGCCTGCACATCTAGAGACAGGGGAGAGGTGATGGGATGCCTTCAGAATGTTATCTGACCTCCAAATCAACCGTCTCCCCTCTCCTGCTTCTATAAAGATCCAAATGCTACCCTTAAGACATTTATCCATTTTACAGATATTTAATGAGGACCGACGGGGCTTCCCAGGTGGCACAGTGGTAAAGAATCCACCTGCCAATGCAGAAACACAAAAGACACAGGTTTGATCCCTGGATAGGAAAGTTTTCCTGGAGTAGGAAATGCAACCCATCCAATATTCTTGCCCAGAATATTCCATGGACAGAGGAACCTAGTGGGCTACAGTCCATGGGGTCACAAAGAGTTGGACACACTGAGCACACATACACACACACAATGGGCACTTCCAGCATGCCAGGTAGTGTGCAAGTCACGTGGGATTCCAGCCATGATGAAGGAAGATCAGTTCAGTTCAGTTCAGTCGCTCAGTCGTGTCCAACTCTTTGTGACCCCATGAACCGCAGCACTGCAGCCTCCCTGTCCATCACCAACTGCTGGAGTCTACCCAAACCCATGTCCATTGAGTTGGTGATGCCATTCAGCCATCTCATCCTCTGTTGTCCCCTTCTCCTCCTGCCCCCAATCCCTCCCAGCATCAGAGTCTTTTCCAATGAGTCAACTCTTCACATGAGGTGGACAAAGTACTGGCGTTTCAGCCTCAGCATCAGTCCTTCCAATAAACACCCAGGACTGGTCTCCTTTAGGATGGACTGGTTGGATCTCCTTGCAGTCCAAGGGACTCTCAAGAGTCTTCTCCAACACCTCAGTTCAAAAGCATCAATTCTTCAGTGCTCAACCTTCTTCACAGTCCAACTCTCACATCCATACATGACCACTGGAAAAACCATAGACTTCACTAGATGGATCTTTGTTGGCAAAGTAATATCTCTGCTTTTTAATATGCTATCTAGATTGGTCATAACTTTCCTTCCAAGGAGTAAGCATCATTTAATTTCATGGCTGCAATCACCATCTTCAGTGATTTTGGAGCCCCCCAAAAATATGAAAGTGAGAAATAGATTTAAGGGACTAGATCTGATAGACAGACTGCCTGATGAACTATGGACGGAGGTTCGTGACATTGTACAGGAGATAGGATCAAGACCAGCCCCATGGAAAAGAAATGCAAAAAAGCAAAATGGCTGTCTGGGGAGGCCTTACAAATAGCTGTGAAAAGAAGAGAAGTGATAAGCAAAGGAGAAAAAGAATGATATAAGCATCTGAATGCAGAGTTCCAAAGAATAGCAAAGAGACATAAGAAACCCTTCCTCAGTGATCAATGCAAAGAAATAGAGGAAAACAACAGAATGGGAAAGACTAGAGATCTCTTCAAGAAAATCAGAGATACCAAGGGAACATATCATGCAAAGATGAGCTCAATAAAGGATAGAAATGGTATGGACCTAACAGAACCAGAAGATATTAAGAAGAGGTGGAAAGAATACACAAGGAACTGTATAAAAAAGATCTTCATGACACAGATAATCACGATGGTGTGATCACTCACCTAGAGCCAGACATCCTGGAATGTGAAGTCAAGTGGGCCTTAGAAAGTATCACTACCAACAAAGCTAGTGGAGGTGATGGAATTCCAGATGAGCTATTTCAAATCCTGAAATATGATGCTGTGAAAGTGCTACACTCAATATACCAGCAAATTTGGAAAACTCAGCAGTGGCCACAGGCCTGGAAAAGGACAGTTTTCATTCCAATCCCTAAGAAAGGCAATGCCAAAGAATGCTCAAACTACCACACAATTGCACTCATCTCACACGCTAGTAAAGTAATGCTCAAAATTCTCCAAGCCAGGCTTCAGCAATACATGAACTGTGAACTTCCAGATGTTCAAGAAGGAAGATAAGTCTCTTCTAATAGAGAGTTGGCAGCCTAGTAGAAGTGACAGACAACATTGAAACAAATAAGGTAAAAATAAGTACCATAAAGAAATGGATGAATCATGAAATAAGGAGTGGACTAGAAATTTGGGAGGGACAATTTTGGATTAGGGAATACGGGGAGACTTCTCTGAGACCTGAGAAATGAAAAGAAGGAAGCCATGGAAAATAGGTGAGGGAAAAACATTAGGAAAGGAAAGAGTGAGTGTAGGGGTTCTGAGCTTGGTATGTTCAGGGAGACAAGAAGTTTAGTATCAGGGAGAGAGTACAGTAAGATGGAGTAGGGAGGTGTGCAGAAGTCAGATCACGTAGAGCCATATGTTGTTGTTCAATCACTAAGTCATGTCTGACTCTTTGCAACCCTATGGACTGCAGCATACCAGGTTCCCCTATCCTTTACTATCTCCCAGAGTTTGCTCAGCTTCATGTCCATTGAGTCAAGCCATGCTATCTCCCCATCTTATCCTCTGTTGTCCCCTTTTCCATTGCCCTTCAGTCTTTCCCAGCTCAGAGTCTTTTCCCATGAGTCAGCTCTTCACATTGGTGGCCCATGTATGGAGCTTCTGTTTCAGCATCAGTCCTTTCAATGAATATTCAAGGTTGATTTGCTTTAGGATTGACTGGTTTGATCCCCTTGCTGTCCAAGGGACTCTCAAGAGTCTTCTCCAGCACCACAATTCAGAAATATTAGTTCTTTGGTACTCAGCCCTTTTTATGGTCCAACTCTCACATCTATACATGACTACAAGAGTTATACAGGCCTACTATAAAACTTGAATTGTATTCTACATGCTATGTTTCAAAATTAGGAAAGGAGTATGTCAGGGCTGTATATTGTCACCCTGTTTTATTTAACTTATATGCAGAGTACAGTGTGCAAAATGAATCACAAGCTGGAATCAAGATTGCCAGAAGAAATATCAACAACCTCAGATATGCAGATGACACCACCCTAATGACAGAAAGTGAAGAGGAACTAAAAAGCTTCTTGATGAAGGTGAAAGAGAATAGTGAAAAAAGCTGGCTTAAAACTCAACATTCAAAAAACGAAGATCATGGCAAATAGATGGGGAAACAATGAAAACAATGACTGACTTTATTTTCTTGGGCTCCAAAATCATTGCAGACTGGGACTGAAGCCATGAAATTAAAAGATACTAGCTCTTTGGAAGAAAAGCTATAACAAACCTAGACAGTGTATTCAAAAGCAGAGACATCACTTTGCCTACAAAGATCTGTATAGTCAAACTATGGTTTTTCCTGCAGTTTATATCAATGTGAGAGTTAGACCCTAAAGAAGACTGAGCTCTGAAGAACTGATGCTTTTGAACTGTGGTGCTGGAGAAGACTCTTGAAAGTCTTTCTGACAGCAAGGAGATTAAACCAGTCAATTCTAAAGGACATCAACCCTGAATATTCACTGGAAGGACTGATGCTGAAGATGAAGTTCCAATACTATGGCCAACTGATATGAAGAGCCAACTCACTGGAAAAGACTGTGATGCTGGGAAAGATTGAGGGCAGGAGAAGGGGAGACAGAGGATCAGATGGTTGGATTGCATCATCGACTCAATGGACATGAATTTGAGAAAACTCTATGATATAACAGGAAGCCTGGAATGCTGCAGTCCATGGGATTGCAGAATTGGACATGACTGATCTACTGAACAACAGAACAACACATAATGGGGGACCAGTTGGGGAATTCTAAGACAGGGAGTGACACTCAAACTGTTGAGTGAACATATTTAAGTAACTTTAATGTCCACTTTTCCAGATTCCTCAATGTAAAATGCAAATATCCTTGTCAGAGGCAGCATTTTAATTGAAATCTATTGATCACACCCCCTTTCTCCATTCATTGCAGTCCAGTTCATTTCCGTTCAGTTGCTCAGTCGTGTCCGACTCTTTGCGACCCCATGAATCGCAGCACGCCAGGCCTCCCTGTCCATCACCAACTCCCGGAGTTCACTCAGACTCATGTCCATCGACTCCATGATGCCATCCAGCCATCTCATCCTCTGTTGTCCCCTTCTCCTCCTGCCCCCAATCCCTCCCAGCATCACAGTCTTTTCCAATGAGTCAACTCTTCGCATGAGGTGGCCAAATTACTGGAGTTTCAGCTTTAGCATCATTCCTTCCAAAGAAATCCCATGGTTGATCTCCTTCAGAATGGACTGGTTGGATCTCCTTGCAGTGCAAGGGACTCTCAAGAGTCTTCTCCAACACCACAGTTCAAAAGCATCAATTCTTCAGTGCTCAGCCTTCTTCACAGTCCAATTCTCTCACATTGCAGTCCAGGCACCGTGAAAGCACATAGTGCCTGACTAGGAGGCTCTGAATGCATGGAGAAGTACTTCAAAATGCAAAACCACACAAGCACCTGAGACCAAAAAAAAAAAAGTTGCCAAGGGCAGACATTGATGAAAGATCCTCCAGCAAGGCGAGAAGGAGAGGTTGTTAATTTTGGAATCAAAGAGGGCTAAATTTAAAATCTGATCCCTCTGTTCTCTTACTTGCTAACATTGGGCAGTTTTTGTTCTTAGAAAATTGGTTACTAAAGCTCATAAAATGTGCATTATTTGCTGTTATGGACTGAACATGTGTGTCCTTCCAAAATATATGCTGAAATTCTACCCCTCAATGCAATGGTATTAGAAGGTGGGGCCTGTGAGGGGTAATTAGGATTAGATAAAGTTCTGAAGGGAAAGCCCACATGAATAGGATTTGTGCCCGTCAGAAGAGAGCTGGCTTCCCCTCTCTGTTCTCCCAGTGTGCAGATCTAACAAAAAGTTGGCAGCCTGAAACCCAGAAAAGAGCTCTCACAAGAATTTAACTATGCTGGCACCCTGATATCAGATTTTCAATCTCTATAATTGTAAGAAGTCAAACTTTGTTGTTTATAGGCTACCCAGTCTGTAGTATTTTTGTTATGGCATCCCAAAATGACTAAGACATTTTAAAATCTCGGTCATTTCTACGAATTTCTGAATTAACTACTGTACTATAAAAGCGCATTAGGATTTAATTCAATATCATACAATATGCCCAGAGCTGTGCTAGGTGCTGGGATTTCAAAGATGAATCAGACAGCAATAATATCCACCTGCTTTCATGCATATTTTTTCTCA
Source organism: Capricornis sumatraensis (assembly GCF_032405125.1). NCBI lineage: Eukaryota > Metazoa > Chordata > Mammalia > Artiodactyla > Bovidae > Capricornis > Capricornis sumatraensis. The sequence continues at coordinate 22,057,414 of NC_091088.1, read as the reverse complement.
GAAAGTGATGAAATTTTGGAAACAGTCTTTGGCAAAGAAATCTCAGGCTAAAAATAACAGAATGGATATTTTTTGGCAAAGAAATCTTCATAAACTAATAACAGGATGGATATTAAAGCATCTGTAATTGTCTATGTGACTCTCCACCAACATGAAACAGCACTGCTTTTGGGGATATCTTCTTATTCTGAATTAATTAGCAAGGTGAGTTGGAATCCACATCTAGTTCTTAGGGATTTGGCAAAATGGCAGGAGTTCTGCCGTGTAAATTGTTTACAACGGATGCTAATGCTTGCTCATTTGATTTAATGTGTAGTGTGCTATTCAATTGTTCCATGGTGGGGGGGGGGAGGAAAGGGGAGAAATTTCTCCTAATAGTCAATCTTATCCATATTTGCAATGCCTGTCTGCCAAATAAATGCACAAGTATCGAAAAAGCAATTGTATGAAACAATGAGCTAAGGAACCTGGAGAAAATTTGCCACAACATGAACATGAATGGGGATGAAGAGGCAGAAGCTATAGAGGCTGCTAGAGAGAGGCTCCCAGCTGGAGCTGAGGGTCAAAAGTGAGGAGCAAGTTCCAGGAAGAATTAAAGAAAAAGGAACTGAGTTCAATTGTAAAGAGAAGAAGACATTCTAACAATAACTTCCCAAGAACTCTCGCATAGATCCCATTTGCCTTTCAGTGCATCACCACAGCTATCATCCCTACAGGAGGGGAGAGTATTGTTGGGAAAGCACATTCAGGAGCAAATACCACAGCAGTTGGATGTCTGACATCTCTGCCCTTGTTGTCTCAGATAAACATATTGGCACTCGAAGCCATAAATTAAAAACCCCAAACATAATTTAGCCACATTTCCTAAACCACAGCCTTGCCAATTCTCACTAAGGTAAACAAACTCTAGCTCAACTAACAAGGAACAAAAACATGTCTGATCAAAGTCATCTTTCTTCAAAAGTTAGAGCTTTCCATAAAAGTGTAAATTTTGCTTGAAAAGTCAGATAATGGAGATGGGGGCCAAAATTTCAAGGGCATCTGCTCCCTCATAGTTCACTGCTAAATCTATTTTAATTTCACACCTCTGTATGACAAAATATAATATGACTCAAATCAATCACTACAAAAGAACAACGACTCAGGTCTCAGGTTAGAAAGTGGGACCATTTGGCCTTGGGGCCACTAACGAGATTCCGAAATGAAAAGGATGGTCAAAGATCTATGGAGTTGATCTTGATAGCTGTTTCTAAGAAATATTTTCCAATCTAGTGAAAACATTGGGGTGGAAATAGAAGCCCTTGAAGTTTCATTTGTCTTAGATTATTCTCAGGCAAACAGATTCTGAGATGGAGATTTGCAGGCTGGAAATGTATTAGAAAGTGACTTAGGAACCAACACCTATCTGAGAGTGAAGGAAGTGGAAACTGGTAAGGGGAGGAGCTGAACATTGTTGAAAACACAAAAAGGCCTCAGCTGACTCATGTGGAGCTCTGCTACTGGAATGGGTTGTCCAGTCTGGAGATAAGCAAGATGGACCTTTACACTCCCACACTGACCAGTCATTGGATGAGGGATGCCCTCCAGAGGGGACAGGACCTTGGATGAGGGATTTCTTTGGCTGAGGGCTATTTCCAGAGAGTGACTCAACTGAGAGCCATTGGCTGCTTCACTCCCAGAAACTGGGAAAATGGATGCCCCAGTGCTCTCAATCAGTTGCAGAACTGGGCTGCAAGCCAGAGCAAACATACCACCGCTGAAAGCCAGCGGCATGCCTGGGCAGTCCCGGCTGGAAGTCTACCCTCGCACAGTGCCTTCAAATACTTGAAATTTCCATCCCGCCTTCCTTCCTTGGATTAGGAAATCCTAATTCCTTGGATTAGGAAATCCTCCTTTCCTCTTTTTAGCTTAGTCTCTGGTTTTTGACTGTGTGTATTACCCAGATTGATGACAGTTCCTGTCCCCACTTTCTCAAGTTTCCCTCAAAGAGGAAAAGGCTTCATGATGCAGTGTGTTTTGTTTTCTCCTTACCTCATTCCTCCTTCCAGACTGCACACAGAGGGCTCTTGGTATTCTCGACACTGCACTCAGCCTGAGAACTGCAAAGAGGACCCCAGCCCTATCCTCGAGGAGCTCACAGTTTCCTAGAGGAAACAGTGAAAACAAATTTCCAAAGAGTACATAAGAGCAGTGATAAATGTCATGAACTTTTTTTTTTTTTTGAGAATCTAATTTAGAAGGAATGACCAACTCTGCTTGAGGAAATCAGAAAAACCTGTCCTCTAGGACTGATGTTTGACCTTGGCTTTGAAAAGTGATTGAGACCTGCTGGCTGGGGAGGCAGAAGATGATTATGTGAGGGAGACCTTATGCAGGGATGTGAGTAGAGTCTAGAGTCTAAAGTTAGGTTAGGTTAGAGACATTTAGGTTTAGCATGGCTTGGACGTAGGATGGGGATGGTCTCATGTCAAGCTAACAAGTTTGGATTTTATTCTGTAAGAAATGGGGAACTAAATAACAAATATTATATAATACTACCTATATTTAAATATAAATATAATATTAAATAATATTATTAATTTATTAAAATATGTAGTGGAATTATGGAGGAATGATGGGATGAAGGGGGACTTCCAGAAAGAAGGCCAGACAGGAGACTTGAAAGATTTTTTAAAATATCAATTTATTGATTTTAATTGGAGGCTAATTACTTTACAATATTGTATTGGTTTTTATTATTAAATATTCCAACTATATAGAATGTAATGAACATCTGGTTCATATCACTTAGATTCAGTAAGCATTAAACTTTTGGGGAAATTTCCTTTAGATCTTCTAAAAAATAAGAAAGAAAAAGTCACAGACACTGCTGGAGCCCTGCCTTGTATCTCTCTCCTGGACACACCCCTTCCCTCTCACTTGGCAACCCCAGGTGACCGGCCTGTGACAGAGGACAACAAAAATAACTCAGGGGTGAGAATATACAGGGTATTTTAAGGCAATGGCAATTAGAAAGCTGAGAGAAAGGATTCAAGAAACCTTCTAAAGTGTAACTGACAAAATTTAAGGCAAACAGCTGAAATAAAGGAGAGGAAGATTATCTTAGTCTGTTCAGGTTGATATAACAAAATACCGCAAGTTGGGCGACTTATAAACAACAGATTTTATCTCTCACAGTCTGGAAGCTGAAAATGCAGGATCATGGAAGATTCGGTGTTTGGTGAGAGCCTACTTTCTGGTTCATAGACAGAAACTTCTCATTGTGTCCTCACATGGAGGCAGGGGCAAGGGATCTTTGTAAAGTCTCTTCTATGAGGGCATAAATCCCATTCTTAAGGGTTCCACTTTTCCAATTTAAATACCTCCCAAAGTCCCTACCTCTTAATACCATCATCCGCGGGAAATACGATTTCAACAGATCAGTTTGGGGAGAGGGAACACAAACTTTCAGAAGGTAGTAAGGAAGAAAGGAGGAAAAGGCAACTCCCATGGTTTTAGCTTTGGGTACAATCTAGCCAGTGATACCACTGGAGAAAATGGAAGTGGATGTGGCAAAGGAGATTTGGAGAAAGCAGTGAACAGTTTGGCCTGGGATAGTTCTGGGCCTCTAACAAGAAGTTGGGGCTGGACTGTGTTCCTGGTGTTTATACAAGAATGATATTTTGAACTTTGGTCACCTGCACCTTGTACCTTCTTGTTTCAATTTTTTTCTTTATTGTCAACGACATGCAGATGTAGCTTCTTAGAGAGTTGATGACTAGAACTGGAATCACAGAGTTACAGGAAAAGGAGCATTTGGCATTCGGGATTTGAACACACTGAAGATATGAAGGAATTCCTCTCATAGCTCACTCTCACCAGAATAAGTCATTCATTTTGACAAACATTTACTAATCTCATAGGCAAAGAATGGTTCCCTTACTGTTGCTTGAATTTGCATGTCTTTGATTATACTGGAAGTTACACATTTTTCCATATGTTTGTTTACTGCTTTGCATTTCTTATTTTGTGAATCATCTGTTCATGTCCTTTGCCCATTTATCTAGTTTGGTTTTAAGTGTTTTCATAACCAGTTTTAGGAGTTCTTTATGTAGGGAAACTATTAACCCAATGTCATGTGGCTGGCAAATATTTTTTGTTGTTGCATTTGCCTTTTCATTTCAGAAATGGCTTTCATTTTTTAATTTAGTATTTTTCATACTTATTCTTCTGCTTAACATCTTTTTGCTCTCAACTTCTGAGCATGGGATGCAAGGCTCCTTCCATCTCTAACCTGGCAACTCTTCCTAGAAAAATTCATGCTCTAGACACCCTCAACTATCACTTGCTACAAATGAAAAGAAACTCTCTTATACTTCTAGGACTTAACACATCTGCCCAGAATGCCCTTCCTGCCACCATCAACCGGGATAACATTTAGTCCTTCAGAATCACCTCTAAGGTAGTATGGCAGAGACTCAGTGCCTGGGTTCTAGAATGAGAGTTCCCAGACTGGAGTCCCAGCTCTGCAATGTGGTCACCTGTTAAGTGAGAATAAAAGTAGTAGTCCCTCAAAATGTAGAGTTATCAAATGATCCAGGAATTCCACTCCTACACTTGCGCTAAAAAGAGAAGTAAAAACAAACCTTCAGACAAAAACTTTTACATAAATGTCCATAGCAATATTATTCATAATATCCAAAATAGAAACAACCTAATGTCCATCAATTGATGACCTGATAAACAAATGTGGTATAGCAATGCAATGGAATATTACTCAGGCATAAAAAGGACTGGAGTACAGATACACACAATAAGATGCTGACCCCTAAAAACATCACGTTACATGAAAGAAGTCAGACACATCTTATATGATTCCACTTGCATGAAATGTCCAGAACAGGCATATTCATAGAGAAAGAAAATTCAGATTAGTGGTGGCCAGTAGCAAGGGGTGGTGGGAATGGAAGGGAAGGTGACTGTTTTTGAGGCGATAAATATGTTTGGAATTAGATAGTGGTGATGGTTAAGCAACATTGTGAACATGCTGAAAGCTGAATTGAATTTGCTTAAAATAGCAAATTTTATGCTATGTAAAATTCACTTCAATTTAAAAAAAGTCACACCTATGCCACAGTGAGATCACGTGGCTAAAGGAGATGATGTACGAGGCACAGAGTGTGGCTGGTCAGCTGCATCAAGGTGTCTGGGCACTTGGCATAGAGGATGTATGCACAGAGTGAGTGTTATCCCATCTCTCCAGGGCAAAGCTGGGTCCCTAAGCCTCTTTCCCACCTCTAAGCCACCACTTATATTCATAGCAACCTTAGATTTACCTGCCTGGGGTCTCCTTATGAAAAGAGATGGGTGTGTCACCAGTGCCCAGAATAGAGTTTAGAATATATATGTCTGTTATTGGGCCAGTTGAAAGTTTCCCAAAGTTTCAGAGTCAGATGGAAATGGAGCTGGTCTAAATCCCAGAAACATACATGTCTGTTGAGTATGAATCTGGAGGATTAGCTGGAACTCCAGCACTGAGACAGATCATAAATATCACTTTGCAATTCCACTTTTTATTACAGGAGGAAACCAAGACCTTAAAGTTTTTATAATATACTAGGCAACATGAAGAGGAGGGAAAGAGGACTGGATTCAAGACACCCTCTGAGAATATCCCCACTCACCCCCTATAAGACCATGTTATGGACTGAATTGTGTGGCCCAAATGCAATAAAACTTTAACCCCATTTAACTGTATTTGGAGGTTGAGCCTTTAAAGAGGAATTAAGGTTAAATGAGGTCACAAAAATGGAGCCCTGATCCAGTAGTACTGGGATCTTACAAAGAAGAGGAAGTGACCCAGCAACACGCGTGCACAGAGAAAAACCCAGATGAGGACCCAGGAAGAAGGCAGCAACTGCAAGCCAAGGAGAGAGACCTCAGGAGACACGAATCCTGCCAACATCATGATCATGGACTTCCAGCCTCCAGAACTGGGAGGATCAACTTCTGTTGTCTGAGCCACTCAGCCTGTGGTATTTGTTATGGCGGTCATAGCAAACTAATACATTCACCAACAGACTCCGAGTTGCCCTGCCCCCAAGAAAGAAGCCCTAAGTGATAGTTCAAGGTGAAGGTGAGGGCAAAGGGGCTGGAGTCTCCAAGCCTTCCTCACCTATTCCTGTCTTCTTACCCTCTGCTCGGCCCTCATTGGTGTCCTTGCTGGCTATAGGAATGTTTCTCCAGCATCGATTAGCAAAAGGAGAGCTGGTTCTGGAGAGAGCAAGGGGAAGAGTAAATGGGACACATCTGAAGGCCCAAATGACCTCCTGCCTCATCATTCAAAGCAGCATCCTCCTTCTCCCACCCCCAGGTGACCTTTGCCTATAAATAAACCCAAGAATAGTCTGAGATAGAGGCATTAAGTTAAACAGATCATTTCTGCTACAAATTCTCCTTACTGTCTTAGTAACTTTACATGCCCCAAATTCTTTTATTTTTAGTTAGCACATTTTTTAGAAAACAGAATTAAATGCAAATCCTTGCAGAGCTTGTCCGACTCCTGTAATGCTTAACTACATAAAAATTTCAATGTATTATTTATATCCAGATATGCTGCAGCTGAATTTCACGTGTAACTGTTCAGAATTCCAAGTTCCTTAACTGGGAAAAAAAAAAAAAAGGCAAAACCTCTTTACTGCTTCACTTGCTTATTCTTTCATCTTTTATTAAAGAGCCTTTTAACATTTTAAAATGTGGCCCTCTTATACACCATAGACCCCAAATCAAGCTCACATCTTGCTTAATTCACAAAAGGATGAAAATCCAACACATCTGAAAAGTCTTCAACTGTTTATAAACACTAAGAAAAATGCAGGAACTGTCCCTGGTTCTGAATAAGTATTCTTGCCTTCAGGGGGACAAGAAACTCTTGACTTCTAATAGCATCTGTAGTCTGTGAATTTGTACCCTTAAAACCAATTACTTAACTCTTGAGAGTATGAGGACGCTCAAGAATAAATCGAATGGATGGATCTGAGCCTCACAGTCTTCAGGACAGTTAATATCATCATATCAGTGATGCTGATGAGAGGTTAACCCAATTCAAAAAGCTCCAAGATGCAGGGAAGGGTTCATACCATGTTTAAAGCAGAGGCAAAGCCTGTTTCCAGCAATCATTGAGCAGGACCAGGACCGTAGGAGAGGAATCAGGAAATCCCAACCCCTTCCCCAGCCACCTTCTCTATAGTTCTCTCCATAGGCCTGTTAATGTTCTATTTACATCCTGGACAGACTGGCCTTTGCTTTCACAGTGCAAGAGACAGATAAAAACAGAGTAAGAGAATCAAAGCCACGCTGCTTTTGAGAATGGCCTTGGTTAGAAAGAGAATGGCTCCTCTAGCTACGTTTCTGACCAGGAGGAAGAAGGCCCAACTCTGGTTCCTCTTTCTGCTCCAGCCATGTGACCTTATGATGTCACATAATATCAACAACCATATGAGGCTGTCTTCAGTGAAGGTAGGAGATTGTTTGATTTTTCTTGGAATTCTGAGTTCTAAGAATTTGCATTAGGACTGTAGAACTCTACACTAGGAACAAGGTTAGGAAACTCTTCCTGCTCTCCTCACTGGCCCTGTCCCCACAGGCCCCAGAAGTTCTAGCCTTTAGAGGCAGTTTCTTCCTTGGGCCCATGAAGATGAGCAGTGGGCTTGTGAGTAGGCTGAATCTCTGGGAAGAAACATCACTGTGCTATCAACTACTCAGAGAATGTTTCCTGGAGGAGGGGGGTTGCAGGAGCAGGCAGCTGTAGAATTTTCAGCAAAGGTGAATGAAAAGGAGCTGAGATGCTGCAGAAAAGCCTAAAGCTCTCAGGCACTAAAGGGAGAGGACTTTGTTCCCAGAGCGTAGAGAGACTAAGATAGACTACAGCTCTAGAGTTCATCATGCCCTGTACCCGGTGCAGGACACCAGAGGCGCACAGACTTACCCAGGAGCTGTCCTTGTGTGGCCAGGCTGGGTGCACAGAGGGAATGCTCAGTGCCAGGGTGGAACGTTATTCCCAAGGAAGGGCAAAGACTTAGGTGTTTCATCCCCATGGCTTAGAAGAGGATGGGCAATGAGGCTGAAAAGAGACCTTCCTGAATCATGAAAGATCATGGGTAGGGGGCAATAAAAAGGCCCTATAGCCACAAATGCTCCTCTAATAACACAATACTCACATAACAGCTCATATTTGTTAAGTGATTATGTGTTAAGCAGGGCTTCCTGGGTGGCGTTAGTGGTAAAGAACTCGCCGGCCAATGCAGGAGACGTAAGAGACACAGGTTTAATCCCTGGGTTGGGAAGATCCCCTGGAATAAGAAATGGCAACCCACTCCAGTATTCTCGCCTAGAAAATTCCATGGACAGAGGAGCCTGGTGGGCTATACAGCCCATGGGGTCACAAAGACTCAGACACAGCTGGAACAACTTAACACACACATACATGTATGTTAAGCAATATACTAAGCACCTTACTTTGTCACCTCATTTGCTCTTCACAAAACTCCCAAGTCAGAGATATTATTACTACACAACTTAGATGAGAACCTGGAGGCATGGGCGACTCAGTAACTTGCCCAAAGCAACACAGTTAGGAGGCTGCCAGGCAGGGGTTTGATTCCACAAGATCAAAGAGAACTTGAGTTTTAATCCTTTTATAGATTTCCTAAGCTTAGTTTTGCTGTTACCTCCTAAAAATAAAAGTGTGTGGGTATCTGTCTGAAGAAACTGGAAGGTGGGAGCTAAAGAGATGCTGCCTTCAGGAAGCCTCCAGGCAAATGCAAGGTGGCGAGGGAAGCCCTGGGGAGAGAATCAGAAAGCCAGAATAGCAGGAAAAGCTGTGTCCACAGCACCTGTTTCCCCAGAATAAAATGGCAAGGAAGCACTGCTTATCACTGAGCTGCTGCAACATACTAAGCCTGCAAATTGAGGGTCGGCTCAATCCTGGTTTTTTTCGGGGGTGCTGAATGTTTATGTCCCCTCAAAATCCATATGTTGAAGCCTTAACTCCCAAATGCAATGGTATTAGAAAGCAGGTCTTTGGAGGTAGCTAGGTTTAGGTCAAGTCATGAGGGCTCTAACTTTATGATTAGATTAGACCCTTAGAAGAAGGGGAAGAGACAAGCAAGCTTTATCTCCACATATACACTGAGAGGAGGTCAGGTGAACACACAGTGAGGGGAGAGCTGTCTGCAAGCGGGGTCGAGGGCCCTCACCAAGGACAGAATCCGCAGACAACTTAGTCTTAGACCAGAATTTTCACCTCCAGAGTCACGAGAAATAAATGTCTGCTGTTTAAGCCACCTAGTCTGTGGTGTTCTGTTATGGCAGCCTGAGCTGACTAAGACAGGGTTCTTGGCTACAAGCAACAAAAACAAAGGGGATCTGCTGAGGCTGTCAAGGCTCTGGTGGAATCGGTGGAGCAGTGGGTGTGGGAAACGGCGGGAAACACGAGGCCACCAGAACATCAGGAGATGGGCACTGGGAACCCTATTCACACCTGAGCAGTCTGAGTGGAACACCAGCCATCCCCTCTGTTCATGTGTCCCCTATTCTAACTCCCAAGAAGTCCTATCCCATTGGCCAGTCCCCAGTAAACCAAGGCATGGGGAGCAAAAGAAAGGTTCTGTCCTCCTAGGTTTCTGCAGTGGGAAGCAGGGCCTGGAATAAAACCATCCCTAATGTGGCAAAGGCTGGGAGAGAGGAAACCTCTGGAAGGAATCCGAGTACCACTGGGCAAGGCAACTAATTTTCGGTGGTCTACAGGGAGAAGACACACTCTGGTGCAAATGGGAATGAGCCTGAGCTGGGTGAGTCTGCATGAAAGGAGGGCCCTGTCCTCCCTTGTCCCCTCCTTCCAGGTGCCCAGAGCCTCTGAGACCACAGGAAATCCCACCAAGCAGGAGCACTGTTGTCTGTCTGGGGGAACAGAAAGCATGGAGGGAAAGGAAGAGAGGGCCAGGGAGCCTCTAGTCTGCAGGAAGCGGCAGGTGGAAACTCCAAGGTACCAAGATGGAGTAAATAAACTCCCTCCAGGGAAACAGGGACATAACAAGAAATCATTAAATCGCCAATTAGAGAGCAAACTTTCGCTGCACCTGGTGGGGTGCCAGGAACCCAGAGGCATCAGTAAACAGCAGATCTCTTCTTTGAAAGAGCTTCAGGGAGAGAGTTCCTTCTCCTTCCATCTGCATACCTTTCTGTCCCAGCCTGAGGAAGCCACTGAGGCTTTTTTACAGCTCATTACGTTTCTGTTTTCATTTCCACTTGACCTCCCTTTGCATTATTTTTTTTTTCCTTTTCTCTCCGAGGCTGTTAGATGCAGAAGGCGGGGTTGAGAGCTGCAGGCGGAGACTGAGGGCAGCTGGGGGAAGATAGGGACAAGAGGCATGGACAGACGGTGATGTTGAAAGCTTGGTCTCTGTGCACCAAATCAAATCTCAGAGACAGAATTTTAGGTGAAGTATAAAAAATAGCTTCATTGCTTTGCCAGGCAAAGGGGGACTCAGCAGGCTCCTGTCCCTAAAAACTGTATGTCCCCGTCTGGGAGTGTTTGATGAGGAGTCTTACAACAGTTGTTCAAGGATGGGGATTGCTAACAAGATCAGGTTGTGTGCGGGGACTGCCTTCCTTTAATCCAGTCTCAGGCAATCTTCTGAGTGAGCTTCTCTGTTTCTTCTAATCTTGCTTCAGGTGGTTTCTTAGCTGTTCTTCCCTTGACTAGCAACTGTCCAAATCCACCCTTTGGAACTCAGGGAGGGTCCTGGAGGCTGTAGTCTACACTCTTCAAATAAGAGACAAGAGACAGAAGGGCTTCCATGCCCAGGAGCCCTACAGGGTCCTGCTCGGTTTCAAGGGTATGATGAGCTGCAGGTGTCTGGAGACCTGGCCTCTCTTCCCAGCAATGTTATTGGCCCACCTCCCCACCCCAGGCACTGGGCTGCCCCTAACTCAAATGGCACCTTCTTGCAAAACAGAAAAAAGTATCTTTCCTCCAGTAGATGCAACCCATGGACAGCTTGGCTATCTAGCACATGCTGTATTTCAGCTTTATACACTTCTCTGCTGAGTTCATTATACAGCAAAAATCCTGCACAACTGTATATAGAAGCTCTGGTTAAAGCACATAACTTATGTGCCTCTGTTTCCTCATCTGCAAAAAAATAAATAATACCAGCTGCCCAACTTGATTTGTGTATGTGAATTCTTTTACCTTTTTATTATGAAAGCATATGTATAAACAGAAAAGTGGGTGAAATAAATGTGCAATGCCCCAAGGTTATTTCAGAGGAAGATGAAATGATGCTAGAGAAGGGATCTTGCAGAGTTTAGGTACTAAGTTAACGTAACTAGTTATTAAGTCAGAGCCAAGAGTTTTCACACCTGCAGGGAGATAGCTTAGGTTGGTTGTCTGCTTCCTATTCTGAATAGAATCCCCTTTGGGCTCCGTTAGTCAACTTCTATGGCTCCTCTCACAGGAGAAGTTGCTGCTCTGTGGTGCTGTGATCAGGGAGGAGATGCTGCCGCAGTTGGCTGGCATCCTGCCCTGCGCTCCTCCTCCTCCCTTCCCCACGAAGTGTGACTCATGCTGATATGGGGAGCCCGAGTCTCTCACCCACTCACACACCGAGCAACTCTCAGCATTGTAGATAAGTCTGTATTTGACAGAGTCAAGTTGGCCTGACCTATTGCCTCCAAGCTTTGTGATCTGCGGCAAATCACCTTACCTTTCTGTGCCTCAGTGTCCGTATATATATATATATATATATACACAGGAATAATAGGATCTAACTCATAGGCTTGCAGCAGATTTACATGTGATAAGCAGTCTAGCTGACAGAAGGATCTCATGGGACTAGAATTCAATTCTCTTGGTGACCAAGCTCACTGTTCTCCCTGCCTCCAGGTTCCTCATTCTCTACCCTCCCGGGGAAGATGAGCTCTGATAAAAGCCAGCTCTTCACCCTTCCCCTGGGAGCCACTAAGAGAACTTCTTCTCTAGTCACAAAGGTGATTTTTAATGGATATGGTCAATCACTTGGAGGATAAATAGCCATTTGCTGAGCAAACTCACTTCTAAGCCTCTTGGAAGAACCCTCTTCCCCTTTTCTCACAGGAAGAGGCTTCTCTCTCAGTAAATGTATTTTTCTATGAGGATAGGAAACAGCTCAATAGCAATGCCTGTGTCTAAGGTTTATCCAGAATCTGGCCAAAGACAATTTCTTTTCAGATTCCTGTGGGAAACTGTCAAAGACCTTAGGGATACTCCCTCGGATAGTCATGCCAGCTCACCTTAATCCTGTTCTATGTGTGCTATGGGTTCTCTGTGAAAAGAAGAGAAGCGAAAAGAAAGGAGAAAAGGAAAGACATAAGCATCTGAATGCAGAGTTCCAAAGAATAGCAAAGAGACATAAGAAACCCTTCCTCAGCGATCAATGCAAAGAAATAGAGGAAAACAACAGAATGGGAAAGACTAGAGATCTCTTCGAGAAAATTAGAGATACCAAGGGAACATTTCATGCAAAGATGGACTCGATAAAGAACAGAAATTGTACAGACCTAACAGAAGCAGAAGATATTAAGAAGAGATGGCAAGAATACACAGAAGAACTGTACAAAAAAGATCTTCATGACACAGATAATCATGATGGTGTGATCACTCACCTAGAGCCAGACATCTTGGAATGTGGAAGTCAACTGGGCCTTAGAAAGCATCACTACCAACAAAACTAGTGGAGGTGATGGAATTCCAGTTGAGCTATTTCAAATTCTGAAAGATGATGCCGTGAAAGTGCTGCACTCAATATGCCAGCAAATTTGGAAAACTCAGCAGTGGCCACAGGACTGGAAAAAGTCAGTTTTCATTCCAGTCCCAAAGAAAGGCAATGCCAAAGAATGCTCAAAGTACCGCGCAATTGCACTCATCTCACACGCTATTAAAGTAATGCTCAAAATTCTCCAAGCCAGGCTTCAGCAATATGTAAACTGTGAACTTCCAGATATTCCAGCTGGTTTTAGAAAAGGCAGAGGAACCAGAGATCAATTCCCAACATCTGCTGGATCATGGAAAAAGCAAGAGAGTTCCAGAAAAACATCTATTTCTGCTTTATTGACTATGCCAAAGCCTTTGACTGTGTGGATCACAATAAACTGTGGAAAATTCTGAAAGAGATGGGAACACCAGACCACCTGACCTGCCTCTTGAGAAATCTGTATGCAGGTCAGGAAACAACAGTTAGAACTGGACATGGAACAACAGACTGGTTCTAAATAGGGAAAGGAGTATGTCAAGGCTGTATATTGTCACCCTGCTAATTTAACTTATATGCAGAGTATATCATGAGAAATGCTGGGCTGGATAAAGCACAAGCTGGAATCAGATTGCCAGGAGAAATATCAAAAACCTCAGATATGCAGATGACACTACCCTTATGGCAGAAAGTGAAGAAGAACTAAAGAGCCTCTTGATGAAAGTGAAAGAGGAGAGTGAAAAAGTTAGCCTAAAGCTTTACATTCAGAAAACTAAGATCATGGCATCTGGTCCCATCACTTCATGGCAAATACATTGGGAAACAGTGGAAATAGTGTCAGACTTAATTTTGGGGGGCTCCAAAATCACTGCAGATGGTGATTGCAGCCATGAAATTAAAAGACACTTACTCCTTAGAAGGAAAGTTATGACAAATCTAGATAGCATATTCAAAAGCAGAGACATTACTTTGTCAACAAAGGTCTGTCTAGTCAAGGCTATGGTTTTACCAGTGGTCACGCATGGATGTGAGAGTTGGACTATGAAGAAAGCTGAGCACCAAAGAATTGATGCTTTTGAACTGTGGTGTTGGAGAAGACTCTTGAGAGTCCCCTGGACTGCAAGGAGATCCAACCAATCCATTCTAAAGGAGATCAGTCCTGGGTGTTCTTTGGAAGAACTGATGCTAAAGCTGAAACTCCAGTACTTTGGCCACCTCATGAGAAGAGTTGACTCATTAGAAAAGACTCTGATGCTGGGAGAGATTTGGGGGCAGGAGGAGAAGGGGACAACAGATGATGAGATGGCTGGATGCCATCACCAACTCAATGGATATGAGTTTGACAGGGAGGCCTGTCATGCTGTGATTCATGGGGTTGCAAAGAGTCAGACACGACTGAGCAATTGAACTGATGTGTCCTATGACAACCATTTGTTTTGAGGATATGGGCGCTTGACCTTGTGCATGACAAATACGTGCACAGTTATCTGTGGATAGCTCTGACAGAGATTTCTCCACCCCAGAAAAGCAGAAGATTGCAAAGAATCCCCCAACTCCAGTGTGTCAAAATATCTTCAATATAACTGAGGTAAAGGGGTCCATGCATCTCAGGGAGGGGGCTCATCCCTGGATGGATCCAGGGCAGTTCTAAGTGGCCTGAAATCATATACAAGATTTTATCCTATGTGTGATATGTGAGTCATTTTAGAGCTTCCACTGATCCTCAAAAAGATCCACAGCCCTCAAAATATTAAAACAAATGAACAAGGAGTTAGGGCCCGCAAAAAGACCACAAAGGATGAGTGAATGCATGAAGCAGGTCAAGTGGAAAAGGAAGGGCTGAGGAGGGATGCAGTGAACTGGAAAGCACACTCACAGTGAAGAACATGAGGCCAGAAACTCGGCTTCTGTGTTCAGTTCAGTTCAGTTGCTCCGTCATGTCCAACTCTTTGCGACCCCATGGACTGCAGCATACCAGGCCTCCCTGTCCATCACCAACTCCCAGAGTTTACTCAAACTCATGTCCATTGAATTGGTGATGCTATTCTACCATCTCATCCTCCATCATTCCCTACTCCTTCTGCCTTCAATCTTTCCCAGTATCAGGGTCTTTTCAAATGAGTCAGTTCTTTGCATCAGGTGGCCAGAGTATTAGAGTTGCAGCCTCAAAATCAGTCCTTCCAATGAATGTTCAAGACAGATTTCCTTTAGGATGGACTGGTTGGATCTCCTTGCAGTTCAGGGGACTCTCAAGAGTCTTCTCCAACACCACAGTGCAAAAGCATCAATTCTTCAGCACTCAGCTTTCTTTACAGTCCAACTCTCACATCCGTACATGACTACTGGAAAAACCATAGTCTTGACTAGACAGACCTTTGTTGGCAAAGTAATGTCTCTGCTTTTTAATATGCTGTCTAGGTTGGTCATAACTTTCCTTCCAAGGAGTAAGCGTCTTTTAATTTCATGGCTGCAATCACCATCTGCGTGATTTTGGAGCCCCCAAAAATAAAGTCTGTCACTGTTTCCATTGTTTCTCCATCTATTTCCCATAAAGTGATGGGACCAGATGCCATGTTTTCTGAATGTTGAGCTTTAAGCCAGCTTTTTCACTCTCCTCTTTCACTTTCATTAAGAGGCTTTTGAGTTCCTCTTCACTTTCTGCCATAAGGGTGGTGTCATCTGCATAGCTGAGGTTTTTGATATTTCTCCTGGCAATCTGATTCCAGCTTGTGCTTTATCCAGCCCAGCATTTCTCATGATATACTCTGCATATAAGTTAAATAAAACAGGGTGACAATATACAGCCTTGACATACTCCTTTCCCTATTTAGAACCAGTCTGTTGTTCCATGTCCAGTTCTAACTGTTGCTTCCTGACCTGCATACAGATTTCTCAAGAGACAGGTCAGGTGGTCTGGTATTCCCATCTCTCTCAGAATTTCCCACAGTTTATTGTGATCCACACAGTCAAAGGCTTTGGCATAGTCAATAAAGCAGAAATAGATGTTTTTCTGGAACTCTCTTGCTTTTTCAATAATCCAATGAAGAATTGATGTTTCTGAACTGTGGTGTTGGAGAAGATTCTTGAGAGTCCCTTGGACTGCAAGGAGATCCAACCAGTCCATCCTAAAGGACATCAGTCCTGGGTGTTCATTGGAAGGACTGATGTTGAAGCTGAAACTCTAATTCTTTGGCCACCTGCTGTGAAGAGCTGACTCATTTGAAATGACCCTGATGCTGGGAAAGATTGAGGGCAGGACGAGAAAGGGACGACAGAGGATGAGATGGCTGGATGGCATCACCGACTCAATGGACATGAGTTTGGATAGACTCCAGGAGTCGGTGATGGACAGGGAGGCCTGGCATGCTGTGGTTCATGGGACATGAATGAGCGACTGAACTGAACTGAACAGATGTTGGCAATTTGATCTCTGGTTCCTCTGCCTTTTCTAAAACCGGCTTGAACATCTGGAAGTTCATGGCTTCTGTTTACTTGTACAGAATTGAATCTTGAAGAGAGAGTTTTGGGTGAAGTATAAAAGAATAACTGTACTGCTTTGTCAGGCAAAGAGGGATATTGCAGGCTCTGGCCCCCAAAACTGTTTGTTCCAACCTAGGAGGATTTGATGAGGAGTTTTATAGCAATAAAACGATTGGGTTTTATTCAAGGGCAGGGTTCTGATAAGAATCAGGGTGTGTGGAGGACCTGCACTCCTTTAATCTAGTTTCAGATGGTCTCATGAAGGGGGCCCCTCCCTGGATGGATGGACTATGGTTTTTCCAGTAGTCATGTATAGATGTGAGAGTTGGACCATAAAGAAAGCTGAGTGCTGAAGAATTAATGCTTTTGAACTGTGGTGTTGAAGACTCTTGAGAGTCCCTTGGACTGCAAAGAAGATCCAACCAGTCAATCATAAAGGAAATCAGTCCTGAATATTTACTGGAAGGACTGATACTGAAGCCAATACTCCAGTACTCTGGCTACCTGATACGAAGAACTGACTCATTGGAAAAGACCTTGATGCTGGGAAAGATTGAAGGCAGGAAGAGAAGGGGACAACATTGGACAAGCTGGTTGGATGACATCATCAACTCAATAGACATGAGCTTGAGCAAGCTCTGGGAGTTGGTGATGACAGGGAAGCCTGTTATGCTGCAGTCTATAGGGTCGCAAAAAGTAAGACATGATTGAGTGACTGAACTGACTGAGGTGGTCTGATGAGTTTCTATGGTTCCTTTAATCTGGCCTCAGGTGGTCAGTTGAAGAGCCCTAGTTTCTTTAATCTGGAATGAAAAATGCTAACATCTTCCATTGATAGGGTTTTAGTTCTGTAAAGAGCTCAAAGATTTGTTATGTATATCCCTTGAAGCAGAACCAAGACTCTGCCCTGTGGCTGCACTATTGTTTCTTGGTGCTCTTCCCTTGTATTGTCCCTCAGTGTGAGGCCTCCTTTATATTCACTTAGTTAAGCCATGTTGGAGAAAAACTGATCAGTTATTGCGAACATGTTCAGTTCAGTTCAGTTCAGTTGCTCAGTCGTGTCCAACTCTTTGCAACCCCATGAATCACAGCACGCAAGGCCTCCCTGTCCATCACCAACTCCCGGAGTTCACTCAGACTCATGGCCATCGAGTCAGTGATGCCATCCAGCCATCTCATCCTCTGTCGTCCCCTTCTCCTCCTGCCCCCAATCCCTCACAGCATCACAGTCTTTTCCAATGAGTCAACTCCTCGCATGAGGTGGCCAAAGTACTGGAGCTTCAGCTTTAGCATCATTCCTTCCAAAGAAATCCCAGGGCTGATCTCTTTCAGAATGGACTGGTTGGATCTCCTTGCAGTCCAAGGGACTCTCAAGAGTCTTCTCCAACACCACAGTTCAAAAGCATCAATTCTTTGGCACTCAGCCTTCTTCACAGTCCAACTCTCACATCCATACATGACCACAGGAAAAATCATAGCCTTGACTAGGAGGACCTTAGTCGGCAAAGTAATGTCTCTGCTTTTGAATAGGCTATCTAGGTTGGTCATAACTTTTCTTCCAAGGAGTAATGTTCAGAAGTATGTTAATGAGGAAATGCTGTATAAGCCATACTTTTTTTAAATTTTACCCAATTGTCACACAAGCATTGTACATGTGCTTTTAGCAGGAGACCTCACGCAAACAGTGATACATCATGAGCAATTTCACTCTGATAACTTTACTGGGTAATTTTCTTTCATTGTGAACATCAGGGTAAAATTGTGATTAACACAGTACCTTTCATAAATACAGGCTTCACTTAACAGAACTAGAATTTCATATCTACTGGACATAATCTTTTTCTCTAAAATTACCCTTATCTCCATCAAACACAGCCAAACCAAGGCTATTTTTTTCCCCAAAAGAAGCCTGGTCCATTGAGCACATAGGCTCCTCCCTATTGAGGCAGAAGGAATCTCAGACTAAATTTTTTAAAGGCTTCTCAAGGACAGGAAAGCCATACCATAAGCTTGCCATCCAATTCTGCCTTGGTGGATTTCTCTTTTCTAAAAGTCCCCAAAATATTAAGATTCCTGCATATGTCAGGAGACAATCTTTACCACACACCTGATAAGACTGCTTAGGACCCAAGAGTCTCTAATTTCTGGAGGGAATAGGCAGAGAGAAAGGAAATATATTTCATCCAATGTGAACAGATGACTCATTGGAAAAGTCTCTGATGCTGGGAAAGATTGAGGGCCGAAGGAGAAGAGGGCATCAGAGGATGAGATGGCTGGATGGCATCACCGATGCAATGAACATGAACTTGGGAAAACTCCAGGAGATGGTGAGGGACAGGGAGTCCTGGTGTGCTGCAGTCCATGGGGTCACAAAGAGTTGGGCACAACTGTGTGACTGAACAACACTTAATAAGTGTCTTTTCCTTAAACTAGCTTACAATAGCTAAGAATTTCAATTGGTAGAGTAAACCACAAAAGTGGTTGCTTTAAGACCAAAAGTCTTCAAGGGAATGAGAATATGGATGTGATTAACTCGTGGTTGGATTTGAAGACCCTGGAGAGTGGTCCTTGGCTCCAAAGGTAAAAGTGATATGGTGGCTTGGAATCAAAGGCCTACTGAAATCAAAACCTCAATGGACAGAATGACTGATGGGCTCAAGAAGAATGAAAGGTATTTCTCACTGGATTAGAAAACTTAAAGGAAAAAAATATATAGGCTCTGAGTTATAAATTTTTATTCCAAAGCATAATGGGAAATTTATAACTGCTACAAAAGAACCTTATTTTTTTGTATCTGCAAGGTAGACGTAAGCAAAAATGAGAAACAAAGTCTGGCCCTGTGGGCTATTGAATTCATACTCATTTCTAGTCCTTTATATGAAAATTAGAACATCGAATGCCACCATGAAAACTGGATTGGCAATATTTGGGAGGAACTAGTTGACTGTGATTATTGTAAATCCCCAAATCCCACTGATACCCTGTGTGCAGTAGAAACGTGTCATTTCTACTCTATCTGAAGGCTGTGATGCCTCAGGTAAAGAATGACCTCATCTGAGGTCAGAATGACCTCACCTGAGGTGGTTACATTGCAAGAGGACTGTATTCTCCTCATATCCCATATTCAATGTCTCCCATTGCATTTAGGCTGAACTCCAGATCAATCTAGAGTCAGCTCAAACTCAAAGTCAAATCCAGGAAAAGGGCAAAATTCTAAAAATAACTACAGAATTTTCAAATTCATCAGCAAAATCCTGGAGAAAATGTATTGAATGCATTATGAAGGTACTAGGAACAAAAGGCAGAAGAAGATTTAGTTCAGGCTGCATCCATCAATGTGGATGTGCTCAGCAGAGACTCTGCATTCTGTGCACTTTACAGCTAACTGTGGTTCTAAATGTTTACCTGTTTGATTAAGTGAAACTGAACTAAATGGTGATCTGCTCTGAATGTAGTGTAAATGCCAGAAATTTCTTGGTACAATACAAAATAATAAGTCCATGGAGAAAGATGAGAGTGTTGGAATATATTTACCATGTATGACCTGCTCACCCAAACCGTTATTATATTTTTCAAGATGGCACAGAGGACACTTCCTTCAATAAGGCATTGAGAAATACACTGTAGTTCCATGTGACAAAACTTTGAATCAAGCTTCCCCCTTTCTCTCCCATCCCACATTTGATTCATCAGCAAATACTGTTGGCTTTGCCTTCATAATACATCCATAGTACAAACATCTCATCACAACTACTGCTATGTCTCCCCTGGATTACTGCACTAGGCTTCTGATTGGTTTCCCTGTTTCTTCTGTTATTGGTTCCCTTCATGCTGTCCTCCAAACAACAGAGTGATCCTCTGCTGTGTCTTTTTTCCAATAATAACTAATTCTCCAATTCTCTAACACCAACTAGATGTCCTACAATTCTATTCAATTCTGACACTAACTATCCAGATTTAACAAGACCTGACAAGATAAGGCTTCAGTTCCACAGGACTATTTCCACTTCAGAAACCAACTATAAATGGGGTCCCAGGCCGCCTGCACGTCTACCTGGCCAACTACACATTCAAAGGTTTCCATGACCCACCCATCCCCTCAAGTTTGATAATTGGCTAGAATGACTCACAGAAGTCAGGAAAGCTGAACCTGGGGTTCCTGAGCATGAAAGCCTTTTCATATCCCCCATTTCTTGTGTAGGGAACAAACTCCAGCTCCATGACCTTCCCTGAGTTCCAAACGGCAGAATCAAATACTTGCTAATCAGGGAAGGGAGGGGATACAGAGACAAGGGAGGAGTAGCCAAGAAACAATTGTGCAGCCTTGGAGTAGGGTCCTGGTTCTGCCTCAAGGGACATACTTAACAATATCTTTGAACTTTTTACAGAACTAAAATCCCCAATGAATGGAAATGTCAGCACTTTTCAATCCAGAAGAACCACCTGAGACCAGATTATAGGACTGTAGGCCCTGCACACACCCTAATCTAAGCAGCAATCCCACCCTTGAACCATTGCTATAAAGCTCCTCACCAAATCTTCCCAAGTGGGGACACAAAGTTTTGGGGGGCATGAGCCCACTGTGTTGCCCTTTGCCTGGCAAAGCAATAAAACTATTACTTTTGACTTCATCCAAAAGCTAGAGCAGTTTCATTATAAAGGATACAAATGGAAGAGATGTATAGAGTAAGATATAGGGGGAGGCAGGAGGTGGAGTGGCATAGAGATTCTGTGCTCTGTCCAGGCACTCCATCTTCTAGGCATCAATGTGATCACCAACCTGGAAGCTCCCGTAGCCAAAATGTGTCAGAGTTTTAATAAAGGTTTCACTATGAGGGCATGATTGATTAATGGCCATTGGTGAATAAACTCAATCTCCAGCCTCACACTGCTCTCCAGTGGTAGACAGAATAGGGAACTGAGGCTAGAATTTCTAACCATCTACTCATGTGGGTGTGATCAGCTCCTATTCTGAAGCTATCTAGCCAGCTTTCCCTCACCCCCACCTTTACTTGAGTCATCTCAGTTCAGTTCAGTTCAGTTGCTCAGTCATGTCCAACTCTTTGCAACCCCATGAATCTCAGCACGCCAGGCCTCCCTGTCCATCACCAACTCCCAGAGTTCACTCAGACACATCCATCAAGTCAGTGATGCCATCCAGCCATCTCATCCTCTGTCGTCCCCTTCTTCTCCTGCCCCCAATGCCTCCCAGCATCACAGTCTTTTCCAATGAGTCAATTCTTCGCATGAGATGGCCAAAGTACTGGAGTTTCAGCTTTAGCATCATTCCTTCCAAAGAAATCCCAGGCTGATCTCCTTCAGAATGGACTGGTTGGATCTCCTTGCAGTCCAAGGGACTCTCAAGAGTCTTCTCCAACACCACAGTACAAAAGCATCAATTCTTCGGCGCTCAGCTTTCTTCACAGTCCAATTCTCACATCCATACATGACCACTGGAAAAACCATAGCCTTGACTAGATGGACCTTTGTTGGCAAAGTAATGTCTCTGCTTTTCAACATGCTATCTAGCTTGGTCATAACTTAGCATACAAAAGACACTCCTATCACTTGGGAAATTCAAAGAGTTTTAAGAGAAAAAGACCAAATATACATATATATATGTATACATATATATATATACACACACAGATATATTGTGTATATATTTGGTTTTTAATATATATATTTTTTTAGTTTAAGTATAGTTGACTTACAATGTTTCAGGTGCACAGCAAGGTGATTCAGTTATACAAATGCACATATATTATTTTTGAAATTATTTTCCATCATGGGTTATTACAAGATATTGACTGTATTTCCCTATGCTATATAGTAAATCTTTGTTGCTTGTTGCATATCTATTTTTTAGAAATCTAGTATTCCATTCATCCTAAGTCAGACAAGTGGAATCAAAATGTCATATTTCTTTTTAGTTGGGCAAGAATTCATTAATTTTCTAAAATGTATATATTATACATATATTTATATATAAATATGCAAAAGCTTTTCTACTACACTTGATAAAGGCTTGAGAAAGAACATTAAAACAGAAAAGAAGAGATGGAGAAATTGGAGAACATAAGCTAAATGAAATGGGAGCATTGAATATGAAACAGGAAAAATGAAACAAATTAGGTAAAAGTGAAAGGTCCTCAGGCTTCCCTAATAGCTCAGTTGGTAAAGAATCTGCCTGCAAAGCAGGAGACCTGGGCTTGATCGCTGGGTTGGGAAGATCCCCTGGAGAAGAGAAAGGCTACCCACTCTAGTATTCTGGCCTAGAGAAGTCCATGGACTAGAGTCTATGGGGTCGCAAAGAGTTGGATGCGACTTTCACTTTCACTTTTCTTTCTTTTCAAAAGAGCATCATATAGTTCAGTTGTTTTTAAACATGACTGCTCATTAGAAACATCTGGAGTTCTGAAGAAAAAAAGCAATACCTGAACATTTGTATTTTTCAAAAACTTCCAAGATGATTCTGATGTGCATCTGAATTTTAAAAAGTGATCATAGGTTTTTCTATTAGATCCTAATGTTGGTAATACAAAGTTCTGTTATTTTTCTGTTGACCAATCATAATACAATGGTATTAAGTGAGTAATAGTCATATAATCACAGTGAAAGATGTTTATCAGTTTTCACAATCAAAAGCCAGACAAAAAAATAAAAGATAATTATAATTGCAAGCCATAATGGGAACATGATTAACTATATAAAATAATTACATATAATTTGAGGGGTGTCAAGCAGAGTGATGTGGTAAGTAGAAGTGCATACATGCACATGTTTCCATCCACCCAGTCAGTCTACATCTTTTGGTTGGTGCATTTAATCCATTTCCATTTAAGGTAATTATCAATATGCATGATCCTATTACTGTTTTCTTAATTGTTAGGGGTTTATTTTCTATAGGTCAAGAAAAAGACCAAGTACATTTTTTATTAGAGCCGTATCATGTCACAACTTTATTCAAAATCTTCATTTCTTTCAGAATAAAAGCCAAAGTTCCCACAACGTCCCATATAACAATATATTCTGGCCCCACTGTCCTTCATTTAATTAATTTCCTTTCATCCACAAAGGCCTCAGATATGCCAGACAGGTTCCCACTACAAGCTTCTGCACAGTTGCTGTTTCCTTTGACCAGAAGTTTCTTTTCTCAAATGTCACCTGAGTAGTGAGGTCTCACCTGTCTTCTTTATTTAAATTGTGACCCTCCCCCAATACTCCAAATTCCTCTGTGATATTTCACTTTCTGCTGAAATACGTATTACTAACTTGCATGCTATATGTCCTAATTTGTTTATTACTTGACTCCCCCACTAGAACACATTTATTTCTCCTTGAAGTACTATCAGTTTTGCCTCATGTACTTTGATGTTTTTTTGTTAGGCTCATCAAACACATTAAAGATTGTTATATATTCTTGGAGAACTTCCCCCCTATTATTACATAATATGATATAATATATAATATTATAATACAATATTTATACTCAACAGCTTCCACTGTTCTGAAGTCTGCTTTCTCTGTAATTAATATAACTCCTCCAGCTTTCTTTTGAACGGAGTGTTAGGTATATCTTTCTCTATTTCTTTACTTTTTCTCTTTTTATTTGCTGGTGGTAAAAAATCACAACGAAAAATATACCATCTTAATTATTCTTCAGTATACAGTTCAGTAGTGTTAAATATATTTACAATGTTATGCAATAGATCTCCAGAACTTTTTCATTTTCAAAACTGAAACTAAACAGAGCAAGATCCCCTGGGGATCCTAGGCAAGGAAGCCTTCCTGTGTTCCCCTCTAGAGAACAGACTCCAGCCCCCATGACCCTCAATGAGCTCCAAAGAGCAGATTTAAGTGAAAGTGAAGTCGCTTAGTCGTGTCCGATTCTTTGCGACCCCATGGACTATAGCCTACCAGGCTCCTCCGTCCGTGGGATTTTTCCAGGCAAGAGTACTGGAGTGGCTTGGCCAGTTGCTAATCCAGGAAGTCAAAGAAGGTACAGCCAAGAAACAAGAGTAGAGTCTTGAGGCAGGGTTCTGGTTCCACTTCAAGAGATAAACATACCAATGTCTTTAATCTTGTTATACAATGCAAACCCAACAAATGGATGATGTCAGCATTTTCCATACTAGAGAAGACCACCTGAAGGAATTCCCTGGTCATCCAGTGGTTTAGACTTCGTGCTTTCACTGCTAAGGGTCAGGGTTCAATCCCTGGTTGGGTAACTAACATTACACAAGAAGCCAAAAAAATTTTTTCTTTAAAGACCACCTGCACACACCTTAATCTTACCAGCAACCCTCCTCCCTTTAGCCTTTGCTATAAAACTCCTCATCAAATCCTCCCATAGCCGGCGCACTAAGCACTGGCAGCTACAGCCGGCGCACTAAGCGCAGCGGAGAGGAGATACCCCATATCCAAGGTCAGGCGCAGCCGCCTAGAGTGCCAGGCTGCGACAGAGCAGGAACGGCCAAGAGGTGCTACCCTGCGTCTGAAGTCAGGGGCGGCAGCTGAGAGGAGCCACTCTGGGTTCAAGGCCAGGGGCGGCAGCCGGGAGGATCAACCCCACACCCGAGGCCAGAGGCAGCGGCCGGGAGGAGCAACCCCACGTCCAAGGAGCGGTGGCTGCATGGACGCAGGAGGGCCTAGAGGAGCCATCCCATGTTGAATGTCAGGAAGGGCGGTGGTGAGGAGACACCCTTTGTCCAAGGTAAGGCGCAGCGGCTGCGCTTTGCTGGAGCACCCGTGAAGAGATACCCCAAGCCCAAGGTAAGAGAAACCCAAGTAAGATGGTAGGTGTTGCAAGA
This sequence comes from Capricornis sumatraensis, assembly GCF_032405125.1. Lineage (NCBI taxonomy): Eukaryota > Metazoa > Chordata > Mammalia > Artiodactyla > Bovidae > Capricornis > Capricornis sumatraensis. Next base: position 22,032,351 of record NC_091088.1, on the reverse strand, counting down.
AGGCATCAGAGGGCAGACACACTGAAACCATACTCACAGAAAACTAGTCAATCTAATCACACTAGGACCACAGCCTTGTCTAACTCAATGAAACTAAGTCATGCCCCCGGGACCACCCAAGACAGGCAGGTCATGGTGGAGAGGTCTGACAGAATGCGGTCCCCTGGAGAAGGGAATGGCAAACCACTTCAGTATTCTTGCCTTGAGAACCCCATGAACAGTATGAAAAGACAAAATGATAGGATACTGAATGAGGAACTCCCCAGGTCAGTAGGTGCCCAATATGCTCCTGGAGATCAGAGGAGAAATAACTCCAAAAGAATGAAGGGATGGAGCCAAAGCAAAAACAATACCTAGCTGCGGATGTGACTGGCAATAGAGGCAAAGTCCGATGCTGTAAAGAGCAATATTGCATAGGAACCTGGAATGTCAGGTCCATGAATCAAGGCAAATTGGAAGTGGTCAAACAAGAGATGGCAAGAGTGAACGTCGACATTCTAGGAATCAGCAAACTAAAATGAACTGGAATGGGTGAATTTAACTCAGATGACCATTATATCTACTACTGTGGGCAGGAATCCCTCAGAAGAAATGGAGTAGCCATCATGGTCAACAAAAGAGTCTGAAATGCAGTACTTCAATGCAGTCTCAAAAATGACAGAATGTTCTCTGTTCGTTTCCAAGGCAAACCATTCAATATCACAATAATCCAAGTCTATGTCCCAACCAGTAATGCTGAAGAAGCTGATTGAACGGTTCTATGAAGACTTACAAGACCTTGTAGAACTAACACCCAAAAAAGATGTCCTTTTCATTATAGGGGACTGGAATGCAAAAGTAGGAAGTCAAGAAACACCTGGAATAACAGGCAAATTTGGCCTTGGAATATGGAATGAAGCAGGGCAAAGACTAATAGAGTTTTGCCAAGAAAATGCACTGGTCATAGCAAACACCCTCTTCCAACCACACAAGAGAAGACTCTACACATGGACATCACCAGATGGTCAACACCGAAATCAGATTGACTATATTCTTTGCAGCCAAAGATGGAGAAGCTCTATACACTCAACAAAAAAAGACCAGGAGCTGACTGTGGCTCAGATCATGAACTCCTTATTACCAAATTCAGACTTAAATTGAAGAAAGCAGGGAAAGCCACTAGACCATTCAGGTATGACCTAAATCAAATCCCTTATGATTATACAGTGGAAGTGAGAAATAGATTTAAAGGCCTGGATCTGATAGAGTGCCTGATGAACTATGGAATGAGGTTCGTGACATTGTACAGGAGACAGGGATCAAGACCATTCCCATGGAAAAGAAATGCAAAAAAACAAAATGGCTGTCTGAGGAGGCCTTACAAATAGCTATGAAAAGAAGAGAAGTGAAAAGCAAAGGAGAAAAGGAAAGATATAAACATCTGAATGCAGAGTTCCAAAGAATAGCAAGGATAAGAAAGCCTTCTTCAGTGATCAGTGCAAAGAAATAGAGGAAAACAACAGAATGGGAAAGGCTAGAGATCTCTTCAAGAAAATTAGAGATACCAAGGGAACATTTCATGCAAAGATGGGCTCTATAAAGGACAGAAATGGTATGGACTTAACAGAAGTAGAAGATATTAAGAAGAGGTGGCAAGAATACATAGAAGAACTGTACAACAAAGATCTTCACGACCCGGATAATCATGATGGTGTGTTCACTCATCTAGAGCCAGACATCCTGGAATGTGAAGTCAAGTGGGCCTTAGAAAGCATCACTATGAACAAAGCTAGTGGAGGTGATGGAATTCCAGTTGAGCTATTTCAAATCCTGAAAGATGATGCTGTGGAAGTGCTGCACTCAATAAGCCAGCAAATTTGGAAAACTCAGAAGTGGCCACAGGACTGGAAAAAGTCAGTTTTCATTCCAATCCCAAAGAAAGGCAATGCCAAAGAATGCTCAAACTATGGCACAATTGCACTCATCTCACATGCTAGTAAAGTAATGCTCAAACTTCTCCAAGCCAGGCTTCAACAATACGTGAACCGTGAACTTCCTGATGTCCCAGCTGGTTTTAGAAAACGCAGAGGAACCAGAGATCAAATTGCCAACATCCGCTGGATCGTGGAAAAAGCAAGAGAGTTCCAGAAAAACATCTATTTCTGCTTTATTGACTGTGCCAAAGCCTTTGACTGTGTGGATCACAATAAACTGTGGAAAATTCTGAGAGAGATGAGAATACCAGACCACCTGACCTGCCCTTTGAGAAATCTGTGTGCAGGTCAGGAAGCAACAGTTAGAACTGGACATGGAACAACAGACTGGTTCCAAATAGGAAAAGGAGTATGTCAAGGCTGTATATTGTCACCCTGCTTATTTAACTTATATGCAGAGTACATCATGAGAAATGCTGGACTGGAAGAAACACAAGCTGGAATCCAGATTGCCGGGAGAAATATCAATCACCTCAGCTATGCAGATGAAACCACCCTTATGGCAGAAAGTGAAGAGGAGCTAAAAAGCCTCTTGATGAAAGTGAAAGAGAAGAGTGAAAAAGTTGGCTTCAAGCTCAACATTCAGAAAACGAAGATCATGGCATCTGGTCCCATCACTTCATGGGAAATAGATGTGGAAACAGTGTCAGACTTTATTGTTTTGGGCTCCAAAATCACTGCAGATGGTGACTGGAGCCATGAAATTAAAAGACGCTTACTCCTTGGAAGAAAAGTTATGACCAACCTAGACAGCATATTCAAAAGTAGAGACATTACTTTGCCGACTAAGGTCCTCCTAGTCAAGGCTATGGTTTTCCCAGTGATCATGTATGGATGTGAGAGTTGGACTGTGAAGAAAGCTAAGTGCTGAAGAATTGATGCTTTTGAACTGTGTTGTTGGAGAAGACTCTTGAGAGTCCCTTGGACTGCAAGGAGATCCAACCAGTCCATTCTGAAGGAGATCAGACCTGTGATTCCTTTGGAAAGAATGATGCTGAAGCTGAAACTCCAGTACTTTGGCCACCTCATGCGAAGAGTTGACTCATTGGAAGAGACTCTGATGCTGGGAGAGATTGGGGGCAGGAGAAGAAGGGGACGACAGAGGATGAGATGGCTGGATGGCATCACTGACTCGATGGACGTGAGTCTGAGTGAACTCCGGGAGTTGGTGATGGGCAGGGAGACCTGGCGTTCTGCGATTCATGGGGTCGCGAAGAGTCGGACACGACTGAGTGACTGAACTGAACTGATAGTTGGAATACATAGTTTTGAGCGACAGAAGCCCAGTGTGTCCCCCTTTGTTTGGCCAAGCAATAAAGTTTTTTTTCTATTTCACCCAGAACTCTGTCTTCAAGATTCAATTCTGCACTAGTGCACAGAGGCTGAGTTTTCAGCATTAAAACTCCTTACCTGCTAAACAGCAATTTCCCAGTCATGGTGAAGCAAGAGAAAGAGGAGCAGAGCACAACCTTTAAGAAAATGACATAGCCCCTGAGGATAATACATATCTGGTTAGAATCAAGCAGGCCAAAGATGGTGGAAGAATTAGCTTCCAGCAGTCCTTGAGCCTCATCATATGATCATTGTAATGCATTAGCATGCTAAATGACCCACCCGCAGATACCATTATTGTTCCAAAGTGAAAGTTGCTCAGTCCTATCTGGCTCTTTGCAACCCATGGACTGTATGAAACAAAGTGAAAGTGAAGTCGTGACTCTTTGCGACCCCGTGGACTGTAGCCCACCAGGCTCCTCCGTTCATGGGATTCTCCAGGCAAGAATACTGGAGTGGGTTGCCATTTCCTTCTCCAGGGGATCTTCCCGACCCAGGAATCGAACCCAGGTCTCCCACATTGCAGGCAGACGCTTTAACCTCTGAGCAACAAGGGAAACCTACATGGACTGTGTAGTCCATGAAATTCTCTAGGCCAGAATACTGGAGTGGGTAGCCTTTCCCTTCTCCAGGGGATCTTCCCAACTCAGGGACAAAACCCAGGTCTCCCACATTGCAGGCAGATTCTTTACCATCTGAGCCACAAGTGATAAGTCACTTCAGTCATGTCCGACTCTGTGTGACCCCATAGACGGCAGCCCACCAGGCTCCACCGTCCCTGGGATTCTCCAGGCAAGAACACTGGAGTGGGTTGCCATTTCCCTCTCCAGTGCATGAAAGTGAAAAGTGAAAGTGCAGTCGCTCAGTCGTGTCCGATTAGTAGTGACCCCATGGACTGCAGCCTACCAGGCTCCTCCGTCCATGGGATTTTCCAGGCAAGAGTACTGGAGTGGGGCGCCATTGCCAATTTCCCACCCCATAAAAATTAACTATCCCATATTTTGGATACTCTCGCCTTCTGAGATGGCTCATACTCTCTCTATGAAATGTCTATCTCTCTCAATTAATCTACTTCTTACCTGTCAGTTTGTATCTCACTAAATTCTTTCTGTGATGAGACATAAAGAACCTGAGCTTTAGTAATTCCTGAGACCAGATTTGTGATTTCAGTGAAAGCATAGTGGGTTTGATTCCGCCCTGTGGGTTCAAGTTCCGTCTGAAGTGTGCGTTTTCATTGATAACTATCATTCTGCTTTCTGTTTCTATGAGTTTGACTCTTTTAAATACCTCATGTTAAGTGGAATCATAAAGCATTTGTCTTTTTGTGACTAGTTTATTTCAATTAACATTATATCCTCAAGGTTCATCTAGATTGTAGCATGTGACAACAATTTCCTTTTTAATATTCCATTGTGTATTCCTGAATAATATTCCATTGTGTGTTTATGCCACATTTTATCTGTTGATTACTTCTGAGTATTTCATTATTTTCATACTATCATAAATGGAACTGATTTAATTTCCTTTTCTGATTGTTCATTATTAGTGTATAGAAACGCAACTGATTTTTATGTGCTGATTTTGTATTCTGAAACTTTGCTGAATTTATTAGTTCTTACAGTTTTTTTTGTGGCATCTTTAGAATTTTCTACATAGAAGATCATTGTCATCTGTGAACAGAGATAATTTTACTTTTTTGTTTCCAAATAGGATGACTTTTTCTTTTTCTTGACTAATTGCTCTGACCAGGACTCCAGTACGATGTTGAATACAAGTGGTAAGGGTGAACATCATTGTCTTATTCCTGATCTTAAAGGAAAACATTCAGCCTTTCACTACTGAATATGATGCTAGCTGTTTTATACAAAGTACATTCCTTAATTTTTTTCTATTTGTGTTTTTATATTTAAAATAACTTTTTTGTAGACTACATATAGTTGAGTAGTGGTTTTTTATCCATTCTGATAGTCTCTATTGCTTAATTGGTTTATTTAGACTATTCACATTTAAAGTGATTATTGAAATAGTTTGATTAATGTCTACAATATGTATAACTTTTCTACTTGTTACACTTACTTTTTGTTTCTTTTTTGTCTTCCACTTTTTCTGCCTTTTGTGGTTGTAATTGACCATTTTATGCAATTTTATCTCCTCTACTCGCTTGAAAAATATTCTTTCTGGAGATGGAATTCCAGATAGAATTTTCTTTTCTTTCAGCACTTGAAAAATATTGTGCCACTTCTTTCTGACCTGCATTATTTCTTTTAGAAATCTTCTGTCATTCTAATTTTTCTTTATGAATAAACTTGTCATTTTTTTTCCTCTGACTTTTAAGAGTTTTTGTCTTTATTTTCAGAAGTTTAATTCAGGTGTGTCTTAGCATGGATTTTGTTGGGTTTGTTCTTTAGGGGGTTTGCTTAACTTCTTTAGTCTGTGAACTTATATCTCTTGCCAAATTTGGGAAATTTTTAGTTATTATTTCTTCAGCTCCTTTTTGAACCATACTCTTTCTCTCCCTGCTTCGGAAACTCTGATGACACAAATGTTAAATCTTTTTTACAGTCTCACAGATCCCTGAGTCTCTGTGCAATTATATTTGCTTTATTTTCTTTCAATCGTTAGATTCAGCATTTTCTATTGTTTTCACATATTCTCTGTTCTTTCATACTGCCACTGATACCTTACACAGATTTTTGCATTTTTTAGTTCTAAATTTTGCATTTAGCTATCTTTTTATTTCCTATTTCTCTGCTGATGCCTTCTTTTTTTCTTATTAAATGATTCATAATAAATTCATAATTGCTCTTTGGAGCATTTTTTCTGGTTGCTTTAAAGTATTTCTCAGGTAATTCTAAAATTTCTATCTTTTTGGTGTTGACTTATGTTAACTGTATTTTCATTCAGTTTGAGCTTTTCTGATTCTTCTTGGTATAATGAGTAATGTCTAATTAAAAATTATAAATAATATTATTTTAAAGATTTTTTTAGTTGGATTTTTCTGACACTGCTCTGGCAGGAGGAGTAGGGACAGTGCGTTTTTATAACCAGGTAGGAAGAGAAGTCTAGGTTTCCCTCTCAGTCTCTGCTGATACCTGTGCATTGAGGGCTCTTCATTTCTGCTGAGTCAGGATGACAGTTTCCTTTCTTCCATGCAGTCTGCTTTGACGCTGCAGTAGGGATGGCTTCTTTACCACTAGGCTATAGTGAAAGTCCTGATTTCCACTGTTCCTGCCTTGATATCTCCCAATGAGAAGAGAAGGGGAACCTTTAGCTGAGCGGCATGCAAGACCGTTTCCCACATGATCTCCACTGATACCACAGGGATTAGGACTCATTATCTGGTAGCAGCTATAGGTCCCACATCCCTACTTGGCTTTCCCTGACACCACGTCTTTGCAGGTAATGGAATAACTCTTTACAGCTTCATGGTGGTAGAAGGCTAGGTTCCCAACTAGGTGCCCAAAGCCTTTGATCGCATGGGTGGGGAAAGTGTCATAATTTTTTCCATGGTTTTGGCTGGAGTAGAGCAGTTACTGCCTGAATTCCTCCTGTCTTGCTTGGCTGCTCTTGTCTGGGACATTTGTTGGGACTTTTTTTGGTATGCACCTATTATTATTTACAGGTTGCCAGCTTCTTCACCTCTAGGTTTAGGATATACAAGGCCAAAGGAAAACTCAGAGAACTCACCGTCATGTTTTACTTTAGGTCCAAAGTTCCCTAACCAGTTTGTCTTCTTCACTTCATGTTTCTGAGTCTTCTTGATTTTGTTTTATATGTAATGTGCAGGGATTAGTTGTACTTTGAAAGGAGAATATAGGTAAGTATATCTACTTGATCTTCCCAGAAGTGGAAGAACCAATTTGGCCTATTTTTCAGCTTTGGTTTTCTCTTATTAATGAGTTGTGAGACTTCTTTATATTTTCTGAATGCGTGCTTTTTTCATACATTTTTGTTGCAATTTTTTTCTTTCATTCTCCAGTTTACCTTCTAGTTTTCTTAAGGGTATCTTTTGAAGAGTGAATGGTTTTAATTGTGATGAAGTTCAATATATGGATTTTTAGAGTGTTTTTTGTGACATATTTAAGAACATTTCCTAAAGTAACTAAGATTTCATTTTAGATTTTCTTCCAGAAGTTTTATCGTTGTAGGTTTTACATTTTAGTCTATAATCTGTTTGGGGTTATGACCCATTTTTATATATTTGATATATTGTAGATATCCCATTCTTCTAGCACCTTTTGTGAGAAATTAAATGGTCATAGATATGTGGGTCTATCCAGACTCTGTTCTGTTTCATTACTCTTTGTATCTGTTTTTAGGTCAGTACCATACCATTTTGAGTCCTAAAGCTTTATAATAAGCCTGGAAGTCAGATTAAGAAGTCTTCTCTGTTTGTTTTCTTCTTCAAAATAGTTTTAGTTATTTTAGGTCCTTTGCATTTTGAGATAAGCTGTTTTTACTTCTAAAAATGCTTTCATTCTAGTAAGATATATGTAACACAAAATTTGCCATTTAACCATTTTTAAGTATATAGTTCCATGCCACTGATTACATTATAATGTTGTATAGCCATCATCACTAAACTATTAAATCAGTTTATCTGTTTCCACAAATAATGCATGCCTGTGAGTTTTGATTGTGATTACACTGAATCTATAGAACAATTTGGGAAGAACTGATGTTCTAATAATATTGAGTCTTTCAGTGCATGAGCATGGTATATAATTCTATTTATTTCTGTCACCAATGTTTTGTAGTTTTTGGTACAGAGGTTTTGTATACCCTTAGCCAATTTTGCCCTTAAATTATTTTTAATATATTTTGATATTGTAAATGGTATCATTTTGAAATTTAATTTTGATTATTTATTATAAATATATGGAAATACAGATGTTCCCATAGTGATCTTGTAGATTCCTTAGGATTACCTACATAGATGATCAGGCCATTTGCCAATAGCAATGGTTTACTTCTTTTTCAACGTGGATTCCTTTTATTTCTTTTTTCTTGCCTTCTTATGCTGGCTAAGACCTCCGACAAAGTGTTTGATAGAAATGATGAGAGAGAACATCCTGTTTAATTCCTTATTTGGGGAAGAAAGAATTCAGTCTATTACTATTAAGCATGATATTAATTATATGGGGTGTTTTTATAGCTGTCCTATATTATACTGAGAAATTTCCTCTGTTATAGTTTTGCTGAGAGGTTTTTAAAACCATAACTAGATGATGGGTTCTGTCAAATGATTTTTATACATTTCTCAAAATTATTGTTTTTTTTTACTTTGTTAATAAATCATACATTTTTTTATTTTCAAATGTTTGCATTTCTGGCAAAAGAATGTATTGATTTTTGAAAATAATATAGAAACCATCTTTTCAGGAAGGAGATTAGATGGGAAAATCTGCCCTTCAAATGAAATGTCTTTTTTCAATTAGGATAATGCTACCCAAGAGCAACAGAAGAGAACCAGCAGCACTTAAACAACTACTATATAACTGAGCATCATTTCTGTAATAGGCAACAGAGTCCAGGGAGTGATTAGAAATATGTGAAATAATGTTAGATGGAAGTCAATTGATCATTGGAGTCTCTAGGACCAAAATAGATGAACAACTCTAAGGCCCTACTTGCTCTGTAAGATTAATCATGCTATGTTTCTCGCAAAAAAAAAAAGACTTACTTGAGTCACCATGGAAAGAATCACAGCCCAGTACTCAATTCCTAGACCTGAATCAATTCATAGATCAAGAGCCTCTGGAAGAAAGGGGAAACTAGGAAACACTGAGTATGAATACTGAAGTAACACAAACGTATGCTGGAAATCTTCCTTGCCATGGCCAGTGGGACTAGAGGCCAGTGTAACTGATCTATAAAGAAACGAAAATACCAGGACCATTCAGAAATTACTGGGTCCTAGCTGCAAGAGAGTACTAAATCTAGCAGACCCAGAATATACTGTGGTCCACTGATCAGAGTGCAGACTTATATCATTTTTTCCCATCTCTCTACATTTGGATTTTGTTAAATTAGAAGTGAAAGTCACTCAGTCATGTCCAACTCTTTGCAACTCCATCAGCTGTAGCCCAACCAGGCTCCTCTGTCCATGAAATTCTCCAGGCAAGAATATTGGAGTGGGTAGCCATTCCCTTCTCCATGGGATCTTCCCAACCCAGGGATCGATCCCAGGTCTCCCTCATTGCAAGTGTATTCTTTACTGTCTGAGCAACCAGGGGAGCCCAATTTAGATGTTTTAGAACCTGGCAGTTGCAATGATGTTTACATTGAAATAAAAGTTGAAAATTACACTATTAGTTTGAATTCTTCACATCACTGGATAAATCCCTCAAAAACAGTTGGGTAGTTAGGGTGATTGATCCCAATTGTCAAGAGGAAATGATACTAATTGTCAAAAGGGCTGCTACACAACAGGAATAATATGGAATATTTCTTAAACCAAGGGATCTTGAAGGAATCCTCTGATCAGTACTCCACTATAGGAAGGTAAATCCAGGCACACAAGAGGTTCCATGATCCTTCTTCCTTCCTCCCCAACAGCCCCCAATGGGTGTGTGCATGGCCTAAGCCTAACTAATCAAAATCTCTCCCTTCTCTCTTTCTCTTTTTCTCCCTCCCTGTCATCTTTTACTGGAAAGATACTTGGATGAAAGAAAGAAACTGTTGGCACTCAGTCATTCCAACAGTGCTACCCTGCAGAAGGAAACACTCAGTTCAGTTCAGTTCAGTTCAGTCACTCAGTCATGTCCGAATCTTTGCAACCCCATGATTCTCAGCACGCCAGGCCTCCCTGTCCATCACCAAGTCCCAGAGTTCACTCAGACTCACGTCCATCGAATCAGTGATGCCATCCAGCCATCTCACCCTCTGTCGTCCCCTTCTCCTCCTGCCCCCAATCCCTCCCAGCATCAGAGTCTTTTCCAATGAGTCAATTCTTCGCATGAGGTGGCCAAAGTACTGGAGTTTCAGCTTTAGCATCATTCCTTCCAAAGAAATCCCAGGGCTGATCTCCTTCAGAATGGACTGGTTGGATCTCCTTGCAGTCCAAGGGACTCTCAAGAGTCTTCTCCAACACCACAGTTCAAAAGCATCAATTCTTCAGTGCTCAGCCTTCTTCACAGTCCAACTCTCACATCCATACATGATCACTGGGAAAACCATAGCCTTGACTAGATGGACCTTAGTCGGCAAAGTAAAGTCTCTACTTTTGAATATGCTATCTAGGTTGGTCATAACTTTTCTCCCAAAGAGTAAGCATCTTTTAATTTCATGGCTGCAGTCACCATCTGCAGTGATTTTGGAGCCCAAAACAATAAAGTCTGACACTGTTTCCACTGTTTCCCCATCTATTTCCCATGAAGTGATGGGACCAGATGCCATGATCTTTGTTTTCTGAATGTTGAGCTTTAAGCCAACTTTTTTACCCTTCTCTTTCACTTTCATCAAGAGGCTTTTTAGTTCCTCTTCACTTTCTGCCATAAGGGTGGTGTCATCTGCATATCTGAGGTGATTGATATTTCTCCCGGCAATCTGGATTCCAGCTTGTGTTTCTTCCAGTCCAGCATTTCTCATGATGTACTCTGCATATAAGTTAAATAAGCAGGGTGACAATATACAGCCTTGACACATTCCCTTTCCTATTTGGAACCAGTCTGTTGTTCCATGTCCAGTTCTAACTGTTGCTTCCTGACCTGCATACAGATTTCTCAAGAGGAAGGTCAGTTGGTCTGGTATTCCCATCTCTCTCAGAATTTTCCACAGTTTATTGTGATCCACACAGTCAAAGGCTTTGGCATAGTCTATAAAGCAGAAATAGATGTTTTTCTGGAACTCTCTTGCTTTTTCCATGATCCAGCGGATGTTGGCAATTTGATCTCTGGTTCCTCTGCCTTTTCTAAAACCAGCTGGAACATCAGGAAGTTCACGGTTCACATATTGTTGAAGCCTGGCTTGGAGAATTTTGAGCATTACTTTACTAGCATGTGAGATGAGTGCAATTGTGCGGTAGTTTGAGCATTCTTTGGCATTGGCTTTCTTTGGGATTGGAATGAAAACTGACTTTTTCCAGTCCTGTGGCCACTGCTGAGTTTTCCAAATTTGCTGGTATATTGAGTGCAGCACTTTCACAGCGTCATCTTTCAGGATTTGAAATAGCTCCAATGGAATTCCATCACCTCCACTAGCTTTGTTGGTAGTGATGCTTTCTAAGGCCCACTTGACTTCACATTCCAGGATGTCTGGCTCTAGGTGAGTGATCACACCATCGTGATTATCCGGGTCATGAAGATCTTTTTTGTATAGTTCTTCTGTGTATTCTTGCCACCTCTTCTTAATATCTTCTGCTTCTGTTAGGTCCATACCATTTCTGTCCTTTATCGAGCCCATCTTTGCATGAAATGTTCCCTTGGTATCTCTGATTTTCTTGAAGAGATCTCTAGTCTTTCCCATTCAGAGAAAGGAGTGTGTCAAGGCTGTATATTGTTTTCCTCTATTTCTTTGCATTGATCTCTGAACAAGGCTTTCATATCTCTTCTTGCTATTCTTTGGAACTCTGCATTCAGATGCTTATATCTTTCCTTTTCTCCTTTGCTTTTTGCTTCTCTTCCTTTCATAGCTATTTGTAAGGCCTCCCCAGACAGCCATTTTGCTTTTTTGCATTTCTTTTCCACGGGGATGGTCTTGATCCCTGTCTCCTGTACAATGTCACGAACCTCATTCCATAGTTCATCAGGCACTCTATCTATCAGATCCAGGCCTTTAAATCTATTTCTCACTTCCACTGTATAATCATAAGGGATTTGATTTAGGTCATAGCTAAATGGTCTAGCGGTTTTCCTTACTTTCTTCAATTTAAGTCTGAATTTGGTAATAAGGAGTTCATGATCTGAGCCACAGTCAGTTCTTGGTCTTGTTTTTGCTGACTGTATAGAGCTTCTCCATCTTTGGCTGCAAAGAATATAGTCAATCTGATTTCGGTGTTGACCATCTGGTGATGTCCATGTGTAGAGTCTTCTCTTGTGTTGTTGGAAAAGGGTGTTTGCTATGACCAGTGCATTTTCTTGGCAAAACTCTATTAGTCTTTGCCCTGCTTCATTCCGCATTCCAAGGCCAAATTTGCCTGTTATTCCAGGTGTTTCTTGACTTCCTACTTTTGCATTCCAGTCCCCTATAATGAAAAGGACATCTTTTTTGGGTGTTAGTTCTACAAGGTCTTGTAGGTCTTCATAGAACCATTCAACTTCAGCTTCTTCAGCATTACTGGTTGTTGCATAGACTTGGATCATTGTGAATGGTTTGCCTTGGAAACGAACAGTGATCATTCTGTAGTTTTTGAGATTGCATCCAAGTACTGCATTTCGGACCCTTTTGTTGACCATGATGGCTACTCCATTTCTTCTGAGGGATTCCTGCCCACAGTAGTAGATATAATGGTCCCTAGCTGCTCACGAATATCCATGTTACCATCTTCCACAGTAATGAAGTTGAATATGGAAAGTACAACCCAGCTAGGAACCATATTTTGAAGGCTCCATGGTGCCAAGTGACTAAGTTCTCATAAACAGAATGAGCAGAAGGATTCATGCCTCACATTAAGGAAAAAAATCTTCAACCTTGAACTCTTCTTTTTCCCTTTCTGATGACTGGAATGGCAGTGAGCAGAGGGACCTTAGAGGCCATCTGTTTAAAACAGAAACATTATCATGAACCTGAATCCTTGAGTATATGCATAGAGCAAAGTTTCACCAACATCAGATCACACATCTTGGACCATTAGGTGAAAAGAGAAATAAATTTATTTTTTATTATAGGCACTAAATTGGAAGGTCTCTGTTACAATCTTGATACATGCTTTGTAGTTGTTGAGTCACTAAGTCACATCCCACTCTTTGTGACCCCATGGACTATAGCCTGCCAGGCTTCTCTGTCCAAGGGATTATCCAGAAAGTACACTGGGGTGGATTTCCATGTCCTTCTCCAGGGGATCTTCCCAACCCAGGGATCGATCCCTTGTTTCCTGCTTTGTAGGCTGATTCTTTACCACTGATCTACCTGGGAAATTCTGATATATACTCTAACAGTCAATTAATTTGCTTTTATCTCAATCTCATGTTCAGTTCAGTCTTTCTATCAATTCAGTGATCTCAATAACTAATGTAATAATTACAATCTTAAATACCCTTGGGGAAAAAATACTGTAATCTGACTCTAGCCATCTCATTATCTATAAAAAAATTAGATAATAGTCCACTGAAAGCAACACTGTATTGAAGAGGACTCAAGTTACGGCAGAGACTCCTGGTTGTTGCCAGTATCTGCTCTTCTATTCTCCCACAAGAATAGTTCAGCTGCTTTTAGTGTATCACATGCTATCCGGCTTCCCTTGAAATTAGAAATGGCAATATGACTAAGTTCTAGCCAATGGGATGTAAACGTGTGCAGTGATGTGTGGAGTTTTCAGATCACATTCTTATGAAGTGAAGATGCCCTCCCCTTACTCTGTCTGGAGTACAAATATGGGGTGTAGCATCTTACACTAGTTCAGTTCAGTTGCTCAGTCGTGTCCGACTCTTTGCGACCCCATGAATCGCAGCACGCCAGGCCTCCCTGTCCATCACCAACTCCCAGAGTTCACTCAGACTCACGTCCATCGAGTCAGTGATGCCATCCAGCCATCTCATCCTCTGCTGTCCCCTTCTCCTCCTCCCCCCAATCCCTCCCAGCATCAGAGTCTTTTTCAAAGAGTCAACTCTTTGCATGAGGTGGCCAAAGTATTGGAGTTTCAGCTTTAGCATCAGTCCTTCCAACGAACACCCAGGACTGATCTCCTTTAGAACAGACTTAGAAGATGTGGGCAACACAGGAGAGACAGAAGAAAAATAATATAAAAACAACCTGGGTTTCTGATGCCATGGACTCCTCTGAGAGAAATAAAAACTTCTATCTAACATAAAACACTATTTTTTGGAGGGGAGAATCTTATTAGGCCAGCCAAAGCAATGTCCTAACTGGTGTATAAATCATGTTCTGAAAGTACCACTGAGACATTGAAAGGAAAACTAAAACATGTGGATTGGAAGTCAGGAGAAGGACTCTGGCTTCAGTGGGGTTAGTAACTTGCTAGGTGACTTGAGCAAGTCAGACCTCTTTTTGGAGTTTCAGCTTCTTCATCTAAAAACCCTACTAAGATTAACAGCTGATGAACAAGTTGAGAACTGTGCTGTGCGTAGTCACTCAGTCGTGTCCGAGTCCTCATGGGCTGTAGCCCACCCCATGGGCTGTAGCCCACAAGGCTCTTCAGGGATTCTCCAGGCAAGAATACTGAAGTGGGCTGCCATGCCCTCCTCCAGGGGATCTTCCTAACTGAGGGATTGAACCCAGGTTTCCCACATTGCAGGCAGATTCTTTACCATCTGAGCCACCAGATAAACCTAAGAATACTGGAGTGAGTAGCCTATCCATTCTCCAGGGGATCTTCCTGACCCAAGAATAGAACCAGGGTCTCCTGCATTGAAGGTGGATTCTTTACCAGCTGAGCTACCAGGACACCCAAGTTGAGAACATGCCTTGCCAAAAACAACAAAGAATAGGCAAAATCAAGTCCTGCCATAGGTAAACAAATCCTTGAAAAACATAAAAAGCAAAAAATAAGCCACGTGTATTATAGGGACAACTCTATACCCTTTCTTCTTCTTCCTTTTTTTTTTCTTTTTTGCCTTGGTGCTATTCTCTTAGACATTTGTGTTTTTAAATAAATCTTACAGATTCAGTGCCAAAATCCCATCTGCCTCCTCCTGCTGAGAAGTCATAATGCCATGTTTATGACACCAAGCTCTGTTTCCATGGGGATGATGTGTCAGTGTAATTCCAGCATTATGACTTCTGGGTATGTTTGAGAAGATGGGTGAAGGCAATGAAAAATCTTCGAACATACACATTTGTTGTTATTCTGATAACTCACAGTCACAGGAATGATGATCCTGAAAACAGAGAGGAGGAACCAGACAGACATCCACTAAAGGATGACATCACTTTTCTAACTGTTGAAAAGACCACTTGACCCCTCAGCCCTTCTTCCTTGAAGTTTTCGGTCTGCTTCATTTTTAATTTTTTGCATGTAGTAATTTATAATTATTTATAATGTAAGTTTATAATGTAATAATTTGTATGAGGCAACTGTAAGGCTTTTATGTGCTTCATCTCATTGCCTAAATCTTTCATCTGGGTGGGGATCGCATTAAGCTCATCCTGAATAATGGCTTCTATTATTTAAATCCATTATTTAAATTCAGTTTTGCCAAGAAGTTGTCACTCCTACTCCATCTGCAAATATGGAAACTTAAATGTAGAGGTTCCTCCTGAAATTTTCCATAGAAAAATGTCATCCATTTAAATGCACACTTTGAGCACTGCAAATTCCTTGAGAAAACAGCTTTAAACAACCTATCTTTTTTAATTTCAAAACTAGTTACTTTCAATTTTGATTGTAAAAGTAATTCATTTACTGTAACAAGCCAAACACTGAAAAATATAAAGTAAAAAGCAGTGTCTACTCAAAATTGATATGTTCCACACAAAGTTTTATCTCCATATTTTTATAGATTTTTAAATATAAAGAAATATCAGTATTTATGAAATAACAGCTATGAAAACTGAATCATATAGTACTGTAGCAGACTGCATTTTCCCAAAGAATCACAATATCCCCACCCTGCATGCACATCTGCAAGTGTCCTTGCCCCTTCAATCCATTCTTTCATGAAAAAAGGTTATTTCTCCACCCCTGGAGTCTAAGCAAGCTTTTGAATGACTTCGATCAAGAGAATATGACTGCCTTAATGCTATACTAGTTCTGTGCATAGCCCTTAAATGGCCTGGCAACTTCCATTTCCTACTTCTTGGAAGCTGGCCACCATGCAAATAGTAGGACTTTCCTGATATCATCATGCTCTGAAGGAAGCCCAAGAAGGCTGGAAGATGAGCTTCTATGTTGAGAAGTGAAGAAACCAAAGTTCTCCAAGGCACCAGACTTGCAAATGAATAAGCCATCTTGGATGTAGATCCTTCCATCCCAGCTGACTCAACTGATACACCTGGGGGTGTCAAGGACAAACCAGCCAGCTGAGTCTTCTTTGCTTCCTGATCTACAAAATCAAAAGCACAGTGGGATTTTGCTTTTTTAAAATGATTACCCAGAATTGTTTTTAATGAAATGGGAAAATATTAATCATGGAATACTAAGTGAAAAAAATTCATGTACAAAACTATAAATACAGAATGTTAGCCAGCCTTTGCTTGTCTCAGCTAGCTACACTGCAACAGTCACTTAAATGGGCTCCCTTAAGCAGGCATGATCCCTTTCAGTCCATTTTCTATATAGTAGCCAGAGAGGACTGCCTAAATTAAAATGGTAAAACTCCAAAGTTCTGGAGTTCGTTGTAACACAGCAACAGGTGACCAAAGCATATTCTTCAAATATTTTTTGTTAAAATAAATTAAATCCACATCATCTCTTCTAGTGGTTCTCATACTGAGACAAGCTGGAACCCGGCACCCTTTGCTGAGGCACTGCAGTGCTTGTACCTGGACTCACTTCTCCTCAAGCAACAAAATACAAAGAAACTAAATAGGACTAAAAATAACTGCATGCTTGTTCAGTTAGAGCAAATCCTGGAGAAAAGATACAAAGAAACCAAAAAACCCAACTGCCACTTCTGAAGAATCTGGAGCAAAATTAGGGTACATGTCCCTTGCACACAGCACCACCTAAGAGGTGGGCAAACCACCTGAACTGTCCCTCTGACCTGACCCCTGAACATACCTCTACCCTCTCCCCATATAAAGAACAATCTTGCCTGCTGTCCTCAGGGAACAAGCAAGCAAGGGAACCCGTTGTTTGTTCTCACTCCCCTCTGCTACAGCAGGGGCATCAATAAAGCCTTGCCTGAATTTCTTGCATGGCCTCAAGTCAATTTCTATTGATTGGGGAAAGTCAAGACCCCTGGTCTGTATCAATATTACATGCATTTATCATACTTTAACTCATCCCTAATAGATGTACTTTTAGATTGTTTTTCCTTCTGTTATCATAAGTTACGCTGCAGTGAATATTTACATATGTACCTATCATTATTTTCAAGGATGAATGTTTGTAAGTCATATTACTGAACCAAAAGGTAACTCAAAGTTCCTTTTTGATATCGTCAGCCTTATTGTATTTCAGAAATGTATTGTTATTCTCAAACAAGGGTTAGCTGAGAATTTCTCCATTTTTCACACTTTCATCATCTTTGGCTTATCAACCTTTATAATCTTAGCCAATCTGCTAAGATACACATAATTTCAATTTCATTAACCGTTGCTTATATTTTGTAAATTGCTTGTTCATAAAGTATAAATCATTTCAAAGTCATTTTAAAGCTTAGTTTCTTTATATAATCGTATATATAGATGCTGGAGAAGGAAATGGCAACCCACTCCAGTGTTCTTTCTTGGAGAATCCCAGGGACGGAGGAGCCTGGTGGGCTGCCGTCTATGGGGTGACACAGAGCCGGACACAACTGAAGCGACTTAGCAGCAGCATATATAGAGGCAGTCATATCCGACTCTTTGCAATCCCTTGGACTGTAGCCAGTCAGGCTCCTCTGTCCATGCATATTCTCCAGGCAAGAATACTAGAGTGTGTTGCCATTCCTTTCTCCAGGGGATCTTCCCAACCCAGGGATCAACACAAGTCTCCCGCATTGCAGGCTGATTCTCTACGTATTCCTTTTCACCAGTATTTCCATTACTTCTCCCCTTTTAGAGGCGCACATGTGGAGATTTCAGATTTCAGGAGAACACTTTTCCCAAATTAAGTGAACTTGTATATAACTATGTGCCTTGAACTGGACAAAAAAAAAAAAAAAGGGACAAGGACATGCATCAAGTCCAGGAGAAAACCTTTAAATGCTGTTGCACAATTCTCCGTTAACTTCCTTCCACTACTGTGTCAGTCATGAAAACACAGGTTGATAGGAAGAGTCCACGATCTAAATGGCCTGAAACTCTAAGGAGTGTTCAAGACCCTCAGAGTTTATGTGAGCAAGAAATAAATGTTTTCTATATTGATGCATTGAATTAAATTGTTTACTACTGAAAGAATAGCCTAACTTATCTGACTAACACAATATACATCTAATCATATACATGCTGTCCAAATGCAGGGTTTGTTGCTTGGCTCCACCCATACCTACATATGTATTAATGCACACAACAAGGGTTACATTGGAAGAAGAATTAAAAAATCTGGTATGAATTCTTCCGTATTTTTCCTTTATGCTCACAATACTATAGCAAATATACATGTATACAAACACACATGTAAGAATGTATATAAAGTGGGATTTTACTCTTTGTTTTGCAAAAAACAAAGTTGGCTATTATCCACTCGTTTTGCACCTTGCATTTCTTATTCAATTATAAGCGCTGGATAAAGTCCCCTACTATCGCTCTGATTCACTCATTTCACCAATTGCTCAACAGAATGGAGTATGAATGCAGTTAAATGCACTCAACGAGTCCCCTCCTGACCGACATCCACTTTGATTCAGTGTGGTGCTGTAAGAAACAAGGTTGCAATGACACTTTAATGCCTATATCCACTTATACATCTGCTTTTATTTCTATTGGCATTCTTGGGATAAGCCTGATAAGGTTAAATGATTTATGTGTTTTTATTTTTAAAATACTGCTATATTACTTTTGCCAAAGGCTATAACACTGCACATTTCCACCAGGAATATGAGAGCAAAATCCCCACATGTATTAGATGTGTAGCTCTTTTTAAAGAATGTAAACCTATAGCTCTTTAAATTTGCATTTTCCTGGTTACCAGTGAATTTTAGCATTTTTTCATGTATTTAGTTTGCTCCTCTATGATTTTTCCTTGGTTGATTATTTAAGTTATATTTTTCTTATTCATTTAAAAAAGTATTTTGAATAATACAGAAAACCTACCCTTTTCCTGTCATTTGTATCACACTGTTTTCCCCAATCTATTTTACCCACTGATTTAATCGCTTCTATAGCCATACAGGCATCCGGTCCCATCACCTCATGTCAAATAGATGGAGAAACAATGGTAACAGTGACAGACTTTATTTTCTTGGACTCCAAAATCACTGCAGATGGTGACTGAAGCCATGAAATTAAAAGACACTTGCTCCTTGGAAGAAAAGTTATGACCAACCTCAGTTCAGTTCAGTTCAGTCACTCAGTCGTGTCTGACTCCTTGTGACCCCATGGACTGTAGCATGCCAGGCTTCCCTGTCCATCACCAACTCCCGGAGCTTGCTCAGACTCGTGTCCATTGAGCTGCTGATGCCCTCCAACCATCTCATCTTCTGTCGTCCCCTTCTTCTGCTGCCTTCAGTCTTTCACAGCATCAGGGTCTTTTCCAGTGAGTCAGCTCTTCACATCAGGTGGCCAAAGTATTGGAGTTTCAGCTTCAGCATCAGTCCTTCCAGTGAATATTCAGGACTGATTTCCCTTAGGATTGACTGGTTGGATCTCCTTGCTGTTCAAGGGGCCCTCAAGAGTCTCCTCCAACATCACGATTCAAAATCACCAATTCTTCGGCGTTCAGCTTTCTTTATGATCCAACTTTCACATCCATACGTGACTACTAGAAAAACCACAGCTTTGACTAGATGGACCTTTGCTGGTAAAATAATGTTTCTGGTTTTTAATATGCTATCTAGGTTGGTCATAGCTTTTCTTCCAAGGAGCAAGCATCTTTTAATTTCATGGCTGCAGTCACTGTCTGCAGTGATTTTGGAGCCCTCAAAATAAAGTCTGACACTGTTTCCATTGTCTCCCCATCTATTTGTCATGAAGTGATGGGACTAGATGTCATGATGTTCTTTTTTTGAATGTTGAGTTTTAAGCCAACTTTTTCACTCCTCTTTCACTTTCATTAAGAGGCTTTTTAGTTCTTCATTTTCTGCCATAGAGTGGTGTCATCTGTGTATCTGAGGTTATTGATATTTCTCTTGGCAATCTTGACTCCAGCTTGTGCTTCATCCAGCCTGGCATTTCGCATGATGTACTCTACATATAAGTTAAATAAGCAGGATGACAATATACAGCCTTGAGGTACTCCTTTCCCAGTTTGGAACCAGTCTGTTGTTCCATGTCCAGTTCTAACTGTTGCTTCTTGACCTGCATACAGATTGCTTCTTGACCAACCTAGACAGCATATTAAAAAGCAGCATATAAAAAAACAGAGACATTACTTTGCCAACAAGGGTTTGTCTAGTCAAATCTACTATGGTTTTTCCAGTAGTCATATATGGATGTGAGAGTTGGACAATAAAGAAAGCTGAGCACCGAAGAATTGATGCTTTTGAACTGTGGTGTTGGAGAAGACTCTTGAGAGTTCCTTGGCCTTCAAGGAGATCAAGCCAGTCAATCATAAAGGACTGATATTCGTTGGAAGGACTGATGCCGAAGCTGAAGCTCCAATACTTTGGCCACCTAATGTGAAGAACTGACTTATTGGAAAAGACCCTGATGCTAGGAAAGATTGAAGGCAGGAGGAGAAGGGGATGACAGAGGATGAGATGGTTGGATGGCATCACTGACTCGATGGACAGGAGTTTGAGTAGGCTTTGGGAGTTGGTGATGGACAGGGAAGCCTGGCACGCTGCAGACCATGGGGTTGTGAAGAGTCAGACATGACTGAGTGACTGAACTGAACTGAACTGATAGCCATACAAAGATTAATATAATTTCTTTTATAACATGTAAATGTCTGTTGAGAAGTTCTCCTTGACTCTTTTTTTGCAGGAGTATTGTGAAGTTGTTTTGTGTGTGTGTGGAGAGGTTGCTTTGTTTTCTATTGAGCATTTAAGTCATGAGGAATCTATTTTAATTTTTTTCCTTTTTGATTTTTAAAAGCTAAAATAATATTATAAAAAATACACATTCAAAGTGTGCAGTTTGATGAACTGTGACAATTGTATATGACAAAGTAATCACAGTCAAGATATAGAACAATTACATCATCATAAAATGTCTTCTTATACCCCCATATGTCCCCTATCCCCAGCTCTAGGCAACCACTGATCTGCTTTCTGTTACTATAGTTTGGTCTTTTTCTAGAATTTTTTTATAAATGAATCATCCACTATAGACTTCTGTGTTTGACTTCTTTCACTTAGCTTAATGTTTCCGTGGTTAATCCATGATACTGAGTGCACTAATCCTTTCTCATTGCAGTATAGAATTTCATAGTATAGATAAGCCATGATTTGCTTATTCACTCACCAGTTTTTGTCTATTGTAGATAGCCCTGCTATAAACATTTGAGAACATGGCTTTTGTGTTGTTACTATTCCATTGGTCTCTATATCTATGCTTATGCCAATTTAGATTGCTATAGTTTATAGTAAGCTTTGAAATCAGATAGTGTTGTCTTATAAATTGATTTACTTTTTCAAAATTGTTTTAGGTATTCTAAGTCTATTGCCTTTCTGTATAGATTTTTCAATTTGCTTGTTACATTTCTTGAAAAAACCCACTGGTTTTCATCTTCTCAGACCCTGGAGCATCACAGATTGAGGGGTTGTGGATACTGAAGGGCCCTAATCTGTTCTCTAATTTGCTTCCTAACATATTTGCTTTCTTGCCTGAAACAACTAATACCTCAGACAAAGTATGTTAAAGTTTCTCAAGACATTGACTATTAACTATAGAAAGACAATGGTCTCTGAGAGATGAAGAACAAATAAAGTGAACCCTGCAATTACCCTAACTGTGGCCTAGAGAGAATTCTCAGGCAGCAGCACAGGGCAGGGTGACCTGGGTGGAGCACAACAGTCTCCCTAAATTGAAGAGAGGAGCTGGGGTCCAGAGGGACACTTTAGCTAGAATTAGCAAAGCAGAGCATTGAAGAGGAGGGAGCAGGCTGCAAGGAAAAAGAGCTCCAAAGATCTATGAGAGTTCCAATACTCTTCAACACGTGTGTGAGAAATCTATAAAGGATTAGAAGAGCAAGTCCTCGAGAATTATAAAGAGCCAGCGTAGTGCCTGCTTCACACCATCTGGAGTGAAAACTCCAAAATCCTATAATTATAGGAATTGGTAGAATGCTAGAGTTTGCCTCAGTAGTGGGGAAATTTTGACCCTAAACACTACTCTGTTCCCTGCTAACAAAGCTTAAGATAAGACCCAAATTGTTTCCAAGTAACTTAACTGCATCCCAAAATGAAGATCAAATACATTCAAACAAGTATACATTAAAGAATAATGAACACAAGGAAAATTTCACAAGGAGTAGGATAATTCAAAAATAAAGAAGCATGCAAAGAAGCAGAAAAGGAAAAATGCAAGCTAAAATGAGGGGGAAAGTTGATCAATCAAACTGACCCAGAAATGACAGAGTTAGGAGACAGAGGTATTAGAATATTCATTATGACTTCTTTCCATATGTTCATACTGGAGGAAGATTGAACATGATAAGCATGGGCATGAGAGATATTTTGGAACAACAAAAATCAAAGTGATTTTCCTTTGTTCTATCCTCTTTCTATTCTTCACTTTGGATAATATTTATCATTCTATCTTCATATTCACTTACATTTTCTACTTTCATATCTGTTTGGATTTTATGTCCATCCAATGAATTTTTAAGTTCAGAAATTGTATTTTTCATTTATAGAATTTCTATTTGCTTCCTTTTTTAATATATACTGTTTTTGTTTCCTCTGCAGAGATTTTTCTTTTCTAAGCTGAAATATTTTCATTAATTGACAATATATTTTGTTTTACTTCATTGAGAATTTTGTAATAGTCATTTAAACAACCTTGTTTACTAGTTGCAGCAGTTGATTAACCTTGTGGGGAGGAGGGGCAGTCATACTTGATTGACTTATCTCCTTTAGAGAATATGTCCCATTTTCTTAGTTCTTTGTATATTAGATAATTTGGGATTATATCTTGGATGTTATGAATGTTAAGTTCTGAGCATTTTGGATTCTGTTATTTTTCTCTTATGAGCATTTTTAGCAGAGAACATTCTTGCCTGGCTTAAACTTCAAACTCTTGTCTTTGAGCGGCAGCTCTAGCCTCAAGTCAGACATTTTGTATCAGATAAAGTGCTGAGCTGCTTTGAGTCTTCTGCATATGCATAGTTTAAGAGTCAAAATGTGGGTTCACACTCCCCCTTCAACTCTCTCCAGTGTTCACAGGATTTCAGCTCCAATTTTCTGTTTCCCCTACAGCTGCTGTGGGCACTGCCATGTGGACTCAGAGGAACTTACTGAGCTTCCTGTCCCCCTTCTCCAAGTAAGTGTGCACCTCCCACTTTTAGTCTGTGTCTGTCTGCTTTTCTTCACTCTCCCAAACTTTCAGATAATCACTTTTTGTATTGTGTCCAGGTTTTATCATTGTTTTCTTCAGTGAAGGGCAGGGGCAGGAGCAGGCAGGTTGTGCAGTGTGGCATTACTTCATCATAACTGGAACGCTGGGAGAGTCCAGGAAGGACTTATCTTTGGATGTGGTGTCAGATAGAGTCAATTAAGCTGGATGGCTAATTGTTCCAGTGCATTTAAATAACCCATTTTTCCCATAGAAGTAATCATTTTTTTAATATATAAAATTCTCAAATATTGCTACTCTTTTGTAGCTTCTTTTCTATATTCCTGATCTGTCTATTCCCATGCAACTATTGAGCTGATTTAAATACAGTGACTGTGGCATAACCTTGGAAAGCAAATTCTTCATCTTGATTATTCTTTATGGCTTTCTATGTTATTCCTAGGCATTTATTCTTTAATATATTCTAAGATTATTCATTTAGCTTTTAAAAAGTATTTGTATATCTAATTGGAATTGCATGATGTATGTATATTCATTTGGGGAGAATTTCTGTGAACCATAAGTCTCCTTATTGAAGAACAAGTTTCTTGGGGACATCTTTCTTTTATCAGTGACATTTTATAATTATCTTCAAATAGGTCCCATGCCTTTCTTTTAAACTCTGAATACTGTATAAATTTTCATTTATAACCAATGTTGTATAACAATATCATTTACAACCAACATTTCTATGTACTGATTTCTAAAGTAATTCATTATTATAATATATATCCAACCACTTCACCAATTCTGATACCTTCTGAAGAAGCAAATTTAAAAAGCCCACAAAACGCAACCTTTTGATTATTTATATTTATAGATGCCATTAGAAAAAGCATTGTTGCTTTCCCCTCATTGTTTATGCCAGTTTTATTTCATGCTTCATACTGTTGCAGTTTTAGAAACTCAATACTAAATACTAGCCTAAGCTGATATCCGCTATTGTCAGATCATATGAAATCAGTTTATTTGCTCTGTAGTTCATTTTTGTGGTTGTTATTATTGAATGATGATTTTATTTCCCTTTGTTGCTATTTTATTTGCAATTTTAATAGCTACTGAATTTTATCAAATCCCTTTTCTGTATCTGTTGCTAGAATATGGCGATCTCCTTTACTATATTATTATAATGGATTACATTGATAGAGTATTGACCTAGAATCAATCATATTTAGTCAGAGTTATCATTGTCTTGATTTTAAAATGTCCCTCAAATGTAAGTTGATATAGCTGCTATGGAAAACAGTATGGAAGTTCCTCAGAAAACTAAAAATATAATTACCATATGATCCAGCAGTCCCAACCCTGGGCAAATATCCAGACGAAACTCTAATTCAAAAAGATGCAGGCAACCCTATTGTTCACAGCAGCACTATTCACAGTAGCCAAGACATGGAAGCAACCTATATGTCCACTGACAGATGAATGGATAAAAAAGATTGGTACATATATACAATGGAATACTACTCGACCATGTAAAAGAACAAAATAATATCATTTGCAGCAACCTGGATGCAATTAGAGATTGTTATACTGAAGGAAGTTAAGTCAGAAAGACAAATATGAAAAACTATGATACAAATGAACTTCTCTACGAAATAGAAACATTAACGGACATAGAGAACAGACTTGAAGGAAGGATGGAGTGGGAGTTTGGAGTTGGCAGATGTAAACTATTATATATAGAATGGATAAACAACAAGATCCTACTATACAGCACAGAGAATTGTATTCAATGTAATATGATAAACCATAATGGAAAAGAATATTTTAAAAAAGAATGAATACACACACACACTCACATATGTATGTATAAATAAATCACTTTGCTCTATGGCAGAAATTAACAGAACATTGTAAATCTGTTATACTTCAATTTAAAAATAAATATTTAATAAAATGGCTCCCAAATTTAGCAAAAAGATCTCAACAATGCTTCTGTATTTATAAGCAACATTGGTTGATAGTGTATTTTAAGAAAATTATCACCATTAGGTGTTAAGATTATGCTGGTTTCATAAAGTAACATGGGAGGTTTGTACTTTCCATGGCCTGAAATATCAAAGTACATTGGAATTATCTATTCTCTAAAGGTCAAACTCATCTTGATAATGAACCTCATAATGATAGAACTCAAATAAATTTCTGGTTTTCCCCACAATCATTAGCTTATTCAAGTTTTACAATTCCTGAGTGAAATTTAATGATATCTATTTTTCTAGGAATAATATAGGTCTGTAGGTCTTAAATCTAGATGTCATAGACTTTCAAGCAACATTGCTCTGTAATTTTTAAATTATATCCCCTTGCTCATTTCAAATGTTGTCTGTTTTTGCTCTCTCTCATCTTAATTAAGCTTGCAAATGTTTCTACTTTGTAGGTTTTTTTTTTTTCAAAGAAACACATTTCTGGATTTATTTATCTTTCTTTTTTTCTACTTTATTATTTCAACCTTTATTTCTATTAATTTCCTTTTCTTACTCACTTAGTTTATTTGGTTACTTTTTCTAACTTTATGGTTTCCCTGGTAGCTCAGACAGTAAGGAATCTGCCAGCAATGCAGAAGACCCAGTTTCGATCCCTGAGTTGGGAAGGGGAAGAGTAGGAAATGACAACCCACTCCAGAATTCTTGCCTCAATAATCATATGGACAGAGGAGCCTGGTAGGCTATAGTCCATTGGCTCACACAGAATCAGACATAACTGAGTGACTTTCATTCTAACTTTACATGATTAATATTTCATTCTTTTAATAGTTTTATCTCTTTCTTATTTAAAAATTGTGATTTCTTTTAAATTTATTCTCTAATTCAAGTGTCTTTCTCACCAAGTTACATCTGACTGCGACCTCATGAACTGTAGCCCACAACGCTCCTCTGTCCATGAGATTATCCTAGCAGGAATAGTGAAGTGGGTTGCCATTTTCTTCTCCAGGGGTCTTCCTGATCCAGAGATTGAACCTGCATCTCATGCATTACAGTCAGATTCTTTACTATTGACTCACGAAGGAAGCCAGTTTAATAAAGATATGTTTGTCAATTTCCAAGTGATTAAGGTTTTTTTTTTTAAATCATTTTGCTATTTACCTCCAATTTTATTGGATTATAATCGAAGGGTAGGTCAGAAATATTTGTTGGTGTTGTTGCTTTTCATGGTCAAGTCTAATTTTTAAACATGTATGTAAACATAGAAAAACCTTGTTTTGTATCTAAAGGATGTAAACATTCTATATATATAGTTATCAAATCAAGTTTGAATGTAATCTACTTTTACTATATCATTTCTCTTTAAAAAAAAATCCTTCTCCAAGGGAAACGGAAGCCAACTGAAACAGCACCAATGACCAAAACTAGAAAACTGAGCAACAAGATAAGTAAAATAGGATGGGGTTGTAACCTAAAATATAAAATAAATTTCTATGAGTTCATTCTGATATAAAGAAGTGATTGAATAAATAAATATTTGGCTATCCATTTTAACTATAGCAGTGTGTACAAAATGGATAACCAACAAGGGCCTAATGTATAGCATAGAGAACTCTGCTCAATATCATTTAACAACCTAAATGGGAGAAGAATTTGAAAAAGAATAGATATATGTATACACACAACTGAATCATTTTACTGTACACAGGAATCCAGCACAACACTGTTAATCAACAATATTCCAGTATAAAATAAAAGTTTTTTAAAAACCTATCAGTAAATTAAAAAAAAAGTAATTGGGAGAGAATAGATAGTTCTCCTGATGCTGAAGCTAAAACTCCAAAACTTTGGCCACCTGATGTTAAGAGCCGACTCATTTGAAAAGACCCTGATGCTGGGAAAGATTGAAAGCAAGAGGAGAAGGGGACGACAGAAGATGAGATGGTTGGATGGCATCACCAACTCAATGGACATGAGTTTGGGTAAATTCCGGGAGTTGGTGATAGACAGGGAGGCCTGGCGTGCTGTAGTCCATGGGGTCACAAAGAGTTAGACACGACTGAGCGACTGAACTGAACTGAACTGAACTGAAGATAGCTTCCCTGTGCACAACTCCAAATAATTTATGTGGCAAAATCTTACTTTTAAGAACATGGAACAGAGCTCCCACTTCTTAAATGCAGGTTGTGCATTATGACTTCCTTTCACAAAGTTCAGTATGGAAAGAGAAGGAAGAAAGTAACCTTACAGTGGAGAAATATGACAAACACTACTTTATCCAGTGATCAAGGTTAACATCTACATGAAAAGTCATTTTCATACTATGTCCCCTTCATATGATGCAATGGGATTGACATTTTACCTCTGTGGTATTTCTCCCCAGGAAAGCATAGCTCCAATCTACTCATGAGAAAAAAATCAAGCAAAATCCCACTTGGGTGACACCCCACAAAATATTTGACTAGTATTCAAAGCTATCAAGTTTGAGATGTCAACAGAAATAGCAAAATAAGGACCTGTCAAAGCCCCCCCTCCATAAAAGCAAAGAAAAAAATGCCTAGAAAAATGGTCAAAAAATTAAATCTCATTAATTTGTGGCATTATAATTTAACATCCCCCACTTCTCAGCACTGTGGAGGACTTGAAAAATAATAGCCTGCATTCCTAATTCAAAAGGGAACAGAATGAGGCTAGATATCTCTCTCTCAAAGCCTCATCATCAAAAAGGAGCCATTATATGAATAATATGATGGCTCCCTAGAAGACTTCACTCAAAAAGTTTTATTTGACTTCACACAAATTAGTCCTGTGCTTGGAGTTTCTCCTTGGAAGGCATTTGTTAACTGTTTTAAAATCTTAGTTGCCTGAGGCAGTGAATAACAGATGGGGCAAACAACAGACTAGCCAAAAAGCTTGAAATAAAAAATGGAAGAATAAGGTGTCTATAGGGGCTGAAAGGTCATGCATATCCATAGGGATGCATATATGTTAAACAAAAATCTGCAGCTTGAAGAAAGTCCTAAGTTCTCACCTCTGGTTGGCTTTGAAGCTATGTAAGCCAATGGCACCCCATTCCAGTACTCTTGCCTGGAAAATCCCATGGATGGAGAAGCCTGGTAGGCTGCAGTCCATGGGGTCACTGAAAGTCAGACACGACTGAGCGACTTCACTTTGACTTTTCACTTTCATGCATTGGAGAAGGAAATGGCAACTCACTCCAGTGTTCTTGCCTGGAAAATCCCAGGGACGGGAGAGCCTGGTGGGCTGCCATCTAGGGGGTCGCACAGAGTCGGACATGACTGAAGTGACTTAGCAGCAGCAGCAAGCAGCAAGTTAAGATGGCAGCAGAGCTGTAAATCACCTGAGTATTGAAGATATTCCTAAATATGCACACAGAGCCCCTTGGCAAATACCCATAGACATATGGATTCCAGGCATTTAAAACAATTTCAGTCCAATTATTAGCTGATCACTAAGAGACTTCAAGGTTCACACATGACAAATATAGTTTGGAGACTTTCAGAAAGGTCACTAAACAAACAACAGAAACTACAACAAAAAGCAATAACAAAACCTGAGTAATGTAGAGAATCAAATTTTCAGAGTTACCTTACGTACTATTTGAAATGTCGAGTTTCAGCAACAAAAAGACAGAAGATATGCAAAAAAATCCACACGCAGGAACCCAGAGATAATTATCCCTTATGTCAAGAAACATTGAACTTACTGAATTAAAACTTTAAATCAACAATTCAAGTATGTCCATAGAGGCAAAGGAAACTAAATCTAAAGAAAAAAAGGAACCAGGCAAATAATGTGTCATCAAATACAGAGTAAAAAAATTAAAAGAATTTATAAAAATAAATAAAACAAACTCTGGAGTTAAAGTATCTAACTGAAATGTATAATTTACTATATGGACTCAACATGAGATATAATGCAGATGTAAGCAGACAGAACAAGAGTTAGTGAACCTGAATATTCAATTCAGATTAATTGAAATAATTCAGATCAACTGAAATTTTTCAGTCAGAGATATAGGAAGAAAAGGAATGAAGAAAAATAAACAGAGTCTCAAAGACCTGTAAGGATCTCTGTGACACCGTTAAGCATACAACACACACCTAATTGGAGTGGCACAGCCTGATGGGAAGCTAGAGAGAAAGGAAAAGGGAAGAAAGAAACCCTTATTTGAAGAAATCATGAGTGACAATTTCCAAACTTTGATAAATGAATCTACATAACCAAGAAGCTCAACAAGCTTTAAATTAAACTCAAAGAGATCTGCATCTAGATATCATAATCAATCAAAAGCTAAAGACAAAGAAAGAATATTTAAACTAGCAAGAGAGAAGTGACTCTTCATTAACATTAGCAAGGGATCCTCGTAAGACTAACAGCTGATTTCTTGTCAGAAATCCTGGAGGCCAAAAGGCAATGGGATGGCTATTGAAAATGCTAAAAGTAAAACAAACTAACTAACTAACTAACTAAGAAGTCTATATCCAGCAAAATTATCCTTCAAAAATAAAGGGGAATTTTAGGCATCTTCAGATAAACCAAAGAGCTGAGAGGGTTCCTCACTAAAAGTTGTGCTCTACAAGATATATTGATGGGAATCCTTCAGGCTGAAAAGAAAGAACAAAAAATTTGAATTTCATGAAGAAATAAAATGACCAGTAAAGTTAACTACATAGTTAAATATCAATGACATTTGTGTGTGTGTGTTTGTATCTGCTTCCCCCCCCACCCCAACCAACCCTGATTTAAAGTTTTTAAATTAATTGTGATGATGGTTGCAGAACACTTTGGATATATTTGAAATATTGAATTATATTACTTCAAATGGGTGAACTATAGGTAAGCAAATTATATCTCAATAAAGCTGTCACCAAAGAGATAATAAACCACTGTCATAGCTAGGACATATGACGAAAATAATATATGGGACCCTGGATGGGATCTTAGAAGAGAAAAAGGACATTAGGCAAAAATTAAGGATATATGGATAAAGTATCAGTTTAGTTCAGTCACTCCGTCATGTCTGCCTCTTTGTGACCCCATGGACTGCAGCATGCCAGGCTTCCCTGTCTATTACCAACTCTCAGAGCTTGCTCAAACTCCTATCCATCGAGTCGGTGATGCCATCCAACCATCTCATCCTCTGTCATCCCCTTCTCCTCCTGCCTTCAATCTTTCCCAGCATCAGGGTCTTTTCTATATATTCAGGATTGATTTCCTTTAGGATTGATTGGTTGGATCTCCTTGCAGTCCAAGGGACTCTCAAGAGTATTCTCCAACCCCACAGTTCAAAAGCGTCAATTCTTTGGCTCTCAGCTTTCCTTATAGTCCAGCTCTCACATTAAAAGTCATGTGAAAAACCACAGCTTTGACTAGATGGACTTTTGTCAGCAAAGTAATGTCTCTGCTTTTCAATATGCTGTCTAAGTTGGTCATAGCTTTTCTTCCAAGGAGTAAGCGTCTTTTAATTTCATGGCTGCAATCACCATCTGCAGTGATTTTGGAGCCCAGAAAAATAAAGTCTGTCATTGTTTCCATGGTTTCCCCATCTATTTGTCATGAAGTGATGGGACTGGATGCCATGATCTTCATTTTTTGGCTGTTGAGTTTTAAGCCAGCTTTTTCACTCTCCTCTTTCACTTTCACCAAGATCCTGTTTATTTCCTTTTCACTTTCTGCTGTAAGGTTGGTGACATCTGTGTATCTGAGGTTATTGATATTTCTCCCGGAAATCTTGATTTCAGCTTGTGCTTCACCTGGCCTGGCATTTCACATAATGTGCTCTGCACATGAGTTAAATAAACAGGGTGACAATATACAGCCTTGACATACTCCTTTCCCAATTTGGAACCAGTCTGTTGTTCCATGTCCTATTCTAACTGTTACTTCTTGATCTGCATACAGATTTCTCAGGGGCAGGTAAGGTGGTCTGGTATTCCCATCTCTTTAAGAAATTTCCAGTTTGTGTGTTCCCCACAGTCAAAGACTTTGGTGTAATCAATAAAGCAGAAGTAGATGTTTTCTGGAATTCTCTTGCTTTTTCTATGATCCAATATACATTGGAAATTAGATCTCTGGTTCCTCTGCCTTTTCTAAATCCACCTTGAACCTCTGGAATTTCACAGTTCACATACTGTTGAAGCCTGGCTTGGAGAATTTTGAGCATTACTTTGCTAGCGTGTAGTCAGTCAGTTCAGTCAGTTGCTAGCATGTAAGATGAGTGCAATTGTGCAGCTGTTTGAGCATTCTTTGGCATTGCCTTCCTCTGGATTGGAATGAAAACTGACATTTTCCAATCCTGTGGCCACTGCTGAGTTTTCCAAATTTGTTGGCATATTGAGTGCAGCACTTTGACAGAATCATCTTTTAGGATTTGAAATAGCTCACTGGAATTCATCACCTCCACCAACTTTGTTCATAGTGATGCTTCCTGAGGCCCACTTGACTTCACACACCAAGATGTCCGGATCTAGGTTAGTGATCACACAATCATAGCTATCTGGGTCATTAAAATCTTTTCATATAGTTCTTCTTTGTATTCTTGCCACCTCTTCTTAATATCTTCTGCTTCTCTTAGGTCCATACTGTTTCTGTCCTTTATTGTGCCCATCTTTGCATGAAATGTTCCCTTGATATCTCTGATTTTCTTGAAGAGATCTCTAGTCTTTCCCATTCTATTGTTTTCATCTATTTCTTTGCACTGTTCACTTAGGGAGGCTTTCTTATCTCTCCTTGCTATTCTTCGGAACTCTGCATTCAGATGGATATATCTTTCCTTTTCTCCTGTGCCTTTAGCTACCCTTCTCTTCTCTTCTCGGCTATTTGTAAGGCTTCCTCAGACAGCCATTTTGCCTTTTGCATTTCTTTTTCTTGGGGATGCTTTTGACCACTGCCTCCTGTAGAATGTTGTGAACTTCTTTCCATAGTTCTTCAGGCTCCCTATCATATCTAATCCCTTGAATCTATTTGTCACTTCCACTGCATAATCATAAAGAATTTGCTTAAAGTCATAAATGGCCTAGTGGTTTTCCCTTCTTTCTTCAATTTAAGTCTAAACTTTTCAATAAAGAGTTGCACAGTCAGCTCCCAGTCTTTTTTTTTTCCTGACCATATAGAGCTTTTCCATCTTCAACTGTGAAGAATGGAGTCAATCTGTTTTTAGTATTGACTATCTGGTGGTATCCATGTGGAGAGTCATCTCTTGAGTTGTTAGAGAGGATTTATGCTATGACCAGTGCGTTCTCTTGGCAAAACTCTTAGACTATGCCCTGCTTCATTTTGACTTATATGTCAAACTTGCCTGCTACTCCAGGTGTCTCCTGGCTTCCTACTTTTGCATTAATTCCCCTGTGATGAAAAGGACATATTGTGTGTGTGTGTGTGTGTGTGTGTGTGTGTGTGTTAATTCTGGAAGGTCATGTAGTTCTTCATAGAACCATTCAACTTCAGCTTATTCAGCATTAGCGATGGTATAGACTTGGATTACTGACATATTGAATGGTTTGCTTGGAAACGAATCGAGATCATTCTGTCATTTTTGAGATTGCACCCAAGTACTGCATGTCAGACTCCCTCACTGACTATAAGAGCTACTCCATTTCTTCTAAGGGATTCTTACCCACTGTAGTAGATATAATAGTCATCTAAATTAAATTCACCCATTCTGGCCCATTTTTGTTCCCTGATTCCAAAAATGTTGATGTTCACTCTTGCCATCTCCTGTTTGACCACTTCCAATTTACCTTGATTTATGGACCTAACATCCCAGGTTCCTATGCAATATTTTTCTTTACAACATTGGACTTTATTTTCAGACATACCCACAACTGGGCATCATTTCTGCTTTGGTTCCACCACTTCTTTCCTTCTGGAGTTCTTTGCTCTTCTCCAGTCACATAGTGGGCACCTACTGACCTCGGGAGTTCAAATCAATGCCATCTTTTTTCATTTTCATACTGTTCGTGGCGTTCTCAAGGCAAGAATATTAAAGTGGTTTGCCATTCCCTTCTCCAGTGGACCATGTTTCATCAGAACTCTCTATCATGACCTGTCTGTCTTAGGTGGCCCTCCATGGCATGGCTCATAGCTTCACTGAGTCAGACAAGGTTGTGAGTCATGTAATCAATTTGGATAGTTTTCTGTGATTGTGATTTTCTTTCTGTCTGCCCTCTCATGGATGCAGATAAGAGGCTTATGGAAACTTTCTGATGGGACAGACTGGCTGTGGGAGATTCTGGGTTTGCTCTGATGACCATACTCAGTTCAGTTCAGTTCAGTTCAGTTACTCAGTCATGTCCGACTCTTTGTGACCTCATGAATCGCAGCACCCCAGGCCTCCCTGTCCATCACCAACTCCTGGAGTTCACCCAAACTGATGTCCATTGAGTCAGTGATGCCATCCAGCCATCTCATCCTCTGTCATCCCCTTCTCCTCCTTCCCCCAATCCCACGCAGCATCAGGGTCTTATCCAGTGAGTAAATTCTTCACATGAGGTGGACAAAGTATTGGAGTTTCAGCCTCAGCATCAGTCCTTCCAATGAACACCCAGGACTGGTCTCCTCTAAGATGGACTGGTTGGATCTCCTTGCAGTCCAAGGGACTCTCAAGAGTCTTCTCCAACACCACAGTTCAAAAGCATCAATTCTTCAGGACTCATCTTTCTTCACAGTCCAACTCTCACATCCAT
Organism: Capricornis sumatraensis; assembly: GCF_032405125.1. Taxonomy (NCBI): domain Eukaryota; kingdom Metazoa; phylum Chordata; class Mammalia; order Artiodactyla; family Bovidae; genus Capricornis; species Capricornis sumatraensis. The sequence continues at coordinate 21,997,998 of NC_091088.1, read as the reverse complement.
ACATGACCACAGGAAAAACCATAGCCTTGACTAGACAGACCTTAGTCAGCAAAGTAATGTCTCAGCTTTTTAATATGCTATCTAGATTGGTCATAACCTTCCTTTCAAGGAGTAAGCATCTTTTAATTTCATGGCTGCAATCACCATCTGCAGTGATTTTGGAGCCCCCCAAAATTAAGTCTGACACTGTTTCCACTGTTTCCCCATCTATCTGCCATGAAGTGATGGGAGTAGATGCCATGATCTTTGTTTTCTGAATGTTGAGCTTTAAGCCAACTTTTTCACTCTCCACTTTCACTTTCATCAGGAGGCTTTTTAGTTCCTCTTCATTTCTACTATAAGGGTGGTGTCCTCTGCATAGCTGAGGTGATTGATATTTCTCCTGGCAATCTTGATTTCAGCTTTTGCTTCTTCCAGCCCAGCGTTTCTCAAGATGTACTCTGCATATAAGTTAAATAAGCAGGGTGACAATATACAGCCTTGATGCACTCCTTTTCCTATTTGGAAACAATCTGTTGTTCCATGTCCAGTTCTAACTGTTTCTTCCTGACCTGCACACAGATTTCTCAAAGGGCAGGTCAGGTGGTCTGGTATTCCCATCTCTTTCAGAATTTTCCACAGTTGATTGTGATCCACACAGTCAAAGGCTTTGGCATAGTCAATAAAGCAGAAATAGATGTTTTTCTGGAACTCTCTTGCTTTTTCCACGATCCAGCAGATGTTGGCAATTTGATCTCTGGTTCCTCTGTCTTTTCTAAAACCAGCTTGAACATCAGGAAGTTCACGGTTCACGTATTGCTGAAGCCTGGCTTGGAGAAGTTTGAGCATTACTTTACTAGCATGTGAGATGAGTGCAGTTGTGCGGTAGTTTGAGCATTCTTTGGCATTGCCTTTCTTTGGGATTGGAATGAAAACTGACCTTTTCCAGTCCTGTGGCCATTGCTGAGTTTTCCAAATTTGCTGGCTTATTGAGTGCAGCACTTTCACAGCATCATTTTTTAGGATTTGAAACAGCTCAACTGGAATTCCATCATCTCCACTAGCTTTGTTCATAGTGATGCTTTCTAAGGCCCACTTGACTTCACATTCCAGGATGTCTGGCTCCAGGTGAGTGATCACACCATAGTGATTATATGGGTTGTGAAGATCTGTTTTCTACAGTTCTTCTGTGTATTCTTGCCACTTATTCTTAATATCTTCTGCTTCTGTTAGGTCCGTACCATTTTTGTCCTTTATTGAGCCCATCTTTGCATGAAATGTTCCCTTGGTATCTCTAATTTTCTTGAAGAGATCTCTAGTCTTTCCCATTCTCTTCTTTTCCTCTATTTCTTTGCACTGATCGCTGAGGAAGTCTTTCTTATCTCTCCTTGCTATTCTTAGCAACTCTGGATTCAGATGCTTCTATCTTTCCTTCTGTCCTTTGCTTTCTGCTTCTCTTCTTTTCACAGCTATTTGTAAGGCCTCCTCAGACAGCCATTTTGCTTTTTTGCATTTCTTTTCCATGGGGATGGTCTTGATCCCTGTCTCCTGTACGATGTCATGAACCTCTGTCCATAGTTTGTCAAGCACTCAGATCTAGTTCCTTAAATCTGTTTCTCACTTCCACTGTATAATCACAAGTAATTTGATCTAGGAGCCGTGAAGAGATACCCCACACCCAAGGTAATAGAAACCCAAGTAAGATGGTAGATGTTGCAAGAGGGCATCAGAGGGCAGACACACTGAAACCATACTCACAGAAAACTAGTCAATCTAATCACACTAGGACCACAACATTGTCTAACTCAATGAAACTAAGCCATGCCCACAGGGCAACCCAAGACGGACGCGTCATGGTGGAGAGGTCTGACAGACTGTGGTCCACTGGAGAAGGGAATGGCAAACCACTTCAGTATTCTTGCCTTGAGAACCCCATGAACAGTATGAAAAGGCAAAATGATAGGATACTGAACGAGGAACTCCCCAGGTCAGTAGGTGCCCAATATGCTATTGGAGATCAGTGGAGAAATAACTCCAGAAAGAATGAAAGGATGGAGCCAAAGCAAAAACAATGCCCAGCTATGGATGTGACTGGTGATAGAAGAAAGGTCCGATGCTGTAAAGAGCAATATTGCATAGGAACCTGGAATGTCAGGTCCATGAATCAAGGCAAATTGGAAGTGGTCAAACAAGAGATGGCAAGAGTGATCGTCGACATTCTAGGAATCAGTGAACTAAAATGGACTGGAATGGGTGAATTTAACTCAGATGACCATTATATCTACTACTGTGGGCAGGAATCCCTCAGAAGAAATGGAGTAGCCATCATGGTCAACAAAAGAGTCTGAAATGCAGTACTTGGATGCAATATCAAGAATGACAGAATGATCTCTGTTCGTTTCCAAGGCAAACCATTCAATATCACAGTAATCCAAGTCTATGCCCCAACCAGTAACACTGAAGAAGCTGAAGTTGAATGGTTCTATGAAGACTTACAAGACCTTTTAGAACTAACACCCAAAAAAGATGTCCTTTTCATTATAGGGGACTGGAATGCAAAAGTAGGAAGTCAAGAAACACCTGGAGTAACAGGCAAATTTGGCCTTGGAATATGGAATGAACCAGGGCCAAAGACTAATAGAGTTTTGCCAAGAAAATGCACTGGTCATAGCAAATACCCTCTTCCAACAACTCAAGAGAAGACTCTACACATGGACATCACCAGATGGTCGACACCAAAATCAGATTGACTATATTCTTTGCAGCCTAAGATGGAGAAGCTCTATACAGTCAACAAAAACAAGACTGGGAGCTGACTGTGGCTTAGATCATGAACTCCTTATTAAAAAATTCAGACTTAAATTGAAGAAAGTAGGGAAAACCGCTAGACCATTCAGGTATGACCTAACTCAAATCCCTTATGATTATCCAGTGGAAGTGCTAAATAGATTTAAGGGCCTAGATCTGATAGATAGAGTGCCTGATGAACTATGGAATGAGGTTCGTGACATTGTAAAAGAGACAGGGATCAAGACCATCGCCATGGAAAAGAAATGCAAAAAAGCAAATAGCTGTCTGGGGAGGCCTTACAAATAGCTGTGAAAAGAAGAGAAGCAGAAAGCAAAGGACAGAAGGAAAGATAGAAGCATCTGAATGCAGAGTTCCAAAGAATAGCAAGAAGAGATAAGAAAGCCTTCCTCAGTGATCACTGCAAAGAAACAGAGGAAAAGACGAGAATGGAAAAGACTAGAGATCTCTTCAAGAAAATTAGAGATACCAAGGGAACATTTCATGCAAAGATGGGCTCAATAAAGGACAAAAATGGTACGGACCTAACAGAAGCAGAAGATATTAAGAATAAGTGGCAAGAATACACGGAAGAACTCTACAAAAAAGATCTTCACAACCCATATAATCACTATGGTGTAATCACTCACCTGGACATCCTGGAATGTGAAGTCAAGTGGGCCTTAGAAAGCATCACTATGAACAAAGCTAGTGGAGATGATGGAATTCCAGTTGAGCTGTTTCAAATCCTGAAAGATGATGCTGTGAAAGTGCTGCACTCAATAAGCCAGCAAATTTGGAAAACTCAGCAATGGCCACAGGACTGGAAAAGGTCAGTTTTCATTCCAATCCCAAAGAAAGGCAATGCCAAAGAATGCTCAAACTACCGCACAACTGCACTCATTTCACATGCTAGTAAAGTAATGCTCAAACTTCTCCAAGCCAGGCTTCAGCAATACGTGAACCGTGAACTTCCTGATGTTCAAGCTGGTTTTAGAAAAGGCAGAGGAACCAGAGATCAAATTGCCAATATCCGTTGGATCGTGGAAAAAGCAAGAGAGTTCCAGAAAAACATCTATTTCTGCTTTATTGACTATGCCAAAGCCTTTGACTGTGTGGATCACAATAAACTGTGGAAAATTCTGAAAGAGATGGGAATACCAAACCACCTGACCTGCCCTTTGAGAAATCTGTGTGCAGGTCAGGAAGAAACAGTTAGAACTGGACATGAAACAACAGACTGGTTCCAAATAGGAAAAGGAGTACATCAAGGCTGTATATTGTCACCCTGCTTATTTAACTTATGTGCAGAGTACATCATGGAAATGCTGGACTGGAAGAAGCACAAACTGAAATCAAGATTGCCAGGAGAAATATCAATCACCTCAGCTATGCAGATGACACCACCCTTATGGCAGAAAGTGAAGAGGAACTAAAAAGCCTCTTGATGAAAGTGAAAGTGGAGAGTGAAAAAGTTGGCTTAAAGCTCAACATTCAGAAAACGAAGATTATGGCATCTGGTCCCATCACTTCATGGGAAATAGATGGGGAAACAGTGGAAACCATGTCAGACTTAATTTTGGGGGGCTCCACAGTCACTGCAGATGGTGACTGCAGCCATGAAATTAAAAGACGCTTACTCCTTGGAAGAAAAGTTATGACCAACCTAGATAGCATATTGAAAAGCAGAGACATTACTTTGCTGACTAAGGTCTGTCTAGTCAAGGCTATGGTTTTTCCTGTGGTCATGTATGGATGTGAGAGTTGGACTGTGAAGAAGGCTGAGTGCCAAAGAATTGATGCTTTTGAACTGTGGTGTTGGAGAAGACTCTTGAGAGTCCCTTGGACTGCAAGGAGATCCAACCAATCCATTCTGAGGGAGATCAGTCCTGGGATTTCTTTGGAAGGAACGATGCTAAGCTGAAACTCCAATACTTTGGCCACCTCATGTGAAGAGTTGACTCATTGGAAAAGACTCTGATGCTGGGAGGGATTGGGGGCAGGAAGAGAAGGAGGATGAGATGGCTGGATGGCATCACTGACTCGATGGTCGTGAATCTGAGTGAACTCTGGGAGTTGGTGATGGATAGGGAGGCCTGGCATGCTGCGATTCATGGGATTGCAAACAGTCGGACACAACTGAGTGACTGAACTGAACTGAACTGAATGCTCTAGTGGTTTTGCCTGCTTTCTTCAATTTAAGTCTGAATTTGGCAATAAGGAGTTCAAGATCTGAGCCATAGTCAGCTCCTGGTCTTGTTTTTGTTGACTGTATAGAGCTTCTCCATCTTTGGCTGCAAAGAATATAATCAATCTGATTTTGGTGTTGACCATCTGGTAATGTCCATGAGTAGAGTCTTCTCTTGTGACCATGCTCAGTAAATCTTTAATCCAGTTTTCTGCTGATGGGGGGCTATGTTCACACCCTGTAGTGTGGCCTGATGCCAAACTATGGCAAGGCTAATGGTGCAATGGCAACTTCCTTCAAAAGGATGTATGCTCCCTGAACTGTTGTTCAGTGCCCCTGTCCACGCAACAGACCACTGTCAACCTACACTCTGCCAGAAACTCTGGGACACTCACAGGCAAGTCTGGCTCACTCTCTTGTGGGGTCACTGCTTCTTGCTCCCGCATCCTTGTGTATTCAAGGTTTTGTTGTGTCCTCCAAGAGTCTGTTTCCCCAGTTTTGTGGAAGTTCTGCAATCCCACTGGCCTTCAAGTCAATTTCTCTAGTGGTTCTCAGTCCCTTTGCCCAGTCCCCAGGCTGGGAAACCTGTTGTGGACCACAGAACTTCTGCCACAGTGTGAGAACATCTTTGGTATAACACTTTCCAGTTTGCAGGTCTCCTGTACTGTGTATGCATAGTGTATTTCTAAGTATCATCTGTTAACGAGCATTTAAGTTGTTTCCATGTCTTGGCTATTATGAACAGTGCTGCCATGAACAGTGGGGTGCATGTGTTTTTTGGAATTAGAATATTTGTCTTTTCTGGGTATATGCCTAGGACTAAGACTGCTGGATCATGTAGTAGCTCTGTTCTGTTTTTAAAGAACTGTCCATACTGTTTTCCATAGTGGTTGCACCAATTTACATTGCCACCAAGAAGTGTAGGAGAGTCACAGTTTCTCCATACCCTCTCCAGAATTTATTTGTAGACTTTTTGGTGATAGCCATTCTGTATAGTGTGAGGTGATACCTCACTGTGGTTTTGATTTTGCTCATCTCAAATAATCAGTGATGTTGAACATCTTTTCACATGCCTATTAACCATCTGTATGTCTTCTTTGGATTAATGTTTATTTAGGTCTTCTGCCCATTTTTTGATTGGGTAGTTTGTTTCTTGATACTGGATGTATAAGCCATTTGTCAGTTTTGGAAATTAATCTCTTTTCAGTCACATAAATATTTTCTCCCATTCTGTAGATCTTTTTGTTTTGTTGATGTGAAAAATCTTTTAAGTTTGATTATTTGTGTATTTTTGCTTTCATTTCTTTTGCCTTGGGAGACTGATATAAGAAAATATTGCTACAATTTATGTCCAAAAATGTTTTGCCTATGTTCTCTTCTAGGAGTTTTATGGTGTCATATCTTATACTTGGATATCTAGACAAAAACAAACCACCTTGAATTTCTTTTACATGGTATAAGTATTCTAGCTTCATTGATTTATGCGTTTGTCCAGTTTTTCCAACACCATTTGCTAAAGAGACTGTCTTTTCTCCATTTTATATTCTTATCTTCTTTGTTAAAGATTAATTGATCATTGGTGGATGGGTTTATTTCTGGGCTCTCTATTTTATCCTAACAATCTATATTTCTGTTTTTTGTGCCAATACCACACTGTTTTGATTACTGTAGCTTTGTAGTATTGTCTGAAGTCTGGGAGGTTTATGTCTCCAGTTTTGTTCTCTCTCCTCAGAGTTGTCTTGGTGATTCTGGGTCTGTTGTGTTTCTGAGTAAATTTTCAGATTATTTGTTCTAGTTCTGTGGAAAATATCATGGGTGATTTAATAAGGATTGCATTAAATCTGTAGATTCTTTTGGGTAGTATGGCTATTTTAACAATATTAATTCTTTCAGTCAACATGGGATATCTTTTCAATTCTTTGAATAATTTTCAGTTTACTTTATTGGTGTTTCATAATTCTCTGGTTTATTCCTACTTTAATTTTTAATGCAATTTTAAATGAGATCTCTTTACTTTCAAATATTTCACTGTTAGTGTTACTGTAAAGAAATTTAAGAGGTTTCTGTTTATTAATCTTGTATCCACTATCTTGCTGAATTCACTATTAGCTCTTAAAGTATTTTTGTAGAGGAGACTTTTGGGGTTTCTATATAGTATATTCTGTTATCTGCATATAATAACAATTTTATCTCTTCCCTTCCAATTTCAATAATTTTTATTTCTTTTTCTTATCTTATTGTTGTAGCTAGAACTTCTATACTAAGTTGAAACAGAGGTAGGGAGAGTGGACATTCTTATTTTATTCCAGAGTTTAGTGGGAAGACTTTCAACTTTTCACCATTGAGTATTATGGATTTGCCACAGATGGCTTTTATTATGTTCTCTCTATACCACTTTGGTGAGAGTTTTTAATTATGAACGCATGTTAAGTTTTATCAAGTGATTTTTCTGCATTCATTGAGATGATCATGTGGTTTCTGTCTTTCTTTTGTTAATGTAGTATATAACAGCATTGATTGATTGATACTGAACCACCCCTATAACTTTGGATTAAATCCAACTTGATAATAGTGCATGACCCTTTTTATGTATTGTTGGATTCAGTTTGCTGATATTTTATTCAGGATTTTTAATCTATAGTCATCAAAGATATTGGTCTGTATTTTTTGTAATGTCTTTGGTATCAAGTGATTGTGGCTTCATAGAATGACTTTGGAAATTTTCCCACCTCTTCAATCTTTGGAATAGCTTAAGAATGATAGGTATGAGTTCTTCTTTGTATGTTTGGTAGAATACCCTACTGAAGTCATCTAATCCTGAACTTTTGTTTACAAGGAGTTTTTTGTTTTTTATTACAGAATCTATTTTACTTCTAGTGATCAGTCTGTTCAAACAAACTGTTTCTTTTTGACTCAGTTTTGGCAGACTGTCTGCTTCTAAGAACTTGTACATTTCTTCTAGGTTGTCCAATTTGTTGGCATATAACTATTCATAGCATTCTGTTATGATTGCTTTAAATTTCAGTAGTGTCTGTTGTTTCTTCTCTTTTATTTGGTTCTTCTCTCTCTTTTTCTTAATGAGTCTGGCTGGAGGTTTGGCAGTGTTCTTGACCTTTTCAAAACAACAGTTTTATTGATCTGTTCTATTGCTTTTATCACTGTTTTCTTTATTTCCTCTCTAATCTTTATTACTTCCTTCCTTTTGCTGACTTTGGGTTTTGTTTGTTCTTCTGATGCTTTCAGGTGGTAGGTAGGGTTGTTTATCCGAGACTCTTCTTGTTTCTCAAGGAGGACCTGTGTCACTATGAGCTCCCCTCTTAGAACACTTTTGCCACATCCCCTAGGTTTTCTAAGGCTGTGTTTTCATGGTCATTTGTCTCAACATTTATGTTCTGTCATTTATGCTTTATGATTTTCTCTTTGATTTCATTTTTGACTCACTGGTTTTTTTAGCAGCATGTTGTTTAGTTTCTCTTTGATCATTTTTCTCTCACATTTTTCTTTCTGTGGTTGATTTCTAGTTATATACTGTTGTAGTCAGAATGCTTGAAAAATTTGAATGTTTGAAATAATTTATATCCTCTTAAATCTGTGGAGGCTTGTTTTGTGTTTTACTATGTGGTCTATTCTAGACAATGTACCATGTGTGCTTGAAAAGAAAGTGTATTCTGGATTTTTTCTTAATTTATTTTTTTGATGCATCAGTAGTATCCCGTGGATATCAACTAAGTTCAACTTTTCTATCGTGTCACTTTTGCTTCATTGCTTTTCTGTCTGGAATATCTGTCCTTTAATGTCAGTAGGGTGTTAAGGTCTCCTTTCAATATTTCTGTTGGATTAGATTTATTATTGCTTCATTCTTTCAGTTTTTGCTGCTCTGAGAAATTCTATTGTCTCTTTTTCTATTCTAGATGATAATCTTTCTGAGTACAGTATCCTAGGTTTCAGGGTTTTTTCTTTCCAGGACTTTGAATTCATCATGACTTTGCTTATTGTCTGCAAAGTTTTTGTAGAGAAACCAGCTGATAGCCTTATGGGGGTGCCCCTGTAACTAACTCATTTTTCCCTCTTGCTGCTTTTAGAATCCTCTTTATTTTTAACTTTGGCATTTTAATTATATGCCTTGATATGAGTCTGTTTGAGTTCATCTTATTTGGGACCCTCTGTGCTTCCTATACTTGGATATCTGCTTCCTTCCTTAACTTTGGGAAGTTTTCAGCCATTATTTCTTCAAATACATTTTCAATTCCTTTTTCTCTTTCTTCTCCTTCTGGCACCTGTATTATGCATAGGTTGGCATACTTTATATTATTCTATAGATTTTGTAAGTTGTTTTCATTTTCCCATTTGTTTTTCTGTCTGCTGTTCTGATTGGGTTATTTCCAGTATTCTATTCTCCACAACTGGGCTTCCCTGGTGCCCAGTGGTAAAGAATCTGCCTGCCAATGCAGAAGATGCAAGTTCTACCCCTAGGTCAGGAAGATCCCCCAGAGAAAGAAAAGGCAACTCACGCCAGTATTCTTGCCTGGGAAATTCCATGGACAGAGGAGCCTGGCAAGCTACAGTCCATGCAGTTGCAAAAGAGTCAGACAAGACTTAGTGACTAAATAGCGACAACAATCCTCCATGACACTAATTCATTCTTCTTCATTATTGAGTGTGCTATTGCTTTTAGATCAGTTTTTATCTCAGCAATGGAGTTGCCTAATTTTGACTGGTTCCTCTTTATAGTTTCTAGCTCTTTGTTACAGTGCTCTGCATTTCAATCAATCAGGAGTAGTTCCTCTGCCTTTTCATTTTACTTAAATTTCTCTGTCTTTATGAATTTAGGAAAAACCATTATCTACTATGGTTTTGAAGGGCTGTTTTTATGTATGAGCAACTCTGTGTAGACTATATGAACCCAGTATTTTTGTGTGAGAGCTGTTTTTGGTATGGATGCCTGCTGTGTAGTGTGCCAGCCATGATCTCCTTGATAGTGTGTGCAATTGGTGTTGTGGTGACCAGAGGCTGCACCGAATCTTAGACAAGGCTTCCCCTTTTCTCTGTGGCTAGCACAGCCCTGCTGGGGCAGGATCTGCTCCCCAGTTGTTGCAGTAGAAGCCCCAGGGGTTGGGTTTGATAAGGCTCTGTTGCCTTGTGTGCCCTGTTGCCAAGGAGGTGAGTTGCTGAAGCAGGTGAGGCCTATTTAGTCAAAGCAAACCTATGTGTCACCCAAGCAGGTATCTGTAGTTCTGTGCAGAAACAGCTGAAGTTTGCTTTGTTTTCTTCCTTGTGTTTGTCTAGTGCTAAGTTGTCACTGGGGACCAGGGCATTGTGGCTGCAAGAGTTGAAGTGGTTGTGCTTTAGCCTGGAACCTATGCTGCCTCTAAGGTAAGTCTTACCCAGGGCCTGTTGGCTCCAGATCAAGTTTCAATCTGCAGTGTGAGTGGATGGAACTGGAGCACTCCCACTGGGAAAGAAATACTGCATATTCCTACCCAGGAGCTATCCACTGGAGACACGAGCTTCTGTGATGCTGCCCACCACCTGGTATATGCACTAACAAACTCCTCTGCAACCAGACCCACCCCTAGATCCAGTCCCACTATGGGGGCACTGATAATGGGGGACTCCAATGTCAGCCCCACCCCCACAACGTGCAGCTCACAAAGCCCACTGCTGCTAGAACCACAGGCCACCGTGAATACACTGACAATGGGACTCCTATGGTGGAATCATGCCCAGCCCCACACATGCTAACAATGGTTAGGCCCAGATTACACTCTAGGCCCTCCAGGCTGTCCCACAATTTTAGACTGAATTCTCTCCCTGGGCCCATCTGCTAAAGTCCAAGTTTCCATAACTAGCTGCTATTGGTACTAGCAGGATGGGAGGTGGCAGCTGTCAGACCAGGTTAACCTCTGTCCTGATTGCTAGCAAGCCAGCAGGCACACATTTCTCATAAGCAGAGTTCAGGTCCTTCTAGTCCTTTTATCCCTCCCAGCGGACCTTACAGAAGGCAAGGAGGGTTCCAGAACAAGGCGCCACCCATGTGGACTTTTCCTCTTTCACAGCTCCTTCCCAGGGATGTCAGTTCCTTTCTGATGCCTTTTTTCTTTCCTCATACCCAGTTATGTGGGAATGTTTCTTGAAGCTTTGGTTGAATAAGAGATCTTCTGCCAATTTTCAGTTGGTTTCCTGTGAGAATTGTTCCACATGTAGATATATTTTTCAGGTGAGCTCTACATCCTCCTACTCTACCATCTTGATCTCCTCCCCAATTATTTTAAAAATCTGTACAACTCTGAGACAGGTTAATGAGGTGCTCACTTTAATTACATTTTTATTGATTCTCTCTTACTTTATGTATATTTGCTTTACTTTATGTAGTTGCTAATATTTTTGGTGCACATACAGATTTATCATGACATAATACTCCTTATTCATCCTGCTTTGTGCTTTCACCCTTCAATCCCACTTTAATTTCAACAGGACCATTTTAGTGGGTCCAAGCACATGTGGTTTCTACATGACCACAGTAAAGTGGGATCTTTGATATACTTTTATTTATCCCCTGTACTTTTACTTATCACCTATACTCTTTCTTCATAGCCTGTTTCATAATCACCACTGCTTTAAAACTTCACATGCATCCTTTTTGCATCATCCTCTTCCACCTCCCAGCTCATAAAATTGCTGAGTATTTATTAGAATTCCCCCTATGTACCCATTCTGTTTGAAGAATCTTTGCTTTTTTTTCTATTTTATATAACAATGTCAGTATATCCATATCCATTTGCAGATATTCTTTTGTTCACCTCATTTTTTTTTGTTTCCCCCAGCTGAATTTTTCTATTCTTTTCTCTTTTTTGTGGCCAATCATTTCCTTAGTATATTCTTAGCTGAAGCATATGAGTGATATACTCCAACTTCTTGCATATAAAGAAATATTTTTAGATCCATTTAAAAGTAGTCAGTACTTCAGAAGCCATAGGAATCTTGAGGTTTATGAACAATTTAAGAAGTTATTAATGGAGAGAGATAATAATTCAAACTGGCTCTCTAGCCCTTGGTTTCTGCACAAGGGTAGGAAGACCAATTTCTTTTCCGTGAAAGGCACAGACTTTTCTCTTCCAGGAAAGACTTAGAAGTCAACCCGTGTGAAGGCTGAAATTGGACATTGCTGGAACTTACCCGCCTGGAGCAGCCAGAAAGTGATGCAAATATTAGAGCAATCAGCACAATTGAAAGGGCAGCTGGAGAGGGAGTGTTTAAGACAAACAGAGCAGAGTCTCCACCTGCACTCACTAGGGGAAGAGAGCCAGGCAAGCCTGTCCGGGAGATTGAAGTATGTAGTCCTTTCTTCGCTCTCATTCCAGAGATCTCACCAAGCAAGATTTAGTTTTCCAGATAGCCTTCTTTGAAGAAAGAAGCCATGCCTCAATAAAAATAAATTCTTTTCTGGTACCAGTCAGGTTTATTTTGATAAATAAATGTATTGTTCCAAGGGCCTGATTCCAAGCAAAGGAGGAGAAGGAAGGAAAAGGGAGAAAAAGGAGCCAGGGAGAAGTTTTCATGTCTGTCTCTATGTGAATCCACTGTAAGAATTTCTCTGTAGGAATCACATCTAACCTGAGATCATTTGGAGAAGGTACCACTTTCAGTTTTCCAGAGAGAATCACCGGTACCCACAGATTTAATACAGCCAGAGAAAGATAAATAGATAAACTTTAGGCCCCCTGACAAACTTAACTAAAGATTTTGCCCCAGGACAAAGGGGGTGACTTATTTCCATATATCCTCTCTACATATTGATGTGCATTCTCTCGGCCCTTTGAGACAATATTCTAGGACCACTGATCTGAGCCCAATGCCTCATTTAATTACATTTTTTCAGATCTCAAGGAAGAGCCCTTGAGTGTGTATTTTTAATTATAAGGTAAGTAAGTAAAATATAAGTATTTGACTCTATGTATATGAAACATCTTGGGCAAAGTCATGTGGGTGAGTCCTAGGACCAGTTGGGAGTATTCATATAGTCTTACACAAGGCACTTCATTTCTTCTTATCCTCAAATGTGCTCTCACATCATTTGAATATACAGCATCTGTGCCATTGTTCTCAATTGCATTCTCTGATGGGAAGCTATATGACTTGATTTCTTACACATTATAGGTGTTTCATAAGGATTATCATTTAAAATAAGGGGAAAAGGCTCACTCCAGGGTGCCACATATTAAACATTTTATCTCTTCTTTTTAAAACAATCAGAGCTAAATGTTTTTACAGATAATCCCAGGTCTCATTAAAGGGGAGTAAATGTTCACTCTTATGAACACTTTTCAGATTCCTCAATAACCTAACTCATTAACATTTCCTTCTTCTCTTTTCCCATTTTCACATTTCCCCTAGTTTCCTCACCCTTTGAAATTCATCTAAGCATCTCTGTCTTGTGTACCCTTGGCTTTGTTCCCCTGACTTTGCTTCCAGAAATAATTTCTGTGGCTATTTATTTAATGTCACCTACTCATGTAGTATCAGCACCTGTGAAGCCTGGAGTGAGGGCCACAAGCTTCCTCACCAGGGCATCCTCGCTGAGGCTCTTGTTCAACTTGAGTGGACGCAGGTGGACCCTGAGGATAGACGACCTGCCTTTGATGTCCAGGGGGGCCAATGTAAATCTGACGGTCAAAGTGGCCTGGCTGCATCAGGGCTGGGTCAAGGACGTCGGGGCGGTTGGTGCCGGCCAGCACGATGACGTTCGTGGTAGAGTTGAATCCATGCATCTCCACGAGCAACTGGTTCAGGGTGTTCTTCTGCTCACTCTGGCTTCTGGCCAATTGCATCAATCTCGTCCACAAACAAGACAAAGCAAGCTTTTTTCCAGGCCACTACAAACATGTCACGAACCCGAGCTGGGCCAACGCCAACAAACATCTCCAGGAACTCAGACCCATTCACGGTGATGAAGGGCACACCAGCCTCCCCCGCGGTTGCCTTGGCAAGAAGCGTCTTGCCGGTACACTGAGGACCTGTGAGCAGGGCTCCCTTTGAAATTTTGGCCCCAAGGTCCTGGTACTGTTAGGGGTTCTTCAGGAAATTCACAAAGTCCATGATCTCCAGCTTGGCTTCTTCACAACCAGCCACGTCTGCAAACCACACCTCGATGTCATCCTTGATGATCTTGGCTATTGTCTCACCAATGCCGAAGAGGCCCCCTCCTCACCCACCACGCCCAGCCCCCATCGGAACCCTCCTCATGGCATAGAGGAAGATGCCAATCAGGAGAAGGGTGGGCACCAGGCTTCGCAAGAAAGTCCCATTGCTCTCGGTGGTGTAGACCACTGCCGCCTGGTTGGGGGTCTCAATGCCTAGCTCCCATTGGGTGGTCTCCAGGTTGCGCTCGAAGGTCTCCATACTGCCAATGCTAAACCACGCATACTTCTCGAGTGATGTCCCGGGGCAGGAATAACACGCACGAACTGTTTACCCACCACTTCCACCAGACCTCTCGCCAGGTAATACTGCACGAAGTGCTTTCAAGTGATTCCCTTCCCAGGATCTCGGAAATAGAAGTAGGGAAATCCTGCAGCGACACCTGCCCCCAGCACGGCCTGACTGCGGAGATCACTGTCTTCCCAGGGCACCTTCCCCTTCTGCGTTCGTTTCCACCAGGCAAAGTCATCCCGCTTTCCTCCTCTCTTCCCTCTGTCCGCTCCAGGACCAGCATCCTTTGATTCGCTAGTTCCTTTGGGTGGTTTTGAACACAGCCACTGGGAAACTGATGCCAGTTTTATCTGCAGAGCCGACTGCTAAAAGCGGATTCCCTGGAGACACTAGTGAGGGGTTCCAAGCACCCTCACGCCTGCCCCGAATGTCCTGCCCCCTCGCGGGCCAAGGCCACACCGCCACAGCTTGGCGAGCTGCCCTGCCACCGCCCTGCTGCCGGCCACTGCCACCAGCCGCGGTGACATTCCCCCTCAGACATTTCTAATGTTTGCAAGGAAGCCTCCCCGATCGCCACCCGCCACCTAAACCCCTTTGTCGAGGAGAAGCACTTTGAGCAGGCCATCGAGAGGGTCATTGGAGGCCTTGAGAAGAAGACACAGGTCCTGCAGCCCGGCGAGAAGATGACGGTAGCCTATCACGAGGCTGGCCATGCGGTGGTGGGCTGGTTCCTGGAACACGCAGACCCCCCTGCTCAAGGTGACCATCGTCGCCCGGGGCAAGGGCCTCAGCTATGCCCAGTGCCTGTCCAGGGAGCAGTACCTGTACACACGGGAGCAGCTCTTTGACCGCATGTGCGCCATGCTGGGTGGCCGCGTGGCTGAGCAGCTGTTCTTCGGGCGGGTCACCACGGGGGCCCAGGACGACCTGAGGAAGGTGACCCAGAGCGCCTATGCCCAGATTGTGCAGTTCAGGATGCGTGAGAAGCTGGGCCAGGTGTCCTTCGATCTCCCACGGCCAGGCGCGGCGCTGGTGGAGAAGCCATCCAGCGAGGCCACCGCCCAGCTCATAGACGAGGAGGTGCGGCGGCTCATCGGCTCCGCGCATGCGCACACCCTGGACCTGCTCACACACTGCCGTGAGCAGGTGGACAAGGTGGGCAGGCGGCTGCTGGAGAAGGAGGTGCTGGAGCCGGCCGACATGGTGGAGCTGCTTGGGCCACGGCCGTTCACTCAGAAGATCACCTACGAGGAGCTCGTGGGGGGCATGGGCGGCCTGGAGGAGGACATGGCCCTTCCCAAGGGTCGGTGACCTGGCATGGGGGTCCCGCTGCAGGAGAGCCCAGCCTAGCGTCTCCGCCTGGAGAGCAGCCTCCGGGAACCCCAGGAAGGAAATTAAAGCACATGTAACCCGAAGCAATGGCACCCCACTTCAGTACTCTTGCCTGGAAAATCCCACGGACGGAGGAGCCTGATGGGCTGCAGTCCATGGGGTTGCTAAGAGTCGGACACGACTTCACTTTCACTTTCACTTTCACACATTGGAGAAGGCAATGGCACCCCACTCCAGTGTTCTTGCCTGGAGAATCCCAGGGACGGGGGAGCCTGGTGGGCTGCAGTCTATGGGATCGCATAGAGTCGGACACAATTGAAGCAACTTAGCAGCACTCATGTAGTTATCACTAAAATCACAAAACTTTCCCTATAATGGGCTGTCAGGAGTTGATGTCTTTATGTAATTTTCAAACTTTGCATTGTGTTTTGGAGAGGGAAGAAATCAATAAAGCTAGTCATTTTTGCCCTTACTTCACCTTCAGGTATTATTTTACCTGAATGTTGAGAATGTTGAGTCTGAAATTAGACAGATAGATTCTTCTCCTTGAAAAGGTAACGAACGATGCCTCATGAGTGTGGGATTCCAAAGCACTTCCCATCTATCCCCCCACCTACAGGTTGGACTGAGATCATTCTAGATACAGAACATTAGTTCTCCCTCTCTGCATGGGTGGCTTCAACTTCATGCTCAGTTGAGTAAGTTTCTTTAATGTAGCAGAAGCCTCGCAGGTCAACCTCTGAGTTCCAGGATGGGCCAATTCTAATCCCTTCCTTAGGAATATGGATTAGGATTGTGTAGAAATACCCTGAGCTTGAAAAATAATGCATTACTGTGGGCTCTGTCTTCTCCAGGTGACCTGGAGAACAGAAGACGAAAGGGCCTGGAGTGGGGAAGATGTACAGAGAGGAGCCACCGTGAAGGCAAAGAGAGGATCCTTCTTGGTGACAGCTATGCCTTTCAGCTCAGCTCAGTTGCTCAGTCGTGTCTGACTCTTTGCAACCCCATGGACTGCAGCACACCACGCTTTCCTAACCCCTGGAGCTTGCTCAAACTCATGAGCAAGTGATGCCATTGAGTCAGTGATGCCATCCAACCATCTCATCCTCTGTCATCACCCTCTCCTCCTGCCTTCAATCTTTCCCAGCATCAGGGTCTTTTCCAATTAGTCAGTTCTTTGCATCAGGTGGCCAAAGTATTGGAGTTTCAGCACCAGTCCTTTCAATGAATATTCAGGACTGATTTCTTTTAGCATTGACTGGTTGGATCTCCTTGCAGTCCAAGGGACTCTCAAGAGTCTTCTCCAACACCACAGTTCAAAAGCATCAATTCTTTGGCACTCAGCTTTCTTTATAGTGCAACTTTCATATCCATACATGACTATTTGAAAAACCATAGCTTTGACTAGACATACCTTTGTCAGCAAAGTAATGTCTGCTTTTTAATATGCTGTCTAGGTTGGTCATAGCTTTTCTTTCAAGGAGCAAGTGTCTTTTAATTTCATAGCTGCAATCACCATCTGCAGTGATTTTGGAGCCCAGAAAAATAAAGTCTCTCACTGTTTCTATTGTTTCTCTGTTTATTTGCCATGGAGTGATGGGACAGATGTCGTGATCTTTGTTTTTTGAATGTTAAGTTCTAAGCCAATTTATTCACTCACAAGAGGCTCTTTAGTTCCTCTTCACTTTCTGCCATAAGGGTGGTATCACCTGCATATCTGAGGTTATTGATATTTCTTCCAACAATCTTGATTCCAGTTTGTGGTTCATCCAGCTTGGCATTTCAGATGATGTACTCTGCACATGAGTTAAATAAGCAGGGTGACAATATACAGCCTTGACATACTCCTTTCCCAATTTGGAACCAGATTGTTCTTCCATCTCCATTCCAACAGCTGCTTCTTGACCTACATACTATTTCTCAGGAGGCAGGTAAGGTGGTCTGGTATTCCTATCTCTTGAAGAATTTTCCACAGTTTGTTGTGATCCACACAGTCAAAGGCTTTGGCATAGTCAATAAAGCAGGAGTACATGTTTTTCTGGAATATTCTTGCTTTTTCTATGATCCAACATATGTTGGCAATTTGATTTCTGGTTCCTCTGCCTTTTCTAAATCCACCTCGAAGATATGGAAGTTCACAGTTCACTTACTGTTGAAGCCTGGCTTGGAGAATTTTGAGGATTACTTTGCTAGCATGTGAGATGAGTGCAATTGTGCAGCTGTTTGAACATTCTCTGGCATTGCCTTTCTTTGGGATAGGAATGAAAACTGACCTTTTCCAATCCTGTGGCCACTGCTGAGTTTTCCAAATTTGCTGGCATACTGAGTGTAGCACTTTCACAGCATCATCTTTCAGGATTTGAAGTAGCTCAGCTGGAATTCCAATACCTCCACTCACTTTGTTCATAGTGATGCTTCCTAAGGCCCATTTGACTTCACATTCCAGGATGTCTGGCTCTAGGTGAGTGATCACACCATCATGGTTATCTGGGTCATTAAGATCTTTTCTGTATAGTTCCTTGTATTCTTGCCACCTCTTCTTAATATCTTCTGCTTTTGTTAGGTCCATACTGCTTCTGTCCTTTATTGCACCCATCTTTGCATGAAACGTTCCCTTGGTATCTTTAATGTTCTTGAAGAGATCTCTAGTCTCTCCCATTCTGTTGTTTTCCTCTATTTCTTTGCATTGATCACTGAGGAAGGCTTTCCTATCTCTCCTTGCTGTTCTTTGGAACTCTGGATTCAGATGGGTATATCTTTCCTTTTCTCCTTTGCCTTTTTCTTTTCTTCTTTTCTCAGCTATAGATAAGGCCTCCTCAGACAACCATTTTGCATTTTTCCGTTCTGTTTCTTGGGGATGTTTTTGATCACTGCCTCCTGTACAATGTCAGGAACCTCCATCTGTGGTTCTTCAGACACTCTGGTCTATCAGATCTAATACCTTGAATCTATTTGTCACTTCTATTGTATACTCGTAAGGGATTTGATTTAGGTCAAACCTGAATGCTCTAGTGGTTTTCCCTACCTGCTTCAATTTAAGCCTGAATTTTGCAATAAGGAGTTCATGATCTGAACCACAGTCAGCTCATGGTCTTGTTTTTGCTGACTGTATACAGCTTCTCCATCTTTGGCTGCAAAGAATATGATCAATTTGATTTCAATTGACCATCTGGTGATGTCCATGTATACAGTCTTTTGCTTTGTTGAAAGAGGGTGTTTGCCATGACCATTGTGTCCTCTTGGCAAAACTCTGTTAGCCTTTGCCATGCTTCATTTTGTACTCCAGGACCAAATCTGCCTGTTACTCCAGGTATCTCTTGACTTCCTACTTTTACATTCCAGTCTCCTATGATGAAAAGGACATCTTTCTTTGGTGTTAGTTCTAGAAGGTCTTGTAGGTCATCATAGAACTCTTCAGCTTCAGTGTCTTCAGCATTACTGGTTGGGGCATAGATTTGGATTACTGTGATATTGAATGGTTTGCCTTGAAAACTAACAGCAATCATTCTGTTTTGACTGCACTCAGGTACTGCATTTCTGACTCTTTTGTTGACTATGAGGGCTACTCCATTTATTCTGAGGGATTCTTGGCCACAGTAGCAGATATAATGGTCATCTGAATTAAATTTGCCCATTCCAGTCCATTTTAGTTCACTGGTTCCTAAAGTCGATGTTCACTCCTGTCATCTCCTGTTTGATCACTCTCAATTTACCTTGATTCATGGGCCTAACATTCCAGGTTCCTATGCAATATTGCTCTTTACAGCATTGGGCTTTACTTTTGTCACCGGTCACATTCACAACTGGGCGTTGTTTTTGCTTTGGCTCCGTCTCTTCATTCTTTCTTGAGTAATTTCCTCACTCTTCTCCAGTAACATATTGGACACCTACCAACCTGGGGAGTTCATCTTTCAGTATCATATCTTTTTTCATACTGAGTGGCTTGCCATTCCCTTCTCCAGTGGACCACGATTTGTCAGAACTCTCCACCATGACCCGTCCATCTTAGGTGGCCCTACGCTGCGTGGCTCGTAGTTTCATTGACTTAGACGAGGCTGTGGTCCGTGTGATCAGTTTGATTAGTTTTCTGTGATTGTGGTTTTCATTCTGCCACCATCTGATGGGTGAGGATAAGAGACTTACAGAGCTTCCTGATGGGAGAGACTGACTGTGGGGTAACTGGGTCTTGTTCTAATGGTGGGGGTGTGGGTCAGCAGTGGCCTGCTGCAGGGTCAGTAAATCTTTAATCCAATATTCTGTTGATGGGCGGGGTTCTGTTCCCTCCCTATTGTTTGACCTGAGATCAAACTATGGTGGAGGTAATGAAGATAATGATGACCTCTTTCAAAAGGTCCTATGCACTCAGTGCCCCGACCCTGCAGCAGGCCACCGCTGACCCACGCCTCTGCTAGAGACCCCTGGACAGGCAAGTCTGGGTCAGTGTCTTGCAGAATCACTGCTCCTTTCTCCTGAGTCCTGGTGCTCATAAGCTTTTGTTTGTGTTCTCCAAGAGTCTGTTTTCCCAGTCCTGTGTAAGTTCTGTAATCAAATCCCACTGGCTTCCAAAGTCAAATTCTCTGGGAGTTCTCAGTCCCTTTGCCAGATCCCCAGGTTGGGAAATCTGTTGTGGGTCTTAGAACTTTCTTAACTGTGCGAGAATTTCTTTGGGATCATTGTTCTGCAATTTGTGGGTTGTCTGCTCAGCAGCTCTATGGTAGGGTTAATGGTGACCTCCTCTAAGAGGATTTGCGCCACAGGCTGTGTGACCTGGTACCTGTGCCCAGAGCTCCTGTCCCCGCAGCAGGCCACTGCTGACTCATACCTTCACAGGAGACTCAAACACAGGTCTGACTCAGTCTTGGTGGGTTCTCTGGGTCCTGGTGCGCACACAGTTTTGTTTGAGTCCTCTGAGTGGGTATGGGGTTTGATTCTAAATACAGTTTCATCCTTCCTACCATCTTACTGGGGCTTCTCCTTTGCCTTTGGATGTGCAGTATCTTTCTTACAATTCAGTTCTGTTCTGTTCAGTTCAGTTGCTCAGTTGTGTCTGACTCTTTGTGACCCCATGAACTGCAGCATGCCAGGCCTCCCTGTCCATCACCAACTCCTGGAGTCCACCCAAACCCATGTCCATTGTGTCAGTGATACCATCCAACCATCTCATCCTCTGTCGTCCCCTTCTCCTCCTGCCCCCAATCCCTCCCAGCATCAGAGTCTTTTCCAATGAGTCAGCTCTTCGCATGAGGTGGCCAAAGTATTGGAGTTTCAGCTTCAACATCAGTCCTTCCAAAGAACACCCAGGACTGATCTCCTTTAGGATGGACTGGTTGGATCTCCTTGCAGTCCAAGGGACTCTCAAGAATCTTCTCCAACACCAAGTTCAAAAGCATCAATTCTTTGGTGCTCAGCTTTCTTTATAGTCCAACTCTCACATCCATACATGACTACTGGAAAAACCATAGCCTTGATGAGACTGACCTTTGTTGGCAAAGTAATGTCTCTGCTTTTTAATATGCTGTCTAGGTTGGTCATAACTTTCCTTCCAAGGAGTAAGCGTCATTTAATTTCATGGCTGCAATCACCATCTGCAGTGATTTTGGAGCCCCTCAAAATCGGAGTAAGTGTCTTTTAATTTCATGGCTGCAATCACCATCTGCAGTGATTTTGGAGCCCAGAAAAATAAAGTCAGCCACTGTTTCCACTGTTTCCCTGTCTATTTGCCATGAAATGATGAAACTGGATGCCTTGATCTTAGTTTTCTGAATGTTGAGCTTTAAGCCAACTTTTTCACTCTCCTCTTTCACTTTCATCAAGAGGCTCTTTAGCTCTTCACTTTCTGCCATAAGGGTGGTGTCATCTGCATATCTGAGGTGATTGATATTTCTCCCGGCCATCTGGATTCCAGCTTTTGCTTTCTCCAGCCCAGCGTTTCTCATGATGTACTCTGCATATAAGTTAAATAAGCAGGGTGACAATATACAGCCTTGACGTACTGCTTTTCCTATTTGGAATCAGTCTGTTGTTCCATGTCCAGTTCTAACTGTTGCTTCCTGACCTGCATACAGATTTCTCAAGAGGCAGGTCAGGTGGTCTGGTATTCCCATCTCTTTCAGAATTTTCCACAGTTTATTGTGATCCACACAGTCAAAGGCTCTGGCATAGCCAATAAAGCAGAAATAGTTGTTTTTCTGGAACTCTCTTGCTTTTCGATGATCCAGCGGATGTTGGCAATTTGATCTCTGGTTCCTCTGCCTTTTCTAAAACCAGCTTGAATGTCTGGGAGTTCACGGTTCACGTATCTTTTTTTGGTGGGATTCAACTTTCTCCTGTCAGTGGTTGCTCAGCAGCAAGCTGTAATTTTGGAGTTCTCATAGGAGCAGACGAGCGCATGTCCTTCTACCCCATCGTCCTGCCATAAATAGTTATCTCAGGAGAAGATGGGTGCATGTCCTTCTAGTCCGCCATCTATGCCTTTGGTTCCATTCTTTTCTGAAACCCAGCTGTATCATGGATCCATGAGCTACCCTGATATCCTTATAACCAATTCCTCTTATTTGCTTTTTCTCCTTGAATAGCTCCAATAGGTTTCTGATCCAACCAGTTAGGTCCTTGCTAATAAACGTGTGTGTGTGTCACTCAGTCATGTCTGACTCTGTGACCCCAGAGACTGTAGCCCACTAGGCTTCTCCGTCCATGGGATTCTCCAGGCAAGAATACCGGAGTGGGTAGCCATTCTCTTCTCCAGGGAATCTTCCCGGTCCAGGGATCAGACCTATGTTTCCGGCATTGCAGGCAGATTCTTTACCATTTGAGGCCCCCAGAAGCCCACTAATAGATATACCTAAGTTTTAATGAATTCTCCTCTCCTCCTGTTACCTTTTCTGTGTAATTGCTGGCTTTTGCCTTCATGGTTTTGCTGAGAAAGTACTTGTACATTTGTGTGTTGTATATGGATCCATGTCATTATAGACAAAAGACATATTTACCCTATTCATGAAGAAGTGCAGCAAAAGGAATTTCAGAACTTCCCTTTGAAACAGGAGGAATAGGGGCAGGGCACAACCTTTAAAAGAACGACACAGCCATTGAGGATATGACAAAAACTGATTGGAATCTATTAGGTGCAAGATGGTGGAAGATTTGACTTCCAGTAGACCTTGAACCTCATTATCTGTTCATTGTAATGATTAGCATATGCTAAATGACACATCTATGAGCACCATGACAGTTCCAAGGCCGATCATAAAAGGCCAAAAAGTGTGTGGTGGCCCAATTCCTGGAAATCCCTGCCCTCTCCCCCAAATAGTTGGAATTATTTAGCCTCATTAGCCTGTGAAATTTCCTCATTAGCTCCCCACTCATTAGCCTATGAAATTACCCAGCCCATAAAATCTAACCACCTCATATTTCTGGGCCTTTCACCTTCTGAAACGGCCCACATGCTGTCTGTGAAGTGTGTTTCTCCCAGAGCCACTCTTGCCTTTTGAGGTGGAGTGCATTCTGTCTAAAGTATATATCTCAAAAGAAATCTACTTCTTACCTGTCACTTTGCCTGTCATGGAATTCCTTCTGTTCTGAGACATAAAAGAACCTGAGCTTCATTAAGACAATGGGTTCGAGACCCAGCCTGTGTGTTCAAGTCCCATTCTGAGTTTGGTTGGATTCAAATCTCATCTCAGTGTGTGGTTTCATTCCATGTGAGATGTGTGGGTTCTACTTGGTGAGCCACCTGCACCTGCTTATCAGATGCAGTCACTCATCAGCACCAATCTATGTGGACGTGCATACTGGAGTCAAAGAATCTTTCATGATTTTCATAATAAATAAGAAATATGAATTTTATGAGAAATCTCTTGGTTTTGAAATGTTGACTCAACTTGTGTTTAAATATGCAATAGACCAACCAAAACGCATCTTGCAAAAAGTCTGTGGGCAGCTTGAGATCTCTACTGTAGCTACTCAGTAGCTTGCAGAACCTTGCTACTCAGAGTGTGGTGTGAAAACCAGCAGCACTGGCATCACTCAGGAATTTACTCAGAATCCAGAAGCCCAGGCCCACCCCAGACCTGATGAATCAAAATCTGCTTCTTAACAAGTTCTCTAGGTAGTTTGTTTGCACATGAAAGACTAAGAAATCTTGGCTTAATTCACTTGTTCATAACTGGGCTGTGATTTGAAATCATCTGAGGAGCTTAAAAAAGTACTGATATCTCTGGGTCCTAACCCCAGAGATTTTGTTTTAATTAGTTCATGATGCAGCCTAGACATTTTCCTAAGCTCCCAAGTTGATTTTAACATGAAGCAAATGTCAAGAACTGCCGCTGTACCACAGACCCCCTACTTCCTCTCACCTTCCAGATAACACACCGAGCAGTACACTCAAACCTTACCTGCTTTGGCCTGTGAGTTGGTGACCCCTGACTGGAGTCTTACGATTTGACAAGAGTTGCAAATTAAAGGTTCACAAATATTGCCAGAATACAGAAAAACTTGTTGTGTTTTTTTAACAATGTTTCAAAAAAAATTAATCTGATGGGCCTAAATTAGAAGTCAGTACTTTCCTAAGTGCTAACAAGAAACATCAAGTATGAACATCTTAGAAAACTAAACTATTATGGCCAAAAGTACTCAATTACACCTATAAAGATTCCAAATACACAAAGCTAAGCCAAGACCTGCACCTTAAATGATCTCAGTCATCTGAAAATTCCAGTCCTTTGAAAATGTCAAATGAGCAACAATAGCAAACAACGAAGGTTGAACACTGAGAAAATGAACACCTAAAATTAGAGTACAGGAAATATGTGTTCTTTTCCATTCTGAGACCTAATCATGCACTCTGATCATAGCTCCCACATCCTAGCAACTAAAACAAGCTTTTCTGTTTGTTCTGAATGTGTGTGTATAAAGTTCTCCCAGCGCAATTAACTACAAACAAGAAAACAAGCCCACAGTTCTTTACCCTCCCTGTGCCCATGCTCTTTACAATGTGATGTGGTTTCTCCCCTTTAAAAGGAGGATCCATTGCCACCCTTTGATTCTGGACTTGCCTGGTAAGTTTCTTTGGCCATTAGAATAGGTAGAAGTGACGTTGTCCATTCCTAAACCTAAGCATCAAGAGGCTTTGTTCATTGCTTCTCTCTTTTAGGCCCCTGCTTCTGCAATGTGAGCAAGCTGAATTAGCTGAATTCAGAGAAGACCCAAGGTCTTCCTAAACCAGCTCACAGCCAACTGACTCTCAACATTTGAGAAATACCAACTAACATCAGCAGAGTCATCTACCTGCCCCACCACTGGACAAAGACTCATTATCAAGCTTGTGCGTGTGCATAATAAGTCGCTTCAGTAATGTCTGACTCTTTGTGACCCTATGGACTGTATCCCCAGGCTTGTCTGTCCATGGGATCATCCAGGCAAGCATATTGGAGTGGACTGCCATGCCCTCCTGCAGGGAATCTTTCCAACCCAGGGATCAAACCTGTGTCTCCTGCAGCTCCTGCATTGCAGGCAGATTCTTTACCGCTGAGCCACAAAGGAAGCCCTGAGTAAGCCTAGCTAAGACCAACAAATTCATCCATCCATCCCACAGAGTCATGAATCATATAAAAGCTTGATTTGTTTTGGAGCGCTTCATTACACAGAAATAGCCAAGTGACATGCCCACCCTAGAGAATTTCAACTAGACACTAAAATCCCAAAGAGACAACTAGAAAGCAGCTAAGCTAAACTAGAAAAGACTAAGGAAGGTGACAAAGTGAACTACACGGGAGATGATTTCTCTATCCTTGTCAACCAGGAGTGCACAAGAGTTCCCTTCTCCACATGCTCACCAAAACTTATCTTTTGTCTTTTTGATAGTAGGCATCCTAACAGGTGTGAGGTGACATCTTATTGTGGTTTGCATTTCCCTGATGATTAGTGATGCTGAGCATCTTTTTATGTGTTGGTTGGCCATTTGCATGGAAGATCTTGCTTATTAAATACTCCTTGAGACACATATTCTGGGCTTCCCTGGTGGCTCAGTGGTAAAGAATCCACGCGCTAGTGCAGGAGACACGGGTTTGATCTCCGAATCAGGAGGATTCCCTGGAGAAGAAAATGACAACCCACTCCAGTATTCTTGCCTGGGAAATCCTATGTACAGAGAAATCTGGTGGGCTACAGTCCACAAGTCACAAAGAATTGGACACGACTTAGGGACTAAACAACAACAACAGAAGTATGCTCTGGATATCTGTCTCTTTGTACACACACACACACACACACACACACACAGACAATTCTATAACTGTCTTATCAAAATCATCCCCATCTCCTGAGAGTCTCAGGAGAGAGACTATATAGCTCTCTGTATAGAGAGACTATACAGACCTACTATGTAATAGGTCACTGTTGACATTTCTTCACATTATTTTGAACTGGACACCACCCAGGACAGATGATCTCCCAGAGAAAGAAATGATTCCAAATGTTAACAGTGAGTTGAGAGCAGCCCAGATATGTGATCAGGAACATGCAAGAAAAGTAATTTTCAATAAGTTCCTGTGAATAGCAATTCTTAGAAAGCTTTCTATGGGATGCCATCTGGACGCATAACTATCACCAGGATGAAACAGCACTGGCTTCCACTCTCACCGTGCACATGTCTTATAATTATCTATACTCCCAAGTTTTCTGAGTTTTTATTTTAAAAATTAAGGGAAACTTTATCATTTCACATTTGGTTTTCAATACAATTGTAGCACACTTTCTAAAATGCCAAGTAATCTAAAAGTAATTTACATGTGAGCTAGGGATATGCTGGATTTTTAGGATATTTTCCTTCTTACTTCCCAAATTGTGCTCTGACTGATCTAGTAGTAAAATTAGTTAAATATTCAACTAGGCACAAGCTGCATGATTAGAGAGGATAGCTGTGAGAGCTGGAAGGAAACCAGGCTGATTTAAAATTTATCAAGAGATCCTTTAATTCCATGCAATGAGCATTTCCTGCACTGCCAGGGAACTGGTCATCATTATTCATTAAGACACAACCCACATGGAGCTAGATTAAGGAGTGATCATTCAGAGACCTCACCAGTTTTTACATACAAATGAGACCCCATGGTCTTAACAGCATAGACCAGCCTCCAGATGGCAATTTCACCTTGCAGGTCATTAAAACAAACCTGTCCTTGGAGCTTTATCCAGCAGACAATGCCTCACCCCACTACAATCAACCTGAAATGTGCAGCACATTGCATGTTGCTTCCTTGATTAGAGTACACCAATCATCCAATTACACGGCATGATTTCTCAAGCCTCTCTTGAAACAAGCCCCTAGAAAACCAGGAGGAAAATCAAACTGAAGGAAGCCCCAGGATTTCAATAGGCTTTAACCACAAAGGCTTTAATTTGTTCATAGGTGAATAAGGGGTGGAAGGGAAACAAGGCTCTTAGTTTTCTGCCCGGTCTTTCCCGGGCAGGGACGCAGCTCAGCAGCAGAAGGTAAATGTACCAGGTGGAAAAGCCTCCTCTGGCCTTTCATTCTTCCTTTCCCTCTAGGCTGACCAAGCAGGGTGCTTTCACCTTGGTTACTAACACATAAATCAGAGGGAGCAGCTCACTTCACTGACTGCATCATTAACTAGCAAGACTGTTCTTTACATTGGATAAAGTGACCTGCAAAATAGATCTTTTGCAGAAAGCATACATCCAAATGTCTCCTTATGAATAAAAACCAAGTGTCCATGAAGAGATTCCTCTGGAGAAACATAACTAGCACTTTTAGGATTCCTGCCCTCAGGCTGACACAACACAAAGCACTGGGTGCTAGTGTTAAGTTTACTCTCAGCCTCTCTAGTGGGACCTTGACGTTCAGATGGGTCTGTCCTTTGCTTATGGACAGGCAGGAGAGGCAACACAGAGTGAGAAACGATGCTGGACAATTTGATAAAACAAGCTCAGCTTCCAGTTCTTTCCAGAGGACAGGGAGACATGATTGGGAACATGGACACTGGAAGCAGACCAGTTGGAGTCTGAATCCTAATTTTACCACCTTTTGATCCTGGTAAAGCTCTTAAACTGGCCCCTACTCTGAGACTTGGTTTCTACTGAGGCAGAGATACTCCCTTTTATCTGCTGGATGAAGTCATAATTCATGCCATGTGTCCAGCACAGGATATGATGCATGACGAGTACTGAGCCAATACTGGTTATTATTATTTATCACACTATTTTCCTTGATTTATTCTCCTTTCAGTCCCTTACTGGAGTTGCTCGAGAGCTTTACCTAAACAACTTCCAGCAGATGGAAGTGAGAAGCAAATGGAGAACACGTGCCATGATGATGATAAGGCACTGATTAACCAGGAATTCAACTGGGCAGGAGGGATCAGGTAGGAAATCTGGTCTATCCGTTTTTTATCAGAGGAAGAACTGTGCTTGTGGTGATGCTGGAGCTGGAGGCAGAGAGTGTGGGGTTGAGAGGAAATGGGAGCCTCGACACCTACAGCTTTCACTTTGATTAAGACTCCACTCTTTGCACCACATCCTTCAACGAGAGAAACACTGAACACAGGCTGTGGTCCGAGAGACCCAATTTTGATCTGCTGGCTTCCAGAGGCAGCCATCTGCCACATCTGATTCGGGAGCAGAGATAAAATTACATTGCTGCGGCATCACTTCCCTACACCCTAAGAAAACCAGTGAAGGATGGCAGGCTGGCTGGCTGTGGCCACTTAGAGGACAGTCTATTCCGTGTTAATGGAGCAGAGACAAGCGGGACAGCAAAACTGGGAGAGATGCATTTTATGTTTTTTTCATGGAGGGACCTCAGGGAAAGACAACATCCCATAGCAACGCTGGTAAAAGAAATCAGAACCATGTTAGTATGGTGACATCTCTATCAGTTTCCCAGACCAGAGGAACAAGGGCAATTTTGAAAAAAGAAAAGCAGCCGGAAATAAGAAAAAAAGAGACTTTCGCATGAGATCACTGCCAAAACGCAATTCGCCCACAGCACCGAGGTGAAAGCCTTCATCAAGAGAGGAGTCGCAGCTGGAGCAGGAGCAAGGGGCCCTTGGTTGCAGTCCTGCCCAGAAGCACTGGGGAGGCGGACGGTGGGGGTGGCAAGAGAGGGCGTGTGATCTACAAAGGTGGTGCTCTTCAGCAGTCTTTTTTCACACTCTATGTTGACATAGAAGAGACATTAGAGAGCACAAGTGTGAAAGCAAGACCACCAAAAGCACAGAGAAAACCTGCCAAAGGGCGCGTGTGCTTACTACAGGCCCCTCCTCAACCAGTTCTCCCCAGTTAGCACCTGCTGACACCTGTGGCCCTAGCCCTGCCGTTAACCCCGCTGGAACATAAGAGATTTCTTTTCACCCACCAGCTAGGGGTGCTGCTGCTTGTTCTGCCTCTGAAATGTTCTGAGGTGGATTCATTTAGGGCTTTGACAGCAAAGATGCTGTCAGTGTGCTATTCCTCTCCAGTGAGACACAAACGAGAGAGTACACAAACCCAGACTTGGGAAATGGAGATTGGGGACCACCTCACCCCCTTCCTCCCACATTTTACAAGTGAGACTGCAATGGCTCAGGAAAGCTGACTGAGTTCTATAAAGTCACACAACCTATCCAGAGGTGGACCTGGGGCTAGAAAGTACGCAGCTTTAGAGGAATAAACCTCTTCATTGTTGGCAAGTTCAATACTGAAGTGTGTGTGAATTAATGGGTATCTCCTTTATTGAAGGCATGAAAATCAGGATGATTGTCTTACAGTTGTGACAGCTCACAAGAATCAAAGTCCTTCCAGTATCTAAGAATCTACCAACCCCCAAAAAACAAACAAAACAATGGAAAAACCGTGTCAAAGCCAACAGGGTTTGCAGAACAGTGTGGACTCGGGGCAGCAGATGCAGCTGGATGACTGTGAGGTGGCTGGGCAAATTCTCAGAGGACAGCAGCTGGGGTTGCCTAGAGCAGAGAAATAAAAACTTCCAGTATGCCAGGCACCCTTCTAGGCCTGCTTAGCTCACACAGAGGTGAAGGGGCATGGAGGGAAATGATGCTGCAATGTTGGCACTAGATCACATGGAGTGTCACTTTCATGTACATTACATCACAGCAACCCAGCTGTGTATTGCTCCCCCTATTTTACGGAGAGGAGCCTTCATCAGTGGCAGAGAAGGAATCAGTGTAATGTGTCTGTGTATACTCTTCATCTGCCTCCCCACAATTTAGCCGGAAAAGGAGAAATACATAGAGAAACTCAGGTGTGCTCATGAGGCTGACATTTCAACAAACTAAAGGTTGAGAACAGGAAATAAACATTCTCTGGTGTTTGCACGCATTGCATAGCACAGGGATGGGTGTGATCTTGACAGCTCCTTCGCTCTCCTTCTGGACCAAAGAGGCTGCTGGACTCCCTCGTTAAGCAGAGAGCTGGTCATTTGCAGAGTATGGATTTGGAAACTTTCCCAAGACACAGTCTAAGAAGTCTGTATTCTACTCTGGAAACAGTGGGGAGTCAAAAATGTGTTTCTGGGAAGAAGAGGAACTGGATTAGACATGATGCTTACAGTGGAGCTAGTCCAAAAGGATAAAACTCAGGTTTGAAAATCGGGTGGGAAGAGGTAGTTGTAGCATCAAGATTAGAGGTGATGAAAGTGGAAAGAGAAAATGAATGGAATTACCTTAGGATCCTACCTTTGGACAGCCTGCATGATTAATCCCCATGAATGTGGTTATATAATATGGTTCCATTAGCCTAGAATCTCCTAGAAATAATGGCTTTGAGCTAAAGGGCTTCTGGAGCTGGACTCTGTACCCCAGGGGCAGCTAGTGAGGAAACCTTCCTGGGAAGGGAGGTGCTGGAGGCTCTCAAGCCCTGGAAAAGTGTCTCCTGCTTCCCTTAGCCAAGAAAGGCCCATCTCCAAGAGTACTTCTTCTAGTCAGATTAGCCAAAGAGTGGGGAATGAATAGAGAGGTGTGCTTTGCTATTTCATTATCTGAATCCATTCCTCTGCTCATGCCCAGATTCTAACCCAGTCGTGGGGTTGAATCACTCAGGTCTGCCTTGCTAGTTTCCTGAAAAACAGACAGAGGCATATCTTAATTTGAAGGGACTATTATGAAAGCTCTTTGATTAGTAACATTTTTAAAGTGCAAGAATAGATTTTAAAATTGTCAGTCCTGTTACCCAGACAATCCCTGGGCTTCACTCAGGGCTAATCCCGTGCCCTATTTTCTCCACTGATCACAAACAGAAAAGCTGGTTAAAGATGTTTCTTCCTCCCATACCCAATTATTACGACCTTGGTTCTAGCTGTCAGGAGACCTTGCTAAAGGAAGGAATGCCATAATTCAGCATTAGCTCACAAGAAAACACTAGTGGGAGTTGAAATCACAAGTAGACAGAGAATAAAGTAGAACCAAAATTCATCACGAAGTCATTTTCACCTCCCACACTCCTTATGACCCAGACAAGAACCCTTATCTGTAAAGAACATAAAGATTTGCCCTTGTTATGGCTGGTTGATACTATTTTTTAAGTGTTGGGATGTACACTCCTCTCCTGGAAAAGAGCAGTGTATTTAGAAATGCTCTGATCTTTTATCTACAATCAGCAGAAAAAAATTATAATTTAGCTCACTTTGAGGAAATGATGTTTGGATCAGACTCCAAAAGCAGAAGATACGGATAATTGGCAATTCTCTGCCTCTAAGAACTGTGATAAATGTCACAGAAGAGCCTTGGCCAGCACTTCAAGAGGTCCCTGGGAAGCCCTTAGGCTTCCCCTGATGGAGACGTGGAGGAGGGCAGCTTTTGGAACTGACTAGTTGGCTTCAGGTGCCCAGCATTTCGGTCATAGCAGTTTTGAAAGTGGAAAGTGAACTCTGCAAATGTAGCCAAGCCATCTTAATTAAGGCCAGAGCCTCTTCATTAAAAAGAAATAGTACTTGAGTTCAGAAATCCAATATAAGTTGCCACAATGAATTGAAAATGATGGAGTGCACTGGCTAAATATGCAGCTAAAGACATGTATGAATTTTAGTTGCCTTGTCTTCAAGCTGGTTTCAAATTAAAGGCCAAGTGGCTAACCAGAGGGGCCAAGGGCAGTTGTTGACAGTGAGAGCTAGGGACTCTGGTGCTCAGATCAGATGCTCCACAAACCCTCAGTGACCTTGGCCTTACCTGGGTCTGTCCCTCTTTGCTTCCAGTCCTGCAGTGAGTCCCCCAAATTCTTCCTGATTCCAAGGCATTCATGTCAGCCCCCTGCCTAAAACTCTCCAGTGTCTTCCCATGGCACTTAGACTGAAAGGCAAATCCCAGCCAAGTTCTGCAGGGCTCCCACCTGGTTTAGCTTCAGCTCCACCCTCCCAACTCACGCTCCCCTCTGTTCACTCCATTCCAGCAACTCTGGACTTCTTTCTGCTCTGTGAACACAACTAACTTGCTCCTTTCCTGCCTCCGGGCCTTTGCACTGGCAGCTCCCTCCTTCTGGACTCTCTTCCCTCAAATCTTTGCATGGCTAGTTCCCGTCCTTTGGTCCACATGTTACCTGCTCTTGGAAGCCTTTCTGACATTCCCCATATATGCAGTCCCCCCATGACTATCTAATCACTATCCTGTTTTGGTCTATTTTATTCATCAAACTCTGACATTACTGTGTTTGTTTATTTTTCTGTTTCTCCACATTAACGTATAAGGCCCTGGAAAACAGAGACCTCACTTGTCTCGTTCACCACAAGATCTCTAGCACCTGTAACAGTGTTCAGTTGCTATGCTTAAGCAAATGAATAAATCTCTTAGGACACTCACAATAATGAAAAATCTAGAAGTAATTCTTTTAAAAGCTCCACAATCACATGAGCACATGTGGAAATGCATCAGTCTGGCAATCTTCCCAGAGAATCCTGTGTCCCATTACTGCAGCTCCAGCCTCCCCTCTGCTCCTGGCTGGCACCTGACAGAAAACAGAAGTCATTTGTAGGAAGTCACTTAATAGCAAAACACAGGTTCTAATTTTCACTCCCCAGAACCACTTACATTCATTGGTACTTTTCACCCAGAGACGCATCCTGCAGTCATTCCCATTAACATCTTACATAAACCAGCCACAAGAGGTATCAGTCGGAAAGTCTTTTAAATAATGTTTCAAGCAACCTGAGCATAGGCAATAATTTCAAAGTCAGAGGGACACCGCTGCTTGGGAAAGAGCAGCCTGGGATGGAAAAGAGAAACTGGAATTGGCCTCTCCTTCTGCAGTCCACTCATCTACCCGTTCTTCTTACATTTCTATTTAGATGTTGTCTAGGGTGCCACAGACACCCAAGGAACACAAAGAAGGTGATTTGTCCAGTTACGATACAAATTGTGAGTGTGTTCACTGGAGCGTGTTTTGTTTCATCTTGAGTTGGTGATCCAGAAAGGAAAGTGGAAGGGGATGAACTAAATGGGGCCAAACTCATCTACTGTGCTTGCTTCCCTTTAGAGTAATTCTAAAATTGTCATCATCATTGTCTTAGTGGCTAAGTCGTGTCTGACTCTTCGGGACTCCATGGACTGTAGCCCACTGTGGGATTTCCCAAGCAAGAATACTGGAGTTCGTTGCCATTTCCTTCTCCAGGGTATCTCTCCAACCCAGGGATCAAACCCACGTCTCCTGCATTGTCAGGTGGGTTCTTCACCACTGAGCCACCTGAGAAGCCCAAGTCTAAAATTACAATTCTAAAATTAAAAACAGGTCATGGTCTCTAGAAATAAGGGTGAGTGGTCAGTCTGAATTCTCTCCTGTGGCTCCCTCCCTGACTAACTGATTTCTGTTGGTTACAGAATTTCCTCAAGGGCGACATGGATGTGTGTGATACCTCTGTGCCGCACACATAGCAAACAACATGGAAACTATTCAGGAGATGTGCGATAATAGTGATGACGAAAGTAAGAACTCAGCTGTATTTTCCTGGGAGTCACACTGAAGGACAGAGCTGCACACAGACCCTAGTGTGGGGACTGAGACCCTTGATGTAATTTGGCTGTTTCTGCAGGTATAGAGCTAGGCTGGGGCTGCCAGAAAAGGACTAGAAAACTCAAGGACTAATGGGCTTGGAACCTCTAAATTCAGTGTCATTGTTTCCCACTGCAGTATGACAGAGGCTTAAGGGCATTTACATAAAAAGTATTAAACTAAGCCAGGTGGCTGACCTTTTTTTTCCCTAAATCTAAGTAAAAATCATCTAGAAGGCCAGACCTGCTCAGAAGGGCAGCCCTGTTTTAATCCTCTTCACCACCGTTCAACTAATACTTAAGCACATGCCACATTCAGGACATTCTGTTGGGTGCTATGGACTCAATGATAAACAAGATAAACCAGTTTCCTGCCTCCTCTAAAGCTTTTGTTCTCGTGTAAGTTTGTCTTTTTCTTTTTTAAAGCAGCTTTATTTAGACATAATTCACATAACATACAATTCACTCATTTTGGGTGTATAATTTAATAGCTTTTTATATATTCATAGAGTTATTCGACCATCACCACAATCTATTCGAGAGCATTTTCATTACTTTAAAAGGTAGTGCAGGTTTTAAAGGAGTTAATCTCTTGGTCAGTTATGAGCTGCGACTGGGGCCATTGCTTCTCCTTCTTTGGGAAAATGAAGCGTGGAACAGGAGGAGCTCTCTGGTCTCAGGGTGCCATGACAGCTCCCAGCCAAGGGACCCTTAAACTGTGAACTGATGGATGAGTAGGAGGCAGCCAGGCCAAAGGAGGGGAATGAGGAGGGGGCAAAGTAAGCAAAAGCAGAGGTTTCGTGGTGAATCTGAGGAACTGAGATAAGAACTTCGAATTTCATCTTAGAAAAATTTGTTTTCTAATTTTAAAGACTCTTAAGTCTCTCTGCTCTCCCTTCTCCCCCCACCCCCCCCCAACCCCCACCATGGTCAGATTTTCATTTTAAAACTTGATAAATCTCTTACTGATGGCTGGAGAATGGATTCGAGAGAGACAAGTGTGAAAGCAGGAAGGCAGTTAGGAACCAGCACAGAAGTCCAGACACAAGATGATGGTGGCCCAAATTAGGGCAGGGATGTGAGATTTTTTAGGACCTGAATTGAAAGACCTCGATAACTGATTGACTACGGGAGTGATGAATCCCAAGTAAGCTGGTACATCTGGGAATCTGGTCATGGAACGAAAACTGGAAGAAAAAGGATTCTAGGAGTTAGGAGAGAGATCAGTACAGGTTTGATATTGGATAGATTGACAATGAAGTGTCCATAGACTGAGCTGTCAAATATTTGAATATGAATCTGATATCAGACATGAGATCTGGGCTGAAGATACAAATATGGACTGTTGGCCACCGATGCCTGCCCAGGGTGAGACCGCCCAGGGTGAGACCGCCCAGGGTGAGACCACCCAGGAAGAGACCACAGAGTAGAGAAGGGAGTCTTAGACAAAGCCAAGGGGAACAACTTTTTAAAAATTGCAACATAGTTGATTTACAATGTTGTGTTAGTTTCTGGTGTATAGCAAAGCGATTCAGATGTGTGTATGTGTGTGTATATATAATTATTCACATTATTTTCCATTATGGTTTATTATAGATGTTGAATATACTTCCCAGTGCTTGCATGTGTGCGAAGTCTCTTCCATCATGTCTGACTCTTTCCAATCTTATGGGCTGTAGCCCACCAGGCTCCTCTGCCCCTGGGATTTTCCAGGCAAGAATACTAGAATGGTTGCCATGCCCTCCTCCAGAGGAACTTCCTGACCCAGGAATTGAACCTGCATCTGCTGCACTGGCTGGTAGGTTCTTTATCACTAGTGCCACCTGGGAAGCCCCAGTAGGACCTTCTTATTTGTCTATTTTATATATAGTAGCTTGTATCTGCTAATTGCAAACTCCTAATTTACCGCTCCTCCTCTTTCCCCTTTGGTAAACTTAAGTTTGTTTTCTATGTCTGTGAGTCTGTTTTGTAAATAAGTTCATTTGTATCATTTTTTTTAAAGATTCCACATATGTGTTATCATATGATATTTGTCTTTCTCTGTGTGACTTATTTCTCTTAGTATGATAATCACTAGGTCCATCCCTGTTGCTGCCAATGGCATTATTTCATTCTTTTAATGGCTGAGTAATATTCCATTGTGTACATATACCACATCTTTATCCATTCATCTGTTGATGGGCGTTTAGGTTGCTTCCATGTCTTGGCTATTGTACATAGTACTGCAATGAACACTGAGGTGCATGTGTCTCTGTGAATTATAGTTCTGTCCAGTTATATGCCCAGGAGTGAGATTACTGGCTCATGGTAACACTTACTTTTAAGGAACCCCCATGCTATTTTCCATAGTGGTTTCACTAATTTACATTCTCACTAATAGTGTAGGAGAGGGGAATGCCAACATTTTAATGGTGGGTAGAGGAGGATGAGCTGGTAAAAGAGGGTGAGAAAGAGCTTGCAGGCAGGAGAAAGTAAGCCAGGAGAGTGTGGCGACCAAGGGAAAATGGTGCTTTGAGGTGGGAGAGGCTATTTGTTTAAACACTGCTGAGAGATGAGGCCTAAAGAAAATGTCCTTCGGACTTGGTGATGGGAAAATTTTTAGTGACCTTAGTGAGAGTCATTTCAGTGACAGACAGGGGGAGGGATGAAAAAAAAGGAACATGTGCAGAAAGTTTTGAGCTATTTGGCTTGAATGGGAGGAGGAGGATAGTGTGGATGAGGGGTCAGGCGGGGCAAAGAAGGCAAGTTTAAGATAGGAGAGATGTGAGCAAAAGGCAATGCTAATAGGAAGGATAAGAGGGAGCAAGGAGAGACCTACAGATCAGTACGTGTTTCCTTCGTTAATACTATGTCCTGTTGCCTTGGGTCTCTTAAAAAATAAAAGGAACATTTCATTGGCATAATGTATTTTAAGCAAACAGTTGCCAACTAAACTCCTGTCAAGGATATGGGGCACTGGGCCAAAAGTAGAAGGAATTGTGTTAGGATCACCCTCCACCTCCATAACAGAGAAAATTAATGGCACTGCCCTGCATACCTTTAAGAAAACCACTTAACTAACTGCTGACTCTGCTAGTTTTTGTTATTTAATTCCCTGTTTGATAGAAGTTGAAAAATCACTTGTATTATTAATTTATGTAAAACCTCTAGCTACAGAATGTGACTCTAAAGCTATTTTTACAAAGCAAAGTTAAATTCTCAGATTTTTGCTTTCAAATAACTATAGTCATTCATCAATGGTTCTCATAAACATCAAGCTTACAATTTTTTTTTACCTTTCCTTTTCTAGATAGGATAAACATGTATGGGTTTACTCTAACTCTCACTGCACAGTCATACATACAATTACCAAAAGAGCCCTTAGTCCCTTTCCTATTTTCAGATAACCAGACAATTACCTCTCCCTTTAGGAAAATCTCCATTCATTTTAAATATTTATTATCCACTCGCTTTTCTGTCAATCAAGAAGCATTTATTCAACTTCAGCTACAAGTTTAGCACTGTAGTGGGTAGTGGGTGGAGACACCCAATTTACTGAGCCCTTGCTGAATGTCCTGGGTTCTAAGCAGAAGACCCTTAGTTGGCTTGGGGACTCCATTTCGGGGGGAAGGGAAGCTGCAATGCAGCAGAGGCCAAAGCAGCAGAAATGAAAGAAAATTTCCATTCTTTCCTATTTACAGTAAAAAAGATTCTTCTCCCACTGGGGATACTATTTCAGACTTTTCTTAGCCATTATTGTCATTCAAAAAGATAGATGATAGACGTTGCTGCTGCTGCTGCTAAGTCACTTCAGTCGTATCCAACTCTGTGCGACCCCATTGATGGGAGCCTACCAGGCTTCTCCGTCCCTGGGATTCTCCAGGCAAGAACACTGGAGTGGGTTGCCATATAGGCAGATAAAAAATAAAATAAACCCAAATCAGCTTTTTTAAAAAGTGAGCAAAGCAGCAGCAAGCCCAGATCTAATGGTATGCAGATTTTTAATCTGACCCCAGCTCTGCTACTGAGTTTGCACAACAGTTTAACCTCTCAGTTTCCTCAGCTGTGTAATGGAAGTAATAATTATGCCTTCCCTATAGAATTAGTGTTAGGGTTAAATGCGATAAATCATACCATGAGCTTAGCAGAGGTGTAACCAAAGCTACTGATGGACATTGCGGGGCGTGTCCCAGGTAAATCCATAGGCAGGCTCTGGGTACATGGCTCCCCAGATTTTCAGTCATCTCCTGGTGTGGCAGACATCCTTCTTCTGGGCTGAGATCTGAGTCTTAAACCCTTTTCTCTCTTTGTTCCATTTGTGATTTTGTGACTACAGACAGAGAGACAGACAAGCAAGCAGTTCTACTCCCTGCTGAGGATCTTCCTCCTGGTTCAAGCAGATGTCAAGTGGACAGTTACAGAGAAACAAGGTTGTCAGGGGTGCGGCAGTGGGAACAGGAAGACGTCAGATTCTGAAGACAGAAGTAAGAAGACAATGGGACTTGGCAATCAATGATAAGGACAGTTAAATATCACCACAGGTTTGGGGAAATTGCTGACGCCCTAGAGAAGAGGACTTAAATCCAGAACTGGGACGTGTCTAGAGTGGCGAGGAAAGACAAGTTCCACAAAATTTGGATAAGAAAGGTTTTGACAAAAGATGGTAGGACAGATGAGTATAAATTTCTATTGGACAAATAAGAGATACAGTGTATATGTATACACACACATATGTATGAGTTACAAGGATAAAGGTGATAGTTAAGGCAGGAGAGTAGAGGCAGTCTTTGAAAGACAGCACTTAGCAACCCAGAAAAAGAAAGTTTAAAGCGAAGGGACTGATGCACATGGTAACATAGATGGAAGGTGGATTGGTACAATGGCAGATCCGTAGGGACATTCACAAATATGTAGCCCGACTCAGTCACTTTAAGGATAAAGAAACTGAGGTTCAGAGAACACTGGTGATTCATTGAATGGTCCACGTCATTCAGAAAATGGGAGGTCACAGGCCTAAGTTCTCAGACTCCCAGTTTTTGTCCATTCCCACAGTTCTAGGCAAGAGGCCAGGAAATGGCTAGGAGCAAGGTGAATGCTGATTAATACCACCAGAATGAAATTGGTGAGCATGAAGTTTTAAGTTGGGGTAAAATCAACTTATGAGTCAAGGAATCATGAGAGTGAGTGTCCTTTGTCCTTTGACGTAAATTAATGAGAAACAACAAAGCCACAAAAAGCAAAACCAGAAAAATATCTTAAAATGAAATGGAATCTTGTTATCTGGGGGCTGATTAATGATTTCCAGGGCTGGAGAATCATTTCCCTACTTTATTCAGGATAAGGAAGTGGCAGAAAAAATTAGGTTCAAACCATTTATTTTTAACTTGTATTCATCGTGCTTCTTGTCAGTCCTGAATCATGCATGAAAATGAGCAGAAGGAAAACTTGATTTGTACTGACAAACTTCTAGGTCATAAGCTGTGACAACTTGCAATATCTCCATTAAAAAAAAAATCGAATCTGAAGAGCTAGAAATGCATGTTGCATGAAGGATTTCTGATTATGGCACCCACTTTCAGTCTCAGAAAACAAACAGTTTTCTAAATGATCCAACCCCTTCTGAATCAGTCATCTCTACTGGTGGTGGCTCAGCCAGTATTCGGGCCAAAATTGCCACTTAAACCTGCCCTTGTGGGTTTCCCTGGTGGCTCAGCTGGTAAAGAATCCACCTGCAATGTGGGAGACCTGGATTCAATCCCTGGGTTGGGGAGATCCCCTGGAGAAGGGAAAGACTACCCACTCCAGTATTCCGGCCTGGAGAATTCTATATACTATACAGTCCATGGGGTCGCAAAGAGTCAGACACGACTGAGCAGCTTTCAAACCTGCTCCTGTAGTTCACTGCACTGAGAGCACAAGATGGGAGGGTTAATTATCCACCTCGCATTGTATTTCTCTACCAAACACAGGAACATGGCAGGGTGGACACTTGATGGTGAGTGGCTGATGTTATCGACTTTTTTCATTCTCATTTTGTCATAGGCTTGAAAGAAGAGTAAAACACACTCACGCTGTGAACTTTCCTGCTTATTGGGTACCCTTCAGTGCATTCTGCAAGAGGCAACTGGGACCTGCTTTTTCTGTCAGATGAAAATGCCCTCAAGTAATCTTTCTGAAGCACGGAGGAGGATTAGCCAGGTTCCAGAGTAAATGTTGCTCTCGGAGCAACAGGGGTTCCAGCTCCCTCATTTAGGGAGCTCCCGTGGGTCCATGTTGTTTATAACGTGCATCACAGAGGAGCCCACACTTTTGTGAAACGGGCATATGGTTGCAGGACAGCAAGAGAGTCCCCAGCCCTGCCTCAGATTTCTCAAATCTTGAAAAACAGATGAGCTTGTTTCTTCAAGAAGCGTTTTTGAACCACTCAAGTAACAAGGTTGAGAATTTTCTAATGTTAATATGTATCAAAATTTTAAATCTTAAGTTTCATCTGCCTTTGTGAAATAATTATTTCATCTTCTGAGTGATAATATTGTGATCTGGAATCTGATCGTTCAAACACTTACTATTTGTGGGGCCTTGGATAAGACGCTTAAACTCTGTTCCTCAGTTTCCTTATATGTAAAATGAGGCCACTAATTGTACCTACTTCATAACATAGAGCTAAAATACTTAAAGCACTAAGCCTAGTGCCTAGTTAAATCCTCAGTAAATATAGGCTATCATTAGAACCCTTTATTACTCCATTAACTAATTAATCATCTAGTTATCTAACACTTTCTTCGAAAAACCACCTCTTAGATTTATTGTTATTGAATTAATTTCAGTTTCACTTTGTCATTTTCTCTTCTTGTGCTTTATTTACATTTAATTTAAAATTTTTCTTGCAATGAGTATTTAATTCATTTATTTCCATTCTCTCTCATTTAGTAGTATGTTTAAAAATATGAATTCTTGTCTAAATATGGTTTTAGCCTTCTTATATGTAGCAATTTGACTATAGCATAGACATTATGAAATTTCAATTTTGGTTTCAAATTTCAGTTCATCTCAGTTCAGTCGCTCAATCGTGTCAAATTTAGAAGAATTTCAAAATTTCTAAGAGTCTGGCTTTTATCCTTTCTATTTTGGTTATGAAACTAGAATTTTTTCCCTTTACTTTACATAAATGAATGCAGTCATTATTATTTCTAATTTTGAAATGCCTGGAGGCTTCCTTTGGCACCCCAAATTTGGTCAGCTTCAAAATATTCAGGGGAACCAGAAGGTAAGATTTCAATGTTTGAATAAGAATTAAATATTTATATATTAGTCATTATACTTGGAGAAGGTGATGGCACCCCACTCCAGTACTCTTGCCTGGAAAATCCCATGGACAGAGGAGCCTGGAAGGCTGCAGTCCATGGGGTCGCTGAGGGTCAGGCATGACTGAGCGACTTCACTTTCACTTTTCACTTTCCTGCATTGGAGAAAGAAATGGCAACTCACTCCAGTGTTCTTGCCTGGAGATCCCAGGGACAGGGGAGCCAGTGGGCTGCCGACTATGGGGTCGCGACTGACAGAAATGACTTAGCAGTCATTATGCTATTCCCATGATATCATTATTTGCTTGTAGATTTCACTTGTCTATATTTTCGTTTCTCTTTGCATTTTCAGACACTTGCTTTATGTATGTATCTTGATACTTATACTGGTTAAACTGTTTTTTGTGTTACATTGGTTCTGTCCAGACAACTGGGATAGTTTCTATCTTTTGACAGAATCCTGACTCAATGGTCAATGATGGGTGTTCTAGTAAGCAGAGTATGTGTGTCGAGGGATGGTCAGAGACAGCCCCACAGTTAGAACAAGACTGAAGCTCTTTGGCTACTATGTTCGCCTTAGTCCTTGTCATCCCAGCCCACAGGAGGAACACAGAGGGGCCAGAAAGGAGGTTTATGGGCCAGGTCTGTAAGAGGCATTCACTAGTTCTGCTCATAACCCACTGGGGAACATTCCGGGAATGCCACAAGGCCACCCTCCGTGACAGAGATAGAATGTATGGTATCTCTGAGCAGCCATATGCCCAGCTATAATTGTTACCATGGAAGTGAAGAATAGATGTTGTGATAGACAGCTAGCAGTTTCTACCACAATGGGATTTTTTGGTACATTGAATCAGGCCACTTGTATTCTAGCTTCAAACTTAATGCTTTTTTTTACTTTTAATTCAATGTTGTCTAGTAATAAAGAAGACAGTTACAGTTAGTTATAATGGATTTAGAGACTGTCATTTTTCTTTTATTTTCTATCTGGTCAATTTCCTGAACATGCCCCACCTTCTGGTAATTTAAAATTACTTTGGTATTTCAAATGGTAAACTTTTAAAAATTTTATTTCTTGATTTATTAACTTTAAAAAATGAAATGAATATTGACATTTTGCTGTGAGAGATGAGGAAATTCACTCACGCAAGCTTCCTCCTTAGTCCCACTGAGTTTTATTAACAAGATCTAGAATTTTTGTCCCGGTCCATTAGTCAGGGCCTTCCCCGGTGGCTCAGTCAGTAGAGAATCCGTCTGCAATGCAAGAGACCTGGGTTTGATTCCTGGTTGGGGAAGATTCTCTGGAGGAGGAAAGGGCTACCCACTCTAGTATTCTTGCCTGAGAAATCCCATGGATAGAGGACAGAGGAGCCTGGAGGGCTACAGTCCATGGGGTCAAAAGAGTCAGACATGACTTAGCAATTAAACCACCACCACTACCATCATTAGTTATATTATTTTAAATTGTGAAGTTTTTCTTTCATCTCTACATTATTTTCTGTAAATGCATATTGCTTTAATTTTATATTTTAATTAATTGTTTTTATGTATCAAGTTTTCTACTCTGCTCTTCACATTGACCCCCCTTGGTTGACTGGATTTAGTAAAATATTATTTTCAAGAAAGTTTCATAGTTGCTACAACTGCTGAGTTATTGTATATTTAAGAAATCTTCATTTTGCCTTTATAACTGACAGGGAAAAAATTTAGGTTGCACTTTTTGTGTAACATTGAACTGGTATAGAGAAACTGAGCCCTAGAAGATGATAGATTTTTTTTGTCTGAACTTCTCCAAGATGTTTCAGCATTGCTCGTCTTGATTCAATTTTTTTCTGAAATATGTGTGTCATCTTTATCTTTTAATTCTTATTTAGGTAAAACTTCATGATAGCTTTGAACTTTCTTTTTTCCTGTATCAATCATAGCCCTCTCTACCTATGGATATCAGTTCTGTTTATGTTGGATCAAACTTGTCCCCCCCCCCCCCCCCCCCGCCACCCCATCTCTTTTCTATTTGCATTTGAGAGTGTTAACAGCCTCAGTAGGGAGGCCAGAAGTCCCCAGGCGGCAGGAGGCAATAAACTGCAAGTGGCAGACTTTTTTCCCTTCTCCGTTGATGACACCTAGTTCTGCCTGAAATTATTTTTCTCAAACATTGAGCTAACCAACTCATTTTTCTTATGGGAATGTTTTTCTTAAGCTATATTAATGAAACTATGTATTTGCTTTGGAATCTGCCTTTCTTCAAATCAGCTCTGCCTAAAACTAATCTTTTTTTTTTTTCTTTTCTTTTCTCAAATCTTGGGCTGACAATGGCTCAACAAACCAGCATTCATGTCAATTGTTTTTTGGCTGGGGATGACACCTTGTGCTATTCTATCTTAAAAATGCATGTTGTGGGAGAGGGGCCTAGTGAAACTCCCTCAGCCTTGAAGTGTCTCTCTTATCTGATTGGCAGCTCACTAACAGACATAGCTCGGAGAAGGCAGTGGCACCCCACTCCAGTACTCTTGCCTGGAAAATCCCATGGACGGAGGAGCCTGGTAGGCTGCAGTCCATGGGGTCTCTAAGAGTCGGACATGACTGAGCGACTTCATTTTCACTTTTCACTTTCATGCATTGGAGAAGGAAATGGCAACCCACTCCAGGGTTCTTGCCTGGAGAATCCCAGGGACGAGGGAGGCTGGTGGGCTGCCATCTATGGGGCCGTACAGAGTCGGAAACGACTGAGGCAACTTGGCAGCAGCAGCAGCAACAGACATAGCTACAGTCCATGGGATCGCAAAGAGTCAGACACAACTGAGCGACTTC
Source organism: Capricornis sumatraensis (assembly GCF_032405125.1). NCBI lineage: Eukaryota > Metazoa > Chordata > Mammalia > Artiodactyla > Bovidae > Capricornis > Capricornis sumatraensis. The sequence continues at coordinate 21,954,202 of NC_091088.1, read as the reverse complement.
ACTTTCACTTAACAGACATAGCAAGTGGGCACTCTTTCTGTCCCCTTCTGATGTCTGTGTCAGAAGCTTTCCCAATCTCTACTATACTTTAATAAAATTTTGCTACACAAAAAGCTCTGAGTAATCAACTCTTATCTCTGGCCCCAGATCAAAAGCCTCTCCTCCAGAGGTCATGAATCCTGGCATAGCACATGGCTCACAACCACCAACTTTCACATTCACTGTGGTAATCTCTCTGATCTGCCATTCTCCCAGATAAAAAAATTAAAATGCCCAATCCCAGTGTCTACTTCCTTCCTTGAGGAGCCTGACAGTGGCAGTCATGTGGTTTGCACACTGCACAATGGTGCCTCACTGAGAGGGCAACAGAGTGCCAAAATGCAGTTTATGCTAGGTTCTCTGAGCCGCTTGTCCTAGCCTGGCAAAGGTACATCTCCTTAGAGGAAGGATCTTCTTTGCACAAAGGTACTAAACCTTGTGCTAAGGTTAGTAAACCTTCGGGGCCGAATGTCTCAGAAGCGGTTCCTTGTTCTAATTCACACAGCTGTCACCTGGGCTGGCAATAGCCCTTTGGAAAATAATGTGGGACAGTGGTATGTGTGGTGGGGGAAATTCCACCCTGGAAAGACGTTTCCTGTCTTTTTTCCCCTACATACTGACTCAGCTCTCATGATTCCCTTCAAGTTTATTAGGTTTTTCATTATTTATCTGCTGATCTTGTCCTCACTCTGTACAGCTTCTGAGAAGCCAGAGGATAGAAGCCAAATACAAATTCCAATGAATGTTTTGTTTTTCTGCTGCTTTTCAGATTTTATGGTATGAGATTGCATTGCTTCCTTAGTCTGAATGCTGGTATATTGTTTTGCCAATTCTTTCCTTCTCATTTTTCATTCACATTTTTAGTTTCCAAGATAGAGTACTTTTATGAATCTGGCTGTGTGTTAGTCACTGAGTCGTGTCTTACTCTTTATGAACCCATGGGACTGTAGCCCACCAGGCTTCTCTGTCCATGGAATTTCCAGGCAAGAATACGGGAGTGGATTGCCATTCTCTTTTCCAGAGGAACTTCCCAACCCAGGGATTGAACCCTGATCTCCTGCATCGCAGGCAGATTCTTTACCGTTTGAGCTACAGGGAAGTCCTATGAATTTGGCTGCATACTACAAATATGAAATTGAAGGAGGAAAGGAACAGGCCAAGCTGACTCCATCTTGAAAAGGAAGGAAACTCCATCTTACATTCCCAGTGAACTTTGGACTATACACCTGCTTGCACGTTCAGTGAACTTTGGACTATATGCCTGCTTGCACTTTCAGTGAACTTTGGACTATGTGCCTAGTAGCCATGGGGATAACATACCTATGGCCAAATTGGCCTCCTGGACTGATAAACACCAGATTCCATACCAAGATTTCCCAGTGCCAAAAAGAATGCAATAATCCCCTATGTAGTCACACCTTTGTAATCTTTATGGCACCCATTGGTGTAGGCTACAACGTATAACCAGCTGACCCTTCTGATTATGAATCATGGTTGTAATCCGATTGTATGTCCCTTTAACATTTTCCAGGCTAGGTTTAAGGAATTTGGGGATGTGGGTTTGAGCATGTACACTTAAGGTATTTAAGGTTTTCACAAAAGTCAGCCGAGGACCCTGGGGTCCCTGGCCTGGGTCCCAGACCTGCTGGTGTAATAAACGACACTCAACTATCCACACTGTCCTTCTGAGTGAATTTGTTTCCCAAAGGGTTCGGCTACAACATTTGGTGCATTGGCTGGGAAACTCCTCACTTTGAGGAGACAAGTCCTGTTTGGGGCCACACCAAGGCCTCGTGGCTCAGATATTCTAGAGGGGGGGAAGGTGCCTGGCCCTTCTGGAAAAATTCTGTTTCTCGACACCTGGACCTTCCAAGTTAAGTGGCCAGTGGATGACAGCAGGGGAATTGAGCTCTCAGCTAAGGAAGGTTCCCACCCTGCGGGGTGGAAGAGGGGGCCTGATCAACTCCTGAGAGAGAGTAGGGAATGCACAAACTGTAAACGTCAAGGGAGGCAGTGGAGGTAGTGTTCACATGGTCTTGAGTTAAATTTGTCAGGCGGTCATGAGAAGGCTTTTTGAAGAAAATTGAATGTCACGCCGTCTTGGGACAAATTATTGCCAGACCATTGTGAGAGGGCTTTGGGGGGAAGAAACTTGGGCTTTGTTGTGTGCTCATATTCTACTCTCCCCTAGGAGATGTCCCATCTGCCATGGAATTCTTAATCCCCTCAGAATTGTCAGGCTAGAAGGAGGGGGATACATAAGTGAGTACAAATTGGCTTTTCCAGAGATGGCGTGGGACGTGGGATATTTAACCCATCTGTGTTTTCATCTGCACCTGATCAACCCCACCAAGGCAAAGTGGACTTTAAAAGTCAAGGGAGAAACAGTCTTGGACCACGTGGTGTTCTGGTTTGGCTGTGCTGACCAGCAGGTGAAGACATGCCAATCCCCCTTCTCCCTCTGGGATCTGGCAGGTAAGGCTCTTCTCACCCCAATTAGGAAGGAGGCAGAATGGCAATTTAAATGTTTCACTGAAATATCAGAAATACATAGGGTACCGAGAACTCCGTACACAGAATGGAAAGGAACTGTAGAAGAAGGTCCAGGAAGGTAAGCAAGACGGGAGGGAATGAATCTAAGACAACTGTACTGGAGTGCACGGGGAAAAATTTTAAGAAGGGATTTGGAGGAGACTATGGGGTGAAGATAACACCTAACCGCCTCCACATACTCTGTCAGGTCAAATGGCCCTCTATGGGAGTAGGGTGGCCACCAGAAGGCACCATGAACTTAAAAATAGTGGAAGCAATCTATACAATAGCCACAGGAGAGCCAGGACATCCAGATCAATTTCTACTTATTGGCTTATGGCTAGGGTTAGCTCAAGAACCCCCTCCTTGGATAAGATTCTATATCAAGAAAGGGAAAGGAACAATAATAATGGCACAAAAATTGACTAATGATAAAAAAGAAATTCTGCAGGATTTGGACGGGGACAACTTGCCGCCTTCCCCATACTGGATGATGACATGCCCACTACCCAATGCTCCACCAGGACTGGAGGCCACGTTAATGCCCAATCCAAGGCCAGGTGAAGTTCCTGCGGTAGCCATGCTCCTACACCGACTGTCCTGGAGATCACAGAGCCACTGTTTCAGCAGCCTCTGATCCTGGCAATGGAGACCTCTGGTCAACACCCCCAGGATTCCAGCTCAGCCGGACCTCCTAGACTGTATCTACCTCTCCCGGTGAGTACTGATGGGAAGGGGAAAGAAAGTTAGGAACTAGACAGAGGCTGCACTCCACCAAGGAACAGGGGGAAAGAACCCCACTACAGATGCCTCTCAGAGAGCTACAACAGCCTCCGGTTCAGGACGCAGGTGGGCACTACCGTCAGCCCTCTGTAGCCTATTATTACCAGCCATTTTCCTCTATGGATATATTAAACTGGCAGAGACACACTCCACCATACTCGGGGGAGTCACGAGTCATTATTAGGCTAATGGAGACTATTTTTCGAACCCAGTGCCTTTCATGGGATGCCATAATCCAACTACTAGTATCCCCTTTCATCACTGAGGAAAGACACAGGATCCTAACTGAGGCCAGAAAATGATTAAGAACTGGTGCCTGAGAGTACCAGAACATGATTAAGAAATGATTAAGATGGCACCTGAGAGTACTGTAGCAGTGGGCAGAACTAGCCACCCCTAATAGAGGCCCAACTGGGACTGTAACACAGAGGAAGGGGGGGCACCTGGAGAGATACAAGGCCTCAAGGGGGGGCCCGAAAACCTATGAATATGGCAAAACCCTCCAAAGTGATTCAAACCGAATCACCCTCTGGGTTCTATGAAAGACTGTGTGAAGCCTACAGACTTTATACACCAATAGATCCAGAGACCTCTGGGTCTCAGATGGTGATAAATGCAGCCTTTGTGTCTCAAGACTACCCTGATATCAGACATCAACTTCAAAAGTTGGACAGGGTATTGGCCATGACTAGCTCACAAATAATTGAGATTGCTGATAAGGTATTCAGAAATAGAGACGTGGAGGCTAAGGGGGAAGCTGAGAAAAGACAGAAAGAAGATAATATGAGGGCAGACCAGAGGATTGTGGTACTGGCCATGGCTTTGGGAAGGCCTCTTCGTGAGCCTTCCCCAAAGCCCACATCCTCTCTGAGTGGGGGCCAATATCCCGGCAAGCCCTCTACAAGAAGGCCCACAGCCACCCTGCAACAAAACCAATGTGCCCCATGCTGGGACTTCAGTCACTGGGAAAATGAATGCCCTCAAAATAGCGGGGAAAAAGAATTGGCATCGGATGTTATAGGGCTGGCTGGACTAGAGGCTGAATAGGGGTACCAGGGTTCAAAGACACAAGGTCCCTGAGAGCCCACGGTGAAACTAAAAGTAGGGGACCAAATTACTGACTTTACGGTGGACACTGGGGCAGAAATGTCAGTGGTAACTGAACCGGTAGTACCCCTCTCAATAAAGGCCACTGGCATAGAAGGAGTAACCAGAGAAAAGATTACCAGATCATTCTGTTTACCCCGGAAATGCCAAATAGGGGGCATCAAGTGAGTCATGAATTCCTGTATATTCCTGAATGCCCAGTACATCTTTTGGGAAGAGACTTGTCATCTAAATTGGGGGCACAAGTGACCTTTCCCCCTCAAGAAAGACCCACTTTCCGGGTGTGGATATTTACTCTATTATTTAAACTACCTATTTACTCTCCCTCTCGGTAACCCTTCAAGATGAATTGAGGTTACATGACCCTCCGGAAGGAAATCTGGATGGACTAGACAGCCAAGGGAGGGAACTAATCCGATGATTCCCTGAGGTTTGGGTGGAAAATTAACTCCCAACCCCCACCCTGGGCTTGCCATACATCAAGCTCCAGTGGTAACAGAACTCAAACCCGGTGCCATCCCAGTCAGAAAACATCAGTACCCACTGCCACTAGAGGCTCGAGTTGGCATTTTGCCACACATAAGCAGACTGAAACAGGCAAGCATCCTGATTGAATGCCAGTCGGCCTGGAACACACCAATCCTACCAGTCAAGAAAGCAGGGGGACAGGACTATAGACCTGTGTAGGACCTCAGACTGGTCAACCAGGCCGCCGTGACTCTACATCCCACCGTTCCTAACCCCTAAACTTTAACTAGCCTCCTTCCACCGAGCGCTAATATCTATACTTGTTTAGATCTCAAGAATGCCTTCTTCTGTATATGCCTTGCCCCAGTGTCTCAACCCATTTTTGCTTTTGAATGGGAAGACCTAGCAGGAGGCACCAAACAACAGCTCACTTGGACTCACCTCCCACAAGGATTTAAGAATTCCCCAACCATCTTTGGGGAAGCCTTGGCTTCCAAACTGGACTCATTCCAGCCAGAGAAGTTCAGATGCTGGTTGCTACAACATGTGGATGACTTGCTGTTGGCTGCCAAGAACAGCAAAGAGTGCTGGGAAGGGACCAAGGCTTTACTAGAGCGGTTGATGGAGTCCGGCTACCAAGTCTCGAAAAAGAAGGCACAGATCTGCAAAGAGGAGGTAAGATATTTAGGGTTTGTTCTGAGAGGAGGGACAAGGCTGTTAGACCAGTTCAGAAAAGAGGTCATTTTGAGAATCCCACAACCAAGAACCAGATGACAGTTCCAAGAGTTCTTGGGAGCCACTGGGTTTTGTAGGATTTGGATTCTGGGCTATTCCAAGATGGCTCAGATGTAATATGAACTCCTAACAGGATCAGAAGGAGATTCACTAAGTTGGACTGCTAGACAGCAACAGCCCTTTGAGGAATTAAAGCTGGCAATCACATCAGCACCCGCCTTGGGCCTGCCAGACCCTGCTAAGCCGTTTACTCTTTATGTGACTGAAAAGGACAAGGTGGCTATGGGAGTGCTGTCCCAGACTATGGGGACATGGGACAGACCCGTGGCTTATCTCTCGAAACGGCTGGACAATGTTGCCACCGGGTGGCCGGGATGCTTATGGGCAGTTGCTGTGGTTGCCTTACTGGTCCGGGAGGCAACCAAGCTGACTTTGGGCCAAGATTTGATCGTAAAAGTCCCCCATGAGGTCAACACTCTCCTGTGAGGGGACCCCCATAAATGGCTGTCGACATTCTGGATTACTCAATACTAGGGACTGTTAGGTGAGAACCCTCATGTTACTATTGAGCCTCGTCAGGCCCTGAATCCAGCCACTCTCCTTCCTGAGGGAGAAGGTGGGCCCTCACATGATTGCAAGGAAATCCTAGAAGTTTATGCCAGCAGACCTGACTTGAGAGACCTGTCAATCCTGGACCCGCCTTGGGTTCTGTACACCAATGGCACCAGCCTGATGAAACAAGGACAATGACTGTCAGGATATGCAGTAGTCACAGAAGAAACCATCGTTGAGGCTAGCTCTCTGCCGTCACCGGTCTGCTCAACAGGCTAAACCATATGCTCTAATCCAGGCCCTCCAGCTGTCAAAAGGTAAGAAGACAAACATTTACACAGACTCCAGGTATGCTTCTGCTACTTTGTGTGTACATGGGGATTATATAAAGAGAGAGGTCTTCTGACAGCCAACGGAAAGGACATTAAAAACAAGAAATCTTGACTCTATTAGATGCTGTATGGGAACCTGAAAAGGTAGCAGTGATACATTGCTGGGGTCACCAAAAGGAAGACACCCACAAGCACAGGGAAACTGACCAGCAGATAAAACTGCAAAACATGTGCCTGAGAAGTTTGGGGCTGCTGGTGGGGGACCTGTCAGAACCTTTGTACCCTCAAAAATGCCTGAGTTAATGTTGACTCTCCCACAGTATACCCTGGCCCAAGATCAGCTGGCTGAAGCAGAAAGGGCCACCACAAATGAAAAACGTTGGTGGGAACTGCCAGATGGCAGGTTACTGGTACCCAAGGCATTAGCCCCCCATACTGGTGTCTCAGGTTCACCAGGCAACCCACTTGGGACATGACAAAATGGAAGAATTAATTTGAAAATATTTCTTAATTCCATGACTTTCCTCCCTATGTAGACTGTTCTGCTTGCTCAGATGTCAATGCTGCCCCTGGACATAAACAAAAACTTCCAGGAATACAGTTAAAAGGCACTCTACCCTTTGAACATTTTGAAGTGGACTTTACTGAGATGAAACCCTGCTGACACTATCACTATTTACTGGTTATGGTACGTACCTTCTCAGGATGGGTAGAGGCCTTCCCCACTCGAAATGAAGAAGCAAATGAAGTGGCTTGCTGTCTGCTCCGAGAAATAATACCCAGGTTTGGGTTCCCAACCAGTATAGGATCAGACAACGGCCCTGCCTTTGGTAACAGACTTAATTCAACAGGTATATAAAGGTCTAAATATCAAGTGGAAATTACATACGGCGTATAGGTCCCAGAGTTCCAGAGTGGTGAAAGAACCAACCAAACTCTTAGACACTTTCAAAATGAATCATAGAGACTAACTGTTCATGGGTAGACTTGCTTCTGGCAGCCTTACTCAAATTAAGGGTAACCCCGCATTCCCCAGGTTATTCTCCTTATGAAATTGTCTATGGGAGGCCCTCTCCCGTAGTAAGACAGGTTTAGGCAAATCTGCCACAGGTAAGGGCGGATGGGATTTCACAGCAGATGGAACAGCTGGGTCAGGTAATAAATCAGGTAACTAAGTTTGTACAAGAAAGATTGCCAGTCCCCCTTGGGGAACAGATTCACGAATTTGTGCCCAGTGATCAGGTGTGGGTCAAGGACTGGAAACACGACTCCCTGGCCCCTCATTGGAAGGGTCCGTACACTGTTGTTCTAACCACCCCTACGGCAGTTAGAGTTGCAGGTGTCACTCCCTGGATCCACCACGTGAGGGTGAAGAGAGCATACCACGCAGACCCGGAGGACGCGAGTGGACTACACAAAGGGACCCCACTGAGCCCCGTGAAACCAAGATCATCTTAAAGAAGAAGAGATGAAGCTCTACAATCAGCTGCTGCTTCAAGGACTTGCCAGTGTTCTCTTGAGACTACCTATAGTTTCAGCACAAGACAACGTTTTCATTTCATGGGCACATTCCTATGTTGACTTCCATAAAAAATCTAACTGCTGGGTATGTGGAGCCATGCCCATGTCTGCCATGGATGGACTCTCGTGGTGGGTATCACCTCTACAGAGGGGCGATATGCCTAGCTTATGTGATTTTCTTGCATCAGGCAAAACAACAAAAATTGAGTATAGAAACTGTAATCACAGCAGCCACTCCCCATTGGTATGATAAAAGGGCCAATGATCTGATGAACGGCCATGGGATACATTTTAATTATACTTCGCTCAGAAAATGTGTATCAGAATTACATGACAGCCATTAAGTCCAAATGATCAGAAATTAACTGATATTTTGACCAATTTTACTAGATATGGGATGAACACATGTGGATTACTCCAGAAAAGGGACAACTTGTTAGGATAGCTAAAATTTGCTGGGAACAAGATGTACACACTATTGGATGTAAAAACCAAATGATAGATAAAAAGAATTTAAAACCAATGGGCTTTCTATGGACAGAACCGTGCTATAAGACCTATAAAGTTACTTATGATCCCAGTCAATCCACCCAATGGCTTGGGACAGACTGGGGATTCAACCCCAGAATCAGGTGAATTGCTTCTAATGGCACCCATTGGTTATGTGGGACTAACTTATGGCCTTGGTTGCCCCCAGGATGGATAGGGAGATGTACTTTGGGTCTGGCCTTTGCCCATGGAAACATCATGTCAACAATACAAGAGCCTTTAAATTTACCCTCCCTAAGGGCCAGATGGTCACGATCAGTTTTCCATTGGTATAATTATTTGGCTGCTATATTTGTTCCCTCATTGGGCACTATGGACATAATGATTAGAGTTGAAGCTCTAACTAATTTCACCCAAAGAGCCCTGAATGACAACCTAAGAGCTATTCAAGCACTAAATACTGAACAAATACAAATGAGAAAAGTGGTAATTCAAAACAGAATGGCTTTAGACACACTTACAGCCACTCAAGGAGGGACCTGTGCTATAATCAAAGCTGAATGTTGTGTATATATTCCTGATTTGTCTGGCAATATATCAGTCGCTCTACATGACATGAAGGATCAAGTAAAAGCTATGTCTGAAGAAAATCTTCCTGTTTGGACTTCTGTTCTATCGTAGGTAAAGGGTGATTGGTGGAAAACTATATTAACCATTGTTACAGTTGTTCTGTTGATTCTGTTACATGGACCTTGTATTCTCCAATGTGTTGTTAACTTTGTATCATAGAGGATGGCTTCATTTACCCACATATATACCAGGAAGCCTAAAATGCAGTACATCTCAATAAATGATGCTTGCACTGGAAGTTGAGAGCATCAAGAGGGGAGAATGAAGGAGGAAAGCAACAGGCCGAGCTGACTCCATTTTGAAAAAGAAGCAAACTACACTTTACATTCCCAGTGAACTCTGGACTATACGCCTGCTTGCACTTTCAGTGAACTTTGGACTATGTGTCTAGTAGCCATGGGGATAACTACCTACTACGGAACTGGCCTCCCGGACTGATAAACACCAGATTGCATACCAAGATTTCCCAGTGCCAAAAAGAATGTAATAATCTCTTATGTAGTCAATCACCTTTGTAATCTTTATGGCACCCAGTGGTGTAGGCTACAACGTATAACCAGCTGACCCTTCTGATTATGAATCGTGGCTGTAACCCAATTGTATCTCCCTTTAACATTTTCCAGGCTAGGTTTAAGGAATTTGGGGATGTGGGCTTGAGCATGTACACTTAAGGTATATAAGGTTTTCACAAAAGTTGGCTGGGCTCCCTGGCTAAAGAGGCAACTCTGCCTTGGACCCGCTGGTGTAACAAACTGCACTCCACTATCCACACTGTCCTTCTGAGTGAGTTTGTTTCCTGGAGCATTTAGCTATAACAAAAACAGTTGTAACAGGACAGAGAGACCACATTTAAATCAAGAAGATCCTGGACATACTGTAGTATATGAAGCTGGCTGCATACTACAATACTTCTGGGCTCTTCTTGATTTAAATGTGGTCTCTGTGCTGTTACAACTGTTTTCACATTGTGTTGGCTCTCCTACTTTTATATGCCATCTATTTAATATGCATGCTCATCAAGTACTTCTATCTGATCCTATTCTTTAGGGTTCTGGTAAAAAAGTTTACTTAGGTATTCTACAAATGTTGTTTGGTATCCATTAGGCACTGCAAGCTTATCATATATTGGAAATGATATCAAGGTGATTCCACACTCTGATTTTTTAAAACTGAAATATGATCTTTTCAGACTTAAATAAAATGGAAGGAAATCTGGAGAACACCATGTTTCTGAAAATGATGTTCTAGAAATGTAGCTGAATTTGATATTCAGTGAGGAGTTTCCAACAGACATGGCTTGTACAATAAACGTACACAATAAATCTGCCATTGTGATAAAGGAAGCTTTAAATTAGATTTAAATCTTGTCATGCCTGGATAAATGTGCTAATATTTTCAGTCAGTCTCTAGTACAGCTGTTAAAACATTTTGGCTCTGTAGGCCAAATGAGACTTCTAAAATTCATGAGTTCTGTGTTCTAATTCTTATTATTCTTTGCTCTTCTAATTAGAAAACAATGGCTTCTGTAGAGGGAACATCAAGATTTATTGATCCAAACATGTCTTTCAGAACAACAGATTTTGAATTTCGTCAAAACACGAAGTCTATACTTACATCACAGATTCTGAATGCCTTCAGTACTAGAAAACTTCAGAATTCTGCATATGTAACATGTAAGCAGGAAGTTAAAACTCCTATGTGGATATGCAAATGGTGTTTGCTTTCAGCTAAGACAGTGGCAGATTCCATCAACTTTGCTCAGCTAATCAAATTTTTTAATTTTCAAAAATACAACATAGTTCATTCCGCCTATATTTCAGCAAATATTAAACATTTCAAGTTTTTTATCTCCAGTTGCCCTAGCTATTAAGTGTTAGTCTCCAATTCTTTCCATGGGTTTCAACTTTAAGTTGATGCTTTTTTTCCCATGCTTGTTTTATAAACTAGCTGGTTATCTTTTCATAAACTCTCTTCATATATCAAGTGTTCTTTGCCATATTCCTCTCCTTAACATGTTCTTGACCAACAACAAAATGAAAAGATAACCTACTGAATGGGAGAAAATATTTGCAAATCATATATCTAATAAGGGACTAACATCCAAAATAAAGAACTCATACAACTCAATAGCAAAACAAACAAAAAAAGTCTAACTAAAAAATGAGCATAAGATCTGACTAGACATTTTCCTAAAGAAGACATATAGATAGCCAACAGGTACATAAAAAGATGCTCAACATCACTATTCATCAGGGAAATGCAAATCAAAACCACCATGAGAAATCTCAGAATGATTATTTGTCAGAATGATTATTATAAGAAAAAAGAAATAAAAATTTGATTCTCTTTTTCCTTAACATAAAAAATGGAGCTAATGGTGCTGCTTTATTATTTACTCTGAAGAAGTACTAAAGATTAATTAGATTGGCATGGAGTAATCTGAACTCATTGAAAAAAACAGCAATAACTATTTCAGTGGGGAAAATTAGCATGCATATAATATGCATGTATTAAATATACTCATATAGAGTCTATTCCTATTTATATGTGTATGTATATGTATTTATATGTGTATGTATGTATATATGTGTATTTATTTGTATACATATTGTATACAAATTCAATGTGTATGTATTTGTATACATACATATTGTGTATGTACACTGAATTTGTATATACTCTCAAATTACAGGTGAGAGTGTGAAGAAAAGTGGATCATAATGCACTGTTGGTGGTAATATAAATTGGTGCAGCAGTCACTATGGAAAACAGTATGGAAGTTCCTCAAAAAATTAAAAATAGAACCATCATTCAGCTCAGTTCAGTTCAGTCACTCAGTCGTGTCCAACTCTTTGTGACCCCATGGACTGCAGCATGCCAGGACTCCCTGTCCATTGCCAACTTCCAGAGTTTACTCAAACTCATGTCCATTGAGTTGGTGATGCCATCCAACCATCTCATCTTCTGTCGTCCCCTTCTCCCGCCTTCAATCTTTCCCAGGATCAGGGTCTTTTCTAATGAGTCAGTTCTTTGCATCTGGTGGCCAAAGTACTGGAGTTTCAGCTTTACCATCAGTCCCTCCAGTGAATATTCAGGAATGATTTCCTTTAGGATGGACTAGTTGGATCTCAACAGTCTTCTCCAACACCACTGTTCAAAAGCCTCAATTCTTCGGTGCTCAGCTTTCTTTATAGTCCAACTCTCACATCCACACATGACTACTGGAAAAACCATAGCTTTGACTATAGAACCATCATACAATTCAGCAATTCCACTTCTGGCTATTCACCCAAGGAAAATGAAAATCCTAACTCAAAAAGATACCTGCACTCTCATGTTCATTGCAGCATTATGTACAATAGCCAAGATATGGAATATCCTAGGTGTTCATTGATGATGGATGAATAGATAAAGTAATATTCTACTGCATATTGGTGGTGGTTTAGTTGCTAAGTCGTGTCTGACTCTTGTGACCCAGTGGACTGTAGCCTGCCAGGCTTCTCTGTTCATGGGATTCTCCAGACAAGAATACTGGAATGGGTTGCCATTTCCTTCTCCAAGGAATCTTCCTGACCCAGGAATCAAACCCAAGTCTCCTGCACTGCAGGCAGATTCTTTACTGACTGAACAATGAGGGGAAGCCCTACTGCATATTATTCAGCCAGAAAAGAAAAAAATCTTGCCATTTGCTTCAACATGGATGGACTTTGAGAACATCATGCTAAGTGAAGTCAGTCAGAGACAGAGAAACACAAATACTGTGTGATCTCTTATATGTGGAATCAGGGAAAAAAAAAAAGCAAGTTCATAACTACAGAGAACAGATTGATGGCTGCCAAAGGTAGGGGCTGGGGGAGTAAAAGGGGTCAAAAGGTAAAAATAAATAAATAAATAAATATGATACATTACTGAGCAACAACAACAACCAAAAAAAAAGAAGAAAAAAGAAGCAGTATATGGCTTTTTATGGATGCACAAACCTAAAAGTAGGATGTAAGTAAATTACCAATTTCAGTTCAAGTCACTTTCCTCTTTAACCATAATATTACAAGAAAACTTACATTGAAATATAAGTCATACTTTAAGTAATGCCCATGCTCACGTGTTACCTGTTTCCTGCATTTGTATGGGAAGGGAGTGGGGGTAAGAAGAAAATACAGTAAAAAAAAAAAAATACAGTAAAAAACACATCTATATTACTCTAAGCCATTTTGTGTATGGTGAGATTATTTTTTCTTCTCAAGAAAATGTCAAGTCATTTCTTTTTCTTAACACACATTCCAGACATTTTAACTGGATATTTTCTCAAAACTCACAAAGGAGTTCCCTGAAGTATTTTCACTAGAGTAAATAAGCAAACAAAAAAGGGCAAATCTATATATGCATGTGTTTCTTTTTTAAAAATTAAATACATATGTATAAATATAAATTCAATACACAGGCACATATAAAAAGGAATCTATATATATTTAATATATGTATGTTATATGCATGTTAGTTTTCCCCAATGAAATATTGTTATTGATGTTTTTCAAGGAGTTCAGATTACTTGATGCAAATCTAATTAATCTTTAGTACTTCTTCAAGGTAAATAATAAAGCACCATTAGCTACATTTTTTTATGTTAAGGAAAAAGAGAATCAAATATATAATAATAGAACAAGCTTTCTTGGTCACTCAAAAAAGATACAGCAAACATACAGAGCTCACAAAAAATATAATGTGATATAGCTCTTGCATGTGTGTGCATGTATATACAGTTAGCTCTCTGTGTTCCACATCCACATTCAACTAACTATGGATTGAAAATAGCCAGAAAAAAAATTCCAGAGTTCCAAAAAGCAAAACTTGAATTTGCAGCATATTGGCAACTATTTACACAGCATTTACATTGTATTAGGAATTAGAAATAGTCTAAAGATGATTTAAAGTATATAGGAGGATGTATGCACGTCATGCTATTTTATATAAGGAACTTGAGTATCCGTGGATTTGGGGATCCATGAGGGTCCTGCAACTAATTTGCTGTGGACACTGTGAGGTGACTGTACAGTCTGATTGTAGTATTCAAATACATCCGCACTGCCAAATATAAGTTGTTATAGCTCTTTTAAATTATTGGCCATTGGAGATAAAACACTTATTTCGATGATACCACTTTTATTTCCTATTATGTTACTAGTGGAATTTTCTTAAGAGCCAGATTTATGTTCTTTATTTTATTAATTTCTCCGAATCAAATTAAAAACAATTCGAATGACTAGTGAGGAATTCTCTTTGAGCAATAAACACTCACAGCATTTACAGCTTGCAGAAGTGGTTTGTAATCCAGTAAGATGATGGTTCTAGACAGAAACCACTGATTGGTTTGGAATCAGAGACAGTGCAGTCAGAAAACATAGCCTAAAGCAAGAATTCTTGTAGAAGCTAGGAGAACTCCTCCTAAACTGGGTCATTTCCCATAGTCTGAGTCAACTGTTGCTGGCTTCTCCCTTGTGGATTTTACCTGGAAATGTGGCATTCTAACACTACAGTCCCACTAGAGAGAAGAAAAATCAGAGTCTGTGGTAGATTAATGAAATATACATAGATTCTATAATATTAGTTAAAAGTACATAGATTCTGTACTATAGACACAAATCTTAATTCTTTTCATACCACAGAAGTGGAGGAGTTTATTACATAATCCGACAGTATAACTTATTTCTTAATATTCATTTATTTAGCTGTATGGGATCTTAGTTGCGGCACACAGGCTCTCCATTGCATCACGTGGGATCTTCTGCTATGGCACGCGGACTCTCTAATTGTGGCCTGTGGGCTCAGTGGTGGCAGCATGTGGGCTCTGTAGTTGTGGTGCACAGGGATCTTAGTTTCCCAGCCAGGGATCAAACCCTGTCCTCTGCACTGCAAGGTGGATTCTTAACCACTGTACCACCAGGGAAGTCCTTGCACCTTAGTATTCTTAACTGTAAAACTAGGATAACAATTTCCGTTTCATATGATTAGTATACAAATTTGATAGTATAATTCATGTGAATCACTTAATACACAACAGATTCTGAAAATATTTTTCTCTCTGATTTCTTAAAACAAAAAAGTTCTATAAGGTAAGATTTTACCTGACTTTCCTCAGTTCTGCCAACCAGCACACTCTTTGCAAGTGTACCTCAAAGATATGAGGAATGTGCCTGACTCCAGATTTTTTCATGTGCTCCTGCATCCGTTTATTTCATATCAACCTGACTTGTCGCTTAAGCTACTTGTCCTTTCTGTCTTAGATCCTTTCAAGACTTTATAAATGGGCTGTATTTTCTGTGACAAGTTTGACTTTTCAGGTGAAACTCCCATAAGGCTAGTGAGAAAAATGACTCCCTTTGGGGTCAGGGCTCAAATTAATGGGCTTCACTGTAACATTCAGTAAGGAAATAAAGTGATGAAATTTTAATGTTTAACCTATGTTATATTTTCATTAACATTAGCTTAAGTAAATTTGGTAACAAAATATGTGTAATGGTAGGTACCATAGATTCTCTTTGATGAAAGATCAATTAAATGAAAATATTCAGGAGTAATAAATTCAATATTGAGAAGAATGAGAACAAAGAATGTATTCAGATATATTCATTAATTCAGAAATAAAATTTAATGATTTTTAATTTTGTTTTTATGAGTACAAACTAGGTTAACAGTTCATACTTATTTTTACTAAGGGTGCAAAGAAAATATTTGATAAAGTATAGATTTATTACTTTAGTCCAACCCCTACAGTTAGCACAAATACAAAACCGTAATAATGTTTACAAGGTAAAAATTGTACAATAGCTCTGTATTCTAAAATATTACCAATAATGCAGTTTGAGAATAAAAATACCAGCCTGTTGATTTTGCTTTTATGATGCATATTAATATCTTGTTCTAGAAGCATGTTACTTAACAAGAATTCACCATTTTTTCAATACACTTTCTTTCCCGGTATGCATTATTAGTTGGAAAATTCATTTAATTGACAGTAAGGTGGGAATTCAACCCAAAATGAGCAAAGGCTCAATTTGAAGAGTTATGTAATCAGAAAACATGCAGTGGTAAACTTTCAATTGATAAACTATTACTACTGCTCAGTAAAGATTATTACTGTAGTTGGCATAATCATGAGAACTTATTTTCAATTGATTACAAGCATTTCTTACCATTAGATTGGTTATGGCATGCAAGAAGTCCAATAATTCCACCAAGAGTGTGGCGACCACTTCACCAGCATGGTCAGCCCACACATTAATGGCTGCCTTGCTTAAGCTTCAACACAAACACCACACTGCTGGAAAACCTGTCTTAGCAAGTCTCTACCACTTTCCTCACTAGCTAACCAGACACGGGTCATCATTGCTTGGCTTGACTTCTCCTTCCAGCAGCAGATTCATCACGACCTTTGTCAAATAGCTGCATGTTCCTCTTTTTCCCAGAGGGGGAGTGTTGTAAAAGGAAGTCATGTCATCCTACAAAGGAAAATAGTAAGTGAGTCATCTGAGTTTTTGTTTGTAAAGAGTTGACAGGTAAAATCAGTGTCAGCCAAGAGGGAAAAATAAATTCACAGGAAGATTTCCTTGTGGAAAATATGAGCTTCTTGAGTTTTTCTTTTATTTTCCTGAGGCAACTTCTCAGCATATAAAACAAAGACAGTATTTTCAGTATTCTCCTTTTTGCTGATAATTTTTATTTATTTAGGGAAACTTTTTATGGATGAGAATAAAATATTAAACAGACAGCCTGGAAGGAGCTATATTAGGTAGTACACAGCACCAGTGTGGCCTGTTACTCATTCCCATCCTCCCGGAATTTAATTTTATAGCCTTCTGGAATCCATGGCTTCTTTCTGGTAAAACACATTTTAACTGCTAACTACAAATGGAAATTTATCTCTTCTTAGATATCTTTCTAGTCAGAACTTTTTAGCTGAATTGACTACTAATTGATTAAAAAGTAACATTAATTCCTCAAATAAATCAGACTTCCTCCTGTTTTGTACTCTGTATATCTGTTTTGTAAGTTAAATGATAAGGGATTTAGGGATACTTTGAAGAATTGAGAAAAAAAATACAACAAAAAGCTATTTTCTCTACTTACTTGTTTTTCAACTTCCTTTAGTCGACTCTCATCTTTCTGAAATTCATGAAATGCTTCTTTCACCAGTTTGTCAAGATCTACTTTGTCTTGAAATTCTAGCTCAGGGTTTCTTTCCAGTACAATGGATACGACCATTAGTAACTAGAAGAGACAAACATCAAAAGCCAATTATATGAACCATAAAAGCAACATAGTCTGCGTATGTTTTCATTCTTTGCTCAGACTGATGGATGGTCCTTGTATTCCACAGCCTGTTCTGTACAATGATAGGTGTTAGGATCATCTGTGGATGGAATCTGCCTAACTATACAAATTAATAACATGAGTTCTGTTTGGAAATCTCACTTTTTTTTTTTCATTGTCTGTATCCCTGTAGCTATATGGAAATGTTTTTCAGTCACTTAAATAAAATCAATAACTTAGAAAAATGACTTTTCTAATCCTGTCACAGTACATAGTACCCTATAGTATCCAAAGTGTCTGAACTCTCTCTAGTCTTTAGACCTTCATGCTTGGTGGCAAGCAAGCCACTCTTTGGTGGACCAAAACAGGGTCCAGTGGTGCCGAGGCTGCCTCAGAAAGCAAGGCAGATGAGTACAGTGGAGATTTTGGATCTACGCTTAAGATCAAATGACTTGAAGTCTAGCACGCCAAAATGAGTATAATTCTCTGACATCACAGTATTTCTCAGGGGACAGTTCTGTTTTAAACAATATACTTAACTGTGATTCTTTATGACATGAGCACTATTTGGTTTGTATAAGCTATCTTAGTTTAAGGCATCATCCTATTGTTTGGCTACCATGTACATTTATCCTAAGTAGTAATGTTCATTTTATATGACAAACTGTAATATGCAAAATTGTATCTGAGTATACAATGCTTGGTAAAGACTTTCTGATGATGATTATGGTTCCTGGTTTGTACATGAAACAGGATAAAGACATAATTTCCAACTTGGGAATCTTTCTGATATACTTTATTGAAATGTTTCCCAATTAGCACCTGAAAGAACCAAAGGAAACACTAAGAAAAAATCCAGGCGTCACAATGTGGGAGACCTTGGGGCAGAGCTATAGCCGAAAGAATTTGAAGTTTTGCCCAAGTTCTAAAGGTAAATTTCTTCTGCAAAGAGAATGATCACATTTTAGGGGCATCTATAGGCATGAGATAACAAAAGGTTAACTGTACAAAGAAGGCAATCACCCCCAGTCTCTCTCTGTCTCACTCCCACAAGCGATGAAACTGATTGGCTGATACTCATACCCAAATTCTGGCCTATCATAGATGAGGCTGAATCTTGCTCAGCTGACTGTAGCTCCAGACATGCTGGATTTTAGGAGGCGCCACATCCAGTTCAGCACTCACTGAGAGCTTCTGTATCAACAGGACATATTACCCACCTTCAAGAGAGACAGAGTCTGATGGAGACATTCCCAGAGAGACAAAGTGAGGATGAGCTATACATTATATCCATTCAAGGGAGTCTCTATGTATTTGATATAATACTTTAAAATGGCAAAAAAGTATGTGTATGTGTGCATGCACAGGTGTGTGTATTTTAGCATTTAACTTTATATGCAGCGATGATGATATACAAAATTACACGCTTTCTCTGTTCACAGAGATGTCTGGAAAGGTGTCCCTCAAAATAATAGTGACGATCTATTGCTAGTGGATATGGAGATATATTTTGGTTTTCTTTTCTATAATTTTTTCAACTATTGAACTTTTCTACAATAGTCATGAGTTATTTCTGTAAACAGGAAAAAATGAAAATAAGACAAACAGAAAAAGGTCACCTCCTCTCTTTTATGGTACCGCTGATGCACTTACTGTGGGGATGAGTGTGTAGCTGGGAAAGCTGGCCAGTCAGTCTTTCTACCCTGATGGATTTCAGATGTTTGAATTGTTTGTGTGCCTCGACTCAAGGGTCAAGGATGGCCATCTCCTCCAGGACTCAACTGGAGATCTGGGTTAGGTGAGGAGTGAATTCCTGGCCTCGTAAGCAGTTTCCTTTACACTGATTTTCAGGGAGCAGATAGAAAGCACTTCTTCAGCAATCTACATTTTTAAATACAAACCTCCACGACAATCTGTCTGTATTTTGGCTGGTCAATATTTCCCAACATGTCTTCAACAAGGAGAGAGAAATTCATCTCATACATGGTCATATCTGACAGGGTTGGTTGCTGAAAAAAATAACTCAGCATTAAAATGCTGCATTGTTACACTCTGGTTCCTGCTTAACAGGAAAATTTCATTCGCTAGTATCTTTTTCAGCTTCTACAAAACCTTAGAGAGCATTTTCAGCTATATGACTGGATTTTATATATGTCAAACTACTTAAGCTAACCAGCTGACTCTTGTGATAAATTAAACCTCCTGTTTTTAGTAGTTATCTTTCCTATATTAATGTATTTAGGGAAAAGAGGACTGCATTAGAAAACTACTTCAATACACAAAAGGAATGGCCAAAAATTGAACAACACATAAGAATACATATTGCTTTCAAAATTAACACAACAAGTTATGCTTGCCATCAGACTTCAGCCTCTAAGTCACTTGCTATTGAATTAACATCATTTCTGTGGCAGGTTCTTCTGAGCTGGCAGCATAAAAATGCACACAAATAAGTGAAACAATATCATGTACAGAAATGGTAAGCAAACACAGAAAAAAGCAAAACAAAAAAATTTTTCTCTAATCTCCTCTTTATATTTCATTTAAAACAAGAGTATTGTAAAAATCTTCCATATACTTTCCACAAACCAAATGAAAGCAGAAAATAAACAAAGAAAAAATCTTGGCATGCATCTTCAAAAGATGGAAGGAAAGGCTCTAAATGTTAGGCTTGAATGACGGAAAGCAGATGGAGTCACCAGAATTATTACCAGAGATGAAGAGATGATGAGTCATACTTATTTGCCTTTACCTCAGAGCATGATCTACAGTGAATTTACTCATACAACTAGAACATGTGTATCTACTTACTATTCAAAATGGGATTAAGCCCATTGTCTCCTTTCAATTAAATGACAGCAATATTATTTTGCTTGGTGTAATAATGCTTCAGTCCTATATTCAATATGGTCCATCTATTGTATTTTGTATTCAATACAATCCAACATATTGTCAATGATTATAGGTAGTACCTAATTCAGGGAAAAATGCAGCTGGTGCAGGCATACCTTGTTTTATTGTGCTTCACTTTACTGCACTTTGCAGATTTTTGTTCTTGTTGTTCACTTTACAAATTGAGAGTTTCTGGCAGCCCTGTATTTTTAGATGATAGTTACCAATTTTTAGCAAATAAGTACTTTTAAATTAAGGTATGTGTATTGCCTTCTTAGATATAATGCCTAGCATGCCTAGCAGACTACAGTATAATGTATACATAACTTTAATATGCACTGAATAACCAGAAAAAACTATGTAATTTGCTTTACTGTGATCATCTGGAACCAAACTTACACTATTTGAGATATGCCTGCAATTATAACTGTTTAGATGTCTAGCAATGAGATTAATGGGGTTACGGAAGGAAAGGAAGATCTTTTCATGGGTTCACATCAATGTCCTTTTAATAGATCTCATTTGAAAAGTCAGCATAGCTAGTATGCAATATGATAATTAAATCTAGAGAAGAGCTATCAGGCTACCTTATTTTCCAGTCTCTGAAACAAGTGGAAAGTGTAGCAAAGGAGTTAAGAGAAAAGACTCAGAAGCCAAACTGCTGGGAAGCAGGTCACACTAGGTCAGGTGCTTCCTAGATGTACGACTTTGGGAAAACCACTGAGCTGTGTTGCAGTCTCCTCATCTGTCAAACAGTAGTAATACAGTTCAATTCAGTTCAGTCGCTCAGTTGTGTCCAACTCTCTGCGACCCCATGAATCGCAGCAAGCCAGGCCTCCTTGTCCATCACCAACTCCCGGAGTTCACTCAGTTCATCATCGTCCATCGAGTCGATGATGCTATTCAGCCATCTCATCCTCAGTAGTCCCCTTCTCCTCCTGCCCCCAATCCCTCCCAGCATCACAGTCTTTTCCAATGAGTCAACTCTTCGCATGAGGTGGCCAAAGTACTGGAGTTTCAGCTTTAGCATCATTCCTTCCAAAGAAATCCCAGGGTTGATCTCCTTCAGAATGGACTGGTTGGATCTCCTTGCAGTCCAAGGGACTCTCAAGAGTCTT
This sequence comes from Capricornis sumatraensis, assembly GCF_032405125.1. Lineage (NCBI taxonomy): Eukaryota > Metazoa > Chordata > Mammalia > Artiodactyla > Bovidae > Capricornis > Capricornis sumatraensis. The sequence continues at coordinate 21,932,697 of NC_091088.1, read as the reverse complement.
CTCCAACACCACAGTTCAAAAGCATCAGTTCTTCGGTGCTCAGCCTTCTTCACAGTCCAACTCTCACATCCATACATGACCACCGGAAAAACCATAGCCTTGACTAGACGGACCTTTGTTGGCAAAGTAATGTCTCTGCTTTTGAATATGCTGTCTAGGTTGGTCATAACTTTTCTTCCAAGGAGTAAGCGTCTTTTAATTTCATGGCTGCAGTCACCATCTGCAGTGATTCTGGAGCCCCCCAAAATAAAGTCTGACACTGTTTCCACTGTTTCCCCAACTATTTGCCATGAAGTGATGGGACTGGATGCCATGATCTTCGTTTTCTGAATGTTGAGCTTTAAGCTACTTTTTCGCTCTCCTCTTTCACTTTCATCAAGAGGCTTTTGAGTTCCTCTTCACTTTCTGCCATAAGGGTGGTGTCATCTGCATATCTGAGGTGATTGATATTTCTCCTGGCAATCTTGATTCCAGCTTGTGTTTCTTCCAGTCCAGCGTTTCTCATGATATACTCTGCATATAAGTTAAATAAGCAGGGTGACAATATACAGCCTTGACGTACTCCTTTTCCTGTTTGGAACCAGTCTGTTGTTCCATGTCCACTTCTAACTATTGCTTCCTGACCTGCATACAGATTTCTCAAGAGGCAGGTCAGGTGGTCTGGTATTCCCATCTCTTTCAGAATTTTCCACAGTTGATTGTGATCCACACAGTCAAAGGCTTTGGCATAGTCAATAAAGCAGAAATAGATGTTTTTCTGGAACTCTCTTGCTTTTTCCATGATCCAGCGGATGTTGGCAATTTGATCTCTGGTTCCTCTGCCTTTTCTAAAACCAGCTTGAACATCAGGGAGTTCACGGTTCACGTATTGCTTAAGTCTGGCTTGGAGAATTTTGAGCATTACTTTACTAGCATGTGTACCTACCACAAAAGACAGTTGTAAGGATTAAAGGAGCACTTAGAAAAGTGCCTGGCACTTAAAAATACTTAACACATTGTCAGCAAGGAGAGAATATGCCCAGGCGATCAGATAATTAAAAGAAAGTCTGGTAGGTATTAGAGGAGGCTGGGAAAGAAGCAACAGAAGGCTGCAACAGTCCACTGTGCCCAGACAAAGGCCCAGTAGAAGCAGCAGGACACGAGCAGTTGAAGTGGGTCCCTGCCCACAGGAGACAGAGGCACTCCATACAATGGTCACAGAGAGCACCTTGGGAAGGACTGGAGCACTTATACTGACAACCAACAAAAACCAATCAACAGTCTGTGAACAGCATAAAAAATACTTTTAAAAAGTTCTTATTCATTTTTAGAAAAAAATAATAGATTCACAAAGTTCAAAAATCTGAAAGGTTAAAAAGGAAGCCCAAGCTGTACCATAGACCACAGTCCCTTTCCCCAAAGGCAAAGAAAAGAATTCTATCGATTTCTTGTGGGTTCTTTCATAAATACCCTATGTACATATAAACAAAATGAGTATAGGTGTGTGTTTTAAGAATATTTTATTTTCACAGATATAGAGATCAAACTAGTAGTTACCAGTGGGGTGAGGGAAGAGTAGAGGGGCAAGGTAGGTGTGGGAGACTAAGAGGCACAAACTATGTATAAAATAAATAAATACGCTACAGCACAGGGAATATAGCTGATATTTTATAATAACTTTAAATGGAATATAATCTATAGAAATATTAAATCACTATGTTGTATACCTGAAACTCACATTGTATATCAACTATACTTCAATAAAAAAGGGATACTTTGATAAAGACCTTTATCACAAAGAATTTGGCTGATGTTTCAACACTATAAACAAATATAGTACTCCATTTCTAGAAGGCCTAATTATTCACGTTTGTGCATAAGCAGAATGATTTAGGTGTCAGAATTAAATTAAAGAATTAAAGAGGCTGGCTAGTTGCTATAACCTGGAAAACCATTTGAAGAAGGGAATACTAATTCATTCAGATCAAACGTCAGTTACCTCTCAGTTAAATAAGTGATTGTCTAATGACCTAAAAGTTACTGTACTTTTCACGTTCAATTCAATTTTTAATTAGTAATTTCTAGCCACAGCATTACTAAACCACTTTGTTTCTTAAGACTGATTTGGTTTTTGAACGTATGTTTTCCTGTTTGAGAGGTTCCCTGCCACTGGCCTATTGCACTTGGTGGTATTTCTACCATCATTGCTATTATTTCTAATCCACCTGATCAGGCTTCTTAATTTTCTCCTTTCAAGTATCTAAATATTCTTAGAAAATGAAATAAGTAGGAAGGTCATTTGCAAAGCAGAGAAGGGAAGAACTCTCTGCTCCTTTGTAGCTGCTCAGTCACTAAGTCCTGTTCGATTCTTTGCGACCCCATGGAGAGTAGCACACCAGGCTTCCCTGTCCTTCACCATCTCCTGGAGCTTGCTCAGATTCATGTCCATTAAGTCTGTGATGCTATCTAACCATCTCATCCTCTGCTATCTTCTTTTCTCTTTAGGTCTCTTTAGAAGGCCCTCTTACTGACACAAACACAGTGGGGCTGTACCTGGGGCAAATGCCTCCCGGCTACAATGATTCCATTGGGTGTGCGTTCCAGGATCTGCCATACTCTGTCATAGAACCCAGGGGGGGTTCTATTCAAAGAGCCATCGATTTGCCGCCTGTTCAGCCAACATCTGTGGACCAAAGGAAAATGCCTCGGTGTTGAAAAACAAGCTTGTTCTGGCAAAAAGCAGTGCTTTTAAATGGATAAATTGTTCCAACAGAGTGAGCAATAAAAGCCAAAATCCATCAATGATACATATCTACCATGTGTTATAGAGGTTATTAAATATTTCACAGTGAAAACAGAACTTACAGGAAAGGAGAAAATCCCTAAGATTTTAAAAAATTTAACAGGCAAAATGTTATTCTCTAGTAAGTTTCTTACAACTCATTATGTGATCAAATGAGTTTCTAACATGCAACACAGTTCAGTTTAAAAACACACAGTCAATTTCAAAATAAGTTCACCTGGTCCTCACGTGCAATAAAATGTAAGTTCCATGAAGACATGGGCATTGTATATATAGTTTGATGACTCCTATATACCTCTCCAAGAAAGGTGCTTAATAACCACCTGATAAGTGGGTGAGTGCTCAAAAAAGCATAATGTATCTAATAAAACTGTTGTTGTTTAGTCACAAAGTTATGTCTGACTCTTTTGGGACCCCAGGGACTCTAGCCTGTCAGGCTCCTCTGTCCATGGGATTTCTCAGGTAAGAATACTGGAGTGGGTTGCTATTTCCTTCTCCAGGGGATCTTTATGACCCAGGGATCAAACCCAAATCTGCATTGGCAAGTTGATTCTTTTTTTTTTTTTCTTTAAATATATTTATTTATTTATTAATTTTTCTTTTTTCCTTTTTATTTATGGGGCAAGTTGATTCTTTACCACTGAGCCACCAGGGAAGCCCATCTAATGAAATTACCTTATTTTAAACCTTGTATGTTAATTTTAACCTTATATTTAGTTTTCTACTTAAATTCAACCAAAGTACCAGTGCTAAAAAATCAGCTACCAAATCTTTCACATCATAATAATTAATGAAGAGTCAAAATTCTAGATCTATTATTTTAATGAATTTAAGTTTTAAATCTTAAAAATATAATAGTTACTTCAATCACAAACTGCTAAAGATACAGAATTTGCACAATCTGAAAAGAATAAACAAATGACATAGTAGTATATTATTACAAAAGCTGAAGATAGGAACACATTAATTTTTATACTTGATATTAAAACAGGCAGCAGAGTAAAATGTGTCATCAACCACAAGTAACAATCAACAATATTTCTAGGTGTGAAACTCGTTATGCAGGATACAGTGATCAGAAAAAGACATTTTTTGTTCTGGTGAAAGAGGACCGAGAAGTTACATCACTACACAAGTGAGGAGGCATCTCCTTCGGATTTATAGCTTCTTTTGGTAGGCCCAGATTTGTGTGGCTGGGTTCAGTGCTATGCTAAAGAAAAAGCCAAAAAGGTTCCTTTGTGATGTTTTATTTTGGATAATGGGTATGCAAACTGAATATTTTGCATGTGATTCTTCCCCTTACTTTGTTTGGCAACAACAACAAAAAATGTTTTCAGAGTTCTGTGAAGTCATAGTTAAGACTATAAAAGGAAGATGTTTGCTTAGAACAACATAAAAGGTAGAAATGTGTGAATATTCACAGAGCAGGAATTATTTTAGAAGAATTCTGTTATTTTTATCTTTTGACTTTTTACTTAGGAAAAAAAGGTTTACAGAAAAGCAAAAAAAAAAAAGTTCCCCTACTCAGCCTCCTCTACTTTCTGTCATCTTACATAATCAATAGTACAACTGTCAAAACCAGGAAATAAACATTGGTAGAATACTACTAATCTTATGGACCGTACTCAAATTTTGCCAATTTCACTGCAAATTTCCTTGTTTTGGTCCTCTGTCCCATCCAGGACACCACACTGCATTTAGTGTTCAGGTCTCCTTAGGCTCTTCTAATCTGTGACAGTTCCTCAAACTTTATCTTTCACAACTTTGACATTTTAGAAAAGTCAGTTATTTTGCAGAATGTACCTCAATTCAGGATTGTCAGATGTTTTCTCATGATTAAACTCAGGTTATGCAGTTTTGCAATAGCCAGAAATGGCTGTACCCTTCTCAGCACATCGTATCAGGGGGTATGGAATGGTGATGCATCTTACTACTGATGATGTTAACCTTGATCATTTAGTTAAGGTGGAGTCTGCTCGGTTTCTTCACTGTAAAGTTACAATTTTTCCTTTTACAATTAAAAAGTATCTTGAGTGGAAATACTCTGAAATTATAGAAATTCCCATTTCTCATCATACTTCCACCCACTAAATTCAGGGGTTCTTGCCTGCAATGGTTATTGTTGTACTTGCCTAATGGTGATCATTATTCCACCTACATTATCATCATTTCACCTATACTTATTAATTGGAATTCTACTGTAAAAAGAGTCCCTTCTCTCCCATTTATCTATTTATATCAGCATGGGCTTATGGATCTTTATTCTACTGGATGTAATCCAATAGTATCATTATTTATTTTGTTGCTCAAATTGTCCCAGCTTTGGTCATTGAGCCTCCTTCACATTGTCTCTGGCATCCACCTAAAACACCTCTATAGTTTTTGGAGCATTTTCTTACTTTCTGGCACCACATGATGCTTCAGGTTTATCTTGTGTTTTTTTCTGCCCCAGCCCTGGAATCAACTACTTCTCCAAGGAATCCTGGTTCTTTCCATTAGAAAGTGTTATTTGGAAATCAGTATCTGGGTACCAGGTTTGCTCACTGCTATTGGGGTTTCATTGCTTCTAGGTTCTCTTAGTGGACAGTTAGGGATTCTCCAGGCAAGAACACTGGAGTGGGTTGCCATTTCCTTCTCCAATGCATGAAAGTGAAAAGTGAAAGTGAAGCCGCTCAGTTGTGTCCGACCCTCAGCAACCCCATGGACTGCAGCCTACCAGGCTCCTCTGTCCATGGGATTTTCCAGGCAAGAGTACTGGAGTGGGGTGCCATTGCCTTCTCCGGTGTGTATGTATATGTACCATATATTGGGTTGACCAAAAAGTTCGTATGGGTTTCTCTATAAGATGTCATGGAAAAACTCAAACGAACTTTTCAGCCAACCCAATATATAACACTATGCATGTGTGTATAAATATCAGAACTAATTCCTACCTCTGTGAGAAAAAATAATTAGTCCAGGATTTGTGTGCAGTTCTTTTTTTGTTTAGCTTCACAGTGTTTAGTCAATGTTTTCCAAAGGTTCTTTGGTTAATTCTTGTCACTGGAGTTGGAGAGTCAGAGCTATTCAAATGGTCTGAATTTGAAGTATTGCTCTCCCCTCAACCCTACTGCTCTGGATCTATTTTTTTCATTCTTTCCACCCTGTTCCCACCTACTCTCTGAAGGTAACCAATTTCACTAGTTTCTGATTTAGCCTTCCTGTATTTCTTCTGCAAAAGTGAGCAGATATCCTCTTCTTTCTTACATGAAGAGTACATGAAGAGTAGACTACTATATTCTTTAGTACTTTGCTATTCTCAAGTAACAATACAGCCTAGAGATTATTCCCTATCAGTTCATAGAGACCACACTTGTTCTTTTTCACAACTTCATAATACTCCATTATGTGGACATTTACCACAGTTTATTCAAATAATTCCCCATGTATGAGGACTTAGGTCATGGGCATTCCAAAATTTGCAACTATAGATGATGATGCACTGAATAACCTTGTGCATATATACTCCAGAGTGGGTCCTTAAAAATAAGATGAAGACTGCTGGGTTAAAGGGTAAGTGCTCATCTAGGCTTTTTTTAAGATATTATCAAATTCTCATATAGAAGGGTTATACTCATCAGCTGTATATGGGAGTATCTGTTTTCTCCACAGCCTCAGCAAATGTTCCCCATACTCTTTAACTCTGCCAGTCTGATAGATGAGAAATGGTATCTCAATGCGTTTTAATTTACATTTCTCTAATTATGAGTTAGTTTGAACATCTCTCCAAATATTTAAGGTCCATTTTAAATATTTTAAATGAATTGATCAATCATATCTTCCCCCATTTTTCTCTTAGGTATTTTTGTGCTTTATCCCTCAATTTTTAAGAGTTAGTATTAACTCTCTGTAACAAATGTTTTGCTCCAGCTTCTTAAGTTGTCTTTTGGCATTGCCTATTTTTTTCTATGAAAAATGCTGTTTTTAATTTTTATATAGTTTTATTAATCTTTTATTGCCCCTAGGTTTGAGTCATAGTTAGAAAGTCTTTCTCACACCAAGGTTACAAAGGAATTTACCCATATTTTCTTCCAGCTAAGTCATGTCCAATTTTTTGTGATCCCATGGACTATAGCCCACCAGGCTCCTTTGTCTGTGGGATTTCCCAGGCAAGAATACTGGAGTGGGTTACCATTTTCTCCTCCAGGGGGTCTTCCCGACCCAGGAATTGAACCCACGTCTCCTGCCTGCACCTCCACAGGCAGGTGGATTAGCACTGGCACTGGCACAGGCATTGGCAGGTGGATTCTTTACCACTTGAGCCACCTGGAAAGCCTTTAGCACTAGCACAGTTTCATTTTTTTAAATGTTTAGATCACTAATCTGTTTGGAGTTTACTCTTAAATACAGTATAAAGTATGGATTTTATTTTATCTTTTCCAAGTGGTTATCCAGTTGTTACATCACAAGTTATTGAAAAAGTCCATCCTTGACCTAATGATTTGAGATGTCACCTCTATCACACACAAAATTTCCAGATGTGACAGGGGGTCTATTTCTGGACTTTCTATTCTGTTCAAAAGTTCTATTTTTCTCTTCATGTACTAGCATCACATTATTTTAATTATAAAGGCTGTTAAATATTTTAACTGTCTCTCTTAGGGCAAGTCTTTATGTTTTCCTGGTTATTCTTGCATGTTTATTTTTCCATATGAATTTTAGTATTTACTGGTCTAACTCCATAAAACAGCTTGTTGGAATTTTGTTGGAATTGTTAGACATCTTTAAAGTCTTCCTGTTTAAGAAAAAGGATGCTTTTCTGTTTGTTCACATCTACCTTTGCAGAAGACATCTTTCCTAGGTATTTCTAGGCATATAACTATATCATTTTAGAAAGTACCAGTCACACAAATAGTGCTCAATAACTGTTTGCCTAAGTAATTATATTAATACTGTTTTTGTAATAAAAATAACTCTTCAATTCAAAGAAATCCAAAGTATTTTCTTTACTTATATTCTAAGATTGGTACAAGTTACGTTTAAGACAGTTTACTCTGAAGATTATAGTCTACTTAAAGAGACAGAGTTACAAGCAAGAATTTAACTAACATTATCAAACCCAAACTTGTGTGCCAAAATGTTGGGAGGAGATGGTGAGTGCTACCAAAGATCAGAAAAGGAATTGACCAAAGTAGAATGAAGTACTACATTCTACACAGAATAATAAAAATTATTACAAACTATACCTAGAAAAAGTATAAAATTCAAATCAATATAAAATTACAACCAAAGACAGACATTTTAATTAGTATCTCTATGTATGCTGCCCTTCTAGTATTGACACTTTGCTACATTTTATTTCTTATTAACATCTTACTAATTTCATACCCACACACACACATACACGTACGTATAAAATGTTATTGTAAATCCAGAGTGTCCTGTAGGTAACAAAGGACCGTCATTACCTTCCATTCTGTTGAGGCTGGAGAATATCCAATAGAAGCTGTTTTACTTCACTAGGTGACAGTTGATATAAGTCTCTGGCTGGCTTGTTTCCACCACGGATTTGTAGTTCATACTCCATAGCATGGATGATCCACCTGAAACAAAACAAGGGAAGCACGAATCAGTAACTCTTAAAATAAAATCACCTTGTGCTTCTCATTGCAATGCCCTTAACAGCACTGACCCATCCAAAGAAGAATGAAAAAGGCCATTTAAATTTCCTAAACTTCTGATAGAATTACTTCAATCAAGATTGTGTGACATGATTAGACTGTTAAAAATGACGCCTGCTCTTGAATATGTGGTAAGGTAGTAAAACATGAAAATAAACTTAGGTTACTACCAAATGAGATTGATGAGCAGTAGCTGTCACATTACTATTTTCTTAATAATAGATACATGGAAAAAATAAATAGGATAAAAACTCATTCTAAGAAATGAGCTGTGATATACTATTATATAAATGCTCCTTTCCCAGGAAGGACAAGTATTTCTTACCTACTACATTTATTTTGTAGTCATTCTCATGTAATTAGAAGGGACAGAGAAGTACCTTTTAAATACAGAGACACAGTTAGTTATAACTTAATTATACTAGTATATTAGAGAACACACTTTATTCAACAGATTTCAGAAGAATCTACTCTTTAATAGATATTTAAATGCTATTCATAAAATATGTTTTTATTACAGAGACAGCTTTATTATGATTATTTAGGAAAGTATTTATTGAGCACTGTTTGTGTGCCTGGTAGTTATATGCCTGGAAATGCCCAAAATATTTCATCATTTTATGTGTAAATAATTTTACTCTTTAATTTGAGAAGCTTTTAGTATTTTTATAGTGTCATCTCATTTCATTTCTGTTATTCTGAGGAAAGAACTCCGATAAACCAGTTATGCAAATTGAAGAAAACTCTGGAAATAACACTGTGCCTTAGGGAATCAGAACTCTACACACCATTAGGAAAAGCCAGGGAATTAGTTTTACACAGCAGAATCCTATACTTTATCCTTAAATCCTTTGTTGAAAACTGAATAACAGACAGGGACTGGAAAGCATCTGGAAAGAATGTGTCTCTGTTTACTCAGGTTTTGTCTCAAAAGAGGGGCTGTACAGCCAGTGCACAGGCAGAAACATATAATAGTTACAGCAATGAAGATTTAAAGTAGGGAAGCTACTGCACCCAAATATTTCAGCATCTTTCTCTTGATGCACTCCTTTGAAAAGACTGCCTACAAGGGTTATCACAGGTATAGAGATGAAAGAGTTAGACGGAAATAACCAAAAATTAAAGTCTTTCTTTCTGCCAAGGCTGGTTTGCAAAACAATACTGATGCATCCTGATGGACTGACTTTAATGTCTCTCAGTGGAAAAAAACGGTAGGAAAAATGGTAACAGTTTCCGGTTGAACAGTAAGTAACATCAACCAAGCATATTGCCCTGCCCACTTAGCCAGGCCACAGAACACAAAGCAGCTCTGTGACTGCTCCAATCCTGATAAGGCAACTCTCACCTCTTTTCCCTATCCTGTTCACTATTCTTCGTTGTTGCCATTTCTGGAAGTTAGGCATTTAACTAGCCTGCCAGTTGGATACTGAGATAGATTATACTCAATTATAGAGTATCTACTCAATTATAGAGTATCTCAATTATAGAGTATCTACTCAAGATAGATTATACTTGAAGAAATACTCAAGAATAGGACATAATAATGTAAAAAACATACTATTACCACTGATAGTACATAATAAATATTTAATACTTGCTCTTTGGTAAGAACAGTAAAGATGACAAGGTGTTTACAAACAACAAAAAACATGTTTGTGAGTTTTCTGATATGTGCAACAGAACTTGTGGCAGAGTTAAGATGTACAATTTGCACTTCTCTAATCAGCTGAAAAGAAAAATTGGACTAAACTTATATTACTGCCAAACACTAGAATTTATTAGGACTTCCTCATATCTCAGTTGGTAGAGAATCTGCCTGTGATGCAGGAGACTGGGGTTCGATCCCTGGGTTGGGAAAATCCTCTGGAGAAGGAAATGGCAACCCACTACAGTATTCTCACCTGGAGAATCCCAAGGACAGAGGAGCTTGGTGGGCTACAGTTCATGGGATTGCAAGAGTTGGACACGAATGAGTGACTTCACTTCACTTAGTGACTAAAACACCAAACCACCCGAATTTATTTACTTGTTCATCTTCACTATTATGAACTACACTTAGTCAAAATGCTAATACAGACATAAACGTCACAAGGATACAGTTACTACTTTGGATTTTATTTTGATTTTAAAGTTGCTTATGAAATAAATTCTTACAACATTTCACTTACTGTAAACTGTTCTGTGAACTCTTTAAAATAAAAAAATTCTACTTGTAAGGTCAGACAGAGTTGTTTTCTATTTATTATTGTATTTCTTTATTTAACATTTAAAATTTACATTTGAGGCAGCTTAGTATAATAGAAGCAACATGAAATTTAAAATTTAAAGACCAGCCTTTTAGTCTCCCCAAGCAAGTTAACATCATGAAAAGAAAAATGGGGTGAGGGGTATTATTTTAGATTAACCGTGACTTAAGCAATGTAACAACTAGTGCCTTGTGGGGACCTTCTTTGAGATCCTGATTATTTTTAAAACAAAGTCATTTTGGGAACAACCAGAAAAACATGAATAAAAATACTGTAATATTACAGAATCACTGCTAATTTTGTTGGGTGTGATAATGGTATTGTAGTTATTAAGAAAATTTCCTTTTCCTTACTTTTGTTGTTGTTTAGTTGCTAAGTTGCATCTGACTCTTCTGTGACCTCATGGACTGTAGCCTGCCAGGCTTCTCTGTCCAGGGAAATTCTCCAGGCAAGAATACTGGAGTGGGAGAAACCATTTCCTTCTCTAGGGGATCTTCCTGATCCAGGGATCAAATCCACATCTCTTGCACTGGCAGGCAGATTCTTTACCACTGAGCCACCAGGCAAGCCCCTTCCTTACTTTAGATATATACTTACTAAAATTATGAGGGGTGAAAGTCAAAATGTCTTGGATTTGCTTTATAATCTACAGCAAAAAAAGAAGCAAATAAAGTAAATGCAAATTACTAACAATTGCTTTTACTCATTTACATAATGAGTATAAAAGAATTTACCAAATTGTTCTACTATTACACATTGTTAAATTTTGTCAGGATGAAAAGCAAAAACAATAAAGACAGACCTGAATACCAATTCTGTCACTAACCAACTGAGCTCCATTTGCAAGTTATTTTTCAAATGGTAATACTACATTACTATTACTTGTTTAGCTCATTTTATAAAAGCATTTTGAAGAAAAAATAAGAATGTTATGTTAAAAATTGTTAAAAGGCTTTTGAAATTATGGAGGTCAATTTTTATGTTCAGATGTTATGTTCAGATTATGTTAGCAAACTCCTTTTACTTGACTCTCAGACTCAGGCTGGAAGAAGTGCCACATCAATTTAAATTTAGGAGGTATCTATCCTCTATTAAAATAAGTAATTAAAAAATTTTTAAAACACTTTTTAAGGTCTTCCCAAAACTTGAGTTATTAAAACTAAACAATATCTATCACATTTACCTTTTAAAATCTTCAATGCCATAAATAAAGATAGTTGGAGATCTAAACATTTTCCCAAGACTTCTATTTACAAAGTCCCAGCAGTTCTGTGAGCAAAATACAGAAAACATAGTACTCAGCAGCCACCAAAGAAAGGTGACTGTTTTTCATTCATTTGAGCACAAATTAATCTTATTTGTCACGCTGTTAAAAAAAAATACATTATTCACTAAAAAATATTGGTCAAATTAATCTGTTTAGCTTGGAATTGTTCAAAAGACTAAAACAGAGTTCATATCAAAACAGCTTTAGATATGAACCATCAGAGATTTTGAGAAAGTAAAAAACCAAGAGAGTAAAATCAAAGACATTTTAATCCATTTTTAGAATTACTAATACAAAAGGGAATTAACTCCTTTGCATGGGAAATCTGGTTTCTTACCCACATTGCTGCTGACAAAGTCACCAAACCTGATTTGACAATTCCAGTGTAAAAGCAGTTAATGCAAAATGGGGAAAGCAAGCAAGCAAGCAACTGTGAAAGGTCAAAAGAATGAAGGTTATCCTTGGACAAGATCCTTATAAATTCAGTCTGTCTAAAGAACCAGGGACACGCTCTACTTGCCAATAAGCAAATGAGAAAGAGGCAGATACACATGACTGACCAGATCAACCTTCAAATGTATCATGGTCTGACTTGACGATAAATTCCTCCACACTACTAGAAAAATGTGAAGAGGCAGACTAGCATTCCTATATAGTCCTGGGAATTAGCTTGTCCTTCTAAAAACTCTGTGGGATGTGAGGTTGGTTTGCATATGGTGTATGTACTGGCATTTTTCTTTCCAACCTGCCCCAATTAAGGAGTGAAACAGAAAATAAAATTCATGGAAATCTGACATCATTGGCTGACATTTTCTGGAAAAAAAAAAAAAAGCAATAAACAATAGCACTGATCCATAGCAAGAAACAACACTTAAAGTAATTATTTTGAGTTTATTTCAAGATACTGAGAAGTATTTTCCAAGTTTACTGCTAAACAAGTGAATGAATAACTGTGCAAGCATTTTACTAAGCTATATGATAGGAAACGAGAAAGTTGCAAGAAGGCATATTTTGTTTGATTCCTATTAATACAGAGAGGGTGATAATTTGATGAGGCAAAATGAGCTTCCTGTCTGGTAACTGGAGAACAGTCACTCACCCACCCTACCTGTGATCTAATCACAACAAAACAGAGGTAGAACTCGATCATTTCACTTTCTTACCGCGTATCAAAGTCAAAAGCAAAGTCCTGTGAATGAGTATCAAACTATGCTAATGAACTCAGAGCTGCATCTATCTCCTTTTCCCTATCTCCATAGGCCTGGTACCTATGACACCAATGGACTTCTCTAAGCATTGGATGGGTGAGCCACAGATGCACCTGTGGGCAATAGAAGACATGCAATGATCATAGTTGCTTACAGAGGATGATCTGGCAGTATGAAAAGCAGTGATGAAAAAGATTTGATAACATATATCCTCAGGAGTTATCTCCTGAATGACAGACCTAGAGCAGAAAACAGTTGATTGGAGGTCTTTATGCTAATGGGCCTGTCAGGAACTCGATCTATTTCAACCCAAAAGCTGGAGCGCAAGTCAATAACAAGACAGCAAATCAAATCATTATCAGACTAGAATACCAATCCTGTGAGCAGGTTAATTTTGTTCACTGGAGTGCCTGATAACAGTAATGTCAAAGAAATTACACTGGCAGGATTAACCTTGGGAAAAAGAGAAAAAAACCATGGTGGTATTGGTTTAAAGCAATTGAAGCAGTAGGTGATGTAAATAAATAAAATTTAAAAACCGAAAAACCTGAGAGAGGGAGAGGGGTTAAAACAGAGATATAAGCATACATAGTGCAGGAGAATTATGGGTAACATGTACCACGACCAAGACAAATATTCTTTTTTTTAAAAAAAATATTTTAATTGGAAGCTAATTGCTTTACAATATAGCGGTGGTTTTTGCCATACATTCACATTAATCAGCTATGGGTGTACAAGTGTTCCCCCTCCTGATCCTTCCTATCACCTCCCTCCCCATCCCATCCCTCAGGGTCATCCCAGTGTACCAGCCCTGAGCACCCTGTCTCATGCATCGAACCTGGACTGGCAATCTATTTCACATATGATAATATACATGTTTCAATGCTATTCTCTCAAATCATCCCACCCTCACCTTCTCCCCAGAGTCCAAAAGTCTGTTCTTTACATCTGTGTCTCTGTTGCTGTCTCACATATAGGGTCATCATTACCATTCTTTCTAAATTCCATAAATATGCATTAATATACTGTATTGGTGTTTTTCTTTTTGACTTACTTTGCTCTGTATAATAGGCTTCAGTTTCATCCACCTCATTAGAACTGATTCAAATGTATTCTTTTTAACAGCTGAGTAATATTCCATTGTGTACATGTACCACAGCTTTCTTATCCATTCATCTGCAGATGGACATCTAGGTTGCTTCCATGTCCTGGCTATTGTAAACAGTGTTGCAATGAACATTGGGGTACATGTGTCTCTTTCAATTCTGGTTTCCTTGGTGTGTATGGCCAGCAGTGGGATTGCTGGGACATATGGCAATTCTATTTCCAGTTTTTTAAGGAATTGCCACACAGTTCTCCATAGTAGCTGTACTAGTTTGCATGCCCACAACAGTGTAAGAGGGTTCCTTTTTCTCTGCACCCTCTCCAGCATTGTTTGTAGACTTTTTGATAGCAGCCATTCTGACTGGCATGAGATGGTACCTCATTGTGGTTTTGATTTGCATTTCTCTGATAATGAGTGATGTTGAGCATCTTTTCATGTGTTTGTTAGCCATCTGTATGTCTTCTTGGAGAAATGTCTGTTTCGTTCTTTGGCCCATTTTTTGATCGGGTCATTTATTTTTCTGGAATTGAGCTGCAGGAGTTGCTTGTATATTTTTGAGATTAATTCTTTGTCAGTTGCTTCATTTGCTATTATTTTCTCCTATTCTGAAGGCTGTCTTTTCACCTTGCTTATAGTTTCCTTTGTTGTGCAAAAGTTTTTAAGTTTAATTAGGCCCCATTTGTTTATTTTCGCTTTTATTTCCATTACTCTGGGAGGTGAGTCATAGAGGATCCTGCTATGATTTACGTCAGAGAATGTTGTGCCTATGTTTTCTTCTAGGAGTTTTAAAGTTTCTGGTCTTACATTTAGATCTTTAACCAATTTTGGGTTTATTTTTGTGTATGGTGTTAGAAACTATTCTAGTTTCATTCTTTTACAAGTGGTTGACCAGTTTTCCCAGCACCACTTGTTAAATAGATTATCTTTTCTCCATTGTATGTTCTTGTCTCCTTTGTCAAAGATAAGGTGTTCATAGGTGCATGGATTTATCTCTGGGCTTTCTGTTTTGTTCCATTGATCTATGTTTCTGTCTTTGTGCCAGTACCATACTGTCTTGATGACTGTTGCTTTGTAGTATAGCCTGAAGTCAGGCAGGTTGATTCCTCCAGTCCCATTCTTCTCTCTCAAGATTGCTTTTGCTATTCGAGGGTTTTTGTATTTCCATACAAATTGTGAAATTATTTGTTCTAGTTCTCTGAAAAATACTGTTGGTAGTTTGATAGGAATTGCATTGAATCTATAGATTGCTTTGGGTAGTACACTCATTTTCACTATATTGATTCTTCCAATCCACGAACATGGTATATTTCTCCATCTATTTGTGTCATATTTGATTTCTTTCATCAGTGTTTTATAGTTTTCTATATATAGGTCCTTTGTTTCTTTAGGTAGATTTATTTCTAAGCATTTTATTCTTTTCGTTGCAATGGTGAATGGAATTGTTTTCTTAATTTGTTTTCTCATTGTTAGTGTATAGGAATGCAAGGGATTTCTGTGTGTTAATTTTATATCCTGCGACTTTACTATATTCATTGACTGGCTCTAGTAATTTTCTGGTGGAGTCTTTAGGGTTTTCTATGTAGAGGATCATGTCATCTTCAAACAGTGAGAGTTTCTTTTCCAATCTGGATTCCTTTTCTTTCTTTTTCTGCTCTGATTGCTGTGGCTAAAACTTCCAAAACTATGTTGAATAGTAGTGGTGAGAGTGGGTATCCTTGTCTTGTTCCTGACTTTAGGGGAGATGCTTTCAATTTTTCACCATTGAGGATAATGTTTTCTGTGGGTTTATCATATATGGCTTTTATTACGTTGAGGTATGTTCCTTCTATTCCTGCTTTCTGGAGGGTTTTTATCATAAATGGATGTTGAATTTTGTCACAGGCTTTCTCTGCATCTATTGAGATAATCATATGGTTTTTATTTTTCAATTTGTTAATGTGGTGTATCACATTGATTGATTTGCGAATACTGAAGAATCCTTGCATCCCTGGGATAAAGCCCACTTGGTTATGATGTAAGATCTTTTTAATATGTTGTTGGATTCTGTTTGCTAGAATTTTGTTAAGGATTTTTGCATCTATGTTCATCAGTGACACTGGCCTGTAGTTTTCTTTTTTTGTGGCATCTTTGTCAGGTTTTGGTATTAGGGTGATGGTGGCCTCACAGAATGAGCTTGGAAGTTTACCTTCCTCTGGAATTTTCTGGAAGAGTTTGAGGATAGGTGTTAGCTCTTCTCGAAATTTTTGGTAGAATTCTGTTGTAAAGCCATTTGTTCCTGGGCTTTTGTTTGCTGGAAGATTTCTGATTGACAAATATTCTTATTTTTTATGCCCATTCAGCCTAGTGAATATCGACATTTCAGGAAGAACATGTGTTAAAGCTGACTGAAGCTATCAATCTCTTTAATCATCAGTTCAGTCGTTCAGTTGTGTCCTACTTTTTGTGACTCCATGGACTGCAGCACTTCCCTGTCCATCACCAATTCCCAGAGCTTTAATCGTACTCAACATTTAAATGATAGAAACAACAGTAAAAAGTCACATTTAAATGAGTCTGAAATGCTTTAATTAATTTATAAGGAAGTGAAAAAAAAAGAATGTTTTGTATAAATCCCTTCTCTTCTTTCTTTTAAAATCATGCTACAAATGGGTGACTTAAAATAAGAGTAACAAATCCAACAATTGATAAAAAATTTGACAGTCAAGGACTCTATAAATGAATAATTTTTCATCAATTTTAAGCAAGTTAAAACATTTCAGGAATTAATTCAAGGTAAATTTTTAAAAGACACATAAACAGAGTATGTGCTTGCTGAGACAAGTATATTAACATGCCCAGAAGCCATTCACTTAAGGAGCTGAGGTCTGAGTGAAATTTATTAAGAATATACTAAAAAGATACAAAAATATCTTTTTTTCTTTTCAGAGAGGCACTATCACAAGCTCCACAGACAGGATAACTGCAATTCTCTGAGGTTGTTAAGATATCCCTTGAGTAGAGACAGGGTTCCAAAACCTTTCCATTAATATGGTGGAGGAGCAATGTGGGTAGGCACAGGAGGATCTGTGAGTGTCTACCATGTGTTTCATGAAGTCCTACCAGGTGATGGAGGGGCGATACCATCTCAGATGGCAGTCAAGAATCCAGAAGAAATTCTGCATCATGGTTTCTATATGAAATGCTTGGGGATCATTCCACTGGGCCTTGAATGAGAATGGAAAAGGATACTTCTAGGGTGGATGTTTCTTGTGGGAGCAGGTCTTTGAAAACCTAGAACTGGAAGATGAGTATGTATGTGTTTGTTGGTGGGGGTGGGTGGGGCATGGGATCCTCCTCCTTGGGATCTGTGGCATGCAAAAAGAAATCCCCAAAGATACTTGTTCTCTAAATGCCACAAGACAGAGGATCTCAAATTACCAAATGTCAGACCAATACTGTCTAAGTTTTATCCTTTGCAAAAGACCTTCACGTTCCTTGCCTAGAACCCCCATAATCTAATGAGGAAGCCAAAGCAGGGACAGCCTCCCTATTTTATAGACATGAAAGCTGGAAGAGGGATAGGGAAGCATGAACTCTGGAGTCATTCACCCTAGGTTCAAATTCTGGTTTTTGGTCTTACAACCAAGGGCAAGTTACTTAACTCTGTTGAATTTTTATAGCATCTTAATATATCTCTGGCACTGCACAAGGGGATAACTTAGAATCAGTTTCAAATCATCCCCATTTTCTTGGTCTCCCCATTTTCTTGGTCTCATGAATAAAGGAGGCAAAATCTTATTTTTTATGGTTGTTAACTTGGAACTGTTTGGCCTCCTTAGTGTCCCTTGTACTGTGTAATGCTGAACAGTACTGATCCTAGGCTGACTAACGACAAAAACCATCAGGAGCTACTACATGAATACTTGAATATAAAACAGGTCACAGTTGAAATCAAGTAGAAGGGACTATATAGTCAAGGTTTTAGGGAAAAAAACAACAACACGGTAAGGCCTATTTCCAAGAGAAGAGCAATAGTATATGCAAGTGAAAACATGTGCAATACTTAAGAACGAAGAACAAGAACTTTGAAGTAAGGCAGTATGGGTATAAATCCCAGTTCTTTCACTTATTGATTTGTAAATAAATTACTCCTTATTAAAAAAAAATTAGACTTATCCCGAACTGACAATGTCCCAGTGTTTACAGCTGACCCTATGAGTCCACCACATGGGGGAAACACACAGAGTATTTTGGGCAGGGACACTCTTAATACCTACAATGGATATATAATGCCACAACTGATTCCAGGATGAGTTTCAGGACAGTAAATAAAGCTGTCTGGCAAATTTCTTCATGAAGCTTTTTTCTATTATGAGATACTAAGTCACACGCTTTGTTCTGACATTTTTATTTCAGGAGAAAGTTTAAGGAAAAAAGAATATTTCTCACAGAAGACACTGAACATATAGAACAGAAGATACAAAAATAGGAAGAAAACTATTTTTAGAATAAACTAAACATACTTCATTTCCATGCAGAGAATGAAGCTTCAGGTCAGATTTGAATTCAAGAAAGAAAATTATGTTGGATTTTTGAGAGAACATAAATCAGCCTAAAATGCTGAATAGACAGTAAAGGGTAACTTTCACTCCGAACCTTTGCTTAAGTCACAGCAAGGATGACTACTGCTTAAAGAGTCTCCTGAACAGAACATTTATTACAAAGAATGTGTTTTGGAAGAGTTGTAACCTATACTCCTAAGTCAGCCACAGAGAAATGCCTTAACCTGTGATAACAGAGTACTTTTAATGATTGTATGGATATGAAGAATCACACGTCATCTAGAGACAACTCACAAGAAGACCCATTTCTGCATCCCCCCATGTAGTCAAAACCTGAAGTGGAAAATATTAGAGCTAACGAGACTGAACAATCAGGATATAATTCACAGTTCTTATAACTGATTTGGAATACATCCTATTAGTAATATTTTAAAGTATCTATTTTACGGGGTAAAAAGGCAGGCTAAATTCTATGCAGAATGAGTTCACTTCTCAATCAAAAGGAAAAGGAGATAAAGAATAGGAAGCTCATCTGAAATATACTCTAATTGGAATTAGGCAAATAGTTTGAAAACTAATAACCTCAACTAAAATAATTTAAATAAAACTGAACACAACTTACAAAGTAGAAATCTCTCACAGAGAGTAACCGACAGTGATTTTATGTATATTTTTCCACACACACACACACAAACACATATATATACACACAATAATTTGATAAAAAATGGGAAAAATTAGCAACTTTTTTTCACTTAATTTATCTTCAGTTCAGTTCAGTTCAGTTCAGTCGCTCAGTCATGTCTGACTCTTCACAATCCCATGAATCACAGCACGCCAGGCCTCCCTGTCCATCCCCAACTCCCAGAGTTCACTCAAACTCACATCCATTGAGTCGGTGATGCCATCTAGCCATCTCATCCTCTGTCGTCCCCTTCTCCTCCTGCCCCCAATCCCTCCCAGCATCAGAGTCTTTTCCAATGAGTCAACTCTTCGCATGAGGTGGCCAAAGTACTGGAGTTTCAGCTTTAGCATCATTCCTTCCAAAGAACACCCGGGGCTGATCTCCTTTAGAATGGACTGGTTGGATCTCCTCACAGTCCAAGGGACCCTCAAGAGTCTTCTCCAACACCACAGTTCAAAAGCATCAATTCTTTGGGATTTAGTCTTCTTCACAGTCCAACTCTCACATCCATACATGACCACTGGAAAAACCATAGCCTTGACTAGACGGACCTTTGTTGGCAAAGTAATGTCTCTGCTTTTCAATATGCTATCTAGGTTGGTCATCTTGGATACTTATAAAT
The DNA here is from genome assembly GCF_032405125.1 of Capricornis sumatraensis. Taxonomy (NCBI): domain Eukaryota; kingdom Metazoa; phylum Chordata; class Mammalia; order Artiodactyla; family Bovidae; genus Capricornis; species Capricornis sumatraensis. The sequence continues at coordinate 21,912,581 of NC_091088.1, read as the reverse complement.
GCCATCACTTCATGGCAAACAGAAGGGGAAAAAGTAGAGGCAGTGACAGATTTTTTTCTTGGGTTCCAAGATCACTGTGGATGATGACTACAGCCATGAAATTAGAAGATGCTTGCTTCTTGGAAGGAAAGCTATGACAAACCTAGACAGTGTGTTAAAAATCAAAGACATCACTTTGCCAACAAAGGTCCATATAGTCCGAGCTACGGTTTATCCAGTAGTCATGTACAAATGTGAGAGCTGGACCATAAAGAAGGCTTAGAACTGAAGAATTGATGCTTTTGAATTGTGGGTGCTGGAGAAGACTCTTGAGAGTCCCTTGGACTGCAAGGAGATTAAACAAGTCAATCCTAAAAGAAATCAACCATGAATATTCACTGGAAGGACTGATGCTGAAGCTTCAATACTTTGGCTACCAGATGTGAAGAGCCAACTCATTTGAAAAGACCCTGCTGTTGGGAAATACTGAAGGCAAAGGAAGAGGGTGGCAGAGGATAAGATGGTTACATGGCATCAATGACTCAATGAACATGAACTTGAGCAACTCTGGAAGACAGAGGACAGGGAAGCCTGGCATGCTGCAGTCCAGGCATGGGGTCACAAAGTGTCAGATACAACTTAGTGATTGAACAATAACAACAATTTATAAGTGCCAGTGTATTAACCTTATCTTGTTACTTGTTATGGTGGCAAAACATTTTATTATATGGCTAACAACTTATTTGAACTATTTCTTACTGATAGATAGCTGTGTTATTCTCGGTGTTTGACTACTTCAAACAAGGCTGAAATGAAGACTGCTCTTAAGTAATGTCTAAATTTCAAAAATGAGAATTATTGATCAAAGAGGCATGCAGATAATTCCAAAAAAGCAACTAGTTTTTAATGAAATTTTTTGAAGGAAAAAAATGGGTGATCATTTTACATAAAGTGCTTCATACTCACATCCAAAATTAAAACTAAGAAATGAAAGGGTATCAACTTAGCAATAAAGAAGAAAGAAAAAAAGTAAGACCAAAAAAGCATGGTAACTAGAAAACAAAATAAAATGGCAAGAATAATCAAAATAGAAACGAAATGGCAAAAATATGACATATATTTATTTCTATTACAAGATAGTCTCAGATTAGATTAAAAGTAAATAGAGCATAGATGTTAAATATATAAGACATACCTAATCAAAATGAAAAAAGAACACTGAAGGTAAACAAATGGAAAACTATACCAAGTTAATAACAATAAAAAACAGTAATATTAAAAATATGGTAGTAACATTAAACAAAAGGAATTCATTTGTTATATTTTATACATTGTAATGGGATCATGGTTATGCTTTTTAAAAGTCTCTACGTCTTAGAGATACATACTGAAGTATTTACAGATTAAATGATATGATGGAATCAGAGGAGACTGTGGATGAGATGAATAGTAGGGAGGTATGAGTGAAATAAAATTGGCTATATGATGATATTGTTGAAGCTCAGTAATAGTATGGGCTTTATTACACTATTTTCTATGCTTTTGTAGATGTTTGAAATTAAAAATAACTTTTTAAAAATAATTCAATTAGAAAATAAATGACACAAGCAAAATTATATCATTAAAACTATAAGGTAACATGAACAAAAACAAAGCATTAAAATATAGAAAGCAAAACTGATAAAAATGCAAGGGGATATTGACAAATTCATAATCAGGAGAACATCTTATAATTTATTAGCAATTGAAGGTCAAGTAGGACAGAAATAGTAAAGATATTGATTTAATCACAAAATTAGCACCCTGTATTCCCACTTATTCACACTCACATGTATTTGTGCCTGACAGAGACTCACTATTGTTCTTTTCAATGAGCCTATGAACATAGGAGGGCATGTATCTTTTTGAATTATACCTTTGTTTGGGTATATGCCCAGGGGTGGGATTGCTAGGTCATACGGTATTAATAATTCTATTTTTAGTTTTCACAGGAACCTCTATACTGCTTTCCATAGTGGCTGTACCAACTTACATTTCCACCAACAGTGTAGGAAGGTTCCTTTTCCCCACCCCTTCTCCACCATTTGTTATTTGTAAGACTTTTTAATGATGGCCATTCTGACCAATGTGAGGTGGTACCTCATTGTTGTTTTGATTTGCATTTCTCTAATAATTTGTGATGTTGAGCATCTTTTCATGCGCCTGCTGGTCATCTGTATGTCTTCTTTGGAGAAATGTCTATTATGGTCTTATTTTTCAATTAGATTTTTTTTATGAACTGTTTGTACATTTTGGAGATTAAGCCCTAATTTGTCACATCATTTGCAAATATTTTCTCCCATTATATAGGCTGTATTTTTTTTTTTTAATGGCTTCTTCTGTTGTGGAAAGGAAGTTTGATTAGGACCCATTTATTTTTGTTTTTATTTCTACTGTCTTGGGAGATTGACTTTAGAAAACATTGGTACAATTTATGTCAGAGAATGTTTTTCCCTATGTTCTCTTCTAGGAGTTTTGTGGTATCATGTCTTATGTTTAAGTCTTTAAGCCATTTTGAATTTACTTTTGTGCATGGTGTGAGGGTGTGTTCTAACCTCACTGATTTACATGCAGGTGTCCAACTTTCCTAGCACCACTTGCTGAAGCAACTGTCTTTTCCCTATTTTATATTCTTGCCTCCTTTTTGAAGATGAGTTGACTGTAGGTGTATGGGTTTATTTCTGGGTTCTCTATTCCACTGATTGGCTTGCCTGTTTTTGTATTAATATGATATTGTTTTGATTGTTGTAGCTTTGTAGTATTGTTTGAAGTCTGAGGGAGGTATGTGTTTTTATTCCTCAGGATCACTCTAGAAATTCTGCATTTTTTATAGTTCCATATAAATTTTTGTATCATTTGTTCTAGTTCTGTGAAAAATGTCATGGATAATTAGATAAGGAATAGCATTAAATTTGTAGATTGCTTTGGATCTGTAGATTGCTTTGGGCAATATTGCCATTTTAACAATATTAGTTCTTCTAATCCAAGAGCATGGGATATCCTTCCATTTCTGTGAGTCCTCTTTTATCACCTTTAATAATGTTTTGTCATTCTCAGTGTATAAAACTTTTATTTTCTTGGTCAGGTTTATTCCTAGGTATTTTATTTATTTTGGGGGGAGGTGCAATTTTAAAAGGTTTTTTTTTTTTTTTTTTTTAACATTTCCTGATATTTCATTGTTAGTATAAATGAATGCAATCAATTCCTGAATGTTAATCTTGTATCCTGCTACTTGGCTGAATTCATTAATTAGACCTAGTAATTTTTGTGGAGTTCTTGTGTACGTGTGTTTGTCACTCAGTCGTGTCTGACTCTTTGTGACCTCAAGGATTGTAGCTCACAGGCTCCTCTGTCCATGAAATTCCCCAGGCAAGAATACTGGAATGGGTAGCCATTCCCTTCTCCAGGAGATTTTGTTGGCCCAGGGATTGAACCTGGGTTTTCCACATTGCAAGTGGATTCTTTACCATCTGAGCCACAAGGGAAGCCCTTTGAGTCCTTAGGGTTTTCTATATAAAGTAACATGTCTGCATAGAGTGACAATTTTACCTCTTTTCTTCCAATTTGGATACCTTTTATTTCTTTTTCTTATCTGATTGCTGTGGCTAGGATACATATTCATTTCAAATATTTGAGGAACAATCTCCAAATTGGCCATATACTAGGTTACTCTATACGCTCACACTTGATTTTTATAATTAGAATATATTTATGTGATATTTGTACAAAATATGTTTTAAAAAATGAAAAGAAGCACTTATATGCAGTTGTGGTAGGCCTTTTAAACATATTACCTTGTTTGATCTCACATAAAACAGTGAAAGTTGGAGGGAGGTTCAGCCAACTGACCCCAGACTACTGAGATGATGAGCACAGTTCAGCAGTTGCACTCAGTTCTCCTAGATGCCAGAGCCTGGTCACATACCTTACTGTGCTGCCTCACACAATGCTTGATGAAGCACATTCAAGATTACCAGAGCCTTACTTTCAATTTCTCCAAAGAGAACACTTATGATTTTAAGGACTAAATATCAGATTTTGGTAGGAAACAGATACAGAAGAATATTCTTAAAAGGACCAAATTTTTACCTAAGTGTGTCTTTTTGACATCTAGCTTTACTAAAACATCATTTTACTCTTAAGGCTTATTCACTTTATAGGAATTTTTACAAGGATTGTACATAGTGGGGGGTTTTGTTTATTATTATTTTTTAACATGATACAACTGTTCAAACCTCCTTGTGTTTGATTTTATCAGAGAACAGAGTTACTTCACTATTTCTCATGTGGGAGTCAAATAAACAGGCCACTAGTATTTATTTCTTCATATCACCAGATGTTTTCTCTATGACTTAGGGGAAGAAACACTTTCCTAAATACCCACCAGATCTGAGGCAGCACTTCACTCAGAGAGAGTGAGGACAACCTGAACAATTCTCTTTATGCAAATACAAAGTATTTACTCACCCAATTCGTATTTTCAGCATGCCACTGAATAATTCTGGGTTATTGGAGATGATCCAGCCAATATGGATGACCAGTTCTTGCTGAATTACTGCCTCCCTCTCATCATGGGTATTACACTTGTAATAGATGATGTTCTTAATCACTCCCGGAGACAAAGGATTAGAGATAACTTCTTCTTCATGCCCAAAGGCACCCAGAGTTACCTACAGATGGCAGAATTTTATTGTAAAAATTTCCTAGCTACTGATAGTTTGAAAAAAAAAAATCAAGGCTCAGGATGACTGGCAGGCTGAAATTACTCTATGCAAGCTAGGGAATTAGGGAGAATAACTGCTCCTGCTATTTATTAAAATGGCCTTCAAAGCATGACTCCCATTGGAGTTCATGATGGTTCAGTCTCATCTAAAATACAAGGGCAGGTGAGGGTCCCAGCTAGGGGAATGAAGGTGAGTGGATAAAAGCAGGGAAGGAATATAAATAACTATTATGATAAAATTATTCTGAATGACTTCAGGACTGGAAACTCCTCAGAGAAAACAGTTTTACTTTAGTGCATAGTCTATACAATTTAGCATCTGAGAGTATGTTCTTCACTTCTTTTACAGTTTCTCATGTGGAAGTTTTTGCTCTTTAACAATACTGTAACTTTTTCAAAGGTAGGTACAAGGACATAGTTGTAGTGAAGACCCACTTTTCCTGGCACACAGTCAGGTACCCAGTGAGTGCTGAAATACTTTTGGATGTATCTCTGGCCTGTGGAGGGGAATAAATAAGGCTGCCCACAAGCCAGAAAAATGAGAAAGCACAGAGGAAATGGCAAAGAAAATTCAAAGCCAAAAGTGCTGTTGAGGCTGGGCAAGAGGAGTAAATACTCTGCTCCCCCTCTCTCCTCTTGTCTTAGTACTCTGCCACTCAAAAGAGTCTGCATGCAGAAGAGTCTGCATCCCCTCCTTCCTCATTTCCTCTCTCTTCCTTGTACAGGGCATAATTATAAGAGGCAGGAAAAAGAAGAGGATATCAAAGAGTCCTTGTGTCTTCTGACATGAGAGGAGAAAGCAGAATAGAGGTCTTCTGCCCAAATTTTGTGATGGACTAAAAACTGAGAATTGCTAGTTTATTGCAACACAAGTGGTACCAACCAGTTAGTCCAAGTGCGATTACTTTTATTAAAATGTCAGCTTGTAAAGAAAAAAACAAACAGAAGGTAAGTACATCATTGCCTCTGGAAGCAATGATGACTAAACCACTATTTCATTCCAGAGAGCTTGAGGTGATCTGAAAGTGCAGAAGTAGAAGTGTAGAAGCAGTTATTACTTCAGTTCTCAGGGTGGCATTTCATAAATAAGCAAATGCAAACTTGGAATGCTCCATTTTCATTTCCTCTTTTAAACAGGTTAAGATGCAGTCAGTGAATAGACTCCATACACCTGAAACAGGGCTGTCAGCCTTCCAGGTACCCAACTCTGTAACTGACTACTTCCCTGGGAGATGTGCAGGTCTGGTGGACAATAGTCCAGTCATAGCCTCAGGATAGGTTCCAAGGTGCTAGGATTTTGATCTGGGGAACAGAGTCTCAGGATCTTAGGCAGCAATCGCCCTCTAGATAGTGCACAGAATGGACATGACCAACTGTACCCTACCTAACCCCTCTCCAACTGCCAGATGCCAGTGACCTCAGAGCTCTCCAAAACCTTCTCATTCATTCATATGTCACAGAATTAACTATATTTTCAGATATACTACAGGGGCCTAAAATCCAAGGAAAAATAGCTTCCCAAAGCCTGTTGAGTTTCTTTAAGAGGTGGCTCAGTCCAAGGCAAAAATATAGAACTCTGTGGCTGGATCTGAGGACTGCAATGAGAAGAGGCATCCAATAACTTACTACCTGTCCCTGGTCTATTTACCTGATAAAGAAGGATGAAAATTCTTTTAGTAATTTGGAAAACAGAAAAATAACATATATGAAGAGATTTAAATTTTTTCTCAGGAATTTTATTAGTACAATAATTTTTAGCTATTAAATATTACAGAATAGGATCACTTATTCTTTCAACATTTTAAAACTTTGATGTCAAGATGAAATAATTTCAATTTTAATGAACTAAGAGCCCTGAGATATGAACAATGGGTTGATTCCATCAAAGAGGGTTACAGTTTTTTGCATTATTAAAGCTTATTACATCCCTAGGTTAACTGTCAGGAAGACATGATAAAGCACACATATTCCCAAAGAAGAGATAGAAAGCACACAGCTTTTCATTCCAATCAAATGATGATTCAGCCAAGTAATTAGAGCTTACAGAAAAGCAAAAAATGAGCAGCCATATCCCACTCCACATACCCACATGCACAGGCTCAATTCAATCTACATTCACCAAGTGCCTCTACAAGGCCATGGTGAGCACAAAGGGACGGTGCTGGACAAGACATAGGCCCTGACTTCCAGGGCTTCATGGTCTACCCTGTGAGACACACACATTCAAATGAACTGGGATCCAGGGCAGATTGTGAGAAGTGTAACAGGCCTATTTTGAGAACCCAGAGGAGAAAGGGACTGCTAATGGTTTTCTGTGAGGAAGAGCTGGCAAGAGTTGGCCTCGGTGGGAGGGGAGAACCTGGAAGGAGAGGGGCCCAGAGGGTTAAGAATCTGGGGAGCCAATGCATTTCTAATGGGGAGAAGAGTTCTGGTGAAGTAAAAGGAGAATGTGCCCTTCACTACTCCCTATCGTTGCCCCACCTATCCTAAGCCTGTCTGCAATGCTTTAGTAGGTATCATACCATTTTCTTTGTCAGTATTTTCACTGATCTCGAGTTAACCCAGGAGCTTAAAATTAAATCTCTAAGGTGCAGCACAGATGTGCTTCTTTAAGACTAGATTTTGCTTGGGGAAGGAGCCTTCTGTAGAAATGCCTGAGCCATTGCAAATGTGGTTGTGAGAGGCCTGCGATGCTGAGGCTTGCCAGACTTAAAAGCCAGGGTCCTACCCAGAAATCTCTGTGACTGTGACCGAGAGTCTGAAAATCAGCTACTTACCTGTTTGCCCTGCACTAAAACATTAGTAATGGATGGGGCCAGGCTGTCCACTAGTTTACTTAAAAGACTTGCTGCATGGCGCACCACCGACCTGGGGGCAAAGAAGAGAGCACGCCAGAGGTTGACAAATCTAAATGAATGAATGAATGGGCCCCTGAATGGGGGGAATTAAAAAACTTGTACAATTAGGTCCTCACTTAATAATATGGATGAAACACTGACCCCAAGACACTGGACCTAACAGCTCAAGTCTTCCAGACTGTAGGACTATCCAGAATTAGGGAGGGATAGCTTCACCCTCACCTCTGCCACCAGCATTATTCCTGCCATTAACAACTTAAAAAGAAAGAAAAGGAAGCCTAACTGTCCCTTTGTCAGGGAGCGGTGTAGGAGGAGGAATTGATTATTCTGATTTTGTATTTAAAAATTTATTAATAAGACTGTCATGGGTACATGACACTATTCCTATAACCGCTGTAAATCAAGTTTCCTTCGGTGCCTACTAACCAAATCCCTGGATTAGGGAATTCACTTAGTACTCAATTTTAGGAAGTGATACAATGAGATATCAGCGTTATTTTTTCTCCTTGCCAGAATGTTGAAGGAAGTAATTCACACTACTATTTTAACATTTCTGAAAAAGTCTTAGACTGTAAGGAGAACGGATTTTTAAGCACAGCACATGCAATACATAAAACATTTTCCCCCCATCAAAAGTAAAAATCCATGTGGAACTTTCAGATGGAGAAAATAAAATAAAAATGTAGGTTTAAAGGTGTTTCCTTGTATTTCAGGATATCCATGGATGTTGACCTATAAAAAACACGTTGCTTAATCTCAACATAGATGAACTAGTAGAAAATTCAGTCATATCTGATAAAGTTAGTGAAACAAACACTTCCTACTTTTAGAGAAGCTTTCACCCACACACTATAAGACCAAAAGACATATTTAACCCTGAGAACGCAAATAAGCCCACACGTTTCAAGCAGCTGGAGTTTTGACAATCTGTGCATGTTACCTGTTTCCCATGTACCAGAAAAGTAGTAATGTGTGGGGCTATAGAGGAAGAAAATTTCTGCGTAAATGCAGCCCCGTAGCGTACCGCCAACCTGGGTGTGTCAGTGGAAAGCCATAAAAGGGAAAATACAGTAAATAAAACTTCCAGGAGTTTGTTCTTTTAAACATAACAGTCAGGACTCTAAATGTTTGCTAATGATTTATCTAAAATACAAGTATTAAACATAAAGTAAAAGTAGGTTTGCTTAACCGAAGATTATAGACCAGATTTGAAATTTACTGACTAAAAAGCAACATCTATTTGTTTGCATGCCTTACTGTGCTGAGAATTTACAGCGAAAATCTGAGACTTAACCACAGGGTTATTACATAATTTCTTCTTGAGTGGAATAGTATATTTACTATAAATTAGAGTTGAAATACTGCTAAGAGATGTTTTGTCTAATCCTTTTATTTTAGAGATTAGAAAACTGAGGTTCATTGAAGTTAAGGGAGTTTCTTATGACATGACACTTTCTTGAGATTTCTTTTTCAAAATTAGATAATAATGGGTTATTAAAAATATATATGTATATTTATATACTATTAATTTCCAAAATGTTAGATTCTGCTAGTAAAACCGTTAGAATTGCTTCAAAGATGCAGAGGGCATGCATTTAGGCATACCTACCCCACTGTGAATGTAAACAATCTTACCTCAACTTACCTAAGTTTTCCTCAGTCTCTGGGAAGAGACTACCTCTGCAGGACATATCAGTTACTTTTTATGCAGTAACTACAATCATTAGGATTCATTAAACTTAAGCCATGAGAGAACTGTCTTGTAAGTATATTATACTTTGCTTGTGTTTAAACGAAACACTGGTCTCTTCATGACCCTCTATAACAAGTTTTCAAAACACAAATTAGAACCTAAAGCACCTTGCTGGGACAGAGGAGGTGCAGGATAGGAAAAAGTCATTAGAACATTATGCCAGTGCATCCTCTCCAGGTTCTATTCCTACAGATGTCTTTACTCCCAGACATGCTTTTAATATCTTGGGAGAGTCAAGATAAAATGCAATGTAGGCAGATCCTTAGAAAGTAGGTACTCACAGTACTGCAACCTTGGAACTTAAAAGGAAATATTAGAATGACTAGCCACCTTTAACACTGATCCATTATCTTTAGGATACTGAATATGATAACACAATTAAAAAAACATAATGACAAGGACGCTAATACGAACCAAAGTTTTTTGCTGCCAGCTCTTCTATAGACTCTCTCAATGTGATCAGAAACAGTACCTAGACATTGGATAATAGAGTCTTTGTTGAAAAAAGCTTTAGTTAAATGCATAACATTTATTCTCCTTAAAAAACCTGACATAATTAAATATGTAACCCAAATACATAGTGTGAATGTCCCCAGCCCTTGTTACAATGTAGTTTGAGTATATGATTTTGATAAATATTTTATTTCTTGAAATTCATTGTTTTCTTAATATATAATCAATATATTTAACAAATAAAAATGTTATTTTAATTTACTACAAAAAATAAAAAAAAACAGAATATGGCAAACTGAACAAAATACTGTAGACTCTGAATATATATAACTCTTCATTTATTTGTTCAAAAAAATGTTATGATGATTCTGTATATGATCAGAAACCAAACAAGGGTAAAGAACAGAATCTTTATCTTTTTACCCTGAACTTATTTTTATAGCTTTATAGCAAGTTGGATAAAATTATATTCAGATTCTGCAGATGCTTGTGATTTTTAATATATAAAGTTTCACAGATTTAAAACATGTAAAGTCTTTTAAATATCTAAGTAACAGATGAATATTATTACCAAGCTTAAAAAATGGTTTGAAAAATAATTCTCTTGACATTTTCATTATAAACTATTTTATATAAACTGTTTTATTTTAAAGCACCACTAAAATACACGTGTACATGCTAAGTTTACCCTTCAGTCATGTCCGACTCTTTGCAACCCTATAGGCTGTAGCCCATCAGGCTCCTCTGTCCATGGGATTCTCCAGGCAAGAATACAGGGGTAGGTTGCCATGCCCTCCTCTAGGGGATCTTCCCTACCCAAGAATCGAACTGGAATCTCTTATGTCTCCTGCATTGGCAAGCGGGTTCTTTTACCACGACTGTCACCTGGGAAGCCTACTACTAAAATAACCATTCTGAATTCTAAGTTCCTAATGAAATGTCTGCTTTTTAATGATCCCTTTGTTTTAAAGTATAAATTCTGATAAATGTCCTCAATATAACTGGGATCCTTTTTACACTTTGAGTTTCAAGATTAATTAGGAACAGAAAAGATTCTATTTGAAATTTGCTTAGAGTTCTTCTGTCTTCATTAAATTAAAAAACTAAAATTGTATAATACTCAAGAAAGTTGTCTCTTAGCTACAATAATGTAAATGCTAAGTAAACCTTAGTTTCTTTATCTGAATTGTTTATCTGAATAAACAATTATGTTTAGTTCACTACCAGAACTATAAATCTTATTAATTACATTGCTGTATAGAATATCAACTCAATTTCTAATTTTAACCAAATCAATATGCCTCACTGGACAGAGGACTTTCAGATGAGCCAAAAATTTTGGGTAGTTAGATATTAAATACTTGAAATGTATCCTACATTATTCTGTATTATAAAATGCCAGAAGTAGACCATGATGTAGATAGAATTCAAAGATTCCTTAGAGTAGTGACTCAACATATGATTGTAGATTTCAGGGGTAACTGGGTTTCAGCCTTAATGCACAGTGGACACAAACACAATTAAAAATGACTTATTTTCGTAAACAATCTTGATAGTGCAATTCTATTAAATGCCATGTTCCATTCCAAATGGCTGCTGCAGACCATGAAGGAGCTAATTCTTATGGCTATAATGATTCAGCATTGTTCTTAAAAACATACAGAAAATAAAAGTGGAAATATAAACTGTCAATAAACAACTATGGAGTCATCAGAGGCTAACAGTCACAGGCAGAATCCAGGCTCCAACACCACTGAGATAATCAGACAAACAAGCATTACTGCATGAAAGCAATTCAGGAGTTCATACATCAAACTGTCTATTCCATTCTAGGGGTACGAATGAACATTTTCCTTTTAAAAAACTTTTAACTTTTAAAAATTAAAAAAGAAAGGTTTACTAGGAAGAAAACAACTTGTAACAGTTTAGTGCATGTTCATTATGCATTTTTGATATATGTTCAAAAACAGGGAAGTCTTTTTATTTAAAATGTTCTCTTAGTTAGATACTCTTACCTTCCTTTGTGATGAAGTTGGGGCCTTCTCTTTTGAGCAGTATACCCAGTAGGATGGCTTGGCTAGCCAGACAACTACAGTCCTGAAAATATAAATCACTGTGAGTAACTGGAATGAAATGGGTACAAAAATTACCACAGGGAGTAACTAATCATGAAACCTCATGATGCAAAGAGGAAATATTCTGCTATGCAACTGAGAAAAGATAAAATGTCATTGATATATTACCAGGCATAAGATGACATTATACAACTATTTTTAGCTATCTTGGAAACAGTGGGTAGACAAGCAGGCTTCCTGGGGTAGTAGAATTTAATAATCAAATTTTCCAGGAAATAAGTAATGAATAGAAAATATGTTATCTATAAGCTAATACAGGTGACACTGATGCTGTCACCCTCTGAAAGATTTGGCCAAGTCACCTATCTGCTCCTTTTTTGACTTTACTTGTTCATAAATGGGAGACCATGTTGTTACCGACTCATTGTGGAGAGGAAGATGAAAGAAGAGGACATGTGTAGGCTGCTTATCATATGTTTTGTTTTATGCCTATTATATCATATTCATGCTTATATAGATTTATAGGTAGTAACGATCAATCACAACAACTGAATTGATATCTGGCAGACTATATATTTGGCCTATTCGAATTTGGATGGTCCAATAAAATGTCAATGTATTCATAGCTCTACCATTAAATTTATATTTCTTTTGATAGGTACTATATATCCTCACCTGTCCTCTAAAATGCCAATAACCTCAGGGATGGGATAACACTAGGTTGCTAACCTAATATTCATATGGATGTAGTTATAGGATTGCTTTCTTCAGTGACTGGAGAGACTCAAAGCAAGCATGACCTAAACGCTGAGATAGGAGAGAAGGCCAGATTGGGAAAAGAAGAGAAAAGGCACTGAAAGAGAAGTCTGAGATCCCCAAAGCAACTATGCTTCCTTAATGGGCTATTTAATACTTTCATACACAAGACAACCCATTTTAAGCATCTTAAAGACATTCACGCTAATACTAGACCATGAGAACTACTTCTCATTACTGCCTCAGTTATAGACAGGCCATCTACTTCCAGGCTAGTTGCTACCTTCTCTGGGAGGACAAAAAGAAATATGGTTTGCCCCTGGCAGTTCCTGCTCTGTCAACTTCACTCAGGGTCATGTGGGAATTGCATCTTCCTCACATTCAGTTTTTGAAGAATTTCATGGGTGGGTTTGTTTCTCCATTCAGTCATGGTAACATCTGGCTTCTGTTCCTGTTCAGGGGCATTGGAGGTGCTGCTTTGTCGTTTGACTTTTGAATGTTTGGGAACTTCTAATTCCTCAAAACTCTTAAATTCTGGAAGCCTAGAATTTAAAAGAAAAAGTTTCATATTTCCTGCATTCCTAATGAAATCTCAAGAAACACAATAAATAACCTAAAGGAACTTACTCTTCTATTTCACTGATTCGTAAGAAGTCAAGTTGTTCAACCACAGCTCCAGATATTAGTGTCTGAAATGCGATTGAGAAAAGATTCACAACTCTTAAATTTATCAAGCAATAACGTTATGATTTATGCACATACTATTCTGTAAGTATACAATACTTAAAAAAAGTTTACTTAAAAAATAAACATGATCGTTAAGTAATTTCTTAAAATGAACATTCTAAAATCAGATAGATTTTCACATACAACAACCCCCCCTGAAATAGAACATAAACATCAAGCTACAAGTTAATGAGTTATAATAAATAGCAGAATCAGATGAACTGTTTTTTCTTTCTATCCTCTTATTTATAAGTTCAATTAAAAACTCAGAACTTATTAAAGTGCTAAAAGACAAAAATTTGATGCTTAAAAAAGCCACGAAACATTAAAACTATATTCAGAAAATATAATGTGAAATTACTCTTTGGATTTGGCTACCATAATATATTTCAAGGCTCTTCTATGATAAGATACTGCCACATCTCCATTTTTCAGGATCATGAAGTTATTGATTATCTAGGCCAGTGCTTCTCTATATTCTGGCAAGCAATATTTGGTCATTTTATATCCCACTGTGTGTGTTAGTTGCTCAAGTCATGTCCGACTCTTTCTGTCAATGGTATTTTCCAGGCAAGAATACTGGAGTGCGTTGCCATGCCCTCCTCCAGGGTATCTTCCTGACCCAGGGATGGAACCCAGGTCTGCCTGCATTGTCGACAGATTCTTTACCGTTTGAGCTACCAGAGAACCCCTTGAGCAAACTAAATGAGGCCAAACTTGAACATAATAGTTGCTTATCAGTGGTTCATGTATAAATGAATGATAACCCACAATGATTTTTAGCACTAAGTGTCACTTCTGATGAATTGTCAAGTGAGAAATATACTGACAAGGAAACAAGCCATAAATTGTTACTTTAAAAATAAGGTAATTCTTTAATCAAAACTGTGTTACATATATTACTTTCTCTATTTTCTCCTGTTCCTTTCAAATGTTAAGCAACAGGATTTAGGGAATGTTACTCTTGCTGGCTAACCTCCAGAGTTGTGCTGCCTTCTCTTCCACTGAAAATTCATAAAGTAGGTGATCAACAAATATCCACTACAAATGGCAGAATGAACATGTTACCAATCATACTAAAGCCTCCTTGCAGAGTCTGAATGAGAAAGGCCAAATATGCAACTAATTTGCACATTTTTATGTGGCCCAGCCACAGTAAGGGTCTGAGAGGAAAGTCTGTGCCTGGGCAGAGGGCAGTACAAAGCAAAACTAAAGTCTACAGAGTGATATTTCCTAAGATGCAGACTTACCCCTGAACATCTTGCTCTATAGTTAACTAATTTGTTAGACAAATATTTACTGAACACATATATGCCAAGCACTAGGCTAGGTATTAAGGATATAGCATGGACAAAATACACATAATACACATTAATTCAATTCATAAAGTAAATGCTACTCTGAATTAACAGATAAGTTGTAGATTTCATTAATAGTCTACAGAGTTTTTGATTTTAAAAATTTAGTTGGTTGGAGAGGCTCCTAAATTATTTTTTTAAAAACTGAATTACAGTTGTAAAATATTATATGTTAGAGGTATACAATGCAGTGATTCATAATTTTTAAAGGTTATACTCCAACTGTAGGTATTATAAAATCTTGGCTAGTTTTATAAAAAGGCTATTGCAATTATTTCGCTAGGGATTAATACTTTAGTTCTGATGGTAATTAAATAACTTACTATTGACAAATATATATGTCAAATGCAATACAATATTCAAAAATGATATTCAATTATATCCCCCAAGACCCTGTCCAACTGAACATACCACCAAAGACTGTACTCCATCCCATTATTCTGAATCCTTATCTGGCCTTATCTTTGGTTTTGCTCTCCTACTAAAATAAGTCTCATGAGATCAGGAACTCTGTATATTTTCAGCATTATATCTCCATTGCCTAGAGAGGTCACTCAGTAAGTATTTGTTGAATCAAGGAACCAATATTTACATATTTCTTACAGAGAGAACAGTAGTGAGCAGAATACTCTGGGAATGCAGAGATGAGTAAAGCCTGGACTAATAAGAGTTTGCAATCCACACAGGGAAGCAGGCACAAGAAACTAGTTCTACCTAAAATAAGAGCTATAGCAGAGCTCAAGGAAAATGCCACAGAAACACATTGGAAGGAGAAATTAATTCCAGACTTGGAGACTTCACTAAAGAAATGAGATTGATCTAAGTTATAAAATTAAAGTATGACTTAAAAGGAAAAAAAGAAAAAAAGCAGTTCTAGAATAGAGTAATAGCATGAACAGGGAAAAAATAAATCACATTAAAGATTTGAAAAGTACTCAGTACTCTTGGAGTGGAAATCAGGACTGAGAATTAGCTGCATGAAGACATGTCCTGGGTGATGAAGCTAGGAAGTGATGCTGAGGCACAGTGATGAGAGAGACTATAGATCGTGGGCTGAAGACATTTGAAAGAGCCTTAAATAAAGGCCCAGAGAAGTACACAGGTGTCATTTCCATTTCTTATCCTAAAGAGAAGACAAAGGCTAGTTTGAGGGTGTGAGGGGTTGTTCAATGGGTATAGTGCTTCGGTTTTACAAGACGAAAAGAAGCTTTTTCTCTGGTTAACACTGTACTCAAGGGTTTAGTGCACAGCAGAGAGCAGAAGATATAAAGATTAAATAATAATTTAAGTGAAAGACTCATAAATGAATTGATTAAAAACTGGAAAGCTGTCATTTATGTCCAAGATGTACATACGAACAAAGGCTTCACTGCTTAGTGATGAGAAGCTGTTATCCATTCCTCCAACTTTCAAAGTGCAGTGTTGCACAAACTCATGGTCTAGCATCTATGCTGTTAGGATTAAGCCACTTGGGTTGCCTATGTGAAAATAATCTGTACTGTTGTAAATATCCTATACAATCTGATAATGTACCATTTCGCTGTCTTCTGAATCTGCATTGGTAGAAAGCAACAACTGAGAGATGTTTCTGATACTGTACAGAACAGTGCAACACCCCTGGCTCCTTAACCCAACCCTGCTCTCAGGACATGGAAGCAAAATGTACATCCTTTAAGCAAAAGGCTAGATGTTTATTTTCTGGGAACCTGAAAAACCCAGAAGAAAAAAACACCCAGATATTGGCACCTGGGGTTTTCCCCAGCAAAAATGGTCCTTGCCACTAGCCCACCTTATGAGTAAATTCACCATGACAATGATCCTTGTTCCCAAACACACAGCTTCCAATAAATTTTTTATTCTTTCACTCTTAAAAATAAAGGGATAGCTGATAAATGACTCCAACATGAAAGACTGAGCCCCCTGAAAACAGAGAAAAGAAACCTGAAAGAGATAATATACAAAGGAAAGATTTCCAAAGCTATCCTGTTAATATTCTTAGAAGGATAAGACAAAATATAATATTCAGAAAAAAAGAGAAAAATAAAAACAAGATAGCTAAAATACAAAAATCAGCAGAGGAGCTACATGCTAAATATCAAGGAAATTGCCCCAGAAAGCATTACACACAAAAAGACAAAAAAAAAAAAAAATAATGGGAAAAGATAAAAACTTAGATAAAAATCAATTGAGTATACAAAACACAAGCAATGGTGAATGAGAATGTAAACATGCCATTTACCAGGTTACTTACATAGGTCCCTCTTTATAAATTTTCCTCTTTCTTACTCAATACTGTGCACCTACCACATAAAAGACTATGAATGATTACAACTTTTTAATGGAAATAAGACATTTAAGCCCATAATGGACTACAATTTGGATAGTTTATGTTAATGGTCATAAAAGGATATTAAAAAAGAAAAGTATCCTCTCTGGACTGAGTGATTCTGCAGAACTTGCCTTTAATGTTCAGTAAGACTTCAAAGCCCAGTGATGTTGAAAGAAAGGAGGCTACTCCAGGCAGAGGAAATGGAGTGAGCAGAAAGGGGCAGAATCTCAAAAAGCTGAGAACACAGTAATTAAGCTGTATTGGCTGAAGCAGAAAGAATGTTTAGCAGGAGATAATTGTAGGCAGAGAGGCTGCTATGGCTCATAGGAACCACAAAGGGATTGTTATTTAGGAGCTGTGAACATAAAGCTGTAAAATCTGAATGGAACAAGCATTATCTCCAGGTTGGTGTCACTGTGGGGTAGGGAAAAGAGCACTGGCCCATGGAGTCAAAGAACCTGAGATTATACAGGTCACTTCACCACTCTGGCCTCCAGCTTCCTCAGATGCAAAAGTGAGGTAAGAGATGACCTTTTAAAGTCTAAAATTCTGATGGGAAACCAGTGCAATTGCTCAAGCATCAGATTGGAAGGATCAGATAAACAGGGTGGTGACAACAGGAATAGGAAGGTAGACAGAGAATAAAACATTCAGACAAAAGCCTTACAAAGAATATAATTAAGAAACATAGTTGATTCTAAGGATTAATTGTGCTGGAAAAAGAAACACTGAAATTCAGAAGACTACCTGTAGACGATCAACATGAACTTTGACTCCTCCAATCATTCCTTTCTTAAAAGCTGCCAGCATATCTAATATGGGATTGAATCGGCTACCTCTGAAAAATATAAACAGATAAAATGTACATATTAACAACAGAATGAGAAATTAATAATCTAAAGTGCCTTTTATATATGCAAACCACTCTGTTACATGCTGAGATGGATATAAAAATGCAAGGAGGCCCTGCTTCCAAAGGGTTCACAGTAATAATGGCAGTGAGATGCATGCACCTCACTTCTTTCATCAACCTACCTTATATTGTCTTCCCGGATGAGAACAAGGAAAAGTGGACGTCCATGCATTTTCCAGTATTGCTTAATAAACTGGAGTGCATTCTATTAAAACATAAGAATGAGGTAGGATGTGACGGCATAGTATCTGAGTTGATCAGGATGCTTAACCATTAGTGGCAAAGAGCCAACAAAACTTACATATCCAGATAATTTCACAAACTCTGGATAAGACTACTTAGGGGTAGAAATGTTCTAATAACACTCAGGTTAAGCTAGAAATCATTTTGACTTTAAACTTTGTTCTTACAAATAATCAGATCACCAGATCACACATGTCTTAAAGTTGCCTTGTTTGCTTTTTTTTTTTTTTTTGAGGCCTAACAAATACAGTTCAAGAGTGGTCTCAGGGAAGGAAAATCAACCCAAGGTTATCATCCAGAAGATTTCATTCTCACTCCACAATTTACATTACAGTAGGTAAAAGAGATTGGGCTGAACTATATATATCATCAAAAACATGAAGAGTTCTTTATTTGACTCAATTTCTATTATCATCATTATCACATCAAACATATACATAACATTTCACTATGTACCAGGCACTATTCTGAGGGCTCTGCATATATTAATTCCTAATCCTCAGGACAGTCCTATTCAGTTACACAGATGAGAAAACAGGAACACAGAGAAGTTAACTAATTTGCCCAAGATTACACAGCTGGTAAACAGTGGAATCAAGTAAATCAAGTAAATCAAGTAAATCTGGCTCCAGACTTCATGCTCTAGGCCATGACTCTAAGCTTCTCTACTCTGCAAATGAAAAAGGGAATGAAGGAGATTTTAACTGACTGGGTATTATGAGTTAGGGGAGGTTTTATTTGAAATTCTTCATAAATAAAATCATTTTGCTAACTCAACTTTGTTCAAAAAGAGACAAATTTACTGTCATATGAACCTGGTTTCCAAAACAGTTCCCCCTCTGCTTTCACAATATATATACATATATATCCTTTTATTCCATTTGTAGAAGATAGAGCAAATAAAGTCATACAATTTTGTATAAAACAGAATACATCTATTATTCTAAGGCTGCAAGTAGTTTAACTCCCCAAAACTATGCAGATGATGTTTAACTTTCATATTTGATACTGTATTAATCCAGTAGCATAGGCCCAGGAGCACTTCATTTAACATACGATAGAATCAGCAGAAACAAAATCATCCCCTTCAATAAAAGGCTACCTTTATGTCATCTATCAGCAGTAAAACATCTTGAGACATGTAGAAATCACTAAGGTCAAAGATGATAGGGTAACAAACCACAGTCTTTCCTAGAATGCGATAAATCTGTAAGTGATAGTAAAAAAAAGTCATATATCCATACATACATATATACGAAACAGACGAAAGGCTAGTCTTAAAATACTAGTCTTGAAAATTAAAACTGATGTTTATTCTGAATAAGCAAATAATCTTATAAAATCTATATAATATCAAGGAATTTTAGTTTCTTAATTGAATCAGTATGCTGATAAAGTAGTTCACCTCTATTGTAATGGAAAAAATCTGAGTAAACACTACTACAATCAGATATCTTACTATGCTTAGAAGTAACAGTGAGATGTGTATTTATTTTTAGAAGAGTTCACGAAAGCATACAAAACTAATTATTTACTTGTAGAAAATAATAATTGAGATAATTAGCACAAGTATGATGAAATGTGCAAATGGATGCACAACAGGTCAAACATCATTCTAGTCTGTGGTATTACAATCTGAAGACTGCTCTATAAGGAAATTTCATGAGCACCTTTGATGTACCAAGGCAGCCAATAGGTCTATCTGGCCTTCCGCAGAGTCCTAATTTTTCATTGATACCCAGATGGAAATAAGCCTGTAAGACACAAATATGTAAATCAGAGCCAGGCAAAAATTAATGCTTTTCGTTTTTTTGCCCCACCTCGACTACTGCCCTGATAATTTCTGATTTTTCCAAAGAGGTCAGGGAAACTTTATTCAACGGACTTGCAGGAAAATAAGACAGCCAATGACACCAACTTGGATTCTGGGGCACTGGGAGATTTGAGAGTGAAACTTTTGAGATCCATTTAGCAATATTCTAAAATTCAGCACTGTTCTTTTATTATCATGTCATAAATTTACAACTTGCTTGGCTCTACCTGATTCACACAAGAACAGAGACAAATGCTTCCTATGTGATAAAACTTTTCACTATTTAAAGGTTAAAAAATCAGGGCCACATAACTTCTACTAGATTTCTATCTTCAATTATTTCCTACCAACAAGAACATATCTTTATTGCTTTTTCTGATTATATGAATTTTATGAAAAATTTAATCCATATCCTACAAGGGAATGGTCCTGTTACTCTCACAACAGGCAACAACTCGTTCACTTTGGTATGTGTTAAAAGGAATGTAATTTATTGTTTGATCCCTAAGAAACACTGGAAGTATAAAATATGGTTACAAATTTTTAACAGTACATAGATAAATATATACCCATATCGTATACACACACACACACACACACGTGCATATATTTACATAAATGGGTTCATATAGTATATAATCTGGTATTCCAGTTTTTTAAAATTAGTATTGTTCTTTTCTACAGAGGAAAAACAGACCTGGAAGGAACTAGATGTTAATCAGTGCCAGAGGATGAGTGCTTTATCCAATTAAGAGGTCTCCTTACAGTATTTAAAATTAACATGGATTCACCTGATGAAGGTAGCTCCCAATTTTTTGTTATTTCAAAACCAATTCAGTAACCACCTTTTGTCAGTGTAGTATTACTTCTGCAGGATAATTTCCCAGACTGGATAGAGTCAAAGAGAATATATATTCTCTTTCATCGTAATGGCAGGTTGGTCACCCTCCAGAAATAATGGACCAATTACATCTACATTAACAGTGCACAGGCCATTTTTGTCATTCTCTTGGGTCACAAGGATATTTCATCTTAGTTTTAAACAACTGTATTCGAATATTTTGTGGTTGACCATTTTCCTATATATTTAATAGCTATTTGTATGTTATATACATTTTTTCCTTTTATCAAATATTTTACTCAATCTGCTCATCTTCAATGTTGTTATGAAATGTGCGAACAACAGCATATTAATGCAAACATCATTTCAGCCTGTGGTATTTCAATCTAAACAATTTTCTGCGAGGAAATTTCACAAGCACCTTTGATGTGCTGGTTGTTTATGCCACCTACAACTAAACTTATTTAAATGTGTCAATCACTTCCTTAATGGCTTTTTGGCACTGGTGTTACTCTAAGATTGGACTTTTCCTTCCAACAGTTGTAAAATGTTCTAATTTTTCTTTTAGTAATTTTATATTTAATCATTAAAAATATTTAAATCTTTAATCTGTCTGGAATTTCTTTTTGTACCTGAAGAGAGGCAGAAATCTAACCTAAATTTTCTTAAATGTAAAATAAAACCAACTGTCTTTACACAATCTACTGACTATGATTTGAACTGATTTCAAGTATCAATCTCAACATATACAAATTTAACACCATCACCAGAGCTCTCTGTTCATTTTGTCATGACGCACACATGAATGTTAGAATTAGGTCTGTCTCTCTCCTTCTGCACTGACTATTCCTAGAGAATAGCATCCCCTGAGTTGGCACTGTGCCTAGCATACAACTGTGCTCAGGAAATACTTGGTGGATGAACGAGAAAGCAAGTTAATGTCCTCTGGAGCCACATGTACTGTGCATATTAATTCTGGAATAGCAGTGGTTTTAGACAAAGCCAACTAGACAGAAAAAGTTCTCCATAAAGCATTTTATTGTATAGGCTGCACTGAAACTGCAATGCACAGCACTAGATGGAGATACCCTTCCTTTGTATTTACCGAGGTAGAAAGGAAATCTTTAAATACTATTCAGTTATATTAAAAGCCGTTTCCTTAACTTCCTGAGCCACAGAAGGTCTATGACAATTAGGTAATCAGATGCAGAATGCTCTCTGTACTACAGGATGCAGATAATACTGTTCCTATGTTATATACATTCACACCACTTAATGTGCTGAAACATACAGTAGGGACAAAACCACCCAGAAGCCCAGAAACACTGCATTCTCTTGGGTTGGCCAAAACTTTTGTTCAATTTTTCTGTAAGATGACTCTAGTAGCACTTAGTTGTCTAACTTCATTCAAAACAATTGTTGGATTGTATTGTGACAGCTGTCATATCAGTGTGCATAAAAAAAAAAAACTTAGCAAACTGGTAGTTTTTGTGTAGCCGTTTTAATACTGAGGACAGAAGAAAAAAATGCAACATTTTCAGCCATTATGCTTTATTATTGCAAGAAAAGTAAAAACACAACCGAAATGCAAGAAAATGTTTGTGCGATGTATAGAGAAGGTGCTGTGATTGAACATGTCAAAAGTGGTTTGTGAAGTTTCACAGTAGAGATTTTCACTGGATGATACGCCATGGTTGGGTAGACCAGTTGAAGTTGATAGCAATCAAACTGAGACATCAACTGAAAACAGTGTTATACCACACAAGAGAGAGCCAACATACTCAAAATATCTCAGTCAAACACTGAAAATCATTTGCATGAGCTTGATTATGTTAATCATTTTGATGTTTGGGTTCCAAAGTTGCTGCTGCTGTTGCTGCTGCTAAGTTGCTTCAGTCGTGTCCGACTCTGCGCGATCCCATAGACGGCAGCCCACCAGGCTCCTCCATCCCTGGGATTCTCCAGGCAAGAACACTGGAGTGGGTTGCCATTTCCTTCTCCAATGCATGAAAGTGAAAAGTGAAAGTGAAGTCTCTCAATCGTGTCCAAATCAGCGACCCCATGGACTGCAGCCTACCAGGCTCCTCCATCCATGGGATTTTCCAGGCAAGAGTACTGGAGTGGGGTGCCATTGCCTTCTCTGTCCATGTAAGTTAAGCAAAAGAAAAATCTTCTTGATTGTGTTTCCATATGTGATTCTCTACTTAAATGTAAAAAAAATGTTCTATTTTTAAAACAAATTGTAACAGGCAATGAAAAGTGTATATAACTGTACAATAATGTGGAAGGAAAAGACTGTGGGGCAAGCAAAATAAAACCAACAACCACACCAAAGGCCAGCCTTCATCCAAAGAAGGTTATGCTGTGTATGTGGTAGGACTGGAAGGGAGTCCTCTATATATATGAGCTCCTTCAGGAAAATAAAATGATTAATTTCAACAAATACTTATCCCAGTAAGACAAACTGAAAGCAGCACTTGACAAAAAGCGTCCAGAATTAGTCAACAGAAAATGCATAATCTTTTATAGGATAATGGAAGACTGCATGCTTTTTTGATGACCAGGTAAAAATTGCTACAACTTGGCTGTGAAGTTATGATTTGCTGTATTTGTGACATTGCACCTTCAGATTTCCATTTATTTTTGTCTTTAAAAATTCTGTTAGTGCAAATAATTCCCATTCCCTGGAAGACTGTAAAATGTACCTGGAAAAGTTCTTTGCTCAAAAAGATAAAAAGTTTTGGGAAGATAGAATTATGAGGTTGCCTGAAAAATGGCAGAGGGTAGTAGAACAAAATGGTGACTACGTTGTTCAATCAAGTTCTTGGTGAAAATGAAAAAACGTGTCTTCTATTTTTACTTAAAAATTCACAGGAACTTTTTGGCCAACCCAATAAATCTTCACTTTGTAACAGAATGCTTGCTACCACATCTGTGATTCCTCAGCACCTTGTACTAACATTTATCATAGTACAATCAAAGTGGATTGTCATTAACAATTTTTTTTTCTGTCATCTCACGAGATTCAGAGGTCACTGACTGAGAACACAGGCAGGGTCATTTTGTCTACGTGCCCCATATAGTGCTCTGCACAGAGCAGGTGTTGCTGATGAAGGAATAAAATGCCACTATCACGTCATCTAAAGGAGATCAGTCCTGGCTGTTCCTTGGAAGGACCGATGCTAAAGCTGAAACTCCAATACTTTGTCCACCTCATGCGAAGAGTTGACTCATTGGAAAAGACTGATGCTGGGAGGGATTGGAGGCAGGAGGAGAAGGGGATGACAGAGGATGAGATGGCTGGATGGCATCAGATGGACATGAGTTTGGGTGAACTCCAGGAGTTGTTGATGGACAGGAAGGCCTGGCATGCTGCAATTCATGGGGTCGCAAAGAGTTGGACATGACTGAGCAACTGAACTGAACTGAGAGCCATGCTGGTCTTTTAAATCTTGCCTGCATGTTGTCTGGTAGAGTACAGACTCTAACGGAAAGAGTTGTTGATATAAATTAGGCCTGAAAAAACAGATTCAGGTTAATTTGCTTTGAAAGCATGTTTACCAAAGAATAATAACCTTTGTTATCATTCTCTGGAGCCTTCAGTGAGAGACCTTAAAAGTGTATCAGCAAATACAGCCTGTACCTAATGATAAATGCACAGTGTTATAGCCTTGGATTTTCAGACCTTCCATGCTGCCTCCTCTCCTTACCTAGGGGATCCTTACTTCCCTCTTGGACTCATTTAGCCTTTTCCATGAAACCCAGCTTTCCACCATTTACTTCTTAGTGTGATTTTAAAGTGTTACCTCCTCTAGGGTTCCTTGCATTTTCAGCCATATCTCTTTAATTAGGGCAGAAAAATTTTAAATTTGTTAAGGACTTTTGAAGAGCTGGTGCTCTGGGTTACCTCTGGTTTTGTGGCTAATAGGTAAGGTCCAGTCTGATTAGCAACAACACTGGGGCCTTGCATTTTCCCTGCAATGTCCACCTCACTTCTCTAAGCTTTTATTCTTTTTGTAAAGTCAAGGCTTTAATCAAAAACATTTACATCAACTTTACTGACTTTACCTGAAAGGAACCAAACACTTCCACCAAACACTGTGGAAATTTTCCTGTATTGCTTTTAACAATTACCAAATAAAAACAGGTTTATTAAATAATTAGTGGAGATCAACAATTTCCTGCCCCTAATGAGCAGGAATATTTCTAAACTCAGGCACTCCTGGATACATCTGTAGAGCAGTGCATGCAAAAGGCCTCAAAAGTCACCACTTTTAATTCAATCCAATAGGTATGTAACTGTATCAAAGATAAATTCAGTTGTCACTTTACAATTATACTGAGAACCAGCAAACCAAACAAGACAGGAATCACTTCAGACTTCAAAGAATAAGGCAAGAGAAAAAGGGCAGTAGTTATTACCAACAATATTTAGGTGAGAACATTTCTTTAATAGTTAAAGGGGAAATCAATCAAATGTAAAGGTTAATTTGATACACCACTACTAATATTAAGGCTAATTTGTTATTTAATTGGTCAGTCCAGGTTAGTAACAACACTTTAGCAAGGAGCGGAAGCTAACAAGACCTATGAATATAATGCACACACACAATGCAGTTGACTTTTAGTAACAATGTTTGATAAAGTGGGTCTCTCAACTTAATCAAAGACTTATGGATCAATGACCTTATTTAGAATTGGATTTTAGCTATGCTTCTTAACTATAAACTAAGTAATCATCATGCTCTAGTACCTCCACAAAGGAGACAGTAAAGAAACAGCATCACTTACTTTCACCAGCTCCTGCTGGGCCCAGATCTGAATGGGTTCCACCTGTTGAGGGGTTTGAGTCTGAATACCATATGTGTTGAGGAAAACCTGAAGGCTAGAAAACAAAAGGAAAAAAAGATATTGCATTTATTAAAAACCATGATGAAGGGGGAGGAGAAAAGGTGAGAGACTGTGCTAGCTGGGAATGTATTATCATTTGTTAAATATCAGCAATATGTCATCTGCACTGAAATCCACAGGCCCTCTTTTGGCAGCGGGGGGGTGGGGGGGGGTGGTTTCTTCACAGAGCATCAGATGTGAGCTCTGGGGGCTGGCAGTAAGGTAAGTACTAACTTAGGGGATGATCCCCATAATCTGTTCGCATTAATTTCTCAAAACTACATGCTGGGCAACACTGGTACAGGCCACAGACTGTAATATTTGCATCAACTAAAACAAAATTGTTTTTAAACATGAAAATAATGTTGTTCTGACACTTAAAGTGACATTAGTGACATCCTGGAAACCCTGTCAAGGGGTCTATGAAACTAATTTCTACCACCATACACAATATTATAAGCCTAAAGCAATCAACCTCCTTCCCTCTCTGTCAAAAGAACATACCACCCATCTGGGTTTCATACCGTTGGCTTTCTGCTATGAGTGCTACATAAACAACCAAATCATTTTCCAGTGGACCCTGTAATACAGAATAAGAGGGGGGAACATGTTAAAAGATCTGATCATCACTGACAATAAGGAGAACCAAGGACAACATTAACCATCTCTAAGCAGTTCATTAAAATGATGGACACCAGCTGGCTCTAAGCAGTCCCCTCTCCTTCCTTTCTCTCCATTTGCTTACTAATCAGTTTGATGGTGTAGACAGAGTAATGGGATACCAAGGAATGGAAAGCCATAAATCTCACCGCTGCCAGAGGGCCAGAGGGGCTAGACTTTCAGGGCTATTTTGAATGATGCATAAGAGTAGTTTAGGAACTGAGAGTCATTTTCCATCATTTAACTATGAAAGGAAGAGTAGGAACTAAAAATAAAAACCCAACTTACATACTCTCTAAAAAGGGACTGTGAGTTAAAATAGTTCATTCCACATCTTCGCTGCAAAAAGCTTTCCCCTTTTTTGTTAGCCAGTTTTACTTGGGCACCTTATACATCAAAATAGCCTTATTCTAATATACAGCTCCTACAGTAGAGAATGAACTACCCAGCTGACTATATAATTAACACTGTGTTTGTTAAATACAAGCTGTTGGGCTTAATAGTTCTAATCAAACATAGTGTTGGACATTTACTATTCTTTTTGGTGTGGAAAAGATTCACTGTAGCATATATTATGCATTGTTAAAATGAACCCAATTTTAAACTTGTATATAATTAACATAAAGAAGCACCAATAAACTACAGTATTAGGAGGCTCCAAAAATACTGATCAAACATAATTTCTTTATAGTAATGAATCCAACATTCCCAACAGTATGCTGTAAAATGTTTGATTTACCATCAGTCAGCTCCTCTCTATGGTATTCAATATGCCACTAGAATTTATGTATGATAGAATGCAAGAAACACCAGCATACATATATCAGCAGTAAATAACATACAGTAGAAGGATGGTTCTCAGAATCATCATGAAAATGCTATTTCAGGAAGTCCTCAATGTGATTTAAAAGAACAGATGAGAGAAAATATGATGGAACAACCACACAAAAATAAATACACATTAAAAATGCTATAAATTCTATTTTTATTTGATAAAAACTTTAAAAGTTGATGTTACTCAAAAAGATGAGAAAAAGTAATTATTCAGAGTCTCAGGATTTCTAACAAATGAAAACATTAAAATTTATTTTTCTTGGATGAAATTTATTCATCAAAAGGAGAAGTAACCTTACGGTGGGCCATTATCTTGAGGACAATTAGAGTTTTTAAATAAAAAGCAAGTGAATACATCTATTAGAATACAGACATTATTCCAATGTAAAAAAGGTAGCTTGTAGATCCTAATAAGTGAATCAGTATATTCTTTTCGAATCACAGACCCGTTTAGGACAATATTATTTCTATTTGCATGACAGAGCACTCAGATCTAAAATGCCTACTACAACATATTGAATCAGAGTAAGCATCTGGTTAGGGGACTTTTTGACAACTGAAGAACACTTCTATTGTGAAAACAGCATTTCAGAAACTTCCAATTCACAAACCATCTACCATAATGAGCTTAGGTTTTTAACCCTAGCCCAAGTAGGACCCTTCACCCATTTCTTTTCACAGAAAAAAATTTGCATGGCCAGTCCCACCACACCAATTCTCTTCCTTTCAGTGACAAAGTTGGAACTACTTTTCTCTGTATTTTCGTAATTTTCTTCAAATCACCAAAATTGTTGTCTAAACCTGAAGTCTCTCTGAAAATTTCCTAACAGTAATTAACACATTCTATTTCTGAATGGTATTATTCTTCATAATATTATAATACTTTCTGCTTTTAGGTTCACAAAGTATGTAAGAATATGTGCACACACACACACACACACACACACACACACACACGTAACATATTTGAAGGGCTCCAAGGTGGCACAGAGGTAAAGAATCTATCTGCCACAGAGTAGGAAATAGCAACCCATTTCAGGATTCCTACCTGGACAATTCTATGCACAGGAGAACCTGGCGGGCTACAGTCCACAGTGTCGCAGAGTCGGACACGACTGTGCAACTCAGCATCCACATATACATACTCAGTGACTCCTCTCTCATAGAATATACAATGTCCTAAAGTGATGGTTACTGTTGCCATTGTTACTTTTCAATCCTGAATGTTGCTATAGAAATGGAGAGAGATGGGACTACTTCCTAGTGGTCCAGTGGTTGAGAATCTGCCTTCTAATGCAGGAGATGTGGGTTTGATCCCTGGTTAGGATCTATTAATAAGATCCTACATGGTACAGAGCAACTAAGCCCAAACAAGCCAGTTAGTGAGCCTGAGCAACTAAGACCTGATGCAGCCAAAAATAATAATAATTATTATTATTTAAAAAATGAAAAGAGAATATTAAGGTATTTTATCAATTAAGATATTTTATAAGGGAAGGGTTACAGGATTTTGGTGACCAAATTGGTGCAAATCAGACGCTCTCTCCCTCTTCAACCATCATCCTCCACATGCATACACACAGACACCCTGTTTAAAACTCTCCACTGAATTCCCATTGTTCACAGAATAAGAACCAAGCTGCTTACAACAGCCTACAAGTCCTTACATAATCTAGCTCCAGCCTACTATTTTCTCATTCTCTTCTCTTCTTCACCACATTTTGGCCACACTGGGGTCTCTCTGTCCCTTGAACATGCCAACTATGTTCCTATCACAGGGCCTCCGCTCTTGTTGCACTCTTGCTTGGAATGTTTTCCCTTTAGATTGTTGCATGAGGTCCTCTTGTTATGCAGGTCTCAGGTATCATCCCTTCCTTAGAAAGGTCTTCATGTTCTACCATGGCAGCCCTCCTCTATTACTTTACTTTATTTGTCTGCTTTACAGTACTTGTCATTTCTAGAAATTACTTGATTTTATTTACTTATATATTCACTGTTATTCATCCTTACCAGAAAACAATTCCCTGACGACAGGCAACTTGATCTATCTTGTCTATCGCTATGGCCCCAGTGCCAAGAAAAAATGCCTGCCACACAGTAGGTGCTTACTATCTGAGGAATGACTGCCCAGGCAAGTTTCTCTATGTTCTTCTGTGTTTATGTAAAATAAAAAATGGGAATAATGGTATGTAGGAGGCCTAACATAAAGGCAGAGGATCGAACAAAAGAGGGCCAATAGAAATATTTACAAACTTTGACCTGCTAAACAAATGATATTTATACTATTATTTGCAGTATGACTGTATCAATTAACCTTGCTAAGCTTCAGTTTCCTCACTGGTAAATTGGGATAATAAAAGTATCTGCATGTACATCTCTCTAGATTCTAGTTTTCAAATTACCCAAATCAGGTCAAAGTAACAAGGCTAGTTTTCAGCTAGGAGTAATAAATAAAATAGTAAAATACAGCTTTCAAAGGGTATATAGAGAAACTTAAATGTGAATGTACCCTAATGGCTTCCCTTCCCCTCTTCTTTTTCAAATTTAATAATTAATTAATATAATTCAATTATTTGGATCATAGAAAAAATAAGAGAATTCCAAAAAAAATCTACTTCTGCTTCACTGACTACACTAAAGCCTTTGACCACGTGGATCACAACAAACTGTGGAAAATTCTTAAAGACATGGGAATATCAGACCACCTTACCTGTCTCCTGAGAAATCTGTATGCAGGTCAAGAAGCAACAGTTAGAACTGGACATGGAACAATGACTGGTTCCAAACTGGGAAAGGAGTATGTCAAGGTTGTATATTGTCACCGGGTTATTTAACTTATATGCAGAGTACATCATGCGAGATGCTGGCCTGGATGAAGCACAAGCTGGAATCAAGACTGCCAGGAGAAATATCAATAACCTCAGATATGCAGATGATACCACCCTTATGGCAAAGAGTGAAGAAGAACTAAAGAGCCTCTTGTGGAAAGTAAAAGAGGGGAGTGAAAAAGCTGGCTTAAAACTAAACATTCAAAATCATCGCATCCAGTCCCATCAGTTCAGTTCAGTTCAGTCGCTCAGTCAAGTCTGACTCTTTGTGACCCCATGAACCGCAGCACGCCAGGCCTCCCTGTCCATCATCAACTCCTGGAGTCTACCCAAACTCACGTCCATTGAGTCGGTGATGCCATCCAACCATCTCCTCCTCTGTCGTCCCCTTCTCCTCCTGCCCTCAATCTTTCCCAGCATCAGGGTCTTTTCAAATGAGTCAGCTCTTCGCATCAGGTGGCCAAAGTATTGGAGTTTCAGCTTCAACATCAGTCCTTCCAATGAACAGCCAGGACTGATCTTCTTTAGGATGGACTGGTTGGATCTCCTGGCAGTCCAAGGGACTCTCAAGTCTTCTCCAATACAACAGTTCAAAAGCATCAATTCTTCAGTGCTCAGCCTTCTTTATAGTCCAACTCTCACATCTATACATGACCACTGGAAAAACCATAGCCTTGACTAGACAGACCTTTGTTGACAAAGTAATGTCTCTGCTTTTTAATATGCTGTCTAGGTTGGTCATAACTTTCCTTCCAAGGAGTAAGCATCTTTTAAATTTCATGGCTGCAGTCACCATCTGCAGTGACTTTGGAGCCCCCCAAAATAGTCAGCCAGTGTTTCCACTGTTTCCCCATCTATTTGCCATGAAGTGATGGGACTGGATGCCATGATCTTCGTTTTCTGAATGTTGAGCTTTAAGCCAGCTTTTTCACTCTCCTCTTTCACTTTCAAGAGGCTCTTTAGTTCTTCTTCACTTTTTGCCATAAGGGTGGTGTTATCTGCATATCTGAGGTTATTGATATTTCTCCCGGAAAACTTAATTCCAGCTTGGGCTTCTTTCAGCCCAGAGTTTCTCATGATGTACTCTGCATATAAGTTAAATAAGCAGGGTGACAATATACAGCCTTGATGTATTCCTTTTCCTATTTGGAACCAGTCTGTTGTTCCATGTCCAGTTCTAACTGTTGCTTCCTGACCTGCATACAGGTTTCTCAAAGGTGGGTCAGGTGGTCTGGTATTACCATCAGTTTCAGAATTTCCCACAGTTTATTGTGATCCACACAGTCAAAGGCTTTGGCATAGTCAATAAAGTAGAAATACATGTTTTTCTAGAACTCTCTTGCCGATCACATCACTTCATGGCAAATAGATGGGGCAACAATGGAAAGAGTGACAGGCTTTATTTTCTTGGTCTACAAAATCATTGTGGACGGTGACTGCACCCATGAAATTAAAAGACGCTTGCTCCTTGGAAGAAAAGCTATGACCAACCTAGACAGTGTATTAAAAAGCAGAGACATTAATTTGTCAACAAAGATCAATCTAGTCAAAGCTATGGTTTTTTCCAGTAGTTATGCATGGATGTGAGAGCTGGACAATAAAGAAGGCTGAGTGCCAAAGAACTGATGCTTTTGAACTGTGATGTTGGAGAAGACTCTTGCGGGTCCTCTGGACTGCAAGGAGATCAAACCAGTCAATCCTAAAGGAAATCAGCCCTGAATATTCATTGGCAGGACGGATGCTAAAGCTGAAACTCCAATACTTTGGCCACCTGATGCAAAGAGCTGACTCATTAGAAAAGACCCTGATGCTGAGAAAGACTAAAGGCCAGAGGAGAAGCACACAACATTGGACAAGATGATTGGATGGCTTCATCGACTCAATGAACATAAGTTTGAGTAAGCTCTGGAAGACGGTGAAGGACAGGGAAACCTAGTGTGCTGTAGTCCATGGGGTTGAGAAGAGTTGGATACAACTGAATGGCTGAACAACAACAACAAGTGGTTAAAAATTTTAAACTTATGAAGAAATTTTCAGTGAAATCTCTCTTCTGCCTGTGGCCCATACATCCATCCCACTATTCACCAACCAGGCAACTGCTAGCTTACTTAAGCCTCTTTTCAGAGTTTCCTTTTGCCTATAAAAGCAGATAATCTATAATCTTACTTTGTCACATTATGGACAGAAGGTAGAATTCTATAAGCACTTTTTTCCACTTAATTACATATCATGGTATTCTTTTTATATATTAGTACACAGAATATGCCCTCATTTTTTTGCTGTAACTGCTTAGCATACCCTTATTTTGTATATGTACTGTACTTATTAACGTTACTTTTTCACATCTTTTGTCATTTAAGGCTAGTCATCCTTTTGTACTGAAATCTCTGGAGATGGTTATAGTTAAAGAGTGGACCATAAAACTCAGGTTTTACTTTTGCTTATAAAAGCAGAACAACGCAACCAAAGTCATTCAGAAGCTTTACTGCCACTGGATCAAGTGGGGCAAGAGAAGACTATTAGCAAAGATCAGTAGGATTGGATTTTAGGAGCAGGCAGTGGGAAAAATGTGAGTCTTTTCTAGGATAATGGCACAGAAAGATGTATAGATTCTACTTACATCTGATTCATGGAAATAGCATGACAGCCTATTAACAAGAATTACATTATTTTGTTGATTACATTTGTTTTGTAGTCTAGTTTAGAAAGTCAAGGAATTATAACTCAAGAGTCTGCTGTATGCACTATCACAAAAACTTCAATTTTTAAAGATGAGAAAACTGAGGTGAAGAGAGGTGAAATATGTCAAAGGTCATCCATCTAGTCAGGCAGAGCTTATACCTGACTGCAGATATGTCTAAGTCTAAAGTCAGTGTGGTGCATGTCAGGCATGTATTATGTGCTGCTTGCAGCTGTGGTTTGTATTAGTCAGGGTTCTCCAGGGAAACAGCCAACAGAGTGCATGTATGTGTGTTTGTATGTGTGTGTAAAGAGCAGGGATTTAATGTAAAGAACTGGTTCAGGCAAAGACTGTCTGTGTGTGTGTGTGTGTGTAAAGAGAAGAAAGAGATTTACTGTAAAGAATTGGCTCAGGCAATTAAGGAGTCTGGCAAGTCCAACAATCTGCCAGGTGAGTGGGCAAACTGGTTAAACCCATGAAAGTGATGGTGTAGTTCTAGTCAAAGGCCAGGAGGCTTAAATACGCCGTTCTAATCTAAAGGCAGGAAAAAAGCCAATATTTCAGTTTGAAGGCCATGAGACAGGGAGAATCCCTCATACTTGGGGGAAGGTAAGAGACGTGGTTCTCTTCAGGCCTTCAGGGATGAGGCCCACCCACATTACGGACTGCAATCTGACCTGCTCACTCTACTGATCTAAATGTTAATCTCATCAAAAACATCTTAACTCTTATCCAGAATGTTTGACCAAATATGTGAGCACTTCATGTCACATCCAGGGTGACACATAAAATTATCCATCACATAGTTGTAGGAATGTCTTACAATCATGAGGAGCAATTGTTGTTTTTCAGTCGCTCAGTTCTGTCTGATGCTTTGTGACCCTGTGGACTGCAGCATGCCAGGCTTCCCTGTCCTTCACCATCTCCTGGAGGTTGTTCAAAATCATGTCCGCTCATGTCGATCACTCATGTCCAGATGGTGATGCCATACAACCATCTCATCCAATGTCATCCCCTTCTCCTCCTGCCTTCAATCTTCCTCAGCATCAGAGTTTTTTCCAATAAGTCAGCTTTTTGCATCAGGTGGCTAAAGGAGCTTCAGCATCGGTCCTTTCAATGAATATTCAGGGCTGATTTCTTTCAGGATTGACTGGTTTGATCTCCTTGCAGTCCAAGGGACTCTCAAGAGTCTTTTCCAACACCACAGTTCAAAAGCATCAATTCTATGGCACTCAACTTTCTTTTATGGTCCAACTCTAACACCTATATATGACTATTGGAAAAATCATAGCTTTGACTCTATGGATCTCTGTGAGCAAAGTAAGACTCTGCTTTCTAATATACTGTCTAGGTTGGTCATAGCTTTTCTTTCAGGGAGCAAGTGTCTTTTAATTTCATGGCTGCAGTCACTGTCTGCAATGATTATGGAGCCCAAGAAGATAAAGCCTGTCACTTTTTCCACTGTTTCCCCATCTATTTGCCATGAAGTGATGGGACCAGACACCATGATCTTCATTTTCTGAGTGTTGAGTTTTAAGCCAGCTTTTTCACCCTTCTCTTTCATTTTCATCAAGAAGCTCTTTAGTTCCTCTCTGCTTTCTGCTATAAGGGTGGTGCCATTTGGACATCTGAGGTTATTAATATTTCTCCTGGCAATCTTGTTCGCAGCTTGTGCTTCATCCAGCCCAGCATGTCTCATGATGTACTCTGCATATAAGTTGAATAAGCAGTGTGACAATATACAGCCTTGACTACTCCTTACCCAATCTGCAAACAGTCTGTTGTTCCATATCCAGTTCTAACTTGTATCTTGACCTGCATACAGGTTTCTCAGGAGGCAGGTATGGTGGTCTTGTATTCCCATGTCTTTTCGGAGAAGGCCATGACACTACATTCCAGTACTCTTGCCTGGAAAATCCCATGGATGGAAGAGCCTGCTAGGCTGCGGTCCGTGGGGTCGCTAAGAGTCGGACACGACAAAGAGGCTTAACTTTCACTTTTCACTTTTATGCACTGGAGAAGGAAATGCCAACCCACTTCAGTGTTCTTTCCTGGAGAGTCCCAGGGATGGCGGAGCCTGGTGGGCTGCCGTCTATGGGGTCACACAGAGTCAGACACGACTGAAATGACTTAGCAGCAGTAGCAGCAAGAATTTCCAGTCTGTTGAGATCCACACAGTCAAAGGCTTTAGCATAGTCAATGAAACAGAAGTAGATGTGTTTTTGGAATTCCCTTTCATTTCCTATGATCCAACGGATATTAGCAATTTGATCTCTCGTTCCTCTGCCTTTTCTAAATCCAACTGTACATCTGGAAGTTCTTAGTTCACATACTGTTGAAGCCTAGCTTGGAGGACTTTGCTATCATGTGAAGTGAGGGCAATTGTGCTGTGGTTTGAACATTCTTTGCCCTTCTATGGGACTGGAATGAAAACTGACCTTTTCCAGTCCTGCGGCCATTGCTGAGTTTTCCAACTTTGCTGGCATATTGAGTGCAGCACTTTAAACAGCATCATCTTTTAGGATTTGAAATAGCTCTGCTGGAAGGGATTAGATCTGATAGACAGAGTGCCTGAAGAACTATGGATGGAGGTTTGTAACCTTGTACAGGAGGCAGTGATAAAAACCATCCCCAAGAAAAAGAAAAGCAATAAGACAAAATGGTTGTCTGAGGAGGCCTTACAAATGACTGAGAAAAGAAGAAAAGTGAAAGGCAAAGGAGAAAAGGAAAGATATACCTATCTGAATGCAGAGTTCCAAAGAATAACAAGGAGGGATAAGAAAGCCTTCCTAAGTGAACAATGCAAAGACATAAAGGAAAACAATAGAATGGAAAAGACTATAGATCTCTTTAAGTAAATAAATTAGAGATACCAAGGGAACATTTCATGCAAAGATGGGCACAATAAAACACAGAAATGGCATGGACCTAACAGAAGCAGAAGAGATTAAGAAGAGGTGGCAAGAATACACAGAAGAACTATACAAAAAATTTCCTAATGATGTGGATAACCATGATGTTGTGATCCCTCACTTAGAGCCAGACATCCTGGAATGTTAAGTCAAGTGGGCCTTAGGAAGCATTACTATGAACAGGGAGCAGAGGCGTGAGCAAAAGCTTTTGTGTTCTACCAAGAGTCACTCTACATTCTCTTGAAATCAGGTTTGAAGAAAATTAAACTCCAAGTGGTGTGTACAAAACACCTATTTTCTTATCTCCTTTTTGATAGAATTTATTTCTTAAATTCTTGGCAATTAAGTTTCTTCTATTAAATAATGTATACAGCATGTAAAAAACATGATTCTTATTTTTGCAACATTGTATTAAGCCCTGGTCTAAGCAGATTTATTTTTAACATGCTCTATGCTGCATAAAACAATATACTGTGGCTGGCTTGAATGGATCTTTTACTAAAAGAAGAGCATAGGAGGAGGGAGAGAAGAAAAGAATAAAAGAAGCCAACAAATAAACAGGTCACACCCCACACAAGCTGGTCTTGCTCAAGGGCAGTGCATTTGAAACATTCTCTGCCTCTGCTGCTGGGGCCTTACAGAAACTTATTTACGCTCATTAGCCTTCATCAGTAGGTCCTGCCAACATCCAGCATTGTTTCATTACACTCATTTTTCAGCAAAACCTCATTAGCTGAAGAAACCAGGCAGACACTTTATATTAATACATCTCAATTTCAACTGGAGACACCATAGTCATAGTAGTTTTTCTACAAGAGCCAAGTAATAGGCTACAGCAGATTGAACACAAGGCATATCCTGACTCCAACACCCTGGCATCTTGTTCTGACATTTTCAACCAAGCCAAAGTAGCTACATGGAGAAAATTAATAGGGAAGCAGAGGAAAGTCAAGTAGAAATACCTGACAAATAACAACAATAAGCACAGTTAAAAAGCTAAACCTAGCTTAAGAGTGAAGCTGGTCAGGGATAAAATGGCCCTTTAGGACCCTTGTATTTATACACTGAATTAGTGATCATACTAGCTTTTAAGAGGAAAATACATGAATATTAAAAAGTATTCCCAAACCTCAGACATATAGTTTCAAATATCTGAATGAATAAATCAGGCGATGTTTTTGGAAAGCAGTCCTTTCAGGGACTGCAATTATCTTGGAAGAGAATACTAATCATCACTTTGTCACAACAAATTGATTTGTAAAACTGTTTTCACTCCATTCTAAGCACATGCTGTAACTGGATTCTTCTGTATTTTTATCTTAAAGAAATGACCAGGCTAAAGGTCTTGTCTATTTTCTGGAAATAATGCTAAAATGACTACATGGGCCCAGGTGGAGAAACTCTGACTTGTGGTGTTCACATACTAGAGAACTGCCAATGCACAACTCCAAGTAGGAGTGGAAATGAACAGACAGGCCACATGGACCTTCAGTACAATGTGAAAACCACCTAAGAAGAGAGGCTTTGAACTGTAAAAAGTATAAAACCTGTGCTACTTTCTCTTTCAGCACTAGATGCTCTTCCCAAAGACAAAAAGACTGGGCTAATTAAACAGAGAAAGGAGAACCTGTGATAAGTTTTATGGCTGCTGGGTTAGAGATCAAACAGTTACACAGAGGAATCCAGCAAGCTCTAGAATCCCATGAGCTTTTAACTGTATAGAGCCATTTTCACTGGTTGAGGCCAGATTATTTCTAGAGTGGATTTTCACTGAGGACCAGACTGCCGAGGACACATGCTACCACTGCTCTCAACAGATTAAACCTAAATGTCTTCCATATTGATGAGATCACAACTCAACAAGTCTGTGTACTACAAATTCTCCTGCCTTAGACGGTTTATTTACCTGTTCATTCATCCAGGTATCCTGGTAGGCACCAGGGATGGCAGAAAGCCTGATGCAACGTTATTCCTGTTCTTTAGGAACTCACCATATAACAGAGAAGGCAAATAGGGAGTTTAGCAGAACAGTAAATATAATGCTATTAACCAGTGCTTTGAAGGCAAGGGAGGGAGTAGCTAATTTAGTCTCAGAGAATGGAGGAGGACTTTATAGAAAAAGGTATCTAAGCTGTAAGAATAAAATGGATAAATGTAAAGGGTGATACAATATAGTAACTGGAGATAGGCCTACTTTAGATTGATGGTCAGAAAATAATTCTCCTGGAGGATGTCATTAAATCTGAGACTGGATTCAACAGCAAAAGGAACAAGATCTGGTAACAAATACTCAAGCAGCATGAACAGCAAAGGCCCTGAGAAGAAAAGACTTGAAGTGTTTGAGGAACTAAGAGGAAACTAGTATATTTGGAGCATAACAGGCAAGCAAAAGAAAAAGGAATGAAGGTGGAGTTAAGGCCCAAAAGGGACTTCTAAGTGGAATGAAAAGCCACTAAAAGAGTTTCAAACAACAAAAAGACTCAATGTAATTTACATTTTTAGAACAACAGTAATACATACATATATAGTGCCTACTGTAGGTCAGCTTCTGCCCAAGCATTTTATCTATATTAACGTACATTATAATGGCTACTATATAGACATGGTTTGCAGAAGGGAGAGTGGGCACAAGGAGATTCATCGAGGGCTGCAGCTGAAAGATCAGAGTGGTTGGAAAACAAGTGAAAAGATTTCAGAAATATTCAGGACATAGACTTGACAGGACTGGACTGGGAGGGGGAGAAGCAGTGACACAGATAGGTACAGAGCAATCAAAAATTACTTCTAAGCTTTTACAAAGTTCAAAGAAGGGAGTGTTCAATGGTGTTGAATGTCTGAGGACAATGATACTAAAATCTGAAAAGAGATCAATGGATTTTTCAGTTAGGAGTTTATGAGTAACCTTCTGCATGTGATTTTAGTAGATCAATGGTATAAGCAGTCAGACTGCATATAGGTAGTGATTGGAAGCTGAAGAAATGGAGATCATACAAATATTTTTCTAAGATGTTTGAAAGAAAGAAAGAAGAGAACATGACAGAGGGGCACAATTGAGGATTTTTTTTTTTTTTTTAAGATCAGGGATGATTAAACATCTCTATAGTTAGGTGAGTTATTACCTGCAATACAAAAGAAAAGATCTATTCATTACTAGAGGCATCTCAACATTACTAGAATACATCAATCTAGTTTTTTCTTATTGAAGTATAGCTGAATTACAATATTATATTAGTTTCAAGTTTACAACACAGTGATTCAAAATTTTTATAGATTATACTGCATTTAAAGTTATAAGATATTGGCTATATTCCCTGTGAAGTACAATATATCCTTATAGTTATTTATTTTATACATAGTAGTTTGTATCTCTTAATGCCCTATCTCTGTTAGCCTAGTTTTAATCTTTATTATCACAGACACTCCTGAGAATTTAAGTCTTTCTCCTACTTTTAACAATTTTTATGCAGTTGCAAGGAAGGGCTCATGGTTGGCTACACATAATTATTTCTTCATTGCCACCTTTAACTCATATATTTAGGCTAACTTTATTAGTTTCTTCAGTTTCTGATTAATGATAGAGGAGTCATAATCAGCATTCAGTTGTCTGGCCTTGCCAAAGTGTTCCTTTTGCTCTCCAAATCACAGGCTCCCACGATGAAAGATGCTTTAAATAAGACTGAGGAAATAATAAAATGCTCACAAAAATAATTAAGAACAACAAAGTCTGAAGGTTTTTTCATGAAAATTCATAAAATTCATCAAATTATATGAAATTTATATGCTTTATATGAATATTGCCTTCTTGTAAGCCAATGAAAGTGACTTTCAAAAGAGATATTTCCTAGGCATTATATTCTGACATCTCTAATTTAATAGTCTTAAGAAGTATGGGATGCAACAGGATAATGTAATCTGAGAACATGCAACAGGCACTTAAGTTTTATCTATGCCAAATCAAAACCATCAATACAGGGCTAATTTTTAAAGTGGAGCTATCTTACATATTTTTAAAAAAGCACTTGTCCAAATTAAAACAATGACTTGCATGTGTATAGGGACAAACCTAATCAAAAATACAAAGAGATAAAAGGAATTTAACAGGTCAAATACTCAAAATTTAATTTTTTAAAAATTGAATATAATCTAAAACATATATTCAAATGGCTCACTTAATGAAGCTAATCCTTTCTTTACATTCTTTCCAACTCTTCACAAATTCAAATCTTAACTTCTGCAAAACAACCCAACAATAATGTTCATATAAAAACAGACTTCTGGACTCTGTGGGAGAGGGAGAGGGTGGGATGATTTGGGAGAATGGGATTGAAACATGTATACTATCATGTAAGAAACGTATCGCCAGTCTAGGTTCGATACAGGATACAAGATGCTTGGGGCTGGTGCACTGGGATGACCCAGAGAGATGATATGGGGAGAGAGGTGGCGGGGGGGGTGGGTTCAGGACTGGGAACTCATGTACACCCGTGGCGGATTCATGTCAATGTATGGCAAAACCAAGACAGTATTGTAAAGTAAAATAAAAAATAAAAAAGAGAAGGATTTTAATATATAATGATTATTAATAAGGTCAAACTCTGAGTACTAAAAAAACAAAAATAAATGAAAAAACTTTCCAAAACAAAGGGATGACAGAAAGTAAACGTGGTTTCACATTCCAACTGGTGACTGGTTGATAAATGATTATCTGTTGGCTGAGCTATAGAAGCACTATGCTAGTAATTGTGTGGAAGATGCACTAGTAAAAGACATGCCTACCTAAGACTATCTCTCTTAGTCATAATTGGGGACAATGAAGACATAGGAAAACAACATTAATAAGTCCCACTGACAATGATTCTTCACTTAAACAAGCTTTAGTCAAGCTTCTGAACCTCCTCATAGGCTCACCAGTGTGCTTCCTTATAAAAGTCAGTTTCAGCAAGAATCCTAAGTCAGTTTAACTAGAACCCTCACCATCAATATCAATTTGTTTACCTTCTGTATCTGTTCATATTTCTCATCTGTTTCCTTCCCCCAAGTGATATCTGATCACCCTGGACTGTCTTAAACAAAGAATCTTGTTGGCTGCTGGGTTGGTTTAGACAGAATCCCCCTTACCCGTGATATTTCCTCCGAGTAATTTTCCATCCACTGACCCCTACCCTTCTCCTTGGCTGTCAATTTCCTTTTGCCCATGCTGTATTTGGAACTGAATCCAGTCTCTGTCCCCACTGTAAAATCACACAGCAGTGGTCTCTATACCTGTTGTGATGGTCCTGAATAGTCTGCCTATCATGTTTAGTAAATGCCACTGAACAGTATTTTCTCTAATTTTGTTGTTGTTGTTTAGTTGCTAAGTTGTGTTCTACTCTTTGCGACCCCATGCACTGTGGCCTGCCCAACTCCTCCGTCCATGGGATTTCCCAGGCAAGACTACCAGAGTGGGTTGCCATTTCCTCTTCCAGGAGATCTTCCTGACCCAGGGATCAGACCCATGTTTCCTGCACTGGCAGTCAGGTTCTCTATCACTGAGCCATCAGGGAAGCCCCTCTTCTCTAAGACCATGCAGTAAATGTGCACTCTCACCATGGTAGACACAGCTCACCAGCCCACACTGCAGGACACCTGGGTTCCATCCTTGCTTATACACCTGTGTGACCTTGGACTCTCACTGTCTGAATCCCAGTTTCCTGCCCTATTTTGAGGGAATAAAACAAGATGCTTTTGATAATCTTATTATTCTCTTAATATACTTTTACTATTCTATCATGTATGTGGCGTACAGCCAATAAACATAATGGTTTTACAGTTTATATAGATACATTTGAATAAAAAAATAAAACATTTCCCAATCTAGGCTAAGGTCTATAACAACACATTCAGATCACGTGTGTGTTAGGAAAGTTTCTAGAAAGTGATTTTCATTTTTATGATTTTTATGAAAAATGGTTTTATCTTATAATCTTTTGCCTTATGTTTATTAGCTAATGAATGCTACAGAATATAAAATATTTAATTTAGGAATAGAAAACTAGGTAGAGACCTTTAGATGGAAAGCAATTTAGTCATATCAGCAGTTTCTTAAAAATGTAATTCATGTCAATGTATGGCAAAAACCACCACAATATTGTAAAGTTTAGCTTCCAATTAAAATAAATAAATTAATTAAAAAACATTAAATCTTAAACAGCCCTTATTAGGATGAAATGAAAGTCGTTCAGTTGTGCCTGACTCTTTGTGACCCTATGGATTATACAGTCCATGGAATTCTCCTGGCCAGAATACTGGAGTAGGCAGCCGTTCCCTTCTCCAGGGGATTTTCCCAACCCAGGGATCAAACCCAGGTCTCCTGCATTGCAGGCGGATTCATTACCAGCTGAGCCACCAGGGAAGCCCAAGAATACTGGAGTGGGTAGCCTATCCCTTCTCCAGTGGATCTTTCCGACCCAGGGATCGAACCGGGGTCTCCTGCATTGCAGGAGGATTCTTTTCTCCTGCATTGCAGGAGCTCAGTTCTTTACCAACTGAGCTATCAGGGAATCCCAATATACTTCTAGAACAAAAATTATTACATTAATGAGACAGGAAACTTGATATAGCCAAAGAAACATCATGTAGGCATTTAAAAGAACATTTTATAGAAGTAATATGAAAAATAACTATGATGGTGTAAGTATTAGCAAATGCAAAACTGAATATTCAGTTAGGCTATGTATGATAAGAAAGCCTATGCATATTAACAGCCAAAACATGGAGAATATGTTTTTCTCCAGACTTTTTAGAATTTTTCTCATTCTCACTAATGAGAAAGTAATATTACTTATAAAATAAGTTACTGGAACAAAATAAAATTAGCAATAATATTTATTTAGGTCTTATAATGTCAGACATTTTGTTAAGAGCTTTACATACACTATTACCACTTAATTACATACAACCACTTGAGTTATGAAGTATTATATCTATTTAATAGAGGACAGAGGAGCCTGGAATGCTGCAGTCCATGGGGTCGCTGAGGGTCGGACACGACTGAGCGACTTCACTTTCACTTTTCACTTTCATGCATTGCAGAAGGAAATGGCAACCCACTCCAGTGTTCTTGCCTGGAGAATCCCAGGGACGGAGCCTGGTAGGCTGCTGTCTATGGGGTCGCACAGAGTCGGAGACGACTGAAGTGACTTAGCAGCAATAGAGGAAGAAAGTGAGGCTTAGAGAGATTACTTAAACCTTCCAAGGTCACAGAGTTAGTAAGCAGAAGAAATCAGTTTTAGAGTTAGGCCTATAGGACGCAAAGCCACTATACCACCTCCTTAAAAATAAAATGTATTACATACATATGTAGTATTCTTTAATCTTCAAGAAAACAATTCATGCAAAATTTTATATACCTGTATTTTCAGAAAACAAAGTATGAAACCCTTTTTTCTTCATTAATTTGAAAAATGAGAGATCAAGTGTATGTTCTTAGCTCAGATCTGTATAAATATGTACATGGTTTAGTAAATAAGTACTGACTTTCATTCTAAATTTGGTTAGTAAATAAGTACTGACTTTCATTCTAAATTTAGAAGCTTTACGCTCTTACACTAAATAACATTTCTTTCATATTGGTCTTTTCTCCAAAGACTGCCAAAGTAGATCAATCCATTTTAATTGGTATATTAAATGTGCTAGTTAACTTCTCAAAGCTTGGGTGTCACTGAAAATGATAAATGTGAACCTGAATTCTCTCAAGGGTGCTTCAACACACATGATGTGTTCTATCATGATGATATGCCATAAATGTAAAGTACTGCTTCAAGAGGCTGACCAAAAATACTCATATTTTATTCAGTACAATGGCAAAAATACCTATAACTCTCTAAGGACCTTGTAAAAGCACATTGCTCCTCAGGAAGTAGGCTCCCAAGGCAGCTCCTTATAATATGAATCATTAAATAAGAGAGGGTTAGAATAGATATAAAGAATATACTTTTCTTCAAAGTTCAAAAAGACCTTTAAAACTTTTTGAAGATTCAAAAATAAGAAAAAAGGGAAGTAGGAAAGTCCCAGGTAAATTCATAAATTTATTTATGTTTATGAATAAACAGGATTCTGTTCTCAGAGTAAAATGCCAGGAATATAAGGCAGCTCAGTGTGTTGAATCATAAGAGGGCACAAACTGATACTTGTAGTAGATTCATTAAAACAATACTAGATCATAAGTATTAGATCAAACATAAGTACTAGATCAAACAGGACCCTGCACATCTTTATTCTGGATAATAAACCTTATTTTCTTGCTTTGGATATTTTTCTTCTTTTACATTTCC
Organism: Capricornis sumatraensis; assembly: GCF_032405125.1. Lineage (NCBI taxonomy): Eukaryota > Metazoa > Chordata > Mammalia > Artiodactyla > Bovidae > Capricornis > Capricornis sumatraensis. Next base: position 21,868,606 of record NC_091088.1, on the reverse strand, counting down.
GCCATGACTATAGGAAGTTTTCATCTTGTAGATGAAATCTTTCATTATATCTCATGCCTATTATTGGAACTTTTAATTTTAACAAGTTCAATGGGTTAATTAGAATGATGTTATTATATTTAATCTTTTTTTTTAACTTCAAATTTAACTTTTCTCAGATCTGGATGCCTTTGACAAAGCATTTAATTTTCACTGGCTCTGGTATAAATACTAGTTAATAGGAGCCTTTTATTTCCCTTAAAGACTGAAGACAGTATTCCTGAAGAGAACTCATATGCAGACTAGGCTTTCAGAAGCATTTCTGATGCCTTGACTATTTTATGCTGTTTCATTATGATAATCATACGAACTTCTGTTCAGCACTCAAATTCATTCCCATGCTTTTAGATAATTTTGGGTTTTTGGTCCCACACAAGCACTTTCTTTCTTTGCCAAGCTAATGAAGTAGAGTTTTTTTTAATCCTTTAAGTAGAAATTATGTCTCAAACTAGTTATACTATTTCAGAGCATTAGAATGAACAAATAAAACTGAGCTTCATGCAAAATTTCCCTAAATCATCTAAGATTAATAAACCTTTAAAAACTGTGAACATATCTGAAACAAGAATGTAAAAAAGGGAAGCAGGTATAAATCTATATTTAGGAGTGCTATATACACATCTACTAAATTAGGATAGGCTTATAACCTGCCTTGGACTGCAGCACACTTACTTCCTGAACAGATGGTCTCCCACCATTTAATCACTCTTTAACTCCCTACAATCTGGCTTCTGAGCACACTAGCTACTAAAATCACTCAAAAGTTACCAGTAACCTAGATCATGGAAGCCAGCAACAAGAGGGCTATACAGAGATTCATGAATAAGATTCAGCCAAATAATTTCACAGATTAGAGAACTACCCTTCATAAATGCTAGGAGACCTTGTCCAGATTATACTAAGGTGAATCATGCAAGGTCTAAACACCAGCACTTGAACTTCTGCCAATGCTGTGCTGTTCTCTCCAGCCAACTAGGCAGTCAGCTTTCTTGAACCTTTCTTGAACCTTAACTTGTCTCAGAGTTAAGATCCTTTACACTTTCAATCCAGTGACACTGTTTACCTTCTTGCTAGATCCCTATCAGGCCCTTCCTTGAACATCCCTTTACTCAGCCATCTGCATTACCTGTACGTACCCTGACTTTCCAAAATTGACTGCTCATAGTTTCAGTTCCTATCGTGAGCCATGTGCAAGAGCAACACAACCTTGTAACTTTTCATTAACTGCTGGGTATCTCAACTACCATCTTTCTATGAAATCTCTACTATTTATATTCTTGAATATTAAAATAGTATTTTCAGATCACAGTGTTCTTCTGTGACTCTTCCTTCGATAGTAGAATGGCTTATTTATGTAAAATTTCTACTGTACTCAGTATCTATTTCAAGAAACAAGTTCATTTTTTTGGAAATTGCTTTAAAAATGAAGAAAAGAAAACCAATTCCTGGCTGGTCTTATTCTATTGCCTGTTAAACATGTTAGTTTCAGATTCAATCCTGCAAACATTTAGAAAGATATTAAGTTTGCTTTCCTATTGAACCAGGGATCTTCTGTATGTTGATTAGTATAACACATACTTCAAAATAAAGCCCATTTGCTACAGAACTCCAGAAAGCCCCCAGCTGCTATAAAAGGATGTCCTTTTAGCGTTACCTTATCCCCAGTGGAAAACCATAATGCAGAATACAATGAATATGTGAAATCTACACAGTCAGCTGCTTACAGTTTCTTCCAAATATGAATGAGTAGCAAAGGTCTGAAACAAACACAGTCTCCAAGCAACTTTTCTCATGTTAACACAGTTAGAGGCTCTGTAGTGTGAACAGTCTAAGTCTCATTCACAGCTAATCAGCAGATAGCTGGCACCAAAATTATCTAGGCAACAGAAAATGATGGGCCTCCCTAATAGGAACAAGTTAGGGTGAAAGAAGGGAGGGCAAATTCTCAAATAAAGCAGCTTATAACCTCTAAATATTATTTTCCTTTGGATAAGGAAGAAGGAACTCCCTAATAAAATTACTGTTAGACTTTTGGAAATTGGTCTTACCCCAGTACTAACAGAGAAGAAGAAAGTGACAATTACACCTTTTACACATGATAAATGATATATGTATTATGAATCTCAACATAAATTTTGCACAGATATAACATCTTTCCACTTAATTTTTCAGATCATTTCCAAAAGCCTCTCAGTGTCCTATAGCACAGGTGAAATGAGTTTTCTGTGATGTGGTATTAAGCTAGGTTGTTCAGGAAGCAAAATATTTCCTCTGTTAACTCCTTCATACCATTACAAAAATCACTGCTTCCATGCTTGACATCCCTTTCACTTGTCCTTCTTCAGTTTACAACTTTGTATTGGTTCTGCCACCTGACAACTGTACGACCTTGGAAAAATTACCAAACCTTTCTGAGACTTACACTATCAATCTATAAAACAAGTATAATAATATTTATTTCAGAAAAGCATTAAACTCCGACATAATACATATAAAACAGTTTGTACAATGCCTATAATCATTAGATGGCAAAAATCAATAGTGGTTTCCTATTTCTCTCATTTCCTTTCTCTAGCCCTGTCAAATACCAAACTAGTCTAATAGAAGACAAAGAAGAATAAGACACATTCCCTACTCTGAGGATCCCTGCCAGAGAGGCAGGCGTGTAAACCAACTACAATGACATGACAAATGTTAAAACATGGAGAAAGAAATGGCAACCCACTCCAGTATTCTTGCCTGGGAAATCTCATGGGCAAAGGAGACTGGCAGTCCATATGGTCACAAAAGAGTCGAATTATTTTCAGGGAGTAATTTACAGGATGATTAGATAATATGATCTTTTGCATAATTTATCTTTTCCAAATCAAATGTGACATAGGAAAGTAGGGATAAGTAGAGCAGGCACTGTTACTCTATCTACAAGAAAAAAAGAACAGATTAACAGTTTGGTGTAAATTATTCTCTTTCACACATTTCTTTATCAAGTTGGAAAATTTTGGTATTTAATTTACTTGGTTTGCATCTACTTGGGGCTATCACAACTGTTCGGTGAACATCTACTCTGCTCAAATCCCCGTGTTAGGTTCATCAGCCAAGATCTGAAGAAACACAAAGTGTGGCTGCAGAAAAAGATACTTCAGAGAAACAATGAGAAACTAGCACGGGAAGTGAGGCTTCTAGTTCTAGACAGTGGTGTGAGCACTTACACTGAATTCTTATTCCTCTGCAGACCCCAAAGAAATGACCATATAGATGCTAAAAATAAACAAAAAAAGACTAAAGCCATAGCAATAAAGAGAAAAAGGGGCAAAAAATAAGACATTTCAGCACATTTCTAGTGTAAAAGATGGCAAATAGAAGTGCATTAATGAAGAAAGCAGAGCAGAGGAAGCCTATATTGCCAAACTATATCCCTTAGAGCATCACCATAATGCTGCCAGAGGTATGGGAGCTGATCCACCAAATACAGGGGTTCCGGAGCAGCACCTGGTTTGCGGATATAATGGAGGGCTGATGGGAGAGGTGGGGCATGACAGAGAACTGCTTAAAGGCCACAGTGGCTAGCCTGAGGCCCCATACAAGAACCACCATCAGCAATAAAACGAAGTTCTTCTCTCTTTTTAAATATTTTACATTATCTTTTATTTATGTATTTTTGGCTGCACTGGATCTTCATTGCTGCACATGGGCTTTCCCTAGTTGTGGTGAGAGGAGGCTGCTCTTGATTGTGGTGTGAAGGTTTCTCATTGCAATGGGCTTCCCTTGTTGGGAAGCATGGGCTCTAGACATGTGAGCTTTAGCAGTTGCAGCATGGCAGGCTCAGTAGCTGCTCTGAAGCATGTGGGATCTTCCTGGACCAGGGATCAAACCTGTGTCCCCTGCATTGGCAGTTGACTCTCAAGTACTTGTTCTTTTAATATACTGAACAAACTGGCTGGGGTGAGTTAATGCTTCCAGTCTTGGCCCCATTTGGCAAGGGTGATGAAGGGCATGTTTGTTCTCCACCAAGATCCCCAAGAGACAAAACTCTTTTTCACCTCCTGTTGGGACTAGGGGGTGGGGGGCGGGTACCACTTAATACACCGAGAATAATCAGGCCATCTATTACCTAATATATCACTGAACAAAGGAGGATCACCAGGTATGTGAAAAATAGCCAACAGGAAGAAAGCAAAACACTATATCAATAAAACACAAAAATTACCTTGGGTATTATGTCTACAAATTCACTAGACACAGAAAGACAAATATTGCATGGTTCTACTTATATGAAGTATATTGAATAGACAGATTCATAAAGACAGAAAGTAGAATAGAGGTTACCAGGAGCTGGAGGGAGGGGAGTAGAAGAGAATCATTGTTTAAAGGGTACAGAGTTTTTGTTGGAGATGATGAAAAAGTTTTGGGTATAGATAGCAGTAATGGTTATGCAACATTGCAAATTTAATGCCACTGAATTGTACACTTATGAATGGTTAAATTGATAAATACCATGCAATGCTTATTTTACCACAATAATAAAAAAGAAAAAGATCAGTCAGGAAATTCAACAAATGGTGCTCTAACAACTGGATATCCGCATACGAAGAATGGAGTTGAATGCCTACCATTAACTCAAAATCAATCAGAGGTGTAAATATAAAAGCTAAACCTATAGAATTCTTGGAAGAAAACACAGGCATAAGTCTTTGTGACCCTGGATTAGACAATGGTTTCTTAGATATAACACCAAAAGCACAGCAACCAAAAAAGAAAAAAACTGATAAATCAGACTATCAAAAGTGGAAATTGTCTGTGCTTCAAATGACACCATCAAGAAACTGGAATAGTAGTTCACCAAATGGGAGGAAATATTCACAAATAATAGAAGGAACTCATATGCAGAACACATACAGAAATATGACAAAACAATAATAAAGAGACAAAGAACCCAATTTTAAAATGACCACAGTATCTTGAGACACTTGCCCAAACAGATACGTACACATATTCCTCCTAACACACATAAAAAGATGCTCAACGGCTTTAGTAACTAGAGTAATTAGGGAAATGCAAATCAAAACCACATTTTACACACTAGAAGACTATAATCAAAAGGTAACAATAAGTAGTGACAAGAATGTAGAGAAATTGGAACCCTTATACACTGCCAGTAGAAGGTCTAAATGGTGCAATCACTTTGAAAAACAGCCTGCAGTTCTCAAAATGTTAAGCATAAAATTATCAAATAACTCAGCAATTCCATTATCACCAAGAAAAATGAAAACAAGTCACACACAACCTTGTGTACCAAATTTCATGGCAGCATTAGTTACTGTAGTCAGAAAGTGGGAAAAACCCAAATGTCCATCACCAGATGAATGGATAAATAAAGGGTGGTAAATACACACAATGAAATGTTATTTGGCCACAGAAAGGACTGAAATACTGATATATGTTCTAACAATGTTTCCTATGAACTCAGAAAACGTGTGGAGTGAAAAAAGCCAGTCACAAAATACCCCACATTATATGAAATCATTTATATGATATACCCAGAATAGGAAAATCCATATAGACAGAAAGTAGATTCGCAGTTGCCTAGGGTTGGGATAGGGAGACAGAGGAAGGTTGAAGAAAGTGGAGAGTGACTGGGTCATGAAAATAATTTAAAATTTATTGTGATGAATATACTAAAATCCATTGAATCGTACACTTTAAATTAGTGAACTGTATACAATGTAAATTTTATCTCAATAAAGCTATTACTAAAAATAAATGTACAGGACATCCCTGGTGGTTTAGTGGTAATGAATCAGCCTGCCAATGGAAGGGACATTGCCATTGCAAGGGACATGTGCTCAATCCCTGGTTCTGGAAGATCCCACACACTGTGGAGGAATTAAGCCTGTGTGTCACAGCTACTGAGCCTGTGCTCTAGGTCCTGCATTTCACAAATACTGAGCCCTCGTGCCCTAGAGCCTGTGCTCCACAACAACAGAAGCCTCTGCAATGAGAGGCCAGCGAACTGCAATGAAGAGCAGTGCCAACTGGCTGCAATGAGAGAAAGCCTGTGCGTAGCAACAAAGACTCAGTGCAGCCAAAAATAAAAATAAATAAATAATTTTAAAAAATGTTCAATTCTTGTTGTTCAATAAATGATAGCATATATTTTAAAAAATTATTCTACAGAAAAAGACTAAGGAACAGAACAAATCTTAACTCTAATTTTTATTCACAGAAAGACTTATGAAGATTAATTATCCATGAAAAAAGGGGCAAGAAGGAACAAGACTCATATAACTTTTAATTATTTACCCTTAACATAATCCAATGGATAATGAGTCAATAACTCTAAGGGCTGAAAAGAAGGCAGTGGACTTGGCTGGCTAATCCAACCTCAGGACCTGAAGAACGGCAATGTGGTGAGATTCCTAAGATCCAATACACATTGGGCTGAGCACTGGACAGGCCTGCAGCCTGAAATAACCAGCAAGCATAGACCAAAAACATAAACACAAAAGTCTCTTCTCCCTGTCTAAAGGACTGGGAAACAAGAACCATAACACTGACCAAATAGAAATATCCAACTCTGGCTCCTCTACTTGAGGGTTATCAGTTGGCCATTCTGCCTTCACCAGTAGCATCAAAGCCCTGGTGGGCCCACCTAACCTCTGCTTTACACCCAGTGCACTTGATGGGTCAGTACAACTGTAGCATCAGCAAAGAAGCCCCAGTGAACTGTCATGACCCCTACTCCACAAGTCAGGTTTTAGTGGGCAGTCCAATTCATCCATGATAGCAGCAATAAAGCTCCAAGGACCATCCCAACCCTCACTCCACAGCCAGTACATCAGCATAGCGTTTTGCAGCCTAGAGAAGCAGCTTTACAGCAATGACAAGACTACCCAACCCCTGATCCATATCTAGAAACCAGCGAGTGAGCTGATAAATCTGAGCTGATAACTGCATCAGCTGAGTTAGTTATCTCCTGACCTTCCACCCAGGGGCATAAGTAGACTTAGTCCAAGAGAAATGGAATATTATCTGTAGAAGAAAACAAATTTGAATTGGCAAGGGATTTCTCAACAGCTTCCCTTGTGGCTCAGCTGGTAAAGAATTCACCTGCAACACAGAAGACCCGAGTTCGATCCCTGAGTTGGGAAGATTCCCTGGAGAAGGGAAAGGCTACCCACTCCAGTACTCTGGCCTGGAGAATTTCATGGACTAGTCCATGAGACCACAAAGAGTCAGATATGACTCAGCAACTTTAACTTCACTTCACTTCTCAGCTGAAATTATGGAGGCCAGAGGAAGTACACAATAATTCTTACTGAATTAAAAGAAAACAACCGTCAATCACGAATCCTGCATATAATGAAATCATTCTACAGAAATGAAAGGGAAATAGACATTATCAGACAAAGGAAAACTAAGGATTTTGCTAAGAGACCTATTCATAAATAACGTCTATGGAAAGCTGTGCAAACAGAAAGAGAATTACAGAAGAGGGCAGGGACATTCAGAAAGGAAAGAACAATGAAACAGTAGAAGTTGAGATAAGCACATGACTTTCTCTAAGGGTTACATTTACATTATTCAGATATTTAGAGTCAGAGGTGAAAATCGATCTGGTTTTGTTTTAAAAAAAGACTTTTCTGGAAATGGGGAAATTGCGAACTGGTTAATACTCCCAAACGTAACACAACTGCATTGTGATATCTTCTGTATTATTTCACTTTTTACAAAATGCATCTATGTAATTTTCACATGTGGGCAAAGGAAGAGACTGTATCGGGCTTGGATTTTAAAGGATTCTGTGTGAGAGGCCAGGGTTTCAGGATGAAGGTTGTACTAAGAGTAGAGGCCTGGGAGTGGGTGAATAGTAGATCAGCAAGTCAGCTGAGACTGTAGTACAGGGATAGTTGGGAGACATTTGCAGAAATTGCAAGATATAAGTGAAAACCAAGGAAGTGAAGTGACTATGTGAAGATATGGAATTTAGACTCTACCCTGTAGGCAACAGTGTGTCAGGGAAGGTTTTCAGGAAATGACATAAATGAACTCATACTTTATAAGATCCTGTGCTCTCAAGCACAGAGAGTAAACAGGAGGAGCGATTAAAGACAGACAGAGATTATTAAACCATGCCACTGAGTAGTAATGAAGCCTGAGTGATACGTGGCAGTGGGAGTAATTATGAAGAAACAAATGGAGATGCTTCTGTGAAGGCAAAGCCAATATGATAACCCCCTGAAAATAAGAGCTACTGGCACAAGAAGACAGTCCTTACCCAAGACAGAGGCTATGAATACAAAGAAGGTAAGTTTGGCATCATAAGTGTTGGGTTTCTTTTTTTTTTAACTACTTTACTGAGATATAATATATAACTCAAAGAGTCGGAGTTAAGCAGACACCCAGAAATGCTGAGTTTTACTACTAGATCTGTGGAGAGACGATCACCAGGTAGGTAAAACTTAAAGTTCTGACAGCAGGAAAGAGGTCAGGGTTAAAGAAATAGATTTGGATATTTGTATAAGTCCACTATGTCCCTGGTGGCTCAGACAGTAAAGCGTCTGCCTGCAATGTGGGAGACCCGGGTTCGATTCCTGGGTTGGGAAGATCCCCTGGAGAAGGAAATGGTAATCCACTCCAGCACTCTTGCCTGGAAAATCCCATGGACAAAGGAGCCTGATAGGCTACAGTCCATGGGGTCGTAAAGAGTTGGACACGACTGAGTGACTTGACTTGACTGTACTATTTCCCATGACTTACGTTCCTCCCACATACACCTTTAAGCACACACAAACACTCAAGTTCAACACTGAGAACCTCCTATATAACAGGTGTTAGGGCACTATGACAGATACTGAAGCTACAGAAATGAATAAAACATGGTCTCTGACCTCTAGGAACTTACATTCTAAAGTCTGCAGAGGTTTTCTTGTTTTGTTTTCTGTTGGTCAAAATCTCACAATACTGTTAGGTATATCTGCTACTGCTCACAATGCTTTTCTTTCTGCTCCTCTACACCGGCGTTTCTTTCTACTCCTCTAAAGCTGGAATTAAGATTGCTGGAAGAAATATCAACAATCTCAGATATGCTGATGATACCACTTTAATGGCAGAGAGTGAAGAGAACTAAAGAGCCTCTTGGTGAGGGTGAAAGAGGAGACTGAAAAAGCCAGCTTAAAACTCAAAGAGAAACTAAGATCATCGCACCCGGACCCATTACTTCATGGCAAATAGAAGAGAAAAAGGTGGAAGCAGTGACAGAATTCCTCTTCTTGGGCTCTAAAATCACTGCAGATGGTGACTGACGCCATGAAATTAAAAGGTGATTGGTTCTTGGCAGGAAAGATATAACAAACCTAGACAGCATATTAAAAAGCAAAGACACCACTTTGTTGACAAAGGTCCATATAGTCAAGGCTATGGTCTTTCCAGTAGTCATGTACAGATGTCAGAGCTGGACCATATAGGGAAGGTAGAGCACTGAAGAATTGATGCTTTCGAACTGTGGTGCTAGAGAAGACTCTTGAGAGTCCCTTGGACAGCAAGAAGATGAAACCAGTCAATCCTAAGGAAATCAACCCTGAATACTCATTGGAAGGACTGATGCTGAAGCTGCAATACTTTGGCCACCAGATGTGAAGAGCCAACTCACTGAAAAGATGCTGATGCTGGGAAAAATTGAAGGCAGGAGGAGAAGAGGGCAATAGAGGATAAGATGGTTGGATGGCATCATCAATTGAATGGACATGAATTTGAACAAATTCTAGATGGTGAGGGACAGGGAAGCCTGACAGGCTGCATTCCATGGGGTCGCAAAGAGTCAGACATGACTTGGCAATTGAACAACAACAAAAAAACTATTTTATATAATGGTATTTTATTATTCAAGTAACATCAAGAGAAAACAGCGATTTCTGACGAGTGGGAGAGCAGTGAGGAGGTTCATCCCAAATGATATCACAGTTTCCGAACCTCAATTTTAATCCCAGCTACAAAAGCAAGTCCCTTTTCCTCAAATTAATTTGCTAAGAGTAATGTTAATAAAATCAAGAGCTCTCAATTCAGTCCTCAATGTTTTGGATTTATAATGTGCCAATAGCCCCATGCATACTTGAAGGAGGGACCTTTCTAAAGTTCTAACACACTCCTTGCTCTCTGGATTCTGGAAAATTTTCTTCTGCCATAACCTCCTGTGAAGGAATAAGCTGGTCCAGAAGGCCTGGGTTGTCTAAATCCTGAGAATTCCCAAGAAAGGCATGCTTTCAGGATGAGTTTTCTGGCTTCTTGTAAAGTTCTGTCAGAAAAGAGTGTTTTCGCATGCCAAAGGCCTTGGGCCCATACTGTACCAGTGTGTCTAGATAATTTATGTTAATAATGTGATTTACAGAGAACATCTGCTTCTTCTCTGAGGGGTAACTAGAGCTTAAATAACTGAAGGCAGTCAAGGCAATATACACATTTATATGACTGACCCCTAAAATAAAAACCCTGGACTCTCAAGTCTGAGCAAGATTTCCTGGTTTGCAATACTTTGCATATGTTGTCACACATCCTTCCTGGGTAATTATGTCTCACATGATTCCACTGGGAGAGACCATTTGGAAGCTTGTGCCTGGTTTTCTCAGACTTGACTTGTGTATCTTCACTAATTTTATCCATTCTTTTTTTTTTGTATTAGGTTGGTGCAAAAATAATGGAAGAGTTAATTCTTAGGTAGGTTAATAAGGAGTCTAGGGTCCCCAAGGAGGAGGAGGAAGGGGTTCGGGGCCCTCTAGGAGGAGAAAAGGATAAACTTCTTCTCTTCTACATTCCTTGTCTTAGTCACATTAAACATTTTGTTCTTTAAGCCCAGAGCTAATGATTACACAACAAAACAACTCATTTTGCTCAAAGGTATGTTTTTCCTTAAATTCTGTACCAATGATTATATATCAATAACGTATCCTGCTCAAGGATATGTTTCTCCCTCTTAAGAACCTTCTGACTAATCCTGTTATCTTAAAATCTTTATTGTGGGAGTGGGTATGGTAAGACCATTACAACCTTGAGACATTCTTTTGATTTATTCTTAATAACCAATTGGAAAAGTATATAGCTCCCTTGCTAAGCCTAGTGAGGGGGCACTCTCTGTTCTCCTTCTGATGTCTATGTCAGTTCAGTTCAGTTCAGTCGCTCAGTGGTGTCTGACTCTTTGACCCCATGAATCACACCACGCCAGGCCTCCGTGTCCATCACCATCTCCCGGAGTTCACTCAGACTCACGTCCATCGAGTCCGTGATGCCATCCAGCCATCTCATCCTTGGTCGTCCCCTTCTCCTCCTGCCCCCAATCCCTCCCAGCATCAGAGTCTTTTCCAGTGAGTCAACTCTTTGTATGAGGTGGCCAAAGTACTGGAGCTTCAGCTTTAACATCATTCCTTCCAAAGAAACCCCAGGGTTGAGATCCTTCGGAATGGACTGGTTGGATCTCCTTGCAGTCCAAGGGACTCTCAAGAGTCTTCTCCAACACCACAGTTCAAAAGCATCAATTCTTTGGCGCTCAGCCTTCTTCACAGTCTAACTCTCACATCCATACATGACCACAGGAAAAACCATAGCCTTGACTAGACAGACCTTAGTCGGCAAAGTAATGTCTCTGCTTTTGAATATGCTATCTAGGTTGGTCATAACTTTTCTTCCAAGGAGTAAGCGTCTGTTAATTTCATGGCCGCAGTCACCATCTGCAGTGATTCTGGAGCCCAAAAAAGTAAAGTCTGACACTGTTTCCACTGTTTCCCCATCTATTTCCCATGAAGTGATGGGACCAGATGCCATGATCTTCGTTTTCTGAATGTTGAGCTTGAAGCCAACTTTTTCACTCTCCACTTTCACTTTCATCAAGAGGCTTTTTAGTTCCTCTTCACTTTCTGCCATAAGGGTGGTGTCATCTGCATATCTGAGGTGATTGATATTTCTCTCGGCAATCTTGATTCCAGCTAGTGTTTCTTCCAGTCCAGCGTTTCTCATGATGTACTCAGCATATAAGTTAAATAAGCAGGGTGACAATATACAGCCTTGATGTACTCCTTTTCCTGTTTGGAACCAGTCTGTTGTTCCATGTCCGGTTCTAACTGTTGCTTCCTGACCTGCATACAGATTTCTCAAGAGGCAGGTTAGGTGGTCTGGTATTCCCATCTCTTTCAGAATTTTCCACAGTCGATTGTGATGCACACAGTCAAAGGCTTTGGCATAGTCAATAAAGCAGAAATAGATGTTTTTCTGGAACTCTCTCTCTTGCTTTTTCCATGATCCAGCGGATGTTGGCAATTTGATCTCTGGTTCCTCTGCCTTTTCTAAAACCAGCTTGAACATCAGGGAGTTCATGGTTCACGTATTGCTCCTAAAGTTAAATCCTCTTCTTTGGAGATCAAGAATCCAACATCAACGTCGTTCACAGTAAGCTATCAGTAATTGTGGTTTTTCACTGTTGAAATTTGCCATTTGATATTGGAATACATTCTAAAATACATGTGGTTATGTGATACATCATTTTAATGTGCATTTCTTGCTTTTTTTTTGTTAATGACATTACTTTCAGCTTATTTTATATTTATTTCAGACTAGGGAAATAATGTTAGACAAAAAGTAAACTCAAGTGATTTTCTCATTCAAGTTCCAAAAGGGTTGTAAAGCAGTGGACACAACTCACAGCAACTGCTAACAAAAGTACAGCACAGTGGATGTTCAAGAAGTTTTGTAAAGGTGATGAGAGCCTTGAAGATGAGGAACACAATGGTCAGCCATCAGAAGTTCACAATGACAGATTGAGAGGATCATGGAAGCTGATCCTCTTATAACTACAGGAGAAGCTGACCAGCATTGGCCATTCTACAGTCATGTGGCATTTGAAGCAAACTGGAAAGGTAAAAAGCTCAATAAGTGGGGGTGCCTCATGAGCTGACATCAAATCAAAAAAAATGTTGAAGTGTGGCCTTCTCTTATTCTGCACAACAATAATGAACCATTTTTTGATCAGTTTGTGATGTGCAATGAAAAGTGGATTTTATATGATAACTGGCAAAAACCAGCTCAATGACTGCTGCTGCTAAGTCACTTCAGTCGTGTTCAACTCTGTGTGACCCCATAGACGGCAGCTCACCAGGCTCCCCCGTCCCTGGGATTCTCCAGGCAAGAACACTGGAGTGGGCTGCCATTTCCTTCTCCTATACATGAAAGTGAAAAGTGAAAGGGAAGTCGCTCAGTCATGTCAGACTCTTCGTGACCCCATGGACTGCAGCCTACCAGGCTTCTCTGTCCATGCGATTTTCCAGGCAAGAGTACTGGAGTGGGGTGCCATTGCCTTCTCCAAGCTCAATGACTGGACTGAGACAAAGCTCCAAAGCACTTCTCAAAGCCAAACTTGCACCAAAAGGAGGTCATGGTCACTGGTGGTCTGCTGCCCATCTGATCCACTATAGCTTTCTGAATCCCACTGAAACCATTACATCTGAGAAGTATGCTCAGTAAATTGATGAGATGCACAAAAACTGCAAAGCCTGCAGCCAGTATTGGTCAACAGAAGGGGCCCAATTCTTCTCCACGACAATGCATGACTGCATATTGCACAACCCATGCTGCAAAACTTGAATGAATTGGGCTAAGAAGTTTTGTCGTATCCACCATACTCACCTGACCTTTCATCAACTGACAACCACTTCTTCAAGCATCTCAACATTTTGCAAGTAGAACTGTTGGAAAGAGTTTGTTGAATCCTGAAGCACAGATTTTTATGCTACAAGAATAAACAAACTTATCTCTCATTGGCAACAATGTGTTGATTATAATGGTTCCTATTTTGATTAATAAAGATGTGTTTGAGCCCAGGTGTAATGATTTAAAATTCACAGTCTAAAACCGCAATTACTTTTTCACCAACCTAATAATAAACTGTTAAGTGTAACAGCTTCTGAGTCCTTCCAGTCCTTCCACTGGGGCAAAAAGTGGTCATGAGGACCCCTAACACAGCTTCCTTTGAAGTTGGAGCTGTCTCTCTCTCTTTTTTTTAATAAGACTTCCCAAGATTTAATTTTTTAAACCAAAAAATGGAGAATGATCTCTTGGTGGCTCTTTAAGGGAAATTTAACTACATAAGATTTAATCATTTAAAATGGAATCAAACCACTGGCTTCAAAGCTATACAGGAGAAACTCTAGCTTTTTTTATATCTCTGCTTCTCATGAGGTGGAATACTTCTTGGATACTCTGGAAAAGAGACATTTTAAGCCCTTGCAATACTTCTACTTTATTAACAGATATTTAATATAAAAATTAAGCAGACTTTTTATTGATATATAATTTACATATAGTAGATGGTGACTGCAGCCATGAAATTAAAAGATGCTTATTGCTTGGAAGAAAAGTTATGACCAACCTAGGTAGCATATTGAAAAGCAGAGACATTACTTTTCCGACTAAGGTCCGTCTAGTCAAGGCTATGGTTTTTCCAGTGGTCACGTATAGATGCGAGAGTTGGACTGTGAAGAAGGCTGAGCGCCGAAGAATTGATGCTTTTGAACTGTGGCATTGGAGAATACTCTTGAGAGTCCCTTGGACTGCAAGGAGATCCAACCAGTCCATCCTAAAGGAGACCAGTCCTGGGTGTTCATTGGAAGGACTGATGCTGAGGCTGAAACTCCAATACTTTGGCCACCTCATGCAAAGAGCTGACTCATTGGAAAAGACTCTGATGCTGGGAGGGATTGGGGGCAGGAGAAGAAGGGGACGACAGAGGATGAGATAGTTGGATGGCATCACTGACTCAATGGATGTGAGTCTGAGCGCACTCTGGGAGTTGGTGATGGACAGGGAGGCCTGGCAGGCTGCGATTCATGGGGTCACAAACAGTCAGACACGACTGAGAGACTGAACTGAACTGAACTGAAAGGCATAAATGTTAAGTGTATTGTTGGATAAGTTTTGACAAATATATACACCTCTATAACCACCACCCAGAGATCAATGGTTAGAGTATTTCCACCACCCTAGAAAGGTTTGTTATATTCCTTTTCAGTCAGACACTCCCCATCCCCACTGCAAGATAACCATTGTTCTGACTTTTAATATCTAAGTGCAGTGTTGCTTGTTCTAGTACTTCCCATAAATGTAATCATGCAGGAGGTACTCTTGTGTCTAGGAGATGATTTAACCATATTACTTAAATCAATAGTTCACAATTTTTTGTTTCTGATTAGTATTTTGTTGTATGGATACAGAATATTTCTTTAACCATTCACCTGTTGTTTAACCATTTGGGTTGTTAGTCGCTAAGTCATGTCTGACTCTGACTCTTTTGTGATCCCATGGACTGTAGCCCACCAGACTCCTCTGTCCATGGGATTTCCTAGGTAAGAATACTGGAGTGGGTTGCCAGGAGATGTCTCTTATTTCTGAGAAATGTCTGAATTTTACTACTCTACATATTTTTCTGACATTTGGCAGGATCAATTCCCACAGATCAGTTAATTCCAGGATCTGACTTAGTTAATCATGATTGAAAGGCCACTGACACCAGCATTTCAAGTAAAGAGCCATGTCTGACTTTCATATTTCATCAAGCCAAGCCAGCTAGTCCCAACAATGTATATGAGCATGCTATGTCTTGGCTACTGCTTAAACAGCTGAGAAAGTGGCAAAGGCACCTTACTATTTTATATACTACCACAACCAACTTCCCAGAAGGGTAGAGCAATGACACCTCCCACCAATCTTCTGCTGCCTGCCCTTCCTAAAATCTCCCTGTCAGAAACTATACAACACTGCACAGATATAATCCCCACTAGGCTGCAAGAGAGAAGCCTCTGTCCTGGCCCTAGAAAAAGGCTCTTAGATAGGATGTAGCTCCACATGGGAGGCATAAATATTTCCATATAAAAAGTATACCTAGAGTAAATGCTCTATAAAATTCACTCTCACTCATGTGTACCCTGATTTTTTGAGTGGGCGAGAGAGTTGCAAGTATATTGTATATAAAAAATTATACATAACCCACAGCCCTCATCATATGTGTCAAGCATGAAGTAAATGTTTTAACTATTCATTATGTTAGCTGTGTGCTTTGATGTAATCTGGTTCCTGCCCCTATACCTCAAATCTGTGACCAACAGGTCACTTTATATTCTAAAAAAGGCCTTGAGATTTCATCACCCTAGAAGTGGGTCACACACGCTATGTAAATGAAACATACTAGTCTTAAAATGGCTCAGAGTCACAGCACTAGGCAATATGAAGTAAAATACATTGCCACTTTCCCATTTCTTCAGGTAAAATTGCATGTCTCAAAGACGTCCAGAATGTACACTTGTACTGCAGTGAGACAAGTGGTAAATAGAGACAAAGGCCAGACCTCTTCCTATATGGGAACTAACAGACCAGCATAAAATCTCTATCACATATGAACACAGGCATTTTTATGTTCCTGAGAAAATCTTTATTAAAAGTCTCCCCCAAAGTTTTTCAACTATAAACCACTCATAGTAACTAGATGTTTTGTTGAGGACCAGCAAAAGAAGCAGAGAAATAGTGTGACAGAACCTACTAACGAGGCTGGCTGGCTTTCCCTTTCTCTCATTAAAACAAGCATTTATGTGTGTGTGTTTGTGTATTATACATATATTTTTAAAGTAAAAGGAGCATTTTATAATGCTTATTTGTAAGCATATTTTCTGTTACTGATGATGCTATTCTTATTAAATACATTTTAACTGCTTGGAATCCCAGGCACATACTCAGGTTCATTCCCTTTCTCCTCAGGCAGTTTCAACAATCCACACAACATTTTCATTTTAACAGTCCTCATTACTGGTATCATTTAATACTTGAGGGTATGCTCAAGTCAACATCAATCTTGCTGATCCTGCAAACACTTATTTTGTTGACACAACACAGTCTGAATCTATAGTTACTAAACGTGAAAAAAAAAAATTTAACTATTCCTTTCCCCGACATGTCACCAAGTACAAAGATCAGCTCTCTCCATCACTTAGGCCTATCACAGAAACACATCTCAGATAGACATCAAGTATGGGGTGGGGGGCGGCGTTCATGTAACAGTGCCATCTTTTCTGTCCCAGTGCTACCCACACATAAATCTTCTCAAAGACATTTGATACCGTAAAGTCAACCACTGTGAAGGTGAAAATGTTTACCTGTGAGACATCTTGTTGGAAACATCCGACTCATACTTTCTCATTAACAAATAACCTTTACCACAAGTAAATCTTAACTAACCAGAACAGAGAAATGTCTTGCTCTCACAAGGAACAATAAAAATCCATTTAGAATAAAATTTATGCTTTAATTAAGCTTTAAATGTCTGGATGAATCTAAATCATTAAATAAAATCTCTTTACCTGATTGGAAAACCTCATGCTCACATTTCGTTGATTCTGTAGAGGGACAAAACGCTGAACAGGATCAATGTCTTTAGGACTAATTAATTCATCAGCTGAAAAAAAAGAAGGGAACTTACTAGATCAACAATGTATCTAAACAACACTATAAACCAACTAGACTTAACAGGTGTTTATAGAACACTTCATTAAACAAGAGCAGAATATATATCCTTCTCAATATGCAAGCAACATCTTTCACATACCAGACCATAAAATAAGCTTCAGTAAATATAACAGGATTTAAATCATACAAAGTATATACTTCAGACTTCCCTGGTAGCTCAGATGGTAAAGCGTCTGTCTAGAATGTGGGAAACCTGGGTTCGATCCCTGGGTCTGGAAGATTCCCTGGAGAAGGAAATGGCAACCCACTCCAGTACTCTTGCCTCGAAAATCCCATGGACGGCAGAGCCTGATGCAGGCTACTGTCCATGGGGTCCCAAAGAGTCGGACATGACTGAGCACAATAGAATGAAATTAGAAATCAATAGCAGAAAGAAGTCTCAGAAATTCACAAACTAAAATTAAATAATACATTCCTAAATAACCAATGGGTTGGAAAAGAGAAATTAGGAAATACTTTCTAATATACTTTCTGATGATGACTGAAAAAGAAGACACAACATACCAAACTTTAGGGGATTTAGGTAAAGCAATCCTCAAAGGGGAATTCATAGCTGTAAATGTATATATTGAAATAGAAGACTCTCAAATCAATAAGATATATTTCATATTAAGACAACAGATGAAAAGAGCTAATTAATCAAAAGCATGCAAGAGGAGTACAGTATAAATGAAACCAAATAGATTCTTGAAAAACTCAAAAGTTGACAAACCTTTAGATAGACTAACCAAGAAAAAAAAAAAAGACTTAAATTACTTACTCAGGAGTGGAACTAGGAACATTACTACTGATTTTATGAATTCCAAGAGAATATTCTCAAAAAATGTATGCCAACAATTTAGATAACCTAGATAACATGAGCAAATTCCTAGAAACACATACACTACCAAAACTGATTCAAGGAGGACAAGAAAATATGAACAAATGTTTAACAACTAGTGACCGAAACTTTTCACCAAAAAATGTCCAGGATCATGTGACTCCACTGATGAATTCTATTAAACAGTTAATGAAAAATTAAAACCAATCTTCCATAAAATTTTACAAAAACCAGTAGAGGGACACTTTCCAACTCATTCTAAGAGGCCATTATTACCCTAAAACAGAAATCAAAGACACCACAAGGAAAGAAAAACACAAATCAAAATCTCTTCTGAATACAGACACAAAACTACTCAATAAAAACACTAGCAAACCAAACCCAGTAACATACAAAAATTACTACATACCATGACCAACTAGGACTTATCCTACAAATGCAAGAATGGCTTAACATCCATAAATCAGTTATTGCAACTCCCCATATCAACTGAACAAAGGATAAAAAACTACATGACAATCTCGGCAGACACAGAAAACATTTGACAAAATTCAACATCCTTTCATCATGGTAAAAAGCGTTCAGCAAACTAGGGATAGACAGGAACTTCCTCAACCTGATAAAAAGGCATCTATAAAAAATTCAATCACTAATGTCATACTCAGTGGTAAAAGAACACTTTGCCTCAAAGATCAGGAACCAAGACAATGATGTCTGCTCTTGCCACTTCTATTCAACTTTATACTGGAAGTTCTAGTCACAGAAATAAGGCAAGAAAAAGTAATAAAAGGCATCCAGAATGAAAGGTAGAAGCTACGGTAATTAAAACAATGTGGTACTGCCATAAAGATAAGAGATCAGTGGAATAGGCAGAGTCC
Organism: Capricornis sumatraensis; assembly: GCF_032405125.1. Taxonomy (NCBI): domain Eukaryota; kingdom Metazoa; phylum Chordata; class Mammalia; order Artiodactyla; family Bovidae; genus Capricornis; species Capricornis sumatraensis. The sequence goes on along the minus strand of NC_091088.1, from coordinate 21,849,319 downwards.
AGAAATAAACCCTTCCATTACAGTCAACTGATCTTTGACAAGGGGTCCAAAACAATTCAGTAGGAAAAGAATAGTTTTCTCCCCTAGACAAAGTACTAGGAAAGGCAATATACAAAAGCAAAACAATGAAACTGGATCTCTTTACACAAACTACAAAAATAAAGGCAAATTAGATTAAAAAGTTAAAAGTAAGAGCTAAAAGTACAAAATTGTTAGAAGAAAATATAAGAGTAAATCTTTGTGACTTTGTATTAGATAAAATTACATCAAAATATATGTAACAAAGAAAAAATGAGATAAACTGGATTTTGTCAAAATTGTAAGCTTTTGTATCTCAAAGAATACCATCAAGAACAGCCCAAAGAATGGGAGAAAATATCTGAAAACCACATAACTTGCAAGTGACCTGAATCTTGAATATACAAAGAACTCTTACAACTTAACAATAAAAAGACAAATAACCTAATTTTAAAATGGCTACAGTATCTGAATAGACATTTCTCCAAAGAAGATTTACTGTAAACATATGAAAAGATGCTCTGACAATATTAGTCATTTGGGAAATGTTTATTAACACCACAATGAGATAATACCTCATATCCATTAGGACAACTAACACCAAAAAAAAGACAAGAATAAGGGTTGGGGAGGACACAGAGAAATTAGAACCCTTATACACTGCTGGTTGGAAGCCAAATTGGTATACCTACTTTGCAAAATAGTTTAGAAGTGCTCCAAATGTTAAACATAGAGTTACTATAAAGTGAAGTCACTGAGTCGTATCCGACTCTTTGCGACCCGTGGACTGTAGCCCACCAAGCTCCTCCGTCCATGGGATTCTCCAGGCAAGAATACTGGAGTGGGTTGCCATTTCCTTCTCCAGGGGATCTTCCTGACCCAGGGATCGAACTCAGGTCTCCCACATCGGAGGCAGATGCTTTAACCTCTGCACCACCAGGGAAGCCCTTAAATACAAGAATTCAAGTACTAACATCAAAGATTTCAAGGGAGGAAAGGAAGCCAGGTCAAAAGAAGAAGGGGGGGGAGGCGGGAGATGGGGGGGCAAAAGGGGTGACCTTACAGATGTCTCCTGCCACCTACAGATGCCCAGGCTTTATGGGAGTTTTCCCTGGGCCTTCAGAGAAGGGAGGACTGGAACTCGGCCCTACTAGAAATCAGACCAGACTAGAACCAGAATTCGAGTTCTCTGCCAAGAGGAGGTGATCAGTCTCCAATCCTCAGCTCAGGCTGAAGGCCCTTAGACCAGATTCCTGCATCCAGCCCCAGGGGACTAGAAAAACAGGGAAGGACAGGAAGGGTTAAGAAGAAGAAAGAGAGAGGGAAGGGGAGAGAGATCAATAAAGTCTCTTGTTCCTTATCAGTCAAGGCACTCTGGCCAGTTGTCCACGTCAGGAGGAGACCAGGGACAAAAGGGTCCCAGTTGCGGCCGCTGGGTCTGGTCCATTGGCAGGCAAGCTGGCCCCTGAGTACCCCGAGTGGTCAGGATGTCAGTCTCAGCAAAGAAGAGTCCCGTCAGAGTCGCTATTTGTTGCAGGAAGACGGACTCCTTCCAGGGCCCGAAACTGGGCTCTTGTCTAACACTCGGAAATAAGTTGTCCGAGGAGACACATCTGCTGACAAAGCAAGAGATTTTATTGGGAAAGGGCACCCGGGTAGAGAGCAGTAGGGTAAGGGAACCCAGGAGAACTGCTCTGCCACGTGGCTCGCAATGTCGGGTTACTATAAGACTCAGTAATTCCACCCCTAGGAATCAGGGTAGGAAATGAAAGGGAAATGAAAACATATGTCAAACAATAACTTGTTCATGAAAGTTTATAGCAGCATTATTCACAATAGGCAAAAAGTGGAAACAACACAAATGACCATCAGCTGATGAATGGATAAATCAAAGGTGGTCTACCCATACAATGGAATGTTATTCGGCCATAAAAGAACAAAGTGTGGGAATTCCCTGGTGGTCCAGTAGTTAGGACTTTGCACTTCCACTTCAGAGGGCATGGGTTTCATCCTTGGTCTGGGAACTAAGATCCTGCATCAGGAGGCACAGGCAAAAAAAAGTGGGAGGGGTGGGGGAGAAAAAGTGTTACTACTTGGATGAAACTTGAGAACAGGATAAATGAAAAAGTTTGGCCATAAAGGCCATATTACATGATTTGTTGTTGTTCATTCACTCAGTTGTGTATGACTCTTTGTGACCCCATGGATGGCAGCACGCCAGGACTCCCTGTCCATCACCATCTCCCGGAGCTGTTTCAAACTCATGTCCATTGAGTCTGTGATGCTGTTGAAACTTCTCATCTTCTACTGTCCTCTTTTCCTCCTGCCTTCAGTCTTTCCCAGCATGAGGGTCTTTTCTAATGAATCAGCTCTTTGCATCACATGGCAAAAGTATTGGAGCTTCAGCATCAGCATCAGTCCTTCCAATGAATATTCAGGACTGATTTCCTTTAGGATGGACTGGTTGGATCTCCTTGCAGTCCAAGGGACTCTCAAGAGTCTTCTCCAACACCACAGTTCAAAAGCATCAATTCGGCAGCACTCAGCCTTTGTTATGGTTCAATCCTCACATCCATACATCACTACTGGAAAAACCATAGCTTTGACTATGTGGACCTTTGTTGGCAAAGTAATGTCTCTGATTTTTAATATGCTGTCTAGGTTGGTCATAGCCTTTCTTCCAAGGAGCAAGAGTCTTTTAATTTCATGACTGTAGTCACCATCTGCAGTGATTTTGGAGACCAAGGGAATAAATTCACTGTTTCCATTGTTTCCTCATCTATTTGCCACAAAGCGATGGGACTGGATGCCATTATCTTTGTTTTTTGAAGGTTGAATTTTAAGTCATTTTTTTCACTTTCCTCTTTCACTTTCATCAGGAGGTTCTTTAGATCCTTTGTGCTTTCTGCCATAAAGGGTGATATTATCTGCATATCTGAGGTTATTGACATTTCTCCTGGCAATCTCGATTCCAGCTTGTGCTTCATCCAGCTCGGCATTTCACATGATGTACTCTGCATATAAATTAAATAATCATGGTGACAATATGGAGCCTTGAAGTACTCCTTCCCTAATCTGGAACCAGTCTGTTGTTCCATGCCCAGTTCTAATTGTTGCTTCCTGACCTGCATATAGGTTTCTCAGGATGCAAGTAAGGTGGCCTAGTATTCCCATCTTTTGTAAAATTTTCCAGTCTTCTGTATCCACACAAAGGCTTTGGCATACACAATGAATCAGTAGTAAATGTTTTTCTGGAATTCCCTTGCTTTTTCTATGATCCAATGGATACTGGCAATTTGATCTCTGGTTCCTCTGCCTTTTCTAAAACCAGCTTGAACATCTGGAAGCTCTCGGTTCACTTACTGTTGAAGCCTCGCTTGGAGAATTTTGAGCATTACTTTGCTAGCATGTGAGATGAGTGCAATTGTGTGGTAGTTTGAGCATTTTTGGCATTGCCTTTCTTTGGGATTGGAGTGAAAACTGACCTTTTCCAGGCCTGTGGCTACTGTTGAGTTTTCCAAATTTGCTGGCATATTGAGTACAGCACTTTCACAACATCATCTTTTAGGATTTGAAATAGCTCAACTGGAATTCCATCACCTCCACTAGCTTTGTTCGTAGTGATGCTTCCTAAGGCCCACTTGACACCACACTCCAAGATGTCTGGCTCTAGGTGAGTGATCCCACCATCGTGGTTATCTGGGTCATGAAGATCTATTTGGTATAGTTCTTCTGTGTGTTCTTACTAGCTCTTCTTAATCTCTTCTGCTTCTGTTAGGTCCATATTACTTCTGTCCTTTATTGTGCCCTCTTTGCATAAACATTCCCTTAGTACCTCTAATTTTTTTGAAGAGATCTCTAGTCTTTCCCTCTATTGTTTTCCTCTGTTTTTTTGCACTGTTCACTCAGCAAAGCTTTCTTATCTCTCCTTGCTATTTTCTGGAACTTTGCATTCAGATGGGTATATATTTCCTTTTCTCCTTTGCCTTTCACTTCTCTTCTTTTCTCGGCTATGTGTAAGGCCTCCTCAGACAACCATTTTGCCTTTTTGCATTTCTTTTTCTTGAGGATGGTTTTGATCCAGCATCTCCTGTACAATGTTAGGAACTTCCATCCACAGTTCTTCAGGCACTCCATCAGGTCTAATCCCTTCAATCTACTTGTCACTTCCACTGTTTAACTGTAAGGGACTTGATTTGGGTCATACCTGAATGGCCCTACTTTCTTCAATTTAAGTCTGAATTTTGCAATAAGGAGTTTATGATCTGAGCCACAGTCAGCTCCTAGTCTTGTTTTTGCTGACATTATAGAGCTTCTCCACCTTTAGCTGAAAAGAATATAATCACTCTGATTTCGCAATTGACCATGTAGTGATGTCCATTGTAGAGTCGTCTCATATGTTGTTAAGTATGATCATTGTGGTCTCTTGGCAAAACTGTTAGCTTTTGCTCTGCTTCATTTTGTACTCCAAGACCAAACTTGCCTGTTATTCCAGGTATCTCTTGACCTCCTACTTTTGCAATCCAGTCCCTTATGATGAAAAGGACATCTCTTTTTGGTGTTAATTCTACAAGGTTTATATGTCCTTTACAGAATTAACTTCAGCTTCTTCAGCATTAGTGGTTGGGGCATAGACTTGGATTACTGTGATACTGAATGGTTTGCCTTGGAAATGAACAGAGATCATTCTGTCATTTTTGAGATTGCACTCAAGTATTGCATTTTGGACTCTTTTGTTGAATATGAGAGCTACTCCATTTCTTTAAAGGATTACTGCTCACAGTAGTAGATATAATTGTCCTCTTAATTAAATTCACCCATTTTGGTTCAGTTTAGTTCACTGATTCCTAAAATGTCAATGTTCACTCTTGCCATCTCCTGTTTGACCACTTCCAATTTGCCTTGATTCACGGACTTAACATTCCAGGTTCGTATACAATATTGTTCTTTATGGCATCAGACTTTACTTCCCTTGTAGCTCAGCTGGTAAAGAATCTGCATGCAATGCAGGAGACCACAGTTTGATTGCTGGGTCAGGAAGATCTGCTGGAGAAGGGATAGGCTACCCACTCCGGTATTCTTGGACTTCCCTGGTGGCTCAGCAGGTAAAGAATCTGGCTGCCACGTGGGAGATTTGAGTTCTCCCCCTAGGTTGGGAAGATCCCCTGGAGAAGGGAATGGCTAGCCACTCCAGTATTCTGGCCTGGAGAATTCCATGGACTATATAGTCCACAGGGTCACAAAGAGATGGACATGACTGAGTGAATTTCACTTCACTTCACATGGCATCCGACTTTACTTTCACAACCAGACACATCCACAACTGTGCCTTGTTTCCACTTTGGCTCAGCCTCTTCATTCTTTCTGGAGTTATTTCTTCACTCCTCCAGTAGCATACTGGGGAGTTCATCTTTCAGTGTCATATCTTTTTGCCTCTTCATACTGTTCATTGGTTTCTCAAGGCAAGAATGATGAAGTGGTCTGCTACTCCTTTCTCCACTGGATCACATTTGTCAAAACTCTTCACCATGACTTGTCCAACTTGGGTGGCCCAACAGTGCATGGCTAATAGTTCAATCAGTTAGACAAGGCTGTGATCCATGTGATCAGTTTGGTTAGTTTATTATATGATTTATTATATGATTTGAGGTATATATAAAATGTCCAGAATAGGCAAATCTATAAAGTAGACTAGTTCAGTTCAGTTCAGTCGCTCAGTCGTGTCTGACTCTTTGCGACCCTATAAATCGCAGCACGCCAGGCCTCCCTGTCCATCACCAACACCCGGATTTCACTCAGACTCATGGCCATCAAGTCCATGATGCCATCCAGACATCTCATCCTCTGTCGTCCCCTTCTCCTCCTGCCCCCAATCCCTCCCAACATCAGAGTCTTTTCCAATGAGTCAACTCTTCCATGAGATAGAAAAGTACGGGAGTTTCAGCTTTACCATCATTCCCTCCAAAGAAATCCCAGGGTTGATCTCCTTCAGAATGGACTGGTTGGATCTCCTTGCAGTCCAAGGGACTCTCAAGAGTCTTCTCCAACACCACAGTTCAAAAGCATCAATTCTTCGGCGCTCAGCCTTCTTCACAGTCCAACTCTCACATCCATACATGACCACTATAAAAACCATAGTCTTGACTAGATGGACCGTTGTAGGCAAAGCAGTATCTCTGCTTTTCAATATGCTATCTAGGTTGGTCATAACTTTTCTTCCAAGGAGTAAGCGTCTTTTAATTACATGGCTGCAGACACCTTCTGCAGTGATTTTGGAGCCCCCAAAAATAAAGTTTGACACTGTTTCCCCATCTATTTCCCATGAAGTGATGGGACCAGATGCCATGATCTTTGTTTTCTGAATGTCGAGCTTTAAGCCAAATATTTCACTCTCGACTTTCACTTTCATCAAGAGGCTTTTTAGTTCCTCTTCACTTTGTCATAAGAGTAGTGTCATCTGCATATCTGAGGTTATGATATTTCTCCCAGCAATCTTGATTCCAGCTTGTGCTTCTTCCAACTCAGCATTTCTCATGATGTACTCTGCATATAAGTTAAATAAGCAGGATGACAATATATAGCCTTGACGTACTCCTTTTCCTATTTGGAACTAGTCTGTTGTTCCATGTCCAGTTCTAACTGTTGCTTCCTGACCTGCATATAGGTTTCTCAAGAGGCAGGTCAAGTAGTCTGGTATTCCCATCTCTTTCAGAATTTTCCACAGTTGATTGTGATCCACACAGTCAAAGGCTTTGGCATAGTCAATAAAGCAGAAAGAGATGTTTTTCTGGGACTTTTTTGCATTTTCGATGATCCAACAGATGTTGGCAATTTGATCTCTGGTTCCTCTACCTTTTCTAAAACGAGCTGGAACATCTGGAAGTTCACGGTTCACGTATTGCTGAAGCATGGCTTGGAGAATTTTGAGCATTATTTTACTAGCATGTGAGATGAGTGCAATTGTGCGGTAGTTTGAGCATTCTTTGGCATTGCCTTTCTTTGGGATTGGAATGAAAACTGACCTTTTCCAGTCCTGTGGCCACTGCTGAGTTTTCCAAATTTGCTGGCATATTGAGTGCAGCACTTTCACAGCATCATCTTTCAGGATTTGAAATAGCTCAACTGAATTTCATCACCTCCACTAGCTTTGTTCATAGTGATGCTTTCTAAGGGCCTCTTGACTTCACATTCCAGGATGTCTGGCTTTAGGTGAGTGATCACACCACTGTGATTATCTTGGTCATAAAGATCTTTTTCGTACAGTTCTTCCATGTATTCCTGCTACCTCTTCTTAATCTCTTCTGCTTCTGTTAGGTCCAGACCAGTTCTGTCCTTTATTGAGCCCATCTTTGCATGAAACGTTCCCTTGGTATCTCCAATTTTCTTGAAGAGATCTCTAGTCTTTCCCATTCTGTTCTTTTCCTCTATTTCTTTGCATTGATCGCCGAAGAAGGCTTTCTTATTTCTTCTTGCTATTCTTTGGAACTCTGCATTCAGATGCTTATATCTTTCCTTTTCTCCTTGGCTTTTCACTTCTCTTCTTTTCACAGCTATTTGTAAGACCTCCCCAGACAGCCATTTTGCCTTTTTGCATTTCTTTTCCATGGGGATGGTCTTGATCCCTGGCTCCTGTACAATGTCATGAATCTCATTCCATAGTTCATCAGGCACTCTATCTATCACATCTTGGCCCTTAAATCTATTTCTCACTTCCACTGTATAATCATAAGGGATTTGATTTAGGTCATACCTGAATGGTCTAGTGGTTTTCCCTATTTTCCCAATTTCAGTCTGAATTTGGCAATAAGGAGTTCATGATCTGAGCCACAGTCAGCTCCCAGTCTTGTTTTTGTTGACTGTATAGAGCCTCTCCATCTTTGGCTGCAAAGAATATAATCAATCTGATTCCAGTGTTGACCATCTGGTGATGTCCATGTGTAGAGTCTTCTCTTGTGTTGTTGGAAGAGGGTGTTTGCTATGAACAGTGAGTTCTTTTGGCAAAACTCTATTAGCCTTTGCCCTGCTTCATTCCATATTCCAAGGCCAAATTTGCCTGTTACTCCAGGTGTTTCTTGACTTCCTACTTTTGCATTCCAGTTCCCTAGAATGAAAAGGACATCTTTTTTGGGTGTTAGTTCTAAAAGGTCTTGTAGGTCTTCATAGAACCGTTCAACTTCAGCTTCTTCAGCGTTACTGGTTGGGGCGTAGACTTGAATTATTGTGCTATTGAATGGTTTGCCTTGGAAACGAACAGAGATCATTCTGTCATTTTTGAGACTGCATCCAACTACTGCATTTCGGACTCTGTTGTTGACCATGATGGCTACTCCATTTCTTCTAAGGGATTCCTGCCCGCAGTAGTAGATATAATGGTCATCTGAGTTAAATTCACCCATTCCAATCCATTTTAGTTTGCTGATTCCTAGAATGTCAACGTTCACTCTTGCCATCTCCTGTTTGATCACTTCAATTTACCTTGACTCATGGACCTGACATTCCAGGTTCCTATGCAATATTTCTCTTAACAGCATCGGACCTTGCTTCTATCACCAGTCACATCCATAGCTGGGCATTGTTTTTGCTTTGGCTCCATCCCTTCATTCTTTCTGGAGTTATTTCTCCACTGATCTCTAGTAGCATTTTGGTACCTACTGACCCGGGGAGTTCCTCTTTCAGTATCTTATCATTTTGCCTTTTCATACTGTTCATGGGGTTCTCAAGGCAAGAATACTGAAGTGGTTTGCCATTCCCTTCTCCAGTGGACCACATTCTGTCAGACCTCTCCATCATGACCCGCCCATCTTGGGTGGCCCCACGGGCATGGCTTAGTTTCATTGAGTTAGACAAGGCTGTGGTCCTAGTGTGATTAGACTGACTAGTTTTCTGTGATTATGGTTTTTGTGTGTCTGCCCTCTGATGCCCTCTTACAATACCTACCATCTTACTTGGGTTTCTCTTACCTTGGACGTGGGGGTCTAAAGTAGACTAATGATTGTCTAATGCTGGTGGAAGGATGAAGTGATTAATGGTAATGTGGGGAGTGATTGATAAAGGGTATAGGCTTTTTTGCAAGGGGTGATGAAAATGTTCGAAAATTGATTGTGGTTATGGTTGCACCCCCTGTCCTGCCCCAGCTAGCTCCAATGGTAAAGAACCTGCCTGCCAATGCAGGAGACATAAGAGCCTTGGGTTCGATCTCTGGGTTGGGAAGATCCCTTGGAGGAGGAAATGGCAACCCACTCCAGTATCTTTGCCTAGGGTATCCCAGGAACAGAGGAGCCTGAAAGTGAAAGTTGTTCAGTCATGTCTGACTCTTTTCGACCCCATGGACTATACAGTCCCTGGAATTTTCCAGGCCAGGATACTGGAGTGGGTAGCCTTTCCCTTCTCCAGGGGATCTTCCCAACCCAGGGATAAAACCCAGGTCTCCCACATTGCAGGTGGATTTTTTACCAGCTGAGCCACAAGAGAAGCCCAAAAATACTGGAGTGGGTAGACCTCCCTTCTTTAGCAGATAGCGGGCTACAGTCCATGGGGTCGCAAAGAATCGAACACGACTGAAGTGACTTAGCATGCATGGTTGCACAACTTTGTGGATATGCTAAACACAACTGAAATGTAATCTTTAAATAGGCAAAATGTTTGTAATTTTAACTCAGTAAAGTTGTTCTAAAAATCATGCATTTGCAGTCTCAGGAAGAAAACTAGATCCTTGAGGGAAGACAGTGTTTCCTAACACTAAATTCTAAAAGATGTTTCTGAGATGGAGCATTTTTTAGGGGGCACTGACCAGCCTAAGGGCAATGTCTTTGGCTGCTGTTATATTATAAATATGGAAGCTCTTTTCATGTTTTAGTTCCTTGTGGTAACGCTGGATAAAATACAAAGATACAACAAGGAAGACAATTTAGTGTGTTTGGGGGTGGGAAGAAGGTACTAAGTCAGTGTTCTCTGCTGTTTTCTGCTCTAATGTACCTCAGAGAGACCCACTGACACCTGAGGCTCTCTGTAGCATGGATTCTCTGAGGGCCTGGAGGTGACTATGCTGGGAAGGAGCAGTGTAGGGGGTAGGATCCTCAAATTTAATTCTGAATAACCTCTTTGGTGTGCAAGTTGGCAGTATGTATGCAGATTTAAAGCAAGCATACTCTCTGACCCAGCAATTAGCATATCTTAAAGTTTGTTATGCTCAGACATGTGAAAGTTAACTGAATAATAAACCAAAAAAAAGAATCCAACTTCTCCTAAAATGAGTCAGCAGAGGTGTTTATTTTTACTGCAATTAAGCTATGAAAATGTGCTCATTTCATTTTGATCTTCAGTTCTATGTTGATTATATAAAAACAGGTTGTTATGTGGTAGCCTGGATGGCAGGGGGGTTTGGGGAAGAATGAGTACATGTATATGTACAGCTGAGTCCCTTTGCTGTTCACCTGAAACTATCACAACATTGTTAATCATACCCCAATATACCCCAATAAAAATAATATACCCCAATAAAAAGTAAAAAGATATAATAAAAACAGGCTGAGTTTTATACATATTTATCCAAGCATAATATTTACTTAAAAAAAAATTACAGCTCATCTACCATAGCTTTTTAGGTACTGTTTTTAGGCAGTGAATAATTCTGAAAAACAGAGGAGGGAGTCAACCACAAAAATGATAGTAAATTCTTTACAGCTTTGGGACTGTTTCTCACTGTATTTCTATCCTGGGGCAATTTCAGGGTACATGTACAATGTTATTTAATAGACAAAAAACAAAGGTGTCTTTATAAACTCTTGGAAGATATTTTTCATAGTGATAAAAATGAAAATAATAGAATAATAAGAAAAAGGAGGAGAAACAGCAGCAGAACAGCCACAGAAGTGTTGCCTCTGCAACAGCCCAGCATCATTTTGCGCTTACTCCATTCCTGGCATTGTTTAAGCATTTCACATACATTAATCCTCAATATGCCCCTATCTTACAGATGGCAAAACAGAGGCATTGAGTGGTTAAGCAACTGGCACATGGCTAGAAAATGACAGAATTTCGATTCAAACATAATAGTCTCTTCAGAGTTTCCTGACCACATATTAATCTTGCCCTTTAAGAACACTGATATTCTATACAATGGAAAAGATAATCAAGAGGTGGAAACAATAAAAAATTTAGGCCTTGATATGTCATCCTTTTCCTACCCCAATCAGGGAGTGTATTATATGGAAAAGATAATCAAGAGGTGGAAACAATAAAAAATTTAGGCCTTGATATGTCATCCTTTTCCTACCCCAATCAGGGAGTGTATTATAGGATATTCTCTCTCTCTGAAGAAAATATACTTTTGCAATTTAAACCAAGTCAACATGGGCTTGATTATGGCAAATATCGGCATGTAATTTCAATTTATTAATATTAGTTTAGTTTATGCTGCAGGGTTGATTAATACAGTGATATTCTAAATAGTAGCATATTATTTCCCCTTCTTATTTGTCTGATCACTGAGATGTGAAAAAATTTTCATTACCAACAGGCATTTTACATAATTAATGTTTCACTGTCATCCTATAGAAATGAATTGTATCTTTATTATTTTGTTATTTATAAATGATGACAGATAAATTAAGAAATCTTATATCCTTGGAAAGCATAAGTGCTAATTTATTAACAGTGATATGAATCAAACAGACAACCAAATCTTGAAAAAGCTTATTTCTTTGCATTTCCTTCTCATTTCTCTTTCTGTACTATACCTGTATATCTAGTTTCATGTACCAGTTTATACCACCTGTTCATCTATAACCCACAGGCTGTATGATTCTTATTCATATCTATACCACACTACCTAGCACAGCACCAGCATCTGGTAGGCACTCAAGAGATTTATTAAACAAAATAATAAATTGATGGGTTAACAAATCTGGATACATTAATTGCCATAATCATTAATTTCCATATGGTAAAAGTGATAAATACTTAAAAGATCAAGTTAAAAGACATTCCTCCCCACCCTGTTAGGGGAAGCACACTGACTGAAACCGCTCACCCTGGCCAGGCCCTATAGTAACCATTCGCATGAGTTATTTGATGACAGGAGATCCTGGTAAGGAATACGGAACTAATTAGCCACCACCAACTGGAAAAGTTCGGGAAAGGTCAAAAGGAGACACCGCGTGTCTGTCCTCTTTCCAGAATGCCTCTCACTAGCATTCATCTTGGCTGAGCGATGCATGCACCACCAGGAAAGACTTTGAATTAGAATGATTGGCCAAAGACCACCTGGAAACTAATCCCATCGCCATAAAACCCAAGACTGTGAGTCACGCTGAAGAGTAGTTCTCCTGGGTTCCCTTACCCTACTGCTCTCCACCCGGGTGCCCTTTCCCAATAAAATCTCTTGCTCTGTCAGCACATGTGTCTCCTTGGACAATTCATTTTTGAGTGTTAGACAAGAGCCCAGTTTCGGGCCCTCGAAGGGATCCCCCTTCCTGCAACAACCCTACTGCATTGATTTTTATCATTCAGGAGGCAAAAACAGAGCTCCTCATTGCTCCAACTATGGCACTGGTTTTCTGGTAAGATCCCTGAAAGACCTCACACCTGCCCAACTACAGAACATTTTAAAAAAAGAAACAAGGATAAAAGAGCAATGCCTTTTACATTTGACAATACAGTATCAAATCTCACAGAATCAAGTATTTCTATTAATATAAATAGGGACAGCTGTTTTTAAACCTTTAGAAGACATATTAGGTTCATTAATATCTACATTTTTATACACAGAAAAGGTTTATGAAATATACCCTTGGTTTATCTCAAACAATAATTGTTGAGGGTAAAAAGAAAAAAAATCCTTAGTTACAGTGATACATATCAGCAATTCATATATTAAGAAATGAGCTATGAAAAAAAGGAAAATGTAGATCCTCAATCTTGTACATTATACCAAAAAATCCCAAATTTATATAATGTTCTTAACTCAATTAACAGGGATCTAATACATAAAGATTTTAAATTTATTTCATCAAAAAACAGCACAAGTTGGGGACTTCCTGATGGTCCAGTGGCTAAGACTCCAAGCTTCCAATGCAGGGGGCCTGGATTTGATCTCTGGCCATGGACAGAGGAGCCTGGCGGGCTACAGTCCATAGGGCTGCAAAGAGTCGGACACGACTGAGAGACTAAGCACAGCATAGGGAACTAGTTCTCAAACACTGCAACTAAGACCCAGTGCAGCCAAATAAGTAAATAAATATTTATTAAAACAACAACAACAACAGCACAAGCAAAGTTTAAGGGCAAACTAGGAAAATACTGAGAGGTTAAGTATACCTAATATATAAAATATTCACACAGACTGATGATAAAAACTATAAAACCAAGGTTAAGTGAGCAAAGTAAATAACTAGGTAACTCAGAGGACACAGAAATGACTGAGAAATATGTTTTTAACCATCAGCATGCAAATAAAAACAGGATACAAATCAGTATCTTAATATGCTAGTAAAATTTTTACTTTTAATGAGCACACTTAATGCCACAAAGGTTATATGTGACACATCACCATGGAGACTTCTGCACGAGTCAACAGTTAGTCAGTCATGGGCTGCATAACCTTGGGTGAGCTGCTAAATTCTTCTGAGCTTCAGTTACAGCATATAATTCCCATCTCATAGAGAAGACAGGAGGATTACTTAGGATAGTATTTGTAAAGGGAAGAGCAGACTATGACAGACTTTAAGGTAGTATTATTTCAGGGCAACAGTCTGACAATATATACATAGAGTCTTCTCAGGCTTGAGGCATCACTGGCTTCATGTTCAATTTTACTAATATATTCAAGGGTAGGATCAAAAACTTGTAAACAATTTTTCTAGCTCTAGTAGCAATTCAAGTAAAAATTTTAGTTTTAAGAAAGTCATGGAAGAAAAATCTTTCAAGATGCAACTTTTAAAGCAAAACTCTATTACATGTACTTTCAAGATGTTAGTGATGCCTACTGCACAGAAATCTTACTTTAGGTCACTAGCAATCTCATGGATACCATGAAAAAGATAGCAAAAGTGCTAAGAAATTGATGTCTTTCTGCTTGAAGTTTCCTGGAGGGTGATAGCTGGGAAAGCTCTTAGCAATAATGTAAAAATAAACCTATATATTTTTATCTCTTTATCTTTATCACTAACCAAACTGTGGGTTACACTGAGCAAGGTGTCAACTGTATTTGAATTTCAACAGATCAATGAAAATCAAGAACTCAGTTTCTTATGTCCACACGCACACTAGGGGGCACTTGATCACTAACTTGAAACAGATTTCCAGGCTTAAAAAGTGGTTTTTATATTTGAGGTCAATTGGTCAAGAAATATCATGAATAAAATCAAATACAAATGGACTTGTCTTAGTTACAGACATTGGGATTAGAATAAGCAGTTTATCAGAATAACTAACCTGCCCTCAGAGACAAAGAAATATTTCCTAGGTTGTCACATTTGATTCTTGTTGTAAAACTACTGTGTATCAATCACAATGACTAGCAGGGAGAAGGCCTCTATAAATATCAGCTGGTTCACTGAGTAGATGAATAGTTAAGAAGCATCTAAGGATGCATTTTCTTCTTGTGATGTTCTGTGACTATCAGAGTACCTATAAAGAGAGCCCATATGCATCCTTAGTTGCCTGTTTAACAAGAACTATGAAACATATTTTCACAAGTACTATCTTCCAAATGGTGGCTGAAAAGAGGAAGGAGGGTAGAAAGAAGGACAGGAAGTAGAAGAATCATTTAAGTATGTATTTGTCCCACAATAAATGCTTCAGTATATTTTCTCGTCAATCCTTAAAACAAAATAAAGAAACTGATGATCAAGAAGATAAGAAAATTCAAGACACTTAAGCATAAGTGGCAGAACTTCTTTCCAGATCCTAAACTGTCTACTTCCTAAATTCATGGCCCCCAAACTCTTGATCTTTCCACTACAGTTCAAGAAAAACATGAAGAAAAGGAAAGAAGGAAGTGAAACTAGGGGGAGGAAGAAGTGGATGAAAAACATAGTAATGTCAGAGAAATAATCAGTATCACATGGTTAAAAGTTTGGTGGGTGTTACAAATCATTTAAAGTATAGTTTCTGCTGGAAAATGAATTGAGTTCCAAAAAAATGACTTACTAAAGAACTTTAGGAACCCAAGAATTAGTTTGGGAACTGTATATGCACATAACATTTTAGATATTTTAAAATACTGCTTTGTTTATTTCATCATTTTAAAAGTCTGTTAACACTTCCAGGAAATTAACACCCCTCCTCAAAAGAAAAGATCCTTTGTGAAACTCAAAAAAATTTTTCACTCAACTTAACATTTTAGGACTTTGCATGCATTGCAGAAAAAACAATAGTTAATTAAAGAGCTCACTAATTTAATTATAATCAAAGAACATGCTTGTTTTAACTCTTGATTTTTATTAATGTTTTCAAAGCATCTATCCTAAAAATTCTTCTGTTCACCTATCTTAATTTATAAAGTATGTAAAAGCTCTAATATTTATGATTTGGGATCTTACAGTAGTACCTAAATGAGGTCATCACTATGAATGCCCGATGTAAAGGGTAAAAAAAGTTAGTTGCGTATATAGTAGTCCCCTAATCTACAGTTTCACTTTCTGCAGTTTCAGTTACCTGTGGTCAATCACAGTCCAAAAATAATAAATGCAAAATTCCAGAAATAAACAATTCATAGGGCTTCCTTTCCCAGGTGAAAAGAACCCGTCTGCCATGGCAGGAGAGGTAAGAGATGCGGGTTCCATCTCTGGGTTGGGAAGATCCCTTGGTGGAGGGCATGGCAACCCACTCCCTGGAGAATCCCATGGACAGAGGAGCCTGGTGGGCTATGGTCCAAAGGGTCGCACACAGTAGTTGGACACGACTGAAACAACTTAGCATGCATGTGCACAGACAATGTTTAAATCCTGTGCCTGTGTCCTGAATAGCATGATAAAATCTAGGACAGTCCTTCTCCTACCTGGTAGCCCCAATCATCCCAAGATCTCTAATTATGGACATGGTCTGCTCCTGACATTGGATCATCAACATTGTCAAGGCTCCATGATCCAGGATTCCCAGAAGCAGATGATCCCACTTCTGACATCTTCTCAAAAGGTCAAGAGAAAACTAATGCTATGTCATAAGGCCTACATCATTCACCTTACCTCATTTCATCATGTAGATATCTTATCATCTCACATTATCACAAGAAGAGGTGTACGTACAGTACAATAAGGATTTTCTTTGAGGAAGACCACATTCCATAACTTTTATTGCAGTATACTATTATAAATTATTAACTTATAAAATTATTCTTTTTGTATCATTAGCTATTGTTGCTAACCTCTTACTATGCTTAACTTATACATTAGACTTTATCATAGCTATGTATACATAAAAAAAACATAGTACATATAGGATTTGGTACTATCCATGGTTTCAGGTATCTACAGGGGGGTGGGTCATAGAATGTATACTCGTGGATAAGGGGAGGGGGGCTATTATTTATTAAAAACACAAGCTCAAGTCTGGAGGTCAGGCTTTTTTTTCAAAGCTAAACAACTGATATGTTAGTTTCTCTTTAAAAAATATTGAATAAGAAAATATATTAAAGTTAAATAATGGTATTGGGGAAGTTTTAAAGTTATTATTAACTGTATGTTATCTTACATTACTCTAGTTTAACCTCAAAAAAATTTCAATCTAAAGATCATGATTTTCAAATGACTTTTATGTGATAAATATTCTTAAGGTTATTTATGCAAAAAACTCAAAAAAGTACATGGCTTTCTACAGACTCACATGAACATTTTCTAAACTTTCAAATGTAAACAAAAATTTAAGGTATAACTAATGATCATTTTATTCTAAGACAAGTTAAATGTTATATCTGAAATTACATTTTATTTGGTTTAAAATAACATGTTTGTGGTTTATTTACCTATTTCACAGCAAACATTGATTTTCTAAGTGTCTAAATTTTCTAAAGATAAAAAAATTACTGTAATAATTAACTATTTTCTAAGAACACAGTGGGTAGTTCAGGTCTTGGGCCAGGAAATAGCATACTGAGTCTTTCTGCTCTAACAGTGAAATAAAAGTCACATAGCTTTGTTGTATATTATTCATTAAGGTATGTGTGTGTTAGTTGCTTAGTTGTGTCCAACTCTCTGCAACCCCACAGACTGTAGCTCACCAGGCCCCTCCGTCCATGGGATTCTCCAGGCAAGAACACTGGAGTGGGTTGCCATTTCCCTCTCCACAAGGAACTACAGAAAGAAAGAAAGTGAAGTCGCTCAGTTGTGTCCGACTCCTTACAAACCCATGGACTGTAGCCTACCAGGCTCCTCCATGCATGGAATTTTCCAGGCAAGAGTACTAGAGTGGGTAGCCATTTCCTTCTCCATCATTAAGGTATACATAGAGCAAAATATTAAATTTCACCTGAATTAGTGAAAGCCATATACTATAGAATATTTTTAAAGGTTTATGTTCTATTATTTCCATATAATTCCAATTAACTGCCCATAAAATACTGTTAAGCAGATATCCAACTGAGGGTCCTTTAATGAATAAATAAGACTTTGCTC
The DNA here is from genome assembly GCF_032405125.1 of Capricornis sumatraensis. Taxonomy (NCBI): domain Eukaryota; kingdom Metazoa; phylum Chordata; class Mammalia; order Artiodactyla; family Bovidae; genus Capricornis; species Capricornis sumatraensis. The sequence continues at coordinate 21,831,689 of NC_091088.1, read as the reverse complement.
GTAAATGTGGTGGCTGGGATCTTAACATCCATAGAAACTGGATGGTTCTTAGGGAGGGCGCAGGGAGGGGGCAAGAATACTAAATGATTAGTCAAGAGCAACTAAATGATTCAGTCTTCCGAGATCTTACTCATTTTAACCAGTGAGTTGTTAATGAGATGACACAGAGCTAGGTCAAAGTGCTAATTAATATGCAGCATCTCTTTTTTTTTTTTAGCAGGAGATAAGAATGTGGTTTCATAGTTTGCAACACACCTTTTGCAGGTTCTCTACTGCCTTTTTACAAGTACAGCAGGAAAAAGAGAAATTGACTACTTTTTAAAAGATTTTCTTTTTCAAAATGGTCATGGAACAGAGATGAAGGTATGACCTGGACTATTTCTGTTCACTCTGATCTTAACAGAAGAAAATGCTATCTCCATTCAAAACCTGTCTACATTTAATACATGTATTTTGGAGTAACAAAAGTCCAATTTTTTTTACTGATTAATATTTTCAATCCTCTTTATTTTAAAGCTTAATCTGCTTATGTAGAGTATGGTCAATTCTATATTCCCAATTAATTAGCCTTCTTACTTTTATCCTGAGACTCTGCTCAAACAGCAATCTTTCTAGCTGTATCAATCCCAGGCTGAATATATAGCAAAAAGCAGGATGAAGGCAGTGTAGATCTCAAATTATAGCCCAGGTACCAGTTTTCAGTCTCATACTCACAGGAAAATTTCATCATGCTCACTTGTAATTTCCAAGTATAGTATACAGAAACTTATGATTCTGATGTTAAAATTCTTGTCTTAGGTTTACTATTCCTCTTCTAAAATACATTTTATTTAGCTTAATATCAATAAGGCTTCTTTGTATTCATGATAATAAGATGGAAATAAAATTCTAACTAGAGACAACCTTAGCAACTTGATTTCAAGAAAACTACTTCATATATAGATTTTTTTTCTTTCAGAAACTCAAAGCAAAATCTGTATAAATAATATCAATTCCTTATCAAAGAACTGTCCCTTTAGAGAAAAGCATTTTTCAACAGGCTCTTAAATTAGCATTAAGTAAATATGGAGACCCAGAAAATACAGTTAGGAAATGAGCAAACTGAAAACAGCAATAACTTAATATTCTCTTCTTTGGTTAGCTTCTGTTTGCTGCTATATACCATTTTTTGCACGCATGCTCAGTCACTAAGTCATGTCCGACTCTTTGTAATCCCATGTACAGTAGTCGACCAGGCTCCCCTGCCTGTGGGATTTCCAAGGCAAGAATACAGGAGTGGGTTGCCATTTCTTTCTTCAATATATCATTTGTGTAAAGCTTAAATCGGGAATCTGGACTTTGAAATATTTTCCCCTAGTGGAATGTAAAAAAAGAAACCAAGATGATTACTCTTACAGCACCAAGAAATTCAGGTTTTAGGCAGTAATGCTAAGAACCGCAAAGACAATAACAGTATTTCACAAGGTAAGCATTTCTTTTAGTGCAAGTATAGTATTTACAATCAACCTGCTTCATAGACTGTTTGCCATAAAAGAATTCTGACTAATATGATAACCTTTTTAATGGAAACACTAATAATGTTAAAAATTTTATCAAGGAATGGCACAGGAAGATGCATAAAGCTTTTTTGTGTTCATGAAATTAACCTTCATTTCAGTGTGTCCAAAGACACTTAGGCTGAAGTTTTAGGATAAGCTGAAAAATAATTCTTCAAAAGATTATGAATAATGGCCCCATTATGGCTCCCCCTTACTGAGTAAACTGCCAACATGTATTTATTGGAAAGAAGAGAACTTTGATATACCTGATTTCTTTTGCAAAGTGGATGACCATAGCTATGATAAAGCTATGACCAAGCATGGTTGTTATACTAAGTCAGAATTGTATTACATTTACAAAAGAGACTAAAAGTTTCCATAGCCTTCTGCTAGGAACCTATACAATAAGCTGAATGCAGCACCTAAATGATCATAGTGGTACCCACACACCTATTTGATTGTCTTCCCAGAAATTGTCCATCATCATTCAGCACGATAGACACATTAATATACTTTTACATGATAAGAAACTCCAAGATGAAAACTCCCAAACTCATTCTATAAGGCCACCGTCACCCTGATACCAAAACCAGACAAAGATTTCACAAAAAAAGAAAATTATATGCTAATATCACTGATGAATATACATACAAAAATCCTCAACAAAGTTCTAGCAAACAGAATCCAACAACACATTAAAAGAATCATACACCATGATAAAGTGGGGTTGACTCCAGGGATATAAGGATTCTTCAATATATGCAAATCAATCACTGTGATATACCACATTAACAAATTAAAAGATAAAAACCATATGATCATCTCAATAGATGCAGAGAAATCTTTCAACAAAATTGAAGACTCATATACAATAAAAACTCTCCAGAAAATTGGCATAGAAGGAACCTACCTCAACTTAATAAAGGCTATATATAACAAAGCCACAGCAAACATTATTCTCCCTGGTGAAAAAGTTAAAGGGTTAATCTCTAAGATCAGGAACAAGATAAAGGTGCCCACTCTCACCACTATTATTCAGTACAGTTTTGGAAGTCCTAGCCAAGGCACTGAGCAAAGAAAAAGATATAAAAGGAGCCCAGAGTGGAAAAGAAGAAGTAAAACTCTCACTGTTTGCAGATGACAAACATCTATACACAGATTTTTTAACATATTTTTTATACATGTATAGATACTAGAGCTAATCAATGAATTTAGTAAAGTTTCAGGATATACAATTAATACACAGAAATCCCTTGCATTCCTATATACTAAGAATGAAAAGTCAGAAAGAGAAATTCAGGAAATAATCCCATTCACCACTGCAACAAAAAGAATCAAATACCTACAATAAACCTACCAGGGGAGAAAAAAAGCTGCATATAGGACACTATAAGACAATGATGAAAGAAATCAAGGACAATACAAATAGATGGAGAGATATACTATATTCTTGAACTGGAAGAATCAATATTGTCAAAATGACTATGCTGCTCAAAGCAATCTACAAATTGAATGTAATCCCTATCAAACTACCAATGGTATTTTTCATGGAACTAGAACAAAAAAATTCACAATTTGTATGGAAACATAAAAGACTGAATAGCCAAAGCAATCCTGAAGGAGAAAAAGAGAGCTGGAAGAATCAACCTTTCTGACTTCAAGCTATACTACAAAGCTATAGTCATCAAGACAGTATGGTGCTGGCACAAATGCAGAAATACAGACCGATGAAACAAGACAGAAAGCATGGAGATAAACTGATGCACCTATGACTATTTTATTTTTGACAAATGAGTAAAATTTACAATGGAGAAAAGACATCCTCTTCAATAAGTGGTACTGGAAGAACTGGACAGCTACATGTAAAACAATAAAATTAGAACACTTCCTAACACCATACACAAAAATAAACTCAAAATAGATTAAAGATTTAAATGCAAGGCCAGAAACTATATAGGTCTTCCCTGATAGCTCATTTGGTAAAGAATCCACCTGCAATGCAGGAGACCTGGGTTCAATTTATGGATCAGGAAGATCCGCTGGAGAAGGGATAGGTTACCCACTCCAATATTCTTGGGCTTCCCTTGTAGCTCAACTGGTAAAGAACCTGCCTGCAATGCAGGAGACCTGGGTTCAATCACTAGGTTGGGTATTCTGGCCTGGAGAATTCCATGGACTGTACAGTTCATGGGGTTGCAAAGAGCTGGATATGACTGAGTGACTTTTACTTTTATTTTTAGAGGAAAACATAGGCAAGAAGATTCTCTCTGACCTACCTCCTAGATTAATGGAATTAAAAACAAAAATAAACAAATGGGACTTAATTAAACTTAAAGCTTTTGCACAGCAAAGGAAACTATACACAAGATGAAAAGACAACCAACAGAATTCGAGCAAATAATTGCAAATGAAGCAAGTGGCAAAGGATTAATCTCAAAAATATATAAGCAGCTAGCTCATACAGCTGAATATCAGAAAAACAAATAATCCAATCAAAAATGGACAGAAGACATAAACAGACATGTCTCCAAAGAAGACATACAGATGGCCAGTAAACACATGAAAAGATGCTCAATATCACCCATTATTAGAGAAATGCAAATCAAAATTACAATGAGGTAACACCTCACACCAGTCAGAATGGCTAACATCAAAAAAAAAACACCAAAAAACAAAAAACCCACAGAGAATAAATGCTGTAGAGGATGTGAAGAAAAGGGAACTTTCTGCACCGTTGGTGGGAATGTAAACTGACACAGCCATTATGGAAAGCAGTATGAAAATTCCTTAAAAAACTAGGAGTAAATCTACCATATGACCCAGCAAACCCAGTACTGGGCATATACCCTGAGAAAACCACAATTCTAAAAGACCCATGTGCCCCACTCTTTAGTGCAGCAATATTTATACTAGTTAGGACATGGAAGCAACCTAGATGTCCATCGACAGATGAATGGATAAAGAAGAGGTGGTACAATGGAATATTACTCAGCCATTTAAAAGAACAAATTTGAGTCAGCTGTAGTGAGATGGATGAACCTAGAGCCTCTGATACAGACTGAAGTAAGTCAGAAAAACAAGCATATTAATGTGTATATATGAAATCTAGAAAAATGGTACTGATGAACGTAGGAGCTAATGGACTTGTGGACATAGCAGAGGAAGGTGAGAGTATGACAAACTGAGAAAGTAGCACTGACATAGATACACTATCATGAGTAAAACAGTGGGAAGTTGCTATACAACACAGGGAGCCCAGCTTGGTCCTCTGTGATGACCTAAAGGGGTGAGATGGGGGAGGGGAGGGAGGCTCAAGAGAGAGGGGTGTGTGTGTGCTAAGTTGCTTCACTTGCGTCTGACTCTATGTGACCCCATGGACTGTAAACCGCCAGGCTCCTCTGTCCATGGAATTCTCCAGGCAAGAATACTGGTGTGAGTTGCCACGCCCTCCTCCAGGGGATCTTTCCCACCCAGGGATCCAATCTGCATGTTATGTCTCCTGCATTGGCAGGCAGGTTCTTTTCCACTAGTGCCACCATATATAATTATGACTGATTTGTGTTGTACAGCAGAAACCAACACAACATTGTAAAGCAATTTTCCACCAATTAAAAAAAAAACTCCCTCAAGGCCTCTTAATAGCATGAAACACCACCCAAATCCAAAAGAAATGCCAACAAAGACATACTTATTTCTAAAATCTTGATAATAAGGGAAAAAAATAAAATTTCCAGTCTTCTTCACTTACCCAGGAGTTTTGCAATGATATAAAGGGCTTGTCCCCAAAGAAATAGTTTTCCATCACGGCCACAGTTGCTAGGGAATCGCTTCTGACTACCAGGGTTTCTTTTTTCATGCTCTACAAAATCAGCTGGCACATAATAGTACTTTGGTATGACAGGATAACCTATGGAGTTTAAAAAATAAGTATTTAAAGTATAACAAATCAGTGTCCTCCCCGAATTTTCCCTTCAAAGACAGAAAGGTTGTCCAATAGAATATAAGAAAACTTGACTCTTTTCAGAAATCCCCAGTCAATAATGTGGGAAAAGTTTCTTTACTTTAAAACTAATTTGAACAGCATATAAGTTAGCTAACTTATAACATAAGTTGTACATAATCTCTTCTAACAACATTTAACACCTTTAAATGAATCAATAAATATAAAGTATGCAAATATTTAGAGCTACAGAAGAAGCTATTTGTAATAGGATTAGTCTGTGGAAGCTTTACAAATGAGATACTATATAATCTTAAGTGAAGAATTATAACCCTGAGCAATTGCTGAGAGCAAAGAAACCCCCATTTTAAACATTAAGCCCATTATCTACCATTCAGTATCACTGCACAGAAAAAAAATCCATCTTCCTCCCATGACCAATCCATTTAAAAACATTTTTTGGTAGAAACTAAAATTTAAGACTAGAATCTCTGTGGATGATATCAACAGGAGGAAAACCAACTTTCTAATAGTGCTACAGAAGACTTCTTGTATCATCAGCCCACAGTGAACTTAATTTTTCTAATAAGACTGCATATATTTCTGTAAAATTTGCTTCTCTATTCATGCAACAATCAACAGTGATACCTCTGTCTAAAACCAGTAAAAAGGTCTAGGAAACACAGAGCATAGTTTCAACATCACTCTTTCAATAGGATGAAGCCTAAGTGTGATACACAAACTATTACCTCAATGCATCAATGATTTTTCACTGAATACTAAAAGACCTGATTCAGGGATTTTAAATATATTCATTACAACATTCATTACATTATGTCTCACACTGGACTAGTGGTTATTTGGAACATAAAGACAAAAATAACTTGTTTTTAACATTAATATTTATTTGAAATTCAATGTTTTCCATAATCATTTTACTACTTTAACATTATAAATATCTTAAAGGGTGAGCACATAATATAATGACTCTAAGATATTTGTGGAAAACCCCAAAGAATATCATAAACTTCATGTAAGACAGGAATGGGGCCTACTGCTGTGATTGCCAGTTTGTGCATCATATCTGCAAGGCCATCCTTTTTTTTTAATCAACACACCATAATTTTTAAGTTCCAGATGTTGTTATTTCACCAATCCGTCCAAACACCAAAGATATCTGGAACCTCTCCTTTGGAATTTTTTTGAGAATTAGTTTTTGAGTCACACAGAAAAATCACTTATGTTCCTTTATGGTCCCTGCTGGTGCTTAACTGAAATCAATATATTACTCATAAGCCTAGACCTTCTGACCATTTCTAAAATAGTAAACCCATCCTCAAAGGATGACATTTTAGAACTATGGCAGGCATTTATTTCAAAATAATGTGTAAAAAGCCCTGAAAACATCTCCAAAGAGGAGGCCAAAATACTCTTGGCAGTGGTAGGACCTGTTAGGCTCGAGCAGAGCCTCCCGAAGTGGCCCTCTAAAGGGGGTGGCATTCATGAACAAAGCATTTCTGGTGACATGGATAAAAATTAGTCATTTTTTATTATCATCATATTACATACAGTGAAGGAGTTTCACAGTAGGTAACAGATGAAGAACCCCTGCACACCTGGCAAACCATTGGGTAGTAACTATAGCCATGACCTCTTAAAATTCATCTCCATCTCCATCTTTTGTCTAATGAGCTCCTTTTATAAAAAACAAGTTTATTATAACAAGTTAAGAGATGATTCATTCTAATCCATTTGCAGTCCCATTCATTTTTTCAATTGAATACAAATAGTTCTGTTTAAAAGGCAATCATTTATACACTTCAAAGGAACATTAAGGAAACATTGCTAGAAAGAATTTCTTGAGAAATCATCCTAACTATACCTTCTGTGGTGTGATGAAGTACTGGAGTCAGAAGATCCTGATACTCTTTTACTTGCTTGGGATTGCCTCTAAAAACACCTAAAATGTAAAATATAAAATCCAATAGCATTTGAACTCAATAAGCACCACAGAAATTCTGCCTTAGAAAAATTACCTTAATTGTAATTATTTTGGTAATTTTATATGTAAATAATAAAATGGAAAAAGGTAAAGCAAATAAATATATATGATAGTTTTCTGGGACACTGATTTTAGAAGATCATGTTAGCATTTAGAACTAAAAATTGAATTTTAATTGCAATTTCTCTGTTCTTCAGTGTAAGTATTATAGACAGACATTCACAATGTCATAAATTGCATTGTTCATAATTCCTATGCATAAAAATTATTTGTAAAGATGAAAATATATTTATATCACTTTTAAAATACTTCAAGTATTTTTTAAATTCCTTAAATGATTGAACATTAACTCAGAAAGCAGAAGGGTAAGTGAAAGTGAAAGTGTCAGTCACTCAGTTGTGCCTGACTCTTTGAGACCCCATGGACTGTACAGCTCTCCAGGCTCCTCTGTTCGTGGGATTTTCCAGGCAAGAATATTGGAGTAGATTGCCATTTTGTTCTCCAGGGGATCTTCCCAACCCAGGGATCAAACCCGGGTTTCCTGCATTGCAGGCAGAGTCTTCACCATCTGAGCCACTAGGGAAGCCCTAAATGATTTAACATTAACTCAGAAAGCAGAAGAATAGCATATAAATATGTAAAGTAGTTAACATCACTAAGTGCAGTCTATTTTGCTAGCTGAAAGGAGTCATCCTTTATTTCTGCTCTTCTTTAAACTACTTATATCCTACAGTTTAAATTTCAGGAGAAAAACTCACCATCAATCATCATGTAAAGGAAAAATATGGGAAATTCACATTCAATGCCATCAAATAGCTAAAACAAAATAAAACATTAAAAATTTTATGAACAATTATATTAGAACAATGATATTAATTAGAACACTTGCATTATAGGAAAGTTTCTTGTAATAAAAAAACTGGACTGATTTTATAAGTACTTACTTCTTTTGAAAAAAATTTTCTCAGAATTCTTATTATTTAAAAGCTCATTCATTTATTAATCCATCACACAGTAGTCATTCATTCAATAATATTTACTTAGTACTTAGTAATGCCAGGCATCACTAAACAGAGGGCTATGGAGATAAAAAGATAGAAAATCTGCCCTAGTGGAGAAATAGGCATGTAACTAAAACAACTGCAGCACATTATAAAACATCTATATATGGTATATATCAAGAATCAAGAACATGAAGCATCTGAGCCTGCCCAGGGGGTCAGGAAAGGGTTTATAAGAAAGGAAATGCTTCAGTTAATGCTTGATGAGTTTCTCTGGGGAGATGAGCTCGGGGAATTCCACAAAGAAAAAAGAGCAGTACACACTAGAGATGCATTAAAGGACAATGTTTGTTAAAGAAACTAACAGCAATTCTGTATTCCTGGAACAAGCAAAGAAGTAATGAAACCTGAAGTCCAACTAGGACTAGCTCAACTAGTCCACAACTAGAACACTTCATGCTCTTTAGAAGTGACAACAGAGAGAGGCAACAGGGGGCAGGTAGGGAGGGGTTTGGAGTATTTTTTTCTTTTTAATGATTTTCAACCTACTCCATTAAAGCATAGTCTTCAGCAATGTGAATGGATGCTTACCTTTCTGGGAGATTTTATAATCTTCTGGGGAGCTTAAAAACAGCTAGAATAACTGCAGATGTAGGGTATGTATGCATGCTCAGTCACGTCAGTCGTGTCTGACTCTTTGCTACCCCATGGACTATAGCCCGACAGGTTCCCCTGTCCTGTGATTTCCCAAACAAGAATGCTGGAGTGGGTTGCCATTTCCTTCTCCAGGGGATCTTCCCAACCCAGGGATCAAACCTGCATCTCCTGTGTCTCCTGCATTGCAGACAGATTCTTTATCATTGGGGAAGCCTCACTTTGATGGGGGTGGAGGAAAAAAAGGAAAGTGAAAGTGATTTACTCTGAGATATTTGAGGCTTGAGGCTACACTCACGCAATAGAATCTCCCGTCTTGAAATATCTTCATTCTTCGAGAACTTTCCCATGTTCTCAACGGAAAATGATGGACGAGGGATCAGAGGACATTTTGACAAGTATTTAAGAAACGGACTCCCCAAGGGTCTCTTACTGAAGTAGCAGGCAGTGACTACTGTATATGTATTTGAAATATAAAATCCTTAAAACTAAACGTTTAGAGGAGTATATTTTAGAGGGAAGTGCATAAGCAAAATAGAAAAAGCATTTGCTTAACAGATTGAAAATTAGATCACAAATAGATATTTTCTATTATTTTAGACAAATGGTATAGTAGGCAGGCAAAATTTGAAAGCTCAAAAGAAAAATTACTCACTCAATGAATCAACATGGCCCAATATGAGCAAATGGGCCTTCACACTAATGTTATCAAGAGTTTACTACATGCCAAGCACAGTTCTAAATACTTTTATATACATTAATTGATTTAATTCTTATAAAACCTCACTAATATAGGCACTAACATTATTTTAACCAATGAACAATATTGTATACAGAGAGGTTAATTAACTTGCTCAAGGTCAGACAGCTAGTGAGTGGCAGAGCCATAATTCAAAGCCAAGAAGTCTACCTCCTGAAACAGTGTTTTTTGATCATTCTGTTATGCTATCTGATATGGAATATTTTTAATACCTTAATTTCAGCTGGTTTGTAGTAGCGTCTATTGGGATCTTCCAATGATGTTCTATATCCATCTCTCAAGAAACGCTTAAATCCATATTTTCCTTTTAATTTTCTAATCACTTTATCAAGCGTCTGGTTAAAGAGAACTTCATCATCTAAGGCAAATGCAGGATAACCGATGCAGGGGAGCAGGGCAGCATCTGTGTTCTAGGGGCAAGAAGAAAAAGAAGGGAATATAAGTGCCTATAGTGATATGATCAAAACAGCCTAAGAAGAATCACAGAGATGAAAAGCCACTAAGGTTATCTAACTGACAGTGAGACTGCTGTGCTTCAAGGGACAGACAGGTGTTTATATGGCATGGTTTAGTGCACCTTACAAAGGAGATAAAACTTCATTCAGTTATTAGGAGTATTTTCAAAGTTCAACACTGGACTCAAATTTTAGTATATTATATCACTGTGTAAAAATTTTCACCAATAATTAATCATTACAACTAGTTTGTCATAACAATTTGTTCATAATAGTGAAAACCAGAAAACAATCTAAATGTCCAACAACTGGCTAAGTAGCAGCCAATAAAATTTATATTATAGAAATGTTTACTGATACAGAAACTTGTCCATTCAAAGAAACAGGTTATCAAGCATTATGAGCAATATTCCTCCAGTTTTGTAAAATAAAAGTATTATATGTGTATATAAAAATATATACAAACCCAAATGTATCACCCTAAGATTATAATTGAATAGTGGAAAATGAGTGGATATATTCTTATTATTTGCTTGTTTGTAAACTCTATTTGTCTATCATAATCTTGTATTACTTCTATAAAATAGTTATCTTAAAATAACTAAATTATTCCATTTTGGGTGTTTTCAAGAATAGAGCCATGAATAATTCCTACAAAATTTGGCCATCAGGTACTATATAGGCATATAAGAGTTTATCAGATAAAGAAAAAGGTGAGTAGAATGAGAGAGAAGAAACAAGGAAAGCAATTCTATTCAAAAGAAATTTAACTTATGAAAAATATATTTCTACATTTCTAATATATCATAACCATGACCAAAAAAAAATTCATTTTGGTATGATGTTACTAGAAAAAAATATATATATAGTTCTCTATGGCTCTACAAAAACGGAAAGGACAAAGCAGCTTTCTCCACAGCTCTGCTCACTTCCTGAACACGATCTCCATAGGCCAGAAGAGCAAGTGGCAACACTCTCTCTTCTTACCTCTTTTACCAACCTCTAACACTTTGGAGCACTTTCTTGGATAAAGAAAAAAACTACAGAGGGATGGTATGGGGAAGGAGGATGGAGGGGGGTTCAGGATGGGGAACAAAAAAGAAAAAAAAAGAAAAAACTATACAACAATCATAAACAATAATTCATATTAATTTATTATAAAAATATCTCACATGTGATCTTGATTCTCTGGGTAACAATGAGCACAAAGTTTGCCGGTTACGATTGTGGGCATCAAGATCCACAAATATAACTGACCAAGAACAGCCCTGGAATGAGAGAGAAAAAAATTTTCCTATATTAACATAAAAGAACTTGTAAAAACTAGGCAATCTGACCGAACTAAATTTCACATTTATAAACCAATGTTACCTTAATTTACAAAAATAATAAAATGAAAAATACAAAGACAAGCAAAGAAAAGTTTACAAAAATATTAACATTGGTTGCATTTGAGAGTGGCATTACAGAAGATTTTAATTTTTTAAATACCTTCAAGGTATTTCTTAGATTTCTTGCAATAATATACTACTTTTATAATTATAAAAAATAAATGTTATTTTTATATTTTCCTCATCCTGTCAGTTTTCTTATAAACCAAAATATATTTATCACCAGATAACTAATAAAGGATATTCATTTTAATAAAAATAAAAAATAGTTTAGCTAACACTTCTAACAAGGAATTAAGAACTAATTTAGATTCACAAAATCTGAATTGTACAGACCTAATAAAGAATGATCAAACTAAATGAATTTAGATATCTAGAATTTCTGATATAAAAACTACTTGATTAAAATATGAGGACAGAAGAATCTCAGATAATAATGTACAGAATACTTGCTGTTATTCACTATGTGTAAGGCAATGTGTTTTGTGCTTCACATGGATTATCTCGTTTAACCTCCTTATGTGGACATTTGTGTCCCCATTTTACTGAAAATGATGCTAAATCTTAGTATAACAGAAACAAGAGTTCAAAATTAAGTCTCTGACACAGAAGCCTTCATCTTAAGCTCCACGTTAGGTAATTTCCCACACTAAAAATTATCTTTCAAGTAAAAACCAAAAACTTGAATTAAAAAACCAAATGAACATAAGGACCAAAAGCTTTAATAAAAAAACCAAGTGTAACAAAAATGGTAACTGGTCTCTTAACCAAAAAAAATTTACTCTTTAGCCATTAGTGCTTTCCATCTTCAATAGTACAGCTGTTAAGTAAACATGGCATTGTCCTTTTATTTAGAACCTAGATATTTTGAAAACAGAGAACGAAATTGGAACACAGAGACTGCTTCCATTATAAGAGAATACTCAGAAAAAAACATGAGAAAAGGAAGAACACTATCACAAATTTTATGTTGCTTCATTACCTTTCTCACCAATTTCAAAGATGCATTTGCCCTGAAGATAAAAATCACTGACTGAAATAAAAATCTAGTAGTACTAGCCCCTAGAACCAAATATCACACTCACTCTGTGTATGAATATGGGTTAACAGGAAAAATGTACACAGTATTAGCTCACAAACCAAAATGATTTCTCAATCCTAATATTACTTCTTAAATTTCTCTTAACTCTGACAATAAATGAACAAGGAATGAATGAGGCTGTCTCTCAACCAGATCAGTGCTAAACTGTCTTTCTATTATTTGCAAGTCCTTACTTTTCATTCCTACTGTCAAAATTGAGTCCACCAAACCTTCATGCAGTAGCTGCCACTGTCAGAGTAATGTGCCCTCTACTTTGAGGGCACAAGACAGAACGTGACCTCTGATACCAAGGAGCTGACTCAGGTGGTATACAGCCCTAAATCAGATGAATATTAAACAAAACAACACTGCACATGGCAATACATGACTAAGAACCAGGTGAGTGAACAAATGCTAAAGTTTACAGCAGAAAACAACATAGCAAGCTTGGGGTACTTCATGCAAAAGGTGAGGACCAGAACTAGGATCTGAATTTGGGGGCAAGGGGGAGCAAGTAGAGCAGTTAGAACAAAAGTGTAGAGAAATAAATGTGTATGAGACGTTGGGAGTCAAATGAATATACAAAAGAATGGGATTTATTTATCCTTAGGCTGATAATTAAAGTTAATTCCATGTCAAATCAGTCTACCTTGAATTGAATTTTTTAAATGATGCAATCTAAGTAGGATAATTTATAAGTAACAAAGTGAAATGGCAAATTTGGCAATTCTTGTCATTATTTGATTCATATAAAGAGCCAATTTCTATTTTCTCTCTCTCTCTTTAGTTGTTAAGTCGTGTCCGACTCTTGCAACCCCATGGATTGTAGCCTGCCAGGCTCCTCTGTCCATGGAATTCTCCAGGCAACAATACTGGAGTGGGTTGCCATTTCCTTCTCCAGGGTTCTATTTTCTAGTCAAGAATAAATCGTTTATCTAGATTCACCAAAGTACTTGTTCAGATCTCTTCATCTGCCAGCCTCTAAGAAATGTGTGCAAAAGGAAAAATAATCCATAATGCTACCATGTTTTTACACTAAGATCAAAGGCTATTAAACAATATTGTTTGACTGTCATCTTAAAAACTGCACCACAGCTTTTAGGTATCTGGCCTGGATTTACAGAAGAATAAAATTCACCTAAAAAACCACGAGCATCTATTTCTATTCAGAAACAAATTTTAAAAAAAACTCACCAAGGAGGCCTACATATGGAATCAATTATCACCTACTTTAAATTATCAGACATATTAATTTTAGGCCTGCAAATTTCAAAGGAAGCTAGGTATGTCGGTATTGCTTTGAACACTCTACATAATATGAGCAGTCTTTTTAATCATCACCTCTGAGATTCTGACCTCAGTTCAATTTGTCAGTCTCTTGATCTTTCCAGTTAAAGACAGGAATATGAAAGGATGTGTATATATATATAAAAACTCCAGAGTATCTGATTAACTTGGGATATTTTATTTTCATCTTTCACTTCCTGAAATTATAACTCCTGACTCTATTTAAAGACCATAGTTTAAGACTGACAGTTCAAACTTTACTTCAAAACTGAGTTTCTCTAATTGTTTTCTACTATACACATTACACAATGATTCAACTTGACTTGAGTTCCAGCGGTTCCAGTGTACTAAACCATCTATTCAGGTCTCCATGACCACAACAAACACTTCTGAGATGGTACCTATGACCAAGGTGGCTTCTAAACTAAAACAGACTGGGCCTGGGACCTATGCTGCAGTGCTGGCACCTGGACAAAAATCTCCTCAAGCAACAAAATACAAAACAACTGTGAGAGACTAAAAATAACTGTGCACAAACAACTGGGGTAAATTCTGGACAAAAGATACAAAGAAACCAAGAAACCTAACTGCTACTTCTGAAGAGCTTGGAGCAAGGTTAGGGCACTGAATGCATGCTCCCTGCAGACACTACCACCAAAGGGGTGGGTAAACCACCTAAGTCACCCTGCAGGCCTGATCCCTGGGCACATCTCTAACGTAATCACATATAAAAAACCAGTTTGAGCCCCCACAGCGAGTGAACAAGGGAACGTGTTACTTGTTCTTGCTCCTCCCTGCTGCAGTAGGGAACCCAAAAAAGCCTTGCCTGAATTTCTTGTTTGGTTTATGATCAATTCCTATTGATTAAGGAGGCCAAGAAACCTGACAGGTAACATGACCATAAGATGGTCCCTTTATTTTCAATTCAAAGTGAAATGATTTAAAGTACTGCCCAGGCCTTTTTTCCCCTCATTAGCCATTTCTCTGAACCAGATCTAATGCGCATACTATCCTCAAAGATAAAACAAGATGAAACTGATCAGTATATGTACCATACATGACCTTTTCTATTCTCCTAGAAATAAAACCACATCACCACGATCAGGAAACTTTCTTATTTAGTTCAGCATTATAGGCTGTCCTATAGCTCTTTGGCACAGCCTAGAGACATATTCTGTAGAAATGACTTTTACTGATGGAAACTGCCCCTCTGTACTATGGCTGTGGTGGAAGTGGGCCTGTAAACAGCCAACTTTTACTTACTGACCAAACAATAGATTCCAGCAGCCCCTCTCACCAGAGGAAATCCTACTCACATGTTGTTAAAGAAATTTTCAAGCTACAGAGGGAGATGAACCTGAGTGTTAATTCTTAGGGTTTTAGAAGAACAGAGCTGAGACTCAGACTCAAGAATCACAAAAATGTTGCTGATGTCTGTGACATCTGCTAAGTATAAATTATGATTTATTTAAGTACTGTCAAATATCTATATATCACTATATCCATTTATATATCACTACATATATGGTCAAATACAAATACATTTCTAAATGCTCAATTCAGTTCCGTTGATCATCGTGTCCAACTCTTTGTAACCCCACGGCCTGCAGCACGCCAGGCTTCCCTGTTTATCACCAACTCCTAGAGCTTGCTCAAACTCATGTCCATCAAGTCGGTGATGCCCTCCAACCATCTCATCCTATGTCGTCCCCTTCTCATCCTGCCTTCAATCTTTCCCAGCATCAGGGTCTTTTCCAATGAGTCAGTTCTTTGCATCAGGTAGCCAAAGTATTAGAGTTTCAGCTTCAACATCAGTCCTTCCAATGCATATTCAGGGCTGATTTCCTTTAGGGTTGACTGGTTTGATCTCCTTGCAGTTCAAGGGACTCAAAGAGTCTTCTCCAACAGCACAGATCAAAAGCATCAATTCTTTGGTGCTCAGTTATCTTTATGGTCCAACTCTCACATCCATACATGACTACTGGAAAAACCATAGCTTTGACTAGACAGACCTTTGTTGGCAAAGTGATGTCTCTGCTTTTCAATATGCTGTCTAGGTTGGTTACAGCTTTCCTTCCAAGGAGCAAGCATCCTTAATTTCATGGCTGCAGTCACAATCTGCAGTGATTTTGGAGCCCCCAAAAATAAACTCTGTCACTGTTTTCACTGTTTCCCCATCTATTTGCCATGAAGTGATGGGACTAGATGCCGTGATCTTAGTTTTTTGAATGCTGAGTTTTAAGCCAACTTTTTCACCCTCCTCTTCCACATTCAGCAAGAGGCCTTTGTTATAAACTTACTAGAAAAATTAAATTGATCAAATTTTCTTATTCTCTCCCAAACAAAAATCTTTTGAAAATAGTTTCAGAGTAAAGATTTAAATGATGAGTCCTTTTTCTTTAAGGCAAATCTGAAAATTTTTTGGTAAATTATTTTTTAATTGAAGGATAATTCCTTTACAGAATTTTGTTGTTTTCTGTCAAACATCAACAGGAATCAGCTACAGGTATACATATGTCCCCTCCCTCTTCAACCTCCATCCCTTCTCCATCCCCATCCCATCTCCCTCCTCATCCCATACCTCTATGCTGATACAGAGCTGCTGTTTGAGTTCCCTGAGTCATACAGCAAATTCCCATTGGCTATCTATTTAACATAGAGCAATGTAAGTTTCCATGTTACTGTCTCTATAAAAAGAAGGAAGGAAGTGTAGAAACACATAATAACAAAAGTTAAAGGCATATTCCACCCAACAATTCCCAAAAACAAAAATCAATTTTTGTCTTCACTCAAACACCAAAGCACACAAAGGGCAAGAACTCATGAAGTAGATACCTCCTTCAGAAGATCAATAATTAAGAAGAAAATGGTGTGGTAAAAATGTAGACGTTTCCATTTATAAAATAAATAAATCCTAAGAATGTAATGTGAACTAAATGGACTGGAATGGGCAAACTGAATTCAGATGACCATTATATCTAACTACGACGGGCAAGAATCCCTTAAAAAAAAAAAAGAAAAAAAGGAGTAGCCCTAATAGTTAACAAAAGGGACCTAATTGCAGTACTTGAGTGCAATCTCAAAAATGACAGAATGATCTCTGTTTCCAAGGCAAACCATTCAGTACCACATAATCCAAGTCTATGCCCCAGCCACTAATGCCTAAGAAGCTGAAGTTGAATGGTTCTATGATGACCTACAAGACCTTCTAGAACTAACACCAAAAAATATCAGGAGTACAAAATGAAGCAGGGCAAAGGCTAACAGAGTTTGGCCAAGAGAAAGCACTGCTCATACCAAACACCCTCTTCCAACAACACAAGAGGTGACTCTACACCTGGACATCACTACATGGTCAATAGCAAAACCATATTGACTATATACTTAATGGGCTTCCCTGGTGGCTCAGAGGATAAAGCATCTACTTGCAATGCAGGAGACCCAAGTTCGATCCCTGGGTTACGAAGATCCCCTGGAGAAGGAAATGGCAACCCACTCCAGTATTCTTACCTGAAGAATCCCATGGACAGAGGACCCTGGTGGGCTACAGTCCACGGGGTCACAAAGAGTCGGACACAACTGAACGACTTCACTTTTTTTCTTTCTATATTCCTTGTAATCAAAGATGGACAAGCTCTACACAGTCAGCAAAAATAAGACTGGGTGCTGACTGTGGCTCAGATCACGAACTCCTTATTGCAAAATTCAGACTTAAACTGAAGAAAGTGGGGAAAACCACTAGGCCATTCAGGTATGACCTAAATGAAATCCCTTACGATTACACAATGGAAGTGACAAACAGTTTCAAGGGATTAGATCTAATAGAGTGCCTGAAGAACTATGGATGGAGATCCCTAACACTGTAAGGAGGTGGAGATCAAAACCATTCCCAAGAAAAAGAAATGCAAAGAGGCAAAATGGTTGTTGAGGAGGCCTTACAAATAGCTGAGAAAAGAAGAAAAGTGAAAGGCAAATGAGAAAAGGACAGATATACCCATCTAAATGCAGAGTTCCAAAGAAAAGCAAGGAGAGATATGAAAGCCTTCCAAAGTGATCAATGCAAAGAAATAGCAGAAAATGACAGAATGGGAAAGAGCAGAGATATCATCAAGAAAATTAGAGATACCAAGGGAACATTTCATGCAAATATGGGGACAATAAAAGACAGAAACAGCATGGACTTAACAAAAGCAAAAGATGTTAAGCACAGCTGGCAAGAACCCACAGAAGAACTATACAAAAAGATCTTAATGACCCGGATAACCATGACGGTGTGATCACCCACCTAGAGCCAGACATCCTGGAGTGCAAAGTCAACAGGGTTTTAGGAAGCATCACTATGAACAAAGCTAATGCAGGTGATGAGATTCCAGCTGAGCTATTTTAAATCCTAAAGGAAGATGCTATGAAAGTCCTGCACTCAATATGCCAGCAAATTTGGAAAACTCAGCAAAGGCCACAGGACTGGAAAAGGTCAGTTTTCATTCCAATCCCAAAGAAAGTTCAAAATACTGCACCACTGCACTCATCTCACATGCTAGCAAAGTAATGCTGAAAATCTCAAAATTCTCCAAGCTAGGCCTCAACAATACATGAACTGAGAACTACCAGATATACAAACTGGATTTAGAAAAGGCAAAAGAACTGGGGATCAAATTGTTAACATCTGCTGGATCATAGAAAAATGAAGAGAATTCCAGAAAACCATTGACTTCTGCTTCATTAAATATGCCAAATCCTTTGACTGTGTGGATCACAACACGCTGTGGAAAATTCTACAAGAGATATGGATATGAGACCACCTGACCCGCCTCCTAAAAAATCTGCATGCAGGTCAAAAAGGAACAGTTAGAAACGCAGATGGAACAACAGACTGATCAAGGCTGTATATTGTCACCCTGTTTATTTAACTTATATGCAGAGTACATACATCATGAGTAATGCTGGGCTGGATGAAGCAGAAGTTGGTATGAAGACTGCCATGAGAAATATCAATACCCTCAGATATGAAGATGACACCGCTCTTATGGCAGAAACCAAAGAGGAACTAAAGAGCCTCTTGATGAAATTCAAAGAGGAGAGTGAAAATGCTGGCTTAAAACTCAACGTTCAAAACACTAAGACCATGGCATCCAGTCCCATCACTTCATGGCAAATAGATGAGGAAACAATGGAACAGTAACAGACTTTATTTTCTTGGGCTCCCAAATCAGTGCGGATGGTGACTGCAGCCATGAAATGAAAAGATTCTTGCTCCTTGGAAGAAAAGTTATGACCAACCTAGACAGCGTATTAAAAAGCAGAGCCATTACTTTGTCGACACAGGTCTGTATAGTCAAAGCATGGTTTTCCCAGTCACCATGTACGGATTTGAGAGTTGGATCATAAAGAAGGCTGAGCGCCGAAGAATTAATGCTTTTGAACTGTGTTGCTGAAGACTCTTGAGCGTCCCTTGAACTGAAAGGATATCAAACCAGTCAATCCTAATGGAAATCAGGGCTGAATATTCATTGGGAGGACTGATGCTGAAGCTGAAACTCCAATACTTTGGCCACCTGATGCAAAGAGCCAACTCATTAGAAAAGACTGTTATGCTGGGGAAGATTGAAGGCAGGAGGAGAAGGGGACCACAGAGGATGAGATGTTTGGATGGCATCACTGACTCGATGGACATGAGTTTGAGTAAGCTCTGGGAGTTGGTGATGGACAGGGAAGCCTGGCGTGCTGCAGTCCATGGGGTCACAAAGAGTCAGACACGACTGAGCGACTGAAATGAGTGATGCCATCAAGGCTGTATACTGTCACCCTGCTTATATAACTTATATGCAGAGCACATCATGAGAAACGCTGGACTGGAAGAAACACAAGCTGGAAACAAGATTGCGGGGAGAAATATCAATAACCTCAGATATGCAGATGACATCACTCTTATGACAGAAAGTGAAGAGGAACTAAAAAGCCTCTTGATGAAAGTGAAAGTGGAGAGTGAAAAAGTTGGCTTACAACTCAACATTCAGAAAATGAAGATCATGGCATCTGGTCCTATCACTTCATGGGAAATAGATGGGGAAACAGTGGAAACAGTGGCAGACTTTCTTTTTTGGGGGCTCCAAAATCACTGCAGATGGTGACTGCAGCCATGAAATTAAAAGACACTTACTCTTTGGAAGAAAAGTTATGACCAACCTAGATAGCATATTCAAAAGCAGAGATACTACTTTGCCAACAAAGGTCCGTCTAGTCAAAGCTATGGTTTTTCCAGTAGTCATGTATGGATGTGAGAGTTGGACTGTGAAGAAGGCTGAGCGCCAAAGAATTGATGCGTTTGAACTGTGGTGTTGGAGAAGACTCTTGAGAGTCCCTTGGACTGCAAGGAGATCCAACCAGTCATTCTGAAGGAGATCAGCCCTGGGATTTCTTTGGAAGGAATGATGCTAAAGCTGAAACTCCAGTACTTTGGCCACCTCATGCGAAGAGTTGACTCATTGGAAAAGACTCTGATGCTGGGAGGGATTGGGGGCAGGAGGAGAAGGGGATGACAGAGGATGAGATGGCTGGATGGCATCACGGACTCGATGGACGTGAGTCTGAGTGAACTCTGGGAGTTGGTGATGGACAGGGAGGCCTGGTATGCTGCGATTCATGGGGTCACAAAGAGTCGGACATGACTCAGAGACTGAACTGAACTGATGCCTCCATTTCTCTAGCCAGAGGTCTTGAGAGAAAAAAGAATGTGGAAGAGAGTGATTTAGAGTCACATCTTATGCACCCAGAACAAGTAACTGCTTCTGTCTAACTCCAACTTGAAACTTTCTTAAATGCAATACTTGAGGTATATAGTATTATAATTGCCATAACAAAATCCACGTCACATTTTACATGTCTAAGTTCCTAAAATGTATGTTCATTGATTTGATTAACATTGAATAGCTTAAGGTTAATTATGACATTAGTCAGACACTTCCTCTGCCCTCCCATTTTTTAAAAAATTTATTTCTAATTGAAGGATAATTGCTTTACAATATTGTGTTGATTTCTGCCATACACTAACATCGGCCACAGGCGTGCATATGTCCTCTCCCTCTTGAGACTCCCTCCCACCTGCCACCACATAAAACACCTCTAGGTTGTCACAGAGCACCAGTTTGAGCTCCCTGAGTCATACAAGAAATTCCCACTGGCTATCTATTTGTTGTTCAGCAGCCCAGTAGTGTCTGATTCTTTGTGACTCCATGGACTGAAGCACGTCAGGCTTCCCTGTTCTTCACTATCTCCGGGAGTTTGCTCAAACTCACATCCATTGAATCAGTGATGCCATCCAATCTTCTCATCCTTTCATCACCTTCTCCTCCTGCCTTCAATCTTTCCCAGAATCAGAGTCTTTCTCAATAAGTTGGCTCTTCACATCAGGTGGCCAAAGTATTAGAGCTTCAGCTTTAGCATCAGTCCTTCCAATGAATATTCAGGGTTAGTTTCCTTTGGAATTGACAGGTTTGATCTCCCTGTGGTCCAAGGGACTCTCAAGAGTCTTCTCTAGCATCACAGTTCAAAAGCATCAATTCTTCAGTGCTCAGCCTTTTTTACGGTCCAACTCTCACATCCATACATGACTACTGGAAAAACTATAGCTTTGACTATACAGATCTATGTCAGCAAAGTGATATCTCTGCTTTTTAATATGCTGTCTAGGTTGGTCATAGCTTTTCTTCCAAGGAGCAAGCATCTTTTAATTTCAGGGCTGCAGTCACCATCTGCAGTGATTTTGGAGCCCAAGAAAATAGTTTGTTACTGTTCCATTGTCTCCCCAACTATCTGACATGAAGTGCTGGGACCAGATGCCATGATCTTAGTTTTGTGAATGCTGAGTTTTAAGCCAGATTTTTCACTGTCATCAAGAGGTTCACCTTCACCTTCATCAAGAGGTTCTTTAGTTCCTCTTTGTTTTCTGCCATTAGGCTGGTGTCATCTGCACATCTGAGGTTACTGATCTATTTTACATATGATAGTTTATATATTTCCATGCTCCTCTCTCCATTTGTCTCACCCTCTGCTTCACCTCTGTGTCTGCAAGTCTGTTCTCCATGTCTGCATCTCCATTGCTGCCCTGCAAATAGGTTCACCAGTACCATCTTTCTAGATTCCATATATATGTTAATATATGGTATTAAGTTTTTCTGATTCTGATTTACTTCACTTTGTATAATAGGTTCTAGGTTCATCCACGTCATTAGAATGGACTCAAATGTGTTCCTTTATATGGTTGAGTAATACTCCATTGGATATATGTACCACAGCTGTTTTTATCCGTTCATCTGTCAATTGACATCTAGGTTGTTTCCATGTCCTGGCTATTGTAAATATTGTTGCAGTGAACACTGGGGTACATGTGTCATTTTCAATATGGTTTTCTCAGGGTATATGCCCAGTAGCAGGACTGTTGTGCCATATGGTAGCTTTATCCCTAGTTTTTTAAGGACTCTCCATATTGTTCTCCACAGTTACTGTATCAATTTATATTTCCATGAACAGTGCAAGAAGGTTCCCTTGCTCCACACCCTCTCCAGCATCCACTGTTGATAGATTTTTTGATGAAGGCCATTCTGAGGTGTGAGGTAATACGTCACTGCAGTTTTGACTTTCATTTCTCTAATAATGAGTGATGTTGAGCATATTTTTATGTGTTTATTGGTCTTCTCCTAGCCTTCTTTGGAGAAATGTCTGTTTAGGCCATCTGCCCAATTTTTGATTGGGTGGTTTGTTTTTCTGGTATTGAGTTGTAAGAGCTGCTTTTATATTTTGGAAATGCTTTGTCAGTTGTTTAATTTGCAATTATTTTCTCCCTTCCTGAGCATTGTCTTTTCACTTTGTTTATATGCTTCCTTTATTATGCAAAAGCTTTTAAGTTTAATTAGGTCCCATGGTTTATTTTTTTTCCCATAACTGTAGGTGGTGGGTCATAGAGGATCTTGCTGAGATTTACATCATAGAGTGTTCTGCCTATGTTTTCCTCTAAGAGTTATATAGTTTCTGGTCTTACATTTAGGTCTTTAATCAATTAGGAGTTTATCTTTGTGTATGGTTTTAGGGAGTGTTCTAATTTCATTCTTTTACATGCAGCTGTCCAGTTCTTCTGGCCTGCAGAGTTTCTGCTGAAAGATCAGCTGTCAACAGTATGGGATTTCCCCTGTATGTTACTTGTTGCTTTTCCCTTATTGCTTTTAATGTTCTTTCTTCATGTTTAATCTTTGTTAGTTTGATTAGTATGTGTCTTGGTGTGTTTCTCCTTGCATTTATCGTGTATGGGTATCTTTACAAAAATTGCTAAAGAAAATTAGTCTACTTCTTGATCCAGAGAAATAACCAGTATTACTGCATATTATTCCTTCCATTGACAACTCAATCCATGGTCACTTGTTTAGGTGCAGAAATCAATTAAAAATTTAAGGCAATCCTCAAGGGTTTCCCTTTTAATCTCAAAGAAAATGAGATTTAGACAAATGAATACAGTCAGTTGAGGGTTAAACTAGGATCCCAATTTCCAATTCCTTGGCTGCACATCTGAAGCAAATTTCTCCTCTGCATGAAACATACATCTATATACATTAAATTGAAACCAACAAGGGAACTGACAAGTAAAATATTTAGTACATAATGCAAGGAATATACAAAACCGTTGAAAGTTGAACAAAAGACTAGAGAGAAAAGCTACTGAACTTGGAAAATGAAAATTCTTTATCAACAGCTTTATTGTTAAATTAAGCAATCTTTTTTTGTTAGAACACTAAAATTTAAGAAGCAAATCATATTCAAAGGAAAGGTTGTTCAACCACGAGCTGCTACATAAATTTCAGACATTCTCTGATCATAATGAATGAATTGGTTAATAAATGGCCAAGTTAGTTAAACATGCAAATCAAAACAATTAAGTTCGTTGTTGCTACTGCTGTTTTTTTACCTGGTTGCCAAAGAGGTTGAATCCATTAATTGCTTCGAGAGCTGCTTTTGCTAAGCCAACAGAGCTAGAAGAGAAAAGGAAATAGTTTATAACTCTGATGTATTTGTCTATAAAAGAATACCTGTTATCTGATGAATATTCACAAGCAAGTATTTTTATTAACACTTATAACAACTTCCCAAGAATAATGTCTAATAGACTTCAGTCTGACATTTCACTATGTTAATTTTTCTTCCTTATAGTTAGTGATCTCCAGGGAAAAATATTTCTAAGTTCACCATGATCTAGACAAATGGTCATACTGTTGATGGGAGTAGTCTTAATTCCAGTATCACTTATATTCACTAACTCAAGGGTAAAAAATGATTAAGTTTAGAAGAAAGTGTAGTATGATGATATTTGCATGGTAATACCAGGCTGGGCATCATCATTTAGATCAATGAATAGAGCTTTTGTCATGTCAATTCTGAGCCCCAGAAAAGATTTTGCATATCATACACTGGCCACAGAGTATAGTTTAATATACCCATTTGAATGCTCTTTGATTAAGGGCCAATGAAATGGCATTATTTTATGCTCACAGATCAAAGGATCATCATACCTCTGATTTTTTGCTATATTCTTCTCTTTGTAATAAAATGCATACTTCTTTGGCCTCTCAGATATCTCATATAACAGTGTTGAAAAATGGGAAGACCCAAATTTCATTAGAAATATGAAACTGTCATCTTATAAATATCAACCTTTAAATATTTTAGATCTAATATCTAGTTTACTTATTACAATTTTTTGTCTTTTTCTCAAAGCAACTGCATATTCCATTAATCATTTAAAATTAATGATGTCATCATTTCTCTAAAGCAGTGATTATTAAAGTGTGGTTCCCAGAGCAGCAGCATTACCTGGAAGCTTGCCAATTCTCACTGCTTTCTGGGAATGGGGTGTTAACAAGCCCTCCAGGTACTTGAATGCACTTTAAATCTGAGAACCACTATCCTAAGCTATTCATGTTATCACGATTTACATTTTCTATGGGCTGTTTACATGAAATATTCTAAGTAAGCATTAATTTTACTATAGAATAGTAACTTGTTGGGAAACATTTTAAAATACATGAATGGGAAGGAATATAGCCAATGTTTTATAACGTTAAATGAAACAGAACCTTTAAAAATTGTGAATCGCTGTGTTGCATACCTAACAATTACATAATATTGTACACCAGCTATAATTCAATTTTTAAAAAGGATAATTAATGTATGGAGATAGTGATCAGGTAGAAGGTACAGTGACGAAAACAAAAAAATTATACTTCAATGTCCTACCTAATTGACACACCTAAGAAAATTTTGACACATTAACTCTCAGGGGCCTATTTAAGTATTAAAATACCTTGGAATTGATAAAGCAATGCAGTTTATAGCAATAAAGTGAAATCCAGAAACTGAAAGATGAGCTAAGAGAAAGAACAGATTTTTTTTGTTTTTATTGCATGTTAAAAGTACAAAGGTAAGTGACTCAGACTACAGGATTTTATCCACAGGTGATATAATCACAGATATAGAAAATCCTTCAGTTCAGTTCAGTCACTGAGTTGTGTCTGACTCTTGGTGACCCCATGGACTGTAGCACACCAGGCTTCCCTGTCCATCACCATCTCATGGAGCTTACACAAACTCATGTCCATTGAGTCTGTGATGCCATTCAACGATTTCATCCTCTGTCATCCCCTTCTCCTCCCACCTTCAATTTTTCCCAGCATCAGGGTCTTTTCAAATGAGTCAGTTCTTCGCATCAGATGGCCAAAGTATTGGAGTTTCAACCTTAACATCAGTCCTTCCAATGAATATTCAGGACTGATTTCCTTTAGAATGGACTGGTTGGATCTCCTGGCAGTCCAAGGGACTCTCAAGAGTCTTCTCCAACACCATAGTACAGAAGCATCAATTCTCCAGTGCTCAGCTTTCTTTATAGTCCAACTCTCACATCCATATATGACTACTAGAAAAACCATAGCTTTGACTAGACAAACTTTTGTTGGCAAAGTAAAGACTTTGCTTTGTAATATGCTGTCTAGTTTGGTCATAACTTTTCTTCAAAGGAGCAAGCATCTTTTAATTTCATGACTGCAGTCAAAATCTGCAGTGATTTGGGAGCCCCCCAAAACAAAGTCTCTCACTGTTTCCATTGTTTCTCCATCTATTTGCCATGAAGTGATGGGACTAGATGTCATGATCTTAGTTTTTTGAATGTTGAGTTTTAAGCCAACATTTTCACTTTTCTTCTTCACTTTCTGCCATAAGGGTGGTGTCATCTGCATATCTGAGGTTATTGATATTTCTCCCAGCAATCTTGATTCCAGCTTGTGCTTCTTCCAGCCCAGCATTTCTCATAATGTACTCTGCATATAAGTTAAATAAGCAGGGTGACAATATACAGCCTCGACGTACTCCTTTCCCTATTTAGAACCAGTCTGTTGTTCCATGTCCAGTTCTAACTGTTGCTTCTTGATGTGCATACAGATTTCTCAGGAGGCAGGTCAGGTGGTCTGGTATTCCCTCTCTTGAAGAATTTTCCACAGTCCTTAAGAATCAACAAAAATATACTATGTGGATGATACCACTCTAATCACAGAAAGCAAAGAGGAACTAAAGAAACTCTTGATGAGGGTGAAGGAGGAGAGTGAAAAAGCCAGCTTAAAACTCAGTATTAAAAAAACTAAGTTCATGGCCTCCAGTCTCATCACTTCATGGCAAATAGAAGGGAGAAAGGTAGAAGAAGTGACAGATTTCCTCTTTTGGGCTCTAAAATCACTGTGTATGGTGACTGCAGCCATGAAATTAGAAGATAATTACTTTTTGGCAAGAAAGCTATGACAAAACTAGACAGTGTGTTAGAAGCAAAAAGGTCCATACAGTCAAGGCTATGGTCTTTCTAGTAGTCATGTACTGATATGAGAGCTGGACCAGAAAGAAGGTTGATGCCAAACAACTGAACCGTGGTGCTGGAGAAGACTCTTGAAAGTCCCCTGGACAGCAAGGAGATCAAACCACTTGGTCTTATATGAAATCAACAATGAATACTCATTAGAAGGACTGATACTGAAGCTCCAGTACTTTGGTCATCTGATGTGAACGGTCAGTTCATTGGAAAGACCCTGATGCTGGGAAAAGTTGAAGGCAGAAGGAGAAAACAGCAACAGAGGATGAGATGGTAGGATGGCATCACCGATTCAATGGACATGAAATTAGGCAAACTCCAGGAGATGGTGAGGGACAGGAAGTCTGGCATGTTGCAGTTCCTGGGGTCACAAAGACTCAGACATGACTTGGAGACTAAGCAACAACAAAGTCCCAGGAGACAAATTCACTATCAAAATTAATTTTATTTCTATATACTAGCCATAGACACTTGGAAATTTAATGTTAAAAATAAGTATCACTATAACATGAAATAACTTGAAATATTTTAGCATAAATTTAACAAAATATGTACAATACCTGAACACTGAAAAACATTTCTGAAAAATTAAAAAGAAATAAATAAAGAGATGTCCAACATTCATGAATTGGAAAATTGAAGATCATTAAAGTATCAGTTATCTTCAAAATGATCTACTGATTCAATGCAATCACAATCAAGTATCAACAGGCATTTTTTGGCAAAAACTGACTAGCTAATTCTAAAATAAATGTGAAAATGTCCTGGGACAGTAGAAAGGTTTTCTTTAAAGGAAAGCAAATCTGAAGGAATACTTCAAAGGAAGAAGAGCTCCACGATAATGCTGGTAAAAGAAGACATTTCAAAAGATAAGAAGAATCTGTGTAGGGCAGAATAGTTTTTCTTGGATTCAAATATAGCAAATTAGTCCTTAAAAAAACATGATGGACAACTTGATTTCACAACTTAGCATAAAGCAACAATTACCAGTGCAATATAGTACAGATCAGGGCAGACATGTAAATCAATAAGACAGTCTAGAAACAGACCCATATACATGATCAAACAGCCAGGTAAGTCAATGCAGAAAGAATAGCCTTTAATGGTGCTGGAATAGTGAAGTATCTATATGGGGAAAAAATCTCAATCTTTGCTTCATACTACACAAAAGTAATTTGAAATAGATCATAGAGTTAAATATAAAAGCTAAAACTATATATCTTTTAGAACAAAACCTAGGAAAAAACTCCTCACGATCTTGAAGCGGAAAAATTTCTAAGACATAATGAATAACTAATCATACAAATTTTGATAAATTAGACTTCATCAGAATGAATATCCAATCTTCAAAACACGCTATTAATAAATGGCATGCCATTTATTACATGCCATAATAAACATGCCATTAATAAAATTAAAGGCAAGTTGAACTCTGTAAAAAAAAAATTAAAAAAAAGAACCCATATCTCACAAAAGAATCTAGAATATATAAAAAACTGTTACAATTCAGTAAGAATACAAACAATCCCCTTTAAAAATGAGAAAAAGATTTTAACAGACACTTCAAAATGCAGATATATGAAAGTAAATGGTACATGAAAAGATGTTTAATAAAACTAGTCAACAGAAAAATACAAATTAAAATTACCACATACTCATAAGAATAATTTAAAAAATACTAACAATACCAAGTATAGACAAAGATGTGGAGCAACCGAAGTTTCTGCCATTTGATGGCAGGTATGAATGGTAGGAATGAAATGGTAGGAATGAAAAATGGTAAATTCCTTTCAAAAAACAGTTTGGCAGTTTCTTAAAATGTTAAAACACTTATTATACAACTCAGGAATTCTGCTCTTATCTATTTTCCAAGAGAAATAAAAATATATATTAACAAAAGAGCTGTATTGAAATGTTCACAACAGCTTTATTTTAACAGCCCAAACTGTCAACAACCAAATGCTCATCAACAGAAAATGGATAAACCAAACCGTGGTTTATCTGTATAATGGGATACTATGTGACAATAAAAAGGAACAAAGAACTGAAAAAATTAAAATACATGAAAGGGAAGGTGGAGTAGACATAATTTTCCCTATTCCTTTAAGTACAATTAAAAACCCTGGACATAAAATAAGAGACTTGCCTGTAGCTCAGACAATAAAGAATCTGCCTGCAATGCAGGATGCAAGTTCGATCCCTGGGTCGGGAAGATTCTCTAGAGAAGGGAATGGCAACCCACTCCAGTATTCTTGCCTGGAGAATCCCATGGACAAAGGAGTCTGGTGGGCTACAATCCATGGGGTTGCAAACAGTCACATACGACTGAACAACAACTACTACTACTACTAGATATAACATAAACAAATATAAAAAGGCTCACAAAGATAGAAGGCAGCCTGCCTAGGAACCTCAGGATCCAGGAACAGCAGTATAAGGAGTCTCCTGAGTTTCCCTTTTGCCTTTTTTTTGCCGCCTCATATATATACCGGACTTCCCTGGTGGCTCAGATGGTAAAGCGTCCGCCTACAATGCGGAAGACCTGGGTTCAGTCCCTGGGTCGGGAAGATCTCCTGGAGGAGGAAGTGGCAACCCACTCCAGTATTCTTGCCTGGAAAATCCCACGGATGAAGGAACCTGGTGGGCTACACAGTTCATGGGGTCACAAAGAGTCGGACATGACTGAGCGACACTCCTTCACTCACTCACTCATATATATACACCAGACTTAGAGCTGAATAAACCAACAACTAGGAAATATAGGTAGATACATACAAAAAAATACCCAACAAAAGCCAATGGACCAGGAAAAGAGCAACCTAGCAAAATGGAAACTTTTAGAACATAACCAGTCAAAAAAACCATGACTCTATCCCCACCCACTCTTGTATACACTGAGTGGGAAATTTAGATGTCTATGCTCCTGAGACTATAATGAGGAACTGTACCCAACATCCAACCACCTCAGTCATGGTGGTGTCAGAAAAACCCAAGGAAGAAATCAAGACTTGCATTCCGGACGGACGGTAAAAAGTCTCCATTCTCACACCTCAGTGTCAGCAGACATCACATGGAGAGCCTAGACTTTCATTCCGACCCACCAGTAAATAGGTAAATCGCCCCTTCCTCTGGGGATGGCACCAGAGGAAGTTCAGTGGGCAATTAAAACTCACATGAATTCCCAACTATGAACAGGCCACACACTTTTCCTTGTCATGTAAGTGGAGGTCGCCTGGAAATTAGTACTCAGGTAATAATACTTCTACCTCCCAGACAGGGAGGTACTAATTGAAGCCTACTGGGGAGCTAGACATGACAACCAGATCCAGCAGTAATGTAGAATCTCTATCTTGGATGTCAACAACACACAAAAACTGGCAGTAATGTGGTGATGTTATTACCCTCTTCCCTTGCCAGAGTGATGTCAAAAAAATACAACTAAAATAAAAAATAAAACCCACAGTCTTATAATTTTTTAAATGTTCATCAGTTCAGTTCAGTCACTCAGTCGTGTCCGATTCTTTGTGACCCCATGAATCACAGCACGCCAGGCCTCCCTGTCCATCACCAACTCCCAAAGTTTACCCAAACTCATGCCCATTGAGTCAGTGAAGCCATCCAACCATCTCATCCTCTGTTGTCCCCTTCTCCTCCTGCCCTCAGTCTTTCCCAGCAACAGGGTCTTTTCCAATGAGACAGTTCTTCGCATCAGGTGGCCAAAGCTTCAGCTGCAACATCACTCCTTCCAGTGAACATCCAGGACTGATTTCCTTTAGGATGAACTGGTTGGATCTCCTTGCAGTCCAAGGGACTCTCAAGAGTCTTCTCCAACACCACACTTCAAAAGCATCAATTCTTCAGCGCTCAGCTCTCTTCATGGTCCAACTCTCACATCCATACATGACTACTGGAAAAACCATAGCCTTGACTAGATGGACCTTTGCTGACAAAGTAATGTCTCTGCCTTTTAATATGCTGTCTCAGTTGGTCATAACTTTCCTTCCAAGGGGTAAGAGTCTTTTAATTTCATGACTGCACTCACCATCTGCTGTGATTTTGGAGCCCAAAAACATAAAAGTCAGCCACTGTTTCCACTGTTTCCCCATCTATTTGCCATGAAGTGATGGGACTAATTAAAAAAAAAAAATCACTCATCATATCTAGAACCAGAACTACTCAAAATTAATAAAAACTATCTATCTATATCAATATATCCTTATACTGAGACAAGAGAGATGTGAAAATTAACAAAGACTTTAAAGCAGCTGTGATGAAAAGGCTTCAGTGAGCAATTATGAGTGAAATAAATGAAAAGAAAAAGGCTCAGCTATGAAATAGGAAATCTCAGCAAAGTCTTTAGAACTGAAAAATACCATAATCAAAACAAGAAGCTCAGTGAACAGGATGAAGGAGACAGAAGAAAGAATAGCTAACCTGAAAGATAAAACAATCGAAATTATCTAGTCTGAACAAAAGAGAGAAAATAGACTTAACAAAACAAATGAAGATAATCTCAGAGAGCTGTGGGACTTCAACAAAGGTTTAACATTCATGTCACTGGACTTCCTGAATAAGAGAAAAAAAAAAGGGGGACGGAGCATTAGGAAAAAAAAAAAGCATCTGAAACAATGGCAGAAAAATTCCCAGTTAGCAAAAAACAAAAAGCTAAGTGAAACTCAAAAAAAAAAAACAAAAAAAAAAACAACCCTTTCAGGACACATCATAACTTCTAAAAACTAAAGAAAAAGAAAAATCTTGACAATATCCAAAGAAAACATGTCTACAGGGAAAAAGCAATTAAATAACAGTGAACTGCTTGTAAAAAAAAACACACAAAAAAAACCCAAAGCTAAAAGAATGTGACATAAGAGTTTTTAAGCATTCAAAGAAAGAACTGTCAACCCAGAATCTTATACCAGTAAATATATTCTATATATTTATTTCTTTAAGCAAGGCATTCCCAGATGAAGGAAAAGTAAGAGGTCTGTCATAAGCAGATTTACCCTAAAAATAAAGTAAGTTCTCAAAACAGATGAGATGATGGAAGTAAGTTCTCAAAACAGAAAGGAAATGCTAGATAGTTAGAAAATGGTAAACAACACTACTGGCAAATACAATAGGCTTTTCTCCTGTTGAGTTTTATAAATTATGTTTGATAGTTACAGCAAAAGTTATAATACTATGGTTGTAAATGTATATGGAGGAAATATTTAATATAATTAGATTATAAATGGGGGAGGACAACAAAACACATATGAAGGTAAAGTTTCTATAATCCCTCTACCTGATAAAATGATGACATTAATACACTGAGTACATAAGTGTATATAATAATACCTAGAGCAGCCACTGAAAAGCCATAAAAAAAGATCATTCAAAACCACTATAGATAATCAAAATGGAATTCAAAAAAATGTTTCAGAACCAACAGGAAGGAAAAAGAAAACAGAGAAATGAAAAAAAAAAGAGAATAAATACAAAAATAAAATGGCAAATGTAAACTGAAACATATCAATAATTACATTCAATGTAAAAGTCTAAATATGGCAATTAAAGATTGGCAGAGTTGATCTAAAAACATGACCCAACTGTATGCAAGAAACTCTTTTTGAATATAATAATATATACAGGTTGAAAGTAAAAGGATTTAAAAAAGAAGTATCATGTAACCATCAATCTCTAATGAAAGCATATTTTGAAGTCCCGACCCAAAGAGATAGCATTTGGAGATGGGGCCTTTGGAAGGTAATTAGGCTTAGATTAGCTCATGAACTAGGTCATGAATGTGGAGCCCCTATGAATGATAGAATTAGTATGCCTGAGTCATACACACAGCATGTGGGATCTTAGTTCCCTGACCAAGGATGGAACCATGCCCCCTGCAGTGAAAGCATGGAGTCTTAATCCCTGGACCCCCAGGGAAGTCCCAGGATTAGTATCTCTTTGAGAAGAGAGACCACAGAGCTTGCTTTGTCTCCCTATCTGGCGTGAAAGGACATGGCAAGAAGGTGACGTTCTGTAAATCAGAAAAAGTGCTCACCAGAGAACAGAGATGTCTGGCAACCTGATCTTGGACACTTTAGACTCCAGAATATATGAATACCCATTGTTTAAGCTACCCAGTCTATGGTACTTTGTTTTAGCAGGACAAATCAATGAGTACAATTCTATATAACAGGAGTATACATTTTTTTTTTTCAAGTGCTCACATCAACATCAAGAAATCCTATCTTGGCCATAAACAAAATCTCAAGCCTATAAAAGAACTGAAATCCTACTGTACTCCTTAATCACAATGGCATCAAACTAGAATCAATAATAGAACAACAACAGGTACATCTGCCAACACTTGTAAAGAAAACAATATATACCTGTCTACATAATCCACATGAATGAAAGAAGAATCTCAAGTGAAATAAAAAATACAGTGAATAGGATGAAAATGAAAATATAACATCAAAATTTATATAGTATAACTAAAGTAGTACTAAGGGAAATTTACAGAACTAAATGTATATATTAGCAAAGAGAAAAGCCTCAAATCAATTATCTAATCCCAATGTAATTGAAGCTAGAAAAAGAGCAAAATAAACCTGAAGCAAACAGAAGGAAATAACACAGATAACAGAAAACAATGACATTGATACAGAAAAAAATCAGTGAAACAAACAACTGATCTTTAAAGGGCTAAAGAAAATTGACAGAAGCCTGACAAAGATATAAGACACAAATGACCAATATTAGGCATAAAACAGGAGATAACACTACAGACATTGTCGGTATCAAAAGGATAATGAGCAAATACTCTGAACAATTCAACATACATAGATTAAAAGGAATGAATCAATTCCTGGAAAAGCACAAACTAACACTACTCACTCAATATGAAATAATCTGAATAGCCCCATTACTGTTAAGAAGTTGAATTCATAATTTTCAAATGGTCAAAAAAAAAAAAACCCCTCTCCATACCTATATGATTTCATTGAAGAAATCTACCAAACATTTAAAGAAAAATTGACACCAATTTTACACAATCTCTTCCAGAAAATAGATGGGGAAAAAAACACTTCAGAGTTCATTTAATTGAAGCTAGCATTACCCTGATACCAAAACAAAACAAAGACAATGCAAAAAAGAAATCTATAGGCCAATATCTTTCATGACTACAGATGTTAAAATCTTTTTAAAAATTAGAAAATAGAATTTAGCAATATGTGAAATGAATTATCCCCATGACTGACCAGATGAGGTTTAGTCTAGGGACAAAAGGATAGTTTGATAATCAGATATTAATCAACATAATCTACCATATTAATAGCCTAAAGAAGGAAATTCACAGAATCATATTGGTGGTATCAGCAGAGGAACAGACATATAGAACCCAGAAATAGTCCAATATAAATATGTCCACTTTATTTTCAGCAAGAGCCCAAAGGCATTTCAATGGAGGAAAGACAGTCCTTTCAGCAAATGCAAATGATGCTGGAGCAAATGGACATTCATTGAAAAAAAAACCAAAAAAACAAAACCTTCAACATCATACCTCATACAAAATTAACTCAAAATAGATCATGAACTTAAATATAAGACACAACACTGTATAACTTTTATAAAACAAACCACCAGAGAAATACATCAAAATCAAGGTTACGCAGGGTTGTCAGAATTTACACCAAAAGCGGAATCCTTAAAAGAAAAAAATTATAAACTGAGTTTCATTAAAATCAAAAGCTTGCTCTAACCAAAACAACAACAAAAAAAACCATGCTGCAGACTAGGAGAATATATTTGCAAAACACAGAATTAAAGGACTAGTATCAAGAATTATTTATGTACAAAGAATTCTCAAAAATCAACAATTAAAAAAAACCATCCAATTAGAAAATGAGCAAAAGACATGAAGAGACATTTCACTGAAGATGCAGATGATATATAGTCACATGAAAAGATCCAACACCATTATCCATTAGGAAATGCAAATTAAAACTACAATAAGCTACCAAACATCATGGAATGTGAAGTCAAGTGGGCCTTAGAAAGCATCACTATGAACAAAGCTCCTGGAGGTGATGGAATTCCAGTTGAGCTATTTCAAATCCTGAAAGATGCTGTGAAAGTGCTGCACTCAATATGCCAGCAAATTTGGAAAACTCAGCAGTGGCCACAGGACTGGAAAAGGTCAGTTTTCATTTCAATCCCAAAGAAAGGCAACCAAAGAATGCTCTAACTACCGCACAATTGCACTCATCTCACATGCTAGTAAAGTAATGCTCAAAATTCTCCAAGCCACGCTTCAGCAGTACGTGAACTGTGAAGTCCCTGATGTTCAAGTTGGTTTTAGAAAAGGCAGAGGAACCAGAGATCAAATTGCCAACATCCACTGGATCATCGAAAAGCAAGAAAGTTCCAGGAAAACATCTATTTCTGCTTTATTGACTATACCAAAGCCTTTGACTGTGTGGATCACAATAAACTGTGGAAAATTCTGAAAGAGATGGGAATACCAGACCACCTGACCTGCCTCTTGAGAAACCTGTATACAGGTCCGGAAGCAAAGGTTAGAACTGGATATGGAAGAACAGACTGGTTCCAAATAGGAAAAGGAGTATGTCAAGGCTGTATATTGTCACCCTGCTTATTTAACTTATATGCAGAGTACATCACGAGAAATGCTGGGCTGGAAGAAGCACAAGCTGGAATCAAGATTGCCAGGAGAAATATCAATAACCTCAGATATGCAGATGACACCACCCTTATGGCAGAAAGTGAAGAGGAACTAAAAAGCCTCTTGATGAAAGTGAAACAGGAGAGTGAAAAAGTTGGCTTCAAGCTCAACATTCAGAAAACGAAGATCATGGCATCTGGTCCCATCACTTCATGGGAAATAGATGGGGAAACAGTGGAAACAGTGGCAGACTTTATTTTTGGGGGCTCCCAAATCACTGCAGATGGTGATTGCAGCCATGAAATTAAAAGATGCTTACTGCTTGGAAGGAAAGTTATGGCCAACTGAGACAGCATATTGAAAAGCAGAGACATTACTTTGCCAACAAAGGTCCGTCTATCAAGGCTATGGTTTTTCCAGTGGTCATGTATGGATGTGAGAGTTGGACTGTGAAGAAAGCTGAGCGCTGAAGAATTGATGCTTTTGAAGTGTGGTGTTGGAGAAGACTCTTGAGAGTCCTTTGGACTGCAAGGAGATCCAATCAATCCATTCACCTCATGCGAAGAGTTGAAAAAAACTCTGATGCTGGGAGGGATTGGGGGCAGGAGGAGAAGGGGACGACAAATGATGACAAGGCTGGATGGCATCACCAACTCAATGGATGAGTTTGAGTGAATTCTGGGAGTTGGTGATGGACAGGGAGGCCTGGCGTGCTGCAATTCATGAGGTTCCAAAGAGTCGGACATGACTGAGTGACTGAACTGAAGATACCACTACAAACAAATCAGAGTAAATAAAGTAAAAACTAGTGATAACACCAAATGCTGGCAAAGATTCAGAGAAAGGACATCATACACTGCTAGCAGGAATGTAAAGCAATACGGGAATCTCAAAAATCTTCTTGCAGTTTCTTAACTGAACTACTGGACATTCATCCCCCATAATTATTTACAACTGTTTTCTTCTAAGAGTTTTATAATTTTAGTTCTTACTTTTAGGTCATTGATCCTTTTCCAGTTAATTTTTGTATTATATACTGCACAAAGTAGGGACCCAAATTCATTCTTTTGTATCCAGTTGTCCCAGCACCATTTGGTAAAAAGACTATATCCTTCTCTATCAATTATCCTTGCAACTTTGTCAAATCAACTGACCATACATTTATGGGTTTCTTTCTAGATCAGCAATTCTACTGCGCTAATATCTGTATCTCTTGTTATACTTGTACCACACTATTTAATTATTGTAGCAGATTACTGTAAGCTCATTGTAGTAAGCTCATTACTGTAGTAAATTTTGAAGTTGCAAAGTGTGAATCCTCCAACTTTGTTCTTTATCAAGGGTTGTTTTGGCTATTCTGAGTCCCTTGCATTTCCATGCACATTTTAGGATTAGTTTGCCAATTTCTTAAAAAAAAAAAAAAAAAAGACAGATTTTTGAGATGGAATACACTGAACACCCCTAGAGTAGGAAATGCAACCCATTTCAATATTCTTGCCTGGAAAATTCCACGGACAGAGGAGCCTGGTGGTATAGCACTATAGTCCATGGGATGGCAAAGAGTCAGATGTGACTGAGCACACACTGAACACAGGATATCTTTCCATTCTTGTATGTCTTCTTTCAGTTTTTTCAACAATATTTTATTGTTTTTGATGTACAAGTCTTGCATTTCTTTTGTAATCCCCTCTACTTTAAAAGTGAGGAAACTTAAGTTCTGAAAGATTGAATGTAAGTGACTTTCAAATGCATCCTTACTTTCTCTTTGGTGAAAACTCTTTTCCTTACTACAATATATGCAGACCATGTTACCCTGGTTCTCAAGAACAACTAAGCCAATAATCTGGTATTGCTTCCCAGGTGACCCTAGTGATGAAGAACTCACCTGCCAATGGAGGAGATGTAAGAGATGTGGGTTTGATCCCTGGGTCTGGAATATCCCTGGGAGGAGAGCATGGCAACCCACTCCAGCATTTTTTGCCTAAAGAAGCCTGGAGGGCTACAGCCCAAAGGGTCACAAAGAGTCAGACAAGACTGGAGCAACTTAGCATGCACACACTACTGACTCAAATCTGCAGTCCAGCATTTCAATTTCAGTGAAGAAGTACCTCACACTTCCACAGGTTAAACAAATTTCAAAACAATCCACGTGGTACTCGCCAGTATTCTTTAGAAAAGGGGCATAGTCTCTTTTCATAGCCAAAGTCACTTTAGAGAAATGACGAGGCCTACAACCTGGAGGAACAAAGTCCAAATGAAGAGTATGTGCTAGTTTAAAATATGTCTGCCAAATCTCTGCCTTTTATCAAAAGGTGGAGTCTAATTCCCCTCACTTATCTTACTGAATCTAACAGATGGGATGTAGTGAAAGTTATGCTGCATGATTTCCGAGGCTAGGTCATAAAAAGATATAGCTTCCACCTGGCCTGTGGGTTTTGGGACACTGAACCTTGGAACCTAGCTACCACAATGTGCAGAATCTATATGGAAAACTTCATATAAGTCTTCCTGCTGAAGTCCCAGTCAACACTCTGATACCCAAGTGAGGAAGTCTTCAAAGTTGACTCTAGCCCCAGCCACAACCAATGGTAAACATGAGACCCTAAGTATGAACCACTCTAGTTAGCCTAGTCAATCCTCTGAACCATGAGAGTTAACAATAGTAAAAGATTGCTGTTTTGCTGTTTTATGGTTCTAAGTTTGGGATGCTTTACTTGAAACAGTAGGTAGCAAGAAAAGAACCTAAGGCAGGTTTCTCACTGCACATGCACCCAGCACAATCATACCTAGCCTTGAACAGTCCAAATGGAAACCAAACAGCACCTGCATAAGAATTCTAAATTCTTAGAACCTAAGGGTTAGAAGAGCCATAGGAATCATATACTCTGACAATGCATGCAAAAACATTCGCTGCCAATTGATTTTATTACGTAAGGATGTGTTCTCAATGCCCAGGGAGTTCTCCGTTAGACCCCAGTGCACAAAGTTCTAAGTTTAAAAATGGTGCAGAAAGACAGCTAAGGGATGAATTAGCAAACTGTCCTCTAAATAAAGCACTACAAAAGAAAGAAACATTGTGTCTGGATTATAGTAAAGGTCGAGTTCTTACCATTTCAATTTTCTTTACCAATGCAATTGGTTGAATAATTGGACTTACCTGAAACTCACAAATATGTTAATTTATTATTGACTGGTTATTTAAATCTTTGGCAACAGCAAGATATTTACATGACTATTACCAACAGAGCATTCATCAATTTGGTTCTTTAAAGGTGTTACCTTACATTTACTTACAGGAACTAAAATAAAGTGTTTACCTGGGAGACAGTTTTTAATCAAGTGATTTATTGCATAAACGAAAGCTTCTCTAGAAAAGATAATGGGTTTGGACTAGGTGATTTAAAACCCAGCATCGAATCCAAAAAATTAACTGGCAAGCATGGAAATTAAATTCACAATCTCATATTCATTAACATTATGCTTTAACTCCCTGAGGTGCCCAATCATACTTCCTAAAAAAAAAAGACCTTACAGTACTATGGTTTTAATGGATGTTCATGAATTGTTCAGTACAGGAAAAATACATAAAATGAAGCAGAATGGATGGATAACTGCCTGTATTATAGCTCCATGACTAGAACATCAGAAATGACTTAAGAAGAATAAGTAGTTACTTTAAATAACAAGTACTATATGAAATAAAATGGTCACTAAAAGTATCTTAAACTGAGCAAAGTGGTGCTATGATGGTTACTTATTTTAGTGATAGCCTTCTTGATTGGAAAAGCCTAGAGAATAGAACATAAAATTATATTCCCCCCAACAAAACCCCAATAATCTTTCCTTATGGATATATATCTGTTATGGGCTTCCCTGATAGCTCAGTTGGTAAAGAATCCACTTGCAATGCAGGAGACTCCAGTTGGGTTGGGAAAGATTCTCTGGAGAAAGGATAGGCTACCCACTACAGTATTCCTGGGCTTCCCTTGTGGCTCAGCTGGTAAAGAATCAGCCTGCAAAGTGGGAAACCTGGGTTTGAACCCTGGGTTGGGAAGATCCCCTGGAGAAAGGAATGGCTATCCACTCTAGTATTCTGACCTGGAGAATTCTATGGACTGTATAGTCCATGGGTTGCTAGGAGTCAGACATGACTGAGCAACTCTCACTTTCACGTATGTATAATAATCTTTCCATTTGGGCATTGTTGTTGTGGTTCAGCTGCTAAATCGTGATTTAGCTGCTAAGTCATGTCTGACTTTGCAACCTCATGGACTACAGTACGCCAGGTTTTCCCTGTTCTTCAGTATTTCCCAGAGTTTGCTCAAATCATGGCCATTGAGTCGGTGATGCCATCCAACCATCTCATCCTCTGTCATCCCCTTCTCCTCCTGCCCTCAATCTTTCCCAGCATCAGGGTCTTTACCAAGAAGCTGGCTATTCACATCAGGTGGCCAAAGAACCGGAGCTTCAGCTTCAGCATTAGTCCTTCCAGTGAATGTTCACGGTTGATTATATATCTACATTACTAAGTTGTTACAACTTTCCTTTTTGCTTTCCAATAGCCAAAAAATTTAAAGTTAGGTTTGAGATTCCATTCATATTTTATAGAGGACTCATCTCTTCTCCACCTGTAATGCAGGAGACCCCCATTTGATTCCTGGGTCAGGGAGACCCCCTGGAGAAGGGATAAGCTACCCACGCTAGTGTACATGGGCTTCCTTGGTGGCTCAGACAGTAAAGAATTGGCCTGCAATGAGGGAGACCTGGGTTTGATCACTGGCTTAGGAAGATCCCCGGGAGGGGGGCATAGCAACCAACTCCAGTATTCTTGCCTGGAGAATCCCATGGACAGAGGAGCCTGGAGGGCTACAGTTCACATGGTCGCAAAGAGTCAGACATGACTGAGTGACTAAGCGCAGCTCATTCTCTTCTCCAAAACAGTTTTGGCTTAAAGTGTTTAAAGGTAGCCCAAGGAGTAAAAACACCCTTACTTAAATGAGGAAGGGAAAATTTTTAAATTAAAATACTGAATTTAATGTAGGACAGCTAAAAAGACCACCTGGATACGTAACTCTGGGGATTAAGAATTAGTGTTATACTTTCCGCCTACGGATGCCACTGAGTAAGCATCGCTGAAGTCTTCCCCCTCCACTGCCACCATGTCTAACTCAAAGTCTCCCAAAGAGCCTGAACAGCTGCGGAAGCTCTTCATCAGAGGACTGAGCTTTGAAACAAATGATGAGGGTCTAAGGAGCCATTCTGAGCAATGGGGAACACTCACATACTGTGCGGTAATAAGGAATCCAAACACCAAGTGCTCTAAAGGCTGCGGGTTTGTCACACAGGCCTCTGTAGAGGAGGTGGACAAAGCCATGAATGCAAGGCCACACAAGGTGGATGGAAGAGTTGTAGAACCTAAGAGCCCATCTCAAGAGAAGATTCTCAAAGAGGTGGTGTGCACTTAACCGTGAAAAAGATTTTTGTTGGTGGCATTAAAGACACTGAAGAACACCACCTGAGAAATTATTTACAATAGTAGGGGAAAACTGCAGTGACTGAAATCATGACTGACCGAGGCAGTGGCAGAAAGAGAGGCTTTGCTTTTGTAACCTTTGATGACCATGATTCCATAGACAACACTGTCATTCAGAAATACCACACTGTGAATGGCCACAACTGTGAAGTAAGAAAAGCCCTATCAAGGCTTGCCTAAGCAAGAGATGGCTAGTACTTCATCCAACCAAAGAGGTCAAAGTGGTCTGGAAACTGATGGCAGCCATGGTGGTGGTGGATATTGGTGGCAGTGGGGACGGCTATAACAGATTTGGTAATGATCAAAGCAATTCTGGAGGTGGCAGAAGCTACAGTGGTTTTGGCAATTATAATAATCAATCTTCAAATTTTGGACCCATGAAAGGAGGAAACTTTGGAGGCAAAAGTTCTGGCTCCTACGGTGGTGGAGGCCAATACTTTGCCAAACCAGGAAACCAAGTGGCTATGGTGGTTTCAGTAGCAGCAGTACCTGTGACAGTCGGAGAAGATTTTAATTACTGCCAGGAAACAGAGTTTAGCAAGAGAGGAGAGCCAGAGAAGTGATAGGTTACAACAGATTTGTGAACTCAGCCAAGCACAGTGGTGGCAGGGCGTAGCTGCTACAAAGAAGACATGTTTTAGACAATACTCGTGTATATGAGCAAAAACCTTGAGGACTGTATTTGTGATTAATTGTGTAACAGGTTATTTTAGTTTCTGTTTTATGGAAAGTGTAAAGTATTCTAATAAAGAGTTTTAATGTAGGTTTTTTTTTTTTTTTTTTTGCAGTCATGCTGTTGATTGCTAAATGTAATAGTCTAATCATGATGCTGATACATGCTTTTTTTTTAAAATGTGCTATGTAAAGTTAATCTACTCTGAAGCCATTTTGGTAAACTATCCCAACAGTGTAAAGTTAGAATTCTTTCAGGGTGATGCCAGGTTCCACTCAAAATGTATTTACAACCTGCTTTGGTGGAGAAGCTTTTGTCTTTGAACCTTGTTGTAGTTGAACTGACAGTTACTGTGTTGTGACCTGGAGTTCGCCGTTAAAAGAGTCACCCATGCAAAGTCATGGAGTTTTTTTGGTT
Organism: Capricornis sumatraensis; assembly: GCF_032405125.1. Taxonomy (NCBI): domain Eukaryota; kingdom Metazoa; phylum Chordata; class Mammalia; order Artiodactyla; family Bovidae; genus Capricornis; species Capricornis sumatraensis. The sequence goes on along the minus strand of NC_091088.1, from coordinate 21,789,394 downwards.
ATTAATGACTGTTGGCACATCCTATGCAATATATCAAAATTGAATTATGATAGCAAATAAAGTTATAGATGGGAATGAAGCTCATGTATCATCCATTATCAGGTATAATCAATAAAAGATTTAACATCTTCAAAAAAAGAATTTGTGTTATAATAAATAGGTAACTAATACATGAAGGAAAATGAAATTAAATCAAATAATATTAATATAAGATTTTGAAATGTAAGGAAATTTATTATAAGACTTAGAGAATAAACAGAAGAAAAAAGGAGAATTATTTGCAATAGTTCTAGACACCCTAGGAGAAACCGAAGGAGTATGTTGTTCAAGGAAAAGTCAGATCAACAGAAAAGTCAGGAGAGCAGGGAACGGTTGCTCAGGAAACATTCAGTTACACTGAGCTTAGAGCAATAGATTCTTTTACCAAATCCTGAAAAGGATGAGGATGCTGCAAGAATGGGTTAAGATGGTTAAATGTAATGAGATCACTTTTTAGAAAAAAGTTCTGAAGCTTATCTAAGAAATGCTAAATAATTCAAGAATTTGGACTAAAACAGATACAGGCAAACCTGGGGCTGAAAAGGGCAGATTAGGAAGGGAATGACAAAGGCATTAGGCTAAATCGAGCTTTACTGATTGCTTAAGCAAAGATATCCTTGAAACTTAGCAAAATGTCACCAAAATGGTACACCTTGCTGTTCTTTCAAACTTTAGGAAAACTTTTTAAGACATTAAATTACAACATGATACAGCAGAAATGACTTTGGATTTTCAAGCCAACCACCTGGAATTCAGTTCTGGCTCCATTATCTTTTGATTTGTATCACTTAAGGAATGGAGGGGGAAAAAAATCACAAAGTCTTCTAAACTTTAGTTTCCTCCTGTAAAAAGGCAGTAATGCTTCCTGCCTGGACTAAATGAAACTTACCCTGTAACTGTAGTGCCAGGGTTTAAAATTACTAGAGAACCACTGAGCATGGATGCTGAAGGGGAAGCCTCTATCCTTAGAATACTATGTGTATGGGTTTTAGGGACCTACGGGCAGTAATCATTTTTGACCAACATGCAGTTTAGAAGGGACGTGCACTGTGTGTGGCAAAGGAGGAAAGGGATATTTACCAAGTCAGTGAGCACAAAACCCTAGTGATCGTCAAAGCAACAGACTGTGCTCCGAGCCCTGCTAAGGAGAACTGCACAGCACAGAGACAGAGATTGGCAAAGAAAGTTAGAAGGCAAAGGGCAATATGAGTACTTTTAGCAAGAATTACTATATACTATTTCAGGCTTTTAAAAATTATGAGAATAACTTAAGAATACAATAAGGATATCACATTAAGCAGTCCTTGGATCAGACCAATTAGGCACTAGGATCAGATAATTAACTAGGATCAGATAATTCTGGGAGGTCTTACAGCAACAGATTAAGAATTGGGATTTCATCCCTGACCAGTAGCTGCTCTACATTTGACTTCCGGGCATAAGCACGGAAAGATACTGGCCTCCCACCACCACTGCCAACACTACATCCATGAGAGCCACAGGGCTCAGGTCTCCTGCAGTTTCAAACTAGACACTGTGTCAGCAGAGGTGACAGATCTGAAACAGGCCTGTGAGTATCTGAGCTAAGAAGCATTGTGGATAAAGAAATTTAAGTTATTTACAGCATTATACCATGGAAAATTAGAAGATGAATGTTAAATATATAAAATGCACCATCCAAAGCTAAATAGCAAACTTCATTTCCCATCCATTTGAATAAAATTGGCCTGCTACAATCAAGGTTAGTTTTGCATGCAAAAGGTAGCAAAGAACATCATTTAATGATTTTCCAAGACTTGAAGTAAAATCCTTAATGATTCAATTTAAAGACTGGCACCTCAGTTACAGGAGAACAAGTTGGAGTCTCTTTTTTCACTGTTGTCGTTTAGTTAGTCCTGTCTGACTCTTTTGTGATCCCATGGACAGTAGCCTGCCAAGGGACTTGCCAACACCCTGACTTTCTAAAATGAATGGTAACTTTTACCCAAGAGTCTTTCTAAGTTTAACAACTTTTATAAACAGAAAAAATCCTACTCTAAATATTTTATACCCAAAATGTCAGTGGGACCACACTGGCATATATTAAATAGTTATTAACAAGCAGAAAGGGACCTGATAAATAACTACTGAAAAGGTAAATTAAAAAAAAATCACGTTTTCCAATCATAAACTTTGTCTTGAATTTGACTGCTAATTTGAAATGCTGAGAACTTACAGCTGAAATATAATATTTTCTTGCTATATTTAGTATTTGCCTGAATTTAATGTCTGAATTATTTCTCTCCTTTATTGTCTTCCTTACACATTGTTACTATTCTACTCTGTATAAACATGCCTCATATGAATCATAAAACTTATATAAAGTTTGTATGTGAGTTGACCAGAGTTAAATGAAAAATCCTTTTTATTTCAATCTTTGTTATTAAAATATTCTTAAATGTGTGAGTGTACTTTCATTTCAATGTTTACTTATGCATTGTTCAAATGCTTTATAAATATCAACTCAATCATTACAACTTCATAAAGTAGAAAGCATTATCATCTTCATTTTATAAATGAGGAAAACTGAGGCAGAGACATTATATGGCAAGCAATCTGGAGCAGATTTTAGTTTTCTGAATATCTTATATCAACTTAATCTTTTTGTGTGTGATTAGTCCTTCTATTCAAAAAAGTATTGAGCTGCAGATTCCTCTTAACCACTGTTTCCTAAACTGTTTCACTACTTCATTTAAGTCTCAATGATCTAAACTGACCTATAGCTGATAACCTTTAGATTATTAAACTTTTAGTGTGAAATGGATAGGACTAACTGAGCTACACTTTTTAGTTAAACAAAACATAAAGGGTGTGAGTATCTCTTGTTGGGATAAAAATCAGCTCTATAACACAAAAAGGAATTTTAGATGCGATGCATTTACAACTGCTGTTTGGCAATTTTAATGTACTTGACCTTTCAAACAGTGTAATTTAAAAGAGGAAAAAGAAAATGACTTGGTTGAACAGAAAGGTCAGGTCTTAGACTGAATACTGATATGCATGTCCTGACACGCTGTGAAGCTGGCAAAGACACTCATATGCTCTTTTCCTGCATCTGTTAATGGGTACTGAGAGGAGACTCTTCCTTTAATTTTAAGTGAATTTCACTTGAATTATATTAATATATAGAAGAAAAGAGAGATGAAAACTACACAGAAACCAGAGTTCCAACCTAGTTCTTTGATCTTTATTCACATTCCACACATTCAAATTAAAAATAGAAAGCAAAACACTCAGAAGTCAGCAAATTACCTCGAATGTAGCTCTGTGCTGCCGTTATTATATTTGCTTCCTCTTTCCCAGACACCGAAGTCAGGCACCCGGTAAACTCTTTCTACACAAAATACAAGGTTCTGAATAAAAGAGACCTAAAAGAAGAAAAAGAAACATAAGGACGTGAAATAACAGGACCTTTAGATACTGATATTTAGATAATAATACTTGGAGTCTAAAATGTCAGATGTTAAATAAGTCTAAAACTTTGGAGATAAAAAGGTATTTCTCAGTTCTAAAATGAGTCAATCTCATGTTAGATCACCCTGGAGTCTTGAGTCTATTACTCCTAGAATTTCATCTTTCTCCTGCCTTTCCTATATAGCTATAAATAACTCATTTTCACACACTCAAAAGCTTACAGTTCAAGATGGGCTCAACCAATAAGCTGGGAGTCACAGCTTTTATGTAAAGATTTCAGACATCTGATTAAATTTATATTTTCACTAGTAACTATGGAAAGCAAAGATTATAATCAGTTCTTATTTATGTTAATAAAAACACTATCTTATGTGGGCTACTAGTCCTAATTGCAGGGTTTTTAATTTAGTCATCATGTTTGATTCAATAATATGTGCACCTGCCTACCTTTTATCTCATTATCACTCTTAAGTGGCAATACATATTCCTCCACCTCCACACCTAATAAATAACATGTATGTACTTTTAAGAATGACACGATAATAACACTGAAAACCAAGGTAAGGTTCCATCAGCAGGCTAGAAACTTGACAAATTACAGGAAGAGAGAAAGCAGTAGGAAAGAACTGATTGAGAAATCAGAGCAGAGGAAAGAAAACATAGCCTCTTAAAATGATTCTCCCCTGTCTCTAAGTCTCTAAGCCCAGAGTCAACAAACACATTGATCAAGAGTAGATTAGGAAGCAGTCTAACCTAGATTCTCTCACAAGTGATGAATGGCTGAGGCAGCTGAATCCATGACCTTTTCATTCTCAGTCCCAACACAGAGGTATCTGCCCTCAGAGCCTAGAACGTCTCACACGTTTCAGTGAAGGAGAAAGTAACGAGGGTGTTGGAGCCTCACAGAAACAGAACAGAGCCATCTAGGTTTCAAAAAACACACATCTATCCCATCACTTCTCTATCAAAGAATGGAGCATTACATGCCTACAGTAAACTTTTTCTTACTTCAAATATTGGAGAGGGTCTTCCCAGCTTTCCCAGTTTCTTGTTACCTTACCTATTCCCTGAGGAAATCTGCCTGTATAAAAAACCTGGTGTACTTTCATAAAACTGGGTGTCTTCAGTTTTTCCCTGGTCTTCAGAGTTATTTAGATTCTATACTTAGAGGAAATACTTTATACTTGTCAGGTCCCCAGGTTAAAAGCTTTGAAACCATCTAAATTCTCCTTTCTCTGATGACAAATTTCTCAAGTATATAGTCCATATACCTGCTTCTTCCCCATCTTAGGAGGATGTCAGGACCAATCCTGGAGAGACCCACAAGCAAAAACAGGTAATCATGGTTTCCTAGAGCAGAGACTCAAGAGCAGAAACTGCTTAGGAATTAGTGCTGGGGAATTAAAACCTGAACTGTAATTGATGAATTGCTAGAAGCTCACTTAAAAACTTGTGAAAGTTAAAAAATGCCCAAGGGATCCAGTTTTAAGGGGGTCTCCACAATACTGTGAGGTTTACCTCCAAGAGCTCAATCAAGTTCCCATAGAAAATATCCTAGAAAAATCCCCTCTGGTTTCCAGCAAGGAGAGAGGATAAGGAACAATTCTGAAATACACCAAAACATTCTGTTTTTCTTAAGACAGTCTCTGCTCAGGGGAAACCTGTTAACCAAAGCCAGACCTGCTGGGCTATGAACCCTTCTGGGGTTATTACATAAATAAGGTACCCTATAACCTTTTCAAAACACACAAAAATTGGTATCTAAAACTTACTTGGTCTTAAACCTTTCTTCAGATAAGGAATTATGGACCAGCATAACTTTCATGAACTCAGAAATAAATATTTCTTATACTTCACACACATGTAATACTGTGCTTTAGTAAAGACTGGACACTTAGAGGAAATAAGCAATGGCTAGAACATGAAAATAAAGATCACAACCATTTCCAAGTCAGGGTATTTTATGTACTAATTTCAATTCTGACTCTAGTTTATGTACCCAATGTTGTTAGCCCTTTGCTCTGTCTTCACACCAATTTCTAATGTGCTACCTTGCTTTGAAGGCATATATCTTTTGGATACTTCTGGGAAAAAAAAAACTGTACAGAAAGATTTCTAATCTGAAACAGAATCAAATGTTTTCTGTGGTATTTTCTAAATATTTTTAGCTTATGTATAAAATAATAAATCAAATATCTGAAATAGTTTCAAGACAGATCTAAATGTCACTGAAACAATTACATTTGGGAGATAGTGAACTGATGTAATGATGTGCTAATAGAAAATTCTTAGAGGACTTCATAAAACTTAAGGTATATGCAGTAAAAAAAAAAAAAAAGTAACAAATTAGCAATTAAGATGGTCTCAAATTGATTATGCATTTCATCTATCTGAGCATGACTGTGTTGTTTATGGCCACCAAAAAATTTTTAACCTTATAAACCACAGGATAGTGGGGCAGTTAGTGCCACAGTGGCATTTACAGACGAGGTTCTTCCACCATTTACTCTATAATTCTCTGGGGGTTTTCTGAGGATGAGGGAAGGAGCAGGCAAGAGAAGAGAATTTACTTTGATCTACTATCCATACCAATTTATGTTTTCCTCTATTCATATTATCAGTCAGAATTTCTTCAAATACTGCCTTTCCTCAATTCTCTCTATCCTTTTCATCCTTGGACCTCATTCTATTCTCAATTATTCTCAAACTTTCTTTCATATTTGCTATCTTTTGACATTCTGGATAATTTCTCAAGAATTATTTTCCTGTACATAAATTTTTTCTTCAACAGTGTCCAATCTACTCTTTAATATGTTCATTAATGTTTTAGTTGTTCATATTTATCATTTCTAAAAATATTATTTCTTTCTAGTATACTTTTTATTCCAGCACTTCACCCAGCTACTTCATACTACATTTAAATATCAATCTCAATGAAGATATTTCCTGGAAGAAAAAAACTTCCTTGATTCCCTAAGTCTGGATGAAATATCTATCTTATTCATCATTTTACCCTAGCATCTATCATTGTGTCTTATACATAGAAGCTCTTCATGAAATACTTGAACAAAATTGGCATATAATTTACACATCTGTAAACACTGACAGAGAAGCCACTGATGAGTTATTCTTGGAACTGTGTTATACTATTACAAGTTATAACTGCAGGTACATCCAATTCTAAAGACCTTTCATCCAGAGATTTCAAAGAAAAGATTATTTATGTCATCCTAGTAAATATACTAGCAGGCTGCTTGGCTCAGATGGTAAAGAATCTGCCTGCAATGCAGGAGACCTGGGTTCAATCCCTGGGTTGGGAAGATCCCCTGGAGAAGGGAGAAGGCTACCCACTCCATCATTCTTGCCTGGACAATTCCACGGACAGAGAAGCCTGGTGGGCTATAGTCCATGGGGTCACAAAGAGTTGGACATGACTGAGTGATTAACACCTTCACTTTTAGTAAATATACTGAAATAAATTACATAATCTATGCCAGTCCAGAATACTGCAACCAACTGAAAAACAATAGCCATTTTTCAATACTGTTAAAAACCAAATAGTACAACTTGAATTAAAATATCCATAAAGGCCTTTACTAATTTTTAAGTGAGTAAAGTGGAATTCTCATGATACAGTAAGCAGAAAAATACTAAACTCTTCTCTTAAGATAACCCAGGCAGGCAATGTGGAGACACTGAATAAACACAAAGGTATTTCAGAACTGGAAACCAATATCCTCAAAGAATGTTACTCACAAATCAAACATTTGAATACAAAATTTAGCACCTCATCATTAGTGACTTCATTCCCATGGTAATTGAGAATCTGTGGCTAATAGTAACAGAATCAAAATGTACTAAAGTTGTAGAACTATGATTAAGGAACAAAAGAGATAACAGGTTACTGCAAAGGTTATTTTGTCACACTGTGGAATAATAATGGCACTTTTCTGTTAACTCTTAATGAGAAATATAGGAAGATTATGTATCTTAAAGTGAAAGTAAAGTCACTAAGTCATGTTCAACATCTTGCAAACAAATGAACTGTAGCCCAACAAGCTCTTCCATCCGTGGGATTTTCCAGGCAAGAATAGTGAAGTGGGTTGCCATTTCCTTCTCTAGGGGATCTTCCTGACCCAGGGAAGATCCTTATATATCTTAAGTAGCACTTAATTACATGGAAAAGGAACTGTTCAAAATTTTAGTTACTTTCTCATGGAAACTTACGTTGCCATATGTAAAATAGATAGCTAAAAGGAAATTGATATATGTCTCAGGAAACTCAAACAGGGGCTCTATATCAATCTAGAGAGGTGGGATGGGAAAGGAGATGGGAGGGAAGTTCAAGAGGGAGGGGATCTATGTATACCTATGGCTGATTTATTCTGACAAAAAAAAATTCTGTAAAGCAATTATCCTTCAATTAAAAAATAAATATTTTTTAAAAAGAAAAAAATAAAGGAAAAAAATTACTTTCAGAAGTTCTTGCTTCCCACTTACAGTGTTGCTGTTGTTCAGTTGCACAGTCATGTCTCTCTGTGACTCCTTGGACTGCAGCACACCAGGCCTCCCTGTCCTTCACCATCTCCCGGAGCTTGCTGAAACTCATGATTACTGAGTCTGTGACGCCATCCAACCATCTCAGCCTCTGTCATCCCCTTCTGCTCCTGCTTTCAATCTTTCCCAGCATTAGGGTCTTTTCCCAGTGAATTGGCTCTTCATATCAGGTGGCCAAAAAATTGGAGCTTCAGGCAGCATCAGTCCTTCCAATTAATATTCAGGATAGATTTCCATCCTTTGATCTCCTGATAGTGAAGGGACTCTCAAGAGTCTTTTCCAACACCACAGTTTAAAAGCATCAATTCTTTGGCACTCAGCTTTCTTTATGGTCCAACTCTCACATCTATACATGACTCCTGGAAAAACCACAGCTGTGACTATACAGACCTTTGTGAGCAAAATGATGTCTCTGCTTTTTAACACACTGTCTAGGTTTGTCTTAGCTTTTCTTCCAAGGAGCAAGTATCTTTTAATTTCAAGGCTGCAGTCACCATCCATAGTGATTTTGGAGCCCAAAAAAATAAAGTCTGTTACTGCTTTCACTTTTTCTCTTCTATTTGCCATAAAGTGATGTGACTAGAAGGCATGGTCTTAGTTTTTTGAATGTTGAGTTTTAAGCCAGCTTCCTCACTCTCCTCTTTCATCTTCATCAAGAGGTTCTTTAGTTCTTCTTTGCTTTCTGTCATAAGGATGGTATCATCTTCATATCTGAGGTTACTGATATTTCTCTTGGCAATCTTGATTCTAGCTTGTGCTTCATCCATCCCAGCATTTTGCACGATGTACTCTGCATATAAGTTAAATAAGCAGAGTGACAATATACAGCCTTGATGTACTTCTTTCCCAATTTGGAACCAGTCCACTGTTCCATGTGAGGTTCTAACTGTTGTTTCTTGACCTGCATACAGGTTTCTCAGGAGACAGGTAAGGTGGTCTGGTATTCCCGTGTCTTTAAGAATTTTCCACAGTTTGCTGTAATCCATATAGTCAAAGGCTTTCCTGTAGTCAATGAAGCAAAAGTAGATGCTTTTCTGGAATTCTCTTGCTTTTTGTATGATCCAACGGATGTTGAAAATTTGGTATCTTGTTCCTCTGCCTTTTCTAAATCCAGCTTGCACATCTGGAAGTTCTTAGTTCATGTACTCTTGAAGCCTAGCTTGGAGGATTTTGAGCATTACTTTGCTAGCATGTGAAATCACTGCAATTGTGCGGTAATTTGAATATTCTTTGGCATGGCTATTCTTTGGCACTGCCCTTCTTATTTCAGATTATTACAGTAATTTGGACTAATTATGAAAGTTAAATGTTATGCTATAATTAAAAAAATGATCACTCAAAATGTGCTTTACAGCAAAACACAGCAATATATTTTTTTTCATTTCACTAATATGAATAAATTCTACTTCACAAGAACTCATTTTACTGTTCAAATAGAAATCTTTTCTAAACTGGATACTTTCCAAGGAAGCAAGACATTCCTTATATGCAATTCTAAAGTAATTGTAATACTGTTTAATAGATTAAATATATTATTATAAAAATTACTGATATTATATTTCTTTCTTATAACATTTCAAATAAAGAAGTAAATTCATATTAAGCAAAGACCATTTTATGAATTTTAGATAATTTGTATTTTCCAGTAATAAGTAAAGAGGCCATTCCAGCTTGTTGTTGTTTTGTTAAGTCATGTCCAATTCTTTGTGACCCCATGAACTGGAGCGCACCATGCTCCCCTGTCTTTCACCATCTTCCAGAGTCCTGCTTACTATGCCTTATAAAACTGTCATTTGAAAAACTTTATCAGCTTTACTACAGTAATAATTAACATATGTGAGTATGTCTGATGATGACTCTATTTTTTATTTGGGTAAAGAAATCTACACCAATATACTATAGTCAAAAAATCTTTTTAAATTTCCCAATATTATCTTGAATTTAGAAGCTATCACAATAACAATTAAAAATCTATTTTAGTCCTATGACTACCATTTAAATATCCCATCTCTTCTATATCCTATCAAAACCACACAAGCGGGACTTCTCTGGTGGTCCAGTGGTTGAGAATCCACCTGCCAATGCAGGAGGCACAGGTTCTATCCCTGGTCTGGAAGGATGCCATGTGTTCCGGGGAAATTAAACCTATGCTTCACAACTACTGAAGCCCATGTGCCCTAGAATCCGTGTGTCACAACTACTGTGTCCACACCTACAGCCTGTGTTCCCCACCAAGAGAAGTCACTGCAATGAGAAGCCCATGGACCACAATGAAGAATAGCTTGCTGCAACTAAAGAAAACCCACGTGCAACAATGAAGACCCAGCACAGCCAAAAAGAAAGTTTAAAAATAAAAATTAATTAATTAATTTAATGGAAAACACTTAAAAACCAAAACTAGCAAACAAAATTCAATTTAAAAAATTTCAGAAGATAAATATGGAACAAGAAACAAATTTTTATGTGTGGGAAACATTTTTATTTGGTCAATAAACCGTTATTTTTTAAAATTCAGAGACTGGCTTAGAAAAGAGATCAAGAGATCATCTATGCCAAATATGTCTTTCTGGGTATGTCCATTTTTACCATATGTCATGGTATGTTCATGCCTGTAAATTCAACATAGATCACAGCAACCCAAACTAGGTGCAGTACTTCAAAAAAGGTTTACCCATCTGTGAGTAATAACGTGCATATTAAATAACAAGTAACAATAATAAATGATAACAAGATACCTCTAAAATAACACTTTAAAACAGTCTAAATTATATATACATAAGAATCACCAAGAGAGAGATGGATTATCATTTAAGGTATGAATAATGTGAGTTTTGAGAGAGAAAGAGAGCATGGGATGGGAGTGATATGTGGGACACAGAATGGTAGCATTGAGTTTGAGTTAAGACAGTGAATCTGACTGGACTAGTCTTCTAGAGGACAATCTTCCATCAACAGGTCAACATTTTTTCTATTTTAAAATATCTGTATTTATCAGTGACCAAGTGACTAAACTGAACTGACTGACTGATCAATCTATATATCAGTGTGTATATGGTTGGCTTGTTGTTCAGTCACTAAGTTGTGTCCAAATCTTTGCGACTCCATGGACTGCAGCACACCAGGCTTCCGTATCCTCTACCATCTACGGGAGTTTGATCAAGTTCATGTCCATTGAGTCGGTGATGTGATCTAACCAACTCATCCTCTGCCGCCCTCTTCTCCTTTTGCCCTCAATCCTTCCCACCATCAGGGTCTTTCCCAATGAGTCAGCTCTTTGCATCAGGTGGCCAAAGTATTGGAACTTCACCTTTAGCATCATTCCTGCCAATAAATATTTAGGAGATTTAGTTGATTTCCTTTAGGAGTGACTGGGTTGATCTCCCTGCTGGCCAAGGGACCTGTTCGAGTCTTTTCCAGCACCACAGCTCAAAAGCATCAATTCACCTGTGCTCAGTCTTTTTTATGGTCCAACTTTCACATCTATACATGACTATTGGATAAACTATAGCTTTGAATATACACTTTTGTCAGCAAAGTGTTATCTTTGCTTTTTAATATACTATCTAGGTTTGTCAAATCTATCATTGGCTTAGGAGGCACTAAATCTCTTTAAGACATGACCACCACCACAACAAAACAAAATGAGGTAAAACAGACTTTCTTTAATCAAGAAAAACTGAGTTTTGGGGTTAGAGAAAAGGGTAAGAGAATATCTCAAGCAAAGTAATTTCCTGATTCTTATACACTTACACTGTGAACACTCAACACACTGTAAATGGACAAGCAAAGAAAGCAAACAACGATGTACAATAAATGAGGTGACTGTTAGCCACATGCGGCTGATTGCCATCAACTAGTCCCAGTTGAGATGAACTTTCAGCGTAAAAATTTTGAAGATCTACTACAACATAAAGAATATATAAGATATATCATCAATCTTTTCTATTTATTACACATTAAAATAATGACATCATAGATATATGCATTAAATATATTATTGAAATAAATTTCATCTGTTACTTTGATTTTAGCTACTAAAAATATTTAATTTCATATATGGCTCACATTCTGTTTTTATTGGAGAGCAAGACTATACAGACTGGAAAAAGAAATAAATGCTTTCCCAATCTGCCTGTTCAGCTGGAGGTGGCCTTACAATAGCTCTGACGGCATAAGAAGATGTCTCTTGGGGACTTTTGGAAGGCTTTTGATGTTTCTGACAAAAACGGCTACTTCTGATTAAAAGTAGCTAATACATCAACTTTATCAACCTTCCCCCCTGCTTTCTGCCATGATGCCAGTAGTTACAGGAGCCATTCTGAGATGATGAAGAGAAGAGAAACTGATGGACCAAGGAGCTAACCATTTCCAACACTGCATTATATGAGAAAAACATGCGCCTTTCATTTAAGCCACTGCAGTAATCCTCAACAGACACAGAATGAAATAGTCTACTATTTCATAATGAACTAAGATATTAGAAGGGCCAGAATGAAAGAAAAATTTCAGATATTCATATGACAAGCTTCATTAAATATGACAACCTTAAATTTATTCAATAACAGCCATATAGCCAAAAAAATTAAAAGAGCATTTCTATGTAATCACTTGATAGTTTTGTGCTAGTTTTTTTTAGAAAAGTCAAAGACACTAATTTGGACATAACCAAAAATTCATTGATTGTGAAATCACTGAAGTGACAAGCAATATCAAAGCAATAGCTAAATTCTAAGAACTTCTCAAATATACCATTAAAAATTAGTATAACTATTCAGCAAAACAAACTGTATACCAATACTACTGTTATAAAAGACACAATGCCTAAGCAAAGTCCTGGCTTACAACAGGTGTTCACTCAATATTTGAGAATGAGTGAACAGTAGGCATTTAGTCACACATTTCTGATCATGGTACAGAATCTCAGATGGCCACTAAATGTGCTGTTTACATATGTTTAAATGTGATAAAATGTTTGCAGATATTGAAGCTTCTTTTTTAAAAAACTGAGGTGCAATTGATGTAACAATATTATATAAATATCAGATATACAATTAAGTTATTTTTTATTGCAGTTATAAAAATACATTAGGGTTAACTGAGTTTATAGAAAGAGTAAACTGCAGGATAAAAAGCTGTTAGCGGGGTGAGGAATGAATAGAAAGTTACATTAAAAATAATTACAAATGGGAATTCAATTCAGAGAATAGCAAAGATCTCAGAAAAACTAGTCATCCATAAAAGCAATAGGAATACTGACAAAAATCATAAAAATCAACTTTTTCAGAACTCTGAAACTTAAACAAGAGCTTGTAACAATGCAAGGAGCATTAAATAAAGAAAGTGACTGAAATCTCATGTAAGTAGACTAAGCATTGGAATGTACTGAATTGCTCTATTTTCTATTCCCTCTCCCTTGCTTTATTGTAGCCTCATAATAGTTATGAAAATTAGCAGACTAAAGCCACCAGAAGGAGTAAAAAAGGTTTGGAACTCACCCAAATCACTGTCTTGGTAAACTGTCACTATTTGAAGAATCTGACAGCTTCCTGGATACATTCACTCATAGAGGTTTTCTTTAAATGATCTGACCTGGAGCTTGTACATGCATACAGCCTTTCCCCTAGGCATATATTATATAGCTGCCTAGACATATTGAGTGGCAACTATTTAATATTTCAACTATCTAAAAACTTTCTTTTTAAAAGTTGGGCCATGAGAAGTCCACAGTGGGCTGCGTAAGTCTCCAGTATATTCCTGGGAAGCCATAAGGATATGCACGTGTGTACAGTTGTGCTTCCCTGGCAGCTCACCTGGTAAAGAATCCACCTGCAATGCAGGAGACCCCAGTCCAACTCCTGGGTCAGGAAGATCCCCTGGAGGGAGGCATGGCATTCCACACCAGTATTCTTGCCTGGAGAATTCAATGGACAGAGGAGCCTGGTGGGCTACAGCCCATGGGGTCACAAAGAGTCGGACATGAATGAGCGACTAAGCACAGCACACAGTTGTGCTCATAATTAGAAAAGACCTGAGACATAATCTCACACCTCCATCTGAACTTAAAGCTTTGCAAAAGTAGGAAGCGAAGGTTAAAGGAGAGTTACATACATCTACAAAGAACTAAAGATGATTTGGTGAGAACATCTCACTAATAGGGAGAATCAGTAAAGATGTAGAAATTACAGTAAGGAACCAAAATTTTAAAAAATGAGTTGAAAAGGATAATAATAAGAATTGCATTCAATAATTATATCAAATTATTTAATTCAATAATTATACTAAAATCACTCCAAATTATTCTTGAGTCACCATGGAATGAAATTACAAATCAATAACAGAAGAAAATCTGGAAAATTCACCAATATATGAAAATGAAACAATAGCCTGCTAAACAACCAAGGGGTCAAAGAAGACATCATATGGGAAATTAGAAATACATTGAGATGAATGAACATAAAACCATAATATAACAAAAATAATGGGATGCAGCTGAGCAGGCTGAAGAGGGAAATTTATAACCACAAATGTCTGTATCTGAAAAGCAGAATGATGTCAAATCAATAACCTAATCTTCTACCTTAAGAAACTAGAAAAATAAGAGCAAAATAAATCCCTTCAACCAGAAGAAAGGAAATAATAAGGACCACAGAGGAAATAAATAAAATAGAGAATAGAAAAACAGTAAATCACTAAAACTAAAAGTTGATTCTTGGAAAACATCAATAAAACTGATAAATCTTTATCCAAACTGACCAAGTAAAAGAGGAGCTATGATTTAAATTACTAAACTAAGGAACGAAAGAGGAGATATTAAAGCCAACTTTGGAGGAAAAAAAAAGGATTCATAACCTAGATGAAATGGACAAAGTCCTGGAAAGACACAAACTACCAACACTGACTCAAAAAAACCCCAAAAAATCTGAATAGACACTGAAACAATAATCAAAAATCCTCACAGCAAGGAAACCCAAACCCAGTCAACTTCAGGCTTCACGGTGGCTCAGATGGTAAAGAATCTGCCTGCAATGCATGAGACCTGGGTTTGATCCCTAGTTCAGGAAGATCCTTTGGAGGAGGAAATGACAATTGACTACAGTATTCTTGCCTGGGAAATAACACTGGCAAGAGGAACCTCAGCGGCTACAGTCTAGAAGGATGCAAGAGAGTCAGACACAAATTAGTGACTAAACAATAGCCAGCTTCATCAATGAATTCTACCAAATGTTTAAACAAGAATTAACACAAATCCTTCACAAAATCTTCTAAGAAAGAGGAAGAAATGATTCCTAACCAATTGAATGAGGCCTTTATTAAACTAATACCAAAGTCAAAGATGTTATACAAAGAAACAGAAACAACAAAATCTATACCAATAACCATTAAGAATACTGATGTGAAAATCCCCAACAAAAACTAGAAAATGGAATGAAGCAGTACAAAACAATTATCTTACATGACAAATCAATATTTACCCACCACATAATTTAGGTTGATTTAAAAAAAAAGAGAATTTGGATTACAGATAAATGATGAATGTGAAGATAAAAAAGCAAAAAAATTCCAAATCAAAGTTCAGTTCAGTCGCTGAGTCGTGTCCAACTCTGCAACCCCATGGACGCCAGGCCTCCCTGTCCATCACCAACTCCCGGAGTTTGTTCAAACTCATGTCCATTGAGTCAGTGATGCCATCCAGCCATTTCAGCCTCTGTCATCCCCTTCTCCTTCTGACTTCAATCTTTCCTAGAGTCAGTTCTTTGCATCAGGTGCCCAAAGTATTGGAGTTTCAGTTTCACCATCAGTCCTTTCGATGAATATTCAGGACTGATTTCCTTTAGGATTGACTGGTTTGATCTCCTTGCAGTCCAAGGAACTCTCAAGAGTCTTCTCCAACACCACAGTTCAAAAGCATCAATTCTTCGGCACTCTGTTTTCTTTATAGTACAACTCTCACATCCATTCATGACTACTGGAAAAACCATAGCTTTGACTAGACGGACCTTTGTTGGCAAAGCAATGTCTCTGCTTTTTAATACATTGTCTAGATTTGTCATAGTTTTTCTTCCAAGGAGCAAGCGTCTTTTAATTTCATGGCTGCAGTCACCATCTACAGTGATTTTAGAGCTCAAGAAAATAAAGTCTCTCACTGTTTCCACTGTTGCCCTATCTATTTGCCATGAAATGATAGGATCAGATGCCATGATCCTAGTTTTTTGAATGTTGAGTTTTAAGCCAGCTTTTTCACTTTCCTCTTTCACTTTCAGCAAGAGGTTCTTTGGTTCTTCTTCACTTTCTGCCATAAGGGTGGTGTCATCTGCGTATCTGCATTTATTGATATTTCTCCCGGCAATCTTGATTCTAGCTTGGGCTTTATCTAGCTCAGAATTTTGCATGATGTACTCTGTGTATAAATTAAATAAGCAGGGTGACAAAATACAGTCTTGACATAGTCCTTTCCCAATTTGGAACCAGTCTGTTGTTCCATGTCTGGTTCCAACTGTTGCTTCTTGACCAGTATACAGACTTTTCAGGAGAAAGGTAAGGTGGTCTGGTACTTCCATGTCTTTAAGAATTTTCCACAGTTTGTTGTGATCCACACAGTCAAAGGCTTTGGTGTAGTCAATAAACCAGAAGTAGATGTTTTTCTGGAACTCTCTTGCTTCTTCTGTGATCCAACGGATGTGGGCAATTTGATCTACGGTTCCTCTGCCTTTTCTAAATCCAGTTTGAATATCTGGAAGTTCTCAATTCACATACTACTGAAGTCTCACTTGGAGAATTTTGAGCATTACTTTGCTAGTGTGTGAGATGAGTGCAATTGTGTGGTAGTTTGAACATTCTTTGGTTTACATTTATAAAAATAGTAAAAGGGATAGGGAAAAGGATAGAAAAAGAGATAAAAAGATATGGGACAAAGTGTAAGGGTTGAATATACAAGTAGCTTGGTAAAAGAAAAAAAAAATGCAGCACAAACAATATTTCAGTAGACCCTAGGTGAGAAATTCCCAAATGTTATCAAAGATATTAAACTAGAATATTTGAAAACTTCCACATGCCCCAAGGAGGATAAATACAAAGAACAGCACAGCTAGCACATCTTAGTGAAACTAATAAAAATCAAATACAAATTTTAAAGCAGCCTGAGTAGACAATATTTTCATAGAAACAATGGAATTCAAGCTGATTTATTAAAAAAAAACAAAGGAAGCCTAACGACAACATAACATATTTAAAGTGTTGAAAGAAAATAACTGTCACCCTAAAATATATTTCAAAATTAAAATGGAAACAAAGATATTAAAAAAAATAATAAATAAGGAATGGACAATGATCCCAGACAGAATATCCCAGGAAAGAAAGGTGACTGTCATAATGGTACATGGGTAGGTATATGTACAGTTGTAAATGGTCTGCCTGCAATATGGGAGACCCGGGTTCAATCCCTGGGTCAGGAATATCCCCTGGAGAAGGAATCAGAAACTCACTCCAGTATTTTTGCCTGGAAACCCACTCCAGTATTGTTGCCTGGAGAATCCCATGGACAGAGGAGCCTGAGGCTAACAGACCATGGGGGTCACAGAGAGTCGGACACAATTGAATGACTCACACACAAGTAAATGTAGATGAATGAATATATAGTTCAATATTGATGTAAACATCAATAATATTGAGGTTTTGTTCAGTTTAAAAATACATGTAGTATTAAAATAAATGCAAACAAAACCACAATAGTAGGTAATAAGTAGGTATGTAGAGCTAAAATGTGGTAAGGTTCTTAAATGATCTGTAAAGCAGAAAGCAGAAGAACTAACGAGCCTCTTGATGAAAATGAAAGTGGAGAGTGAAAAAGTTGGCTTAAAACTCAACATTCAGAAAACGAAGATCATGGCATCTGGTCCCATCACTTCATGGCAAATAGATGGGGAAACAATAGAAACAGTGTCAGACTTTTATTTTTAGGCTCCAAAATCACTGCAGATGGTGACTGCAGCCATGATATTAAAAGACGCTTGCCCTCTTGGAAGAAAAGTTATGACAAATCTAGACACTGAATTAAAAAGCAGAGACATTGCTTTGCCAACAAAGGTCCATCTAGTCAAAGCTATGGTTTTTCCAGTAGTCATGAATGGATGTGAGAGTTGTACTATAAAGAAAACAGAGTGCTGAAGAATTGATGCTTTTAAACTGTGGTGTTGGAGAAGACTCTTGAGAGTTCCTTGGACTACAAGAAGATGAAACCAGTCAATCCTAAAGGAAATCAGTCCTGAATATTCATCGGAAGGACTGATGGTGTAGCTGAAACTCCAATACTCTGGGCACCTGATGCAAAGAACTGACTCATTGGAAAAGACCCTGATGCTGCGAAAGATTGAAGGCAGAAGGAGAAGGGGACAAGAGAGGATGAGATGGTTGGATGGCATCACTGACTCTACAGACATGAGTCTGAGTAAGATCCAGGAGTTGGTGATGGACAGGGAAGCCTGGCATGCTGCAGTCCATGGGGTTGCAAAGAATTGGACACGACTGAGCAACTGAACTGAACTGAAAACAGTCAAAGTATAAATTTGAGTAGACTCTGAAGTTGCTGTCCTTTCTAAAGTAGCCACTATAAAATAATATGACAACTGGTATAACAACAAATAAATTTTAAAAAAAGTAATAAGGAAAAAAGGATACAAAGAATAGATAAGGCCAGTAACAAACAGAAAGATAAAAGACTTAAACCAAGATATATCAATATTTACATTAAATGTATATGAACTAAGTACTCCAATTAAAAGAAAATGATTGCCAGACTAGATTTAAAAAATAATAACTATATGATGCTTATAAAAGATACCAGATACAAATAGGAACACAGTTTTAAAATAAATGAAAGTTTTAGAAATGCCATACAAACACTAATGAAAAGAACCTGGTCTCTCAAGATAAATTTTAACAAAGAAATTTAATAGGAGTTAAAATGGGATATTTCCAACTAAAAAGTACAATAATCTCAAATCATGTGCCTATAATTTTATAAAAACATACACATACATATGTGTGTATATATTTATACATACATATAGATATACACATACATATTCATGTACAAGTACACACACATACATACATACTAATAAATCAGAAAATTACAGAACTAAATGGAGAAAAATAAATTTGCAATCACATTTGCAAACTTAATGAACATATCAGACAAAAAACGTACAACATGTAAAAGATGAGATGAGCATAACTAACGCAGTTTACCTAAGAAATGTATAAAGCAATTTAAACCTAATGGCATTTTTGCCATGTTTCTATGACACATTAACTGATAATTACCATAGCTTGCATAATCTGTTTCCTTATTTCATCCAGGTATTTGCTCAAAAGCTCTTTTCCAGAAAAGCCTGTCCTGATAACTCTACTTTAAACAGTTTTATAGTTTTATTTTCTATTTTCCTCCTTACATGCTTAAAAAAATTATGTATCACTTCTGGACATTATAGCCTATCTTTAAGTATTTATTAATTCTGTTTTCCTTATTATAAAACAAATTTCATGGCATTATAGACTAATATCCTTTTTCACTGCTATATTCTATTTGGTCTAGTTTAGAAACTCAATAAATATTTGCCAAATAAGCATGGTTCATGCAAAAATGCAGGATGGAGTGAACATGCAAGACATGAATAAACAGGCAAACTCTGAGTCAGCCTGGCTGCCCCCAATACTTGAACATGAAGATGTCACACGACTTGTGTCACTTACATCTGTACAGAAGAAGCAGAGATAGAACACTATCAATAGAATGAATCGACTCTGGTGCCAGACCGCACAGTTTAAATCCCAGCGCCGTCAATGACTGACTCTCCATTATTTTCATCATTTGTAAAATGAAGATAATAACTATACCAAGTTGATAGTTTTGTGAAGATTAAAATTGTTTATATGTGCAAAGTACTTTGAACAATGATAGCAAGTGATAAATGCTATTATGTTAAGTGTTATGTTATTATGTTAAGAGTTAACTACTACTATTATCATTATTATTGCTTCCTATAAATTTGAGAAACAAGAATAATAATACCTTTTTATTCTAGAGGAAAACATCTATAAATAGTTTTGAGTAACCTATTCATTTTTGTGTGTACATTGTTGAAAAGCAGGAACTAAGAATACCTTGTAACACCTTAATAATTATAGATTTATTCTAACTATTAAGAAACAGAAACCCCTCAAGTTCAGCTTGAAAACCATTTCACATCAAAAGATAGTCTGTAACACAAAAGTATCTACACAATAAATGGGAGAAAAAAAAAGATCTGCAGTATTTTAAGGAGAAAACATGCAAACAAGGCAAAAGTTAAAACTCACTAAAAAATAAGTTAAAAACCTATCTTTGAAATTAAAGTCCCAATATATAAGAGAAAAAGTCGTATCTTAAAGTATCTAACAAAGGTCACCTAGAAACCATTGCTTAGTATGCTGGCTCCCAATCAGACCCAATGCCTACTATTCATGCCCTGTGCTGTCCCCTCTCACACTGATTTAAGACTGACCAATGTGATAGAGGATACTGTAAAATGATGGAGGGTGACTTCTGAGACTAGGTTGTAAAAAAAGCACTGTACTTCCATCTTGCTCTTTGGAATCACTTTTTCTGAAAAAAGCCACCTGACATATAGAAAAGGCACTCAAGCAGCTCTATGGAGAGGCCTCTTGCCTGCAACCATGTGAGTGAACTATCCTAGGGCCCCTCCAGGCTCAGTAAAGCCTTCAGTTAACTGTAAATCTGGCTGATTATTTGAATCCAACTTATGAGAGACTCCATGTCAGCAACACCCTGATTAGTTTCTTCTGAATTCCTGACTCACTGAAACTATGAGATAATAAATGTTTGCTCTTTTAAGCCACTAAGCTCTAAGGCAATTTGTTACTCAGAAACAGGTAGTTTATATAGCAAGAAATTAATTCCACATGTCATCCGATCTAAAAGCATTTGAAAAGATCTTCTGGGTTTTGATGATAAAGGCATCTTTGCAAAATAAAAAGGAAATGGCACATGATACACAATTGGCATAAAAGACTTTTCCAGGTTTCATGTTGAACAGACACCTACAGATTTGTATAGTATTTTTATGTAAAAGGCTTACAACCTACACACTTCCACCAAAGAGCTAAAGAAATAATCATCTGACCATTCTTGAGAAAACAAGGCTTCAAACATATTTATCTAAAGGAACTGGAGTTCGCAGGATCATTTGACAAATTTCCATCAGTACAACTGGTCCTATGACCACTCCAAGTGTTATCCCCGGTTAGTTAGTTATCTCCTATTAGTAATCCCCAGTTAGTGTTATCCCCTATTTCCACTTAAATTCTAAGCTTGTAGAAAAATGTTTGAAGTTACTGTTTTCAAAACTGACATGATACTCTGACTTGTGATCAACCATTAGAGCACACTAAAATTAGAGTCATATAATAGCATAAAACTAGAAAAGGGACATTAAAATCATACAGGCATTTTTCCATCTCCATTTATGATTTATTTTTATTTATTTATTATTTATTTTAATTTTTATTTTTACTTTATTTTACTTTACAATATTGTATTGGTTTTGCCATACATTGACATGGATCCACCATGGGTGTACATGCGTTCCCAAACATGAACTCCCCTCCCACCTCCCTCCCCATAACATCTCTCTGGGTCATCACCGTTCACCAGCCCCAAGCATGCTGTATCCTGTGTCGGACATAGACTGGCAATTCGATTCTTACATGATAGTATACATGTTACAATGCCATTCTCCCAAATCATCCCACCCTCTCCCTCTCCCTCTGAGTCCATAAGTCCGTTATACACATCTGTGTCTTTTTTGCTGTCTTGCATACAGGGTCATCATTGCCATCTTTCTAGATTCCATATATATGTGTTAGTATACTGTACTGGTGTTTTTCTTTCTGGCTTACTTCACTCTGTGTAATCGGCTCCAGTTTCATCCATCTCATCAGAACTGATTCAAATGTATTCTTTTTAACGGCTGAGTAATACTCCATTGTGTATATGTACCACAGCTTTCTTATCCATTCATCTGCTGATGGACATCTAGGTTGTTTCCATGTCCTGGCTATTATAAACAGTGCTGCGATGAACATTGGGGTACATGTGTCTCTTTCAATTCTGGTTTCCTCGGTGTGTATGCCCAGCAGTGGGATTGTTGGGTCATAAGGTAGTTCTATTTGCAATTTTTTAAGGAATCTCCACACTGTTCTCCAAAGTGGCTGTACTAGTTTGCATTCCCACCAACAGTGTAGGAGGGTTCCCTTTTCTCCACATCCTCTCCAGCATTTATTGCTTGCAGATTTTTGGATCGCAGCCATTCTGACTGGTGTGAAGTGGTACCTCATTGTGGTTTTGATTTGCATTTCTCTAATAATGAGTGATGTTGAGCATCTTTACATGTGTTTGTTAGCCATCCGTATGTCTTCTTTGGAGAAATGTCTATTTAGTTCTTTGGCCCATTTTTTGATTGGGTCGTTTATTTTTCTGGAATTGAGCTGCATAAGTTGCTTGTATATTTTTGAGATTAGTTGTTTGTCAGTTGTTTCATTTGCTATTATTTTCTCCCATTCTGAAGGCAGTCTTTTCACCTTGCTTATATTTTCCTTTGTTGTGCAGAAGCTTTTAATTTTGATGAGATCCCATTTGTTTATTTTTGCTTTTATTTCCAGAATTCTGGGAGGTGGATCATAGAGGATCCTGCTGTGATTTATGTCGGAGAGTTTTTGCCTATATTCTTCTCTAGGAGTTTTATAGTTTCTGGTCTTACATTTAGATCTTTAATCCATTTTGAGTTTATTTTTGTGTGCGGTGTTAGAAAGTGATCTAGTTTCATTCTTTTACAAGTGGTTGACCAGTTTTCCCAGCACCACTTGTTAAAGAGATTGTCTTTACTCCATTGTATATTCTTGCCTCCTTTGTCAAAGATAAGGTGTCCATATGTGTGTGGATTTATCTCTGGGCTTTCTATTTTGTTCTATTGATCTATATGTCTGTCTTTGTGCCAGTATCATACTGTCTTGATGACTGTGGCTTTGTAGTAGAGCCTGAAGTCAGGCAAGTTGATTCCTCCAGTTCCATTCTTCTTTCTCAAGAATAGCTTTGGCTATTCGAGGTTTTTTGTATTTCCATACAAATCTTGAAATTATTTGTTCTAGTTCTGTGAAAAATATGGCTGGTAGCTTGATAGGGATTGCCTTGAATTTGTAAATTGCTTTGGGTAGTATACTCATTTTCACTATATTGATTCTTCCGATCCATGAACATGGTATATTTCTCCATCTATTAGGGTCCTCTTTGATTTCTTTCATCAGTGTTTTATAGTTTTCTATATATAGGTCTTTAGTTTCTTTAGGTGGATATATTCCTAAGTATTTTATTCTTTTCGTTGCAATGGTAAATGGAATTGTTTCCTTAATTTCTTTTTCTACTTTCTCATTATTAGTGTATAGGAATGCAAGGGATTTCTGTGTGTTGATTTTATATCCTGCAACTTTACTATATTCATTTATAATGATTTAGCAGATATAATCTAACACACAACAT
Source organism: Capricornis sumatraensis (assembly GCF_032405125.1). Taxonomy (NCBI): domain Eukaryota; kingdom Metazoa; phylum Chordata; class Mammalia; order Artiodactyla; family Bovidae; genus Capricornis; species Capricornis sumatraensis. The sequence goes on along the minus strand of NC_091088.1, from coordinate 21,765,753 downwards.
ACAACTAACATTTTTTAATAGTTTAATAAAAAATAAAAGCAAATCCAAAATGTAACAGGAAAGACAAAATTTCACCCTTTGTAAATCTTTACTTTCAAAGTGTTCTTTAAGACTTAATAGTTTTGGGATCATCAAAGTCTAAAAGGTCCCTTATTTTATTAAAGAATTATGAATCTTTTCATCTAATGAAGCCTTTCCACAAAAAGGAAGGAAAAATTAAACACAAAATAAAATCTCATATTTTTCCAGTAGTCATATATGGTTGTGAAAGAGACTATAAAGAAAGCCGAGTGCTGAAGAATTGATGCTTTTGAATGGTGGTGTTGGAGAAGACTCTTGAGAGTCCCTTGGACTGCAAGAAGATCAAACCAGTCAATCCTAAAGGAAATCAGTTCTGAATATTCATTGGAAGGACTGATGCTGAAGCTGAAACTTCAATACTCTGATGTGAAGAACTGACTCATTGGAAAAGACCCTGATGCTGGGAAAGATTGAAGGCAGGAGAAGGGGACAACAGAGGATGAGATGGTTGGATGGCATCACTGACTGGATGGACATGAGTTTGAGTAAGCTCTGGGAGTTGGTGATGGACACGGAAGTCTGGCATGTTGCAGTCCAAGGAGTCACAAAGAGTGGGACATGACTGAATGACTGAACTGAATTGAACTGATGGGGGTATGTGAGGTTCTTTCATGTTAAATAAAGTAAGTTTCTCGGGAGCCATTCTGAATGATACAGCTCTTGCTTTTTTTAATCTACTTTTAGGTTATTTATGGAGTATGTCATAGAATGTAACATAGAATACCATGTGGTAGTTCATTACTTTGCCCCCTCCAACAGATATAAATGAGTTCTCTCTATTAATAAACAGAAGGACTGATTTAGGTGAACTTTGATTTAGTTAATATATATGTAAGATTGGTCTGATTCCCAACCCCTCCCCCACCCAAAATATTTGAGCACCACTATTTCACAACACTATAAAAACTGAGAACTAGTTGGATGAAATGAAAACATGTAGTTCTTTGATAAATAAAACAGAAGAAACCATAAGTAGTTACTGTTATTCATTATTATTATTACTTCTTTATTATTTAGCTATATTTCTAAATAGGTTTTACTTATGTGTATTAAAAAGGCACAGTGGATGTATAAGATTATGAACTACTGGAAGGCAGGGCTACATGTACCAATTTCATAGCACCCCGAGTGCAGTCCAGTGATGACTTTACTGTTTAGTATGATAAACTGTTCTTCATGCATGGATCTTAGGAAGAAATAATAATACATAACTATATAATATATCTACTCTTTGATAGAATTCTCACTGTATATGCTGGTGGTTTAGGCACTAAGTGGTGTCTGATTCTTTGTGACCCCATGGACTGTAGTCCGCCAGGCTCCTCTTTCCATGGGATTTCCCATGCAAGAATACTGGAGTGGGTTGCTACTTCTTTCTCCAGAGGATCTTCCTGACCCAGAGAGCAAACCCACCTCTCTTGCCTTGCAGGCAGATTCTTTACTGCTGTGCCACCAGGGATGCCCTTCTCACTGTATATACCATCTCAATAATAGCTTTTTACTTCAACTGTGACACAATTCAAAATATGTTAGCATATGGGTCTGTCTGTATGTTTTTTCAAGCATTAGGGCCTATGAAAAATTTCTCAACTTTGTGATAAGAGTTATTTTCAAATTTCCTAATAAGAATAAGAACATATATTTATCTCTTGAAAAAAATTAAGAACTCTATTGAAGTCAAACAAAAATAACAAAACATGATAAAGGAGTTTATACTATTAAAAGGATGGGTTACAAAAAGCAACAAAAGAAAAGAAGACAATAATTCTGAGAAAATCTGAAAGGCTTTTATTTTTATAGTTACTAAAATTTCTGAAGGTTACAAGGTTTTATTTCAGAATACCTGAAATATAGCCTTCATAGTAGAGTTTTACAACTGTTTCATATTTTGTTTATTTTTAAAGTGCTTTGCATTGATAATATAAAGACTTTTTAACTGAGCATTCAAAATCCCTTATCTGACTATATGAATGTAAAAATAACCCAATTGACACAATTAAAAATAAGTTTTAAAAAGTAAAAGAAAAAAGGTATTCTCAGAGATGAAATTCAGTACTACAGAATTTGGGAAAATCATACCTCATCAGTGTTGTAGATAATCTGGAGTCCTGAGGAAATCATTTCCACAAGGTAAAGCAGATAGAGGGACACTGCATTTATCTGAAAACCAAAGAACACTACAATAGGTTAGAGAAAACCACAAAAATACTGTTAAAAAATTAAATGTGAAAGCTAAAATTATAAGTCATTTGCTCTTGTGGTAGCATACAGAACTGTTTTCTTTCCTATGAAAAATAAAGGAGCTGTGGATTTAGCTCATAATAAAATCTCAGCTTGGTATATAAAACTCTAAAATCCTCAAATTCACTGTGATGGTTATTAACAGCTGATCAGGGGTATTTTTTATGACATTTGCTTTGTAAGATTTATTTTGAAACTGTAGATTTAAGTACTTCTACTTTAGTTTTGTCCCTTGGGCAGCTAAGTAATGTGAATCCAATTCAACTGTGTGTAAATGAAAAAATTATTGGGCAGTAAGACATTAGGACTATGCCACCACAAATAACAGGCAGCACATCCTGTATTCAGAGAACACAGAACTTATATCAGCAACTGTAGGAATATATTAATCAAACATTTAAAATATATTTATGAAAAAAGCATTCTAAAAATAAGGCTTTTTCTTTTAGTTTATTAGTCTATTTAAACATTATATGCTCTAAACAAAACAAACAAAAGAAGACAATAATGTCCCCTTTAACCAAAAATAAAGATTCTCATAGAATTCTGAATGGGATATATACATTTTCTCAAGGAAATAAGCAGTGAAAGATAAATAGCACAACATGGACAAACCTTGAAAACATTACACTAAAAGAAATAAATTAGTCACATTAGACCACATGGTACCTGATTCCATCTATATGAAATGTACAAAATTGGCTTGTTCATACAGACAGAAAGTAGACTGGTAATTGCCTACAGCGGGGGTCTTTGAAGGAGATGAGGAGTGACTGCTAACAGGTACTGGATTTCGTTCTGGGGTGATGAAGATGTTCTGCAATGTTGTTTGAACAACTTTGTGAATATATTAAAAAGCTATATACTTTACATAGGCAAATTGTATATTATGTGAATTATATCTCAATAAAGTTATCCAATAAACAAATAAATGAGAAGAAGTGAAAATTTTTAATTTAGCCAGGAAACAATTAACTTGAGGTAAAAACAAAGAGGAGGTAAGACATAATTTTCTTATCATATAATTCTAACCCAGAAGATTATTACCCACTAACAGCCCTGCTGCCTTGTGCTTCGCTGATTCTCCTCCAATCCTTTCTGAATAACAGACAGTTGGGGCAGAAAATTATTCATGCCCTAGATGCCTTGGATAAAGCAGCTGTGTGCCACCAGGGCCTGCAAGTGGGGGTAACTCTCTCAGGAAACAGGACTATCCTGAATGTCTCTTGACTTCCCAGCACTCAAAGTCCAGTAGGTCTCAGGGTCTTGTCAAGATCCAAGTGGGCCACGTAAGAAAATGGAGGATTCTAGTTTAAGGCGTTTTATAATAGGTCAACATTAACTCTTGAGTGACTTTTCTCAGAACATAGTAAGCAAGAGCTTCATCCCATTGGGTCACCCAAATATTCTCATATAGCACTGACACCGGCCTGCCAGAAATGATCTCAAAGAAATTTAATTTCCATTGACAGCCAACTATAGCAATATCTCAAGAACTCTCTGCTATGATTTCTAGGAGACTTCTGTGAGAAAATATCCGTAAGTGGCAAAATGTACGGGACTACCAAATAACTGGCTGACCAGCATTTACTTGAAACCTACTATGTGTTTTTATAATTTGCATCATTGGCTAATTAGTTGATATTTAAAATTCTCTGACAATTTCTCTGTGGTCTCATGCTTGATTTCCTCCCAAATATTTGTAAAAGAACAGTTCTGTATGTTTTCCTTGCTGTTGGAGTTCTCTGCCGGTGTGTCTGCTTTCATCATTGATTTCGATTTCCTGTCTCATCCCGTTGTCTGCTTAGTTGTCGTCAATCCAGACCGCTCCCCGCCGCTCCCGAGGCTGTAGTTGACCCATCCATCTCCCCTCCTGCGTCCCCCCACTTGCTCTGGTCATAGCAGTGCTGTGGTCCACAGCATGTGTTCCCTTAGTTGGGTTTGTGCTTTGTCTTTATGTCTCATTAAATGGTGTTTTTCCCCCATAGCAGTAAGTTGAATTGGTGTATCAGTATGCAGTTACAGGAGAAGGCAATGGCAACCCACTCCAGGACTCTTGCCTTGAAAATCCCATGGACGGAGGAGCCTGGTAGGCTGCAGTCCACGGGGTCGCACAGAGTCGGACACGACTGAAGCGACTTAGCAGCAGCAGCATGTGCTAGGCACTTAAGTTTAAATTCTGAGATACAAAAATAAATGAATCATTATCTTCTAAAAACTCTATGTCAAATAGCAAACATATCTGTGAAAGCAAAAGGCACAGAAAACCTAATTATTTGAAAAATTATGACACAGCTGAGCAACTACATATTTATGTACAATTAAATCACCATAGAACTGGTTACAAATAACTATTAAGAGTTTCTGCTGGGTAGAAATGGGGACACTGAACTTTCTGTGTTTGGAGGAGTCATTTGGAAGTAACACATTTCAGGTTTCTAGAGAGAAAGGAACTATAAAAAGGATACTCATGTTTTAGTAAGGAATATATGAATAGTAAGTACTCTATTCTAAAGAAAACAGAACCAAATGATGAAGCGGGAGAAAATCCATTAAAGATAAATAGCATTATATAATACTTGTACACTAGAAACAAGGCACAGGGGTACACAGATGGGAGAGAAAAAATGAAAACAAAATATGAAGCTTTACAGTGGATTCTGGGCATATAAAATTTACATTAATGCCTTTATGCCTTTTGGAATTATTTTAGTGGTACGTTTTTAGAATCATTGAAGGCTGATTTATTAGAAATGGACTGTGATGTAACAAAAACCTATTATTTGTTCTTGTATTACTGTCAGTTGTCTTTTATTCCCTAGTTCCTAAATACTGAAATTCCTCTAAATTTGATAATGAGCATAACAAGCTTTTGTCACTGAAAGAGCTGTAGGATCCTTTCTTCTAGATAGTAGCATTATAATCTCTCCAGCTGCCCTTTTTGCTTTTGGACCAAGAACGCAATAATATTTAATGCTCAATCACAATAACTAATTCAGTTCTACTGGGATGTCTTCATTTCATGGTTGACTCTCTACTTGCATTTTGAACAATTAAAGTTTTACAAAATGTAAATCTAATTTTGTAAAAATGTAAATAGCCTCAAACATTCTATGATATAGAGTAAAACTGCAGAAGAAAATGTATAGTCTTCTTTTTTTACCTGAAGATGACCATATTCCGCATAGGAAAGGATCTCATCTCCTGTATGTACATTGAACACAGAGTGAAGACATGTTGTTGGGCGTGGATCCTGCTTAAATTGCTGGACCTGGAATAAAATATGAAATTTAAATGATGCTACTAATTCACATTCTCATCCAAAATCAGAGATTACACATTTTTCAAGAGACTTTTTAATGGGGAAAACTACAGCTTATAGACAGAGGATAGAACAAAGCACAATGTTACTTTTTCTAAAGAAACAAAATAGATAAAACTCATGATTATTAATGTAATACAGTTAACATGATTGTTAAATACTTAACTGATACTTCACAAATAACTGAAGTATAATAAAAGGCTTGTTAATCTATTAGCACTGCCTTTGGTAATGTTCTGCATCTTATTTTAGACTCAAATAATGGTTTCCTCTATGGGACTGGATTTCAGAAACTGTATCCCACTGTACTGCTATTTGGAAATGCTTACATGACACTCAATGAAAGAGCGCTTCAGGCCACATTCTAATTCAATAAATTTTCAAAACGCCAAATGCTTTTTCTTTCTCCAAGCATCACAAATTGTAACCATGCTCCTGTCAACATGTTTTCATTTCTTTCACCACACATACTGTCATTACTAAGGCACCAATTCCAAGAGAATACAGGCCATATTTTTACATATTAACTCAATGTAAAATTTAATCATTTTAGGATACAAATTAAGTAAGTATTAAATGGCAAAAGGAGACAAACTCCAAGGACAAGCAGATATTAATTCAATTTTGCAAACATCTGCTAATAAAGTTATATGTCAAGTAAATCTAACTACTTCCCTGGAAGGATAAGATGAATAGGAACAAAGAATGAACAGAATGATATATCAGTTCAGTTCAGTTGTTCAGTCTTGTCCGACTCTTTGCGAGCCATAAATAGCAGCACACCAGGCCTCCCTGTCCATCACCATCTCCTGGAGTTCACTCAAACTAATGTCCACTGAGTCGATGATGCCATCCAGCCATCTCATCCTCTATCATCCCCTCTTCTCCCGCCCCCAATCCCTCCCAGCATCAGAGTCTTTTCCAATGAGTCAACTCTTCCCATGAGGTGGCCAAAGTACTGGAGCTTCACCTTTAGCATCATTCCTTCCAAAGAAATCCCAGGGCTGATCTCCTTTAGAATGGACTGGTTGGATCTCCTTGCAGTCCAAGGGACTCTCAAGAGTCTTCTCCAACACCACACTTCAAAAGCATCAATCCTTCGGAGCTCAGCTTTCTTCACAGCCCAAATCTCACATCCATACATGACCACAGGAAAAACCATAGCCTTGACTAGACGGACCTTTGTTGGCAAAGTAATGTCTCTGTTTTTGAATATGCTGTCTCGGTTGGTCATAACTTTCCTTCCAAGCAGTAAGCATCTTTTAATTTCATGGCTGCAATCACTATCTGCAGTGATTTTGGAGCCCAAAGTAATAAACTCTGACACTGTTTCTACTGTTTCCCCATCTATTTCCCATGAAGTAATGGGACCAGATGCCATGATCTTCATTTTCTGAATGTTGAGCTTTAATCCAACTTTTTCACTCTCTTCTTTCACTTTCATCAAGAGGCTATTTAGCTCCTCTTCACTTTCTGCCATAAGGGTGGTGCCATCTGCATAGCTGAGGTTATCGAGATTTCTCCCGGCAATCTTGATTCCAGCTTGTGCTTCTTCCAGCCCAGGGTTTCTCATGATGTACTCTGCATAGAAGATAAGTAAGCAGGGTGACAATATACAGCCTTGACGTACTCCTTTTCCCATATGGAACCAGTCTGGTGTTCCATGTCCAGTTCTAACTGTTGCTTCCGGACCTGTATACAGGTTTCTCAAGAAGCAGGTCAGGTGGTCTGATACGCCCATCTCTTTCAGAATTTTCCACAGTTTATTGTGATCCACACAGTCAAAGGCTTTGGCATAGTCAATAAAGCAGAAAGAGATGTTTTTCTGGAACTCTCTTGCTTTTTCCATGATCCAGTGGATCTTGGCAATTTGATCTCTGGTTCCTCTGCCTTTTCTAAAACCAGCTGGAACATCTGGAAGTTTATGATTCATGTATTGCTGAAGCCTGGCTTGGAGAAGTTTGAGCATTACTTTACTAGCATGTGAGATGAGTGCAATTGTGTGGTAGTTTGAGCATTCTTTGGCATTGCCTTTCTTTGGGATTGGAATGAAAACTGACCTTTTCCAGTCCTGTGGCCACTGCTGAGTTTTCCAAATTTGCTGGCATCTTGAGTGCAGCACTTTGACAGCATCATCTTTCAGGATTCCATTACCTCCAATAGCTTTGTTCTTAGTGATGCTTTCTAAGGCCCTCTTGACTTCACATTCCAGGATGTCTGGCTCTAGGTCAGTGATCACACCATTGTGATTATCTTGGAGATATCTTGAAGATCTTTTTTTATAGTTCTTCTGTGTATTCTTGCCACCTCTTCTTAATCTCTTCTGCTTCTGTTAGGTCCATACCATTTCTGTCCTTTATCGAGCCCATCTTTCCATGAAATGTTCCTTTGGTATCTCTAATTTTATTGAAGAGATCTCTACTCTTTCCCATTCTGTTCTTTTCCTCTATTTCTTTGATTTCCTCTATTGATTGCTGAGGAAGACTTTCTTATCTCTCCATCTATTCTTTGGAACTCTGCATTCAGATGCTGATATCTTTCCTTTTCTCCTTTGCTTTTTGCTTCTCTTCTTTTCACAGCTATTTGTAAGGCCTCCCCAGACAGCCATTTTGCTTTTTTGCATTTCTTTCCCATGGGGATGGTCTTGATCCCTGTCTCCTGTACAATGTTATGAACCTCCATCCATAGTTCATCAGGCACTCTATCTATCAGATCTAGTCCCTTAAATCTATTTCTCACTTCCTCTGTATAATCATAAGGGATTTGATTTAGGTCATAGCTGAATGGTTTAATGGTTTTCCCTACTTTCTTCATTTTAAATCTGAATTTGGTAATAAGGAGTTCATGATCTGAGCCATAGTCAGCTCCTGGTCTTGTTTTTGCTGACTGTATAGAGCTTCTCCATCTTTGGCTGCAAAGAATATAAATCTGATTTTGGTGCTGAACATCTGGTGATGTCCATGTGTAGAGTCTTCTCTTGTGTTTTTGGAAGAGGGTGTTTGCTATGACCTGTGCGTTCTCTTGGCAAAACTCTATTAACCTTTGCCCTGCCTCATTCCATATTCCAAGGCCAAATAAAAGCAATGACTTTCTTGTCTCTTTGAAAAGATATAAATGATGATAGTATCTGAGTATTCATGATCTTGACTTGTTTTACTTGGCTAAGGAAGCACATAGAACCATACTCTCTGTTCCATCTTCAAATTTCTTCTCATCCTTAAAGTCTTATCTTAAAAAGATCTTCTTTAATAAAGTCCCTTCTGAACCCCAACTAAAATTCCTTACTCTGGACTCCCATATCAGGGTGCTTATCCTTTATTTATTTCTCCAGTTATTTGTTTTTATTCAGTTCAGTTCAGTTGCTCAGTCATGTCCGACTCTTTGCAACCCCATGAATCGCAGCAGGCCACGCCTCCCTGTCCATCACCAACTACCAGAGTTCACTCAGACTCACATCCATAAAGTCAGTGATGCCATCCAGCCATCTCATCCTCTGTCGTCCCCTTCTCCTCCTGACCCCAATCCCTCCCAGCATCAAAGTCTTTTCCAATGAGTCAACTCTTCGCATGAGGTGACCAAAGTACTGGAGTTTCAGCCTCAACATCATTCCTTCCAAAGAAATCCCAGGGCTGATCTCCTTCAGAATGGACTGGTTGGATCTCCTTGCAGTTCAAGGGACTCTCAAGAGTCTTCTCCAACACCACAGTTCAAAAGCATCAATTCTTCGGCGCTCAGCCTTCTTCACAGTCCAACTCTCACATCCATACATGACTACTGGAAAAACCATAGCCTTGACTAGACAGACCTTAGTTGGCAAAGTAATGTCCCTGCTTTTGAATATGCTATCTAGGTTGGTCATAACTTTTCTTCTAAGGAGTAAGCGTCTTTTAATTTCATGGCTTCAATCACCATCTCCATTAATTTTCTGTATCTTCCACTATCTTTCAAGCTTCAAGAAGTTATACTCTCCAATATGGCAGCCACTAGCTATACGTGACAAATTGAACTCAGTTCAGTTCAATTGCCTAGTCATGTCCAACTCTTTGAGACCCCATGGACTATAGCACACCAGGCATCCCTGTCCTTCACCAACTCCCAGAGCTTGCTGAAACTCATTTCCATCGAGTTGGTGATGCCATCCAACCATCTCATCCTCTGTCATCCCCTTCTCCTCCCACCTTCAATCTTTCCCAGCATTAGGGTCTTTTCCAAGGAGTCAGTTTTTCACATTAGGTGGCCAAAGTATTGGAGTTTCAGCTTCAGCATCAGTCCTTCCAATGAATATCCAGGACTGATATTCTTTAGGATTGATTGGTTTGATCTCCTTGCTGTCAAAGGAACTTAGGAGTCTTTTCCAACACCACAGTTCAAAAGCATCAGTTCTCCAGCACTCAGCTTTCGTTACAGTTCAAATCTCACATTCATACATGAATACTGGAAAAATCATGGCTTTGACGATACAGACAATTATATAAAATTTAGAAATTCAAGTTTTCAGTCACAATGGCCCCATAGCAAGTGCTCAAAAGCCACACGTGACTAGTGATTTCTGTACTGTTCAATACAGTAACAGAGAACATTTAGACCATCACAGTAAATTTGTTGGTACTAGAGGGCTAACACACCTTTTCAGCCCTCCACGAGCCCTATATAAACACATATGTTATGTTATGCATGCATGCTCAGGCCAACTCTGTTGGACCCTATGGGCTGCAGCCCACGAGGCTCCTGTGTCGGTGGGATTTTCCAGGTAAGAATACTGAATTGTGCTGCCATTTTCTCCTCTAGGGGACCTTTCTGACCCAGTGATTCAATCACCACTGAGCTATCCGCAAGCCCTCCCTAAGGTTGAAATCAACAAAATTAAAGCCAGGAACTATCAGCAGATAATCAGAAATGAGGGAATGAGGGTAACAGTATGGACGTACACACTCCATCTATGTAGTGACCAAGCTATCCTGTGTTAATTCAGAAAAGGTGAGATGGCTACCCCATCTCAGTGTCTGAAACTCCTGGTAACAGTCTCAGGCTACACAAATATAGAAATCAAGGTGGTCACTACTTTCACAGTACCATGACTATTATCTCAAAGTACTGAACATTTTTCTGGGCTCTTAAGACAAAAATGTGGTTAAATTAAAACAAAATATATTTTGCCCACTTGATATGTATCTAAATGGATAAGGTTTTATTAGTTTAATAAAGTGATTGCTGCAGGTGACAAAGCAGTGTTTGTCATTTGTCTTCAAGACACACAAGTACCCAGCATGAGAATTTATATTCAATGACTGTGCCAGAGGAAAGGCAACTATTGAACGATCAAAGATAATCAAATGGTGAATTATATAATTATCCTTTGAGTCTTCAAGCTGTAAAAAGACAAACAGCAAAAGAGACACAGATGTAAAGTACAGACTTTTGGACTCTGTGGGAGAGGGAGAGGGTGGGATGATTTGGGAGAATGGCATTGAAACATGTATACTATCATGTAAGAAATGAATCGCTAGTCTAGGTTCGATACAGGATACAGGATGCTTGGGGCTGGTGCACTGGGATGACCCAGAGAGATGATATGGGGAGGGTGGTGGGAGGGGGCTTCAGGGTTGGAAACTCCTTTACACCTGTGGTGGATTCATGTCAATGTATGGCAAAACCAATACAGTATTGTAAAGTGAAAAAATAAAATTAAAAAAAAATAATAAATTTAAAAAAATAATAAAATAAAATTTCAGGGGAAAAAAAAGACCCAAATTCAATAAACTTTGAAAATTAATGAAACAAATTGTATAAAAATATACACAAAAATACTCTTGAGAGCAGCCAAAATCAAGAAGATGTTAATTAGTATTATATGATATCTGGGAAGTAAAAATAAAGAATTATTTATCAAAGTAAGAATTTCTAGATTAAAAGAATTCTAGAATAATGTTTTTTCCTTCTGTATTTTATTTAGACTTTTCCTCAAAATTTTAATTACTGTGAATAAGCAAGTTTATCATTCAGGAAAAGGTATTGAGTATTTTGTGATGACAAAATACTCTTAAAAACATCCTTAATTTATAGGCTTAAAATATACACTGAGGTAGGAGAATCATCTCATAAGGGAATCCACGAAGAATAAATTTTATAAAAATTTAATGATTTCTCATGAATTAGAAAGTACTTAGGCAGCATTTTCAGGAAATAAATTTTTTATGCAGACAGGGACAGCAACATTCATAGGCTACTGTAAAGCAGATCTCTATTTTCTGAACTATGAACTACAAATTGAATCGATTTTGAAATCTGAATGCTCCTCTTTAAGAAGTATTAATAAAAATAGGTATATGAACACCTAGAGGTAAAAAATAACTAATGTTGATAAGTAGAAATTAATACAAGCAGAAAGAAAATAATAGAAATTAGATTGCTCTATATTCTTCAAATCAAGGAAAACTATTCACTCAAATAAATTAAAACATCCTATTTAGGTAGTATTATTAGAAAATAGATCAGGAAGCATGCTTTACAATGAGAAGCAAAAAAGTTTCACTAAGTCATGATTTTACTTCAGAAGATGAGCTTTAAGGTCAAACAGCACATGAACATTACAAATACACTTTACTTTAGTTTTAAGGGAGGGCCAGAAGATAAAAGTACACATTTAAAAGTATTAACAATGTCTACTGCTATGAAATCATGAAGGAAATAGTGAGCACCAAGGTGAAGGTATGGTGGGAGGTAATTAGCTGCGTGCAAGGTTTAGTCTACTGAGTCCTATGTGCGTTGTAGCAATATCTTCTATTCCTACTGTAACGTTATGGGGTTCAAGAAAGATTATACCAATAACAGTAATTTAAAATTTATAAAATTCTACATTTTGTAGTATGCAGAAATACCAAATGTGATCCTCATGTGATCTGTACCTTCTTACAACTCACGTAAGGCAAAAAATGATAATCCTTTGTAGTTTAAGGAATTCAAAGACAGCTTAAGTTACATTCAAGTTGTATTCAAAAGAATACCAAACTATGAATACTTGTTAGTAAAGGTGAATAATATTTAGAAAAGGACATTAAGAAGATTAAACAAATCACAAAGAAAAAAATTTATAGTACATCATTTTCTTCCTTTTGATAAACAATTATAACTTAAGTATGCCAACCTGGTTAGCAAGCACATGAAATTCACGGTTCACACAATGTTTTCTTGAAAGAAAAGTTGAATTTACACAAAAGAATTCACGAAATGATAAATGTGAAACAAATAGTAAACTTCTCACACTTAGGAAAAAAAATTTTAATCGCAATTACTTCAATATGTTATACAAATTTAATTCAAATATTAAATGTCAATATGACATATTACTTTATTTCAAGCACTGAAAAACCTTTATAATAATGATTTGCAAAGTCAAATCTCAGTAGACAAATTACAGGTTTTTCATATATCTCTATTATCAACTTGTGAATAAATTTACTTTCTGCAAACTAATTTTTTTTGTTGCCATATTTTGGTGACAGAATATATAGGATTTTTTTTTCTTTTACATTTTTGACTTCAGGTCAGGTCTTAAAAAATGTGCTATCACAAAAACTTAATATAATATCCATATGATAGAGATACACAAAATATTAAGTGATTAAAATTGCCTGCATTAACTACTGAAGTGTATCTTTTCTAATAAATTATCAAACGTGGGAGTGGTTGTTGAGGAACCATGATGTAAATTTAATAACGTATCATAATATATTAGGACCTGGAAACACAGAGATGTAGATAAGTAGAAGGAATATCACATTATATTTGTATAGAGCTTTATAGTTTAAAAAGTTTTATTATGTACACTGTTTAATTTCCAAAATAATCCTGTAAAGTCTGCTGTTTTCTAAGCCTTTAATTCCCACCCTCTTTATACATAAATGAATGAATTATTATATTTCTAAACTGAAGTTCAATTAGAGTAATGACATGTACAAAAGGAATTTTGATAAGGACTTTCTTATTTAATACAATATTGGTTAGAATTATGCATATCATGAGGTTCTTTAGAAACTATTTATCTGAGCAAACATCAGATGCAAAATACAAATTCAAGCCCAAACAACAGTTCCCAATCAATCTTGCTTAAGGTTATTTCTTCAATTTCAGTATTTCAAAACCCTGGGCTGGGAAGGCAGAGCTGTTTTAATCTATCCAGACTGCCCCCAGGACGTGGCTTTACCTTTTTAAAGTACATCCTTCTTCAGAAGATGTTACTGCTATACTGGTTAAATTAATCCCTCAGAACGATGTGAGAATTTCAGTCCATACTACAGTGTTTTACCTTATCGGCCTGACGCATGTAGCAGTACAGAATTCCTCTCATACATTTTATAGCCGAGTGCTCCAGCTCATGGGTCCTTCCCTTGTCATCATCAATGCGCCTGGGTGAGAGAGATAACTCATGAAACAAATTGGAAATGCATTTGAAAAGGAAGCAGAGCTTTTGATAATTAAGTATTTATCTGGCTAATCCTATGTTCTGGTGACAACTACTAATTCTGTAACAGTGAAACTCCATTTTCCCAGCAGATGTAGAAATGCTTAAAAAAAAAATCTCATGATGAAATTGTGCAAATTTCCCCTCGTCTTAAGGAAGTAAGTTAATTGTGTTAAAAATAGTGTATAATATTTTCAACACTGACTTGGCTGAAACTTTAAAGGATATTTTTATATTAGAAAAATCTACCAATGGATTTTTTTTTAATTCACCATTCACAGAGCACAGGCAATTTTAAATACCAATCCTTTTAGGTTATGCAATGATCACTTGGATTCAAAGAAGTGTAAATTAACGTAGGCCCATGTCTTCTTTGGCTCCTCTAGCGGCTCAGATGGTAAAGCATCTGTCTGCAATGCAGGAGACCCAGGTTCGATCCCTGGGTTGGGAAGATCCCCTGGAAAAAGAAATGGCAGCCCACTCCAGTATTCTTGCCTGGAAAATCCCACGGACCGTGGAGCCTGGTAGGTTACCGTCCATGGGATCGCAAAGAGTTGGACATGACTGAGCGACTTCACTTTCACTTTCTGTGTCTTCTTTGCTCTGCTATGTGTTTAATAATGCCAGAATGGGCACTTCAGTCAGCAATGCCTTCAAACAAAAATGCATCCAGGATGATAATGATGTATTTGGGCATAAAGTTTTATATTTTCAGGTCTTAGTTTAAAATCAATTGACTACAGTTTACAACTCCTGCTTTAAAAAAAAAAAGCTGACACTTAAATATTAAATTAGGTTAAAATGTTTTTCGATCTTTAAGTTACTTTTTATTATTGATCAGTGGCCTTCAAAAAAGATGTTATACACTCTTGAAAAAATAAAAGTAGCTTATTCATTGTTTTACTAAATCATAAGTAAAATATCTAGCTATCATCCTCACTTGACAAAAAACACTACCTGTTCCCCATAAAGAGTAAACTATAATTACTTCCTCTTTCAATTACAGACCTCATATACCAGCAGTAGAAAGAACAATGATCATTTTAATACAGTATGGTGAATGTCAGTATAAATGTCTATTTGTCATTAGAATATCATTCTTCTTTTCACATGCAGGTATTAAAGTATAGCTAGTATGATTCTGCTCTGTGATCTTTTTTCCCATGATGTCAGAACCAAGTGATAACAGGCAAATTATGGAGTGGATAACATTTGACTTGGCACTGATAAAGAAAGGAAGCAGCACATCTGGAGTAAAATGAACTCAATGAAATGTTCTGCATATAATTCCCACTTCATAAAAAACAAAGAAATAATTCAGAAAGAAACAAAATCCAATTTTTCTAAAATTACCTTGACTGCAATTTCTCTGCCCCTAATTTCCACAAGCATTATACCAAGACTAAAATATCCCACAATAATTTAGCCACAATAAAGAATTCTTCTATTTTAATGATGTTTTTCTTTCTCCTTTCCTTAGCAAATAATAGTGGTAACCAGAAAAATATTTCTTTTCTGACTTAGAAAACTAAAGAACAGTTGCATTTGAGTAAAAACATTTAGGCAACTAGTATATATCTATTTCCTTTCCTAAGATTTAAAATGAACCTTTTCATCCAAAATAATTCCTCTATTTTCTACCAAGAACTAACAAGCTTTACTGATGTACATTCAAGTTTTAATATGATCTCAATAAAATGTTTAATTTAAAAAAATCAGATAAGTAACTTTAATTGATCACAAGCCATGTGGAGATGTTGACTGAATATTTCTATAATATTAAGTTTATATTTAAATCAAAACTTAAAAATACATAACTAGTGAAAAACTAAACACTTAAATCCTATCACTGGTGCATTATTTCCCCACAGTCAAGATTCAGGGAAAATAAAATCAGAATACTGTTTGGTCATGCGACTTGACTGTTTACAAGGACTAAGCTAGGGCCACCTGTTATATTTAACTCCTAAAATAGCAATAGATCTGACACTGAGAGGGAACAGGCCAACATCTTGCATGAAGTATTCCTCTCTCTCTCTCTCTTAGACAGTACCGCAAAGTGTCTTACCAACACCTCACCTTGAGTTTTTCTAACATATGCACAGTCTAAAGTGCTTTTTCAAATCAATACTCTTAAAAAAAAAAAAAGCTACTTTTCTCAAACATAAAAAGTAAAGAAAACTAAATTCTGTATTTAAAGCCTAAATTAAAGTCATGCTTTTTTTCTAGAAGTAAGAACAAAAAATGCAAAAACTCTACATAGTACTTTTTAGTATAGCATAAAGTACAGGTTTAGGGCTTCCCAGGTGGCTCAGTGGTAAAGAATCCACTTGCCAATGCAGAAGCTGCAGGAGACACAGCTTCAATCCTTGGGTCAGGACGTTCCCCTGGAGGAGTAAATGGCAACTCATTCCAGTATTCTTCCCAGGATACTCCTATGGACAAAGAAGCCTGGTGGGCTAGAGTCCATGGGGTCATAAGAGGGTCGGACATGACTGAGCAACTGAGCACACATGCAAAGTATAGGTTCAATTTTTCTTTTAAAAGATATTTTGTACAATTGACTAGTTTTAGAAACAATATTAACCTAAATCATATATTTAGGTTATGATATTTAGGATATTTAGGTTATATCAGATATAACCTAAATCAAAGCAATATAATTATTTATAAAATAAAATAATTATAGTAGTTATAATTATATAACTAAATATAAATTTTAATTCTATTAATTATAATTATATTCATATAGAACATTAATGCAATATAGATATAATTATATATAAAGTAGTATAAATAGATATAATTAGATATAATGCAATATAATTTTAAACAAAGGTATATTCAGGACTACAACTTGATAACGTGTAAAAGACGTCTTAAAAAGTAAAACATATTAGTAAGCATTTCTTTCCTCTCTAAAATAAAACAAAATTACAAAGTGAAACTATAATATTGCATTTAAGAAAAACAAACTATGTCAAAGTGTATTTCACAAATAAGCTATTTCACTTTCTTGCTTTTATCCAATTATTTAATTAAATTAAATCAAACCATACTCCTAATGTAAATGAAATATAAATGTGCATAAAATAATTATTTTAAGTCCTCAGTACACATGTACATATACACACATTCAAATAGAACTGAGGTTTCAAGAGATTTTTTTACATGACTGATTGAAAACTAATGCAATTAGAAAAATCAAATTACTTCCTTTTAAAAAAATTAATGACTTCATATTACGCATTCATTACCAATAAGAGATAGATATAAATCCCTGAAAATATTGACAGTTTAATTTTTGACGAATTTTTCCTAATGTTATCTATATGATTTCATCAGCATTTTTAAGTAGAATTGGAAACAGAATTCTACTAATTTTACAACATGGGGATTATCTAAACAAATCATCACAGCTTAATACTGTGGGTAAAAATGGCTTCATCCTAATTCTGTGGTACGTACCCTTGTGTTTCTCCAAACAGAAGACATTTTGTTTGCTAGTAAAACAAAAAGTTTTTACTTTAACTATATAAGATAAATTATCCAGGGAGTTAGTACTGTGGGTAAAAACGGCTTCATCCTAATTCTGTGGTACGTACTCTTGTGTTTCTCCAAACAGAAGACATTTTGTTTGCTAGTAAAACAAAAAGTTTTTACTTTAACTATATAAGATAAATTATCCAGGGAATTAGTACTGTAGGTAAAAACGGCTTCATCCTAATTCTATGGTACGTACTCTTGTGTTTCTCCAAACAGAAGACATTTTGTTTGCTAGTAAAACAAAAAGTTTTTACTTTAACTATATAAGATAAATTATCCAGGGAGTTAGTAAACAGTGTCCCTAGCAAAGAACGGACTTTAAATTCTCTATCAGATTTTTGAAGGCTTCTGGGAAAGGGCCTGTACTCTTGTATTGTTTTAAGCAATTTTCCCTGAACACTTTATTCAGAAAAATTTCAAATGTATACAAAAGCTACACAACTGCTACAATGAATAAAACTCTATTCTTCACATGGATTCAAGAGCTGATAAAATTAGCTTGAATTCTTTATCTATAATTTATTCTCGGCACTAACACCATACATATTTCAGAAGTATCCCCTAAATACAAGGACATTTGCCTATATGACCATAATATCATTATCACACCAATGAGCTATTAGCATAGACATAGTGTCTAATATATACTCTATATCCAATACATCCAATTATCCCCAAAATATACTTTAGTTTTTTTTAATGCATGATTCAATCAAGGTTTACACATTGCATTTGATTCTCATAATTGCGCCATCTTCATACCTATTTTCTAATCTTCTATGATTACATTTTTAAGAGCCCAGGCAAGGTGTCTTATAGGCAGCCACAATCTGGCTTTGTCTGACCTTATTTACGGTAGAGCCACCTACACACTTTGATAAGAAGTAGACATGGGTGCTATGGCACATCAGGGAGCACCTATCTAACATCAGTGAAACACATCAATGATTTAAGACAGACCAATCATATTCATGTTAAGGATACAATCTTCAAATCAGAGGCACATGCATTTACTACCTTCGGAGAATTAATACTCAGAAATCCATTTTTTTAACAGTTAAAATGTATCACTACTGACTACAAGTCAAGACCCACATCGGATATATTAATAATGAAACAAATAAATAAATAATGAAATAAAGAAATAGATACTAATAATGAAAAAACAAAACTTCTGTATTGTGAAAAGGTTTATTTTTCTTTTACTTTATAAGAATTTTCTGACTTAGTGATCTCCCAATGAAGTGTAATTAGAAAAACACTAAACTGGGGGAAGGAAGGAGAGGAGTTCTGGTCCTGGCTCTATCATTACCTAGGTGTGTCATTTGGGACTACTCTATTAACTACTCTAGGCTCTAGATTCATCATCAATCACTATCAATTTCCTCTATGGTCAAAACAAATCAATTCAATGAGAATGGGCAATTCATTCTATTAAAGACTAAAGCTGATTTACAAACCTAGAGATGAGAAATGTTAGTCACAAAGTCATAAAATGTTACAATTTATCTAACCCAAACGCTCTGGAAACCTGAAAGATTTAGAGGCTGAAAAGGAGATGCAAACAGCTGCAGGTCACACGGTGACTCAGAAGCAGAGCCAACAGATAGCTGTCCAGTTTGTCTTGGGCCTAGACTTGGAGTCACAAGGAGAAGACACACCCGCTTACCTGTACGCAAGAGCCAAAGCCCAGGCACCAGCAGCACAGTACAGACTGTCATGAACCTTGGCCTTCTGATCATCACCACATGTTTTAGTGGGGAAGAGACCTGTGGTTGGACTTTGATACAGCAGCAATGTTGACTTGACTGCAATTGAAGACAAGAAAAAGAATGAAAAAAAAAAATCTATTTCCCTTGAGCTGAAGGTCTTAAACTTTTTTGGTTTCTTTATCCTACAATTTTGTTCTTTCAAAACTTAGCTGCAGCATAAAACTTCTGAAAACGTAGAAACAACTCTTGGTAAATAATTCCAGCCTCGGTAGAGATCCACCCGGCATGAAGGGGTATTTTCATTTTTGAGTAAAGAATTCAGCTAATTGGCACATAAAAAATCTTTAGCACATCCCTGTTAATGTCAGTAAGTGTTATAAGGCAATATCAGATACAGAAAAAAAAAAAAAAGATTAGCCAAAAAACTAAGTATACTTTCAAAAACTAGTTCGATAGGGAAAAATAAAGCAAATATATAACAAAGAGTTGCATACATTTGCTAAATCCAAAGATAACTCAATTCTAGAGAGGCCAGAATCCTGGTTTTCACAGATGACTAATTTGTGCCTGGCCTTCAGAGCAATGTATTCCTCTTATATATGGTACAGGTCAAAGATATGTTTAACATTTCAAAATTGAATCGCATCCTAATATGACATGAAAACAGTAAACAAGTAACTATTTTATGAACATTCCACTTAAGTTAAAGAAGTCTGGAATCAATGTTTTCTAGTCATCGCTCAATCTGCACAGGGATATTTCCAGGACCTGCCATGCATGCCAAAATTCTCAAATACTCAAGTCCCTTATCTAAAATGGCTAGTATAGTAGGCCCTCCATATCTGCAGGTTCTGTATCTGCAGATAGAGAAAGCAGACTGTATTAATCTTTATAAAAGAGTCATAATATAAAAAAACAGTCACACTAAAATGACATTTCCTAAAAGCTATTTTATTCCTAACTATAAATGGATGAGTAATATTTTTCCCTAAAATAAATTAAGTTACTCTAATCTAGACTGGCATATGTCAACTAATTTAGAACAGTTTTTCAAAGGTTTAAAGTACTCTGTTCCATCACAGAGATTAAAGAATTAAATTTCTTTTTCTCAGACTAAACTGACATAATCATTATCATGTCTTTCAGAATACCTAGGTATTTATTATTTTTCCCAGAGTGAAAAACTGGTCCTCACACTGCAGAGTAAACAGCTGACACTTCTTTTAAAAGGCAGTTTAATTTCTTTAGTTTGTTATGGCTACAGAGATAAGTGGGTAAGAATCTTGAACACAATAAGCTGAACTAACATTTTTAAGATTTTTTTTAATATGGACCATTTTCAAAGTCTTTATTGATTTGTACAATATTGCATCTGTTTTATGTTTTAGGTGTTTGGCCACAAATAATGTAGGATCTTAGCTCCACAGTTGTCCGCTATGTAACTAATTCAATTCAGTTCAGTTCAGTCGTTCAGAGTGTTCAACTCTTTGTGACGCCACGACCTGCAGCACGCCAGGCTTCCCTGTCCTTCACTATCTCCCAAAGTTTGGTCAAGTTAATGTCCATTGACTCAGTGAAGCTATCTAACCATCTCCTTGCTCTCCAAGGGGCTCTCAAGCGTCTTCTCCAGCATAATATTTTGGAAGCATCAATTCTTCGGTGCTCAGCCTTCTTTCTGGTCCAACTCTCACTTCTGCACATGACTACTGGAAAAACCATAGATTTGACTATACAGACCTTTGTGGGCAAAGTGATGTCTCTACTTTCCCCATCTATTTGCCATGAAGTGATGGGACCAGATGCCATGATCTTAATTTTTTGAATGTCAACTTTTAAGCCATCTTTTCTACTCTACTCTTTCACCTTCATCAACAGGCTGCTTAGTTCCTCTTTGCTTTCTGCCACTACGGTGATGTCATCTGTAAAACTGAGGTTACTGATATTTCTCCCAGAATCTTCATTCCCCCTTGAGCTTCATCCAGCCCAGCCTTTTCCATGATGTACTCTGCATAGAAACTAAATAAGCAGGGTGACAATATACAATCTTGTTTTACTCCTCTCCCAATTTGGAACCAGTCCGTTGTTCGACATCTGGTTCCAACTGTTGCTTCTTGAACTGCATACAGGTTTCTCAGGAGGCAGGTAAGATGGTCTCGTATTCTCCTCTCCTCAAGAATTTTCCACGATTTGTTGTGATCCACAGTCAAAGGCTTTTGTGTCAATGAAGCAGTAGATGTTTTCCTGAAATTCCCTTGCTTTTTCTATGATCCAGGGGATGTTGGCGATTTGATCTCTGGTTCCTCTGCCTTTTCTAAACCCAGCTTGAATATCTGCAAATTCTGAGTTCATGTACTGTTGAAGCCTAGCTTGAATCATTTTGAGCTTTACCTTGTTAGCATGTGAAATTAGCACCATTTTGCAGTAGTCTGAACATTCTTTGGCATTGCCTTTGTTTGGGATTGGCATGAAAATTGACCTTTTCCAATCCTGTGGCCACTGTTGAGTTTTCCAAACTTGCAGTATATTGAGTGCAGCTATTTCAAAGCATCATCTTTTAGGATTTGAAATAGCTGAGCTGGAATTCCATCATCTCCACTAGCTTTGTTCGTAGTGATGCTTCCTAAGGCTCACTTGACTTCACACTCCAGAATGTCTGGCTCTAGGTGAGTGATCACACCATTGTGGCTGTCTGGGTCATTAAGAGTTTTTAGTATAGTTCTTCTGTGTATTCTTGCCACTTCTTCTTAATATCTTCGCTTCTGTTAGGTCCATACCATTTCTATCCTTTATTGTGCCCATCGTTGCATGAAATGTTTCCTTGATAGCTCTAATTTTCTTAAAGAGATCTCTAGTCTTTCCCATTCTATTGCCTCTATTTCTTTGCCCTGTTCACTTAAGAATGCTTTCTTATCTCTCCCTGCTATTCTTTGGAACTCTGCATTCAGATTGGTTTTCTCCTTTGCCTTTCATTTCTCTTCTTTTCTCATCTATTTGTAAGGCCTCCTCAGACAACCATTTTGCCTTTTTGCATTTCTTTCTCTTGGGGATGGTTTTGATCACCATCTTTTATACAGTGTTACAAACCTCCATCCTTAGTTCTTCTGGCACTCTATCACATTTAATCCCTTGAATCTATTTGTCACTTCCACTGTATAATCGTAAGGGATTTGATTTCGATCATAACTGAATGGCCTAGTGGTTTTCCCTACGTCTGAATTTTGCAATAAGGAATTCATGATCTGAGCCACAGTTAGCTCCAGGTCTTGTTTTTGTAGACTGTGTGGACTTTTCTCCATTTTCATCTGCACAGAGTACCAATCTGATTTCAGTACTGACCATCTGGTTGATGTCCATGTGTACAGTTGTCTCTGGTGTTGCTGGAAGAGTGTGTTTGCTATGATCAGTGTGTTCTCTTGGCAAAACTCTGTTAGCCTTTGCCTTGTTTCATTTTGTAATCCAAGGTCAAACTTGCCTGTTATTCCATGTACCTCTTGACTTCCTACTTTTGCATTCCAGTCCCTGTGATGAAAAGGACATCTTTTTTGAAAAGGACATCTTTTTTTTGATGCTAGTTCTAGAAAGTCTTAAAGGTTTTCATAGAACCATTAGACTTCAGCTTCTTCAGCATTAGTGGTTGAGGCATAGACTTGGATTACTGATACTGAATGGTTTGCTTCGAAATGAACAGAGGTCATTTTTTCATTTGTGAGATTGCATCCAAGTAGTGGATTTTGGACTCTTTCGTTGACTATGATGGCTACTCCATTTCTTCTAAGGGATTCTTGCCCACACTAGTAGATATAATGGTCATCTGAATTAAATTTGCCCATTCCCATCCATTTTAGTTCACTGATTCCTAAAATGTCAATGATCACTCTTGCTATCCTGTTGGACCACTTCTAATTTACCTTGATTCATGGACCTAACATTCCAGGTTCCTATGCAATAAGAACAATAGCTCCACAACCAGAAATCAAAGCCAAACCCCGCACATTGGAAGGTGAAGTCTCAACCATTGGACCACCAGGGAAGTCTCTGAAATAATGTTTCACATGATGCAGACAGAAACAAGAAAATTGTTCTCCTTGGTGAGAGAAATCAAATTTATATTTGACATACTAGGCCACATAAATGGCATAAGAAGCAAACTAACAAAAAAAAAAGCATCCCCACCTTACCATCTGATGAACAAAGAAGAGCCCGATATGTATGTATCTCTAAGCTGCTTACTCACATTAAAAAATAAAACTTGCCAGGTTGATCCTGACAAAAACAAAAGAGCAAACAAAACAAACAGGGACCTTATACCAGTAACAGTATTGAGATTCCCTTTTGCATCTCAATGAATTAGAAATGGATACAAAAGATTCAGGACTACATTGTAACTGTATAGGTAAATGAGCAAGGAATACTTCTACAAAATCTTTGTGTAAGAATTATTCAAGAAACATCCTCTAGTTCTCAAATCTGTTAATGTTTAGGAAAGCTAAAAGGACACAGAAGACACTAGCGGCAGTTTCAAAATTATTCCAGGGACAGATATGACTTGCCAGATTCCATTTATAGTCTCCATATCAACATGCAATTGGAATATACAGCTGTCTAAGCACTGGAACTACCCCAACACTCAAATGAGAGATCACCATCCATATAATGTATGTAATTTAACTAGGCAGAATAGATGTTAATCATAGCTACCTACAGACTTGCTTTCCTCAGGTTTAGCTTACCAATTCTGTAATAGTGATCCAATTTATCCCATAGAGTTTCATCAGGTCTCGGAAGATTAATGCTTTTCAGAGGTTCGTAAACTGAGCCTGAAGGAAAAATGAAAAACCCATCAAGTCCAGTTATTTTCACCCAAGTAAATGAAGAAACTTCTAAACAAATGAAGAGGCATTATTTAACAATCTAATCTTCATTTTTATAGTGAACTATATTTCACTGTTGTCAAATTTTGGATGAGGAAAGGAGAAAGAAGAAAACACTTGCAGTTTTTCTAAATGCTAGGGGATATCCCCACCCTCACTCCCAGCTAACTCATGTGCATTCTGGTCTTAGCAGCTCAAATATAACTAATACTCCTACGGAAGTATAGTAGCGTAATAATTCCAGTTCCTTCTGAGAAATATATCTACTTATATGCCCTGAAATGCAAACCTTACTCCTTATGCTCATGCTTTCTCAGGCAGTTTTCTGTCCCAGGATAATATTCCTGAACCCCCAAATCATCCGCTTCAGGAGTATTCAAACACTGTTCATACTGAAAGCCTGAAACTTCCACTTTCTCCTAGGTAGGTAATATCTGCCTTATTATCTAGATTGTAAGCAGAAACCATTTCTACTTCTCAGCCATGGGAACTACAGCAAGGCGATAACAGAGCATACTGCTCAAAAGCTACAGAATATCCATTAATCATGATAACCTGTCATAAAATGGATACAGAAAATTGTTCACTTGACAAGGGCACTTTCTCAACTGATGACTGAAAGGCAGACATTTGACCCTTCAGCCATCAGAATAAGCAGTCTTTCATTCTTGTTATAAGCACTGAGAAATTATAAACATCTCAAGGTCACAATTAATCCACCTCGGGATGCAGGTAATGCATGTCATATAGTCTAACAAAATACTAGAAGACTGAACCTATAATTTATTGGGGCAGGGGAGAGGGTCATGCTGGCAGGCATTAAGAATCAATTTTTGAAGAAAATTAAAGCATTTATGTTTGCAAAATTGCTATGTCCAGTATACTAGTTTAAAGCCAAGTTATGTTTAAGGGAGGTTTAAGTTTTGTTTAGGGCAGGTAAGGGCTTCTCTGTTGGCTCAGATGGTAAAGAATCTGTCTGCAATGCGGGGACCTAGGTTTGTTCCCTGGGTCAGGAAGATCCTCTGGGGATATCCTCTTCAGAATTCTTGCCTGGAGAATTCCATGGAGAGAGAAGCCTGGTAGGCTACAGACTACAGGGTTGCAAAGAGTTGGACACAACTCAGTGACTAACACTTACTTTTTCAAAGTAAAGAACTACACATTCAGGCAACAGCACTATTACCTTTCGTTAAAATCAGAGATGTGAATGAAAACAGGGAATATGAAATGACTTGCATGAAGATATTTTTCTAAAATAGTCTTCATAATGACACCAACCAGAATGGTCCCATAGAGAAATATGGAAAGGACTACTAACACAGACAGGAAAGCATCAGGACTGCAAAGGAGGCAAGGGTCCAGACACGCTCTCTGCCTCCCCACATTCAATTAGCTCTAGGTAGGTGTAAGTATACTGGCAGTAATGGGCAGCCTGGCAGCTAGGGAGGAATGCTGGCCTGGTAGGTGAGAAGCTCTGGGGGCCGGGGAGGTCTACATATTATCCATGAAATTCATTCATAATTAATAAAACAAAATCAGGTCCAAATCATCACGTTTTAAATTTTGCATATGAATATACAAAGACTAAAGGGGACACATTTGCTAGACCAGAATGAATGTGTACCCTGTTGCCTCAGATGGAAAAGGAACCACCTGCAATGCAGGAGACTCAGGTTCAGTCCCTGGGTTGGGAAGATCCCCTGAAGGCAATGGCTACTCACTCCAGTATTCTTTCCTGGAGAGTTCCATGGACTTGGTATAGGGAGACTGGCGGGCTACAGTCCATGGGATTGCAAAGAATTGGACATGATTGAGCAAGTAACACTAATGACAGTGGAATGATTTGTTTTTACTTAGATTTATTTCTATTTATTTTGTCGTGAAATGATTTGCTTTTATTTAGAGCACTATGATAGTTAATGTTGTGCTTTATATAAGAATAATAATCACCAGAAGATGCATATATATTTTTTCATTACAATTAGGTAAATAACACATGTGCATATGGACAAGGATTAAAACAGAATATGCAAAACTGAAATCTGCATTATAATACTAGATGAATTTATTTTAAGATTATTTTAATGACATTGCATTCATGGTTTTAGAGTGAAAAAAAAATATTTCCCTTAAAAGCCCCTTCAGTTCAGTTCAGTTCAGTAGCTCAGTCATGTCCAACTCTTTGCGACCCCATGAACTGCAGCACACCAGGCCTCCATATCCATCGCCAACTCCCGGAGTTCACTCAACCTCATGTCCATCGAGTCGGTAATGCCATCCAGCCATCTCATCCTCGGTCGTCCCCTTCTCCTCCTGCCCCCAATCCCTCCTAGCATCACAGTCTTTTCCAAGGAGTCAACTCTTCACATGAGGTGGCCAAAGTACTGGAGTTTCAGCTTTAGCATCAGTCCTTCCAATGAACACCCAGGACTGATCTCCTTTAGAATGGACTGGTTGGATCTCCTTGCAGTTCAAGGGACTCTCAAGAGTCTTCTCCAACACCACAGTTCAAAAGCATCAATTCTTTGGCACTCAGCTTTCTTCACAGTCCAACTCTCACATCCATACATGACCACTGGAAAAACCATAGCCTTGACTAGATGGACCTTTGTTGGCAAAGTAATGTCTCTGCTTTTGAATATGCTATCTAGGTTGGTCATAACTTTCCTTCTAAGGAGTAACTGTCTTTTAATTTCATGGCTGCATTCACCATCTGCAGTGATTTTGGAGCCCCCCAAAATAAAGTCTGACACTGTTTTCACTGTTTCCCCATCTATTTCTCATGAAGTGATGGGACCAGATGCCATGATGTTAGTTTTCTGAATGTTGAGCTTTAAGCCAACTTACCTCCCCACAAAGACTAAAATGATTCTATCATCTAATGTTTCTCAGTAAAATCATCCATGGAGATTCTTAGAAGCAACATTAAGTATACAACATTGTATATACTTAATGTATAAACAAGTACACATAGTATTAAGTCTGGGATATCAAACTTTCTAAGAAAATAAATACCCATTCTATAAGACTAAAAGAGATGTTCAAAGCAAAGCAGAAAAGTGTAAAAATAAAAATCACCTAATTCACTGAGAATTTATATATTCTTCTATAGTTCCTTTCTATATCTTCAAAGAAAGCCCATAATGAATTAAAAATAGCTAAGTTAGATAAATGTCAACACTTTAGTGATTACTACTGCAATGTTTCTGAAGTAACTGCATAAAATTAAGTAAGGATGTTCCATAAAATTTATGTCCAGTACCACAAATCTGAAGTCAAAGGAAAAGTCATCAATGGAAATATTTTAAACAAGAATTAGACATCTGGAAAGCATGAATACCAATAAAAATATGAAGGAGAAAGCAATCAACAATGGAGCACCAATTCTCAAAGCCAATGAAAAAAGACACAAAGTAACAGAAAAAATTCTAATAAATGCTTAGAGTTCAAAATGAAGTGAATTTTTAAAATATAAATATTTCTTTTCCATATTTTTCTTATTTTAATTTTGCCTAAATCCAACACCACAGAGGAAGACAAAACTTATCAGTTATCAAGTATGTAAAATGGGTTTAAACACGTCAACCTGATTTTTTACCTCTCAATTCCCTTTGTATTAGAAAAATACAATCTACCTCTTCATTTCATAAGACATTACGTCAAAGAGACAAAAGATAACAAAGAAGATGAAGCAGAAATTGTTATTTGAAGAGACATATTACAGCTTTATGATGAAAGAAGCAAGAACTATATACTATAAGATTTACTGAGAAGTTCTCAAAATCACAAAATAAAACCGGTAGTTCAAAAACAAACTCTTAGAAGAATAAAAAAGATGACCAAGAGGAAATTCAAGGTGGAACACTGACCAGCAAACCAAGACAACATCAAAAGTGTATTATTTAAGCATCGTGCTTTTCTTTCTATTATTCAAAGCACTTTAATATATATAAAGTGTTATTAACCAAGACTTTGATGATCCCTAAAATAGCTTTATCATTTTTCCATGTAAGGTGGTAGACTAAGATAGATACCATTATTTATGCATTCAGTTAACATATACAGTGAATACCTAAGACTCTGGAGCATACATCTAGCAGGCTACAAAGCCTACAGATTAGGAAGAAAGGTAAAATAATGTTTTGAATATAATATATATGTTTGTGTAAGATATATATGTATATAAGATATATTATATATATATATATACATATATATGAATAACAAGGTAGAGTGGTAAGTTCCTTAAAAGACAAAGGACAGGAAAATTCAACTCCCCTGTGGGGCTCAGAGAACAGAGAACTTCTGCACTGCAGTTGATAAAAATACTAGTAATTACAAATAATTACAAAAAAATAAAAAGCTCCAGAGGCTTCCCAAGTGGCTCAGTGGTAAAGGTCCACCTGCCAAGCAGGAGACATCCCCTGCAGAAATAAACGGCAATCCACTGCAGTATTCCTGCCTGGGAAATCCCATGGGCAGAGAAGCCTGATGGGCTACACTCCAAAGGGTCACACAGTTGGGTACAACCTAGTGACTAAACAACTACAACAAAAATTTTAAGGTGTGCATTTTTTAAGGTGTATGTATCTTTAATGTGTATATATCACATATACACATAATATTTAACAAATAAAGGATACCATACTGTATTTCTCATGGAAATATGTCCTTTTTTCCCTACCTCATCCCGCTTGCCCTCTTCTGTCCTCAAAACCATACATTTCCCTATGTCTCAAACATGTAGGCAAAAAAGAAGTTTGTCCTTGCTTGTTTTATAAAAATGGGATCTTGGCAAAGTCTACTCTTGCATGTAGCTCCTTTCATTTAACAACACACAGGGAAATTGCTAAAGGTGATGGCTCTTTCTCATGGATGCTATATATTCCAAGGCGTTGATATACTACAACTTATTCCACTAACTTCTCATCAGTGGGTATATAATTTGTTTCCTATTTTTACCATAACAACAATAATGCAAAACACAGATATACATAGATATAGCCAGGAATATGCTGGAACAGTTAGAATTGGCTGGAGAGTTAAATTTTATAGGGATTTTGGGAGTAGTTGTGAAACACAGCTATAACTACATATTAAATTATATAAAATTAAAACTAATTATTAAAAACAATAGTGATAATTAGGGGGAAGGGCCGAGGAGCGGAAGGGGCGGCCAGCTGCTAGCAGCGCGGAGCAGGGTCAGGATGGACGAGGACGTGCTGACCACCCTGAAGATCCTCATCATCGGCGAGAGCAGCGTGGGCAAGTCCAGCCTGCTCTTGAGGTTCACAGATGATACTTTTGATCCAGAACTTGCAGCAACAATAGGTGTTGATTTTAAGGTGAAAACAATTTCAGTGGACGGAAATAAGGCAAAACTTGCAATATGGGATACTGCTGGTCAAGAAAGGTTCAGAACATTAACTCCCAGCTATTATAGAGGTGCACAGGGTGTTATATTAGTTTATGATGTCACAAGAAGAGACACCTTTGTTAAACTGGATAATTGGTTAAATGAGCTGGAAACATACTGCACGAGAAATGACATAGTGAACATGCCACTTGGAAATAAAATTGATAAGGAAAATCGTGAAGTTGATAGAAATGAAGGCCTGAAGTTTGCACGAAAGCATTCCATGTTATTTATAGAGGCAAGTGCAAAAACCTGTGATGGTGTACAGTGTGCTTTTGAGGAACTTGTTGAAAAGATCATTCAGACCCCTGGACTGTGGGAAAGTGAGAACCAGAATAAAGGAGTCAAGCTGACACACAGGGAAGAAGGCCAAGGAGGCGGAGCATGTGGTGGCTACTGTTCTGTGTTATAAACTCTGGGAAACGCCATCTCTTGCGTATTTGATCAGATAATGTCATCTTTCTGCATATAAACTCTCTAACTGCTATTTTAGGGACCTTGCAGTTTGCACATATTTGTTTTGTATCATGGCAGTAAATATTTGTGAGAAAGCCCACTCACTGACTTTTCCAGGTAAAACGTAAGCATGCAGTTTGCAATCTGCAGTTTTTTATGTAACATAAAATAGGTATACCTTTATAAGTACATTTGATTTTATGATTTACATTCATCATGTGATTTTTTAAAAAATCCACCTCTCTAGTATATGTCGATACAAGGTCTAGTTTTGGTCTCCTTTTCGCTTAAATATTAATCAATTACTGGATTAATTGGTATCATAGAACTCCCAGGACCACTGGAAGATACACAGATGTCATCAAACCTGGCAGATTTCCCTTCAGGAATAACAAAGAGCATGATTCCACAGCTTTCCTAGGATGTTCACTGACGGATTCTCTTTAGTACTAAGCAAAATCCTCTTTGCAGGATGTGGTCGAGGCCAATTTATAATTAAACCCCCGTTTGTTCTGACGATACTTCTGAATTAGCATTAATATGTTAAAGAAGTTTGGTCTTCCTTGACTTGAGGAGTAGCTCATTGCTTAGCTGGAGTTTTAATTCTGTGATGTGTACATGGCTTCATGAGCCTCTGTGCAGCATTTTGGGTTGTGTGGTATTTGACAGAATGGCAATAAGATTCCCCCATTTGGGTTTCAGAAGGATGGGAGTAGTATGTTTGTATAACTCATGTAGCACTTATCACCTTTAAAACCAACACCTTTTCTCATAAATGTTGGTGGTGTTTGTTCCGGTACTTCAATTATAGCTTGTGTAATGTTAATGAATATCTGTATCTTATGACTTCCATAAATGACTAGTTGATATTCAGAAACATATTTCCGTGTTTTGAGGGTTGGGGAAAAAACACTAAACTATAATTTGAAAAAGGCATATTGCTTCCAGATTTCGATATGTATGGAAAAATACTGTTGCAGTGAAAATCTTGGTACAAACTCGTACAGACTAATAAATCTTTTACACAGTAAAAAAATAAAAATAAAAATAAAAACAATAGTGATAATTAAACCTCATCACTTCCTATTTTCTACATATGTGCTTTTGAGTTTATTTATACCTATATAACTGTACACTGGAAATACTATGTAGCAGCATGTTAATTACAATATATCTCTTCCCAACTCTGCATTTAGTGATGTCATTTAGTGATGTCACATAGAAAAGCAGTACTGAGTTAAATGATTAATGAACTTTTACAATAAATGACAAATTGCATCTTTTAAAAATGCTAAAATAATTCACATTTGTATCAGAAATATAAGTACTCTAGTCTATTAAATGCTTTTCCAATTGGATAGGAATAAAGAAGTAGCCGTCTTTTACTTAATTTTCATTTCCCAGACTATTAGTGAGCTGGAGAATCTTTACAAACTGGCCATTTGGATTTGCTCTTCTGTGAACTGCCAACATCCTGTAGACCTTTGCCATTGCTTTATCAGTATTTTGGTCAATTTCTGAGAGCTCTTTGTATACTTTGTATACTATTTATTTTCCCCTGATCCATCATTAGTACACCAATACCAAGATTCAAAGGTGTATATACACACACACACACACACACACACACACGTAGATATATAACAGTCAATTATCTCTTTCCTCATTTGGTTCTAGTTTTCCTTTCTTTTAAAAAGGTTTCTGCTAATCCTGAGGTTACAAATATAGTCACTGAAATTTTCTACTAAGTTTTCTTAAGGTTTTCGTAATGTTAAAAAGATATATTTTCCCCCTTAACTACTTTATCCATTGAGAAGTTGGGTTCTGAACTACTTCTAAAGTAAGCAGTAGTTCACAGCAGCACTACTTACAACAGTCAGGACATGGAAGCAACCTAGATGTCCATCAACAGATAAACAGATAAAGAAGTTGTGGTACATATATACAATGGAAGCAAATGTGAAATGAGGTGGATGAACTTAGAGCCTGTTCACAGAGTGAAGTCAGTCAGAAAAATAAATACCATATGTTAATGCATAATTAATGTATGTAATCTAGAAAAATGGTACTGATGAATCTTTGCAGGCAACAAAGGTCCTTATAGTCAAAGTGACAGTTTTCCCAGTAGTCATGTACAGATGTGAGTTCTGGACCATAAAGAAGGCTGAGCACTGAAGAACTGATACTTTTAAATTGTGGTGTTGGAGAAGACTCTTGAGAGTCCCTTGGACTACAAGGAGATCAAACCAGTCAATCCTAAAGGAAATCAACCTTGAATATTCATTGGAAGGACTGTTGCTGAAGCTGAAGCTCAATACTGTGGCCACCAGATGTGAAGAGCTGACTCACTTGAAAAGACCTTGATGCTGGGAAAGACTAAAGGCAAAAGGAGAAAGGGGCAGCAGAGAATGAGATGGTTACATAGAATCAGTGACTTAGCGGACATGAATTTGATCAAACTCTGGGAGATACTGGAAGACAGAAGAGCCTAGCACATTACAGTCCACGGGGTGGTGAAGAGTTAGACATGACTCAGCAACTGAACAACAACATCCAGAACAAATAACAAAGATGCAGACAGAGAGAATGGAATTGTGGACACAGGGACGGGGAAGAAGAGGGGGGATGAACTGAGAAAGTAGCACTGACAGCATACACTACCATGTGTAAAAACATAAAGCTAGTTGAGCTGTTGTTTCGTTTCCGACTCTTTTGCAACCCCATGGACCGCAGCCTGCCAGGCTCCTCCTGTCAGTGGGATTTCCCAGGGGTTCCACTATGTACTTCTCCAGGGGAATCTTCCTGACCCAGGGATTGAACCAGTGTCTCCTGCATTAGCAGGAGGATTCTTTACCACTGAGTCATCAGGGAAGACTGATACAATTAATGGGAAGCAGCTATAATACACAGGGAGCCCAGCCCCATGTGCTGTGATGACCTAGACGGGTGGGTGGTGGGTGAGAGGCAGGCTCAAGAGGGAGGGAATACATATACGTTGTTGTACCACAGAAACCAACACAGCCACTGTAAGGGAAATATCCTCCAATTTTGTATGTGGCACACTCCCCCAAATAAATAAATAAAGCAGTAAATTCCATTATTTTTAAAAAGATCAAATTGGTCCAATTTTTTTTTTTAGGTTATAAATATTTGATAGAAAGAGCCATTTGTCCTAAATTATAAACAGAGAACATTTCAAACTATGGGGTTTAAATAGACCATTTCCTCTTGAAATAATACAACTTAATTTTCAAAGGCTATAAAGAAACTCTATTATCTAATAATGTAGCATTTGGCCTACTTACATACAAGATTTCAAACCCACCATGGACATATGATATTTAAAAGCAGCTTAGCAATAATCAGCTTCATGTGCAGTTACATTAATGTTTCTAAAACTCTCCATTACTTGAAGTAACATATTGATTTTTTTAAAAAAGTAATGTATGTAGCACTCAATACTGCATACTGACACAAAGTTAAAACGACTGAAAATGCATGACTGACTGAGAGCATCATTTATATATGATACGATATATTTTCAAGCAACTTTGAAATTTAAATTCAATCATTAACTTGAGATGATAATTTTTCATTTTACCATTTCCTTTTACTCTTCCACTGATTAAAAACTAGAAAGTGCTACTATACAAAGGGCAGGTTATTCTAATAACATTCTCACCTTTGTATCCCTAATGTCAGTACTAGTAAGTTTTCAATCCAAATATTTATAGAATCGAACTAAGTGACCCACATGATTAGGGGAAGGCCTTCTTGAATTCTAGAGGCATTCTTACAGTACCCTGCAAATGACTTAAGTACAGTTCTTGCTTATGACATTTTATTTTCACTATTAGATTACTATGTTATACTACACTGGAAGCCAAACAATAAACAAGGGCCATATCTAGCACATAGTAAATGGCAGTGAGAGTCTGGTAAGAAGGAGGGAAAACATGAAGAGAAGATGACCAAAATAATTTTCCTGAAAAATTTGTTTTCAGAAAACTTTTGATGACTAGTTTACATTATTCTCACAGGCTACATTATCTCTTGGAATTGTCCCATCCAACTCGGAATACACAATACAGACTCAGGATTTTGAGCATCTTCAAGATCACCATCTCCTTGCAAAACAAAGAAACAAATTATTTTCTTCATTGTTCAGTTCCAGCATGCACAGAAATTTCAATATGTCTCCAGCAGAAGAATGAATACATTATCACATCTCCATTCAGTGAAGAACCTTGAAAGAGCTTTATCTGTTTCTAATATCACTAAAGACCAAAAAAACATGGTATGAAAAAGTAATGTCATAGAACAAGATGATACAATATATTCCCTGTTGCAAAAAGAAACTTGCATGTGTGATGTTTACAAATGTATGTGCATATATATATTTTAAATATTTTAAAGGATTCTTTAAAACCTTTAAGAATATGTACCAAAATGTTAAAAATGATTAGTACCAGGGAGAGGACAGTGATTTTCACTTTACTTCTTAAGAATGTATTTATCACTTGTACAATTTATGATAAGAAAGGGACATTTTGAATGCACACTACTGATACTCTGCATTGTAAAAGATACTTTATATACATTGTCCCATTTCATTATTCTCACAAAGGAATGAGGTTGGCATTAAACTGAAGCACAAAGCAGTTATTAAAAGGCAGTCCAAATCTGAATACAGGGTTCTCTAAAGAGAAACTTTTTGTGTGCTCTTTGTCCTTTACCATGAAACTTCATAAAAATGCTTGGCTAAGAAGAGTTAAGAGCTCTTAATCAGTGTTTTCATTTTCTGCTTTAAACAACAGATTATTCCAAAATTAGATGTACATGTATACACACATACATGGATACTTTAACTTACATAATCCCAATTTATTATCACAATTCATCTGAAATCTCAACTTTTTAAGTCTCTGTTTCTGCATGGAAAGTTGTGTAAGAAACATATTTTAAATGTAAAATATTAAATGGCAAATGTAAAATAACACAACTTCGTAAAAATAAAGTAAAATTTGCCTCTTCAACGTATCCAAGTAAGATGTGAAAAGGCCATTCCACTGTTCCCACTTTATTTTTAATAAAAAGGTATTAAGTTCTTCCAGTGACCTTTAAGGAAGGAGCACAGCCTATAAAATCTATTTAAGGATATTAAATCTGGTTGATGTTTCAGGTGTCGACCTTATGAATACCAATCTCTCAATTAGCTATTTCCTTTTCCTTCCTTATTTATAGTCTAGTAGAGTACCTCACCATAATATACCATGAATGTGTATGATTTCTGTGAGGTCAAACCTGTATTCCAACAGTTCTAATGTTTCTCAAAAGTTTCTGGAATTCCTTGTATGAAAAAAATGCATTCAGAAAAGGCACAGTTATTAAAATTTTTCAACAGCAGTTTCTCATTCACTGTTATAACTCCAGTGACGACAGTGACAGGACACAGTGAGCACTCAATAAATATTTATTGAACAAATGGAATTAATATCCTTTGATATCTAAAATTTGCCAAGTTACTAGGAATCAGTTGCAATGAATAAGGTGATTCATTACAACAGATGAAGTTAAGTAAAACTCACTGGTCAATAACCTAAGCTGTGACCATATAGTAATTCAATTTGTTCTACTCTCCTAGTTTAGTTTATTCTGTTCTACTATTCTATTGCTCATGAAGAAGGAGCTCAGAGAAAACATAAAAGGATATAATTTAAAAATGAACAAATGTATACAGCTTTCAAGTGAGTCACGTTATAAAGTATAATACTTAACCTGAACATATAAGATTTCTCAAGAGACACCTATAGTCATTATTTCATGCTTATATTACAAGTAAAAGTTTTCAATTCCCAACCTCTAAGTCTTAAGTGATAGCATCTTAGATACATATGAATTGAATTATAGGGAGGGAATAAGGAACTTCACTGTATACCATTCCCAATCTCCACAATATTTAATTTTATTAGGTCTTCTGTTATTAAAGCAATAAAAATATATGTCATTAGGCATTTTGATATGTCATATGTTATTCAAAGCAAGTCTTACAGAAATAATAATTTCAAGCTATACAGAATTTGGAAAGATGGAAATGAACCATTTTCCTTTATTATCTGCACTTTGGTGAACCCTGATCTGCATTTTTTGTCTTGGCAGATATAAGCAATGCATTTAATATGAATGTTGTTACTACTAATTATAAATTGCCCTGATAACACTTCATAGGGTAAGTTTGAACACAGAAGTCTTGAATGTTAATTGAAAAAAATAACAATAAACTATAAATTAGCAAAGTAAGCTAACCATAAGAATAAAAATATTCTAACCAGAAATAGAAAATTAGAAATACTTCTGACAGTGTAGAGTTTGTCAACAATGAATGCTAGTGAATTTTCTTCTCAATTTTCTTCTCATTAAAATGCAGTGAAGTTTAGATCACTGGCTAAAAAAGGGCAGAGATATTTTTACCATTTTCTACACTATACCATCAGACTTTGGTGATTTGATCTAAAGCTGTCTTGAGAGTCTGAGTCAATAAACTGTCTTCTGTGAACACTCACATATAATACAAACATAACTGATGAAATGTTCTTGCATGGAATTCAATCACACTTTTTAGAAGCCAACTTTTATCAAGTGATATATGATCCTAAGATTC
Organism: Capricornis sumatraensis; assembly: GCF_032405125.1. Taxonomy (NCBI): domain Eukaryota; kingdom Metazoa; phylum Chordata; class Mammalia; order Artiodactyla; family Bovidae; genus Capricornis; species Capricornis sumatraensis. The sequence continues at coordinate 21,728,986 of NC_091088.1, read as the reverse complement.
AATCAGATAAAAAATGAGGTTTCCCAGCTATCCATTGCCCTTCCTTCTCTTCCCCCCTAGAGTGTAAGGAAGCTCCTGGAAAGAGACTGTCATAATACCTAGAAGGGTGTGGAAAGAACATGGGCTATGAAAACAGACAGACCTCGGCTACAGGCACAGCTATGTCCACAGCTATCTACACCTGGGCACTCTCTGAGCTAGGTCTTCTCATCTGTAAAGTGGGGGGAAAATTACTTAACCTCATTGGATTGTTGTGAGAATAAATGAAATATGTCAGGTATAGCACTGGCATAGTGTATATTAACCACTTATTATTTTCCCTTCTCCACTTTTAAACTTTTGAATCTCCTCCAGCACTTAGCATAGTATTAACCACAAAATTAGAAATCAAAGAATTTTAATTAGTTGGCTTTGTCAGGTTAATATTAGAATCCTCTTGATCAATGCAAGGATGGATGCCCCACAGAATGGTTTTAAATTTGCAACTTAAAAATCAGTAATTAAGAAATGGCAAAAAGCTAACTGAGTGAAATTTGAGCTGTGTGATATTAAAGTACCCTTGGATTGCTATACATAATTTAATGTCTATGTGCAGAAGCCATAGGAAATCAAGATTAACATGTTTAACAATGCTGGAGGAAAGAGCATAACTGAGACTGGAAGAGCAAAAGCTCCCCTAAAGTATGACCCTGTACTACATAGGAGTGATGCTAACAGGTCTTCAATAAAATTTCATAACCAAAACCAATAATTATTTCTGAAGCATGATTATTCAGAATTAACTTTAATTTCACTAACAACCTCCATGGCCACTGTCAAACATCCCCCAAAAATATGTCATCCATATAGGGAGACAAAACAAAGTCAAGACCCTTGGGAGCAGAATCACATCTGTCATTAAGATGTGGGACTGGCTCAAGATGGCAGAACAGAAGGATGTGCGCTCATCTCCTCCTGCAAGAGCACCAAAATCACAACTAGCTGTTGAACCACCATACACAGAAGGATGCTAGAACCCACCCAAAAGAGACACTCTACATCCAAAGACAAGTACGAAGCAGCAATGATATAGTAGGAGAGGCACAATTATGATAAAATCAAACCCCATACCTGCCCAGTGGACAACGCACAAACTGGAGAACAAAATATCAAAGAAGTTCTCCCACTGTGGTAAAGGTTCTAAGCCATATGTTAGGCTTCCCAGTGGGGGATGAGGAAACAGAGACCCCACTCCTGGAGGGCAAAAACAAAATGTCATGTGCACCAAGACCCAGGGGAAAGGAGCAGTGACCCCATAGAAATGGAACCAGACCTACCTGCTCATGTTGGAGGGTCTCTTGTGGAGGTGTTGGTCAGCAATCGCTTGCCATGGGGACAGGGGTACTGGCAGCAGCACTCCTGGAAGGTGCCCCTTGGCAAGGCCCTCTTAAAGGCTGCCATTAACACTACCATACCGCCCACAGGCCCCAGGGCTGGGTAGCCTCAGGCCAAACAAAGCACTGGGAGGGAGCACAGTCCCACCCATCAGCAGATAACTGGATTCAAGTTTTACTGAGCAAGGCCCTGCCCAGAGCAAGACCCAGTTTTTCCATTAGGAAGCTTACATAAGCATCTTAGTCTCATCCACCAGTGGGCAGATAGAAGAAGAAAAAAGAACCACAACTCCATAGCTGCCAGAAAGAAAAACCACAGAAAGTTAATCAGGATTAAAAAAGAAGAGGGTTATGGAGCAGATGAAGGGACAACATAAAACCCCTGAAAAACAACTAAATAGAGATAGGCAACCTTCCAGAAAAAGAACTCAGATAAATGATAGTGAAGATGATCCAAGATCTAGAAAAAGAATGGAGAAGACGTAAAAAACGTTTACCAAAGACCTAGAAGAGCTAAAGAACAGAGATGAACAATATACTAGAAGGAATCAATAGGAGAATAACTGAGGCAGAAGGAAAGATAAGTGACCTGGAAGACAGAATGGTGGAAATCACTGCCACAGAACAGAGTATAGAAAAGAGAATGATATAAACTGAAGACAGCATAAGAGACCTCTGGGACAACATTAAATGCACCAATATTCACATTATAGGGGTCTCAGAAGGAGAAGAGAAGGACCCAAGAAAATGTGTGAAGAGATAATAGCTGAAAATTTCCCTAACATGGGAAAGGAAAGACTCAACCAAATCCAGGAAGTGCAGAGAGTCCCAAGCAGGATAAACCCAAGGAGGAACATACCAAGAAACACAGTAATCAAACTGATGAAGATTAAAGACAAGGATAAAATATTAAAAGCAACAAGGGAAAAACGACAATATACAAGGGAACTCCTATAAGGTCACCAGCCAATTTCTCAGCAGACGCTCTATAGGCCAAAACAGAATGGCACGATACATTTAAAGTGATAAAAAGGAAGAACCTACAACCAAGAAGGAGATCAGCCCTGGGATTTCTTTGGAAGGAATGATGCTAAAGCTGAAGCTCCAGTACTTTGGCCACCTCATGGGAAGAGCTGACTCATTGGAAAAGACTCTGATGCTGGGAGGGATTGGGGGCAGGAGGAGAAGGGGACGACCCAGGATGAGATGGCTGGATGGCATCACGGACTCGATGGACGTGGGTCTGAGTGAACTCCGGGAGATGGTGATGGACAGGGAGGCCTGGCGTGCTGCGATTCATGGGGTCGCAAAGAATCGGACACAACTGAGCGACTGAACTGAACTGAATAACCAAGAATACTCTAATCAGCAAGACTCTCGTTCAGATTTGACAGAGAAATCAAAAGCTCTCAGACAAGCAGAAGTTAAGGGAATTTCAGCACCACCAAATCAGTTTTCTAACAAATGCTAAAGGAACTTCTCTAGGCAGGAAACATCAAGAGAAGGAAAAGAACTACACAAAATAAATCCAAAACAATTAAGGAAATGGTAATAGGATCATACATTTTGATAATTACCTTAAATGTAAATAGATTAAATGCACTAACCAAAAGACATATACTGGATGGATGGATGAAAACGTGCATGTATTCAGTTCCACTTACCACATCATTGTTTGTAACCCCCAAATTGTATGTAATTATTTTTATATCCTTAGGGTAATCATGCTTCCGTTACGGCTTGCAACTGCAATTATTGTTTATTTTTTGTCCAAATATTGATTGTGAAAACTGATAAACACCTTTCATTGGGACTATGTAACTATTATTTGCTTAATATCACTGTATTATGATTGGGCAACAGAAAATAACAGGATTCTATATCGCTAAAGCTACCATTTAACACTGAGATGTTATGGGGAGGGAGGTGGGAGGGGGTTCATGTTTGGGAACACATGTAAGAACTAAAGATTTCAAAATTTAAAAAAAAAAAATTAAAAAAAAATAAATTAAATTAAATTAAATTAAAAAAAAAAAGAAAAATCTGTAATCACATTTAAAATCCAGAATATCAGAATTATCTTGGGATTTTCTGAAAAATATAAGTGCTTAGGTATTGCTTCTTTTTCTCCAAAGCTCCAGATGTGTTTCTAATGAGCAACCATGCTTAAAAACAACTGGATTATTTATATGATGATATTTTACTTTTATCTAGTTTCTTTCAAATGGGAAGTGCTCCCATTTCATTTAGTTTGTTTTCCAATTTATCTCTTTTTTGGTTGTTTTTTTTCAAGCCTTTATCAAGCTTCTGTATACACAAATACTTAAATAGTATGTATAATATATATGTTTTAGAAAATTAAAAAAAAGACTTCTCAAATTAAATGTGATTTGGTTAAAACAAAACGAAAAAAAAGAAGCATAGGATGCATATTAGGATACTGAACTCATGTTATAATGAAAATATTAAAACACAAGTTAACCAACTTTCTAATACATACATTTAAAATTATAGACCTAGAATACTATAATAGGCATCTTTTAAGTACTAAATGTTTTCATCAAGAAATACACTATTCAAACTATCTAGTTTGGCTTAAATGTTTCATGTCTATTCTAAGTGTAGCTTAGCTGTGCAATATTTTTTATGGGCTATTAGTTTTTTATTGAATACAAAACTGAAAGAATGTAACACTGGGTGAATACTAAGCCTATTAAAATTTTGTTGAACTTTAATTTGCATTATAATTTAGTTGTAAGAATTTTACAGTAAAAAAATGGAAATGAAAACCGGAGTCATGACAATGGATATTTAGGTATTCAGTATAAGATATTCAGCTTACACTATTGCAAATGGAACTAAACTATACTGCAACATGAAACCACAGTAAAAATCAGCTTTGAATTTGCTAGTTTTCTGTAGTTAATTTGAAGACCATTTGCTGTTTCCTCTCCTTTTCAAACAATTATATCTATTACTAGAGCACCTACCCTCAGTTTTTTGTTCATTCTGTAAGAATGAATCCTATGAATCTTATCTTACAAGTATGCCTAGAGGAAAAAATACTTTTCTGATGGTATTATAAATTCCCTGTCTACTGGTATTATTCTGCTTGAAATGATAAACTACATGAGATATGAAAGAGGCCAGATCCTGGACACATCACCACTTCCACTACCATCAGACAAGGCCTACGCAAAGATCTTCAAGTAATCAGCACTTCAGTTTCTCAAAGAAATAGCTGTGGAAAATAAACTGGACTGTAGAAAATAAATTTAACTTCTACACCTAACTAAATATGCCTCTTATTTTCATTCACTTGGCTAGGCAATTCCCTGGAAACAGAAGCAGTCATTACATCCTGAAACAGAGGTGGCAACTGAAATGAAGATCCCCTGGAGAGACAGTATCAACAAATATAATTAAAGAAATAAGTAGGACTCCCCTCGTGGTCCAGTAGTTAAGAATCTGCCTGCCAATGCAGGGGACACAGATTTGACCCCTGGTCCAGGAAGATTCTACATGCTGTGGAGGAACTAAGCCCACGCACCAAAACGACTGAGCCTGCCACACACAGCAAGAGAAGCCACTGCAATGAGAAGCCTGGACTCCACAAGCAAGAGTAACCTCCACTCCTGCTGCGGCAACTAGAGAAAACCAGAGCACAATAATGACTCAGCATAGCCAATAAATAAAGTAAATTAAAGAAATAATGTACAGTAATGACACTAGACAGAAATATAAGTAAGATCCACCCACCTCCAAAAATGTTTGCTGTAAAATTTAACTTTTGTTAATGTATAGCAACAGGTTCAAACAGGAGTCCCGAACTAGAAATCCAAATGCCCTTGCGCAGTTGAGTAAAAAGGATTTGGTCCAGGTAAAATCAGGTCAGAAGTCAGAATCTGGAGAAGACCAACAAACTGGTAAAAGACACCCATACTAGCAAAAGGAGGGCTTCCCTCATAGCTCAGTTGGTAAAGAATCCGCCTGCAATGCAGGGACCCCAGTATGATTCCTGGGTTGGGAAGATCCTCTGGAGAAGGGATAGGCTACTCACTCCAGTATTTTTGGGCTTCCATTGTGGCTCAGCTGGTAAAGAATCCTCCAGCAACGTGGGAGACCTGGGTTTGATCCGTGGGTTGAGAAGATCCCCTAGAGAAGGAAAAGGCTACCCACTCCAGTATTCTGCCCTAGAGAATTCCATGGACTGTAGTGTCCATGGGGTCGCAAAGAGTCGACATGACTGAGAGACTTTCACTAGCAAAAGGAGGCTGCAGAAACAGTCACGGCCAGACATAGGAACTGCAGGGTCATGCCGAACAGGAATCAGTGAGGCCAATGATGACAAATTTATCCAAAGATGATGTTTAAGATTGGGAACATGACAGACCTAATTCAGCACCCAAGATTCAGAGCCTAAAATATAACACAGAGAAGACATGAGGACTGCTGCTCAACAAGTATGGTGCTATGGAGAGACATTTCCCCCCAAAGTGTAGTCCATCCACTAGCATACTAGCAGAAGGGCCTCCCTGGGAGGTAGCTAGAACTACTGACTCTCAGGCAACATGCCAGATCTGCTATACCAGAATCTACATTTTAAGGAGATCCAAGGCTCTAAGAGGTAGTTATTTCATCTTCAAGAAATCAAGAAAGGTGAGACGGAAAAAGAAGAAAACGGGATCAAATAGCAACTTTATTGTCTTAGGAAAATCCAACTCCACACACCCTAGAATGTAAAGATGCAAACTAACTAAAACAGCTTCAATGGAGCTCAGTCGCTCAGTCGTGTCCAACTCTTTGCAACACCATGGACTGAAGCCTGGAAGCATGCCAGGCTTCCTTGTCCATCACCATCCCAGAGCTTACTCAAACTCATATACATCAAGTGCATGATGGATCCAATCATCTCATCCTCGGTGGTCCCCTTCTCCTCCTGCCTTCAATCTTTCCCAGCATCAGGGTCTTTTCAAATGACTCAGTTCTTTGCATCAGGTGGCTGAATATTGGACTTTCTGCTTCAGCATCAGTCCTTCCAATGAATATTCAGGACTTACTTCCTTTAGGATGGACTGGTTGGATCTCCTGGCAGTCCAAGGGCCTCACAAGAGTCGTCTCCAACACCACAGTTCAAAAGCACCAATTCTTCAGTGCTCAGCTTTCTTTATAGTCTAACTCTCACATTCATACACGATTACTGGAAAAACCATAGCTGCGACCAGATGGACCTTAGTTGGCAAAGTAATGTCTCTGCTTTTTAATATGCTGTCTAGGTTGGTCACAACTTTTATTCCAAGGAGCAAGCGTCTTTTAATTTCATAGCTGCAGTGACCATTTGCAGTGATTTTGGAATCCAAAAAAATGAAGTCTGTCACTGTTTCCATCATTTCAATCACCATCTGCAGTGATTTTGGAGCCCAGGAAAATCAAGTCAGCCATTGTTTCCACTGTTTCCCCCTCTATTTGCCATTAAGTGATGTTATCAGATGCCATGATGTTAAGTTTTCTGAATGTTGAGTTTTAAACCAACTTCTTCACTCTCCTCTTTCCCTTTCATCAAGAGGCTCTTTAGTGCTTCTCTACTTTCTGTCATGAGTGGTGTCATCTGCATATCTGAGGTTATGGACATTTCTCCCAGCAATCTTGATTCCAGCTTGTGCTTCATACACCCCAGCATTTCTCATGATGTACTCTGCATCCAAGTTAAATAAGCAGGGTGACAATATATAGCTTGATGTACTTCCCCGATTTGGAACCAGTCTGTTGTTCCATGTCCAGTTTTAACTGTTGCTTAATGACCTGCATAGACATTTCTCAAGAGGCAGGTCAGGTGCTCTGGTATTCCCATCTCTTGAAGAATTTTCCATAGTTTGTTCTGATCCACACAATCAAAGGCTTTCGCATAGTCAATAAAGCACTAGCAGATACTTTTCGAAAACGCTCTCATTTTTCATATGATCCAACAGATGTTGGCAATTTGATATCTGATTCCTCTGGCTTTTCTAAATCCACATTGAACATCTGGAAGTTCTTGGTTCATGTACTGTTGAAGTCTGGCCTGGAGAATTTTAAGCATTACGTTGCTAGCATGTGAGATGAGTGCAATTGTGCAGTAGTTTGAACATTCTTTGGCATTGCCTTTCTTTGGGATTGGAATGAAAACTGACCTTTTCCAGTCCTGTGGCCACTGCTGAGTTTTCCAAATTTGCTGGCATATTGAGTGCAAAACTCTCACAGCATCATCCTTTAGGATTTGAAATAGCTCAACTGGAATGCCATCACCTCCACTAGCTTTGTTTGTAGTGATGCTTCCTAAGGCCCACTTGATTTCACATTCCAGGATGTCTGGCTCTAGGTGAGTGATGACACCATTGTGGTTATCTGGGTCATGAAGATCTTTTTTTGTATAGATCTTCTGTGTATACATGCCACCTCTTAATATCTTCTGGTTCTGTTAGGTCATTCCATTTCTGTCCTTTATTGAGCCCATCTTTGCATGAAATGTTCCCTTGTTATCTCTAATTTTCTTGAAGAGATATCTAGTCTTTCCCATTCTATTATTTTCCTCTATTTCTCTGCCTTGATCACTGAGTAATGCTTTCCTATCTCTCCTTTCCATTCTTTGGAACTCTTCATTCAACGTATAATGAAAATGTGTAAATCTTTTCTTTTCTCTTGTAGGAGATCAGCCCTGCGATTTCTCTGGAAGGAATGATGCTAAAGCTGAAACTCCAGTACTTTGGCCACCTCATGCGAAGAGTTGACTCATTGGAAAAGACTCTGATGCTGGGAGGGATTGGGGGCAGGAGGAGAAGGGGACGACCCAGGATGAGATGGCTGGATGGCATCACGGACTCGATGGACGTGAGTCTGAGTGAACTCCGGGAGATGGTGATGGACAGGGAGGCCTGGCGTGCTGCGATTCATGGGGTTGCAAAGAGTCGGACATGACTGAGCAACTGAACTGAACTGAACTGCCTTTCATGTTTTTTCTTTTCTCATCTATTTCTAAGGCTTCCTCAGACAACCATTTTGCCTTTTTGCATGTTTTCCTTGGGTTGTTCTTTTCACTGCCTCCTGTGCAAAATCACAAACCTCTGTCCATAGTTCTTCAAGCACTCCAACAGATCCAATCCCTTGAATCTATGTCATCTCTACTGTATAATAATAAGGGATTTGATTCAGATCATACCTGAATGGTTTAGTGGTTTTCCCTACTTTCTTCAATTTATGCCACATTTCACAATAAGGAGTTCATGTTCTGAGCCATAGTCAGCTCCCGTTCTTGCCGATTGTATAGTACTTCTCCAACTTTGGCTGCAGAGGATATAATCAATCTGATTTTGGTGTTGGCCATCTGGTCAAGTCCATGGGTCTATTGTGTTGTTGGAAGAGGGTGTTTGCTAGGACCAGTGTGTTCTCTTGGAAAAGCTCTGTTAGCCTTTGACCTTCCTCATTTTGTACTCCAAGGCCAAATTTGCCTGTTACTCCAGGTATCTTTTGCATTCCAGTCCCCTATAATGAAAAGGACATCTTTTGGGGGTGTTAGTTCTAGGAGGTCTTCTGGGTTTTCATAGAACTGTTCAAATTCAGCTTCTTCAGCATTACTGGTTGAGGCATAGACTTGGATTACTGTGATACTGAAGAGTTTGCCTTAGAAACGAGCAGAGATCATTCAGTCATTTTTGAGATTGCATATAAGTACTGCATTTCAGACTCTTTTGTTGACTATGAAGGCTACTCCATTTCTTCTAAGGGATTCTTCCTCACAGTCACAGATATAATGGTTAGATGAGTTAAATTCACCCATTTCAGTCCATTGGATCATCCACTGGATCATCAAAAAAGCAAGAGAGCTCCAGAAAAACATCTACATCTGATTTATTGACTACGCCAAAGCCTTTGATTATGTGGATCACAACAAAATGTGGAAAATTCTTCAAGAGATGGGAATACCAGAGCACCTGACCTGCCTCTTGAGAAATCTGTATGCAGGTCAGGAAGCAACAGTTAGCACTGGACATGGAACAATAGACTGGTTCCAAATAGGAAAAGGAGTACGTCAAGGCTGTATATTGTCGCCCTGCTTATTTAACTTAGATGCAGAGTACATCATGAGAAATGCTGGGGTGTATGAAGCACAAGCTGGAACCAAGATTGCTGGGAGAAATGTCCATAACCTCAGATATGCAGATGACACCACTCTTATGGCAGAAAATGAAGAAGCACTAAAGAGCCTCTTGATAAAGGGAAAGAGGAGAGTGAAGAAGTTGGAGAGTGAAGAAGTTTAAAACTCAACATTCAGAAAACTTAGATCATGGCATCCCGTACCATCACTTCATGGCAAATAGATGGAGAAACAATGGAAACAGTGACAGACTTTATTTTTCTGGGTTCCAAAATCACTGCGAATGGTGACTGCAGCTATGAAAATAAACAACGCTTGCTCCTTGGAAGAAAAGTTGTGACCAACCTGCTGCTGCTAAGTCGCTTCAGTAGTGTCCGACTCTGTGTGACCCCATAGACGGCAGCCCACCAGGCTTCCCTGTCCCTGGGATTCTCCAGGCAAGAACACTGGAGTGGGTTGCCATTTCCTTCTCCATTGCATGAAAGTGAAAACTGAAAGTTAAGTCGCTCAGTTGTGTCCAACTCTTAGCAACCCCATGGACTGCAGCCTACCAGGCTCATCTGTCCATGGAATTTTCCAGGCAAGAGTACTGGAGTGGGTTGCCATTGCTTTCTCTGGATGCAAAGAACTGAGTCATTTGAAAAGACCCTGATGCTGGGAAAGATTGAAGGGAGGAGAAGGGGACCACAGAGGATGAGATGGTTGGATGGCATCACCAACTCAATGGATGTTGAGTTTGAGTAACCTGCAGGAGTTGGTGACAGACAGGGAAGCCTGGCATGCTGCAGTCCATGGTGTTGCAGAGTTGGACACAACTAAGCTACTGAACTGATGACTTATATTTTTATAAAAATATAAATAATCTATGTGATTTCTTCCATTTTCCAGTCAAGGGAAGCATATATCAGTACACAGAAACTGCTCAAGATATTTAAGCAAGGGGCAAAAGGAAGTCAGAGACATGCAGTTTGGCCCTGGATATGCTATCCAAAGTTAAAGATCAATCAAGAATCCCCTAATCAAGTCGTAAACTTATTAACACTAGGTTCACTATTTTCCTTCATTTATCATACTACTTTTTTGAATTTGAACTTTGTACCTTTCTGGACTTGACCAGTGGGGTAAATATGTTTAGTGTGAAAATATGTTCTATTCAAAAACAAATGGAAAATAAAGCACTGTAGCAGAGTTGTACATGGGAGAGGAAAGTGGAAAGGTATTCAACAGTGAACTATGCTTAACAGCAGAATCCGGGTTTGCATTTTATCCTTTGGAGAATGGAGAACCACTAGGAAGGTTGATGTAATGGCTTCCTATGATATGATCCAAACTTTAGAAAGATAACTGTTGACAGTAAGAAAGATTGCAGAAAAGTGGTAAGTCCTAGACACAAGAGTCCACTTTTGGTTAAAACATTCATCCTAGAGCCTTGAATTAAGATAGTGACAGCAAGGATGCAGAAAAGAATGAACATTCAAGAAATATTTAAAAGGTAGAAAAATTTGACTGAGGAAAGGCTTATATTTGGTACATATCTTAGGCACAAATATCAAGCCATATAGAGTAATACAGGAGGAGAATCTAGTGATAAATTTCTTATCCTTAGTTTTTTATTCCTTTAAATAATAATAATTAACCTTACATCCTGCTAGGATTTTTTTTTTTAATCCTTGCAGTCACTGAGTAAATGATTATTATCAAAGCTACAAGCCTATTGAGAAATTGGGATTAGGTATGAATGTGAGAGTTGGACTGTGAAGAAGGCTGAGCGACAAAGAATTGATGCTTTTGAACTGTGGTGTTGGAGAAGACTCTTGGGAGTCCCTTGGACTGCAAGGAGATCCAACCAGTCCATTCTGAAGGAGATCAGCCCTGGGATTACTTTGGAAGGAATAATGCTAAAGCTGAAACTCCAGTACTTTGGCCACCTCATGTGAAGAGTTGACTCATTGGAAAAGACTCTGTTGCTGGGAGGGATTAGGGACAGGAGGAGAAGTGGACGACAGAGGATGAGTTGGCTGGATGGCATCACGGACTCGATGGACGTGAGTCTGAGAGAACTCCGGGAGTTGGTGATGGACAGGGAGGCCTGGTGTGCTGTGATTCATGGGGTCGCAAAGAGTCGGACACGACTGAGCAACTGAACTGAACTGAACTGAACAAGTTAATTGTGCTTTATTGAGTATTTTCATGAAAACAAGATAATATACCAAACATGAGGATCTCAGAACTGATAGACACACAGATAAAAACTCATAAAAGGATTCCACAAAGCAAAGACAATTACTGTCAGAACTATGTAAGTTAAGAAAATAAGCAAGTATTTTAAATACCTCTTTATTACAGATATTTAACATGGACAATTCATTGTTATCAGGAGACCATTTAGAAGATGTTTAATACAAAAAAAGGTAAAAGTCTAAAATCAACTTGCTTATATGAGCCATATTTTAAAGGCTCAATCTGAATGGAATAAATCCTTTCAAAGCAAAAAACATATATATCAATAGAAATGATCAATGCTTTCTACCAATGCCTAGCATAATACCAAATGACATTATGTTTAAAAACTAAAATCTTTAAAAGTTATTTTTAAATAAGATATATTTTTAACATGTCCTTAGAAGTATGAAAGTTGGAGATGTCACACAGTGGGACATAAATATACAAGCAAAGCCTAACGATTAATGGTGAAGAGTGCATTTTCTCTAGAGCTCCAGGTTTCCTACTACAATTTCTAGGTGAAGTCACTTAACAGACCCATAGCTCCAGAATGGTCAAAACCTAAGTGTTGCCCAGTTTGGAATCAATCAGCCATGGGTTGCTTTGTTCAAAGCTTATCTCATATATTGTTTTTGCTTAAAGAGAGAGAATATAGTAAGGCTACCTACATTAAGACAGCATGATCTACAGTCAAATCTACAAACACCACACACACCCCTGCACACAGGCTGCTTGATACCTGAGCCAAATTTCCATCCTTGAAATAAATATAACAGCAAATGCTTCTATCAAAATATTTAAAATCAAACATCACAGTAAGTTTATCAGTTCAGTTCACTGACCTTAATTTTTAACCTGATTTGCACAACTGTCATTTGTTTACACATAAAAATTCATGACAGAAACATATTCAGAATACACGAAAAAAGAACATGAAACTGAAATCAGTGTAAACTAGAAGCTGTTAAAAAGTTTAGACAAATTATTAAAATTAATAATCAAAAAGAACAACCTGCCCTATGTGTTACTGAACAATACAAGTCCATGTGCCTGACACACTGCTGCTGCTGCGAAGTCGCTTAAGTCGTGTCTGACTCTGTGTGACCCCATAGACGGCAGCCCACCAGGCTCCAGTAAGGCCAAATAATATTAAAACACTGGAGTCTGGAAGAGAGAAAGGTTTATTACTGGGTCATGCAAAGAGATGGGTGGCTCATGCCCTAAGAACCTCAAACTTACTGAAAGCTTTCATCAAAAACCTTTAAAAATCAAAAGATGAGAAGGGCGTGTTTAGTTGTTTTGCAAACTTTTTGGTGTCATATTTGTTCTTGAAGTTAGGTCACGATCAGATAACAATGTTTCTGTAAACCTCTACCAAAGAAAGTTACTCTCTGTTCTAACAAGAAAGGGCCAAGTCCCAAGGCCTTGCTTTCACCTTCCAAGGTCCTAGTAGTGGTTAAGAGGAGGTGGAGCTCAGCTGGGAGCTCCCTCAGGGCCAGATCCCCAGACTCTGCCCAGCAGTCATCTCTGAGGGAGCCAGGTGCCCAACACAACTGGCCCTAGGCTCCTCAGGCCACCGATATAGCGAGGACCAGGTCCCACAGACTGTGACCCAGCCAGACTTCCATTGCTATTAGGCAGCAGGATAGGGGAGATTAGGATAGAGGAGAGGTTTACCACTGTCTCAAGGCCTGGGCCAAGACCAGTGGATGGCCTAGGTGAGGGCTCTGAAGCCCTACAGAACACAGCCCTAAGCTTGTTCTCTGGGCCCCCCAGCTCATCTGCTGGCCCAAGGCTGGGTGAACTGGAGAGCTTCCCAGAGAAGGCCAGGATCCGCCTTTTACCTCACTCTCCACCTCACAACCACCACTCCATTGTTGTCTAATTCCCCTCACTAACTGTCACTCCTGAACAGTTGGCTGCTTGTAGGTGGGGCCCACAGCTGTGCGGTCCAATAGCTGAGCAGGACCACTAACAGTTGCTCACTGATAGTGGCTGCTAGTGGGCAGGACACACTGAGGCACCAACCAATGGCTGAGCAGGACCCATTGCCTGGTGACAGGGTGCAGAGTAATGAGGCATAGCAATGGCTGCTGTACTAAGGGCTGAGCGCACTGTGCTCTGTTACATACAGACTAAAAACTCCACAGAAAAAAACAGTCCACTGACTGAAGCAGCCAAAGTCATATTTTTAGCATAATAGTGATTTATAACTAATAACCATCAGGTATCTGTGATCAAAATTCAAAAGTTAATGTAACCATATTAGAAAAAATATAATTTAAATATATAGAAATATCTTCAGTGGCTCACCTGCTGGAAGAGGATAGAAATGCAATTATGAATACAAGTCATGCACCTGAGAAGAGTATGTTTTCAAAACATACAAGAAAGAGAAAGAACTCATATATGAAGGACTATCCAAAGCTCAACTGCCCAGTCCCAAACTCTGGGCCTGTTCTTGCCAGTCTACATTCTCAGCTTTAACCACAGACTAAATCTATCACACCAATAATAACATGACCAGGGCTTAAATATTAGAAAAACTTCAAGTCCTATAAGACTTGAATCTTAAATGGTTGAAAAGGAAGGCCATGGAAATGGTATGAGGTTATTGATAATGAAGTACAACAATTAAAACAATAAGCTTTAAAAAATTTTATAACAAAAACTAATTGATGTATATTTTGAAAGACAAAACTAATTATGTAAAGTTTGAAAGATGATAACACATATATCAGAACCCATAAAAATAGCCAATTTCAATGATATACATAAAAAGATTCTCACTGATTCTGGAAGCCCCTTAATATATCATATCTGTTCATAAATAAAAAGCAACGTCCTCAAGAAATTTGTGAAATATGAACTGAAAGAGAATCAAGAAATTAAAAATAAACTAGTTCTTTTCAAATGACTAAGATAAAGTCACATCATTGTTGGTAAAAAGAAACTAATAAAATCTAACTAATAAAAACCAAGAAAAAAAATACTAAAATAAAAACCAGCAACAATGTTTTCACCTTTTTAAAACAACTGCTAATCAAGGCAGCCAAGGCCAATTGTGACAAACATAAGAACAAGTGCAAATTTATTAAAAACATAGCACAGAAAATTTAAATGAACAATCAAAAAGCGTTTATTGAATTTTCAAGACCAAGTATATAACATGTGCAGTTACAGTTTCCTTTTATGTATTTTTTAGTCTAGGATTACTTTCAAATCTCTTTGGGTCTATCTTCAAGACTCAAAAAAAAAAAAAAAAGACATATCTTAATGATATCTTAATTTCATAAGTTTTACCAGTAAAAACAAAGGAATATTTACATCTCCTACAAACCCAATATCTTCTAACAGGTAAATCAAATGTTTATATCTCTTTCAGCCTAAACCGAGAAAGATATGGCAGCTCTTGGTGTGGTCCTCAGAAACAGAATGGTTAACCTTCACTTTAAAATATGCACAAATAATGTAAAAATAAGATGTAAATCTATTTGCTAGACATAGACACAGAAAATTTTCCTGTATTAAATTTGGCCACATCCTAAAAGTTACCTTTGAGTTACCTTGAGTCAAAGATACATACAAAAATGGTAGATGATCAAGGTAGCCACAGTTTCTGAATCTAGACTGAATCTGTTCTGATGACAATCAATATTTGTGCTTTCACTGTCATTTATTATCAAAGGACTGAGTGTCCCATATGCCTAGCACTGCTGCTCTTAATTGCTAAGTGTAGAGCTAGGAACAGAGAGCATATGGCTTCTACCATGAGGCTGCTCCCTGCCTTCTTACCACTTTCCAATTTATTTGCATAATAGCCAGAGGATCTTCATAAAATATTACTCAAGTCTTATCACTCTGTTATTTCAAATTTTCCATAGCTTTCCCTTCCGATTACAGTAAAATTCAGGTATTTTCAAGCTTCCCAGCACCCTCCCCCTCACAGTCATCTTCTCTTTCCTATTACTGTCATTCATAATGTTTTATCCTTTAAGGGTACTGTTCTCAAATATCCAGCTCTATCTACCCCCAAGATTCTATACTAGGACACTACCCCAGCTTCTCATTTGACTCCTATATCCTCCTTCAGCTGAAATGTCACTTTCAGAGATGCCTTCTCTGAAGCCCCATGCTAATCCTGCAGAAAATACAGAGCTGACAAGTGGTGCTTGTCATCCGGTCCGAGGAATAACGGGATCAGTTCTTTATTTTAGAAAAATAAAAGCTTGTAGAACAGACTAGGTAGAGAGGTGGTACAATGGGAGGTGATGGCTATAGGTAGCAAAGTTAAGTAGGAAACAACTACTTGTTAGAGACTACAGACATGCAAAAGCACTGAAGTCATCTTTAGCTTTGCAAAAAGTTCCATCAGGTTATAAGCTCCTCTTTAAGACCTTTATCAATTATCAACATCTCTAAGACTGGAATTAAGACTGTCCTTTGGTATCCACCAGTGATTGGATCCAGGACCATATCACCCCGCCCATCACACCAAAAACCATGGCTGCTCAAGCCCCTTAAGTAAAACGGCATGGTTGTGTTGGCCTTCTGCTTTCTCAGACTGTAGACCAAAATAGGGCCAACTGTATTACAGAATTTCCACAACATCAGAGAGGTCCACTAAACATTAGTTAACTTGACATGAGTGAGTGAGAGAAGAGCAGTGAACATTTCCAAGATGCAAGCAATAATCATTCTACCACCCTAATGGCAGGAAGCCAAGAGGAACTAAAGAGGCTCTTGATGAAGGTGAAAAAGCTGGCTTAAAACTCAACATTCAAAGATCATGGCATCTGGTCTTACCACTTCATGGCAAATAGATGGGGAAAAAATGGAAACTGACAGAATTTATTTTCTTGGGCTCCAAATTCACTGCAGACAAAAGATGCTTGCCTTGGAAGAAAAGCTATGACCAACCTAGAGAGCATATTCAAAAGCAGAGACACCACTTTGCCAACAAAGGTCCATATAGTCAAAGCTATGGTTTTTCCAGGAGTTATGTATGGATGTGAGAATTGGACCATAAAGAAGGCTGAGCACTGAAGAAATGATGCTTTCAAAATGTGGTGCTGAAGTAGACTCTTGAGAGTCCCTTTCAAGATCAAACCAGTCAATTCTAAAGGAAATCAACCCTGAATATACATTGGAAGGACTGATGCTGAAGCTGTAGCTCCAAAGAGCCAACTCATTGGAAAAGACCCTGATGCTGGGAAAGACTGAAGGCAGGAGGAAAAGGGCACAACAGAGGATGAGATGGTTGGATGGCACCATCGACTCAATGGACATGAGTATGAACAAATTCCAGGAGGTCGTGAAGGACAGGGAAGCCTGGCATGCTGCAGTCCACAGGGTCGCAGTTGGACACGACTAAACAACTGAACAACAAATGACAGAGAAAAAGAATAAGGTTTATGGTCAATAAGATTCATGCCAAGATAGTTAAATGATATCATATGGCTTCTATTTTCTAAATCTTATAAGATTTCAGGGCAGGATATAGTAAGAAGAGATCAGAGGTCCCAGCAGGACAACAATTTACCAGTGCTCCTCAAAATTCCATCCTACATGAAGGGAACCCATAACATACCCAATATAAACCAAATATCTCTTCTAATTGTATATAATGATGGTACTCCTTGCTGTCTGACAAGAGTTTCTATGGAAACACTCAGAAACAATTTCCTTAGATTTGCAATGATTACAAAAATGAACAGACTTAGATTAAAACAAGAGGTAGATTCTGTTTTAATCTGATTCCATCCAATTGTATTTTATCATGACTAGCCTTCTTAATCAAATAACTTCCATGAGTTTATGTCAAAATAAGGGAAAGTGATAAGCAACCATGTTTGCTTTTGTAAAATCAGTCTTAAATACCAAACCAGCAATATTGTTAAACACACATTTTTAGGAAAGATAAAAAAAGAGAGTTTATTGGGCAGCTACTAAATATTAAGTGTTTTTTTTAATTAATTTATTTTAATTGGAAGCTAATGACTTTACTTAGCTTAAAGCTCAACTTTCAGAAAACTAAGATCATGGCATCTGGTCCCATCACTTCATGGCAAATAGGTGGGGAAACGGTGGAAACAGTGGCTGACTTTATTTTTCTGGGCTCCAAAATCACTGCAGATAGTGACTACAGTCATGAAATTAAAAGATGCTTGCTCCTTGGAAGGAAAGTTATGACCAATCTAGACAGCATATTGAAAAGCAGAGACATTACTTTGTCAACAAAAGTCCATCTAGTCGAGGCTATGGTTTTTCCAGGGGTCATGTATGGATGTGAGAGTTGGACTATAAAGAAGGCTGAGTGCTGAAGAATTGATGTTTTTGAACCGTGGTGTTGGAGAAGACTCTTGAGTGTCCCTTGGACTGCAAGGAGATCCAACCAGTTCATCCTAAAGGACCTCAGTCCTGGGTATTCATTGGAAGGACTGATATTGAAGCTGAAACTCCAATACTTGGCCACCTGATGTGAAGAGCTGACTCATTTGAAAAAACCCTGATGCTGGGAAAGATTGAGGGCAGGAGGAGGAGGGGACGACAGAGAGTGAGATGGCTGGATGGCATCACCGACTCGATGGACATGGGTTTGGGTGTACTCTGGGAGTTGGTGATGGATGGGGAGGCCTGGCGTGCTGTGGTTCATGGGGTAAGAGTCAGAGACGACTGAGCGACTGAACTGAACTGAACTGAATTACTTTACAATATTGTGGTGCTTTTTGCCATACATCAAAATGAATCAGCCACGGGTGTACATGTTTCCACCCCATCTTGAACTCCCCCCCCGCCACACACACACCCTCCTCTCTCCCCACCCCAACCCTCTGGGTTGTCCCAGAGCACCAGCTTTGAGTGCCCTGCTTCATGCATTTAATCCTCACAATAATCCCTTCAGGTAAGTTTTATGACCCTTATATTTACAGAGAAGGAAACCAAGTCTCAAAGATGTAAAGTAACTTGCTCAGAATCAAATAGTAAACAGAGCCAGGATTAGATTCAGGAATAGTTGAACACAAAATGTGTATGCTCTCCTTAGGTTCTTAGAAGGTGCCACAACACGTAACAGTTCAGGAACCTCAAGCCTATGGTCTCTTTAAGACAAAAACCAAAAAACAAAACCCTCAGTAAGTAGTTGACTATTATATTAGGCTGAAAATAAGCCTGCTATATAAGTGACCAGAAAGAAGCAAGTGTCAGACACACAAAATAAAAAGTTGAGTTCTGCCCAGAATATACAATAAAATTTGACCAGGTATTGATATGCTCCTTCAAAATCAAATCAAATTAACCAAAGAACCTAAAAAGAAGTAAGTAATGAAAAAAACTCAAGTCACATGCTGATAAAGTTCTTTAGATGCTGATAAACATACAGAGCCAGGATACAGATAAACCAATGATCCATTGTAGGGTATGATTTTTCAAATCATCTTATCATCTAGGAATAAAACTAAAAACACTGAGACATTTCTTACCTCATCACAAAATGCCATAACAATTACTACAAATACCTGAACTGTAATGTCAATTACAGTGATTGCCCTAGCTGACTAACCCTGCTAACCTAATACAGAACTGCAGTAGTCAAATGAGAAATGGAAGCAGTCTAAGTTATTGGATGCTACACTCTTTACCTAGTAATTAGTTAATTCATTTTGGTTGTGGAATTTGCCTATAAATTCATTGTCCTGTATGCTTTGCCCAGAGGTTCTTTAAAGAAAAACCTGGAGATCAAGATCCCATTTTGGATTTTAGCAGTCAAAATAAAGAAAACATCTTCAAGCACAGCACATACTGACACATCAGCAGTCAGAGCACAACTCAAGCATGCATACACAGAAATGGAGGACACACTAAATTCAATAAAGAGTAGAAATAAAAAGAAACATAGCAGAAACAAATCCAGCAGGGATAAAGAGGACTGGAATGCATAAAATAATCTAGGTATATTTGAAACTAATTTTCCAAAATGAAGGTACTAGCTTTCACTTTTGGTAACACTGAATAGTTTCTAGCCAAAGGTACTAAGGAAAAGCTCAGCTATAAACACAAGACATGCTTTAAAATGATTGTTAAATGAAATTACACCAGTAAACACTCTCCCACAATGATAACGTCCAAGGAACTACAATAGCAAAACACAAATCATTTCCAACATAAATGCAGTATTTCCAAATTAGTAAATAAACTATGCAAACCACTCTATTTAACAGATAAAAGTTTTAAGTACTTTTTACAGTCATCACTAAGTTTTGGTTAGACAAACCCTAAGTGTCACTACTGAAAGTAATTTTTATGGAATCCATCTTCTAAAATGGTTTATAATGATTAAGTTTGGTATTTTTCTATTTTGTTTCTTGGCACATTCTATTTCCAGTTTAATAATATGGTACTAAAAAACTTCTTGTATATGGCTTTAAACACTGTGCAAGTTGCATAGTTCTTAGGTTTTGAAATCTTCAGGACTACTGATATATAAAAGTATACCTTTAGCATTCCATTACCCCATAGCTATTGAATGACTCTGCCAGTGCCGAAAATCCACCAGTTCTTATTAGGAAAGCCAAGATGAAAAACAGAGCCTGGTGCTTAAAAGAAAGTGCAGTTCAAAGATAGATGTCCTAATGTTCTCCTAGTTCAAAAATTAAATGAGAAATCAATTGGTAATGTTACATATACTATTTTGTCATTTAGCAGATGACAACTGAAGACATGGATCATTTTCCTTCCTTAAAGCATAGGCTTTGTTTACTTCTATTTGTGTTTCTTCTCTAAGGTATTGTCTATCTGTTCTTCAAGAATTTTCCCCTTGATCTTACCAAAACAGGATTTGAAATACAAATCAAAATAAGTGTGTGGGGGCGGGGGGAGGGGGGAAGAGAGGAGGGAGAAACCACTTCTGAATGGTTATAGTGAAGCCAAAAACAATTTTTCACTGCTAACTGGCTCATCTCACATCTACCTGTTAATAAATCCTGAGGCTTGAATATTCTGCTTAAGGCACACTAAAGACAAAGCTGTCTCTAGCCAATAGGCTTTACCCAGTGTTCAAGCACAGACCAGTTTAAATGGCCCAAGGTGGCTCA
Organism: Capricornis sumatraensis; assembly: GCF_032405125.1. Classification (NCBI taxonomy): domain Eukaryota; kingdom Metazoa; phylum Chordata; class Mammalia; order Artiodactyla; family Bovidae; genus Capricornis; species Capricornis sumatraensis. Next base: position 21,708,167 of record NC_091088.1, on the reverse strand, counting down.
GTCTTCATTTCAGCTCCATGGCCACTTAACAAAGTCCTTCTATTTAGGATACATTCAAAGGCCTGGGTTCCTAATGGGAATCCATATGTAGTATTTTCTGAATGCATGGACCTCTTCCAGATTTTTTTTCAAAACCCAGAACATTCACCTGGGAAACAATTCCCCAGCTTTAATCCAACTTGAAAATGGTCTCTAAGAGCCAGTGCACCAACACCCCCTCCAAGCTAAGGAAGCCATGGGATAGAAGGCAAACCATGGGATAGAAGACAAACCACAAGGCCTTGAAAGGTAATAGTTTCAGGACCTGGGACAACTGCTTCAATTCTGTGGGCTTCTCTTTCCTATGAAAATGCATATAAAAATACCTACTTCACAGAGAGTTAATGAAGAGAAAATAATTGGAACGTTGATCAAAAATTTCTAATTTGTAAAATTTATTTTGTTATGCAAAAAGACAAAAATTACTGAAGAAGCATTTTATCTACAAAGGTGACAATTAAGCCTCCCAGATACTGAAGAATGGCCCCTGATCAAATAGAGTGTTAAGGCAGGGGCTCCACTCTGCACTTCTCAGGCCTCTTATACCACAGACCACATTCAACACAGTGCAAACTTGAGCTCAACAATAACAGAAATGGTGCTCAGGCTTGGGCCCACCAAAGATAAAATAAAAACCAAAATGATATATGGTGATAGCAACCTTCAGAAACAAATATATTTAAAATTACTAAGTGACCCTTTTGGGGTCTCCACACTTACCAGACCTTAAGAAAGCTGGTGGAGAAGGGACGACTGGATCAGGTGAGCTGGCCATTTCAAATTGTTGACTCTAATCATAAGCGTCGCAGGCTAAACTATAGCAATTTTCAAAACTGTTTAGTGAAGGTTAGAAGCAATCAGCGTTAGATTAATTGAAAGCAGTGTGAGCAGTTATTAACATGATGCAGTGTGCAACAAAGGCAATAATTGAGGCTCATTACAATTTTATTTTCTCTTTTATGACTAGAAAATTTGATTTTCTTTGCTTTGATAAATTACATTTGCTTATATGGATGAGGCAGGAAATATATAATGGCCACTTATTAAACATTACATAAGAGCAGCATCCTCTCTTGAGCAGTGAAGTGATTATGCTACCATGTATCAATGGCTCAGAACTTTGCAGTGGTGTGTATATCTGAGTCAGGTTAGTCCAAGTTTCAAACAAAACTGTTTATACACTCCTCTAAAAGTAACAAACAGAATTCGGAGAACTCAGTGATTCACTTAAGAAACTTTACAGTCTACACAGTTATAGAAGACTCTGAAACCTCAACTAATTTGGAGGGATCTCCAATGGTGTCTTTTACTGCTATGATGTAAACACATAGGAACATCCAACACTTATACAATGTATTCAACTACTTCCTACATGAAAGTGGATTTAAGTGACCACATTCAACAATAGTTAAGACAGAGAAGGTAGGTTTTCAAAGCTGACTGTTAAGACATGCAGTTCAGAGAAAATTAAAACTGGAAAAGAAAATAAACCCTATATACGTGTATTGGAGACATGCAGTTCAGAGAAAATCAAAACTGGAGAAGAAAATAAACCCTATATATGTGTATTAGAGGAAAAGAGAAACGCTGTAAAAATATACGTTGAAGGTAGGGCTCAGTTTCCTGTAAAAAAACTCCAGTTACTCTCTTTGATGGGATATTATCAACCAAACAAAACTTTTTATAGCCCAGACAGACTCACTGCTAGTGGTCAACTAAATAATTCAGTATGACACAAAAAATTTGAGAACAGTGTGAAACAAAACATATGTAACTACTGTACGTAACTGTATTGATTCTAAAATGTACTAAGGATTAGTTTTTGAAAAATTCTCTCATACTTCAGTGTTAGTTTTGCTATAACCCTAGTTTTGCTATAACCCTAAGTAAATATGTGCAGAACTATTTTTAAGGTTTAAAACAGAATGAAATAAACAAGAAACACTGAATTTCTCCTGTATGATTTATTAGACACTGACTTTAAAAAAAAACAAAAAAGCTAAGCACTCTGTTGTTTGCACAACAGACAACTAAGAACTTCATAAATGGGAAAAGCCAAAACATAATGGGGTGGTTATTAGCTGTAAAAAATAACAACAAACTCCTGAATACTAATGCAAATGCAGAGTTAGCTTTCCTAGAGCTGTGTTTTTTACTGTTATTAGATTATCAACTTTGACCTTAGCTAATTTATATAGTAACAACAATAACTAACAAATAATAACAATCCTTCAAAAGGGAAGATTGTTAGTTGAAGACTTGGTCATTCCACAATCTTTCCTGTATACAGGGGCACTTTTTAGCTCGAGATTACATCAAGCCAGGAATAAGAAGTTTCAATCCTGGCTCTCAGATGAGTTACCAGCCAAAAGTGCTAACTTCAAAGTCGTGACTTTGCAGTTTGAACAAGTCAGTTCAGGACACTTGAACTGTTACAACTGCCTGCGCAGCGTCTTCTGACCTAGGTGGCATCGGGTTTGGGAGCCACAGCTGAGAACTAGGTGTCCTGGGGCCACTCGCCCAGGGAAGGGGCCCACTTCCTTCTGAGCCTTAACTATGCTCAGGTGACATCCTTCACTGCCTGAGGCCCCGTCCCCCTCAATTTCTGCCATATAGGCTAGAGCTCAGAACTTGTGATGTAAAAAGGAGATACAATATAAGGCAACAAGCAAACGCCGGTTTTCTAGGACCAGACCCTAGTCATAATAATGAAACTGCTCTGACTTTCTTCTGGGAGGAATACAGGCACGAACAGCAGGCTGTCGAACGTGGTCGCCGTCTGATTTCTAAGTAAGAAGACTCCAGACTAAGTCGGCACCACCACCTACTTTTCGAGGGGGAGCACACGCGAAATATAGCTGGGGAAGCAAAACGGAATAAAGGTGGGGCCACCACCTCATGGGGGAAGACATCAAGAGGAAGTCAGGGACCACCGTCCGCTTTCTAGGGAGAAACTCACGGGCCCAGGTTCATTCTAGGACCCCTACCTGCCTCCCGCCCAAAACGCTAAAGGGGGAGCACCCCTGTGGTGCGAGGGAAGGGGTGGCGTCCCAGCCAGCCAAACCTGAGCGCTTGGTCCGGGCTCTTCGCTCCAAGACCTTCCAGCTCACTTCGGCCACGAGCCCCGCCATCGCGCTCGGGCCGCCGCCTTGGCCACCACCCCCGGGGCCGCCTGTCAGCTCCGCCCGGCCGGCCCCGCCCCCCCCCGCGCGACACTGTCGGGAGGCGCACCGGCCGGAAGTGAGCTGAGGGCCGGCTTCAACCGAGCTCCGCGGCCTCCCAAGCGTCAGAGGGGCAGCCCTAGGGGGGAGTAAGAGAACCGGCCGCGGTCGTACGGGCGTCGGAGCTGCGCTCTTTTTCTCTCTGCCGGCGGCACGGTGCTTTCCGGCTGCCGTTAAGCGCGGCAGTGGGCCGGCGGGCTGGGGCGGAGGGGCTGCCATGGCGGCGGCGAGCCGGCTGCCGGACTGTTGGGTGCTGCTGGCCCTGCTGCTTGGGAGGCTCGCGCTGCTGGGAGTCGGGCCGGTCCCGGCGCGGGCGCTGCACAACGTCACGGCCGAGCTCTTTGGGGCCGAGGCCTGGGGCACCCTGGCGGCATTCGGAGACCTCAACTCTGACAAGCAGACGGACCTCTTCGTGCTGCGGGAAAGTCAGTGCTTGCCTGGCCCCTCTCTGTCCGCGTGCCCCTCCCGATGTTCCCCACGCCCCTTGCCTGGGGGGCCGGTTCTCCTCCTTTGCCCGGCCCTTCTGTGGCAGCCCTGTCTTTCTCCTTTTATCTCCAATTTCCTTGACAACCCCCCCCCACTTTTTTTTTTTTTTTACTATCTTTTCCAAACTCTGGTCTTGGATTGACCACTTAACAGTTTGACCGCACTAGAAACACCCCAGGTTTTTTTGTTTTGTTTTCTTGAGAAGACCGCGACCTTCACTCAGGCACCCCGCCCCCTTCATAGAATCACCTGCCTTTCAGAGTCCTTCCTGATCCCCAGGAGTCTTTCTAGCTTTCTATACGTTCCTTCCCAAGGCCCCTTCATTCCTATTTGCCTTACTTCCTCCAGTCTCCCTTCCTCTTTGATGAACTGGAAAAGGTGCAACTTGATAATTTCCTCTGGTAAAGAACTTCTCCCTACCTCCTAATTAATCTAATTCAGCCTCCACTCCCTTTGTCTGGGTCCCAGCTTTCTTTGAAACTACTATTCCTTCCCAAGAACTGAACACACAATTAACTGAAGTATTTTGCAGGCACCACTAATAAATAAACCCAGTGTCTCTTTGGAAGAGGATTCTCAAACTGCAGTGTTTTCTCCCTTCTGAGTTGCCTAGTCTTTTGTGTGCAGAAGACCTCCTTGCTTTGGCCACCACCCTCTTCTTCCAAATCTCTGCTTTATTTTCGAGCTTAAGGTTCTTGGGAGTTCTTTGGTTTAACCATCGCTAAATTATTTTTTGGTAAATCTTGATGGTGACAGTGGGCAGTAGAGGGTCTCAGTATTCTTGAGTACCCAGAAAACAGGTTCTATTTAAGGTCAAGGCTGTGAAAGAAGGAAGTGAAGCACGTATACAAAGTTTGACAGGATCTTGGCCCAGATCTCTCGGAGTCCTTTCTGGGACCCCAGAGCTTCTGGTGGACCTTGGACCTTGAGTATTTCCCCTGTTTTTATATGACTCCAGTTACTGCAGGAAGGGGGCAGACTGCCTAACCTATAGCTGCTCCATCCAAAGTGGAGAGAGACTCTCCCTTTAACTTCAAAGATGACATGTGTTTGGCTAAACAGTTTGAAAAGTCTGTTCCAGTGAGTGCTCCTTGAACTCCAGAAATGCTTGGGGCAGGGGGAAGGGTGGGGGTGGATCTTTAGGAGCCAGAAGGGACTGGTCTTGGAGGATTCATTTTTTTTCTGCTTAAATACGAAATCACACCCTTGTTTCTAGTCAAATGCCTACTGTAAGAAGTTACTGTGTTCTTGGTGTGACGCATCTGTGCAATGAACTGAACATAACAGCCTTATAAGAGGTTGAGTTGTTAGGTTTGGGGAGGGTATGACTTAACACAGGCAAATTCTTTATATGCTCCCTTTAAGTCAGTCAATCTGACTGCTAGGAGGAGGCAGGACCGAGTATATTTTCCATGTTAATCTTTCTAGTTTCTCTGCTGCTTTGAATATTGAATTTGTTGTATACTATTAGGAATCACCATTCCATTAGTCTGATAGGCATCCTCGATAGGGCAGACAAACTGGAGTAAAATAAAACTTTTCTTGTTGAAAATGGCCTAGAAAGCTTCTTGTAACCACTGATTAGATGTCTTAATGGGAAGCATTTTTCTAATGTTACATATTTGCCTCTTTTAGGAAATGACTTAATCGTCTTTTTGGCAGACCAGAATGCACCCTATTTTAAACCCAGAGTAAATGTATCATTGAAGTAAGTACAGATGTGTGTGTTTCTGTAACATTGTCATTGTAATAACATGCAGTAACCAATTGCATTGTTTTTGAAATCAGTTTTACTCTAATATGATGCCGTGATAGAAAACCACTAGTTATGAGGTATGAAGCAAGTAACTTGTTAGGAAAATTAGTTAACATACAAAAATTTAAAGTTAATAAATAATTTTGAGTAGATCCAGGTCTGTTCCTACATAAGCACCTTTCACACCCTTGTGATCTGATATGCTCTCTTAAATGTCTTAGGGATTGTCCCTCATCCTGAGTGTGCCTGTGGGAACAGCCTGCTCACAGGCTCCTCAGGTCAACTTTGCAGTCTGAAAGAGGAGTTTGCTGTGGGGTCAGTGACTTCTGTTTTCATTTTTTCCTTATTGACTGGTAGGTGGTGACTGCTAGGAGACTAACTGGTTACTTTTGAGGAAATTCCAATCAAACTGAATTTTTTCAGTGTTCAAATAATTGTCCTGTTTTTTATATATATACATATATGACTGGCTTTGCATGAAACACAGTGACTCATTCAAAGTGAGCCAACAGTTTTGAAATTATAAGAAGCAAGGATTGAATCGCTGTCTGGAAGAAGAGATGAGTCAGTGCAGGCTAAAGTGGTAGCTTCTAGAAAGATATGGAACTTGAGCTTGACCTTAAAATAGGTAAAATTTAGGTGAGGGCTTTCAGTTTTCAGGATACAGCATTAATAAGAAATGGCAGTAAAAAACAGCATGTTGTGAAGAGAAGATGAAAAAATTTGCCTGACAGAAGTAGAGGGTATACTTTGGAGAGAGATGGACTAGGAAGATGAGATCAAGTCAGACTGCTGCTGCTGCTGCTGCTAAGTCACTTCAGTCGTGTCCGACTCTGTGTGACCCTGTAGACGGTGGCCCACCAGGCTCCCCCGTCCCTAGAATTCTCCAGGCAAGAACACTGGAGTGGGTTGCCATTTCCTTCTCCAATGCATGAAAGTGAAAAGTGAAAGTGAAGTCGCTCAGTCATGTCCGACTAGTAGCGACCCCAGGGACTGCAGCCTACCAGGCTCCTCCGTCCATGGGATTTTCCAGGCAAGAGTACTGGAGTGGGGTGCCATTGCCTTCTCTGTAAGTCAAACTAAACCTTCATAAATATCAGCATTGACCTCAATCCCATGAAAAATGAAAATCGTTACAGGTTCTTGTTTGAAGGAGAGGTGATGAAAACGGTATTTTAAGTTGTTTGATTTACTTGTAAGTCATTTGCAGGATGAATTGCTGTGTAGAAAGATCAGATATTACTTCAGAAGCTGTTCCAAAAATTTAAGAAGTTCACATGTGGCCTAATGAGTCCTGAGATTCTTTAATATTTAACTTAAATTCAAACATGGAAGATTAGAAGTTAAGGCAGTTTATGGGCTGTTAAAGATTTGGGTTCCACAGAGGTTTTTTTTTTTTAATCCCAATTAATTTCTTTTTCTTTGATTAATGTAATGTCATTTTATATACTTACAAATATAGAAATTCTTGTATTTATTTAGTATACTTTTCAAAAAATAATTGTCCTTCACTGTTTTTCCCCTGCTCCTCTGTTCCTCTCTCAAACACAGCCACATTTAAAACTTTGAGTTGTTTTGGTGTTTATTTCCATATTTTGGGGCTTCCCTAGTGGCTCAGAAAGTAAAGAATTTGCATTGTTGCACTCCTTCGCAATCTGAACTCTCATGCCCTAGGCCTTCTGCAGAGTCACTGTTTGGAGATTTTTCCCTTTGTTATTGGTTGATCCCTATTTCTTAGATCCTGTACCATTTTGTTCTTTGCTTCTTCATTTACTTCACTGGAGTGTATCCTTCTAGAAGTTTGGAAATGGGTATGTCCTTCCATTTCCAAACCCTTTTTCTATTCACTCTTTGATTGACCTATAGTCTTCTAGCTTCATAGGTTGCTGATTTAAAATCCATTGCTGTTCTTTTTCCTAATCTTTCAAATATAGCTTGTTTTATTTTTAATTTTAGAAGCTATTAGGGTGTCTCCTTTATCCCTTTTTTCTGAAATTTCATAGTATGTATTGGTATATACTGCTTTTCTTTTATTATTCCGGGCAGAGGATGGGCCCCTTCAAGTCTTCTATACCTGGAGGATTTTTGAAATGTTCTAATTTCTCTGATTATATTTTTGTTTTCTCTTTAAGAAATCCTTTCTAGTTATTGGATTGCCTAACTCCATCCTTTATTTCTTTATTTCATTTGTGTCTGTCATTTTGTGGGTTTCCCCCCAACCAGGAATTCTTAATTTTATCTTGGGCCTTTTATTGGATATTTTTATGTTAGCTGTCATTTGAAGTGAAAGAAGGTTTATTCAGGGGGGAAAGAGAATCCATAGGCAGACTGTGGGCCGTCTCTGATCCAGGAAAGGCCGTCTGTTATATTTTTTAATCTCCAAGAAGTTTTCTTTGTTCTCTTATTATTCTTTTGTCTTAGCATGCTATTCTTTTTTTTTTTTTAATGGATATATTTTCTTCTCTTATGTCCTTAAGTATAGTTTTGAAGCTTTGTTTTGTTCACTATTATCTGTTTGTTTTTTTCAGATTCTTTATTGCTGTTTGTTTGACTCTCTTTAATACTCAGTTTTCTTTAAAAGGCAGTTAGCTCTTTATTAAACTTTATTAAGAATAAAGTACTAAAGAACTCATTGGAAACTCTGCATGGTGGGATTTGTCTCTTGCCCTGTGGATATGTTCCTAGCTGACGGGCATCCTAGGGATTTGGCAGAGCTGGGATCAAAGGCCCATCTATTCCTTTTGTTGACTTTCCATTAACTCCCTGTTTTTAGCCTTAGACCAATATCTTACCATCTCCTGCAACTTAAATCTCTGACATCTGAAACTTCCCAGAAATAAACTAGTTGATGCCTTGCTGAGCAGGAGGGAAAAGGAACCATCACAGACCTTCAGTTAAATCTCTTTTCAGCCTTGCGCCTTATTTTTGTCATCTGATATTTCTGAAAGGCAAAAAGCTTCTTGAGCCTGTTCTCTAAGCACTTCAAGCTAAAGTGTATATAAGCTATACAGTTGACCATTGAATGACATGGGTCTGAAATGCATAGGTCCACTTATATACATACTGTTTTCCACTAAATACATACTGCAGTACTATGCTGTCCACAGTTGGTTGAATCTGTGAATGCAGAACCAAGGATGTGAAGGACCAATCGTAAAGTTATATGTGGATTTTCAACTGCAGCTGGTCAGTGTCCTTAACCCCACGTGTTCTTCAAGGGTCAGCTCTTGTTCCTTTGCCCCCTGTTAAGTCAATTAGCATCTCTCCATCTGCTGTGTCCTTTCATGATCTCTTTGTCTTTGAGGGTTATGCTTAAAAAAAAAAAATTCATTCCATATAATTTTAGTAAGTTCTTTGAAAAAAGAGATCAATGCATATCGCAATCTGTTATTTTTTAAAGTTCAAATTCCTATTTTTAGAGCCATAAAGAAGCAAGGCAATTTTAGGAATGAAACTGGTTAGGATAAGTCCCCATCTAGTCCTTTGTAATGTATTGCTGTCTATTTCAGGGTAGCTTTTGACTGCAAATCGTGGATTTATTTGAATAAGTATTACTGTCAAAAAAAAAAAAATTACAGCAGATGCATGACTGCACATGCACACATGCACAGGTGCACAACAGGGTATGCACTTACATGCAGCTTGCTGCATAGTAGCATGTGCAGTTACTGTGGCATCATTTTTAAAGACCAGCTATTTTTCAGGGAAAGGTTAAAGTATTTCCAGAATACTTTGAGGAAACTGGCATTACAAAAAGTATTTTATCATAATGAGAATCAATTTTAGAGGACAACAGAACTGAATTTGAATTCCAGCTATTCCATTTAAGTAGCTGTTTAACTCAGAAAGCAACTTAATTTTTCCAAACCTCAGATTCTTGGTCTATTCAATAAGAAAAACAGTACCTATTTCAGGTAATGGAGATTATCAGATGATAATAATAGCTGTTAAGTACTTGATATAATATCTGAGAAATAGTAAGTAGCTGCATTAAGGTAAAGCTATTATTATATATTTTTTCTAAATCTTATCATTATCAGTATTTTCCTCATTTCACTGTAAAACCTGTTACAAATTTTTTATATTCATGATGTCATTTAGAAAATAATTATTCATAGACTATTTGGAAACTGTCTTGCTATTTGTTCTTAAGTATAATTAAATATAAATTGAATTTAAGGCCTAATTTGGTTGGGTCACTCAGACAACATTATGGCCACACTCCAGAATGTCTTTTTGAAATTTTTCAAGGTTAATATAAACCATTCTAGAATATTTTATTATTAAAGATGTAGAACTAGGTATGTATGTCTTGATAGTTTATTGCCAGGTTTGGTCAAAAGGAACATATTTTTCATTATGAATCTTGAAAAGCTTTCAGAAATAAAATGATTATTTCAAATCTGCATTGAAATCCAAAATTAAGTAATTTTTAAATAATATCTTTTATAAAATGACAGTGATACTCATTCGTGCTTTAACAGTTGATAATCAGCCTCCACTTGTATAAACACCATTCATGGGTCCCGGTATCTCTGACAAAAGCACTAGGTGAAAGGACTAAGTCAACGCTTAAACATAGAACTGCACTTCCTCTTAAATATTTCAGCTTTTTCTCATTTCTTAAGACTCTGCATTCATCCTGAATTCTTTCATAGTCCGAGGAAGCCTACATACGTGAAGGATGATAAACTATTAAAGAAGACAATGAAATTAATCAGTTCTGTCAATTTTTGTATTTTGCATTGAAAATATTTTTGCATAGTATAAATATAAAAGTGTCCTATTATAGCGCTACTGGAATGTTTGTTTATTAAAATATTTGTTTGTTTGTTTGTTTAGTAATTACAGTACATTGATAACCAGTGTAGTCCCAGGGGATTATGATGGAGATTCGCAAATGGATGTCCTTCTGACGTATCTTCCCAAAAATCATGCCAGTGGTGAATTAGGAGCTGTTATCTTCTGGGGACAGAATCAAACATTAGGTGAATTTGTTTTAAGTGTCTTTTAATATTTGTCACTGGATATTAAAGGAAAAACATGCTTGGTGTTCTTAGGTAAATGTAACAAAAATAATGTTCAAAAATTAGTTCAAAAATGCAGTTCTTGTGTGTCAGTAATTGTCTCTAAAAATCTCTTTAAAGTCTGTTTTCTCATTCTCCTTTTTCAACCTAGAAGTGATCTGCAGTCAACTCTAAGGAGCAAAATCCATTCTTGTTAGCTTAAGGAAGAGAGATTTATTAAAAGGTTTTTTTTATGCTTTACAGAGTTATTGGGTTGGCTGAAGAACACACACTAAGTTGAACTTTCAGGAACAGTTCTCAAAGCCTTTGAAGAAGCTACTGCCCTTTTACCATCAGAAAGCAGCCAACAGGTGCTCCCTCAGTACTTACAATTCAGTGATCAGACCTTTTAGACAGAAATGGCAGAAACACAGCCTTCACCCCATTCCTGCCTTGCAAAACCCATAGTGTATCTAATTAGCAGGGCTCACATTTTATTCAGCATCTTAGATGCAAGGATGTCTGAGAAATACTGTTTTTGGTTTCTGGTCTCCCCAGTACAGGAAAGCACAAAAAGGTTAAATGTTGAGAGTCTGTCTACCATGCATGTGCGCTAAGTCGCTTCAGTCATGTCCAACTCTTTGCGACCCTATGGACTGTAACTCGCCAGGCTTGTTGTCCATGTGATTCTCCAGGCAAGACAGGCTACCCTGTCTTCTCAGGAATCTTCAAATCTTATCTGAAAAACCAGTTAATTACACCTGAATGGGCAATTTTGTTCATAGAACCAGATTTCAAGGACTGAGGAGAGGAGAGCATGGACATTTTCGAATCAAGTAGTTTTGACATATTGGGTTCTTTACAGCAAAATCTTAATTGACAGCTGCTCTAGTGGTAAACCGTATATAAAGAAGACTCGTAAGAGATTTTCAGAATGAAGACTCAAAAGGAAGTGATTATAATGCTGATATCTTCACAGTAGTATGAAAGTGAAAGTGTTAGTCTCTCAGTCGTGTCCAGTGCTGTGACCCCATCAGGCTCCTCTGTCCAGGCAGTTCTCTGGGCAAGAATACTGGACTTAGTTGCCATTACCTTCTCCAGGGATCTTCCATACCCAGGGACTGAACCTATGTCTCCTGTATTGCAGACAGATTCTTTACTATCTAAGCCATCAGGGAATCCCATAGACTTTCCCAATAGTTTATCTTTACAAACTTGATGTCCACTTAAGTTATAGTGTCTCATTAGTGATTAATGGTGAAAGTTGGAATTAGTTAGAGATGAATCTTGGAAAGAGTAAAAGATTATTCTTGTCCCTGAGTACAGATATAAAAAAGAATATAAAATGCCTGTTCATTTATGTATTTTCTTTTCTTTTACAGATCCTAGCAATATGACCATACTCAATAGGACTTTTCAAGATGAACCACTAATTATGGAGTAAGTATGTGCTTGCTTCCCTTTAGATGATTTTAAACTTACAAACATAAAATAAAATCTTTCATGTAGGAAACTACTTTGCTCAGTCGTATTGGCTCTGTATTCATTCTCCCTTTAAAGCTGATAGGGGCCTGCCCTCTTAATTATATGATATTTACTTGCCATGGTGGAAGAAAGAGAAAAATGAAATTCATTATTTTGGAAAAAGAAAGAGATTTGTCTTTTTGGTTTTGTCTTAATAGTTTTGAATGTGTCCATGATGGATCTTTATTGATCCTAGCCATGTCCTTATTCAGAGAACTAAGATAACTATTCTTGGATAAAACTGTTTGTTTGTTAGTGCTTGATTGGCAAATATGAAGGGTAGAGGATTTCCTCTAGTGACTTAGAACTATTTTTATATTAAGGAAAAACTTTGTCCTTTTTTACAGCTCTTGCTTAGTATTATCATTTATCTCCTCGAAGTAGACTCCTGTACCAACATAAGGTTAATTCAGATAGCTGTTAGGATTCTGATAATGATATAGATACTGTCTTGGGGACTAAACAATGTTCAGTCACATTCTTGCTTCCAGTGCTGCCTTTTGTACAGTTATTAAAATCATAGTTGTACGTCAATAGGTCAGTGACTATTAGAAGTCTGAACTTTAATCCATGGATTAATCTTTGAAAGGTTCTCAGCTTGATTTATCTTATAATTAGGTGTTTCTCATTGTTGTTACAATATTCAATGGCTAGTATAAATTTTTACACCATCTTAGGGATTACTTTTGTGGGTTATTTCCCCTAAGCCCATCTGACTAAATAAGGAGGAGGGTCATGATTCTGAAATTACAGTTTCCTTATTACTCAGAGATAGGCTAGACTATGCAGAGGCTACAGACAACACCAAAATCTCACAACAGAAGTTTATTTCTTGCTCATACTGCATGTCCATTGTGGGTCACTGATAGTCTGTGCTCTTTTGCTAGCACTCAGAGTGTCTTACAGGCCCTATCATCTGTGGAGCTGGGCCATCTGACACACATTGTTATCGCCGAGGTGGCCAGAGGGTCCAATAACAAAAGTTAAACTTGTCACTTCTGACATTCAGTTGACTACAACAGATACAATTGTGTGTTTACCACACCTAGCCAACGTTTTCTTTTAATTAAATTGAAAGTGAGAATTTAGTAGAATAGCTGCTTAATGTTTTTAATGTTTTCTTTTCAGCTTCAATGGTGACTTAATTCCTGATATATTTGGTATCACAAATGAATCCAGCCAGCCACAGATACTATTAGGAAAGTGAGTAAATATGATTATAACCATGTAATTAATGGTACATGTTGGTGATAGAGGGACTGTGTGTCTGTATGAACTGATTGCTTTTACCATTGTGGGGGAAACCCCATCTTATTGGAAATCCTTAATTTTTAAAGGACATTTGGTCAACATATAAATTTCTTCAAACAGTATGGATTTGATCTGCCAGTTTAATCATTTTCCCTCTGGAAATTAGAGATACAAACTTTGCAAGTCTCCAAATAAATATCGGTTCATTAGATGTTCTTAGAAATGGAAAGATTTAATCTGAATACTATGGATAGCTACCATCTTGGTTGATTTTCCACCTTACTCATGTTAACTCCCATATGTTTACTGATAAGCCGTGTTCCTTCTGTGTTCAAAGAGCAATTAATATTGCCTGAAAATATAAATATTTCTCTCTAAGCTCTGGAAACTTTTCCATGTGTACTCTATCCTTGACCAGTATGTATGCTTGTGCATATCCAAGAATGCCACTCTTAGGGCTAACTACCTGTGATTTGAAGATTTCCATTATAGTTCCTCTAGATTTGGATAGAACTGTCCTCCTAACACAAGAGTTGATGATAGCAAGATACTTTTCATGAGATACCTTCAACTTGGTTAATGTTTTCTATATTTGATGAAGTACACATTTTAAGAGTACAGAATACTTTTTTTTTTTTCCACTTTCCAGCAAGTTCAGGGAACCATCTTTGTCAATTTGTCTTCCCAAGTACTATAAATCTAATGAATTTTTCTTCTGGGTTTTGGAGAAGTAATGTATTTTTATGATTAGTTTTCAAAATGTGATTCACAGGCACAAAGATGACTAAATTGTCAAAATTTGAGCTATTCCGAGGCAAAACTATCACATTTTCTGTCCCTTTTCTTTTCAAGTTCTCGGTAAAAAATATGAGTGTTCTTATGCTAGTCATAGTGACCTTTTAAAGACTTACTGTCACTCTTTAATGAGAAACGCGTTTTTGCTTGAACTTTGAAATCTGTCTGGAAGAGCACACTGCTTGAGAGAGCAACTGGATGTGGATCTTGCTTTGGCTCTGCAGCCACCCCTGAGAGGCACTGAGTGTGGATGTGCCACGGCCACAGGCCACTCCCCTGCTTGTTTACCTGGGGTAGACGTGTGATTGAGAATGTGGTGGTGATTTCTGGTCTGGGTTGTCTTATGGTAATCTCTGTTATTTTATGATAATCTCCATTTTAGTGACAGAAATGCTTGGAATATCTTTAATATGATATGGCTTGACCTTATGAAATTTAAACTTATGAAACAGTTATTATAGATAATTGAAAAATAACAACTGCCTAGAAAAAATAACTACCTAGATATTGTGTGATAATGTCATAAATTATTTATTTGTTCTGACTTCTAGATGAGAGTGTTTTTGTCCTCTGATGCTTCTTTAGAAACTTATTCTGCCTGAAGATATATTCACTTTTACTCTTTTATACATTATACTCTGATATACTGCAGTATACTGGAGTAGTACTCTCCTGTTTCAAGATATTTATCATTTAAACTTCAGTTACATATTAAACAATAGTGGCTAACCCTATTATAGGTAACAAGTTTGTATCCAAGATTTGTCCTGATACGACCTTTTAAAATGAAATTATGTAAATTGGCAATAAAGAATTTCTGTCAAGAGCATTGTTAGGATGACTATAGCTAGCATTATCATTATTTAGACAAAAGAAAGCTGAAGATTTCTCTATTGGGGCAACCATTAATATGTTACTAAAATAAGATAAATGTATTTAGTCATATCCATTTTATAAGTTACAGACATATGATTAGGTGCATAAGTTAAAAAGCCATCGGTATTAACATTTTGGACTATTTGTGTGACTTCAGTTTGGCAGTGCACTCCTATCTATCAAGAAACCTAATCTACCTTTTGCAGCTTAAATATTGTGCTTATTTATGCCTGACCCCAAGATTATCTTAATCAAATTTGACTCGAACCTAAATTTTCTAGAAAATTTTGCAGTGATCTTTGAATAGAATGCTAAATATTCCCATGGGATTGTGCTGAAAAGCCCATGACTGTAAGTGGCCCAGTACAGGCATGGAACATGGAAAAAGGAGACTGCCCACAGGTAAAACTAACATCATGTGGAGTAAGGGTGCAGGTGGTCAGCCTAAGCCAGCAACAGAGATAGGTAGAAAAATCCCTTTTGCTTGGAACAGTGGTGTTATCTGATAAGGACAGGAATGGTGCTAAATCTTCTGAGATACCAGGAATCATTGAAGTGTGCTCACTTCATAATGACTTGAAATAATGTAATAATGTTTCACATTATTGAGAAATAACACCTAGCTATTAAGTATTAGAGCATCTTTTGCAGTGATATGAGGTTATCGTTAATGAGCATTTTCTGTAAAAGGGTATTTGAAACTGATGCTGCATAAGCGTTCAGAATATTGTTTTTAGTACTGATGTGAAAACACTTGTACCTGTAATTTTAATCAAAGCCAAATGTAATGTTGGTCTGTTCAGATTTTCTGTGATTCATATACAGAATTCAAACATGTAACTGAGTCAGGCCTGAGGGGTATACCTGGGAATATTAGTGTAGGTATGTGACAAACTTTTGCTATACTCTTTACTTCACAAGCATCTGCTTGAATATTTTGAATGAAATATTAATGGCACTGGAAGCAGCCATTTTTAACTTAGTTATGTGGGTGGATATTTTTCCTCCATTAGCAAAAAAAACTATCTTCTATTTAAATATAGGTATTTAATCTCAATTCAGAAATCCCTTTTTTGTATGTAACCATGTAATTTTCTCACATTATAATCAATGACTGATTTATTAAATCACCATTAATTTTTACTGCTGATTTTGTTTGCTTTCTATAGCATTACAGAAAATACTGCCAATATTTATCCTAATGAAATATTTTTCATGTATATCTATTATTTAGAAAAAATATGAAAATTAAAGAGATTTATAATGCAAAAGGAAACCAAGTAAAAGCTCTCAAGAGAGCTTTTAACTTTATCAGCATTAGTACTCATAATCTTAACAGAAAAACTAGCTCTGAGATGATTCATATTTTCTTAGAATTCCCCTACCAGCCCCCTCTCTCACCTTATACATCGTATGTATTTTGAACATTGTTGTTTAAAGAAATCTGTTAGGACTTGAGAAATCAGTTTTTTGTTGGTATTTGCATAGAAACAGAGCATCAGTTTTCTAACTTTTCTCTTTTCCTAAAGAAACTTTGCTATTGGAGATGAATTCACTAATTCTCTCTTTTCTCTTCTAGACCTTTTTTTTTCCCCCTCAAAATTAAGCCACAGAAATAGTGAAAAACTTTTAGCCTGATGCCTTAGAATTCTACATGCTGTCATTATTTCCAGTGACATGTTACTCAAGGATCCATAATTTTATTTCCTGGAGTCCTATCAGAAGCTTTGGGGAGTCAGTTAAATGACCCCTGATTCCCTGCTGATTTATCATACTGCTTTGTTTTATGTTCTGGTTGGCAGTGTTGTGTGTAAGTGAACTTCTGATTTTTTCTAAGTGAATTTAAGATGTTAGTCTTAAAATTTACTCATTGTTTTTAGTTAAATGTTACATTTTTTAGATGTGTTTCCTTTGTAGTAATCTTTCAGAAAAAGAGCTTCTTTTGAGTTTCTGTGCGAGTAAATTCAACAATAATAGTTCTTCATGAATATTGATGAATTTAAGTGTTTCGAATTCAACATATTTCTATTAGCATATATCAAAAAATTTGTTTCCTTTGAGATAAAAGCATTTTCTTTTACTTACTACTTTTTGCATATGTAACAAGCACAGTTAGAACAGCTTATGTATAGAGCAAATTTTGAGTAAGTTTGGTATATATTATCATTTCAATTTAGGGTAAAATGAATCAAAATAATTTGTAATTCCTGAAACTGCAGGTTAAGTCCTCTTTCATTAGCATCCTGTTGCATGATTTAAGTATGTATATACTGTTGAGAATGCCTTACAGATACTTGGTTTTTAACAGTCTGGAGGCCTAGGCTCTGGGCTACATGCAGTTCCCTGAGTTCCATAGAAGTGCTGAGTAGAGATGGGAGCCTGTGGTTTTCCTCAGACTTCCAACTCTTCTGTTTTCCTGACCTGTGATTTCTCTCAGGTATAATATTACCCTATGGAGGTAGGAACTTTTGGACAAAGTAAGAATATGGCTCAAAGAAATCTCCACGTTCTCTTTTACGAATGTAAGATGCTATTTCTTAGAGGTCCTTAAGATTTATCTGGTCTGTCCCACACCTTTGATTCTAATAGAGGTCCAAGAGTGAATGAATAACCCATCAGTTATTTACCAGAGTAATTCTGTTCTCCAATTCTCTTCTCTCATATATCCGACTGCTCACCATGCCCATCCTGAGGAGGCATACTTCAGGTTGTACAACTTGTGTTCTGTAAGGCTTGGGGTTGGATGGGGACTGATGAGAAGAAAGAAAATCTCAAACAAGCCTATTTGGATTTTTAGATGACTACTTAGTAACTCTGGAGTTGGCAGTTTGCATGAATTGTCTCATGTTTTTCTCACAACAGATAGCTAGCTATGTAGCTCAAGAGGCTCTCAAGGAGCCAGGTAATTCAAAGGTTAAGTGACCATTGCAATATATAAATAAATGGCAGATCTGGCATTTGAATCTTGGTCTTCCAAGATTGTCTTCTTGCCTTCAGTTATGTACAGCCATTACCATTGTTCTCGTCACAGGGATCTTGGTGGTGCTCCAACATGGTTAACTTAGAATTCGTGGTAGCATAGTGATTGTTTTCCAAGAAGGAGCAATACAAGAGGTGTAGACAGAAGCTGGAGATCTCTTTAATGCCCAGTCCTAGCAGTAAAACAGAATCACTGCTGTATTCTAATCAAAGAACTAGCTAATATTCTAGGGAATTTGAGGATTATGGATTCTACTTGTTGATGTGAGCATGTCTTAATTGAAATGTACAAGAGTATGGGGGATAGGAAATAATGTGGCCATCTTTGGAAACACAGTATAGTGGGCTGTGTTTATTTACTTTACGATAAGTGAAGACTTGCAAAGGAATTTGCAAACACAGATCATTTGAGCAGCTAGATCCTCAGGTTTCATAGGCACTCCTACCTAAAATTGATGTGCCTGAGTATATACCCATTATCCCTATAACTTTCTTCTCTTTCATATAAGAATGCCATATTCCTTGAGGGTTCCCTGGTGGCTCAGCACTAGAGAATCCTCCTACAATGCAGGAACCTCAGGAGACATGGGTTTGATCCCTGGGTTGGGAATATCCCATGGAGGAGGGCATGGCAACCCACTCCAATATTCTTGCGTGGAGAATCCCATGATCAGAGGAGCCTGGCTGACTATGGTCCATAGGGTCACAAAGAGTCAGACACAACTGAAATGACTTAAGACACCATATTCCTTACCCTTCCTAAAATTCACAAACGGTACATTTCCAGGGTAGTAAAAACCCATAGAGCATCAAACACAGAAACAGTAAACTAATAGAATCTCCAGATTTTCCTCTGTCATAATACCTTCAGATGAAGCTTGGCAGCAAAAAGAGCACTTTGATCCACATTTAAGATGTTCTGAACTCAGGTGTGCTAGAGAAGGGTTACGGGAGTAATGACAGCTTTTGTTAAATAACTTTGCCTCCTCCATTCCCTGATTACTGTCAAAGAATCTAATAATTACTGAGAGAGGGTCCTGGGAGAGCAAAGCAAAGACTATCCATAAGAAACACCAATTTCAACAAAGCCAACGTTTTAGCTATTCTTAGTATTTTGTCCCTAAAAAACATAATTAAATGGAAAGAAGGTACTTTTCATGCCAGTGTAGTTTTGGATCATGACAGTGATTGTTTCAGGTGTGACTGGAATGTTCTCAAGGACCACTAAACCTATGGATAAAACTTTTACATAATTTATTTCATATTTGGTACCCATTTTTGGTAACAATAGCTAAAATCTATTTTATCAAATCATATCAAGAAAATTCCATTTAAAGTCAGATATCTTATTTTGTCTAAGAAACGTTTATTTTTTCTTTCTCCTATTGATAGAAAGTAAACTTACATGTTGGTTCCATGAGTGAAATAATTTCTTGTAGTGTATACCTTTTCCCCTTATTAAAGTCGTAGGGGGAAATGTGGTATGTCTAAAGAAATAAGAAAGAAGTGGTATTATTTCTTGTTGTGATTCAGTTCAGTTCATTTCAGTCGCTCAGTCGTGTCTGACTTTTTGTGACCCCTTGAATCACAGCATGCCAGGTCTCCCTGTTTATCACTGACTCCCGGAGTTTACTCAAACTGATGTCCATCGAGTCGGTAATGCCATCCAGCCATCTCATCATCTGTCGTCCTCTTTTCCTCCTGCCCCCAATCCCTCCCAGCATCAGGGTCTTTTCCAATGAGTCAGCTCTTCACATCTGGTGGCCAAAGTATTGGAGTTTCAACTTTAGATGCATTCCTTCCAATGAACACCCAGGACTGATCTCCTTTAGGATGGACTGGTTGGACCTCCTTGCAGTCCAAGGGACTCTCAAGAGTCTTCTCCAACACCACAGTTCAAAAGCATCAATTCTTTGGCGCTCAGCTTTCTTCACCATCCAACTCTCACATCCATACATGACCACTGGAAAAACCACAGCGTTGACTAGACGGACCATTGTTGGCAAAGTAATGTCTCTGCTTTTGAATATGCTGTCTAGGTTGGTCATAACTTTCCTTCCAAGGAGTAAGCGTCTTTTAATTTCATGGCTGCAGTCACCATCTGCAGTGATTATGGAGCCCAAAAAAATAAAGTCTGACACTGTTTCCACTGTTTCCCCATCTCTTTGCCATGAAGTGATGGGGCCAGATGCCATGATCTTCGTTTTCTGAATGTTGAGCTTTAAGCCAACTTTTTCACTCTCCTCTTTCACTTTCAAGAGGCTTTTTAGTTCCTCTTATGATTACTTTTATTTAATTACTACAAAAGCCAGATTCCAGAGTTCAATATTCACATACATTTAATCGACTGATACATTTTTCTCATACTTACTGTATTATAGATTCTTTTAGCTGTACTTCACATTGCATTGCTTTAAGTTCATTAAAGATAAACAGCATGTCACTTTACTATCTTATTCTTATAACCTGTTATGAAAATTGTTAAAACAGTTTTATCAAAACTACCTTGTTTTAATCTTGACTGCTTTTAGTAATCTTTCCTATAATATATAATGTGTACTTTTCTCAGCAGTTTTTCCATTTTTCTTTGAAACACTTGTTAACACATTTATTCTAATTGAAAAAAAGAGATCGAATTCTTAACACAAACTAACCTTCATTTGGAGATGGTTTGACAGTGAGGACTGGATTTCTTGGTTGTATCTTACGGCAAACATTTTCCATAAGTTGAATAAGATAAATCAGCAGCTTTAATTTTTTTTTTTACTTTATTATGGAAAAATTTAAACATATGGAAAGATGGAACATATGGGACAGTGAATTTGCATATAATATACCAACTAAACTCAGCAACTCTTGGCCTGTCATTTCTTTCACAACTTTTCCTTCATTTCCCTCTCTCACTCCCTCCCCTGACATTTAAATCTATAAATATCTATAGTAGTGAGTAGTAGTAGTGACGTCGCTCAGTCGTGTCCTATTCTTTGCGACCCCCTAGACTGTAGCCTAGCAGGCTCCTCCATCGATGGGATTTTCCAGGAAAGAGTACTGGAGTAGGTTGCCGTTTCCTTCTCCAGAGGATCTTCCTGACCCAGGGATCGATCCCGGGTAAATAAATATTAAATCTATAAATATCTATAAGTAAATAAATATAAATAAATATTAAAATACATCTAAAAATAAAGATGTTTAAAAAATACATAATCACAATGTATTTATCATACCTAAAAAAACTATGTTTAATATTAAATTTCCAGGGAGGTTGTAATGAAAACACATGAACAAGATTTCTTAATATCTGTATCTAAAAAAGATGAAGAAAAAATATAGACTTTATGCTGAATACTGTCTCATTCTAGCAATGTCATGTTATTTAAAGATAAGTAAATTCTGAAAGAGATGGGAATACCAGACCACCTGACCTGCCTCTTGAGAAACCTATATGCAGATCAGGAAACAACAGTTAGAACTGGACATGGAACAACAGACTGGTTCCAAATAGGAAAAGGAGTACATCAAGGCTGTATATTGTCACCCTGCTTATTTAACTTATATGCAGAGTACATGAGAAAAGCTCAGGTGGAAGAAGACCAAGCTGGAATCAAGATTGCCAGGAGAAATCTCAATCACCTCAGATATGCAGATGATACCACCCTTACGGCAGAAAGTGAAGTGGAACTAAAAAACCTCTTGATGAAAGTGAAAGAGGATAGTGAAAAAGTTGGCTTAAAGCTCAACATTCAGAAAACGAAGATCATGGCATCTGGCCCCATCACTTCATGGCAAATAGATGGGGAAACAGTGTCAGACTTCATTTTTTAGGACTCCAAAATCACTGGAGATGGTGATTGCAGCCATGAAATTAAAAGACGCTTACTCCTTGAAAGGAAAGTTATGACCAACCTAGACAGCATATTCAAAAGCAGAGACATTACTTTGCCAACAAAGGTCCGTCTCGTCAAGGCTGTGGTTTTTCCAGTGGTCATGTATGGATGTGAGAATTGGACGGTGAAGAAAGCTGAGCACCAAAGAATTGATGCTTTTGAACTGTGGTGTTGGAGAAGACTCTTGAGAGTCCCTTGGACTGCAAGGAGGTCCAACCAGTCCATCCTAAAGGAGATCAGTCCTGGGTGTTCATTGGAAGGACTGATACTGAGGCTGAAACTCCAATACTTTGGCCACCAGATGCGAAGAGTTGACTCATTGGAAAAGACTCTGATGCTGGGAGGGATTGGGGGCAGGAGGAGAAGGGGACGACAGATGATGAGATGGCTGGATGGCATCACCGACTCGATGCACATGAGTTTGGGTAACTCCGAGAGTTGGTGATGGACAGAGAGGCTTGGCGTGCTGTGATTCATGGGGTCACAAAGAGTCAGACATGACTGTGACTGAACTGAACTGAAATGAAACTAATATTTTAAAACTCCATTCATCTCTTCAAAAAATGGATTTCCAGTAAAATTTTACCTTTCATTTAAGAGGCTATCAAACATGTGCATTTTCATCAGTTGTACAGTAGTAGTTAAAATAACCTCAAAGAGAATTTTTTTTAAACACCTGGGTACATGAAGCCAATTTCAATACCAATTTGAAGACATAAACATTTCTTGGAGATACATGATAGAGCGATCACTGAAAAGACCAGATATAAAAAAATTTTACATCATCATAAAATTTTGTAAGAAAATTTAAAGTATAAGCTCAAGGATAAAAGAAAGAGGAGTTTTTTAAAGTGGTTTATGGGTATATGTGGATGATGGTGGATAACAGTCAATATGGTATCTATATTCCATATCCTACTGAATACATTTTTAACGATTATTTTTTTTAATTGAGGTTTAAATGCTATACAGTATTGTATCAGTTACACATGTACAATATAGTGAGTCACAGTTTTAAGGGTTATATGCCATTTATAGTTATTATAAAATATTGGCTCTCTTCCCTGTGATGTATAATATGTCTTCGCTTTATACTTAACAGTTTGTATGTCTTACTCCCCTGCCACTGTATTGCCCCTCCTCCTTCCCTCTCCCCACTGCTAACCACTAGTTTATTCTCTGTTATATTTGTGAGCCAACCTCCTTGTTTTTTATTATATTCACTAGTTTCTTCTGTTTTTTATATTCCATATACTAGTGATATGTTACAGTGTTTATCTTTGTCTAACACATTTTACTTAGCATAATGGTCTCTAAGTTTTGCCATTTATAGATAAGTAGGTATTCCATTGTGAGTATATGTGGTTATGTGTGTATACCTCTCTCACACATACAAGCACACATACATATGTGTGTATATATATATAACATAGATAACATCTTCATCTGTTCATCTGTTAAGACACTTGGGTTGCTTGCATATCTTGGCTTTTGTAAGTAATGCTGTTATGAACATATATCTTTTTGAATTAGTGTTTTTATTTTTTTAAGATATATATATCCAGGCGTGGAATTGCTGAGTATATGATAGCTCTATTTTTATTTCTTTATAATTTTTAAATTTAATTTGTTTATCTTGGTTGGAGGCTAATTACTTTACAATATTGTAGTGGTTTTTGCACTGATCTGAATCAGCCATGGGTATACATGTGTTCCGCATCCTGAACCCCCCTGCCACCTCCCTCCCCATCCCTTCCCTCTGGGTCATCACAGTGCTCCAGCCCTGAGCACCCTCTCTCATGCATCGAACCTGGACTGGAGATCTATTTCATATATGATCATATACAAGTTAATAAATTTTACTTATTTATTTATTTTTGGCTGTGCAGGCTTTTCTCTGGTTATAGTGGACGGGGCTACTCTCTAGTTGTGGGGTGTGGGCTTCCCTGCAGCAGTCTCTCTTGTTGTGCAGCACAGGCTCTGGGCGCTCGGGCTTCGGTAGTTGTGGCGCTCGGGCTTCAGTAGTTGTGGCTCTCAGGCTCTAGAGCACAGGCATAGTAGTTGGGGCACACAGGTCCAGCTGCTCCATGACATGTGGAATCTTCACAGCTCAGGGGTCAAACCCATGTCTTCTGCATTGGCAGGCAGGTTTTTCACCACTGAGCCGCCAGGGAGGCCCAACTCTATTTTTAATATTTGAGAAACCTCCACACTGTTTTTCACAGTGGCTATACCAGTTTACATTTCTACCAGCAGTGTGCTAGGGTTCCCTTTTCTCCACATCCTCACCAACATTTGTTATTTGTGTTCTTGTTGATGATAACTATTCTGACAGGTGTGAGGTGATGTCTCATTATAGTTTTGATTTACATTTCTCTGATAATTAGCAGTTTTGAGCATGTTTTCATGTGCCTTTTGACCATCTGCATTTTCTCTTTGGAAAAATGTCTATTCAGTACTTCTGTAGCAGAGTCAGACACGACTGAGAGACTTTCACTTTTTCTTTTGTCTTTGATTAATTGACTGTAAGTACGTAGGTTAATTTCTAGGCTGTTTTGTTCCATTAGATAATCATTTTATTTTAAAAATATCAATAATTCTAACAGATTTAAGTGTTTACATATTTTGTAGCTATTTGTGGCTCAGATATTCAGTCGTGTCTGATTCTTTGCAACCCCTTGTATTATAGTTTGTCTCTCAGCAATAATACTGGCTGCTAAGTCTGCTAAGTCGCTTCAGTCGTGTTCGACTCTGTGTGACGCCATAGGCAGCAGCCCACCAGGCTCCTTGTCCCTGGGATTCTCCAGGCAAGAACACTGGAGTGGGTTGCCATTTCCTTCTCCAGTGCATAAAAGTGAAAAGTGAAAGTGAAGTCGTTCAGTCGTGTCCCACTCTTAGCGACCCCATGGACCGCAGCCTACCAGGCTCCTCCGTCCGTGGGATTTTCCAGGCAAGAATACTGGAGTGGGGTGCCATTGCCTTCTCCAAAGAATACTGGAGTAGAGTGGTATTTCCTCCTCCAGGGAATCTTCCCGAACCAGGGACCAAACCCATGTCTCTTATGTCTCTTGAGCTGGGAAGATATTTAAGACAATGAAAATATTTACATTGCTTTCTTAGAAATGAGCTTAAATGTATTAAGGGATATATCTGTGTTTAGTTGCTCAGTCGTTCCTGTACGAGTCTTTGCAACCCTTTGTACGGTAGACTGCCAGGCTTCTCTGTCCATGAAATTTTCCAGGCAAGAATCCTGGAGCAGCTTGCCATTTCCTCCTCCAGGGGACCTTGCCGACCCAGGGATCGGAACTCCATCTCCTCTGTCTCTTCTGTTGCAGGCAGACTCTTTACCTGCTGAGCCATCAGGTTTTTCTAAATTCTTTTAGAGTCTGTTCGAGCAAAAATGTTTTAAAACCACTGGACTAGGCAGCTTAGAGAAGCATACTAGACCCATACTGACAGTAGAGCCATCTCCTGCTACTGCTAAGTCACTTCAGTCGTGTCTGACTCTGTGCGACCCCATAGACAGCAGCCCACCAGGCTTCCTCATCCCTGGCATTCTCCAGGCAAGAACACTGGAATGGGTTGCCATTTCCTTCTCCAATGCATGAAAGTGAAAAGTGAAAGTGAAGTTGCTCAGTCATGTCCAACTCTTAGCGACCCCATGGACCGCAGCCTACCAGGCTCCCCCGTCCATCGGATTTTCCAGGCAAGAGTACTGGAGTAGGGTGCCATTGCCATCTCCTAGTAACTGCTTTTACCCGAGTATCTTAAAAACAACTCAGTATAAGCTGATCGTTGAAAAGTGGGTGGATTAGCAGTCATTTCCAAGAGCTGTTACTATAGGCAACTAAAAGCTACAGTTGACATTAATTACATTTAAATTCATTCTTTGACAAATGCTATTATTTGAAATTGAGGGTGATGATGCCCAGAAATGAACACTTTGACATAATTGTGTTTCCTGTGGGGCGATGGCAGGGAGGAGGGTGGGGGAAAAATAACTGAAATTTTCCACAGAGGTTAAGACATCTTAACAGATAAATTCATCTTGGCTTTCAGACCTGCCCTCTTTTTCATCTCTGCTGTTTTATTCCTTTGTCATCAGAGCAGTTTGCATCTGTGACCTTGCCCATCAAATGGAGTTGAGGAAATTATAGTTTATATGGGTATAGTTGCTTTAAAAATGTGGTGTCTGCTTTTTAGTTGTTGTTTTCTTTCTACTGTACTGGATTTCTGTTGCTGTGCAGGTTTTTTCTAGTTGCTGCCAGCAGGGGCTACACTCCAGGTGCAGTGCATGGGCTTCTTGTTGTGGCAGCTCCTCTTTTTGTGGAGCCTGGGCTCTAGGGCACATGGGCTTTGAAAGTTCTGGCATCTGGACTCAGTAGTTGTGGTTCCTGGGCTCTAAAACACAGGCTCAAGCAACATGTGGAATCTTCCCAGACAAGGTGTTAAACCTGTGTTTCCTGCTTTGGCAGGTGGATTCTTTTCCACCGAGCCACCGGGGAAGTTTCCTGGTATGTTTCTTAATGAAAAACTATGTTGCATACAAAGAGCAGCATTAAAGGCAAGAGGAAAAATGAATTTTATTTTCAGCTATTTGAATTTTTAAACAATTTAATTCTGTTAAACAACTGCAGATACAGTTTTCAGTCATCTTAAAATGTACCATAAAAGAAACGGAAGCTGTTTCTCTCTCCCCTCACTTTGGCTTGGTAAGTCATCAGAATGGTAAATAGACACTATTTGTAAAATAGACACTTACAGGTAAAATAGACTTTAAGAATCTGCTAACTGCCTTTTAAGAGATATTAATATAAAAATTACAAAACTTAAAATACTGTCAAGAACTTTAATGTTGATTTGAAATGTTCAAGATAGCAATGTTACAGTTGATGTTTCAGTAGGGGCTGCAAACTCAAATGTCTCATGGGGCCCAGAAGGAAACCAAAGTGAGTGAACAGTTTGGAAAGGCTGGACCTTGACCTGCCTGCAGGTACTCGCTATGTCTGAAAAGGGCCAGTTGGTTGCCAGACGTAATATTTCAAAAGAAGCTGGAAATTTTAATTTTTATTTGAAATATGATTTTTATTTTGTTTTACTTCTGAATTCAAACTTTTTAAAATAATGTGTAGGTCAAATGAAATATATCTTTAATCTGCATTTGGCCCATAATTAGCCACTTTATACTGTTTGCTGTATCATTACTCTAGATTCTTCATTTGAAATGTATGTTTTGTTAAATAGCTCCTAGAAGAAAATGTCAAAAATTAGTAGTTGAGGTTTTCCAAAATTCTAGCTATAACTTATTTCAAAGCAAACCTATAAAAAATTCTGTGATAAATCAATAACTGTTTGCATTTTCATTAAAGACAGCCACATGATTAGCCTCGTAGAGCTCATCTATGTAAAATTTGTGTTTTCTTAATTCCTATTTGGCTTATATTTACAAGCTTGTTGGGAACCTGAGAAAACTCTTCTGAAATAACTTTATATTAAATTTGTCATAGACTCTCTAGCCTGAGTCTGATTATTTTGAATGTAATTAAAACAGTATAAAAAGACAAAAGGAAATGACACTGAAAGATGAACTCCCCAGGTTGATAGCTGCCCAGTATGCTACTGGAGATCAGTGGAGAAATAACTCTAGAAAGAATGCAGAGGCAAAGCAAAATCAACACCCAGTTGTGGATATGATTGGTGATGGAAGTAAAGTCCTATGCTATAAAGAGCAATATTCCATAGGAACATGGAATGTTGTTAGGTCCATGAATCAAGGCAAATTGGAAGTGATCAAACAGGAGATGGCAAGAGTGAACATCGACATTTTAGGAATCAGCGAACTATGATGGACTGGAATGGGTGAATTTAACTCAATAACCATTATATCGACTACTGTGGGCAAGAATATCTTAGAAGAAATGCAGTGGCCATCATAGCCAACAAAAGAGTCTGAAATGCAGTACTTGGATGCAGTCTCAAAAAAACGACAGAATGATCTGTGTTCGTTTCCAAGGCAAACCAGTCAGTATCACGGTAATCCAAGTCTTTGCCCTGACCAGTAATACTGAAGAAGCTGAAGTTGAATGGTTCTATGATGACCCATGAGACCGTCTAGAACTAACACCCAAAAAAATGTCCTTTTCATTGTAGGGGACTGGAATACAAAAGATGGAAGTCAAGCAATACCTGGAATAATAGGCAAATTTGGCCTTGGAGTACAGAATGAAGCAGGGCAAAGGCTAATAGAGTTTTGCCAAGAGAATGCACTGGTCATAGCAGACACCCTCTCCAACAACACAAGAGAAGACTCTACACATGGACATTACCAGATGGTCAACACCAAAATCAGATTGATTATTTTCTTTGCAGCCAAAGATGGAGAAGCTCTATATAGTCACCAAAAACAAGACTGGGAGCTGACTGTGGCACAGACCATGAACTCCTTTATGCCAAATTCAGAGTTAAATTGAAGAAAGTAGGGAAAACCACCGGACCATTCAGGTATGACCTAAATCAAATACCATACGATTATACAGTGGAAGTGACAGATAGATTCAAGGGATTAGATCTGATAGACAGAGTGCCTGAAGAACTATGGATGGAAGTTCATGACACTGTACAGGAGACAGGGATCAAGACCATCCCCAAGGCAAAGAAATGCAAAAAGGCAAAATTGTTGTCTCAGGAAGCCTTACAAACAGCTGTGAATAAAAGAAGCGAAAGGCAGAGGAGAAAAGGAAAGATATACCCATTTGAATGCAGAGTTCCATAGAAGAGCAAGGAGAGATAAGAAAGCCTTCCTTAGTGATCAATACAAAGAAATAGAGGAAAACAGTAGAATGGGAAAGTCTAGAGATCTCTTCAAGAAAACTAGAGATATCAAGGGAACATTTCATGCAAAGATGGGCTCAATAAAGGACTGAAATGTTATGAACCTATCAGAAGCAAAAGATATCAAGAAGTGGCAAGATACACAAAAGAACTATACAAAAGAGATCTTCATGTCCCAGATAATCACAGTAGTGTGATCAATCACCTAGAGCCGGCCACCCTAGAATGCAAACTCAAGTGGGTCTTAGAAGGCATCACTACGAACAAAGCTAATGGAAATGATGACATTCCAGTTGAGCTATTTCAAATCCTGAAAAATGATGCTGTCAAAGTGCTGCACTCAATATGCCAGCAAATTTGGAAAACTCAGCAGTGGCCACAGGACTGGAAAAGGTCAGTTTTCATTCCAATCCCAAAGAAAGGCAGTGCCAAAGAATGCTCAAACTACTGCACAATTGTACTCATCTCACATGCTAGTAAAGTGACGCTCAAAATTATCCAACCAAGCTTCAACAGTATGTGAATCGTAAACTTCTAGGTATTCAGGCTGTATTTAGAAGGCAGAGGAACCAGAGATCAAATTGCCAACATCCGTTGGATCATGGAAAAAGCAAGAGAGTTCCAGAAAAACATCTATTTCTGCTTTATTAACTATGCCAAAGCCTTTGATTGTGTGTACCACAAGAAACTCAGGGAAATTCTTAAAGAAATGGGAACACCAGACCACTTGACATGCCTCTTGAGAAATCGCTATGTAGATCAGGAAGCAACAGTTAGAACTGGACATGGAAGAACAGATTAGTTCCAAATAGGAAAAGGAAAAGGAGTATGTCAAGGCTGTATGTTGTCACCCTGCTTATTTAACTTATATGCAGAGTATATCATGAGACATGCTGGGCTGGATGAAGCACAAGCTGGAATCAAGATTGCTGGGAGAAATCTCAATAACCTCAGATATGCAGATGACACCACCCATATGGCAGAAAGTGAAGAGGAACTAAAAAGCCTCTTGATGAAAGTGAAAGAGGAGAGTAAAAAAGTTGGCTTAAAGCTCAACATTCAGAAAACGGAGATCATGGCATCTGGTCCCATCACTTCATGGGAAATAGAGGGAAAAACAGTGGAAACAGTGTCAGACTTCATTTTTGGGGACTCCAGAATCACTGCAGATGGTGATTGCAGCCATGAAATTAAAAGATGCTTACTCCTTGGGAGGAAGGTTATGACCAACCTAGATAGCATATTCAAAAGCAGAGACATTACTTTGCCAACAAAGGTCCGTCTAGTCAGGACTATGGTTTTTCCAGTGGTCATGTATGGATGCGAGAGTTGGATTGTGAAGAAAGTTGAGCGCCAAAGAATTGATGCTTTTGAACTGTGGTGTTGGAGAAGACTCTTGAGAGTCCCTTGGACTGCAAGGAGATCCAACAAGTCCGTTCTAAAAGAAATCTGTCCTGGGTGTTCATTGGAAGGACTGATGCTAAAGCTGAAACTCCAGTACTTGGGCCACCTCATGCCAAGAGTTGACTCATTGGAAAAGACTCTGATGCTGGGAGGGATTGGGGGCAGGAAGAGAAGGGGACAACAGAGGATGAGATGGCTGGAGGGCATCACCGACTCAATCGACATGAGTTTGTGTAAACTCCGGTAGTTGGTGATGGACGGGGAAGCCTGGCATGCTGTGATTCATGGGGTCGCAAAAGTCGGATACAACTTGAGTGACTGAAGTGAACCGAGCATGAGTATGTACTGAAAAAGAATGTAGAATAAGTTTATTGGGAAGAAGTTAGTGTTTGTACAACACAGACCTTTTGCATAGAGAAAATGTTCTCCTGTTGAATGCTTATTCTTTTTCCCTAATTCCACCTGAAAATAACAAATTATCCAATTATTTCCATTTTCCAAATACGTCAAAACTAAATTCACAGCTGAACCTTTTTTGCTGTCTCCTTAATCGGATATTGTGTTGACAATTAAGGTGAACTTAAATACCTTTTAATTACTCTGCATAGACAGCTTGTCTGTGCGTCCGTGTTGGACTGAAATTATAGCAAATTCGCACTAGAAGTAGAGAAGAATAGGAGATGCTACTTGAGACTGCAATTCAGTTCAGCCAGTATTTGGGAGCCAGGTCCTGGTTAGACATTATAGATTCAAACTATGAATCAGAATACCTAGGATACACTATCAGAGAGTTTCTCTAATAACTTTGATCCAGACCAAAGTGCTGTTAGTGGAGATAATATAATAATGAAACAAAGAGTAAAGACCTTTCGGAGGAAGCTGATTTATTTAGAGCCTTGACCAATGGGAATGCCTTTGACATTGGAATATTCTTCATTGATGGGGAGTTATGGGGGCATGATTTTGTTTAAACTTGCTCTTCTTTCTATAGTTCCCAATAGTCTACATGTGTGACCTTCCTGATTTTGATAAATGTACTAAGGTTATATTAGATGTTAACATTGGAGAAATTAAATGAAGGGTAAATGTAAATTTTGCACTGTTGGTTTTTTTAGTGAGGTAAAATTCACATCACATTATTAAAGGTAACCATTATTGTGTACAGTTTAGTAATATTTAGAACATTTACAATGTTGTGCAACCATCACCTGATTTCAATGGCTTTTCATCTCTCCAAAAGAAAACCCTGTATCCATTGAGCACTCACGCTCCCTTTCCCCTTTACTCCCGCACTTGGTAACCACTAAACTGCTTTCTGTCTCTAGAATTTTCCTATTATGGGTATTTCATATAAACAAAATCATATAAGATATGACCTTTTGAATTTAGTTTCTATCACATAGCATGTTTTAAAAGTCCATCCATATTGTACCATTTATCTGTACTCTGGTTGTTTTTATGACTAGACATTATTTTCATTGTGTGGCTATGACATTTTGTTGATCCATTCATCCATTGGTGGATATTTGATACTACTGAGATCATTCATGTATGAGTATTGGTTTGAATGCCTCTTTTTCAATTCCTACGGGTATATACCTAGGTATAGAAATGCAGAGTCAAATGGCAGTTCAGTGTCTGACTTTTTGAAGAACTGTCAAACTGTTTTCCATGACTGTTTTCCATTTTGTATTTCTACCACCAATGTTTAAGAGTTCCTATTTCTTTTAGCATTTTGACTCATTTGAGTTAATTTTTGGAATATGGTATGAGGTAGGGGATCTAAATTCATTCTTTTGCATGGCTCAGAACTTTGGAATTAATATTTTTAAAAGGTAATTATCACTCTCCACAGTCTTGGGAAAGTATCACTCATGAAAATATCAAGTTACTTTTCTTACACTTAAAGAATTAAAGATAGTAGCAAATGTAGGAGCTAAAACTATAAAACCCTTAGAAAAAAGCATTTGGAAATGGCTTCTTATACCTGGTAGTAAAAGAAAAAAAGCTACACAAGTTAAATTGGATGAATTGGATATATCAAAATAAAAAGAGATTTTATACAGCATAGGACACTGTCAAGAGACTGAAAAGACAGTGTACAGATTGGGAGAAAATATTGGCAAATCATACACCAGATAAAGATTTAGGATCTAGTCTACATAAAGAATTTTTATAGCTCTAAGCAATAAACTACTCAATTTAAAAATAGGCAAAGAATTTGATTAGGCATTTCTCCAAAGATGTACAAATGGCCATTAAGCACATGAAAACATGGTAAACATCACTAGACATCAGGAAAATAGAAATCAAAACCATAAGAATCTTTCAGAATACCTATAATAAAAGAAAGGGACAGTAATAAGTGTTTACAGTGTAATAGAGATCTTACAACCCCCATGCATGTCTAGTGAGAATGTTGGATGATGAAGCCACTTTGGAAAATGGTTTGACAGTTCTTCAGAAAGTATGGAATTGCCATGCGACTCAGGAATTCTACTCTTATATATACTCAGAAAAATCAAAAACATATGTATATGTTCACAGAAAAACTTGTACATGAATAAAAACAGCATTTACTTTTACTAGCCAAGCGAGGAAACAAGTCAGATGCCGATCAACAGTTAAACACAGTAACAAAAAAATGTTTTGAAATTAGATTGCGGTGATGGCTGCACATACTACACGTGGTGGACATACTCTAAAACCACTACATTGTGTACTTCAAAGGAGTAAAGTTTAGAGTATGTAAAAAAACTAAGAATAAATAAGTTTTTAAAATATCTCACTTGCAGAAATTTTTGTTTTAAAACAGTACTCATTTGCTGTTTATCCTAAGAGAAAAAAAAATTTTTTTTTTTTTTTAGAAATTTATCATGGCATCCTGCATTGACCACTAGAAATAAAATGCGAATTCCACATTCTCATGCATTCATTGATCTGACTGAAGATTTTACAGCAGGTGAGTTGCACATAAATGTAAAATATTTCTTTTTGGATGCCAAAAAATGGTGAGATATTTGCTGTGTTCCTAGGAAACATTTGCTGTTGAATTGAACATTGAAACCACAATGTGAAAAGGTTTCAAGGAAGTCAGTGATACCAGCAAAATGTAAAAAGTACTGGGTGTAATAAAATATACCTGTAGTTATTTTTTGCTGTTTGTTAATCATATCATAATTTGAATTATTGACTAATAAATGCTGTATATTTAATTATAAGAAAAATATTTAGCTTATGTATTAAAAATTGCAAAGATTGTTTTTAATTTTTATTATGAAAAATGTTAAATACAGAAAAGTAGGCAGAATAGTATGATATACACATATTTAATCATCACCCAGCTTCAACAATCGGAGAAGGCAATGGCACCCTACTCCAGTACTCTTGCCTGGAAAATCCCATGGACAGAGGAGCCTGGTAGGCTGCAGTCCATGGGGTCACTAAGAGTCGGAAACGAAAGAGCGACTTCACTTTCACTTTTCACTTTCATGCATTGGAGAAGGAAATGGCAGCCCACTCCAGTGTTCTTGCCTGGAGAATTCCAGGGATGGCGGAGCCTGGTAGGCTGTCGTCTATGGGGTTGCACAGACTCGGCCATGACTGAAGCGACTTAGCAGCAGCAGCAGCAGCTTCAACAATAATCAGTATATGGCTAATCTTGTTTCATTTGTATAATCACTCATGAGCTCCTCCCACCTAAATAAATTTAGCATTTCAAACATTTTATCATTTCATTTATAAATATTTCAATCTATAGTCATGTCCAACTCTTTGCAACCACATGGGTTGTAGCCCGCCAGGCTCCTCTATCCATGGAATTCTCCAGGCAAGAATATTGGAGTAGGTAGCCATTCTCTTCTACAGGGGATCTTCTTGACACAGGGATCAAACCCGGGTCTCCTGCATTGCAGACAGATTCTCTCCTGTCTGAACCACTAAGACAGGTTGTTAATTTTTAACAACCACAAGATCATTTTCGAACTTAAGAAAAGGAACGAAATTCTCTTAATTTTTGCTGTTCAGTCACTAAGTTCTAAGTCGCTATGCCTTGAGACTCCTTAGACTGCAGCAGGGCAGGCTCTTCTGTACTCCAGTGTCTCCCAGAGTTTGCTCAGATTCATGTCCATTGAGTCGATGATGCCATTCAGACATCTCATTCTCTATCACCCCCTCCTCTTCCTGCCCTCAGTCTTTTCCAGCCCCAGGGTCTTTTCCAGTGAATCAGCTCTTTGCATCAGGTGGCCAAAGTATTGGAGCTTTAGCTTTAGCATCAGTCCTTCCAATGAATGCTGAAGGCTGATTTCCTTCAGGACTAACTGGTTTGATATCCTTACAGTCCAAGGGACTCTCAAGAGCCTTCTCCAGAACCACAGTTCAAAAGCATCAATTCTTTAGCATTCAGCCTTCTTTATGGTCCAACTTTCACATTGGTACAGGACTACTGGGAAAACCACAGCTTTGACTACACAGATGTTTGTCGGCAAAGTGATGTCTCTGCTTTTTAATATGCTGTCTAGGTTTCTCATATCTTTCTCTCCAAGGAGCAAGAGTCTTTTAATTTTGTGGTTGCATTCACCATCTGCCCTGATTTTGAGCCCAAGAAAAGGAAACCTTTACTAATTCCACCTTTTCCCCTTCAATTTGCCATGAAGTGGTGGGACTAGATGTGATGATCTTAGGTTTTTCAGTGCTGAATTTTAAGCCAGCTATTTAGCTCTCCTTTTTCACTCTTATCGAGAGACTCTAGTTCCTCTTTGATTTTTGCTATTAGAGTGATATCTGCATATCTGAGGTTGTTGGTATTTTCCCTGGCATCTTGATTCCAGCTTGAGTCATCCAGCCCGACATTTCATATGATGCACTCTTCATCAGTTCAGTTCAGTCCATCAGTCGTATCCGACTCTCTGCGACCCCGTGAACCGCAGCACGGCAGGCCTTCCTGTCCATCACCAACTCCGGGAGTCCACCCAAACCCATGTCCACTGAGTCGGTGATGGCATCCAACCATCTCCTCCTCTGTCGTCCCCTCCTCTTCTTGCCCCCAATCCTTCCCAGCATCAGGGTCTTTTCCAGTGAGTCAGCTGTTTGCATCAGGAGGCCACAGTATTGGAGTTTCAGCTTCAGCATCAGTCCTTTCAGTGAACATTCAGGACTGATTTCTTTTAGGATGGACTGGTTGGATCTCCTTGCGGTCAAAGGGCCTTTCAAGAATCTTCTCCAAAACCACTATTCAAAAGCGTCAGTTCTTTGGCGCTCAGCTTTCTTTATATTCCAACTCTCATATCCATACATGACCACTGGAAAAACCATAGCCCTGACTAGACAGACCGTTGTTGGCAAAGTAATGTCTCTGCTTTTGAATATGCTATCTAGGTTGGTCATAACTTTCATTCCAAGGAGGAAGCGTCTTTTAATTTCATGGCTGCAGTCACCACCTGCAGAAGAACAGGAAAATCAAGTCAGGCACTATTTGCTGACTTGTTTCCCCATCTATTTGCCATGAAGTGATGGGACCGGATACCATGATCTTTGTTTTCTGAATGTTGAGCTTGAAACCAACTTTTTCACTCTCTTCTTTCACTTTCATCAAGAGACTCTTTAGTTCTTCATCACTTTCTGCCATAAGGGTGGTGTCATGTGTATATCGGAGGTTATTGATATTTCTCCCGGCAATCTTGATTCAAGCTTGTGCTTCCTTCAGCCTAGTGTTTCTACTGATATAATCTGCATGTAAGTTAAATAAGCAGGGTGACAATATACACCCTTGACGTACTCCTTTTCCTATTTGGAACCAGTTTGTTGTTCCATGTCCAGTTCTAACTGTTGCTTCCTAACCTGCATACAGATTTCTCAAGAGGCAGGTCAGGTGGTCTGGTATTCCCATCTCTTTCAGAATTTTCCACAGTTTATTGTGATCCACATAGTCAAAGGCTTTGGCATAGTCAATAAAGCAGAAATAGATGTTTTTCTGGAACTCTCTTGCTTTTTCCATGATCCAGCAGATGTTGGCAATTTGATCTCTGGTTCCTCTGCCTTTTCTAAAACCAACTTGAACATCTGGAAGTTCACGGTTCACGTATTGCTGAAGCCTGGCTTGGAGAATTTTGAGCATTACTTTACTAGCGTGTGAGATGAGTGCAATTGTGCAGTAGTTTGAGCATTCTTTGGCATTGCCTTTCTTGGGGATTGGAATGAAAACTGACCTTTTCCAGTCCTGTGGCCACTGCTGAGTTTTCCAAATTTGCTGGCATATTGAGTGCAGCACTTTCACAGCATCATCTTTCAGGATTTGAAATAGCTCAACTGCAATTCTATCACCTCCACTAGCTTTGTTTGTAGTGATACTTTCCAAGGCCCACTTGACTTTACATTCCAGGATGTCTGGCTCTAGGTGAGTGATCGCAATATCATGATTATCTGGGTCGTGAAGATCTTTTTTGTACAGTTCTTCTGTGTATTCTTGCCACCTCTTCTTAATATCTTCTGCTTCTGATAGGTCCATACCATTTCTGTCCTTTATCGAGCCCATCTTTGCATGAAATGTTCCCTTGGTATCTCTAATTTTCTTGAAGAGATCTCTAGTCTTTCCCATTCTGTTCTTTTCCTCTATTTCTTTGCATTGATCGCTGAGAAAGGCTTTCTTATCTCTCCTTGCCATTCTTTAGAACTCTGCATTCAGATGGATATATCTTTCCTTTTCTCCTTTGCTTTTTGCTTCTCTTCTTTCTACAGTTGTTTGTAAGGCCTCCCCAGACAGCCATTTTGCTTTTTGCATTTCTTTTCCATGGGGATGGTCTTGATCCCTGTCTCCTGTACAATGTCCCGAACCTTATTCCATAGTTCATCAGGCACTCTATCAGATCTAGGCCCTTAAATCTATTTCTCACTTCCACTGTATAATCATAAGGGATTTGATTTAGGTCATACCTGAATGCTCTAGTGGTTTTCCCTACTTTCTTCAATTTCAGTCTTAATTCAAGATCTGAGCCACAGCTCCTGGTCTTGTTTTTGTTGACTGTATAGAGCTTCTCCATCTTTGGCTGCAAAGAATATAATCAGTCTGATTTCGGTGTTAACCATCTGGTGATGCCCATGTGTAGAGACTTCTCTTGTGTTACTGGAAGAGAGTATTTGCTATGACCAGTACATTCTCTTGGCAAAACTCAGTGGAGTTTCCCTTGTAACATTTATTTAAAAGACTTGTCATTTCCACACTGAATAGTCTTAACCACTCTTGTCAAAATCAGTTTACCATATACTCAAGGATTGTTTTTGGGTTCTGTGTTATTTCACTGATCTGTATGCTCCCCTGTGTTTATGCTAGTACCACAGTGTTTTATTTACCAAAGCCTTGTAATATATTTAATAATCAGAAAGTGTGAGTCTTCCAACGTCATTCTTTTTCCGCATTGTTTTGACTCTTTGAGGTGGTCCCTTGAGATTCTACATGAATTTTAGGACAGGTTTCTTTTTCTTTGCATATCTATAAGCAGTACCATTGGTATTGTGATAAGGATCATTCTGAATCTATAGGTCACTTTGGGTAATATTGCTGTCTTAACACATTGTTTTTCAGTTCATGAAAATGCAGTGTGTTCTCATTTATTTGTCTTTTTAATGATTTAATATTGTTTTGTAGTTTTTATTCTACAAGTCTTTTACCTCCGTGGTTAATTCTTAAATATTTTATTCATTTTGACCTATTGTAAATGAAATCTTTCTTCATTTCCTTTTGGGATTTTACGTTTTAAGTGTATAGAAATGCAACTGATTTTTGCATGTTAATTTTGTATCCTGCTAGTTTTCTGAATTCATTTATTAGTCCTAGCGGGTTTGTTTTTTTTTCTTTGTAGAATTTTTAGGGTTTTCTGCAATAAGTTCATATCATCTATGAAGAGAGATAATTTTGCTTTTCTCCTTCTAACTTGGATGCCTTTTGTTTCTTTTACTGTTTTATTTCTTGTTCTTCCAATTTTTTTTAGCCATTTTTCAAACACTTCTAATCTGCTTTTACAATTCTATTTTTATATAGTATACTAATTGCAAATGAGTGAAGCATGCCTGGTGGTTGCTAAAAGTAATAAAATTTCCTTCCTTCAAAAGTATTTCATTGTTAAACTCCTAAAATTTATTTGAAAAACAAATAGCTAATATTTTATAATTGAAACCTCTTATTCTGGGTGACTATAAATTTTATTAGAGCATTTTCATTATTAAGATACAGTTTGCAAAGTTAAGAAAATTTTAGTGTTTGAATTTACTTTGGATTTCACTTTTTAAGCCTTTTGCTCTGTAAGTTTTTCATGGTTCTAAGAGTTTAGGTTCCTGAACAAGAGCTCAGATTGGAAAGAGGATACTTTAAAAACAGAGAGGTTACTTTTATTGTGGCATATAAGCTGAATCATGTGTAAACAAATAAGGGATTTTGTACACTTTTCTGGAAATTGTCTTTAAAAGCTTGTTTTTTCAAAATGAGGATGTTCTGTAGTTATAGGCTCATGTTCTATTATCTCCTTCCACTTAATATTAGACTTCCCTCAACATACTGACTCTGCCTTTAAGTAATTTTTTAAATTAATTTATTTATTATTTTCAGCTGTGCTTGCCTTCTTTGCTGCACTTGGACTTTATCTCGTTGTGGCGAGTGGGCTCCACATTACTGGGGGTGCTCTTGTTGTGGAGAATGTATTCTAGAGCATACCAGGGTCCAGCCCCAGTGGATCCAGGGTGATTCGAAGGTGGGGACGGAGTCGGCGTCTTTGGAAAAATACATATTTAATCACAGATATAGAGAGATTAGAAATGGATAGTGTAGTAGGAAGATAGTGGAGAAAAAGAGGCTGAATAACTTGGATTACATGGAATAGCATCCATGCTCCAGATGGGAATTCAGCTAGAAAAACGGGAGCAAGAAAGAAGCGACATGGGGGAATCAGTCTTTCCGAAAACTGATCCGATTTCTTTATTTTGGGGTTTGCTTATATACCTTTTGTTACACATAGGGATGAATACAGAGTCACGTGGGGGTCAGCAGTCCTGACCTTTATCAAAATCAGGTGCTTCACATAAATGTATAAAAAAAGGTACATCATCTTCTGGCCATGAGTGAGACCTGCTGACATTTTATGATCCTTTCTTTCTGATAACCAAAACCTCATTTTTTCCAAGGGTGTTTTTTCTTAAACCAGGCACCACCCTCCAAATAAAGTTACATTCCTATAGGGTGAGGGTGTAGTGAGTTACAATCAAGAAAGGAATT
This sequence comes from Capricornis sumatraensis, assembly GCF_032405125.1. Lineage (NCBI taxonomy): Eukaryota > Metazoa > Chordata > Mammalia > Artiodactyla > Bovidae > Capricornis > Capricornis sumatraensis. The sequence goes on along the minus strand of NC_091088.1, from coordinate 21,668,853 downwards.
TATTTAACCTAAGGTTAACATGATTAATTTTAAAGGTTAATACTTATTTCTCCTGTATGCTTAAAGGTTAATACTTATTTCTTCCTATATGCTAGTTATATTCATTATAAGTGTAGGGAACATGGAGATTTAGCAGCAAACATCAGCCCAACAACTGAAAATCCTTTCACCAATGTTCCCCTTAAGATCTATTTAGTCTTAAGATATGATAAATTTACATTTTCACATAGCAAGGACACAGTGATTTATAACAAAGTACAGTGATCTATTACAAAAGAGAAAATCCATTAACTCAAAAAGTCTAGTATTGCTAACATCAAAAATTACTGTATTTCCTTTTCTATATTCCAAATACATTGATTAATATATTCCCAGGTACCTAAGGATATGGAGGCCTGGTGGCAATCATTGACTCAACAAGAAGAAAAAGCCCTATGCTAATTAAGACTCTCAAAATGCTCCAAAACTCTCTGTGCTGTTTATGGTTAAGAGGTAGTAAACAGTCATGTGGCAGGAGTATGAATAATCCTGTCACACAAGCTAGTCTGTCAGCAGAGAGGTTTGACCTGAGACATCCTTGTCCCACCCAGAGCAGGGAATTAGCAGCAATTATTGACACAACAAATGAAGAACCCTTCACCAATATAATTCCTAACCAACCCACTATACTAATAATTTCTAACTCCCCAAAAGAATTTGCCTTTAGTAAGTCTAAAACATCTCATGCCTCTCAGATTGGGAGGCTATAAACAATCACATGTGGCCGGACGAACCTATACAGGTGGGCTAGATAACCTTCAGAGGAGTCCGTAAGCTGAAACACTCTTGTCACGCCCAAGAATTTTTGTTGCCTTGGAGCTGCACGTTTACTCCTTCTCCGAGAGAAACGGTTATGGGGGAGAGCCCCCCTTAAAGTCAGAGGTGTAGGTGAGAGCATAAAACAGACTCTGGTTTTGGGGTTAGATGCTCGGGAACAGGGGGTTTCTTGAGGCTTGATCACGCCTTTGCGTATGCCAAGCCTCCTTCCTCATGACCTTTGCCATGGGTGGAGTTCCTCACGCTGGCCCCGGGCAAGAGCATGCAGGCTTCAGTAGTTGTGCCTCATGGGCTTTAGAGTACTGGCTCAGTGGCTGTGGCGCATGGATCTTAGTTGCCTTGTGGCATATGGTATCTTCCTGAACCAGGAATTGAACCAATATTTAGTTCATTATAAGGCAGATTCTTAACCATGGAAGCCCAATAATTTTTTTTTTTTATGAAAGAGTAATTATGGTTATTGTCAGATGTTGGAAAATATATCCAAAAAGATAAGATATCTCAATAGATTTTTGTTTTATTTTAAAATGTTGTGATTACAATTTATTTCATTACAGCAATTGGAATATCCAAAAGTAAATGCATATAGTTTCTGTAAAGCATATTTTTACTTACTGAACCACTGGTGAACTTCACTAATTTATTCAAAAAAGCTGTGACTGCACTGGTAATGTGAACACAGATATGTGATTTCAAGATGTATTCTTCAAAGAGATAATACCAAGACATTTTTAGTTCTGCTTTATTCTCCCATCCTACAATCAATATCCAAGAATGAGGAATGAAAGGGACTATGGATAGAGCTGCTGGCCTTAAGTACAGCTGTAAAAAGGGTGAAACCTTTCCTGAGGTTCCTTCATCCGTACTGTTCTTGGCCTCTTTGACCCTTAGGGGCTCTGGTGACATCACTCTCTTTGCTTCAGTCAGTTGATGCTCTTAATCTGACCCCCAATTGCCCTGAATTTTTCACAACATTGATTTCATCCTTTGTAGTAAACTTTTCTCTTACCATTTATCAAAAAAAAAAAAAAAAAATCTTTTGCTGAGTATCTTCATAGCCTGAGTGGTAAACCAGTGAAAACAAGATAAAGATTTGCTGCTGCAGATTTTCCCTGGCCACACAGCACATGAATTTCAAAAGAGGCCTTAAGTCCCATGAGCACTGAGTAATATAAAAATAATTACCATTTTATCAGAGTCAATGGGAAGATATTTTGTGATGGGCAGTTTTCTCCTCTGCCGCTTAAATCAGACCTCCTAGATGACTACAGTGCTACATGGTTTCCACATAGAACCAAAGTAGACAGGATGAACCCAGATATTTAAAAGCCCTCCTAAGTGGGTCTTTGTCCTCTTCTCTTGCTTCTTTGGATTCATCCTGTACATTCTGCTGAGGCCCTGGCCACTCTCCTATCAGAAACCTTCCTTGGTTCCTCATTACTTATCAGATGCTTTCTAAACTTTAATTGTATCTTCTAAATGTCCTGTGGACTGGGCCTGTCCTGCCTTTCTGGTCACTTGTTTGATTATACCCAAGATGAGCTGGGGTTGTTTTGTTCTGGTTGGTTTGTTTTACATTCCACATATAAGAGATCATATGGGTATTTGTCTTTCTCTGTCTGACTTATTTCATTTATCTTAGAAAATGCCATTGAAATATTATTGGTGCTTTTATGATTTTGCACTTAAATCTTTGATCCAGTGGAATTTTCTTGTTATTTTTGTTATATCTTTAGATGCACGTCTCTGAATTGATAGTGGTAAAAAGTCTACCTGGCAAGGTGGGAGATATGGGTTCAATCTCTGGGTCAGGAAGATCCTTGGAGGAGGAAATGGCAACCCACTACAGTATTCTTGCCTATAAAATCCATGGAACAGAGGAGCCTTGGGGAGCTATAGTCCATGGTGTCACGAAGAGTCAGACATGACTGAACATGCACTGAGCCAGAGGGTTCTTTATTCAGTAGCACAGACCTCTTTCTAATTTCTGCCTTGTTATTGAGGAATTAATTTCTGCACTTATGTACTTATGTCCTGCCTTGCAGAGCATATGTGTCATCAAATCCTTCTTACAGGTTTGCTATAAATAAAAGGAACTGTCTGAATCATTGGTCAGTTAAATAAGATATTTATTATAGTTAAAAGTAGACTCTCTTTAAAAGGAATATCATAAATAGTGGCATTAAAATTTTAAGAAGTTACAACATAGGAAACATAACCTTTGTTTTCTAGAATCAAAACTCTGTGCCTTGGGCAGGTATTGGAGAAACAGAATTTAAACTTCTCAGTCAAAAGTTTATATCTTAGTCTCTTGAGGGTTTTAATTTGTTAGTTAAATATTCAGTTTTTCTGGATATTAACGCATTTCTCTTCTAGCAGAAGTGGCAACTGGGACAGCCTAAGGATAAGCTTATGTGTCCTGAAGGATTTGGAGGGAAAGTTCTTCTCTGAGGTTTCTACAGCACCATGGTGATGGCCCCTATATATTAGGTGTCTTGCTGGTATTTGGCAGCTGGGGACTTCCTAATCTCTTCTGGCTCAGTCAGAGCTTCATAGTCTTCCCTGGCTGACTTGATCCTGCCTTGAATCTAATCTTGTTTTAATGGATTCCTCTGGAGCTCCACCTCTTCCATTCAGCCTTCTGAATTGTCCATTGTTCTTCCTTTACCATTGAATTCATTTACTTTGCACCATAGTGGCCCATGAAAGATCCATTGGCTCTCAACTTGATTATGGTCTGTATTCACCACAGGTGGTCTTAAGTCCCTTTGCTACACATGAAAACAAGGGAAGTTTGAGAGTACTAGGTTAGACCCTCTATAATTTGTTTTCTGTTCTGTGAGAAATACCATTATACATACCCCTATCATCTCAAAAAGACAGGCTCCTCCCTGAATTCCAATAGGAAGCAGGGACTTTAAATTCTTTCTTTCTGGCTAATGACTCAAAAATTGCCAGTTTTAGAAATAAGCTGAATATTGGCTTTTTTTTTTTTTTTGCCATCCTATTTGATAACCCTAATCTTTGCCAAGGCCAGTAGTTCTCTAAATGTGATCTCATTCTCTCCCAAGTGTGCAATAGAGTTTTTCAGAAATTTTAAAATATAATGATTTTGTCATTGTGACAGCATGTGTGTGCTTATGTACTCTTATGTTTTAAAAATATTTCAGTATTAAGGTTTAATATAGTAAATTATGTCAATATTATATCAATTAACAAAACATCTTTGGGGTCCTCAATAATTTTTAAGAGTGTGGAGAGATCCTGCCACCAAAAAGCTTGAGAACTGCTGCCCTAAGCAAATGGATGCTTCTAGTTGACTGGAGTCACTGTGCAAAGTAATGAGAAAGAGTAATGTAATATCCTTCATACATACATACATTTATCAAACAAAGATAAGATCTTGGTTGTGACAAGTGAGATAGATCATAACAATCCCTCTAAGCATTCCCCACCCCTCCTTCTTATTCTTGCCAAATAATTATCAGGGTTCTAGCATCTGACATGTAGCCAAATGGAGGAATTCAGAGGCTGATCTATTGGTGAGGTGTTCACTTCCTTCAGATGGATTCTTAGAAGTAGAACTGCTGAGTCACATGGTAGTCCTATTTTTAATTTTTGAGGAACCTCTGTGTTATTTTCCATAGTGGCTGTACCAATTTATAATCTCACCAGGAGTGCCCAACGGTTCCTTTTCCTTTACATCCCCACTAGCATTTGTTAATCCGTCTTTTTGATGCTAGCCGTTCTAACAGGTATGAAGTGATATCTCACTGTAGTTTTGATTTTCATTTTAGTGTTTCCTGGAAATTTCTTTAATATCACAAATACTTTTTCACTAATTCATCAGTTTCAGTAATTATTTACTGAGCCACTGCTCTGTGAGATATTATACCAGAAACCAAGGGTTCAAAGATAAAAAACAAGATCTCTAGACTTAAGAGCTACAGTAGTGTGAATCTCAAGGATGTCATTATAGCAAGATACCATTGCATTCATGCTGTATTTAGAAGTTTAAACTTGATTTTTAAGCACATTAATTTCTGTCTTAAATGTTTTAAAATTCAACAGAATTTCAGACTCAGATATACTTTAATACTCGAGAGTATCATTCATTTGTAGTGCATTTATGGAGCTGTACAAAATTCTTATATTTTTTTCCTTGCTAATCTCATCACTCCAAGAATCATCTGCATTCTGATGACTCCCAGATTTATATATCTCCAGGTGGTACCTCCCTACAAATTCCAAAATCACATATCCAAATACCTACCAGCCATAACTACATCTGTGTCTCGTAAGACATTTCAGACCCTGTTTCCCAGACTGCTACCTCCTCAACCAATAACCTTCCCATCTCTCTCAGTGGCAACCCTGTCTTTCCAGTTCCTCTGTCAAAATGCAAGAGTCATCCTCACCACCTCTTTCTTTCACACCTAGCATCAAGTCTGTCTTGCAATATTCTTTATTCTACTTTCAGAATAAATCCACAACCTGACCACTTTCACCACCTCCACTGTAACCATCTTGTTCCTAGAAAATGTCATTTCTCACCTGAATTATTCTAGTTACTGTTACCCTGCTTCTACCCTTGTCCTCCTACACCCTGTCTTCAACGTGTGAGCTGCTGTGATCCTTTAAAAATAAAAATCAGGTCATATCACTCTTCTTAAAGTTTTCCAGTGTTTTTTGTTGTTGTTGTTGTTGTTGTTGTTTATATTTAGAGAACTAGCCAAAGTCCACAAAATGGCCTACTAGGTCCCACATACTTTGGCCCACAATGACCTCTCTGACTTTCTATTTTATTTTCCCACTTGATGCCTTGAACTGAACATGCTAAACTCCTTGCTGTTTCTTAAACACTGCAAACAAGCTTGGGATGTGTGGCTGTTTTCTCTACCTGGAATATTATTCCTCCAGATACCCATATCACCTCTTTCAACTTTTTTCTCCAGATTGACTTTACTGCCGTCACATCTTCACTCACCTGTCATTTTATTTGCCAGTAAGGACTGCTGTATCTGAAATTACAACTTTCAAGCACTCCCCTTTGCTATTTTCCTTGCTTTCATTTTTCTCAAAAGCACTTTCACCTGCTGAAATACTATACACTTATCTTTGCTATGTCTTCTCATTCTATATCATAAGTACCATGAGGGCAGGGATTCTCCTGTTGTTCTGTTCACTGTTGTCTCTTCAGTGCCTGGAACAGTACCTGGCACCTCATAGGGGTTTGATGGATGTCTGTTGAATAGTAACAATTTGGGCAGCAGATCAGAATCTGAAGACAGCATGTTTTTAGCTGCTCATACTGTCCCTAGTTGGTAGGCCTCATTCAGCTAAAGATTTAACAGCCTATAAAGGAAGCTCTTGATAAAAATTGTGTTTGCTTCCAGAAGTTCAACCATGTATGATTAAATGGGTTTTTTGTTTTTATTTTTTAAACACCACAAAGGATTTCTCAGAACTATATACAAAACTTAAGCACTTTGGCTCTGGGAATTTTATCTAAGCAGATGTAGAAAATAATGGATACATTTCTCACGAGTTTTGTCCATTTTTCTAAAAACACAAATTAAACTGTTTGAAGCCTTGAGATAACATAAGGTTATTTTGAAAACTGCTTCTTAATGTATCAAGTTAGAACTGATTAAAATCTGTTCTAAATCATGGTTGATCTTTATCAGCAAAGATGAAGAGACCTGTTTACTAAAAACTGAAGTTGTTTTTGATACTGTCTGATAAGAATTGAAAGCACAACAGAGACATAGTATTAGAAATGTCTTTTTGTAAGCCTCCTGTAACTTCTCTGATGCTTTCACGCATTTATACCTGAATATTTCTGAGAGAAACTTTTCAGAGATATTTGTCTTCTGTAACAATATTGCACTTGCTTATCTTATAACTATTAGTACCTATTATTTGTGAAGAAGTGAAGTGAAGTCGCTCAGTCGTGTCCAACTCGTAGCGACCCCATGGACTGCAGCCTACCAAGCTCCTCCGTCCATGGGATTTTCCAGGCAAGAGTACTGGAGTGGGTTGCCATTTCCTTCTCCAGGTCCTAATCCAGGGATGTCCTGGTAGTTCAGGTGGTGAAGAAACTGCCTGCCATGCAAGAGACCCGGTTTCAATCCCTGGATCAGGATGACCTCCTGGAGAAGGGAATGGCAACCCGTTCCAGTATTCTTGCCTGGAGAATTCCATGGACAGAGGATTCTGTGGGCTGTAGTCCATGGGGTCGCACAGAGTTGGACACAACTGAGTGACTAACACATCACACCATCCCTTCCTCATCCCTCCCTGCAAAAGTATATCAAAGTATCAAATCTGCTGTAATTTTATTAATAGTTTTTATCTGAAATAGTTAAGAATTAATAATAAAAATAAGCACTACCACTTATTTAGTACTTAGAATGAACCTGACCCTAGTCTAAGCAGTCTATGTGTATTCACTTATTTAAATCATCATAACAACATGATAGAACAAAAAATCCCCACTGCTTATTGATGTAAGCATTAGTGACATTTTATTACCAACAGGAAGAATTCCATGCTCCTCTTTATGGCACAAAATGATCTTCTTGGTCTGGTTTCTGCCCAGTACTCCATTCTTCGTTCTCACTAACCCCCTGTCTCTTTATGCATCATGCCCAAAATGCTCTGAATTCCCCTTCCCCTCCTTGGATCTAGCTGACTTTTACATACCCTTTGGCTCTCAACTGAGACCTCTCTTTTTTTCTGGGAAGCTTTCTCTGAACCCCAGTGTAATGGCTACTACTCTATAATAATTGTTTGATCACTTGTCTGTTTCTTCTTTAAAAGCATCAGCTCTTAAGGAGAGTGACTCCTCTCTTCTCTGTTTTAGCCCCTGCTTCTGACACAATCTTGGTGTCTAGTGATACCTATTTGAATGACTAAGGAGGGAATGAAAATGAAAGAAAGCCAGTTGCTAAGGAAGACAGTGTACTATTTTGGTTAAGAATGGAGGGTTTGGATCTGGTAAATCTGGACTCCAGTCTGGCTCTTCCACTGCCCAGCTAAACAAATCAGACTCATCTGTAAAAATGAGAATGTAAATATTAATAGTTGCTACCTTGTAAGGAGTAAAATTAGCACACGCAGAGTGTCCAGAACAAGGCCTGTAGTATAATATGATGATGTATTCTGTCTCTCAGTCCTGTCCAGCTCCATGGTCCCATGGACTATAGCCTAACCAGCTGCTCTGCCCATGGAGTTTTCCAAGCAAGAATACTAGAGTGGATTGCCATTTCCTGCTACAGTGGATCTTCTCAACCCAGACGCGGGCTCGAACCTGTGTTTCTTGCATCTTCTTCCTTGTCAGGCAAATTCTTTACAACTGGTGCCACATGGGGAGCCCATAACACAATAAAGCTAGCTGTTATTTCATTCCATTTTAATATATGAACAGGTAAAACTAAAGCACTATCTGCTTATCACTGTATTGTTTTTGACAATAAAAACACACATACATACGTAGCTACATGACCCACTGACAGATTGCTTAATATCAAGAGATAAAAGGCATAATATTATATGTGGCCTTCAACCCCTGAAAATATTAGAAAAAGTAACTGATGCACCAGTTGGATAAAAATACAACTGTCATATGAGATAAAACAAAATCTGAACTTTTTATAGAACTGTAAGCCTAAGTACAGTGTATTAAAAATGTACTTTTTAAGTGTATGCTGCATGAAATGGAAAGAGACTATTATAGCTGGTAACAGACTGAAAGAATGTGAGGTTTCTGAACTTGTTCTGATGGAAACTAATGTCTACTGATGTATGTCTCGAAGTGTTTTTTCTTAAAGAAGGAAAATGTAGTGCTCTGTTAAAATTCACTTAATAGTACTGCTCCATTTACCCTTTGTCTCATGTTTACTGACTCTAGTATCTATTGACAGACAATACTAACTAGTTTGCTTGCACCTTGGTAACATTTCTTATACTCTCTGCAATCTGTCAGAGTAGGCCTAGCTCTGAAAATTTGATCTGTGAAGCAAGGGAAGCACTTAGCTGAGCTGATTGAAAGTACAGGGAGAGAAGCTCTTTCCTTCTTGATGTGAAAAAATTTTCCCATTGTAGGTTTTACCTAGCCTGATCCATGCTTGTGGTTTGGAGAACTGAGCTGCTCTTTCATGAATGTTCACTGAAACCTTGGCACATAAGCTTTCCATGAGTGTAGAAAGAGTACCAGTGAAATCATATTAGCTCTTTAATGTCACTAGGGCTCCATTTGATACACTGGAGAAGGAATAAGTGGCACTTTGGTATTATGGTTATCATTCTGAACAGAATGCCTGCCTGCAGATTAAATTCTTTACCTGTCAGAAAGAATCTGATTTATTTGAGGGCGTTTTTGCCTTGGTTACCTTGTTCGGTATCTAATTTGTTTCAGAGAGAGGAACAGGAAAGGCAGACTGAATCAGTTTAGTATTTTCTTCTTAGAAATATATTGATTTGGTTATATTCAAGCTTTTATAAATTATCATTATAGAAAGTAACTGCTAACTGAAATGAGCTGAACAAATTTATGTACAGCTAAGAAAAATGGTACAAATTTGTAAGCTTGAGTTATTAATGATTTCCTTCTTGAAGAGGAAGACTTAAAATGATTGAAGTTTAGTGACCTATGTTTTGCTTTCATGTATTTCCAGAATTGAACTGTACAATTTGTACTCTCTCCAATATGCTGGCCTGGTGAATTATATAAACTGTGTAATCCCTGGGGTCGCAAAGAGTCAGACACAACTGAGCGACTTTCACTTTATATTATTAATTCAGATCTTTTTTTCTTTTCTTGCCTCAGGCTTTCTACCATTTCTTTGTTCCTCAGCATTTCTAAGCATACACTGGGAATGAGGAGAGAGGAAATTAAAGTTTTTCATGTTTTCTCTATTTTTAGTAATTGAAGGGGGTGTGTGGCAATGCTGTTAAGAGCAGCATAGCAAGAGTCTGAATTTCAGGCTAGGCAACTGTGTATGCTTTGTTAACTATGGAATTTGATGTCTCTTATCTAGGAACTTACTATTGTTAAGAAGATAAGACATCAATGAAGCATTAAAGAGTGATGAAACTTTTACTTAAAAGTGCTTCTAAACTGAAAAGACAAGTCGTTGATAAGACTGCAATCATATATGAAACCTCCCACCTAAATGATGTTTCAGTTCTTTGCTCAGAGATCCTCAGTGTTTTCCTTTTATCCTCTAAATTAGTTGATAGTTTCTTAACCTGCATACAGTGTGATCTTAGCCTCCTTTCCAACTTTATCTTCTGACTTCCTCTGCTGATATCCACACTTCAGCTGAACTAAAGTCATCTTTTTCCTGAATGGGCTTTCATTTTCCTCACTACCATGGCTTTCCTGTGCTATCTCCTCTACCTAAGAGTTCTCAATCATGGCATTACTGACATTTTGAGCTGGTTGATTGTTTTGGGGAGCTGTCACCATCTAAATAGTAGTAATAACCAAAAATGTCTTGCACATGGCCAGATGTCCCCTGGGAGGCAAGTTTCCCCTGTGAATTATTTCTGCCCTATGTTTCTGCAGTCTCCTACCCTTTTGAGGTGTTTCCCACTTAGCTACACCCACCGTCTTCCAGTTTTCATTACTGACACATACCAGGTTTCTGGTTTCTTAGAGACATAATTCCTCCCACGCAGTTGTCTAGCTCCTGCCATCATTTTAGCTGATTTCATTGTCAGCAGAGATGACCTAGCCCAACATAATGACCTCCTCACCTCAGCCACCTCAGTTCATTCCCTGTGCCTTGTAGGTACCAGAAAATAAACTGTCCTTCAAATCACTAAGCAGATATCCCATTCCCTACCACACTTCCTATCCTTCTAGGATGCCTATCCAACAGTTCTTGGACCTTGCTGAGACTCCTGGCCACTAACTGACCCGCCTAATTTATATCCACCCATCCCCTTTCCAGCTTGGGCTTCCCTCTCTCTCCATGCCACATCATTACAAACATCTCTAGCAAATAACACTTAACTTCTCTTACACTGTGATGCTCAAACCCTGCTGCTGCTGCTAAGTCACTTCAGTCATGTCCGACTCTGTGTGACCCCATAGACAGCAGCCCACCAGGCTCCCCTGTCCCTAGGATTCTCCAGGCAAGAACACTGGAGTTGGTTGCCATTGCCTTCTCCAATGCATGAAAGTGAAAGTGAAGTCGCTCTGTTGAGTCCGACCCTCAGCGACCTCATGGACTGCAGCTTTCCAGGCTCCTCCGTCCATGGGATTTTCCAGGCAAGAATACTGGAGTGGGGTGCCATTGCCTTCTCTGGCTCAAACCCTAATCCTAAGTAAATCCAATCATCTACAGTCTCTCTCCAAGAACAACACATTATAATCACTGAGTTAAGAGATTGTCCCTGATCTCACTTTCAGCATTCTAAAGTCAAAGCCTCATTTTACTCTGTTTCATAGTTGCTGAACTTTCTTTTCACATTGTCACACTTTGAAATTGAAGTCTCCTTTCTCATCTTGATACATGTCAGTGGTCTCTCTGTCTCCCTTTCTTCTCTCATTCTTCCCTCCATCCTGCTACCGTTGGAACCAAAAGCAGCACACACATTTTAAGAACCACTGACAGTTTTTATCTGTGCCCATTTTGGCATTTATCAGTGTACTTGCTCCAGATGCTCTTTTCACCCCTGCCCCCACATATTTAAGAAAATAAAAAGGGACAGTTAGTTCAATCGCTCAGTCATGTCCAACTCTCTGCAACCTCATAGACTGCAGCACACCAGACTTCCCTGTTGATCACCAAACCCGGAGCTTGCTCAAACTCAAGTTCATCAAGTTGGTGATGCCGTCCATCCAACCATCTCATCCTCTGTCATCCCCTTCTCCTCCTGCCTTCAGTCTTTCCCAGCATCAGGGTCTTTTTCCAGTGAATCAGTTCTTTGTATCAGGTGGCCAAAGAACTGGAGCTTCAGCTTCAGCATCAGTCCTTCCAATGAATATTCAGGATTGATTTCCTTTAGGATTGATTGGTTCGATCTCCTTGCAGTCCAGGGGACTCTTAAAGAGTCTTCTCCAACACCACAATTCAAAAGCATCAATTCTTTGGCGCTCAGCTTTCTTTAAGGGACAGTTGAGTGTTTTCTAATACTATCACATGCACTAATGAAATATCATTAGGAAAACCAAAAAGATATAAATTGAGTCAGTAGATATCTTAAACTTCAGGCATTTACCAGGAGACTGATACAACATTAGTAACAGATTATGTTGCATGATTTGATATTTCATCACACCGGCTTTCTGAATATAGTATGTTCTTAATTTGATATCCAGGGTTGGATACTACTAATGATAAACACAGTACAATAATGTGTAATACTTTCTGCAAGATGGAAAAAAGTTTTTGAAGCTCAGCTTTTCTGACAACATTTTGAAATTGAATATTTTCATTAATAGAACTCTAGATTAGAATTTCATTTTAAAATAATAGTCAGTGCCATTAGATAATCAGCTCTTACTGTGTAATAATGAAAATAGAATTACATGTTTTGCTTCTGTTAGAGTTCTTTACTATACTAATAAACTTCAGATAGTAATTTTTAATCACGTAAAAACAGCTTTAAGTCTTTGTTAATAATTGACAGAATTATAATGACAGTTTAAGTGTTACTAGTTACTTTTTCATGGGTTTAGATTGTAATGTAGACTTTTAAATCAAGCTTGTTTGCCAGGGCACTTCACCTGATTTAGAATGTGTGAGACCTCCTATGTCTTTTACTCTGAGTGACAGTTTATGACATCCTTAGGCAGCACACACATTATCCCGATAAGCTTAAATGACTGTGGTTAGCTATTCATATTTTTAGTATCCAGTGCAGTTGATGTAGAAATGGTTTGTCTGAATCACTATCTAGTCACATTCAAGATGAACTAAGTCAATTACTATCAATTATAGTTCGTTTATTATGAACTTAGAGTCTGTTAACAAATGTTCTGAACCGTGAAACTATTACATTGGTTCAATTTAAGAAGAATATAAAATTAACATTCCACTTATATCATTTAAAAATCTTCAGGATGCTTACGTTTCTCTTAGTTGAAATTGTCTGTGATCATAAGACTGTTACTTCTTATTGTATGTTATGAAAAACAAAAAGGTCTGAAAGGAAATGGTCAGTTGCACTGTTCCTACCTCTTCCCCTAAAACCAAGAGAACTAAGTTTCCATCAATTTTTTTTTTTTTTTTTTTTTCATTTTGGAAGGCTGGCTGAAATCATGGAGTAAGAAGAAACTTAAATTTTTAATGACTGGAGATCTAATTTCACTCTTATAGCACCTGGGATCTCATATCTTTCATGGGGGTCAGGTTCTTTGAGAGTGTTTAGAGTGCTTTTAGTATCCATGTTGAGAAATACAAAGTAATTAAAATGAGAGGTAAAATGAGCTAAAAGCTCATAAGATGACTTTTTACAAGTTAAGAGATCATCTTTTACTTTTCCATTTCCAGTTAGATTTTTGGAAGAGCTTTCGTAACAGTGCTTCTGGCAAGTAATGAGGCTTTTGCCATTCTACTCTAAGAAAACATGTAGAGCCAGAGACATGAAATCCTTTCAGAATTCTAAAAAAAAATGTGGGGCTTCCCCCACCCCTGTAGCCTTTACCTGAAGTGAAATACAATTTCATTTCTGAAATAAACTAAAGTGAAATTAGTCTGAGTCACTGAGTGAGGATATTATAAAACAAAGCATTTTATACACCAAAGTATGTAAAATGTTTAATATCTCAAACTCTGAATCCTAATCCATTTTCATAAGCAAGCATATAATTTACCTTGGAGTCAGTTTAAGAAACTTAAAAGATATGTATTTTAAATGACACTGACCTGTTAGTGATATTATAGTTACCTCTAGCTTTGTGAATTCCCAAAACAGAAAAGAGCCAGATTTTTGATGGTTTGTCATTATCTTACATTTAATGACTAACTTTCCATTTATAGTAACATAAAGTTACTTTTTCTTAACAAAGATTTTTAAAGTTTTATTTATTAATTTTTCAACTTCATTTTTCATTTACATAACATAAAATATACCACATAACCATTTTTAAGTGTACTGCTACTGCTAAGTCACTTCAGTCGTGTCCAACTCTTTGCGACCCCATAGACGGCAGCCCACCAGGCTCCCCTGTCCCTGGGATTCTCCAGGCAAGAATACACTGGAGTGGGTTGCCATTTCCTTCTCCAAAGCATGAAAGTGAAAAGTGAAAGTGAAGTCGCCAGTTGTATCCAACTCTTAGCGACCCCATGGACGGCAGCCTTCCAGGCTCCTCCATCCATAGGATTTTCCAGGCAAGAGTACTGGAGTGGGGTGTACAGTTCAGTTGTATTAAATGCATTCATAATGTTGTCCTCCCATCACCATGGCCTTAACTCTTAACCATCTTATAAAATTGAAACTCTATACATATATTAAACAGTTACTTCCCTGTCTCCTCTTCCTCCAAGCCCTTGGCAACCACCATTCATTGGAGAAGATTCATTGGAACAGACCTTGATGCTGGGAAAAATTTAAAGCAAAAGGAAAAGGGGCTGGCAGAGGATGAGATGATTAGATAGCATCACTGACTCAATGGACATGAGCAAATTCTAAGAGATAGTGAAAGACAGGGAATCCTGGCACAATGTAGTTCATGGGGTCGCAAGGAATCAGACATGACTTGGCGACTGAACAACAAAATGATAATTTTGTTTTTAATTTTTTGAGGAGCCACCATCTCAGCAGCTTTATCATGTTTTATTCCCACTAAACAATTCATCAGTTCAGTTCAGTTCAGTTGCTCACTTGTGTCTGATTCTTTGCGACCCCATGAATTGCAGCACGCCAGGCCTCCCTGTCCATCACCAATGCATAGGGTTCCAGTTTCTCCACATGCCTGCCAATATTTGTTATTTTCTGCTTTTTTCCATAGCTGTCTTTTAGTTGCTAAGTCATGTCCAACTCTTGTGCCCCCATGAGCTATCCTTTGTGCATTTTTCAATCAGGTTATCTTTGTTGTTGAGTTTTAGGAGTTTCCTATCTATTTGCTTTACTATATCTTTTTTGAAAAATTATTTTTAGTTGAAGGGTAATTTGCTTTACAATACTGGGTTCATTTCTACTGCTTTACAGTATTGGGTTCATTTCTACCATATATCAACATGAATTAGCCAAGGATGTACATATGCTCCCTCCCTCTTGAACCTCCCTTCCACCTCCCACTCTTTCCCACCCTTCTAGATTGTTATAGAGCCCCAATTTGAGTTCCCCGAGTCGTACAGCAAATTTCCATTTGTGCAGAAAGTCATTAAAACAGTGTATGAATGAAATGGTGTATTTCAAACAGTCTATGAAATATCAATAAAATACAAAAAAAAAACCCTAAGAAGTAGCCACACACCAATACAATATTGTAAAGTAATTAGCCTCCAATTGAAATAAATAAATTTAAATTTAAAAAAAAAGAAAGAAATTTCGGAGCTAAAAAGTACAATTACTGAAATGAAATTCACTAGAGGAATTTGAAGGCTGATCTAAGCAACAGAGGAAAAAACAGGTAGCTTGAAGATAGGGCAGTGAATATTATTGAATCTGGAGAACAGGAAAAAAAGACTGAAGAAAAGTGGACAGAGACCCATGAAACATTATAGGAGTCTCAGGAGAAGACGAGAGAAAGGGGCAGAGAGAATATTTAAAAGACAAATGGCAAAAACTTGCCAAATCCAATGAAAGATGTGAATATAAACATCCAAGAAACTCAATAAACTTCCAAAAAGATAAATTCAAAGAGACTCATACCAAGACATTATAATCAAAATGTTTGAAAGACAAAGGCAAACAGAGAGTCATGGAGCTATTTGAAAGGTAATTGTAATGCATTTAGTATGTACTTTTCATGTTTAATCATTACTGATTTCTACGTTAAGAAAAATATATAATTTCACATGTGAAGTTTAGGGACTCCTTTAATTCTGTAATCTTGAGGAAATTTATTTCCTCAAGAAATACCTCTCAAAATTATTAGTTACTTCAAATTTCATATGGCTAGAATGGGTATATGAACAGTTTTTGTAACTGTCAGTTGTACTTTATGTATTACATTAATATGCTTTACGTAACATTTATTTTTGAATGAGATAGAGGTCTTGAATATATCTCATTATTTTAAGAAGTTGCTTTAACCTAAAATTTCTTAGTGATTTGATTGTTTGGTTTTAACTTACTCTATATAAAAGGAGCTTTATATACTATAAAATAACGTGTTGGTAGTGACAAAAAGTTCTCAGAGACAAGGAGCTCGCTTCATTTTTGTTTATCCAATACCTAATTGAATGCCAAGCACATAGGGGAGGCTTAAAAGGTTTTGAATGAGTAGGTAGATAGACATGAAAGAAATTTTAAAGATCATTTAGTCTTATCATATCATTATAAAGACAAGGAAATGAAGCCTGGGGAGATTCATATTTTGCTTTACTTTTTCCAATTTATTGGAATTATCACACTTCAAGCATTTTATCACTACACTGCTCTAGATTGAGCAAAAATATTCTCTTCCAGTATGTCTCAAAAATGATGCATAGAAACCATATATATGGATTATCTCATTAAGTTCACTTTTATTCTAGTCTACAGAAAGTTCCTGACTGGTACTTAGAAAAACAAGTTAAGAGTAAAAGACAATACAGAAATCAAGAGTTTCTAGCCGAGATGGGGAATACTGCCTACTGTTTGCTTTTGAGTAGCCATGAGTTTAAATAATTTTAAACAACTAATTTTTGTGTTTAACTGTTCTGCTCTTGGACTTTTAAGAGGAATAGTCTGCTAAACTCTGCTGACCATATATATTGCTTTGCATTTCAGTCTGACATAGCAGTTATCAGAGAGACTAACAGCTTCTACTCATAAATTTTAGATTATTCATTGCGATGATTGAATTGTACCACTTAGGAAATAAATTACTTTCAGGTTGAATTTGATTTTAAATGTCTAGCCACTATTTTTGTGAGCAAGATTGGGGTTTCTTCTCTAACCTTGGCCCCTGAGTATGAGCCCATCATGTGATTAAAACTAAGAATTCTGTTAAAAATTAAACAACTAAATAGACAGAATTCCAGGAAAGATACAGTTGGTGGGAATGTCCTTTAGCATCAGTATAGATACTCAGAAATAGTAGGTGCCATGTTTCACTTGCCAGAAGAACTGGTTTTGGATAATAGTGATTGTGAAGGCAGCTTCTAAACACTTAGCAAGTATGACATCTTTATAAATTTGTAATATACACTTAGTGTGTGTATTATATTAATAATTAAACTTTACCTAACATTTGTTTTTGAATGAGTAGACATGATAAGAAAGTAGACATGATCTTTTCTTAAGATTAGAAAGGATCAGGATTTGGGAAAGGAACTAATGGAAGTAAATAGCTTTATTGTATAAACCAAATGTATGCAGGTTGACTTCATTGCTCTAAGAAAAATCGTCAGGCCAAATGCAGTTCTAAAATTTGTATTATAAAGCCTTCATTCAAGAAAATTAACTTTAATGAGAGTTAATGGAAAAATCTGAAAATCTTAGTGATGATTAATGCCAAGCTTCTGCACTCCAGTTTTTTCCATTATTAAGTATTATCATCTCTAATGAAATCTTTACATTCTGGAATCTAGAGGGTTCTTCTGGAAGGTGGAATGTGTTCTCATATTGGAATTTTAAATTAATGTGTGTTAACTCATAGAAATACTGCAAGATTGGAAAAATTAAAACTGCAAACTCCCCCAGATTCCTTAAGACCCTGATCTCATAGGAGTAGAGGAAATATGTGTCTTCAACTGAGATATTCATATAACAGAAGATAACCATAATTATCTTCATTTTATTTCTCTTAAAAATTTAACATTCAAGTTATAAAAAATAAATGCCCTATAATCATAAATGCCTTATAATAGTAATCTGGCCCAGCAAATCCACTACTGGCTATATACCCTGTGTCTGTGTGTGTGTGTTTGTGTGTGTGTGTGTACTTAATTGCTCAGTCATGTCCAACTCTTTGTGACCCTGTGAACGTAGCCTGCCATGCTCCTCTGTCCATGGAATTTTCTAGGCAAGAATATAGAGTGGCTTGCCATTTCCTACTCCAGGGAATCTTCTGACCCAGGGATCAAACCTGTGTCTCTTGCATTAGCAAGTGAATTATTTATTACTACCTTGAAAAAACCATAATTCAGAAAGACACACACCCCAGTCTTCATTGTAGCACTGTTTACAATAGCCAGGACATGGAAGCAACCTATATGTCCAGTTTACAAACAAATGGATAAAGAAGGTGTGGTACATATATACAATGGAATATTACTCAGCCATAAAAAGGAATGAAATTGGGTCATTTGTAGATACATGGATGAACCTTGAGTCTGTCATACAGAGTGAAGTAAGTCAGAAATAGAAAAACAAATATCATATTAACACATGTATGTGGCATCGAGAAAAAAAAACGGTACAGATGGACCTATTTGTAGGAATAAAGGTACAGATGTAGAGAACAGATGTGGACATGGAATGGGGGTTAGGGGAGGGAGCCTAACTGGGAGACTGAGATTGACATGTACACTACCGTGTGTAAAATAGCTAGTGGGGAAAAACTGCTGTACAGTGTAGGGAGCTCAGCTGCGCTCTGTGGTGACCTGGAGGGGTGGGAATGTGGGGGCTGGCTGGGAGCGAGGTCCAAGAGGAACAGGGACATATGTATACATATGGCTGATTCACTTCATTGTACAGGAGAATGTAACACAATACTGTAAGGCAACTATATCCCAGTTTAAAAATAATAATAACATATCACGGTCTCTCTTGCCAGTGTTCATCAAATGAAAATTATTACCCCCTTAAACTCAATTTCAGGACACTTAACAGGCTCCCATCAATCTAACCGTTTTTTTTTTTCTTACAACAAAAGTTCTTCTGATAATGATTTGACTGATAAGGGAAGCAGGGTGGGAGTAGGTTTGTTTACCCAACGTTAAGGCCCTTCAATCATATATTAATAAAAATGTGTGCGTGTGTTCCAGTGTGGTGTCTGAGTCTAGTCAGAGCTCTGCTAAACACGGAGAATCTTCATTTAGGGCCCAGTGTTTTAGGATAGAAAAGAGGAAGAAAGGGAAAGGAAGTCTAGATAAAAGTTTGTAAACTTAAAAAGTGAAATTTTAAAATGATTTCTGGAAATTTAGGCTGCTTCTTTAGGATGGTATCTTGTGAAGGAGGACCCATTCAAATAGGTTCCTCATATCATCTACTAAATTAGTGCATTTGTACAGACTATTACCTGGCAGCATTGTTTGATATAGGGAATCTAGGAAACAGGGTAGGTTCTTTGTGAACAAATATGTAACCAAAGTAATAATCTCTCAGAGGTTTGAATCTAGTACCTCAAATTAACTCTGCAGACATGGTCTTAATTTTTTCCCCATGTTGCTTAAAATATTTTGAATTGTATTTCAATATTTTTCAAGTGCGATTTTCCATATTTAAAAATTATATTTCTGTAGCAACAACAGTTGGCTGGAGCTAACTAGTTGCCATCCTCTTTGATCAGTAATGGCCTGTTTTTAGTGCCTCTCAGTTCTCTTCATCCTACTGCTTCTCCCATCTAGATATCTGTAGACTGTTTGTATGTCCTGTGCCTTTCTACTGTTTGATGATCTCAGGTGTAGCTGAACCTCTTGAGTTAGATCCTCATGCCTCATAGTATTTGAGTTGATGACCTCTCAGCTTCTGAATGCAATTAAACTCCTGCTGTGAAAAGGAAGAGTTGTTGGCATTAGCTGGTTTATATTAATGACTTCAGCAATCTGATGGCTCAGACGGTAAAGAATCCGCCTGCAACGCAGAGACCTGGGTTCGATCCCTGGGTCAGGAAGATCCCCTGAAGAAGGGAACAGCTACCCCCTCCAGTACTCTGGCCTGGAGAATTCCATGGACTGCATAGTCCATGGGGTCGCAAAGAGTCGGACACGACTGAGCGATTGTCACGTTTCAGCAGTCATATGTCCTTTGGTACAGTTTTATGAACAAGTGGAAGGAGGTGAAAGATAATTTTATTCTACACTCCTGTGCTGCCCTTTCACTAGTGTAACGAACTAAGAAAGACAGGACAGTGCTACAGAACAGATGTAAACATGAACTTGGCAAATTCTCCTGGTTCAAACATTCTTTGTGAAAATGTCTGATGGTTCCAGAAAATACCAATAATATTTTATTACCTGTGTTTTTTCCAAAATGAACCACGACCTTCTTTGGAAATACAATGACTCTCAACATTGAAGGAGAACTTCTTCATGTAGGAACTCTAAATGACATTATGAATATTTCTTTTTAAAAATTTCCATTGTAATATTTTTCTTAAAAGATTGAAATGTACTGAATACAATGCCAGAAATCACAGTTTTTAATCTCTTCCTTCATACCATAGTATGTCAAAAGGATGTTATATGCCCATTATTAATGATTAATCTTTGTTTTGATTTTTCCTAACATGGTTTAGTTCACGTAGTTAAACTTACAATTCAAGTTTCTAAATTCCCAAGGGTTCCTTTTGATGCCAGCATTAACCAAAAGGTTCTTCATTTGAAAGGAAGACTGTGCTGCACTTGGCAACAATTAAAATGCAGTAAAGCTTGGTCCTTTCAAACTATGAGTGGAGATAATTGAGGCATAAACCTTTCAATGTTTTTGCATACACTTGACTGTATTTTGAGGAGAAGAAAGTGCGTGTACGTTGACTATTTTCGCTATTCTACTTGTTAAAAGAATCTAACGAACAAGGATTCAATTGACTTTGGGACTGATATCTTGAATTTTTCACTGACTCGTAATGGCAGTCTTTTGATACAGTTTATTTCTTCAAATGAATGCCAGTGATGTCAGTTATCATCATAATATTGTTGTTAGCATTTTAAAATTAGTTTTCAAAATGGGAAAGGCAAATGCATATCCAGAATATATAGCTTTACTCCTGTAAAATGAGTTGTTGCCACTTCTCCAGTAGATGAGATCCAGTGTAATCACCATATCCCCAACCCCCTATTGTATCTCATCCTGCACCCCATCTTTTCTATGCACTCCTCAGCCCCTACCCTCACAATACAGTCTCATGCTTCCTCTCCTGGTTCCTGCCAGTGCTTGTTAGCTAGCTACTGCACGTAATTCAGGCTATAGTCCCTTTCTCCCTCAAATGACCATCACATTCCTAGTCAAGTTATCTTGTACGTAACCCATTTTTGGCTTAATGGCAGCAGAGAAGATGGGACAGACTGCAGGAAGTGAGAGCAATGTTGCCTAATAGGGTAGAAAATTTTTTCACCAAGAGAGCTAGCCTTTAGGGGTAATTTCTCCGTCATCTTCAAATGAGAGAGTGTCAGTCTCTAACAGTCCACTTCTGAAGGCTCTGAAAATCCGTTCAAGTGAATCTGGGGATTCAGGATTTTCATATTATCAACTAGGTGTTCCTATCCCATGGGTCTAGTATCACATTTTACTATCTAAGGCTCTAACCTTAACATAGCAGAGCTGCTTAAGTTGAGAATTTAATCTTCTTGTCTACAGCCATACCCTCATGAACACACCCCATCTTGGAGGGTTAGCTAACCTTGATACTAATCTTAATTAAGTATTAAACTAATCTTAATACTAATCTTGATTAGTACTTGGATTTCACTTTCAGAGTTCTTCTAGGCCCTCACTCAGAGTTCTTCTACTCTTACCATTAAGACCATTAACTTCTGGTCTTATTCATCAGCTTTCCTTGCCCTTCAGGATGGAGGTAAAAAAACTCTTGTTTTGCTCCCCAAGAGGCTTTCACACTTAGCTTTTAATTTATTACTTATGCTCAGGCTTTGTATCATTCCTGTGTTTCCTGAGTTGAGCTTTGCAAAAGCCATCTAATTCTACTGTCTTTATTTGTTGTTGTTCAGTCTTTAAATCATGTCCGAATCTTTGCAACCCCGTGGACTACAGCATGCCAGGCTCGCCTGTCCTTCACTATCTCCTGGAGTTTGCTCAAATTCATGTCCGTTGTGTCGGTGATGCTATCTAACCATCTCATCCTCTGCCACCCCGTTCTCCTTTGGCCTTCAGTCTTTCCCAGCATCACGGTCTTTCCAGTGAGTTGGCTCTTTGCATCAGGTGGCCAAAGTAACAGAGCTTCAGTTTTAGCATCAGTCCTTCCAGTGAGTGTTCGGGGTTGATTTCCTTCAGGATTGACTGATCTCCTTATAGCCCAAGGGACTCTCAAGAGTCTTCTCCAGCACCACAGTTAGAAAGCATCAACTCTTCAACACTCAGCTTTCTTTATGATCCAACTCTCACATCCATACATGACTAATGGAAAAACTATAGCTTTGATCGAATGGACCTTTGTATACAATGTGATATCTCTGTTTTTTAATACACTGTCTACCTTTGTCATTGCTTTTCTTCCAGGGAGCAAGTGTCTTTTAATTTCATGGCTGCAGTCCCCATTCACAATTATTTTTGAGTCTAAGAAAATGAAATATGTCACTGCTTCCACTTTTTCCTCTTCTGTTTACCATGAAGTGATGGGACTAGTTGCCGTGATCTTAGTTTTTTGAATGTTGAGTTTCAAGCCAGCTTTTTTACAATCCCCTTTCCCCCTCATCAGTAGGCTCTGTTATTCCTCTTCACTTTCTGCCATTAGAGAGGTATCATCTGCATACCTGAGGTTGTTGATATTTCTCCCAGCAATCTTGATACCAGCTTGTGATTCATCCAGCCCAGCATTTCATATGATGTACTCTGCGTGTAAGTTAAATTAAGCAGGATGACAATCTACAGTCTTGAGTAGTCTCAGTGACATGTCACAGCATCCATTAGTTTTACTGAGTACATTTCCTTTAATTTTATCATGTACAATACTCTTAACCATATAGGATGGTAAGAACTTTATTGCTTTGTTGACCAAAATTTTTTTCAAGCTGTTATTCTCATTCAAACTCTGAGACATTATTCTGCATATTGAGTTGTTATTAAATAATTGTCTCTATTTTTGTTTCTTTGCAAAATAAATAATTTTTCTGTAACTCCTTTATATAATTGAACGGTGAAGTGAATTTTTTAAAAAATCTGATTTATAAGGTACTTCCAGTCCCTCATCTTACTTTACTGTTTTTCAAAGTCTTATTAAATAATTAGTGAAGCTGTGAAAATAGAATCAACAAACATCGTGGGAGTAGCAAGAAATGAGCCTAGAAATGTAGGTAGGTAGGCTTTCACCTGACCGATGAGATTTACCCTATATCCTGGAAGAGAAGGAATGAGATCAAATTTGCACTTTTCTGTTTTAATCATGCTGATGACACTGTGAAGGATCCATGGGTGAAAGAGAGAAGATTGATTGTAGGTATGTCATCTCGCAAATCACAGATGTTGTTTGGGAGTTTTCCTAGTGGAGTATGGAGATAAACACTTCATTGGGAGTATATGATTAAACAGATTAAAGAAATTACCATTACAAAAGACTGTATTTCAGACTTTCCTTATGGTATAGTGGATAAGAATGCACCTGCTGATGCAGGCGACATGGGTTTGATCCCTTACCTGGGAATATTCCACATGCCTCAGAGCAACCAAGTCTGTGTGCCACAACTGAACTGTTGCTCTAGAATCCAAAAGCTGCAACTACTGAGCCCATATGCTCTAGATCCTGTTCTTTGCAACAAGAGAAGCTCATGGTACGCAAAGAAGAGTAGCCTCTACTTGCCCCACTTGCAGCAACAAAGACCCAGTGCAACCAGAAATAAATAAAAAGTCCAAATTGACCAAAGATAAAAAAAACCCTACATATTTGTATTCATAGGCAAAGCATCCCTAGTGTGGTGAAAATAAATGTAGAGGTATTTGATACATTGACATAGACAATTGTTCCACTTTCTCAGAGTTAGTTTTGGGTTCAGCTGGGCTTCCCGGGTGGTGCTCGTGGTAAAGAACTCACCTACCAATTCAGGAGATTGAAAAGATACAGATTCCATCCCTGGGTTGGGAAGATCCCCTGAAGGAGGACATAGCAACCCATTCCAGTATTCTTATCTGGAGAATCCCTATGGACAGATGAACCTGGCTGGCTACAGTCCAAGGGTTGCAAACAGTCGGACATGACTGAAGCAGCTTTAGCACTCAGGCACACAGCAGCACACACAATAATAAAAGTTAACAAGTTACTTAGCCTTCAGAGAGTTCTATGAAAATCTTTATCATTATGATTATTATTTAAATTGCTTCATTAAATTCATATGAAGCCTTTATAGAAAACATATGAATGATAGTTTCCTAAATGTATTTAATGGGATGAAAAAGAAAACCTTTTCTTTGAGATAGTCATGATCTTTATACCACTTTCATCTTTTAAAAGTGTAGAAGGATGTCATTTTAATATTCCTTTGAGTCAGCTCATCATTTTAAAACTTTCATGTTCATTAAATAAAATTGCCATTCACAAAAGTAATAAATGATGCTGCTAGAATAGACTTGCAGATTACCTGGCCTTTGCATTAATAGGTTGTTTGAATGTCAACCTACTGTTTTTCAAACCATCTTTTTTAAATTCTTGCACTTTTTAATAAAACTTTTTAGTTGAAATATATGGAAATAATTGTACTACTTAAAATTTGAAATACAGTTTATTGCTCACTTAACATGTGTGCTAATGATTGTGGGTGCTGTAATACTATTATTTAACATAATGCTGAAATTCAGTGGAGACGGAGACACAGAGAACAGACAAAGTAGAGGAAGAACAGGGTGGGATGCTTTGAGAGAGTCACATTGAAATGTATACATTACCATATGTGAAACACATTGCCAGTCAGAATTTTCTGTATGACATAGGGAGCTCAAACCCAGTGCTCCATGACAACCTAGAGGGGGTGGGATGGGGTAGGAGATGGGAGGGAGGTTCCAGAGGGAGGGCAGATATGTATACCTATGGCTGATTCATGTTAATATATGGCATAAACCAACACAGTACTGTAAAGCAGTTATTCTCCAATTAAAAATAAATAATTTTTTTAAATAAATTAATAAATAATACTGAAATCTGACTATGATATATAGTAAAGTGTTGCTTTTAGAGTGAGAAAGCAAAAATGTGATTATGATTAGACTATCTTTTAAAAATATATAGCCTGTCTTAAAATGTGTAAGATATAAAAGTAGTATACATAATTGTTTTTAAAAGTAAAGAATAGAGGAGGAACAAGATGGTGGAGCAGTAGGTGGACGTGGAGTACACTTCTCTCCACGGATACATCAGGAATACTCCTTCAGACACAGAAGTGCATGCAGAACACCAGCTGAGAGTGGACAGGAGTACCTTACCAGTGGAAAAGAATATATAGAACCATGCAAAACTTGGTAGGACAAAAGAACTTGGGGGGAAAGGGAGTGTTAGTAGGACTGGACCTGCCCTCTGTGGGTGGGGGAACTGAAGCAGCGGTCTGATCCCCGCACTGGGGCAATTGTCTGAGTCAGAGGAGAAACATTTAAGGCTGAGCGTGAAACAGCTGATCTGTGGAAGCCTAAATGGAATGAGAATCAGAGTACTTGCTGCAGCCATACATACCCCGAACAAAAATGCTGGTCCCCTGGAAGGCGTAGTAGCTGGGAGCTGGAGTTTAGGCATTATGGAGCAACCCCAGGGCAAGGGCTGGTATTGACTGCAGAGAAACAGATTGAGGGGATGTGAGGTAGGAGATCGTGGTGGGGAATGCTAGTGGAGGAAAGCCAGGCAGTCATGGAAGCAAGGCAGTACTGCTGAGTCACACATAGGGGGTGGAGCCATCACCATAGCCTCTCTCTCCCCACATGCCAGCATTGGCAGCTAAACACTAGAGAGGCTGGCCCATTAAATGCCTGATGCATTTGAGTAGGACCATTTGAGTACATAGTAGGACCCCACCCAGGGTACTCCTCTAAGTGACTGATGCACTGAACTACAGAGTAGGGCCCCACCCAGAGTGCCCCTTTAAGTGCCTGAAGCGCCAGTCTACAGAGTAGGACCCCAGCCAGGAGGGCCCCCTCTATGTGCCTGACTTGCGAAACTACAGAGAAGGACCCTAGGCAAGGGAGCCCTCTAAGTGCCTATACAGATGGAGCTACAGAGAAAGACTGGCCAAAGAAGCTTTCTGATCGCCAGCTGCAAGAGGCTCTGAAAAAGACCAGAGGGCCATAACTCCTATGTTGGAGGCGGTACTTGTCCCTGCACACTTGGTGCCGCCAGGGTCCCCATGAGCCAAGCAGCTGCACCACTTTCACGCTCAACTCTCACTGAGGCAGAGCTGCCACAGGCAACTATGCTCGCAGGGTACCTTTGGTCGTGTCCGACTCTTTGCGACCCTGTAGACTGTGGCCTGCCAGGCTTCTCTGTCACGGAGGGGGCTTCTCCAAGAAAGAATACTGGAGCATATTGGCAAATAGTGGTTGCCATACCCTTCTAGAGCACTATATTTCCTACTGCCCTAGCTGCCAACCCCCCTGAATACCTGGTGCTGCCAGACCCCTGCAACCCAAGCAGCTGCAGCACATCCATACCTGGCTCTCACAGGTTAAACCCAAGTCCTCTGGGGCAGCCTTAGGAGGAAACCCCTGTGGACGACCCACATGCTGAGGTGGAAATAAAACCACAATTGAAACTCAGGGGCAGTGTGGCTAAGGAAGAAGACCCAAAACGTTCCCATCACCTGTACAGTTCAGTTCAGTCACTCAGTCATGTCCGACTCTTTGCGACCCCATGGACAGCAACACACCAGGTCTCCCTGTCCATCACCAACTCCCGGAGCTTACTGAAACTCAGGTCCATTGAGTCGGTGATGCCATCCAACCGTCGTCTCATCCTCTGTCGTCCCTTTCTCCTGCTGCCTTGAATCTTTCCCATCATGAGGGTCTTTTGCAATTAGTGAGTTCTTCACATCAGGTGGCCAAGGTATTGCAGTTTCAGCTTCAGCATCAGTCCTTCCAATGAATATTCAGGACTGCTTTCCTTTAGAATGGACTGATTGGATCTCCTTGCTGTCCAAGGAACTCTTAAAGAGTCTTCTCCAACACCACGGTTCAAAAGCATCAGTTCTCGGTGTTCAGCTTTCTTCATAGTCCAACTCTCACATCCGTACATGACAGCTGGAAAAACTGTAGCTTTGACTAGACAGACCTTTGTTGGCAAAGTAATGTCTGCTTTTTAATATGCTGTCTAGGTTCAAGCTGCACATAAATCCACACGATCAACTAGGCAGACTTTCTGTCCGTGGAATATATAAAAGGCTATTGAGAGCTCCCACAAAAGAAAATGGACTAGTTCTGATAGCTGTGGACACTGGAGGCCAAGAACACACAGAAATAAGACCAGATGAGAATCTGAGCCGCATCCACAGCAGGTCCAGAGACCAGCACAGTGTTGGAGGTTATCGTAAGGTGGACTGTGACTCCCAGCAAGGGAAAGAACTCTGACAGCAGTGACTGAACAGAAACATTTGTTATTCCTTTTTTTGACTTGTTCTGTAGATTCTTTTGAATTTTTTCTTTTCTTTTCTTTTTTTTCTTTTTTCCCCTTCTGTTGTAGTTGTCAATTTTATTAGCACTAATAAATCCAGTTAAGCTTTTGACCTTTTTTCTTTCTTTTTCCTCAGTCACATTTTTATTGTTGTCATAAACCTCTGCCTCTGTGTTGGGCTTTTGCAGGTCTCTGGAGTTTTCCTCTTTTTTTATTTTTTATTTTTGTCTCTTTTTTAAATTTAAATTTTTAATTTTCTAAACCTATTATTATTTTTTCTACATTTATTCCTTTGTTTGCTTTTCCAACTGTTCTTTTTCCCTTGTAGTTAATCTTTAACTAAATCTTCATCTACCTCTATTTAACTTTGCATATCTGTTCTTTCCTTTCCTTTCAACATATTTGTTAGTTTTGTTTTCATTGCTTTATTCCCCACTTGGCACCTTGCTTTAGTTTTGTTTTCCAGTTTGTGCTTTAGTTAGTTTTGTTTTTAACTGGTAAATATAATTTTTTATTTCCTTTGTTCACCAGGTCAACCGGCTATATTTTTGTTGGGCTGTTTTGACTTTGCTCTTGGGCGTATATGTGTGTATTCCATTATTTTAATTATTATTTGCCTGATTTTCTAACTGCCATTTGTGATTCATCTTTAGTTTCTCGTTTTTGGATATTTGTTTTAATCTCACTTAATACCATAACAAACCACTTGTGGAATCTTCGTTCCCAGCAAGAGATCAAGCACTGAGCCTTTGGAATGGTAGCACTGACTACAAGACCCTAGACTACCAGAGAACTAACCCTAGGGAGTATCAAATAGTGAGAACTCACACAAAGGAAACCATGTGAATACAAGAACCAGCATCACCCACCCACCAGTAGCACCCTGTGCAGTAGCACCTTATCTGAACAACAAACAAAAATACAAATCCAATATCAGCAGACATCACTGTCACTTAGCCTTGCTCATCAGAGAAAAAACAAACAAAAACTCAACACAGATCTCACCCTATAGGAAACTTACACAAACCACTGGACCAACCTTAGGGGGCAGAAACCAAAAGGAAGAAAGAATTCAACCTTGAAGCCTGGGAAAAGGAGACCTCAAACACAATAAGTTTAAAATATATATAATAAAAAAGAGAAATACTGCACACATGAAGGAACAAACTAGAAACACAGAAGTCCAAATAAATGAGCAAATAGGCAAAAAGGAATTCAGAATAATGATAGTAAAGATGATCAAAAACCTTAAAAGGAAAATGGAGAAAATGCAAGAATCAATTAACAAAGACCTAGAAGAATTTGATTTAGGTCATACCTGAATGGTCTAGCGGTTTTCCCTACTTTCTTCAATTTCAGTCTGAATTTGGCAATAAGGAGTTCATGATCTGAGCAACAGTCAGCTCCTGGTCTTGTTTTTGTTGACTGTATAGAGCTTCTCCATCTTTGGCTGCAAAGAATATAATCAATCTGATTTTGGTGTTGATCATCTGGTGATGTCCATGTGTAGAGTTTTTTCTCTTGTGTTGTTGGAAGAGGGTGTTTGCTATGACCAGTGCATTTTTTTTGGCAAAACTCTATTAGTCGTTGCCCTGCTTCATTCCGCATTCCAAGGCCAAATTTGCCTGTTACTCTGGGTGTTTCTTGACTTCCTACTTTTGCATTCCAGTCCCCTATAATGAAAAGGACATCTTTTTTTGGGTGTTAGTTGTAAAAGGTCTTGTAGGTCTTCATAGAACTGTTCAACTTCAGCTTCTTCAGTGTTACTGGTTGGGGCATAGACTTGGATTACCGTGATACTGAATGGTTTGCCTTGGAAACGAACAGACATCCTTTTTTCGTTTTTGAGATTGCATCCAATACTACATAATGATCAAGGGATCGATCCAAGAGAGAGAAAAAACAATTGTAATTGTCTATGCGCCAAACATAGGAGCACCTCAATACATAAGACAAACCACTAACAGACATAAAAGGGGAAATTAACAGTACTGCAATAATAGTAGATTTCAACACCCCACTCTCACCAATGGACAGATCATCAAAACAGAAAATTAATAAGGAAACAATTCTTAAATGATACATTAGATGAGCTTGACCTCATTAATATCTTCAGGACATTCCGTCCAAATGCAGAATATACTTTCTCAAGTTCACATGGAACATTCTCCAGGATAGACCACATCTTGGGTCACAAATTAAACCCTAAATTTAAGAAAATTGAAATCATTTCAATTGTCTTCTCTGACAACAGTGCTATGAGACTAGATACCAATTACAAGAAAAAAACTGTAAGAAACACAAACACATGAAGATTAAACAACATATTTCTAAATAACCAAGAGGTTAGTGACGAAATCAAAAGGGAAGTCAAAAAATCTCTAGAAAGAAATGACAATGGAAATATGACAACTCAAAACCTATGAGATGGACCAAAGCATTCCTGAGAGGGAAGTTTATAGCAATACGATCCTACCTCAAGAAAAACATCGAATAGAAAACCTAACTTTACACCTAAAACAACTGGATAAAGAAGAACAGAAAAATCCCCAAAAGTAGTCAAAGGAAAGAAATCATAAAGATCGGAGCAGAAATAAATGCAAAAGGAATGAAAGAAACAACAGTAAAGAATAATAAAACTAAAATCTGGTTCTTTGAGAAGATAAACAAAATTGACAAACCTTTAGCCAGACTCATTAACAAAAAATGAGAGAAGAATCAAATCAAAATTAGAAATGAAAAAGGAGAGATTTCAACAGATAATGAAGAAACACAAAGTATTATAAGAGACTATTATGAAAACCTGTGTGGCAATGAAATAGATAACTTGGAAGAAATGGACAGATTCTTAGAAAAGTTCAATCTTCCAAGCCTGAACCAGGATGAAATAGAAATTATAACCACCCAATTATAAGCACTGAAATTGAAGCTGTAATCCAAAATCTCCCAAAAAATAAAAGCCCAGGACCACATGAATTCACAGGAGAATTATTTCAAATATTTAGAGAAGAGCTAATGCCTATCCTTCTAAAACTATTTCAAAAAATTTCAAAGGAAGGAACACTTCCAAACTCATTCCACAAGGCCACCATCACCCCAATACCAAAACCAGACAAAGACAACACAAAAAAGGAAAACTGTAGGCCAGTAACACTGATGAACATAAATACAAATATCCTCAACAAAATTTTACCAAACACAATTCAGCAACACATCAAAAAGCTCATACACCATGATCAAGTTGGGTTTATTGCAAGGATGCAAGGATTTTTCAATATGTGCAAATCAATCTAATACACCATATTAACAAATTGAAACATAAAAATCATGATAATCTGAATAGATGCAGAAAAGGTTTTGACAAAATTCAGCACCCATTTATGATTAAAACACTTCAAAAAAGGGAACCTACCTCAACATAATAAAGGCCATACATGATAAGCTTACTGCAAATACTATTCTCAATGTTGAAAAACTGAAAGCATTCCCCCTATGATCAGGACCAAGAAAAGAGTGTCCACTTTTGTCACTGTTATTCAACCAAGTTCTGGAAGTCCTAGCTCCAGCAGTCAGAGAAGAAAAAGAAATAGACGCAATCCAGATTGGAAAAGAAGAAGTAAAGCTCTCACTGTTTGCAGACAACATGATACTGCACATAGAAAACCCTAAAGGTAGTATTGGTAAATTACTAGAGCTAATCAGTGAATTTAGCAAAGTTGCACCGTACAAAATCAATACATGGAAATAGCAGAAAGTGAAATTAAGGAATCAATCCCATTCACCATTGCAACAAAAAGAATTAAATATGTAGAATAAATTTACCCGAGGAGACAAAAGAACTGTACAAAGAATGGCACCCCACTCCAGTACTCTTGCCTGGAAAATCCCATGGGTGGAGGAGCCTGGTAGGCTGCAGTCCATGGGGTTCCCAAGAGTCGGACAGCACTGAGCGACTTCACTTTCACTTTTCACTTTCATGCATTGGAGAAGGAAATGGCAACCCACTCCACTGTTCTTGCCTGGAGAATCCCAGGGACGGGGAAGCCTGGTGGGCTGCTATCTATGGGGTCACACAGTGTTGGACATGACTGAAGCGACTTAGCAATGAAACAGCTAATGAAGACACTGTACATTATTCAGTTCAGTTCAGTCACTCAGTCGTATCCGACTGTTTGAGACCCCATGAATCGCAGCACCCCAGGCCGCGCTGTCCATCACCAACTCCCGGAGTTCACTCAAAATCATGTCCATCAAGTCGATGATGCCATCCAGGCATCTCATCCTCTGTCATCCCCTTCTCCTCCTGCCCCCAATCCCTCCCAGCATCAGAATCTTTTCCAATTAGTCAACTCTTCGCATCAGATGGCCAAAGTACTAGAGTTTCAACTTTTTTTTTTTTTTTTTTTAATTTTAAAATCTTTAATTCTTACATGTGTTCCCAAACATGAAACCCCCTCCCACCTCCCTCCCCATAACATCTCTGTGGGTCATCCTCATGCACCAGCCCCAAGCATGCTGTATCCTGCGTCAGACATGGACTGGCGATTCAATTCTTACATGATAGTATACATGATAGAATGCCATTCTCCCAAATCATCCCACCCTCTCCCTCTCTCTCTGAGTCCAAAAGTCCGTTATACACCGCTGTGTCTTTTTTCCTGTCTTGCATACAGGGTCGTCATTGCCATCTTTCTAAATTCCATATATATGTGTTAGTATACTGTATTGGTGTTTTTCTTTCTGGCTTACTTCACTCTGTATAATCGGCTCCAGTTTCATCCATCTCATCAGAACTGATTCAAATGAATTCTTTTTAACGGCTGAGTAATACTCCATTGTGTACATGTACCAAAGCTTTCTTATCCATTCATCTGCTGATGGACATCTAGGTTGTTTCCATGTCCTGGCTATTATAAACAGTGCTGCGATGAACATTGGGGTACATGTGTCTCTTTCAATTCTGGTTTCCTCGGTGTGTATGCCCAGCAGTGGGATCGCTGGGTCATAAGGTAGTTCTATTTGCAATTTTTTAAGGAATCTCCACACTGTTCTCCATAGTGGCTGTACTAGTTTGCATTCCCACCAACAGTGTAGGAGGGTTCCCTTTTCTCCACACCCTCTCCAGCATTTATTGCTTGCAGATTTTTGGATCGCAGCCATTCTGACTGGTGTGAAGTGGTACCTCATTGTGGTTTTGATTTGCATTTCTCTGATAATGAGTGATGTTGAGCATCTTTTCATGTGTTTGTTAGCCATCCGTATGTCTTCTTTGGAGAAATGTCTATTTAGTTCTTTGGCCCATTTTTTGATTGGGTCGTTTATTTTTCTGGAATTGAGCTGCATAAGTTGCTTGTATATTTTTGAGATTAGTTGTTTGTCAGTTGCTTCATTTGCTATTATTTTCTCCCATTCAGAAGGCTGTCTTTTCACCTTGCTTATATTTTCCTTTGTTGTGCAGAAGCTTTTAATTTTAATTAGATCCCATTTGTTTATTTTTGCTTTTATTTCCAGAATTCTGGGAGGTGGATCATAGAGGATCCTGCTGTGATTTATGTCGGAGAGTGTTTTGCCTATGTTCTCCTCTAGGAGTTTTATAGTTTCTGGTCTTACATTTAGATCTTTAATCCATTTTGAGTTTATTTTCGTGTGCGGTGTTAGAAAGTGATCTAGTTTCATTCTTTTACAAGTGGTTGACCAGTTTTCCCAGCACCACTTGTTAAAGAGATTGTCTTTACTCCATTGTATATTCTTGCCTCCTTTGTCAAAGATAAGGTGTCCATATGTGTGTGGATTTATCTCTGGGCTTTCTATTTTGTTCCATTGATCTATATGTCTGTCTTTGTGCCAGTACCATACTGTTTTGATGACTGTGGCTTTGTAGTAGAGCCTGAAGTCAGGCAAGTTGATTCCTCCAGTTCCATTCTTCTTTCTCAAGATTGCTTTGGCTATTCGAGGTTTTTTGTATTTCCATACAAATCTTGAAATTATTTGTTCTAGTTCTGTGAAAAATATGGCTGGTAGCTTGATAGGGATTGCGTTGAATTTGTAAATTGCTTTGGGTAGTATACTCATTTTCACTATATTGATTCTTCCGACCCATGAACATGGTATATTTCTCCATCTATTAGTGTCCTCTTTGATTTCTTTCATCAGTGTTTTATAGTTTTCTATATATAGGTCTTTAGTTTCTTTGGGTAGATATATTCCTAAGTATTTTATTCTTTTCGTTGCAATGGTGAATGGAATTGTTTCCTTAATTTCTTTTTCTACGTTCTCATTATTAGTGTATAGGAATGCAAGGGATTTCTGTGTGTTGATTTTATATCCTGCAACTTTACTATATTCATTGATGAGCTCTAGTAATTTTCTGGTGGAGTCTTTAGGGTTTTCTATGTAGAGGATCATGTCATCTGCAAACAGTGAGAGTTTTACTTCTTCTTTTCCAATTTGGATTCCTTTTATTTCTTTTTCTGCTCTGATTGCTGTGGCCAAAACTTCCAGAACTATGTTGAATAGTAGCGGTGAAAGTGGACACCCTTGTCTTGTTCCTGACTTTAGGGGAAATGCTTTCAATTTTTCACCATTGAGGATAATGTTTGCTGTGGGTTTGTCATATATAGCTTTTATTATGTTGAGGTATGTTCCTTCTATTCCTGCTTTCTGGAGAGTTTTTATCATAAATGGATGTTGAATTTTGTCAAAGGCCTTCTCTGCATCTATTGAGATAATCATATGGTTTTTACTTTTCAATTTGTTAATGTGGTGAATTACATTGATTGATTTGCGGATATTGAAGAATCCTTGCATCCCTGGGATAAAGCCCACTTGGTCATGGTGTATGATCTTTTTAATGTGTTGTTGGATTCTGATTGCTAGAATTTTGTTGAGGATTTTTGCATCTATGTTCATCAGTGATATTGGCGTGTAGTTTTCTTTTTTTGTGACATCTTTGTCAGGTTTTGGTATTAGGGTGATGGTGGCCTCATAGAATGAGTTTGGAAGTTTACCTTCCTCTGCAATTTTCTGGAAGAGTTTGAGTAGGATAGGTGTTAGCTCTTCTCGAAATTTTTGGTAGAATTCAGCTGTGAAGCCGTCTGGACCTGGGCTTTTGTTTGCTGGAAGATTTCTGATTACAGTTTCAATTTCCGTGCTGGTGATAGGTCTGTTAAGATTTTCTATTTCTTCCTGGTTCAGTTTTGGAAAATTGTACTTTTCTAAGAATTTGTCCATTTCTTCCACATTGTCCATTTTATTGGCATACAACTGCTGATAGTAGTCTCTTATGATCCTTTGTATTTCTGTGTTGTCTGTTGTGATCTCTCCATTTTCATTTCTAATTTTATTGATTTGATTTTTCTCTCTTTGCTTCTTGATGAGTCTGGCTAGTGGTTTGTCAATTTTATTTATCCTTTCAAAGAACCAGCTTTTGGCCTTGTTGATTTTTGCTATGGTCTCTTTTGTTTCTTTAGCATTTATTTCTGCCCTAATTTTTAAGATTTCTTTCCTTCTACTAACTCTGGGGTTCTCCAATTCTTCCTTTTCTAGTTGCTTTAGTTGTAGAGTTAGGTTATTTATTTAACTTTTTTCTTGTTTCTTCAGGTATGCCTGTATTGCTATGAACTTTCCTCTTAGCACTGCTTTTATAGTGTCCCACAGGTTTTGGGTTGTTGTGTTTTCATTTTCATTAGTTTCTATGCATATTTTGATTTCTTTTTTGATTTCTTCTGTGATTTGTTGGTTATTCAGAAGTGTGTTGTTCAACCTCCATATATTGGAATTTTTAATAGTTTTTCTCCTGTAATTGAGATCTAATCTTAATGCATTATGGTCAGAAAAGATGCTTGGAATGATTTCGATTTTTTTGAATTTATCAAGTTTAGATTTATGGCCCAGGATGTGATCTATCCTGGAGAAGGTTCCATGAGCACTTGAAAAAAAGGTGAAATTCATTGTTTTGGGGTGAAATGTCCTATAGATATCAATTAGGTCTAATTGATCTAATGTATCATTTAAAGTTTGCGTTTCTTTGTTAATTTTCTGTTTAGTTGATCTGTCCATAGGTGTGAGTGGGGTATTAAAGTCTCCCACTATTATTGTGTTATTGTTGATTTCCCCTTTCATACTTGTTAGCATTTGTCTTACATATTGCGGTGCTCCTATATTGGGTGCATATATATTTATAATTGTTATATCTTCTTCTTGGATTGATCCTTTGATCATTATGTAGTGGCCTTCTTTGTCTCTTTTCACAGCCTTTGTTTTAAAGTCTATTTTATCAGATATGAGTATTGCCACTCCTGCTTTCTTTTGGTCTCTATTTGCGTGGTGTATCTTTTTCCAGCCCTTCACTTTCAGTCTGTATGTGTCCCTTGTTTTGAGGTGGGTCTCTTGTAAGCAGCATATAGAGGGGTCTTGTTTTTGTATCCATTCGGCCAGTCTTTGCCTTTTGGTTGGGGCGTTCAACCCATTTATGTTTAAGGTAATTATTGATAAGTATGATCCAGTTACCATTTACTTTATTGTTTTGGGTTCGGGTTTATACACCCTTTTCGGTTTCCTGTCTAGAGAATATCCTTTAGAATTTGTTGGAGAGCTGGTTTGATGGTGCTGAATTCTCTCAGCTTTTGCTTGTCTGTAAAGCTTTTGATTTCTCCTTCGTATTTGAATGAGATCCTTGCTGGGTACAGTAATCTGGGCTGTAGGTTATTGTCTTTCATCACTTTAAGTATGTCTTGCCATTCCCTCCTGGCCTGAAGAGTTTCTATTGAAAGATCAGCTGTTATCCTTATGGGAATCCCCTTGTGTGTTATTTGTTGTTTTTCCCTTGCTGCTTTTAATATTTGTTCTTTGTGTTTGACCTTTGTTAATTTAATTAATATGTGTCTTGGGGTGTTTCGCCTTGGGTTTATCCTATTTGGAATTCTCTGTGTTTCTTGGACTTGGGTGATTATTTCCTTCCCCATTTTAGGGAAGTTTTCAACTATTATCTCCTCAAGGATTTTCTCATGATCTTTCTTTCTGTCTTCTTCTTCTGGGACTCCTATAATTCGAATGTTGGAGCGTTTCATATTGTCCTGGAGGTCTCTGAGATTGTCCTCGTTTCTTTTAATTCGTTTTTCTTGTTTCCTCTCTGATTCATTTATTTCTACCATTCTATCTTCTATTTCACTAATCCTATCTTCTGCCTCCGTTATTCTACTATTTGTTGCCTCCAGAGTGTTTCTGATCTCATTTATTGCATTATTCATTATATTTTGACTCTTTTTTATTTCTTCTAGGTCCTTGTTAAACCTTTCTTGCATCTTCTCAATCCTTGTCTCTAGGCTATTTATCTGTGATTCCATTTTGATTTCAAGATTTTGGATCATTTTCACTATCAATATTCGGAATTCCTTCTCAGGTAGATTCCCTACTTCTTCCTCTTTTGTTTGGTTTGGTGGGCAACTCTCCTGTTCCTTTACCTGCTGAGTATTCCTCTGTCTCTTCATCTTGGTTATATTGCTGCGTTTGGGGTGGTCTTTTTATATTCTGGTAATTTGTGGAGTTCTCTTTATTATGGAGCTTCCTCACTGTGGGTGGGGTTCTATCAGTGGCTTGTCAAGGTTTCCTGGTTAGGGAGGCTTGTGTTGGAGTTCTGGTGGGTGGAGCTGGGTTTCTTCTCTCTGGAGTGCAGTGGAGTGACCAGTGATGGGTTATGAGACATCAAAGGTTTTGGAATAATTTTGAGCTGCCTGTATATTCAAGCTCAGGGGAGTGTTCCTGTGTTGCTGGAGAATTTGAGTGATATGTCTTGTTTTGGAACTTGTTGGCCCTTGGGTGGAGCTTGGTTTCAGTGTAGGTATGAAGGCAATTGATGAGCTCCTATTGCTTAATGTTCCCTGAATTCAAGAGTTCTCTAATGTTTTCAGGCTTTGGATTTAAGCCTCCTGCTTCTGGTCTTCAGTTTTGTTTTTACAGTAGCCTCTAGACTTCTCCATCTATACAGCACCGATGATAAAACATCTAGGTTAAAGATGAAAAGTTTCTCCACATTGAGGGACACTCAGAGAGGATCACTGAGTTACAAGGAGAAGAGAAGATGGAGGGGGTAGTTAGAGGTAACTGGAATGAGATGTGGTGAGATCAAAAGAGGAGAGAGCAAGCTAGGCAGTAGTCACTTCTTTATGTGCGCTCTATAGTCTGGCCCACTCAGAGGTATTTACGGCGTTATACAGGGAAAAGGAGATGGAGGAAGTAGACAGAGGTGACCAGGAGGATAAGAGAGAAGAATGAGAAGGAGAGAGACAAATCCTGCCAGTAACCAGTTCCTTAGGTGTTCTCCACTGTCTGGAACACACAGAGATTCACAGAGTTGGATAGAGAAGAGATGGGGGAGAAAAGAGACAGAGGCCACCTGGTGGAGAAAAAGGAGAGTCCATAGGAGAAGAGAGTGGTCAAGCCAGTAATCTCGCTCTCAGGTAAACTTGGGTAGTGAAGTTTGGGTTTTTAAATGAACAAAATTGACAACAAAAACCTAAGAGCAAAGGTTAAAAATCTAGAGTAGAGGTTGGATTTTCAAAAATACAATATTAAAGAAAAGAAGCAGAAGGAAAAAACAGGAAAGAAAGAAAGAAAAAAAAAAAAACACAAGAATTCTTTAAAAAAAAAACCCCACCAACAACCATCCAAAGGCTATATATGGTGTTTGCCTTTAAAAAAAAAAAAAAGTCTTTTTTTTAAAATAGTAATAATAGGTTATAGTAATAAAAATTAGAGGAGAAATAGAAGACAACAATTTAAAAAAAAGGTTAGAAAAAAAAAGAAAAAAAAAAAGGAATGATTTTAAAAATAGTAAAAATATATCTGGCCCTTCTCGGATGTTTTGGGCCGTGTGGGATCACTTCCAAGGTGGTTCCCTCTGTTTAACTTCTTCCGTTTGCTGGTTTTTCAGGCTCTCTAGTTCAGTCGCGCTGTGGGGAGGGGGGATGCTGCAAACAAATAGCACTGTCGTGTGCTCACAGTGTCTCAGCCCCACTTGACCTGTCCCTTCTCGCGCCGCACAAACCGCTCCGGCTCCACGACGCACAGCCGGGAACCGCCTGGGGCCGGCCCCAGGCTGCGTGCACTTCCCGGTCCAAGCCGCTCAGGTTTGGCGCCCAGGCAGCCCTCAGAGGCACAGATTCGGCTGGGACTGCGCTTTGTGCCCTTCCCGGGACCGAGTAGCTCAGGAGTCTGGCGAGCGTGATCGCCGCGGCTCGTCACCTTTTCTGCCGCTGCTGCTCAGCTTTCTGGGTGGACCGCTGGCATCCCCCGTGAGGCAGATTGTGACTGTCCAGCACCCCCAGAAGTCTTAGCAAAGAAGCCTGCTTGCAGTTAGGTAAGTAAAGTCTCTCCGGGTCTGCAATTGCCCCTTTCCAGTACTTATGGCTCTGGCTGCCTGTCCCCGGCGGGGGATGGTCTGCAGCCAGCTTTTTCCATTCCGTCCTTTGTTCTGTGCTCGGTCCTGGCGGTGTCTTATGTTCGAGCTTTTCGTGCTGTAGCTATCCCACAGGCTGGTTTGCTAGCGCAAGTTAGATCGTTCTGGTTGCGCGTGGGGCGTTCCTGCCCGATTCTTACAAAGCACTGCAGCCCGCGCCTCCCGCGCGTCCCTGCCCTGCCCCCACTTCCCAATGGCGGATGCAGGCGTCTGTGCTGCTTTTCCGCTGGGGGAGTTACTGTTGGGCTTGTAATCTCTTGGTTTTAATTATTTCTTTATTTTTCCTTCCTGTTATGTTGCCCTCTGTGTTTCCAAGACTCGCCACAGACTCGGCAGGGAGAGTGTTTCCTGGTGTTTGGAAACCTCTCTTCTTAAAATTCCCTTCCTGGGACGGGCTTCCCTTCCCGGGACGGGCTTCCCTTCCCGGGACGGAGCTCCCTCCCCACCTCCTTTGTCTCCTTTTTCGTCTTTTATATTTTTTCCTACCTGTTTTTGAAGACAATGGTCTGCTTTTCTGGTTGCCTGATGTCCTCTGCCAGCCTACAGAAGTTGTTTTGTGGAGTTTGCTCGGCGTTGAAATGTTCTTTTGAGGAATTTGTGAGGGAGAAAGTGGTCTTCCCGTCCTATTCCTCCGCCATCTTTATGCTCCTCCTCCGGAGTTTCAACTTGAGTATCATTCCTTCCAGTGAACACCCAGGACTAATCTCCTTTAGGAAGGACTGGTTTGATCTCCTTGCAGTCCAAGGGACTCTCAAGAGTCTTCTCCAACACCACACTTCAAAAGCATCAATTCTTCTGTGCTCAGCTTTCTTCACAGTCCAACTCTCACATCCATACATGACCACTGGAAAAACTATAGCCTTGACTAGACGGACCTTTGTTGGCAAAGTAATGTCTCTGCTTTTGAATATGCTATCTAGGTTGGTCGTAACTTTTCTTCCAAGGAGTAAGCGTCTTTTAATTTCATGGCTGCAGTCACCATAGCAGTGATTTTGGAGCCCAAAAATAGAGTCAGACACTGTTTACACTGTTTCCCCATCTCTTTGCCATGAAGTGATGGGACCAGATGCCATGATCTTCGTTTTCTGAATGTTGAGCTTTAAGCCAACTTTTTCACTCTCTTCTTTCACTTTCATCAAGAGGCTTTTTAGTTCCTCTTCACTTTCTGCGTAAGGGTGGTGTCATCTGCATATCTGAGGTTATTGATATTTCTCCCAGCAATCTTGATTCCAGCTTGTGCTTCTTCCAGCCCAGTGTTTCTCATGATGTACTCTGAATAGAAGTTACATAAGCAGGGTGACAATATACAGCCTTGACATACTCCTTTTCCTATTTGGAACCAGTCTGTTGTTCCATGTCCAGTTCTAACTGTTGCTTCCTGACCTGCATACAGGTTTCTCAAGAGGCAGGTCAAGTGGTCAGGTATTCCCATCTCTCAGAATTTTCCACAGTTGATTGTGATCCACACCGTCAAAGGCTTTGGCATAGTCAGTGGAGCAGAAAGAGATGTTTCTCTGGAACTCTCTTGCTTTTTTGATGATCCATTGGATGTTGGCAATTTGATCTCTGGTTCCTCTGCCTTTTCTAAAACCAGCTGGAACATCTGCAAGTTCACGGTTCATGTATTGCTGAAGCCTGGCTTCGAGAATTTTGAGCATTACTTTACTAGTGGGTGCTGCTACTGCTAAGTCACTTCAGTCGTGGCCAACTCTATGCAACCCCATAGATGGCAGCCCACCAGGCTCCCCCGTCCCTGGGATTCTCCAGGCAAGAACACTGGAGTGGCTTGCCATTTCCTTCTCCAATGCATGAGATGAGTGCGATTGTACGGTAGTTTGAGCATTCTTTGGCCTTGCCTTTCTTGGGGATTGGAATGAAAACTGACCTTTTCCAGTACTGTGGCCACTGCTGAGTTTCCCAAATTTGCTGGCATATTGAGTGCAGTACTTTCACAGCATCATCTTTTTGGATTTGAAATAGCTCAACTGCAATTCCATCACCTCTACTAGCTTTGTTCATAGTGATGCTTTCCAGTGCCCACTTGACTTCACATTCCAGGATGTCTGGCTCCAGGTGAGTGATCACACCATCATGATTTTCTTGGTCTTGAAGATTTTTTTTGTACAGTTCTTATGTGTATTCTTGCCACCTCTTCTTAATCTCTTCTGCTTCTGTTAGGTCCATACCATTTCTGTCCTTTATCGATCGTGTGTTTTGCATGAAATGTTCCCTTGGTATCTCTGATTTTCTTGAAGAGATCTCTAGTCTTTCCCATTCTGTTATTTTCCTCTATTTCTTTGCACTGATCACTGAGGAAGGCTTTCTTATCTCTCCTTGCTATTCTTTGGAACTCTGCATTCAGATGCTTATATCTTTCCTTTTCTCCATTGGTTTTCACTTCTTTTCTTTTCACAGCTATTTGTAAGGCCTCCCCAGACAGCCATTTTGCTGTTTTGCATTTCTTTTCCATGGGGATGATCTTGATCCCTGTCTCCTGTACAGTGTCAGGAACCTCATTCCATAGTTCATCAGGCACTCTGTCTATCAGATCTAGTCCCTTAAATCTATTTCTCACTTCCAACTGTATAATCATAAGGGATTTGATTTAGGTCATACCTGAATGGTCTAGTGGTTTTCCCTACTTTCTTCAATTTCAGTCTGAATTTGGCAATAAGGAGTTCATGATCTGAGCAACAGTCAGCTCCCGGTCTTGTTTTTGCTGACTCTATAGAGCGTCTCCATCTTTGGCTGCAAAGAAGATAATCAATCTGATTTCGGTGTTGACCATCTGGTGATGTCCATGTGTAGAGTCTTCTCTTGTGTTGGAAGAAGGTGCTTGCTCTGACCAGTGCATTTTCTTGGCAAAACTGTAATTAGTCTTTGCCCTGCTTCATTCTGCATTCCAAGGCCAAATTTGCCTGTTACTCCAGGTGTTTTCTGACTTCCTACTTTTGCATTCCAATCCCCTATACATTATTAGAGAAATGCAAATCAAAACTTCAATGAGGTATCACTGCACACCAGTCAGAATGGCCGTCATCAAAAAGTCTTTCTCCATAACCTCCATGGAGAGGTTATGGAGAAAAGGGAATGCTCCTGCACTTTTGGTGGGAATGTAAATTGATATAGCCACTATGGGAAGATGGTATGGAGATCCCTTTTAAACACTAGAAGTAAAACCACCATATGACCCAACAATCCCACTCCTAGGCATATACCCTGAGAAAATTGAAATTGAAAGAGACTCATGTATCCCGTTGTTCATTGCAGCACTGTTTACAATACCTAGAACATGGAAGCAGCCTATATGTCCATCGATGCATGAATGGATAAAGAAGTAGTGGTACAATGGAATATTACTTGGCCATAAAAAGGAACACCAGTTGAATCAGTTCTAATGAGGTGGATGAACCTAGAACCTATTATACAGAGTGTAGTAGGTCACAAAGAGAAAAGTAAATTTTGTATTCTAGCACATACATATGGAATCTAGAAAAATGATTCTGAAGAATTTATTTACAAGGCAACAGTGGAAAAACAGACATATGAAGAGATTTATGGACATTGGAAGAGGGGAGGAGAGGATAGGATGTATGGCAAGGGTAACATGTAAACTTGCATTACCATATGTAAAACAGATAGCCAATGAGAATTTGCTGTATGGCTCAGGAAACTCAAACAGGGTCTGTATCAATCTAGAGGAGTGGGATGGGGAGGGAGATAGGAGGGAGGTTCAAAAGAGAGGGGATGTATGTATACCTATGGCTGATTCTTGATGAGATTTGACAGAAAACAGCAAAATTCTGTAAAGCAATTATCCTTCAAAAAGATAAGTTAATTAAAAAATATAAAATGTTTAAAAAAGTGCATTTAATTGCATCATTGTGTAGGGTAGCACTGGTCCCTAAAACATATTTTTGTTGTTTCATTCTATAATTCTTATCACTTTCAATCTACCAGAAAGAATATGCAGGTGGTCTTTAATTGTCTTGTTTTCTTTGCTTAGGATGATGTATCCATTAGGAACAGTGGGACTAGCTGTGGAACTATCAATTGTCATTATAGAAAAATATTTTTTTTAGCTTAAGAGACCTATCTGAGATTATATTGGTACTTTAAAAAATATTGCTATAAGAAAATGAACTAGAGTTATGAAAGAAAAAAAAAGTAAAGAATGCCTTTGAATGACTAATACTAAATGCTCCCTTTAAATGCAGGGTCATCTGCTTTATTTTCTTTGATGGATCAAGCACATTAAAATAAAGTTTAGAGACTTTCCTGGTGTCCAGCAGTTAAGACTCCACAATTCCACTGCAGGGGGCACAGATTTCATCCCTGGTCAGGGAAATAATATCCTACATGCCTTGTGCTTAGGCGAAAAAAAAGAATACTGATAGCATTCCTTGTTGAACTTGTAAGGAGTCACATTACCCATCATTGATGTTGCTTAGATAGAGATCTTATAAACTGTCAATAAGCATCATTTGATGTGCATAAATTATGTATATATATAAAATTTTAAATGTGTTTAAATACAACTGTATTGTAACTGTTTTTATGTATTGTATTTCTTCCTGTTTAAATGTACACATCAGTAACAAAGCTTACAATTCTGTAATTTTCCTCCTAGATTTATTCCTCACGACATTGTCTGCTTCTAGTACCTTCCAGTTTGAGATATGGGAAAATTTGGTAAGAAATCTTTTCCTTTAAGCTTTTTTAAATGATGGCTTTCAATGAAAAGCACAGTTTTAGAAAATAAAATGAAAGTAATCACTTGGTCGATTGATTTCAACAATAAATAGAACAGTTTTAAGAGCTTTTGGTTGCATTGCTGCATTCAAACTGCTGAATATTGCTGATGGAAATGATTCATTCAGCATCAATTCCTCTGCAGGTTTTTAAGCATGACTGCCAATTAAACCAATCAGTCTGCCCTAATGCGCATGTTAACAGGGACCCTGCTAGGCTGTCAGCTGGTGAGAGAGATGCCTGTCATTTAATTTGTCAGCATGATGGTTTGTTGAAGAAAACCCCTTTTAAAAGACTTACAGTCTTCTGTAAAAAAGAACAAGTCACTAAATTTACTGCCAAGTTGACCAGGATTAACGATCCTTCCCCAGTATTTTTTTTAATTCCAAGTAGAATATTCCCAAACTGGTATCATGGTTTTAATTTATTTTTAGCTTGAGGTAGATGATATGAAAGATGAATTAATGCAGACTAGACTACCCCAAGTTTTAAAATTCAAATAATAGAGGATAGGATTTGAGGACAGGCCAAATTGGCCAACTGAGTGACATTCATTAAATAATGGTCAAGTATTAAACCTCACTTTTCTCATATGGGAAACAGAAGTAAGAATGTCTGTTTCATAGACTGTGAAGGTTAAAATGAAACAATGTGTGTAAAGTACCTGGCCCACAGTAGACACTTACTGAATTTTTGTTTGAGATCACTTGATTTCCCAGCTATTTACTCTAGATTATCTTTTATTCAATCCAAATTAAACCCATTGCATTTTAAGAGATTTTCGCTAAAATACTCATGAACAATAAACAGATCTTTAAAAATGTAATGCACAAGCCCATGGAAGAAGATTCATTATTTGCCATCTCTTACAGCAGAGTCATAACTCAGATTTCTTCATAGGAGGAAAATAGAAAGAGGGGAAGAGCTTTGTTTAGATAAAATTAGGGCTTTTGAATATTACTAACTACACCTCAACTAAGCAATCTAATCCTTCTTTCTCTTTTAATGAGGCAAGGAGAAAGAAGAAAGACTTCTACACTGGAAAGATTTATCTCTGTTTAATGTACATCTTTTTAAAATGTAGTTGTATTTGTTTTTCTGATGATAGAAATA
Organism: Capricornis sumatraensis; assembly: GCF_032405125.1. NCBI lineage: Eukaryota > Metazoa > Chordata > Mammalia > Artiodactyla > Bovidae > Capricornis > Capricornis sumatraensis. The sequence goes on along the minus strand of NC_091088.1, from coordinate 21,624,136 downwards.
TAGTTGTTATATTCTTAATGGTTACTGTATATGAAATCTTCCACTAGTAGGGGATATTCCTTTTCAGGTGACCTTGAAATCAAGTGAATCTTGAGGTTTTAGAACGTGAGAAAATCAGTCATTTTGATTGATTATTAATATCCATCTGGGAGAGAAAAGCCTCATTATTAATAAATATATATTTATATAATCAAGGACTACTTTTAAGTATTTTATTTCCTCTTAGTTTAGGCTGATTTAAAGGTAATAAAATGATTTAAAGGTAATAAAATGAAGCAACTTTCACAGGAGAAAAACCATGAAGAGACTAGATTTTGGAGGGATCTTTTTTTCCCTTTGTTATTTTCTTTAAAAAAAATTAAAGAATTGTCTGTTTGCCAATAGAGATTAAGGATTTTTCTTGTGGTAAAATAGCTGGATCCACATGGTGTTTGTGTTATCAGTAATATAAAACTCATTAGTACAAATTAAGGAGAATGTAGACTCAAAATTAACTAGTTCAGATAAAGTTTAAGTTTTGTAAAATGGGAGAATCATTTTTAACTAGTGATTGGACAAGTTGCAATAACACATTAATTGACCAAAAAGCCTTCAAAACGTATAAAGCCGTATTAGCTAGTAGAAGAATATGGGCTGCAGCAAATCTTTTTAGTCAGCTGTGGTGTGCACAGCCACGGTAGATGCTCTGGGAGATCAGAAATTAACAGAAGATGAGGAGGAGTGCTAAGATGTGAGTGTAGGCAACTGTGACTGCTGTGATGAGATGTACTAACCCCATGTTACAAGGAGTTAAAAAACAGAGCAGTTACTTCCATTTGGTAGCAATAACATAGCAGTCATTTGGTAGCAATAACCATAATAATTCTTATAGCTATGAACCATAACAAAGTTCATACATAACTCACAATTGCCAAAACATGGGAAAAACCTAAATGTCCATTGACAGATGAATCGTTAAAGAAGATGTGGTGTGTGTGTATATATATAATGGAATATTACTCAGACCTAAAAAAGAATGAAATAATGCTATTTGCAACAACTAGAGATTCTCATATTAAGTGAAGTAAGTCTGATAGACATATATGATATCACTTATATGTGGAATCTAAAATGTGGCACAAATGAACCTACCTATAAATCAGGAATAGACTCACAGACATAGAGATCTGACTTGTGGTTGCTAAAGGGGAGGACTGGAAATTTGGAGTTGTTTAATGTAAACTGTTACATTCAGAGTGGATAAACAAAAAGGTCCTACTGTATATAGCACAAGAAACTCTATCTAATCTCCTGAGATAAACCAAAATGTAAAGAATATTAAAAAAAGAATGTTTATCTGTGTATAATGGAGTCACTTTGCTATATAGCAGAGATTGGCACAACACTGTAAATCAACTCTATTTTATTTAAAAAAAAAAAAAGGAAGGAAGAAAAAAAATCATCTGGCCTAAAAGGACCAAGACTGAAAATTTCTAACTTAAAGGGTGATGGGTGTTTATTCACGGGTCTTGATTTGCATTCTTCGCTTAACTCTTTCCTTTCATGATACTTCTCTGTTCTCTTCCTTGATTACTAGTCCTACATTTCTAATCGTTTCTTTGATGTATCTCTTATCTAAAATAATTTCTTTTCCTGTTCCCAATTCGACCTTCCTTTGTATTTTCTGTTAGGTAGGCATTCTGTGTTCTCATATCTATCCCTTACCTGTCCTCAACATTCCACTCCTTAAATCATCCATCTGTTTCCCCGGATATAGTAAATTCTATTATTTCCCCATCTCCAGATTTTCCATCTGATATGCAATATCCAGATTAATTGCAACAAAGAAAGCTCTATTTATCTCACTCTCAGTCCTAAAACCTTTAGGACTTAAGCTTCTCAATAAATTTTTAAAAGATCAAACTACTTAGTTTAGGAGTCAAGGCCTTTGCTGATCTTGTGTAAAGCTATTCTTCTAATCTTCCAATATCTTTCCATATTCTGGCCCAAATCAGCCAGTTTCTACTCTATGTCCTCTGTTTCCTCTGCATATGCTTTCCCTACCCTTCCTTTTCTTTCAACCACTAAAATCCTGCTCATCTGCATTAGCCATTTCAAATACCACGTCTTCCTTAAAGCCTTCCCTAATGATCCTGGGTGGACCAAATGGAAGCAACTGCTCTGTTTTTTTAACTCCTTGTAACATGGGGTTAGTACATCTCATCACATCAGTCAGAGTTGCCTACACTCACATCTTAGCACTCCTCCTTGTCTTCGGTTAATTTCTGATTTCCTAGAGCATCTACTGTGGGGCTGTGGACACCACAGCTGACTAAAAACATTTGCTGCAGCTCGTATTCCCCTACTAGCTAATACAGTTTTATATGTTTTTAGGGCTTTTCGGTCAGTGTTACTGCAAATTGTCCCGCCACTAATTAAAAGTGATCCTCCCATTTTACAAAACTTAACACTTATGAAAATTCTTACAAAACTTACAACAATCATTTTATTAGTATGAGGATTGTTATGAACATAGGAGAGTGCCTGTATCTTTTTAAGTTATAGTTTTGCCTGGGTTTATGCCCAGGAGTGGGATTGCTGGATCATACGTGGCTCCGTTTTCTGAGGAACCTCCATACTATTTTCCAGTGGCTGTACCAGTTTACATCCCCACCAACAGTGTGGGTGGGTTCCCTTTTCTCCACGCCCTCTCCAGAGTTTTATTGTAGACTTTAATGATGGCCATTCTGATTGGTGTGAGGTGGGCCCTCATCATAGTTTTGATTTGTATTTCTCTAATAATTAATGATGTTGACTATCTACTGGCCATAGGCCAGATGACTCTCTATTGTAGAGATCTGTCCTTTAACTTGTTTAGCAGTATCCTTGGCCTCTGTTCACTTAGGTTCTAGAAGGCACTTCCCACTTGAAACAGTCAAAATATCCCCCTACATTGCCCAATGTCCTCTGGAGAATAAGTACACCTCAAGTCGAGAACCATTGCTTTATGTGAATAAAGATGTAGATACAGTGATAGTCATCATATGTTGCTTCCTGACCATTTTTAACATTATATATATGGGAGTTTAAATATTAAATGTTAAAACCTGCAGGCCAAAGCATAGGTGGTCATCCCTGAAAGGATACTTATTACAACATGACACCTGTGATTGGAATTCAAGCAGAAAATGTCAACTCTCCTGTCAATGGCAGTGTGCTCAGCTGCTTCAGTGATGGATAGCAGATATAATAGTATTACTACTAGCATTCCTAGTCAATAACTGTTAATGTTGACTAAGGACATATTTGTGCATATGCTGAACTGGTAAGCGCTTTATATGCATTATTTTTACTAATCTTCACAAAAACTTTATAAAAGTTCATTTTAGAAAAAAGCAAATATGAAAATGCAAAATCATAGGATACTGAAAGAGGAACTCCCCAGGTTGGTAGGTACCCAATATGCTACTGGAGATCAGTGGAGAAATAACTCCAGAAACAATAAAGGGATGGAGCCAAACCAAAAACAATAACCAGTTGTGGATATGACTGGTGATACAAGCAAGATCCAATGCTGTAAAGAGCAATATTGCATAGGAACCTGGAATATTAGGCCCATGAATCAGGGCAAATTGGAAGTGGTCAAACAGGAGATGGCAAGAGTGAACATCGACATTCTAGGAATCAGCGAACTAAAATGGACGGGAAGTGGTGAATTTTCTCAGATGACCATCATATCTACTACTGCGGGCAGGAATCCCTTACAAGAAATGGAGTAGCCATCATGATCAACAAAAGAGTCCGAAATGCAGTAGTTGGATGCTATCTCAAAAATGACAGAATGATCTCTGTTCGTTTCCAAGGCAAACCATTCAATAGCACAGTAATCCAAGTCTATGCCCCAACCAATAACACTGAAGAAGCTGAAGAGGAACGGTTCTATGAAGACCTACAAGACCTTTTAGAACTAACACCCAAAAAAGATGTCCTTTTCATTATAGGGGACTGGAATGCAAAAGTAAGAAGTCAAGAAACACCTGGAGTAACAGGCAAATTTGGCCTTGGAATACGGAATGAAGCAGGGCAAAGGCTAATAGAGTTTTGCCAAGAGAACTTACTGATCATAGCAAACACCCTCTTCCAACAACACAAGAGAAGACCCTACACATGGACATCACCAGATGGTCAACACCGAAATTAGATTGATTATATTCTTTGCAACCAAAGGTAGAAAAGCTCTATCAGTTCAGTTCAGTACAGTTCAGTCTCTCAGTCGTGTCTGACTCTTTGCAACCCCATGAATCGCAACACGCCAGGCCTCCCTGTCCATTACCAACTCCCGGAGTTCACTCAGACTCACGTCCATTGAGTCAGTGAGGCCATCCAGCCATCTCATCCTCTGTCATCCCCTTCTCCTCCTGCCCCCAATCCCTCCCAGCATCAGAGTCTTTTCCAATGAGTCAGCTCTTCACATGAGATGGCCAAAGTACTGAAGTTTCAGCTTTAGCATCATTCCCTCCAAAGAAAACCCAGGACTGATCTCCTTCAGAATGGACTGGTTGGATCTCCTTGCAGTCCAAGGGACTCTCAAGAGTCTTCTCCAACACCACAGTTCGAAAGCTCAATTCTTCGGCGCTCAGCCTTCTTTATAGTCCAACTCTCACATCCATACGTGACCACAGGAAAAACCATAGCCTTGACTAGATGGACCTTAGTTGGCAAAGTACTGTCTCTGCTTTTGAATATGCTGTCTAGGTTGGTCATAGCTTTTCTTCCAAGGAGTAAGCGTCTTTTAATTTCATGGCTGCAGTCACCATCTGCAGTGATTTTGGAGCCCATGCTCTATACAGTCAGCAAAAACAATACTGGGAGCTGACTGTGGCTCAAATCATGAACTCCTTATTGCCAGATTCAGACTTATATTGAAGATAGTAGGGAAAACCACTAGACCATTCAGGTATGACCTAAATCAAATCCCTTATGATTATACAGTGGAAGTGAGAAATAGATTTAAGGGACTAGATCTGATAGATAGAGTGCCCAATGAACTATGGATGGAGGTTCGTGACACTGTACAGAAGACAGGGATCAAGACCATCCTCATGGAAAAGAAATGCAGAAAAGCAAAATGGCTGTCTGGGAAGGCCTTACAAATAGCTGTGAAAAGAAGAGAAGTGAAAAGCAAAGGAAAAAAGGAAAGATATAAGCATCTGAATGCAGAGGTCCAAAGAATAGCAAGAAGCGATAAGAAAGCCTTCTTCAGCAATCAATGCAAAGAAATAGAGAAAAAGAACAGAATGGGAAAGACTAGAGATCTCTTCAAGAAAATTAAAGATACCAAGGGAACATTTCATGTTAAGATGGGCTCAATAAAGGACAGAACTGGTATGGAACTAACAGAAGCAGAAGAGATTAAGAAGAGTTGGCAAGAATACACAGAAGAACTGTACAAAAAAGATCTTCACGACCCGGGGAATCACTTTGGTGTGATCACTCACCTGGAGCCAGACATCCTGGAGTGTGAAGTCAGGTGGGCCTTGGAAAGTATCACTACGAACAAATCTAGTGGAGATGATGGAATTGCATTTGAGCTAATTCAAATCCTGAAAAATGATGCTATGAAAGTGCTTCACTCAATGTGCCAGCAAATTTGGGAAACTCAGCAGTGGCCACAGGACTGGAAAAGGTCAGTTTTCATTCCAATCCCAAAGAAAGGCAATGTCAAAGAATGCTCAAACTACCGTACAATTGCACTCATCTCACACGCTAGTAAAGTAATACTCAAAATTCTCTTAAGCTAGGCTTCAGCAGTACGTGAACCATGAACTTCCAGATGTTCAAGCTGGTTTCTGAAAGGCAGAGGAACCAGAGATTAAATTGCCAACTTCTGCTGGATCATGGAAAAACCAAGAACATTCCAGAAAAACATCTCTTTCTGCTTTATTGACTATGCCAAAGCCTTTGACTGTGTGGATCACAATAAACTGTGGAAAATTCTGAAAGAGATGGGAATACCTGACCACCTAACCTGCCTCTTGAGAAATCTGTATGCAGGTTAGGAAGCAACAGTTAGAACTGGACATGGAACAACAGACTGGTTCCAAATAGGAAAAGGAGTACGTCAAGGCTGTATATTGTCACCCTGCTTATTTAACTTCTATGCAGAGTACATCATGAGAAACACTGGGCTGGAAGAAGCACAAGCTGGAATCAAATATCCAGCTGGGATATTGCTGGGAAAAATATCAATCACCTCATATATGCAGATGACACCACCCTTATGGCAAAACATGAAGAGCAACTAAAAAGCCTCTTGATGAAAGTGAAAGAGGAGAGTGAAAAAGTTGGCTTAAAGCTCAACATTCAGAAAACGAAGATCATGGCATCTGGTCCCATCACTTCATGGCAAAGAGATGGGGAAACAGTGTAAACAGTGTCTGACTCTATTTGGGGGGGCTCCAAAATCACTGCAGATGGTGATTGCAGCCATGAAATTAAAAGACGCTTACTCCTTGGAAGGAAAGTTATGACCAACCGAAACAGCATATTCAAAAGCAGAGACATCACTTTGCCAACAAAGGTCCGTCTAGTCAAGGCTATAGTTTTTCCAGTGGTCATGTATGGATGTGAGAGTTGGACTATGAAGAAAGCTGAGCACAAAAGAATTGATGCTTTTGAACTGTGGTGTTGGAGAAGACTCTTGAGAGTTCCTTGGACTACAAGGAGGTCCAACCTGTCCATTCTAAAGGAGATCAGTCCTGGGTGTTCTTTGGAAGGAATGATGCTAAAGCTGAAACTCTAGTTCTCTGACCACCTTATGCAAAGAGTTGACTCATTGGAAAAGACTGATGCTGGGAGGAATTGGTGGCAGGAGGGGATGGTGACCACAGAGGATGAAAGATGGCTGGATGGCATCACCGACTCAATGGCCATGAGTTTGGTGATGGACAGGGAGGCCTGGTGTCCTGCAGTTCGTGGGGGTCACAAAGAGTCAGACACGACTGAGCGACTGAACTGAGCTGAACTGAACTGAACTGAAACAGATCCTTACATTAGAACTAACTTGCTCAGACTTCAAACCTAGAAACAGTGGAGCTAGAATTTGAACTAGGAAATCTTGTCTCTGCAACTTGGGCCTTTAAATCATTGCACAGACATTCCAGAATCCAATTAGGTGAAAGGTAAAGGACATAATTGTGGCAATCCGTTGGCCCAGTTTTGGATTGAAAGACTACAGTGAAGGTCAGTAAGAACAGCACGGTACAGAATAGGCCACAGTGTAGTAGATGAGTCTCAAATGGCAGCCCATGAAAAAGTATTTGCAGCTCAGAAGCACAGGACTGACATTATAAAAATACCTGCATAGAAGTTAAATAAAGGTGACAGTATACAACCTGTCTTAAACTCCTTTCCGAATTTTTGAACCAGTCCATTGTTCCATATCTGGTTCTAACTATTGCTTCTTCACCTGCATGCAGGTTTCTCAAGAGACAGGTAAGGTGGTCTGGTACTCTAGTCTTTTAAGAATTTTGTTTGTTGTGATCCACACAGTCAAAGGCTTTCATGTAGTCAGTGAAGGAGAAATAGATGTTTTTCTGGAATTCCCTTGCTTTTTTCATGATTCAGGGAATGCTCTGGTTCCTTTCCTCATTGAAACCCAGCTTGTACATCTAGAAGCTCTCCGTTCACCTACTCTTGAAACTTAGCTTGAAGGATTTTGAGCATAACTTTGCTAGCTCATGAAATGATTGTGCTTGTATGATAGTTTGAGCATTCTTTGACATTACTCTTTTTTGAGATTGGAATGAAAATTGAATTTTTCCAATCTTTTGGCCACTGCTGAGTTTTCCAAGTTGGCTGACATATTGAGTGCAGCACTTTAACAACATCATCTATTAGGGTTTAAATGTCTTGAATTCTATCACCTCCACTAGCTTTGTTCATAGTAATGCTTCCTAAGGCCCACTTGACTTCACCCTCCAGAATATCCAGCTGTAGGTGAGTGACCACATCACTGTAGTTATCCAGGTCGTTAAGACCTGTTTTGTATTATTCTTCTTTGTATTCTTGTCACCTTTTCTTAGACTCTTCTGCTTCCATTAGGTCCTTGCCATTTCAGTCCTTTATCATGCCCATCCTTGCATGACATGTTCCCTTGATGTTTCCAGTTTTCTTGAAGAGATTGCTAGTCTTTCCCATTCTGTTGTTTTCCTCTTTTTCTTTGCATTGTTCACTTAAAAAGGCTTTCTTATCTCTCCTTGTTATTCTCTGAAATTCTGCATTCAGCTGGATATATCTTTCTCTCTCTCTTGCCTTTCACTTTTCTTTCCTTAGCTATTTGTAAAACTTCATCAGGCAACTACTTTGGCTTCTTGCGTTTCTTTTTGTGGGGGGGTGGTTTCAGTCACTGCTTCCTGTACAAACTTATAGGAGTGTGTATAAACTTACGTCCATAGTTCTTCAGGCACTCTATCCACCAAATCTACCATGTATGCAAGCCTACCTTATTTTATTGTGTTTCCCTTTATTACACTTCACAGATAATACTTTTTTTTTTTCCCATAAATTGAAAATCTGGCACCCCTGTGTCAAGTAAGTATATCAGCACCGTTTTTTTCTGATAGCACTTGGTCACTTCATGTCTTCTATGTCACATTTTAGTAATTCTCACAATATTTCAAACTTTTCCCATAGTATTTAATTTGTATTATTGTTCTTTGATGTTGCTATTACAAAAAGATTACAACTTGCTAAAGGCTTGCAATGATGGTTAGTATTTTTTTTAACAGTAAAGTATTTTTTAATCAAAGTATGTACATTTTTTAGGCATAATGAATGCTATTGTACACTTAATAGAGCACAGTGTAGTATAACTTTTACATCCACTGGGAAACCAGAATATTCCTGTGCCTTGGTTTATTACAATACTTAGTTTATTGCAGTGATCTTAAGCAGAATTTGCCTGTATTTCCAAAATATGCCTGCATCTGGAAACATTTCTAAATATATTTTATTACGTTTAACAGAACTTCACCGGAGTAATTTATTCACTTGAGCCAGTAGAATAGGTTGATATTCAGCTTTATGTAATATGCGGCTAATGTATTTTTAGAGTGGTTTTTCCATTTATTCGAGAATAATTGTGTCTTCTTCGTACCTGATGCTGTACTCTTTCTAGAATGCAAATTCATTTGACACTTCATTCACAAATTTGGCAACTTTGATGCATCTTTAGTATAACATCAGGTACTCAGTAAGACTGGAGGGTTATCCTAAGTTTTAAGACACTTACATAAATATGATTTCCATAGAAAAATCTTTCAAAAATGTATCAGATACTTTAATAATGGTAAGAGAGATGTGTTTCTGCATGTGGATGATGGAGAGTTAAAATCGCTGGAAAACTGCCTGTCACAAGACAAACGTTACTTACTCATGTTCCTCAGGCATTTAGTCTTAATGCTTTCTGGGTAGCATTGCCCGTCTCTGAAAATGTTGAAGATGATTTCTTCAGAAATAACTTACAGATCTGCAGTATCTTTAGAGGAACAAAGGAGAAAAATGGTTTAAATTTTTTTAATATTTTAAAATATATAGTTTTCTATATGAAATATGTAAGAATCAGGGTTAACACATCAAATAGTTAAAAGAGAAATCAGTGGTAAGAGAAGAGCTTTAAAACTAAGAGCTTAAAACCTAAATGCAATGTTTTGGTTTATTTTTCTTATGTTCTAATATAAAATTATAGAAAGGAAAGATGATAATTTAAAGAAATGCGTATTATTTTTGTAAACCAGATGTTCTGTTTTGGTAAGAGTAACTGAAGCAAAAGATCTCTGAGGAGTTCCCCTTTTTTGTTTAGCTTAGCCACCTCTGGTTGGACACGTCAGCTATTGTACTCCTTTGCTCCCTTTCTGATAGTGTTGGTATGAATGAGCCATTGAAGATTAATGTAATTCTCATCTCATTTGAATATCTTTACCTAATTAACCCCCAACAGAATGTTCTTTCTTGAAATTTGTAAAACATAGTATCTTTCCTACTTACTCATACCATTTATATGTTGCCTGCCTTCAAAAATTCTCTTGACTTTTATCTTATCTTCCAACTGGACTGTTAGCTCTTTCGGGTAGAAACTATTTTATATACTTCTTTGTACTTCCCTTGTGGCTCAGCTGGTAAAAAAAATCCACCTGCAATGCAGGAGACTAGGGTTTGATCCCTGGGTTAGGAAGATCCCCTGGAGAAGGGAAAGACTACTCCAGTATTCTAGCCTGGAGAATTTCATGGACTGTATAGTCCATGGGGTTGCAAAGAGTTGGACATGACTGAGCGACTTTCACTGATATTCCCAAAACCTTCCATGGTACTTGAAAGTAGAAGACACTCATTCTGTCTGAAATTATGATGATTTAGGAAAGAGGGCTTCCCAAGTGGTGCTAGTGGTAAAGAACCTACCTTCCAATTCAGGAAACATAAGAGATGCCTTTCAGTCTCTGGGTCAGGAATATCCCCTGGAGAAGAAATAGCAACCCACTCCGGTATCCTTGCCTGGAAAATCCTGTGGACAGAGGAGCTTAGCGGGCTCTGGGTCTCAAAGAGTTGGACACAACTAAAGTGACTTAGCACACAACACACACACATCATACCTGACGGTTTCACAGAAGGCTCAGTGATAAAGAATTCACATGCCAACCAGGAGATGCAGGTTGAATCCCTGGGTCAGGAATATCCCCCAGAGAATGAAAAGGCAACCCACTCCAGTATGCTTGCCTGGGAAATCCCATGGACAGTGGGGCCTGGTGGACTACAGTCCATAATGTCGCAAAGAGTCAGCCCTGACTTAGTGACAGAGAGTAAAGAGAGAGAGAGAGATCATCCCTGAACTGACAGCATGGAAAGCACATCTCCGGATGTGCATCTTCAACTCACAGCAGTTTCTTTCATTTTATGATAAAAAGTGGGATAATTTCTTGGAGTACAAAAGTCTAAAATTGTTTATTTCCCTGCTTTCATTAAAATACTTTGTTTCAGAGGACCTACTGTATAGCTTAGGGAACTCTGCTCAATGTTATATGGCAGCCTGGATGGGAGGGGAGTTTGGGAGAGAATGGCCATATATGAATGGCAGTGTCCCTTTGCTGTCCACCTGAAGCTATCACAACATTGTCAATCAGCTATACTCCAATACAAAATAAAAAGTTTAAAAAATAATAGTAAAATACAATAGTAAAATTTTAAAATGCTTTGTTTCACACTTGAAAAATGATCTAATCCATAACTTTCTGCCTCTAACAGGATGGAAATTTCTCTCTCAGTACTGTTCTTGAAAAACCTCAAAATATGATGGTGGTGGGACAGTCAGCATTTGCCGACTTTGGTAAGATTGTTTTTGTCTTTGCAAGTCTCCCCGTCTCTCTGACCTAGTCATATTAATTCTCTACATCTGAAAATAACTTAAGTATCTTCAGATCAATTACAGATATAAAAGATGCCTATCATAGGATTGGGGCTTCCCAGGTGGCACAGTGATAATCAGCTTTGTAACTCAGGAGACACAGGAGATTCAGGTTCAATCGTGGAGTTGGGAAGATCTCCTGGAGTAGTAAATGGCAACCCACTCCAGTATTCTTGCCTGGAAAATCCCTTAGACAAAGGAGCCTGGCAGGCTACAGTCCATGGGGTAGCAAAGAGTCGAACACAACTTAGCAACTGAGCACACACATACACGCATCGTAGTATTATAAGTGACATGTTTTCAGGTCTTTCCTATTGGGTTGGCCAAGTTCCTTCAATTTTTAAGTAAAAACACATTTCTGTTTTTACCAAGAACTTATTGAACAGCATATTCAGCTTTTTGTTCCACTACCTTCTGCCGCTTTTCAAGCAACTTCCTAATTCCACTTTCCCAAAACTTTTTGTGCAAAGATCTCTTCTAAGTGCCTTTTACAGTCTTCCAGGGAATTGAAATTTTTTCCTTTAAGAGAATTTTGTAAAGACTGAAATAAATGGAAATCCAAGGGTATAATATCTGGTGGGTACAGCAGATGAATCAGAACTTCCCAGCCAAGCTGTAACAGTTTTTGCTGGGTCTTCAAAGAAACATGCAGTCTTGCATTATCCTGAGGGAATATGTGTTTTCGGTTGACTAATCTGGATGCTTTTCTTCAAATGCTGCTGTCAGTTGGTCTAATGGGGAGCAGTACTTGTTGGAATTAATTGTTTGGCTTTCCAGAAGTAACTCATAATAGAAGACTCCCTTCCAATCCCACCACATACACAGCATCACCTTCTTTGGATGAAGACCAGCCTTTTGTGTGATTGGTGGTGTTTCCTTTCACTTGCCTCATGATCTATTCTGTTCCCTGTTATTATACACTATCCACTTTTCATTGCACATTAACAGTTTGTTTTAAAAACAGAACGTTTTTGTTATGTTTAAGTAGAGAATTGCATGCAGAAATATGGTCAGTGTTGGGTTTTTTTTTTTTCCCCCCACTTAGATGGAACTCAAACATGAAAGCAGTAACCATAACCAAGCTGGTACAAATGATTTCCAGTGCTTGATTTGGATTATTATTATTAATAATTATTATTTTTTGGCCACCTTGTGCAGCATTCAGGATCCTGGTTTCCCACCCAGGGATCAAACTCATGCCCCCCTGCTTTGAAGTATGGAGTCTTAACACTGGACCTCCAAGGAAATCTTGATTTGGGTATTTTGAGTTTGTCAGTTATCTCCCTTGAGGTATTACATTGATTGTTCTCAGTTAATGTCTCTATTTGATTGCTGTCAGTGTCAACAGGTCTACCAGACCATGGCTCATTGTCCAATGAGAAATCTCTAGCATGAAATTTGCAAACCACTTTTGACATGGTCAGTCAGTCACAACACCTCGATACACTGCACAATTTTCTTTTTTTTTTTGCTTTTCAGCTCGTTTTTACCTTTCTTGAAATAATAAAGCAAAAATGTTGCTTGTTTTCTTCCATCTTTAATATTAAAGTAGCTACACAAAAATTCACCAATTCTGATGTTTTTTAAAATGCAGTCTGATGTGACAGCTGTCACAATACAATCTAACAAAATTGTTTCAAATGAAGTTAATGATAACTAAGCACTACTAGAGCCATCTGATGGAAAAAGCTGAAGGACTATTTTGGCCAACTCAATACAATAAAGAGCAATTTATGACGTGTGTTTAAATTACAGTTTGAATTTAAGGGACTCCTCTTTGCAGGAGTAACCTGCAAAACAAGAATATCTACTGAACGTTCTCAACTAGTAATTATCATAACATTTTTATGTAGATCCACATTATGAAACAATGAAAAAAAATTGAAAAACTTAACCTGACCTCTTGAAACTACTTGAATACTAAAAAACATTTGTTATTTACATCTGAATTCCAAAGAAAAGTAATATTTGTTATAAATCTCTATATTCCATAAGAGTCTACACGATACATCAGGTTTAGAACTTCCAAAACATATGTGACTCTTTCATAATTTGTCAAGGTTATTATCAAAAAGATTTTAGTGTTAGATGAAAAAGTGGTCTAGATAGCCACTGCTAAGAATCCACAGCTCACTCCCATCCTGTTTTTCCTTCATTCTACAAACAGACACCTCAGCCTGTTTCTCAAAATGCAGGTGACACCTTCCTACCTAGAAAGGCTTCAGTTTTATTTATAAAATAAAAATGATTATAACCACCTCACGAGGCTACTGTGAATAACATAACGTGAGTTAAGCACAATGTCAGGCCCACAATAAATACACAGAAAATTATTGTATAATCTGAGTCTTTTTATTGGACATGTTTGGTCTTATTGCTGTTGCTGCTTTTTGCTCAGCTGACTAAATCAACTCATTGTTTAGTGTCATAGAAATGTGTCCCATGGCAATTAAAGCAGGTTTGGTAGTGTTGTTTGATGAAAATTTCAACATGAATCTTTCTATTGTACTGTATTTTACTTTTATTACATTGAACATTACTTTGCTTTTGATAAGATTTCTGGGGCCTGATTTATTATCTTTAATGCAGATAGTCAAGTGATAGGATACATGCATTTTTCTTTTAATTTGCTGTTGGACTTGATTAGCTGGATTAATGACAAGTCTCTCTAGGGAAAAAAGTTTATATGCACTATGTAATTCTCAGAAGACTAATAGACCTCCCTTAACCTGTGGTTAGGATCCTCCAAATCACAGATATTTATTTTCTGACTGTATGTTTTATATGATGAAGTGCTTTGCCTATAACAAAGTTTTAAGTAACTTTAAAGATTTTTTTTAAATTGTACTAATGATAAACACAGACATTTACCTGTTTGTAGTGTTTCAATGTGCAGGATATAGGATATAATTAACTAAATACAACTTCCTCCCCTGTTTTTCATAGCTTTATGTAGTATATCAGTAAACTTTTAAATATATCAGGAAATTTTAAATAAATAGCCCATGCTGTCTTTTTAAAACTTGAAATATCTTTAGCTGGGTATTATCAAAAACAAGACTACTTTTGACTCCAAACAGATGGCACTGAACAAGGTTATGAACACTAATATATAAAAATAGGCACTTTCCTATACATTTGAATATGTCTGTGATTTGTATCCTGCCCTCCATCCTCTACCCCTCCCACTCCTTTTGAACCAAGGTGCAAGGAAAATGATTGACAGCCAAAAAGGCAGCAAGATAGCAGAAATTTGCCATTTCATAGGGGAAAATAAAAAGCACATGCTTAAATAAATGTTATAGCTCACAGGAAAAATCCTATACCAAAAGGAGTTTTTAAATGGCTCCCAGCTCCCTTAAGTTGTCTAGGAACAGAAGTTTTTTGGGTATTTTTTTTAACCTATGGTGAAGTTTTTAGCTTCCAATATAAAATATTTTTAAAAGATATCAAAAAACCTATGCTAAATTTAGGCTGTGCTGGTATAGTAAAAGCAGGGGGGAGCAGGGGAGAGAGGGTGGTTTGAAATCAAACAAATCAAGAATATTTTCAGATAAAACAAGGAAATAGTTATTCATACTTATGATAACATTATCTTTTCCCTTTGTAATACAAAAAAATACTTTCCCAGAAATTAAATAAAGCTATGAAATTTTACACAGGCAATAAGAATAATTATCAAATTCTTTTAGGAGGGAAGAGCAGAAAAGTATGTTGTGTGATATGATTATCTTAAAAAAATCAAACTAAGGACTTCCCTGGTGGTCCAGTGGCTAAGACTCTGGGCTCCCAACGCAAGGGGCCTGGGTTTGATCTGTAGTTTGGAAACTAGATCCCACATGCCACAATAAAAGATCCTGCATTCCACAGTTAAGACCCTGTGCAGCCAAAGAAATCATAAATATTTTTTTAAAAATAATCAGAATATGGAATCAGTATAGAATATATCAAAATAATAATGATGGTTGTGTTAGAAGTAGGATAATAGGTTATCTTATTACCTGTTTTCCAAATTTTCTGTTGTGTGGTTAGATTAATTTAGTAATGAAAAAGTAAATTATGGAAGGATAATAGTCAACTATACCAAGTACAAGGTATGTACTTAAAGTGTTTAGATTTTGTTATCATACTTCCTCTAACTTCATATATAATTGACTCTGTCCTCTTAGTTGCATGAACAACTCCTTCAGAGAAGGTTATGTACTTTCTTGCAGTCTTTAACTCCTACAGCTTTGTAAGTATAGTGTCCCTAAGTATCCATGGGGAATTGGTTCTAAGACCACCCCACTACCACCAGTTCCCCACAACTACTGCCAGATAGCCAAATCCAAAGATATTCAAGTCCCTTCTACTGTTGAAGATTACATACATAGTACAGTCAGACCTCCATTACTGTGGCTTCTGCAGTTGGTTGAATGGATTGCAGAACCCATAGATCTGTACAGCCAACTGTACCTTTATTTAAAAACTTCAGAAAGTAAAGTTAAAATCTTCTGCTGTGATGAGATATACAGAAGGAAACACTTCTAGGACATGGGAATAGGAATTCAGGGGAAGATCATTATTATATAATTATTATTATTATATCATCATTAATATAATATATTATTATTAATATTATTATTATATCATTATTATTATTATATCAAAAGAGAGGTAGATTTAAACAGTTTTAAAATACTGGACTTTCTTGGGATGAAAACCAGTCAAGAGATGGGTTGGGGATGAGGTGTTACAAGCATGAGCTAACTGCATCAGTGATTGGAGGGACAGATGTGAGAAACTTTACAAAGAAAGAATCGGTAAATGTAGAGATGGGTTTGACACTAGAAGGAGTAAAAAAAATAAATATTGCCTCTGAATGACTAAAAGAAGCATTATATTCTCTACTATTCTTCACAGAGACAGGTTAAACAGGAGAGTAAACTAGCTATTAAGGTACTTTAAAGTCATTAATAATGCTAATAAGACAGCAAAGCTGAGAGAAACATTTATGAAACATAAGTTCAGTAATACAACCAAAGTAAGTTTGAAAATCCTCCAAGACCTGAATGAGTCCTCCATGAAAGACAGTATGAATAGAGTTTTACAGGAATAAGGAGGAAGTAAAAGGATCGCTAAAAGGTGGTCAAAGTTTTGATGATATTTAAAATGTGATGCCCAAAACGTGTCATTTATAGAGTTATTTAGCAGTTCTTGAGTCATAAAAATCAGCCAATAAATAGTGGCTGCTGCTAGTTACTAGCTGGGCCCTGGCCTCACGCTTGGGATATCGGCAATCCATAAATGCCTCTACTAATAGTTAATCGGTCATCTTCTAGAAAACATGTTTTGTGCCAAACTATTATATCACCCTTTTAAACTGTATGTTAAAGTTAAATGTTTTTCTAGGTACACTCAGAATATCAAAGTCTAGAATTTCAACAGATAAGGTGATAGTTCTTTACTAAACTACATAGGACAAAAAAGTCAAGAAAAGTAAGGGTTATTTTTTCTATCAAAATATTACATACAACCAGATTTAGAGAAAACATTAATTTTGTATGCCGTGCCAAATGTAATAGAAATCAATGAAAAGCTATAAAACTGAAGGGGAAACAGAAACTAACAGAATGTCAGAATTTCCTATATATTGAATCATTTTAAATTTCACAATATACATGGATTTATATATCCAAATCTAACTCTTGTGTACTGAGTTATCATAAAGGGATCACACTTTATTCTTCAAGTGAGGGAAGAATACTGGCATGTTGACAAAGCCTGGGAATTATCAATCAGGCCTAAATAATCCTAAAAATAATAAAGAAGTTAATGAAAACAGAAAACTTTGTCATCTATGAAAGTAACATATTGGAAAGTATTGAACCCCTTAAATTGTGTCATGTATGATTGAAACCAAATTTTATTCAATTGAGTATCCCAGTTGCCTAATATAGTAAATAGTGAACAACATATAGTAAAGTAAAGGAGAAAGGGAGCAAAACCCCACAATCAAATTATTTTATGAAGTTTTTATGCTGCTTGATAAAAATTCAGAGTTTTAACTCCAAATTAACCATAAGGTGTTAGTCGCTTATTCATGTCCACCTCTGAACCCATGGGCTGTGGCCTGCCAGGCTCCTCTGTCCATGGAATTCTCCAGGCAAGTATATGGAGTGGGTAGCCATTCCCATCTCCAGGGGATCTTCCCAACCTAGGGACTGAACCCAGTTCTCCCACACTGTGGGCAGATTCTTTATGGTCTGAGCCACCAGGGAAACCTAGGCATTTTATTATTTTTGATGTGATGGTAAATGAGATTGTTTCTTTAATTTCTCTTTCTTCCATTGTTTATGTATAGAGATGCAAAAGGTTTCAATATATTAATTTTGTATTCAGCAACTTTACCGAATTCTTGATGAGCTCTAATAGTTTTCTGGTAGCATCTTTAGGATTTTTAGGATTTTCTATGTATAGTAGCATGTCATCTGCGTACTGACAGTTTTACTTCTTCTTTTCCAATTTGGAATCCTTTGGTTTCTTTCTCTGATGACCATGGATTTGCCATGCCTTCCGAATCTATGTTGAATAATAGTAATGAGAGTGAACATTCTTGCCTTGTTTCTGATCGGTTTGTTGTGTATGGCCTTTATTATGTTGAGGTAGGTTCCCTCTGTGCCCACCTTCTGGAGAGTTTTTATCATAAATAGGTGTTGAATTTTGTTGAAAGCTTTTTCTGCATCTACTGAGATAATCATATAGTTTTTATTCTTCATTTGTTAATATGATGTATAACATTGATTTGCAGATATTAAAGATCCTTTGTATCCCCGGGATCTCACTTGATCATGGTGTATGATATTTTTAATGTATTATTAGATTCAGATCACTGGTATTCTGTTGAGAATTTTTGCATCAATGTTATCAGTGATACTGGCCTGATTTCCGTTTTTTGTAGTATCTTTGGTTTTCGTATTAGGCTGATGTTAATCTCATAGAATGAGTTTGGGAGTGTTCCTTCCTCTGTAATTTTTTGGAAATAGTTGGAGAAGGATAGGTGTTAATTCTTCTCAAAATCTTTGATAGAATTCACCTGTGAAGCCTTCTGCTTCTGGACTTTTGCTTGTTGGGAGTTTTATAATCATAGTTTCAGTTTCAGTGCTTGTGATTGTTCTGTTCATATTTTCTATTATTTTGTGGTTAAATCTTGAGAGTTTGTACCCTCAAACTTTCAAATTGTCCATTTTATTGGCATATAGTTGCTTGTAGTTGTCTCTTATGATCCTTTGCGTATTTTTGTCGTCCATGTTAACTTAATCTTTTTCTTTCTGATTTTATTGATTTGAACCCTCTCCCTGTTTTTCTTGATGAGTCTGGCTAAAGGTCTATCAATTTTATCTTCTCAAAGAGCCAGCTTTTAGTTTCATTGATCTTTTCTGTTGTTTTCTTGGTCTTTGTGCCTGCCTTTTATTTCTGCCCTGATCTTTATTGCTTTCTAGCTACTAACACAGGGTTTTGTTTTTTCTCTCTCTAGTTGCTGTAGGTGTAAGGTTAGGTTCTATATTTGAGATTTTTCTTGGTGTAAGATTGTACTTACATAAACTTCCCTTTTAGAATTGCTTTTGCTGCATCCCATAGGTCTGGATCATTGTATTTTCGTTACCATGTGTCTCTAGGTATTTTATAATTTCCTGTTCGATTTATTCAGTGATCCATTGTTTGTTTAGTAACTTACTGTTTAGCCTCCTTGTGTTTCTTCTTTTTTACAGTTTTTTTTTACAGTTTTTTTTTCCAGTAATTGATTTCTTTTCTTTTTTTTTACTTTACAATATTGTATTGGTTTTGCCATACATTGACATGAATCTGCCACGGGTGTACATGTGTTCCCCATCCTGAACCCCCTCCCACCTCCCTCCCTATCCCATCCCTCTGGGTCATCCCAGTGCACCAGCCCTGAGCATCCTATATTATGCATTGAACCCCTGGACTGGCAATTTGTTTCGCATGTGATAATATGCATGTTTCAATGCCGTTCCCCCAAATCATCCCACCCTCTCCCTCTCCCACAGAGTCCAAAAGACTGTTCTATACATCTGTGTCTCTTTTGCTGTCTCACATACAGGGTTATCATTACCATCTTTCTAAATTCCATATATATGTGTTATTATACTGTATTGGTGTTTTTCTTTCTGGCTTACTTCACTCTGTATAATAGGCTCCAGTTTCATCCACCTCATTAGAACTGATTCAAATGTACTCTTTTTAACGGCTGAGTAATACTCCATTGTGTATATGTACCACAGCTTTCTTATCCATTCATCTGCTGATGGACATCTAGGTTGTTTCCATGTCCTGGCTATTATAAACAGTGCTGCGATGAACATTGGGGTACATGTGTCTCTTTCCATTCTGATTTCTTCGGTGTGTGTGCCCAGCAGTGGGATTGCTGGGTTATATGGCAGTTGTATTTCTACTTTTTTAAGGAATCTCCACACTGTTCTCCATAGTGGCTGTACTAGTTTGCGTTATACCAACAATGTAAGAGGGTTCCCTTTTCTCCACACCCTCTCCAGCATTTATTGCTTGTAGACTTTTGGATAGCAGCCATTCTAACTGGCATGAAACCTCATTGTGGTTTTGATTTGCATGTCTCTGATAATGAGTAATGTTGAGTATCTTTTCATGTGTTTGTTAGACATCTGTATGTCTTCTAACCCTAACTCTATTCTATGAGGCCACCAGTAATCGATTTCTAATCCAATAGCGCTGTTGTCAGAAGGGATGCTTGATATGATTTCAGTTTTCTTAAATTTACTGTGACTTCATTATGGCGCAGAGGTTAAAGCATCTGCCTGCAATGTGGGAGACCTGGGTTCGATCCCTGGGTTGGGAAGATCCCCTGGAGAAGGAAATGGCAACCCACTCCAGTACTCTTGCCTGGAGAATCCCATGGACGGAGGAGCTTGGTGGGCTACAGTCCATGGGTCGCAAAGAGTCGGACACGACTGAGCAACTTCACTTTCACTTTCACTTCATTAGTGACCCAAGATCTGATCTATCCTGGAGAATGTTTTGTGTGCACTTGAGAGGGAAGTGTATTCTGCTGCTTTCGGATGGAATGCCCTATACTTATCAAGTCTGTCTGGTCTATTGTGTCAATTAAGGCTTGTGTTTCCATATTAATTTTTTGTCTGTCCATTGGTATAAGCGGATGTTAAAAGTGCCCCACTCATAATCTATTTTACACAGGTGTTTTAAAAATCAAATGCCTTCAAAGAAACGCATGACTTTATTACAAAAGAGGTTGTATAGGATAAAGTTCTAGGTATTGTGCTTTCTAGGCTTGATTTCATTTTTTGACTTATTTAAGACTACCTTTCATTCCGAAGACTTAATAATGAACTTTTGTTTTTTGTTTTCTATAGTTGAAAATTGGCTGCTCTTTTGTGAAGTAGCCTTATTTATTTTTTCACTAAAAGGGACCCTGAATTCCAGCTGACATTTATCAATAAAAGTAGTTTCAGATTTTCCCTCTTAAATGTACTATAGCACCTTCATCACCAGTCAGAAATTATCAAGTAGATATAAATACAATATACTTCAATATATGAAATATGGATAACTAGATGTAAGTGCTGGATTCAAGGAATTTGAAATATAATTCATAGAATACCTTGACTTTTATGGTACAGACATATCAGCTCAGTCAAATAGTTGATTCTATTCTTTAAAACTGTGTAGGAATCAGTTTTTCTTCCATTCAGCTTTTTTCCTGTTTTGTGCTGGAAGATGTACAAGATGTTAACCAATTCAGAAATAACCTTTTTTTCAGTGCCTACTCTTTAGACTATTCTAGATGCTTGGCATGTAGCCATAAATGAAGCATATAAAAACCTTGCTTTCATGAAGTTTAAATTCTGTTGAAGAAGGAAAAACAATAAGAAGTTAGTATTTTTATAAAGTGTTAAAAAGAGTTTTGAACAGATAAAAGTAGTGTAAGAGAAACTGAGAAGGGTTATTTTCTATAGCTGATTGGAGGTCATATTTGACCTTCGAGTTTGGAGACCTTGGAAGAATGTTACAGAGGTAACACCTAAATGTATATTCACGATACAAAAAGAAGAAAGGCACTTGGCCAGGTCTTTAGGGAACTGAGAACCAAGGTAAGAAATTTGGGTTTTATTCTAGATATAATTGGGAGCTTCAAGGGAACTTAATAGGACATGTAATCAAGCAGTATTTTGGACATAAGTTTGTGATGTCTGTTAGACACTAGAATGTTATACATGTGGGAGATACTAGCTCTGAAGAGACACAGAGTTGGATATTAGTATGTCCTTGTTTAAATACCTTTTAGAAGGTGGATAATGGATAAAGGAGTACTTTCCCAGAGTATCCCACCTTTCTTCCTAACACTAAAACTGTTACTTACTCCAGCCACAGTGAGTGGCTTCTTTAATGTTCCTCAAGCAGGCCAGGCAGTTTCCCCCTACGGGCTTTTTCCTTTGCATGGAATGCTCTTTCTCTGAATATTCCTCTTGGCTCAACTCCCTTACCACCTTCTAGTCCCACTTAAATGTCACCTTCTCCAGACCTTCCCTGACCACTCTATTTAAATTTGTAACCCCTGCTCTGACACTCCTGACCCCTTTCCCTCTTTACTTTTTCCATTGCATTTATCACTATCTGACATACCACGGATCTGACATCACATCTGCTTTTATTTATGTACTCCGTTGGTGTGTTTTGTTCACTGTTATATCTCTTGCCTTGGAACAGTTCTAGTTACATTGTAAACACTCAATGAATAATTTTGAACATGTAACTTAATTTTTTAAATATCTTAATTTATTTCACCATTTGGTTTTTAATAATTGATCCCAAATTTAAGACATGTCTTAAATATCTTCAGCCATAATCCTAAGCCCAGACTTCTTAGTGTCATTCACATGATGAGGACAGAGCTAACATTACTTTGGCTCATTCTGATTAAAGTTAAGTGATTGAATTAAAAATTATTCTAAATCTCTAAAATAGATGGATGTTGATTTCAGTAGACTTCCTAGGTCCTTGTAAATTTTAATTCTCAGTTTTTGTATTTGCATTTTTCTAATTCCTGAATGCTGACAACATACATTACCTGTACTGTTTTGTTTATATTATTTAACATTTAAAGAGACCATTGTATTTGCACAGTTTCTGAATATTACATTGAATCTTCATAGTGTCAATTTGTTCTGACAT
This sequence comes from Capricornis sumatraensis, assembly GCF_032405125.1. Lineage (NCBI taxonomy): Eukaryota > Metazoa > Chordata > Mammalia > Artiodactyla > Bovidae > Capricornis > Capricornis sumatraensis. The sequence continues at coordinate 21,601,473 of NC_091088.1, read as the reverse complement.
GATCAGAGTAAAAGCAACCAATTTAAGTAGTTCTCTCTAACCTGGCAGCATGACCTACCCCTATTTCACCAAAGAAAGACAATACTATTGTAAATTTTGATAAATCTGGAATATTTTCTGTGCACACGTTGCCATATGACATGGGAAGTAAATAGGCATTCTTAGAAGACTCTTCTAATGCGCATCTAGTTCATTAGTGTTTCCGTTTCTTTACAGGTCACTGTGGCTATTGCATTGCAGTGGTTGCCATAGCAAAATTGATCAGTCCCTGAATTTTATTTCTAGCAGAGACTATAAGACATCTATTGTTGTGAGTCACAGATGCCAGATGTGATTTAGATAAATATTTTGAATGCTTTTTGATTGGAAATGGTAATTTATATACAAATTGTAAAATTGCTACTTCTGAGTCTTGATTTTATACATACTCAGTATTCAAAGCAGACAAAGCTATACTTACTCCTTTTATTTAAGATTACCAATATGAGGAAAAACTAGGACCCTGAGTCCATGAAGTTTTTTTTGTTTAAATTTTATATGATAGATTCTTGCCTTTCTAGGTAAGGGGGTTTTGGGTTTGTTTGGTTGGTTTTTTTTTTTTGGTACACCTATCTTTCTGACTTACTAAATTCTCAAAGTTATACTGTTCTTTTAATTTTTCAAAGGTACATGGATTATGAGTATATAATTATTTCTTTGAAAATTAAATTTAAAGCACTTAAAGAGTCCGTAATTAGTGTTATATTTTACATTATCACATTACTGTTCTGTAATTTAGCAGGTTTTTTTTTTTCTTTTTTTTAATTTGAGCTAATTGAGACGCTTGTCTCTCTAAGCCTGCCCTAATTAATAGAATGGATCTCTGATAACTGGAGCAATCCATGTAACTGATCTGTGAACTTCATCATGCATTTATCTCTTTGTTGGTTGATTGTTCAGTATTGAGGAAATGGTTACTGCAGGATCTTTCCGATTCTTAGACCTTCCAGTTACATACAGCCTGGGAAAGACTAATAGTGAAATTTATTCCTCTCTGATACCTTACACCTGAGGGGAATTCCCCCAATCAGAGCAGTATAGAGTAATATACTCTCAGAGCCTGAGAATAAATTGTGAAGATCCCCTTTCTAAATGTCCTACGACATTTTCAAGTAACCCAGGCTTCCATTTCAACCTTATTTTCTTTACATCTCTGCATTTTCATTCTGTGTAAATACTCCATCCATAGATAAGCAAAAGCAGAGATGTAAATCTTGGATATAGGTAAGTATACAGCCCTCTGTGCTTAGCCTTCACCCTCTAAAGAATTGAGTGATGGGTTGGATGGATCAATCTGTGGTGGATAGATGGATAAGAGCACCGTTTGCTACTTATTCCTTGTCCAGAGCAATCCATTCCCTTAATGAGTCTCACAACGTAATCAGTTTTTTTATTCTTTTCCATGACAGCAAGTCAGTACCCTTTTATTTCTGTTGTGCTAACAGCCAAATGGACATTATCTGTACCTAACTTGCCCCTGCCTATAATTATACCCCAAATAACTAATGTATTCTTAGTTAATTTAATCAATAGAAAAGTTTCAAAGTTTTGTTATCAATGACATTAAGGATTTAGTAGTTAGTACTTTTCAAATATTTGTTTACTTCTTTTTCATAATACTGAACAGTTTCTTATTATTTGGCAGGAACTCTTTTACACATTGTGTGTTTTACCTTCATCTCAGTTAATCTTCCCAAAACTCGCTGAGGTGAGCAAATTATTTATTCTTGACATACAGATGTGGTAACAGTGGTTCAGATGTTAAGAAACTTGCCTAAGAGGACAAAACTAAGAAGTAGTAGAGCTGGAATGTGATCTTCGGCTCTGTCTCACAAACTGTGAGGCACTCCTTCTGCGTTAGTTCTTAAAAGGTGTGAGCATCCTTTGTTGATGTTCTCCAACAGTGACCTCTTGGTAAGCCCTGTTTTGGTTTTTTAAAACCATGTATCATGTTGATAGTGAATCTTTTCCTTCTGCTCCCTGCAAGATGGCTTTCCCTTATTACTCTTAGAATTTTTATACTGTCTGACACTTTGTGATTATCCATCTCAAAAATTTGGCTTTGTATGTGTGTGTATGTATATATATATATATATATCAATAATTATAAAATATATAATGTTGTAGATTCCAGAAAATATCAAAACCAGGCATTGGTGATTTTGATATAGAATTCACTGTGTAAAAATATCTCTTGTATTAAGACAGCTCTTCAGAATATTTCTTTATCAACTATGATAAACTTACAGTTTTTATTCAGATGAAGTCATTCTGCTGTTGAGTTCTGAGAACATGTGGGAGATCATTTCCTAGAAATAAGTTCCTTGATTTCTCTTTGATTTTGATTTTTCTCCCTACCATAGATGTTTTCAGTTTTGTAGCCACATATTTGTATTTTCAGTCAGTTTTTAGAACTCTGGCTCACTTCCAAATTGTGACTCATCATTTGAAACCAGGATTTCTGTAAATTTATGTGAACAAATTCTTTCTTAAACATTCACTAATACAAGTATAAACATTCTTTATGTCATATCCTAATCCATATTTTTTAAATCAAGATTTTTTTTGGCCTCATACAGATTTCTTTTTCTGTTCTCCTTTGTTTGAAGTAGCAGTCTTTATTTGAAAGATCTGCTTATATCTGGGATGTGTTAGAGATGTCAGTTAAGTCTCCTGCATCTCATACTTCTTATAATCTTCTCAAAATAAGCTGCTAGTTTTAAAAGTGGCATATTTCATGATGAAGAGTTAAGGCAGCAGAGAAAGGAATGTAATGGAGGATTTAAGAAGAACCTTACTGTTTGATATCAACCACCAGTAAAAGTGGTTGAGGGCTTATAGAGTAAGTATATTTTTTAAAATCTATTGCAGTGTTTATAGCAATTAGTACTATTTTGCTATTGAAGATTTGTCTTAGGCTTTAGATCCACATAGATCTAGATTCAAATTTCACTTCTGGGCAAGTCATTCAAATTCTTTGACCGACCATTTCCTATGTGTACTGTGAGGTTATCACTAGGTTGTGGTAAACAAAATGGTATTGTAGGTGCTTTAGTACCTTGGCATTACCTGCTGAATAAATGTGAGCTCCAACAATAATAATGTTTTAGACCATTTACTTATAGTTTAATATCTTCTTTATTCAATATATTCTTTAAAAGATGAAAGAGTGATTCAGAATCTTCCTGTAGAGCCTTTCTTCTTTCCACTCTGCCACTTCCAGTACATCTGTCTCAGCTTCTTCCTCTGCACTGCCTTATACTCCTCAAACCACTCATAGAGTTTTAAACTCCTTCATATCTCTTAAAACTGTCTTACCTCATGATTATTTCTTTAACTCTCTCTCCTACCTTACTGTGAGATTACTGACCTAACTCCATTCTTGTACCTCTCCAAACCGTTCTTCACTGTGTAGTGCTGCTTCTACATAAAATGAATCTGAAAAACTAAAAGCCTTTAATAGCTCTCTGTATCATTATGATAAGGTCCAGTCTTTGCTATGGTACCTAGGCCATTTTGGATCTGGTTTCTTGTTACTTATCTCTAACAAGATTTCATTATTTCTGGAGTTATTTCTCCACTCTTCTCCAGCAGCATATTGGGCACCTTCCAACCTGGGGAGTTCATCTTTCAGTGTCATATCTTTTTGCTTTTTCATACTGTTCATGGGGTTCTCAAGGCAAGAATACTGAAGTGGTTTGCCATTCCCTTCTACAGTGGACCGTGTTTTCTCAATACTTTCCACCATGACTGGTCCGTCTTAGGTGGCCCTAACGCAGCATGGCTCATAGTTTCATTGAGTTAAACAGGCTATGGTTCATCTGATCAGTTTAGTTAGTTTTCTGTGTTCTTCAGTATTCTTGCTTTGAGAATTCAGTATTCTTGCCTTGAGAACCCCTGTTCTTGAGAACAGTATGAGAAGGCAAAAAAAATGATACTGAAAGATGAATTCCCCAGGTTGGTAGGTACGCAGTATGCTCTGGAGAAGAGTGGAGAAATAACTCCAGAAAGAATAAAAACACAGAGCCAAAGTGAAAACAGCACCCAGTTGTGGATGTGACTGGTGATGGAAGTAAAGTCTGATGCTGTAAAGAACAATACTGCATAGGAACCAGGAATGTTAGGTCCATGAATCAAGGTAAATTGAAAGAAGTCAAACAGGAGATAGCAAAAGTGAACATTGACATTTTAGGAATCACTGAACTAAAATGAACCTGAATGGGCGAATTAATTCAGATGACTGTTATATCTACTACTGTGGGCAAGAATCCCTTAGAAGAAATGGAATAGCCCTCATAGTCAACAAAACAGTCTGAAATACAGTGCTTGGGTGCCATCTCAAAAATGACAGAGCGATCTCTGTTCGTTTCCAAGGCAAACCTTTCAATATCACAGTAATCCAAGTCTGTGCCCCAACCACTAATGCCAAAGAAGTTGAAGTTGAACAGTTATATGATGACCTACAAGACCTTCTAGAACTAACAACCAAAAAAGATGTCCGTTTCATCATAAGGGACTGGAATGCAAAAGTAGAAAGGAGATACCAGTAGTAACAGGAAAGTTTGGTCTTGGAGTACAAAATGAAGCAGGGCATAGGCTAACAGAGCTTGCCAAGAAACACACTGTTCATAGTAAACACTCTCTTCCAGCAACACAAGAGAGCTCTACACATGGACAGCACCAGATGGTCAGTACCAGGATCAGATTGATTGTATTCTTTGCTTGATTGTATCCTTTGCAGCTGAAGATGGAGAAGCTCTATACACTCAACAAAACGAGACCAAGAGCTGACTATGGCTCAGTTCATGAACTCCTTATTGGAAAATTCACCTTAAATTGAAGAAAGTAGGGAAAACCACTAGACCATTCAAGAAGACCTAAATCAAATCCCTAATGATTATGCAGTAGAAGTGACAAATAGATTCAGGGATTAGATCTGATAGAGTGCCTGAAGAACTATGAAGAGAGGTATGTGACATTGTTCAGGAGCCAGTGATCAAGACCATCCCTAAGAAGACAGAATGCCAAAAGGCAAAATGGTTGTCTGAGGAAGCCTTACCAATAGCTGACAAAAGAAGAGAAGCAAAAGGCAAATGAGAAAAGAAAAGATATACCCATCTGAATGCAGAGTTCCAAAGAATAGCAAAGAGAGATAAGAAAGCCTTCTTAAGTGGTCAATAGAAAGAAATATGGGGAAACAATTGAATGGGAAAGACTAGACATCTCTTCAAGAGAATTAGAGATACCAAGGTAACATTTCATGCAAAGATGGGCATAATAAAGGACAGAACCAGTATGGACCTAACAGAAGTAGAAGATATTAAGAAGAGGTGGCAAGAATACACAAAAGAACTATACAAAAAAGATCTTAATGACCCAGATAACCATGATGGTGTGATCAGTCACCTAGAGCCAGACATCTTGGAGTGTGAAGTCAAGTGGGCCTTAGGAAGCATCACTATGAACAAAACCTAGTGGAGGTGATGGAATTCCAGCTGAGCTTTTTCATATCCTAAAAGATGATGCTGTGAAAGTGTTATACTCACTATGTCAGCAAACGTGGAAAACTCAACAGTGGCCACAGGACTGGAAAAGGTCAGTTTTCATTCCAATCCCAAAGAAAGGCAATGCCAAAGAATGTTTAATCTACCACACAGTTGTACTCATCTCACACACTAGTAAAGTAATGCTCAAAATTCTCCAAGTGAGGCTTCTAACAGTACATGAACTGAGAGCTTCCAGATGTCCAAACTGGATTTTGAAAAGGCAGAGGAACCAGAGATCATATTGCCAACACCCGTTGGATCATAGAAAAAGCAAGAGAATTCCAGTATTTCTGCTTCATTGACTGTGCTAAAGCCTTTGACTCTGTGGATCACAACAAATGTGGAAAATGTTTGAAGAGATGGGAATACCAGTCCACCTTACTTGCTTCCTGAGAAATCTGTATGCAGGTCAAGAAGCAACAGTTACAATCGGACATGGAACAACGGACTGGTTCCAAACTGGGAAAAGAGTACGCCAAGGCTGTATATTGTCACCCTGTTTGTTAATTTCTATGCAGAGGGCATCATGCGAAATGCTGGGCTGAATGAAGTACAAGCTGGAATCAAGATTGCCAGGAGAAATATCAATAACCTCAGATATGCAGATGACATGACTGTTATGGCAGAAAATGAAGAACTAAAGAGCCTCTTGAGGAAAATGAAAAAGGAGTGTGAAAAAGCTGGCTTAAAACTCAGCATTCAAAAAATGAAGATCATGGCATCTGGACCCATCACTTCATGGGAAATAGATGTGAAAACAATGGAAACACGAGAGACTATTTTCTTGTGCTCCAAAATCACTGCAGATGGTGACTGCAGCCATGAATTTAAAAGACGCTTGCTCCTTGGAAGAAAAGATATTGCAAATCTAGATAGCTTATTAAAAAACAGAGACATTACTTTGCCGACATATGTCCATGTAGTCAAAACTATGGTTTTTCCAGTAGTATGGATGTGAGAGTTGGACCATAAAGAAAGCTGAGCACCAAAGAGTTGATGCTTTTGAGCTGTGGTATTAGAGAAGACTCTTGAGAGTCCCTTAGACTTCAAGATCAAACCAGTCAATCGTAAAGGAAGTCAGTCCTAAATACTCATTGGATGGACTGATGCTGAAGCTCAAGCTCCAGTTTTTTGGCCACCTGAGGTGAAGAAGTGACTCCTTGGAAAAGACCATGATGCTGAGAAAGATTAAAGGTAGCGGGAGAGCAGGACAACAGAGGATGAGATGGTTGGATGGCATCACCAACTTGATGGACATGAGTTTGAGTAAGCTCTAGGAGTTGGTGATAGACAGGTAAGCCTGGCGTGCAACAGCCCGTGGAGTTGCAGAGTTGGACACACAATTGAGCAACTTAACTGATCTCAACAAGATTTTACAGAGACAGTACAGTTCTCGAAATATATTCCTTTTTCTATTTTCCTTCCAGGCCTTAGTATGTGAGATTCCCTTTTTCCTACAAACTCCTAATCCCTAATCATCTTTCAGGTTTTAATTGTTATTTTTCTAAACACTAAACTGGCACATAGTAGGCTCTCTGAAAGTGTTAGATGGGTTTAAAAACAGCCTCTTTGATTGATTAAATGATTATATCAGATGCAGTTTCAAGTTCAGGTCACTAATACATTTTTGCTCCTGTTGCGTGTATTCTGTTTTAGTACTTTCCATATTCTGTTGCAAGTATGTATATGTTTTTTTGTTTTGTTTTGTTTTGTTTTACTTTTCTTTTCACCCTTACCTTGATTTCTTTGGAGACAGAGAACATGGTTTTCCACATTCTTATTTGAACGTCTGGAATATTGGTTGGCACATTAGTAAATGCTTAACAAATGCTTAATGAATAATTCCTTCAAAAGGAGTCTGCTTAAATACTTTTAAATTTTTAGCAGTTTTATCACAGTATAACTTGCACACTGTGAACGTCTCCCATTTTAAGTGTAGAGTGTAAGCTTTAATAGACTGTGATAAAACTGTGTAACCATGACCACAATCCCAATTTTAAAACACTCATTAATCCAAAGAGTTTCCTATGCCCATATATATTCTCCTAGACAACCCAGCCCCAGACAACTACCAATATGCTTTTTTTTAATTATGGTATTAATAAAATCTATATAAACATACAATTTGCTACATTAGCAATTTTAAATGCATAGTTCAGTTTCATAAATTATATTCACACTGTTGTGCAGCTGTCTGTATGTGCTATTTGCAACACTGTTTCATCACCACAAACAGAAACTCTCTGCTTATTAAGCAGTCATTGCTCCCTTCCGCCAGTCCTTAATAACTTCTAATCTACTTTCTGTGTCAATTAATTTGAGTACTCTAGATACTTCGTGTAAGTGGAGTCCTACAATATTTGTCCATTTGTGTATCATTTATTTCACTTAGCATCATATTTTTAAGGTTCATCTAGATTATAGCAGTTATCAAAATAAATTAATTTCCTTTTTGATTATCCATTCATCTGTTGATAAACTTGAGTTCTTTTCTCCTTTTAGCTGTCATGAATAATGCTCAGTTGGAGACTGGCATATTATTCTACCATTACTTCCTTCTTAAATGATGTGAAGTAGTATGTCATTGTTTTTTTCATTTGCATTTATCTTATGTCTAATGATGTTAAGCATCTTTTTTTTTTTCCTTTTCATGCAAGATCTTTACTTGCAGCATGTGGCACCTTTAGTTGCCAGCTGTGGAATCTTTACTTGCACCATGTGAACTCTTAGTTGCCACTCATGGGATCTAGTTTCCTGAACAGGAATCGAACTCAGGTGCCCTCCATTGGGAGCTCAAAGTCTTTGCCACTGGACCACTAGTGAAGTTCCTTGAGCATCTTTTCATGTGCTTTTAGAGTATTTGTGTAACTTCTTTGGAGAAATGTCTGTTCAACTGCTTTGCTCATTTTTTTTAATTGGATTGTCTTTTTGTTGAATTGTTGGAATTTATTATGTATTCTGGATGTTAAACCCTTTGTATGAATATTTTAATATGTGTGTTTAAATGTGTATGATTTACAAATATTTTCTCCCTGGGGATTAACTTTTCACTTCATAATAATGTCTTTCAATGCATAATATGCTTTAATTTTGATAAAGTACAGTTTCCTTGTATTTTCTTTTCTTCCTTCTGTTTTTATTTTCATATGTAAAAGTGACCAATAATCTGGGCAGTTACTGAATGAAGATTAGGAATAAACAAACACTCGATAAAACAAGAAGAGACTGAACCAGAAAACTAAACCATTCCAAGCGCAGCACTGAAAAATTCTACTAACAATATGTAGTTCACTCTCCTGCTGCTTCTCTGTGCTCTAGGCTCTCCACTAAGCCAGGATACCGCTTGCCTCTCTTCGATGCTGCTCCTGTCTCTTCTGCTGAATTCGAGCATTTAACTTTGAGATGGTACAGATTCCCCAGATAAAGTCTTTGATTCCCCTGGCAAGGTCCTGCAGAAAGATTTTGACACTGTCAATCATCTCTTTACCACCCAAACTATCAAATAGACAAAGGAGAGAGAAGTATGCTCAGATCTTTCATCATGAAGGACCTGGCAGCTTCGCTGCCACGGCTCTGGCCCCAGCTGGGCCCCTTGCCCACTGCCTGCTGGCTTGGTTCCTCTGAGCCCCTCCATGCCTGGGCACTGCCAGGATCAGGGCCACTACACCCACACTGGATCCCAATTATTTTAAGCTTCCTGTGAAAATGGTTTTCTTTGCCATTATTTGATGTAGGAGTGGCTGGCTTTTGACCAAAGAGACACCTGGGAAAATCTGCTGGGAGACTTCTAGGAAAACCTTCACCACTCTTGACACTCAAGGTTTCTTTTCTTTGACTAGACATGCACTCTCCAATATGATAACCATATGGCACAGGTGGCTATTTTAAATTAAATTAATTAAAATAAAGTGAAATTAAAAATTCAGTTCTTCAGTCACACTAGTTACATGTCAAGCACCCGGTTTTCGCCATGGGTAGTGGCTGCCATATGGGACAGTGCAGACAGAGTATTTCCATCATTGCAGAAAGTTCTATTGGATAAGTGCCTGGATATTTTCAGTTTGAATTTGAAACAGTGGTAGCCATCTGAAAAACACTGAAGGGGTTAGGGATCGCAAGTGAAAATGGTGATAAACCTGAGGTTTTGAAAGGTTGGTATCCAATAGCTCAGTTGGTAAAGAATCGACAATGAGGAGACCAGGCTTTGATTCCTGGGTCAGGAAGATCTGCTGGAGAAGGGATAGGCTACCCACTCCAGTATTCTTGGGCTTCCCTTGTGGCTCAGCTGGTAAAGAATCCACTTGCAATACAGGAGACCTGGGTTTGATCCCTGGGTTTGGAAGATCTCCTGGAGAAGGGAAAGGCTACCCACTCCAATATTATGGCCTGGAGAATTCCATGGATTGTGCAGTCCATAGGGTCGCAGAGTCTGACAAGACTGAGAAACGTTCATTTCACTTCAAAAATCTGTTACCAAATCCAAGTCACAAAGATTTTCCCCTCTACTAAGAGTTTTATAACTTTAGCTCATGTTTGTTTTAATCATCATCTAGTTTATATTCATTTTTCCACTTTGGTAAACAATACTCCTTGGAAGAAAAGTTATGACCAACCTAGATAGCATATTCAAAAGCAGAGACATTACTTTGCTAACAAAGGTCCATCTAGTCAAGGCTGTGTTTTTTCCAGTGGTCATGTATGGATGTGAGAGTTGGACTATGAAGAAAGCTGAGTGCCGAAGAATTGATGCTTTTGAACTGTGGTATTGGAGAAGACTCCTGAGAGTCCCAAGGACCGCAAGGAGATCCAACCAGTCCATTCTAAAGGCGATCAGCCCTGGGTGTTCTTTGGAAGGAATGATGCTAAAGCTGAAACTCCCGTACTTCGGCCACCTCATGTGAAGAGTTGACTCATTGGAAAAGACTCTGATGCTGGGAGGGATTGGGGGCAGGAGGAAATAGGGATGACAGAGGATGAGATGGCTGGATGGCATCACTGACTTGATGGACATGAGTTTGAGTGAACTCTGGGAGTTGGTGATGGACAGGGAGCCCTGGCATGCTGCGATTCATAGGTTCGCAAAGAGTCAGACACGACTGACCAGCTGAACTGAAACAACATATTAGGCACAAACTAACGTAGAGTTCAACAACATGAGGTACCTTCTCTGCACTGTGAAAAATATGTCACTTTTTGAAGTGTTAGTAGTTAATTATTTCACCATATCTTTTATCAGGAATCCCTAGTGGCCTAGATGGTAAAGAATCTGCCTGCAGTGTGGGAAACCAGGGTTCAATCCCTGAGTTAGGAAGATCCCCTGGAGGAGTGTGTGGCATTGCACTCCAGTATTCTTGCCTAAGCAGAAGATATTAAGAAGAGGTGGCAAGAGTACATGGAAGAACTGTACAAAAAAGATCTTCACAACCCAGATAATCATGATGATGTGATCACTAATCTAGAGCCAGACATCTTGGAATGTGAAGTCAAGTGGGCCTTAGAAAGCATCACTACGAACAAAGCTAGTGGAGGTGATGGAATTCCAGTTGAGCTATTTCAAATCCTGAACGATGATGCTGTGGAAGTGCTGCACTCAATATGCCACCAAGTTTGGGAAACTCAGCAGTGGCCACAGGACTGGAAAAGGTCAGTTTTCATTCCAATCCCTAAGAAAGGCAATGCCAAAGAATGCTCAAACTACTGCACAATTGCACTCATCTCACATGCTAGTAAAGTAATGCTCAAAATTCTCCAAGCCAGGCTTCAGCAATACATGAATCATGAACTCCCTGATGTTCAAGCTGGTTTTAGAAGAGACAGAAGAACCAGAGATCAAATTGCCAACATCCTCTGGATCATAGAAAAAGCAAGAGAGTTCCAGAAAAACATCTATTTCTGCGTTATTGACTAGACCAAAGCCTTTGACTGTGTGGATCACAGTAAACTGTGGAAAATTCTGAAAGAGATGGGAATACCAGACCACCTGACCGGCCTCCTGCGAAATCTGTATGCAGGTCAGGAAGCAACAGTTAGAACTGGACATGGAACAACAGACTGGTTCCAAATAGGAAAAGGAGTACGTCAAGGCTGTATATTATCACCCTGCTTATTTAACTTATATGCAGAGTACGTCATGAGAAATGCTGGACTGGAAGAAACACAAGCTGCAATCCAGATTGCCAGGAGAAATATCAATAACCTCATATATGCAGATGACACCACCCTTATGGCAGAAAGTGAAGGGGAGCTAAAAAGGCTCTTGATGAAAGTGAAAGAAGAGAGTGAAAAAGTTGGCTTAAAGCTCAACATTCAGAAAAAAAGATCATGGCATCCGGTCCCATCCCTTCATGGGAAATAGATGGGGAAACAGTAGAAACAGTGTCAGACTTTATTTTGGGGGGCTCCAAAATAACTGCAGATGGTGACTGCAGCCATGAAATTAAAAGACGCTTCCTCCTTGGAAGAAAAGTTATGACCAACCTAGATAGTATATTCAAAAGCAGAGACATTACTTTGCCGACTAAGGTCTGCCTAGTCAAGGCTATGGTTTTTCCAGTGGTCATGTATGGATGTGAGAGTTGGACTGTGAAGAAGGCTGAGTGCCGAAGAATTGATGCGTTTGAGCTGTGGTGTTGGAGAAGACTTCTTGAGGGTCCCTTGGACTGCAAGGAGATCCAACCAGTCCATTCTAAAGATCAGCCCTGGGATTTCTTTGGAAGGAATGATCCTAAAGCTGAAGCTCCAGTGTTTTGGCCACCTCATGCGAACAGTTGACTCATTGGAAAAGACTCTGATGCTGGGAGGGATTGGGGGCAGGAGGAGAAGGGGACGACAGAGGATGAGATGGCTGGATGGCATCACGGACTTGATGGACGTGAGTCTGAGTGAACTCCGGGAGATGGTGATGGACAGGGAGGCCTGGCGTGCTGCGATTAATGGGGTCGCAGAGAGTCAGACACGACTGAGCGACTGAACTGAACTGATTCTTGCCTAGAGAATCCCATGGACTGAGAAGCCAGGCAGGCTACAGTTCATAGGGTCACAGAGTTGAACACAACTTAAGCAACTTAGCATACACGCATCTCTTAATTCCAGATAGAAAGGAGTCTTATCATTCAGTGCTACCCAATATTACAGGGGAAAAAACTGACTCATAACTTAAAGGAATCTTTTAGAAATTTTGTAGTTGATCCTTCTATCTATAGAGAAAAGTATGGTTTAAACAGTAAAGTTACAAACCAGAAGGACTCAATTGACCAACTTTGTAGACCTTGGATGAAAAAAAGGTTGAAATCTTCCTCCATTTTTATGATCAGAAATCCTTTTCTCTACATCACAAAGGGACTTTAATCTTTAATTCACTGTTCATTAACTTATTTTCTGTTCAGGATTATGTTATAAATTGCAGCACAAATAACTCAGGAACTATAATTTTTGCTATTTTACTCTCTCTGAAACATTTCAAAATAATACTGATCCTTCATGTTTGTACATATCGATTTCTGAGAAATGCAGGCTGTCCCTCACACATTGTTGTTCAGTCCCTAAGTTGTATCTGACTCTTTGTATCCCCATGGACTATAGAAAGTCAGACTTTGCTGTCCTACATTATCCCCGAGAGATTGTTCAGATTCATGTCCATTGAGTTGATGATACTGTCTTACTCTCATCCTCTGCCACATCCTTCTGCTTTGTCCTTCAGTGTTTCCCAGCATCAGGGTCTTTTCAAATGACTTGGCTTTTCACGTTAAGTAGCCAGAGTATTATAGCTTCAGCTTCAGCATCAGTCCTTCCAATGAATATTCAAGGTTGATTTCCTTTAGATTTGACTTGTTTGATCTAGTTGAGGGAAGGACTTGGATTACTGTGATGTTGAATGGTTTTCCTTGGAAAGCAACAGAAATAATTCTGTAATTTTTGAGACTGCACCCAGGTACTACACTTCAGACTCTTTGCCTGACTATGAGGGCTACTTAATTTATTTTAAGGGATTCTTGCCCACAGTAGTAGATGGTCATCTGAATTAAATTTGCCCATTCTTGTTCATTTTAGTTTACTGATTCCTAAGATGTCAGTGTTCACTCTTGCCATCTCTGGCTTGACCCCATCTAATTTACCTTGATTCATGGACCTTATTATATTCCAGGTTCCTGTGCAATATTGTTCTTTATCACTTTGAACTTCACTTTCACCACCAGACACATCCACAACTGAGCATCATTTCCACTTCAGCCCAGCACCGTCATTCTTCTGGAACTATTAGTAATTGTCCTCCACCCTTCCTCGATAACATATTGGATCCTTCTGACCTGGGAGGCTTATCTTCCAATATCATATCTTTTTGCCCCTTTATACTGTTCATGGGGTTCTTGTGACAGGAATACTGATGTGGTTTGCCATTCCCTCCTCCAGTGGACCACATTTTGTCAGAGCTCTTCACTTTGACCCATCCATTTTGGGTGGCCCTGTATGGCATGGGCCTCATACATTATTTTATTCAGTTCTTAAGGAGTAGGTACAATGGTGTTCTACAGCAAGCCTGTCTCAGCCTCTAAGAGCTGATTGCTAAATTTTCAGATACAAGTTTAATAAAATTGGATACTAAGTTTCATAACTTAAAATCACATAAGTTATGTTTGAAGCAAAAGTAGTAAAAAAAACTTTAGGTCATCATATCCTATTTACTTTACCACAAATTCTGTCAATCAGAGATTTTTCCTCTACTTTGTAGCTATTACTAGTCTAACTTTATTTTAATTTTTATTTTATGTTATAGTTGATTAATCATGTGTTATTTTCAGGTGCAGAGCACATTATTCACTTATGTATCTGTTCCTTTTTACATTCTTTTCCCATTTAAGTAATTACAGAATATTGAGCAGAGTTCCCTGTGCTATAGAATAGGTTCTTATTGGTTATCTGTTTTAAATATAGCAGTGTGTCCCATGTCAATACCAATTTTCAACCCATCCCACCCCCACAACACTTCCCTCCAGTAGCCATAAATTCAATCTATCAATCTGTGAGTCTGCCTCTATTTTATAAATCAATTCATTTGTATTATGTTTTTTTAGATTCTGCGTGTATCATATTATATTCGTCTTTTTCTGTCTGACTGACTTGACTTAGTATGACAATCTCCAGGTCCATCCATGTTGCTGCAGATGGCATTTTTTTTGTTAATGGCTGAGTAATATTCCATTGTGTGTATGGACCACATCTTCTTTATCCATGTATCTTTCTGTGGGCATTTAGGTTGTTTCCATGCCTTGGTTATTAGAAACAGTGCTGCAATGAATATTGTTGTGCATGTATGTTTTCAAGCCATGTTTTTCTCTGGATATATGCCAAGAGGTGGGTCTGCTGGATTGTTTGGTAGCGCTATTTTTGTTTTTTTAAGAAACCTCCATTCTGTTCTCCATAGTGGCTATACCAATTTACATTCCCGCCTACAGTGTAGCAGGGTTCCCTTTTCTCCATACCCTCTCCAACATTTATTGTTTGTAGATTTTTTTTATGACAGACATTCTAAAGATATTGTCCCTATATGAGACAATATCTCATTGTAGATTTTTATTTGCATTTCTCTAATGTTGATGTTCAGCATCTTTTCACATGCCTCTTGGCTGTCTGCATGTCTTCTTTGATGTTTATTTAGGTCTTTTGCCCATTTTTTGGTCTTTTTTTATACTGAGCTATTTGGAAATTTTGGAGATTAATCCCTTGTCAATCACATTATTTGCAAATATTTACTTTAATTCTGGGGTTCATCCCATCTGTGGTTTCCTTTGCTGTGCAAAAGCTTTCAGTTTAACCAGGTCCAATTTTTTGTTTTTATCTCCATTGCCCAATATAACAGATCAAAAAAAGATACTACTGTGATTTTTATGAAAGAATATTCTGCTTATGTTTTCCTTTAAGAGTTTAATAGGATCCAGTCTTACACTTAGGTCTTTAATCCATTTTGAGCTTATATTTGTGTGTAGTATAAGGAAGTTTCCTAGTTTCCTTCTTTTACATGTAGCTGTCCAGTTTTCACAGAACCATTTGTTAGGGAGACTGCCTTTTCTTCATTCTGTACTCTTGCCTCCTTTCTTGTAGATTAATTGACCATAAGTGTGTGAGTTTATTTCTGGACTTTCTATCCTATTGTACTGATCTACATTTCGTTTTATGTGCCAGTGTTGTACTATTTTGATGAATGTAGCTTTGTAGTACACTCCAAATTCAGGGAGCCTAATTCTTCCAGCTCCGTTTTTCTTTCTCAAGATTGCTTTCTCTATTTGGGGTCTTTTGTGTCTCCATACAAGTTTTAAGGTTTTTTGTTCGATGAAAAATGCCATTGGTAATTTAATAGTAATTGCAGTGAATCTGTCGACTGCCTTGGGTAGTATAGTCCTTTTCACAGTGTTGATTCTTCCAATCTAGGAACATGGTATATCCTTTCATCTATGTGTCACCCTCAATTTCTTTATCACCACCGTATAGTTTTCTGAGTGTAGGTCTTTTGCCTCCTTCGGTGGGTTTAGTCTTAGATACTTTATTGTTTGTGATATGCTAGTAAATGGGATTGTTTCTTTAATTTCTCTTTCTGACCTTTTGTTATTACTGTATAGAAATGCAGTAGATTCTAGTGTATTAATTTGGTATCCTGCAACCTTAACAAATTCATTGATGAGCTCTAGGAGTTTGCTGGTTGCATCTTTAGAACTTTTGATGTATAGTAACATGTCATATACAAACAGTGAAAGTTTTGCTTCTTCTTTTCCAATTTTAATTCCTTTTCTTTCTTTTTCTTCTCTGGTTGCCATGATTGTGCTTTCCAAATCTGTGTTGTATAAAGTGACAAAAGAGAACACCTTTGTTTGTCTTGTTCCTGATCTTAAGGGAAATGTTTTTCAGCTTTTCACTGTTAAGCTCGATGTTGTCTGTAGATTAGCCATTAATGGTCTTTATTATGTTGAAGTAGGTTTCTTCTGTGCCTACTTTCTAGAGAGTTATTATCATACGTGGGTGTTGACTTTTGTTGAAAGCATTTTCTGCATCTATTGAGGTGATCATATGCTTTTATTCTTTGGTTTGCTAATGTAGTGTATAACTTGCATATAGTAAGGAATCCTTGCATCCCTGGGATAAATCTCACCTGATCATGGTGTATGAAACCTTTTAAAGTAGTGTTAGATTTGAATTGCTAGTATTTTGTTGAGGATTTTTGCATTCGTGATCATCAGTGATACTGACCTGTGTTTTTCCTTTTCTGTGGTATCTTTGGTTCTGCTATCTGGCTGATGTTGGCCTCTTAGAATAGGTTTGGGATTGTTCCTTCCTCTGCAATTTTTGGAAGAGTTTAAGAAGGATAGGTGTCAGCTTTTCTCTAAATCTTTGATGGAATTTGCCTCTGAAGCAATCTGCTCCTAGACTTTTGTATGTTGGGAGCTTTTTTAACCACAGTTTCAGTTTCAGTACTTGTGCTTAATCTGTTGATATTTTCTACTTCTTCCTGGTTCAGTCTTGAGAGATTGTACCTTTCTAAGAATTTGTCCATTTCTTCAAGGTTGTCTGTTTTATTGGCATATAGTTGCTTGTTGTATTCTGTTATGATCTTTGTATATATTTTGTGTCCATTATAACTCCTCCTTTTTCTTTCTGATTTTGTTGATTTGAGCCCTCTCCCTGTTTTTCTTGATAAGTCTGTCTGAAGATGTATTGATTTTGTTTATCTTCTGAAAGAACCAGCTTTTAGTTTTATTGATCTTTTCTATTGTTTTCTCGGTCTCTGTGCCATTTATTTCTGCTCTGACCTTTATGCTTTCTTTCCTTCTGCTAACTTTGGGTTTTCTTTTTGTTCTTTCTCTAGTTGCTTTAGGGGTTTTTTGTGATTTTTCTTGTTTCCTGAGGTAAAATTGTATTTACATAAACTTCCTTCTTAGAACTACTTTTGCTGCATCCCACAATTTTTGGATCATTGCGTTTTTGTTTTCATTTCTGTCTAGGTATTTTTTTATATCCTCTTTGATTTCTTAATGATCCATTGGTTGTTTAGTAGCATAATGTGTAACCTCCATGTGTTTGTGTTTTTTACTTTTTTTTTTTTTACTAATAGTTGATTTCCAATCTCATAGTGTTACTGTAAAAAAAGATACTTGATATGATTTCAGTTTTAGAAACAGATTATTGACTGGAGATGTATTAATACATCTTTTGTTATTCCAACATTATTGACCAGAAACATATCAATACATTTTAGAGAGTAATACAATTAACATCACCATGCAAAGTTGTTAGAGCTTAAAATCTTTAAGGTTCATTGTACAACTTAGAATTTTCATTATCATTCACAGTTAGCTCCATTAGATTTCTGTTTCAACCTTGAGTGCAATAAATGCAGTAAATGCATTTTTGCAATAAATGCAAATTTATTACCATAAAATTTTCAAAAACTGACACATCATGAAATTTTTTGTGAAAAACAGCTTTTTAGTGAATTTTATGCTGATACTTTCACTGATTATCCAGTCAACATATATACTAGTCTTTATTTTTCTGGGCTCCAAAATCACTGCAGATGGTGATTGCAGCCATGAAATTAAAAGATGCTTACTCCTTGGAAGGACAGTTATGACCAACCTAGACAGCATATTCAAAAGCAGAGACATTACTTTGCCAACAAAGGTCAGTCTAGTCAAGGCTATGGTTTCTCCAGTGGTCATGTATGGATGTGAGAGTTGGACTATAAAGAAGGCTGAGTGCCAAAGAATTGATGCTTTTGAACTGTGGTGTTGGAGAAGACTCTTGAGAGTCCCTTGGACTGCAAGGAGATCTAACCAGTCCATTCTAAAGGAGATCAGTCCTGGGTGTTCATTGGAAGGACTGATGCTGAAGCTGAAACTCCAATACTTTGGCCACCTGATGCCAAGAGCTGACTCATTTGAAAAGACCCTGATGCTGAGAAAGATTGAGGGCAGGAGAAGAAGGGAACGACAGAGGATGAGATAGTTGGAAGGCATCATCAACTCGATGGACATGGATTTGGGTGGACTCCGGAAGTTGATGGTGGACAGGGAGACCTGGCGTGCTGTGGTTCATGGGGTTGCAAAGAATTACATGACTGAGCGACTGAATTGAACTGATATATACTAGTGTTTCAGAAGTAGATGGTTCTTCACAATGTAGTTCTGATACAGGCAATATGAATATTAGACCAACAAAAGGACAAAAAAACTTTGTGATTGATTCTAATATGGAAAGTGAAAATAAAACTCAGTCTGGAGAAGACTTTATGGGTGTTTTAGGTTAATACTAAATCTATTTAGGTTAATACTAAATGTATTAACCCACAAGTGTTAGTGAAATAACAGAATTAATTCTGAGCTGGCCAATATAAAAATCATTAGCCACAGGCATTAGTTTCTGCAGAAATTCCCCTGTCAATAATGAGTTAAATTTATGAATCTCACATTGTGGCCCAGCATGTGATCAATCCTGGAGAATGTTCCATGTGTCGTTGAGAAGAATGTACATTCTGCTTCTCTGTAAATGTCAGTTAAGTCCAACTTAATGGATTGTTTAAGGCCTGTGTTTCCTTATTAATTTTCTGTCTGGATTATCTATCCATTGATGAATGTGAGATGTTAAATTCCCTTAGTAGTATTGTGTTACTGTCAGTTTCTCCTTTTACAACTGTTAGTATTTGCCTATGCACATGTACTCTGTTTGGTGCATATATACTTAAAATTGTTAAATCTTATTGATCTCTTGATCATTATGTAGTGTCCTTTCTCTCTTATAACAGTGTTTATTTGAAAGTTCATTTTGTCTGATATATGAGTGTTGCTACTCCCACTTTCCTTTCATTTCCACTTGAATGGAATACCTTTTTCCATCCTCTTACTTTCAGACTATGTGTGCCCCTAGATCTAAAATGGGTTTCTTGTACACAGAAAATGTATGGATCTTGCTTTTATATCCATTCCACCAATCTGTGGCTTTTTGTTGGAGCATTTAATCCATTTCATATAAGGTAATTATCAATATATATGTTCCTCTTGCAATTTTGTTAATTGTCTTGGCTTTGTTTTGTAGGTCTTTTGTTTACCTTCCTCTTTTATTCTTTTCTCTTTTGATTAGATGACTAACTTTAGTTTTGTGTTTGGATTCTTTTTGTGTGTAGGTATCTTTTGTAGATTTTCATACTACCATGAGATTTGATACAGCAGTCTATATATAAATAATTGTTTTAATTTGCTGGCCTTTTAATGTCAAATGTATTTCCAGTATCCTTCATCTGTGCTGCCTTCTTCTCACAGTTGCTAGTTTTGATATGATATTTGTATGCAGATAATTTCCTACCTTTACTTTATGTTTGCCTTTACTGATAAACTTTTCCATTCATAATTTTCTTATTTCTAGTAATGGTCTCTTCTTTTCCACTTAGAAAATTTCCTTCAGTATTTCATGCAAAGTTGGTCAGGTAGTGCTGAATTCTCTTAGCTTTTGTTTGTCTATAAAGCTTTTGATTTCTCCATAGAATCTGAATGAAGGCCTTTGGAGATTTGATTTCTCCATCAAATCTGAATGAAGAATATTCATGTAGAATATTCTTGCTTGTAGGTTTTTCCCTTTCATTACTTTAAATATTTCATGCAGTTGCCTTCTGGCCTGCAGAGTTTCTGCTGAGAAGTCAATTGATCCTTATGGGAGTTCCCCCTGTAAGTTATCTGTTGCTTTTCCCTTGTTGCTGTAAAAAAAATTTTTTTTTCTCTTTAGTATTTGTCAGTTTGATTACTGTGGGTCTCAGTGTATTCCTCCTTGGGTTTATCTTGCTAGGCACTCTCTCTGCTTCCTGTACTACGGTAACTATTTCTTTCCTGTGTTAGGACAGTTTTCAGCTATTTTCTCTTCAAATATTTTCTCAGGTCTTTTCTTTCTCTGTTTTCCTTCTGGAATCCCCATAATGTGAATATTGGTGCATTTAACGTTTTCCCAGAGGTCTCTTGTGGGCTTCCCTCATAGCTCAGTTGGTAAAGAATCCGCCTGCAATGCAGGACAGCCTGGTTCAATTCCTGGGTCTGGAAGATCTGCTGGAGAAGGGATAGGCTACCCACACCATTATTCTTGTGCTTTCCTTGTGGCTCAGCTTGTAAAGAATCTGCCTGCAATGTGGAAGACCTGGGTTCAATCCCTGGGTTGGGAAGATCCCCCAGAGAAGGGAAAGGCTACCCACTCCAGTGTTCTGGCCTGGAGAATTCCGTGGACTGCATAGTCTATGGGGTCTCAAAGAATTGGACACAACTGAGTGACTTTCACTTTCAGAGATCTCGTAGCCTGTCTTCATTTCTTTCACTCTTTTTTCTTTAGTCTGTTTTGCAGCAGTGATTTTGTGATTTTGGTGTTTTTCTAAGAAACTCACATCCTTCTGCTCTACCACCTTGAAGCCACTCCTTAGCTCCTGTATTTAGATCAATTCATTTTTAGTCAATTTTCCCACATGATATGAGTTAGAGATCCACTAGATTTCTTGCATGTGGAAATCTAGTAGCCCCAACATCGTCTATTCAAAACTCTTATTTCTCCATCAAATGGACTTAAAATGCTTGTCAGTTGTCCTTGGATGTGTGTTTATTTCTATATTCTCAATTCTGTTTTGTTGGTCTGTATGTCTGTCCTTATGCCAGTACCACACTGTAGTGTTTTTTGTTTTAATTGAGATATCATTGACATACAACATTATATTAGTTTTAGGTACACAACATAATAATTTCATACACACACACACACTGCAAAATAATTACAACAATAACTTTAGTTAACATTTATCACCACACATAGTTATATTTTCCTGTGTTGAGAAGTGTTAAAATCTGTTCTCTAAGCAAATGTCAGATATACCACACAAGATTATTGACTATATTCACCATACTGCACATTACATTCCCAGGACTTATTTGTAACTGAAACTTTTTATCTTTTGAACACCTTCACCATTTTTGCACATCCCCCACCCTTGCAACCACCAATCTGTTGTCTGTATCTCTGAGTTTAGCCTTCTTTTAGATTCCACATGTCAGTGAGATCATATGATATTTGTCTCTCTGTGTCTGGCTTATTGCACTCAGCATAATGCCCTCCAGGTCCATCCATGTTGTAAAAAATGGCAGAAATTTCATTTGTTTAATAGCTGAAAAATATTTTATTGTATATACAGTAAGTCCCCTCCGTATTGACCCTTCAAGTTGTGAACTTTCAAAGATGCAAACATACATTCACACGTCCCATAACTGGCATACGTGTGTAGTGTACATTGTCACATTCATATGCCCTCTAGAAGTGGTTGTGCTTTTGTATACTTTGCTGTACACAATATGCAGATGACACCACCCTTATGGCAGAAAGTGAAGAGGAACTAAAAAGCCTCCTGATGAAAGTGAAAGTGGAGAGTGAAAAAGTTGGCTTAAAGTTCAACGTTCAGAAAACGAAGATCATGGCATCTGGTCCCATCACTTCATGGGAAATAGATAGGGAAACAGTGGAAACAGTGTCAGACTTTATTTTGCTGCTGCTGCTAAGTTGCTTCAGTCTTGTCCAACTCTGTGCGACCCCATAGATGGCAGCCCACCAGGCTCCCCCGCCCCTGGCGTTCTCCAGGCAAGAACACTGGAGTGGGTTGCCATTTTGTTCTCCAACGCATGAAAGTGAAAAGTGAAAGTGAAGTCACTCAGTCGTGTCCGACTCTTAGCAACCGCATGGACTGCAGCCTACCAGGCCCCTCCGTCCATGGGATTTTCCAGGCAAGAGTACTGGACTGGGTTGTCATTCCCTTCTCCAGGGAGACTTTATTTTGGGGGGCTCCAAAATCACTGCAGATGGTGACTGCAGCCATGAAATTAAAAGACACTTACTCCTTGGAAGAAAAGTTATGACCAGCCTAGATAGCATATTGAAAAGCAGAGACATTACATTGCCAGCAAAGGTCCATCTAGTCAAGGCTATGGTTTTTCCAGTAGTCATGTATGGATGTGAGAGTTGGACTGTGAAGAAAGCTGAGTGCCGAAGAATTGATGCTTTTGATCTGTGGTGTTGGAGAAGACTCTTTAGAGTCCCTTGGACTGCAAGGAGGTCCAACCAGTCCCTCCTAAAGGAGATCAGTCCTGGGTGTTCATTGGAAGGACTGATGCTAAAGATGAAACTCCAGTACTGTGGCCACCTCATGCGAAGAGTTGACTCATTGGAAAAGACTCTGATGCTGGGAGGGATTGGGGACAGGAGGAGAAGGGGACAACAGAGGATGAGATGGCTGGATGGCATCACTGACTCGATGGACGTGAGTTTGAGTGACCTCCAGGAGTTGGTGATGGACAGGGAGGCCTGGCGTGCTCTGATTCTTGGGGTCACAGAGTCAGACACGACTGAGCGGCTGAACTGACTGACTCATTCTTAAAACATGAATTGTTCAACCATTGGTACAATTCTAAAAAGCAAGGACAAGAACATGGAACATGTGATGTTTGTTATGCCTGTGGTGTGTGGTATAGTCAATAATGTCAAGAGAACCTTGAAAAACTGACTGAGGAGATGGAGAAATTTTTCAGTGTATGGATGCAGGATCAACATTATGTAGAGTCCCATTGAGCTTAATGCTGGATTCAACAGAAAGGTAAAAGCCTTTAAAGAGGCTTGAAGAAGAATGTTAAAAAATTAGTGGATCCATCTTTTAATTCAAGTCATAGTTGGTTTCATCAGTTCAAGACTCATCCTCTGATGCCTTCTTCTCCTGCCTTCAAATCTTTCCAGCATCAGGGACTTTTCCAGTGAGTTGGCTGTTTGCATCAGGTGACCAAAATACTGGAGCTTCAGCATCAGTCCTTCCAACGAGTATTCAGAGCCGATTTCCCTTAAGATTGACTGCTTTGATCTCACTGTTAAAGGGACTCTCAGGGGTCTTCTCCAGCACCACAGTTCAAAGGCATCAATTCTGTGGCACTCTGCCTTCTCTATAGTCCAGTTCTCACAACTATATGTGACTACTGGGAAGACCATAGCTTTGACTATATGGACCTTTGTTGGCAGAGTAATGTCTCTGCTTTTCAACACACTATCTAGATTTGTCTTAGCTTTCCTGCAAAGAAGCAAATGTCTTCTAATTTTGTTTCTTCAGTCACCATCCTCAGTGATTTTTAGAGCCCGAGAAGAGGAAATCTGTCACTACTTCCACGTTTTCCCCCTCTATTTGCCATGAAGACCTGGGGCCAGATGCCATGATCTTAGTTCATTTAACATTTAGTTTTAAGCCGGCTCTTTCACTCTCCTACTTCAACTAATGAAGAGGCTCTTTAGTTTCTCTTCTCTTTCTGCCATTAGAGTGGTATCTGACTTTAGTATCAAGTTAATGCTGGCCTCATAGAGTGTTTTCTCCTGTTTTTTGGAAGATTTTGAGATTTTGGTGGTAATTCTCCTTTAAATACTTATTTAAATCCAAAGAAGCCATCTGCTTGGATTTCTTAGTTGAGAAATTTTTGATTGATAATTCAGCAGTTTTACTTGTTATAGATCTGTTGAGATTTTCTATTTCTTCTTCAGTCAGTTTGGTAATTTGTGTGTTTCCAGGAATTTGTCAATTTCATCTAGGTTATCTGATTTGTTGGCATGACAGTTGTTTAAGCTATTTCTCTAAAGGCAGCAATAATGTAGCTACTTTAATTCCTGATGTTAGTGATTTACATCCACTCATTTTCCTTTGTCAGTTTAGCTGCAGGTTTGTCAGCTGTTTTCTTGTTTCCAGCAAAGCAACCTTTAGTTTCATTGATTCTCTTATCTAGTCTCCATTTCTTTACTATTTTCTTTCTGTTACTTTAAATTTAGTTTGGTTTTTTCCTAATTCCTCAAGGTATATATGAAAATCATCGATTTGAGATCTTACTTACTTTTTAATGTAGGGATTAAATTTACAGCTATATCAAGCCAAAAATAGCTTCACAGGTGACTCAGTGGTAATGAATCTGCCTGCAGTGCAGCAGACACGGACTTAATCCCTAGGTCTAGAAGATCCCCTGGAGAAGGAAATGGAAACCATTCCAGTATTCTTGCTTGGAAAATCCCATTGACAGAGGCTTGGTGAACTACAGTCCATGAGGCTGCAAAGAGTGAGACACAACTTGCATGCTTACATACATATATACAAGCCATAAGAAGCCACTCGGGAACGTTACATCTGTATTGCTAATTGAAAAAAAGCCCATCACAAAGGCCTACATATTGTACAATTCCAGTTATATGGCATCCTACAAAAGGCAAAACTAGCAGATCAGTTCAGTTCAGTCGTTCAGTCATATCTGACTCTTTGCAACCCCATGGACTGCAGCACACCAGGCCTCCCTATCTATCACCAACTTCCAGAACTTATTCAAACTCACATTCCTCAGTGATACCATCCAGCCATCTCATCCTCTGTTGTCCCCTCCTCCTCCTACCTTCAAACTTTCCTAGCATCAGGGTCTTTTCCACTGACTCAGTTCTTTGCATCAGGTGACCAAAATATTGGAGTTTCAGCTTCAGCATGAGTCCTTCAATGAATATTCATGATTGATTTCCTTTACCATGGACTGGTTGGATCTCCTTGCAGTCCAAGAGACTCTCAAGCATCTTCTTCAACACCACACTCCGAAAGCATCAATTCTTCAGTGCTCAGCTTTCTTTATAGCCCAACTCTCACATCCATACATGACTACTGGATAAACAGTAGCTTTGACTAGACAGACCTTTGTTGGCAAAGTAATGTCTCTGCTTTTGAATATGCTGTCTAGGTTGGTCATAGCTGTTCTTCCAAGAAGCAAGCATCTTTTAATTTCCTAGCTGCAGTCACCATCTGCAGTGATTTTGGAGCCCCCAAAGATAAATTCTGTCACTGTTTCCATTGTTTCCCCATCTATTTGCCATGAAGTGATGGGACTGGATGCCATGATCTTAGTTTTCTGAATGTTGAGTTTCAAGCCAACTTTTTCACTCTCCTCTTTCACTTTCATCAAGAGACTCTCTAGTTCTTCTTCACTTTCTGCCATAAGGGTGGTGTCATCTGCGTGTCTGAGATTTTTTATGTTTTTCCTGGCAATCTTGATTACAGCTTATGCTTCATCCAGCCCGGCATTTTGCTTGATAGATTCTGCATATCAGTAATTAAATAAGCAGGGTGACAATACACAGCCTTGACATACTCTTTTACCTATTTGGAACCAGTCTGTTCTATGTCCAGTTTTAACTGTTGCTTCTTGACCTGCAAACAGATTTCTCAGGAGACAGGTCAGATGGTCTGCTGTTCCCATCTCTTGAAGAATTTTCCACAGTGTGTTATGATCCACATAGTCAAAGGCTTTGGCCTAGTCAGTAAAGCAGAAGTAGATGTTTTTCTGGAACTCTCTTGCTTTTTCAATGATCCAACGGATGTTGGCAATTTAATCTCTGATTCCTCTTCCTTTTCTAAAACCAGGTTGAACATCTGCAAGTTCACGGTCACATATTGTTGAAGCCTGACTTGGAGAATTTTGAACATTACTTGGCTAGCATGTGAAATGAGTGCAATTGTGCAGTAGTTGAAACATTCTTTGGCATTGCCTTTCTTTGAGATTGGAATCAAAACTGACCTTTACCAGTCTTGTGGTCACTGCTGACTTTTCCAAGTTTGCTGGCATATTGTGGTATATATGAGTGTAGCACTTTCACAGCATCATCTTTCAGGATGTGAAATAGCTCAACTGGAATTCCTACAGCCCACTTGACTTTACATTCCAGGATGTCTGGCTCTAGGTCAGTGATCACACATCGTGGTTATCTGGGTCATGAAGATCTTTTTTGTATAGTTCTGTGTCTTCTTGCCATCTCTTCTTAATATCTTCTGCTTCTGTTAGGTCCATACCGTTTCTGTCATTTATTGTGCCCATCTTTGCGTGAAATGTTTCCTTGATATCTCTGATTTTCTTGAAGAGATCTCTAGTCTTTTCCATTTTGTTTTCCTCTAGTTCTTTGCATTGATCACTGAGGAAGGCTTTCCTTGCTGTTCTTTGGAACTCTGCATTCAAATGGGTATATCTTTCCTTTTCTCCTTTGCCTTTCACTTCTCCTCTTTTCTCAGCTATTTGTAAGGCCTCCTCAGACATCCATTTTGCCTTTTGCATTTCTTCTGCTTGGGTATGTTCCTCTCACTGCCTCCTGTGCAATGGCATGAACCTCCATCCATAGTTCTTCAGGCACTCTGTCCATCAGATCTAATCCCTTGAATCTATTTGTCACTTCTAGTGTATAATCATAGGGGATTTGATTTAGGTCATATCTGAATGACCTAGTGGATTTTCCTACTTTCTTCATTTTCAGTCTGAATTTGGCAATAAGGAGTTCATGATCTGAACCGCAGTCAGCTCCTGGTTTTGTTTTTGCTGACTGTATAGAACTTCTCCATCTTCAGCTGCAAATAATATAATTAATCTGATTTCGGTATGGACCATCTGGTGATCTCCATGTGTAGAGTCTTCTCATGTTACAGATCCGTGATTGCCAGGATTGGGAGTTGAAGGCTTGAATTGATAGAGCACCAAGGATTATTAGAGCAGTGAAAATACTCTGTATGGTATCATAATGATGGCTACATGTCATGATACCTTTGTCTAAGCTCATAGAATAAACACCAAGAGTGAACCTTAATATAAACTACAGGCTTTGGGTAATTCTGTGTCAGTACAGGATCATCAACTTTGACAAACGTACCACTGACAATGGCGATGTTAATAATGGGAAAGCAATGAACATGTGGGCAGGAACTATATGGGAAATGCGCGTATCTTCCCCTCAATTTTTCTGTGAACCTAAAACTACTGTTTTTAAAAAAAAAGAGTCATACTTCTTGCCGTTGTCGTTCAGTGGTTTATACATGTCAGCTAGGTCTAGTTGGCTTTTTACTGTTGTTTAAGTACTCTATTTTGTTTTTTATCTTCTGTTTAGATGTTCTGCATTAGACAGTGGAGTATCGAAATCGAGTATTATTGTAGAGCTCTGTTTCTTTCAATTCTTTGAAAAATTGTTTCTCCTACATTGAGACTCTGTTTTGGGGGTAATATATGATTACATCTGTTGCATCTTCTTGATAAATTGACCCTTTTGTCAATGTATACTGTCCTCTTTTGTGTCTTGCAACAGAATTTTTTTATTTTTATTGTTTTACTTAAAGTCTATTTTCTCTAATACTAACATAGCTCCTCAGCTCACTTCAGTTAATATTTATATGGAATGTCTTTTGCAGTTCTTTCCCATTCAGCTGATTTGTGGCTTTAGAACTACGTTGTGTCTCTTGTAAACAGCTGTATAGTTAGACCTCTTTTTTTTAATCCATTCTGCAAATCCTTTTGATTAGAGAGTTTAATTGATGAAGAAATGTCTTCATTTCTTTCTTATTTGTTTACTTGACTTGTAGTGAACTATTTTGCTTCCCTTCTCATTTTCTTCTGCATATGTTTTATAGATTTTGTGTGTTTGTGTTACCATGGGGATTACATTTAAGAATCTAAGGTTGTAACATTCTAACTTGAATTGAAACCAACTTAACATAGCATGGAAATAAATTGTGACCCTCAGTGGCAATTAAAACTGCTTTACAGTTGTGAAGGAGATTAAAGATGTTTATCTTCTGAGAAAAAAAATGCTAATTAGCTCATTAATTGTACAGCTAAATGACTAAAATTTTGAGATACTTTTTTCCATGGAAATTTCAAAGTAATCATGTCTAGAGTGTTTATTTTTCAAAAGGATATTTCAAATTAGTCTCTGTATTTCTGAAATTTGTTCTTTTTAATGATTTTAAACTCACCCATGTTTATTCATATTTAAAATATTATAAGTTATGAAATAACCTTAAAATGAGTCTCTCGAAAATACATATTTCAATGAAAGGTGAGTACAGACAGAAGTTGTAGGTTACCCTAATTAGTGGTATTATCAATGTCTGTTTTAATTGGAACCATTTTTCATCTTCTTTGGAAGTAACACATTCATTCGTACACTCCCGAAGAATCCAATTGACCGTTAACCTTCCCTCCTTTTAGGAGTGATGTGTCTTGGTTTATGTAAAAGCTTCTGTCTTTGACATTGTAGCATCAATATTAAACTCCTTTGAGTATTCACCATCCTTAAAAAATTGCCATTTATTGATGCAAAAGCTAAAAATATAGTCTCTGGAGTCAGGCTGCCTGGGTTGTATTCTGGTTCTACTGCTGCTAAGTCACTTCAGTCGTGTCCAACTCTGTGCGACCCCATAGACGGCAGCCCACCAGGCTCCACCATCCCTGGGATTCTCTAGGCAAGAACACTGGAGTGGGTTGCCATTTCCTTCTCCAGTGCATGAAAGTGAAAAGTGAAAGTGAATTCGCTCAGTCGTGTCCAACTCTTGGCGACCCCATGGACTGCAGCCCACCAGGCTCCTCCATCCATGGGATTTTCCAGGCAAGAGTACTGGAGTGGGGTACCATTGCCTTCTCCGTGCCTCTCACTAACTCAACAACTGTGGTCAAATTTCTTAACCTCTTGGTACCTGTTCTGTTAAATGGGGAGGTAGGAAGGGAATAGTATAGCATAGTGACACAATAGGGGTTTTATGACATTTAAAGGAAATAATACAAGCATAAAACTTATGTTGTTGTTCAGCTGCTAAGTTGTGTCCAACTCTTTGCAACCCCATGGGCGGCAGCACACCAGGCTTCCCTGCCCTTCACTGTCTCCCAGAGTTCGCTCAGATTCATGTCCATTGACTCAGTGATGCTGTCTAACCATCTCTTCCTCTGCTGCCCGCTTCTCCTTTTGCCCTCAATCCTAGTGAATTGGCCCTTCGCATCAGGTAGCCAAAGTACTGGAGCTTCAGCTTCAACATTAGTCCTTGCAATGGAGGACTAATGTTAGATAGATAAATAGATAAATGAATCTTTACAGATGAATGAATATTCAGGATTGATTTCCTGAATACTGGAAAAACCATGGTTTTTACTATACAAACTTTTGTCCGCAAAGTGATGTTTCTGCTTTTGAACATGCTGTTTAGGTTTGTCATGGCTTTCCTTCCAAGAAGCAAGCATCTTTTAATTTCATGGCTACTGTCACCATCCTCAGTGATTTTGGAGCTCAGGAAAATAGTTTCTGTTGCTATTCCCACTTTTTTCCCCTTCTATTTGCCATGAAGTGATGGGACCAGATTCCATGATCTTTGTTTTTTTAATGTGTTTTAAACATAGTAAATACTTAGTTCTTACTAATATCAGTATCATCAAAATTTAATATTACAAGAAAATGTTGGGTTAATGTGTACATTTTATAGATAAAGAAACTGAGACTGAGAAATGGTAACTTGCCCATAGTCACACTGTTAACAAGTAATAGGTGAAATTTGAACCAAAGTCCTTCTAGCACCTAAGCCCATGCTCTTGAAAACTATACTCTGCCCTTAGTGGAAGTAGTCTCTTGTTAGCATTTTAGAATGTCATATGTGGAATCTAGCCTTTTCATTTCATGGATGGAAAAACTGAATTAGCCAAGCACCTTGGTAACTGAACAGTCTTACAAAGAAAAATCTTTCCCATTCGTAATTTATTGTCCTTTCTGCTACCTTCAGACATATCTATGTTGACTGAAAAAAAGAAAATACACAACCCAGTAGTTGAGAATTATGTTTTGTTTGGCAGACAAAACTAAAGACTTGAGCCTGGGACATAGAATATCAGAGAGCTCTGAGAGACTGGTCCAAAGAGGGAATGGAGGAGCCAGGATATATGAGTTTCTGCAGCAAATTCCAGGTAGTCCGTCAGTATCTTCAAAAGACTACCGTTAATTAAAGAAAACCAGATAGCGCAAGTTAAATGGTTTAGCACTTTTCTGTATATGGGAAGATGCAAAAAGCTGGGCTCACTGAAACCATCCCTTTGTTAGGAACCACAGCTATCTGGGACCAGTATCCTGTGCTTTTCTCATCTTGTATCTCCTCAGGGTACACGCTTGGGGGAGGCTGCAGCTTCTGCCTGCTGGATGGTGGGCTTTGGTTTCTATCCTGAATTCCCTCAGGGCTCACCTCCAGGGTGACAGTATTGTGATGGCTCCATGACTGTAGCGTCATTTGTTTACCTATATGGCAGGCGATACTTTTTTTCCCTGATATCTTCCTATTCTGAGAATTCTTTAGAACAGATTTCATCATACGCATTTTAATTGTGATATATGCCCAAATTTAAAATGCTGAATATTTGCATCTACATAAAACTTTTGAGTGTAAAGACTTTTTCTTGATTAGTGAAACTAATTTTATTTGTACTATCATTTTATGTTTCCTTATTCTTACCAAAACAAGAGTTTGAGCCATTTGGCTACACTTTTTGCTTAAGTATTGATATTCATGTTTAAATACATTTCTGTTCTTTTCCTGTTAAGGCCTTATTTCAGATGCAGGATTTTAATGATGGAACGAGGCTAACACCCCCCTTTCCCTAATGTATGGAGTGGATGTTAATAATTGTATAATTCAAAAAAATAGGATTTTTTTTGAATTCCTGCTTTTGAATTTCAAATTATAGTTTTGACTTACTGGGAAATTTATCTTAATAGGTTATTTTGTCTTTTTCTGCTATTTTACCAACATGGTATTAAATAAAATACAGTTTTATTTTTAAAGATATATTCTAAATTTTTAAAGCTTTATTAATATGAATATTCATTTAATATTCAGGGATATTATATAAAAATTATACTATATCCATATATAGTTAAATAACCCTATAGTGTTTGTCAGACTCACAGACATAGAAAAGAAATTTATGTTTATCAGAGAGTGGGGTTGGGGAATGGGATAAATCAGTACCTTCAGTCAGTTCAGTCGTTCAGTCTTGTCCAACTCTTTGTGACCCCATAGACTGCAGCACACCAGGCTTCCTTGTCCATCACCAACTCCTAGAGCTTACTCAAACTCATGTCCATTGAGCTGGTGATGCCATCCAACCATCTCATCCTCTGTCATCCCCCTCTCATCCTGCCTTCAATCTTTCCCAGCCAATCTTTCCCAGTCAGTCATTCGTGTCCAACTCTTTGTGACCCCATGAATCGCAGCATGCCAGGCCTCCCTGTCCATCACCATCTCCCGGAGTTCACTCAGACTCACGTCCATCGAGTCCATGATGCCATCCAGCCATCTCATCCTCGGTTGTCCCTTTTTCCTGCTGCCCCCAATCCCTCCCAGCATCAGAGTCTTTTCCAATGAGTCACCTCTTCGCATGAGGTGGCCAAAGTACTGGAGCTTCAGCTTTAGCATCATTCCTTCCAAAGAAATCCAAGGTCTTTTCAAATGAATCA
Organism: Capricornis sumatraensis; assembly: GCF_032405125.1. NCBI lineage: Eukaryota > Metazoa > Chordata > Mammalia > Artiodactyla > Bovidae > Capricornis > Capricornis sumatraensis. Next base: position 21,569,530 of record NC_091088.1, on the reverse strand, counting down.
GTTCTTTGCATCAGGTGGCCAAAGTCTTGAAGTTTCAGTTTCACCATCAGTCCTTCCAGTGAATATTCAGGACTGATTTCCTTTAGGATGGAGTGGCTGGATCTCTTTGCAGTCCAAGGAACTCTCAAGAGCCTTCTCCAACACCACAGTTCAAAAGCATCAGTTCTTCAGCACTCAGCTTCCTTATGGTCCAACTCTTACATCCATATGTGATTACTGGAAAAACCAGAGCCTTGACTAGACGGACCTTTGTTGGCTATAATGTCTCTACTTTTTAATATACTGTCTAGGTTGGTCATAGCTTTTCTTCCAAGGATCAAGCGTCTTTTAATTTCATGGCTGCGGTCACCATCTGCAGTGATTTTGGAGCCCCAAAAGAAAAGTCTATCACTGTTTCCATTGTTTCCCCATCTGTTTGCTATGAGGTGATGAGACCGAATGCCATGATCTTTCCTTTTTGAATGTTGAGTTTTAAGCCGGCTTTTTCACTGTCCTCTTTCATTTTCATCAAGAGGTTCTTCAGTTCTTCTTTGCTTTCCGCTTTAAGGGTGGTATCATCTGTGAATCTGACGTTATTGATATACCTCCCTGCAATCTTGATTCCAGCTTGTGCTTCATCCAGCCTGGCATTTCGCATGATGTAGTCTGCATATAAGTTAAATAAGCAGGGTGACAATATACAGCCTTGACGTACTCCTTTTCCGATCTGGAACCAGTCTGTTGTTCCATGTCCAGTTCTAACTGTTCCATGCAGTTCTTGACCTGCATACAAGTTTCTCAGGAGGCAGGTAAGATGGTCTGCATTCCCATCTCTTTAAGAATTTTCCACAATTTGTTGTGATCCACACAAAGGTTTTGGCATAGTCAATAAAGCAGAAGTAGATGTTTTTCTGCATTTTAGGATTAGCACCTTAGGATTAACACTTTAGGGTAATTAGCACCTGTCAGGATTGACAGATATACCCTTTATATCAATAAGTAAACAAATAAGTGCTACTGTATCACAGATAACTATATTTAATGTCTTACAATGACCTACAATGGAAAAATCTGAACAAGTGATCTGAATCACTTTGCTATATTCCAGAAACTAACAGAGCATTGTAAATTAACTATAATTTAGAAAAAAGAAAAATGGATCAAGAAATTTATGATTAGGAAAGCTAAAAGAATTAATTTTGGAGCACAGTTGATAATATAAAATAATATTCATAGACTTTAAATTCTGTCTTAAGAATACAGCTCCCAAAGTACAGTAAACAAGGCATTGCCTTATAGAATGTTTTAGAAACATTTCTAGCATCATGTACCCTCTGGTGAGTGGGCTAATTTGGATCTCTTCATTTTTATCTCCCCACTCACCAAAGTAGTTGGCAGTTACCTCTATTTGCATAATACAAAGGGAGATTTCAGAATAGGAAATTTAATAAATAGGTCATTATTTTGTTTTATATCCTTAACTAGGGAAAAATTATTAAAAATAATAAGCTGTTCATCATCACTAATTGTTAGAGAAGTACATATCAAAACTATAATGAAGTATCACCTCACACCTGTCAGAATGGCCATCATGAAAAAATCTACAAACAGGAAGTGCTGGAGAGGATGTAGAGAAAAGAGAACCCTCTTAGGAATGTAAATTGGGAATATAAAATATTGGTGGGAATGTAAATTTATACAGACACTATGGAAAACAGTATGGAGGTTCTTTAAAAAACTAAAATTAGAGCTACCATATGACCTAGCAATGCCACTCCTAGGCATGTACCCTGAGAAAATCATAATTCAAAACGATGTGTACCCAAATGTTCATTGCAGCACTGTTTACAGTAGCCAAAAGATGGATGCAGTGTAAATGCCCATCAGCCAGTGAACGGATAAGAAGATGTGGTACATGTATACAGTGAAATATCTTTGTTATTTAGTCACTAAGTCGTTTGTGACTCATTATGACCATGGACAGTACCCCAGCAGGTGCCTCTGTCCATGGGATTTCCCAGTCAAGGATAGTAGAGTGGTTTGCCATTTCCTTTTCCAGGGGATCTTTTGACCCAGGGATTGAACCTGCATCTCCTACATTGGCAGGCGAATTCTTTACCACTGAGCTACCAGGGAACCCACTACAGTGGAATATTACTCAACTATAAAAGTTAGGAACAAAATTGGTCCATTTGTAGTGATGTGGATAGACCTACAGTCTGTCAGTACAGAGTGAAGTTAGAAAGGGAAAACAAATATCATATATTAACACATATCTGTGGAATCTAGAAAAAATGGGTACAGATGATCCTGTTTGCAGTGTAGGAATAGAAATGCAGATAGAGAATGGCCATGTAGACACAGGAAGGAAAGGAGACGGTGGGACAAATTGGGAGAGTAGCATTGACACATACACAGTCAGACAGTCAGAGTGTTAATCGCTTAGTCTGTGTCCGACTTTGCAACCCTGTGGGCTGTAACCCACCTTTGTCCTTGAAATTCTGCAGGCAAGAATACTAGAGTGAGTTGCCAATCCCTTCTCAAGGGATCTTTCCGACCCAGGGGTCTAACATAGGTCTCCTACATTGCAGGCAGATTCTTTACCACCTGAGCCACCATGGAAGCCCATATATATAGTACCATATGTTAAATAAATAGCTAATGGGAATTTGCTCTGTAACACAAGGAGCTCAGCTCAGTGCTCAGCTCAGTGACACACAGGGGTGGGATGGTGGGGTGGGAAGTGGGAAGGAGGCTCAATCATGAGGAGATATATGTATACATAAAGCTGATTCACTTTGTTATACAGCTGAAACTACACAACATTGTAAAGCGGTTATATTCCAGTGATAAATTTTTTTTAAAAAAGCACATAGTAATCAAAGAATCAGTATATTCAGCAAAGCAGAAAATCATCAGTAGATAAATGTCCTGGAGACATTATTGAAACTTGATGGATATTTAAGCACTGAAATGACAAGGAAAAATAATTCATCATTTCTAAAAGAACAATTACTAGAATTGGCAAGAGAAAAAGAAGTCATCATGAAAGTTTATAACCTATAACCTGACCAGCTATTCACAAAGCCTAAATCTATGTTAAAGCAAATTTAGTTAGCTTTCTATATCCTTGACCCTACCTTGGAATCCCCAGCATTACCCTGTCTGTTAGGAACCAGCAGTATCTTATTAAATAATTATAGTTTTTCAGTTCTGATCATGTTCATATTCCTTCACAATATATGTTTCTTATCACTGAAATTCTGTTAAGGCCCTGGCACTTTGTAGGCTCATCTTTAATCACCTAAGTATTTTAATGCATATTTATAGGAACATAACTTGAAAATCAACCTGGATGCTACTTAACATCTGAGGAAAAATATGTAAAGTTATATATATACTCATAAATTTGCAGTTTATGTTATTTGAAAATGAGTATTTTGAAGAAAGTAAGTATATACTTTCCACGTGATAATGTGACTTGTCCTTTTTTTCCTGTATGTGTATATGTGTGTTTTTAGCACCTGTGTCTTATTATCACAGTTTGGTTCATGAGCATTTAAAAAAAAAAACAAATCAAATATTTCCATGCATGCCACCTATTTTTTATACTCTGCATTCATTTTAAAATTCTGAATTTTCTTTCTGTAAAAAATGTAATCTTGCTAATCATTTTGTATCATACTCAGTTTATTTCTGTGCCTTAATGTCTCTTACATTAATGATGTGTTCTTCTGAAAAATATAAAGTGGTATACGTCACATACAGTAAGTCCCCCACATGGAAATGAGTACCATTCCAAAAGCATGTTCATAAGTCTAATTTGTTCATTATGTTCGACAAAGTTAGCCTGGAAACCCAACTTACACAATTGGTTATATGATACTGTACTGTAATAGGTTTATAATACTTTTCACACAAATAATACATGAAAAACAAACACAAAAATTTACACATACACATTTTTACAGTATAGTACTATGAAAAGTAATAGAGTACAATAGCCTGCATACAGGGACTGACATCCAGTGAACACACAATAAGAATTACTGACTGGAAGAGAGAAATGAGGTGGAAGATGGCAGAACTGAAGGATCATCAGTAATAGGAGACAGAGGACATACTGTTGTTCCACACATGCCTGACATTGTTGGAATGGAGAGTTGCATCTTTGGAAATTCACAACTTAAACATTTGTAGATGTATGGGATTGTATTGAAATGTATGTATTATAATGGAAGTGATAAGGGAATGTTTATTTTAGCATGTGTATTTCCAGCTTTATGTTAATAATAACAAAAATATATAAACATGAGTACATTATCTGACATACGTCTCACATGTTTTTTGACAAATGTGATGGAAACGCTGCTACTTCTACCTATATTCTGGGTCTAATTTAGCAGGAAATGCAGTTTTAGAAATTCTGTATAGGAATCGTTCAGCATTGAGTCCCACATATTAAAAGTTAAAGAAAACCTTGAATTCTGTGTAGAATCTTCTGCCATTAATTAGTCATATGACTTGTAATGTTTATATCTTGAGTATGCTGTAGCCATTCATGAGTAAATTTTCCAGATGATGGAAGGAGGCATTTTGACTTACTCCCCATTTGAGCTGTCATGACGTGTTCTACTGTGTAATTCAGAAATCAGTGATTTATTTTATTACTGAACTCAGAGTTCCAGGGTATCGATCAAAATATTTAGTAATCTACTTACCGTTTTTTTTTCCCCCCATCTGTAGAGTATTATTCATCAGATCCTAAATTACTGCTTTCATTTTTCATGATCAAATGTTTCAGTTTCCTACTAGAAGCAGTGAGTGAGTCTTGGAAGTGAAAACTCTGGAGATAAAGCACTCTGTTCTTCTGGTAGTTATGCATGTTTTACTCTCTTGCCCATCTGCTGCACAAAATATACCACTGTCCTAAGCACCTACAGCGTACCACAGTGATAGAAGGGATATATATAAAAAGTGTACTTGTTTAGGATTGCTTACTGCTCTGTCATTTTTCCCAAGTTATTTCCCCAACATTTAATTCTCACAGTGAACCCTTTCTATGTTCCTGTTGATCATTTTACAGATAAACATAAATAAAACAAGAGAAATTGAGATTCTTTTCTGAAAATGAGGATCATTCACTAAGTTTTGTGAGACAGTTGGATATAACCATTTGTAAAAAAGAAAAAATAAAGTAATGTAGGATCATTGTTGTTTAGGCACTATGTCCTGTCCAACTCTTTGGTGGACAGACCCCATGGACTGCAGCACTCCAGGCTTTCCTGTCCTTCACTATCTCTCATAATTTGCTCAAACTCATGTCCATTGAGTTGATGATGCCATCCAACCATCTCATCTTCTGTCACCCCCTACTCCTACTGTCCACAGTCTTTCCCTGCATCAGGATCTGTTCCAGTGAGTTGGCTCTTTGCATCAGATAGCCAGAGTATTGGAGCTTCAACTTCAGTCCTTCCAGTGAATATTCAGCATTGATTTCCTTCAGGAATGACTGATTTGATCTCTTTGCTCTCCAAGGGATTCTCAAGAGTCTTCTGCAGTAACACAATTCAAAAACATCAGTTATTTGGCACTCGACGTTCTTCATGGTCCAACGCTCAATCCCTACACGACTACAGGAAAAATCATAGCTTTGACCGTCCAGACCTTTGTTGACAGAGTGATGATGTGTCTGCTTTTTAATACACTGTCTAGGTTTGTCATAGCTTTTTTCTAAGGAGAAAGTGTCTTTTAATTTCATGACTGCAGTCACCATCCGCAGTGATTTTAGAGCCCAAGAAAATAAAATCTGTCACTGTTTCCACTTTTTGCCCTTCTTTTTTCCATGAAGTGATTGGACTGGATGCCATGGTCTTAGTTTTTTGAATGTTGAGTTTTAAGCCAACTTTTTCATTCTCATCTACATTTCCAAGGTTATTGATATTATACCTGACCGTCTTGATTCCAACTTGTGAGTCATCCAGCCTGGCATTTTGCATGATGTACTTTGCATGTAAGTTAAATAAGCAGGGTGACAGTATAAAGCTTTGTCATACTTCTATCCCAGTTTTTAACCTGTCCATTATTCCATGTCCGGTTCTAACTTGCTTCTTGACCTGCATACCAGTTTCTCAGGAGACAGGTAAGGTGTTCTGGCATTCCTGTCTCTTTGAGAATTTTCCACAGTTTATTGTGATCTACACAGTCAAAGGCTTTAGCGTAGTCAGTGAAGAAGTAGACAAAGTAATAGTGTTCTTTGCATTAAAAGGATTCATACAAATTGGCAGCAGGAAAAAAAAAATACCAGCAAAGAGTGTTCATCTGTGTTCTCTTCCAGGAGTTTTTCGGTTTCAAATCTTATGTGTAGGCCTTTAATCCATTTTGAGTTTGTTTTTATAAATGATGTGAGGAAATATTCTAATCTTGTTCTTTTATATGTACCTGTCCAATTTTCCCAGTACCGCTTATTAAAGAGACTCTCTTTTCTGCATTGTATATTTTTATATCCTTTGTCATAGATTAATTGACCATATATAGGGGGTTTATTTCTGGATTCTCTCTTCTTTGCCATTGATCTATGTCTTTTTTAATGTACTGACATGCGCAGCTCTACGGTATAACTTGAAGTTAGGGAGCATGACACCTCCTCCTGTCTTCTTTTTTTTCTCAAGATTGCTTTGACCATCTTTGTTTTTTGTGGTTCCATATAAATATTAGGATTATTCTACTTCTATGAAAAATATTATGGGTATTTTGATAGAGATTGCATTAAATCTGTAGATTGCTTTGAGTATTATGGATATCTTAATATTCTTTCAATCAAAGCACATGAAATATCTTTCCATTTCTTTGCATCATTTTCAAATCCCTTCATCCAGTGTTTTATAGTTTTCAGAATACATGTCTTTTACCTCCTTGGTTATGTTTCTTCCTAGGTGTTTTATTCTTTGTGACATGATTATAAATGCGATGTTTCCTTAAGTTCTCTTTCTGTTAGTTCATTATTAGTATATTGAAAATTGATTGACTTCTGTATATTAATCTTGTATTTTGCAGCTTTACTGAATTCATTTCTTATTTCTAATAGTCTTTTGGAGGAGACTTTAATGTTTTCTATACATGGTATCATGTCCTCTGTGAATAATGTCAGTTTTACTTATTCTCTTCCCATTTGGATGCCTTTATTTCTTTTACTTACCTGATTGCTGTGGCTGAGACTTCCTGTACTGTGTTAAATAGAAGTGGCAAGAGTGGGCATCCTTCTTGTTGCTGATTTTATGAGTATGATGTTAGCTTTGTGCTTGTCATAAATGACTTTTATTATGTTGAAACATGTTCCCTCTATGCTACTTTGATGAGAGTTTTTATCATGAGTGGTTATTGAATTTTGTCAAATGCTTTTTCTGTATCAACTGAGATGATTGTGTGATTTTTACACTTTTCTAATGTGGCGTATTACACTGATTAATTTGTGAATATTAAACTATCTTTGCATACCTAGATAAGTACCTCTTGATTATAGTATGTGATTATTTGTATATATTGTTGAATTTTATTTGTTAGTATTTTGTTGAGGATTTTTGCATCTATATTCGTCAGAGATGCTGGCCTATAATTTTCTATTGGAGTGTCTTTCGTTTCAGTGTCATGTTAATGGTGGCTTCATAGAATGAATTTGTGAGCGTTCCACAAACAAATCCTACTATTCCTCATACTAGTCTCTTATGATTCTTTGTATTTCTGTGTTGTCTGTTGTAACTTCTCCATTTTCATTTCTAATTTTATTGATTTGAGTGTTCTCCCATTTTTCCTTGATGTCTGGCTAACAGTTTGTCTATTTTGTTTATCTTCTCAAAAAGCTAGCTTTTAGTTTTATTGATCTTGGCTACAGTCTCCTTCATTGCTTTTTCATTTATTTCCGTTCTGATTTTTATGATTTCTTTGCTTATACTAACTTTGGGTTTGTTGTTGTTGTTCTAATTGCTTAAGGTGTACAGTTAGGTTGCTTATTTGATGTTTCTCTTGTTTCTTGAGGTAGGCTTATATTGCTCTAAACTTCCCCTTGAACAGTGTTTTTACTGAATCCCACAGGTTTGGGGTTTTTGTGTTTTCATTATCATTTGTTTCTATGGATATTTTTATTTCCTTTTTTATTTCTTCAGTGATCCATTGGTTTTTCAGAATCTTGTTGTTAACCTCCATGTGTTTGTGTTTTTTAATGGTAATTTTTTTCCTGTGGTTGATATCTAATCTTACAACATGTGATCAGAAAAGATACTTGAAATTATTTCCATTTTTAAAAATTTATCAACACGTAATTTGTGACCCAGGATGTGATCTATCCTGGAGAATGTTCCATATGCACTTGAGAAAAATGTGAAATCCATTGGTTTGGGGTGAAATGCTGTGAACCACCTTGAAAATCTGGAATTTCATGGTTCATGTGCTGTTGAAGCCTGACTTGGAGAATTTTGAGCGTTACTTTACCAGCATGTGAGATGAGTGCAATTGTGTGGTAGTTTGAGCATTCTTTGGCGTTGCCTTTCTTTGGGGTTGGAATCTGAACTGACCTTTTCCAGTCCTTGGCCACTACTCAGTTTTCCAAATTTGCTGGCATATTGAGTGCAGCACTTTCACAGCATCATCTTTTAGGATTTGAAAGAGCTCAACTAGAATTCCATCACCTCCACTAGCTTCATAGTTTATAGTCCATCACTTCCACTCGTTCATAGTGATGCTTCGTAAGGCCCACTTGACTTCACATTCTAGGATATCTGGCTCTAGATGACTGATCCCACCATCATGATTATCTGGGTCATGAAGCTCTTTTTTGTATAGTTCTTCTGTGTTCTTGCCACCTCTTCTTAATATCTTCTGCTTCTGTTAGGTCTGTACCATTTTTGTCCTTTATTGTGCCCATCTTTGCATGAAAAGTTCCCTCGGTATATCTAATTTTCTTGAAGAGATCTCTAGTCTTTACCATTCTATTGTTTTCCTCTATTTCTTTGCAGTGATTACTGAGAGAGGCTTTCTTATCTCTCCTTGCTATTCTTTGGAACTCTGCATTCAAATGGGTATATGTTTCCTTTTCTCCTTTGCCTTTCACTTCTCATTTTTGGTAGCTATTTTTAAGGCCTCCTCAGACAATCATTTTGCCTTTTTGCATCTCTTTTTCTTGGGGATGGTCTTGATCACTGCCTCCTGTACAATGTCACGAACCTCTGTCCATGGTTCTTCAGGCACTCTATTAGATCTTTTCCCTTGAATCTATTTGTCACTTCCCCTGTATAATCATAAGAAATTTGATTTAGGTCTTACCTGATTGGTCTAGTGGTTTTCCCTACTTTCTTCAATTTAAGTCTGAATTTGGCAATAAGGAGTTTATGATACATGTATGGGTCACTTCACTTCAAGAGGTACACAAATGGGCAAAAGACAACTTTGATTCAGTCTCAAGAGCTTGAAGCAAGACACAGAGTCCTAAATGAATAGTGGAATATGATTAGCAAAAGTAGTTTGTTGTTAATGGCGAACGTGATCAAGACAGACGTAGGCTATGTGTAGCAACCCCTGGTATTAGTGGAGGACTAGCAGAAGTACCTGTGAACAATGGTTCAGTCAGAGGGCGTATGCTTTGCCCCACCCTCAGAGGTTCTTACGGAGAAGGCAATGGCACCCCACTCCAGTACTCTTGCCTGGAAAATCCCATGGATGGAGGAGCCTGGTAGGCTGCAGTCCATGGGGTCGCAAAGAGTCAGACACGACTGAAGCGACTTAGCAGCAGCAGCAGCGTTAAGTTCCTAGGTAATGTTGAGTCTGTGGGACTGGGAGCCATACTTTGGGAATACTGCATTAAAGAACCTGTGGTTTACAGTGTTAATGGGTAATCTGGCCAGAACAATGAGTTGTAATTTGATTAAATGATATCACAGGTCAGTTCATTTCAAGATACTGAAAATGTTATGAATGTTTAAGTGGAAACATAAATGTGACCCTTGCTCATATATATCTTCTTTGTCCTCTGCTTAATTAAAACCAGAAAAATTATTACATCAAAATTCATTATAGTCCATTTTGATGAAAACTATTTTAGTGTTTTCTTGATTGTAAAATTAATATTTTGGGGAAAGTCAGTTTGAATCATACCTATCTCATTAAAATCTGTTTTAGAGAAGAATTTCGTTTGAAATTTGGTTAAGATTAACATCAGATGGAAATTAACATGTGGTTAGTGTGAACTTTAGTCTCTAGCAGTCCTGACATTCAAAAGGCCAAATTTTATGTCACATTTTATAAAATGAGTGAATCAGAATGTGATTCCTTCTGTTACAATTTCACTTGAACCTTTGAGAAGTAATTTATCTCTCAAAGAAACTTGAGATATGTGACATGCTGAAATCCTGAGGAGAAGACAGTCTGAAGTTAATAATTCCTGGGACTTCTTTAAGAAATGTATGCTAAGTTCACAGAGTGGTACCTCTATCAGCATGACTTTCCTCATAGTCACATTATTTTTCCGAGAGTTTGCATGTTACTAGTTTCTAGCCTTGTGCCTCCGACTCATGAAATATTTTCCTGAAACTACTTTCTTCCTCAGACATAATAACTTACTAAAAAAGTAAGAAATTCCTGTCATCTGAGGTTTAAAAACAAAAAAGATATATAGATTATAAAAGACACAGGCTATGAAAATATTCTAGGTTAAAGGAGATTAAAAATAACTGCAAGGAGATCCAACCAATATACTGGAAGCACTGAATATTCATTGAAACAACTGATGATGAAGCTGAAGCTCCAGTCCTTTGGCCACCTGGTACGAAGAGCCAACTCCATGGAAAATACCCTGATGCTGGGAAAAATTGAAAGTGAAAGCAGAAGAGGGCAGCAGAGGATGAGTTGGTTAGCATCACTGAGTCCATGGACATCAATGTGACCAAACTCTGGGAGATAGTGGAGGACAGAGGAGCCTGGCATGCTGCAGTCCATGGGGTCGCAAAGAGTTGGAAATGACTTAACTGAAAAACACAGCAAAAATAACAACTAAATGCAGTTCTACTCTTAGACTCTGGATCCTATGTTAGAGGGTCAAAAATGCTACAGATGACATTATTAGGTCAATGAATGAAACTGGAATGTAGATACAGTACAATAGATAAGATTGTGTGAATTAATAGTTGTACTGTGGTTGTTTAAGAGAATATCTGTATTCATAGGAAATGCACACTAAAGTATTTATGGGTGAGAGGCTATAATATATATAATTATGGTTCAGAAAAAAAAATGATTTTACAGAGCACACAAATGATCAAATAAATGGCATAAAATGTTAACAGGTCAATCTGGTTAAAATGTGTTCAGGACTTCTTGTACTACTTTTATTATTCAAGTTTAAGTTTAAATAATTTACAAATAAAAAAGGTTTTTTTTTTAATGTAGAAAAGTGAAACGTGGAATTTAAAAGTTTGTTGCCTTTAAGAGAGAGGAAATTTCCTTAGGACATGAAGTTGGAATCTCAGAAACCTTTTCTATCACTGAGGAAGTGTTGTTAAGCGATAAGTATCAAAAAATAGCACTTAAAGAGTCAGCATAAGGAGCACCTTCTTTGATAGAGTTCTAGATTTCTATGGCCATATCTATAAAATATTACTGATAATTCTTACAAAAAGGCATGTTTATGATGTCATGATGTGAGTTAGTTATATGTTTAACAAAGGTTATTTGCCAGTATTAAATTTCAGCCAAGTCATGGCCAAAATACTTGGGGAAATAGGAAACTACTTGGAAGAAAGAGAAACTAGGAGAAAGGAAAAGTGTAAATCAGAATCTAATCTGAGTATTTTCCCTTTGGGGTAAAAATGAAAGACAGAGACTTATTAACTGTCTTCTTCTGATTAGTCCCAGAATAATCACAATAAAATGATTTGGCTTTTAATGAAGCCTGTGATATTGCTAGACCCAGTTTATAAATCACATTTTGCATTTAATTCTTACTTGGCGAGCTCCTGGTTTGTTTTTTTTTCTAACTATGATATATGTTTATGTCCTTGGAAAGCCTTCTCCTTTCCAAGTATTCCTGCCTAGAGTTGCATCTCTCTCTCAGCTGCTTTCACAATAGTTCAGATGTACTACTGCCATATCACAGAGATTTTCTGTACTTCCGTTATTAATTCAACTGTTTTATTTAGCGTTACAGTCCTATACATAAGGGTTTGTTATCACACAGAGTATGACCTATGAGAATCATAAGTAATTAAACCATGAAATTAAATCAAAGAAACTCATTTTTCACTATGATATCCCTTTTCCTTGCTGAGGTTAGCTTCCATTGGCTAGATTTTCATCTCACGCAACCTAAATTTTTTTTTCCTTTTGAATACATTATTGGATACTTGATAGACTTGTTTTAGTTACATATATATCTCTTAATATTGATAGTTAAACCTACACAAAGAAGGACTTCTTTTATTGTTAACCCTTATATAGCCTTCCAAGTGAAGGTACTACTACCTTGGCACACATTAAATGATACATTAAACCATTGCAAATAAATCCATATTTATTCCAAAGAAATGCAAAATAAGGCCCTAAATATAAAAGCTACATGATTACTTCATTGTGTGAATGTCCCTGTACAGATTTAACTCTATGACATCAAAATTTGTAAACTTCCATCAGGTAGGGGCCGTAGATAGGAGGGAACACTAGAGGAAATGACTCCAAGTTCCTCAGTAACATCATCTCTGGAAGTCAAAGGTCTTTGCAGACCATTGTGCAGCTGTTTAAAAATCACCCAGTTGGAAATGACATGTGTATTCCCTTCATTTGCTTTTTTATCAGTAAAAATATACTGGTTCTTTTTAGAATCTAGATTACAGAAAGCTTTATAACTCTTGAAATTTGTGCTGTATAAAAGACACTTAAAAGTATATGTAAAGACATCCAAAACAAGGCAAATAATAATGGGTTACTATTGACATGCTTAGTTTCCTCCCATGGCAGCAGTGATAACTGTCTGAGTCACAAGCTACATTGTTTTAAGTGATGATTTTAACATTAAAGTCTTGAAACAAGGTGTTTTTCCAACATTGGATAAATATTTAACCAAAGAAAAGTGAGCAGTTTAAAACCAGTCGTGGTCCAGGTAACAGATAGCAAGGGCCAGAGTAATTCTTTAATTGAATCACATAAACTACAAAACCATGCGTCAGTCAGATTCCTCAGTTTATCTAGAGTGATACAGACTTTGAACAGATAGGAAATGTAATCTGTTACACAAGAGCACCATTTTGTGGCCAATAATTAACTTTTTAAGTTTCTTTTGGCAGATGGAGATGGAAACATGGATCACTTACTGCCCGGTTGTGAAGACAAAAACTGCCAGAAAAGTATCATTTACTTAGCAAGATCTGGAGCAAAGCAGGTATATCTACTTGTTTTTTAATGTAAGTAAGGTTACAATCTCGGAAAACAATTTCAGAGGTTAGAAAAGTATTTGAAGAATCAGAAAAGAGAAAAAACAAAAATAAGTTTTCTTCCTCATTTTAACTTTGTTGTTCAGTCACTAAGTCATGACTGACTCTTTGCAGTTCCATGAACTACAACATGATGGGCTTTCCTGTCCTTCACTGTCTTCTCAGTTTGTTCACACTCAGGTCCATTGAGTCAGTGATGCCATCCAACCACGTCAATTCTCTCCTGCCCATTTCTCCTCCTGCCCTCAATCTTTCCCAGTATCAGGGTCTTTTCCAATGAGTTGGCTCTTAGCATCAGGTAGCCAAAGTATTGCAGTTTCAGCATCATTCCTTCCAATGAATATTCAGGACTGATTTCCTTTAGGATTGACTGGTTGGATTTCCTTGAGGTCCAAGGGACTGTCAGGAGTCTTCTCCAGCACCACAGTTTGAAAGCATCTTTTCTTTGGCACTCAGCTATCTTTGTGGTCCAACTCTTATCATACATGACTACTGGAAAAACCATAGCTTTGAGTATACTGCCCTTGTTGGCAAAGTGATATCTCTGCTTTTTAATATTCTGTATAGGTTTGTCATAGCTTTGCTTCCAAGGAACAAGTCTCTTTTAATTTCATGGCTAAAGTCACGTCGACAGTGATTTTGGAGCCCAAGAAAATAAAATCTGTCACTGTTTCCACTTTTTCCCCTTCTATTTGCCATGAAGTGATGGGATCGGATGCCTTGATCTTTGTTTTTTGAATGTTAAGTTTTAAACCAGCTTTTTCACTCTCCTCTTCCACCTGCATCAAGAGGCTCTTTAGTTCCTCTTTGCTTTCTGCCATTAGAGTGGTATGATCTGCATATTGTGAGGTTGTTGATATTTCTCTCAACAATCCAGCTTGTGAGTCACATGATGTATTCTGTGTATAAGTTAAATAAGCAGGGTGACAATATACAGCCTTGACATACCTCTTTCCCAATTTTGAACCCAAGTAAAGTCTTCATTCTCCTTAGGAGGACTCTTGTGTTCATATCAGCTTTTCTCCCATTAGTCTGTCTTTGAGTGTAATTCTCAGGCTCAGACGTGGCACCTTACTTTCTGTATGACAACCAACACTCCTCCTCCATTTTAACTTAATAAAATGCATTTAAGTCTATTTTTGTTGGTTTACTCAGAGAAAAAGTACTGCAATTGAATGTATTGTGATGATTTCTCATAAAGAAAACCCATTCCTTTTTTTAATATTTATTTATTTGACTGTGTGTGGTCTTAGTTGTGGCATGCAGGATCTTTTGTTGCAGCGCACAAACTGTCTAGTTGTGAAGTGTGGGCTTACTCACTCTGTGGCATGTGGGATTTTACTTCCGCAACCAGGGATTGAACCCACGTCCCCTGCATTAAGGCAGATTCTTAATCACTGGACCACTAGGAAAGTCCCAAGAAACCCATTATTGATCCTGCAATTTTATGATCTGTTAGCTTTCTATATGCTGGAAATATGGTAAGACACACTATAACTATAATAAAGAATTATGTAGAAGAACACTGTATCTAGTTTCAAGGCTAATCTTGTTTTTATTTGTGATGTCTAGATCTGTTTTGTTCTTTTATGTCAACTTTATTCCTGTAGCTTGTTGGGAAACAATTCAGAATCTGATAGTCCCAGCAGAGAATTAATGTGCGAATGATTAAAAAAAAAAAATTAATGTGGGAATGATAGCTTATGACATTGAGAATTTTTCAATATTGATAACACCTGAAAGGAAACCAGTAATACAGTAGGATAATTAATTATATTTTCTATTTTGGGATAAAAAAATGATAGAATGACATCTTGATTTTTATACCCCTTAGGGTAGGAAGTATCACCTTTCATACTGAGACACTAGAGAAAGCAAATCTTCAAATCTTCCTATAGTGAGCATTCTAAAAATATTTAACTCTTAAACCATAATCTGTATTATCTTGAATTTTTTGAAAGTTTTAAATCACTGAAAATACTAGGTCAAGAAACTCCTCATCATTGGTTCATAGCTGTAAGTATACCTAGTAATTGCAGCCTGTCTTCAAGTGACAGACTACTGTATTTTCAAATTATGCAGTCATCTCTCTGTGGGAAGATAAATGTCACAGTTCTTTGTTGACTGTTAAGAATGTCACGTTAATGAAAAATCTTTTTACTTCTTAGACCTTAATACATTTACCTTAACAGAAGTACTTTATCCTCATTAATAAACTGTCATCCTCTTTAGAAACTTGAGATAACTCGACATTTTGTGAAATTTCTCATCCTCTTCCAAAATAAAAGCAGCAATTTTTTTCAGTCATGTGAAATATTAAAACATTTTGATGATATGCAATACTTTTGCTTTAAGAAAGATTGAAAATTTCATTAGATGCATATCAGTTTTTTAAGCTGCTTGTTTTCTATAAATTTGCCTTCATAGTTAAGCCATATTTTTCCTTTTTCCTTGGCAAACTATGCTTTCTTTGAATACATAGAAAATGTTTGGGATGTTCTATATACTAAACACTTTTCAAGAATTCACTTTTTATGTAGTTTGGCTTGGAGCCACGTATATGAGCCACCTGCTTACAAGGAAAAAAATATCTGTGGGCATGTTTGACCTCCTGTCATTTCAAGCCAGCTGCACCTACTTCTATCTAGACATCTTTAGGTTATGTGCCAGTATCTATGCTCTTGCTAGTTGTGGACACATCTCTAATTTTCATGTATTGATTTCCAGTCGTCAGATTTTTAGTTTACATTAGGTTGTTGAAAGTAAAGATTTGGGCGTTCAGAAGAGAACAGGCTTTACCAAAGCTCATTTTGAAATGAACCTGTTCTCTGTGTTTTCTTCATTATACTCAGTAGAGAAATAAAGAATTTATGTAAAATGTAGCTTCCAGCTGTTTTGGCAACAAAGCTCATTCTCCTGGGCTGGGACAGCTTGTCAGGGCTAGTGTTGTTTGGAAAGCCTCAGAGCTACTTGCTTCTGAGTGTGGTGACTCAAGTCACCACGTGTAAGAGTCAGAGCAGAAGAACAGGGGAGACTCTGTCAAGTTCTAATTTTCTTCCTACACTGGTCCTTCCAAAGGACATCAGTGTTAGATATTTCAATTTTTAAAAGACTCGTTTATGTTTATACTTTCACTCAACACATATTCTGTTTATTCATTTATTTTATTTTTTTTCTTGGCTGCATTGGGTCTCCATTGCTACACACAGGCTTTCTCTATGTGCAGAAAACGGGGCCTGCTTCTAGTTGTGGTGCATGGGCCTCTCCTTGTGTTGGCTTCTCTTGTTGCAGAGCACAGGCTCTAGAGCACACAGGCTCAGTGGTTGTGGCTCACAGGCTTAGTTGCCCCGCGGCATGTCGGATCTTTCCAGACCAGGTATTAAACTAATGTCCCTGCATTGCAGGGTGGATTATTAACCACTGGACCACCAGGGAAGTCCCCAACACACATTTTTAAATGGACGGTTCAACTAAATGTTTGATAACATCAGTTCAATCCTAAGATTCCATATTCTGTGAAAAACTTTTTAAGGTTCTATATGCTAGTTCAAGGAAAGATGACTACTGATAAATTTTAAGGTAGACTTATTTTTTAAGAGTGTCAGTTACCTATTTATCAAAGTAAATTGTAATACTCTGCCATTTTGCAGAGATACAACTTAAGAAAGATGATACATATCTTGAGGATTTTTTGTGGATCATTTGTTTTACAAATGGTGATTTTTTTTTTCTAAAATGACTATAAAATCTAATTTTTTTTCTCTTAATCCACAGTGGATTCCTGTCCTACAGGATTTTAGCAGTAAGGGTACACTCTGGGGCTTTGTGCCATTTGTACATGAACAGCAACCAACTGAAATACCAATTCCAGTTACCCTTCATATTGGAGATTACAACATGGATGGCTATCCAGATGCTCTTGCCATACTGAAGAATACATCTGGAAGGTATGGAAATTAAGTCAAAAGGAGAAATATGTATAAAGTATCTTCACTATGACACGTTATACCTGAATAGCACCTAAATAAGGTACAGTCCCTTAAATAAGGAACACGATGAGTTCAGTTTCTATTTTTCACATGGTCCCTGAACTTCTCCCAGCTGCTTAGAATACCTGTTCTTGTTCTATTTTATAGAACAGTGAAAGGCATATTTTCACTCAACAAACTTGGTCTTTAAAAGGTCAAAATTTTTATAAGCAAATAACTCAGTTACATTTTGAGTCTAAAGGTTATGGATGTCAAAGAGTTCAGACTAGGCTTAACTCAGTCCAGCCATTTAGCACCTGTGTGAGTTGGGCAGCTTACCTAAACCCCTCATTGAGAGTAATAATTGTACCTCTGTCATGGAGTTGTGGTGGAAAAAGGTGAGTTAAAAATAAATGAAGAAATTAACATGATACTTACCATATGCTGACTTGTACTATCAGTGAATGTTGCCTTACTGTTACTTGTTTTATAATGGTATCAAGAATTTAGACATGACTGTTGATAATATTTGTAAATACGAATTGTTTAGTACATTTATTGCATTATCAGTAATTTTGAATGTTGTTGCTACTTTTTCACCTTAAATAGAAGTGCCAGTAGCTAAACCAATGTAGTTAAATTCACACTCTGTTCTTGGCAGATTCCATTAATATGACTCTTCTAAAATTTTAATGCTTTATTGTATTTTTCATATTACAATTAGTTGTATTTCTTACTCCTTATTCTTTCTTGCCTCTTAAATCATCCATAATATTCCTTCTGAGCATTAATTCATTTTTTGACTCTGGAATTTGTGATGATTCAGCTCACGTTTACGACCCAGCTCATAATGTAATACAACTGTCCTGGGGAAAAAAAACAGACTATTGTTAATTTCAACATAAAACAATGTTATCTAGAAATGTGATTTTTAGGAAACCATACATTATTAGTGATTATCCCTAAATATTTATAGAAAATTATGAAGAATCTGTACTTAAACCTTTCTGAGAACCTTGATTTGATTTTATAGTCACTCTGAGTATATTTACAGAATTTTCCACAGATATGAGCATCATGCTCTGTAATTCAGAGTAGTATATACCACTCATCACCTATGTGTGAAACACATTCTGATAGAACCAAAAGAAATCTCCCGAGTTGAATGTGATTTTTCTTCCTTTTAAATATATCAGTTCAGTTCAGTCACTCAGTCGTGTCCGACTCTGCGACCCCATGAATCGCAGCACGCCAGGCCTCCCTGTCTATCACCAACTCCCGGAGTGCACTCAGATTCATGTCCCTCAAGTCAGTGATGCCATCCAGCCATCTCATCCTCTGTCGTCCCCTTCTCCTCCTGCCCCCAATCCCTCCCAGCATCAGAGTCTTTTTCAATGAGTCAACTCTTCCATGAGGTGGCCAAAGTACTGGAGTTTCAGCTTTAGCATCATTCCTTCCAAAGAAATCCCAGGGCTGATCTCCTTCAGAATGGACTGGTTGGATCTCCTTGCAGTCCAAGGGACCCTCAAGAGTCTGCTCCAACACCACAGCTCAAACGCATCAATTCTTTGGCGCTCAGCCTTCTTCACAGTCCAACTCTCACATCCATACGTGACTACTGGAAAAACCATAGCCTTGACTAGACGGACCTTAGTCGGCAAAGTAATGTCTCTGCTTTTGAATATGCTGTCTAGGTTGATCATAACTTTTCTTCCAAGGAGTAAGTGTCTTTTAATTTCATGGCTGCAGTCACCATCTACAGTGATTTTGGAGCCCCAAAAAATAAAGTCTGACACTGTTTCCACTGTTTCCCCATCTATTTCCCATGAAGGGATGGGACCGGATGCCATGATCTTCGTTTTCTGAATGTTGAGCTTTAAGCCAACTTTTTCACTCTCGTCTTTCACTTTCATCAAGAGGCTTTTTAGGTCCTCTTCACTTTCTGCCATAAGGGTGGTGTCATCTGCATACCTGAGGTGATTGATATTTCTCCCGGCAATCTTGATTCCAGCTTGTGTTTCTTCCAGTCCAGCGTTTCTCATGATGTACTCTGCAAATTAGTTAAATAAGCAGGGAGACAATATACATCCCTGGCGTACTTCTTTTCCTATTTGGAACCAGTCTGTTTTTCCATGTCCAGTTCTAATTGTTGCTTCCTGACCTGCATACAGGTTTCTCAAGAGGCAGGTCAGGTGGTCTGGTATTCCCATCTCTCTCAGAATTTTCCATAGTTTATTGTGATCCACACAGTCAAAGGTTTGGCATAGTCAATAAAGCAGAAATAGATGTTTTTCTGGAACTCTCTTGCTTTTGGGGTGATCCAGCAGATGTTGGCAATTTGATCTCTGGTTCCTCTGCCTTTTCTAAAACCATCTTGAACATCAGGAAGTCCATGGTTCACATATTGCTGAAGCCTGGCTTGGAGAATTTTGAGCATTACTTTACTAGCATGTGAGATGAGTGCAATTGTGCGGTAGTTTGCGGAGAAGGCAATGGCACCCCACTCCAGTACTCTTGCCTGGAAAATCCCATGGACAGAAGAGCCTGGTAGGCTGCAGTCCATGGGGTCACTACTAGTCGGACACGATTGAGCGACTTCACTTTCACTTTTCACTTTCATGCGTTGGAGAAGGAAATGGCAACCCACTCCAGTGTTCTTGCCTGGAGAATCCCAGGGGTGGGGGAGCCTGGTGGGCCACTGTCTGTGGGATCGCACAGCGTCGGACACGACTGAAGCAGTAGCAGCAGCAGTAGCAGTAGCAGTTGAGCATTCTTTGGCATTGCCTTTCTTTGGGATTGGAATGAAAACTGACCTTTTCCAGTCCTGTGGCCACTGCTGAGTTTTCCAAATTTGTTGGCATATTGACTGCAGCACTTTGACAGCATCATCTTTCAGGATTTGAAATAGCTCAACTGGAATGCCATCACCTCCACTAGCTTTGTTCATAGTGATGCTTTCTAAGGCCCACTTGACTTCACATTCCAGGATGGCTAGATCTAGATGAGTGATCACGCCATCGTGATTATCTGTGTCATGAATATCTTTTTTGTACAGTTTTTCCATGTATTCTTGCCACCTCTTCTTAATATCTTCTGCTTCTGTTAGGTCCATACCATTTCTGTCCTTTATCGAGCCCATCTTTGCATGAAATGTTCCCTTGGTATGTCTAATTTTCTTGAAGAGATCTCTAGTCTTTCGCATTCTGTTCTTTTCCTCTATTTCTTTGCATTGATCGCTGAAGAAGGCTTTCTTATCTCTTCTTGCTATTCTTTGGAATTCTGCATTCAGATGCTTATATCTTTCCTTTTCTCCTTTGCTTTTCACTTCTCTTCTTTTCACAGCTATTTGTAAGGCCTCCCCAGACAGCCATTTTGCTTTTTTCCATTTCTTTTCCATGAGGATGATCTTGATCCCTGTCTCCTGTACAATGTAACGAACCTCATTCCATAGTTCATCAGGCACTCTATCTGTCAGATCTAGGTCCTTAAATCTATTTCTATCTATTTAAATATATACTGTCCTATAAAAGCAAAGAAATGTAAAAATTGCTTTAATTTGGACATTTACCCTATTTAAAAGAATAAGAAATTACATCTCAAATTCATTTAAGTCTGTGATTACTTATTCTTAGAGAAACATGCAAGCAATCTGTATTTTGTCATAAAAGTTTTTTTTAATCAACATTTTCTCCTTCAAGCCATCAAATATTTAACTTACCTTTACCATTCAGTGATAATGACAGTGAATTGAATTTGTATGCGTTGTGTCCAACTCTTTGGGACCCCATGGACTGTAGCCCAGCAGCCTCCTCTCTCCATGGTATTCCCAGACAAGAATATTGGAGTGGGTTATCATTTCCTTCTCCAGGGGATCTTCTGACCCAGGGATCAAACCCACATCTCATGTGTCTCCTGCATTGGCAGGTGGATTCTTTACCATTGAGACACCAGGGAAGCCCATAATAATAATAATGATGGTGATACCAGCAGCTAATTCAGTAGTGAACACTATGGCTGTATAGGAAACGTTAAGTATAAGGCAGTCGTAGATTCTTGGAGCTTTTATAAAAGCAGCTGTTTAAAGCCCGGGGTTTCTTTTTTATTCTTTTGGGATAGATGAGAATTGAAGGATAGATTTCAGTGCAGCTCCGTGTTCATTAAATCACTAGATGAGAAAGAGTCCTATACTTGAGAGATGCATGTCTAGGAGAATACAGCATAATACATTCTTTGAAACATAAAAGAAGCAAAATAAGACATAGTGTGCATTATAATCCTTTTCTACTATTCAAATTTTGTTGAAGAAGCATTTTATAACTTTTAACTGATTTTAGGACTGCTGTATTGCTAAGAAGTAGTACAGGGTTGCAGTTTATATTTTCAAGGGCTGCTACCTGGAGAATTCTTTTTTTCTGCAGATTTTGAAAATTAGGTAGAGATTAACTACACAGATAAGACTAAAAACCCACAATATGTGTTTCACGAAAAGAAGTTCTAAAACTGTGGCTTATAAACTTGTATTTTTTTATTTTCAGAGGAGAGTTGCTGTTTGGGCCTATGTTTGCTTTTTATTTTTTATTAAAGGTCTTAATTGTTTAAAGTTAACCTTTAAAATCACGTTACATGAAAAATCTCTATTAATGGTTCCCTGGTGGCTCAGATGGTAAAGCGTCTCCCTACAATGAGAGAGACCTGGGTTCGATCCCTGGGTTGGGAAGATCTCCTGGAGAAGGAAATGGCAACCCACTCCAGTACTCTTGCCTGGAAAATTCCATGGACGGAGGAGCCTGGTAGGCTACAATCCACGGGGTTGCAAAGAGTCGGACACGACTGAGCGACTTCAGTGTCAGTGTCAATAGAGGCAGCAAGTGACTCTAAACAAAACAACGTGGTCTGAGATAAGCCACTTTTACATCTGTGACACCACTGACTGAAAACCATGGTTTTTCCCTTGGATGTCCTACTGCCACTCAGTTGCCCTGTGTTTACTGTAATCTTCTGTGTGTAGTCATCTTATCTTACTTGTCTGAATTTTCTTTTTCTTTTTGAAAGAAGAGCAAAGTTAGAATGAGATTATTCCATAGTGTGCTGTTAAGCTAATAATAACTCTGTTTTTATAATTTTTTAATTTTGTCTATAAGGTAAATCAATAAATGCAGTATATTCCTTATCAGTTAATGCCAGGAATAAAGAAAAGGGCTTTAGTTTATAAAGTGTTTTTCATGCATATTAGTTCATATTAATTTCTATAGGATGGTATTATCTGGTAAATACTGGAGTGGGTAGCTGTTCCCTTCTCCAGGGAATCTTCCCAACCCAGGGATCAAACCCAGGTCTCCCACATTGAAGACAGATTCTTTACCAGATGAGCCACCAGGGAAGCTCAAATATGGAAATAGTCTCACATAAGTCAGACTGCTTGTCCAAGATCACACATTTGCAGTCAGGACTCAAAGCTTAGAGAATCTAAATCATTTTCCTTTCCCTGTAAGAAAAAAATTTAGAAGGAAGTAGTAGATAATCAATACATTTTTAGCAGAGGTTGAAGATGATGATTTGGGCAGACAGTAAAGGTCACTCTGACAAGAGAAAGAAGGAGCAAGCTAAGGACAAATAAAACCTATAAGCTTTCTGAGAGTCGCTGTCAGAAGGGCTTCCCAGGTAACTCAGGGGTAAAGAATCAGGCTAACAATTAAGGAGACAAGGGTTCAATACCCAGTTTGGGAAGATTCCCTGGTGAAAGAAACAGCAGCCCAGTCTAGTATTCTTGCCTGGGAAATCCCATGGACAGGAGAGCCTGGCAGGCTGCACTCCATGGGATCGTAAAAAAGTTGGGCATGACTTAGCAACTAAACAATAGTGGTTAGAGGTGATTGATTATGTACAAGCATGTGTTCTTGTTTGTTAGTTAATTTGTGTTTTGTTAATTCGGAAACCAGAGGTATAATCTGGGTGTGTTGGGGTACACATTCAAGCTACCCTTATGAAAGACTGAAAAATAACCAGAAACAGGTTGGGATCTGGAACTCTGTCAAAAAGAATTACTGGGCACTTTTGCAGATATTAGCTAATTACCCATTCAGTATAATCTGCATTTTTATCTTGACCCTGAGCTTTTTAGAATAATTTAAGTTCATATTGATACCCTGAGTCACCAAAAAAAGGCTCTATTTTGTTTCAGATGTTCTACTTTAGTAGGTAAGGAGATTGATGGTACAGGTGCCTGTATCCACTTTTCCATTTCTAGCCACTGCTATTTTTCATTTTTATTATGAAATATAACAGGATTTATCATGGTTTTTAATTAAATCCAATATGTTACTAATTTTATGTTTTACACTTCAAATGCTTCACCATAATCTTTTCTAAATGAAGTTAATCATAGTCTTTTCCATGAATGTGAAGATGTAACAGACTTCCTAATTTACAATAAAAGAAAAAACATTCACAGAATAAATCTTGGTAGGCTAAGTCACGTAATTTCCATCTCTTCAAATGATTACTTCAAGTGAGAGGACAGCCTTTTTCTAACATTACAACCTAGATTACTAAGTCTTAGAATCTAAATCAGTAACTAACCCTTAGTTAATGAATAATAACGCTGGGTAGGGAAGTTATTTGCATTCACAGCTTATTGAAGACTGAAGAATATTTTAATAAATTTGCTTAGAGTGTTTTATAGAATTATACAAAGGGGTAGAGCAAGGTTGTTTTTGTAAAATGTTTCTTTTTCAAAATTAATAAAGATACTGAATATAAGAATCATATTCACATACTTTGGACTTAATAAAGTGTATTACTTCCTCCTAAGCAAATTATTATAAAGCCTCCAGAAACATTCAATATGTGATTTTTTAAAATCAGTTATTACAATATAGAATATCTTATCAGGCTTAAATTTGCTTTCATTTTTGCACTATTTCTGATTGCACTGTCTTATTCAGTAGTTTCTATACCTCAAATGAAGGAGAATACTAAACTAGCCCAAAATGATACGGCAGAATAAAAAATTTACAATGTGTTTGAAATCGTATCCTGGATACTTCATCACTGAAGACCTCATACTATTTAATCACTGAAGAACTTATACTACTACATTAACTAACCTTTATTCACAAACCGATTTTAGCTTCAGTAGTTGAAATTTGTAAAGATAAAATTTTTCTACAATAAGGTTGCCTATTCTTCTGCCCTAGTGAATCTCATATTACAATTTTTCATCGCATATTAAAATGAAACAGGATCCACTAATTAATTATTAGGGAAAAAATTATGTAGATGATAAAGCACTGGCAGTCTCTGTTAATTCCTGAAAGAATATATATTAAATAGTATTTATTGGCAATCAGTTTTGATCAATCTCTCAATAATTACACCTGCATATTGAGTTTATTGTCATGATGTTGCATTCTTCTATAATTTTTACATTTCCTTTGAATCCATAGGTGTAGGCCCTTCGTGTTTGTAATGTTGTTTACCTGTTATATTTTATTCATCAGAATTAAGCTATTCTATTATTCAATTCATATCTGTGTTTTTGTTGTTATTATAGTTGCTTTTAAAATTACTCCTGTTTTCAATGATAACATGGGTTTTTTCCTAAATATTTTATTTCTGGTTCTATATTTAATTCCTTCCCTTTTTTTCTTTCTTTAGATTTATTTTTGTTTTTCTTTTAGTTTATTTCATTGAATACTTAATAGAATTTCTCCCATTTTCTTATTTTTTAATAAATGATTTTAAGACTATTTTCTATGTACTTGGCCTCAAACCATGTATTTTGATAATTAGTGATTTTATTGTTCTCTTCTTTTATATTTATTTGAAATTTCTCTTAACCTACACATTATTTTGGAAGGTTTTTGAAATGTTCATATAAAGATGTTTGGGGAGTTGTTTTTTGTTGTTTTCTTACTATTTGAGTCTATTTTTTTATTGTTCATTAAGGTTATTGCATTGCAAACATTGAACTGTCTTGTGCAATACTTTTCAGAACTTTTTGAGGGTTTTCTGGTAGTTTGATAGATAACTGAATGAATGGTTATTTGAAATATCATTTGTGTTAGTTGTGTTACTTAAGTCTTCTGTATACCCTTATATATTTTTATCTGTTTTTTAAAAGTATATTAATCCTCTGCTATGGAAGTATACGGTTGTCAGGTTCTTTATCAATTTTTAATTTATGGACTTGCAACCTTGATTACTAGGTGCATAAGGGTTTGTCCTCTGACTTCTTTTTTTAATTGTGAACTATCCATTTTATTTCTTTCCTTTTTTCTTTTTAATGCTTTTTGCTTTGAATTCTTCTTTGTTGTTGTTGTTGTTTTTGTCATACTGTAATCTCTGGGCTTCCCTGGTAGCTCAGCTGGTAAATAATCCACCTGAAATGCAGGAGACCCTGTTCAGTTCCTGGGTCTGGAAGATAGCCTGGGCAAGGAATAGGCTACCCATTTCAATATTCTTGGGCATCCCTCATGGCTCAGATGGTAAAAATAATCCAGCTACAATGGAGGAGAGTGAGTGAGTCAAAGTCACTCAGTCATGTCTGACTCTTTGCGACCCATGGACTGTAGCCTGCCAGCCTCTTCTATCCCTGGAATTCTCCAGGAAAGAATACTGGAGTGGGTTGCCATTCCCTTCTCCAGGGGATCTTCCCAACCCAGGGATCAAATCCAGGTTGCAATGAAGCGGATCTGGGTCCATGGGGTTGCAAAGAGTTGGACATGACTGAGCAACTAACCATAGCACAGCACATAATCTCTATCCTGTTTCTTTTTCTTAGCATTTACTCTGCATACATTTCTACCCATTTTAGCTTTTATATGGCATTTTATTTTGGAAAATTTCACACTCAATAAAATGCAAAAATGTTAAATGTACAATTTGATGAGTTTTGCTAATGTTTACACCTGTGTACCCAGTACTCCAGTCAAAATGTAAAACGTTTCTATGACCCTAGTTAATACCCAGCCTTGTCGTACCCAGTGTTTTGATTTCTATCAACAAAATTCAGTTGTACCTGGTTTTGAATCCCAGAATATTACTGAGAGTAATTTTAAAAGGCCTCCCCCCAAAAAAGGGAAATATCGTATTTACACATCAGTATAGAGCTTGATGGACATGAGTCTGAGTGAACTCTGGGAGTTGGTGATGGACAGGGAGGCCTGGCATGCTGCAGTTCATAGGGTCACAAAGAGTCGGACACAACTGAGTGACTGAACTGAACTGAACTGATACTCATTATTCTCTGTAGAGAACAGACTTTCTTGATCTTTCAGCTTTATCTGTATATTAATATTTTATTTATCCAATTTGATCTATAAATTGAACACAATTTCAATCAAATTCCCCATTCACTTCTGAAGAAATTTATATTCTCATTCTGATATTTATATGTGAAAAACTAGATTAGCTCGATTTTGTTGTTTAGTTGCCAGATCATGTCTGATTCTTTCATGACCTCATGGACTATAGCCCACCAGTCTCCTCTGTCCATGGGATTTCCCAGGCAATAATACTGGATTGGGTTGTCATTTCCTTCTCCTGGGGATCTTCCCGACCCAGGGACCAAACCTGCATCTCCTACTTGGCAGGCAAGTTCTTCACCACTGAGCCACCAGGGAAGTCCGTTAGCTCAATTAAAACCTGGGTTAGTCAGAATGCTTGAAGAAACAACAAGATGGAAGAATCATTTCTGCCTGACTTTTAAGACTTCCTGTGAAACTGCAGTAATGCAGACACTGTTGTATGTATGTAAGAATGCATATAGAGATCAATGTCTGAGTCCAGAAATACAGCTGTACATATTATGATCAACTGATTCTTTTTTTTGCATAGACACTAAGGCACTTCAGTGGAAAAGGTATACAGATGGCCAGTCAACATATGAAAAGATATCCAATATCACTGATAATTAAGGAAATGCAGTTAAACCCATATGATACACTCGATAATACCCCCTAGAATGGTTGCAGTTAAACAAGGCAATAACACAAATGTTGGTTAGGATGTAGAACAACTGGAACTCTTACGCACTTTTTATTTAGAATATAAAATTGCACAATCATTGTGGAAAACTTGCAGTTTCTTATGAGATTAAACATGTACCTTTCCTGTGATCCAGCAATTTCATTTCCAGGTTCTTTTGCAAAAGAAATTAAAACTTGAGTTCACAAAAAGATTCTGAAAGAATGTTCACAGTATCTTTATTCACAGTAGCACCAAATTGGAAGCAAAACAAAGGTCCATAACAAGAGAATAAATAAACAAGTCATGGTATATTTATATAATTTAATTATGCTTGGCAATAAGAAATAATAATAAATTACTGAAGAAGGATAGTTAGCAGCATGGATGAATCTTCAAAACTGTAGGTTAAGTGAAGAAAGGACTATATGATTGGAATTTTTAAAAACTGAATGTATGAATCTCTGTCTCTTAATAGTAGGATATAACCCATTCAAAAAAGTAGTATAATTTAGGGGATAAAAAGCATGTACTGTGGAGCCTAGATTCAAATTCTGTCTCTGTTATTACCTGTGTGATCATGGCAAATAACATGTCTATTTCAGTTGTAATATCTGTTAATGGGAAAAACAATAATACCTACCTTGTGAGGTTATTGTGAGAATCAAATGAGAACTTGCATCACACATGGCATAGCATAGCATAAGTTCTATGTAATGTCTGCTATTATTTTAATTATTAATATATTATTATGTGGTCAAATATGCCTTGATTTATCCTTGCCATTTTATCATTGTATTCATCATTTTTATTTTTCTTCTTTTGGATCATTCAAATTTCTCTTCCTTTTCTAGTTCTAAGATGATTTGTATAAATGTTATTTCTATTATAGTTGTTACATTTTTTAGTGAACTATTAGAGACAAACTGGCCTTAAGATTTTTAGCATACATTCAGTTCTCTTTCCCCTACCCTTTCTCTCATTCAGTGACGTCATCACCGTGTTGATATCATTTAGGACTCATCTATTTATATGTGTGTTTATTTTCACATTTTATTGTTGCCATTATTTACAATTGGCTACAAAGTTTACTAGTTTCTTTGATCACCATTGAACACATCTATCTTCCATTCTTTCTTTGATTCCTCTATTATTTTTCTGGGTATATTGGCAAGTAAGTTTATCAAGGAGAGTCTATAGATTTTTCTGAGACCTTGCAGATCTGAAAATTTCTTTATTTTCCTCCAGCCTCCCTGCTAATCTGAAGAGTATAGGATTCTAATTTTTTGAGTGTATGCTATGTTGATAAATTTCATTACTTTTATTACACTGTTGCTACCAAGATAAATTACAATAAGCATTTCCTATATAATTGATCAGTACATTGCTAACTTTGATTTTATATAAAATTATACTATTGTAAGTGTGAGGTTGAGACCTATAAGTATGATATGAGACCTATAAGACCTTCTAGAACTAACATCAAAAAAAAGATACCCTTTTTATCTTAGGGGACTGGAATGGAAAAGTAGGAAGTCAAGAGATACCTGGAATAACAGGCAGGTTTGGCCTTGGAGTACAAAATGAAGCAGGGCAGAGGCTAACAGAGTTTTGCCAAGAGAATACACTACTCGTAGCAAACACCCTCTTCCAACAATACATGGGATGACTCTACACATGGATATCACCAGATGGTCAATACTGAAATCAGATTGATTATATTCTTTGCAGCTGAAGATGGAGCAGCTCTATACAGTCAGCAAAAACAAGACCAGGAGCTGACTGTGGCTCAGATCATGAACTCCTTATTGCAAAATTCAGATTTAAATTGAGGAAAATAGGGAGTACCACTAGACCATTCCATTATGATGTAAATCTAACCCCTTATGATTACACAGTGGAAGTGACAAAAGATTCAAGGGATTAGATCTGATAGGTAGAGTACCTGAAGAACTGTGGATGAGGTTCATAACATTGTACAGAAGACAGTGATCCAAACCATCCCCAAGAAGAAGAAATGCAAAAAGGCAAAATGGCTGTCTGAGGAGGCCTTACAAATAGCTGAGAAAAGGAGAGAAGCAAAAGGCAAAAGATAAAAGGAAAGATCCTCCTCAGCATCCCAGTTGTGTCCGACTCTTTGTGACCCCATGGGCTGTAGCCTAACCAGGTTCCTCCGTCCATGATATTTTCCAGGCAAGAATACTAGAGTGGGTTGCCATTTCCTTCTCCAGGAGATCTTCCCGACTCAGGGATTGAACCCAGGTCTCCCACATTGTAGGCAGACGCTTTACTGTCTGAGCCACCAGGGAAGATCCAAAAGGAAAGATATATCCATCTTAATGCAGAATTCCAAAAAATAGCAAAGAGAGATAAAGCCTTAAGTGAGCAATGCAAAGAAATACAGGAAAGCAATAGAATGAGAAAGACTAGAGATCTCTTCAAGAAAATTACAGATACCAAGGGAACATTTCATGCAAAGATTGGCACAATTAAGAACAGAAACAGTATGGACCTAACAGAAGCAGAAGATATTAAGAAGATATGGCAACGATATACAGAAGAACTATACAAAAATGATCTTTATGATACAAAAACCATGATGGTGTGATCATTCACCTAGATCCAGACATCCTAGAGTGAGAAGTCAAGTGGGCCTTAGGAAGCATCACTACAAACAAAGCTAGTGGTGATTGAATTCCAGCTGAGCTATTTCAAATTCTAAAAGATGATGCTGTTAAAGTGCTACACTCAGTATGGCAGTGATTTGGAAAACTCAGCAATAGCCACAGGACTGGAAAAAGTCAAGTTTTCATTCCAATTCCAAAAAAGGGCAATGCCAAAGAATGTTCCAACTACCACACAGTTGCACTCACCTCACATGCTAGCCAAGTAATGCTCAAAATTCTCCAAGCCAGGCTTCAACAGTACGTGAACCATGAACTTCAAGATGTTCAAGCTGGATTTCGAAAAGGCAGAGGAACCAGAGATCAAACTGCCAACATCTGCTGGATCATCAAAAAAGCAAGAGAATTCCAGAAAAACATCTACTTTTGCTTTATTGACTACACTAAAGCCTTTAACTGTGTAGATCACAACAAACCACGGAAAATTCTTCAAGAGATGGGAATACCAGACCACCTTACCTGGCTCCTGAGAAATCTGTATGCAGATCAAGAAGCAACAGTTAGAACTAGATATGGAACAACACTGGTTCCAAATTGGGAAAGGAGTACATCAAGGCTGTTTAATGTCACCATGTGTATTTTACTTACATGCAGAGCAAAGCATGCAAAATGCTGGGCTGGATGAAGCAAAAGCTGGAATCAAGATTGCAGGGAGAAATAGCAATAACCTCAGATATATAGATGACACCAAACTAATGGCATAAAGCAAAGAGGAACTGAAGAGCCTCTTGATGAAAGTGAAATAGGACAGCAACAAAACTGGCTTAAAAACCCAAGGTTCAAAAAATGAAGATCACGGCATCCAGCTCCATCACTTCATGACAAATAGATGGGTAACAATGGAAACAGTGACAGACTTATTTTCTTGGGCTCCAAAATCACTTCAGATGGTGACTGCAGCCATGAAATTAAGACACTTGCTCCTTGGGAAAAAAGCTATGACCAACCTAGACAGCATATTAAAAAGCAGACATTACTTTGCCAACAAAGGTCCTTCTAGTCAAAGGTATGGTTTTTCCAGTAGTCATGTATGGATGTGAGAGTTGGACTGTGAAGAAGGCTGAGCGCTGAAGAATTGATGCTTTTGAACTGTGGTGTTGGAGAAGACTCTTGAGAGTCCCTTGGACTGCGAGGAGATCAAACCAGTCCATCCTAAAGGAAATCAACCCTGAATATTCATTGGAAGGACTGATGCTGCAGGTCAATCTCCAGTACTTTGGCCAACTGATGGGAAGAACTGACTCATTGGAATAGACCCTGATGCTGGGAAAGATTGAAGGCAGGAGAAAGGGATTATAGAGGACAAGATGGTTGTATGGCATCACCAACTAGTTGGACATGAGTTTGAACAAGCTCCAAGCTGGTGATGGACAGGGAAGCCTGGCATGCTGCATAAGTCCATGGGGTCACAAAGCATCAGACACAACTGAGTGGCTAAAACGAACTGATACTTTTATAAAGCAGAGTAAGCTTCTTAACTTTTAAATCATCAGCATATACAGTTACCTCTTATAATTTGGGGGGAGATACTAGAAAAAGAAAAAGCATTCTGGAATATATACTTCCACTCTATGACATTTTAATCAGCTTCCTTCCTAGAATAACACCCACAAAGTTTTGTCACCTCTCAGTAGCAATAACAGAGTTCCTTTACAAGAGCATGGAAGATTTTGAACTTCTATGTTTGTAATTCTTACCAGCTGTATAAATTAGACTAATGGTGGTAGAAACTGATAGTATGGAATCAATTTCCCAACCTGACGGAATTTAAAATGCCTCTTCATAAATAGGATAAAACTTTAATTCAGACCTCTCTGTTAAGTTATATACTTGCAGTCAGGTATATTAATTAAAAGAGAAATGCAACACAAGTGAATTTTCCTTTTCAAAAAAAATTTTTATTGAGGTGCCATTGGTTTATAACATTGTACGGAGTTCTTGTTTACAAAATTATATTTCTGTTTCTGTGTACACTACAGTATACTCACCACCAAAAATTTAGTTTCTATTTGTTACCCACCATAGAATTGATACCCTTTAGTCATGTTACCTTCCGCCTTCCTTGCTCCTTCCCCTTTTGTATCCACTACTCTATTCTTTGTAGCTACATTTTTGTTTGATTTGGTTTGACGACTTATCTCAGTCTTTTGTTTGTTTGTATATTCCATATGTGGTGGGTGCTTTTGTGCCTTTCCATGTCTGTGATCTCCTGAGTCACAAGCTTCATCGCCACAGAGAGAGGGAAAGGCTTAAAGGGAGCCAAGGTCGTGGGCATCCATTCTTTGTCCTTTGTTTTCTGGTTCCTGGGCACACCCTTGCCCAAGGAGATGGGCTAGAGTCTTGTGTGCCTCCACAGCTAAAGGGGTGGGATTCTAGGCCTTTTGCCACTGCTGCCCAGACCACCACAGCAGCCGGGAAGCCAGAGTCATATGTGCCACTTGCCCCGCTGCTGCTGGGTTCCCTGGTGCTGTGGTCTCCACTTCATTTCTCGCCCTTATTCACTTCCTCTATGTGTTCTAGTTCACCCACCTTTACATCTACAGATGTGTGAAATTCTCTGGAGTCCTGGTGTGTTGGGCAGAGGCACCTTTGTTGAATTGTGGATGTTTTATTGGTTTTTGGTTGAAGGGTAGAAATAAGGGAGCATTTCAGTCCATCATAATGCTGATATCCTTTTTTTCCAATTTTTGACAGCATTTATCCCAAACGGAATTTGAGTTAGGGTACATTACAAAACACGTTTCTTTCATGCATTGTATATCACATGAGGTTAAAAGAAAAGTTTATTTTTAAGTGCAGCTCAGCTTGGGGATAAAAAAAAGAGCATGGCCTTTAATCTACATTTTAAATGCCAGTGCTCAGGAGCTCTGTTTCCTTCAGCAATGTATTTAGCTTGTCTGTATATCTATACATCTATAAAACAAGAATTGATATACCTACCTGCAAGTGTCTTGTGTGATTAAATGAAATACTCTTCCTTCCCCTTCCCTTCAAAGCTTACCTTATTAAGAACATGTTTAAATTAGAATGTCAACAACATGAATATCAACTTTAATTCCAAAAGATCTATGACAGCTAAGTGACTTCTTACCACTAAGAGAACACAGGTTGTCAGAGAAAGGACTGATGGATATTTTATTCCTGTTAATTTTATACCACAGCAGCTTTCAAAGGAAACTTGAAAAATATCAGCAAAAAGTTCTCTTGTGTTGATTTTAGAAAATAAAATAGCCCAGGTCTTTTCTGATACTCATTTTGCAGCCTTTGTCCCTAAAGCTGAGAGATTAAATGCTACTATTTTCAGTGTTGTTACATATGAATTAAAAGAAACGAAAAACATAATAGGTCTCTGGTATAACAAGACCTATCTTTTTATAGATAAATAGATTCATGTATTTTGGTCTTCACTGACTTCTCTCACTTATTATAGTGTTTTCAAAGTTTACCTTTTTTGTAGCTTCTATAAATACCCCTTTCCCGGTTGGATATACCACATTTTATTTACTCAAGCTTCAAGTGATGACTGAAACAGTGTTGCAGAAGAGTATGGAGAACAACAGCGGGTTGTATATTAGTGTATTACCACAGACATAGTGTCACATAAAACGCAAGTTCATTCTGTCACGGTTCTGGAGGTCGGAAGTCTCAGATCAGTTTCACAGGCTAAAGTCAAAGTGCTAGGAGTGCTGGTTCTGCTGTAACTAAAACTTTCTTCCTTTGTCTTTTCTAACTTCTCAAGGCTGCCAGCTTCCCTTGACTCACGGCCCTTTCCTTCATCTCCATTGTCAAAGCCAGCTGTGTAGCATCATTGTATTATTCAGAATTCTCCAGAGAAACAAAATCAACAGGAAATAGATAGAAATTGGAGGAGGGGAGAAGGAGAGATTGAGTTTTTTGTTTGTTTGCTTGTTTGTTTGTTTGAGGAATTGGCTCACATGATTATGGAGACTAAGAAGTTCCGTGATTGGCAGTTAGCTGGCTAAAGACCCAGGAGAGCCAATTTGCAGTTCTAGTTGATATCTAAACCAGGAAAGTTGATAGTTTAAATTCCAGTCCAAATTCCAGCAGGCTCAAAACCCCAGAAAAGTCAGTTTTTCAGTCTGAGTTCCAAAAAACCAAAAATAAACCCATGTTCTAACTCAGCAATGGCACAAAGAGTTTCACTCTTACTCAGCTTTTTTGTTCTGTTCATGTCTTTAATTGATGGGATCAGACCCACCTACATTACAGAAGGTGATCTGTTTTAGGAAGCCTACCAATCTATATGTTAGGCTTAGCCAGAAACACCCTTAAAGACATGCCCAGAATGTTTAACCAAATATCTGAGCATGGCCCAGTAAAGTTGATACATAAAATTAACCATCAAAATCTTTTCCCTTTTCTGAGCTCTGCTTTCATTCTTCTACTCCCTTTTATAGGAAATATTGTGGTCTCTGTAGAGTGACTAACATGGCTTCTCAGGTGGCTCCAGTGGTAAAGAAACTGCCTGCCAATACAAGAAACACAAGAAACAAGGGTTCGATCCCTGGGTCAAAAATATCCCCTGGAGGAGGGCATAACAGCTCACTCCAGTATTCTTGTCTGGAAAATCCCATGGACAGAGGAGCCTGGTGGGCTACAGTTCATGGGGTTGCAAAAAGTCAGGCATGACCAAAGCACTGAGCATACACATACCATGATCTGAGACCCTCTGACTCCCTAAAGATTAAGTCTCATACTGCATGCAAAATATACTTCCTCTCATCATCCCCCAAAGTCTCAATCCATTAGTGTATCAACTCAAGTCCAGAATGTCTTAAGCTTATCAGCTCAAACGTCGCAGTTTTCATCATGTAAATTATCTAAATTAGGCACAGGAAATGGCAACCCACTCCAGTGTTCTTACCTGGAAAATCCCATGGACGGAGGAGCCTGGGAGGAGCTCCAGGAGTCTAAGAGCTGACTCATTGGAAAAGATCCTGATGCTGAGAGAGATTGAGGGTAGGAGGAGAAGCAGGGGACAGGATGAATGGTTGAATGGCATCACCCACTCAATCAAAGGACATGAGTTTGAGCAAAGTCCAGGAGATGCTGAAGGACAGGGAAGCCTGGTGTACTGCAGTTCATGGGGTCACAAGAAGTTGGACACGACTTAGCAACTAAACAACAGCAACAAGGCTACTGGGGTAATTAATATTACAGCAGAATTACTCTTCATTCATGGATCTTTGAAACTAGTAAACAAGCTATTTGCTTCCTGAATACAGTGGTGAGACAAGTAATAATTACAGGTATTGCCATTCAAAAAGGGAGAAAACTAAGGAACAAAGAAGTTAATGGTCTCAAGCAATTACAGAATCCAGCCACACATACTGCTTTTGGTTTTAAGGCCTAAGTCTAATCCTCTATGGCACTCAGCTCCAACCAAGGGCCTATGGCTCATCTTTTTCCAAAGGGTAGTTCATGTTTTCAACTGAGTAATTGATCAGCCTCTTTCCTGCCTGTAGAATTTGTAGACTCTCAACAGCCTTCGTTCATTGTCTCTCTGTGCCTTTCTGTGCAAGCTGGCAGTATTTCTGTTAGTATAGCATTCTAAAAATCTTGGTGAGTCTTCTGCATGTAAGTAATTCTAAGTAATTACTTACTAAGTAATTCTGTCCATCAGACAAGAGCCTTCTCTCCAAATCTTTCTTAAATAAACCCATCTCCATTTTTGGCTTCTGAGATGGCTGACGGATCCATGAGTTACAAACCTAATCTCTTCAGAGAGCACTGTTTGTAACTGAGTTCTTTGGTTTTTTGATCCTTCCAAGACATTAACAAAATTTTATCCATATATGTCCTTGACACTTTCTCCTGAACATGTTTTCCTGACTGAATTTCTTAATTTTTATATCTTTTCAACCTGCATAGGCTGATCATTTCCCAAATCATCAAGTTCTGGTTTCTTTTTGATTAACAGTCCTCCCTCAATGTTTTTCCTACCTATCACATTTTTTTTTTACAAACAGTGAAACCAAGTTTTTCCTTCAAAAGTTTTCTTCAAAATCTTTTCAGTTAAGTGTCTACATTCATCACTTACAATTCTACTTTCCATATAATTGTTGGGCACAAGTCAGCTAAAGCTTTCTGTTTCTTTATAACAAGCATCATCTTTCCTCCACTGTCCAACAGTAAGTGCCTCCTCTTTTTGAGCCCTTATCAACAGAACTTTTACTATCTTTTTCTACCAACAATCCATTTATGATGATTTAGGTGTACTCTGTTAAGGTATAGTGTTTTTTTTTTTATTTTTTTATTCTTACCCTTCACCATCAGTCTTTAACATCCATATTTGTACAAAATGCAGTCTCCTCAAAGCAGTTTAGGCTTTTTCTATCATGTTCTTCAAAATTGTTCCAGCCTCCACTGGTTACCTAATTTCAAAGTCGCTTCCATATTCTTAGACATTTGTTACAGCACTATACCACTTCCTGCACCAAAATATGTATTAGTTTCCTATTGCTATTGTAACAGACTATCACAAATATAACAGTTTAACAATGCAAATTTTGCAGCAGATCTAGAGGTCAGAATTTCTGTATAAATCTTATAAAACTAAAGCCAAACTGTTAGTAGGGTTACTACTTTCAGCTTCTAGAAGCTGTCCTTGTTCTGCGGAGACCCACATCAGCTATTCTGTTGGTGCCACACACATCACCTTTTTTCCCCTCTGCTTCTGCCATCACGGCAGCTCTGACTATCTTTGCCTTCTTCCTCTCACTCATAAGAACCCTTGTGATTACATTGGGCCCACCTAGATAATCATATAAAACACAGGATAATCTCCATACTTCAAGATTCTTAATTTGACCCCTTCAGAAAAGTTCCTTTTGCTGTGTGAGCTAAGATATTCAGAAGTCCAAGGGATTAAGATCTGAGCATCCTTGGGTGGCCATTATTCTGCCACAGATTGTATCGGTACATTTTTCTCAGGATAATTGCTAATGCTTACTGAGCATTGCTAATGTATGCTGGTATTTTTCTCAGTTTTAAATACGATATTTCATTTTTGATCCTCACTGCTATCCCAGTAAGCTGTTCCTACTATTATGCCATTTTGCAGATGAACTGACGTTACTATAGAATGAACTAAACACACAAGACGACATACTAGAGATGACAGATGTTCTTTAAATGCTATATTTTCAAAACCTAGTAGAATAGCCAAAACAATCTTGAAAAAGTAATGTTGGCAGTCTCAGACTT
Source organism: Capricornis sumatraensis (assembly GCF_032405125.1). Classification (NCBI taxonomy): domain Eukaryota; kingdom Metazoa; phylum Chordata; class Mammalia; order Artiodactyla; family Bovidae; genus Capricornis; species Capricornis sumatraensis. The sequence continues at coordinate 21,532,234 of NC_091088.1, read as the reverse complement.
CCTGATTTCAAAACTTACTAAACTATAGTAATCAAAACAGCTTGAAACTGGTATAAAGACAGACAATACAGTAGAATAAAAAACTTAGAAATAAACCCTCACGTATATGGTCACGTGATTTTTGACTGAGGTGCCAGACTATTCAATAAGAAAAGGATACTTTTTTCAATAAACGGTGTTGGCAAAACTGCATATCTATATACAAAAAAGAGAAACTGACCCTTTACAATATATATAAAAATTAAAGTCTATCAAAGACTTAAATGTAAGTGCTAAAACTATAAAACACTTAGAAGAAAATCTGAGATATCTTCACAGCTAGATATTTGGCAGTGATTTCTTGCTTATGACGCCAAAAGCAAAAATAGACAAATGGAACTACATCAGGATGAAAATTTCTTGTGCTTTAAGGGATACTGTCAACAGAATGAAAGAAAAATTTGCAAGTCATATATCTGTTAAGGGGTTAATATCACAATATATAAAGAATTCCTACAAGTCAGCTACAAACCACCACCATCACCCTCCCTGCAAAAGACAATTAAAAACTAGGGCTTGGATCCATATTCCTTCAAAGAAGATATACAGATGGTCAATAAACACATGAAACAGTGTGGTAGGGGAATACAAATCAGAACCATAGTAAGATACCTCTTCTCATCAGTTAGAATAACTTTTTTAATAAAATAACAGATTTAGGTAAGGATGTAAAGAAATTGAAACTATTGTGTGCTTCTAGTGGAAATGTAAAATGGTGCAACTGCTACAGAAAATATGGTGGTTAGTTAAAAATAGAGTTGCCATATGATCCAACAATTCCCCATCTGAATGTATAACCAAACATTTGAAAGCATGGACTTTGTTTACCATGTTCATAGAAGCTTTATGCACAATGGCCAAGATGGAGGCAGCCCATGTGCTCATCAGCAGATGAATGGATTTTAAAATATGATTTATACATATGTTGGAATATTATTCAGCCTTTGGAAGGAAATGTTGACACATGTTACAATATGTGTGAACCTTGAAAATATTCTAAGGGAAATAAGCCAGTCACAAATGGAAAAGTACTATAAGCTTCCACTTATATGAAGCACCTAGAGTAGTCAAATTCATAAAGATAGAAACTAGAACAGTGATCATCAGGTTGGAAGGAAGAGGGAAAGGTGGAGATAATTTAATGAGTACGGAGTTTTAGTTTCTGAAGATGATAAGTTTTCTGGAACTAGACAGTGATGATGATTGTACAACAATATACATAGTGCCACTGAACTGTACACTTTTAAGTTGTTAAAAGATAAATTCGGTATATTTTCCACAGTTAAAAAACATCATCGAAAGTTAAGAGGGTTTCCTTCATCTGCAAAAGTGGAGGCAATAAAATATGTTATCTAAGAGGAAAAAACTGTCTTACCATGTGGTGGTTTCTTACCATAATAACCTTGAAATACCTAAACTATTCTTTGAGGCAACTAAACTATTTGTCTGTTGTCATTTTCTTATATCCTGATCTTCCTTTTATATCAGTTTGTCAAGTATTTTTTTTTTTCTTTTAAGCAAGTTTTACTTATTCATGTATTCATTCACTCGGAAACTAACTAGTACTGGACACTGTTTTCAGATGCTAGAGATACAACAGAAGCAAGAAAAGATAAAGCCCTTGCTTCTCACTGACCTTTATATTCAGTGTTTAGGATTGAGGCCAAGATGTCTACTTTAACATGTTTGTCAAATAAGGCATTGCCAAAGTAATAACATTTGAGATTAAGCTAAAATGATGAAGAGATAGCCACATAAGAACTACTGACTGCATCATAAAACTTGGTCATTAATTTACTCATAGAACAAATTTTATTAGGGGTATAACATGTTCATGGCCCAGTTTGGAAATAATATCAGCCTAGAGCTGATATTGTAATGGAAAAAAATACTACAGACAAATACATGTAGATATAAGCTGTAAGAAATAAGTGCCATGAAAACAAAATTAAGCAAGCTGTTGTGTAACCAGAAAGGAGTGGGGGACAACTAAGAGGTGGTGGATAATTTGGGATAATAGAAATCAGATGAGACTTTTCTATGGCCATGATATTTAGCTGCTCACTGAATGCAGTGGTCAAGAAGCCTTGGGAATATTTAAGAACATTCTAAGTAGAGGGAAAAGGTCCTGAAAGATCATGTTCAAGTGTTCAGGGAAGTGACTGGCTGGAGTGAGTGATCCAGAAAATAGTAGGAAATGAGTCCAGAGAAGTAGCCTGGGGACAGACCATTTACAGTTTATGGGCCATGGTAAAAGGCTTTGGATTTTACTTGAGGTATCATTGGAAAACACTAGAAGGTTTGGACAGAAGCAAGATTTGAATTTTTAAAAATCATTCCTAATTCTTGTTGCTGTTTGCAGAACGCATTTGAGGTGAATTTGCTGAAGATTTGAAAAAGGGAAACAAGTTAGGAAGCTGCTGCAGAATTCTAGGCCAGAGATAATGGCAGATTAAGATCATGACATCTGGTCCCATCCCTTCATAGGAAATAGATGGGGAAACAGTGTCAGACTATATTTGGGGGGGCTCCAAAATCTTTGCAGATGTTGATTGCAGCCATGAAATTAAAAGACACTCCTTGGAAGGAAAGTTATGACCAACCTAGATAGCATATTGAAAAGCAGAGACATTACTTTGCCAACAAAGGTCCGTCTAGTCAAGGCTATGGTTTTTCCAGTGGTCATGTATGGATGTGAGAGTTAGACTGTGAAGAAAGCTGAGTGCCGAAGAATTGATTTTGAAGTGTGGTGTTGGAGAAGACTCTTGAGAGTCCCTTGGACTGCAAGGAGATCCAACCAGTCCATTCTGAAGGAGATCAGTCCTGGGTGTTCTTTGGAAGGACTGATGCTGAAGCTGAAACTCCAATACTTTGGACACCTCATGCAGAGTTGACTCATTGGAAAAGACTCTGATGCTGGGAGGGATTGGGGGCAGGAGGAAAGGGGGACGACAGAGGATGAGATGGCTGGATGGCATCACCGACTCGATGGACATGAGTTTGAGTGAACTCCTGGTGTTGGTGATGGACAGGGAGTCCTGGTGTGCTGCAATTCATGAGGTCACAAAAAGTCAGACACAACTGAGCGACTGAACTGAATTGAACTGAAGATGGTATCACTGAAGTTGTGGGAAAGTGCTAAGTTTTGCTATATACTTAAAGGTAGATCCAACAGGCTTTCCTAATGAATTAGATATAGAGTCTAAGAGAATGAGAGGAGTCAGGGGTGACTCCTTGGTTCTTTCCCTGACTGAGTGAGCAGGAGTACCATATCCTGAAGTGGAAAGCAGTAGAGGAGAAGCAGTTCGGACACTGAAAAAAAGAATGTGTATGATCTGCTTGGAATGTGTTTAGGTTGCAGTGTTCATTACTCATCCCAGAGCAGTTGTTGCATAGGTAGTTAAATATGTAGTTCAGGAGTGATTAAGTAAAAAAAAAGTGAGGAACAGTCAGCTTATTATATATAGTATTTAAAACCTTAAGGCTGAGTTAGATATTTTAGGTAATTTGTATAGATAGAGAGGCAGACTGATAGCTGAAATATCAGGCCCTCCCACATTTATAAGAAAGGAACAAAAATTAGCTAGCAAAGGAGACAGGAGGTCTGGCCAGTGAGGAAAACCGTCACAGTGTGACTTTCAAATGAAAGTGTGTCAAGGGGTAGTAACTGACCAACTATTAAAAGTTGCTCAGAGTCTGGATAAAATGAAGCTTGAGAAGTCACCCTTAGGTTTAGCAACACAAAGCTCTTAGTAATTTGGACGAGATTGTTTTTAAAATATTAAAGTCCAGTGGGAGTGGATTCAAAAATAAATAATGTTTCCGATTTCAGATAAGATAGGGTAATCAAAGTGCATCTTTTATCTCCTAAAAATTAAACCTAAAAACAGGGAGGCCTGGTGTGCTGCGATTCATGGGGTCCCAAAGAGTCGGACACGACTGAGCGACTGAACTGAACTGAACTGAAAAATATATAAAGTATGAAAAACAGTTATTATAAGACTCTGAAAGACAAAAGGAGATAAACTGGCTAGGACCTATTTGTAGTTAGTTGGGAGTTTGGGTTGGTTTTTCACTTGTTTTTTTATTTCATAAATATATCATGGCCTGACACCAGAGTAACCTGAAGTTCAAAAATGCCATTGAGCAAAGGCAGAACAAAAAGCCCTAAGACTCTCAAACCAGAGGACTGGGAAGATGGAGGACTTGGGCAATAGAAATTCCCAAATATGTTATTTCTCACAGGCTAGGAGGCTGGAAGCCTAACATCCAGGTGCAGTCTGGGTTGGTTTCTGGTGAGATCTCTCGCCATTGCTTACAAACAGCCACCTTCCTGCTGCACTGTTACATGAACTTTCCTCTTTTTCTAGTGACTCTTCCTCCTTTTATACGGATACCAGTCTCCTATAGGGTTAGGGTGAAGACCATAAGACATCATTTTACCTTAATCATCCCAGAGGGTCTATCTCTAAATTCAGTTCCATTTTTTTCTTAGGGCTTCAACATATGAATTCCAGGGGTGAGGGGGACATGATTCAGTCTAAAACACCTGCTCTACTCCAAATGAGCACTATGACAGAGCCACCACTCTCCTCACTGGGCGCCATGGAAACTGGAAAGTGGAGCTTTCTAGACTATGTCGAATGTGCATTATGAGAGGCATTCCTCTGCTTCTACTCATTTGGTAAACAGACTGAGGCAAACCCTGTAGAGTATTCCCACCCTCCCTAAATAAAGTGGTGTACCACTCTCTCAAGTGCATTAGAAACTTAAGAATGGAGCGTCATTGACCATTCCCACCCAACTATCACAAATGTCATCAAAGAGACAGTGCCCTGTTACCAGTAACAACAGAATGGAGAAAGGATTAAGGAGAGGAGAGAGCTGGAGAGATTCTTTAAGTCTGTGTTTGAAGTCATGGGTATGCCTATAGGTAGCCATGTGTGAACTTGACAGGGTAACTTGATAATTGAACTACAATGTGCAGTACTGCCTAGGTTCAAAATGGCCTCTGGTACCAAACAACACAGACCAGTAGAACAATGCAGTAGTTTCAAAATGTAAGTTGACCTTGACATAAAATTCCACAAAAGTGAATTGAGACATGCATTCTGATTGACTTCTGTAAGAAAGATTTAAGTAGAAACTAGAGTCCTGTAATATAAAATGTCAAAGGCACAGTCCACAGTTACTCATCATTATACTATTGAACAAGGAAAATCTCAAAAAGACAATTGATAGCTGCCAACAAGAAGATAACACAGATACAGGAATTATCTAAAAAGTTTAACCAATTGCCTTAAAAATGCTTCATCAAACAATTACAAGCCCTGTTGAACTAAATAGAAAAACAGCAAAGAAGGGGAAGTGGTAAGGTAGACCAAAATGGAAATTTTAGAATTCAAAATTACATTAACTGAAATTTAAAACTCACGGAATGCTTCAATAGCAGAATGGGTGTTACAACATAAATAATTATTAGTAGACATTATCTAGCCTGGTAACAGAAAATATGGATTGAAGACAAGATGAACAGAGCCTTACAATTCTGCATGACAGTAATAAAATGTATAGCTTTCATGTCATTGGAGATCCAGAAAACAACAGAAAAGGATTCAGGACTGAAAAATATTTGAAGAAATAATGGCTGAAAACAACCCAAGTTTAGTGAAAGATACAGACCTACAGACTGAAGAAAGTGAGCAGACTTCAAATGCATTGCATGCATGCTAAGTCACTTCATTTGTGTCCAACTCTGTGTGACCCTGTGGACTAGCCTCCCAAGCTCCTCTGTCCATGGGATTCTCCAGGCAAGAATACTGGACTGGGTTGTCATGCCCTCTCCAGGGGATCTTCCCTAGCCAGGGATCGAACCCACATCTCCTGTGTTTCCTGCATTGGCAGGCAGGTTCTTCACCACTGGCACCACCTGGGAAGCCCCTCATAAACAGCTTACACCCAAAGAAATCCACATATCATATTTAAACTTTTGAAAACTAAAGATGAAGAAAAAACTCATGTAAATGATCAGAGTAAAAGGAATCATTACCTTTAAAGGAACAGTAATTCAGCTGACTGTAAAAAAGATGGGAATACCAGACCACCTGACCTGCCTCCTGAGACATCTGTTAGAACCGGACATGGAACAACAGACTGGTTCCAAATAGGAAAAGGAATACATCAAATATTGTCACCCTGCTTTTTTAACTTATATGCAGAGTACATCATGAGAAACGCTGGGCTGGATGAAGGACAAGCTGGAATCAAGATTGCCAGGAGAAATGTCAATAACCTTAGATATGCAGATGACACTACCCTTATGGCAGAAAGTGAAGAAGAACTAAAGAGCCTCTTAATGAAAGTGAAAGAAGAGAGGGAAAAAGTTGGCTTAAAACTCAACATTCAGAAAACTAAGATCATGTCCCATCACTTTATGGCAAATAGATGGGGAAGCAATGGAAACAGTGAGAGACTTTATTTTGGGGGGCTCCAAAATCACTGCAGATGGTGACTGCAGCCATGAAATTAAAAGATGCTTGCTCCTTGGAAGGAAAGTTATGGCCAACCTAGACAGCATATTCAAAAGCAGAGACATTACTTTCCCAACAAAGGTCCATCTGTCAAGGCTATGGTTTTTCCAGTAGTCATGTATGGATGTGAGAGTTGGACTATAGAGAAAGCTGAATGCCAAAGAATTGATGTTTATGAACTGTGGTGTTGGAGAAGACTCTTGAGAGTCTCTTGGACTGCAAGATCTAACCAGTCCATCCTCAAGGAAATCAGTCCTGATGCTGACGCTGAAACTCCAATACTTTGGCCACCTGATGCAAAGAACTGACTCATTTGAGAAGACCCTGATGCTCAGTAAGGTGGGAGGACAAGGGGACAACAGAGGATGAGATGGTTGAGCATCACTGACTCAATGGACATGAGTTTGAGTAAACTCTGGGAGTTGGTGATGGACAGGGAGGTCTGGCTTGCTGCATTCCATGGGGTCACAAAGAGTCAAGACGTGACTGAGAGACTGAACTGAACTGAACTGATATATTTCTTATCAGGAGGCATGGAGACTAGTAGGAATTGACACAACATTTTTGAAGAGCTGAAGAAAAGAACAGTAAACCTATAATTCTATGATTAACAAAAATATCCATCAGGGATCAAGGTGAAATAAATATGTTCTCAGTGGACAGAAGTCCGAAAATTCCAAGGCAGCATACCTGCTGTGAAAAACATTGTTAAAAGAAATAGAAATGAGATTATTTTCCTTTTTTTTTTTTTTTAAATTTCTAAGAATCTGCCTGCAATGCAGAAGACTCAGGTTCGATCCCTGGGTCGGGAAGATCCTCTGGAGGAGGAAATGGCAACCCACTCTAGTATTCTTGCTTGGGAAATTCCACGGACAGAGGAGCTTGGCAGGCTACAGTCTGGCCCTCGGGGCCCGCACCCACTCGCGCAGCCCGCCCTCCCGGCGGCGCCAACTGTCAGACCCACCTCCCTCCGCCCGGCTGCCCGCCCTGGAAGCCTGAGATTATTTTCTTAATTTGTCTTTCTGACAGATTGTTTTTAATGTATAGAAACAATATATTTTTGTAATTTTATGTCCTGCAACTCTACTAAACTCGTTAGTTCTAATAACTGTATGCCATTTTTAGGATTTTCTGTATGTAGTATTACGTGATCTGCAAACAGTGACAGTTTTACCTCTTCCTGTCCAATTTAGCTGCCTTCTATTTCATTTTCTTTTCTTTTCGAATTACTGTGGCTAGGACTTCCAATCCTCTTTTGAAAGCAAGGGGCAAGAGTTGACATCCTTGGTCCCAATCTTAGAGGAAATGCTTTTAGCTTTTTGCAACTGAGTATTATATTAGCTGAGGACTTCTCATTTACAGCCTTTTTATTTTAAGGTATGTTCCTTCAGTACCTACTATTTTGATTTTTTATTAGCATAAATGGGTTCTGAAATTTGTGAAAAGCTTTTTCTGCATCTATTGAATGTTCATTTGATGTTTATTCTTCAATTTGTTAATGTGGCATTGACTGATTTGTGGATGTTGAACCATCCTTTTCGCCCCTGGGATAAATCCCACTTAATCATATTGTATGATCCTTTTAGTTACTGTTAAGTTCAGTTTGTTAATATTTTGTTCAGGTTTTTTGCATCTATCATCAGTGACACTGACCTCTAATTTTATTTGTCTGATTTTCATAGTAGTGTAATGCTGGCCTCACAGAATGAGTGTAACGTGTTCCTTCCTCTTCAGTTTTTTGAAATAATATGAGAAAGATAGGTATTAACTCTTCTTAAATGGTAAAATTCACCTGTGAAGCCTTCTGATCCTGGACTTTTGTTTGTTGAGAATTTTTTAAATCACTGATTCGATATAATTACTAGTGATTAGTCTGCTCATATTTTCTATTTCTTTCAGTTCAGGTTTGATAGATTGCATGATTGTAGGAATTGCCTCATTTCTTTTATCTTGTCCATTTTATTCTTGTATAATGTTTATAGTAATCTCTTCTGATCCTTTGTATTTCTGAAGTGTCAGTTGTAACTTCTTCCCTTTCATTTCTGATTTTTTATGTGTGCACGTGTGCCTTCTTTTTCTCATGAATCTGACTAAAACTTTGAGGAAGAAACTTATAAAGACAGAAATTGCAAGGCCACAGTGAGCTGGCAAGAAGTAAGTGTACTTCTTAAGCAAGGGTTTGTGGGATCTGAAATTGTTGCATAGTTACAAGGGGGAACCTTGAAACAGTAAAGTTGCTGCTTGTGGTGGTTCCAAATACATCAGGTGGTGTCCTTGGTTTTGATACATTTCAAAGAAAATTGAAGTTATCAGTGATGCAGGGATATGTTTCAGATCCTCAGTGAACAAATGACTCCATTTTTGTATGCCTGAGCTATGATTATTTCATTATAATTTCAATTTATCATCAGATGTAAGTGGGGTATTAATGTCCCCCAATAGTACTGTTACTTTATTATTGTTTCTTCCTTTGTGTTTGTTAATATTTGCTTTATGTATTTAGTTGCTCCTATATTAGGTGCATATATAATTGTTATATATTCTTGTTGGACTGATACGTTGATTATCATGTAATTCCCTCTTTATCTCTTGATACAGTGTTGCTTTAAAAAGTCTTTTTTGTCTGATACAATTTCTGGTACACAGCTTTCATTTCATTTCCATTTCCATAGAAGACTTTTTGCATCCCCTCCATTTCAGTCTGTGTGTGTCTTTAGATCCAAAGTAAGTCTCTTATAGGCAGCATATATGCAGGTGTTGTGTTTTTTTATGCATTTAGCCACTCTGTGTCTTTTGATTGCAGCACTTAGTCCATTTATGTTTCAAGTAATTATTGATAGTGATGAACTTACTGGTATCTGTTCATTGTTTTGAGGGAGGTGGAAGAGGGTTGTTGTAGTTCTCTTTGTTTCTGTCTTCATTTGCTCCCTTCTCTTGCAATTTGATGACTGCTTTTTATGTAGTGATTATTTTATTATTTTATTTTGCTGATCTCTTAAGTTCAAACACATTTTAACAATCCTACATTTTCACTGCCCTTTCCCACGCTGACTGTTTTTCACATCATATATTATATCTTCTTGTGTGTTTATCCCTTCAGTTCAGTTCAGTCGCTCAGTCGTGTCCGACTCTTTGCTACCCCATTGCAGCACACCACGCCTCCCTGTCCATCACCAACTCCTGGAGTTCACTCAGACTCACATCCATCAAGTCCATGATGCCATCCAGCCATCTCATCCTCTGTTGTCCCCTTCTCCTCCTGCCCCCACCCTCCCAGCATCAGAGTCTTTTCCAGTGAGTCAACTCTTCGCATGAGGTGGCCAAAGTACTGGAGTTTCAGCTTTAGCATCATTCCTTCCAAAGAAATCCCAGGGCTGATCTTTAGAATGGACTGGTTGAATCTCCTTGCAGTCCAAGGGACTCTCAAGAGTCTTCAACACCACAGTTCAAAAGCATCAATTCTTCGGCGCTCAGCCTTCTTCACAGTCCAACTCTCACATCCATACATGATCACAGGAAAACCATAGCCTTGACTAGAAGGACCTTAGTCAGCAAAGTAATGTCTCTGCTTTTGAATATGCTATCTAGGCTACTTACTACAAAGATAGATGGATTTACTCCTTTTGTCTTTTAAACTTCCTGCTATCTTTGTACATTGATATACTACTACCTTTACTGTACTTTTGCCTTTCCCAAGAAGACTTTTCCTTTCGTAGTTTTCACACTTCTAGTTGTGGTCTTTTTTTCCAATTAGTAAACGCCCTTTAACATTGTGAGATCAGCTTAGTGGTGCTGAACTCACTTTGGCTTGTCTGTAAAACTTTTATCTCACCTTCAAGTCAATGATAGCCTTGCCATATAGAATATTCTTGGTTTTAAGGGTTTTTTCGTATTTACTTTGAATATATCATGCCGTTCCCTCTGACCTTCAAAGTTTCTGCTGAAAAATCAGCTGATATTCCTTGCAGCCTCATATGCAACTGGGGCTTCCCTGGTAACTCAGATGGTAAAGAACCTGCCTGCAATACAGGAGACTCGGGTTTAATCCCTGGTTCCAGAAGATCTCCTGGAGAAGGGAATGGCTACCCACTTGCCTGGAGAATTCCATGGGCAGAGAAGCCTGGCAGGCTATAGTCCATCGGGTCATAAAGAGTCAGACACAATTGACCAACTAACACTTCATATGTAACTAGTCCAAAGTTACATACACTTTGTATGTAACTAGTAGGTAAAACATTCTTTGTATGTTTTAAATGATTAAAAACAGTCCTTTGCTGCTTTTAATATTCTTGATCTCTAATTTCTGCATTTTAATTATAGTGTGCCTAGGTATGGATCTCTTTGGGTTAATTTTATATGGTACTTTCTGTGATTCCTAGACCTCATATTCACTTACCAGGTTAGAAAAGTTTCCAGCTATTATTTCTTCAAGTAATTTCTTTCTTTTTCTGCAACCCCTATAAATATAAATTTTAATATACTTTATGTTGTCCCAGAAGTGACCTTGTATACGAGTTCTAGCAGCATACATCCCTCTATGTATCATAGGTATATGTTCTAGGGGTGCCCCATTTATGGACTGCACAGGCCCTTCTCTGTGGCAGGCTGACTGTTATGGGCATGCTTGTGGACAGAGCTGTCCCCTAGACTAGTTAGCTGTCAGGCCCTGCCTCCATGGGATGCTGCTTTCCACCGGTGTGCAGGTCCAGATTTCGGAACTGCTGGCTCTTCAGCCTGAAGAGTTCTGTGACTAGTTCCAATCTGGTTATTTGTGGATCCTAATCCTTGGGTGGCTGGCTTCAGGATTCAGATTCCCATGGTTGGTACCAGCCCACTGGTGCCAGGATGGCTGGCTCAAGGGCCTACTGTTCTCAGATGTAGGGCCAGCCTGCTAGTGAGCAGGACCAGGTCTCAAGGCAGCTGTTCTGGAACTGGAGTCACCTGCTGGTAGCTGTGGCTAAGTCCATGGGTGGCTGTCTTCAGGGTCTGGGGTGTCCCATGGCTGCTACTGGCCTGCTGGTGGGTGACACTTGTTTCTGGGATGGATGGCTTTTTGGGACCTGGAGAGACCTAAAGTTGTGCCAGCCAGCTAGGGCATGAGGCTATGTCTCTACATGGCTGGCTTCTTGATCTGTGCATTCTTGACACTGGTGCTCACTAGCTGGTATGTATGTAAACCCCAAGCACTAATACATTAGTTGGAGTAAACAAATGATGCTTGTCAGCACAGTGTTATCGTAGTGCAAGCTTCCAGGAATGACTGCCACCAGCATCTGTATCCCCAGGACTAGTCCCATTGGTGCCTACTTGTCCAGGAGGCTCTCTAGGATCAGCAAGTGTGTATAATCCAAGCTCTTTTCAAGTTACTGCCTCTGTGCTGGGTCTTGGAACATGAGAGATTTTTCTTGCACCCAAGAGTGGAATCTCTGTTTTCCTGAGCTCTCCAGTTCTCTAGTATGGAAACACTACTAACCTTCAGTGCCAGATATTCTAGAGCAGGGGTCCCCAACCTCTAGTATCTAATGCCTGATGATCTGAGGTGGAACTTGTGTAATAATAATAGAAAGAAAATGCATAATAAATGTAATGTGTGTGAATCATCCCAAAACTGCCCCCTACCAAGTTTATGGAAAAATTGTTTTCCACAAAATCAGACCCTTGGTGCCAAAAAAGTTGGGGACTGCTGTTGTAGAAGCTTATCTTCCCAATGCAGTTCCAGCCTGGGGAGCCCACTCTGGAGCTTGGGCCCTTCCCTCCTTGTGGAGAACCTCTGCAATTTTATCTTTCAGTTTGTCGGTCATCTCCCTACTGCATAGGTCTCAACTGTACCACTTCTCTGCCTTCCCCCTAGTCTAGTTTTTCTTTCTTTATATCTTTAATTGTGGAAAACCATTTTTGCTAGTCTTCAGGTAATTCTCATTGCTACTTGCTCTGTAAATAGTTCTAATTCTTGCTGTGCCTTTGGGAGGAGTTGAGCTCTTCATCTTCCTACTCTGCATGCTGGCAACTCCCCTCAGAATACATATTCTTTTCCTGCAAACACATGGCACATTTACCAAAACAAAACAAACCTTACCATATTTACTTGTACAGCATATGACCATAGTGAAATCAAAACTAAAAATCAGTAAGTGGTAACAAGATTATCTCTAAACACTTGGAAATTAACCACACTTCTAAATAATAAGTGAGTCAATAAAAAGACTCAGGAAATTTTTAATACATGTTGAACCAAATGAAAATGAAGTTACAACTTTTTGATTGGGTTGTTTTTCTGCTATTGAGCTGCATGAGCTGTTTTTATATTTTAGAGATTAATCCTTTGTCAGTTGCTTCATTTGTTATTGTTTTCTCCCATTCTGAGGGTTGTCTTTTCAGCTTATGTATAGTTTGCTTTGCAAAAGCTTTTAAGTTTAATTAGGTCTCATGGTGTATTTTTATTTTTATTTCCAGGTCATAGAGGATCTTGCTATGATTTATCTCAAGAACCATCCAGCCTGTGTCATCCCCTTTAATCCATTTTGACTTTATTTTAGTGTATGGTGTTAGGAGGTATCTAGTTTCATTCTTCATTCACATAGCTGTCCAGTTTTCACAGCACCACTTACTGAAGAGTTCTCTTTTCTTTATTGTATATTCTTTCTTCCTTTGTCAAAGATAAGGTGCTCACAGGTGCATGAGTTTATCTCTGGGCTTTCTATCTTGTTCCATTGGCCTATATTTCTGTTTTTGTGACAGTACCATACTGTCTTGATGACTGTAGTTTTGTTGTATACTCTAAAGTCCGGAAGGTTAATTGCTTCAACTCCCATTTTTCTTTCTCAAGATTGCTTTAGCTATTCCTATTCGGAGTCTTCTGCATTTCCATGCCAATTGTGAAATTATTTATTCTAGTTCTATTATTAAAAAAAATAGGTAGTTTTGTGTGAATTGTACTGAATCTGTAGATTGCTTTCAGTAGTATAGTCATTTTCAAAATATGGATTCTTCCAATCAAGAACAGGATATATCTCTCCATCTATTTGTGTCATCTTTGATTTCTTTCATCAGTGTCTTATAGTTTTCTGCATACAGTTCTTTTATCTCTTTAGGTAGGTTAATTCCTAGCTATTTCTTTTTGTTGCAGTGGTGAATGGGATTGTTTCCTTAATGTCTCTCTCTGATTTTTCATTGTTAGTTTATAGATATGCAAGGGATTTCTGTGTATTAATTTTCTACCCTGGGACTTTACTGTATTCATTGATTAGGTCTAGTAACTTTCTAGTGGCATCTTTGGGATTTTCTACATATACTATTATGTCCCCTGCAAACAATAAGAGTTTTAATTTTTGTTTTCGAATCTGGATTCCTTTTCTTTCTTTTTCTTCTTTGATTGATGTGGCTAGGACTTCCAAAATTATGTTGAATAATAGTGGCAAGAGTGGGCACCCTTGCCAAGAGTGAGTTCCTGATCTTAGAGAAAATGATTTCAGTTTTTCACCATGGAAAATAATGTTTGCTGTGGGTTAATCATACATCTCCTTTATTGTATACATAATGGAATATTCAGTTCAGTTCAGTCGTGTCCAACTGTTTGCGACCCCATGAATCGCAGCACGCCAGGCCTCCCTGTCCATCACCAGCTCCCAGAGTTCACCCAAACTCATGTGCATCGAGTCAGTTATGCTATCCAGCCATCTCATACTCTGTCGTCCCCTTCTCCTCTTGCCCCCAATCCCTCCCAGCATCAGGGTCTTTTCCAATGAGTCAACTCTTACTCAGCTATAAAAGGGACACATTTGAAACAGTTCTAATGAGGTGGATGAATCTAGCATCTGTTATTCAGAGTGAAGTAGGTCAGAAAGAGAAACACAGATACTGTATAGTAACACATATATATGGAATCTAGAAAGATGATAGCTGATAAACCTATTTGCAGGGCAGCAAGGGAGCCACAGACATAAAGAACAGGCTCATGGACAGTGGGGAAGGAAAAGGCGGAATGACTTAAGAGAGTAGTACTGAAACATATGCATTACCATATGTAAAACAGATAGCCCGTGGGAAATTGCTGTTTGACACAGGGAACCCAAAGCAGATCCTCTGTGAGAGCTTGGAGGGTGGGATGTGGAGGGAAGAGGGAGGGCGGTTTAAGAGGGAGAGGACATATGTATGCCTATGGATGATTCATGTTGATGTAAGACAGAAACCACCACAATACTGTAAAGTTATTAGCCTCCAATTAAAAATAAAATGTAAGAAAAAAGAAATCTCCAGATCCAGATAATTTCACCAGTGGAGTCTATCAAACCTTTTTAAGAATAAATAACTCTACACAATCTCTTCCAGAAAACAGAAGGTAAGGAAGACTTCTCAACTAAATTCATTTTAGGAGACTAATATTTTCATGATAACAAACAACACAGAGACTGTACACACACACACACACACAAAGAAAACTACAGAGTGATGTTCTTCATTAACAAAAAGACAAAATTTCCAAAGTATTAACCAGTTGAATCTGATGCTCTGACACCAACAATTCAATCCTTTTCTGACAGTACTGTTCCAGGTAGTTAATATGCTGCTGCTAAGTCACTTCAGTCGTGTCTGACTCTATCCCTGGGATTCTCCAGGCAAAAACACCAGAGTGGGTTGCCATTTCCTTCTCCAATGCATGAAAGTGAAAACTGAAAGTGAAGTCGCTCAGTCGTGTCCAACTCTTAGCGACCCCATGGACTGCAGCCTACCAGGCTCCTCCATCTATGGAATTTTGGAGGAAACCAGTCCTAAATATGCATTGGAAGGACTGACACTGAAGCTCCAATACTTTGGTCACCTGATGTAAAAGACTCTGATGCTGGAAAAGATTGAAAGCACAAGGAGAGGGGGCAGTAGAGTATAAGAAGGCTAGATAGCACCACCAACTCCATGGGCATTAGTCTGAGCAAACTCTGAGAGACAGTGAAGGAGGGGGAAGCCTGGTATGCTGCAGTCCATGGGGTTGCAAAGAGTTAGACATGACTTAGTGAGTGAACAACAACAGACAATGAATTCATAGAATAAACTCTACCTGGTCACGATGTTATTATTCTTTTGCTACACTGATGGAATTCTTTGTTGTAATAGGAAATATATATTTGGCCTTTGAACCCAGTTCTTGGCACAGAGCTCCTCAAACCTTTGGACTGCATGACAGGAATGTCATTTGGTATTCAGACAAATGCCTTTCAGCCATATCTGAGTTGATGCTAATAAGATGACTGGTGGGGGGTTAAGGAGGTGAGGCTCAGTAGCTTCAGGATGGTGACTAGTTTCAAGAAAGAACAAGCCTTGGAACTTCAGGGAAGGGTAGAAGGACAGGAGCTCACCCACCAATGGCTGGTGATTTAATCAATCATGCCTAAAAAATCGAAACCTCCATAAAAGCCTTACACAACTGAATTTAGGGGGCTTCCAAGTTGCTAAACACATCTGGATGCTTTCAAGGCAGCTTGAGCGACTTCACTTTCACTTTTCACTTTCATGCATTGGAGAAGGAAATGGCAACCCTAATAAAAATTAGGGTTAGGGTTAGGATTGATGGGTTTGATCTCCTTGCAGTCCAAGAGACTCTCAAGAGTCTTTTCCAGCATCACAATTGAGAAGCCTTAGTTCTTTGGCACTCAGCCGGCTTTATGGTCCAACTGTCACATCTATACGTGACTACTGGAAAAACCATAGTTTTGACTAGATGAACCTTTGTCGGCAAAGTGATGTTAGTTAGTTTGTTTGTTTTTAATTTTTATTTTTACTTTATTTTACTTTACAATACTGTATTGGTTTTGCCATACATTGACATGAATCCGCCACGGGTGTACATGCGTTCCCAAACATGAACCCCCCTCCCACCTCCCACCCCATATCATCTCTCTGGATCATCCCCGTGCACCAGCCCCAAGCATCCTGTATCCTGCATCGAACATAGATAGACTGGCGATTCGTTTCTTACATGATAGTATACATGTTTCAATGCCATTCTCCCAAATCATCCCACCGTCTCCCTCAGAGTCCAAAAGTCTGCTTATTTTAACTGGAGGTTAATTACTTTACAACATTGTATTGGTTCTGCTATACATCAAGATGAATCCGCCACGGGTGTACACGTGTTCCCCATCCTGAACCCCTCTCCCACCTCCCTCCCCGTACCATCCCTCTGGGTCGTCCCAGTGCGTCAGCCCCAAGCATCCAGTATCATGCATCAAACCTGGATTGGCGATTCATTTCATATATGGTATTATACATGTTTCAATGTCATTCTCCCAAATCATTCCACCCTCTCCCTCTCCCACAGAGTCCAAAAGACTGTTCTATACATCTGTGTCTCTTTTGCTATCAGGCATATAGGGTTATCGTTACCATCTTTCTAAATTCCATATATATGTGTTAGTATACTGTATTGGTGTTTTTCTTTCTGGCTTACTTCACTCTGTATAATAGGCTCCAGTTTCATTCACCTCATTAGAACTGATTCAAATGTATTCTTTTTAATGGTTAGTTTAATATTTTAAAAATTCTTCTATTCCATTTAATTCTCTAAATGAGGGGGAAATAGTATCAATTAACATAGAAAATTTATTTGACAAAATTCGTGATTAAAATAAACACCTCCTAGAAACATGAAAATACAGGAAACTTCATCAACTAGGTGAAGAACTATAAAAATATCTACAGCTAACTTTATACTTAATGGTAGAAGGCAGACTCATTCAGTTACTGTGTCCAGGCTCACTCTGCTCACCACATGATGAGCCAGTAAGTCGGGAGATGAGGTGTTGAGGCAAGGAATAATGACTTTATTCAGAAAGCCAGAAGACTGAGAAGATGGCAGACTAATGTCACAAAATAACGAGTTTCTTTCATAGAACATGGGTTTGAGGGGGAGGTGAGGAAGTAAAGTAAAAGGCCATTAATCTTGCAAATATGTCCTGGAATGATCAGCCTCAGGGAGGGACTGTGTTAATTTCTTCTTTCTTGCCACCATTCACAGGTGGACAGGATCAGGATGTCTCCCTGAACAAGGGCACTTTGTTTTAACATTCAACCAGAGAAGCAGGGTTCCCCAAGGCAGGATATTATGTATAGATAGTATCTGTTTACTGAACAAAAGCGAAGGGAACCAAAGGTTAAAGTAAAAGAAACAGATTCTCCCCTGTAACAACCCCTTGTTTTTAAGATTGAAAACAAGACAAATATGTATACTGTGTTGTCATTAAACATAGTACCAAAGTTTTACCCAGTGCAGTAAGGCAAGAGAAGAAAATAAAAATCAGACACTGGAAAGGAAGAAAAAATTCTCTATTGCAGATGACAGGAGTGTGTAGAAATTACAGAAATTTTAGAAAATAAAATTTAAGTGAGTTTTGTAAGGTTGTAGAGTGAAAGATCAATACACAAAACTAATCTTATATATTAGCAGTGATTGGATGGAAAGAAATTAATAGCATAATACACTTTAAAATAAAAAATGAAATACTTAAGTACAAATTAATTTTGTAAAGTATATGCCAATGACTCCAAATGCTAATGGAAGAAATCATAGAAAACTGAAGAGATAAAACACTCTGACCAGTGGAACAGATTAGTGTTATACAAGTACATGTAACTGATTCTTGACGAGAAAAGCAGTAGCTTGTTAGTCTTTTCAACAAATGGTGTTGTTAGGGGAGGCACACTGACAAACCACCCACCCTGGCCAGGCAGCATAGTAACCATTTGCATGAGTTGTTTTAAACAGGAGGTCCTGGTTAGGAATGTGGAACTAATAAGCCACCACCAACTAGGAGAGCTCAGGAAAGATCAAAGAGTGACACCTCCCAGAATCCTTCTCACTGGCATCAGCAAACATCTTGGCTGAATAGGCACCACCAGAAAGGACTCTGAGTCAGAATAATTGACCAAAGACCTCCTGAAGACTAATCCCATCACCATGAAACGCTAGCCATGTGGCAGAGCAGTTCTCCTGGGTTCCCTTACCCTACTGCTCTCTGCCCAGGTGCCCCTTCCCATTAAAATCTCTTGCTTTGTCAGCACATGTGTCTCCTTGAACAATTCATTGCTGAGTGTTAGATAAGAGGCCACTTTCAGGCCCTGGAAGGGGTCCCTCTTCCTGCATCAGTGCTGGAACAATTGGATGTCCATAAGCAAAAAAAAAAAAAAACCCTCAACCTAAATGTCACACCTTATACAAAGTTAACTCAAAATGGATTACAAACATCAGTGTAAATGATGTAAAGCTTTTGAAAGAAAACATGGAAAATCTTTGTTAATCGAGGAGCTCTTAGATATGACATCACATATGCAATAAAAGGAAAGAATGGTGATTAATCTTTATCAAAATTTCAAATATTTTGCTTATGCAGTTTAAAAAAGAAAACAACACTCCACAGACTTGGAAAAAATATTTTCAAATCCTATATTCAGAAACAATTTGTATTCATAATGTATAAAGAACTCTAAACAGTACAAAAACAAAATTGAGAATGTAGCCTGATGCCTAAGTTTTTATGAGGTTTAAACTGGGAATAAACAAGTTATGTTTAAGACTTTCATAAGTATTCACCATCTCTGAAGTTACTCTCTTATCATGGATGGGACATAGCTGTGCTGTCAGTAATATTTAGTGTGATGTTAATTCCTATTAGCTGATAATAATCACTGTTTCTACTCTAGTTGCTGGGTTATTTTCTCACATATGGTAGATATCTCCCTTCCATTGCCACTACTGGTTTTTCCCTGCAATGGCATCATTAAAGATTCTGAAATGAGTTTCACAAGTATTTTCTATACAGAAATAACATTTTTTTATCTAAGCCCGAGTGTTACCGAAAAGCAGTCAAATTGCTTTCCAGGCAGGAATCGAAAGAACAAGTGTGCTTGTCTCATGCATACTCTTCTCTCAGTCCCTCTCCCATTTCGGCTCTGGCACCAGTGTCTGCCATCTGAAATAATGAGCAAAGCAGCAGTAAGTTCCTGGCCTGATTCTGAACCATACTAATCCTAGTCATGATGTCTGGAAAGGAACATTTGTAAATGACTTCTTCCATTCACTTGGCAAATTGGTAATCCAAACTTTTTGTCATTTTTGCTTCACATCATTTAGATACAGCTGAGACCTCTGAATACTGGGTTCTACTGTCTGATCTTTGTGTCTCTTACTGACATGGACACATATATTATGTACTAACACTTCTATACATAGAATTTCCATTTGTAATCTCTCTTAAATAGGTTTATTTGCTTTAAACAAAGACTGGGAATAGTACTCAGGACCCACAGATTAACAGATTTAAACTAGCTTCCTTCTAGACAATAGGAGTATCAGGAAGCAAGGAGAAGATAATTTGAATAAACACTTGTTATAAAGTTGAAACAAATTTCTAGTTTTGTGATATACTTTAAAGGTGATCTATATACCTAAGATATTCTTTCTGATTATAACAATTCTTAGCTTGAACTGGAAACATAATCTCTCTCCCAAATCTAAGATCTAGAATAAATACACTACATATCACACAGAGCCATCTTTTTACAGCATAAGAAACGTAAGTAACATTCTTCAAAACACTGTTTTGTTATTGCAGTCTGTGTTTTATGCATGTGTGCTAATTCTTCAAAACTCACCATGTATTTTACATTATGCATGTTTGAATATGATCTAGCCACATTTCATTTGCTCAGTAGCCATGTGGAGCCTAATGGCTACTATATTAAATAGCACAAGTCATCACATTCTTTGCAGCTTGAAAATTCAAGTTTTTAGTTATAAATCCAATTTTTTATTACCATTTAAAAATGTATGTTACACTGGTCATATCTAAAATTTTCTCTTTAAATTTCTAGGTATTATGTTCATTATAAATATATTTTTGTAATATTTAAATTTTATAATTGGGAAATAAAAATACATGGATTATGTTTCTGATAAAATTAGCAAACTAGATTTAGCACAATTTTATGTCCATTACAACCTTTGTAGCTCAGTTGAATATACTATAGAATGTTTTTATATATCACTGAGTGTAAGCTACCACAGTATTAGTGAAAACCACCAGCATTCAGAAGACTCTTATTGTATGACAAAGATTCCAAATAATAATAATAATAATTCTATCCATTTTAATATTAAAAGTGTATACATAGAATCAGTGTACATTATGTTATATGCAGTCTAAGCTTTCTTCATCTCATTTTGGTAATACTAATATATACTGTGGTCCTAAAGATATTTTCCTATATTTTATCATAAAAGTTTAAAACTTTTTCCTTCACATTCAGGCTCTTAATATGCTTAGTTATTTTCTAATTATATTCTCTTATTCTTGGGTAAAAGAATTGTCCGCCACTGATTGTAACACCCTCTTTGTCATCTACCAAGTTTCTCTGTAAACATGGTTCTATCTCCTTGCCTTCTATTCTAGTGCCATACCTGTCGGTCTCAATACTCATTTTGCATTGTATTAATTATTATAGCACTAAAATAAGTTTGATATCTGATAGAGAAAATCTTTCCATGTAATTTTTTATCTAAATTGTCTTGGCTATTCTTGCCCCGTTTTTTATCCACATAAATTTTAGAATTAATTTTTTCTTATTTGACCATAAAAACCTCTATTAGGCCTCTGATGGATTTGATTTCATTGTACTTAAAGATTAACTTGTGAGAAGCTAGCATATTTCTGATGTTGATTCTTCTAGTTTATCCATATTTTCTTTAAAAATTGTTTAGTAATGTTTTTTCATTATCTTCCTAAAACTCCTACACATCTTTTATTGGATTAATCCTTGATAACTTAGAGATTACATTGTTACTATGAATGAATTTTTTCCTTTTCATTTGTTTTTTGGACATGCCACATAGCATGCAGAATCTTAGTACCTGACCAGGGATGGAACCCATGCCCCTTGCAGTGGAAGGCTAGAGGCTTAACCGGTGGACTGCCAGAGAAGTCCCTGAATTAGATTCTTTTCTATACATTTTCTTTTTCTAGGCCTCTAATTTTTTTAATTTTTGTATTATAGTTGATTTACTGTGTTGGGTTAGTCTCAGTTGTACTATAAAGTACCATAATATGCAGGGCAGGAAGCAACAGTTAGAACTGGACATGGAACAACAGACTGGTTCCAATTAGGAAAAGGAGTACGTCAAGGCTGTATATTGTCACCCTGCTTATTTAACTTCTATGCAGAGTACATCATGAGAAACGCTGGGCTGGAAGAAGCACAAGCTGGAATCAAGATTACCGGGAGAAATATCAATAACCTCAGATATGCAGATGACACCACCCTTATGGCAGAAAGTGAAGAGGAACTAAAAAGCCTCTTGGTGAAAGTGAAAGAGGAGAGTGAAGAAGTTGTCTTAAAACTCAACATTCAGAAAATGAAGATCATGGCATCTGGTTCCATCACTTCATGGCAATAGATAGGGAAACAGTGGAAGCAGTGTCAGACTTTATTTTTTGGGACTCCACAATCACTGCAGATGGTGATTGCAGCCATGAAATTAAATGATGCTTACTCCTTGGAAGAAAAGTTATGACCAACCTAGATAGCATATTGAAAAGCAGAGACTTTACTTTGCTGACTAAGGTCCATCTAGTCAAGGCTATGGTTTTCCCAGTGGTCATGTATGGATGTGAGAGTTGGACTGTGAAGAAAGCTGAGCAACAAAGAATTGATGCTTCTGAACTGTGGTGTTAGAGAAGACTCCTGAGAGTCCCTTGGACTGCAAGGAGATCCAACCAGTCCATTCTGAAGGAGATCAGCCCTGGGTGTTCTTTGGAGGGAATGATGCTAAAGCTGAAGTCCCAGTACTTTGGCCACCTCTTGCCAAGAGTTGACTCATTGGAAAAGACTCTGATGCTGGGAGGGATTGAGGGCGGGAGGAAAAGGAGATGACAGAGGATGAGATGGCTGGATGGACATGAGTTTGAGTGAACTCCGGGAGTTGGTGATGGACAGGGAGGCCTGGCGTGCTGCGATTCATGGGGTCGCAAAGAGTCAGACATGACTGAGCAACTGAACTGAACTGAACTGAAAGTGATTTAACAATACATGTACAGATATCCATTCTTTTTCTGATCCTTTTCCCATAGAGGTTATTACAGAATTTTTTCCTGTGCTAAACAGAAGGTCCTTGTTGATTATCTGTTTTTTGTCTTCTTTTAAATAATTTGGCTGTGTAGGGTCTTAGGGACGTGGGATCTTCATCACTGCATATGGGATCTTTCATTGCAATACGTGGGCTGTGGGCTCTAGGTTGTGGCACTCAGCTTCTCTAGTTGTGTTGCACAGGCTTCCCTCTAGTTGTGTGCAGGCTCCAGAATGCATGGATTCAGTAGTTACGGCAAGCTAGTTTAGTGCCCTTCAGCATATGGGATCTTAGTCGCTCAACAAGGGATCAAACCCACATCCCCTGCATTGGAAGACAGATTCTTAACCACTGGATTACCAAGAAAGCCCCCAGATTATCTATTTTATATATAGTAGTGTGCATATGTTAATCCCAGTCTCCTAATTTACCCTGCTACCTTTCCCCTTTGGTAACCATAAGTTTGTTTTCTAAGTCTATAAGTCTGCTTCTGTTTTGTAGATAAGTTCCTTTGTATCATTTTTTTAGATTCCACATAAAGTGATATCATGTTATATGTGTCTTTCTCTGACTTACTTCATGTAGTATGATGATCTCTAGATCCATCCATGTTCCTGCAAATGCCATTATTTCCTTGTTTCCATGGCCAATATTCCATTATATACATGTACTGTGTCTTCTTTATCCATTCATCTGTCAGTGGACATTTTGGTTGTTTCCATGTTTTGGCTGTTGTTAATAGTGCTGTGGTGAACATTGGGGAACACTGTCTTTTTGAAGTATGGTTTTCTCCTGATATATGCCCAGGGATTTGGATCATATGGTAGCTCTATTTCTACTCTTTTAAGAAACCTCCATGCTGTTCTCCTTAATGACTGTACCAATTTCCATTCTCACTGGCAGAGTAGGAGGGTCACCTTTTCTCCACATTCTTCCCAGCATTTATCGTTGGTAGCCTTTTTGTGAGGGTGACCATTCTGACTGGTATGAGGAAATACTACATTGTAGTTTTGATTTGTATTTCCCTAATGCTTAGCCAGGTGGCTAATGCTTAGCTACCTGGGCTTCCCAGGTGGTGCTAGTGGTAAAGAATCCACCTGCCAGTGCAGGAGGTGCAAGAGACGTGGGTTTGATCCCTGAATTGGGAAGATCCCCTGGAGGAGGAAATGGCAACCCATTCCAATATTCTTGCCTGAAAAATCCCATGGACAAAGAAGCCTGCTGGGCTACAGTCCATGGCATAACAAAAAGTTGGACATGACTAAGTGACTAACACAGTGCTTAGCCATGTTGAGCACCTTTTCATGTGCTTTTTGGCCATGTGTATGTCTCTGGAGAAATGTCTACTTAGATCTCTTACCCATTTTTTGATTGGGTGATTTTTTTTTTTAATTGAGCTGCATGAGCTGTCTGTATATTTTGGAGATTAATCTTTTGTCACTCACTTCACTTGCAGATATTTTCACCCATTCTGCAGGTTGTCTTTTCATTTCCTCTATGGTTTTCTTTGCTGTACAAAAATATTTAAGTTTAATTGGTTCCCATTTTATTTTTGTTTTTATTTTCATTATTCTAGAAGGATTAAAAAAGATATTGCTGCATTCTGCCTATGTTTTCCTCTAAGAGTTTTAGAGTATCTGGTCTTATGTTTGCATCTAGGTCTTTTAGTTCATTTTGAGTTTATTTCTGTGTATGGTATTAGAGAATGTTCTAATTCATTCTTGTACACGTAGCTGTCCAGTTCACCCAGCACTACTTATTGAAAAGACGGTCTTTTGTCCATTGTATATGCTTGCCTCCTTTGTTGTATATTGATTGACTATAGGTGCATAAGTTAATTTCTGGGCTTTCTATCCTGACCCATTGATCTATAAGTAGCTTTATAGTATTGTCTGAAGTCAGGGAATCTGATTCTTCCAGCTCCATTTTTCTTAAGATTGTTTCAGCTATTTGGGATCTTGTGTTTCCATACAAATCTTAAGGATTTTTTTGTTCTGTACCAGCAAATGATGCCATTGGTAATTTGACTGATATTGCTTTGAGTCTGGAGATTACCTCAAGTAGTATATTCTGTTTTTTCTTTTTTTTTTTTTAACTTTGCGTATAGTCTTTTGACAGTATTGATTCTTCCAATCCAAAAACATGATATATCTTTCTGTCTATGTTATCATTGATTTATTTCATCACCATCTTACAGTTTTTGGAGTACAAGTCTTTTGCTTCCTTAGTGGGATTGTTTCCTTAATTTCTCTTTCTGACCTTTCATTGTTAGTGTATGGAAATACAATAGATTTCTGTGCATTAATTTTAACATACTTTAACTTTATCAGATTCATTCATGAGCTCTAATAGTTTTCTGGTAGCATCTTTAGGATTTTCTACATAAAATGTTACGTTATCTGCGATTAATGACAGTTTTACTTCTGCTGATTTTCTAATCATTATTGGTATGTGAGCAAACTGCTGAATTTGCTACATGGATCTTATATTCACCAATCTTATTCTGTTATTTTAATAATTTGTATATTATCTTGGGCTTCCCATGTATATTTTCATTTCATTTGAAAATAAAGATAGTCAAGGCTCGTAGTATACAATTGTTTTTTCTCTTCTTTCTTTTTCTGATCTTATTGCATTAGCCAACTTTCACTATAGTGCTGAGTACTAGTGGTGTCATCTGGAATCATTGACTTGTTCATGATCAAACATCATGTTTTATCCAGAAGAGAAGTTTATTTTATAATATATAACAGAAGCTGGCATGATTTACTGGAAGGCTAATATGACATTCTCTGATTTAATAGAATGCGTGTTTTTCTAATAAACACAAATTATATATATTTAGAAAATAACATTTTTTTAGATCATCCATAATCACTTTTCCCAGAGATAATCACCATCTGCATTCTGAAAATGGCAAAATTATTCTGAAAATCCCTTAAATCATATGGAAGTTAGAAGAGCTATGTGAAAGTCGCTTAGTCGTGTCCAACTCTTTGCAACCACATGGACTATACAGTCCATGGAATTCTCTACCCACTGGAGTGGGTAGCCTTTCCCTTCTCCAGGGAATTTTCCCAACCCAGGGATCAAACCCAGAGCTCCCACATTGCAGGCAGACTGTTTACCAGCTTAGCCATAATGGAAGCCCAAGAATACTAGAGTGGGTAGCCTATCCCTTCTCCAGGGGATCTTCCTGACCTAGGAATGGAACCAGGGTCTCCTGTATTGCAAGAAGATTCTTTACCAGCTGAGCTACCAGGGAAGCCCGTAAGAGCTATAGAGAGAAGTAAATGGATCTGGGCTGTTCTCTCTGTACATTTATACTACGAAATGAAATACAGAAGAATACATATGAAAATACAATTCTTTAGCCTGTTTTCTATACTTTTATTGTTGTTACTGAACAACAGATTATATAGCATTCTCTCACAATGCACCAAGCATTATACATATAGTTGAACTCAGGAGGTTAAATGTATATGGATCACTTGCAGTATTTACATGATTTACTGACTTGAACACGTGAGCTTCTGTAAGACTCAACTCCTTCATATAAAATGTACCATATTTTATAAATACCTATTACTGTGTATTCACGTAATAGCATTTTTGTTTATATCCATATTTAGCATTTCAAAAATGGTATACTTTGTAGTAACAAAAATTAAAGAAATATAATAGCAAGGGAGAGACCTAGGATTCTCATGTTCCAAGAAAATATATTGTCTATTCTAAATCTTTTCAGAAGATGGACAACCAGTGTCAGCTAAACAGTAGAATAATAAATTGATACATGCTCAATTACATGTGGGAAATTTTAGCAAAAAAATTTTGAACATGAATCTAATCAAGGGAAACAAATATAATATATAAAATCTGTGTCAGCCAAGCTTTTAAAATGCTGTCGTTCATAGGTCTTAGAAACTCCTTCCTCCTTCCCACATAAGTGAACCTCAGAAACCAAGTAAAATACCAAATGAGAGTGATACATAATGATCATTTTTCATATACTGTAGAGTTTGATATAATTCTAAAGAGTGAAAGAAAATCATGGATTGCCTCAATTCAAATTCCTTTTGCATTATAGCCTTTATAGTTAGGATATTTAAACAGACTTACTCAGGTTTTTTTTCCCACAGTACGTAAGCTGAACTCATGGCCTTTCCCACAGTAGATATAGTCTCTCTACATCTTCAGCAACTTATTGTTTGTTAGCATGAATATCCTAACATGAGAATCATAGTTTATTAGTGATATTTTCTATAAATTTTCATTATCATAGGTATGCTATTATTCTGATGTTTTAAATCCATCATTATCCCCAAAAGAAAATTGTGTCTCACATTCAAGTAATGGTAAAGTAAATTTGAATAATGAGCTTAAATCTTAAATTGGGTCACTTCAGGTCACTCAAGGCCAAGAAAGACCTGACATGAGAAAAGGTTTTAGCTTTATAGAAGCACTAACTGTGTTACATCTGCTTTTTCTTTCACAGTTTTAGTTAATTATCTTTATTTTTTGTCCTGTGCTTAATAAAAGGTTTAATAGGTGATTATGTATACATTCCTGGTTTGATCTTATTTTAATTATTTTCACTGATGGGATAGTTCCCTTTTTTTAAGGTATGTAATTATCTTAACACAGCATGTTGTCAGGCTTTTCCTAAAAAGGAAAATGTAGTTGGTTCTTCTATCTTACAGGTATTCAAGTACAGAGGATTTCTTAACTTTCATGAACCAATGAATATTTCATAGATTTTAGAATATGGTATAAACATGAAATATAGCTGGTGACAGGACAGTTTGTTTTCCTTAATTGAATTTTATTAGTATTCTCAATTCTAAGTGAATCTGACTGATATTTATCTAAAATACCGATGACTCAAGTTGTCCAAAGGAGTCACCTTGTTAGAAGATACATTTTTTTTTTAATTGAAGGATAGTTGCTTTACAGAATTTTGCTGTTTTCTGTCAAACTGCACCATGAATCAGCCATAGGTATACATATCCCCTCCCTTTTGAATCTCCCTCGCATCTCCCTCCCCATCCCACCTCTCTAGGTTGATACAGAGCCCCTGTTTAAGTTTCCTGAGCCATACAGCAAATTCCCATTGGCTATCTATTTTGCATATGGTAATGTAAGTTTCCGTGTTACTCTTTCCATACATTTCACTGTCTCCTCCCCCTCCCCATGTTCATAAGTTCTCTATGTCTGTTTCCCCATTGTTGCCCTGTAAATAAATTCTTCAGTACCATTTTTCTAGATTCTG
This sequence comes from Capricornis sumatraensis, assembly GCF_032405125.1. Taxonomy (NCBI): domain Eukaryota; kingdom Metazoa; phylum Chordata; class Mammalia; order Artiodactyla; family Bovidae; genus Capricornis; species Capricornis sumatraensis. Next base: position 21,504,285 of record NC_091088.1, on the reverse strand, counting down.
TATGTGTGTTTTAGAATATGGTATTTACCTTTCTCTTTCTGACTCACTTCACTTTGTATGATAGGTTCTAGGTTCATCCACCTCATTAGAACTGACTCAAATGTGTTCCTTTTTATGGCTGAGTAATATTCCATTGTGTATATATACAACAACTTGTTTATCCATTCATCTGTTGACGGACATCTAGGTCGCTTCCATGTTCTAGCTATTGTAAATAGTGCTGCAGTGAACCATGGGATACATGTGTCTCTTTCAATTTTGGTTTCCTCGGGGTATATGCCTAGCAGTGGGATTGCTGGGTCATATGGTGATTTTAGTCCTAGTTTTTTAAGGAATCTCCATACCATCTTCCATAGTGGCTGTATCAATTTACATTCCCACCAACAGTGCAAGAGTGTTCCCTTTTCTCCATGAAAAGATGCTTAACTGCTCATTATTAGAGAAATGCAAATCAAAACTACAATGAGATATCACCTCACACCAGTCAGAATGGCCCTCATCGAAAAGTCTACAAACAATAAATGCTGGAAAGGGTATGGAGAAGCATTTCTTTAATAATGTTTAAAGCACTTGAGAAGTTCTTCTGTATGGAATTGGCTACATGGAGAGTGGTTGCTCATAGGGATGGGATTCTGTAAGAGGATGATTGGAATTTAGTAGAGTTAATGATTATACAGCTTTGTGAATGTACCAAAGGCTGCTAAATTGAACACTTTAAAATGATGAATTTTTTGGTAAATTAATTGTCTCAGTTAAAAATAAGTCAATTAAAGAACCAGACTCAAAAAAATCTCACTGTTTTATATATACCTTGATTTTCTATAAATATTTCACTCCGTTCAGTTCAGGCAGTCATGTCCGACTCTTTGCAACCCTATGGACTGTAGCATGCCAGGCTCCCCTGTCCATCACCAACTCCCAGAGCTTGCTCAAACTCTTGTCCATCGAGTCAGTGATGCCATCAACCATCTCATCCTCTCTTGTCCCCTTCTCTCCCTGCCTTCAATCTTTTGCAGCATCAGGGTCTTTTCCAATGAGTCACATTGATTCTTCGCATTAAGTGGCCAAGTATTGGAGTTTCAGCTTCAGCATCAATCCTTCCAATGAATATTCAGAACTGATTTTCTTTAGGATTGACCAGTTTTTTTCTCCTCAATCAAACCAGATCAAACAAGATCAAATATCTCACTAACCAACATATTTACTGACCTTAACCATAATTCTAGAGCTTCCCAGGTGGCACTAGTGGTAAAGAATCCGCCTGCCAATGCAGGAGACATAAGAGTCATGGGTTTGATCCCTGAGTCAGGAAGATCCCCTGGAGGAGGAAATGGCAACCCACTCCAGTATTCTTGCCTGGATAATCTCATGGATAAAGGAGCATGGTGGGCTACAGTCTGTAGGGTTGCAAAGAGTCGGACACAACTGAGCATCTGAGTACATAGCACACAACTGTAACACTTAAGTTTATACTTACTACTCACACTGAAGACTCACCATCACTGGGAATGTCAGAAGATTCAACATCTTCTGAAGGCATCCTCAAAGAGGATCACAAAACTGTCCTCTACAATGACACTGAAGTAAGTATAGAGCATCACGAGGAGCTTGCTTGGAGGACACAAGATTTGTGTGTGCTGTGAGATTATTCTTTTACAAAAATCAGTCATAGCAACTTATTACATTCAGTTTTTCTTGTGCAGCAATCCCAGGCTACTCTGGGCCTTGTGAGGTATCTCATGAGGCAGCCCAGAAAAGTATTTGGCCCTCCTCAGAGTCAGATTCTTCACAAGGGTGCAGGTAGACTGCATCTCCATTTTCCTTTGCTTCCAACACATTTGGTTACTTCAAAAATAGAGGACCTGAGGAGAAAGATGACCGTGCTTAATGATAAATTAAGCTTTTAGTGTTTATTTTCTTGTTTAAAAACATTACCTGTTATCTTTTACTTTAAAAATATTTATTGAGGGCCCATTCTACTGAAGCAGATTCTGAGTGCTAAGGATACAAGAGTGAATGAGAGAGATAAATTTAGGAAGAGTAGACAGTAAACAAGCAAATCATAAATAAAAATATAAAGTATTGCTAAATCTACACAGTGAATTGAAGTAGGTGATGTAGAGTGACTGGTAACTACAAGAAAATGTTGTTTCCTGCCTACTACAAAAATCTACATACAAATCAAACTACTTAAAACCCTGCCCACCAAGAGATAACCACTGTTAGCCTTGGCTGCATATCCTTGCAAACCCTGCTCTGTGTGCTCAGGAGTATGTATAAAGATGTATGTGACGTTTTGTATATATTGATTGTAAAACAAGATCATGCTGCTTTTTTCATTTAACATATGAACTATTTTTCATGTCAGTAATACTACTTTTATAATGCTGTTTTAACAATTATAAAATATTCTATTTGGTTGATTTAATCAGTTTTCAGTTATTGGATACTTGGAGTGTATTGCATAACTCAAAAAATCACATGAAAGGATGTTGTATATAGCTGATGCACACATAATTCAAAATATTATTCATTTATAATGTTGAATGATACAACTTTCTCTCCATCACTGTTAAGATACATACTTTTCATTTTTCTGGTTTGGTTTGTTTGGTTTTTGTTTGTTTTATTGTTGTTTTGACTGCATTGCAAGGCATGTAGGATCTTTAATCTAATACTCAAGCAGAAGTGCAGAGTCTTAACCCCTGGACCATCAGTGTAGTCCTGGGTGTTTTTTTTTAATCTATCTACCCGCTGGGTACATACTGCAAGGCAGAATCTTCAGCTGTTGACTTTTTTCCCCTGTATTTCTTTCCTCAGCTATTGCATTCATATTTACAGCACAAGTTTCTTAAATTCTAGTTGATAAACCCCTAGATCTTTATCTCAAACCTTGTCATCTCTGCCATATGGCTGTCTGACCATCCCCCCAATCTTGTCAGAAACCAAATTTAATCATACCTGCTCGACTCTTCAAATCCAACTCTTCCTCATAATTTTGCTATTTATTACAAAGATACATCATGGCCCCAATCATTTTAGCCTAGAAAAGTTCAATTACCTTTGACCCCATGAAGCAGGTACAGTCTTCTTTCATAATGTAATTTTCAGGCATCTTTTCCATCAACATTGCCACCTCCCTAGTTCAAGACACTTTCTGCTTAGCCTGAATTATTATTTTAACAGTTTCCTTCTTGATTTTTTTTAAACTTGGTATCCCCTTCCTTTCAATTCTGCCTATATCCTCTGGATCTTGCTCCATCAATTATCCCCCCTTTGTCTTCAGAATCTTCTCATACTACCCTCTTTCCCCTCTTATCTTTATTTAAATATGTACAAGTCTCCCTAAACTTAAAGATGTTTTTGTGACTCTGGACAGCTGTCTCTACTTTATTACCTGAAATTTACCCTTAATCTCCCACAGTCTGGCTTCAGGCCATCCTACTCTATTAAACCTCTCATTCAGTCCCTCTAACTGATAATCCAGTAGATACTTAACAGTCTTTATGTCACCAAGTTTTTGTCCACATTTGCTGTTGATAACTTACTCCTAAAACTTTGCTGGTTCTCTCTATATTCTAACTATTCCTATGCCATCTCTTCTGAGAACTCTTCTTCACCTTGGCCACTTTAAATGCTGATATTTCTTAGGGTTCCATGCTCAGCCCTTGTTCTCACTCTGCATATTCTTCATCTACTTTGGCTACTTCAGTTACCATTTAGAAGCCGAGGACTTCTAAATCCTGGGATCTGGGCCTCACACGTGTGTGTAACTGCCTAGTGCATCTTCCCCTGGGTGCTCTACCAATGGCACCGCAAACCTGAAACTATCTTCTCTTCCCTAAAACTGTTCTTAGTTTTCTGTTTATCGCAGATAGTATTACCATCATTCACCCAGTCATTCCCAGTCATCGGAAATGTTGGAAGCCATTTTTCATTTCCCTTTCATTTCATCCTTCCCTTTCCCCTCATCCAGCTCATCACTGCATTGTACAGTATTCACAACTAAACAAGAACTAGTGTAATTTCCTAACCCATCTTTGTTCCTCTGTGTGTATACCTCATAAGTTGTGGTGTGTCCATGAATTCCTTACACTGAAAGTCAATATTCTGTTTATATCATTACCCAACTAACAAACAAAATGACCATTACATTTCACTTTACATAATTTAAAACACAAATGTAACACATAGAAAAGAAAAATGTTGCAGTGGCCACCAAATTAGCTCATGTAAGGAATGCCTTTGACTAAAGATAAAGTAAAACATGACAGGATCTTTTCTAACCACTTATTTGACAGGAACTTACCAGTCAGTCTTTCATTGTATTAAGTTTGGCCTTCTCAGTTGACCTTGCTCTGCTGAAGATGCTTGCTTCCTCTTTTCATTCAAGAAATGTTTACTTTTTGCCCACTGACTCTAATAGCTTAGCTGCTATTAGGGGAATAAAAGTGTTGCTTTGCCCAGAGCTCAAGTGAACTTTACTCTGGATATTATCATCTCTTTTCATATATATATATATATATATATATATATATATATACACACACACACACACACACACACACACACACATACACCTAAACATATATAGACATATTACCTTAGCTTAAGATTCTGCGTTTAGCAATATCTGGGCAGCATGGATTTCAGAGCAACAACTCAAAAAAAGAAATATTTCATTCTTTTTAGAGAATTGGACTTATTTGTATCTCTTCTTAATTTGTTTTTCTTCTGTGTGTAGAACTGCCTTTCTTAAGATTTACACAGAAAGACAGACATACCCCAAATTGAAACTCCTTTCCTTCCTTATGAGCCTAGGCTGATAATGAAATTGGGGAATTAAGAGAAAAGACAGTTATGGACCATCTAGAAGAGCAGAATTCACTGGATATAGAAATGACTAAAGTAGACCCACAAGCTCTTAGAGCAGCCAGGAAGAAAATCAAGCTTAAAAGTTAAATGGTTCATCAGCTACCGTTCTTAATGAGAAATAAGACAGATGCACACAACATATTAACAATAACAGCTTAAAACAACCCAGTTTTTCAAGTGGTAGCCAGTTTTATAGCCATGAAGAGGAATTAAAACCAACCTCAAGTTTGAACACTGAAAGTGTAAATATTGGCCTGTTCAGAGAAGAAGCATCTGATACTGTGCGTTTTGCATATTATGTCACGTAAACATTTCCTATGGATATTTTTTGTGATTTAAAATTTTCTGCACACATTGTATGAAATGGAGAAGACAAGTGTCAAAACCATTGAATTTGTACTTTTTTTTGGGGGGGTGGGGTGAGGTGGTTTGTTTTTTGCCGTGCCATGCAGCATGCAGGATCTTAATTTCTGACCATTGCTCCCTGTAATGGAAGCACAAAGTCCTAACTACTGGACTGCCAAAAAATACCTTATTTTTTATTAACAGCTTTACTAAGCAGTAATTCACTTACTAAGTACAATTCAGTGGCTTTTAGTGTACTCACAGAGTTGTGCACGCATCACCACAATTTTAGAACATTTTCTTTGTCCTAGAAAGAAGCAACCTGCCTTAGCCACAACTCTCCAATCTCACTAGCCCTAAGAAATGACTCATTTTATCTCACGTTTGCCTGTTCTTAGCACTTCATATAAATGCAGTCATATAATATTATTACATAATAGTCTATGACTGGCTTGTTTGACTTGGCTTGTGTTTTCAGGGTTCAAGTATATGGTAGACTCTATCAGCACTTCATTTGCTGTTGAATAATATTTCATTGTATGGCTACACCACATTTCATTTAGTCATCAGTTGCTATGTATTCAGGTTGTTTCTACTTTGGGGCTATTTTGAATAACAATGCTGTGAACATTCATATACAAGTTTTTGTGTTGGACATGTTTTTGTCCTGTTAAAATATACCTAGAAATCGAATATACTTAGAAATAGAACTCTTCGTGGAACCACTTGAGAAACAACCAGACTGTTTTCTGAAGCATCTGCACTATTTTACATTCCCATCAGCTGTGTATGAGTTCCAGTCTTTCCATAAACTCACCAGTATTTGTTGTTACTTGTCCTTTCTGTTGTTGCTGTCCTAATAGGTATGAAGTGTTACCACACTGTGGTTTGCAGTTTTCTGATGCGTGATGAGGCTGAGCTTCTTTTTGTGTGCTTACTGGCCATATATGTATCTTGCTTGGATATTTATCCACTTTGATCCTTTACCCATTTTTAAAATTGAATTACTTGTCTTTTTATTGTTGAGTTATAATAATTCCCAACAATATGTGTGTTGGTGAGTATATTTCTTCTCTGTCTATTCTGTTCCAGTGATCTGTTTCCCACCTTTGTGGCAGTTACTATTGGTTTATAATGAATAGTGAATTAGTGTAGTATAAATCCTCAAACTTTATTCTTCTTTACCAATATCGTTTTGGCCATTCTAGGTCCTTAACATTATCTGTAAATTTCAGGATCAGTTTTTCAATTTCTCAGGGAAAAAGTCTCCTGAGATTTTGATTGACATTACATTGAATCTGTAAATCAATATGGTGATAATTACCATCTTAATATCAAATTTCCTGCCCAATATCAAGTCTTCTGCTCATAACTGCTATGTGTGTGTATGTGTCCCTTTTTTTAAATTTAGGTCTTTAATTTTCTCAGCAGTATATTATGGTTTTCAGTTTACAGGTCTTGTGCATCTTATATCACTTTCCTAAGTATTGCATTTTTTATTGCTTTCTCATTCATACATTTGTCCTGAAACTGATGATTGTTGTTTGCTAGTGTATAGAAATACAGTTGACCTTTGTATATTGATCTTGTATTCTGCCACCTAGTTAGCTCAGTGCTTATTATTTCTAGTAGTTTTTTTGTAGATATTAATAGGATGTTATAAATAGGTGGTGCTTATTATTTCTAGCAGTTTTTTTGTAGATATTAATAGGATGTTATAAATAGGTGGTGAGAAAATTTATGAAATTTTTTTTCTTTCTTTCCAATCTTTTTGCTTTTTATTCATTTTTCTCACCATTTGCAATAGCTAGAATGTAATACAATGTTGAATAGATGTGGTAAGGGTAGATATCTTTGTCTTGGAGGAACAATGCTGCTAGAACAGCATTCAGTCTTGAACTGTTAGTATGATGCTCATTGTACGTTTTCTGTGGATGCCTTTTATCACACTGAGAAAGTTCCTTCTGTTCCTAGTTTGCATTGGGAATGGATATTGGATTTTGTTAAATATTTTTCTACCTTTATTGAAATGATCATGTGGTTTTCCTTTTTTTGTTTATTAATCTGCTGAATTAAACTGATTTATTTTAAAATATTAAAGCAAGTTTGCATTCCTGCAATATATCCTACTTAATCATGATTTTTTTATCTTTTTACTCTATCTGTAGTCCTCACTTGAGAGATACCCAGTTCACTGAAACATGAACATGTCAGAATCATGTCATATCTTTTCATGGTTCCTTAGATATCATAAAGCAGAGACATGATTTCAGAATGCATGAATTTGAGTGAACTCTGTATCGGGCAAAGCATAATCTGAATCTACTGTTGAATTTGATTTTCTAGAATTTTGTTAAAATTTTTTATATCTGTGTTCATGAAGAATATTGGTCTATAGTTCTCTTACAGTATCTTGGTATTGATGTATATAATGTGGCTTCATGGACTATTTTCTCAAGAATTTGTGTAGAACTGTTATTATTTCTTCTCTAAATTTTTGGTAGAATTCATCATTCAAACCATTTTTACCTGAAGGTTTTCAGGGTTTTTTAGAAGACTTAAAACTGCAATTCAGATTTCCTTATCTTCTGAATTAGCATTGGTTGCTTGTGGCTTCCAAGGAATTTGTTCATTTCATCTAACTTACCTATTATATTGGCATGAAATTTTCATAACATTCCTTTATTATCCCTTTAATATCAGTAAAATCTGTTGTGATGTTACGTGTCTCATTTTTGTTATTTGTAATTTCTGTCTTCTCTCTTTTTTAAAAAACTAACCATTCTAATTGAAAGTTTATCAGTTTTAAAACTGTTCTTCCCAAAGAAACTGACTTTTGTTTTTGTTGATTTTTAGTTTTTCTGTTCTTTACTTCATTGCTTTCCTCTTTGTTACTATTTCCTTTCTTCTACTTTTTTAAAATTTTATTTGCTCTTATATGGCCAGTTTCTTAGGATCATTGATTTGAAATCTTTCTTCTTTTCTAATAAAGTGTTTAGTGCTATAAATTTCCCCTTAATACTGCTTTAATGACATACTACAGATCTTGCTGTGCTGTCTTTATTTTCATTCACTTCAAAGTACTTTGTGATTTCTCTTCTGCTTTCTTCTGTTGCTCATAGTTATTTAGTGGTGTTAAATTTCCAAATATTTGGAGATTTTCCAGATATCTTTTATTGATTTCTTTTTTTCCTACTCTTACAGTTTTATGAGACATAACTGACATATACTGACATTATGTAAGGTTAAGGTTTATGGCATTATTTGATAAATGTATGTGTTGGAAAATGTTTACTACATTGAGTTAGTTCAGTTCAGTCACTCAGTTGTGTCCAACTATGCAACTCCATGGACTGCAGCACGCCAGGCTTCCTCGTCCATCACCTACTCCTGGAGCTTAATCAAACTCATGTCCATCAAGTCAGTGATGCCATACAACCATCTCATCCTCTGTTCTCCCCTTCTCCTCCCTCCATCAGTCTTTCAAAGCATCAGGATTTTTTCCAGTGAGTCAGTTCTTCACATCAGGTGGCCAAAGTATTGGAGTTTCAGCTTCAACATCAGTCCTTCCAGTGAATATTCAGGACTGATTTCCTTGTGGATGGACTGGTTTGATCTCCTTGCAGTCCAAGGGACTCTCAAGAGCCTTCTCCAACACCACAGTTCAAAAGCATCAATTCTTCAGTGCTCAGCTATCTTTATAGTATAACTCTCACATCCGTACATGACCACTGGAAAAACCAAAGCTTTGACTAGATGGACCTTTGTGGACAAAGTAATGTCTCTGCTTTTTAATATGCTGTCTAGGTTGGTCATAACTTTCCTTCCAAGGAATAAGTGTCTTTTCATTTCATGGCTGCAATCACAATCTGCAGTGATTTTGGAGCCCAAAAAAATATTCTCACTGTTTCCATTGTTTCCCCATCTATTCACCATGAAGTGATGGGACCAGATGCCATGATCTTAGTTTTCTGAATGTTGAGTTTCAAGCCAACTTTTTCACTCTCCTCTTTCACTTTCATCAAGAAACTCATTCGTTCTTCACTTTGTACCATAAGGGTAGTGTCATCTGCATGTCTGAAGTTACTGATATTTCTCCCAGAAATCTTGATTCCAGCTTGTGCTTCATCCAGCCTGGCATTTCGCATGATATACTCTGCATGTAAGTTAAATAAGCAGGGTGAAAATATACAGCCTTGACATACTCCTTTTCCGATTTGGAACCAGTCTGTTGTTCCATGTCCAGTTCTAACTGTTTCTTCTTGACCTACATACAGATTTCTCAGGAGTCAGGGAAGGTAGTCTGTTGTTCCCATGTCTTGAAGGATTTTCCCCAGTTTGTTGTGATCCACACAAAGGCTTTGGCATAGGCAATAAAGCAGTAGTACATATTTTTCTGGAACTCTTTTTTTGATGATTCAAAGGATGTTGGCAATCTGATCTCTGGTTCCTCTGCCTTTTCTAAATCCAGCTTGACATCTGAAAGTTCACATACTATTGAAGCCTGGCTTGGAGAATTTTGAGCATTATTTTGCTCGTGAGAGATGAGTGCAATTGTGCGATAGTTGGAACATCCTTTGGCATTGCCATTCTTTGGGCTTGGAATGAAAACTAACCTTTTGCAATCCTGTGGCCACTGCTGAGTTTTCCAAATTTCCAAATATCCTGGCATATTGAGTGCAGCACTTTCACAGCATCATCTTTTAGGATTTGAAATACTTCAGCTGGAATTCCTTCACCTCTAATAGCTTTGTTCGTAGTGATGCTTCCTCAGGCCCATTTGACTTGGCATTCCAGGATGTCTGGCCCTAGTTGAATGATCACACCATTTGGTTATCTGGGTCATGAAGATCTTTTTTGTATAGTTCTTCTGTGTATTCTTGCCACCTCTAATATCTTCTGCTTCTCTTAGATCCATACCATTTCTGTCCGTTATTGTGCCCATCTTTGCATGAAATGTTCCCTTGGTGTCTAATTTTCTTGAAGAGATCTCTAGTCTTTCCCAGTCTGTTGTTTTCCTCTATTTCTTTGCATTGATCACTTCAGAAAGCTTTCTTATCTCTCCTTGCTATTCTTTGAAATTCTGCATCTAAATGGGTATATCTTTCCTTTTCTCCTTTGCCTTCCACTTTTCTTCTTTTCACAGCTATTTGTAAGGCCTCCTCAAGACAACCATTTTGCCTTTTTGCATTTCTTTTTCTTGGGGATGGTCTTGATCATGCCTTCCTGTACAGTATCACAAAGTTCCATCTGTAGTTCTTCAGGCTCTGTCAGATCTAATCCTGTGAATCTGTTTGTCACTTCCACTGTATAATCATAAGGGATTTGATTTAGGTCAAACCTGAATGATCTAGTGATTTTCCCTACTTTCTTCAATTTAAGTCTGAATTTTGCAATAATATATTATCTCACATAATTGCCATTTTCTTCTTAATATGGTTAAAACAGTAACTAATAGCAGCTTTCTTGATGGCTCAGTAGTAAAGAATCTACCTGCAATGCAGGAGATCTGGGTTTGATCCCAGGTTGGGAAGATCTCCTGGAGGAGGGGCAATTGACTCCAGTATTCTTGCCTGGTGAATTCCCATGGACAGAGGAGCCTGGCAGGCTACAGTCCATGGGGTCTCAAAGAGTTGGACATGACTGAGCAACTAAGCACAGCACAGCACATAGTATTATTAACTGTAGTCACCGTGCTATACGTTGGATCCCCTGAACTTAATCATCTTATAACTGAAAGTTGGTGCCCTTTGACCAACATCTCCCCATTTCCCCCACCCTTCAGCCACTGGCAACCACCATTCCACTCTCTGTTTCTGTAAGTTCATACCGCATATAAGCAATATCATACAGTATTTGTCTTTCTGCATCTGATTTATTTCATTTAGCATAATGTCCTCTAGGTTCATCCATGTTGTCACAATGGCAGAATTTTCTTCTGTTCTTTAAGGCTTAATATTCCAGTATATGTGTATACCACATTTGCTGTATTCATTCCTCCATTAATGGACACTTAGATTGTTTTCTTATCTTGACTGTTTTTGCTGCAACAAACATGTGAGTTCAGCTCTCTTTGAGTTCTTGATATCAATTATTTTCAATATATATCCAGAAGTGGGATTACTATATGGTAGTTCAGTTTTTAGTTTTTTGAGGAAACTTTGTATTTTACATCTGCTTATGTCATTAACAGCATATTGAAAAGCAGAGACATTGCTTTGCCGACAAATGTCCATATAGTCAAAGCTATGCACATGACTATTTTTCCAGTAGTCATGTATGTATGTGAGAGTTGGACCATACGGAAGGCTGAGTGCTGAAGAACTGATGTTTTTGAACTGTGGTGTTGGAGAAGACTCTTGAGAGTCCCTTGGACTTCAAGGAGATCAAACCAATCAATCCTAAAGGAAGTCAGTCCTGAATATTCATTGGAGGGACTGATGCTGAAGCTGAAGCTCTAATACTTTGGGCACCTGATGCGAAGACCTGACCGTTAAAAGAGACCCTGATGCTGGGAAAGACTGAAGGCAGGAGGAGAAGGGGATGACAGGACAGAATGGTTGCATGGCATCACCAACTCAATGGACATGTGTTTGAGCAAGCTCCAGGAGATGGTGAAGGACAGGGAAGCCTGGTGTACTGCAGACCATGAGGTTGAAAAGAATAGGACACAACTGAGCAACTGAACAACAAAATATCATTAACAGGCCTTCAAGGTGGCTCATGGTAAAGAATCCACCTACCAGTACAGGAGACACAGGAGATGAGGGTTCGTTCCCTGGGTTGGAAAGATCCCCTGGACAAGGAAATGATCACTCACTCCAATATTCTTGCCTGGGAAATTCCATGGGTAGTGGAGCCTGGCAGGCTACAGTCCATGGGGGTGCAAAGAGTCAGATACGACTTAGCGACAAACAACAATATCTTAACACTACACTGTGTTTTAAATTATCAGTTATCTTTAAAGAGACTTAAATAACAGAAAAATCTTTTCAATTTGCCTGCAAATTTCACATTTTCACTGCTCTTCATTCATTTTTTTAAATGCACATACTCCTCTGGTGTTTTTTTCTATCTCCCTGATAGATTTTTCTTTAACATTTATTATAGTACATAAGAAAAATATTGGCATAAATGAATATATATGTATTATTATAGGGCTTCCCTGGTAGCTTAGACAGTAACGAATTTGCCTGCAATGCTGAAGACCCAGTTTTGATCCCTGAGTTGGGAAGATCCCCTGGAGATGATGGCAATCCACTCCAGTAGTCTTACCTAAAGAATTCCACAGACAGGAGCCTGTTAGGCTACAGTCCATGGTGTAACACAGAGTCGGGCACGACTAAGTGACTAACACTTTCACTTTCATGTATTATTAATCATTTAGTTAAAGAAACCATGCATTAAAAAGCAAAATAAAAGGCTGGGGTGACATGTTTGGAACATATCAGAGTAATAACATCACATATAATAATAACAGCAGATATTGAAAGTGTTCTTTGCTATGCTCTGGGCACTATGTTAAACCATAAACCATTTATCATTTATTTTCTCCTTTAATCCTTACAACAGCCATTTTAGGTAGTGTACTATTTTTACCCTCATTTTACAAGTAAAAATATGAGAATCCCAGGTAGGGGCCAATGCTCTTAACAATCAGAGATCTAAATACCAATAATTTTAAAAAGTGCCAGTTCTTGAAATATGAATAGATAATAAACATAAAGGTAATACTCAGCATCTCTCATAATCAGGAAAGTGAGATAATTTTTCAGTTACCCAATTGGCAAAAATAAGCAGTGTTACTAATATTGTTAGGATAAGAAAGATATACTTGTATACTACTAGAAGTATAAATTGGTACATTTTTTAGAACACCATTTAGCTTTACCTGTTGATATTTAAAATATGCATATCCTTTGACTAGATGACTTTATTTGGAAACCCTTATACAAATTCTCAATGAAAAATAGTGTGTGTGTGTGTGTGTGTGTGTGTGTGTAATGGGGAACAGTTGAAAACAACCTGATTATCAGTAGCAGGGTATTAAAACCGAATGACAATTTAGCTATATAATGGAGTAAGCATTGAAAAGGACACACATGTGGAGAAACAGGCAGCTAGATGCGCTGCTGCTGAGGAATAGAAATTGGTACAACTTCTCTGGGGAGAATTCTCAAAATAGACATTACAAGTCCTCATTCAGATTGTATCCCTTTTCCCCATGTGTATGCTATATTATTGAGTAGAAAGAAAAATATTGCAGAATCATGCATATGGTAGAACTCAATTGGGGTTGGTTTTTGTTGTTGTTGTTGTTGTTGTTGAAGGATATATGTACTTAAATTTTCTATGTTCCCAGAAGAAGGTTTGGAAAGATGATCACTAAATTGTCAACAGTGATTATCCCTGGAAAGAAAAGATCTCAACTTTTTTAATGTCTCTATTGCTTGAATTTTATAATAACTTTTGCAATAGGTTTTTGTTTTTTTTTAAATTTATATTGGTTGTAATTGTGTAATTGCCAAAATACATAGAGCAATTGACTCAAAGAAGCAAGACCATTTCCCCTCAAGGGTTTCCAAACCTATTGAATCAGTATTGTGTCTTCCTGGGCTTAAATGGAATTTTATTTTTATAGATGAGGGGCTCTACGTATAGGGCTCAGTAGAGCTTAAAAGAACTGAAATTTTTCAGACCGCATGTTGCTGAATAGAAGATAAACCTGTTTAGTGAGCATTTAGCCAAGAACTGTGATATGTAGCATTTATAATCTTAGCAAATTCATATCAGAAGTTAAAATGACATATTAAATTATTCAACTGCAATTAGAGTTTTTGTTGCAGGTTACATTGTGTATTTGAAACTATGGCTAGAGTTGTAATATAATAATGAAATCCTTGCATCCCCATTTTGAAAAGGGAAACCAGAGGCAAGTGCTCACTCAGAATGTTGCCAGTGTGATGCGTTGGTCACAGAAGATTGTAGAAAGGCTGCACTGGCTCTGCAGTGGTTAAGACTCAGTGCTTTCACTGCCATGGGCCCAGGTTCAATCCCTGGTCAGAAATCTAAGATCCCACAAGCTGCATGGTGTATCCAGAAAGAGAAAAGAAAAGTCACCTTTATCACTGGTTCTCATGTTTTAATATTATTTAATAACAAAATAGAGTAGTCTTCATTTCTGTGAAATAGATAGTAAAATTGTTTAGCTAGAAAGGTAGGATGGGTAAATACCTGTATTAGGCTGGTGCAAAAGTAATTGCAGTTTTGCATTGTTGAACTTTGCCATTTGATGGTGGAATATATTCTTAAATAAATGTGGTTATGTTATACATCATTCTAATGTGCATTTCTTGCTTTATGTATTTTGCTAATGAAATATTGCTGTTTATTTTATATGTATTTTAGGCTAGGGAAATGAGCAAAAAGCAAATTGGAGCGATTTTCTTATTTGAGTTCAAAATGGGTCGTAAAGCAGCAGAGACAACTCGCAACATCAACAATGCATTTGGCCCAGGAACTGCTAATGAACACACAATGCACTGGTGGTTTGAGAAGTTTTGCAAAGGAGATGAGGAGTGCAGTGCCTGGCCATTGAAAGTTGGCAATGACCAACTGAGAGGATCATCAATGTTGATCCTCTTTAAACTACACAAGAAGTTGCTGAAGGACTCAACATTGACCATTCTATGATCGTTTGGCATTTGAAGCAAATTGAAAAGGTGAAAAAGCTTGATAAGTGGGTGCCTCATGAGCTGGCCCCAAACCAAAAAATTGTTTTCAGGTGTCATCTTCTCTTACTCTAGGCAACAGCAACAAACTTTCTCGATCAGATTATGAAGTGTGATGAAAAACAGATTTTATACACCAGCCAATGTCCACCAGCTCAATAGCTAGACTGAGAAGAAGCCCCAAAGCACTTCTCAAAGCCAAACTTGCACTGAAAAGAGGGTCATGGTCACTGTTTGGTGGTCTGCTGCCAATCTGATCCACTACAGCTTTCTGAGTTTCAGCAAAACCGTTACACCTGAGAAGTTTGCTCAGCAAATTGATGAGATGCACCAGAAAATGCAACACTGCAGCCAGCATTGGTCAACAGAAAGGGCTCAATTCTCCACGACAATGACTGACCACACGTTGCACAACCAGTGCTTCAGAAGTTGAACTAATATGAAGTTTTTTCACATCTGCCACATTCACTTGACCTCTCGCCAGTCGACTACCACTTCAAGCATCTTGACAACCTTTTGCAGGGAAAATGCTTCTACAAACAGCAGGAGGCAGAAAAGGCTTTCCAAGAATTTGTCAGTTCCCAAAGCGCTGATTTTTAATTTTTTTTTAATTTTTATTTTTACTTTATTTTACTTTACAATACTGTATTGGTTTTGCCATACATTGACATGAATCCACCACGGGTGTACATGCGATCCCAAACATGAACCCCCCTCCCACTTCCCTCCCCACAACATCCCTCTGGGTCATCCCCGTGCACCAGCCCCAAGCATGCTGTATCCTGCATCAGACATAGACTGGCGATTCGATTCTTACATGATAGTATACATGTTTCAATGCCATTCTCCCAAATCATCCCACCCTCTCCCTCTCCCACTGAGTCCAAAAGTCCACTATACACATCTGTGTCTTTTTTGCTGTCTTGCATACAGGGTCATCATTGCCATCTTTCTAAATTCCATATATATGTGTTAGTATACTGTATTGGTGTTTTTCTTTCTGGCTTACTTCACTCTGTATAATCGGCTCCAGTTTCATCCATCTCATCAGAACTGATTCAAATGTATTCTTTTTAACGGCTGAATAATACTCCATTGTGTATATGTACCACAGCTTTCTTATCCATTCATCTGCTGATGGACATCTAGGTTGTTTCCATGTCCTGGCTATTATAAACAGTGCTGCGATGAACATTGGGGTACATGTGTCTCTTTCAATTCTGGTTTCCTCAGTGTGTATGCCCAGCAGTGGGATTGCTGGGTCATATGGCAGTTCTATTTGCAATTTTTTAAGGAATCTCCACACTGTTCTCCAAAGTGGCTATACTACTTTGCATTCCCACCAACAGTGTAGGAGGGTTCCCTTTTCTCCACACCCTCTCCAGCATTTATTGCTTGCAGATTTTTGGATCGCAGCCATTCTGACTGGTGTGAAGTGGTACCTCATTGTGGTTTTGATTTGCATTTCTCTAATAATGAGTGATGTTGAGCATCTTTTCATGTGTTTGTTAGCCATCCGTAT
Organism: Capricornis sumatraensis; assembly: GCF_032405125.1. NCBI lineage: Eukaryota > Metazoa > Chordata > Mammalia > Artiodactyla > Bovidae > Capricornis > Capricornis sumatraensis. The sequence goes on along the minus strand of NC_091088.1, from coordinate 21,487,812 downwards.
GTCTTCTTTGGAGAAATGTCTATTTAGTTCTTTGGCCCATTTTTTGATTGGGTCATTTATTTTTCTGGAATTGAGCTGCATAAGTTGCTTGTATATTTTTGAGATTAGTTGTTTGTCAGTTGCTTCATTTGCTATTATTTTCTCCCATTCAGAAGGCTGTCTTTTGACCTTGCTTATAGTTTCCTTTGTTGTGCAGAAGCTTTTAATTTTAATTAGATCCCATTTGTTTATTTTTGCTTTTATTTCCAGAATTCTGGGAGGTGGGTCATAGAGGATCCTGCTGTGATTTATGTCGGAGAGTGATTTGCCTATGTTCTCCTCTAAGAGTTTTATAGTTTCTGGTCTTACATTTAGATCTTTAATCCATTTGAGTTTATTTTTGTGTGCGGTGTTAGAAAGTGATCTAGTTTCATTCTTTTACAAGTGGTTGACCAGTTTTCCCAGCACCACTTGTTAAAGAGATTGTCTTTACTCCATTGTATATTCTTGACTCCTTTGTCAAAGATAAAGTGTCCATATGTGTGTGGATTTATCTCTGGGCTTTCTGTTTTGTTCCATTGATCTATATTTCTGTCTTTGTGCCAGTACCATACTGTCTTGATGACTGTGGCTTTGTAGTAGAGCCTGAAGTCAGGCAAGTTGATTCCTCCAGTTCCATTCTTCTTTCTCAAGATTGCTTTGGCTATTTGAGGTTTTTTGTATTTCCATACAAATCTTGAAATTATTTGTTCTAGTTCTGTGAAAAATATGGCTGGTAGCTTGATAGGGATTGCCTTGAATTTGTAAATTGCTTTGGGTAGTATACTCATTTTCACTATATTGATTCTTCTGATCCATGAACATGGTATATTTCTCCATCTATTAGTGTCCTCTTTGATTTCTTTCATCAGTGTTTTATAGTTTTCTATATATAGGTCTTTAGTTTCTTTAGGTAGATACATTCCTAAGTATTTTATTCTTTTCGTTGCAATGGTGAATGGAATTGTTTCCTTAATTTCTTTTTCTACGTTCTCATTATTAGTGTATAGGAATGCAAGGGATTTCTGTGTTGATTTTATATCCTGCAACTTTACTATATTCATTGATTAGCTCTAGTAATTTTCTGGTGGAGTCTTTAGGGTTTTCTATGTAGAGGATCATGTCATCTGCCAACAGTGAGAGTTTTACTTCTTCTTTTCCAATTTGGATTCCTTTTATTTCTTTTTCTGCTCTGATTGCTGTGGCCAAAACTTCAGAACTATGTTGAATAGTAGCAGTGAAAGTGGGCACCCTTGTCTTGTTCCTGACTTTAGGGGAAATGCTTTCAGTTTTTCACCATTGAGGATAATGTTTGCTGTGGGTTTGTCATATATAGCTTTTATTACGTTGAGGTATGTTCCTTCTATTCCTGCTTTCTGAAGAGTTTTTATCATAAATGGATGTTGAATTTTGTCAAAGGCCTTCTCTGCATCTATTGAGATAATCATATGGCTTTTATTTTTCAATTTGTTACATTGATTGATTTTGCGGATATTGAAGAATCCTTGCATCCCTGGGATAAAGCCCACTTGGTCATGGTGTATGATCTTTTTAATGTGTTGTTGGATTCCGAATGCTAGAATTTTGTTGAGGATTTTTGCATCTATGTTCATCAGTGATATTGGCCTGTAGTTTTCTTTTTTTGTAGTATCTTTGTCAGGTTTTGGTATTAGGGTGATGGTGGCCTCATAGAATGAGTTTGGAAGTTTACCTTCCTCTGCAATTTTCTGGAAGAGTTTGAGTAGGATAGGTGTTAGCTCTTCTTTAAATTTTTGGTAGAATTCAGCTGTGAAGCCGTCTGGACCTGGGCTTTTGTTTGCTGGAAGATTTCTGATTACAGTTTCAATTTCTTTGCTTGTAATGGGTCTGCTAGGATTTTCTGTTTATTCCTGGTTCAGTTTTGGAATATTGTACTTTTCTAAGAATTTGTCCATTTCTTCCACATTGTCCATTTTATTGGCATATAATTGCTGAATAGTAGTCTCTTATGATCCTTTGTATTTCTGTGTTGTCTGTTGTGATCTCTCCATTTTCATTTCTAATTTTATTGATTTGATTTTTCTCTCTTTGCTTCTTGATGAGTCTGGCTAATGGTTTGTCAATTTTATTTATCCTTTTGAAGAACCAGCTTTTGGCTTTGTTGATTTTTGCTATGGTCTCTTTTGTTTCTTTTGCATTTATTTCTGCCCTAATTTTTAAGATTTCTTTCCTTCTACTAACTCTGGGGTTCTCCATTTCTTCCTTTTCTAGTTGCTTTAGGTGTAGAGTTCGGTTATTTATTTGACTTTTTTCTTGTTTCTTCAGGTATGCCTGTATTGCTATAAACTTTCCTCTTAGCACTGCTTTTATAGTGTCCCACAGGTTTGGGGTTGTTGTGTTTTCATTTTCATTAGTTTCTATGCATATTTTGATTTCTTTTTTGATTTCTTCTATGATTTGTTGGTTATTCAGAAGTGTGTTGTTCAACCTCCATATGTTGGAATTTTTAATAGTTTTTCTCCTGTAATTGAGATCTAGTCTTAATGCATTATGGTCAGAAAAGATGCCAAAGCGCTGATTTTTGTGCTACAGAAGTAAGCAAACTTATTTCTTGTTGGCAAAAATGTTTTGATTGAAATGGCTCCTGTTTTTATTAATAAAGATGTGTTTGAGCCTAATTATAATGATTTAAAATCCAGAGTCCAAAACTACTATTACTTTTGCACCTAACCTAACATTACAAAATAGAATTTTAAAATCACTTATTAGATAGGAGACAGAGTAGAAATTATTTTTCCTTCTAGTGGAAGAACATTATTATATGTTAGGTCTTGATCAAAGCCACCTCAAAATTTTCCATGTAAATGTTATAATCTGTAAGTTTAAACTATTTGTGTTAAAATTTTTTAACTAGGAAAATAATGTGAAGCCAGTCATATATTAAGTATATCAAATGAATATTTTGCTTGTGTTTCATTACTTTCTTGAACACTAAAAAATTTACCTTTCTTACAATAGAACTTTCTTTTCTAAAATGCTCAAACCCAAAGTAATACCCCAAATAATATTTTCACATGAAAAAAGAAATCTGTCTTGATAGTTTTATTTAAAATAATTATTAGAGAAAATTGAACAGTAATAAAATTTAAGCCTTTTAGCTTATTGTTTTCTATGTAACATAAAGGGACATGAAGGAATGTAAATATTAGAAATTGTCTAATACAGAAGTATAATCTATTTACTAAAGTTACTTCTGTATTTAGAGAAAATATTTTTACATGGCATGGTGTTGCACTACATAAATAAGAGTGGTGATAGTATAAACAGTTTTACTAATATTGAACTGGATGGCAGAAATTGTTCTAAGTGCTTTGCAGTCAGTATTTCATTTGTTTTTTATAACAATTCTGTAAGTGTTTATTGCTCAGCTTACAAATAAGAATCTGAGTCTTCAAGAGGTGAAATAACTTTTTTTAAGGTCACATAACTGCTAAATGACAGAAACATAATTTGAATCCAGGTAATCTGATTCGAAAATCCAAATTTATAAGCACATTGCCTATAGAGTAAGATTTTCAAAAGGGAGGACTTCATAGCTATGCAAAATACAATATTTTTTTTTTCTATCTTTTATCTGAGAGGTGCTCAGCCTACTATCCATCTGGGAAGCTAAAATTCTATCACTGTAGACTTACTGCTTTGGGTTTGTAAGACTTAGGGATGTCAAGAATCTCCAGTTAAAATGCAAATATTCACCTGAGGAATTATACACATCTAAAGGGATTATGGTGACTGCAGCCATGAAATTAAAAGATGCTTACTCCTTGGAAGAAAAGTTATGACCAACCTAGATAGCATATTCAAAAGCAGAAACATTACTTTGCCAACAAAGGTCTGTCTAGTCAAAGCTATGGTTTTTCCAGTGGTCATGTATGAATGCTAGATGGACTGTGAAGAAGGCTGAGCACCGAAGAATTGATGCTTTTGAACTGTGGTGTTGGAGAAGACTCTTGAGAGTCCCTTGGACTGCAAGGAGATCCAACCAGTCCATTCTAAAGGAGATCAGCCCTGGGATTTCTTTGGAAGGAATGATGCTAAAGCTGAAACTCCAGTACTTTGGCCACCTCATGCGAAGAGTTGACTCATTGGAAAAGACTGATCCTGGGAGGGATTGGGGGCAGGAGGAGAAGGGGACAACAGAGGATGAGATGGCTGGATGGCATCACCGACTTGATGGACATGAGTTTGAGTGAACTCCAGGAGATAGTGATGGACAGGAAGGCCTGGCGTGCTGCAATTCATGGGGTCGCAAAGAGTTGGACACGACTTAGCAACTGAGCTACTACTAAAGGGATTATGACAGTGTCCAGGAACTCAGAAATGAAACATGGGTTCACTGGCTGTGGAGCAGCAAAGGAGAGCAGAGAGATAGACTTGGGAACCAAAAAAGAAGAGAGAGAGGCCAACAACTGACTAACCTGAGGACTTTTGCCAAAAAGGCTGAAAACGGATAGCCAACAACTTAATCTTTTTATGGTTTGGGACAGCAATTATTAAGACATTGAGTTTTTTTCATATTTCTTTAGTATAGACCATTTACCATCTCTTTGATTCTAGGAAATACAGCACAGTGATGCTAGTCAGCATTGATATGTTTTATTATTAACTAAATACCTCTCCTTTGTCTCACAGCAATCAGCAGGCCTTTTTACTGGAGAATGTCCCTTGTACTAATGCAAGCTGTGAGGGGGCGCATCGTATGTTCAAAGTCTACTGGGAGCTGATGGACCTAAACCAAATCAGAGATGCAGTGGTTGCCACCTTCTTTGACATTTATGAAGATGTGAGTTCAGAGCTCTTCTGTGTGTTTGGAATCTAATTGCCTTCTACCTTGTCTCACTTTCACATCACCCTATTTAACCAGACAATAGATGAGATAATGAAAGCAAACGAGTTAATTAAAGAAAACCCCTTTTAATGTTAAATAACAGAAAAAACAAATTAATTGATACCACTGGCTGATCAGAACAGTGAAATATGAAAGCATCTTTATCTCATTTTATGCCTGTTTAGATGAAACCACTAGAGAATTATGCTCATGGCAATTGTGCATGTGCCCAAGTAGAGAAAACAACAGCCGACAGATGACAGACCCTTAACCCTGAGCAGGATCACAGAAGAATGAGTTCAGTGTGCTCTCTCTCTTAACCTTGTGAGCTAGAGGTGGCATCTATTGCCCCAGATTCTTATGACTGTCCTCAGTTCCAGGTGGCCTGGTAAAGGCACACAGGGTCCTGGTTTTCTTCTTTCTAATGTCAAAAGCCAGTTTTGGGGGGGAAAAGTAAATTCTGATAAAAATGCATTAAATTCCAGAGTTAATATGTCACAATATATCATTGTAAAATAACTTGATTATTTTAAAAAGTTAAATCTCCATCAGGACAATTATGTCCGACATTAACCCCGTTGGTTTTGTTTGGCTTTTGTAGGAGGCTGATCTTCAATTACAAGTATCTTCCAGGTCCTTGTTTCCCTCTGTCTCTCTGCTACCAACTCTTGTATTGATTCACTTTTTATAAGCAATTTCCAAGCATAAAAGTAATTGGGTAAAAATATAACAAGAGGAAAAATCAATAGAATTAACTGTAAATCAGCTTTTAATTTCTGTACATTAAAAAAACCATAAATGAAATTTAAAATTGCATCTAAACCTAGGAGATAAATTAGCTATGAAAGAGTTAAATGATTAACATTCTTAACATGCGTGTGTGCATGCTAAGTGGCTTCAGTCATGTCCAACTCTTTGTAACCCTGTGGACTGTAGCCTGACAGGCTCCTCTGTCCATTGGATTCTCCAGACAAGAATACTGGAGTCGGTGGCCATGGCTGCCTCCAGGGGATCTTCCCAACCCAGGAGTCAAACCCGTGTCTCTTATATCTCCTTCAATGGCAGACAGATTCTTTACTACTAGCACCACCTGGGAAGCTCACATTCATAACAGGCTGTGCTGTGCTTTGTTGCTCAGTCGTGTCCAACTCTTTGCCACCCCGTGGACCGTAGTCCGCCAGGCTCTTGTGTCCTTAGGGAGTCTTCAGGCAAGAAGACTGGAGTGGGTTGCCATGCCCTCCTCCAGGGTATCTTCCCAACCAGGGATCGAACCCAGGTCTCCAGCATAGTAGGTGGATTCTTTATCATCTGAGCCACCAGGGAAGCCCACATTCATAACGTAAAAAAGGTTTATTCAAACTGATACAAGTCACCAGAAACTCCCACTGGAAAAACATGATTAAGTCAATTTACAGAAAAAAAAAATGTGAGTAAAAAAAACCTAACGTGAAAGATGGATCCTCCTTGTAGCTCAGACAGTAAAGAATCCACTTCTAAAGAATTCTATTTAGAAAATAGAATCTATTTTCTAAATTCTTAACAATTGCAGTGCAGGAGCCCTAGGTTCGATCCCCAGGTTGGAAAGATCCCCTGGAGAAGGAAATGGCAATCCACTCCAGTATTTTTGCCTGGAGAATCTCATGGATAGAGGAGCTTGGTGGCCTACAGTTCGTGGGGTTGCAAAGAGTGAGACACGACTAGGTAACTAACACTAACTAACTAATGTGAAAAGATAGGATAAATGATTGACCTCATAAAGAGTTAGCAGAATGAAAGTTTAAATGAACACCTTTTTTACCCCCAATTAAATTAGCAAAGCTTTCCACTTGTTTAGGAAAAAAGATAAGAAGCAGCACAAATAAAAAGTTACCTTCTTTCTCTGATGATTGGAAACACTTCAGTAGTCCATGTCAAAAATTAATGCATGGGGCTTCCATAGTAGATTAATGGTAAAGAATCCTCTTGCCAATGCAGGAGACATAGGTTCTATCCCTGATCTGGGAAGATCCAACCTGCTGTGGAGCAACTAATCCCAAGTGCCACAACTACTGAGCCTGTGCTCTAGAGCCTGGGAGCCACAACTGCTGAAACCCACACAACCTAGAACCTGTGCTCAAGAGAAGCCACCACAATGAGAAGCCTGGACACCGCATGCAACTGGAGAGTGGTTGTGGTGTACAGGCTGCCTGCAGTGAGAGAAAAGCCCACATGGCAGCAGAGACCCAGCACCGTGAAGAATAGAGAAATAAGTTTTATTCTTAATTCATGCAGATATGCCTGGAAGGAAATACAGAAGAGTAACATTTTTCTTCAGAGATTTAAATTATAGGTGTTTTTTAAATTTTTATTTATATTTAATATTCTAGGTTTTATATTTTTAATAGTATTTTTATTTTAAATCTCAAGTTGAATAAGTAAGGTCTGTTTTTACATGATAAACATGTCATACATTTTCATCATTTTTTTTCAGTCAGTCCAGCAGTTTGTTCTTACCATTTTTATGTTTTTTCCAGGGAATCTTGGACATTGTAGTACTAAGCAAAGGGTATACAAAGAGTGATTTTGCCATCCATACCCTAAAAAATAACTTTGAAGCAGATGCTTATTTTGTTAAAGTCATTGGTGAGTATTTGTTTTATATGCTTCATTATTAAGTATTACCATCTGATTTTGTATTCTGTCAGTGCACATTTTCCAAAGAGTAAAACATGCTTCTGTGTAACAACTCTCCAAAGCACAGAGATCAACTTCAGTACAACACAACCACCATGTTCAAATTTTGCCAGCTGTCCCACCAGTGGCTTTTTCCTTTCTGATCCAGTCTGTTCAGGAATACTACTGTCACATCTGCTCCAGTCTGGAACAGTTCCTTTTCATGCCCTTAGCAGTTTTAAAGAATACAGGCCTACACATTCTTTGCAGAAACGTCACTACATGGAATTTGGCGGGACCTATGCTGTGGCCTTTCAAAGCATCATATCAAGAAACACATGATGTTGCCCTGTCCCACCACCATGATGATACCCTTGATCATCTGGTCTTCTTGAGGACGGCTAGTTTTCCCACCTTAAATTAACTTTTCCCCCTTTATAATTGATTAGTGTTTTGTGGAGAGGTGTTCTGATACTTAGTATACTTTCTGCATATCAAATTTTTACCAGTTTTAGAATCCATTGACAACTCCTGCCTAAATCAGCCTTCTATATGATTGTTGTCAACAAGTAGTTCTCTGTTTCCAATGCTCCTGCAATTTTTAGTTGGCATTCTACTCTACATCTGCTATCTCCTCCACCTAACACTTACGTTCATCATAGAGATCCTGAACATGTTATGTTAAGTGTGTGCCTAAGTATTTTATTTTCTTTGAGATGATTATAAATGTCACTGTGTTTTAAGTTTAGTTTCCATATACTTGTTTTTAGTGTATAGAAACACAGTTGATTTTTGTGTGTTGATCTTATATACTACAACCTTGCTCAACTCACTTATTAGTTCCGGGGGGATTTTTAAATTTTTATTCTGTGTAACTTTATTTTTTTCTGAACTTTTTATTTTGTATGGGGTATAGCTGATTAACAATGTTGTGATAGTTTCAAGTGAACAGCCAGGGGACTCAGCCATACATACACAAGTATCCATTCTCCTCCAAACCCCCCTCCTATCCAGGTTGCCATATAACATTGAACAGAGTTCCCTATACTATACAATAGGTCCTTGTTGGTTATCCATTTTGAATATAGCAGTGTGTACATGTCCATCCCAAACTCCCTGACTATCCCTTCCCCCACATCCTTCCCCCTGGCAACCATAAGTTCATTCTCTAAGTCTGTGAGTCTCTTTCTGTTTTGTAAGTAAGCTCATTTGTATCCTTTATTTTTAGAGTCCACATATAAGGAATGCCATTTGATATTTCTCCTTCTCTGTCTGACTTACTTCACTTAGCATGACAATCTCTAGGTCCCTCAATGTTGCTGCAGATGGCATTATTTCATTCTTTCCAATGGCCAAGTAATATTCCATTGTATATATCCACCACATCTTCTTTTTTTTCTTTTCACTTTTTTTTTTTAATTTTAAAATCTTTAATTCTTACATGTGTTCCCAAACATGAACCCCCCTCCCACCTCCCTCCCCATAACATCTCAGTGAGTCATCCCCATGCACCAACCCCAAGCATGCTGTATCCTGCGTCAGACATAGACTGGCAATTCAATTCTTACATGATAGAATACATGATAGAATGCCATTCTCCAAAATCATCCCACCCTCTCCCTCTCCCTCTGAGTCCAAAAGTCCGTTATACACAGCTGTGTCTTTTTTCCTGTCTTGCATACAGGGTCGTCATTGCCATCTTTCTAAATTCCATATATATGTGTTAGTATACTGTATTGGTGTTTTTCTTTCTGGCTTACTTCACTCTGTATAATCGGCTCCAGTTTCATCCATCTCAACAGAACTGATTCAAATGTATTCTTTTTAATGGCTGAGTAATACTCCATTGTGTATATGTACCACAGCTTTCTTATCCATTCATCTGCTGATGGACATCTAGGTTGTTTCCATGTCCTGGCTATTATAAACAGTGCTGCGATGAACATTGGGGTACATGTGTCTCTTTCAATTCTGGTTTCCTCGGTGTGTATGCCCAGCAGTGGGATTGCTGGGTCATAAGGTAGTTCTATATGCAATTTTTTAAGGAATCTCCACACTGTTCTCCATAGTGGCTGTACTAGTTTGCATTCCCACCAACAGTGTAGGAGGGTTCCCTTTTCTCCACACCCTCTCCAGCATTTATTGCTTGCAGATTTTTGGATCGCAGCCATTCTGACTGGTGTGAAGTGGTACCTCATTGTGGTTTTGATTTGCATTTCTCTGATAATGAGTGATGTTGAGCATCTTTTCATGTGTTTGTTAGCCATCCGTATGTCTTCTTTGGAGAAATGTCTATTTAGTTCTTTGGCCCATTTTTTGATTGGGTCATTTATTTTTCTGGAATTGAGCTGCATAAGTTGCTTGTATATTTTTGAGATTAGTTGTTTGTCAGTTGCTTCATTTGCTATTATTTTCTCCCATTCAGAAGGCTGTCTTTTCACCTTGCTTATAGTTTCCTTTGTTGTGCAGAAGCTTTTAATTTTAATTAGATCCCATTTGTTTATTTTTGCTTTTATTTCCAGAATTCTGGGAGGTGGATCATAGAGGATCCTGCTGTGATTTATGTCTGAGAGTGTTTTGCCTATGTTCTCCTCTAGGAGTTTTATAGTTTCTGGTCTTATATTTAGATCTTTAATCCATTTTGAGTTTATTTTTGTGTGCGGTGTTAGAAAGTGATCTAGTTTCATTCTTTTACAAGTGGTTGACCAGTTTTCCCAGCACCACTTGTTAAAGAGATTGTCTTTACTCCATTGTATATTCTTGCCTCCTTTGTCAAAGATAAGGTGTCCATATGTGTGTGGATTTATCTCTGGGCTTTCTATTTTGTTCCATTGATCTATATGTCTGTCTTTATGCCAGTACCATACTGTTTTGATGACTGTGGCTTTGTAGTATAGCCTGAAGTCAGGCAAGTTGATTCCTCCAGTTCCATTCTTCTTTCTCAAGATTGCTTTGGCAATTCGAGGTTTTTTGCATTTCCATACAAATCTTGAAATTATTTGTTCTAGTTCTGTGAAAAATATGGCTGGTAGCTTGATAGGGATTGCATTGAATTTGTAAATTGCTTTGGGTAGTATACTCATTTTCACTATATTGATTCTTCCAATCCATGAACATGGTATATTTCTCCATCTATTAGTGTCCTCTTTGATTTCTTTCATCAGTGTTTTATAGTTTTCTATATATAGGTCTTTAGTTTCTTTGGGTAGATATATTCCTAAGTATTTTATTCTTTTCGTTGCAATGGTGAATGGAATTGTTTCCTTAATTTCTTTTTCTACTTTCTCATTATTAGTGTATAGGAATGCAAGGGATTTCTGTGTGTTGATTTTATATCCTGCAACTTTACTATATTCATTGATGAGCTCTAGTAATTTTCTGGTGGAGTCTTTAGGGTTTTCCATGTAGAGGATCATGTCGTCTGCAAACAGTGAGAGTTTTACTTCTTCTTTTCCAATTTGGATTCCTTTGATTTCTTTTTATGCTCTGATTGCTGTGGCCAAAACTTCCAGAACTATGTTGAATAGTAGCGGTGAAAGTGGACACCCTTGTCTTGTTCCTGACTTTAGGGGAAATGCTTTCAATTTTTCACCATTGAGGATAATGTTTGCTGTGGGTTTGTCATATATCACCACATCTTCTTTATCCATTCTTCTGTCGATGGACATTTAGGTTGCTTCCATATCTTGGTTGCTGTAAACAGTGTTGCAGTGAACATTGGGGTGTGTATATATATCTCTTTTCAGATCATGTTTTTCTTTAGATATATGCCCAGGAGTGGAATTGCAGGGTCATCTGGTAACTCTGTTTTTAGTTTTTAAGGAACTTCCATACTGTTCTCCATAGTAGCTGTACCAATTTACAGTCCCACCAACAGTGTAGGAGGGTTCCCTTCTCTCCATACCCTCTCCACCATTTATTGTTTGTGGGTTTTTGATGATAGTCATTCTGGTAGATATGAGGTGATATCTTATTATAGTTTTGATTTGCATTTATCTGATAATCAGAAATGTTGAACATCTTCTCATGTGCCTCTTGGCCATCTATACGTCTTGTTGGGAGAAATGTCTATTTAGGGCTTCAGCGGCAGAAGGATAATTTTATCCTTCTGCCTGTGCCCTTACTGATTCCCACAACAGCACAGATCCATAGACTGCTCTTCAGACAGGAGACTTCCTGTGCTACAGAATTGGAGGGGTTCCCTAGCTCCCCTGAATCAGAACTAGCTCCTAGCTCTAATTTTTTTTCTCTTATTCCTGTCAGCTTTTAGAGCTTCTCATTCTGATTCTACTAATACTTAACACAAATTTCTAACAAACATATGTGAACCTATATTTCCTTGGATTGTTAAAATTTTAACAGTATCTTCACCTTTCACTTCCCAAATAAGATGAGACCTTTCAAAAGCTTTTGTCCCCTGCCTGCTTCCAGATTTTGTTGCAATAATGTGGAAATTTATTTCTGGATGATTGACTTAGTTTTACCTTTTTTTTTTTTTTTTTAAGGATAATTGCTTTACAGAATTTTGTTGTTTTCTGTCAAATATCAACATGAATCAGCCATAGGTGTACATATGCCCCCTCCCTCTTGAACCTCCCTCCCATCTCACTCCCCATCCCACCCCTGTAGGTTGATACAGAGCCCCTGTTTGAGTGCCCTGAGACTTACAGCAAATTCCCATTGGCTGTCTATTTAACATATGGTAATGTAAGTTTCCATGTTATTCTCTCCATACATCTCACCCTCTCCTCCCCTCTCCCCATGTCCATAGTCTTTCCCTATATCTGTTTCTACACTGCTGCCTTGCAAATAAATTCATCAGTACCATCTTTCTAGATTCCATATATATATATGTGTTAGTATGCAATATTTATCTTTCTCTGACTTACTTCACTCTGTATAATAGGCTCTGGGTTCATCCACCTCAGTAGAACTGACTCAAATGTGTTCCTTTTTTCAGGCTGAGTAATATTCCATTGTGTATATGTACCACAACTTCTTTATCCATTCATCTGTCAGTGGACATCTAGGTTGCTTCCATGTTCTAGCTATTGTAAATAATGCTGCAGTGAATATTGAGGTACATGTGTCTTTATCAACTTTGGTTTCCTCAGGGTATATGCCTAGGAGTGGGATCGCTGGGTCATATGGTGATTTTATTCCTAGTTTTTTAAGGAACCTCCAAACCGTCTTCCATAGTGGCAGTATCAATTTACATTCCCACCAACAGTGCAGGAGTGTTCCCTTCACACCCTCGCCAACATTTATTGTTTTT